>NC_090926.1:599721949-604721949 GCF_040938575.1 Ambystoma mexicanum
CCTTTTTTAAATACGAAGAACGCATTACATGAGGTATTTCAGAAATGCAGTATGCCCTATTTCTGAAATGCTGCATGTCTGTGGTGACTTTACCTCTCGAGATGCTCTGGTGGGTGGTAGCACCATAAAGGGAGCGCGAGTGGGGGAGGTATCTGGCTGGCTTGAATACATATTTCTACCTATTAGACACAACTGGTCAGAGTCAGTGGTCGAAGTGTATGAAAAAAAGTAGCGGTGCTATGTTCCCTACTGGACTGGGATGATGCCTGTTTTAAAGGACGCAATGATGAATGCCGTGAAGAGCGGCGCAAGGCAGTCTGCGCAGTCTTTGACGAGTTTTGGTGGGCAAATATCGCCTTTACATACTTAACATTACTTTCTAATAATATTGAAGTTTCATAAGGTGGCAAATGCAACTAGTGGCTTTGTATCATCTAAACCAGCATTAAACCTGCTGGCCCTTCCCAAACTAAACTTGACTGCATTCATCATGTTCAACTATTATCCAGTGCTATATATATCTCAACTGTGTTGTTAACAACAGCCTCTCACTCAAGGGCAGCATCACATAGAAAGCCTAGACTGCCTGGTACCACCGCTCTCTCCTTCCCACCTGCCTCCACCTGCTTCCAGTCCTCAGTGCTGCTCCTCTCCACCCCCTCTCTGCTTTTACTCTGCTCTACCTCACCCATCACAGCCCTCTTTTCTATTCCTCCCTTCTCCCTCCTTGCATTTTTTCTGTCATTTTTCTGCCCGTGATACACTCCAGAACAGTGCTTTTTAAGAAAGATGGTGTAGCAAGACTTACTGTTTCCAATTTGCAGGCAACACATGAAAAAATCGAAATGATACAAGGCTTCCTGCAAATATACAGGACAATTGAGCATTTGCGTGATGCCTAGTCTCAACAATATGTGCAAGTATTGCCTCTGTAAAACAGTTTCATGTTGGCGCCTAATATATATGTGAGCATGGCCACTGTAAAACACGTGTGTTGGGGTAGTCGATAAAGGTTTCAATGGGAAAGATGGGTTTGCAATACGGGTGCTATATTGGTGAATGGGGTGACAGTGATGTAAGCGCAATGTTGCGATTTAGCATGTATCCAGTGCAATTAGGAGAATGGGATGAGTGTTACTATTAGTGTCACTTTGTGTATAGTTGAAAGAGTTTAGATTAGTGACAAGTCTGCCAATAGAATATGAACACAATGGGCTTCATTACGAGGTTGGCGGTCCGGCATTAACGGAGCCTGTAAGGAAATACCGGCCTTCAATACCGGTCCAAAGTATTACGACCCTAGACCGGCATCGACATGGACCTGCTGTGGCCGTGCACCACCGTACCGGCATGCGGCACGCGCGCGGGTGGCGTGCCCATAATACCGGCATCCCGCAATGAAGAGGACATCACGAGTCGCACGGACATGTACATACCGGCATCGAGATGCCGGTAAGAAGGGCCACCATGATGCCGGCAATACCGGCATCGCGGACCACCCGTTAACAGCAAACTGCTGTGTAACCAAGTGCCACAGGTGCACACAATCAGCACAGGTGGAGGCAATGGAGTCAGGGCCAGCACAAAAGGAGCACATCCACACACCACACCCCTTTCCAAACCAAAATGCTACCACTTGCACTTGCCATACTGGGGCTGGAGGACATGCCTGCACTGCTACTCCTTGAGCAGGCAGTACAACAGGCAACACAGAGGAGACACAGGAGGAGATGGAGGGTGGGATTGGCCCAACCAATCCCGCCAGTGCAGGTAGTTGTTGACCGCAGACAGCCATCAATTCCACCTATAAGGGCTAGTCCATTTGACTTAACCCCAGCACAGATCCACACCCTGTCCCGGCTGGACAGGGACACCATCACCAACATAGTGGAATTAATACAGGAAGACTTGGTCAACCTGATCAACATCCGCACAGCCATCCCCCCTCTGCTGAAGGTGGCATCTCTACTTCACTTCCTGGCCACAGGCACTTACCAACACACAGTGGGCCAAATGCATGGCATGTCGCAATCATGCTTCTCTGTTGTGTTAAACCAAGTGCTGGATGCACTACTGAAGGATGCAAGTGCCTACATATCCCTACCACGGACACCACAGGAGGCAAATGCCACCAAAAGAGCATTCCATGCAATGGCAGGCATGCCCAATGTAATTGGTGCCCTCGACTGCACTCACATAGAGTTGGTAGTCCCACATGCCGTGGAGGTGGTGTACCGCAATCGGAAGCTATACCACTCCATCAATGTGCAGATGGTGTGTGATAACAGTCAGATAATAACACATTGCTGTGCCAGATACCCAGGATCCACGCATGATGCCATGGTGCTGCGGAACTCCTCACTACCCCACTACATGGAAGGAGACATTGTACGAAGTGGTTGGCTGCTGGGTGAGTCTTCCCCCTGGGCCATGGGAGGAGAGGGATGGGGGGCTACATGCATATGCAAGGGGAATGCCCCCTGGGCCATGGGAGGAGAGGGATGAGGGGCTACATGCATATGCAAGGGGAATGCCCCCTGGGCCATGGGAGGAGAGGGATGGGGGCTACATGCATATGCAAGGGGAATGCCCCCAGGGCCATGGGAGGAGAAGGATGGGGGGAGGCTACATGCATATGCAAGGGGAATGCCCCCTGGGCCATGGGAGGAGAGGGATGAAAGTATCTTGAGTTATCCCCAGCCAGAGAGTACTCACATGTGCGTACATAATGGACCTAGCCAAAATGCATCGGGGGCCTGGTGGTTTAAATGCCTAGGACCCTAGGCCATGTATGTCACCCAAGTCTTGCACCATGGATTGGCATGCACTTTACAGGGTGATAGTCATGTGGATGTGCCTGCCATTGACGGGATTGTGCATATGAACTTGTAAAAAGTACAGGCTGAGCACATATGGCAACTAAGCATTATCCTTACACATACCTCCTTCTGCTCCCATGTAGGTGATGCTGGATATCCTCTGAAGGCGTGGCTACTCACCCCTGTCAGGAATCCACAGAACAGGCACAAGGAGGACTTCAATTGTGCACATACACGCACGCGTGTGGTCATTGAGCAGACGTTTGGCCTTTTGAAGGCACAGTTTTGCTGCATCAGCAGGTCGGGAGGGGCACTCATTTACGGGCCTGTGAAGGTGGGCAAGATCATCATGGCATGTACAATGCTGCATAACATGTGCATCATCCAGAACATACCCCTGCCACCTGACATGGAGCTGCCACCACCTGGTGAAGTAGAAGGAGAGGAAGGAGTAGATGTTGGACATAGGCCAGGACGCGATACACTTGAGGGTCGCGCAGTGCGGCAATTGGTCATAGACCAATCATTCTGATGTACTTGCATGCAGAGGGTGCCATGTATTGGGAACTGTGGGCACTGGGTGTGTGGGTATATGGGCACAGTTCACTATGAAGCAATAAATTGACAAACAACAAATAAGCACTGTCCACTCATGTGATGTTTTGTACACAACAGGTGTATTAGAGTGATTTTGTGTACAACATGATTTAACAATCCATGCCCCCAACACACCTCACCCTCCTCCCACACACCCCCACACACCCCCACGCTACCCCGACACCCCCCAACACCCCTCACTCTCCCCCCACACACACCCATGCTACCCCCATGCCCCCCAACACCCCTCACCCTCCCCCCACACACCCCACGCTACCCCCACACCTCCCAACACCCCCAGTACTACACCCACCACCACCCTCCACCCTCCCCCTAACACCCAAAGTCAACAATGGCACAACATGTGTCTGCATGTATTCCTAAAGTGAATCTGCAGGGTGGCCCTGCTACTGTGGAGCCCCCTTCGGCGGTGGTGGTTGGATATCTGAGCGCCGTGCACTTCGCAGGGACCTGCGCACGGGGCTGGTCTGCCTGGAACTGGCTGGCGTGGTCGATGTGGATGAGCCAGATGGTTGTGACCCCAAAGCCAGAGTTTGCTGCTGCTCCATGCTGTCAGCAATCCTGGTGAGGATCTGTCCCAAGGCATTGAAGCCATCGTGCACTTGCTGTGCACTTGAGTTGAGGGCCTGGATTATGGCCGCAGTGCTGTCATGGATGACACAGAGTGTTGTCTCCCCTTCAGCAAGGTATTGCTTGACATAGCCTTGCATCTCCTCCTGCCGACCCTCCACCCTGGACAGACGTCCCTCCAGGTCCCGTATGGCAGTGTGGGTGGTGGTTGGTGGGTTATGTGGTGGTACTGCATGCAATAAGGGGCTGTGCAATGTCGGAGACCACTCACCATGGCTGCCCTGTTCGGATGAATCCCGGCGAGGTGTGTCCTGTGGGGTGACCTGCGGGCTTGGTGTTCGACCTACAGGCTCTTAATGGACGAGTCCTGCATTGCCGTCATCGTCAGGGTCAGCTTCCTCGTCGACACTGCTGTGCCGATGCAGCCATCTCCCGAATTGTGCTTGCAGCAGCAGACTGTGTGCCATCGTCCATGCCAGATGTATCCTCGGCCTGTGTCGATTGTGTGTCCAGAGGTGCAGGGGAAGGTGTCTGCTCGTCCTGTGTGGGTTGCAGTGTGGCTGGTAGGGCACTGGTTGTTGTCCCGCATGCTGCTCGGCCCATCCTTGGTCCACTTGAAGTAGATGGTCCGGTGCCATCACCTTGCCTTCTGGCCCTTTTGGCTGGTGTTGTGCATTGTGCACTTCCCTGTGCTTCTTCGCTGTCTGTATCCGTACCTGTGGTGGACAGAGAGTGGCAGGGCATCAGTGATGGTGGTGCTTGCATCATGCATGCATTTTTCTTTGTGCCGGTTGCGCCATGTGATCAGTTGCATGCCTGGCTTTGCAGGGGACTGGGTACATGCAAGGTTGGGGGGTGCTGTTTGGAATCGTGCAGGTGTTCACGTGCACCCCATGGTGGCTGCTGTTGGCCCTGATGTGTGTTGGGAGTGACGTGCTGTGTGACACGTGCAGGTCATCTGTGTGTCGGGTGTGTATTCATGTATGGGCGCAGCATGCAGCATGCATTGTGATGTGATAGTGGTGGGCCCAGCATGTGTATATGGATATGTGTAGGTGTGCATGATGGGCCATGTATTGGCTGGCGTTGCTGTCACATTTGGAGGTCAATGGTGATGATTATTTGTCGTGTGTTTGTAGGGACACTCACCTTCATCTGCCGATGTTGGCACGCCAAACTCAGCTCCACCGACTCCTTCAATTGACTCCACATCAATGACTGAGCTGAACGTCTCCTCCCATCGGGCCAATTTCACTGGTGAGTGAGGTCCTCCACCTGTTGCCGGCCCCTGGCTCCAATTGGCCGACAAAATGTTCCGTACTCTCAGCCTGAGGTCATCCCATCGTTTTTTGCAATTGCGCACTGCGCGTGCATTGGTGCCGACTGCACTTTCTTTCCGGGCTACTTTTTCCCAGATGGCCTTCTTCTTCAGCTGGGCTGGACGTCTGAGGTCTCTGCAAAACACCACATCAGCATTCGCCACTAGGGTGTCAGCTAACATGTTCAGCTCCTCATCCTTGAACCGTGGTTTATGCAGGCGGGCAGTGCCTTCTGGGTAGACTTTGACATTTTGTCCGTGGTGTGCTAGGAGTTCTGGTGGTGAAGGTTGTGTATGTGGAGGATGGCAATGGATTGTCTTTTTGAAGATGGCCGCCTGAGCATTTCCCGTTCCAGCGCGTAATGTTACTTCCGGGTCCGGCAATGACGGGCCCGTTCTTAGCACTATGTTAATACGGGTACCGCTATTTGGGAGTCGCCAAGGCCGGAGCCGTTATGTGCACATTCGTTGATGCTGCTATCTGGGGGTTTGAGGGTCGTTACTGGCATGCCAGTATGGCCATTACCGGCATGCAGGGGTGCGCGTGCTCGCGCACTCTTGATCACCCGCTGTTTGCGGGTTCCAGCCAAGACGGACATGTTATTAACGGCATGCCGTTAATGACTGCTTTTTAGAGCCAACCTCGTAATGAGGCCCAATGTAGTCACATGGCGTGCCAAGTAGTGCCTAAAGATGGAAAGTGAGGAGATTCTTATGCGCATGCAAGAAAGGAGATTCATGGATGGAGAATCCACTGTGAGGGGATCTGGTAATCTTAAACATATATGCACAGACATACATACGCAGGGGTTTTCATGAAATGTGTGTGACAGTTGGGAAACAAGGGATCCATGGTGAATACACAAATCTGTATACCGTGGGTCCTTCATATTTCGGGTTTGTGTAGGCTGCAGAAAACTGGGGTGGCGAGATAAACTCTGCACAACCTGGGAAGCTGATTAATTGAGTATGAGGGCTGGGGGAAGGCAGCTAACTGCATTCGGGCAGCTGCGATAACATGACATGGTCAGTTGCGGCCAGGCAAGGATTTTACAACTTAGTGCTATTGTGGAGAGGAGATGTAATCTTTTTAAGTACGTGGGAGTTGTTATTCAGTGACCTGATAAGTCCGGCCACCTGGTAGGGTCGACTTGGGTCCAGGTAGCAAACTCAGTGCAAGAGGTGCTTAAGGCAGAGTTGGTCAATGGTTTATGGGTGGCAATCAGGTTCTCAGGAATGAGCAGAATGTGGTCAGGCACCATGCTTGATGAAATGGTAGTCATTATAGATTAGCGTGAAATGGGAGATCACTGGGACGTCAGCAAGTCTGGGTGGATAAGATGGCTATCATTGGTTCAAAGAGAATTTGTTTGTTTTTCTCCCTCCTAATATTGTTGAAGAGTCCTTGCAAAGAAACATGCATCACGACTGGGGTTAGAGGTCCCCGACCAGATGGAACTAGTAATACATTAGGTTTGTTGTGAATGAATATGTAACTAATTGATGATGTCATGACCTACTGCGGAACTATCCCAAAAAGGGGTGTGCTGTAAGCATGAGATGTATTTCGAAAGGGATTTGTGATTAAATTAATGTATCCAATGAGAGCATGTGAACTTGGGGGGATTTGATGTCCTTGTATAGGATTTACCAATCATGTTTGAGGGGATGACTTTGTAATGAAATATGTGGGAATGTGTTATATACCCTGCACATGTCCTGGGAGGAGGCCCCTCAGACTAAAAAAAAGGAAAAAAAGAAAATGTTTAAAAAAAATAAAAAAACAGAAAACAGAAATTGTTTCTTTTTGAAGTCACTCTGCCTTCATAAAGAAATTATGACTAGAAATAATTTCTTTATGATCGCAGAATGACTAGAAAATGATACTATTCCTTTATGAGGTCCGAGGACTCCGCCACCCCATTACATGGAAGCCTTTAGGCTGGAGGCCTCCATGTCATGGGGCGGAGGAGCCCTATGACCTCAAAAATAAATCGTTTCTGTTTGAAGTCACTCTGCCTTCATAAAGAAGTTATTTATGTTCCAGTTTGGTCCTTTAACGAAAATAATTTCTTTATGAAGTCAGAGTGACTTCAAAAAGAAACCATTTGTTTTTGTAGTAATGGGGCTCCCCTCCACCCCATGACAAGGAGGCCTGCTGATCCTTTGCAGATTACGGGAACAAGCTTTCCTGGCTGCTGCAGGCAGCTAAAGGCCTTGTTCCTTGGACCAATGGATTAAAGGCAAGAAAATGTATTTTCTTTAAATGTGTGTGTGCATGTAAGTGTGTGTATATATATATGTATATAATATAATGTGCATTAATGAGTGAGTGCATTATGCATCTGAGTATGCCTGTGTGAGTGTACGGTGAAAGAGTTCACACTGAAGTGTATGGGTGGCTGGGTGTGCATGTGTGAGTATATGGTGAAAAGATGCACACTTAAACGTATGAGTGGCTGCCTGGGTGTGCCTGTATTTCGAAGGAGTGCCCACTTAAACGTATGGGTGGCTGCCTGGGTGTGCCTGTACGGTGAAAGGGTGCACACATAAATGTATGGGTGGCTGGGTGTGTGTGTGTGTGCATGCATGTGTATGGTGAATGGTATGTATGCTTGTGTTCAGGGGCTAAAGAAAAACTACATTTCAGGGGGCTAATACGTCAAATGTTGGCAGAGGAGCTAACTTCACAGGTGGTGGGGGAGGGGCAAACATATTTGTGTGGGAGCATCTAACTTCTTTACACATTCTAATGAGGCTATTCTAGTGCAGCTTCAATGTTACAACCGGTTAACTCTCTCCTTTAAGTCTGAAAGCACCAGTTATGGACTGCTGTGAGAATGAGCAGTCTCCTGTCCCCTCTCTTCCCTTCCAATCATTCCCCTGGCATGCAAGTACTAAACCCACATCACAATTTCAACTGCCGAAAAACTAGCATTGAAATGCTTTACATTAGTGATTGCCAGGCCTTTGTTAACGGCGGAACACAGGCGCCGTTTAACATCTGTGTCCTGTTCTGTTCGGCTTTGTAGGTCAGCCAAGTCGAGTCAACATAGCCCAAAATTTCAGGGTTTGGGGGAAAGTACTGAATCCCAGTCAGATCAACGGTGCTGTGCCACTGCTTGTGTTTAATGGCCTGATTACTTTTTGATAATCTTAATAACTCGTATCCCCATTCTTCCTTGTCCCCGTACTTGTGCATGGTGCATTTTTCCTGATGCACAAGTACTGGGGTGAGGCAGCAGGACATGGAGGTAATGCCTGGCTTAGTTACATGTAATCTTCATTACTCCAAGCACCATTCTTCCTTGTCCTAGGACTTACCTATGAGGCAAGGTACCTCATACCTCAGCACTGGAATAAGGAAGAAGGACGTGGAGGTAATTCTGGGCCAATGTGCTGCTCTTGGGGGTTGAGTCAGATGGTTGGAGGGAAAGGGGATGTGTGGGGGTGGGCATTGTGCGATAAATCATAATGGTAATCCATATCCAGGCTAATCAGGCATGATATGTGGTATTAGTGGCCAGAGAGGCATTTTAGTGCATCCAGTCTAGTCATTTCTTAGTTTGGCTTGACTTTCTTTTTTTAACTGCGGGCATCTCTGATAAAGCAGTCCTGCTAAGTGTATTTACCTGGCTAGACTGGTATTTGGGTGCTGCCAGTCAAGACGTTTCTTACTGTGGCATTGTGTATTTTTCTGGGCATCTGTGATAAAACAACCATGATAAGGGTTATTGCTTTGACTGGCTTTTTGGTGCAACCAGTCTAGGTATGTCTAAATGTGGACTCACATGCTTTACTGTAATATGTTATTATGTGTCTAGACTGGGTCTATAATGTGCAGCCATTTGGACATGCTTTCATTGTGCCATAGCATTTCTCACCCACTAGTCCCCGGTAGCCAGGACACATCCATTGCTATTGGATCCAGTTCCTGGGTGTGGACCAGTGCAGGAGGATCACCTGGATGGGTGTCCTCAGTGAGTGGAAGTGGGACAATGATAGGTGAGACGCGGAACCCCCTTCCCTATAACACCTTTTCCCATCCTACCCCGTAGGATATTCAGAAGTTCTACCCCCCCCCCACTTTTCCAATATGAACACTTTATTACACTGTGACAAACAACGGACTAACACCAGAGCCGTTTACCCGACATGTCCCAACACAAGGGTCAGGCAGAATAAGGCAATTGAGAATAACTATGCACACCTTGATGGCCCTTTCCCTTCCCCAGAGGGATAAAAGGCAGAGCACGAAAGCACACTCTGAGAAAGGCTGAACACATGAGGAAACAGCTACACAGGACCGGCAGTTCAAAGGCGGCGAGACCTGCAGGGATGACGAGGGGTGAACTGCCCTTGCCCTTTGCAAGTCAGACCTGCAAAGCCTCCAAAAGGGAATTCATAAGAACGGGAACTCCAGCTGTCGTGTGGTGAAACAGGTGTCAACAGCACATGAGGCCCTCCCGTGCTGATGGCCAAAGCAGGAAGAAGCACGTGCCGCCGTGGTGCAGTCCTTGACCCCCGAGAAAAGAAACTCCAACAGTTCAGCAAAGCCAGTGAGTCGGAGAAGACAGATAGTAAAACCGAGCTGTGCTGGGCCCAAGGTTGCAGGCAGCAACCTTGTTGAAGAAAGAACTTGTATAATTGAATTTTGAAGAAACCCTAGTAAACGGTTCAGAAGCAGTATGGTCAGGCGTCGTGAGGGCACTCATTCAAAGGACTCTGGGTAAAGCCTTTTTGGGTTATGCGGTTTAGGTGAAACTACGAGAGCAAAGAGGCAGTAGGAGAGGCCGGTTGCAAGTGTCAAAGTGGTCCTACGAGGGTCGAGCAAAACCCCTCGTACACTCAAAAGATTTGACACATTGGAGAAAACTGATCGAACTGTGAATGTGTGAAGCCTGACTGGGGACTAAAAGAAAGCCTGACTGGGACTTGGGAGAAAGCCTGACTGGGGCTGGAAAACCAAGGGAAGTGAATCCAGCATAGCGTTAAAACACCAATGAATATTGTGGAGACAAGTGTGAACCTGGCTTAGGGTTGTCCACAATGAGTAGTTGTTAACAGTGGTCAAAGTGTATGAAAAGAAGTAGTGGAACTATGTTCCCTACTGGCCTGCACCGCTCCCCACAGACCCCATCGCCGTGCCCTCTCCCATGCACAATAAAAACCCCAAAAAACATGTGCCTGCTCTTTAAGGAAACAACCTGTGCAGTGCACTGAAAGGCCAAGTTTCAACTTCTTCCTACACTTTCATTTTAAAATAAAACAGTTCCGGAACGGTTTCTTTTTAAAATAAAAGTATAGGAACGGTAAAACTTAATTTTAAAAAGTATAGGAGCACCGCTCCCGACCGCTCCCGCCCACTTCGACCACTGGTTGTTAACTGGCAAATGTGATCCCGACAGAGGGATGCCTGCAAATTGAGGGTAAACAGTGGTTAGTTGTTAACTGACAAATGTTAACTCAATAGAGGGATTCCTGCAAATTGGGTTTAAACAGTGAAATCCCCACAAATTTTGTGATGACAAGTGTGAGGTCCACAATGGATAGTTGTTTAAAAGGACATTGAGACTGTTGAATAATACATTTTGAGTGAAAGGCCGTAGTGAACCCGATTGAGGCAGACTAACATTGCAAAGATCAGAGTCCGGCTGAGGGGGATCCAAAGGGATGAAGAGCAATCACCCAACGTGAAAGATTTGAAAGGAACTTTTGTTTGTTTGTTGTTTATGGTACAGCAGGCCTTCTAAGGCAAGAGACTTTGGAGGAAAGAGACTTGGCCCCAGAAGGTCCTGGCATCATTGGAAGGAACTGTAACCTTGTGCTGGGGAGGCCTAGGAGTGTACTGTGCTCAGCGGTCCTGCCTTGTCCGATGCTAAAAATGTGGAGAAGGGAGACCCCGAGCCAAACCATCCTGACTAATCATTTGGTGAACACTTCTTTATTTTTATATATATAAATATGCTTCTCGTAGTACAGTGTGCAGCATTCCCCTAAAGCAGCATGTTCATGCGTACTGCGCAGGCATGGGTATCTAGGCCAGCCCAGAGTGTGGCATGACCAGTGATTTGTCGCCGAGCTGGGGGGCCCTCAGCATGGCTCACAGGGACCCCCCAAAGTGTGTGTTACACCACTGCTACTATGTCGACCCACTTTCCTGTAATTGGTTTTAAAAATTCATTTTTCTCAGTCCCCTTACACCCCACTTCTCAATACCTCACAACGTTTACGTATCATGGTCAGAGGTTTGAGCACACAAGGTTGCCCCAGGGGTAGTGTGAATCTCTGAGTGTTTTCAATAGGGTGGTTCAGATGGATTTAGGGAATGTACATGTGTCCAGTAGAGTTATCCAGTACATGGACAATTTAGCAGTCTGTAGCATTTCAGAAGAGCAGTGCTGAGGGGATTCAATAACACTTATCACCCTGCTTGCGGAGAAGGGGTACAAAGTGGACAAAGAACAATTTCAATACTGCTAGACAGATGTAGTATTTTTGGGACAAGTAATATCTCCCACAGGATAAAAGGTAATGCTGAGAGAGTCACTGTAGTTAAGCATATGCCCCAGCCAGTTATTGTGAAACAAATGCAGCTGTTTTTGGGACTCAATAAAAATTGTAGATCATGGATTTATGACTACTCTAGTTACATGAAGCCTTTACTGCAAGGACTTAAGGGAGTACAGAAGGTGAAAGGTCCGAATGAATGGTCTGATGAGATGGTGGCTTGTTTTTGGGAGCTCAAGGCTGTGATCAGCAATGCTCCAGTCTTGGCAAACCCGGATTGCCAAAAGCCCTTTTATTTATTTTCACATTCAGATGGGCATGTGATGACAGCGGTTCTGGCCTAGAAAACACCACTAAGCCATAAACCCTTGGCTTACTACAGCACACTCCTAGACCCAGTTATGCAAGGCCAGTTTCTGTGTGAACAAGGTCTAGCAGCAATGGCTCTTGCCATACAAAAGTCATCAGCCATAACTATGGGTTGCCCAGTGACCTTGTATGTGGAGAATGCAGTTTTTGCAATCTTGGAAAAGTCCCAATCGACCTTGACGACACAAAGAGTCTCTGGATATGAGGATATTATATCGAATGCTTATCCAGTATGGTGTCACCTAGTCAATCCCATGACATTTGTAGCCGAACCAGTGAAACTTGATGGCATTGTCCACGACTGTGCAACTTATGAGGGATAAGAGGAAGAGAGGACAACTGTTAAGGAGGATGCCTTGGAGGGAGGTGAGGTACTCTTTGTTGATGGTTCTTCGACAATTAATCAGCCCACTGATGAGAGGAATATGAGTGTGGGCATTGTGGGCTTTGTGGATGGAGAATACCAGGTCAGGATGAAGAAACAGTCGCCTTCATACTACTCTGTACAAGCGGCAGAACTGTCCGTGGGCGGCGCCTCTTGAGACTATGGAGGAGGTGGAAGCTCCTCCATTAATTTTCAACCACGTTCCTTTCAAACACGCTTCAGAATTCTGGGATCACATCTCCTCGCTCGCATTTCTGCTTGTCACTTCCACTTTGTCCCGTGTTGCAACCACAGAGCTTTGCTTGTGTTTCTTTTGGTGTGCACGCTAATTTTCTCTTTCTCTCTCCTACTTTGCTCTCTTATCGCCATTGCTCTCTCGCAGCTGTTCCGCTGCCCTTCTCTGTCTCCATGGCGATTTCCCAACTTGCTGTTACTGTTGCCATTCTGACAGCCTTTCTCCTGGTTTCTCCTTTGCTCTAACAACCCCTTATTTCTCTCTCTATGCTTTTTAGCGTCCTCCTGCTATTGTGGAGACCTTACTTCATGATCCTCCGGACTTCCACCTTGTCATCCTCGGGTCCGTGAAACCAACTCTTCAGGACAGAATGATTTTTTTAGCCACATGATTTTTCCCTTCATTACCTGATGCTTCTGGAAAAGACGGGACGATTGCCTTAGCTGTTATCCCAGGGTCAGCAATTTCTTTACAAAGAACGTAAAAAAACCAAGAAGAAAACTTCTTCTGTGCAGTCTGACAAGGAAATAGTAGTCTCATCAGAAGAAGACTCAGGTGAGGACGTCACCCTGATTGAGGACATGCACTGCAAATGAGTAAAGAAAAGGCAGTCACTATTTATTCTGACTCTGCATATGTAACCACCACAGTACATTCAGGCTTGTCAGGATGGCTGCAAAGAGGGTTCAGGAGGGTATCTGACGGGGGCCCCTGTCCAGCATTCTGTGCTATTATCCAGACTAATCAAAGCAATAACACTGCCATAGAGGTAGGAATAGTTAAATGCACTATACAAACTAACCATACTAACCCAATAGTGCTTGGAAATGATGCCGCTGACAGAGCGGAAAAAGCACCTGTGTATTTGCCATTCACAGATCCCCAGAAAATTGAAAATGTGTCCCAGCAGGTACAGTTGCCAGCCCCATACATTGCAGTCCCTTTGCTTCAGATGGTAGAAATGCAGAAAAGGACACTTAAAAAGGAGAAGGAGCTCTGGACAAAGAGGGGATGAACCCTCGTGTCCATTGATTTGCTGTGGAGAAAGGAGTTTATGGGAAAGGTTGTATGCCTGTAGATCTGCTTCTTGTGGGTCCAGAGCAACTACACCATCCGTTGCACACTTCTCTGAGCCAAATCTCAGCAGAGCTCCAGGAGGAATGGTTTATACCAATCCTCCAGGAACAGGTGCGTACATTTGTAGGGTACTGTATCGTTTGTAGAGCTTTCAATCCTGGAAACACCATGAAGACGGTTAGAGAAGTATTGCCCTGGCCCTCTGTGCCTTTTCGAGAGCTCAACATAGATTTTGTAGAAATGATAGAAAGTAATAATTTTCAATATCTCATTGTGGTGGTTTGCCCATTTTCCTGATGGCTTGAGGTTGGTCGCTGTTTACGCCCTGATGCTAAGTCTGCAGTAAATGCTTTGGTGAGGGAGGTATTTCCATGGTGGGGAATTTGTGAGGTCCTGAAGTCTAACAATGGGACCCACTTATTTAATGCCTTATTTTTAGAAATCACTTCACTGTTGGGGATCAATTCCAGGTTGTGTTTAGTGTGCCACCATCAAGCCAACAGGATCATGTAGTGGTTAAACTGACTTCCTAAACTCAGTTATCTAAAATTTGCAGTGATATAATTAAGAATGTGTTGTACTGCTTACCACTAACCCTGTTTTATTTGAGAAATCAGACAGGGAAGGAACACCTTCTTAGTCCTGAAGAGATAGTGGCAGGGCACAGATTCAACAAACCATTATCGCTTGAACACACAGTACTAGATGCACATAAGTCAGCAGAGATTCTTGGCGAGGAGTTTAGGGAATGTCTTTGGGCTTTAACCAAGAGTGTCAGACTTGTATCTTCACAGGTTGGGTTCTTTCAGCAACAGTGAACAGGAGAAAAGATCAAAGAATCAGAATATCCACCTCAGTTGCAGTTGCTCCCTGGGGTCCTGGTTTCTATCCATTCCTTCATAGGATGCTGTAACGTGAGGTGTTTCCATGAGCCACATCAAGTGATTTTTGTGACTCTGACTACTGTAAGGGTGGAGTGCAACAAGAGCTGGATACATATCAGTGACATGCAAAGGGATACAGGTGCCCCTCCACCGGCACAGGAGCAGGTTCAAAGTTAAGTATGCCTTAATGCTTCACAGTTTGTAGAGAAGGAGCCAAGTGTCCCCAACTCAACCACCTCGCCCATATTGCCTATATGTTGGGAACAAGAGTGTGAGACATGTGCAACACCATTGAAAATCCAGATACCAACGAGAATCCTGGTAGCAAGATTCCCATTGAGAAAGCCATACTTGCATACGAGACAGTATGATGGCCATTTGAATGAAATACCAGAAGAAACAGAGCAGATGTCTGGCAGAGAAGAATGGTGACTTCACACGAAGCAAGACTGATGTATATAGAAGAGATAAAGAAACAAGAGAATTTAAAGAGTCTATAAGGCATCAAGAAAGTATGAAAGAGGAGTGACATCTTGGGCTCAAGATGAAGAAACTTATGCTACTGAAAAGATGAAGATATCAAGTCAATTTACAGGTGTATATGCGCAAAGAAACACAAGCAGATGAAGTATTCTTGAGGCTAGCTTTATAGTGAATAGATTGCGGCATGTGCCAAAGTATACATATATAGGAGTGAGTAAAGCATGGATGTTTCCACTACGTGTTATAGCAGAGATGGACTAAAAAAGGAAGGTCTCTTTTTCCAGTGTGTCGCAGTTAAACAACAATTGAATTAGCAGAGTGAAACTCAGAAAGGCGAGGCTGAATGAACACCAAGAAGCCAAGGTTGTATCAGGATGGGATGAGCAGACATTGGATACAAATCGTTTGAAAGAACGAAACTCCTGTTCAGAAGGCATGGACAAAAACAAGGAAGACATCAGAGCTCTATTAAAGAACAGTATTTTAAATGCACTAGAGCTCAATTGTGTGGTCTTCAGTCACATGGAAGGATGAAGTTGGACAAACATGACGACCACACCTACACATGGAGGTAGAGCGTGCCTTCACTCCCCTGAATTCTTCAGAGCAAAGAACACTCCCAAGGACAAGTTCAAAGCCTTAATTGACAGCAGACCATGGAGGTGATGATAGATGATATGCTATTTGGTGGGAATCTATGGTTATGACCAGCTCACCAGCACCTGGAAGTCTAGCCTGCATGCTGCTAACATAGGTGGAACAGTACTGACGGAGGTTAGAATGCCAACCAATTGTAGGGGGCCGCATGATTAAGGGTCCGATAGTGTGTATAACCAATGGGACGGCGTGTATTTAGTGACATTCATCATGATCTGTTTAAGGGGAGGGCTTAGTTGCCCCACCTGATGTTAAGGAGCCTATCACTCTCTTAGACCAGTATCGAAGGTACACTTAGATGTTCCCTTAGACCATATCACAATAGCCAATAGGTTTTTGTAGTTTGCCACGTAGGATGATGTTAGTAAATACGTAGGTTGACGTCACCTATCATGAGTTTTTGTTATAAAAACAAGCTTATTTTTAAGATGCATTGGGAAACCATGCGCTGAGACATCCGTTGATGTCCGTTGTACTCCCTGTTTTAGATAATTGATATTAAAATAGTTATCCTTTTTGCCAACTACCGTTGTTTCGATTATTGATGTTTCAGTGACTTCTGTATCCCCATTCATCTCAATGGTATTGCTACCTCATCTTAAAGGGCTGGGCGTACCCTCAGTTCAAGTACATTCCAGTAGAGAAGGGGGGAGTGAATAGAAACCAGATACTGTGAATGTAAATACAAAGAAGAAATATGCACTTAAAATGAAAATTAGGATGTTTGATTGTATGTTTTTGGAAACCCAAAAAAGATGGATGGAATCAGCCAGCTAGGTCTGGTGCTCTCTCAGTTGCTCAGATTGAGCTAATTCTTATATCTTGTTTCATATTCAATCAGTTAGAATTCCTTTTCATTCAGAACATTTCTGAACATTTTCCAAATTCTTGTTTTTCCATCAAGTATGCATCTTTCACAAGTTTTCTTGATTGTAAAAATACATAATTTTATTCCACAAAGATCATCTCTTTGCAATTTGCTAGCAATATTCAGGGAAGCAGTTCCCAAGTCTAAACATAGCTAGAGAGCCTATGCATTTCGGAGCGATTCTCCATCTTCAGGGCTTAAATCATGCCATGTTTGTACAATAATCAGCACAGTAATTCAAAGAAACCATAGTTCATAAATAAAATGTGAATAAATCATAAGGTACATACCAAGTGGGTTCGTATATGGTTTCACAAGGAGTTAAAGGTAGGGGAAAAAACAAGCAAATGCCATCATGAGCGTTATGCATACATGTTTATGCTTAGTATTCTTACAAGGTTTAAAGTAAAGTATGGTGTACCTTAATCTCATAGCCTTGTTGTTCTGATCATGTGAAGGTAAAAAGAAGAACAAAAAATCTGTATCTTTCTGAGTTACTGTTGTGTGGCGCGTATTCTGTTGTAAATCCAGGTAAACATAGTTATAAAGAGGTTGTTTACCTTGTGGGTTCTAAGATTCTGCTTGCCCATGCAAGCAAAATGCTGCAAAGGTAAAATGACTATTAGTAAATGCGTCTGTCCCTCATCTGTGTAACTATAGTTGCAGTTGGGTTCTGCTTACCTTCGTGCTACAGCGTTTGCTGTGAAAATCGAAGCCCCCCGCAAGTGCGTGCTTCAGTTTCTGAATGTTTCTATCATTGTCATGGTGATCACGTGAGGCGTCATGACATGGCAACGATTGTATGTTTTTCTCATTTTTCTTGTTATTCTGTTCAGGCGTGGCAGACAATATGAATGTGACTATTTTTAACCTGTCTAGTACAGTAGGATTTGATAAAGTGTTATCTAGGCCACAAAGAGGTATTGATTCTGACCTTATGACAGATTATAACAGTGTAAATTCATATCCAATAGTGGATGCACATGGCTTTGCAGCAGACAATGAGGAGGGTGGGGAGAGAGATCTGTAGGGTCTTGCTACATTTGCTCTCTTATCCCCTAGTGTCAGTAGACTGTTTATTCCTGGTGGGATAGAGTTAGCCAAAGCACTGCACCTGGTGCACATAGCCCTGTGCAGGGGCCGATGCCAGTTGTTTCAAGGGCAGTCAGTCACAGCTTCTGTCCGACTTATTGACGAGTAGTGTACAAGCATAGATTGTAAAGAGCAGAAGAATGTACACTGTATGCAAAGAGTCCAGTGGAACTTGGAAAGGTCTATTGATGTGAATAATCGATGGGAGCAAGGGGTAAAGATTTGCAGGGTTGGAGGAATTAGGAGATTTTCAGAAAACGGGTTGGCACAGATCAATCAAGATCATGGACATGTCAGAAATAAGTACTTCAAATTTCTGATATGGCTCAAGGAGCCAGATAAACCTGGTAATATCCAGTTACTTACACATTTTTTCTGTGTTTTAAGGGCGATGACACAGGGCCTGTTGGCACAAATGAGAACTGCAGCCGCATGTTTCACAGTGCTGACCTGGCTGGAGGTGCATCAGTACTTCTCAATGTGTTTTGGTCTTATGGATAGTTTTCATATCAACAATTATCTCCAGCCTGGCAAGGTGTGTGCAATCTGTCTACCCTGCACATGCCTGTTCTTATGGTTTCCCAGAGTCATGTGATACTTGCCAGCCCAACACCTAAAGTCACATATGTGCTCATGTTGTCCCCTGTGCCTCTTGCATCCCTGGTATCATCCGACATGGACAATTCAATGACTTTGCATGGACGTGAAGAATCAGAATCATTGAGACGGATTAAAAGATCAAACTACATATCCTCAATGTCTACATAAGATCTGATGAACATTCTTGAGCAGTTTCGACTGTTCAGCCAAACTGTGATGTTCTTTTCTTCTCTCTTGGCTCCTGATGCCCAAGCTATTGTGAATGTGAAGTGGATTCAGGTCACCCGCAATGAACTTTTACTGTTTGTAAATTCTTCTGAGTCAGCTTTCACTGCAATAAAAGAAGAACTGTGGGCCTAGAGGCTCATAGCCCTGCAAAACAGGTAGATCCTCGACCTCCTGATAGACATGGAAGGGGGTGTGTGCCAAAATATAGAGAGCACCTTCTGTACCTTCATGCCTTCTAATGATTTGGAAAATGGGACTCTGACACAGAAAGTTGCTGCATTACATGACCTAAGGGGGTCATGGAGAAGGTAGCCGGATTTAGAAGTGACCTTTAGTCGGACTCTCTTTTCTCTTGGGTGCCTTCTTGGATGAGCATAGCTGTGAAGATCCTCATAACAATTCTTGTCTTTTTTCTCATTATCCTTTGTTCCTGATAGATGTTCTTATGATGCTGATCTGCTAGATACCTAAAGCAACTGCCATGATGATTGTGACCCTGTCCAAGGCTGAGACCACTGCCATTTCATATTACATGGGTACTAAGACTGAGTTAGAAATTGATCCAGGGTTGATTGGGATTCCATATGCTGTCTTAGGTCGTCCACCATATTGGGGTGATTTTATGGAACAGCAGGTAGATTGTGGAAATGGTGGGGGACGAGTTGGGTTTGATCGGTGGAGGAGTATGCCCATAGTGGGACTAGTGTGAGAGATTGATGTACTAAAGGGGGAATGTTGGGGTGGTTGATAAAGGTTTCATGGGAAAGAGGTGTTTGTATGACATACGCCATATTGGTGACTAGGGGTGATGGTGATCTTAGAGCAATGTTGCGATTTAGCGTGTATCCAGTGTAGTTCTGAGAATGGGATGAGCGTTACTATTAGTGTTCCTTTGGTGTATAGTTGATACATTTTAGATTCACATGCACATAGCCACATAATGGCAAGTCTGCTGATACAATATGAACACAATATAGTCGCATGTCGTGCCATGTAGCACATGCAAGAAAGGAGATTTGTGGATGGAAAAGCCACTGTGAGAGGATGCAGTAGTCTTGAACACCGCAGAAACCTGGGGTGGCGAGATAAACTCTGCGTGACCTAGGAAGCTGGTTGATCGAGTACAAAGGCTGGGGGAAGGCAGCTAAATGCATTCGGGCAGCTGCAATAACATTAGATGGTCAGTTGTGGCCAGGCAAGGGTTTTACAACTTGGTGCTATTGTGGAGAGGAGATGTAATATTTGTATGTTAATTAGTGACCAGGGATGTCTGGCCACCTGATAGGGTCGACTTGAGGCCAGTGAATAAACCTGATGCAAGAGGTGCTTAAGGCAGAGTTGATCAATGGTATAGTATTACTATTATTATTATTATTATTATTATTATTATTATTATTATCATCATTATTATTATTGTATTTATTGAGCGCAGGCCTAGCTTCGAGAAGCAACAGAGCATGTTACAGAGCTATACACCAGCACAGATACATAGCAGAGCTCTTTATAGAGTTGTACAACATTATAGATGCATAATGGAGCGCGTCTCAGTTGTAACAACAAAATAGATATACAGCGGGCAGTAGGATACATGGGGGCAAATGCTGCCAACTTTCTTTACCTTGAGTGAGAGCTTTGTTGGGACTTCAAAAAGTGCTGGACATGGTACCGATTGTAAGATGTTGGCAAGTTACTATTTTAAGCCGAATTCAATAACTTCTTTTTTGGGGGGAGTTAGTTGAAGTTTGTTTGCCAGCATCCAATGTTGTATTTTGTCTGCACAGGATAACACTCAGTCAATTGCATCCGCTGGATGTTTTAGCTGAACCTAGATTTATGTGTCGTCTGCATATTTATAATTATAATTATAGAAATTGTATTGCAAATTAAATTGAGAGAAAATACTCAGCAATGGATGTATATAAACATTAAATAATAGTGGTGACAAAGAAGAACCCTATGGCACACCACAACTCGCTGGTAGAGTCAGATGTGTGCATATCCAGCTTAACTTGCTGGGATCAATCAGTTAGAAAGGAAGTAAACCATTTCAGGGAGTCGTCAGACACCCGAGCCACTGTACACAGTCTGGAAATAAGGATATACGTCAATTTATACCAGAATGGCCCTGCACAACCACATGGTGTGTGTGCCCAAATCTATCACAGTATCACTAATATAAGCACTTTCATTAAGGGTTTTGGTATACAATTTATGCTAGAATGGCCCGGTACAAACATTATTCCTATGTCCTGTCCCCAAATATATTCCCGTATCACCACTGTAAACACTTTCATAATGGTTGTTTGGTACCCATAGTACATACCAGATACAGATGGCTGGCCACAAACAGTAGTAATGCAAGAGGACTTCAATAGCAACTCAGGATAGTCAAATAAACAGCACAATGTATTCCAACTGCCACTACTTATTTGACAAATCGTTTTCTGAATTAATGAAGTAAACTTCCTATATAAATATGAATTAATCAAACAGACATTGCAATAACAAATATTTCTAACTTCAGTGGACACTGTGAAGATACAAAATTCCCAATTTAATCATGAAAAACTCATTACAGATACTTAGAGTACACACACATATTTAATGTAATTTAGGGAAACATCACTTTGAAAAAGGAAAGAAGGAGGAGAAGGAAAACGGGGAAAAAGGAGCCCATCTCCGAAATTGTTCCTATATAGCTTAGCATAGCATTCAATAATAATCATTATTGTCCTTAATCTTATCCAATCTCATTTGACAACCTTTCTATGTAGAATAATGTTGAAGAAGCAATTCATCACGTGGTGAATCCTTCAATTAAACAAAGTTTATTTGGATTTAGTAGCAGTAATTATATGTTGAGGTAGTTCATCTTATTTCAATACATCATGTCCCTTATCTTGTCTTGTCTGTCAGTGTGAGTTAAGGAGAGTGTAATACTTTTTGGCTAGAACAAAATGCAAACGCCTATATCAGGGCATGCACAATGGTTTTCGACCTATTCATAAAACTATGTATGCCATTAATACATTAATATTCAGAAAGAATTGTTTAATGTACTATAAAGATATATATATATATGGGATACATTACTCACCGTAATCGTATTTCTGATGCTTGTATCTGCTTAGATTCACATGCTGTGCATAGGCCGACATCTAGTGGAAGCTGCGGAGTATTACAGTTTGTTTTTCGAAACTCGAAAATGGGCGTCGACACAGGCGTGCCAGTAATACTATCTCTAGTGTGACGTCCACTGTACCCAAGATCCCTCACGCGTCTAGGATCCTCAGATTGTATTTTTTCTGACATGAGGAAGCATGAGGAGTAGCGTGAGTACAGATAATCCAAGCAGATAGGCAGAAAGGTAAGACTACAAGCAATTATGCGCCTTCTCTCGGAGGTGAGGAAGGGTGGGTCGCATGTGAATCTAAGCAGATACAAGCATCAGAAATACGATTACGGTGAGTAATGTATCCCTTCTGAGGCTTGTGGAATCTGCTTAGATCACATGCTGTGCATAGATTAGCGAGCAGTACCAGAAGAAGGAGGTGGGATGTGAGAAGGTTCATGAGCAAACAGGTATCTTAGAACCGCTTGTCCCACTTGTGTATCTGTCTTGGAATGAGTGTCAATGCAGTAATGCTGAGTAAAAGTGTGAATAGAGCTCCAAGTAGCTGCTTTGCAAATGGTGTCGAGGGGAACATTTGCAATGAAAGCCAGAGTGGCCCCAATGCCTCTAGTAGAGTGGGCTCTTGGCGTAAAAGGCAGAGTTTTTTCAGAAAGAGAGTAACACAGCTGTATACAGTTGATAATCCACTTCGAGATAGCGCCTTTAGAGACGCGATCTCCCTCTCTGCCTGTAGCTACGGAGACAAACAGTTGATCTGTTTTCCTTAGCGGTCTGGTTTTATTTACATAGTAGAGGACCGCCCTACGCACATCTAGGGTGTGTAGTTTCACCTCAGCCGAGCTTTGCGGGTTCTGGAAGAAAGCCGGAAGCTCGATGGACTGGTTTACTTGGAATTTAGATATAAATTTAGGTGAGAACCTAGGGTGTGTGCGTAAAACCAGTTTGTCTTTGTGGATAGTAAAGAAAGGATCCTGCACTGACAGAGTCTGAATTTCACTGACCCTTCTTATAGAGGTAATGGCTACTAAGAACGCCGTTTTATAAGTCAGGTGTTTGAGACTACTTTTATGCATGGGTTCGAAAGGGGGGCCCATGAGCTTAGCTAGCACCACATTACGGTCCCATCCTGGCGGTGGGTTAGAAATAGGAGGGTGAAGTCTCTTTACTCCTTCCATGAAGGCCTTAACTACTGGTACTTTCCACCACGACACCTTGTTATGGGATGTGGTGTAAGCCAAGAGGGCAGCCAGGTGTATTTTCAGAGAGTTAAAAACCAATCCTGCATCCAGCAGGTGGAGCATGTATGTCACAATGTTGGAAGGAGTGCAATCAACCGGGTTGATTTGTCTATTCTGGCACCAAATAACGAATCTCTTCCACTTGTCAAAGTAACAGTGCCTTGTGTTTGGTTTCCTGGATTCTTTTAGAATGTCCATACACCTCTGTGGTAAATTGAGATGTCCAAACTCTATGACCTCAGGAGCCATGCTGCCAGGTTCATTGAGTTGGGTTGCTGGTACACTGTTTGACCTTGTTGCTGGGACAGTAGGTTGTACCAGGCTGGAAGTTTGATGGGCTCGCACACCGCCATCCTGCGTAGGTGTGGAAACCAAGGTTGTCTCGCCCACATGGGAGCAACTAGGATGAGCGTCATCGATTCCTTGTTCATCTTGTACACCACCTTCCTGATGAGAGGAGTTGGTGGAAAAGCGTACGCAAACATCCCTGACCAGTTCATCCACAGGGCGTTCCCTTGGGAGTCTGGCTGGGGGAACCTGGATGCAAATCCTGGGCATTGTTTGTTTTCGCTTGTGGCGAATAAGTCTATAGTGGGGAAACCCCACTGAGAGAAGAGATCTTCTACGATCTCTCTGTGAAGGACCCATTCGTGTTCTTCTGGGAGGGAGTGTCTGCTTAGAGCATCCGCTAGGGAATTGAGCTCCCCTGGAACATGTTGCGATGACAGGAAGATGTTCCGTCTGAGTGCCCATATCCAGATTTTCTGGGCAAGCTTGGACAGATTTGGCGAACGAGTCCCTCCTTGCTTGTTCAGATAGAACATGGCTGTTGTGCTGTCCGTCCGGATCTGCACCGACAAGTTTAGTAGATGGGGCTCGAACGCCCGAAGCGCTCTGAATACTGCCAGAAGCTCTAGCAGGTTCATGTGGTTCTTGGCTACTGAGTGAGACCAGAGACCCTGAGCTGTGTGGTGGAGAAGGTGAGCTCCCCACCCAGTCAGGCATGCATCTGTAGTCACCACTGCCTGTACTTCGGGATCGTAAAAGGGTTTTCCCCTTGCGAGATTCTCTCTTGTCCACCAGTGTAGGCTCTGTACAAGTGTTGGCGAAACGACCACTAGATCGTCCCACTGACCCTTGCCTGAGACCACTGTTTCGCCAACCATTCCTGCATAGGACGCATGCGCAGTCGCGCGTCGGGGACCAGGTAAATGCATGACGCCATCATGCCCAGTAACCGCATTGCTTTGCGTACCGTTATTTGTTGACCGGACTGATAATGTGGAATTTGCAGTAGTATATTCCGAATTCTCTCTTCCGAAGGGAAGGTCAACCCTTTCTGAGTATCTAGGATTGCTCCTAGGAACTGTTTTGAGGTGCTTGGCACTAGGCTTGACTTCAATGAAATTTGTGATGTCATCTTTGATGTCCTGGGTGTTAGTCTTAGCAGTGCACGTGGTGGCGCGAGTTATGGTTGCTTAGTTTACCATAACTGGCGAATTTCAAGGGTTTTTCGGTTTTACTTGGAACCATAACATCCCTTTGACAAAGATTTTTCACTGAATTTCATAGGTTTTTAGTAGCGCAACTTAACCATAACGCCCCTTTAACAAAGTTGTTTCATTGAATTTCATAGGTTTTTATTAGTGCAACTTAACAATAACGTCCCTGTAACATTTTTCTTTACTAAAATGTAAAGGTTTTTATTAGTGCAACGTCACCATAACATCCTTTTCAATAGATGAAGACCACTAACATCTTATGTCCTCAAAGTGGGAACGCCGGGTGGTAAAAAAAACAAAAAGATGGCCACCATGGAAAGGGAAGGCGGGGTGTATAAAGAACACAACAGGGCATGAGCGGGCGTGGGGGGGAACAGGGGAGACACATCGGCATGAGCGGGGGGTGAGAGGGAACAGGGTACAAACGGGGCATGAGCAGGGGGTGGTGGGGAAAAGGAAGGAAACACGGGGCATGAGCGGTGATGGGGGGAACACGAGAGAGACACGGGGCATGAGCAGCGGGTGGGGAGGAACATGAGGGAGACACAGGGTATGAGCGGGGGTGGGGAGGAACACGAGGGAGACACGGGCATGAGCGGGGGGGTACAGGGCACACACGGGACATGAGCGGGGGTGGGGGGGAAAGGAGAGAGACAAGGGGCATGAGCGGGGGGTGGGGGGAACACGAGGGAGACACGGGGCATGAGCGGGGGGAGTGGGGGGCAACACAAGGGAAACACAGGGCATGAGCGGGGGATGGGGGAACACGAGTGAGACACGGGGCATGAGCGGGGGTGGGGGGCAACAGGAGACATACACAGGGCATGAGCGGGGGGTGGGGCCAACAGGAGAGAGACCGGGGCATAAGCGGGGGTGGGGAGAACAGGAGACAGACACGGGCATGAGTGGGGGGGTGGGGAGAACAGGAGACAGACACGGGGCATGAGCGGGGGATGGGGGAACAGGAGACAGATACGGGGCATGAGCGGGGTGGGGAGAACAGGAGACAGACACGGGGCATGAGCGGGGGTGTGGGGGGCAACAGGAGACAGACACGGGGCATGAGCGGCGGGGTGGGGGGCAACAGGAGAGAGACACGGGGCATGAGTGCGGAGTGGGGGGTACAGGAGACAGACACGGGCCATGGGCGGGGCAACAGGAGACCGACATGGGGCATGAGCGGGGGTGGGGGGAACAGGAGACAGACACAGGGCATGAGAGGGGGGTGGGGGGAACAGAAGACAGACACGAAGCATTAGCGGGGGAGGTGGGGGGCAACAGGAGAGAGACACGGGGCATGAGCGGGGGGTGGGATTGTACAGGAGACAGACACGGGGCATGAGCAGGGGGTGGGGGGCAACAGGAGAGAGACACGGGGCATGAGCTGGGGGGTGGAGGGTACAGGAGAGAGACACGGGGCATGAGCAGGGGGGTGGGGGCAACAGGAGAGAGACACAGGGCATGAGCGGGTGGGGGAACAGGGAACAGACACGGGGCATGAGCGGGGGGCAACAGGAGAGAGACACGGGCATGAGCAGGGGTTGGGGGGTACAGGAGACAGACACGGGGCATGAGCGGGGGGCAACAGGAGAGAGACACGGGGCATGAGCAGGGGGTGGGGGGAACAGGAGACAGACACGGGGAATGAGCGGGGGGTGGGGGGAACAACAGAGACAGACACAGGGCATGAGCGGGGGGTGGGGGGCAACAGGAGACAGACACGGGGCATGAGCAGGGAGTGGGGGGCAACAGGAGACAGACACGGGGCATGAGCAGGGGGTGGGGGGCAACAGGAGAAAGACACGGTGCATGAGCGGGGGTAGGGGGAACAGGAGACAGACACAGAGCATGAGCGGGGGGTGGGGAGAACAGGAGGCAGACACGGGGCATGAGCGGGGGGTGGGGGCAACAGGAGACAGACACGGGGCATGAGCGGGGGGTGGGGGCAACAGGAGAGACACGGGGCATCAGCAAGGGGTGGGGGAACAGGAGACAGACACGGGGCATGAGCGAGGGGTGGGGGAACAGGAGACAGACACGGGGCATGAGCGGGGGGTGGGGGGAAACAACAGACACGGGGCATGAGCGGGGGGTGGGGAGAACAGACACGGGGCATGAGCAGGGGGGTGGGGGGCAACAGGAGACAGACACGGGGCATGAGCGGGGGGTGACAGGAACAGGAGACAGACACGGGGCATGAGCGGGGGGTGGGGAGAACAGGAGACAGACACGGGGAATGAGCGGGGGTGGGGGGCAACAAGAGAGAGACACGGGGCATGAGCGGGTGGGGGGAACAGGAGACAGACACGGGGCATGAGCAGGTGGGGGGAACAGGAGACAGACAAGGGGCATGAGCGGTGGGGTGGGGGGCAACAGGAGATAGACACGGGGCATGAGCGGGGGGTGGGGGGAACAGGAGACAGACACGGGGCATGAGCGGGGGAACAGAAGACAGACACGGGGCATGAGCGGGGGGTGGGGGGAAGGGGAGAGAGACACATGGGGCATGAGCGGGAGAGGGAGAAAGACACACGGGGCATGAGCGGGGGGTGGGGGGAGGGAGAGAGACACAAGGGGCATGAGCGGGGGTGGGCGGGAGGGAGAGAGACACACGGGGCATGAGCAGGGGGTGCACAGGAGGGGGAGAGACACACGTGGCTTGAGCGGTGGGGTGGGCGCAAGGGGGAGAGACACACGGGGCATGAGCGGAGGTGGGGGGGGCGGGAGAGGGACACATAGGGCATGAACGGGGGGTGGGGGGAAGGGGAGAGAGACACACGGGGCATGAGTGGGGGGTTGGGGGAGGGAGAGAGACACACGGGGCATTAGCGGGGGGTGGGTGGGAGGGGGAGATACACATGGGGCATGAGCGGGGGTGGGCGGGAGGGGGAGAGACACATGGGGCATGAGCAGGGGGTGGGCGGGAGAGGGAGAGACACACGGGGAATGAGCGGGGGGTGGGCGGGAGGGGGTGAGACACACGGGGCATGAGCGGGGGGTGTGCGGGAGGTGGAGAGACACACGAGGCATGAGCGGGAGTGGGGGGGAGGGAGAGAGACACACAGGGCATGAGCGGGGATGGGGGAGGGAGAGAGACACACAGGGCATGAGCGGGGGGTGGGGGGAAGGGAGAGAGAGACACGGGGCATGAGAGGGGGAGGGGGGAAGGGAGAGAGACACACGGGGCATGAGCGGGGGTGGGGGGAAGGGGAGAGACACATGGGGCATGAGCGGGGGGTGAGCGGGAGGGGGAGAGACACACGGGGCATGAGCAGTGGTTGGAAGGGGGAAAGACACACGGGGCAAGAGCGGGGGTGGGCGGGAGGGGGAGAGACACACAGGGCATGAGCGGGGGTGGCGGGGAGGGAGAGAGACACATGAGGCATGAGCGGGGGTGGGGGGAAGGGGAGAGAGACATGGGGCATGAGCGGGGGTGGAGGGGAGGGAGAGAGACACGGGGCATGAGGCGGGAGTGGGGGGAGGGAGAGAGACTCACAGGGCATGAGCGGGGGGGCGAGGCACACGGGGCATGAGCGGGGGTGGGGGGAGGCAGAGAGACACATGAGGGTCGGGGGGGAGGGAGAGAGACACAAGAGCATGAGCGGGGGTCGGGGGGAGGGAGAGAGACACACGGGGCATGAGCAGGGGGTGGGGGAAGGGGAGAGAGACACACGGGGCATGAGCGGGGGTGGGCGGGAGGGTGAGAAACACACGGGGCGTGAGCAGGGGGTGGGCGTGAGCAGGGGGTGGGCGGGAGGGGGAGAGACACACGGGGCGTGAGCAGGGAGTGGGCGGGAGGGGGAGAGACACATGGGGCATGAGCGGGGGGTGGGCGGCAGGGGGAGAGACACACGGGGCTTGAGCGGGGGTGGGGGGGAGGGAGTGAGATACGGGGCATGAGCGGAGGTGGGGGGGTGAGAGACACATGGGGCATGAGCAGGGGTGGGGGGAGGGAGAGAGACACACGGGGCATGAGCGGGGGAATGGGGAGTGAGAGAGACACACGGGGCATGAGCGGGGGGTGGGGGGAAGGGGAGAGAGACACGGGGCATGAGCGGTTAGAGACACACGGGGCATGAGCGGGAGTGGACGGGCGGGAGAGAGACACGCGGGGAATGAGCCTGGGGGGGGGAGGGAGAGAGACACACAGGGCATGAGCGGGGGGTGGGGGGAAGGGAGAGAGAGACACGGGGCATGAGCGGGGTGGGCGGGAGGGGGAGAGACACACAGGGCATGAGCGGGGGTGGGGGAGAGGCAGAGAGACACACGAGGCATGAGCGGGGGGTGGGGGGAAGGGGAGAGACACATGGGGCATGAGTGGGGATGGGGGAGACAGAGAGACACACGGGGCTTGAGCGGGTGTTGGGGGGAGGGAGTGAGATACGGGGCATGAGCGGAGGTGGGGGGGTGAGAGACACATGGGGCATGAGCAGGGGTGGGGGGAGGGAGAGAGACACACGGGGCATGAGCGGGGGAAGGGGGAGTGAGATAGACACACGGGGCATGCGCAGGGGGTGGGGGGAAGGGGAAAGAGACACGGGGCATGAGCGGGGGTGGGCGGGAGGGAGAGAGACACACGGGGCATGAGCGGGAGTGGACGGGCGGGAGAGAGACACAGGGGGAATGAGCCTGGGTGGGGGGGAGGGAGAGAGACACACAGGGCATGAGCGGGGGGTGGGGGGAAGGGAGACAGAGACACGGGGCATGAGCGGGTGTGGGGGGGAGGGAGAGAGACACACAGGGCATGAGCGGGGGTGGGGGTAAGGGGAGAGACACACGGGGCATGAGCGGGGGGTGGGCGGGAGGGAGAGAGACACACGGGGCAAGAGCGGGGTGGGCGGGAGGGGGAGAGACACACAGGGCATGAGCGGGGGTGGGGGAGAGGCAGAGAGACACACGAGGCATGAGCGGGGGGTGGGGGGAAGGGGAGAGACACATGGGGCATGAGTGGGGATGGGGGAGAAAGAGAGACACATGGGGCAAGAGCGGGGGTGGGCGGGAGGGGGAGAGACACACAGGGCATGAGCGGGGGTGGGGGGGAGGGAAGGAGACACGGGACATGAGCGGGGTGGGGGGGAGTGAGAAACATGGGGCATGAGCGGGGGTGGGGGAGGGAGAGAGACACACGGGGCATGAGCGGGGGAAGGGGGAGTGAGAGAGACACACGGGGCATGTGCAGTTGGTGGGGGAAGGGGAGAGAGACACGGGGCATGAGCGGGGTTTGGGCGGGAGGGGGAGAGACACACGGGGCATGAGCAAGGGGTGGGCGCAAGGGGGAGAGACAAACGGGGCATGAGCGGGGGGTGGGAGGGAGGGGGAGAGGCACACGGGGCATGAGTGGCAGTGGGGGGGAGGGAGAGAGACACACGGGGCATGAGCGGGGGTGGGGGGGGAGTGAGACACACAGGGCATGAGCAGGGGGTGGGGGGAAGGGAGAGAGAGACACGGGGCATGTGCGGAGGTGGGGCGAGGGAGAGAGACACACGGGGCATGAGCAGGGGTGGGGGGAAGGGGGAGAGACACACAGGGCATGAGCGGGGGTGGGAGTGGGAAAGACACACGGGGCAAGAGCGGGGGTGGGCAGGAGGGGTAGAGACACAGAGGGCATGAGCAGGGGTTGGGGGGGAGGGAGAGAGACACACGAGGCATGAGCGGGGGTGGGGGGAAGGGGAGAGAGACATGGGGCATGAGCGGGAGTGGAGGGGAGGGAGAGAGACACGGGGCATGAGCGGGAGTGGGGGGGAGTGAGAGAGACACACGGGGCGTTAGCGGGGGAAGGGCAGGAGTGGGAGAGACACACGGGGCATGAGCTGGGGTGGGGGGAATGGGAGAGAGACACACGGGGCATGAGCGGGGGGTGGGCGGGAGGGCGAGAGACACACAGGGCATGAGCGGGGAGTGGGCGGTAGAGGGAGAGACACACGGGGCGTGAGCGGGGGGTGGGCGGGAGAGGGAGAGACACACGGGGCTTGAGCGGGGGTGGGGAGGAGGGAGAGAGACACGGGGAATGAGCGGGGGTGGGGGGAGAGAGACACATGGGGCATGAGTGGGGGTGGGGGGGAGGTTCGAGAGACACACGGGGCATGAGCGGGGGAAGGGGGAGTGAGAGAGACACACGGGGCATGAGCGGGGGTTGGGGGGAAGGGGAGAGAGACACGGGGCATGAGCGGGGGGTGGGCGGGAGGGAGAGAGACACACGGGGCATGAGTGGGGATGGGGAGGGAGAGAGACACACAGGGCTTGAGCGGGGGGGGTGGGAGGGGGAGAGACACACGGGGCATGAGCGGGGGGTGGGCGGGAGGGGGAGAGACACACGGGGCATGAGCGGGGGGTGTGTGGGAGGTGGAGAGACACACAAGGCATGAGCGGGAGTGGGAGGGAGGGGGAGAGGCACACGGGGCATGAGTGGCAGTGGGGGGGAGGGAGAGAGACACACGGGGCGTGAGCGGGGGTGGGGGGGGAGAGAGACACACAGGGCATGAGCAGGGGGTGGGGGGAAGGGAGAGAGACACGGGGCATGAGCGGAGGTGGGGCGAGGGAGAGAGACACACGGGGCATGAGCAGGGGTGGGGGGAAGGGGGAGAGACACACGGGGCATGAGCGGGGGTGGGAGGGGGAAAGACACACGGGGCAAGAGCGGGGGTGGGCAGGAGGGGTAGAGACACAGAGGGCATGAGCAGGGGTTGGGGGGGATGGAGAGAGACACACGAGGCATGAGCGGGGGTGGGTGGAAGGGGAGAGAGACATGGGGCATGAGCGGGAGTGGAGGGGAGGGAGAGAGACACGGGGCATGAGCGGGAGTGGGGGGGAGTGAGAGAGACACACGGGGCGTTAGCGGGGGAAGGGCAGGAGTGGGAGAGACACACGGGGCATGAGCGGGGGTGGGGGGAATGGGAGATAGACACACGGGGCATGAGCAGGGGTGGGCGGGAGGGCGAGAGGCACACGGGGCATGAGCGGGGGGTGGGCGGGAGGGTGAGAGACACACAGGGCATGAGCGGGGAGTGGGCGGGAGAGGGAGAGACACACGGGGTGTGAGCGGGGGGTGGGCGGGAGAGGGAGAGACACACGGGGCTTGAGCGGGGGTGGGGAGGAGGGAGAGAGACACGGGGAATGAGCGGGGGTGAGGGGGAGAGAGACACATGGGGCATGAGTGGGGGTGGGGGGGAGGTTCGAGAGACACACGGGGCATGAGCGGGGGAAGGGGGAGTGAGAGAGACACACGGGGCATGAGCGGGGGTTGGGGGGAAGGGGAGAGAGACACGGGGCATGAGCGGGGGTGGGCTGGAGGGAGAGAGACACACGGGGCATGAGTGGGGATGGGGAGGGAGAGAGACACACGGGGCTTGAGCGGGGGTGGGTGGGAGGGGGAGAGACACACGGGGCGTGTGCGGGGGGTGGGCGGGAGGGGAGAGACACAACGGGCATGAGCGGGGGTGGGCGGGAGGTCGAGAGACACATGGGGCTTGAGCGGGGGTGGGGGGAGGGGGAGAGACACACGGGGCATGAACAGGGGGTGGTCAGGAGGGGGAGAGACACACGGGGCATGAGCGGTGGGTGGGCGGGAGGGAGAGAGACACACGGGGCATGAGCGGGGGGTCGGGGGGAGGGAGAGAGACACACGGGGCATGAGCGGGTGGTGGGCGGGAGGGGGAGAGACACATGGGGCATGAGTGGGCGGTAGGCAGGAGGAGGAGAGACACACAGGGCATGGCCGGGGGGTGGGCAGGAGGGGGAGAGACACACGGGGTGTGAGCGGGGGTGGGAGGGGGAAAGACACACGGGGCAAGAGCGGGGATGGGCGGGAGGGGGAGAGACACACAGAGCATGAGCGGGGGTGGGGGGGAGGTAGAGAAACACACGAGGCATGAGCGGGAGTGGGGGGAAGGAGAGAGAGACACGGGGCATGAGCGGGGGTGGAGGGGAGGGAGAGAGACACGGGGCATGAGCGGGGGTGGGGGAGAGGGAGAGAGACACACGGGGCATGAGCGGGGAGTGGGCGGGAGAGGGAGAGACACACGGGGCATGAGCGGGGGGTGGGCAGGAGGGGGAGAGACACACGGGGCATGAGCGGGGGTGGGGGGGAGAGCGAGAGACACACGGGGCATGAGCGGGAGTGGGGGGAGGGAGAGAGACACATGGGGCATGAGCGGGGGTTGGGGGCAGGGGAAGAGACCCACGGGACATGAGCAGGGGGTGGGGGGAAGGGTAGAGAGACACACGGGGCGTGAGCAGAGGATGGGCGTGAGGGGGAGAGACATGCGGGGGATGGACGGGATGGGGAGAGACACACGGGGCATGAGCGGGGAGTGGGCGGGAGGGGGTGAGACACACGGTACATGAGCGGGGGTGGGTGGGTGGGAGGGGAAGAGACACACGGGGCATGAGCGGGGTGTGGGCGGGAGGGGGAGAGACACACGGGGCATGAGCGGGGGTGGGGGGGAAGTAGAGAGACACGGGACATGAGCGGGGGTGGGGGAGGGAGAGAGACACATGGGGCATGAGCGAGGGTAGGAGGAAGGGGAGAGAGACACGGGGCATGAGCGGGGGTGGGCGGGAGGGGGAGAGACACACGGGGCATGAGCGGGGGTTGGGGGAGGGAGAGAGACACACGGGGCATGAGTGGGGGTCGGGGGATTGAGAGAGACACACGGGGCATGAGCGGGGGGTGGGCGGGAGGAGGAGTGACACACGGGGCGTGAGCGGGGGTTGGGGGGGGAGAGAGACACATGGGGCATGTGCGGGGGTGGGCGGGAGGGAGAGAGACACACGGGGCATGAGTGGGGGTGGGGGGGAGGGATAGAGACACACGGGGTATGAGCGGGCGGTGGGTGGGAGGGGGAGAGACACACGGGGCATGAGCGGGGGGTGGGCGGGAGGGGGAGAGACACACGGGGCATGAGCAGGGAGTGGGCGGGAGGGGGAGAGACACATGGGGCATGAGCGGGGGTGGGCGGGAGGGGGAGAGACACACGGGGCATGAGTGGGAGTGTGGGGAGGGGGAGAGACACACGGGGCATGAGCAGGGGATGGGTGGGAGGAGGAGAGACACATGGGGCATGAGCGGGGGGTGGGCGGGAGGGAGAGAGACACACGGGGCATGAGCGGGGGTGGACGGGAGGGGGAGAGACACACGGGGCATGAGTGGGGGTGGGGGGAAAGGGAGAGAGACACAGCGGCATGAGCGGGAGGTGGGGGGAGGGAGAGACACACGGGGAATGAGCGGGGGTGGGTGTTAGGGAGAGAGATACACGGGGCATGAGCGGGGTGGGGTGGAGGGATAGGGAGACACAGGGGGCATGAGCGGGGAGTGGGCGGGACGGGGAGAGACACACGGGGCATGAGCAGGGGTGAGGGGGGAGAGACACGGGGCATGAGCGGGGATGGGGGGAGGGAGAGAGAGACACACGGGGCATGAGCGGGGGTGGGGGCAGGGAGAGAGACACACGGGGCATGAGCGGGGGGTGGGGGGAAGGGGAGAGAGACACGGGCATGAGCGGGGGATGGGTGGGAGGAGGAGAGACACATGGGGCATGAGCGGGGGTGGGGGGAGGGAGAGAGACACATGGGGCATGAGCAGGGGTGGGGGGAGGGAGAGAGACACACGGGGCATGAGCGGCGGGTGGAGGGAAGGGGAGAGAGACACGGGGCATGAGCTGGGGGTGGGCGGGAGGTGGAGAGACACACGTGGCATGAGCGGGGGTGGGGGAGGGAGAGAGATACACGGGGCATGAGTGGGTGTGGGTAGGAGGGAAAGAGACACACGGGGCATGAGCGGGCGGTGTGTGGGAGGGGGAGAGACACACGGGGCATTAGCGGGGGGTGGGCGGGAGGAGAGAGACACACGGGGCATGAGTGGGGGCAGGGGGGAGGGAGAGAGACACACGGGGCATGAGCGGGGGTGGGCGGGATTGGAGAGACACACGGGGCATGAGCGGGGGTGGGCGGGAGGGGGAGAGACACACGGGGCATGAGCGGGGTGGGGGGAGGGGGAGAGACACACGGGGCATGAGCGGGGGGTGGGCGGGAGGGGGAGAGACACACGGGGCATGAGCGGGGGGTGGAGGGAAGGGGAGAGAGACACGGGGCATGAGCTGGGGGTGGGCGGGAGGGGGAGAGACACACGTGGCATGAGCGGGTGTGGTGGAGGGAGAGAGACACACGGGGCATGAGTGGGTGTGGGTAGGAGGGAAAGAGACACACGGGGCATGAGCGGGCGGTGTGTGGGAGGGGGAGAGACACACGGGGCATTAGCGGGGGGTGGGCTTGAGGGGAGAGACACACGGGGCATGAGTGGGGGTGGGGGGGAGGGAGAGAGACACACGGGGCATGAGCGGGGGGTGGGTGGGAGGGGGAGAGACACACGGGGCATGAGCGGGGGGTGGGCGGGAGGGGTGAGACACACGGGGCATGAGTGGGGGTGGGCGGGAGGGGGAGAGACACACGGGGCATGAGCGGGGGTGAGGGGGGAGAGACATGGGGCATGAGCGGGGGTGGGGGGAGGGAGAGAGAGACACACGGGGCATGAGCGGGGGTGGGGGGAGGGAGAGAGACACATGGGGCATGAGCGGGGGGTGGGGGGAAGGGGAGAGAGACACGGGGCATGAGCGGGGGATGGGTGGGAGGAGGAGAGACACATGGGGCATGAGCGGGGGTGGGGGGAGGGACAGAGACACATGGGGCATGAGCAAGGGTGGGGGGAGGGAGAGAGACACACGGGGCATGAGCGGGGGGTGGAGGGAAGGGGAGAGAGACACGGGGCATGAGCTGGGGGTGGGCGGGAGGGGCAGAGACACACGTGGCATGAGCGGGGGTGGGGGAGGGAGAGAGACACACGGGGCATGAGTGGGGGTGGGCGGGAGGGGGAGAGACACACGGGGCATGAGCGGGGGTGAGGGGGGAGAGACACGGGGCATGAGCGGGGGTGGGGGGAGGGAGAGAGAGAGACACACGGGGCATGAGCGGGGGTGGGGGGAGGGAGAGAGACACACGGGGCATGAGCGGGGGGTGGGGGGAAGGGGAGAGAGACACGGGGCATCAGCGGGGGATGGGTGGGAGGAGGAGAGACACACGGGGCATGAGTGGGTGTGGGTAGGAGGGAAAGAGACACACGGGGCATGAGCGGGCGGTGTATGGAAGGGGGAGAGACACACGGGGCATTAGCGGGGGGTGGGCGGGAGGGGAGAGACACACGGGGCATGAGTGGGGGTGGGGGGGAGGGAGAGAGACACACGGGGCATGAGCGGGGGGTGGGTGGGAGGGGGAGAGACACACGGGGCATGAGCGGGGGGTGGGCGGGAGGGGAGAGACACACGGGGCATGAGCGGGGGTGGGCGGGAGGGGGAAAGACACACGGGGCATGAGCGGGGTGGGGGGAGGGGGAGAGACACACGGGGCATGAGCGGGGGGTGGGCGGGAGGGGAGAGACACACGGGGCATGAGCGGGGGTGGGCGGGAGGGGGAAAGACACACGGGGCATGAGCGGGGTGGGGGAGGGGGAGAGACACACGGGGCATGAGCGGGGGGTGGGCGGGAGGGGGAGAGAAACACGGGGCATGAGCGGGGGTTGGAGGGAAGGGGAGAGAGACACGGGGCATGAGCTGGGGGTGGGCGGGAGGGGGAGAGACACACGTGGCATGAGCGGGGGTGGGGGAGGGAGAGAGACACACGGGGCATGAGTGGGTGTGGGTAGGAGGGAAAGAGACACACGGGGCATGAGCGGGTGGTGTGTGGGAGGGGGAGAGACACACGGGGCTTTAGCGGGGGGTGGGCGGGAGGGGAGAGACACTCGGGGCATGAGTGGGGGTGGGGGGGAGGGAGAGAGACACACGGTGCATGAGCGGGGGGTGGGTGGGAGGGGGAGAGACACACGGGGCATGAGCGGGGGGTGGGCGGGAGGGGAGAGACACACGGGGCATGAGCGGGGGGTGGACGGGAGGGGGAGAGACACACGGGGCATGAGCAGGGAGTGGGCGGGAGGGGTAGAGACACATGGGGCATGAGCGGGGGGTGGGCGGGAGGGGGAGAGACACACGGGGCATGAGTGGGTGTGTGGGGAGGGGGAGAGACACAAGGGGCATAAGCGGGGGTGGGCGGGAGGGGGAGAGACACACGGGGCATGAGCGGGGGGTGGGCGGGAGGGAGAGAGACATACGGGGCATGAGCGGGGGTGGACGGGAGGGGGAGAGACACACGGGGCATGAGTGGGGGTGTGGGGAGGGGGAGAGACACACGGGCATGAGCGGGGGTGGGCGGGAGGGGGAGGGACACACGGGGCATGAGCAGGGGGTGGGTGGGAGGGAGAGAGACACACGGGGCATGAGCGGTGGTGGGGGGAAGGGAGAGAGACACACCGGGCATGAGCGGGGGTGGGGGGAAGGGGAGAGAGACACAGCGGCATGAGCGGGAGGTGGGGGGAGGGAGAGACACACGGGGCATGAGCGGGGTGGGTGTTAGGGAGAGAGATACCTGGGGCATGAGCGGGGTGGGGTGGAGGGATAGGGAGACACAGGGGGCATGAGCGGGGGGTGGGCGGGACGGGGAGAGACACACGGGGCAAGAGCGGGGGGTGGGCCGGAGGTGGAGAGACACACGGGGCATGAGCGGGGATGAGGGGGGAGAGACACGGGGCATGAGTGGGGTGGGGGGAGGGAGAGAGAGACACACGGGGCATGAGCGGGGGTGGGGGGAGGGAGAGAGACACACGGGGCATGAGCGGGGGGTCGGGGGGAGGGAGAGAGACACACGGGGCATGAGCGGGTGGTGGGCGGGAGGGGGAGAGACACATGGGGCATGAGTGGGCGGTAGGCAGGAGGAGGAGAGACACACAGGGCATGGCCGGGGTTGGGCAGGAGGGGGAGAGACACACGGGGTGTGAGCGGGGGTGGGAGGGGGAAAGACACACGGGGTAAGAGTGGGGATGGGCGGGAGGGGGAGAGACACACAGAGCATGAGCAGGGGTGAGGGGGAGGTAGAGAAACACACGAGGCATGAGCGGGGGTGGGGGGAAGGAGAGAGAGACACGGGGCATGAGCGGGGGTGGAGGGGAGGGAGAGAGACACGGGGCATGAGCGGGGGTGGGGGAGAGGGAGAGAGACACACGGGGCATGAGCGGGGGGTGGGCGGGAGAGGGAGAGACACACGGGGCATGAGCGGGGGGTGGGCAGGAGGGGGAGAGACACACGGGGCATGAGCGGGGGTGGGGGGAGAGCGAGAGACACACGGGGCATGAGCGGGAGTGGGGGGAGGGAGAGAGACACATGGGGCATGAGCGGGGGTTGGGGGCAGGGGAAGAGACCCACGGGACATGAGCAGGGGGTGGGGGGAAGGGTAGAGAGACACACGGGGCGTGAGCAGGGGGTGGGCGTGAGGGGGAGAGACATGCGGGGGATGGACGGGATGGGGAGAGACACACGGGGCATGAGCGGGGAGTGGGCGGGAGGGGGTGAGACACACGGTACATGAGCGGGGGTGGGTGGGTGGGAGGTGAAGAGACACACGGGGCATGAGCGGGGGGTGGGCGGGAGGGGGAGAGACACACGGGGCATGAGCGGGGGTGGGGGGGAGGTAGAGAGACACGGGGCATGAGCGGGGGTGGGGGAGGGAGAGAGACACATGGGGCATGAGCGAGGGTAGGAGGAAGGGGAGAGAGACACGGGGCATGAGCGGGGGTGGGCGGGAGGGGGGGAGACACACGGGGCATGAGCGGGGGTTGGGGGAGGGAGAGAGACACACGGGGCATGAGTGGGGGTCGGGGGATTGAGAGAGACACACGGGGCATGAGCGGGGGGTGGGCGGGAGGGGGAGTGACACACGGGGCGTGAGCGGGGGTTGGGGGGGAGAGAGACACATGGGGCATGTGCGGGGGTGGGCGGGAGGGAGAGAGACACACGGGGCATGAGTGGGGGTGGGCGGGAGGGATAGAGACACACGGGGTATGAGCGGGCGGTGGGTGGGAGGGGGAGAGACACACGGGGCATGAGCGGACGGTGGACGGGAGGGGGAGAGACACACGGGGCATGAGCAGGGAGTGGGCGGGAGGGGGAGAGACACATGGGGCATGAGCGGGGGGTGGGCGGGAGGGGGAGAGACACACGGGGCATGAGTGGGAGTGTGGGGAGGGGGAGAGACACACGGGGCATGAGCAGGGGTGGGCGGGAGGGGGAGAGACACACGGGGCATGAGCGGGGGGTGGGCGGGAGGGAGAGAGACACACGGGGCATGAGCGGGGGTGGACGGGAGGGGGAGAGACACACGGGGCATGAGTGGGGGTGTGGGGAGGGGGAGAGACACACGGGGCATGAGCGGGGGTGGGCGGGAGGGACACACGGGGCATGAGCGGGGGGTGGGCGGGAGGGAGAGAGACACACGGGGCATGAGCGGTGGTGGGGGGAAGGGAGAGAGACACACCGGGCATGAGCGGGGGGTGGGGGGAAGGGGAGCGAGACACAGCGGCATGAGCGGGAGGTGGGGGAAGGGAGAGACACACGGGGCATGAGCGGGGGTGGGTGTTAGGGAGAGAGATACAGGGGGCATGAGCGGGGTGGGGTGGAGGGATAGGGAGACACAGGGGGCATGAGCGGGGGTGGGCGGGATGGGGAGAGACACACGGGGCATGAGCGGGGGGTGGGCCGGAGGTGGAGAGACACACTGGGCATGAGCAGGGGTGAGGGGGGAGAGACATGGGGCATGAGCGGGGGTGGGGGGAGGGAGAGAGAGACACACGGGGCATGAGCGGGGGTGGGGGGAGGGAGAGAGACACACGGGGCATGAGCGGGGGGTGGGGGGAAGGGGAGAGAGACACGGGGCATGAGCGGGGGATGGGTGGGAGGAGGAGAGACACATGGGGCATGAGCGGGGGTGGGGGGAGGGAGAGAGACACATGGGGCATGAGCAGGGGTGGGGGGAGGGAGAGAGACACACGGGGCATGAGCGGGGGGTGGAGGGAAGGGGAGAGAGACACGGGGCATGAGCTGGGGGTGGGCGGGAGGGGGAGAGACACACGTGGCATGAGCGGGGGTGGGGGAGGGAGAGAGACACACGGGGCATGAGTGGGTGTGGGTAGGAGGGAAAGAGACACACGGGGCATGAGCGGGCGGTGTGTGGGAGGGGGAGAGACACACGGGGCATTAGCGGGGGTGGGCGGGAGGGGAGAGACACACGGGGCATGAGTGGGGGTGGGGGGAGGGAGAGAGACACACGGGGCATGAGCGGGGGGTGGGTGGGAGGGGGAGAGACACACGGGGCATGAGCGGGAGGTGGGCGGGAGGGGAGAGACACACGGGGCATGAGCGGGGTGGGCGGGAGGGGGAGAGACACACGGGGCATGAGCGGGGTGGGGGGAGGGGGAGAGACACACGGGGCATGAGCGGGGGGTGGGCGGGAGGGGGAGAGACACACGGGGCATGAGCGGGGGGTGGAGGGAAGGGGAGAGAGACACGGGGCATGAGCCGGGGGTGGGCGGGAGGGAGAGAGACACACGTGGCATGAGCGGGGGTGGGGGAGGGAGAGAGACACACGGGGCATGAGTGGGTGTGGGTAGGAGGGAAAGAGACACACGGGGCATGAGCAGGCGGTGTGTGGGAGGGGGAGAGACACACGGGGCATTAGCGGGGGGTGGGCGGGAGGGGAGAGACACACGGGGCATGGTTGGGGTGGAGGGGAGGGAGAGAGACACACGGGGCATGAGCGGGGGGTGGGTGGGAGGGGGAGAGACACACGGGGCATGAGCGGGGGGTGGGCGGGAGGGGAGAGACACACGGGGCATGAGTGGGGGTGGGCGGGAGGGGGAGAGACACACGGGGCATGAGCGGGGGTGGAGGGGAGAGACACGGGGCATGAGCGGGGGTGGGGGGAGGGAGAGAGAGACACACGGGGCATGAGCGGGGGTGGGGGGAGGGAGAGAGACACATGGGGCATGAGCAGGGGTGGGGGGAGGGACAGAGACACATGGGGCATGAGCAGGGGTGGGGGGAGGGAGAGAGATACATGGGGCATGAGCGGGGGGTGGAGGGAAGGGGAGAGAGACACGGGGAATGAGCTGGGGGTGGGCGGGAGGTGGAGAGACACACGGGGCATGAGCGGGGGTGAGGGGGGAGAGACACGGGGCATGAGCGGGGGTGGGGGGAGGGAGAGAGAGACACACGGGGCATGAGCGGGGGTGGGGGGAGGGAGAGAGACACACGGGGCATGAGCGGGGGGTGGGGGGAAGGGGAGAGAGAATCGGGACATGAGCGGGGGATGGGTGGGAGGAGGAGAGACACACGGGGCATGAGTGGGTGTGGGTAGGAGGGAAAGAGACACACGGGGCATGAACGGGCGGTGTGTGGGAGGGGGAGAGACACACGGGGCATTAGCGGGGGGTGGGCGGGAGGGAGAGAGACACACGGGGCATGAGCGGGGGGTGGGTGGGAGGGGGAGAGACACACGGGGCATTAGCGGGGGGTGGGGGGGAGGGAGAGAGACACACGGGGCATGAGCGGGGGGTGGGTGGGAGGGGGAGAGACACACGGGGCATGAGCGGGGGGTGGGCGGGAGGGGAGAGACACACGGGGCATGAGCGGGGGTGGGCGGGAGGGGGAGAGACACACGGGGCATGGGCGGGGTGGGGGGAGGGGGAGAGACACACTGGGCATGAACGGGGGGTGGAGGGAAGGGGAGAGAGACACGGGGCATGAGCTGGGGGTGGGCGGGAGGGGGAGAGACACACGTGGCATGAGCGGGGGTGGGGGACGGAGAGAGACACACGGGGCATGAGTGGGTGTGGGTAGGAGGGAAAGAGACACACTGGGCATGAGCGGGCGGTGGGTGGGAGGGGGAGAGACACACGGGCATGAGCGGGAGGTGGGCGGGAGGGGAGAGACACACGGGGCATGAGCGGGGGTGGGCGGGAGGGGGAGAGACACACGGGGCATGAGCGGGGGGTGGGTGGGAGGTGGAGAGACACAAGGGGCATAAGCGGGGGGTGGGCGGGAGGGGAGAGACACACGGGGCATGAGCGGGGGGTGGGCGGGAGGGGGAGAGACACACGGGGCATGAGCAGGGAGTGGGCGGGAGGGGGAGAGACACACGGGGCATGAGTGGGGGTGTGGGGAGGGGGAGAGACACACGGGGCATGAGCGGGGGGTGGGCGGGAGGGGGAGAGACACACGGGGCATGAGCAGGGAGTGGGCGGGAGGGGGAGAGACACACGGGGCATGAGTGGGGGTGTGGGGAGGGGGAGAGACACACGGGGCATGAGCGGGGGTGGGCGGGAGGGGGAGAGACACACGGGGCATGAGCGGGGGGTGGGCGGGTGGGAGAGAGACACACGGGGCATGAGCGGGGGTGGACGGGAGGGGGAGAGACACACGGGGCATGAGTGGGGGTGTGGGGAGGGGGAGAGACACATGGGGAATGAGCGGGGGTGGGCGGGAGGGGGAGGGACACACGGGGCATGAGCGGGGGGTGGGCGGGAGGTAGAGAGACACACGGGGCATGAGCGGTGGTGGGGGGAAGCGAGAGAGACACATCGGGCATGAGCGGGGTGTGGGGGGAAGGGGAGAGAGACACAGCGGCATGAGCGGGAGGTGGGGGGAGGGAGAGACACACGGGGCATGAGCGGGGGTGGGTGTTAGGGAGAGAGATACGCGGGGTGGGGTGGAGGGATAGGGAGACACAGGGGGCATGAGCGGGGAGTAGGCGGGACGGGGAGAGACACACGGGGCATGAGCAGGGGTGAGGGGGGAGAGACACGGGGCATGAGCGGGGGTGGGGGGAGGGAGAGAGAGACACACGGGGCATGAGCGGGGGTGGGGGCAGGGAGAGAGACACACGGGGCATGAGCGGGGGGTGGGGGGAAGGGGAGAGAGACACGGGGCATGAGCGGGGGATGGGTGGGAGGAGGAGAGACACATGGGGCATGAGCGGGGGGTGGGCGGGAGGTAGAGAGACACACGGGGCATGAGCGGTGGTGGGGGGAAGGGAGAGAGACACACCGGGCATGAGCGGGGGGTGGGGGGAAGGGGAGAGAGACACAGCGGCATGAGCGGGAGGTGGGGGGAGGGAGAGACACACGGGGCATGAGCGGGGGTGGGTGTTAGGGAGAGAGATACACGGGGCATGAGCGGGGTGGGGTGGAGGGATAGGGAGACACAGGGGGCATGAGCGGGGAGTGGGCGGGACGGGGAGAGACACACGGGGCATGAGCAGGGGTGAGGGGGGAGAGACACGGGGCATGAGCGGGGATGAGGGGAGGGAGAGAGAGACACACAGGGCATGAGAGGGGGTGGGGGGAAGGGGAGAGAGACACGGGGCATGAGCGGGGGATGGGTGGGAGGAGGAGAGACACATGGGGCATGAGCGGGGGTGGGGGGAGGGAGAGAGACACATGGGGCATGAGCAGGGGTGGGGGGAGGTCGAGAGACACACGGGGCATGAGCGGGGGGTGGAGGGAAGGGGAGAGAGACACGGGGCATGAGCGGGGGTGGGGGAGGGAGAGAGATACACGGGGCATGAGTGGGTGTGGGTAGGAGGGAAAGAGACACACGGGGCATGAGCGGGCGGTGTGTGGGAGGGGGAGAGACACACGGGGCATTAGCGGGGGGTGGGCGGGAGGAGAGAGACACACGGGGCATGAGTGGGGGGTGGGTGGGAGGGGGAGAGACACACGGGGCATGAGCGGGGGGTGGGCGGGAGGGGGAGAGACACACGGGGCATGAGCGGGGGGTGGAGGGAGGGGTGAGACACACGGGGCATGAGTGGGGGTGGGCGGGAGGGGGAGAGACACACGGGGCATGAGCGGGGGTGAGGGGGGAGAGACACGGGGCATGAGCGGGGGTGGGGGGAGGGAGAGAGAGACACACGGGGCATGAGCGGGGGTGGGGGGAGGGAAAGAGACACACGGGGCATGAGCGGGGGGTGGGGGAAGGGGAGAGAGACACGGGGCATGAGCGGGGGATGGGTGGGAGGAGGAGAGACACATGGGGCATGAGCGGGGGTGGGGGGAGGGAGAGAGACACATGGGGCATGAGCAGGGGTGGGGGGAGGGAGAGAGACACACGGGGCATGAGCGGGGGGTGGAGGGAAGGGGAGAGAGACACGGGGCATGAGCTGGGGGTGGGCGGGAGGGGGAGAGACACACGTGGCATGAGCGGGGGTGGGGGAGGGAGAGAGACTCACGGGGCATGAGTGGGTGTGGGTAGGAGGGAAAGAGACACACGGGGCATAAGCGGGCGGTGTGTGGGAGGGGGAGAGACACACGGGGCATTAGCGGGGGGTGGGCTTGAGGGGAGAGACACACGGGGCATGAGTGGGGGTGGGGGGGAGGGAGAGAGACACACGGGGCATGAGCGGGGGGTGGGTGGGAGGGGGAGAGACACACGGGGCATGAGTGGGGGGTGGGCGGGAGGGGTGAGACACACGGGGCATGAGTGGGGGTGGGCGGGAGGGGGAGAGACACACGGGGCATGAGCGGGGGTGAGGGGGGAGAGACACGGGGCATGAGCGGGGGTGGGGGGAGGGAGAGAGGGACACACGGGGCATGAGCGGGGGTGGGGGGAGGGAGAGAGACACACGGGGCATGAGCGGGGGGTGGGGGAAGGGGAGAGAGACACGGGGCATGAGCGGGGGATGGGTGGGAGGAGGAGAGACACATGGGGCATGAGCGGGGGTGGGGGGAGGGAGAGAGACACATGGGGCATGAGCAGGGGTGGGGGGAGGGAGAGAGACACACGGGGCATGAGCGGGGGGTGGAGGGAAGGGGAGAGAGACACGGGGCATGAGCTGGGGGTGGGCGGGAGGGGGAGAGACACACGTGGCATGAGCGGGGGTGGGGGAGGGAGAGAGACACATGGGGCATGAGTGGGTGTGGGTAGGAGGGAAAGAGACACACGGGGCATGAGCGGGCGGTGTGTGGAGGGGGAGAGACACACGGAGCATTAGCGGGGGTGGGCGGGAGGGGAGAGACACACGGGGCATGAGTGGGGGTGGGGGGAGGGAGAGAGACACACGGGGCATGAGCGGGGGGTGGGTGGGAGGGGGAGAGACACACGGGGCATGAGCGGGGGGTGGGCGGGAGGGGAGAGACACACGGGGCATGAGTGGGGGTGGGCGGGAGGGGGAGAGACACACGGGGCATGAGCGGCGTGGGGGGAGGGGGAGAGACACACGGGGCATGAGCGGGGGGTGGGCGGGAGGGGGTGAGACACACGGGGCATGAGCGGGGGGTGGAGGGAAGGGGAGAGAGACACGGGGCATGAGCCGGGGGTGGGCGGGAGGGAGAGAGACACACGTGGCATGAGCGGGGGTGGGGGAGGGAGAGAGACACACGGGGCATGAGTGGGTGTGGGTAGGAGGGAAAGAGACACACGGGGCATGAGCGGGCGGTGTGTGGGAGGGGGAGAGACACACGGGGCATTAGCGGGGGGTGGGCGGGAGGGGAGAGACACACGGGGCATGGTTGGGGGTGGGGGGGAGAGAGACACACGGGGCATGAGAGGGGGGTGGGTGGGAGGGGGAGAGACACACGGGGCATGAGTGGGGGTGGGCGGGAGAGAAGAGACACACGGGGCATGAGTGGGGGTGGGCGGGAGGGGAGAGACACACGGGGCATGAGCGGGGGTGAGCGGGAGGGAAAGAGACACACGGGGCATGAGCGGGCGGTGTGTGGGAGGGGGAGAGACACACGGGGCATTAGCGGGGGGTGGGCGGGAGGGGAGAGACACACGGGGCATGGTTGGGGGTGGGGGGGAGAGAGACACACGGGGCATGAGAGGGGGGTGGGCGGGAGGGGAGAGACACACGGGGCATGAGTGGGGGTGGGGGGAGGGAGAGAGACACACGGGGCATGAGCGGGGGGTGGGTGGGAGGGGGAGAGACACACGGGGCATGAGCGGGAGGTGGGCGGGAGGGGAGAGACACACGGGGCATGAGCGGGGTGGGCGGGAGGGGGAGAGACACACGGGGCATGAGCGGGGTGGGGGGAGGGGGAGAGACACACGGGGCATGAGCGGGGGGTGGGCGGGAGGGGGAGAGACACACGGGGCATGAGCGGGGGGTGGAGGGAAGGGGAGAGAGACACGGGGCATGAGCCGGGGGTGGGCGGGAGGGAGAGAGACACACGTGGCATGAGCGGGGTTGGGGGAGGGAGAGAGACACACGGGGCATGAGTGGGTGTGGGTAGGAGGGAAAGAGACACACGGGGCATGAGCAGGCGGTGTGTGGGAGGGGGAGAGACACACGGGGCATTAGCGGGGGGTGGGCGGGAGGGGAGAGACACACGGGGCATGGTTGGGGTGGAGGGGAGGGAGAGAGACACACGGGGCATGAGCGGGGGGTGGGTGGGAGGGGGAGAGACACACGGGGCATGAGCGGGGGGTGGGCGGGAGGGGAGAGACACACGGGGCATGAGTGGGGGTGGGCGGGAGGGGGAGAGACACACGGGGCATGAGCGGGGGTGAAGGGGAGAGACACGGGGCATGAGCGGGGGTGGGGGGAGGGAGAGAGAGACACACGGGGCATGAGCGGGGGTGGGGGGAGGGAGAGAGACACATGGGGCATGAGCAGGGGTGGGGGGAGGGACAGAGACACATGGGGCATGAGCAGGGGTGGGGGGAGGGAGAGAGATACATGGGGCATGAGCGGGGGGTGGAGGGAAGGGGAGAGAGACACGGGGCATGAGCTGGGGTGGGCGGGAGGTGGAGAGACACACGGGGCATGAGCGGGGGTGAGGGGGGAGAGACACGGGGCATGAGCGGGGGTGGGGGGAGGGAGAGAGAGACACACGGGGCATGAGCGGGGGTGGGGGGAGGGAGAGAGACACACGGGGCATGAGCGGGGGGTGGGGGGAAGGGGAGAGAGAATCGGGGCATGAGCGGGGGATGGGTGGGAGGAGGAGAGACACACGGGGCATGAGTGGGTGTGGGTAGGAGGGAAAGAGACACACGGGGCATGAACGGGCGGTGTGTGGGAGGGGGAGAGACACACGGGGCATTAGCGGGGGGTGGGCGGGAGGGGAGAGACACATGGGGCATGAGTGGGGGTGGGGGGGAGGGAGAGAGACACACGGGGCATGAGCGGGGGGTGGGTGGGAGGGGGAGAGACACACGGGGCATGAGCGGGGGGTGGGCGGGAGGGGAGAGACACACGGGGCATGAGCGGGGGTGGGCGGGAGGGGGAGAGACACACGGGGCATGGGCGGGGTGGGGGGAGGGGGAGAGACACACTGGGCATGAACGGGGGTGGAGGGAAGGGGAGAGAGACACGGGGCATGAGCTGGGGGTGGGCGGGAGGGGGAGAGACACACGTGGCATGAGCGGGGGTGGGGGACGGAGAGAGACACACGGGGCATGAGTGGGTGTGGGTAGGAGGGAAAGAGACACACGGGGCATGAGCGGGCGGTGGGTGGGAGGGGGAGAGACACACGGGCATGAGCGGGAGGTGGGCGGGAGGGGAGAGACACACGGGGCATGAGCGGGGGTGGGCGGGAGGGGAGAGACACACGGGGCATGAGCGGGGGGTGGGCGGGAGGGGGAGAGACACATGGGGCATGAGCGGGGGGTGGGCGGGAGGGGAGAGACACACGGGGCATGAGCGGGGGGTGGGCGGGAGGGGGAGAGACACACGGGGCATGAGCAGGGAGTGGGCGGGAGGGGGAGAGACACACGGGGCATGAGTGGGGGTGTGGGGAGGGGGAGAGACACACGGGGCATGAGCGGGGGGTGGGCGGGAGGGGGAGAGACACACGGGGCATGAGCAGGGAGTGGGCGGGAGGGGGAGAGACACACGGGGCATGAGTGGGGGTGTGGGGAGGGGGAGAGACACACGGGGCATGAACGGGGGTGGGCGGGAGGGGGAGAGACACACGGGGCATGAGCGGGGGGTGGGCGGGTGGGAGAGAGACACACGGGGCATGAGCGGGGGTGGACGGGAGGGGGAGAGACACACGGGGCATGAGTGGGGGTGTGGGGAGGGGGAGAGACACATGGGGAATGAGCGGGGGTGGGCGGGAGGGGGAGGGACACACGGGGCATGAGCGGGGGGTGGGCGCGAGGTAGAGAGACACACGGGGCATGAGCGGTGGTGGGGGGAAGCGAGAGAGACACATCGGGCATGAGCGGGGGGTGGGGGGAAGGGGAGAGAGACACAGCGGCATGAGCGGGAGGTGGGGGGAGGGAGAGACACACGGGGCATGAGCGGGGGTGGGTGTTAGGGAGAGAGATACGCGGGGTGGGGTGGAGGGATAGGGAGACACAGGGGGCATGAGCGGGGAGTAGGCGGGACGGGGAGAGACACACGGGGCATGAGCAGGGGTGAGGGGGGAGAGACACGGGGCATGAGCGGGGATGAGGGGAGGGAGAGAGAGACACACGGGGCATGAGCGGGGGTGGGGGGAGGGAGAGAGACACATGGGGCATGAGCAGGGGTGGGGGGAGGGACAGAGACACATGGGGCATGAGCAGGGGTGGGGGGAGGGAGAGAGATACATGGGGCATGAGCGGGGGGTGGGCGGGAGGGGAGAGACACACGGGGCATGGCTGGGGTGGAGGGGAGGGAGAGAGACACACGGGGCATGAGCGGGGGGTGGGTGGGAGGGGGAGAGACACACGGGGCATGAGCGGGGGGTGGGCGGGAGGGGAGAGACACACGGGGCATGAGTGGGGGTGGGCGGGAGGGGGAGAGACACACGGGGCATGAGCGGGGGTGAAGGGGAGAGACACGGGGCATGAGCGGGGGTGGGGGGAGGGAGAGAGAGACACACGGGGCATGAGCGGGGGTGGGGGGAGGGAGAGAGACACATGGGGCATGAGCAGGGGTGGGGGGAGGGACAGAGACACATGGGGCATGAGCAGGGGTGGGGGGAGGGAGAGAGATACAGGGGCATGAGCGGGGGGTGGAGGGAAGGGGAGAGAGACACGGGGCATGAGCTGGGGGTGGGCCGGGAGGTGGAGAGACACACGGGGCATGAGCGGGGGTGAGGGGGGAGAGACACGGGGCATGAGCGGGGGTGGGGGGAGGGAGAGAGAGACACACGGGGCATGAGCGGGGGTGGGGGGAGGGAGAGAGACACACGGGGCATGAGCGGGGGGTGGGGGGAAGGGGAGAGAGAATCGGGGCATGAGCGGGGGATGGGTGGGAGGAGGAGAGACACACGGGGCATGAGTGGGTGTGGGTAGGAGGGAAAGAGACACACGGGGCATGAACGGGCGGTGTGTGGGAGGGGGAGAGACACACGGGGCATTAGCGGGGGGTGGGCGGGAGGGGAGAGACACACGGGGCATGAGTGGGGGTGGGGGGGAGGGAGAGAGACACACGGGGCATGAGCGGGGGGTGGGTGGGAGGGGGAGAGACACACGGGGCATGAGCGGGGGGTGGGCGGGAGGGGAGAGACACACGGGGCATGAGCGGGGGTGGGCGGGAGGGGGAGAGACACACGGGGCATGGGCGGGGTGGGGGGAGGGGGAGAGACACACTGGGCATGAACGGGGGGTGGAGGGAAGGGGAGAGAGACACGGGGCATGAGCTGGGGGTGGGCGGGAGGGGGAGAGACACACGTGGCATGAGCGGGGGTGGGGGACGGAGAGAGACACACGGGGCATGAGTGGGTGTGGGTAGGAGGGAAAGAGACACACGGGGCATGAGCGGGCGTGGGTGGGAGGGGGAGAGACACACGGGCATGAGCGGGAGGTGGGGCGGGAGGGGAGAGACACACGGGGCATGAGCGGGGGTGGGCGGGAGGGGGAGAGACACACGGGGCATGAGCGGGGGGTGGGTGGGAGGTGGAGAGACACATGGGGCATGAGCGGGGGGTGGGCGTGAGGGGAGAGACACACGGGGCATGAGCGGGGGGTGGGCGGGAGGGGGAGAGACACATGGGGCATGAGCGGGGGGTGGGCGGGAGGGGAGAGACACACGGGGCATGAGCGGGGGGTGGGCGGGAGGGGGAGAGACACACGGGGCATGAGCAGGGAGTGGGCGGGAGGGGGAGAGACACACGGGGCATGAGTGGGGGTGTGGGGAGGGGGAGAGACACACGGGGCATGAACGGGGGGTGGGCGGGAGGGGGAGAGACACACGGGGCATGAGCAGGGAGTGGGCGGGGGGGGAGAGACACACGGGGCATGAGTGGGGGTGTGGGAGGGGGAGAGACACACGGGGCATGAGCGGGGGTGGGCGGGAGGGGGAGAGACACACGGGGCATGAGCGGGGGTGGGCGGGTGGGAGAGAGACACACGGAGCATGAGCGGGGTGGACGGGAGGGGGAGAGACACACGGGGCATGAGTGGGGGTGTGGGGAGGGGGAGAGACACATGGGGAATGAGCGGGGGTGGGCGGGAGGGGGAGGGACACACGGGGCATGAGCGGGGGGGTGGGTGGGAGGTAGAGAGACACACGGGGCATGAGCGGTGGTGGGGGGAAGCGAGAGAGACACATCGGGCATGAGCGGGGGGTGGGGGGAAGGGGAGAGAGACACAGCGGCATGAGCGGGAGGTGGGGGGAGGGAGAGACACACGGGGCATGAGCGGGGGTGGGTGTTAGGGAGAGAGATACGCGGGGTGGGGTGGAGGGATAGGGAGACACAGGGGGCATGAGCGGGGAGTAGGCGGGACGGGGAGAGACACACGGGGCATGAGCAGGGGTGAGGGGGGAGAGACACGGGGCATGAGCGGGGGTGGGGGGAGGGAGAGAGAGACACACGGGGCATGAGCGGGGGTGGGGGCAGGGAGAGAGACACACGGGGCATGAGCGGGGGGTGGGGGAAGGGGAGAGAGACACGGGGCATGAGCGGGGATGGGTGGGAGGAGGAGAGACACATGGGGCATGAGCGGGGGGTGGGCGGGAGGTAGAGAGACACACGGGGCATGAGCGGTGGTGGGGGGAAGGGAGAGAGACACACCGGGCATGAGCGGGGGGTGGGGGGAAGGGGAGAGAGACACAGCGGCATGAGCGGGAGGTGGGGGGAGGGAGAGACACACGGGGCATGAGCGGGGGTGGGTGTTAGGAGAGAGATACACGGGGCATGAGCGGGGTGGGGTGGAGGGATAGGGAGACACAGGGGGCATGAGCGGGGAGTGGGCGGGACGGGGAGAGACACACGGGGCATGAGCAGGGGTGAGGGGGGAGAGACACGGGGCATGAGCGGGGATGAGGGGAGGGAGAGAGAGACACACAGGGCATGAGAGGGGGTGGGGGGAAGGGGAGAGAGACACGGGGCATGAGCGGGGGATGGGTGGGAGGAGGAGAGACACATGGGGCATGAGCGGGGGTGGGGGGAGGGAGAGAGACACATGGGGCATGAGCAGGGGTGGGGGGAGGTCGAGAGACACACGGGGCATGAGCGGGGGGTGGAGGGAAGGGGAGAGAGACACGGGGCATGAGCTGGGGGTGGGCGGGAGGGGGAGAGACACACGTGGCATGAGCGGGGGTGGGGGAGGGAGAGAGATACACGGGGCATGAGTGGGTGTGGGTAGGAGGGAAAGAGACACACGGGGCATGAGCGGGCGGTGTGTGGGAGGGGGAGAGACACACGGGGCATTAGCGGGGGGTGGGCGGGAGGAGAGAGACACACGGGGCATGAGTGGGGGGTGGGTGGGAGGGGGAGAGACACACGGGGCATGAGCGGGGGGTGGGCGGGAGGGGGAGAGACACAAGGGGCATGAGCGGGGGGTGGAGGGAGGGGTGAGACACACGGGGCATGAGTGGGGGTGGGCGGGAGGGGGAGAGACACACGGGGCATGAGCGGGGGTGAGGGGGGAGAGACACGGGGCATGAGCGGGGGTGGGGGGAGGGAGAGAGAGACACACGGGGCATGAGCGGGGGTGGGGGGAGGGAGAGAGACACACGGGGCATGAGCGGGGGGTGGGGGAAGGGGAGAGAGACACGGGGCATGAGCGGGGGATGGGTGGGAGGAGGAGAGACACATGGGGCATGAGCGGGGGTGGGGGGAGGGAGAGAGACACATGGGGCATGAGCAGGGGTGGGGGGAGGGAGAGAGACACACGGGGCATGAGCGGGGGGTGGAGGGAAGGGGAGAGAGACACGGGGCATGAGCTGGGGGTGGGCGGGAGGGGGAGAGACACACGTGGCATGAGCGGGGGTGGGGGAGGGAGAGAGACACACGGGGCATGAGTGGGTGTGGGTAGGAGGGAAAGAGACACACGGGGCATAAGCGGGCGGTGTGTGGGAGGGGGAGAGACACACGGGGCATTAGCGGGGGGTGGGCTTGAGGGGAGAGACACACGGGGCATGAGTGGGGGTGGGGGGGAGGGAGAGAGACACACGGGGCATGAGCGGGGGGTGGGTGGGAGGGGGAGAGACACACGGGGCATGAGTGGGGGGTGGGCGGGAGGGGTGAGACACACGGGGCATGAGTGGGGGTGGGCGGGAGGGGGAGAGACACACGGGGCATGAGCGGGGGTGAGGGGGGAGAGACACGGGGCATGAGCGGGGGTGGGGGGAGGGAGAGAGGGACACACGGGGCATGAGCGGGGGTGGGGGGAGGGAGAGAGACACACGGGGCATGAGCGGGGGGTGGGGGAAGGGGAGAGAGACACGGGGCATGAGCGGGGGATGGGTGAGAGGAGGAGAGACACATGGGGCATGAGCGGGGGTGGGGGGAGGGAGAGAGACACATGGGGCATGAGCAGGGGTGGGGGGAGGGAGAGAGACACACGGGGCATGAGCGGGGGGTGGAGGGAAGGGGAGAGAGACACGGGGCATGAGCTGGGGGTGGGCGGGAGGGGGAGAGACACACGTGGCATGAGCGGGGGTGGGGGAGGGAGAGAGACACATGGGGCATGAGTGGGTGTGGGTAGGAGGGAAAGAGACACACGGGGCATGAGCGGGCGGTGTGTGGGAGGGGGAGAGACACACGGAGCATTAGCGGGGGTGGGCGGGAGGGGAGAGACACACGGGGCATGAGTGGGGGTGGGGGGAGGGAGAGAGACACACGGGGCATGAGCGGGGGGTGGGTGGGAGGGGGAGAGACACACGGGGCATGAGCGGGGGGTGGGCGGGAGGGGAGAGACACACGGGGCATGAGGGGGGTGGGCGGGAGGGGGAGAGACACACGGGGCATGAGCGGCGTGGGGGGAGGGGGAGAGACACACGGGGCATGAGCGGGGGTGGGCGGGAGGGGGTGAGACACACGGGGCATGAGCAGGGGGTGGAGGGAAGGGGAGAGAGACACGGGGCATGAGCCGGGGGTGGGCGGGAGGGAGAGAGACACACGTGGCATGAGCGGGGGTGGGGGAGGGAGAGAGACACACGGGGCATGAGTGGGTGTGGGTAGGAGGGAAAGAGACACACGGGGCATGAGCGGGCGGTGTGTGGGAGGGGGAGAGACACACGGGGCATTAGCGGGGGGTGGGCGGGAGGGGAGAGACACACGGGGCATGGTTGTGGGTGGGGGGAGAGAGACACACGGGGCATGAGAGGGGGTGGGTGGGAGGGGGAGAGACACACGGGGCATGAGTGGGGGTGGGCGGGAGGGGAGAGACACACGGGGCATGAGTGGGGGTGGGCGGGAGGGGAGAGACACACGGGGCATGAGCGGGGGTGAGCGGGAGGGGGAGAGACACACGGGGCATGAGCGGGGTGGGGGGAGGGGGAGAGACACACGGGGCATGAGCGGGGGGTGGGCGGGAGGGGAGAGACACTTGGGTCATGAGCGGGGGGTGGAGGGAAGGGCAGAGAGACACGGGGCATGAGCTGGGGGTGGGCGGGAGGGGGAGAGACACACGTGGCATGAGCGGGGGTGGGGGAGGGAGAGAGACACACGGGGCATGAGTGGGTGTGGGTAGGAGGGAAAGAGACACACGGGGCATAAGCGGGCGGTGTGTGGGAGGGGAGAGACACACGGGGCATTAGCGGGGGGTGGGCTTGAGGGGAGAGACACACGGGGCATGAGTGGGGGTGGGGGGGAGGGAGAGAGACACACGGGGCATGAGCGGGGGGTGGGTGGGAGGGGGAGAGACACACGGGGCATGAGTGGGGGGTGGGCGGGAGGGGTGAGACACACGGGGCATGAGTGGGGGTGGGCGGAGGGGGAGAGACACACGGGGCATGAGCGGGGGTGAGGGGGGAGAGACACGGGGCATGAGCGGGGGTGGGGGGAGGGAGAGAGGGACACACGGGGCATGAGCGGGGGTGGGGGGAGGGAGAGAGACACACGGGGCATGAGCGGGGGGTGGGGGAAGGGGAGAGAGACACGGGGCATGAGCGGGGGATGGGTGGGAGGAGGAGAGACACATGGGGCATGAGCGGGGGTGGGGGGAGGGGAGAGAGACACATGGGGCATGAGCAGGGGTGGGGGGAGGGAGAGAGACACACGGGGCATGAGCGGGGGGTGGAGGGAAGGGGAGAGAGACACGGGGCATGAGCTGGGGGTGGGCGGGAGGGGGAGAGACACACGTGGCATGAGCGGGGGTGGGGGAGGGAGAGAGACACATGGGGCATGAGTGGGTGTGGGTAGGAGGGAATGAGACACACGGGGCATGAGCGGGCGGTGTGTGGGAGGGGGAGAGACACACGGAGCATTAGCGGGGGTGGGCGGGAGGGGAGAGACACACGGGGCATGAGTGGGGGTGGGGGGAGGGAGAGAGACACACGGGGCATGAGCGGGGGGTGGGTGGGAGGGGGAGAGACACACGGGGCATGAGCGGGGGGTGGGCGGGAGGGGAGAGACACACGGGGCATGAGTGGGGGTGGGCGGGAGGGGGAGAGACACACGGGGCATGAGCGGCGTGGGGGGAGGGGGAGAGACACACGGGGCATGAGCGGGGGGTGGGCGGGAGGGGGTGAGACACACGGGGCATGAGCGGGGGGTGGAGGGAAGGGGAGAGAGACACGGGGCATGAGCCGGGGGTGGGCGGGAGGGAGAGAGACACACGTGGCATGAGCGGGGGTGGGGGAGGGAGAGAGACACACGGGGCATGAGTGGGTGTGGGTAGGAGGGAAAGAGACACACGGGGCATGAGCGGGCGGTGTGTGGGAGGGGGAGAGACACACGGGGCATTAGCGGGGGGTGGGCGGGAGGGGAGAGACACACGGGGCATGGTTGGGGGTGGGGGGGAGAGAGACACACGGGGCATGAGCGGGGGGTGGGTGGGAGGGGGAGAGACACACGGGGCATGAGTGGGGGTGGGCGGGGAGGGGAGAGACACACGGGGCATGAGTGGGGGTGGGCGGGAGGGGAGAGACACACGGGGAATGAGCGGGGGTGAGCGGGAGGGGGGAGAGACACACGGGGCATGAGCGGGGTGGGGGGAGGGGGAGAGACACACGGGGCATGAGCGGGGGGTGGGCGGGAGGGGGAGAGACACTTGGGTCATGAGCGGGGGGTGGAGGGAAGGGGAGAGAGACACGGGGCATGAGCTGGGGGTGGGCGGGAGGGGGAGAGACACACGTGGCATGAGCGGGGGTGGGGGAGGGGAGAGAGACACACGGGGCATGAGTGGGTGTGGGTAGGAGGGAAAGAGACACACGGGGCATGAGCGGGCGGTGTGTGGGAGGGGGAGAGACACACGGGGCATTAGCGGGGGGTGGGCTTGAGGGGAGAGACACACGGGGCATGAGTGGGGGTGGGGGGAGGGAGAGAGACACACGGGGCATGAGCGGGGGTGGGTGGGAGGGGGAGAGACACACGGGGCATGAGTGGGGGGTGGGCGGGAGGGGTGAGACACACGGGGCATGAGTGGGGGTGGGCGGGAGGGGGAGAGACACACGGGGCATGAGCGGGGGTGAGGGGGGAGAGACACGGGGCATGAGCGGGGGTGGGGGGAGGGAGAGAGAGACACACGGGGCATGAGCGGGGGTGGGGGGAGGAGAGAGACACACGGGGCATGAGCGGGGGGTGGGGGAAGGGGAGAGAGACACGGGGCATGAGCGGGGGATGGGTGGGAGGAAGAGAGACACATGGGGCATGAGCGGGGGTGGGGGGAGGGAGAGAGACACATGGGGCATGAGCAGGGGTGGGGGGAGGGAGAGAGACACACGGGGGCATGAGCGGGGGGTGGAGGGAAGGGGAGAGAGACACGGGGCATGAGCTGGGGGTGGGCGGGAGGGGGAGAGACACACGTGGCATGAGCGGGGGTGGGGGAGGGAGAGAGACACATGGGGCATGAGTGGGTGTGGGTAGGAGGGAATGAGACACACGGGGCATGAGCGGGCGGTGTGTGGGAGGGGGAGAGACACACGGAGCATTAGCGGGGGTGGGCGGGAGGGGAGAGACACACGGGGCATGAGCAGGGGTGGGGGGAGGGAGAGAGACACACGGGGCATGAGCGGGGGGTGGAGGGAAGGGGAGAGAGACACGGGGCATGAGCTGGGGGTGGGCGGGAGGGGGAGAGACACACGTGGCATGAGCGGGGGTGGGGGAGGGAGAGAGACACATGGGGCATGAGTGGGTGTGGGTAGGAGGGAATGAGACACACGGGGCATGAGCGGGCGGTGGGCGGGAGGGGAGAGACACACGGGGCATGAGTGGGGGTGGGCGGGAGGGGGAGAGACACACGGGGCATGAGCGGCGTGGGGGGAGGGGGAGAGACACACGGGCATGAGCGGGGGTGGGCGGGAGGGGGTGAGACACACGGGGCATGAGCGGGGGGTGGAGGGAAGGGGAGAGAGACACGGGGCATGAGCCGGGGGTGGGCGGGAGGGAGAGAGACACACGTGGCATGAGCGGGGGTGGGGGAGGGAGAGAGACACACGGGGCATGAGTGGGTGTGGGTAGGAGGGAAAGAGACACACGGGGCATGAGCGGGCGGTGTGTGGGAGGGGGAGAGACACACGGGGCATTAGCGGGGGGTGGGCGGGAGGGGAGAGACACACGGGGCATGGTTGGGGGTGGGGGGGAGAGAGACACACGGGGCATGAGCGGGGGGTGGGTGGGAGGGGGAGAGACACACGGGGCATGAGTGGGGGTGGGCGGGAGGGGAGAGACACACGGGGCATGAGTGGGGGTGGGCGGGAGGGGAGAGACACACGGGGCATGAGCTGGGGGTGGGCGGGAGGGGGAGAGACACACGTGGCATGAGCGGGGGTGGGGGGAGGGAGAGAGACACACGGGGCTTGAGTGGGTGTGGGTAGGAGGGAAAGAGACACACGGGGCATGAGCGGGCGGTGTGTGGGAGGGGGAGAGACACACGGGGCATTAGCGGGGGGTGGGCTTGAGGGGAGAGACACACGGGGCATGAGTGGGGGTGGGGGGGGAGGGAGAGAGACACACGGGGCATGAGCGGGGGGTGGGTGGGAGGGGGGAGAGACACACGGGGCATGAGTGGGGGTGGGCGGGAGGGGTGAGACACACGGGGCATGAGTGGGGGTGGGCGGGAGGGGGAGAGACACACGGGGCATGAGCGGGGGTGAGGGGGGAGAGACACGGGGCATGAGCGGGGGTGGGGGGGAGGGAGAGAGAGACACACGGGGCATGAGCGGGGGTGGGGGGAGGGAGAGAGACACACGGGGCATGAGCGGGGGGTGGGGGGAAGGGGAGAGAGACACGGGGCATGAGCGGGGGATGGGTGGGAGGAAGAGAGACACATGGGGCATGAGCGGGGGTGGGGGGAGGGAGAGAGACACATGGGGCATGAGCAGGGGTGGGGGGAGGGAGAGAGACACACGGGGCATGAGCGGGGGGTGGAGGGAAGGGGAGAGAGACACGGGGCATGAGCTGGGGGTGGGCGGGAGGGGGAGAGACACACGTGGCATGAGCGGGGGTGGGGGAGGGAGAGAGACACACGGGGCATGAGTGGGTGTGGGTAGGAGGGAAAGAGACACACGGGGCATGAGCGGGCGGTGTGTGGGAGGGGGAGAGACACACGGGGCATTAGCGGGGGTGGGCGGGAGGGGGAGAGACACACGGGGCATGAGTGGGGGTGGGTGGAGGGAGAGAGACACACGGGGCATGAGCGGGGGGTGGGTGGGAGGGGGAGAGACACACGGGGCATGAGCGGGGGGTGGGCGGGAGGGAGAGACACACGGGGCATGAGCGGGGGTGGGCGGGAGGGGGAGAGACACACGGGGCATGAGCGGGGTGGGGGGAGGGGGAGAGACACACGGGGCATGAGCGGGGGGTGGGCGGGAGGGGGAGAGACACACGGGGCATGAGCGGGGGGTGGAGGGAAGGGGAGAGAGACACGGGGCATGAGCCGGGGGTGGGCGGGAGGGAGAGAGACACACGTGGCATGAGCGGGGGTGGGGGAGGGAGAGAGACACACGGGGCATGAGTGGGTGTGGGTAGGAGGGAAAGAGACACACGGGGCATGAGCGGGCGGTGTGTGGGAGGGGGAGAGACACACGGGGCATTAGCGGGGGTGGGCGGGAGGGGAGAGACACACGGGGCATGGTTGGGGGTGGGGGGGAGGGAGAGAGACACACGGGGCATGAGTGGGGGGGTGGGTGGGAGGGGTAGAGACACACGGGGCATGAGCAGGGGGTGGGCGGGAGGGGAGAGACACACGGGGCATGAGTGGGGGTGGGCGGGAGGGGGAGAGACACACGGGGCATGAGCGGGGGTGAGGGGGAGAGAGACGGGCATGAGCGGGGGTGGGGGGAGGGAGAGAGAGACACACCGGGCATGAGCGGGGGTGGGGGGAGGGAGAGAGACACATGGGGCATGAGCGGGGGTGGGTGGAGGGACAGAGACACATGGGGCATGAGCAGGGGTGGGGGGAGGGAGAGAGACACACGGGGCATGAGCGGGGGGTGGAGGGAAGGGGAGAGAGACACAGGGCATGAGCTGGGGGTGGGCGGGAGGTGGAGAGACACACGGGGCATGAGCGGGGGTGAGGGGGGAGAGACACGGGGCATGAGCGGGGGTGGGGGGAGGGAGAGAGAGACACACGGGGCATGAGCGGGGGTGGGGGGAGGGAGAGAGACACACGGGGCATGAGCGGGGGGTGGGGGGAAGGGGAGAGAGAATCGGGGCATGAGCGGGGGATGGGTGGGAGGAGGAGAGACACACGGGGCATGAGTGGGTGTGGGTAGGAGGGAAAGAGACACACGGGGCATGAGCGGGCGGTGTGTGGGAGGGGGAGAGACACACGGGGCATTAGCGGGGGGTGGGCGGGAGGGGAGAGACACACGGGGCATGAGTGCGGGTGGGGGGAGGGAGAGAGACACATGGGGCTTGAGCGGGGGGTGGGTGGGAGGGGGAGAGACACACGGGGCATGAGCGGGGGGTGGGCGGGAGGGGAGAGACACACGGGGCATGAGCGGGGGTGGGCGGGAGGGGGAGAGACACAGGGGCATGAGCGGGGTGGGGGGAGGGGGAGAGACACACGGGGCATGAGCGGGGGGTGGGCGGGAGGGGGAGAGACACACGGGGCATGAGCGGGGGGTGGAGGGAAGGGGAGTGAGACACGGGGCATGAGCTGGGGGTGGGCGGGAGGTGGAGAGACACACGTGGCATGAGCGGGGGTGGGGGAGGGAGAGAGACACACGGGGCATGAGTGGGTGTGGGTAGGAGGGAAAGAGACACACGGGGCATGAGCGGGCGGTGTGTGGGAGGGGGAGAGACACACGGGGCATTAGCGGGGGGTGGGCGGGAGGGGAGAGACACACGGGGCATGAGTGGGGGTGGGGGGGAGGGAGAGAGACACACGGGGCATGAGCGGGGGGTGGGTGGGAGGTGGAGAGACACATGGGGCATGAGCTGGGGGTGGGCGGGAGGGAAGAGACACATGGGGCATGAGCGGGGGGTGGACGGGAGGGGGAGAGACACATGGGGCATGAGCGGGGGGTGGGCGGGAGGGGAGAGACACACGGGGCATGAGCGGGGGGTGGGCGGGGAGGGGGAGAGACACACGGGGCATGAGCAGGGAGTGGGCGGGAGGGGGAGAGACACATGGGGCATGAGCGGGGGGTGGGTGGGAGGGGGAGAGACACACGGGGCATGAGTGGGGGTGTGGGGAGGGGGAGAGACACACGGGGCATGAGCGGGGGTGGGCGGGAGGGGGATAGACACACGGGGCATGAGCGGGGGGTGGGCGGGAGGGAGAGAGACACACGGGGCATGAGCGGGGGTGGACGGGATGGGGAGAGACAGACGGGGCATGAGTGGGGGTGTGGGGAGGGGGAGAGACACACGGGGCATGAGCGGGGGTGGGCGGGAGGGGGAGGGACACACGGGGCATGAGCGGGGGGTGGGCGGGAGGTAAAGAGACACACGGGGCATGAGCGGTGGTGGGGGGAAGCGAGAGAGACACATCGGGCATGAGCGGTGTGTGGGGGAAGGGGAGAGAGACACAGCGGCATGAGCGGGAGGTGGGGGGAGGGAGAGACACACGGGGCATGAGCGGGGGTGGGTGTAAGGGAGAGAGATACACGGGGCATGAGCGGGGTGGGGTGGAGGGATAGGGAGACACAGGGGGCATGAGCGGGGAGTGGGCGGGACGGGGAGAGACACACGGGGCATGAGCAGGGGTGAGGGGGGAGAGACACGGGGCATGAGCGGGGGCGGGGGTAGGGAGAGAGAGACACACGGGGCATGAGCGGGGGTGGGGGCAGGGAGAGAGACACATGGGACATGAGCGGGGGTGGGGGGAAGGGGAGAGAGACACGGGGCATGAGCGGGGGATGGGTGGGAGGAGGAGAGACACATGGGCATGAGCGGGGGGTGGGCGGGAGGTAGAGAGACACACGGGGCATGAGCGGTGGTGGGGGGAAGGGAGAGAGACACACCGGGCATGAGCGGGGGGTGGGGGGTAGGGGAGAGAGACACAGCGGCATGAGCGGGAGGTGGGGGGAGGGAGAGACACACGGGGCATGAGCGGGGGATGGGTGGGAGGAGGAGAGACACATGGGGCATGAGCGGGGGTTGGCTTGAGGGGAGAGACACACGGGGCATGAGTGGGGGTGGGGGGGAGGGAGAGAGACACACGGGGCATGAGCGGGGGGTGGGTGGGAGGGGGAGAGACACACGGGGCATGAGTGGGGGGTGGGCGGGAGGGGTGAGACACACGGGGCATGAGTGGGGTGGGCGGGAGGGGAGAGACACATGGGGCATGAGCGGGGGTGAGGGGGGAGAGACACGGGGCATGAGCGGGGGTGGGGGGAGGAGAGAGAGACACACGGGGCATGAGCGGGGGTGGGGGGAGGGAGAGAGACACACGGGGCATGAGCGGGGGGTGGGGGGAAGGGGAGAGAGACACGGGCATGAGCGGGGGATGGGTGGGAGGAGGAGAGACACATGGGGCATGAGCGGGGGTGGGGGGAGGGACAGAGACACATGGGGCATGAGCAGGGGTGGGGGGAGGGGAGAGAGACACACGGGGCATGAGCGGGGGGTGGAGGGAAGGGGAGAGAGACACGGGGCATGAGCTGGGGGTGGGCGGGAGGGGCAGAGACACACGTGGCATGAGCGGGGGTGGGGGAGGGAGAGAGACACATGGGGCATGAGTGGGGGTGGGCGGGAGGGGGAGAGACACACGGGGCATGAGCGGGGGTGAGGGGGGAGAGACACGGGGCATGAGCGGGGGTGGGGGGAGGGAGAGAGAGACACACGGGGCATGAGCGGGGGTGGGGGGAGGGAGAGAGACACACGGGGCATGAGCGGGGGGTGGGGGGAAGGGGAGAGAGACACGGGGCATGAGCGGGGGATGGGTGGGAGGAGGAGAGACACACGGGGCATGAGTGGGTGTGGGTAGGGAGGGACAGAGACACACCGGGCATGAGCGGGTGGTGTATGGAAGGGGGAGAGACACACGGGGCATTAGCGGGGGGTGGGCGGGAGGGGAGAGACACACGGGGCATGAGTGGGGGTGGGGGGGAGGGAGAGAGACACACGGGGCATGAGCGGGGGGTGGGTGGGAGGGGGAGAGACACACGGGGCATGAGCGGGGGGTGGGCGGGAGGGGAGAGACACACGGGGCATGAGCGGGGTTGGGCGGGGAGGGGGAAAGACACACGGGGCATGAGCGGGGTGGGGGGAGGGGGAGAGACACACGGGGCATGAGCGGGGGGTGGGCGGGAGGGGAGAGACACACGGGGCATGAGCGGGGGGTGGAGGGAAGGGGAGAGAGACACGGGGGCATGAGCTGGGGGTGGGCGGGAGGGGGAGAGACACGCGTGGCATGAGCGGGGTGGGGGAGGGAGAGAGACACACGGGGCATGAGTGGGTGTGGGTAGGAGGGAAAGAGACACACGGGGCATGAGCGGGCGGTGTGTGGGAGGGGGAGAGACACACGGGGCATTAGCGGGGGGTGGGCAGGAGGGGAGAGACACACGGGGCATGAGTGGGGGTGGGGGGGAGGGAGAGAGACACACGGGGCATGAGCGGGGGGTGGGTGGGAGGGGGAGAGACACACGGGGCATGAGCGGGGGTGGGCGGGAGGGGAGAGACACACGGGGCATGAGCGGGGGGTGGGCGGGAGGGGGAGAGACACACGGGGCATGAGCAGGGAGTGGTCGGGAGGGGGAGAGACACATGGGGCATGAGCGGGGGGTGGGCGGGAGGGGAGAGACACACAGGGCATGAGTGGGGGTGTGGGGAGGGGGAGAGACACAAGGGGCATGAGCCGGGGTGGGCAGGAGGGGGAGAGACACACGGGGCATGAGCGGGGGGTGGGCGGGAGGTTGAGAGACACACGGGGCATGAGCGGGGGTGGACGGGAGGGGGAGAGACACACGGGGCATGAGTGGGGGTGTGGGGAGGGGGAGAGACACACGGGGCATGAGCGGGGGTGGGTGGGGAGGGGGAGAGACACACGGGACATGAGCGGGGGTGGGTGGGAGGGGGAGGGACACACGGGGCATGAGCGGGGGGTGGGAGGGAGGGAGAGAGACACACGGGGCATGAGCGGTGGTGGGGGGAAGGGAGAGAGACACACCGGGCATGAGCGGGGGGTGGGGGGAAGGGGGAGAGAGACACAGCGGCATGAGCGGGAGGTGGGGGGAGGGAGAGACACACAGGGCATGAGCGGGGTGGGTGTTAGGGAGAGAGATACACGGGGCATGAGTGGGGTGGGGTGGAGGGGATAGGGAGACACAGGGGGCATGAGTGGGGGGAGGGCGGGATGGGGAGAGACACACGGGGCAAGAGCGGGGGTGGGCCGGAGGTGGAGAGACACACGGGGCATGAGCGGGGATGAGGGGGGAGAGACACGGGGCATGAGCGGGGGTGGGGGGAGGGAGAGAGAGACACACGGGGCATGAGCGGGGGTGAGGGGAGGGAGAGAGACACACGGGGCATGAGCGGGGGGTGGGGGGAAGGGGAGAGAGACACGGGGCATGAGCGGGGATGGGTGGGAGGAGGAGAGACACATGGGGCATGAGCGGGGTTGGGGGGAGGGAGAGAGACACATGGGGCATGAGCAGGGGTGGGGGGAGGGAGAGAGACACACGGGGCATGAGCGGGGGGTGGAGGGAAGGGGAGAGAGACACGGGGCATGAGCTGGGGGTGGGCGGGAGTGGGAGAGACACACGTGGCATGAGCGGGGGAGGGAGAGAGATACACGGGGCATGAGTGGGTGTGGGTAGGAGGGAAAGAGACACACGGGGCATGAGCGGGCGGTGTGTGGGAGGGGGAGAGACACACGGGGCATTAGCGGGGGGTGGGCGGGAGGGGAGAGACACACGGGGCATGAGTGGGGGTGGGGGGGAGGGAGAGAGACACACGGGGCATGAGCGGGGGGTGGGTGATAGGGGGAGAGACACACGGGGCATGAGCGGGGGGTGGGCGGGAGGGGAGAGACACAAGGGGCATGAGCGGGGGTGGGCGGGAGGGGGAGAGACACACGGGGCATGAGCGGGGTTGGGGGAGGGGGAGAGACACACGGGACATGAGCGGGGGGTGGGCGGGAGGGCGAGAGACACACGGGGCATGAGCGGGGGGTGGAGGGAAGGGGAGAGAGACACGGGGCATGAGCTGGGGGTGGGCGGGAGGGGGAGAGACACACGTGGCATGAGCGGGGGTGGGGGAGGGAGAGAGACACACGGGGCATGAGTGGGTGTGGGTAGGAGGGAAAGAGACACACGGGGCAAGAGCGGGCGGTGTGTGGGAGGGGGAGAGACACACGAGGCATTAGCGGGGGGTGGGCGGGAGGGGAGAGACACACGGGGCATGAGTGGGGGTGGGGGGGAGGGAGAGAGACACACGGGGCATGAGCGGGGGGTGGGTGGGAGGGGGAGAGACACACGGGGCATGAGCGGGGGGTGGGCAGGAGGGGAGAGACACACAGGGCATGAGTGGGGGTGGGCGGGAGGGGAGAGAGACACACGGGGCATGAGCGGGGGTGAGGGGGGAGAGACACGGGGCATGAGCGGGGGTGGGGGGAGGGAGAGAGAGAGACACACGGGGCATGAGCGGGGGTGGGGGGAGGGAGTGAGACACACAGGACATGAGCGGGGGGTGGGGGGAAGGGGAGAGAGACACGGGGCATGAGCGGGGGATGGGTGGGAGGAAGAGAGACACATGGGGCATGAGCGGGGGTGGGGGGAGGGACAGAGACACATGGGGCATGAGCAGGGGTGGGGGGAGGGAGAGAGACACACGGGGCATGAGCGGCGGGTGGAGGGAAGGGGAGAGAGACACGGGGCATGAGCTGGGGGTGGGCGGGAGGGGGAGAGACACACGTGGCATGAGCAGGGGTGGGGAGGGAGAGAGACAGACGGGGCATGAGTGGGGGTGGGCAGGAGGGGGAGAGACACATGGGGCATGAGCGGGGGTGAGGGGGGAGAGACACGGGGCATGAGCGGGGGTGGGGGAGGGTGAGAAAGACACACGGGGCATGAGCGGGGGTGGGGGGAGGGAGAGAGACACACGGGGTATGAGCGGGGGGTGGGGGGAAGGGGAGAGAGACACTGGGCATGAGTGGGTGTGGGTAGGAGGGGGAGAGACACACGGGGCATTAGCGTGGGGTGGGCGGGAGGGGAGAGACACACGGGGCATGAGCGGGGGGTGGAGGGAAGGGGAGAGAGACACGGGGCATGAGCTGGGGGTGGGCGGGAGGGGGAGAGACACACGTGGCATGAGCGGGGGTGGGGGGGAGGGAGAGAGACACACGGGGCATGAGCGGGGGTGGGTGGGAGGGGGAGAGACACACGGGGCATGAGCGGGGGGTGGGCGGGAGGGGAGAGACACACGGGGCATGAGTGGGGGTGGGCGGGAGGGGGAGAGACACACGGGGCATGAGCGGGGGTGAGGGGGAGAGACACGGGGCATGAGCAGGGGTGGGGGGAGGGAGAGAGAGACACACCGGGCATGAGCGAGGGTGGGGGGAGGGAGAGAGACACACGGGGCATGAGCGGGGGGTGGGGGGAAGGGGAGAGAGACACGGGGCATGAGCGGGGGATGGGTGGGAGGAGGAGAGACACATGGGCATGAGCGGGGGTGGGGGGAGGGACAGAGACACATGGGGCATGAGCAGGGGTGGGGGGAGGGAGAGAGACACAAGGGGCATGAGCGGGGGGTGGAGGGAAGGGGAGAGAGACACGGGGCATGAGCTGGGGGTCGGCGGGAGGGGGAGAGACACACGTGGCATGAGCGGGGGTGGGGGAGGGAGAGAGACACACGGGGCATGAGTGGGTGTGGGTAGGAGGGAAAGAGACACACTGGGCATGAGCGGGCGGTGTGTGGGAGGGGGAGAGACACACGGGGCATTAGCGGGGGGTGGGCGGGAGGGGAGAGACACACGGGGCATGAGTGGGGGTGGGGGGGAGGGAGAGAGACACACGGGGCAATACGCGGGGGGTGGGTGGGAGGGGGAGAGACACACGGGGCATGAGCGGGGGGTGGGCGGGAGGGGAGAGACACACGGGGCATGAGCGGGGGTGGGCGGGAGGGGGAGAGACACACGGGGCATGAGCGGGGTGGGGGGAGGGGGAGAGACACACGGGGCATGAGCGGGGGGTGGGCGGGAGGGGGAGAGACACACGGGGCATGAGCGGGGGGTGGGCGGGAGGGGGAGAGACACACGAAGCATGAGCAGGGGTGTGCGGGACCCGGAGAGACACACGGGGCATGAGAAGGGGTGGGGGGGAGGTTAGAGAGACACACGGGTCATGAGCGGAGGTGGAGGGGAGGGAGAGAGACACACGGGGCATGAGAGGGGGTGGGGGGAGGGAGAGAGACACACGGGGCATGAGCCAGGGTGGGGCGGAGGTCGAGAGATACACAGGGCATGAGCGGGGGGTGGGGGGAAGGGGAAAGAGACTCACGGGGCATGAGCGGGAGGTGGGGGGAGGGAGAGACACACGGGGCATGAGCGGGGGTGGGTGGGAGGGAGAGAGACACACGGGGCATGAGCAGGGGGTGGGGGGAAGGGGAGAGAGACACGGGGCATTAGCTGGGGGTGGGCGGGAGGGGGAGAGACACACGGGGCATGAGCGGGGGTGGGGGAGGGAGAGAGACACACGGGGCATGAGTGGGTGTGGGTAGGAGGGAGAGAGACACACGGGGCATGAGCGGGCGGTGGGTGGGAGGGGGAGAGACACACGGGGCATTAGCGGGGGGTTGGCGGGAGGGGAGAGACACACTGGGTATGAGTGGGGGTGGGGTGAGGGAGAGAGACACACGGGGCATGAGCGGGGGGTGGGTGGGAGGGGAAGAGACACACGGGGCATTAGCGGGGGTGGGCGGGAGGGGAGAGACACACGGGGCATGAGCGGGGGTGGGCGGGAGGGGGAGAGACACGGGCATGAGCGGGTTTGGGGGGAGGGGGAGAGACACACGGGGCATGAGCGGGGGGTGGGCGGGAGGGGGAGAGACACACGTGGCATGAGCGGGGGGTGGGCGGGAGAGGGAGAGACACACGGGGCATGAGCAGGGGGTGGGCGGGACCCGGAGAGACACACGGGCATGAGCAGGGGTGGGGGGGAGGTTAGAGAGACACACGGGGCATGAGTGGAGGTGGAGGGGAGGGAGAGAGACACACGGGGCATGAGAGGGGGTGGGGGGAGGGATAGAGACACACGGGGCATGAGCCAGGGTGGGGAGGAGGTCGAAAGATACACAGGGCATGAGCGGGGGGTGGGGGGAGGGGGAGAGAGACACAGCGGCATGAGCGGGAGGTGGGGGGAGGGAGAGACACACGGGGCATGAGCGGGGTGGGTGTTAGGGAGAGAGATACACGGGGCATGAGTGGGGTGGGGTGGAGGGATAGGGAGACACAGGGGGCATGAGCGGGGGGTGGGCGGGACAGGGAGAGACACACGGGGCAAGAGCAGGGGGTGGGCCGGAGGTGGAGAGACACACGGGGCATGAGCGGGGATGAGGGGGGAGAGACACGGGGCATGAGCGGGGGTGGGGGGAGGGAGAGAGAGACACACGGGGCATGAGCGGGGGTGGGGGGAGGGAGAGAGACACACGGGGCATGAGCGGGGGGTGGGGGGAAGGGGAGAGAGACACGGGGCATGAGCGGGGGATGGGTGGGAGGAGGAGAGACACATGGGGCATGAGCGGGGGTGGGGGGAGGGAGAGAGACACATGGGGCATGAGCAGGGGTGGGGGGAGGGAGAGAGACACACGGGGCATGAGCGGGGGGTGGAGGGAAGGGGAGAGAGACACGGGGCATGAGCTGGGGGTGGGCGGGAGTGGGAGAGACACACGTGGCATGAGCAGGGGAGGGAGAGAGATACACGGGGCATGAGCGGGTGTGGGTATGAGGGAAAGAGACACACGGGGCATGAGCGGGCGGTGTGTGGGAGGGGGAGAGACACACGGGGCATTAGCGGGGGGTGGGCGGGAGGGGAGAGACACACGGGGCATGAGTGGGGGTGGGGGGGGAGGGAGAGAGACACACGGGGTATGAGCGGAGGGTGGGTGGGAGGGGGAGAGACACACGGGGCATGAGCGGGGGGTGGGCGGGAGGGGAGAGACACACAGGGCATGAGCGGGGGTGGGCGGGAGGGGGAGAGACACACGGGGCATGAACGGGGTTGGGGGAGGGGGAGAGACACACGGGGCTTGAGCGGGGGTGGGCGGGAGGTCGATAGACACACGGGGCATGAGCGGGGGGTGGAGGGAAGGGGAGAGACACACGTGGCATGAGCGGGGGTGGGGGAGGGAGAGAGACACACAGGGCATGAGTGGGTGTGGGTAGGAGGGAAAGAGACACACGGGGCATGAGCGGGCGGTGTGTGGGAGGGGGAGAGACACACGGGGCATTAGCGGGGGGTGGGCGGGAGGGGAGAGACACACGGGGCATGAGTGGGGGTGGGGGGGAGGGAGAGAGACACACGGGGCATGAGCGGGGGGTGGGTGGGAGGGGGAGAGACACACGGGGCATGAGCGGGGGGTGGGCGGGAGGGGAGAGACACACGGGGCATGAGTGGGGGTGGGCAGGAGGGGGAGAGACACACGGGGCATGAGCGGGGGTGAGGGGGGAGAGACACGGGGCATGAGCGGGGGTGGGGGGAGGGAGAGAGAGACACACGGGGCATGAGCGGGGGTGGGGGGAGGGAGTGAGACACATGGGACATGAGCGGGGGGTGGGGGGAAGGGGAGAGAGACACGGGGCATGAGCGGGGGATGGGTGGGAGGAGGAGAGACACATGGGGCATGAGCGGGGGTGGGGGGAGGGACAGAGACACATGGGGCATGAGCAGGGGTGGGGGGAGGGAGAGAGACACACGGGGCATGAGCGGGGGGTGGAGGGAAGGGGAGAGAGACACGGGGCATGAGCTGGGGGTGGGCGGGAGGGGGAGAGACACACGTGGCATGAGCGGGGGTGGGGGAGGGAGAGAGACACACGGGGCATGAGTGGGGGTGGGCGGGAGGGGGAGAGACACATGGGGCATGAGCGGGGGTTAGGGGGGAGAGACACGGGGCATGAGCGGGGGTGGGGGGAGGGTGAGAAAGACACACGGGGCATGAGCGGGGGTGGGGGGAGGGAGAGAGACACACGGGCATGAGCGGGGGGTGGGGGGAAGGGGAGAGAGACACGGGGCATGAGAGGGGGATGGGTGGGAGGAGGGGAGACACACGGGGCATGAGTGGGTGTGGGTAGGAGGGAAAGAGACACACGGGGCATGAGCGGGCGGTGTGTGGGAGGGGGAGAGACACACGGGGCATTAGCGTGGGGTGGGCGGGAGGGGAGAGACACACGGGGCATGAGTGGGGGTGGGGGGGAGGGAGAGAGACACACGGGGCATGAGCGGGGGTGGGTGGGAGGGGGAGAGACACACGGGGCATGAGCGGGGGGTGGGCGGGAGGGGAGAGACACACGGGGCATGAGCGGGGGTGGGCGGGAGGGGGAGAGACACACGGGGCATGAGCGGGGTGGGGGGAGGGGGAGAGACACACGGGGCATGAGCGGGGGGTGGGCGGGAGGGGGAGAGACACACGGGGCATGAGCGGGGGGTGGAGGGAAGGGGAGAGAGACACGGGGCATGAGCTGGGGGTGGGCAGGAGGGGGAGAGACACACGTGGCATGAGCGGGGGTGGGGGAGGGAGAGAGACACACGGGGCATGAGTGGGTGTGGGTAGGAGGGAAAGAGACACACGGGGCATGAGCGGGCGGTGTGTGGGAGGGGGAGAGACACACGGGGCATTAGCGGGGGGTGGGCGGGAGGGGAGAGACACACGGGGCATGAGTGGGGGTGGGGGGGAGGGAGAGAGACACACGGGGCATGAGCGGGGGTGGGTGGGAGGGGGAGAGACACACGGGGCATGAGCGGGGGGTGGGCGGGAGGGGAGAGACACACGGGGCATGAGTGGGGGTGGGCGGGAGGGGGAGAGACACAGGGGGCATGAGTGGGGGTGAGGGGGGAGAGACACGGGGCATGAGCGGGGGTGGGGGGAGGGAGAGAGAGACACACGGGGCATGAGCGAGGGTGGGGGGAGGGAGAGAGACACACGGGGCATGAGCGGGGGGTGGGGGGAAGGTGAGAGAGACACGGGGCATGAGCGGGGGATGGGTGGGAGGAGGAGAGACACATGGGCATGAGCGGGGGTGGGGGGAGGGACAGAGACACATTCGGCATGAGCAGGGGTGGGTGGAGGGAGAGAGACACAAGGGGCATGAGCGGGGGGTGGAGGGAAGGGGAGAGAGACACGGGGCATGAGCTGGGGGTCGGCGGGAGGGGGAGAGACACACGTGGCATGAGCAGGGGTGGGGGAGGGAGAGAGACACACGGGGCATGAGTGGGTGTGGGTAGGAGGGAAAGAGACACACTGGGCATGAGCGGGCGGTGTGTGGGAGGGGGAGAGACACACGGGGCATTAGCGGGGGGTGGGCGGGAGGGGAGAGACACACGGGGCATGAGTGGGGGTGGGGGGGGAAGAGAGACACACGGGGCAATACGCGGTGGGTGGGTGGGAGGGGGAGAGACACACGGGGCATGAGCGGGGGGTGGGCGGGAGGGGAGAGACACACGGGGCATGAGCGGGGTGGGTGGGAGGGGGAGAGACACACGGGGCATGAGCAGGGTGGGGGGAGGGGGAGAGACACACGGGGCATGAGCGGGGGGTGGGCGGGAGGGGGAGAGACACACGGGGCATGAGCGGGGGGTGGGCGGGAGGGGGAGAGACACACGGGGCATGAGCAGGGGTGGGCGGGACCCGGAGAGACACACGGGGCATGAGCAGGGGTGGGGGGGAGGTTAGAGAGACACATGGGTCATGAGCGGAGGTGGAGGGGAGGGAGAGAGACACACGGGGCATGAGAGGGGGTGGGGGGAGGGAGAGAGACACACGGGGCATGAGCCAGGGTGGGGCGGAGGTCGAGAGATACACAGGGCATGAGCAGGGGGTGGGGGGAAGGGGAGAGAGACTCACGGGGCATGAGCGGGAGGTGGGGGGAGGGAGAGACACACGGGGCATGAGCGGGGGGTGGGCGGGAGGGGGAGAGACACACGTGGCATGAGCGGGGGGTGGGCGGGAGAGGGAGAGACACACGGGGCATGAGCAGGGGGTGGGCGGGACCCGGAGAGACACACGGGCATGAGCAGGGGTGGGGGGGAGGTTAGAGAGACACACGGGGCATGAGTGGAGGTGGGGGGGAGGGAGAGAGACACACGGGGCATGAGAGGGGGTGGGGGAGGGATAGAGACACACGGGGCATGAGCCAGGGTGGGGAGGAGGTCGAAAGATACACAGGGCATGAGCGGGGGGTGGGGGGAGGGGGAGAGAGACACAGCGGCATGAGCGGGAGGTGGGGGGAGGGAGAGACACACGGGGCATGAGCGGGGTGGGTGTTAGGGAGAGAGATACACGGGGCATGAGTGGGGTGGGGTGGAGGGATAGGGAGACACAGGGGGCATGAGCGGGGGGTGGGCGGGACAGGGAGAGACACACGGGGCAAGAGCAGGGGGTGGGCCGGAGGTGGAGAGACACACGGGGCATGAGCGGGGATGAGGGGGGAGAGACACGGGGCATGAGCGGGGGTGGGGGGAGGGAGAGAGAGACACACGGGGCATGAGCGGGGGTGGGGGGAGGGAGAGAGACACACGGGGCATGAGCGGGGGGTGGGGGGAAGGGGAGAGAGACACGGGGCATGAGCGGGGGATGGGTGGGAGGAGGAGAGACACATGGGGCATGAGCGGGGGTGGGGGGAGGGAGAGAGACACATGGGGCATGAGCAGGGGTGGGGGGAGGGAGAGAGACACACGGGGCATGAGCGGGGGGTGGAGGGAAGGGGAGAGAGACACGGGGCATGAGCTGGGGGTGGGCGGGAGTGGGAGAGACACACGTGGCATGAGCAGGGGAGGGAGAGAGATACACGGGGCATGAGCGGGTGTGGGTACGAGGGAAAGAGACACACGGGGCATGAGCGGGCGGTGTGTGGGAGGGGGAGAGACACACGGGGCATTAGCGGGGGGTGGGCGGGAGGGGAGAGACACACGGGGCATGAGTGGGGGTGGGGGGGAGGGAGAGAGACACACGGGGTATGAGCGGGGGGTGGGTGGGAGGGGGAGAGACACACGGGGCATGAGCGGGGGGTGGGCGGGAGGGGAGAGACACACAGGGCATGAGCGGGGGTGGGCGGGAGGGGGAGAGACACACGGGGCATGAACGGGGTTGGGGGAGGGGGAGAGAGACACACGGGGCTTGAGCGGGGGTGGGCGGGAGGTCGATAGACACACGGGGCATGAGCGGGGGGTGGAGGGAAGGGGAGAGACACACGTGGCATGAGCGGGGGTGGGGGAGGGAGAGAGACACACGGGGCATGAGTGGGTGTGGGTAGGAGGGAAAGAGACACACGGGGCATGAGCGGGCGGTGTGTGGGAGGGGGAGAGACACACGGGGCATTAGCGGGGGGTGGGCGGGAGGGGAGAGACACACGGGGCATGAGTGGGGGTGGGGGGGAGGGAGAGAGACACACGGGGCATGAGCGGGGGGTGGGTGGGAGGGGGAGAGACACACGGGGCATGAGCGGGGGGTGGGCGGGAGGGGAGAGACACACGGGGCATGAGTGGGGGTGGGCAGGAGGGGGAGAGACACACGGGGCATGAGCGGGGGTGAGGGGGGAGAGACACGGGGCATGAGCGGGGGTGGGGGGAGGGAGAGAGAGACACACGGGGCATGAGCGGGGGTGGGGGGAGGGAGTGAGACACACGGGACATGAGCGGGGGGTGGGGGGAAGGGGAGAGAGACACGGGGCATGAGCGGGGGATGGGTGGGAGGAGGAGAGACACATGGGGCATGAGCGGGGGTGGGGGGAGGGACAGAGACACATGGGGCATGAGCAGGGGTGGGGGGAGGGAGAGAGACACACGGGGCATGAGCGGGGGGTGGAGGGAAGGGGAGAGAGACACGGGGCATGAGCTGGGGGTGGGCGGGAGGGGGAGAGACACACGTGGCATGAGCGGGGGTGGGGGAGGGAGAGAGACACACGGGGCATGAGTGGGGGTGGGCGGGAGGGGGAGAGACACATGGGGCATGAGCGGGGGTTAGGGGGGAGAGACACGGGGCATGAGCGGGGGTGGGGGGAGGGTGAGAAAGACACACGGGGCATGAGCGGGTGTGGGGGGAGGGAGAGAGACACACGGGGCATGAGCGGGGGGTGGGGGGAAGGGGAGAGAGACACGGGGCATGAGAGGGGGATGGGTGGGAGGAGGGGAGACACACGGGGCATGAGTGGGTGTGGGTAGGAGGGAAAGAGACACACGGGGCATGAGCGGGCGGTGTGTGGGAGGGGGAGAGACACACGGGGCATTAGCGGGGGGTGGGCGGGAGGGGAGAGACACACGGGGCATGAGTGGGGGTGGGGGGGAGGGAGAGAGACACACGGGGCATGAGCGGGGGGTGGGTGGGAGGGGGAGAGACACACGGGGCATGAGCGGGGGGTGGGCGGGAGGGGAGAGACACACGGGGCATGAGTGGGGGTGGGCAGGAGGGGGAGAGACACACGGGGCATGAGCGGGGGTGAGGGGGGAGAGACACGGGGCATGAGCGGGGGTGGGGGGAGGGAGAGAGAGACACACGGGGCATGAGCGGGGGTGGGGGGAGGGAGTGAGACACACAGGACATGAGCGGGGGGGTGGGGGGAAGGGGAGAGAGACACGGGGCATGAGCGGGGGATGGGTGGGAGGAGGAGAGACACATGGGGCATGAGCGGGGGTGGGGGGAGGGACAGAGACACATGGGGCATGAGCAGGGGTGGGGGGAGGGAGAGAGACACACGGGGCATGAGCGGGGGGTGGAGGGAAGGGGAGAGAGACACGGGGCATGAGCTGGGGGTGGGCGGGAGGGGGAGAGACACACGTGGCATGAGCGGGGGTGGGGGAGGGAGAGAGACACACGGGGCATGAGTGGGGGTGGGCGGGAGGGGGAGAGACACATGGGGCATGAGCGGGGGTTAGGGGGGAGAGACACGGGGCATGAGCGGGGGTGGGGGGAGGGTGAGAAAGACACACGGGGCATGAGCGGGTGTGGGGGGAGGGAGAGAGACACACGGGGCATGAGCGGGGGGTGGGGGAAGGGGAGAGAGACACGGGGCATGAGAGGGGGATGGGTGGGAGGAGGGGAGACACACGGGGCATGAGTGGGTGTGGGTAGGAGGGAAAGAGACACACGGGGCATGAGCGGGCGGTGTGTGGGAGGGGGAGAGACACACGGGGCATTAGCGTGGGGTGGGCGGGAGGGGAGAGACACACGGGGCATGAGTGGGGGTGGGGGGGAAGGGGGAGAGACACACGGGGCATGAGCGGGGGTGGGTGGGAGGGGGAGAGACACACGGGGCATGAGCGGGGGGTGGGCGGGAGGGGAGAGACACACGGGGCATGAGCGGGGGTGGGCGGGAGGGGGAGAGACACACGGGGCATGAGCGGGGTGGGGGGAGGGGGAGAGACACACGGGGCATGAGCGGGGGGTGGGCGGGAGGGGGAGAGACACACGGGGCATGAGCGGGGGGTGGAGGGAAGGGGAGAGAGACACGGGGCATGAGCTGGGGGTGGGCAGGAGGGGGAGAGACACACGTGGCATGAGCGGGGGTGGGGGAGGGAGAGAGACACACGGGGCATGAGTGGGTGTGGGTAGGAGGGAAAGAGACACACGGGGCATGAGCGGGCGGTGTGTGGGAGGGGGAGAGACACACGGGGCATTAGCGGGGGGTGGCCGGGAGGGGAGAGACACACGGGGCATGAGTGGGGGTGGGGGGGAGGGAGAGAGACACACGGGGCATGAGCGGGGGTGGGTGGGAGGGGGAGAGACACACGGGGCATGAGCGGGGGGTGGGCGGGAGGGGAGAGACACACGGGGCATGAGTGGGGGTGGGCGGGAGGGGGAGAGACACACGGGGCATGAGTGGGGGTGAGGGGGGAGAGACACGGGGCATGAGCGGGGGTGGGGGGAGGGAGAGAGAGACACACGGGGCATGAGCGAGGGTGGGGGGAGGGAGAGAGACACACGGGGCATGAGCGGGGGGTGGGGGGAAGGTGAGAGAGACACGGGGCATGAGCGGGGGATGGGTGGGAGGAGGAGAGACACATGGGCATGAGCGGGGGTGGGGGGAGGGACAGAGACACATTGGGCATGAGCAGGGGTGGGGGGAGGGAGAGAGACACAAGGGGCATGAGCGGGGGGTGGAGGGAAGGGGAGAGAGACACGGGGCATGAGCTGGGGGTCGGCGGGAGGGGGAGAGACACACGTGGCATGAGCAGGGGTGGGGGAGGGAGAGAGACACACGGGGCATGAGTGGGTGTGGGTAGGAGGGAAAGAGACACACTGGGCATGAGCGGGCGGTGTGTGGGAGGGGGAGAGACACACGGGGCATTAGCGGTGGGTGGGCGGGAGGGGAGAGACACACGGGGCATGAGTGGGGGTGGGGGGGGAAGAGAGACACACGGGGCAATACGCGGTGGGTGGGTGGGAGGGGGAGAGACACACGGGGCATGAGCGGGGGGTGGGCGGGAGGGGAGAGACACACGGGGCATGAGCGGGGTGGGCGGGAGGGGGAGAGACACACGGGGCATGAGCAGGGTGGGGGGAGGGGGAGAGACACACGGGGCATGAGCGGGGGGTGGGCGGGAGGGGGAGAGACACACGGGGCATGAGCGGGGGGTGGGCGGGAGGGGGAGAGACACACGGGGCATGAGCAGGGGTGGGCGGGACCCGGAGAGACACACGGGGCATGAGCAGGGGTGGGGGGGAGGTTAGAGAGACACACGGGTCATGAGCGGAGGTGGAGGGGAGGGAGAGAGACACACGGGGCATGAGAGGGGGTGGGGGGAGGGAGAGAGACACACGGGGCATGAGCCAGGGTGGGGCGGAGGTCGAGAGATACACAGGGCATGAGCAGGGGGTGGGGGGAAGGGGAGAGAGACTCACGGGGCATGAGCGGGAGGTGGGGGGAGGGAGAGACACACGGGGCATGAGCGGGGGTGGGTGGGAGGGAGAGAGACACACGGGGCATGAGCAGGGGGTGGGGGGAAGGGGAGAGAGACACGGGGCATTAGCTGGGGGTGGGCGGGAGGGGGAGAGACACACGGGGCATGAGCGGGGGTGGGGGAGGGAGAGAGACACACGGGGCATGAGTGGGTGTGGGTAGGAGGGAGAGAGACACACGGGGCATGAGCGGGCGGTGGGTGGGAGGGGGAGAGAGACACGGGGCATTAGCGGGGGGTTGGCGGGAGGGGAGAGACACACTGGGCATGAGTGGGGGTGGGGTGAGGGAGAGAGACACACGGGGCATGAGCAGGGGTGGGAGGGAGGTTAGAGAGACACACGGGGCATTAGCGGAGGTGGAGGGGAGGGAGAGAGACACACGGGGCATGAGAGGGGGTGGGGGGAGGGATAGAGACACACGGGGCATGAGCCAGGGTGGGGAGGAGGTCGAAAGATACACAGGGCATGAGCGGGGGGTGGGGGGAGGGGGAGAAAGACACGGGGCATGAGCGGGAGGGGGAGAGACACACGGGGCATGAGCGTGGGTGGGGTGGAGGGAGAGAGACACACGGGGCATGAGCGGGGGTGGGGGGAGGGAGAGAGACACACCGGGCATGAGCGGGGGTGGGGGGAAGGGGAGAGAGACACACGGGGCATGAGCGGGGGTGGGTGGGAGGGAGAGAGATACATGGGGCATGAGCGGGGGTGGGGTGGAGGGATAGAGAGACACAGGGGGCATGAGCGGGGGGTGGGGGGAGGGAGAGAGACACGGGGAATGAGCGGGGGGTGGGGGGAGGGAGAGAGACACACGGCATTCATGTGCAGGCGGCAGATCCCGCTCCTCGGCCCTCCACTGGCCACCGTGTGCCTATGCCGTGAGCAGGGGGCTGGAGGAACAGGGGAGACACAGAGCATGAGTGGGGGTGGGGGGGACAAGAAGGACACACGGGGCATGAGTGGGGGTGGGAGGAATAGGAGACAGACACAAGACTTACTGTGCAGGTGGCGAGGAATAAATATGGCTGGCGTCTCTGAAGCCAGACACACTGCACGCTTTCACCGCATCCAATGAGAGAGCACGTCAGATGTCCGCGGACATCACGCAAGCTACTTGCCCAATCACCGTCCTGTCTGCGGAGCGAACAGGGAAGTGTGTCCGCGAAGCAAACACAGATATCACAAATTTTTTTCACTTACATTTTTGTCAATTTTTTAAAAAACTACTGGATGGATTTACACCAAATAAAGCAAAGCACGCTTTCAGGACCAAGCCGCCGCTCCTGCCGCAAATTTGGTGTAAATCCGTCCAGCGGTTTGGGCTGTAGGCATGAGCAAAGTTTTTTCCCATTATGAAAAAAAAAAGTTTTGGGACCCCCCTATAACTTTGCCACCCAGGACGAATCCTCACCAAACTTTGCAAAAAAATTCAGAGTGACCCAAATACTTTTTTTGCAAAGTCTGGTGAGGATTCGTCCAGGGAGAGCGAAGTAGTAAGCCGCCCAAAAAGTGCTCTTCCTATGGAAACACCAACTTAACCATAACTACATGGCCACTACCTATATATATATTCAATGAAAAAACTTTGTTGAAGGGACGTTATGGTTACAAGTAAAACCGAAAAAACCCAGTAAAATGCCAGTTATGGTAAGCTAAGCAACCATAACTTGCGCCACCACTGTGCACTGCTAAGACTAACACACAGGACATCAAAGATGACAAAGAGCCAAACATCCATCCAGCGGTTTAGGCTTAGGCGTGAGCAAAGCTTTTCTCTATTCAGTCTATGGAAAAAACAAATTGGGACCCACCCTATAACTTTGCCTCCCCTTGACGAAACTTCACCAATCTTTGCAAAGAAATCCAGAGCGGGGCATACACTTTTTCTGCAAAGGTTGCTGAGGATTCGTCCAGGGGGAGCGATGTTATAAGCTGCCCAAAAAGTGCTCTTCCTATGGGTTTAGAAACTTAACCATAACTACAGTAATATATATATATATATATATATATATATATATTCAGTAAAAAAAACTTTGTTAAAGGGACGTTATGGTTAAGTTGCGCTACTAAAAACCTATGAAATTCAGTGAAAAAACTTTGTTAAAGGGACGTTATGGTTCAAAGTAAAACCAAAAAACCCCTGAAATTCGGTAGTTATGGTAAGATAAGCAACCATAACTCGCGCCGCCACCGTGCACTGCTAACACTAACAACCAGGACATCAAAGATGACATCACAAATGTCATTGATGACATCACTGATGACATCATGTGGCTGGCGCTCCCTTTTTTTTCCTTTCCTGACATATCTAGGCCACATGATTTTCTTCAGTAACAGTCAGGAACTAAAAATTGTAAATTACTATATTCGTAGACTTATCCTTCAAGTATGTTCTTAGAATAATTCCCTTATGGTCCAGTCATATCATATGAAACATATACATAGGAGAAGTCACAACCTTGAAAGACAGCAATCCTTTTTGTGCATTAAAATTATCAGTAGATTTACCAGCACTTTCTGATACTTTTGATGTTTTTTTATTACTGTACTTTCCCTGTATATGCTCATGTTTTTATATGTTGTACTCACACTATTTTCCTTAGGGTCCAGACACATCATGTGATATATATAGATAGGGTAAGTAACAGCTTTGAAACAGAGCAATCATTTCTCTCCATAAAGGTAATCAGTTAGGTTATGAACACTTTCTGCTACTATTGCAGTTTCTTTTTCCTACTTCAATTCCCTTGTATATATTCATATTTGTATATGGTGTTGTCTCTTTGTGATTTGTGTATAATAATGCAATTATGTAGTAAGTGGGTTTTATTACCTACTTATCACAAGTTTCACTGTACGCAAAACTCTAATATGAAAACAGTTATCATTTCAATATTCAACATGGCAAGCTTATGAATATTGCACCTCCATCATGTATGCTGCACACAATGCCTGTTTCTACATGAGTACCTTAGTATACTGGATTGAAGTTAATAATAGAATGCTATTTATATCAATGCATAGCTTAATGCACTGATTAGCACTTGATATTTATTCCAATAATCTTTGACACTTTTTTTTATTAACATTACACTAAGAATCCCTTGTACAGACTTTTCATGAAAGGTAAATGCACATGTGATGTCATCAGTGATGTCATCAATGACATTTGTGATGTCATCTTTGATGTCCTGGGTGCTAGTCTTAGCAGTGCACGGTGGCGGCGCGAGTTATGTTTGCTTATCTTACCATAACTGCCGAATTTCAGGGGTTTTACGGTTTTACTTTGAACCATAACGTCCCTTTAACAAAGTTTTTTCACTGAATTTCATAGGTTTTTAGTAGCGCAACTTAACCATAACGTCCCTTTAACAAAGTTTTTTTTACTGAATTTCATAGCTTTTTAGTAGCACAACTTAACCATAACGTCCCTTTAACAAAGTTTTTTCACTGAATTTCATAGGTTTTTAGTAGCACAACTTAACCATAATACCCCTGACTTCATATACATGTAACATAGAACATACTAACACCCTCGTAGTGATTTTCATGTCCGCGGACTACCGCCATGTCCGCGGACATATCGAAAATCTGAGCGCGGTGAATGTAAATTTAAATATTGTGCCCCATTTCCCCTTTGAAGTTGGCTCTGAAAAGAGCCGTTTTTTTTTTTTTACAGATGCTTGACAGACACCTGTTATTTTGTATTTCTTTCTTGTTTTTTTTCTTACTTTACTCCTAAAATCTTTACATAACCTTCTCCAAAGCAACCCTTACATTCCAAAATAGAAAGGCATTTCCCGTAAAAGATAAATAAATGCCACCTTCTTTAAAATTAACAGCATTATTGGCATCAATATTCTCATTGTTACAGAAGAACATACCAGCTCTAAGCATGAAGGCACACATGCCTCGGTTGATGACACACCTAGCAATGTTTTGCTGAGGACAAAAAACTGAACTATTGTCTTATATTGCCCTAGGTAGTAATCCAGAAAAAATTACTTTCGCATTTGGAAGGATCTTCATTACGGCTTGAACCAAGCATTCCAAATCAGCCAACAAAGTAGGGGCACTGACGTTGCCCAAATGGAAAGCACCATAGTGCAAAACTACCAAATGCGGACTGTTAATCGTGGCCATATCCTCACAAACTTGTACAATTCCCTGTACATTGCAATCAGGCACAGTGCTCCACACCACCTCCACTCCTTTCACATCAAAGTTCTTTGCAACATGCCTGCATTCAGCGTACTGCTGTAAACCATGCACAAACATATCTCCGAGCACCAACACCCTGACTTTCTCCACTTCTGCCATCTTAACCACACGCAGTCTCTTTCAACACAAATCCACAACCTCGACATCTGATTGGCTGATCCGTACAGTCTTCTTTCCATGTTGGATTTCCTGGAAAAACCCAGATGTAGCACGCCCTGTTCACGAACAGCCGCGGTGTCCGCGGACGGCGTCCACTTTACTCTCTGTGCCATTCCCTCATTGCATACAGCTAAGCAATCACACAATACGAATAACGTCCTCAGAACACCCCCATTTTGTGAATTTTCAAACATTTCAGGACAATTATCATTTAATTATTCAACATATTAACATTACAAATATACTTTCATCTTGTACTCTGCACACAATGCTATGTTTTTCCGTTAGTAGCTCGGTATACTAGATAGAATCCCATAATACAATGCTATTTATATCAATGAATCGTTCAAAGCACTAATAACGGTATATTTATTGCAATATCCTTGACACTTTTTTCGCAACATTATAATAAAAATCCCTAGTACACAAATTCCATGAAAAGTACATACACATGTGATGTCATCAGTGATTTCATCAATGACATTTGCGATGTCATCTTTGATGTCCTGGGTGTTAGTGTTAACAGTGCACGGTGATGACGCAAGTTATTTTTCATAGCTTACCATAACTTGCAATTTTCAGGGGTGTTTTGGCTGTACTTAAAACCATGACATCCTTTAAACAAACTTTTTTTAATATCACGCAAAAAATATACAAACATGGCGTGCAAAATCCAACTTCTACAGATGGCTTTACACAGAATGTTGCAAAGTAAGAATTTATGCTCGTTCACAGTGAAGGTCAGCTGCTTCCATTTTTTTCTCGGGCCCCGGAGAGGCTCACGAAGCGGACTATAAGGTTGTATTGTGGTTTGACCTTGACAGACAGAGATTGTGATGAAAGACTTCTCTTGAAGGAGTGTTGCTAAAAAGTAAGAGAAGATAAGGATGAAATTTATGAAACGAAACCACTTTTATATATTATATCACTATGCGAAAGATCGTTGGCACACGCGGAGTCGTATTTTGGGACTGCACCACTCGTAGACAATGGAAATTGCAATTGTACCTTAAGTAACCCTTTGGATTATTTTATATCAAATATAATTACAATAGTGTAGCATTAAAGACCGCTCAAGTTGAACTTGTTTGTTGAAAGTGGCATAATGTTTTCTACCGCGCACTATCACCGCCGAATTGATCCCCTGTTGTTTAGAGGGCTCTGAAAAAGGCAGACAACACAGGGTGGGTTAATAGAAATAATTTAACCGGTCTATAGGCGGTCAAGTGCTCTACTCGCTGTGCCACTTCACTGTAGCCTGTCAAATGGGACAGCGAGTACAATGCTCGCTTTGACATCCGTGCACAGCTTGCTAACGCAAGTTCGAATCCCGGCAAGGCCAAACTCAGCCTTTCATCCTTCCGTGGTTGATAAATGAGCACCACACACCGTGGTTAATAATAAGCACCGCTTAGGTACCTCACGGTTCTTAGCGCTATATGAATGGGAAAATATTATTATTTTATTATTAACATACTCGGTTGCACTATATTCAATAGAAAATAGTTTCACGCCCTAATAAATAAAATGATGATTTTTAATGAAGATCTGCTGGTGGGACTCATTTATGTTTTTTAAAACAGGTATGTGGCCCCATTTTGCCTATGTCACAATTTACAGACTCCAGCGGATGGGGTCTTCAACTGCTAGGTGCAGGTCCAAATATGCAACTTCATGACCCTCACCATTTTATGGGACAATCGCCAAGGACCAATATGCCCTTATGCAGTACTAGTGGCTACAAACAACATACCAACCAATAGGGTGGTCTAATGGCTCTTTTTTGGAGCAACCTTCCGATTATCAGAGCGACCATTTACTGCTTTTATCATAAACCAACAGCCTATCTACCGCAAAGGAACAACGCGTGGCTCCAAATAAACATTTGCTGATCGACAGCAGAGACAATAGCAAATCGCTGAATATTCACTAAACATTTCATGTGAAATAAATGTACTTTACCAAATGTACAATCCTGCTGTTTACTTTTAAACCACAGTTTCATATTCCAAATTGTGGCGCACTGAGTTGTAAGCTGATCTAACACCCTCTGTACCGCAAAGGAACATCGCGTGCCTCTACATGAACTTTTGCGGATCGACAACAAAGACAAATGCAAATTGCAGAATATTCTCTAAACATTTGATGTCAAATAAATGTACTTTACAAAATGTACAATCTTGCTGCTTGCTTTTAAATCACTGTTTCATATTCCGAATTGTGGCGTGCTGTGTTGTGACATAATATGTGTTGTCTTCCGGGTTCTGTGTAAAGTCACTTAGCACTGGAGAGGACTGGGCGCGTTTGATGACGCACCCTGTAACGTCACGGAGAGAGGTGGGGAATATGAATGCTTTGATAATATCAGGCTTAGGGGCGGGAGATATGATTTATTGTCGCAAAAGCAAGTCAGCCACGTCAATAGCGCCAGTCATAGGATTATCACATAATGTCGGCGCACACCAGCCGGCTTTATCGTTTCTTTAGTGGATAAAAAAAGTCGGTTGACGCCCATAGGAAATTGTACTATTAGCGGACAAAAGGAGTGGTCTTAAAACACTTTCACCCTGACAACGAACAATACAAACAACGTTCTCAGAACACCATCATTTTGTGTAATTGCAACCATTTCGGGACACCGCGAGTGTTCTTAGAACACATTCAACTAGACAGATTACAATACGGGCAGCGTCCTGAGGACACCCCCAGTTTGTGTATTTACGAACAATTAAGTACACCGCGAGTTTTCATAGCTCATTTTTACCTTCCTTGCGAACAAAAATGACACATACTCCGTCCTCTAAACACCCCACCATTTAGTTTATTTATAAAATGTCAGAACAGCCGTGTTCTCCGCGGACAAATCAAACGCAACAAAAACGTCTAGCACATAAAAAAACAAAACATTGAACCTGTCTCATACTCCCCCACCCTCCCCAAACACTCTTACAGACCAACACAGTGCACTAAATACAGTTTTTATCCACGTTTCACCGCGCTGTACGCGGTCGACGGCGAATACAAGATGGCGGGCGACACAAAAAATCTGACGCGCTCCACACCCCTCGCCGTCCAATCAGCGAACACGTCACATGTCCGCGGATATGACGCAAGGCCATGGGCCAATCGGGGTGCTGTCCACGGAACGAACAGAGAAGTCCGTCCGCGAAGCGAACACAGATATCATTAATTTTTTTGCCTTACATTTTGGTCATTTTAAAAAAAACTACTGGACGGATTTACAGCAAATTTGCAAAAGCACGCTTTCGGGACCAGGCCGCCGCTCCTGCTGCAAATTTGGTGTAAATCCGTCCAGCGGTTCGGGCCCATTCAGTCTATGGGAAAAAAAAAGTTTTGGGACCCCCCCCATAACTTTCCCCTCCCTGGACGAATCCTCACCAAACTTTGCAAAAGAATTCAGAGTGGTCCATATACTTTTTTTGCAAAGTTTGGTGAGGATTCGTCCAGGGGGAGCGAAGTTATAAGCCTCCCAAAAAGTGCTCTTCTTATGGAAACACCAACTTAACCATAACTACATGGCCACTATCGTGGCCATGTAATATATGGTTATATGGTTATATGTGCCACACTGATGAGATTGACTAAATTTAACTTCTAGAAATTAGTTAACAACCAAACATGTCAGATGCTTGAAATAAAAACATGTGTGTACTGGACGAAACCTGAAGGCTCATGTGACAAAATGAAAGCATAGGTCAAGGAATCTATTTTCCGGTGTGGCTAGATTAATGTTTGTTTGCCACAGAAAAATATAGATAGGTCAAATATTAATCATAAATGGTGGATTGAATCCACGTGCAGCAGTAAATACGTGGAAGATTGAGACACCGACGTACCCTAGTCATCCCATCTTATTACCATGGTTTGGGGAAATCAAGTTCAGTCAGGGACCTAAGAACAAAGATAAAGGATGTTGAGCTAAATATCCTTTAACAACCAAATATGAAAAATCCATTTGTTCCGATATGTAAAGGACTTTATACTGAAGGAGGTCACTTAAACATGCAGTTCCGTTTAAGGACGCCACCATTTTGTTTCAGGCGCTGTTATAACTGCGCTGTCAGGTCATAACATTGTATCATAGCAACATGGAATTTCACGTAATTCACTGATAATTCAGGATAGTTTATTTGCAGTAAACAGTGCTCTAATCAATCGAGTAACCTTAGTACCGCATCTATTGCGCAAACCAACACCATTTGTACATTTCGAGTAAGAAATAAATTGTCAACAAGCTCAGTCACCCAATAATAACGATCATCTGATCAATTTAATTGCAAATTGGCGAATCAATCATTAAATGAGTACACTTATATAGACAGAGACAGTTCGTTTTAACAGAATACTGTATGGATTTACAGTCTTGTTTGTCTGTAATAATAGCATTAAATATCTACATTTCACAATGTGCATATAACGCGTATAGATATATCACTGCTTAATGCTCCTCAATACCAGAAAGGAACAGGCTATGGGGATTTTAGAGGATCAGGTAATGTACATGTATGGCGAAGTTCATTTACCCCCATAGTTCTAAAATTGATTCACCAGAAATATGTCAGAGAAAGCTTGTCGGAGAGATTATATAAATACATTTTGAGGACGATATGCACTACTTGGTAAGATAGCTCAGTGTGTTGACCACTCACTGATGAGATCTATAAGTGATTTGCAGGTCAAAGCGAGTCTTGACAATGCCAACTCAGCCTTCCATAATTCCCCCCTGGCTTTGCCAGCTTCCTCAATACTATCCCAATATCATGGCCAGTTATCCACCCATATTATCCATCGACATGCCTTGTCATATGGTTCCTGCTTTGTCATTCGGAAATTTGCAGGTTCTATGATATGTCCGTCATTGTAACCACATCCATTCCGAAGATATTTCACGCAAGCAAGTTAGGTATTAGCAGCTGTTGTGCATGCAGAGCAGGTATCCATCCACAAGTCACATCCACAGTGCTGGTATAAGGAAGTCCAATACGCATGCATGTATAAGCAAGTCGTGTACATAAGGTAGGCTTAATCAAGTTAAATGCACAGGAAGGTGTAAGTAGGGCATTACATGCAGCAAGAACAGTACATGGAAGTCATCGGACAAAGGGCATGATCCACAGAAAAGATTCAGAAAAATATTTTGTCTCACAAATTCTCACTCATATGCACAGGGGTATTATTTTGACAGGTTAATTAAAAGTGGTCAGTATACACATGTATGCATTTATTTGTGTATTAACGGCGTCATCTCGGGAACTCCATACCACTACTCATCTAGAGAGGGGCATTTTAGATGGCTTTAGAAAAGGAAAACCAGCTAGTATATAATAAGGAAAAGAAAAGCGAAACAGCAAAGGCACTGGCGTTGTGTGCAGCATCCTGCAGGAGAAGCCCCCATGTTACAGACCAGATGAAGATGAAAAAGGCCACGAGGCAAGAAGACCCAGCGCGGCGGCCTGAATCTTGGCAATATTGGAGGGCATGTGGGACTGGCCCCAGGCTGCTGACCAACTCCCTTTATCATTTCAAGACCAACACAAACAAGCCACCAAAAACGAATAGTGAAACTCAATAAATTATGGAAGTTAAAAACTATCAAACATGGACAATAACTAGATCAGCATGAAACATAGCAGAAGACTGACACGATTACGACGCTGAACCTTTCAACTTACCGTCTTGAACCTGTTTAGCACCGACACCACAATATACCCCTTTGTGTTGTATTTCAGGTAGACGATGTACAAAGGGGTGATGGCCCAGAGGTAGATGCAGGGGATCCATGCGAGGAGGGTGTTCTGGAAGCATGGCGTCAGGTCCGGGCTCTCAGTGTGCACGGTGACGTTGGCATCCTGCAGAAGTAGTGAGATAAACATGAACGATAGTCTGGCACAGGAAGGTCACAAGCAACCAATAGCAAGCAATTGGATAAGCAAAATGGCGTCGCTATAGAGAAAGGTCTTCTGCACCTTTTCAGGGATTAGTTAGGATGGGCGGGCGCTAGTCTACTGATACATGTCCTGTGGTCGCTTCTTAAACGATGCTTTGGCTGAAGCCATGAGATTGGTGTGGCAAGAACCTGTGTAAGACAGGGCTCCAGTGAGGGCAGTGGGAAGGATCTGAGATGCACACACTAGAGAGATTTCAGGAGGTCGATCACTGAATTGTTAACATCCTCGACACACCACAGCCTTTCGTGGTTTCTCCAAAGACGTCCAAGGGGGATCCTAGATTGTTTATGATATGTGTCATGGAAAGGACGTCAGAGGTAAGTGTGTGTGCTCCAAACAGGAGCTCAAATTCACTCACTTCCTTCCCATAGCAAAAACATCCTGGCACAGTCGGAAGGGAATGACGCAACAAGACAAAATGAAGGGATTGAGAGTGTACAAAGCCCACAAAACCTTAAACAACACTAATCTAGGACCACAGCTGGCCCACACTCTTTTGGCCCCTTGATCTCCCGTATCCTTCTCCACTACTGTTCAGAGCTCCATTGACCCAGACACATACATACATTATTGTGACCAAACATATAACAAGAGTTTTGGCTTGCACAGCATTCACCCAATCATGGAGAAGTAATTTAGATTCCCATTAGCGGCGCATCTGAATCACGTGTCTTAGTAGATAATCAGGGGGCATGACGTGTTGCAATGCAACTATATCCATGCGGATATGGCATTCTGGTCCAATAGTCACGTGATGCGGATTCCCCCAGCTCCTAGGCACTGTTATAATGATCACTCTTGGTACCCAATCATCATTTCGGGGCCCGGGGATGAAAGGAGGAGTCAAACCGACTGTATCCGACGCTTTGCGTCCTCCTATGAGCCAGTTCGTAGGGACTGGGAGACGATGACTTTTGGAAATATGGACGGTAAAGGGTCTATTGGGCAGAAGGGGTTAAGTCTGAACAATCAAGTTCACTGTTCATTCCGCGCCAAGGAATTAGGCCTTGTGGAGTGTATTTGGTTTGCTCACTGTTTCTCACTGCAGTCCAACAGGTTGTAAGAAATGTGGCAGTCCTAAAAAGGGCCAATCGGCGAATTGCGACAATGCTTAGCAGACTGGTAGGTCAGCGTCACATGGGCCTTCCTCGGGTGTTGGCTTGAATCTTTCCCTATGCACATTTCGCTCACAGTTGGGAGGGCATCACCCCGGCCCTTCCAGCCTGGCACAGTTGAGCGTGGCCATGCTGTTCATTTTGCACGGTTCTCTCATGTTGTGCATCGCTGCTACAAGAGGCACCACTACTCCTCCAGTAAAACTGTATGTGGGGTCAGGATTTCAGACCAGTGGAGGGCCTTTTGCATGTGGTAAAGCCGTACATACGATGCTTGGCACGGGCCTTCGTGCAAGCGCAGAAACAGACCATATTACAGATCGGAGCCTAGATTTGGCAAATATCATTCACATGTGATGAGCAATGTGTTGAAAAGGTGGCCACACTTTAAGCAATTGTAATTGGTTATTTATAACAATTGTATTTGCTTATTTATAACGCGATTAACATCCAGAGGTTTCTAAGCGGGGAGCGGGATCGTTGTTGCAGAGCTATCGCCCCGAGAACGTGGGTACAATGTGTTCCTAACTTCATTGCTCAGTTCACAATACTCATGGAATACTGGCCTGATCAGGCGAATGAGGAATCGACAGAGAAAGCAACATAGAGAGAAGAGGGGCGAAAAGACACAGATGCAGAGCTTCCTTCTGGAGGGAACCAGGGCAGCAGGTAAACGAAAAGGTATAGAAGAAATACCATGGCATGCAGGTACTGGCATGTACAGGTAGGATTCTTTGTTTAAGAAGGCACGCACATGCAAATGTCACCAGGGGTTTTCAACAGAAGTCTGGGTTTTAAATATGAAAATCCCAAAATATTGTGTATAACAACGGTTTCATTACAACAACTTTCATTAGTTTTACACATTCTGATCTTTTGCTGGTAGATCACATGCTCCTTGCATCTGTAATTAAGGGAGCCTGCATTACCACCAAGGAGCCCACAAAATAGGTGAACAAACTGCCAATCATTCATGAATGAATACCCTCAGCCGAGCTGCACACACTCTTGTCATGCTTTGAAAACCCTAGCTCACCACACTCAATCTAAAGTTGTAGATCTCCCCTTCCTCACCCTGGGCACCATCAACTGAGCACCATCCCCTTCCTCACCCTGGGCACCATCAACTGAGCACTGCACACCTTCAGCAGCATTCTACACAACATTAACTGTGTCCGTAACGCTCCAGGAGGAAACACATCCCTGTAAATAGGGGATGGCTGCAGTGTGTTGGACTCTATATGCAGGCAATGGACTTACAGAGACACTGATTGCTTAGCACAGGGGTCAGAAGGGGCCTGAGAGAGCTACTTGAGGAGAGCACACACCATCTGAAACCTATGCCAACTTCTCTAAGTAAATTTCTATGGGCATCTGCCGGTGGCAGGCTTTATGCAACTCTGCACGTGGAAAGACTAAGAAAGCACAGAAGAAGACGTGATCCGGCCATAGAAGCTGTGACTGATGCATCACCATGCAGCCTTCGAAGAGTCGAGAGCCCACCCTGCAATCAGAAGCTTTGGGTTCCAGACAGTGATAGAAGTGTACCAAAACCTAGTGCAACTGTGACTGGCGGGGGACCGAGTAGGAAGGAAGCAAGCAATGTGCAACACATTTTTCAAGGTTTGCGGCCAAGCCGGTTGACAGTCAATTGATTTGAAACAAATTTTAGATTAGCTGTAAGGGAGAAGTGTGCTTTAATTTTATAAAGAACAGTACCGGAGTGGTGAAAATGGTTGCAAAAAGTAGTGGAGCTGTAAACAGTAAAAAATTTAAGTAGTGGAACACCTCTCCATTTCACGCGCACTTCGACCACTGGTTCCAGAACTAGTACTGCACGTAAACCATGCAAAGGCCGACAATTTAAAAATATAACAACAATAATAATTCTAACTTTTTTTCAACGGATATGCACAAACATAACAACTGAATTCTACCTTCTTCTTATGTGACATGTTAAAATAAGTTTGTAGTTTTTGGCTATTATGTGGTGCGGAAATGCCACATATAAGCCAAAACCTTTCCATTGGAGTACTGCTAGATAGGAGATGGGATGTGAGGAGAGACACACAGCTTGTGGGTTTTGTTTGGTTACTGACCCACCCATTGACTGTCAATGATTGCTAATCTCTATGGCCATTCCTACCCACCACCGTCCCCTCGACAGCCAACAGACTTCCTCCTGTGATCTCTTTGTGATGGCTTTATCCAGAAGTAACATCAAACTGTGTGCTGCAAGTCCCTACCAGTATTATTTCAAAGCATTCTTAAGAAAGTTAATGGCTTATTTGCAGCTATATATATGATTCTATGCTACTGGTGTAATATAAATGTCTTAAACACACGTGCTTTCAGCCTCTTGCTGTATAAGCAGGTGGCTTTCCTTTTACTGAACTCCTACCAAAATCAAGTATTGGCAAAGGCAGATGATTTGGCGTCTGGATAGGTAGCAGATAGGCATTTGCCAGGTACAGCTCTTATATGCCCAGGTACTCAAAAATCAGGTTGCAGCTGCTACCATTTTATGAGCAAGTAGTACCATTTTGACAGTGCCTGGCAAATCCATTTCCCATACCAACACAAAAACCCTTTTGCCAAAGCTTGTTTATGTGTTCTTTCCGCTTTGCTCCTATAATCCTTGTGGACAGTGATCAAAGAAACAGCAACACATTAGACACTGTACCATCCCCGGCTTGAACAGATAAGACATATCTGTTCTGCAACCATGGTGACCTGTAGGTCATAAGGCCCATAAAGAAACTCCATTAGTGGCCATTAGCCCGTGAAGGGAAAGGCTAATCTAAACACAGAGCCCTCTCTTGACTTCACAGGCATAAACAAGGAAACTAAAACTTTAGCAAAGGTGGGGGACAGAGTGGCACAGAATAGAAACTGCTCCATTGCTTTTAAATGAGAGAATCACATTTTATTGCATACAATGGATAGTGTACATCACACAATAGTCATTGTAGGATTTCTGGAAAGATGCTTGTAAACCCCTTCTGACCATGCCAAAACGATTTAGGTGGGATAACCACAACTAAAGTTATTCATGAAAATGTGATTTGGGCCTCTTTGTGTTTACCAGGGGTGCGAAAAATTGATAAAGCATGTCAATTATGATTAGTATGACACCCATAAAGGGCCATGTTTTTCAATGATACGGCTCTGGAGTAAATGAAGGAAAACTGTATCTATGCACAGCAATGACATGCAGACTTCTGATTAGCGTCAGTTATAGTTGTCAAAAATGAATTCATACATGTAAAGTTTTGGAAGTTAAGGGTACTTGCAAGGTAGTGAGATTTTAAGTGCAAAAAGATGACTGAGCCCACCTGTCAAAGTAAGAGGATGAAGTGCTCTCCTCCCCTAGTGTCCCAAAGCACTCCCACATTCCCTTGTCCTATCAGCACACAGGGGGGTGGGGGTAGTCAGCATTAGTCCCATCCACTGTCATACAGGCTAGGGTGGCTCCGCTTCCGAAGAGTCATTCTTGAGTGTGTTGACTTTCAACCCACCCCCAGATTCTTTTTGCAGCTACAGCCTTGACAAGAAGCATTAACTGATATAATTCCCACACTTTGGGGCTCATTCCAAGTACGGTGGTCTGGAAAAAAGGGTGCCGGTAGCAAGGTACCTGCCTGGAAATCAGGTCCCTACTGGCACGTCTCTCACTGAAGCACCAACACCATTAGCCACAGTGCTTCAGTGTCCCGGTTTGACACCACTTGTGATATACCGGTGACAACGGGATATCAGGCGGCGGAATCGTTGTTACGGGGTTACCACCAACTTTGTAATGAGGCCCTTTATCTAGGAAAGGTTCTTTCTCGATGACAAATGGCCAGGTTTTTGGCTGATCTGAGGCCCTGATTCAGACCTTATATCTGGCACGGGTTATCTGCAGATGGCAAAGGATGACGAGGGTGGCGCAGCCCTGTCCTATTAGACATATGTGTGGCTTTCCACACTCCTAACCATCAGCGACTGCTGCAAGGCTTGCATGAGGCAAAGGCAGACATTGGACCTGCTGTTTTAGAGCGGTTAATTTCCTTTCTCACTAAGATCACAAAGTCTGGGGTTCTGCAAAGCACCTCGATTGAACACTTTTCAAGCCCTAAATTCAAAGGAGTAGTGAGGAATCCTCACTATATTGAAAATAAATATTACAGCAATAAGTATTATTTAATTCCCATTAGACCTAAAATGCTAAATTGTGTATCAACATTAAAACGTGCATGTTGTAGCTTAATATTCAATGGCTGCTCTGCCGTACATGATTGCTGTGTAACTGCTATATAACGCCTGCTTTAGTATCAACATTTGCTTGGGAAAGGAAATACGCATGCATATCAGGGCTGTTCAGCGGTCTTCTTTTGTAACATGGCTTTCTATAACGTAGCCAGAAAAAGGACAATGGCAGTTTTGGCAATTAAGAGACAGGTGTTCTTTCACATGGTGAATGAACACGGCTAAAGGTTAGTCAGCGGCTTTGAGAAAAGCAAGGCGTGGCAAGTGTCAGGCAAGGGGAGTCCCGCCTTTTGGCACAACACAGGAGACACATTTGTTATACTCGCGAAACAGCAGTTCTGATTTGTGCTCTCCCAGTTCTCAGGAAGGTGGACAAACCCGAGTGATCACTTTTTCGATGGCTCTGTGATTATTGTGTGGTTGGTTGGTGGCCCAGCCGGTTTTGTCTGGGAATTATATCTGGCCGTTAGTCAATCGTGAAAGGCGCGTGCGTTGTCTTCTCTAACCTGATGGAACCCGTTTTGAATGAACCGCTTCTAGAGGAATGTGATAATAAAACGCCGATGCAAACCTCCTGGAATGCGGAATTTGTACGCCGGCCTGCGTGGCCTGCCGGAAGCCTGAGGGCTGGGTTTTGCATCAAGAGGATATAATTAGGGTGCGACTGGGACAACCAATTGCCGCAGGACACCAACATAAGTCAAGCTGCTTTTGCAGTAACTTTGGCTCAAGTGCACTAACTTAACATACTTGCCCACACTGGCCAGAAAAGAAATAGCACAGACGGTGCGATGGTCCGGCCAGGCCATTGCCCTCAATGCCAACACAGGATTGGATATCACCCGTCACGTGACTCAAATAACATTGCTCACCTTCTATGCCCCCCCCCTTCAGTAGGGCAGGGATCAATAAGCGACTTTTTTAAAAAGTAATGTGAATATCATAAACGTTTATTTCGCCACAAAAAAAAAAATGTTGGAATTGAAGCAGAAATTTCGTCGGCCACAGAAGCAAAATTATTTTCTATAATAAAGTTTTTGTATTGCGTGACTCATCATTAATTTTGTCCGGTAGGAAACCCAGGGGCATGTCCATGTGTAGTGGCACGCAAAGGCATATACGAAACAGCACCCATGGATGCACACGTGACATTAGTAACTAATTGCATGTGTAGGAAAGAAGATAACCTTTCATAAAGAAGAAGAAGTCGCAACCAAAACACTGCCCAAAATGGCTGACATCCCCCGTCTTATTAGCAATGCCTTTCTTGGGCTTCTGAATTTCGATTGAGACGGTCCACATGGGCTGCACTGTACCAGGGGCAAGTCGTTTGGGTCTGAAGCTACTGTGGAGAAGAATGAAGCGAGCACCTGCACTCTGGGGGTTCTGAGTCAGTCTCCTAGCTTCATCGACATTTAATGCCTGCTCCCTCCGTTACAGAACTTGCTCCTCGATGCTGCTATTAACACTAGCAAAAGGAGGCAGAGTCATAAAAGTGTTGATTGCAAAGACCTAGAAACAGAGCATGAATGCACTTTACTATAAATGTCTTATTCTGACAGCCGTCTCATTCCCGGACAGTCCAACGGCCAAGTCTGGGCTACATTTCCACCCAATGGGCAACCCGAGGGGCCACCCCAGCCGTCTTCGCTGGTTTTGCATAATAGATGCGAGTGGACCCCTCAACCAACAACCTAGGTAGTAAAATCATAGTTCATCTTAATTCAACATTTTGGTCATGGTACGAACATTTACATAATCTGGCATACAGTCTTAACGAAAATACATAACGAAAATGTTATATCGAAGGAATATATAACAAAAATGATATAACAAAAACAACAAAAATATACACGGGGTGTGTTATAGGGGTAAATCATGTGGAAAACGGTTGGGGTGGGTTTTTAGGGGTGGGAAACAGTGTTTGGGGGGTCCACCCAAAGAAAAAGAAAAAAAATGAAAATAAATATGGTATACTTTGTCGTTATATCATTTTTGTTATATGTGCATTTGTTATAAAAATGTTTCGTTATAAAGACATGTTACCACATAATCCATTGTGTAGGTCCCTGTCAACAGCACCACAGGGCTATTTGGCTACTGTCCGATAACCCTCCCCCCAGTGCTATGGTACAGACACCGCTCAGGTACCAAACGAAAATCAGGAGTGAAACAGACCATCCCTTCTTTTGAGAACTGCACAATATCCCAGTGGAAAAATCTGGAGGGCGGCCAAAGCTGCATAGCATACGGGCATGAATGAACTCTGCTACTTCGTGTTCAGCTCCTTCAACGACGCATTCATAGCTGCGAGGTGGACTCCATTCCTGCCTCCTAGCCGACGTGCCAGCTGCCCATTTGGTCTAATAGCGATCTGAGTTGTTACATGGTTAACTACAAAATCAAAATGTCAATGCCAGACAATCCAAAGCCCAAATGTGGGCTAAATTTTAACGCAATGGGTGACCCAAGGGGCCACCGTCCCCACCGGCTTGGCCTGTTGGATGCTAGTTGGCCCCTCAACCCACAATTGGGGCAGCTAAATAATCAGGGTCCAGCCACACTGTCCAAAGCCAAAGACTGGGCTAAACTTCCATCCAATGGGCTACGCGAGGGGCCACCGCCACCGTCCCCTTTGGCTTGGCCTATTGTACGTCAGTGGACCCCTCAACCATAACCTGGGTAGCAAAACCATTAAAGTCCAGCCGGACCATCCAAAGCCCAGTCCTGGGTTTCATTTCCACCCAATGGAATGGGCTACTCGAGGGGCTCCCACCACTATTCCCACTGGCTTGACCTATTTGATGAGAATGGACCCCTGAACCCACAAAATCATCACAGACCACTAAGCATCTGAACCAGCCCCTAGAGACTTCCAATGTTTAGTCACGATTCACATAGGATTCCCTTGTCTCGGTAGGCAAAGATAAAGGCAGGGGAAAAACAAAACAAAATGCAAACAAAGTCAGTCGACCCGAGCAAGCGGGATTTATAAATACTTCCCTACAGGTGTAGCTCGAAAATGGAAAAACATAACCTTAGAGGACCCTTCATGGATAGGTTTCTTGTATCGCATGCACGGGACTGGGATTTGAAACCAAAATGCTTTACATCTAGTCACAGTTCTGCCAAATGGCTATAGCCTTCATGGCTGAAAATCACCAACTGTTTCTCCTACCCTGGCACAAAAAGTTAATGCGAACTTCAAACGATTTACCCTTCAACCTCATTCGAGACAGAAAAGAGAATAGTGCTCATATTACAAAGCGTACTTCATGGCACATCCACGTGGAGACGAACTAGGGTCTCCCAAGTACTGAAGTACTGTGCCACAAGACGGTTTATCACATTCCTAGTACACACGGATCTCCCAAAAAACAATCCTTGATTATCCCATGCATCACAGTACGAAGAGGGTTTGAACGTGGCTATCATCGCCAAGTCGAGCCTGTTTATCTTGAAAGCAACCACAACTTGGAACTAATTTGTAGTCTCCAGGCCAGTGGTGCCACACGAGCCTAGCAACACGATGTTAACTTTGTAGGTTTAAGCATGTGCTTAACTGAGAATCAAGGACACTGTCACAGGACAGTAAAAGTATATTGTATAACATGTAATAGATAAACTTAGTGCTTGCCTCTTGCGTGCATACTAGACTTGCTGTGTACTCTAGATCCGCTTCCCCCCAGGGTCGCTACTGGCAAATGAGCGATGCTCAATACAAGGGGATGATTTTCCTCTTGGCCAACCAATAACAATTTCGATCCCTGCTAGAAGGTGCTACCTTCCAAATGACCTAGAAGACTCAAAACAAGGGACGGCCCAGCCTATTCGAAGAAATCTGGAAAATGTATAACTGTCCAGCCAATGCAGATCTCAGAGAGAGCTAGCTTATCGAACCCGACACTGTAGTCCCTGACATTTGGCAACAATGAACGCGTCAACTTATTCAGTTACCTTCTTCTTGGGCTCTCTCTACACCCAACTGCAAAGTCATGTACTGGGATATGCTAGTTATGGATCAAACTACTGCAGTCACCCATATGTCTTGTGGGTCTATTTGTTTACTGGAAAGACAGCGTACTTCATCCCGAAGCGCTATCAAATGGGACCTCTACGGGATGAAAACAGCTGTCACTAAGTGCAAAGATCCTTTCATAAAACCCCAGGCAAGTTGTGGCATTCAACATGGATAATAATAGGCTACTCCTAACTTAAGGCGGTTACAATCTATGTACCTCTTGATTATGGGTCCAATCACAGGAGATCACTGCCTTATTCCTAAGAGTGTATGCAGTTTAGGCTGTGTAGAAAAACCTACACACCTAAAAGAGAGATGCTAGTTACCCTTGAGTGGATCCAGTGATTCGGTAACTTACTTTCCCATGTTTAGATCTGAATAGCAAACCCTTCACACTTAATAAATATATGTTGCACCACGTTATTTATTTATTATTATTTTTTTTTCTGATTTATTTTATTCAGGTAAACCCTGATAAATGTATCGAATGCTTCCATCCTTTGTCACTTATTCTCTGAACTTCGTTTAGTATGCATTTTCTCGCGACCAGGGTACGATGAGCTTTAGAGAGAGAGATGGGCTTTAGAGTTTCCAGTAACTGATCTGGTCCCATCAAGACGCTGCAGCTTTCGCAGTCGGTTTGGTCCCCTTGGGTTCTTTTGTGTGAGGCAAAGTACTTTCTCCGAGCTGCTTGAAGGTTGCCTCGATTAGGTTTGCACCACGTTATTGTTAATTACCCAAAGTGCACTATAATATTGCTGGGACAGGGAAAACTACAAGGGAACATCGGGCATCATACCCTTGCAAGATCTAATTTTTAAATGCAACCTGTGCCGCTACCACCACTACTAAAGCCACATGTAGCATTGTCACCCCTTTATGGAGAAAAACGTTTGATGGCACTGACCGCAGCCCCATAATTTACAGGCACTACATACTTCATTCCTCGTGCTGAATAGCTGGGGAAATACAGGCAACCCTCTTCCCGCCAAGAGGCAGCAGCTCCATGAGTGGAGTTACTACACTAAAGCACAATGGAAACAGAACAGTTTATAAACCCACAAGTCAAGGTCTTATAACTAGGCCTTCAGACATGCCTAGGTAATTATAGTGCCTGAAAATTAAATAAATAGTGAATTCGTTTGGCAACCTAACTTGAGACCAGACAATGCATAGACAGACTGGCCAACATATCCCAAAATATCCTTGTGTGGACGGTAACGGCATGTGCTCAAAACTGCACACTAACCTATCCCATGCCTTGAAAGAATGCTCTGCCGACAAGGCCCAAACCCTTAAGACGAACCGGAAACATTTTACAGGGATGTGACCCCTGCACCTTATGAACCGAGCGAACTTTACATACAATCAGGGTTGTGCCTTTATTATCGTCTGTGTCGCTTAGATAGGGCTCGCTGGAACGCAAAGGAAAACTGCAGCGCTTTACTAATCCAATGAAATGATTCTCCTTCAACTCCAGCTTTCTCAGGACCCTGAGGGCCCGATTCATGGAATATTTGCCCGGTTCAAAGTCAGTTTGCACTGGTGAAAAGTGACTTTGCACTGCTGACACAAACCCTAAATCATGGAACCGTGCAAAGTGTATTTTTGCTGTGCACAGTTCGGGCAAAGTCATTTTGAACTGCACAAATGACTATGCACTGACTTTGCACTGCTAAAATCCACTTTGCAGGACAGGAGTCAGTCAAGTGGGGATGTCACCCGTCAACACCACTGGGATTGAACATATGTGCCATCAACTCCATCCTGCATTTAACAAAACCTGGACATACCAGTTTTGCACACTGATATAGTACGCCCTTATAGCCCTAAACATGTCTTAACTCTTTACGTACTAGAACTTCCCATGTGCGTTTTCCAACGATGTTTTGCTAGTTCTGCATCCTCTTGTCTTTCGCCAACATCAATGCCAGGAAGATGTGTTACTGAGGTTATCATATGACTCAGGATCAACGGGAACTGCATGCCCCAGCCCTGTGATTCCCTTTCTCCATCCAGTGTATTCTGGGAGTTGTAGGATTGTGCCAGTTCAACTGATCAAAGTAGGACAGGAGTAGTGTCACCTGTGATACGACTACATCTAGCAACATTAGCTGTTGCTAACATATTTTGCGTCAGTATTATGAACATGGAATATTACAATCCAGCTGCAGGTACTACCTTAGGATAGAAGGAAATCCTAAGGGCCCTTAATACAGTGGTTTTCAAACTTTTTTGGCCTGGGCCCTGCTGAGCAAAATGTGGCAGGCAAGCAGCCATCTGAGAATGATGTGTTATTTATATAGAGCGTTTGCCAAAGCGCTTCCCTAGGACATATTTAAATGCAATATCATTTATCGACCTCCTCAGAAGGATGAAAGCTGAGGGGATCCCGTCTTGCCGCGGATGCAGTAACCTCACTTTAAGCTAATCTTTCTCCAGTCTGAACCCTGTATTCAACCCGGCTCACTGCAATGCCCCAAAATTAGTATTTGTTTTTCTATAAAATTTATAAACACACACCAATATGGCACGTTGCCATAAAGACCATAACTGACCGCGCCTCTGCACTGAAACACCATTATACAGCACAGAAGCAACATCTAAAATAAGCTTTGCACTGGTTCGACGCCCAGTACAATTTGCACAGTTCCATGTATTAGGGTTTGTGTCGGCAGTGCAAAGTCACTTTTCAGCAGTGCAAATACAATGTGAACCAGTGCTTTAAGTGGACTGGGGCCAGATAGGGCAAGCCCCGACAGTCTCCAGAAAAGGCTCCTGAGCCGGAACCCTGCCGGGGCCCACCCCAACTAGACCCAGCCATGCTGACACCTGAGGCAGCCCGTGTAGCGGATGCGCGGTTACACTAGCTGCCTGCAGGTGTCAGCACTTCGGATTAGAAGAAAAGAGAAGGCATCGCATTTTCTTTTTTTCTAAACCGAAGTACGGACACCTACATGCAGCAAATGCAACTGTGCAGTGGGGGCTGCCTGATGGCTCTGTACTCTGAAACAGGAGGAGGGCTGGAATGCCCAGCCCTCCTTTTGTTTCTAAGTAAATAGCCATCACCCAGCATGAAGCCCATGGGCTCCTTGCGCTGGCTGATGGCTATTTACTCAGAAACAAAAGGAGAGCTTGGCAGTCTAGCCCTCCTCCTGTTTCAGAGTACAGCGCTATCAGCACTTTCATTCAAGGAGCCCAAGGCAAAGCATTGCACCATGCTGCTCCTTGAATTAAAATGCTGTCTGCTGGGTGTGAACTTGGGCACACTGGTGTCACACCATTGGTGTGCCCCGCCCGGTCTTTTGTTTAAAAGGAGGGGCTGAGCGCATCAAAAGTAATAATGCCAGTGCGCCCCAGCTCTGCTTCTTTTAGCAGCCCCCACCCCTTGGGTGAGTGAGGGCTCTCGATAGGGTGCATGGCCTAAGCACACCGGTACTTAGGCCACACTCCCTAACAAGAGCCACCCCTCAACTCTAATCCCTCTTGAAGCACTGTTAATATCTACACAGTTGTGGCATGCAAACACTGAAGCGGAACACTGCACATGTGGCTCACGTACGCATCCGGTAAGAGTTCTCTTCCGTCATGCCTCAGTGCGCAATCTGCCCGCATTGACCTCCCCCACCCCCTTCCCTCCTCATGTTCAGCTGAGCCTTGGCTTTAGCATCACCACATTTATAAACATCACAGCACTCTGTATATATCTCACGAGGCTCCTTGCATGATTCAGAGGCCGCTCTCTGTAAACAGTGGCGTGTAAGAGTGACGAATCTCAATGGAGTGAAGTTACCTCAGTCTTTACGGTTTACGCATTTTGGTGGCACGGGACCTTATTGGTATCACAAATGCAGGTATTTTATAGCCACATGTATCCACTTCCCTCATTATGCATGTGCTATGAAACAACCATTTCATACTAGTCACCTGGCCACCAGGCTTATTCGTGACCTCTTTTCATATTTTTAGTGTCAGAAAGAATGGTAAAAACACTCTGGCCTGCGGAGTGTCGGCCTTTAGGGGGCACCTCACGTGGTGCACCTATCGTGTCTGTGGTGTCATCTACGGAAGTAATTTCCGGCACTGTCACTACCCCGGAAATAATGTCATGGTGGAAGGGGTCCAGCACTTGAGACACACCCTTTTAAATGTTTGGGGGGTCAGGCAGCGGCATCTTTGGCTGCCTTGCTGTAACCCACAACACCTTTTCCCACTCATCCATCCCGTACAGTTTGTTGAAGTTGGTATATTAAATAACAGGAAACGAATTTGTCATCCCTTGTTTCGCATTCCTCGCTTTATGATATGATATGACATGGCATTTATAACACGCCTATACACAAGTGTTTCAAGGCGCGACGGGGCGAGGGAGGGGAAACAGAAGGAAGACAGAGACAGCTATACCACTAGGCCAGGTCACATTGAGATCGCGCAAGTGCAGGGGAAGGGGGAAGGGGAAAAGTGCAGGGGGAAAGGGGAGGGGGCAGTGCAGTACATAGGATAACAGTAAAATAAATAGAGACAATAAATAATAAATAAACGTGGGAACAGATAGTGGCGAGTGCACAGGTAAGTGCGAACATCAGGTGTCAAGTGCAAGTAGAGGCTATAGGGATACAGAAACATCCAGCAAGTTCAAGGGTTGCCAGGGGGCAGTGCCGGTTTGCAGCTGGCTGGGAGGGGACCTGGGCTGAGATCAGAGGGTAGCCAGGTAACCAGTTCCGATTCAGCTGGGAGATCCACAGGGGAGAGGAGGAGAGGAAGCAGAAGCAAAGAGGTTGGTCTTGAGGTGCTTCCGGAAACAGAGATGGTTCTCCTCAAGTTTCAGAGAGGCAGGGAGGCTGTTCCAGATGGAGGCCCCAGCAGAAGAAAGATATCTACCACCAACTCGCTGCTTTGAGAAGCAACTAACACTGAGGCAGTTGGAGGCGGATGAGCGAAGAGCTTGAGAAGGAAGATATTTAGGAAGAGAGAGTTGAAGGTATTGAGGCCCCAGGCCACAGAAGTCCTTCTGGACAAAGCAGAGGGTTTTGAACTTAATTCTCGCTGCCACTGGTAGCCACCTGGGTGGTTAGAGGGCTTGAGAGTGTGACCTTTTAAAATAAGCAATGTTAACACTATTTGGGAGAGGTGGATGGCCAATAGGATGGCAAAGGGAGGCAAGATAAGAAGCTGCCATGGGAAGACCAATGAATATGGGTGGTTTGCAATTTCCTAAGAGCAGTGGCGGAAGTGGGCGGGAGCAGTTGAGACCGGTGCTCCTCTACTTTTTTCATTAAGTTTAAGTGTTCCTACACTTTTGTTTTACAAAGATACCCTTCCAGAATGGTTTTGTTTTCAAATAAAAGCATAGGAGGAAATTGAAACGTGCACTTCAGTGCACTGCACTGAACGTTCCCTTAAACAGCAGGCACATTTGTTTAGGGGTTTGTATTGTGAGTGGGAGAGGGTGTGGTAATGGGGTTTGTGGGGAGTGGGGTAGGTCAGCAGGCAGGGGAGTTGCTAGGTCTGGAAAAGACCCGGGGCTATGCTGATGTCGGAACTGTTGGGACTAGGGGCTAGCTAGTTTTTTGGCTGTAGCTCCTGAGATTCTATCCGGGGCTACAACCAAAAGATCAGGGGCTATAGCCCCCTTAGCCCCCCCCTAGCAACGCCCCTGTCAGCAGGGAACATAGTTCCCCGACTTCTTTTTGTACACTTTGGCCACTGCCTAAGAGTGTCCCTGATGCATTCTAGGAGGCAGTCTGTCCCCCTGGTGCACTCCAGAAGACCGTCTGTCCTGGTGTATTGCAGAAAGCACTCTGCCCGGTGCATTCCAGAAGGCATTCTGTCCTTGATGCATTCCAGAAGGCAGTCTGCCCCCTTGGTGCATTTCAGAAGGCAGTCTGCCCAGGTCCGTTCCAGAAGGCAGGCTGTCCTTGATGCATTCCGGAAGGCAGCCTTCCATGGTGCATTTCAAAATACAGTTTGCCCTAGTGCTTTGTAGAAGGCAGTCCGCCTGGTGCATTCCAAAAGGTATTCTGCCCTGGTGCATTCCAGATGTTGGAACCCTGAACATGACATTTATTCCATCCCTAGGTATTGTATTCAATGGAGTGACTGGCAAGCAGCCTGTTCAATTTGGCTGCATGGCTCTCCTTGTAAAATATTACATGTTGTTTGTTATATGCTAGCCGATAACGTGCATTTACTTATAAATAGAAGCCAGACACGGAACCCTCGGTTCAATGTCTTCTTTATTTCTTAATCTCATCCTACTGCTAACTCCTCCACTTCCTGCCACGTCACTTCCCTTCTTTTTCCAATCCCTGTCCTGAGCAAAGACACAGACATTGCAGCTGTCATGGAAACAATAGAAAAATGAACAATTCACAGTATATACGTGGTCAATGCCCAACGAATATGAACAGGGATTCAAACACAATTCTACCATCCGCCTTGGCCTGGATTGAATGAGTTATTTGAACTAGGCAATTTCCGGTAACTTGAGGTCTTGTGTAAATTAGTCCAACGCAATACCCTTTTCAGAAAAGTTAGGCCTTACGCCTTCTAGGGCCTCATTACAGATTGGCGGATTCAGCTGTAGTGAATACCTTTAGTGCTGGTGGTAGCAGGCTTACCACTTCAGCAGGCCTTATGTCCCAGTAGTCCTTGAAGGATTTACCACAGGTGGTCATTTCGCCTGCTGAAGGTTTTCCATTCCAGTACTGAAGTGCGGGAAAATGGCAGCAATTCTGTTTTGTATCACTACATCATGCTGGCAGCAAGGCAGTCTCAGCATTCGTAAGAACTGTTTATATGATGTAAACGAGTAAATATTCCTTCACTCTTGTGTCACAAAACACGCGTTTATTCTATTGATGAGAGCACAGACATCAAGAATCATGTGGGACAAAATAGTAATTATAGCACAGATGTAAACATTTATTTCAATATACCGCAATGACTAGCCATGGTTGACAAATGTTTAATAAACATGTGTCTTTGTTTATGCTGAACTTCCCTCCTGCCGAACTAGCAGCTTTCGAAGTCTTTCCTGAATTTGCGAGCTTCAGTCGACGAGCTTGAGTTTGAGGGGACAGGCAGAATCTCTGAATCTCATGAGAGATTTGATGGAGCCCATTAGGGACCTAGAATCTCCATGGAGGTTTGGTGACCATATAAATCTCCCACGTCACTTCCCGCTCTTCTATGTGTGGTACATGCTGTTAGAAGGAGTAACAGCGCTAATCCACAATAGCAAAGAGAAGACAAGATTGTGCTGTAACTTTTTAGAGATAATTTGTGCTAAAGCAAGCATCATACGTTTTATTATGTAGATAGACTGGCAGCTTGGTACAGCCAGTCTACATATTTATTACTGTGTCATGACATTTTTTACTAGGAATCTCGGACAGATGCCTAGTAAAAAATGCCATGCAACACTAAGAAAAATGCTAGACTGGCAGCACCAAAATAATAACCTTTATCATGCTTGCTTTATCCTAAATGCCCAGTAAAGCATGTCATGCCACAGTAAGAACCAGTATAGTCACATAATAAACACGTTCCATGCTTGCTTCATCATTCATGCACAGTTAAAAATGCCATGCCAGAGGCAGACAATTTAACCAGACTGGCAGCAACAATGCAATCCAGTCCAGCCACAATATACAATATCATGCAAACATGTTAAGCGTTGAAACATGACTAGACTGGAATGCACTGCTGAAGCCAGCCTGGTTTCGCTTTATGCCTCTGGCATTGCATTCTTTTACTGATCTTCAGGCTTAAGCCAAACATGATATCATTGATGTCCAGTAAAAAATGTGCCCCCTTCCCCAGCATCCCAAAATCAGTGGACCACTCAACATTCAATTGAACCATACTTAGGTAGCAGCCACAAACAATGATCATCACTATGAAGACTTTATCAATGAGAACTATCTGTCACCTGGTGAATAATCTAATTTTGACATTAGATTTGCAGGTAATAGGCAACATATCGAGTTAATTCATTCGCATCTGGACCATACCACCTATTGATTTACAATTTAGTGTTACACCAATAGCTTCACAAGTAGTCAGTAGTTGAATTAACATATACGAGACATATTGATATAATTACTTCTTATGTCACCAGGTCAGGGTAGAGAGAGCAAGGCTAACACTAGGAGTAGAACTTCATAGTCCATCAAGGAATGTCACCTAACCAAAAAATAACTAATACATGACTTGAAAATAATAATAGGTGACTTCTAGATTAAGATTTTAATACTAGACATTATTTATTAATAAGAAAAAGAGTGTTAGAACTTTGTAACTGGGTTATGATCCAGATGGAAGAGACACATAAGGACCAAAGGGCTTTTGGGGATTGGTAGCATATGGCCTGCATCAGAATTTGGCATACATCCACAGGAACTTGCCGCCCAAGTATGGTCTGAATATTATAGTGATCTATATAATCTAAAAATGGAAATCCCTATAAAAGGACAGACCCCTTTCCGACTTCTGAAGGTATAGACCGATACGCTTGATTGACACAGATAAGATATTCATCAAGGCACTAGTGCTGCGACTGGAGAACATCTTGCCACAGATTGTGGACCCCAATCAGGCATGTTTTGTTAAGGGGAGGCAGGCCTCTGTAAACATGTGTTTGTTGATTTTGACTTCGAGAGTCGGAAGTTAACATCGGAGGTGGCAGTCCTAACTTTGGATGCAGAGAAATCATTTGACCGGATGGAATGGGACTTCCTCTTTGCAGCTCTGAAAGGATTTGACTTTGGTGATGCTTTAATAGAGTGGATAGGGTTGTTGTACTCCATGTCAATGGCCTCTGTGAACACAAATGGTCTATCTTCTGAGGGTTTCAAATTAGGAGGGGCACATGCTAGGAATGCCCTCTCTCACTGCTGCTGTTTGGAGCCGCTATCTGAGAGGATCCGAGGGGATCAGATGATACAAAGAGTTCAATATGGAGATGCATTGCAAAAGTTATGGCATTAAAGCAATGATATATGGATGATGGTACAAAATCTGGAGGCTACAGTCCCAGCCATAATGGTGCAAATTGAGAGTTTCAATAACTTTTTCGTTTACAAAACAAATTGGATAAAGTCGGAGGCTCTGCCTGCTTCGAGTACATGCAACAGTCAGCATTTATGCAGATATGTTTTCCGATTGTATGCGTACAGGTGGAAGTTTTTGGGAATTTGGCTGACTAAGGATGTGGGTCAAATGATGGAAGAAAATCTGACGTGTCTGACTGTGAACCTGAGGATGGATTTGGTCTGAATTGAAGTTGATTTTTGGGGGGGGAAGTGAATGCGATAAAAATAACATCTGCACTCCGCATCAACTATGTCCTAGGGATTATCCTGTTGCCACCAAGGAATAAAGTTTTGAAAGAAATTGAGAGTCTGATACACTCATTTTTGTGGGACTATAAACAACCACATTTGGAGTTGTGCAAACTGCAATTCTCTTGTGAAAGAGGGTTCTGGGAGTACCAGATTTTACAGCTTATTATCAGGCTTTTTTGGCAACACACTTGCTTCCTTTCCTGGAGGGTCAACAGATGTCTGGACTTGTGCAAAATCTAGTAAGACTACACCCCCCGGAGCACTCTTGCCAGCTGAAAATGCTAGAGGCAATACATCTTCTCTGCCTATGGTGTTCTTGAGAACATCTTGGTGAATGTTAAACGAGAGAACCAAAGAGGATGCCTTTGTTTCGGCAAAGTCAGCAATTTGGCTGAACCCCAGGATACAGTTGGAGGGAAAGACGTTCTTCTGGCCAAATTGGTGTCTGTGTGGGGTCCAGTGACTTGGTGATCTATTTGAGAACACTACATGGATCCCCTTCAGTAAATTAAGAATGTTGAAGGGTCCACAGAATTGCACCTTTACAGAGTATAGCAAGTTGAAGAGGCCGATTGGCGAGATAATAACAAGTGAGAACAACGACCTTGAGGAACGGTTGCCGGACTTCCACTGAGCAGGGCATATTGCCTCTAAAGTGCATATGCATCTGGCCAGCTGCAATATGGTGACTGAAGATCTGCTCAAGTCATGGACAGACTCTCTTGGCTCAGCGACAACTGAAAATAGATGGGATTCCCTGTGCAGGAAAGTGACTTTAACCTCATTAAACCTTGCAGAGAGAATAAGACAGATTCAAATCTCCAATAAGGTCTATTGGACTCTAGTGAAACTCTTTAAGAGGGGATTGGCTGACTCTGAAGCTTGGTGGGTTTGCAAGCACAGGGTTGGTTCCTCTGAGCATGTGATGTTGGAGTGCAGCAGATTCAGAATCTTTTGGAGGGACATTGAGCCAGCTTTTGATGTTAGAAATGGATTTCAATTTGCAACTGTGGTCCTGGGGGAAGATCAGCTACTATAGGTTTGGTCTTACATCCCCAATAGTGTTGGTTTTTCACAGCTTCACTCCCCGCAAGAAAAATGTAGTATTGAAAGTAAGGAAACATTATAAATTCCCCTCAAGTTCTGTATGGATGCAGGACATCCATAAAATGTCCTTTTTGGAACAGATGATATTTTGCAAACTTAAGAAAAGTAACCTTTATGAAAACATGTGCTTGAAGTTCCTGAAACTGGTGTGAAGTAGTTCCGCAAGTGATTCCTGACCTGTGTTTCAGGTGGGAGGGGGGGGCTATATGTACATATGGAACGTGTTTGTGATGTATATTATATTGAGATTACTTTGGTTAGTAAACATTTGAAGAAAGAAAAATAGAAATCCCTACCCTGATATATCTATGTGCCCCATGACTGATACACGTGCAACATCCAAGCTGATCATTTCTGAAACTGACGTTGTGAGTGCCCCTGAGGCTCAGAAATCTGGGACAGCATTGGGTTTGGATATGTTCACGTAGACGGTTTAAAAGTGAACCTGGCATATAGGTACCTTTCCTGACAGATTTCTTTAATGCAATTACTATGTCAAATATAATGGCCAGTAGTTGGTTAGGGGAAGACATTATCCCAATGTACAAGAAAGGCAATGGAGCATTTCCAAGAAACTATTGTCTCACCTAGTTATTAGGTTTGCTCGGGAAGATCTAAGGGAACATGCTTTTAGAGCACCTTGAGTCCTCGGTCAGTGAGAAAGACCTCTGCTCATCCTTCCAAGCGAGATTCGAGAGGATGCTGAGAACAGTTTACCATAAATTTGGACTTAGTCTAATCAAGTAAGAAGTGTAAGTCCAAAGAAGGGAGACCATATGTTCAGCAGTTGCTGATTAGCAAGCTGATGCTGACAGTGCCGGAAGGAATCTAGTGCGGAGTGATCTAGCATCTAGCACATCCCCCCGCCTTGTTATAAGCAAATGTCTGCTTTTAATCTGATAATTATGAAGCGATCTGATGGGCACAAGGGACAGAGGTTGCAGACACTTTTCCAGTGGGTACAGTGAGGAAAGGGTCCATCAAGGGTGTGCTTTGGGCTCCTTTATTGGTTGCCATCCTTATAAATGAGGTACTGATAAGATTGACTGACTTAGCTGCGGATGCACCAAAGATGAGCGGGCAAAAGGTAGGTTTTTTACTCTTTGCAGATGATGCCAACATCCATTCAAGGAGTATGATGGGGATTTAGAAATAGCTTGCTTTACTTAGCACCATAACAGTAGTGATGACCTGTCACATTACCAAATCCCTTTGGATCCACCTGGAGATTGAAGGCGGGGAAATGTAACGGATCTTTAATTACCTGGGTATATGATTCTCTAAAAATTGAACAATGTCTGATCAGATGGTTAAGAGTGGACTTTAGCTGAGAAAGAGAGCAGGAGCAACGCTATCCTTCAGCAATCAAGTGGGTGGCAGAGTGGTTATTCCAGCAGTTGAGGTTTATAAGGCCGAGGCTCAGTCAGCCACATAATATGGTGCTCAAATTTAAGTCCAGCTGGTAGTCATGGAGAATGATTTTTAAAGTCTTTACTTTGTGTTGGTCTGGGCTCACCAACTGTGCCCTTACATATGGAAGTGGGTCTGAGGACTTTAGTTTATGAAGTCTGCTATTTACTGTCTGAGTTTACACTCCTCTCAGAGATTGGTGTATTATAGGGATGCGTTATTGCATAATATTCACTCACCCGGAGGTACCTCATGGCCATGGTCTCAGCATTATAGGTGTACATTCTGTGTATTGAATTTATCTTACCGACTGCCTGCCCAGAATACTGAAACAGTTGGTATTGTCAGTAATGCCAAAGTAGAAGGAGTGGGTGCTTCATGATATGATGACTAGAGCACAATGACCACCCTTTGAGGTTAAATAGCTCCGCAATGAAGAAACACTTTAAGCTCAGCACTATCTAGATGGAAGTAGACCTCAGTCTAGGAAAACAAGTTTCCTGAAGTTTAGCCTTAACACTGCCCTTAGCAAGGATAAAGGGGCAGGGGGTCTAATAGATCCATGAACTATGAAGAGCAACCAGAGGACATTGTGCCCACTACAATGTTATGCCCCCTGTATGATGTTCTCAGGAAACAATTGCAGTTCCTACCTAGAAGCATTTAGATTTTGTAGTCAAACTGTAAATTCTGTGGTACATTTTCTGTTTCTAGCTTCCTGAGTCGGGATTCGAACAGGAGATCTAGAATATGAATGTTATTGTAAAGGTACAGGGCAGTCAATGACTATAGATGCATTGTCTGGGTGTTCATTATTATTGTCTGCACGTTGATCTTTTGTACGATGTGTACACATGTTTGATCTTGTATTTATATGTTTATGAATGGACCTCACCTATTTATCTCTTTGCTTTTATGGGTTATCTACCCAAAATACACTTACATTGAATTGAATTGCATGTTCATTTTTAAACCTGGGGCACTATTTGAACTATGAAGACGGTGGTGCTACTACCAGGTTTTGCATCTAATTCAGATTGTGACCTCTCACACATGTGAGATTGCTCCCCCACGGCATAATTCCACTCCGTCAATATTTGAGGGCTATCATGCCAAGCGGGAGCGCAAACACTCAGCCATATCTGCCCTAATGCTATCCTCTTGCTGAGTAACCTACAACGGGGTTGGATGATGCTGGGGGATGTGCCTTTCCATGGCTTTCTGAAATGCTGTGGGGTGCCGCTCCACTGTCTAATGGTCATCTGTCACATCAGCAGTCGGTCTCTGCTTGATGGCTCAAATAGCACAACACTGAAAATGCTGCCACTACCAATAATAAGTTACTGTGGTAGTGGTGGTGGCGACAACTTGCGATTTCTTATGGATGGCGCTATGGGCACAGTATGAGGGGAGGGCAGATATGCTTTGGCAGACTGCGAAGGGGAGCGGGACTCAGGGTTCCTCGCGATGGTGATATAGTGAGGAGTGGATGTACACTCCTGAGATGGGCATGCTCCCAATTCTTCCTTCCTGTGCCACAAATTGAGAGTGAATCGGAAGAGGGGTTACTGGAAGTTGACAAGTCAATCCAATGTCACTGTTGAATCTATTTGTGCATTGAAACATGCAATACTTTCTTTCTTCACAAGTGTATTCCATGGGTTGCATTTCAGAGTGCTTTCCTGACACTTAATAATCTTTGTCTTCTGCAAGGTAAAGTGCTCCAAGACCCAAGATGATATAAGCACTGTTATCGGTGCGGATGTGTCCTGTCTGGCCAGAATCTGGACAATGGATGCTTGAGCCTCCCTTTCTCCATCTACAAGGGCAAGAAAATGTTCAAAGCCACAGTCTCTGTCTTCTGCTGAGCCATCCGCGGGTGGACCTGCTCTGCCATCTACTCCTGTTGCTCTTTGACCTCCTCCAGCACATTCACCTGTACCCCATCTCGTACTTCTCCAAGGTTCGCCAATCTTCCCACATCCTTGTCCCCATCCTCTGACTGCTGAGTTACTTTCACCTCCTCTTCTGCTTTACGGAAGGCCAACTGAGAGGCATTGCCCAGCAAGTCGGGCAAGCTACCAACCTTGCCACTACCTCTGGCCCAAGGAGTAACTGCACCCTCATGTGTTGCTGCTGTCTCTTCTCTTCCCGAGCCACACCCCTACGACTCTCCCACCTCAGGCAGCATCCAATGTGGCTGTAGGTGACTGGCAGTGCCACCTACCCTCACCCTGAAAAAGAAGCACAGCAATCTCCTTTAAGACCTGGACAATTCCAAGTCTTCTGAGAAGTGTCCATTCCCTTCCTACTCTGCCCCTCCGAGTATAATGCACATGTCCACCTTATGATTCAAATTCTGTCCGACAAGTGAAAACACACAAAGACAGGTGAACTGGGCAACAGAAAGTGGTACCAGCAACTGACGAGTGTTTTCAGTCACCGAAAGAAAAGCTGACTAAAATACAGGAGGGATTCTCTTGTTGGCATAAGGATTTTTAGGTTTCACAAACAAGAGCACAGACCAAAGTCAAAGGTTTGAAAAATACTTTTGCGGTGAATGGAAAGGTAAATGAAAGATGTCCCACAAGGACTACATGAGAAAACAACTAAATGGGTTTAGAGTATCAATAAGAAAAAGGGATTTTATTTGCCTTTCAAAAATATTAGGTCAAATATTGGGTCAAAAAAGGAAAGGGTTGGGAAACGTTTACGGTTCATACTATTGCGGAGTCACAAAAGGAAAAGGGCACATTGCAAATGGCAGGGACACCTGTTTTTGTTGCTTACATGTTTTTTTTTTAAATATATTTTATTAGTTTTGTTACAAACAATAACAAAGAGTAAAACAGGTATCAGTGGAAATGATTGAGCATATCGGAGGAAAAAAAATTAAATCCCCAACTATCCCCCACCCCTCCCTCTCTCCCCTCCCCACCAAGACCACAGTAAGTACTAAGTTTGTCAAGAGTCCATGCTCGGGCCAGGGTCGCTTTCCCCAGCTGTCTCTCTCTCCTATGATTCAGGGTACAACAAGGGTACAGTTAGGGCCACCCAGCGGTGTAGCTCTTCGCTGGAGTCAAGCCTCTGCACTTGGATCGCAGTCTCCCATGCCGCAGTTTCCGCAGCGATCCACTTTGTAAGGTCCCCCCACCATAGGGGCATAGGTGGGCCTTTGGGGCTCTTCCACCCCATGCCAATGCGCCTTTTGGCAGTTATGTAAATAAGGACTCTCAGCCTGTTGAGGGGTTTGTTCTCCCTGCTGCGCCTAAACCTGCCCAAGATGCATGCCGAGGGCTCGTCCACTTCGATGTCAATGTCTGCATCAGCCACTCTATCCCTCGCTTGAGTCCAGAATTCCCTGATCACTGGGCATCCCCAGAACATGTGGGTCATGCCTGCCTTGGGTTCGCTGCATTTGGGGCATGATTGAGTGGTCGCACCAGAGAATCTGGATATGGCTTCCGGGGTGAGATACGCTCTGTTCGTGACGTACAGTTGAATGAGCTGCAATCGGGCGTACCGGGAGATTTTTTTATGGTAGTGTGTTATATCGCCCCATGCTTTGTCTTCGAAAACCAGATTCAGTTCGGCCTCCCATTTGTCTCGGCATCTGAGGTCATCTTTGGTGGAACCCCATAGTAAGGCCTCGTAGATACATGAGGTTTCGTGGCCCCCCTCGGCGGCATTAAGAATCGTTTCAATGCATTCATTTTCGTCATTCAGGTCGCCAGCGACGGGCCACCTGGTAGTTAGGGCCTGTATGACCGCTCTGTGCAGTAGGAATCGCCCGGCCGGGAGGCCAGTGGCGTCGCTAAGGTCAGGGAAGGCTAAAACCGTTTGCTCCTGGATCAGGTCCCCAAGCGTGGCCACCCCCAGGGGCTCCCACTGAGTACGGGTCTCAAGTTGCCCCCAGGAATGGTTGGACATGAGTGCAGCAATGGGGATCTGTGGGGAGTATGGGTCTTCAGACCCGACCAGTTTGCAGGCCCTTTTCCAGAGTCGGTGTCCCAGCTTGACAAGGTAAGGGCAGTGTACGAGAGCCCCCCTCTTGGTCCACAGCAGATCCCTGAGCAATAGCTGGGGGAGGGCCGGTTGGAGTAGGCGGGTGTCTGTTGTGCTCTCGTCGGCCATCCACCGGACAATGTGTCTTAGCTGGCTGGCTAGGAAATAAAGTTCGAAATTGGGGATCTTCAGCCCACCCCTCTCGTATGGCCTCTGGAGGGTCTCCAACGCCACCCTATGCCTGCCTCCCTGCCAGAGAAAGCCCCTACAGAGTTTGTTGAGGTCTTTAAAGAACGCCGGGGGGATGAAGAAGGGAATGTTAGTGAAGTAGTGCAACAGGCGGGGCAGGGCGACCATCTTAAGGAGGCCCGCCCTCCCGGCCACTGAGAGCGGAAGCCTCCCCCAAAACTCCATGGACTTCGAGAGGGAGTCTTTGGCCCTTACGGTGTTGAGTATGTGTTCCGTGCCGGGGGTCCGATGCATGGTTATCCCCAGATATTTAAACGATGTTGGCTGCCATTCAAGATCTAGGGGAGGGAGGGACCCATAATGATCACTGTGTAGTGCGGCTAGGGGGTAGAGGCAAGATTTATTTTTGTTAATCTGGATCCCGGTATGCTTATGAAAGCTGTCCAGGGTTTCAAGAATGTAAGGTAGGAGGTGTTCGGAGTCCTCCAAATATAAGAGGGTGTCGTCCACATACATGGAGATGAGGTGAGTTGTCCCATCTATGGTGATGCCCCCGTCTCCATATTCCTGTCTCAGATAGGCTGCTACAGGCTCGGCTGCAATGATGTACAGCATGGGGGATAAGGGGCATCCCTGGCGGGTGCCTCTGTGCAGGGACCATTTCGCAGAAAAGGTTCTGTTAGTTCGGACTCTTGCCGTGGAGTTGGCATAAACCAGCTGGGTCCATTTTAGAAATACGGGACCAATTCCCATCTTTGCCATGGTAGCATATAGCCATTCCCACCTCACGGAATCGAAAGCTTTGGTGGCGTCAAGTGATGCCAACGCAAGTTTCTGTGGTCTTCCCTCGGTACTATAAATAACGTGATGCAGCCTGCGCAGGTTCTCAGTAATGGATTGTCCGGGGACGTATCCGGTCTGGTCTTGATCCTGCGCAGTCTGGAGGCGAGCAATGCAGTGAGGATCTTGCAGTCTACATTTAGCATGGAGAGGGGCCTGTATGAGGCACAATCTGCTCCGTCCTTCCCAGGTTTGAGTAAGGGTATTATCACGGCCTCGCTCAGGGAATCCGGGAGGGCGCCACGCTCGAAGGCCTCATTGTAGACCTGGGCCAGTATAGGGGCAAGTGTTTCCTTGTAGGTTTTATAGAACTCCCCCGGGAGGCCATCCGGCCCGGGGTCTTCCCAGCTGGTAGCGTTCTGATCACCTCCTTGACCTCATCGGGAGTAATGGGCTCATCGAGGGTCTCGGCCATATGCGGGTCTAGTTTTGGCAAATCGATGACGTCAAGGGCGTCCTCGATCCCCGTGTCCGAGGGGAGGGGGGTCTCAGAGTACACATTATGGTAGAAGCTGGAGAAGACCGAGTTAATTTCCAGTTGGGTATGCACAGTAGTGCCATCTGGTGCGAGTATGTGGCATATGGACGGCCTGGGGGTTTCCCTTTTGTAAAGCCAGGCTAAGAGTTTCCCGGGCTTGTCTCCTAGGGCATGGACTCTCTTTGTGTGTTTGGCGTAGCTTAGTTTACCAAGGGCTTCCCAGTGCTTTAGGCAGGTTTGTCTAAGATCGGAAATTTTAAGTAGATGGTCGGGAGATGAGTCAGCCCTGCCCTCGAGGGTGCGCAGGTCTCCCTTGGCCTATTCCAGCAGGGTTGTGATGGATCTCTGAGCGCCCCCGGCTGCTGCGATCATCTCACCCCGCATGACCACCTTATATGCCTCCCAGGCGGTGCCTATGTGTTTAACGCTGTGCAGGTTGTTCTCCCAATATTCTTCGGTCTCGTCTCTAATGTGCTCTCTGAATGATGTATCAAGGAGAGCTTCGGCTCTCAATCTCCACGTGGGTATGGGGGGTCTAGGCGGGAACACCTCCCAGGTAACCAGCAGGGGAGAATGATCGGACAGCACCCTCGGCAAATAATGCGCGTCAACAAACATGGACTGCTGTGTCTGGCTGAGAAAAATATAATCTAACCTGGTATGCACGGCATGTGGGGGGGAATAGAAGGAGTACTCACGTTGCCCCAGGTGCTGGTCCCTCCAAATATCACTTAGTTGTAGCTGGTGGACTAATCTGGAAAGTATTTTGGTCGGAGGGGAGGGGCGGTCGTGTTTGTTGTCGGATCTATCCAGCAAAGGATCGAGGGTGCAGTTATGGTCGCCCCCCCATATCATGATTCTGTCCATATACGGGGTGAGTCGTGTGTAGAGGGAGTGGAAGAAGGTAGTTGTGTCGTGGTTGGGTGCGTAAGTGCTGACCAGGCACAGTTCTCTACCCTCAATGGAACCACAAACCACAACCATTCTCCCCTCGTTGTCTGATTTGGTGCTGGTGAGCCTGAAGGGGACCTTGGGGGCAATCCAGATCAGGACCCCTCTGGCATAGGAGGAGTATGTGGAACCCACTAGGGTGCCACGCCAAGTTTTGGCCAAGGCGTCTAGCTTTTTGGCTGACAGGTGAGTCTCTTGGAGCATGGCGATTCCGACCTTGCATCTCTTCAAGTAGGACTGGACGCGTCGTTGTTTGACAAAGCTGTTTAGACCTCTAACGTTCCATATGACGATCTTAACTGTATCAGCCATAGTTGTTGCGTAGTCGGGCGAGTGGGGCTGGCAGGACTCTGAGTCTTATTGATGCTGAAATGCTTGACTAGTGCTTCCGTGGTCTTGGTGATTTTCGTTTGCGGTTCCCAACTGTAGTAATAACTCCCCGTTTCCCACCTTCTCCCCTTAACTGTAAGCAACCCAAACATAGAACTAGCCCAGCGAGGTCACCCTCGTTATGACAATCCCGTTTCCGCTCCATAGGACCGTGCTTGGGTCACTAGGTGCCCTACGGGTGGGTATGTACACCCAAAAAAAACAAGAAAGGAAAGAAATTTCCAGGGGGAGGAGTGGACCATGACTCGAGTGTTTCCGTATCAGGATCCGTTCAGCTGAGTAGGGGGCTCAATCCGCCCGCCAGTGGTGGGTGAAGGCTGCTTAGATGCTGTCGGGATGACGGGAGAAACGTTATCTAGGTTTCCGCTTTTTTTCTTCGATGTCAGGGATTTGCTGTCCATCCATCCAGTCTCTGGCCTGTGCCGGAGTTTCAAAAAGGTGTGCCCTGTTGTTGTGCAGTACTTTGAGTCTCGAAGGGTACAGGAGCATGTAGCGTAACCCAGCTGCCTTCAATCTGGCCTTAGTATGTATAAACTGGGCTCTGTTCATTTGAACCTGGAAGGTGTAGTCAGGATAGATTGCAATTGTGGCAGAGTCTCGTTTGATTTGACCACCTGCTCGAGAAAAGGCTAGGATCACTTCTCGATCTCTGTAATTAAGGACTTTCGCGATCACCGGCTTGGGTGGAGCTCCCGGCGGAGGTCTTTTAGCAAGGAATCTGTGGGCCCTTTCAATAGAGAAGCCTTGGGAGAGTTTGCCAGCTCCCACCTCTTGCAACAGGAGGTTCTCAATATAGTTAGTGGGGTCGGAGCCCTCGATGCCCTCAGGTAGCCCAAGGAGACGAATGTTGTTGCGACGGGCTCTCCCCTCCGCTTCTTCCGCCCTGTCTTCCAAATTCTTGACTCTTTGCTGGAGCTCGTCTATGTCTCGGAGGAGTTGCGTTTCGGATTCTGTATTTTCCTTGACCTGTATTTCGAGCGCGTCAGTCCTGCCGGCCAGGGAGTGGACATCTTGGCGCAGAAGGCCCAGGTCAACTGCGACAGCATCGATTTTGTGCTCCATCGTTGTTTGTATAAGTTTGATGGCCTTGAGGAGCTGGGTGTTGCTGGGTTCAGGTACCGCCGGTGCTGTATGGTCCGATTGAAGACTTGTGGGCACACAAATCGTGCTCTCAGGGTTAGGGGATTCGCTGGCGGCTTATGTGTCCAGGGTGGTCTGCCGTTGCTTGGTCCTGCTACTTTTACCAGCCATCCTGTGAGGGCACAGTGCTCTCGCGCCAGGGGCCACCGTTAAGAGGCGCGGCGGGGTTGTTCGAGCTGTTGCCACGGGGCCCAGGACCAAGATGAAGGCGAAGGGGGGGGGGAGGCTGCAATATCTGGGCGCCGAAGCGGGGCTTTACGCATCCGAAGAGGCAGGCGTCGGTTTGAGCAGACCGGGGATTTGCCAGATCTTGTGGATGTGGAGCGTCGGGCCTGAGTTGCTCTCGGTGTCTGCTGGGGGGCGCAAGGTGGTGGAGTCAGCTTCGGCGACACTCCCAGGCGCAGATATGCGTTGGTGGAGGGGAGGGGGGACAAGGCCCCGGTGATATGCGGTCGCAAGTCCTCAGTCGCTGGTTACCCCCGCCCCGCTCACCTTCGCGGCTCCGGCCGGCCGCAGGTCTTGTCAGGGCTCCGCTGGGCCCCGCGGCCAGGACGCTGCAGGATGGAGGCTCAGGGGGCGGGTCACTCTGTCTAGGAGCGGGGTTGATCTCTCTCTCAACCCCGGTGTGGGCTGGCCGGTTGTTTCGGCTCCCCGGCAGGCCCCGATGGATGATGTCCTCCGCGGTGCAGGCGCGCTCGGGTCCCTTGGAACTCAGGATGCGGGAGCCGCCATTTTGATTCTCGGCTCCAGCTCTTCTAGCTCGACGTACGTCGGTGTTGGTTGTCTCCAACCATCTGAAAGACGGATCGAGCGACAGCAGATGAGATCCGCCGACGAATGGTGCAAGTTGCAGCTTTTAAAAGTTAGCAGAAATGCGTGAAAATCAGCTTATGATGGCACATCGGTGCGGAGCTCACAGGAGACGCGTCCGCTCTACATGGCAGTTAGCCACGCCCCCCGTTTTTGTTGTTTACATGTTATTTTGAGAGTATGCAAGGGTAAAAAAAAAGTGAAAGTGAGTTGGCCATTTTGTAGGGCAACTGAGGTGCTCCAGAGATGGCTGAGCTCTCGTTGCTCCACCAATGGTTGTTCTGATGGGCCCACTGGAATTGAACCCACCCACCTAGACTTGCAATTTCAATTGCAGTTTTGCGCTGGCAGTGAATCTTGCATGATCTTTGCAGTCCACCATATCCCGATGGTGGAATTTGGTTCAACTGAATTGGACAGGGAGACACTCCCCCACCCTTAGTTGAGAGGTATCTTGAGGTCTTTTCAAATATGTGCAACTCATTTTGAAATGGTTGGAGAGAGAACTATTATTTCATCTCACTCAACTTCTGACCATACAAGCTGCAAAGATTAGGTGAGCTGTACGGGAGGAAGAATGCTGATTGCTGTGTGGGGAAGCAGTTAAAAATGATCATACGTTTGTCATAGACAGGGTAAGTACTACAGTACATTACAGGTGGCAGCTCACATGTGCGCTGTGCACAAACCGTACTTTCCACATGCACATACATAAAGTAACTCTTACCATCGCATCACTTAAACATTGAGCACATGGCAGGTTTCGCCACATCTGAAAAGATGATTGCTGTGTAAAATGAAAAGCCAGCGACAGGATTATGGCATTACCTGGTGTGTCTAGCTGCAATTTCAGTTTTTAGTATCGTAATGTAATGTAATTGGCCATTTGTATAGCGCCTTTTCCCATTGGTATGTTCTTAAAGCGCTGTGGGTGAACACCATCAGGGGGCCAAAGTACAAGGTATGGGACATTCGTCAGAGGAGTTTAAAATGCGTGTGTGCATTTTAGCCAATATGAAGGTAGGTAGGGGTGGCCAAGTCCCTGTTAGCTACCCATGTCGAGCTGGCATGTAGATGGGTGCTGTGAGGTATTTGGGAGAGTATGCAAGCGCAGGAGACTCATTATGGGTCCAGCTACACCAAATATTTGTTGTGGGACGTAACTGCATTCTTATTGCAGCACTGTTGTGCCTTAATATATAGAAGGATAGCAGATGGGTGCGGGTGGGTGGCCGTGCCTGTGGATATCATCCATCAACATGGAATTCTATACGTACCCATGTGTCCCGGCTGGTTTCTTTGTTTTGTAGATGTGGCGTGGACATCGTTGAAAAAGTTGTTTCTTTACTGATAATCAATAGAAGCATATCTGTAAATGGTTCAAATGTATTGATGATGTGTTTATGATTTGGAGAGGGAGTGAAAGACAGTTACAGGACTTTGTATTGTACTTGAATGATAATCGATTTTGAATTTCCATTACTTGTACATCTCATCCTACGGAGATTGATCTTTTGGATATTTATCTTTATATTCAAGGGAGTGAGATTCACTCCATCACTGAATTCAGTATTACTGGCTTCTATTGGTCATCAAATGCCAGGAATTCAAAATATCCCTACAGGCGAATATGTGCGGGCACGCAGAAACTGCACAACATTGGACACATTTATGATGGAAACTGAGGTTTTGACTAAGAGGTTTTTGGAACATGGATACAGTTAGGCAGATGTGGTGAAAGCAAAGACCATAAGCATCCTCAAAGACAGAAAAAGCAAAATCAGACCTACAAATAAGAAGGCCACGGTATTGCCCACTCTAGTGAGAATGATTACTCAATACTCTGAAGGGAGTCAACTATTGTTTGGAATTTTCTAAGAAATATTGGTCCATACTATTGCTGGATGCTGATCTTTAGAATGACATCAAAGATGTACCCACGTTTGTCTTTACTAGAGCCTGAACTTTGAAGTCAAGGTTAAGTCCATCATATATGTCACCTGATATTTCACAGGGGAGAACGTGTTTGCCCACCCAACCCTTTGGGTTTTGCAAGTGTAGCACATGCAGCATGTGTCAATATGCTTTCAATATGTTTGAGTTTGGTGTAAGAGAATCATTCCAGATTAATGAATTAATTAACTGCTTGTCTAAATTCGTCATATATGCAATATGGTGTGCTTGTAATTTGGTGTACATTGGGAGAACCCTTCATGAATTGCATATTTGAAATAGAGAACATGTGAATTCCATCGGAATTCAGGATGCAAGGTTGCTGTTAACCTCACATTGGCAAGAAAACCATCAGATGGACTCTTAGAGCGGAATAGGATTTGTTGGAATGAAGACTATCAAGGGTGATTTCAGGGGAGGTGACAGAGAGTGATAGTTACAACACGCAGAAGCTTGATGATTTGTGAATACAGAACTGTTTTTATTGGTCTAAATAACAAACATGAGATTAACTCTTATCTATGAGAATGTTTGCAGTAGACATCTGAGTGGGCAAATTGCTGTTACAATGTAGTGCGTACGGTATCACTACCTATTATCTCCACCAAAAAATATTGCCGTATATATGGTCGTTTGGAACGGCCATAGGCAATATTTTTGGGTGGGATAGTTTTGGGGGTTTTTGGCTGCGGGATGTCCCCCGCTCCTTTAAAAATAATGCGGGGGTTGCTTGGGTGTCTCTCGCAGGTTCCATGCCTTAATATTGCCACAAAAATATGGCAATACTTTTGTATGGCGATATTTTTGCAGGGATATTAACACATGGAACCGTGTATACTAACAAGATCTTCATTGGAGTCTCATCAGCCTGTCATGCCATCTGGCCTGACTGTTTTATAGGAGGAGCATGTGTGAACTATATGGTCAATTAAGCATGACCAAGATGTTCTTGCAATGGTCCTTGCATTATTGTTCATAATGCAATGGTGTTTCATTTTGCCATAGGATTGGTGTTCTGCCATGTCATGTTCTACAAATGTAGATTCAGTAATCATGTAATGGGCAATTAGTTGAGTTCCACTAGGGTCATAATAATAAGTTTGTTTAATTGAGTCCCACTTTTCTTAGTAGTGAGGTAAATTGATGTCTATGAACGTGAATATATTCTAATCAAATGAAAATGAAGGCTGCATACTAATACATCTGTGCAATAAGTAATTTTGCTTTGCCTTGTTACTTTTATCTGTCGGGGCAAATGCTGTTTGATTGATGCAGATTTAGTAATAAATCAAATGGTACATTTAGGCCATATTGTTTGTCACTATAGGAGTTTATGTAGGAATATTCACAATTGCATGCACTTTTTCTCCTGTTTGTGTACTGCCGGAAGATGTATATATAAGAGTTGCTTGATATGTTTGGCTTCAAATGTAACCCATACAACAGTATTTGGGTATGTCATTTAACTAGGGTGATTTATGTTCCTATTATGTGTGCACCCTGCTAGAATACATGATTTATGCATTTCAAGCATGGTACTTACCAATATGTATTTTTGTTTATGGTTAATTGAAACTCTGGGGTGATTGCGACTAAGAAGCTAGTTGATAAATGGTGCAAGGGATAAGCAGTTATATTATGGAATTCACATGACCATAGTTATCATTCCTTGATCACCAATTTCGGGTTTCCCTTTGCATTGGCCAAAATTCTGTTTTATAATATGCTGCGTTATGATTCATTGTGAGTGTAATGTTAAGTATAGTTTGCACGTGTCCCAGGGATTTATCTTTGAAGTTGTGATACGGTGTGTGCTTGCCATTTTAACTTTAGGTGGATGTGACTTTAAGGTCGGTATTGGTATTGCATTTTGGGTTCAAGAAAGTTATGTGTAATCAAATGTTATTTGGCCTATGAAGATCGATGACACAAAGGATAAGCGTTAATACATTTAACATACGGTGTAATAATCCAATATTTGTTTAGGATATTAAACGTCCATATTTAATGCGCTCATTGGCTTCTGGAAGAGCATCAAATATAGAGTGAGTGCTGGTCGAAAGACACTAAAAACTCCAGTTCATTTGACTTTAGTTTTTGACTCAGGGATAGTGTCACCAATAGCCTCTATCCCACAGCTCTTTTTCTGGTTAATTGTAAATTATTAGGTAGGACAAATTAGGGAATAGCCTTTTTTAATGTGTGTTCTTTTCAAAACTATTAGTCTGCCCTTACAGTACAAGCATCAATGGGAACAAGCCTACATGAATTCCTTTTTACAGTGGCATTCCGGGCTTCATTGGACAAAGCTATCACGAGTGTGTGTTTACAGTGGAAGTACTGGCATTATTAGGCAAAATACCACACAAATGTTTTCCTACGTGGCAGTATGATTCTTATTTGACAAAGGCATCATTAGTATGTACTTACAGGAGAGGTACTGGCATTATTGGGCAAAGCTACCACTAGTGTTTACATTTATGGCATTATTTCACAAAGCCACATGAGTGTGTACTTACAGTAGTAGTATTGGCATTATTGGGCAAAGGCAACACATGTGCGTTCTTACTCTGGCAATGCTGACTTTATTGGCTAAATTCAGTATGAGTGTTTAAATACTCTAGCAATACTGGGATTATTGGGCAAAGCCAAGAAAAGTATGTACTTACAGTGACAGTAATGACATTATTATTAGTAAAAAAAACGCAAACCTGCATTGTTACATTGCACACACTGGCACATGTTGACATAGATGGCATGAACATGTTTTCGTATAGTGCCAACATGGGTATCACTGGGCCAATCTAAGACAAGTGTGTTCTTAAAGAGACAGTACTGGAATTGTAGGGGAAAACCAAGAAAACTGCACTATTGGCATATAGTGTTACAGACAGAAAGTACATGTAATCTTATAGTAGCATTTCTGGCAATATTGCACCAAGCCAACATATGTGTGTTCTTAAAGTCCGAATGCTACTATATATTGCGTGAACAGACATCATTTAAATGTGCTGACAATTGCTTCTATGCATGGTTGGTGAAATGGCTTCTATTGGATTTTTTCCAAGAGTTACCCTGCAGAACTGATTGTAAACTGCTTGGATTTTACCTAATTTTTCCACAGAAAATGCATTGTAAAATACACCATTTGTAACCATTATGATGCCAGGGTAGTTGCCTCTGACATCATAATGGTTAAACATGGTGTTTTGTGCTCAGTGATTTGCTATTATTTCTGGAAACTGTTTATGCCCCTACATTGGAAGATTCACCAGCTACCAGTCATTTTGTTAGAGTAACACTTCTGGCATATATTGGCACAGTCAATGGGGAGTTTTTTTTTATTACATTGGTAATAGTTGCATTATTGGCAAAACTAGCATGCACTGGAACATCCAGCTTGGATATGTCTTCTCATAATGACATACTACTATTATTGGGGACAGCCAAAATAGATGGGTTCTTACCTGGTAATACTGGAATATATTGACATAGCCAACATGAACATACCTTCTTTCAGTGACAATATTGGCAATATTGGGCAGAAGCAACATGTGTGTTCTATCAGAGGCAATATTTGTATGCAATTGGAAAAGCCAGCATGGAATTGGCTTCCTCCAGTGGCACACTACTGTCATAAGCATCTTAAAATTGTTTTACATTGGCAGTGCTGCCATAAATACTATGGGCACTAGCATCATTAAGTGTGTTTTACAACGGCAATATTGGCGCACATTGAGATCACAAGCACCGTTATGTGTATTTTACAATGGCAGAGCTGGCCTGCATAGGTCTTTTAAATGCATTGGGAAATTCTACTATATACTGGTTGGTGACCCGACATATATTGGATTTGTTTTAGTTTGACCCCCCACAGAATTCTACCAAAGCATTTAGGAGAGATAAAAGCCTGGTTTCCTTTCAGGGCACCCAACAGACTTGACTTTTCTCCCTATACACCACCTCTATGTTGGATCATCAAGAGCCCATAGTGCTGGCGACAGTTATTTTAACAAATAGCAGTATCGTAACAAAACAATTGCTGCCTTGGTCAAGGCTTAACACTGCTGTAAATAAAACATGTATTAACTCACCCTGCACTTCTCATGCTATTCACCTCTGAGGACGAAAGGCTGCGGGCAGATTACAGATCTATGCTGCATGTACAGTGCTGAGCTCTGTTACCAGCCCAATCAACACTGTTCAAGCAACAGATGCTGAAGGAGAGGCCTGGCCTAAATTCTACGGTCAGTAGTACCACAACTGAAAGTTTCACAAACTGCTTCTTCAGAACAAGCTCTTAACATCAGATGATGGTCACAGTGCTTCCTGTTCTTCATCCGAAGCTTAATGAATAGCTCTGGTTTTCGACTTCTGAATCACGTCTGAGGAGACTGAAAATGTATCTATTTTGACCTTTTATTTACTGCTATTTGATTCAATTATACTGGGTGTCCTTGATCCTCTTGGCTTCTGGAGACTTGCTCACTCCACCTTGTATAGAGTTTACACATTTTTAATTGTCCAATACTTGGCTTGTGCAGATGTTTTCTTCTTTTCTTAATCAAAGATAAATATGTCTTACGTACATGGCTTATCTTTTTGACTCCCCTTGTGCCTTGCAATTGCTCCTTGAAATATCCTTGATCCCAGGCCAAATAGACTCCTCTTTATCCTTCACACAAAGCTGTTTTTCCAACATCTCCTGACTCTGCAACTCTGGTCTGTCTCCGAGGTCGCTTGAAAGGTTTTAATACAAGTCCACCGTCCATCTTTTCATTAAGGCTGTCCAAGCCACGTTATGTTCTCCTCTACAGCAAGCTTCTACATGCGTTTCTGCATATATACACTTTTAGTCAGCATTTTACTTTACCTTCTTTGCATATATGATTTCTTCATCTTTAAGTACATGTTTCTCCTGTTACTTCAGTATTTTTATATTGTTTCAGTGTGTCTTCGTATGTCTCCTTCATGACGTCATTCTGCCCTTGTCAGATATCCCCTATCGCTCTTTGATGTCCAATGGTGTGTCCAGACATCTTCACACCCTTTCATTGTTGGGGTACATTCGATAGAGTTGTCTGACTACATATCATCTCTCATACACTTGATGCAGCATTCGGATGATGCATATTGTCCCATATAGGGCTCTTCTGCTGCTGTTCCAGTATGATGGAGGTGAGGGGATTGGAGCTAGGGATACCATGTCCACCTGCTCCTCTACATTAGCCATGCATCACATTTAGATAGATTTGCGAAGAATAGTCCTGCGTCACATCGAAATAGAATTGTGAAGATTAGTCAAGGTGGTCTCTGATCAAGCCATGCTATCATGATCTACCTATGAACTTGTGCCATGAACTCTTTCACCCAGGGCGCAGTATCAAGTATGCTTGGGTCGGACTTGCTCTTTTGTCTCTTGCAGATATGCACTACGCTCTGAGCTCGTCAGCACTATTGTCTCTCGGAAGTGACAATGATACAATATAATTCAGCCATTCAAACCATAAACTAAGACAGGAATACCCATCCTACCGCTATAAACAATTACCCAGACCCAGGAAAATGGGCCCACTGGCACTTATAACCGAGCTTCAGCAAAAGACTAACTCTGTTCTACCTCAAGGGAATACGCTCTGAATCAGGCGAGGAATCTGGCAAGGCAAGCTCCTGCAAGTGACATCGAGGTGCTGCCGCCTGTTATCAATACTTTCAACGCACACCAGATCCCTCCGCTGCATATAACACTGCCAGTTCAGACACACCCCTTACACACGGCCTGATCTGTTGCTTGACCTTCAGGCTCACATAGTACCAGTCTCCGTGCCTAGGATGTACTCGTTTGTCTGATAGAACCGAACTGAAGTAAATGCACACTGAGAAGGTGTCATCCTATGAGCAATCTACAGACCCAACAAGACACAGGAATGACCATAGACCTGCAATTTGAGTAGGAATAAGGGAATGCAACACTGATGACACTGCCAAGCAGGGAGATATAACCGCAAGCCCAGCAATTAGAACAAACTCTGCACTGGACAGAGAATCTCTCACAGGGAACCAATGCTCTGTACCTCTAGAATAGGTATGGTTAGCTCAGTGGGCAATGGAAGGTAATCTGAAATAGGGGTCTCTAACCAATCCATACATAAACTCACACATACCAATATGCTCACTCTCTTCTCTACACCAAGAAACAATAAAATGCAGCTATACCCCTCAGTCAATTTCGGCCTAGCTGCACACATACCTACACACCTCCATGAACATCTCAACAGTCTTTAGAATGCAGCTATACCCCACAAACTAAATCGGCCTAGATGCACACATAATCTCATACACAAGCTCCACCACCGCCAGAATGTAAACTCTGAGGTCAATGGCCTTGCTGCACACATTCTACTGACCTCACACAACCACTGCACCATGCCTAGCATTAGAATGCAGCTACATACTATGTAGACTGCACTGGCTGCACACATTCTGAGTGCCCCCAAGCACTATTTACTACTCTACTCTCTCCATTGACCTGGACTAGTGTCCCCAAGGGCGCTCAACCACCAGTGTTTGAGATCATACGAATGGTATATAAGGTGCTATTCAAATGCACAACAACATAACATAATATAGAATGGGTCACAAAGCCTACTTGTGCCTCTATGTTCCTGGCTCAGTCGCTGCAGCCCTAGGGACATTAACACATTGTACTTGACTTTGATACAGGCAGAGCCAGTCACCTATAGCTCGGATGACCGTGCTGCATAATTAAGCTGGTGTTTCCAAAGCGACTGCTAATCCATTGGTGAAGTTTATCATCTTCCTGAAATACAGTAACATGCCTGAAGTGAAACAAGGTTCATTGATGCTGGAATTGTGTCAACCACTTTGCACCACGAGCATTTGGAAGTTATGTTATGTTAAGATATATGTATACTGTGCCCATCGCCACCATAGTGGTGTTACGTTTCCAAGCCCCGTCTTTATATCGGAATATTGTGACCCTGGCCTGGGTGTGTGGATACCATAGTCCGTTGGTCATAAGGAATAGATGAGAGGCAAAACAGGATGTTGAAGTAATGATGTAATCTGAGTTAACATTAGAGAGGGGTAAGTTATATGATGCACACGCTGTTTATTAGTGGGGACGGTAAGGGAAATGTTTGCAGTAGCATTCATGCATGTCTTTAATCTGTACTTGCTTATTTAACAGTGTGACAGTAAAGGCAATGAACGTGTAGCCGGCCTTGAGCGGAATAGTGCAAGAAATAAGGATGCTATAGAAGCATGATGGGCTTGAGATGTGCTCATGCGGGCCCTTGCAATGTGGAGGCTTTTCGCTCTGTAGTTTATTTGAAGCCACGCCTGTATACAGGGGCAGTAAGATTTGCTGAGCCAGTTGACCAGAAGTGACAGCACCAAGATTAGGACATGTCTACCTGGCCAGTCAGTACTCAAGCACACAACGGTTGAACAGAGCAGATTTCAACATGTGGGCTGCAACAGCAACATTATTCCACCAACCTATTAATCTAGAGGTCAGGTTAGTAGGTATGAAGATGAAGCCAAGTTTATTATGTGTCTGTGATGGGTGGGGACAGAATTCCTATTCAAATGTGTGGCTTTGGGACACTGACAGACGTCTGCATGTGTTGCAGAGGACATGTACCGAGCCTTTGTTGGTGGTTAGCAAGTCTCCACAGAAAATAAGAGACGATTCATTGGTGAGACGCTCTCTATGAACCCCCTTACTGAACTGTGCCATCAATAACTTTCTGCAAAGAAATATGTATTACAAAACATTTATGTTTTACAGTTAAAAAATAATGTTACTTGCCTATTAAATACTCTCCATCGGAATGTGGCTTACTTTTTGCTCCCTAAAAAATCATTTTACTTCTACGTTTAAAAAATAGAGAGTAAAATACTCCAACTTCAAAATCTAATCTGGAGCACTGGTTGTGTACACAGTAAAGGAATCCACTTGAGGGTCAAGCCTTCATTTCTTTACCTTCTGGAAGGTTCATAACATTAACATGCGCCACACCCCTAAGCATTCAAACAAAAAATGTATATTTAAAAGAAAAATGCTTCATCAGCAAAAGACAGATACACCAGATTGTAAATTCTTTGCCCACACATACCGCGATACCGACAAGAGATGTGAAACCTCCTTAGATATTGAAACGCTGAATCTGTAAACCCCTTCCAGAAAAAAGCTCTAAATTGACACCAAACAACTTATAGTTCAAGGCGAAATATTAAAATAATCAAACATTTCAGGTTGTTTGCCTACAATCTATTCATGATAGAGGCTTAAAGATATCAATGATAGAGGCACACAATTATCCAAAGTAGTGGACAGAATACACATAGACCAACTGTACATTTTAGATTTCTCCATCAAACATGGCATTCTCCTTACCACACACACACCATGTACGTGCTAGAAAGGGCAAACACTGGCCTTGGTCACATCCTTTCTTGAAGTCGGACCCACATTCATGCACCCTACAAAAGAATGCTCCATCTCATCCTAGTACATTTCGTTATCTCACACGGCTGAATGATATGTGCATATGTTTGAATATGAAACCTGGTTGCAGCCTCCACATTAAACTACGAAGATGACACACAGAACTGTCTTTGTGTTTGCCCTCTTCTGAGGCACACAATGCATACATTCCATGATCCAGAAAGCTTGATTCTATGTATTTTTGGGAAATTCACCCTTATATAAAACAAGCATTCACAAACGTATATGTTTAGGACATCTTATGTCAAATGTAGCCACCAATGCCCCAATATTGCCATGATGTGCCTGGCATAGTCCCCATATGTTACGGATAACTCACATGTGCAGCGGATGTCATCACAAGCCATGTACAGCTTCAAATATCCAAATAGTATACAAAATAGAACTTTCAAAACGATAAATAAGTGCATGTGTGGTCATTCAGTGAATCATTGAATTAGTGCTGAGTGACACGAGGGCCCTACTCACAGGAAGTGAATGGTTACAGTTTTGCAAGACAGTGCTTTCAACATAACATGAGCAAACTCCTTAAATCTGATAAGAAAAATCCACAGCCTGAAAAGTCTGCCCTTATCTCTAAGGCAAAGTGCACAATTTAGGCAGTTCTCTAAACTTAAACTGTGCTTCTGAAAAATGTAAAAAATAAACACATAACCTAGGATGAAACCCTGATTAAAGTCAATGTAAGGTATTCCAAAGCAGACATCAGCCTCAACAAACATCATCTGTCTCTATGCCACAATGAATACTGCAATATCGTTTTGAGAGACACGCTCTCCAGCCCATTTTCTGTGTCAGTGTAAGCTGTACTGAGTAACATTGACATTGTAGTCTGATCTGAGCCTTCCCCTCCCTCTGAAGATGCTTACCCTGGCTCCCAATTAAGACTACAACCTGTACCCTCCATTACCTTTTCCCTTTACTTGTTTTAAGGCATGCACTTTTGCCAGAACATTCAATCTTTTTTACTCACCGTTCGCATTGTCAAGGGTTTTGATCCATGTTGAATTATTAGGCGACAACAAAAACTGAATCAATAGACTGGGTAGATGTGGGGATGAGCTGTTGCCGCCCATCATTCTATCCCAGAACAAAACGAAATCAATAGATTGGGTAGATGTGGGGATTGAGCTGTCGCCGCCCATCATTCTATCCCAGAACCAGGAGAACCACACAGTTTTGCGCACACCAAAATGGTCGCCTAACCTGCCACCCACCAGTGCAAGCGTGATGGACCGGAAGCGCCAGGGGTGAAAGGTGGTGCCAAAGGAAAAATAGCAGTGTCTGTTAGATCAAAAGCGCCTTGAAATCACTGCTGTTTCTCTGAAGTGCAAGCTCAAAATGTCCATTTCAATTTGTTCAAAATCCGTTTTTAATTGATGTCAATAAGTTGCTAAAATCAGGGGCACAAGACCACTCTAAAGATTCAACCTTCTTGAGGGGGGTTCCACATCACCACTCTACTGTAAGGATGCCCATCAAAACAATGGCAGCAAGGATTAGAGCTGTCAAGCAAAATCCTCCTGTCAAATTCAAGACAACTCCTAAAGAAATGGGTGCAGTACCAGCTTTGGACACAAGCCGGCGCTAGCGGTCTAAACTCTGACAGTAGAACTGTACTTCAGGAGTTGCCAGCCTCCTGAAACAGCTGGACACTTCAAAGCCTTTTTGGTTAATTAAAAATGTAAACACCTACTGTTCCCTGAAGACAGGCTGATTCAATTAACATTGCAAGAGGCTGGGAACCCTTCTCACCTCAGAACTACACACAAGAAGCCAGGAGATCACATGGACATGCTAACCAAATGCAGAGTGGCCCCCCTGGCCTGCTGACCTCAGCCGACACAATAGACTCTTGCAATTTAATGGGGTATGTTAATTTGGGTGTGGACTGTAAACAGAGCTCTGCCTGGCAGAAGAGACATGTGATCCCTGACTCCCAAGTTTCTGGGGGCGGACCCAAACACTGAAGTGAATTGAATTGAAGGCAAATATATGTTTTATAAAAACACTGATAACTAATTGTAACCAGATGACAGGAATGTACAATTTGGAGATCCTTAAAATGCAATTGTACCTACAATTTAAGTCCAAACTCAATTCTGTACGATGTTCTGAGGCGAAACCCCATGAATTATGGAGATTGCAGACACGGGATTCACGCTAGAAAAATGAAAATTTACTGGAATATGGGTAGAAAGGCGGTGTACATGTGTGCCATTTTTGGTAAACGTCCGATATTGGTAAATCAACTAAAAACAAAAATAAGTTGTCATTTTTTAATACAAGCCCCCAGAAAGATCAGAGTTGGGCCAGAATGTACCTTAAGTAATCTGTAATATGTACATGTAATGTCAAACAACTGTGTATCTGGGAAATATGTGTAGTTATGAAAAATGATTTCTAAGGTAAAAGCAAAGGGGCGTTTCTTCAATAGATCGTAAATGGCTGACATCACTCTGACACACTATCCTTTCTAAAATCAGGGACCAAAGAATCCTTTGGCCTATCAAATCTTGAGAGGGTTGGGTATGCAGAATTAGCTGACACACCCATTTTCAAAACACATAAAAAGAGCCACTGGAAGCCAGACAGGGATTTTCAATTTCCATTTCCTTGCGGAGCACGCTGACAGACGACTTCACATCCAGAGAATCCAGACTTCAAATCCATCAATCTCCAGAGACAAGAACTTTTGCCAGAACCGGTAGCAGACCCAGAAGGCAGAATTATCCAGAGAGACCAGAGATCGCTGTGAGCAGAACCAGGCAGAGACTGTCCGTGGCGAGGGAACCGCAGTCCAAACCTGACCAGATCCATGACGGAGGCCCATTCCTTTCAAAATTATAGTGTGAGTACTTAGCCAGGACCGTGAAAAACCCAATCTCTTAGTTTAAAATAATCTAATTCAAACTATTTTAACCTATTGAGAACTGCATCATAGAAATCGTGTCCCTGCTTTTGATTCAAAGCTGCAAAACTGTCATCTGTTATTCTGAACTTTAAAATTTCATTTTGAGAATCTACCTTCACATAATCGTCCGTATATCCGGAACGAGTTTTAACTGTCATTTTAAAGCTATGATTCTAAGCTTTCCAACGAACCTAAAACCGACTTGCTACTCCTTATAGTTTTTCTGTAATCGCGCTCGACGCACTCGGAAAAATTGCTGCGATTTGCGATTTGGCTCGATTTCTTCACTTGTCATAATAGCAGTGTCTTGCTTTCCTTTGCTGAAATTCGTTTGCAACCTGATAATCATTCATAGAGCATTGCTAAAGTGATCCCGAACTCATACAAAGTAGCTGTCTTCCACCTTGAACCTCTACAGGGAATTAAAATCATTTTAGCATATTTTTCACTTCATTGCATACCACATTTAAAGTACTTTGCCTGTGTTTAAAATCATCCCTGTTGATCTAAGCTTGCTAGGGGGGAACTGAATTGGGATTATACTGTGATTGTACTCCTGAAGAACTGTGTGTGTCACTTCCACCTCCTTACATTGCATAGAGGGAGGGTGAATTGCCAAAAGGGGAAAAGTGATTATATTATGTTTTGTTGAAATCATATCAAGTTTATTCCTGTGTTGCTTCTTTTCCACCTTGCATTTCCTTGTACCATATAAAGCATTCTCAGCTATCTTATCCTCTATACTACTCCTAAGCAATTACCCAGTGTGCTAGTATCACATCATCCATTGTTGATCACTCACTGTCATATGTCTAAGTGTGATATCAATTATTAATTTATTATAAAAGTGCGATATATATATATATATATTGTTTAATTCTCAAATAAACCTTTTAAATTTTCAAAACAAACTTACTTCTTGGCTCAGTGGGGTCAGGGGATTCTAAGAGAGGGGTGTTATATAAGGGTGGTCATCCAGAGTACACGAACTGGACATAAAAATATATAAATAAGGGTTTCCCTTGGGCATCCCAGACCAGGCACTGACTTAGTGGGATTGCTTGATTGGAGTCATTTAACATCATGTTTCTTCTCTGGACCCTCGGGATCACCGTCTTCGTTAACGCTTTCTTTGGCTTTTCATCTGCTCAGCTGCTCGTAGGAATGGGAAGGATAGTGTGGGGAACACGGGTCCTTCAGGCCCTGGTCTGCAGTTTTTCTTACACTACCACTGTCTACGGGGAGCTTCATGGTCTACTCAGACGAATGGAAAAGGACTTGTGATATTGCCGAAGAGCTAGAGTTACTTTATGTAGATGGTCAGTAGGTGTCTTATTCTAATCAATAATCGATAATCAATAACCATCAATCTCTGCTACCAAGTGTACTCTGGAGACCCCGGCCAGCCCACAGAGCCGAGGTTTGCTCCCAAGTACTTTAAGATGAGATACCTGCACCTTTGAGATGGATGGGGGTGCAGATGTATTACTCCAACACCAATCAATAAGGACAACTCAATGGTTTGGCAAAGGAAGTCCGTTTAATGACAAGTACAAAAAACGGGGAGTCAAGGAAATCAGCAGTGATGCGATCATCCTTCTCGCTTCAACTCCAACGAACTTCATACAAATCGTAACATTTATACTCAAAACACGTCATACTTGACGTGTAACACTCAAAAGTTTAACATGCAATTCTATTGGTTAGGGAAAGGTAACTTTAATATAGGTACTATATCTGTATATGGTAACGGAGTGAGGGGATTGGGTAAACACTTTCAGGTGGGCATCTAAGCCCTACCTTCAAAAATGACTACTGTAGACGTCACTAAAAGCACAACGTCTCATTGGTTCTACTAACTATAAGACCCTAGATTATTTGGTCCATTGTGATTGGGTTGGCACCAACCCCATGCTTATTCTTCCACTTTGCTTAGCAGCATGCAGAATCTTCAACCAGGTGTGGGGTGCCCCTTAGTGCCCCGGCCTTTCTCCAATTATGGTTACAATCAATCATCGCTTCAGCAACTATGTGTCAATTATTTCACTGTGGTTGGTCTCGAAACTGCATCTTCTGTCTGGAAAAGTTCTGATATCTCTGCCTGGGCGGTTGCCAAGCATAGGTGTGAACCTGTGTTTCTTCTCGCTCAGCTTGTCATGTGATTCCCACACCGTGAATTTGTCTTGTTTCTCTCAATTTGTGTATTTGATTCTTATTTAGCTTGCCACCGGCCTACGCTTCCTTATCTCGACCTTTCTGATACAGGATATTCTGTTCTTAAATTTCAATTTTATGTAGCTACTGTTCCTCTTCTATTACTCGACCTTGGCTCTTCTGGCACGAGTTGCTCCTGCCGAGTTTCGATTCTGCCGTCTCTTCTCATTTTGCTAGAATATGAATCTCTGCTCATTCGGCCTTTAGTAACCTGAGTTGATTCTACAAACCCACTACATATTGAAATGCATCAATAACAAATCTCGCACAGCTGAAAAGTTCATCAAACTAAGTTTCTCCAACATAGAAACAAGGAGCATTTGCATGTCGGCAATGTGGCAGCTCAATACATGGTAGGTGGTTTTGCTAATTGTAATTCGAAGAGTATAATCTGTGCCATCATACGTCCATGGTGCATTTATTATGTGGAACATACCAACAGGAACAGGTAGATTTAGTAGAATGAACACAAATCAAACGCAAAACGATGCTGAGATCATACATGTCGACTACAAAGAGAAGCACCTTGGACAGATACGCTCAATTTGAGACATATCCTGTACATGTATTTTACATACAATTACCATGCAACTCCAGCCACACTGGATCAGACACAAACTGTTTGTTGTAATCATTGTTGATTCATAATTATGAGAAGCAAACAAATATAGATGTTGGAGTTCAAAAGCTCTTGGAAGACCCTGCAAATTTATTAGTGGATTTCACCATTCATTGACATAAAATACTGCACACATTAGATTGTAAATTGCTTTATGTTTAATGGTTTGAGTTGACATGATGTGACAATATCATATTTATTACAATTATTACACATTTCTCTTTAAGTCATGAGAGGATTTAAAATTGAATGATAGTTGACAAATGGACATATTAAATTAAAACAAACATTTTCCATAATATAAATTACACTATTACTCAGCATAGCAGACTAGACAAGTGTGCACATTAAAACGATGGAACTAGTGAATTGTACAAATTATGATTTTTTTAATAGTAACATAAAATATAATTAAAAGAAAGGTTGTTGACAGTTTCCTTTGAACATTGATTCTTAGTTTAGTAATACCGATATGCTGAGTTGTTTGTAGGCGAAGATAACCACAGAGGAATGACCTTATGTCCTACTTTAAGGTCAATTATAGAATTGACATTAAAGTAGGACTTTCTTTATTTTCTGTAGGCTTTGCACCACACAACATTTTCTTTTACAAATCTCCCACATTTGGGAGACTCTTATGGTCATATAAAAAGATGTGAAGTAAGGCATATTGAAGGAAATTGTGTGTAGGTTGATGTGTATTGAGACATTTCTATGTATAAATAAGAGATATAATTAAGGTGATGAACTAAAGGTGAACTATTTTTTCTAAAGTATTTTGTCACTGAAAATCGCTCAATGTATTAGAAATATGAGCTCATGAAGATGCTTGTGTCTCAGAAGCATGTAGAGCGAGGTATGGCATCATTTTCCAACTAACTTAAATGGATTTCTTTAAGATAAATAAGTGAAAATTATAAAATAAATACTAGTCTATAGATTAGTGGAACACATGAGGAATGAGTGCATGGGTGATTTCCACATATTGAGTGTCTAGCACATTAAAAGGGTTCCTTCAACCATTACATTGTTCAATAATAATAAATCGCAAGCAAAAAAGCAGTCATCAATTTGAAAGTATTGCCCCAATCTCTTAAAGAGTTTGATGCTTTCAAACTGGCTCATGCTTAATCGCTGCAATAGTAGGAAACATCTATTCTCCAGCGCAGACAGAACTCCTAGTCACTTAACTGAGATGCACACCAATAGGGATCATTTAATTTAGCTTTGGTTTTTAGAGGTGGTTTCAACCACCTGCATGAGACTACGCTATCATTAGAGCAACCACTTGACATTTATTTTGGGACTTGTGGAAGCATACAAATATGCCAGAAGCATAATCAATGACAGATGGCTTGTGTTTGCTAAATCCGTTTTGCATTAAAGTGATTTAAAGCAACATTTCTCCCTGGAAGAATAGCTATTTGAAAGTTGAAGGATTAATTTCAGCTTTTATGCAGCTTCTGGTATAATGAAACCTTCTTAACCAAGGGTGCCTTCAGCCACTTGATTTCCGTGCAATACAACATTCTAGAGTGTAGGCCTACATTAACATATTTAGCTTACATTTCTTTTTTTGGTATAGAAAAGCTTAAGACTGGTAGTAAAATATTATTATTGTTTGTGTTGTAAAGAAAAGCTAATGTCCATAAGTAACAATCATTAGTTTTATTGGGATGATTTGTACAACATTTTACTATATCAAAGGAGTGATGTTAACAAATCAATAGAGGGACATGCTTGCCTACAGGAAAGCTAATACTATTGGCTTTGGTGATTCTTGTTATCATTTAGTGGTTTCTAATTCTGAAGTTGACTTTTAAGCTTGTTTTTCTATCCCTCTAATGTGGAAGCAAAATAAGATGACATATTTATTTATATTTGGGCACATCAATGGAGGTTTGCAGGGGCCATACCAGCCTGTGCCTTCCAGATGCGCTGGCCTACAAATCCTCTCAGCCCTATCTAGCATAGTCAATGGTGAGGGATCATTGGAGTTGTAGGCTAAAGCATCTGCTGGTGCTCATTGCCCAGCAATGATCTACACCTCAAAAATATGTATATGTGTAGTAGCTTATGCATAGCCTTTGCACGCTGTGTCAGGAAAGAAAATGGCGAGAAGAGGCCTGGGCAAATCCCTCTCCACTGTGAAATGCAAAGCCCAGAGTTAGAAATACAGATTGGGCCGTTTCTTTGTAATTGTGTGAACATGAATTGCTATACAATTACAAGCAGGATTTACTGGCATTACCACAAGAATGCTAACAGCAGTGTGGTGGCTCCTGACCCCTTTATGTAAGAAGGCAAGAGAACATAGTGGTGGGGATACATATCACAGATGGGACAAAACGTTTGTTTCACATGACATTTATTGTGGGATAACATGCCCAAGATGGGCCAAAATAACAAAAAGTTTGAAAGAAATGGAAATCAAATTTCAGTTTAAATTTAGTGACTGATCCGAATCACGATCTGTCATTACGTATTACCCTGAGAATCCAGAATCCTGTTTCTGGAAATCTCTTTGGGTCTCTGTATCTTAAAAGTGTTACACCAAGACTACTGCCTGTATTGTCTCTGGGCCTTTCCTTTCTGGTTTTCCAGGGGTTGTACCACTGCCCCGCTGCTTTCAATGGCTCTGTGTCTTTCAATGCAGGCGTTCTTGGGCTTACCACACCCTGATGCTTGTAATGCCTCTGAGTCTTTTGTTGCAGGATTTCCAGAGGTGCCTGCACCAAGCTTCACTATTTCCTTTGTTGTGTTTTGCTACTATGCCATTTCTCTTGAACGATGCTGCGAGGTGTCTTTGTGTCTGCCACAGAAGTGACTATTCTTGAAGTCACTGAATTATGCAATACAGCCTTATCCCTTCACTCAACCATGGTGTAGACATCAATAGTCAGTTTCTGCTCTATATGTCAAACTTTGTCTACCTTTTGGGCACCTCTTTGCCCTTTCAAGCCCACCGCCTTCCTCACATTCACAATCCCTCTTGCCTTCATCTTTTTCGCTCCCTGGGCACCTCCTTCACTCCTTTGAGCACCACTCTCCTCCTTATCTTTCCTCTCAGATCATTACATGTATTTCCCACCTTCTTTGAACTTCTGAGCACATTTTACATTTCTCTGAGGAACAACTTAACATTCAAACCTCTCTAAGATTCCTAGACCATCTTCACCCCTCGGCAAATTTCTTTTCTTTAAGCATCTTACTTCAACCACCTTTTTCAAACCCACCCCAAATGCTTAAACTCCTGTTTCTCAACCTCGTTTTCAATGTAACTCGGCCCCTTCTCCTTAGGATTTTTTTTTTATCTTCTCCTCAATGTAAGTAATGCCTTCTATTTTAAGATAGTTTTTCCATACCTCCTGCTCTATATGACCATTAACCTCAACATTAAGATGTTTCCTTCCAAGTGACGATACACAGGGAACGGTTTTCTGGGGAAAAAGATTCATCAACTTGCCGGTGAGGGCAAGACCAAACAACTAATGATATTTTTGTTAACCATGGTCCTGTTCACTTAGGCACAGGTGGAAAAGCTGGTCTGATGCAGGGAAGGAGGGAGGGGAGGGCAACCAGCACAATGATGTGGGGGAGTGCGAGAGGGGAATTAAATCTCGGATTCTTAAATCTAAGCAGCTAGCCGTCACAAGTGCAGAGATTGAGGCATCGGAATAGTCATGTAATTTTTATTTTAGCATTGATAACTGGAAAGTTCCTTGCAAAAGGGTGGTTGCCCAGAGGGTGGGTGAGGTGATATCAAAATATCACTAAAATATGCACTGTCCCACTTGTTATGGGATGGGAAAACCCATGTTGTTGTGGGGTTTTCTCTCAATTACATGCAGTAACCCCTGTTGGTATTGGGGGTATCATAAAATGTTGTGGTGAGGCCACAACAGGTGAGGTCGACCGGTTTCGATGGTTCAAGGGTGATTACCGACCATCTTCTTCAGGACAAGATCGATTTTCATATGCTGCTGAGTATCGACTGTCCTCTTAGTAGGGCAGCAATAACAGGCTGCAAAGGGATCCTGGAAAGGATGACTGAGCTATCCAGGAAATGCACTGGGAGCAATGAGAGAGCTCTCTCCAGTAGCGAACCTGGGAAAAATCAATCGAGGCGAGCGCATGAAAACTGCAGTCTGCTCCGTCCTGGATCCCTTTGCAGCCTGTTATTGCTGCCCTACTAAGAGGACAGTCGCTACTCAGCAGCATATGAAAATCGATCTTGTCCTGAAGAAGATGGTCGGTAATCACCCTTGAACCATCGAAACCGGCCGACCTCACCTGTTGTGGCCTCACCACAACATTTTATGATACCCCCAATACCAACAGGGGTTACTGCATGTAATTGAGAGAAAACCCCACAACAACATGGGTTTTCCCATCCCATAACAAGTGGGACAGTGCATATTTTAGTGATATTTTGATATCACCTCACCCACCCTCTGGGCAACCACCCTTTTGCAAGGAACTTTCCAGTTATCAATGCTAAAATAAAAATTACATGACTATTCCGATGCCTCAATCTCTGCACTTGTGACGGCTAGCTGCTTAGATTTAAGAATCCGAGATTTAATTCCCCTCTCGCACTCCCCCACATCATTGTGCTGGTTGCCCTCCCCTCCCTCCTTCCCTGCATCAGACCAGCTTTTCCACCTGTGCCTAAGTGAACAGGACCATGGTTAACAAAAATATCATTAGTTGTTTGGTCTTGCCCTCACCGGCAAGTTGATGAATCTTTTTCCCCAGAAAACCGTTCCCTGTGTATCAGTATTTCCCTACGGTTTGGGAAGGCAATTGCCACTCTGGCTCTTCGAGCCTTAATTTACCCTGTTGTTTTTTTCCTTCCACGTGACACCACAAAAATAACTTCCACCTTTCTCCTCCTCAAGATGTATCTCTCCAATTACTTCCTTCACCCCCCTCGTCTGAAACCTCCCACCTGTTGACTTCTTCATTTCACCAACATCTAAGTACACTCCAAGCTTCTCCTCTCTAACAACCCGTTTCTCCAAACACCTTCCTTTTTGCAACCATCTGCAGATTCTCACCAGCAACTCCTTCTCCAAACTCCCATCATTGAAGACTGAGCTTCTGGGCTTTTATAGCCCTGTTGACCCTTCCGCTGGGCAGCAATCCCTGTGTGGGCGTACACATGATCCTTGGAATTAGTGGACTATGGTATTGATTGGGTGTAATACGTTCAGCTTTTAGTATTGGATGTGGGGAGTTTGGGGAAAAGTGTGAAAAGGAATTTGTGCTATTTTGGATTTTCAAAAGCTCTCCATATTGGTAGCTGCTCTTCCCACATCTGTATTCACTGTGTCTTTGAACAGGTTATTCCTTCAAGTGAGAACTTTTGATTAGGGGCAAGGGTAAGAGGAGCAGTTTTACAATTGATGTGGCTTCACTGCAAGTGTTTGGCCTGAGAACTTGGCAGAGAAGCAAATGTGGCAGTTTGCAATCTGGCCTTCACAGCCCAAGTCACCAATCTGTTTTGTATCCTGGTGTGGGATCACAGAGTGAGTGGGTTATGGTCCGAATTCTATTTTGATCATTCACCTGACATGGCTTCCCAAGGCAGACAAATAGAATGTGTCAGTTTGTGTACATGCGGTATGAAAACTCTCTGGAATGTTTACAGTGGTAAATTCAAGTTCAGTGCATGACTAAATGAGCTCTCTGTCTTCCGAATGTGTCCGATGCATTCAATGGTCTCCTCGATCATGTGAGAGAGATGCTATGCAGACGTTTGCAAAAACTCTGTTCCCTTATAGGGACAATATAAAGAGCAGTATGATTTGCTTGATGGAATAGGGTGTCGCTGAGAGTGGGAAAACAATATATTCTCACTAATAGGACAGCTCAATACCCTCAAACCCTGTGCCCTGTTATTTAATTGGGCAGTGCTCCGGCTGTCCCTCGAGTGTTTACTTCTCTGTCTGTTGCGTTCCTCATGAAGGGGGCTAAGTAAGGGCGACCTCGGGACACTCGTTATACCCCACTAGAATTTCCTGAAACCAGAAAGGGGACTTCGTCACACACTTGGTGAATTTATATGAAATTGATTTAGATATCATAATCTCACTGGTATGAATGGATTGGATTAATGACACTTAGTGGTATGATAGTCAAAATAGTCAGCAAGTCAACAGAAGTAGAACATATTCTGCTGTAGGTTTCTTTGAGTTTTTGGAGGGATCAAACTTGAGTACGAATTTCTGTAATCTTCCCTGCAGTTGTACTTCCCATCGCCGTTCTGGATCCATGTGCTTAATTGGAGTTGTAAGACTCATTTGGAGAACCCTAAATCCCTCTTGGAATTTTGCTTTTTGTATTCCATAATTTCAAGTTTTTGGAAAGGTGAAAGAATGCCATCCTTAGATGATTTTCCCATTTGTTTAACCCTGTCTTCACGCAAATATACCACCATGCAGATCCAATATTCGGTAGATGGAAATAATGCAGCCCCCTTGCATTCTGTGTCCTCAGTACCAGCTTGAGGGAGAGCAAGCCACTGTTTTTTTCTGCATCTGCAGTTACATCAGAGGTTATTCCACCCCTGTGTTTGGCTGAAGCATGTAACTGTATGTGAGCCGCACACTGGCATGGCTTCTCAACTTTGGAACTCCATGCCTGACTCCCTTAGAGCAACCCCCTCCTTTGACATTTTTAGAAAAGATGCTAAATCGTGGCTGTTCTCTCTTGATTACTAAATAGGTGCTCACACCAGTTTATCTTCTGAACTTGATTAGCACCTGTTAGACCTTCCTACTAAAATGATATCTCAGAGTCACTCATTCTCCAACAACTACTCATCTGAGGCCACTGGTATGTATATTTTTATTGCTGTAAATACTTTGTGAATATTCTGCTCTTTTTATATAGCCATTTATAATCTGTGATGTTCACTACTGCCACTGCCCATGGCATAAGACCCAGGACTCGGCAAATGTCACCATTAGCTGGGGATGAATATAATTATGATCTGTTTAAATGCATGCAACCTTGAAACCTGCAACTGCACCAAGATACTTATGTAAATTGCCTGTAACCTTGTAACGTGTAACTGCACCCAGATACCTCAGGGTTGGGAGCGCCATATAAATAAATCATAAATCATAAATCATCCTCTCCTTCCTTTTCCCCTCCTCCCCCCCTCCCCTCCCACCTCTGCTATTATGTCCACTTTCTCTCATATCACTGCAGCCTGCGTCTCCCATCTCCTGTCCATTACCCACCCCACTGCTGCCCCCTCTGATCCCATCCCCACCTCCCTCATTCCCAAAGTGTACCCACTCCTCATCCCCTACCTAACCACCTTCTTTAACATCTGTCTCTCCTCTGCCTCCTTTCCCACTGCTTTCAAACATGCTACCATCAGCCCTATCCTGAAAAAGCCCTGTGATAACCCTCTTCTCACCTCCAACTTGAGACAATTCTCCCGTCTCCTCTTCATCTCTAAACTCCTTGAGCGTCTAGCCTACTCTCAACTCTCATCTTTATTCTCCTCCCACTCCTTCCTCCCCCCCTCTCAATCTGCGTTCCGCCCTAAACACTCAACTGAGACTGCCCTTACCTACATACTTAATTCTCTCCTCTATGCACGCCACGCTAAACAATCCTCACTTCTAATCCTCCTTGACCTCTCTGCAGTGTTTGACACTGTAAACCACCCCTTACTTCTCAGCACTCTGTCCTCTTTTGCCTTCAAAGGCACTGTCCTCTCCTGGCTCTCCTCTTACCTCTCCAACCGATCTTTCACGGTCTCCTGGGGTGGTCGTACCTCAGATAGCTTCCCCCTGAACTACAGAGTGCCTCAGGGTTCTGTACTTGGACCCTTTCTTTTCTCTCTCAATACCTCCCTTCTCACCCTTGTCATCTCTTCCTTTGGCATCTCTCACCACTTCTACGCTGATGACACCCAACTCTTCCTCTCCTTCTCTTCCTTCACTGCTGACCTCCACCACACTCTTTCTTCCTGCCTCATGGCCATAAAAAACTGGATGTCTTCCCATGTTCTTTCCTTCAACACTGATAAGACTGAAGTGCTTTTCTTCCCTCCTAACACTTTCTCCCCACCCTCCCCTTTCATCCACCTTCCCCCATCCAATTTCCCCATCTCGTCCCACGCCCACAATCTTGGCCTCCACCTCGACTCCTCTCTTTCCTTTTCTAATCATATCTCCGTAACCTCTCGCGCCTGTTGGCACCACCTGTTCAACATCTGCAAGATCCGCTCCTCCCTCACCTTCCACGCTTCTAAACTCCTAATTTCCTGCCTTATTTTCTCCTGCCTTTTCTACTGTTCCTCTCTTCTTTCTGGTCTCCCTGCCTCCCACCTGACTCCCCTAAAATCCATCTACCACTCCTCCATCCGTACTCTATGTCTTCTCGGTCCTCGTGACTCTATCTCTACCTCGCTCTCTCAACTCGGCTGGCTTCCCTTGCTCTCACAACTGAAATTTCAATTCCTCTGTCTTGTCTACAAATCTCTCCATAACCTCGCCCTCCCTATCTCTCGTGCCTCCTCTCATTTTAACATCCCTACCGGTCTCTCCGGTCTGCCGATCTATACCTTCTCACAGTACCTCCTGCCCCCTGCGCCGTTTCTCGCTTCCGCTCCTTCCAACTCTTGGCTCCCCTCCACTGAAACTCCCTACCTCTCTCCATCCACTCCTCCCCCACCTACTCATCCTTCCGCTCCTCCTTGAAATCCCTTCTTCTCCACTCCCCTCCCTGACTCTTCTCATACCCCCTCTCACCCCTCAAACCCCTACCCCCTCTACCCACCCCTCTCCTCCCCCTCCTCCCACTGTCCTCACTGACACTGCTACCAAGAGGCGCAGGAGGCCACCTGGGATACTCCCCCCTGCTCCCCCTCCTCCCACCCTGCTAACATCGTACCTGACTCTCATACCCCTTAACCTCCCTCCCCTCCCCACTCCCTCCTCCTACCCTCCCCTTGAGTAAATTGTTCCATATACTGTACTTCTGGTTTGTTTCACGTTTTTATATAAGCTTCTTTAAATTTTGTATCTTGTTGTTACTCTGTAAAGCGCTTTGGCGTAAAGCGCTATATAAATTCAATAAACATAAACATAAATGAATAAACAGAAAAACAAATAAACAATTGCCATCTGATCAGAACAAGCTTGGTCAGAGCATAATTAAGCTTCACAATCTTGCTGTTTTGATGGGAGACTACCCATTTGTCTACACAAATGTTGATATTGTACAACACCGTTTATGTTTGTCAAGCCTAAACTGTATACTTCAGTGCAAGCTAATTGGAGGAAAAAACAAAACAAAAAGCGTTGTTCACTGTTCTCACATTTTGGATGATTTTCAGAGTTACACCCACTAAGGCACATGCCACCCAGCTTGGCAGAACAGTCAATTCACAAATTGGAAATGTGTTCAATCGGGGTGGGTGTGCTGTTGGAGTGGTATTTCCTCCTTATTCCGGATTAAAAATCTCCCTGTTCATTGTTATGGAATGTTGGATGAGATGCAGCGTAGCGCCCACTAAGGGACTTTCTGCCCAGCTCAGAAGCTGGGAAAGTTTTGGATCAGGTTCGACGCGCCTTTGAAGCAGTATTAGATAAAACACACGTGAATCTAAGATGAGAAGTGTTCACGTTGCTTTTTATAACTTTCTAAAAGCATTGGATGATAAAAGTAGCGGGATGTGAGGAGTTTACGGAGCAACATAACAGTGCTCTTTCTGCAGTGGCTTCTGATTTGTTCTATGTGGGAGAAGATAGGTAGTAGAGGGCCCCTGACAGCCGAACGTTCCATTTCCAAAGAAGTCTATTCTGTCTCCCAGGAAGTGGCCCGAATTGACAGATAATACTACCGGACATGAAACTATATGCCAGTATTGCATCGTACAGCTGAAAGTATTCAGGCGCTGCTTTTAACCAAATACCACTGTTGCTGTATCTGAAGTTGTAAGAAATCGCTGAGTCATCGTGAAGTGAACGTAGGTCTTGTTACCACTATGAATGGCCTGCGCGCCAAACCACGACCTGTCATGGTGTCTTGGGTCCTGTGTGGGCGGAATGGTATTAGGGTGTGGAACTAGTTTCTTTTGTACATCCTACGCAGTGAAGTCTCTAGTGTGTGCGTGTAATTTTAGGGTTGGTGAAATGTGCCCGTTTGGCAGCGCCTGGAGCTGAATTTCTCCACGGCAGTGCATACTTCTTACTCTGGCCATTAATGCACCAACATGGCAAGTTGTTCTATGTAAGACCACACTGTACAATGTATTACATTGCATGTGTTCATGAGGGCTATGGACTAATTTACAAAAAAAGAAACCCCTCTAGTCACACGCTGGTGTCACATGCCCATAAGGAGAATTAGTTAAATATGTACAGTGAGACACCATCGCATAAGAGGATGTGCCTGGTGGCCTTTTCAAATAGTCTCGAATCAGAACAGGGTGGGACAGACTCCGTTCCATCCCCCATCCAGTTTGTGGCTGCTCTGCTGAAACCTTTTGGCAACACCCGTACTCATTTCTGCCAACAGGTATGTATGGGGGATTTTGGCACTTGCACAGTTTACTTGTTTGGATGCCATACACATATTAGAACAGACTACAACACAGCTTGAGGCCTAAATGAACTGTGATTACTTCTGGTTGCATTCAGACAAATAAGGATAACGTGAATTTCGTAAAAACAGGCACACTCAGCAGAGAAAGGGAGCGCGTGGGAGGAATTATACTGTGTGGTGTGAAAGAGAGTGGTCAGACATTAAAAAAAGAGAAAGAGACAGAGAAAGAGACAGGGAGACAGAGAGAGAGGGGGAAACAGAAGTACATGTATATATGATATGCATGCATACACTCAAGAAAGGACGATGGAGAGGGGGAGAGTGACAGAAAGAAAAAGAGAGAGCGCAAGAGAGAGCGAGGTATATATATATATGGCGCAGCGAGACGTGCTAATGAACACGCTCACTGCGCCATCATGAGAATCAGGCCCACAGTGTCCAGTCTTCTGTTCTGTTACAGGGATCTATACAGCACACTGATGGCTTTTGCATGACCTCCAGGAGCTCTGAGAGGCCTGGAAGAGAAGTCAGTGGGTTAGGTTAAAGGGTAGAGCAGCTAAATGCAAGGCAGATGTACTAACGTGTTGCTGCATGCAGCTGGATAGTACCAAGGAACTGTGTTTGGGTCTGTGTCTGAGTGGGTTGTGTCAGAGCATAGAAGCATTTTCAAAGAAACTGGGGTACAATTGAACTAGGGCAAACAATTCACTCATTAGGACAACAATGAAACTCGTCGGACCCTCATTTAATCCATGTTAATAGAATTGCAACAACGAAAACACTGATAGCTCAGCTGAAAAAAAACAACAGCATTTTACAGCGAGGGAAATAGGATGTAAGTAACTTCGAACTTATCATGCCTTATGGGAGTAGGGGTAATAAAAACAAAAGCACACCAGACCAAAGGAAGGCAAAAAACACGTGAAAGAGGAAAACATTTTCAGACTTGGGCCTGATGCTATCGGGAAATAAATGCTATTTGAAGGTCCGCTGTTCCATCGCCTCCGAGGTGCCAAGAAGCATTAAACAAGTTGCTAGAAAACTGGCGCCTAGTTCACTGGAATAGGGTGAGAACGTGTAAAGGGGGAAACTAGGGCAAGCAGTGCTCTGGAGTAATCTGAAGGGGTAGGGCAGTCTCTACTCTTTGAAATCAGGATCTCCACTACATGTCTCGAGGTAGTCACACAGGGACTTCGGAAATTGATGTAGATATTGCAAATTTGTCTCTGTTGCAAATAATGACCTGATGCTGTAAAATAAAGACACTCACGCTCAGATCACAATTTGGTGGATTAAAGCTGGGGAGAAGGTTTGGAAGATGACCATAATTCAAAGGGGAAGCAAGCCTTACAAGTAGAGGCCGAAGCAGGAGAGTCACAAGAATTTATAGAAACAAGTGTCCAAAAAAACACCAGAGATCGTTCTGAAAGGGGAATTAACAGGTCACGTGGATACTGTGAAAAAAGAAATATGGGGCAAGATGCTATGGAAATCTCTCATACCCTGCTCTTTTACTTGTGCAAGTCACAACAATGGCAGAGTGGCCAAGATCACACAAGTGAAGAATGAAAGAAGTCAGAGACACATGTCTTACCATTCTCGAGGCATACAATCATAAGGGATCACTGGAAAGGGGTGATGGATTGTCTCTTAAATGGGCCGGAATCGGATAAATCATTCCCATTGGTCATGTTCCTGAGTGGCCTGATAGAGGTGTGCCTGAGATTGTGCAGAATCGCAGTGAGATGGATACAGGTCATTTATTTAGGTTATTAATGTTTTAGCTTCACTCTCACTTATTGACTCTTTTGATCCTGGATTGACTTAATACAATTATGCATGTTTGCTCCTTTTTAGTTGTGTTGATATTTGTGGCTCTTTTTTCACTTGTGTAAATTATCTTGCAAGAAAGGCTGCAGCCAAACCAGCTTAAAGTAATATTGAACTTGAAGCTACTGTAACATTAAATTGTGAGTTACATGGAAAATAACAGTATTTTGACAGAGGACCTCTTTGGCTCAGGTCCAATTATAACCCTGCCATACAATGTTTCAATCCTATCCTGTCAAGTAGCCCCATGCCGCGTGTGCATTCTAGGACTTGTATTTTCATTTTTCCTACTGTAGCTATGTGCCTACAAGTCCAAGCATGCAAAGTAAGGGCAGGAACTGGCTTAAGGTGTCACGGATGACATAGAACCACTTGGCAGCTGGATATCCGTCATTTCACCGAATCCACATCACTTAAAGGAGAAATCATTTAAAGAAATGTCTTCGAATGTGTTTGTATTACGTGGGGGAGAAACCCCACCCCCAACCCACACCCGCCACACCTTCCCCCTACCTCATCCTATCCCCTTACCCCACCCCCATCTATGTATTTAAATGTGCCTACTTACCTAACCAATTCAGAGAAAATAAAAGTTGGGTGATTTCTGACTAGGTGAAATTGAATTGGGTGAAATCTACGGTATTGGTGGCAGCTATGTGATCAGAGAATACTTTCACAGGGGTAACGGGCTAGTAGAGCGATCTGTAACTGCTGGAGAAACGGTAGGCTTTTAACTACGTTTGCAGGTGCAAATATGTATTTATTTATAAAGCACAGCAAGCCCTGGGGCATCCAAGTGCTGGTTACAAGTTGCAAGGTTATGCTAGCAATTACCGACAGATTAACCGGCAGCTAGTCTTCACATGCATAATATGATGTAGTGATGCTATATGCCGTGCCCGTGAGCGCGACATGGGGAACGCTACTGACAGGGTGAAACCAGTGAGGGAGAGGGGTGTTACACGTGCACTCAGGGAGCCAAGGAAGCCACAAGTGGCCCTCGGTTCCCTTTTATATCGCAAACGGCAATGTGCAAAGGATAATAAAATCAGACGTGCACATGAGGCCGTGGCAAGTTATAATTAGCTGTCATGCTTCCGCAATTTGGCAATGGGCTTCCCAACTGGGACATCCTGTAGTGCCCGACGGAGGCTCCTCCAAGGAAGAGCGGAAAAGAAGGTTTACACCCTGGACTTTGCTGTGGGGACACTGCCTCACGCTGTTTTCTGCATTCCTAATAATGCTCTAAAGTGCTGGGATCCATAACTGTGCACACCACTGTCTTGCTCTCAAGCACCCCATTACTTGCAGGTGTGCTCATCCATATGTATTAAAGGCGTGGAACACATACGCATTTCCCTCCCACAATTACACTACACGAGTATATGTTTGTACTTGTATTGTAGATGATTGATGAACTGACATGATACAACTATAGGAATCTGTAAGAGGATTCAATTCAACACTACAGCTAAGTCAACGCCTAGTCTATAATACTGAATGAAAACCCTTATTGATATATCTTTAGGTCCAGTTCATGCGTTCTGGATGACTACCCTTGTATAACACCCCTCTCTTGGAATCCCCCTGACCCCACTGAGCCAAGAAGTAGTTCTGTTTTGCAAGTTTAAAAGGTTTATTTGATAAATTAAAATATATATATCACACTTTATAATAAATTAATAATGGAATATCACACTTAATCTGATATGATAAAGATCAACAACAGAGAATCTGGCACTAGCACACTTCTTTATAATTACTAAGGAGTTGAGATGAAATGGATAAGGTAGCACACTGGTAATTAGGAACAAAAGTATAACGTGGTAGAGGATGCTTTATGTAAGCTCAGGTGGATGCAATATTCAATGAATGCAGTACAGAAAATACGCAATATGATTTCAACCAAACAATGTAATCACTTTTCTCTGGCTACTCCCCTCCCCCCCTTGATGCAAGGCAAGGAAATGGAAGGAAAACACACAGTTCTCAGAAATGCAATCAACTGTAATTCAGTTCAATCCAGCAAGCTTACAGAAAACAGATAGGAGTTTTGAAAACACAGGCAATGCTTGGATATGTGCTGGCAATGAATGAGAAATATGCTAACTTTGCTTTTAATTCCCTTATAGAGGTTCAGGGTGAGTGGTATCTAGTTAATATTAGTCCAGGCTCACACTAGCAATGATGCAGGGAGAGTTAGCAGGTTAAACGAATTTCTGGCCAATGGAAAGCAAACAGCAGCAGTTTTTACATGTGAAGAAATTGCAAATCGCGGTAAAATTCGCGGATGCGCCGAGCGCTATTACAAAGGAACCGCAAGGACTATCTCTACCGTTTTGGGGTCCTAGAAAAGCCTGGGATCTCAGCTTCCAAATGAAAGTTATTGCAAGTCTCTAGCCCAAACGGTTGCGGAGATATGAGTAATTTAGTAAAGGTCGTTTTTGGTTTTGTAAATTTTAAACGCACACTTTTTCAAAATGACAAGTGACAAATTTTTGCAGCTAGAATGACAGGTGACAGCTAGGAGGCAGTTCTACTTAGGTTAAATAGATTGAATTAGATGAATTTAAACTAAGAGATGTGTTCTGAGTTTTGCTAAGTACTCACAAGAGATTTTGAACAGGAAAGCGACTTGGTCACGGACTTCAGTCTGGTCAGGTCTTTCCGGGTTCTGCTCACAGCGCCTGGCCTCTGGAACTGCTCACAGGGGTCTGGTCTCTGCTAGGCACCGGTTCTTTGGGTCTCTCTGCTCTGGATAGACTGAAGTCTCTAGTTTGGCTTTCTGGAGTTTGATGGAGGTAAGTATGGATTTTTCCGGCAGAGCTTTCAGCGGCAGATGAAAAATGAATCCCCTATCTGTCCTGTCTGTCTGCTTTTATGTGTTTAGAATGTGGGTGTGTTCTAGCATCACTGACCCTACCTCTCTCTCAGCTTCTAATTGGTCAAACTTCCATTTCTTACTTGATTGGGGGAATGAAATGAAGTGTCATCAGGATGAGGTCTGTTTATGATACAGAGAACCCACCCCTGTCAACTTTACACACAATCTATATCTGACCTAAAAACATATTTGCACAGGTACACATTTGTTTAAAATTACATATACATGGTGTGGCTGAATTTAGCCATGTCTATGTCCAAATCTGCTCATTCTCGGAGCTTGCATTCAAAGAGTGTACATAATTGACTTTTTAACTGCTTTTCCAATTTCCGACATGGACCCAACTTTACATACATGTGTGCAGGGGGTAGGGACATTAACTGATGAAGTTTCAGATTTTTAACATGCACACATTTAGAGTAATATCCACTTTTCCGCTAAAACCCCCCTGAACATACCACTGGTTCCTACCACGTCTTAAACTGTGGGCAGAAAAATCACAAGAATTATGGTATCATTTATAAAATTTTCACATGTCCGCTCTATGAATTATCCCCCTTTTTATAAAACCATATCCTTGCTGCAGGGGTGTGTCTTTTCAGGTCACATGGTACAGAAACCAGTCTTTCCAGTTTCTGCCAAGCCAGCTTGCTTCTCACAGGCAGTGCTCCTCCCAGCTTCTCCAGGAGGAAGCCACTTTTTACGACGTCTGTAATAAAAAACCTTTGCCTGAGTGGAGAGGGCTTTGTTCACTCTCTGGCAGAGCACAGGAAATTCAATTATCAGATAGATGGCATATCCTTAGCCTGGGCAGCAAAAGGAAGGTTGGCCTGGGAACACAGTGGTGACTCAAGTTTCACTGCTGATGGGTAGTTGCTAGGCAAAATCAAGTTCCTTAAGCCAGACCTTCAGCTAACTTTTTGTTGCTTTTAAAATAACTTGTAATTTTACACATGCAGCTAGAATGCTGATTCTAAGCGCAAAACTATGACATTTCAACAGTTACAAAGGCATGTGACACCAAACATAGGTCACTCATTTAATTTAACATTTTCGATTTTGGTGGTTTTAAATCCAGTTGTAGTTAGGCTTAAGCTGCTGACTCCATAGCATTTTTGTTATAAGCATTGTTTTTGGGCTCTTCATTTCCCAGATTTTGTAGGCACACAAAACTCCATTCTGCCAAATGTCTGCTGGTGTTCAGTGAATATTTTGCACATGTTGCAAGGTTTGAAATAGGCATTTTGCTTGCCTTCAGAAAAACACACAGAGTGGTTTTAAAACGCCGGCTTTTGGATAGTGGTGAGTACTGGTACTGCACCCATTTTTGGGATTTAAGAAATGAATTCCCCACAATTCTAGGTTGCATTTGGCAATCAGCATTGCCATTCCCAATGGTTTCAGACTACTGTGCGGGTAGTCCAATGGTGGTTTTAAAGCGCTTTGAAGCTAACCGGCGCTACTGTTTTTCCTTTGGCAACCCATTTCCCTCATGGCAACCCGGCCTTTCATTCTCGCACTGGTGGGTGGCAAGTGAGGCAACCATTTTGGTGGGCGCACAAACTGCGCAGCTTTCCTGGATTTCGGCGCACATGTGGGTTTTCCGCCATCTTGAATTTCCTAAGCCCACAGCACCAAATGTTGTAGCAGGATAGCTTAAACGTGGGTCAGGACACCCTACAAGCCCCCCCACGTGACTGCACTTTGAGTTTGGGTCGATGGGGAGTCGCGTGCCCAAGGGTTTTGACCCACGCACCGGTCTGTCCGCATAATCTTCTTCCTCTTCTGTAGATGGCACAGTTCAGCGTTTTCTTCTCCATCCGGTACTGATCGATCGGTTCTCCTCGCCGGTCCTGATGGGAGTATTGGGCGGTCCACTGGGCCCATTGGATCTCCGTTCCCGGTCTCCGGATCGTCCTTCTTGGTCATCCTTCATGGTTTCATCTCTCCTAGGATGATAAAGCAAAAGCGGCAATATCTACTCATAGGCGATTTTTTCCACCACTGTTGAGATAGTGGGGCAGCATATGCATTTTATCATAACGAAACATTACATTCTTATTTTAATAAAAACAGTATGACTAAGAGACAGTTTCATACAATCACAGTATGTTAGAGACTAGATGTGGTATGTTTTATGATTGGAACTGAATTAGTCTGATACAGTACCCGCTAGGATTCCAGAGGATTCCTCCAGTTGTTGCAGAGTGTGCCTGGGATGGCAACACTTCAACTGGTTTATGTGTACCCACTTGTCTTCCCCCTCTGCCGAACCGCCTTTGGGGATGTGGATTTTGTAGGCCACAGGGGAGATCTTATCGACGATCTCAAAGGGTCCCTTCCATGTAGGCAAAAATTTGCGCTGCTTGGCCTGGTTCCTTTGGAAGTTGTATAGATAGACTCGGTCTCCCACCTGATATTCCTTCCTGGAAGTTTTCAGGTCATAATGGGTCTTCATGCTATCAGTCGATCTTTCTAGATTCCGCTGAGCATAAGCAAAAGCATGTTGGAGGTGTTTCCTTAAATTCTCTACATACTCATGAGTAGTGGAGGCATTTATCAGTGTCTGCTCTTGGGTCCTGTAGAGCAAATGCTGCGGAAGCACCATCTTGCGCCCAGTCATCAACTCAAATGGTGACATTTTGGTTGCAGATGAAGGGGTAGATCTGATAGCCATTAGGACCAGAGGTAATCGGATATCCCAACTTGGCCCAGAATCTGCCACAAACTTCTTTAATATGCTCACAATTGTCCGGTTATATCTCTCTACTGCCCCAGAAGAAGCTGGTCTATAAGCAATATGCAGCTTTCTCTTGACCCCCAGTATCTCCCACATCTTTGTCATTACTTCACTGGTGAAGTGGCTACCTCTGTCTGACTCAATCCTTTGAGGTAGACCAAAACGGGAAAAGATGTGGTTAATCATCAAGGCCGCTGCAGTTTCCGCCTTGCAATTTGGGGCTGGGAGACATTCCACCCACTTGGTAAACAAGCATGTCACAGTCAACATGTACTTATTCCCCCTAGCCGAGCGAATCACAGGACCTACAAAGTCGATTTGTAAATCTGACCATGGCAGTGTCATTCCCCTCTTTTGTAAAGGCGCCCGGTGTGTGAGGGATGTCGGCTGAAATTGTGCACACACAAGACAACCCTTCAAATATTGGTTGAGGTCCTGGCCCATGTGTGGCCAGTATGCAACCTCTCTTAAGATTTCCAATGTTGTGTGAAACCCCCTATGACCGGCGGTGGCCGCATCATGGGCGTGACTTAACATGAGGCTTCGGAATGAGGTAGGAACCACCCACTGATCGTGGCCAGCTTTGGATTTCCTTACCAGCAAACCGTCTTGGATTCTGAACATTTTTGGACATTTCATCAACACTCTTAGGTCCTCTTTCCCAGTGTAATCGGTATCCGTCAGGGGAAAGTTCTCAGGGTCCTCAAGGTGCTGGTAAAATTTACCAATTATTGGATCCCCCTTCTGAGCGGTAATCAAATCAGCATCAGGGGTCTCCTTACTCCATTGTGCAATTGAAAGGTCGTTGTGAGCATTTGTCTGGGACCTAGTGATAGCAGTGACCTGGATTTCCCCCAACAGGGACTCAATCTCAATTAGATCCCCTTGGATGGCCCCGGTTTTGGCCAGCTGATCAGCTAAGTCATTTCCAGTTTTGTCTGGTCCCTCTACTTTGGAATGACCCTTGATCTTTTTCCAGTAGATGGTCATCCCATTCGATGTGACCAGATCATCAATGTTTTGGATCAACTTCCCATGTTTCAAGGGTTTGTTGTTAGCACATAACATGCCTCTGGTTTTCCAATTAACCAGGTGCTCCACGAACCCGTTCCGTACATAATCCGAATCTGTGATTATGACCAGTTCGTGGAGTTGATGCTGGACAGCAGTGAGGATGGCATGATGCACAGCCATCAATTCTGCCACCTGACTACTTCGGGGACCAATTTTGTATCCAGCGGAGGGTTCTGGGGACTCATTCACCCATGCATTCCCTACGCCGGCCACCAGTTCTTTCTCCCCGTTGTTGTCAACATGGTAAGAGCATCCATCCACATAGACAGTGGGCATTCCCTCACACTTGTCTTCTTCAAAGACTTTGTGTGGGGAATTAAGGTATGCCTCCATGTTGTCCTTTATTTTTAGACTTTCGTCCTCGAGACAGTTTTCTCTGGCACAATCATGCAAGTCAGCCAGACCTTGCGCGAGGGGACTCTTCTTGTTTTGGCCATATCGGACCTCCACAGGAAAGCCTTGCATTGACAGAATCCAGGAAGTAATTCGGGAATTACTCACATTTCCGGCCCGGATTCTGTCACTTTGGAGATATTGCAGAGGCTGGTGTGGAGTCTCCACTATGATGTGTTCCCCCTGGATAAACGGGCGGTAATTCTTCAATGCCCACACCGTTGCCAGGAGTGCCTTCTCACAATCGTTGAATTTTTCCTCCACAGAGGATAAAGTTTTGCTCGCATAGGAGATTACTTTATTGACCTTGTCATGCTTTTGATATAATACTGCCGTCAAGCACGTATTAGAGAACCCCGTCTCCAGGAAGAACTCCTTGTTTCTGACAGGGTAAGCTAGGCAAGGCGCTTGTGAGAGGCTTCTTTTGAGTCGTTTTACTGCCTCGGCTTGTTCTGGACCCCATTCCCACTTGACCCCCCCCTTCAGGAGATGAATCAGGGGTCTGGTGATCTCTGCGTAGCCCTCAATGAACTTCCTGCTGTAATTAGTCAGTCCAAGGAGGCTCCTTAGTTCCCGCAGAGTTGTGGGGTCTTTTAGTTTCTGAAGTGCTTCCACTTTCTTTTCCTGGGGACAAAGACCCTGAGGAGTAATCTCATGCCCCAAGAAGTTAACACGGGTTTTACACCACTGTGCTTTCTGAAAGGAAAGTTTTGCTCCGGCGGCCCTCAACTGTGTCAGAACATAACGGATCTCCGCTATGTGTTCCTCCACAGATGAACTTTTGATGAGGACATCATCTACATAAGCCAAGTTACCCCTTGCACCCAAGTCAGGCATGGCCTTGTGTAGAAAAATGTTGAATTCATTGCCGGAGTTGAGGTATCCGAAGGGAGTCCGGGTCCAGGTGTACTGCTGGCCCCCAAAGGTAAAAGCCAGCTTGTATTGGTCCTCCCTACTGACAGGCACAGTCCAGTATCCATTGGTCAGGTCTATTGCAGTGAATACCTGTGACCCCTGGATCTGGGCCAGCCCTTGGTCAATGTAGGGCAGAGGCCATCGGGAAGTATGGACCCGTTTGTTGAGCTCCCTAAGGTCGGCGCAGAGTCTCCACTGGCCGTTTGGCTTCAATATCCCCAGCACCGGATTATTGAAAGTGCTGTGGACGGGACGGATTATTCCCCGGGACTCAAGGTTCTTAATTATTTCAGTAAGGGACTCCATTGATGCGAGAGGCAAGCGATATTGCTTCACAAACACAGGAGTCATGCCAGGGTCCGTGGGGATTGTTGTTGTGTGGATGTCAGTGCGACCACAGTCATATGAGTCTACCGCAAAGAGATCTTGGAAATCCAAGAAAACTTGTTTCAACTTTTGCTTTTGTTCCAGAGTCACACAGGCATCAGCTAGGTTGACTCTCTCTTCCACCATCTGCCTGAAGCCTGGAAAGACTTCTGGTTTGGCTATCTCCGCGGCCTCCTCCAGCTGGGTGGAGAAGTCCCTGGTCAGAGTGCTGATTTGGACCGGAGGCTTCAGGTGGGAAAGGCAGCCCTCATGGACCTGGAAAATCACCTCATCCCTCCTGAAGTCACAGGTCACATCTTCCTTACCATAGGGGCAGGAAGTGTACACCAGGAAGTTCCCCCCATGCCGGGTGAAAATCCTGTCTGGTGTTGTATTGTCCTCACTGTCACTGTCAACACAGTCCTTGGGGATTGGTCCTAATAGTTCATTTACAAGATCAATGGAGAAATGTCGGTCATCAACCGCCATTCCAATAATGGTGCCTGCGGCTAGAGTAATACTCTTTAAGTCGCTGTTATCCACCTCTATTAGAATGGTGTCATGTTCTATGTTGACTAATGGAGTTGGGTTTACCCCCAACCCTTGCTGTTGGAAAGAAGCATTTAGATGTATGTAAGCATCAGGGTTTTTCAACTCTTGTCCCCTTTTAACTTTCACTTCCAGGGAGAATTGTCGGGTCCTTTCTGGGATGGTGACTTCCTCTTTAACCTGAATTTCAACTGCATAAGGTAGCAATTGAGCTGACCTAAATGCTTTTTCTGGATCATCAAAGCCCATGGGATTATCCGCTAATCGGGACCAAGCTTTGAAGTTTATTAGGTCCAAACTAATGGCAAAGCGATTGAGAATGTCACTGCCTAAGTAAAAGGCGGCAGGGACGTCTCGCACGACCCAACAATTGTGGACTATGCTCTTGTTGCCAATGGAGATTTTGAGCATACACCTGCTTGGCAGGAGATGTTTGGAATTAGGTGCTTCCAGGTCCATTTCCCATTTGTCTATCAGTTTGAAGGTGGGAATGGCTGGATCTTTTGGGAGTTGGCGAAACATGGCTTCACTGATGAAGCTCTTACCGTTGTTCACACACACTCGAGCGAGAACAGAGTCCTTCCCATCATTTAACTGAACAGGGATGAACAACTGCTCTCCAATTTGCTGAATATCAGCCAGGCTTTGAGCTGATTTCACATCTTTCTGGGCTATAGGAGTGGGAGTTTCAGATTGTGGATTGGTATAGAATTTCAAAGTGTTTCCTTCCAGCGTGGAATACCACTTTAGACTGGAAGGAAGGTTGATTTTCAGAAATAGAGAGGACCCCCCATCACCAGTCTCTTGTCCTACTGCTATTACTGTCACGTCTGGAATTTGGCTATTCTGGAAGTGAAATTCTACTTCGTCAGATTTTTGTTCAACCATGTGGCAGGTGCCGTTTAAACTAACATGGTTGACACTCTTTTTTAATTTTATTGGTCGGCTAGTCTGGGTCCAGAGGACCTTGTTTACGCAATCTATTAGGGGTGACAACCTTCTCAGGAGGTCATTCCCTAGTAAACAAGGGGTGCCCTCTGGGGTCACAACTATGACCGGGTGTTTCAACTTGTGTCGCCCGATCTTAATGTCCAAGTCTGCCGTCCCCTCGACGGGAATTTCCTTCCCGTCAAAGTTCTGCAGTTGTCCAGGAAGAGAGGTGAGAGGAATTTGGTAATTCTCTCCCCTTCCTGCATTCAGTTCGTCAAAGGCCCTTCTGGACAGAAGGGTAGCTTGAGATCCAGTGTCCACCAGCGCTGAGATTGTACCCTGCCCCTGTACTTGTACCGGGGCATAATATCTTCCCTCCTTCTCCTCAAGGGGGCACAGATAATGTACATTTTTGGACAACTGGTGGGCTAACTTTCTGGTTTTGGACATCGATAGCGAAGAGATTTGGGCAGAATTCTGTGGAGAGTCTTGGGAATCTGAAAGAAAAATTTGGCAACTGGAGATCAGAGCCATTGTGGGTTCCCCTGGCTCCGGTTCTGGGCCGCCCCCCCCTTTTTGGAGGCAGTCCCCAGGATGGGTTTGAACCAGGGGATTTTCTTGCGGTTGGTTCTGGGATGAGATGGTGGGCGGCGGTAGCTCAGTCTCCACATCTCCCCAGTCTGGATTTGCAACCCTAGGGACCCATTTTTCTTTGGGAGGAGTTCCCCCCTCTCTGAAGGAGAAGATCCTTTTTCCAGGATCCTCTGAGGATCCCTCTCCCTCAAATTGGAAGATCTGTACCTCCTCCTCAAATTGAGTCTGTTTGGGTCTTTTGTTTCTCCGACCCCCCCTCTGCTCCTTAGGAGGCAGACTTTCAGGGGCAAGAGATTTTGTTTCCGGTTCCTGGGTTTCCAGGGGCTGTTTACAAGTGAGGAAGGAAGCTTCCTCCAAGGCTTTACACCCCCCTTCCCTTTGTGCCTCCTCCCTGGGAACCGGTGAGTTATCGGGGTGCTGCCCCCGTCATTGTTCTGGAGCACCAGGTCCAGAGTTGGGTGCGTTCTGCGCCGGCACGCCCATCTGAGGGTTCTGCTGAGCCCTCAGTATGTGACCCAGATCCCGCGCCATGTTTTGAACCTGGCGCTCTAACTGGGAAACCCGCTCAGGCTGATACGGGGCCCTGTTTTCTCCCCTGGGCTGATCCCGGGAAGGGTAGCTGTCCCTTCTCTGGTAATACCCCGGGTTGGGAAGATTTGGGTACCCCTCCACCCTTGGCCTCCCCTCTCCCGGATTCAGTGGTCTGGGCTCAGGGAATTGGGGAAAGAAGGATGGATGGTTTTGGGGCTGAAAGTCGGGTGGATATCTGGGGAAAAAGTTCTGCCCAGGGTTTGGTAAATTTCTGCCCTCCTGTGGGAAGTTTGGAGGGAAGTTCCCTGGGTTAGGTGCTTGGCTGGATCCCCCCCCTTGGGCTGGAGGAGTCCACACGTAACCCAGGATGGGTCTGTTACCTTTGTAGCGAGGACTTACATAGTCAGGAGAGCGAGGGACCCCATTTGTGCGGCTGCCTCCCTGGCTCCCTGTCTGTGACTGGCCCGAGGACCTTCTGGGCCTAGCATTATTAGGTGCAGGTAGGTTTTTAGGCCCCCCCATCTCCAGATCCAAAACGGGGGTGACCTTTACCTCTGCCACCTTGACAGCAGCAGGGGTGCTGTTGGCTTTGGGGTTTTTCTGGGCATTGCTTTTATTTTCTATGGGCTTCTGCACCTCATAGATGCGGGTAGCCTGTTCAATGACCCAGTCTAAAGATCTTTTCTCGTGAAAATCCCTCACGAGCTGGGTCATGATATATTTGGGCAAGGCATGGAAAAACGTGTTTATAAATTCACGGCTATCCGTGCGCACCCTTCTTGTGGTCTGTGCAAAAGCCCGCTTTAACTCCTGCACAAATTCTTGTGGGGCCTGATCCTCCCCACATTGCAAATCGTAGGCTGCCTTGCGAGCCTCTTGAGGATTTCTGTGAACAGAAAAATGTTTCAGGATGGCCGCCTTATAGGTGGACCATCTTAAATGATTTTGGTCCTCCAGCCCCGCAAAGAAACTGGAGTATTCCGGGGAGAAGGTCCACTTTACATATTGAATGCAGCTTTGGCTGTCCTTCAAATGGAAAGTCTCCATCATTTGTTCAAACAACTCTAAGTGCTCCCAAACAGAATACTTAGCGTTCTTATGGTAAGGCGTGATGACGCTCCTGATCGCCTTAATCTGCTTTAAGGGGTCCTTGAGCAAGGCCCTTTTTGCCTTATTGGCCTTTTTGGTTCGGGTAACCCTTGTCCATTCTTCGTCGGACTCAGAGGCACTGCTCCCAGAGGTTCCCGTCTGTTCTTCCAGGTTTTCCCGGATTCTGCGAGCCTGGGAATGGCTGGCAGAATGTGGGGACCTGGTCTCCTGTGTCCTGCGCAGTTCAGAGGAGTCTTCAGATTCCTCCTTGCTGTCAGGATTTGATGGGTACCCCCTCCACTGACCTAACTGGGCAGAGGTTTTCAGGATGCCCTTAATGGGCCTACTCTCCTGGGGTTCCCCACTGAACTGTATTGTACTTGGGTGCCCATACCCGGATGCCCACCCCTCCATTCCTGGATGGTACTGGCCTATGAGCCCCATACTCTTAGCTGGATAGTAATCTGCCATCCCTGTGGCCCTGTGCTCATGTGCGCCAGGGGACACGGGGGTGGTAGAGTCCAGGGACTGGGGAAGATGAAGGCCCCTGGTGTTAGGGCTCCTGCGGTTATGGTCAGGAGTCTCTCTTTCCCAGCGGACCTCATCTCTATCCGCCCCTGCTCCCTGTTGCAATGCAAGAGCCTGCATTTGTGCTTTCAGTTCCTCTGTTAAGGCCTTACTCGACTCTATCAGTTTCTCCTGCATCGCTACCTGTTGCTGGAGCCTATCATTGTGTTGACAGAGGGCCTCATTTTCCCTCTGTGCTTCCTGGTTGGTCCTGGAGAACTGGGCCAGTCTTTGCTGCAGGAGGGTTACCTCCTGAGCTGTGTCCCTATTGGCCTGCTCCTTTCTTGCTAGAGCATCCTCCACCCTTCTGGTGTGCTCTACCAAGTTCTGGTTTTCTTTTTGGAGGTCACCCAGCCCCTGGTGGGCCAGGTGATTTTCTTCCATTTTCCTTTTTAAATGGCAGACTTCCTGGCCTAAGGCGTCTCTTTCCTGACTAAGAGCCTGCATTTGTGCCGCCAGGTCGTCCCTTTGCCGTTGAAGGGCACCAGCTTTTTGGCGCTCCTCATCAAACTCTGCCTGGGTATCCAGGTCTTTCAAGATCAGCTTGTTGCTCTCTACCTTCACTCTATCTAGATGACTTTGCAGGGTGGCTACCTGCTCCGTGCATGCCCTGTTAAAGTCTAATTGTTGCTCCAACTTTTTCTGGCTCTGCAGTAAGGAGTCCAAACTGTCTTGGTGCTCCTTCTGTAGGGCCAGAAATCTGGTATCCTGTTCTGACTTTTCCTTTTGCAGCACATCCATATCCTCCTTTATTTTAGTGATGTACCGTCTGCTGTCATTTTCTGACTCCTGGCTCCTCTGCAGCCTCTGCTCAGAAGAGTCCAGATCAGATTGGGCCTTCTGTAATGCCATCTGTTGCCTATTTGCCAGATTTTGGCTTTCCGCACATCTATCCTGCATGTCTCCAACGTATAGGTACAGGTATGCTGCTATCCTGGCAATCTTATTGTGTTCCTCTTTGGCTTTAGGAGCCATATATAGTTCACTCAGGGCCACATGTAAGGGACCCTGATCTCTATATATATCTGACCCTGTTTCAGTGACCTGTTGTGTGATGGCCTGCAACCACACATCCTGGCCCTGTTCGGTCCATTCACCTCTCACAAATAGCTTATGCAAGAGGTGCTCTCTGGCTATTTTCATGTCTACTAAGGTCGTCATTCTAGAGATTGGTCTCTGTCCTGACTTACAGAAGTTTGTATTTTATTTTTGCAGAACAGAACTTTTCTTGGAGTGTCCCTTTTGAGGAATGCTTCACAGCGTAATGCAGCGTGGTGATCCGACTGGATGTATGTATCCCGTCAGTTAGCACACTGTATTAATCTGCACAAATGGTAAATCTAACCCAACGTCTCGGCTCGAGCCCCCACTTTGTAAGAGGATTCAATTCAACACTACAGCTAAGTCAACGCCTAGTCTATAATACTGAATGAAAACCCTTATTGATATATCTTTAGGTCCAGTTCATGCGTTCTGGATGACTACCCTTGTATAACACCCCTCTCTTGGAATCCCCCTGACCCCACTGAGCCAAGAAGTAGTTCTGTTTTGCAAGTTTAAAAGGTTTATTTGATAAATTAAAATATATATATCACACTTTATAATAAATTAATAATGGAATATCACACTTAATCTGATATGATAAAGATCAACAACAGAGAATCTGGCACTAGCACACTTCTTTATAATTACTAAGGAGTTGAGATGAAATGGATAAGGTAGCACACTGGTAATTAGGAACAAAAGTATAACGTGGTAGAGGATGCTTTATGTAAGCTCAGGTGGATGCAATATTCAATGAATGCAGTACAGAAAATACGCAATATGATTTCAACCAAACAATGTAATCACTTTTCTCTGGCTACTCCCCTCCCCCCCTTGATGCAAGGCAAGGAAATGGAAGGAAAACACACAGTTCTCAGAAATGCAATCAACTGTAATTCAGTTCAATCCAGCAAGCTTACAGAAAACAGATAGGAGTTTTGAAAACACAGGCAATGCTTGGATATGTGCTGGCAATGAATGAGAAATATGCTAACTTTGCTTTTAATTCCCTTATAGAGGTTCAGGGTGAGTGGTATCTAGTTAATATTAGTCCAGGCTCACACTAGCAATGATGCAGGGAGAGTTAGCAGGTTAAACGAATTTCTGGCCAATGGAAAGCAAACAGCAGCAGTTTTTACATGTGAAGAAATTGCAAATCGCGGTAAAATTCGCGGATGCGCCGAGCGCTATTACAAAGGAACCGCAAGGACTATCTCTACCGTTTTGGGGTCCTAGAAAAGCCTGGGATCTCAGCTTCCAAATGAAAGTTATTGCAAGTCTCTAGCCCAAACGGTTGCGGAGATATGAGTAATTTAGTAAAGGTCGTTTTTGGTTTTGTAAATTTTAAACGCACACTTTTTCAAAATGACAAGTGACAAATTTTTGCAGCTAGAATGACAGGTGACAGCTAGGAGGCAGTTCTACTTAGGTTAAATAGATTGAATTAGATGAATTTAAACTAAGAGATGTGTTCTGAGTTTTGCTAAGTACTCACAAGAGATTTTGAACAGGAAAGCGACTTGGTCACGGACTTCAGTCTGGTCAGGTCTTTCCGGGTTCTGCTCACAGCGCCTGGCCTCTGGAACTGCTCACAGGGGTCTGGTCTCTGCTAGGCACCGGTTCTTTGGGTCTCTCTGCTCTGGATAGACTGAAGTCTCTAGTTTGGCTTTCTGGAGTTTGATGGAGGTAAGTATGGATTTTTCCGGCAGAGCTTTCAGCGGCAGATGAAAAATGAATCCCCTATCTGTCCTGTCTGTCTGCTTTTATGTGTTTAGAATGTGGGTGTGTTCTAGCATCACTGACCCTACCTCTCTCTCAGCTTCTAATTGGTCAAACTTCCATTTCTTACTTGATTGGGGGAATGAAATGAAGTGTCATCAGGATGAGGTCTGTTTATGATACAGAGAACCCACCCCTGTCAACTTTACACACAATCTATATCTGACCTAAAAACATATTTGCACAGGTACACATTTGTTTAAAATTACATATACATGGTGTGGCTGAATTTAGCCATGTCTATGTCCAAATCTGCTCATTCTCGGAGCTTGCATTCAAAGAGTGTACATAATTGACTTTTTAACTGCTTTTCCAATTTCCGACATGGACCCAACTTTACATACATGTGTGCAGGGGGTAGGGACATTAACTGATGAAGTTTCAGATTTTTAACATGCACACATTTAGAGTAATATCCACTTTTCCGCTAAAACCCCCCTGAACATACCACTGGTTCCTACCACGTCTTAAACTGTGGGCAGAAAAATCACAAGAATTATGGTATCATTTATAAAATTTTCACATGTCCGCTCTATGAATTATCCCCCTTTTTATAAAACCATATCCTTGCTGCAGGGGTGTGTCTTTTCAGGTCACATGGTACAGAAACCAGTCTTTCCAGTTTCTGCCAAGCCAGCTTGCTTCTCACAGGCAGTGCTCCTCCCAGCTTCTCCAGGAGGAAGCCACTTTTTACGACGTCTGTAATAAAAAACCTTTGCCTGAGTGGAGAGGGCTTTGTTCACTCTCTGGCAGAGCACAGGAAATTCAATTATCAGATAGATGGCATATCCTTAGCCTGGGCAGCAAAAGGAAGGTTGGCCTGGGAACACAGTGGTGACTCAAGTTTCACTGCTGATGGGTAGTTGCTAGGCAAAATCAAGTTCCTTAAGCCAGACCTTCAGCTAACTTTTTGTTGCTTTTAAAATAACTTGTAATTTTACACATGCAGCTAGAATGCTGATTCTAAGCGCAAAACTATGACATTTCAACAGTTACAAAGGCATGTGACACCAAACATAGGTCACTCATTTAATTTAACATTTTCGATTTTGGTGGTTTTAAATCCAGTTGTAGTTAGGCTTAAGCTGCTGACTCCATAGCATTTTTGTTATAAGCATTGTTTTTGGGCTCTTCATTTCCCAGATTTTGTAGGCACACAAAACTCCATTCTGCCAAATGTCTGCTGGTGTTCAGTGAATATTTTGCACAGGTTGCAAGGTTTGAAATAGGCATTTTGCTTGCCTTCAGAAAAACACACAGAGTGGTTTTAAAACGCCGGCTTTTGGATAGTGGTGAGTACTGGTACTGCACCCATTTTTGGGATTTAAGAAATGAATTCCCCACAATTCTAGGTTGCATTTGGCAATCAGCATTGCCATTCCCAATGGTTTCAGACTACTGTGCGGGTAGTCCAATGGTGGTTTTAAAGCGCTTTGAAGCTAACCGGCGCTACTGTTTTTCCTTTGGCAACCCATTTCCCTCATGGCAACCCGGCCTTTCATTCTCGCACTGGTGGGTGGCAAGTGAGGCAACCATTTTGGTGGGCGCACAAACTGCGCAGCTTTCCTGGATTTCGGCGCACATGTGGGTTTTCCGCCATCTTGAATTTCCTAAGCCCACAGCACCAAATGTTGTAGCAGGATAGCTTAAACGTGGGTCAGGACACCCTACAAATCCAACCTGTAGTTTCAGATCGTTAAAGTGCAGGTACACGCCATCAATTGGTTTGTACACCGACGGGCACATTCATGGCGCAAAGCCCCACTGCAGTACACTTCCGGTTTCAATATACCTTCCTATTACTACACAGCAAGCTTCAATGTCCCGATACAAACAAGACCATGTTGCAAAAAAATAAGACCATTTGGCAAACATTGCTTCTTTTCTTTCCATGGCTAAGGACGCAAATCTAACCCAGGCAATGTAGATGATATGATATGTTATTTATAATGCGCTTAATACCCAGAGGTTTCCAAGCACGGACCAGGGGATCGAACCTGTGGTGTTCTGTGTCGGACCAGGGGATCGAACCTGTGGTGTTCTGTGTCAGACTAGGGGATCAAACCTGTGGTGCTCTGTGTCGGACCAGGGGATCAAACCTGTGGTGCTCTGTGTCGGACCAGGGGATCAAACCTGTGGTGCTCTGTGTCGGACCAGGGGATCAAACCTGTGGTGCTCTGTGTCAGACTAGGGGATCAAACCTGTGGTGCTCTGTGTCGGACCAGGGGATCGAACCTGTGGTGCTCTGTGTCGACCAGGGGATCGAACCTGTGGTGTTCTGTGTCGGACTAGGGGATCAAACCTGTGGTGCTCTGTGTCGGACCAGGGGATCGAACCTGTGGTGCTTTGTGTCGTCTTGCTTCCAATGCGAGCATGATGCCCCTGAGCTGTACATTGCATCCAATGCTCTGATTGGATTCTTGCTACTTTGTGGTTTGGGCTATCCCTAGAGAAGTATGAACTGTTCTAAGACGTGTACGTGATTTAGCACTCAGGCCCCCTATCCTATTGATTTGCAAATCGCATCATAAACAAAAATGTATCTCAAATAAATAAGCATATATGGGTCTGATTTACAATGGGATTGCACCCTTGTAAAATGCATGTGTTAATCCGGGCCCATATGTGTCAAATGAAATGCTGGACTTGGAGACTTGTGCTCAAATGCCTACAGTCCATAACTCAATGGAGGATTAGGCTCCCCCAATTCATTCAAGAAAAGGATAAAACCAAAGGAGTTCATGTAGACCCCCCCCCCCCTTTTTCCCAGCCATCTCTTGGTCTTTTCTTCAAATGGCAATTCGTTAATTTTTAATAAAGTGGCTAGTCTTTCTTTGTCTATTAAATGAAGGTAAGCTTGAGACTTGGGCTTCACTTACACTTTTAGGTAGTGGATCGCATTGCTTTTATTTTCTCTCATGCATACCTGATTTTCTGCTCCGATAAAAGGTACCAGTTCTTTGCCTTTCTATTATTTATCAGCAATAAATCCGTCTGTAAAATAGAAACCGCCTTAAAAAATAATAACACGGTCTACTTTTGCAAAATCTAAATACTTTAGCGTCTGACGTTTGAAGACTTCCCTGCCTGCAACCATGTACCAGCACATTTTGAAATACCAGGTTCAAGCATAATGATGTCTGACGAGAAGACCCCATCTAATGTCTGTAATTTGTTGTCTTGCTTTATGTGTTATCAACATAGGACTACAAGCCACAAAATGCAACAAAAACAGAAAAAAAACACAACTGGATGGCCAATCTCTCCCCTGATATGGTACAGTTTGTGTGTCCTAGGAGGTGTCTGCCATCCCATGCTGACAGACATCATGGCCTGAAATAAATGAGCTGAGCCATCAGTGTTGTCTTTAATTACCTTTTGTATTACTGGTGATATGTTCTGTGATTCGCCCTGCAAAATACTCTGTTAATCAGATGATGGGGTTGCACATGTGTTGTATCCTGGCTCCTACTTGTGGTAGGCCGCCCCGCCTAGGGCACGTGCTGTGTCACGGGTTGGTGTCACATGGGTGACCATGTGATAGTGTTCATAGAAAGGGGCACACCTATCCCTGTGCAGCAGTTATCACCTGAAATCACTGGCTGGCAGTGGTCAAGTCCTAGACATAAAAGTGGGGGGGACTCAGCAACAAATGCAATGGGATGTGACGTCGCCTGAAATGGGCATATCAAGGTGAAATATGTACATTTCATTCAATTGGCTTTGCATAACCACGCAAATTGCACAGGACGAACGGCATTTGCCTTTCATAAAATCAGCACACACACAAATCCAAGAGAGGAAATGTTCTTTAAATATTGTTTTTAAAAACGTTAAGCAGTGTGCATGTTTTAAACTCCAAGAACCAATACAAATGTTTTCCCTGGCACTTTCAGTACCAAAAAGGAACATTTCACCTTTAGTTGTTTGCAATTTTTCATTAGGTTATATAGTGCTGTGGTGTGGTGTCCAGCCTGCAAACCGGTCGACTGCAGTTTGATCCCCCAGGTTGAATACAAAGAAGACATTCAATGTTTCTCATTTTGGCTGGGTGGGGGACTGAGTCGACCCTCTGAAAAAAATGGGTGGAGTCCATCCACCCGCGTGTACCCTCGACTTGAACCCCGCTGGCTCCTGTGTCCATGTCAGGCAAGCATGCAGGAGGGCGTCCGACCCTACCCAGGCCCATAACACTACTCTCCTCTCTGATATAATGTGCTGGGCTGTGCCATGTTCTCCAGTGAGTGATTGCAGGTTATGGGTAAACGCCTTCTAGGAGACGCACCCTTGGCTCTCAGGAGTTGGCATGTGAGCGCGGGGAGGCGTGGTTGTATGGAAGCCTTGGCTGAACTCGCAGCTTTACTCTACAAACAGTGGAAGCTCAGTGAGGCCTTTCCACATTCCGAGAACCGCTCGAGTGGCAACACAAACAAACTTGTCCTCAGTCCTTAGAGTCACCTCACCCTTCCAGTCGGCTCGCCTGGCCTCGAGAATAAGTCGAGGTCTAAAGTATATGTCCAATTTGTCAGAATGATGTAGGTGTTCTGGTTTAAAAATGTCATTCTGTCTGCAATGTCACCTTTCACACTGAGCGTGAAAATGCTCTGTGTATTCAACGATATGGCTTGGCTGAGTCACTTCCTCCTTTTAGAATTGAATAAACACCCCACACGGTCCTCTCGGCGCAATTACTTTAACTAGTGTGCACAACGGTATCATAGCAACCTAGCATGATGCAACTATGGCACAGCCGTCTCATAACAGTGCCCATGTGTGTGACCACGCCACAAATTGTACTTTAATGTGGATGATAAGGTACTTATCCGAGGGGCTTCACTCGAAATAGTCCTTTTGTAAGAAAAACTGGTCTCTAGTTTAAAGCAGAAGCCACCATGTTCACATTATGAAAGTTCCACTCTAGACTCCCTTGTTAACCTGCTCCTGTCTGTAAAGCTGTGGGAAGTACAGCGCCACTGGCAGAGGCACGCACCTGGCTGCGGCCGCCATCTCGTGCACCATGAAGGACACACAAAACACTTGCTCTACCCAGTAGTGCAATTTGGACAGCTGCCCTCGCAAATCATGCAGTGTAATTAGCAAGCGTCGATCAGCAACCCCAGTTCAACCAGTAGCCGAATCCTCACCTCCCCTATCCAAAACAATACAGTAGACTCCTTGAGTGTTTGATCACTCCACAATAATCTATCCCAAGATGTAACTAAAATGAATTGACTTCACCATCTAAATGCTCGTTTATTTTGGTACATCTATTTTTCACAAGCCCATCATATTTTGGGGAGATACATTTTCTTCGTCAGGTACAGTTATTAAGGTCACGGCTGGAATGTTTTTTTCCGGGGCCCAGAAAAGGGCAATACCCGGGTCATGCCGACTTTGGCGGACCCGGTTATTGTCCTTTCCTGGCCTCTGAAAAAAAACATTCCCCATGGGAGGATTCTAACAACGGGCCCGTTAATGACGGGCCCGTTGTTAGCATCCTGAACTGCTAGCGGGACCCGTTAAGGACGCCTGGTCTGACCAGGCATTCCTTAGCAGGTCCCGCTGCAGTCCTCGTAATAGGGCAGCCCGTAATGAACGGTGCCGGCCCCGTAGCGTCTCCGTTCATTACGTGGCCGCCTGCCTCCAAATGAGGCCCTTTGAGTAAAACAGTTCTTGTGTCTATAGAAAAACATTTCAAGTTTGTAGAATTTTCAGATAAAAGAGAAGATCTTGCTGAAGCATTTACTTGCTGGATCAAGCTATGAGCACTCACATAACAAAGGCCTGCCTCACACGAGCGGGTTGCACACCAAAGGGAGTTTGAGGTTTCTGGCATGGGAAGGGGCAGACTTAGAGCTTTCGTTCCTTCCTGTACCCACCATTTCCTATCCTGTACCCACCATTTCCTATTGAACAAGGCACTTTGGGTATGATCCAAGAAGGCACGGTTCATAGTGCTTTGCCATGTGGCTCTTTGTCATGTGTACATTGTTAACTGAAAACGCCTATTTTGCTTTCACGCTACAGATAGAAGTGTTTTGCTTGTATTTCTTAATCCAACAATAATATTTAAGTTGTTTGGTAAACAAGCTAACATTCTGCAATATCTAGGAATGCGCTGGCTTTCTGGGGTAATAACGGTACTGATAACATGGATCTGTCCTTTAAGACAATGAGCTAAAAAAAGCGAGCTTCTCAGTTAATTTGCTTAACCATAGTGCTTTGCTGTGAACTGATGAATGAACGAGGGATGGGTTATATGTGGCACTGTGACGTGCGCATTGATAACTGAAATGGCATTTTATCTCTTACATTTTACAGGAAATCCTTGGATTTTCTGAGAATGTTAAGAACATTTTCAAGTACAAGTTTGTAGGAAGACTATGGTTCTTTATTTTCCAAGCTTTTCCTAATATCTCAGTCCTTTGAGATGTCTTAGGTTTGCCATGACTTCCAACACAATGCAATATGATGTAAACACTTGCATTTACTTGGAATGTTCCATCACCTACTTTTTCAGAGAATGTCCAAGTCTTGCAACCATTGTGGCTTATCTAATTGTATCCTAGCACTCTGATCCCCTAGCGATCCATAGTAATGCACTACTATCTTTGATTTTCCAAGCTTCTCATAGTAAAACCTAAGATGTCCAGTATCATTCTTACAGGGGAGTCCAGGTACAGCTTTAATGGCATGTCTAACACCACATTCACAATCTCAGCAGGGCAACCAGTTTGTCATATTTAGTTAACCTCCTATCCTGGATGAGCTTTCATATCACACTTGACATAACTAACCATAAAGGTATTATAAATATGCATTTTTATGACCCTGAGGGAAACATCCTGGAACAATCATGGTCATCCATGGGTGATCATGGGGAACTAAAGTTAAAAATGGTTTGACAATGATCATCAAAGACGAGGTGACGTCCATCTAGTTTAGGGTCCACCTGCCTTTCTTTCCTTTCCTTCCTGATACCCCTTCCCACATGACTATTGTTCTCTCAAGACTGCAGCCAACACACTAGCACAGTATCTGAATGCAAGCATAGCAATCTCTCAAAACAAACACACCCACAGGGGAAGCCCCAGATATACAGAGCAACATCACAGATTTGCATTCAAAATGACCTCCTGAATGACATGGTCCAACTATCCTGACAATGTGAGCTGCAACTGGAAAAGGCCAAAACAATCCATACACCTTTGCGTAAGATCTCAATCAATAAACACGGAATAAGAAACAGAGTTGGGTCCGCCTCTCATGCTCCTGCCTTAAAACATAACTGGGGACAACAAAAAACTCTGTCCCCCAATGGCAAACAACAAGTCTAAAAACCTGCACACAAATCAACAACGGAGCGAAATTTGAATGGAACAATGGAGTACTAAAATTATACACCAGTCCCCACTCATCCAAAATCCATTGTGGCCCCGAAAAAAAACAACCCACATCCAAATGTCCTATTGCCTAGCAATACACAGACCACCTCGCACAGAGCGACATCTTGCCTAACAATACCACATCACCTTGGAGATATTTACACAACTCACATCTTTAGCTCCATCACACCCACATCCCTACACCCCAGTGGCTAACCTGGTCTTGCAGTGCTGTGATTGATCAGAGCCTGTGCTCTCCCTACTGGATATACACATTGGAGGAGTCGCTAGTAACTGTGCTGGCCCCTACGGGAATATAAATCGTTGGCACTCTGAGGTTTGGAGAGAATTAAGAAAATATTTACAAGAAACAATGCATGCATCTTATTTGGAAGTTACTTGCAAATGTGTGTCTTAAACCTTCCACAAATAAGACATTTACAAAAAGGAAAGGCCCAGTACTTGCAGGCTATGAAAGCAAAGGATGAAATTTGAATACACAACTTGAGTTTTATTTTCTGGTGAAAATGAAGTATCATTTTGCTAATTTCAAATGAGAAATTCATTGCAGTCAACAACCCTTTTATACGTATTAAATTAATTTTCTAATTACCCTAACTGAATTTAGAACACCCTAGTGGTGTTTCCAGAAACCTGCTTGGTCAATCTGCGGGCTATAGGAACTATTATAGCCCGCAAACGGAATATAGCCCGGAATTGAATCGCATACCTCCGCTGCCCATGACAGACCAGAGAAGAAGTTGCCGACAAGAACTAAGTTGCTGCCGCCTTCCTAATCTGCCTGCATCCCATTAAGCACCGGAATTAGTTAAACTACGATGCTGCCAAGCAAGCATGCCTGGCGTGGCCCTGCCCTCTCTCAGAAGCTAAGTGAAAGAAAGCTGAATGTTTAAGCTACGGAAACAATCCTGCTGTGTGAGCATACATAACGTAGCTCAGCCCCCTCACGAAAGCTAACGAAATAAAAGATTTCTTTTGAACTCGACATCACTTTATCTGCTACATTGCTATGCAAGCATATTTAACTTGTCCGCGCCCCCCTCAGCGAAATTAGGCAAAGGAAACCTTTCTTTTCAGCTCCATAAGAGTCTAAATCAAACGCTGCATACAAGGAAACAGAAACAGTTACAAACAAAATTAAGTAATCATTATGTAGTGCCCACCTACTGAATGCTAACAATATACTTGGTTTTATTGTTGAAATAATTCAATATTATATTTAAAATTCCTAACTATACCCCTGTAGTTCCTGCGTGATCAAAACAAAAATAACACCCACCCCCGTGCTAATTACCTCCCACAATCCTACAGAAAGTAATGTGCCTTATTTCTTATTTAATGAAATACTGAGGGTGTTCTAATAGCTAAATTATAAACCTGCAGCTCGGGCCGTACCAGGCGTTGTGGGCAGAGCATACGTATATGTTATTGCCATAGCATTTCCCAATGTGACCACCCACATGGCTTTGATCGTAGCGTTATGGTGAGAACTTTCAGCTTTCAACACCATCTTCTCTTTCCACATAATCATCAATATACTCATAACCTGAAAATCCCATGGGCAAAACTTGACAATAGAAGACACCATGCTAAAGCTGCTCTGTGTTTTAACCAATATTCCTGTTGATATGTATTCTGGGATGGCATTGCTGGAGTGAGGGATTGTGCAAGGGCAACCTTGTGAAAATGACAAATGGGGTAATACAATCTCTTCCGAGTAGCTCTGGATGAAAAGTCGAGTTATTATTGCCTCCCTGTTAAGCAGATGATTTTCCTCTGCCCTTAAACTGTTGAGGGCACTGGTGTAGTGGGGGCCCAAATATCTGGAGGGCCACAAAATGAGAAATTATGTAGTAGAAGCAAAGGGTTCTGATTTCACAGTAGCTTCTTATACTTCACGCATATGTGCAAATTAAATATGCAGAAAACATGCAAGATAACTAACACTCTTTCTGACAGCAAATAACAGACTTATCGAATTTACAAAGTAAGAACAGAGACATTCTTAGATATCAGCAATCAGATAACATTTCTGCAGAAACATGATCAGTTTCAATAGATAAGTGCAATACGCACAAACACAAAATGTTGTCTCCGGCCTAGCAAATCTTCTTTTAACAATAAATAGCATATATTTGTGTCTGCTCTGCAGTGTGAGGCCGCCCTGGCCAGCATAACATGTGGAAACCAGGTAAGCCAGAAACACAGGTGAAGCAAAGGTTGTCTATGGTACCTTTGAATTTCTATCTGGTAGCTGAGCTGAGCTCTACGCTTTATTCCTCAAAGAGATGCTGGGGATTTAGGAAAAAGGAAGCACAATGCAAAACATGTATGAAATATAGAACGTGATGCATAGGCAAAAAAACATTGAAAGAATAGAATGAATGTGTAAAGTAGGTATCACTGGGTCTGGGTGACTTACCCTGCAACCAACTCAAATCACCCGAATTTTGGAAAGTTTTGTCTCAGGTTTGTCCACATGGTTTAAAATGGGACTCTTGGCTGGTGCTCCCATTCAGTTTCAGAAATGCAGGAGATCTTTATGGCAGCAGACATAGCCTATATGGGCAAGAGCAGGAGTCAGGCAGTGAGATTTAGGATTGGTTTTGCCTGCATAGCAGTATGTGACACTTTCACTAAATTGGAGTGGGTAGACCACCCAGGTTGCATCTCCAAAGATGTGGAGGGCAAATGACACACCCGTTAGTGTCCATCTCTTATTGGTAGTGTGTGTACATGTGTCGTTGGATTGCACTTGGGCTGAGGAGCTGGAGGAGCCGGGAATCCCTGATGCAGTTTGTGGGAGAGTCAGCTCACTGGATCATGCTGGGACGGAGAAGCAAAGATTCAAGGAGGTGGGTGACACACCTGTTACTGTCTGTCTCTTGAAGCAAACGAGCAAGGCAGTGAAATTAAAGGATACCTGGGATAAGAATCACCCAGAGCTTGGAATCCCTGACAGCAGCTTCTGGGAGAGTCACACTCACCTGTTTTTTCAGGGAGGGAACATCAAAAATTCAGGTAGGTGTTAAGACACAGTTGAACACATTCTGAACAAAATGTGGGTCGTTCTGATTACCCATATATATTGCAGGGAGAGGACACGGTCTATTTGCACATTTGCACAAAACGTTCCCTCCATGCAATGCTCTTCGATTCCACAATGTCATTGAACATGAAGGAGTAAAACAGGCAAAATTGCCTTTACTCTTCACTTTTCCACCATGTTAGCGGAAAAGTGATAATGCTTCCTGCAATGAATGATTGTGGAATGCAATTACAATCAATTCCTAGGTAATCCACCTGATCTCAACAGTTCAACAGTTGCGTTTGCAAGGCAAAGAGGAAAATGGCTGAGCTGGATCAAAAAAAATGTGGTAAAGACATTTCCTGTCACATTTTACAGTTTGCCTCTGAATGGATATGGCCCCATGTCCACACCCACAGGAGCGAGTGACAGGGGAGATGTGCTGCTCATTGCCTTTCTACTCCGAACTACGACTTGGCTCTCTGCACCAGGGAGACCAACTTTGTATGTTATTGTCATGATTATTACTGAGCTCAGACTTAGTTTCAGGGAGCAACTGAGCGCTTCACAGGTCATTGGGTAAAGAAAACAGTGAGGGTAGCAGAGATACAAAGGAGTGGGGAGCTAACAATAGGGGAAGGAGAGCGTGTGGTCACATTGTCAGCAAGAGTTCTACAAACAACTTGGACAGAAAACAAGAGGGGGGCAGATTGCCCGGTTTCACATTGGGTGGGGCATGTCTATGGACCTAGGTGTTAGAGAGAAGCCATTACTTGAAGGGGAGGGTCTTGAGCTCCACATCTAGTCAACTAAGGGAATCATTAAACTCACGTCCCACTCCTGTGGCATAGGTCACTCAAAGTTACAAGTCCCAGAACAAGGAAATGCACACGTGTTGCAACATGACAAAGCACATCCACTTAGACTGATGATGGAGGGTGCACTTTAAATTCCTCCCAGCATCTCCGTGGCCAAGGTGGGAGGTATGCAGATCTCATTTAATGAAGACCATGGAAGAATTGACAGACGGAGTACCTGACCAGCACGAGGAGACTGCACATCCCAGATCTTTATCCCCTGCTTTCCCCAGCCCCTAGGTCAGATAGGAATGGATGAAGATCTACACAAAGACTATGCTCCATCACAATCCGGCAAGAACAAGCAATGATACTGAGGTGGAAGAGGAGAATGACACCACCACAGATATAGAGGCTGAACTATTAATTGAAGAATGCCCCCACACGTGTGTAAAGCTTCTTGGAGAAACAGACCTCCCATTTCAGATCTGAAAACACATCACACTTGGACTCAACAACTCCAACAGTTCCACCACACCTACGTGAATCCAATCTGTGCGCTTGACACCTACTACGAAAGTAAACAAATGTGCCAGTACTTCACAGAAAATAAAAAGCTTCTGAATATGGCCAAATGCACACTCTGGCGGTAAACTATGCTGAGGGGTAGTAAGGACCTTGGGTACCATATACATGTGGTTCCATATGCAACAGCACCATACCTAAATAGAGGAAAATACAAAAGATCTGATGTGTATCACAACCCATATCAACAGACAAGTATCATACCACCATCAATCTGAACTATTTCCTCTAAAAGTATTTCAGCGGCACCAGCTCTTGCCACTGGGAGTAGCACACTAAGCTCTATCCCCTGCACTCCAGTCGTGCATTGCAATGATCCCACATTGAACCAGTATTCAGCAAGTATTAAGCAAGTGTTTATGCATGGCCAGAAATAAGCCAGGTCCCATCACAGACACTGCCTCCTCAATTCTAAGCTTATCATAATGTTGTCAATATGTCCATGTGGAAACCACTGTATTATGGAGCCTTCTTTATGGCAATCATTGCTGTGACGTTCCCACCATATTTTCTATAGCAAAGCAGTACCACAATTATACAACAAGCTTATGACTACAGTGGGTCATTCACTGCAGGAATCTGCTCTGTAAAATGTCTACTTCAACATGGACATGTGCATGGATATTGCAATATTATTTCAAAACAACAGTGTAGTGTAAATTGAAAAATAATATGTTTTATTCACTAAAAATGTGCTGAAATGTATGGGGACAACATTGATACCCACGCAGTGAATAGTGAGAAATCCACTCTGAATTCCGCTTCCTCCCAATCCACAAAAACAGCATTACTTTTCCGCTCCCACTGAAATTAAACCCAGTTTTGTGCGGTTTTGCGCTGAGCGTGGTGTTTCATTCAGATGTTAGTTTCATGTAGCATGACGATAAACTTCAGACAACCTTGTACTTTAAAAAATATTTGTAAGAACTTTGCACTCTTTTTTATTCATAAATGGTTTGCGTGGCGACACGAGAACCTTTGTGGAGGTCTTTCATCAATCCGTGCTAGGTTTTCGACACCAGAAACCTTGTGCAGGTCTTTTTTCTGATCCGTTTTAGTTTGGTGCAGCAACACGAGAAACTTCAAGTGGGTCTTTTTCGATCTGTGGTAGTTTCGTGTAGCAGCACAGAGAACTTTGCACACTTCTCCACAATCAATGCTAGCTACACGCAGCAACACTAGAAACTTTGCGTGGGTTTATTTGAATCTGTACTAGTTTTACATTTCGACATGAGAAACTGCGTGCCCCTCTTTTTGATTTGCGCTAGGTTCACACAGCGGCACGAGAAGCTTTGCACAGTTATTGTTAAACATGCTAGGTTCACGCAGCAGCAGAAAAAAGCTTTGCATAGGGGTAGCAGGAAGGAGCCAGATCAAGTAGTGTTGGAGGTGTGAGAGGCTTGTGAATAAACCAGGGTAATTAATACTAGTCAATATATTGAATTAAAATACCTGAATTGTCTATTTATGGTTACATAGGTAAATTCACAAATAATAATTCTGGAGCTACTAAGCCATCTCATAAAATGCCTTCTAATTTGAGAATAGGATGTTTGAGAGTTGAACGTTATTGTAACAAAATGCAAGGGTGTGCAATGGACAGAGTAAATAAAGTAAACATGTTGTGCTTGCCCCAGATGGAAAGTAGACAATGTTTTTATTCTGTGTAGCACATAAAGTTACCGTACGCTCTACATAATCATAGAAACAGGTGTCTCTTGTAAGTATTGCTAGAATTGGTGGATTTTGAAAGGGTTTTCCGCTTAACAGATTTTCCTTGGACCACCAGCGTAGAGCTTGTACCGGGGTTACCACTCCTGCATTGGGCACATGCATAGGCACCATCGTGGAACTAGATAAATGCATAAATCCATCATCCCAAGCAGGTGCATTGCCTTGCGTACGGTTATTTGGCGACCAGGGGGATAATGCGGTATCTGCAGCAGCATGTTTTGAAAGCTTTCATTTGAGGGGAAGACTAGCCCCTCTGTTTCTCTATGATAGCTCCTATGAACAGTTTGGTTTGGCTTGGAACGAGGCTTAATTTTTTCTCGTTGATTGAAAACCTCAATTGGAACAGAAGGCAAATTGTTCTTTAGGTATTTTGCATGCAAATTTGATGGGATTCCCCTGTTATCAGCCAGTCATCCATATAAGGGTACACTCGGATAGATTATCTGTGTAAGTGAGCCGCCACTGCTGCCAGTACCTTGGTGAATACCCTTGGAGCTGAGGCTATGCCGAAGGGGAGCACCTTGAACTGGTACTGTTGATTTGCTATTTTTGAAGTGCAGGAATTTTCTGTGGGCTGGGAACATTGAAATATGAATGTATGCATCTTTCATATCCAATATTGCCATGTAGTCCCCCTGTTTCAGCAGGCGGATTACTTCTTGTAGCATTGTCATGTGGAACTTTTGTGGCTTAACATATGTGTTTGCAGGACACAGGTCTAGGACAGGGCTAATTGTAAGGTCTTTCTTTGGCACAAGGAAGTATGTTGAATAGAAACCCTTGTTTACCTGTTTTGCCAGGATGATATCTCTAGTGCCCTTTTCCAGCAGTGCTTTGACCTCTTCTAGCAGAATGTGTTGTTCTTCCTGCGTTGTTTCCTTCTGTCTTGGCGGGTGGTTGGATGGTCTCTGTATGAGTTCAATACAATAGCCTCCCACCACGGTGGATAGTACCGACTTGTCTGAGGTGATCCCCTCCCATGCGTGGGTAAATTGAGAAATGCGACCTCCTACTGGAGAGGCATTAGAGGGGACCTGGAGCGGTTCATCATTGTTTTGGGGGGGGGCGTGAAGCCTCTGCTTGAGGAGGCTCTTTCTCTATCCATAGACCTTCTATGGCCCCTTTGAAAATTCTGAGGGGAGGACTGCCCCTGCGAGGAACCTCAAGGTGACGTTTGTCCACCCGGATTATAGAGGAGCGTTGATAATTTTGTCCTCGAAATAGGCATGTGTTCAACGCGCTTCAATGAGCAAAGGGATTGTTAGTTTAGTTGTGCAAGGGACTTAAGGGTGATGTACTCTTCTTTAGCACTTTTAAGTGTGTCCTCAACCGTCTTCCCAAATAAGGCATTTGGTTCAATTGGCATATTCAGTAGGGTGGCTTGAGTTTCCAGTTTAAAGCCATATTGTCTTAACCAGGCATGGTGTTTAATAAGAGTGCCCTCTGCTATTATACGGCCTGCATTATCTGTGGGGTCCAGGTTATTTTTCAGGATGCATTTGGCCACCTGATTACCATCAGCCACTGTGTTCAAGAGCTGTGATTTAAATGGCTCTGGGATGGTTTCAATTTGTTGTAGCATTTCATCTCACTTATGATGATTGTAACTAGCCAAGAGAGTGGTGTTATTTGCGGTTCTTACTTGGTATGCAGGCGAGGATCTACATTCCTGCCCAGTGTATACATATTTTTGCTCTCCTTATCAGGAGGGCCCTCAGTAGAGGCTAAAAGCATGCCCGCCCTCATTCTTGTGGTTGTAACAATGAGAGAGTCAGGCTTTAATTGACCCCTGATGCATAAGGGATCAGAGGGTGCTGACCTGAACATTTTCTCAATACAGGGGTTACATTCCCTTGTAAGGTTGGGGGTGAGTAGAGCAGGTTGAATTTGCCTCTGATAGGATTACAAGAGGGGTATGAACTGTGTCACAGACGTTGTATCCCCACAGATGTCTTCTAGAGAGTCTTTATCCACTTGTGCCTCTTGTGTATCATTTTTGAAATGTTCGGCAGCTCTTAAGAGGAGCTCATTGTACTGCAGCTGATTGTCCACAGGGGAGTCAGGCACGGGTTGGTCATGATAGTCCGCAGATAGTGTGATGTGGACATCATTGCTGTGTCATCATAATTCTGGTCAAGATCATATTGGTCCTCTTGATCCCCTTGTGAACTAGGATCTTGAGAGCCTGAAGCGCCTATATAGTGGATCCTGGAAGGTGTCCTGCGAGGGGCTGAGCTGGATGGTGTTTAGTCTTGTTTTTTTTTTTGCAGCAGGTTGGTCTTTAGCTGCCTCCCCTGTAAATTGATCAGGATTGCAGTCAAAGTGGTCTACAAAGCATGACATTCTTCGCATTATTTTTCTGGGGTCCATCAGGTGGAGCTAGGAAAACCTGAGGGAACAGGAGTAGAGGTACTCTATGATGTAGAGGTGTGTTTATGTTGCATGGCCCCTGAAAGGTTGTCCCTGGAGAGAGAGTGGTCCTTAGATTTTGAAGTAGAAGACTCATTAGGATAGAGGTGTCGAAGATTTAGAATGTTTCAATGCCTTGGACTTTAGGAGTGTGTCCGGGACATGTTTTTTAATAATCTCTCTCATTTTTGAGCTACTGGAAAGGGCAGTTGAAGTGTTTTTCGATGCACTTTCTCCAGCACCCAAATGTTTGTCAGATTTATTTGCGCTGTTGGGAACATACTTTGATGTGTGTTTTGGGAACCTGTCATGCGGCGAACCCTGAGGACAGGGACAGTTTTGAGGACCTTCCCTTTGAAACTGTGTTTGTGTCAATGGTCTACGAGGTCGTCAACTTTCGGCCATGGGGGGTGTGCTTTGTGTGGGTTGCAGTGTAGGTGCTTGGAGCCGCTGGGTGTCGTCTCCGTAGCTGGACCACCGGCCTGCCTGATGGAGTAGGGGGGCTCGCATGTGGGAAATTGCCTTATTCCGATCCCTCTTGGCGTCACTTAGGATGCCGACACTGTCATCGCTGGACATTCCCTCCACATCCATGGCGGCTTCGGCCTGTATGGCGTGATGGGCACATCGCTTTGTCTTATGGTCCTTGAATGTCTTGGGCCAAAATAGTTTGCAAATCTTGCAATGCTTTTCGGGGTGGTCCCTGGGGAGACAGAGGTTACACACCTTGTGTGAGTCCTTCCAGGAAAACTTCCTGTTACAAAAAGGACAACATTTAAAGGGTGTGATTTCCATAACAAGGAAAGATGGCAGCCCGGCGCTGGAAAAGAAAGAATAAGGAAACAGGCATTCTCTAAAGAGAAGAAAGTCATGACTTCCCCCCACTCTCCTAGGGCCTCAGCCCTACAGTGAAGGGCTGAGGCCCGTTGAGGCCTAAGTAGGCTGCAGTCAAATTTCATCGTGATGTTTTCGACAATGAATCCGGCTTCCAAAGCCAAAAAAAAGTCTAAATTTAAACTTGTATAATCAAAAGTGTTAGCCAGAAAGAAAGAACTCCGCAACTTTCGTCCGACTATGATGGTGCAAAAAACAATTTGAGAGACCGCGACGTGTGAAGGACCATGTGTACAGTGGGCGTCATACTAGGGATAGTATTACTGACATTGCCAATCTACGTCCCTTTTCGAGTCATAGCATGCGATCTAAGCAGATCCACAAGCCGCAGAAATATATATATCAGTCAAAAAAACATGGTCAAAGGGACTTTCTGGTTAAGTTGCACTAATAAAAACCTATGCAATTTAGTGAATAAACATTGTTAAAGGGACGCTGTGGTTAAGTTGCACTAGTAAAAACCTATGACATTCAGTGAAAACACTTTGTTAAAAGGACATTTGCCGATGTTCGTGAACATCTGACGTCACTACAGACTTTCTGGACAGTGCCAAGTGACCACGCATGAGTAGCATGAAGATGTGTTCATGAACCCGTATACACTTCGCAAACGGGTCTGTGCTTTTCAGTTTGAATCTGCATTTCCGTCTGATATAGGAAGTTTTATACTGAACATTTTATACAGATCTATTTTTACTGATATTCATTTGCAATCTAGGACACAGCACATGCTTGCAAGAATATTAGCAGAACTATTATTTATTTGGCATCAACCATTGCAATCTCTCCTCCCCAGGATCCAGCATCCCCACTACCACTACCACCAGCCGGAGGGCCTCATCAAGGGAAGAAGCACACTAATAGCATACAATAAGAACCATAATCCCTGGCCCTTCATGACTATCAGCGATCCCTGCAGTCCCCTATCTAGGCCATGCTTTATTTAAAAACCCAGATTGCATGTGCACACCACCGAAGAGGACAGCCCTTCTACCCTTTTTACTTTACATATATCCACCAATTCGTTTTAAAAAAAATACATCTTTTCCATATGCATTTCCTTTTCTTATCGAAGAAGTTTGTGCGCACTGCTCCTATAAATGCACATATGCATTGTGCAGTAAAGGAAGTGCATGAATAGAAAGAGGAGTAGGGATTGCCAAGTGCTCATAGAAGCCCATAAGGAAAGTACCAAGACATGCCAAAGTGGGAGGCCACTAACTACCTGCTGGGGTAAAGGACTCCCAAAGGTGTGGTACACAGCCACCAGGCTGTACACCCGTAACAGCAGTGTTAAAGTGTGGAGGCGTGTATTGGTATCGACTCCATATAGGTCCTGGAACCTGCGTGGTTTATGAGAGACCAAGCCACCATTGTCAGTGACAGTGGTATGAGTTAGCAGCGAAGGGATTAAGTAAAACAGGAACACAAAGGTACAGTTTTCCAAAGTTTTTGGAACTTAAGGAAGTCCAGCTCAAGTATAAAAGGAGCAGGAAGGCTGTTCGAAAGAGAGGCACTGGACGAATACAGAGACATGTCTCTCGCACTCTGTTTCAAAAAGCAGTACGTTCGACATATTATAGTCCTTGCAATTAGCATGAGCCAAAGTACACATTTTCAGGCTGCAGCAATACCATCCTTTGGCTTCAGGCAAAGGATAAGATTTACAGCCCTATTCTAGATTAACAAAAGGGGGTATAGACAACACAAGTGGAGGTTAAGCAAGAGGCTATTGCAGTATTCTAGCCTACACAATACCGGGTCTCTACAGAAATTGAGCTTTTGGGAGAAGGTAAGGAACAGTGCAATGCCTGTAAGGAGGTCAAGCTCAAACCATGGGATTTCTTTACAAGCTCCAAATGTAAGGAGTAAACAGAGAGAAACCACTTAAAGATAACACCAGTTTTTTGGCTCAGAGAATGAGTAGACGGCCCAAAGACAGCAGCCACCAGGTAGGAGAACAACAGGGTACAGGTTTCATAGTAAGAAAGATCTCTGTCTTACTGCATTGAGACAGAAATTGTTAGCCAAACACAATGCCTCAATGGCTGTCAGACAATCAGGGGTAAAAAATGAGGAGAACAAATTAGTTGAGGGAAATTTAAAGAGAGCTGTGTGTAATTAACATTACACTGGAAATGTGAAACGAAGAAAGACATCAGGTGAGCCAGAAGGAGAACATAGATATGTAATTGCCTTAATGACAGGATAAAACCCTGGGGTACTCTGCAGGTACACAGTGAGGTGGAGGAGTACAAACAGCCCACTTGCAGCTGGGAGGGGTGGTTAGTGAGAAAAACAGATGAGTCAGTCCAGTGCCCAGTACATAATGCTAAAGGTATCATGTAAACATTTATTAAGTATGCAATGGTTCACCATATGAAAGGTGGATGAGACATCAAGGAACACTATCCTCAATTGTACTACAATTATTAATATCATATACACTAATTATAACATTCCACCATATTGCAAATATTGTATACTCCCCCTACATTACCTATAATTACAGTACATATATTACTACACTATAGGCCTCATCATGAGTTGGGTGGTAACACTTAAATGCAGCGGTAATGCTATTACCACCACATTTAAGGGTCTGTCAAATCACGGGCTTGGTGGATTTACCCCTAGCTCTGGGCTTGGTGCAAATCTGCTGCGATTTTGCTGATTTTTGGTGCTATTACCGCTGGCGGTAATAGCGCTGATCATTCCCCATTGGGCCCAATGGGGAATGGGGAATTCCCGAATGGGCCCAATGGGGAATGGGGACTTACCATTTTGCCAAACCCGTGATCCGGCGCTAATAGTGCCAGGCGGTTTGGCGGTAATGCTAATAGCCCCGGCGGTAATACCACCAAGGTTACCGCCCAACTCATGATGAGGCCCTATGTGTTACCAGTGGTCATATTTTTGGGGGCATGGCCTATGATCATGCCCCAAGAATCTGGCCTCTGGCCACTGGCCACAATGACCACAATAGATGTAAACCATATAACAAGTACATACAATACTCCTTCAAATAACAAAACTCGCCCATTAACCCCAGCAATTTAAATAATATCCACAGACACTAAACTTGACTGCGGATTTGGTGGAATCGACAACCCCTTTTTTCACCTATAAAAACAGTTCCATATCATGTCTATTTCACTCCCCTACCCTTACCATGCTCTCTTTCATACATCAAATAACCACAAATGTGCTTTCCAAACTGTTCGTTCACGGAGCTGTCCACAGACTACTGCAATGTCCTCAGACTATCGCAGCACAAGCACACCCCTTTTTCAACTATAAAAACAGCCCCATATTATCCTTATTCTACTACCCCACCCTTTCCAGCCCCTCTTTCGACCACCAAATAACCCCAACTGTGCTTTCCAGACTTTTTCCCCACTGCGTTTTCTGCGGAAAACAGCAGCTGTCCGCGGATCCAACATGGTGACTGTTTAAAAAAATATGTCGCACCTCACATTTTTCACCATCCATCAGTGGGTGCATACGATGTCCACAAACAGCACGCTGCTTTAGGATTGGTCCAGAGATGTCTGAGGACCTAGAATCGGGAAGTGAGTCATCGGATCGGATCCAGATATCACTAATTATTTGTGACCTACTTTTCTCTTTGGCCATTTTTTTAAAAAGCTACTGGACGGATTTACACCAAATTAACAAAAGCTTGCGTTCGGGACCAAGTCACCACTCCTGGCGCCAATTTGGTGAAAATCCGTCCAGTGCTTTGGGCTGTTGCGTCTATGAGGATTTCCACACATTTTGGGACCCTCCCTATCACTTTGCCCCCCTGCCCCCCGGATGAAACCACACCAAAATTCTGAGGGGGCCATATAATTCTTTTGCAAAGTTTGGTGAAGATTTGTCAGTGAGGGACAAAGTTATAAGCTGCCCAAAAAGTGCTCTTTCTATGAGTTGAGCACATAACCATAATAACAGGGCCGCTACTGCAGGTCCTGTAATATATATATATATATATATATATATATATATATATATATATATATATATATATATATATATATATATATATATATATATATATATATATTCAATGAAAAAACTTTGTTAAGGGGACGTTATGGATAAGTTGCACTAATAAAATCCTATGACATTCAATGAAAACACTTGGTTAAAGGGACTTTATGGTTACAAGTAAAACTGAAAAACCCCTGAAATTCGCCAGTTTTGGTAAGCTAAGCGACCATAACTCACGCCACCACCATGCACTGCTAAGAATAACACCCATGACATCAAAGATGACACCACAAATATGATTGATGACATCACTGATGACATCACATGTGTATTTAATTTTCATAGGAAGTCCCTACAAGGGGTTGTGAATGTAATGTTGGCAAAAAAGTGTCAGGGGTGATCTGGAGATGTGTGATGAACTACATACTTGATTATGCAATGTATTGCTCCAAAGATCATTCCATTGCAGTGTTGGTTCTAGAACAGGAACCTACTCATACAGAAACATAGGCATTGGCTGCAGCATATACCATAGAGATGTAATATTTCTAATTTTCCCATGTTGGATAGTAAAACGGTGAATGCTTCTGTATCACACTTTTGCATACTGTGCAACATATACTAAGTAGGCAATAATGCATCACTAACTACATACTTGTACTACTACACACAAAACATTAAGAGACCACAATGTACACAAATATGGGGCTTATAAAGGGAGGGTAAATTAAGTAAACACGAGGCAGTATCATGAGCCACTATGTATAACCAACATGATTATCTTTACGCATAGAAATGATTGCTGTGTTTCAGGCCTGCTTCTTCCCCTATCTATGTGCATCATAAGATGTGATTGAATTCTAAGGAAAGTAAGAACATGTGAGAATAGCAACGTCTACAAATGTAATACCTTTTGAATTTTAAGTTTTTGACTGCCGGTGAATAAACACACCTGGTCTAGATATGTCAGTGAACAAAAAAAGAAGGGGCTAGACATGTGATGTCATCAGTGATGTCATCAATCAAATTTTTGATGTCATCTTTGATGTCATGGGTGTTATTCTTAGCAGTGCACGGAGGTGGCGCGAGTTCTGGTTGCTTAGCTTACCATAACTGGCGAATTTCAGGGGTTTTCTGGTTTTACTTGTAACCATAACGTCCCTTTAACAACATTTTTTCATTGAATTTCATAGGTTTTTATTTGTGTAACTTAACCATAACGTCCCCTTAACAAAGTTTTTTCATTGAATTTCATAGGTTTTTATTAGTGTAACTTAACCATAACGTCCCCTTAACAAAGTGTTTTCATTGAATTTGATAGGTTTTTATTAGTGCAACTTAACCATAACTTCTATGAACATCTGACTTCATTGTAGACCTTCCGGACAGTGCCACATGACCATATGCTGGTGCGCGGCATTATGAAGTGTCTGATAAACTGTGTGCACTTCACGATAGATCTGTGCTTCGCGGACAGTTTGGAACTGCATTTTCTACTGATCTAGGAACTTTCAACTTCAAAATTTCCCTTGCACAGCTCCAACACCTATTCCTACTCATCCATTAACAATCTAGTACATAGTACATACTTTTAGCAAAACTGCTATTGATCTTAAAATGGAATCAGCTAATGCCATCCCTCCTCCCCAAGAGACACCACCACTGCTGTAATCAAGGAGCATGAGAAACACTGCTCCCTACCTTAGAAATGTCCACCTGCCCCTCCATATTAGTGTTCGGTGCCTTTTCCCTCATTTCCCTCCCCACCTTTCATTCTAAGCTCTCCTGCCCAAAAAAAAGCATCCAAAAACAATAAAAGAAATTTTCCTTTAGCAATCACCTTTCACAGTTAAAAAATAGTAATAAAAAAATGTATAGACTCCATCTACTTTCTCAGTAAAGTACATAGACTCAATAAGATTTTCCAACATTTCCATTTGCATTTTGAGTTATGCTAATGGCGATATTGTGCCTTTATCCCCCGTTCCAGGGATGGAATGGTGGATACCGGCCTGGCAGCCCAAGTTATCAGCCCATGTGAAGCGACGGTGAAAAACGAGGTCTCCGGACCATTATCCCCCATTCCAGCCCCTGTAATGGGGGATGAAGGCCAGTAGCACCCTATGTTCCCAAAGTGGGAACCCGGGGTGCTAAAAAAAGGATTTTTCTTTCTACACCAGGACACCCACCATGGAAAGGGAAGGCGGGGTTCCATACAGGGCCCCTCTTCGCTTTCCATGGCAGCCTGCAGAAGGTGAAAAGAGAACCCTATTACCATATTACCAGAAGCACATTTTTCTTCCCTTTCAAACCTATCCCCATTTCGAATAACTTTACCACAAAGCCAGTCCCAGGTGGACATGGCCACTTTAACCCCATGTGTTGTCCCTCGTGGTCATGGCCAGTAGCTTGATTGTCCAGATCATGACCTTATTCCATGACCCAGACAATCTGGCCACTGCCCATGGCCACAGGCTACACCTCAGTCACCAAAGGTAAATCACTATTTTGTGTACTAACATTATGACACTTGTCAAAAAACAAAATCCATTCAGACTTTACGAACACATTTATGTCTAGATCTATAATCTTTTTGCAAACCTTTGTGTAGATTTGTCAAATGGCAGCACATTTATAAGCCTTTATAATATTTTGGGACCCCCTCTAATTTTGCCCCCTCTTGACAAAATCCCACCAAACTTTGCAAAAACATGTATATCTAGATCTATTATCAGTTTGCCAAAATAAGTGCAGATTTGTCAAATTGCACCTCATTTCTAAACCTTTACATTATATTGGAACCCCCCTCTAATTTTGCCCCCCCTTGACAAAATCCCACCAAACTTCGCAAAAACATTAATATCTAGTTCTATTACCAGTTAGCCAAATTAAGTGCACATTTGTCAAATGGCACCTCATTTATAAGCTTTTACATTATTTTGAGAACCCCCTCTAATGTTGCCCCCCACCAAACTTTGCAAACAGATTCAGAATCAGGTCGGGAAAATAATTGCAAAAGTTCATGCGGTTTCATTGAGTGGTGCCAAAGTTATATGCCATCCAAAAACTGCCCCCAAACATCTGAAGTGTCCCCGAACTTCACAGAACTGTTCACGAAGATCTGAACTGTTTGCGGACTTTCATGAAAAAAATACCTGTTTTTTTTGCTTCTTGCAGCCATATTCCATCCCATCCTCATCACCCCTCAACTCCCCAGAGATTATTTGATAAGTTTGACAAGTGCAATGTTGTGTTTTTTAATATGTTTTTACTGCGATGTCCGCGGACACCAGCCGATGTCTGCGATTTGAAGATGGCGGGTATTTCCAAAAATCTGATGCACCTCACGCTTCAAGCCAATCAATCAGCGAACATGTTGCATGTCTGTGGACATGACGCAAGCCACTTAACCAATTGGTGTCCTGTCCGCGGAGCGAACTGAAAAATGTGACATAGATATCACAATTTTTTTTGCCTTTTTTGACTTAAGTTTGGTCATTAAAAAAAAAAATACAGGACAGATCTAAAACAAATTAACAAAAGCACGCTTTCGGGACCAAGAGCCGCTCCTGCCGCAAATTTGGTGGAAATCCGTCCAGCGGTTTGGTCTGTAGGTGTAAGCAAAATGTTTTCCCATTATGTCTATGGGAAAAAAAGACATTTTGGGACCCCCCCTATAACTTTGCCCCCCCTGGACCAAACCTCACCAAACTGCAACAATATTCTGAGTGTGCCATATACTTTCTTCGCATAGTTTTGTGAGGATTCGTCCAGGGGGAGCGAAGTTATAAGCCGCCCAAAAAGTGCTCTTCCTACGAGATGAGCAACTTAACCATAACTACATGGCCGCTACCGCAGGCCATGTAATAAATACATATTATATATATATATATATATATATATATATATATATATATATATATATATATATATATATATATATATATATATAATATGTATATATATATATATATATATATATATATATATATATATATATATATAGAGAGAGAGAGAGGGTCTAAAGAATAGAATTAGGTCATGCCTTAGTTCAATATGATTAATTCAATGCCTATTATATAAGGAAACAGCAGACACAATATTTGTATCAAAATATGGTAAGCCAATGCATGTTCTCTATGAAAAGTGATAGGTCATGTGACTGGAGGCTAGAGTCCATGTCAACTAGAAAAAGGAAGGTAAGTGCAGAAGTTAGACCCATTGCATGGCACACAATAATAAAAAGATAATTTACCAATAAACAACAGTAGCATACTCAATAGAAATAAAGTGGAGTGAATGGCTAGTGTGAGGAATTGTCATCTGGCAAGGGTGTAAGGGCGTAGAAGCCCTTTTAATTACATGTAAAATGATGCAGGGCATTCCAGCTTGTAAAGGTTGGTCTGCTCACCAGACCCACCTTTCGGTAAACTACATGTCAAAAGCATACTGTATATCTGGGCCCTGCTGGCTACATCAGTGTCCTGATTTGCCCCTCCTACTCTCCTGTAGCACAGTGATATGATATGATATGATAGTTTATTCATATAGTGCCTATACACAATGTGTTCATACGCCACAGGTGCCCTGTCTCACAGCTCCATTGACAGCAAAGGCCCTGCAGTGCAAAGGCTGCAATTAAATCTGCACCTCTGTTCCAGAAACACAATCATTATGATGAACTTCAGTCATCAAAACTTTATTCAAAGATGTCATTACAATTCATAAACGTGCATATCACATTATTACAGTTGGGTAAACTACCAACCTGGTGGCAGGATAATCTGGAAATCTAGGTTTTGGTTTGGTAGCTGTTAGTTCACATAATTAAACCATATATGATTTGTATACAAATATCAACCCTGTGCCATCAGACCAGCTTTTAGAGGTGATGTGGATTTCAGGCACCTGACTGACTCCATGCCATTGAATGGGAAAAATGGCAGGTTGTCTCTGGTTGTTGACATTCTGGAGTTTGGGTAACTCCTCACAGCAAAGCTCTTTGAGTCACACTGGGGGATCTCCATGGAGCGTGGCTTCAAAGTGGCAATTCCATAACAAAAGCCTGCTTCACAATAGAGAGTTGCAAACCAAAGGGCCTTTGAAGTGTAAGGCTAGAGAGGCGGTATGATTAGGACAAGGTTGTCCAACATACGGCCCGCAGGCCACAATGCGGCCCTCCAAGCCATTTCATGTGGCCCGCGAGGCTGTACAGAAAACAATGTACATATAAATAAATAAACCGGGCCGTGGCCTGTTACTGCCTCTGGTGCCCCCTAAAAAGGGGGTGAGGGGCACCAGAGGCAGTAACAGGCCACGGCCCGGTTTATTTATTTATTTGCCCAATGTTTCTCGGGTCTGTGGACACGATTAATTTATTTATTTCTGCAATGGTGGTCGAAACAACATTGCAGAAATAAATTAATCGGGTCCACGGACCCGGCAAATCTTGAACAAATAAATAAATAAACCGGGCCGTGGCGGAGGACTGTTACTGCCTCTGCCATGGCCCAGTTTATTTATTTATTTGTTCAATGTTTGTCGGGTCCGTGGACCTGGTTAATTTATTTATTTCTGCAATGTTGGGTCCGACCAACATTGCAGAAATAAATAAATTAATCGGGTCCATGGACCAGACAAACATTGAACAAATAAATGAATAAACCGTGCCGGTTTCAGGGATGCCGAGTACGCGGGTGCCCCACCGCCATACCCCCAGGCCGGAGAAAAGAGACGCAGTATGGATGGCCCTTTGTTCCATTAGTACTGTGTCTCTCTCTGGCGGCCAGGGTGAAAGCCGGGTTAAAAGCAATGTTTAAAAATTGAGGGACGGATGCAAAGGAAGAGGCTCTTGTTTTCCATCTGTCCCTCAATTTCTAAAAAATCGTTTTGGTTTGGGTATACTTCTACATCTGTGTGCACGGATGTAGAAGTACACCCAACCCAAAACTATTTTTTTTAGAAATGGAGGCACAGATGCAAAGCAAGTCTGTCCCTCAATTTCTAAAAAATCTTTTTGGGTTGGATGCATTTGTACAACTGTGCACCCCTCTTTGCAAGAGGGGTGCACAGATGTAGAGGTACACCCAACCCAAAACGATTTTTAGAAATGGAGGCAAAGATGCAAAGCAAGTCTGTCCCTCAATTTCTAAAAAATCTTTTTGGGTTGGATGTATTTGTACATCTGTGCACCCCTCTTGCATTGCATCTGCCGGGGAGGATATAAACCGGTCTGTTTTGTATTTGCTCTTCAAAATGCAGAATTATCACATAGAACCCAGTATGGACCTTGCCATACTGTTGACCTTGTTCAGTGTAATAGCATTCAATGGGACAGTACTGGCAGGGCCTAATGGTGCAGAGCTAATGGGCTTCTGTATTTTTAAAGAGACAGTAACAGCACTTCTCAGCAGGGCTGTGTAATCTATTTTCTACTAGAGCTGCCATATTTGAAATGGGGCAATGCTGGTACTCCTCAGTTAGCTTGCTAATCAGGGCTTCTATAATTGTAATACTATGCTTTTGTTGAGGCAATGCTAGTTCATCTTAGTGGGGCTGCTATACTTTTGATGGGACAACATCAGCACTTCTCAGTTGAGCTGCTACACTCTTATTGACAAGGCCCTAGCACTTCTCAGCAGATTTATTTATTTGTATTGGTTATTTATAATGTGAATAATGTACCCAGAGGGATCAAACCTGTGTTTCTCCATGTCGTCTTGCTTCCAAGGCGAGCACGGTGCCACTGAGCTATCCTCCCGAGACTCTGAAGGTATGAAGTACATTTAATGATACAGAACCAGAACTATTGAGCAAGTCTAACATCTTCATCATCATCAGAATAAATCAACACTTTTGTGGTTATACAAGAGCTAATATATTTAAAGGGCTGGAACTACTCAGAATGTAGCAGCACTATTCAATAACCCAAAGTGCTTAAGCATAGTTAATGTGAAAATGTGACACTTCTCACCATTGAGACAGTACTGCCTTGGCCAGAGCTTCCCACTGAAGAAGTGAGCAAGTGATCCGGGGTATGCAGCCCACACACATGCATGGGATTCCCAAGCACCCACTTGCGAGATCTGCACCAAATTAGTGAGATTGTGCTCCAAGGTAGGAGGCACACACACAGTCTTTGCTCTGAGATTTGACACACTCACAGGATGGAATGGCATTTCGGTCTCCCATCCTAGTTGTGTTGCTCTGCCTTTTAGGGGCGGTATTGGCCTACTGGAATGCAACTGGAAGGCTTAAACCTCCTTCTTACTTGACTTTAGTACATGCAGTACATGCTAGCCAATGTTTCCACTGTTCTGCGCCCCCCACGCCCCTTGCACCAAGTCGGCGACTACGTGCAAATGCGCTCATATAACTGTTGGTGATGTCACTTCCTATATTTGGGCACCCCCAGGGAAATTCATAAGTCGGCTCCCCTGCCCGATTTATTTATTTGTTCAATGTTTGTCGGGTCCGTGGACACGATGTGTCCGACCAATAAACCGGGCCGTGGCGGAGGACTTTTAATGCCTCAGGTGCCCCCTGGAATTGGATTATGCTTCTTTCAATAGCACAGAATTAATTAATGTGTATTACAGAGATACGCTGGCATATGTATTGGGCACACTGCACATGCTCAGGCAGCATCAATCATGCTTTGTAGAGGACAATGCTGGCCTAAATTGGGAACAGCCAGCATAGATATTTTGCTACAGAGGCATATTTTGGGCACAACCAGCATGCCAATGTGTTACATCAGCGACAGTGCTGTCTTATACTGTGGACACTTTGATCATTAAAATGTGTTGTATTCTACAATGTTCTTGTCTGCTGTTGGTGACATGGAATGTACATGTTCCCCTTTAGAACTGATTGTAAACTTATGGCTTTTTGGTCACTTTTCCTGCTGTAAAATGCACAATTTCAGCCACATATTTGGAAAAACAATCTTGGAGGGGGGACCCCCCCAAGCCCTCCCTAGATTGTTATAACTCCCTCGCGGCGCTCGGTCGCCCCCACTATTTCAGAGAAATATCAACACATACACACTGGAAGAAATCACAAGAAAGTAACCTTTGATCACTGCCCCGACACCAAAAGCTATCTTTGGGACTGCATGGCTATGTCTGTGATGCTATTGTGTCAAAGGTCACACATCATTGCTTTTGAATATACTGCTTTGGGTGAGGGTGTTCACTTTGGCTCGCCGGCCCACCGGGTGACAAAAAGTGAATGCTTCGGCCCCATATTCAAAAAGGTTGGACAAGCCAGGAAGTCAGGCAGAATAGGGCACAAGGAAGACAGGATTCCATCATCTTCACTTTCTGTGGGATTCTCTTTCCTTCCTGTCTCCTGCACAGCAAAGCACTTTGGATATGATTTTAAAACTCCTTAAAGCAGGCTTAATTTTAACAAATTCCCTCTCGCGTGCTGCTTGTTAAGGAAGGAACAAGTTACTTACCTGTAACTGTTGTTCTCCAGCATGGGTCTGGCATGGATTCACATGCTCATGAATATTCCCCGTCGTCAGGCTGGGAATCCTCGGTAAAGAAAAAACCAGTATCAGTTTCGTTTCTGATCTGTCTTTCGTAGTAATAACCAATCACTGGTCTCTGCGTCATACTGACCACAGCCAATGACTGCCCTCTACCTAAGCACCGCCTCTGGCAGCCATCTTCAGATTTGGAAGCACGTGAAGTGGCAGTATGACCAAGTGAAGAGCCGCAGAGGGGTAGGCGGGAGGGTTCGCATGTGAATCCATGCCAGACCCATGCTGGAGAACAACAGTTACAGGTAAGTAACTTGTTCCTTCTCCAGCATGGGGTCTGGCATGGATTCACATGCTCATGAATAAAGAATACATAGCAGTACACACATGCACAACCACGGGAGGTGGCAAAGGCTCAACATTAAGCATCACATCAACTCAACATTAAGCATCTTACCTCCTCACCAGGCTCACCTCAGGCGAACAGGTTGCGCAGCACTGCTTGGCCGACCCTGGACTCCTCCCTGGAATCCCGGTCGACGCAGTAGAATTTCGTGAAGGTGTGCGTCGACCTCCACGTAGCAGCCCTGCATATGTCCAGCAGGGGCACACCAGATAGGAACGCCGTGGTAGCTGCGATCGCTCTGGTGGAATGGGCTCTCGGACGGCCAGGCAGCGGTCGGTTTGCCAACCGGTGACAGTACATGATACAGCCGGAGAGCCATCTGGAGATGGAAGCCTTCGAGAGAGCCTTCCCCTGATTGACAGGTCCAAAGTTCACAAAGAGTTGTGACGTCTTCCGAAACCCCTTCGTGCGGTCCACGTAGAACTTCAGCGCTCTAGCTACATCCAGCGAGTGCAAAGTCCTCTCAGCCGGCGACGAAGGCGACGGGAAGAACACAGGTAACACCAAGGGTTCGTTGAGATGGAAGTCCGACGGTACCTTGGGCATGAAGGAGGGGTGCGTCCTGAGCACTACCCTCGTGTCGTGGAAAGTCAAGTACGGGGCCTTGCAGGAAAGGGCCTGGATCTCTCCCACTCGTCGTGCGGAGGTGATGGCCACAAGAAAAGCTGTTTTCCACGATAGAAACTTCAACGGGGCCGAGTGCAGAGGCTCGAACGGAGGTCCCATGAGCTTGGTCAGCACCACGTTGAGCTCCCACGCCGGGGCCGGAGCCTTCACCGGCGGGAACGATCTGAACAGTCCCTTCATGAACTCTTTCACCAGACGATGGGACCACAAGGACGTCCGCCCCGTGGTTCTGGTGTATCGGGAGATCGCAGCAAGATGAATCTTGATGGACGCGTGTGCCAAACCAGCTTTGGCCAGCGTCAGCAGGTACGGCAGTACTTGGGGAGCCGTAATCCGTAGAGGGTTAATCTTCTGTGCGTGGCACCAGACAGAGAACCTCTTCCATTTGTGTCCGTAGCATTTAAGAGTCGAGGACGCCCTGGCCTTTGCAAGAACCTCTCTGCAATCGGCCGGTATGTCGTATCCTCCAAACTCTAGCGCTGCAGGAGCCAGGCCTGCAAGTTCAGCGGCTTCGGGTCGTGGTGGAGGATGGCGCCTCCTTCCCTGGAGAGTAGATCCGCGTCCGCCGGCAGCTTGATCGGCGGGGACGCTGACAAGTCCAGAAGGTCCGGAAACCATATCTGCCTCGGCCACGCAGGTGCGACGAGGATCATCCTGCACCGTGACCTCTTGAGCTGGTTGACGAGCCGGATTAGCAGAGGCAAGGGAGGGAACGCGTACAGGAACAGGCCCTCCCAGGGGAACGAGAAAGCATCGCCCATGCTCCTCGTCTGGGGAAACCTGCTGGCGAACCTCCGGCACTTGGTGTTCGTCGCCGTCGCGAACAGGTCGATCTGGGGTGTGCCCCACCGTCGGAAGAGGCGATCCACCAGATCCTGCCGTAGTTCCCACTCGTGGCACGAGCGCAGCTCCCTGCTCAGTGAGTCGGCGATGGTGTTTTTTATCCCTGCCAGATGAAACGGCACCAGAAAAATCCCTTGGGCGAAGGCCCAATGCCACAGGTCCTGCGCCTCCTTGGACAGCGCCGGGGACCTGGTTCCGCCCTGTTTCCTGATGTAAAACATGGTGGTGGTGTTGTCGGTGAAGATCCTCACCACCTTGCCCTTGAGGGACGGAAGGAAGGACCTGAGGGCCCAAAACACTGCACGGAGCTCCAGGACGTTGATATGCAGGGACTTCTCCGTCGGGAGCCAGAGTCCCCTCGCGTGCAGATTTGCGGTGTGCGCTCCCCACCCTTCCAGGGAGGCATCCGTGGTCACAGTCTCCTGGTGGGCTGGGGTCTGGAAGTCCATGCCCGCCGTCAGATGCGCGCGGGTGCCCCACCACCGTATCGCTCGTCGGAAACTCTCGTCGAGCTTGATCCTTTCCTCGAAGCTGCCCGTCGTCTGGATCCAGCGCGCATCCAGGAATTCTTGCAACGGGCGCATCCGGAGCCTGCACATGGGAATGAGGTAGATGCAGGAAGACATCATCCCGAGGAGGGACTTGATGGATCTCACTTTGGCCGCGTCGGCCACCAACATCCGTTGCACCTTGCCCAAGATGGTCCTGGTCCTCTCCTCCGACGGGGAGGCCAGAAGGGACACTGTGTCGAGCCTCGCTCCTAGAAACAGTGCGACTTGCGCGGGCACCAGGTGGGATTTGGCGTAGTTCACGGAGAATCCCAGGTCCGTGAGGAGTTGGACGGTCCTTGCCGTGTGGACCACGGCGAGCTCCTTCGTCTTGGCGCGGATGAGCCAGTCGTCCAGGTAGGGGTAGACGTGAATCCCCTCGCGGCGCAGCTGCGCCGCCACCGGTGCGAGGCACTTGGTGAATACCCTGGGTGCCGACCGTAGTCCGAAGGGAAGGGCTTTGAACTGGTAATGACGCCCTTGGACCACAAACCTGAGGAATTTTCGGTGCCCCTTTAGGATGGGAATGTGGAAGTAGGCATCCTCCAAATCCAACGACGATAGGAAGTCTCCTTCCTCCAGTTGACCCAGGACGTGCTGGAGGGTGACCATCCGGAACTTCTGCGCCTTGATGAACTTGTTCAGCCGTCGCAGGTCCAGGATGGGGCGCCATCCTCCCGTCTTCTTCTTCACGAGGAAGTATCGCGAGTAGACACCGGAGCCCCGAAGCCTCTTTGGGACGAGTTCGATGGCGCACTTTCTGAGCATCGCCTTTACCTCCAGGAGAAGTTGAGGGACGTGAAGTTCTTTCCTGGCCACGGGGGGGACGCGCGGGCACCTTCTTTGAAACTCGAGCGCGTGGCCCCGGGCCAGGGCGTCCAGCACCCAACGGTCGGTGGAGATGGACTCCCACACGCTGACGAAGCCCGCCAGCCGGCCTCCCACCGGGGTGCTTCGGTGGGGGCCCGACCCCACGGCCGGTTCAATCCTGCTTGGACGCGGCCTTGCCGCCTTGACCTCCTTGGCGACGACGGCGGGGTCCGCTAGACTTGCCTCGTCCTCTGTAGGCCTCTTGCGACGACGAGCGGGCCGCTTGACGGTAGGAAGCGAAACCGCCGCCGGAACCTTTGGAGGCGCCCTTGCCTCCGCCGCTCCGAAAGGGCGTCCGTCGTTGCTGCAGGACTCCAAGGGCCCGGGCCGTCTCAGTATCCGCCTTGATGGCCTGAAGGGAATCGTCCACTGTCTTCCCAAACAGGTTGCTCCCGTCGAAGGGCATGTCCAGGACTCTGGTATGGACGTCCTGCCGAAAGTCCGTAGCTTTGAGCCATCCACGACGTCGAAGGCAAACGCCGTTGCCCAGCTGGCGGAACCCAGTGTCGGCGATGTCCGTCGCCACGGTGATGGCGTGGTCAGAAGCCACTTCACCTTCCTGGAGGATCTCAAGGGCCTCCGCCCTCTTGTCGTCTGGCAGAAAATCCAGCAGGGGAGCTATCTTGTACCAGAGCTCCCTGTCGTAGCGGGCCACGATAGCCAAGGCGTTGGCCGCTTTAATCGTCGTCGCTGCCGACGAGATGACTCTACGTCCCATAGCATCCAATTTCTTTCCCTCGCCGTCCGGCGGGGAAGTCGATGTGGAGGCCGCACCCCCCCCCGCTTTCTTCCTGGCTGCCGCGGAGACGACGGAGTCCGGGGTAGGCTGCGCCCGGAGGCATAGGAGGGCCGTGTCCGGGACCCGGTACTTTTTCTCGTACCGGTCTCTTCTAGCTGGCGTAGTGGAAGGGTTCTTGAGGAGGGAAAGGCCCTCATCCCAAATGTCGTCCAGCAGGGGCACTGCGAGGACCGTCTTCCTCTTGGCCTCGCGCCGCTGATAAAGGAAGCCTTCCTTTTTCTTCTCCTCAGGGCAGAGTTGGAAAAGCTCGGAAGCCCTGGAGATCATGGAGTGGAAAGATCCGATCTCGTCGGGCGGAGAAGCCCTGGTGGGGGGCGACGACGGAAAATCCTCGTCGTATGCCTCGTCGTCCGTACCCGTCGCTGCCGTGTCAGTCCCCGTATCATCCCCTCGGGTGGACGGGGAGGAGGGCTGGACGGGGCGCGACGGTTGAAAAGGAGGTGGAGGATGGATCCTTCTTTTCTTGGTAGGGGGAACACCAGAAGGTCCCGGTTCTGGATCCCCCGACGGGAGAGGTTCCTCCGTCGGTAACGGTAGCCTCGTCCTTATCTCGGTGCATAAGGACTGTATGGCCAACAAAATGGCCGCCGAGTTGTCTCGCGGCGCTGGCAGAGGGGAATCCGACGGGCGAGCAGGGGCCCCGTCGGTATCCTCGACGATGTCGTCGTCGTCACCCGCGTCGGGGTCCATTCCGACGGGCTGGCCTTGTTCCACGCCTAGGCCGTGGCTTAAGACCTCGATCAGCTCCTCTTCTGAGGTTGAGGCCGAATCTACGACGACGCCCTGCCCCCCCTTCTTCTTCCCCACGGAGGGTTTCACGGGGGTCCTATCGATGGGCACAAAAGAAGACTCCCTCCGAGGAGGCAGGGAGATTCTGGGCCCTGAGGTCGCCACCACTGGCGCAGCCTCCACAGGCTGAGCCAGGGCCGCCGCGACCGTTTCGATAGAGGGCTTGGTCGGATGGATCAAGGCCTTCACCACCTTAGGTGCGCTCACCGCCTTATCCTTGAGGGAGGGGGCACTGCCACGCTCCTCCTCTGCCTTAGAGCTCGACCGGGGCCTCTCCAGGAGCTTCGCCGGGTGCTCGGCCTTCCTCTTACCCGACCCAGAGCGTTGGCTCGTGGTTGATGGTGCCGGGGAGGGTGCGCACTGCCTGGCGCCCGTAGAGCCCGACCGTTCGGCGCTCCCGGTGCCAGCGGACTCGCGGTGCTTGGCCTTATGTTGGGCCCCCGTCGCCGGGACGCCCTCAAAGGTCTTAGAAGACCGCTCGGATTTCTTCTTCTTCTCGCCAGACGGGCTCTTACCCTCCAGCCAGTTGGCGAGACGTTGATGACGGTCCTTCATGGTCCGTTCCGACATGTTGCCGCAAAACGCACAGTCCTTCCCCACGTGCGTTTTGTCCTCATGAAGGCAGTAAAGGCAGAAAGAGTGTTCGTCTTCCTTAAAGACGTTCTGCAGCTGGCATCCAGGGCAGACCCTGAACAGCTTTCCGGGCGTCGAGCTTCCCTTCTCCTGGGCCATCTCCGAGACCGGGCCTGAGAAGCTTCTGGAGTCCTCCGAAGTGTAGCTCGACGAAATCTTCACCCTTGAGGGGCACAGACGAATCCGACACGGGTCCCCGTTGATCGGATGTAGGATCGGTGGAGCTTGAGGCTCTTTTGACCGAAAGAATTGAAGTTTTTTGTGAAAAAGCGCGAAAAATAGCACTAACGCTCGAGAGCAATAGCACGAGGATCCCAACACATGAACGTGCGGTAAAAATCTGAAGATGGCTGCCAGAGGCGGTGCTTAGGTAGAGGGCAGTCATTGGCTGTGGTCAGTATGACGCAGAGACCAGTGATTGGTTATTACTACGAAAGACAGATCAGAAACGAAACTGATACTGGTTTTTTCTTTACCGAGGATTCCCAGCCTGACGACGGGGAATATTCATGAGCATGTGAATCCATGCCAGACCCCATGCTGGAGAAGGGCTCTTCTTGCACTCTTTCAATTCATTCCTGGACTTTAAGGAGACCACATTTGAACCTCTATTAGGAGAACAGATCTTGCCAAGTCGTCCACCAGTGAGGTGAAGATGGAGTGTTCAGAGGCAGAAGAAAACTCTGCTACCTGCCCATCCCTAGAGTACATTGGGGGGTTAACTGCTGCTGGAACAAGATCTGTCTCTCTGTCAGCTACACTGGTACCCGTGCCATCAATGGCAGAGAAGGACTCTTGCATGTGTTATCCAGTGTCCTCCGGGCTGGGAGAAGGAGAACAAGAATTAATCTTGTCCCTGTGCCATTGGACTCAGACTAAAATATGCAAATCAGCTAGATTTCTGAATTTTACCACATTGAACCTCTGTTGTACCATTGCTGACCACGTTTGAACACATTTGAACCAATAGGACCAGCAGACCTGCTTTCGCAACCTCTATGAATGTCTTCCAGCCACAGTTGCTGCTCCTTAAACCAGTTCACCACCGCACTGCACCAGCTCAGTATATTGAATGCCCCCGGCTCAAACAAGAAGCTAGCCTTTACTGAAGCCTTTGAATTGGCACGTCTGAAAGCACACCTCAAAACACCAGTCTCCTCATCATCAACCCTTGCTGAAATGCTGAGCCAATCTGGGTGGGCTCATTGATCGGCATCCTCGAATTTCTGCATCGTGCTGCATCAAACTTCATCTTGAATCCGACTCGACACATGCTTCCTGTCTGGATCGCCACAACATTTGAACCTGATTTTGACCCACTCACACAAGGTTTGAGAAGCCTTGTTTGACGCCATCAAACAGATTAGGAAACTGTTGAAGTCCCAGCCCTGTGGTCAATGTGTCCATTAGAGACCTAATAAGCACACTTTTGCAACATTTTCCCAAAGATTTTTTTCTTTTACACACATTTTACTGATTTATTTCTATTTCCTTCTTAAAGTATCCGGAGTGCTTAAATTAATGCATTCAATATTTCTCTGTCTTTCTTTACAGGAGTGGGTTTGTGTTTGTTTTTCTACTACCATTTTTATTGCATATTGGTGTGTTAATATAAAGTAGATATATTTTTATAGAACCTTGATTGGACATTCCTTTATTTTGGACTCTTATACTATTGCTGTTTGGGTTGCTACTGTCTCCCATTCACATCCCTCCTTAGAGAAAAGCTGTTTCCCAGCCCAGGCTACCACAAAAGGCGAAGAAGCTATACCTCTTAACTTGGGATCACTGTTGTTCTATAGAAGTGTGAGAGCTGAGAAGAAGGTTTAGATACTACTCATCCATGTTCTCCTGTGGGGCAGTAGGCATTTCATCACACCCAGGTTAGGCAGCGCCAGAGAAAGGTGAGCCCCAATCTCTATTTCCTACAATGCCCAGATACTGGGCCTCATTACGACCCAGGCAGAGGACCATGGTGCTTTTAGCACCATGGTCCATGCCGGAGTCCGCCATGGCGGAATGGGGAATTACCACCCCATTCCGAGGTTGGAGGGGCGGTAATTCCCCATGCCGCCATGGCCCTTCCCCATTCCCATTTTTGCCCCATAGGGCTCAATGGGAATGTGGAAGGCGCTAAATACGGTACCGCAAATTGCGGAACCGTAATTAGCACCAAGGCCCCTTTGTGGGTACCTACTTTAACGGCTGGAAAAACCAGCCGTTAAGGTCGGGTCCCGCAAAGGGACCTCGTAATCAGGCGTTAAGGGTTTAACGGCACCAACACCTTTTACGGCGCCGTTAAACCCTTAACGCCAGGTTCGTAATGAGGCCCACTGTGTTGGAGATCCTCTGTTGTGTGGAGCGTGGTGCTTTGGCTTGGTTAGCGCAACCTTCATTCACCTTTTGGTACGTGAATTGGTGGTCCTCCATGTCACACATGGTCCTAATACTGCACTACCTGGATGTTAAAGTGCGACCCCCAGCCACGCCCCATTATGACAATGGCACAAAAAGAAGCACATGTAAGGCTCTGCGAGCGAGACACAAACCGCATGTCAATATTAAGCATTTTAGCATCTCTTATCCAGACAGAATAAAATAAATACATCTAATTGCACGTCTTTTTCATATAGGGTGTTTATGTCAAAACCCTGAACATATGGGTGTGCATTGAACATACGTTTCTATAGAGCGGGCTACTATTGTAATATTGTATTTGTCAATTGCCACTAGATGAAGACAGGTGTGATCATACTCAATGACAAGCAGCCTTTGGGATTATTATTTGTGTATTCGCATGATGGGTAGAACAGTCAAATATTATGTATCCTCATACATGCAAAGTAGTGCAACAGATTTTGGGGCGCAAATCATAGACTGGCTTGAGTCCATGTGTCTAGAGTTGTGGAAGCCATGCAAGGGGGAAACACTGGTGCCATGTCTATCTCTTGCTGAAGGCAACTGGAGAGGGTCATGGCATACCAGCTGTTCGTCATTGCTAGCATTCGGCCTGCTGCAACCTGATAGCATGCTCATAGGTTCACAAAACGAGAGAGTGGTCTCCCCAGAGCAGGGCAGTGCTGGTGGTCCTCACTAGTCATCAATAAGCCCCAGAGTCAAGAAGAAAGGATCTCTGCATCACCTCTCCAGGCTTCTGGGTACAAAATTGCTCTTTCTTCAAGGTTCCAATTCTTGTCTTCAAATCAACATATTGCCCGGCCGCTGCTCATTAGGAGTAGTGATGAGCAAATGTATTTGTTCAGACTTCTAACTGCACGATTTTCAGGTGGATTAGAACATGGTGTGACTTTAATAGGTCAAGTTGATTTGAGAATTTTTGAACATCTAGACAGGAAGATTCTCAACTCGGAATCAGGTCATTGGACAAAGTGTACTAGTTAATTAATTCATTCCATCTTTTGTAACACACTAGTCTCTAAGCAAGGGACCAGGATTCGAACCTGTGTTGTTTTACAGTGTTTTGCATCTTAGACAAGCGCTTTGCCTCTGAGCTATCCTCCCAGCCCTTTTAATACTACCCACAGTACATATGCTTGAGCCGATTCAAAAGGCTCAGAAAGAAATATATGCTATTGATTCAAAGCATTCCGGGTCAGCTCAAGATTCGAGCCATGCTTTGACCCCATATATAAACCTGTGGTTTGAGCCGCAAAACTCCCTTGAGCCAAGTCAGAAAAGGTTCGTCCAGAACTTTTTAGAATATTGACACCTCCCTCTGCTTTCCCACTCGGGTTCCCCTCTGAACTTCTCTGGTCCACCCACACCACTTACGCTGTGTCCAGCTTTCATCCTAATCTTTTGACCCTTCACCACTGGAATGCTCTCCCACTGGCATGAAAGCAATTTAATCAGTGGAATGATTTAAGAGCAAGTTTCATTCCACATGATAGTCATTATAGGCGCATAATCTACGTCCTGTTAGCCCTCCCCTCAACCCCCCTGCCCACCCTATCCCAATGCTAACCAAATGCCTACATGTGAATTATAATCATGTAAATAATGGGCCCTTTCCAAAATGCACACTATCTTTATCTGTGCATTTATTTATTTATTTATTTATTTATTTATGCATCATTGTCACCAACACTCCCTTACGCTATCTGGCCCATCTGCCCCAATATAATGAAACTCTGCAAATCCACTCTGACAAGGGACTGCTTCAGCTGTTTTTCTTTTGCTCTCTCTATGGCTCTTCTGTTAGAAGTGTTTGGCCAACCAACCAAATACAAATAAATGATTACACATTGCAGCCTTTGTTTGTCAGAAGAGGGGACCAGAAACTGGGCTTGATTTGCGTGCTAAGCTCAGGTCTAGGAATGCAGAGAAGGACGTCTGTAAAGGACTCTCTGCCGCCATTGCCCACAGATGTCTGCATCAAAGCCTTCCTTTAGTTCCTTGTTTCAGAAGATACTTTATTTATGTACCCCCCCCTATTTGAAGATACCTCCTCGGTTCTCCTCAGGCTACCTGTGCGCTGCCTGCTGATACCCAGATATCCCTCACAAAGAATTCTGTCCACCTCTCAGGCCAGCCTTACATGTGATTTCCGTAATTTACAATCAGAATTGAAACATGGCACTGAAATACATGCCCAATAATTGGGGTACAGTTTAATCTCTCCTTACTGAGAAATGCCTCTAACGACCTCCAAGCTGTCCATTGTCACCTTGTACTTTTGGTGATCCCCCTCACAGCTGTTTAAACAAATTGTTCTCAGTTCATATCATGATCCCTCCACACGTGATTCCCCATTTGTTATAATGGTACTCCCCATCTTGATTTCTGAAAGGGAATTTACCTGGGAGCTCCAAAGTTCCTGATTCGAAAACTGCAAAGATTGCAGACTATAGCCCCAGGGCTTCCTTTGTGAACCAGGCATGACGAACATAGCCCATTGTTCAGAACGTTGCACTGGCTGCCACAGGCAAGAGCATCAACTTTAAGATTGTATGCATTGTCCATAAGGCCTACCATAATAAAGATCCAGACTTTCTCAGAGTGAAAATTCACTCGGATACCCCAAGTCAAGATGTGCCAGAGGGTGTCTGCTGTGTTGGAGTACAAGAGCGCCACACCCCTTGTTTTAGGTTAAACAATGTAAGTTAAGATTTTGATTGCATTGAAATCTAAATTTACAACTTTCACCTAAGTGCTGAATTTCTGATTTCAGCTCTTAACAGAGGCCACGCTAGTTTTTTATGTGCACTATTGAGAGACCAGTGAGGCAAAGGACACATGGCCTTGCCAACGCTCGTCTGTGGACAATCAGCATTCAGTCAATACTGCACTGCATACATCCCTGACAGGAGGCAAAGGGCGGGCCATCCGGGCTCTGTGGCGGTGCAGAGAGCAGGTAAGGTAGGAAATATGTATGTATGTGTGCAGTTGCCTGTGTGAATGTGTCCCAGTGTGAATGAGTGCATGTCAGATGTGATAGCACAGTGTGTATGTGTAGTGTGTGTGATATTGCGCTGCATGCATCTCTGACAAAAGGCAAAGGGCGGGCCATCCGGGCTGTGTGGCGGTGCAGAGAGCAGGCAAGGTAGGATATATGTATGTATGTGTGCAGTTGCGTGTGTGAATGAGTGCAAGTCAGATGTGACAGCACAGTGTGTATGTGCCGTGTGTGTGATATTGCGCTGCATGCATCTCTGACAAAAGGCAAAGGACGGACCATACGGGCTCTGTGGCGGTGCAGAGAGCAGGTAAGGTAGGATGTATGTATGAATGTGCCCCAGTGTGAATGAGTGCAAGTCAGATCTGTAGGCACAGTGTGTATGTGCAGTGTGTGTGACATTGCACTGCATACATCTCTGACAGGATGCAAAGGGCGGACCATCCGGGCTGCGTGGTGATGCAGACAGCAGGTGAGGTAGGATTTATGTATGTATTGTGCAGTTGCGTGTGTGAATGTGTCCGAGTGTGAATGAATGCAAGTCAGACGTGATAGAACAGTGTGTATGTGCAGTGTGTGTGATCGTGGCAGGGGGGAAGGGATGATTAAAGTGGAAGAGATCGAGGCACCAGCCATGCGGTGTTTTATTACACTGGCACTTGCAATAATATCGCAGTACAGGCCAGCTTATCACGAGTTTGTTACAGTACACTGTCATATATTGGCACAGAAAGCATTGCAATGTCTTTACACTAGTGCCGCGCCATACGACTTTGGGCCTGATTCTTAGTTTGATTTAAAATAAGAAAGGTGTGTTTCTATGATGGAACAAGACTTAGGGGGTCATTCCGAGTTTGGAGGCAGCCATGGTGCTGATAGCACCATGGCTGCCTCCAAATCCGTGTCTGGGTCCGTGGTGTCAGAATCGGGATTTACTGGGACATTCCGACCTATGCGGACCCGGTAAGTCCCATTCTGAATGCCATTCCCCATTCCCATTCGAGCCCCCATAGGGCTCAATGGGAATGGGGAGGAGCTAATAACGGGCCCCCTATTTGCGGGCCCGTTATTAGCTCCCTGGTCCCTTAGCGGGTCCCGCTAAGGGCAGCTGGTAAAACCAGCCGGCCCTAGTGGGACCCGCTAAGGGACCTCGGAATGCGGCGGTAAGGGGTTAACGGCACCGGCATCCTTACCGGTGCCGTTAACCCCCTAACGTCGTACTCGGAATGACCCCCTTACTCTTCCTATTCTTGCAATATTCGGCACCTATATGTATACATACAGAACATGGAGCAAATAAGAACAGTGTCTTTCCAATACAGAATTCCACTTTTCTTATTTTACAGGGAGCTCAGATACAGGTCCTTAGTGTGTCCTGAGACCACTGGCATATATAGCCACAGTCAGCGTGCACATGTTTTACTGTACTAGTATTGTTACTGCCTTATGCTGTGGGAAAAGTAGCTTACTCTGACATTGTTATTCCTGCATTATGGACACAACTAACGGGAGTGTATTCCTATGTGTGCCACTGGCACACACCGTGGCACAGACAGCCTTGCGATGCCTTCATAGTACTTTGGCATAATACTGAGTGTGTCTTGGGACCACTGGCACGTCAGCCCGTACGTGTTTTGTTACACTGGCATTATGGACATACCTAACAGGAACATGTTCTTATGTGGACCTTTTGGCATGCATTGGCACAGCCAAACTGTAGGCAAAGGCTTCCTTACACTGCCACTATTACAGCTTTCTGGGGGCACAACTAAAATAAGCACGTTCTTATGGGGGATATTGACATATTGGCACCGCCAGAATAGCCATGTTTTCTCACACTGGCGTTATGGAAAAAGCCAACATCATGAGCGTGTACTGGGCATGCTAGCAAATATCGGCGCATCTTGACGTGACATGTTTTATTACACTGGTAATATTTTGCTACTTATGTGAAATACAAGCAGGAGTCTGTCCTTAGGTGGGGATGTAAGCATATCATTGCTTAGCCCGCAATGAGAGATTTTCTTACGTGTCTCCCTGTTTTCTGGCATTAGTGCATTGTGGACAATGCCAACACGAGTGTGTCCTTGGGTGGGGAATGGATACTGGCAGATATTGGATTAGGTGCCAGCATTGACGTGTTTTCTTACAGGGACATTACTATATTATTACAAAGTCAACATGAGTGTATTATTACTATGTCGGAATACTGTCACATATTCCCACAGCCAGCATGAGAACATCTTCTTATACCAGCATATATTGTGGACAAAAGCATCAAGAACATTTGCTGGAAAATGCTAGCATATTTTTGATTTTTTTTAATGTTTTTTCTTACAAAACATTGCAAATTGTATGGCATATTTGCACATTTTGCACAGAAAGTGGTTTGCAAAATATACCGTTTTAAGCAATTATTCTGAAAATATAATGGAGGGTGGGAGAGCTCCCGTTGATTAATTGGTCTCCTGCGCTACACGTGGTCACTTACACAAATCCATGCTCAATATTTACACCCCCTCAAGAGAAAAAATGTACTAGCCGCCATTGCTGTAACTCCATGCGTTCCATTGGCCCAGATGGGAGACTGCTCATTCTCCGATCAGACTCCCTGGATCTGGAATTCATCGTCTCAGTATATCCACCCACACACCTGTTTCAGAACATCTCCGAGGACCTGGCTTTGTTCGTTGTTAAATGCACGCCATGTAGCTCTGCCTCACATCACTGGCCACCTATTTACGCTCTGCAAGTGATATCACCACCGCATGTAAGCTCTGCACTGGTTGTTGCTGCTTCATCTCTTTCACTGGTACTACACCTACAGCATGTAACGGTGGCACACCAACCCCACCCCAAGCCTCCGGAAACATGACAGCGAGCCTTCAGGATAACAGAAAAGCACCAGAAAGAACTGCTAGAAAACCTCACCCCTAGCACTATCCAACGCGACCACATTCTACAGCTGCTTCGGAGAGGTGCTTCAAACAGAAACATGCAGGAGGCAACGCCACGTGTGTGTTCTTGGAAAAACCATACACACAAGTGATTCTGTGGGCAAAAAACGGGATTGGGCCCATACAATGATACTGCAGCAGTTTAGCCACAGACCTTGTTCCACGGATAACTCTGGGTGTGGAGCGCTAAATAAATAAATAAACAAACAAACAACTGGTCTACTCCAAGTTTAACCAGGTGTGGACCGGCCGAAGGGCACTCTGGAGATTTCCTGCTCGGCCTCTGCACCCTGGTCTTCGTTTGTGTGGTAACCTATTGTATTTCCTCATTTTCTCATGGGAAAAGGGTTGGGCTTGCTGAAATGGCTCCCAGTCCACCCCTGTGTCTAATCTTAAATCCAGGTGAAAAACAGTGTATAGTGCAATCTGCATGATGAGGCAAGATCTGGGTGTGATTTATAAGCACCCTGACCTGCCAAAACATTCATCTTCTTCTCTAAGGTATCTACACGGACCACAGTACCTAGAGGCCTTCAAAGGTATCAGTGAGCCATACAATTGCAATCAATCAATCAGGTAGCGCTTGACGGATGTAGGTGCACATACCTATAAAATGCCTAATGAAAAGACAAGTCTTTTGGCTTTGTTAATACTTGTTTTGCACTGGCTTAACATGGCTAATATGTGAGAGTGTAGAATTAAACTTGCATGGTCTTGCGATTGACAGCTCGGTGAATTATGCGTGTACCACTGAGTTCGTTGATAGTAATACCGTTGCCAGCGTTTAAACTCACCTAAATGCCAATAAAAAGTGTTTAAAAAAAGAAGAAGATGGAGGCGTCAGCATGATACCATGCCTGTCAACATACCCGCTTTTGGCAGTTGACACCCAGTGATAAGAGTCAGGTCCCTCTCCCGCCATTCCCCTTGCCCCATCAATGGATGCCAATGGGGCGCAGGCCCGCACAAGGACACTCTTTGCATTGTCCTTGCCTTTCCATTTGGAAAGGTTTCCACGTATGTGAAGCACTTTGAATACTTTCTACCTTCCTTTAAAAAATTAGCTGAAAATGTCCCTTTTAAATGCACATTTCTTTTCTAAAAAGCATAGGTGCCAAATACATGGGAGCAAAATGGGCACTTGCCCCCATTTCCATTAATTTTAACTGGCATGGGTTTTCCCCCCAGTGCCAAGGCCTTTATTGGTGATTTCAGTATTTCACCATGCAAAGCCTTCTAACATTTCCTCCTTCAGAGGGCAGTAGGGCCTCGCCCAGAGGGTGCTGTGGACTCCCTCTTCGTGCAGGCTGCAGAGGTGGGGCGCGTTCTCAGGGTCCCTAAGCTTGCTGCTGTGCACTCTGGGCACACGGGCGGCACACGCTGTACCATGCATGATGAAGCGGAACCTTATCTTTTTCGAAAGTGGCTGTTCCTCTTGGAGGTTTGGTTCCCTTTTGTTTCTTCTGTTGAGGCAACGTGTTTCCTGTCAACCTCCTGCTGAAACGCTGGAGAGATAATTCCCCCCTACCCATAGGCCCAACAGGCGCTGCAGGCCTCTTAAGCACTGCTGATCACTTTCTTAAAGCAGAGCGATTAAACTGGGTGTGATTTACTAGTGACGGCCTATTTAAGAGACCATTGTTGTGGGCAAGTCATTCTTAACGTGTTAAGAACTGCAAGGGGGCATTTTTATTTTGAAAGCACATGCAAAGCAGCAGTTAACTGGCTAAAATGTGTGCCTTCCCCCAGCACAATTAAACATATCCCACAAAAACCTTTTAGCTATTTGCCTTATTTCCACATGTTTATATTTACCAAGCCAAAAAAGCATTTAAGAACAATGTAACATTTTCCTCACATTGTATATGAAGCCTGCAAGTGAGCCATGAATATATACCACGGATGTGACAAGAGAGATTGTCATCCTGGACTTGAGGGGATATTTTCTCTGGTTCTGGCCCTGTACTGATTTTCAGGGCACAAGTTGATACATGTGAGAGGCCAGCATCCGCCCACTTTTTTCAACAGGTGGACGCAACCCCATTTGTGTGTTTTTGAGGTGAGCATTAAAAATGTTTCTTGCCCAAGTGTTCAGCAAAAAGGATTTCACACCAGGTTGTGAAGTTTGCAATGCAGACACTTACCCACAAGAACACATAAAAGTGCCATTAAAGCGCAAGTCTCATGTTTGGATTTTGTCTTCGTTTTTTTGGAATATTTTATTATAAATTGTTGGGATTAAAAGGTGGGCACCTTTTATTTACTAGTGATATATATATATATATATATATATATATATATATATATATATATATACATACATATGTGTTCTTACCATGTTTTTGCTCCTGCCTACATACGTAGTGGTCATTATCTTGTGATGTCACTTCCTGTGATGTCACTTCCTGTGAAGTCATTACATGTAAATTAAAGGGTCCCCGCACTTAATTTGCAGCACTTGGCCCCACAATTCCCAAGGCGGGCCCTAACAGCAGTGCTTCTGGCTCCTCTCCTGCTAGGCTCAGGTTTGATGAAGTGTTAGCACGCATATTGCAAAACTAGCAAATGCTCCTCACTTTAAAGTGGGAAGGCTGCCTCATTGTCACCTCATCCTTGATTGGTTGGTGGGTGCTGGGCATGCACATGTTGTTTGCAGCCATGGTAGAATTAGGGAATCCTAAAGCAGAATGTTGCAAAGACAGCTCAGCAGGTTGGGCGACTGTTGTTGAGATGTTTAGACCTGATTGTAAATGCTATGTAAATACAGCCATGCCAGGAACATAATTTAGGGGTCACCAGGGGTTGTAACTGCGACACTTGAAGTCTCCCTTGCTACCCCTAAGAAATTACTTTAAAAAAAAGTTTTGATTTCTTTTTTTATTTTTAATTTGGGCTCCCGGGCTGTGGTCAGCAGCATGTGGCTCTTTCTTTCTGAGTGGTTGGTTTTCTGGTAGCTATAGCCAGTAAGATAGCTCAGTGGGTAGAGCGCTCGCTGCTGCAATGCGTGTGTGATCTGCAGGTTGCAGCTTCGACTCCCGGCAAGGTGAACTCAGCCTTTCTAACTGCTGAGGTTGATAAATGAGTACCATTTTCAGTTGGGTGATATTGTATGTAAATATGTGCTCGTAAAGCGCTTTGGATTAAGGTGCTATATAAATAAAACATCATGATCATTATCATCATTATCGTTTGGCCTTGGACGCCTGCTTGCATTCACAGTAATTTGGTTATATGGGCCTATACGCACTGATATTAACAATACATATGGTGATCCATTCCTGTATGCAATGTATATCACTTCACGTATTTTTCATAGTGTGCTTAGAGACAATGCTATGTGCTATGCCACTTCCTGTTTTGTCAAGGGGTGAAAGGTTGTGTTCCATCGCTTCCCATGATGTCACTTCCAGGAGGGGATCAGATGACATAATTTCCTTTGATGTCATCAGATGTCATGGGTCGCGTGATGTCACTTCCGCTACCCCTGGCATTTTGGTGAAATGACGTCCCTGAGCTATGCTGCTGCTAAATGTGGTGTAACATGTGTTGGTTGTTTCTGGGGATAGATACGCTTCATCGCTTTGCTCAATATGTGAATTTCTGAAAATGGGTTTCTGCTTCTGTACCGAAGTCAAAAGTTGACCCCATACTCAAAAGGACAAGACATACAAGAACCCAAGAGCACACTAATCTATGTTAGAAACGAATGTAGAGATACTAATTATGTTTTTACATGGAGCTTTATGACAGATTCCTCCCACTTCTAAGCGCTGTTAGCTACCCAGCGGGGAGCATCTTATACCCATCAGTGTTCTACCTCTGCACGGTTACAGCATCCAATGAGCAATACATAACCTGATGTATTTGTGCCTCCGATTGGCGGGGATCCTCGTCCTCACCCTCTTTTTTAGGAGCCTTAACACACTGACTTGTTTCTGCGGTCAGGTGAAGTATGTGGGAAAGGAAACCTAATATTGCCGAGTGCTTTACACATTCTAATCATGTGAGCAAACACCTCGAAATCCAACAAGGCTCCTTTGTAAGTTTCCTCCCACTGACGGGAATGTACCTTGAAGGCTGAGTAAACACACATTTCTCTATGCAGGTCATTTTGCAAGTGACTTTGAAAGATTGTGCAGTTTTAGCCCCGCAAGTTACGTTATCTTTCTAGGCTGTTTACTCAAGAAGAATAAACTTGAAACAGTCAGTAACCCTATGTGAGAGGCTGACCAGCCCCTTCAGCAGGTGCTAGAAGGACAGCCTACATAGCGGGCTGTCCCCTCTGGCTGCCTTCTTCCGGGGGTGAGCAGCCTCTACTCATACTCCCCTGTGAGGCGGAAGAGGCGTCCCCCAAGGCCTGACTTCCCGGTGGCAAGCACTTGTGCGTGGCTTATAAGGCGGGGGGCTGGTGAGGGTCAGTCTCTTTTTCAGCAGCCCCCGCCTTTTGGTTGGTGTGAGGAATCTGTAAGTATGGATATGGCTGCACTGCGTGACCGCAGCGAGTGGGCAGGTTTAATTTACAGGCTTGAATTTATCCAGGGGATCCCGGTCTTGATTGCTGGGTTTCATCTCCATTTGCCCCTGCAGGGTGTGTATAGCGTGTCAGCGGTTGGCCCACGCCCCGGGAGGGTCTATGGTTCGTGTTCTTGAATCAGCCGTTGTGCCACATTATTACCAGGGACGTCATTTGGGGGCCGCCAGGGGTCACAGCTGCGACCCCTGAGGTCTCCTTTGCTACCACTGTAGTCTCCCTTGTTACCCCTAAAAAAAAAAATGTAAAAAAGAAATATATTTTTTTTTAATGTAAGCACCTGGGCTGGCTGTGGCCAGTGATATGTGGCTCTTTGTTTCTGGGGTGGCTGGCTTTCTTGTTCAGGCCTCTTAAAAAAAATAAAAAAATAAGGGTTGCACTAGTGTAACACTTTGTGCTGTGACCCTAAATAAGAAAGACTAGGAATAACAAATAATTTGTCTTTCTGGAATTCTATACAATAATTGCTAGACTCATTAAAGGTTTATTTCAGGCACACTTCAGGGGTGAATCCCTGATTTAGTCTGTTTTTAAACACCTCAACTCAGCCTTTCATCCTTCTGAGGTTGATAAATGAGTACCAACACTGGTTGGTGGACATTGTATGTATATTTGTTCTATATAAAGCGCTTAAGCGTAAGTGCTTTATAATAACACATAATTATCATTTGACCTTGGATGTCTTTTTGCATTCACAGTAATTTGTTAATATGGGCCTATACACCCTGATATTAACAATACATATGGTGATCCATTCTTGTATGAAATGTATATCACATTATAGCGATATCATAGCTATATGTTTCGTTGTGTGCATAGGAAAATGCTTTGTGATGCCCCTTCCTGTTTTATCAAGCGGCAAAAGGTCGTGTTCCTTTGCTTCCCGTGATGTCACTTTGGGGGTGGGTCAAATGACATCACTTCCTGTGATGTCATCAGAGGTCAAGGGATGAGTGATGCCACTTCCGCTACCCCAGGCGCTTTGGTGAAACGACGCCCCTCATTATTACGGGGGAGTGGCGGTCGCTGAACCACCGCAATGATATGATGCTTTTGATGTGCATTCTCTTGAGTCGCGCATCGGTTTTATACTTTTGAAAGAGGCAACTAACTGCAAAACGCGCATTTACTGTAAATTACACGTAGGCTGGCCTCTGCGCCGCACTCAGTATTTATTGAGGGGATACGACTATTTTCAAACATGTGTCTTTTGGTAAATATGAGAATGGTTAATCAGGCATCAGCGCCGCACTTTTCGTGACTGTGTTTTTGTTCGCCCAATTCTCCGGGGACTACCATTAGTTTAATTCGGATTTTTAATTGGGTCACGACCTCCGAGAACGGGTCTCAGCTGTGAATTGCATGTAGGATGGCCTCCGCGCCGCACGATGAATTTCTGTTGTCGGGTGAGACTTATTGCCAGCACTTGTCTTTTTGTAACTATGCGATTGGGCGATCTAGGCCGTCGGGCCCCAATTTGTATACCAGTGTTTGTCTCCCTGCATTGCACCGTGCATTACCATGTCTTTTTAATACATATTTAACATTGGCTTGTGAAGATTGCAATGTTTCTTTTAAATTGAACGTGTTTACACATTTCGGAGTTACTGAAATGTCGATGTCGTTTGGCCGTCGAAATGTGTTAATGCATGACTCTTGGGCGCCTTTCGTTGGATGAATATTTTACGGGAATGGCCACGCAGTCTTGGATGGCGTCACGAAATGGGTCGTCAATGCTGTCATTCAACGTTTTTCAGGCTCCCATGGGTTCGCGCCACCTTGGTGTTGCGGGTGTAGCCGGTGCGGTCACCGCTTGGAGAATCACCTGGGAAGGAGGCCATTGCGCCCCAGCAAACCGCATCTTAGAGGATGCACCAGAAATGTTATTTTTTTTCTTTTTCCCAAGTTCCGAGGGTTTAATTATATACTGAAACTGGGCAGCATCATAGTCGCTGTGTAAACATGGCAGGCTCGCGCCTCCCACGATGCACGTGCCTTGTTCCAACTCTCACGCGTGTTACTTAGGATGAGGCCTTGTTAGCTATGTCAGCCCCGAGTTGGGGGTGTTTCATTGACGAACTGAGTCGATTCCCGCAATAAGTGTATGGTATGATGTTCAGTTTTATAACCGATCCACGGCCACCGCGCTGCACTATTTTTACACCCATTTAGCTCTATGGATTACACGATGTGGGTTATTGCCATGAATTTGAACGAGATGGTTTTTATGTGCTTTCTTTTCAATGCAGGCATGGGTTGTCATTTCCTTCGACCTGCGTTTCCGTTCATTGCTGAGCACGGGCACAACCCTTTTATTTAGCATGTGTTTTGTTATAAGGGGCCTCAGCTGGTAAGATCTCTCAGTGGGTTGAGCGCTCGCTGCTGTGATCTGTGTGTGACCTATCTGTCACAGGTTTGAATCCTGGCAAGCAGGGGTGTTGCTAGGTCTGGAAAAGATCCGGGGCTACACTAATGTCGGGACTGTCGAGACTCAGGGCTAGCTAGCCTTTTGGTTGTAGCTCCTGAGCTTCTATCCGGGGCTACTTACAACCAAAAGACCTGGGGCTATAGCCCCCTGAACCCCACCCCCTAGCAACACCACTGCTGGAAAGGCCAATGCAACCTTGCACAGCACGTTTACCTTGAAGTGATTAGCTCGCTTTCCTTTCCCGCTGCTCCATGGGTTACCGCACGTATTTCACTTCCGGTGTAATTGTTGGGTTATGGCCTCCTAAGCATCTTTTGAATTCACTGGGTTTAAGAATTACGATCAGTTGCATTTCATTTCCAGTTGGCAGCAATATGGATTGATGCAGAACAGCGTGCATTTTCGTTTTGGTTCAGGTTCCACCACGTACAGAATGCACTGTGGGAGGGAATGTAATTTGTTATGTTGCTATGTGTAAAGTTTATTATGTAAACTAAATCACATTAAAGAAATGAAATTAAATTAAACTGTGGGGTAACCAATACATCTTTGTATTATGCCACACAAATTGCATGTTGAGCGCCATGCCGCGAGCGCAGTGGTGATTGTTTGATGATGTTTTTCAGTGGGTTTCCATGTGACATGCGATTGTGTGGTTCCCTTGCAGGCCGCCGCACTGCAGGGTTTGTTTGTGTTTGCAGAATATATTAATGCCCTTGTGGGTGAGCGCAATTGTGCATCTACAACAAAGTTTTCCGGTGCAAGGTGTTTGAGGGGAAAGGCACTTGTGCTGAATGTATTGCATATGTCTGATACGGGCAATGGTGCAATGGGTCATGTGGTGCCCAGGTCGGGTGCTGCACCACTGAGGTGGACGCAGAAGAGGGTGTACCCCAGGAAGCATGTTGCACAGGATAGCAACAGGGGAGTGCTTTTAACATGTCACTGCAATGTCTTATAGACATACAGTGGGTGGAATAGAAAACGCATATTGTCTGCCCACACATCGGTTGGCATACCCGAAAAGAATTGAATTGTGCATGTTTGGGATTGAAAGCACATACGCAATGTCACCATGCAACAGTGGATTCCACAGTAGCACTCATGCATCGGTAACGGGATAAGTGCTGCCACTGCTTTGTTTACGCACACCTTGGTCTGCCGCGTGGCATGAATGCTTTTATAGAGCATGTCCGATTTATTGCTATAAATGCTCCATTTCCTGTAACGTGTTACAGTATGCATGCTAGTCTCTTGTAGTCCAACTAGCAGGCCTTAATAATTGATGGGCAAGGTGTGTGGTGCAGGGCACACCTGGTCCAACCGTCAACATGCTTTTCTAAAATGGTTTGCAGGGACGCAGTAGCCACTCCATCCGCTTTCAGGTCGGCGGCAATCTTGGTGTTTGTGAGCGAGCGGGCAGGGCCTCTCACCGTTACCATACGCACGCACACGAAATAAGGACAGGAGACAGATCTGAATATGAACGTCCAGCTTTATTAACATATCTCCTGCAACTGCCCGCTTCCCCCTTATGTCCCTCCCTAACCGCAAAGTCACTTCCCTGGGAAGAGCCCACAACGGCGGCCTTCCCACATAACAATGTGGGCAGGCCACACTCTGGTCCATTGATCCGATGCCTGACATATCCCGCCTTTTTAAACCAACAGTTCGCTCGTGTCTCTCTTACCACATTTCTTCTATGAGTCTCTGCAGCTTCGTACGACTTCTCCGAGGTCGCCGAGGCCTCTCTGGGGTTGATGGTCCTGCTCGTCTTGGAGTGCGTCACTCTAGTCCTTCATCTTCAGATGCTTCGCTATCTCCCAGGTAGGGTAAATCTTCCATGTGCCTATCCCTTGCTACCTCGTTCGGTTCCCATACTTCATTGAGTGGGGTCAGCACTCTTTTGAATTGTGAGACATTCCGGGTTACTGAGGAACGCCCTTCCCTCTCCGCCGTGGGCATGTTGCCCTTTCTTCGTGTTACCGTCAACAGCTCGGGGGCGAACGTGGCATCTACTTTCCTGCCCGTTGTCTGGTGCATCAGCACTTGATCGCCTGGTTCGACGTTTGACTCTTGTGCCTTCCTGCGCCTGTCTGCAGTTTGCTTCATTTTCTCTTTCTCCTCCAAATCTTTCTCTTTGGCTTGACGCTCCAGTGATGTCAGGGGCTTGGGCGTCGGGTCCTCTGGTAGTCTTGTCTTCAATGGTCGCCGGAACATCAGGTCCGCAGGGCAGACCCCCGTGGTGCTGTGTGGGTAGTGTCTGTATTCCAGCAGTAGCTGATATAAGGCCTGTTCAAACGGCTTGTTTATTAGGGTGGCGATCTGCAGTGTTCTTTTGATATTGGCCATGAACCTCTCTACAGTTATTTGCTTGAGGCCATCTTGGTGTTAATTTTCTATGATGAAAGCCCATATACCTGGCGAAGTTCTGAAAGTCGGCACTGGTGAAAGGCGGCCGTTGTCCAATTTTATCACTCTAGTGACTCCATGTGCTGAAAGCATGCGGTCCAGGGCTGAGATGATGCAAGTGGCGGCCGTGTTTTCCACTATCTGTGCTTCTGGGAAACGTGAATGTTCATCCACCAATATTAGGACGTATGTGCCATCTCGCATAGGTCTAAACAGGTCTACTGCCAGTTCGTCCCAGACTCGGTCTGGCAGCGGGGACATTAGCAAAGGGTTTGGGTGTGGCAGAGGGGCAAGTTTTGCACAGATTGTGCAACCACCTACCAGTGACTCCACCAGGGTGTCCAGTTTTGGGAACCATACTTTTTGTTTTAGGAGTCGTTTTGTTGCTGCCACTCCACGGTGTCCTTTGTGTGCCAGCTGTATTGTCCTCTCATGAAGGGTATTACCACTTTGCAGCCCTTCAGGATGATGTGGTCTTCCACGATTGAGAGTTTATCTCTGACTTGGTCCATCCGGAGTATGTCATCTCTTACTGTCTCTGGTTCTTGTTTCGCCTATTGTTTCATGTGTGCTCGTTTGTCCGTTTGTATGCAGTGCTTAACGATTCGTAGCGCTGAGTCTTGTTCAGATTTGCTTACCACTTCCGACCATTCTATGGGGAATGGCTGTAGGTGATGAACCACGTAGTTGATGTACGCGTCGGCTATGGAAGGTTGTGTCTGTGCCAGACTTGAGGGGTGTCGGAATAAGTAATCAGCCGGATTGTCCTCTTTTCCCGGGCAATGTTTGATGCTGAATTTGTAATCTTGTAGGCTCAACCCCGACCTTGCTATCCTCTGAGGCATCCTTGCTTTGGGATCGCCGTAGATGGTGAGCAGCGCTTGATGGTCTGTGACGACCATGAATTCCTTCCCATATAAAAATAGGTGAAAGTATTCACAGGCCCATACCACTGCCAGGCTCTCTTTCTCGGCCTGGGAGTATGCCTGTTCTGTGAGCGTGAGGCTTCTGCTGGTGTATGCCACTATGAATACTTTGGCAGGGTCCTTTTGAGATAAGATGGCCCCTAGCCCCACAGGGCTTGTATCTACGATGACCTACGTGTCCCTTCGGGTGACAAAGTATGCCATGTGTTCTGCCTTTGAAATGGAATTTCAGATATATTTGAATGCTTGCTGGCACTCCACTGACCAGATGAATGGTGGATCTTTCTGCGTGAGCAATTGTAGCGTGTTGCTCACTGTCGCATAGTCTTTGAGGTATCTTCACCAGTAGCTCGCAAGTCCCAGAAAGGAGCATAGCTCCAACGTGTTTGTGGGGGGCAGTGCCATGTTGAGTGCCGCAACCTTGTCTGGGTCTGGTCGCATGCCCTGGTCAGAAAAATGTGACCAAAGAATCGTATGGATCGCTTGCTGTACTCGCACTTGTCTTTGTTAAGTGTGAGGCCGTGGTTTCCATGGCAGCGCACACTCGGTGCAATGCTTTGTCATGCTCTTCTTTGTTTTTTCCGACTACCAGCACGTCGTTAGAGTAATTTAGACAGTTCGGTATGTGATGGATGACTTTGTGGATTTGCTCCTGAAAGATCTCGGCAGCCGATGAAATGCCAAAGCTGAGTCTCTTATATTGAAACAAGCCCAGATGCGTTACGAAAGTTGTGATGTATCTTGATTCAGGGCTTATTTCGATCTGATGGTATCCTTTTGTCAGGTCTAGCTTTGAGAACACCTTGGCCCCATGGAGGAGGTGGATCATGTCGGTGATCCTTGGTGCCTAGTGTCTCTCTCTCTCGATGGCAACGTTGGCCCTCCTCATGTCAACGCATAGGTGTATGGAGCCATCCGGGGATTTTTTTCGGAACGGGAACAATGGGTGACACCCAGGGCGTCGGTCCTTAGACAGGCTTGATTACTTGCAGTTTCATCAATTTGTCCAACTCCTCCTCTACTTGCCTCTGTATGTTAACTAGTATTCCCCTGTAATGTTGTGCCACTGCCGTCACGTCTGGGTTGATGTGGAGGTGCACTTTACTGTTTTTCAGTTTGCCTAGCCCCTTTAACAGCTTCGGAAATGCGTCATGGATCACCTTTGGGGTGGCAAAGTACTTGTGTGCCAGCAGTTGATACAGGATGTGTACTAGACCCATGTCGACTGCTGTTTTAGAGCTCAGGATGCATCCACTGTTGGCCTCTGTCTTCAGAATGTGCAGGGGAATTTTTGCAGTGTGTGATTTATGTGCACACCATGCCGTGATGGTGCCTTTGCATGCAGCAGCGTGGTTGCGCCGTAGGGGTAGATGTCCACCGGGGCCTTGCGTATTTTTGGTTGACGAGATAGTGAGTTATATGCTTGTTCGCTGATTATGTACATCGTAGTGCCCGTGTCAATCAGGAATTCTACTGGTGTGTCATTCACTTGCAGTGTGAGGATCGGGCTGTGTTGGGTGGCCGTTGCGTTGTTAAGAGCCCATACATATCCTTTTTTTCGCTGATCGTCCTCTGACGACGGGGTTTCACTGCATGAGGGCGAGTGCATTTCTTTGTATCGAACGAAACACCTTCTCTGACTGAGTCTCCCTCCTTCCTGGGGTCGCCTGTCATCCCGGCCATATGCGCTCCTGCGCTCCTTGTCGTCCTTTCGTGAGGAGGTGTGGTCCCACTCAGTCCTGTTGCTTGTCGTGCTGTGACGGGCGGTCCAGCAGCGTTCCTGCGTCCTCTGCCTGCTGGGAATGGCGTAGGGGAGCATTTTTGCACACCGCCCTAAAGTAGTCCATGCCTCTGCATTGGAGGGCACTGCAGGGAAATCCCCCATGTGCGGGTACTCATAGCCACACCTATAGCATGTGGCTTTGGACCGTCCTCTGCCTTGGCTTGTGGATGAATCTAGTCTGTTGACTGTGTCTGCGGGCGTAATGGGCTGTTGTATGTTTATTTTACCCAAATTGTCTAGTTGAGATACACCAGCTGCTTCCATCCTGGCTAGTGCCAGTATTTCTTCCAGTGATCTCTGTTTTTGTAGCAGTTGTTTTCTGAAAGATTGGAACAGACAGCCCGGTATTACTTGTGACCTTAGGGCTTCCTCATTTGAGTAGCGATGAAATTCGCAGTGTTTTTGTTTGATGCGCAGGCGCATTACGTAGTTGTCTAATGACTCACCTTTTTCTTGTCGGGTGGAATGAAAAATGTGGCGTTCGTAGTCGATGTTGGTGTCCGGTGCAAAGCATTATGATAGCTTGAGGTGTACTTCCCCGTATGTTGCGGTGTCCCAATTGACCAGTTCTCCAGCTATGTCTCTCATGGCTGGCCCTATGGCCACCGATAGTGTGTATTTTAGCCTGGCATCATCTGTGAGGCCCACTGCCCCTGCATAGAATTTGAAATCTCTTAGCCATGTGGCCCAATGGGGCCCTAGGTTTGTAGTGTCCCCACATCGAATAGGTTGGGCATGTGCATCACCTGTGCCTTCCCTCCTGCCGCTGGTGTCTGATTGATGTTACCGCCTGCGGCTCCATCCGTGCCTGAAGAGGACGCTCTGGGTGCTGATGATGATGCTTGGTCTGTCATGATGAGGCCCTGGTGGTGTGCCTCGTGGTTTGCTTGGGGATGGTGCGTCTTTCTTGTTATGATGGGGATATGGTGTGGCTTTGCCCTGTTAGGGTGTGCTGGTTGTCCGTAATTACTGCTTTCTTTCCTTTTTGTTTGTATTCCTCAAGCAGGCAGAGCCATCTGCGGCCTTGTCTGTTGTGTTCAAAGGCCTTCCCTGTGCGTGAGGCACTTGTAGTGTGCCGTATGTTGACCATGCTGGTGTGGTTCCTGGGTACTTATATGTCCTCTCCTCTACTCCTTAGCTCTTCCCCTGTGTCCTGCTCCGTGTTGGGGGGCTGGAGGCTGCTGTGGCACAATCTTCCCAGTAGCCGTTTGCCGGCTGTATGAGGGGCCGTGTGCCGGGTTCGCTCAGAATGCTGCTCGCTCTCTCTCATTGGCTGTGGGCAGTGCTGTGGGCTGTACACGCCGGAGTTGTCCCAGCCGCTCATGTACGGCTCGACTTGGGAACTGCACAGGGCCTCTTCGCGAACTTTGTAGGTTGGGGCGTCGATGCGCTAAACTGCTCGGCTGCAGCCCTCAGTGTGCGCTGGGTTCGTGGACCCCTCATCGCCAGTGTGAGCGAGCGGGCAGGGCCTCTCACCGTTATCATACGCACGCACACAAAGTCAAGACAGGAGATGGATCTGAATATGAACGTCCTGCTTTATTAACATATCTCCCACAACTGCCCGCTTCCCCCTTATGTCCCTCCATAACACCAACGCCACTTTCCTGGGAAGAGCCCACAATGGCGGCCTTCCCACATAACAATGTGGACGGACCACACTCTGGTCCATTGATCCGATGCCTGACAGTGTTTAGAGCTGGTTTAGGTGGAGATGCTTTGCAAAGTTCCCGAGCCACAAGGTGCACAGTATATTTGGGAGGTGTTATGTCCCCTGGGCATTAGCGTTGTAGCGAGGTGCCCATCTGACCTGAGATTCAACCAGGTTTCAAAGAAGCATGTCCAAGAAGTATGCGGCTAGCTTTTATTTATCTTTACTGCCAATGTCATAGCGCAAGGGTTTTAATGGGTATAGGACGAATGTTGTCCGCGAGCAACCATTGGGTTTCATGGTGGTTGTGTGTGTGTTGTTTTAAAATAGATACCGAAGGGAGAGCGTGCATGCTGAATACACGCATGTGTCCTGCAAGAATAAATTAGGATTGGCTTTTAACATGAAAAGCTCAAGTTTGATCAGTTGCCCCATGTTAGATGTCATTTCCTGTGGTAGGTCTGCAGTTTCCCAAGGGTGTTTAAAAGTCACTGATTGTACAGCCCTCTTTTAAATCAATTATTTTTTAAGTCACCAGCGGCAAGGCTGCTTTTGTAGTCACGTGCGTGCAATGTGCAGTTGTAGGGCAGACATCTTTGACACAATGGTTGCTTGCACCTCGCAGCAACTATACTTTTAAAATGGCGCATTCCACAGCAATTGTAATGAAATGAACATAATGCATCTTTTTGTTCATTCGAACGCGGACTAATATTGATGGGTCGCATGGCGTAAGCTGTTTTAAAGGGTTTTATGGCCCGGCAAGCAGGAGATGCCACGGGCCATGTGATGATGTGCTTTTTCGTGCCGTGGGTTTCTCCCTCAGAGAGCAGGAGTGGCACCCAGTTTATACTTAGGGGCCAGATGCAAGGGCGCATTTAAGGCATAAACAGGAGTGCCTGGTAGTTATGACCAGCATGTACAAACAGATGTTCTTTAAAATGCTCAGTTTGCACCACTCTTCAGCGAGTTGGTTGAGATTGAAACAGTGCCACAAAAGGTAGGGTTGGCCATTTGCAACAGTGGGCCACTTTTGCATGGTTGCACAAGACAACTTTATCGCCCAGCCAGAGGCTGTGGTGCAAGGTCACATTGCACACTACACGGTTTCAGGTAGAGCCCAAGGTTGAGAAAGGATATTTGGCCGTGCCATCATCCCGCTGGTACCCATGCAGTGCGGCCTCGGAGGTACAGGTGGGAGTATAACAAGTTTTTCCTAGCGCGGCGCCTACCTGTCCATCCGCGGGCCAAGCCGCATATTGGGGCAGATGTCTTTTGCAGTTCGGCCTCTGGGCCCGGTTAATTAGCACACAAATGTCATGAGGTGGATACCACTGAATGCTACAGATTCTAAGCTAGCTCAAGGGGCTGCACCCAATGTAACATGTGGCTACACAGAAGGATTGCCTCCTCAGAATACATTTTCAGTAATCATAATTTTTTTGCCAGAGGGAGGGGCCAGGGGTAATGAGCTCCACGCTGCGATCTGCTTGATCTGCAGGCCGCAGATTTGTATCCCAGATAGGTCTATAAAAAATGAATCTATTTTGATTGGGTGATATATATTGCATGAACATATGTGCTCTACCTGCGTTGTGGCAGTATGACCGCGGGCAGAGCATAAGCGAAGGGGTTTGTTGCAAGCTTCAGTCGTCTTATGATGAGGTGCACCAACCCTTTATAGGGAATGCAGGAACCCTGGATGGTGCGCACAGCGGTAGCAGCTGTGGATACGTTATGATAACAATGAAGTGAGCAATTTGGGAATTCCGGAAAATTGTTCTAAATAGACAAGCGCCTCAAAGTTAGGGCATCATTATTTTGATGGGTTAATTTACTGGAAGGAGGTGATGGTTTACTTGCAGTGTCTTGTAGGGACTGCTAGGCAGACAGTTAACACTTTTCTGAGCTGGGTTCAGTACAACAGGTAATTGTAATGGCTAGATTTAATTAAATCCCCATGCCAGAGTATTCAGCTGTGTGGAGCGAAAGGCGCAGGTACGAAGACTGGCCAGGCTTTCTTCCAGATGCCTATTACAGTGGGTCTGGCCATAGGAACCTATGGTTGATGTACTTAGGGATCAACTGAGAGTCCTTCCTCCTCAATGGTGCCAGCTGGGGATACTGTGCTGCATATTTACTGTGTGAATAATAGACTTGTGATTATGTGTTATCGTAGGAAATGGAGATAATTGAGGACGCCAATGAACGCCTCAGTCTGGTCTGGAGTATGGCCAAGAACTCATCATAAGAAACCTGAAAGGTTTGGTAAGCTGGCGGACACTCCCACAATGTGCATGCCCACGGTAAGACTGATGATGATGTAAGCTCCTTGATAATTTGAAATTGTGGTTTAGGTGCCAGTTAAGGGTCTGGCCAGAAATGCGCCATAACAACCCTAAAAGGTATGGTAAACTGTGGGACACTCACACAACGTGCATGCCTGCGGTAAGACTGGATGACAGCATTAATGCACTGATAAATGGATATTTTTGTTTATGAAAAACTTGAGGGTCTGGCCAGTTATACGACATAACAACCTTGTAAGGTTTGGTTAGCTGTGGGACACTGCCACAAGGACATGCTCATGGTAAGACTGGCTGATGGCACAAATGCACTGATAAGTTCACATTTTGGTTTTTTTACAACTTGAGGGTCTGGCCATTAACACGGCACAAATACCCTGAAAGGTTTGGTAAACTGTGGGACACTCCCACAACGTGCATGAACGTGGTAAGACTTGATGATGGCATAAGCTCCTTGATAATTGATCATTTGAAAATGTTAAGGGTCTGGCCAGGAACGTGCCATAACGACCCTGAAAAGTTTTGGTAATCTGTGGGACACTCACACAAGGTACATGCCTGCGGTAAGACTGGATATTGGTATACATGCACTGATAAGTTTAAATTGTGGTTTATGTACAAATTGAGGGTCTGGCCAGTAATAAGGCACAACGACCCTGTAAGGTTGGGTAAACTGTGGAACACTGCAACAGGGTAAATGCCTACGGTAAAACTGGCTGATGGCACAAGTTCACTGACAATTGAAATTGTGGTTTATGTACAGTCTGAGGGTCTGGAGCAACATGCCTGTACATGGTTACCAGGTTTGGGGGGCCAAATAGGCCTTCAATGGTACAAGTCACTATGTAGTCCTGGGCCACCGGCAGGTTTTTCGTGCACTTATTGTGCCAGTTCTGATCTCCAAAGGCAACTAAATGAAATCATGTTATGGCCAAAGGAGACATAAGCTCAAGAGGGTGATTGACATCGAACTTGAAGATGAATTTAGGAGACACACGTCAATGTGTGCGTAAAACGACTTTGTCCTTATGAATGGTTAAAAATAGATCTTGAATTAATAGTTCACTCAACCTTCCCATACATGTAATTGCCACGCGAGGAGCAGACTTATAAGTGAGACGCTTTTATTTATCAGCTTACAAGGTGGGCCCAGAAGGGCCTACCCCCCCCCCGGTATGGGTAAGGTACTTCTCTGAGGAGTCTACACCCGGCGGGGTGCTACACACACCCCTAAAGTAAAGATTTTGACACATCTACCAGCTGGAACATGTGTCTGTTAACTGCCTGTAGAAGTAAGCGGTTGCCCAGACAGGCTCTGGGAAAGGGGTTGGCTCAGCAGTCATGTACAAGAGAAGTGGAACATGGCCACCTGCAGGGTAGTTGGTCACTTTCTGCTGGCAATACGCATCCCATGGGTCATCTAAGTGAAATCATGTTACGGCTAAAGGAGACAGCAGCTCTATACATGGATTGACATTGTGGTTAAGGATGAATTAGAAGAGAAGCGTAATGAGTGAGTAAAACCACTTTGTGCTTGTGAATGGTTACAAAAAGAGTGGTATAATAATAGAAGTTGGTGATTATGAAGTGATCAGTAGGAGAGGTTTAGGAAGAGGAGGAGCACAGGTATGGGGCCATTGGGGGCAGAGGGGAACCCACCCCCAAAGCTTGGTGGAGTATCGGGGCGATCCTATCCATTGAGGATTTTTTGATGCTTCGGCAGTGAGCAGTTCAGGGATGGCCGGGCTTGAGCCAAATTCATGTGACGGGCACAGACTCCCCTCCAGTGCACTTAGGCTACAGCACCTCTTGTCAGTGGTCCCGGAAATGTTTATTGACTGGCAGTACAACCAGAGGTATATGTCCACTTATGCTGACTTGCAGTACAACCAGAAGTGTCTCTGGCAGGCAGGGAATGACAGGGGTTACCCGATACATCTATTCTTCAGTATGGGGCTGGGACCATCCCATTTTTATGTTGCTTCAAAATAAAACTGTGACCCTGTTTTCCAAATACTTTACAAAGTTGTCTGTGGTTATTGCATATTGTAATTATTACATACTGTGGCCACAAGAGGTGGGGGGCTAAGAGGCTGACCGGCCCCAACAGGGGACGCTCGAGGGACAGCCTACACAGCGGGCTGTCCCCTCTGGCCACCTCCTTATGGGGTGGTCAGCCTCTACTCTTCCTCCCCTGTGAGACAGAAGAGGCGTCCCCCAATGCCTGAAGTCTGGTGGCAGGCACCTGGGCGATGTTTATAAGGTGGGGGGCTACTGCGGGTCAGTCTCATTTTCAGCAGCCCCCACCTTTTGATCCCACCTCACATTAGGTTAGGAGCATAGTGTTAATTGAGAAGGCAAAAATAAGTAATTGGCAAGGTACAATGATGAGTTCTAGGTTAGGAGGTAGTTCAGTTTTGGTGCGGCGTTCGCATCACCGATAGGAGTGTAGTTTTGACCGTATTAATAATTGTGAATACATTGTCTTATGTACATTGCATTGTGTTGTGTATGTTTCTAATTTTCTTTTTCTGTCACAAGCGGCGTGTCGGGGCGGTCCTAGACAATGAGGGTATTTGAGGCTGCGGCTTCAGCGGTGAGTGGTTCAAAAATGGCCAGGTTCGAGCCAAATCCAAGCGATGGGCACTGACTCCCCTCCAGGGTACTTAGTCTAAAGCACCTCTTGTCAGTGGTCCCAGAAATGTTTTTATTTTGCCAGCACAATTAAACATATTGCACAAAACCGTTTTAGCTATTTGCCTTATATCCGCATATTTATATTTACCAAACCAAAAAGCATTTAAGAACAATGTTACATTTCCCTCACATTGTATATGAAGCCTGCAAGTGAGCCATGAATATTCACCACGGATGTGAGGTTGTCATCCTGGACTCAAGGGGATATTTACTGATTTTCAGGGCACAACGATACATGTGAGCGGACAGCGTCTGCCCACTTTTTTCAATGGGTGGACGCAACCCAATTGGGGTGTTTTTGAGGTGAACATTAAAAAACGAGAAGTTCCAGACAACAGTTCTTCAGCAGGTTCATCTCAGATTCAACATATTTGGAGTATGACCATCTCTGGGAAAGTCTGATTGATGGTCAATCCCAGCAAAAGACAACTGCAGTAGTTAAGATGCTGGAGGACTGCAAGATAGAACTGTTAAATCTTTGCCAAAAGACTGCTTTAGGGTCTGGACTTCAATATGTTGCCCGTTGAAAATGTGAAATTTTGGTCAACTGACCTCCTGAGGGAGTTTGCTTTTCTCTTTCTATGTATTTCTTGTTTTTGCTCCCTTTCTTCTCCAATTCTCATTGTCTTTTTTTCTGGTGTTTCTTTGAGAACTGAAGGTTGTAAAAAAATGTACCTATTTGCTTTGGATGCACTTTCTTTTAAACTTTGGATTTTATCAATAGTTTAAATACTTTGTTTGTTTGTGAAAGGTTAAATTTGTTACCATATACAATAATAAAAAATAAAAAAATTTAAAATGTTGCTTGCTCAAGTGTTCAGCAAATAGGATTTCACACCAGGTTGTCATGTTTGCAATGCAGACGCTTACCCACAAGAACACATAAAAGTGCCATTAAAGCGCAAGTCTCCTATTTGAATTTTGTTTTTGTTTTCTTTGGAATATTTCATTATAATTTGTTGGGTTTAAAAGATGGGCACCTTTTATACTTTGCTAGTGTAATTATTGGAAATGTTCCTCTCAGATTATTTATATATATGCATATGTTTTTTACCATGTTTTCCTGCCTACATACGTAGTGGTCATTATCTTGTGATGTCACTTCCTGGGATGTCACTTCCTGTGAAGTCATAACATGCAAATTAAGGGGCCCCACACTTAATTTGCCTCACTTGGCCCCACAAATCCCAGTGTTGGCCCTGACAGCAGTGCTTCTGGCTCCTCTCCTGCTAGGCTCAGGTCTGATGAAGTGTTAGCACGCATCTTGCAAAACTAGCAAATGCTCCTCACTTTAAAGTGGGAAGGCTGCCTCATTGTCACCTCACCCTTGATTGGTAGGTGGGCGCTTGGCATGCAAATGTTGTTTGCAGACATGGGAGAATTAGGGAATCCTAAAGCAGAATGTTGCAAAGACATCTCAGCAGGTTGGGCGACTGTTGTTGAGATGTTTAGACCTGTTTGTACATGCTATGTAAATGCAGCTACGCTGTTGCTAAATGTGGTGTAACATGTGTTGGTTGGTTCTGGGGATAGATACGCTTCATTGCTTTGCTCAATATGGGAATTTCTGAAAATAGGTTTCTGCTTCTGTACCGAAGTCAATAGTTGGCCCCCAAACTCAAAAGGACAAGACATACAAGAACCCAAGAGCACACTGATCTATGTTAGAAACGAATGTAGAGATACTAATCATGTTTTTACATGGAGCTTTATGACAGATTCCTCCCACTTCTAAGCGCTGTTAGTGCCCGACGGAGAGCATCTTATACCCATCAGCGTGCTACCTCTGCACGGTTACAGCCTTCAATGAGCAATACATAACCTGATGTATTTGTGCCTCCGATTGGCGGGGATCCTCGTCCTCACCCCCTTTTCTAAGAGCCTTATCACACTGGGCCTCATTACGACCCTGGCGGAATGGGTTAACGGGTGCCGCAAAAGGATGCGGACCCGTTAAACCCGTTCCGCCACATTAGGAGGTCCCCTCGCGGGACACGGTAAGCATGCCTGGTAGAAACCAAGAGTGCTTACCGGGTCCTACGAGAGGAAGAAGGAGTAAACAACGGGCCACTCGTAATCGGCCCATTGTTTGCTCCCTTTCCCATTTCCATTCAGCCCTATGGGGGCTGAAATGGCAATGGGAAAGGTCTGGGTCGGGGTCCTTGGAGGGAGGAATTACCGGGCCCTCCGAACTCAGAATGGCCCGGTAATTCCTCATTCTAGGAACCCGGACGCGATTTCGGCTGCAGCCATGCCGCCAATAGCGGCATGGCTACGGCTGAGTTCGTAATGAGGCCCACTGACTTTTTTCTGCGGTCAGGTGACGAGTGAAGTATGTGGTAAAGGAAACCTAATATTGCCGAGTGCTTTACACATTCTATGATGTGAGCAAACACCTCGAAATCCGTCAAGGCTCCTTTGTAATGTTCCTCCCACAGACGGGAATGTACCTTGAAGGCTGGGTCAACACACATTTTTCTCTGTGCAGGTCATTTTGCAAGTGACTTTGACAGATTGTTCAGTTTTAGTCCCGGAAGTTACGTTATCTTTCTACGCTGTTTACTCAAGAAGAATACGCTTGAAAGAGGCAGTAACGCTACGTGGGTAACTGAGAGCTTTACCTCCTGAGGCTGTAACTTTAATATCGCCATGCCTCGGAGAGCAGCTGGCCCCAGCCTGCTTTAATCGGCTTTCCTGTTGTCTCAATTGTTCCGCTCTTAACCTTATCACGCCTCGCCTGTGTTCCAGGAAGGATGTCCTGGGCGAAGACAGAACAAAAAAAAGAAAACAACGAGGACGAAGCAGCACAGGCAGCCGGGACACAGTCAGAGGAGGAAGAAGGCCTAAAACGACGAGAAACGAACTGCAGGATAGCAGATTGAAATGACACACGGACGGAGGGAAAGTGACAAAGAGAGGGGGAGGGACGCGGAAACAATGCTACAGCGAGGGAGGCGCAGGGCGAGGGCTATCTCGCGACAGGAAGTAAAGTATTATGGTCACTTACTGTCCACAGATGACTTACGTTTTGATGTAAAATAAAGAGCTGCTTTTACAGTTACACACCTCATCGAGGAGGGTTTTTTTTTAAATCAAACTCAGAAGCCAGAAAGAAAGGGAAGGGCGAGGTGCCCTGTCGAGATGCAGGCAGGGACGGACTGGGGCATAACATTGTCTCGGGCACCAATGAAAAAGTGGACCAGAGTTGCAAATGGCAATTAATTGCTTTTGTGAGAGACTGTTTGAATACTACCAAAGGGGGAGTTTTTTGGGATAAAATATGATGCAGATTGATTAATTTAAATTAAATAATATTTATTCAGCAACAAATACTAGCTGGTCAAAACTACTAGCCACACAGTAAAGTAACTCACCAAACTTCCCCACATTGGGCAGAAAAGTGGTCCACTTTGACCAAAAACGTGTTCACAATAGCATTTTGAGTTTTTGGTTCATCATTGTCCTCTAGGGCAGTCCAAGGATGGATGCAGACCTCGCACTGAACTCCCTCTGGGTGTCTGAAATGTTTAATCTCTCTTCAAAACAAAGTCCGTTCGCATTACTTTGAATTCCAAAACCCCAAATTCTCTGTCATAGGTGTCACTGACAATGTGGATTCCCTTGCACGGCACTGCCCACAAACCACCATCCAAAATGGCTTTGCTACCTTCTTCCTCTCGCAGTATCTAGCCAACAAATGTATGGTGCTGCCCTGGGATTATCAGGAACACACCATCAGCCCCACACTCTGATTGTGGTCCCTGTTCCTTTGGACACAACCCTGCCCAACTTCTCACTCTCACCAGTTGTACTCTCCTTCTCGTCTACTGCTCCACCCAGGCCCATCAGTCTCTTCTTCCCCCACCCCTTGCCCACTTCCCCCAGTCCTCCCTGTCTCCCTGAAACCAATGTAGCAATGTCATTATGTATTCACGCAGGATCCATGTTAAAATACCGAATCCCGAAAGCTTGAGTTTCAGAATTGCGATGGTGTCTTGGTTGCATTTCGAAACTCAAGCTTTTTGGATTCTGTCTATTCTTTCCACCCTTTGCATTCAATCTATGTGGGGGAACCCACCTGCAACACACAAAGCCCATAATGCCGAACCAGGTGTGCGTGGGACACCCCCTGCAGCCTCCGCTCGCCTAGTTCAGCATTTGGTGATTCGTCATTTTCCACCACTGCAAACGTGCATTCAGCATTGTGCATTTGTTATTTTGGGGCAATACCTTCAAAGAAATGCTGGCATAATGGTTACTACGTCAACACTGTGTTACCATAGGTCCCCTTTTCAAGTCTCCACAACCTAACCACCATCATACAACGTGTCACTACCCGTATATTTATTGTTGAGCTGTAAGGGCAAGCTGAAATAGAACAGTGCCTGCTGATTGATTCTTCTCTGTATGGCACTTATGTGCCAGCCCACCCCCCCAAAAATGTAATAAATACAACATCTATCTTTTTAGTGCTAACACTGCTGAACCAACATAGTGACACATTTAGAAAAGAAGGCTTGTGATACAGGAAGTCAGACTGGAGTGGAACATGAATAAAAGGGGCATGCATCGGAATACCACCCAAGAATCGGCGGAGGGGAGTTGGGAGGAGGCAAACACACAGCATACACCTCATATATAATTTACACCATCTGGAATCAGTAAAGTGTAGACTATGAGCCTGATGAAAGCCACTGGGATCAAACATTCTATTACAACAGAAACAGCTATGTGTGTGGGCTGATTTCAAAATTATACACTGTGGGGGTGGGGTGGAGGTTGACATTGCACAGATTAAGATGCCATGACACAGCAAGCACCTATGGTAAAGAACATTTCAAACACGAGAAGCTAAACCTACCATGCTAGACTCACTTGATGCCAGATTACAAACCGCAGTGTGTAAATGGTACATACCATTGGGAAAACACTAGAAAGCTGTGTAATTACTTTGTGCACCAATTTACCTTGCACATATTTGCCAGTTGAGGAACAGGGATATAAAATGATTGGCCACCCGCCACACAAGGTTGTTGAACAGCTAATGCTAGGGTTAGAAACAATGAACAAGGGATTTTATTTAAGGATTACAGAGGAGTGGTAGTACATGAAGGTTATGGTGGTAGTCTGTCATTGGCGTCCAACTGCTCCTCTTTAATTCATCATATTTAGGACAGGGGAATTTACTGTTGAGAACATGGGGTTCCATCTTCGCTACTCAAAATCATATCCCTGTTACCCCTGGATAATAAGGCAAGTGTGAGGTCTGGCATGCTTGGCAAATGCACACTTACTTTTCCTGGCACCAGGGGAGTCCTTCCAGGTTGTCCTGGCACCCCTGCTATTTAATTTTTACACCAACTCTATGCATTATGAGCTTGAGACAGATGGTCTGGATGTTCCATCAGAGTAAGAGTGTGCAGTGCCCCTCTTAAACTACACTGAGTATTCAGTTTTATTAGCAAGATTTCCATTCATCCACCACTTTCTCATAATTGAATATGCTTCTTGTATTGCTCATCGTGTCCTTCCCCATAAATAGCGCAAAATCCAAAATCTTGATAGTGGTCTCAATATATATAATCCCTCCTACTATTTTTATTTCAATACTGAAAACATTGAGACAGTCAAGGGCCCTCATCAGGAGGTTGGAGGTAACCATGCCGCTTTTAGCGGCATGGTTGCCTCCTTACCGCATTCCGGGCCCGGGTTCCTCAAATGAGGACTTACCGGGCCATCGCAACCTTGCCGGACCCAGTAATTCCCCCAGGGCTCAATGGGAATGGGGATGGAGCTAACAACGGGCCCGTTAATGACGGGCCCGTTGTTAGCTCCCAGGTGTCCTCGCGGGACCCGGAATGGACGCCCTTTTTCCAGGAGCCCATTGCGGGTCCCGTGAAGAGACCTCGTGGTAGGGCGGAATGGGGTTACCGGCATCGGCACCTTTACCAGTGCCGGTAAACCCATTCCGCCAACCTTCTGATGAGGGCCAAGGAATTTGTGTATTTAGGAGTCTCCTTCACCGAGAACCTCAGGGGGCTAACCCAGTTCCAGACAAATCCTATGGCTCGGGTGAATAGCAACACAGCCCAGCATCTCACTTTCCTTGTATGACAACTAGATGACACAATGATTAGAGTCTACAGGACTAATCACTGGCAAATGCCCTATCCAGTGAATTATCAGGCCTTTAGTGCAGTGAAAACGTTCAGATACTAGTAAATGTCCTTCCTAAGTTTGGAACCTCACAAACTCAGCCCCTTCCTTTCAATCCACAAAAAGCTCAATGTGCGTTTGATCTTTGATGCGATTTGCTTGACACCATTGATGGTCTGGACCACTAACTGGAATAGCGCTTAAGGATATTCTTAGGCGAATTGCCAATTGAAGATTGTTTTGTGGACAGACGTTAGGAAGGTTCTTTAGATATTGGTCTATCACAGTTGGTCTCCTGCCTGCAGTTAATCATCCCGTATTTGTATTTGTATTAAGATCGAGATAAAGTCATGGACCACCACAAAGGTAAAAGAGAGAAGAGAAGATCTTGAGAATCTTTAACAAACTAGTCACATTATCAACTGAACATGCACAGGCAAATACAGGGTTGATTTACTATAGATCCTTTATCTATAGTAAATATAGCCGGTCAAGTGGCACAGCGAGTAGAGGGCTCGCTTTGACATTCATGCAGAGCCTGGTAATGCAGGTTCGAATCCCGGTGGGGCCAAACTCAGCCTTTCATCCTTCCAAGGTCGATAAATGAGCACCAAACACCGTGGGTAATAATAAGCACTGCTCAGATACCCGAGGGTTTGTAGCGCTATATAAATGCCAAATGATATTATTTAATCTTTAGACAGACAGGGGGCCTCATTCCAAGTGTGGCGGTAAGGGGTTAACAGCGCCAGTAAGAATGCCGGTGCCGTTAACCCCTTACCGCCACAAACCGAGGTCCTTTAGTGGAGCTAATGACTTGCCCGTTATTAGCTCCCTCCCCATTCCCATTGAGCCCTATGGGTGCTCGAATGGGAATGGAGATGGCTTCCCTGAATGGGGAAATACCGGGTCCTACAAGGTTGGAATGACGCGGTAAGTCCCCAGTCAGGGAACCCGGACCTGGACCCGAGTTTGGAGGCAGCCTCCAAACTCGTAATGAGGCCCAGTGTCTCACTTGTCTAAGGTTCTGTTCTCCCCAATGGGCCAGTATTAGCCAGTTGATCCCGTTCGACTGAAACTATCAACATCGGCCCTTTTTGAACTCATTGTGAGGTTGCACTGTGACATTTTCTTTTCTTTTACTCCATATACCATTTTCTGTATCATTTTAAAATGTTCCCTATTTTAAAATAAAGAGCATTTGCGCAGTGTAGGCCTGTGCTGTTTGGTTGTGCATTCACGTGGGCCCTGAAGTTGTATTTCAATAATACACTGTGAATTAGGGAGAAAGTCACCTGCCTTTATCGAGGGGCGCAACCCTCCTACTGCTACCTGCGCATTGTTGCCCTTACATTTCAGATTTCTCTATTTTATCAAAACTTTAAATGTCAGCTTATGGCATATGCATTTTTTAAATACTTTTTTGCATATCTTGAATTAGCATTTATGCGTTGCATGTAACTGCTACTAAACCAGACTTCTGTTGCTCCTGTTGCACGGTAGATAATCAGTCTGTCATGTTATGCTTACATGGCCCTAATATACCAAACTTAGAAGATTGTATCTCAGATCAATCTTCGTCACGGATAATAGTCGTCGAACAGAAGATACACTTAAACTATGCAAAAAGACTGAAGATCCAGTAGTGGCTGGCACAGTGGCGAATTTTGACCAGCGATTGGATTATGAGCAGGGGCGTTGCTAGGGGGGGGCTAAGGGGGCTATAGCCCCTGATCTTTTGGTTGTAGCCCCGGATAGAATCTCAGGAGCTACAGCCAAAAGACTAGCTAGCCCCCAGTCCCAACAGTTCCGACATCAGCATAGCCCCGGGTCTTTTCCAGACCTAGCAACTCCCCTGATTATGAGAAAGAATGTTGCAGATATAAGTCCATGAAGATACTGTAAAATATGTTTCCATCGCAATGTATGCACCTTTTGATAGAGATAGAAACTCTTAGATATACGGGTCTGATTACATTGTATACGGGTCTTCAGTGGCAGGAATACCGCCATTATAATTGTGAGGTAACATTTTTAAATTAGTTGATACATTTTAGAAATACACACATCAGTATGTTTTAATTGAAGAAAATAAGAAATAATTTGATATTATTATATGAACTTGAGTATATAGGGCTTTGATTTTGATATTGATGTATTATTCTTTTACTTATGTTTATGTTTTTTTTATAATAAACCAATAAGAACAAATACAAAGAAAATATCATGTAATCATTATTGGTTGCATCCATTTGTAAGTGATTGCAAACCTCTTTTAGCTTGATCGAGAATCTCTGTTTATCTTTATGCTTAATATCGATCATGTGTTATATGTGTTTTTTTTTTAATCTTGTATATCTACTGGTGTTATATCGAATAAAGGTATTATGATGTTTGTCTTTATCTGGTTTTCCCATGAAACACATTGGGCCTCATTACGACCCAGGCGGTAAGGGGTTAACGGCGCCGTAAAAGGTATCGGCGCCGTTAAACCCTTACCGCCTAATTACGAGGTCCCTTTGCGGGTCCCACCTTAATGGCTGGTTTTACCAGCCGTTAAGGAAGGAACCCGAAAAGGGACTTTCGAGGTAATTACGGTACCACAATTTGCGGCACCGTAATTACCGCCTTCCCCATTCTCATTGAGCCCTATGGGGCAAAAATGGGAATGGGGAAGGGCCAATGGTGAATGGGGAATTACCACCCCGCCAACCTTGGAATGGGGCGGTAATTCCGCCATTCACCATAGCGGAGTTGGTAAAATACTGGCGTCAACAAACGCCAGGGTCGTAATGTGGCCCATTGTTCGGCTAAAGATCAAATATGCATTGGAAACCCGCCCATCCAATGCATGTTATGGATGCCTGGGAGCTAAAGATCAATGATGAGGTTGCTAGATTCAACTTTCCATCAAGGGCCGTCTGGCACCTGCAGAAGCTGAGCGCAGATCACGCAAGATCACTAGTGTCCATCTTTTAGCATGCAAGCCTAGGCTGCTGATATACTAACACCACATTCTACTCCTGAGCCACCTCCACTGCACAGCAAAGAATTGAAATGCCGAGTAGATTTCAGGTAGATTCAGCTGTGCCACCCTGGACCAAGCTATGACCCACTCTGCGCACTTATATGCTGTTTAATGAATGAAGACATGATTCTCTAAAAATAGCCAGAGTTTCCAGGCTGTTTTCATTGTCATAGGTGACCTGCTCATTTCCACAGGGATGTGCTGCAGTGCAAATGACTGGAGCTGGGAACATATGCCAACAAAAAAACAACCCTAGCCCAGCCTTTCTGTGTGAGAAATGCAAATACAGCAGCATCAAAACACCAGCCAGACTCATTAAACCAACAAATATTATTCAAAGTAAGAAGGCATGCAAATATCACGATAATTAAGTCGCACGGCAACTTTGTTTGCTTGCTTTGTGACAAGAAACTTGCTTTTGTACAGCTCTTCTGTGTTTTGAATATTGGCATTTCAAAGCAAGTTTAAACAGAGGCTTGTGTTGCTCCATATCAAGCAGCTGTGACCGCCATTTGTTTGCTTCGTGACAGCTGTGAACTAAGTAACCATAACTACCTGCGGAGTAGGTGAACGGACCGGCCCAGCTGCAGCTTAAATTGTAAAAAGATTGCTTAATGCAAGGAATGACAGTGCACAAAATGCATAGGTTGTAGTACTTAAGACTGAAATAATGCCCTTATTGACAAAACCAGTACATCATCCTCACAGAGGATTACTCTTCCCTAAAGTGTTGGTTGGGATTTGGGGGCAACCTAATTTTCAACAGGATGATCTTCGGGGGAGGGGCAAAGGATATAGGATATTTCGCAGACAATTCCGGCCTGAAGTGAATAATGAAATGCAATTACAAGGCAATGTTTAATAACAGCATACTCCGCTTTACCGCTGTGTGGAGACTCACTTTAAGCAGTATAAGGTAAACATTCCTGACTTTCTACCAATGGGTGAAAACTTAAGACAGATTATGTGCAGCGGCAAAGTAGGGGTGCTGGGGATGATGTTGTACCCTACATCCCCCTTAAACGAGTTTAGCAAGAGAGCAGGCCATTATGCTGCCATTTCCATTATTAATTTAGCAACATTTCTGCGCTTAAAGGCTACACAATTAGATTTGATTAAGAAAAATTCAGAAATCAAGCAGCTTTTAATTATTGTATTATCCAGATCAATGCTAATTTCACTCGGGAAATGTTACCCTTTCTGCGGCTAAGAACAATGCGAACGGAGGAGGCTATGGCAAGGGGTTCTAAGCACAAGGAAAGGTATCGCCAGCAGTCACAAGCGCCATTTTGGGAACCTTAAAATGTGCTTTGCCTGTCCTGTGTGAGGAAAGGCACATGCATGCAACTCTCCAGAACCCTCATTTGTCAGTGGTGCTGGTATTTTCATCTTCTGGGACAGTAATGCCACTCCAGAGAAGAGCTGCTATTATTTTATGCACTGAGTCGGCATAACTACTCTATAGTATTGGGACAGTAACCTCAGAAGGATGCAGCACTTTAACTGGTGCAGCACCAGCATTTCTTCGACTTATACTTGGATAATGGGACGGTGGGGCTCATTACGAGTCCGGCAGGAGCCGCGACGGTAATTCTGTAAATCCCCATTCCCGTGGAGTCCCATAGGACTCCACGGGAATGGAGACGGCGGAAACACTGGCAACATGTCGTAAAGGTGCCAGTGTTTCCGTGCATCTCTGCGGGCGGGTGGCGTTCCGCCCGCCAGGTCAGAACTGGCGGGTGGGACGACACCCGCCCGTAGAACTCATAGTTTGCCTGTCCAGAAAATGGTGCCGGTACGGTCCTACCAGCACCGTTAATTCCAAACCGGCAAACTTGTAATGAGGACCATTGTCTGCACTTCTCAGAAAAGTGGTCGCTCGCTTTATGTCACTTTACTGGCACTGGTTGACAGTCTTAGCTAGGCAGGGCTACCCTTGCATTACTATGACAGTATGGCACTTCTGAAACGTTTCATGTTTTTTTAAGAGGTCCATACCAACTCTTCTCCACGGGGCTCCTGCAGCTATGCATATAATGAGATGGGAAAGGCCTTCGCAGCAAGGCACACAGTACTTTACATATTACCCTGTCAGTACATGTGTTTAGTCTCACTTTTAGTTACAATAATACTCTAACCAGTGCTTTAAGTGGGGTGAGAAATCAAGGGGGGGGTTCAACGAGGGGTGTGGCCTAAATTATGGGTGTGGTCTGAAGTGTCCCCAGGAGGCGACAATAAAAAAGAAAGGTTATCGGGTTACATGTTTTTTTATTGTCCTGCACTATGGATGCACCCAAGCCCTGCTGGTGACAAGCCAGCGTCGAATTGCACTGCGCCGTTTCATTGGGGCTCAATTTATTTTGTTTCATTCAAAAGACTGTGTGAAGCAGTCTATTGAATGAAACCAGCAAAACACAGCACCTACGAAATAACACAGTGTGGTGCGACACTGGTTTGTCAGGGGCAGGGCTCGGTTTTGAATCCCCAGCATGGGACAATAGAAAAATATTTATTTTTTATTTTTATTGTCCCATGCAGGGGATCCCAACCCGAGCCTTGCCACTGAAAAAAACAGTGTTGCAGCTCACTGTGCTATTTCATAGGTACACAATTTATTCTGTTTTATACAATAGACTGCTTGATACATATAGCCTGATATGGGCTTTATGTGTCAAGCAGTCTATGAATGAAAACCACTAACTCCAGAACCTACTTCATAGCACAGTGCAACGCGACACTGGCTAATCACCGGAAGTGCGTGGGTCAGAATCCGTTGCACGCAAAGAAAAAGAAAGTGGCTGTTTGGGCTGTCAGGGGTAGCGTAAGTCCCAGCAGAGCCCCGACTCAATTGAGGTTTTGGAAGACTGCCGGGGCTCAGCCCCTGCTAGCCCTGGGCCACTTTAAGCCCTGACACAAGCAAGCACACACACACACTTTACGGCATAGACATAGACTGCAGGCAGAACATGGTTAAGGCATAGACCCAGACCCCTATGTCGCTGTTATATCATGCAACCGATAATACAATGGCTTATCAACGCCTGTGTAACCAAGCCATGCAATTGTTGAAATTTGTATCAATCTGGGATGTATGGTTGAAATGCCTTTTCTTATGTAATGTCCAACGGTCACCTGGAAGTTCTGGCCGGTGCAAGCCTGTACCCTGCTGTCTAGGCTACATGGCAGTACCATTGGCAGAAGAGTGCTTTAAAAGTAACCCTAGCAGTTTCAGCAGAGAGGCCAACGATTAATAAGCATTAAGTAGGAATTTCACTCTTATCCTCCTTCGCTCGTACCCTGGGCGGCCGCTTTGAAAGTTAATCTGAGCAACGTGTTACACCTGTCTTTACGGCCGCATAACTTTCCAAAAATATAAAAATCTGCCAATTTCTTACTTTTTATTAAAATTCTTATCGCCCACGGTCTACCCCTTGCCCTCAGCATGCTAGACTACGGCTCCAGTCCGCTTATCACACTAGCTCTCTAGCCCTTTAAGCCGTAATGCTAAAAGTTGACATGTTTTTCAGCTTCATTTATGTAAGACATTGTTAATAAAAGCTTGAAAGGCATCCTGCCCACATCTCCGCCCAGTGGTCACTGATCACTACTGCATTCTATTGATTTTGTACCTGGTCTTAGATGGTGGTAGAGTTTGAGCTAAATATCTCACTTGTTAGCTGTTTGCCAAGTAGTAAAAACAACCCTTTGTTACTACATGTACTACCTAATGATTGGGTGGTACCATGATGTAATACTACTTGTCTGAGAAATTCCCTGGTCATTAATGAGTGCAGTAATATTTCAAAAATGAAAGTATGCAGACATGGGCTAACAATATTTGCCTTACATTTTCCAGTTTTCCCTAGAGTAAAAACAAGACTGTCAGCCAGGGTTAATTGTACTTTTAGATTATTGGTCAGGGTTAAGAGGCAATTGGATAGAGAGAACACTCCATAAATGACAATATCCAACTATGTCAGATATTGATTGCACTTGCGCGATCTGAATGACACAAGGCCTAGTAAGAGCGTTCATTTGTCCTCCCTTTGTTTCCCCCTCCTTGTCTTTTCGCATCTAGAAGCACTTATGTACAGGAGCGTTATAAATACCTTATCATATGATATGTAAGGATCAGGAGTGTTGCTAGGTCTGGAAAATATCCAAGGCTATGCTAATGTCGGGACTGTCAGGACTCGGAGCTATCTCGCCTTTTGGTTGTTGTCGCTGAGCTTTTATTCTGGGGTACAACCAAAAAACCCAGGGCTATATGTCCCACCTACACCCCCAAATCCCCTAGCGATGCCTCTAGTAAATATATATTCAGGAATCTTTCCAGAACCGGAACCGTTTTTGACACCAGCGCAAACATATGCAGAAACATGTTGGCTCACTTGCACAGTCACTGGTTGTATAGTTTTGTGAAGTGGACTGTGTGGCCAACACCACAACTCAGAAAGTATTTGCAGTACCATTGGTTTAGTGGGGGGCTTCTTCTCCCCATTGGGATGAATGAAGGGGTGTAGCACTCATCTGCCACTACTCTGGCCTCACACCAATGCCCTTTCGTGAGGGTTGTATATTGAGGCCCAAGTCCATGCATTGAAGGGTGCGCAGTTTCACTCCGTCTTATGTGGATCATTTGGGATGGAGTGAGTGAGAGCAGATCCTGGTGAGCTGTTCTTGCTGATGCTTGTAGTGCAAACCGGTTTCGGTGCAAAAGATGTAAATTGGACGCGCACCAGAGGAACATACTCATGTTAGGAGTACTGGATAGGAACCGTGGTACCCCAAATAAGAGTGATATACGTGAGCGTTATATACTGCTGCAATGCATACAATGTCCCATTATTTATATTGCTCTAGCAACACCCCTTGCAAATGTGTTTAATGTTCCTCTTAGCAAACATCACGTTTTATGTCCGCCTTCTTGCACGCTCTTACATCTGCAATGACCCCTATTGCTTCCGATAGTTAATTTCTTTTCATTATGTTCCCTCTTATTATAACATGCACTGTAAGTTTCCAGCTGCTTAATCCACCTGCATGTGGAGTTTGGAAATTCGATAATACTGCAGTTAGCACTCATATATCTATGGCATTGTCAAAGTTTTTACCTAATACAGAAATGCTGAAGCTTTTCAATATAAATGCATGACATGAACTCTTTGGGTGGTCCAGAGGAAAGCAAAGGTATTGTTTTAGTAAACAAATGGAGGTTCAGATATGGATTCAGAGCTCAAGATGAAGCACACTAAAGTGAAGAACTAAGCATGGAACAGTTGGCCATTTCCCAAGCTGTTAATGTTTTTTAGAAACCTGCCCTGAGGAAGGACACAGTCCGAAATGCATCGGCAATGATTTCTGCCATATTGATCACAATAAAGAAAAACTTGAAAATAAAGGTGTAAAAGTGATTGAAATTTAAGCAAATAATCAGAGTCGATCTATGGATGATTGATTACACAGGAAGTATCACAAAATTTGAACTCTGAATAGTAGTACATGTGAAGTAGTATTTACTACAAAAATAGGTGTCTCCAAAGCTCAGTGGATATGCCACTGAGCTGTTCTCTCCTGTTACTTTTTCTGTGACACTGTGTATGTCACATGTTTTGGATGACGCCTTGAACTTCAACAATAAGATTTGATTAGCATTTAACAAACTTTTCGAAAACAAGCAGTGCCCGCCTTATCCATTGAACTTGTTTGCCATTTCCTGTAATGCCAATCTAACAACACACTTTGCAACACCCACAACAGTCCACTGGTGCACATTGCATTTTCCATGTGCCCCAACTATTCACCCTTCACATTTGGAGGCAAAGTTCCTAATGCCTCAGTGACCACATTCCAACACGTATGGTTGCGTAATGCATAACGAATGCCACACCATTTAGAGCCAAGACAACTTGCATGTGTGCTTGATAGGACAGTTTTTCTAAAGTCCCATCAAGACTTCATAAAAACCATATTTGAGGCAGTACATAAGCTCCACTCTTAGTATAAGGCTGTACCACCTGAGAATGTGGGTAGCATGGACAGAGCAACCAGGCTCATCGGTAGTATACATTTGGTCCAAAGAAACACTGAAACACTATGTATTGTACAAAAAAAGGGTTTATTTAAATGCATGGAGACCAAGATACATCTTGGGAAAGGTAAGTGCTGTAAACATCATATGAACACAATTATGAAAACCAACTCAATACATATGGGTTACAACCCGAAGTATAACCTTATTAAGAATACTCTAAGTAGTGAAGGTGAGTCAAACCTAAAACACGTTCAGAATGGCAGTCAGCTACTCATGGGGAGTAAAACCAGGTTAGATATACTTTTAGAAGACCATCAGTAATTCAAGCTGAGTAGACCCAGTCAGTCATGAAGTGACACTCAGTTATAGAAATCACATAATAAACCAACCCTGTCACAAGTATACATCTTGCAACATTACTTTTTCAAACTCAGTTCAGAGCTAGTAAAAAACACAAATGCTTTCTCGAGGAGCCTCAATCTACTCGATGATAAGTATGAACACTCAATACCTTTTTTAGAGGGCACTAAGCAAATCAGGGAAAACAAACCCCAAATACATTTTAAGAAAGACACATTGTGTTTCAAGGTTAGTAATTGACCTATTGGTACATAACTATCATCTATATAATAGCATGTTATACTCAGTATACTTTTAAGATGTATATAATAGTTTTTAGGGTAATAACTTTATACAACTGTTTTAGAGAAGCACCAAAGCAATTCAGGGAAACACAACCAAGGGTTACAACTTCAGAAGAGCAGTAGCTATTCAAGGTGAGTAGGACCTATATACTTTCAACAGGGGCTACACGCAACTCAAAGACAGATATTAACTCAAAGATTGTTTTAGACCTGTATAAAGCAGACCAAGGAAATCAAAACCCAATGATACACTATAAGAATGACACAATGTTATTCAAGGGAGGTAAACCCTATTGGTGAGTCTTTACACTGATTCATTTAAGAATACTAAAACAGTACCAATATGTATTACCTTAAAGAAATGGGGAAACAACATTCAAAGTTAGAATTTTTATACTTTTTAGAAGGGCACGATGCAACTCAAAGGCAAGCATAATGTTAATGACACTTTGTAATTTCTTCTTTCACAGAGATACTGTTAACCCACTAACCTCCTTAGCAAGTAAGTACTTTAACACTTGTTATATTTTCAAGACAGAATCCTTATCTTATAAAGTCCTTCCCTAGTCTATAGCATGAGTTTTCTCAGAGGCAGAAGAGGGGCCATAGTCATCTAGGTGACAGCTGTAAGCAAGTCAGGATAGGTTTCAGTTGCAAGAAAGTCAGAATTCCAGAGGATATCTTATTAAACAAGTACATATTCACTTTCAGAGTTAAAGTGTTCAGGGACTTCACAGAAGGATCCCTATATGTTTTCCAATCTTAGGCCTGGGCAAGAGATATGGGCCAACTCCCAAGCACATGAATCGCCCTCTCAGCTTCACAGGATTTTCACACAACTTAAGGTAAGCATTGCCCAAGCCCACACAGTACCTTAGGATAAAAGAGGAGCTTCTGGGTGGATGCCTTCAGGATACATCAGCACAGGACCCGGTCCATGGAGTCTTGGTCTGGAGAAGAAAGTACTGGACACTGAATGGGAATTTGCAGTGGCAGTCATCAGAGGGGGCTTCCAGCAGGGGCTCTTCACAGATTCTCGTGGCTCTGTGGATTTGGAGCCTTTTTATAGCAGCCAAATGAACAAATATCGCTGGTTGTAATGTCTTCACTCTCTCAGTCCTGCACTCCAGTGAGGGGCTTCGGGGATTCAATCGGTGTCTCTTGAGATCCAGCAGGAGTCCCCCATAGTTTTGGATGGATGTGGAGTTCGGACGACCATACACCACACTCAGGCTTGAGGTCCCAGGGTATTGGCGGTTTGCAGCCCAGCAAGATCGCAGCATGTCATGGCATGGCTCAAAATATAAATCTTCTAGTATCTAGTGGATCTCAGCAGCCTCTGGGTAGAAGCCACTGTTTCTGGGTCACCCAGTTCGATTGGAAGGAAAGGTTGCATCAGGCTAGACTTGCACAGCAGGCTCTCTAGTCGTCGTAAATATCTACATATGTCTTTTCTTCATCTTCCTCTACAGATTAAGCAACAATGGTCGACTTTTTAGCAGCTTTTCAGGCTTGGAGTATTATTCAGGAAGTAGAACACAACTTCTGCAAACTATCCCTGCTGTTTACAGAAAGGGGTGGTCTAGCTGTCCAATCAGGACAGCCAGCCCCCCATTGGGACTTGGTTCCTTTCAGGCAAGGTGAAAGACAAAGGCCGTCAGAGATTTGGACTCCTCACTAGCTTCCTGCCTTCTCAGACACTCTGAAGCCTTGGTAGGGAATACAAAGGATTCCAGCTGAACACCAAACTTTCACCTAGAATGGCAGGTGAAAAACTCAGAAACAAGCAAATGCGAAATGTTGAAAAAAGAAAGAGCCCACCATTCTAGCAGAATGGTTGCCCCCCAGTGCATTACTGAGGCTGATTTAACAGCCTGCAAGTAATAAGACTAAAACGTCACTAAGGTAAAACCACTGCCACCAGCCATTCAAGTAAACGTGCAATTGTAATAAAAATGTTACCAGGTGAGTAAGAAAGGGGATACGTTGCATTTCCCCCGTACTCCATATAAGGTTGGATGTGCTGACTCACTTAAATCAATGTAATGGGGATTTGAATCCCACTTCAAGTCTCAGAACAGCATTTATTTATTTATTGATTTATTTATTTATTTGTTTATAAAGCGCTGATAGCCTGCAGGCATCTGAGCGCTATAACAAAACAACAACTTCAAAGTCATACAGGTAAACAACATACAAACCACAGACAAGTTACAGAGTCGCAGTTAGTCGTGGCACAAATCATTCCAAACAACATTGGACCTAAACTGGCCAAATGGCCAAATGGCCATGCACCCAAGACTGTATGCCCTGGCAACAACCACCGCAGCATATCACATCCATAGAGTGAAACATTTCAACTATGATCTATGGGAAACTTTTAATGTCCGCGAACAATGTGAGTGTTCTTAGAACACTTTGAACTTGCCAGCGAACAATACGGACACCGTTTTCAGGACACCCCCTACGAACATTTCAGAACAACGCGATAGTTCTTAGAACACTTTCAATTTAACAACCAACAATACAGACAGCGTCCTAAGGACACCCCCTACGAACATTCCAGGACACTGGGAGTGTTCTCAAAAACGTCTTCAGAACACCCCCATTTTGTTTATTTGCGAACATTTCAGGACACCGCGGGTGTTCTTAGAACACTTTGAACTTGCCAGCGAACAATACGGACACCGTTTTCAGGACACCCCCTACGAACATTTCAGAACAACGTGATAGTTCTTAGAACACTTTCAATTTAACAACGAACAATACAGACAGCGTCCTAAGGACACCCCCTACGAACATTCCAGGACACCGGGAGTGTTCTCAAAAACGTCTTCAGAACACCCCCATTTTGTTTATTTGCGAACATTTCAGGACACCGCGGGTGTTCTTAGAACACATTCAACTTGACAGAGAACAATACGGACAGCGTCCTCAGGACACCCCCTACGAACACTCCCCGGACACCGCGAGTGTTCTTAGAAGCGTCTTCAGAACACCACCATCTTGTTTATTTGCGAACATTTCAGGACACTGCGAGTGTTCTTAGGACACATTCAACTTGACAGAGAACAATACGGACAGCGTCCTCAGGACACCCCCTACGAACACTCCCCCGACACTTCGGGTGTTCTTAGAAGCGTCTTCAGAACACCACCATCTTGTTTATTTGTGAACATTTCAGGACACCGCAAGTGTTCTTAGAAGCTTCTTCAGAACACCACCATCTTGTTTATTTGCGAACATTTCAGGACACCGCGAGTGTTCTTAGGACACATTCAACTTGACGGAGAACAATACGGACAGCGTCCTCAGGACACCCCCTACGAACACTCCCCGGACACCGCGGGTGTTCTTAGAAGCGTCTTCAGAACACCACCATCTTGTTTATTTGTGAACATTTCAGGACACCGCAAGTGTTCTTAGGACACATTCAACTTGACAGAGAACAATACGGACAGCGTCCTCAGGACACCCCCTACGAACACTCCCCGGACACCGTGAGTGTTCTTAGAAGCATCTTCAGAACACCCCCATTTTGTTTATTTGCGAACATTTCAGGACACCGCGGGTGTTCTTAGAACACATTCAACTTGACAGAGAACAATACGGACAGCGTCCTCAGGACACCCCCTACGAACACTCCCCGGACACCGCGAGTGTTCTTAGAAGCGTCTTCAGAACACCACCATCTTATTTATTTGCGAACATTTCAGGACACCGCGAGTGTTCTTAGGACACATTCAACTTGACAGAGAACAATACGGACAGCGTCCTCAGGACACCCCCTAAGAACACTCCCCGGACACCGCGAGAGTTCTTAGAAGCGTCTTCAGAACACCACCATCTTGTTTATTTGTGAACATTTCAGGACACCGCAAGTGTTCTTAGAAGCTTCTTCAGAACACCACCATCTTGTTTATTTGCGAACATTTCAGGACACCGCGAGTGTTCTTAGGACACATTCAACTTGACGGAGAACAATACGGACAGCGTCCTCAGGACACCCCCTACGAACACTCCCCGGACACCGCGGGTGTTCTTAGAAGCGTCTTCAGAACACCACCATCTTGTTTATTTGTGAACATTTCAGGACACCGCAAGTGTTCTTAGGACACATTCAACTTGACAGAGAACAATACGGACAGCGTCCTCAGGACACCCCCTACGAACACTCCCCGGACACCGTGAGTGTTCTTAGAAGCATCTTCAGAACACCCCCATTTTGTTTATTTGCGAACATTTCAGGACACCGCGGGTGTTCTTAGAACACATTCAACTTGACAGAGAACAATACGGACAGCGTCCTCAGGACACCCCCTACGAACACTCCCCGGACACCGCGAGTGTTCTTAGAAGCGTCTTCAGAACACCACCATCTTATTTATTTGCGAACATTTCAGGACACCGCGAGTGTTCTTAGGACACATTCAACTTGACAGAGAACAATACGGACAGCGTCCTCAGGACACCCCCTAAGAACACTCCCCGGACACCGCGAGAGTTCTTAGAAGCGTCTTCAGAACACCCCCATATTGTTTATTTGCGAACATTTCAGGACACCGCTAGTGTTCTTAGGGCACATTCAACTTGACAGAGAACAATACGGACAGCGTCCTCAGGACACCCCCTACGAACACTCCCCGGACACCGCAAGTGTTCTTAGAAGCGTCTTCAGAACACCCCCATTTTGTTTATTTTCGAACATTTCAGGACACCGCGGGTGTTCTTAGAACACATTCAACTTGACAGAGAACAATACGGACAGCGTCCTCAAGACACCCCCTACGAACATTTCAGGACACCGGGAGTGTTCTCAAAAACGTCTTCAGAACACCCCCATTTTGTTTATTTGCGAACATTTCAGGACACCGCGGGTGTTCTTAGAACACATTCAACTTGACAGAGAACAATACGGACAGCGTCCTCAGGACACCCCCTACGAACACTTCCCGGACACCGCGAGTGTTCTTAGAACAGTTTCACTTTGCTTGCGAACAAAACGGACACATATTGAGTCCTTAGACCACCCCCCAGTCAGTTTATTTAGAACATTTCAGAACACCCGTGATGTCCGCAAACAAATCGAACACAAAAAGAACGTCTAACACATAAAAAACACAACTTTCATCCTATCTCATACTTTCCTACCCTCCCCAAACACTCCTACACACCAACACACTCTACTAAAAACACATTTTGAACAAAGTTTCACCGCGCTGTCCGCGGACGTCCGTGAATCCAAGATGGCGGGCGCTACCGAAAAATCTGACGCGTTTCACGCTCCACGCCGTCCAATCAGCGAACACGTTGCATGTCCGCGAACATCACGCAAGACGATTGGCCAATCAGGACACTGTCCGCGGAGCGAACAGGGAAGTGTGTCCGCGAACCGAACACAGATATCACTAATTTTTTTTTACCTACTTTTTGGTCATTTTAAAAAAAACTACTGGACGGATTTTCACCAAATTTGCAAAAGCACGCTTTCGGGACCAAGCCGCTACTCCTGGTCCAAATTTGGTGGAAATCCGTCCAGCTGTTTGGGCTGTAGGTGCGAGCAAATTTTTTTTCCCATTCAGTCTATGGGAAAAAAAAGTTTTGAGACCCCCCCTATAACTTTGCCCCCCCTGGACAATAGCTTTCCCAGTCAGAGGTGAACATTGCTCATGGTGTTGACAGACATCATTAGCCCTGCCATATTCTTTCTGGGGTTTGTATCTGTTTGGAATCCCATGCTTTGCATATTCAACCATTTAGAGGTTGGTCGAGAGTATTACAAGGTATCTACTTTTAAAGCAGAAAGGTATTGCTAGGGGTGTTCCAGTCACACTATCCCTTCCCTCGTTAAGGCCACACTGTCCTATGTCTCCTCTATGCCTCCACTCGCCTCTGCTCTTTCTCCCTGCTAGCCTTACCTCACTGGAACCCACTGCCATCTAAAAAAAAAACAAGCTCATAGTGGATCTTTTAAAAGCGTGGTTTAATCTTTACTTTCATGCTAAAGCTGGAGCTCCCACTGCTCTCAGCCCAATCCTCTCTACCTCACCCGAGCACTTCCTTCAATGATGCTTAATAATGTAATTTTGTTTATGTATATAATTCTCATCTGTAGTTTGAAGCACTTGAACCCTGAAGTTAATGTTACCTTTGTAGGTGTTCTGTTTTCTTATATATATTTTGTGTCTGCGTGTTTTGTTTTAATGTTAAGCTAAATCTTGTAATGCACTAGCCAGAGCGACCCAATTTTTGAATGAGATTCTAAACAAATACATGCCACAGAAAGACTGTTACTTGCTACATAACAGCTGTCTTTGGAGGCTTGTAAAACTGTTTTGAATCTGTTATGAGTCACACGTATACAAGTACAGCACACTTTCCTATAAAATAAATAATGAACTGCATAAACATGACATACTGATAATGACTTAGTGGTTGTGTTTTATTTAAATACAAGTTCCAGAAACATAATACACATAGCACACATATACAACAAATAATTACAAATGAATAGTATATTACCCAACACAATAATTTAAATCCGTAAAACAACACAATAAATACAATATCATAATAATAAGGTTTTCCGAGGACCAGCATACTCTAAAATCAATAATGACTATATAATAATAAATACTCCCTGTAGATTGGTACTGTCCAATGAATCAAATGAGGGCAAGAGCCTAACATACAAGCCTATTGCACTTGACAATGAAGAGCAGCAAAGAACAGTGAAAGAACAACAACAGAAATACTCATCCCATCTGGTTGAGGCTTCCTGCAGAGGTCAGGGGACCTACAAGAAAAATCCATGAACAGGGGCTGCTCAGGTGACTTCTGACCCAAAAATCACCATATTCGAAATGTCTGTCCTCCCCCCAGCAGCAACTCCTGCTTCAGCTAGCACTGCTCCCAGCTTTCCCACATATCTGCCACCATTTGAACCACCAATGGGACACAAGTCTCAGATCACGTGACTAGGGCCCCGTAGCTTAAAGCGGTGTACATCTTAAGGTGACATTGCCCACCAGAAAACCCAGTAACAACCCCTGCTCCCAACAAGCACTTCTCCCAGTTTCTCATGGACCTCCATTCTAACCGCTCATTGGCGGTACTGGTCTTGGATCATGTGACCGGGGTCCTGGAGTCGAAAGCAGCAGTCATCTTAAGGTGACTTTGCCCTGTCACATAGTTTAGTAGCTCCATATGAGCATCCCGACCATGGACGTCTGCAGTTAAGGTTGTTAAAGGAAAGGGCAATCTCACAGCCTGTTTCCATCAGCTTTTGCTTTGCTGTGTCCTGCTAATTGTAAGTAACTAGTATTGCTTCTTCTCAGCCTCGCCCTCAACGTACAAATCTCATGATATCTCTTTCTTTCCCTTCTACTACTCTCTGCACTATCCTTCGCTCCGAACATCTCAACTTTTTTCCCATCCCAACGATCTCTTCTCCTCGAAACCACCCCTCCTCTCTCTTCACTACTCTCTCCAGTCACAAAACCTACTCCAACCCCAGCTTTCATTACACTTCCTCTTCTCTCATACACCCCCAGCACCTCTTTATTTCTCAGACTCAATGTCATTTTGCTTCCACATCTCACTGTCATTCTACTGCTCTTTGGAATGTGCAGTTTGTCTGTAATATATCTTCCTTTACTTCCAACTTCTTCCTTTCTCATTCTGCTTCTCTTGACCTCTTTACCCTTACCGGATCATAGATCTCTCCCTCTGATTCTGAAACCCTTGCTGCCCTTTATGACCCTGCCTACACCGTCACCCACTCTGCCCGCCTTACTGGCAGGTGTGGTGATGCAGGACTGTTTTAATCTTCCAAACATCTGATCTATCATCCTCCCCTATCTCCCTGTAATTATCCCTCTTTCAAGTACACTAGCTCCACAATCACTGCTGCCTCTGGCATACGCAAACATGGTATCTCTTTCTATTGGCCACAAGGTCTGGTATGTCAATACTTCGAGCTCCTCTCCCAACTAACTGACTCTCACCCTCCCTATCAACACCTCATTGTCATTGGTGACTTTAACCTCCCTTCACTCTCTGCTGCTCTATCCACTGACTTTAACTCTCTTCTCCTTAACCAGTCGCTCTCTTCTGTCCAGTCACTGCCCACTCCATCAAATGGAAATTCCCTCAACTGTATTCTCATCTCCTCTCAACTATCCTCCTCTAATATCTCCACCGCTCTTTCTCCCTCCGATCACTCTATCATCTTTGCCTAAATCTCCACTCCTGCATGGTCCTCCCTCTCTCCATCTAATACTACTGTCACTAAGTGCATGTTCCCCTCCTCCAAACTCCCTGAATACCTCTCTGTCCTACACCACTTTCTCTCCACATATGCTGACCTTACCTTTCCATCCACTGCAGAAGCCTTTATTATCTTTAACACCGCTCCCTATGCTATCTTCCACTCTTGATATTATCTTTCCACATTTACTGCTAAATCCTCCTCTCCAAAGCCCTGGATTACACCTCTCATCCGCATCCTGAAAACAACAATGGAGAAAATGCTTCGGCACTTGGCAAAGTTCTTACTGCCTTCAAAACGACTCCTCTGCTCTTAACTCTGCGAAAAGAAACTTCTGTCTCTCTCATTTCATAAGAACTATAGTAACACAGTGCACAGTTTCTTTTTCAATTTCAAGTAACAATTTAAAGTAAAATAATGGTAAAAATTACTCAGATTTAAGGTTCAGGGGAGAAAAGAAAACGGGTCCTGGCACCTGGACCAAGCATAGACAGAAAATAGAAAAAGTTCCCAAGATCAGGGTACTATCGTCCCCTGCACACTATCACAGGCCAACAAATAGCCAAGTTCTTAGAAGTGAATCTTCAAAAGATTTAGCATCTGTGGTTAACTTTGGTGTACATTCAATATAAATCAGTGTTTCCTCATATGATATTTTAATATCAATTCATATATCCCAATATAAATTAGTATTTTAGAAAAACATACATCGTTATTAATATTGTGATTAATTTAGTGACCCAACACGTTTTGAGAACTCTTCTCTTGATAAGGAGTATTGGTATGGCCTCTATTAGGGATGAGACCACATCAGCAAACCTTATTGCACTTCAGATTGTTCAAATACTCAGCATAAGATTAACCTAGAGATAACAACGTTTAGTTGTGCCTCTAATACACACTGTGGTATCATAATGTGCCAATAGACACTACACGGAAAATGTTAGGTTCATTGTGCAGATAATAGAATAATGCACTATTATTGAATATCAGCTGCATCGTCTTGATTTTACTTTACTTTCTTCCTCTGCTATGACTACATATTCATATGAGAGCCTTGAAATATAACAACAGGCACTTGTTTTCGCATATATAGGGACTAATCAGGTCTCTTCATAATTAGGCATCTTTTTGACACGTACTTAGCTATTAGAACTGTTTTGGTAACACATTATCCTTTCTTTACATGAGTGGCATTAAACTACAATTACCAGGACTCACATTGTTGCATTTGGCGGCCTGCGTTTGTCTACATATATGACGCCATTGCCGTCATTATGGCATGCCATCATCACGCTCAAAGACACGCCATTACATTAAGCAGCCATTTATTTCTACACTGAAAATATACGGCCAAGGACTATCACAGGAGTCTACTACTCCTTTTTTTGCATCTCTGGTTACACATAACGGGGAAGCTTTGACCTTCATCTTGGACAACTTGGTTCAGCGGGAACTAGAGGTGGGTCCTATTTAGGATCCTTAGGATTCACCTAATTTAAAACATCTGCGTTTTACTCCTTAAGGGAAGTATGAGGGGACTCCTCTAGGGCCATTTCCCTGGCATCTATAACTGAATATCAGATATACCCCAGTAGAGGTGAGTGGTTTTTATCTTGGAAATATTAAAACAAATATGTTTGAATAACAATAGGAATGCCTTAACTGTACTTATAGCAGCACACTATAATGGCGAATGTTTCACTTTTCAGATAGACCCCAGGTCTACCCAGAATCCTCTTCAACCCGACAATCGATCCAGCAACTATCTGTCAGTTTACAGTCTCACCTCCAAGAGGCGAGGTGAGTAAAGATACATTAGAATCAATAGCTAACCAATTAACGTGCTTACACGTTTGTTTGAGTGACCTCACCTATATCTTTTGTATGAACCATATCCATAGGAGGAGGATATCCTGTACAGACTCTTATTGGAAGCAATGAATTTTGAGTGTAGCTGCTTTTTGAATGAGAAGGTGAGGCTGTTTGCCAACCTTGGCATACTCTTTTGCATACTCTATTTCATTACTATAGCTATAGAAAATGGAACACTTCACTATATTATCGGTTTTAAGTTGCAAGAATGGTATTCTGAACATACATATTACTTTGTACTATGTAGGATTCTTCTTGAAAATGGAGTCCATTAGGAACTTGGACTCATTGAAGGTACATATTTATACATATAAATATGCAGAATGCCATATGGATGCTATTATTGACGTGGGGTTTGCAATTCTGTTTAGAATCTTGTTGTGAGAAACATTGACGTTAAGTGGCTATGCTTTATTACCTACGAGCTATATTGATATATACCTGAAATAACTTTTGGTAATTAGAGAGTGTCGATTAAAACATCATATCAAGACCCCTGATGAAGAGAAGATTTCTCGAAATGCACCGGGTCACAATATTAATAACGATGTATGTTTTTTTTAAAAAAACTAATGTCTATTGAGATATGTGAATAGATATTGAAATATCATATGAGGAAACGCTGATTTATATTGAATTTATACCAAACTTAACCAACAGATGCAAACTCCTTTGTAGATTCACTTCTAAAAATGTGGCTATTTATTGGCCTGTGATAGTGTGTAGGGCACAGGAGTTCCCTGATTTTGGGAACTTTTTCTATTTTCTCTCTCTCATTTCCTCTCAATCCTCCGAACCCAGACACCTCCAACAATCCCACAACCCAACTCTCTGACCTCCTAAACCCTCCTCCATATCCTCTTCTCTTCTGCAAATTATCTTATCTCTACTTTGTTTCTAAAATGTCTACCATTCTCCGTAGCCTGGCTACTTACCATCTATCCCCTCTGCCTGCTCACTTTTCTCGACCACTCCTCCCCATACTCTCCAGCTACTATGTCTTTCTTTGCATCCACCAACCCTGATGAAATTATTGCCTTACTCCTCATGGCTAACCCTTCCTGTACCTCCACTGACCCAATGCCCCTGCACATTGTGAAGCACATAGCTCCCAGTGTTGCTCCACATCTTACTTCGCTCTTCAATTCCTCTCTTGATATTGTTACTTTTCCCTCAATCTATAAGTCAGCTACTGTCATCCCTCTCCTTAAGAAACCAAGTCTCGATCCAAACTGTCCTGCTAATGTTCATCATGTTTCTCTTCTACCACACTTGTCCAAACTTCTAGAGCGAGTAGTGTTCAATCGACTCACTGAGCTCCTTGATACTCACAACCTCTGGGACCCTATTCAATCTGGCTTCTGACCTCTGCATCTTACTGAGACAGCTATCCCGAATGCCAGCTTCATCTCTTCTGTATGTCATGTGAACTCTTCATCTATTCACATTCTTCTCGACCTCTCTACTGCCTTTGATACTTCAACCATTCTGACCTTCTCTCTACATTATCTCTCCTTGGCCACCTTGCTTGGTTTTCTTCATACATTGCCTCTAGACACTTTCAGGGGTCATGAAACAGCCTTACCGCCCCACTCTCCCTCTCAGAATCTGTCCATGGTCCACTTCACTTCACTCGCTATACTGTAGTTCTTGGCATGCTGCTCTCCTCGTTCAGCTTCTCCTATAAACTTCAGTGATGACACTCATATCTTCTTCTTTCCCTCCTTATCCGATGAGCTGTTGTCAAAAATATCAAACTGTCTCTCCGCCATAAAATTTTAAATGGCGTCTCACTCGCTCATGCTCAACTCCACTAATACTAAGGTTTGCTACTTCACAGCCAGACTATCTTTCCCTCTACCTCTCTTATTCTCTTCTCTCAAAATTACATTCCTTGCTCTGCTTCTGCTCATAATCCTGGTGTCATCTTTGACCCATCTCACAAATGCTTGCTCTTCATCTCCTTGCAAGCCAGACTCAACCTCCTCGATATAAGAAAACTCTGTCATCTTCTTCTTTTCAATACTGCTAAACAGCTACTCTCCTCCTTAGTCCTTTCTAGATATGACTACTGTTCCATTCTCCTCTATGGCCTTCCCAACTATGCTTTTTCACCACTTTCACAAAGTCCTCAACTTTGCGGCCACACACTTTTTAACCTTTCTCGCTTTACCTCTATCTCCTCTGCTCATCATCAGATTGGCTGGCTATCTATGAAACAAAAAACTAACTATAAACGTCTTCTCATCATCTTCAAATCTATCCATGGACTTGCCCCACCCTACCTATCTACCCATTTCACTCCCAATGCTGCCTACTCTCCCACTTGCTCTTTTTGATCATCCTTGGCTCACTCATTTCTGATCCCTCCCTCTCCTGCTCCCTTACTCTGGAGTGTCCTCTCCCTCTTTGTACTGCTGAAACCCTGCCACCATTTAAATCCAAACTCAAAGCCCTCCTCCTTTCTTAAGATCCTGTTTCCTATCACTCTGTGTTGCTCCATCACCCTACTTCCCTCTCTCCCTACCCTCACGGACAACCCTAGAGCACTTTTCCAACATTCCTTTATCCTTAATTTAGCACTAGCTCCACCATTCCATTAATATGTCATTCTGTCATGTCCTTGTCCCTGGTTTATGTTTCCACCTCCCGCTGCAACATCTGGTCTTCAAGTCACATTCTCTCACCCCATGGTCAAGGACCAATGTCCTCCACTCTGTTATTAATGTTAAATTCCATAAGTGTTTTTATACTAAATAACAAAATCCACTAAGCAGCGATCCAACCCTTTGACTTTGCTCCCACCCCAGACCTACATGTTATTTGATGACATGCATCATTGTGTTAGCAGACTCTGTGCATGCCTCTTTCTGACAGGAATGCACGGCCAAGTCGGAGACCACTGGGGTGACTGATCGCTGCTGCTCCTGAGCACATTGTCACCTCCTCAGCGTAGGAGGTTGGAAATCCAGACCAGAGTGCTCCCACTGCAGGAAAGGAGACCTCAGACAGTAAGAATTGTTGTTTGAGGTGTGGGTATCCACACAATGATGCACTAACCGGACCTTTGGAATCGGGTCTTTATCCTAACTGTAATTATAGAGTCAGTCCTTTTCTGCTGACTCAAAATAATGCAAACTGGCTATTGAAGTGGTAAATGGGAATACTGGAATCTGGACCTGTTCTGCTAACTGTGAATAATGCAATCAGATATTGCTGTGCTAACAGGGCATTCTAGAATCATTCATTTCTGCAATAACTAGGCATAATATAGTCTGGACTTCCTGTACTAACTATGGATAAAAGAACCACGACATCCTATGCCACATGCGGTTAATGTAAATCATATACCACTCTGCTTAGTGGTCTTACTGCAACCATCTCTTTCAGTAGTGCACCACATTAATAATGGAATCAGACCCGGCTGCACTAGCTCAGCCTACAGAAAGAGCCCTTGCAATGCACAATGAAGTAAGGCCATGTTATGGCAACTGGTACTAATGTAAACTGGACAATGTAATGTTAACTTGGGATAATGGAATCAGTTTACACTTTTCTAGCTGTGTTCTACGGAATCTGCAGTCCTTTGCTAGCTGGGCACAATGAAGACATACCTGTAGGAACATGAGGGGAAGAAGTGCAACCAGGGGGAAAAAGAGCAAGAGCTGCCCTCTGCTAAGCCACTGTGCGGGATGACATGAGGCAGAAGTGATCCTAAAAGTAATTACCACGAACCACATTAAAGGCAAGGAATGACAAGCAACAGCGAGGTAGAGAAGAACGCCACTGAAGTAGCACAGCCTGCCAGAGCAGAGCAGCAGAAGCATGGCAGGAACCACAACCAAGAAAGCCACCAAAGCCTTTAAAGCTGCAGGGCAGTGTGGTCCTGCAATGACGCAGGAAAAGGGCAGCCAATGTAGTTACAGCTTATTAAATGGCTCACGGGCCCAGCCAAACAGAGGCCCCTTTAGAATGTGCCAATAAAAGGAGGCCTATTTGAAGCCTGGTATGGAAGGAGCATAGACAGCTGAGAATGCTAGAGCCCCTGGAGAAGCGTATCCCCTTGACAAAGCTCCTGATCCCAAAGCAACGGAAGGGGTTGCAAAGCTAGAGAGCCTTAGCACTCAAAGAGACATGGGTCTGCTGACGAGGGAGCAGGGAACTATAGCTATCTAAGGATACTTCCCTAAAGGAACATTCAGTGCAGGAGATAAGCTTTTGTGTCAGCTTGGCAGGAGCCTCGTCGAAGGGCATTTCCATTGTAAAATATTCCAGGTCAGTGATGGCTTATTGTTAATATTTCCCTCAAATGAGTGTGAGCGACCAAGCATAATGAGGGATTTAGATCCACCGGATGGTGGTCGGGGTGGGTGGGGGGTTCGAGGGGGTGTTCTCCACTTACAAATGTAGTATTTTAAAATAATGGGTTGAAATAATGTTAAAATAGTGTAGAGAAATAACCTTACAATTAACAATATTTTTATGTAGGGTACAACAAGGGAAAAATCCAGTTGCTGCCAGGTCACCAACACCACACATATGCATTTTACAGCATATGTCCATACTGCGTGAGCTCCCAATACGATATGAGCTGACACTGTAACTGTACAACACAATATTATGACCAATACACACATAGTATTTGGCAGCGCTGCCACAGTAAAATACTGTCAACACTAGTAATATATGCCACCAGTGCCACTGATCTGCCACTAACCCTTATACATTCTAACATTGCCACTGACATGCCATTGATCTCTAAGAACTGTCATGTTGGCTCTGATCAATGTATGCCAGTATTGCCACTGTAAATCATGCTCATGTTGTCAGTTACCCTTAAATGCCTGTTTTGCTGTAAGAATTTACTTTTATGTGGCCTTTGAAAAATATATATGCCAGTGTGGCCACTACAACATATTTTCCTGCTGGCTATGCTCAATAAATGCCATTATTGTCCAATGAACCCCAGTATTCTGACTTTAAGTACTTATGCTTGTGCTGGCTGTGCCTGATAAAGGCCAGTATTCCATCCATAAGAACGCATGTTCCTGCTGGTTGTGTCTAAACTGCAAACAGGCCACTACAACTTATATATTGAGGCAGCCTCTGCTTGACTTGTGGCAACATTGAGTGGTTGAGCCATTTTTCATGCTGCCTGCGCAGTGCATTCATTCTAGGCCCGCACATGCAAATGCCACATTGAAATTGACAGTGCACACCCTCTTCTTTGTCAAGAACACATTTGCATACTTTGCATGCATATACATGCACTCATTCACTCACATGTGCATGCACACACATACACACACAAACACGCACATCCATGCCCACTCACTCTCAGACACAACATGTACATTGCAATCACAATAGTCAGACACACACAAAAACACATGTTTTCCAAATGAACCTTTCTGCATGTTATGGTCTCATCTCCCCCCCACACACTCCACTCTGTGGTTCTTACAGCATCACCACGTTCTTCCTATCTTAGTACTCAGTGCCGCTGTCAGCAAGCTTCCACAGAATATATTCCCTGCTCTGGCTTCCCAGGTGGACTCGCTGTTGGCATGCCCCTGCCCCATTCTGCCCGTGCCGGATCCACGTGACATTCATGGAACAAAACGTAATGCTCAAGAAGGATGATGGCGCATTTCTAGCCCTGGAAGCATTAAAGGGTAGAACACTGGCCCTTAGCTTCTCCAAACCTGGCTGGCCAAGCAAGCACCAGGAAGTGGGGCAGTGGCCCATGGTGCCGACATCCGCCCTTAGCTTCACCATGGACAACAGCTGGACCTCATCTTCTGTAAACGCAGAAGAATCCAGCCACGCATTACCCTCCATGATGGATTACAAAGAGTGAGCCAGGAATGATATCCCTTTGAGCTGAGAGCTAAATCCTAACTTTAATTTGGGCTAAGAAGCGATCTAGGTACTATATGGCTCTGATTGTGATTCGGGAAAATAGGTGAGCTGAGTGTTATATCCCGAGACTGTCTTGAGAATAGAGATATTGAGGGAGAGCAGCATGCATCCTTAGTCGGAGAACTCTGACATATTTTAGTCTGACCCATCAAGACCAGTGGTAGATGGCGAATGTTGTCATTGGAAGTGGCTACAATCGTATGTCTGTTCACTGCCTTTTTCCACAAACGCCTGCTGTAAAATACGCAATTTTAGCACAAGTAATTTATAGAACCCACCACATTTGCGCACATTCATGGATGTGGTGGGTCTAGGAATTAGTTGTGCTAAAATTGCGTATTTTACAGCAGACGTCTGTGGAAATATGTAGTGAACAAACATACAATTTAGAATCGTTTTTGCACATGAAAAAAGCCAATAGACAGAGGTCACCAAGTGTATACAGAAGCATTTCCATCACATTTTCATTATAACCTTGCCCACAGCACATGCCAGTATTCTCCAAGTTTAAGAAGGCATTTCCATGTTGGCTGAGCACACAGTATATGTCAATATTCGGCTAATGTAGAAAGACATTTTCATGATGGTTTTGTCCAAAAATGCCAGTTTTGCCTCAATAAGAAAACATGTACTTTCTGGCACGGTCAGTATATGTTGATATTCCCTTGTAGCAACATAATCATGTTGGCCTTGCCCGTAATGCCAATAATGTCATGTTAGAACATGGGTCCATGTTGGCTGTGCATGTATTAACACACTGATGTTAGTTTTGCCCATAAAAACAACAATGCAACTGTAGAAAAACGTGCACATGCTTACTGAGCCATTATATGTCTGTATTCCCACACATGTACAACCTCATGTTCGTTTTGCCCATGATACAAGTAATGTTACTGTAAGAATCTTGCCCATGCTGCCTGTGTCAATATACATTAGTCCCATGTAAGAACATACTAATATTGACTTTGCCATTAATACGAGTAATACCACTGTAAGGAAACCTGTCTAAACTGGCTAGACAATAAATGCATTCCCACGAAAGAACACACTCATGTTGGCTTTGCCCTTTATGCCAGTAGGTTGACTATAAGAAGACTAGTGCGTGGTAGCTGTGCCACTATATGCCACTCTGCCCACTTACTTATACATTCATGTTGGTCTTGCCATAATGCTAGCCATGTGTCTTGCAAAATGTCCAGGTTCTACAGTTTAACTGCTGACACCTTGTTCTCTCCCCCTCAACCCCACTGGCAACACTGGCCCTCCTCCCCCAGCCTGTACAAACATTACACATGTGCAATGCACTCACACAAATGCACATACTGCACTCAAACACAGACACAAATGCATAACCTTCATGCACATAGACAGTTAACTAACCCGTTCCTCTCTGCCTCAGCTCCAGAAGTTCCATCCACTCATCCTCCATATAGGAAGCCGGGGGAGGTGACACTCAAATACCTCTCCCTGCCTCCTGGTGGCTGGCATACACAGAGTGCAAATATCACAGCACCACTTTCATTATTCCTTTTCAGGAACACCCAGGCACACTTTGCGACCAGCAGAATGGCTGGTTACATGCGTAATGGGCCATGCAAAGCTGGAAAAGTAAAACACCCCAGGCCTTGTATGACCCTCCGGGAATGCACAGCTCAGGCACTCCTAGCATCCCCCACAGCACAGCCGCCCCAGCATTGCTCCCTCAGCTGAGGGAGCATGGAGGATTGTCAATGGGCCGGACCTTACTCCTCCATATTGGGAGGCAGGTCACCCATTACAGATGAGACGGCACTGATCTTGACACCGTGTGGGTAGAGAGTTCTCAGAGTTGCAAATGAAGCTCTAGACATCCGCAGCCATGAATCCCAACCTTTTGTGTCACATGGTTTGTCGGTCTGCCGCAGCGGGTACTATTCAGAATATTCTGAATGGAGTGCATCTGTCTTCAGTGAGTGACATGATACACATGGGATTCTACTGGGTTATTACCATGCATATTTCTGAATGTGTGTTATCATGACTGAAACATGCAAAACAACAATGGCCCCAAACTGCAGGGCAGCACAGAGGTCAGGAGTGGGTTATGTGTAGGGGGTGGTCGGTGGGAGGGAAACTTGGGGTATTGAGGAACTGGTTCATCAACATTCTCCATGTCAGGACTCTGCAGGTCGATTAACTCGTGCAGATCCGAATTATATAGATCTGAAATACACACCGAACCATACTTAGGCACCAGAACAACACACCTGCATGGAACATAAAACTGCATCTGACTTTTGTGAAATTACTGTTGTATGTGATAATAGAAGTCGTCATATTGACACTATTGCTATTAACCTTGAACGTCAGTTTAACTCTCTCTGCAATAATTCATGTATACAACCCCTTTCATTTTGTGCATGTGAGATGTTTCGTGCATTTGCTATATTTAAGTAGCACATTAATAATAATTCAGCATTTATACACCACTACGAACACTCGGGTATCTGAGTGTTGTTTATTATTACCCATGGTGTGTGGTACTCATTTATCGACCTAAGAAGGATGAAAAGCTCAGTTTGGCCGTGCTGGGATTCGAACCTGCGCTAGCAGGCTCTGCATAGATGTCAAAGCAAGTGCTCTATTTGCTGTGCTATCGGACCGGCTGCGTTATTCAACATTGCTAACATTGCTTTAATATGAAAAAACAACAAACTACAAAGAGAAGTTGAAACTCAGCTTCTCAGGCTGCAAGTTGAGAGTACACGTGTCTAAATTACCAATACCATGGTTACAATTTTGCCGTACACGCACATATGAGCTAACAAGGGAGAACCGGATGTTGGATGTGCTGTGCACTACCCATTGCATGCGGAATCGAAGCTGCAGGACAGCAGATGATGAAACATGCTCGGCATTGCTAATTCTTGCTCTTGGGCACCGCAATGGACATCTACGACCTCACTAAGGACAGAGTGGGGATGGGCAGTTGGGTTGCTTTCAAGCATACCCAGGAGAGGGACAACAGAAATACATGTGTGGGATCTACTGGGTATTGTATCATGGCAAAGACCCCACTGCTTGTCTCCCCAGGATGCAGATGTCCATGACAAGTATTGTACTTTATGTAATTCAACATATTTTAGTTACATTTGGGATAACAACTACAATTCGCGTGGTTGCTAAGCAATTGAGGAGGTAATTACGTGCATGTAAATTTTCACTCTGTGGAAGCAGGACATAGTCATCTAAAGGTGTCCTTTTATTTTAAAGTGTATTTCAAAAAGACATGCACTGATAAAGCAAACCATTGTGGCATGCCGATGCATCACGGATGAACCGTTTGGCGCTGAACAAAATGATCAGCATCCTTTTCACAATGGTATGAACTACTGTCTCCCGAATGCAATGGATAATGGTGCCATGTATGCTTCTTAGGACACCCTCTCCCCATATGACCTGAAGGAGAGCAGGAAACAGTTTCACTAGCTCACCCCCTGTCCACGGGGTATTTCAATAAGCAAGACACTGCACTCAACTCTCACTTTTGATGTACTGGGGTATCCTGACAGAGCACTGAGGAGAGGGGGTGCTATGCTATCTTCCTGATTAAATATCTCTTAGCAGGCTAACTCTATTGACACCAAAGGTTCTCCAAACCACCCTCAACAGCACATGGGGTTCGGATGAAGCCCATCCAGCGGTCTCTGGGTTTTCTGCACCTCGCGCCTGTCAGATTCCAGCAAATACCCGCGTGGTCATAGATGCCACCACCCACAATCTCAGGACATGCATCCACGCCAGCGTGCCCCCTCTCTGAACTGCCGTGTGCTGACATCAACCTAAGGCATGGATGTCCCGACCCGCCCCCTAAGAACATACTCTCGCCTCTCGGCTGGCTAGGAACACAAGCCATGCTTCTTAGAAACCGGTTCTTATCGTAGGTGATGTACCACTCATTACGATTAAGCTAACCAAACATCTTTGCTTTGATCTGGAATTCTCCAGCACTTAAGGCATCACACAGTCTTGCACATACCAGCTTTCCTTTAAGCATTCCTCTCAGTGACACAACGCTTCGTTTTTTCTTTGATTGCGGTCAGGCATCTGTACAGACCGTACAATACTGAGGGCGGGAAACACGCATAGCCCAGGGCTAGTCAGCATAACACACAGAGAAAAACTAATCACATAGTCCCTGGAAAATGTCATGAATACAGAGGTCAGATCATTGCTTAGACAATGCATGAAACAAAATCCTTAACTCAAAGATATAGGGCCTCATTACGAGGTATGCCGGTAAAAGCGGGTGCATTACCAGCATGACGGAACAAGTGGGTCTGTGCTCGTATGAACCCGCTAACAGCGGGTGATTACGAGTGCGCGGGCATGCACGTTCCCCCATGCCGGTAGTGCCAATTCCGCCATGCCGGTAAAGTGCCACCAACCCCCTCATACCGGCATCGTGCGGCCCGCCCATAGCGTCACCGCCTCATACCAACACCTAAATACCGGCACGGTAAAACCAGCACGGTATAACCGTGTATGTAAAATCCGGATCCGGAAATCACGTCATCGCGCAGGAACGGGAAACGGACCGCCGGCCATCTTTAAAAACACAATCCATTGCCATCCTCCATTACCATCACTACACCCGTGTTGTTGACTGCCAAAACACAACCAGGATGTCAAAGGCCACCGGAAAAAGCACACAAAGGAAGAGGAAGCAGCGGTTTCAGATGCTGAATTGACAATGCTAGCGGACACCCTACAACAGCATGCTGACATCATCCGAAGCACGGACCTGAAGCATGCAGCCCAAACCTGTAAAAAACAGGTGTGGCAGGAGGTCGCTCAGAGGGTAACAGCAGTGGGCAGCACCCCAAGGAGCGTACGGGATTGCAGAAAGCACTGGGATGACCTCTGCCTCCCTGTCCGGAAGATCCTGGCGGAGAACTGGAGGGCCGCAATGGCGACAGGCGGTGGCACACACTCCCCTGTTAAGCTCACCACATGGGAGGAGATCGCAAGTGGATTCATCGACCCAGAATCCATAGAGGGGATAGGAGACCAGGAGTTCAGCTACTACAACAGAGGAAGGTGAGTGAACCATCACATCCATCTATAACAAAACATGATGTGACACAAGTGAGGTGGAAGTCAGAGTAGGCAAGGCAATTCCTTTATCCAAGGCAACATCAACTCACCAACAGAATACTGATTGCCACCCCCTGCAAAACATGCATGCTGAGTGAAATATGTAATCCCAACAGAGGTGCAACATGACCCATCCATGCCCATGTCCCCCCCCACACCTAGACAATCCAATGCCACCAGCCATGCAATCATTGCCAACATGTCCCCTCAGTACACCAAATGCCCCACAACAGAAATGAAATCATGCCTGCAGGTATGAACATATGACACCGCAACAAATCACAGCTGCCATTTGGCAATCTCACTGATGACCTGCATCTCTTCTATCTCCCAGGCACCAATGAGGAAGGTGGAACCCAGGACAGGGGGGCAAGCACATCCAGTGCACGCAAGGGGACCAGGGCCACCACAAACCCCTCCTCCAAGAAATTGCCTGCAACCACTCCCAGTGTGCCACCCAAGGCATCAACCCTGCAGGGGGCACCTGCTGCGATAGTGTCAGCTGTACTGCCGGCTACCACGGATGTCGTGTCCACAGAGGTGGTTGAAGAGGCCGAAGAATTTTTGGGAACGCCCAGCCCAACCCCCATTGGCCCCCCCTCCCTCCCTGCGGAGACAGAGAGCCTGGATGACCCATGTCTCCTTGACTCCGACCTTGGAGATTCGGACATCGGCATCTCCGAGGAGGACAGTGCCCTGGAAGAGGGCCCCACGCAGGTGTCTGCCACCACCCTGCCTTCCACCACCCTGCCTTCCACCACCCTGCCTTCCACCACCCCACCAGCCACCGGTACACCTGCGACTGAAACCCTCTTTGAGGTCCGTCTGGCAAGGGTGGAGGCCCGCCAAGATGAGATGCTGCAGATATGCGACAACAGGTCGTTGCCGGTAATGAGGCCATGAAGGCCATAGCCACGGCCATTGCTGCGAATACAGCTGCCGTGGAGGCGTCCACATCTGCATTCAGGCAGTGCATGGGGTCAGTGACCGAGGCCCTACTAGCGAACATCACGCAAGTGCAGCAGCCGCACCATGGCTCAGCAAGGGGATTGACAATTGACACCTCCACCACCTCAACCCCTTCCACCTCGGTTCAATGAAGCCCTGTGCGCTTAGCACGCAGGAGCGCACGGCGCACGGCCATGGCACCCCCAGACCCAAAAGTCCCAAAGAAATGACATTTTTGGAAATGAAAAAATGTGAGGAGGAACATTGGTGAAGGCAACACTGTTTGTTACACACATGGGGACATTTGGGATCTGTGGGGTGGGTGAGGGAGTTTGTTGGGCTATTCACTGGGGTCTGTGGGGTGGGTGAGGGAGTTTGTTGGGCTATTCACTGGGGTCTGTGGGGTGGGTGAGGGAGTTTGTTGGGCTATTCACTGGGGTCTGTGGGGTGGGTGAGGGAGTTTGTTGGGAGGATCTGGGAGGGGGGAGTGGGCACAGTTTTGCACTTACAGATAATACACAAGTTTTCAGGAGAACAAACCATGGCTGGACAGTGTTATTTTTGGTGTGCATCCATTTAATGTGTTACGGTGTTCAGTGTCCAAATAACAACATTCCATTCGTGCATGTTCACATTGGCCCAGTGTCTGACTGACAAAAGTCATTCATGGTCCCTGTGTTTTAAAAGTATTCGTCAATTAGTGCTTGGCGTACAGCATGGCCGTCCCGTGCATCACGTACTGGCAGGGGGGCTCCTTCGCCTCTGTCTCCATCCCCTTCATCCTCACCCGGCCCATGAATGTCAATGTCAGGTGGCAGTGGTACATTCCTTTGGACTCACATGTTGTGCAGCATGACACAGGCCATGGTGATCTTTGCCACCTTCTCAGGACTATATAGGAGTGCCCCACCAGACCTGCTTAGGCAGCGGAACCGCGCCTTCAACAGGCCAAAGGTCTGCTCAATCACAACACGGGTACGAGTGTGCACACGATTGTACTCCTCTTCATGGCTGTTCTGCGGGTTCCGCACAGGGGTAAGTAGCCACGGCCTCAAGGGATATCCACCATCACCTGCAAGTAGATACAAATAGGTGTGTGTCACTCTGAACTGCCACCTTCAGGGTGCATGGTCATGGCAACAGCTATTTGGTGTGGGCATGCACATGTCCCTGTACGTGTACAAAGTAGTCACCTATATGCAATGTATGCTGTAAAGAGGTGTGGTACACTGGATAGGTTGAATAGACGATGCAGGGTGTAATCATGCATGCTGAGGCAGATGTGCTGTGGTATTGCGCAAATGTTTACCCTCCAATTCATGCTGTATACTCTTTGCTATGCATGGTCACACTAGCCACATTGCCACAGTTGCCACCCTATTCAGTCATGCATTGCTTGCCATCACCATGGTGCCCCGGTTGTGCCTCTTACTTGTTGACATCCATATGCATTATTCGTGAGATGTGGACCAGTGATGCGTCATGTTCCGTTTGGCTGGTTCAGGCAAGGAGTGTTTAGCTCTGCATTCATCATCCACTCACTGGCTATTGCCACCCAGCTGCACTATTCCCCCCCTTTCCTTCCCTGCTGATCTATCCCCCCCTTTCCCACACGGGTGCAGTAGCCCACCCCTTCTGCATCTGCACACTTGAGTACCCCACGGCATGCCCATGGCCCTGTTGTGCATTTCACTAAGCAGCCAGGCACGTGGTCCAGCATGTCGCTCCATGTGACGGGGTAGCGTGGAGTTGCGCAGTACCATGGCATCATGTGTGGATCCAGGAAATCGGGCGCAGCATGGGTGATGATCTTGCTGGAGTCACATACCATTTGCACATTGATGGAGTGGTATTGCTTCCGATTGCGGTACACCGCCTCTATGGCATGGGGGACTACCAATTCCACATGGGTGCAGTCGATGGCACCGACACAATTGGGCATGCCTGCCAGTGCATGGAAGCCTACTTTGGTTTCGGCTATCTCCTGGCCAGTCCGTGGTAGGGATATATGGGTTCTTGCGTGCTTCTGGAGGCCATCCAGCACTTGGTTCAGCATGCGTGAGAATAGTGGTTGTGAAATGCCATGCAGCTGTCCCACTGTGTGTTGGTAGGCGCCTGTGGCCAGGAAGTGTAGCACAGACACCACCTTTAGTAGTGGGGGGATGGCAGTGCGTATTTGTATGTGGCTGGCAATGTCGTTCTGTATCATGTCCACTATGGTGCTGATGGTGTCACGGTCCAACCGGTACAGGGTGTGGATCTGCTCAGGGGTTAGGTTGAATGGGCTGAGTCTGGTGCGAGGGATTGGTGGCTGCCTACCAGGCACTGGTGGCTGCGCTGGTGGTAATTGCTGGGCCTGTTTCACCCTCCTTCTCCTCCTGTGTCTCCTCTGTGCTGCCTGTTCTTGCTGCTGTTGTTGTTGTTGTTGTTGCTGTTGTTGCTGTAGTTGTAGCAGTATAGGCATGTCCTCCTGCACCATGATTGCAAATACTAGTGGTAGCATTTTGGTGTAGGAAGGGGTGTGGTGTGTGGGTGTGCTCCTTTTGTACTGGGCCACTCTACATTGCCTACACCTGTGGGGGGGTTGTGGTGTGTGGGGGTGCTCAGTGTATACTGGCACAGCCTCCATTGGCTCCACCTGTGGGGATTGTGTGCACCTGTGGCAGCTGCCTTGTATCTTGCTTGCTGTTTGCGGGTGGTCCGCGATGCCTGTTTTGCCGGCATCATGCAGCCCGTTATTACTGGGTTCGCGATGCCGGTATTTGCATGTTTGCGTGGGTTGTGATTGCCCCCTATTACCGGCATGCCAGTATTTACTGCCTGGAGAGGCGCGTGTACGTGCCTATGCCGCTATTAGCGGCACAGTAAATAATGTTGCCGTAAATACCGGGTTTGTGGGTCAGAATGTTATGGTACGTTAAATGATGCTGGTATTTACATACCGGCATCATTTTTCACTTACCGGCATACCTCGTAATGAGGCCCATATTGTTAAAAGAATTGTGTGATGTGGAATATAGATATTGATCTTTCATCGACGTGCAGAACTTACTAAAGCTGTGCTGAGCCCACGAAACCACACGATGGGCCTTATTACAAGTATGGCGGTGCAGTAACAATGGTGGTAAAAAGTGGAAGTAAATCCATTCCAGCCACTTTACGTTGCATTACCACACCACCATACTATAGGCATCGAGGTAAAGTGAAAGAAGTAACTCCAGCAATTTGCTGGAATTAAATACTGAAGTTTACCCCCAAAACCCAACATTGAAAATCCTCATCAAGTCCCCTGGACTTCAAAAATGGGGGTTTACACCAGTATACCACCACTTGTAATCCTGCGCCAAATGCCACAGGACCGAGTGTTGATAACAGTAAACGGTTTTAGCAGTAAATTGTCAGATTTCTTGCCAATTTACCGCCAAACTTGTGATGAGGCCTAAGTATATGTTGCTTGGAATTCCATTGTAAAAACTCTGAGAACTGAAAATGGTTATTTTTGGCCAGGTTTGAGTACATCATGTATTGATTCCCATTCAACCCAAGCAAGTCAAAAGACAAGTTGACCAATAACACTTCTTTTCTGTCGCCATCACTGGAGCAAAATCGCATTACACATAATCTAGAATTTGGGTCTGTTTTGGCATTAACTTCAAGCCTGATGGTATGAGCTATTCAATTACTTTAAGAGAATATGGCTTTTTTGCAGACAGTAAAAACAGTGATTTCTGAATTCCCTCTTTCTTATAAACCCAGGGGACTTCCCCCTCAAGTGCTCCTGCCCAACCATCTCCCTATTATCTAAATCCCTTGCATTTGTCCCCTTATTTGGGGATTAAAAGGAGTGAGGTTGGCAGAGTCTGCACAGGGCCTGGAGGATAGCTCAGGGCAACACACTCGTTTTGGAAACAATAAAATGCAGATCAGCAGAGGTTCGATACCTGGTCCAGAGGATGGACTCCGGCGTGGAGAATGATATAAAAAAACAATTCAATAAATACCTTCAACGGTTTTCAATAGTAATGGGGACAGGAGACAATGATTTATCTGCATACGGTAGACCTTTAGTAAATAACATTAGAAGAATCCTTGATGGATTTTAGGGATTTCCATATTACATATGCCAAAGGGACTGCTCTAGAGTGGCTGTAAGTCTGTAAAGAATGCAAAGTCCATTACTTTTGCACCAAATCAAGTTCGAGGTTCATTGCCGGAATTCAAATTGCCATTTTCAAGTCTCCTTCTGAAATGTTATTTAATGTTTCTTTAATAAATGAGTACAATCATACAAAATCCTACATATCATAACAGAGAAAGCATTGAGCTTATATATCTTCTTCAGTGGACTGTCCAACAGGACTTTAATGAGGAAAATACCATCTCAATTAACAGTGACCAATTGATCATAAATCCCAACTAAGAGCACGCCCGCATTCAGGATACATTTATTCAAAGATCTTTTATTTCTCAGCATTGTTGCCAGAATCTTTAAACATTCATCTTTATATCACTCAGAATTGAATATGTATGTAGTTTCAAAGGAAAGGCTTTAATTATATGGGCTTTCACCGTGAGCTGTAATCTCTGCGTAAGGAAAAGCATGCATCCCCAGAATGGCAAGATGTGGGCATCAGCATTCCATTCAGTAGCCAAGAGAGTCTATGCTATATTTGTGCTAAAATTAGATGAGGGGCGTACCGAACTTCGGCTTCGAGTAAGTATTCGGCCGGGTTCCTCGAGAAAAAAAAAATATTCTGCTCTAGCCAAATAGTTTCTTGCTTTTTGGCTTCTGCTTAATATTTGGACTTTTAAGAGGAATACTAATGAACAACTCAGATAATCAAACATGATGTACGGATTGCAAAGGTGAATGCAATTAAACATTGCTGGCATTCTTGATAAAAAGACATATTAGAGAGAAGGGGGGGTGAGGATGAATAAGAGCTGCCTCCTCCCCCCAAGAGGCCTCTCGTAGGAACCTCATGTTGGGAAATCTCTGCATTTCTTTTGTTAGCCAGTCTGCCAGAGGGAGTGTAGAGACATAGGTGTAAGGACTCTGTTTTCATGGGGCATAGTCTGAAAGCTATGCCCTGGTGATGGAATTGGCAGGAGGGGAGGATGTTTGGACATCAAAAGACTTCATTAGAGGTGGGCTGCCTTTATCAGGTTAATATGGTTGTCAATGAGCTGGTTACATACCAAGCAGTCCAAGATGTGGCTGAAATTTCCCAACTCATGCTGGCCTCATGAGAGAAGTTGATTATTGTGAAATGTCTTGATTAACGCTTCAGCCGAGTCTGGTCCAACAGGAACAGTTGTGAGAGATGAGAACACATTGCTGTGTGGACAGAAAGAGAGGCAGGGAACACTCTATCTGCTGGTGTTGGGGGTGGAGGTTCAAGAGTGAGAGACATAGGAAAGGCCCTGGAGCCTACCATCCACTACTGTAGTGGGACGGAGGTAGGGTAAGTATACATAGATTGAGATTTGGTGGCATTGAGTGTCTGCCCAACAGGCAAGTTCCTTTTTAGAGCATGTACGGTAGGGCAGACTATTCACTTGGCAAACTTTCCTAAATGTGATTGATTTTTAAACTAAGGGTACCTGATAGGCCTTAATCTTCCAGGCTATCATCAACATATACGCACAAAATGTTGGTCAAGGCTATCATGTCATACCCTCTAGATTTCTTAATTCCCTCTCTAACAACTCATAATTCTTTGTTCACAAAAATATATATTTATTCATCATGAAATCACAAGTTAAAAATTAGTACTAAGTACATGTTTCACAAACAACATTTTAGACAATTCAATATATGAGCTGTGATACGACTCTATAAAATGTTTACCTTTTCAGACACAGAAAACCTTTGTTCTTACCAATTTTACCCAACAAAAACCTAGATCCAACATATATATGTATGATGTTACTAAGCCCCTGAAAAGTTCATGGACTCCACTAATATGATTAACATCCTGACGACAATTCCTAGTGGAGCAACCAACATCTTGTTCACCATAGATGTGGAGAATCTATATACTTATTCCACAAATGGAATGTTTAGAAGTTTTGGGCCAGATCCTGGATACATGCCAGGATCCACATAATCCACCTAGTGCATTTATCGTGGAGTGTGCCAGATTGGCGATGACAGAAAACTTCTTCCTATATAAGAAACAACTGTACAAACAGAAGAAAGGGGTGAGCATGGGGGCAATGTTTGCCCCAGATGTGGCCAACCTTTGTATGGCCTACTTTGAGATGATATACATTTCTCCATGTAAAATCCATACAGTCAATACATAGCAACACATTATTTAGACAATGTGTTTTGTATATGGACCGGTGGTGAAACTGATCTGAAATAATGTTTTTAATGGCTCAATTAATGTGATATGGACCTGAAGTTTACAATGGAGACTAACCGGCACTGTGTGAGTTTCCTGGATCTTACAATATATAAGAACAATGAGGGATATGCAACTTCCCTCCACAGGAAACGCACTGACCAGAATGGCCTATTGCACTTCAGAAGTTTCCATTCGGCAATCCTAAAGATTAATCTGCCCTACAGTCAATTTCTCAGAATTTGTAGAAACTTTACTGATAAGAGAGATTTTATCACACATGCAGAGCACTTGAAAAAGAGATTCCAGGACAGGGGCTAACCAACCAGTGTGGTGAAAAAATTTTTGAAAAGAGCTGCCAAAACAGACAGGGACATGGCGCTCACGAAGCAAAGTACAGAATGACAGATCGACTGGTATGTGTTACTACCACAAACATTACACCACAAATTTGGAGGGTGCATAGCCTGTAATTTCATGAATATCAAGATGATCTTTGAACATGGGACATTCAAGTGGGAACTTAGGACCCACACAAATTGTAAGAGTGAGTTTGTGATTTAAATTGTGGAGTGCACCTCCAAGTTATTTTATGTTGGTAAAACAATCCACCAGGTGAGACAGCGGATCTCAGAACATCATTCGTGTATACGCAACTTGGTGCCTGACAAGCCCCTAGTGGATCATTATCAATGCATGGGGCACATGAACCAGGATATATCTTGGTTTGTGATATAGATGTTTAAACCTCACCCACGTGGTTGGGATCTAGTCACCCACTTGTACAAATTAGAACAATGATGGATCTATAGATTTGGATAGGGTTAAAAATGGCCTACATTTGTCAGTGGGGTCGAAAAATTGAATCTTTCACAATTGAATAAATGAACCCCCTGACATATAGCAACTATTCTTTGCAAGGGTCCACTGGACAATGTCTTGAAATGGCGATGACTATGAAAATGACCCATATGGGGCTAATCGAAAAAACACTGCAGATCTCATCATGTTATGCTCCATTGAAAAGTCATTATAAAGGTGTCCGGTCAAAGGGTCAACTACAAAGGATCGAATGGTCAAAGGATCGACACAATAGGGCCGAAAACAAAAGGATCGATTTATTTTTAATTATATATTTTTTGGGAGGTTTTGTTTAGGGAAAAAAGTGTTTTTTACCACAAAAACAGGGGTTGGGGGACCCCCCCAAAAAAATGTAAAAAAATAAAAAAAATGTTTTCGATCCTTTTGTTTTCAGTCCTTTTGCATCGATCCTTTGACCATTCAATCCTTTGTAGTCGATCCTTTGACCTATAACCATTATATAACTGTGTAAAATGGTAAATACCCATGATATTATGGATACTATCATGTTAAACATTGTGTAAGAACATTGGAAGCAAAAATAGAGTTGACATATTTGGAAAATGTGAAAACACTGCAGATATTATCATGTGAAGCTCCATTATAACAATTGAGGCTGTACATCTTTACTGTATAGCTGGAAGAAATGGTGAACACGTGTGATACTATCAATATTATCATGTTGCACACGTAGTAAGAACTTTGGCGGTAGAACCAGAGTGTACAATTTTGCAAGATGTGACAATGAGGCTCCTGTGTTCCTATGAATAAATATTGGTGGCAGTCCCCTAACAGACATATGTATTGTGAAAACTGCAGTTTTGGTCATGTCAGGACTCCTTGTAACAGTAGAGGCTGTATCTCTTTCAAATTGAAGGATGGGTGTCAAAGGTCCCTGGCATAATGTATTGGAAACACAATGAAGAAGAGTGTAATATGAGAACATGGGAGACATGTGTGATGTTATTATTGATATTGTCATATAGGTTGTGTAATCAGAGTGTACAACATTAGCAACAGTTACTAATGAGTAGGTTGCACTTGGGTCCAGTCACCTTAATATTTATATACATAAGTTGCTCGAAAATAGGGACCACAATATGTGCACATATGTCGGAGATGAAAGATACATATGTCTCTGTGAAGGTATTAGATCCTTTGAATAGCTAACAGGGGAAATGCAAGTGCAAGACAAATGTCGTACCATGTAAAGGCTAATGTGCCCCATTAAAACATGTCAGCGCTTCTGTAGTCTCCAAAGTCCTGTTTTTATTTCGTGTGCTAAGCACTGGTTACTTAGCAACCGCAATCAACAATATGCGCTATCCAGGCATTTTCGCACAGTGTTTGCTGAGGAGAAAAGTATTTGATCCCGAGGCGGTGAATGTTATCATGTCAGTTTATATAGTGTAACACCAGCCGCGATTTCATTGAAATAGTCACTAGGCGAGGGACATGCGCCTCCACAACGGTACAGCAGGTGTAATACAGCACGGCCTGTGCTGAATAATAAAATGTGGACCAAAAAAGAAAAATGCCCGGGTGCGGGTGTCATTAAACTTTAATATATATGAAATGGAGCAGGCATGATGCAGGCTGTACTAGTAGGTAAGGACTCGGTACACCCTCTTGGGGGGTCAGGCTCGCCAGCAGTAGTCATGCTGTATTTACGGATACGACGCAGACGGTTGTACCCCTTTTATAATTTCTGACTGACTGATGGGCCACTATGCCCACATGGTTATGAACTTTCCGATGAAGGGTCTGTAGTGTACACATTGCAGAAGTCTGCACTTAACCTGCATCTGGGCCACTCTGTGACCTCGGCCCAGGGCCCAGCCACTCTCCACTTGCACGGCCTCCCTGGCTCCCCCTGCACTGCGGGACTGTCACTGCATCCCTACAGCCCCCTTCCCAGCACTTACTCTGCACTTACCTCGCACTTGCCACCAGCTGGCCCTTTTATTTATTATTTATTATTTTATTACGCTACTTACCTTGTATTGCACTTTCCCCCCCACCTCCTCCCCCTGCACTTCTCCTTTTCCCCTTACCTCTGCACTTGCGCGATCTGAATGACACCTGGCCTAGTAGGATCGTTTATCTGTCTTCCCCTTGTTTCCCCCCCTCCCTGCCTCGTCGCGCCTTGAAACACTCGTGTATAGGCGCGTTACAAATACCATATCATATCATATCATATCATATCATTATTAGCGGGGGATGAGAGTACTGGGCCCTGGCAACATGGCTACAAAGCAGAATGGCTGTGACATCTAAATGGCCGCCACTATCCTGCGAAATGGCCGCCACTATCCTGCGAAATGGCCGCCACTATCCTGCGAACGTGTTCTAATACAGAATCAACTGATGTGATAGGATTCAGTTCATGGAACTGGAAGAGTTTTCCGGTTCCACGCTGCTTGTTGTGGAGAACACAGGCGCCTCTGCCCAGTGATATTCTCCCTGCACATACAGGTAAGAAGCCCCTTTTGCAACAGGACTTTAGATATTAATTAAAACAGAGGCAGTCGTAGCCTGATAGGTAGGTAGCAGAGCAGTATATAATCTGACGAATTAAATAACTCTAGATGAAATAAGACATCCACAATCAATTACATGTCATATCAGATATTTTTAAACATGTATCTTCTATTTAGAGACACTGAAACTCATTTGGTGGTAACTAAATATTGACTACGTCCGGATGGCGACCGCAATTGATAGGAGTAACAATGTACACTCCGAAGACGGATGAACCACACTGTGTCGACTTTTCTAAGAAATCATTACGACAGTGAAAACAAAGGGCAGGTCACACTAAAAATACTAAATACGCCATTCAGTACACCCCAATGCACGCCTGGATCAATGGATTTGTTGTTTGATTAGTGTGCCTTGCATTTGAACCTTAACCTGTTCGTGATGTTTTCAAATAATAATCTAATCAGTGTTTGACAGGTGTTTTGTGATACACCATTCATATAGCTGCTGTCCTTCATGGAATTCTCTGCTGTGAAGACATCAGTGAATATGCTAGAATACAGAAAAGACATTTGCCAATTCTGCCCCTCTCAAAGGCCAGACTAGAAAAGAGAAACAAACTGTTTCCCACTCGCCAATGTCCCCAACTCTTTAACGTTTGCCCTTTTTCTTTCCCCTTCATCTATTTATTGAACACTGCGTTCCCTCGAAACTCTTTTATCACACAAACCATGACTTGCTCTCTATCTACTAATCCGGATCCGGGACTAATAGGGTCCCTGTGAAGTCATTCGACGTGACTGCTGCTCCAGTCATGGTTACGAAGGAAGCCTCACTCCTCGTTCTCTGAGATTTCACAGAAGCATTCGCCAGTGTTGATCACAATATTCTCCTGACTCCCGCAGTAATCACATGGTGATCGAGGGTTAAGTGCTCAAGTGGCTTGCCTCTTCCCTTCAAAATCCTTCCGAACTGGTCCAAGATGATGCTGCTGAATGCTCGCCTGCCCTCATGCGCTATGAAGTACCAAATGCTCCTTTCTCCCTCCTGCTCTTTAATCTTTTAAGTTGAGCCCCTTGGAGAACCTGGCAGAAAAATACTGCGCCCTACACCAACCTCCTAATGACACATGGATGCATCTTAATATCAAAGAAGGACAGGCTATTGCCCACCGCCAAACGTATGTTGGCACCATTCACTCACACATGCCAAATCCATAACAGGAACTAAAGCCCCCGAAGAAGTGAATTTAACTTCCTCTCAAAACTTTTAAACGTTTGCCACTGAAGGCCTCTCCCCTAATGCTGTATGCTATAATGTCATGCTTGATGTAAACTGCACCGCAAGTCTCGCACTGAAAACAGTCAAGGGAAAAAAAACACCTCCTTCACTGATTTCAAATAGGAAATGCAAAGCTCAGACCTAGATACTGTCGTAGAGGCTCTTCTGCTTTGCAGACTGCGCTTCTTAAATGCCTTGCCTCAGTCCCCAAATGCTACTATGAAAGCACGTTGTCGTGCAGCTGCCAGGCTGATGTCACTGGCTCCATATTTAAGGCTACTCTGTCTCCAGAACAGCTTGCAGAACCTTTAAAGCTGTCCATCTGATCTCACCTATTATCAGATGGACCCTCCATCGCCTGTCCTCTCTAAGCTTATGCAACTTGTAATTACTACATTGGTATGCCCCTTCGGGGTCCCACGCATCTGATAAGACATATATACTTTCCCTTCACTAAACACATCAGTGTTGGCAGCCCGCTCCCGGATCACTGGGGTGGGCCACCGCAGATGTCAGGGTCACCCGAAATGGACCATGGCGCTGCGTCCATGCAGCAGGAACACAGCAGGGAGTACCATGTATACTCCGGATCACCGGAGCAGGACACTGTGGCTGGGTGCACCCAGCACACAGCAGCCTCGGCCATGGGGGCACCCATGCCGGGCCTGCAACCAGAGCCGTGGTCACATGGCATACCAAAGACAGTGGGACGGATGCCGGGCCATGCCTATAGGCCTTCGAGATGTGGCGTGGCACCTGCATGGTGCTACCAATAAGCACGCAGGAGTCAGTTCTTTGTTCGACTGATGAGCCAGAAGCGGCTCGTCCCATTTATTAGGTTGGTCACATGGTTAGCACCATCTGACCATTACACAAGTCCTGAGAGCAACCATGCTCCCAGGCGGGGTGACATACAACAATCAGAACCATGTCCTTCTTTCCTTGTTTTGTACAGCTTCTGACATTTTCGTTTTGAGGCATTCAGTGGTGCAAAGAGCCAAGTTGCCAAAACAGTTTTCGTTGATGCATAACTTTAGTGATAGACATGATAAAAAGGCTTCCAGCGGTGAATGGAAGTTTTGCTATGTTGATTACTAATGCTTTGTGGGTGTGACACGTTTAGAATGAATGGATACGTAGAGCCCAAGTATACTGTGTTCGTGTCTGTAACTGTGGAATTCAATAAAGAATTAAAAACTTCGAAACTGTGATCTTTGGCAGTGTCTATTGCGCTTGAACTGACCTTGCTGATGTGCCCATTCCGGAATGGATCCCTGTCGCCTACCACATCTCATCCTTCCAGTGTCTGTTTTCCATTTCTCGTCCTCTTGAAAATTGCTGATGATGTCACGTGCTCTTGCTTAGTATTCCACACTGCTCTGTTTTTCACATTACAGATAGCTTGCTCTTTGCCCCACCTCAACAAGCAAAAGCCGCTTCTGCAGCTCTGTGCTATATGTACTTTGTGATAAGTGTGCCTATGATTCACGCTTCTGCTATCGAAGCAGATTTCCGTTGTGTATTTATTTAATCTAACGTACCTCTTAAATTCACTTTTGTCATGAATGTCAATAACTATGCAATTTGATTTCTAATCTAATTTCTCTGTGATAGCTGCATTTTCATTCATGTTCGGTGTTCTACTGCACTACGAAAACATCATCCTCAGTAAATACATGTGTTTCATCATCTCGGGAGGATAGCTTAGGGGCAACGTGCTCACCTTGGAAGCAAGACGACATGGAGCAACACAGGTCCGATCCAAAATAACCTATCATATCATATCACTTAAAAGAAAACCTTTCCCATCCCTTCCAACATGATAAGCATTCAGTTGTGTGTTGGTAGTTCACTGCCGCTCTTTGCATGGAGTGGAAGGATAATCCTGCTCCCTCCGCAACTATCCCATCAGTATTACTATCACTCCTTTCTAAACCTTAGCTGGCCTCCAAAATATATGTGCTCTGTGCTCCTCACCCCGATGATTATGAGTCGGTCAAAGAATGACACGAGGAGCACCCCAGTTCGGATAATTACAGAATTTCTGAGCCTGAGTTATCGTCATCATGGAATATCTACCTGTGAAGAAAACCACCCACACAATGCCATGCTGCAAGCCTTTATCTGGGCCGCCTCCTGAGATCAACAGTCCAGACACATGCGCAACCCGCCTTTAGGACAATCATAGTGTGACAAATAGACTACTGTACAGTAGGTGTACAAAGGTGAGCAGTTGCTAAACTACAGGCTATCGCACTGAAACAGACCAAGAGTGATCCAAAACAGGCACCCCCAAGATATGTGCTTCCTTCACCTTTTGTGATAACGTGGCCCAAGAGAAGCAATGCTCTTAGAAAGGGTGCGAATGTGAGACAGTTGCAACCCAAATAGCAATAGTACAATGTCCAATAAAGGCTATGTATACATGTATATACTTTAAACAAACACATCAATGATACAACTGACTATTCAAAAAACTCCATTAAAACCCACACCAGTAGAAGAAGACAGGAAATGCAGAACAAGTATGTGTGGGCCCTCTGAATACTTTGACAGGGAGCAAACAATTAGAGAATTACAGGAATGTCACTCATGCACAACAATTTGAACGCAATATATTCCTAATACATTTCCCCAGTTTCGGAAGAGATAGCAACTTGACTGCTTTCAAGCCTGTGGTCATCAAATACATTCATAAAAATCTTTTTTGATCATTAATGCACTTTTTCCACTAAGGAAATATGCTATCGTAGTCACTCCTGCTCTAGGAGAGTCAACACGTATATTGTGATCAGAAACTGCTCTCATGTTCTCTTACCCTGTTCAAATCACCTGTCTCATTATGAACCCAAGCGTAGATCCCTGAAATTCAGCAATGTCATACCTGTCATTAACTGGAAATGTGAAACCACATTGGAAAAGCTGTTCCACTATAAATAGCCATCTATACCAATCTTGTAAACACTGTCCAATCAATGGTCAGATTGTGATGCAGAAAAACACTTCAGGTGCTTATATATTGACGAATTAGAGCCTGCAGTAGAGTGCTCTATTATGTGGTAGTTGACCACGTCTAAGGTATTGGCCCTGAACTGAAGGTGAGAGCCTCAAACAAGAATGAAGGGCACCTACCACACACCAGATCCTGATGGTGAGGGTTATGGGGATTTCTGTGTCACAGCTTCTCCATGTCTCGTTGACTGGTGCCCAGTAGACACATTAAAAAGGGGAGCTTGGAATGAAGCCTTTACAGACAGTTAGAGCCGTGGCAGCTTATTCATAATGGGTGTCCAGACATTGGCTCATCACCCATTATGGGGGAGGCAAACAAAATATTTAACACTGAACAATCTCTCAGCCGCAGCAAGCAACTGAGGATGCGATCCTGGGCTTGGTATCGCGTTGTTTTGCCTACACCTTTTTTCCAAAGTAATTTTCGATGAACCAAATCACTTCGAAAAACTCATAGACATATATAGGGGATGGGTAAAGAGTTATAAGGGTGGCGTGTGGTGGGTTAGGGGTAATAATATAGGGAGAAGAGGTTTGAAGGGGGGAACCCCCAGGTTTTTAGAAAATTATTTCGAAAAAAAGTGTGTCAGCAATTGGACATAGAACACTGAGCTAGCGTTGTAGAACAATATGGTTTCCTTTGGCTTATTGTAGCCCAGTCACCACATGCTCAATGGGCCATGTAAGTCCGGGGTGTTTTGCTTCCACAGACGTACATCGCCCAATTGGAATGCAGGCTGTGGAGCAGCGGGCCCAAATATGCGCAGAGAGTGCTCCTGCACTTTGCTGTACAGTGTGAGGGGCCAGGGGATCATCTAGAGGAGCTCTAGCTTTGCCACACATGTCAGGAACCAGGAAGGAAGAGGTGTTTGATTTACACCCTGTCCTACTTTCTATTATCTCTGTGTGGACTGCACAGAAGGCAGAGTGCCATGATAGCAGCGCGTGTGACTGTCCTGGTAATGATGGGAATCCTGAGACATCAGTGTTGTGTAGGAAAGGAAATAAAATCATGCATGTGTATGCATTTATTTATTTATTTATTTATGAAGGTGTGCATGCGAGGAGCTGTGTCTGTGTAAGTTTGCATGTTCATCAGTGCAGTGTGAATGTTTTAGAATGTGAGTGTGGAATGTGCACACGAATGAGAGAATTCATGGTAAGAATGTTGTAGAGTAGGTGTGCATGCATGAATGGGAGAATGAGAGTCCAGTGCTAATGTTGTAGCATATCGGTGTGCAAAGAATGATATATACATTTGTGTGGGGACTTACGGCCAAGGAGAATAACCTCTGATGGGAGGGGGAGGTGAGAATTTCTAGGTTCCAGAAAAATATATAAGCATGTTTTCTAACAGTGACCTATTATTTTTACTGGCATTATGGGCAATCGGATAGCATGAACAGATTTCTTATATGGGGAGGACCTACACTAATGCAGTGATTATGGACATGTTTTCTAACAGTAGCATGTCATGTCTTTACTGGTATTATGGCCAAAGTCAACATGATAAGTTTTCTGAAGTGTGAATACTGGCATACAATGGCATAGTTAATATAGACATGCATTCTACCAGTGGCGGGGTATCTTTTTACAGGCATTATAGGCAAAGTAAACATGATGAGTGCTATAAAATGGGGGAAATAGCCTAGATTTGTGCAACCAGCATGGGCATGTTTTCTAACCGTCGCATGGCATTTTTGCTGGTATTATGCTCAAAGCCAACATGATGAGTGCTCCTATGTTGACATGCTGGCCTACCTTGGTACAGCTGAGATGGGTGTTGTTTTTTTACAAGGGCATGGCATGTGTACTGGCATTATGGGCGAAGCCAACACAACAAGTGTTTGTACATGAGCATATTGGCCTACATTGATGCAGTCAATATATGGGTTTGCTATTGAACGGAGCTATTTATCTCTTGCTTGCAGCCTAGAATAGCCTGATTATCTTGATACCAGGTCACATCTATACAATATATAGAGCATAATGGGTCCTAAATAATGGACAAAAGTATATGTTTGCATTCATGTGGAAATTAGATTTGCACAACACTATTTACTAGCCCCATGTTCCCCAGTGGCAGCTCCTGATCAATGGTTAATGCTGGAGAACCAGGAGCTACTTTTAGCTCCTATTTATCCAATCTTAATTTCGATCCTGGCAATATGCACATGTTCCTACAGTGGCATGGCATGTTTTACTACCATTATTGACAAAGCCAACAGTATATGTACTAACATGGGGATACCTGCATGTATAGGCCCAAAGAGCATGTACTTTATTTCTTATAGTATAATTATTGGAAATATAGGCTAAGCAAATTTAGCACATTCGTACATGGGAATACTGCTATATAAGGGTGCAGCCAGCATTTCTTTAACATTGGCGGAATAGTGGCCTATATTGTCCGCAAGGGCATCATGAAAATGCATTGGCAAATGCTCTAGTGCACTGTTGGTGACTTGGCATCTATTGAACATTTTTAATTGATTACCCTACACATTTTTACACAAATGTTCACAGAATGTGTTCTGTAAAATGCACAATTTGAACCAATCTGTAAACGTTTTATTGGGTGGTCCCTCAACTGATAATTCACACACATTCTCAGGAAATGTTTCTGTCCTGAGAATCAAAATATTTACCAGCTGTGAGATTTTAGAGTCTACATTCCAAGCTTGCTCATTGGCTAGGGCCGCACTGGTAGCTGTGAAATGAACACATGAGAGGCATGGAATGCAGACTTATGATGCGGCTGAATTCTAGACTACATACTTGCTGCTTGTCTAAAGAGAAGAAATGCCATTCCAAACATCTCTGCTGTATTTTACAGAATAAACCACACGTTAAGGTTTCTCACTCAATCATGTCCAATCAGAGATGTAAGCAAAATGCTGTTCAATTGCTTCTCTTTCCTTACAGGAGGACCATAGCTTGTGAATATCGAGACATCAAGGGCTGCTGCACATCCACTCCAGCACAGATGTTCTTATTGATCCATCTTGTTGGCTCTATACAAATATATATGGAAACTTTAGGGTCTATGATAATGAAGTCCAACATATATAGCCACAAGTCTGGAGACATATCCAGCTCTATGCCTGGGTTGCATTCCTTAAGGATATCTCTTTATTTCAAGCCCTCCTTGAGTCTTTTGAAAGTTTGATGGGTTCCTCTCTCAATGTAAACCCTTTAAAGAGTTTTTCCTGTATCTTCTTCAGTATCCTACTGGTGCATTGAGGTCTGGCTTCAAACCATTCACTGCTAGGTGTCTCCTCCTTGTTAGTCCCTCTTCTTTCTCCACAGCTTCACATCAGAACAAATACCAAAACACCATTCAATCAACAACTTACCAAAGCAAATAAGCCCCTATTTGTCGGTAAGAGTTAGAAATCGAGCATTCATTCCGCCCTCTTCCACATTGATGCTGAAGGTCTTCTAATTGAAGTCTTCCAAAATCTCTTCCATGACTAAAGCAACTTATTTGACTTCTCAGAGGGCTTTAGCTATTTATGTATTAATATTCATGGCAGCCATTTGGGCTACCACAAATGATCCTTTGACTCACAGTGTGGAGAGCATTTGTACTCCCCATTGGATGATTCATGCTGGCCACCAGTACTGTATTTGTATTTGAGTTTATATAGTGTCAGCCCAGCCCAGCTCAATAGCAACAGAGCACTGTGCAGGTAATAATGGGTAATAGAGGGTGTTCGATGGGGAGGTTACAGGTTATAGTAGCTTGGATATCACATACTACAGAGATGGTATATCCATAGGAGTAGCACGTCCTAAGGGACCCACCGGAATTCCCTGAATACCAGGGTCTTCAGGGCCTTACAGAACTGCAGGTGCATTGGAGAGGTGCTGCTGATTGCGACCAAGATCATGTTCCAGTAGTCTGGGGTAGCAGAAGGAGGACCTTTTCCTGGTTTTCTCTATGCAAGCCAGCTTAAACCCATCTCACAATGGTCTATGCCCTAAAAAGCACATCCCCCGTGAGCTAGGCTGATGTGCAGGGAAAAGTCCTCTTACATGCGATGCCGGCAGTATTGGAGAGTTTCCTGGATGGCATGTGTACCCTGTGGAATTCTCTTATAATGCCTGAGATGTTGTGAAATTACTTATCTCCCATTATGAGGCTTGCAACAGCACGTTGGCATGCTCTAAGGAAGGCCAGGAGTGTGATTGGGAGGAAGTTGAGGAGGGCGTTCCCCCCATCGAGTTGTGACAATACCAGGCCTGAACCGTGGATCTGGAAACCTCAAGTGTAAGGACAACAGCAACCCTTTCCATGTACCTCTTCAAAGTACATTTTGCATGTGCAGGTACGTTCTGTTCACATTATATTTATGTACAATGGCGGTGTGTATGATGGAAATAATTACATTGAAAACATATCGTGATGATAATGTTGTGCACATATAAGTGTATACATACCAGATGTTTACCCCGGGCTACATTGCAGTATGTGGTCCATTGTAGATCACTGTAGAATGGTTTGGTATGAGACATTGAAATAACAGGAAAACAGAAAAGCTGGACATCCCTGACTTTCATATTGGGCTGGGTAATCGGATTCAGTCTCTTATCCCTGTAAAGGTTTCTTGTTTTATCTAATGATAGTTTCTTCAGCAAGATTGCCTATTCTTGAAAAGTCAAACGCATAAGGAATGAAGAAGTCGGAACAGCAAGTTTTTAAGGGTTATTCTTAAAAGTGCAGTTCTAGGGTGCAACAGTCATCTGGAGCTATATTGCAGATTTTACAAGGCTGAACAGAATAGGAAGAACCTGCAGGAGCTTCATTACACTATCTTTGCACTTGGTGTTTAGTGCCATTTTTCGCAATATTATAACTAGGAAAATAATTGCCCTTCTTCAAAAATATGCCTGCAATGTACTTTTGCCCAAGGGCAATGTTTGGCCTAATGCTAATATACAGTGGTATTGGCATTAGGGTAAACTTCACCATGCTGCACAAATGCAAATAAAGAATACATGTTTGCAAAGCGTCACACTTTACACTTGCTCAAATGGCATACATTGCACTTGCACCCATGCAAAGATTCAGTAATCTACCCACATGTATATGTCACAGATGACAGGCATTTTTGGATCAGAACATGCAATGTAGCACTGATTTTTGCACAGACTACACATTGCAAAAATCGGGTTCTTGTGATTGGCAGTCAGTGCAAATGCCCTTTCTAAACTGATCACTGAAGTCAATTGAGTTCAATAGGATTGTTGCACAGGACATTAGGCACACATTTCAGTTCAAAATTGCCCAACAGCTGTGCAACATTGCCAGTGAACCGGGCTATATTAGCAATCACTTTTGCACAGGGAACAGGCATGTCCAGATATAGAGCAGGTGGCATAAGGTATGTTTTGGAATGCATCTGAACAGTTTGGATTTGAGTTATTCAGGCAGTGCACTGGGAACTGTGCATCTATCTTTGAAAGTGACCTTGCAGCACATGTGCAGATATGCAGCTGTTCCTTTTGCTTAGAGATATAGTAGTAGCCTTGATTTATTTTTAAACAGAGTAACCTGTTGCACATAGCTGGTACAAAGGGTGCTGATCAAATTAAATAACACAATCACCAGGCATGTACCAAATTCATCAACTTTTAACCAATGTATCCCTTTTGGTTAAGCCATTGTCCCCCTCGTACCCTTTTAGTCACTCTCCCCCTTTCAAATGCAGAGACCCGTACGAGCCCTACTTGTGTTAGAAAATCAATGCAGAAGGAAAAGGATGCAAAGAAAAATGCTATATTTAAAAATCAATATGTGTACTGCATTCTGTGAAAGCATTTGAAAAAGACATGTGCGAGGAAGCATGGTAAAGTCTGAAAAACATCTACAGCAAGAGTATTTGATCACAGGCAATTACAAGCACTTTCGACTGCCTAAGCAAATGTTTGTACCTTGCTCCAGAGCCTTGATGCCCATGGGCCTAGCGCGCTATACAAATGAACCAATAAATAAATAAATAAATAAATACATGTAAAATAGGAATGTACCCAGAGTTCCTTTTCCTCTTTTCAACACTCTGAGATGATGTGCTTTATATTCAGGTGGCTCCATAGTACTCAGCGGTTTTCGTATGTATTGTACAAACATTGTAAGGAGCCACATCAAAAGGCATTCAATATATGCCAGTGATTGAACAGAAATCAACCTCGACATTTTATTATCATTACTACATGTGTATAGTAATTCAGTATTCTTTTTCAGTTGTGTTCAGAGAATTATTATTATTATTATTATTTTTAAGATGCTTTGCTTATTACAAACCTTTCATCTCAATAAAATATATTACATATTAACACATTTCAAACTCCAATACAAAAATACCTTGGCTCCTACCATAGCCAACTAAATGAATGCATCATCCAAATCCAACAGAATTCCTACTGCAATCAAAGAAGCATGGGTGACGCCCCTGCTAAATAAACCCACCTTAGATCCCGCCATCCCCACTAACTACCACCCTATCACCACAGTACCTTATCTCCTCAAAATCCTGGACTGCACTGTCTACATACAACCTCAATCACACCTTGAAAACCACAATCTGCTAGCTACCCACCAATCAGGCTTTAGATCCGAACACAATATGGAATCTGCCCTCCTCGCACTCAAGATCCATCTTGACCATGTTAAGATAATGGCGAGCTTGCAATCCTCCTCCTACTAGACCTCTCTGAAGCCTTCGATCTGGTAGATCATGAAATCCTCTGCAAACACCTCACCATGACTTTCCACCTTGCCCCAGAAGCCACCTTATGGATCCATTCCTTCCTATCTGCCTGATCCATTAGGGTCTTCGCGGGGCCTGTATGCGCTAACCCCATACCTGTTTCGTGTGTTGTCCCACAAGGCTCCTGACTTTCTCCTACCCTTTCTAACATCTATACCAAACCTGTAGAGGAGGAGCCAAGTACCCTACTCCAACTACCTTTCTGTTGGAAACCAGACTTTGAGACATACACGGAGCAGTTGAACAGACAAAGAGCAGAGTATGGACTCTGTGCAGTACCAGTGAAAGTGCCAATACCTAAGAAGATCTGGGCGGCAAGGTACCTATTGAGAAAACCGTACCTGCATACAAGAAAATATGAGGCTATTTGAATGAGATTCCTGAAGAAGCAGAGCAGAGAAGTGGCAAAGATGAGTGCTGATGTCACACAGACTTGAGCTGACGTCTGTAGAAGAGATGCAGAGACCAGAGAATGCCATATTCTATAAGGCATCAAGAAAGTACCAAGGATAAGTGACATATTGGGATCAAAGTGAAGAAGCTTATGCCATAGAAACAGATGAAGATATTAAGTTAGTTTAAACGTGTACCGATGCAAGAGAAACGCAAGCAGACGAAGTAATCTTGAGGCTAGCTTTATAGTGAATAGATTGCGGCAGGCGCCACTATAAATATATGCATACGGACGAGTAAAAGATGGATGTTTCCACTACACATTATAAGCAGTGCTGGATGTTAGCACAAAGGCCTTGTTTCAGTGTGTCGCAGTTAAAAAGCAAATTGAATTACAAAATTAATCTCAGTGAAAGAGTTGGATGAGCCAAAGAAGTCAGGGTCTTATCAAACTGGAGTGAACTGACATCGGATACATTTGTGTGAAAGAACAGGCTTCAAGGATTGATCCAAACGACGTCAGAGGACTATTGGAAAATAGTATTTTAATACACTAAAAAGCTCGATTTTGTGGTCTCCAGTCACTTAGAAGAATGAAGTTGGAAGAACGAGGTGTCACACCTACACACAAGGGCAGAGTGTGCCCACGCTCCTTAGAATTTCTCAGAGCATAGTACAAACTCAAGGCCAGGCTTCAAAGCCCTAATTGATACTGGACCATTGAGGTGATGATGGATTGATTTGCTAATTGGTGGGATGCTATTGTTAAAACGAGCTCTCCCGCACCTGGATGTTCAGTCTGCAAGCCTCTAGATTTAGATGGAAAAATACTGACAGGGTTAAGAAGCCAAATAATTGCAGAGGACCGCGTAATTAAGGGTCCCATAGTTTGTGCAGCCAATGGGATGTTGTGCATTTAGTGACATTCATAGTGGCCATTGTAAGGGGAGGGCTTAGTTGCCCCACCTGATGTTAAGTACCCTATCACTTTCCCTCACTGCTCTATACTGATATGGAACTTATACTTAGATATTCACTTAGAGCCTATCACTTCCCTCAATAGGTTTTTGTAGTTTGCCACAGAGGATGACTTTGGTAATGACGCAGGTCAACACGTCACTGATCTCGATTTTGCTTAATATAACCTCAGTTTTTTGTAAGATTCATTGAGTAAGAGGATCGAGATGATGCTGATGTTCATTGTACTCCCTGTTTTAGTTAATTGACTGTAAAACAGATTTCCTTTCATCAAACTACCTGAGTCGTTTCGATTATTGATGTATGAATAAAATCTGCATCCCCATCCATCCCAAGGGTATTTGCTACTCATCAAAAGGGCTGGGATATCCAATTCACTCTCTTCGACCACCTAGACAGCCTCAACATACTCTACACCAATGTCGCTGATGATAAGCAAGTCCTCCTCAAAACCACCGGAAACCACAAACTAGACTCCACCAACATTAACCACGTCTTCAGCATCATACAGAGATGGATGCCCACTGATCATCTCTGCCTGAATGGCGAAAAATGTAGCTCCTTATCGTGGGATCCCCATACCGCCTCAAACACCTCAGTCCTGCTTTCTCTTCCTTCTGCATCAACGGCAACACCATCCTGGACTCAGCCCATGTCAAAACACTAGGCATTTACATGGACACTGAACTCAAAATGCAAAAACATGTCAAAGCAATTGCTTCCACTGCAGACTATTCCACCAAACTCATAAACCTCTCCAGAAGATTCCTTACTCCTAACAACTGCCTCACCTTAGCTAGAGCCTTCATAGGCAGCACACTGGACTATTGCAATGCCATCATAGAAGGGACCTCAAACAAAAACATCAACAAACTCTAATTGTTCCAAAATAAAGATTTCAGAGCTGTTTGGGAATTAACTGCTCCGATCACATCTCACAAATCAGATGGGGGGCTAATTGGCTCCCCATCAAAGATCGTATAGACTTTAAACTCCTTATTATCACCTACCTACCGCTGCCTACACAACACTGCCCCCTACCTCATGAACCGTACCAAGAAACACAACACATGCAATCTCTGTTCTTCCACCACATCTGCCTTGCACATACTTAGATTTTCCAGAAAGAGAGCTGGGGACTCCTGCTTTACCACCATCGCTCCCTCACTCTGGAATGCCATCCCTCAGCAAATCCATAACAACCCACTTACCCACTCTTCCGAAAGAAAGTAAAAACCTCACTGTTTACCAAATGTGTAACTCTTACAGCCCACGCTTGAACATGACGATCTATGCTGAAATGTAACCCGACTGTTTCTAACCATCCTACAGCGCTCTATGTACTGCCTTCTTAGCGCACTGATACCTCCGGGTCTGGGCGCTGCCAACAAATACAACAAATAAATAAATAAAAAACATACATCATAGAAAACACTACAAAGAGCAAACATTCCCCTCAGAGAAGAACGATTGCACTGTCCCCATACATGTATTAATAAAGTAGGATACCTCTACTAACTATTCCTTGGCTGATTCAATCCCTCTGCATGCTACAGCAATACACCTAGTGCACAGTACTTGCATTACACACATATGGCCTGCTTCACAGAAGTGTTTTATAATGGCACAATCCCATAGGAAAACGCTCTGTGAATCAGGCCCATAATATCAAGAACAATGAAACTGCGCTGGGCCACGGCCGGGCAGGGATCCATGCAGAGTGGCCAGGTGGTGCCTGGGATAATGTTTTGTGCACACTGCGGTAATTGCCCACATGTTAATATACTGGTGGTCTGCGTCTCCTGGTGTGGTCGGATTGTGCTGTATAACCTGTGCGGATGCCAGAATTGTGCTCTATACACTATCTTGACGCCAGCTATTGTCGTGTACGCAGGGTGTAGCCCCAGATACTGAGGTGTACTTCTCCTGATGCTGGGTATGCCCTGGGCTGGTACCGAAATGTTGGGGTGCAGCATTTGCTAAGCTACTCGACTTGCGTAATTTAAAATAAAACCATACAAGCAATAACTTTTTATGTGCCCTGCCCTCGCTGGGCATTTCCTCGGGGGTTGCCTTTTCTAAAATTGCAGTCGCCAGAGAGTGGTCCATATTCCCAGGGTGGTGCCCGCATGTGGACCTGTAGAGCCTTGGGTGGGTGTTTATATAATGGTATGGCCTTAGTGATGTTTGTATACAGGATTGGCTGGTTGACACTAGAGCGCTGAGACATAGGCTTAAAGGTGGGCATATGCTTACTATATTGACCATCCAATTAAGGCCCACCTGAATAGGTTCAGGTGAGTTGTGCATAACACATAACAGGGTGTTTTTCAAATGCGTGCATTCGCCTCTGTAAGCCACACACCGCCATGGTTCTGAATGCTTCCCATGGTGCCAAGCCTTTCATCAAAGGGAACCACTCCAAAAACTGCAAGTCATGCTTTTCACAGCAGGCAGACCCTGGCACCGGCGATGCATCATTGTTAGGGGGTGGCAGCGACAGAAGCACGAGGTTATAATAGCACTGCGTGAATACCTCGCCATTCTCTAGCCTCTCACAGGCAGCGCTCGCAGCCTGTAAAGTGAGGGGGGCTGGGGAAAGGAGCGTCTGTGTGAAAGCGCTATTTCCCAGCCCAGTCATGAAATGCGCGTCATCGTGCGCGTGCATGGAGAAGTGAAAGCGGGCCGTCACGATTCCCTGAAGTTACCAGTAGCCTCTCAGAGAAACCGAATATTTAGAGTCAGGACGTCAGCAATAAGAGCAGACCCTCAATGGTACTGCATGTGCAGCTTTGAAAATAGACGGCGTTCAATGCACAAGACTTGGCTCGTTCTTTCATAACCAAACATGTTGGTATGTGGTCAGTGGCTTACTTCCTCCCCGGGGCTTTCTGCTGTTAATCTCCCTTTCGGCGTTCCGAAATGCCCTCCCGCCGCATGTGTGAGCTCGGGTGTCAGCTCACCTTTACCAAAACCGACCCGGAACGTCTTTTGAAAAGCACGACTGTGACTGGCAAGCAATGATGCTCCTGTCCCCGCAACCATCAGTGCCCGCATCCATCACATACTGTAAACACAACATGCACAGCGTTCCTATCCAGTCTGAACGGCGCTGCTTACCCAGAATTTGGAGCCGGGGCCGCAGAAGGCTTCCATGCCGCGCTGAACACCTCCCTGGAGTGGTGTCCTGAAAGCGAGGGGGTGCGACGCCCAGAGCCAGAACAGGAAGAGGCTGCTGCTGCCGTGAAAGGCTCAGCGGGCACCGCTCCCTCCTCCAGCCCCAGCCTGCTGTGATCCCGGGGCTGCGCTGTACATCTGGCTTCGGCTCAGCTTGGCGTGGGTGGGGCTCTGGCAGGGCAAGCCCCTTCAAGTTCTGCCTCCGGTGCCTGGCTCCACGCTGCTTTGCTTCGGCCTCGTGTGGCATCGCGTTTCTCTCGCGGCTTTTAATGATAGCTCGTTCTGTGTGGCCTTTTCAGATGGAAATCAATACCTTTCTTTATGTCATTGTTTTAATCGTGTAATGCACAACTATAAATCAGATGTCTTAAGCTTCTAACCACAGGCAGGGACTGATTTTGGTGTCACCCAGAGAGTAAACAAACATTGGATGTGCCAATTTTTTTGCGTTTACTGATGTTCTTTGCACGTTGTATTTATAGGTACCTGAATGCAAGGAGGAGAGAGCAAAGTTTCAAAGGAGGATGCAATAAGTGGTGCTGAATGAGAAGCAGAATAGAGCAAGGGAGGAGGCCATTCATAAAGGGTGCCATTGATGATGACCATTGCTGCCGAGGGGGGCACCCCGGCAGCTAGAAGGCATAGGAAAGTAAACAGTGGCACAGAACACAAACTGCAGGAAGTGCAAGAGCTGACCAACGGGAAGGGGCCACTCTGTTCAACAGCTAGGTTTAGAAATAAATAAAAAAAGAGGCCTGTACAAAACAATAGTCTACATATAGAGGCACTATTAAAGCCAACCCTAGTAAATTCTCCAGGAATGTCTACAGTACAGCGACCATTCAAGATGACAAAGCCATATTGGGACAGGAATGCATAACATGTATTTCCCTTGCTATTATAAGTAGTTTGCTTAAGTTGTGGAGGTGGAATGTTGATTGCTAACGTCAGTTCTCGAGAGCCTAATTTAAAGTGGAATGATGTTATTTAAGGATTTAAATCTCCGAAAATGATGACATGGATTTTATAGACGTAATGTTCACTTATCAACCAGTTTCTCAGTGTATTCCTGATTGCAGCACTTGATTTAGATCCTGGAGGGTCATAGATGTTAATGGCCAAGCTTTTATTATGTCTACCTAACCAGTTGCCAGTAATTAGCCCCGCCAAGATGAAATCGGATTCTAAGAGAATATGCCTAATAGTGAGAGTATTATGTACACAGATCATTAAAACTTCCTTTCGGCCTGCCTCTATCGTCAACTGAAAAATATTTCTGCCATCACAAATCAAATCATCCACCTCCCAAATAAAGAAGACCAAACACCCACTTCCGCAAAGTAGTGTGTGTGCCCTCCAGTGTTCCAGGATAGCACAGCTTTGCATCACATTTACAGGATCTACTAGCTCCCCTAGATTGAAGAGCACTGGCCAACCAGGACCAGTCATCACTATCTGGCGCACCAGTGGTACAAGGCACAAACTGGGCTGGCATTCTTTACTGGGCATACCCTGTAAAAGAATTCCATGTCTGGGGCCCCAGTGCTTCACACGCACACAATTAATGCGATTGTGTGTATGCAGGGTGCTGGGGGGTACATGGGTCAGTCATGGGATATTTTACTGGAAACATATGAGAGATGTCCAGTAAAAAAATACCAACACATTCCCCTGGGCCACACAGCGCATAAAACACACGCACAATCAAAGTGATTATGTGTGTTTGCAAAGCACTGGGGGGCCAAAGGGGCAGGCCTGTTATTTTTGAGTTGTCATCTATCATAAATGTCCAGTAAAAAGTACTGTACCTGTTCCCTGGGCCCCTCAGCAGCTCACAGACGCACAACATCAATGTGATTATGTGTGTATGCGAAGCGCTGGCGCACCAGGGGAAAAGCATGGTATTCTTTACTGGACATCTATGATAGATGTCCAGTAACAAAAATATCATACCTGTCCCTTGGGCCCCACAAACCCTCAGAAGGGGAGCTGAATTTGGATGGTGGGGGTGGAGGGGATTGTGCAACAAAGGCATTTTAAATTTAAAAATTCATTTTTTGTACAACCTTCTTCCCCCTGACTCACCAAAATCAGCTCCAGTGACCAGCACAAACACACACACACACACACACACACACACACACACACACACACACACAAACACACACACACACACAGCAAGCACATGATTATTCACACAAGCACCCATCATCATACTCTCACTCATAATACAAACATACATGCACCCATACACACATTTAATTAATTCATGAACATGCAAACACACACACTTTCATACAACATTGACACAGAAAGAAGCACCTGCTCATTCACACGAGCACCCAACATCATACTCACTTATAACACCACGAGCATACATGCAACCACACACAGATTTAAATAATAAATAAACAGACATAAATGTACTTTCCTCCCTGGTCCTGAAGGTTCCTCCCCAGCGCTCAGCTCCTGCAGCGTAAACATGAATCAGGAATCAAGACCTTAATGGTTCCTGCACATACGTGCAGGGGCCTCAGCGTGGGTGATGAAATGCTTGGCTCCAGCTTGTTCTGTCTGTATGTGCAGGGAGGCACAGGAGCACCCCCTCACACATACAGACACACAACCCATCAGCCAGAATTTCCAATGAGCTATGCAAAGCTGGGGAAGCAAAATTTTAAATTTAAAATGCGCCCAGTCTTGCATGACTCATTGAGCATGCGTTGCTGGGTAACTGAACTGTCAAAGGGAACCGTGCTTCCCTTTGATAGTTCAACCAGAGCTAGCTCAGTAGTACTCCCTCTGCTGGAAAAAGCAGACATGGGAGCGCTCAGTATTTGACTGGGCTGGCTACCCGTCTCCTCCATAATGGTTGAGGGGGCTGGTGGGTCGACGCCCCCTCGGTAACTATGGACGAGCTGCCCCTGTCCAGTGTGTTTATAGTTTAAGGTATGCTAATATATTCCAAGTTTTCTAAACCTGTTATTTTTTCTGTTTTCACAAACCCAGTATTAGGAATTCTGGAATCATTCATGAATCCATGTCCCCAAATGTTGTGGTGCACCATGAAGGAATCTCAAGTATTAACTATGCTCAGTTTTCCAGACAACTCCACCATTGGTAGCTCTGCCTCCTCCCAATTGTGTAACCACCCACCTTGGTAAACAATTGAAGTTTGAGGGGACTGTAATACCTCTGTTACTAATTGACCCTTTTATCTCTTTCATCAGCAACACTGTGCATATGTGCTCCTGCCACCCTGAAATGTCACACCTCGTGTGATAACCACCTGAAAAAGAAGGAAGCTGACATGATGTTCTTAATGGTCCTTGCCCACTTGCCTTCTGAAACAACTCATAATCCTGAAGCTGAAAACTGAGAAGGTGAGGGTACAGGTGCCAGAACTTTCATCATTTTCTAGGTGCTATCAGTGAGCTCGTCCTAACAAACAGTATAGTACCAACGCAACAATGTACAATGTTCAGGGGCTCACCAATGACTGGATAGCAGACCTCAAATGCAAGACCTCGAGCCGAACCATCACAACGTACCCCTGGTCCGACCATCATACCATCACATTCCAAATTCCCTTCAGCAAATGTCCTAGCCCCATCCACTCAGCTAGACCAGAAGCCTTGGACCGCTTCACCAAAAACCATAACAAAGACTGTGGTCTACCACCTCTCATTGACCCTTAAGGATCTCAACAATTTAGCACCCAACCCAGAAACCCTTGTCGATCTCTGCAACAGCACATTACTGCAAGCTGTCACCCTCACTTCTGTTAAATGGAGCAAAGCAAAACCCTTGCTTCGCCAAAACACATGGTTCACTCCGGAGCTCCTTACTATCCGCACTAAGAAATGCCCTGAAGAAAAGACCTGGAAAAAAAACTCACCATACAACAGCAGCAGACCCTGGATGCTTACCTTGAAGCCTCACTGTCCCTAACGAGGCAGGTCAATGCTATTGCATACTCATCTGCATACACCACTTAGTTAATTAATGCCTGCAGAACTTTTTTGTCAACGGAAAGCGGTCTCATAATTTCCCGGGCACTTGTCAGCTGCAGGCTGCATTCTTGTAATGTGCTATTTGCCAGCACCTCCACTAGGAGCAGTAACAAGCTCCAGGTCATTCAGAACAATGCATTCAGGGTCGCTCTAAACATTCCCATGCACAATCACATCTCACTTGCCAGAAGGAATGCACACTAGCTACCGACTCATGAGCCAATCATCTTCAAAACTTTAGCCATCACCCACAAATACTTCTCAAACACTGTGACCAGGTACATGTCACAAAAACTGAAAAAAGTGCAAGTGGCAAGACCCACCAGCTCCTCCCAGTCCTACTGTCTGATCACTCCAAGATTCAGACTGTAGAGAGGTGCGGTGGTTAAGCTTCCCGGGCATCGACTCTAAGCACTGGAACTCTCTACCTTTGACACTAAAATCAGAAGAATCTTACTGGGCCTACCAAAAACATCTTAATACTTTGCTGTTCTCCTAGGGCTTAAACTTTTTCTGACTGTTGTACATGTTACCAAAGTTATTATGTTCCACCTGCTGTTTCATTGATGTAACCAGCACCTTGATGCCTCTGGGTTTAGAGAGCTTAATACATGCAAATATAAAAAAATACTTAAACAAGCTATGCTTCACAACCCTTGTAAAATACTACAGAAGAGTTATACACACAGCCAAAGGCAGTACCTACAACTCCAGAATAGACAATGCTAAGTCTACCACCAAGCTTTTGCTGTTTGTATAGGTTTTCTGTAGTCTTTTGGGAGGGTCATGCAGTGTAGTTTTTTTATTCATTTATTTATTTTTGCATTTATTTTCATATACTGTTTTCTCTAGACCTTCTCCTATATCATTTTTGTTAATTTATCCCCCACCCCAACCTGTTGGCACATTTTGCGAGGACATTGAGGCTCTACTGTCCCATGTTTACCCTCTACCACTCCTCTGATACTACTAGAAGACTTTAATCTCCATCTTTTGTCGACACACTCTACTCTTCGATTACTTTCATTTCTCAATTCTTATTTTCTGGCTCCTCTTCTCACTCCTCCCTCTCACACTCTCTCATGCTTCTGGTTCTTGCTTACACCTTATATTGACCTCTTCTCTTGCTATATCCTCTGTATTCTCACTCCAAGTTTATCTCTCTGATCATCATCTTCTCTTTGCTTCAATTATTCCAACTCCTCTTTTTGCTGCTTCACCTCCCTTAACTCCTTTGTCATATTTTCAGCATGATCTACACAATTTCAATACTCCTCTCTTTGTATCATCTTGCACTCCTACTGTACAATCTCATTCATCCTTTGCAACCCTATCAGCTGATGAGGCCGCCTTAACTCTCTCTTCCTCACTTTCCTCTTCACATGACACGCTCTCTCCTTCCTCTGCTTTCTATCCCTCACAAAATCCCCCTCAACTGTAGCTTTCTCATAACCTCCATGCCATGCAACGTGTACTCAGGTGACTAGACAGATGCTGGCTTGAAGCTAAAAGCCTCAGCAGACTATCACGCTCTTTTACACACTCAGTCCTCTCACCCTAGGCATCTTTATCAAATTCTGTTCCACCTTCTCACACATCCTACTCCTGATTATCAACTCTAATCCGTCAGCCTCCGACTTTGCTTCATATTTAATCTGTAAGGTATCTTATTTTCACTCTGCCATCGAATCTTCTATCTTGCAAACAACTCCTTCTGTCCCTACTTCATCTCCTAGGGGGATTATCACTTTCTTTACTCCAATCTCTAACAAGGAGACCCTTTTCCTGCTGGCCCAGGCTCACCCAACTTCTTCCCCAATGGACCCTCTTGCATCAGCACTCATTCCAAAAGTCTACCCCTCTCTTGTTTCTTACCTTAGAACTTTGTTTAACTCTTGTCTATCCAACTCAGCTTCCCCTCTTCATTCAAAGATGCCTCTATCATCCCAGTCTTAAAGAAACCTTCTGCTGATCTGTCCCTTGTTTCCAATTTCAGTCCTATCTTGCTCTTGCCTTACCTTTCCAAAATCCCTGAACACATTGTTTACTCTTTATTTGTGTCTCATAATTGTACCCTTCCCTGTATTCAATCAGGATAACACCCCAGCTTTTCCACTGAGACCACCCTTCTTTCTGTCCTAGATTCATTACACTCTGCATGTCATTCTGAACACTCCTCTCTTCTGATCTTACTTGATCTTTCTGCAGATTTCGATACTGTTGAACACTCTCTTCTACTAGCTGCCATCTCCTCTTTTGGTTTTGCTGGGTCTGTCCTTTCTTGGTTCAAATCGTACCTGTTGTGGGATGTTCTAACCCACTAGTCTATGCCCTGCAACATCACTGTGTGCTGTGTTCACCAAAACAACAGAACGGCCGCCAAAAAGTCTATGCGCTAAAAACCTTTAAATGCGCAGCACAGGGAAACCTGAAAATTAGGCCACCAATCCATGTTGCCTATGTCAGTGGTAACACAGGAGACCACTGCCAAAACCTATCATTGGGCTGCCCACAGAGCAAAATGAAACTACTTGAAAAAGCAGTGCTGCATTGCAAGGGAAACCCAGAACTGCTTTAAAAATCTGTTTTTCCTTGGCTGTTAAATTTGCAAAATAATGATTCTCAAACATTACAAAAGATCCAACATCCTTGCTGGGTGTTAAACAGCACTTTATTTAAAGAATCCACTTAAGCACAATGTCAGCAGAAACACATTTCATCATAAGAAAATCCACATTCAAAGGTGCTTGCATGGGAAAAATATGTCAGAAATGGGCGCAGCACCGCCGCTCGCCTGTGTCAGAAACTGGCATTTATTTAACCTGTCATTTAAACTTGTACATTAAAATCAAAGTATGGAAAAGAAGAGACTTCCTATCAAAAGCAATATAGGTTGTACAATTCAATCTCTATGTTTGAAAAAGGCAAGAATTAAGAGATTTGTGGTTATATTTGTTAAGAATGTAAATTGTATTTTAGAAAAAGACTATTTTAAACAATGTTTTAAAAGTGAGCTAAAGCCAGCCACACTGGGCTTCACAGACATTCCACAGTTTCTCACAAACAAAGGAATCTTTCCCCCTGCTCTCTGCTGAGGAACTGGCAGGGAGTTGTGAAAGGAAGTGGGAGGGCACTTTGGCCTGTTGCTCTGACAGGAGACAAAAGACTCCCTTGACTGAAAGGAAATGCTAATTTGGGCGTCAACAGAAACCAGCTGCTGGCAGGAAGAGGCTCAGGTTGCTCTTGGCTCAGCCAAACCTTGGAGGTGGGGCTAGACGGAATTGTGTATCTGGAACTGAAGAAAATATAGTTTTGAGAAAAAGACTCATAGAAAACTGTGCCAAACTTGTAAAAATCTGGAATTTATAGGTTGTTAAAATGAAAATGTGGCCCACAAGTAGAAACTACTCTGGAATGTGTGCAATGTTCAGAGACCGGACACTAAAATGTTGACTTTGTAGCAATTGTGATAATGCTATGAATATGAACATTTACAGGAGTATGCCCATATGTTATGCATATGTATGTGGAAAAATGTGTACAAATCTGTTTTTGGAACCAACCAAAAGCACGAAAAACTGTCAATTGTGAACTGCAAACCTTAAGAAGATGCAACTTGGACAGATACGTGCTTTATTAAATTGGGAATGTGATTATGTATTATTAGCAAGTTGGTGATATTATAAACATGCTTTATATGAAAAATATATTTTCTGTGAAGAAACAAAGGGGAGGGTTTTCCCTGGACCATAAACACAGCGTCATCATGACACATCATGAGACTCTGGTTTCCTTCTCAAATCAGGAGAGAGGGAATACTTTGACCAATCAGTTTCCTAGAGGGTGGGCTTAGTATAATCAGCCTATCAACCCCCTTGGGAAATACATAAATAGGGACTGTTGAGGACCTAGACAGACACACACATTCACCCATCAACTGATTTACTGGCGAAGCGATCTGCAGGAGAACCCAGATCAAGACTTCAGAACTCTGAAAGCAGAAGGCCCAATCCAAAGCTGAACCCTTCTCAGCTGGCCTTTAAAAAATCTTGCAACCTGATTTTAACCCCAAACTTCTAAGGGGCACAACAAATTCAACAGCCGGGCTGTGCTGTGTTTCTGCTTCTTGTCAAGAACCCTTGCTAGAACCCAGCGATCCAAACCAGTAGAGCAGAGCTGTAACCTAGAACCAACCCATCAGATCCAGTCCAAGAGGCCATGCAGAGACCAGAGTACCTTGCTGTGAGCAGAAATAAGCACCTGAATCCTGTCCGGTGGCGATCAGATTCCAGTCCAAAACCCTTGACCAGATCTTTGACGGGCCTATTCCAAAACCATAGTTGTGAGTATTTTAGCATAGAATTGTCCATAGCCAATCTCTTATCCTTAAGTAATCCCATCCAACCCATTCCAACATATGCAGAACTGCATTGTAGAACCTCTTTTGTCTGTCCTGAATGCTTCTCTCATCCATATAGTCCTGTGATAATTGTAGTGATAAATCCTCTTTGCGCTAATATAATTGCTGAAGAAAGGCAAGTGTCGCAGCGGGCAAAGATCAGACAGAGGCGCCTCTGGATTGGTGGCTGTACTGTTGGTATCTCGCATCTTCATAGCCCCTTAGTGTAAAGCCAATCCTTGTGTGTAATATTCAAAAGCACATCTTTCATTTGAATCTTGACTCTTTTCTGAAAAAAGTTGACCTTTACTAAAACCTTCATAACTTCTGAACCGTACATGCTAGGAACGAAATTTAATTGTGAAATGGAAGCTCACATCCTCAGCTTTCAGCTGTCAAATGAATCCAAAACCACATTCCATTATAGTTTTGCATTTACATTATTCCTGAAACCTGTTTTCTCACCTTCCATCTCTATATTGCATATTTGGGGAGATTGAGTAGTATCAGGGGGAAAGAGTGATTACATTGCATTTGACTGAATTCATATCAAGTTTTATTCTATGCTACATTATCCTTCTCATCTATACTCCTATTGATTAAAGAGATTGTTGATTATTGTAATATCACCCAACGCTGATCATTGTATAAATATTAATAGTGTGATATTTAGATATTGTTCAAATTCATAAAAGTGTGATATATATATCTTGTTCAAATCCATCCAATAAATCTTTTAACTTTGCAAAACAATCTAATTCTTGGTTTAGTGAGACCAGAGGGGTATTCAAAGAGAGGGGCGTGATATAAGGGTACATCATTCAGAAATAAAAGAACTTTAGACATAAAAATAATTAATTAAGGGCTCCAGCTGGGCATCTCACGCCAGACATTGACTTAGGTGGAGTGCTGGGTTGAAACCTCTTACACTGTCCCAGAGGACTTTCTTAGTATCCTGGGCCAGGTCATCATCCGACACATCCTGCTCACTTACGGAGTTCCACAAAGCTCTGTCCTGGGTCCTGTCCTCTTTTCTCTCTATAGGTCTCCACTTGCTGATGTTATTTCTTCCTTCGGTCTGTCCCATCACTTCTACGCTGATGATACTCAGCTTTTTCTATCTTTCCCACACTTCTCTTTAGACATCCATAACAAGCTCAGTTCCTGTCTTCTTGCCATCAAATCCTGTATAGCAGCTCACTTTTTAGTACTCAATGCTACTGAAAAAAAGTTATAATGTCATCTGTCTCAGTTACCCAACTCTTGTACAGCTCGTAACTTGGGTCTTTAGCAAGATTCAGATGTATCTTTTAATCATCACATTTCTTTATCTTCACATACCTGTCATTTTCATTTACACAACATTCAGAAAGCTCGCCCATTCTGACTTTTGAGGTCACTAATCCTTTGGTATCTGCTATCATTTTCTCTCAGCTCATCTACTGTTCCATTGACCTCTTTGGGCTCCCTCTGACCCATCTAGCTCCCCTGAAATCTGTTTTGAATGCCTCTATTCATGTACTTTTCCTCTTAGCCGCTCACAAATATATTTTTTCTTCCCTCGCTAATCTCGGATGGCTCTCTTTACATCATTTCTAAAACTGAATTTCTTGTGTCTAGCCTTCACATCTCGCCATGGTCTCGCATCTGAATATCTCTCTTCTCTTTTTACATATTACACTCCCTCTCGCTCGCTTTGTTCTTCTTCCCATTTTCTTTTTGCTGTACCTCAACCTACCAGCGCTCAGTCTCACTTTTGATCATTCTCCTCGCTTGTTCCTCTACACTGGAATTCTCTTCCTCTCTCTCTTCACTCTATTTCTCTCTATTCTATATCCTGGCTCTCTTGAGATCCCACCTACTCCATTCTGGTTAACAATGTTAAAGTAAATGCTGGTGTTGTCTGTGTTTCCCTATTTTATTAACATTTTTATTGTACTGTTTTTGACCTCATGTACAGCGCTTTGGTGTAATGCGCTATGTAAAGGCCAAATAAATACAAAAATAAATACAATGAGCTTTTTTCCATCCTGCGAGAACGTGAGCTGCCTGCCACTCCTCCTGTAGACTTTTATTATAGATAATACATGGTGTTCTAAGGTACAAGAAGCCATCATTAGAGAAATCCTCAATCTACAGGAGACAATCTCATCCAAAACAACTGGCCATTCTTGCAAAATCTCTACCCAACACCCTCATGCCTTCCAAGTCTTCCCCTCGCCCACCGTCCCCACCCTGGACAAATTCCATCGTGTATCAGAGCAGGAAGTGGCCAACATCATAGAAAGCTTCAAACCATCTCACTGCAAAGGAGATGCCTGCCCTGCTCCTATCATCAAAGACTGCACTGAGGCACTTGCACCCATCATCACTGCAATCATCAATTTGTCTTTCTCAACAAAGCTTTTCTCAGTCTTCCTGAAAGAAGCATGGATCCTCCTGCTACTCAAAAAACCCTTGGTTGACACTACCACTGCCACAAACTATCGACCCATCACCACTGTCCCTTTCATCCTAAAATTCTGCGCACCTTACCTCCAGATTCAACAAAACCTAAAAGAAAATCAGTTCCTCTTTATCGAACAATCAGGCTTCCACCCAAGGCACGGAAATGAAACCGCATCACTAAACCTCAAAAACCAACTTGATGACATTAAAGACATTAAAGACACTGGTAAACTTGCCCTGTTTCTTTTGCTGGACCTGTCTGCACCCAGCTCACCACAACAGCCAACTTCTCCTCTGCAGCTTCCTGGCTGGTAGATTCAATTGAGTCTTATTGATGACTTCACAGCCCCCCCACACTGGTAACGTGTGGCATCCCACAAGGCTCCTGCATTTCCCCCACACTCTACAACAAGTAAATGAAAGCACTCTTTGACAATCTTGATGCCCTCGGCATTTCATATACAAACATTGCACACAATACCCAAAATTCTCCTCAGCGGACATGGAAGGATGCGTGGTGCTCATTCTCCTTGCCCTTTCTGCCACTGTTGATACTATTGACCATACCATTCTCCTAGACCGACTACAGTGTTCAGGAATCAAAGACACTGTCCTCACAAGGATCTCCCCCGTCATCTCTAATCATTTGCAAATCATGCTCCTGCACCCTTTCACTTCTGCATCTCACCCATTGCCGAAAGGGGTCCAACATCTCTATCTCCCCTCATCTTCAATATGTATATCAGTCCACTCCCCGCAGTCATCCACTCCCACAATCTCACCTGCTACAATTACGTAAACGATACTCAGATCATCCTCAAAATCCCAAAATAGCCAGACTCCATCCATCCAGATCTGTCATCATGCTTCCTGGATATTGACCACTGGATGACGATCAGCCACATCATCCTCACACCTGGAAAAACAGAAATACTAGTCTTCAGTGAAAATGTGCCCCTTCCTCAATCTATCCCCTGGACGCACTCTCTAGCCCCTCCTGCTACCTCCACTTCAGTGAAAAACCTTGAATACACACTGTACACAAATCTATCCATTTCCCAAAACATCAACTATGTGGCCAGAACTTGCTTCTTCTAACTACGGATCCTCAGGTGTATCTTGCCTTACCTCACCTAACAACACAGAATCTCCGTCATCCTCAACTTCATACTCTCCCGCTAAGTCTATGCAAACTGCCTTTATCTAGGTGCACCAGCGTTAAAACTTAGGAAACTCCAAGGAATCCAGACTGCATTGGCAGGACTGTTTATTGTCCTCCCTCCGAGAGAATACATCAGCCCCGAACTGAGAATCCTTCACTGGCTCCTTATTGCTCAACAAACTACATTTAAAGCCATGTGCATTACTCACTGTGCTATCCACAACACTGGTCCCAAATTCCTCCAAGATAAACTCACACGCGACCGACCCTCCAGCATACTGAAATGCGGCGCAGCTTTTCTCCTAGTTATCCCCCCCAAATAACTGCACCAGACTGGGTGGATCCTCCTTCTCTGTCCAAGCTCCCACCATCTGGAACACTCTGCCTCTCCCCATCTGAAGCATCCACAATCACCTCACATTAAGAAAGGCCCTCAAAACCTGGCTTTTTCCTTCTATCTCTTGAAATCCATCTCCCACATTTGACTGCTTCTTGTACAATAGTACTGGCCCATACCCGACATAACACATAGGGCCTCATTACAAGGTATGCCGGTAAGGCTAAAACGATGCCGGTATGGTAATACCAGCATCGTTTACCGTCCCGTCGCATTCCGACCCGCAAACCCGGTATTAGCGGCACACTAAACAACGGTGCCGGTAATAGCGGCATAGGCGCGTACACGTGCACCTTCAGAGAGCAAATACTGGCATGCCGGTAATAGGGGGTAATTCCAACCCACGCATACATGCAAATACCGGCATCGCGAAGCCGATAATCACGGGCTGCATGATGCCGGCCATACAGGCATCGTGGACCACCCGCAAACAGCAAGCAGGATACAAGGCAGCTGCACAGGTACACACAATCCCCACAGGTGGAGTCAATGGAGGCTGTGCCAGTATTAACTGAGCACACCCACACACGACAACCCCCCCCCCCCACAGATGTAGGCAATGTTGAGTGGCCCAGAACAAAAGGAGCACACCTACACACCACCCCCCTTCCTACACCAAAATGCTACCACTAGCAGTTGCAATCACGGCGCTGGAGGACATGCCTATACTGCTACAACTACAGCAACAACAACAACAACATCAACAACTACAGCAGCAACAACAGGCAGCACAGATGAGACGCAGGAGGAGAAGGAGGGTGAGACAGGCCCAGCAATTACCACCAGCGCAGTCAACAATCCCACGCACCAGACCCAGCCCATTCAACCTAACCCCTGAGCAGATCCACACCCTGTACCGGTTGGACCGTGACACCATCACCACCACAGTGGACATGATACAGAACGACATTGCCAGCCACATAGAAATACGCACTGCCATCCCCCCACTACTTAAGGTGGTGTCTGTGCTACACTTCCTGGCCACAGGCACCTACCAACACACAGTGGGCCAGCTGCATGGCATTTCACAACCACCATTCTCACGCATGTTGGACCATGTGCCTGGCTGCTCGGTGAGTTGCACAACAGGCCCATGGCCATGCTGTGGGGTACTGATGTGTGCGGATGCAGAAGGGTGGGGCTACTGTACCCGGGTGGGAAAGGTGGGGAATAGTGCACCTGGGTGGCAATAGCCAGTGATTGGAGAATGCATGCAGATCTAAACACACCTCACCTGAATTGGCCAAACAGAACATGACACATTACTGGGCCACATATCCCAAATAATGCATATGGATGACTACAAGTAAGTGGCACAACCAGGGCACCATGGTGATGGCAAGCAATGCATGACTGAATAGGATGGCAACTGTGGCAATGCGGCTAGTGTGACCATGCATAGTAAAGAATACACATCATGAATTGGAGGCTAAACATTGTTGCACTACCACTGGACATCTGCCAGAGCATGCAGGATTACACCCTACATCATCGATTGAACGCCATCCAGTGTACCGCACCTCTTTACAGTATACATTGCATATAGGTGACTATTTTGTACACGTACTGGGACATGTGCATGCCCACATCAAATAGCTGCTGCCATGACTGTGCTCCCTGAAGGTGGCAGTTCAGAGTGACACACACACCTATTTGTATCTGCTTGCAGGTGATGGAGGATATCCCTTGAGGCTGTGGCTACTTACCCCTGTGCGGAACCCGCAGAACAGCCATGAAGAGGAGTACAATCGTGTGCACACTCATACCCGTGCTGTGAATGAGCAGACCTTTGGCCTGTTGAAGGCACGGTTCCACTGCTTAAGCAGGTCTGGTGGGGCACTCCTATATAGGCGTGAGAAGGTGGCAAAGATCACCATGGCCTGTGTCCTGCTGCACAACATGTGCATCCAAAGGAATGTACCACTGCCACCTGACATTGACATACATGGGCCGGGTGAGGATGAAGGGGATGGAGACGGAGGCGAAGGAGCCCCCCTGCCAATACGTGATGCATGGGATGGCCATGCTGTACGCCAAGCACTAATTGACAAATACTTTTGAAACGCAGGGACCATGAAAGTAATGTGCCTGTGACCCACTGGCTGCATGTGGACATGCACACTTGTTTTGTCAGAAGTGCCCCACTGTACACCATCACACATTAAATGTACATGCACAAAAAGAAGTATGTCCAGCCAATGATTTTCTTGCACACAACGGGTGTATTGTCCAGACACGTGATAATGTGAACATAATCCCCTCACAACCCCCAGTGAACTCCCTCAACCACCCTACAAACCCCAAAAATACCCAAGTAAACTCCCTCACCCACCCTACAAACCCCAAAAATACCCAAGTAAACTCCCTCACCCACCCTTCAAACCCAAAAAATACCCAAGTAAACTCCCTCACCCACCCTACAAACCCCAAAAATACCCAAGTAAACTCCCTCACCCACCCTACAAACCCAAAAAATACCCAAGTAAACTCCCTCACCCACCCTACAAACCCAAAAAATACCCAAGAAAACTCCCTCACCCACCCTACAAACCCCCCAAATTGTCTGCCCACTCTATTTCTTTGTTTTTTTGGGATCCGGGGGTGCCATGGTCAAGCGCCGTGCACTCCTACGCGTCATCCGCACGGGGCTCGATTGGGCCGAGGTAGAAGGGGTTGTGGCAGTGGAGGTGTCGATGGTCAGTCCCATGCCTGCCCCAAGGTGTGGGCGCTGCATATGATGCAGATTTGCAAGCAGGGCCTGCGTAAGTGCCCCAAGACACTCCCTCATGGCACTTGTGGATGCCTCAACAGCAGCAGTGTTGGCTGCGATGGCTGTGGCAATGACCCTCATGGAGTCATTTCCATCTGATATTTGTTGCCGCATCAGTTCAAGCATCGACCCCTGTTGTGCCTCAACCCTTGACAGGTGAGCCTCGAAGGAGTCGTTGGCTGCAGGAGTGCTGGTGATCGGGGTGGTGGTAGACAGGGTGGTGGATGGCACTTGTGTGGTGCCCACGTCCAGGGCACACTCCTCCTCAAAGAGGCATATGTCTGACTCATCAAGGTCTGAGTCGTGGAGGCAGGGATCGTACATGCTCTCTGCCTCTGTAGGGGTAGGGATGCTGGTAATGGGGTTTGGGGTGGGTGTGCCGGACATGAAGTCACCCTCATTCTCCACCTCTGCATCCACAACGTCAGCGGTGGTTGGCGGAGCATGAACAGAAACGCCTCCCACTGTTGTGGGTGGCTGCTGCTGGAAAGTGGGTGCAGGTATTTCCTGCAGGGTTACTGCCCGGTGTGGCACACTGCCTGTTGCTCTGGGCAGTTTCTTGGGCTGGGTGGTGGCGGTGGCCCTGGTCCCTTGCCTTGCAGTGGATGAACTTGCACCCCTGTCCTGCATGCCATCTTCCTCATCGGTGCCTGGGGGATAGAAGAGATGCAGGTCATCAGTGATGGTGTCACATGGCAGCGATAATCCATTGCACTGTGATATGTTCATACATTCATGCATCAAATTATTTTAGGGGTGTGGCAGTTGGTGTTCTGAGGGGGCATGTGGCAATCAATGCATGGCTGGTGGCATGGCATTGGTATGGTGGATGTGTGGTGAGTTCCATGGGCACGGTTGGGTCATGTTGCACTTGTGTTGGGATTGGGATTGGCACTCAGCATGCGTGTGTAGCAGGGTGTGGCACACATTCTTGACTGGATATGTTGATGTGGGCCTGGGACATGCATTGCCTTGGCTAGTCTCACTTCAACGTCACTTGTGCCACATAATGGTTTAGCCTACACGGATGTGATGGGTCACACACCTTCTTCTGTGGATGATGCGGCACTCACCTTCTGGTCTCCGATTCCCTCTATGGATTCAGGATCTATAAAGGTACTGGCTGTCTCCTCCGATGCCGTCAACTTCACTGGGGAGTGTGGGCCTCTACCTGTCACCATTGCGGCCCTCCTGTTCTTCCGACAGGATCTTCATCACCATGAGGCAGAGGTCATCCCACCGCTTCCGACAGTCGCGCACACTCCTTGGGGTGGTTCCCACTGCCGACACCCTCTGTGCGACCTCCTGCCACACCTCCTTCTTTTTGGTCTGGGCCGCATGCTTCATGTCAGTGCTCCTGATGGTGTCCGCATGCTGGGCCAGGGTGTCAGCGAGCATACTTAGCTCAGCGTCTGAAAAACACTGTTTGCGCTTCCTGGGGGTCGCCTCCCTGGTAGCCATGGACATCCTGCTTCTATTCTGCCACAGCACAACACAAAATAACTGGTGGTTGGGGAGGATGGCAATGGATTGTGTTTTTAAAGATGGCTGCAAGCCCATTTCCCGTTCCTGCGCATGACGTAATTTCCGGGTCCATTTTTTGCGAACACGGTATTACCATGCTGGTATTACCATGCCGGTATTTAGGGGTTGGTATGAGGCGGCACCGCTATGGGCGGGTCCCGCGATGCCGGTATAGGGGGGTTGGAGGGCCTTTAGTGGCATGCCGGTATTACCATTACCGGCATGGGGTCTCGCGCGTGCTCGCGCACTCGTAATCACCCGCTATTAGCGGGTTCATACGAGCACGGACCCGCTCTTACCAGCATGCCGGTAATGGACCCGTTTTTGCCGGCCAACTCGTAATGAGGCCCATACACTTTTCATACCACTAGGGATGCTGGCAACATTCGCAGCAGCACAAAGTGATAAACTCGCCCTTCTCCCTCTCCACAGACTATCATACATCACCCCCATCCCACACCGTCCAGACCACCAGCTCTTTAAATGACACAAACTGGCTACGGTAATGGGCAAAAATGTCGCCCTCACAATTACGAGAGCTGAAAATGTTGACTTTTTTTTTAGACCTCCCCTTACAACACATATATATGCGTGGGGGTTATAGGATATCTTATTAATATGGGGGCTGCGGGGGGTCTACCCCTGCATATATATGTGGTGTAAAGGGGTTTTTAAAAAAATAAAAAGTCGGCATTTTCGGCAGTCGCAATTGAGAGGGTCGCAGTGATCACATAGATCCACTGGCTACCATACTACACCTGAACATCTGATTGTACCTTGGATGGGGCCACTTAAAAGTGTCTGGAAGAAATGCTCATTCAGACAGACTACTGGAGGAAGCCATGGTAGCTGGACCAGTTTGAATTGGAGACAGGTATGGTCATGTACTCAGTTGGATGGACCTATATAATGATCAATGGGCTTAGCCAAGCACTCAACCCATAGGTTTTACTGGGGGTAGAAAGGAAATGCACCAGCTCAACTTGGCCTATTGGGCACAGAACACACTTTAAGGGCTTTTGGGTGTATGAATAGAGATGCACTAAGATGCACTTAGATGTTTTTTCTGAGGGGGACGGGAAACTATACCATTGATCTTAGGCAAAAGGTGGCAAGGTCTATTCAATGTATCCATCTATTAGACTCAAAATAGCACCAGCCAGGTCCTTCCAAAGGTAGAATGCAAACCCCACCAGAAGGTGCACTCGAACAGCCAGTCTGTTGCCATAAGAGACCTAAGAAAACGACTCAGAAGATAAAATCTGTCCGAGTCTAAGGTGCATGTAAATTGCCCCACGTCCATGGCCAGATGCAGGAGGTATGGCTGCCCATCCATACACTCTAGAATGAAGCTACGGCTATGTCAAATCTGGTCCAGCAGCTCACATAGCCGCCCACATAGAAAGCCCTGATGTGCCTCAACACCCCTGCCATTAGTATACAGTGACAACCTACTTGAAGATTCGGTCCAGCTGGACGCACATCAAATCTCTTGCGCTAGAACTCTGTCTTCAACCTCCGACAGCATGTGCCTGACCTCTGAGTTGCTTACGAAGGCCCAGCCAGCTCCCTAAGTGCTAACCTGGCAGAAGGCACACACGCATTTTAAAGTAAACACTTTGTATTTTTCCTTACATGGACTTCGGTCTCCAAGGGCATTCTAACCACAAGGCATATTGAGGCCATACAAATAGGGACATGGTGCCATATAAACGGCAATTACAATACAATGCAACTATCCCCAATTTGTCTCATCCATCAACTCCTTCAAAAGAAGGAACCAAAAGAGGTACCCACGCTGGTGACAGTCCTACATTCTGTCAATTATTTAAGTAAAATCTCCATATTAATGGTGTATGCTTTCGAAAGAAAGTCACAAGAGCAAAAAAAAACAAAGAAAAAGTCCTAGGAGTACATGCAATAAATTTATTATACAAAACACATTTTTAGAATTTCAGAATGCTGATGTGTACATCAGTTCGCCAAAAGCGGTAAATTATCAGAAAATGAGATTAGATATTTTTCAGAAAACCAAATTAATGAAAAAAGGGGGGGCCCAACAGGAGAACGATTGTACCTGTGGACTAGATATAACCAGGGTGTATACAAAATTACCCTGGTTTGGACAGAGCAAAGTCATTCAATCAACTTGGGTCATATGGTTGTCTTGCCATATAAATAAATGACAAAATCATTCAAGACTGGATGGCTTCCCACCTCCTGCGTATAAACGGATGATCCATTTCATAACAACAAAAACACAGAGATGCTCATCGTCGGCTCCCATGCCTCACTTGGCAACCTCGATACAGCCTACAAAGCATTCATCATAGATGGGAATCGGATTCCAACCTTGATTAAAATTCTGGGCATTTATTTAGATGCCACCATCGACATATCTCAGCAAGTTAATGCCACCCCCCTCTGCTGCCTACACCTCCAAACTCTTTAATGCCAGCAAACACTTCCTCTCTACGACTAACCACCTCATCATAGCCAGAGCCATCATCAGGTCCAGACTTGACTATTGTAATCCCCTCTTTGCAGGTACCTCAGAACAAAACCTGGGCAAACTTCAAACTATACAAAACAGCGCACTCCGAGCCACCCAGGTTTGTCCAAACGGGAGCATATATCAGAAGCATGAATAAATGCTCACTGGTTGCCGATTCACAAACAAATCAAGTTCAAAACTCTCTCCCTAGACCATAGATTCCTCACCAACACTGCGGAGGCATAACTCTTCCAGGGAATCGAGAAATACATCACAACTCACCAACTGAGATCAGTGAACTGCCACGACCTCAAAGTATCCAGTTTCAATTTTTATTTATTTATTGAGTAATTATGAGGTGCCTATACAGCAAATGGTGAATCAAGGCGTAAAAAGACAGGTGTTGGGGGGAGGGTAAAGGGAGAAAAACAACAGCAGCTCTACTAGTTCTTTTGAGATTCTGATCATGCAAGAGCAGTAACAAGAAGTGCAGGCGAGTGGGGAGGAGGGGGAAGTGCCAGTCAGAGTGGAATGTGAAAATTCTAAGGAGGGAATGAAGTGCAGGTCAGAGTGGAGAGCGTGCAAGTATTGGGGGGAAGAGGGTGGGGAGCAGAGGGCCCCTGGGCTAGTAGACAAGTACCAGGGGAATGCAGAGAGTTCAGGGGAATAAAGTTCCACATGCTAAGTGTGAAGAAGGGGCTGGATGGGCTCAACAGCAGTGCAAGCCCAGTCAGGCATTTTCAGGTTTAGGGAGCCAGTCAGGCAAGTGTAGGTTGGGTGGGGTCTGGGTATACTGAGGTGCTGGGGTAGACTGGGCGAGGAGGGCCCGGTGCTCTGTAGGAATCAGAAGGGACCAGGAAGCCTGTCAAATGTGGCAGAGGGAGGTAAAGACCAAAGGGCTCTAGCAGGGAGGTATTTCGGAAGGGAGAGTTAGATGTAACGTGGTCCCAAGCCCCATAAAGCCTTGTGGATGACGCAGAGTCTTGAACTTGATCGTAGCAGCAACAGAGTGCCAGTGGAGAGATTTTAGGGCTGGAGAGATGTGGTCCCTGAGCTTGCAGCCAAGGAAAAGTCTTGCAGTCCTGTTATGGTTTAGTTGAAGGGGGCAAAGGGAGTATTTAGGCAGGTTGAGGAAGAGGCTGTGGCAGTAGTCCAGCCCAGAGAGGACCAGAGCTCTGGAGACATTGAGTTTCTGGGGAAGGTGAGGAAAGGGAGAATGTCCCTGAGGAGGTGCAGCTGAAAGTGTGCCTTCTTGCCCAGGTCAGTGATGTGAGGAGAGAAGGAGAGAGAGTAGTCAATGATGGCACCAAGGTTTTTTGCTTCACAAGAGGATGAGGGAAGGGGGCCCTTGGAGGGAGGCCAGAGAGTAGGAGGAATGGAGGGAGCAGGGGTCCCAATGAGAAGGATCTCAGTCTTACTGGCATTAAGGCAGAGATTGTTAGCAGCACACCATGCCTGAATAGCAGCCAGACAGTCAGGAATGAGAAAGGAAGAAGATGAGGCAGATGAGGGAAGGAGAGCTGCGTGTCATCTGCATAACACTGGAAGTGAGGCCAGAAGGCAGAGATTAAATGGGCTTGAGAGGCAAGGTAGAAGTTGAAGAGCCACGGTGAGAAAATAGAGCTCTGAGGGATGCCAAAGGTGGAGAGTGTAATGGAGGAGAGCAAAGGACCCAGTTGAACAGGGCATGGTTGGTGAAAGAGGAAGGAGGTCAACCAGTCCAGTGCCCGTTGATGATTCCAAGGGTATCACAAAGCCAATTTATAAGAGTGGCATGACTGACCATATCAAAGGCAGAGGAAAGGTCAAGTAGTATGAGAATGAAAGGTGAGTTGGAATCGGGATTTGACAGCAAGTCTTCACGGGTGTTTAGGAATGCAATTTCCATCCATGCCTCGGGCTGTTCTAAAGCCAGGCTGGTGGTCGTGGAGTCAATCAACAGATTCAGTGTGGTGGAAAAGTCGAGAGATTATCAGTTTCTCCAAGATTTCGCCCAGGAGGGGGTGATAGAAATAGGGCGGTATCTGGCTGGGCAGGAGGGGTCGGTAGAAGGGTTTTTGAGGAGTGGATGCACACTGGAGTGCTTGAGGAGTAGCGAGAAGGAGACAGTGGCAAAGACGTGATTCCAGAAATCAGCCAAACCTGGAGCAAAGGAGGCATTGTTGTACTTGAGAGTTCTGCAGGAGCAGGGGAGCACCTGTTTGGAGGAGACTTTCATGATGAGGACTTGTCTAGTAACCTCATCCGGTGATATGGGCAAGAAAGAGGAGAGTAGGAAAGAAGGGTAGAGGGAGGCCAAGGGAAGCCAGAGAGAGGGCGAGGAAGAAGGGAGGTGGTGTAGAGGAATGTGAGGACACGATAACCTGAGTTTTGGTTATGTTGCTTATAGACTCAAGCTTCCCTGTCACAGCTGCCAAGCTTTGAAATTGCATCCTCCTCCCAATTAGAAAAGAACCGTCCAACTAGACCTTCAGAAAAAAACATGAACACCTGGCTCTTTATCTAGACAGACTTTTTCCTCTGTACCATCCTAACATGGGCACATCCATTGTGTGATATTTTGTGACATTTCTTTCCTTTACAGCTTCCGTTCTCAATGTAACTATGGCCTAGATACCCGAGGGTTCAGCGCGCTGCCATAAATGCAAAACTAAATAAATAAATAAGGGTAGCCGTAGCACTTTCCTACGCTTCATTATGTCAGTACATTCCTAATGTTACAATGTCACTGCATCCCTATTTTTGTAAGTATCCCAGAATACACAATTCCAGTATGACCCGTGCTTTCATCACTCAATTGAAATTCAAGAATGCTTCACCTGTTACACACACACACACACGTGCGCGCGCGCGCACAGACACACACTGTAATCCATGTGTTCAAGAAGCCAACATACTTCCAATTTTCACAATGTCTGTGTACTTGCAGTTTGACAGCCCCTGCATGTTTCTAGATTGCAACATCTCTGTAAATGTCCATTTATTAATTTCCAGTATATTTCTAGTTTGTAAAATCCCATTTTACTTCCTGTATGACATTTCAAGTATACATTTAAAATGCCTCCCCCAGATGTCATGGAGAGCAAGCTGCCGCTAGAGAAACCCTGCTAAAACACAACACACTGAAACTAATGGCAGACACAATGAGATGTGTCACCAATCACAGTGAGACATGACTTTCCACCTATAGCAGCAAATAAAACATGCTGAGGGCGCATTCTGAACAGCTTAGCTATTAGCACTTAAACGTGTCTATTTCTGCTGCCTGAAATTTAAATGTGCCTTCATGTTCTTTCACTGCAGTCTTCAAGTATTGTAATCTTCTCTTGTAAACATACTTTGTGTTGTTTCTTGCTGTGCTGAATAAGTGCAATTACATATTGATTTATGTGTAACTGCATCCAGAGTTGTTCACGAAGATCCATATTTTTCTCGGATCATGTTGCATACCTTTGAATATGATGCATGTGTTCGCTTCCATTTTAGAATCAATAGTGTGTGTTGCTGTTAAACTATTGTCATAATGTACCTTGAGAGTACCTCTGTCTATGCTGCATAAGTAATGAAGCTGATAACTTGTTCTGACCTTATTTCTGGGAAAGAAGCCAACCAAGGTCAGCTCGGAATCAAGGACATGTCATGTGCGAGGCATGACAATGGGGACATTCACTCGAAACTTCAACGATGATCCTTTGTGTTTGAAAACACACACATACACACACACACACAGGCGCGCGTGTTGGGCTCTAGGAAATTGCTAACACCATTACACCTGGTCAGGGTGAACAGCACACACATCAGAAACGTCATAAGTGAGAGATCGCAGAATGACAGTTCTCTTTCTGATTGCACAGTTATTGTAAACTAATGTATGGACGTAATCAGTCAACTTAACGCATTTTAGCAATATTGAAAATCTGTCCTTTTCGAAGACAAGAAAATAAAGTGAAAGCTGCAATTCCAATGCAGTTGTCATTAAATGGACACATAGAAAAATGTTTGTTTTAAGATTCAGAGGGAGGCATCCTAGCACCGAGACATTACATCTTGCGGTAGAGTGCCCCCTGCCTGGCAAGGCTATAGACCATGACTTGAGGCACTGTGTGCAAAACAGGCTACGCCTTCAGTCACTGTGGCCAAAAACCTATAGGCCCTGCAGATAGAGGTACGGTGTTAGGCTAATGCCTGGCGGCCATTCCCCATGCGATGCTTCTGAGTATTGTGGCTGCAGTCAAGACCACTGTCCTCCAGAAATGGCGACACACCATGCTCTGTGCAACAAAGAGAGCCTTATTGTGCCAGAAGCATGTCCTGAATTCAAGCCTTTCAGGTGTAATTGGTTATGTACTGGGGGATTCCCAGAGGTCACGTCCTGGGAACAGTGCCTGTTAGGTCTGGCATAAGTAGGTCTTCTGCTCAGGGCATGGTTACAGGCCCCGCCCCGTGGGCTTTGTGTATATGGCTGCTACACCCAGGGCATGTATATAGTGGCCACAGGGCATGTGGCAGGTCACACTCTGCGGGTACTCTGGCCAGAGGCTCTGTCTACAGCGCATATCTGCTAACACCAGAGGGTACAGCACCTTTTAATGAAGATGGCCTTTGTGAGGTCATGGGCAGTGCATGGCTGGATGTATTTATAGTTTCCTGGTGGTTATGGAGCAGCATAACACTTTGGGCCTCAATACGAGTTGGAGAGACTGTTCTGCAGGGCACCACTGGACATAAATAAAGCTGCCTCGGCAGTATTCCTGAAAACCTGCAACAGGCCCAATGCTAACACAGTGTTATTTCTGGAATATTCCAAAAGTATCATTTTACTTAACTTTTAAAAACATGTTTTATCCATTTCCACCATCATAATGATTTTGGAAATGGATATGGTGCAGAAGTGGGTACTACCACTACTGTATATTTGTTTAAATGAACACAAGGGCCACTTCTGACCTTTTCATGCATTACACGGGCAAGGTGGGGGTTAGGGACTTCTTCGCGCCTTTGCTATCGCCAAATCTAAAAACATTTTTAGTGCCCGCACCTCACAGTAAACAGGTTTCAACAAAGTGTTGGGACGAATTTGAAACGCTACCTCCACCTCTAGGATGGAGGGTAAAATGGGTAGATTCCCCTTTGGGAAACTCCAGCGTTATTGCAGGCGAATAAATCAAGAGGCATTTCCAAACTCACCTCTGGCTTGAGCAGGAGGTAAAGACTGTCAGTATTTGCCAAATACCGCCCCTTTCACTGTTAACACCGACTCCTAATGACTCACTAAATGTGGAAGAGTCAATGGCAACAGTAACATCAATAACTAGAACAGGCATGTAGGGAGTAAAGGTACAGATTCAGCGAAAGGTGCCAGATTTTGAATCAAGCTTCACTTGCACTATGGCGATTAGAAATAAAATAAATAAATTATCTGGCATCCTCCACTCGCTAAATAAAAACTTGCAAGCCTTTTAAAAGCCATCAACCGAAATGCTGATATATTGGAACTACATGCTAAAACAACTTATACGGCTAATGGTCGAATTGCTTATGAATTTAAGTGTTTTTTTAAAAAGAAATCTTGGTGATATTTTGTACTTTGCCTCAATTTAAATCTGGTCACTCATGCTCTTATTGGAAAAAACTAACTTTGGAAAAATATGTTCCTCACAGTTGGAGAGACTAAAGGGCTGTGTTAAATCCACGAAAACAAAGCTCCCTCTAAGTTACCTTTTTTGATAACCCCTAAAATGAAGTCATCAGAAAATCATAACACCTGTGGGCAATGCAATTCACAGCAATAGATTGGTAGTAAAAAATAAACAATGGGCTGGCTGCTTAAAGAAGATAACGATGCCACCATCATCCTCGGTGGGATCCACACTTTTGTATGATGGACCTTTGGCTCCATTGTGACATGTGAATCAGAGAATACTGATGCAGTATCAACACAGTGTCTCCCATGATGTGGGAAACATCCCTTCACTAACACTAAGCCTAAAACAATGTTTAATTGGAAAATAGCACGTGTTTGAATCATGCTGCTTTAATCAAATGTCTGAATGCGCTTGCAAGATGATAGACATAAAGGAAGTCCGTACAAATGGGGGCAGAGTTAACTTTGGCTAAAATACAGGCACGTTGGAGTACTCAGCTCGGCAATTTGGGCAATCCAGTTTTTGATTTTTATTTTATTCTTTAAAGAGTGGACGTAGCGCTGAAGCAGCTGAGTGCTTTACATAGTGTCAGTGGCATCTTTTAACAGTAGCACAGTACTTTGAGATGAGGTCTGTGAGCCGGTATGTGGATCCATTGGAATTAGTCCTTGGTCAGGTGTTGTTGAAAAAGTCATGCTTTGAGAGATTTGTGAAATTGGAGAATAGTGGGGGCACTCCGAACCGACACCGGGATCGAGTCCCAGAGGGTGGGTTCATGACAAGAGAAGGATTGTTTAAGGGTCCTTGCTTTGCAGAAGTGTTGTGATTTAAGCCGGTTGGTTGATTTGTTGCACGAGAAGTGTGTGACACTCGATATGTGGAGCATAGCCATCAGGTATGTGGGTGTGCTACTTGTAACTTTGTAGATGATACAGACAGTCTTGGACAGTATCCTTGCCTGGGGATGAATCCAGTGTTGTTCAGGTAGGATGGGATGATTCGGTCAAATTTCCTTTGACCTGTAATAAAACGTGCTGCAGCATTGTGGATTGATTTTTAGTGGAGCCAAGTGATCAGCTGGGAGCCTTGTCAGGAGGGCATTTCCCCCACTGATTTGGGGGGCACTTCTGCAGACCTAGAGTTAGTTAGAATGCAACAAATGCATCTGGACGGCCTGGTGTCTGCCGGAGAAAGGGGGTAAACCCATCCTGTTAGCAGGTAGATGGTGCCCGATGCAGGTGAGAGGTCAAGAAGGACGAGGATGCATGAGTTGCCCTTATCGTTCATTTGCAGTGCAAAATCCACCACCTGGAGGGAGGCTGTCTCGATGCTACACTTGGGGCGGAACCTTGACTGACAGCCTTTTAGGAGGTGAAGTTGTTTGATTCTGGCAAGTAGTTGTGTAGTGACTACTATTTTCCAGATTTTGTGAAGGAAGTGATAAGCTTCTAATCCTTCCTGTTGTGTAAGAACTGTGTACCATGACACAAGCTATCCTATAGAATCTCTCAGGCAAGAACCATCAACATTATGAATGAACGCTGGGTCATCTAGTAGTACACCTTTGAAATTGAGTCCAGGGGTCAAAAGATGTTCTGTAGCAATTAGACAATTGTACAGTACACCATCTGAGGGTCTAGAGAGCAGGGAAGCAGGGTTCAGAATAGACAAGTGAAATATAGACACATTGTCATCAGAAAACAGTTTCACATATGTTGTCAAAAAGACTGGGTTTTCCCTTTCAGAAGTAAAGTGGTAACACCATGAAATAATTAGATAGTCACTGTCACACCTAAAACCAGACTATCTGCATTTTCTACTAACAAGGCAGCTGTGACAATAGATTGAAGACTGGACAGAAGAACCGTTGCAACAGGGTCCAGGATTGAGCTGTAATAGGCAATACAATGGTGCTTGTCAACATGAAATTGAGTCAAAACTCTTGCAGTCAATATTAACATGTTCTTTGCAGTAAAGAGTACAGGTTGTCTGTTAATTGGAAGATCTAAATATGTGGCTTTAGATAGCTAAAATGTGCAAAGGCATCTTCTACTTCTTGGGGTTGAAACAAGAGTAAGAGTCTGTAGCATGTTACGAAAGAGGTACAACCCATCATTCATTGCTGACATTATCCTGTAATGCCCAGAAAACGTCTCACCTGTTTGCGGGTTACACATTTAAGAACTCAGAGGATGACATGAATATGTGCCCGATACCATTTTCTCTCTCCTGCAGTGATGTTGGGCCCCAAGTCGAGAACTCGGGTATGACACAGTTGCAGATTTTTCTTAGAAGCTTTATGTCAGAGAAAGAGCAGTTGGCAGATCAAGGGAATCCTTTTGGTAGGCTTCTAGAGATTGTGACACCAGCACTTAATCATACATTGTCCAAAACTGACAGACCCTCCGCTGAACACAAAACAGTCTAGAACTGTCAGTAAAATGTTAGAAAAATGGGTTGGAGTTTCTACAAACTCTTGATTAGTAAAATTGTATTGCAACGATGCATACATATAGATTAACAAATATTGACTGTCAGGGTGTACCGCTACTGAGAAAAAGCTAAGCACAGATCTAGCACTTTGATATGGGTCACTTATGCAAGCATTCAATACAACATGATTGCAGGATTTGGGAACATGGGAAATGTGACCTGAACTGCTACATTTGCAGTACAAAGTTCTTGTACAAATCAATAAGCCTTTTTTCTGAATTTTACAATGTATTGGGAGGGCTCTGGGTCAGTACAATGATCCCTTGATGGAGCAGAGATTCAGTGACAAGTATATACCTTCTTCTGCTTCTCTAGAAATGTTATATTGTATTATACAGGGAAGTGTTTTAGCTGGGTTCAGGATGATAAGCACAGGCTCTGCATTCAGTATGCATCCTTCATAATTTGCGTAAGAATATCATAATTGTGGAGTCACTTGTTAAAACAATTCCTGTTACAACAAGGGAGACCTGTTTCATGGTCTGACCATCAGGGCAAATGGATCCTGTAATACAGCCATAAACTGCAGTTCCTTATGTACAAGTCCTTCTGAATGGATGTCATCAGAGGAGCTATACATTGTGCAACCACTGGATGACGACCAACCATATCATCCTCATCCCTGGGAAAATTGAAATGCTAGATTGCAGGGAAACAACCCTCCTTCCCCAACCGATTTCATGGCCTCAATCCCTAGGACAAGCAGCAACAATTTCAAATGTGTTAAAAAACCTTCGATGCTCGCTGGACACAAAGTTATCCCCTCACAAGACACCACCTCTGTATCCAAAACCTGCTTTTTCCATCTACAGATTCTCAGACGTATTTTTCCTTACCTCACCTATCCCCATCATTTCAGTCAAAGGTCGAGAAAGCGGGCAGGGTATACACTGATCTCTCATACCCACACCCTTTATGACCTTGTCTTAAAATGGAGAATGAACAAACTATGAATCCTTTAGTATGGGGGAGGAAGGATAGCTCAGGGGCAACACAGTTGTCTCGACAACGCAGCACAACACAGGTTCAAATCCCAATCCCATGCTTAGAAACCACTCATTGGTATTAAACTTGTTATAAAAGAACAATTATAATTATGGAGAAGGAAGAGCCAGTTTCGACTGCACAAGATACATTTTTGCAGATAACATTACCATTTACACAAGGAGCAGATGGATCAAATGGAAGTAGGAGTGCAATGATGTTGTGGTCTTTTGGATGTCCTATTGAAAATTAAAGGAAACAAAGGGTGGAGGCAGAGGAAGGGATTGGCTGTTTGTTGAGCTGGCTGGGTCAGATATTCTGATTTCCATGCCAAGCTCCATGCCATAATTAAGCTTTATAGGTCTAGCTCAAGGACCATGCAGAGATGTATCAGCCCTGAAGACAATAAAGCTATTATTCCCTTATGGACGGGAGGGTTAAAAAATAAATAAATAAATATATATACATATATATATATATTACATGGCCACGGTAGTGTAGTTATGGTTAAGTTGCTGTTTCCATAGGAAGAGCACTTTTTGGGTGGCTTATAACTTCGCTCTCCCTGGACGGATCCTCACCAAACTTTGCAAAAAAGTAGTTGGGTCACTCTGAATTGTTCTGCAAAGTTTGGTGAGGATTCGTCCAGGGGGGGCAAAGTTATAGGGGGGGTCCCAAAACTTTTTTTTTTCCCATAGACATAATGGGAAAAAACTTTGCTCATGCCTACAGCCCAAACAGCTGGATGGATTTACACCAAATTAGCGGCATGAGCGGCGGCTTGGTCCCGAAAGCGTGCTTTGCTTTATTTGGTGTAAATCCATCCAGTAGTTTTTAAAAAAATGACAAAAATGTAAGTGAAAAAAATTAGTGATATCTGTGTTCGCTTCGCGGACACACTTCCCTGTTCGCTCCGCGGACAGGACGGTGATTGGGCCAGCAGCTTGCGTGATGTCCGCGGACATCTGACGTGCTCTCTCATTGGATGCGTGAAAGCGTGCAGTGCGTCTGGCTTCAGAGACGCCCGCCATCTTTGTTCCTCGCATGAGAGGCTGTGTATCCCGCCTGCACAGTAAGTCCCCCACCCCCGCTTATGCCCGTGTCTGTCTCCTGTTCCTCCCACCCACCGCTCATGTCCGTGTGTCTTTCTCCCTCCCGCCCACCGCCGGCTCATATCCGTGTGTCTTTCTCCCTCCGGTTCACCGCCGGCTCATGTCCGTGTGACTTTCGACCTCCCGCCCACCCCCCACTCATGCCCCGCTCGTGCCCCGCTCGTCTCTCCCAACCGCCCACCCCCCGCTCTTGCCCCGTGTGTCTCTCCCACCCCCGTGTGTCTCTACCACCCGCTGCTCATGTCTGTGTGTTTCTCCCCACCCGCCGCCCGCTCATGTCCGTGTGTCTCTCCCCACCCGCCGCCCACCCCCCGCTCATGTCCGTGTGTCTCTCCCCACCCTCCCTCATGTCCGTATGTCTCTCACCACCTGCCGCCCACCCCCCGCTCATGTCCGTGTGTCTCTCCCCACCCCCGCTCATGTCCGTGTGTCTCTCCCCACCCGCCGCCCACCCCCCGCTCATGCCCCGTGTGTGTCTCCCCCTCCCGCCCACCCCCGCTCATGTCCGTGTGTCTCTCCCCACCTGCCGCCCACCCCCACTCATGTCCCGTGTGTCTCTCTCCCCCCCACCCCCACTAATGCCCAGTGTGTCTCTCCCCCTCCCACCCACCCCCCGCTCATGCCCTATGTGTCTCTCTCTCCTTCCCCCCACCCCCCACTCATGCCCCGTGTGTCTCTCTCCCTCCCCCCACCCATGCTCCGTGTGTCTCTCCCCCTCACGCCCACCCCCCGCTCATGCCCCGTGTGTCTCTCCCCCTCCCGCCCACCCCCGGCTCATGCCCCGCGTGTCTCTCCCCTTCCCCCACCCCCCACTCATGCCTCGTGTGTCTGTCTCCCTACCCCCCACCCCCGCTCTTGCCCCGTGTGTCTGTCTCCCTCCCCCCCACCCCCACTCTTGCCCCGTGTGTCTTTCCCCCTCCCGCCCACCCCCGCTCTTGCCCTGTGTGTCTTTCCCCCTCCCGCCCACCCCCGATCTTGGCCCGTGTCTCTTTCCCCCTCCCGCCCACCCCCACTCTTGCCCCGTGTCTCTTTCCCCCTCCCGCCCACCCCTGCTCTTGCCCCGTGTCTCTTTCCCCGTCCCGGCCACCCCCGCTCTTGCCCTGTGTCTCATTCCCTGTCCCGCCCACCCCCGCTCTTGCCCCGTGTCTCTTACCCCCTCCCGCTCACCTCGCTCTTGCCCCGTCTTGCCCAGTGTCTCTTTCCCCCTCCCGCCAACCCCCGCTCTTGCCCCGTGTCTCTTTCCCCCTCCCGCCCACCCCCGCTCTTGCCCCGTGTCTTTCTCCCTCCCGCCCACCCCCGCTCTTGCCCCGTGTCTTTCTCCCTCCCCCTCACCCCCGCTCTTGCCCCGTGTCTTTCACCCTCCCGCCCACCCCCGCTCTTGCCCCGTGTCTTTCACCCTCCCACCGACCCCCGCTCTTGCCCCGTGTCTCTCACCATCCCGCCCACCCCCGCTCTTGCCCTGTGTCTCTTTCCCCTTCCCGCCCACCCCCGCTCTTGCCCCGTGTCTCTTTCCCCCTCCCGCCCACCCCCGCTCTTGCCCTGCGTGTCTATCACCGTCCCGCCCACCCCCGCTCTTGCCCCGCACCCACGCTCTTGCCCCGTGTCTCTTTCCCCCTCCCTCCCCCCCGCTCTTGCCCCGTGTCTTTCCCCCTCCCTCCCACCCCCGCTCTTGCCCCGTGTCTTTCCCCCTCCTGCCCACCCCCGCTCTTGCCCCGTGTGTCTCTCCCCCGCCGCCCACCCCCCACTCATGCCCCATGTGTCTCTCTCTCCTTCCCCCCACCCCCCACTCATGCCCCGTGTGTCTCTCTCCCTCCCCCCCACCCATGCCCCGTGTGTCTCTCCCCCTCCCGCCCACCCCCCGCTCATGCCCCGTGTGTCTCTCCCCCTCCCGCCCACCCCCCGCTCATGCCCCGCGTGTCTCTCCCCTTCCCCCACCCCCCGCTCATGCCTCGTGTGTCTGTCTCCCTACCCCCAACCCCCGATCTTGCCCCGTGTGTCTGTCTCCCTCCCCCCCACCTCCGCTCTTGCCATAGTGCGTCTTTCCCCCTCCCGCCCACCCCCACTCTTGCCCCGTGTGTCTTTCCCCCTCCCGCCCACCCCCGATCTTGGCCCGTGTCTCTTTCCCCCTCCCGCCCACCCCCGCTCTTGCCCCGTGTCTCTTTCCCCCTCCCGCCCACCCCCACTCTTGCCCCGTGTCTCTTTCCACGTCCCGCCCACCCCCGCTCTTGCCCCTTGTCTCTTTCCCTGTCCCGCCCACCCCCGCTCTTGCCCCGTGTCTCTTTCCCCCTCCCGCCCACCCCCGCTCTTGCCCCGTGTCTTTCTCCCACCCGCCCACACCCGCTCTTGCCCCGTGTCTTTCACCCTCCCGCCCACCCCTGCTCTTGCCCCGTGTCTTTCACCCTCCCGCCCACCCCCGCTCTTGCCCCGTGTCTCTCACCCTCCTGCCCACCCCCGCTCTGGCCCTGTGTCTCTTTCCCCCTCCCGCCCACCCCCGCTCTTGCCCCGTGTCTCTTTCCCCCTCCCGCCCACCCCCGCTCTTGCCCCGCGTGTCTATCACCGTCCCGCCCACCCCCGCTCTTGCCCCACACCCCCGCTCTTGCCCCATGTCTCTTTCCCCCTCCCTCCCACCCCCGCTCTTGCCCCGTGTCTTTCCCCCTCCCTCCCACCCCCGCTCTTGCCCCGTGTCTTTCCCCCTCCCGCCCACCCCCGCTCTTGCCCTGTGTCTTTCCCCTTCCCACCCACCCCCGCTCTTGCCCTGTGTCTTTTTCCCTCCCGCCCACCCCCGCTCTTGCCCCGTGTCTTTCTCCCTCCCGCCCACCCCCGCTCTTGCCCCGTGTCTTTCACCCTCCCGCCCACCCCCGCTCTTGCCCCTTGTGTCTTTCACCCTCCCGCCCACCCCCGCTCTTGCCCCTTGTGTCTTTCACCCTCCTGCCCACCCCCGCTCTTGCCCCTTGTGTCTTTCACCCTCCCGCCCACCACTGCTCTTGCCCTGTGCCTTTCTCCCTCCCGCCCACCCCCGCTCTTGCCCCGTGTCTTTCACCCTCCCACCCACCCCCGCTCTTGCCCTGTGTCTCTTTCCCCCTCCCGACCACCCCCGCTCTTGCCCCGTGTCTCTTCCCCCTCCCGCACACCCCCGCTCTTGCCCCGCACCCCCGCTCTTGCCCCGTGTCTTTCCCCCTCCCTCCCACCCCCGCTCTTGCCCCGTGTCTTTCCCCCTCCCTCCCACCCCCGCTCTTGCCCCGTGTCTTTGCCCCTCCCACCCACCCCCGCTCTTGCCCCGTGTCTTTCCCCCTCCCGCCCACCCCCGCTCTTGCCCTGTGTCTTTTTCCCTCCCGCCCACCCCCGCTCTTGCCCCGTGTCTTTCTCCCTCCTGCCCACCCCCGCTCTTGCCCCATGTCTTTCACCCTCCCGCCCACCCCCGCTCTTGCCCCTTGTGTCTTTCACCCTCCCGCCCACCCCCGCTCTTGCCCCTTGTGTCTTTCACTCTCCCGCCCACCCCCGCTCTTGCCCCTTGTGTCTTTCACCCTCCCGCCCACCCCCGCTCTTGCCCCTTGTGTCTTTCACCCTCCCGCCCACCCCCCGCTCATGCCCCGTGTGTCTCTCTCCCTCCCGCCCACCCCCCGCTCATGCCCCGTGTGTCTCTCTCCCTCCCGCCCACCCCCCGCTCATGCCCCGTGTGTCTCTCTCCCTCCCGCCCACCCCCCGCACATGCCCCGTGTGTCTTTCTCCCTCCCGCCCACCCCCCGTGTGTCTCTCTCCCTCCCCCCACCCCCGATCATGCCCCGTGTGTCTCTCTCCCCTTCCCCCACCCCCCGCTCATGCCCCGTGTCTGTCTCCTGTTCTCTCCACACCCCGCTCATGCCCCATGTCTGTGTCCTGTTCCCCACACCCCCCACTCATGCCCCGTGTCTATCTCCTGTTACCCCCCACCCCTCCCTCTCATGCCCTGTGTCTGTCTCCTGTTCCCCCCACACGCTCATGCCCCGTGTCTCTCTCTTGTTGCCCCCCACCCCCCTGCTCATGCCCCGTGTTTGTCTCCTGTTCTCCCCACCCCCTGCTCATGCCCCGTGTCTTTTTCCTGTTCCTCCCACCCCCCGCTCATGCCCCGTGTCTGTCTCCTTTTGCCCCCCACCACCCCGCTTATGCCCCGTGTCTGTTCTCCCCACCCCCCGCTCATGCCCGTGTCTGTTGTTCCCCCCACCCCCCGCTCATGCCCCGTGTCTGTCTCCTGTTCCCCCCACCCCTCGCTCATGCCCCGTGTCTGTCTCCTGTTGCCCCCCACCCCCCGCTCATGCCCCGCGTCTGTCTCCTGTTGCCCCTCACCCCCCGCTCATGCACCGTGTCTCTCCTGTGGCCCCCCACCCCCCGCTCATGCCCCGTGTCTGTCTCCTGTTGCCCCCCCAACCCCCCGCTCATCCCCCGTGTCTGTCTCCTGTTGCCCCCCCCACCCCCCGCTCATGCCCCGTGTCTGTCTCCTGTTGCCCCTCACCCCCCGCTCATGCCCCGTGTCTGTCTCCTGTTGCCCCCCACCCCCCGCTCATGCCCCGTGTCTGTCTCCTGTTGCCCTCCACCCCCCGCTCCTGCCCCGTGTCTGTCTCTGTTGTTCCCCCACCCCCGCTCATGCCCCGTGTCTGTCTCCTGTTCCCCCCACCCCCTGCTCATGCCCTGTGTCTCTCTCCTGTTGCCCCCTACCCCCGCTCATGCCCCATGTCTGTCTCCTGTACCCCCCCACTCCGCGCTCATGCCCGTGTCTCTCTCCTGTTGCCCCCCACACCCCCGCTCATGCCCCCTGTCTGGCTCCTTTTGCCCCCCACCCCCTCGCTCATGCCCCGTGTCTGTCTCCTGTTCTCCCCACCCCCCGCTCATGCCCCGTGTCTGTCTCCTGTTCCTCCCACCCCCGCTCTTGCCCTGTGTCTGTCTCCTGTTGCCCCCCACCCCCCGCTCATGCCCCGTGTCTGTCTCCTGTTCTCCCCACCCCCCGCTCATGCTCCGTGTCTGTCTCCTGTTCCCCCCCACCCTCCGCTCATGCCCCGTGTCTGTCTCCTGTTGCCCCCCACCCCCCGCACATGCCCCATGTCTGTCTCCTGTTGCCCCCCACCCCCTGCTCATGCCCCGTGTCTGTCTCCTGTTGCCCCCCACCCCCCACTCATGCCCTGTGTCTGTCTCCTGTTGCCCCCCACCCCCTGCTCATGCCCCGTGTCTGTCTCTGTTGTTCCCCCACCCCCGCTCATGCCCCGTGTCTGTCTCCTGTTCCCCCCACCCCCCGCTCATGCCCCGTGTCTCTCTCCTGTTGCCCCCCACCCACCGCTCATGCCCCGTGTCTGTCTCCTGTACCCCCCCACCCTGCTCTTGCCCCGTGTGTCTGTCTCCCTCCCCCCCACCCCCGCTCTTGCCCCGTGTGTCTTTCCCCCTCCCGCCCAGCCCCGCTCTTGCCCCGTGTCTCTTTCCCCCTCCCGCCCACCCCCGATCTTGGCCCGTGTCTCTTTCCCCCTCCCGCCCACCCCCCCTCTTGCCCCGTGTCTCTTTCCCCCTCCCGCCCACCCCCGCTCTTGCCCCGTGTCTCTTTCCCCCTCCCGCCCACCCCCGATCTTGGCCCGTGTCTCTTTCCCCCTCCCGCCCACCCCCGCTCTTGCCCCGTGTCTTTCCCCCTCCCGCCCACCCCCGCTCTTGCCCCGTGTCTTCCCCCTCCCGCCCACCCCCGCTCTTGCCCCGTGTCTTCCCCCTCCCGCCCACCCCCGCTCTTGCCCCGTGTCTTTCTCCCTCCCGCCCACCCCCGCTCTTGCCCAGTGTCTTTCTCCCGCCCACCCCCGCTCTTGCCCTGTGTCTTTCACCCTCCCGCCCATCCCCGCTCTTTCCCCGTGTCTTTCACCCTCCCGCCCACCCCCGCTCTTGTCCCGTGTCTTTCACCCTCCCGCCCACCCCCGCTCTTGCCCCGTGTCTTTCACCCTCCCGCCCACCCCCGCTCTTGCTCCGTGTCTTTCACCCTCCCGCCCACCCCCGCTCTTGCCCCGTGTCTCTTTCCCCCTCCCGGCCACCCCCGCTCTTGCCCCGTGTCTTTCACCCTCCCGCCCACCCCCGCTCTTGCCCCGCGTGTCTATCACCCTCCCACCCACCCCCGCTCTTGCCCCGCACCCCCGCTCTTGCCCCTTGTCTCTTTCCCCCTCCCTCCCACCCCCGCTCTTGCCCCGTGTCTTTCCCCCTCCCTCCCACCCCCGCTCTTGCCCTGTGTCTTTCCCCCTGCTGCCCACCCACGCTCTTGCCCCGTGTCTTTCTCCCTCCCGCCCATCCCCGCTCTTGCCCCGTGTCTTTCTCCCTCCCGCCCACCCCCGCTCTTGCCCCGTGTTTTTCTCCCTCCCGCCCACCCCCGCTCTTGCCCAGTGTCTTTCTCCCTCCCGCCCACCCCCGCTCTTGCCCCGTGTCTTTCACCCTCCCGCCCACCCCCGCTCATGCCCCGTGTGTCTCTATAACTCCCGCCCACCCCGCGCTCATGCGCTGTGTGTCTCTCTCCCTCCCGCCCACCCCCCGCTCATGCCCCGTGTGTCTCTCTCCCTCCTGCCCACCCCCCGCACATGCCCCGTGTGTCTCTCTCCCTCCCGCCCACCCCCCGCTCATGCCCCGTGTGTTTCTCTCCCGAAAAACCAACACCGCCAGCCCCCCGTGTGTCTCTCTCCCTCCCCCCACCCCCGCTCATGCCCCGTGTGTCTCTCCCCTTCCCCCACCCCACGCTCATGCCCCATGTCTGTCTTCTGTTCCCCCCGCTCATGCCCCGTGTCTGTCTCCTGTTCTCTCCACACCCCGCTCATGCCCCATGTCTGTGTCCTGTTCCCCCCACCCCCCTCATGCCCCGTGTCTATCTCTTGATGCCCCCCACCCCTCCCGCTCATGCCCCGTGTCTGTCTCCTGTTCCCCCCACCCGCTCATGCCCCGTGTCTGTCTCCTGTTACCCCCACACGCTCATGCCCCGTGTCTCTCTCTTGTTGCCCCCCACCCCCCTCGCTCATGCCACGTGTTTGTCTCCTGTTCTCCCCACCCCCTGCTCATGCCCCGTGTCTTTTTCCTGTTCCTCCCACCCCCCGCTCATGCCCCGTGTCTGTCTCCTGTTGCCCCCCACCGCCCCGCTCATGCCCCGTGTCTGTTCTCCCCACCCCCCGCTCATGCCCGTGTCTGTTGTTCCCCCCACCCCCGCTCATGCCCGTGTCTGTCTCCTGTTCCCCCCACCCCTCGCTCATGCCCCGTGTCTGTCTCCTGTTCCCCCCACCCCTGCTCATGCCCCGTGTCTGTCTCCTGTTGCCCCTCACCCCCCGCTCATGCCCCGTGTGTCTCCTGTCGCCCCCCACCGCCCGCTCATGCCCCGTGTCTGTCTCCTGTTGCCCCCCACCCTCCGCTCATGCCCCGTGTCTGTCTCCTGTTGCCCCCCCTCCCCCGCTCATGCCCCGTGTCTGTCTCCTGTTGCCCCTCACCCCCCGCTCATGCCCCATGTCTGTCTCCTGTTGCCCCCTGCTCATGCCCCGTGTCTGTCTCCTGTTGCCCTCCACCCCCCGCTCCTGCCCCGTGTCTGTCTCTGTTGTTCCCCCCACCCCCCGCTCATGCCCCGTGTCTGTCTCCTGTTCCCCCCACCCCCCGCTCATGCCCCGTGTCTCTCTCCTGTTGCCCCCCACCCCACCGCTCATGCCCCATGTCTGTCTCCTGTACCCCCGACCGCCCGCTCATGCCCCGTGTCTGTCTCCTGTCTCCTGTTGCCCCCCCGCTCATGCCCCGTGTCTGTCTCCGGTTCCCCCCACCCGCTCATGTCCCGTGTCTCTCTCCTGTTGCCCCCCACCCCCCGCTCATGCCCCGTGTCTGTCTCCTGTTGCCCCCCACCCCCCTCTCATGCCCAGTGTCTGTCTCCTGTTCTCCCCACCCCCCGCTCATGCTCCGTGTCTGTCTCCTGTTCCCCCCCACCCCCTGCTCATGCCCCGTGTCTGTCTCCTGTTGCCCTCACCCCCCGCTCATGCCCCGTGTCTGTCTCCTGTTGCCCCCCACCCCCCACTCCTGCCCTGTGTCTCTCTCCTGTTGCCCCCCACCCCCCGCTCATGCCCCATGTCTGTCTCTTTTGTTCCCCCCACCCCCCGCTCATGCCCCGTGTCTCTCTCCTGTTGCCCCCCACCCCCTGGTCATGCCCCGTGTCTGTCTCCTGTACCCCCCCACCCCCCGCTCATGCTCGTGTCTGTCTCCTGTACCCCCCCCACCCCCCCGCTCATGCCCCATGTCTGTCTCCTGTTGCCCCCCCGCTCATGCCCCGTGTCTGTCTCCTGTTCCCCCCACCCGCTCATGTCCCGTGTCTCTCTCCTGTTGCCCCCACCCCCCGCTCATGCCCCGTGTCTGTCTCCTGTACCCCCCCACCCCCCGCTCATGCCCTGTGTCTCTCTTCTGTTGCCCCCCACCCCCTGCTCATGCCCCGTGTCTGTCTCCTGTACCCCCCCACCCCCGCTCATGCCCCATGTCTCTCTCCTGTTGCCCCCCACTACCCCGCTCATGCCCCGTGTCTGTCTTCTGTACCCCCCACCCCCCGCTCATGCCCCGTGTCTGTCTCCTGTTCCCCCCACCCCCCACTCATGCCCCGTGTCTGTCTCCTCTTGCTCCCACCCATGCCCCGTGACTGTCTCCTGTTGCCCCCCACCCCCTGCTCATGCCCCGTGTCTGTCTCCTGTTGCCCCCCACCCCCCACTCATGCCCCTTGTCTCCCTCGTGTTCCCCCCACCCCCGCTCATGCCCCGTGTTTCCCTCGTGTTACCCCCGCTCATGCTCCGTGGCTCCCTCGTGTTCCCCCCACCCCCTGCTCATGCCCCTTGTCTCTCTCCTTTCCTCCCCACCCCCGCTCATGTCCCGTATGTGCCCTGTACCCCCCGCTCATGCCCTGTGTCTCCCTCGTGTTCCTCCCCACCCCCTGCTCATACCCCGTGTCTCCCTCATGTTCCTCCCCACCCGCTGCTCATGCCACGTGTCTTTCTCGTGTTCCCCCCACCATCGCTCATGCCCTGTGTTTCCTTCCTTTCCCCCCCACCCTCTGCTCATGCCCCGTTTGTACCCTGTTCTCTCTTACCCCCGCTCATGCCCATGTGTCTCCCCTGTGCCCCCCCAACCCCGCTCATGCGCCGTTGTGTTCTTTATACACCCCGCCTTCCCTTTCCATGGTGGCCATCTTGGTAAAAGATTTTCCTTCCTACACCGAGACGCCGCAGGCGTCCCGGCGTAGGAAGGAAAATCTTTTTGTTTTTTTTACCACCCGGCATTCCCACTTTGAGGACATAAGATGTTAGTGGTCTTCATCTATTGAAAAGGATGTTATGGTCACGTTGTACTAATAAAAACCTTTAAAATCTAGTAAAAAAAAAATGTTACAGGGACGTTATGGTTAAGTTGCACTAATAAAAACCTATGAAATTCAATGAAAAAACTTTGTTAAAGGGACGTTATGGTTAAGTTGCGCTACTAAAAACCTATGAAATTCAGTGAAAAACTTTGTTAAAGGGACGTTATGGTAAAGTTGCGCTACTAAAAACCTATGAAATTCAGTGAAAAAACTTTGTCAAAGGAACGTTATGGTTCCAAGTAAAACCGAAAAACCCTTGAAATTCGCCAGTTATGGTAAGCTAAGCAACCATAACTCGCGCCACCACCGTGCACTGCTAAGACTAACACCCAGGACACCAAAGATGACATCACATGTCTGGCTCACTCTTTTTTCTTTTTGCTGACATATCTAGGCCACATGGTTTTCTTCAGTAACAGTCAGAAACTAAACATTTTATTTTATTTGTAGACGTATCCTTCAAGTAGGTTCTTACAGTAATTCTGTTAGAGTCCAGTCACATCATATGAAACATATACATACGGGAAGACACAAGCTTGAAAGACAGCAATCCTTTTTGTGCATAAAGATAATCAATAGACTTATGAGCACTTTCTGATAGTTCTGTTCTTTTTTTTTTATGGCTGTACTTTCCCTGTGGGTCCACTCACATCAAGTGATTCATATACATAGGGTGAATAGCAGCTTTGAAACAGAGCAATCATTTATTTGCATGAAAATAATCAGTTAAGTTATGAATTGTTTCTGCTACTACTTGTGCTTTTTTGCTAACTTCACTTTCCCTGTATATACCCATATTGGTATGTGTTCTTGTGTCTTTGTGTTTTGTCTATAGTAATGTTTTATTAGCTATGTATTACATATTTCACAGTACACAAAAATCTATTAAGAAAACAATTATCATTTCATTATTCAACATATTAACATTACGAATATTATACCTTCATCTTGTACACTGCACACCATGTTATGTTTCTGTATCAGTAGCTTAGTATACTAGATAGAACCCCATAATAGAATGCTATTTATATCAATGCATCGTTCAATGCACTAATTAGGGTATGATATTTATTGCAAAGATCCTTGACACTTGTTTCGCAACATTATAATAAGAATCCCTTGTACACATATTTCATGAAAAGTACATACACATGTGATGTCATCAGTGATGTCATCAATGACATTTGTGATGTCATCTTTGATGTCCTGGGTGTTAGTCTTAGCAGTGCACGGTGGTGGCGCGAGTTATGGTTGCTTAGCTTACCATAACTGGCGAATTTCAAGGGTTTTTCGGTTTTACTTGGAACCATCACGTTCCTTTGACAAAGTTTTTTCACTGAATTTCATAGGTTTTTAGTAGCGCAACTTTACCATAACGTCCCTTTAACAAAGTTTTTTCACTGAATTTCATAGGTTTTTAGTAGCGGAACTTAACCATAACGTCCCTTTTGTTAAGGGACGTTATGGTTAAGTTGCGCTACTAAAAACCTATGAAATTCAGTGAAAAAACTTTGTTAAAGGGACGTTATGGTTCCAAGTAAAACCGAAAAACCCTTGAAATTCGCCAGTTATGGTAAGCTAAGCAACCATAACTCGCGCCACCACCGTGCTCTGCTAAGACTAACACCCAGGACATCAAAGATGACATCACAATGTCATTGATGACATCACTGATGACATCACATGTCTGGTTCCGCCTTTTTTCCTTTACTGACATATCTAGGCCACATGGTTTTCTTCAGTAACAGTCAGGAATTAAAAGTGGAAATGGTAGTATATTTGTAGACTTATCCTTCAAGTATGTTCTTACAATAATTGCCTTAGGATCCAGTCATATCATATGAAACATATACATAGGGGAAGACACAAGCTGGAAAGACAGCAATCCTTTCTGTGCATTAAAATAATCAGTAGAGTTGTCAGCACTTTCTGATAGTTCTGTTGTTTTTTTTATTACTGTACTTTCCCTGTATATGCTCATATTTTTATATCTTGTATTCACACTACTTTCCTTAGAGACCAGGCACATCATGTGATATATATATATAGGGTAAGTAGCAGCTTTGAAACAGAGCAATCATTTCTCTGCATAAAGGTAATCAGTTAGGTTATGAACACTTTTTGCTACTACTTCAATTTCCTTGTATATACTCATATTTGTATGTGGTGTTGTCTCTTTGTGTTTTATTATCTACTTATCACATGTTTCACAGTATGCAAAAGTCTAATAAGATAACAGTTATCATTTCTCTATTCAACATGGCAAGCTTATGAATATTGCACCTCCATCATGTATGCTGCACACAATGCCTATGTTTCTACATGAGCACCTTAGTATACTGGATGGACTAAATAGCCCTTGATATTTATTCCAATGATCATTGACACTTTTTTTAAAATTAACATTACAATAAGAAACCCTTGTACAGACTTTTCATGAAAGGTAAATGCACATGTGATGTCATCAGTGATGTCATCAATGACATTTGTGATGTCATCTTTGATGTCCTGGGTGTTAGTCTTAGCAGAGCACGGTGGTGGCGCGAGTTATGGTTGCTTAGCTTACCATAACTGGCGAATTTCAAGGGTTTTTCGGTTTTACTTGGAACCATAACGTCCCTTTAACAAAGTTTTTTCACTGAATTTCATAGGTTTTTAGTAGCGCAACTTAACCATAACGTCCCTTTAACAAAGTTTTTTTCACTGAATTTCATAGGTTTTTAGTAGCGCAACTTAACCATAATGTCCGTTTAACAAAGTTTTTTCACGGAACTTCATAGGTTTTTAGTAGCAAAACTTAAAAATAATGACTTTGACTTTATATACATGTCATATGGAACTGACTAGATCTCTTCTTATGAACTTGATGTCCGCGAAATTATTTAATGTTCGCGGACATGTTCGGAGAACAGTACCACTACCTAAAAACTTTGGGCGGGGGTATGTTTGATTGTTATATCATAATATAAGAACATTTAACAAATTCAAAAAGCAGCACACAAACACATTATATATAGTAATACATAAGAAATGTAACCCATATATGTAACACACTAACCATTCATTTAAATACAATATGTTCTGAAATGGAATATACCACAAGAACATAAATTGGCTTCCAACATTATTACCTCACAGACACAACAGAACTGAGAACAAGACCAGACCCACTGAATACATAGGACTTATCTTACCAGAAATAGTAAGTGTACTTCATGTTACTCATATATTTATAAACTTTCTGTATTAGATTAAAAAATATATTATCTTTTCTTTTTTTTTCTCACAGAAATGTCTAGTACTCTGGAATGGCTAGAGGACAATTTCCCACATGAAGAAATGTCACAAGATAGTGAAACTAATGGTAAACACTTTATAATATAAACCATTTAAATATTATTATTTTGTATACATTTAACATATATATATTTTTTTATACAGAGCATAACAAAATAGAAACTACCTCTGAAGAAGCTGTTATGGAAAACACGCTTGACAACATAAAAGAAAAAATTGATTTACTGTTGACCAATTTTAATAATTTAAAAACTTTTGTTGAAGATCATTTTAAAAAAAAAACGTCATACCATTGCCCCACATGTACTTGTCCCTCCTCACTATATCCCAGTCAATTATCCCCAAACCCTCTCCATAATCCAAAACGTTTTGATGAGATTTCCATCCCTTCCTCACCTACTACCAATCATGTTGAAACCCCAAATTCTCCTGTTTTTGTTTCTGTTTCTGCCTCACCTTCTCTGTCATAAATTATTAATATATGTTAAATAAAGTTTAATTTTTATATTGTATTGTGAACAGTATTTTTTTTTTTTTAAAAACAATAAAAGTGTCCGCGGACAGTGCGAGTGTTCTGAAATGTTCGTACATAAACGAAAATGGAGGTGTCCTGAAGAACACCACACCTGTTTGTACTGTTCGCTAGCAAGTTGAAACTGTTCTAAGAACACACGTGGTGTCCTGAAATGTTCGTAAAGAAACAAAAATTAAAGTCTTCTAAAGAACACTATATCTGTCCTTAATGTTCGCTATCAACTTAAAACTGTCCTAAGAACACAATTGCTGTCCTGAAATGTTCCTAAATACACGAAAATGATGTGTCCTGAACAACAGTACAACTGTTCGTAGTGTTCGCTACCCAATTGAAAGTGTTCTAAGAACACAATTGGTGTCCTGAAATGTTACTACATAAACTAAATTACACGTGTCCTGAAGAACACTATATCTGTCCTTACTGTTCGCTACCAAGTTTAAACTGTTCTAAGAAGACACGCGGTGTCCTGAAATATTCGTTTCACGTGTGACACACTTTTAATTACTTCAGAACCCGAACAGTGTCCGTAGGACATCAATGCGCATGCGCTAACCAATCTCCATGCACTTGGTGTCCTGCGGACAGGCGCTTCCTTCGCAGACTAGTTCGCAAACAGATCATATGACCGCGCCCACGCTCATCGTGTGTCCTGAAATGTGGACACTGTTCGTGTCCCCGAACAATTTAAAAGTACATTTTCAGTTAATCCATAATATTTTTCAATAAAATCTCACCATGCCACAAGTCCCACATAGCAATCTTGACTTTCTATATACCTTTTGAAACTTTCCGATCCTTTTTTTGTGTTCGATCTGTCCGCGCACAGTGCGCATGTCCACGGACCGCCCACAAGCACCCCTATAAAAGACCACGCCCAAGAGCTTATTCCCATTGTGTTTCTGGCTATTCTTCAGAACACAGTGATTTTTGCTGCCACCTGCAGACTACACCATCATCGACATGGCATCCTTGGCTGCTGAACTGCCACTTGGTGCTGCACCTCCTTCAGCACCACCACCACCCCCTCCACCACCACCACCTCCCCAAGGGCCTGAAGAGGGGAACAGGAGGGAGGATGTGGAGGAGGAAGAAGAGGATGATGAGAATGAGGTAGAGGAAATCCCTACTACCCGCACTAGGCGTGAGTCTTGGGTGTGGCGGTTATTTACCATTCATGGGAATGGTCCTAAGGCTCGTGCGAACCATGTTACCTGCAATGAGTGCAAAATGATACTCAGTCGCGGGAAGCACGGTAACTACAGCTTTGGGACCACTACTATGAAGCGACACCTGAGGTCATTTCACTCTGGGGCTATTCGCAGGGTTGTACCTTGCGAAGAACGTAGCAGGTTGATTTCCTCTACTTCATCCTCTGTTTCTGATCCTGTCACCACAAGGACCACCTCTGTGGGACAGCCTCTTTCTCAAGCTGCCTCACAGGCCATACAGAATGCCGATGACCCTTACCTTTCGAGGGTCACAGTTGTATGTATGTACTGTGACACAGTACTCTGCAGGGGGGAGCGACTTCGGAGTGCTTTTGAGACTATCGTCTCAGAGCACGAGAAGACCTGCTCACTACCCAAATAAAACCCACTCTACATCTTCCTCTCTCAGCTCGCCCTTTCTTATCCCTGTGGTTGGTGTCCCCTACTGTGTCGTGTCTGAAAAACCAAAAAAAATACAAAATTACAAAAATCAAAAAAAAATAAGGCTCTTTTCAGAGCCGCCTTTCCCAGTTAAAAAATAGAAGTGAAAATAAATGAAGCAGGGCTCTTTGTATTTTTTAGAAGTCCGCGAACAGTTCGCGAACATTAAAAAAATTGGGTTACTACTCCATCACAAACATTGTAATTTTCTCTGGAAAGAAGTGGTGGCACTGAAAAGAGCCTTTGGGTGGTGTTTGTAAGTCAAAAAATTGTAAATGCGTAACATCTACTTCAAAATCGTTGCTGTAATTACAAAAAAGGTCGCAATGCATTTTGTACCTTTCTCAGAAAAATCTGATTGCCAGCATAAGTAAGATGGACTCCATCTCTGCGAAAAATGTATGTACTACAAAACATAATATTTTCATTGTGAAAAGAAGACATGCCAAAATCTCTTAGAAAGCCACAAACAGCCTTATTAACATTGCGCCTTGCTTTTTCCATTTGTGGACCAAATGAAGAAGAGCGAAGCCACATTTGTCTCTGCGCAATCCGTGAAAATATCACTTGCGAATTAGGAAACATGTCCATAACCTTCCTCAGTCCTTCTTTCATAGCAAATTGCAAAAAAATTCCAGTCACATGCCCTAAACTGTTCCCTCCACAATGAATTACAATTATGTCTGGATGTTGCTCTGTCTCCAAAGTAGCACAGAGAGGTAGCAAATCCAACCACTTCATTCCACGTACTCCATGCCAGTGTACTTCCACATGTGGGAATCCAAGATCTACAGCTACTCCACAGCTTTCTGCATGCACCTTCAACCAATGTATCCACGAATCTCCTAAAATCCAAACACTCTGTTTTCTGAAACACACAGCCATAGCTATCTTTTGTTCTCTCAGCAAAAAGAGTATCTCAAAAAATCTCTCATGGCACAACACACCCACCAAACTTTCCTGACCAATCCCTTTCAGTGCTTATTCTCATTTGCATGATTTCTGAACCCAAAAATCCCTGGATGTAACTCCCGATGTCCTGGAACTACCGCCATGTCCGTGGACATATCGTAACATGAACAGCCCTTCTACCATTTCCACTACACTCTCTCTGCCATTCCCTCATTGGATGTACCTCAAAAATCACATGACCATGCACCAATCACATTCAAGACCTCTACATCTAAGTGCATCATCATAGATCAGCACTGCAAATGTACTCTAAATCTCTCTGAGTACAAGTGTCATATCATTGGCAAGCAGCATCTACCAGAAATACTGTACAAGTCTTCAAGATTTCTACTTGCAGCTCCACGCATATCCATATGCATGAACACAAACTTCAGGTATGCATATTTTCTGTATAGTACATGACATAGCTCTCAACCATTTTTGTTTTACAGGCGGGTGAAATCACCCGATTTTGTTTTTAGCGGGTGAGACGCCCATTGGAATGAATGGGCGTGCAGGAGGCTTGGCGGGTGAGTCTGCCCTTTACAAGGCGTGTGACACCCGCCAAAAGCGTGTGACTTGAGAGCTATGGTAGATGAACACATTTTCAAACAGACTTTTACCTTGTAAAATCTGTTAAATGAATTTACTGTACTTTTTTCAATTTCCTAAAATCAACTACCACTTATACACCTTTATACTTTTTACTTTCTTTAAACACACACACTCAAATCATGTTAAACTAACATTTTTTAAATGAAATATATAGACTACATATATTCAAACAAAATTGCATGCAAACACAATCTATGTTTAAACCTTTATAAAAATACTTATACAATTTCATATTTTTTGTTTTTATTTATTTATTTACTTAATTACTTTAAATTAGACATGACATTGAGGCGCTATTACCTAGAACAGTTTACTTACAGAAATAGTGGTATTCACTAATATATTATAAATTTCACAAGGCATAGTAAAGATATTTTATTTTTGCTACAGTTAGTCATTCAATACAATTTGTTCATTAAGAACATATCATATACACTGAACTGATGCAATGTATCTTATGTAAATAAATGAGTTTAATAGTTTTACAGAAGGCACTGAGGATTTCAATTAAAAAAATCAATATCTAAATTAAAAACAGTGCTATATACAAACAAAGTTACTAATTTGAAGCTTTCACAGTTGCAGTGAAGACCAGTTTCCTGAAAAGAAGCAGCCGAATTCGAAGAAGAAAGAAAAACTAAGAAGTTACCTGTTAATTAAAAAAAAAAGTAAGTAAAATATCACCATATTATTTATATTATTAATCAAATATACTATAACATTAATACCAGCTATTTTGGTTTCTTAAAATAGAGATTTTTTACCATTTTGTCCAAAAATTTCCATGTCATAAACAGCGATTTACAACCAGAATGGCACACAAATTTCTATTTTTGGACACACAAATTAGCCAACTGAACCACTACAATTTTCATATAATAGAACAAACAACTGTTTTAATTGTATACATTACATTTACTATTTGTACTTTTCCACACCACTAGCTTACTTTTTTTTTGTCATCTGAACCCCAGTTTAGTGACACATAAATTCAAGAATGCCTACCCCTACTAGTTTTAGTTCGCAATGCACAATCACACACCATTACATACATCTTTATCATCTTACTCAAACACTCATGCACACAGCACACATACATTCCAGAACACCCCAACCCATATCTTGTTTATTTTTTTCAACAGACCCTAAAGAATGCCTACCAAAAGACAACTCTGTAGAAAGCAACGCAAAATTAGAGCAAATGAAAATAAAGGTGTCCAACATAAGCATCCATCTCTAGCAGAATTTGTAAAAAAAGTTGAAACAAAACAGCTAATACAATCATTTAGTGAAACACAAAAAGTTTTAAGTACAACAACTTCGCTTCCTCTATCAAAATGTAAAACAAACCAAAAAACAATTAACAGAAAATCAATTATCAGTACAGATGAAACTACTTCTTTAAATTTTAATATAGTGCAAAGTAAGCATACCAAGAAAAGTATTTTAGCCAAAATATACCGTCACAAAGTCCTTCAAAATCTTATAAAAACAGGAGAGAAATCAGGTTCAAAGCTTAAAACCTATCGTAGGAAATTAATCTTAGAAGCATTGATGGACAGTGCAATTCTTCTCAAAAGAAATGTATTTATTTTACTGTTAAACAAAATGAAACCACTAACAAAACTAATAAGTAAATTACAAAAAAGACTTCTCAATAAGCGAAAATTCAACAGAAAGAACTTCTTAAGTATCTGCGGAGGTGAATGGAATCACACTACGAGCACAGAACCATATTTTAATGAAGAAGCGTACAAACAAAAGCAAACAAATACAATTGCCATAAATAGCAGTGGTCGAGGTTATGAAAAAGTGAATAATACCATAATGGAACAAGAAGTACTCCTTACAAAAATATGCCCTAAAAACGTAGAATTACCCCTCCATTCAACTGAATCAGAACGTCTAGTGTACAAATGGCCATGCACGTCAATGTGTAACATTCCCAAACAATGTTTCAAATCTTTACACCAATTCCTCAATAAATATGTAAAAAGCAAAGAGAAAATCAAAATTAAATTACTGCAAAATATAGATACCTGTCCAGTGCGCAAGTACACAGGACTACAAGGACATTCATTGGCCTGCATTACAGGACCTACTTGTAAAACCACTTTCCATGATATCAAAAGGATATCAACACATCATTCAACTATAAGAAATCTAGTCTATAAACTGTACTATGCTAAAAGTCCTGCTTTAGCACTAGCAAAGTTAAATAACATCCTTCTACATGGTACAGCAAAAGACGTACTTGAAGAAATTCACTATATCCAGAAAAAATATTTTGGAAGTGAAAGCCATTTACAGAATGAAATATCTTTAAACCAATTAAGCAACAATTCTACACATGGCAACCTTTTGCTAAACACATACAAAAAAGAAATACTAAAATTTAAAAGTACATCAGCTGAAGTACCAAACCATGTATGTGTATGTTGCCGTAGAATTTTTTATAAAAGTAACACAAAAACTATGGACCTATCATACAAAATAGAAGACAATGAAGATTCTAAATGGTTTGAATTAGCTCTCTACCTTCTAGCAGAAAACAAATATGAAATAACTGAGCCCTTAATACTTTGCAGTTATTGCACCACAAAACTTGACAACAATCAAACTCCTTTACGTTCTATCACAAATAATTTGGAATTATACCCAGTACCAAAACCTCTACAACAACTTAATTCATATGAGAGCATCATAATTCAAACAGTACACCCATTTCAAGCAATAATACGCCTTCTACCAAAAACAGCAAAATTACCTCCCTCTGAATTGGTAAAAGGCATTCGTGGAAAAGTAGTTTATTTACCATTAAATCTAAAAGAAAATGTGCATACTCTAGGAGTGCAACGTCCAATGCACCAATCTTTAATTATATTAGTAAATGGAGTACCTACAAAAGACAAAAAAATATGGCAACAGCTGGTAGATTTATATAAAGTTAGACAAGCCTTCCAATATCTTAAAGATAATAATGAATATTACAAAGAAATTAATATTGAAGAAAACTTGAAAGATACAACTGAAATAATTCAAGAAACACAAGAAGCTGGTCAATTTGAGCTATAGATCCTGCTACCATATCAAATACTTTAGACCAGTATACAATTCATCCTTTGCACTGTAATGACACCGTACAAGATGTACTGGAAACTTACCAAATGCGTCAAACAAAAGGATCGCCAATCAGTATATGGGAAAAAAGTATAGAAGCACATGCTTTTCCTCTACTCTTTCCAACTGGCAAAGGAGGAAGATATGATGATAGACCTATTCAAATATCAGCTTCAGAATACCGCTCATTACGGATGTATTCTGAAGATCCCAGATTTAGACAAAATGTGGAATACATATTCCACCTACTCTTTGAAAGTGAACTAGCAACTTTATGTTACGGAGTTGCACACATATTAAAATCAGGATCACACTTTCAAAATATGACAGCTACACAATTATTAGAGAAAGTGCAACAAAAGGATGAGATTTTACAATCAAATATTACAAATCTATTAGCAAATATGCGTGGTACTAAAGAGTACTGGTTTCGACGTCATGGAAATGTACGTTGTATGATCAGAAACCTTGGCCCACCCACTTGGTTTGGTACATTAAGTTGTGCAGAATATGGATGGGAAGATTTACATGATTTCCTAAGCATATCAAATCAAAACAAAACAAACATAGATATTCTAACACCTGGAGAACTTTGTTCTTTGGATCCTGTTAATGTTTCAAGATATTTTCACCATCGCTTCATTGCTATGCTATATTTTATTTGTAATAAAACTGTTCCTCCCCTTGGAGAAGTGCAACACTTCTTTTGGAGAAAAGAATATCAAGCCAGAGGAGCACCACATATCCACATGCTTTTATGGATTAAAGATGCTCCTAAATTTGGTCAAGACAGTGATGCCACTGTTTTACAGTTTATTGAAAAATATGTCACTTGTCAAATTCCATCAGAAGTCACAAATAGTGATCTTTGTGCACAAATTTTACAATTTCAAAGACACAAATGTGGAAAATATTGTCGTCGCAAATACAAAAACAAAGGCAAATACTACACCAAATGCCGATTTGGTTTCCTTAGACCAGTTACAAATACAGGTCAAGTAAACAACCTCATGTCTTCAGTTAGACATACTGTTAAAGGAAAGTCACCTAAAAATACATATTACATAAAAAGAAAAGAAGAAGAAAAATATATCAATGATTATAATGCAATCATTGCCCACTTCTGGAATGCAAACATAGATGTGCAGTACATTGCAGACAATTCTACTGCAGTTGCACGATATGTCACAGCATACTTAACTAAAGCAGAAAAGACAGAGCTCCAAGACCTCTGGAATGACCTGTCATCAGATAAAACAGTATCTCAGAAATTATACAGCTTGGGCATAAAAATGCTCACCCATAGAGAATGTGGATCTTATGAAGCAGCTGATCGTTTAACTGGTACTTCATTGTATGGTAAATCTGAAAATATAGTATAGCTAAGTCTTGGTCCAGCTAAATCTAGAAAAAGAGTTCTAAAATCATATGAAGATATAGAAACAATAGCCAAACATGATCCCAACAGCCAAGACATTTTAAAAAACAATTATTAGACACATACTACCCAAACAGAAGTAATACTTTGGAAAACATGTGTCTATACCAAATTGCCCAAAACTACACATAATGAAACCCGATGAAAAAAAAGGTAAATATAGAGTGACAGACTGTGAAGGCAGCTTAGTTAAACTCACTAAACCAAATTTAATTAATCATATCATATTGTCATTGAAGACTCCTCAACATAAAGAAGTATATTACATGTCCCTGCTACAACTCTTCAAACCATGGAGAAAAGAAGAACAATTACTAGATAACTATGAGTCATATGAGGATGCTTTGAAAGCAAATGAAAGCACTATAACTGATGTAAACTTTACACAGTACAAAACAATGTTGCACAATGAACAGCAACATGAAGAAGAACTCCAAGCTCAACTAGATAAGGATACTCCTGACAGTAGTCAACCTTCTGTAACAGGAAGCCAAGAACCACTGGGAGAACCACTAATAACAAATGAGGCAGAATTAGCTATGATAGAAGTAGAAAACACCATGTGTCAGTATGAAGACAAGGAAGACTTAACTATACTACAATCAAAACTAAACAATGAGCAAAGTAGCATTTTTCAAGAAGTAACAAAACAAATTGCACATGGTGTAAAACATGAAAATAAAGAATGTTCCTGCCATAATTATAAACCTATACTACTGTACGTCAGTGGTGAAGCTGGTTCTGGCAAAACATTCCTAATCAAAATCATTAGTAAGTTCCTTCAACAATTGACAAACAACAAACTGTCAGCTGTTGTCACTGCCCCCACAGGTTTAGCTGCCTACAACATAGGTGGTGTTACATTACACCGATTACTACTATTACCAGTAGAACACCAGAACAAATTAGACTATTACAAACTTGCTGCAGAAGCTGCAATGGCATTACGCAGAGTATTGAAACAAATGAAAATGCTACTAATAGATGAAGTGAGCAAGGTCACCCACCTGATGTTAGCTTTGATTCACCTCAGATTACAAGAAGTACTCAAAACAGACGATGAAGAGCTCTTTGCAGGAAAACACATTATTGTTTTTGGAGATCTGCTTCAATTAACACCAGTAAAAGGTGAACCTATTTTTAAAACATTAGGGCACAAACTCTGCCGTAAAACTATTGGCAGCATTGGAAATGTCAACCTTTGGCAACATTTCCAATACAGAGAATTAACAGAAAACATGCGCCAATCTGCAGATCTCACTTATGCCAACATTTTAAAAAGTTTGAGAGTTGGTATACTTTCTAAAGAAGCAGAAGCACCATTGAAAACCCGGCACATTAATGCACTTTATGGCGATAATGCATGTGCTACAGATGTTATGGAACAATTAGCCCCCAAAATGTCAATTGTATGGCCTTAATGCCAACTCTTGCAAGCTGTTTCAAATTCAATGAAATCATGCTAAGTAAAGAAATGCAACCAATAATGGAAATTAGCGCCACAGACAAACTAGATGTACATGGTATGACACTACCCATGTGTGACCAAGCCACAACAAGACTAAATAATTTAGAAAAATCAATCTCAAACACAGCAGGCTTAGAAAAGATGTTAAAATTATCCTTAAATTGCAGAGTAATGCTTAAACGTAACCTTGACGTGGACCAAGGACTAGTTAATGGAGCACTGGGTACAGTTGTTGGCTTTCAAACATACCCACGTGACAACAAAATTCATTTTGTCAATATACTCTTTGACAAACTTTCAGAAGTAAAACGGATAGGACGCTCAACAGCTAGATTCCTTCTCTTCAAAGATATGTATGTACGCAGAGAACAATTTTCTCTAACTCTTGCATACGCAGTCACAATTCATAAATCACAAGGTCTTACCCTAGACAAAGCAATGATAGATATTGGTAACACAGTCTTTAAAGAAGGCATGAGCTACGTAGCACTATCACGCTTACGTACACTTGACAGTCTATTTCTAATCAACTTTGATGCAAGTAAAGTAAACACTGATATTCCTTGCATTTTAGAATATAATAGACTTCGCTCACTATACACTCCCCATCTAAACACATAGGGCCTCATTCCGAGTATGGCGGTAAGGGATAGCGGCCACCGCTAACGAGAGCGGTGGCGGTAATCTCTTACCGCCATACTCCGAGTTCCCTTTGCGCCATGGAGGTTTTAACACCTGCTTTTAGCAGGTGTTAAAATCCATGGCGCTAAGGGACCTTGATGTAAATTACGCCACCGTAATTTACGGTGGCGTAATTAACGCCTTCCCCACTCCCATTATGCCCTATGGGGCAAGAATGGGAATGGGGAAGGGTAAATGGGGATTGGGGAATTACCGCCCCGCCAACCTTGGAATGGGGCGGTAATTCCGCCATCCACCAAGGCGCTGCCGGTCCGGGTACGGCGTCAACCAAGGCGTTAATAGCGCCATTGGTTAGCGCCGTACTCGGAATGAGGCCCATATTCTGTTCCACAAAAACTAAAACGTTGTAAAAGAAAACTAAATCAAACTGAAATGCAACAGGACGTCACTGGAAATCCTCCAAAGAGAGTAAAAGAAACTAATACTCCATCAAGTACCACAAACAAAAAAGAATCAATTAGAGAAAGTAAACCAGGTACTTCTTTAAAGAAGGAAAACAAACTCCAAAAAAAGCAGTTAGATACAGAACTACCTGGACCATTTAAATTCTCAAATATAGTTGGTGTAAGTTGCTATGCAAATGTAGCAATGAATATTCTATTTCAATTACCACCAATTGTTGACAACATTTACTCACACAGTACAAACCCATTGTGTTTGCAAATGTTAGTACTTCACAGAAATGCAGCAAACAATCCTGACAACACATATAGTGTTTTTGGAATAAGAGGACAATTGGACTACTGTGCTGGAATGGTGAAATTCACTATAAACTCACAGGAAGATCCACAAGAATTTCTAATGTACTTACTACAAGTACTGGAAAACAAAAACATACCTATAAATGAAATCTTTCAGAAAACATACATGCACTCTCTGCAACAATGTGACACAAGAAGAAATCCCCAATGAACGCTTCATATATATATCAATACCAAATTGTGAATCCATTCCATTTCAGCAATGCAAACCATGGTAGATTATGCTCTACCTGCAATTCAGATAATCACTCCACGTTAGTAATACAAACACATAGTAAATACGTAATACTAATGCTTCTACGTTACAATGCAGATGGTACCAAAAACAACTGCAAGCTGACTGGATTCAAACATGGTCAAATATCACTTGGTAAGAAAACCTTCACAACAATAGGTATAATCTACCACGCAGGATCCACAACCAATTCAGGGCACTACACTGCATACATAAAAAAGAAATGTGGATGGTTTGAATGTAATGATAGTACCATTACTCTAAAGCAGAGATTACCAGCAAATCTTACAAACGCTCATTTGATGTTCTTAAAACCAAAATTTGATAAATAAACTGTATTTAAACCTTTAAGTAAATTTGTGTTCCAAAAATATAAACTGTTAGAATACTCCAAAAGCTATCTAACTGCTCAAAGATTCTACAACAACTAATCAGATAAATGAATACCACTAAATTAGACCAAAAAATATACAGTTAGAATACGCCAATTGGTATCTAACTGTCCCAAAATTATAAATGTGTGTTAAAATAATATAAACTGTTAGAATACTCCAAAAGCTATCTAACAGCTCAAAGATTCTACAACAACTAATCAGATAAATGAATACCACTAAATTAGGCCAAAAAATACACAGTTAGAATACGCCAATTGGTATCTAACTGTCCCAAAATTTAACAATATCCAAATAGGTAAATGAAAACCACTACAATATATTAAAAAAATAGACAGTTAGAATACGCCAATTGGTATCTAACTGCTCCAAAATTTTATAATATCAAAACAAATGAAGAATCTGTTACTGTTCCAGTGGAAATACAACAAAGCAAAGTATAAAGCATTAGCCAGAAACAACAAGTGAACACTGAAAACAAACAAACAAATAAACTGTAGCATAACAGAAAAAGGTTTTTTTTTAAATCCAACATGGATTTTTTTTTCTCCCACATTCCCAATAATTTTAGCAACAAATACAGAAACTGAGCAAATTGCACAGTACTCTGATTTGTACTCTACTAAATATGAGGGTCGAAAAAAAATAAAAGTATATTGCTTATACAATGTAATAAGTCATTACAAAATACTAATACTAACATGCTATTTTCTTTTATCACAGAAATGAAGAAAAAAAACATGGACTCCCATTACTAGACCAAACAGTAAGTATACAATAATAAGGACAACCATAGTAGCACATCACATCCATAGTATCTAATACCTTTGTTCCTTATACATTTGTTTTTCACCCAAAGTTATAAACAAATATGAATGTGATATGCTGCGTGGTTGTTGCCATGGCATAGAGTCTTGGGTGCACGGCCAAATGGCCATGCACCCAAGACTCTATGCCCTGGCAACAACCACGCAGCATATCACATCCATAGAGTCAAACATTTCAACTATGATCTATGGGAAACTTTTAATGTCCGCGAACAATGTGAGTGTTCTTAGAACACTTTGAACTTGCCAGCGAACAATACGGACACCGTTTTCAGGACACCCCCAACGAACATTTCAGAACAACGCGATAGTTCTTAGAACACTTTCAACTTAACAACGAACAATACGGACACCGTCCTAAGGACACCCCCTACGAACATTCCAGGACACCGGGAGTGTTCTCAAAAACGTCTTCAGAACACCCCCATCTTGCTTATTTGCGAACAATTCAGGACACCGCGAGTGTTTTTAGGACACATTCAACTTGACAGAGAACAATACGGACAGCGTCCTCAGGACACCCCCTACGAACATTCCAGGACACCGGGAGTGTTCTCAAAAACGTCTTCAGAACACCGCCATCTTGTTTATTTGCGAACATTTCAGGACACCGCGAGTGTTCTTAGGACACATTCAACTTGACAAAGAACAATACGGACAGCGTCCTCAGGACACCCCCTAAGAACACTCCCCGGACACCGGGAGTGTTCTTAGAAGCGTCTTCAGAACACCACCATCTTGTTTATTTGCGAACATTTCAGGACACCGCGAGTGTTCTTAGGACACATTCAACTTGACAAAGAACAATACGGACAGCGTCCTCAGGACACCCCCTACGAACACTCCCCGGACACCGCGAGTGTTCTTAGAAGCGTCTTCATAACACCCCATTTTGTTTATTTGCAAACATTTCAGGACACCTCGCGTGTTCTTAGAACACATTCAACTTGACAGAGAACAATACGGACAGCGTCCTCAGGACACCACCTACGAACACTCCCCGGACACCGCGAGAGTTCTTAGAACAGTTTCACTTTGCTTGCGAACAAAACGGACACATTTTGACTCCTTAGAACACCCCCTAGTCAGTTTATTTAGAACATTTCAGAACACCCGTGATGTCCGCAAACAAATCGAACACAAAAAGAACGTCTAACACATAAAAAACACAACTTTCATCCTATCTCACACACTCCCACCCTCCACAAACACTCCTACACACCAACACACTCTACAAAATACACATTTTGAACAAATTTTCACCGCGCTGTCCGGGGACGTCCGCGAATCCAATATGGCGGGCGCTACTGAAAAATCTGTCGCGCTTCACGCTCCACGCCGTCCAATCAGCGAACACTTTGCATGTCCGCGAACATCACGCAAGACGATTGGCCAATCAGGACACTTTCCACGGAGCGAACAGGGAAGTGTATCCGCAAACCGAACACAGATATCACTAATTTTTTTTTACCTACTTTTTGGTCATTTAAAAAAAAAACTACTGGACGAATTTTCACCAAATTTGCAAAAGCAGGCTTTCGGGACAAAGCCGTTGCTACTGGTCCAAATTTGGTGGAAATCCGTCCAGCGGTTTGGACTGTAGACGCAAGCAAAATTTTTTTCCCATTCACTCTATGGAGAGTGAGTATAATGTATACAAATATGAGCATATAGAGGGAAGGTAGAGTAATAAAAATAAAACTATGACAAAGTGCTGATAACCATAATGATTATCTTCATGCACAGAAAGGATTCCTCTCTTTCAAGCCTGTATCTTCCGCTATGTACATGTTTCATGTATGATGTGACAGGACCCCAAGTCTACAAATATAGTACCTTTTCAATTTTTACTTCCTGACTGTTACTGTAGAAAACTGTGTGGCTTCGATATGTCAGTAAAGGATAAAAAGGGAGAGCCAGCCATGTGATGTCATCAGTTATGTCATCAATGACATTTGTGATGTCATCTTTGATGTCCTGGGTGTTAGTGTTAGCAGTGCACGGTGGCGCGAGTTATGGTTGCTTATGTTACCATAACTGGCGAATTTCAAGGGTTTTTCGGTTTTACTTGGAACCATAACGTCCCTTTAACAAAGTTTTTTCACTGAATTTCATAGGTTTTTAGTAACACAACTTAACCATAATATCCGTGACATGTAACAGAACATATTAACCCCCTCGTAGTGATTTTCATGTCCGCGGACTACCGCCATGTCCGCGGACACATCGAAAATCTGAGCGTGGTGAATGTAAATTGAAATAGTGTGCCCCATTTCCCCTTTGAAGTTGGCTCTGAAAAGAGCTGTTTTTTTTTTTTACAGATGCTTGACAGACACCTGTTATTTTATATTTTTTTTCTTGTTTTTTTTCTTACTTTACTCCTAAAATCTTCACATAACCTTCTCCAAAGCAACCCTTACATTCCAAAATAAAAAGGCATTTCCGGTAAAAGATAAAGAAATGCCATCTTCTTTAAAATTAACAGCATTACTGGCATCAATATTCTCATTGTTACAGAAGAACATACCAGCTCTAAGCAAGAAGGCACACATGCCTCGGTTGATGACACACCTAGCAATGTTTTGCTGAGGACAAAAAACTGAACTATTTCCCATATTGCCCTAGGTAGTAATCCAGAAAAAATTACTTTCGCATTTGGAAGGATCTTCACTACGGCTTGAACCAAGCGTTCCAAATCAGCCAACAAAGTAGGGGCACTGACGTTGCCCAAATGGAAAGCACCATAGTGCAAAACTACCACATGCGGACTGTTCATCGTGGTCATATCCGCACAAACTTGTACAATTCTCTGTACATTGCAATCAGGCACAGTGCTCCACACCACCTCCACTCATTTGACATCAAAGTTCTTTGCAACATGCCTGCATTCAGCGTACTGCTGTAAACCATGCACAAACATATCTCCGAGCACCAACACCCTGACTTTCTCCACTTCTGCCATCTTCACCACACACAGTCTCTTTCAACACAAATCCACAACCTCGACATCTGATTGGCTGATCCGTACAGTCTTCTTTCCATGTTGGATTTCCTGGAAAAACCCGGATTTACCACGCCCTGTCCACGAACAGCCGCGGTGCCCGCGGACGCCATCCACTTTACTCTCTGTACCATTCCCTCATTGCATACAGCTAAGCAATCACACAATACGAATAACGTCCTCAGAACACCCCCATTTTGTGAATTTTCCAACATTTCAGGACAATTATCATTTCATTATTCTACATATTAACATTACAAATATACTTTTATCTTGTACTCTGCACACAATGCTATCTTTCTCCATTAGCAGCTCAGTATACTACATAGAATCCCATAATACAATGCTATTTATTTATATAAATGCATCGTTCAAAGCACTAATAACGGTATGATATTTATTGCAATATCCTTGACACTTTTTTCGGAACATTATAATAAAAATCCCTAGTACACAAATTCCATGAAAAGTACATACACATGTGATGTCATCAGTGATTTCATCAATGACATTTGCGATGTCATCTTTGATGTCCTGAGTGTTAGTCTTAGCAGTGCATGGTGTTGGCGCGAGTTATTTTTCATAGCTTACTTTAACTTGCTATTTTCAGGGGTCTTTTGGCTGTACTTAGAACCATAACGTCCTTTAAACAAACTTTTTTTAATATCACGCAAACAATATACAAACATGGCGTGCAAAAACCAACTTCTACAGATGGCTTTACACAGAATGTTGCAAAGTAAGAATTTATGCTCGTTCACAGTGAAGGTCAGCTGCTTCATTTTTTTCTCGGGCCCCGGAGAGGCTCACGAAGCACACTATAAGGTTGTATTGTGTTTTGACCTTGACAGACAGAGATTGTGATGAAAGACTTCTCTTGAAGGAGTGTTGCTAAAACGTAAGAGAAGATAAAGATGACATTTCTGAAACGAAACCACTTTTACATATTATATCACTATGCGAAAGATCGTTGGCACACGCGGAGTCGTATTTTCGGACTGCACCACTCGTAGACAATGGAAATTGCAATTGTACTGTAAGTAACCCTTTACATTACTTTATACCAAATATAATTACATGAGCGTAGCATTAAAGACCGCTGAAGTTGAACTTGTTCGTTGAAAGTGGCATAATGTTTTCTACCGCGCACTATCACCGCCGAATTGATCCCCTGTCGTTAAGAGGGCTCTGAAAAAGGCAGACGACACAGAGTGGGTTAATATAAATAATTTAACCGGTCTATAGGCGGTCAAGCGCTCTACTCGCTGTGCCACTTCACTGTAGCCTGTCAAGTGGCACAGCGAGTACAGCGCTCGCTTTGACATCCGTGCACAGCTTGCTAACGCAAGTTCGAATCCCGGCAAGCCCAAACTCAGCCTTTCATCCTTCCGTGGTTGATAAATGAGCACCACACACCGTGGTTAATAATAAGCACCGCTTAGATACCTCACAGTTCTTAGCGCTATATGAATGGGAAAATATTATTATTTTATTATTAACATACTCTGTTGCACTATCTTCGATAGCAAATAGTTTCACGCCCTAATAAATAAAATGATGATTTTTAATGAAGATCGGCTGGTGAGACTAATTTATGTTTTTTAAAACAGGTACGTGGCCCCGTTTTGTCTATGTCACGATTTACAGACTCCAGCGGATGGGGTCTTCAACTGCCAGGTGCAAGTCCAAATATGCAACTTCATGACCCTCACCATTTTATGGGACAATCGCCAAGGACCAATATGCCCTTACGCAGTACTAGCGGCTACAAACAACATACCAACCAATACGGTGGTCTAATGGCTCGTTGTTGGAGCAACCTTCCGATTATCAGAGAGACCATTTACTGCTTTTATCATAAACCAACAGCCTATCTACCGCAAAGGAACAACGCGTGGCTCCAAATAAACTTTTGCTGATCGACAGCAGAGACAATAGCAAATCGCTGAATATTCACTAAACATTTCATGTGAAATAAATGTACTTTACCAAATGTACAATCCTGCTGTTTACTTTTAAACCACAGTTTCATATTCCGAATTGTGGCACACTGAGTTGTAACCTGATCTAACACTCTCTGTACCGCAAAGGTACATCGCGTGTCTCAACATGAACTTTTGCGGATCGACAACAAAGACAAATGCAAATTGCTGAATATTCTCTAAACATTTGATGTCAAATAAATGTACTTTACAACATTTACAATCTTGCTCTTTGCTTTTAAATCACAGTTTCATATTCTGAATTGTGGCGCGCTGTGTTGTGACATAATGTGTGTTGTCTTCCGGGTTCTGTGTAAAGTCGCGCAGTACTGGAGACAACTGGGCACGTTTCAGCAACTTAACCATAACTACATGGCCACTACCACGGTAGTGGCCATGTAGTTATGGTTAAATTGCTGTTTCCATAGGAAGAGCACTTTTTGGGTGGCTTATAACTTCGCTCTCCCTGGACGGATCCTCACCAAACTTTGCAAAAAAAGTATTTGGGTCACTCTGAATTTATTTGCAGTTTGGTGAGGATTCGTCCAGGGGGGGGCAAAGTTATAGGGGGGTCCCAAAACTTTTTTTTTCCCATAGACTGAATGGGAAAATAATTTTGCTCGCACCTACAGCCCAAACCGCTGGACGGATTTCCACCAAATTTGGACCAGGAGCAGCGTCTTGGTCCCGAAAGCGTGCTTTTGCAAATTTGGTGAAAATCCGTCCAGTAGTTTTTTTTAAAATGACCAAAAAGTAGGTAAAAAAAAATTAGTGATATTTGTGTTCGGTTCGCGGACCCACTTCCCTCTTCGCTCCGCGGACAGTGTCCTGATTGGCCAATCGTCTTGCGTGATGTTCGCGGACATGCAAAGTGTTCGCTGATTGGACGGCGTGGAGCGTGAAGCGCGTCAGATTTTTCGGTAGCGCCCGCCATCTTGGATTTGCGGACGTCCGCGGACAGTGCGGTGAAACTTTGTTCAAAATGTGTATTTTGTAGAGTGTGTTGGTGTGTAGGAGTGTTTGGGGAGGGTGGGAGTGTATGATATAGGATGAAAGTTGTGTTTTTTATGTGTTAGACGTTCTTTTTGTGTTCGATTTGTTTGCGGACATCACGGGTGTTCTGAAATGTTCTAAATAATCTGACTAGGGGGTGTTCTAAGGACTCAATATGTGTCCGTTTTGTTTGCAAGCAAAGTGAAACTGTTCTAAGAACACTCGCGGTGTCCGGGGAGTTTTCGTAGGGGGTGTCCTGAGGACGCTGTCCGCATTGTTCTCTGTCAAGTTGAATGTGTTCTAAGAACACCCGCGGTGTCCTGAAATGTTCGCAAATAAACAAAATGGGGGTGTTCTGAAGACGTTTTTGAGAACACTCCCGGTGTCCTGAAATGTTCGTAGGGGGTGTCCTGAGGACGCTGTCCGTATTGTTCTCTGTCAAGTTGAATGTGTTCTAAGAACACCCGCGGTGTCCTGAAATGTTCGCAAATAAACAAAATGGGGGTGTTCTGAAGACGTTTTTGAGAACACTCCCGGTGTCCTGAAATGTTCGTAGGGGGTGTCCTGAGGACGCTGTCCGTATTGTTCTCTGTCAAGTTGAATGTGTTCTAAGAACACCCGCGGTGTCCTGAAATGTTCGCAAATAAACAAAATGGGGGTGTTCTGAAGACGCTTCTAAGAACACTCGCGGTGTCCGGGGAGTGTTCGTAGGTGGTGTCCTGAGGACGCTGTCCGTATTGTTCTCTGTCAAGTTGAATGTGTCCTAAGAACACTCGCGGTGTCCTGAAATGTTCGCAAATAAACAAAATGGGGGTGTTCTGAAGACGCTTCTAAGAACACTCGCGGTGTCCGTTAAGTGTTCGTAGGGGGTGTCCTGAGGACGCTGTCCGTATTGTTCTCTGTCAAGTTGAATGTGTTCGAAGAACACCCGCCGTGTCCTGAAATGTTCGCAAATAAACAAAATGGGGGTGTTCTGAAGACGTTTTTAGAACACTCCCGGTGTCCTGAAATGTTCGTAGCGGGTGTCCTGAGGACGCTGTCCGTATTGTTCTCTGTCAAGTTGAATGTGTTCTAAGAACACCCGTGGTGTCCTGAAATGTTCGCAAATAAACAAAATGGGGGTGTTCTGAAGACGCTTCTAAGAACACTCGCGGTGTCCGGGGAGTGTTCGTAGGGGGTGTCCTGAGGACGCTGTCCGTATTGTTCTCTGTCAAGTTGAATGTGTCCTAAGAACACTCGCGTTGTCCTGAAATGTTCGCAAATAAACAAAATGGGGGTGTTCTGAAGACGCTTCTAAGAACACTCGCGGTGTCCGGGGAGTGTTCGTAGGGGGTGTCCTGAGGACGCTGTCCGTATTGATCTCTGTCAAGTTGAATGTGTTCTAAGAACACCCGTGGTGTCCTGAAATGTTCGCAAATAAACAAAATGGGGGTGTTCTGAAGACATTTTTGAGAACACTCCCGGTATCCTGAAATGTTCCTAGGGGGTGTCCTGAGGACGCTGTCTGTATTGTTCTCTGTCAAGTTGAATGTGTTCTAAGAACACCCGCGGTGTCCTGAAATGTTTGCAAATAAACAAAATGGGGGTGTTCTGAAGACGTTTTTGAGAACACTCCCGGTGTCCTGAAATGTTCGTAGGGGGTGTCCTGAGGATGCTGTCCGTATTGTTCTCTGTCAAGTTGAATGTGTCCTAAGAACACTCGCGGTGTCCTGAAATGTTCGCAAATAAACAAGATGGTGGTGTTCTGAAGACGCTTCTAAGAACACCCGCGGTGTCCAGGGAGTGTTCGTAGGGGGTGTTCTGAGGACGCTGTCCGTATTGTTCTCTGTCAAGTTGAATGTGTCCTAAGAACACTCGCGGTGTCCTGAAATATTCGCAAATAAACAAGATGGTGGTGTTCTGAAGAAGCCTCTAAGAACGCTGTGGGTGTCCTGGAATGTTCGTAGGGGGTGTTCTGAGGACGCTGTCCGTATTGTTCTCTGTCAAGTTGAATGTGTCCTAAGAACACTCGCGGTGTCCTGAAATGTTCGCAAATAAACAAGATGGTGGTGTTCTGAAGAAGCTTCTAAGAACACTCCCGGTGTCCTGGAATGTTCGTAGGGGGTGTCCTGAGGACGCTGTCCGTATTGTTCTCTGTCAAGTTGAATGTGTTCTAAGAACACCCGCGGTGTCCTGAAATGTTCGCAAATAAACAAAATGGGGGTGTTCTGAAGAGGTTTTTGAGAACACTCCCGGTGTCCTGGAATGTTCGTAGGGGGTGTCCTTAGGACGCTGTCCGTATTGTTCGTTGTTAAGTTGAAAGTGTTCTAAGAACTATCGCGTTGTTCTGAAATGTTCGTAGGGGGTGTCCTGAAAATGGTGTCCGTATTGTTCGCTGGCAAGTTCAAAGTGTTCTAAGAACACTCACATTGTTCGCGGACATTAAAGGTTTCGCATAGATCATAGTTGAAATGTTTGACTCTATGGATGTGATATGCTGCGGTGGTTGTTGCCAGGGCAGCATATCACATTCATATTTGCTTATAAATTTGGGTGAAAAACAAATGTATAAGGAACAAAGGTATTAGATACTATGGATGTGATATGCTGCTATGGTTGTCCTTATTATTGTATACTTACTGTTTGGTCTAGTAATGGGAGTCCATGTTTTTCTTCTTCATTTCTGTGATAAAAGAAAATAGCATGTTAGTATTAGTATTTTGTAATGACTTATTACATTGTATAAGCAATATACTTTTATTTTTTTTCGACCCTCATATTTAGTAGAGTACAAATCAGAGTACTGTGCAATTTGCTCAGTTTCTGTATTTGTTGCTAAAATCATTGGGTCTGTGGGAGAAACAAAAATCCATGTTGGATTAAAAAAAAACCCTTTTTCTGTTATGCTACAGTTTATTTGTTTGTTTGTTTTCAGTGTTCACTTGTTGTTTCTGGCTAATGCTTTATACTTTGCTTTGTTGTATTTTTTTGGAGCAGTAACAGATTCTTCATTTGTTTTGATATTATAAAATTTTGGAGCAGTTAGATACCAATTGGCGTATTCTAACTGTCTATTTTTTAAATATATTTTAGTGGTTTTGATTTATCTATTTGGATATTGTTAAATTTTTGGACAGTTAGATACCAATTGGCGTATTCTAACTGTGTATTTTTTTGGCCTAATTTAGTGGTATTCATTTATCTGATTAGTTGTTGTAGAATCTTTGAGCTGTTAGATAGCTTTTGGAGTATTCTAACAGTTTATATTATTTTAACACAAATTTATAATTTTGGGACAGTTAGATACCAATTGGCGTATTCTAACTGTGTATTTTTTGGTCTAATTTAGTGGTATTCATTTATCTGATTAGTTGTTGTAGAATCTTTGAGCAGTTACATAGCTTTTGGAGTATTCTAACAGTTTATATTTTTTTAACACAAATTTACTTAAAGGTTTAAATACAGTTTTTTTATCAAATTTTGGTTTTAAGAACATCAAATAAGCGTTTGTAAGATTTGCTGGTAATCTCTGCTTTAGAGTAATGGTACTATCATTACATTCAAACCATCCACATTTCTTTTTTATATATGCAGTGTAGTGCCCCGAATTGTTTGTGGCTCTTGCGTGGTAGATTATACCTATTGTTGTGAAGGTTTTCTTACCAAGTGATATTTGACCATGTGTGAATCCAGTCAGCTTGCAGTTGTTTTTGGTACCATCTGCATTGTAACGTAGAAGCATTAGTATTACGTATTTACTATGTGTTTGTATTACTAACGTGGAGCGATTATCTGAATTGCAGGTAGAGCATAATCTACCATGGTTTGCATTTTGTACAAGTTGCTGAAATGGAATGGATTCACAATTTGGTATTGATATATATATGAAGCGTTCATTGGGGATTTCTTCTTGTGTCACATTGTTGCAGAGAGTGCATGTATGTTTCCACATGTATGAAATCTGAAAGATTTCATTTATAAGTATGTTTTTGTTTTCCAGTACTTGTAGTAAGTACATTAGAAATTCTTGTGGATCTTCCTGTGAGTTTATAGTGAATTTCACCATTCCAGCACAGTAGTCCAATTGTCGTCTTATTCCAAAGACACTATATGTGTTGTCAGGATTGTTTGCTGCCTTTCTGTGAAGTACTAACATTTGCAAACACAATGGGTCTGTACTGTGTAAGTAAATGTTGTCAACAATTGGTGGTAATTGAAATAGAATATTCATTGCTACATTTGCAAAGCAACTTACACCAACTATATTTGAGAATTTAAATGGTCAAGGTAGTTCTGTATCTAACTGCTTTTTTTGGAGTTTGTCTTCCTTCTTTAAAGAAGTACCTGGTTTACTTTCTCTAATTGATTCTTTTTTGTTTGTGGTACTTGATGAAGTATTAGTTTCTTTTACTCTCTTTGGAGGATTTGCAGTGACGTCCTGTTGCATTTCTGTTTGATTTAGTTTTCTTTTACAACGTTTTAGTTTTTGTGGAACAGAATATGTGTTTAGATGGGGAGTGTATAGTGAGCGAAGTCTATTATATTCTAAAATGCAAGGAATATCAGCGTTTACTTTACTTGCATCAAAGTTGATTAGAAAAAGACCGTCAAGTGTACGTAAGCGTGATAGTGCTATGTAGCTCATGCCTTCTTTAAAGACTGTGTTACCAATATCTATCATTGCTTTGTCTAGGGTAAGACCTTGTGATTTATGAATCGTGACTGCGTATGCAAGAGTTAGAGAAAATTGTTCTCTGCGTACATACATATCTTTGAAGAGAAGGAATCTAGCTGTTGAGCGTCCTATCCGTTTTACTTCTGAAAGTTTGTCAAAGAGTATATTGACAAACTGAATTTTGTTGTCACGTGGGTATGTTTGAAAGCCAACAACTGTACCCAGTGCTCCATTAACTAGTCCTTGGTCCACGTCAAGGTTATGTTTAAGCATTACTCTGCAATTTAAGGATCATTTTAACATCTTTTCTAAGCCTGCTGTGTTTGAGATTGATTTTTCTAAATTATTTAGTCGTGTTGTGGCTTGGGCACACATGGGTAGTGTCATACCATGTACATCTAGTTTGTCTGTAGCGCTAATTTCCATTATTGGTTGCATTTCTTTACTTAACATTATTTCATTGAATTTGAGACAGCTTGCAAGAGGTGGCATTAAGGCCATACAATTGACATTTTTGTGGGCTAATTGTTCCATAACATCTGTAGCACATGCATTATCGCCATAAAGTGCATTAATGTGCCGGGTTTTCAATGTTGCTTCTGCTTCTTTAGAAAGTATACCAACTCTCAAACTTTTTAAAATGTTGGCATAAGTTAGATCTGCAGATTGGCGCATGTTTTCTGTTAATTCTCTGTATTGGAAATGTTGCCAAAGGTTGACATTTCCAATGCTGCCAACAGTTTTACGGCAGAGTTTGTGCCGTAATGTTTTAAAAATAGGTTCACCTTTTACTGGTGTTAATTGAAGCAGATCTCCAAAAACAATAATGTGTTTTCCTGCAAAGAGCTCTTCATAGTCTGTTTTGAGTACTTCTTGTAATCTGAGGTGAATCAAAGCTAACATCAGGTTGGAGACATGCTCACTTCATCTATTAGTAGCATTTTCATTTGTTTCAATACTCTGCGTAATTCCATTGCAGCTTCTGCAGCAAGTTTGTAATAGTCTAATTTGTTCTGGTGTTCTACTGGTAATAGTAGTAATCGGTGTAATGTAACACCACCTATGTTGTAGGCAGCTAAACCTGTGGGGGCAGTGACAACAGCTGACAGTTTGTTGTTTGTCAATTGTTGAAGGAACTTACTAATGATTTTGATTAGGAATGTTTTGCCAGAACCAGCTTCACCACTGACGTACAGTAGTATAGGTTTATAATTATGGCAGAAACATTCTTTATTTTCATGTTTTACACCATGTGCAATGTGGCTTGTTACTTCTTGAAAAATGCTACTTTGCTCATTGTTTAGTTTTGATTGTAGTATAGTTAAGTCTTCCTTGTCTTCATACTGACACATGGTGTTTTCTACTTCTATCATAGCTAATTCTGCCTCATTTGTTATTAGTGGTTCTCCCAGTGGTTCTTGGCTTCCTGTTACAGAAGGTTGACTACTGTCAGGAGTATCCTTATCTAGTTGGGCTTGGAGTTCTTCTTCATGTTGCTGTTCATTGTGCAACATTGTTTTGTACTGTGTAAAGTTTACATCAGTTATAGTGCTTTCATTTGCTTTGAAAGCATCCTCATATGAGTCATAGTTATCTAGTAATTGTTCTTCTTTTCTCCATGGTTTGAAGAGTTGTAGCAGGGACATGTAATATACTTCTTTATGTTGAGGAGTCTTCAATGACAATTTGATATGATTAATTAAATTTGGTTTAGTGAGTTTAACTAAGCTGCCTTCACAGTCTGTCACTCTATATTTACCTTTTTTTTTTATCAGGTTTCATATTATTTTTGTATGTGTAGTTTTGGGCTATTTGGTATAGACACATGTTTTCCAAAGCATTACTTCTGTTTGGGTAGTATGTGTCCAAAAAATTGTTTTTTAAAATGTCTTGGCTGTTGGGATCATGTTTGGCTATTGTTTCTATATCTTCATATGATTTTAGAACTCTTTTTCTAGATTTAGCTGGACCAAGACTTAGCCATACTATATTTTCAGATTTACCATACAATGAAGTACCAGTTAAACAATCAGCTGCTTCATAAGATCCACATTCTCTATGGGTGAGCATTTTTATGCCCAAGCTGTATAATTTCTGAGATACTGTTTTATCTGATGACAGGTCATTCCAGAGGTCTTGGAGCTCTGTCTTTTCTGCTTTAGTTAAGTATGCTGTGACATATCGTGCAACTGCAGTAGAATTTTCTGCAATGTGCTGCACATCTATGTTTGCATTCCATAAGTGGGCAATGATTGCATTATAATCATTGATATATTTTTCTTCTTCTTTTCTTTTTATGTAATATGTATTTTTAGGTGACTTACCTTTAACACTATATCTAACTGAAGACATGAGGTTGTTTACTTGACCTGTATTTGTAACTGGTCTAGGGAAACCAAATCGGCATTTGGTGTAGTATTTGCCTTTGTTTTTGTATATGCGACGACAATATTTTCCACATTTGTGTCTTTGAAATTGTAAAATTTGTGCACGAAGATCACTAATTGTGGCTTCTGATGGAATTTCACAAGTGACATATTTTTCAATAAACTGTAAAACAGTGGCATCACTGTCTTGACCAAATTTAGGAGCATCTTTAATCCATAAAAGCATGTGGATATGTGGTGCTCCTCTGGCTTGGTATTCTTTTCTCCAAAAGAAGTGTTGCACTTCTCCAAGGGGAGGAACAGTTTTATTACAAATGAAATGTAGCATAGCAATGAAGCGATGGTGAAAATATCTTGAAACATTAACAGGATCCAAAGAACAAAGTTCTCCAGGTGTTAGAATATCTATGTTTGTTTTGTTTTTATTTGATATGCATAGGAAATCATGTAAATCTTCCCATGCATATTCTGCACAACTTAATGTAACAAACCAAGTGGGTGGGCCAAGGTTTCTGATCATACAAAGTACATCCCCATGACGTCGAAACCAGTACTCTTTAGTACCATGCATATTTGCTAATAGATTTGTAATATTTGATTGTAAAACCTCATCCTTTTGTTGCACTTTCTCTAATAATTGTGTAGCTGTCATATTTTGAAAGTGTGATCCTGATTTTAATATGTGTGCAACTTCGTAACATAAAGTTGCTAGTTCACTTTCAAAGAGTAGGTGGAATATGTATTCCACATTTTGTCTAAATCTGGGATCTTCAGAATACATCCGTAATGAGCGGTATTCTGAAGCTGATATTTGAATAGGTCTATCATCATACCTTCCTCCTTTGCCAGTAGGAAAGAGTAGAGGAAAAGCACGTGCTTCTATACTTTTTTCGCATATACTGATTGGCGATCCTTTTGTTTGACGCATTTGGTAAGTTTCTAGTACATCTTGTACGGTGTCATTACAGTGCAAAGGATGAATTGTATAATGGTCTAAAGTATTTGATATTGTAGCAGGATCTAGTAGCTCAAATTGACCAGCTTCTTGTGTTTCTTGAATTATTTCAGTTGTATCTTTCAAGTTTTCTTCAATATTAATTTCTTTGTAATATTCATTATTCTTTTTAAGATATTGGAAGGCTTGTCTAACTTTATATAAATCTACCAGCTGTTGCCATATTTTTTTGTCTTTTGTAGGTACTCCATTTACTAATATAATTAAAGATTGCTGCATTGGACGTTGCACTCCTAGAGTATGCACATTTTCTTTTAGATTTAATGGTAAATAAACTACTTTTCCACAAATGCCTTTTACCAATTCAGAGGGAGGTAATTTTGCTGTTTTTGGTTGAAGGCGTATTATTGCTTGAAATGGGTGTACTGTTTGAATTATGATGCTCTCATATAAATTAAGTTGTTGTAGAGGTTTTGGTACTGGGTATAATTCCAAATTATTTGTGATAGAACGTGAAGGAATTTGGTTGTTGTCAAGTTTTGTAGTGCAATAACTGCAAAGTATTAAGGGCTCAGTTATTTCATATTTGTTTTCTGCTAGAAGGTAGAGAGCTAATTCAAACCATTTAGAATCTTCATTGTCTTCTATTTTGTATGATAGGTCCACAGTTTTTGTGTTACTTTTATAAAAAATTCTACGGCAACATACACATACATGGTTTGGTACTTCAGCTGATGTACTTTTAAATTTTAGTATTTCTTTTTTGTATGTGTTTAGCAAAAGGTTGCCATGTGTAGAATTGTTGCTTAATTGGTTTAAAGCTATTTCATTCTGTAAATGGCTTTCACTTCCAAAATATTTTTTCTGGATATAGTGAATTTCTTCAAGTAGGTCTTTTGCTGTACCATGTAGAAGGATGTTATTTAACTTTGCTAGTGCTAAAGCAGGACTTTTAGCATACTACAGTTTATAGACTAGATTTCTTATAGTTGAATGATGTGTTGATATCCTTTTGATATAATGGAAAGTGGTTTTACAAGTAGGTCCTGTAATGCAGGCCAATGAATGTCCTTGTAGTCCTGTGTACTTGCGCACTGGACAGGTATCTATATTTTGCAGTAATTTAATTTTGATTTTCTCTTTGCTTTTTACATATTTATTGAGGAATTGGTGTAAAGATTTGAAACATTGTTTGGGAATGTTACACATTGACGTGCATGGCCATTTGTACACTAGACATTCTGATTCAGTTGAATGGAGGGGTAATTCTAAGTTTTCAGGGCATATTTTTGTAAGGAGTACTTCTTGTTCCATTATGGTATTATTCACTTTTTCATAACCTCTACCACTGCTATTTATGGCAATTGTATTCGTTTGCTTTTGTTTGTACGCTTCTTCATTAAAATATGGTTCTGTGCTCGTAGTGTGATTCCATTCACCTCCGCAGATACTTAAGAAGTTCTTTCTGTTGACATTTCGCTTATTGAGAAGTCTTTTTTGTAATTTAGTTATTAGTTTTGTTAGTGGTTTCATTTTGTTTAACAGTAAAATAAATAAATTTCTTTTGAGAAGAATTGCACTGTCCATCAATGCTTCTAAGATTAATTTCCTACGATAGGTTTTAAGCTTTGAACCTGATTTCTCTCCTGTTTTTATCAGATTTTGAAGGACTTTGTTACGGTATATTTTGGCTAAAATACTTTTCTTGGTATGCTTACTTTGCACTATATTAAAATTTGAAGAAGTAGTTTTATCTGTACTGATAGCTGATTTTCTGTTAATTGTTTTTTGGTTTGTTTTACATTTTGATAGAGGAAGCGACGTTGTTGTACTTGAAACTTCTTGTGTTTCACTAAATGATTGTATTAGCTGTTTTGTTTCAACTTTTTTTACAAATTCTGCTAGAGATGGATGCTTATGTTGGACACCTTTATTTTCATTTGCTCTAATTTTGCGTTGCTTTCTACGGAGTTGTCTTTTGGTAGGCATACTTTAGGGTCTGTTGAAAAAAATAAAGAAGATATGGGTTGGGGTGTTCTGGAATGTATATGTGCTGTGTGCATGAGTGTTTGAGTAAGATGATAAAGATGTATGTAATGGTGTGTGATTGTGCATTGGGAACAAAAACTAGTAGGGATAGGTATTCTTGAATTTATGTGTTACTAAACTGGGGTTCAGATGACAAAAAAAAGTAAGCTAGTGGTGTGGAAAAGTACAAATAGTAAATCTAATGTATACAATTAAAACAGTTGTTTGTTCTATTATATGAAAATTGTAGTGGTTCAGTTGGCTAATTTGTGTGTCCAAAAATAGAAATTTGTGGGCCACTCTGGTTGTAAATCGCTGTTTAAGACATGGAAATTTTTGGACAAAATGGTACAAAATCTCTATTTTAAGAAACCAAAATAGCTCGTATTAATGTTATAGTATATTTGATTAATAATATAAATATTATGGTGATATTTTAATTACTTTTTTTTTTAAATTAACAGGTAACTTCTTAGTTTTTCTTTCTTCTACGAATTCGGCTGCTTCTTTTCAGGAAACTGGTCTTCACTGCAACTGTAAAAGCTTCAAATTAGGAACTTTGTTTGTATATAGCACTGTTTTTAATTTAGATATTGATTTTTTTAATTGAAATCCTCAGTGCCTTCTGTAAAACCATTAAACTAATTTATTTACATAAGATACATTGCATCAGTTCAGTACATATGATATGTTCTTAATGAACAAATTGTATTGAATGACTAACTGTAGCAAAAATAAAATATCTTTACTATGTCTTGTGAAATTTATAATGTATTAGTGAATACCACTATTTCTGTAAGTAAACTGTTCTAGGTAATTGCGCCTCAATGTCATGTCTCATTTAAAGTAATTAAGTAAATAAATAAATAAAAACAAAAAATATGAAATTGTATACGTATTTTTATAAAGGTTTAAACATAGATTGTGTTTGCATGCAATTTTGTTTGAATATATGTAGTCTATATATTTCATTTAAAAAATGTTAGTTTAACATGATTTGAGTGTGTGTGTATAAAGAAAGTAAAAAGTATAAAGGTGTATAAGTGATAGTTGATTTTAGGAAATTGAAAAAAGTACAGTAAATTCATTTTACAGATTTTACAAGGTAAAAGTCTGTTTGAAAATGTGTTCATCTACCATAGCTCCCAACTCACATGCTTTTGGCGGGTGTCACACGCCTTATAAAGGGCAGACTCACCCGCCAAGCCTCCTGCACGCCCATTCATTCCAATGGGCGTCTCACCCGCCAAAAACAAAATCGGGTGATTTCACCCGCCTGTTAAACAAAAATGGTTGAGAGCTATGTCATCTACTAGACAGAAAATATGCATACCTGAAGTTTGTGTTCATGCATATGGATATGCATGGAGCTGCAAGTAGAAATCTTGAAGACTTGTACAGTATTTCTGGTAGATGCTGCTTGCCAATGATATGACACTTGTACTCAGAGAGATTCAGAGTACATTTGCAGTGCTGATCTATGATGATGCAGTTAGATGTAGAGGTCTTGAATGTGATTGGTGCATGGTCATGTGATTTTTGAGGTACATCCAATGAGGGAATGGCAGAGAGAGTGTAGTGGAAATGGTAGAAGGGCCATTCATGTTACGATATGTCCGCGGACATGGCGGTAGTTCCAGGACATCGGGAGTTACATCCGGGGATTTTTGGGTTCAGAAGTCATGCAAATGAGAATAAGCACTGAAAGGGATTGGTCAGGCATGTTTGGTGGGTGTGTTGGCCCAGGAGAGATTTTCTCAGATACTCTTTTTGCTGAGAGAACAAAAGATAGCTATGGCTGTGTGTTTCAGAAAACAGATTGTTTGGATTTTAGGAGATTCGTGGATACATTGGTTGAAGGTGCATGCAGAAAGCTGTGGAGTAGCTGTAGATCTTGGATTCCCACATGTGGAAGTACACTGGCATGGAGTACGTGGAATGAAGTGGTTGGACTTGCTACCTCTCTGTGCTACTTTGGAGACAGAGCAACATCCAGACATAATTGTAATTCATTGTGGAGGGAACAGTTTAGGACATGTGACTGGAATTTTTTTGCAATTTGCTATGAAAGAAGGACTGAGGAAGGTTATGGACATGTTTCCTAATTCTCAAGTGATATTTTCACGGATTGCGCAGAGACAAATGTGGCTTCGTTCTTCTTCATTTGGTCCACAAATGGAAAAAGCAAGGCGCAATGTTAATAAGGCTGTTTGTGGCTTGCTACGAGATTTTGGCATGTCTTCTTTTCACAATGAAAATATTATGTTTTGTAGTACATACATTTTTCGCAGAGATGGAGTCCATCTTACTTATGCTGGCAATCAGATTTTTCTGAGAAATGTACAAAATGCATTGCGACCTTTTTTGGAATTACAACAACGATTTTGAAGTAGATGTTAAGCATTTACAATTTTTGACTTACAAACACCACCCAAAGGCTCTTTTCAGAGCCACCACTTCTTTCCAGAGAAAATTACAATGTTTGTGATGGAGTAGCAACCCAATTTTTTTAATGTTCGCGAACTGTCCGCGGACTTCTAAAAAATACAAAGAGCCCTGCTTCATTTATTTTCACTTCTATTTTTTACCTGGGAAAGGCGGCTCTGAAAAGAGCCTTATTTTTTTTTGATTTTTGTAATTTTGTATTTTATTTGGTTTTTCAGACACGACACACTAGAAGAGGAGGGTAAAGGAGGGTAAAGGGGGGGACACAAACCACAGGGATAAGAAAGGGCGAGCTGAGAGAGGAAGATGTAGAGTGGGTTTTATTTGGGTAGTGAGCAGGTCTTCTCGTGCTCTGAGACGATAGTCTCAAAAGCACTCCGAAGTCGCTCCCCCCTGCAGAGTACTGTGTCACAGTACATACATACAACTGTGACCCTCGAAAGGTAAGGGTCATCAGCATTCTTTATGGCCTGTGAGGCAGCTTGAGAAAGACGCTGTCCCACAGAGGTGGTCCTTGTGATGACAGGATCAGAAACAGAGGATGAAGTAGAGGAAATCAACCTGCTACGTTCTTCGCAAGGTACAACCCTGCGAATAGCCCCAGAGTGAAATGACCTCAGGTGTCGCTTCATAGTAGTGGTACCAAAGCTGTAGTTACCGTGCTTCCCGCGACTGAGTATTATTTTGCACTCATTGCAGGTAACATGGTTCGCACGAGCCTTAGGACCATTCCCATGAATGGTAAATAACCGCCACACCCAAGACTCACGCCTAGTGCGGGTAGTAGGGATTTCCTCTACCTCATTCTCATCATCCTCTTCTTCCTCCTCCGCATCCTCAGTCCTGTTCCCCTCTTCAGGCCCTTGGGGAGGTGGTGGTGGTGGAGGGGGTGGTGGTTGTGCTGAAGCAGGTGCAGCACCAAGTGGCAGTTCAGCAGCCAAGGATGCCATGTCGATGATGGTGTAGTCTGTAGGTGGCAGCAAAAATCACTGTGTTCTGAAGAATAGCCAGAAACACAATGGGAATAAGCTCTTGGGCGTGGTCTTTTATAGGGGTGCTTGTGCGCGGTCCGCGGACATGCGCACTGTGCGCGGACAGATCAAACACAAAAAAAGGATCGGAAAGTTTCAAAAGGTATATAGAAACTCAAGATTGCTATGTGGGACTTGTGGCATGGTGAGATTTTATTGAAAAATATTATGGATTAACTGAAAATGTACTTTTAAATTGTTCGGGGACACGAACAGTGTCCGCATTTCAGGACACACGATGAGCGTGGGCGCGGTCATATGATCTGTTTGCGAACTAGTCTGCGAAGGAAGCGCCTGTCCGCAGGACACCAAGTGCACGGAGATTGGTTAGCGCATGCACATTGATGTCCTACGGACACTGTTCGGGTTCTGAAGTAATTAAAAGTGCGTCACACGTGAAACGAACATTTCAGGACACCGCGTGTGTTCTTAGAACAGTTTAAACTTGGTAGCGAACAGTAAGGACAGATATAGTGTTCTTCAGGACTCGTGTAATTTAGTTTATGCACAAACATTTTAGGACACCAGTTGTGTTCTTAGAACACTTTCAATTGGGTAGCGAACACTACGAACAGTTGTACTGTTGTTCAGGACACGTCATTTTCGTTTATTTAGGAACATTTCAGGACACCAATTGTGTTCTTAGGACAGTTTTAAGTTGATAGCGAACATTACGGACGGATATAGTGTTCTTTAGAACACTTTAATTTTTGTTTCTTTACGAACATTTCAGGACACTACGAGTGTTCTTAGAACATTTTGAACTTGCATGAGAACATTACGGACAGATGTAGTGTCCTCAGGACAGTTACATGTTTGTTTCTTTAGGAACATTTCCGAACAACCGCGGTGTCCGTGGACACCTAAATTGGTTTTATCACAAGGAACTGAAAGTAATTACAACACAATGTAAGAAAAGTAACTTTATTTCATATATATATACAATTATGACTGGGAAGGTGGGGCAGAAACGGAAACAAAAACAGGAGAATTATGGATTTCTAGATAACTGGGATCAGGTGAAGAAGGGAAGGAAATCTCATCAAAACGCTTTGGTCCATAGACAGGGTTTGGGGTTAACTGCGTGGGATAGGGTGAGGGGGGACAAGTGCAGGTTGGACAATGGTGTGCTGTTGGGGGTTTCACATAATTTTCCACAAAGTTTTTCAAATCCATAAAATTTTGCATAAGGTCGTCCATTTTTTGATTAATCTGCTGTAGAGTGATATACTCTGATTGTTGTTGTGAGATGCTTGGAATTTTTGTATGGTCTGTAATTAAAAAAAATGTATATGTTAAACGTATACAAAATAATATTTATTAATTGGTTTATATAGTAAAGTGTGTACCATTAGGTGGACTATTTTCTAACATTTCCTCTCGTGGGAAATGCTCCTCTAGCCAGTCGAGAGTACTACACATTTCTGTGAGAAAACAAAAAAGTAATATGTTTTTTTTTTCTAATATAGAAAGTTTATAAATATATGAGTAAAAAGAAGTGCACTTACTATGTCTGGTGAGATATGTAATCAGTAGTGTATACGTCTGGTCTTGCTGTTGGTTGTGGAGCGTCTGTGAGGTAATTATGGTGGAAGCCACTTTATCTTCTTTTGGTATATTCCATTTTAAAACATATTGTATTTACATGAATGGTTAGTGTGTTACATATATGGGTAACATTTTTTAAGTATTACTACATATACTTTGTATGTGTGCTGCTTTGTGAATTTGTTAAATGTTCCTATGTTATGATATAACTATTACACATACCTCCCCAGAGTTTTTAGGTGGTGGTACTGTTGTCCAAACATGTTTGCGGACAGTCAAATTCAGTAGAAAGGGTTCAGTATGTTCCATATTATATGTACATAAAGTCAAAGTTATTATTGTTAAGTTTTGCTACTAAAAAACTATGAAATTCAGTAAAAAAACTTTGTTGAAGGGACGTTATGGTTAAGTTGCGCTAATAAAAACCTATGAAATTCAGTAAAGAAACTTTGTTAAAGGGACGTTATGGTTAAGTTGTGCTACTAAAAACCTATGAAATTCAGTAAAAAAACTTTGTTAAAGGGACGTTATGGTTAAGTTGCGCTACTAAAAACCTATGAAATTCAGTGAAAAAACTTTGTTAAAGGGACGTTATGGTTCCAAGTAAAACCGAAAAACCCTTGAAATTCACCAGTTATGGTAAGCTAAGCAACCATAACTCGCGCCACCACCGTGCACTGCTAAGATTAACACCCAGGACATCAACAAATGTCATTGATGACATCACTGATGACATCACATGTCTGGCTCACTATTTTTTCTTTTGCTGACATACCTAGGCCACATGGTTTTCTTCAGTAACAGTCAGAAACTAAGAATTTTATTTTATTTGTAGACATATCCTTCTAGTAGGTTCTTACAGTAATTCCCTTAGAGTACAGTCACATCATATGAAACATATGCATATGGGAAAACACAAGCTTGAAAGACAGCAATCCTTTTTGTGCATAAAGATAATCACTAGACTTATGAGCACTTTCTGATAGTTCTGTTGTTTTTTTTTATGGCTGTACTTTCCCTGTATATGGTCATATTTGTATACATTGTACTCACACTACTTTCCTTAGGGTCCAATCACATCAAGTGATACATATACATAGGGTAAATAGCAGCTTTGAAACAGAGCAATCATTTATTTGCATGAAACTAATCAGTTAAGTTATGAATTGTTTCTGCTACTACTTGTGTTTTTTTGCTAACTTCACTTTCCCTGTATATACCCATATTGGTATGTGTTCGTGTGTCTTTGTGTTTTGTCTATAGTAATGCAATTATGTAATACATGGGTTTTATTAGCTACTTATTACATATTTCACAGTACGCACAAATCTATTAAGAAAACAATTATCATTTCATTATTCAACATATTAACATTACGAATATCATACCTTCATCTTGTACGCTGCACACAATGTTATGTTTCTGTATGAGTAGCTTAGTATACTAGATAGAACCCCATAATAGGATGCTATTTATATCAATGCATCGTTCAATGCACTTATTAGGGTATATTTCTTGCAATGATTCTTGACACTTTTTTCGCAACATAATAAGAATCCCTTGTACACATATTTCATGAGAAGTACATACACATGTGATGTCATCAGTGATGTCATCAATGACATTTGTGATGTCATCTTTGATGTCCTGGGTGTTAGTCTTAGCAGTGCACGGTGGTGGTGCGAGTTATGGTTGCTTAGCTTACCATAACTGGCGAATTTCAAGGGTTTTTCGGTTTTACTTGGAACAATAACGTCCCTTTAATAAAGTTTTTTCACTGAATTTCATAGGTTTTTAGTAGCACAACTTAACCATAACGTCCCTTTAACAAAGTTTTTTTACTGAATATATATATATATATATATAATTATTGAAAAAACTTTGTTAATGGTACCTTGTGGTTAAGTTGTACTAATAAAAACCTACTAAAATCAGTGGAAAAACTTTTTTAAAGGAATATTATGGTTACAAGTACAACCGAAACCCCCCAGAAATGTGCCATTTATGGCAAGCTAAGCAACCATAACTCATACCACCAACGTGCACTGCTAAGACTAACACCCAAAACATCAAAGATGACATCACAAATGCCATTGATGACATCACATGTGAAATACATTTTTATGAAAAGTCCCTACAATGGGTTGTGATTATAATGTCGGTCACAGGATGTCAGGGGTGATTTGGAGACCTATCATGAACTACTGAATCTATTAAAGAATTTACTGATCTAAACAACATTGTATTGGAGTGTTGTTGTTAATACAGGAACCTAATCATACATAAACATAGGCAGTGGCTGCAGCATGCACTATAGAAGTACAACATTTATAATCCTGTAATTTTGGATAGTGCAATAATGAATACTACCTTATCAGAGTTTTGAGTAGTGTTAAACATTTAAAAACTAGCTACAATTCAAGACATGCTACACATTTGTGCTAGTACAAACAATATGCATGAAGACCCACAATGCATTCAAATCAGAGGCATATACAGGGAAACTAAAGTAAGGACAAAAGTTACAGCATCATCAGAAAATGTTAATGCCATTGAAGTTTATATTAATGTATACAAATTAATTGTGTGTTTGCGGCCTGCTTATTTCCCCATGTATGTGCACCATGAGCTGAGACCAAACCCTCAGAAAAGTACTTTAAGAACATACTGAAGAAGGGTTTTCTCAATCTCACTGCGCTACACGCCAGACCCCCGAGCACGGAGGGCTTTCCCTTACAATTGCCACAACAGCGATGAATTAAAATACAGGAATATTATGATGCAAATCATTGCTTTATCACCAATAGGCCTCAGATGAAGAGCAAGGATTGCTCGAAACACGTGTCAGGCTGTTTTACTTTGCAACCATGAATACATTTGCAAATCAAGCAATATATGATTGATTATTGTGTTGGCGCAGTGAGATTGAGAAAACCCTTCTTCAGTTTGACTTTACTGTATAGTGCCAGGGCAAGGCACATACATCTTCCAGTCACCTGTTGCCTCCCTATCATTAGGTTCTTGCAAGCGCAAGTTTGAAACTATTGGCTTTTTTGGTGCCCATTCCTTTTTTCTACTTTAAGAACATATGACAATGTTAACGTCTAGATATAGAGCACCATTTGAATTTTAATATTCAAACTGTATAGTGCCGAATGGGTAAAAGGTACAGCAGTCAAAATATTCATGCCATGGCCAAAAGGGGGATCGCTGTCAAAAGCGGTATTGCAACATATGACCACATGCATGCATGCTGCGTACACTGGGAAGGAAATGGAGAAGAGGCTAGCTACTTTAGAGCTTTGGAAAATGTATCAGGAAGAGAGAGAGGATACGCTACTTGACGATTGGATGCTTAATCAGTGTAAGGAGGAAAGTGCTGAGCCTTCTGCTCCCCTTGCCTCGCCTGAAGTAAAAGGCATCAGTACAGAAAGCAAAGGATTGCATCCATTGAAGGAATTGAAAGTGGCAACTGGGTATACTAATCCGATATACAAACTGCCTGCTTATAACAGTGATGATAGTCTAGAGGAGACTAGGAGGAGAGAAGAGACCTTTATGGTCACACAAAACAGAGAAGAGAAAAGTGAATGAACAAATATATCAACAGAGATAGAGCAAGAGATTAAGAGATGGAAAGGAGAAAAAGATAAATCTGATGAGGTTACGCTCATGCAGAACAAATGGATGGGAGGTCAGATATAGCTCAAGCTTCATCGGAAAAGTATCGAGGAAGTTAGGCAAAGAGAAGATCAAGATGAGCAGGACCAAAAAGACAACAAATGAAAAAATGATTGAAAGAGGATGAACATAAGAGAAAGAGTAGACAGAGATGAGAACAGATGTATCAGGAAGAACAGCAAAAGAAGGAAGAAAGAGCGTAGGAGCAAAGGAAATATGAAAACAGAGAGCAATCAAAGACCGAGACAGACAAGAAAGGAAGAGAGAAGAGGAGCAAGCAAAGAAACTAAAGGTTAAAAGAACACAAAGATGAAGGGAAGAAGAAGAATATAGGGCAAATGAAAGAAGGGAAGAGAAAAGACAAGAAGAGGAAAGAGTTAGATGGGAAAGATGGGAAGCGGGAAAGCGAAGAGTGTTAGATGAAGAAAAGGAGCAAAAAAGGAGACAAAGGGAGCAAGACATTGATCGCATTCAGAAAGAGGTAATGGAAACAAGCCCAGTAATATCATGGGGCAATGTAGAGCAGTTCCTCCCATCACAGGGAGCAATGCCAGGGCCATTTATGGTAACCCTAGAGGAGAATTTTGACATAGGGAGCATAAAAGATAGGATCAATAAAGCCTATCAAGACTTGAGAGAAGGAAGCAAATCGGGGAGCTAAGGGAATGGAGAACAGTCCCTGGTCTTCCAATCATGAAGCTAAGAAAGAGACTAATTCAGTATCGAGCATAGGGCCTTGTCCTTAGACAGGCTGACTTTAGATAAGGGTGAAAGAGAAGAGAGCCCTACCAGTTGTGCACTAGATATGCCAGACAAAGAGAGGGAAACCTTCCGTGGGGAAGAGGGAGGAGGTGCATGCAATCCCGAGGGATGTCTGCAAACAGACAAGGAAGTACAATGATCTGATCTAGATCACCCTAAGGATAGAACGCCAGATCCTGTAGCGTATCCAGAGAGACCTAAAGGACGGTTGCATAGCGAGAAGGGAGAGTCACAACCATATGTGAACAGGCTGAGGTCATTGCCAGGAAGAAGGCAATCAAGAACCATTGTCCGCACTATGAATAGGCAGACAATGGGAGCCGATTGCGGATTTGAGTTCACACAGTTCCCTTATTGGAGAAAGGAGAGGTCAGACTGCAATATATTCCGTGGCCAAAAATGGATAAGGATAACTTAAGGTGTGAACTTCCCAGTTTAACGGCGCGTGCTGGAAAATGGATCTACTAGTTAGAAAAAATGACAGGGGGAAATGCTTTAGCAATAGGGGACATTAAGGCTCTACAATCAGCCATTCTTGTGGAAAGGGCTTATGACATTTGGACTACAGCAGGATACTCAAGTGTCACGGCACAGAACACAGCACATGATGGAGCGCCATTTAACAATTGTAGAGCAGATGTCTGGAGAGCGCTCAGGCTACACTATCCTGATACATCAGATATGGGTGCAATTATGGCACGTAAGATGAAAGATGATGAAGATCCTCTTGCTTACATTCAAAGTATTCAGGAACAGTTGACTCTTGAAACGAAGGAGCCGTGGTGAAAATCAATGGCAGTATTTTACCACATTCTATGTCATGGACTGCCGGAGCAGGTACAGAGACAGCTCAAGAAATCAGTGGGAATGGAAGTGAAGCCATGGGCAGAGATACCATTGACTATAGTGCCTCACTGTCGATTGTTGCAAGAGAAAAATAGGAAGAAGGAAGATGCTAGAAACCTTGAGGAAACCAAGTTAGTTCAGAAGAAATTGTCAAAGTATGCCATAGAAGTGGCGGTACTGACAAGCGGAGAAGGTTTAGGAATGCAGCAAGCAATGGGTACATCACATGCAAATAATCAACACCAAATGAATCAAGGAAGGAATAGGTTTATGCCGTGAGGCAGAGGAATGGGCTACAGAGGAACTGGTGGTTTCCAGAATAAACAAGGTGGGTTTCTGAATATGCAGAATGATAATCAGAATATGTAAGGAGGATTTAGGGGACATGTCAGAAGAGATCCTCCGGTATGTTGGACATGTGGGATTACAGGGCACCTTGCGCGAACATGTGGAAGACAAGGGTATGTACAGAAATTGGCAATTCTCAAGAGGGGGACAAATCATCCTCCAGCATATAGCTCACAAGTTAGGGATGGGTTTGTCCAAGATCAGACGGTGTATCAAGCACAAGCTCTGCAAATACAACAGGCATTGCAGCCACAGCAAGCACTATTGAATCCCGCACAAGGACAGTCACAACACACATCCATGCAGATACAGCAGAATGCAAACACAGGACACCTAATGACACCTAGAGTGGGAGGTGTCACTGTGGTAGGAGGGAGTCCTTTTACGGATACGGGGATAATTATGTATCCGCAAAAGGACAGCCGAAGGGCGATTTGTTATGTTGAGTATTATCAGTGACACCAGATCCCCAAGAGGAACCAAGGGTTGATGTGACAGAAAGAGGCACATCTTTTTCTTTTTTAGTAGACACTGCAGCTACTCGCTCATGTATGAGAGAGGGAAAATACCCAATGTCAGGAAATCCCATGAATGCTCAAGGATTCTCTGGAGCTACAAGTCGAGTTCATTTTACTGGTGAATAACCAGTCTCCAGAGGCGAGTGTGACATGGCTGTTACATTATTGTACTCAAGGCAGACACCAGTCAACATTCTAGGAACAGATTTAATGACGAAATTAAATATGACAATTTCTTTCACTGATGAAGGCATAGTGTGTTCTACTCCAGGGATAAATTATATGAACGTGGGCAAATTTATATTGGCATTTACAGGGCAAATGGCTCTGCGAGGAATGCCATTAGAGCCAGAAGTCTTTCTTCGTGGGGTACGCATTTTGTTGACATGGTTACTCGGCTTAGTGTCAAAGATTATGAGAATACCTGATGAGTTTTTGTTCCTGTCACTGATACCTATGGACGAAGAGGGGGGACAGAGTATTCATCTAGAGTTAAATGCAGCCATAGGGCGAGGGGAAATGGCCATGCTCGAAGGAACCGATGACGAGGGCAGGCCATGGAGAGCAGTTATTGCCATTGAGGAAGGGTATAGAAGACTGACTGATGTCACAGACGAAGACATATTCAGAGATGATCCAGCATATGATGAAGTGATATTCGAGATGAATATTACATATTGGATCAGAATAGAGAAAAGAGAGATCCCACAGTGAATGGTGATAGTACGACAGCACCCAGAATTGTTTTATGAAGATTTGGGAAACTCTTTATGGACTACAGGCCCCTATGCCATAGACCTATTGATGGGTATAGGGGAGATTAAGATTAAGTTGAAGCCAGGAGCAATTTTACCTCAAGCAAGACAGTACCCAATGTCTTGTGAGGCTGATGAGGGTATTTTGAAGACTATATCAGCCCTGATGGAATCAGGTATTTTAGTGATGTCAGAGTCACGTGTAATACCGCGGTGTATCCTATCAAGAAATTGAAGGGAGGGTCATGGAGATTCATACAAGATATGAGACTGATTAACCAGATTGTAGAAGCAGAGTTTTACTTTAGTTCTGAATCCGGCGGCAATATTATGTAGTATCCCAGCAGAAGCATGATATTTCATGGTGATTATCTTTAAAAATGTGTTTTTCTCAATCCCGCTGCATTAGGACTCCCAAGATCTTGCATCTTTTTCATTTTGCCAAACTAAACATCAAAGCACTGTTTGCCCCAAGGGTACTGAAAATCTCCATCAATTTTTAACAGGGTTCTTCAGATGGACCAAAGCAATATTGATTTGAAAAGTGTTGTGATACAGTAGGTATATGCTATTTTGGTTTGTAGCACAACAGAAGATGACGGTAGACAAGACTTAATTCAGTTAATGACTATCCTGGCAGACAAGTGATATAAGGTAGACAAAGAGAAGTTGCAATATTTTCAAGAAGAAGTGTTGTATATAGGTCAGTTGATTTTATATGAGGGAAAAAGAGTCACAGCTGAAGGAGCTGAAGCGATCATGAAAACAGTAAAACCACACACGATAAAACACATGCAACAGTTTTTGGGATTATGCAATTATGTTAGAGTGTGGGTGTTTGATTGCCATTCATATACAAGATCCCTTTTGCAGGCTCTGAAGAAATCACAAGTGAATAAGGAAAAAACTAGAATGGACTGAGGAACTGGAGCAAGGGTTTGAAGAACTGAAACCAATTTGTTCAACGCCAGTTTTAGGAATTCGAAAATATGATGAGGAGTTATTTTTTATTTTCACACACGAATGGGACAGTATGACAGCAGTGCTTACACTGAGAACTACATTAGTGTATAAACCTCTGGCATATTACAGTGGGATTCTGGATGCAGTTATGAAAGGACACTTTCCTTGTTGCTTGCAGCAGTCGCGTTCGCAATAGAGAAGTCTACTAGCATTGTGATAGGGTGTTCTATTACATTGTTACATTGTTTGTTGAGCATGCTTTGTTTGCCATTTTGGAAAAACCTAAGGGTACATTGACATCTTCGAGAGCTTCCACACATGAGTTAGTTATATACAATTCAGCAATCAAAATAGTCAGGTGTAAAATATGAAACCCTGCCACATTTGTAGCTGAACCTGTGGCAGAGGGTGAGCCTGTGCATGATTGCACTAACTATGAGGAATTCTACAATGACATCCCGTGCTTAAAGGAAAACACGTTAGCAGCGGGGGAGATTCTCTTCATTCATGGTTCTTCGAAAATCTATCAAACTAGTGGAAAAAGGCATTCTGGTTCAGCTGTGGTAAGACAAAGAGCCAATGGACCATTTGAAGTGGTAGCAAGTGCAAGACTACGTCTCACTTTTCAGCGGAAGCAGCAGAATTGGTGGCACTTATTGTTGCACTTGAAAAACACAAAGGGCAGAAAGTGACGGTGTACAGTGACTCCACTTATGTGATGTCAACCGTGCATGCAGGGCGAGCATGTTGGAAAAGAAGGGACTACCCCCGAGCAGATGGCACTCCTGTGGAACACGCAGCATTATTGGACAGACTTTTTAAGGCATTACGACTACCAGTAGCCATTACAATAGTTAAATGTGCAGCACATACAGTAAATTAATGGTTTAATCATTTGTCAAGAACACAGTTGATGGAAGTTCAAGGCAGTGCGCCACAGGAAGAGCTGGAATTGTGGCAATGAAGGGAGTGTTCTTAGTCCCCCTCTGAAGCATTATGGTGACATGACACCACTGGAAAGCCGGTGATGCCTGCAGCCTTGTTAAGGGTAGCGCTTGAACAGCTGCACTACCCTGCGCATGTAACTAGGGAAAGTGGCACAGCAGCTATTGCAGAGGACTGGTGCATATTGAACGTGTTAGAACACATTGCATTTTATGTAGTAAATTGCATCGTATGTCAAAAGTATACTGCTGTGCATACACTACGAATGATCAGAGGAGTAATTCCTCGACCAAATGGTCCTTTTCAGCATTTACATATTGATTATGTTGATATGGTGCAATTATGTAGTGATTACAGGTATATTATAGTGGTGGTGTGTCCATTTTCCAGGTGGACTGAAGCAGGTTCTTGTAAGCAAACTGATGCCACTTGTGCAGTGAAGTTTTTAGTCTGAGAAGTCTTTCCCAGATGGGGAGTTTGTGAGGTGCTAAGATTTGACAATGGGCTGCATTTTGGTAATTAATTATTTGAACAGATTAGTCTATTGCTTAGTATAAAACACAAATTTTCTTCTGCTTATCGCCTGCAAGCAAACAGAATATGTGAGAAACTCAACGGTCTCCTTAAAGAGAGAATTGTAAAATTTAAATTGACACTGAAGAAGGGATGGCTGTATTGCCTGCCCCTTAAATTATATGCATTAATGAATCAGCCGGGGTCGGACCACCACCTCACACCCCACGAACTAGTGACAGAGAGGTGAATGAGAAGAGAGGTGAATGAGAACACCTTTGTCTCCTACATTGAGGGGCAGAAGTGTTACCCAGAAGACTGCAGAAAGGTTAGGAAATGAGTTACATGTGTATTTGCCATGCATGACCGCTAGTATCATTGTCATTTCAGATCAACTCAAGCGTAAGGGAGTCCGTCTCAGGACACAGATGAGGACCATTCAGCATTCAGAGTTCAATAACTTTTACCTGTACCTAGAATATTTTTTGGAGAGCTAATTATAGTGTGTAATTTCACCCGGAAGTGGCAACTGCAACGCTTTAGTGGTCTCTACATAGTAGAGAATGTCACTCCTTCAGCAGTAAAAGTACAAGAAAGACGCGTCTGTATCCACTTAAGTGATGTAAAGCCATATGCTGGTGAGACCGACGCACCCCCAACCGTCAATTCAGAAGCAGGACAAGAAGAAGTTCAGCATGTGCAGACTCGATCGATGAAGAGGAAGAAGGATGCTAAGGTTGCTGATTAAATGAATTAATAAGTGTGCATTTGGACTGTGGCTCACCCCGGACACTCTTTTTAGATATTAAAGCAAGGGAGTTTATGTTTGTTTAATCCAATGGTCCTGTCAGATGCCGATGCCCATAGGCTCCTTCTCGCTGTTTTCGTTTTCATTCTTCAAGCTTATCCTGCTCTTGTTGGGTGTAGTACTAATATGCACGTTTTCTACAGTATCCTAATAATGGGCCTACAATCAGGAGGCTGCTTATGGCAATAGTTGAACTGATCATTTAACAGAGTTGCCTGATTAAAAAGGTTCTTTCCTTCCTTAAAGTAGTGCACAGGCACGATGATGAATGTCTAGAATGGTACAGTTTTGGAAAGTAAGCAACTTCAATGACGCGTGGAAAATCGTAAATTCATGTATTGGTGCATAAAATATGCATGCTCAGTATTTATTATTGTTTTCCTGATTTTGTTGATCCATACTGTTCATTTCATTGGTCCCAGCAAAATAGAAGTCCCTGTGATTTTTCCAACTCCAATTGCTCTCAAAGATGTATCTATTACTGAAAGGCCAAGACCATTTGTGATTATTCCCACACCAGTGGCTCGTGTGAGGCCACCCATTTCTTTGACAAGTGAACTGATGATTCTCTCTGTAGGAAGGACCATTTGTAATATACTTCATGAGAATTATGCACAAGCTCACTTTGCAAGAGGGAGACACAGGAGAAGAACAAGGGAAGATGATTACAAATTGAATAACTATCTAGACAGTAGAGCACACCTGGGGAACAACATTTGGTATCAGCACATGAAAAAGGTAGGAGAGAGAACCTCTAAGGAGAGTTCCTATGTCTGTTCTCTCATACCTTATGCCCTGGGGAATTCAAAGATATTCATAGCTATGGTAGCAGTCCAGAAAGCTCATTGCCTGACACACCTTTCACTCTGCCATACGAGAGGTCAGTTCCAGGGTCGAACAGCATCCTTGGTATGGGTGACTGAGAAGACAGCTCCTGAAGAAGATGATTATGTGCAAGAATTAGGGGGTAATTCATAGAATTCGGCACAGAAGCAGCACACGCGGATGGCGCAGAGGGGAGCGTGTGCCAGCGTGCACCTGCAGTGTGCGTTAAACAGCATACTGGCGTACCAAGTATTCATGGATTTCCTAAGTCATTTTCAGCCGTGTCGCAGCGAACATCCAGCAGCGCTAGTCATGCCCCCAAGAACGCCCCTTGCGCAAGGAAAAGCCATTGAAATCCCCAATACAGTGCAAAGGGCCGTGCTAACCCTGGGCCAGTTAACAGGCCCGCTACACTGTAATCACGTGAAAAACTATGCATACCCCACTCACTGCAGCCAAAATGCGTGAAAATGTACTTGAGCACCCCCTTGAATACGGGTGCCCCACTCGTGCCAGTGAAACCACGTGTAAAAGTCCCTGCGCACCCCTCAGAATATGCGTACCCCGCACAGGCCAGCAGAATTGCGTGTAAAACTCCCTGTGCACCCCCGGAATACACGTACCCCGCTCGTGCCAGCGAAATCACATGTAAAACTCCCCGCACACCCCCGGAATACGCGTTCCCCCCTCGCGCTAGCAAAATCGCATGTAAAACTCCCCCTCGGAATACGTGTACCCCGCTGCGTCAGGTAAAATTCATGGAAAAAGTCCCCCCTGTAGTGTGGGCTGCCTGTGGGCCATGGACTGGGGTGATGGGCTGCTTGTGGGGCATGGGGAGGGTGGATGGGCTGCCTGTGGGGCGTGCCCAGGGGTGATGGGCTGCCTGCGGGCATGGGAGGGTGTATGGGCTGCCTGTGGGGCATGCCCAGGGGTGATGGGCTGCCTGCGGGCCATGGGGAGGGTGGATGGGCTACCTGTTGGGCATGCCCAGGGGTGATGGGCTGCCTGCGGGGCATGGGGAGTGTGGATGGGCTGCCTGCGGGGAATGGGGAGGGTGGATGGGCTGCCTGCACGTATTCCGGGGGTGCGCATGGACTTTCACATGTGATTTTGCTGGTGCGAACGGGGTACATGTATTCTGGGGGTGCGCGGGGAGTTTTACATGCAATATGTCCGGTGCGAGCGGGGTATGTGTATTCGGGGGTGCACATGGACTTTTACACGCGTTTTTGCTGGCGCAGGTGGGGTACGTGTATTCCGGGGGTGTGCGTGAACTTTTACACACGATTTCACTAGCGCGGGCGGGGTACATGTATTGCGAGGGGTGCGTGGGGAGTTTTACACGTGTTTTTGCTAGCGTGCATGGGGTATGCATATTGTGAGGGATGCAAGGGGAGTTTTACATGAGTTTCCGCTGGCGGGAGCGGGGTACGTGTATTCCGGGGGTACGTGTGGACTTTCACACACAATTTGGCAGTGTGTGCCCTCCCGGGTTTGCCCCCCTCTCCCCATGCCCCGCAGGCAGCCCATCACCCCAGCACATGCCCCACAGGCAGGCCACATGGCACCATGCACTCAGGAGCACCGACACATGTCCCCCCACTCCCCCACCACCTCCATTGACGGGCACCTGCCAGTAGGCCCTGACTCATGTCCCTCCACCCCCAACCACCCTCCCATTGACGGGCACATGCCAGCAGGCCCCGACTCATGTCCCCCCACCTCCCCATTTAAAAGTATAGAAGAAAACAGTTCAATTTCACATTTCAATGGGAAGGAAAAGTGTAACACACAAAAGGGATATCATTAAGAAAAATATTTTTATTATGGAGAAAGAGACATCATTCTCGTTAAAAAAATGTGTTGAATAATACACAGATTAAGAAATAACCCTAAAACCAGGTTTTCAAAAAACAGGACGATTACATACACAACATAAATGTAAAATGAAAAAACAACCATACCACATTAATAACTAAAAAGAACAATGTTTAACCATCAAACATCAGTGCAAAATTCATTTGTTGCATTCTATGAATTAACCAACATGTTTCTGTCTGTTGACTCTTAGATGTCTGACATTCATCAGGGGTAGCACTTCTTGAATAATCGTCCCCTCCAGTCCTGGTGGGCATGGATCTGAACTTGATCCTTAATGCAATCTATAAAAACATATAGCCTCATTAAAAATTGTGCGTGCACCAAAAATTCCCAAAATGTACCTACTCTTAATGTCATATGTCAACATTATACAAACACGGTAGCCTGAATTAATAAGGCCACTCATAGCTAGTCCCCATTCGGGAACCCTTAGCACCAAGAATCTGATGTAAAAATATATACCTTGGGGTCTGCGTATTCCAAGGATGCAATGTAGCCAATTACACAATCACATCCAGGCGAAATTCAGCTGCTTTTAATAGTAATCCTTTTCAATGGATATTGAGTAAAGACACACTAAATAAAGAGAAACAAACAGACACACTGTGTCACACTGTAATCATGCCAGAGTATAAAAAGTCAGAGTATAAAAAGTAAAAGCAGCAACTATAGGCATAATTGCACGTACCTTAAAAGGTAAGGTAGCCAAATGTGTTCACAAAAGAAATTAAACCTTGAGGCGAGTGACAGGTCTTTACTTGAATCGGCCACTCTGTCGAGTTCTTACTCTTCAAACAAAATCTATTGATGCTAAACACAGGAAGAAATAGTCAAATATCGTGTTCACCCGGGGTTTTATTTAAACAGACAATCAGAGGCTTTTCTACAGTTTTCCTACATACCCCAAACCACGAAAAACACACATAAATAATCTAAAGTGTGCGTACAAAAATTCGTAGCACGTTCCACAATAATGAGCCTCAGTATGTTATTGAGCTCAAGCTCAGTATGTTGTTTAGCCCAAAAACACGTCTCCATGTAGCCAAACGTAGTAGCATGCTCCACACTAATAAGCCTCAGTATGATGTTAAGCCCAAAATACGTCTCAATGCCGCCTGACAAGTATTATTCAACTTTGTGATTATACAGTTTTACTTTGTTTGAAAAAACACACATGTATGTTATGCTAACACTAATGGCCTCTGTATATTGTTTAGCCCCAAAACCTTTGTTTGAAAAAACACATGCACGTTATGCTCACACTAATGAGCCTCTGCATATTGTTTAGCCCCAAACATGTCTCCATGCCGCCTGACAAGTATTATACTTCGTGCCACCTCAGCTGTACAGTTTTGCTCTATTTGAACACACACATGCATATACCCATGCCGCCTGAGAACTGCTATATAAATCCCTAGAACAAACCACAGGTTAATGCATCTCAAAAACAGTAGACTCACCCAAAATAGACAGCAAAGCCCAACGTTCTTTCACAAATGGGTAGATTCAGTGGTTCATGTACCACCATATAATCCTACACACGCCATGACTATTGACACATGAGGAATTCCGGAAAGAAATGCATTAAAGTAGTTTTTACCCATAATGCGAACGGCAAGGTCAACAACACTAAAAAAGGATTTGTAACTGGAATACAGGTCGAGGTCCATCAGGAATGGGAAAAAACACTGGATTAGGCACTTAGCACTTCTACACTTGATACACATCCAAACTGCACTCATGCCAGCGTAAAAATGACTTTAAAAGGAAAAGGAAATAGCTTAGGAAAAGAAAAACAACCACTAATGGCAGACAAACTACAAAACTTTGCCACAGTGAATCCCCTAAAACACACAGCATGGGAGAATACCCTGCCTTGTCTGAAAAACGGGGGTGGAGGGGAGAAAAAAATAATTAAAAAAAAAAAAAAGAAAATTGTGTGCAAAAACAGGTGTCACATTCAACCCAGAAACCAGAATTGTTCAGAAAGACAGAACATTGGCCTTTCTGTATTACTAAAAACAGACAGAGTAGACTCACGGTAAGGCATCAAACAGGACAACATTGTTCATCATATTGACTCAAATTTGTGTAGGGCAAGAACTGTATATAAATACATGTGCAGTAAATCGACATGAGAAGCAACAAAGCATGCCAATAGTGTCCATTTTAACTTGCATGATAAACAGAGCACAGCACGTTGTATAAGGAGGACTGGGGCATACAAAAAAACATGGGCCCTCATCATTACATCCCCCTGACAATATGCCACTCGACATCTTCATTTGATCCAACCAAATGGCTGCAAGTTTTAAAGATGAGTTTTTGTTCTAAGGTGACTATTCTCTGATCTATAACTTCTTTACTGGGTCCATTGACCCGTTTAAGAATCACCCACCTCAAATCTTCATGTGAATGGCCATTAGCAATTACATTTTTGACCATGGGTGCCTGTAGAGTCTTAGGATTGATACAGCTCCTGTGTTCTATCATGCAAGTTTTACATTTACGGTTTGTCTTCCCTATGTAATGCAAACCGCATGGACAAGTTATCATGTAGACCACATTTATACTATTGCAGATACAAAATTCAGTAATGTTCCATCTATTTGCCAGCCCTATATCTACCTCCTTCGTAAAAGCCGTGAGGTTGCACATTACACAGTTGCCACATGGATAATTACCAACTACCGGAGGAAACCCCCACAAAGTTGTTTGTTTGACTGTTGGTTGTTTTTTAACCTTAATGTCATTCGTAATGAGGATATTTCTCAAATTGTGACTTCTTTTGAAAGCCACAAGAGGGGCACCATTCACCTTACTATACACTCTCTTCCAGTTCTTGTAGAACACACTTTTGATCTTGTATGACAAGTCAGAGAAAGTGTTGACACACACCAAATTGCTTTCTCTCTTGTTTTCCTTTGGAGTCTGTTCCAGCAGGGCTTCACGGTTATTGTTAAACACCCTCTTGGCTGATTGTTTAACAAGACTCTTTGGATACCCTCGTGCTACCAATTTATTGTGGAGAGTGTTGGCACTTTCCACGTAATGTTGCTTCAAGCTACTATTACGTTTCAGTCTCAAGAACTGACCAAAAGGTAAATTGCATCTGATGTGTTGAGCATGTTGACTGGAAAAATGAAGAAGTGCATTGCGGTCTGTCGCTTTGCTATAGGGTTTGAATCGCAACATACCTACTTGATGAAAAATGGTGATATCGAGAAAATTGATTTCAAAGTCTTTAATCTCTTGCGTGAATTTCAAAAACCTATTTTGTTGATACAGCCAGACCACAAATTCTTCTGCCGTAGCTCTATCCCCTTCCCAAATGATGAAAATATCATCAATATATCGCAACTGTTGTCGCAGCTTGTTCTTAAAGGGGTTGGTATCGGCATAGATGGTCACGTTCTCGAATATCTCCACATATAGGTTAGCCAAATTTGGAGCCATAGCCGCCCCCATGGCCGTTCCCTCTACTTGTTGGTAAAATGTTCCCTTGAACTGGAAGAAATTCATGATAAGGGCATACTTGGTGCACCACAGAATGAAACTATTACTCAAAGGGTGATTGTCTTTGTGGCCCAGAAGAGTCTCCTCAACTACCCCAAGGGTGGCATTCTGAGGAATGACCGTGTACAAGGATTGGATAGCCAGACAGATTAACAAGTTAACACCCGGTTCGAACCTGGCCCCTTCAATTTTATTGATGGTATCGGTTGTATCCTTGAGGTAGCTTCTCATTTGACGAACAAACGGTCTCAGATAGAAGTCGGCACATTTTTACAGTGGCTCCAAAATGGAGTTTACTCCTGACACTATTGCACGCCCTGGTGGTCTAGTTAGATGTTTATGAATTTTTGGCAGAATATAGAAGACGGGTACTCTACCATTCTTTCTTCTTAAATATTCTGCTTCCTGTTTCCCTATGTCACAACCGCTGGTTCCTGGCGGTTATGGAAGAGGTGGAAACATGGCGGTCGTCAGACCGTGCCGCCACCTTGTGCTCACTAGCGCGGTTTACGTTCTAGTCTTTTTCCAACATGGCCGCCGCTGAGTGTACTTCTCTGTTCACGCTCGGCGGTTCGGCGCGTTGCAACTTCTGAATTCTTCTTCGTTGCGAGCGCTCCACAGTACTCTCGCTTAGCGGTGTTCCGCTCCTGTCCTATTTTCCTCCTGTTGTCCTCTCTCTCTCTCTTACCGGTGCTCCTTCTGTACGCGGGCACGGTTGCTCTCCTCCCTTCTTTCCTCCTGCCTTACTTGACTCTCTCTGGCCCCCCCCGTTCACATTCAGGGTCTGCTCTACACTTATTGCTACTCCCTACCGTCAGTTTGCCGGTCTCCCGTATTCCAGCGGGCTTTGGATCTCCTCTCGTTCTGCATCATCTGATACCTACACTCCAAAGGGGTTTTTGTGCCGTAAGGCTTTTCCCCTTGCCGCACTTGTCTGTCGCGGGGGGGAGTCCCCGCGTATTTATTCCCAAAGGGTCGCGGTGGCTTCCTCCCGAGGCAGACCCTATCTACACAAGGAGAGGAGGACTTTTACTCGTCGACCTCGTGGAAGGAAGTTGGACTTCTCGTCTTCATCAGGTGAGGAGGAAGGGGAATTGGAAGACTCTCAGGGTTTGAGTGGGGTGGACCACATCACGGACAACCCTGCTGATACGCCCACAGCGTCAGACATTGTTGATAGCTTGCAACGCCAAGATACAGACATGGCAACTCCCCAGCAACTTCAAGAATTGGTCGTGGCGGTACAAAACTTAAACCTGGAAGTTCAAGCACTTCAAACGGCAAATACTGCTCTCCAACAGAGAGTCACCGCCAGAGAACAGCAAGTCACAGATTTACCGCCCTTGCCTCTGGTGTCGGGAAGATTTGACGGATCCGAGAAAAAAGTCAAAGAATTCTTGGAGGCTTGTAATATCCATTTCACATTCAGACAGAACACCTTTTCCTCTGATCATGCCAAAGTGGGGTTTATGATCACTCACATGACTGGGAATGCCCTAGCCTGGGCTACCCCTCTGGTGTCCCGGTCCGACCCAGTATTACAGGACTATGTAGCATTCAAGGATCTTCTCAAGCAGGCATTTCTTCACACTGAAAGCGCCCACCAGGCTAGTGAAGACCTGTTGGATGTACGTCAGGGTGGTTCTGACCTACTCACTTACATATCCTCCTTCAAAAGACTAGCTGCTGAAGCCGGCTGGCAAGAAGAAGCTCAATATACCATCTTCAGGAGAGGTTTGCGCAAAGAGCTAAAGGACGAGCTCGCTAGAATCCCTCGCCCTGATTCTTTCTCAGATCTCATAAAAGCAGTGGTACAAATAGATTTTCGGTTGTCTGAAAGAAGAAATGAAAAGAGAAAGACCCGTAACGTCAGTTCTTACCCCGAGACTCACCCATCGACCTCCTCATATGCCGCTCGTCCATCCACCCGGGAAGAACCTATGCAGATAGGAACAACCTGATCGCCCTTGACAGCTGAAGAGAAGAAGAGGAGAAGAGAAGGCAACCTGTGTCTATACTGTGGCTCCTCCACTCACCTCTTGAGAGACTGCCCAGACGTACCTCCCAGACGTTCGGGAAACGAACGCCCTCGGTAGTTGGTAGGACGGACTACCGAGGGGCTTTTCTCCGTTCCTATGTAACACTTTCAGTTACTTCTGCGCAACCCTCGGAGGACCAACGTCTTATGGTGATATCCGTCCAGCTTCAGTTCAGAGGAAAAGAAATAGAGACTCTGGCCCTGCTGGATTGTGGAGCAGCCGGTAACTTCCTGGACACCCTATGGGCCGACAAGATAGGCCTTCGTAGGATAGCCAAGAAGGAAGACCAGAAGGTAGAGGGTGTAGATGGTACCCCTCTGTGCTCTGGCCTCATTACCCATACCACAGAGGAGGTACGAGTATCCATTCAACAACACACGGAAGTACTGAACTTCGACATAATCCGAGCAGCTCATTTCCCAGTCATTTTGGGGATTGGATGGCTCCGACAACACAACCCTACCATCGATTGGTCGGCAAATCTCCTAAGTTTTCATTCGGCCTTCTGCCAGGAGAAGTGTCTTCCAGGACCCTTGTTCGAAAGCGTCAAGATGGGGTGTGCCCCAGAGAGGAGCACGATCTACTGTATCCCAAACAGTTTCCAGGAGTACGCCACAGTGTTCCAAGACCAACAACCTATGGAACTTCCTCCTCACCGACCAGAGGACTGTAGGATAGACTTAGTCCCTCAGGCTCTGGTTCCGTTTTGTAGGATGTATCCCCTTTCATTGTCGGAAAAAGAAGTCCTTAGACGTTACTTAGATGACAATTTAGCAAATGGACTTATCCGACCGTCCAGATCACCAGCAGGAGCATCTTTATTCTTCATTCCAAAGAGGGACTCCAAAGACCTAAGACCTTGTATCGATTACCGAGGGCTCAACCAACTTACCATCAAGGACCGGTACCCTATGTCCATCATCGCTGAGATCCTGGAGGCCATCCAAGGTTCGGTAGTGTTTTCCAAACTCGACCTACGGAATGCCTATCATTTGCTCCGCATCAGAACTGGTGACGAATGGAAGACGGCTTTCCGCACTCCCTATGGATTGTTCGAATATCAAGTAATGCCATTCGGATTGGTCAACGCTCCCTCAATCTTTCAGAGGTTTATGGACCGTATATTTTCAGATCTCTTGGGTCAAAATACCGTTGTCTATTTAGACGATATTCTGGTTTACTCCCGTCAACCCGAAGAACATACCCGTCATGTGAAGGAAGTATTACGCAGGCTGCGGCATCATCATTTACTGGTAAAGCCGGAAAAGTGTGCTTTCGCTAAGTCCTCTGTCTCCTATTTGGGCTTCATCCTATCCAGCGAGGGAATCGCCATGGATCCAAAGAAGGTCGAAGCTATAATAGGTTGGCCCTCCCCTTCATCGGTCAAAGAGATCCAAAGATTTTTGGGACTGGCCAACTTTTACCGGAAGTTTATTCCCGAATTCTCCAGACTCACCCTGCCCATCACCTCCTTACTGAAGAAAGCCTCCAGGCCATTTCAATGGTCCAGGGAAGCCGAAGAGAGTTTCGTCTGCCTGAAAAGAAGGTTCTGTTCAGCCCCTATACTGAGACAGCCGGACCAACTGCTCCCCTTTATTCTTGAGACCGACGCCTCTGCGGGTGCGGTTGGCGCAGTTCTCCTACAAACTAATCAGGGTCAAGAACATCCCATCGCCTATTTCTCAAAGACCCTCAACCCTAGCCAACAGAACTACTCCGTTATAGAAAAGGAACTTCTAGCCATGAAACTGGCTTGTCTTGAATGGAGACATCTTCTCCAAGGAAGCTTACACCCGTTCCTGATACGGACTGATCACAAGAACCTACAGATCCTACGTCAACAAGAGTGCTATAACACCAGACAAGCCCGATGGGCACATTTCTTTGCACAGTTCCATTTTCTCATAACTTACATACCCGGAACCCAAAACCAGGTTGCTGACGCCTTATCCCGCAGAGATGAAACCTCTCTGGGATACGAGAAAGAACTTATGTTTCCCCATATCAAGATCATATCCGCTGTATCGTCTTTCCTGGAAAAAGTGAGAGAGAAATCTATTTCCCCCGAAGAAACACTCATGCAAGTGGGGAGGACTCCGGTGGATCTGAGGGACGGTCTGTACTTCTCTCGAGGAAGGCTCATCCTTCCTTCACAGGACCTCAGAATACAAGCTCTCCAGTGGTGCCACGACTCAAGGGTAGCCGGGCATAGAGGATTACGAGGGACTCTGGAATTACTGCAGAGATCTTTTTACTGGCCCGGTATGCGAGCCGATACTCAGGCATACATCCAGACCTGTCTTATCTGTATGCAAAATAAGCATTCCACTCGAAGTCCCCTTGGCCTGCTTCAACAAGACCCGATTCCATCAGGCCCCTGGAAGCACATATCTACAGATTTCATCGTAGACCTACCAAATTCCCAGGGCTGTACCTGTATCATGGTAACTGTGGACTCCTTCTCGAAGTTGGCTCATTTTTCCCCCTTACCCAGAATACCTTCGGCCTCCCTTATGGCGGAAGTCTTCATGAAAGATATCTTCAGATTACATGGTCTCCCCAAAAAGATCGTGTCTGACCGTGGGAGCCAATGCACCTCAAAGTTCTGGACAGCCTTGTGCAGACTGCTGGGTATCGAAAGGGCTCTATCTTCTGGGTTTCACCCACAGACCAACGGGCAGACAGAAAGGCTAAACGGTACTCTTGAGCAGTATTTGAGGTGTTTCATCAACCAACAACAGGACAACTGGGTGTCCCTCTTACCAACAGCTGAGTTTGCTTATAACAATTCAGTACACAGCTCACTGGGAATCAGCCCTTTCTTTTGTACGTATGGGTACCATCCTAAATCCATAGTACCTACTTTCTGGACTGAGACTCCCATACCATCCTTGGAAAACTCTCTGTCTAGATTAAAGGAAGCCCATAACACCGCCAACCAAAGTCTTCTAAAGGCCAATGCCCGTAACAAACTACAAGCGGATAAACACCGGAGACCTGTACCGGAGTGGAATAGAGGATCTAAGGTCATGCTATCCACAAAGTTTTTACCCCGCTGGGTACGCCCTTCTAAACTATCCCCCCGATTTATTGGTCCCTTCGATGTTCTATCCAGGATCAATCCGGTGGCTTATCGCCTCAAACTGCCTAACTATCTTAGTCGCATACATCCGACCTTTCATGCCTCTCAATTACGTCCCTTCAAATCAGGGAACAGGAAACAGAATACCCCCTGTCTCCCTACTTTGTCTGCTCCCATCTCTGAAGAATACGAGGTCTCCCATATCCGGGATTCACGTTATCGCAGAGGTCGCCTCGAATATCTTCTTCATTGGAAGGGGTATCCTTCCTTGGAAGATACCTGGGAACCTAGGATCCATGTACATGCTCCCCGCTTGTTACGTCAGTTTCACAGTTTACATCCCGGCAAGCCGGGGGGAACCCGACTTCGAGGGGGGCATACTGTCACAACCGCTGGTTCCTGGCAGTTATGGAAGAGGTGGAAACATGGCGGTCGTCAGACCGTGCCGCCACGTTGTGCTCACTAGCGCGGTTTACGTTCTAGTCTTTTTCCAACATGGCCGCCGCTGAGTGTACTTCTCTGTTCACGCTCGGCGGTTCGGCGCGTTGCAACTTCTGAATTGTTCTTCGTTGCGAGCGCTCCACAGTACTCTCGCTTAGCGGTGTTCCGCTCCTGTCCTATTTTCCTCCTGTTGTCCTCTCTCTCTCTCTTACCGGTGCTCCTTCTGTAGGCGGGCACGGTTGCTCTCCTCCCTTCTTTCCTCCTGCCTTACTTGACTCTCTCTGGCCCCCCCCGTTCACATTCAGGGTCTGCTCTACACTTATTGCTACTCCCTACCGTCAGTTTGCCGGTCTCCCGTATTCCAGCGGGCTTTGGATCTCCTCTCGTTCTGCATCATCTGATACCTACACTCCAAAGGGGTTTTTGTGCCGTAAGGCTTTTCCCCTTGCCGCACTTGTCTGTCGCGGGGGGGGGAGTCCCTGCGTATTCATTCCCAAAGGGTCGCGGTGGCTTCCTCCCGAGGCAGACCCTATCTACACAAGGAGAGGAGGACTTTTACTCGTCGACCTCGTGGAAGGAAGTTGGACTTCTCGTCTTCATCAGGTGAGGAGGAAGGGGAATTGAAAGACTCTCAGGGTTTGAGTGGGGTGGACCACATCACGGACAACCCTGCTGATACGCCCACAGCGTCAGACATTGTTGATACCCTATCATGTCATTCTCTAGTGCTGCAGAGACCTTCTCGTTAATGGTTTTACTCATTTCCTCAGTGGGATCTTTTTGTAGAAATCGATAGCTGTTTCTATCTTGAAGGAGATTGTTACACTCTCTTATGTAGTCGGACCTATTTAAAACCACAATCGCTCCACCTTTTTCTGCGTGGCGTATAATGATATGATGGTTATTAGCCAAATTTTGCATGAGGGTTTTTTGTTCTTTACTGAAGTTGGAATTGACACCTCTATCCATATTTTCCAATTTGGAAATTTCTTCGAGGGTCTTTTTTTCAAAAACAATGGACTCATGTGTAAAGGTATGTCCCGGGGCACAAAAAGTGGAGGGATTGCATAGACCACTAGCATTGCAGCTTTCTGAATATTCTTGATCATCAAAAAATTCTTTGAGGTGCAACTTACGCATAAATTGTTGGAATTCCCTTCTAAATTCAAAGGGATAATGGTGTTTGGTAATCACATAATTCAAAACTTTGTTTAGAGTATGCTCTTCCGAAGCAGTAAGCACGTAGTCAGAAAGGTTGACTACCATTGTTTCTGTGTTCTGCTTCGAGTCTTGACTTGATCGGGATTCCAATCGTTCCTTCGTGGTCCCTGTTCTAAAAAAAGACCTACCCTGTCTCCGGTGGTTCTGTCCTCGAAAGCCTCTGTCTCTGTTGTTGCCCCGATGTTGCCCCGATCATTTCCATCACTAGTACTGGGACCATTACTCCCATCGTCACTCGAGCTATAAGAAGTGTTGTGAAAACTGACTCTTCTTTGAGTGTTATTGGAGTTGAAATTGTTACCAAATGTATGGTTTTCCATAGTATATCGGAAGATCTTCTCATGACTAAAATTCTGTAAGTCCTTTTTCATCCTTTTTATTCTTTCAAGGGTATTGTCCTTCTTGAAATCTATCATCTCCTTGAGTAAAGTGTCAAGTTTATTTTTAAACATAACTAAAGACAATTCATTTGAGATCATCTTGTATTTTATTAAGATCTATCTCAATCTGTTTTGACATTTCTTGTGCGGTATCAATTATTAATACTAGCCAATCACGGCTGCATTTATTCGCAATATAGCTCCACCTTATTATGAAATCCTTCTTGTCAAGGAACAGGTGCGGTTCATTTCTGACCACCAAACCCTGTGGTAGTGCCTGATTTTTAAGGTATTTCATCATATTAATGCCATGTAGCTCTGTTCTTATGGCCCTTTTCTTTAATTGAGATAACTCATCCCAGTGATCACTATTTTGCAAAATTTCATTGTCCACAGAAGAGCCCAAGGACATTACAGATTCTAGTAATTTCTGGACATAGTCCTCACTGTACATCAAGCATTTATCTGATCCTGACGCCATCTTACAATAGCAAAGCAAATTTCCTTCAAACAAATAGTGTGACCACACAGTGATGTGTCTCTACTCCTCCGTGTGTCTACTCAAAAAACAAACAATTTTGTGCCTCCGAGACCCTATAAGCCTCAATATATAGCAGTACAAATGAGGTCAAATCAAAGCAATACAATCCCCACAGCAAGGTCCGTTGCATAAACCTACTGTTTTCACTGTCTGGGGACACCAAGACAATATATTATGGTATAGAAGAAAACAGTTCAATCCACCTCCCCAACTACCCCCCCCCCATTGATGGGCACCTGCCAGCAGGCCCCGACTCATGTCCACCATCCTCCAAACACCCTCCCTAATGCCAACCCAAATCCCCCTTGCCCCCAGTACAAGCATGCAACCATCCACTGCACCCACTCCCAAATTACCCATGCCATGACAGTCTTAAAAGAACCAGCATGCCCATGCATAAATGCACAACAGAGCCACACAGTGGCAGCACATGACTGAGGCAATGTACATTGAGACATGCACAAAACCAATGATAGTACACAACATCAATCATGAAGTTTGAATAAATGTTTTAAAAACATAATAAAATAACATAAAGAAAATCAAACTTGAAAAATTAATAAAAAATGAAAGCTATTACAAAAAAAATAGAAAATCCAATGAAAAACAAAAATCAACAGCATGAAAAAAGAAAAGTGGTCTATCACCAATGTCAACATGAATTAAATAATAAAAAAAAGAAAACCATTGATCCATGGGAAATGTTAAAAAAGAAAGTATGTACAAGTCTTCAACTATATACAATCCAAGTCCAAAGGGTCCATGATCCCCAAACCAAATGAAACCTACAAAAAAGTCCTATGAATGAAAAACTATATACATGAAGTGGAGCAAAGTCCATTAACTAAAAAAAAAAAGAAAAAACAAAGGAAACCTAACACTAAAGAACTATGTACAAAGGCGACGGGGAAGTCCAACGGCTTACTTGTTGATGTTCTGGCCCAGGGCATCATCGAACTCCACGTCGATGTCCCAGAGGCAGGCCTCTTCCCTGGCCTCGAGGTCTCGCAGGGATGCAGTCATGGTGTCCTCCAACTCACTGCGAGTTGCCTCGAGGCACTCAGCCTGCCTCAATGCCCTGCGCATGGAGTTCTCTGCCCTGACCATTGTGAGCCGCACCTCCTACGCCCGCCGCCGCTCCGCATCTATCCGCTGGCCCAACCGCAAGGGTCCTCCTGCCCTCTGGCCGATTCCTGCCCCTGTGATGTTGAAGGCCCCGAGCCATCATCGCTTCCACCCCGAGCCTGCTGCTGCCGTGCTTGTGCCCTGCTTGTCGATGCCTGCACATCCTCCTCTTGCTGGGGTCCGGTTGTTGGGGTGGCCACCCCTGCTGGACCTCCGACTCCCGACTGTGGCAGGGATGTGTCCTCCACCAGCCTGGCCGCTGGGTCAGCGGCAGCTCCACACGGTGCCCAGGTGATACTTGGGCAGGATGATGGCACGCAGGATGACTGGCGCGTAGGGGGGTTGGGCTGAGGATGGGATCACTAGAAGATCCAGCACACGGAGGAACCCAGCTCTGCCGACCTGTCCTAGTAGGGTGTCGTGGTGAATGAGGTATTCGAAATGACGTGCATTGTCCACACGAGAACTCTGCACATCATCCCGAATACCCCGTTGATGCATCGCCACCCTAGCTAGGACAGGCTCAACCCGGTCATGGATTGCCATGTCCGTAGGGAGAGGAAGGTCCGTTGTTGTTCACGCATCCCCTCCTTTAAAACGGGTCTGGACGAAGGCATCCCTGCTGGTGCTGAATGATGCAGTCACAGGATCAGGGACAGGATTACTCACAGGCACCTCCGCGGTGGCCTGTGCTGCCTCCTGTCCCTGCCCCTGGACTGCACCACTAGCACCAGTGGAATGTCCCCCTCCAGGGCATGTGCGTGGGCCTTCGACGGCCTCCTCAACCAAACTCCCCACCAACCTGGATGACTCCATGCCATTTTCCTCCATAGGCCCCTACTGCCCCTACTGCTGCTGAGGAGTCCACCTCCAACCTCCACCTCTTCGACCTTCCCTCGGCAGCTGCGGCCATGGATGCGGCACCAGACTCCTCACTCCCAGAAGAGATGACAATGTGGGAGGAGAGCTGGGCCTTGCGTCTCCGGCTGGCGGTGGGATCCCTGCCTCTGTGCTCCACAGCACTGTCTCCGCCCTCTTCATCAGTAAACACTGCAGACAGGGAGAGACAGAACACAGACATCAGGGCACTGTACAATGGTCAGATACACACATGACAGTTGCACATGAGTGGCAGTGTCAGATGGCATCACACTCCCCAACACACATAACATTTGAACTCACACATAAGCACAAATTGACAGGAATCGTGCAGCAGGAAGCAGCATCCATACACACACACACCAGAATGAACACCTGATAGTTGGCATGACGTTACAAGCAACATGAGTGCTGAACACATGCACACACGCCAACAGACAGACATGCATCTGTACATATCCACTACCTGTCACAGTGCAATCATCAGCAACTATGTCACATCTGCCAACCAGGTTCCTACATGTCCGTGTCACATGCATCCATGTTGTATCACTGTCGCACACATGCAACCCACACATGCACATGTATGCCATGCACATACATGAAGGTGGAACCAGCATCCATGTGTCACACCCCAACCATGCCATAGTACATACACAGAAATACCAACATGTGTGCATCTCCACATGCAGTTGTGCATCATGATTTGTAGCATATACACCATCGATGTGCATCACTCATGACAGGACTCACATGCAGCACGGTCATGTCCCTGCAAATAAACATCCATACCTGGACCTTTTCAGACATATGTCCAAGCTGCACACTCCTGGAACACCTCAACATGCACTGCGTCCAACAAGTACGCAGGGACACTTACCGCTCAATTCCGGACCGGTCTCACTCTCGAGGACCTGGTGATGAAGCACTGGGTTAATGCGTTCCAGGACCCTCATGTCGTTGGTGGTAAGGTGGACCCGGCGCCTCACTGCATGCGCTGCTTCCACGAGGCGCCGGGCCTTCCGTAGGGTCCTGGACCTGAAGTCCTCCGAGCGCTTACGGATGTGTTGTATGTCGCGGGTTGCCAACCCCTCCATGTTGATGGCAACCACGATGTGGGGGGCAGGAAAATGGCCTTCTGGGCAGGAGCGTGGTCTTCCGTGTGTTGTCGCGTGGCCAGTTTGATACAGAGTGATTTTGCACATGAAAAAACAGCACGTCTGCGTGTAATTCGAGGAAAGGCGCTTAGCGCGTAAGCGCATAATTTACGTGACGAGCGTGGGCTTTTTCTTGCGGCACGGGTGCATAGTGAATCTGCACGTGCAAAAACTGCACGTCCGGGTGGCACTGCGTGTAATTGGAGGAGAGGCCCTTAGCGCATAAGTGACGTAGCATGCATGGGCGTTTCTGTGGGCAGGGATAAAAGGTACGTGTAGGATGCCATTTTCTTGTACATGCTTTTTGTGGAGAGCGAGCGGGTGATTCTTGTACTTCTTGTCGGTTCACACGTGATTACTTCACAACGGTTGCAGTTCGTACTCCTTGTTTACTCAGACAGCGTTCAATTCTTCTTTTGGTGGGGGTGTTGCCAACGCGCACATGTGTGTCTTTTTCACGTTCTTTTTCCAGGCAGACGGTGAGTCGCACACATATTTTTCCACTGTGGTTGCCCCCTGTGTGGCGTACCCCTTCAGAGGTCATTGTAGCCTCTGTGTACCACGCATATGCTTTTTTGTGTTTCTGGGTGCCACAGAGTAGTGCAGGCCCTTTATTCCACGCATGTGGGCTACCAGGGGTCGCGTGCATGTTATATTTTGTTTTCGGGGTGCTTGAGCTTTGCGTGACCCATCATCTTCCCCCAGGGGTCACAGACAGCTTTGCTAGAGCACAGGGGTACGTATTCCATCTAGTACCCTGCCCCCTTCACCCCAATTGCCCAGGACAATTGTTTACTGCACCTCCCATTCGCACAAGAACATCAGTGCCATGGTTGGGCGGCAACCAAGTTGTAAGGGAGGCAAAGGTGCTCGACCTCCAACAGTTGTCCGTGGTAGCGGACGTGGCCAGGATGAGTAGGCTGGCCCAAGAGGCCAGTGTGTGGAGGACCAATCAGGCACACCTATGCCCCCCCATTGGGTCTGGGAGATGCAGCTGACACCATCCCAGCTCAGGCCCTGATAACACGGCCCAGATTGGTCACAGAACTGGCACCGGATGACTCACAGGACGACTTCCATGTCACAAAAGTCAAAGCCACATGTGGCGGTGAAAGTTGCTGTCACCAGGCCACGTGGATCTGGGGCAACAATGTCATCTGCTGCCCCAAGTAGCCATGGTGAGGAGGCTGCAGGGGCATCTGCAGCTCAATCAACCCCAGCTCTGAGTCACCTAGCCTGGCAGTGTTGGGCCCAGACCATCACACCAAGGCAGTTGTGCCACTTGGTCCTGGAAACAGCACTCAGCAGCCAATGCCTGCAGTGAGACCTTTGGTCATCGTGCTATTGCCTGCTTCCATTGCCCAGTCCACTTGTGCTTCAGCCCCTACCGACCAGAGCGGAGTAAGCCACTCAGGATCTGCAACACCTCTCAAGAGGAAAAAGCATGCTCTTGCAGAACAGGCTGGGACCCCAGACACGCTCGCCCCTCAGACACGTCAAGGAACTGGAGTTTCAATGATGTGGAACTAGACGCACTTGTGGGCTACGTGTCGGCCCATGGCCCCAAAATGCTGGTGACTGCATGTTGCAGGACTATGACTGCTCAACGTAGGGCCCACTGGTAGTGCATCACGGACCAGATTAGTTCCCTTGGATTTGTGAGGGGCACAGCTGATGATTGCTCAAAGCAGTGGAATGACCTCAAACGCTGAGCAAAAAACAAGCTGGCTTCCAATTATGCTTCTACTCTGGTGACTGGCAGTGGGTCTCCACCAGAGGAGGATGAAATCACAGAACATGAGGCAATCACTGGAGGGTTCATCACAGAGGATCAGATCCAAGGCGTGGGAGACCTACCGGATCTTGAGGCAATGTCCGGTGAGTGGCCATGCGTGTGTGTGCAAACCATGTGTATGTTGCTTGGGTGTTGTGTTCTGATTGAGTGCCAGGTCAGGCTGTGTAGTCATGACTGCTATAGGTCACCGATGTGGTGCCTCCAAGCCATCCCCTGCCCTTGTCACAGTATCCCTTCTGACCGCAGTAAACACTTAGCACCTGATTACTGCACTTGCTCTTCAACTGGCATCATGCCACAACATTGTTAATACTGTTTTTCTGTTCATTCTGCCTGATTGATGGGATCATTTGCATGATGAACACATTTTTGAGCCGTTCTGCCCCAAATTCACCATACTTCAGACATAGATTTCACCCCACAATGCCCCACATGTGTTTACTTTTTATAGGAATCATTTCATCAATCAGGCTGATTGACTTTTGTGCGCCTACACATGTGGTGCACACGATCACTTTAGAGCCCTGTTTGAATGTTCAACATGACAATTGACTTGTGTCATGTCCAAGTGACCTACCATTGATGTATCCATGTGCCTACCATCACTGTATTAGTAAACACTGGCTTTGTTGCAGTGTGTGACACATGTGTGTTTTGTCAGACTCTTTTGCATGTTCTATTTCATGATGTGCGTCTCACATGGATGGGGGACAGTACTGATTTACTACCATCTGGGTGTCCTTGTCAATTCTGCCATGGCTATGCTACGTGCCATCTGTGTGCTGGCCTTTGTCATGTTTGTGAATTGTCCATGCCACTAACAGGCTAATGTGTGATGCAGGGGCTATGCACCTTGCAGCACATGTGTTGCTTTTCCATTTTGGAGTCCTCAGTGTCTGCTTTTAGGGATTGCTTCCACTTCATTGCCAGTGCATGCATGCCAGAGTTAGTGTAATGTGTGACATGTGTCATTAATGTATTCAATGTGTAGATTGTGATGTCTATGTGTGTCGGCTATGCTGTTCATGCCTGTCGTCATTACTTTTTTTAAATGTTTGTGCAGGTGATGAGGCACTTGATGCTGTTGAGGAGGAGGAGATGGCGCAGGGGAAGGAGTACTCAGAGCCCCAACCAGGCACCAGTGTAGGACATGGGGTGCTGGTGCAGGAAAATCCATTAGTCCTACAGACATCCTGTCCACGGGTGTCTCTGGGTACACCTCCGAAGACCTCTATGGCTCAGGTGCTGAATCTGACATTGAGACAGATATCCCATCGCAGGTGAGTGTTTCTGGCAGGGATGCTGTTCTGTCCAACCCACCTGCACTGGGGGTAGGCCCTTCAATGGGGCATTTAGTGTTGGAATGTCCGCCTGTGGCGGTTACAGATGCAGGGTCACACTCCACTATATTTGCTCCTGTTCCTGGGCCAGCACATCAAACGAGGAATGCAGTCCTGCAGCCTCAGGCAAAGCCAGCACAGCAAGGTGCACATTACCTTGGCCCAAACAGGTATGGTGCCGCCAACATGGTGGCCGTGCGCCACCAGGCAATACTGTGTGGGAGAACTCCATGTATATTATTGCCGCACAACAGGGGGCATCGTGTGAGATGATGGCTCAGGCTGTGGATAGGGTGGCCACTTCCATTCTCCCCCCTGAAAGGCAGGTGGAGCTCCAGCAGCAGGCAACAGAGTCCACATGCCGCTCTCACAGGGAGGACATGTTGGCGTCCAACAGGGACGACGGGCTGAACTGGAGACTCTGCGCACAGCCATATCTGCAGAGTCACAGGCCCACAGGGATGCCCTGAGGTTAGAACAATAGTCCCTCAGAGATACTCTGGGTGCACTTGAGGTGTCCCAGAGCACAAGGTCAGAACAGCAGCTGGAGCAGCTAACACACACCATCTCAGCTGAGATCCAGGCAACCCATGAGGAGATCCGGGCATCACACGAGGCCTTGCAAGCAGAAGTCTGTGCTACCCGTGAGGTGCTGCATGGGGATCTCCGGACCATCATCCTGCAGAACCAAACCTTTAAGACCCGCATGCTTGCTGCCATGGAGGAACATGCCAGGGCTTTGCGTGGTCTGCCTCCCATACCACGCACACCTTCTAATGTACCACCAGAGGGTGATGACAGCGACGGCAGTTCTCCCACTATGAGCCCATGGAGGTTTTTTTTTCTCAACATCCACGCATGTAGGTGTTGGGATGCACCCTGTACCTCCTCCGTCCTGGGTGGCCTCCCCCCGGTCGACACATGGGCATTTTTGATTTTTCTTTTTAATTTTTCTTTTTGACAGTTTTTTTTCATATTTGAAATGTATAAATAGAATTTTTTTATTGTTATTTTTTTATTTGTATTTTTTCAGTTTATTATTTTCATTTTCTTTTCATGTTTCTTTTGTTTTTTTCATTTTCTTTTGAATTTTCTTTTTTTCATTTTAATTAGTATTTTAAATTTTCATTTTTTATTTGATTTATTTTTTATACTTTTCATTTTAATTTTTTTCTTATTTTTAATACATTTTTTTAAGTTACATTTCATTTTTTGTTGATAACTATTTTCTTTCAGATTATACATCCATGTTACAGTGTGTTGCTTTGTGTCGCTCCGGTAGGCATCCACTGTGTGTTCCAGCTGGGCACATGCAGGCTTGTCCTGTGTTTGGGTTTGAAGCTTGGTTTCCTGACACATATGCCACTACTGCTTCCCCTTTCCATGGGCTCGCAAGGGTGTGACCAAGTGACAGTAACTTACACAGATGCATTGGGCTCCCATAAGTTGTGTGGGCATTCTGTAGTCCAAACTGTGTATACACACCTAGTGGGGATTGGTGATGATTTCTCCATTGCATGGTTTGTTTGTTTATTTACTATAGCGCAAGACCAAAACCCTCAGGTAGCTGGGCGCAAGCAATACAAGAATACTTAGGAAACTTAGTTACAGGTACACGTGTTCAGAGGAGAATTGGCACTCTTGTTCAGAGGAGAATTGCCTAGTATTTCGGTGCTGGACTGCACCAGGGCAGGACAAAGACTGATATGTTTGGGATATTTCTTCTCTGTGAAAGATAGTGAGCTAAAGACTCTGGGTAAGTCTCTCGTAACCAGGACTAATGTCTGGCAGAGGGACTCCCAGGACCCCCATTGGTAATTTGCATATTTAAGTAACTTTGGGTCTCACCCTAAGTTACTAGGGGAATTCACACGTGGACCCCTTGCTCACTATTCTTAGAGAGGCACAGCTTCTCCCTACTGATGAGGTCCAACCAGACCGAAACACGTGTCTGGGGATGCTGTTGGTACTCTTGTTCAGAGGAGAATTGCCTAGCATTTTGGTGCTGGACTGCCCCAGGGCAGTGTTAGGCAGAAACCTGTGCAGTTCCCTTTGGGAACACTGCAAAAGATTTAGGACTACAGGTATTGCCAGTAAACCCACTTGGTAGCAGTCTGCACCACACAGATTCACTGTTGGTAGCTGTGGCTGAGCAGTCAGACTTCCCTCAAGAAGAGTTAGGCAGTATGTAAATTATACACAATAGGCACTCCGATACAATGGCACAAGCAAACACGGACAAGAGCTTTGGTATCAAAAGGTATATAATTATTTATTTAAAAAGACACACTTATAGACACACTCCAGCACTAATATTGTAAACCACTTCAAAAAAACACTGTTACTATTACTATGTACTCCACAAATTCCCTATCAGACAAGTCTTAGTTAACACCACTTATTTCCAGACAGAGGTGAGCGCTTAACTAAAGATGGCACTCTGATAAGTTAACGAATTGGGAGGGAAAAAAGGCAGAGATTTTGCAAAGCACACAACACACAGATTTTAGAACGTATTAGCAAGGTAAGAAGAGTCAGAGTCTATCGGTTGGCCAAAGTCCATAGGCCGGGCCCGCTCTTAGAGAGAGTTGGCACAAATGTGTTCAGGATCACACGGTTTAGACAGAGTCGAAAAGTCTTGCAAATAGTGTTCAAAAGAAAGAAGTGAACTTTAGAAAAGATTAGTTAGGGTGTCCCAGGCTAACCAGGATCGAAAGCCGAGGGCTAAAACTACCTCGTACAATCGGTTGCAAGGGAAGCCGGGCGGAACACAGTACCTTAAGTGGAAAGGATCCTCCAGCGGGGGAAGATGTTCCTAGCAGTGGGTGCAAGTCGCAGCGTCGTCTCGAGGAAGAGGAGGTCTCGACGAAGAGGAAAGATGAAGGTCATTGCACTGCCAGGGATGAGGCCAGCCGTGGAGTTACCCAGCCACAAGGTACAACCCTTTGTTCGCGGTTGCGGTAAAACCATGGTATTCCGGCTACCAAAGTGCTTGGCACAGGTAGGGCGGCCACGAGAGGTTCCAGGAAGCGAACAAGGAAGACAACTGGTTATCCCCACCAGTCAAAGGAAGACTCTCTGGATTGGAGATCTCCTCTGTCGTTGGGAGTGAAGAGTCGGCTCAGCAGGGCTCCACCGGTGGTGTCGTCGTTGCAGGTCGGCTCAGCAGCTCCCTCATCGGATTCTTAGGTCCTGTGTGCGACTTCTCAAGAACCAGTCCCTAAGACCCTGCTTTTATGCAGCAAACCCCCATTCATTCAGCCTAGCTGTCACTCAAACATGCTAAGTGTTGAGCGGGGCGGCTCACCACTTGGGCCAATCACACCAGAGTGCGACATGAGTTGGCAAGGCAACTCAGTCCAGGGTGTCTAAACCCCCTCCCACATCCCCTGTGGTACCCAGACAGAATGGCACCACTTTGGAGGGCTTCTGTGTAGAAGCCCGCCAAAAGTGGAACAAAGGGCTCCAGTTTGGTTTAGAGTCACAGAAGCGAACACATACGCCATTTTAGAACTGAGTTTCGGCAAAAACTACCAACCGGAGAATTATTATTAAATAAATAAACCGGCGGTATGTTCGAGGCTATGGTAAAAAGTATTAGCCTCAAACAATGGGAAAATCCCATAGAGAAATATTTGCGGTCGAATATAACAAGTAGTATCCACTGCCACCAGCCAAAACTCGATCAGGGGGGGCGGAGACGTGCCCCCTCGAACAACAGACCCCGGGGCAATCGAATTGCCCCGACCAGTACGTCCACAATAAGATGGTTTGTACTGGTTCTGTTCAGAATTTAAGACTAGTAAAGTCAATGGTGACTTTACATGCCCTGGGAGACAGTAGTCAGTCCCAGGGTATGGAGTCTATGTTTGGGGGCCACGATGACACCCCTGTGTTACGGCACTGAGGGTGCTGTGTAACACACATCACAAAAACACATGAAGCCCTATGGAGTAAAAGACCCCATAGCCTATTAAACACATCTAGAGTCAAAGAAACACACTTAAATCATGTCCAGGAGTGAGGGTAAAAGAGTCTCACTCCTGGCAGGAGAAAAAATAAACCCAAGAAATCCAGCAAAGCTGCTGGGGGACTCACTAGGTTAGGAAATTCAGCCTAAACACAGAATTCTCCCTAACAGGCAGGACAAAGACTGATATGTTTGGGATATTTCTTCTCTGTGAAAGATAGTGAGCTAAAGACTCTGGGTAAGTCTCTCGTAACCAGGACTAATGTCTGGAAGAGGGACTCCGAGGACCCCCATTGGTAATTTGCATATTTAAGTAACTTTGGGTCTCACCCTAAATTACTAGGGGAATTCAGAAGTGGACCCCTTGCTCACTATTCTTAGAGAGGCACAGCTCCTCTCTACTGATGAGGTCCAACCAGACAGAAACACGTGTCTGGGGATGCTGTTGGTACTCTTGTTCAGAGGAGAATTGCCTAGCATTTCGGTGCTGGACTGCCTACTGGGGCAGGACAAAGACTGATATGTTTGGGATATTTCTTCTCTGTGAAAGATAGTGAGCTAAAGACTCTGGGTAAGTCTCTCATAACCAGAACTAATGTCTGGCAGAGGGACTCCCAGGACCCCCATTGGTAATTTGCATATTTAAGTAACTTTGGGTCTCACCCTAAGTTACTAGGGGAATTCGGACGTGGACCCCTTGCTCACTATTCTTAGAGAGGCACAGCTCCTCCCTACTGATGAGGTCCAACCAGACAGAAACACGTGTCTGGGGATGCTGTTGGTACTCTTGTTCAGAGGAGAATTGCCTAGCATTTCGGTGCTGGACTGCCCCAGGGCAGGACAAAGACTGATATGTTTGGGATATTTCTTCTCTGTGAAAGATAGTGAGCTAAAGACTCTGGGTAAGTCTCTCGTAACCAGGACTAATGTATGGCAGAGAGACTCCCAGGACCCCCTTTGGTAATTTGCATATTTAAGTAACTTTGGGTCTCACCTAAGTTACTAGGGGAATTCAAACGTGGCCCCCTTGCTCACTATTCTTAGAGAGGCACAGCTTCTCCCTACTGATGAGGTCCAACCAGACGAAACACGTGTCTGGGGATGCTGTTGGTACTCTTGTTCAGAGGAGAATTGCCTAGCATTTCGGTGCTGGACTGCCCCAGGGCAGGACAAAGACTGATATGTTTGGGATATTTCTTCTCTGTGAAAGATAGTGAGCTAAAGACTCTGGGTAAGTCTCTCGTAACCAGGACTAATGTCTGGCAGAGGGACTCCCAGGACCCCCATTGGTAATTTGGGGGGTAGGTACATACATAGAATACAATACATACATAAAATGATAAACAAGGTTGTAAACAAGAAGCAAATAATGCTGCCACCAGTTAGCAGTGATCAGGGACCCAGTAGATATACCAGGATACAGGCATGTGAAACAAGAGAACACATGCAGTTGATATAGTCAATCCTGGCAGTCCTAGAGAAAGTAGTCAGGAGGGAGTCCAATAGGATGTAGTGTTTAGGCATCATTGGTCCGTAGCCAGGTGAGAACTTTCTGTCTGAATCTCAAGTAAGGTTGGTCAGTTCTAAGATCTAAAGGCAGTCTATTCCAAGCTTGAGCGGCTATGACAGGGAAGCTGGTGCCGCCGGATGTAGTCCGTTTGTATCTAGGAACCACTAAGGTGTAAGCATTGGATGATCTCATGGGTCGGCCGGAAATTCTCTTGACAATTCACTCTGCCAAATAGGGTGGCGTTATATTGTTTGATTTGTAAATTGGTTGATATGTATATTGTATTCCATACAGGACATTTTGCATATTTGCATGTAGCTTCTTCATGTCTTAACAAGCCTGTCTCCATTGTAGATGCAGTTCATGTTGTATGCAGTACACTGCCACATGTACCTATCACCAACACACTGGAGATTGAAGGGGTTGATGTGCTTGCTGCCTTTATCAGGTTCTAACACTTGCACTATTGTCATTGGTTACTGTGATACATTGCCGCTGTTGGGTCCTTTACTCATTTTTTGTCTTGCTGGTAAGTATTTGTTAATGTGTGCCATTTCTTTTTCATTAGTGAGAGGGAATTGTCTCTGGCCTGTTTCCATTTGGGATGGTGCACTTTGTGACACTTGTGTCATGTGTTGTGCATTCATTTGGTTGCTTTCACATAGCATGCCATGCCATGGTGTGTTGGGTAGCTGACATGGGGTTAGGGAGGGGTTGGGTGACATGCCACTATTTGGGTGTACTATTTTGCAAGGGGATAGTCCTTCTTGCTGCATGAATGTGTGCCTTTTACTGACACAGCATTGGGTCTGTTTAAGTAGCTAGGAATGCACACAATGTAGCACTTCCAGGAAAACAATCTCAGGGTGGTATGGTTGTGACAGATGACTGTCCCTTTTTTCATCATCATCAATTGTTAGCTGGTATGTGCCAGGCCTGTGGGCACTCCGCAGGGGTGGGAGTTTAGGTGAAGAGATTTGCCACAAGCAGGTTATTGGGCTGCCTCACCACGTGCACTTTCCCCTCCCATGTGCAGCGGCCGTGCATGTGGTTGTGGATATGGGGGCACCATCATGTCCACCAGCACGCCCTGCTGGGTTGCAACATTGTGCAGGACACATGCTGTCACTATGATCCTGCACACTACCGGGGGCACATATAGCAGCTGGCCACCAGAGCGGACAAGGGAGCGAAAAGGTGACTTCAGCACCCTGAATGTGCGCTCCACTATGCCCCGGGTTGCAATATGGGCTCTGTTGTATCTTACCTCGGGTGGTGTGGTGGGGTTCCGTATTGGCGTCATCATGTAGGTGCTCAGAGGGTAGGCACTGTCCCCTGGGGAGGTGATAATGGTTGTCATTAGTTGGGTTTTCCCATTTATCAGTGTCTGACATGCATGCATGTGCAGAGGCATTTTTACTCACCAATGAGCCATGTGTCGCCATGCCTCCCAGCTTCTAGGTCCCGGTTTAGGGGTGACATTCTGAATATAAAACTATCATGCCTGGACCCCGGATAGTTGGCATATACTGAGGTGATGATTCCCTTGGCATCACACACAACCTGCACGTTGATGGAATGCCAGTGCTTGCGGTTTAGATAAATGTGCTCAGTGGCCCTGGGAGGACGTAGAGCCACATGGGTGCAGTCAATGGCACCTAGCACTTTATTTATTTATTTATTTATTCACATTTGTTGAGCGCACAGCAGACCGAAGGCATCGTGGCACTGGTTACAGTGTTTCTTAAGCTTAGTTACATACAGTTGGTGCCCGTGGTTACATTGGGCAGTGATTATGCTTTAAAGACATGTACATAATGAACACGAGAGTGGTCAGGTGCGCAAGTTAGTTGAAGAGGGCAGTTTTGAGTTGTTTACGGAAAGAGAGGAGGGATGTTTCTGCTCTGAGGTTGATGGGCAGTGCGTTCCAAAGCTTTGGTGCCAGGTAGGGGAAGCCTATACCTTCAGCGTTGGATCTATTGATGCGTGGTATGGTGAGACGGTTGGTGTATGTAGATCTGATTAGTCTTGTGGACTGGGATCTATACAGGGTGTCGGATAGGTAGGATGGTGCTGTATGGTTGATGCATTTATGCGTAGTGGTGAGGATTTTGAAAGCAATCCTATCCTTGACTGGGAGCCAATGGACAGCTTTCCTGGCTAGGCTGATGTGCTCTCTTTTTGGTATGCTGAGTGCTGCTCTGAGGGCGTTGTTTTCAGTGGTGTGGAGCCTTGATAGGTTATTCTTGGAAGTGCCGGCTAGGAGCGCGTTACAGTAGTCCAATTTAGCTCCAATGGTGGCTCTTGCGATGGACAGGCAGTTATCTTTTGTTAGGAACGGTTTTATTGCGTTGATGAGTTTAGTGCTCAATGCCGAGGCCGAGACTATTGGGCTTACTTGTTTATCCATAGATAGGGTGGCATCTATGTGAACTCCTAGTGTTTTGACTGATGATAGGACTGGGATGATGCAGTTGTCTATGTTAAAGTTAATGTATAGTGGGTTGAGGTTGGGCTTTTGACCTAGGATGAGGATTTCAGTTTTGTCCCCATTCAAGCAGAGACCATTAGTAGCCATCCAGGCTTGTATGGTGGAGTAGATTAGTTGAAGGGAGGTGGAGTCTTGATGATAGTTTCCAGTCATGGGAAGGAGTATCTGCGTGTCGTCTGCGTAATTCGTGTAGGTGATCCCCATAGCGTCCAGCTTGTCGAATAGGGGCTTGGTAAAAAGGTTATATAGCGTTGGGGCCGTGCAGGAACCTTGTGGGACCCCACAGTGAATGATGGATGGTGCTGCATGAGCTGTGTTGGAGAAGACTTTCATAGCTCTACCTTGTAGGAAGGAGGTTACCCATGAGGCAGCGTCCTTGGAGAAGTGTGCTGCATGCGTTAGATGGTTGGTGAGAGTGTTGTGATCTACCAGGTCAAATGCTGCTGATAGGCTGAGGAGGAGGAGGAGTGTGGGCTTGCCTTTGTCCAAGATGTTAGTGATTTTGTTTTTTAGGTCTAGGAGGGCGGTTTCAGTTCCGTGTCCCTTACGGAATCCAGATTGCCTTTTACCTAAGATTGCGTTAGATTCCAGGTAGTGTTGGATCTGTGTATGGGCGGCTTTGTCAAGTAATTTTAGAAGGAATGGAACTGTGGTTATGGGTCGGTAGTTGTTGGGGTTCGTGGGGTCTAGTGTAGGTTTTTTTAGGAGGGGGCGCACCCAGGCCTCTTTGAGGCTGTCTGGGACTATGCCTGACCTGAATAATGCGTTGATGAAAGCTGTGAGGAGAGGTGCGAGCTGCTCAGCACAATCTTTGATGAATTTTGGGGGGCATACATCACCCTTACATAGTGAGGGTTTGAGATGTTTTAGGATGTTAATGACCTTAGTTTTGGAAATTTCGGTGAAAGTGAATTTGGGTATGTTGCTGGCTTTGACACTAGATTTCATAGGTGCGTGTGTGCTTTGCTTGGATAACGAGTTGTAGTGGTGGGATATCTTTTTATGGAGGAGGTTTATTTTTTCTAGCATGGCTGTTTGTATGCCTGTGCACCAAGCCTCGTCCTTGATGATCTCATCTGGGCATGTAGGAGGTACGGTTAGTTCTTTAAAGATACTGAATAGCTCTTTAGATTGAGAGTTAGCCGCGGTGATGCGTTGGTTGTAGGCTTCGGATTTAGCTAGGAAGATGGCATCTTTGTATTTTTTGGCTATGGTTTTGAATATATCTTTTGTGTTGTCGCAGGGATTACGTTGCCAGTTCTTAAGCGCTTGGCGCTTGTCTGTGCGCATTGATTGGAGATCCTCTGTGAGCCAGGAGTTGGAGTGGAAGGATTTTTTCTCTTTTTTGTTTTCTAGGGAGGCGGCAGTGTTGACCGCCCTTGTGATGGAATCTTTAAATATTTCAGCGAGTGTATTAGGGTCTGATGAGAAAGGGGGCTTTAGACAAGGCACATTGAGTAATGCGCTGATGTTGGCTGCTGTGAGTTTTTTGGCACTTCTAGCTAAAGTAGCCGCAGCTTTGGTGGGCACTCTAGTGCTCATAGTGCTGGGGATATCGGATAGGATGAGGTTATGGTCTGTCCACGGGAGGCTGGTGTTGGCAGTGATTGCTATGTTGCAGTTGTGGTCAGAGATCCAGTCTAGGGTGCGTCCTTTAGCATGTGTGGGAGCCATGATTTTTTGAGAGAATCCTAGGTTGTGGAGGTCTTTGGCTAGAGATAAGGCAGCTTTGTCCTCGGGGTCTTTGAGTCCTAAATTTAGGTCTCCTATGAGGAGTGACTTAGTGGATTTTTTAATGTTGTTTCCTAGGAGGTGGTTAACTTGACCTTGGAAGTTGGTGGAGGGGCCAGGTGGATGGTATATTGTATGAATATTAATAGTGCAGTTAGGCGATGGTGCTAGTTTGATAGATAGGATGTCAACATTTCCTTCCTCTTGGTGTGGTATGGTTCTAATGCGTAGGGTTTCTTTGTGGATAAGGGCAACCCCCCCTCCTATTTTGGTCATTCTGTCTTGTCTGATGATGGCATACCCTGGAGGTAGGGATAGTGCGATGGCTGGGCCTGACGCTTGGTGAAGCCATGTCTCGGTAATGGCTAGTATGTCTAAGTCATTGGAGGTTAATAATTCATGAACTTCTATGGCGTGGGCATTGAAGGATCTTACATTGATGAGAGCGCACTTGTATGGAGTTTGGCCGGAGTTCTGTGAGCCTAAGGTATGACGATTTAGTGTAGCGGTAGCGTTAATTGGGGTGCAGGGATTACTGCTAGGTATATTGACTGTAGACTTACTACTGTGGTGCGAGGTAGTGTTCCTTCGATGGTGGGGTGTACTAACTTTCGTGGTACGTGAGCTAAGTCTGTAATTTCTGAGTGTTGTGTGTACAGTATTGGCTTGGTGTTGGATGGGAGCTGTGCGGGCTCTGGGTCTGACTAATCTGAGGCTAGTGTCGGGTGTCAGTGCCGTGAGTTGTAATGGAGGTGTGGGCGTACGTAGGAGGTCCATTGTAGTTGGATGACTCTGTGAGTGTAGGTCGTGCGGGTGGGGCTCTCTGTTGCTGCTGAGTAGTGTGATCATGAGGGTTAGTAGCGCACACAATAAGCAGGTGTGGAGGAGCGAGGAGAACATACTGTGCCACCCCATAAAAGTCCTGGACCACGGCATGCCTTTCTGCAGGTGTTCTGGGCATGTATATGTGCCTGCGGACTGAGGCGCATGCAGTCATGATCGCCAACACCCGGTGTAGGCAACGGGACTGCGTGGCCTGTGAGACACCCCCAACTATGGCACTTGTCCGCTGGAATGACTCAGTAGCCAAGAAATGCAGTACATTGAGAGCACCTTTTCCAAGGGACTCAGTGCTTGGGAGCACAGGGTGGGAGATGTGAGGTCATCCTCCCACTCAGCAACCAGTTCTAGGATTATTTGTGGTGGAAACCTGTACCTCCCATAGACCTGGTCATCAGGCATCCCAAAAAGGCTGGTCCTGGGTAAAAAATGCGGGGCCTAGCTATCCTCCTCCTCTTGAGGTGTCCCATGACCACTGCTGCGAGGAATGGTATATTCATTGTAGCGTATGAGCTTGTTTGTTCTTTGCACGCACTTTATGCTGCGCAGTGCCGCTTACGCCTGCTTCCTGCTGGTTTATGTGTTTCCAGATTAGCGCGTCTTTTGTGGCGCGTGGGTTTCCCCAGTTCAATTCCATGAATACGTGTTGTTAGCGCGCGTGTGGGCGTTGCGAAGATTTCGCTGCAGTACTTCCCCCGTAACGCCCACATTTTCACCCGTTGTTCCCCATTCCCCGTGTTCTGCCCCCTTTTTGTGTGGTCGCTACATGTTGTGCGCTTTCACTGTGAGCTTCACGCACAGCGTTCTGTGATGTGGGCGCCTGTGTGCGCCACCTGTGGATTTGGCGCACATCCCGGGGAAAACATGCGCAGCGCATTCCATGAATCGACAAACGGCTGCGTGCGCGGCTTTGGCACACGTGCGCTGCGATTTTCAAGCTTGCGCTCCCCTTTTCAGCACAAATTAATTCCATGAATTACCCTGTGAATGACAAGAGAGAGACCCCATACCAGAGGTCACGTGATAAGATATGAACAGCCTGGAATGAATGGAGCAAGAATCAGATGGGAAGTAAACAAAAAGCCCTATTGTCAAGGAAAGAATTACAAACAAATATGAAGATGCAAGGATATAGGTCAGCTGCAAATCAAGGGAGCAGTGCTTACTCCAAATGGATGCATGGAAGGCCTGATTGTGTGCAAGGCATTAGCACTTACAGGATTCTATGAAACAGTCATAGAGACTGCAGAAAATGAGTGCAAACATCATTGGTCGAAGATTGCAAAGTTGCTGACATGGGTTGATGATAAAGGTGGCCCGTTGCTAATACTGACTCTGGCTAGTGCAGAGCTCTGCTTCAGAAACAATGGCATGAGAACATTTGGAGTGAATCAACAGTGCTGCTGAATTTTCGATGTACCAGGATTGAAGGATGGAACAGTAGCGATAATGGACCACTACTGGACCTGCAGATCCAGAGCATGAATGAAGATGCCCAAGGACTGTGGAGGGCTGCGTTCTATGGTGATTGTCCATGTTCCAGCATTGGTGACCTTAACATTCGAGAGTTTCCAAAAGAAGATGCTCACCTGAGAAAGAGGAGATCAGTTGAATTTCTCAATCGAACAAAGAGGGAGAACTATTTTTTCAGCTAAATCCATAGAAGCTTTCGATGCTATTCCATATGAACATAGGTTGTTTAGTCAGACATTGGTAGTATTTGCGACAATCTTCATGCCAGGGATCCAGTTGATGGTGAATGCCAAGTGGATTATTAGTTGCTCTGGGCCTACTTTTAAGTGCCATTGATTTGGAGAGGCAGGCCATTTTTTACATCATCAAATTGCTAATAAGACCTTCCAAATTGTTCAATTTGTCTAATACTTCTCACAGTAAGTTAAAGTTTAAAGTTTCACCACCTTTGACAGGTTGAGTGTGATGCATTTGCCATCAACATGCACATATTCTCAGCCAGCATGCTTATCTTGGAATTATAACCTGACCTGTATATAATATACTGGCAAAGAAAGCAAGGCTTGACCAGTACAGTTTAGTATTGCTTTGAAACTAAGCTAAGCAAAACAATTGCAAATTAATTGGGAATCTTTGTTAACTTTTCAAGAAATGCTAGACAATGCTTGTAGCTTTGAATTCACTGAGATATAAAAAAAATTCAACTGTCAAATAGTGTGTGTGCCCAAAATAAAGACTATTTATTCATGAAGTAGTTTTACAGTTGCATGAATACATATGCATTATTTTCCCCTTGAGAGCAAACACTGCAGCAAGTCAATTGTGGGGTCAGTACTCAGAGTCAGCCCTTAAGGGACGTCATTTTGCCAAATTGCCACGGGTAGCGGAAGTGACATCATATGAACTTGACCTCTGATGGCATCACAGGAAGTGATGTCAGTTGACCCCACCCCAAGTGTCATTACAGGAAGTGATGACATGCGGCTGTTCACTCCTTGACAAAACAGGAAGGGTCATCACATAGCATTATTCCTCAGTACACCAAGAACATTATGGTTTTGATATCACTGTAATATGATATATATTTCATACAAGAATGGATCACCATATGTAGCATTAATATTAGTGTGTATAGGTCCATATTACCAAATTGCTGTGAATGTAAGCAGACATCCAACACAAAAACCTGGACTATTGTACATCACTCAGGCTAAACTGTAAACAGACAGAGCATCTCGAAGAGGCCTAAACGCCAAAGCGCAAACATCCAGTGCCTGTCAAGTGTCTTGCCACAGAGTGGAAACAGCAACTGAGCAACACAAGCCCAACCAGAAGACAATCAGAGGCTGCACCACTTCACTTCACCAATGACTAGGTGAGATGTCGTCTAATCCTATGTATTTAGGTGGACTAATGACTAGGCAAGATGTCAGCCTACTATGTGCCTTGTGGTCGGCAGAGACCATGTGAGGTGAGATGCCCCACCATTGTGAGCCTTTGCGATGGTCCAGTGATCAGGTGAGATGTTTCACTGTTCCTTGGTTTTGAGGTTGTTGGAGTTCAGGTCAGATATCTCCTTATTTGTATCCTTCAATGGGGACAGAAAACAGGTGAGGCTCTCCCTGTGTCAAGTATAAATGGGACCTTCTTTCTGGTCGCACCCACTTGTTTTAAAACTTTTCGTTGTTATGTCTACCAGGCTTTCTGCTCCTGGTTATTCTCCTTGCCGTGCATCAGAATGGAAGACCACATCCCTTCATACAGAACATTTTATTAATGGGTAAGGATTAACTAGTAGCACTTCTGTTCATTTTAAGAGGTGCCAAATGAAGTCGGAGGCTGCAGCGTCCTTCGCCCATCATCCGCCCTCTAATGCATCCCCTAGTGTCCAGGACCTAAAGAGTAACAATGAGCAAGGTATTCAGAAGACATATTCTATCCACACCCCTATCAATTCAATACATCACAGAAGTTAGACTGGGGATGTCACAATCACACAAAAAAACTGTAAACAATATTTTACATAGTATGCACCTCTACATTGTGAAGTGCAATAGAAGCAATCTGCAGTCTAATCCTTCTGCTGCAGAAATAGTGTCTGAACCTTTTCCTCATTTGACATCCTCTACATATGCCATTTTCTCTTGCAGGTAAATGCTGATGAATGCAATATTGATTCCTTTAATTTGCCATGCTCAGCCATGGCCATCGCCGTGCACGCAGCAGCTGCTGTGGGTAATCTAAAAGCCGTCTATCCCCATACCTCCTCTTCCTTCGGGCACATTTAGTAGTGGCAGACGAGCTGGCACATATGAGGGTTCTTTCTCCTCCCAGTGACAAGAAATGGCATATGCATGTATGTCACGTTGGATGGTGACTGGGACTCTTTTCAACCTAGTGCTGGCAGTAACTAGATGATGGCAAAAGTATTGCACATCCAGTTAAAATGAATTAACATTATTTACTCCTCCCTCCAAAGATTTGTAAGCATTTGCCATCAAAGCAACCAATTTTGAATTTAAACAAGAACAGATATTCAATGGTTTACAACCACTGAATATAACCTCCTCATTCCTCCACAAAATTCTAAGATTTTTCCTTCACAAGCAAAACATATTTTACCTTGTATAAAAATGATTACACACTCTGTTACAGCTGCTCAATATAATCTCCCCCTTTCCCGAAAGATTCTAAGATTCTTGCTTCACAAGCAAAACATGTTTTACCTTATATAAAAATGATTACATACTCTGTTACAGCCAAATTGCGTGAAAATCCTGCACGATCCCCAGCCGCACCCCAGCCAAATCGGGTGAAAACCTGCACGACCCCTGGTCGCATCCCAGCCAAATTGTGTGACAGCCACTAAACATAGGGCCCGATTCAAAGAATGTGGTGCAGAAAAGACACACACGTATTCAAGGATTTCCCGAGGCATCAGTAGCCATGGCGCAAGAAACAGCAAGCTGTACCAGTAACGCCCTCAAAATGCCCCTATGAGCAGTAAAAAGCAAGTTAAATGCCTACCAAGGTGCAAGGCTCCACGCCATCCCTGGGCCAACATACAGCCCGCCTAGCAAAATCATGTGAAAACTCAGCGCGATCCTCGGCCACACCCCAGCCAAATTGCATTAAAAATATGCACGGTCCCCGGCTGCACCCCAGCATAATTGGGCAAAAAATCCTTGCAAACCCCAGCCGCTCCCCAGCCAAATCATGTGAAAACTCTGTGCCATCCCCAGCTGCACTCCAGCGTAATTGCGTGAAAAAACATTGCAATCCCTGGCCTCACCCCAGCATAATTGCGCAAAAAACCTTGCAATCCCTGGCCGCACCCCAGCCAAATCATGTGAAAATTCAGCTTGATCCCCGGCATGATCCTCAGCCGCACCCAAGCCAAATCGGGTGAAAACCTGCACCACCCCTGGTCGCATCCCAGCCAAATTGTGCGAAAACCCAGCATGAATCCCGGCCGCACCCCATCCAAATTGTATGAAAACCCTGCGCGATCCCCAGCTGCACCCCAGCCAAATCCCGTGAAAACTCTGCACGATCCCTGGCCATACCACACATAAATAGTGCATCTGCACTTCACAATCCTCTGGAAGCAGACCCCTCCTGATGGGACACACCCACCCCGGCCCCCATCACCCATGACCCCAGCCTGCAGGCAGCCCCCTCCACATGGGAAACCCCAGCCCCCCTCAGCCGTGACCCCAACCTGGAGGCAGCCCCCTCCACATGGGATACCACAGCCCCCATCACCAATGACCCCACCCTGCAGGCAGCCCCCTCCACATGGGATACCACAGCCCCCATCACCCGTGACCCCACCCTGCAGGCAGCCTCTTCCACATGGGACACCCCAGCCCCATCACCCCACCCTGCAAGCAGCCCCCTCCACATGGGACACCCAGCCCCCATCACCTGTGACCCCACACTGCAGGCAGCCCCCTCCACATGCCCCACTCCTACCCCAGCCCCCATCACCTGTCACCCACCCAGCAGGCAGCCCCCTCCATATGTGACAACCCAGCCCACATCACCCGTCACCCCACCCTGCAGGCAGCCCCCTCCACATGTCATGTCACAAATCCCCATGGAGAAATAGCCAGACAATGACATAATAAAAAGCAGCCTCAATGTCTGTGTCGTGAACAGACACTGCCCAGGCGTGTCACGCCCTGACCTTCAATGAGCTGCTATTACTAGAACAGATTTCCCAATAAAACCATCACTGTACCTCCCATGTTTGAAGGATATGATATGAAATCAAATACAATGATATGGCACTCATAATGCGCCTATACACAAGTGTTTGAAGATGCACCAAGTCAGGGGAGGGGGAACAGAGTGAAGACAGAAACAGCGATCTTGCTAGGCCAGGTGATATTGAGATGACGCAAGTGCATGGGAAGTGTGGAAGGTGAGAATTGCTGGGGGAAGGTGGATCAGACAGTGCAGTACATGGGAAGGACATCATAAGAAATGCAATAACTATGAAAATCAACAAAGTGCGGGCAGCTGGTGGCAAGTGCAAGGCTAAGTGCAGACATTAGGTGTCAAGTGCAGGTAGGGGGCTGTAGGAAATCAGAAAAACAGTCCAAGTGCCGGGGATGCCAGGGACGCAGTACGGGTGGGCAAGTGGGTGAAGGGACCTTGGCCCAAGGTCACAGGGTAGCCAGGTGACCAGTGCAAATTCAGGCGGGAGTTCAGCAGGGTAGAAGAGGACAGAAAGCACAAGCAAAGACAAAGACGAATGACTTGAGTCCAGACTGAGTACATGGCAATCAGACCGTGTGCCACGCACCAAGACTGCTGCATTGGTCTACCAATGTGTAAATCCAAAGTAATGCCAATATTGCATGGCAGTGCCAGAGGCAGACCAACACCAGAGACAATGATAACTGCACAAACACATGCTCGTGAAGGGGAAAGCACGACATGTGTGTTACACAGCATCAAGCAAATCATGTGCCAATATCCTGAACATGAAACACTCCCACAGTCACCCTACCCACCTCCCTCACAAACACAGTGAGGGCCAATACACAGTGATGCTGCACATGTGAAAGCAAATGGCACTGTACGGTGCACACCAAAACTCACCCTTCACACTCATCCACCGGTCAGCCACATGTGTATATACACCACGTAAATGGATAGCAAACATGACACATGCATGCAAGTAACCACACACATTAACAATGATGGTCAAAACCAGGGACACCAAACGGACCAACAAACCGGCACACTGTAAAAAAAAAAAAAAAAACCTGTGAGAAATAATGACTGCAAGTTAAGAAAATACATTATATTGAACAGTTGTATTGTGCACATAGACACTGTAAATTAAAGTTCTAAATCTGTACATGAAATCAAGTAAAGTATGAAAAAGTGTCCATGTCCAGGAAAAATATAGACAATAACATCAAAAATAAAACAAAAACCATTACTGCATGGTTAACACCAAAAAAATCGGATTTAAAACTATTTACACAATTACAATGGAGTAATGTCCACAGTCCACTCCAAATCATAAAATGAAAAAAAAGGAAAACTACACATGAAGAACAATGTACAAAAAACTGAGTAATGTCCCAAAGCGCCAAATAAAAAATAAAATCAACGGAAACTTAAATGTAAAAAAACTATTTACAAATGCAGTGGTCTAATCCTTCTCCTCACCATCCTCCCTCAATGTGGCATCCAATTCCCCTAGGTGGGCCTCCGCTCTCACCTCGAGGGCTTGCAGGGACTCCAGCATGGTCCTCTCCATCCCCTCCGACTCCCTGCAAGTATCCTCGAGGACCTAAGCCCGCCTCTCTGCCCGACGCAGTGCTATCTGCGCCCTGACTATAGTGAGTCTCATCTCCCGAGCCTGCTGCCGCTCTGCCCCGATTTGCTGCCCGTACCGTATGAACACGGAAGACATCCTTGCACGAAGGTCCACATTTGGGTCCTGCCTGATGCTGGATACCTGCCCCCTTTCGATGGTATGCCCTGAGTCCAGAAGCCTCCTAATCAGAGCCTGCCACTGCCTTATTGCCCGGTGCCAGCATTGCTTGGCTAGCTGCTGGGGTGATGAAATTACCCGGGGGCATCTGGCACGTGCCATTGTCATAGATGCCTGCTCTCCCTCCATTGCTACAGCTTCTGTCGTAGCCTGGATGGGCATGGTGACCACCTCGGCTGATCCAACATTGAATCCCACTTCAGGCAGGGATGTGATTGCCACCATATGGGCCGACGTGGTTGGAATAGGTACACAGGGGGCCCTGGTGGTATCTGGGCCAGAATGCGCAAGTGAGAATGATTGGCGCACAGAGGAGGAAGACGAGGAGGGGGTTGGATAAGTGGCCAGCCCACGCATCCAATTGGAGACCAGGAACATAGCTAGCCAGTTCAGGAGATGCCAGACCTCATTGTGATGATGTGCAAGCCCATGATTGTAAGTCTGCACATCATCATGAACGGTGCTTGTACACCACTCAATACCAACTAGTATGAGTTACGCTCTCGAATGGCCACATCCACAGGCATTTGGGTGTCAGTTTGCATGGAAACATCCAACACCTGCGGATGGGTCCGGCCTGGGGCATGCTCGCAGGTGCATACTGGTGCAGGCGTTGGCGAGGGGCAGGATTTGACACAGGCGCTGTCATGACCACTTTGAGGGGGCACAAGTTGTGCCACAAGCAGGCTCCCACCAGAACCCTGAGGGCATAAAAATCACTGCAAAAGGGCTCCTGGAGCCAGTCCTGGCGCCTTTGGCACCAGCCTCATATGTAGGAAGGTAGGGCTGTTCAAACTAGGTCCCATTTATGTACATGGGCCTTTAAATCCAACATGGAAGCACCCACACAGTCTAGTTCTAAGAACCAAGCCATGCAGTCTAGTGTTTTGGGTGTGGCAGGCCTGGAACTACTTTCCCTGGTACTACTTTACCTGGGCTATATAAACCACACCCTGACTGCAGAACATGCTTCGTGTTATTCTGCAACCAGCAGCGTGATGCTCACTGTGTCCAGTTCCTGGTCTTCAACATCTTCCTGTAATCCTGCAAGAACAAGAACAAGATTATTCTGTCTTACCTGAGAAAACACCATCCAGCACTCAGCATTTCAACTGGGCTACAATCTGTGGAAACTGAGAGAAGAAGAAACATCACTCACCTGTGAGTACTAGCTTAAGAACTTCCGCCGAACCGCTAACACAGCTGCTGTTCGAACATTGCGACCTGCAATAACGAGAAAGGGAAAAACAATATTAGAACGCATGCTTCCAAAACATCAAATTCCATCAGTCTTACCCGAATTCCATTGCGCTATGCCATGCTTCCATCCGGAGCACCACAGCAACATCTGCAAAGGAAAAGAGACATATTCAGGTTCGCTTTCAATATTAAACAACCGCACACCGCTGTACTACCTTAACGGATTCCGGGGGCCTGTTTTTCATTGCACTCTCATCCACTCGCAGCACCACAGCGGCCTGTGAGGAGAAGAAGAAGAAAACACAGCTTAGCTTCAATAGACAATAAAGGCACTGCGCTTCGCGCTTTCTCTTACCTAGAAACAAGCCTCTCCATCCGGCACGCCAGCATCAAGACCTTCACACCTGAAAAGCAGGAGACATTAACAAATTTTCACCATAAATATAACAAAGATTTACAATTAACAAACCTACCTGCCTACCAGCAGATTAGAGGTCACAGCAGGCCTGGACCCAAGGAAGGCATACTGCACCAGTGAAGCAACTCGGGCAGCTTGCCAACAAATGTCAAGCGCCCCTACACAAGAAACACAGGACAGACAGCTCACCCTACAAATAACTAAGATTCATTATTCAGCACTGGGCAACTACGCATCCAGGGTTCCAGATCTCAGAGCCTTCCAGACGCTGCCGTGGATATCAGGTGAGCGTAACTGAACACGAAGCCTTTAAAACTTATCCACCTGGGCGTCATGGAGACATCTGAAACTGATCAGTTAGACCAGTGCCGCCTTCATTTTCTTTGTAGCCCTGGGGCTTTCCCAAACGACCAGGCGAGGGTCGCCTTTGTGTTATCATACTTGAGTGGAAGTGCCGCAGACTGGTCGGTACCTTTAGTGAGCCGGGATGACCCTTTACTGCAGAACTTCAGGGGTTTTCAACAGGAGATGGAAAAGTTATTTGCTCGACACTTGCATGGACAAGCTCTTGATAACAAACTCCTGTCCCTCCGCCAAGATTTGCTGACTTATATTGCCACCTTTAATAGACTGGTTGTAGAAGTGGGGTGGCCAGAAGATAAAAGAGCCACATTGTTTCATTAGGGCCTACGAGGAGACCTAAAGGATGTCCTTGCTCAAGTGGTAGACCCACCTAAAGACTGTGCAGAGTTTATCAACCTGGTAGTTCAGTTGGACCACAGATTACAGGATCGAACAACAGACCGAAGTAGACTAAAAAATCGTGCCATGTACGTACGTTCAAAAGATAATGTTCAACGTCCATTAGAAAATACCACAGATTGGAGGAGTACGACCCCATTTAACCAAGGCTGAAGGAGACAAGTGGAGACAGCTACAGTTATGCCTATACTGCGGTAAATTGGGTCACTACCTCAAAGAATGCCCAGTGAAACCTCCAAGGAAGGTAGTAGGCGCTACAGAGAAAGAAGATGATGGAAAGGAATCGGAAAACTACCAGGCCCGGCAAGCGTAGAGGTCCGCTTGTCGAGAGAGAAGGATGAGTCACAGACCTCACATTTCGCCCTACCAGTAACCTTGATCAATCACCAACGACCGTCACCTATGCATGCCATAGAGGCAAATATATACAGCGGAGCAGTTGGTAATTACATAGATCTAGATCTGGCAACAGAAATGGGACTTCCCTTATGCACAAAACCAACAACTGAAAAGGTAACAACTGTTGACGTTGCAGAAATTGCTTTGGGACCAGTAACCCAATGCACAACAGAATTAACCCTTCTGTGGCAGGATGGACATCAAGAAGCAATCACGTTTGACCTCATCAAAGCTCCTCAGTTCCGGTTGATCTTAGGGATGCCATGGTTAGTAACTCACAATCCCCACATAGACTGGCATGAAAAGAGACCTTTTCCGATGAATGCGCCCACGCTTGCTACCCGAAATCTATACCACTGCCAAACCTGAAATCTGTTCAAGGAATAGCATCGGGGTCACAGAACCAATGGACACCTTACCAAAAGAATATCAGGATTATCAAGTTGTTTTTCAGAATGAACAGTCTAACAAATTACCGCCACATAGGCCCTATGACTGTCAGGTTGACCTGATACCTGGTGCACAGGTTCCTTGTGGTCGAATTTATGCACTTACGGAAACCAAAAATCTCCACTTGAAGTCCTATCAGGATGAATACCTGGCTAATGGGTTTATCCGCCCGTCAAAGTCACCCACAGCCTCTCCCTTATTCTTCGTACCCAAGAAGGAAGGAGATTTGAGGACTTGCATCGATTACTGTACGCTTAATCAAATCACAGTAAAAAACCGCTAGCCTTTGCCCCTTATCCCGGAACTGTTGGACCAAGTCAAGGATGCCTGAATCTACACCAAACTAGACCTCAGAGGAGCATACCACCTTGTACGTGTTAAGAAAAGGGATGAATGGAAAACCGCGTTTCGCACCAAGTATGGCCTGTACGAATATCAGGTAATGTCTTTCGGGCTGTGCAACGCTCCCACAGCGTTCCAATACTTCATGAATGATGTATTACAGGAATTAATCGAAGTCTGTGTCTTGGTCTATATTGACGACATCCTGGTGTATTCCCCCTCTGAAAGAGAGCATGTGGAACATGTTCGCTCAGTCCTTGCAAAACTTCGCCAGCACAAACTGTACGCTAAACTTGAGAAATGCTCCTTCCATGTCACCGAAGTTGAGTTGTGCGGTTTTGTTCTTTCGCCAAAGGGAGTCAAGATGGATTTACACAAAGTAGATGCCACCCTTAATTGGCCGTCACCTTCTTCACTTAAAGGAACCAAAGCATGCTCAGCTTTGCACATTTTTATCACCAATTTATTCCAGATTTCTCACGGATAGTCCACCCAATCACATTGTTACTGAGAAAAAACAACAAAAAATTCCAATGGACTGAAGAGGCGGAACAGGCTTTTAAAGAACTCAAGAAAAGGTTCACCTCTGTGCCAATTTTACAACATCCTCGCCCTGATCTCCCCTATGTAGTGGAAACTGATGCTTCCAGCGTAGCTATGGGAGCAGTTCTCTCTCAAAGAGATCCGGAGACAGGCCAATTACACCCGTGGCCTTTTGGTCACGTAAATTCTCACCACCAGAACTGAACTATGCAATTACAGACAAAGAATTGTTGGTAAATCAGCCTTCAAAGCCTGGCGGCAGTATCTATTAGGTGCCAGACATACCATCACAGTAATCACAGATCACCGAAACCTTCAATACCTAAAGTCAGCAAAAGCCCAATCATCACGACAGTTGCGGTGGGCTCTATTCTTCGCAAAATATGATTAGGTAATAACATACCGACCGGGAGTTCGGAATGGGAAGGCCGATGCTTTGTCTCGAGTGGGTGCTGAAGAGAAAACGAACAGTACCCTGGACCCTGTTGCCACATCCCAAGTGATAAACTACTGGGACTCACCACCACATTGACTCTAAGTGAACTTCAAGATAAGATTCGAACCTTAATGAACCCCGAAATGTTGCAGAAATGGACTTCCCAAAATGAACATCACACAGTCTGGATGGATTACCCTACTTCAGGGAACGACAATATCTACCAAGTAAAGATCTGCAAGTATTGGTCATGTCTGGTTATCATGATTCCATGATCGAAGGCCATCCTGGAATTGCTAAGACTTTAGTCATGGTTAAACTGAATTATTGGTGGCCAATCTGGCGTAAAGACATTGCTCGATTCGTTCTATCCTGTGGGATATGTGCACAGAATAAATCACAGAAACCAGCTGACCTCCTACAACCACTGGATATTCCACCGGCTCCCTGGCATACTCATTCTCTTGATTTTATTACAGACTTACCCTCCTGTCAAGGTTTTAATACCATTCTGGTGGTGTAGACCTGTTCTCTAAAATGGCACATTTCATTCCATTCAAAGGACTTCCTAACGCTACCGGTCTGGCAAAAGCATTTTTTGAACAGATTATAGAACTGCATGGTTTCCCCTCAGTCTTACTTTCAGATCGTGGAAGTCAATTTGTATCCAACCTCTGGAGGAAATGTTGTACCATGGCACAAATCGATTTTCGATAATCCACTAGCTATCACCCCCAAACGGATGGACACACAGAAAGAACAAACCAGACATTAGACATTAGAACAGTATCTACGTTGCATGCTGCATCAAGTGGAAGAGAATTGGAAAGACTTGTTATGGATAGCTGAATACGCATACCATAACTCCATACACACCAGCATGGGACCAAGCCCGTTCTGCACAATATACGGAAGACATCCACGTACCTCTGAACTAGACCCACCCACGACCTTGGAAATGCCAGCGGTGAAGACTCTACACACAAGCATAACCCAAGCCTTCAAAATGGCAAATGAACATTTACTGCAAGCCAAAGACAGACAAAAGAAAATCTCGGATCGGCATCGAAAGAAAGCTCCCGATTACCAAGTTGGAGACACAGTCTGGTTGGCATCAAAACATTTGACCATAAAAGGTAACCAGACCTTTTGTCCACGATATCTAGGACCCTATACCATCGAATCGGTGATAAATCCGGTGGCCGTCAAGTTAGCCTTACCACCAAGCATGCAAATTCATTTGGTGTTCCATGTGTCACTTGTAAAACCTGTACAACCAGGAACCCGAGTCTTAACACCACCAAAACCTGTGCTAGTTGATGGAGAGCTTGAATTTGAAGTTAAAAACATCCTGGATTCGAAACGTACCAGATCTAAGCTATACTATTTAGTGGAATGGAAAGGGTACGGGCCTCAAGACAGAACTTGGGAACCAAGTGAACATATTCACACACCACATCTTATTAAGAGGTTTCACCTGGATAACCCCACCAAACCCAGAGCGGACAGGAAGGATAGCATGAGAGGGGCCTTGGGGGGAGTGCTGTCATGACCACTGTGCGGGGGCACAAGTTGTGCCACAAGCAGGCTCCCACCAGAACACTGAGGGCCGTAGAAACCGCTGCAAAAGGGCTCCTAGAGCCAGTCCTGGCACCTTTGGCACCAGGATCATATGTAGGAAGGAAGGGCTGTTAAAACTAGGTCCCATTTATGTACATGGGCCTTTAAATTCAACATGGAAACACCCACATAGTCTAGTTCTAAGAACCAAGCCATGCGGTCTAGTGTTTTGGGTGAGGCAGGCCTGAAACTAATTTCCCTGGTACTACTTTACCTGGGCTACATAAACCACACCCTGACTGCTGAACATGCTTTGTGTTATTCTGCAACCAGCAGCGTGACACTCACCGTGTCCAGCTTCTGGTCTTCAGCATCTTCCTCTAATCTTGCAAGAACAAGAACAAGATTATTCTGTCTTTTACTGCCCTTTACCACCCCCAAGTCTTCCCTTCCCCCTTCCCCTGCACTTGCGCAATCTCAATGTCACCTGGCCTCATAAGATCTTTGTGTCTGGCTTCACTCTATACCACCAAGCATGCCTGGTCACACCTTGTAACACTTGTGTAGCTGCACTTTATGAATACCATTTCATATCATGCCACTTAGATTGTACATGGTTTTGGGACAGTAGTCATCAAGAACCGTCTCATGCTAATAGACAGTTCCGGCATGCCTATAGAACGTGGCATCTGGGTATTTACATCAGTGATGTTAGTGACTCAACTATGCCAGTCAAGTGCTTTTGCCTGAAGCACGTGCTATACACCATGCACTGCATGTGGTGTTAAGTCCATCCACACATGTCCATGGGTGGTTTCATGCCACCCATAGCTTCCATTGACACTGGTAATGGGTGGGACATTGTACCATGAGTGACATAGCTTGTCAATATGTTGCAGAAAACCATTGTGATACCTATGTGTGCAGACTATACTATACAAGTGGCTCTTCATGTATTTTTCTGTCCATGTGCAGGTGATGAGCAATTGCAAGGACAGCAAGGCCAACTAATCAATCCACTAACAATTTCACCCCTGTGCATACACCTCTCAAACTCTAACCAAACACAACCACAAGTCTAAAATGCAGCAATCCTCACAAACTTCACTACACTGCAACAACAAAACAAACCACACATAGACTCGCACAACAGCACACAGTGACTACCGACAGCAAAACACTCCAAGCCCAGCCAACGGACCCACCGGCTGAGGCCGCCAACAGCACATCACTGCTATCTTGCACTTTTTCAGCTTATTCCCACTAACTCACCCCCCCTCTCCCTTTTTCAGAGCCGCCAGAGCGCCAGGGGTCCACTCCGGTGGTGAAAGTGCGCGGTACAAATATCCTTTAACATTAACATTAACATGAGGCACTGGATGCAGAGGAGAAGGTTGAGGAGGAACAGGATGCTCAGCCGCAACCAAGCACCAGTGGAGGACGTGTTGTGGCAGCCCGTGAAAAGCCACTGGTGCTACAGGCCATCCGGGGCATGAATGAGTACAAGTCCATCTCTGATGAAAACTGTGGCTCTGGTGGTGAACTGAGAATTCCTCTATGCTGTTGCAGGTGACTGCATCATGTGTTGGTGCTGTTGTAGCCCAAGTGTCCGCAGCGGGTCACGTACCCTCAAAGGGTCAGTCAGTGTTATCACGTCTGTCTGTGGTGGTTACGGCTGCATGGTCATACTTCACAGTATTGGTTCCTGGTCCTGGGACAGCTGAGCAAAGGAGAGATGCAGTCCTGCAGCTACAGACAGCAGCATCACATCAATGGCCATGCTCCCTTGGGTCAGGCAGGCGTAGGGCCAGCACACGCAGTGGGCGTGTTGCAGCTGGCGATACAGTGTGGGAGCAGTCCATGTATACTCTTGCACAACAGCAGGGTGCTTCCTATGAGGTGTTGGCTCAGTCCATGGATAGGGTGGCCAATTCCATGATCCACCAGCAACACAGGTAGAGAACCAGCTGAAGGCATTGCAGTCCCCATGCTGCTAACACAGGCTCTGCATGCCACTCACACAGGCTGCACATGAAGGCCAGCAACAGGAGCTGACGGGTGGAACTGAGGTCTCTGCAGGCATCCCTGGTTGCAGAGGATCGAGCCCACAGGGACACCCTGAAGCAAGAATTTCTGGCCCTCAGAGCTACACTGGCAGTGCTAGAGGCATCCCACAGTACACAGGCTGAACAGCAGATGCAACTGTTGACTCGTACCATCTCAGAGGAACTCTGCGCATCCTATGAGGTGTTGCATGCGGACCTCCAAGGCTTCATGTTGCAGATGCATTCATTCAGCTTTTAAAAAGAAAAACGAAAAATCAGAAAAAAAACGTTTTTTTTTCACTTGGCAAACCATCTTAATTTCAGAAATTACACTGTGCAAATTGGCAGTGTGTTCTAACCTTCTGCTGCTTTAAATTGCACTGACTCATTTCAATGAAATGGATGTTTCCTGCTGCCTCACAGTGTGTTTGAGGTTTTCCATCATGGCTGCCTAGCCTCCTTGTTTGCATGAGGCTGGCTGTGTATCAAAAGTGCTTCCCTCCATCGTCTGCAGTGATTGGCTGTTGGCTTTGTTTTCAAGCCAATCGGGGGTCGGCCAGGCTGTATCCGGCCCCCCTCTCCATGGCCCAGTGATTTTCCCTGCTTTCTGCCTTCTACATCCTACAGAGCTCGAGGTCTTTCTGAAGCTCCCACCCTTCCTAAGTTTCCTGATCTGTTGGGCCCACGGACGCTTTCTGCACCAGGTAGGTGCATTGCCATTGTCCCTGCAGCACTAGAAATGAAAAAAAGCTTTTAAAAAGAAAAAAGAAAAATAGGAAAATAAAGTGTTTTTTTTTCACTTGGCAAACCATTTTAATTTCAGAAATTACACTGTGCAAATTGGCAGTGTGTTCTAACCTTCTGCTGCTTTAAATTGCACTGATTCATTTAAATGAAATGGATGTTTCCTGCTGCCTCACAGTGTGTTTGAGGTTTTCCATCATGGCTGCCTAGCCTCCTTGTTTGCATAAGCCTGGCTGTGTATCTAAAGTGCTTCCCTCCATCGTCTGCAGTGATTGGCTGTTGGCTTTGTTTTCAAGCCAATCGGGCGACCGGCAGGCTTCAGCCAGCCCCTGTTTCAAAGCTCTACTTTCTAAGGTTCCTGTCAGCTTCTCTGTCTGCTTCACAGGCTGCATCATGGGATTCTGCAACACCCAAACCCTCATTGTCACTGAGGCTGCTTCCCTGGACTATTGGACTGCCATGACTCTCTTACCATTTTCTGTTTGGGTTAGTTCCCTCCTTGATTTACCTGTACTCCCTTCTCAGAGGGTCCTCAACTCTTCCTGTCATGCCCTCATGTGAAGCTTATCTATACTCACCTCTACCATCTGACTACCATTCTAAATTCCTTAACTACTGGTCTCCCATTTAACTTTTAAGTCAAACTTGGGTGTATTCTTGCATTTACTTGAAAGTCATACTTGGATGTATTTTTGCATTTACTTGAAAGTCATACTTGGATGTATTTTTGCATTTACTTGAAAGTTCAACTTCAGGGTATTTCTGCATTTAACCTTTGGCCATTGCTTGTAACCTGCTAGCCCAGTGACTGTTCAATACTGCTTTACTTGCTTACTCCTCCCTCTGCCTCTTCTCATTTCCACTTATGGCGCTTTCTGTTTCTCCCATCTATTCCAACTGCTTCTCAATCAACTACCCTTCCCTTCTCACTAAATCTGGAAAAAATAAATTTAAAAAGGATATCTTGGCCTCCAACCCTGGACTCCCCATGGCTGATACCTATACCAGCGCCTCTTCCAGACAGACCCTCACCGACATCCTCTTTGTTGTTCCTTTGCCAGTTCCTTAATGTCTAACTAAATGGCACTGTCATGGTCCAAGGTCCACAGGCCAATCTCCTCCTCTTCGATAGGCATTTCCCTCACCTCATCAACTTCCTCTCATCTCCAGCTGTCCCCTCCTCTCACTCCCTGGGTACCTTACCCACTTTTACCTCCTCCTCTGCCACTCTTCAGGCTACCTCCACAACTCCGCAGGGCATACCTCTGATTTGTACCCCTCCCTGGAAGGTCTTTAAGGCCGGCAACCTTCTTCATCTTGCCACTCTCAACTCTCGCTCTGCTGTCAAACACGCTTCTGACATCTGACATCTGCCACCTCCTTGAAGAACTGGACCTTGATGTCCTCGGTCTTACGGAGACATGGTTCACGGCTAGCTCTGTCACAAGCTTTGACACTCTACTCCCTGAGGGCTACAAGATCCTCTCCGCACCCAAATCCACTCGACCTGGAGGAGGCATAGCCCTGATCTTTCCTGAGTTGATTCCTGCCACTATCATTCCCATTCAGATTTACTCCTCTTTTGAATGCCTTGTCTGCAGGCTCTCACTCTTTCCTAGCCACTCTCTTACTGTTGCTACTCTCTACCGCCCCCCCGGGCAAATCACCTCTTTTCTCTCTGAGTGGCCTCAACCACTCAATTCCTCCTCCTTGGTGACCTTAACATTCACCTCGATTCTCACTGTCCCTCATCGCTGCTCTTTCTCAACCTCTGCGATACCCTATCCCTCTCTATCCTCCCCTCTGGCCCGATGCACTCTGCAGGACACACACTTGATGTCTTGATCTCCCCTGGCCTCCCCCTCTCCATTCCTCTGACCACTCCTCTCTCCTGGAGTGACCACTGCCTCCTCTCCTCCCTCTCTTCTCCGCAAGCCAACCACACCCCAACACTTCCACTTACCTTCTCGGACATCCGACCTATGAAGCGTGTGTCTGCTGAGTCTTTCGCTGCTACCTTCTCTCCCCCTACTCCTCCCCTGGCTGACTCACACCCCGACACAACCCTGTCCCTTCTCTACTCTTCCATCTCTGATACTCTTGATGCTCTTGCCCCTGTCATGAGGATGTGCTTGAAGTCCAAAGCCAAGTGCAATTCCTGCTATGATTCCGACCTAGCTACACTTAAACGTAAGTGTAGGGCGGCTGAGAGGACATTGAGGTCTTCTTGCTCATCCTCTGACAAACTGGCCTGTCGCCTGCTACAAAGGCAATACCGACTCTCTGTCCGCACTAAGAAGAGAACACATTCAAGCCTGTGTCTCTGCGGCATCCAGCAACTCGGCCAAACTCTTTAAAATCTGCAAGGAGCTTGCCAACCCTGCAGCAGTCTCCTCCCCTCCTCTTGCCTCCCAGGCTCTCTGCAATGCCCTTGCCTCGCACTTTATCTCTAAAACCCAGGACATCCTGTCCACCCTCGCCTGCCCTCCCCCTCCTATTCCCTCTCAGTCTGTGCTTGGAGACCCCCCTTTAAGCACCCCCCACCATCCTTCTCTTCCTTTCCTATTTTCTCCCCTGACAAGGTACCTAGACAAGTCCGATCTATGAAAGCCTCGTCAAAACAGGTTGATCCCTGTTCCTCCAAAACCATCAAGGACCACATTGACACCCTCACTCCTGCCCTTGCTGATTTTTGCAACCACTTGTTTGCCTCAGGATCCTTCCCCTCCCCTCTGAAGCACTCCCTTGTGCATCCTCTTCTCAAGAAACCCACAGCTGATCCTTCCTGTCCGACAAACTATCGCCCAATTTCCATTACCCCCTTTCTGGGCAAACTCCTGGAAAAGCTGGCCATCTCTCAGCTTAATCTTCATTCAGATTCTTTTGGTTGTCTCCATGACCACCAGTCTGGCTTCGGAGCAGCCAGAAGCACGGAAACTGCTCTCCTCAATATCCTTGAAGATCTGCTCTCCAACCTTGATTCTAACATTCCCTCTGTCCTCATCCTTCTTGATCTCTCTTCTGCCTTCGACACGGTCAACCATACCATCCTGCTGAACTGTCTCCATGATAATCTGGGTATCACTGATCAGGCTCTGGCCTGGCTGACCTCTTTCCTCTCTGATCGACCCTCCCAGGTCCAACTGGGGTCTTTCCTATCATCTATCTTCCTCTCCACCTGTGGGGTTCCCGAGGGGTCTAACCTGCATTGCCATTTTCTGCTCAAACTTCCAATGCTACGCTGATGACACTCAACTCATTTTCCGGCTGCCCTCGGCCACCTCCTCTCCCTCTCTCATCTCTGACTGCCTAACTGCCATTCAAAATTGGTGTGCCGCCAATGATTTTTGTCTGAATGCCAGCAAGACGGAGATCCTCCTCATCAGCACACCATCTCCATCCTTTTGCCTCACTCTCTTGCCGGCCTCCCTTGGCCCTCCTCCTACCCCTACCTGTGAGGCTAAGAACCTTGGCATCATCTTTGACTACACACTTTCCTTCTCAGCCCATATCTCTGATGTCTCTAAAAAGTCGAACTTCCGACTGTACCTCCTCAGAGGTATTCTGCCTTTCCTCTCCTTCCCCCAGACGCTCATGGTATCCCAAGCTCTGGTTCTCTCTAGCTTGGACTATTGTAACAGCATTTTTCTAAATCTACCTGCCTCTACTCTCCGCCCTCTACAACTTATCCAGAACAGGACTGTGAGACTTGTCCTTGGCCTCAAGCCCTGGGATCGTATCTCTCCAGCTTTGAAATCTCTCCATTGGCTCCCAGTGGATGCAAAGATTAAATTCAAAACCCTCTGCATTGTCCACAAGGCTTTCTGGGGCCTGGGTCCAAAATACTTTCAGCTATCCCTCTGCAAATACCTCCCCTCTCGAGCTCTTCGATCCTCTCCCTCTAACTTCCTCAGGGTCAGTCGTTTTTCAAAGCAACGAGCTGGGGGTAGACCTCTATCTTCGGCTGGGGCCTCCCTCTGGAACAGCCTCCCTGCCACTCTAAAACTTGAGGAGAACCATCTCCGGTTCCGGAAGCACCTCAAAACCTTCCTCTTTGCTTCTGCCTTCTCTCCCCTTCTCCCCTGCTGATCTGCTCTCTTGGCACTGTGCACCTGGCCACCCTCTGTCCCCTGGGCCCAGGTACCTGCTCACCCTGCCACCTTCCTGCACTGCCTCCTGGCCACCCCTTGCACTGGGGACTGTATCTGTACCCACACAGACCCCCACCCATTTTTCTTTTTTTTCTCCACTTATTCAGACTTACCCAGTCTGCTGCCTTTAACACAGCCCTTGCCACTTGCTGGCTGCACTACCACAGTTTGCAAAAATTTTCTATTTGTTTTATTTATCTGCGCTCCTCGGCTTCTGCACTTTCCACTCTCCCCCTTCCATGCACTTTTTCCCTTTTCCCTTTCCCATCCACTTGCGCATTCTCAATGTCACTGAGCCTATTAAGATCATTTTTATGTTGTGCTGTGTTCTCCCTTGTACCTCTCCTTTGCCTAGTTGCGCTCTGAAACACTTGTATATGAGCGTGATACAAATAAAATATCATATCATATCATATCTCAGTCCCACCTGGCCACTGCCATGGAGGACCAGGCCAGGGCTATACCTGGTGAACCTCCCTTACCACTACCACCTTCAGATGCTACACAGGAAGGTGGCAACAGCTTCAAAAGCCCTCCCAATCCATGATGGCCGTGTGGCCCATGAACCCATGGAGGGGTATTTTTTTTTCTTAGCATCCACACATGTGGGTGTTGATGTGAATGCTGCCCCTCCACCCTCCTGGGTGGACCCCGATCCCCCTGTCCCACATGTGCATTTTTGATTTTTATTTACTTGTTTTTTCCCTTCTGAACCTTTCTGACTTTACTGCCTATTTTCTCCTAGTTATTTTAGTTGCAGTTCTTGTCCTCACTTGTGCATCTGTTATTCCTTTTTCAGAGTTAGGCTGCTGGGGTTCCCAGCAGGCAACCTGTGCACCTTCCCTTCCCTTGTCTTACCTGTGGTCTATTGTGAATTTATGTTACACTGTGTTGCGTTTTGTGGCCTGCAAGGGCATCCACTGTACGTTCCGGCTGGACCCATACCAGCTTGTCTTATGTTAGTACACTCCTTGTTTGTCCAGACAGAGAAACCACTCCTGCTTCCCCTTTCCATGGGATTGCAAGGAGTGGTGCCTGTAAAAGTAACTTACATAGAGGCATTGGGCTTCCATTATGTCTGTGGGCAGTCTCAAGTCCAACCTGTGTATACACCCCTATTGAGAATTTATGTTACACTGTTGCGTTCTGTGGCCTGCAAGGGCATCCACTGTATGGGTCCGGCTGGACCCATACCGGCTTGTCTCATGTTAGTACACTTCTTGTTTGTCCAGATAGAGACGCCACTCCTGCTTCCCCTTTCCATGGGCTTGCAAGGAGAGATGCCTGTAAAAGTAACTTACACAGAGGCATTGGGCTTCTGTAATATCTGTGAGCAGTCTCAAGTCCAACCTGTGTGTACACCCCTAATGTGATTCTTCATGGTTTGCCCAGTGCATGGTTCCCATCCCTTTTTGGTTGAACATTGACATCCATCCTTTGTTCCTGTTCCGTCCTTATGGATTACCTTGTCATTCTCCATTCTTGTGTGACTTCCTGCTGTATGCGCTTACCTGCCCCCTTAAATTAGAAGAGCCATGCAAAACCTACTTCGGTGCCCTGTGCAAGTTACGACACAATGAGAAACGTGTGGAAATATGATGTGTAACTGTCAGACAGATTCACTGTTAGGTCCAGTGTTTATGGTTATGTTGTACTAGATAATTACTGTTTCTGTCAACATTATTATGGAATTGTATGAGCGTGTGTTGTTTCTCAACTTGTTCCATTCATTGTTGAGCACTTTGTGACAGTAGTATTATGTGTTGGCCATTTATGTTTCTCTTTGACATTGCATGCCATGGCACGGTGTGGCGATAATTTTACATGACATGTGGGAGGGTTTATTTCGCACACCGGAAATTAGATGTGTACTTTGACATGGTGTTAGTGGCATACTCCCTCTTCTATGTGTTCCTTTTGTACACACCAAATTGAATTAGTTTAATTTCTAAATGATGCATACAATGTAGCACTTCCAAGGACACATTCTCAGGGTGGTTTGGTGAGCACAGATGATTGTCCCTTTATCATCATTGAATGGAACCTGGAATGTGCCAGGGATGTGTGCACTCCGCAGGGGTTGGATTTTAGGTGAAAAATGTAGCCACAAGCTGGGTACGGGCAGCCTTGCAATGTGCCCTTTCCCCTGCCATGCGAAGGTGACATGTATGTGGTTGGGGATGTGGGGGCACCGCCATGTCCACTGGTACACCACGCCGTGTTGAAATATTGTGCAGGACACATGCTGCCACAATGATCTGTGTTGTATCTTACCTTGGGTGGTGTGGCAGGGTTCTGTATTGGCGTCATCATGTAGGAGCTCAGAGGGTAGGCAATGTCCCCTGTAGAGGTGAGAATATTTGCCAGTGGTGTGCGTTTGTGTGTGTGTATGACATGCATGCAGGTGCAGGGGCATTTATACTCACCAATAAGCCATGTGTTGCCATGCCTCCCAGATTCCAGGGCCAGGTGTAGGGGTGACATTCTGGATATGAAACTATCATGGGTGGACACTGGATAGTTTACACATACAAAAGTGATCCATTGGCATCACAGACAACCTGCACATTGTTGGAATGCCAGTGCTTGCAATTGTGATAGATGTGCTCTGTGGCCCTAGGTGGCTGTAGAGCCACATGGGTGCAATTGATGGCACCACGCACTTTAGGGAAGTGTGCCAACTCGTAAAAGTCTTGGACCATGGCCTGCCTTTCTGCCAGTGTTCTGGGCATGTAGATGTGCCTGTGGACTGAGGGGCGTGCAGTCATTATTGCCAACACCTGGTGTAGGCAGCGTGACTGTGTGGGCTGTGAAATGCCCCCAGCTATGGCAGTTGTCTGCTGAAATGACCCAGTGGCCAAATAACGCAGTATATTGAGCACCTTTTCCAAGGGGCTCAGTGCTTGGGAGCACAGGCTGGGTGATGTAAGGTCATCTTCCCAATTGGTGATATGTGGTGGAAACCTATACCTGGCATAGACCTGGTCATCAGGCATCCCAAAAAGGCCAGTCCTGGGTAGAAAAATGCAGGCCCTAGCCATCCTCCACCTCCTACGATGTCCCACGATCACTGCAGCGATAAATAGTACATCCAACGTAGCTGTATACGCACATTGGTTGTTCACACAGATTTTATGCGCAGTGAAGCTTCTGCCAGCTTTCACGTGGCGGATGTGTTTCCAGATTTGCGCGTCTTTTTCCCCGCACGGAGAGCCCTGTTCAACTCCATGAATACGGGTTGTTAGCGCGCGTATGGGCGTTGCAAGGATTTTACTGTGGTACTTCCCTCGTTACACCCACATTTTTGCTTGCTGGTCCCCATTCCACATGTTCCGCCCCCTTTTTAGGTGACTGCACAAGACTGTACGCCCCTTCGCTAGGAGACTGGCACAAGGCGTTCGTAGTGTTGCGGTGACATGGTGGAACCGCGTGGATTCATCGCAAGTCTCTGGTTAGCCCCACAAAGTGTGTTCCATGAATCGACAAATGGGCGCTTGCGCGCATTTTCACGTGCAAGTCTCCTTTTTTCGGTGCAATTAATTCCATGAATTGGGCGCCTAAGAACATGTTGCCCCTGAACAATTCTTTTGTTTTTTTCTATGCAAGTAACATGCTTTTTCTCTTGTCGCAAAACGATGACCATGTATTAGTAGCCATTAAAAACACTAAAAACAATGTACACCTGCTTCAAACTAATTGTAAGACTTTTATCAAGATCAACAAGTATTTTGTCACATCACACAAGAGGTACACTTACTTGCAGATACTGAATATAGTATATTCCTGCCATGAAGGAAATCTTAAACTTTATCTTCACAAGCAACAACAACTTTTCAAGACTTTTCTCTGAAAAAAGTATTTTCCCTCATCAAAAAAAGATACTCATGTTTACAGCCAATACATATACTCTCTTTTCCTGCAGTAGAAAATATGTGTCCACACAAGCAGCAAGTACCTTCCATCATTAAACGAATGGCATTCTAGTTTCCAGACACTATGGTGCTGATTCATGGAATTTCTGCACTGAAAAAAAGGGATTTGTGCGCCAATGTGCCTGCAGATCCCCATTTGTTAAACAGGGATTTGGGGGCAGAATGGCACACAAATGCCATGAGTCTGCCCCTAAATGTTAACCTTCACCTGTCTTCCAAAGAATTCTTAGACTTTTTCCGTACAAGCAACCCGTGTTTGCTCTTATCACAAAAATATTGTCTACTGATTTATGACAGTTGACTGTAGTCCCAAACAGTTCCAAATAATAAAAACACTTTTTACTTTGTGAGCAACAATTATTTTCTCTCATCACAAACATGGCACACTCAATTGCAGCAAATGTAGGTTATCTCCAGCCTGTCTGGAAGCAATTCTGGGTAATTAAAATCTTGACACCAACAAGAAATGTGACACGCCCTATTGTCATGCTAAAGTATGAAATATTTCAATGTTGTACCTTTCCCGTAACTAAATCCTATTTCATTGTTCTACCCCTCACTTAACTAAAAGCTACATATCTTTTCTACCCCTCACTCAAGAAATTCTTAACACAATTTTTAACTCTGATTCAACTGAATCATATTCCCTAAAGTGCTCTTCCAATATTCTAACATATACTGTATAGTACTGATAAAAAATTTGAAGAGTGCATGCCTCATATTGGCTAGAAATTACCAAAAGGATCTCCCCTGAGCCCTGGAAAAAGTACCAGAAATCCTGATTTAGTTACAATGTTCAGAAGATTGAGAATAGGGCTGAACATGTTCTCCCAGTCTTAGCAAATATATTTGGACAGTGCCCTAAAACAGCTTTTAATGCACCTTTATTCCATATTTCAGTCATAGCCTTGCAGAGGTGTTAAGGGGATCTTTTCAATACACCATTACCAAATACCTGCAGCATTCATCCTGTGCACTCTGATTTCCTTGTCCCCAAAAGGAAGGCAAAGTCCCAACCAAAACCAAGCCCACCAAAGTGATGAAAACAAATAAAAAGTGTCTACTGCAAGTCCATGTGTTTTTCTTTTTTTCCTATCCAGATCCCCATAAACATATGGAGGATGTATGAAGATGGTTTATCCAGAGCATGCATATTTATAGAGAAAATCAGTCTGCATTGGACGTTGGAGGAACTGCTTTGCAGTGCAGCTTTGTGATCTGTGTGAAGCAAAACATAATCTTAACAATGATGTTCTTTATGAATGCTTTACATGACATTTTAATTACTTCTTTACATTAAGAGTAATATTGCAAATTGCATTGGCATAACTTAAAATTAACAACATTGAAATTGAGTGTCTGCCCTGGACCCACGTTTCCCCTTCTCTTTTTCAGGGTTATTTTCAAAACCGAGCTTTTGATTTGGGCACCACCAATAACTTTGTGAATGTGGCCTCCATGCTAATACCTGCCAGATGCTGAAATGCCAATGCCACCCATTGAAATCCTCCCTTACAGCTCACTTACATGGCCGTTTTTCTCTGTAACAAGTATTTCCCTGATCACAAACATGGTGCACGGATTTACAGCCAATGCACGTAACCTTCTACTGCACCCAAAGCATTTCGAAATGTTTTATTTGCAAGCAGCACATATTTTCCATTGCAAAAAAATGCCATACGGATTTACAGCCTCTGAGTTTGATCTACACCTGCCTTCCAAAGGATTTTAAAGCATTGTTCTTACAAGCTGCAAGTAATTTCTCTCAACACAAAAAAAAACATTGTTCACTGATTTACAGCCACTGAACACAGTCTGCTGTTGCTCCAAAGAATATCAAGACATGTCTTGCGGAAGCAACACGTATTTTATCACATCATAAACACATGGTGTACTTAATTACAACACCTAAATATACTCTCGTGCCTGCTTCCAAACAACAATCATGAGATGTTCAATTCCTCACCCTGACAAGAAATGGCACATGCTTCATATCGTGCAAAATGACAACTAGGATTGCGTCCTCGTCCATTAGTAGTCAGTCATCACATGGCCTACCCTATTTCAGTCTTCTACCTCTGCCCCCAACTAAATCCTATTTTAATTAGTAAAGCTCCCTTGGCAAAAGACTACTTTTATTTCTACCACGCCCTTAACCCAATCACATGAATGCTTTGCCTCTCGTGCAACTGCAGCCAATTCTCCCAACCGCTCCAGCAACCTCCTGCCCCTGTCTTTACAGTAATATTACAGGAAATAAACCATGCATACCCTATTTTAGATGGAAACCACCGAAACGTCCCACCCAAACCCTGGATAAAGAGTCGGGAATCCTGATTCTATCCTGATGTTCAGAAGATTGGGAATATAGCAGAGCATATCCACCAAGGCATTATACATATATTATAGCCATGCGCCCTGAAACAGGCTCAGTGTACCTTTATTTCCCCATTTCAGCAATCAGCATTGCAAAGGTGGTAATGGGAGCATTTCAATAAACCATTATCGAACAATTACAGCTGGTCAGATAGCACAGCGAGCTAAGCGCTTGCTCCGGATGTCTGTGTCGCTGCCTGCTGTGGCAGGTTCGGAATCCTGGCAGGGTGAACTCAGCCTTTCATTCTTCAGAGGTCGATAAAATGAGTACCACTGTGTGCCTATGAGCATGTAGCGCTATATAAGAAATGCGTTATTATTATTACTTGTAGCATGCACCCTCTGCTGTCCTAGGCCCCCAAAAGCAGCACGATGCCCCAACTAGCAACAAGTCGAAAGTGACCAAAGTGATGACAATGATTAAGAAGTGTGTACTGCACAGCCCATCATTTTCGCTAGCCAGGTCCCATTACACACACAGAACATTTAAGAAGCTGCATGTTCATTCACTGGGACGAACAATCCTCATTGGATTTCATTCATTGGAGGCACTGTCTTACAGCACAGTTTTGTAATCTTCGTCAAACGCCAAATACTCTGAGCAATTGTGTTCTGTATTATTGAATTACGTGACATTTTAAGCATAGAGTAACCTGGAAAACTGCTTTGGCTTACCTTAAGGGTTGACAGCATTGACATTAAGTGCCTATCCCTATATTTCACCGCCCACTTCTCTCTTTATGTGTCTTTTATCTGGGCACCGCCATCGATTGTGTGTACCTGGCTGCCAGGCTAATAACTCCTGGTGGCTGAAATAACAATGAAACCCATTGAAGTCCTCCATCGGCCATTCCCTTACCTGGCTGCTTAGCAACCCTGGCGTGTTCTATTCATTTGCAGCCAGCTGCAGCCCATTATTTGCACGGCAGACTATGACATATTTCTCGTTCACACCTGGACATCCAGACATCCAATGTAAAAACATGTGCACCTCACTTGCATACAGGACTATCCCCATTAACACCCTTACCCACAGTAAACGAGATCACACCCTCCCATGCAAATACATGCAACAGTACACAAAGCAAACAGAGCCTCAGAAAGAACTTCTGAGCACGCAGATACACATACCTGATTCATGGAAGCGTTTTATAATGGTGCAATCCCATAGGACAACATTCGGTGAATCAGGCCATATTTAATCTGGTGCAAAGACATATCTTGCCTTCAACTAGTGCAAAGGAATATTTTACCTTCAACTAGGTCAAAGAACGGTGTGGGCAAGTTGGATGTTGCAATAACAAGCTGTGTGCGCCCTGTCTGGAAACACCTTGAAGCAGGTAATCTACTCGAAAACTGGCACTTTTGCATTCATGAAAACAAGGTCAAACGGTTCACATTTCAATTTCGATGGAAATAACACGAAATCTGGGAGGCCGATTGCACAGTTTAAAGTATAAGGATTTAGCAAATATATAAATATTGTGACGTCTGACGGATGTAAACAACCCTTTTGTCATTTACAGTACCTTGTGGCATTTGGGATCTCTTCTTGAGATTGCTGATTTCCTGTTCTGTGGTGGCCAGTTGTGATATGTATCTGAGGGAAAGTGAGGTTGCAGTCTGCCACAGGTCAGGCACCTGACAGCTCTCCCTCCTGGCCCCCCATTACGCCACATTCCAGGTTTGATGAAGTGATGATTTTGCTGCAAGCAGAGTTGGCTCCTCCATATTTGGGAGACGGGGCGCTGACCCGTCACCCATTATCGAGGAGCAGAGTAGGCCCAGTAAAAACACTGACCCTATTCTAGACTGTTTAGTGCAGCTAATGACATGCTCCTGGTTTGGCTTTTGCGTGTAGGGAAATTTGGTTTCCCATTCACAAATACAATTTCCCAGTGCATGCCCATTGAGCCATGTGTGGGCCATGCAACGCCTGGGGGATTTTGCTATCCTTGAGTCATCTCACATCTGTAGAAGACATGGGGCAACGAAATGGTGTCTCTCTAGTTCCAAGGTGCATGTGCAAGAACCAGAAATCTCTCACTGCTTCCTGTTGTATGCTGTGCAAAAACCAGAAATCTCTCACTGCTTCCTGGTTCCTGTTGTATGCAGTGCAAGAACCAGAGGGCTACCTGTAGAGCTTAAGGCACCATGAGCCTGAGCAGCGTATGCTCCAGATGGGGAATGCAGGTATGAAAGGAAATCTGTATGTATGAATGTTTGGGTGTATCTATGTATTCATGCATGCCAGAGTCTGTCTGTTTGGGGGGCATTTGTGAATGCATTGTATGTTGTAGGGGCGCACGTATGAATGAAGTGTGTGTTTATGGGTGCGCTTTGAGTGAGCTAGTCTCTATGTTGTAAGAGTGGATGTGTGAAGGAGATAGTATAATGTTGTATGGGTGTGTGTATGAATGTGTGTGAGCTTTGGCCAGAAGTGGTCCTATGAATGGGGATGCTCATTGATGCAGTCAGGATGTACATGATTTCTGACAGTGCTAAGGGATTATTTTACTACATTATATTAACAAAGCCAACATGATATGTGTTCTTACGTGCTAATGTGGTCATGCTGACCTACATTGGTGCAAGCAATACGCCCATGTTTACTGACAGTTGCATAGACTTATTTGCTAGTATTTTATTGTAAAATCCCACATGATGAAGGTTCCTCTTGAGGGTTCCTCATGAGTACGCTGCCATATTGACCTACATTGAGGCAGCCATTATGCCCATGTTTTCCGACAGTGGGATGGCATATTTGTAATGGGATTTTATGAGCAAAGCCAACAGGATGAATGTACTCATGTGGCCATGTTGGCCTACATTGCTGTAGCCAGTCTGAACATCTTTTCTTACTATGATAAGAAATGTATTTCTGTCATCAAGGCCAAAGCCAACATGATAAATGTTCTGACATATCCATACTTGCCTACATTACTGGAGCCAATCTGAACATGTTTTTGTTTTGTGGTATGGTATTTTATACTGGATTCAATGGTAAAAACAAACAAATGTACCGTTCCTACGTGGATATGCAAGCCTACACTGGCACAGTCCCTGTAGACATGGTTTCCTTCTTTGGTATGGACAATGTTACTGGCATCAAGGGTAAAGCCAAGATGACTAGTGTTCTAGGGTCGGTGGGTACATTGTTGATGCAATATGGCCATGTGTTCTTACTGTGGCATGGGATCTTTTACTGGAATGAAAGATAAAGCCAACATTATGAGTGGTCTTATGCAGCCTTACAATTCACATTGCCTCAGTCAGTCTGGACATGTTTTCTTACTGTGGCATGGGACAAGTTTTCTTACAGTGGCATTGTTTTACTGGTGATGGGGCAAAGCTTACATAATAATTGTTCTTATACGGTCATACTGGCCTACACTGGTGCAGGCAGTCAGGTTGTTTTTTCTTATTCTATCATGGCATTTGCTACTTTCACAAAGGGCAATGTGAACATGATGTGTCTCCTTACATGCCCATATTGACCTGCATTGGTGCAGTCAGTCTAGACCTGTTTTCTTTTCTAGTAACATGACACCTTTTACTGGAAAGTCAACGGTAGCATGTGCTTATATGGGGATTCTAACATATATTGGCAGTGTCAACTTGGGCCTTTTTTCTTATAGTATCATTACGGGCATAATGGGCAACGCAAACAGGAGTATAGTCTTTTATGGGAATACTGGCATACTTTGGTGGAGCACAACCACTATGACAATAGTTTTTATAATAAATAAATCTTGGCCCAAGGCATCATAAAAGTGCATTGAAAAATGCTCATCTGCACTGTTGGTGGCTTTGCATTTGTTGACGTTTTTAATGAATTACTCTATGAAATTGATTACAAACAGGATTTTCAATCCAGTTATTCATAGATAGTATCCTCTAAAATACACAATTTTAATCCATCATTTTTACAGTTTTCTAGGAATGAGAACCCCACCAAACCTCCCTTTGTTGGTTCAGGCACTCCCACATATTCATAGAAACCATTCATGTCCCTTTAATAAAACATTTGCGACTCCACTCTCTGTAAACCCCAGTCTCTCTGGCTGAGTCTGATGTAGCGAGGTACCTGTAGGGAACTCCTCTACTCCTCAGAGGAGTGTTTGGTGTGTGTGGGGTCATAGTGAGTTGTCCCCCCTATCTGGTTACGACACCAGTTGCACACTGCGGATAATAGGTCGTTCTAAGGCTGTGAAAACAGAAAAATAATATGAGGCCGGGAAGCCCAAAAAGAAACACACCAACACAGGTTACAAAGAAACATACAAGTGCTTTATTTCAAGCTACAACAGTTACCAAGTCAATTGACAAACGGATAGCTATTCGGCTTTCAGTGTAACATAACGAACTTCAACGAGGGTTTGATGTGTTAGTGAGAGACCGCACATTGGAATACCCAGGCTATTTATACAATTTGTCCAGCCCTTGGCCAACCCTCTTGTGGGTTAACCATTCTGCGAAATACAATTCTGGTCTTAGGGTTCCTTGCCAGGTCAACCTTTAATATATGCATTTCGATTAGTTTCGCTGATATAAGTAGTACATTTATATATAGGTCAACAGTAGGACAAGGTCTCTGTTCGCGATCCCGACAAGTGGCCTGCAGGCATATTAATTATTCAGCTGTACGGAGGTCACAACGGCCAGAATCTTATTCAGAATGTCATTTGACCTCCATTTTGATGTTCAGGGTGACTTCTACATAACAAGAGAACCTAAAATGGCGGCTTAATCCAAGATGGCGGCTTACATTGATTTCTCTAAGGTCAAGACCTTGTCGTGGAGTTTGTTCGCGCATTACGTTTAGACAACTTGGCGTAGGCCAATACACATACGACTATTACAATAGGAGGCATAATATTATTTCTATTCTGACAAACCCTCCTTTTGGCCTATGCCAAGGGCTTATACTATTTCTAATGTCTTTGTAAATAGCTCCATGTATTGTCGTCCATACATCCTGAATCGTTATCTGTAATATCTATAGCCATTAGGTCGTTCACCAGAACCTCCTGCAACACAAACTCTTTAGATGCTGTATCTGGAGCATATACTTTATGTCCTATCGTGCTCACCGCCTGAGCGCAACATCCCCCTAGCATTGCACATATACTAGGTAGACATTGGATACAGCAACAAAGGAATAGCAGAATTCCCAAAATAACCACTATGACAGAAAGCACCTTCCAACCCCAGGATCGTAGGGAATCCCAGAAAAAAGCACTAATACTCCAATATCCCACAGGAACATGCACTTCTGAACTAAGGACGTGCAAGTTCTGTATTGCTTTGAAAATTGTCGGTGAGGAATCTGGTACGAAAACACAACAAGCGGACCCCACTAATTTACATACTCCACCACGTTCTGCCCGAATGACATCTAATGCCATCCGGTTTTGAAGCGCTACCAATCTTATTGCTTTCTGTTCCAGTGTCATATTATAGAGTATATCCGTGGTCCGGTTGATGGTTCTCTCCAGTACTCTTGCTAGCCCCCTAATATTTTCAGAATTTGCTATCTGTCCCCAAAATGGCACAACTGATTTTAATATTTGCCCAGGGGTATCTCCATTCTCGTCCCGCCGTGGGCGAGCCTTAGAAACTTCCAATGTGCTAGCTATGAATACCCCAGGTAACAGGATTCCTAAATAACAGGTTCCCTGCCATTCCTTGGGCAACCAGGGAAATGCTGTACTACCGCAAACGAAATAGACAGGCCCCCCTACATACAGAGGCCTGTTCTCTCTGGTCAAATTTACAATGTTCACACAACCTTCAAAATCTCCCATTGACCGGGTACCATTCCTTTGTACACAGAAGGGAACGGAATCGGGGCTATGGTTAATGGAGTAGGAAGGAGGCACGGCGTCCTTATTGCCTATCGGAGCCATTTTAAAGGAAATTAGAGTTTGAAAAGGAAGAGACAGTTTATCAGATGGCCTAATAGAAGCAACATTAGGCTTACTTCTATTTGCAAAAAGCGAGCATCCCAGGGGAGTCAATTCACGTTTCTCAAAATCATTTAAATTAGTTCCATCAAAGTTCCCTGAGATGCTGTCATTCCAACGGCCAAAGAATAGTGCTCTAAGAGAGGCATAGCAAGCAGTCGTTAAAGGTAAAGGGTGAATATACCATCCTAGCCCCTTGTTCCCATGTTGCGGTAAATGGGTGCAGATCCAGCAATTACTCTTATTAAAAATGGCATGCGTTGAATTCATTATTATCATTAAAGTGTTATTATGATACTTTCGTCTATGCTGGGAGTCCCTAGGTGACAAAGTATGAAGGTGTACAGAGGGAGTCAGAGCAGTAGGTACAATTTCAATTGGCAAAAGAGGCTCTAGAGTATACATTTCTTCAAAGTACCAGAGTCCCACGGCAGTAACTATACAAATCCCAATTACTATCATCACAACACAGCAATACATTTTTGGGGCCCAGGCACATTGTTCATTGTCCGAGTTGGTCACCCCTTATTCACAAGTCCAATGCGAGCAGCAGCGGTGGAGGTGGCAGACATTGTAGTTTTTTCAATCGACAACCCCAATGTTCGTTGCTGGCGACACTACGGTCGCGCGACTTCTTAGTCCTTCCCCAACCCTAGCCAGCAGAATCCCTTTTTTTCCCAAAACTTTCCTTTGCAAGAACAAAACTATCAATGACTCTTTTATTTTCCAGATGCACAGGCAAAACCCGTGCCGTAGTTCTATTTTCTTCGTCAAAGGTCGTACCTGGTGGTTCCCGGTACTGTTTTATCCGGAAATAAGGTACCGTGACTTCCTGAGGGAAGCAACGTATCAGAGGCGACGGAAGTCGCAGAGCTTGAAACAACGTTTTCCAGAAGTGACCTTTCCAAAGAGTGTGGAGACAAAATGGACTGTTCCCCAAGCTCCACGGGCTCAGAGAGATTCTCCGACACACTCACAGCGCTATTTGCTACTCCAGGATCTGAGATTGTAGCATCAGCAAGGGGTTCTGCTTCTTCTGTAACGTGTGGCGTCGGGTGAGGAAGTTTCTTGACATGCGTCGCGTGGCTCCAATGCTTCTTTCCAGCCACCCGCACTGCTGTCTGGGTGACCAACACCTGGTAGGGTCCCCGCCAGTGAGGCGCGAGGCAGGAAGACCTTTCGTAGGCCTTCACCAGGACCCAACTTCCAGGCTGAATATTGTGTCCTGGGCCCGTAAACCGTACAGGTAAAGCTGATCGAACCTGATGATAAATGAGATACAGATTTTTAGTCAACTGGTTACAGTAGTCTAAAAGCAATACATTTTCACCCTCTCTCAACGCCTTAGGCTTCGGGAGACCCCAAATATTAGCAGGTCTCCCCATCACTACCTCAAATGGAGAGAGCCCAGTCTTAGTTTGAGGTGTGGCACGCATGGCTAACAATACAATAGGTAAGGCGTCCGGCCATTTCAGTTTGGTGCCGACGCATGTTTTTTTAGCAAGCTTATTCTTTGGGATACCGTTATGTCTCTCTACCAACCCAGCACTTTGAGGATGTCTAGCCGAATGAAATCGCTTTTCAATGTGTAATGCTGTGCATATCTGCAAAATTACTGCTGCAACAAAATGTGGACCGTTGTCTGACCAAATTACTCTTGGCAGCCCAAATCGTGGGAAGAATTCCTTTACCATAGTCTTCGCAGTGGTCATGGCAGTAGCATCCTTAACGGGGAAAGCCTCAACCTATTTACTAAAAGCACAAATGATCACAAGGACATATTTTAGATTGTTACACCGTTCCATCTCAATAAAATCAAAGTGGATGACCTCGAAGGGAACAGAAGGAGGCCCAAAACTACCCCTTGGAGTTACTGTCCCCTTGCCCACATTGTGCTGTAAGCAAATCATGCAATTTTGGACATAGCGCTGCGCGATTTTCAAAATGTTATCATTTACCCAGACTTGTTCTAACATTTCCGTGATCTGCTGAGCACACACATGCGTGGGACCATGTGCCATCGTAACCATCGCAGCACATATGAATCAGGGAGCAACCATTTCCCTTCAGATGTATCCACCCAACACCCATATATTGTGGCATCAACTTGGATATCTCGTACAGACCCAATACCCTCATCCATTACATAGGCATCTCTTGTTTCTCTTAGAGCATACATGTCTGTGCTAAGGTCTGTGGCCATTTGCCTGGCTATCCGGTCAGCAAAAGCGTTCCCTTTCCCCACATCATCTATGACCTTACGATGCGCTGCACATTTCATGATCGCTAACTGACTAGGGAGCGCGAGTGCCGAGAGCAATTGCACTATCAGGGGGCCATGCTGAATCTTGGTCCCATGTGAGGTTAGGAACCCTCTTTCCGACCAGAACCTCCCAAAGATGTGAGCCACCCCAAAGGCATACTGGCTATCAGTATATATATTTACTGTATGCCCTTCGGAGAGTTCACAAGTTCGGGTCAATAATCTCTGCGCCCTGCGCAGAGTTATGCAGAATTCTCTTAGTTTCAACAACCGTACTCAATGTAGTGACTGCATAAGCAGCTGTAGATGTACCATCCGGAAGTTTGAAGCAGGAGCCATCACAAAAAAGATCCCCTTCCGCATTATGCAAAGTAGTATCTATAAGGTCTATCCTGCCCTTCGTTTCCTGTTCAGTAGTATACAGGCAGTCATGTGATTCTTCGTCACCGCAAACAGTATTTTGCGGGAAAGGTAGGAGTTCAGCCAGATTAAGAACACAACACCTCTTAATTTGAATGTGAGGGGCAAACAAAGTCAATTCATACCTCGTGTGCCGTGCACAGATGAGGTGCTGTGTTTGGGTTTTATTCAATAGGACATCTACAGAGTGAGGTACCATCAGGGTTAAATCATGGCCTAGGACCATTCCCTCACTCTGTTTTACAGACGCGGCAGCAGCAGCGACGGCTCTGAAACATCTTGGCAAAGCGCATGCGACAGGATCAAGGGTGGAAGAGTAGTAGCTGCACGGTCTATTCTTCCCTCCGTGTTCCTGTGTTAACACAGCCAAAGCACATCCATCACATTCATGCACAAACAACACAAAGGCCTTATTGTAATTTGGAGTACCCAGAACCGGTGCAGAGTTTTGAGAAGCTCAAATGATCGTTGATGTTCCGACTTCAATGGCAGCAGCGAAGAAATGCCCTTCTTCGTCAAGGTCAACATCGGTTTTATCACTAGTGAGAAGTTCGGGATCCACAGCCTACAGTAAGAAGCCATACCTATTAAGGCTCTGACTTCCTTCTGTGTATTTGTAACAGACATGCCAGAAATGTGTTTTATTCTTTCAGGTGTCGATCTTCTCCCCTCCTTTGACAGGAGATAGCCTAAATAGGCGACCTCCTGACAACAATATTGAAATTTCTTAAGCGAAGCTTTATAACCATGTTCAGCCAAATGAATAAGCAACAATACAGTGCCTTCTTTGCAAGCACTTTCAGAATCTGCAGCTAAAAGCAAGTCATCGACATACTGAAGCAGTGTACAAGTAGATGGCAATTCAAGGGTGTCAAGCTGCTCTTTCAAAGCCCTACTATAAATGCTTGGACTTTCAGTATAACCTTGAGGTGCACGAGTAAATGTGAACGAACGTCCCCCCAAGGTGAACGGGAACAAATATCTACTATCCTTGTGTATAGGAATACTGAAGAAAGCATTCTTCAGATCCACAACACTAAAGTGAGTAGCTGTAGCAGGGATCATCGTTAGTATCGTTGTCACATCAGGCACAATTGGAAAATGTGGGGCGACAACTTTATTAATAGCGCGTAGATCAATTATGAAACAGAATGGGATTGCATTTTCGCCTTTCTTGTACATGGGTAAAATCGGACTGTTACATAAACTACCTGCAATCTCTTTGATCACTCCTCGATGCACAAAATCGGAAACAATGCACTTCAAAGCACGCTCGCCCTCAACTGATATTTTATATTGCGGAATGCGTGGTAGTTTAACTCCATGTTTCAAAACAATTTTAACAGGTTCAACCTGTAATAGCCCGACATCATTGTCGTCAACCGCCCACAAACATTCCGGGACAGCGCTAAACTCAGGGGGCAATGGTCGAGTCAAAAACTGAGAACTGGGAAGTTGCTGTGGTGAAATCGTCAGTCGCACTCCGTCAGAGGAACAATGAATTACTGCATTTAGTTTCTTCAACAGATTTAACCCCAGCAAATTCTCTCCACATTTTGAAGTCAAGAGGAATGGACAATGGTCCGTAAAGGGACCCAAAGAAACAGGCACCGGCGAAGAAACCGGACAAGAAACTGGTATGCCAGAAAACCCTACAGAAACATTAGTTTGCCCTGACAGTGGAATGTTTGGAACCCGAGAATGATCAATGGAGCATGTCTGTGCTCCAGTGTCTATCAAGAACTGATGTTTCCTATTCCCCACTAACAGCTCAACGTAGGGACCTTTTTGACTAACGGGAATAGGTGAAGGTTCCAAACCCTGCTTCGGGCAATCCTAACGAAACAAGATGTCGTCGAAAGGAAGCTCTTCAGAAAGGTAGGCAGCAGAAGGGTGATCAAATATGTTTCTTGTGTCCACACTCGAAGTCTGATTATCCCGTGAAAAAGGATGCTGAGGATCTTGTGAGAACTGACCTCTATCACGGCCCACCACTCTGGGGCGACCTCTAGGTCGTCTACCCATACTCCCAAATGTGTTGTTTGACCTCTGTGGAAGGACGGGGCACTGTGCACGCCAATGACCTTCCTGGCGGCAATAGGCACATTGATTAATATGCACAGGACCCAAGGGGACGGTCCCTTGCGGAACATACTGACCTCTGGTCTGTGACTTACCTCCTCTGGGATTTCTAACAATTTGCTGTAAAAATACTCTAGTCTTCAAATCTCCTTTCCTCTTCTCGACTCTATCTTTTTCATTATTGACACGGTTCTCGTAATACTGAGCCATGTACAAAACTTCAGATTGGGATTTCGCCTGCCAAGCGCTCTCGGAGGACATAATCTGTGACTGGATGTCAGGGAGCAATCCACGCACAAATTTGTCCACAAACAACCTTTTCCCAGACTCTGTGCCCAAGTCCTCTCCACTGAAGTCAGAGAATACCTGTTCGAATCGATTAAAGAATTCGGTAGCACCTTCAGATTTTCCTCGCACACAGGCCGTAAGCTTGTCCCAAATAAATATTTTCTCAGGAATTATGGTTTTCAATTTTGCAACAATCCTATCAGTCAAAGTGAGTATTACCTGAGGTGGTTTCTCACCAGCCGGTCTTTCCCCATCAAGCCTAGTTATGTTAGCCCACGTATCTCCCAACCCAGGCACATCGTCTATTGTTCGAACCTGCTTCCATAAATCTATGGGCAGGAGTACAGGGAATAGCAAGTCAATATCACTTAGGGTGAACACAGAGGACTGTAAGACGGACTCCATCTCTTTGTAGAATCCTGTCGGATTTTTCCTAATATCAGGAATTGATTGTCTAAGAGTGTTCACTTCCTGTTGCGAAAAAACGGGACGTGAACAAATTGTGATACATAATGTGCGGGAATGTCCACAGCGGGTGCACCTGTCCCAGCGTTAGCAGGAATCTCAAACCTTCGGGACAAATGTCGGAGGAACCTCTCTCATAGGCAACTGAGATATAGGTAATTCCGATCGCTTACTAAGCAACAGAGCCAGGTCGAGCGCTAAGGCAGTCGAAGAAGTGTCGGGCGAAAAAGCCCTCTTACAAATACCCAATAACTCTGTAGGACAACTAACCTTCTTCCTTACACATTCATCCTGCAGGTTCTGTACCATTACATGAATCACCTTCCTCTGCATTTCTACTGTATACTGACTATACGTGTCATACACTTCATCTGGCGGTATCGATGAATCCGAGATCCATCGAATCGCATTTTTGGTACAGATTCGTACTTCCTGAGATGCCGATTTATGACACGGAAGGAACCATTTCTGTACATACATACTGTCGTCTTCATCATCCTCATCCCGCAATTTTTCTAAGTCCCTCCTATACTCAAATAACCTCTCAACATGACCATGTACTTTCTCCTAAGTGTCCCTCGAAAGCGCTAAAGTATTCAGATCCCTCAACCCTTGTGGGAGATCTGTATTATGTAATCTACCCCACATTACACATAAATAAGTCCCCAAACCTTCAATAAAAACATTTTTCTCGGAAAAATTGCCCATATTTGATAATGTGGAAAAAACATCAGCTTGATCACCTCTCTCCATACAATGCTTAGCCCATGCAAATAATTACCGTTTCTTTTCTGCAGAGATAGTATTTCGAGTGACAATCTTTGATGCCGCACCCTGATCAACTTCAGTCGGTACAGAACCACTCGGGAGCGGAGGTGCGGGCAAATTCAATGGAGGTATTACTATCGGCGCAGGGGGAAGAGGTGGTAGCGTAGGTTGAGGAACAATAGCTGGAGGAATAGGGGCAATAGGTTGTACAGGGGGAACAGGAATAACAGCAGGAATAACAGCAGGAATGGGAAGAGCACCAGGGAGAGGATCATACGGAGGTGGCGCAGAGGCACCAGGCCTGCGTTCGTTTAACAATTTATCAATAAATTCTTCGGAAGCATGAAAATCTTTAGAGGGATAGATTTTCTGGATACAGAGTGAGAAAGCCCTATCCATATTCTTGACTGAATCTGAATGTTTTTCCTTATCATACAACAACACCTTTTCGGCATTCGTTTTATGACGGTGTGCATGTTTATCCCTACTTTTAAGCTGCTGCAACGCTTCTTTTTTCCAATTCTGCAAAACATCAAATGCTGCAGGTCTGGCCTTCTTCTTTAACAAGACCGATTCTAGGTATTCAATATGGGGGATCTCGAAACTACCATTGATTGACCACTGAAATTTGGAGGCATGCTTGGTTTGTCTGTGCCAAATATCATTAAATACTATACATCCAATGCCATGCTTACAGTACATAGTACACGCCGGCGACCCCTCCTGTGGTGCTGGGCGGCTAAATTCCAAAGATTGTCGATCGCTGCGGAACAGTGCCCTAAAGCAGCTAGACAATTTCCCAGGCATTTCACAAAAGATTGGTGTTACCTGGTCAATAATTGTGTCTGCAGATACAATACGCCAAATTCAAATTGTCAGGGTTAAATTAAGGGTCGAGTCACGACTACACCTGACCAAACCTAAGGAGGACCGTACGGTTTACCAAAGAACTTACCTAACAAATTTTACCTTGTGTTTGGTGGTTTCAACAAATCTGCCCGCCTCAAAAATGGACCCTCGTCAAGATGCCGTGTCAGACCACACGACTATCATCTATGGATCGGATCATGCAGAACTGCCAAGCTATCGCGTCTCGTTCAGTCGGGCCCGCAGTATCACACTGTCTGATCCCGGTTCGATAGCCTGCGTCAACCTGCAATGATCCGGCATCAATCTTGAGGGTCCCTATTCGGGCGCCAACTGTGAAAACAGAAAAAAAATATGAGGCCGGGAAGCCCAAACAGAAACATACAAGTGCTTTATTTCAAGCTACAACAGTTACCAAGTCAATTGACAAACGGATAGCTATTCGCCTCTCAGTATAACATAACGAACTTCAACGAGGGTTCGATGTGTTAGTGAGAGACCGCACATTGGAATACCCGGGCTATTTATACAATTTGTCCAGCCCTTGGCCAACCCTCTTGTGGGTTAACCATTCTGTGAAATACAATTCTGGTCTTAGGGTTCCTTGCCAGGTCAACCTTTAATATATGCATTTCGATTAGTTTCGCTGATATAAGTAGTACATTTACATATAGGTCAACAGTAGGACAAGGTCTCTGTTCGCTATCCCGACAAGTGGCCTGCAGGCATATTAATTATTCAGCTGTACGGAGGTCACAACGGCCAGAATCTTATTCAGAATGTCAATTGGCCTCCATTTTGATGTTCAGGGTGACTTCTACATAACAAGAGAACCTAAAATGGCGGTTTAATCCAAGATGGTGGCTTACATTGATTTCTCCAAGGTCAAGACCTTTGTTCGCGCATGATGTTTAGACAACTTGGCGTAGGCAAATACACATACGACTATTACAATAGGAGGCATAGTATTATTTCTATTCCAACAAGGCAGGTAGATGGCATAATTAGAACGTGTTGCTCTCAAAAACAGAAGGGCCTGGTTTGCAGACGGCTACTAACCAGTCTCCCCATATCTCTCCATGATGTTGTCTTTGTATCCCACAATCTCTGATATCTGCAGAGGGAGCATCTCGTAGGGCCAATGCTCACCCTTCCAGATCAGTCCAATGGTGTCCTGTGTAGAGGCCCACATCCAAGTTGCATTGTGGAGGAAATCAGGAGCCAGCCCACACCCTCAATCTGGGCTGTTCTTCAACGCTCTCCAATTTAACACATATTACAAATGTTCACACAGGTATATTTGACTGTGAACAATTTCACACAGAGAACATAAATGCATTCCATTATGCCCATATGAAGAGAATACCTGTTTTCACCTGCCATCAAAAGGATGGCACCCAAAGGCAGAAACATTTCTGTGGATGCTTGTGGTCTCGTGCAGAAGGGATGTGACCAATCATTTCAGCCTAGACTCGCCCTTTCGTGGTGGGACCAATGAATGATTTGCATATGTTTCCCCCCCCCCTTTTGTGATGGCTTAGCTGGTGAAGAGCGATCTGCTGGAGGTTAGCACAGAGCAATGCCAGAGGTTAAGATTCATTCTAATCCTTCCAGCCATTAGATTTGCTCATAAAAGAGTACCACAAAGAGTTCAAACAGGGGCATAAACAAAATAAATCTACATGACACTGTGAAGGATTCCCATGCCATCCCTCTGGACATGAATAGGTTGTACTGGAAAAATAAATCAATGTTTGTATTTTCTCAATGGATCAAACCAGTGTAGCGGTCCAAAATAAATACTTAGTGTAATCAGGAAAGGATGCCACCAGGTGACTCAACTGGTACTTGCCACAACCACGAAGCTCTATATGTGCGTTGGCTGCACAACACCCCATCTATCACCCTGGACAACCCACCTTTGTACAACTCTAGACAATGCAAACTATCACATAGCTGATATGATACATTCACCAAAGTGCTCACAGAGCTTCACTGTCTTTTCCCTGTCTCAGGCATTCTTACTGGCCCAATGTTCAGTAACGTATCTTTGAATATCTTTTGTGCCGACCTTTCGACTTTGCATTCATGGTACCTGAAAAATGTTCCCTACCAAGTGTCATCTCACATTCTAGAATGCCAGTGTGCAGAAGCAGGGTTTGAGGTAAAATTACCCCGGGTGCCAAAATGATGGCCATGTGACCGAAGGACGATTTTACTGGGACTCTCTTCTGTTTTTAGAGTACAGGGAAAAGAAAAGAAAAACATCTCTAAAAGCCCAGCTACGGTTGATTGCATTATACATGCCCTACATAAATCAACAAAGCACAACGCGATCAGGTGCAGTACTCAGAAGACAGTACTTGCTTTTTCAGCAGAAGGAACCAAACATTCCAGATTGAGTTATTTTAGCCCAGAAACAAGCACTCTGGGTTAGCAGAAGAACACCTGCTTTCGTAGTTCAATTATTCAGAAGGAAACACCCGGATCTTATCACAACGCCACTTTACTGGGCACTTCCGGAGCCATTGACAGACAACAATGTAGCAATGGAAGATATCCTGTTTTAGTTGGGACTATGGTTGGACGAACTACCCGAAAACAGACCAGCTTTATATGAATCTTTTAATGATTACTATTTCCTACCTCAATAATGGGATGGGTATTTGGCACTGATGAATCCCAGCCAAGTTCTCAGTGGGCTTTTGATTCCTTGTTCGAAGAGGAGCGGCAGACCTCGTGATGAAGAACGGGTATTATGTTTCGAGCTCCCCGAGTCATACCAGGCCTTTGCGGGTGATTCATCAAGTTTGTGCACGTTCATTCAGACAATCGGAGCCCACACATTCCCTAAAGCTATTTTGTCGCTGAACTAAGGCACATCTAACATCATGTACCTTTTGGGGGTTTTCTAGGGAAAGGCCTGCACAGGGCATGCTCACACTTGAAAGATTTCTGGCGGGATTCTGGAGGTTTGGAAGCAGCGTTCACCGTTTGTTGTAGTTTTAGCAGTATAATGGGTTCTTCCATTGTTCACTTGTTAGTGCATCAAGGGCTGTGCTATGGTTCTTTCCGGTTCTCTTTTTGCGGAACAGTTTTTGGGTTCCAGGGTTGTGCAAACTGACACGGTTCTCAGCATTGCCATTTGCACTGATCACATAGCATGTCCAACATACACACAGCAGATTTCCAACGGGTGGCAACTGAAGAGTTCAGGTTGTGCAGTGCCAACTTGTAGCACACTTACAGTTGGTGCAGCACATGTTGGCAAGGCAATCCTGGCTAAAACATGAGCTGATCTTCTGGGCCACAGCAGCTCTTTATTTCACAGGCTAACAATTGCTGATAAAGCATGTGACCATGAGGGAAGGGACCTCCGCAATGCAGGGACATGCATTGTCTTGCCTATTGACAAGGTGGCAAGGACATTTGATACAATGTCTGATAGAACAAAGCACCAATGCAAACTACAAGACCTTTGCCAATGAGCTTTCATCGCTTTCTTCTCTTAGATGTCACATGTTCATTCTAAATCAGAATGTTTGCCCTACAAATTGCTGTAAACAATGTAGCCATAACTTCATTTTACAATTCCAATAACTTTACGAGGGATAATTATTGTCTGGGAATTTCCCCATAAGGCACCAAGATCCACAGTTTTCAGGAAATGAGTAGGAAATTGACAATATTATTAGCAGCTTAACATTGAGCATGAACTGTCTGTCAAGGGAATTGTTAAATTTTTGACCATGCGCTAATGCTTGAATAATACTGCTCTTGCACTATCGGGGTCGGGGGGTCACTGCTATGCGCCATTGGTGTATAGGGGTGTACTTTGTGTCCTACTCGCGCAATCACTGATACAGCTGAAGAACTTCTAGGTGTAATTGTGCAGACTGGAGGGGGTTGGTTGCTTGTTTGATGGTGTGGTGATGTATGCTAGTCAGAATTGATATGATATGATATGGCATTTATAATGCACCTATACAAAAGTGTTTCAAGGCGCGATGAGGCAAGGGAAGGGGAATGGAGGAAAGACAGGCAACGATCTTACTAGGCCAGGTGTCATTCAGATCGCGCAAGTGCAAGGGAAGGGGAAAGGGAAAACGTGCAGGGGGGGAGTGCAGTACATGGGATAATAAAATATACAAGATAAATAAATAATAAAACAAACGGCCAGCTGGTGGTAAGTGCAGGGTGAGTGCAGACATAAGTGCTTTTGGGAGGACTGTAGGGATACAGTAAACAGTCCCCAGACCGAGTGGGGTTGCCAGGGAGGCAGTGCAGGCATGCAACTGGCAGGGTTTGGGCCCAAGAAGAAGGGTGTCCAGGTAACCAGTGCGGTCACAGTAATAGCCAGGAATTCAGTAGGGAGAGGGGAAGAGAAAGCAGAAGCAGCGAGGAAGGTTTTAAGGTGCTTCCATAACCGAAGATGGTTGTCCTCAAGTTTCAGGGAGACAGGGAGGCTGTTCCAGAGGGAGGCCTCAGCCGAAGAGAGAGATCTACCACCAACTCGTTGCTTTGAGAAGCGACTGACCCTGAGGGAGTTGGAGGCGGATGAGCGAAGAGCTCGAGAAGGAAGATATTTAGGGAGAGAGAGTTGAAGGGAATTGTTGACTTCTTTCTATGACGGTGCATGTTGCCATTGTGGTGTGGCAACAAAGTTGTATCCTGAGTTCCCATGGCACACAATTTTCTGGCAGACTGCAAGTGGCCAGATTTGGTTGCTGTTTAGTCTCTGTGATGTATTAGCACAATTTGGACAGTGGGCTAGCATGCAGACTGGATTCATGTCACCTGATCTGTTTGTGGTGGGATTCTACATGTCATCTAATGGTCTATTGTGCTTTCTGATTTGCACTTGGAATTCTGTTAATAAAAGAGTCTATCTACAGCAAGTGGGGGACGTAGGCTTCTCTTAATATCAGAGTCGGCACCTTTGGTGTCATTCTCCTCTTCCTCCCAAGTTACTCTGCATTCCAACAGCAATACGTGCTCCTTTGTGGGATCTGGTGAAACATGATTGTTTTTGTTCATCATCAGTTTCATTATCATTACTTTTTGACCCAGTGGATGGGACTGGAGAGGCAGTGATAGAGACCTGGCACCTTCAGTGTCCAGCTGTTCAAGCACTCAATCCGATGTAATTCCCTGCTTTTCATGTAATACCTTCTGCACACCTCCCTCCTCTGCCCAATGATAGTGAATGGAACTGAAATTGCAACCTCCACTGTTGGACACAAAGGATGTTCATTGTTTTGGTCTAATACCTGTGCATGTTCCTGTACTGGTGCATGTAACCTAGAGTGACGTGTGGGGGGGGGGATAGAATGTAAGTTGGATGATAGCTTCAAATAACCAAATGCAATTCTGCCCTTCCTAGTGCACACCAGGTGCTACTGCAGGAGTTAAAAGACCACAAGCAGCACATTTCCCCCTAACTCTCTCTTATGTTGGTACTGACCTGTTGTTTGAAATTTGTCATAACATGCATACATAACCACCTCATCAAATCTCTGCTGCTCAGTCCCAAAAAAATAAGCTGTGCGAGCATCTCATATAAGCTTCCCTCAGAAGCATTCCAGATCCTCCTGCTCCTCTCCCCGGGTAGCACCTGAAGGCCCCTGTTTCATCCACTAACTACAAGAGACTAATAGTAACTGGTGTGTAACCAGCCACCTTCCAAAATATCTGCTGCTCCCTCCAAGCAAACTCAAACAAGAATTACTCTTTGACAAGCTATTCTCAGAGATTCTTGAGTTGTCGCAGTCCCGCACACCCCCAGGAGTCACCCAATGGAATTCTTCCAATCCACTCACTTCAAGCGATGGGCATTCGCTGGTAGGTCACAAGCAGCCTCCATGAATCTCTGATGCTTCGTTACAGAAAAATCTTGAAAGTCTGCCTCTCCCACAAGCTGCGCTCAGGGATTCTTAGCCTCTCACACTCCTGCACTTTATGGAATATGTTTCGTCCATGCTCTTCAAGAGAAGGGCAAAGACTGGTGAGACACTGACTGCCTCTCCAAATCTCTGGTGCTCTCTTCCAGTAAAGCCAGGCAAGTGTGCCTCTCCCACCAGCCACCTTGCTGAATCCCTGCTGCTCCCTCCCAGCAAAATAAGTAAAAAATGTCTCTCTCAAAAACAGGCCTTGGACATTCCAAGCTACTCCCACTCCTCCTGCCAAGTGTCACCTAATTGCATGTGTCTCATCCACTCCCTTCAACGGATGGACACTGACTGGTCTGTTACCTGCCTCAATCGTTCTGTGATGGTGGCACTTGTGTGGTTCACCCGCTTCCAATCAATGAATGTGTCACACAGCGCTTCTTGCTAACCCTACATTTCACTCTCGGACTGGATCCATCACTCACTACCTCTCCCTATCATTCTTGCTATAATTATTATAAATGTACTCCATTTTGGGGGGTGCTCGCAAGCACCGACCCACTCCATTTGCAAACTACAGCAACAGGCACATGATGTTTTGGTGCTGACATATGTGACATTTTTGACTGATCCACCATGCAGGATGAATCGAAAATAGCATTGGCTGTGTGTAAGGAGTGGCGTGCACTCTTAACATGGCAGCGCTGGCCCTGAACATCTGTGGCTCCCATCCGCTGCAAGCGTCTTTGGCCCTAACTTCTTGATAATCCTAAGACAATGTACCTGGCAGACTAGACCTAACTGCTGCTTATCAGCAGTGGAGAAGAGCCGCGGGAGCACCAAGGGGTGGGAGGAGAGTGTGAACGGCCAGCAGGCCTTGGAAGATCCTTCAGATTTTCATCTCCTGGTCCTCATGGACATTGGCGAAGATCAGGAGCTGCCCTGGCACAGTGCGAGCTTGCGTCCGGGTTCCTCTACATGAACGGTACTGAGCGACATGTGGACTGTTGGGCCTGGGTGATGTGAGGCATGCAGACTGCTAAGTTGGCTTCCACGTTGGATTCTGGTGAGGTCTATACATTCTGAGCAATGCTACCAGAGCCGAATTATCACCAAGAAACATAGAAGCAATGTACTGTGTTAGATGGTGAGTGAGTGGGAAATGCTCCTGCCCTGGGGACATTTGCTGGTCCGAGTTCCCATGCACATTCCTTGTTGCTAGATAGAACATGGTAGTTTGTAACTTGCCACCTTCAAATCCACAGAGGCTGTTTCAGAAGCCCAGAAAGCCCGGACGCAGTCACACTTACAAGTTTTGCGGTGCTGTCCGACTAGTAATTGTGGAGGTCTATACTATAATTGGACCTGCGAGCCTACACTTTTTGTGTCCCATTTTCTGTCACTCCTACTACACGCCCCACTTGAGTCCCTGTTCGCTAATGAAATGGGTGTTTCCTGACCTGACAATAACGTGACATCCCTGGCGAAGGCTTATAAATGGCCAGATGTAATCAGGTTTTTGCATCAGTGAACACCAAATTACGCGGTCTGGTTTACAATGTTTACTATATGCTGCAACCTATAGAGAAAGAGAGTCGGCACATATCCAAAGTGGAGCACAGGACTGGGACTTTGATGGACAGAAATACAGAGGTGTGCCAAGCTTTGCATACTCCACAACAGGGAGTAAAAACGATCAAGGCCAAAAGTGATGATTTAGAGGCGAGGTCAGGGAGAAACATTGTCAGAGTAGTGGTGAACCCAGAGTCGATTCCCCCGCAAAATATATAGAGATTCATGGAGGACTTTATTAGGGAAGTGCTTGCAGACCCACTGCTCTCCTCGCTGTTTGATTAAAAGAGTGCACTGCATCTCTGAGGAAGGGTCCAGACCAGGTCAGAATCCACGTCTGGTTATTGTATGCTTTTTGAATTACAATGATCATGATAATATGCTTTGCAGGCTTCGTAAATTGGTAGATCTCAAATAAAAGGAAGCAAGAATTTCATTGTATCCAGAATTTACCCCATGGTACAAAAGGCACGTCTATCCTTTGTTGCAGTGAAGCGCTCCCTTTGCAAGCATGGTCTGCAATAGCCATCTTTTATGTTTTGGACCTCCTGCTAAAACCAACGACTATTCTTTCGCACTTTGTCTGTTTTTCTTTTTCTATTTGGGTTGGTAGGTGCTGTTAAATTTAGGAATGTAACATAGCACTCTGTATGCAATGAGTTATTGATGAAAAAGGCCCTCCTCCTCCTTGTGTTCATCAACAGTCTGGTTGTCGAGTCTGACATCCCCAGATTGTTACCCTAGCCGATGTGGTGGTAGATTATCTCTATTGGGGGTTATTTTACTGTGGGTTGGAGTTTGGCAGTGTGGGTGGGGGAAGGTATTGGGCGTTGGGGGAAGTTGGAATCAAAGCTGAAAGTTTGGTCGCATCCTGACAGAGTACAACTATGGTTGCTGAGTCGGAATGCCACAGCTATTGGTTTGAGTGAGATGGCAAACGGTGCTGTTGTATGCCAGGCCCCCGTGATCTGAATATGGAGGCTTGCGACCTTATATGATGCAATGCAAATAGCGAGAACAGCCCGTGGAAGATACGGAAGTTGGTGAATTATTGTGAAAGACATGGGCCTAAAATGATTTTGCTACATGCGACCTGTTTAGTTGGTATAGCCAACGAGGGGGTGGCTCAGGCTTCTCTACTTACTGCTGAGATGTGGTAACACTGATTCATACATCACTGAATTTCCATCTTTTGGAGCAGAAGGCGGACCCTGAATGTAGATATGTCCTAGTATCTGGTATCTTGAACCATAGGCTTATCACCATTGTATAGACCCAATGTGGGTGATCCCGATTTCTATGAAACCCTCTTGCATAAATGTTATAAATATGCACATACTAATCTCATTTGGGTGGGTGATCAAAATACAATTCTGAACATGTCCAAATATAGATCTACCAGAGGCCAAAAACTCACTCTTCAGCTGCCTGCATAATTTTAAAATGTATGGGAGGAATTGGATTATCAGACATGTGGTGTACATTGCCCCCATGGGATAGGGAATTTTCGTACTGCACGTCGGTGCTTGGGACTATCTCTTTACCGTCCTAGAAAAGGTTGGCTTAGCCGATTATTTCTTGCGGACAGTTAGACTCCTCTATGCGGGAGTGAATGCACCTATTGGCCTGTTTGGAAAATGATTGGTATCCTTCTCTTTGGTTCGGGAGACACGACAGGAGTGCCTGTAATCACCACTGCTATTTACAATTGCTATAGAACTCTTGGCTATATACGCCTATGTAAGTTCCACCGTGCCTTGGGGCAAGTGAAATACTTTCACTCTATGCTGACAATATTCTGTTATATTTCAATGATCCTAAAGCCAATCTACCCCAATTGGTGAATGTTTGGGACTGTGCATTAACTCGTAGAAGTCGATCCTCTTCCTGTTGAATGACAATACAACACAAGGATATCTGCTCCTATAGATGGAAGCAAATCTCTGTTCAACGTCTTGGTGTTAAGGTTAGCATAAATTGTACCACTCCTTTAAGGGACAATCACCTGGCATATTTACAAGCCTTCCACCCGAAGTAAGATTGATCAATGGAGTACTCTGCCCCTCATGGCTTTATTCCCATTGCTTTTGCTCAAATGGTGGTTGTACCTAAGCTACTGTACCATTTTCAGAATATCCTGACATGGCTCAGAGTGGCATACTTTAGGGAACTCAAGTCTCTTGTAAGGTAAGCCAAAAAACCTGATTTGTATAAAAAATAAACAAATGAGTCAATTAATTGCATGAGAAGCAAGAAAAACAGAAGTTTGTTCCATTGTAAGTGACTTCAATCCAGCACTCCAACTAAGTCAATGCCTAGTCTGGGATGCCCAATGGAAGCCCTTATTTATATATTTGTATGCCAAAGTTCTTTAAATATGGATGATGAACCCTTATATAACGCCCCTCTCTTTGAATCTCCCCAACCTCACTTAGCCAAGAAGTAGGTTTGTTTTGCAAATTAAAAGGTTTATTTGAGGAATTGAACAATATATATATCACACTTTTATGAATAAAATAATATCTGAATAGCACACTTATGAATATGAACAGTAATCAGTAATGGGTAAGATCACAATATGAACAATCTCTTTAATCACTTAGCAGTAGGAATAGAAAGGATAAGGTAGCAGAGAATAGTTGGTATGGGTTCAAGGAAATGCAAGACAGGAAAAATGCAACACAGAAATAAAACTAGATATGGTTTCAATCAAAAGACAATATAATCACGTTTTCCCTTGTGACTACTCACTCCCCCCACTATGCAATATGAAGAGATGGAAATGAGGGCACACAGATTTCTGGAATACAATCAATAATGCAGTTCAATTCCAGTTCCCCCCAGCAAGCTTAGTGAGAACAGGTATGATGTTAAAACACAGGCCAAACATGCTTTGAATGTGATAGCAATGAGTGGGAAAATATGCTAAAATGATTTTATTTCACTAAAGGAGATTCAGCACTAGTGAGAATTACTTTGGATTGGTACAGGTCAACACTAGCAATGATTTAAGAAGGATTATCAAATTGAAAACAAATTTCAGAAGTTTAAAACAAGAAGCAGCTATTTTGACATGTGGTGAAATGGAGCTAAATTGCAATTTGCAGCAATTTTTCTGCGTGCGTGAAACGCGATTACCTAGAATTAATTGGAATATCGTTTTAGGTTTGTTGGAAAGCTTAGGATCTTAGCTTCAAAATGGCAGTAAATATCGGTTCTAGGATGTGCGGTCCAAAAGTTACAGAGGTTTTTGTGAAGGTAGGTTTTTCAGAAAGAAAGTAAAGATTTCAAAAATGACAGATCGCGCTTTAAAGATTTAGCAACAAGGATAAGCTTAGACTAAAGAGCTATGAATAAGCAAGACATTCAACGGGCAGCCACCTGAACAGGGCGCCTCCGCTCTGATCTCTGTCCGTTAAAACACTTGCCCCTCTTCAGAAAATATCAGCGCGTAGATGATTATTGCTACAATTATCACAAACAATGTAGTGAGAAGAATTCAGGATTGGCACAGGATTCTATAATGCAGTTCTGGATAGGTGGAATGGATGGAATAGTATTACTTTAAACTAAGAGTTGACTATGGACAGTTCTAGATGAAACACTCACTGCTAGGCTTGGGAATGGAATGGGCCCCGTCAAGATCTGGTCAAGGGTTTGGCTTATATGGAAACAGATACGGACAGTAGATGATGTGCCGGGGCTAGGGGATACATGGGTAAATCTGATTAGAATAGATGGGGAACGGCCAGCTGGTGAGAAACCACCCCAGGTAATACTTACCTTACCCGATAGAATAGTTGCTAAACTAAAAACTATAATCCCAGAAAAAAGGATTATTTGGGACAAGCTTACGGCCTGCGTCCAAGGGAAAACTGAAGGTACTACTGAATTCTTTAATAGATTTGAACAGGTGTTCTCTGACTTCAGTGGACAGGATTTAGGCACAGAGTCGGGGAAGAGGTTGTTTGTGGACACATTTGTACGTGGATTGTTGCCCGACATCCAGTCACAAATTATGTCCTCAGAGAGCGCTTGGCAGGCAAAATCTCAGTCAGAAGTTTTGCATATGGCTCAGTATTATGAGAATCGGGTTAATAATGAAAAAGAGAAAATCGAAAAAAGAAGGGGCGACTTAAAGACTAAGGTATTGTTGCAGCAAATTGTCAGAAGCCCCAGAGGAGGTACGACACAGACTAGAGGTCAGTACATTCCAAGAGGGAATACTCCTCTGAATTCTATAAATATTAATCAGTGTGCTTATTGCCGCCAGGAAGGTCACTGGCGAGCACAGTGCCCTGCCCTTCGTCAGAGGTCAGGAGGCACATTTGGAGGTATGGGTAGGCGACCAAGGGGCCGCCCCGGAGCAGGGGGCCCTGATAGGGGTCAGCTCCTACAAGATCCACAACAACCTTTTTCACGGGAAAATCAGACTCCGAGTATGGACTCGAGAAATATATTTGATCACCCTTCTGCTGCCTATCTTTCTGAAGAACTTCCCTTTGACGAAGTTCTGCCTTACTAGGATTGCCCGAAGCAGCGTTTGGAACCTTTACCTATCCCCGTTATTCAGAAGGGCCCCTACGTTGAATTATTGGTGGGGAATAGGAAACACCAGTTCTTGAGTGACACTGGAGCACAAAAGTGCTCCATTGACCATTCTAGGGTTCCAAACATCCCACTGTCAGGGCAAACAAACGTTTCTATAGGGTTCTCTGGTATACCAACTGTTTGTCCGGTTTCTGCGCCGGTATCTGTTTCTTTGTGTCCTTTCACAGACCAGTGCCCTTTTCTTCTTACTTCAAACTGCGGAGAAAATTTGCTAGGGTTGAATTTGTTAAAGAAACTAAATGCAGTGATTCATTGTTCCCCTGACGGAATAAGATTAACAGTTTCACCACAGCAACCCTTTAACTCCCAGTACTTGACCCGACCTCTACCTCCCGAGTTTGACATTGTCCCGGAATGTTTGTGGGCAATAGACGACAATGATGTCGGGATATTACACATCGAGCCTGTTAAGATAGTCTTGAAACATGGGGTTAAGCTACCGCGCATTCCGCAATATAAAATTTCAATTGAAGGTGAGCGTGCTCTGAAATGCATTGTCTCCGATTTTGTACATCGTGGAGTGATCGAAGAGATAACAGGTAGCTTATGTAATAGCCCGATCTTGCCAGCATATAAGAAAGGCGACAATGCAATTCCGTACCGGTTTATAATAGATCTTCGTGCTATTAACCGGGTGGTAGCCCCACAATTTCCAATCGTGCCTGATGTAACAACGATCTTAACAATGATCCCTGCTACGGCTACACACTTTAGTGTCGTAGATTTGAAAAACGCCTTCTTTAGCATTCCGATACATGAGGAGAGCAGGTATTTGTTCGCGTTCACCTTGGGGGGACGCTCGTTTGCATTCACAAGAGCACCTCAAGGGTATACTGAAAGTCCTAGTATCTATAGTAGAGCCTTAAAGGAGCAGCTCGACACCCTTGAATTGCCACCTACTTGCACGCTGCTTCAATATGTAGACGATTTGCTCTTGGCTGCAGACTCTGAGAAAGCTTGTAAGGAAGGCACTATATTGTTGCTTGTTCATTTAGCTGAAAATGGTCACAAAGCTTCCCTTAAAAAATTTCAATATTGTTGCCAGGAGGTTGCCTATTTAGGCTACCTCCTGTCAAAGGAGGGGAGAAGATTGACACCTGAACTAATAAAACACATTTCTGGCATGTCTGTCCCAAAAACACAGAAGGAAGTCAGAGCCCTGATAGGGATGGCATCCTACTGTAGACTGTGGATCCCGAATTTTGCCCTAGTGGTAAAACCGATGTTGGCTTTGACGAAGAAGGGCATTTCTCTGCCACTGCCATGGGAATCGGAACATCAACGATCATTTGAGCTTCTCAAAACCGTGCTGTGTTCAGCACCGGTTCTGGGTACACCAAATTACGATAAGGCCTTTGTGTTGTTTGTGCATGAATGTGATGGATGTGCTTTGTCTGTGTTAACACAGGAACATGGAGGGAAGAATAGGCCGTGCGGCTATTATTCCTCCGCCCTCGATCCTGTTGCATGCGCTTTGCCGCGATGTCTGCGCGCTGTTGCTGCTGCCGCTGCGTCTGTAAAACAGAGTGAGGGGATGGTCCTAGGCCACGATTTAATTTTGATGGTACCTCACTCTGTTGATATTCTATTGAATAAAACTCAAACGCAACACCTTACCTCTGCCCGGTTGACAAGGTACGAATTAGTCCTATTTGCTCCTCATATCCAAATTAAAAGGTGTTGTGTTCTCAATCCGGCTGAACTCTTACCTCTCCCGCAAAATATTGTTTGCGGTGATGAAGGATCACATGACTGCCTGTATGCTACCGAACAAGAAACAAAGGGCAGGATAGACCTCTCAGATACTCCTTTAGAGAATGCGGAAGGGGAGCTGTTTTGCGATGGCTCCTGCTTCAAACTTCCGAATGGCACATCTACAGCTGCTTATGCAGTTACTACTTTGAACAAGATTGTTGAAACTAAAAGGATTCCGCATAACTCCGCGCAGGCCGCGGGGATTATAGCGTTGACCCGGGCTTGTGAGCTCTCCCAAGGGCATAGAGTCAATATTTATACGGATAGCCAGTACGCCTTTGGGGTGGCTCACAACTTCGGAAAACTGTGGTCGGAAAGAGGGTTTCTGACCTCACATGGGACCAAGATTCAGCATGGTCCCTTAATAGTACAACTACTTTCAGCGCTCTAACTCCCTGAACGATTAGCGATCATGAAATGTGCAGCACATCGCAAGGTCATAGACAATGTGGGCAGAGGAAATGCTTTTGCAGATTTGATAGCTAGACAAACAGCCACAGACCTTAGCACAGACATGTACACCTCAAGGGAAGTGAGAGATGTTTGTATAATAGATGAAGGCATTGGGTCTGTGCGAGACATGCAGACTGATGCCTCAGTTGAAGAGTCTAAGAAGTGGGCTGAAGGCATGGGAAAATTGGATGACGAAGGGTGTTGGGTGGACGCATCCAACGGGAAATGGTTGCTTCCTGATTCTTATGTGTTAGCAATGGTTACAATGGCACACGGTCCAACGCATGTGTGTGCCCAGCAAATTACGAAGATATTACAGCAGGTTTGGGTGAATGATAAAATTTTGGAAACTGCAAAGAGACATGTTCAGAATTGCATGATTTGCCTGCAGCACAATGTGGGTAAAGGGACAGTGACTCCAAGGGGAAGTTTCGGGCCCCCCTCTGTCCCCTTTGAAACCATTCACCTTGATTTTATTGAAATGGAGCGATGTAATAACTTGAAATATGTTCTTGTCATCATTTGTGCTTTTAGCAAATGGGTCGAGGCCTTCCCTGTCAAAGATGCTACCGCTATGACCACCGCAAAGATCCTGGTGAAAGAGTACTTCCCTCGATTTGGGCTCCCGAGGATAATTTGGTCGGACAACGGCCCCCATTTCATCGCAGCCGTAATGTTGCAAATATGTGTTGCCCTAGGGATTGAGAAACGTTTTCATTCAGCTAGGCACCCTCAAAGTGCGGGGTTGGTAGAGAGACACAACGGTATTTTGAAAAACAAACTTGCAAAAACATGTGTCGACACTAAGCTAAAATGGCCCGACGCTTTACCTATTGTGTTGTTAGCTATGCGCACCACACCCCAGACTAGAACTGGGCTCTCTCCGTTTGAGGTGGTAATGGGAAGGCCTGCTAATATCTGGGGTCTCCCTAAACCTAAAGCCCTGAGGGATGTGGATAATGTATTGCTCATAGATTACTGTAATCAATTGACTAAAAATCTGTATTTCATTTACCACCAGGTGAATGCCGCCTTACCTGTACGGTTTACGGGCCCAGGACACGATATACTACCCGGTAGCTGGATCCTGGTGAAGGCCTACGAGAGGTCTTCCTGTCTTGCGCCTCGCTGGCGCGGACCCTACCAGGTATTATTGGTCACCAGGACGGCAGTGCGGGTGGCAGGAAAGAAGAACTGGATACATGCAACACACGTTAAGAAGATCCCTCACCCGACGCCACACGCTACAGAAGAAACAGAACCCCTCGCTGGTGCTACAATCTCTGATCTCGGAGTAGCAGGCAGCATTGTGAGCGCGTCGGAGAAGTTCTCTGAGCCTGAGGAGCTCGGGGAGCCGTTCATTTTGTCTCCGCACTCTCTTGATCATTCACTTCCGGAAAATCTTGTTTCGAGCTCTGCGACTTCCGTCGCCACCGACACGACGCTCCCCTCAGGGAGCGACAATACTTTGCTTTTGGATTCAACAAACTTGGGTACCATCAGGTACAACCTTCGACCACGGAAATAGGACTACGGCACGAGTATCGTGCATCTGGAAGGAAAAGAGTGATTGAAGTATTGTCGTCTTTCCTTCTTTCGAACGAAGAAAAGGAGGGTTCTGTTGGCTAGGGTTGGGGAGGACTAAGAAATCGCGCGGCCGAAGTGCCGCCAGCAACAAACATTGGGGCCGTCAATTGGGATGACCATGATGCCTGCCGCCTTCACCGCTGCTCCTCGTATTGAACTATTAGAGAAGGAGGTGACCAAATCGAACAATGAACAATGTGCCTGGGCCCCGAAAATGTACTGTTGTGTTCTCGTTCTGATTATTGTTACTTTTGCAACTGCTGCCGTGGGGCTTTGGAATTTTGAAGCCTCTGTTACCGACCAAAATCGTACCAACTATTTTGACTCCCTCTGTACACCTTCACACTCTGTCCCCTAGAGACTCTCGGCATAGACAGAAATATCATAATAACACTTTGATGATAGTGATGAATGCTACGCATGCTATTTTGAATAAGAGTAATTGTTGGATCAGCACCCACTTACCACAACATGGGAACAAGGGACTGGGATGGTATATACATCCCTTACCTTTAACAACTTCTTGCTATGCCTCTCTTAGAGCACTCTTCTTTGGCCGATGGAATGATAGCATCTCAGGGAATTTCGATGGGACTAATTTGAATGAATTTGAAAAACGTGAATTGACTCCCCTGGGATGCTCGCTTTTCGCAAATAGAAGTAAACCTAACGTCGCTTCTATTTGGCCGTCTGATAAACTATCTTTTCCTTTCCAAAATCTAGTTTCTTTTAAGATAGGCAATAAGGATGCCATGCCTCCTTCTTATTCTGTGAATCATAGTCCTGATTCAGTTCCTTTCTGTGTACAAAGAAATGGCACTAGGCCAATGGGAGACTTCGAGCCTTGTGTAAATACTGTAAACTTGACTGGGGAAAATAGGCCTTTGTATGTAGGGGGACCCGTTTATTTTGTTTGTGGTAGTTTAGCTTTTCCCTGGTTGCTCAAGGATTGGCAGGGGACTTGTTATTTAGGGATATTGTTACTAGGTGTATTTATAGTCAGTACCTTAGAGGTATCTAAGGCTCGCCCGCGACGGGATAGTAATGGAGATACCCCTGGACAAGTGTTCGGGGATATAGCCAAATCAGTAGTGCCCTTTTGGGGACAAATAGCAAATTCAGAAAACATTAGGGGATTAGCGAGGGTGTTGGAGAAAACGATCAATCGGACCACGGACATACTTTACAATATGACCTTAGAGCAAAAAGCGATAAGATTGGTAGCACTTCAAAATCGAATGGCATTAGATGTCATTTTAGCTGAACGAGGTGGAGTATGTAAACTAGTGGGGTCCGCTTGTTGTGTTTTCGTACCAGATTCTTCGCCAACAATTTTTAAAGCAATTCAGAATTTACACACTCTCAGTTCTGAAGTCCATATCCCTGTAGGAGACTGGAACCTTAGTACTTGGTTTTGGGATTCTTTACGATCTTGGGGGTGGAAGGTGCTTTCTGTCATTTTAGGTATTTTAGGGATTCTGTTAGTTCTTTGTTGTTGTTTTCAATGCCTCCCGAGTATATGTGGAATGATGGGGAGATGTTGTGCTCAGGTAATGAGCGCAATAGGGCATAAGATATACACCCCGAAGGCAGCATCTAAAGAGTTCATGTTGCAAAAAGTTCTTATGAACAACTTTATGGCTATTGACATTTCGGACAATGATGCGGAACCTATGGATGATAATGCCTTCAGTTATTTTCGAAAGCATTAGGAAATGATGTATTAGCACTTGGCATAGGCCAAAAAGGAGGGTCTGTGGAAATCGATATAATATTGTGACCCCAATCACATTGTTTGAATGTATGTTGGCCTACGCCAAGTTGTCTAAAGAATACCATGTACATAGGTTCCGCGGCAAGGTCTTGACCTTATCGTATTGTGTAAGCCTCCATCTTGGATCTAGCCGCCATTTTAGGTACTCTTGCAGTGTGGAAGTCACCCTGAATCACAAAATGGAGGCCGAATGACATTTCGAATAAGATTCCGGCCATGGTGACCTCCACACACGTCAATAAGTAATATGTCCGCAGGCCACTTGTTAGGGTCACGAACTAAGACCTTGTCCTCTCTTTAACCTGTGTGTAAATATGTAACTGTATCAGCGGAACTGATCAATTATGTAAATTGTGTGTTCAACCTGGCTACGAACCCTAGCCACAGTTCAAAGAATGGTTAACTTGCGAGAGGGCTGGCCAATGCAGGACAAAACGTATAAAAACCCAAGCATCCCGATGATCGGTCTCTCCCACTTTCAGTGCGAACCTAACGTTGAAGGTTCGTGTGTTAGTCAGAGGGCCGAATAGCTATTCGTATGTCAATTGACTTTGGTAACTTTGTAACTTTGAAATAAAGCACTTTGTATGTCCTTTGTAACCTGTGTTGGTGTGTTTCCTCTTGGGCTTCCCGGCCTCATATCAATTTCTCTGTTTCCACACACTCTCGCCACCGGACAGGTCTCAGGCACTCTGGGTTCTGCTCTCAACACTGCATTGTGGTCTGGGTGGCCTCTTGGACTGGATCTGACAGGTTCTGGATACAGCACTGCTTTCTGGGCCTGGATCTTGGTTCTAGCACAGGGTTCTTAGCTAGAAGCAAAACAGCTCAGCCAGGCTGTTGAATGGTTTAGTTAGGCTCCGTGGAAGTTTAGGGGTTAGAATCAGTTTGCTAGGTTCTGAAGGCCTGCTGCAATGAATTCAGTTTTGGATTAGGCCTCTGCTTCAGGGTTCTAGAGTTTGGTTCTAGAGTTGGTTCTAGATCTGGAGCCTGGAGTCTTCCTGCAGGGTGCTGCGCCAAGAAATCAGTTGAGTAGTGGAAAAATGTGTGTGTGCTATCTGTCCTCACAGTCCCTTTTTATTTTTTTCCAAAGTGGGTGGGGAGGCTGATTCTACAATGTCCAACCATCTAAGGATCTGAAGGGTTAGAGGATTTCCTATCCCCTGATTGGAGAAAGGATCAGCGTGTCAAAATGAGTCAGAGTGTTGCTGTGTTTATGGTCCAAAAGAAATCTCTCCCTTTTGCTTTTACATAGAAAATCTATTTTTCCCAAAAAACATATTTCCCAGATACACAAGTTGTTGAGAATACATAATTACATGACAGATTGCTTAAAGTACATTTCTGTTCAAATCCCATGTTTCTACGAGCTTAGGTTCAGAAATGCCAACATTTTCGCGCTTTTGGAGGGTTTCTCAATATTCATTCCGCACCAAATTTGATACATGCATGCATATCCTCTCTGAGCATATTACTGTAAGTTTTTATGTTTCTAGCATAAACACATTATCTACAATATGAATACATTCTGGGGTTTAGTCTCAGAACATCGCACAGGGTCCAGCTTCGTCTTAATCTGTGAGTGAATTTTTCATTTTCACAATCTCAAAGATTTACATTTTTGTCAGTTCAATACACTTTGTTATAAGCATTTTTATAAAACATACATGTACTCTAATGCTAAATCCACATCTCAGTCTGGTCCGCCCCCGGAGCTGGGCTGACTCAGAGGGTCAAATGTCTTGTTTCCTGCCAGCAGTTTTTGGTCAGTCACACCCCAAATTAGCATTCCCCATTCAGTCCAAGGGATCTATTGTTCCTTTCTCCGGGCTGCAGAGAAAATCTCCTCCCTTTTTGATTAGCATGACAATGCGACATCCTCCTTCTGGTGGGAATGACAAGGTGTGAAGGGTTCTCAGGGGAAGCAAGCCGTTTGGAGTTTTAACTGTATCCGGTTACTTTCTGATAATTTGTAACATAGTTCCTTGTGTAAAAATATAACATTTATAAACTTAAAATAAGCAACATTTCTTTAAATCAAGTCTTTTTCAACATGAAATCACTGTGTGGCACTCTATATGGCATTTTGATGGAATTCTCTTCTTTTGGTATAGTTTGGGTTCAATTGTTCAACTTTACACAAATGGTTTTAAAACACCGGCTTTCTGCTAAAGGTGAGCAACGGTATTACACCCATTTTTGACAGCTGTCTTTCTATCAAGTATCTTTAAAATAGGATTTTGTTCTGAGAACATATGATTATTGCTGACATTATATTGTGTGGATTCTTGCAGTAATGATGTGGAACACCCAACCAAGAGGTTGGTTCTTTAAGGGGCTTTGTGAGCCATGATTCTAGCAATTCTTGACAATCAAGAAAACGGATTTTCAAACAGCTCTGTGTTTCTTTTTGTACTCAGCATTGCTATTTCCAAGTGGTTCCAGGCTACTTTGTGGGTAGCCCAATGGTGGCTTTTGGCAGTGGTCTCCTGTGTTACCACTGACATAGGCAAAAGTAGATGGTGGCCTATTTTTCAGGTTTTCACTGCGCAATTTCTGCTGATTTCTAGCGAGCAGCATGCCTTCCGGTGGCCATTATGATGTTTCTGCTGCCAGCAATGCACATTGATGTTGCGGGGCTTGGATGAGTGGGTTGATACATTCAACAAGTGCCCCTCTTGCGATGGCCGTTGAACTTCCATCAATGGAACTTCACAATACTGGGATGTAAGCCTCATCTCTCCGGATTCCACAAATGCAAAGTTCATCGTCTTTTCCTCCATCAGGGGTGGATCGATCGGTTCTCCTCGGCAGTCCTGATGGGAGTATTGAGTGATACCCCAGGCCCCTCGGATCTTTGCTCCCGGTGCCCGGGTTGTCCTCCTTTATCAGTCTCCATATTATATCTCTCTCTCTTTCTCCCTCTCTCTCCTAGGATGACAAAGCAGAAACATATTTGTAGACATTTCCCCACCACTATTAATGTAGTGGGGCAGACATATACATTTTATAATCAGAAGACATTGGCATTATTGTATTTTATAGACTATATAGGAAATATTTTAGAGATGACATTTTATGGATCTGGAGTGGCCCCCTACAGGGTTTCAGAAGACTCCTCCAGTTGCTGCAGAGTGTGCCAAGGATGGCAACACTTCAGCTGATTAATATGGACCCACTTGTCTTCCCCTTCTGCCAAACTGCCTTTGGGGATGCAGATCTTGTAGACGACTGGTGAGATCTTGTCGACAATTTCTAAAGATCCCTCCCAGGTAGGCAGACATTTTCGCTGTTTGGAATGGTTCCTTTGGAAATTGTATAGATAAACACGGTCTCCTACATTTTATTCTTTTCTAGTAGTCTTCAAGTCATAGTGGGTCTTCATGCTGTCGGCTGATCTTTCTAGATTTCGCTGAGCATAGCCAAAAGCATGTTGAAGGTGTTTTCTTAAATTTTCAACATACTCATGAGTTGTGGAGGCATTGATCAATGTCTGCTCTTGGGTCCTATAGAGCAGATGCTGGGGAAGCACCATCCTGCATCCAGTCATCAGCTCAAACGGTGACATTTTAGTTGCTAATGAAGGGGTAGATCTGATGGCCACTAGGACAAGAGGTAATCGAATATCCCAACTTGGCCCAGAATCTGCCACAAACTTTTTTAATATGCTCACAATGGTTTTGTTGTAACGTTCTACTGCACCACTAGAGGCTAGCCGGCAAGTAATATCTAGCTTCCTTTTAACCCCATGTATCTCCCACATCTTTGTCATTACTTTTCTGGTGAAATGGCTACTTCTGTCTGACTCAATCCTTTGGGGTAGTTCAAAACGGGAAAAGATGTGGTTGATCATCAGGGCAGCTGCTGTTTCTGCCTTGTAGTTTGTGGCCGGGAGACATTCCACCCATTTAGTAAATAAGCATGTCACGGGCAACATGTACTTATTTTCCCTAGAGGAGCCAATCACGGACCCGATGAAATCTACTTGCAAATCTGACCATGGCAGTGTCATCCCCCTCTTTTGGAGAGAGGCACGGTGTGTGAGGGATGTTGGCTGAAACTGTGCACACACAAGACACCCCTTCAAGTATTGGTCGAGGTCCTGCCCCATGTGTGGCCAGTATGCGACCTCTCTTAAGATTTCAAGTGTTGTATGAAACCCCCTATGACCGGCTGTGGCCGCATCGTGGGCTTGACTTAACATCAGGGTTCGGAAGGAGGTAGGAACCACCCACGGATCATGGAAAGCTAGGGATTTCCTTACCGACAAACCGTCTTGGATTCGGAAGATTTTTGGACATTTCATCAACACTCTGAGGTCTTCTTTCCCAATGCAAACGGTATCCGTCAGGGGAAAGTTCTCAGGGTCCTCAATGTGTTGATAAAACTTACCAATTATTGGATCCCCCTTCTGAGCCATAATCAAATCAGCATCTACTCCATTGTGCAGTTGAAAGATAATTGTGAGCATTTGTCTGGGACGTAGTGATAGCAGTGACCTGGATTTCCCCAACCGGGACACAATCTCTATTAGATCCCCTTGGATGGCCCCAGATTTGGCCAGCTGATCAGCTAAGTAATTTCCAGTTTTGTCTGGTCCCTCTACTTTGGAATGACCCTTGATCTTTTTTCCAGTAGATGGTCATTCCATTCGAGGTGACCGGATCATCAATATTCTGAATTAACTTCCCATGTTTCAAGGGTTTGGTATTAACACATAGCATGCCTCTGGTTTTCCAATTAACCAAGTGCTCCACGAACCTGTTTCATGCATAATCCGAATCTGTGATTATGACCAGTTCGTGGAGTTGATGTTGGACAGCAGTGAGGATGGCTTGATGCACAGCCATCAACTCTGCCACTTGACTACTTCGCGGACCAATCTTGTACCCAGCGGAGGGTTCTGGGATCTCATTCACCCATGCATTCCCTACGCCGGCCACAAGTTCTTTTCCCCCGTTGTTATCAACATGGTAAGAGCATTCATCCACATAGACATTGGGCATTCCCTCACACTTGTCTTCTTCAAAGACTTTGTGTGGGGAATTACGGTATGCCTCCATGTTGTCCTTGATTTTTAGACTTTCGTCCTAGAGACAGTTTTCTCTGGCACAATCATGCAAGTCAGCCAGACCTTGCGCGAGGGGACTCTTCTTGTTTTGGCCATATCTGACCTCCACAGGAAAGCCGTGCATTGACAGAATCCAGGAAGTAATTTGGGAATTACTCACATTTCCGGCCCGTATTCTGTCACTTTGGAGATATTGCAGAGGCTGGTGTGGAGTCTCCACTATGATGTGTTACCCCTGGATAAACGGGTGGTAATTCTTCAATGCCCACACCGTTGCCAGGAGTGCCTTCTCACAATCGTTGAATTTTTCCTCCACAGAGGATAACGTTTTACTTGCATAGGAGATTACTTTATTGACCTCATCATGCTTTTGGTATAATACTGCAGTCAAACATGTATTAGAGAACCCTGTCTCCAAGAAGAACTCCTTGTTTCTGACAGGGTAATCTAGACAAGACGCTTGTGAGAGGCTTCTTTTGAGTTATCTTACTGACTCGGCTTGTTCTGGACCCCATTCCCACTTGACCCCCCCTTCAAAAGATGAATCAGGGGTCTGGTGATATCTGCGTAGCCCTCAATGAACTTTCTACTGTAATTAGTCAATCCAAGGAGGCTCCTTAGTTCCCGCAGAGTTGTGGGGTCCTTCAATTTCTGGAGGGCTTCCACTTTCTTTTCCTGGGGACAGAGACCCTGAGTAGTAATCTCCTGCCCCAAGAAATTAACACAGGTTCTACACCACTGTGCTTTCTGAAAGGAAAGTTTTGCTGTGGCGGCCCTCAACTGTGTCAGAACATAACGGATCTCCGCTATGTGTTCCTCCGCAGTTGGGCTTTTGATGAGGACATCATCTACATAAGCCAGGTTACCCCTCTCACCCAGGTCGGGCATGGCCTTATGTAGGAAAATATTGAACTCATTACCGGAGTTGATGTATCAAAAGGGAGTCCGGGTCCATGTGTACTGCTGGCCCCCAAAGGTAAAAGCCAGCTTGTATTGGTCCTCCCTACTGACAGGTACAGTCCAGTATCCATTGGTCAGGTCTATTTCAGTGAATACCTGTGACCCCTGGATCTGGGCCAGCCCTTGGCCAATGTAGGGAAGGGGCCATCGGGAGGTATGGATCCATTTGTTGAGCACTCTAAGGTCAGGGCAGGGTCTTCACTGGCCGTTTTGGCTTCAATATCCCCAGCACCGGATTATTGAAGGTGCTGTGGACTGGACGGATTATCCCACGGGACTCAAGGTTCTTAATGATTTAATGATTTGAGTAAGGGACTCCATTGATGCGAGAGGCAAGCGATATTGCTTCACAAACACTGGAGTCATGTCAGGGTCCATGGGAATTGTTGTTGTGTGGATGTCGGTGCGACCACAGTCATATGAGACCACCTCAAAGAGATCTTGAAAATCAAAGAAAACTTGTTTCAACTTTTGCTTCTGCTCCAGAGTAACACAGGCATCAGCTAGGATGACTCTCTCTTCAACCATTTGCCTGAGGCCTGGAAAGACTTCTGGTTTTGCTATCTCAGCGCCCTCCTCCAGCTGGGTGGAGAAGTCCCTGGTCAAAGTGCTGATTTGGACTGGTGGCTTCAGGTGGGAAAGGCAGCCCTCATGGACCTGGAAAATCACCTCATTCCTTCTGAAGTCACAAGTCACATCTTCCTTGCCATAAGGGCAGGAAGTGTACACCAGGAAGTTCCCCCCATGCCGGGTAAAGATCCTGTCTGCTGTTGTGTTGTCATCACTGTCATTGTCAAAACAGTCCTTGGGGATTGGTCCTAACAGTTCATTAGCTAGATCAATGGAAAAATGTTGGTCATCAACCGCCATTCAAATAATGGTGCCTGCGGCTAGAGTGATACTCTTTAAGTCGCAATTATCCACCTCTATTGGAATGGTGTCATGTTCTATATTGACTAATGGTGTTGGGTTTACCCCCAACCCTTGCTGTTGGAGAGAAGTATTTAGATGAATATAAGCATCAGGGTATTTCAATTTATGTCCTCTTTTAACTTTCACTTCCAGGGAGAATTGTCGGGTCCTTTCTGGGATGGTGACTTCCTCTCCGATTTGAATTTCAACTGCATAAGGTAGCAATTGAGCTGACCTAAATGCTTTCTCTGGATCATCAAAGCCCATGGGATTATCTGCTAATCGGGACCAAGCTTTGAAGCTTATTAGGTCCAAATTAATGGCAAAGCGATTGAGAATATCACTGCCTAAGTAAAAGGCGGCAGTGACGTCTCGCACAACCCAACAATTATGGACTATGCTCTTGTTGCCAATGGAGATTTTGAGCATACACCTGCTTGGCAGGGGATGTTTGGAATTGGGTGTTTCCAGGTCCATTTCCCATTTGTCTATCAGTTTGAATGTGGGAATGGCTGGATCTTTTGGGAGTTGGCGGAACATGGCTTCGCTGATGAAGCTCTTACCGTTGTTCACACACACTTGGACGAGAACAGAGTCCTTCCCTTCATTTAACTGAACAGGGATGAACAACTGCTCTCCAATTTGCTGAATATCAGCTAGGCTCTGAGCTGATTTCACATCTTTCTGGACTATTGGAGTGGGAATGTCTGATTGTGGATTGGTAAAGAATTTCAGAGTGTTTCCTTCCAGTGTGGAATACCACCTTAAACTGGAAGGAAGGTTGATTTTCAGAAATAGAGAGGACCCCCCCCCCCATCACCAGTCTGTTGTCCTATTGCTATTACTGTCACATCTGGAATTTGATTGTTCTGGAAATGAAATTCTACTTGGTCAGATTTTTGTTCTACTATGTGGTTTGTGCCGTTTTAACTAACATGGTTGACACTCTGTTTTAACTTTATTGGTCGGCTAGTCTGGGTCCAGAGGACATTGTTTACGCAATCTATTAGGGGTGACAACATTCTCAGGAGGTCATTCCCTAGTAAACAAGGGGTGCCCTCTGGAGTCACTACTATGACCGGGTGTTTCACCTTGTGTTGCCCAATTTTAATGTCCAAATCCGCAGTCCCCTCGACGGGAATTTCCTTCCCGTCGAAGTTCTGAAGTTGTCCAGGTAGGGAGGTGAGAGGAATTTGGTAATTCTCCCTCCTTCCTGAGTTTAGTTCATCAAAGGCCTTTTTTGGACAGAAGGGTAGCTTGGGATCCAGTGTCCACCAGTGCCAAAATTGTACCCTGCCCCTGTACTTGTGCCGGGGCATTGTATTTTCCCTCCTTCTCCGCAAGAGGGCACAGATAATGCACATTTTTGGACAACTGGTGGGCTATTTTTTTTAGTTTTGGACATTGAGAGAGAAGAGATTTGGGCAGAATTCTTTTGGGAGTCTTGGGAATCTGAAAGAAAAAGTTGGCAACTGGAGATAGGAGAAGTTCCGAGTTCCCTTGGTTCCAGTTCTGGGCCACCCCCCCTTTTTGGAGGCAGTCACCCGAATGGGTTTGTACCAGGGGATTTTGATGTTGTTTGGTTCTGGGATGGGATGATGGGTGGCGCTAGCTCAGTCCCCACATCTACCCAGTCTGGATGTGCATCCCTTGGGACCCATTTTTTCTTTGGGAGGAGTTCCCCATCTCTGAAGGAGAAAATCCTTTCCTAGGATCCTCTGAGGATCCCTCACCTTCAAATGGGAAGATTTTGTTTCCGGTTCCTGGGTTTCCAGGGGCTGTTTACAAGTGGGGAAGGAAGCTTCCTCCAAGGCTTTACAACCCCCTTCCCCTTGTGCCTCCTCCCTGGGAACCGGTGAGTTATCGGCGTGCTGTCCCCATCATTGTTCTGGAGCACCAGGTCCAGAGTTTGGGGCATTCTGTGCAGGCATGCTCATCTGAGGGTTCTACTAAGCCCTCAGCATGCGACCCAGATCATGTGCCACATTTTGGACCTGGCGCTCAAGCTGTGAAACCCTCTCAGGGTGATACGGGGTTCTGTTTTCTCCCCTGGGCTGATCCCGGGAAGGGTAGCTACCCCTTCTCTGGTAGTACCCTGGGTTGGGAAGATTTGGGTACCCCTCCACCCTTAGCCTCCCCTCTCCCAGATTAGGTGGGCTCAGGGGAGTGGGGAAAGAAGGATGGATGATTTTGGGGTTGGAAATTTTGTGGATACCTTGGGAAAAAGTTTTGCCCAGGATTTGGTGAATTTCTACCCTCCTGGGGGAAGTTAGGAGGGGAGTTCCCTGTGTTAGGTGCTTGGTTGGACCCCCGCCCCTTGGGATGGAGGAGTCCACACATAACCCAGGATGGGTCGGATTCCCTTATAGCAGGGACTTACATAGTCAGAGGAGTGAGGGACCCCATTTGTGGGACTACCTCCTTGACTCCCTGTCTGTGACTGGCCCGAGGGCCATCTGGACTTGGAATTATTTTTTGCAGGCAAGTTTTTAGGCTCCCCATCTCTAAATCTAAAATGGGGGCAACCTTTACCTCTGCCACCTTAGCAGCGGCAAGGGTGCTGGTCAGTTTGGGGCTTTTCTGAGCATTATTTTTAATTTCTATGGGCTTCTGCACCTCATAGATTCGGGTGGTCTGTTCATTGACCCAGTCTAGTGACCTTTTCTCATGAAAATCTCTCACTAGCTGGGTCATGATGTATTTGGGCAGCGCATGGAAAAATGTATTCACAAATTCTTTACTGTCCGTGTGCACCCTTTTGGTAGTCTGAGCAAAGGCACGCTTCAACCCCTGCAAAATAATTCTTGTGCGGCCTAATCCTCCCCATATTGCAAATTGTAGGCTGCCTTACAAGCCTCTTGGGGATTTCTATGAACAGAAAATTGCTTTAAGATGGCCGCCCTATATGTGGACCATCTTGAATGATTTTGGCCCTCCAGCCCTGCAAAGAAATTGGAGTATTCTGGGGAGAATGTCCATTTTATGTACTGAATGCAGCTACTGCTGTCTTTCAAATGGAAAGTCTCCATCATTTGCTCAAAGAGCTCTAAATGTTCCCACACAGAATACTTGGTGTTCTTGTGATAAGGCGTGATGACACTCCTTATTGCTTTAATCTGTTTTAAGGGGTCCTTAAGCAAGTCCCTTTTTGCCTTATTGGCCTTCTTGGTTCGGGTAACCCGGGTCCATTCATCCTCGGACTCAAAGGCACTTCTCCCAGAGGTGCCCGTCTGATCTTCCAGGTTTTCCCGGATTCTGCGAGCCTGGGTCTGGCTGGCAGAATGTGGGGACCTAGTCTCCTGTGTCCTGGGATGCTCAGAGGAGTCTTCTGATTCCTCTTTGCTCCCAGGATTTGATGGGTACCCCCCCACTGACCTAACTGGGCATAGGTTTTCAGGATGCCTTTAGTGGGCCCACTCTCCTGGGGTTCCCCACTAAATTGCACTGTACTTGGGTGCCCATACCCAGTTGCCCGCCCATCCATTCCTGGGAGGTACTGCCCTATGAGCCCCATACTTCTGACTGGATAGTAATCTGCCATCCCTGTGGCCCTGGGCTCATGTGCACCAGGGGACATGGGGGTAGCAGAGTCCAGGGACTGGGAGAGATGGAGGCCTCTGGTGCTAGGGCTCCTGAGGTTATTCTCAGGTGTTTCCCTTTCCCAGCAAACCTCATCTCTATCAGCCCCTGCTCCCTGTTTCCATGCAAGAGCATGTGCTTTCAGTTCCTCAATCAAGGCTTTACTAGACTCTATCAGTCTCTCTTGTATGGCTACCTGTCACTGGAGCCTATCATTGTGCTGACAGAGAGCCTCATTCTCTCTCTGTGTTTCCTGTTTTGTCCTGGAGTACTGGGCCAGTCTTTGCTGCAGGAGGGTTACCTGCTGAGTCCCGTCCCTACTGGCCTGTTCCTTTCTCGCCAGAGCATCTTCCACCCTCCTGGTGTGCTCTAACAAGTTTTGATGCTCTTTTTAGAGGTCACCCAGTCCCTGGAGGGCCAGGTGAGTTTCATCCAGCCTCCCTTTTAAGTTACAGACTTCCCGGCCTAAGATATCCATTTCCTGGGCAAGAGCCTGCCTCTGTGCCACCAGGTCGTCCCTCTGCCTTTGAAGGGCGTCAGCTTTCTGGTGCTCTTCCTCAAATTCTGCATGGGTGTCCAGGTCTTTCAGAAATAATTTGTTGCACTCTGCCTTCTCTCTATCCAGGTGGCTTTGCAGGATGACTACCTGCTCTGCGCATACTCTATTGAAATCCAGTTGTTGCTCCAGCTTTTTCTGGCTCTGCAGTAGGGAGTCCAAACCTTCTTGATACTCCTTCTGCAAGGCCAGAATTCTGGTATGCTGGTGGGCCCTTTCCTGTTGCAGGACACCCATATCCTCTTTGATTTTAACTATATACTGCCTACTTTCGTTTTCTGACTCCTGGCTCCTCTGTAGCCTGTGCTCAGAAGAGTCCAGATCGGATTGGGACTTCTCTAATGCCATCAGTTGCCTACTTGCCAGATGTTGGCCTTCAGCGCATTTGTCCTGTATGGCTCCCATAGATAAATATAAATATGCCGCTACACTGGCAATCTTGTTGTGCTCATCCTTGGCCTTAGGGACCATATATAGTTCACTCAGGGCCACATGTAAGGGACCCTGATCTCTCCAGATATCTAACCAAGTTGCAGTGACCGGTTGTGTGATAGCCTGCAACCATGCATTCTGGTCCAGCTCAATCCACTCACCTCTCACAAATAGCTTATGTAAAAGGTGCTCTCTAGATATCTTGATGTCTACCAATGTCGACATTCTGGAAATTGATTTCCTTCCTGACTTACAGAAGTTTATTATTTTATTTTGCAAAACAGACCGTTTCCTGAGCGTGTTCCTTTTTGAGGGGTGCTTTTACAGCGTAACACAGCGTGGTAGCCCAACAGGATTTATGTATCCTATCAGTTAGCACACTGTATTAAGCTGCACAAGTGGTAGACCTACCCCAGAAGTCCCGCAACGAGCCCCCCAATCTGTAAGTGATTTCAATCCAGCACTCCAACTAAGTCAATGCCTAGTCTGGGATGCCCAATGCAAGCCCTTTTTTATATATTTTTATGTCAAAGCTCTTTAAATCTGGATGATGCACCCTTATATAACGCCCCTCTCTTTGAATCTCCCCGACCTCACTGAGCCAAGAAGTAGGTTTATTTTGCAAATTATAAGGTTTATTTGAAGAATTGAACAATATGTATATATCACACTTTTATTAATAAAATAATATCTGAATAGCACACTTATGAATATGAACAGTAATCAGTAATGGGTAATATCACAATATCAACAATCTCTTTAATCACTTAGGAGGAGTAGGAATTCAAAGGATAAGGTAGCAGAGAATACTTGGTGTGGGTTTAAGGAAATGCAAGACAGGAAAAATGCAAGACAGAAATAAAACTAGATATGGTTTCAATCAAAAGACAATATTATCACTTTTTCCCTTGTGACTACTCACTCCCCCCACCATGCAACATGAAGAGATGAAAATGAGGGCACACAGGTTTCTGGAATACAATCAATAATGCAGTTCAATTTCAATTCCCCCCAGCAAGCTTAGAGAGAACAGGTATGATTTTAAAACACAGGCCAAACATGCTTTGAATGTGATAGCAATTAGTGGGGAAATATGCTAAAAATGATTTTATGTCACTAAAGGAGATTCAGCACTAGTGAGAATTACTTTGGATTGGTACAGGTCAACACTAGCAATGATTCATGAAGGATTATCAGATTGAAAACGAATTTCAGCAGTTGAAAACAAGAAGCAGCTATTTTGACATGTGGTGAAATGGAGCTAAATTGCAAAACTATAAAGAATTGGAATGTCATTTTAGGTTTGTTGGAAAGCTTAGGATCTTAGCTTCAAAATGACAATTCTAGGATGTGCAGTTCAAATGTTACAGAGGGTTTTGTGAAGGTAGGTTTTTCAGAAATAAAGTCAAGATTTCAAAAATGACAGATCACGCTTTAAAGATTTAGCAACAAGGATAAGCTTAGACTAAGGAGCTATGAAGAAGCAAGAAATTCAACAGGCAGCCACTAGAACAGGGCGCCTCCGCTTTGATCTCTGTCCGTCAATTCACTTGTCCCTCTTCAGAAAATATCAGCGTGAAGATGATTATTGCAATAATTATCACAAACAATATAATGAGAAGAATTCAGGATGGACACAGGATTCTATAATGCAGTTCTGGATAAGTGGAATGGATGGAATATTATTACTTTAAACTAAGAGATGACTATGGACAGTTCTTGACTAAATAGTCACTCCTAGGCTTGGGAATTGAAGGGGCCCCATCAAGATCTGGTCAAGGGTTTGGCTTCACTCTTGCCACCGGACAGGTCTCAGGCACTCTGGGTTCTGCTCTCAGCACTGCACTACGGTCTGGGTGGCCTCTTGGACTGGATCGGACGGGTTCTGGATACAGCACTGCTTTCTGGGTCTAGATATTGGTTCTAGCAGAGGGTTCTTAGCTAGAAGCAAAACAGCTCAGCCAGGCTGTTGAATGGTTTAGTTAGGCCCCGTGGAAGTTTAGGGGTTAGAATCAGTTTGCTAGGTTCTGAAGGCCTGCTGCAAAGAGTTCAGTTTTGGATTAGTCCTCTGCTTCAGGGTTCTAGAGTTTGGTTCTAGAGTTGGTTCTAGATCTGGAGTCTGGAGTCTGGCGTCTCCTGCAGGGTGCTGCACCAAGAAATCAGTTGAGTAGTGGAAAAATGTGTGTGTCCTAGTTATGTATTTCCAAAGTGGGTGGGGAGGCTGATTCCACAATGCCCAGCCCTCTAAGGATCTGATTTAGAGGATTTCCTAACCCCTGATTGGAGAAAGGATCAGCATGTCAGAATGAGTCAGAGTGATGCTGTGTTTATGGTCCAAAATAAATCCCTCCCTTTTGCTTTTTCATAGAAAATCTATTTTTCCCAAAAAACATAATTACATAACAGATTGCTTAAGGCACATTTCTGTTCATATCCCATGTTTCTACGAGCTTGGGTTCAGAAATGCCAACATTTTCACGCTTTTGGAGGGTTTCTCAGTATTCATTCTGCACCAAATTTGATACATGCATGAATATCCATTCTGAGCATATTAGTGTAGGTTTTTATGTTTCTAGCATAAACACAGTATCTACAATATGGATAAATTCTGGGGTTTAGTCTCAGAACATCGCACAGAGTCCAGCTTCGTCTTAAACTGTGAGTGAATTTTTCATTTTCATAATCTGAAAGTTTTACTTTTGTGTCAGTTCAGTACACTTTGTTATAAGCATTTTTATAAAACATACATTTACTCTAATGTTAAATCCACATCTCAGTCTGGTCCGCCCCCAGAGCTGGGCTGACTCAGAGGGTCACATGTCTTGTTTCCTGCCAGCAGTTTGTGGTCAGTCACACCGCAAATTAGCATTCCCTATTTAGTCCAAGGCATCTATTGTTCCTTTCTCCGGGCTGCAGAGAAAATCTCCTCCCTTTTTGATTAGCATGACAATGCAACATCCTCCTTCTGGTGGGAATGACAAGGTGTGAAGGGTTCTCAGGGGAAGCAAGCCTTTTGGAGTTTTAACTGCATCAGGTTACTTTCTGATCAATTGTAACAGAGTTCCTTGTGAAAAAAAACATTTATAAATTTAAATAAGCAACATTTCTTTAAATCAAGTCTTTTTCAACATGAAATCATTGTGTGGCACTCTATATGGCATTTTGATGGAATTCTCTTCTTTTGGCATAGTTTGGGTTCAATTGTTCAACTTTACACACATGGTTTTAAAACGCCGGCTTTCTGGAAGAGGTGAGCAATGGTATTACACCCATTTTTGACAGCTGTCTTTCCATCAAGTATCTTTAATATAGGATTTTTTTCTGAGAACATATGATTCTTGCTGACATTGTATTGTGTGGATTCTTGCAGTAATGATGTGGAACACCCAACAAAGAGGTTGGATCTTTTAGGTGCTTTGTGAGCCATGATTCTAGCAATTTTTGGCAATCAAGAAAACGGATTTTCAAACAGCTCTGTGTTTCTTTTTGCACTCAGCATTGCTATTTCCAAGTGGTTTTAGGCTACTTTGTGGGTAGCCCAATGGTGGTTTTTGGCAGTGGTCACCTGTGTTACCACTGACATAGGCAAAAGTAGATGGTGGCCTATTTTTCAGGTTTTCACTGCGCAATTTCTGGTGATCTCTAGCGAGCAGCATGCTTTCCGGTGGCCATTATGATGTTTCTGCTGTCAGCAATGCACAGTGATGTTGCAGTGCTTAAATGAGTGGGTTGACACATCCCACGCCATGCACCCTCGGCTGGGAACAATCCAAACAGCATTCAACACTGCATCATTAAATGGCAGCTTATAAAGGGAAAAATATATTTCACATTTCATATGTTGTTTCGAGATACATGTAAATTCACATTCACTGATTGGATGGTGGTTGCTGATGTGTAGGGGTGCTATACCATTACTAGCCGTTTGGCCTATCCTATTGCCCGTGATGATGCTAATGACTTTCTCTTGACAATTACCTTGTAATGGGGTTAGCCAGTTTCTCCAGTTTTAATTGGATGACAGACATGCTAATATTTTGCAACTTCCAACTCAGATATTCATTGGCTGTTCTGCCTCAAGTGTTCCATGGGTAGGTTGCTTCCACCTTTGTTTACCAATACTTTTGTGAGGTATAGACAGTGTGGCAACAACAAAGAATACCTCATCTAATTCTCATGGGACCCAAAGGTTGAAACCAACTGCCTGTTCTCAGCCTTGTGACTGTTCAAATGACAGTTAATATTGTGACTTCTCGTTGGAAACATGTTGCACCTCTTTGTACATCTCCTTCCTTTCCCATGATGGAACTACATGAGTTCATTGGGCGTACTTCTTAGCCCTTTGCTTCGGGACCACGTGCATTCTAAACTTTGCATTTATATGTGCATGGGCTTGAGTGGCCTTAACTCATATGAAAATATCTGGTTTGATGAATATCAGAACATTCAATGTATTCCCTATTCATTTTTCTGCATTGGTCAATCATCTTCTTGCTTCTATGGCTATAAATATATATTTCTGTATATGCTTAGTTGAAATGCCCATGTTGCTTCATAACTCAATTTCAAGATGGATGCTTTCTGACAGGGTGCAGAGTGTGTCTATTGCTTGACTGACTTTGTCTTGTGTACCCTTCTGCACATTACCTCGTTCTCACAGAGCTTTGACCTTATTTTTGGTCGTTTTTAAACCAGTGAATAAGAACACTATTTGTTATATGTTTCACTTGTTCGAGGCTTGGAAACCTGCTATATTCTTTGCTCCTAACCAATCCCTCTGCAGCTTTTCGCCTCGTCCCTCATCTAATGTTACGTTGTCCTTTGCCACTTCTGAGACAAGCTGGAATGAACTGCATTTAATTGCTGAAACCGTGAATGCTTCTCTGTGCTGATTTTTCTAAATACGGTGAAGAGCTGCGTCTACAAATGAATTTTTGACTCTGGGATGGCACAAACTGAATCCGCTTTATGTTACTTTACCAATGATCATTTCTTTATGTGACCTACTATTTCTTGAACTGCCCTCTAATACATTTATCTGACTATTATTTCTACTCTAACGATGTGTCATGTGTTTCCTTCTATTACGGGTAAGCGTGCCCTATTTTTACTGTTCTGCTATGTTAGTTGCTTCCTTTGTTACTGTGTACAATTTGCATCTTAATGCTAGAAGCTTTTAAGTGTCTGATGTATGTTTCGTCACTGAGTAATCTCAGAAACACATCTATCCCTTTGTCTGCTGCACATGTGGCCTAGATGGCATGCACATTAACAAGATAACTGGCCCTCTATTTGCATCATGTTGCATGTTAGAGAGATTTCCTTGCTTGTACACTCACGTTTGGGACGTTGAATTTGCATCCCAACATTCTTTTGGTGAAAATTAACTTGGCATCCCAAAATTCCTCGAATCAAGTGTGAAATGCTTGTAAAACATTATGATGGGAGGAGGCTAGGAGCCACAGATGTAGCAATATTTCCTGGCTGCTCAATTTCTGCTACTCAACTTCACTTTGTCTCTTACTGGATACGAATGTCTCTCTTTTATCCATACGCATGTATTTAATTGTATTGATAGGAGTTTTCTCCACCCTTATTCTCCTCACTGCTCTTTTGTGACTATGAGGGAAGGCGACAAGTGTTACTTTGATCCTGTAACTTGTACCATCCATTCACGTGGGAGGCCGCTCCACCAGCGTTTACAAATGGAGGCCCCTTAAACACCAGGGCTTTACTTTACCCTTGGAAGATCATGTCCTTGCAGATGTCTTGTGACAAAGTAATAGCTTTTTTTATAACACACAAAAACACATTTTAGCAAAACACAAACATTTCATTTTCATGTTGCTTCTTTATACAATTAATGTGTATGCTACCAGAGTCCCTAGATGGAAGCACACCCTTTCCCTGTGCAGGGGTTCCTGTCCCTAGGTCAGAGGTGGTGAGCCGCCTATCTAAAAGGGAAAGAGAACTGAGAGCTGTCCCTGCATCTACAATGTATACAGTTTAAAGCGCCTTCCCTTGGTTAAAAAAGAGAGAGGGGGAGCTGGACCAAGTCTATTTTGCTCCCATGGACATTTCGTGGAGGAAGTATTTCCTTAGGGCAACGGGGCCCTGTGTTTATTTTATTCACCTTCCAAGAAGTGCGTACATTGTATGTAGACCGAATGTTACTGTGTGGTTTAGCCCAGCAAAAAAAGATTCTGTATGAATCGATCACTATCAATCATAATATACTAGAATATATAATATGCTATTTATCCACAAAGTTGTTCTCTGTGGGACCTCCTGTTAAGCATGGGTGAGGTACCCTATTTTGAATTATTCTTTCTGTTTTTCAACACCTGTTGGGAATAGCAGAGTAATTCAAATTCAGTTTGAAAATAAAGGAGAAGGTGTGTTCTCCACTACAGTGTGGCAGTTGAGTCCCGTATCCCGTGTTGCTTCAGGAATATTGTCCTTCCAGGTGGTCGGCCAGTTTCAATGACGTTTTGACTTGAGTCATCTTCATTAGGACTTGTAGTTGTGATGAATCTGGTCAGATCGTCATATACATTAGATATGGCGGTGAATGCCACATCAAACCTAGGGGAATATTAAAAAACGTTTTTTTTTCTTGGTCTGGTAGACATTTATTTCTTTTACAAGCAAACTTGCGATAGAGCATTTTTAAAGATCCTCATGATTTAGTGGAGCTCTGTCCAGAACCCCATGGTTACCCCTACCCAAATGGTTTACTCATCTCATTAAAGGTTTCCATGCTATAACACAGGAAACTGACAATGTTCTGTATCCAGAAAGTTACCTTAAGCCCAGATGTCACAATGATCTAGCTGGGTGATTTGTTGTTTTCGGATGTACTGATTAACGGACGGATCTCCTAAAGAAGAGGTGATTGCACCTATCATCGAAGAAGCACTCACAGAGGGTTATATTAATGAAAATGAAGCAGCCTTCCTTACACCAAACACTCCACAACTACCTTCCTTCTATGCACTTGCAAAAGTTCCAAAAGTTTGTTTCCAGGGAACAAGTTGAAGCAAAGGTTGGTTGTGACTTTAAATATATCTTTCAGTATCTTCGAGTGCATGTGGATTCCGAGCTTGCTCTCTAGTCTTCCTGATTGAACCATCAACTACTCCATTATTTAAATGCTTCTTAACTTGGCCAATAGTCGTAATATAGCCTCCTCCATCTATTGGATGGTTCAACGGAGGGTCCAAAGAAGTAACTTGTTTGCATGGCAAAATGGGAAGGGGATGTAGGCAGGGGTCTTAGCGACAAACAGTCGGCTAAACTTTGTGAGTGTACAAAGAACTGTGCAAGGAATACTAGGGTCAAAATGATTCAGTTCAAAACTCTACATAGGACGTAGCTCACCCCATTTCGACATATGCTATTTGACTCCACCAGAGATGGAACCTGCACTAGATGCCATGCAGAGTCAGCAAACATTATACACACAATTTGGTCATGTAACAATATGTTCACATTTTGTAGTATAGTGGTTTTGACGTTTACATGAATGCTATGATACAAGGGGCCATATTCACTCTCTCTGCTCTGCTGTATGTTTGGTTGGTTTCCAGGCTTGTCAAAATACTACGGGAATTTGCTATCAGTAGGTATGATTTTAGCATGGGGGTGTATTGTGTTGAAATGTTCCGGTTCCACTCCTCCTAAATTTGAATCCTGACTGTTAGCTTGTAATATTGAACATGATTATTGTTCCATGGTCTCTGCTTCTTCTGGCCCCCTTTTTAACCTTTCTCAATGGTCAGGCTTCTGAAAGGGTGACAGATGTGGACAGGGTCCAAACACCACCAATGCAAAACAAGGTGGACAAACACTGTGAGATCTGTAGAGTGCATTATATAGCCACCCTGGATATTGAACTATATGATTATGTTTGTGAGTTATTCCTTACTATGCGTTCTGCTTAAGTTTGATCCTTGACCCCTCATCACCTCAATATCTGCCAATGTGGTTTAGACTCTATGTTTGCTTTTTGTGAAGTCACAGGTATAACCATACCGCTACTATGTGAACCTCAATAAATCTAATTTAAAAAGTAAACTGACTTGATTTTATTATGCCTTCCACACAATACAGGTATAGGTGTAGTTCTGATTCAGCTGGATGAGAAAGGTAGGGAGCACACCATCTGCTTCATCAGCAGAAAGCTAAAGGAACCAGAAACAAGGTGGGCAACCACTGAAAGAGAATGTTTTGCTATTATGTTTAGACCATACTTGTATGGATCTACTTCTGTGATTCAGACTGACCACCAACCCTTGAGATGGCTAATGCAGATAAAGGGGGAAAATCCTAAATTGTTAAGATGGTCAATCAGCCTGCAGGGGTTTGATTTTACCATTGAACACGGGTCAGGGTGTAATCACCAAAATGCTGATGGTCTCTCCAGAATGTTTAACAGACTGGAGTAAGGAGATTCATCCAGGGGTGGATTAAATCCTCCTGTCCCTTCGTCTGAAGGGGACGAGTGTAAGGGAGAATTCTCAAAAATGTGCTATTCCCTTCAACTTAGAGACCCCAAGCAGGTTTTCTGGATTTTGAGGACTTTATTTGTTTACCTTGAAAGAGTGTGAGCCTTTTTTCCCACTCTTTCATGTATTTTGAAGTATGTTTTACTCTTGTGTTCTTTGATTATGGAGTTTTAAGATAACTCCATAGGCATATTTTCATGTGTGTTACACAGCACGTTCAGTGCAGTGACACAGGGATGTCATGTCAGAATTCCCAAAGGTGTAAATACCTTCTCTGGGATAAACTACTGTTTCCCAGAGAATGCAAGGTTAAATTGACTTTAAAAGTCTTTTTAAATTCCTAACCCAGCACACACTATCTTCCTATAATGTGTTGGAGGGGTTACCTAGTATTCCCTGTGTCTAGAAACGCATGTAGCAATCAAATGCTACCCTTTTCTATCGAAATGGCTGGTGGCAGTGGTTTTACAACAAACTACCATGATTTTTCCCGACCGCGAACACAGATAGCTAAAAATCGCGGGAGCCTTGTTTTTCACGACGCCCCGTTAAACCATTTTTTCACCATGTCATTTTGAAAAAGGTCCTTCTAGAGTTTGTCTCTGCGCGCCAAACCAGGTTTGGTCTCTTTGTTTCCATGCCTTTGGCGGGCTTCAGGACCGAAGACGGCCTCTGACGTCTGAGTGTCTGGGGTGGGCAGGAAGTGAGGGAGGTGCCCGAAACTCCCTGTGCTTAGTCTCCTAGGAGACCCAAATGCTCCCTGTTGTGATTGGCTGGCTGACTGTCCGCAAGGACAGCCACCCTGCTGGGTGAGTGGCAGCTAGGCTGAAATGAATGGGATAAAACTGTTTAAAAGGCGAGTCTCTTGGACTGGAAAGCAGAGTCGATCACTGAAATGAAAGAACCAAAGACGAGCTGGAAGAGGACGGCTGCTGCAACTCCTGGACCATTAGATTGCCCGGTGAAGCTCTGCTACAGGTCCGAATCGCCAAAGCTCCGTTCGACAGAGAAGCCCCTGCAAGGACGACTTCTTCCTTTGAGTTGGTGGGACCAATCAACTCGTAAGCCACCTGGATAACATTCCCGAAGCTGGTTAGGGGGAAGGACACCAGCTTGTGTGCTTGATGAACAGCTACTCAAACTGAAGTGACTACATTTTGTCAGTGTTTTCTGACAAACCTGTGCAGGGCAGGAGTCCCCTAATGTTTTCCCTCTTGTCCCCACGACGGAGGCTCAGGAACAGTGAGATCTGCAGGAACTGCCAGGAACCAACGTCTTCAGCTGCATCTTTTGCTTCATACTAAGGTACTGTGCCAACCCGATTGATAGAATGCTTCTCTCGCGGTGAAAGTTCGCTGAAGTTTCCCAACTTGCAGGCCTAATCAGCTTGTGACCCAACAAATGATTATTTTTCGTTCAAACTACTTCTGAGAACTTTTGCAAAGACTTTACCATTTACTTTCCATTGACTTTCACCTAGGCCTATTGAACTGAATCGAGTCCTCTAGTGAACTATAACTATTTGCACTGCCTAAGAAAGTATTTGTGATCTATTCTGCTAACTTGGGCCTTTTTACTCCCATTGAAAGTAACTGAAATGCCATTTTGCTTCTATTTCAGGGGAGCATAATTTGTTCAGAAACTTATTGGTTTGCTTTTCAAGTGTGTTTTTGTATAATATTAAGTTGCCTCCTTCTAGTGAATTTTTTAAAAATGATTGTGTAATAAATGCTTAAGTGTTTTACCAAGAAACCTTGAGTGTAAGTGCCTACTTGAACCACTGCGATTGTAAGACCTCTGTGTAACCTCTTGTACTGCTCACATTCCCTCTTGAGATAAGCCTGGCTGCTCAGCTCACCACCAGAAACTGTGTTGTACAGACTTATGCCAAAGGTTGGCTTTGCTCACACGTGTAGTCTTAATTGTATGTGGTGGTCCCAGAGGGTACTGCATGCAATTCTGCCTAACAGCACTTAGGCACGCAAAGTCCTGATTTTCTGTGCAGATAATTCCAATAATCGGGCCCAAAGCATATTCTAAATGCAGGCAAATTCTATAGGAATCGTATGGGTCTCCTCCAGCATGAAAACTATATGCTGTCAGGAAAACATTTGATTTGGGCAGGTGGTGCATATGGGCCAGACAGACATGACAATTTTGTTATCGACCCCCACTCCACCTCCAATGCATATGAAAATCACTGAGTGTAAAAAAAAAGGTGTTAAAAGAGGGGCAGTTCTTTGGTCACCTTTTTTTTCTGTGGACCTGAAAACGTCTCCTGCACGTTTTCTGAAGCAAGAAAGTGAATGAGCGGGTGGGCTTTTAGATGCAGTGGTGGGCGGGCCACACTGGGAAGCTTCCAGAAGAACGACTGGTTTTGAGACGTAGATACAGCACTACGTTCAAAAAAGAAAGATGAGGAGAGGGAGTTGTTCTCGGCATCTGCATAGCAGCCAGTATGCATTTTTACAACATAACGCCAGTCTAGGTGGCCTGAAATAAAATATTATAGAATATCACTAACAGATCTTGATAAATGTTATTCTATAAAGACTGTTCTCCCCACCATAGACAACCAATTTAAGCCTGTGACACCTACTGGAGTGCCTCCTGACACTAGCCGTGTGCTCAATATATATGCAAACTAAAATAAATAAATAAAGACCCTCAACTAAGAATCACAATATGTATGGATATTATTTTATAGTACAAATTGTAACATAATAGAAATATAATTAATATAATATTCTTATAAGCCCCCACTTGTGACATCACAGCTAATTGGTTGTATTATTATCCCATAGAAGGGAAGACTCACTGGCATTGATCCGTGGATCGAGAAAATGGCTGCAGATTTCTTGTCCCCTCTTCTGCTCTGTAGAAAAAGTGCCTGTCTTCACTGGCTTGAAGTCAACTGCACTTTGTCCCTAATCAAAAGACAACATTTCTAAGCAGGCAAAAAAAAATGTTCCCAACTTTAAGATATACACTACCTTCGTCAAAAGCAGAGTTTACATTTTCATTCCAGTATTACATAAAATAAAGCGACCGCATACGTCCTTGCCAAAAACCTCCTCTGTGACATGTAAGATCCTGATAATAAACAGTGTGCATGGGTACATTATTCTATGCGTTAGGGATGTCACATTGCAAACCAGCATTGTACTTAGGTTACAGAGTATTCTGCATATTGGGCCGCTTTGCGAGTACAGTGGTCATAGGAAAAGGTGGAGGAAACAGATTTACCTCCACTTGTTCTGCTCTCCCGAATTATTAGGAAACAGTGCTAATTTCCACATCACCAATTCCACTAGAGGAAATTACATGCATGTTGATTCCTCTGTGTTGCAAGTGTGAATACAACCAAAATACTTCGAAAAACGGGTGTTGATTCCTCCAGAAAAGACCATCGAAGTTGCCTCAAGCTGAGACTTGGAGGCAAAATGCTGCAGGTGGTGAACATGAAACCCCAATCACTCCCAATTGCCTGCAAAAGGCCATGAAAGTGCCACACTATCCCCAAGCCCCTTCCCATCACTATGCAGCTCATAGTAGACATCCAGAGTTTGCTGCTTCATATTGGCCTGCAGAGGCTTAGGAAACCCACCTGGCCAACGAGAGAGAAGATCAGAAGATGGGAGGTAAGGAGGGCACCCATTCCCTGAGTCAGAGCGGCTCCTTTTGGCAAATTCTGACACTGTATCAGACCCAAGACCTCCTCACACTGATGCTGCAAGACAGCCTGAAGGAGATCAACATCAGAACAGCAATACCATTTTTGCTCAAGATGGCTTCTGTACTGCATTTCTGTGTCACCGGCAGCTTCCACCACACCTTTGGCATGCTTCATGGCATGTCACAAATGCCATTCTCCAAAGCATAGTGCAGGTTCTCGATGCACTCCTGAAGCACGTGCGCCAGCACATTTCCCTGCCCACCCCACCACTCTAGCGGACGTGCACACCACAAATGTGCCATTGCTCACCTCCCTAATATATTCGCAGTTTTGGACTGTACTCGTGGTATTTGGGGCACCTCAGGCATCAGAACAGGTGTATCGCAAACGGAAGGGGTGGTATACAAATGACATTCGACAGGACTATGGACACCTTCAGGCGACTTTCAAAATTCACATTCATGTTTGCACTAATACAGTTGAGAGGATGTCACCAGATGTACATAATGAGAGACTGCACTGGAAAAATAGATGGCCATCATCCCGACTAGCCGTAGTCAGGATGATGACCTCGTTGCCTAACAGTGTCCTGCTGCAGGAGACTAAGGCTACCAGGCTGAATTCACCTTTTCCATGACATGAATCAGAAAATCCTGGACACCTGGATATGAGGTGGCTTACAATAAAGCCCACATCAGGAACAGGGTCTTCAAAGAGCTCACCTTTGGGCTGTTAAAGGCATGTTTCAGGAGCCTCCACCAGATTGAGGTGCCTCCATGTACAGCCCTAAAAAAATAGTACTCATGTGGGCAGTGCTAGACTACATTTGCATGCACATGAATGGCCCTATGCCCCAAGGTGGATTGTAGTACTCCAAACTCTGGTGATGTGAATGTCCATGTAAGTGTGTATTTATCATCTTAACAGCATATCTCAAGTCCCCAACACCCTTGCCCTGCCACATCTCTCAAGTCCCCAACACCTGCACCTTTGCAATCTTTCTGAAGTCTCCAACACCAATGCCCTCCCCAAATCCCCAGAGTCAAATGTGGAAGCCCCAAGATGCCTCGCCCCTTTATGATGGAATTTCGCTGATGTAGAAAGGGTGGCTGAGAACATTGATGGTGACGTGCACTATGTGGGAGCCTTCAGTGGGGGTAACAGATGAGGAGCTGAAGAATTATTATTTTTTTTTTTATTTTAATAATTTTTTATTAAGGTATGTAGTATACAATCATAAAGTCATAACTTCATAAACATAATGCAGTGAAACCTTTACAATAGTATAGGTTAAACAATGGTAAAAGAAAGTGTTCCTAAAGAGCAGTTAATTGAGTACACTGTGTATAATTAGGAGTTGAGCATTTGAGGAACAAATTGTCAATACATTTGAAAACATACGCGAAACAACTATAGCACAGTGTTGTGCAAAACTTAGTGAAGAACGATTTCTGCATTATGATGTCTTAAGTGGGGGAAGACAAACACAAGAATGACAATTGACAAACACGAGATGTGAGGGGAGGGGGGAAAAAGAAGGGAGGTAGATATTAATGAAGAGAGGCACATTGGCATATATTACAGTAAATATTCAGTTGAGTGATCGGATCAATATTCACATGTAAAGATCCTGGGAGCATCAAAGGAGTATGAGATATTTGAGGATGTCACATTCCGTGCGTGGTTACATTAAAGTGATTCAGATAGCGAATGAAAAATGACCACTTAGCATTAAACTTGGGTATAGAATTAAGATTGTTTGCCATGCACATTTCCATCTTTTGCGTGAGACATATATTGTTCCACCAGCTTCTTATACACAAGGAACGAGAATCTTTCCAATTGGCAGGTATACACTTCTTAGCCAAACAAATAAAAAGATCATAGAGCTTGGATGCACCAGAAGGCAAGTGGGTGGTAATAGCCAGACTACCTAAAACAATATTCATAAATGAAAGTGGTATTTCAGTGAAAAAAATAGAGTTAAGGTATTTCCACACTTGTTGCCAGAACTTAAGAGTATAGGGACATGAGAAGAAAGCTCTGTGTATAAAGAAGAAAACATTTTGGGAGTTATTTGCTGATGTTGAGATATATTTGATTCTAGAGAAGAGCTTAGACCATGTGTGATCGTTTAAAATGTATCCAAAGTCATCTTCCCATTTGTGGCGTATCGAGCACAACTTCGGGGATGATATGAGAATGTTGTAGAATGTTGAAGCCTTTGTGTCAGTGGACATTGTAAGATGTAGCAATCTTGAGGCATCAGGAGTCAGAATATCATTGGAGGAGCTGTGGAGAGCGTCAAAGCAAGAATTAACTAATTCATTATAGAAGTTGTAATCTGTGTTGGGGATTGAGAATTGATTTTTAAGCTGCTGAAAGGAAAGGATAGATGATTTATTTATGATTTGTTGTATAAATCTAATACCCTTTTTCTTCCAGGATTTTCTATTTAGGGTTTTATTCTTAATCAGTATCTTATTTTTATGCCATAGGTAAGGAGAAAGGCGTTTTTTTGGGGAGTCTGTCTATGTGAATAAAAAGAGTTGGAGGGCTGATATTGTGGCTCTAATGGGTTCTGATATAGCCAGCGAGGAGTGCTTAAATATATAAATGAGGTCTGTGATTTCTACAGGATACATTAACTGCTTCTCTATGGTACACCATGTGGCAATGTCTGACGTTATGGGGCAGGCAAACCAATATCTAGCTTGCTTCAAAAGAAAAGCAGTGTGGTATGCTTTGAAATCAGGAAACCTGACCCCTCCTTTGTCATATGGTGCCTTCAATTTGATTAAGGCTATTCTTTTGCTTTTGCCCTCCCCCCATAGGAAATTTAGTAGGATAGAGTAAATTGATTTATAAAAGGAAGGGGATATCGGCACACATAAGAGTTGTAGATAATATAAAATTATTGGTGATAACATCATCTTGATCGTATCTAGTCGGCCCACCAAGACAGATACAAGGGGGACCATCTGGATGTTAATTCCTTAAGTCTATCTAGTAATGATTGTGTTTTCTGTTTAATGGTGTCTTGGATGGTAGGAGCAAATCTAAGGCCTAGGTATTTAATAGAGGAACTGCACCATTTAAAACCAAAGGGGTCTATGTCATGTTTAAAGCAGTAGGGATTGAGGGGCATTATTTCTGACTTATCTTTGTTAAGTTTGTACCCTGAAACTGAGCTAAATTGGGATAGTACTTCAAGTAAATATGGGAGGTGTGTTTTTGGGTGTTTGATGATAATAAGGATGTCATCAGGGTAAGCAGCTATTTTAGTATGGGATGTGCCACTTGATATACCTGGAATATTTTTATTGTATCTGATTAATTCTAGTAACGGTTCTAAGGAGAGGATATATAGAATATGTGAGAGGGGGCAACCTTGTCTAGTACCTCTGCTGAGGGAATAAAATGGGGAGGTAAGACCATTAGTACATATTGAAGATTTTGGGGATGAGTAAAGTAAACTGACTAGAGAAATGAACTTGTCACTGCAACCGTGCCAGCGGAGGGATTGAAACATGAAGTCCCAGCTGACTCTGAGCTGAAGAATTCTAACAAACAGTGGTGATGCAGTGTCAGTAAGATGGCCCTCTGCATGGTTCACTGTCCTGAAGAAGAGCCTCTGTGAGCTACCAAACCCTATGACCAACCAGGCTGTTTTTTGCCGCGACATCCTTAAGTGTTGCAACAAGTCCAATTTGTCTCACTAGTCTGCTTGAGGAACCCTGAATCACATCCCGCTTTGCTCATGCCTGTTGTAGTTAGAGGTCAGCCAGCTGCTCCATTCCTTCCCATCATGTGTCCATTTCAATCAGCATCTCCCATACAGCAAACGGGGCATCTGGGGGAATGAGGTTCCCTGTGGTTGGGCAAGATAGAGTCTGTTTCCTTGATGTGTTGTCCCCATTCCTGCTGTGCTACCCCCTTTCTTCAGTGTAAGGGACAGCATGAAGCAGGAGACCATGAGTAACAGAAGAAGGGAAGGAGATGTCAATACAGTGGATAGGTGTTACACATATAACTGCAAAGGTCAACATGGTATAATGTAGAGTGTGAAGAGATTAATAAATAAACATACATGGTCCCAGCCCTATTTGGAATTAGGAATGCGGTAGAAGGGGTCCATCAATTAAAAAAATATATGTTATTGCCTATAGCACGAACCTAGCTCAATAGCAGCAAAGAGCTTAACAACAGGATTGTACCAGAATTAGGCTGAGCATTTTTTTACAGTACTGCAGTACTGTTGGTGGAGGGAGAGAGAGATTTGTATTCTTCCAGCAGGTATAGTTGGAAGTGCCATATATTTAGTGCCTTGCAGAACTTGAGGGTGGATAAGAACAGAACAGAGAGATAAAACCAAATGATAGTGAATAGGCCTTTGACCATTTGGGGAGCAAATGGCTGGATAGAAGCGCAAGCTGGGTTGTGGGTGTGAAGGATTGGTGCTAATTCAATAGGAGATGCAGGGAGAAGTAGTTAGGCATCAAAGATGTATAGGAGGAAGGTGGTGGACAGAAGGGTGGCTGATAGGGAGAGAGAAGAGGAGTGAAAAAGTGTCACACAATTTAGAGATTTTTGCAGAAAAGTAGTGAGCAAATTCATTAGCAGAAAGGGAGGAGGTGATGGTTATCAGATTGAGAGATGTGAGTCAAGATTGAAGGGTAGATGAACGTTGGTGGGGCTGATCGTGAAAGGAGGAGAATAGGTTTCTGAAGTAGGAGGATTTGGCGGAGTACTGTCAGGAGGAGAGGAAAACTAGGGCATTTGTGTAGGCTAGGAGTAGGGATGGGGTCTGTAATGTGTGCCAGCATCATAGGTCGTAATCCATGTTTGTTTTGACGACCTGAATTTCAGAGATGATCCAAGGCTGGAGATGGGGACGGGAAGGCGGAAATGTGCGAGCATGATAGTGTTGGTCAAATTAAGTCATAAGTGCCTAGTGAAAGTATAAAAAGCATGGTCAATTTAAGAGGCATTACTATGGGAGTGAGACAGGAGAGAGATCATCACATCATCAAGGTAAGGGGCAATAGTGTCCACTCACCTGTGTGAGCTTGACTGCCTGAACTGGCATTCGCTGACTCCACTCCATGTGCATGATGCACCTTTTCCTCCCCGGTAGTGAGGTGTAGGGACTCTATAGTGACTTCTCTGATGACAGACATATCATTGCCTTGGATTGCTAGGAAGACTTAATGAGCTGCCTACGCACATCATTAAGTCTTGCAATGCTCCTTTTAGTCCTCAACATCGCCTGGCACAGGGCCCACTTCCCCAACCTTGACATGATTCCACCCCAGATTTCCTGCTTGCGCTGAATGCTGTGTTTATGCTGCTGATACCAAATAGCTCCACGTGGTTTTCCAGTACCTCTGCTGCCACCACCCCCTCTGCGTGCACCTGTAGATCTTCCCCATGTGAATTTAGGCTTCTACATGTACACTTCAGGCATCTTTACTGTTGCTTGCTCTTCTGCCTACCTTTCCCCTGAGTTAGGGGCATAGAAGGTCCAGAGTACAGCACGATTTTGAGTGGATTCAATTTTTCTAAATGGCCTTCAGCAGCTTTCCATTTGCAAGGGACAAATTGAGAGCTTTGTAAATTGTCTTTCTGTTATCCTTCACGGAGAGGAATTTGGGGTTATATTAGCTAACATGTTTACAGAATGAAAAGTAGTTTTATTATTTAAAAGCAAAAGTTTAGGGCACATACATTTTTACTCCTAATTAATATATTTTAATTTTCACAAGAGTGAATTGTGTATTGTACCAATCCCACCTGTGTCCACCTACTTCCATACTGTGATAGTAATATTGTATTTACTCCCACCACAATATTGTTGTCACCGTTATTTTGTAAACAGGTCTGCTGGTTCCTGGTTCGGACCACATTATACAAACATTAATAATAAAAACAAGCATTGGCAAAGCCAACAATTTGCGAATTTCCATTTGTTTGCTGCATTTCCCATCTTTAATGATGGATGCCCAGAGGATGGCATGCATTCTTGGAGGATTATGCACACCTGCAGGCTGGACCTCTGCAGTGCACCCTGCAAGACGTGCCTGAACACGCGCACAGGGGAGCGGGGTGGGGGGGGGGGGGGTAACTCAGTCTCACCAGGAAAAGTGGAATGTCTTTCAAACAGAAAGCATTTCAGCGATCAAGTCACGTTTCCACGAAAGAAAATGTGAAGTTATGAATTTCAGTGGTAAAGAGAGGACCCTTGGTGGACTGGAATGTTCAACTCACTGCTCAAACATACACATGTGTGGATAGATTCCTGAGTCTACATCAAAATAGGACTTTTACAATTAAGACACGTAGCTGCTTTAATTGCCACTTTACACCGGGCACCTAAGGGCATGTTTTGGAGCTGTTTGCAGTTACGTGGTCTCATAAAGGCACACGGGATTCATGAGTTCCCCATCTATTACAGATTTCCTACTTTTCATTTTGCAACTTGTATTTTTCGTTTTCCCATTTTATGATAATGATGTGTTATGTATATAGCGTTTTACAGAGCACGTATTTACATACAATACCACCCAACCAAAGTTGGTACTCATGTGTCGACCTCGGAGGGATGGCTGAGTTGTCCTTGCTGGGATGTCACCTGCAGGTCGCAGCAGGGACCTGAGCTATCTTACAGGCGTGTGCCACATGTCCACGAGTAAGATTATCTGAAAGAAAGACACATCAAGTTCATTGTGCCTGAAGTGGAATCATATGCAGAATTGGAAGCAGCAAAACATATTTTGAATAAAAATAGGGAAGTTGATATACCCAAAAAGTAGTATTTTTTATGTTTATAAGGTACACTAAATGGAACGTTTTCAGTGACAACACTTTCTTTTGACCAAAAACAATGCCTGTGACACTATATTGCAAAAAATCACAACAAAACAGGTTTAATCACAAGAAACAAAAAAGGCAGTCAAATGACTTTGAGAATTTAGCTAAGAAAAAACATGACAATTTTCTCTAGTACCGTGTGATTAGAAGGAGGGATTTAACAGATGGAAGAGCTTAGAAAGGTTTAGCAAAGAAAGATTATGTCGCCAGGAATTTATTTATAATTGTTCATTTATAATGCGCTTAACACCACAGACTAGTTTCTAAACGGAAACACAGGATTCGAGCCTATGTAATGCCATGTTGTTTTGCGTCCAAGACAGACACATCGCCCCTGAGCTATCCTCCCGCCAATAACAAACGTAGTGAATCAATGAGCCCATTCTTAACAGCTTATTTTTTTCCTTGATGGGTGAGAAGTTCATTGAGCCATTTAAACAATTGATAGGGAGCCTGCTTCAAAATGTGTTGGAAGCAAGTACACTATAATTTCTCAAGAAACCATCAGCAAATGTATGGATTGTAATATACTTATGCTGTTCTGTATGGACACACTTATGAAAACAGTTGTGCAATCTCAATATGCCTCAGGATACTAAATCTAGGGCTTAGAGTATGACAATGCATCTTTCCCTCAAGGCAGGAGGTTTAGGAGGGTTGTGTGAACACCTGATTTACTGTTCAATGGCTTGCCACATCTCAGAGTTTACTCACTCGTGGGTTTAAACGCAGCTCTTTCAAGAGGCATTGCGTTCCGCCTTTTGGAAGTGACAGCTAACATCAATGGCATGCCCCATGTTCCTGCATTTCTGTGGCTAAGAGGGGGGTGCATTGCAACTTCCCCTACCTCTCCCACATACAAATAGTCTCCACATTGTGCACTACCACAAAGCAGGCGGACCCCATAGGGATCCATTGTAAACGCCAACTCCCATGTGTAGTACAATTGCCACAAAGTAAAATTGCATGGCGATAGGCAGCATACATGCTTTTATGCTTCCTTTTGTCCTGCACTTTTTTTCACTCTGTGGTGCAAATGTCTAAAATTCAGCAGCAGGGGCATGCCTACGTGTATTTCTACTTGTAACAGGTTCCTGGCGAATTACAGGCTCAAACAAAATGGCCCCATTGGGTTTTTTACATGATATGCCTCAGCATTACTAGTTACCATGCTAACCAGATACCCTGTTTCTTAAACACTCGTACCTCATTTCTGATAGTAATGCTTTTGCCACATAGGTAGCATTAGCGCCACCAAATGTGCCAAAACTAAAAAGACTGTTAGCCTACTATGCTTAGTCGGCCTGTTGTTACGGATGTTTGGTGATGTGGGCCTTATGGGTTTTGAGTATGTGTGGTTCCTGGCTACTTGCCTGTCAGCAACAACTGAGATTCTCCCTCCAGTAACTTTCTGCACCTTAAAGAACACAAAGAGGTACATGCACCCTCATTTCAAAACGTGAAATATGCACCATTTACGGGAGATGGCTTTTCACGGTTTCCCAGCCACAGAAGGTGAGTGATGGATGCTGATAATGATGAAGTGTGAATGACATGGGGTCAGTGATGTCCACTGACAAAAATGCCATGGTATGGCAAAGAGACACACCTGATTACTTCATTGGAAGTGACCTCACATGACCTTCCACTCTGACAATAATGCAGAAAGTGATATTACATAACCTTGGAGCCTGGCTGCATCACAGAAAGGCCATTGTGAGTGTACAATAAGTTTAGGAATCATACATTAATGATTACATAATAAATCATACAAAATACATTTTTAGTTACACATCATATTTTAACTAGGGTGATACACTGATTTGGCAGGAATGGGATAATGATATGCTAGGTGTGTACCCAGCGAGACCAACATAGGCTAGGGGTATGTGCTTTACATACCATTATAGACACATATGCCATGTCACTGCTAGTGTACACCAGTTACAGTCCAACACGCCAGGTATAGTCATTAAATGCTAAATAAATTCCCACATTCCCAGATGTGGCCATAATATGGCAAGAGTGTACTTCAATGTGCAGGCAGTTCAATCATATGCATTTCACAGATTCCGATTGCAGGTATAGAGATAAAGGGTAATTCATGTATTATTTGCGCCGAAAAAAACGGGATTTGTGCGCCATTCTGCACGCAAATCCCTGTTTAACAAATAGGGATTTGCGGGCAGAATGGCGCACAAATCCAGTTTTTGTCGCTGCAAATAATCCATGAATTAACCCCATAATATATAAGGTACAGCCGGGCATTTCCAAGTGCTACCATTATATGTCAAGTGAGACACACATACCACAGCACTGCCATTGTATGCCAGTTACTGCATCACAAACCTGCATATGAAAAGTAAGCCTTATGCAGCAGGTGCTACTATCATATAACTTCTCTTTAGTTCTTTATTTCAAATGTACTCCCTAAAAGAAACAAAACATACATAATATACAACAGCAATGCACTAAAAGTCCAAGTTACAGCCTTTCGAAACTGCAAAAGCATTACATTAGGGACTCGCGGATCCCCCCAGAGTGAAAAGTTTTGTAAAAGGTCCATTCAAAAATAAATAAGTTACAAAGAAGACAACATTTTTTTTGCCAAAGCTGTGACCTACTTCCCATGAATTGCCCATAGACAAACAAGCTCAATTTTTGGCAAAGTGAACAGCCGAAACCGCTGGACGGATTTGGACCGGGTCTGAAACAACTTGGGCATGAAACATTGATTCACGATCCATGCCTGGTTTGGGGTTATTCTGTGCAGTAGTCATTTAAATATTTGATGGAAAAGGGGTGCCCTTTTCTCCAAAATAGATAGCTATATCTCGGGTAAATTGCCAAAACCGGAGGTTTTTAGAAATGAAACAACCGCCATCTTGTTTTTCTCTCGATGCAAGAGATAGTTGCTGTTGTAGTCGAGGATAAGGGGAAAAGAAAAGTAGTTAAAATATGTTTGCAGGTTCCGATATTTCCAAATGACATTAGTCTAGAGGTGCGGAGGATGCTGAAGGACACGAAATGAAATTTAGAAGTTATAGGCGGTCCAGGGACTGAGTTTGCAACACCAAGCTTTCTGTACCTGTAGCTATCTATAGTATGTCTTTCTTTGAGACTATGGAGAAAAAAGGAAGACAAGTGTAAAAGAAAACTCAATGAAAAAAAGGATTGTGGTTCTTAAAAAGGAAATTCTTAGGACAAAATATAAAGAAGTGTGTGTGTGTTTTCTAATTAATTGTGTTTTCTTTTTTAGGTATGCAACATATTTGCCTTAACTCCATGGAAGAACCAGTGTGCCCGGAAAACTGTCACTGACACCTGGCAGTATTTCTGTGTCCAGTAGCAATGGAGTAAGAAGAACATTAAAACATTTCAGTGTGTTTCCTATTGTAGGACACAAGACTGCCTTTAGCGGAACACTGTAAATGTCATCACCAGATGGATGACAAGGCTCGAATCAGATGTGTAGGCATCAACAGCCTCCCGAGCAATCGTAGAGGTGACAGATTCAAAAATCTAAGAAAATTAGAGGCAATCCTGATCTGTAAATATAGAACGGGTCTCTGGTTTAAATTCCGATACAGAAATGGGGGTTTTCCTGATGTAGTTTGATTGAGGGGTATTTATTGTCAAAGGAAAAAAGGTTTTGGTCGATGTTTTAGTGTCTAACAATAGCCTGCAGTATAAACACGTTGATTATTTTCAACAAAGGGGCTTAATTTTGACCATTTAATTTCATGTTTGACAAATGAATCTGCACTGCACTGCCTAGGACACTTTGAATGAATGTGCATGTCTAATCTAAAACGTCAATGACAATCTCTAGAAAATCACCTCTCCCTACATGGTTTGATACCAATAACATTTACTACAATGTCTTTGAGCGGTGGGTTGGTTACCGTCCACAATCCAGCACAGCCTTTCAATATCTTCTCTTTTGAGTTGCGCCTCCTTAAGGGCACATGGCCATCTGCTTTGATGATTAAAGCAATTTCAAGGAATCTGTGAGACAAAACATGCAGCAATTGCAATGATTACTAGTTTACATATCAGCATTATGCACCGTGATCTTGTTCTCATGGGAGAGAGTGGTTGTTATTTTCAATGGTTGCATTTTGCCTTGAAATTTGAGCAGCATAGTGGCCTGTTCGTGGGCGCTCTCTACTCTTTGTTTATTTTTACCCAGTCAGCAATAGGTGGTTAAGGGGCTTTATGTATCACAACTTTGATTAACATGAGAGAGAGCGACGTAACAAAGACGTGTTACCCTTTTATGAAATGCATACAATATTGAACTGAATACTCCAGCCCCTTTGATGAGTAGAATTACCCTGGAGACGAATGGGGATGCAGATTGTATTCATACATCAGTAATCAAAACGACTCTGGTAGTTTGGCAACAAGGAACGCTGTTTTAATGTCAATTATCTAAAACAGGGAGTACAACGAACATCAGCACTTGCTCGATCCTCTTACTCCACGCATCTTAGTAGAAACTGAGGTTATATTTAGAAAAAATCATCTTCAATGACGTATTGACCTGCGTCTTGACCAACGTCATCCTCTCTGGCAAACTACAAAAACCTATTGAAGCAAGTGATAGGCTCTAAGTGTATATCTAAGTATTCGTTCCATATCAGTATAGAGCAGTGTAGGAAAGTGATATGATAACTAACATCAGGTGGGGCAACTAAGCCCTCCCCTCAAAATGGCCACTATGAACGACGCTAAATACACAATGTCCCATTGGCTACACAAACTATAGGACCCTTAATTACGTGGTCCTCTACAATTGGTTGGCTTCTAAACCCCGTCAATGCCTTTCCACCTACGTCTAGCAGCCAGCTGGCTGAACATCCAGGTGCTTGTGAGCTCGCTTTAACACTAGCTTCCCACCAATTAGCAAATCAATCCATCATCACCTCAATGGTCTAGTGTCAATTAGGGCTTTGAAGCTCGGCCTTGAGTTTGTACCGTGCTCTGAGAATTTTTAAGGAGTCTGGGCACACTCTGCCTTTGTGCGTAGGTGTAACCACCTCGTTCTTCCAACGTCATTCTTCCACGTGACTGGAGACCATGGAATCAAGCTTTTTAGTGTATTAAAATATCATTTTCTTATAGTCCTCTGATGTCTTTTGTTTTGTTCATGCCTTCTGTACAGGAGTCTTGTTCTTTCACAAGATTTGTATCCAATGTCAGTTCACTCTGGTTTGATAAGACCTTGACTTCTTTGGCTCATCCAACTCTTTCTGCTGGGATTCATTTTGTAATTCAATTTGCTTTCTTAACTGCAACACACTAGAAATGAGGCCTTCTTACTAATGTCCATCACTGCTATAATGCATGGTGGAAAAATCCATCCTTTACTTGTCCATGTGCATATATACATATATATTGGTGCTTGCCGCAATCTATTCACTATAAAGCTAGCCTCAAGATTACTTTGTCTGCTTGCAATTCTTTTTCATCTGTACACGTTTAAACTAGCTTAATATCTTGATCTGCTTCTGTGGCATAAGCTTCTTCATCTTCATCCCAAGATGTCACTTATCCTTGATAATGTCTTGAGGCCTTATAGAATATCTGCAGTCTCTGGTCTCTGCATTTCTTCTGTAGACGTCAGCTCTATTCTGTGTGACGTCTTTGCCATTTATCTGCTCTGCTTCTTCAGGAATCTCATTCAAATTTTCTTGTATACAGATACGGTTTTCTCAATGGGTACCTTGCCTCCCAGATTCTCTTAGGTATCGCTACTCTCACTGGCACTGCACAGAGTCCATACTCTGCTCTTTGTCTGTTCAACTGCTCTGTGTATGTCTCATACTCTGGTTTCCAACAGACAGGCAATAGGGGCGGGACAGTTGAGGTACGGGTACTTGGCTCCTCCTCTACAGTATATTTTCAAGTTTGTTGCTGTTTATATTAACGCTTACCATTTTCAATGAAAGACGAGCTGCATAAATGCCTCGCTTGCAAGCACTCTCATTTATTTGTTTATTTACACTAAGAAGGGGTGTGTCCAGCCTATGACATGCGACTCCGAAGTCCTTCAAAAAGAGGCTTGTTCCAAAATGGCGTCCTTGTGCCACACGGATCACTGTGCAGAAGGATTAGGAAGCTGAGTAAGCCGTGCAAGCATTGTGCTACGGTAAGGAAAGTCCCAGGGTTAATTGTCCTGGTAGTGATTTAGAGATTTAGCAATTTATGTTTTTGGGGTATGTTACCTTCAAGCTGAAATCTAACTGAGGAAAGACATTCTTTGTGTATTAATTTTTTTATTATTAGGAGTGTTCTCAATGAAGTGTAATCAGGAATATCCTGTTGACTGTGATGGAAATTATTGAAGTCTGTGGCGCGCAGCAAGATTGGGTAGGGCCGCTTGCATTGGTTACCAGTATTATTCGAGGTTGTATGATTTAACCAGGCATTATGCAAGACATTTCCCTATTTGTTTTAACTTTATTTCAGAATTGCATCTTGGAATTTAGAGAGAAAATTCTTTATTGGATGATATGTGCATTTTCACATGAACTGTGATACAATGCATTATTAGGTGAGAGGTTTAATTGTCTCAGATGTGATTGGATTGTGGGAGAGAGAGACATTTTGAGTTTATGATCACTCAGATCCAAACATTTCATGGGCACAACTCATTCAAGGTCTTGTAGGTAGTCACTGGAACTGTTTAATGATATACCTTTTCTTAAACATTATGGAACATGTTGTACTGGTACAATCCATTGTTTAATGAGTATTGTTGTAAGGAACCAGAAAACAACACTTACCAGATAGGCTTTGGTGAAATAATGTGGAGGTATGGTTCTATCGGATGATCGATTTGTGTTTTCATCTTTTCTCAGTCCCTGTTTTGTTATTTGTATGCTCACAATAAATGTCCCGCTCTACTCAACGTTTTGAATCTTCCTGTGTGTGCAACTGGTCTGTATACATTTGGATCAGGATGCCAAAAGTCGTTCAAAAATTACAAATTTTAATCAATAATTCATCATATCAACGTATAAGTGTACTTATTTAAAATCCACAAAGACCAAAAAAATGCACCGGGTAGACCTATTGTGTCTGTGATAGATTCTCTTTTGGAACCTCTGTCTGTATATTCTGAAGTTTTTCTAAAGCCATTTGTACTTGAGATGCCATCTGAGATTCCACGGATATGATCAAGATTATTCACAACATCCAGATTAATGAGGAAGATATCCTTGTAACCATGGATGTGGAATCTCTATACATGGCTATTCCACAAAGGAAATGTCTCCAAGTACTGGGACAGTGTCTGAATACAAGAGCAAGACCTCACCAGCCACCCACTGAATTTATCCAAGAGTGCATTCGGTTAGCTATGACGGAGAATGTTTTCCTCTTTAAAAGACAACTGTTGAAAAAAGTGAAGGGGGTGAATATGGGGGCCACTTTTGCCCCTGATGTGGCCAACTTGTATATGGCTAACTATGAGGATAAATTCATCTTTGGGACTGACAATCCCCTTGAGGCTCATTCAGCGCTGCGCTCTCACCTTCGGGTGTGGCATCGTTATATTGATGATGTCTTTCTCATTTGGAGAGGCTCTATTACATCTCTGGTGGAGTTTCATGGGTGGTTGAACAAATGTGGCATTAATATCAAATTCACCATAGAGTATAGTCATCGGCAGGTGAGTTTTCTCGATCTCCTGATAAGATAATCGGGAAACCAGCTCATTACCACTCTATTCAAGAAATCCACTGATAAGAACTCTCTGCTTCATTTTAATAGCTTCCACCCTTCTAGTCTACGGCAGAATTTACCACATGGGCAAGTCTTGCGTACTCGACGGAATTGTACGGAAAAGGAGGAATTTAAATTTCATGCTGAGCAGCTGAAATGGAGGCTCGCTAACAGGGGATACCCCAAGAAATTGGTTAGAGACCATTTGAAGAGAGCAGAAAACGCCACCAGAGACACATGTCTGACCTCTCGAGAAAAACAGGAGAACGACCATTTAGGCTGCGTAACTAGATTTAATCCGGTCAGTGAGGTTGAGAAGAGAATTATCAGTAGACACTGGTATTTAGTCAAACAACCGGGCTCCCTAGCACAGAAACCTATGTTCGCTTTTAAAAGAAATCAGAATCTGAGGCAGAAATTAGTCCATACATATAAAGAACCCATTAAGGAACATCATGAACCAGTGGGGTTTGCCACCCATTATTGGGCATTATAAATGTGGAAAGTGCGTGATGTGTCCACTAACCGAGACCAAACGTGAATTCCATTATGGAAGTAAAGTATGGAAAATGAATCAACATACAAACTGTCTCTCTAAGAACGTGATTTACGTTATTAGTTGTCCATGCCAACTTCTCTATATTGGGAAAACCACTAGAGAGGCAAGGCAGCATATATCAGAACACAGAAGCTGTATAAAAAATAAAGAGGCAGATAAGCCTCTGGTGGAACATTTTACTAAGCTGCAACATAAGGACACTGATCTAAGGTGGTTTGTCCTCCAAAATGTAAAAAATAATATGCGAGGAGGTGATATAGGAATAGTATTGCATCGCATTGAGCAACTTTGGATCTGAGCCCATTGTCCGGACACTGTCCGGAATGGGCTCAACGTTTCGATCGAATGGAATGCTCTTGTAACAAGGAAGTGAGCAAAATGAGCTATCAGTGTTCAGTTTACAACATAGATGATGAAGATAGTTACAACTGTGATGCCGGGATTGAGAGCGGAAATAATGATCGAATTCCATCATTATACCTTGTGGTATATATAAGTCTCACAACTTTTTATAGTCTGGACATTGTGAAACATTCCTCCTTATAAATACTTATGTTTTAGCTTGTTGGAAGAACTTGCCCTCGGGATGCAAGCACGGGGGGCATTGTACAATATACATAAAATGTATACTTCTGTTTTTATACCTATGAATGGCGAGGTGAGTAATGTGGTAAGTCCCGTGTCTGGATTTGACAGATGTTTTAAGTATCAATATAGTCCTGTCTCTGTGTCTATTGCGGATCCCAAGTGGATAAAAGAAAAGTCCTTTGTTGGTTTTGTGGCTACGAGCGAAACAGAGTGTCTTGGACGCATTCGGTTACGTGCCGCTACTCCGTGAATCCAAGGGAGCGAGCAAGAGAATAAAGGTGAGTGGAATGTAACGAGGATAATCAGTGTATATATACCGCGTCACAGCTTGGGGCGCTTAAGTCGTCCTTACTAGTGTGAGGCGAGAGAGCATGGAAGCGCGGGGCTAGACAGTGTTAGAATCAAATAGCCTAGAGCATTGAAAGTGTTGGAATCAAACCGCCTATAGCAGTGGTCAGAACGTATATCCAGCTAACATAGGATGCATGACTCTGAGCATCTAGAAGTGTGGATGTACTATTTAGGAGTTTTTCCTTTGTTTATAGGATGTGCCAATTATCTAAAAATAACTATTGGGTGTCCAGCTTTTGGAGTTGGAGTGGAGATCAACCAGCGCACTGACTGTCTACACAGTTACACTGCATTTGCGGTGAGTTTGTTTTTGCTTCCATCCCCATGTCTGATCAGATGTAACTATAAATAAAAATAAAAAAATACAAATTCTGAAGTTAGCGGGTACATCAGAATTGTTCTGTCCCTAAAGGGTCCGGAGTTAGAGGTGGCATGAAGGTGACCAGTGGCAATTAAGAAAAATATCTGCTCAGAGACATTTGGACACTGTAAATTTTAAAGGTTTTTTTAAAAACTGTATTGAATAACAGTTCGTTTGTGGATGCCTCATATGAATTAAGAGCAGAGAATTTAGATTTTACTCTCTGTTTTCCCACAGGGTCTAAAAATGTTTATAGAAGCCAGTGAAGGATTTAATCCAATACACCTGTCGTTATCTCTAGACTTGAGACATGGGGCAAGTAGGATTCTATGTGTTTACTTAGAAGAACCAAACAAGTGACAATATCAGTCACCGTTAAGAAATATGGATGACACTTGACTCTGACAGGTTTTTTCTGTATGTTTTTTTAGATTTGAGAACGGCTTATTCTATTCCATGAAGGTCAGGACAACCATAATTTGGCCTACGTCCTGAAGAAGGTCTTGAAAAAATAGAGAAAGTAATTTCTGTTATATTTGGACTGAAACACATGTAGATGACTACACAAATAGTCTGGAAATTAGAACCAGATGAGATACAACCCGTAAAACTAAGGACTGGATCATAAATATTTGTGAAAAATCTGTGTAAACATTGGTGTAGTATACAATGTATAGTAGGCCATAATGGTTTTATGTGACAATGTATGAATGAGAGAATGTGGGAGTGAGAATTTATGTTTGAGATATGAAAGAAATGTGATTTTGTCTATGGAATGAGAGAATAGTTTTAATGAGTACATACAGTTATATGTTGATATGATGAATTATTGATTAAAATGTATAATTTGTGAACGACTTGTGCAATCCTGATCCTCTGGTCCACCTTTCACTTTAATATTATGTATTTTACCTGAAGGACCAGGGATTTGATTGCAGGTACACCCCTTTATTTATAATCTGTATACATTCGGGACTTTAATATTATAGCTTTATAGACCTACAGCGAGGGTTGTACCGGGGGTGTTATGGGCCCTGAAGACCGAGTTAATGGCCCGAGCGAAGCGAGGACCGTTAACGAGTAATGAGGGACCACAACGCCCGGTACAGTCCGAGCTGCAGGTCTATAAAGCTATTAGAACACCCTAAATTTTTAATTCAGTGTGAATTGCATGAACGATACCACCACTTACATGCACTGCAGGATCTTTTTTTTGTAATTTTTGCTGTTTGCACTACAAAATGCAATACATGGGCATACATCCAGATGAACCCTTTTCATGTTCTTTTTTGCACTTCATGCTGCAAATAAGTATTGTCGCCTCACACATGCATGTATGGATGGCATCATATGAGATTTATTTCTATGGAATGTGCCAGCATTTAGCAATGGCTATACGCTGAGACATTGACTCTGACAGGTTTTTTCTGTATGTTTTTTTAGATTTGAGAACGGCTTATTCTATTCCATGAAGGTCAGGACAACCATAATTTGGCTTACGTCCTGAAGAAGGTCTTGAAAAAATAGAGAAAGTAGGATCCAATGCTTTAAAACCAGCATCAAAATCAGATGGTCGCATTAATGCATGTGTTTTTGGGAGGCAGATATAATGTGGTGAAAAGGAAATGCTTATTTCCTTCCATGCCCTCCGTCATATTGCCAAAAACGCCCCAGGTTTTTCAAAAAGGTATAAAATTGTGCAGAAAGCGTCAATTCATGCTTTTTAGAACTGCTGTATCAGTTTGTCGACTTACAAAATTACCCAGGCTCAGGCAATAGGGCAATGCCCAAACCAAATATGAAACATGCAAGAGGGGGCCAGTTTTCATGGTCAAAGTGAGCCACTTTTTGACCATTGTTGTTGATTAAATATTCTTTAAATTGCACAATTTGCATTACATTTTTATCAAAAAAGTCCCCCTTGGGGCACTATTCTGTGCATCACAAAAGGAATGAATTACCATTTACAGCTGTGGGAGACTTTTTTATTTGTGCTTGAGACAATGTTATGCCCCAATCCGACTCTGACCTTCACTGTATTAATGGCTGATGTGTAAGCTTGCTCCTCATTGGGGGTGAGTGTTTTCAAATGGAACATCGAATGTAAGCACATTCAATTACTTTCCGGGCTTTATTCAATCTGCGGGCTATAGCAGTTCGTATAGCCCTCAGATTGACCAATCACGTCACTGAAAACACCACTAGGGTTTTCTAATATGTAATGTTTTATGCTATTGTTGCTTTGGCTAAAGCCCTGAAGAGGATCTTGGAAGTAGAGGTCAAAACACGTGTCGGCTTAGCCCATGCAAATTAAATAAATGCTCGGTGAAAAGCTTGCATTCAAGACCTTCAGTGTTTGATGACTAGCAAATTTGCCAAATTGATTATTGGTTTTCTTTGTGTTACTAGAGGTTTTTCAAGTAGTATTTGGCACTGGCACTTTGGGAAAACTAATTTAAGGGTTATTTTCGTAGCTTAAAAGGGCCCCAAGCTATTTACCTCCCATTGGTTTTGCAGCCTACTAGTGCCAACCCATGTAAGGTAGCATTGGATTAGAGCAAAGTTTGTACAGCGCAGTGGAGTACGAGCCCGTTTTCCTTTTCTTAGCTTTCGTTTCCAATTGCAAGCTATTGCATATGTAAGGTCTTGGGAGTATAGCTCAGGGGAAACCTGCTCGCCTTGGAAGCAAGATGAGACGGAGCACCACAGGTTCGATCCCCGGGTCCGTGCTTAGAAACCTCTGGGTAATAAGCAGGTTATAAATAATCTATCATATCATATCAAGGTTCCAATAAACCAGCCCAAACTTTTGCAACCTCTGATTTGATTAAGCACCTCATCCAGTTCCATTATGACTATATAGCGGAACCCCAAAGGAAGGCTAATTTCCATCAAAATGTACGAACCCATGTCCTATAATCTCTGCACAGGTATCTGCTGTAGAAAAACATGTCTGCATCAATCTCTTCCATCAAGCACTTATATTGCTTCCTCCACCCAACCGCCTCCTATTCTACCTATACCCAATCTGTATGACTACGACTGCAAAGTAGTATGTTTGAAACGTGATAATTGCACCATGGAGATTGCACCCTACATAGGTACAGAAGAGCTTTTTTAGAACACCAAAGCAATTGTTATCTGGCGGAAGTGTTTTGAATTAGATCACAGAATTAATTTTGCTGATTTTTGTGAACAAGTTTGAGCCTCATTTCCCTCAATTTGTATTCCTGAGAAAGCACTCAATTCCTGAGAGCCAACAAACCTTTGTGTGCAGAAGAAGCGTTTTAAACCTGCCCTCATTTCTTCTCAAACTAGCTTAAGTACCCATCTTCATCCGGGATGTCCATTCTCAGATTTCTTTCTTCATATTCTACTGAAAAAGATGAAAAAATATTGTTGTTTGCCACAAAGGAAAAATGTGATACATATTAATTTCACTAATTAATTGAACACCAAATCTTCATTTATCTCTGTTTTAAATTCTCACATGAATATCATATTTGCATGCCTACTGTGATTATTTGAAGTGTTGTTAGCAGTGGGGGCAATTGTTGCTGCTAAACACACACTGCAAATCATCAGAGTAAGCATACAAATATGATATTCATGTGAGAATTAAAATCGGAGATAAATAAAAATGTGGCGTTCAATTAATTAGTTAAATTAACATGTATTGAGTTTATTGCAAAACAAATCAATAAAAGAAAGACACACTAACTCTCTTCTAAAAACATTTGAAACCATAACAAAAGCAAGATCAGTTTAGCACAGAAAGCGCGATGATGAGCACTTTCCACAAATGACCTGTAGATGGCGTGTGGAGCACCACAAAACGTATGGCCAAAACACATAAGAATTAATTATCTCGAGAACGGGATGACCTATCGAGCTAGAAATAGTTGCATTAATTTGTCAATGAAATAGAGAATATTCCATGCACAATTCATGACACTAGACCTTACCATTCATGAGGAGATACGTCCCCAAGATCAACAGCTATGTTCCCAAGATCAACACCATATGCTAACTCACAAACAAACACAACTTTGTTTTATATATATAGATATGAGCAAATAATTGTGATTGAAGAGGTCTGCTTTTAATGTAATTGACTGTTTCAACCATTTTTTCCAAACAGGGTGGGCAGCTGTGCGTAACCGAGAATAATCACCCCACCCACAAACCAATACGTTTATGTTGATCATTGCTACTAGTGCTTGGAAGGGAAATGTTTACCAAGTAACTGCAATAACTTTCCCCCAATCTTCTTTTCACTTGTCTTGTCATCTGATCAGTTTGTCTATTTTTTGTTTTACTGTTTTTCTTTTCTTTATTTGTATGTAACAGTTTTGCTTTTCTACTATATCTTGAATGTGTTCATTTTTGTAATGTAGATGATTTAAAGTGCAATTAGTACCCGATAAGGGATAATCGGATTGTTACAAACAATCTGATTGTCCCTCACTGGGTGTTTAGCAGCCTGACAAGGCACCGCTACGTCCCTCAGTGTTCATTCTGTGAGTGGCTGTCATGGAAAGGGGGAAGGGACTACGTGAACCCTTTCTATGGCGGCTATTTCCTTTGTTTTTTCTTCTATCATTTTAATGACTGCCATGGAAAGCGAGAAGAGACTATGGGCCTCATTACGAGTTGGGCGGTAAGGGTTAACGGTCACCGGTAAGGAGACCGGTGCCGTTAAACCCTTACCGCTTAATTCCGAGTTCCCTTAGCGGGACCCGTAAAGGACGTGTGGTCTGACCACACATCCTTTACAGGATCTGCAAGGGACCAGGGTGCTAATAACGGGCCCGCTATTTGCGGGCCCGTAATTAGCGCCTTCCCCATTCCCATTGAGCACTATGGGGGCTCAAATGGTAATGGGGAATCGTTGGTTGAATGGGGACTTACCGGGTCCGCACAGGTCGGAATGTCCCGGTAAATCCCCATTCAACCAGACCGGACCCGGACCCAGTTTTGGAGGCAGCCATGGCGCTAATAGCGCCATGGCTACCTCCAAACTTGGAATGAGGCCCTCTATGTAGTCCTTTATCCCGTTCCATCAGCCATCTCTTTGTTCCATTCTTTTAACTGTTTTAAATGGCCGCCTTTGAAAGGGTGAGTGGACTTCATATCCCATTCCATGGCGAACATCTTTTTTTCAGTTGAGAAATGCCAGAATGTCTTGCAACCGAATAAAGACACTTTTAGTACACTGGTTTAATGGGCCATAGTACTAATAGCAATAAGCCCCAAGTCAGGAAGGCATTACTGCATCAGGTAATGCACCAGGGTCTGGGTCCCCAATACATCACTACCCAGGAAGAAAGCCACAGGAATTTAAAATAAAACTTGACAGTTGGAGATATTTCAAGGTCAAAGTTCTACAAAGGAGGTGAAGGATGTGCAGTGCACATTGTGCATGCTGACTGCAAGACGTGGACCATCAAATGTGCTGTTGCAAAGCCTTGGAATACCTATGACGATCAATCACTAAGCATGGGGCTCATGCATTACGTGCACAGAAATCAGCACCATATCCAGCACCTGATTCCTACAGTGCGACACCACCAACACTGACTGAACCCTCAACTTCGGCAGCAGTGTCAACTACACATGCTCCAATTTTACTAGCTCCCAATATCTAAGCTATGAGAGTCATGTGTGATCTGTGCCACAAATGGGTAGCCATGGGAGGTGCTGCAACTAAGAATTGGGACAAGATAATAGCTGAATGCCGGATTAATTATTATCCTTAGTTTTTTTTTGTGGTAATTTTCCCACCATTTTTTTTAGAAAAAAATAAACCCAAACATAATGAATCGTTGAAACCACATTTAAATAAAATCATTCATTTTAAGACTAAAAAACAAGACATGCAAAATAAAACTTTAAAATTGAAGAATAGGGTAATACATGTATTCTGTAAATTACAGTGTAGATTGATACTAGGATGCATTTTAAAATTAGTATGAAAGAAGACATTCTAAAGATTGTATAAATTAGAAGAAAAAACAACCTTTCTGCAATATTCTACTTCTGTTTTATTGTTTAAAAAGTGTATATTTGAATATGTACAAATGCTCCCTATAAGTACTAGGTTACATTTTAAACAAGTAACCAGTAAGATGTAGATACAAAAAAAATGAAATGCAATGTTTCTAAAATAAATGATATATAACCAGAATAAGGACACACATGTGGTTTTTAAACAGAATTCCAATTCAATTACACAATTAAAATAGCCTGGTTTAAGTGTTAGTTTATTCAATGTTTAAAGAGGTGTTATTTCAAGTGTGGACATTTATTTTCTGTAGCATCTTGATCTGTCTTTGAAAATGATTATTTAAAATAGATGACTTTGAAGTTTGTGAAAAAACAGGACTTTTCGTTCACTTGTCGCTTGTCAGCTTGTCGTGCAAAAAGTAGATGTAAGAGTCAGTGGGCCTCATTACGACCCAGGCGGTAAGTTACCGCTTGGGCCGTACCTTTACCGCCATGGCGTAAACTACGTTTACGCCATGGTGGTTGGCGGACTTACCGCCCCATTCCGAGGTTGGCGGGGCGGTAAGTCCCCATTAACCCATTTACCCTTCCCAATTCCCATTTTTGCCCCATAGGGCATAATGGGAGTGGGGAAGGCGTTAATTACGCCACCGTAAAATACGGTGGCGTAATTAACAACATGGTCCCTTAGCGCCATGGATTTTAACACCTGCTAAAAGCAGGTGTTAAATCCTCCATGGCGCTAAGGGACCTCGGAATCAGGCGGTAAGGGTCGGCGCTGTTTACGCCGCCGTAAACCCCTTACCGCCTGGGTCCTAATGAGGCCCAGTTTCATTATATACAGATGTTGGCTGCACATCATACTACAATGAGCTACCTTTCAGTTACACTGTATTAGTGCAAAACTCCAAATATGTCTTTGAACTTTTAAATAAAGCACTTATGACTGCAATTGTAGGAAGTGTAGTTTCTACAGTGCAAATTATAAACATCATGCATTTAAAAGATTATGTGTATGGAGATGAAACACAGGAAGTGGAATTGTTGATCCAATGCTTTCAAAGGATCCGATTTTTCAATAGTGTAAAAAAATGCATTGCAATGTTTGAGTTATCTTATACTGAAAGACCTGCCATTGATTGTGTATCTTGTCAATTGACTTTTTTAAGTCTCGATGAAACTAGTGTACATTGAGGAGAAAATTAAACACAGTCTAGAAAATGTTAGGAAAGAACTTTATCTGTATTTGTTTGTAGAAAAACGATTTGACACAAGTGAGACACTTCGGGCCACATTACACGGAATGCGGTAAACCATGGTGCTATTAGAACCATGGTTGCGGCCGGTACCATACCAGTACCACCATGGAGAAAAGGGGAATTACCACTCCATTCCAAGGTTGGCAGGGCGGTAATTCCCCCTTCCTCCATGGCCCTTCCCCATTCCCATTTTTGCCCCATAGGGCTCAATGAGAATGGGGAAGGAGCTAATTACGGCACCGCAAATTGCGTTACCGTAATTAGCACCAAGGTCCCTTTGCGGGTCCCACCTTTAACGGCTGGTCTACACCAGCCGTTAAGGTCGGGTCCCGCAAAGGGACCTTGTAGTAAGGCGGTAAGGGTTTACCGGTACAGGTGCCCTTACCGGTACCGGTAAACCCTTACTGCCTACCGTGTAATGAGGCCCTTTATGTTTGTAGACACTGGGCCTCATTACACGGTAGGTGGTAAACCATGATGCTATTAGCACCATGGTTGCCGCCGGTACCATACCGGTACCACCATGGAGGAAAGGGGAATTACCACCCCATTCCAAGGTTGGCGGGCGGCAATTCCCCCTTCCTCCATGGCCCTTCCCCATTCCCATTTTTGCCCCATAGGGCTCAATGGGAATGGAGAAGGAGCTAATTACGGTACCGCAAATTGCGGTACCGTAATTAGCACCAAGGTCCCTTTGCGGGTCCCAACTTTAACGGCTGGTCTACAACAGCCATTAATGTTGGGTCCCGCAAAGGGACCTCGTAGTAAGGTGGCAAGGGTTTACTGGTACCGGTGCCCTTACCGGTACCGGTAAACCCTTACCACCTACCGTGTAATGAGGCCCACTGTGTTGCGTTTTATAATCAAACAAGTATTTCTCCAAGAAGTGTCTTAAACAACATGGTAGTGCCTGATATCCCTGTTGTGCTTCAAAAATTGAACATTGTTGAAGTGATTGAATTGCAAACTGCTCATCCTTTCCAAGTCATTGTTTTATTGCACACCAAGATGTCACATCTGCCTAAAAAATCATTAGTGGAAGGTGTTCAAGGCAATGTTGTATATTTACCTCTTAATTTGAAAGAAAATGTCAACACTCTAGGAGCGAAGATACTTTGTTTGTTTTAGTAAACATTGTTGCCACAAAGATAAAAACATTTGGCAACAGCTTAAAGATATTGGATAGGTGAAAAACACATTGGCGTTTCTATTGGAGAACAATGATTTATACAAAGGGAGTCTGACTACCAGACTTGTCTATGCTTAATGTTGAGTCAACAAACAAAAGCAGTGAAGGTAATTTCCAACTTCTATCTGTTGCAGAAGGGAATAGTGTGTATCAACATTACACTATTCATCCTCTAAACTCACATGAAGTCATGGCCGACAGATTAAAATTGTCTCAAATGAAAGCAAGGAAATGTGAACCAATCAGTGCCCGGGAAAATATGTTATAATATTTCAAAGGCACTCATGTGGCAAGTATTGTCAGAGAAATTACAAAAGTAAAGACAAGTACGATACTAATTGCAATGATCAATAGAAACTTTCGATAAAATTTGACATCCTATTGGGTTATGTCAGAAGCGCAGATTTCATCATTCGGCATGGACATCAATACATCGCAATGTGTGATTGGTCCATATTTTGACGCAGCGTCAACAAAGCATGACATCCTATTGGGTCATTTTGGACGAGTGGATTTCTTCCCACTGCATGGATGCATCCGCGTCTATAAAATGCAGTGTTTTATTGGGCGTTTATTGATGCAGCTAGGCAGGTGACCCAAGCCCGTGATCTGATTGGCTGTTTAAAATAGGCGCGAATCCATGTGGCCCTGGCAATGCAGCTTTCAAAGTGATTGGGCCTTTCCGCGACTCGGGTATGCCCATGTGCAGGTGCATTTTCTCATTAAATCAGGCAATTGGCCAATAATTTTGGTGCAAACACATTATTGTGCTTGGGAATACCCCTGCGCACAGAAAACACATTCCGGTTGGCTATATATCATAACCGTAGTTATACTCTTCTGCCAAGCACATTTTTCCTTTTTTCTGTCAATGGTTTTCGTCTCTTGGTTGGTTAACTTCTTTGAAAGCCTTCAAGAAAAAGCAGTACCTTGATGTATCCATTCCCTTTTCACCTTTGTCCTGTGTGGTGTGCTTGTAATTTGTCATTTTTTGTTATTTTAGCTTGTTATTTCATTTTATGTTTATGTTTTCAGATATTAAGTGACAGAGTCCTTTTTATGCTGTGTATTTTTACAGTTTAATTTTTTCTCCACGATCTTGCATTTTAAAATGACTGCGACCAACATTGATGATGAAGTGGTGTAGGTGGATTTGGCTTCACCTCCACGGAAGTAGCAATGTGCACAAACAACATTTGCTGTCAATATTTCCGGGTAAAGGACCAACACAGCAAGAAGGAGATTGAGTAAGTCTTGTGCAATTTCTGTGGTAAGGATTTGCGGAAGGGGCCTTCACACAAGTTGCCGGAAATTTTGGGAACATCAACGTTAATTTAACATCTTGTCTGCGTATATTGGGATGAAGTGGACGAATCGTATAGGAAGACTCATGTGAAACATAAGGTCAGAACGCATGGAGCAAGATCTGCACATCAGTATTTATCATCTGCGTCACAGAGTTACTATACGATCACTAGTTATTTTCCAACCTCAGTCCATCCTGCCTGTTACCAATCTTTCAAACTTTGAGGTGATGTGCAAAACCTATCAGTGCTTTTTCGAGCTGGGAGGTGGCACCTTAGACACTTTGGGCAAGGCTCTTTCAGAAAATACAGGCATTTGCTAATGCAAAGAATATCTTTAAGTGACATTTTTATACCTATTCTTTGGAGAAAAAATAAATGTGCAAATTATAAAATGCAAATATAAAATAAAAGGTTTGCGCAACTAGTATCCATTTTCTGGATAATTCAACTGCAATTTAATGAATAAATCTATGCAAAATTATTTTTCGAATTGAATGCCAGTGTTCTCCAGTGATGTTGTAGCTTGTGCTGCCTAAGAGACAGACTTCTCCTTTTTGCCTACCAGGCTCTCCACTTTTTCCATGTTGTGCTACCATCATATGTCATGTGCAGCATGAAATGCCTCACTCATGCCATCAAACAACAGTTATCACTTCATACAACTATAGTTACTTTTTGTAATTTATAGATTCTCATATGCAGGTACTGCCCTCAATGAGGCCATCTAATCCCAGTAAATGCCAGACATACCTAACATAGCCACATGGTGCTGCCAATGTACAGCCATAGTGTCAGTGAATTCTACTTATGCCTACTTTAGTCTCCTTATGTCTACTCATGTGAGTGAATTAAGAATCGGATATATGCTCTGAGGGCCCCAAAGAACCAGAAGTGAAGCAGTGCTGATGACAGGAAAATGATTTTTGGCATATACACCCTAGCAAACATCCCCTCTCCTCCTGCCCGAAATACTATTATCAGCCAAACATGATATATCCCTGTCTGCCCATGTCTTGTTTGCCAAATCTGTCATGAGATCTCAGTGAGCCCTGTAACCTGCATCCTAATGGACTCTTGCATGGTGCCCCAGGACAAGGACATCTATCATCTATAAATCACAAATGAAGAACGGCAGAGCACACACAATGCCAACTGGTGTTCAAGCACTAAGCACACTACCAAAGAACTACCTCTTTCAGCGGATGAATAAAGCAAAGCAGCCATTACTTTGGATGGTTTATTGGGGATATGATATGATATGACGTGGCAATTATAATGCGCCTGTACACAAGTGTTTCTAGGCTTGACTGCCAATTCACATGCAACATGGTATTTGTAAGCAAAATTGCAAAGTAATATGATTTCTTATAGTAGTAATTGAATTAGACCGGAGAACGGAGAACAATCCCTCAGATTTTACAGCTGATTATTTTCAACAAAGAGTGCAGTGTGGTAGCACATATAGAACATACCATAATAGGTGTAAGAAGAGGTTGTCAGAGAGGGCTGGTTGTTTTTAACCAGGGGTGTTGTTAGGTCTGCAAAAGATCTGTGGATACGAAAATGTCGGGACTGTCACCACTCAGGGCTACCTAGCGTTTTGGTTGTATCCCCTGAGCTTCTACCCAGGGCTACAACCAAAAGGCCCAGCGCTATAGCTCCCTGATCCCCCAAGCCCCCTTAGCAACACCTCTTTTAACTGAGCAAGTTGCATTTTAAGGACCTTGGAAACATAGTATATTTAGTGCTCTCCTATTCTTGGGGAGGAGAGGGAAGCAATCAGCACTCAATGGATGGATTGAAAGCAGTGCAGCTTTGCGATACCAGGCGAAGACTAAAGACACTTAACTGCTATGTACCACAAAGACATAGGAAGGCATCAGTACTGATATACAGAGATACTCCTTACAGTGTTTCCTTGAGATCTTTGGCAAGAGGAATAGGTCGTTGTCTATAGGGAGGACATATTGCATTGCCATTAGGAGATGAGAGGATTAATTACAGTTCAGACTTGTGATCAAAATCAAGCAAGATATAGGAGGGGGGTCACATTATCCCTGCGTGGGGATCATCAAATGAAGGTGAAGGAATTAAGTGAAGTGGAATCTTGTGATTTTTGATGAACCACATATTCTGAGCCCTTGTTTAACAGCCATATGAAAGATGGAAACCAGCAGAGCAGTGAGCTCAAGGATTGGAGGGATTATTTACATTGCAGCTGTGAGGTTTTAAGAAAACCATCCATCCAGACATGTTTTTCTGCTACTACAGGAGGCACAGAGGTTTTCCACATTGGAAAGTATATGCATTGTTTGAGAATAGTTTTCGCAATCTTTGCTAGAGGGTATATACTTAGCTCCATTCTGATTCTCCATTAAAATACAAAAACATTGGTACACTCAACTTCAGCTTTCATCCTATCTTGTGAATAGGGCCAAGCTTTTATTATCGACTGGTCCATGAGAGAAATATTGCCAGGGGTCAGGTTCAAGACACAAGTGCTTGTGCAGAGGAAGTGTACTGGTATTTAATCTGCTACAGTTGTTTCTTTTGTCTGTAAGTTAAAATGTCCGAACAAGTCTTTACCTGAACCCTGTATTCTTTCTATAAACGGTTTAAAGCATTTTTTTAGCATGCAGATTGATACTTGTCAGTGGTGAAGTGAAGGCTTGGGGACCATATTAATAGCATGTATGCTCTATTGATTATAGGACACATGTACGCTTCTGCAATTTACATTAGGTCATGTTTTCATTATGTTCAGACCTCTAAAGTAGCCCTCATAGGGGTGAGGTGGACAGCTTGTCCAAGCTCAAGGCATTTATTGAGGAGTTATTAACAAAACAGGAGGAATTGAATAAAGCATGGGCAGGAGATTATAACCTCAAAATGGGTGTAGGATTGACAAAGGATCTATTAGACGCGTTGGAGGATTGGTCACAGAATATCCCCATTCCTATTTTGAAGAATGGATGGGTATGTGCAAAGGGTCCAATCCAGAGGCCTATTGGTACACATGTGGAAGAAGCAGGATGGGTGGGATATTTTGGTCATTTGTTTGGTGGAGGAGTACAAGTGGAAAACCACGGGAGAAGGTGTACTCCATTGGAGCTTAGGCTAGAAGACGTGTCTCAGGCCATTATCCAACAGGCTCGTAACTGAGCACCGGGCCCTGATGCAATCCCTTCAGATCTTTTTCAGGATCATTTGGATCTTTGGGCCCCTATTGTTTAATGCCTTTATGGACACAGGCTCATTACTGCCCTCGTGGAAATCGGTTATTATCTTTCCCATCTTTAAGAAAGGGGACCCAGCGAGCCCTATGTCCTACAGACATATCTCACTATTAGATTCCTCCTTTAAAATCTTTGGAAGGGTTCTGCTGGGGCATTGCGAGTCCTGGCTATCGGAGAAGGTGGTTCTCTCTGATATCCAGTTTGGCTTTCGTCCCAGGGTGGGAACTATGGAACAGAGCCTCAATCTGTACCTACTGGTTTCAAACTCAGTTTTCTGCAGGGTGGCGGGGGTTTGCCGTGCATTCATAGATCTGAGCACAGCCTTCGATAAAGTAGATAGATGAAAGATGTGGGCCATGCCCGGCTCCATTAGTTGACCGGAGACAATTTTGGCAGTGTTACATGAACTGAACAGGGAGAATGAGGCTTGTGTGTGCAGTGGTACAGGGGGACATTGCACTATATGATTTAAGGTTAGATGTGTCCAGCAGGGTTGTGTTTTAGCCCCAATCCTTTTCACGCTTTATATTAACAGGCTCCTAAAGGCTCTGGTGGATACAAGGGTGTATTATTCCTATCTGGGGGAACAGGGCTTTTGCAGTCTTGGTCTATGCAGACGATACTGTGTTAATAGCCAAGACCACTAGGGCCCTCCAGATTCTGATCACCGCCTACGCTTCCTTTATGGAAAATCTAGGGCTTAAAATAAACACTAAGATATCTGCAGTAATGGGATGTGTGGGATGAAAGAGGCCAACAAAGATGCACTGCATGCTTTGTAATGGGGAGTCAAGGAATTCGATTATCTGGGTGTCAGATTTTCAGAGACAATCACAGGTCATGCCCATATCAAAAAACTATCCGTAAAACTACGTCAACAAGTGGGAGGGATTTGAAGCTTTCTGTCTCGCTGTCAGGGCCAACCGCTGGATGTAGTATTGAAAGTTTACTCTGCCGAGAGGAAAGCTGTGACCTTGTATGGAGCCCCTTTATGGGGGTTTCAGAAAGCCCCTGAAATCCAGGTTAAGGAGAACAAATTCTTAGAAGGCTATTGGGACTCCCGGATCCACTCCCTGTATCTATAAGCATATGCAACTGGGAATGTATTTCTGGGAGGGCCAATGGGCCTTGTCACCGATAACATTTTGGCTCTGGCTTTGGGTGAATGAATATGCAAATCTTTGCCATTTTATTATCAGGTCATCAATAGCAAAGATCGCTGGAGAAAAATCCAGTGGCTTGACTATATTGATGAAACTTCATCCCGTGAAAATATTTGGGTACTTTCAGCCCCTGATAATCTGCTGACCAAAAGTCAATTGAGATCCTATAAAAGCATTTTCAGCAAGGTGATGGAGGTGAAAAGGGATTTCATGGAGTTTGTAACCAACTCAGATGGAGCACACGCAGTGATTAGTCAGGTGAAGGAGATCCAACCCTTCCTAATTTGGGTTACAATAAAAAGAGATTGTTGGCTGATCACGCTTGCTAGATTTGACTGTCTGCAGCTGAAGGGAACAACATTAAAATGGAGTGGATACCGTGATGTGGCAGGTTGCCCAGCGCATGGTACTGATAGAGAGGACATGGATCATCTCTTATTGTTCTGTCCAGCCTACAATATTATTAGACGGTGAACTCTCCTACTGGTCCTTAGGTCAGCCAATATCTGCTCCTACGGCCCAGCAGTTCTGTTTCTTATGACTGCAGATTCTGTCTAGGCACCGGACACAGAATGGCCCGGTGGCACCGGGAAGTCAGGCGCCAGTACATTTTTACGGGTCCGCCGGACCCGTAATGAGGCCCACTGTATTTTATGAGCAAGAAGGAATGGTAATCTTGTTATGTACTGTGTTTTTGTATTTTGTATGTGTTTCATGGATTATTTGATCCGAATAAACATATCGGGCCTCATTACAAGGTAGGAGGTAACCATGGTGCTATTGGCACCATGGCTACCCCCTTACCGCATTCCGGGTGCCGAGTTCTCTGAATAGGGACTTACCGGCTCATTCCAACCTTGGAGGACCCGCTAAGTCCCCATTCTGAGAAGCATTCCCCATTCCCATTCGAGTCCCCATAGGGCTGAATGGGAATGGGGATGGAGCTAATAACGGGCCCGCTAATAGCTGGCCTGTTATTAGCTCCCTGGTCCCTTAGCGGCTCCCGCTATGGGCGCCACAGGCGCCCATAGCGGGAGCCGCTAAGGGATCTCGGAATATGGAGGTAAGGGGTTACCGGCACCGGCATCCTTACCGGTGCCGGTAACCCCTTACCTCCAACCTTGTAATGAGGCCCATTCACTGACTGATTATGTTTAGATGATATATTATATGCTATTTTCAGAAAATGCAAATGCAAGTTCTATACTTCAAAATAATATGGGCAATGAAGTACACCTAGAAATACTTATTTTTCTAGTTATTTTTAGAGACATATTTCCATTGTTACTGGTGCTCCTCTCAGTTTGGGATGATATGCCTAGTAATAACAATGTATTAATGTGTTACAGTTTATAAATAAACTTTTCACATAATTACAAATCATGTATACACATTCTCATAAAAATAATTTGCATATCTAAAATAATATATATTCATACTAACTAAATCACATTATATTTATCGTCTTTTATAGGTTCTTGACATCTTTGGGCAGCAAGTCAATACATGTTTCCCTGACTCAACTGATTCTTTGTCCTTGCATAATCTGCAGCAGCGCTCAGAGCTAGTTATTTATTTATTGCTCCAGTATTTCCCAGGACTGGGAGATGGTTAACCCTAACTAGCAGGATAAATCGTCTAAGTCTTATTCATGGACACAAGTTTAAATATTGTTGTGGCTTTTCATATGTATACAACATGTATTTCACAAATTGATATTTTTTTAGATGTTCAAGGTGACCAAAGTTTTCTAACCAATCGCCTAGGTATATTTTTCTTGACAAAGCAGATTTTGCATAGGGGGAGAACTCTCCCTGTCGGTTACTCCAGTTAATTGCAGCCAGAAAATGTTCAATACTGCCCTTTAAAGGCAACTTCTTAGATTCCCTGCACACTTCATGTCGTAAAAAGACCAATAGTTGGTTACTTGAGGTACTACTAATCATGAGGTATAGTTCAGTCCTTCTTTTGAGGACCATCGAGTTCAGAGATTGCATCCCCTGCTCAAGTCTGAAATTAGCCATCGGGATACAGGTAGGGAGGCCCACATTTCTTTCTCCAGAATTTGCCCTCCACTAACTGTAGCCACTTCAGATCAATCTGTTGAAGAGTTTCAAGGCCATATAGCATCATAGGGGTGAGAACCTGCTGGAACAATAGCTGTGCCGCCTATATACTGAAGCCCCCATGGGTCCTAGTGAAACGGTAGACCAGAGCTGTGATTTTGACAGCTCTAATTTTCCTGGCTTGAATACATAGAAGATAATCGTTAGTAATCTCAAACTTGATGCCCAGATATCTGTAGTTAGGTGTATATGATATAGCTAGCTCTTGCACTTCAAGTGTTATACGAGCAATCTTTTTGCTGGAGAAAACCATAACCTGGGTCTTCTCCAAGTTAATTATCAGATCGTTCCTTTTTGTGTAGACCCATAATCCTTTAACTGATCGACGTAGACAAGTAAATGTGTGGTCAAAAATGACCAAGTCGTCTGTGTAAGCAAGAACCGGGCATCCTTTAGCACCTATTAGAGGAGGACAGTTATGAACTGCAGACATCGCTTCAGGGAGGTCATAGACAAAGAGATTGTATAACGTAAGTGCCGTCACGCAACCCTCCTTAATGCCTTGATTCTGTTCAATTTGTGCGGTCATATTGCCTTGTGAATCTAGCTTCAGAGAAGCTGTGTTGTTTTCATGGAGAAGTTTTAAGTAATACAAAAGGCCTTGCAGGCAACCAAGTGTTTCTAATTTAGACCATGATAGCTCTCTACGAACTTGACCGAAAGTGGCTTTGAAGTCCACAAAGAGGGCGTACACATGGGCGTTCCCCTTTTTCCTTGCATTTCATACGTAAGGTATCTAGAATGACCACGTTGTACGTTGTGGAGTAGCCCTGCCTAAAACCATTCTGAAAGTGGTTAAGGAGCCCCCTCATGTCTATCCATCTTTGGAGTTTGTTTAGAAGAAAGCTGTCAAAGATTTTGCCAGTACAATCTACCATAGATAATAGTCTGTAGTTTGCTGGGTCAAACTTGTCGCCCTTTTTGTGTGTAGGAATTAGTATAGCCTTCTGCCATGACCTCGGAATTCTTCCTTCACTAAATACTTCTTCAAACAGAATCTTGAGGAGTTCTGCCCAAAACGCTGGTTTGGACTTCAATGCGATGTTTGCCAAGCCACCTGGCGCACAGGATGATTTTAATTCTTTTATTTTAATGATAAACTGATCTCGCGTAATTGTAAATGTGGGACAAGGACAAAGGATGTTACATTTCCGCAAGAATTTTTCCCATCTATGAGCTCAGATGGGATTAATCATTGGGGTTATCCTATTCCCTCATGCAATCCCCAGTATGACCCATATATTGCGGGTGTTCTTGGTACATAGTACTCGTATAGTGTCCTGTCATTGCCTAAGTTTACTTAAGTATTTTCTTTGCTTGATCGAGGCTTTATATTTGTTTTTGAAGCACTTGCAATAGGAAACAAAAGTGAAACATGTCTTCTTGGCTTTTCAAATTGCTGCTCGGAGTGCTCTTTTGGTATCCCTAATTTCAAGAACATACCAATTAGTCTTAGGCTGGTCGATCCTAGCTATCCCTGCCCTCGCAGAAGCATGTTTAATAGAAAATGAGGCTACCCAATTTTCAATATTATCAATTGTCATCCTCTGAAAGGTGGCAGTGTCAGGGTGATGCACCTCCGCTAAGGCAAGAGCTGCTTCTGCTATATTTTTATCCGACCAGCTAAATCCTGTGGCTGCATGATTTACCCTCATATTCCCAAGGAATTTGAATGTATGTTTAAACTAATTCAAAGTCACTGTCAATGAGAGTAAAGCATGGTCACTCCAGTTGTTAGCAATCACCTCAAAATCTTTGACATATGCCACCAATTCATCGTGACAAAGGTGTAATCGAGAGTACGCATGCATTTGCCATTTCCCCATATTTTTTTACAAGGATAGTCGCCAATTGTTCTTCCTTTTATAATTTCCATATCCCAATAATTAAGGAAACTCAGCCATTGCTGCTCTACCCGATCTTTTATCGTATGGAGCATTCTACTCTCAGATCTTAAGAGAGGGTTGCTTGATGGCCATTTTCCTCCCAACATGTGGAAATTAAAGTCCCCAACAATCACAATACGTTTATTTCCCTGCTTTAGGGACCATTTTATCATAATCTCATGCAAAGATTCTTGTATTAATTCATTTTGGGCAGCACCTGGCGGGGAATATAGAGTAATTAGTAAGACTTTCTCTTTGTGATCTGCAGTTAGTAATTCGAATTCAACCGCAATATGAAATTCGTTAAGTGTGGTCTCAATTTGACATGATTTCACATTGTGTGCAATTTTCACAATTAACCCCCCATAAGGTCTACCCCGCAGATGCTTGTTGGCAGTAGATTGACACAGTGTGTAGCCATTTAATATCACTTGAGAAGTAAGCCATGTTTCTTGTAAACAGAAGCATGGATACTTAGTGATTACAGACATTGAACCTCCTGGCAAAAATAGGTGGTTAAAACCCCTGCAATTCCAGGACATGATTGAAAAGTTTAATTCCTTTTTAAGGATCACCGGAAGGGCCTCTGCCAACCACTTCAAGATGTTTTGGATTTCCTGCATCTGTGGGGATTTCTCTTTTTGCTCTCGGGCACCACAGGCTTCGTCCTAGGGCAGGTGAGATCTTCTTTTTCAGGATCCACATCAAGTTGAACATCAACCTCAACTATATTGTCTTTGTGTGATCGCATTAGTTGTATAGTGGATTGACATTTACAATGAATGGCCGTGACATTAGTGTTCAAACAACTGAGTGGCTCAATTAATTCAAAATCCTCTGATCTTAATACTCTCAGTTGCGGGATAGAATGCAATTGGTTCAAAAGTTCAGTTCTCGTGAGCCAATCAGATTCACTTTTTTGATAAAGGTCCTTAATGATGCATATATTCTTCTTGCTCCCGTCTGAAACTGGAACCGTGTCCATCATTATTAGATTAATGTTTTCGCTTATTGGCAAGCTCTGGCTTTTGCGAAGAGGAGTCAAAGAAATCTTGTCTGACTCCTCTTCCATGAAGGAAGCTGACAGCTCGGCTGAATTTTCCTCGGCCTCTGAAGCATCCTTCTACATGTCAGTAATCAACCAGCTTGTCAAGCAGCCCTCATTTGCTAGTTTTTGCTTTTTCTCCCGTGTCACTTTTTTCTTAGATTTTTTCGTAATCTTTCCAGGTAGAGCAGTTGCAGTCAATGCAGGGGCCACGACACATGGTCGTTTTTTCATGGTAGCCTTTCTTGCCAGTCTCTGCTGCTTATGGGAAAAAATATCTCTGAGTTGTTGGACACATTAATTTCCTGGATGGGAATCTCATTCGACTCAGCTGCACCCATCCTTACAGCTATGGATAAGTTACTCTCTGCCTCATCCAGAGAGTTACAGTCTGCCGCCAAAGTGATAGTGTACTCCAAAATGCATCCACACATTTTAATAGTATTTTAGGTGCGAATTGAAATGACGCGACTGAGCATTGTAATTCCCTTAACGCAACCGGCGTGGAGTAAGAATCAAGAGATGTTTTGATTAATGAGTGGTCTACATGTGCCTCCAGATTTGCTGAAACAGATAGCCTTTCTGCCGCATTCGGCGGTTGCGCCAAGTTTCGTGATAAGGCATTCAATGTACAGTCTACCGATGGATTAGGCAAAGCAGGGGCCATTTGTCTTTGCATTGAGAGACACATCTCCAAAAGGGAGTTATTGCATATCTCTCTGTCATTAGACTTGTCCTGCGAGTTGTTGCCAGGTGCAATAGTTGGTTCCACAGTTTTGGTAATTTCAGATTGTCCTGTACTGGCGATTGGGCTGGAAAAAGGAAGTAAAAGCACCCGCAACTACTGGGACAGATTATTTAATTTTGCCTTTGCCATCCTTCTTGCCCAGAGCCACCACGCATACTTTTCCATGCGTTCTGTGCAAGTTATAGTTCGATCCTGAGGTATTGGTGCTCATTTTTTCACCTAGAATGTTCTGTATACGTTTACTCTATATGAATGTACTCGCTTTTCCTTCAGATGCCTTCTTGAGCTTTATGCTAAGGCAGTCAGGACCAACAAGGTACTAGTAAGGTTCGAATAAGTATTACAGTAGTTGGAAATAGCGGCAGTATTAGCCAGTACTAAAGGTCACAGGAATCAAAGGAGTTACTCTTGCAGTCTCCCCGCATGCTACGCCAGTTCGTTTAACGACGACTCCTACCGCTTATGCTTATTTCAGCATAGTACTTGTCAGGCAGAAGCAGTTAATGAGCATTAAACAGCCACTATTACCAGCTGGATGTAGCAGCGACCATCTAAAACCCTTAAGTAGCCCAGGTTAGGCTCAAGGGAACTCCCTGGCTAGCCCAATCAAGGTTCTGGCACCAAGAAATGCTTGCGGTGCTTGCGGTGCTCACCCACAGTTTTACAGTTTTACAAGTGGGCGGCGAATGCAACCAGCTCCGCTCTGCTCTACGTATATTTCACTCACCGGCCGCGAGTAAAGTCACCACAAATAACAGGAATCCCCACCCACAGTGCTGCACAGCCACAGATCCACCATCTTCTCGCGGTCTTCTAGCTCCAACAAAGCCCAGAGCCACCCGAGGCTGCACGCCGCCGACCACAGTGCGATAGGTACGAACGCCGGTCTACCTCTCACTGCTGACTCATTGCGCAATGCTCCAAAAACAGGTTAGAGTAAAGGACCCACACCAGGAACACAATCGTGTCAAGCCGCACCTTAATGGTACCCAAGAGAGGCCGCTTCCGACATTGCCATATGCACTATGGTATCATCTGGACAGAAGAAAACTACCACCCTACTCCGTCTGGACTTGAATGAGGACTTCTGCATGATGGATCATGCAATTTTAGTGCTATCACCATAACTGATTTAAGCCAGGGCCATCATAAGCACTTTAATGGGGGCATTGACAGCTTTTGAACCCCCTCCAGCAAAACGATTGATTTAAGAGACACAGAGTAGCTAGTCGTGTCCCCCTCATTGTGATCACAGCCCATACCATGACATGCTTGATCACAGAGATCAAAATAAGCATGGTTAATCCCTTTCAGTGCACTTACCCTCTTCCTTCATGCTGTAAAAGAATGATAAACAAGTACCACTTTAAGACCAACCTTAGCAGTCCACGACGTGGGTACTTCTGTTGTAGCATAAGTGCAGGATACCTTTTATCAATAGCATCCACAAGGATGGTGTTTGGCATGTTGTATTAATGCAGGACTACATGAAAAAGGTACACATAACCCAGAACAGATACAGGATTCACATTGTCTGCCACACAGAAAGCACAGTGTGCTAGATAGCAATTCTCACTATTATTACAGAGCAAGCAACACTGTAGCCAGTGAAACCATGAGTGGGGCTTTTTTGAAGATACTACTCTGAGAATTAAATCACTATGAAGGGTGACAATTCTGAACATTTTTGGGACTGGCTATTTTTACAGGTTTACAGAGTAAATGAGATGTGCAGGGTCACACATTGGTTAAATGGTGAAGTTGGGAATTGTGTCTATACTGCAATGTCTGCACATTAACACTTTCTATTCCAGTTCTTACCATGAACAAAAAGAATCCCATTTCATAGAACTGGCTTGGATAATACACAACTGACATAACCAAAAATGACAATCTTCAAAAATAAAATCTTATAGAGGCTTATTATGCAAAATGGGGATCACTCTAGCTTCATTGTCTCCACCTGAGTTCCCCTTGTATTTTCACACTTAAGCATGTCCAAAACTTGGGCTTCTGAAATTGTTATTTATAAACGTGCAGCAAATCGTTTGAATTTTACAAAAAAAGAAACAGTTTTTTGTGTCGAATGTGATGACCTTAAAATATGCTTGCGAGGGGCTTGCAATTTCCGGTCCTCCCTCTTCTGTCTAAAACCCCTTCAACTCAAATGGCCAATATAAAAAGGAAAATAGGGTAATGGGCTAAACAATGCCACCAGCATGTGAGAAGGCAAACCTTTTCACAGAAGACAACACAGTACTGTAAATTATATAAGATTTGACCAGTATCACTGAAATGTCTGTTGGCAATGCCAGGAAGAGCATGAACGCTTGAGTTCACAGTCTTGAATTTGGATACCTAACCAACTCTCAGAATAACAGTTTATGCTCATCCTTGGAAGTCATTGCCTCGGTTTTACAGCTCTCCAGTTGAACAAACCATTGTCTAGGCCATCACCATATTGATGTTATGTTAGTTTTTAAAGAAACCGCTATCTGGTGCCAGTGCATTGCTAATAATAGGACCTGTCGTCATACAAAACAAAGTACATAAGCATTCAGGCTGGTCAACTTCAGGTTGAGTTATCCTTTTTGCTGGAATTACCTATGTAATGTTGAATATTAACACAGATCTCTGCGCTAAGTACTTAACACCCTGAGATAACATCTGAACCATTGTAGCACTCAAATGTATCAATATGAATTTCACCTTTGGCTAGTGCACATGATCAATATAATTCCCACAGAAATATTAGAATGTCGCAGGAGTTGTGCCATAGTCAACACACAAACTATGTATACCACAATGAACACAGAACCCATTACAGGATGAATTCATCAGAGTAGAACATACTTGTTAACAACAGAGAGGCAATAGGTGTAGAGCCTCCGCAGCATGTCATACATTATCCTGGCGTGTGCTATCTAAGTCTGTTGAACAATGGGAACTGACTTCTTTAGATCAGGCAATCTTGTGGGGCCCATCACCAAACCCTTACTCTCCCCACCCCCACACCCGTTTCCCCTTCGGTTGTCTACCCTCCCCTAGAGGTGCAGTGCTCTGCTGCTTTCTAGCTGGGTGTGCACTATATAAAAGGCCAACATGCGTGCATCAAAGAGAGTAAAAACAGTCAATGGACCAGGATCCGGAGCAATCATAGGGATTTGTGTATAGGCTGAGTGTATTGGAGGTGGACGGGGTGGCTGGAGGTGAGTGGCCAACATGTAGTATAGATCATGCACTTCAACATCATTTATTGGTAACATCAAACTGCTGCTACATGCATCGTCCTGCATAAGACAGTCAGGCCGGGATCAATTTGTGTTTGGAATGGATGGTGGGCTCCACCAGTCAACTAAAAAAAGCTGTGCTTTTCTTAAATAAAACATGAACATGATTAGTGTACTGTGCCCAGCAGTCTCAATTAACTTTATAAGTCGTACGGGTTTGTATATACCGCACTGCATATTAATAGATTGCCCCATTCAAAAGCGTATCTGATTATATCAGGCAGCTTGCTCTGTTAGCGGGCACGGCCGCTCTAATTAATACACGGACACCAGCGTGGAGATTAACCTGTTGCTTTATTTACGTACAACGTAGTACTGCCCTTGCACTTCCTTTCCTACCCCTCTGCCCTTTCCCTCAACGCCACTTCCGGCAATGACGTTCTCCTTTGGGAAGGCTGCCTTAAAGGGGCAGCCTCCTGTAACAACAGCCCCGGACAAAATGTCCTTACAACATCTTCAACTTAACTGTTTAACATGTTCTCAACATTCCTCCACTAATCTTGGAGGTCTCTTGATGATTCTCTGAGGTCGGCCTCGCGTCTCCTGATGTGAGCCGCTGTCAGCGTCTCCGTCAGGGTCTGGCTGACATTGAACCTGTGGTCCGAGGGTAACCCACTCTTCATCGTGGATGTCAACATAGTCCGGATCTGGAGCAGCAGGCGGTGGCCTCTCTTCTGCTCCTCTCATGATTTGTTTGAACCATGAACTGTTTTCGGGTCACCTCCTTTTCGTCATTTGCGGCCGTTATCATAGTCCCTTTTACAGCAACGAACTGTAGCGGCTCGGGTGAGAACTGGGGGTCTGTCTTTTTATTTACAACTTGTTGTACCCACACTTCATCTCCTATTTGGAGCTCCTTTGTTTGCGCCCTCCTCCTTTTGTCTGTCTGTTCCCGTGACTTTCCTTTTCTTTCTTCGTCTCTACGGATGACTTCCTGGTCTGCCTCGGGCCGCGATGTTGGGTTGTTGACCAGTCTAGTTCTGGCTTGGTATTTCATCATGAGTTCGGCCGGGGTTTTGTTAGTGGCCTCCTGAGGTGTATTTCGATAGTCTCTCAGCATTCTGCATAGTGCTTGATGCGGGTCAGTCCCTTCTATGCGTGCCCTTTGCATGGTCTTTTTGCTGGATTCCATAAATCTTTCTGCCATACCGTTGGCTTGGGGCCATCTTGGTGTGACTCTTTGGTGGCGAAACCCCATATGTTTTGTGAACACCCCAAACTCATGTCCACTGAAGGGCACACCGTTGTCTGATTTTATCATATCCGGTATCCCCCACTCACTGATGACTTTGTCGAGCGTGGCAGCTTTGTGGGCAAACGCTATGGATTTGACTCGTTTTACAAAGGGGAACCTGGAATGTTCATCAATAAACAGTAGTAGGTAATATCCCGACTCAAGTGGGCCATTGAAGACAACCGCAACTCTTTCCCAACGGTGGTCTGGAATTGTGGTCACTCTGAGTGGCACTGGGGGTTCTGGTTTCGTAGTGCATTGGCACGCTGTGCAGTTCTTGACCCACCAGTCAACCATATCGTCCATGAAGGGGAATGACCAGCTTGTATCCCCTTAACAGAATGGACTTGTCCTGACTGCTAGTTCGGTATGTACTCTGGCAAGTCTCTCAAGCTCATCTATGCACGCGCCCGGGTGTCTTTGGACTGCTCTGCGGAAGTCTTTCCATTTGTTCTTCATCAGGCTGATGGCTAAGGCCATGGAGGGATCTGCTGCTGATGTAGCAGCGTTGCCTTCAATGGAGACGGCAGGGGGTAGCGTGTTGGCAGTGACATAGCTGATATATACAGAGTCGCCTGGCCTTGGAATTGAACTGCCAAGTAGGTGCCTTGAGAGGTAATCTGCGGGATTGTTCTCACCTCCCGGTCTGTGGATGATGTCAAAATCATATTCTTGCAAGCGGATTCCGCACCGTTCAATTCTGGGGAGCATCTTTGTTTGTGGGTTTCCAAAGAGAGATAATAAGGCCTGAATATCTGTGTTCAAGGTGAATTTCTTTCCAATGATGAAGTTATGAAAATGTTTGCATGCCCAGACAGCTGCCAGGCTTTCTTTTTCTGCCTGAGAATATGCTGATTCTGGTGGAGCCAAGACTCTACTGGCACAGGCAACCATGTGTCTCAGATGAGTGTCCTGTCCACTGGTTTGCGCAAGGATGGCACCCAGGCCCACCGGGCTGGCATCAACGACAATTTCAGTGTGCCATGCAGGGTCAAAATATGCAAGTTTCCAGGCTTCAGTGAGGGATTGTTTGATGGTGTCAAAAGCAGATTGGCACTCACTGGTCCAGTTGAATGGGATGTCTTTTTGTAGCAGGTGTCTGAGGGGTTCAGTAATGGTTGTGAAATGTGGTATGTATCGGGTGCAGTATCCGGCCATGCCAAGGAATGATCTGACATCAGCTGCTTGACTGGGTTTGCCAAGATGAAAGATTGTAGAGACTTTGTCGGGGTCAGGGGTCATCCTGTCAGCTGAAAAGATGTGGCCAAAGAACTTGAGTTTGGCTTTACTGAAATGACACTTCTCAATGTTGAGGATTAGTCCAGCTTCCTGCACTAGTGTGCACGCGGCTCGAAGAGCCTCATGTTTACGGCGTGACTTTCCGAATACAAGAATGTCATCGCTATAATTTAGGGTCCCTTTTATGGGTCGTATTACCTGCCAGATGGTTTAGTGAAAAATGTTGGCAGCTGAGGAGATCCCAAAGTTTAGCCGTTTATAACGGAAAAGTCCATCATGTGATGCAAATGTAGTGATGGGTCGTGAGTAGGGATGGAGTACGAGCTGGTGGTACTCTTGATTTAGATCCAACTTAGAAAAGAGTGCAGCTTTATTTAGTTGGTCGATCATATATTAAATTTTTGCACCTGGGTGACGTTCTCGTTGTATGGCGCTGTTGGCTACCCTCATGTCTACGCACAGGCGTAGACGGCCACCTTCCTTTGGGACGATTACGAGTGGGGAGACCCATGGCGTTGGACCAGTGGCTGGTTCAAGTATGTCATCACGAGACCGCTTCTTGTAGATGGAACACAACTCTGCGTGGGTGGTATGGGAAGGGGCGGATTGCTGGGTCAATGTGCCATTTGATTGGTGGGCCCTTCATTCTGCCTAGGCCTTGGCACAGTCGTGGGAATTCTCTCAAAATATCCTCCTTTGTGATAGTCGCAGTGTCCATGCTTCCTGGTTTGGGGCGCTGACAAACTGATGATGTCGCCGTCCTGCACGGGTATGTTATTTAAGCCTAGACAGGAGGCAGTTTTGTAACTCAGCAGACATCGCCCTTTGGTGGGACTCCTGATGACATGAATGATGGTGGTGGTAGATTTGTTACCAAATGTGAGCTGTCTTTTGAATGATCCCACACTGTGTAAGGGGGAGTCGGCACCCCATTGATATATCTTGGAGGTTGTTGGGGTTAATACAGGTTTGCTTTGGAGCAGTTGGAATTCTTTCTCACCCATGATGTTTACTGTCGCCCTGGAGTCGATCAGGAAACATAACTGTTTTTTGCAGATGTCTACCCGTATTCTGGGTGCCTCCTGTGCCTCCTCCTCGTCCATGATGAGGTTTACGAACTCATCTTGGCCATACAGGTCATAGTGATCCGCTTCGTAATCAGGGTTTCCTTGCGCTCCAGGGTGGAGTCCCTGTCGCGGCGGCGGTGGGCCGTTGTACTCATCGCAAAGTTGTGTGCTTGGTTCTTCTGTCTCATGTTCGTGGCTGTCGTCCTCTGGATATATTTCTTCCACCACTCGCACATATCTCCTCGGCACTTGCTGGCATGGGCATGACTGGTAAGATTGATTTGGAAATGGCCTTTGGAATGTCCTGTATTGTGGAGATGCACTCATGCGCGGTGTGGGAAACGGTTTCCCCTCTCTACATACAGACTGAAAATGTCCTTCTCTGCCACAATTACCACACTTTTGGGAGAGAGCGGGGCATGACCCGGCATGGAGAAATGACATCCCGCACCTGTAGCATTGTCTTTGCATGCGCGGGGTCGATGAGCTGCTCGGGACGCTGATTCTTTTGTTTCCATTGGTGTTGGTTGCGTGAACTGCTGCTATGATATCGATTCTATCCTGCTTGTTGACCGGAGTGTTTGTTTCTCAACCCTCTCTAGTAGCCGGGCCATCTCAATCACTTCTTCAATGGTGATGGGTTTTTTGAGAAGTTGTTCCTTTAGTACCGGTGAGACACACCCTTCAATTACTCTTAAGTGGATTGCTTCTTCCAGCGAAAATGCCTCGAATTGGCAGTGCGCGCCTTTGATACAGAGCCTTGTGATGAACTCATCCATCGTTTCATTGCTGCACTGTGTGCACTGGTTAAATATGTATCTTTCATAATCCCTGTTAGGGGCAATGACAAATCGTTTGTTTAGAGCTGTTATTAGGCTTGCAAAGTCAGTGAGTTCTGCTGGTGGAATAGTGTTGATTAGTGTCTTTATTTCGGTGCCTGCCGTGTTAATGAACATGCTGCATAGGCGTGGAGAGGTTTCTTCACCTGCGGCATCTATAAAGATGTTGAAATCCTCAAGCCATTCTACCCACCTTGCTCTTTTGTCGGCTTGCGGGGTCATGGAGAAAGGAGGAGGCATGTGCCATGTTTTTGCTGTAGACCTTGTAACCGTTGTGGCTGGTTGTGAGCTTTGGCCCATTTGGTTAGCCGACATGCTCATAGTGCTCTCAGGCTGGTGCCTGGCATGGCACTGCGTTGGGTTGCAATTGGATGGTGCGTTGTGCCCTCAACCTCACTGTTGTAGGTGAGGCCTGGTGCACTTGCTTTGACTTGCTGCGGTATTTGCGGATGGGTAGATGGTACCTGATTCTTGTGGCCCCCTCGCTAGCGTCAGATCAATCACTCCGTGCAAAGTGGATCGGTTCGCACTGGCTATCATCTGCTGGTCTCGCCGGCGTGGATAGAGGGCGGAGAAGGACGAATCCATGAGAGTGCGTGTGTTTGGGTACCTGGAGGGGGGGGCTCTGGACCTGTGGAGCCACCTTGTAGTAGGCGTTAATGGTGGGGGTCACCCCAGTTTCATTCTGTGGAGAAAGAGATTTTTTAAATTATTTTTTATTTTTTCAAGGATGGTGTAGGCAGGCCTGGCGGGATCGCGCGTGTGGGCTCCTGGAGGTAAGCGCGGCAGGATGGACTGTGTTAGCAGCTGTGACACGGCGGGATCGCACGTGTCAGCCAGTGGAGGAGTTTCGGAGGTGCCGCAGCGGGACGCTGGCGCTCGAGTGCGCTTGTAACTGGAGGAAGGAGGACCGTGGGCCAGTGGGATCACTGACACACTGACACACACAGGCAGATGCGCGGTGGGATCACCGGCGTGCTGCAAGGAGGACCGCTGGTGAGGATGTTCCTCGTCACCAAATGTTAGCGGGCACGGCCACTCTAATTAATACACGGATACCAGCGTGGAGATTAACCTGTTGCTTTATTCACTTCCGGCAATGACGTTCCTCTTTGGGAAGGCTGCCTTAAAGGGGCAGCCTCCTTTAACATGCTCCTTTTTATTAATGTGTGTGGATCAGGTTGTTGAAAGTATTCAGTACCTTGAACGTAAGGAATATCTCACCCTTTTTGTGCGTGTTTCTTCCACTCCCTCTTCTTCTGGTTCTTTCTCTCCGTCTTTGCGTGTGCACATCTCTCTATCTCTCTCGCTCTTTGTCCCTCTCGCTCTATCTATCCCACTATCTCTCACTTAATTGGGTCTGTCTCTCATGTTTCCTCAAGTCTCCCACTCTCTATCCCTCTTTTCCCCCTATCTTAACCTCTGTCCTGTTGTTTGTTCGTTTCTCTCTACACCTATATACTTGTTTGTCCCTCTCACATATCTCCCTCTCATACTTCAGTGTTCCTTCTTTCCTCAGCTCTCTATCTCTTTGTGTCCTTTCTCTGGCTTCAGCTCCCTTTGTATATTTCTCCCTTGCACTCTATCTCGTTCCATCTCTCTCGTTTTGCTTTCTCTCTCACCCTTCCTTGTCCATTCGTATATTTCCCTCTCCCTCTGGCTATGCTTAGTGCAGAATCATTGCTGAATGTTTCCTGGGGTGGGATGAAAGGATGGGCTGAGTGGGGGAGTGTGGATGTAACTGTGAAATGTGCGTTAAAAAGCCTCAGTGACTTATTGAAAGGAGTTGGAGCTAGGGCTGCTCATGTAGAGTGTCCAGACTTTCAAAATCGAAAACTGGGATACGCCAGCAATATAAAGGTGGGCCTACAATTTTAGAGTGGATGCCAACACAAAAGGAGGACTACACTTCAGTAGCATGGCAGGGGTGGACATAGGTCATTCTTTAGTTTGCAATGTCCTAATTTTGGCAATAATCAGATATCTTGGAATACTAAACAGATTCGTATTGCCAATGAAGGTTATTGCAATTAAAGTGTTGTTGCAACATTCTTTCACTTTGTTACTCAGAATATGTGCAGGCAGAGTGTCACTCAGAGCATTCATCCAAAGTGTTCTAATCAGAGTCCCATGTGGGCAGGGGTGAGTTCCACAGAACCCCTTCAGCCTAGCTTTGCACCATTCTCAAATATAGTCCACAACGTAGTGAAATAACCAGTAAGTAACATGGTTCAATCATACAATGATCTGCTGTTAAATACCAGTTCCTTCCACTGACCAAAACACATCTATATACCATTAAATTGAACGGCTACGTTACTCCTTTAACACATAACTCTCTGCAGGCTTAGACAACTCCCATACAACCTGCCAGGAGAAACAGTCTATAACAATTGGTTCAATAAACCTGTGATCCCACAGAGCCTAGCACCAGAGAACTACACTGCTCTGAACTAGACACATTCTGGCATCTCATTGCCAATGCACAAGCAGCTGCCATCTTGTGGTCAAAGTTGAATGACCCAAAAGGCTCTTTATTGCCACCATTACCATGCCGCCGGCCGGAGGTTGAAAGATGAAGTAGCAAGGCAAAGCTACCAGATCCCTCAATGTATGTTGAGGTTCACCCATAGATTTGACAAACAGTTAAAAGCAGCAAGGGTACAATCAAATACACATAACTATGGTATTTAGGTTATCCTGTTCATAATAACAATCGGGAAATGGCTTCGATCAATTTTCATAAATCAAAGGTGGTACCGAATACTAACTAGATATTAGCTATCTTCTATCACCAATACTGGATTTGGCTTTTGGGCCTTGATGAAACCATTTGGAGGTCTCTTTTTAGGTGACTGCCATCATTTCCCATTACCCCGATTAGGGCCACACTCAGCCCTTATTTCCTGCAAGACCATGATTATATGGAAACACAATGCAAAAGCACTGTTTATGCTTTATACAGGAATTAGAGAGATGATAGTATGTCTTGATTAAAATCATTTTAATGATGCATTGTGAAGCAGTGTCGCTGGACCGGCAATAGGACCGACAATGACGGCAGAGCTTGCAGTTGCACTCTCTGTACTATTGAAGAACAGCAATGGGAGCAAGAGCGGTGTGAGAATCAGACCTTGATAACCAAATATGCCCTAGTGATGGAAAATGGCACATTTTCAGTGAAACGTATTCTTCATTTTCCTTAACTATACAAAAGCCTGTTTCCTAACATATCAATGAACATAAACGAGATTCAATTACCACCTGCTTGCTATTTAATGGATCCAAGATGCAAGTTGTGTAAGGGTCTGTGGTGTTGTCAACATTCTAAATCCCTGGGTCAATTGGAGACATGGGGGGTCATTAGGAGTTTGCATGTATTACGCTGGTAATTCTGGCGGGATACCGGCCAACGATATAATCGTTCCCGCCAATTGATATACGAGAATTACTGGCATATTACACGTGGCAGAAAAGCTGGTAAATCCCTATTCCACGGCATCCTGCAAAAGTCCATGGAGGGGATTGCCGGTATAACTAGCGACGGTAAAACCAGTACTGGTAATACAGGCAGTTTTATGCCGGTGGGGCCCTGATTTACCTCCAGCTGCAAACTTGTATTTTTCCAGTCCAGAAACATGCAGGTAAACGGAATTACTGGCACGTTAATTCCAGGCCAGAAAACTCCTAATGACCCAAGTAGCCGCGACGTTAGGAGGGAACCTCTTAGACGTTTTGTACATAACCTTCATTTTTTTGCAGTGTAGGCTTTTTGGAGCACGTTAATGTTAGGCTTGAAGGCCTCATTTATAATAGCTTTGATGGCTTTTTATTGAAATGATATGCCTTTTTGGATGAGAACCTTTATTTGCAAAGACTCATTTTTATTGTTCTTATGCTTTCAAAAGTTGCAAATGTTTGTATTGGACTGAGTTATGAAAGGATGCATTTGGACGGGGATTTGATGAATGAGTATAAGTGGATTGCATCTTGCTACTGAGACATTTTCAAAATATTAATTATTGATACGTTTAGTGTACACTTGCAAAAGGTTTACAAGTTGAACCGTACCGCAATGAATAATTGAGTTGACAAATAAAAACATGAATTATAAAAGTGGCTAGATAAATCCAAACAGAACACTAAACTCAGAATATATTCAGAAGTGGTTCAAAAATGGAAAAAAAAAACATTTGCTAAACTACATATTATAGATGTTGCAACTCCTAAATAAGTAGTGGCACTCCAAAATAAATTACATGTTGAAAGCTAAGTGTCGTAGATACGGGAAAAAGCAAACCTCACATTATATTGATCTAGCGATACAATTCCTCATTATGGTGTACAGTTGCCCTTTTGACAGCCAGTTCCCTGCATGGCACTCACCATCTGTTGCAGCAATAAAGTTTGTGTACCCACCTACTTGGAGCAAGCATCCTCATTCAGTAACCGGCATCTGTCAGAGACCAACATACTGTGACGAGCGCCTGGATCTGCTGTGGGGGGCGCAGATTGGCAGAGGCTGCCCCCATGTCTCTGCCACCCAGAGCGTCCTACGCTGTGCGAGCAGGACCGGAGCAGAGTCTGCGGCCGCCATCCCACTTTTGGCACTAGTAGTGAGGGGAACCACGGTAATCAGCAGCAGCTGGATAAACCTGAGAAGAAGCCCCGCTTTCGGTAGCTTCCAGCTGGCTAATGATGATGTCTAGTGAGGCGGAACCAATGCGTGAACACATTCCTTTCCAACCAATAACCAATGTCCATGATTCCAGAGGTGGCAACGAACGCTTCTCCCATCATCGTATGGACCTTAAGAGGAAAGGAGGAAATGCTGCCATCAGTGCCACACCACCTGCATGTGTTGGCGATTCCCTCTGCACAGGCAGTGAAAGACGATGACATATTCCCAGCAGGGGCAATGGGAGTGCTCTCTGGGTGTTCTCTCTGGCAGAAGAAGAAGGGACCTTTTGGATTGCTGTCTCAGAGATGAGGACTGAAGCAGAAAAACAAGTAGGGACAAAATAACAGTCTTTGAAATTGCACATTAACACACCTCTTCATCAGAAACCAACGTGATTGACAGTAAAGAGCACAACTGCAGATGCAACGCTATTACATGAAGGTCACAAAAGGGCAAAGAAGCTTAATCTTACAAAGGTTTTCTATAGTGTAATCGTCCTAAAATCTTGAAATTAAAGCCCAAGCGAGTGATAGATATCCACAGATGTCCACATAGACTCCTACCCAAGCCAGTAAATATTCACAATTTTATAATCAGATCGATCCTCATGTGCCTTTTTCAGATAGCCATGGGTGGCTGACGTCTTAAAATCAGCAGATACTCTCCTTCCCAGAATCTGGAGTGGAAACAACATCACCTTCAAAAGAAACATCATCAAAAATACACATAAGAAAAGGAAAGACTTCCTGGCCCCACCGTCCTACCATGAAAAGGTTAGGCATCAATATGGTCTTCTTGATCTTGCAACAATGAAGATCACGCAAACTAGCAGGGCGTCTATTGTTCCATGAAAAGGCCAAAGACAAGACTATTGCTCTACTAATATAGGAAAATTATCTCTGCAACCATATCTACAGGAATTGATAACATATTGCCCCCAGGTGTGCAGCTGCCCCTCTGTGTAGATTACCTAATGTCAAAACCATTTTAGTAGATCATCTGTGTACAATACAGTGTGCAACACAGATGTATTCTCGACAGAGGGGTCATGGTACCCGCACAAGCGAAGACGGCAGATCCATTTGTGAGGTGATTCTCCAGACCATGCATGCACGAAGCCCGTGTTCATGCTCAACAGCCTGGAATAGGTCCAACTATTTAAGCTTTGCTTACTTACTTTTTTTTTTACCCTTATCTTCTTCCATCCTATTTCACCCCTTGTCGGGTTTCAACTTGACTCTCCCAACCACATTATCCAATTGGACACCAGTAAACTCACCACAACAACTTCACAACCACCCTTGCGATCGACTTCAAAGTTACCACATCCTGAATTCCGTCTGATAGTATTTCAAGCTCTCATTAGTGATCTTGTCACTAAAGCGCTTTTGACAGTGATTATGTGGATGGTTTACAGCTTCACATGAATTTGTTCAATTTTAACACACGCTGTACTTTTCATATCAAACTAAATGAATAAGAGCAAAATAGGTTTTTTATCCATGTCAAATACCCCAACCAACGATATGCCTCACGAGACTTTCAAATATGTCATCCTAGTTTTACCACACAACTTTCCAATGATCTTAGAGGGCAGTTTTAAAACCTCCTGCAGACCTGGTAGCTGACAAGTGTTGTGCTACAAAATGCTAATGTCTTATGCACGTAGAGTCATGCAACGGCTTATAAAACACACATGTCTAAGAAGGTACCATGCACACCCTGTATGCTATGGTAAGTAAATTATCTTTTTTTTGTATCACGTTCACATCAATCAAATGTTAGAATTGATATGATTTGCACTTTGCTATACCACCTGCAAAAATGTGCTCCAAGAATGAGCCCAATCTCTGCTCGGATCATCCGGCCGTTCACATTGAGCTAGAGGACCACACCATCTCAACATCATAGATACACATGGAGGTTTGATGAGTCTCTTCTAGTGACTCACATATTAGGATGGAATTTCAAAATGCTGCTGACCAAGGCTTCAAAGTTTCGAATTGTAACCGCCTCCCACCCCAGATACTTTCAGAGCTACTCTTATAGGGACCACATTTACATTATGGCACAAGACAAATGAAAACTCCAAAGCTAAAGTAGCAAGACTGGAAAAACAGATATGTGGACTGGAGTGCTTACAAATCTCCTCTACAAACCTCAAATAAAAAGGCATTGGCACACATACACCAAGATAATGGCAGATAAGGCAGGAGAATATATAGCTCACGAAAACAAGAGATATTTGTATACTCCAATAAGGCTTGCAAGTTTCTTGCACATTTTGAAAAAGTGAAAAAGACAGAATTTAAAAGGGGATAATGGGGATATTCTCATAGCTGCCCCAAGATAGCTGGTACTTTTCACACTTTCTTTGAGTGTGTGCACTCTCCCACTAACAAGCGTGAGAGGAATTCCAGGGCCAAAACCAAATAAAATGAAAGTCAAAATCACTGTGATGGAAATTAGAAAAGAAATACTAGTGTTGGTGGGAATGTCCCAGGACCCCCAGGTAAATGGCAGGGGTTTGCAAAGATTTTAAAGACTGACAGTTTCCACCACTATTAAATCATTTTATTTCAAAAACTAAAACAATATAGCCACTGGATCCAAAGCCCATCGTTTTCATTCTCACAACAGATAAACAATAAGCTATCCCGTCTGACTACAGGACTAATTATTTAATTATGATTTTAGGATGTATGTAAAGGTTCTGCTAAATAGACTGAAAATCCTAAGCGACAAACACATTTGAAGTTTGCAGATTAGCTTCCTCACAGGTTGCATGGCTTGCAAAAACAATAAACTACTTGCCAACCTGCTTTAGTGGCCACCAGGTGGCTGCTGCCACAATCCTATTGGATGCCAAGAAAACATTTCACAAAGTCTCATCACCTTTCCTTCGAGAATCACTCCAATGCTTTCATTTTGGTGACAGAATCAAACATATTATGATGGCCCACAAAAACCACCAAAAGCCTGTGATTAGTAAATAACAAAACTTTGAACTTTTTCACCTTATTTCAAGAGATGAACCGAGGATGCACCCTATTGCCACTCATTTAATTACTCGCGTTTCAGACATCAAGTTAACAAGGTACTCCAGTGACATGATATAATATGATTGGTTATTTATAACACGCTTAATACCCGGGGATCAAACCTGTGTTGCTCCGTGTTGTCTTGCTTCCAAGGCGCGAACGTTGCCCCTGAGCTATGTGGTGGCTCAAGGATTCGTACAGCCTTCAAGTTAAAGAGAATAATGTTATGACAAAAAATATTAGGTTTGTCCTATTCTTCATCAAATTTTGTCCACGTCAAAGTTCATCTTTACTTTTTGGAAGACGAGCTCAAGTTAGAGCCTCTCTTTTATTGGCTTTGCCTTCGGAACAACTTCAGAGGCTGTCTTTACACATTTTATCAACAAAGCATGCTTATTATACCCCAACGTGATGAAGATACTATGGTTCATTCATATTGAGCATTGTGTCTAAGATAAATGCAATGGATCCCTTGTATAACCATATGTTTATGGACAAGTTGTGTATAATTGCTTGTAAAACAACTCACTACTGTTATAGAAGTACAAAGATATCACAAAGAACTAAAATTGCAAACCATCCTCTATCATGTACTGCTCAGTAGTAATACTATTCAAAAATACCTCTTGTGGAGAATTGAAATCAATGAACAAAGATTGGTTACAAGAGAAATAATAAATACATTTCTGCTAAGGGCTGTAACCGTTGTATGGTCCAATCAAGGGAGCTCTACATGTCCATTATCTAGGGCACTGTGTGATGATCTTCCATTTTCTTTCTTTTGCCAAATGTATGCTTCGATCAGGAGAAATAACTTACTGTTCATCCTTAGAGAATCTGGGGTCTAGCAATGTGGACAGGCCCTGTGCAATTTATTAATGTTGGAGACCCCACGTAAAGGATGGGCAGTACTGTCACACGGTCTCTGCCAAAAAGACTGTAAGTGGTTTCAACCCAGCACTCCAACTAAGTCAATGGCTAGCGTGAGATGCCCAGCTTGAACCCTTAATTTATATATTTTTATGTCAAAAGTTCTTTTATTTCTGGATGATGTACCCTTATATCACACCCCTCTCTTTGAATCCCCCCCGGTCTCACTGAACCAAGAAGTAGGTTGTTTTGCAAAGTTAAAAGATGTATTTGATGAATTGAACAATATATATATATACATCACACTTTTATGAATATGAACAATATCTAAATATCACACTTATTAATATTTATACACTGATCAGCAATGGCTGATGTCACAACAATCAACAATCTCTTTAATCAATAGGAGTATGGGTGAGAAGAATAATGTAGCAGGGAATAACTTTTGTGTGGGTTCAATGAAATGCAATGATAGGAAATTAATGCAGCACAGAAATAAAACTTGATACGAATTCAATCAAAGACAATGTAATCACTCTTTCCCCTTGTTCCTACTCAATCCCCCCTAATATGCAATATGAAGAGATGGAATGAGGACACACAGGTTTCAGGAATACAGTCAACAATGCAATTCAATCCCAATTATCCAGCAAGTTTAGAGGGAACAGGAATGATTTTAAACAGGTCAAATGCTTTTGAATGTGATTTGAAATGAATGGGAAAAATGCAAAAAATGTATTTTAATTCGCTAAATGGGAATCAAAACTAGTGGGAGCTGCTTTGGATAGGTTCAGGTAGACACTAGCAATGATGTTTGAAATGTCAGATAGGAAACTAAATTCAGAGGTTGGATGCAAGAAATAGCGATTTTATATGGAATGAAATTGAGCCAAATGCAGAATCGCAGCATACTGTTCAGTGTGCGAGAAATTCGATTACAGAGAAACTATATAGAGTTGGAGAGCGTGTGAAAGCTGAGGATGTTAGCTTCAATTTGACATTTAAATTTCGTTCCTAGCATGCACGGTTCAAAAGATTTCAAATGAGAGATACGCTATTGAAGATTACAAACAAGGATTTCTTAACACTAAGGGGCTATAAAGATGCAAGATACCCAACGGTGCTCTGCTCTGACTTTTGCCCGCCAAGACACGTGTACTTCTTCAGCAAATATATTTAGCGCATAGATAATTTATCACTACAATTATCACAGGACTATGTGGATGAGAGAAGGATTCAGGATAGACAAAAGAGATTCTACAATACAATCCAATCTGGATATGTTGGACTGGGTTGGATGGGATTACTTAAGACTAACATTGGCTATGGACAGTTCTATGCTAAATACTCACAACTATGGCTTTGGATTGGAATAGGCCCGTCAGGATCTGGTCAAGGGTTTTGGACCGGAATCTGCTAGCCACCGGACAGGATTCAGGTTCTTGTTTCTGCTCTCAGCAAGGCACTCTGGTCTGCACGGCCTCCTGGACTGGATCTGATGGGTTGGTTCTGGGTACAGCTCTGCTCTACTGTTTTGGATCTTTGGGTTCTAGCAAGGGTTCTTCGCAAGAAGCAGCAAAAACAGCACAGCCAGGCTTTTGGATTTGTGATGCCCCTTGGAAGTATGGGGTTAAAATCAGGTTGCAAGATTTTAAAGGCCAGCTGAGAAGGGTTCAGCTTTTTGGATTGGGCCTTTTGCTTCAGGGTTCTGGAGTCTGGATAGTTCTGGAGTCTATGATGATAGGAAATTAATGCCGGACAGAAATAAAACTTGATATGAATTCAATCAAAGACAATGTAATCACTCTTTCCCCTGTTCCTACTCATTCCCCCCTAATATGCAGTATGAAGAGATGGAATGAGGACACACAGGTCTCAGGCATACAATCAACAATGCAATTCAATTCCAATTCCCCAGCAAGCTTATAGAGAACAGGAATGATTTTAAACAAGTCAAATGTTTTGAATGTGATTTGAAAAATGCTAAAAATGGGTTTTAATTCACTAAATGGGATTCAAAACTAGTGGGAGCTGCTTTGGATAGGTTCAGGTAGACACTAGCAATGATGTTTGAATGACTGGCAGATAGGAAACTATATTCAGAGGTTGGATGCAAGAAATAGCAATTTTACATGGAATGAAATTGAGCCAAATGCAGAATTGCGGCAAACTTTTCAGCATGCGAGAAATGCGATTACAGAGAAACTATAAGGAGTTGGAGAGTGTTTGGAAGCTGTGGATGCTAGCTACAATGTGACATTTAAATTTTGTTCCTAGCACGTACGGTTCAAAAGTTACAGAGGTTTTAGAAAAGGTCAATTTTTCAGAAAAGAGTCAAGATTTCAAATGAGAGATGCGCTGTTGAAGATTACTAACAGGGATTTCATAACACTAAGGGGCTATGAAAATTCAAGATACCCAACAGTCAGCCACCAGAACAGTGGCACCTCCGATCTTACTTTTGCCCGCCAAGACACTTGTCCTTCTTCAGCAAATATATTTAGCGCAAAGATAATTTATCACTACTATTATCACAGGACTATGTGGATGAGAGAAGGATTCAGGATAGACAAAGGAGATTCTACAAAACAATCTGGATATGTTGGACTGGGTTGGATGGGATTACTTAAGACTAAGATTGGCTATGGACAGTTCTACGCTAAATACTCACAACTATGGCTTTGGAATGGAACAGGCCCGTCAGGATCTGGTCAAGGGTTTTGGACTGGAATCTGCTAGCCACCGGACAGAATTCAGGCGCTTGGTTCTTCTCTCAGCAAGGCACTCTGGTCTGCACGGCCTCCAGGACTGGATCTGACGGGTTGGTTCTGGGTACAGCTTTGCTCTACTGGTTTGGATCTCTGGGTTCTAGCAAGGGTTCTTGGCAAGAAGCAGCCAAAACAGCACAAACAGGCTTTTGGATTTGTGATGCCCCTTGGAAGTTTAGGGATGAAATCAGGTTGCAAGATTTTAAAGGCCAGCTGAGAAGGGTTCAGCTTTTTGGATTGGGCCTTTTGCTTCAGGGTTCTGGAGTCTGGATAATTCTGGAGTCTGGATAGTTCTGGATCTGGATTCTCCTTCAGAGTGCTTCGCCAGTAAATCAGTGATGGGTGAATGTTTGTGTGTCTGTGCCCTCAACAGTACCTATTTATCCATTTTCCAAAGGGGTGGGGAGGCTGATTATACTAAGCCCACCCTCTAGGAAACTGATTGGTCAGAGAATTTCCTCTCCCCTGATCTGAGAAGCAACAGTGTGTCATGATGCATCATGTTTATGGTCCAGGGAGAAAACCCTCCCCTTTGTTTCTGTACAGTATATCTTATTTTTCACAAAAAGCATATTTATAATATCACTAATTTACTAATGCTACATATTTACATCCCAAATTAAATAAGGCACACATCCGTCAAAGTCCCATCTTCTGGAGAGCTTCGGTTCACACATGACAGTTTTTCGCGCTTTTGGTCGGTTACTCAGTGTCAGTTCTGTACCAATGTTTTCACATATATGCACAGACCATCTGGGCATATTCCTGTAAAGTTTCATATTTTTAACATTATCACAACTGCTACAAAGTCCACATTTTGATAATTCTGTCTCTGAATATCACACAAGTTCCAGAGTTGTTTCTACTTGTGAGCAACATTTTCATTTAAATGATCTCTAAATTCCATATTTTTACCAGTTCAACACAATTTTCTATAAGTCTTTTTCAAACAGATATTTACTGTGCTTTCTGAATAAACAAAACTGCTTGTCTCTGCCTCCAATGTCTTGGCTGGGCTAGAGAGCAGTCCAAGGCATCTCTGACTTTGGCATCTGGTTTCAGACTACACCCGAATTAGCATTTCCTTTGAGTCAAAGGGAGTCTTTTGTCTCCTAGCACAGCAACAGGCCAAAGTGCTCCTCCCTTTTCCTTTCGCACCTCCCTGCCAGTTCCTTAGCAGAGAGCAGGGGAAAAGATTCCTTTGTTTGGGAGAAGGTGTGTAATGTCTTTGAAGCCCAGTGTAACTGGCTTTAACTTTTACACAATGTTTAAAATAGTCTTCTCCTAAAACACAAATTACATTTTTAACAAATATATCAACCATTGTCTTAATTCCAGCCTTTTTAAAAAAATATTGTTTTGAATTGTATCCACCTCTATTGCTTCTGATAGCAAGTCTTTCCTTTTCATACTATGATTTTATTGTATCAGTTTAAACTGACAGGTTAAGTAATCGCCAGCTTCTGACACAGGCGAGTAGTGGTACTGCGCCCATTTTTGACATATTCTTCCAAGCAAGCATCTTTAAATGTGTATTTTTTTCTGATCAAATATGTTTCTGCTGACATTGTGCTTAGGTGAATTCTTTATATACAGTGATGTTTAACACCCAACAGGGTTGTTGGATCTCTTGTGATGTTTGGGAACCAAGATTCTTGCACTTTCCACAGCCAAGGAAAAACAGATTTTTAAACAGCTCTGTGTTTCTCTTGCAAGGCAGGACTGCTTTTTCAAATAGTTTCATTTTCCTCTGTGGGCAGCCAAATGATGGGTTTTGGCAGTGATCTCCTGTGTTATCACGGACATAGGCAAAAGTGGATTGGCGGCCTATTTTTCGGGTTTTCCTGCGCACTTCTGGGTGATTTTAACACGCATAATGCTTTCCAGCGGCCAATCTGAGGTTTCTGATGCAAGCAGTGCACAGTAATGTTGCAGGGGATGGACGAGTGGGTTAAAACATCCCACAAGCCCCCCCTCTTGCGATTTGGCATTGACCGTCCAACAATGGGAATTTGCAAGACTGGGATGTCAGTCTCATCTCTTTTGGTTCCAAAAATGGCAAATTTCATCATCTTTTCCTCCATCAGGGTGGATCGACCGGTTCTTCTCGCCCAGTCCTGATGTGAGTATTGAGCGATACTCCGGGGCCATTGGATCTTTGCTCCCGGCCCCTGGGTAGTCCTCCTTGGTTTGATTCTCCATGGTTTCCAATCCTAGGATAACAGAGCAAAAACATATTTGTAGACATTTCCCCACCACTACTAATGTAGTGCGCAGCGGACTACTACATTTTGATAATTTTTTTTTGTAAATTCTGGACTATATATGGAATATTTTATAGTGCGGATTCTAAGGAGCTGGAGTGACCCCCTCTGGGGTTCCAGAAGACTCCTCCAGTTGCTGCACAGTGTGCCTAGGATGGCAGCACTTTAGTTGGTTTAGTTGGTTAATGTGGACCCACTTATCTTCCCCCTCTGCCAAACTGCCTTTGGGGATGTGGATTTTGTAGGCGACTGGTGAGATTTTGTCTATAATTTGAATAGGACCCCTCCAGGTAGGCAAAAATGTGCGCTGTTTGGCCTGGTTCCTTTGGAAATTGTATAAGTAGATCCGGTCCCCTACATTGTATTCTTTTCTTGTAGTCTTTAAGTCATAGTTGGTCTTCATGCTGTCTGCAGATCTCTCTAGATTTCGCTGAGCATAGGCAAAAGCATGTTGAAGGTGTTTTCTTAGATTTTCAACATACTCATGAGTTGTGGAGGCATTGATCAATGTCTGCTCTTGGGTTCTGTAGAGCAGATGTTGGGGTAGCACCATCCCGCATCTAGTCACCAGCTCAAACAGTGACATTTTAGATGCAGATGAAGGGGTAGATCTGATGGCCATTAGGACAAGAGGTAATCGAATATCCCAACTTGGACCAGAATCTGCCACAAATGTTTTTAATATGCTCACAATTATTTTGTTATATCTCTCTACTGAACCACTAGAGGCTAGCTGGTAAGCAATGTGTAGCTTCCTTTTTACCCCAAGTATCTCCCACATCTTTGTCATTACTTTGCTGGCGAAATGGCTACCTCGGTCTTACTCGATCCTTTGGGGTAGTCCAAAACGTGAAAAGATGTGGTTGATCATCAGGGCAGCTGCTGCTTCTGCCTTGCAGTTTGGGTCTGGGAGATATTCCACCCATTTAGTAAACAAGCATGTCATGGTCCACATGTACTTGTTTCCCCTAGAGGAGTGAATCACGGGCCCAATAAATTTGACTTGTAAATCTGACCATGGCAGTGTCATCCCCCTCTTTTGGAGAGGCACATGGTGTGTGAGGGATGTTGGCTCAAATTGTGCACACACAAGACACCCCTTCAAGTATTGGTCGAGGTCCTGCCCCATATGTGGCCAGTATGCAACCTCTCTTAAGATTTCAAGTGTTGTATGAAACGTCCTATGACCGGATGTGGCCGCATCATGGGCGTGACTTAACATCAGGCTTCGGAATGAGGTAGGGACCACCCACTGATCATGGCGAGCTAGGGATCTCCTGACCAACAAACCGTCTTGGATTCAGAACATTTTTGGACATTTCATCAACACTCTGAGGTCCTCTTTCATAATGTAATCGGTATCCATCAGGGGAAAGTTCTCAGGGTCCTCAACGTGTTGATAAAACTTACCAATTATTGGATCCCCTTTCTGAGCTGTAATCAAATCAGCATCTGGGGTCTTCTTACTCCATTGTGCAGTTGAGAGTTCATTGTGAGCATTTGCCTGGGACCTAGTGATAGCAGTGACCTGAATATCCCCCAACAGGGACTAGTTCTCTAGTAGATCCCCTTGGATGGCTCCGGTTTTGGCCAGCTGATCAGCTAGGTCATTTCCAGTTTTGTCTGGTCCCTCTACTTTAGAATGACCCTTGATCTTTTTCCAGTAGATAGTCATCCCATTCGAGGTGACCAGATCATCAATATTTTGAATTAATGTCCCATGTTTCAAGGGTTTATTACTAGCACATAGCATGCCTCTGGTTTTCCAGTTAACCAGGTGCTCCACGAACCTGTTCCGTACATAATCCGAATCTGTGATTATGGCCAGTTCGTGGAGTTGATGTTGGACAGCAGTGAAGATGGCTTGATGCACAGACATCAACTCTGCCACTTGACTATTTCGGGGACCAATCTTGTACCCAGCGGAAGGTTCTGGGGTCTCATTCACCCATGCATTCCCTACGCCGGCCACAAGTTCTTTTTCCCCGTTGTTGTCAACATGGGAAGAGCATCCATCCACATAGACAGTGGGCATTCCCTCACACTTGTATTCTTCAAATACTTTGTCTGGGGAATCTAGGTATGCCTCCATGTTGTCCTTGATTTTTAGACTCTCGTCCTCGAGACAGTTTTCTCTGGCACAATCATGCAAGTCAGCAACCTTGCGCGAGGGGACTCTTCTTGTTTTGGCCATATCTGACCTCCACAGGAAAGCCTTGCATTGACAGAATCCAGGAAATAATTCGGGAATTACTTTAATTTCCGGCCCGGATTCTGTCACTTTGGAGATATTGCAGAGGCTGGTGTGGAGTCTCCACTATGATGTGTTCCCCCTGGATAAACGGGCGGTAATTCCTAAATGCCCACACCGTTGCCAGGAGTGCCTTCTCACAATCGTTGAATTTTTCCTCCACAGAGGATAAAGTTTTACTCGCATAGGAGATCACTTTATTGACCTTGTCATGCTTTTGGTATAATACTGCAGTCAAGCATGTATTAGAGAACCCTGTCTCCAAAAAGAACTCCTTGTTTTTGACAGGGTAAGCTAGACAAGGCGCTTGTGAGATGCTTCTTTTGAGCTGTCTTACTGCCTCGGCTTGCTCTGGACCCCACTCCCACTTGACCCCCCCCTTCAAAAGATGAATCAGGAGTCTTGTGATCTCTGCGTATTCCTAAATGAACTTTCTACTGTAGTCAGTCCAAGGAGGCTCCTTAGTTCCCACAGAGTTGTGGGGTCTTTCAATTTCTGGAGTGCTTCCACTTTCTTTTCCTGGGGACAGAGACCCTGAGGAGTTATCTCATGCCCCAAGAAATTGACACGGGTTTTACAACACTGTGCCTTTTGAAAGGAAAATGTTGCTCTGGTGGCCCTCAACTGCATCAGAACATAACAGAACTCCGCTATGTGTTCCTCCACAGATGAGCTTTTGATGAGAACATCATCTACATAGGCCAGGTTACCCCTATCACCCAGGTTGGGCATGGCCTTATGTAGAAAAATGTTGAATTCAATGCCGGAGTTGATGTATCCGAAGGGAGTCCGGGTCCATGTGTACTGCTGCCCCCCCAAAGGTAAAGGCCAGCTTGTATTGGTCCTCCCTACTGACAGGTACAGTCCAGTATACATTGGTCAGGTCTATTTCAGTGAATACCTGTGACCCCTGGATCTGGGCCAGATCTTGGTCAATATAGGGAAGAGGCCATCGGGAAGTATGGTCCCATTTGTTGAGCTCCCTAAGGTCGGCGCAGAGTCTCCACTGGCCGTTTGGCTTCAATATCCCCAGCACCGGATTATTGAAGGTGCTGTGGACTGGACGGATTTTCCCACAGGACTCAAGGTTCTTAATTATTTCAGTAAGGGACTCCATTGATGCGAAAGGCAAGCGATATTGCTTCACAAACACTGGAGTCATGCCGGGGTCCGTGGGAATTGTTGTGTGGATGTCGGTGCGACCACAGTCATATGAGTCCACTGCAAAGAGATCTTGAAAATCCAAGAAAACTTGTTTCAGCTTTTGCTTCTGCTCCAGAGTCTCAAAGGCATCATCTAGGTTGACTCTCTCTTCAACCATCTGCCTGAAGCCTGGAAAGACTTCTGGTTTTGGTATCTCAGCGGCCTCCTCTAGTTGGGTGGAGAAGTCCCTGGTCACAGTGCTGATTTGGAGTGGTGGCTTCAGGTGGGGAAGGCAGCCCTCATGGACCCGAAAAATCACCTCATCCCTCCTAAAGTCACAGGTCACATATTCCTTACCATAAGGGCAAGAAATGTACACCAGGAAGTTCCGCCCATGCCGGGTAAAGATCCTGTCTGGTGTTGTGTTGTCATCACTATCAATGTCAAAATAGTCCTTGGGGATTGGTCCTAACAGTTCATTACCTAAATCTATGGAAAAATGTCGGTCATCAACCGCCATTCCAACAATGGTGCCTGCGGCTAGAGTGATACTCTTTAAGTCGCTGTTGTCCACCTCTATTGGAATGGTGTTATGTTCTGTAGTGACTAGTGGTGTTGGGTTTACCCCCAACCCTTGCTGTTGGAGAGAAGCCTTTAAATGAATATAGGCATCAGGGTTTTTCAATTTCTGTCCTCTTTTAACTCTCACTTCCAGGGAGAATTGTCGGGTCCTTTCTGGGATGGTGATTTCCTCTCCAATCTGAATTTCAACTGCATAAGGCAGCAGTTGAGCTGACCTAAATGCTTTCTCTGGGTCATAAAAGCCCATGGGATTATCCGCTAATCGGGACCAAGCTTTGAAGTTTATTAGGTCCAAACTAATGGCAAAGCGATTGAGAATATCACTGTCTAAGTAAAAGGCGGTAGTGACGTCTCGCACGAACAGTTATGGACTATGCTCTTGTTGCCTATGGAGATTTTGAGAATACATCTGTTTGGCAAGAGATGTTTGGATTTGGGTGTTTCCAGATCCATTTCCCATTTGTCTATCAGTTTGAATGTGGGAATGTCTGGATCTTTTGGGAGTTGGCGGAACATGGCTTCGCTGATGAAGCTCTTACCGTTGTTCACACACAATCGGGCGAGAACAGAGTCCTTTCCTTCATTTAACTGAACAGGGATGAACAACCGCTCTCCAATTTGCTGAATATCAGCCAAGCTTTGAGCTGATTTCTCATCTTTCTGGACTATAGGAGTGGGAATGTCTGATTGTGGATTGGTAAAGAATGTCAGAGTGTTTCCTTCCCGTGTGGAATTCCACCTTAGACTGGAAGGAATGTTGATTTTCAGAAATAGAGACGACCCCCCCATCACCAGTTTGTTGTCCTACTGCTATTACTGTCACGTCTGGAATTTGATTGTTCTGGAAGTGAAATTCTACTTGATCCGATTTTTGTTCAACCATGTGGCAGGTGCCTTTTAAACTAACATGGTTGACACTCTGTTTTAGTTTGATTGGTCTGCTAGTCTGGGTCCCGAGGACCTTGTTTACACAATCTATTAGGGTTGACAACCTTCCCAGGAGGTCATTCCCTAGTTAACAAGGGGTGCCCTCTGGAGTCACAACTATGACCGGGTGCTTCACCTTGTGTCGCCCAATTTTAATGTCCAAATCCGCAGTCCCTATCGACAGGAATTTCCTTCCTGTCAAAGTTCTGAAGTTGTCCAGGAAGAAGGGTGAGAGGAATTTGGTAATTCTCCCCCCTTCCTGAATTCAGTTTATCAAAGGGCTTTTTGGACAGAAGGGTGGCTTGGGATCCAGTGTCCACCAGTGCCAAAATTGTACCCTGCCCCTGTATTTGTACCGGGGCATAGAATCTTCCCTCCTTCTTCGCAAGGGGGCAGAGATAATGCACATTTTTGGACAACTGGTGGGTTCGTTTTCTAGTTTTGGACACTGATAGAGAAGAGATTTGGGCAGAATTTTGTGGGGAGTCTTGGGAATCTGAAAAGAAAAGGTGGCAACTAGAGATGGGAGATGTTTTGAGTCCCCCTGTTTCTGGTGCTGGGCTGCCCTCCACCCCCTTTTTGGAGGCAGTCACCAGGATGGTTTGAACCAGGGGATTTTCATGTTGTTGGTTCTGGGGTTGGATGATGGGTGCTGCTTGCTCAGTCCCCACATCTACCCAGTCTGGATTTGAATCCTTTGGGACCCATTTCTCTTTGGGAGGAGTTCCCCCATCTCTGAAGGAGTAGATCCTTTTCCCAGGATCCTCTGAGGATACCTCTCCTTCAAATTGGAAAATCTGTATCTCCTCCACAAAATGGGTCTGTTTTGGTTCTTTGTTTCTCCTATCCCCCCCCCTCTGTTCCTTGCGTGGCAGACTTTCAGGGGCAGGAGATTTTGGTTCTGGTTCCTGGGTTTCTAGGGGCTTTTTACAAGTGGGGAAGGAAGCTTCCTCCAAGGCTTTACACCCCCCTTCCCCTTGCGCCTCCTCCCTGGGAACCGGTGGGTTGTCGGGGTTCTGCCCCCGTCATTGTTCTGGAGCACCAGGACAGAAGTTGGAGGCATTCTGTGCCGGCATGGCCATCTAAGAGTTCTGTTGAGCCCTCAGCATGCGACCCAGATCCTGTGCCATGTTTTGGACCTGGCGCTCTAGCTGTGATACCCGCTCAGGCTGATACGGGGGGGTTCTCATTTCTCCCCTGGGCTGATCCCAGGAAGGTTAGCTATCCCTTCTCTGGAAATACCCCGGGTTTGGAAAATGTGGGTACCTCTCCACCCTTGGCCTCCCCTCTCCCGGATTGGGTTGTCTGGGCTCAGGAAATTGGGGAAAGAAGGATGGATTGTTCTGGGGTTGAAAGTTTTGTAGGTACCTGGGGAAAACGTTCTCTCCAGGATTTGGGGAATTTCTGCCCTCCTGAGGGAAGTTCCCTGGGTTAGGTGCTGCTTGGTTGGATCCCCCTCCTTGGGCTGGAGGACTCACACATAACCCAGGATGGGTCTATTCACCTTGTAGCTGGGACTTACATAGTCAGGGGAGTGAGGGATCCCATTTGTGGGACTACCTACTTGGCTCTCTGTCTGTGACTGGCCCGAGGGCCTTCTGGGCTTGGGATTATTCTGCTGTGCAGGTGGGTTTTTAGGCCCCCCATCTCTAAGTCTAAAATGGGGGCAACCTTCACCTCTGCCACCTTAGCAGCAGCAGGAGTGTTGGTTGGTTTGAGGCTTTTAGGATTATTCTTGCTTTCTATGGGCTTTTGCACCTCATAAATTTGGGTGGCCTGTTCAATGACCCAGTCTAGTGATCTTTTCTCATGAAAATCTCTCGCTAGCTGGGTCATGATGTACTTTGGTAGGGCGTGGAAAAAAGTATTGACAAATTCTTTGCTGTCTGTGCACACCCTTTTCGTGGTTTGCGCAAAGGCATGCTTTAGTTCCTGCACACATTCTTGTGGGGCTTGATCCTCCCCATATTGTAAGTTGTAGGGTGCCTTGCGAGCCTCCTGGGGATTTCTGTGAACAGAAAAATACTTCAAGATAGCCGCCCCATATGTGGACCATCTGGAATGATTTTGGTCCTCCAGCCCTGCAAAGAAGCTGGAGTATTCTGGTGAGAAGGTCCATATCACATACTGAATGCAGCTACTGCTGTCTTTCGAATGGAAAGTTTCCATCATCTGCTCAAAGAGCTCTAAGTGCTTCCAAACAGAATATTTGGCGTTCTTATGAAATGGCGTGATGTTGCTCCTTATTGTCTTGATTTGTTTTAAGGGGTCCTTAAGCAAGGCCCTTTTTGCCTTATTGGCCTTCTTGGTTTGGGTAACCCTGGTCCAATCCTCCTCTGACTCAGAGGCACTGCTCCCAGAGGTGCCCGTCTGGTCTTCTAGGTTCTCCTGGATTTTGCGAGCCTGGGAATGGCTGGCAGAATGTGGGGACCTAGTCTCCTGTGCCGTGAGGTGCTCAGAGGAGTGTTCTGATTCCTCCTTGATCCCAGGATTTGATGGGTACCCCCCCCCACTGTCCTAGCTGGGCAGAGGTTTTCAGGATGCCCTTAGCGGGCCTACTCTCATGGGGTTCCCCACTAAATCGCACAGTACTTGGAAACCCATACCCAGATGCCCGCTCATCCATTCCTGGGAGGTGCTGGTCTATGAGCCCCATACTTCTGATTAGATTGAAATCTGCCATCCCCGTGGCCCTGGGCTCATGTGTGCCAGTGGACATAGGGGTGGCAGAGTCCAAGGACTGGGAGAGATGAAGGCCTCTGGTACTAGGGTTCCTGGGGTTATACTCAGGTGTTTCCCTTTCCCAGCGAACTTCATCTCTATCAGCCCCTGCTCCCTGTTGCCGTGCAAGAACCTGAGCTTTCTGTTCCTCAATCAAGGCCTTACTAGTCTCTATCAGTCTCTCTTGCATGGCTACCTGCCTGTGGAGCCTGTCATTGTTCTTACAGATAGCCTCATTTCCTCTCTGTGCTTCCTGGGTTGTTTTTGAGTACTGGGCCAGTCTTTGCTGCAGGAGGGTTACCTCATGAGTTCAGTCCAGACCGGTCTGGTCCTTCCTTGCTAGAGCCTCTTCCACCCTCCTAGTGAGCTCTAACAATCTTTCATGCTCTTTTTGTAGGTCACCCAGTCCCTGAAGGGCCAGGTGATTTTCTTCTGCTTTCTCTTTTAAGTGAGAGACTTCCTGGCCTAAGGTGTCCCTTTCCTGAGCAAGAGCCTGCCTCTGTGCCGCCAGGTCGTCCCTCTGTCTTTGAAGCGCACCAGCTTTCTGGCCCTCTTCATCAAATTCTGCCTGGGTGCCCAGGTCTTTCAGGATTAATTTATTGCTCTCCTCTTTCTCTCTATCTAGTTGGCTTTGCAGGGTGGCTACCTGCTCTGTGCATGCCCTGTTGAAATGTATCTGTTGCTCCAGATTTTTCTGGCTCTGCAGTAGGGAGTCCAAACTTGCCTGTATTCCTGCTGCAAGGCCAGAATTCTGGTGTCCTGTTCTGCCTTTTCCTGCTGCAGGATACCCATGTCCTCTTTTATTTTGACTATATACTGCCTGCTTTCATTTTTGGACTCCTGGCTCCTCTGTAGCCTCTGCTCAGAATAGTCCAGATCAGTGTGGGGCTTTTCTAATGCTATCAGTTGCCTACTTGCCAGATCTTGGCCTTCAGCATATTTATCCTGTATGGCTCCAATAGATAAATATAGATATGTCTCAATGTTGGCAATCTTATTCTGCTCATCCTTGGCCTTAGGGGCCATATATAGATCACTCAGGGCCATGTGTAAGGGACCCCGGTCTTTCCACATATCTAACTCTGTTGAAGTGATCTGTTGTGTGATTGTCTGCAACCACACATTCTGATCCTGCTCTGTCCATTCACCTCTCACAAATAGCATATGCAAAAGGTGTTCTCTAGCTATATTGATGTCTACCAATGTCGCCATTCTGGAAATATTAATTTCCTTCCTGACTTACAGAAGTTTTATTTTATTTTTGCAAAACAGACTGTTTCCTTAGAGCGTTCCCTTTTGAGGGGTGCTTTTACAATGTAACACAGCGTGGTAGCCCAACAGGATTTATGTACCCTGTCCGTTAGCACACTGTATTAAACTTTCACAAGTGGTATATCTAAACCAGAAATCCCGCGACGAGCCCCCAATCTTTAAGTGGTTTCAACCCAGCACTCCAACTAAGTCAATGCCTAGCGTGAGATGCCCAGCTGGAACCCTTATTTTATATATTTTTATGTCAAAAGTTCTTTTATTTCTGGATGATGTACCCTTATATCACGCCCCTCTCTTTGAATCCGACCCGGTCTCACTGAACCAAGAAGTAGGTTGTTTTGCAAAGTTAAAAGATTTATTTGATCAATTGAACAATATATATATATATATATCACACTTTTATGAATATGAACAATGTCTAAATATCACACTTATTAATATTTATACACTGATCAGCAATGGGTGATGTCACAACAATCAACAATCTCTTTAATCAATAGGAGTATGGGTGAGAAGAATAATGTAGCAAGGAATAACTTTTGTGTGGTTTCAATGAAATGCAATGATAGGAAATTAATGCAGCACAGAAATAAAACTTGATATGAATTCAATCAAAGACAATGTAATCACTGTTTCCCCTTGTTCCTACTCAATCCCCCCTAATATGCAATATGAAGAGATGGAATGAGGACACACAGGTTTCAGGAATACAATCAACAATGCAATTCAATCCCAATTCTCCAGCAAGTTTAGAGGGAACAGGAATGATTTTAAACAGGTCAAATGCTTTTGAATGTGATTTGAAATGAATGGGAAAAATGCAAAAAATTTATTTTAATTCGCTAAATGGGATTCAAAACTAGTGGGAGCTGCTTTGGATAGGTTCAGGTAGACACTAGCAATGATGTTTGAATGACTGTCAGATAGGAAACTAAATTCAGAGGTTGGATGCAAGAAATAGCGATTTTATATGGAATGAAATTGAGCCAAATGCAGAATCGCAGCATACTGTTCAGCGTGCGAGAAATTCGATTACAGAGAAACTATATAGAGTTGGAGAGCGTGTGAAAGCTGAGGATGTTAGCATCAATTTGACATTTAAATTTCGTTCCTAGCATGCACGGTTCAAAAGTTACAGAGGTTTTTAGTAAAGGTTGATTTTTCAGAAAAGAGTCAAGATTTCAAATGAGAGATACGCTATTGAAAATTACAAACAAGGATTTCTTAACACTAAGGGGCTATGAAGATGCAAGATACCCAACGGTGCTCGGCTCTGACTTTTGCCCGCCAAGACACTTGTACTTCTTCAGCAAATATATTTAGCGCATAGATAATTTATCACTACAATTATCACAGGACTATGTGGATGAGAGAAGGATTCAGGATAGACAAAAGAGATTCTACAATACAATCTGGATATGTTGGACTGGGTTGGATGGGATTACTTAAGACTAACATTGGCTATGGACAGTTCTATGCTAAATACTCACAACTATGGCTTTGGATTGGAATAGGCCCGTCAGGATCTGGTCAAGGGTTTTGGACCGGAATCTGCTAGCCACCGGACAGGATTCAGGTTCTTGTCTCTGCTCTCAGCAAGGCACTCTGGTCTGCATGGCCTCCTGGACTGGATCTGATGGGTTGGTTCTGGGTACAGCTCTGCTCTACTGTTTTGGATCTTTGGGTTCTAGCAACGGTTCTTGGCAAAAAGCAGCAAAAACAGCACAGCCAGGCTTTTGGATTTGTGATGCCCCTTGGAAGTATGGGGTTAAAATCAGGTTGCAATATTTTAAAGGCCAGCTGAGAAGGGTTCAGCTTTTTGGATTGGGCCTTTTGCTTCAGGGTTCTGGAGTCTGGATAGTTCTGGAGTCTGGATAGTTCTGGATCTGGATTCTCCTTCAGAGCGCTTTGCCAGTAGATCAGTGATGGGTGAATGTGTGTGTATCTGTGCCCTCAACGGTCCCTATTTATCCATTTTCCAAAGGGGTGAGGAGCCTGATTATACTAAGCCAACCCTTTAGGAAACTGATTGGTCAGAGAATTTCCTCTCCCCTGATTTCAGAAGCAACAGTGTGTCATGATGTGTCATGATGTGTTATGTTTATGGTCCAGGGAGAAAACCCCCCCTTTGTTTCTGTACAGTATATCTTATTTTTCACAAAAAGCATATTTATAATATCACTAATTTACTAATGCTACATATTTACATCCCAAATTAAATAAGGCACGCATCCGTCAAAGTCCCGTCTTCTGGAGGGCTTCAGTTCACAAATGACAGTTTTTTGTGCTTTTAGTCGGTTACTCAGTCTCAGTTCTGTACCAATGTTTTCACATGCATGCACATACCATCTGGGCATATTCCTGTAAAGTTTCAGATTTTTAACATTATCACAACTGCTACAAAGTCCAAATTTTGATAATTCTGTCTCTGAATATCGCACAAGTTCCAGAGTAGTTTCTACTTGTGAGGAACATTTTCATTTTAATAACCTCTAAATTTCATATTTTTACCAGTTCAACACAATTTTCTATAAGTCTTTTTCAAAAAGATATTTACTGTGCTTTCTGAATAAACAAAACTGCTTGTCTCCGCCTCCAAGGTCTTGGCTGGGCTAGAGAGCAGTCCCAGGTCTCTCTGACTTTGGCATCTGGTTTCACCCTACATCGGAATGAGCATTTCCTTTGAGTCAAAGGGAGTCTTTTGTCTCCTAGCAGAGCAACAGCCCAATATGCTCCTCCCTTTTCCTTTCGCGCCTCCCTGCCAGTTCCTTAGCAGAGAGCAGGGGAAAAGATTCCTTTGTTTGGGAGAAGGTGTGGAATGTCTTTGAAGCCCAGCGTAGCTGGCTTTAACTTTTACACAATATTTTAAATAGTCTTATCCTAAAATACAAATTACATTTTTAACAAATATATCCACCAATCTCTTAATTCCAGCCTTTTTAAAATATAGTTTTGAATTGTATCAACCTCTATTGCTTCTGATAGCAAGTCTTTCCTTTTCATACTATGATTTCAATGTATCAGTTTAAATTGACAGGTTAAGTAATCGCCAGCTTCTGACACAGGCGAGTAGCGGTACTGCGCCCATTTTTGATATATTCTTCCAAGTAAGAATCTTTAAATGTGGATTTTCTTCTGATCAAATATGTTTCTGTTGACATTGTGCTTAGGTGAATTCTTTATATAAAGTGATGTTTAACATCCAACAGGGATGTTGTATCTCTTGTGATGTTTGGGAACCAAGATTTTTGCACTTTCCGCAGCCAAGGAAAAACAGATTTTTAAACAGCTCTGTGTTTCTCTTGCAATGCAGGACTGCTTTTTCATATAGTTTAATTTTCCTCTGTGGGCAGCCAAATGATGGGTTTTGGCAGTGATCTCCTGTGTTACCATGGACATAGGCAAAAGTGGATTGGCGGCCTATTTTTTGGGTTTTGCTGCACACTTCTGGGTGATTTTAGCGTGCATAATGCTTTCCAGAGGCCATTCTGAGGTTTCTGATGCAAACAGTGCACAGTAATGTTGCAGGGCATGGACTAGTGGGTTAAAACATCCCACAAGCCTGAATCCAAATGAGCTAACCAACCCAAAGTCCTAAAGAAGGTACCATCAAATGTTCGACCTTCTAAAAGGTCTACTTTTTGATGGGTAGGTAATTTGGATTCGGTCTAGGGCTTCTGGGGCTGCAGGGGTGTCCCCCGTGTCTCCTGCTCACGATGCTGTATGCAGGGTTTGCGGGGGTGTCCCCTGCAGCTGTCCCACAGTCCCAAAAAAATTAAAAAACAAAAAAAAAGGGCTTTGGGGCTGCATGGGTGTCCCCCTTACCCCCTTGCTCACTATATTGTGAGCGGGTGTTCCGGGGGTGTCCCCCACAGTGGTCCCGCAGTCCCTTCCAAAAAAATAAAAAAGGCCCCGCAATCAACCGTTCACTATACTATACTATAATAATTAATGTAATACAATCAAATATTTGCATATTTCAAAGCAACTATTACATTTCTTTAGAACAATTATAAATCCCTCCCCAAATAAATATATTTTTCCAAACTTAAAAATCATATGGCCAAAATGTACTTACATTTTGTACGTTTACCTTATGCCTAAAATGAGCTGTAAGTTACATGACAATCCGAATACACGTAAAAATATGCTTTGTATACTGTGTTTATGTATGAATAAATAAAGTTTTGAAAATAAAAAAAGAATATGATGCATAAAAATACATAGCACAGCCAACATAATCCTAGAAAATAAACTACCATAATTACCACTAAGCCAATCAAGATTAGTATGGACTCTCAAAAGCCAAGGCACATCCTGCATTACATCAAACACACATACTGCTACATTGTATGTGGATCAAAAACATCTATCTCAAAAAAGGAACAATACCCCCATGCTAAACACACACACAACACCACACACACACACACACAGCTGCAGAAAATCACACACCAACAAGGACAAACCAACCTATGTAGTGATGATGCACATCAGCAAGCACATCATGACGCCACATATACCCTCATAATGGCATCTAGCAGCATTCCAGGTCTTCCATCATAGGAAATGCATGCCTGCAACCTGGCGATAGTGCTCTCTGTGCAGGAATGGCAGGATGCTGCTGCAGCTGCTACACCCCCGCTGAGGAGGTCTACAGAAGGCATCTCACAAGCCATGCAGTCACGTGTCCTGCACCACATAGTGGCATGTATCAGATCAAACAGAAAACGCCATACCCACATACTCCCACCCCTAGAGGAACAAAGACAGGTGGCACATGGATTCTACATGGTGCACAGATTACTTAGGGCCATCAGTGCCAGTGACTGTATTGATGTTGCACTATGACGCCAAGCAGATGCATGCAGGTTCCATAACCAGCACCGCTGGCACTCCATCAACTCACAACTGGTATGTGATAGCAGTGGCCTCTTCATGGATGTGTATGACAACTTTCCAGGATCTGTCCATGATAGCCCTATCTTCCGGGTCTCCAGCTTGTGTGCACAGTTGGAAGCTGGGCACTATGGGGCCATCTGTCTGCTAGGTAAGTACAAAAACTCCCACCACATCCTACCATACACAGGCAGCCTCACATTCACAGATGGATGTACAAACACATGACCATCACAACATGAACATGACATCACTGGGTCTACACAAAGGCAACTAGCACACATGCTACACTACCCACAAATGAGCATACAATGCACACTAGCATGATTCATGTCCTTCCTCTCGTAGGTGATGCTGGTTACCCATTACCCATCTACCTCATGACACCCTACAGGAGGGCAGTCAGCACACAACAGGAAAGATAAAATATGGCACAAAGGGCCAGCAGGGCCTTCATTGAGTGTTCCATAGGGATCCTGAAGATGTCTAGATCACTCAGGGGTATGCTGCTTTACATGACACATGTTGTATTTGACATTATATATGCCTGTTGCATCCTGCATATCATTGCAGTGCACAAAGGTGTACATAATGAACTAGTGCTTGACCTCAGCTGACAGCCTGAAATCAGGCCATCAACCTGGAGGAGCATAGTGTGACTGCAGCATGAATGAGGGAGCAGCTGGTGAACAGCTTCTTCACATGAGCACGCAGGCAGCTTGAGAGGAGCAGTGACTGCACACAAGACAGTGTCCATGATGAAAGGAAGACAAGTGCCAGGAAAGGCCTACACACAGTTACCTGCTTGAGACACCCATGTAAACACGCATGTGTTCATGCCAACACTTAGGAAACATGGATGCCACCACACCCACGGCTTCACACAGCATGAAAAAGCAATGGACACAAATACACAACCATACTGGCACACCAATTAACAGCACATCATCATAATACTATTCAGGATGAGTATGGAGGAGGTGGGGAACAAAAGCATGGCTATTGCACACAGCAGTAGCCAAGCAAACATGTACCCCTCTGCACCATCGGAATCCACACATGCACAGCACAAGACATGTAACACATTACCAATTGTTTACATGCCGAAAGAGGCTAAGGGGCTGCTTAAGCAGGGAAAAAGGGTAGCACAACAGAAAGACACCAACACTTTTTCAGTAATTGACAGGTGGGCAGGGTTTAGGCCATATGACCTAGATCCACTTGCACCTGCTCACCAACTGCAAAGGAAAAGATACATTATGTAGTATATAGGAGGGGAGGGGAGGAAGTAGGTGAGACTGAGGTGGGAGTCGGGCCGCTTTCAGGGTCTAACTTGTCACCTTATGGTCTGCAGCCAGCCACCTGCACGGCCTTCTGCACCATCCTGGGTCTCCTCTTTTTCATGTCATACCTCCTTATCATCAGCACCAGTCTTGTTTACACTCCCAGGTGTGCCTCTATTGATGTCACCAGGGTGGTGCCCAGCCTGAAGACATGTTGTTGCATCTCAGTCGAGTTCTGATTTGAGAGATCAAGCCGGGTGGATTCTCGACGGCTGGTGTTGTCATTGAATTCCCCCGCATGCGCAAGGAGCATGCAGTGCTCAGCCAGTCCTCCTCCTGGACCTCTTGATGGATACTCTCCAAACAGTCATGTGTTGTCCATCCATACTAACTGCTGTCAGAGTGTTCCTCAGGCGCCCCTTACTCCATGGTCACAGCTGCAAAGTTGAAAGAAAAGGAGACATATCAGTTTGTGACATTGTAATGATGAGTGCAAATAAGTGACATTATTGTAGTGACTTATTGATAGGTCCAGGCATGCAAGTGGCAATCACACATCTTCCCATTGCCCCATCAACCCACTCTTGTCATCCACCCATGAATGAGCCCCATAGACCGCCTGGTGCTGCCATTGGCGATGGGTGATGCATTTGATGGCAACATGGCAATGAGTCAGGTGTCTGTGTGGGTTTGTATGGCGGCTGCCCCATGACAAATTGCATTGATATGCGTGTGGGTGAAGGTGTGTTGAATTTCGTTTTTGTGTCCCCAGTGTCCATGTGGCTTGAGGTCAGAAAGTTATTGAACATGTCAGGATGTGGGCCATGTGTGGCATTGCTTGGTTAGTGTTGGGGCTCATGTAAGGGTGGTGTGGGATATGTCGATTGTTGGCAGTGCACAGGTGACAAATGTGGCATGGTGGAATGTCCCTTTGGGTGTTTGTGAAATGTCCCTGTGACTGAGTTGTGTGTTTGCTTTGTGGAGTTAGCGATGCATGTGCCTCTGGTGTTCGCATATTCCAGGAAGGATGCCGACTTGTGTGTGGAATGGGAATGGGTGTAGTTTTGCCATCTGTATCAAGGTTCAAATGTGGTGTTTGCTCAGTGGTGTGTCCTTTGCGCCATAAGACACTGTGGTGTCTTGCAATGGGTAGGGATGGCCCGTGTGCATACATGTGTTTCCTTTGTGCCAGTTGTATTCATGATTCAGGGCCTCATTACGACTCAGGCGGTAAGGGGTTTACGGCGGCGTAAACAGCGCCGACCCTTACCGCCTGATTCCGAGGTCCCTTAGCGCCATGGAGGTTTTAACACCTGCTTTTAGCAGGTGTTAAAATCCATGGCGCTAAGGGACCTTGATGTTAATTACGCCACCGTAATTTACGGTGGCGTAATTAACGCCTTCCCCACTCCCATTATGCCCTATGGGGCAAAAATGGGAATGGGGAAGGGTAAATGGGGATTGGGGACTTACCGCCCCGCCAACCTCGGAATGGGGCGGTAAGTCCGCCAACCACCATGGCGTAAACATAGTTTACGCCATGGTGGTAAAGGTACGACCCAGGTGGTAACTTACCGCCTGGGTCGTAATGAGGCCCTCAGATGTTGTGAGGGTGGCGGAGATGCAGATGTTCATGATTGTGCAAAGGTGACATGCTTACAATGGAAATCCATACCTTTCACTGTGTCCCGTATGCCAGTGCACACCTTCTGCGGGATCAGGCACAGGGGGCCTCATTACGATTTTGGCGGTAGCCATGCCGCTATTGGCGGCATGGCTGCCGCAGAAATCGGTTCCGGGTCTGGGTTCCCAGAATGGGGAATTGCCGGGCCATTCCAAATTTGGAGGGCCCGGTAATTCCTCCCTCCAGGAACCCGACTTGAAAGCAGACTTGAACTCCAGGGGTGAAGGAAGGAAAGAACTAGAAGAAAGTCCTTCTGTATCTATGCCCCAAGTCTCTGGAACCTGCTCCCCATCAACATCAGACTTACCCCATCGCTTCTACAGTTGAGGAAACAGCTCAAGACATTCCACTTGAAGGAATGGCTTATCGCTAACCGCTAGGTCCACAGACCCTCCACTCCGCACCCTACCTGAGACTCAGTGATACACTACTCACCGTTTCCTCCCCTGGCTGCTTCTTGGGTGGAAGGGCTGGGAGGGTCCTTCCAATTCTAGCAGGTGAGATTTGAGCTCCTCTGTCTGTTAATTTTTGTTGTCCTGCTATTATCCCTTCGCAAAGGTAGACAGAGTTTCAGCTTGTTCTGTATTGCAGGTCATTTTTTTTTATTCCCAAATCTAGCAATTTGTTTGAGCTGTAGTGTATGAACGCTGTCAGGAAGTTGCTTGGTTCCCACTATCAGCTCCCTGGTTTCAAAGGATGTTATTATGGGTCCAGTAACTTGTCCAACTCGCATTTCAGGTGATTTGAACATGTGTGTCAACTCATTAAAGTGCTACAGGTGGCAAAAGTGACATCACCTCAACTTTGATTGTGATGACATCATTGAAAGTGATGTAACACAACAATGCTTCTTACTAAATCACAGGAGGTGATGTCACTGAAGTAAAAGCGATCCCATCTACTGGAGGAAATGGTTGTTTCTTTGTATCCCACCCCATTCTTGTGATCTGCATCGTGTCCGGATTATTCCCTCAAATTCAAGGCCCGATAGCGATGAAAGAAAGAGTTACCCACATTTGCGAAATGAGACACGGGTTTGGTAGTTGTGCTGATATTCAGCTATATTCGGTGTATGTTAGAACCAGCTCCGAAAGCTGGGCCACTTAATCATTGCTAGTGATTGCTGTTCTAGCTAAAGAAAACACACTGGTCAATCAGTGGCAAACCTTCAGTGGCCACCAGAATCAGTACAAATTGTCTCAGTAGAGAATATCTTAGGCCAGAACGCTGTTCCATTCAGTTAACATCACTATTTCATCAGTGCAATACAGCAAATACTAATATCAATATAGACCACCATCTCTATCATGCTGCCGCTGCATACAAAAACCACAGCCAACAAGGAGGCAACATACTAGCCACAATGGCAAAACATGCAGTTCTCATGTCAGGAAATCATTATCCAGTCCACACATTGTCCTTCAGTGCAAATTGCTGTGGTATACATGCACCATCAAGTCACGCGCTTCCCTAATATTTGATTAATGCCATGTAAATTTACACAGTGATGTTGCAATTCACACGTTCCCAAGAACCAGTGATGTGTATATGTTGCCCAATGCACGCAGAACTGGCAAGATGTCATAGTAATGTGCATATGTCCAATCTCTCCATTTCCTCAATAGCGCACTCATTACCCCATCTTCCACAATGCTCAGAAAATACAAATTATTAGTTTCACACAAGCATACATATAAACACCCAGAAGGATACAGATCATGGATATACATGGTACAGAAACAGATAAAATGGCTACAATGGCGCGCGCGCACACACACACACACACACACACACACGACACACACACACACACACGACACACACACACACACACACACACACACACACGTGACATCCAGGGCAACGTCTATCATTTAGTAATAGGTAATGACGTGCCCATCATTTCCTTCAGCAGCCACACCCCACTAAGGCGTGTGTGCACCCAAACGTGCACAGGGCGCACAAACTCACATACACACACATGCACACCATTTGGGTTTGGGCTATTCAATAAATATTCCTTGAGATTTTGTTTCTTACCACCCTGGAAACTGTCGTCCTGGAATTATGAAAGGTAAACAAAACAAAATTAAAAACAAAACAAAATTACAAGTCTGACAATCCAACGAAAAAAGGGACTGGATGAGCATCACAATTGAAATGTATTTATTTATTTTTATTTTATACATTTATTTTACGCCCAAACCCTGAAGTATCACGGCATAGTTACAGACATCTTAGCGTAGTAATATTTCAAAACATTTAAATAAATCCACAAATCATACGTTAAGGTCAACATAATCATAGAAGTTATATTTTTTGAGTTACATAAGCCATGTTGCTTGAGTACGGCTGGCGGTACTGGTTTCTGGTTGGAGGAGGGTGGCTTAATGACTATGGATATCTGGTTATCCCATTACTAAACAACCAGGTTTTTAGTAGTTTTGTGACACTCTGGAAGGAGTCTTCCTGTTTGATATTTAATGGGAGTGAGTTCCAGTGATTGGGGGCCATGACTGAGAAGCTGCTTCCTCCCGCTCTGGAGCTTTTGTAGCGTGGGACCACTAGGAGTGAGTTTTCATTAGATCTGAGTGTTCTAATGGATTCTCTTTTACTTATTGAATTGTTGATGTAGGAGGGTGCTTTCCCTCCTAGGCATTGTGGGTGATACACAGTGATTTGAAAATAATTCTGGCCTTGATGGGTAGCCAGTGGGTCTCCCTCCTGATATTGGAGATGTGATCAGACTTTTTTTAACCCTAAGGCTGCTCGTAATGCTTTATTTTGCATGAGTTGTAGTTTTCCTAGGTTAGCATTTGAAGTACCTAGTAGGAGTGCATTGCAGTAGTCCAACTTGGATAGTATCAGTGCCCTGGCTAGGGTCATGCAGTTAGTAGGTGTGAGTAACTGACAACATAATGCAATTGTTTTAGACGTGTAGGAGGTGGATTAAGATAATGCATTTATGTGTTTTTTCATGGTTAGGCTAGTGTCTAGATAGACCCCTAGAGATTTTACCTGTTTTGAAACTGGAATCAGAGTGCCAGCAATATTAATTGATGTGTAGTCAGGGTGGAGAGCGTTGATTTTGAGTTGGAAGCCCACGATGAGAATCTCTGTTTTCTCATCATTAAGACATAGACTGTTGAGTGACTGAACGTAGTGAAGGAGGGCAAACCAATCAGGGGGGGGTTTGGGCGGGCTTTCCCCCTGAATTTTTTTTTTTTATTATTTGTTAAAATTGGGCAATTTACAGTACACTTTCTGTGATAAATTAGGCAAAAGCCACATAGGTTACAATTGTTTTTTGGGGTAGGACATAAAGTCATTAGGTGTGAAGTCACCAACAATGCACAGGAGCATTTCCAAACACATTTTCATAATGCCTCTGTCGACTGCAAGAGTGAAAACGTGTTAATATTGGTTGTGCCCACACATATCCATGCTGATGCGCCAGTATTCCCACATAAGAAAATGCTCATCTTTGCTTTATCCTGAAGCCAGTAATGATACTATCACAAAACATGTTTATGCTGGTTCTGCCAGTATCCCCAGGTAAGAAAGTATTCTGGGCAATGCTGCATGGGCATCCCACAAGCGAGGCAGGGTAACTGCTGTTACCATCGGCAGCTGGGAGAGGGGCAACCCCAACCTCCCTGTGCCTGCTCCTCTCCTCCCCCCCAGCTACGGAAACATGCAGTCTCGGCAGCACAAAGCCACGGAAGGGTAAGGTGCGAACAGTCATCTCACCCTTCCTCCAAACAGCAAGGTGCTAAGTGCCATAAAGAAAAAAAACGTCAAGCAGGGCCCAGGTTCAAAAGATCTGCCCCCACCAGGGAGTCAGACAGTCGGCTATTCGGCCGGGGTCTGCGACAACAGCAGCCCCCACCACATACACAACAAAGACCCAGGGCCTCCCTGGGTCCTATAAACGAGAGCGGCATGCTCAGAGTAAACACAATCTGTTTGTGGACCCTGAACGGGGGCCCAAGCAAACAGGAGGTTCACTGTTTACTCAGTGTCTTCCAAATCTTCTTGCTTCTTTATCACAGAACCCGCCCACCCTACAAAAAGAGGACAAGAACAAAAGCACTGTATGGTGCCCACAACAAGTCGTGGGACACAAGAAGGCGGCACGGGTCCGAGGTGGTAACCTCAGGACCCGGTGCCCAAAAGTATGAAACCATCATGATATGTGATATTGCTATTGCCATAACTCATATCTGTACAATAAAATCCTACAGCCTTTTATTGCCAACACTTGATACAAGTTGTGAGCCTATCATTATGGGAAAGGTTTTGGGGTTCGGCCTTTACTAATGCATGCATATGGGTTCAGCAGTTACTGTTGGCATTGCCTTAATGGTGGTGAAAACAATCTGTGCCACAGTAAGAAGACGTATCCTTGTTGGTTACACACATTCCCCCTACCAATATAAGAACTCTCATTATGTCGAATTTTCTCCCTATTAGCAGTAAAACATGTCATGGCACAGTAACAACAAAAAACATTGTCTTGCAGGCTGCACAAATGCCTCTACCCCAATTTCAGAACACTTATGTTGATGTTTGCCTTAAGACTAGCAATAAAATGTAATGCCGCAATAAGAAAACATGTCCTTGCTGGCAAGCCAGCAAGATAGCTCAGTGAGTTGAGTGTGTGCTGTTATGATTTGAGTGTGATTTGCAGGTTCAAATCCCAGCAAGGCCAACTCAGCCTTTCATCCTTCCAAGGTCGTTAAATGAATACCAACTTCATTTGGGTGACAACTATGTGTATTTTCTTTGTAGGGGACTTTGTCAAAAGCTCTACATAAACAACATATTATCATTACACAAATCTCCCCACATGTTGGAACGCTCATATTGAACTTGTCATGTTGAATGTGCACTGCAACAAAAGTAAAAAATGGCATGCCACAATAACAAACATTGCCTTGTGGGCTGGACAAATCCGCTCTCACCCTTAAGAATACGTAGGTTGCCCTTCACGTTAACACCAGTAACAAATAGTCAAGCCATAGTAAGGAAACATGCCCTCTCCCAAGGAAGAACACTCATCACATTGGCTTATCCCTTAATGCGACTCCAAAATTCCATACAACCCAGTCAGTCCCACTGAATTACCTTCCTCCCGCTCCAACCCACCTTCACATAATAACACTCAAGTTGGCTTTGCTTTGCCCAAAAACTCCAGTAAAACATGCCATGGTCCTGTCCAAAAATGCTCATGCTCCCCCGGGGCCAGAGCCATGCATACACACACACACACACACACACACACACACACATTTACAGATAGACATAAACACACAGAGAAATACACACATTCATACGCATCCACTCACCAGTCGCGCACCCATCCAGCTTATCTGTCATTCACAGGAGCACCCCGAACATTTGCACTGCGCTCTCATTCACACGTGCAGTCCCACCCATGTACACCATTCACACTGCATTCAGTCATATGCGTGCAGTTAGAGACACCTCCTTAGATACATACAACCACTTACACACTCTCTCATATGCATGCACTCATAGATTCATGCATGCATACAATCCTCTCATGCACACAAACAAAAGCGCTTATTTTAGTTAATGCTAATTATTGAAAGGCATGTGTCATCTAAAAACTGAGCCTAGTAGCTCAGCCTTTAGCTTCAACATGGGGGGTCTACTGATAACCTCTGGGTAGGCTTGTGTCCTCTTCATCTAGGTTTGCTGCTGCCTGCAGTCACGTTAATGTAGTTTTTCTCACCTCGGAAAATGGTGTATTTGCTTACTTTTAAATTTTGAAAGTAAAAAAAGTACCATTCTCTGAGGTGAGAAATGTGACTGGCTCTTGCCGTCTGAGCCCGGGCTGGGCGTCACAGCAGAGTGATGCCTGCTGCCTCCAAGTGGGGGTGCTTTAGCTCTCCCAAGTCGAAGAATTGCACCGCCCATGGTTAAGGCTATCCTAAGGCGGGCCTCCAGGCCCCGCAGGGCCTTCATGGCTCTGCAGAGCGTGCCGAGTGTTTGAGGCCTTCAGAGGGTCAGAATATGACGCCATGGAGACGGAAGCCATGTTAGAGCGTCAAGGGCTCCAAATCAACATTAGTCTTGAAAAGACAGTGATTTACCAGTTTGCTTACATAAATATGCCCTCAGTCTTCCCCTGGCTGCTTACATGCGCCGTACAATAAACTTAACAAAGCCCGAGCACCCTTTAAAGGCTAGGAAGGAGGAAAGTGGAATCAAGCATTAACAAAGCCAAAACGTCTGGAGTCTTTTTGTAAAACCTAATGATGTTTGCTAATTGGTTGTGGATGGGTGTCTTTCTGTTATTGATTGTGTCTGTAGCGGGTTGGATGCATTGATGAGTGTGCATGTGGGACAAGGAGCAGGTTTCAGTGAGTTTGTGTGGTTTTGCAAATGGGTGAGATGATTGTTGAGTTATTGTACATATTTAGTGGATGCTACTGAGATGGGTGTCTTTCTGTTATTCTGAGTTCAGATACATCTTCTCTAGCGAAATATGATTTAGCCCTCTACTGTTTGCTGAGTTGAGTGTCCAATTACCTGCCTCCATTTCAAAATCAGAACGTTAGAAGGAAGGTGGGCCTCTTGGACAGGTTTGGGGAGTGGAGGGCGGGGGGTGATGTGTTACTTTAATCTGATAGTGGTTTTCGGTTCTATGGTATATTCGCGAATACAGCTGCCAGTGAAAAATAATCCCCTGCCCGTCCTCACCCTTAAAACACCCCTCCACTCCTCTGCAATAACAATTCCTACTGAAGCCCCCTCCCCTCACAGACACACGCACGCTCGCAAACACAATCCCACATACATGTATTAGCACATACACTTACTCGCCCACACGCCCCCTATAATGCAAAAAAACCTCCTCCACACAAACACACTTACACTGATATTCTCTCCCACTCCTCCACACTACAAGCATGTCCCCACCACATGCACACAGACACAGAGACAAAGATTGACCACAGGTCTGAGACTTCCGCCTTCCCCTGCCAGCCCCGTCCGTGGCTTTTAGCCACTGTGTGCACTCGTGTGCATTCAGGGGCGTGACAGTTAGATTAGGAGAGTGTGCTCCATGCAGATTTAGTGGTCTATCCAAATCAGTATTTTATCGCTAAACACCGGTTTTTAGTTTGAGCTGACACTATTACGTGAGAGTACAGATAGGGAGCAATGGCATATGAGGGGGCGCACAGAGCCTGTAGGCGTTGTTTGGGTATTTGCCCACCCATTAACTGCCCATGATAATTCCTTGAAAAATGGAGTGGGGGAGCCACAGATGAATTTCAACGAATGTTACTTGTTAACCAACCTAATTTAACGAGAACGATCAGTCATTTATTTTTAGTTTCAGGTGCACGTGGGAGAGTGCCCAGGCCTAAGGAGACTAACAAATGCGAATACTAAAGCGAGCCTGTTGTCACCAATGGGTAACCCACATGCACGCCTTATGGACAGCGCACTTCCAAAAGTGTCGTGAACAAAGATCTTCACAAATGTCTGTATCAATCACTCCCATTTTACAATAGACTTTTAAAACAAAAAACCCTGCATTATGTGGGCTGTTGTACATAGCATGTAACCTAACGACTTCCAAAGCCTTTTGGACTCCGAGGCTTGTAAAACACAGATAGACTTTCACAAACAGTTCAGCTTGATTATTAAAACATGAAATAACACAATGTCCACTTTTTTTTAGATGCCAGCGCGTTTCAGATATGTTGTTGTATCCATCCTCAGGGCTATAAACTGTCAGTTCATTGGTATAAAGCAATCTTGAACTTTCATTTGTAACCTACACCAAGAGATACAGTGTCGTTAGTTATGTTCGGTTTTCAAAAACACACTCTTCTAAGTGAAAATGAAGTGAGACTGACCTTCAATCTATGTTAATTCACAGTGGTCGAGAGCAACCTGTAGCAATCACTATCACGAAAGGCCATTATAGACTAGTCCTCTCTACACATACATTCTTCGCTATAACAACTAAAAACCGCGTGCCCAGCTTGTGTCTGCACTGCTAGGCTGGGTAGCACAGAGACTTTGTTCACCCTTTCTGTGGTCGATTGCTAATGTTCTAACCTGGTACCAAGAGAAAAACAAAAAACGACCTGTCATCAGGGTGGCTGCTGGCGAATCTTCCTTCGCACGTTTTGGAGGGTCTCATCAAAACCTTAAGTAATACTGCTCTTCTCCCCCACGAAGATAATAGCAGGTATCTTTGCCTTTCTATAGTCGGGCATCAGAGTCCCATATTTAACGTAGGCCACCCTTGCATTACTCAATGGTGAGCGTGTAATTGTCAATTTCAGTTAATTATATTGATGTGTTGTGCCATCTGGGGGCTGCGTTTGAGTTACCATGGTAACAAAGTCCACACTCTCGTGACTCGATAATCAAATCATTAAGTTCGGTTGAGGAAAATTATAGGGATAAAGTGTGCCGCATTAACTATCAAAGTCCCCCTTCTTCTTTTTCTTCTTGGTCTGAAGGCACTTACAAGTACTTACTGTGGTTCTGTTTTGTTGACTAGGCAGCAGACTGGCACCACCGGTCGTGTGCACCGTGGCCGTCAATAAGTAACCCTCATCTCCATAGCAACAGCATGCTGACAAGAACTAAATCTGCGTAAGTTAATGCTGTGATGGCCGATCACTGATATGCCGGGAAACACATTCTAATCATACAATCTACTCGTAACAACAGATTCCACCTGCTTTCAGCATTACTGTCCTTGAAATGCAACTACACTGGCGGATTTAGTCCCTTCAGACTCTGTCTCCCTCTAACTCTCCTTTTGAATTACCATTTTACAATGTTTCTGCTTGAATTCATCGACTCTCAGGTGATTCCTGCTCACATTGCTCTAAGAGTTAGTTTTCCCCAACCCAAGGTATCTGGGCGGTACAGGATCTCTCCCAGTAGGATCCTGTTCAGAGTCAAATGCGGACACTCCATCCACCATTAGTATTTACCCATTGCTATATTGGGGTCATTTTCCTGTGGTCATCCGTAGCAATCTCTCACGTGAAACATAGTCCCTTCTTCCATCAACTTAACTTGCCAAGTTCTGTGCTAACCGGATGGGATCTACAGGAAGCACATGAGCTCCCATTCACAGTTCATAACACATGGTGTGAGTGAGTCTAGCATATCAATCCACAATATCTCTTTCTGTAGCAACTTTTAAAAATAATTCCTTGGCCATTCCTACCCAGTTACTGCCACTCCCCGTCTAAAACACCCACTCATGGGACCTCGTTGAGCTCGCTTTTTTCAAGCCTTATGATCAAATTGTGCATGCAAAGTCACTGTCAGTGTTTTTTCACAGCAGTCTTCTGAGATTTAATGATTTAATTGGAATTGCAAACATGTTAGTTGATGAAGAAAAATGTCTTACCAGGCCTGCCTTCAACCACTCTATTTATAAGAACTTTGCATGCCCTTCACCAAAGTCCTGTTACAAGAAGCATTGGCAAAGCCAACCGTTTTGGCTTGTGTATAATTATTAGGCATTTTCCAAGCACTGCTATTAGATGCCCAGGTACTCACACCATTTTGCACCTGCTATTATGAATGGCCAGTTAATACCACTATGGCTGGGCCTGGCAAGTGCCTTCGCCGTGACTAGACAAGAGCCCAAGCTGTTGGCATTGCCAATGGTTGGTTTACTGTTAGTTTATGGTTTTCTGAATGAACATGAAATCAGTTTCCTCATGCTACCCTCATGCTCATCGTCATGGAGGACCGCACTTACTAAGTGGACAAATACATATATCAACCCAAAATATCAACATGTATTTCTTAACAATAGATATACATGCATGCAATATATATATAAAGCACAACAAAGTCTGGCTTTTTATTTAAAAGTCAATGCCAGTTGTGCAGAGGAATGCTGCTAAATGCGCACTTTGCACACCTTACCTGGAAGAGGGGCTACCTTCTGTGTTTCATTGTAGCATGATCCCTGTGCAATTCCAAACATGTGTTTCAGCTTTGCTTCCTGCTTGTTCAGTAATAGCAAAGCTTGCAGAGTATGAAAGCTTAAAAGACTGATTCAGGGAATGTTTTGCATGATTCAAACTGACCTTGCCCTGCTGAAAAGTGACTTTGCACTGCCGACGCAAACCCTGATTCATGGAACTGTGCAAAGTGTATTTTTGCACTGCAAAGTATATGCAAAGTCAGTGCATAGTCATTTTTTTGCAGTACAAAATGACGTTGCACGGACTTAGCACTGCAAAAATATAGGTTGCACAGTTCAATGAATCAGGGTTTGTGTCGGCAGGGCAAAGTCTCTGAAACGTGCAAAAAAGTCCATGAATCGGGCCCTAAGTGTAGTGAAAACAAAAGCTTGCTGTAGTTCTGCTTTTGTTTTCTCTTATTTCTTGTCTGGGGGAAATGTAGTAAAAACAGAAGCAAGACAAGGACTTTGGAAAGCTTAGTGTAATGCTCTGTGTCCCCAGTGATTACTCTGATCTCAGATGATGTTCTAGTAGCTTCTTTATTGAAGTTCTAGTACATTGTATTGTATTTATCAGGTCAAATACATCTGAGCTCCAGGCAACATACACCGGTATCCTCTCAGGTAGGCTACATATCTCTAACTGACTCACTCAGAACACTCAAGCATACATCAACATTCTCACAGGCTACACTCCATATCACTCACCCAACATTTTATTCACTACTGCAAAGGTAAAAAGGGAAACCAGGTCACTACATATCTTCCCTCTTTACAGAACAACCAAATGACACAACCAGATAAAATACACTCTCACAACACACTCACACCTCACACACACCATCTCCTGTGCGTGCATAACTATCGAACTCCAACCACCACATCTGCACACCCTTAAAACATCACCAGCAATAATGTTACCAAAACACATTCCAACAGTGCCTTTCCCCTTTTCTACAGAGCAGGGAAAGGACACCAACCACTGCAAATTGCACCACTACAAATCCTCACGACCTCAGGCACCTAAACTTCTCTCCGCCTTTACACAGCTTGCACCGCCTCACCAACTACACATACAGTGCTCTCCTCACAGCGACACACACAACTCCGAGCTGTGCACCCACACAATCCAGAGAACCAGGCTTTGCGTTCCAAACACCCGAGTGAAACGACACAAAAAAACATGAACACCTATGGTGCTGTGTAGCCGACCCCATCATTCCCTGTGTTCCCTGAAACCACAGAAGCTACCACAACTGTTGTGAGGAAGCATCATCATAAGACACACCACATCAGTAAACACTTCTTGCACACAGGCAACAACAATCACCACATTACTAAATGCCTCAAAGCAAGAGCCATCACAAAATGCATCCACACACTGCAATAACATGTTACTTCAGTAATATTCGAAACATTTCTACTAAAACTCTAACTAGTTCCCAAATTAAAACGAAGGTCCCACCTGCAAAACAAAATATATGTGTGGCATGGCAAAATTCACAACATGTTTGAGAAATAACCCTAAAAGTCCACACTGCCTATTGTTTTAATAAAGTCCACCTGTTGAAAGAAAAATCATTAGACAGCCTTTAACTCTAAATAGAACACTAATAAACTAACACAATGTTTATCTAACATAGGGCACAGAAACATATTTCCCAATTCAATGCACCAACATCAGTCACTCACTTTGAAGGTGGCATTACAAAACAGGCCTCACATCACCCTACCCTATACAACTTAATGTTATACCAGAAACAGATCATCATTGTTTGCTTCTTCATCACTTAATGCTATACCAGAAACAAATAAACAGATCATCATTGTTTGCTTCTTCATCACTTAATGCTATCCCAGAAACAAATAAACAGATCATCATTGTTTGCTTCTTCACCAGCCATCTCCCATATGAAGCAAAAAAAGATATATACCTTTGGCGACGGAGCCCACATTATCTCTATTAGCCGCCACTCCGGCTAGCACCCATATCAAATAAAAGTACCACAGGGGACACAGCCCCTCTTCCCGCTGGAGCTGGATCAACACTCTATCCTCCTTCAGTCTATGACCACAGAGCTGCAGCTGATCACCGGCGCCTCCTTTCAACCGTGCTGAAGCTGTACTCTGCCTCCTCCATCGGCAGCAGTAGAGCCGTACGCTTCCTCTTCCCCCCTCTCTCTCTTCATCTTTATTTTCCTCAGCTCATTTTTCCTACCAGACGGCACCATCCAGCCCAGCATCGCTCTTCCCCATAGCCAGGGGCGTAGGAGACACATAAAATCTGGGGAGGACAGAGGACATCCTGGGGATTTTGCTTTATTTATTTATTTAATGTTTTGTAGTCAAAGAACTCGAATTTTCACAAAATTTGAATTAAAATAGCAGTACGTATTAAATTAAAAATATCACTGTATAAAACAAGAGAACAGAAGAAAAGAAAATAGAAGAAAATTAAAGGATGCAGCAGCAAAGAACATGTCTTTATATGTTGCGTTTCTGGATTTTTCATCTGACTATGAGCTCATGGCATGATAGAGGAAATAACAATTACTTCCAGTGGGCCACAGCTAGGACGCCAGCTTGTTAAAAGGCAGATAAGTGGACTCCTGCCAAATAAAGGAGTTGCAGCCTTTTCTACCAACTGCAAGTTGCTACTTTATTTGTGTGGGGCAAGGAGACATGTGTGTCTCTTGGAATGGAAGGATGGGGGTTGCAAAGAAAGAGGAAATCTTGTTTGTACCTCTGAGTAAGCCCTGTTATGGGAGTAGAGGGACCAGGTGTGTGATGTTGCTGCTTTGACTGTCCTCCGGGGGTGGGGGGTACAGCAAACAAGGAGGATGAGCGAGCGCAAGCCCACCCCCTTATAAGGACTCCCCAAGTCCACGGCAGGATGTGTTGGACCCGGGGGATGCTTTGTAGGTGGGGTGTATGTGGACCCAGGGGGGGGTGACCAGAGGGGAAGCCCGCTATGTGGTCTGCCCATCTAGCGCCCCTGCGAAGGCCTAGTCAGCCTATCACAATGAGTCTGTTTGTTATTCTGAATGCAGAGCTGGACTCTGTTCCTTTCTCGTTTAACATTTGCTGCAAAGCCTGATCTATATGATTCTCTCATATGTTACTAGGATGGCAGAGCATGGGTCCTCTGCCCTGTTACATTATTCAAAGAGCCCCTCTGGCCTTTCTTTGCCTCTCCCTTGTCTCACTGCTTGCTTGCTTAATACATACCTCCTTGCTTGAACACTCAACATGTTCTCCCTAACACAGCAATGGCAGCTGCAGTCTGTCTTAACTTCTATTTGTTCTGTGTCTTGAATCGGCCTCTTATTTCCACTTTTCTGTCTGCAGGGGAAAGGCATTTGCCAGTCATTGCCGTGATGGTTCTACCTGGCCATAATAGGGCAACAGCTAGCCAATATTGGAAGAACATGACTGGCAACTGCCTTCCTAATGCCTACACAAGAGACACAACTCTTTCCTTTGTTTCTAACAGTAATTAAGTGGATGAAGAAACGCGAGAACACACATATTGCTTATAAATGAAGAGGATGATATCACACTTGGTTAAGACATTTTGATCATGCCAGGAGCTAATTTCCAGCTGCAATTAAGCGATTACCTTTTAGATTTCTGGCTTAAAACAACGTTAGTATCACCTGGAAAGCGCAGAGGTTGTTCAACAGGGTTCCTGGAGCATGAGAGGTACCCTACTCGTGGGCATGGATGATTGGAGGGCATTCTTGCCTTGGTTTGGAGCCTGGCCCCTACAGCCATGATGGGGGAGGGGCCTATTACTTTTTGATTGTATGGGTAGGTGCACCCGCACATGTGAGGTACCGTTTTTATCAGGATACCTGTGGGAACGCTGGATGGTAGGACATGTGTGGTTGGTGGCGTTTTTTCAGTGGGTGGCCAGAGTGAAATGTCTGTAAATTCTGGATTTTTCCACCCAATTTCAGAGACATTTCCCTCTGCCCACACACCAAAACACGCCGCCAACATCAGATGTCCTACCTTCCCGCGTTCCCACAGGTGTCCCAACAAAAACGGTACCTCACATGTGTGGTTGCACCTACCTCGGCGAAAAGGGAAAAGGCTAACCCATTGATAATCCCAAGCCTTTCGGCAAAGCAGATTTTGCTCATGTGGACAACCTACAGATTTGGGCCTAGGGTGTCAAAGCCACCAACGAAAACAGATAACCCCATGCATTTCCGAAAAGAAGACACCCGTGGGCACCCCCCTTTCCACTAAAAACATCCATGGTGGTTTAATGACCCCCACACCCACCCAAACAAGTTATCCTTTTTTTAATTTTAGTTTTTGTTTTGCCTCTTTCCTAGGGGCAGATTGTGCTAGCAATCTGCCCCCAGGGAGGGCAACATGAGATGCGCCCCATCTATTTGGGGTGGGGGGAGAGGGCCACCCCCTTTTCCACTAAAACATCCATGGCGGTTCAGTGGCCCCCCACACCCACCCAAAACAAGTTATAATTCGTTTTTTGTTTGTTTTGCCCCTTTCCTAGGGGCAGATGGGCACATGTGTGTGGCCAGCTGCCCCTGTGGGATGGGCAAAACGTACTGCCCCAGGCTTGGGGGTGCTCTGCTAATATTTGCAGTGGTCTCCTCCACACCCCAAATGGCTGGGGGCATCTCATGTACCCCTTCCTAGGGGCAGAAATCTGCCCCCCGGGAAGGCTACATAAGGTGCCCCCATCCACTTAGGGTGGGGGGAGAGGGCCACCCCTCCTTTCAACCACAAAGAATCCTGGTGGTCTAGTGGGCGCCCCACCCCCACCCAAAACAAGTTATCATATATATATATATATATATATATATATATTTGTTTTGCCCTTCCCTAGGGGAAGATGGGCACATGTGTGTGACCATCTGCCCCCAGGGGGGTGGCAAAATGTACTGCCCCAGGCCTGGGGGGCGAGGTGGCTCTGCCAATATTTGCAGTAGCCTCTCCCCTCACCCCAAATGGATGGGGGCATCTCTTTTACCCCTTCCTAGGGGCAGAAATCTGCCGCCAGGGAGGGCTACATGAGGCGCCCTCCCATCCACTTAGGGTGGGGGGGAGGGCCACCCCCTTTCAAACACAAAAAAATCTTGATGGTCTAGTGGTTCCCTCCCCGCTCCCACCCAAAACAAGTTATAATATATATATTTTTGTTTTGCCCTTCCCTAGGGGCAGATGGGCACATTTGTGTGGCCATCTGCCCCCGGGGGGGTCAAAATGTACTGACCCGGGCTTGGGAGGGGTGGCTCTGCCAATATTTGCAGTGGCCTCTCCCCCCCAAACCCAAATGGATGGAGGGCATCTCATGTACCCCTTCCTAGGGGCAAAATCTGCCCCCAGGGAGGGCTACATAAGGTGCCCCCATCCACTTAGGGTGGGGGGGAGAGGGCCACCCACTTGCAAATATCCCTGGTGGCTAGTGGTCTCACCCGCACCCATCCCACCCAAAACTACGTTTAAAAAAATATATATATTTTTGTTTGCCCCCTTCCCTGGGGCAGATGATCACCCATCTGCCCCCAGCCAGGGTATTGCCCCATGCTTTGGGGGACAGGGGGAGAGGGCAGCTTACATAGTAAACAGCCCCTCTCTCCCCTTCAAAAACAGATCCCTGCATGACACACCAAACACATATTCTGGGGGGGATAAATGACATTACATCCCCCCACTTAAAAGTGTGGGGGGAATTTACCCCACTGTTCCCCCCATGTCCTACGCCCATACCCATAGCATGTATTCTTTGAGAAAATAACCTTAAACAAACAAGTGACCCGTCATAACGAACATGGCACATAGCAGGGTTCTTTTTTTTTTCCAGTTCCTCACTTCAACGTTCTACAAGAACAAACGTTGCTGGAAGTTATGACTTCCCAATGACAGGGTCATTGCCAACACTCCCTGCAATCCATTATATGTCATTATTTCAGCTGGGGCACCCAGGAGAGCAGAGCTCATTGCCACAACAAACTTTCTTGGAACACGCCCAGCACACCATTCTGGACTCCACCTGGACTGCTCACCGTCAGCCTTTCTGTGCTCCCAGCTACCGGCAGCTCCAGCACATGCATCCGGCAGCTCTTCACGTTTTTCCACATGGAGCCTCCTCCACCCAATGGCCCGCTCTCTGTCTCCCTCAACGCCGCTCTAAGCAACAGGGCAGCTCTGCAGGCAACAGAGCACCCTGGCCGCCCTCAACACCATGAGAGACACCAGAACTCTGTCAGCTCGCCATTCACCACCGGTCTTCCTGCACAAGCTGCACCCACAGGTAAGGCTTCCCCCATGGGTCTCCAGAGAAGAAAACTGTGATTACACTTTGGTAGTGCTGTTAGACAACCTCTGCACATGAAGCCTCATTCAAAGTTTATGTCATTCACTTCACTTCTGCCTGGGCACCTGTTTCTTCTCCTCAGCAAGGTTTGATACTTGAGCCCTAGGCCCCTTCAAAGTGCAGCAATGGGCTCTGAGCCCCTTCTGGTGCTGCTGCAAATGGGTTCCCAGCCCACTTTTAAGCACAGCTACGGGCTCCAAGCCTCTCCAAGGCTCACTTAATGGGCTCCAAGCCCCTCCGCTGCAAAGCCACGTGCTCCAAACCCCTCAGGTGCTGCTGCCACTCTTCTTCAAAACGCAGTGCCTGGGCACCAAGCCCCTCCAAAGCAGCTGTGGCTCTACACCCTCTCCATAGCAAACGGGCCCTTAGCCCCGCCAAAGTCCAATTTCAATGCTGACAGTCTCTTGCTCACCACTTTCCTTAGCCTGCTGTCAGATAGCAGGCCACCTGGCCACAAGCCCTGGCGCCGCTCACTACACCCTCCGCATGTGGCCTTTGCACTGCTGTGCCCACTCACAATAAGCTCTCGCCCTACCTGAGAGGATCTTCTTTGGTTGGGGGGCGGTGCATGTCCCATCTTTAGTGCTGTCCCCCCAGCACAGCCAGTATCCTCATCACCATTGTAAAGCTCTGGGTCCCCAGCGATGACTCTGAGATCAGATGATGTTCTAGTAGCTTCTTTATTGAAATTCTAGTACATTGTATTGTATTTATCAGGTCAAATACATCTGAGCTCCAGGCAACATACACCGGCATCCTCTAAGGTAGGCTACATATCTCCAACTGACACACTCAGAACACTCAAGCATACATCAACATTCTCACAGGTTACATTCCATATCACTCACTCAATATTCCATTCACTACTGCAAAGGTAAACAGGGAAACAGGGTCACTACACTTAGCAATGTTGTAGTTCTTTTGTTTTCAGTACTTTTTCCTTGTTCAGTGCTTGCACTATGGTGCTGTCATGGTCATCGGGCCAAGAATGCAAACATTAAAGGGGCACATACACAGGGTCCCCGGATAGACACAGTCCTGGCGCCTTTGGTGCTAGGCTCATGAATAACAATAAGCAAGAACATTTCTTTGGGACAAGAATGCGTTTGGACATAACACCTCATTTGGGTGCAAGGTGCATTTAACATGGTAACTTCCATCCCTAAAGCAGCCCCACATGTACTCTTGGGTGTGGCTGCTGCTGCTATTGGGTTACTTTGCACGTGCTGACTCTCTAGGAGTGGCAGGGTGTGAAAGGCAAGCCAGGCCTAGTGGGCGCGCCCATGATTGCAGCTTTATAAGCTGCTCCGATCCCTGAGACAGACGCTTTGCGTTATTCTGCACTTCCATGCAGCGTACTGCTCACCGCTGCCTGGGATTAAACTTACCTTTGGAAATCCTGCTTCCTGCTTTCATACTTACTAACTGGGGAACCTGCTCTCACCTGTGCGCGTCTTCGTTGATCCTGACATTCTTCTCCAAAGCTTCCGGAATGCTGACATCTTCTTCTTGGGACCGCAGTTAATTTTCAAGCCTTCCGGAATGCTGACATCTTCATCGTGGCACCGCAGCTCATTTTCAAATCTTCTGGGACGCTGAAATCTTCATCTTGGGACCGCAACATGATGCGCTTCGCCAGTGACAGCAGCACCTGCAAGTAAAAACGAAAGGCAAGGTTAGACACTTAAAAGACATTCAGTTTAAGGTAGCGCTACCACCGAACCTCACGCTTTTCCTTAAACCCTCACTCACCTGTTGTTGGACATTGCAGTTTCAACCATCTTGTTCCTGGCTGCGTTCTGCGCCCCCACAGCTGCTTTTGAGCCACATTTCCATCTATTGGAAAGAAAACAGAAGAGAAAACGTTATTCAGGAATTAACAGCAATATTGAGAGCAATAATACCAAGACAAAAAACGAGAAGAGACAAAGAGAAACAGAACGGGAAAGAGACAAGAGGAGAAGCATAGTCGCTGCTGGACTGGACTATTACTTACCAGGGATCAGTGAAGGACCTAGATCCCATCGACAATCACCCCTGCCAGAAGTAGCAGGACAGAGAGCTTACCATCAATAATTAACAGGTGAGCCCTATGAGCCGGTACATGCCCACAGAAATCGCACGTTGGGTAGAAGGGTTTGAGAGGCACAATAGTCACCAATCAGTGCACTCACGTTTTCTCATATCCACGCAGGAGCAGTGTCACCAATTACCACCGCTCACAGCTTATCCGCAGAGGGAAAGACCGGACGAGGGTGATCTAACTCTGTGCCCCAACACCTCCGCAGAGACCAGTTGAGCGTAACAGGTGCATGCATTAGTTACTGGTAACCTTCTATGCCCCTACTCCTGCTCCTCCTTGTCACAAAGCCGTAATTACTCTGACCCAGAAGAGCAGGACTATGAGTAATGATTACATCCGTATCCCGTTTACTAGTCTCAATACTTTTATCCCACCTCGCCCGCCCAGAGGATGTAATGGGCCAAATGAGTGGTATTTTCAGATGCACGACTGGGAATAAGGGTAATTGTGTGCTTAGAAAGTGGAAGCGGGCATGAATACAATCTATAAAAATAGAAGAAGGGTTCCTGAAATGGAGCTCGGTTAACTTGCAAGTAAGTACTGGAGGAAGTGAGAGATGTAATACACGAAAAGAAAAACAAATGTAATGTATCATGAACGTGAAAAACACATTATTGTACCGAGCAGTATGGCGGAAAAAAGATTTCAAAAGCATCACTTAAAAATCTCATTCCTACTAAGACAGCGCCACTTGCTCTACTAAAAATGAATGCTGCAATATAGCACATTGTTCATAAGTATGCTATGCAGTCATTCTGTATCAAGCACCTGACTGGCACAGGAGACCCCTCTGATGTGTATCTTCGAGAGCTCTGGCAGAGAGTTCAGGCTGTTTTACATCCCAACTAACACGATGTGTGGTTTCAGCAATGTGTGCGCTATTGAGATAGCTCAGTGCAATCAGTGCTCACACAAGATGCATGTGTTCATCTTGAAGCTCAGTTTCGAATCTGAGAAGAGTCAACTCAATCTTTCATCCTCATGGCATAACGGAACATACGTATTAGATAAACATGCTGAGAGTGGACCATACAATTGGACTGAAGATGATGTTATAGTCACATTTGTTCAACAGTATCAGGCTTCATAACATTATCAATTATTGCACAAACACCGATTCTTACTGACCAAGAGGAAAATCGTTGTTGCTGTTAATAAGCTGGGCTAGCAGTTATTCTCCCTATTTCTTGCGACCGGCCTGTCCCATGCGAGTCATGTTGGCAGTGACTATACCAGCCATGGGGTCTCCTCTGATCGCGTAGCTCCTGGGACCATCATCGCAAGCCACGTGGCTGTAAACCAGGGTCAGCCTGCAAGCAGCACAGCCTTTAAGTGGTGCTTGTGAGTCACCACCTGCAGGTTCTTCTTTCTAGGCAGCTCCACAGAACAAGCTCACGACGCAACATTTAAGCAACACCCTGAATGGCACATGCCTCACAAGCGCACAAGGTACACTTTCAATTTCGCAAATGTCACAAATACTGAATCCCTTACTTTTTGATAGCGAGGTTACCAACGAGGCCATAGCGCAGAGATGAAAGACTTGTGAACGTGGACAAGCATTGGGAGTCTCCCCCCCAAGGAGAGCCACATTGCGCTTATGGCTCATTGGCTGACTTTCAGAGTTCACAAGCAAGGTATTTGGGTACAAAACAACAGCTGAGGGTTTTCTGATGCTTACCATGGCGGCCACTAAATGAGGACCCTGCATTTCAAGTTTGTCCAAGTGCCAAACATCTCCACTGATACAGAGGTGGCGGCCCCTTAGGGCTGGCTTCCAGCGGCCACACAGCCGTAGAACAAGCCACACTTCCCAGAGGCAGCCTATGAAGTCCCCAAACTACCTCACTGATAAACTCAGCGCCTTCTGAGGCCTGCAATCCACCAGAGGTAAAGGCATGTGCAGACTTGAATTCAGCCAGTGCCGGAAGGAACGAACCAGAAGACAGGCTGTCTGTGGCTATGCCCCAAGACTCTGGAACCTCCTCCCCATCAACATCAGACTCGCCCCTTCACTTTTACAGTTCAGGAAAGAGCTCACAAACCTCTTCTTCAAGGAATCGCTCCTCCCTAACACGTAGGTACTCACATCCTCCACTCCCCACCCTAACTGAGACTCAGTGATGTACTCCTCGCTATTTCCTCCACTGGTTGCTCCTGGATCCCTTGCTGCCAATTGGCCGCCCTCCCCTGTTAGCTACCCACTCCCTTTTTCTCTGCTTCCCTCACTCTGTTCTTCCCCGATAGTAAAGCGCTCTGTTACTTTTCGAAGGTAGGTCCAAGCTCAATAAAGACTGTGATTTTAATGATAAATAGCCGGAAGATGGTGCTGCCACCGGCCGCACATCAGTAGGACATGCTGCACTGCCCGGAGGGAGCCTAGCTAGAGTGACTCAGGGAAGGAGAACATCTCGATAAGTCTTTAGTAGACAAAGTACCAACAATATGTTTAGTGTGGGTCCCACCCATGCTATATATTGAAAAAAAGAGATTTCTCACCAGGATGACTTCAGGTTTGAAATGGCAACACTGCTACATCTAGACCAAAGATGACTGGAGCAAGGCGCTGTCCAGCCCCACAAGCCTTCATGACCCTGGGAGTGGGTGGGCCTTCCTAGAAGCCACCGTGAAACCTCTAAATAGTACACAGCGGTAAATAAATTGTACCTTGGGGTAGATCGGCATCAAGAGGGAAAAGAACTGAACAGACCTCATATTTAAATAAGTCCTTTCGTCCATGTTCGTGAAACCGCATTCGTATGTGGACATGAGACCGCAACAGCAGCGTTGAAACTAGAAGCCGTGCAGCAGCACGACAGAGGTGAGGTAGCAAGAGGTCTTGTAATACATATTGCTGCCTGGCTCGGTTCCTGTCATTCAGGTAGTTGATGTCCTGACAGTAGGCAATCAGTCACATGCCATTATGGCTTGGGCATTTTCCCTGCATCTCAATAGTATGAAGCAAACAGCTTCAAAGGGACAGCCATCTTAGAATAGTACAATCACTTGCACAGCCATGGAGAGGATAGAAGTCACCACTGCAGAATATGAGAACCCTGCACCTGTTCTGCACAAAATCATGACGAGAAGGAGCACCGGCTGAGCAAAGTGAGGCACCTATGGATCCCCAGTGCTACACGCTTTACCGCTACTGAACATTGGCCTTTCTCCTGTGACAGAATAGGGACAACTCTCTCCCTCCTGCTGCTTCCTTCTAGGCACTGTGCTGGGAATGCAGCAGTACCTGTGCAGAGACTAGCCTTCCTGCCAGAGGCCCATTTCCCTTCGTCATCACAGGAATTTTGTGTTGGCCTGGGATGCCAAAAGGTGCCCACCTGCAATTGCACTTGTATCTTTTACGTCTTACCAAAGGTGAATAAAAACCTGCAGATACCACCTGGCCACAGAATCGTGGCTGCTACTGGAAGTTCACTAGAAACCTTAGCTCAATATATTGATATGGCAATACAACCATTGATTCCAAAGTGGAGTACATACGTTCATGATACCGGCCATTTTTTGAAATGACTGAAAGAAGTTCAAGTGAATTGGGAGGACATACTGTTCACGATGGACATTGTAAACCTTTATAGAAACATTTCGAGGGGAGGGGGCTTGGAAGCCACGTAGTGGCTCCTTTTGAACAATTATGATTGGCAGGCCAACACGTTGTTTGTATTATGTCTATTGAAAATAGTACTGATAAATAACGTTTTTCATGTTATCTCCCGATAATGATATGAGGGGATACATTTGTCTTGGGGGTGAATATCTGTCATTAGACTTTAAAACCTAAGGCACATGGTTGTCTTTCTTTGATTTAGGATTAAGGCAGAATTTGCCAATGGCAGTGACCAGAATGATGGACTTAGAACACTGGATTGTGAATGAGTATTTGAGCGAAGTGAGTGAACATACATTTAGGGGGGAGTAATTGGTGAGTGGGATTTAAGAAGCATGATGTCGAGTACGTGCAGTATAAGAAAACACTGGTGTTGTGGTGTAGTATCTGGCTGTGATGCATTCTCCTGCAGTTGACTGCCTGGTTCTCGACAGTGAGGGTACGTTTCAGCTAAGCAATAGTGATTTCTGTTGGGATATCATTTCATAATTATTTTTCTATTCATATTTTTTATTATTTGTAACATTTATCACAGACATGCCTGTATTGCTATTTATTGTACCTGTTTTAACTATTTATGTACGAGTCAGGAGTAATACGTGGTGTTTACTCACGTTAATGACATCACTGCAATCGTGACGTCATCACGATGTGGGGAACACACATTGGACATTTTGATGAGTATAACTACATATCTAATAATACCGATAGGTTTAGACACTCACAACAGGGAGCACACTGTACAGATGAGGAAGTGAGACACCTGTGTATGTTTGTGGACAGTTTTCTGGGTTAGTGGGGATGGATGTGAAGTGAATTGCTTTAGTTGTTGTATTTTGGGCATTTTTATTCGTAGGTATATTGATAGCATTGTCATTATTTTTCACTGGATGGTAATTTTAAATGACAATTGGAAGTTGGTGAGGAACGGGTTGTAAGGACGAATTGTTGATGGTTTCTCACTCCAATGGTGGATGTGAGAACAGTGTCTATTGAGCACACTTGATGTAAAGTTGACTTTTTCGTTGTTAATGTTAGCTTAAATATTGCAGGAGACTAGTATCAGGAGAGTATCAATATAGCCATTTTGAAATGTATTTTTGAAAGGAGATCTGAACAGTTCAATGACAATCGTTTTGAAAATGTCCTCAGCATTTAGTAATAAGAATAAGATGTATCTAGTTGTGAGTTTATAGTAAAATATATATAGTAATATATGTTGCATATTGTTAGGAAGGTTGCCCAAATTCTCCTGAAGATGGGACACAAGTCCTGAAACGCATAGAGAAGGTTCCACAGGTTGACGTGGAACTTAATCCGGACACTGTTCTGAGTGAGAGCACACATTTTACACACCGTGAAATAGAATTCTTGAATTGTACTGACTCTTTGACACATTACTAAAATTGATGCTTTTTTTGTAAACGGACTGTTATGATGAATTTATTGAACTTGTGAAGATTTCTAAACATGTTTTCTGCATATATTTCATGTACCAGGTATGTGCAATTATCCTCGGATGTTGAAACATGGTGTGGATTTACACTAGTAATATAACACTTTGTTTAAAGACTATTTTGGAAAAACAGTAATTGAGAATTGTTCTGTTAAAGTAAAAACGTTTTTCAGTAGGACTTAAACAGTGATGTGGTGAATAACTTTTTTAAGTGGATCTCTAACTTTTGATGTTAATTGATGAGTTATTGTGATTACCTAACTACTTGGTTCTGGACATAATGAAGGGTTCTATACCCGAGTGGAGTGCGTCTGGGATCTTCCTTTTCATTCAGAGGAACTTGCTTTTTTGGTTTATTTTACTAGTGCTAATTTTTGTCTAATGGGTACATCCCATACGCACCTAAAGTACTGAATAACACAGACACACCAGCAAAGGGTATACATGTAGTTTAATTTTGTGTGCACACCCTATCCATTGTGTGTTTTTTGGAATAGATGCACACATGTCAAACTATTGCCTGTTCTTCCATAATCTCAAACTCAGCCAAAGAGAAAGGGCATAATGTGATGCAGTTTGTTTCTTAAAGATTTTGTATAAGGCTAAGCACTGAAGGATCTTTACTAATGTGATTGGCCCAAATGATACACAATCACTGATGGCTTTGGAACATGTGGGAATGACTCTACTAGTGGTCTCTGTCGTCCATTTTGTGATGGCCCTAACCTTCTGAAATCTGGGTTGCACTGCCCCAGCCGTTATGGGACGTAATCAAGTAAGATCTTTAGGCTATCTAAAAAGAATTCCACTGAGATTATTTTGATTCAATGGATCAACATGAGGTTATCGTGTACATACTCAAAGGCTATCTGGATAGGTGTCGTTTCCGAGAGACTGACACACAACTCTACAAGTATTGAAACTCCCTGCAGCTTTTGTAGGTGAAGGTGTGCTTTTCTGTTGCAAAAGATGCCTGTGAAGCAATCACTTCCTGGTGACTTATTCTCAAATCAGGTAAACAGTTTTATTTCCCGATCATTGGTGTCATGCACCTTGCATCCTTCCTTTCCTTTCTATGTGAGATTGGTCACACCGTCTGAAGATAAATATGTTTCTTGCATCTGTTTACATACCTTCTCAGCACTGTACAACTGATGATACAACGGTCCAAACTCTCCCAATTTTGACTCATATGTCTGTGATAATTACACTTGTGTGTCAAAGAGTTCATGGGATGTTGTGCACCTTTAATCTGTGCAGTGATAAGTTATCTCACTTCCTTTTGGTGTATCAGTTTTATTTCTGCTTTCTCATAGCACATTTCAGCCTATTCGGTAGGATTTGTTTCAACTGCTCACTGGTAGTGCCCGCTTTCCAGGGATATTTTTCTAATCTTGTCTTGTTGAGTCACAAATCTTTTCTTTGCACATGTCAAGGTTGACACTGATGCATATCCTTTACTTGCATGACAAATTGCTGCCGATTCACAAGGGGCTTCAGAATGTGCACGTTTGTGTTCTAGAACATGTATTTTTAAGTCTTTTCATTGTGTTTGTGGCGTCCCTGATATCACCACAGAGCGCGTGGGTGAAGCTGAGCAGAGCGGAGCACGAGCTACAGAATCAGAAAGATGCAGAGCAAGCAGAGAGCACAGAGGCACATGCTTTTCTCAGGTGGAGCCGGATACCACTGTCTCCTTTACAAACTCTGGAAGACACAAGTGAATCTGATGTAAGGTCCTTGAATAAAAGACCCAATGAGTAAACTCGACATACGACTCTAAGTCATCTTTGAAGGTGGGTGACAAGTACTACCCTTGGAAGGAAAAGCCCCAACACCACTGTGTTCTTGGCTTTTGTGCTCTGTCCCTCGATACTTGCAAGCTTGTTTACCTTGGCCGCCATACTTGCAAGCTTGTTTACCTTGGCCGCCATACTTGCAAGCTTGTTTACCTTGGTCATGTCATATGCCTCCTTCTGAGTTCTTCCAGATCACTGGTTGTACCTCTTGATTTAGGTTGATGTTCAATGTCTTTCCAAAGGAAGCATTGGATCTTCTTAATAGAAGATGTTCATTGTCTCCCAGGACATCTTCAGGGGGTTGAAGCTCTTGGTTTGTTTCTCAGGTGCAGCTTTAACAATTCATGTTCTTAATCTTTGGGTGGAATGAGAGGTGTTTTCTTTGAGCATCTGCATCAGGAGGGACAGCGGTATGGGATGATTCAGCTTTCTCATGGCAGACATCTCTCCCTTCTTAATGGAATGCCAGTTTGGGGATCATGATGCCAGACACAGGCATTCCACTAATGTGTGCCCCCATAGCGCCAACTTCATCTGGACTCTGTGGTCTGTAGGGTATTTTGTGTAGATTTGGGTCCTAGCGGTATTTTCTTACCGCCAAAAATAAAGTAATTCAGCAATAATCACTCCTTGCATTCAGATTGGGTTTGGTATTATAGGAATATAGTGGATATGCATTATTTCAGTACACAGATACATTTAGTTGGTATGCATTTCGTTGTGGTATAGTGATGAGCATAATTTCTTTGTTTTATTTGTGGCCCCAACATACAAAACCCCTTTCTTTTGTTTAGACTGTTCTTGTGATCTCTAGAGGCCTCAGGCTTCTACATTATTCAGGAACACCACATTTTCATATGGGGTGCCACTTTTGGCTGTTATCACTGATTTATCTACACCAGTGAGCTATGCTCCCATAACGTATTCACAATAACATGTGGTATAATCACTCATGTATTTACATTAGTGAAACTATTTCCAGAGGCCTCTTTCTCTGTTGACTCATGTACGTCCAACAGACTATCAGATTGTGTTCCACTCAGAAGTAACACACACATACACTGAGTGGAACCAGGCACACAGCTATTTATAATTACTCATAACATAACTTTTTCCACATGGGATGCTTGACATATATTACCTAATAACCTCCCCTTTTATCAGGTGATATGGGCTAACTGTACCAGAGAAAAACAGAAACAAATAGAAGCCTTTACACGGATTGTGATTTACATCAATTTCATTTCAAAATCATACATTACCAGTTTTGCGAGGCAGTCTTTTCTAGAATAAACATAAGAGAAACAATTGCAAAATACATGGCATTTCATTAGATTATTCACAACAATAAAAAGAACAGTGCATCAGTTGACTTCCATTCACACACCGCATTCTCGCTTTGTGTAAGATAATTACCAGCAAAATTGTAGCAGATCAGCACTCGAACTCTCTGGACAGGTCGCCTTCTTTAAATGGCTCGGGACTTCCCTTTGTAACACCCGGTGAGGACATGCAGTTCCAATCTGCACTCTTTGGTCCTCAAACCGGTGCCAATTGACTGGAATCTCCAGCCTGTGAAAGTCAGCAGTACACTGGAACGACACCTCTCAATCAGGCAGCCCCACAGCAACTCCCCTCAGGCTTCTCACCCAAGCCGTGTAAAAATGTCCACTGCCTTTCTCTCTCCCCGAGATTCTTCAGGAAACCTCTGTTACAGCCCCTAGGGTGACGTGCACCCAATAAAATTCTATCATGTCATACCCTCCTTCTTTAAACAATGGCTTGGCTTATACAGTTTAGAAACTGTATCTACTCATTTCCTGGCATGCAGATTTTGCATCCAGCTAACACAGTGAACAGAGAAAAAAAAAATCATCCAAGTGCACGTTTAAAATGACTTTCAGCCTGCCTCATTTTGCACTGAGAACACATTATATTATTAAGAAGTTAGGATCATGTTACTACTGTTAATTATATTAGTTCATTAATCCTCAAATGTGTCTCCTGCAACAGAGGCATTTCAGGAGAAAAAAATGGTGCAATTGCTTGTACCGCATTATAGCAATACATTGATCTCATGCAGTGGTGCTGCACTCCAAAAACACGCTAAATAATCCTACAGGCCCATGGTATCTCACTTCTTCCATGGGACTGGCCCTAATTCACCCAAATTCCTGTGCTTATTATTCGTTGCATGGTCTTTGCAGTATTCATCAAGTAAGCTTGATAAAACCTGCAGACTTGATGAGTGTTCTCCTGTGTTCTGGCTGAGGGCCCATTTCGGTCACCATTCACAGATGGCAAGTACTCAGCGTGCAACTGCCACTGTCTCAACCCTTACCTCTCTGGGTGCCTCACCTCAGAAGCACCGCTAGGGTCACCTTTCCCTTTTCAGCCGTGCTGTGTCTTTTCCCCACTTGGCTGTAAGGACGTATCATGCTGCTTTCTGAGCCGTGGTTCTCCTTTCTTCACGCCGACTTTCTGTCGCTTGAACCCATTCATCTCCTGTTTCACTTTGGGCACTGCATCATCTCACACACTATTCTGAGTATTACAGAACCCAGAGCAGTGTTCTACAGGAAACATAATTCTGTTGTGGATTTGTTTCACACTTTCAGGTGGTCGTTGCTTGTTCTTCAGAGTTGTATGCTGTTGCTATTGAATGGTAGTGCTGTGGAGGGACTGCTGCTCAGTCGTTGCAGCCTTGTGGTGGCCCCTGCAGCAAGCCTCTGTCAGGCGCACGTCCACTGCTGTCCTATAGTATCCTTTTTATAAGGCAGTTGTGATCTGTGCAGATAATTTTACAGGGCTATGTTTTTTTTCCGGAGGCAATTGCACTTTGGTAAAACCACAATAAGGACATTGCAAGCGTCAAACTCGAGAAATAATGTCCCATATCTAAGGAATGTACACAGGAATGTACTTTGAGTGGATAGCAACATTTTATGTACAGCGTTTAAACATGGGTGGAAATATGTGAACACAGGGGAAGGGAAGATTTTGACAGAAGCTTTGGCAAAGCCAATACATCTGTTTTCTGAAATCTTGTGTGTTAGTGTGATTTGTGTGTGTGTGTGCACTGTATTGGGGCATGTGGAAAGAACCTGCCGGGATGGAATGGCACATGCAGAAAGAGCTCAGGTGTAAGTAGCCTGGGTGGGGAAGGTACTTTGCTAGGGAAAGTGCATTAGTGGAAGATGCACTGGAGTGAAAGTGCACAAAAGGAGTAGATGCACAGGGATAGGAAGGTGCACGGGTAGAAGGCACTCCAGGCATGAACTGCAAAGGGGCACGAATGACCATGGATGGAGGATTTGGGTCTATTTGACCTAAAACATTTCACCTAATCACATTTGTTCTAATGTATTTGACCTTTTTTTTCGTTCTAAAATGCGGGGGGAAATCCCTGCAACCCTGCCGACCCACTCCCCCTCAACCTAATCTATACCCTTACCCATTCCCATATATATATTTAATTAAATTTGACCCAAAAAAAGGGCAAAGAAATGTAATCAAATGTTTTAGATCAAAATGTTTTTAGGTCAATTATACTAATACCGGATGGAGCACCAACGAAATTAGTTCTGTGCAATTGTCATGACATCCCAAGGGGTTTTCTTTGCTTGTGCTGAGGTAAGTAAAAAGAAAAAAATCAACGGGAGGACCCGGTGACCTGTGGAGGGTGCGGGAGATGGGGAGGAAACAGGCTCTTGTGCGTCCTGCTGGGGGAGGCCCAGTGTTTGGTGGCAGTTTGCATGCTTGGGCTCAGAGTCCGTTCTGAACTTTGTGTTTGTGGATAGTTGCGACAGTGCTTTAAATGGAAAAAAAGAGGTGTAGGTACTCACCAAGGAACGAAGCCGGACATTCTGGTACAGCACTTTTGGCGCCGGCTGTTTCAGCGCGGCACCTTGGACAGAGGTCTCTTTTAGGCACACCCTGTTTTTTGCAGGCAATGCCCAGTGAGATAAAATGTTGTGCCAAGGAGCACACACTTTGGTGAAGCAGTGTATCTGAAATCCTTTCACACAAACCTCCAGTTTGTTGTTATGCATTGTGTAAGGAAGTCTGAATATCTAAATGAGACTTTCTTTTTTGTGCAACAAGTTAGCAGATATCATAGCTGTAAACTAAGCTTTAGAAGGGGAGTTCTATTATTGCTCGCTTTCATTGCCTAATAAGAAATTTGGTAGGTAACTGAAGCTCTGTGCAAGTTTTTAGTGGAAAACGTTCCATGACAACTCATATCACTTAAACATTACTTATTTAAATAGGGCACTGCTAAAAACAAAGAAACATCTTAAAATAATTTCCCATAGTTATCCAAATCAATCCCTGCTCCTTTATAGGACACCAAAGGAAACAGATGAAGCACACTTAGCGTAACAGTGTTCCATGCCTAGTGTGCTGAGAGCACAGTAGTAGCAGGTTTGTCTCTCCTTTTGTATGCAGGGTGGGCCCTAAAGGAGACATTATGGACACTGCGGGTGGTACAGCTTATATGTCACATACCTCATAATTGATGCATGTCTCTGGAAGTTTTGGTCAAATGAAAGTGATATTTAAGATGTGTGTTCCCTGTAAGGAGCCTGGCGGCACAGGTCATGCAAGGGCAAATAAAGGAGTCATCACGCAGGTATGCAAGCAGTGCACAAGCGGAGCCTGTAAATGTGACAATGGTGTCCATCTCGTTCTTGCAATGCAACATTGGCAAAGAGGGGCCATGAACCCTGCTGCGCTAATATCGGTCGCCTAGTGAACTGTGGTCACCACCGCAGTGTTTGGCTCAGCGTTTCTCCACCCACTCTACTCCGGACGGCAGTGGCTCTGTGTCATGGCGGTCCTGTCTCTCCCCCGGACCCCCCCGCTGAGGTGAGCACTCCTTCGAGCTGCACCCAGGCCGCAAGGGCTGAGATTCATGTGTGCTCTGTGATCAGAGCTTTAAAAAAATAAAATACTCATGGAAGGCAAATGTGCCTACAATGAAAGTGGGGAGGAGCTTGCATGGGCGTAGGACATGGGGGGTACAGGGGGGACAAATCCCCCCCACAATTTTAGGTGGAGGGGTTACAATGGCATTTATCCCCCCTAGCTTCCTCCAGTTTGTGTGTCTCTGCATGTGCAGTGATGCGTGCAAACTTCAGACTCTGAAGTTTGCATGCAGTTCAGCTCAGCAGCAGAGCCACACCGGTTGTAAAGATTTTTGTTACAAGTTACAACAACAACAAGATGAACACTCGTGCATTCTGAGCGTTCCCCCTCGTGGTCAAGTGCCAGGAAGGCCGGGCCCGGGGAACAAACTGCATGTGCCGAGTGTGCAGTGCACTTCTGCGCAGCCTCCTCCCTTCCAGAAGAAGCCACTAGCAGCAGGCAGCAACGTGTGCTCGGCTCCTCCTGAGAGTTTGACTCTCCGAGCTGACAGACTGCTCCTGCGAGGCGACGCCAATTCGACCTGGAGTCCGAGACTCGACGAGAGACCTCACTTATCAGCTAACAATGAAAGTCAAAGTTGCCTCCCCATGTCTGTGGCTGGCCTTGCCAATGCTTGTGTAGGGTGCCCTGAATGGGCACCTGTCTTGGCACTATGTTTTCCTGCATGGGGTGCGGCTGCCTGTCTCCATGTTCACATAACAGCACCTGTGCTCAGCAGAGCAATATTCTCTGTCCCGGGCCTGCCTTTCTAGAGCAGTGCTCACACAGCCGAAAAAGAATACACACAGAGCAATTGCAAGCTGCACAACCCATCGGCGGGATGCGTGGCACCTCCCGTGCAGTTCCGCCAAGTCAGGGGTGACATCCGTCCCACGGATGGAGGAGTTACAGGAGGACATGGAAGATGCTGTTCCTCAAGAGGATGATGAAAATGGTCCTGCTGACCAAGCTGGAGGTGAGAACACGATCAAAAGTAGTCTGGAGATGGAGAGGCGAAGACGATCAGATGTCATCCTGCCTACCTCCAAGACAGTGGCGGCTGGTGAGTTTGAAAGCTGGTGGGGCGTAAATTTCCCAGGGCGAATATAGTCGCGAGCGCGCGCAGCGCGCGTGCCCACCCCCCCCAAGGGGGGTGCGGGGGGGTTCTCCCCCCGCGAAAATTTTGGAAAAATGGCCTACAAAATGTGCAATTTACTGTCCAAAAAACCCACCGAAATATGAAAAAAGCATTCGGTTTTACATATTAATGGTGGTACACTATTCTTACGTGTGCAAGTGTGATGGTGTATTTTACAGCAGCTTGTACTGGGAATAGCTGGTACTATGGTGTATGCATAAATAAATTCATTATATAGTCAGTAATAATGGAAACATGTTTGTCATGCTGTTACTGGCATTCACATGCGTTCATCCTCTTACTAAGGTGGGATTTGAGGCATTTTCTGAAAGGGGGAAACTAAGCTAAAATATGACTTTAGTTTTTAACCACTTAATTAATGCGACATATTTGTCCTACCTCTAATGGCTGTCTGCCTCGCTGAGTTGCCATTGCGTCAGTTGCTCAAAGTTGCAACACGTGGAATGCACAGGTCTCAGAAATGGCACATACATATTGCATGGAGAAAAATGCAACAGAAATAGTTTACTATGTTGAGTGCTTTATTATCAACCAACAACCATAACATCAAAACATACTTCACATTTCTCACTGTTCTGTCAAATAGATCACTGCAACCTTAAACAAAATCCTAACATATATAAGGCCATTGAAACAAAGAATTCAAGGTAACCCACAAAATAACTGCAAATAGCTCGTTTGTAACAGAACATTCACTGGTCAATCATTTTGAAAGTTTGTACACAAATTGTGCACGTCTATTTTTCAGAGAGGCAAATTTATCAATAGTCCGTGTATTGAAGTCAGGGATCTCTTGAATTAGTTGTTTTTCCATGGACAGCATGGCCAAAGCATTCAGACGATCCTCAGTCATTGTGTTTCTCAAGAATGTTTTAATTCGCTTCAGGGTGGAGAAACAGCGCTCAGACTCAGCTGTTGTCATGGGTGTAGTAATCAGAATTTTTAATAACTGCATTGTCTCACTAAATGCTTCTTCGAGATTGTTTTCAACGAACAATTTTAATAAAGAAATTGCCCCACTTGAACTACAGAATTCTGGTCTCTCATAAACAATTGAAAGCTCAGTGCGCAGTCTTTCCTTGTTTAACATGGGGTACGCTTGGACAGTTGCATTCAGTGCTTCATTGGGAAAAGACTGTCCATGTGTTTGAAATAGGTCACTCTGCAACAATTTGGCCCCCTCCAAGTGGTTAGTAAATGCAAAGCGTTCTTGGGCTTGTGTAACTATAATATCACATACTTCTTTAGCCAAACGATTCAAAGTGTTCATATTTGCATTGCGACCTGAAAAAGTTGCCTCTGATGGAAATTTAGCTTCCAGATTGTCAGTGCTTTCACGTACTCTGCCAATGCACTTGATAAAAGTTTCAGTAGCTTTCTGCACATACACAGAGTCAATGTCTCGCTTCTGAAGCTGGTTATATAAAATGTCGACATGGGGCATTATGTCATTGAACAAAAAAAGGAAGAAAAGGAACTCCTTCTCTTTCAGAGTTCGAATGAATCCCTGGGCCTCATGCACAGTAACCCCCTCAAAATCAGTCCGTCTTTCAATAATTTTCTCAAAGCATGTACGGAGTGCTTCCCTGTGCCGATATATGGCTTCCACTACCCGAATATGGTAGCTCCAGCGAGTGCGAGATGGTTTTGGAAGTCTGGAATCTGAAACCTCATCTAGAACTGCGGTTCTTTTTGGAGAACGAGAAAAAAATGTACAGAAGCCAGAGATATCCAAAAAGAAAACTCGAGCTTGTGAGATATTTGAAACAGCCTGTTCAATGATGAGGTTAAGCTGGTGTGCATAGCAATGTACATAATGTGCATTTGGATACACTTCAGCTACTTTCTTTTGGACTCCACCAGACACCCCCCTCATTACACTCGCACCATCATATGTTTGCGCAATTACTTTTTTTTTGTGGCAATCTTCAGGGAATACTTTGTGTAATTTTTCCATTATGGCAGTAGCAATGGTCTGCGCACTAGAGTCTTTCAGATCAGAGAATCCATAAAACCTTTCAACAATTCTGTATCGTTCATCAATGTAGCGATAGACTAGCACAGACTGAGTCTTAGTGGAAATATCAGTTGTATCGTCTGCCTGAATAGCCACATAATCAGTGCATTTTAACTGCTCTACAATGATCTCTCTGGTGACCGTGAGCATGCAGTCCAGCAGTTCATTCTGAATTGTTTTTGAAGTGCCCTTGAATACTGTTGCATTTTTTAAGTGTAGTTCCATTGCACTGTCTATGCTGGATACAAAATCCACCAGGCCTCTAAACACACCAGGATTTAAAGAGTCTTCAGTTTCATCATGGCCACGTAAAGCCAATTCAAACGCACCACAAAAACGCACACAGTCTATTAACTTTGACAAGATGTATCGGTTTTTATCCACATCCTCATTATGCCTCATCACGCTCCGGCGATAGGCATCATCCAACTGTGTTGCAATGTTCACACTTCCCAACATGCGCAGCTGTAATATATTCTCAATATGAGATTTGCACGATTCATGTCTCTTGGTTTTTTCTGACAAATGCTTTAAGTCAGTGACTCCGGTTTTTGTCCAGGCCGTTTCACCTCCAAACAGCAGGCAAGGGAAGCAGAACAAAGACCGCTTAGCAATGCTACCAGTGAGCCATGTCTTCTTTTCATACCACACCATGGAAAATGTGCGTGTGTAAGCCTTTCCCCTATCTTTTGCGGACTGTTCAATTTTTACATCTGGCCGATCAGGCCCTAGTCTTTTCACCTCCAGTTTTTCAGTGTGTGCGAGTCCGGAAAATGGTTTTGAGAGTAATTGGTCCACTGAATTCATTTTCGGCAACAGTGACACCTGTTAATAAGCAAAATGATTATGTACATGTATATGTAGATGGGATCATGTAGTCATTGTTAGGTATGCTCTTCAATAACACATAAGTATAATTAGTCGGTACTAGACACAGATAGCGTCTGCAATTATACACAACTCTGCTGTACTTATCATCGACCAGTACAGTTGAGTATAATTGCCGATGTTATCTATGCATGCGTTAACACACATGCCCATAAGCAAATGTGACACCAGCCACACAATACGTATTGCAGCTTGTTTGGCAAATGAGTACTTATGGAAGAAATGAGGCAAGTTTGTTCTGTTAATACTGTTCTAAAAAACACATTGTTTAGAATGTAGGGACATTTTTCTGAACGCATGACACAACCCCAACCCCTCCCAAGCACTGTGGGAACAATGGTGAAGATTAGAAAGAAGGTATTCTGATGTTTGAAAGACTGTGGGATTTTACAGCAGTAAAACAAATTACTGTATACCATTAAACTGGAAGATACCAGGACATCATGAGGTAAGTGGGAACCACCACCCAATCCTATCCTTCGAAAAACAGTTTCCAAATGGACAGGTTTGCTTCCGTTGAACCATAAGCAGGCCTTTTTGCATTATATGTATGACTTTCCATTTTCACATGCCACCCTCTCAGCTAGTCATAGATGCCATTCTGTATCTGTAGTCTGTACTGTTCATCACATTTTCCCCCACCTCATTGATACCCACAAACATGGTCTTCTTTTTAAAAAAAAAATGTAAACAAGATAGCTGTGTGCCTTCTTTACTACAGATGAACACAAACAGAGTTGGAGTGCCCTGAGCACCAAACCCTACAAAAGACTCATGCTAGCTCACCTCGTTCTGGAGAATGGTCACTGCAATGAACTCCTTCGCAGGCTATGGGAAATCCAAATCCCGGAAGGTGCACTGTGGAGGTTGAAGTTCGATGTTTTTAGTTGCACAATTGCCCTGGACTGGTTGGATTTGTTCATGTAAGGTGTTGCTGATTGTCTGTAAAGAGAAAGTGAGAGACTGATCTGAGAAAGGGCAACATAGGCTCAGAGCAGTATTAAAATGGTTTTCACACATGAAGGAGAGAGAGTTAACTGCTTGTAACATTGAAGCTGCACCAGAATAATCATTAGTACCTCCATGTGTAAAGAAAGTACCAGCAACTACCACCATGTGCCAGTCATCAGTTGTATAACGCTGCCTGCAATATATACATTTTTGTAATGTTTTCGTTCTGGGGCTTTAAAAGTGCGCTTTGCGGAGCTCACATTACAAAATTGATTTGCTGCAGCCCTTCAGGCACCCGATTTATAAGCACTCTACGTGTCCTTCGCTGAAGTCCTGTTAAAAACAGCATTGGCAAAGCCACTGAGATCCTGTTCAAACACAAGCATTGACAAAGCCAACATTTTGGCCTTGTGCATACAGTGTAAGCTTCTGCCAGGCACTGCTATTAGATCATGATGCCCAGGAACTTGCACCATGTTTCTGCTTCTACAACAACGGGTAGTAGTTAATTCTGCTACAGCTGTGCCTGGCAAGTGGCACTGTGCCTGGCAAGTGTAGCTGTGCTACAGCTGTGCCTGGCCACAACAAGGGATGAAGGGATGAAGGTAGACAGATCAAGCAAGCACAACACAAGGCAGTGAGCTGAGGTCAAAGGGGAAGGTGGGTAAACAGCAAGAAGAAGAAGCGCAGGCTGAGAGTTAAATACACATGCACATTTAAACTCAGGAATGAAAAGAATATGTTGCTATTTGTGAAGACTGCATACTGCCAACATGGGGGCAGTTGCTGGGGGCCCCTCTGAGGCTCAAGGCCCCTTTCATTTGAAAGGTTCGAAATGCCCTGACGCCGTCCCTGCTCTTGATGCTACCGCAGCTCCTCACTGCGGCTCCCACCCGGGCTTCCGCCTGAGGACTTGGGATTTTAAAAGGCTTGAGAACTTTAATGATTAATAGTGTGCCGTGCCATCATGAGATATAAACCCTTCAGATGGTTTCGGAACTGGCTAAATCTATTAAACATACACCTGCAGGCTGTTTTTAATGAAATGGCTGTGCAAGTTCACTGCCATGCGCTGCGCAGCTAATGGCTGCACGAGGAAGCCTTGCAGCAGCCAGGCTGCCGTGCGCCAAGCTAACGGGCACAAGACACCAGCAAGCTTCTAGTAAGACCGTTTTTCGGGGGTCTTTCGTTTTTAAACATAACATCTTTAGTGATTAGGGAATGAACAAGATGACATCACACGGATAATGACTGGTGCTGCAACCAGAATACCCCATGCGAGATCATGTAAGCTATTTGCTAACACTTTAAATGGTAATGGCCAATTCCAGGGAAGGACAGAGGCATGATATGATATTTTATTTATAGCGCGCCTGTTTTCCTTTAGGGAAGAGTGTTGATTGTGCTAATTAATTTACCCAGTTCTCATAGTGCTTACCAGGTTTCCCTGTTCTGTGTTGTTCATGAATAAAGCAAACAGTAGGCAGTATTGTTTTGAATGGTACTACATGCCATATACTTTTTCTGGGTGTTAGATATACGCACTTAGAAGAGTAAAAACAAGTGTTGCATTGCAAGTGGCAAGTGGGTAATAATGGAATATATACATGACTGACAAAGAAACAAGTGACATGTTTTAAATAATTGATATAAATGAAATCATATCCCAAACTGGTCAATTTCTCAAGCACTTAAAGATACATGCCTGACTTGGCGTGCCTGAGTCTGTAAGGATACGGTCACTGTGTCTACCAGTTTATGAGGGTGCCAGGCCATCCATGCGTTAGATTGTATTGCGCACGTCTCACTCTACAAGTTGAGGCTCCAGCCAAGTGGAGTCTCACTATCGTTTGTAAAAGAGGACTCTCCCCGATCCCCCCTTATGCCAGCGCGGGATTAATGCTACTGTCCCATTCAAGGTAAGACCGTGGAGACAAACACCTCAGCAGGGTCGCGTGCGGGCCTACAATTAAGTTTGCATCCAGTCACTATTAGATTTGACTGCATTCCCATCACCGCATGTTGCAGTTGGTTGTTCTGAAGGAGGAAAATAGGAATCCTGACCTGGGGCTTCCTGCAATGCAGTTGGTCCATTTCCTCTTAACTGGGGCCCAGTGTGTACAAATCACAAAGTGAATCTTGGAATGTGGCCTTTTACAGGCAGTTAGAGCTTGCATTCCAAGCACGATTATTGGCTAGAAAGCTGGAAACAGTGAAAAGAACAAAAGGAAAGCATGGAATGGAGGTGTCTACTTGTGGTTACAGCCTACATTCCACGTTTTCTGATTGTCTAAACACAATATAAATTTGTTATTACTATAATTGCTCAACTTTTCCTAATTTCGAATATTGTATTTTTAAAATTGTATGGTGAACATTTTTCGCCTAATAAAGAGATAAACTTGGGTAAGCTGATTAACAACTGAGGCCGCCAGATCTGGATGAATGCAGCACAAAAATTATTCAACAGTACCAGTTTCCACTGTTCCGACATTAAAACATGACTTTCACAATATTGGAAAGCACTGTTCACTCATGGGATTCGGAACACGACTAGTATTACATTACAGCGCCATTCCTCCAAAACCCATCTCAGAGGTTCTGTGCCAACACCACGCTGCTGCCACCTTTCCACATACAAGCCATAAATAGGCAGCTCCGAACCCTTCTCAAAAAGGCTTGGGGTTAGATACAGTGTCTTGAGAGGAACACACGTCTACAACCCATTTGCACTACCAGGAATCGGGGGAGCATTACTAGTTTCCTGCCCTAAAAAAAATTCTCATTGGTGCACACCCACCGCCTACTGGGAAGTGACACGCTTAGGAAACCAGGGCGCAAACCTTAAAAAAAAAAGATCACCACCCTCTCTGGCAGAGGAGAACCAGTAAGTGCGTATACCAAAACAAGTGTCCTTAATCTACTTGCTAATGAAATTAGAAGAAGCCTATAATTGCAACTGTAGTTACTGACAAGAGTCAGACACTGTGAGGTGCTGCTTTAAATTTGCTTCCCAGCATTGCGGCAATTGTGCAGTAAAGGATGCATTTAGTAGCAGCAGTAAAACAGGCACACAGACAGACTCGTACAACACACACCCCTTTACAGACTTTCGTTGCGTCGCGATAACAGGCTCAAAAATGGCAGAAGATGGGCAGGGACAGGAAGTGGGTGGGAATAGCCATATGGAATCACATGGCCATGGTCATTGAATAGGTGGGTAAAAACCAAATAACACCTGCTTTGTGTCCTTCCTTGTGTGACATTTCTACTCTAGCTGTACTCCAATGCAATCGTCGAGGCTTATAGGTGACGCCAAAAACTGAACTGACCTGAAACTCATCACTGTCACACTTGTGACAGCCATTATTTCCTTCAACCCTAAACTCTGTCTCTATGTCCTTCCCACCCCGGACTCTCTGACAATCTACCCCGCGGGACCCTCAATCGGCCACTGCCGTCGCTGTCTCATTGTGAGGCTAATATGCTGCGCTGCTGCACAGCTGCACCTGTCCTTATTTGTCTTGCACTGCGGCTCCCCAGCCTGTGTGCTCTGCGCAGTGGGTGTCATTTCACATCACTGAGGTATGAGGAGAAGAAAATTTCTTCTCCTCATACCTCAGTGATGATGGTGGAAACGAACACGCTCCTGTCGTAGTCCCAGCCGTCGGCGCAGGGCTGCTTGGCAATGGCAGTCACGTTGTCGGCGGTGGCATTCTGAGTCAGCACTCAGCAGCCACCACTGAGGCTCCGTGAACTGCAGGCACTTCTCCGGCCTCTGGTTCCGGTCCAGCTGCGGCCCGCGACCACTCGCGGCGCATCTGCTAATTGTGCCGTTTTATATTTTCGGCATTTTTCGACAAAAAAATGCCGAAAATATAAAACGGCACAAGTCAGGGAGAGCCTGGCTTGCAGGGAGAGGCCGTTTTATATTTTCGGCATTCTTCTTTTTGTCGAAAAATGCAGAAAATATAAAACGGCGTCGGCACTATTAACAGATGCGGGAGTGGTCGCGGCGGGCCGCAGAAGCAGCACCCGCCTGCCTGCCCTGGGCCTTGCGTACCGGTCCGGCGTGGCCCAAGGCAAGGCCCTTGGGCCACGCACGGACCGGGGGTTAAACAAAGCAAGGCTAGGCCCCGGCGGCCCCCGCTGAGCAGACTGCCGTCAACTTGGCCCGCTACGACCAAGGCTCGCCCAAGTTGACGGCAGTCAGCTCGGCAGCAACACTGAACGACGTGTAGGCCTTGGCCTTGGCCTACACGTTGTTCAGTGTTGACCTGGCCCTGGGCCGTGGACAGTGGAGTGGACACATAGTTTGGGCCCGGGGAGGGGAGTCTAGTAAGTAACACTCCCACTCCCAGTCCCCGGGCCCAGAGAGAAGAAAACACTGGGGTACTTACCACGGCGCCGCTGGTCTGTGCCACACACTCGAGTCCTGACTCCTGTGTTGATGTTTACTCGTCGAGGGTCGGGCTGGAAAGAAAGAGAAAAACGGCAGGGTGTGAAGGCGGCGCAGGCGCACGCACACACCCTGCGCCATAGATACAGTAATGTCATTGGCTGTTTGCCAGCCAATGACATTACTGTATCCATGGCAGGGGAGGGAGGGAATAAGTGCAGTGCGCTGTTTGCGCACATTTCAATACTGGCGGGGCCACCCCTGAAGCGCCCCGCCAGGCTTATAATGAAAGGGGCTACGTAGAGTGCGTGGAGCTAGGAGCTCCACGCACTCTGCTATAGAAAAAAAATATACTAAATTGGGACGCGCCCCGGCACCAGGCCGACCTATACACTGTAGGTTGGCCTGGTGCCGGGGCGCACACTATTGTTTCCTTGCCACAGCGCCCCCGCGCTGTTGGCAAAGGAACTGCAGCAGTACTAAGCTAAAAGAGATTCAATCAGAGAAGTTCTCTGACTGAATCTCTTTTAGTTTCTCTCTTTTTTTGGGGGGGGCGGTGCCCGGCCGCCCTAGCATAGCAGCCGCCACTGCTCCAAGAATATGAGCTTGACGTTTCATAACAAAAGGAGTTAGGACATTTATTTGAAAACCTATTATTTTAGTGTTTGTGCTTATCTCGTGTTCAAACTGTTAAGAAAAGGGGAGAGTGTAGTGTGTACCCTTCAAGGAGTCCGATGGCACATGTCACAGCGTTGGGTAAATAAAGGAGGTGGTGTCACACTGGCACGCCAGCAACGCATGCGCGCAGACTGTAAATGTAACAACCATGTCCGTCTCATACTTGCGCGACAACGTGCCTATTGAACCTCGCGTGAGGAATCTTTGGGGTTCATCACACTCCATTATGGACACGTGACTTGCACCATTCGGCCATGGTTATAAAAGTCACTGAAAGGAATTGCCATGCCAGTCTAAACGCAGCCTCCTGAGTGCACTGTGTTGCCAGGGCAACTGAACGATGTACATACACTATCAGCGAAGCTGGCCCTTATTCGAGAGACGATGGACAGATTTGTAGTAGTGTAGTTATGCACTTTCATTTGATCGAAATAACAGTCGGTTTAGTGAAAACTATCGGGTTAGAGGCACCCTCAATGCAGCTAATTCGCTGCACAATGGGCACATTTCATTGTTTCATGTATGTATTTATTTCTCTGTTTCATCAGCTCGGGAAGTTTGTGTTAATCGTGTCCCTTTTGCTTTTGTGACCAATTGCGCCCTGTATGAGTTTGATGCAGAATGCGCCGTCATGTTGGATATGTGTCTCTCGATTAAGAGTCAACGTCGATATCATTTGGAGGGGAGACCGAGGTGCCTGTCAGCCCAACTTTGGTGGAACTGCAGATTGCACCGCCGCATTATTTAGTGCTTACCAGATTTAAACCAAGAAGGATGCATTCCATGCGCTTGCTGCAAATGGAATCAGGATGCATTCACTTGAATTGGCAATGTTGATAACAGCACGCCTCCCTTCACCCTGTGATTGACGAGTAAGACTGACAGTGCCTAGAAATGAGCTGTGAATGATTCTACAAAAAAAGGCAGACATCATTCTAGGGGGGAGATTGGAGGAGGGAGTGTTAAACAAAGTGTGAAATGTCTCAAAGGGTATTTCCTCCCACTGCTTTGGAGGTAGCGAGGGGGGCGGTGTTAGTGCCATTAATAAAAAGCAGTGGACGAGCTAATAGTTTCAGCATCTGCTGTGGTTTATGGCATTTTACATGAATAGGTAAGCAAGCAATGAATACTTAGGCTCTAGTTAGTCAGTAATTCCAAACGTGTCTGCAGATTAGTCCTGACAGACAAATACAACCAGTAATAAATACAGCAGATCCCACTGTCTTCACCATACTGTACGGAAGCCTTTTTGCCATGTGTACTACAAATGTTACATGTCAGCAAAGACTAGTTTGCATGCATGTTTGGAAGGTTTAAGATCAGCATGGTTATTTGAAAAGTGAGCTAGGGTGATGGTGTAGTGGTGAGCAATGGTGGAGGGGCTTAGCTGTGGTGGGAGGCAGTTGGCAGGGGTGTGCATGATAGTCATGGATCAGCTAGGATTAGTGGGGGTAAGCAGAAGGGGGCTAGAGTTTGGTGTCTCAGTGGGAATACGCAGCGTTGAGGTAGGGTGGATGGTTAGAGGGTGGGTATGAAAGGGTGGGTGGGCAGGTATTAGGTACGGTGGGCGGTGCTAGTGTGGGGTGGTGCAAAGTGGGAATGAGCTAGGATGAGTAGGGGCAGTGGAGGTGAGATAGGGTAGGTAGGGCATTGGCATTAGGCAGGTGTGAGTTACGCAGGATCGGTATTGTAGGGTGGGCTGGCATGGGTGAGGTAGGGAATGTGTTAGTAAAGTAGGTGGGTAGTATGGGCTGGATTCGAGTGACGAGAGGTTTGATTTGATTTGATTTTGGAATGTATAGCGTGCATATCCTAAATGAAGGATCCAAGCAGAGCCTGCATATGGGCACAGATGATGATTAGCTGATAATCAGAATCATTAAAGGGCTCTAAACAAGGTCACAGTGAATGCTGAGTGTTGGGCAAGTAGGGGGCTGTGGAGGTGAGATAAGTATGTTATGGAGGAGTGAGGTATAGTGGAAGGTTAAGAGTGGTGGAGGAAAAGTGCAGTGAGAATAGAAAGGGGTGAATATATATAGCAGTTAGTAGGGGGGTAATGAAGGGCAGGGCTGAAGGGTAGTGTGGGTGAGGTAGGATGGTTAGAGGTAGAGAAAAGTCAGGAAGGGTTGGTGAATGAGAGGAGGCAGAAAGTGTGAGGAAGGCTGGGTGTGTAAAGGATTGTGAGAAAGTGTACGTGGCTGAGGATCATAGGGGTGAGGAAGTATGGGTGGGAGGGGTACATGAGGGTGAGGAGGTTGGTTGGGTTCATTGGGGTGGGAAGGGTAAGCATTTTGGGTGGAGGGGCAAAAAAGGCAGTGGGTCGAGTGGATTAGGAAGGATGCAGTGAGTGGGGTTAATGAAGGAGGTGAGGTAGGGTTCATGGGAGAGTGGGGTGAGGAAGGGCGCATGAGTGGAGATACAGAGAGGTGAGAAAGGGTGGCTGGTGGTAGAGAGGGGTGGGGCTGTGTTTAACAGGGGATGGTTTGAGAGGTTGCAGGGGGCATATTGGTGAATAGAGGTAGAGTGTAAGCAGGGATGAACATGTTGTGGGTTAAATTGGGTTTGGTAGCTAAAGTGGTATGGTTGGGTGGAGTTGTGTGAAGGGGTGGAGTGGTGTGGCTGGGTGTAAAGTGGTAGAGTGATGAGGCAGCATGGGGTGGTGTGGAGTGGTGGGTAGGGTGATGTACCATCGTAATGTGGTTGTGTGGAGTGGGTTTATGGCTGTGGGGCCTGTAGTGTGGCGTTGTGGAGGTGTAGAATGTTGTGAATATGTAATGCGAAGTGTAAATGTGGAATGGAGTGTGGTGTGTAATTGTGTTGTGAGTGTTTTGGTGTGGCGTGTGGGCATTGTGGGGTGGAAGTGAGCAGCGGCGTGATGTGTGCAGATGTGGAGTGGGAGGCGGAGGTGTGCAGAGTGGGGTTGGGAGGTTTGGTGATTTTGTGCTCTGCAATGGGAGTGCAGTGGTGGGAGCTATGGAGTTGGGTAGGTGTGTGTTGTATCGGTGTGGGTTGTGGAGTGTGAGGTGAAGTTGTGAAGTGGAGTGCAAATGTAGTGTGGTGTTGTAGAGTGGTGGTGTTGAATTTTTATTGTGCCAGGGATCGGTATGTAGTTGTGCAGTTCGGGTATGGAATTATGGTTTGAGGTGTGGAGTGGGGATGTAGAATGGTCGTGTGGAATCCGTGCTTTTATGTGCTGGTGTAGAATGGTGGGGACTAGTGCAGTTATGTGGAGGGGTGGTATGAAAGGTGTGAAGGTGTGGAGCGTGTTGAGCTGGAATGGAGTGTAGAGTGGTGGTGTGGGGATGGATTGGATTGGAGTTGAGATAGAGAGTAGTGGTGGTGTGGGAGTGTCATGGGATGAAGTGGTGCAGTGGTGGATTGGGTATAGGAGGAGGTATTGTGGGGAGGTGGTGAGGTGGAATGGGACTCTGGTGCATTGGAGTTTGAAGTGGTTGGGTGGTGTGGAAGGGTGGGGAGGGGAAACAGTGGTGTATGGTGGTGTGGTATGAAGTGGTGTGGAGCTGTGGCATGAGATGGGGTGGGTTACGATTGTTGTGATGTGAGCGGTTTGGATTGGAGTGGGGTTGTGCTGTGGCGTGGTGGTGCTGTGTTTGGTAGTGGAGTGGAGTACGCAGTGGTGTTGAGGACTCATTACCTGGTATACAGTGAGGTTAGATAGCGGACAGGGAGACACCTGGAAAAACACAGAGTGGGTTATGCCAGCACCAGACCATGTAGTAGCATGCCTAGAGCAATGGAGACAGGGATTGCTGTGTCATCTGGACTCCGGAGAAGATTGCAAAATCAAATGGATAGGTTCCTGCTTCAATCCACAGTTCTGACGGGGAGGTTTGGGGGCACTTACAAAATGTGCTGTGGAGATAGGAAATTGTGGAATGGTGGTGTGGATTGGTTGTGTGGTGGTGGTGGTTTGGCAATATTGTGGAATGTGGTGTGCAGAATGGCAATTTGGAGTGGGTGGTGCTGAGGTGAGATGATATGGGGTTATGATGGTTGTGTAGAGTGATGTTGCATAGTTTGGTGAAGTGGAGAAGTGGTCTGGAGTGGGATTGGTGTAGAGTGGGAGTGGCCTGAAGTGGGCTTGTTGAATGGGTGTGTGTGGTAATGAGTGATAGTGTGGATTGGTAGAGTGGTGGTGGGGTGTGGTGCATTGGAGTGGTAGTGGAGAGTGGATATGTTGTTTTTTGGTTGAATGGTGCTGTGGTGGAATGATCGTATGGAATGGTGCAGTGGTGGTGTGAAGTGAAAGGGTTTTGTGGTACTGGATAGTCATTGTGCGGAGTGTGGAGGTGTGGAGTGGTGTGTTATGTGTTATTGTGAGTGGTGGGTGGTGGTGTGGGAATGTGGCGTGATGTTTGTGGTGTGGATGTTTATTGGTTGTGTGGAACTGTGTTGGTGTGGAGTGGTAATGTGGGTGGTGTGCAGGTGTACCAGAGAGGTTTGGAGTGATAGTGTGTGATGGTTTTTGGTGGTAATGTGGTTGGGTGTGAGGTGACAAAGCTGTCAGGGAAACAACTAAAAAACAGAGCAGGCCATGTTTCTCTGCAAGCGCCAGAGCACACTGTATCATGCATAGTGCAACAGAGTGGGGTTTAAGTATAATAAGATGGATCAGGCTCTGCTTCACACCACAGTGCTGCTGCGGAGAGGGCCAAGCCAGTCAACGACTAATTTTTGCCGTGGCTACCTTTGTGTCACATCGCAGTGCTAGTGTTTGAGGTTGAAGCCGAGGCAATGTATGCGGACCCCTGTGCCCATGCCAGGCACAGCAATACATCAAATATCACTGCAGAAATCCCTCCCCCATTAAAACCAAGGCACGCAGTTTTATCGTTTAGGGCTCATGATTGGGAGAAATCAAGTTAAACATAATTGGTTTACACAAAGCAATGTAGCATGAAATACCATTTAGTGAACTGGCTAGTTCATGCCAGATCATTGCCATTTGATGCGCTACCCAGATATTCTGCTTCTTAAAGCCCCCCTTTCCTTTCTCTCTCTCCTGTGTGGTACAGGTTTCAGACATATTTTAGTAGATATGCCACCAAAAGCACCAAAACCAAAAGGGAAAGTATATATTATACATGATTAACACAAGGCAACGCTCCAGTCTGAAGGTCCATTGCTTAAACCTCTGAAAGCTCCATTTGTGAAGGGGTCCAAGAGCTGAAGGAGGTCTATGAACAGGATCATCAGGGTAGAAAAGGACTGCTGTAGATTGAGAGAAGTCAGGTGTGAGAGAGTCAAAGCCGAGCCAGGGGGGCGTGTAGCTCTTCTCTCCCTGGACCCCTTTCATTTTGCTGGTCAGGTATGCTACTCTCAACATTGCTGGTAATATCAGCGAACAAGGAAAGGCATTATCCTTGTATATATGCTTAGACCATTTTAATTGTAAAGGACATGTTGTTTGCGTCCCTGTTCTCTATGATGACTTTCTCAAACCATTGTCATCTGCTCACATTGTACTGCAGTTCATCGCATTGTCCCACCACAACCAGCTCCCCGCTCTGCCCACCAGTGCAGGAACCACACACTCTCCACCAGTGTCAGTTCCACCCATTGTCCACCACTACCAGGTCCTTACACTGCCTGGGAATGTAGCTATTATTGTGGCTGCATGGCCCATATGTCTCACCGGGATGTGCTTAACAAACTGGCTTTCTTATTAATGCAACCATCCTTATAGTTCCACTACAACCAAGTAGCTCAAAAGATTCCCCTCACCATGCGTGGCAAGGCCACCCATTTCGATGTTGTCTTGGAATTGTGTAACTTGTAACTTTCCTACATTTAAAATGGGAAAGAAAACAAAACTCCTGAGTCTCAGAATTCCAATGGAAAAATTAGGTCCGATTTGCCTTTCCATGCACTGTAAGGGATAACTTGAGAGTTTTGCAACCACTGTCAACAGAAAGACCTTGGCCTGCAAACGTACTCGTTTACAAATGTATTCCAAAATGTGCTTTGTGAAATTCCCCCTCATTTTCCCCTCCTATCTTCAACCTGCCCCCTCCTTCATCCCTTACCTTCGGATACTTTGTTCTTCGAACTTTGTTTACAAAATACTCCTCTGACAGTCAACCTCTACGTGTGGTACATAAAACGTTAAATGGGAATAGGAGACTGATCTCATATTATAACTGGATGTCCAGGTGCCATGCCCGGATCTGGCAGTGGGAGAAGCAAGCCTTGTGTTCGGGTCTGCAAGCATCACCGAGGGGAGTAGCATGGCAACTGGAGGGGAGTAGCATAGCAACTGGAGGGAGAGGAAGTTAGAGGCAAGCATTCTATGGTGGGTCTGTATCAGAGGTGTGGGGCTTTTGAGGGTGACAGTGGGTCTGAAAGGAGGAGAAGACTTTCATTGTTATGAATGTTGCTCATAAGGTGGATCAAAGATCATGACTACTAGGACTAGCTATACACCTACCTTGATTGCTCCTTCCGGGCTAACCTGGCCACATTACATATTTACAATTTCCTTGACCCACAAGGACCTGTGGGGCTCCCTCCTAGTGCCTACTCATGCCTACCTCTGGCATTACATGTACATATGATATTGAATTGCTCTGCTTGTATTATGATTGTTCCACTCAAGTATTTAAATTGTCTTTGTAACTAATTTGTTTATGTAACCAAGCTGTAAGATGTCTTTTGCTATGTGCCCTAATACCCTTGGGTCTGGTGCGAAATAAAAGTAATAAAACAAACAAACAAACAAGAGTTATAGTGGAGATCTGAAAAGCAACTTTAAAAGCGTAAATATCAGAGTACAAGTTGGGGTCACATTGTAGTAGCCCCCTCTTCATTCTGCACATCAGCATCTGAAAGGAAAAAATAACACAATGCCAGCAATTACCTGCTCAGACATTATTTGTGTGCAAGAAGATGAAAACTTGACTAGTAGTATGTTGAACTGCAGATTTATTATCATTGTTTATTATTAATTATTATTATTATTATTATTATTATTATTATTATTATTATTATATTTATGGAGGGCAAACCTCGCTTCGTAAAGCAAGGGATAAATACAAGCAAGTTTGGAGATTTCAGAGGGGAGGAAAGGCAACTAGCCAGAAAGGGATCTTCAAGCAACCCAGGGAGGAAACAGCTGATAGCAGATCACCCAGTTTCAGGTTATGTCGAGATAGGAGAGGTTGCTGAATGAAGTTTTACAGAGAAGTCCTTGAAAAGGAGGTCTTGAGCTCTTCCCAGAAATGTAGAATTGAGGGTATGCAGTATTAATATCGCGGCAAAAATGTCGCCTGTACAAAAGATTTTGGCAGAAATGCCCTGTTTTGACCCATTAAAGGTGTACCCCATTACACCATTTAAGGGGAGCAGCGGTCCTAGGGGTGTCTCCCGCTCCCCTTAAATGGTATAATAGGTCTGAGAGTTGCAGGGGTTTCCCCCGCATCCTTTGCATGGATTGCGGTGGCAAAACCACTGCCTTTTTGCCACAATATTTTGTGACCGCAGCCATTTTTGCTGTGATTTTAACACATGGAACCAAATTGATGGAGTGTGTCTGGTGTTGACATGAAGGAGGTTCCGGAGTCTGGGGGTATAGACCAAGAAGGACAGTTATTTGTTCCTTTCTTTCATGCTCACGTCTGCACATGCCCTGGCGTCACATAGATCATAAGCCACCATATATAAGGAGCTTCCCAGTGATGTAGCTTGGGGATTTTAAAGGGGTGGCCTTGAAGATAATATAGCAGAATTTGAAGGTGATATATTCTTGCAATGGGAGTCAGTGCAGCTGACGAAAGTCGGGGTGATATAGACTTTGTGGAATCCTTAGATGAGGCCTGCTGCAGCATGTAGGATATATCTCAGAATTGGTGCTGTGGTTGCAAGAACATTGTCACCATGCAGGAGGGAGACCACTGAGGCTTGGTCAGGACATCTGAAGTGGTTTGATGTAGATCTTGATTTTCCACCAGATGGAATGTTGGTACTAATACCTTGAGGTTCATAGTGGAGAGGCAGGTCTGGGTGTCAGGGTGTTAGGTGTTGTTGGTCAGCAGCAGGATTTCGGTCTTGGAGGGGGTTCCGTTTCACGCAAGCACTGGATATCCAGGACTGAATCACTGTGAGGAAGGCATTGAGCTTGTAGATGTATTCAATGGAGGGTTTCTTAAGGCTGAGCTGTGTCTCATATGCATACTGGTGGATGTTAATGTTGTGTGGAGTCGGGCATATGTTGACAATAAAAGGGAAGAGGAAGGATCCTTGCAGTACTCCACAGACAATGGGTAGAGTCAGTGATCTGGAAGATTCAATTTGGATTAATTGGTGGTTGTCAGCAAAGTAGGAAGTGAACCAGATGAAGATGGTCTACCTGATGCCTGTACACCAAATGGGTGTGCAGTTATAATGTCGACTGCAAAAAGTCGAAAACAAAAATGTCAAAAAAATAAAAAATGTCGAAAAAAAATCGAATGTGTTTTTTTAAATGTGTATGTTTCTTTGGGTGTAGCTATTCAAAATAAACAGGGGGTTGGGGGGAACACCCCATTAGAAACATTTTTTTTTAAAAATTCAATTTCTTTTTTGAACATTCTTTTTTTCGACATTTTTGTTTTCGACATTTTCACTATAAACCCACCAAATGTCAGTGAGTGTCTGGTAGTCTACTATACCGAACGTGGCTGTGAGGTTGAGGAGCACCAGGAGGGAAGGATGACCCTCATCAAGAATATTAAGGGCATCGCCAATCATCTTGATTATAGCCATTTCCATGTTGTATCTGGGTCTGATGCCAGATTGGTAAGACTGAAGGAGGATGTCGGTATCAAAGTGTGAAGGAGTTGCATGGCCACTGCTTTCTCATGGATTGCACCTAAGAAGTGAAGACAGATGGTGGGGCGGTTGTTTGTTTGTTGGGTCCCAGTGTTAGATTCTTGAGAAGTGGGAGGATTGTCTCGCATGTAGCATCAAGGTGAAGGTCCCTTGAGTGAGGGAGCTGCTGATGACTGCCACATAAGGGAGGAGTGCTTCAGTCAGAAAGGTCTTGAGTATGGAGGCTGTGAGGATGCTATATGCATACAATGTGTCCTTGAAATATGCTAGGGTGGCATTTACTTCCATGGTAAGTGTCTTGAAAGTTGTCCAAGTAGTGGTGGTTTTGTGAGATGGGATGTGTGCTGTGCTGTCAGTTATGGCATTGGTATCTCTGCGCTGGCAGATCATGCAGGCCTTTTTGATGATGAAAGAGTTGATAGAGGTAGATAATTAATTGGAATTATTATTATTATTATTATTATTATTATTATTATTATTATTATTATTATTGTATTTTCTGAGTACAGACCTAGCTTCGAGAAGCAACAGAAAGCTTTACAAAGGTATGCACCAATACGATACATAACAGAGCGCTTTACAGAGCTGTACAACATTACAGATACATAACGGAGCACATTTCAGAGGTAACAACAGCACAGATATACAGCAGGGTTAAGATACAGAGGGGCACAGAGGAGGGGTAAAGCTGTACCGGGTGGTGGGGTATTGAGGGGCAGGCAGCATATAGTGAGTCAGGTTATGCGAGAAGTGACTTGATGGCCTAGGTGTTGAGGAGGAGAGACTCTTTGGAGAGGTGGGGCTTGAGTTCTTTTCTGAATTGTAGGAGCATGGGGGCGAGTCTGATGCTGATGGGGAGGAGGTTTCACAGTCTTGGGTGTTTTCTGGCCCTTCACTTTCTGCAGCGGTGGATTTCAAGTGTGCACACATCCTGGCTTCTGGTGGTGCGCTGTATGCAGGAGATGCTGAGTTTCTCCAGCAGGTAGCTGGGTGACTTGAGGGTGACTGCCTTACAGATGATGAAGCAAGACTTGAAGGTAATTTGTGCATGCAATGGGAGCCACTAGAGGTCGTTGAGGGCTGGTTTGAAGTGGTTTTACCTGAGGCAAACCCTTGATGAGGTGTGCAGCCGTGTGTAGGACACTTCACAGGGGCATACGGGAGTGCATTGCCCCCATCCAGGTAGGATAGGACTAGTGATTGAATGGTGGTTATAAATCTGTCCATAGGGAGGAACAACCTTACCTTTTTTGGAGGAGGGAGCACTGATACCAATCTGTCTGAGTTTTCTTAGCTATATCTGTCTTGAAGGTGCAGTGTATTTTATGTGGATCCCGAGGTGAGCTTGGGTGTGAAGCCCTCAGAGTGCATGGTTGAGAGCCAGGTCTGTATCTCTCAGTGGTCAGTGTTTGTGATGACAAGTAGGACTTCAGAATTGGAGGGGTTGAGCTTCAAGATGCACTGGGCAACCAAGACTGGATGAGCGAGAGGCAGGTTTTGAGCATAAGGATGCCTTTTACGGAGTCAATCTTGAGGTATAGCTGTGCATCATCAGCATATTGGTGGATGTTGAAGTTGTGTGTGGCTAGAAGGGCTACCAGCGGCTCCATGTATAGATTGAAGATCACTGGGGAGAGGATGGAACCACGCAACACTCCAGACGTGACAGGTAGAATTGGCGATTTAGAGTAGTCCATCTGAACAAACTGGCAGTTGGCAAGGTAAAACTTGGACCAGCGTAGGAATGGACTGATTCTGGGTGTCTCTAAGTGCTTGGTGTTCTGCTGTGTCAAAAGAAGCAGAACGGTCGAGTAGAACCAGGTGGCAGGGGTGGCCATTCTCAAGGATGTTGAGGGTGACGTTGATCACCTGTATGGTTGCTGTCTCCGTGCTGCATCTGGGTCCGAATCTGGTTTGGTAGGTTTGGAGGAGATTGTTGGTGTAGACGTATTGCTGCAATTGTGCGGCTACTACTATCTCGATGATCTTACTTAGGGGATGATGTCATTTTTGATGTCATCTTTGATGTCATGGGTGTTAGTCTTAGCAGTGCACGGTGGTGGCGCGAGTTATGGTTGCTTAGCTTACCATAACTGGCAAATTTCAAGGGTTTTTCGGTTTTACTTGGAACCATAACATCCCTTTAACAAAGTTTTTTCACTGAATTTCATAGGTTTTTAGTAGCGCAACTTAACCATAACGTCCCCCTAACAAAGTTTTTTTACTGAATTTCATAGGTTTTTAGTAGTGCAACTTAACCATAACGTCCCTTTAACAAAGTTTTTTTTACTGAATTTCATATGTTTTTAGTAGCAAAACTTAACCATAACGTCCCTTTAACAAAGTTTTTGTACTGAATTTCATAGGTTTTTAGTAGCGCCACTTAACCATAACGTCCCTTTAACAAAGTTTTTTTACTGAATTTCATAGGTTTTTAGTAGCGCAACTTAACGATAACGTCCCTTTAACAAAGTTTTTTTACTGAATTTCATAGGTTTTTATTAGTGCAACTTAACCATAAAGTCACTTTGACACATTTTTTTTTACTGAATTTCATAGTTTTTTATTAGTGCAACGTAACCATAACATCCTTTTCAATGGAGGAAGACCACTAGCATCCTAGGTTCTCAAAGTGGGAACCCGGGGTGGTAAAAAAAAGATTTTTCTTTCCAAACCGGGACGCCGCAGGCTGGCGTCCCGGTGTAGGAAGGAAAATCTTTTACCAAGATGGACACCATCGAAAGGGAAGGCGGGTGTATAAAGAGAACACAACAGGGCATGGGCGGGGGTCGGAAAGACCAGGAGAGAGACACGGGGCATGAGTGGGGGGTAACACGAGGGAGACACAGGGCATGAGCGGGGGGTGGGGGGGAAGAAGGCAGACACGGGGCATGAGTGGGGGGTTGGGCGAAGAAGGGAGACACGGGGCATGAGCAGGGGGTGGGGGTGGAAAGAAGGGAGACACGGGGCATGAGCGGGGGCTGAGGGGTGGAAAGAAGGGAGACACGGGGCATGAGCGGGGGCGGATAGAAGAGAGACACGGGGCATGAGCAGGGGATGGGGGGAAGAAGGGAGACACGGGGCATGAGCAGGGGGTGGGGGGTGGAAAGAAGGGAGACACAGGGCATGAGCGGGAAAGAAGGGAGACACGCGGCATGAGCGGGGGGTGGGGGGAGAAGGGAGACACGGGGCATGTGAGTGGGTGGGGGTGAACAGGGGAGACACGGGCCATGAGCGGGGGGAAAAGGAGGGAGACAGACACAGACATTAGCGGGGGTGGGGGTGAACAGGAGAGACATGGGGCATGAGCGGGGGTAGGGCAAGGTGGGGCCCCCACCCCCACTCATGCCCCGTGTCTGCTCTGTTCCAACAATGCTGACACAGGGCATGATAAAGAAGGGAGACACGGGGCATGAGCGGGGGTGGGGGGGAACAGGAGGGAGACACATGGCATGAGCGGGGGGTGGGGGGAACAGGGCAGACATGGGGCATGAGCGGGGGGTGGGGGAGGAAGAAGGGAGACACGGGGCATGAGCGGGGGTGGGGGGAAGAAGGAAGACACGGGGCATGAGCGGGGGGTGGGGGGTGGAAAGAAGGGAAACACGGGGCATGAGCAGGGGTGGGGGGAGAAGGGTGACACGGTGCATGAGCGGGGGGTGGGGGGAAGGAAGGGAGACACAGGGCATGAGCGGGGGGTGGGGCCGGTGGGGCCCCCACCCCCGCTCATGGCCCGTGTCTGCCCTAGACACAGGGCACGAGTGTGGGGTTGACGATTAAGAAGGGAGACATGGGGCATGAACGGGGGGTGGGGGGGGAGATGGAAGACACGGGGCATGAGCGGGGGGTGGGGGGAAGAAGGGAGACACAGTGCATGAGCGGGGGGTGGGGGGGAAGAAGGGAGACACAGGGCATGAACAGGGGGGTGGGGGGGAAGAAGGGAGACACGGGGCATGAGCGGGGTGTGGGGGGAAGAAGGAAGACATGGTGCATGAGCAGGGGGTGGGGGTAAGAAGGGAGACACAGGGCATGAACGGGGGTGGGGGGGAAGAAGGAAGACATGGGGCATGAGCGGGGGTGGGGGGGGAAGAAGGGAGACACAGGGCAAGAGCAGGGCTGGGGGGGAAGAAGGGAGACACTCGCCATGAGCGGTGGGTGGGGGGGACAGGGCACACACGGGGCATGAGCGGGGGGTGGGGGAACGGGAGGAACACACAGAGCATCAGCGGGGTTGGGGGGGAACAGGGGAGACACAGGGCATGGGGGGGTGGGGGGGAAACAGGGCACACACAGGGCATGAGGGGATGTGGGGGGAACAAGGCACACACGGGGCATGAGCGGGTGTTGGGGTGGGAAAGGAGGGAGACACGGGACATGAGCGGGGGGTGGGGGGCAAAGGAAGGAGACACAGGGCATGAGCGGGGGTGGGGGGGAACAGCGGAGACACAGGGCATGAGCGGGTGGAAGGGGAGAGACACACGGGGCATGAACGGGGAGTGGGGGGAGGGGAGAGACACATGGGGCATGGGCGGGGGGTGGGGGGGAGGGGAGAGACACACGGGGTGTGAGCGGGGGGTGGGGGGAGGGGAGAGACACACGGGGGCATGAGCGGGGGTTGGGTGGAGGGGAGAGACTCACGGGGCATGAGCGGGGGTTGAGGGGAGGGGAGAGATACACGGGGCATGAGCGGGGGGTGGAGGGGAGAGACACACGGGCATGAGCGGGGTGGGGGGAAGGGGAGAGAGACACAGGGCATGAGTGGGGGGTGGGCGGTAAGGGGAGAGAGACAGGGGGCATGAGTGGTGGGTGGGGGGAAGGGGAGAGACACACGGGGCATGAGCAGGGGGTGGGGGGTCGAAAGAAGGGAAACACGGGGCATGAGCAGGGGTGGGGGGAAGAAGGGAGACAGGGTGCATGAGCGGGGGGTGGGGGGGAAGAAGGAAGAAACGGGGCATGAGCGGGGTGGTGGGGGGAAGAAGGGAGACACGGGGCATGAGCGGGGGCATGGGAGGTACAGGAGGGAGACACGGGGCAAGAGCGGGGATGGGGGGTACAGGAGGGAGACACAGGGCATGAGCGGGGGGTGGGGGGAAAGATGGGAGACACAGGGCATGAGCAGGGAGTGGGGGGGAAGAAGGGAGACACAGGGCATGAACGGAGAGGTGGGGGGGAAGAAGGGAGACACGGGGCATGAGCGGGGTGTGGGGGGAAGAAGGAAGACATGGGGCATGAGCGAAGGATGGGGGAGAAAGAAGGGAGACACGGGGCATGAGCGGGAGGTGGGGGGAGAAGGAAGACACGGGGCATGAGTGGGGGGTGGGGGGAGAAGGGAGACACAGGGCATGATCCGGGGGTGGGGGGGAAGAAGGGAGACACTCGCCATGAGCGGGGGGCGGGGGGGTAGGGCACACACGGGGCATGAGCGGGGGTGGGGGGAACGGGAGGAACACACAGAGCATCAGCGGGGGCTGGGGGGAGACACAGGGTATGAGCGGTGGGGTGGGGGGGAAACAGGGCACACACAGGGCATGAGGGGAAGTGGGGGGAACAGGGCACACACGGGGCATGAGCGGGAACTGGGGGTTTGAAAGGAGGGAGACACGGGACATGAGCGGGGGTGGGGGGAAAGGAGGGAGACACAGAGCATGAGCGGGGGTGGGGGGGAACAGAGGAGACACAGGGCATGAGCGGGGGGGAAGGGGAGAGACACACGGGGCATGAGCGGGGGGTGGGGGGAGGGGAGAGACTCACGGGGCATGAGCGGGGAGTGTGGGGGAGGGGAGATACACACGGGGCATGAGCGGGGGGTGGGGGGAGGGGAGAGACACATGGGGCATGAGCGGGGGGTGGGGGGAGGGGAGAGACACACGGGGGCATGAGCGGGGTCAGGTGGAGGGGAGAGACACACGGGGCATGAGCGGTGGTTGGGGGGAGGGGAGAGACACACAGGGCATGAGCGGGGGGTGGAGGGGAGAGACACACGGGGCATGAACGGGGTGGGGGGAAGGGGAGAGAGACACGGGGCATGAGCGGGGGGTGGAGGGGAGGGGAGATAGACACGGGGCATGAGCGGTGGGTGGGGGGGGAGAACAGGGAACAGGGGAGACATGGAGCATGAGCGGGGGGGTGGGGGGAAGAAGGGAGACACGGGGCATGAGCACGGGGTGGGGGGAGAAGGGAGACACATGGCATGAGCGGGGGTGGGGGGGAAAGAAGGGAGACACGGGGCATGAGCGGGGGTGGGGGGAAGAAGGGAGACACGGGGCATGAACGGGGGGTGGGGGGAAGAAGGGAGACATGGGGCATGAGCGGGGGGTGGGGGGAACAGGGCACACACGGGGCATGAGCGGGGGGTGGGTGGGAACAGGGCACACACAGGGCATGAGCTGGGGGGTGGGGAGAATGGGAGGAACACACAGAGCATCAGCAGGGGGTCGGGGGGAACAGGGGAGACACAGGGCATGAGCAGGGGGTGGTGGGGGGGAACAGGGCACACACGGGGCATGAGGGGGGTGGGGGAACAGGGCACACACGGGGCATGAGCGGGGGGTGGGGTGGGAAAGGAGGGAGACACAGGGCATGAGCGGGGGTGGGGGAACAGAGGAGACCCAGGGCATGAGCAGGGGTGGGGGGGAAGGGCAGAGACACATGGGGCATGAGCGGGGGGTGGCCGGAGGGGAGAGACACATGGGGCATGAGCGGAGGGTGGGTGGGAGGGGAGAGACACACGGGGCATGAGCCGGGGTGGGGGGAAGGGGAGAGAGACACAGGGCATGAGCAGGGGGTGGGGGGGAAGGGGAGAGACACACGGGGCCTGAGCAGGGGGTGGGGGGAAGAGGAGAGACACACGGGGCATGAGCGGGGGGTGGGGGGAGGGGAGAGACACACGGGGCATGAGCGGGGGTGGGTGGGAAGGGGAGAGAGACACGGGACATGAGCGGGGGGTGGGAGCGAAGGGGAGAGACACACGGGGCATGAGCGGGGGGGAAGGGGAGAGACACACGGGGCATGAGTTGGGGGTGGGGGGAAGGGGAGAGACACACGGGGCATGATCGGGGGGTGGAGGGGAGGGGAGAGACACACGGGGCATGAGCGGGGGGTGGGGGGAAGGAGAGAGACACACGGGGCATGAGTTGGGGGTGGAGGAACAGGGGAAACACGGAGCATGAGCAGGGGGGTGGGGGGAAAGAAGGGAAACACGGGTCATGAGCAAGGGGCGGGGGGAAGAAGGGAGACACGGGGCATGAGCGGGGGGTGGGGAGGAAGGGGAGAGACAAACGGGGCATGAGCAGGGGTGGGGGAAGGGGAGAGACACACGGGGCATGAGCGGGGGGTGGGGGAAGGGGAGAGACACACGGGGCATGAGCAGGGGGTGGGGGAAGGGCAGAGACACACGGGGCAAGAGCAGGAGGTGGGGGGGAAGGGGAGACAGACAAAAACTCAGACATGAGTTTTTGTGCAGGCGGCAGATCCCGCTCCCCGGCCCTCCACTGGCCACCGTGTGCCGATGGAGTGAGCAGGGGCTGGAGGAACAGGGGAGACACGGAGCATGAGCAGGGGGGTGGGGGGGATGAAGGGAGACACAGGGCATGAGCGGTGGGTGGGGGGACAGGAGACAGACACGGGCATGAGCGGGGGCGGGGAACTTACTGTACAGGCGGCAGATTCTGCTCCTGCTGACCTGACAAAGCCTAAATCCTCTCATGCAAGAAAGAAAGATGGCGGGAGTCTGAAGCCACGATGCACTGCACGCTTTCATCGCATCCAATGAGAGAGCAGATCAGATGTCCGCTCATATCCGCAGATATCACTAATTTATTTTTACCTACTTTTTGGTCATTTTAACAAAACTACTGAACGGATTTTCACCAAATTTGCAAAAGCACGCGGTTTGGGCTGTAGGTGTGAGAAATTTTCTTTTCCCCTTCAGTCTATGGGGAAAAAAAAGTTTTGGGACCCCCCTATAACTTTTCCCCCCTGGACGAATCCTCACCAAACTTTGCAAAAGAATTCAGAGTGGGGCATATACTTTTTTTGCAAAGTTTGGTGAGGATTCATCCAGGGGGAGCGAAGTTATAAGCCGCCCAAAAAGTGCTCTTCCTATGGAAGCAGCAATTTAACCATAACTACATGGCCACTACCATGGCCATGTAATATATATATATATATATATATATATATATATATATATATATATATATATATATATATATATATATATATATATATATATATATATATATATATATGTCTTATGTGTGATTTGAATATTAAATAAATAAATAAATCTTTACCTTTACAAACTAACCTGATTCCTGGTTCAGTGTGACCTGGGGGATATTTTGAGAAGGGTGTGATATGAGTGGTATATCATTCAGAATATTGAACTTATTGACAAAAATAAATAAGGGTTTCATCGCGCGCTAGGCGAGACCTGGGTGAGTGCCTGATTGAAATCCATTACAGCTTGGGGGCTCATGCCGCGATTCTAAATTGAAATACCACCCATGACAGGCTGGCGCAGCATACTAGCCTGCAGGGTACAGAGACCTTGCTGGGTTGGTGTAGTGTGCTTCACTGTAGAATCACGCTAAAAGGAAATTCTCCAAGAATTGGGCAAAAGTAAATTAACCCTGAAATAAGCTATAAGGAATTTGATATTTCTGAACTGGCGACCCCAGTAGAAATTAATATTGCTAAGGAACACTTGCGGCTACAAACTGTTTGTCAGGGGTGAGTGGCCAGAACAGGATGAAGAGGTATGGTTACAGGAAATAAAACAATAAGTCACTGAAATAGACCTAGATAACTGGCAGTACAAGGGTCCATTACACCAAGTGCTTAGCGAACTGTACATGGCCCCAATAATAAAAAAGGAGCAGTGTAAAATTGCCAAAATAGCAGCCTACCTGTACCTCCACATAGGAATAATACAGGAAAAGCATGCAGACAATATCGTTCTGGCAAAGTAGCAAGGGGAAACCCTGCAGAAAATCCAGACTAATCTGGACTCTGCAGAGCAAAGGCTCCAGATGAGCCAAGAATTAGAAACAGAAGCTAAACAGTATATTACCAAACTAAAGGAAGATCTGTCTCTCTTGCAGCAAGAGAAGGCAGAACACAAGATATCCAAGTACAGACACTGCAGAAGGGGTGTCAGGAAAGGGTTGACTTTTTACAGCAGAGTCTGAAGAAGCTGGCACAACAAGTGAAGTTTAATAGAGCCTGCGCAGAGCAGGTAGTCACCTTACAGAATAAAATGGAAACCTTGAAAGAGGAAAACAATACATTCATTCTTAAAGACCTAGGATCTCAAGCAGAATTTGATGAGGAGTGCCAGAAATCCTATGCATTCAAAAAACAGAGGGACGACCTGGCTGAGCAGAGGGGCACTCTAAATGAGGAGAGGGACGCCTTAGGCCAGGAAGTCAGCCAATTAAAAACTAAGTTAGAGTAAAGAAAGCTGGCCCTTCAGGAGTTTAGTGAAGTTAGAACTGAATATGAGAAGCTAATAGAGCACACCAGGCGGGTGGAGGATGCTCTGGAGAAGATCACTCAGACCAATAAGGACAAAACTCAGGAGGTGAGTCTCCTGCAGCAAACATTGGCCCAGTATTTCCAATCCAGGCAGGAAGCACAGAGAGACAATGAGGCTCTCTGTGAAAAGAATGACAGGCTCCACAAGCAGATAGCCATGCAAGAACAACTCATAGAGACCAGAGAGGCCTTAATAGAGGAGCAAAAGAGTCAGATCTTGGCATGCCACCAGGGAATAGGGGCTGAAATAGATGAGGTAGGAAGGGACAGAGAAGCCCCTGAGCATAACATCAGGACCCCTATCATCAGGGACATTAACCCCTTTGGTACCATGAACTCTGCCACCCTCATGTCCACTGGCTCATATGAACCAAGGGCCATGTGGATGGTAGACTTCGGTAGAATTAGCTACATGGGGCTGACATTTCAGCGCCTCGCAGAAATGGATGGGCGGGCATCTCTGTACAGATTCCCAAATGTTAGGGATAGCCACTCTGATCAGGAAGACTCCAGTGAGGGGAGAATCAGGGAATTCAATCCTCAAAAATACCATCTACCAAAGGATCTGTCTGTAAAATTTGGTGGGGAACTCCATCAAACTAGGCCCACAAAGAGTATCTTAAAGACCTCTTCCCAGCTAGGGTAGGGGGGTACTCATCCAATCCTGGGAGCAGGAGGGAGTCAGAAGACGCTTCTAAGCACCACAGGACTCAAGAAACTAGGCCCCCACATTCTGCAAACCATTCCCAAGCTTGCAGAATCAGGGAGAGCCTAGGGGATCAGATAGCCACCTCCTGTAGAAGTGCCTCTGAGTCAGAGGATGAGTGGACATGGGTGACTAAGACTAAAAAGGCCAACAAAATTAAGAGGGCCCTACTGAAAGATCCCCTGAAACAGATCAAGGCCATTAGGAGCGTCATAACCCCCTGTCATAAAAATGCCAAGTATTCAGTTTGGGAGCACCTCCAGTTATACGAGCAAATGATGGATACTTTCCATTTGAAAGATAGCCAGAGTTGCATTCAATATGTCAAATGGACATTTTCCCCTGAATACTCCAGCTTCTTCGCAGGGATGGAAGATCAGAACCACGCAAGAAGGTCCACCAATAGGGCGGCCATCTTAAAGCATTTTTCTGTACATAGGAACCACCAAGAGGCCCGCAAGGCGGCCTACAACCTACAATGTGGGGAAGACCAGGCCCCACAAGAATTTGTGCAAGAATTAAAATGTGCTTTTGTGCAGACCACCAGGAGGGTGCAAACAGCCAGTAGGGAGTTCATTAATACCTTTGTTCATGCACTCCCTAAATACATCATGACCCAGCTGGTGAGGGACTTTCCCGAGAAGAGATCACTAGACTGGGTCATTGAACAAGCGACTCACATTTATGAAGTGCAGAAACCGGTAGAGAATAAAAATACAAGTAAAAACCCCAAACCAGCCAACACCCCTGCTGCTGCTAAGGTGGCGGAGGTGAAGGTTGCCCCCATTTTAGATCTGAAAATGGGGGGGCCTACAAATATTCCTGTGCAAAATCCTGTTAAAGAAAGACCCAGAAGGCCTTCGAGCCAATCCAAAACAGGTAGCCAGGGAGGTAATCCCACAAATGGGACCCCTAATTCCCCTGATTATATAAGCCCCCATTACAAGGGCAACAGACCCATCCTGGGCTATGTGTGGACTCCCCAGCCCAAGGGGGAGGGGGATCCAACCAGGTAGCCACCAGCTCACAAAACGTCCCTCCTACCTTTCCCCAGGAGGGCAGTAATTTCCCAAATGCCGGGTTGAGCTTCTTTCCCCGGTGCCCATCAAACATAAACCCCCAAAACAACCCTTCTTTCTTTCTCCACTTTCCTGTGCCCAGACAGCCCAATACGGGAGAGGGGAGGCCAAGGGTGGAGGGTTACCAGAATTATCCCAACCAAGGGTATTATGGGAGAAATGACAGTTATCCTTCCCGTGATCCACCTAGGATGGACCAGAGACCCCCATACCAGCCAGAGCAGGTGTCCCAACTGGATAGCCAGGTCCAGAACTTGTCACAGGATCTGGGTCCCATGTTGAGGGCTCAGCAGAAACCTCAGATGAGCATGGCAACTCAGAACCCCTCAAACCAAGGGTCTGGTACTCCAGAGCAATGATGGGGAGAGAACCCCGACAACCCACCAGTTCCAAGGGAGGAGGCACAGGGGGAAAAAGGGTGAAAAGCCTTAGAGGAAGCTTCCTGCCCCACTTGTGAAAAGCCCTGGGAAACCCAGGAACTGGAACCAAAATCTCCTGCCCCTGAAAGTCTGCAACCTAAGGAACAGAGGGAGGGTAGGAGAAATAAAGGGCCTAAAAAGACCCATTTTGTGGAGGAGGTTAAAGTCTTCCAATTTGAAGGAGAGGGGTCCTCAGAGGACTCTGGGAAAAGGATCTTCTCCTTCAGGGATGGGGGAACTCCCCTCAAAGGAAAATGGGTCCTGAGAGATCCTAATCAAGACTGGTTAAATGTGGGGACTGAGTTAAAACCGCCCACCATTGAACCCCAGAATGACCAGCCAGAAAATCACCTTGCCCAAACCAATTCTGCTGACTGCCTCCAAAAAGGGGGGGGCAGCCCAGAATCGGGAACCAAGGAAGCCCAACCCCCCCATGTCCAACTGTCACATTTTTCTTACAGATTCCCAAGCTCCCAAACAAAATCCTGCCCAAACTACCCCTCTGTCAGAATCAAAAGTAGAGAAATTAACCCACCACTTGGCCCAAAATGCGCATTATCTTTGCCCCCTTGAGGAAAAGGAGGGAACATTTTATGCCCCGGTCCAAATACAGGGGCAATGTACATTTTTGGCACTGGTGGACAATGGATCCCAAGCCGCCCTTCTATCAAAAAGGGCCTTTGATCAGATGAATTCAGGAAGGAGGGAGAGATACCAAATCCCTCTCACCCCTCTTCCTGGACAACTTCAGAACTTCAATGGGAATAAAATTCCTGTCAAGAGGACTGCCAATTTAGACATTAAAATTGGGCGACACAAGATGAAACACCTGGTCATAGTTGTGACTCCAGAGGATGCACCATGTTTACTATGGAATGACATCCTGCCTAGATTGTCTCCCCTAATAGATTGTGTAAACAAGGTCCTCTGGACCCAGACTAACCAACCAATAAAATTAAAACATAGTGTCAACCATGTTAGTTTAAATGGCACATGCCACATGGTTGAACAAAAAACCTAACCAAACTGAATTCCATTTTCAAAACACCCAAATCCCTGACGTCACAGTAATTGCAGTAGGACAATAAACTGGTGATGGGAAGTCCTTTCTATTTCTGAAAATCAACCTTCCTTCCAGTCTCAAGTGGCAATTCCACACTGGAAGAAAATACTATGAAATTCTTTACCAATTCACATACAGAAAATCCCACTTCTATAGACCAAAATGATGAGAAACCAGCTCAAAGCTTGGCTGACATACAGTAAATTAGAGAACAATTGTTCATCCCTATTCAGTTAAATGGGGGGAAGGACTCTGTTCTTGCCCGAGTGTGTGTGAACAACGGTAAGAGTGTCATCAGCGAAGCCATGTTCCGAAAACACCCAAAAGATCCAGTCATTCCACATTTAAATTAATAGACAAATGGGAAATGGACCTGGAAACACCCAATCCCAAACATCTGCCTAACAGGTGCATGCTCAAAATGTCCATAGGCAAAAAGAGCCTAGTCCATAATTGATGGGTGGTGCGAGATGTCCCTGCCACATATTATTTAGGCAGTGACATTCCCAATCGCTTTGCCATTAGTTTGGACTTAATCAACTTCAAAGCGTGGTCCCGATTAGTGGGTAATCCCATGGACTTTGATGACCCAGAGAAAGCATTTCAGTCAGCTCAATTGCTGCCATATGCAGTTGAAGTTCAGATAGGAGAGAAAGTCACCATCCCAGAACGGACCCGACAATTCACACTTGAAGTAAAAATTAAAAGAGGACAGAAACTGCAAAATCCTAACCCATATGTTCACCTCAAGGCCCATTTCCAACAGCAAGGGTTGGGGATAAACCCAACACCACTAGTCAATACAGAACACAACACCATTCCAATAGTGGTGGATAACAGCGACCTTAGGAGTATCACTCTGGGCGCAGGCACCATTATTGGAATGGCGGTTGAAGAACAACATTTTTCCATAGATTTAGGTAATGAACTGGTAGGACCAATCCCCGATGACTGTCTTGACAGCGATAGCGAAAATGACACAACACCAGTCAGGATCTTCACCCGGCATGGGGGGAATTTCCTGGTGTACTCTTCCTGCCCTTATGGTAAGGAAGAGGTGACCTGTGACTTCAGATGGGATGAGGTGATCTTTCTAGTCCATCAGGACTGCCTTCCCCACCTGAAGCCATCAGTCAATACTTTAACCAGGGACTTCTCCACCCAACTGGAGGAGGCCACTGAGATAGCCAAACCAGAAGTCTTTCCGGGCTTTAGGAAGATGGTTGAAGTGAGAGTCAACGTAGCTGATGCCTGTGAGATTCTGGAGCAAAAGCAAAAATTGAAACAAGTTTTCTTAGATTTTCAAGATCTCTTTGCAGTGAACTCACATGACTGTGGTCGCACCGAAATCCATACAACAACAATTTTCACGGACCCTGGCATGACTCCAGCGTTTGTGAAGCAAAACCGCTTGCCTCTCGAATCAATGGAGTCCCTTAAAGAAATAATTAAGAACCTTGAGTCCCGTGGGATAATTTGTCCAGTCCACAGCACCTTCAATAATCCGGTAATGGGGATTTTGAAACCAAACGGCCAGTGGAGACTCTGTGCTGACCTAAGGGAGCTAAACAAACGGGTTCACACTTCCCAATGGCCGCTTTCCTTCATTGACCAAGGGATGGCTCAGATCCAGGAGTCAAAGGTATTCACTGCCATTCACCTGACCAATGGGTACTGGACTGTACCTGTCAGTAGAGAGGACCAATACAAGCAGGCCTTTACCTTCGGGGGCAGCAGTACACTTGGACCTGGACTCCCTTTGGATACATCAACTCCGGCAATGAATTTAATATCTTTTTGCATAAGGCCATGCACGACTTGGGTGAAAGGGGTAACCTGGCCTATGTAGATGATGTTCTAATCAAAAGCTCAACTGTGGAGGAACACATAGCGGAGATCTGTTATGTTCTGACACAGTTGAGGGCTGCCAGAGCAAAATTATCTTTCCGAAAGGCCCAGTGGTGCAGGACCCGTGTCAACTTCTTGGGGCATGAAATAACTCCTGAGGGTCTCTGTCCCCAGGAAAAGAAAGTAGAAGCACTCCAGAAACTAAAAGACCCCACAACTCTCTGGGAGCTGAGAAGCCTGCTTGGACTGACTAATTACAGTAGAAAGTTCATTTAGGATTATGCAAAGATCACAAGACCCTGCAAAGATCACAAGACCCCTGAGCCATCTGTTGAAGGGGGGGGTCAAGTGGGAGTGGGGTCCAGAACAAGCCGATGCAGTAAGACAACTCAAAATAAGCCTCTCACAAGCGCCTTGCCTAGCTTACCCTGTCAAATACAAGGAGTTCTTCTTGGAGACAGGGTTCTCAAATACATGCTTGACTGCACTATTATACTAAAAGCATGACAAGGTCAATAAAGTAATCTCCTATGCTAGTAAGACTTTATCCTCTGTGGAGGAAAAATTGAACGATAGAGAGAAGGTACTCATGGCAACGGTGTGGGCATTGAAGAATTATTGCCTGTTTATCCAGGGGGAACACATCATAGTCGAGACTCCACACCAGCCTCTGCAATATCTTCAAAGTGACAGAATCCGGGCCGGAAATGTGAATAATTCCCAAATTACTTCCTGGATTCTGTCAATGCAAAGCTTTCCTCTGGAGGTCAGATATGGCCAAAACAAAAAGAGTCCCCTCGTGCAAGGTCTGGCTGACTTGCATGATTTTGCCAGAGAAAACTGTCTCGAGGACAAAAGTCTTAAAATCAAGGACAACATAGATGCGTACCTTAATTCCCCACACAAAGTCTATGAAGAAGGCAAGTGTGAGGGAGTGCCCACTGTCTATGTGGATGGGTGCTCCTACCATGTTGACAACAATGGGGAAAAGGAACTTGTGGCCGGCATGGGGAATGCATGGGTGAATGATGCCCCAGAACCCTCCACTGGGTACAAAATCGGTCCCCGCAGTGGTCAAGTGGCAGAGCTGATGGCTGTGCATCAAGCCATCCTCACTGCTGTCCAACACCAACTCAACAAACTGGTCATAATCAGTGATTCAGATTATGTACAGAACGGGTTTGCGGAGCACCTGGTTAATTTGAAACCCAGAGACATGCTATGTGCTAACAATAAACCACTAAAACATGGAAAATTAATTCAGAATATTGATGATCTGGTCACCTCTAGTGGGATGAACATCTACTGGAAAAAGATTAAGGGTCATTCTAAAGTAGAGGGACCAGACACAACTGGAAATGACTTAGCTGATCAGCTGGCTAAAACTGGAGCCATCCAAGGGGATCTACTTGAGATCGAGTCCCAGTTGGGGGAAATCCAGGTCACTGCTATCACTAGGTCCCACACAAATGCTCACAATGAACTAACTCTCAACTGCCCAGTGGAGTAAGGAGACCCCAGATGCTGATTTGATTATGGCTCAAAAAGGGGATCCAATAATTGGTAAGTTTTATCAACACATTGAGGATCCTGAGAACTTTCCCCTGACGGATAACGATTTCATTTGGAAAGAGGACCTCAGAGTGTTGATGAAATGTCAAAAAATATTACAAATCCAAGACAGTTTGTTGGTGAGGAGATCCATATCTGGCCATGACCAGTGGGTGGTCCCTCCTCATTCCGAAGCCTGATGCTAAGTCACTGCCATGATGCGGTCACAGCCGGTCATCAGGGGTTTCATACAACATTATAAATCTTACGAGAGGTTGCATACTGGCCACACATGGGGCAGGACCTCGACCAATACTTGAAGGGGTGTCTTGCGTGTGCACAATTTCTGCCAACATCACTCACACGCTGTGCTCCCCTCCAAAAGAGGGGGATAACACTGTCTTGGTCAGATTTGCAAGTTGATTTAATCGGGCCCGTGATTCGCTCCTCTAGGGGGAACAAGTACATGATAACCGTGACATGCTTGTTTACTAAATGGGTGGAATGTCTCCCAGGACCCCAAATTGCAAGGCAGTAACAGCAGCTTCTCATGTTTTGGACTACCCCAAAGGATGGAGTCAGACTGAGGTAGTCACTTCACTAGCGAAGTGATGACAAAGATGTGGGAGATAATTGGGGTAAAAAGGAAACTACACATTGCCTACCAGAAGTCCTCTGGTGGTGGAGTTGAGAGGTACAATAAAACTATTGTGAGCATATTAAAAAGTTTGTGGCAGTCTCTGGGCAAAGTTGGGTCATTCGATTACCCCTTGTCCTGATGGCCATCAGATCTACCCCTTCTTCTGCAACAAAAATGTCTCCATTTGAGTTGATGACTGGACGAAAGATGGTGCTACCCCAGCATCTGCTCTACAGAACCCAAGAGCAGACCTTGATAAATGCCTCCACAACTCATGAGTATGTTGAGAATCTGAGAAAACACCTCCAACATGCTTTTGCATAGGCTCAGAGGAATCTAGAAAGATCTGCAGACAGTATGAAGACCCACTATGACCTTAAAACAACTAAAAAGGAATATCAAGTAGGAGACCGGGTCTACTTGGTCAATTTCCAAAGGAACTAAGCCAAAGAGCGCAAATTCCTCCCAAGTTGGCGGGGTCCTTTTGAAATTGTGGACAGAATCTCACCAGTTGCCTACAGAATCTGCATCCCCAAGGGTAGTTTGACCCAAGGGGAAGACAAGCGGGTCCACATAAACAAGCTAAAGAGTTGCCATCGCAGGCATACTTTGGTGCGACTAGAGGAGCCAAACCGGAAACCCAGAAGGGGAAAGCCCGGAGACATAAAAAGAATTATTAAATGTTCATGGTGTACATACAAGGAGAGGGTTAAGACCATTATTAAATATAGGCGCGGAATATTGTAAATTGTATTCAATGCATGCATCTGCCCCACTGCACCCCTCGGGGAGCAGCAGTGGGGAAATTTCCATAACCGTGCTATGTTCTGTTTTCTAGCATTGGAACTAAGAACCACCTAATCACCAAGGAGGACTCCTCGGGGACCGGAAAAAAGAACCAAGAACCCGGAATGTCGCTCCACACTTCCAACCAGAACCAGCAAGGAGAGCATGTCGCATCCATTGCAGATGGGAGAAACTAACGGATTTCTTCACATGGACCGATAGAAATATAATCCCACACGCCCAACTCCCCCACAACTGGACATCATGCTGGAGTTGGGGAGGGGTCTGTGGAATATTGTTATGCACACCAATACGCCACACTGTACCCCTTTGCTAATGGGGAAAGAAAACTGCCATAAATGGAGGCGATAACCCCTGTGCGCGCCAAATCTGAAAAATTGCACATGTTGCATAAACCACAAAAGAGCTGCACACCCTGCCACATACACAGGCAAAGATGGTGGAAAAACAGGAATCACTGCTGTCACCTGTCATCTGTCATGTGTCACCTGTCGCATGAATCAATGCCACAGAAGTGGGCTAAAATCCAAAAATGCCCTTAAATACAGCTTCCTAATCAATGGCAATCTTCAAAGTGCTGTTTTGGCGCTAAATTCGGTCATTTTCCCAAGTGAATTATTGAAAGGACAGTGTGCCGAAATCATGGATTCTCCAGTGCAGTCAGAGGAATCCAGGCCTCCCTGCCCGACAGATGCAGCAGAAAATTAGCTGTCAAACCCAGTTTAAACTTGTTTCGGTTTCCTGATTAAAATGGAAAAAATCACCTATGTTTGTGAAGGGCTAATTCTTTTAAAATGTCCAAATCCCTTATAAACTGTGCTTGTATTTTATATGTGAACTGAAAAGACTTTAATGTATAGGAACCCAGTCTTGAGCAAATCAACTATTTAATTCTGATCTGATAGCCCAGCCTGGGAAGATTCACATTTCAGCTTAACACTCAGTTGCTACAGGAAGGCTAATGGCTGCTTAATGGTTCCTGCATAATGAAAACAAAGAAAGCTTCAGACATTCGTCTCCTGGCTGACCCAAGGACAAAGGAAGGCTTGGACATCCGGCCTCCTAAAGGAGGGGCAGGATGTGGAGGAAGTTTCTCAGTGAACTACAAAGGACTGGCCATTTTGCTGACTTGGCAAGTAAGAAAAAAAAAACCTGGACTGGATTTTGAATGGAAATTACTTGTTTTTGCCTCAGAACTTTATGACATTTAACATGACAGCCAAAATAAGTAGACAAGTGAAAAATACAAATTTACAAATCTGAACTCATGCTAGACAGTTGAAGATTTGGTAGGAGTTCTTACTACATATGGAACCAAAGTTATGAAAAATGTCTTATGGTAGCAGAACGATCAATGTTGTAAACCTAAAATTGTATGTGCATGATCCACCGATCAGCGCCCAGAGAAGTACCAAAGTAGAAATGATTAATCCTAACTGTTATTTGTAAAATTGATAAAAATCCGTAGAAGGAGAAAGACAGCTCGCACAAGGACGGGGATTGAATGTGGATGTAGACAATCAAATTTGAAATATATGTTTCCAATTGTATTAGGGTAAATAATGTTAGAAATGTACATGTGTGCAAGAGTTATGTTTTGGTGAAAATCAAGGTGGGAGTTCCTAAATCCTGTCATAATGATAACAGCTCTGTTCAGACTGCATACCAGGACAAAGCACATGCCTGTAGCCACTCACAGACATGGGGGTGTGTTTTGAAGTTCTGCCCATGCCATACACTTTGTAATGTATAAATATAGGAGTATAACTACACATAAGACACACTGATTCCAGAAGAGACTGCTTCCAAAACCCATCCAGATGTCTGCGCAGAACCTTATTCCAGAACTCTTCATCTTGTAGCTGACTCAAGAACTCTTTGAAGATTCAGATTTCTTTGCAAAATCCAGACTTTAGCACTGCAGAACTCTTGCTAGCTTGACCCAATTGCAAACCTCCAGAACTTAAAAGAATCTTTCTGATTCAGCTTGGCTTGCTACCATTAAGGCTTGTCTGCTGAAACTTGCATCCTGTCATCTGCTGTGTCCAGTAACCAGAAGAGCCCATCCTAATCCAGTCTGAGATGCAGTCCAAAATTGACCAGAACCGCGCCGCTGATTCGATCCCTCCTGAGGTGCCTTGCTGCCGGTAGACCTGATCCACCCAATGACCAGAGCTGACGGTCCAAATTACTTATGAAGGACTGTAAGTATAATAGGAAGAACAGTGACCCATAATATATTTGCATTGTATTATCCCTATCTCAACCCAACACATCTTCAATTCAGAACGATAGTATTGTTAGAATCCTTCTTGCGCAGACTTTTCTCTCATCTGTGTTATAAAACCAAAACTCCTTAGTGATTTTGATTCATTAAATTAATTCCCATACAGAACGCAAACTAGAATATCACATATGAAGAGTTATGAGCGGCCGTGAATAACTGATTTCTGTGTGGCATTCTCTTTTCCATAGTCATTAATATAGTATAAGAAACCCATCTGTCATTTTTAAAATCAAATTCCTGTTTTCATTTTTGCACCTGTTTTGAAAAATGCCTCTCACTAATACCACTATAACTTCTGCAGTTTTAAATATAGAAACGAAATTTCAACTCTCACTGGTAACCAAGACCCTTAGCTACCCCCAACTAACAACTGCATCGTGGAACAGTGTATTTGACCCGTTTTTCTTCAATATCGCAAAGTAAAAGTTTGCCACGAATGTGCAAAGTTCAAAAGTGTTCATGTGTCTTTTGCCCATTTCAAAGTGCTTTTTCCATCCCATCCTGATCTGAAGTGTGTATTGTTGTTTATATTATAGCTCATGTTTGTTAAGACTTGTTTAGTGTTGCTTTCCTTAGAACCTTTCTCCATTTAAGCATTTTTGCACCCTTTTGCATTATTTGACAAAGCAATTCTCACCTGTCAGTTTAAATGTGTCATTTGTCAAAATGGTTTTCCTCTCTTGTTTGGGGAGGGAAGATTGACTATAAACTCTAGAACTTGTCTTTCATTCCTGAATACCTGCTGGTTACTCACATTGGTGTAGGATTGCTCATTTGTATTTAAGAAAAACTGCAGGGGGAACATCAACCTAAACGTTATCGGTGCACAAAACCAAACCGTTCTTTTTCCTGTGTTCCTATTTTTCATCATTATACGTGAATTCAATTGCTTTGCATAGTTTCTGACTTGTATTGTCACCCTTTGGGTGATTGCTGCCCCATATATATATATTAAACTCATGTGGGATTTGAATGTTAAATAAATAAATACATCTTTACCTTTACAAACTAGCCTGATTCCTGGTTCAGTGTGACCTGGGGGAAATGTTGAGAAGGGTGTGATATGAGTGGTATATCATTCAGAATATTGAACTTATAGACAAAAGTAAATAAGGGTTTCATTGTGTGCTACATGCTAGGTGAGACCTGGGTGAATGCCTGATTGAAATCCCTTACAGCTGTTTTAGATGCACCCTAGATAATGGCTGATGATGATAGTGGGGAGTGTTTATGTAGAGCAACGCAGGAAAGAATGGCTTTAGATGATTTAGGGTATACATGAGTTAACTTGTCTTGATAATGTTTTTTATCTTGCTTCCTTACTGAGTATGTACAGAATAGTTTTATTGTAGTGTGCTTTATTTAGTGGGTCGGAGATTGCAACAAGGCAAAGTTGTGGACAGCGATTATAGTTGATCATAGAAAAAGAGAAGAGAAATAGAACGGGCATGTTACCAACTCTGATACTGCATTTTCTTTTGTTTCTCTGAGGCCCATCTTATGAAATGGGACTGGCCTACAGCTGAACACCTGTGCCTTCCAAGGTTGCTGAGTTGTGGAATACGTATTATGCCTAAGGCTGCCTGGGCCAGCTCATGACCTCCTCCTGAGAAGTGGACAGCTGACAACACTGCTGGATTGAATCAGATCCCTGAGGCCCAAGGCCCAAGGCCAGAGGCTGGCACACAGATATGATAATGAAAGCAGGTATACTCCTTCCGTCTTTTCTCTGAAATTGACCTTATTGTTATTATACGTGCTGTTTCATGGGTGGATAATGGGTTTAGCCACTCCATCTGCATATAAGGATTATCCATGCCTGGGAGAGCGGGGGACAGTAAGTAGCCCTCCCATGCAATGGTCTGTTTCCATTACATGCTATTTCTCTCTACTTTTGGTTTCCTGTGTATTATTTGTGTCAGAGTGTTTAGGGGCCGTGGGGGAACACAACAAGCCTGTAATACCTATGCATTTCTGTAATGAGCGGAAATGAAAAATGCTCATCCTCTGCTCTTTTTCATTTGTGCTCATATTTGAGAATTTGCCCCACTGTGTTTGCAATCACGTTAAGGCTTTCTCTTTAAAATACAGTCTTTGAAGTGCCAGCTTAATGCTGAATGCATCCCTGAATTGATCAGGCACGGCATGACATAAAAGATCAACACAATTCTCTTTTGCTAACATGTCTAAGCATCACTAATGTTGACATAACATACATGACTGATGACACCAGATGGGATCTCACTAATACAATTGTGAATGTCAAAGTTGTAATTTATACAAAAATGAACAAAGCATTAGCTGTGTAGTACCCATAATGGCATTGAGTTCCTCTTTTTACAATCATTCATCCCTCGCAGATGTATCAACAATTTCAATGTGTGTGCAGATTCTTAAAACCTGTCGCGAAATGTAGCATTGTGGTGTTACCAAGAGGTATATGTAATGTAATAGAAGGCTAAATAGAGGACTTGGTCATTTAGGAGGGGAAATTAAATTACTGTCAAAGGCAAGATGGAACACATGGAAGAGTGTGCATATGTGTTGATCCTGTGTGAACAAGGAGACTATAGATATTATTAGTCCGTATAAACTCAGCGCTCAGATGCCGTTCCAGCGATTTTGCACTTTACGAGAAGTTTACCATATCATACTATACTATAAATAACAGTATACAGAGGAAAGGCCAGCTTATACATTCACACATTCTCATTCTTCATAATGTGTTTAGAAGCATTTTCTAGAAATAAATTAAAGGATGAAAACAAGTATATATTGAATGCCCAAACCTAGCAGGGCTGCAACAGAGCACTATTCATTTGTGACACACCTGGTGGTTTCAGGTAGGGTGTAAGGGGAGCGGAGGTTGCTGCGATAGTTAAGGTCAGAGCGGTGAGCTCCGGAGAGAAAGGAGAGAAGTAGGGTTGAGTGCAGTGATGAGCGATGGCAAGATGTTCTTCTTTGAAAAGTAGTGTCTTCATTCTCTCTTATTGTGATACTATTTCAGCCTCACTTGTATCCCTTGAATGGCTGCCTTTTCAGTCCCAAATGAAATTTAATTTTCTCTGTTTGGTTTTTAAATCTCTCTATGGGCTTGCTCCAGACTATCTTGCTATTCTGCTTTCTTTTTATATTCCTTCTCGCTCTCTTCGTTCTTCTTGTCTTTTTAAGTTGACTGTTCCCTGTCCACCCTGTGCCCGATTTCGTTTTCGCTCTTTTGAACTTCTTGCTCCTCTTCATTGGAATCTTCTTCCGCTGTCTCTTCGCTCTTTGATCTATCACTGTTTATTCTTCTTTTCGTGCTTCTTTAAAAAATCACCTATTTCACTGCCCGTGATTGTTTGTTTTCAGACTTGATATTTGAATTATCCTATTTCACTGATTTTGTACCATTGTTTTTATACCAATTGCAGCACTTTGGATAAAAGTGCTTTATAAGAATTAATAATTAATAAAATACAAATACAAATGCATTCAATTTCTTCCTGAAGTGTAGGAAGCTCACAATCCAGATGAAGTGATTGAAATCACATGGTTTTAGGTATTCGCACAAAAATCAGAGAGGACAACTACTATGGAATCACAACTGTAATGAGAGCCTCATATTCAAATGCTCCTGCAGATTGAACTTGAACCTGCATTGGGTTGAATGGCTATTTCCAAGGTCACAGTAGTAGGACCAAACCATCCGAATGAGGGGTAATTGAGAAATGTGGTCCTGCCAGGGCATCAAGACACTACTTTAATGTGACACTATGCACAGCCCTAATCACCTGTCAGCGTTGCAGGCCTGTTTGGAAATTATCCTTACGCGGGCACTGTAGTAGAATGCTGAGGTTGCCTCTAAAAATGATTGTTTGGTATTTATGCATATTAACTCTATTTCATTTTCTGGACATACATTTCTTAACTTTTGTTTTATATTGTCCCTCCTAAAATATTCTTTTTCCCTAAATCTGTAAAATCTACCTGGTGAGTGTTTCTAAATGCATGTTTGCAAGATTTGATTGAAAAAAAGATCCTCCTGATTGACTGAGTAGTAATCTCAGCAGTATGTGCTTTACAACACCTGTGGCAGAAGACATGTAAATGAAGGCACAAGAGGATCTGCAATCAGCCTGCACAATTTAGTCTGCATTAGAGAGGGGTATTTGATTTGATTTGATTTTACATATTCATGTAGCGCTGGGGAAGACCAAGCTGACTGAACTGCATTTGAGTGCTGTGAAGGCATCACGAAGCAAGACACCCGCAACATATTCAAAGTTCAAACAGAAATAATGTATTAACTCAAATGTCAGGATGGTAAAAGATCTAACTTGCCCCAGGCTAAGGTGGGATTTCCATAACTGAACGAAACTAAGGAAAGTCTGAGTCAAAGAGTTCAACTTAGAGGTCTGTCTGGCCATAACCTATCCTTGCCCTCACAACTACAGCTGTCAATAATACAGGAAATGGTGATTAACACTAAGTTCTGAGCTTTCTAGCTATTAGCTTCCTTTTCAGCTCCCTTTGCCCAAGTTCAAGAAAGTTCCACAAAAGTTTGAAGATTACCTTTCTCAAGTTCAAGCCACTATAGCTCCACACAATTCTCGGCGGTTCCCTTCCCCATGTTCAATGCAACAACGTTCAAATAAAAAGGGTCTTGAGGCTTTGTTCTCAAGACAACATGTGCAGTTCCTCAAGTCTCGGGGTTCCCTTCCCCAAGACTTTAATTCAGCCACTTGTACTTGTTTTAGTCTTTTAAAAAGTTCAACATAACTCTTGGTCAACCTGACCCTCCTTCTGGATTGCTTCACCAGTTTCCTTACAGTGCTTCTCCTTCTTGGCTTGTTTCACAATGTCTTTGGTTTTCACAATTTAGGGCTCACTGGTCTAGGTGCAGTTATCAGACCACACGGTCCACACATGACAGGTCATGCAACCAGGATCCCTAGAGTCTTCAGCCCACACAGGTTCTTCTATACTTGCCCCTTTTTTCACAGTCACATTCAATTAGCTCCTCTTTGTTGGCCTCTTGGCTTTTTGGGCAGTTTTACACTCTTGTAGCTCTTCCTAGTTTGGCTCTTGACTTTGCAGACACTCTTCTGGCTTCTCCTAGTTAGCCTCTTGACTTTGTCACAAGTGCCACGCACTTCTTGCCATTCTTTGGCCTTGCCGGACTGCATCCATTCATAGAGTTCACTTTGTGGTGGTCTTATATATGCACCACCTTTCAATGGCACTCTTTCACACTTGCGCTCTTTTCCTTAGGTTGCTTTCGCATGGGCGCTTTCCCTTTGGCTGTCATCTGCTATTTGCTTTGCCCATAACGTTTTATTCAATTCAGTATTCAATATGCTTAATCCCTGGTTTTCATTCAGTTTGGTATTCAATAAGTTTAATTTGGCTTTGTTTTGAGTTTTCATTCAGTTTGGCAGGCTTCCAGATAAGGCTGCTACCAGGCCTTTTTATGTATGAAAATCTTGTAAATACATTATTTTCCTGTGTACCTTTACTCACAGGTTTAGAGAAGAGGGCAGTGCAAAGTTCAGGTTACTTGACAGAAACCAGAACACTTATGTTGATGTTTATCTACATGGATATAATTGCAAGACATGGTGAAAATCCTCTGAAACAGAATGTATTTCTCTGAAGCCTTTCAAAAAGGGAAACTGTCCACTGTGATAAACGGAATGGTTTCTTTCCATTGAGCTTCTGCTGTGTTGTGTTTAGAGGCTCATGGAACAAACAGAAAAACTGTGCATATTTATTTTCCTAGCATTTTAGGATTGTATAATTGATAAGATGGAAAACTAAGTTGCAATCGAGAATTAATTTTTTGTAACAAATACTGTTTCTTTTCCCCTGTGATAGCAAACCAGTATTGCATAGTTGTATTTTTTAGAGTTCCTGTGTTTTGTGCATAATCATGCGTAGGCAGATAATTTTTACACTTATAATTTAATTTACACTCTAATTTTAAAAACAGTGTGTAAAATGATGAGTATGCACGGTCTAGTTTGCATCCATTCAACCTTGCAGTCAATGGGGTACATTACTATAAATAGTCGGTGGCAGCAGAGTTTTTGCTCAAGGGTAAGTGATTGTCATTACACCAATCACAGTTTGTATAGCCTCTGAAACCTTCAAGACTACAATTGAAACATCCAAATCCTGTCTATGCAGGAAATAGAAGCACTATTCAAAAACAAACAAATGAAAGTTACATTTGTAATTGAAATAGAAACTCAGCAAAATCTGTCCCTGTGATAATCCTGATAGGTATTTAACTTTATGTAGCGTTCAATACATGGTTCGTCCAACATCTAGGAACTGTGATTATTATACCTCAGTAAATACACAGTTTACCGACCTCTAAAGGATATTACCCAATAAGATAGTTCAGCCAGTTGGGTGCTTGTTGCTGTGATCTGTAGGTTGTCAGTTCAAATCCCGGAAAGGTCAACTCAGCCTTTCATCCTTTTGAGGTCAATAAAGGAGTACCAATTTCAGTTTGGTGATAATTGTGATAAATATGTTCTATGTACAGAGCTTTGCCAAAAGTGCTATGTAAATAACCATTTCACCATGCAATTCGGTATAGAATTTAGCATGGGAGCATTGCCTCTCTGCACTGTTGTATAGGAACAATATTGCCATTCCATTAGGTAATAATAGCTCCAGAAAATGAGAACTTTAATTTAACATCAAAAGCCAATTCTGCTATCGAACCTCAAAACACACAATACAATTCATGTTTGCTTTATTATGTAATTGGCTAGGTTTTGAGCTTTCAACATTTAAATATATACAGGAGAGATTGAATGGACAGACCTTAGAGAAATAATGAAAGGTGTATTCTGTCACAATGCAGTAAGCTGCCACATGGCAATAATTTCCATACACGTTTTGCACAGGACAGCTGGATGTCACATACATTTTACTCTCTTGCCAAGGAGAAAAGGCATTGTTACTCTTTTGAAATCACATTTACTCTCAAAGTTTAAAAATAGGGAGAAAATACCCCCAACTCAAAATCTTATTTGGAGCACAGCAGTTCGGTATTCAATATGCATAATTCAGCTTGGTTTCAAGTTTTCATTCAGTTCGGTATTCAATGTGCATAATTCAGATTAGTTTCCAGTTTTCATTAAATGAAATACTTTGTTACTTATGCGTAGGCTGCTAGGAACACGGCGGCTTTGAGTGACTTTCCACGCCACTCCCCGGTCCTCAGCGTTCCTCCCCATCAACTCCTACTGCTTCCTTTCTGCTTCACAGGTTGGTGGGCTGGCTCTGTGAGCCCCGTTCGCTCACAGAGTGCTGTCTTGCAACGTCGGCAACTCTTCTGGATATGTACAGATGCGAAGAGCATCCTTCCTTCTTTCCTGCATGCTTGCAGCTCCAGCTGCCTTCCCCAATAAGGAGGGTCGAACACCTGTGGCAGCCTAACGGCCCATCTCGCCTGGGCTCCACAGGTGCTCTGTGATGTCAGCCGGCATCCTGGCTCCTTCTCAGATCCCACGTGACTTCCTCCTCTTGGAAAGGGTCCCCTGCTGGTCTCCCTGTTGCTCTCTGCTGTTCTCTGGTTCTCTCTTAATACACCTGCAACGACCTGACAGGTTGCAGGTGTTTATTCTCAAATGGGCTTGCCTGAATATATTTAAGGGACATGCCTGACCCTCACAGGACTCTGCAGGTATCTTCCTTGTTCCAGTACTAGAGAGGTGAAATGGGTTTTTAGTGTTCATTTTGCTCAGTCACCTGTTCCTCGTCCCAGTACTGTCAGAGGTAAAATGTGGAAACATGATGGGATCTGGCTTACATTAGCCTATAACAGCTAGGGGTGGGGATTAGGTTGGTCTTCAATAGGAAAAGGGGATACCATGTCTCTCCTGTGGGCACCACACTCCCAATCCCCAAGTACCCTCCACCCAGGTGATCCTCCCTCGCTTCTCCACCCCCAGGGTCAGGATCCAAAAGTTATGACCTTTCTCTGGTCACCTAAGAAGAGGAACCAGGGGGAGTAGGAGTGAGGATACCCTCAGGTTTCTTGCAGTGCAAATGTTAGATAAAGGTAAGCCTCACAACAGGAAAATGAGGAGAAAATATAAGTCTTAAAGATCTAGAAGATCACAGAGTCAATGGTCTAAGTGTCATTGAACGGGAACTCCAAAGACGTGGGCCGGCTACCAAAAAACACTGATCACCTCAAGAAGTATAACAAGATTGGGGTACAACCAAAAGGCTTTGATGCAAGCATTGAAGAAGATGATTTGGGTGATAAAGTTGGGCCTTGTTAGCTAGCACTGTGGAGCAAGTCTATCAATACCTTTCAAACCAAACAAATTAGCTTGAATGCAATTCTGAGCTATATCGAAAAAGACTTGGAAAATATGTTGTTTTTATTTTGTATCCTCTGACTTACTTATTTGTTTGATGGAAATCTGTATCTTGTACGTGGTGTGTTAATGTAAATATTGTTTGTTTTTGATAATAACACCGTTTTTTTTGTGCAAATCTGATTTTCTTCATGTGTTTACATTTATGGCGTAACTTACCTTTATTTATTTATTCATTAATATAATTGCTTTTCATAACAGGAGCTACAATATTGGCTTCTGCTGTTATTTTCACTTTTTGTTACACCCTCACTGACTGGTTACTTTTGTGTTCAACTATTGCCAATGATGGGCACTGTGCCATTGAGAGACATTGGAGAATTTTGGCACCTTACAAAGCAATCTAAAAGCCACATTTTTCAAAAGTTGTAAACGCAAACATTTTTTCTCAGGGATGACCAATGTCATTGGAATAATCTAATTTGCAATTTACCAATCTCCCACTATTGTTGGACGATCTGTGGAGGACAGAGCAAAGGAGCGGAAGGTGGGAGTGAATCGATTTAACAATCTTACCTACCTGGGTTTCACATCCAACGATGGCTGCCAAGAGCATGCTACGATTCTGACAGTGGTTGCAAATGAAATGTAAAGATCCAATAGAGATTGGAGAGATTGCATGGACAGAGAATTGTTGAACAAACGTTTGGGGCTAAGAGAGATTGACTTCTGTTTTGGGCGGATTTCAATGTACCCTACTTCAGGTCATCCATTGTTTGACTTCAGAGGCACAGTCTACAATTCTCTAAAGAGGATCACTAGAATTGTTAATGCACATTTAGATCTGTGTGACATCAGCCTAGGAATGATAAGCATTTTCAAATTTACAAAAGATCGACAGGAGTGACTGAATATGGCGTTAAGACACAACCCGGCATACCGGTTTATCGGCCTGGGGCATGAGTTTATTTAATTTAATAGTTTTTTTTTTATAGCACACCTAATACCGTACCTGAGTTCAGTTTCTATGCACAGATCTGGGATTCGAACCTCTGTTGCTCTGCGTGGTCCTGATTCTAAGACCAGCGCATTGCCTCTGTTCTATCCTCCGTTCACTAGTAAAAGGCCAGAGTTAAAGGCCTGAGCAAAGCAAGGGCTTTTAACAAGTGTCCCCAGGCTGATAAAACCCAATCTGGCCCGCCTGAGAGGGCCTTAAGGCTATTAGCACCCCTGGTTATCCAAGCAGTAATCCGGGGTGCTACTGTCTAAAGATGGCGACCATGCAAATGGAAGGCTGAGCTCCATACAGAGCACCTCATCCATGTCCACGGCGGCCATGGAGCAACAGCAGAAGTGGTAGAGGGGCTGCGGCTGAAAACAGGTAATTAGGGCGTGTGGATGAACGGGAAACATTTTTTTAAAAGGGAGGGTGGGTGTAAGATGGCACTACGGGGGCAGGGGAAGCAGCCAGTAGGCTGCTTGGCACGTGGGCTGAGATTAGCGGTTTCAACCTGTGTTTCGAGCAACCTGATTGGTTGGCTCCTCCCCCCAGCACTAATAATATATATTGAATGCAACTGAAACACCCCACAAGTAAGTGCGTCAGTTAGAAAAGATCTAAAAAAAAAAAAAGCAGTCTCTTCTGAACACATCAGCACATTCTGACAATCTGGATTACAAAATATTGAAATCAAGAGCTTTGAATAATGTCCACGCATCATCAGTAGAGCCAACACACCATTGTCAGTATACTTCAATATGTCACCGCAAACAGTTTTCCATACCATGGAAGGGGAGAGCCAGACAGAAACGGATCGAGTAAATGGTGCTCTTCAACCTTTTTTTTCAGTTGCTGGTTCAACACCTTCTCCAAAATGTTAGCTGGCCCAGGGAAACTTGCAACTGGTCAGTAGCACAGTTTGCTTGCTAATCAGTGACAAAAAACAAACCTGCTTAGCATGATCACTGATGCACCGATGATGCCATTGGTGAAGTCCTCTTCAATGTAATGTGGTCGTGAGGTAATGTGTTGCCCCTTAGCAATATGCCTACATGTAACTGTACATGAAAGCATCTTTCTAAGCTCTTTGCAGTGATTTCCATGAAAACAAGGTCTTTAATAAATGGCAACTCATATACCTTTTTTCATATTTATCTAAGCGTTTTTTTTCAACATAAAGCACATGATCCATGTTGCCTTTTTGCCTGCAGAGTTGCTATGCTTAGGACCAGTGATTTTTGCAGTCTGCACCTCAAAGCATCTAGGAGGTTTGGTGTTTCACTTGTTTGACTTGGGTGGTGGCCTAGAGCTTCTTCCTCACCTGCATGTTCATATTTCACAAATGTAGGCTCACACAGACACATTAGGGTGCGCTGATCCCTCATCTAAGCGGTACTCATTTAATTGCACTGTGAAGCATGAATGGCAGATTCATAATCCCTAGCATTTCAACCAGTTAACTACGGATATCAGATCTCTTCTTGACCCATATCATCCCTCAGGGTTGCATGGCTGGGCTCTATATTGACAGTCATTTGGATAGTGCCAAAGGTTGAAGGGGAACACAGAGCATAGGGAAGAAAAAGCTATGCACGGTGCTTATTTTGTGAATAGTTGTGGATCTACTGATCCACGTCCTTCCACTCTAATGGTATGTTATGTTACTGCACAAACCTCACCATAGTGGTCCTACATCACCCAAGCTTGTCCAGAGGGAGGCATACTGCGACCCTGCAGGGGTATACAAATCTTAGTGTAGTGCTTGAAGGAAATAAGTGCTTAGGCGGGTTACACAGGGTTCCGACTTTGCATCTTCCCCTCTCTCAAAAATGATTGCAAGTTATGATTGGTAGTCAGGAGATTTCTCTTCCAAGACCTTTGTTGGGCCATCTGTGGATAACCTCTCAAGTCCAGGTCCAAGGTCGATAAATACACCCTGAACCTGGCTAGGATACACAGGACCTTTGCTGTTGTTGTGGCTCTGCTGAGTTGTCCAATTAAATACACGCCTATTTTGCTCAATCCCCCACTCTCTTTGTTTATGCCTCAACCGCTTGTGAGATGAAGGAATCCAACGAATTATACAAGAATGAGATAGGGGGTGGGGAGTGATCGTGCTGACCAGGTGTTTTTATATCTCCTCTTTTATCCTGGATTGAGGCTTATTGTCTTTTTTCTTGTCTTATAACTGGAGGTGGTCATTTTCTGAAAGAACAGACGTAGCTTCCTGCTGTGTTTTCTTCGGCAGAAGCAAAATTTCATGGGTCCGGCCTTAGCTCTTGCTCGCAGCCCCCAAAAACCCTCTTCTACAGGGGATACCCCACACTGTCTTGTGGACCCCTTGACCCCTTAACCGCTCACATCTCTCTTCTTTACTGTGGGGGACTCCTACTCAACTTCCAGTCCGCAGCCTCCCTCAAATCCGCCCCCGACCCATGGTCCTTTGCCTGTGTCCCTCTATCTCCCCACCTTTCCCTCAAATGATGGCCTGCTCCTTACCTTTCTGGGGCAACGCTGCTTACTTGAATTGCACATTCCTGCACGAATTTGCCCATTCACTAATTCCAACAGCCCCCGTTGAAGAACGGTGGCCTGTCGGGGTCAGTGGGAAAATCTCCTCAAAGCTGGGTGTAACGCAATCTACAGGATATTTTACAGATTAGATGAGGCTGAGTCAGAGAAGTAGGGGCCGTGTAACCTTAGAGCTATGGGAATAGGTTACAGCGAGTTGTGGGCATCTCCTTGAAGTCCATAATGCCCTCTTCCAGGCCTCAGTGTGCTGTAGTGCAATGGGGTGTCATCTGTTTCTGCTATTATTTACTAACATAGGCATAGTGTGCGGTGAACAATTTTTGGGATTTGCTGAAGTTTCTGAATTTTGATCAGGTCCAGGCCCTGCAAATCCATTGAACCTTTGCAGAGATTAGTCTGGAAAAGTTTGAGGTCACCCAGTGGTAAATATGTACGTCTGCGGCAAGGGAGGTTTGGCTTCTGTCATCCCCCACCGTACCCTATATCATGCCATACTACTTTGTCTGGGCCTGGTAGACTGCAATAGTGCATTGGTTGTGTTTAATACCATGTTGTATGTCTAGTGCTCGTGTGCTAGAAACGAAAGAAATGTAAAGCTAGGATTCTGGGTCTTGGAAGGCAGGGAGAGCAGTACTGGTCATGTAGGTACATAGAGGTGCTTTGAGGTGGAGAGGGGAAGGGGATTTACGTCAACGAAAGTGATCCCATGTTTCTTCGCATGTCACCAAGCTTGTGGCTCTTTGACTTGTGGCGATTTGTGGGTCAACTTTGTGTACGTTTGCCAGGCTTTAGAATACTATGCCAATTCTTTGTAAACAATGGTTAGACCAACTATCTCAAACACTACCTTGAACACCGTGGAAAGAAAGATTTCATTGTAGCTAATTTTGGAAAAGACAACTCTAGAAATCTGAGACACTTAGAAACATGTGCAAGCTGGCAATTCTGGAATTTGCAAATTCTCTTTGGAAAACATTGGCCCTCATTACGACCCTGGCGGATTTCGCGGTGCTAAATGCACCGCGAAGCACGGCGGAAAGCCGTCGATAGCGCCATGGGGGTTGGCGGATTTACCACCCCATGCCGACCTTGGCGGAGCGGTAAATCCCCAATCCCCATTTTACCCTTCCCCATTCCCATTCTTGCCCCATAGGGTATAATGGGAGTGGGGAAGGAGTTAATTACGCCGCCGTAAAGTACGGCGGCGTAATTAACAACGAGGTCCCTTAGCGCCATGGTTTTCTCCGCCCGGCAAAACCAGGCGGAGAAAACCTCCATGGCGCTAAGGGAACTCGTAGTACGGCGGACGGGTCCACCGCGATTAGCGCTGGCGGAAACCCACTCCGCCAGGGTCCTAATGAGGGCCATTGTATTTTAGATATTTCAACTGAAATCAAAAGAACAGTAGTAGTATATGAAACATTACCAATTAGAATCCAATTTTCATTTAACGACTTTTATTATTCCTTCGTTTCAAAGCCTAAAATTCACAATGCTATTTTTGTATTGAGGATGAGAGCATGAATTTGAAAGTTGTTCTACTGAAATAACACAATTTCTAGATGTTTGCTTTTCATATTTCTTATTCGTTCTGGTACCTATTTTAATTAACTCGCAACACATTCATACACATATTTCGATGGGCGTTGACACCAACATTTGGTTTTGGTTCCCTTCCGTGGGTACACCATCGAAGCTGCTTGACGCCGATAGAGAGCAATTAGGGCCCGCCTCTTGGTTGATACAGTTTTTAGCTTCACTGTTCGCCAGAGACAGGCCTTGGTGCTTTATTCTTGAAATCAGATCTTCATTCAAGTTCAGAGAAGCGGCATTTGACTCGTCTTTCTTGACTAACCAACATTTACCAAAAAAACACAAAACATCCTTTATTGAACACCGTTTCTGAGGCTCAATAGAGAGTAATTTCCTAAACATTTTAAGGGCATTGGGGGTAAATCTACCCCACTGGGAGGGGACCTCAGCATTTCTGAATCTTTGCCAATGTAGAAATTCCTCATAAAAGGTGTCTGAATTAAGGGCCTTTTCCCAAGGAAAGTTTCCAGTCAGCGTACAGAACAGTAGGACGCCAAATGCCCAGACATCGATGCTGTAATTCACCAGGAAACCATCGTGCTTTGACGCTTCGCAGAGCTCTGGCGCTGTGTAAGGAATAGTGCCGCTAACTCGCTTTTCCATTGTGCCAGTGATCCGCGTCATTCCGAAATCAGAGAGCTTAACCTTTCGGCACTCTTTGTCAAAAATCAGGATGTTTTCAGGCTTGATATCCCTGTGCACTAGCCTTCTGCTGTGCAGATGATCCAGTGCTAAGGCAATTTGATAAATACAGCGCTTAGTGATGTGTTCAGAAAGTCCCACCTAGAAGCAGAGGAAAAACACGAGACATTAACCCAATGTATTCTTCCAAAAGACAAACCTAATGCATTGCCTCATTCTGGCTTCTTATGCGGGTGACAATCATTTCGTTTCCTTTACCTTGCAAATATAATTTATAGACCAGCCTAAGATACTGAAAATGAAGAAAAAAATAGTTGTATAAAACGGGGAGGCGTCAGGTTGGCAAAGTGATGTATGTTATGATGCCACCACTGGCTGAGACACAGTCAGCCTGCCACAAGGAGTGTAGCAATTTGTCAAACCCATACGTGTCTACTCGCTGTGTAATGAGTGGGTGTGGAATGCTAGCTGTCCACGACCTTGCTTTGATGCGCAATTGACATGCCAATTACTACATTAACGGACCACTTTCAAACTATTTCGGTTAATCAGATATTGTGTTGCAGCTGTTAAGAACATTACGATTCTCTTGTCTACATTCCCCCAGATGTTGGATTGTCAGCATCACCATGACACTGTTATCCCAGTGAAGGACCCTGTCAGGCTGTTTTCCACATTGTTCCCATAAAATTGTAATTTCATTCTTAACTGGGTAATGTTTGTGTTGCCCTAGTTAAGTACAATGTCATTTGTGTTTTTGCATTGTCCCCAAGATAATTGTGAATCCACATTCGAACAATGCCACATTAGCATTGCCCAGTTAATCATATTGTCATGCGACATTGACTTCCACACGGTTGTTTGCAAGGTGTACACTGTTCCCAGGACATACTTCATCAGTTTAAATGTATTGTCCTCGGGATTGACCGACGACATTTTACATTACATTCAGAATTGCCACATATTAATTTTACCATTACTTTATTTATTTATTTATTAGTTGTTTATAGTTCAAAAATGAACTTTTTCAACAGAAAATACTTTTACATGTAAACATATACATACTGTATTAACAATACATTCAATTTACCATTACCTGAAAAAGTGGCCTAGACTACTTTACATTTTCTCTTAAATATCCCATTGACCCAGGAACTGGCACATACCACTTTACATATGACCACACAGAAGCACTTTATGCCAGTAACAATGCCCACAGAATTGCCCTATGCAAACTTACATTTCCCCATTTGTACCCATTCTAATTTGCACTAACCTCGGAAGAATTCTATGGCTCTTTACATTGCCATAAGACATGCCCAAAGCCACTTTCCGTTGGGGGAAGAATTGACCCACTGCATTTTATATTTCTGCCAAAATGTGCCCATGTCACTTTGCATTGCCATAAACAATCGCTTTCATGGTGAACTGTGTGAACATCGCTCTACTGTTGCCTCAGGACAGGTTGGTGGCAATCAATAAGGAGTTACTACAAATTATGGATTTGCACATGGGGACTGATGAAACAAATGTATTAATTTTCAAAATACAAATAACACAAATGACAGCTGTTGAGAATGAGAAGGCTATTGATAGCATCAAACCAGGCAATATATCAAGGCCATGGCACCACTGGGCCCTGCAAAAACTAAAAACAATGCATTAGGGGAGCCGAAGATTTCTCCAATTGGGTATTGCTTTCTTTAGAGGTAATGGCAAAGTAAAGGGGGTGGGTCAAGCACATGGTGGCCTGGAATGCAAAAGCAATTTTCAATTAATTCCCAGGTCTCCAGTTGGGGAGCAAATTCTGGTGGGGAGGTCACTGGGACGCTGGGGGAATGTCGAAGGAGGGAATCCCTACTGCATATGCAGATTCTTGTTGGTTTATATGTGGTATAGAGTTTTGCAAAGGACAAGGTCATATGCACAAACAGGTTAAAAATAGACAATCTGTCAGCTGTCTGATATTACACAAATGGAGGGAATGGAGACAAGGAAGTTGGTGGACCAAACAAGAGGTGTTTGGGATGTATGCCTTCCGTGAGGTTGATGTTGCATGCAGAATATCTTCTGGGCATTCAACAGGGGAAAGCAGATTGGTGCTCCTGTTATTTGGAGGACCCAGTAGATTAGTGGTCTTTCAAAGGTTACATATATTTTGGGCCCCACTCCAGCTGGATCTGTTGACCTCTAAACTGAGTGCCCAGCCTAAATGTTCTTTTGTCTCTGTTGGATACTGGTCCCAATAGTGTTGGCAACATACACATTTATGACAGGTTTGTGGTCAAGGGGTCCATTATGTGTTTTCCCCATCAATTCGTAATGTGTCCTGATGTCCTGCAGCAAGTTCAGTCGAAGAGAGCTCAGTTTGTAAGGGTAATTCCCTTTGGCCCAGACTGGGTGGGCTTCCTATTGTGTTGGATCTGACATTGGTCATTCCCATTCTATTTCCTGGTTTCTAAGGATTGTTGAAAGACCATAAAGAAAAGGTCCTTAATTCCTTTACTCCTTTATTTTATAAGACACGCTATGCCTCCTGTCAGGCTGCAATTTGGGGAACAATGGTTAACTGCAGGCAGTTCACTGACATATTCTGGTACAATACAGAAAGTTCTGAGGACCAGCTAAATGCTCATTGCGCCTGTCAGTATGGAGTATCTGGCTTGGTTTGTACAAGTAAGGGGGTTTGTTTCCCATTTAGATTGATGCAGTTCAAGTGATTAATTTTCAAGAAGAGTTGGCTCAGAAGAACACATGACTTACCCCTGGTAATGTTCTTTCTATTGGATGTTCCTCCCATGGATTCCTCATCTTTTATATACCAATATCCAGTATGAGGGTGTTGTGCATCAACGAGTCATTGTCCATCGGCAGCTTCCATCCCTGCACTCGGACGTGACATTGACTTTGGTATAAATAGATGCACCACGCCTGCTGCCTCAATTCAAGTTTTTCCCCTCTTCTTGCATAGCCGCCTTGAGGATTCAAAACAAAAAAATCCTATGCATTGAAAGAAAGGAAGGTATAATTCAGCAAAATTCACATACAGTCGGAGGGGTAGAATGGTAGGGTGATGAGGAATCCACAGGAGGAAGATCAGCAGAAAGAACATTACCAGAGGTAAGTAATTTGTTCTTCTAATGGATTGTGACCTCCCACAGAGTCCTCATTTTTTATAGACTCCCATAGCAGTTTGTAAATGGATGTGGGACGAACACATTCTTTTATGGTTTTATTATGTAGAGAACAGCTCTACCAAATCTAGCATCCTGTCCCAACAAGGAATGTAGGCAGTACTGCTCTGCGAAAGTGTGTAACGAACACCAGGTTGCAGCATTACATATATGCAGTACCGGTATGCCTCTTTGTAGGGCTGAAATAGTTGCAACCCCTCTGGTAGAATGTACCCTTAAATTATCAGGGACATCCTTCCCAGCCAAGGAATAGCATTATGAAATGCACAGAATGGTCCATTGTGACAAAGTCTGTTTGATCACAGCTTGTTCTAAGAGGCTGAAATAGAGCAACTGCACAACAATGAGTCCTGTTATGCAACTTTATTAAAGGGCTCTTAAAGGAAAATCCCTGTTCTGGGGCGCGCATGAAAATAGATAGTGCTGCCAGGTAACCATTGGCAGTAGACACCTGTAGCCCTTTATGCGCCCGATGCAACAGCAAAGACAATACAATAGGAGGCTCACAAGTGAAGGATCAATATATTTAGCACTACGCCAGCTGCAAAATGTGTTCCAACAGCAGCAGTTTAGAGCTTTTGTTGCTGACATCCAAGCAGAAAGCAACACCTCATAACGTGTTCCGGGAGGTCCCAATCTTTTTATCTTAACCTCCTAGACACCAGACGTGAGGGTTCAGAGTTCTGATTTCTGGGTGAAGCAGATGCCTCTCTCTTGAATGAGGAGGTCCGCTCTCTGGGGAAGATGCAATGGAGTGCAGATGGACATGTCCAGAAGTTCCGGGTACCACATCCTTCTGGCCCAATCTGGAGCAAACAGAATCATGACTGTCCCAAACTTCCCAACCTCCTGATGACATGAGGAATGACAGTGACTGGAGGGAATGCATATAGAAGTGGAAAATCCCAGTCCACCAAAAACACATGCTCTAATGCTCCTCTCTGAGGAAATTCCCTGGATCAAAACAGGTCGCATTTCCTGTTGATACATGATGTGCACAGATCCACTTGAAAAGTTTCCCAAAGGGAAAAGATCTCTAGAAGGACTTCCTGAGCTGACTACCACTCGTGGGAGACTGTGCTCTGATTGGTCAGAGTTTCCACCATTGTATTCTCTTGTCTGGCTAGGTGAAAAGCCGACAAAGAGACTCTTTCTTGAAGGGCCCAAAACCATAACTGCATTGCCTCTTTGCACTGTGGTAGTGACCCTACACCTACTCTCCTGTTGAGGTAATGCATAGCCACTGTATTGTCCATGATTATCCGGACTTTCCTCTATCGCACACAAGGCTAAAAGGCCATCAGTGCTGGTCTGATTTCCCTAAGCTCTAAAAGGTTTATGTGTAGTTTGTATTCTGATGGAAAGCAATGACCTCTGATTATTAGATCATTCATGTGTGCTGCGCATCCCGTGATGGAGGATTCCATGACTACTGTCATCTGCGGCCAAGGTTGCCAAAAAGGTTCCCTTATAATCACCTTCTACTTGCAGGCCCACCACAGAAGATCATGTGCAACCTTGCCTGGGACCTGAAGAAGGACTGTCATCCTGCTGGAGAACTGTGACCATTGGAATCTGAGGGCACACTGGACAGACCTCAGCAGGAAAATGCAAGATGCCATGAGGCTGAGCAACGTGACAGGTGCCGTACAGAAGTTCCAGAGCTCGTTCGGCAACAAGCTCTTATTAGCCAATTATCTAGGTTGGGAAAGAAATTAATCCATAGATTCACTGCTAACACCACCATAAACGTGGTGAAGACCCTTGGGGCAAGGGGGGCATGAAAGGCAGTACTCGAAATTGAAAGTGACCATTATTTCCTGTGCTTGGGATGTATAGGCACATGAAAGATAACATCCTGAAGACTGAGTGACACCGTCCAATCCTGGAGCTGAAGGGCCTGGAGGATCTGCAAAAGAGATCTTGAATCTGTCCTTCCTGAAGAACTTGTTCAAGCATCTCTGTTCCAAGATGGGTCACAGTCCTCCATCTTTCTTGGGAACCAGAAAATAGGTGGAGTACCAGCAATGGTTTTGCTCTGCTGCAGACACCCTTTCCACAGCACCATTCTCAAGCAGGGAAAGAATCTCCTGCAGATGGATCTGGTCTGGTTCCTGAAGAGATTGTTTCCTCTGGGGACAATCTGGAGGTCTTTTCAAGAATGGAAGGCAGTACCCTTGGGCTACTGTCTCCAGCACCCAAGCATCCTAAGTAATGCTTCCCCATTCTTCAAGATTCTGGGGCAATCTGCCTCCCACTGCAGACATGTGAGTAAAGAACTGGAAGCGGTTTTGAAGTACTGACTGTGGCAGATGGCAACGAGGCAGAAACTGCTTGGGTAGCTCTACCTCCACAACCTCATGCTCCACGAGGAAGTCTTCTTTGGCCTCTCTGGGAAACCTGGCTTCTGGTCCTTTCGACTGAGGAATACAAGAGTTTGTTTGTTTATTTATTTGTATAGCGCAAACCAGGCCCGGAGGCAACCGGGCGCATATCTTCAAGCAATAGTTACAACATTACATGAGCACAGTACAAAGACCTAGGCATACAGGAACGATACAAGAGCACAGTACAAAGCATAGGCATACAGGAACAGTGCGGGTTAGTTTGGCATACATAACCAAATCTGGGAGGACAGCTTTTCAGAAGACAGTTGGACATCTGAAATGGCTAGCCAGTGTTTAACCTTGAGTATAAATAGGTTAAGAGATGAAATATTTCTAATAGTGAGGGGTACAGTGTTCCACAGTTTGGCTGCCAAGAATGGGAAACTAGCCCCTCCAGCTGTTTGTAGCTTGAATCTAGGGATTGCGAGGCATTGGTTATGGGCAGACCTGAGTGACAGTGGTGGGATATATTGAGTAAACCGCGAGGCTAAGTAGATAGGTGCTTGGTTGTGAATGCATTTGTAAGTAAGGGCAAGTGATTTGAGTGAAATCCTTTGGGAGACTGAAAGCCAGTGTAAGTTCTTCCTAGTTTCGGAGATGTGTGCTGATCTAGGGATGTTAAGGGCTGCTCTGATGGTGTTGATTTGAATGATCTGGAGTTTATTGACGTTGCACTGGGTGGTGCTTTGGTACAGTATGTTGCAGTAGTCCAGTGAAAGGAGAGACCTCTCCAACTTTGAGCAGTTGGCTGGCTTTGCTGGGGTGTCAGATTGCTGCCCTTAAAGATTTAGCAGCCACCTTGGAGACTTTCAGTTTTTCAAGTCTCTCGTCAGCCTTGGTGCAAAAAGGTCAAACCCATCAAATGGCATGTCTAACAGCTTGGATTACACATTTGGGGCAACTCCTGACTTACACATTCGCGCAAACCTTCTTGCGACTGTTCTAGCCATCATGGAATGACGCACAGAATCAGATGCGTCCAAACCTGATTACAAGAATTGACATGCCACTTCTTTGCCCTACTGGATGATATTTCGTAAACCTCTCTCATTTTCCCTTTGGGGATATTTTCAGCTGCTTGTGCTACAATACACAACAAGGTGTGGGTGTACTTTGCCAATGCACAAGAGGCAATTACGGCCTTTAGCACCATACACCCATCTGAGAATACTCTCTTCCCCAAGACATGAAACTTTTGTCATCCCTATCACGAGGGATTGTAGGGTAGGCAGCTGCCTTTGAAGTAGATGTAGCTGGTTGCACTACCAGATGTTCCAGGTAGGGTGCCAAGAGATGAATTCTGGGTGAATAGATGATGGTCTATATTTTTTTAACAAAATCTCTATTGGCAGCTAGTGTGGTGTTTGGTTTCTGACAGTTTTCTAGGACGTTGTTTTTCAAAGCTGAGTAGAATGGAAAAACAGGTACATTGGGTGGTCCCTTGTCCAGGATATCTGTCAGATCATCCTGATCTATGTCCTTTGCAGGACAGCCCCCCCCCCAAGTATTCAGTCACTTTGTTTGTGATAGACCTGTAAACGCCACTAGAATGGCCAGCTAGGTCTGTAGTGGCAAATTCTACTTCTGGTGAAGTGTCAAGACCACTAGCATCTTTCAAACACTCAGCCAAATCATGTCACCTGGAGTCATCAACGATTAGATCCTCCGGTACTTTAGCCGTGCCATATATTATCATCCTGTTCCTCTTCCTCCTCAAAAATGGACCCCATAGACTTAATAAAGTCTTTTTAGACAACAGCTTAAAAGCTGTCAATGGTTCGGAGTATGATGTTGATGGCTTCAACACCAAAAGCCTTGACACTGAGTCCCTCGACGAATAGAAGAAGGAGGCAGGGGCATCCATTTTCTTTGTGTTGACTTAACTGTTGATGCCATATGAGGAGGTTTCTCTGATAAACTACCGGGGCTCTAGCACGTGAGAAGCAGTCTTAGATGACTCCTTGTCTGCCTTGTGAGGCTCAATGGGGTTGGAAGATTTCTTTGGTTCCTTTGAGGGACCGGACAGGGACGCCTTCGAAAACACTACAATCATCTGAAGACAGACTTCCTCCAAATCTGCTTCAGAGGCAAATTTACTTAGAAAACATACCTTTTTCCTGTTAGGTGAGTAATCTGATGACAATGACAAGTGTTGTCGCTTCTTCTTCAATTTTCATCGAGAAGAGGACAATGAAGAGTGCCGTGAATCACTTCTGGACCTGGAGCGCTTTGAGTGTTTTGAGTGCTTCTTTGATCTCTGATATATGTCCGTCAAACTCTTTTCTTCAGAGAATCTCCTTTTCGAAGCAGTGGATGAATGGGATTTAGACACCGACTGACCTACAGTGAGTTTGGCCTTCCTCTCCTTCGAGGCTATTATGGTCATGGATTGGCATGACCCGCAATCTTCGACCTTGTGTTCCACCCCAAAGCACCAGAGGCATATTCTGTGCAGATCTGTGATCGACATGTTTGAGTCACAGTCCGCACACCTCTTACATACTGTTTCTGGAGTAGAAAATTGCTCAGGTGATTAAACCGCTGGAAGCATGCAGTGCATGCGGAAAAATAGAACTGAGACAATGGGCTCAATGCATGCTATTTATACCGACGTTGATGTCACGTTCAAGTGCGGAATGTAAGACGCAGAGGGACCTCAATTCGACGACGCACTGCAACCTCTGCAGCCAAAAAGTTTCTGAAGGCAGGATCGCGGTATATCAAAGTTTAGGAATACGTGGGAGGACACAATACATTAGAAGACAACTTATCATATTGTAAATGTGCATAGATTAACAATATGTATTCATTAGAACCCAGTAGGGGGCTTTCTGGTTATGGAACATCCATTGATAACTAGTTTGTTGAAAAATGTTGGGGTTACAGTTCCCCCGTTCTCCTTATATTGCCAAATTACGGATGCAAATATTGTATTCCTTGTTTCCGGTCTGGCCTTGGAATTAGTTGTTTTCCCTCAAATGGTTGTCAGAAAAGTTGGTCAAGTTGATGTTTGTGGCTGCTTTCTGTAGTGCCTCTGATGAGTACTGGGACTGATCTGCAGAGTGTTGGCAGCTATTTGGGTTTCATTACGTATTACAAAATAGACTAAAACTGGTTCCAAGGTCATTGACCTGCAAATCTTTTCAACTAACCCAATATTTTGTTAAGTAGCTTGTTTAAAAGAGTAAAGAATGGTACCAGCAGACTTAAGAATATCCAGGCAATATTTGTTTAATAAAAGAAGCCTTATGCTCCTATTTCTTCTCCTATGATAGATAGATAGATAGATAGATAGATAGATAGATAGATAGATAGATAGATAGATAGATAGATAGATAGATAGATAGATAGATAGATTGATAGATAGGAAATTGAAGAATGTTGGTTAGACACTTCTCTCTTGCAGTAGATTCCTCTAGGGATCATGGCTTCTGCCGCCTTTTAGTAAGGGGCTAGATTTGGGCACATTCAAAAATGTGTTGATTGGTCACAGGCACCTACGTTTTATATATTATATTGCAGGACTAATGTGCATGCTTCAATTGTGGTTTTATCACAGCATTGAAGTTTGTATAATAGAAACCACAGTAAAATATCTGAGAATACCGATTGGCCCTAGCAGGCTGTGATGCGCAGTCATAATTCTATTAATGTGAGCATTGAGGATTATCCCTCTCTTCATGTCTCTGTTTACCAGTTTCATTTTTCTTTCCACTGCGTTAGCATCAGTTGCAGCCTTTCTTTGGAATGTTCCAGAATGCTTGCTGCGAAGGCGCCTGGCTTGTATTTGGATGTTTGGATCTGGTGTGGGATTCTATGTGGTCTTGGTTTGAGTGCCAGGCTTTATAAAGAGGACTTGATTAACCAAAGGAGCAGATATGCTACAAGGTCTCATAGGATTGGACATGGACTAAAAGGGGAGGATAACAGGAGAAAGGAGTTGAGGGGATAGCATTTTTTCCAAAAGATATTGGTTCTTGCGGCTATAAAATAAAGAGTAAGGTGCATAATGCTCTCTCCAGGCCATTAACGGAACCACAACTGTCAGTTGCAACATACTAGAAGCAGTCAGCATTATTTGAGAGAAAAATATGACCGCTAGAGCTGGTGGGGATGGTGCATGCATGTACTGTGCATTGCGGAACTACGTGGATTCCCCACAGAAAGAAGCGGCAGAGGGTGTGGTAAGGATGGGCTTGTGGAGGTGTGTGTGTGTGTGTGTGTGTGTGTGTATATGTATGAGTGTGGGCGGGGTTTATGTGCATGCATCTATGTTCCGTGCACACTAGATGGAGGGATGAGGAGTGGGTAAGAAACGGGGGCTGCAGGGTTGTCCCCTGCATTAGGGTATTGGATGGAAGGGGGCGCATTAATAGGAAAAAATATTACCAGCAGCACTGACATTGGACCCCGTGAAAGAGGAGTCGATGAAATCGGACTGCAGGGAATTAAAGTGGATCCTGATTTAATCTGTTTTTCATACTACTCATGCCTGATTCTAGCATACCAGCATGCATTAATGCTGAGTTATATTTGGTGCAAGCCCATGTCTATAAGATCCACCTTTAATTGTTGGTTAGGCAGCTAAGCAAAGTGGTATATTTGGAATCCCTGTGATCAGGATAAATAGATCAGTTTAATTTGCATGCCATATGATACAAGGCCATGATGCTTGTCATACATCCTATCAGAAGGATATACGCATTGAAGAGTAGTAGAGACAGGATGAAACCACATCATATCTTTAAAGTAACTGGAGGACGTTGGGAGAGGTGCTGGCCCGCAACTAATTTCAGGCCCACATATGACAGATTTTTATTTCAATTAACAGTAAGGGACAGAAAATGGCAATGTATGTGATTGTGTCCTGATATTTACATTAATGTATGCATGCATTTTTTCTGCATGAACATTAGTCACAATCATGATTCAACAAGATTGTCATCTGCTTCCTTGTACAATCATCCCAATACTTAGAGGCCGATTGGTATCCTCTGTTGGTAGCCACCACATAGAACCTTCATGCTTTCACTATGACATACATGCATTGCTCTTGCCTTGCTACATAATCATTTAACAGACTTGTACGTTTGTGCCTAAGGTTTTTTTGTGGTATCATGAGTATGCTGGATGGAGTGGTACAGGGTGGATGGAGGATGGATGGTCGAACATGCAGTGCAGAGTGTGGTGTTGGTAGATGTGTTCTACCTGACCCCCTTGGTGCAGTTACCTTCAGCTGCTAGAAACTAATCTGGTGAGTTGTCCTTTACAGCTTTATCTTCAATAAAGGAAACTGTTATCTTCATCTACCTCCATGAACATCCTGACCCAGTATATTACATATAGGAGAAGAGGAACTATACCTGTAGCAGGATAACCCGGCCTAGTCAGAATGATATGGGATCCATTGCCTGTGTTATGAGAGTACTCTGAGGCAAGGAATGCATTTAGTGACAGATGTGGATGTAAAGGCGGGCAACATAGTGAGGATATGAAAGCCCTTCGGGGTTACCAAGGGTCAATCAGTGTTTTTCACGGCTAAGAAAAGGAAAAGTGTAGGATTGAAGCATGTGGTGATGGAAGAAGGTAGAACACGGAGTAAGATACCATGCGCACAACTCTATCCACCCCTACATTGTCCATCCCGAATCAAGAGTCTTTGTCTTCCTGAGAGGACTTATTTGCCCAATCGGCTTAGGATAAAGAGTGCGGGTGGAGGTGATTAGTAGGTTGTGAGTATATCTAGAAGTGTATAGTGTGGGGATGGAGATCATGGTGTGGGAGGATCTCTTTGCCCCTTCCCCCAACCTTTTGACAGAGACAGAGGTAGACATGAACATGACAGGTGTATTTGTAGAGCACACACTCACCCCCACAGGGGTTTCTTGACACTACAGACAGATAATAGATGTTTATTGTTGCCCAATGCAATGATAATCATTTGATCAATCTCAAAAGGATGGAGGGCTGAATGACCTGTCAGGATTTCAACTTGTGACCATGATATCGAACACAGATCCCTGACGTGAATGTATTAGTTCACTGAAGAACAGACTGGGCAGCACATTTCCCCAATAAGTGCAGCATAATGGGTTAATGAGGGGAGATGACCAGTTGGGTGAGAGTGTGGCTAGAGGTGTAACACATGAGTTGGAGAGAATTACAGATGATCCTCGCCTTTCCCCCAGACCCATTGCCAGAGACAAAATATTCATCTCAGCACTCACATTAGAAGGTTACCCTCTAGACAAATGATTTTGTATTATAATAGCATATGCCTGCAAGGGATTACATCTAACTAGCTATGGTCAATTGGCCAGCTATTGACACCATTACTGTTTGATTTCCCCCCTCTCTGTTGCCCATAATCTCAATGCCAGATCATATTTTTTGTTTTGCGTTGCTGTTGGTCCTAAGATGAACCATGTGTGTGGTATCTTGAGGTGGCTGGATGCAATGGTACAGCTTGGCTGGAACGTGAAAGGTGGAAACTGAAGAGTGGTGTGATTGTGTTGAAAAATTGCCCAAATCCGAATGCATACGCATGCTGTCTGTTTGAGATTATTCATGCTGTGATCAAAGACTAAAGGCCTGAATTTATTCAAACAGATCCCTGTTTCAGACAATTCTTTCAGACATATTCCATTTGATTGTGCACTCTGCATCCAGAATTTCTATTCACCTTAATTTTCAGATGGGAAAACATTTGATCGGATGTGATGAAATTCTTCTCTATTACTTTTTTTAAAAATATTTATTCGACATTTATATAGTGCCTTAATCCAAAGTGCTGTACATAGCATCACTACAATAAAAGCAGTACAATAGTATGGAGTTTTATGTAGAATCAACTTTGCTGAAGTAGATGAGATTTCATTGATTTATGAAACACAGAATAGACCACGATAGATCATGGAGGAAGAGTGCTCCAGTGCAAAGGGGCAAGATGAGAACATTTACGAAAACGTGACTGCGCACAAGAAGGAAGTGGCACTAAAAGACGAAATTGAAAACTAGAGTGAAACGGATGAGAAGGAGTATAGAATGAAATCAAGGAGGAGAGATAGTCAGGAGCAAGACCATAAAGCGATTTAAAGACAAGACATAGAAAGTTAAATTTAATTGGAGCTTGGAAAGAGAGCCAGCCAAGAATAAGATGGGCAGAAGAGATTGACTCACGTGAAGCCGGGGAGGAATGTATAGGAATAGAGGCATTAAAGGCAGACTTCAGAGGGGCAAGTCACGCAAGTGGAAGACCAAAGAGTGCAGTAGAACAGTAAAATAAGCATGAGAAAATGAAAGAAGTTATCAGTACTTTGGTAGAATCAAAGGACAAGAAGGAGCAGACTTTACAAATATTAAATAGATGATAGTGACAGGCGTGCAACGATATAGAAATGTGGTGTTTAAAGGATAGAGCAGTATCAAAGTAAAGTACCAGATTATGGGAAGTAGATGAGATAGGAAGCTGGGAGGGTGGAAATTATATAAAAGGAGGAGGTAAGGGTGAGGGAATGGTATTAGAAAGGAAGAAAAATACTTCAGTTTTAACAGTATTACGTGTAAGATAATAAGAAGACATCCAGGATTTAATGGTTGTAAGCAAGAGGATAGTTGAAAAAGAGGCGAAAGACAGAACAAGATGAGTATCATCAGCATAGAAATGATGTGATAAACCAAAGGAAGAAAGAATGTCAGCCAGAGGGGAAGTATAAATAGAAAAAAGAAAAGGACAGAGAACAGATACGTGCAGGACACCATGAGCAAGAGGAAAAGAATCTGAGGTTTTCCCTCCCCATGAAACAGAAAATATCTGTTGAGACAGATAGGATCTGAACCAGGAAAGAACAAAGCCAGAAAAACCAATTGATGAAAGAGAGGCTTGTAAACGTCAGTGATAAACAGTGTTGATTAGCCAAAGGATTTCTTAGAATCGGGTTAACAGAAGCACATTTGAAAGAAGATGGAACATTGAAGGTATGAAGAAAAATGTTGAAAAAAGATGTGAGGTATGAATTGAGAGAGAGATAGACTTTAGTAATAAGAACTGAGTGGAAGGACGGGGGCACTTGAGACCCCCCTCCCTTATACCTACTCATCCTGGTTAGAACCAGCCATGGCTGCTTTGGGTCCAGGGCCCTTGCCCCGGGGCACTTGTGCGGGAACACCTTTACGAACCGTGAACCCTTTTATAACGCAATATCTCTGGGTGCTGCAATACTCTCGCGCACACCCTTGTATAGAAAAACCAGGGGTGATTAAGACTCCATTTTGAAAATCACAGACTTCATTTTGCAATAGTAAATAGCTTGCAGCCCTCCAGTAAAGATCAACCTCAAACCCGGTGCCATTCTGCCGCTGGTGAAGCAATACCCCATATTGAGGGAAGCTGAGGAAGGAATAAAAGACACAATATATGCATTAATGGTACAATGCATTATAGTTCCATCTAACTCACCGTACAACATGTGTATTTACCCGATCAAAAAAGCCAAGAGAGGGGCGTTGAGGATGATCCAAGATTTATGCCCCCTTAATGACGTAGTACAGAAGGAGTTCCCTCTTGTCCCAAATCCTGCCTCAATTCTGTGTAGCATCCCAACAGAAGCCACTCATTTCACAGTAGTGGACTAAAAGAACGCATTCATTTCAATCCTACTCGATCGAGGTTCCTGGTACTTGACAGCATTCACGCTAGGGGGGGAGGTATGAACATTGTAGGCTGCCCCAAGGGTACTGCGAGAGCCCCAGCATTTTCAACAGAATATTGCACAAAGACATTGGAAATATGCACACAACAAGTCCCATAATTCAGTACATAGACGATTTGTTAGTGTGCAGGAAAGATGAAAAAGAGTGTAGAGAAGACTCAATCACCCTGCTAACACATCTTGCACAGAAGGGGTACAAGGTAGACAGACAGGAGCTGCAATACTGCTTAACAGAAGTACTGTATCTAGGACAATTGATTTCCAAAGATGGTAAAAGAATCATACCAGACAGGGCAGCAGCAATAAGAGCAGTGAAAGAGCCCACTCAGTAAAGGAGATGCAGAAGTTCCTCAGCATGTGTAATTACTGCCACTCATGGATATTAGACTATGCATCATACACTAGGCCCCTGCTCCAAGCACTCAAGGAGGCACAGCGAGAAAACACCCACCTACAACGGACACAGGAAATGCACAGAGCCTTTGACACACTTAAGGAACTAATATCCACTGCCCCAGTTCTTGCGATCCCTAACTATGAGCAGGAATTTTATTTATTCTCAAATTGCAATGGCACACTCATGACAGCCGTACTGACACAAAAGACATCCTTGGGCCATAAGCCCTTGGCACTCTACAGCGGGACACTCGATGCAGTGATGAAGGGACATTTTGCGTGCGAATAGGCTCTCGCAGCCGCCACGTTCATGATCGAAAATAGCTTTACAATTGTGATGGGATGCTCTGTCACGTTATATGTGGAACACTCTCTGTTTGCTATCCTCGAAAGATCAAAGAGCACATTGACCACTCAAAGGGCCACAGCATATGAACTGATCATTTCTAGTGCTAATATACATATTGTGCGATGTAAAAGCGTAAACCCAGCAACGTTCATTACAGAATCATGCACTGTAGAAGACATGCAGCAGCATGACTACACTACATATGCGGGAGATGATGATGACACACCGAAACACATGAAAATGCACTGTCAGAAGGGGAAGTTTACTTCGCGGATGGGTCTGCCTCTATAGATTGTGAAACTGGAGAAAAGCATGTAGGAGCAGCAGTAGTGCGGGTAGAAGATGGGGATTTTGAAGTGATTGTGCAGAAGAGGTTGCCCCTACACTTCTCAGCCCAAGCAGCGGAGCTAGTAGCACTCATAGAAGCACTTCAAGCAGCAAAGGGATGTATGGTCACCATTTATACAGACTCTGCCTATATGGCGACAACAGTACATGGAGGACTGGCGCGGTGGGGAATGAGGGGATTTTGATGAGCCGATGGGTCCCCAGTGCAATATGCAGTATTGCTATGAGACTTGAGTGATGCCTTGAAGGAACCGACACTTGTCGCAGTCGTGAAGTGCCAAGCCCATACCCGAGGTGATGATGTCATCTCATTAGGAAACGCGGCAGCGAACACTGCTGCAAAAGAAGCATCCTATTTCTAATAGGCCTCAGCAGGTGAGTACATACTACAGAAGACAGTAGAGGAAATGCAACCAGACGGTTTTAATTCATGACCAATTTCTCAGATACTTGAGCTCCAACATGATGCACCTAGCAAAGAGAAGGAGATGTGTGTGAAGAGGGGGTGCAGCCAGTTATCCACTGATTTACTATGGAGACAAAACAACACTGGCAAGGTAGTGGTGCCAACAAAATTGCTAGAAGTAGCATTTAAACAGTTACACTTCCCAGCCCACAATGCAAAGCAGCACATCATCGCAGACATACAGGAAACTTCGTTTACCCCCGGAATAAAGGAACATGTTACGAAGTTAATATTAGAATGCATTACCTGCCAAACGTACAATTCCAGCATGACATTCCAAACCCTCAAGGGAACATTGCCAAAACCAGAAGGGCCCTTTAGACAGCTGCACATAGACTATGCAGACATGGGAGAGCGTTGTAACGGGGCTACATATTTGATCGTTGTTGTATGACCCTTTTCCCGGTGGGTGGAGGCAGGACCATGTGCTCATCCAGATGCGCGGTGTGCTGCCAAATTCTTAGTGAAAGAAGTGTTTCCCCGTTGCGGCATCTGTGATGTCATACATTCCGATAACGTAACGCACTTTGTGAATGACATGTTTAAGCATATCACTGCAATGCTGGGCATAACCCATAAGCTCTGCACGATTTATCATCCGCAATCGAATGGAATTGTGGAAAAAATGAACGGATTGCTCAAGAGTAGATTTTACAAACTGTGCCACACACTCAAAAGCAAACTGGGTGTATTGCTTACCCCTGGCACTGTTTGAAATGAGAAACCAACCCAGTAAGGACCACCACCTGTCACCGCATGAAATAGTGACAGGTCAGAGGATGCACACAGCCCACTCACCCTTGCGTAGACAATCGAATGCACATCAAAGTGCCAATGTATTAGAAGAAAAATTCCACTAATATCTCAGAAATTTGACAAAAGCAGCGCGAGCCATAGCAAAGCAAATAGAACCCCCTTCACACAAGAGAACTCTACTGACACAGTAGCCCCAGCTACAGGAAGTGAAGACTGCCAGCTAATGACATGTGACATGGTATACATAAGATGTTTTGCACAGAGATGGAAAGGGCTGATATTCCATGGCCCCTATAAAGTGATCATTTGCACGCCCACGGCAGTAAAAGTACAGGGGCTGCGGTACTGGGTACATTTGACCGATGTGCGTAGAGTACATGGGAACATAACTGGTTCAGACACCATAGAAGGTGAGACCAAGGGTAGTGCACAACCTTAAAAAATATGAATGTACAGAAACTGGTACCAAATAAAGCATAAAGAAAACACAGGAATGGCAAAATGTGTAAATAATTGTATAGAGCAGCAATGTTTTAATGGTTGCATGATATAGTAAGTTGCTGGTTAACTGCCTGTTCTTTCTCCCTTTCTGTCCTCTCCCTACTCATCTCCACGGTTTTATTTTTTAACTGAAACATGGGTTTCAAAATAACATTTTTCCATCATCTAGCAATGAAATGGTGTGACTGTATTTTCCCTCCCTCGGTTCTCTTCCCCAGACTTAAGTTGTGGGGGAGGGAAACGGAAGGATGCGGTAGAACAGAGAATGTGTAAATATAAATGTGACCATGAAGCTAACTATGCGTAAGATGATAACCTGGAAAAGGCAAATTAAAATGTACAAAATAATGGTTGTAAGCAATGCACACAAATGATCTGCATGATTAACAAGTGCTTATATTTTGTTTATTAGGAGCCTCAATGGGCATGGATGAGCCCCCAGCAACAGCAAGCGGTAGTGTAGATAGGAGTAGACACAGGAGAAATGCATACCCTAGTTACTCATATGAATGCGTGTTGTTTGTGTGTGCAGTTGTATTCTTTTCAAAATTATTAGGCCTGTGTCTATGCTGTATAAATATTTATATTTCAATTGATGTTGGCCAGGGGGGTGCGGGCATTGAAACAATTAAGAAGGGGACTCACTTAATTTGGGATGGAGCCAAGTTAATATGGGGTCACGGGAGTCCCGAGGATGAACATAATAATGACAATGCCACAAGATTCCCCCGCATCTCAACAATGCAAGCCACTGTGCAGTCCCCAGAAATGAATGATTCCCATTTTAGTGTGTATACAATGAATGACAGAACCCTTTCAGAACTCACGTGGGTGCAGAATCATCCATACCCAACAACTGGGTCAATGTCAGAAGTAGCATTGTCCAATGGCCCGAACACCAGAGGGAGGGTAATAGGTGTAGATCCATGTCAAGTACTTATTACAACTTATATACCAAAGGGGATGACAAACAGGGCTGAGGGGCTGAGGGAGACAAGCCAGGAAAAAGCAGAGAGTGACAGAACAAGTGGGAAGAGGATTATAGATTTGGCCTAGATACAGTTGATGATCCACAGCACCACTGTCAAACAAATAAGTAGCATTCCGGCATGAGCCACATAGCAAAACAAATGACTAATGAGAGCTACTATGTCTGCTTGCTCATACCCCACGCCTCAGGAACTCCCAAAGTACTATTGCCACAAGAAATTCCATTTGCAGAGGCCCAATATCTCCCACATCTCGCGCTGTGCCGAATCAAAAATGCATTTCAAGCACACACAGTTTCTTTCGAACTTTTGCAGAACGAACGAACATGTTACTCCCGGCTGCAAGGAGTAATTTGTGTGAAAGAGCCTTTTTTGGTAATAAAGGGGACATTGTACATGGATAATAAGTGGCAGAAGGAAGAGTTATTGTGCAAAGCAGAAGCGCTGCGAGGACTGTCTGAAGAAAAACTCTCATGGGTACAGAGAACTTGCGCTCCCATACGGACTGAACACATAGGCAAACTCACTTGAGTCACCGCCATCGAGAAACCCTTCAAGTTACAACAAAACATTTCATACAAACTATGCTTCCATGGAGAAGGAAAGAAGGACATGGGCAGCAACAAGAACTGTAGCAAAACTCTCATAATCCCGGACATGAAGGAGGGAACAGCAGCGCTAATGGACACGTATTGGGTTTGCGGCAATATGGCATACTTGCATCTTCCACAATCATGGAAAGGAATGTGCTCCTTGGCAACATAGCATTCCACACTAATTGTAATCCCTGAGAGCCATATCAACAGAGGGAGCAAGCATGCAGCAATCCAAGATGAACCTTCCCCAACGCCGCTCGGGATGGGTCCTGCATATGCCATATATGAGGAAGGGGTCCAAGATTCACACCGAAGAAAGAAACGATCGTCCAACTACATCTCAACCAAGTCCACCAAACATTTGGCCCAGATACTCGACCGATTTCAACTATTTAGCTCCATGGAGACATTCTTTGCGTCCCTCATTCCCAGCATCCAGGCGAGAGCAAATGCCAAGTTGCTCCAAATAACTCGATGGGAGCTCATCCAATTGGCTAACGACACAGAAGTAGGGTTCAATGTCATCAAAGTGGAACACAGAGCCTTGCGGTTAATGACAATTCAGAATCGATACGTATTGGATCTGATAACAGCTATCGATGGAGGTGTTTGCCGAAGAATCAGGAGCGCATGTTGCACATTTGTACCTTTTGCAGATGCTGAGAACGGTTCCCTCTCACACGTGATAGAAGCAGTGCACGACCTTGGCGAGTCGGTGAAGAATGAAGGAGGATCACAGCTGAGCACCTGGTTTGACAATCTTTTTTCATGGGTACCTTCCTGGCTTGGAATGACGGTAAAACTCCTCATACCACTCATCGTCTTTTTACTCCTCATTTTTTGTGTGTGTCAATTGGGACTCCGATGCTGCGCAAATGCAGTACCAAATGGCGCACTGATGATGGTAACAATGGGATGTGCAAATGGTGTGGCACAAATCAAACATGAGGCGGAAGTACAAACTGGTGAATGCACAGAGCCCAAATACAGGATGACTGCCGTATACAACACAGGATATATAATAGATAGTTTAGATCACACAACCATAAAGCAGCCGAGAGAGTTACAATGGTGCGAGGAGGCATGGGTAGACCTGGAGGGTGAGGGAGGGTGTATGTATCTAAGCTGCACCACGGACGAATACGCTAGCAGGGGCACAGTCTCAGAGCGGTATGCAGGGCATGGATGCCAATAAAAGGGACACCTGCATGGGATGAAGCAGTGGCAGTAAAGGAAGAACGTAAGAGATTAAGGCAGTTACAATATTCATTACTTAAGGAACGAAAGGGGAAGGAGGGGGCACTTGAGACCCCCCCTCCCTTATTCCTACGCTTCCTGGGTAGGACCAACCACGGCTGCTTTGGGTCGAGGGCCCCGGCCCCGGGGCACTCATGTGGGAACACCTTTAGGAACCGTGAACCCTTTAGTACAGGAATATCTCTGGGTGCTGCAATGCTCACGCGCACACCGTTGTATAGCAAAACCAGGGTTGATTAAGACTCCATTTTGAAAATCACAGACTCAATTTTGCAATAGTAAATTAAGGTTTCACTTCAGCTTGCAGCCCTCCCTGTCTAGCACACACAGTAAGCGAGATCCTCCCCCGCCTCCTCCCCTCTGCCGTCCACACAACTGCTTGGTTCCCATGAGAAGGCTGGCTGCGAAAATGCAACAAAATCCACACTGTATCACTTGCCTTCCGACTCCCTTCACTGACTCAGATACAACCCAGAGCAAGGGCCAGAGCAAAGGCTATCTGTCTCTGTAAACCTGCCCCGCATCCAACAGACACTGGCCATAAAAACATAATCCCCGTGCACTCTAGGGAAAAGTCAACAGTTGGAAAAGACCCCCAAACTCTGGAACCTTCTTCTCCCTCAATCAAAGCAAACACGTACAAACCTGATGGTGGAATGAAGAGGCCCATGAGTAAACAATGTAAATGCAATGTAGATACATGTACGTGTGTAACTGAAAGCTCTTATGATAACCTGTTATGTATAAGCACAGTGTATGTATACCTACGATTCTGAAATACTCGTAACAAATAATTGCAACATAACAATGTCTAACCAAATATAAATCTGTACGTACTGACACACGCTACCTCATTTTTGACAAAGCTGAATGTAAATACATGTATAATGTCGTATAAGTATAATGCAGAAGTTAGTTGCTCCTAGCTGGCACTCTCATAGATTTTTAGCGGCAACCTGCACGTCTATGAATAAGTGAATCTCGAGTCAAAGAAATGTTTTAATACTTGGTTATTCATCGACAAATTCTCTGTCTCTCTTTGTAGTAATAATGCTTAGTCATATAAAGATAAAAGCATGTTCCGAGCCTATGTGACTCAAGTGCAAAACAGCCAGCCATGTGTTAAAAAGCTGTATGTTAATTGTATTCTGAAAGGCCTTGAGCCATTGTATAGTATGGGACCAAACAGCAAAGGGGGCCTCAACTCGCCCCAGATCATCTTGGTGTCAACAGAGAGTTAGTGATGTTTGGACATTCAGACCCTGAACCCCCACAATTAAGTGCATGTTTATCATGATATGTACCTTTTGTAACCCGGTCATCCTAGCCATATATTCTGAAATTCCCCTTGTTGATGCTGAATGTACACCCCGACCATAAACTGACCCCTTAACCTCTTCCCCTTGCCTAGTATATTCCGAATACGTTTGGACAGGGGAGTAATACCTTTGATAGGGGCGAATAATTAATGACCAGCAATAAATAAGCCTGCCTTAGAACCCTGTTTTCACAAGTGTTAAGATACAGGCCTTGTCGCCGGTCGAACAGGTCTTTGAAAGGATGAGAATGTGTGGCCACAAGGGCAAAATGTTGCGAAGATAGAATGTCAAAGAATGAACATGGGCTGATGAGCCCAGCTGAACATTTCACCCTAAGCACCATGTCACCTCATCATGTGCCCATGGACCAATCAGCCATCGCTGACCCTATAGCTCCTATAGTTGCCTACTCTTAGTGTCCAATCCCAATTGACTCTGTGCCCCTTAGGCCTCCCCTCTCTTGGATGACAAAAACTGTATAAAAATGAGTTGTAACATGTTTCCTGCAGAGCGCTCTCGGCGTGAGCAGAGTAGATTCTGTTTTCCCTAATTTTAGATAAAGCCTTTAATCACACTCTCACTTGGTCTTGGTCTTATTCCCTTCTGGGATATCCCGTTATTGGCTCTGTTGGGTGATTTGCCAGCAGTACTGGGGGTCTCTCACTTTCAGAACAGAAGGAATAGGATCAGTTGGTGCAGCAGTAGGATGAGCTCGAGCCAACAAAAGAGAAGTGTCCTCGTTGGTAATAGGAGTAAAGTGAGAAATCGAAGTAGTAGAGAGAGGAATAGGAGGAACATGTACTATTTGTTTAGAGGAAGAGGAAGAATCAATGGCAAGGCGAGTAGAAGCCACCTTGGAGGAGAAAAAGTAGGCTAGGTCAGAAGCTAATAGAGAGGAGTTAAGTGAGTGATCAGGAGTAGGAGTGGAAAGAAGATGAGAGAGAGTTTGGAAGAGGTGTCTTGGATGATATGATTGTGCATGAAGAGTATTGGAAAAATAGGATCATTTAGCAGAAACAAGACAATCATCGTAAAAGGAATGAAATGATGAATATGAGTTATAGTCACCCACAGATTTAGATTTGAGCCAGCGCCTTTCAGGGCGATGCAGAGCATGTTACATGGACTGGAGATGGCTACAAAGCCAAGGCTGTGAGGGTTTGTGAGATGGATAGAAAACAGAAGAAGGATAGAGAGTATCAAGAGATGAAGAAAGTGAAGACAAGAGAACAGAAGCTGCTTTGTCAGCTGACAAGGCATTAAAAGTAGTGAGAGGGTAAAGCAGAAATACATGAAGAGACAAAATGTGGGGTAGTGAAACTTCACAGATTGCGCAGACGAAATGGAAAAGGGGAAGAAGAAGGAGCAGATAGGACTGGAGATGTGGGAACAATTGAAACAGAAAGAAGATGGTGATCAGAAAGGTAAACAGGGAGAGCTGAGAAATGAAAGGTAGACAGAGAGGAAGAAGTAAAAATAAGATCAAGATGTAAACCAGAAATATGTAAATAATATGTGAAGAGCAGAGAAAGGAAAAAAAAGTCAAGAATACCAAGGAATAGAAGAGAAAAGTGAACAGAGGGAAGATGAATATTAAAGACTCCTAAGAATATAAGAGGAGTAGTGGATGGAAGAATAATAGAAAGTAGATCATGAATATCTTCACAAAATGCGACAACAGCTCTGGCGGGTTGGGGGAGGCAATAAATACGTAGAAATGAAATGGGTAAGGCTTAGAAAAGGTAGAGAATGAAAATGCAAAAGAAGAGAAAGTAGGAAGGGAAGGAGAGGAAGAAGTAGCAGTTTCAAGACTTGCACAATATAAAATAGCAGTGGTTCCAACACGGGCAGATGAACATTTGGTGTGACAAAAGGAAGTCTGCAAGGTGGACAAGGAATCAGTAATAGTGGTATTGTAAGGGGGAATACAAGTTTCCGTAATGCAAAGAAAGTGCAAATTGATTCTTAAAAATAAGTCAAGTACTGAAGAGGACTTTTTGCAAAGAGATCTAGCATTCCATAGGCCCAAGTCAACAAGAAGAGGATTAGCATTGCGAGGAGGGCAGATAGGATTTGAGTCGTTTCGAGAGGTGGTCAATCGCAAGACATCTGAGCAAACCGCTGGAGGCATTGAGTTTATGGTCAGAATGTAAAAAAGGGTTACCAGCATGGGGGCAGAGCAACCATAGGATCTAGGTGAGTGTTCTGGTCATGCTGGCATTGAAAGAATAGGTCAGGCTGACACAAGCTGCATCGGGAGGTTGGCTCTATAAGCAGATGGCAGAGCTAAGAGAGTTGCTTCATGCTTGGCATCTGAAATTTCCTTACAGAACAAATTGTAATTCCTGTGACTTTTTATATAACATCTCCTAATAATTTTGCTGTAAAAGGCACTATTTAAATCAATAATGTCAATAATGTACCTGTGGCAGGTTCAGGCTGGGGCCTACAACTGTCTCTGGCACCAATGAAAAAGTGTCTCACAGTTGCAAATGGCAATTCACTCCTTTTGTGACAGACTGTTTGAATAGTACCCAAGGGGGAGTTTTTTGATAAAATGTGATGCTACTACTAGCCGCATGGTGAAATAACTCATCAAACTGGCCCATATTGGCCAGAAAAGTGGCCCACTTTGACCCAAAAAATTGTCCTACACTAGCATTTTGCTTCAGACATTGCCCTACTGCCCTATAGGCCTGTAGGCCAGTCCGAGCCTGAACTGTGGGCGGGAAGACCCAACTAACATCACCTGGTGATAGGGGGGTAGGCTTGGCTTCTTTGTTCACCTGCTTTGGGGAAAACCTACTAGAGGCCACTATCTATCATGTCAACTTGCCAAACACTCTGCTGTCACAGTAAGTATATATAGTTGTTTTCTTACAACTTGTCAACCATATGTTACAGTTTACAAGATTACATGTAAAACAAAAGGGGGGTGAGGCGCGCACTCCAAATCCTGGCCAATATACCACCTGAAAAAAGAAAAAGAATAACTGGGTTAAATCCCAAAGTGTCCAATGAACTGGGTTAGATCCCAGATATTGCAAAATGTGTACAGGGTTGGATCCATTCTGCTGCATTTGTACTGCTGTTCTCCTCCTCCTAGTGCTTTCGAGTTCACAGAATTAGTCTCTTCACAGCAACACTGAGCACAACCTTTTTCACCTAAAAGAGCTTCATCAAGGTGCTTTCCCTTTAGCCACATAGTTTGTTTTCTGTTCAGAACACTGTATCATGAGTTAAATTAGAACACAAAAAAATACTGTGTTGTTTAATCATTTAGAACAAATTATCAGGACCAACAAGAAGGAAGCAGAACCTGTTTAAGGTTCAGGCCCAGCTGTCTAACAATCAGACTGATGGGTAGTAATTACCAGTCTGACAAAAACCAAGGAAAAGGGAAATACATATTTGCTAGTAAGCTCAGAGTAATACTCAGGCAGGGGGCGGAAAGATTCTTGCTGGTAATATAGCACCATAGGGCAATGAAGAAAAGTAATACTTGCTAGTAGTAGTGTAGTTGTTATTCCCAGAAGTCTAGAGTGAACATATCCACTTGGATGCTTCTATTCCCTCCTCTGGGCTCTTTCACAACCTCTGCAACTCTCTCTCTCTTCTTCCCTCGGGCCCGTCTCACTCTGTAGGACACACCCTGGATGTTCTGATCCCATCAGACCTCCCCCAATCATCTCACCACTGCTTTCTCTTGGACTGACCACTTTCTTCTCTGCTCTTACCTGTCACTCTCTGCACCTCTGGTTAAGCAGACCACAGCACTGCCACCCACCTTCTCAGTCATCCGTCACATGAAGTGTGTGTCAGTGGAGGCTTTTGGGGCTACTTTCTCTCCTCCTGCTACACATTTGTCTGACTCACACTCTGACACAGCCCTTTCCAACGTTCATCTCTCAGTCTCTAATACTCTGGATGCCCTTGCCCCTGTCATGAGGATCCATTTGAAGCTGCATCCAAGTGCAAATCTTGGTACGATTCTGACCTTGCCACCCTTAAGGGCCAGTGTAGGGCGGCTGAGAGGAAGTGGAGGGCATCAGGCTCAACCTCTGACAAACTGGCCTGCCGCCTGCTTGAAAGGCAATGCATACTCTCTGTCCTTTCTAAGAAGAGCTCCTAGATCCAAGCCCACATCTCTGCAGCCTCTAACAATTCTGCCAAACTTTTCAAAATCTGCAAGGAGCTGGACAATCCTGCTGCAGTCTCCACCTTTCCTATTCCCTCCCAGGCCCTTTGCATGGCTCTGACATCTCATTTCACCACTAAAACTCAGGATATCCTATTCACTCTCTCCTCTTACTCTGCCCCCTCTTCCTCTCCCTCTATCATTCCAGGCCCCTCTCTGGCTGTATCTCCTCTGCCTTTCTCCTCCTTCTCCCTGTTCACTCCCGACACTGTCTCTAGGCACGTTGATCTATGAAAGTCTCGTCAAAGCATGTGCTCCCCTGCTCCTACAGAACCATTAAGCACCACATTGGCATCCTTGGTCCAGCCTTGGCCGATTTCTGCAATCCCTATTTTTACACTGGAACCTTCCCCTCCACCCTTAAGCACTCCCGTGTTCACCCCCTACTTAAGTAGCCCTCTGCCGATCCTTCCTCTCCGGCAAACTACTGCCCAATCTCCATTACTCCTTCACTGGGCAAACTCCTGGAAAAGCTAGCCATCTCCCAGATACATACTGAATCTGTTGGTTGGCTCCATGACCACCGGTCTAGCTTCAGTGCAGCCAGAAGCATGGAAACTGCTCTCCTGAACACCTGTGAAGACTTGCTCTCCAATTTAGACTCTAACATTCCTTCTGTCCTCATTCTCCTTGATCTATCCTCTGCTTTCGACATGGTCAACCATGCCATCCTGCTCAATCAACTCTGCAACAACCTGGGTATTTCTGTTAAGGCCCTAGGCTGGTTGACCTTCTTTCACTCAGATCAACCCTCCCTGGTCGAACTTAGGTCCTTCCTCTTTTCTATCTCTCTCTCTACATGTGATGTTTCCCATGAGTCTAACCTCTCTCCCTGGCTCTTAATTATTACCTGGCTCCTCTGGCCCACCACATCTCACCTTCTGTTCTAACTTTCAGCGTTATGCGGATGACACCCAGCTCTCCTTCAGGCTCCCCTCATCATCTTCTGCTCCTTATCTCATACCTGACTGTCTGTCCGCAATTCAGGAATGGTGTGCCTCCAACAATCTCTGCCTTGATGTCAGTAAGACTGATATCCTCCTCATTGGGACACCTGCTCCTTCCTTCACTCTGGCCACCCACCCTGGGCCCTCTACATGCACCTTCCCGTGAGCCTAAGAACCTTGGTGTCATCTTCAACTACACCCTCCCCTTCTCTCCTCACATCTCTGATTTTTCTATGAAAGTCACACTATCAGCTGCACCTCCTCGGAGGTATTCTTCCTTGTCTAACCTTCCCCCAGAAGCTTGCTGTCTCCAGAGCCCTGGTCATCTCTAGGCTGAACTACTGCAACAGCCTCTTTCTAAATCTGCCTGTCTCTACTGGTCACCCTTTAGAACGAATCCAGAACAGGACTGCAAGACTTGTCCTTGGTCTCAAGCCCAGAGATCGGATCTCTCCACCCCTGAAATCTCTCCAGTGGCTCCCTGTGGCTTTAAGGATAAAGTTCAAGACCCTCTGCATCGTCCACAAGGCTTTCTGGGGGCGGGGACCACACTACATCCAACTTTCTCTCCCTAAGCATCTTCCTTCTTTAGCGCTCCACTCATTCACCCGCAACTCCCTGAGGGCCAGACGCTTCTCCAGGCAGAGAGTGGGGGGTAGATCTCTGCCATCGGCTGGGGCCTTCCTCTGGAACAGCCTCCCTGCCTCTCTCAAACTTGAACAGGTCCACCTAAGTTCTGGAAGCAACTCAAGACCTTCCTTTTCGCTTCCGCGTTCTCTTTCCCTCTCCCTTGCTCATGCCACCCACTGAATTTACGGGGCCAGGCTCCTTCACAACCAGTTGCCCTTGCACTGCCTCCGGGCTTCCCAACTGCTTAGTGACTGTATCTGCAACTGTACAGTCACCTGACTCTGCACATACGAACCACCTCTCTAGCAGAATATATGCGTTCCTTTGCACTCTCCCTTCCCCCACCCCCTGGCGCTTCCCCCATCACTTCCATCCGCACATGCGAGATCTGAATGACACATGGCCTAGTAAGATCATTGTTTTGCCCTCCTTCTGTCTTCCCTTCCTTGTCTTGGCACACCTAGGAATACGTGTGTACAGGTGCGCTATAAATGACTTATCATATCATATCCTATCATATCATAGAAGAATCATCAAACATCCTACCCTGCCTGATTATCATCTCTGGTGGCAGGGTCAGGGATGGGTCCATGTCAATAGTAGGGATGGGGTCAGAGGGAACCCAGTCCCTAGCTCCATCCCCAGTGTACCAGCATATGCACAGGGATATCTGCCTCTCTCCTGGTCAAGTCTCGTTTTCTTCTTTTTCCAAACACAGAAGCGTGAAACCGAGAAGAAGCATGCTGGGTGGTATATCTGCAGGAATTAGAAGTCAAGAAGTGAGGTGGGATCTCTAGCTCTGTGTGCATTAGAATAAGAATATAGAAAAGAAAAAAAAGCAGTCCTTTTAAATAGGCTTTTACACCCAATTAGTTCTGCAACCTGAAACTTTCAGTATAGCTGTCTCTTTTGAATTGGAAGGCACCCCTTAGTTTCTTCAGGCATTGATCCAACCTCAACTTTTTGAGTTTGTAGAATGAAAGTGTTGAATTATCTTTTGTTCTAGAGTGTTCTGTTGGTCCAAAAACATCTCAGAGAGGAAAAGGAATCCATTGGCTAGGAGCAGGCATCAAGGAGAGGATCAGGATAGTTGTGATGCTTCCTTTGTGGAAAATTCATGCTTACTTCAGTTCCTTTGCTTTACTTAGTTCTCTCTCTCTCTCTCTTTCTCTCTCTTTCTCTCTGTCCTTTATATTTATTTTACTTTACTCACTTGAGAGAACTTCTTTACTCTTCATACAGAAATAATACACAGAAAGTGAATTTTTGGAATGAATAAAAATAGTCATTTAATAACATGTTTACAAACTAGAACAATATACTCACAAGAGTAGGCTCGACCTTGAACATGCTAGCCCAACCCACTGATGAATGTCCCTGATGAAGGCATGGTATCTAACTCCAAGTGTCAAAACATGCATATTCACCACAGATTATGTTTTTTTTTTTTAATTACTGCATTGAATGAATTTAGGCAACGATGCAACTGTTCTTCAGTTTCTATAGCAAGATTTTCTACTAATGAGAGGTTTACAAATAAAGATTCAGCAATACATCTAGGTGATTGAGCATATATGAATGGTTTGAATGTAGGCCTGGTTTTTGAGGAATGTAGATAACATTTAGAGTATATACAGATATGGAATTGTCCTATTTTTCATTTCTCTTGCCAGTAGTAGTTTTGGTATTTGTACCCTTCTACATGCCAAGTGACTCTCCAAGACTGCACAGGAAAATAATTAACTACATTTTATATGAACATATTTATTATTGAATATTTACTAAGACCATAAAGATGGGGCACATTACGAGTTTGGTGGTATCTCTGTGATAATACCACAGATATACCACTAAATGGTTGCCCTATGGGGGCTCGAATGGGAATGGGGATGCACCAGGTCCGGGTTCCTTGAATGAGGAATTACCGGGTCCTCCAAGGTTGGAATGGCGCGCTAAGTCCTCATTTGAGGAACCCGGACCTGGTATGCGGTAAGGAGGTAACCATGCTGCAAATTGCGGCATGGTTACCTCCAACCTCGGAATGAGGCCCATTGGCTTTAAGGTTATTTTCCAGTGCAAATGCTGGTAATGCTTCTATAGAATGTTGCAAGCCTTTAGGGGTATGATCCATCAAGAAGTATCATCAGCGTAGCCTATCAAGGTACAGGTATAGTTCCATTACAGGGGGGGACATTTCTGACTGTCGTAATTGCAATTTCCATGTCATTCACATATAAATTAAAAAGTAAACGGGCTAATACACAGCCCTGTTTTACCCATGTATTGGTATGCATTTCAGATATGCTCTCGTCCTCTTGGTTTATGCACACAGCCCAAGTGGTATCAGTATGAAGAGTATGAAGGCTGATAAGGAAATGCAGTAAGGATGGATTGATGCCCCAGTTTCTCAATTTAGTCCACAACAGCAGACTGGATACAGTATCAAAAACTTTACTGAAATCAATAAAGCATATATTTATTTTATCTTCAGATTTAACCCTACAGGCACAGATAAATAAACTGGAGGGCACTAATGACCTTTACGGAAACCAGCTTGGAACATCAATAGAATTCCCACATCCGTCATCCATTTGGTTAGTTTTTCTTTTATCAGAATGGTAAGAAAGATTGCTTGTTTGACACTGAGCATAGCCAGTAGACGATAGTTTAGAGGGTTAGCTCTGTCACACTTTTTAAATACTAGATTCAAATAGATCTTCACCAACTAGTGGGAATCAATCACTTTGTTTATATTTTGCAGGATAGACAGATGCCCTAAAATCAGGATTCTCTTTTAACACAGCGTTAATCAGTGTTTTCAGGCCCAGGAATTCTTGAATTATTAAGAGCTTTAATAATCAGAACAATATCATCTTGCTCAAATCTCTCTAAAATAGTGGATTAGGCAAATAGCAGCTATCTGCTGAACGTTCACAGTCTGGGATAAAATAAAGTTCCGTAATTACTTTTATCTAGTCACATGCGCCTATAGGGTTCCAATCCAGGTTAGAATTTTCATTAATACAACTTCTTGGCATTGTCCAAAACTTCCTTTTATCATTACTTTTTAGTAATTCAAAAAGGAACTTCCAGTTTGAATTTGAAGTGGAGATTTTATGGGCTTTAAGACAGTTTTTATATTGGGTAGTGGCGTGAGCCTTCAATCGTTTCTTTTCCAATCTGCTATGTGTATGACCACTATTGATCTGAGTGCATTTTCTCCAAAGATTCTTCTTGGCCTGGTGTACTGATGCATCGAAGCAGTGGAAGCCATTTCTGAGGAATTTCTTAGCGCATGGTTGTAATTTTAATTGCTTCCTTATTAGTTTCAACAGGCCAACAAGATCCCAATCATTCATTGCAAGCCATTTATAGAGAAAAATGCCATTGATATTTACAAATGTACCAATCTTGACACCATGTTGACCATTTCACATAACACGATTTCCTTTGCTGTTCAGGAGAACGTGGTCATTAAGAATGTTGATTTTCCATATAGTTGGCAATTTATAGGACCATGTTGGAATAGCATGATCACTAAGAGTGGTAGATGTGTCTGATAGGACCCCACAGCAGTCCCCAAAGATTTGATCCAGAAATATGTAGTCAAGGCATGAACAACTAGTTCCATTGGTCCATGTAAACGAAGAGGAATCTACACTGCTATACCTATATGTATAGTTTAAACAGATAGGATCATACAAATTAAAAGCCATAGCTCACATTGAGTCACCCACATTTATTTATTTTTTTCAATTTTAGCAGCAAGCAAAACCCTCAGGCATCTAGGCGCTAGTTACAGTAAGTGAAGACTTAATGGATTATGATAAGCGAGAGCACTCTTAGAGGTTACAAAATGCTGCAAGGTCTTAATAAACATATTCGGGCAAAGCCACGCCTCATGGTACAGGGTCTACTTCTGATGCACATGTAACGATAACAACAATAGTGGCATGAAGGCACAATCTACGAAAGCCACGCCTCAGGATGCGAGGGGCTACTTCAGATGCGCAGGTAACAACAATAATGGTATGAAAGCACAATCTGGCAGAGCTGCGCCACAAGGTTCAGGAGATTCTGTCAATGTACATGTAGGGGAGCAGAAGGTCAGGTGATTAGATAAAGTAATGCGATCAGGCGGTAGTTGTCCGGATTTGTTCTTAATCCTTTTTTAAAGATTGGGACATCTACCGCCAATTTCCACGAAGAGGGTACCTTCGATGAAGCCAAAATGCCTTTATACAAATGGTGCAGAAAGATTGCCCTGGATTTTGTTTCATCGGGACGTTGGTCAGCCCATCTGGGCCTGGGGCTCATGAGTTTTTGAGTCTCTTTATGATTCCTTCAATTGTTGAGATCTCTATTTCTAGTGAATATTCCTCTGCACACACGTTAAAAGGCTGAGTTGGTATTGGACTTGCTTTTTGTACATCATCCTCTTCCACAACTTGCAGTTTGGCGTAATGAGTGTACCAGATCTTGGCTGAAACTGGATTTGACAACAGCCGGTCTTGTGGCGCTTCCGTAAGTTTATAGTCGCTCATATAGCCGCAATGTTCTTCGTTTTGATGTTAAGTAACATGCATTAGGTGTCTTGATTCAAGATGCTCTTTATATATAGTTTCAACCAATTATGATAACTCTGTTTTAGTTTGAGGATTTCCTTGGAGTTGTTTACCATATTAAGGTGTTTTAGTCGCCTAATAGCTTTCCTTAGGATTTTTTCTTGCTACAATCTGCTTGTCGTAAGCATACCGGTGGACCATATTTGACTTTCCCTGAACCCCTCGATGTTCCACTGTAAACTCTTAGAACAGCGGAGCATAATTTATTTGTTGATTTCCTTCTTCCTCGAGTGTCTGATCTATTCATCTATTTAATTTTGTTATCAAAGCTGGCATTTCCTTCACTTGGATGTGAAATCTGTTACATCTGGAATTCATAAGAAGTTTAGATTCATAACACTCCGGCTCCTCGTAGTTAATATTATGGAAGAACATTTTGTGTTGGTTATGGTCACTCTTTCCGGTTGGGCAAACCACAATTGATTTTATTATCCCGGTCATGTTGGTATAGACACATATAGGGGGTCATACCGACCCGGGCGGTAAGGGATTACTGGTACCGGTAAGTGTACCGGTACCGGTAATGCCTTGCCGCCCTATTACGAGGTCCCTTTGCGGGTCCTTCCTTAACGCCTGGTTTTACCAGGCGTTAAGGACGGGACCTGCAAAGGGACTTTGGAGGTAATAACGGTACCGCAATTTGCGGTACTGTTATTACCTCCTTCCCCATTCCCATTGAGCCCTATAAGGGCTCAATGGGAATGGGGAAGGGCCCTGGTGAATGGGGAATTACCGCCCCCGCCAACCTTGGAATGGGGCGGTAATACCTCCATCCACCAGGGCGGAGTCGGTATGCGTTTGGAGGCAGCCATGGCGTTAATAGCGCCATGGTTACCTCCAAACTCGTAATGACCCCCATATAGTCTAATATATGTTCACTCACAATGCCCTTCCAAGTGGATTTCCCCAGGATGTCACCCTTAATTATGCCGTTCAGGATTATACAGTGTTTTGATTGCATTATTTTCCTCCAAGTGATTCCTCTATTTTCTTTGTTATTAAATGTTAGTACCTCCTCAGTGAGAGGATTATTTAATCAATCAAAACACATACAGTTCAGGTCACCCACAATTATAATTAGCAGATCATTCCACTTAGTTCTTTCTTCATCATTTAATGCTGCAATGTCTTCTGCCAAGTTCCTGTTCCTTTGATCTACTGGATTTCAGTATAAATTCACGAGTATTAGAATTCTGGGGTTAGAGTCTGAGCTTTTGAAACTTTCATTGCAACGAGCTGCATGAAAGGATTAGGATACTGAGTGTAGAGTAAAGTCCAATCGAGGTTGTTTTCATAGCTACTAGAAGCCCACTCATAGCACAACCCGTCTGATTTCTAATTGCTAGGTTTACTAACACCCAGAATCAATCTAGTAGAGGAACCTCTTGCAGCCATACTTCTTGAAAACAGATAACATCAGCCTCCTTGAATGGTTCTTCAGTCTTGTTGAACAAGTGAGACAAGCCTCTGGTGTTCCAACTCAGTATAGACCATTCTGTTCTACTTTTAGGTTTTCGGCACTATTGTTTATGAGGTTTTCCCGCCAATATGCCAGCTAACCACTTTTAATTAGCTTCATCCCCATCTAGGTTCATTTTTTAGTTATGTTGCTCACTTGCCTTTCCTTCTCTTTGTCTTTCCTCCTTAGCCCCCCTTCGGGAAAGGTTCTGCTTTTGTACTCCCTCACTTCCATTACGCTGCTAGTTCGATCTTTTGATGTTTTTTTCAGGTTTTATCTCATTCAAATCAAATCCCAATGGTCTTAAGTGATGGGCTTCCTCAAACAAGCACTGTTTGACTAATTTAGAAGCTAAGTGAAATATCGCCTTGTCTGTCCGCTGCTCCTGAGGGAATTCAATTACAGTGAAATCTTTAGAAGGTACTAAGCTAAGCGTCGCAACATGATGTAGTAGCCGCACTATGTTGGCTCTGTTTAACACCAGTCTGTCATCGCAGTCAAGCGTTCTCTCCAGACGTAACTTTAGGTTACCATCTAAATGATTGTCTATTTTTTCTTTATTTTCAGGCCCTTGAGGATGTCTTACTTTAGCTTAGGCGGGGGATTTAAACTAAACTTTATCCTTGGTTCTTCATCAATAAATCTTCCTTCACTTTCGACGTTGTTAACACAAAGTTCGCTCTTCTGGCCCGGCCCTCGTTTTGTTATTGATTTAATCGGGAGATTTAATTTACTTTTTATCCTTGGTACTTCATGACTTGCTCTTGTTTCTTTTTCAATTTCAATGGCTGAAAGATGCATCTCCCTTGCGTTGGAGCCAGAGCTACTACCTGCTTCTTAAATCTCACCACTCTGGCTTTAACAGGTTTATCCTTCCCTTGGCTCCTCTCTCCTTCCTTGAGGACCATTGTAAATGGAGCTACTACTCTTGTGGGAACGTTTGGGCTATGCTCGTCTTTCTCAGAGGTCTCAACTCCAGTTTCATCAGTCGCACTTGATTAATTTATCAGAACACTATCCTCTGCCGATGTGCTGTCATCACACACAATCTAAGCAACACCAACACAATCAGGGCTCCAAACCAGCTGTCATCAGCAATGTCTTCTACTTCATCTATGATCTGGACGTTTAGCTTTGTTAGCATCTCCATGGCCTCTGTCAAGGTACCATTCTCTTTGTCATGAGAAGGTATGAACGTGCAACATGATTCTCTGATTTTTGCACAAACACCTCCACCCATAGCTGTGATCATGTCCAGGACAATCTATCCAGAAGAGTCATCAGGTGTATGGCTTTCAATTCTTCTCTGATAGCATTACATCCCGTTATGGGAATGTTGATTGTCTGTAGCAATTCCCATCTTGTCATTTTCAGCCATTGGTATTTGCTCCAACTGGGATTCTCAGCATGAAGATAAATTTGAATACTGCCGACTTCTGGCTGAATAGTCTGTGCTCATATGGAAGGGAGTCACAATCTTCTTTTGACTTGGTAGAGAATAGTTCTCCCTCTTCATTTGATTAACCAGCTCCACAGATTTCGTCTTCCTCAGGTGAACATCTGCTTTCGGGAAACTGTCAAGGTTCAAATCACTTTTAGGAATCACCAACGCTGGAACATGAACATTCACTAGTGACCTTACTTCTACCCAGTCTGTGGGTAGCTTCATATACGCTCTAGATCCACAAACCCAATAGTGATCCATGATCACTGCTGTCCCATTGCTCATTCCTTGTGGCTCAAATATTCAACTGCAGTTCTGATTCTCTCCACCTTTTTGTGTGCCATTGTTTCTGCAGTATAGCTTTCCACTGTCCAAAGGCACTATCTGCAAGGGTCCTCTGCTGTCTTTAACCCAAGTCAGTGGGCCTCATTACGAGGTAGGCGCAAAGGGATACCGGGCACCGTTAAGGACATCGGTGCCGGTAATCCCTTTTCGCCATATTCCGAGGTCCCTTAGCGGGATCCGCAAAGGGACCAGGGAGCAAATAACGGTACCGCAAATTGCGGTACCATTATTAGCTCCCTCCCCATTCCCATTGAGCCCTATTGGGAATGGTTATTGCCTTTTTCAATGGGGACTTAACGGTCCCTCCAAGATCGGAATGGAGCGGTAAGTCCCCATTGAACCAGGGCGGACTCGGTACCGGTATGGGAGGTAGTCATGGCGCAAATAGCACCATTATTACCTCCATACTCGGAATGAGGCCCAGTAACTTAGCATGTTTTGACCATAAAGGTCTATACAGCATTTGTACATTTTCAATAGTTGGCTGGTAGTGACCCATTATTACCCAGTCTCTGCAGATCACTACACCTTCTTCCCAACCATCTGGTGATACCACTGATCCCCAGATCTGCATTTGGCCTCTGTTCTTCCATCTACAAATTTCTTTTGCAGATTCTCTTGGGCTCTCCAGTCTTTTATTTACCTCCCTTCTGATTCCAGCTCCTTTCACTCCAGGCTTTTCGTATCTGATCACATATGATCTCTTAGCCTTGTTTTTGTATCCTGGACATAGTCGTCTTCATCTGGATCTGTCCATTCAGTTGCCCACTTGCGATAGGCTGTTCGACCCATGAATTGGCCTCTTGTATGACAAAATGCTAGATGTGATATGCAATGTCTGTCTGGACATCTATTTAATAGCTATGAAGATCTTACACTTCCCCATGCTATAGGGTAGGAGTGCACATACAAAGCAGTCCTCCTTTCTTTCATATGCTGATACCATATGTTATTCCCCAAGTGTGCTGTACTATCCAGGTAATCATTCAGCTCATGATCATCCTCCCTAGCATTTCTCTTAGGTCTTGTTCTTTTCTTATGAGCCTCTATAATTATTTCATGAAACATGTCAGCATAACTCTTTCTTATTGGACCAGTCATAGGAACATTCAGCTGTGGATTTGGTGTTTTTCCATGTACTACCTGTGTGGGTTCACTCCTAAACAATCTCTTCCTTTGTCTATCCTTTCAAGCCTGTTTCTGGTGTTCAAGAACAATCCCCACAACACTTTTTTCTGAAGAAAGATGTCTGGTTATATTTGTCATAGACCCAGACAATTTTACTCTGTCTACTGGAATAGGAAAAATTACAGAAGTTCTTGGTTGCTTAGTAGTTGCCACATCTGTACCCTTCCCATGTATAGGAGGAAACACAGGAATCCTTGCTCCATGTGGACCTAAGTAGTAAGCAGTGCATACTGTGAGTGACAGCAATATCACTATGAGCAAAATGCAAGTGTAAATCATACACAAAGAAGAACATTTGCAACAAGAGCTTATTGCACATCGTGGATATCTCTTGTGATCTGCCATAATGATTTTGCTACTGATGCTGCCCATTTTTACTCTTTTTTAAGGAAGGAAAAATATTTTTTTAATCGGGCAACATCATGCACTATTTCTGGAAGCTGCTGAGTGAGCTTCAAAAGTTCCCTCGAGCTTCAGCTGACTATAGGATGATGAACACAAGTTCACAGTGAAGACCACAAATTTGCCTTTTACCAGAAGACATGAAGATTCTTCTACAGCATGAAACAAAGTTCCATAACCAGTAGACTTTTGGATGTTCTCCCTCGAAAGTTTCCTTCAGTTCTCAGTGTTCTCTCTGAGTACTGATTCACCTGTGCGATGATGTCTCTTAATATTTCATTTAGTGCAGCATTATTCCTCGAATCCCTCAGGAACGTTTGAGCATCAGTTTGTCTCCCAATGAGATGCGGGCATTCCTCAATCAAATAATAGAAAACTAAACTGACCAGTCTACATGCATTATCCACTGATAGGGGTATTTGTGTTTTCCCCACTGTACTCAGGAAGCTGAAAGATTTGCTCAATGATAGCTGTAAGTAATCTACTCTTGATTAGACCATTCTTAGGATCTTGCAGGAACAAATGAACACTATTAGCTCCCCCCACAAGTGCAGGCTATGCGCACAAAATGAGCAGGAAAACTGAAAGAACGATCCGAGAAACGTTGTCATGGGGCACCACCATGCCCACCTCCAAAAAGAAATTCAGTGAGAAAGGAATTGGGGAACTGTTCCCTCTTCCAGTCATTGAAAAGGAACTCCAAATCTGGCATGCTATCTTTTATGATCAAGACTTAATGTCTCAGTCCAATGTTAACAAACTCCTGTGGCTCAAGAACAAGTAGCTTCCCTTAACTCCTCTTTTTAGTGACTGAAAAGAGTGTCCTGAAATATGCCACAGTCCAATGTACTTTTTATCTTTATTTAACAGCTTCTGCGTCCTTCTTCCTCGTCATAGACCTAATCTGCATGTGTTGTGGTTCTTCCCCGATGCTTCCTTCCGACAGGAGTGAGGGTGAAGGGGGTTCTCCAGCATAGATTTTCATGTCTCCAAGTAAAATCCAAGGGCATCTGCCTTGCACTTTGATTGCAGATGGTGTCACCTCTTCTTCTATGAAGGGGCCATTAAAAAGAGGGTTGTGCCACCTTCAAGTGAAGTTGCGGATTAGGACCACATCACTGGGGAAAAGTTTGGGAAGACATAACTTTTCAACTCCAGTTGTTGTATCATCTCCTTCTGTGTTCTGAGCTCCCCCACACCCTTTCCGCTTGAGCTGATCTGAAATGACAGAGATACTTGAGGTCATGCATGTTAAGTAATCACGTAGCTCCTTTCCTAACAATTATGCTTTTGTCTGGGCATCACTTCTAGTTCTAGAGGGAGGTGTGAGAGGCGTCCTCATTCACCTCCCATTCACTATTTCGTGGGGTGTAAAATGGTGGTCTGAACCTGGCTGATTTCTCAACGCATACAATGCCAGTGATAGACAATACAGCCATCCTTTCTTCAGGGTAAGTTTAAACTCAGCTATTCTCTCTTTAAGCAAGCCGTTGAGTCTATCACAGCTACCATTTGCTTGCAGGTGATATGCCAATGAAATATTGAGCTTTATGCTAACCAACACGCTTATTTGCTCAAAGAATTCATTAACAAATTGAGGGCCATTATCTGCTCTCAATACTTCACATATTCCACATCTAGGAAACACTTATCATATTATAAATGTTGCTGCATAGGTGGAGTCTGGGTGTGTACACGGTCCAGCTTCAATCCACCTCGAACATCATATAGCAATCATATATCTGTATCCATTACATACTTTCAGCATGTTAACATAGTCGATATGCAAATGCTGAAAGGGTCCATTAGGTCTTGGGATAACTCCTCTAATCGTGCGCAATGTGTCCCCAGCAGTAAACATTTGACATACGATACAATTTACTACATAAAATGCATTGTGTTCTAATATATTCAGAACAAACCAATCCTCTGCAATAGTTGCGGCGAGGCTCCCTCTAGTAACATGCGCGGGGTAGTGTAGCTGTTCAGGTACCACCCTTAATAAGGCTACAGTCAACATCGGTTTACCAGTGCTGTCTTGTCGCCACAATGCTTCAGAGGGGTTTAAAGAACACCCTCTCCGCGTCCTCAAGTCTTTCTCATCTTGAGGCACTTCCCCTTGAATATCTGCCAATTGAGTCCTAGACAAATTATTATAACATTCAGACACACTCATCATCACCACCATGCTTTCCTTCACATCAGGTGTATCAAATGACATGATCATTTTTATACATGCAACTCGCTTTGCTTCCTCATCTGCTTTTTGTTTTCAGCATGTGATAAAGTCTGCTCTCTTAGTGTGTGCTGCGCATTTAACAACTGCGATGGCTACTGGGAGTTGTAGTGCTCTGTAATGTCTGTTCAATAAGGTTGCGTGTTGCACTGGAGTGCCTTCCGCTCAGAGGTAGCCCCTCCTTTTCCAATGTGCTAATCCTGCATGTACTGTTGACGTCACATAGGCAGGGTCGCTGTACACTGTTACTTCCTGGTCTGCATGTCTCTCGAGTGCGATAATCAGCGCCTGTGCCAAAAAGTGAGATGGAAGTCATGCACTTGTCAGTACTTCAAACTCGCCATTTCCCATGTTCTTCACCACAGCGGAACCTGTATATCTTTGTCCATCATCCTGATCAATTCTTGAACCGTCAGTAAACAGAATTTCCTCAGCTGCCAACGCATTTTCCTTCACCCACGGGAGTTCATCACAGAATTCCTCATAATTCAAGCAATCATGTGCATGCTTGTCCTCTGCCAGTGGTTCTGCTACAAACATGGCAGGGTTCTCAATTTTACATCAGACTATTTTAATCACCGGATTTGATATGACTACCTCATAAGCAGAAGCCCTTTCAGAAGTCAATGTGCCTATAGGATTTTCCAAAATGGCAAACAATGCATGTTCAATGAATAACGTCATGGAACACCTTATTACTATGCTAGCAGCTTTCTTAATGGCGAACGCGGTGGCAGCCGATGACTTTTTGCATGGTTAATGACCCCTCATTACTGGGTCCAAAATCCCCCTAAAATATGCAATGGGCTTGTACCCCAACATTGTTTTTCTATGTGAGTACTGCTTTAATAACAGTGCCATTTGTATGTGAGAAGAAAAATAATTCCTCAGCTTAATTGGGAATCCCTAAAACTGAGGCTATGCAAATTGCCTTTTTCAACTCATCAAACCCTTCTTCCATTTTTGCAGCCCAAACAATGTTCTGAGTTGCCTGTGCTTTCTTCAGAGCTTGCAACAAGGGCCTTATGTATGAACTGTAATCAAAGACCCATGTTCTTACATAGTTACACAGTCCAAACAATATATGCATGTGCTTTATCTTGAGTCGCTTTGCGGTTTTCAAAATAGCTTCAGCCCTTTTGGAGTAACATTCTTTCCTTCATGAGAAATTAGCTGACCTATGTATCGTACTTCCTTTTGCCAAAACTATAATTTCTCCATGTCTACTTTATATCCTTTGTCTGCAAGAATAATCATCAATGAAACTGAATCACGTCTGCACTCTTCCTCTGAGATACTACAGACAAATATGTCATCCATGTATTGCAACACAAAACTTTTCAAATCAATATTGCTTAAGTCCATCTGCAGGACTCTATTGAAAATTGATGGAGACTCACATTACCCATGGGATAGGAGAGTACTTTTCAGACGAGTCTGTCTGAACTTAAAAGGTGTCAGATCTTGCGAGTCCTTATGCAATGGGATTGAGAAAAATGCATTTTTCCAGTCAATCACAGTAAAATATTGTGCTTCAACAGGGATATTACATAAGATTGTTGCATGATTAGGAACTAGAGGGAACTCAGCCTCTACAATCAGGTTGATTGGGCGTAAATCCTCAATTAAACGCTGCAACCCCCCTCTCCCTTTTTTAATCAGATAAATTGTGGTATTGCACGGTGACTCTGATGTCACTAAGATGCCTTGTTCCATCATAGCAGATATTGTCTTGAAAATACCTCCATCTGCCTCTGAAGACATGGGATACTGTCATGCTCTAGGTAAAATTTCTCCTAGTTTCAATTTAAACTTCACCTCTCCAACTCCCTTCAATAGGCCTACATCATAGGGGCCTGTTGTCCATAATGAAACTGGCACTTTCACCATGTCTTCATCGAAATACTCAGGGCATTTCTGTGCAAGCAACATTTTTTGAGGAAACTCACGTTTAATTGCCCTTACCCAATAAGTAATGCTCCTCTCAAATGCTACTTTGTCATCTGGTGGATGATCTCCAAACATATCCTCATCCGTGATGTCAGTCAATCGATAACCTTCCACAATGACAATCACTGTGCACCATCGTCTGCCTTCCTAATCATTCCCATCAAGAAAGGCCATATCTCCTCGCACTATGGCTGCTTTCTAAACGAAAGGTGTGCCACTGCGTTTCATCCATAGGTATCTTTGGCCTGAATTAAAATGTATTAGATATTCTCATAGTCCTGCCCACTAAACCTGGCAGCCTTGATTACAGAATGCACACCACATAGTGAAAAACTTCTGGTGCTAACGGCACTCCTCGCATGGCTATTAGTCCAGCAAATGCCATAATGAATTCACTCACGTTTAAATAATGCATTTCTGATGTTGAACACACTATGCCTTTATCAGTGAACAAAATTGTCATGTTCAACTTTGTCATTAAATCTCGACCTAATATATTGACAGGTGTCTGCCTTGGCTATAACAATGGCACAGCCATTTCACACTCTCCTATAGAGACTATGCTCGTAGCTCCTGTGAACCCTTGAATATTCATGGTATTTCCAGACATCGAAAATGTTTCCTCTCGTAAACATGAGCATGTGGCACCCGTATCTACTAAAAAAGAAAAAGATTTGCCTCCTATAATGATATCAACTCTCGGTTCCTCTTGAGGATTGGGTATCACATAAAGTCTCCCAGTGAGGGTACTATTGTGGATACATTCTCATCCCTGTACCCGTGAAAGGATTTCCTTCTTCAACAGTGACAACCTCTATTCTAGGAGGCATTAAATGACAATTGCTTGTGCTCTGCTCTATCTGCATGGGTGACTGCTGTGACTTCCTCTGTGGTGGATTCATTATTGCCTGCTGGGTTTGAAAGTCATGTTGCATACTCAGTGGTTGTGTTTGCTGCACTGTTTGATTCTGAGCAAACCCATCTCCATTCGTCTGCGAATATGCAGGCGGGTTTACTTTCCCCAGTCTTGAGAATTGCCCATTCTGCAAGAACCCTTGACTTCTACATGTGCGAGCAAAGTGTCCTGACATACCACATTTCCAACAAATAGGAGGAGGTCTCCTAACTTGCCCCTCCTGTATGCCTTGATTATTGTTTTGTGTGTTTTGAAACCCACTTTGATAATTCTGGAGTTTCCCTGATTATTCTGGCAGCCTCTACCTCGAAATCCTCCCCTTCCTTTTGGTGCAAATCCACTATTATTTTGATCAAACTGTCTTTGGTTATTCACCTATGGCATGTTTACCATTTGCTGTCAAACTGACCCATCTCCACTCATCAACATCGCCCCTTCAATGGCATACTTTGACAGTTTTATCTGCACTAATTTTGCCTCTTCACTTTTCCTAGCATCCTCTTTCTTTCGAATCTTCTCTTGCAAAAGCCTGCAATAATGCACAATAGTCAGTTGTATCTGTGACCATGGCTTTGCTTCCATGCCCACTAATGTCTTGAGCTGCTTTTGTATGGTTTCTGGAAGCCCCGTGGCACAGTATATGATAAAATGCAGGTATGGATTTGCCCCAAGCCTTGCTTGTCTCCGAAGCCCACTGCTTCCCCTTCTTGCATCTTATTTGCCAGTACAGCTCCCATGTTGGACGTGTACAGCTACAGAACTCTAAGTGCTTTCCAGACCACCGCCCTACAGTTATTGAACGATGCTCCATCATGAGCAGTGTTTACCGTGGTAACACTGGAATACCCTGCTCTTGACCAAACGTCATCAGCCCTTTCCCCAAGGATGGCAATCAGGAGACCTTTAATGTCCCCTATAGCTAAATTGTTTCCTCCTATCATTTTCTCTAACTTATGTATCCATTTCCCAGCACCAGAAGTTAAACTCAGGGTCTAGATCCTCCTTTCTCTAACAAAGGAAACTTTGAGATCCCAAACTCACACTCATCCCCCATTGTCTGCCTGTTCATAGAAGGGACAATGGTTCCACTCTGCTTCCTTCCTGGTAGTGACCTTAACCTGCTCACATAAGGTGGCGATTCCCCCTTCTCACCATGTGATCACCCTTTAGGTGGGTCTAGCCGCGCCAATAATTCTGACGCCCGAGATTTGGGTAGGCATAGATCCAACCATCTTACTTCCTTATCCATTGAAAAGCACCCTTTAGGGCCACATACATTGCCTTCCTCCTCCCCATGGAAGGTTTCCCTGTCCTTGTCTGATATATCCTGTACCCAACTCATGTGACTTCTCGCCTCTTCATCTCTATTTAGAGTCAGTCTATCTAAAGAGAGCTCCTTTGGCTCAAACCTGCATGAGGCTCCTTCTTTGACGTACAACTGCGTACTCTCGAGTCGATCATTTTTACCCTTGCCCTGCAGCACTTTCTTAGTCCTCATATGATAGACTTTATCCATAGCGTCCTCAATGCTTCTAGAGTCAAACAGACCTGCTATTGGCTCATGTGCTTGGAAGAACTCTTCTATGTCTTCCCATACCACTACTAGATCAGGATCTATTAATTCCTCTTCCACATGTTCAAGATCGCATGCTCCCTGCCTCCTCTTTCTTTTTAGTTCGTCATCAAACTCTCTTCACGTCCTTGCTTCTTCTCTTACTCGTGTTTCCTCTTTTCTTTTCATATCTCTCCTTTCAGTTGCCCTTCATATCTCCTCGTCATTTCGTCTTTGCATTCTTGTATCTGTTAATTTTTGTTCCTCCTCTTCCTCTCTCTTTCTTTCTATTCTTTCTCGTTCTTCGATTGCCCTCGGTCTATTGTTATACTTTCTCTGTTCTTCTGCTCTTTCCTGCTTTCTCATTTGCTCCTCTTGTTATAACTGTTCCCGTCTTTGTCTATCTTTCCTTTTAGCTCTACCTTCTTTCAATCTTCTCTCTCTTTCTTTATCCTTTTTTATCTTGTTCATCTAGATCTTCCCTTTGTCTTACTTCCTCAATGCTCTTACCATCGAGTTGAGCAAAATCTGACCACCGATCCATTTGTTCTGTATAAGTGCTAACTCATCAGTCTTTCCTTTTTCTCCTTTCCATCTCTTTATTTCTCATCCTATGTCTAAAGACGTACTTGGTTGTTCACTTCTCTCCTTGTCGCATCTTTCCTAGTCCCTCAGGACTTTAGAAACTACATCTCTTTCAGCATTTGTCTGTGGGCCCTCGTCGCTGCTTTGCTCAGGCGACTCATATGTCGGATTACTGTACCCTGTCGCTGCTTTAAACTCTCTTAATGGGTATAACCCATCATCTTTCTTACTATCGCTGTCTGCTTTAGGCGCCGCGGATGGAGCAGAAGGCTTCTCACCCCCTCTTTGCATATATTAAATATCCAGTCTTCAGGAGGTGGCTCTTCTCTTTCCTCCTGGTACCTTTGCCAGAGTTCTAAGCTCGATAGTCGCTTGTCTCACTTTTTTACTGTATATGTAGCATACAATTATGTCATCATATGCTCCAAAACTGCCTTCGATAAAGATCCCCTTTGTGGCCATGGCATGAACAAGTTTACAAAGGTGCATAAGTGGAGCAATATCCTCCATTCTGACTCGTCACACTTGACTGTCAATACTCACCTTTACACTTTGCAGTTTTAAAAAAATTATGTTTCAGAAAAAGAACACAATATGAGCATGCACCAATCGTCGCAGGCTCCAAACCCTCTATATCAGGTTTTTTACTTTATTGTACTTTTTCACTAAACACCATCAATTCAATTTCCACTAAATAAATATTGAATTCTCAAATCTTGTGTTTTCTTTTCACATTTATCAATTCCTCTATTGTTTTTTCACATATACAAAAACATAAAACGAACAAACAGACATACTCGACGGGTCACATATATCTCAGTCTTCTCTTCAAGACTTATCCTACCCCTAAAAAAATACCCTGATTGGGATGTGAATTGCCCCCTTTAAACTTGTCTTTAACGAAGTTCGTACTCTACGTCACCCATCTATAGGGCTCTAGGAGCGACTCCTTATGTTACGTTCTTTAAAATGCAGGAAAACTGGGCGTACTCTTTATTGCGGCCTCTCCTCACGATACCTCTTAATTGCTTGGCCTCTCCTCAAGTCAATTACACAATAACTGAACTGCTTGGCCTCTGCTCAAGTCAATTACCTAACATTTCAATGCTCAACATTCTCAAGTTACTTTACCCCAACCTCCATCCGTTACTCGTTTTTCCCCTTACCACTTTTTTTCACCCACTGCCCATTCACACTTTTGCCATCTCACTTAGCTTTTACTCACCATTCGTGTTTTCAACTTCTGACTCTCGGGATCGACCACCTCTTTAACAGCCGTTTCAACTTTCCGTTCAATCAGCTTCCTGTAGATGCTGGGAGGGGTTTCTGCCTGAAAACAAGGGACCCGTCTGACCTGGCTTGCAAGACTTGCTTTACACTAATAACGGCTATCTACGGGGAGCTTCACGTCCTTTCAGACGAATGGCAGAGGTCGTGTGATATTTCCGGGACCCCAATGCCTACTGTCTCAATGGATTTTTAACCATCCTCTCAGCTACCACGTGCACTGGAGGGTTCCAGCCCTTTAAGACGGGGTAGCAATACCCTTGAGATGGATGGGGATGCAGAGGTTACTCAAACATTAATAATCAAAACTACTCAGGTAGTTGGCAAAAGAATAACTGTTTTAATATCAATTATCTAAAACAGGGAGTACAACGGACATCAACAGTCGGCTCAGCATAAGATCTCTTAATGCATCTTAAAAAAGCATTCTTTTATAGCAAAACATCGTCATTGATTAAGTTAATCTACGTATTACTAAAGTCATGCTACGTGGCAAACAATAAAAACCTATTGGCAATTGTGATAGGCTCTTAAGGAACCTCTAAGTATACAATCCTTACTCATCTAAGAGAGTGAAGAAAAGTGATAGGTTTCTTAACATCAGGTGGGGCAACTAAACCCTCCTCTTAAACAGGTCACTATGAACGTCACTAAATACATAAGGTCCCATTGGCTACACAAACTATAAAGCCCTTAATCACGCAGCCCCCTACAATTGATTGGCACTCTAACCTCCATCAGTACTTTTCCACCTACGTTAGCAGCATGCAGACTGGATTTCGAGGTATTGGTGAGCTAGTCTTAACAATAGCTTCCCACCAATTAGCATATTCATCTATCATCACCTCGGTGGTCTGCTGTCAATTAAGGCTTTGAACTTGTCCTTGGGAGTGTTCTTTTGCTATGGGGAATTCAGAGGAATGAAGGCGCGCTGTGCCCTCATGCGTAGGTGTGACCACCGTGTTCATCCAACTTCATCCTTCCACGTGATTGAAGACCACAAAATCGAGCCCTAGTGTATTTAAAATACTATTTTCTAATAAACCTCTGACGTCTTCCTTGTTTTTGTCCATGTCTTCTGAACAAGAGTTTCGTTCTTTCACACAATTTGTATCCAATGTCTGCTCACCCCAACCTGATAAAACCATGGCTTTTTGGGGTTCATCCAGCTTTGCCTTTCTGAGATCTGCTTCGGTAATTCAATTGCTTTTTTAACTGCAACACAGTGGAAACAAGGCATTCCTTCTATGGTCGAGCTCTGCTATAATACGTAGTGGAAATATCCATTCTTTACTCACTTCTATATATAAATATATATATATATATATATGTGTGTATATGTTGTTGCATGCTGCAATCTGTTCACTATAAAGCTAGCCTTAAGAATACTTCATCTGCTTCCATTTCTTTGCATCTGTACACATGTAAAATAACTTGATATCTTCATCGCTTCGGCAGCATAAGTTTCTTCATCTTGATCCCAAGATGTCACTTATCTTTGATACTTTCTTGATGCCTTATAAAATATCTGCATTCTCTTGTCTCTGCATCTCTTTCATGTACGTCAGCTCAGCCCTGTGCGACATCACCATTCTTCTCGTCTATTTATTGGTCCTGCTTCTTCCGGAATTTCATTCAAATGGCCATCATACTGGGCCTCATTACGACCCTGGCGCTAAGGGGTCTGCGCCAGCGTTAGCTGCGCGGACCCCTTACCGCCAACTACGAGTTCCTGGAGCGCCATGGTCATTTTTCCGCCCGCTTTTTGCGGGCGGAAAAATCCATGGCGCTCTGGGACCTTGGTGTTAATTACGCCACCGTATTTTACGGTGGCGTAATTAACTCCTTCCCCACTCCCATTGAGCCCTATGGGGCCGAAATGGGAATGGGGAAGGGTAAATGGGTCAATGGGGACTTACCGCCCCGCCGACCTCGGAATGGGGCGGTAAGTCCGCCATCCGCCATGGCGTAAAGGGACTTTGCGCCATGGCCGGAAAGTCCGTCGCTGGCGGAAAAAATCCGCCAGGGTCGTAATGAGGGCCACTGTCTCGTATGCAAATATGGCTTTTTCAATGGGAAAATTGCCTCCAGGATTCTCCTCGGTATTGGAATTTTCACTGTTACCGCACATGTCTCACACTCTGGATCCCAACATATAGGCAATATGGTCGAAGTGGTTGAGGTGGGGGTACTTGGCTCCTTCTCTACAGGATGGTTGGAGGGGAATGAGGTCAACCAGTCAAATGCCAGGCCTGTGATGCCAAGTCTGTCACAGAGCCGATTAGTCAGGGTGGCATGATTGATGATTGACAGTGTCGAAAACAGAAGGATAATAACGGATGGAGAGTTTGGGTCAAGATTTGAGAGCAAGTCTTCACAGGTGTTCAGTAGAGCAGTTTCCGTGCCTCTGGCTGCTCTGAGGCCGGACTGGTGGTCGTGTAGACAACCAACAGATTTCATGACTTGGATCTGTTGGGAGATGACCAGCTTCTCCAGGAGTTTGCCCAGGAAGTGGGTAATGGAGATAGGGCGGTAGTTAGCAGGGGAGGAGGGGTCGGCAGGGGGCTTTTTGAGGAGAGGAGGCACAAGGGAGTGCTTGAGGGGTAGTGGGAATGAGCCAGTGGCAAATGAGTGATTAAGAAAATTGGCCAATGTTGGCGCAAGGGAGGCAATGTTGTCCTTGATGGTTCTGGAGGAGCAGGAAAGCACCTGTTTGGAGGAGACTTTCATAGATAGGACTTGTCTAGAGACCTCATCCGGGGATATGGGCGAGAAAGAGGAGAGTGGGATGGGACTGAAGGGGGGGCAAGGGAGGCCTACGAGAAGGGAAGGGAAGAGGGGGGGTAGAGGAGAGTGAGGACCGGATGTCCCAAGTTTTGGTTAAGAAGTGGGAGGGCGATGAAGTACAGAGGGCCAGGGATGGCGTAGGAGAAGTCGAGGCTGCAGTTGGATGGGCGAGTTCTTTGCTGATTTTAAACACTTAGCCTTTGTTGTTAGTGGCCACAGAGATTCAGGCTTGGATATGGGCCCTCTTTTTCGAGCAGATAGAGAGTCGGTATTGCCTTTGGAGCAGGCAGCAGGCCATTTTGTATTAGGATGTTCCTGATGCCTGCCACTTCTGCACAGCATTTCTTCACTTGCATCATGCATGGTTTCGTTTTCTAAAGTTCTCTCCTAAATTTTGCTTCTGAAAAGGTGTTTATTGATGCTGCTTAATGTTTTTTTTCCCATCATTTTGATCTGGAATAAAAGTATACCTCTAGCCAATAGTCTATTTTCAGCCACTAAAGGCTGTAATTAGGTGTCTATCAGTTTTCATTCACTGAAACGCCTCTCAATAATCGGCACCAACACTTGTAACTGAGATCATCATGCCAATCCACACATTTGGAAATAACAATTATTTATTTTTATGGTGAATAAGTTGCAGCAGAGAAGGTCGTTTTTTAGCTGTTTTTGGCTTTGTAAATGATTATACTGAGTGAGGCTATTTTTTGATAACACACTGGTAGGAACTCCTTATTTTGTCAGCTAAATCACAGTGAGATTAACTTAATTGCTAAGAATCACACACTTTGTTTTAGGAGTATAGCTGAAATTTCAGCACAGGCTTAAAAGTAGGAATTTAACAACATTCATTCCCAGCTCTAGTTTTGAAAACATGGGGCTGCCTCTACGGCAAACCCTCCCCAGATTACAGCCACCAGACCCAGAACATAGAGTTTCCACACTGGTACACAGGTATCAGTTGTTTGCTAACTGCAATAATCAACACCAGAGGTTTCTGCATTTGCCTTTCACTCTATCCCACTAACAACCCTCAAACCACATACTTTAATATAGTGCCACTTGCAGTGAGGCCTACATTATTGGCAGAATTGCAATATATAAGACCACTTACCTTTCGTAGTTGATGTTCTTATGTGTTAATGGGAGCATGAACACATCTCCTCTAGGTCTAGGTTTTACAGCAGTACTATGGAGGCTTAGTCACACAGTGAAAGAAAAAGCATAATACTGGCAAGTGTGTGAAGCCATTGTCACACACAGAATGGGGCTTGTTATACACCTCCTTTCTAATCACTCAGCAGTTTGGCTTCCTTTAAGGACAACCAACTAACAATAACCCCTATGACCTACTAACAGCTGTGTCTGCTGTCATATACCACTAATTGACCCCCATTTAAAATGCTCTGCTAATAACATAGATATGTTAAAACTTATCTGACTGACCATGTGTCATCATGTTTCTTTCTTTTTAACTTTCAATGCAAAGCAGAAAAAGAGAAAAACAGGAAGAGAGCCGCCAGTAAATCAGTGTCTGGGTACTTTCTAGGAACATATGATCTTGCGACCTCAAAGTACCTGCTACCAAGGCTGCCACACTCTTCGGCCACCCCAAGAAATGGCTCCAAGTGTCTAATTTGGTGACAGCCTTATGCAGAAATAGAAAGCTGTTATGAGGAGCGTGCCTCATGAGGCACTGCCTAATGATTAGGAGAGAGATGCAAAGAGATGGCAGAGAGGTCATACCATTCATTACAAATCCAAGAGCTCTTCAGAGCAAGACTTGATTTGTCAACTGCAAGTTTACCCTATCAGCTGCACCACTATGCGCTACTACTCAACAGCTTTGTTTATTTATTTGACATTGGAGGTACAGTATGTGTGAAGCTTTAAAAACTCTGACAAATCCAATTTCTAAAGATTCAAATTTAAGCCTTTCATTCATTACAGAGAGGAAAGATGTGTGCCATTATAGAGGGAAAAGTACTTGTTAGGCATGCCTTCTTATCAGATTCTGTTCTACAAAAATGTGGCGTCCCACAGGGGTCTTCACTTTCCCCACTGCTTTTTTAACTTATATGTTAAATTGCTTATGGACATCTTGAGGAAACACTGCATTCATTTTCATTTGTATGTGGATGATACTTAGGTGTTCTTGAAGGTTCAGAGATCTGAGGATATGTTTGAGATAGTGGAACAGTGCCTACAAGAGGTACATGCCTGGATGTGTGCTAATCAGTTGTTACTGAATGGTAGTAACACAGAGGTGGCATTATTCACTTCATAATATCACCTGCAACATAATAAGCAGGTATGGTCACCATGCTTCCTAGGAGCACAGCTCAATTTCGCTAAGAAAATGAAAAATCCTGGGCTCTGTGTGGGAAGACAATATTGGATGTGGAGTACAGATTAGCTCAAAGGTGCAGTCAGTGTTTTATACCCTGTGACTTCTGAGACACATTATGCCATTCATTGCAAATGAGGACAGAGCAGTGGTTGTTGGGACACTTGTTAACTCGCGATTGGACTATGGCAACGCGTTGTTGTCAGGTATACCAGCATTCCAGTTGCAAAGATTGCAAGTGGCCCAAACTGCTGCAGTCAGGCTAGTATGCAGGGTAACAAAATCTGCCCCCATCTCTAACTTAAGAAGACCTTTACACTGGTTATCGGTGAAAGAGCCAATAGAGTTTAAAATTCTCTGCCTGGTCTTTTAATGTGTGAACAAAGTAGCGCCAATGTATTTATAGGATACAATCAAGAGCTATACTCCAATTCGGCATTTATGCTCAAGTGAGAAGAACCTGCTTCAGGTACCACGGTCTAAATATGTGAGCAAAGGGGACCGTAGATTTGGGGTCTATGGACCTAGATTATGGAACAAGCTCCCTGGAGTTATCCAAGAGATTAAAACACTCCTGGCAATCTGTAAGGCCTTGAAGACTTATATGTTTTATTAGACATTGTACAGTTGAGGCAGTGGTATTTGCACTAAATTATCAAATTGGAGAATGATAGCTCAATGTTAACGGTTCCATCAGCGCCCAAATATGATTACGTTCGCCCAGTGTGTGGTTATAAATGACTCAAAATCAAATCAAAATCAAATAACCTCAAGGGAGTTTCTTTCAATTGTACCTTCTACATTCTATTTTATATGACAATTCTATTGCTTCTGTAAAAAACTGAGTAGACTGCTGGTAATCATTAACTTTCCAGCTGTAGCAAAACATGGGGGATTGAGCACTCTATGAAGGGGACAACTCTATGAGCTGGTGTGATAGCACAGTGTTTACAGCTTCCAATACCAGTAAGATAGCTCTGCACTTAATTGTACTTGCCACAAACAGCTGTGTGTAGCCTGCTCGTTACATGGCCAATCCTAGTACGATAGCTCAGCTGGTTAATTAATTTGCTGTAGAGATACTTTCTATTGATAAGGTCACCCGAACATACTGTAGAATCCAGTAGAAAGAACATTACCAGTGGCAAGTAATGTGTTGTTCTAATGGATTGTGTCCTCCCACAAACTCCTCATTTTTGATAAATTCCCATAGCAGTATGCAGCTGGAGGCTGGAAATGGACTTCTGATTTATGCTTTGTAGAACAGCTTAGCCAAATTTAGCCTCATTACCCGATACAGAATCAAGGCAATAATGTCTGGAAAAGGTATGCAGCGAACACCAGGTTGCAGTCCTGGAAATATCCTTTACCGCCACCTGTTTAAAGCCAAAGAAGTAGCTACTCCTCTTGCAGAATGAGCTCTCAGACAATCAGGGACTTTCTTTACAGCCAGAGTGTAACATTTGTTATTCCACAAAACAATCCATCGAGACAAGGTCTGTTTAGGAACAGCCTGTCCCAATCTATGACCGGTATAGCCCGCATAGTGCTGACCATCTTGCCTAATCTTAACAAGCCTGCTAATGTAAAAGCTCACTGATTTTCTGGAGTTGAAACAATGAAGCCTTTCTTCATCATTGGAAGGATGCAGAGGTGGATAAAAAGATGGTAAAACAATTGTGTGTTGCAGATGAAACTCTGACACCACATTCGGTAGAAATGAAGGTTGAACCCTCAAAACAACTTTATCCTCATAGAAGGCACAAAATGGTAGCTCCGAAGACAAGGTTTGAAACTCGCTCACCATGCGGGTTGAGGTGATAGCTGTCAGAAAGACAGTGTTTAAAGCAAAACACAGAGGAGGCTCAAAAGGAGCTCCCATCAAGAAGTTTAACACTAAATTAAGGTCCCAAAGTGGAACAATCAAAGGCACCAGTGGGAAGATGTTAATCAGTCCCAATTAAGAGCCGTGTTCAGGCTAGCCCTTCGAAATGGCAAGCACTGCCAGACACCCCTTTGCAGTGGAAATCTGCATCCCTTGACTGGCTAGATAAAACAAGAAAGATAACACCAATAGTGTATCACAAGTACAAGATTTATATTCTTGTCTCTACACCAGCTGAAAAACTTGATACAACAGCAGTGGTATAGAGCTTTAATTCCTGGCCTTCTGACTGAAAGCAACACCTCCATTACATCTTCCAGGAAATCCCAATCTCTGTATCTCATCCTCTCAGAAGCCAGGCGTGAAGGTGCAGAGTTCTTATTTCTGGGAGGAGAATGCAACCAGGGGTGGACTGGGAACTAAAAGAGGCCCTGGAAATAATGACCTGGGACCAAAAGAGGCCCTGGAAATAATGTTCAAAGTGGCCCCATATGACACATTTTCAGCAAGCTCAATGCTTTTCCTATGAGAAAATTTGGAAATGCCACACAAAAGAGGACGAGGGTGCAGAGGCCCACCGGGAAATCTCCAGAGTTCCCTATGGGCCAGTCCACCCATGAATGCAACCTCTTTCTTGAGTGAGCAAGTCTGCTCTTTAAAGAAGATGAATCAGAAGGCAGACGTACATGTTCTGCGTACCATATTCTCCTGGCCCAACCCAGAGCGATCAGGATCATGGATTTTCCGAAATTCCTCAACCTGCTGACATCAGAATGGATGGTGACTTGAGGGAATGCGTACAGGACAGGAAATTCCTAATACACCACAAACACTTCCTCCAGAGCTCCTCTCTGAGGAAATTCCCTGGAGCAGAACATGTCACACGGTGGGCAGTCAAAAAGTCTAAAAAAAAGTTGAATAACAAAAATGTCGAAAACAAAATGTTGAAAAAAAAAGTTGAATGTTTTATTTTTTTATATATTTTTTTGGGTTTTGTTAATAAAAAAGGGGTAAAACAAAAAAAAATACCAAAAAGGGCGGTTGGTGGGGGAACTCCCCATTTCGAACAAAAACCATACAAAAATATACACTCCATTTTTTTTCGACTTTTTGTTTTCGACATTACGACTTTTGACTTTTTGTATTTCGACTTTTTGACTATAAACCATGTCACACTTCCTGTTGACACTGGATGGAAAGATTTGGGGTTGTTTTACCGCTGCTGAAATGTTTGAGGGAAAAACGACCAAAGATTATTTGTTCGAAATAATCTTCGGTTGTTTCTCCCCTAAACATTCCTGAAGTGATCAAACCCCTACCCACCCTGCCAACACACCCCTGCCACACCCCCAACCTCTACTTACCTTCAATTCTGTCTCGCTGGTCCCTGTGATGCCAGTTCCCTTTCATTTCTGTGATCGTGGACCACCACCACAGTAGTAAGTGGCGGTTGGGAGGACACCCCCGCAGCCCCCGCAGCCCTAAACCGAATCCAGATGACCTACATAACCAAAAGCCCAAAATAAGGTTGAATATTTGGTGGTACGTTCTTTTGGTTGGTTAGGTCATCTGGATTCAGTCATTTTCCCTGGAGCAGAACATGCCACACTTATTGTTGACACTGGATGAAAACAGATCCATTTGAGGGGTTACCCAAAGGGTGAAGATCTCTAAAAGGACTTCCTGAGCTCACTCCCACTCATGAGAGACGTGCTCAGCCTGATCAGAGTGTCTGCCACTGTGATCTCTTCTCCAGCTAGGTGAGCGGCCAATAGAGATATTCCTTCTTGCAGTGCCCAAAACCAGAGCTGCGTTGCATTTCTGCACAGTGGCTGTGACCCTACACGTCCTCTCTTGTTCAGGTAATACATAGCCACTGTGAGGTCCATCATTGTCAGGAAGTTCTTCGCTCACAGAGAGGGCAGAAAGAGCAGAAAGGCCATCAGCGCCAGTCTGATTACCCTCTGCTCTAAAAGGTTTATGTCTAATTTGGACTTCGATGGAGACTAACGCTAACTGATTGTTAGATCATCCACATGAACACCCCAACCTGTAAGGGAGACATCCACAACTTCTGTACTTTCCGGCCATGGTTGGCAAAAGGTTTCTCCCTTCATAACATTCTCCTTGCAGGCCCACCACAGGAGATCCTGTGCAACTTTGCCCAGGACCTGAAGAAGGTCCATCATCCTGCTGGAGAACTGTGACCGTGTATTTATTGGACATTTGGATATTTGTATAGCGCCTATACACAGGTGTTTCCTGGTGCCACAAGACCAGAGGGGGTGGGGGATATGGGAATCATAAGAATACAACATAAAATAACAATTAATCAGTTATATTGGCTTTGTGACAATCCTACCATGCAAGTGCATGAACAAAGGTGATGAGTGCAGGGTGGATGGGGTAGTGGAAGAAGTGCAGGAGAGGGGTTCCCCCTCGGGTGGGCTAGAGCAAGTGCTGGTCAGCCCACGGCAGCAAGTGCCAGGGGAAAGGGTGGCGGAGGGGAGGAAGAGTACAGTGCACAGGGGGACTGGATTGGGATAGTCCGGGAAAGGGAGTGTGCAGGCAAGTGCAGGCAAAGGATTCTGGGATGGACTGGTGGGGGGGTGGTCTAGTCCTGTTAAGACTCTGAAGGGACCAGGCCCTAGTCACAGCAGCAGGTGGAGGATTTAGCACAGGAGGGGGAGCGGGAAGGAAGAGGAGATAAGGAAGGTCTTGAGAAGTTTCCAAAACTTAAGAACATCTGCTAAAGTCTGAGGGAGGGTGTTCCAGAGGGAGGCACCTATAGAGGAGAGGGATCTGCCACCCACTGTCTGCTTGGAGAAATGTTTGACCTATGGAGAGCTGGAGCCAGAAGACCAAAGTATTCTGGCTGGGAGGTATTTTGGGAGATAAAGCTGCGTGTAGAGAGGTCCCAGGCTCCAGACAGCCATGTGCATGATGCAAAGGGTATTGAATTTGATCCTTGCAGTCACAGAGAGCCAGTGTAGAGAGTTTAGGGATAGCAAGATGCAGTCCCTGGGCTTGAGGCCAAAGATAAGTCTTGCTGTTCTATTCTGGATTAGTTGGAGGGGGGTGAAGGGAGGAAAGAGGAAGGATTAGGAAGAGTCTATTACAGTAGTCAAGACTAGAGAAAACCAGGGTTGTGGAGGCATTGAGCTTTGGGGGAAGGTGAGGAAAGATAGAATGCTCCTGAGGAGATGAAGCTGAAAATTGGACTTCTTGGCAAGGTCATTGATATGTGGAGAGAAGGAGAGAGAAGAGTCAAAGATGATCCCAAGGATTTTTGCCTCACAGGTGGGTGGGGTAGGGAACCCAAGGAGTCTGTGGCCAGAGAGTGAGGGAAAAACTTGGAGCAGGTGTCCCAATGAGAAGGATGGTATCTTGCTGGCATTGAAGCAGAATCATTGGCAGAGCACCATGCATGAACAGCAGTCAGTCAGCTATAAGGCAGGGAGAGGAGGAGGAAGAGGTAGGGGAAAGCAGCCAGAAAGAGAGCTGTGTGTCATCTGCATAACACTGGAAATGAGGGGAGTAGCTGGAGATCAGGTGGTCCAGTGGGGCCAGGTAGATGGTGAAGAGCCATGGTGATTGGGTAGATCCCTGAGGGACACCACAGCTAGAGAGTGAGGTGGAGGAGAGAAAAGGAACCATTTGAACTTGAGAGCATCTGTAAGAGAGGAAAGATGTAAGCCACGCCAGTGCCCTTTCTGTGATACCTAGGCTGTCACAGATATGGTTTATGAGGATGGAGTGCTTGACAGTGTCAAAGGCAGAAGAAAGATCAAAGACGATCAGAACAGAAGGAGTGTCCAGATTGGGATCTGAGGGCCAACTGGGATCTGAGGGCCAACTGCAACTGAAGGGATCTCATCCTCAGATGGGCCTCTGGCACTAGGTAAATGCAGGATGACATGAGGCTGGGCAACCTCATAAAACTGAAGTCCAGCAATTGTTGGGCATTTTCGAACTTCATTTATGTTGAGCCCTCATCTTGGTTGACAAAGCTTTCCCTGAGTAAGCATCCAGGACCACTCCAATAAATTGAAGGTTTTGGGAAGGTATCAAATGGGACTTCCTGAAATTGAGAGCCAGGCCCAGATTGTGGAGCAAGTGCCAGATGATGTTGAGATGTTCAGAACTTGTTCGGGAGAACAATCCCTGATCAGAAAATTGTCCAGGTAGGGGTATATGTGAATCCCTCCTCTCCTTAGACTTACCAATAGTACCTCCATCGATTTGGTGAAGACCCTCAGGTGGTGGTGAACCTGAACTGCCAATGGCAAACCTCAGGTACTTCCTGTGCTTGGGATACCTGGGCACATGGAAGTAAGCATCATGAAGATCATGTGACACCAGCCAATCCTGGAGTGGAAGGGCCTTGTGGATTTGCAAAAGAGTGACCATCTTGAATTTGTCCTTCTTGAGAAACTTGTTCAAGCACGTCAAGTCAAAGATGGGTTGCATGCCTCGCTCCTTTTTGGGAATTAGGAAGAACAAGGGGAGAACCATCCCTGGTTCCTTGCCATTGCAGGTACCAATTCTATTGCACCTTTCCCTAAATAATCTCCTGCAAGAGGAGCAGATATGGTTCCTTCTAGGAGTGTCTCCATGGCAGATAATTCAGAGGCCTTTTCAAGAATGGGGGGCATTAACCATATTTGCAGGGCCAACACATCTGAAATAATGCTTTCCATTCTTCCAAATGCTGTGTTAGTCTGCCTCCCACCACAGTCCTGTGGACTAAGGCTTCAAATAGATTTTGGTGTTGTCGCTGCTGCGGAAGGCAAATAGGCAGGGGTTGCTTGGGCAGCTCTATCCCCATGTCTTCATGAACCATGATGTAGTCTCCACTGTCCCCTTTCAGAATTGTCCCCTCGCTCTTCCAACCGAAGAATAGAATCTAAAGGACTGACATGTCCAACTCTGAAAGGCCGCATGTGTCTGCTGTGGTTGGCAAATCACAGCTCCCAATGATTTTGCAACTGCTTTGAAAGTTTGCAACTTTTTCAAACTCTTGTCAGCCTTAGAACTGAATAGTTGAGAGCCATTAAAGGACATATCCTTTAATGCCGGTTCGATAGCACAGCGAGTAGAGTGTTCGCTTTGACATCTGTGCAGAGCCTGCTGGCGCATGTTCGAATCCCGGCAGGGCCAAACTCAGCCTTTCATCCTTCTGAGGTCGATAAATGAGCACCACACACCATGGGTAATAATAAGCAGCGCTCAGATACCTTAGGGTTCGTAGCACTATATAAATGCTAAATTATTATTATTGTTATTATATCCAGTAGCCTTGTATGAACATCTTGGCCAAAGCCAGATCTGCGTATCGATGCAACCTTCTAGTTGCAGCGCTTGCTTCATCGCACGAGTCACACAATCTGAGGTATCTAAACCAGACTGCAGAGACTGGCAAATAGCATCCCTGCCATCCTGTACAGCCTTCACTTGCCTTACCCTCAGGAATGAACTGCAACCATTGCCACAACTTCCCAAAATGTGTGTGAACCTATTGCTAAGGCACAATTAGCATGAAGTGTCATCAGTGCCATGCTACCAGCCAAGAACACACTTTTTCAAGGGTGTCAAACCTCTTTTCATCCCTATCTGGAGGAATTGTGGGATAGGCAGCAGCCTTGTAGGTTGATGTGGCCGCCTGAACAACCAAACCTTCTGTAGTTGGATGTCACAACAGGAATTATGGATCTTTTGCAGAAGGCCTGTACTTCCTAGCAAGTCCTTTTTAACTGCTGGAGTAGTATCAGGATTTTTACAGTTCTCCAGGACCCTGTTTTTCAATGTCATATGGAAAGGCAGAATTGGATCCTTGGGAGGTGCCCTTATCAAGGATGTACATATGATCATCCTTCACATATTCAGCCACAGGCCTTCTCCGCCCTAAATACACAGTCAATTTAGCCATGACTAACCTGTATTATGCATCAGAATGTCCAGCCACATCTGGCGGGGTGAACTCCTCTTCTGAAGATGTATCCGGGCTACTGATATCCTTCAAGGGGTCCACTAGGTCTCTTAACCTTGACCGTTCAGCGATCAACTCTTCAGGAGCATTTGGAGTGCCATATTCCAATCCAAAAAGAGAGCTTCTCTCCCCGCCACCCTCTCCTCTTCAAAAACGGAGCTCATCAACTTGTAAAAGTCCTTCTTTGACAAGGGCTTAAAAATCTTCAGGGAATCAGTTGAGGATGTCGATGATTTTGAAATTGATGGCTTAGAGACGAAGAGGATAATGGGAGGCTTAAAGATTTATGCCGGACTTGTACGCACGCAATGGGGGAGATTTTGATGACACCCTGCCGGACTCATGAGGCGCAATGGGGTCGTAAGCCTTTTTTGGTTCATTGGCAGAGGTGGATGATGCCGCCTTGGTGAACACCACTAATCTTAGAAGCCGACTTACTCAGAAAATGTACCTGTTTTCTATTGGGTGAGGAGTCAAAAGAAGATGATTGGGATTGAGGGTGTCACTTCTTAGACTTATTATGCAAAAATGATGACGAGGAGTGTTGGGAACTCGACCGAGCACACTTTGAATGTGTACTGTGCTTTCTAAACATCCCTTGACCTCTTGTTGTCTGAGGACCTCATCTTAGATGTGGTAGTGGAAGGGGATTTGGACACGGTCCTACCTAGAAAGAGGTTTTCCCTTCCTCTCGGACAAAACTTTCATGGTGATCGACAAGCACAAGCCACAGTCGTCGACCTTATGGCCGACTCCTAAACAAAAGAGGCATAATCAGGGTGGATCTGTGATGGATATCTTTGAACCACAATCTGAACTTATGTTAAACATGGCAATCTTGAAAATCTCAATAATGCAGTAGGTAAACCGCTGAGGCGAACAAACCGTTATGAAGTGTGTTGTGTGGAAAAAAGGAATGACGCGGGTGCAGTGCGGTGCATGCTACTTATACCAGCATTGACGTCACAGTCGAGAGCGGGATGGAAGATGCCAAGGGATGACGAGTCGACGACGCATGGCCCCCTCCGTTGTTGAAACCCTTCTGAAGTTGAGTAATACATGGGAAGAAATAATCCATTAGAAACAAAGTTTTAGGAATCATTTATTTTATGTGCATAGAAGTTGCAGGATAACCCAAAGGAGGAGCTAAGAGAAGAGAGAGGTTTGTTTGTGAGTGAGTGAGGGATTGACTGGAGGAAGCATTGGGAGTAGGGCTGGGGAGGATTTTAGAAGGAGTGAGACATGCTATGTGAGTTGGTGTATGTGTGCATGAGAAGAGAGGGAAGTGAGTGTCAGGAGGGCAGTAGAGGAGGAGTAGTGGAGGGGTGAGAAGTATTGCAGAGAGGAGGACAAGATAAGAGTTGGCATGTGGAGACAGAAGATTGGAGTTAGAGAGAGTGGCACGAATAGGGGATGGATTGTGGGGGGGAGAGAGAGGTAGAGGAAGGTTAAAAAGACAAAGAAGGAGAACATATGTAGATGCACAAGACCAGTAAGATCAGTGAAAGGGACATATGCGGAGAGAGAGAGTGAGGAGGAGGGTGAGAGGTGACAGAGAGAGAGAGAGAGAGAGAGAGGAAGAGTGGGAAAGGGAGAAAGAGGGAGAGAGAGATGAGACCGGAGAGGGAGAGAATCTGTTGAGTTAACTACTGAAATAAAATTGCTAGAACAAATAGGAAAGTCTATGTCCCTGAGGTAGAAAGCCAGAGAAGGGCACAGCGTTTAGACCCACGTTTCGAGTAAAGCATAGATCCAGACACAAGGGGTCACCTGACATTAGTCTACTGTAATTTGAGAATCAAATTAGGGTGTAGGGCAGCCTGGGCTAGGAAAATGGTAGCCCATATGGTGGTTGAGGCAAGGTGCAGGACAGGAACAACCCTTAGTCTGTGAACCCCAATTGATTAGAAAAATACTCACTTCTTTTCTAATACTTTGTTGTGAGATTCCTGTAGCAAAGTGTTATACTCCACACAAGGTCTTGGGTAAAAGGTCAGCTGGACTAACAATGCCATCTAACAGAAAACAACATTACTGGCAAAGGTCTTAGGCAGGGCTGCATTCTTTCTCCCTTTTTATTTTCAATCAACATATCTGGCTTATAGAAAAGTATTGTAACAAGTGAGAGCTGTTCAAAGCTATATGCACACACTGTAGTTTAGAGATAAAACACAACACCCAAAGTAGATCGGCAAATGTGAGCTGTAGGCAGATTCCCCTGCTGCCCTCTACTAAAAGAACAAGGTAATGGCATCCCAGAATGAGAAGTGTAAACAAAGCCTGATTTTGCCTAACTACCAGCCCAGCTTCCTCCACAGAGAAATGTAATCTACCACTCCATTATTACCATCCTGAACCAGATCCTATGAGGCCTTAACGAGCTTCAAGCACCCCGGTAAAGGGACTTGCTCCCAGGAGAGCAAAGGATCAAAACTCACCCTCATTTAAGAGTGTCTGTAGTACCTACCTAAAACATGGCCATTAGAGGCCGCAAGTAGCCATTCTTGGCCTAGAGAGTGTGTAAATTAGTGTGAGGTTGCCGGTTGCCTTATGCATTGGTTGAACATACCCAGGCAGTGCAGAAAGGACTCAAAGCCCATGCCTACCTGTCCTTGAATATAGGTCAACATTTGCTCTTATAGAGTGATGTTTTTCTCTTTACCTTTCTAGACTACCATGCATTATTTTACAACCTTACCTCTATTTTAGTTATCAAACTTTACCATTCCACCCCTTCATGTGAAAACACAGGTGTGGCACTCTGGGTCACAATCTACAGTCCCTATTCCTCTCTCTTCATTCTTGTATCTACCTCATTCACTTTACATGACCTTATTTGTTGCCAACTACATTTGCCTTTCACACAGTCCAATCTTGCTTTGAAACATCTTGTCCAATAGGCCCAGAATTCTGTAGTTGTTTTTGCAGGATACATTAAATGTTCTCCCAGGCAAGAAATGCTTTAAGTGACAGTTTGAGCACATGTCGAATCCATCACAGAGCCATAAACTACAATTTGTAATCTTCCTTATTAAAAGTTCCCTCCGGTAAATGTTCCATTGTCTACAGACACCTTTAAACTTACCTTGATCCTTTTGCACAATTCGTTCATGGTCCAGGCTCATTGGAGCATCATGCACCCAAACACACACATATTATTTGTCTCCACTTTACCTATCAGTTTACGTGTTTCCCAGTTTACCCTTTATGAGTTACAATTTGTGCACTTTCTCTGCTCCCTCCATTTTCCCCTTTCCTCAGGATTACAGTCTGGAAGCCCCTGATAGGCACACCATATGCCACTTTTCAGACAAGACTGGGCGCTCTGAGACTAGTACTCTGGTGTTGTGATGCAGTATAAAAACGTTGTAACATAACAGACCATGACATAGTCTTATCCGACCTGACTCCTATTGGGCTACAGATATTTGTCTTTGTCATGAACTACAGAACACGTCCCTTTTGGACTTCCTGGACCTTGTCACAATGGGGCTTGCACTCCATAATACTTCCAACATGGTCGTCCAGCGTGAAACCCCTTTCTCGCTCCACGCGCTGGACATAATGTATTCTATTAATAGACCACTCCTTCCGCGGCTCCGCGCGTCTCAATGCTATTGCAAAGTAGTGTGTCCCGTAGCTCGCAGTATTTTTCCCTTGTACCTGTCTATCTACCCGTTCCTTGTCCCTTCCTGTCCTCCTATTTCCTGGACTCGTGTGCTAGTTGCACCTTTCCTAGTTTCCCGGATTCCTGGACCCGGGTCCCGGAAACTGAACGCACTCTGGAGTCGGATGAGACTCAGGCAGCCTTGTTCAAAACCAGGTCCGTCCACAAGAAGGCAGCGACCAAGGACTCCAGCAAAGAACGGACCCAGGTGAGAAGGGGGGGGGACTCCTTGACAGTTTGAGACGCCACCCGACCGAACTCGATAGCGACATGGAAGCCGCTGTTCAGGATCTGATGCGTGGCATGCAAGAACTATCAACCGAGGTCCAAAATCTAAAGGCGGAAAACGCCGCACTCAAACAATTGGTCCTATCCCGGGATTCGGCCACAAAAGAAAGTGTCTTTTTGGGCGCCATTGTTGACAAATACGATGGGTCGGCAAAAACCCTTTGTGGATTCCTGGATTCATGTTTGGTCCACTTTACATTTAAGCCTTATTACTTTTCGACTCCCAGAGCTAAGGTGGGGTTCATAATTTTCCACCTTTCCGGAAATGCCTTAACCTGGGCTACATCCCTCGTTAACTCCGGCGATGCCCTCCTAGATGGCTATGATGGGTTCATACAGGCCCTTAAAAACATGTTTGATTGCCATGAGCAGGTCTTTAGTGCCCAGAACCGTCTGTTAGACTTTCAGCAGGGTTCCCAGGATATGCTCCCTTATGTGACCCGATTCAAACAATTGGCCAAGGAAGCTGATTGGTCCTCTGAGGCGAGTTTCACCCTGTTCAGGAGAGGACTGAATGATGAGATTAAGGATGCGTTAGCCAGAGTGGCTCGACCAAACTCATTCCAGGCACTAATGGACCTCGCCATGCAAATAGACTTCCGGATCCAGGAAAGAAAGGCTGAAAAGAGGAAATCCAGTTGAAATCCTTCCAAAGTGTCCTTTGAGAGCACTGTCAGAATGGACACAAACCCAGGCTCAGTCACAGAACCCATGCAGATAGGAGCCTTCCGTGGACCCATATCCGCCGCAAGAAAGGATGAGAAGGATTCATACGGGGTTGTGTATGTATTGTGCTTCGGGCAAACATTTGGTTAGGGAATGTCCTCTAGCCCCTCCCTCGGCGTTCAGGAAACACCAGCTTCTGATCCTAGATGGAGCAGAGCTTTGGGAGAGAGATGTTTGTTTTCATTGATCATGATTGGCTTGCTAGTCACCAGATTCCGTACGAGACACGAAGTACCTTGCAGCCTTTGGAAGCCATTGACGGAAGACCCCTTACTTCAGGGCCCATAAGCTTGCAGACCAAGGAGATCCAGCTCTCAATAAATCACCAACAAGAGCTGATTAGGTTCGACATCATTAAGTCAGCCCACTCCCCTATGGTATTGGGTATGCCCTGGTTACAAAAACATAATCCGTATATTAACTGGACAGCAGGATCACTATTCCTAGGCTCAGAGTTTTGTATGTCTCACTGCCTGTTCCTGGAACCTTCATTAACACCCCCTAAGGAACCGCATAAAGACCAAGAAACACCACTCATGGTTTCCAATATCATACAAGTCCCTGAGGCCTACCAAGGTTACGCTGATGTGCTTTCGACTGCCATAGTCCAGGCCTTACCTCCACACAGGCCTGAAGACTGTGCAATAGAAACAGAACCCTCAGCAGTGATTCCCTTTGGCAGGATGTTCATCCTTTCTGAAATCGAGAAAAAGGCCCTCAAAGAATACCTGGATACCAACCTTGAAATAGGCACCATAAAACCATCACAATCTCCAGCAGGTGCTTTGTTATTCTTTGTTCCCAAAAAGGATACCCAGGAACTCAGACCCTGCCTCGATTATCGTGGCTTAAATCAATGCACCCTCAAAGACCGATACCCACTACCCTTGATTTCAGATATCCTGGAAGCCATAAGAGGCGTGGTAATATTCACCAAGTTGGATGTCCGGGGTGCCTATCATTTGATCCGTATCCGGGAAGGAGGCGAGTGGAAAACCGCCTTTAGAACACCCTTTGGCCATTACGAATACCTGATCATGCCCTTTGGACTAGCTAATTCCGCGGCAGTCTTCCAACGTTTTATGGATAGGGTGTTCTCTGACATGTTGTTCCTCTTCGTCATTGTATATCTGGATGACATATTGATCTTTTCCAAAGACCCTCAAAAGCATGAAGAACACGTAAAGGCAGTACTACAAAGACTCTGTGAACACCAACTCTTGGTCAAACCCGAAAAATGCTTGTTTCACATTATCTCTGTTCACTACCTAGGATTTATCCTTAGCCCAGAGGGAATTGGTATGGACCCTTCAAAGGTAAAGGCCATTCTGGCATGGCCTGCTCCCACGTCCGTGAAACAAGTTCAATCCTTCCTGGGGCTTGCCAATTTCTATCGAAAGGTCATATCCACCTTTTCCGAGATTGTTCAACCGATTGTTGCTCTCTTAAAGAAGGACACTCCTTTTATCTGGTCCACACAGCAAGACACAGCGTTCCAGCGTTTGAAGACCGAGTTTACACAAGCTCCTATCTTAGCCAACCCGACATAAGCCGACCATTTCTAGTGGAAACGGATGCCTCTAATTATGCCATAGGAGCAGTGTTGAAACAGAAATTAGAAGATAAGCTGGAACACCCCATTGCTTATCTTTCACGAACCCTGACGTCGAGTGAAACACACTACTCTGTCCTGGAAAAGGAATTGTTAGCCATCCGCCATGCCTTCACTGAATGGCGGCATCTACTTCTGGGAGCAAGACATCCAGTCCAAGTCTGTACGGACCATCGGAATCTTCAGATTCTACAGTCATTGGAATGTAGAAATAGTCGGCAGGCGTGTTGGGCCTACTTTTTTGCCCAGTACCAGTTCCACATCACTCATGTCCACGGATCACATAACCTGGTTGCTGACGCCTTGTCTCGACGTCCTGCCTATGTAACCACTGAAGATAAGGAATATCCTAAGATGTTTCCCCACGATCTTCGTAGCTCAAGCAGTCAAACTCCTGGAAGAAATCCGAGCGCAAACCCAATCCTCTGAGTTATGGAAGGATATGTCAAGGAAAAATCAATGGAATCTAAGAGCCAAGGAAGGATATTTATTCAAGGACAATGCACTGTTCATTCCTACACAGAAATTACAACAGAAAATAATAAACCTCTATCAGTATACAGAGACAGTTCTGGTGGCCTAAGATGAAGACTGACGTACAGCACTACGTTCAAGCTTGTGTTGTCTGTGCTCAAAATAAGCATGATAACAAGAGACCGGCGGGTCTTCTACTGCAACCAACACTGCCAACTAGGCCATGTGAATTAATCGCTACAGACTTCATTGTGGAACTACCACCATCTCAACGATAGACTACTACCATGGTTACCATAGACTTGTTCAATCATATGGCTCATTTTACGCCCCTCAGTATACTACCATCCTGCTCCGAACTAGCTGGAATCTTTCTGGAACACATATTCAGCCTGCATGGACTTCCTTCCAAGATCATATCTGATAGAGGACCTCAATATGTCTCACAATTCTGGAAACATCTCTGTTGAATTCTGGGAATTCAACGTGCCCTCTCTTCAGGGTATCACCCCCAAACCAACGGAGCCACTGAACATGTGAATCAGACCCTGGAACAGTATCTTCGATGTTTCGCCACCAAGGTCCAGGATGACTGGTCACTCCTGATACCCGTTGCTGAATTCGCCTACAACAACTCCGAACATTCAGTGCTTAAAACCAGTCCTTTTTATTGTAGTCAAGGGTTCCATCCATCGGTTTTACCCTCTGTTCTTCCTCATTCTACACCGGTACCTACTGTTGACTCCTGGATCGAAACCCTCGTCAACATACACCAGGAGGCCAAGGAATACTTAGAGAAGGCCAGAACGCTGACCAAGAGATATGCGTATTCCAAAAGAAGACCAGGCCCCTCTTATGCAGTCGGTGACCAAGTATGGCTGTCATCAAAATTACTACCCCGACATCTACGACCAAACAAATTGGCCCCCCGGTACTATGGTCCATTTCTCATCAAGGAAATTATTAACCCTGTCTCATGCCGGATCAAACTACCAGACTCCTGGAAGAAAATTCATCCAGTTTTTCATACCTCTTTATTGAAACCCTACATTCCATCCTCCCGGAAATCCTGTAGACCTCATCCTCTGCTGGTGGACAACCACCTGGAATATGAGGTATCCCAGATTTGCGATTCCAGGTATAAACAGGGCCAGCTTCAATACCTGGTTGAATGGAAAGGATACCCACCGAGTGAAAGAACCTGGGAACCTATTTCTAATACCAAGGCCCCTCGGTTGCTCAGAAGATTTCACCTCATACACCCAGACAAACCTGGAGGCAAGGGTCTTCGGAGGAGGCATGCTGTCATGAACTACAGAACACGTCCCTTTTGGACTTCCTGGACCTTGTCACAACGGGGCTTGCACTCCATAATACTTCCAACATGGTCGTCCAACGTGAAACCCCTTTCTCGCTCCACGCACTGAACGTAACGTATTCTATTAATAGACCACGCCTTCCGCAGCTCTGTGCGTCTCAATGCTATTGCAAAGTAGCGATCCGATATTTGTCCCGTAGCTCGCTGTATTATTCCCTTGTACCTGTATATCTACCCGTTCCTTGTCCCTTCCTTTCCTCCTATTTCTTGTACTCGTGTTCTAGTTGCACCTTTCCTAGTTTCCCCAGATTCCTGGACCCGCGTCCCGGAAACTGAACGCACTCTGGAGTCGGAAGAAACTTGGGCAGCCTTGTTCAAAACAAGGTCCGTCCGCAAGAAGGCAGCGACCAAGGACTCCAGCAAAGAAAAGACCCAGGTGAGAAGGGGGGACCTCCTTGACAGTCTTCTCATTAGACATAAATAGTGTAGAGTGAACAAATTAATAGGAAACCTGTCAAAGATTAAGATTGTTATATTCATAAGGAAGTTTGATGCCATTAAAGTTGAGGAGGTTCATGAATTATTTTTCGGGGCCTGAGATTTGACTCCTGTCTTACTTGGAAGGCAAATACAGCGTCAGTCTCCAGTACAGCTTCAGTTAATAGTAATGGATTAAAACAATTCTTAGTGTCTCAAGGAGAAAGGTTTTCTGTATCATAAAAAAAGCATATGCAATCAATGTTGCCCACTAACTTCTATATGGTATAGAAAGTATTCATTTAAGAGCTTCAAGATGGCTTGAGCTAGTTCAAATGGAAATCAGGAAAAATATGCTCTGATTAAATAAATCATCACATATACATGCAATGTGCTTAGAACTAGTGATGTAGAGTCTAAACTATGGTAGCTCAGTGGCATTTATAAGATGATGGCATTTGCTAAGAATAGTGACTGAGAATATTCTTAGAAGATGTTTAAGTGATGATGTAGTATAATGTGCACCCCACCTATGCTGACTATCAGCACCTGGAGATGTTTTTATCCTCATTAGAACATATATATATATATATCTCAAAAAAGGAATGGATACGGGAAACATTGAAACAGCTGACGAAGACCCAAATAAAGGTGAAATATGGACAGCTAGCTTTAAACGCGATTTATGTTACGGTTAACAATATAATTGACTATGCTTGATGAAATCATATCCAGAGATATTTGTTAGACATTATGTCCTGGGAGCAAGGTTTTATGATTTATGTAAGAGGTAGAGGGAGCGTGGTCCTGTGTGCACCAGATAGACAGAATGTGTCCTCCTTGTAGATGTGCAATACACACATTACATGTAGTTGCTTGATAAGCTATTGGAGTAGAATCATTGGTAAAATCTACGTTTCTGCAACTTAACGTCAGAACCTTAGACTCGTGCCTGGGTCTTTGTCTATAGCACCAAAGAATGACATTTGCTAGGCTTTAGAATTTTTTTTTTAATACGTTTCATAAATTAACAAATATATGATAATGTATTGCAAATTAATGCTGTATTTATGGCATCAGGGTCATAACTATGTTTTTATTATCATATTTCAATGTTAATAACAGTCATTTCTTTTAATATGTAAGACTTTGTATATTTTTATGTAAACAACTTAACTAAGAATGCAAATTAATGTTTACCTTATTAAAATAAAACATGCAAACGTTTCCATATGAAAAGAATACAAAACAAACACATAATTCATTTTAACATACCTGTGGATCAGTCCTATTTCCCCTTCCTGCCTCCAAACTAAAACCATAAAGAATCCGAAAGTTCTCTACTTATATTGAGGTACAAACTCAGTTCCCACCTTCATAATCACCCAAATTCTGTGTGAATGCTCCAATCAGCACAAGCTTCCTGAACATGCCCATATTTGCATAAGACATTCAAGTGGCAGGTTATCCTAGGTGAGCCTCACTTTTGTAAAGATGCACGTTGACCTTTTAAGTAGTAGCATAGTGCCCCAAGTGGAAGCATTTCAAGTGGTGTTGTGGGGGTTGGTGGACCAAGCAGTCTCTGTAGCTTTCAAGCTTTCCAAATGGCATATAAACATGTTCAATGGCAAAAGAGATTAGCGGTCTTGATTGTTAGATGCTATATGTAGCCCTGAAAATTATGTTTTTTTTTAAGGTGTTTTCAATGTACATATTAGAAAGACGACCATGGTCAAGGCCTGTCAGAATGTGGGGGACATGGGCACAGCTGTCCCTGAGCACACGTGGCTCAATACTAACTTGATGATGGTGGCAAACACCTTTAGAACTTTATTGTTGAAGCAGGTCTGATGAGATGGGTGAACGTTAGGGTACTAAGAAATCTGCTGAAATACAGCAAAACTCAAATACTGTTCCCACCACGTTCTGCAGCATTACCATGGCATTACAAGTCGTGGCAATTCCTCATTTATGTGGTCCATAGGACTCCAAGGAAATTTACCACTGGTGGATTTACTGTGTTGTAAATCTGCTGAGGTTTGCAGATAAAGTGAAGGATTTACCTCCACCAACAAGATGGAGGTGAATCTGTCAGTTTTTTGTCTGAAAATCTGTGGATGTACAACACAATAATTCTGCTGGTGGTAAATCCATCTAAAATGATAATTCAGTGCTGTGAGAAAAGTGGTGGTAATGGAATTAACACCTCTTTTTTCCTGGACCACCAAACTTGTAATGAGGCCCAATGAGTTTATGTAGGTATGCAATTGGTGATGGGGGATAGCTCAGGGGCAATGCATTTGTCTTGGAAGCAAGACAACACAGCGTGACACAGGTTTGAATCCAGGTCCCGCGCTTAGAAACCAATCTCTTGTATAAAGCATGTTTGAAACGAACAATTATAATTATTATACCTAGGTATGTCGGTACACACATTGATCCTTTAATCCCATGATTTTATCTAGTGGATCCATGAGTGTTATGCCATTTTATCTCAGGAGCTTGGTGGGGAGCCATGCCGGATCAGATCATGGCCAAGTCATAATCCTTTTTTCTTGTCCCTAAATCAAACCATGTTGACTCCTCAAGCCATTAGAAAACCCAATACCAGAAGGACCTTCAAAGGAACCCTGTCGACATTTAATAACTCAGAAGAGGGCATCTTGAGGAGCACCCGTTCTGGGGTATTGGGAATCCAGGACCACTGACGTATGATGAAGATGTACCTGCTCGTTTTGATGCATTCACATGTGAGCCAGGGAGCAAACATTAAGAACCAATGAGTGTGAGGCTGTTAGAAGCCTAAGGGTTTGTTACAATGACATGTGAAGTGCGGAGAAGAGGAAGCATTGCGCCATCATAGACACCTAACAAATCAGCAATAAATGAACATAATGAAAGAGAAGTTTGACACTTCAAACATGCAAAGAGATATACCCAAATGCTATGTCATGTTATGCTGAGTTATTTTGGATTTGGAGAACAAAGCAACTCCACATTCTGTGGCTATCTGCTGTTTAAACCAAGTTTATTTCTAACATGAGATGAAAAGGTGCATGCTGCAATTCCTTCCTTTATATAAGTCCGTATTTGCAACAGACCGGATGCATTGGAATTCTGCTGTTGATTGGACTGATAGCTATATACATGTATCTCTCAGAAATGCTGGGCCTTAGAAGAGGTTCTGACTGTAGCTGTGCACACTGTAATTGCCAGATTGTCATCCCCTTTTTGAGGGGACACATTACAGTCATCCTTAGTGTAATCTTCAAATAGCGGAATTAAATTTGCAAATGTGTTTGCTAAATTACGTGTATTGTTAAACACTGGCCATTTAACCAAAAACTGTACTGAGATCATATGCGTGTGATTCTGCCTGTACCATCAAATTTCATTTCAGAAAAAAGGAATGTTTTTTAAAAGGTCATGGTTGCTCCCCAGTCGTTCAATAACCTTGAACGCCTGTATTGCATTCCACAACTCCAAATTCATTAAAGTCTAATCTGTCAAACTTTGTTTAGTCTGAATAATAAGAAGTGCCAATCCTTATGTGTGCTAGTTAGGCAATTAGATGTGTTAGAAGTGAATTTAGGAAGCAATATCTCAATTATTATTATTAGTATTATTATTATTATTATTAGTATTATTAGTATTATTGTTGTTGTTATTATCATTGTTGTTATTATTGTTAATAATAAAAAAAATCAGGGATTGATTAATAAATTACCCTAAAATGTGTGGGGGTTAGTATTAGGGTAATTGTTTGATTAGGGAAGTTGAGATTAGTTGACAAAGCTTTAATTTGTGGATCGAAATTGAAGAAAAAAATGGTGCCACAGAAGCATTAGTTGTGCCAATGTATGTTTTTATTATCCTTTTGTTAATGGACAAGCAATTCACGTGAGTTAAAAATGAAGATATCGATGTTTTCCAAGATCTGGATTCTGCTTGAGGGAGGGCAGTGATCTTCATATAAGACCCATGTATTTAAATACGTATATAAACCTGTGATTTGTGATTTTGAGGAGCAAGCAAAAAAGTAAGGATCATTAAAGAGAGGGAAGAGTCAAGTCACTTTGGACACTGATTCAATGTGGAGGGAGAAAAAAGCAGGCTTATTGTCTTCCAAAATATCTCCCGGTATGAACTTGGTTGAGTATAACCTGCTAGGTGCTGTCATAGGCTGGTGTTGGTGATGGCTGGTGACTTGAAGTGATGTATCCTTCCTGCTGTACTGCACTGCTGCTCTGGGGGTTGCTGTGGGCTCTCAGATGTCATCAGGGCTGGGGATGCATCTTTCAATGGATCTTCTCTTTTCAGTCTGCCCGGCATGGTAGATGCTGCTGAGGCTTGAGTCAGACCCAGCCTTACTGTCAGTAAGGGACAAGCTGCAACTTTATTTTTCTTTGTTTTTTTAAGGACCCCATGGTGGCTGTGAGATAATGTGGGGGCTTGTATGGCTTCCTTTATGCTGGGGATGCCTCCTTCATGCAGCACCAGAACATGTGACAAGCTGGAGGGGCAAGGCAAATAGCTCCCTCCAGAAAACTGAGGGAATTCGGGGTTGTTTTACACTGCATGTAGGGAATGTGGGAATGTGGGAACTGTATGTCCTCGATGGGCTTCATGTGGGTATTTTGTAGAGTCTCTGACCCACTGGTATGTGTAAATAGGGCTGAAGAGGTCCTTTAATTTCTACATGTCACCGTAAGTGAGGTGTGCCAGGACTATCTGGCTCCCTGGGTGTGTTTTATGCGTCCAGGCACTTGTACACATGAAAGGCCTCTCTTTATTTCCTCCTCTCTCCTCTCTATTCTATTGTCACCTTCGCCATTGATACAACAGAAATGGCCTGGATTAGGTAGGCCACTGGATGCTCTTTATTCAATATAGGAATGCTGAATGCATGTGGGGTACCTGGGGCACCTCATGCAACTAGAGAGGCTGTGGGGGTTCCCGAGCATTCTCTCTTTTTTCTTCAGCTCACTCAACTCCACATACTGGTGTCGGTCGCAGCACTAAAGCTGCTGCATTTTTTCTTCATCATTACGGTGCTGGCCGTGACCGTTAGATGGAATCCAGCTGAGGGGTGTGATCAGAATGCGCAGTAGAGGGCCCTGTTGAAATCAGGAGTGGCAGTGGCTCTCCCTTTCTTCGTCCACATAGAGCAGGTGTAACTTCCGGTGTTGCTCATACTACTACGGGGCCTGTGCTGAACAGCAGGCCACAGGCTTAGGCAGACGTCGTGTTCCTTCTTTTCTGGCACAGGAGCATGACCCAGGGCAGTCAGGAGCTGGGCAGTGTGGGGCACAGTGCTTGGCGATAGTATCTGGGGGAACAATAGGCCTCTTCCTTTAACCTGCAACAGTGCCTTAGGAAAGAAAGGCACGGTGAGTGAAAGGTGACAGCCTTTTAGTTATACCTTAAACCCGAGCGTGGGTGACATCAGACGCAGCATGGGATTCGTCATCTGAATATAATGTTCCATTCTTTTTCCTTCACTGCGTTAGCGGCACAGCAACTGCTGAACTTCCCTGCAGGTTTTGTATTGTCTTTCTTCTCAGGAAACTGGAGTCCAAATAGTGACACTAAGCTGTTAGGGGGAAAGGGAACTGTTGGCAGTGCACTCAGGCCTAAGAAAGGCAAGGAGCATAGCTGACAGCCCTGCAAAGGGCAGCAGTTCACCTTTCTGGAAGGTCCTATTAGCACTCAGCTCTCACTTGTCTTGCGCCTCTGAATGTACGTGCAGCCAGAGGTTGAAAGGCAAATTGTCAAGTCTCCTCAAGGTTGGGCCGTGTCCACTTGCTGGGACACTACTAAAGGAGGCCATTGCAGGAACACTTCCAATCAGGTAATCTGTAGATTTTCCAACTTGGTGTCCAGTGCTGTTTTCCTCAGGTCCTGTGTTTACATTTTCTAAACAACCACTGTATTACAGTACAGAACTACTGATTTACACGCAATGCTATAATTCACTCCATTTCACCTTTGACGCGTGTCTTCCTTACGCTCCACTTCCTAATAAGGGAGGATGTACATTTCCATGGGTGTCTGTGTGTTATTTTATTTACATTCAGTGGCAGAGTACTGTCGGTTATATTTGACTTACACCACTATCATGTGACTCCAAATTGATGTGGGGTTACACATGATGTCAGCCCAGCTTCCAATCAATGAACTGAAAAGGAAACATATGGAATGCTTGCCCAGTAGCTCTAGCTCTCCCCGTGAGGGGTGTTCCTCCTGGATCCACAATCTTGAATATTCTGCCTCATAGTGCCACAACGCCAGACCATTGGGAAAAGGAGCACCAGAAAATCATAGCCATGCCCATGCCCTCCTCATCTTCAGCCAGAATGTCATCACATGGCAAAACCACATTACAGTTTCTGGATTTTTGCCCCAGATTCCAATGACTAATTCGCTCCTAACATTCATATGTACTATGGTAGGTCACGTGAATCTAAAGAGAATGCCTATGAGCCTTTCGTATTATATCTGGCACTTTCGAACATTACAGGACATTTATCTTGCCATTCTGGCCTGTGTATTTCCTGCTTTACGTGTTCTCCTGGCATTGACACTTTTGAATGCACTGCCCAGTTCCATCCAATGGAGAGGCTGTGAGACTAGGCAAAGCGATTTTTCAAAATTGCATGCTCAAACTAGGCCCTAGAGATGGGGTCAAGTGTATCTGCAAAGAAGTGCAGAGAGAAAACTAGGACTACACATGTCAACAATACACCCATTTAAAGTGTTCTCCATGGAGAGAATTTGGCCATACTTAAAGGGGCTATGGCAGTATGGACTGTTAATGTCGCGGATGACCAGGCACTATCGTGAGAAAAGAGCGGACACTACTATGGAAGTGGCACCATTGCCAGCCAATACACCCACTACAAAATCCAGGCAGCCAATGGGTATGCATGGGGTCTGAGGACCATAGGCGGCAGGTACATGGGTTTTTGATGTCTTACTGTCTTTTGGGGTCAGTGGGGAGCGAGAGCTAGAGAGAGGTACACATAGAGAGAGCATGAGAGCAAGAGAGGGAGAATTAGAGGGCGAGAGAGAAAGAGAGGGCAGAGCTGGTGCAAAGAGTGCTCTCAGCTCTCAGACTGCATTTACCATGGGCTTTCACGTGAACTTAGGAGTCTGATTGGATTACACACCAATAATTGGGGGCATATTAGGCAATAATGCCGTATTTGATAGGCTATACCAGACGGTAGCAGACCGGCATCCAAATGAATAGATCTTAGCATAGCAATGCAGAACACTGTCTTCTTAGTATTGAATTATTAGAATTCCCCCGCTATACTCCCCAGCTTCTTTCAGTAATAGAAATAGATACACCTGTATTTCTTCATCTTGCATCAAGGTGCTTTACTCTTCCTCAGAAGCTCAAGGGAGGTTAGTATTAGGGTCAGGTATGGCCGTTTGAAAAGATAGTGTACTGAGCGCCTCAACACTATTCTACCCTATCCACAATATGTCCTATTTGAATTGTTTTCATTCAAGATTTTAAGTCATCCATGTTGTGAATATTGCTCCTTGTGGCCAAAGGACAGGCATTGACCCCAACTTGAACTTTCTGAGTGGAAATCTGTCCTTCACAGGATGTGATTATTCTATGTGGGATGTGCAAAGGGCCTACACATGGCTGTAAAGTACACCAAAGAAATGAAAAGGGAATTTTGAGTCATGTTTGCATATTATATGAGAAAATGTATCAATATTAAAAAATATGAGTGCTGTCCGAAGGATCCAAATAGCCTGTGTTTGTTCCCTATCACACACAGGACAACTTTGATGCTCCTGCATGAGGATTCCATTGTGTTTACAATCAGGCAGCAGTAAGACATTTTGTGTGTTTTGTTTTTATGGAATTACTGCTGTGATTGTCTCCCAATATAAATTAGGCCCTGGTCCTTTGTTTAGCCATACGGTTATAGTGAGAACATTTTCAATATAAAATAAGGCATAAGGTAAACGAACCCCAACGTTTAAGTGACGATGTTCAAAATTTCGAATGAAGGTAATTGAAGGCTATGTAGATACCCAGCCTGTCTGTAGTTTACTTTGGGAATTTACTTTTTTTTAACTTAAAGAAAGACTTAAACGTATAGAGTGTTCATATTGAACATGGCTTACCTGTGGGGGTATGATATCAAAGAGGTCTCCGGCTGCTGCATACTCCTGTGCAAAGACATAGTGATCATCCGTTTCAAAGGCTATATCGAACATGCCGATGATATAGGGACAGGCAGAGAGGTAGCGTGAAATACAATACTCCTGAAGGAAGCTCTTCTGCTTCGTTGTCTTCTTTCGTAGAAATTTCAAAGCCATCTTTGTTCCTTTGGCATAAAAAGAAAACAAGTTGCAATACTAAGCTGTGTCTTTCTTCAGGTTATGCGATTTTACCATCATAAGAAATGTTTGTTTGTGGATCGAACAGAACTTAAAAGGCAGAGTAGTATTCCTGATCATGAGCAGACTTCCATCTATATAAAGACCCATGGAATGGTTTATAAAGGGGTGGCGCAAGACAAGGTATTATTGGAGCATGGACCATCTCAAGAGAAGATGATGTTCCAGGCAGATGAGTGTCCATCTCAGCATCCCTGTGAATCTGCTGCAGTCTCCAATATAGAATCTAAAGGTAAATGTCCGGCTTATCGGTACAACTGGTCTGTTTGGCGACTCTTAATTCAATGAGAAAAAAATAGGGTTATTCTTCTATGTTAATTTAATGGATCTGAACAATGGGTGGGGGGTAGTGGGCACCTAGACCACCTAGTTGTTAATTTCTTATGGTCGCAGTTCACTGGATTGACGGTAAGCCAAAAAAACCCGTCAAAAACAATGTAAAATACAAGAAGAAAAGATCAAGGACGATTTTATGAATACACTTTTAATTATTAGCCCTTAAGTTAATGACATGTGTTTCGGCCTTCCTCGGCCTTTCTCAAATCAGGGCTGTTGTATGTCACAAAGTAATACACAGTAAATGTAAAAGAAAATGCCCCTCTGTACATAACAGGTTGTAAATCCAACCCCAAACAAGAACAAGAACATTCATTGATTTAAATTAATGAAAGGATTAAAGCAAAAACATTGGCGTTACCACACGCCCATGTGAACGATAATATCATGCAAAATCCAAGACAGAGAAATAAGGGTTGGTGTTGGGGATGGATGCATGGGTTAAAACAAAGAAACAACAGTAAAGAAATATATATATAAACCATTAGGCACAGCATGGAAAACCATATGGGGGGTGAATGGGAAGGAAAAGAAATGGGAGGAGAGAAAAGAACAGACAAGTACGAGAAAAAGGAGAGATAAATTAATTGTCATTAGTATCAATTCTTCACCTTGATGGCTAGTATTGGATTGCTAAGTCACAATGTTCCAATAACTTACCCTCAATGGGGGTCACTTAATGTCAAGTGTGTAGGTCCTTCTCTCAAGTACTTGAGTTATTGGTGAGGTACCTTGATCAAAGATCTGGTGGGAAATTAGTAGTTAAAAATGCCATTAGGCCCTGTTCTCATGTTGCTGAATTTATGTATAGAACCATCTTATCTCGTGAGTCGGATCTCAGACTTACAAATCACAATGTGAATCTATGAAAACCTAAAAAAGTGAAATCATTCCTCCGTAACTATCCCGAACATAATGGATTTCCCATATTAATGCCGCGTCTTCTCCCAATTTAAAAGTAGTAGTCTCATTACAACATGAACACCCTATTCAATATTACCAATCGCAATGTGAGTCTATGAGTATTCAGACAAGTGAAATCATTACTCCGAAACTATCCCGAACATCATGGATATCCCATATACATGTTGCGTATTCACCCAATTCAAAAGTAACAGTCTCATTTCAACATAAACACTGTATCACATATCGGGTGTGTGGACTTACTTAATAATGCTCCTGTCATCCACGTTGGCTTGCTCTGGGTATCTAACACCGGCCACCGCCATTTTGGGAATATTTAACTATTGTCATGACGATGCGTCATCACGTCCGCCATTACGCAAAAGTATACGCGTATGAGGGTGTGCAAAAACGCTTCGTCACCCATTCAATCTAAGGAATCAAAATTCAAAAAAAGGGAATACATGAAAAGAGCCCAAAGCAAAGATGCTATGTCCTTAATTTAATTTGGGGACATCAGCGTTACCTTTAATAAGATAGCTTGGTTGTCCGCACTCAGAAAGTTGTCATGGCGACCGCAATTGTCACAGTGACGCATCGCCACATCGGCCAATACAACACGGCAAATGAGCATGCAGCAGAAGTGCACTGCCCCTTGAGTCAAATCATTAGTGCTTCCTACGCATACAGTAGTGGGATCCTAGAGATATATCATGCGCGTGCCTCAAATATAAGCATAAGTACGATCCACCTTAATCCCGATCCAATGTAGAATCATTGGTGAAACTAATGTCAGATTCGCAAAGTCCATTTTTGCTTGATGCACAGCATGCTAACTTCTTCTGCAAGCATGAACGATCTATCATCCCACTTCCCACTGGTTGATATGATTTAGTGTGAGATTGTGGATGGATGTCCCTGAAACATCTTGTTTTAAACTAAGTTAAGTCGTTGCGGAACAAGTGTACAAATACACCCAGACTCACCTAAGAAAGAAATTATTGCAGGTTTGCTCAGCTACAGCGAGTCCTATTATGAATTTTGCTGTAGTAGTACAAGCAGACTGTTATAATACTGCCTAATATTACCATCCATCGCATTATGAGTAGGATACCAAATTTGATATTTACCATTTAAAGATAGCTCAGAACTGCACCTTTATCATAAAAATAAATTAAGCACTAGAACCCGAGGGGGTGGGGGTGCATTACCGGTCCAGTAATGCCCCGGGGGTGATAGTTACAAGTCTGAGCGAAGTGAGGACTGTAATGTAGTCCCAGGGGCATTATCAACCGGTAATGCGCCCCTCTGAGGGTTCTATTGCTATTACTACCCCAGCGCGTTGTCCCGGGGTACTAATAGTAATTTTTTTCTAGAAACAGCAGTGAAATAGTTTTTCAATTCGAGAAAAAAAAAGAAAATTGCGCCAGGGATTGGGGAGAAGGGATTTCAAATAGTCTTTTTTTCTTTTCGTTTTCTTCTCCTTTCTTTGCAATCAGTTCTTTGTAAAAAAAATTGTAAACAGTCTTATGTATGTATTGGTCAACGGTTGCATCTAAGGTTTAATAAAAACCAGGTGATGTATAAAATAAAATAAAAAATAAAATAGTCCCTTCTCCCTTTCCATGGCGGCCTGGCGATGAAGGCGAAGGAACTCTGCAGGAAGCAGAGCTCTGGAAGGTGAGTCTTTATCGGCTGGGTAAGTACAATCATTTCTGTGCTTCTTGAGAATTGTACTCCTGCAGGAGAAGTGATGCACTTGCACACGTGTTCTCTTGTGGGGAAACAAGATTCTGGGGATTCACAATAAGTGAATATGTCAGCAGCGCTGATTCTCACATACTCACCCTCTGGTAGATGGAGATGCAGAAGGCATTAAAAGGTAATTATCAGCCCTTCCATCTATTGTTGTTTAGTGCAGGGAAACACATTAAGAATGCAAATGCAGTGCAGTTTTTATTTCCTTTATTCATAAAAAGAGCTTGTATCCCTGACTTGTGTCTTATTGCCTGAACAGCGCCATTAAAACGAGCATGAGTGGAAGAGAAGCGAGAGCAGGATGGAGAGAGAGAGAGAGGGTGAGAGGGAGAGAGAGAAATACATACCAATTGGCAAGGGCAAAGTGAGAAATGCAAATGAAAGCTGTCTGCAGTGACCAGTAGTGGCAGTGTGGGGAGGAGACTAGGCAAATTTGCAGTGTTCTGACTTTGCATGCTTTGCTATGAATTCCTATGCTTTGTTATGACTGGTCGTGCACTCATGCTTTTCTCGTCCTTTTAACATACATTTAGTAATTACATTATTATTGACTGTACCTGAATTCATTTGTACATTTGGCTACAATGGTAGCGCTTCAGCACCACTTATATAAGTCGAAACTATTGCACTGGAGTACTGTTAGGAGGGAGATGTCATGTGAGGGACACACAGCCTGCAGGTGTTCCTTGGTTATTTGCCCTCCCATTTACTGCCCATGGCCATGCCAATCCCTATGGCCATTCCTACCCAGTCCTTGCCCCAGTCTGCCCAAAACACATCCCCCGGGATCTCTTTGAGATTGCTCTGTGAAGAAGAAAAATCAAGCTTTAGCCAGCCAGTGTTTTTCTAAGCAGTTTGCTGCTATTTAATGGCTTAATTGACTCTGTAAATAGCTCCTGGTATAATAAAAAGTCTTAAACCAATTGTGCCTTTGGTCACTTGATTTACATGTGTCCTTTTCACTGCAGTCCTGTTAAAAACAAGCATTGAAAAAGCCAACAGTTTTGACTTGATATATTAGACATTTTTCAGGTACTGAAATTATGTGCACAGGTAATCAATCACTCAATTGTTCAGCTGTTGTGATCTTATGGGCCGGTAGTGTCTTTATATCATTGCCTAGCAAGTGCCTATCCCATACCTACTCTAAAGCCCAAACTGTTGGCTTTGTCAATGCTTATTATAAAATGATTGGCGGCTGTGCACTACTTGCGGGGCTCGGGGGGAGAGGTTTTACCGTGCTGAATCATACAGTATGGAGTGAAAATCTTCAAAGTATGGATATAGACTAGTGCAATTCTTGACTGGGGAAAAAGCACATAAGTACCCAGGGCGGAGGCACTGGCCAGTGAGAGAGCTTGGAACAATGACTGTATTGTCTGGCATAAGTCCGAGTTCTGAGCTCCCCCACTACCACACACCCCTCACCCAGTGCTTCCTTTGCTCTCTCCCTCCTCACCCATACCGCCTTTATCACCTGTGAGTAACACGTGGGTGCCAAAGGTGAATAGTGTTGGGGGTGACTGGCGCCCCCCGCGCGCCTCGCCGCAAGCCCCGGCACCAATGACTGAGACGCACACGTCTGTCTTGGTTCGGGCTTCCCGGTCGCTCTAACGCGGCCGGAAACGCCCCGTTTATTTGTAATGCACGCGACGGCGTGCAACGTCACGCCGCCGCGTGCGCGCCCATCATCAGGCGGCGCCACACTACTCCTTTTACGGGGAGAACCAACAATTACCATTCAACTATGCACTGCAAACCAAACAACACTGCAACTAGAACAAGTCACAAACCCCTATGCCATGAACACCCCTTTATTGGCATCCACCCGGGTCCCCTTAGCTAGCATTTCTCACCCTCCGGATCATCAGCCAATTGTCCCAGTACGTAATCGGTGAGGCGAGCAGGTTTCCCTCGCCCAGCCCTCTGGGGGTACCTCCGGCTCGCCTCCGGCACGGGTGATCTGTCCACCGACAGGCCCCGGGCTGGGGACTCCGGCATGCAGGGTGGGTCTCCCTCGTCCTCCAGACTCCTCCCAGGTCCGGATCAGGAGGTGGGTCAGTTCTGGGATCTCTGAGCTTTTTGAAGAAGCTTACATTACGAGTTACTTCCGACCGGCCATCTGACGCAGTCACCATGGAGCCCCGGACCGCCACGACGTCCAGTGGCTCAGGCTCATACGGCAGGGAGAGCTTCCCATGCGGATTTCGATTGCGAATGAGGACCTCATCGCCCGGCTCCAGCTGTTGTGGGCGAAGCCCCCTCCGCACGTTCTCTTGCTCAATTCTCACTCGCCGGTCCATTTCGACTCGTTGGTCATCGATCACCGCAGGCTCTCGTTCTCCGACCTCTGTCAACAATCCTCGCGGATACCTTCTGAACATCGCCTCCGCCGGGGCCACCCCCGTGGACGCATGGGGCGTAGTGCGGTATACCCTCAAGAATTGGTAAAGGGCTCTCTGTAGGGACTGCCCCTGTCCTTGGGCAATCCTAAATGTCTCATTGGGAGTCCTCATCAGACGTTCTGCCTCCCCATTCACTCGAGACCAGAGAGGCATGATCTTCCGGTGCACCACCCCACAGCTCACCATCAGTTCTGCAAACCGTTCACCCTGGAATGGCACACCCTTGTCCGAGCACAGCGTGTGTGGAAACCCGTGAGCCGCAAACAACTTTTCCACAGCCACCACCACGTGCTCAAACGCCACGGACTCCACGAACTCCACCTCGGGGTACCTGGAGTACTCATCCACCAGGACCAGGAAGTGGGTGCCCATGTTGGTGGACCTGAAGTCGGCATGAACCACCTCCCACAGATGGGTCCCCCTCGGCATTGCCTCAATGACTGGCTCCCGCTGTACAGGCGATGCTGCCTGGCACCAGACACAAGCCGCCACAAAGTCATCCACCTTGCGTTCCACCTCGGGGAACCACACCTTCATCCGGAGGCGGGCCTTGGTCTTGGCGGCCCCTTGATGACCCCGTTGTGCCAGTGCGATCACCTCACCCACCTTTGACTGGGGAACTACAATCCGATCACCCCGAAGTAACAGGCCCGATGTTGAGAAAGACAGTTCTTCGCGGACCTTCCATAGTTGCTCTAACCCAGTCCGGGCCTCCTGAGTGCGCCCCGCCAGGGCCTCGAGCGCTGACTTCCAGGAGCCTTGCTGCATGGACTGCCTCAGCACCTTGAAACACTCATCCTGTGCCGCCGCAGCCTCCAACTCCTGGAGAGGCATGGCATTCGGCGTGGCTGCTTCCACCACAACTTGGACATGCTCCTCAGCTTCTTGCTCACAGGTGTCACGGTCTCCTCCTCCAGGTGCTCCGGGGTGTCTGGAGAGGTAGTCAGCTGCGTTATTTGCCCCTGGCCGGTAAACCAGAGTCACCCCATACTCCAAAAGAGCCAGCATCCACCTCTCAATGCGTGCTGGCGGCTTGGATGATGACCCTGCTAGGATGGGCTGCAGTGGTTTATGGTCAGTAACCACAGTCAACGGGCGTCCGAGTACATAGAGCCGGAAGTGGCGGCATCCCCACAGCACCGCCAGCGCCTCGCGCTCAATCTGCGAGTAACGTTGTTCGACGTCCGACAGCGCTTTGCTGGCATACGCGACTGGCCGGACGCCGCCGTCACGGTCAATCTGTGTCAACACAGCACCCAGGCCAAATGGGCTGGCGTCGACGATGATCTCCGATGGTAATGCAGGATCAAAGAACGACATAGTGTCCTCGGCCGTTAGGGCACTTCTAATGTCATCAAAAGCCGCCTGCTCCAGTGGGCCCCAATTCCAGATGGTGTCTTTTCTTGTCAGGGCCCGGAGAGGCTCAGACCTTGATGCCAGGTTCTTGATGAACCGCCCACAGTACGTGACCATGCCCAAAAAGCTTCGCACTTCCGACACAGATTCCGGTGGTTGTGCCTTCTGTATGTCCAGTACCTTCCTAGGGTCAGGAGACACCCCCCCTCCTTGAACACAAACCCGAAGAACTCCAGGGAGGGGCGCAGAAGCTCGCACTTCTCCTTATGGAGGGTGAGCCCCAACGACTGCAGCCTCTCAAATGCTTTTGCCAAACGCCTCAGGTGGTCCACCTCCGTCCTTGCGAACACCAGAATGTCGTTGCTTATGTTTAGGACGCCCTCGAGGTCAGCTAGGGCACCCCGAATGATGTTCTGAAATACTTCCGCCGCCGAGGACACCCCAAAGCTCAGCCTCTTGTAGCGGTATAGTCCCCGGTGTGTGGTGAAGGTGGTAATGTACCTTGACTCGGGGTGGAGGACGACCTGGTGATAGCCGGCCCAGAGGTCGAGTTTCGAGAAGAAACGAGCGCCCTGCACCTCCGCAATTATGTCATCCAGCGTCGGGGTGAGGTGCCTCTCCCTCTTGATGGCTTTGTTGGGGATCCTCATGTCCACGCAGATCCTGACTGCGCCCGGTTGTTTGAGTTTCCTCACTATGGGGGACACCCAGGGAGTCGGGCCCTCGACCTTTTCTATGATATCTAGATCGACGAGGCTGTCCAGTTCTTTGTCGACCTGCTCACGGAGGTGGAAAGGTACCCTCCGATGTTTCAGGGCCACCGGCTGTACCGACTCATCAATGTGCAGCCGCACCGGCTCCCCGGCCATCTGCCCGATCCCCTTGAACAGAGCACGATGCTTCTCCAATAAGTCATTAATGTCTTCCAGGTAGACGGAGTACGCAAAGCTGACGATGCCGAGAGCTTCTGCCGCTGCACAACTTAACAAAGTGTTCGTACTCACTGGGGTCACGTAGAAGCGTGCTGTGATGTGAGAGCCATTGTGTTCCACTTTTGCTACAAATGCCCCATCCAGAGGGATGGGTTCCACACCACCGGATGCAAAGATGCGGGCCTTGGGTGTGACCAGCCTGGGTGGCTGATCCATGGCGTTGTAATGTTCTCGGGCCATGACGTTTACCGACACCCCTGTGTCCACGAGGACGGGGACTGGAGACTGGTTCACTTCAACCACGCACCTTGGTTGTCGTCGGTTCCTACTTCTTAGAAGCTCCACACTTGAGACAAAGAATATGTTCTCTTCGTCTTCTTCCTCCGCTTCTTCCACCTGGGCCTCCTGCTCGCTCTGGTCCACTTGAGCGACGTTGGACGGCCGACCTTGGTGAGTGGAAACAGTTCGGCCTTGGCCCCTTGGCACCAATACGGGCAAAGTCGCCCTACACACCCTTGAGAAGTGGTCTGGCAACCCGCACCGTCCACAGGTCTTTCCAGCTGCAGGGCATTCCGATGGGTGGGGCAGGTCGTATCCGTATTTTTGGCAAATTTCGCCTGCCCTCCTGGCTCTGTCTCGGGTGCCGCCGCCAGACATCCTGGCACCCCTTCCCCCTCGCCACATCGCGCAGATCTCTTCAGTTAAGATACTGCGCGACCCGGCCTCCATTCTTGCGGCTCTCGCCTCTGACACCTCGTGGCACCTTCCTAGCTCAAGGATGCGCTGGAGCGTTATCCCAGGCTCCCTCAGCACTTGGCGCCTGAGCTTGCCTGACGAGCACACCTGGATAAGCATGGTCCTGATAATATCCTCTGCATCGCCCCAGGCACAGGCGAGCGACAGACGCCTCAGGCGCCCATAGAAAGTGTCCAAAGTCTCGTCATCTTTTTGTTTGGCGGTGAGCATTATGAACCGCTCATAGTCCGCGTTGGCAAGGGGCAGAAAGTATGCTTGTAGGGCGGCCTTTGCATGATCATAAGTTCCATTCCCTTGTGGCAGAGATTCAAAAGTCTCCTGGACAGAGGGCCCTGCCGAGTATAACATCGTGGCCAGCCTGGTGTCGTCATCAACCACCTGTGCAGCCCTGAAATACATGTCCAGGCGGTCCACCCACCTTCTCCATCTGGGCCCCAAGCTGGAGGGCGGGCCCGACACATCGAATTCGGGGATGGGCTGCAGAGCAGCATGTGCACGTACCTGGGCCATGGCAGGTGCCGCTTGTTGAACACCAGGTGCTGCAGCTGGTTGTACTGGGGGTTGGAGAGCCGGAACCGCTGCCTGACCAACTGCTGGAGCTGCCGGTTGCTGCATTGGAGGCTGTCGACCCTGCGGGGCCACTGGTGCACGAGGATGGATCTGCGCCGCCACACTGTGTGCTCCGTCCTGATCCTCGGTGTCACTCATGAGTTTGAGCGCACAGGCACCCCCAGAATGTTGACCAGGGGCCGCAACTCAAACACCCAGTCCAAGATGACCCCCAGCATGGACCACCTCTGGATAGAGTCACTCACAACACACCTCTGTGATGATGAAGAGGATGAAGGCTGATGGGGCCACCAGGATGATGATGAAGGGGATGAAAAAGGCACTCTGCCTTTAGCTGCTCCAAAAATTGTGGCAAAGGACAAAATAGATTCAGCAGGCCCAGCCAAAATAGGCCTTCTCCTGGCTTCCACTCGACGTAGAAAACCCAAAATTGAGTCGATGCACTATTCGGGCATAACTCCGTGTAGATGTAGCTGTCAGCTACCAGGATTTCCAAAAATTAGGCCTGGGGTCGCTTCAGGGCTGAAACCGGAGCCTCCTGAAGTCCCACAGCCTGTTGCACAAAATGGCCGCCAGCCGCGTGGGCAACGCACTACCCGCGGCATGAAACGAAGTCTGTACTCTGACCTCGTTTCGGTGAAAAATTGTTTCTGATGATCACCGCCGAGCCCGGGCATCGTTTCCCCCACTCGTCGCCACTGTTGGGGGTGACTGGCGCCCCCCGCATGCCTCGCCGCAAGCCCCGGCACCAATGACTGAGACGCACACGTCCGTCTTGGTTCGGGCTTCCCGGTCGCTCTAACGCGGCCGGGAAACGCCCCGTTTATTTGTACTGCACGCGACGGCGTGCAACGTCACGCCGCCGCGTGCGCGACCGTCATCGGGCGGCGCCACAAATAGCAAAAAATCACCTTTCCTCATTGTTTAAGCCACAGCGGGAACATGACTCCGTCTTCAGTGTTCATTCATAATCAACACTGAATATGGACTCCTTTTCCTGACGAAGCACCGTGGAGTGATAGGTGTTCCCTTTTTTTTATTTGTAGATCTCCTTTAACAGCTACGAGTAACCACACGCGGGTGCTAAAGGCTCTAGAAAAATAAAACCAAAAAAGGAAATGTACCTTTCTACTTCATAAACCCATAATCAACAATGAAAACGGACTTCTAATCCGGACGCGATGTCGAAAGATTAAAGAAAGGTACGTTTTTCATCAGCGTATGGTGACTCACGGGTGCTAATGGTGATAAATGACCCTCGGCGGTGGGCTGACCCTGTCTGTAACCGCATCACTGACTCCGTTTAGGAATCCTTGTCTCCTTCAGGCCCTTAATGTGGGTGGTGGTCCGTTACCGAAAAGATCGGCCTGCCAGCTCGAGGCATATCACCTCAATAGATCATTTGAGATTGTATTTTAGAAGCAATCAAATTGAATGTTCAAATAAGAAACTTAAAAAAAAATCGAAAATAAATATTGTTTAGGCCAACATTGCTTCTCTTCTTATTCCTATAGTGCGTCCTTCACTCTTTCAGAGCCTTTCAAATGTGGAGTGGAGAGGAGAGTATTTCCTGCCCCTTCTTTAACCTCCTTTAACCTCTACCCATAAGTGCTTGTTCCTGATGTCCAGCACTTCATGCAACCACTGGGTGTTTTTTTTTCTAAATTACTTTTGTTTTATTCTGCATTTTGTGATTTTATTTCCCTTTTTTCCTGTATTTCTTGAGGCGGTGCCCTTGTATTACGGCGCCTCACCTACCACTGCCCGTATGGATAAATGTTCACTACCGTTTCCTGATTCATCCAGTGGTCCCTGGCCACCAAGTTAGATGGCCACTCAAGATGCAGGACCACCGGGTATTGTATCTGGAGTAGGTTGGCAGGAAGGCTTCTCAGCCTACGGGCACATACCCAGAAGCCAGTACTATTGCTTGATGCTGTCTGGCTTCAAGGCGAAGGTGCAAACCTGAAAAATTATAAGATGGACATAAAACCGAGAAATGCGATTAAAACCATAAAAAGTGTAATAATACAAAATGGCAAAGCTTATGATGTTGCAAGCAAAACAAGTATTCAATTACCTATTGCAGTCTTAAGAAAATGCTAATTCAGACGAAGAAGCTTGCTGTTTACTGGCTCAGCGGGTACCAGCTGGTTCCTGCTTCCTACCCTCACCCCACCTGCCTGTATTTGTGTTAGGCAGGGCAGACGGAGGATACTTGTTAAACTCCTTGAACTGATTTCAGAAGGAGAAGAATTTAGTGCAAAAAAAACGCACTGATGTGCTTACAGAGGTCAGACGAGCAGGAATCCCTCGATACAAACGCTTGTGCTTGGGCATCTTATTAATCATTGGGAATTTCTCTGGGTAACATGGCATCATAAGTTTGGGCTATTAGGAGGTGCTTAAGTGCCCCTGTAAACCAAAACTATTACATTGGAGTACAGATAAGAGGAAAAGGACATGTGAGGAGGAACCTACAGCTTGTGGGTTGTGGTAGGATATTTACCCACCTTTGACTGCCTACCGCCATGCTAATCGCTATGCCATTCCACCCACTATCTGCCCCTCCTTGACCAAAAGACACTCTCCAGGGATCTCTTTGAGCTTGCTCTATCAAGCAGTAGCATCAACCTTTGGCTTGCCAGTGTGTTTGCTAAGCTGTCTGCTGAGAGTTAACGGCTTAATTGCAGCTGTAAATGGCAACTGTTGTAATAAAAACTTCTGAACCAGTTGTGCCTTCAGCCACTTGATTTATGTCTCTAGCATGCACTAAAGTCCTGGTAAAAACAAGCAACAACAAAGCCAGCAGATTTGACTTGAAGTATTAATTAGGCTTTTGTCAGGTGCTGACATCATATGCCCAGGTAATAACTCGATTTTCCAACTGTTGAGGTATTATGGCAAGAAATCACATTACAACCGTGCCTAGCAAATGCCTATCGCATACCTAAGCAAAAGCCCCAACTGTTGGATTTGGCAATGCTTGTTATCATTACACATAGACCATTCAAAGCTTGTGTAGCTAATGTGCAATACAATTCATCATTGTCAATCTTGAGTACTATATTTCGTCACTAGAGGACATGTATAATTACATTCTTCATTAAGGAGATATTGACAGTTTATTTGGTGCATTAAGCAACAATAAGGCAGTGGGATTATTCAGCAGATAACGGTGCAGGGCACACGTTATGGGCTCAAGCAAAGTGTAGCCTTTAACACTGGTGTAGCGACGCCGTCGTGGGTTAGATGCGAAGTGGGGCGAGGGCAGGGAGAATAATGCCGCTGGCTATGTGGATCACTTAAATCACTTGGAACGATCGATTTCAGGCCACAAACAAATACAAATGCTAAGTGTGATTATGTGGGATCTAGACACAAGGAACCACATTTGCACTGTTTGTGAAAAGAAACTACTATCACACTGAGCCTATCAGTAGTGGGCAATGTTTACACACAATTTTGTGAAGAGGGGTCACTGCATGTGGTGGTGGCATTCCCAAAACATGATTAGTTGCAACACACGTGACATACGCTGATTTCTCTTTCATGACTGCTAAGAGGTTGTGAAAAGTCTCTGGGGTAGCCCGACGCTGGATCGGCATTTTTCAGAATCAGCCCTAAGTCTTGAAGATGCAGACTCGCCAACAAGCCGAGTACACTACAGGTGATCTTTGCACCAGACTGGCCTCAAGCAAATCTGACCCATGTTACACACTGCTGCGAGTGGTGGTGTGCCACCACACAATAGCGGTATGCTGACTGAGGGGACTGTGAGTTCCTCAGTAATCCAGACTTCTTTCTGAACCACTGCAAAGCTGGACCGGATTTTCAAATAGAAGAATGCTGGATGCTTTTAGAATCCCATCCCATATGATCGCACAGAACACTTTGTCTCCACTAGTAATGTCTTCGAAAGCATGAAGGAACACACAAACACATGTTGTGTTGGAATGTTCTATCCCCTGTACACATAGAATGTATAGTTGACATGCATGCAGACCACAGTGCAAATTAATCTGGGTACAGAGACAAAGGGATCCCACCATCTGTTCCTGAAATGCCTGATTTGACTCCCTCTGCGTGGGAGAAATTTACCAGTGAGTTTTTGGAGTTACACATGGAATGAGTTAACGGGACTTGAATTGTATGACAACTCAGTTGTTATTATAGGATATTTTCGGAGTGATAAGACCAGTGAAGCCTGCTATCCAAGAGCAGATGAGGCCACACTTGGGCAAGATTGCAGTCTACATAGGAAAAACATGTTAATATGCTCGGATAGACCACACCAAAGACATGCATTAACAGCAGACTGCAACTGACCGAAATGGAACAAAGACACAGACAGCCTGAGAGACCCGGCTCTACCAATACTCAATGAGGTTAGAAAAAGGAAACCTATGATTTTCAATCGATGATTGTGTGGCATGGAAAGGTCTTTTAGGGCTCTCCATGGCTGATACACATCTGGCCTGAATCATGGTGCAGCACTCCCTCCCGACCTGTGTCCAGAATACCAGGCACCTGCTGCACTGACCGTTGGGGTCGCACAACCACTTTTGCCCTCACGGTCCACCTTCAGCTGCCCATTCACATTCTTTAGCAATTTACAGATGTGAGCAGGTAACAGAACCATGCTCCAAAGATATTTCACTTCCTTAGACACCATATCAAATAGCAGGACTAGGGGATGCTAATTCCCTTTTGTTCCTGGAACAAGACAAAATGTATTAACACATAAAGTAGGGAAAGAAAGAAATAATGGTTAAGAACATTTTAATAATGATTGAGTTATCTTTTGAGGCTATGCCTTGTTTGAACAATGTATACAAAACCTCATATAATTGAGATTAAAAACGATATAAAAAATATTTTTAAAAAGGCAAATGGTTGTGTGTTTTTTATAACATAATGAGAACATATTTTTTAAAAAATCTATTAAATTAGACAAGAAATTATTAACACATTTAGCAAATTATTTACTACAAAATTAAGGGGAAGAACCCCTGCTCCCCCTCTCACATGCCCTGCCATGCCCCCTTTCTGTATGTCTAACCCAACCCAAAATCTATCTATTTGTGGTAAAACAATGCTGTAAAGAATGTTGATAAAAACCTTAAAAATGTACTTTTGACCAAAGTAGTAGAAGTATTAGTAGTAGTAGTAGTGGTAGTAGTAGTAGTAGTTGTTGCTGTCAGTGCCTTTTCCCATTTGTATGACCTCAAGGTGCTTTGTGGTAGGAACAGCCTTGGGGACCAAAGTCCAGGTATGGGAACATTCTCAGAAAGGCTTAGATTGAGTGTGTGCATTCGGCAAAGAGGAGGAGTTAGGTGGGCTGCCTAGGCTCCAGTAAGCAACCCAGGAGGCCAGGCATGTGGATGGGTGCTGACAGAGGTCCAGAGAGTGCGCTAGTGCAAGAGACTCGATATGTGACCAGCTAGACCAAAGGATGTTGTAGGTTGTTGCTGTATTATGATGGCAGAGGTTTTGTGGCAAGTCTGGTGTAACGTGTCCAGCTAGACCAAATTTGTCATAGTCGTAGCTGCATTCTAAAGTGTGTGGATGGGTAGCTGTGCCTGCGGCAGATGTCCACCAAAGTGGTACCATTATACATACTTAAAACCCAGATGCAGTTTATCTTTGATCTCTCTGTGTGATCGATCAACCAAGTTGCTGAACACGATTATATCATTCAGACTGATGCATCTCAAACATCCCTTGTCACATCCCAGTCTGCTCCTTGATTAGTGCAACCCAAATACCACTCATTGAAGATCTGCATTCCACAGTTTGCTCCTATAGCATTTAATCCCACAGAAAAAATGTTTTGCTCATTCTTCTCATGTTTGTGTAATGTATATGTTGATTCCTGAAACCCCATATATTGCTGCTCCATTTCTGCTACACACCTATTGTTCCCTGAATGTCACAGCCCATATGCTGTTTCTTGATTGTATTCTCGTTAATCGTCGATCTATAAACACTGCTTTTGACAGCGTCCTCATCTACAGTGCATTTTTTGCAGCACCTTATTCTGGACCGTGTACGCCAACCGGTCTCTCATTCCCCACCTAGGCTGGCTATATGTTCACTTTTGTCTAAGTTTTGAATTCAGAGCAGCTTTACACAGCCTCTGGGAAACCATGGCAAGAAAACTGCATCATAATCGTGAGTGAATGCAAAGACAGCAGAATCTAAGCAGCAGAGCGGCTCAGAAAATCAATCCTAACAACCGAGGGACACAGAGGACCAGGGAACACTTATGAGATACCAGTGAATCAGTGTACAATTGCCATCACAGACAACCACAATACCCCTGTGAGATTGCCAACCATGTACATCTCAAGAAAGCTCCAAAGATATGAGAAACAGACGAGAGTGCAAATACTACTGCCACGTACCTGCATTTCTAAAGATTCAACCCTAGCTAACATAGACCCTCATCATCAGCATGGACTACCAGAATCATGCCCTAGTATGGATGGGTCATAGATGCATCTTATGAGCCAGCAATACCACCACAAGCAAGCTTTCTCTGAATGTCGACTCGCCTGAGATCACACCGTTCATAACAAGACACTCCCCTCACACTGTCATCTACTCAAGCCAGGAAGATGATTACAGTCATCGGAGGGACTTCCTTATCTCCTTAGAGGAGGAATCTAACACACATGAGATACTCACGTCTACATCCCAATCTAGAAAATAATACTCCAGGCCCATTGATTGGATAGAAAGTAACCACAGGGCCAATTGGATCCGTATCTACAACTTCTCAATAGCGACATATAGCACATGCAATTACGACCTGCTCTTGCAGGGCAACAGTGACACTGATACCTGGCTTACCAATAGGCTGCTGTTTTACATCAGGGTATCCTGCTGGCTTATGCGCCCAAGTGTGTCTATCAGACTAGAAAGGAGGAGTAAGCACACTCATACAAAAAATACAAAATTGGCACCAAATGATATCACTTGAACACCATCCTAGACTTTGGGTACTTCTTATTGTACTCTAAAGTGATACTGATGCATGTTTAGGTTTCTCCAGAGACTCTAAAACAAAATCTGAGCGTCCTTTCCCAAAACCGAAGCTCGATTGGCCTACAAGACCAAGCACACTACCTCTATCCTGTCAGGAAGACTGTATGCCATCGCGAGCACTCTGATTGGCTCTCAAAGGGTCCTGTGACCACACCATGCTATGTTATGTTACCGGATATTTGTTTAGCACCTTACTGCCATGGTTATGGCTTTAAAGAGCTGTGGAGCAAATGGTGCTGCGGCAGACTGAAGTCTAAACAGATGGGAATTAAAAAGGGGCATAACATTGCATGTATATTCTATTTGTAATTTGAAGCTACTATTCAATTATTAACAGAGATGATGAATGTAGTAATATTATAATGTCTGATGTTTGAAGGGTGTTCAAGCACAGCATGGCTACAGCTGTACCAAATTGTTTTTCAAATTTGATGGGGCAGAGCGCTGAAGGTGGAATGGGGGATATTATGATCAGTCTTTCAACCTCAAGGGCAACTGTCTACAGTTGAGGGCTCTGCTTTACATGCAGTACAAATGCACAATGAATTGCAGGAACCACACACTTAAACAAACTAATTTTCCTGGTAGGCCGCCTTTCACAAATGCTGCACTGTGAGGAACGATTACATGGGATTATTGCAGAGGGAAACAGAAGGGCACAGAGTTGAGGCAACCCGGTGAGACAGGTAAGGTAGGCTATGGAGGTGAGGTAGGGGTTGGAGGGATACTTTTAGTATGCCGAGGAAGGAGCGGAGTAAAGGACGGGAAGGGAGCAGGCCTGTTGGGACCCTGGGCGTTGCCCGGGAGACCCTCTCTAAACACAGGGAAAATAGGTGGGGTAGAGAACACGGGCTGTGGGTGTGGCCCGTATATTGTAGGGAGGTAATGATGGGGAGTAGGCACACAAATCTTGTTTTCCCACAGCACTAAACATGGGATTGGGAAACTGGCTGGTGAGAAGAAAACATAGATTTGAGTAACATGCAATTATAAGCAAATTACATGCATGTTTGTCAGGTATCGCAAGGATACATATAATGCATGTCCCTTATAATTTAGAATTACCACTCCTACATGATATTCGAAATCCAGATGAAATCTAGATAACTGTTGTTAGACCTTCATGGATACAGTAAAATACATGCAAAACATTGCAATAAAACCATGATTTAGTGTGATGTTCCATACTAGCATTTTTCTTGCTACTTAGCACTGTAAAAGTGGGTATTCAATGCACCATTCTCGGAAGGGATTACCACTCTGTAAGAGCTGTACACAGGACCTTAATTTAGTGATCATTGGGAAGAATGTGTAGTTTTCAGTGCTTTGAAAGAAGAACGAAGACAATAGCTTGCCTTATTGGCTTGCAGAACTTTCCTTGAGGCCATTAATAGTGTTGTGGTGGTATTATCTTAAGTCAGTTGGGGATGTGTTATGGACTTGGGGTCTGCTCAAGAGTTGTGGGATATACTAAATAAATAATCATATTGGATTCCCTCCTGCTAATGGCTGGAGGGAGTTCTGGTAAAGACAAGCATCCTCACAGAGGTGTAATAGCAAGGAATTGGCTGTGTGCTGTGGTGGGTCAGAAGAAGGAGGTGGATTCTTGGACGACATTGTGAATTAGGTTTATTCAAATAATAATAATAATAATAATAATAATAATAATAATAATAATAATGTCCAACTTTCCCTATTGCTAGAGGGGTTTCCCTGCCTTTATAAATAAATAAAGGTGCTGGTCAGTCGCCAGGAAGTCTGAACTGAAAAGTGCTCTTCATCTAAAACTTACTCCTACTTGACCATACCACTAAGTTAACTAACTTAATTTAGATAGAACCCCGCCCCTAGCACTGTGGTATGTTAATGTCTCTTATTCACTCTATAGTTCTCTGTTTGGTGAGGTCTTCAAATAGTCTCTTTCCACCCTTTTGACCAGATCTTGGAGTTCCTTTTCAATGTCTTTAAGCTTGGTCTCCATTCTTGATGTTAGTTTTCTACAAGGCTTGGTACCATTCCTTATTATTCTTTGATTTGGATATAAATATTCTTTTAACTGTAGTGATTCTAAACTTCTACTTAATGTCTTCACTTCCTCCTTTTCCTGGGGTTGTATGCCGTTCTGAACATTTGCTTTCTCGGGCTTATTTGTAACTCTTGTGACCAGTCTGTCCCCTTATCACTTTAAGGCTTCTATCTGTAATGTCTGGATTATTGCACTGGGACACATTTCTCAATAATTTCTCATTGGGGCTTATTTCTATACTCTTGATTAAGTTGATACAAGTCTTGCACTTGATTTACTTTCTTGTGGTGACGTGTAGGACTGTGTGTTGCAGGGTGCCTCTCAGACTCCAGTACTCGGTGGTGTTGGCGTCGTTAGACAGGCGGTCTGCCTACCACTGATTTGTTGTGGTCAAGCCAACACCTCTGTACTGATTCATTTCTAATCCAGTTCCTGCTTGCTGGGAACGCCGGAACGCTCACACTTCACTATGCTGCGCAAGACTCATTCGAAAGCCGCAGGCTCTGCGGCGCTCTCTGTTTCCACCTCCTCCTGGCATAACCTCATAAAGGGGCTTCCCCTGCTTTCGCTCCTCTCCCTTTGATCATACTGTGCCTTGGATCTGCATGCTCTCCTCTTACAGCCTCCTCATCTCCATTATTTGTGTGAATTTCTTAAGTAGACATAGGGCCTCATTACAAGTATGGAGGTAGCCATGGTGCTATTAGCGCCATGGCTGCCTCCATACCGGGCTCCAATACCGGGTTCCTTCAATGAGGAATAACCGGGTCATTCCAACATTGGAGGACCCGGTAATTCCTCCTTGAAGGAACCATTCCCCATTCCCATTTGAGCGCCCATAGGCTCAATGGGAATGGGGAGGGAGGTAATAACAGGCATGTAAATAACGGCCTGTTATTAGCTCTCTCTCTTCCCCTCGCGGGACCCGGAAAGGACGTCTGGTTTACCAGACGTCCTTTCCGGGTCCCGCAAAGGGAACCTAGTAATAGGTGCTCTCATAATGAAGGGTGCCGGTCCCGTACCGGCACCCTTCATTATGGAAGCGCCATGGTCGTAATTGTTCATAATAGTTTTTTTCAGTTTTACCTTCAGCCAAGTCTTTGGCCTTTGCAATATTCTTCATATCTGATAGTCCCATATATGCCACGATGGTGGAGGGGTATGGAATTTCATACAGGAATGGGAGTCCTTGTCTCCTAATGGTGAGTCTCTCCCAGTGAGGTCCTTCTTGCCCAGACCATTAGGGAGGGTCTTGTGCAGCGGGCTCACTGCCCTAGTGTCAAAGGGTGATGCTCCCTCTTGGGAGAAGGGACAAATACCAGCGATCTGTCACAGTGCATACAAATGCTGGGTACACAAACACATCTCCCCCACCTTGAGCTATAGCATATTGTCCTCAGGTGGTGAAGAGAGAACATATGTTGCCCTTGAATGTAGTGAACTGGTGATTATGCTGCTGGAATGCAAAATGAGAGAATACAGTTAAAGGTAAGGTTGTAAAATAATGCATTGGAAGGCTAGCTAGTCAAAAGAGCCATTTACATTAAAGACAACACTCTAGGCTGGCAAATGGCCATTCTAACACTCCAAGTCAGTGGCTGCCTGGCACATTAAGCGCAGGCTTTGAGGCTATCTTGCACGGTCTCAGCGCATAGAAGTGGTGCTCAAAGGAGAAGACGAACACACCCATTTGTGAATGATCCAACATTTCACAAGTGGGCAAGTTCTGTAGGCAGCAAAGCTGGAAGGCACTATAGGCGCTCTTAAACGAGGGAGGCTATTGGTGTGTGGCTCCACTGGGAGCAAGGCCCTGGACCAGACTGCTTGGAAGTTCTTGAGGCTTACTAGGAGAGGGTTATGTATTTGAATGCCTTTGATGACAGGGATGTACAATTGTATAACACATGATTTGCAATCGCACATTTACAGATGGTGGAGGCATTCTCTGGAAGGTGACTTATACAAGGTAACATTAACGTGAGGGGGGACCGTGCTGAAAACTAAAGAGGAGTTTTGCACAAATGTACAAAATAATTTAATTATGAGGCACTGTATGGAGTGGGGGATCCGTTATGAGGTTAATAGAAGCGCTTCCTCTTGGGCCAGTAAGTGAGGTTTAAGCCAACCTTAAGATATACAGAGTTGGGCTGGTTTTTATTGTGATAGGAAGTGGGATCTAATGGAGAGTGCCAAGTAAGGAGAAACAGCAGAAGCAAGAGGTGGCATGGGGGCATGGGGCAGTGAGGTTGAGTACAGAAAAGGAACAGAGGGAACAAGATGGTGATAAAGTCCATGAGCTATTGAGAAGTAAGGCCATTGATGGTGTTGCAGATTCGGAGAAGGACATGAAGATTAAGCAGTTGTGCATGGAGAGACATCCATCATGGTGTCAGAAAGGTAGATGTCTGGGAGGTTCTGGGTAGGTTGTAGAAAGTAAAGGTAGTGAAGTTGAGAATGATTCTGGGGGGAGGAAGGAGTAGAGAGGAAAGTCATGAAGTAGGTACAGCAGAATTTGAGTTTGGTGAGCATGGAGATTAGAGTTTTAGTAGATTGGTGAGTAGGAAATTGACACATTTTCAGACTATCAGTCAATACAAGTTACAGAGGCAATTGTAGTGATAAATTATTGAAGGTTGAGGTCACTATCAATATCAGTAGTGTTGAAAGTGGCAGAGGTCGAAAGGAATGCACATAGGAGAGTGTGGTTTGGTGGGCATCAGAAAGAAAGTTGGAGACATGCGTGAAAGCAGTCTGGGTGGAGTGTTAACTCCACCCAGACTGAGCTGATTCTTCAAGGCAATTATCCTTAAGGTACCTAGTGATCCAGTTGAAGACCACCCACTCCACCAACTAACATTCTGTCCCCACCATGTTGTGGTTCAGCAGCTGGATACAATGAATACTCATAAGCGCACCACGGGTGCCTCTGTCCTTGACTTCTCTCCTGGGGAATGGGAAATTGGATTTGTTTTTGGAGCTGAACTACCAGAGCCGCAGCTCCAGGCTAAGGCATGTGTTCTCTTCTGATCATCGTGTACTACGCCTTAACATCGGTGACACTTCTGCCAAGAATACACTGACCTTGTTTCTACCACACTGCCTTGCTGACTCCATCTTCTGCTTATTTCAATCCTTCCTGCACATCATACTATCCTATGCCACTACAATACATCAACTAAACAGAGGCCTATACTGCTGCCCTATCTATGACCTCTGCAACCACAACGTTAATACATTTGTTTCTCTTTCTGTGTTACCATGTGTAAGTATCTAATATGTGTAAGACTTAACTAAGACAATGTATCCGCTGTCCACAGCACAAACTTCACTTTGCTCCTGCGATGTTGCACTCTAAAAGGTTTTCCTCAGGCTGAACCTTTTTGCCTGGCTAAGCCGCTCTATGTGCATCCAATATTTCACATTTAGCTAATACTCCATTAACTAACCCTTCATCGTCCATCCATCTATTCATGTTGTCCTTCGGTACCCATGCTCTACACATGTGTTGTAAACTCACACCCACCCCTCAGGCAAATTCCTGAAGGGTGCTGGTCATAAAAACCACCTCCATCTCCTGCTAAATTTATCCAACACTCAATCTAATTCTCTGGGTTTGGTGGGGGTGTGGTCACCGTCCCCATGGGTTCAACAGGCTGCTCTATTTTCACCATTCTTGCCATGACAATCCCACATTTCAGTCTGGGTGTACTTGTGTTCTTTGAGAGGAGAGCTTTAGCCGTCCTTATTGAATTCATCATTGTGGCACTCTGTGGCAAAGTCTTTGTGCAGCATCTCAGGAACAAAACATAACTAACAAAAATAATATGATGGGAACCAGTATTTTTACAACTATCTCTAATCACGAGGGGGCCCATGAATACATCAAACCAGTCTTCTCCATTTACTCCAGATTCTTACTCCATTGCAGTCCTCAAATTGTGAAGGGCCTCTATCGCTTGGGATAACAATCTGTTGTCTGCATCATTTGGGGGCATTTACGTAGAGCAAGAGAGTCCAATTATCTTGCAGACTCCTCCTTGCATAGCTGTGAGCAAGTCCAGAACATAAGGTTCTGGGGGGTAATAAGTCTAAAGACTCTCAACTCACTCTTTATTGAATTAAGGCCCTGCTCTGTCTGGTTCGCCATCTTCTGCATCTCCCATCTAGTTATCTGCAGCCATTTTTTTGCGTTGGATGCAGTCTGTATTCCCTGCACCAGAATGAAGATAAACAATGATTCTGTCTTGGTAAACCACCAGCATTGGTCCAGGACCATTTTTAGTTTATTGGAGGAGTCGTTGGACACGTAGTTAGATCTGGTCTGATGGCGACCTCTTAGTGAGTGACAAACTTGCTTAACAGTTAGGGGCTTAGTTGGTTCTGGTGCTGGCACATGTATAACCGATAGATGAGAATCAGGAACTACTAAAACCATAGAGTATAGGATGGTCAGCAAGCATACACCCCTCCATGATGGTGGGAGGTTTAAATATGCATATTGTCCACATACAGTGCACATCCACGAATGCTGCTGTGTCCTCAGTTAAATTAGGCATATACAAGGTTTTATTGCAATGGCTGTTAATTCCTATGGGTACAGTGCCATTTCCTCAAAAGCAAAAAGAGTACTATGCTGGCCTTTGTACTTTGGCTGGTGTTTCATTTTGCTCAGCCCATGTCAATTTCAGCATGTATTTAACCCATATTTTGTAACAGTTCTCATTCACACGTGCCACCATGTCCTCAAGAAACTCCAGTAAGCCCCCCTACCCCACTGCACAGCTCACTACTCCTGCCACCCATGAATTATTGGAGAACAGCGTTCCATTCATCTTCAACAATGGTTTCTTCTTGCACCACATCTGCACATTCCTCATCATCCATGTCCATAATGACTGCTTGGACAATGTGCCCTTGGAAAATACTCCATACTCTGCACAGGGCTAAGTGTACCAGACCCTGGGCTATACTAGGCTGCATTTCTCAGGGTTGTGAGAAACCTGATGGCATTCTCACACCTCTGACCAAGGGATCCTCTTCAGGGGCCAGGGAAGAGCCATCACTTTTGGATCCCGACCCTGGGGGTAGACTAGCAAGGGTGGATCACCTCAGTAGGTGGTCTCTGGTGATTGGGGAGAGAATGCCAGACGGTGAGACAGGTATTCCCTCTGTCCCAATTATCCATCACCCTACTCTCTCTCAGCCATTAAGGGATATTACCCCTCCAGACCTCCCCATTTCCAACACATACTGGGATGAGGAAGAGGTGACCAAGATCAATGAAGATTACCTATAGGAACAACATGGAGATGCAAAAAGAGGCCTACTACAATCCACCATTAGGCTGTCCTATTAATATAGTCAGGCAAGGTCAGGCAATTCACTTCAATTGTGTACACCGGACTCTGCTTGACTCTTCCTTACAAATTATCAGAAGGAAAGAGCAGGGAAGGAAAATCTTAGCTGCACCTTTACAAATTCACTTACTGAGGAATGAAGGACAGGCATGCACTGTTAATTGGAGTATTGGAGGTCAGCCAAACCCAGCCCTGACCGAACAAATGCAGCCCATTGATACAACACAGGTGTATAAAAGGAGACTGCTGATAGAGCAGAGTGAGAAGGAGTTGGGAGAGCCGAAGGGAGTCTGTGTGGCTGAGTCAAGCAGGGGATCCCTTCTCAGTCCCAAGGCAGGTTTTTCCATATCAGTAGAGCAAGTTGGGAATGCTGACTGGAACAGAGCAGCCAAGGAGCAGGGATCAGCAGGAAGAGAAGCCTCGAAGATCCGAGGAGAGATGCATGCCGAGATGGTGGCCTGGTGTGTTTTGAGGGGCTGCAGCATGGCTAAGGAGCCATGTCTCCAGAGAGCTGGAGTGTGGCAGACTGCGACCTGCTGTCAGAGTGAAGAGAGATACTCAATCCCTTGGGACGTGTGATGGTCCCAAGGTCATCTGAGGGTCAGGTGGTGAGATCCTCACCTTGACCCAGTGTATCCTGAGGAGACCACTCGCCAGCACCACGGTACCCGGTGCGTTTCATGAAAATAAAGAGAGAAACTCAGGAGCGTGTGGGTGGCTGGAGCAGGAGCGGAAATAGACAAGATTTATTAGCGACACAAAGGTAAAGAAAGCAAGAAAGAAATTAAAGAGAGCGGAAAGCATGAGGAAAAGCATAAACAAAGATGTGCTAGTTGCGCAGAAGTAAAGAGAGAGAAGAGGAAGGTGAACTTTAAAGAATGTAAAGAAAAGAAAAGGGTGCAGCGACCTGAAAGCAAGGAAAGGGTGAAGGCGATTCGAATACAAGGAAAGGGTAAGCGACCCGAAAGCAATGAAATGGGCGCAAGCGACTAAAAGCAAAAAGAGAAAGGTGCAAGTGTGCATGACAAAGTGAGAAGTGTGCAAGAGACAGAACCAGAAGAAAGTAAGGCAAGAAGAAGGTGTGAGTGTACATGATAAAACAGAAACAGTGTAAAAGAAATACAGATAATGGATTTGAGTGCAAGATGCACCTGTAAGGAGGAGCTAAGAGGAAAACAGGTACAAAAATGAAGAGAGGGGCTAAAGAGTGATCATGCTTAGGAGGAGCAAAGAGCCTGGTGTTTTTGAAAGTCTCTGATTCTACCCCCTGAAAGGATTGTATGTGAAAGAAACTGTATTATATCCTGACAAGCTGAACTTGTGTTTGAAACTAGAGGGGCCTAAGCTTGGAAAGGGAACGCTAAGAGGCCTAACAAAGCTGAATACTTATTTTGACACAGAAAGGCATACAATGGGGGTAGGGAACCCTAAGAAGGCTAAGAGGAACTGTGTTATAGAATGTTTTTTTTAAAAAAACATGGAAGAATTGAACCTTGGGGAAGAGAACCCCATGGAACCAGAGGCATTGAAAGTTGTTTGAAAATATTGCAAGAACCCTGTGAAGAATGTTTAATGAACAACCCTTTTTGATTTACACACTTTTATGACATTGGCAGAACTGGCACCTGGTGAGAAGACCACCTGAAACCAGCATTGGTTTATATTTCTGTTTGGAACCTCTATTTTTCCTTTTGAAAGACTTCCAATCACATTTTTGTCAAAGAGTCAGGGCAAGCATAGGTTTAGACACATGAGGATTTTGATTTTGGACTTACAGATATTGACGGCCCTTAGACACATCAGTTGAGGGAGCAATCCCTTTAGAGTTAGGAACAGTTAGGCATTACACCAACCCTGGAACTTTATTAAATAAAGGTTTTTAAACTGTTATCTCTGAGTCTGTGTCCCTCCTGATATCATTCCTGTTTCACAGGGTATAAACAACTTGGGTGCGCCCATTGCAGGAAGTATGAAAGAGCATATAAAGCAGCTCTTGTTTGACCTCTCCTTCCCCACATCGTACATGTGATTATACCACATGTTGTCTGATTCGGGGTGGTGTACATTGACTACAGTGTCAAATATAATGCCCTTGTACTGATTATGCACTATCTCCGCCTCAGCATCCCCATGTGTGTTTGTTCTCAAAAACATTGAATAATCCCCCTAACCTACTTTTACATGCTCCACCATATTACAAAAATCACATATATATCACATGACATCTGTGGTGTTGCACCTACAGAGGGAGAAAAAAAAAGTACATATATGCAAACAACTGCAAATCCCTCATAATTGAATAGGTACTAAGAACAGCTATAATATTATAATTAGGACCATGATAGCTCATACACTTTAATCTCAATAAGCAGCTGGGTCAAAAAGGAAACATGTTGCATCGTACACTGTAATTGGTCAATAGGAAATTTAATGCATAATGCAACTTATAGTGGGCCAATAATTGGATAAGCGCAAACTTTAATGGGACAATCGGGAACGTAATGCAATATGCAGCTTAGTGGTCAATATTTAGGTCAGTTTCATGGGAAGTTGGGGCAGTGTCGGCCGCCTTCCCAACGTCGGATAGGTGAACCCAATAACCACAACTCCTTCTCTTTAACCGCAAAGTGTGTCAGAAACCCCACAATGAAGGCTCCCTTGAGCGTTAGCTAATTCTAGTGGCAGACAAAACGTTGAACTTATATATTTCTCTTAAAAAATTGTAGCAGAGGCAAGTTCAATTTATTAGTTACTGCTGCATCTTCTTTTCAAGGAGCAATCTGTCGAGAGAGCACTTTAATGCATTTGGTTAATTCACACGTGTACCCATGAAACTCCTCCCCCAAAAGTCCTGTTGCAGTATAAGAGTATGGTGCTATGCGAGTGGGAGTAGGAGCTGTGTGCATCCCTCTCCCCATCGCTATCTCAAGCGGGATCAAGTGGTGGTCTTTTCTGGGCTGAGTTCTCAAGCTAAACAGAGCCAGCAGGAGATATTTCAACCATCCCCTCCTTAACATTACACATAATTTAGACAATTTGCACTTCAAAGGTCTGATCATCTTTTCTACCATACTATTGGCTTGAGGGTGGTATATGGAGCATAAATTATGCCAAATCCCCAATAGAGATGCAATCTCCTTAAATACATCATTAAAAAGGTGAGTTCCATTATCAGATTTTAGGACCTCACATACCCCCCACTGAGGAAATACCTGGCGTACTAGAAATGTTGCCACATATTTTGCATCTCAGTGTGCACAGGTGCCAGCTTCACCCCAATGGGAGAACGGAATTACTACAACAATGAGGTAAGGTAAGTACTACACCTGTTAGACATATCTGCATAGTCAATGTGAAGCTCCACAGAATGGCCCAGTGGGATGAGGCAATGTGCCAATCAATAACCTGAGCATCTGGCCAGTTTTGTAAAGATGGTACAGGCGTGCCGTTGGACCTGCCAAATCCCCTCCTTTTCCATCTTGACAACCCTGAATTTACGGTGGTCGTGACATATGCTGAATCGGAATAAAGGGTCACCAAGCATCCCTGGAATGCTTCCAATGCTTCAATTATGCCAATGAGTTGCGTTGCCTGAACAGAATAATGTATTAGTAATCTTTTCTGAACAACAATCTCATATTCCCCTTCTAGAAGGTGCACTACTGATGTGCCCATGTGTCTTTGGCCAGTCGCCTGATTGATCGTTGATGAAACATCAACAAAAAGGACCTCCCGCTCCTCCCGTGCCCTCACCTAATCATCTTCAGGACCTTAATAAGTGATGTACCTCCTCTCCTTCCTCAACAGGTATAGCAAAAAAATGTGGCAGGGTTCACTGTTCAGCATCTTATAATGTAAATGGATGTGCTAGACAAAATGACTTTATACACGGAGGCCCTCTGTGTATTTAATGTGGATTTTGATCATTCCAGTATTGTGAATACAGCATGCTCTATATATAATGTAACTGAGCACCCCATAGTGATGGTTGAGCTTTTCTCAATAGGAAAGGCTGCATCAGACAAAGCCTGTTCACATGAAAATTGGCCATGTAATAATGACACTAAACTACAGCTGTAATATGCTAAGGGATTGTGTGCCAGGAGTGTTTGTTGCGCCAATACGGTAGTCATTACTTGTCCGTTAGAATGTGAGAATAATAATAAAATGATTTTGTGTAATCAGGGATTGCAAGGACTAGAGCATTACGTATGGCATTTTACAATTCTGAGAAACATGTCATCATTTCACTTGCACATGTCAGTGATCCCTTCCTCTTCTGTGCTTCTTTGAATCATTGCAGGAGAGGTTTTGTGTAACTGAACAGTCAAACCTCCAAGCTCTACAGTAGTTACACAAAGCCAGGATTTGTTGCATCTTTTTATCTGTAGTAAGCTGTAGTGTATTGTGTACTGCCACAGCCCTTTCTGCCATTACTTTCTTCCCAGATGATGATGATATTATTTGTCCTAAATAGACAAATTCTTTCTGGTAATATTTCATGTTTTCCATGTCTGCTTTGTATCCTTTGACTGCAAATAATGGCAATAGTGTAATAGAATCTGCTCTGCACATCTCTTCGTGGTGCTACATGCTAGAGGATTGACTACATACTGAAGGATTTGTATGATCTTTTAATGAAAGTTCCTCACACAGATGTGTTCAATGCTGTTTTTCATCAATTGCAACCCTGAAGAAAAGCATTGGTAGTCCATGATCATGTTTATGACCCGGTGATTCAGGGCAACAAAAAAGCACTACAAAGAGCTCTATGAGCATTGCCCTTAATAGATTTAAGGGAGCATAGAAGCCTTAAGTTAGACAATCATAATTGGCTAAGGACCTATAGGAACACTCAGTCATTAAAAGACTTGCAAAAAATGCTAGAGGTAATGATCACCAAAGGTATGCGTTCCTTTTGGAAAATCATTTCCTCTGATCTGCAAACAAGGTCCCAGGTAAATCTCATTTGTGAGGCTAAATGGGTAGCGCATTACAGTGGAATATATGGGGGCTTGCGGGTATACGTGTTCTTAAGAAGTTTTCCCAGGACGCATGGGGCCTCATTATGAGTAGGCCGGTCCAGTAACAACGGTGCCGGTAGGCTCCCAGCACTGTTGTTACCGGACCGGCATACTCCGAGTTATGCGTGCAGGTGCCTTCCACCTGGTGGGTGGAAAAGCACCCGCTCGCAATCCTTGACGGTAGCACCGGCACCATTATGAATGTTGCCAGTGCTCCCATCCTCCCCATTCCCATTGAGTCCAATGGAATTCGAATGGGAATGGGGAGTCAGTTTTTCCAGCGCCCGGCAATGGGGAATTACCAGGACCGCCGGGGCTGTAATGCCCCAGTGAATCCCCATTGCCGGGCGCCAGAAAAAAAAAAAATCTGGCGGCAGCCGTGCCATTTTTACCGGCACGGTTACCGCTGGCATAATAATGAGGCCCATGGTGTCTGAACAGAGACCAGGAAGATCTTAGTGGCCTTTTAATCCATAGCTCTTATTCTAGAGCACTGGTGCCTGGCGGGCTGTCAGTCATGGTCTTGAAACAGAATCCTCCCTTTTGTGCAGATTTTTTAATGAAAATCTTTATGAAGATCCTGAAGGATAATAAGCTACCAGACACGTGTTTGACCTTGATATTGGTCCCTATCCATGAAAAAAGTCCTGCAGGCCAACCCTCTTAATTATCATCTGATTGCCCTACTGGATGTTTCTTCAAAAATGTTTGCCGCTGTTGCATCATCTATTAGTATAGGCAACAGATACTGGGAGACTTGACCCTCATCAAACAGGGTTCACAAAAGGAACCAGGACCAGTTAAAATGGGTTTGTTCTGGGTATTCTGAAATGCGAGGCAAGGGTAAAATCAAAGCCTGTTTTTATTTCAATCAATGACTTTTCTATGGCCTTTAACAGTGTGGAATGTGACCTCCTTTTGTGGAAACATTTAAATTGGGGTTGTCCAAAGGCCTTTTTAAGTTTGATTGTTGCCATCTACACCAATACGTCCGTGAGGGTTAGATTGAATACCATGGGCACACTGTCAAATATGATTGAGAGTTCAAGCGGCCATAAAAAATGCTGCATTTTGGCCCCTCTTCTTTTTAATATTCTCATTTCTGATATAGCAGACACTTTTAAAGATATTTGATGTTGTGCACCTTTTTTTAGCTACCAGCAAGACCAACTATCTTTTATTTGCAGATGATCTTGTTTTGTTAGACTTCACTTCGATCAGTCTGCAACGTCAATATGCATCCCTGTCGGAGTATACCAAAGACCAAAGTCTTTCAATTTAGAGAGGGAAATAAAAAGCATTGCACTAAATTCAGGTGGTTTCTGGAAAACTCCATCATAGACCAGGTTCATAATTTAGTCTACATCAGGTTTCTTGTATTTGAGGGATACAATCATAGGGTTACCTTTCTCCAACAGAAGGCTAAGGTAGTCTCTTTGGCAGTGAGGGCCTTTCAAGTAAACAAATAATTTGGTAATTTCTCATTGGTCGCTGTTGTTGAATTTTATAAGAATAAAGTTTTACCTGTAGTAGCACATGGGGCAGAGACGCTAATCCTTTACCCTGTGGTAAATTGGGGTCAAATTGAAGGCTACTTTTGGAGAAGGGTCCTGTCTCTTCTTCCCAGGGTTCCCGCTGTGGTTTTGCATTACAAGTTGGGGCTTCTGTCCAACGAGGCCCACGTGGCTTGGAATAACTCTGTCTTTTTCTCAAAATTACATCAGGGGAAACACCCACACTGGAGAAGAGCTATGTTTCACTCAATAGATGGATTGCTGAATGTAGGAACTTAATGTTAAAGTTTGATGTGGAGTTAATATTGTATAGACTACTCCCCATTTAGTTAATAAGGAAATATGGGAGTGGTATTGGATTTTAACTATACAAGAGGTCCGCACAAATAAATTGTTCTCCTGTGTTCTTGTTGATGTTAGACCTCTGGGAGTTTTATCATTTTACGTGTTTAAGTGCATGAGCCACACCTGGAGATCCCAATTCCTACTTCTGAGATTTAAACTACTCCTGACAAAATACATTTTAGGTGCTCGGAAGGGGCTGGAGTGGAGTCTCAGAATTTGTCGATTTTGCCTATTCGCCACAACTGTTGAAATAATTGTACATGTTCTCTTGGAGTGTGAGTCTTTGAATGCATGTCATATTTTGCACTCTGATCACCTTACCCAAGCTTTTAAGATTACCTCTGCTTGTTTTGTTTGGGAGCAGATTATGAAATCTGGAAATAAGAGTTGGGTTTAGCAGCTCTTCACTTTTTAAAGTATTTGTTTCTTTAATTGGATAAGGATCACTAGAATATATGACTACTTGAGTCATTTTGTGTACACTTTATGAATGGTGTTTTTAACTTCTGTATTTTAGAAGAATCTGTATGTGTAGTTATCATTGTTCTACTGTAACGTAGATATTGTTTTTCATGATGATTGTATTTTGTATTTTTTGCCTTAATTTAATATAAACAATACTGAATGCTTGTGCTCAGTGCATGTGTCTTGCCCGAATCCATGTACAATACTCTGTTAAAAATATTCAGGCAGTAACAGTACCCCTGTGGGAGTCTGTTGTGTTGAAATCTCTGCCCGCGGTAGATTAACCCAATAAGATATTGAGAATCAGGGTGTAATTGAAAATAAATTAATGCATTTTTCAAATCAATCACAGTAAAATGTGTGGCCTCTTTTGGTGTGTTGCAAGGAAATGCGGTGGGATTCGGTACAAGTGGGGACACTGCTTCCACTATGCTATTCAATGGTTATAAACTTGTATGAACCTCCAACTTGACCCCTTTGCTTTTTTGACAGTGTATATCGCCACATTACATGGTGACTCTGAGGGCACTATGATGCCTTGCTGCCATTGCATAACATTTGCCTCATGTATACCTTCATCTGCTTCTCTTGACAATGGGTACTGTCACACTCTATTTAACAGTGCTTCTTGCTTCAACTTAATGAGTACTGCTCCTATGCTCTTCAAGAGCCCTACGTCATGAGGGTCATCTGTCCATAAAGTGCTTCAGATCTTTAGCAAGTCATCTTGGAAATGTGCAGGCAAGCTTTTAGCAATAAGTACAGGGCATGGGACATTCCTATGCTGAATCATTATTTGACAGGGAATGCACAAGATCATTTACTGTCATTGTTAGCATCTTTAAACAACTGCCCATCTGACACCTCACTCAATGGTTGAGCAGGACCAATATACAAAACTGTTTGCCATTCACCTCATTCTTCATCAGTGCCTATGAGCACTATTTTGTAATCTGCATTCAACTCCCCCCTCCAAATCTAATGTGATAATAGTACCTGAGACATGGTTGGTCTGAACAAAAATTCTGATGGCACTCTCTGTGGCTTGTTTTGAATGCCTGGCACCAAACTCAACAACACTGTTACTCCATACATAAACAAATCTGGGTGCACAGGTGCCCCCCTAACAGCACCATCACAGAACAATGCTCTTGTTATCACCAGAGCGATAGCGTAGGAAATCTCTGGTGTGGAACACACTACCCCTTCTTCTGGAAATGAAATGGTCATGTTTAATTTGCTTAACAAATTCCTTCCCAACAAGTTCACTACCGTCACTCTGAAAACAAAGTGGCACTAATACCTCTTGGTTTGCTACCTTGATGGGTAAATCTTCTGTAAATGGAACCAAATGTATTACCCCAGAGAATCACTGTGTATCCATTACTTTACCTGGTAAGGGGATGTGCCCTTCCTCTATGAATGATTTTGTTGCACCTGTGTCAACCATAAAAACCCACCACGGGTTTGTCGTCTGGGTTGGCAGTGACTGGCGAGACTCGGCACATCAGGGCTCTCTGTGGGGTGTCCTAATTGGGATATATGTTCGACCGTGGTAATACGAAAGGGTTACTGCTAACCAGACTCACCCCTGTTTACATTGTCGCTGTGCCATGCGGCAATGCATTTCTGTCCCAAATCTATGGGGCTGGCTGTTGCGTCTGCTGCTGTGCATACACTGATGTATTATTGCATGCTGGAGGTTGCATCTGCTGGGGTACAGTTGCTTGGTATTGATACTGGGGTTTTTCTACCTGATGGGGTGTTTCCGCTGGCATCACATCATACGGAATACTGGGGGCATTGTCCCATACTGCTGGTGATATGTAACTGGGCCTGCCGGTCCACTAGAATACGCTCCAGGAATATATGGATAAGCTTGCCTGCTCTGACAGTCTTGAGCAAAATTACCCATTTTTGTACATTACCAACACGGTCCCGACCCACCAAATCTCACCACGTCCTGCCAAATCTCCCTCCTCTATCTCCCCGGCCCCCTTGAAACACTCCTCTTCCCTGTGGATAACCTCCTGGGTAACCTCACCGATAACCACATTGGTACCCTTCCTGATACCCTGGTTGTCTGGATATCCTTTGTACCTCCTATCGGTACACTCCAGTGCAATTCTCACTTCTACCGGAGCTGTCCTTTGTTCCACCTGCTGTACGGGTGTACCCATCACAACTGCTTCTTCTATACTCAATTGTGCCAACTTATTTTGTACTTACTTAGCTTCTTCCTTCTGCACGTTATCTGCTACTTGCTTTTCCTTTTACTGCCACCTTTTACAATGATATACTATAATCATCTGAATCTCTGCCCATCCATTTGCTTTGTTCCCTACTACTTTATTCAAATCCTTCTGTACTTCTTTTAGGAGCCCCTTCTTTAACATATTATAAAATACTGCTATTGTCTTGACCCATGATCCCCTGTCTCAGTCCTCCACATCTCCTGAATATACTTCTCTTGATCTTCATCTTCCTTCATATACTGCACACCATTATTGAATGTATGTCTGGTGTGTCAGGATATGCTGTTCTTAAAGCAGCCTACATTCTAGCCCGACAGTCGTTAACATGTGCCCTATCATGATTGCCGTCACCCATCAGTACCCATGGATATCCTGCCTTTTTCCAAATGTCATCTGCTTGGTCCCCCAATACTGCAGCAAACAAACATTTCATATCTTCTACTGCCGACGCAGTACCTGCAGTCTGTTTCTCCAGTGTGTATATCCACTTGTCCGCTTCTGGGGCAAGCGAGGGCAAAACCTTAATCAAATTGTTTCTATGCATGTGTGGCCAGGGTGCATATTGAGCCGTGCAGGGGCCTTTGTGTAGCAATGGAAACTGTGTTCCCACCCACTTGATTGGTAGCGTTCTTCCTCCTCGATTCTCTTTTACCACTGACATATGACCTGGTTGCGCTCTTAATATTGAGCCCCACACACTCTCTACTATTGGCATCATTATAGGCTGCCCCTCTTCTCCCTGCTCCTCATCTGTCCTCCACTCTGCCTCCTCTTCTGCAACTCCACTATCAACATCTGATCAGATGGATTTGTAATCTAAACTATCTGCTTGTGGTCAGCCTCCCCTATAATTTACCTCCTCACACTCCCTTGTGTTGAGTGGAGATTTCCCAGGTCCTCCATATAATGGACTCCCTTCGTTATTTTATCCTGCAGTGCTGCCTTTGCTCCACAATTGGAGAGGTTCCTGTCACTCACTTGTCCTCGTTTACCTTATAATATATAAAGAGGTACCACCTTATACACACCTACTATATACTGCCAAGCAGTCATGTCATACTTTACTCACTCCCCATCAACTCACTTCACACACACACACTTTTCCATTATTGTTTTGCCCCACAAAGGTGCACTTACATCTATGCATTCTCCAGAGTCCCTGAGATAAGGGGGACTGTCAACCGCCTGCGCAATCTAGGAGCAGCACAATGCTCCAAAGAGTACACAGGCCTTCTGGCAACATGGCTCCTGGGAAACTCTCTTCAAGTCATGCACAGGGACTGGTCACTGCAGATGGGCACTGCACCCCAGGATGCACAGCTGGGATACCGCAACTTCACAGAGAGTCTGGGATCCTGTCAGGTTCACCAAATTGAAAGGAAGGCAGCCCAAATATCAGGAGCTTAAAACAATCCAAACTACAAAATAATCACTCCACCTCTTTGCAAGAGAAAACAAGGTTTATTACATGCAAAAAGGGTCTCAGACGGTCCTGTAGAACTGAACTGACACAGAGCTCTCTGATTTCCAAAGGGTTACAGGTTATATAGTGTTGAGACCGCAAATTAACAATACTATGCATAATAATGAGTACAGCATAATCCCACCACCCTCATTGGATACCACCTATAGAACATGCTAATTCCCCCCTATAGTCCCTTGGCCAATTGGCTACATTTATACCATCCCCATTCCAGTAGTCACATGGTCTACATCGTCACTGTCGGACCCAGGTATATGATTGGTTGGTTCTTATCAATAGGTTTGTAAATCTTTTCCTGGCTCTTTGGCATCACAGAGCCTCATGCCCTATTGTCATGAATGTATTATTTAAAGGGTGCATCCCTTACTGCTCTTCTACCCACTGACATCACATAACCACCATGTTCTGGCCCCACAACTGGATACAATTAGTGCTTATCTGCCCACCATGGGTGCCTCTGAAATGAGCTTATCTCCTGGGGAATCGGGAAAGGGATTCCTTTTTGGAGCTGAACTACCAGAGCTGCAGCTCCACACCAAGGTCTGTGTTCTCTTCTGTTCATCGTGTACTAGGCTGTAACATTCAAAATGACGACAATTCTGCCAAGTTAATACACCAACCTTGCTTCTACCACACTGCCTTGCTGACTCCAACTTCTGCTGTTTCAATCCTTCCTGCACATCTCGCTAACCTACGTCACTACAATATATCAACTAAACACCCACCTATAATGCTGCCCTATCTATGACCTCTGGAACCACAACATTAATACATGTGTTGCTCTTTCTGTGTTGCTACATGGAAGTATCTAATATGTATTAGACCTAACTATGACAATGTAAGCTCTGTCCATGGCACAACCTTCACTTTGCTCTCACGATGTTCCACTCTATTAGGTTTTCCTCAACCTGAACCCTTCTGCCTGGCTGGGACACTGTGCATTAATACCAACATGCTACCTGGAGGAACTAAGGAACTTCCCTGTCTTGCATGCTCACTGTCTTTTTTCACTGTTAGTTCCATTCTAGCCTAAATCAGAACTTATACTCATACTTTCCTAGCTAGCCTCACTTCCTCTACTATCCTTGCCGCTCACTCACATACCCTCTTGCATTTTTATTTATTTATTTTTGTAGATCTCTTTCATCAAAGCATTTTGACAGTAAAATGAACACATGAATTCTTAACCGATGGTACAAATTTACAGAGACAGTGGTCGGGATACTGAATGACAACTGTTTTAAGAATGGACATGAGACTGATGCAAGTGAGCTTTTAGCTGACTCCAGATGACATGGAAGGAAGAAGAGGAACACATGTTTAGAGGACAAGCAGTTCAAAGTATAGGAGCAAGAAGTGTAAGCGAACTGAAGTGAAAAGAGGCTCATGTGGGCTTCGATACAGAGAGAAGGAAGAGAAACTGAGCGAAAAGAGACCTCAAGGGGGTATATAAGGAAACTAATGAACAGACATAGGGTGAATTGAGACCGTGCAAGCAATTAAAGTCAAAGCAGAGAAAATTAAAGATAGGGTAAAGATCAAAAAAGAGAAGAGAAGCAGAGAAAGGGGGAAAGGAGATGCCAGAGGGGGTGAATATGAGGAAGAGGAGGATGGGGGGAAATAAAGGACCACATTCTTAGAAGGATTGAGATAAAGAAAGCAGAAGCCAACAATGCCTTGACAGCAGAGAGGCAGGAGGAAGCATTGTCCTGAAGAGAAGATGAGAAAGAGAAAAAGACAAGAAGATGTGCATGTCATCAGTATAACTTGTATACAAACTAGGTTCACTCTCTTCAATATGTTCTTATTCACTGACACTGTAGAAGTGCCATTGTACCTCATAAATAAACAAATACAATAGTAATGACATGAAAGATTTTAATTACTAATGAGTGCAGAGAGAGGAATGCTGTACATTCAGAAAAGAAGCGGACCACGGACCGAACCCTCCGGAACTCCAAAAAGAAGTGGGCAAGAAAATGAGCGTTGACCGACCCAGGAGACAGAGTAGGAGTGGTTGGAAACATAGGACTCAAACCATTTGAAGACAGACCTAGGAAGACCCAGAGAAAAAAAGAGAGGAAAGAAGAACTATTGAGCGACAGTATGAAAGCAGGCAGAGAGATCTACAAGGATGACGAGATGAAAGTAATGAGTTAGAGACATGTGTAAGTGCAGATTCAGTGGAGTGGGCAGGACGAAAGCCACATTGTAGAATGTTCTGGGGTCCACATTATTTCCTCGACCCCAGATACTTCCAAGGCCCCAGGAGAAATTGGTCACAGAGGAGGTCTCTCAGAGGAGATGGAACCACAACTAACTCTTACAGTATTTAACCTTACTTCTAATGTATTAGGTGCAGAAGAAATGTCAGTCTTGGCAAAAGGGTTATCCTTTCTGCCCACTAACTGCACAGACTGATTCACCATAGAGGCTAAACTGTGTGGGTTTTTTAGAAGCATCCGACTCAAAGCATTTTTTCTCAATCAGGAACCACAGGAACCAGTTGAGGATAGGGGCTTAAACATGAAATCTGCATTCATCCAATGGATAGTCAGACCCCAAAGGAAATTCTTGTTTTTGAAAAGTGTGCTCTGCAAGAATTACAGAAATGACAGCAGAAAAAGAAATCAATGTTTTGTCGCAATTTGTTGAACTCTGAATGTCCGACCCTAACATCACTTCATGCTAACCAAGAGTTAGTAATAAAACCAGCTGATAAGGGTGGGAGCATTGTGGAGACCAATATCGGCAAACGGGGACTGATCTGCTCGAGGACAAAATAAATTACAAGAAACTAAAGAAAGAACCGACTCCAGTGATACACCAGGAAATATTGAAGATAACAGGGAGTGGCCTGACAAACAATTGGATATCAGAACAGGAACATACCTTTCTTAATACCTGCAATAACTGCAAAGGACAAACTCCTACAATGTACGCCCCACCTCAAATTCACAGGAATCAGTACGGACCGCGATGAAGACCGATTATATCAGTTTGTAGCTCAGTGTTTGAACCTACAGCGCATTCCTGGATTGTTTCCTTAAGCCATTAAGACAACTAACAGAAGCTTATCTCAGGGATATGATGGACACCATTAAGTGTTTTGAAGGGACTGGCATTGAATATCAAGTAGAACTCCCTGTGACCATGGATATCCAGGCACTCTCTACAAGTATACCTCAAACACAAGCAATCAACTGCATTCAGGAAAACTAGACCAACAAAATATACAGGACAGGGTTCCTAATCATTTCTAGATGGACCTTCTCACAGTGGCACTGACAATTTTTTGTTTTCATTTTGGACACAATCTACTATCAGCAGATTAGGGGTTCCGCAATGGGCGCAGCATTCATGCCAAGTGATAACCCATTCCACATTCAGATCAATATGTGAAGCAGTATATAGATGTCATCATCCTTTTGTGGCATGGATCACTTGAGTCTTTACAAGCTTTCTATATATGGTTGAACAACAGAAACCCCAAGATCCAGTTTAAAATGAAATGGAGCACTGACCAGATCAATTCTCTGGACCTGACTATTCAGGAAAATGAGCAACACACTTCAGTGTACCGTGTTAAAAAAATGCACTGACAGGAACACCTTGCTCGACTATACAAGCCACCATCCGGCCACTCTGAGAAATTACCTGCCATACGACCAGTATCTTAGGGTCCCTCGTAATTGCACATCAGTTTGTACGTGCACAGAATCTGGATGCAATGTTCAAAGTGAAGAGAGGTACCTTGAGGATAAAGGCCTTGGAAATCCACTTCCATCTGGAATTCTTTCTCTCTCCTGTTCACCATTCTACACTCTCTTTTATGCTCATTCTTAAAAAACACGGCTGCCACTTTTAACACTATTAAACACTACTTTGTCCTCCACACTCTCCAGGACTTGGATTTCTCAAATCTGCTCTAGCCTAAATTGCCTCCTGCTTAGAAGGGTGCTCCTTCCTTTAAAATGTCTGAGAATCCACAAACATCTGACACCACCATTCTCCCAGTGGGCATACCCAAGGATCAGTCCTTGAATCACTGCTCTTCGCCCTCTATATCTTGGCATTAGGTAGACTCTTCTCATCCTTTGACTTTCGATATTTCCCCTTTACTGATGACACTGAACTCTTTTTCTCCTTTCCCTCCTTCACTGTAGCCATCCCTGAATGGATTACCAGCTGTTTCTTGTCAATCTTAAAATGTATATCTCTCTGCTGCCTTCCTGAACTCTTTGGAAATGAAGTTACCTTTCTCCAAGCTTCCAATCCAATCCCTACTACACCCTCTTCCATCTCCTTCCTGGCCTTCTTGCTCCCTTTCCCAAGTTCCTTACTTATCGTGCTCTTTGAAAGTATCCTCCAACTGCAACAATACATTATTACTACCATGTCTGCTGCTTGTATTGAGCTTGTCAACATTTGGAAATTGAGTCAATTTCCAACTCCGTACTTTATAGAAACTCTAACCTTGACCCTCATGCTCATCAAACTCGATTTATACTTGTGTCTATTCCTTTGCCCTCTGCTCTACAACTTTTTCCCTCTATACAGAGACCACAATTTCACTACCCACAGTGTATACAGCCTATCAGTAGCCTGCCCTACTGACAGCATGCTGGTTGGCTCTTAATGCACAATCACTCCCTTTTAAAGTTTCCTCTCCTTTTCTCTAACGCTAAGAATGGTCTTTATCCTCAGTACCTTGATGACTGTAACTCTGTCTACTCACTGTTTCGTTTCCTCGACTCCTCTTCTGCACTCAGCCTCACTGTTCCATGTACCCTCATTCCTCCTCTTGCTACTGCTCTTTCTCTCAACCCACCAGGCTCCATTGGAAACACCAATGCCCATCACAATCAAAACCAGGAACACTCTAGATCTCTTGAAAGGTCAAATTAAACTTCACCTACTATATTTTGAGTAGGTGAAGCTCCAACCACCATTCCCCCTATTCGACACCATCACTCCCTCCAGTGCTGTGTAATATTGCACTCGCCCCACTATGTTAAGGTTTCCATTGTAAGTCACTTGTTTTTGTTTTATCCCTGGTCTATGGCCACTTTGTTCACATCCTGAAAGAACGGGATCATCAATTGTTTTAATCTTTGTGCTATTGTACAAGCACCCTTCCACGGAATGCATCCACCATCTGTAAATTTGCTATTGTAAATCGTGTCTGATGAAACCTTATATCCATGTTCTTAGAATTAAATACAACTACAAATCCTAAACTAGATCACCATCCTACAAACCCTTTTGTTTGAAGACAAAACATGTGGAATTATTTGAATACCTTGCAGTCTTTATATTCCTTAGAGATATCAACTTGTGGCTCGGAGGAAAAGGAAAGCAATGCTGCCAGAAGTCTATCAGCAACCATTGATGCCCTCTACATCAAGCAATTAATGGGAGGACCCACTAAATCAGAAGGGCACACAGTAAATGCAATATGTTGACCATAGTGACAATGCCCCATCCCACAACCCTCTGTTGGCCACCTTGGTATCCCATGCTTCTCACAACTGTTTCCACATAGCCTAAGTACACCCATGTTAAGAGACAATTGCACATAACCCCTCCATTGTACCCAGGAATCCCATATGAGTGAGTATGTCTTCTTTATGAATGGATAACCCAAAACATTGACAATCTCGCCCAGATGATGCCCTTTCAATGCCCCTCAGAAAGCACTAGTCGAGTGAACAGAATTATCCTCAATAAACTCAAAAAAGACAACTAAAACAGCCATAACTTCACCCATCTCCCTTTGCTTTTCAATGTCCCCCACTAAACTGGGATCTTCTAAGCCAACTTCCAAAGATGTTCTAGTCTGAACCTAACAACTCCGACCTTTTGTCTCATCTCTCTTCACTCACTCTTTTCCAAAAGCCTGAAGCTCATGGACCTCAACACGATCACTATATGCTTAGAGTTTAACAGGCTGTTTGACACACTACAGTCTGAATTCCACAGCCATAACTCCATGCAAGTTGTTTTAGGTCGTGTTCCAAGTATTTCTATACTGCCCATCTGTGCAAATTCTCACCCATCCTTATGCTTTCTACAGACTATGGCGCTGCAAAAACAGCTCTCTTCATATCACACCTTTCTAATGTGGGATTGCAGACACTTCTCTCAACTTGATGGACAACTACATCGCTGATTGCTTATTTTCCGTTTCCTGCAACATGGAGATCTTCCCGTGCATCCATCTTCATGAGGAGTCCACCAGACTCTGTCCTTAGCCCACTACCATTTACCCTCTACACGTATTTCCATGACAGGCTCATCTCTTCCTTCAGATGCTCATGCAACCTCTTCTAAGATCCACATCTGTATTGTCTCCAACCATCACTGGAGGGTGCCATGCTCTCTCATTCTTAATGCCTCAACCTCCATGGTCAGAATGCTTTCCCTTGCCCATTTCATTTCCACCTGACCTCCTGCCCTTCTCCCCAAGAGTCACAGTTGGGTCCCAGCTTGGACAATGACCTTAAACTCCTCCAGTGTATTGCCCAATCTACTACTGCTTCCAAGCTCAAACAACTTAAATCTCTAAAGTCCATCTCCTTCTAGAGCAACTCTAACTCTGTAGGAACTCCTCTGCTATTCTCCCATCTCACCCTACCATCTTCATGGTGACAGATTCTCTTTGCAACACCAGTCCCATTTCAAATGACTTCTAGCTGTCATTAAACCAGGGGCTTGCCCACCCCTTGGATGCATATCTCTAGCTCTGAATTTACCCCACTTGCACCCTCTGCACCAGCACCTTTTTCAATCCTTCCATCTCTTGTGAACCCTGTGCATCCTCTTGCTGATGCTCCATCCCCCTGCTTGCCCCCAAAATTGCAGGCCCTACCCCCAGAAATAAAAATGACATCAGAATCATCCTGTGCAGTCAAGGTCACCTTCAAGCTCCGTCTTCTCTCCGTTTGAGGGACTCATGCACTATCCCTGCAGATTAACCTCTCACAGTCAACGCTCACTAACTCCACCATGAAAGTGTGTACATTGACTACCTCGAGCCATACTCCTATCTGTTCCTTGTTCATCTTTACCATGTCAGGATCCTGTTCCACCGTACCACTATTGTAAGCTGGTAGGCTCTCGAATTGATTACCACCCACTGTAATGTACCCACTCACGAAACTGCTTTCTCTGTAATGATTGCTTATGTAGGTGTTCTGGTCGAAAACATCTCTGCAATCTGCTCACTACCAACATCTCTGGACCCAATGCTGAGAAGGTAGAATCCAGAAATGCCCATTACCTAAAACAGAGGTCTTCAAACTGTGGGGCGCGCCCCCCCAAGGGGGGCACGGCCGCATCCCAGGGGGGACGCCAGAGCCCAGCATGAAATGTAAAATATATATATATATATATATATATATATATATATATATTTATTTATTTATTTATTTTTTAGATTGGAAGAAATGGGAAGGGGCAGCTCACATGGTCAGACTGGACCATAAAACGATCTTAGGCACCAATGAAAAAAATGTCCAGCAGTTGCAAATGGATATTCAGTCCTCTAGTCACACACTGTTTGAATAGTGCTCAAGAGGTTGTTTTTTGTTCAAATGTAAACAAATTGTGATATTTAAAGAATATTTATTCAGCAACAATGGTCAAAACTACTAGCTGCATACTAAAGTAACTCCTCAAACTGACCCACATTGACCAGAAAAGTGGCCCATTTTGAATGGCCCACAGTAGCATTTTGCATTTTTGGTACAGTCATCGCCCTATTGCCCTATAGGCCAGTCCAAGCCTACCGGCTCATCCATAATGGGTGAGGGGGCGTCCACCCACAGGCCACCTCACCCATTATGGAGGAGCCGAGGAGCCAGCCCAGTGAAACACTGAGCAGTCCCTCAGCTGCTTTTTCCAGCTGAGGGAGTGCTCCTGGGCTGGCTGAACTGTCAAAGGGAAACACTATTTGCCTTTGACAGTTCATTTCCCCAGCCTCCCATGATCACTGAGCCATGCAACGCTGGGCGTGTTTTGCTTCGCCAGCCTTGCATAGCTCATTGGAAAGGCTGGCTGGGGCACTGCATGTATGTATGTGCGAGGGGGTGCTCCTGCGCCTCCTCGCACATACGGGCAGAGCAACCTGGAGCGGGGCATTTTAGCAACCACGCGCAGGCCTCTGCAGAAGGTACGTTTATGGCGATTTATTTTTTATTTAAATGTGTATGGATGTGTGTATGCTTGTGTTATGGCACTGTGGTGGGAGCAGGATGGGTGGCAGCACTGGAATAGTGGTGGGAGTAGGGTGGGGAGTGCCCAGGGTCTGTACTGGGAGTAGGGTGCGGTGACGGCACGCAAAGGTTCATAGCGATTTCTACATACTGTCCACCTGGCACTTTTGGGGGGCCCGGCCTGCCCAAACTTTGCTCAGGGGGGGCCCAGGCCAAAAAAGTTTGAAGACCACTGACCTAAAATGAAGAGCTCCGAAGTATTCCTTAAAAGGAAAGGTTCCGATTTGCCATAATCCTGAAAAAGGAGAACAATACCACTGCCATAACTTTTTGTCAATGACTTGCTTCCAGAAGCTTGGTCTGCACTTAATAAATATGATAATAATAATATTATTATCAATACTACTACTAATAATAGTAATAATAACTCTAATATTAATTCCCTGCACTTGCGCGGTCTCAATGTCACTTGGCCTCGAAGGATCGTTGTCTCTGTCTCTCCTAGGTTTCCCCTCCCAGGCCTAGTCACACCTTGAAACACTTGTGTATAGGTGCACTATAAATGCCATATGACATCATATCAACTTCACTAACACAACTTTATAGATTTAAGACCATCTGAAAAAAGGACAGACTCCCAAGACTCAGTGACAACATTGAACCTCAGCTATTACTGCACACGCTGGAAGCTTTTCACCCATTGAACATACTGCAATGTTTTACCATGTTAAACTCGGCATTCCAGTAAGGTCATCAGAGGACCAGTACCCACCTAACATCTGTAAAGCCATAAGACTCCAACCAGGACATGCTTACATCTACGTTTTATACGTAGAAGCAGAGCTATTCTGCAAGCATTCAAATCTGATTATGTCAAGCATATGATAAAAAGCTGACAGCTAATTCTGATGACTCTGTAAGCTACTGTAAAGTCAAAGGTTGATGATTGAAAGGTTTTGAATAAATCATAATCAGGGGCACGCCTCTTGGAAACCCCCCAGACCACCGTTTTTCAGCCTGCTAAGCCATTACAGAACGGTAAATACCACATGAAAATAAGGCTTGGTCCCACCCCAACGAACTGCTGGGTCACATCCTTTCTGCACAAGACCACAAGCATCCACAGACATGTTCCGGCCTTGTTGGGCATCATCAGTGAGGAGTAGCTTGAACTCGTCTAGCAAAAACATTAATATATTACAACAACATCATGCATCAGACACATGATGGACACAAGATGGAATCATACCATTGAGGTAAATGAAAAACGACCCTCTTATCCCTGTGCAGCACTTTAAACAACATCACTGGCACCAACGCACCAAGTATCCTTATCCTACAGTATATTTTGTCTTCCTTTGACACCATCAGCCAGAAAATCTTTCTAAAAAGACCGATGAAAATAGGAATGCAAAGAACCGTGCTTTACTGTATGACACGCTTGCTTTCCCACAGGATGGAATCAATGCACCTGCCTCATTTCAACTATCCACACGAGCCATGATATCACCTGCGGGTAGCACAGGGTTCCAGATGGCCAGTTTACTCTTCAACACCTAAATTACCCGACTCTTGAAAATCATTGGCAAATGAGACTTTGCATGCAACACTACTCTGGTGATACACACATTGCCCACAAACGAACAGAGGACTCGTATGCAAATCAACCTGATCACTACAGCTATCAGTGTTAAGAAAAACATAATGTCGTTCTTGGGGAAAGGGGGGCATGGTGCTGGGTGCCCCTTTCTGCGATGCTAGCATCCTGCTGTTGGAGGCGTTCATCTCTTCCTCAAGCTAGCTTTCTCATGTCAGTAAGCACCAGTGCTTTCGGCATTTCTTAGGTTGTTACACTGCATTTTCGCCACAGGGAGGTCCTTTCGGACAACAAGACTGAGGTTTAAGCAGTCTAAAAGAACGTGTATATAGACATTGTGGGTGTCCTTTCTGCCTCTGCTCCATGTCCCAGCGGTCCTCCTTCTCGCGTTGGAGAATAACACAAGGGACAGGTTTGGGTTTCAGATGCTGTCTCAAACCTTCTTATTTGCACGTCTCCTTTCCATTTCCATTGCCCAAGGTTGAGCTTTTGCCACCCAGGCAGCGGCTAGTGCCTGTGTGCGCGTGCGTGAGTGAGAGCGACGCTGCGTCACTTATCTCTGAAGGACGCATCTCTGCCACTGCTGCGCATGTTCTACGTGTTGATCATGGGCGCATCTTGTTCTGCTCCGGACTATGTTGCCTTCAAGGGAGCCCGCGCCGCTGCTACCTTGCAAGCTATACCTGTTTTATGAGTGACACATGTTTGCAGCATGGCTGTCCATGCAGTGTGTTCTATATGTGAGGGAATATGTAAATGCTGCTATGTGCATTGCATCTGTCCTGTGCAAGAGAAGCGTGCACATGTTTTGAACATGCTGCACCTGTTCCATGTGGGCGTGTGAGGCTTGCATTGCTAGTGCCTGTGAAGGCATGCATTTTTATGCGAGGGAAATCGTGCGCTGCTTCTGCCAGTATTCACCTAGTTCAATGTGTCTAGGGTAAGCTTGATGTTTTGGTGCTGGATCTGTTGAGTGTGAATGTGAAGAGATACCACCTCTGTTCTTTTTTTCTGATTGTATGACGTTTGCACTGCTGCTGCCTGCACTGTCCTTGAATGGTGGGTGAGGGACCCTTGCTTCTGCCAGTAATGCCCCTGTTCAGCTTGTCTAAGTTACGCTTGCTTTACAGGTTCTGTAGCTATTGAGTGTTAATGTTAAGAGCTACGGCCTGTGCTGTTATAATGTTCCTATTGCATGCTGCATGGACTGCTGCTACCTGTACTGTACTTGTATGATGCTCGAGGGAAGCTTGCACTGCTTCTAGCATTAGAACCCCCATTCAGATTGTCTAACTGAACTCTGCTTTTCTGGTGATGGATCCCTTGAGTGTGAATGTGAAGAGATACGACCTCGGTTCTTATTTTCTGACTGTGTGATGCTTGCACTATTGTGGCCTGCACTGTACTTATATGGTGTGTGAGGGAAGCGTGCACTGCTTCTGTCAGTAGTGCCCCAATTCAGTATTTCTAGGTGTACTTTGCTTTTTTGGTGCTGGATCCATTGAGTGAGAATGTGAATAGATACTGCCTGTATTCTTATTTTCTGATTGTATGAAGCTTGCACTGCTGTGGCCTGCACTGTACTTGTATGGTGTATGAGAGAAGCTTGCACTGCTTCTGTCAGTAGGGGCCCTGTTCAGTTTGTCCAAGTTAAGCTTGCTTTACTGGTGCTTTATCTGTTGAGTGCTAGTGTGAAGGGATGGGGTCTGTGCCTGTGCTGCTATTACTTTCTTATTGCATGCTGCAGGCACTGCTGCTACCTGTACTGTACTTGCATGGTCTGTGAGGGAAGCTAGCACTTCTTCACGCAGTAGAACCCCTATTCGGTTTGCTAAGTTAAGCTTGCTTTACTGGTGCTGTAGCTGTTGAGTGCTAGTGTGAAGGGATGGGGCCTGTGCCTGTGCTGCTATTACTTTCTGATTGCATGCTGCAGGCACCGATGCTACCTGTTCTGTACTTGCATGATCTGTGAGGGAAGCTAGCACTGCTTCTCGCAGTAGAACCCATATTCGGTTTGCTAAGTTAAGCTAGCTGTTGAGTGCCAGTGTGAAGGGGTAATGCATTTGCAATTTTCTGATTGAATGAAGCTTGCACTGCTACTGCTGGCACTGTACTTGCATAGTGTGCGGGGGAAACGTTCTCTGCTTTTAGCAGTAGAACCCCTATTCAGTTTGTTAAGTTAAGTTTGCTTTTCTGCGGCTGGAGCTTTTGAGTGCCAGTGTGAAGGGGCATAGCCTTTGCATTTTTATTTATTGCATGGAGATTGCACTGCTGCTTCTGGCAATGTACTCGAATGGTTTGTGGGGAAAGTTTGCAAAGCCTAATTGTTTTTTGGGATTGTGCATTGTGCCTCTAAGTGACATGCTCCTACCTTTAACTTTCAAAATTACTATGTTTTTCATCCGGGGGTTTCTTGTTTTTTCCAGTTCGTTCTTCCTCTATTATTTTGAGTCTGGATAAATTTGTCATGGGAGGCCATTTTAATGTATTTCTTTTGGCGTAAGATTAAGTCACAACCTTCTAATACGTGTTGCCAATTTATTGGCAACACGTGTGTGGTTGGATGGATGCAGGTCATGTTAAGCATGGGAGATAATGTGACAAGTGCTGTTTGTGTACCACAACAGATGCAACACAGCAGCCAGAGCATTACACACTCATTCGGGGGGGATCATCCTTGGCCCTCTGCTGGGATTTCCAAATAGTGATAGAACTGTAGACCTGTAAATATGTTCTGGCGTTGTCCAGTAAAAGTATAGCAATTCTGCTAAGAATGGTGGTTCTGGCTCCTCGCTGTGTAATGGGCTCTCTGCTGCTCTAGCCACAACTGATTGCATGTGCACCCACCACACGTTATTCCTCATCTGTCACGCTCCGCACCTTCAGCAGACTCTGCTTGCCTTGTACACACTAGGCCCCTTGACCCCCATCCTGTCACAGTTTGGCTCCATAACAGCATAAAATGCATTTAAGGCACAGGGAATAAGAAAGTGATCCTTATGACTCTATCAATTCATGCATGTTATCATCTATGTTCTCAGAGCTGAAAGAGTGTTACAGGACCAAGGATGCCCAGGATTTGTAGAGGGCAAGCTCTTCTACAGTTGAGTGCACTAGAGTTGCATGTTAAGGCCAATTGCCTACTTTCATTGGGTCGGAGAATCATCCTTTCAAGGAATCTAAACTGTCTGCCAACTGGGCACACATGAAGGAGAGCTGGAATGAGGAATTTAAGCCTCAACGCTAACACCTGGCATCTCGTGAGACACCCTCTGTCTCCTCGTTGGAGGTAACATAACTTACAATCTCTACATGTGATCTTGTCAAATGGTGTGGTGCATGTATGACATGCAAGCAGGTGGTGAAGGCTCATCTTAAGGAAATGAGTATTGGAAAGAGCCAACCTGCCTTCTCATAGTTCCACTGAGACTCTGTGGCTCTAGTGTTTGTAGTGTGGATAACAAGCAGAAGGCAAGATAGCACCTGTTGCAGCCCATGTACCTCCACTCCCCTGGTGAAATCAGGCGTTTACATTTGCAAACCCTATGTGGGCACAGATGCTTCAGTGGAGTAAAAACAGGTGGAGAAGGTGTTTGGAACCTTGGACTGGTCATTCTTACAGTGGAATAGTGCGTAAGGTAGAGCGTATATGCGTGGGTGGGAAGCAGCAGCATCCCTCATAGTGGGGCAGTGCAGGCATGTTAACAAACACTGCTATTGCAATCACTGCTGTTCTTGCGTCTGTCCTAAATATCCAACACCCTAACAGTGAAAAGGAGTCGTGGCTCAGAATTTCCAGCACAGCCTTTCCTTTGTGGGTGTGCTTTAGAGCTTACATTTGAGGTAGTTTAACATTTATGCTAACTCAGACTTTTTTGGACTGTATAATACATACAAACAAGTTGAGACATGTAGGTATAGATGTGCTGCTGGTATCTTGTATTTAAAATCCATAGCCATCACTAATTAATGTAATGGTAACTAGTATGCATAACTGTCATGCATGGTGTGTCATGCTTTGTCGTGGTAGTGCTGAGTGGTGCTACTGAATGCAGTTAAAGCAGCATGATAAAAGCAGGGGTTGCCATTTGCCTGCTAAGCACTGGGCAACTTCTGTCAAAATAGAAGGTCGGACTGGGTCATAAAATTGGCTTGGGCACCAATGAAAAAGGGGCCCACAGTTGTAAATGGCTATTCATACCTTTGTTGACACTGTTTGATTAGAAGCCAAGGGCAGAGTTTTTTGATAAAATGCGATGCAAATTGTTCATTTTAAAGAATTTTTATTCAGTAACACTGGTCAAACCTGCTAGCCCACAGTGAAGTAACTCATCAAACTGGCCCATGTTGGTAAAAAACAAAGTAGCTCACTTACACCAAAATAACTGGCCCACACCAGCATTTTGCACTTTTGGTTCGGCCATGGGCCTATTGCCCTATAGGCCAGTCCGAGCCTGTCAAAATTTCTGCACTGATATCTTGACGGAACACTTCAGAGCTTTCTTTTTCACCTCTGGGAAACAAGGTGTGCACATTTGGCGTACCGTGTTATTTTCTCTGACACCCTTCTGTGGCTATGCATATCATTTCATCGGCTTCTTCATGCACTTGCACATTGAGATGTCCCTGCACTACTGGCGCTTCTGCACAGTCTGTGTCATGCTTGGTGGGAACTCTGAGCTTAATGTAAGCACATGCATGCTTGTAATATTGAAAAATGCTTCATGTCTAGGCTTTACTTTTCTGATGGGAAAATCCTAATTTGTGAAATGGTAAAAAAAAAGTGCATCCCATGTGCATTTGCACATGAAGGTTGTGTGTGAAAAGTGATTGTTTAACTCAGCGTGTGTGTTGATCAGAAAGAAATGCAGTGAGAACAGGGACGGGCAAAAATAAAACGAATGAGGGATCTGTCTACTTTGCATAACAAGGGGCATGCTGGGAACATAAGGATGAACAACGAGCTTTACATCTGATTAATGTGTCAGTGGTAAGAGTTGCATGACTGATCACTAAATCCCTAACACACGCTGAATTTATCTACACATTTACACACGACCTTGAAATGTCAGCATGCCATGTCTTTTACAGAAAGAATATAACTTGGAATTAGTCCACATACCTTTTTATTTTTTTTTATTTTTTTTTACAAGTGGTTGATAATGTTTTCAAGGCAATAGTTGATTTTATTTATATTTTTGGCTGTTGTTCCCTACTATCTCTTTGTCTTATATTTACTGTTGTTAACTTATGAGATTTGTAATTCGTTATTTTTCAAGTTTTGTGAAAGGTTTATATGATGAGCTAAAACACACATAAAAAAGGAAAAACACTTATTTGGGCATTGCTGGGAGGAGATGGCCATGCCTGTAGAGTACCTTAAGAACATCACAGTTGTGTAATTTATTTTTTTGTAGCAGAAGTGTAAACGAATATGTGAAAGCACACAGTATCAGGCGACTTAATGTGTGCCACTGTGAGCAGACCCTCGTGCCCTTTATAGACCTCCCCAGAGGGATTCCCTTTTTGTAGCATTACACACATCCCGCTCCATGGCACCTGCGCTCCGTACCTCTTGTCTTGTGGATAACCAGGTCCACCCTGCCATAGGTTCCCTTGCCAAGTTCTCGTATCACTTCATAGTACTTATTAATTTCGAGTTTTTCCATATGTTTCGCTGTAAGCGACTGCAGCTCATTCAGAACATCCATGGGTCCTCTGGGTTGTAGCGAGGAAAAGTTCATTGTAATAGGCTACGCCAGACGATTGGTGAAGACAGATTCCTTCAATGCTTGCCTACAGAAAAGAAAAACAGACAATGAAGTTTCAAAAGATCACCAAGGTAAGTGCGGTGTAACTGTTAGGTGTTAATAGCTTTAGTATACAAGTTTGGTAAGCACAATATTTGCTTTCTAAGTGGACAACATTTCGGATAACTGTTAAACATTGTCAAATATTGTGTTGCTAAGAGATGCTTACTCAAGGGATCACTTTTGACAATGAATGAACATACAACAACAGGACATAGCTTAACACAATTATATATGCTATGTAATGTTTATATTTTTGTATTTTGAACAGGATGTCAAACAGAAACATCTTACAAAATAGGGAATAACAGAGAGGATAGCCAGTCCGCAGGTAACGTAATTATGTTCACACCCGGGGAAGGGCGCTCAGCCAATCAGGTGGCTGGAAACGCAGGCAAGAAGACACCACCTGCGGTTTCCAGTCACCCGAGGCCCTTCTGCCAGTGCCACCATCTTGATTGTAGGGAGGCATCGGGGAGCCACGCCCTGTTGCATCCCCACGCCCCCCCACTCTCCTCTAATTCCTTCAAGAAATCCTGCACACTTCCCAAACCTTGCACCCCCCCCCCCACTTACCTGCTGGAATGGAGCTTTCTGCTCCGGCCCACGCGTGATGACCACCATAAAGAAAAAAGCTACTAAGCGCCTTCTCTATTTACTATGGCTACGGCCATCATTTTGTATTTATTATGGGAGATGGGGCTTGCACAATATGTGCGGATCTGGTCTCAAAGAAACAAAAATAACAAAATGATTTCACCCTGATTGAACCACAGTGTGTGAAAAGCAATCACCCACACGGGGTGGGGGGCATACCGGCTGGTAATGGCCCTGAGCCCTTGCTGAGGCCTGAGCGAATGCCCCACTAAGCAGTGATGATTGCTATAATCAAACCGGATCCTCGACATAATAGCACATTTGTAAGGTCATGTCGATGTATCAACCTTCACATTATCTAGGATGTATGTTGTTCTACAATAAATCAACCCTTCACCCAATGAGGTTCATATTGTTCAAGATGTTCGGTGTCCTTTGTACCACATGTGCCTCCAGTATAATCACCTGGGACCTGACACAATCTGCAGGGATTCTGTTGTAACTAGAGTCTTAAGGCTTGGGTTCCCTGAGGGCAGGCCAATCCATTGAGCCCATAGAGCCCTCTACAGCTTACGAGGGAAAACTCCTCCTCCCCTCACCAAAGGCCTACTTAGGTTTCGTCGTTAGCTCCTGGTGGGACAACTCTCCCCTTGCACATACATTCTGTAGTGCAAACGCATGGCTGTGCTTTAAAGGCAAGTGACCAGCTGCCACTAAACTCTTCCACACTTCACTTCACCTTCACTCATTCTTCATTATTTTACCATGGGTGGTATTGTAACTCTCCTGGTTACGGGGTGACTGCCACCCATATACGTTTCTCCCAAACAATGATAGATTTACTTTTTAAATACTTTCTGTTTTACTTGTCAGTCTCTCATCACTCCATTTATTCATCAATCTATAATGATGTCCAATACATGTCCCTGTTGCTTCACCCATGCCAGAAACACATGAGACAGCCCCTGCTTAGGGACCTCTGTCATTATGTCTTAATCAACATAAAGGCAATGTTCCTGTCGTTATGTGTTAGGGTTCTCCCATTTCATCTAGGGAAGGGGAGGCTGGGGAAATGTTAAGTGGGGCATCTCTAAATTAGGGACTCTGTTCACTCACAGCATCACTCACCTGAAAAAGTCTATTACCTTTTTCCACCTCACACCTTCTGCTTACAGACTGCCCCTGCTGCCCTACTCTGTGACAAGTGTTCACACTTATTGGTTCAGTTAACTGCCAGTCATGCCTTCACGGTGGTACACGTACTCCCTTCTTTCTTCCCTGACACCATGCTGCCACCTACTGCCAGATCCTTGACACAGAAGTGTTGAGCCACACAAATCAGCATGGCATCAAACCAGACACTTCTAATCTGAAGCTTAACCCCTCAGTTCCCAGGTAGCATCTTCCCATTACTGACCACCTACATAGAAAGAAACGACATGCTGTTTCCACAAAAAGCCCTGGGGTTACACATGCATCAAAGTGCAATAACTTTGATCACACTTTGCGCACACTCATCATCTCCAAGGCCTAGCAGGACCTGTTTATATTCTCTAACAAAGCCTAGGACAACACCAGTCTTTGATCCCTAAACATAAGCTGTTGACAGGTCAGAATAGACACATGCTACAAACATATGAAAGTGTGCACCTGCTAACCACTGAAGGGTCCTGACCATGAGGCATTGTCAACATTTCTGTGTTACTTGTGGTACAAACTGGGTTTTGTATGCTCCTTTCTTTCTTAAGAGCATTTGGCTCTCACAGAGGAAGCAAGGGAAACTGACCCACAAGAGGCTTGCATCTCAAATGATAGCTGTATCCAAAACCATAATTGTGTGACTCGCCATGGTACCTGTTGCAACCAAGCTCAGCATCAGTGTCAACTCCAACTAGAGCAATTAGCCAGTGTTCGGCTATAATCTTAATTCCTGTGCCAGCCCAATACCACAGTTGAATTGAACACCCTGCATTGGGAATGTTAGAGTTTATCAGGATTGTTTATAGACTTTGGTTTTTCCAGGTGATGGTTAATGACTCACGTAAACCTAAATACAGAGACTTGGGTTCTCTCCATTTTACATCACCTTTCCATGATCTTATAAACGCAAAGGCCATCTAACGTTCCTAAAATACATTAAGATCTACTATTGTCTGGACATTGCTTCTATTCAATAACTTGTTAGCCATATCGTGAACCGCCATACTCCATGAAAGAGCACTGTGACTACTGCATGTTCACTACTACCAATAGGTGAACAGGGGCAGCTGAAGCTGTAAGGCTTCCCTAAGAAGGGAAGGCTACGGTACCATAGAGGCTGGTGAAAAAGCCTGACACAACCCATCTGCTGTTACATAGCCACTAAGAAACACCACACATCAATTGGCAACCCGTAACACAATTAAGTTACCAGGCTATGGTGGACACTGAGAAATCAATGAAATCAGACAACTGAGCTTCAGACAAGCAGCCACCAACATATGTCAGAGGGATCCCTATACTGGGAAGAAAGGGATCGAAGAAGAGAAGTGCAGCAGGGCACCACCATCCTCAGGAACTGAGCACTCAAGCACATAGAGTCCCCTTTGGTTCTGCAGTGTGCATATACCCAGGACAGCCACGTCCTCTCGCTTGGGATTGCCTGAGCATGCATGACCAAGGAGGAAGCAAAGGCCAGGGCAATGGTAGTCCTCTTCAATCAGTGGGGCTTATGTAGACATGCTGAGCCACCAAGGGGGGGTTAACAATAGACTGTATACCCAAGAGGCAGAGTGGGACATTACACCATCAGCTCAGACTCTTCTGACCTGGCATCCATCTTGTCTTCCCACTGCTTGGTTAGGTTCAATAACAAGATGACAGACCCCCTGTATTGAGTACAGGGGAAATAGACTCATTTCCTATGGTCAGGGCAGAATCACCTGTAGCAAAATGTGTTTTACTAGCTGTCATTTCTTGGACTTCAATACTTTCAGAGGAAGGGTTCAGCAAGGTTGGGAGCTCCTCGGCATGTATGCATGAGGCCAAGGTAGCTTGCACTGACCTACATATGCCATATGTTATACAGATTAGTCCCCCAATCAATACTGTGTGGTGACACCTTTATTCCTCCCACCAAGATCAAACACTTGGTCACCAGCCTATCTTAGCCATACCCAGTCCATAGCTAGCATGCAACACTCATAGTACACTCCTATGAAGAAGATGTCAACGAGAGGAAATGGCTCTCACTCCATGAAAATGTCTGAGGGTGCAGAGAATAGCATTCAGGTGTGCTATGGTAAATAACTCCTTCATTCCATCCAGCTAATTCCTTGAAACACCTACCTCCTTTTAAATCATGGAAGCCTGGAGTTTGATCGGCACAACAAGTACCCCAAGATTAACAACTTTGCAATTCTCTGAACTCTCCAGTGTCATGACCTCAGTGTACTCAGTTAGGAGGGCGATGTTGTGACAACAAGGGCTAGTTAGCACCCTTGGCCACCTGGGTTTCAGAACTCATGCTTAAGCAGTGAGCTATTGTCCTGAGGTAAAATTCAATGCACCAAACGGCGGTGCGGGAAAAAACTGTGGCAATTCAGTTGTAACTATGTGACCACTGCATTACAGCTGCATTACCGCACTGCCATACTACAACTTTGGTGGTTAGGTGGAGAATCTTCCTCCAGCAAAATGCTGGATGAAAATTCTCCACCTTACCACCAACAAACAGCAAAATTGGCAGAATTACAATTCCCATGGAGCCGCATGGGAACCAGAAATTGGTGACATACACTGCATTCTAATACTTGTAATCCTGCAGTAAATCCTAGGAACCAAGTGGCACTTACAGAAATAAAATGTGGCAGTATTTTTGTAGATTTACCACAAAAAACACTGCAAAACTTGTAATGAGGCCCAATGTAAGGCATTTTCATACGGAAAATGAACACTGTTCTTAGGCTGTTATGGACAGAGGTTAAGTTAATGGACAGATTGTGTGCACAGTCGGTGTGCACAGAAGTGATAAGGATGTTTTTCAAAGCATCTGGCCACCATATTCCCCGTGGTCTCCGGTTCCATGCTACTGAAGCTTCATTCAGTGCTTGTAAGGAGTGAAAAGAGAAGCGCTTCAAACCCTGGTTATTTACACATCATGCTTGTACAAGAAGATTACAGTTTTGCAGTCCCTTTCAGAAGTTAAAGCAAATAGAAGTGGTTAAACCTAGAACGCGATCTACCTACACCCAGACAGTGCTGCAACCCACTAAACACCTATGTTATAAAATAGTAACATATATCCTTCCTGCTTTCATCATGTAAGAACAGGTTGCCATTCAGTCAGCAAAGAGTGCTGGCTCAGTAGCAAGGCCAAATCTGAAGCTGCACGGTCCATTATTAAGAATGTTGTGGACCTCAAAATCATCTCATCATATCAAGTTCAGAGACAAATACTGCCTCTAGAAGTCTAGACAGTCCAAGAAGCCCTGCCATAGGGTAGCAATTATCCAAAAAGGCAGAGGGCCTCATCACGAGTCTGGCGGTAACCTTTAAATGCAGTGGTAGCACTATTACTGCCACATTTAGGGGCCGCCAGATCATGGCCTTGGCGGATTTCCCCCCAGCTCAGGCCGCCGGCGGTAATACCGCCTATATTTGGCGCTATTACCGCCGGTGGAAGATCCACATGAATTTTCCCCATTGGACCCAATGGGGGATGAGAAATTCCCGAAAGGGCCCAATGGGGAATGGGCACTAACCGTTCTGCCAAACCCGTGATCCAGCGCTAATAGTGCCGGGGGGTTTGGCGGTAGGGCTAATAGCATCGGCGGTAATAACACCAGCGTTACTGCCCAACTCGTGATGAGGCCTAGAGTGTCTGAAATTGATTGTGATCCTCATGAAGCAAAAGGCATCTTACTTGTGGGGCCAATTATTTGGTAGACGGTCATCATAGTGTTAAGAATGCAAAGCATTGATGGGATGACCAGGAATAGCAGGCATGCAGTAGGCTCTTAAAAAGGTCTCCAGAGACATAGGAGAGGAGAGTGAGTACAAGCCTTGGAGGGGGCTGTGAGCATAGCAAGATAGGCAATAGGAGTAGACATGTCTGCTGAAATGTACTAAATAAAATCCCATATAATGCGTGTATTACAAGCCACTGGGAGTGGTGGCACTAACCAGAGAAGTTCTGATATCTATAGTGCAGACTTCCATGTTTTAGACATGTACTATGTTGTCAGATTCAGCTGCAGAGGCTGTGGCCTAATAATATTTTACATGGCATGATGTGCATCAGTACATTAGGAACAAAAGCATACATGTCCTGGGGGGTTTGTTAGAAAGCTCCAAAAACGATTAAATAAAGCTTGTTACATAGGAATCACCCTTTCCTCTAAAAGAAACAGGGCAACAATTGTCAGAGCTGTGGTCCATTAAAAAGCAGCAAGTCCTGAAGAACTCTGCAAATCACGTGGTTACAAACATTTTGAGAAGAAACAGATAACTCCCTAACACAGTATTAAAGAAGTAACTCTGGTCCAAAATCCCCCCATAAAGACACTACAACCTACTTACACAATAGGATCAAGGAGTCCAGTCTTATGAAAATGCTTTGCTCTAATGTCAGGGAAACAGACAGGAGTCTGTAATAGAGATCCAGATCCAGGGATGCTCAGGATACTGGCTCAGGGGATGAAGAATGCAGCTTTATAATGTTCCTGTCATGAAACACCGTGGGGGGTGGGCTACAGGCAGCTCCAGGATTCATGAGGGAAAGGTATGAGAGGCAGATCAAATGAAGCATCCCCCAGCAGAGGCACTCCCCCAGCAGCCCAGGTCTAACTGACACTGACAGAACACTCACCACCAGGGTTCCACCGCTCATCATTCCACATGACATCAGACACACTCTCCTTCACAGCTCCCCTCACTCACACCCACACGTGACAGGTAAGGCAGGACACAACAAAGTCCCCAGTGCTTAAAGGGGATGGGTCAATCAAGGGGCGTTTGGGGTGCATGCTAATGGCCATTGGCATTCGTGTGAGAGCACAGCCCAACCCATGAAACATATTAAACTAATCCAAGACCTCTTTTGCTGATTGCATGATATTTTGGTCAGATTATGCCTACTACTTTGAATCCCCAGCTCGAGGTCGCAACTTGTTGAGGATGGTGGTGGTGATGATGATGATGATGATAATGAGACTTTAAAGAATAGTGTGATTGCACAGCTGCATGAACATTGGGATTGGTTTCAGCTGTTTGATGATCATCCAATCAGGCTTTTGCCCGGTTCATGCACTGGAGTCATCAGTGCTGTCAGTTTTGGACAACAGCTTGCTTATAGCAGATTGCGTTGGGACAGCACTGCTGATCCACCTGGACATGAGCACCACCTTTGAAACAAGGGACCAGCATTTTCCCAAGCAGCTTCCCATCAGTGTGGCCAGTTTCTCTTCGAAGGCGTTGATTATGTTCATCCTCATAACATATGGGCTGTTTTTTAGAGACACTAGAGATCCACTGGGAGGGCTACTTCTGTGGAAATTAAAGACACACCCCAAACCTCTGCTATTATTCAGCCCATGGCAGGGAATCCATCTTGTTCATGATGACACACCTAAGACTGACTCACGTGCTCCTTCTAAACAAGAATACAGATGAACATGTATTATTTGGACAGTTTTGTAGATTGCTTGTATAACCAGGAATGTGTTTGTGAATATTGTACGTTGCCTGTTCCCAGGTCTGTCTTTATATAAGACACATCAGAAAGAACAACAGATTACATCACTAGAATATGTTGAATGCCATCCTGTGCATTGCAAGACATATGTGTTGCCAAATGGGACCTTGTCAATAGGGTTTTTTTGGTTTATACTGAATAAGGTTATATCACTTCTTTGTGACTGGGTGCAGACAATCAAAATATAATAATTGACTTTTGACTCAGACACAGTCTAGTAAGGAGTCCCACATGACAACCCACATTCTCCTGTATTGTTGAGCACAGCCATATGTCAGTTTCCTCCCCTCATAAGTGGATCTGGACCCCAGCTGTAGTCCAGTGATGTTGACAGAGTGGAGTGGGTTTCCGCTAGCACCCCCGGAGTGGCACCATGATGTATCACTTCAGCACCGCGAGCCGGGATGGAGTATGACACACAGTACACCCCCATAGAGGGCATGATGTGAAACATAGGCAACTCCTCAGAGAGAATGTAAAGTGTCACCCAAGAGCACCCTCAGGAGCCAACAAAGTGCATTGCCCGGATCACTCCAAACAGAGGATGTCAATTGTTGCCGGGAGCAATTATGAGAGGTCAGGCATTGGGCTAGATGGGATACTAAACCCTTGCTTGCCACAAAACCATGCTAGAAGTAGAGACTAATAGCGCACCTTCAAAACACACATATATAGCTGCTAATGTTATGACATTTGGGGCATGCATTCAGCCATTAAGAGACATTTAGAACGTTAAAATATGGTTCCGTGTCCTAGGGAAACCTGAGAAGAAATGATCTAACCAATAACGAAGTAATGTCTCCCTAACAAGATTTCAGGCTTTAAAGCCTAGCCGGGATCAAAGGCTAAAAGGCAGCTTATTGTGGTTTAATTAAGTAAAGGCTCCCAATTGTTATTAACGAGGTGCTTAGGTTCAACATGTTTAAAAGTCCATTCGTAGGGCTTGTTCCTTTCTTAAATCCACATTTTGTGTATTTGAATTAAAAACCTTTTTTATATACAGCATTTTGTATTTTGAGAAAGACAGATTGATCAGAATAACAGTCAGAATAAATATACATAAAACCATTGTAAATAAACGTCAAGTGGGCAGTAAATCTAAATAACCTGATATTATTGCATTTATATGAAACAAACTATTTAAAAGGGAATGAACTTATAATTACAGGTAATAACCACCACTCTTTTATAGAAGAGAGGCTGATGAGATAGGAGTCGGGGTGACAGGAGATGCCAGGCTGTTTTTCGCAGCCTTCTGTGGACAAAATCCTCCTGTAGTCAAAAGAAACTGTAGAGTCTCATTTTAGAGTTTCATTTAGTGGGACCAACCAGAAATTGAAGACATTCAGGAAAGGAGATAGAGGTGGATTAAAAAGGTGTTGTTCTAGTCAACCACAAAAGCACCGAAAGATAATAATTAAGCAATAAGATTCGAGCCAGTCGGATAATAGGGTGGTAATGGGCCAGGGTGCTCAGGCCTTCATGATGGGCCCCTGGGCTGCTACCACCCGATCCGGAAACCCGGACTGCTGACACCAATGCCATTTTGTTTGAATAAATGCGATGCGTCTGTAGCGTCCCATTCATTCAACCACAACACTTACCTAAGATGGCTGCAGTGAAGATGGAATGTGGGGCACCATGCAGAGCCCATCTTCCATGTCCATGACGGCCAGTGGAATCGCGGATCGCTGCCAGCTCAATCACTGCTGCTGAAGGAATCAGGCAAGTGGGGCAGAAGGTGGGGAGGGAAGGGAACGGTGACCAGAGGGAAGGGGTGAGTGGGGGGAGAAGGCAGGTCAGCAGAGCAGCCTACAGGTTGTTTGGAATGCGGCCCTGGGTTGTATGATTCAGTCTGCAATCCGAGCTACCTGATTGGCTGCCTCCCCCGCCCTGAGTGATAATGGTGTTACTTTGGTCCGTAAAGGAGTAGAGAACTCAAGGTATGCTTTTCAGAGATTCCTAGGTCTCCTGTAAACAAATGCATGATGCCCTTGATGTCTCCACAGTATCTGTTTGAAACAGGATGCAGCTTTCCAGGTGCCGTTGGCAGTGGATATCACTTCTGGTAATGCAGTGTAATGCAGTGTTACTCCTGGGCATACAACATGTAAGGAGGTACGCATGATCTTCTTTCCAGGGAACATAGCAGTACTATCACAGTTCTATTCTGCATGTGCAGACCAGAGTACTAGTCTACTATGTTCTAGGAGAGGACCTGAGTTCCCACTCTTTCCTCCATTCATTGGCTATTAAGCCTCTCAAAGGCTTTTGTGATCCCAGTCTCAAAGGACTACTGAAGCTTTGTCTATTCGGTTGTGGTGTGGGTGGAGGGGGGTGAAAATGATATATCTATCTCCAGCCACAAACACATTAAGTGGCTGTGAGACCTGTACTTTCATCAAATTCACTGGTGGTGACTAGGAACTACAGGTGGGAACATGGCGGATCAGGTCATCATAAAGTATCAATAGATGCTTAAACTCATTGACTAATTGTATTTTCGTCTGTCTTAGAGGACAGTTAAATGTCTTTTTTAAACACCCAATGAAATAAATGACCTTTAATATGTTGTGAATAAGCACATGTTTGTTACACTAGCAGTATCTCAGCCTCTAGCCTTAAATCCTCTGCAAGGCAATGGCTGCGGGGTTGAAGAATATGACCATTATATGCATGGTTATGCCATAAACCCAAACTATGGGCAAGTGTTCTCTCTAATTCCACAAAGCTTCTAAAATCTGATATATACTGATCGAAACTTACTGGAGTGAGAACACACCTTTGCTTAAGACAGTTGTGCGACATGACCTTTTAAATTCAACCTATCTTTCACGGATGCCCTTTACTGGGGAATCATAGTATTTTTAGTAATGTCTGTTGTTTCCCACTGATTTAGCTTATGTCATAGCTTGTGCATATTAACCAGATCAAAACGTTTTACGATAAGCAGGAATAAAAAGGCAGGCTACATTGCACCCCATTTTTGATTAGGGGCAGGATACAGTTTCTTGCTTTAGGTGAAATGGCAAACCCTGAATCCAATTTGTTCAGAGACAGGATATGATTACTCTCTGCAAATTCTTTAAAATAAATAGATTAGCTGAAACATCAAGTTAAAGTATAAAACTGTAATTAGTCAGGCTGTTGTGAGAATCTTTCTGGACCATCAGTAATAAGGTATTAGTGGTCCAAGTATGGGGAACAATCCCCATCTGACCAACCTCTACCATCACAGTGTGGATTTCATATTTGTCAGAAATGATGATACAGATTTTAGTAACAAATTGCAAAGCCTGCCTGGGCAAGGGGAGGCTCTAATGTCCCCAATAAAGCTGTGCATATTTACAACAGATGTGTATTCGCATTAATATTTTTGAGAAGGGGGTCCTTACGAAGAGAAATGACGAACAGTGGTAGAATACAGATGACAGCAGGAACACAATATCTGGGTAACCATTTGGTGAGACATAAACCTGGGACTGGACATGAGAACAGCAATACAATATAATGTCCAGTACAGGCTTAGAGTAATGGCAGCTGGTAATTTACCTATTTACATATGTTGAACCTAGCAGTGATTTCTAGAAAGGAAGAGTCGACTGTGGTCGGATGATAAACCACAGATCCAAGGCACGGCAAAATGTGCAGAGTGTTACTGTTGAAAAGGTTGTTTATAGTGTTGGTCCAATGCCTCGCCCAAATTACTATAATTTTGTAAAGCTTCAAAAGACAATTAATCGTTATTGAATTGAATGAATTGATATACTTATGGCCGGACGGCTTTATGTATACAAATACAAACATAAACATAAAATTAAAATAAAATATATTAAACAACAATATACACCAGTTAGCGATCCATTGGTGACCGCCATTTTAGTGTACAGCTAAAATAATACATACATTTAATCATAGAACATCATTTAACACATTTCTGATGACTTCAACTGACATATCATGACCTCAACCCACGTATTTATCGTTATCAGTAGTCTGCAAGGGTCAATGAGCTTGTAACAAGCAAGTTAATTGTCTCTCACCGGGTTGAAACGAGCATGACAAAGCATTTGTTGATCCGGTCACATCCGGCCCCGGCCCCAATGGAAAGGGGGAAGGGACTACATACAGTCCCTCCTCCCTATTCCTTGGCGGTCTTTATTATTTTCTTCTTTTTTTCCCAAAGGTTTCATGCAACTTTAAAAAGAAAAAATATTAGCACCCCGGTTTAAACTTACAGCAATAAGACCCTCGCTGGGGTGGGGGCATTGCCACAGCTGGGAATGCCCCTAGGCATTACCTGCCACAGTAATGCTCCACCGGCTCAGGGCTTATTGCTTAATTAATTGACAGACCTTTCTATTTCCATCTTCTGTCAAGACATGTAGATTGCATTTCGACCTGTACATAGCTACCCTTTTTAATGACATTACCTCCAATTTCTGCGGATCTACCTACCTTGTTTGACACTGTTGGGCCATTGACGTATCATTTGCCTCAATGTTGCCATGGATTGTATGTGATGATATATATTTAATTGTTGGCCTTTCTCTTTCAACTTCATGAAGTTATGAACCTGAACATAATCCATTCACTACTGTAGAGTTTGTTGCATGACCACTGCAGTTGCTTTTTTATTCATTATTAACGTGAGGACCAGTCATATCACCCATCCTAGATGGTAAATGAATAATCCTCCTCCTATTCAACACCACAGGGAGTGAACAATCTCTTCATGCTGCCACCAAAACCTTAGAAGGAAAATAAAATCAAACACCCCATCAAAGAAGTCATTGATGGCAGCAGGTGTGACGTATTTACCCGAGACATCCCCAGAAGCCTACCGTTTCACATATTAAAGTTCCATGCGTTAAGTAGATTAATCCAGAAAATGCCTTTTTGATTAAGTGGGGTGGGGTTTGGTCCGGTTGGGGTTTAGCCCTGATCTGTCCTGAGTGGATTCCTGCCTCTATCATTCCCACTCAGACTTACTCCTCCTCTGAATGCCTTGTCTGCAGGCTCTCTACTCTCCTAGCCATTCTCTTACAGTAGTCACTATCTCCCGGCCCCCTGGTCAAATCATCTCTTTCTCTTTGAGTGGGCGGACCTCTCCTCCTCCATCCTGGACTCAACCACTCGACTCCTCCATCCTTGGTGACCTCATTATCCAGCTAGACTCTCCTTGTTCCTCCGCTGTACTCTTCCGTGACATCTGCAATTCCCTCTCCCTTTCTATCCTCCCCTCTGGCCGACTCACCCTGCAGGGCACACACTTGATGTCTTGATCTCCTCTGACCTCCCCCTCTCCATCCCTCTGATCACTCCTATCTCCTAGAGCGATCACTCCCTCCTCTCCCTCATCTCTCCCTCTCTTCCCACCAGGCCGAGGCTACCCCAACACTGCCACCTACCTTCTTGGACATCCGGCCCATGAAGCGTGTGTCATTGGAGGCTTTCGTCAACACATTCTCCCCCCCCACCACTGCACCTCTGTCTGACTCACACCCTGACACAGCCCTTTCTCTGCTCTACCCTTTTATTACTGATACTTTTTATGCTCTTGCCCCTGCCATGAGGATCTGTTTAAAGCCCAAGTGCAATTCTTAGTATGCCTCTGACTTAGCTACACTTAAAAGTAAGTTCAGAGGGGAGGGAAAGGCTCCTTACTTAAATGTAAGTGTAGGGTGGCCGAGAGAAAATGGCAGGCTTCTTGTTCATCCTCTGACAAACTGGCCTGTCACTTGCTCCAAAGGCAATACAGACTCTCTGTCCACACCAAGAAGAGAGCCCACATCCAAGACCGTGTCTCTGTGCATCTAACAACTCAGCCGAAATTCTTTAAAATTTGCAAGGAGCTGGCCAACCCAGCTGCAGTCTCTACCCCTCCTGTCACCTCCCAGGCCCATTGCAATGCCCTTGCCTCTCACTTCATCTAAAAAATCCAGGACATCCTGTCCACACTCTCCTTCTCTACCCCCTCTCCCCTATCTTTCTGTGAACTCTGACCCTCCTTCACCTCCAGCCAGCCCATCTTCTTTCTCTTCATTTCCTCTTTTCTCCCCTGACAAGGTTGCTAGACAAGTCCAATCTATGAAAGCCTTTTCAAAACAGGTTCATCCTTGCTCCTCTGAAACCATCAGGGACCATCAGATACCCTCGCTCCAGCCCTTACTGATTTCTGCAACCTCTCCTTTGCCTCAGGAGCCTTTCCCTACCCTCTGAAGCACTCTCTTGTGCATCCTTTGTCAAGAAACCCACAGCTGATGCTTCTTGCCAAGCTAACTATCGCCCAATTTCCATTACTGCTTCTCTGGACAAACTCCTGGAAAAGCTGGCCATCTCGCAGTTTAACCTTCATTATGATTCTGTTGGCTGTCTCCACAACCATCAGTCTGGCTTTAGAGCTGCCAGAAGCACAGAAACTGCTCTCCTGAACATCCGTGAAGATCTGCTCTCCAACCTTGACGCTAACATTCCCTCTCTCCTCATCCTACTCGATCTCTCTTCTGCCTTTGACACGGTCAGCCATACCATCCTGCTCAACCGACTCTATGACAACCTGGGTATCACCAATCTGGCTCTGGCCTGGCTGACCTCTTTCCTCTCTGATAGACCCTCCCAGGTCCAACTTGGGTCCTTGCTTTCTTCTATCTCCCTTTCTACCTGCAGTGTTCCACAGGGGTCTAACCTCTCGCCCTGGCTTTTCAACCAATACCTAGCAACTCTCACACACCACATTTCCATTTTCTGCTCCAATTTCCAGTGCTATGCTGACAACACCCAACTCTTTTTCTGGCTTCCCTCGGTCAACCTCCTCTCCTTCTCCCATCTCTGATTGCCTATATGCCATTCAGGATTGGTGTGCCGCCAACAATCTCTGCCTGAATGCCAGCAAGACGGAGATCCTCGTCGTCTGCACACCTTCACCCTCCTTTACCCTCACTCTCTGGCCGGCCTCCCTTAGCCCACCTCCTACCCCCACCTCTGGGGCTAAGAACATCGGGGACATCTTTGATTCCATGCTTTCCTTCTCTGCCCACATCTCTGATATCTCTAAAAAGTCAAACTTCCTGCTGCACCTCCTCAGAGGTACTCTGCCTTTCCTCTCCTTCCCCCAGAAGCTCACTGTCTTGGGAGCCCTGGCTCTCTCTAGGTTGGACTATTGTAACAGCCTCTTTCTAAATCTTCCTGCCTCTACTCTCCGCCCCTTTCCAACTCATCCAGAACAGGACTGCGAGATTTGTCCTTGGCCTCAAGCCCTGAGATCATATCTCTCCAGCCCGGAAATCTCTCCATTGGCTGCCAGTGAATGCAAGGATTAAATACAAAACCCTTTGCATTGTCCACAATGGAGCCTGGGTCCAGAATACCTTCAGCAGTCCCTCCGTAAATACCTCTCATCTCGAGCTCTTCGACTGCTCTACCTCTAACTCCCCTAGGCTCAGCCCTTTTTCAAAGAAACGAGCTGGGTACTACCTCTGGAACAGCCTCACTGTCACTCTGAAACTTGAGGAGAACCATCTCAAGTTCTGAAAGCACCTCAAGACTTCCTCTTTGATTTTGCCTTCGCCCCTACTCTCCCCTGCTGATCTTCTCTCTCTCGTCACCGTGCACCTGGCCTATCCTCTGACATCTGGCCCCAGGTACCTGCGCACCCCCCCCGCAGTGCTCACCCTCCGGGCAATATCTTGCATTGTGGTCTGTATCTGTAACCATACAGCCCCCCCCTTTTCCTGCACTAATGAGACATGCCCTGTCTGCTGCCCTAAACCCAGCACTTGTCACTTGCTGGCTGCATTACCACTGTTTGTTATTAATTTATTTTTTATTATTTATCTGTCTTTCCTTTGCTCCGCACTTTCCACTTCTCAGCCTTCCATGCACTTGTGCATTCTCAAAGTCACTGGGCCTAGTAAGATCATTGTTTTTGTTCTCCCTTGTTCCCCTCCCTTGCCCCATCACGCTCTGAAACACTTGTGTATGAGCACGATACAAATACAATATCAATATCAATATCAAAGAACTAGTCTGCAATAATACATTTATCTTGAATTCCACAAATCATATTTATGTTATGATCAGATGACTAGTATGTAACCAAAAGAATTTGTGGATTAAGGTCTCCATTTTAATAATGGGTACATTTGGCCACAGTGTCCCACTCCTCTATCATTTCTAGGAGAGTAATATGAGTAGGTCTGGTGAGTCATATACTCCTCTGAGTGTTGTGATCATGTCCCCTGTTTAACCCTGGGAACTGGTGGCATGGTGGTCCTAGTGGCTGGGCACCACCCTGAATTAGTGGCTGAAGGGTCCTCAGTCAGTAGATGGGGGATCCCCAGAGCACCCCCACCAAATTCTCAGGATGAGTTGGGGAATTATCACATGGAACTGTTCTCTAATAACATTTAAGTATATCGATCTTCACTGCAGGTTGAGGGTTCAGATGTTCCTCCTGGCTGGCACTCCCAAGCAAGAAAGCACTTAGGCCTGCATTATAATCGGGCCAGTAATGAGGGACTCAGGAGTGAGCTTTGTCCCTTTCAGAACTTTAGACTGGAGGCCTTAGAAGTGTATAATGCCGGCAATATGTCCATGCAACTTTATGAATCCCTCCTCGCTCCTGGTGAAGATTTATAAGTTCATTTTGCCACAGGGATTTTGTTGACAACACTGCTGGAGAAAGATGGATGTGCTAGTGAAGTTTCTATTCAGTGTAAATCTCCCAATATTGTAAACGAAGAAGTTCACAAATAGGCCCATAGAGCTGAGGCGATTCACAAACTGGAATCGGTGATGATAATGCAGCCGATCGTGAAGGGAAATCCTCTTAGAGCAATTTGGGTGAGCTATGCATGTACGCTAAGATGCTCCCAACGTTCTCACTGCCCTGCAAATTGATGGAAAAACTTTGTCAAATCATCAATGAGGAATGATGATAGGAGCGACACAGTTCTCCCCAAAGAGCTATTATTCGAGTTAGATATTTTGCAATTGGCATTTTCTTGCCGTTTTTACCCCCAGCTCTGTGCTGGGGGTAAACATGCCAGACTTGTCATAGGGCCAGCCCTTAAATGTGGCGGTGACACCATTACCGCTGCATTTAAGGTCTAACACCCAACTCGTGATCAGGCCCATAATCTGCAGCGAGGAACGCTGATGGGAAAACTCACCATATCCGTTTGCGACAACTCAAAGGTAGTAGCATGGAACGACCTAGCAAAGCTAAGGGGGATAATTGGTGCATCAGGCCTGAAAGGGTGAGAGAAGGACAGACAACCCCCCTTTCTCTAGATGCAAGGCATGTTCCAATATGCTAGTATGGTCACGGGCAACACATGGCTCTGGGTAGAGGAATGAGTCAGTTCACCAACAGCGAGGATCAAGGAGGTACTCATAGATCATTTCAGGAGGGGATTATCCCTGGGATTAAATCCCTTGTGCAGGGAGGGAGGGCCTGCCCAAATTCGCCATCATGCTCAATTGCAAAGGCATCAAGAGCTATTGTGATGCCAGAAGGGTTGAACCACTACCTAGTCCAACTCAACGAGGCATTGAAATATTGCCAGAGTCTGAAAAACTGCAGACCCAAGACCCAAGGATGATGAGCCATGCATGTTATGCTATGTTACCAGTATTTATTTAGCACACGTTTGCCCAGAGGCATCATGGCGCTGACAGCAATAAACAACCCTTAAGGAAAGCTCAAAACTGATATTTTCAAAGAGCAACAGAAAGCGAGATGGTCTAAAGTAGCGTGAAGAGCAAAAGGAAGGGCATTCCATGCCCTGGCAGCAGCCACCGAGAAGGCGGGCCCGCCCACACGGGAGAGTCTAAGATGAGGGACAAAAACCACAAGAGCTGACTGAGAGCAGAGGCAGCCAGAAGGAACATATCAGTAACATTTCAATTGAAGGTATTTGGCCCCATAGCCATAAAGTGCACGGGTGACGATACACAGGGACTTAAAAAGAATCTGTTTGCATGATGCATGAATGCATGATGCTGAAAAAAGGATTGGGACCCCATGAAAACCTGAAATACAAATACAAAGAAAAAGGTTTGTCAGAGGATGTGAAATCCCTCCTGAAGAAGCACCAACAAGAGACTTGTAAGAGAGTGAACTTTGATTAATTTTGAAAAGAATGGATTGGATTTCTTGTTGACCAATGACACTATATTTCCTTTGGAGGGAACAGAGGTAGTCCAACTGGACCTTCTTTTGGGAGATTGTTTAGCACTTGATTGATCTCTGTTAACCCATCCTGTAAATGAGACGCCCCAAACAGTAAGGAAATGGATACCCTGCAACTGCTAATTATCTCAGGATTTCTTAGTTGTTATCTTGCCTTGTTTGTTTTAATGTTGAACAAAATCTTTAGACCTGACATGGTGTTTTTTACCCCAATAATAAGATCTCCACCAATGATACCCCGAACTGAGCCTAAGGTTAGTTTCCTTATATTTTGAATGACAATCAACTCAATCCCATCAACACACAACGTTTCCTGCAAGTGTAAAATGCTATGATCCCATTGAAAAATCTTGAAAGATTGTATCTTAATAAAGGGGCCTAGAAACACTTGTGTACAACCGCATTATAAATGACTTATCATATCCTATGTATATTGCTTGGAAGTTTGCTGGTTCAGCTACGGTCCGAACCGGTGGGAGACCAAGAGGCATGAGGCATGACTACGGCCGCTGCAGTCAGCGCGGTTGTAGCTTGTTAGAGTGCCATGACCAATGGTCCGTTGTGTCCACTGGTGTTTCTGAACTGCTGCACAAAAACTGTAGCAGTCAAGCTTCTCTTTTGCCCCAATCATCTTTAAACTAACATGCAACTCTTGTGGGAGGCATTCCTCTCTGATTCACCTTGTCCTTTCAAATAGCAATGGCTCTTCATTTTGTAATTACTTTAAAACAACTAAGCGTGTCCGGCCATTAAATTATCCCAGTCTTAAATGAGATGGCATACTCCCATTTTGTAAAACTGTCATGGAAATATCATCTTTATCTTTCTGTTAATGTATGTGAATCAAGGCAATCTGAACAGCAGAGTGTCTAAATGCTCATGCCTTAAAAACAGCTGGGAGAGAGAACAGCAATAACTAGAAAGGTGTGTCTTCAGTTTTTTTTTAGAGAAGTTGATTAAATCGCTTGAGTTGCAAGTATCTTTCAGAAGATCATTCCAATATTTAGCTTCCAGGACAATGTTTGACCTGCCCGTGGCTTTGGAGCACTTGAAGTGATTGATGGCCAAAATACTTATATTTGTGGATCGTGGAAGCTGAGAAGAGTTGTAGCACCTAGAATGGTCTTTAAAATAATAAGGGGTGAGAGGCCAAAAATTGCCTTGTGCGCCAGTGCAAACCATTTGAGCTAAACCGGTTCCTTCACAGAAGCCTGTGTAGTTTCCTCAAAACTGGTATGATATGGGTCCTGTGTGGATTGTTACTGGGGATGTTGGACCCTGTGTTTTGCAAAACCAGAAGCCAGAGAAAGGTGGAATCCCTATCGCTTGCATACACAACATTGCAAAAGTCCAATTTGGAGCCAAAAGCTTCTCTATCTATAAGAGTACATTGAGTATCCAAAGGCTCAGGTCTGATCTGTCTAAGTAGAATCAGGTAGAAACCAGATGATCTTAGAACTTGATTCATTTGAGGATTCCTGGATAAAGTTGAATCAAAAACAACACATAAGTGTTTTACTTTGAATTGAAACTTAATAGTGTGTCCTGCGAGCGTGAACTCAGGGTAGATGTCCATAGCTGACTGAATCTGGTGAGGCAGTCACCAGCAAGATTGCAGTGTTCTCCCGATTCAACCTAACCAGTTGATAAATCTGCTGCTTTAAAGGCTTTTAAAGATGGACTGAATATGCGTGTCATTGGCCGTTCCATGTCATTTCATCGTGGGATGTTTTTCGCAGGGATTTTTTAACAAAAAAATCATTGAATGTTTTTTATTTTTATTTTTGTTGGGTCCTCCCACTAACTCCCCATCCTGTTTGATTTTTTTATATATTCCCGAACACCCACACCCCAAATATATATTTTTTCTAACCCCCATAAAAATTCCAATACTTTTTTTATTAGAAAATCCCCAGTAAAAAAAACAGTAAAAAAACATTCTATGATGAAATGACATCATACCCATTGGCCTTGTAGTCACTGTCTATGCAAAATTCAATTTGGGTATCACCAGCGTTTTTTATTTAGCTTTATACAAAGATGTGTGTTCAATATTATACACAAATTATCCATTACTAAAGAAAAGTTAATTCCACCAAGTCAATGGTGCTAGAGGTCAGGACCCCACTTTATGGTATTGTACTAAGAATAACTAAGAATCAAAGATAATTTATTTGCAGGGAGTTGTATCATCGTCATTAAATATTCTCATAATTTGTAAAACAGTATAGTCACAAATATTGTGAACTTCGATTTGACCCTGCTGGGATACATACTTGATTTAAAGTAATTCTGCCATAGTAGTCAACCAGTATTTTTTGTTGGTTTCTTATTTTTTGGAACCCATAGAAAACTTCTTAGACTTTAAGAGGACCCCTTCTACACTGAACCTGGCCAAAAGACCCTTGCAGAACATTCAAATAATACATTTCAAACAGTTTCAAATGAGTTGTATTTATCTATTTTCTTTAATGTAATAAAAACACATCATTCTGTTATTCTCCAAGAATTTACATAAAATGGTTTTCAAGTTTCAAACTCAAAAATCAGAGTTTTTCTTAATACTCAAAATAATTTCCATTAACTAACAAATTCACTAATATTCACCTTGTCATCTCAATTTAAAACCCTAAAAGGAATCTGATATCAACCCAATATTTTGCTCTTTTCTGTAATAATTCGCAATAACTATTATGATTAATAAGAAGATAATACAATTTCTCAGATTTTCCAAACAATTTCTTTCATTTTGGCAATCCCCCAGACTTGATTTAAATGATCTCCGCAGGAATATCTCTCCACATTTCAGGTAATATCCCCTTCTTTAGGAGAGTCTGTGTTGTCTTCCTATTGGGCAATACAGTAAAGAAATGACTAATCTATCTCATACTATGAGTCCTTAAAGTTAGATCTTAAGAATGTATTACTAACCTGTTTCACCCAGGACCCTTTCTCATGAAATGCTTCTTCTTCTTAACACACTGTAGTGTATTCCTACAAAAGGAATAGAGCTTTAGAAACTCTAAACTGTATTCTTCTAACTGTATTATGTGAAAGAGATAGAATTCCCACTTACTTCAATGTGGTGTAAATATTATCTTCTCTCTTCAAACATCAAATGTTCATTACTCATGCAGATTTCTCTTTCTCACATCCACTGGATGGTAAAAATATAAACACAGCCATAACACCACCTACTCCTAAAAACACCTTCCCTACTTTTCTAAAACCGGGATTTGGTTAGCCTTTTTCTTACCTAGACCATCGCTGTTAGCATCTTCACGGCACCAAACATTACCTGTGTTTTAGCATGTCCTTTATAACTCCCAAAATGGGCATGGACCACTTCCCGTAATGTACTGACGCCATCCGCTTGACGTCATATATCTCAAGTGTTGCTAGTTCATAAATACAAAGTGGTTTTCTAATACGGAAATCCTGTATGTATTCTGATACATATTTGAGCTCCTCAAGCTCCTCCAATGTATTTATACTCCCTCTACTGATGTCCTAATTAAATCATTCTGTATATGACATCTATTTGATACAATAATGAGCATGTTAATAACATGCTATAAATCACCACTTCTATATCTGTATTCAGGACCTCAACCACTGATTACTTAACCTATAGGAATTGTCCTACTAGCTAGTCTACTCTCATAATATTCTTCACAAACTTTGTCACTGTGTCCATATAAAATATCAACCCCAACACTTCTTAATTGCATAAATGTCTATAGGCATGGTGTTAAATCCTACTTCAAATTGAGTCCCTTAGGCTCTAATGCATCCAATGCTTTAATCCAGAAAATGTCTCTCTGCCATAACAAGGCATCTAGATCACCTCCTCCTACTGGTTGTGTAACATGTTCTAACACTATAAATCTAAATTCTGCTATGGTGTGTTTAGCCAACAGAAAATGTTTCGGCACTGGAGATTTATCATTTGATGTTCTGATGTTAGATTTATGTTCAGTCCTCTGCACTTTTACATTACTCCTCGCCATTCCCACGTAAAACATGCTGCAAGGACAACAGGTTCCATAGATAACATCACTTGTGTCGCATGTACTGGTATGGTGTAAATCAATCTGTTTACCTAAATATTGATGATTCAGTTTGTGCCATCTTACAATATCATCGCAATGCTGGCAATGCCTGCAGGGTAATGTTCCCCTCCAGTTCTTCCCCTCACAGTTAATTCTTTCATGTCTGCCTTCACTAGAAGGTTCCTCAGTGAGCTACTTTTCCTGTTTGCAAATACAAGTGGATTCGGGAAAAGTCTGTCCAATGTGGGATCAAGTTTCAAACCGGATTTATTTTGTTAATGATCCATTTAATATCCTTACTTTTCAATGAAAAAGTTGTTACATTGACTAAACTAGGTTCCTGTTTGTTCTATCTTTGCATTAGGAAAGTGTTTCTCTCTGGTTGTCTATTTTTCTGCAAGGAGTTTGTTAAGAAATTCTCTGACTAAAAATTTAAATAACTTATGTTTTTCCCCAAAAGATCTTTGATCTTATCTTTGAAATAGATGTGTACCACTTACACAGGGTTGTTTATTTTTTTTTGGAAGCCTGTTTTGACAGTGAAATGTAGTCTTCTCTCTTCTCAGTTACAGTTTACATGTTCAAAATCTTTGTTTTCACATATTGATTCTTGTTCTTCCACTATGAGGAAAAAGGTGTTTGGGTTATATTTGCACAGAATAATTATGCACTGTGTTATCAAATTCAGTAATGTTTGCATCTCTTATGGTACCCCAGAGCACCCTGAAGTCCTGTGACTCCTTTGAGGGGCCCTTCGTTTATGTCTCTTGTTCTTGTTGTCAGCTCCTTCTCTTTTTAGAAAGGGCCTTTGGTGTGCTGGAAACTACACTCAGGGTCTTCAAGTCATTGCCTTTAACATTAACTTTAGATTGTGCATGCATGTGTAGGCTTTTTATGACATTGCACTGATTCCTCAGTTAAAGAAGCCTCCTGCATCTTTGGCCAACACATTTTCGTAGGTGTCTTCATGCCACAATGCTATCTGCAAACTAGCACAGTATTACCCAAATTCAGGCAGGATATCACCACTGCCTGGACCACAATATACAAGTCCATTTATGAAATTAGATGGCAGATTTTCAAGAACAAAAATATTTGGAAATTAGATGACTTCGCATTGGCCTGGATATTACATTTAATGTCAAGCCAAAGACTGGGATAAAGCTTAGGGCCATTTTCGATTCAGCCAAGCCTGTACCAGTCCCATTGCAGGCAAGCTCCTTGAGCCACATTGGAGCACATTATTTACAAAAGTAGCCCACGACCAGCGGCAGTTCCATCTTGGCTTCGCCCTCAGCAGAAGATGGTCTGTGTCTAATAGGGTATCCCAAACAAGGGATGGACAGTATCACTTGGGAGAGTCCCATAACATATTGAGCGAGATACCTGAAGAACTCCAAGCAGGGCATAAGGTGTTTCTCCTGGAGCTCTTAGAGCAGATATAGGGAATATCACCTGGATTTGGAACACTTTGTTTAGGAGAGGAGGTGTTTTCCGTGGGGCACTTAGAGAAAAGGGTCAGTGTGTCACCCAGAGCACCTGCAACAGGTCACCGGGTCTGCAATACTACATTTTCTTGAATTCTGTAATTCATGTTTATGCTGTCATGATCAGATGCCAAGTGTGTAACCAGAGGCCACTGTGGGTAAAAGTTGCCCAGTTTAATAATGGGTACATTAGACCACAGTGTCCCACTCCTCTATCATTAGTCAGGGTGAGGTGTGTCACCTTGATCACCAGCAACAGGTATTCTCATAGCGCACTCTAAGAAGAGAATGAGCCTCATTATGAGGTAGGAGGTAGGAGGTAGCCACGTATTCCGGGTCCGTGTTCCTGGAATAGGGACTTATAAGGTCATTCCGACCTTGGAGAACCCGGTAAGTCCCCATTCCGGGAACCATTCACCATTCCCATTCAAGCCCCCATCGGGCTCAAAGGAAATGGGGATAGAGCTAATAACGGGCCCGCTATTAGCAGGCCCATTATTAGCTCTGAAGTCCCTTAACGGGTCCCTTGCATAATGCCTGGTAAAACCAGGCGTTGAGGAAGGGACCCGCTAAGGGACCTCGGAATAGGGTGGTAAGGGATTACCGGCACCGGTGCCCTTACCGGTGCCGGTAATCCCTTACCACCTACCGCGTAATGAGGCCCAATGTCAATACTTGTGTCCTTAGGCATTGTATTGCATTGTATCACCTCATATTGTGTTGTGTTGCATTGCATTCTAGGGCAGTGTCTCATGGTGTACTCCACGTGTCACATGGAGAACCTCCAACAGGTGAGAAGGTGCTTGATATTATGCAGCTAAACAGAGGTTGATGTGTTCTCACGGAGTAGTCCAAGAAGAGGTGAAGTGTGCCAACCAGAGCAGCTCCGACAGGTGATGGGGTCTGTCACCTGGAGCATGCAATGTCCTCACCAAAGGGTCTAAGCAGTGATGGAGTGTGTCATCACAGGCTCTGCAAGCGGGAACAGAGTGAATCAGGCATGCTATGGTGTGTATCACATTAGCCTATTAATAAGGAAGGAATCCCGGTAGTCACTGGTCCACTATACAGTGGAACTAGTGTCTACTCTGTCTATGCCCAGGAGGGTAAACACAGCACATTATATATGAGACAGAGCTCAAGAACAGGTTGCACACCTGGATCAATTCTTAAAAAACTGTATATAAACTTTAATTTAATACACATTCAGAGTTAATAAAACACATAGTTAATAACAATCATCACAAAAATATTAAGTACATTACAAAAAAGATCATCCAAGATCATTACATAAAAAGCATAGGATTTCGTCAATAACAATCAAATAGTCGATAAACACAAAGTGAACAATACATTCAGCATATATCTGGAATTGTATCAGTTTCTGATCACTACTAGATAACATAGGTTGTTGATTCCCTGTATGAGTCTGGGAAATTGTCTCGACATGTTTCTGTTCTTAAGGGGTTAGTCAAAGAACATTCATCAGGAGGGTTGTCATAGCCTTCTTCTCATGAAGCAATTTGTTTTTTCCATTGGGATTTTTGCGATTATGACAACCCTCCTGATGAATGTACTTTGAATAACCCCTTAAGAACAGAAACATGTTGAGACAATTTTCTGGACTCATACAGGGAAGATATGATATGATATGATATGGCATTTGTAACGCGCCTATACACAAGTGTTTCAAGGCGCGACGAGGCAGGGAGGGGGGAACAAGGGGAAGACAGACAACGATCCTACTAGGCCAGGTGTCATTCAGATCGCGCAAGTGCAGGGGTAGGGGGAAGGGAAAAGTGCAAGGGGAAGGGGGAGGGGGGGAGTGCAGTACAAATAAGTCGAATAGAAATAAAATAATAAATAAATAGGGCCAGCTGGTGGCAAGTGCAAGGTAAGTGCAGACAAGTGCTGGGGGGGGAGGCTGTAGTGATACAGAGACAGTCCCGCAGTGCAGGGGTTGCCAGGAAGGCAATTCAAGTGAAGAGTGACTGGGCCCAGGACCGAGGTCGGTGAGAGTGGCCCAGTTGCAGAATCAGTGCAGTTTTGGTGAAGAATTTAGCAGGGGAGAGGGAGAGAGAAAGCAGAAGTGAAGAGGAAGGTTTTGAGGTGCTTCCGGAACCGGAGATGGTTCTCCTCCAGTTTCAGGGAGGCAGGAAGGCTGTTTCAGAGGGAGGCCCCTGCCGCAGAGAGAGATCTACCCCCAGCTCGTTTCTTCGAGAAGCGGCTGACCCTGAGGGAGTTGGAGACGGATGAGCGTAGGGCTCGGGAAGGAAGATATTTAGGAAGAGAGAGTTGAAGGTATTTAGGCCCCAGGCCCCAGAAGTCCTTGTGGACAATGCAGAGGGTTTTGAACTTAATCCTCGCAGCCACTGGGAGCCAGTGTAGAGATTTCAGTCCTGGAGAGATACGGTCCCTGGGCTTGAGGCCAAGGACAAGTCTCGCAGTTCTGTTCTGGATGAGTTGCAGAGGGCGGAGAGTGGAGGCAGGCAGATTAAGATAGAGGCTGTTACAGTAGTCCAGCTTTGAGAGAACCAGGGCTCAGGAGACAGTGAGCTTCTGGGGGAAGGAGAGGAAGGGAAGAATACCTCTGAGGAGGTGCAGCTGGTAATGTGACTTCTTAGAGACGTCAGATATATGAGGAGAGAAGGAGAGTGTGGAGTCGAATATGACCCCGAGGTTTTTTGCCTTGCAGGTAGGAGCAGGAAGAGGGCCAAGAGAGGCCAGCCAGAGAGCTGCAGGGAAGGAGGGAGTGGGTGTGCCGATGAGTAGGATCTCAGTCTTACTAGCATTAAGGCAGAGATCATTGGCAGCACACCATTCCTGGATAGCAGACAGACAGTCAGAGATGAGGGAGGGAGAGGAGGAGGCCGAGGGTAGCCTGAAAATGAGCTGGGTATCGTCCGCATAGCACTGAAAGTTGGGGCAGAGGGCGGCGATGCGGTGGGCAAGGAGTGCCAGATACTGGTTGAACAGCCAGGGAGAGAGATTAGATCCCTGGGGAACGCCACAGGTGGAGAAAAAGATGTCAGAGAGGAAGGACCCAAGTTGGACCTGGGAGGGTCGATTGGAAAGGAAAGAGGTCAGCCACGCCAGAGCCTGACCAGTGATACCCAGGTTATCACGGAGACGGTTGAGTAGGATGGCATGGTTGACAGTGTCAAAGGCAGAAGAGAGATCGAGCAGAATGAGAACACACGGAGTGTTGGAGTCGAGGTTCAAGAGCAGGTCCTCACGGATGTTCAGGAGAGCAACAACTTATGTTATCTAGTAGTGATCAGAAACTGATACAATTCCAGATATATGCTGAATGTATTGTTCACTTTGTGTTTATAGACTATTTGATTGTTATTGACAAAATCCTATGTTTTTTATGTAATGATCTTGGATGATCTTTTTTGTAATGTACTTAATAGTTTTGTGATGATTGTTATTAACTATGTGTTTTATTAACTCTGAATGTGTATTAAATTAAAGCTTATATACAGTTTTTTAAGAATTGATCCAGGTATGCAACCTGTTCTTGAGCTGTGTATCACATTAGAGCAGGGGATGGGGTGTGTCGCTTGCACAAAGCAAATAGGGGTTACTAACCAATAAAGGAACCCACCTGTCTAGGCCAGGTATTGGGGTTAGAGGCCTATCCCAGCTTCAGATTCAAAGGGTTCACGGCATGATGAACACCAAGGTATGCACGCATAACCCTCTCCCGTTGACTAGTAGTACATTGAGGGTTCAATCGGGATGAGAGTGGCCATTGAGGTAGATAGAAGGCAGACATAGCACTTGGTTGTTCAACGTTCCAACAAGCATGCCATCCATAGTACAGCAAAACAGCATCCAAGTGTAACGGCTTGTGCAAGTGAACCTCAGTCACCCATGCAAGGTGTTCACCTAGCTAGATAGCTATCCCCCGATAGCCAGTGTGCCATGTGATGGAGCCGGAGCAAATCTGTGATTCTTTTGTAGTTGCTTGTTTCCCAGATGTTTGTGTTTTTTGAAACGTCAACCCAACTCTTCGTAGGCCATTGAGCCAGGTGTGACTTAATGCTTAGTTCAGATGAATGCATGTTTCTTTACATTGAATAACGGTTTGTAAACACGGTTCATATTGCCCAAGTCTTCGTGATCTGTGTAATTAGACTTTGTTGGCACAAAATGGCCACTGCACCTGTAGAATGTTCCTCCCTCATCCCATAGGATCACATTGGCCAACACTGTGTATATGGCCACATACAGGATTGCCCAACTCCACACCTCGAGGGCTGGAATCCTGACGGGTTTTCCGGATATCCCTCATTAAGATTCATGAGATAAATGTGCATACAATGATTCTGGATGTATGCACATTTTTCTGGTGAATATTAATGAGGGATATCCTTAACATCTGTCAGGATTCCAGCCCTCAAGGTCTGGAGTTACAACCCTAAAGCAATGGAAGTGTAATATGCGGCAGGTCACGTGGCGAAGACTGACACTGTGTCTGTCTTCACAACATCCTGCAGACTTTACACACATGTTCACCACTATCTTTTGCAAAAAACAGAGGGAAAGGTAATGCACTGAGCGGATGATGGAGTGAGGGAAAGGTGATGCAATTTCCTCCTTGGTATTTGCGCTACTCCTCGTAGGCCAAAATGTGAAGTCACTTGTTTATGGAAGTAAATTGGTTGCTGGCTAGTGTTTGTTAAGTGCCCTTTGGAGAGGTGTCTTCTAAAGACGCCTTTTCTCGGCAATGCTGTGTCTATTTCGCTAGTCTGCTGCTGATTGATTTAGGTCCAGTATTAGTAGCGTGATAGCAAAGCAGGTTGCGTGCATGCACCAGAGATCTGTGTGACACTTGCAGGTGCATGTTCGAGTCCTCCCTCTGGACTGACAAGGCAGGTCGCCATTGTGTAGCAGTCACGCTCTGAACTTCTGCATTGGGTGCCCCTAATGTCTACTGTATTAGCACTTAGAAGGCGAAAGAATCCTTCAGTAAGCAGTACACGAAATGGGCTATAATTACACGAAGTGCCATTTTGCTAGTGCGCACGCGCTAGTCGCACATGCGTGTGTTTAGCGCATGTTTCTTCAGATACTTAGCTTGTATCGATTTAAGATAACGGTAAGCAAATTATCGTGCGATCTATCCATATGCCTGGACACACTGTACCCTGAAAGAGCGTTAATATAACCTGTTTTTATGTGTAACGGCCCCCAACAACCTATAATCACAAGTATTAACACGTATGTTGCATGGCACAGGCCAAAAGTTGCAATAAAACATGCATGCCTTAGCGATGTATTAAAGTATGCCAAGGCACAGTTGAATGGCACTGCAAGTAATACGCAGGTTCCTCTTGTGTGTGATAAAAGGTTTATAATAAACAGTTCAAGCCTGCGTACCTAAAGTACATTGAAATGTGCTGATATGGTGTGAGTGCGGGGGATGGGGGGTGCGGTGGTCTTTCCTTTGTTAAAAGGGAGGCAGTACATGGCAGTATAACGCCGTATGCCTCTTGGGGATGCAGTATTCGTGTAAAGAGCGTCGGTCCGTGCAGGGTAAGATTCCTGCCTTTCCTGGCTGTATTCACAGTTCTGCGCCAGCGCTGAATTATGTGCAAACACACATATACAAATAAAAAATAAATTAAAAAAAACAGAATGCAATAGGCGCCCGGCTGGTCCGGCCCCGAGCACACAGGCATCCTCTTTGTTCCTTACCTGTTTCCTGCACATCCCTAGAACGGCGGTGCGAGAACATGCGTGCACATTTCTGTTCTGTGACAACAACACTCACATGTATAGCGGCCTGTCCTGGACTGGCTCTTCTGCGTCGCCGTGGGAAGATGGATGCCTTTTGCCGGATTCCGGCTGTCCTTCAGCACCGCGCAGCCCCGGCTCGTAGTGTTTCTGCAGTCTGCGCAGCAGCATCAGCAGCGGCTCTGATGCACGGGCAGGACAAGCACACAGAGCCCCGCAGGCCCCTCCCCCGCCGCCTCAGACCGGCAGGGCAGCCTGCACGGAATGGAATGTGCCGGAGGACCGAGCGCGTCGCGCACAGCCCAGCACTCTCCAGGAACACCTGATCCCTTATGCTGCATCGCTTTAGGGTTGCCGTCGCTCTTTAGGTCTGGCTAGAGGGGTTAAATGCACCTGTTTTCTGACCGCTAAACTGGTCACAGAAAGGCCAGGGCCGGGTTTTCGTGCTTTCTCTCCCCCCGGACTGGGCTAAATGAAATCCAGGTTCCAGGTAGTGGATGACTCTTATTTGAAATGCTTGTAGGTGACAGCGATGTAATCTCGGCAAATCGCACCGGGTAATACGGTTGAGATTGTATTTGTATACAGGTGCATTTATACATCTTGCAAATAAATCCCGGAAATAAAGTCTAATCTGTTGCTATTTATTGCATTTCATTTCGTTTATTTATGCATGCATGGACACGAATAAAAGACAGTGCTATTTGGAGTTCACACGCGACAATAAAACACAATGTTGACTGTGTCGTGTTAATTGGCGTCCTAGGCACTCGTTATCGTCACGTGCATTCGGCATCCCGGCTCCGTCCGTCCTTTCACACAGGCTATTTGCCCGTCTGCCGTAGGTACTGATGCCCAGCTTAAAGATGCTGACATTTTCCCAGCGCTTCACCCACAGCAATGTGTGCATCAGTAACACACGCCCCCCCTTTGCCCAGCTCTCCCCACTCGGGAGGTCCTTGCAGAATTCCCTCCACCGTTCCCTGATTTAGCCCTACTTCTCACCTTTCCAAGGTGCTCTAGTAAACCGGGAGATCCGGGTCGGGCTGGGCCCCCATGTTCTAGTTGCTGGGGTCCATTTTATTCCCTGCTTGCCCTTGCTCAGCCCCTATTATTTGCCACAATGATGGTGTGGATGTTGCCTGCACTGCCAATCACTAGGGTACTGGACTGCACAAGACATCGTCCCTTAGGAGCCCGAGGAATTCCAGGTCCTACCACAACAGCTGATGATTCTTAGCTGCCAAGCTGCCCAGTGTGTGTTGGCGGGATGAGCACTGGGCCTCTCTCATAGCACCTTGATGATCAATAACAGCATGGCATAACGACAAGCCATGCCAAGGGCGATAATGCCAAGGGCAATGCAAGTCAGGGAACTTGAGAAAAGCGAAGTCAAGGGAAAACAAATCTAGATGCAATAAGATATTCAAGATTTCATACACTGACTAAGGCTAAAAAAAAGATCAAATAACAAGTGGAATAAAATATACACACACCACAGCGTTGAATTAAACAGATGATGAGCAGGAAGACGCTAAAACAGAATCATCCCTCAAAATGTCGATGATGAGAGATTCTACTTTTCAAAAGAGCATACAAAGTTCCCAAGGACAGCCTCTTCTTTGGGCCTATCCAAAGGAGTACTGTTAGAGAGAAAACCGGCAGGACAGAGGGCTGGTGATGGCTAAGAGCTTACCCGTCTGACTCCTAAGGGCCCAACAACCCTTTCCCCAGAATAAATGGAGGACTCAGCCAAGGGCAAGTTAGAACTGTTGTTTATTGCAAAAGCCAGCACAGACCATACAGGACAATCGCGATTCTCCAGTAATTCCCAATACTTCTACGTCCTGTCCCCTTTCCTCCATACTTGTGGGACATTCCATCCTTCGGGCGGGACAAGAGCACTTTTGTCAAAAAGCATAAAATATGAAAATGTATGTCCTTCTTCTATTTTTACGCAGAGTACAGCATGCGTCTGTAACCCCGCCTTCCTGAGCTACGCCCCGCGCATCGCCCTTCAGTCCTTTTCTCTGCGCGGACAGAGCTGGACGCACTTGCATCACCGGGAAATGTTTTCTTTGTTCCCGTTGTCCTTCTTTCCTGCTCCGGTTCTGCGGTCGCTTAGTCCTCCATCTATGCCGGAGCGTCTGGTATTTGTGTCCTGTTCTTCATGCGAACGGCGCTTAGCTAGGGTGGATCCTCATTCTCTCTGCTTGGAGTGTCTGGGCCTAGGCCATCGTTGGAATTTTTGTTTCTACTGCAACTCCCTCTCCGCCCGGGTTCTCCAGCGCCGTCTTCTTCGATGGGAGGAAGTTTTTCAGCGCGTTCCTTCACCTAATTTCAGCTTTTCATCGATGAAAAGAAGAGACGTCCATTCCTTACTTTTCACGGTGCCCCGGCCTGGGGACTCCTTCCCGGGGTCTTCCAGGTCTGGGAGGGGCTTGAACAGCTCTGTTACCAGGGGTTCCCCTGAGGTGCCTTGCAGGCCTAATAGTCAACCCCGAGTTTTCTCTGAGGGTTCCCACTACGGCCCTGCCAAAACCAGACCACGTTCCGAGGTTCACCGGTCAGGTGCTAAACTTCAGCCCAGTTCATCTGTGCCTTTGGATACCGGGGTTCGCTCTGAGGTCTCTGCTTCTGGAGCTTTCCACACAGACACCAGGGTATGCCCTGAGCTCTCCCTTGCTGGAGCTTTCTGTACTGATCCACAGCTTGAGGCCCCTCTCGAGGAAGCTACACGTACCAGGTTAAAACCTGAGGTTCCTCTTTTTGAGGCTAAGGTCTGTACTGACAAAACTGAGAGACCTACTCTGAATGTCTTGTCTGTGAGGTGGATCCCTCAGTATTCCCGCGCTCACGAACACAGTGATACCGGTTCTGTCGAGAGGGCAAAGAGAAAGGTCATAAACCGTAGCTCCTCCATTACCGGCTCGGCCGAGATTCCACCTCTGGAGGTTAATTTTGGGGCAACCTCCAAGATGTCCAGTAAGCATCCAAGACTCTTCAGTACCGGCTCTGCCGAGGATCCTTGTGTCAAGGCTAAGGTGTAGCTTAAATCCTCTGACCAGCCTTAGGAGGCAGTTGCCTCATCTACTCATGTGATGCAGTTCTTTTCAGGCATCGACAAAATGGCGGCCCAACCCTCATGGTCCACGGCGGTTATTTTGGATTCTTCCCTTAGACCTCCGCTCTCAACGCCGTGTGCTGGGAACCTTCTGTTTGGGGCTGAGCAGCCATTTCCACCTCAGGTGGACAGTAAAAATCAGTTCCACCCTTCTTATGACTGGCACGCTCGGATGAGGCTGCCTCATACTGTCTCGCTTCCTCCTGCTTCTGCTCCACTGGTCTATGTGGACCCGGCCAGTGGTGGGCCTTCCTGGCAACCATCCTCATTGCGTTCATGGGGGTATGCCCCATATGAACGGTCTCTGCCCACCCCAGCACCTAAACCTTCCTCAGATGTTGCATTTTTTTGTAAATTTCAAAGGCTTATGCACTCTGACCCCATGAAGGAGTATTTTAAGGGTCTTTTCAAGGAAATCTACCCTGAGCCTCCTGTTCCACCTTCCACCCCGACGGTTTTGAAAGCCCCTGCGGTGGTGCCACTTCTTCCTCTTGGCCTACCTCCAGCTCTTAATCCCCTCCCTCTGCTGACTCCCATAGAGAAGACAGCGGCAGAGCGGGATGGCACTTTAAAACCTGAGATGGTCCTGCCGTCTGCTTCCGATTTGCCGGATGACCCTCAAACAGATCAGGATAGCAATGAGCAGCCCCGCTCTGTCAGAGCGTTCCATGACTGGGTCCTGTATATGATGGCCTTCATTGACATTCCAGTACCTGAGGCCCCCACTCCACAGGAGGGGGTGCTTTCGGGAGCATTCACATTGTCACCTCAAGAGCGCACCAGCCTGTTTCTCCAGAAGTACCGTTTGGCTGAGGCCCGTAAGGTCTGGGATTAGCCCCACACTGGGCTCACATCAATAAAATAATTGATGCCCGTTACAGGCTTCACACCTCTGAGGAGATAGCCTCGGTGTCTTGTCTGCTCCCTTCCTCGACGGTGGTAGCTGCGGCCACGCTTCAACCTAAGCTGGCCTCTGCAACATCTGCGGCTGCAGCTCAGATTCTGTCCAAGGAAGACAAGATTCTGGACTCCTTGGGCAAGGAAGTCTTTGCCAACTCAGCAATCCAAATTCATCAAGCAAATACCCGAGCTCATCCTGGCTGCAGCTAATCAGAGGTTGTGGAAGGAGCTCCGATTTCCAGGAGTGTATCCCGGTGGATAGGCTAGATGAATTTAAGGCCGGTTTGTCGGATGCCAGGGTGTTGGCACAAGATCTGCTGGAAGCTGCGGCACACCATGTAGATACCTCAGCTCGAGGCATTATGGTGGGACTTGACAGCTCCCGCCAGGCATGGCTCCATGCGAGAGAAGTTTTCGAAGGAGGTGCAAGATAAAGTTCTGGACCTTCCCTTTGACGGCAAGGAATTGTTTTTGTTCTTCTGTTGATGAGGAGCTTACAAAGACTAAGGCAAGCACCCAAACCGCCAAATCTTTGTCGGTCCTGGCGAAGGTTCCAGCTGAGGTCCCTTATACACAGAGGTAAGGGTCTCAGTCTTGATCCTTCTCTGGCTTTAGGGGGTTTCAGGACTGCTGGCCGCACAGAACTGATGCTCTAGTTGGTGGCACCCGTCGAAAACAACAATGACAGGGTGGTTGGTTTTTCTCACGGCCATCAGCCTCCTCTCCAGGGACAGGTAGTCTTCCTACTGACAAATCTGAAAAATTATAATTTTTGTCAGTCGCACGAGACTCCAGTGGGAGGACGAATCTCGTCTCATCTGGAGGCATAGCAGACCATCACTGAAGACCGGTGGGTTTTGTCCATCGCTCATGTGGGCTTTTGCCTGCCCCTCCCCCCTAACCCACCCTTTAACTGTCCCTTCCAACACATCGGTACGCCCTCCCTCAGATCTGAGGTACAGAAACTTCTAGACCTCAGAGTGGTGGAAACTGTTCAATCTTTCACTTCCCCAAGAGAAATTCAAGATAATCACACCCTGCCAAATAAATCCTCTCTTCGGAAAGGCGACTGGCTCAGTGTAGTGGACCTTCAGATGCGTATATGCACATCCTGATATGGAGGCCGCATCGGAAATATCTGCGGTACTCCCGGGGAGGAGAACATTTCCACTTCCGTGTACTCCCGTTTGGTCTCAGCTCGGTGCCGCATGTCGTTACGAAGATGATGTCGGTCATCGCAGCTTTCCTTCGGCTACAGGATGTTCATGTATATCCGTATTTGGATAACTGGCTCCTACGCAGCCCTTGCCCACTTACGGCTTCAAACAATCTCCAGTCTCTCCTCCAGCTCCTGTTCCATCTTGGGTTGTCGGTGAACTGGCAAAATCTTCCATGACGGTCTCTCAAGACCTGATTTTCCTGGGTTTCCGTTGGAATACCGTCAAATGCAGGGTGTTCGTAATGAGAGACAGGATTGCAGATCTATTCGCCACATGTCAGCTCTTTCTCCAGTCAGCTCACATGATGGCTTGGTCATTTCAGAGGCTTCTGGGGATCATGGCTTTGTGCATACTTGCTCTTCCTCTTGTATGGCTGAAAATGAGGCATAGTCAGCTAGCTCTTCGGAGCTCCTGGTGTCAGGCCTTGGACTCGGATTCCAAAATGATCCCAGTTCCTTCCTGCATGACGACAGATCTGCTATGATGGTATTAGACCAACAATCTATCTGTGGGGGCCTCCTTCCAGGAGCCCTGCCCACAAGTGACGATTACCACAGACTCCTCCCTTCTGAGGTGGGGCGCGACGCTAGATCATCTCCAAGTGTTCCATCTATGGACACTGCAAGACAGACAGTCATATAAATTATTTAGAACTCCTGCCTGTTTTTCTGGCGCTGAAAGCTTTTCAACCATCCATCACAAACAGGGTGGTCTGCATCCGCATGGACAACTCAGTGGCGATGTTTTATATACACAAGCAGGTTGGCACCAAGTCACCCCCCCTTGAGAACCTGGCCATTCATATTTGGGAATGGGCCACACAGCACAACATTTGGCTACTGGCAGTACACATTCCAGGTCATGTCAATGTGACTGCAGACTCACACAGCCAGTAGACAGCGGCCAGCTAAGAGTGGGAACTGAACAGAGAGATCATCTCCATTGTTTTTCGCCAATGGGGTACTCTAGAAGTGGACCTTTTTGTGACCTTTACAAACAAGAAACCTCCTCTTTATGCATCCAGGAATGGCCTCTGGGTCTCCTCCCTAGGGGATGCTCTCAACATTCAGTGGCACAACATGAAGGCCAATGCTTTCCCGCCACTATCTCTGATTCATCGGTCCCTCTGCAAGCTCAGGAATGCATCGAATTGCACTCTCCTGTTCATAGCTCCTTGGTGGCCAGCCAGATTCTGGTTCTCAGAACTTGAGCATCTGTTGATTTTTCCTCGGATCAGACTGCCGTTGATTCCCAACCTGCTTCACCAGTGCGACCAGAAGATATGGAACCCCTCCCCACAATCATTCAGCTTGGCAGCCTGGTGCCTGAATTCAAATCCTTAGCGCAGTTTAACTTATCCGAGGACAATATGCACATTATCCAAGAGCCAGGAAACCCTCTACGAGGTCTCAGTATAGGAGCAAGTGGCTCTGTTTTTGCCACTGGTGTTTAGGTAAGCAGCTGGACCCCAGACATGCTACGATTGACACTGTCCTTTCTTTCAAATCTCCTGTGGCAGCTTTGGGCATTCATGTCTTTTCTTGTAGGACTTACTTGTCGGCTATTACCACCTACCTGTCCACTGAAAGTTGTTCCTTTTCATTACAGCAGCGCCTGTATATCTTTGCCCCCCATCGAGGAACCGTCAATGAAGACAATTTCTCCTTCTGCCAGTGCATTTTCTTTCACTCTGGGATTTTCGTCATAGAATTCTTCATAATTTGCACAGTCATGGATCGTCTCTCCTTCAGTGACTGGCTCTGCTATGAATATAGCTGGGTTCACTATTTTGCATTGAACTATCTTAATCGATGGAGTCAATAAGATCACTTCATAGGCAGAACCTCTCTGCATTGTCAATGTGCCCTTTGGTTTTTCTAGAATGGCACATAGTGTGTGCTCGACATACTGTCATGGAGCATCCCATCACAATGGTTGTAGACTTTTCTATGGTGAACGCTGCAGCAGCTTAACTTTGTTCACAAGGGAAATGACCTCTCATCACTGAGTCCAAATTTCCACTGTAATATGCCAGGGGCTTGTACTCCAATGTGGTTCTCTGTGTGAGCACAGCAGTCATAACGCTGCCATCCGTGTGTGAAAACAGATAGAATTCCTCTGCATAGTTTGGAATCCCTAAAACTGGTGCCGTGCAAATGGCTCTCTTGAGTTCAGTAAATCCTTCTTCCATGGTCTCAGACCATTCGATTTTTTCTTTCGTCACCTGTGCCTTCTTTAGAGTCTGTAACAAGGGCTTGCTATATGAGCTGTAGCCTAAGACCCATGCCCTGACATAATTGCAAAGACCTAAAAAGCTCTGCATCTGTTTTATCGTGTGTCGCCTAGCTGTGTTCAGTAAGGCTTCAGCCCTTTCCGGGGTAACCCTTTTCCCCTCATGTGAAATCAGCTGGCCTATGTACAGCACTTATTGTTGACAATATTTCAACTTTTCTTTGTCAACTTATATCCTTTTTCAGCCAATATAGTCAATAGCTGAATAGAATCACGTCTGCATCTTTCCTCTGTAGTGCTGCAAATTAAGATGTCATCCACATATTGCATGTTAGGGAGAATTCTCTGTTTAGGCTGAATTTCCTAACCTAGTGAGTCCCCCAGCAGCTTTGCTGGATTTCTGGAGTTTGTTTTTTTCATCCTGCCAAGAGTGAGACTCTTTTCCCCCACTCTTGGACATGAATGTGGTTGATTTCTTTGAATGTCAATGTGTTCTATGGGCTATGGGGTCTTTTACTCCATAGGGCCTCATGTGTTTTGCTATGTGTGTTACACCGCACCCTCTGTGCCATAACACTGGGGTGTCCTAGAGGATCCCCACCATAGACTCCATACCCTGGGACTGACTACTGTCTCCCAGGGCATGTAAAGTCACCATTGGCTTTACTAGACCTAAATTTACTAACAGAACTAGTACAAACCACCCTATTGTGGACGTACTGGTAGGGGTAATTCGATTACCCCTGGGTCTGTTGTTCGAGGGGGCACTGTCCCGTCCCCCTCATCGAGTTTTAGCTGGTGGCAGTGGATACTACTTTTTATATTCGACCGCGAATATATTCCTATGGGATTCTTCCCATTGTTCGAGGCTAATACTTTTTCACATTAGTCTCTAACATACCGCCGGTTTATTTGTCTTAAATAAATCCACCGGTTAGTATTTTCTGCCAGAACTCGGTTTTTAAAATGGCGTATGTGTTCGCCTCTGTAACTCCGAACCAAAGGTTGAGCCCTTTGTTCCACTTTTGGGGGGCTTCTGCACAGAGGCCCTCCAGAGTGGTGCCATTCTGTCTGGGTACCACAGGGGGTGTGGGAGGGGGTTTAGGCACCCTGGACTGAGTTGCCTTGCCAACTCAAGTCGCACTCTGGTGTGATTGGCCCGAGTGGTGAGCCGCCCCGCTCACCACTTAGCATGTTTGATTGACAGCTAGGCTGAATGAATGGGGGTTTTCTGCATAAAAGCAGGGCTTTTGGGACTGGAACTTCAGAAGCCGCCACAGGACCTAAGAATCCGACGAGGGTAAAGCTGAGCCAACCTGCAATGACGACACCTCCGGTGGAGCCCTGCTGAACTGACTCACCACTTCCCAACGACAGAGGAGAGCTCCCTGCTGGAGAGTCTTCTTCCCCTGACTGGTGGGAACAACCAGTCCCTTGCTTTTTCTTTGCTTCCAGGATGTCTAGTGGTCGAATTGCCCGTGCTGAGCACCCCGGCAACCGGATAGCCACTAACCACTGTACCGCGACCAAAAGGTGGTTCCTTGTGACGGAGCACTCTGCGGCTGGTCTCTTCCCTGGTGGTGCAACGATCGTCAACTTTTCCTCGACGACGAGATCCTCTCATCTTCTGGCAAAGCCCCGACTTGCATCTACCACCAGGAACAACTGCCCCCGCCGGAGTTGTCTCTTCACTTTAAAGGTACTGTGTCCGCCTGGCTTCCCTTGAAACGGTTAGCGTAGGGTGTCTTAAATCCTTACCTTTCCACTGGGTCACCTCCAGACCTTCTTAACTTTTGTTCTAAAACTGGTCCAACCTCTCTGTGACATTTTGCTACAAAAACTTGAAGTGCATTTCCACTGTGATACTTTTGGGATATACCGCCTTGCCTCTCTCCGAGTGGGCCTGGCGTCTGAACTTTGTGATCTACAGTATACCCTGCCTTGCTTGCCTTGCATTTGCTTCGTAAAAGTGTTGGTACCGAGTTGGTTTCATACCCTGCCTTTTTCTCTCCCTTTCTAACAAATACTAGAGTGCCATCTAGGTTAAAGCATTCACCTCTGTCTGAAAATAAGTGGTGCTGTTGAACCTAGACTTGTCGAAATATTGTTATGGGACTGATATATACTTGTAGTAACTGTGATTGAATTTGTTTGCCATATTGGTGCCAGTGTGTTTTCCATAGATGTGTTTTTGAATACATAATTATATATCTTTACACCCAAGCCCTGATCAGTGTCTGCTTGTTCTACCGTGTAAATTGCCCTACCCTGTATACTCCAAATACGGCCTAACTCGTCTTGAGAGAGGTCTGACTGCTCAGCCACAGCTACCAGGTAAATCTGGGTGGTGTAGACTGCTACCAATTGGGTTTACTGGTAACTCCTGCAGACTTAAACTTTTTTCAGTGGTCCCAGAGGGAACTGCACAGGTTTCTGCCTAACACTGGTGTACAGCAGTGGGATTTGTATCGAGTATACAGTTTAGAGTGCTTTTCAACACTTTAGGATAACTAACCACAAAGCTTAGCACTAAAAAAGCAACTTTCTAAAAACATGTCTACTATGGAAGTTTACAGTCAAGAGTCCTTGTCAGGTAAAAATACTGAGAGTTTGAGAGCTCTCTGTAGACAAGAGAATCTTTCTTTAAAAGGCAAGAAAATAGAACTAATAGCAAGATTGCTGGAAAACCAAAGTCTGGGTACTGGTTCAGTGGAACCGACTTCTCCAGCAAATGTAGATAACAGTAATGGTGTTGATCTAAATCAAAGTTCTGATGATAGTGAAGAAGAGGCTGAAGAGGAGGGAGAGGCTAATGAAACTGTCTCCCCTGCTCCTCTGTCTGCCTTACCATCTGTACCTACTGGGCCTATAGCAGGTCCCACACTAAGTCCTCAAGTCCTTGAACTAGAAAAAATGAAAATAGACTTGGAATTTAGAAGGATTACTGTTCAAACTGAACAGAAACACCAAGAAATGCAACACATTCTTAGGCTCAGAGAAATGGAGCTCAAGCATGAGTTAGAAATGAAAAAGTTGTCTGTCGAAACGGCTCCTCTAGAAGTTCCAGTCCCAAAAGACCCCGGATGCCTAAGGAATTAATAGGTATGTATGAACCAAAGTTGGATGTGTTGGATTGGCTGAGTTTGTTTGAGTACTATCATGGGCTCCAGAACATCATAGGCAATGAGCTACTTACCTGGTTGTTCTCTATGCTCCCCCCTTTTGCAACTGATGTGGTAATGGAGTTGGGGGAGGAGGATAGGAAAGAGTATGACAGTGTGAAACTAGCTTTGATAGCTAGATTTGGGAAGACCCCTTCCCAGTATCTTAAGAGGTTTAGATCCCTCAAAAAGCATGATGGTACCCCTTGGGCTACCTGGGTGAGTGAAGGGCTGAAAAACTTCAGAGGGATGGATTAAGGGTTACAAGGTGAACACTTAAGAGGGAATGAAGAATCTTTTTATATTGGAGTCTATTTTTGATGCCTGTTCTCCTGAGCTCAGACAGCACTTGGCTGATTCGAAGGAATTGGATTCCAGGAAGCTAGCTAAGGCTGCTGACTTGTGGGTTGCCAACAGGGCTATTCATAAGGATTCTGGGGCAACTCAGAAAAAGGATGAGGGAAAACAGCCTAAAAAAGACTCAAAAGAGAATTCTAATAACTCAAATTCCAAAGAGGGCCCCAAACAAAACCATAAGGGTAAGCCACAAGGAAAACCACAGCAGAATAGTGTACCTTCTGGTGCCAAACCAGAGAGAGGCCAGAACAAGCCACCATTCCAGAAAGCATTTGGAAAATGCTTTGTTTGCGGCTCTACTGACCATGTGAAAGGAGATCCCAGATGTAAGGGTAAATCTTCAGGGGTCCAGCTTGTCTCCTTAGCCTTTGCTCCAGAGGAGGAAGTCCAAATGGCAAGTGGAAACTTTCTACTGCTGGCTGATGAACCCATTGGAGTCTCAGCCAGTGTTTCTTTAGTATCTCTGGGTTTGTGGGAACAACAGAATTTAGATGTCTATAATTCTATCCCAGATAATACTAAAGAGTACTATAAGGACAGTGTCCAAGTGAATGGTCAGGAGACTCCTGCCGTTAGGGACACTGGGGCCCGCATAACTGTGGTGGATAAATCTTTTTTTCAGGCTGAGGATGTTGCTAAGGCACTCAAACACCTCACCAAGTTAGCTGGAGGGCCTGGGCAGATGCTTCCCCAATTACCAGTTCTCATCCAATGTAATGACATGACTGTGAAGATACCTGTCAGCATACAAAGTGAGGTACCAGGACGAGTTCTGTTGGATAATGATTTAAAAACTCTCGGAGTTGTGTCTCATACCCCAGACCTCCTAGTAAATGGTTACAGGAGCTAACCAGACCTGCAAGGGAGAGAAACATGAGAGGTACTCCCGAGGAGATGATGAAGAAGGATATCACTCCTGCTCCACTGGATTTGTCAGCTGCTGTCTCAAAGAAGTCAGAAGCGAAAGGGAAACCTAAAACTTCAATGCCGAAACCAGCAGCCAGCACTTCAGTGCAGCCAACAAGGACTTCCCCTCGGCTGTCCACAGTTACACCCGTAACTCCCCCTCCAGCTGAGGCTGAGAGGGTGGTACAACCCTGTGTGATAGAATTAGACTCTGAAGAAGAGCTAATGGAAGGCCAGGAACTCATTGGAGATCTGGATCCTGTTGACCATCCTGAGCTGCAGTCTTTACTGGCAGAAGGTGGACCCAACAGGGCAGACTTCAGTAAGGGACAGAGAGAATGTCCAACTCTGGAAGGTCTTCGCCACCAGGCAGAAGCTCAGGCTGAAGGGCAAGAGCCTGGGAAATACAGGTTGCACTGGGAAGATGGCCTCTTCTACAGTGAACCGACCGAGTCTGAACCTGGAGACTACAAACGACTTCTAGTACCCCGAGAGAACAGACAACAGTTCTTGCAGTTAGCCCACAAGATTCCTTTAGCTGGTCACTTGAGTTTCAAGAAGACTAAGGAAAGGCTCTCTCTCTACTTTTATTGGCCAAAGATGGGGGCCAAAGTAGAAAAACACTACAGGAGCTGCCACACCTGCCAGACCTCTGGTAAGGTTGGCTCCAAGAATGTGGCACCTTTAGTGCCTCTCCCAGTTGTGGGAGTCCCATTTGAGAGAGTAGGGATTGACATTGTTGGTCCCCTTGATCCTCCAACCTCCTCAGGTAACAGGTTTATACTTGTTGTAGTAGACCATGCTACTAGGTATCCTGAGACAATTCCTATGAGGACTGTTACAGCTCCGGCTGTGGCTAAGGCCCTCCTTGGTATTTTTACCAGGGTCGGGTTTCCTAAGGAAGTAATCTCTGACAGGGGGTCAAACTTTATGTCCCACTACATGAAAGCCATGTGGAAAACCTTTGGAGTTACTTACAAGTTCTCAACAGCTTACCACCCACAAACCAATGGGTTGGTAGAAAGGTTCAACCGAACCATGAAGAGCATGATAGGTGCTTTAGAGGAACCCCTTAAGCAGAAGTGGGACCTTCTACTACCATGCCTTCTCTTTGCTTATAGAGAAGTCCCTCAGGAGGGAGTAGGTTATTCTCCCTGTGAGATTCTCTGTGGTCATCCCGTCAGAGGTCCATTGGCCCTGATTAAGGAGGGGTTGGAGAGTGTTCCTTCCCCCAAGCCAGTCAGAGTGACTGACTACGTGATAGGTCTCCGGAGGAGAATGTCACACATGATGATGGAAGCAAGTGATAACTTGAAAGCTGGACAAGCATTGGTCAAGCACTGGCATGATCAAAAGGCTAACATGGTTAAGTTCACTCAAGACCAGTTAGTTCTCGTTATGATCCCAGAAAGGCAGAGGGCCTTGCAAGACAAATGGATGGGACCCTTCAGAGTTGTGGGTAAACTTGGAGAGGTCAACTATCTGGTGGAGTTGGGCAATCCCAAGGAGGCTCCGACAGTCTTCCACACCAACAGACTCAAAGCGTATGTCTCGAGACCTGATGTAGGAGCGTTGCTTCTAGCATCATCAGAGGAAGAAGAAGAGAGTGAAGCTCTTCCGGATCTCCTCAGAGGCTTACCTTTAGACGAAAAAATTGAAGGAGTAAATCTCCCTTCAAATCTGACACCTGAGCAACAAGAAGAGTGCAAATCTATGCTGAATCAGTTTGCCTCTCTGTTCTCACTTTCACCAGGCTTGACCCCTTGGGGCCAGCATGACATACTCACTGGTGACTGTCTGGCCGTCAAAAGCAGAGGATACCGAATGTCAGAAAACGTACAAACCCACATCAAAGGTGAGGTCAGCAAGATGCTTGATCTCGGGGTAATAGAGCCCTCTACTAGTCCATGGTCTAGCCCAGTTGTGTTAGTACCAAAGGCAGGATCTAAAGAACTTAGATTCTGTGTGGATTATAGAGCTCTTAATGCAGTCACCAAGACTGATGCCCACCCTTTGCCAAGAACAGATGAGTTGGTGGATAGACTTGGTTCAGCCAAGTTCCTCAGCACATTTGACTTGACCTCAAGCTATTGGCAAATAGCCCTGACAGACCATGCCAAGGAGAAAACTGCATTTTCTACCCCAGCTGGTTTATACCAGTTTAAGGTAATGCCCTTTGGATTGAAAAATGCACCTGCTACATTTCAACGGATGGTAAACCAGGTTCTGAATGGGATGGAGGCCTTCTGCATGGCATACTTGGATGACATAGCAGTGTTCAGCAATTCCTGGGAAGAACATGTAACCCACCTGAGGGATGTTTTGCAGTCTCTTGGACGAGCCAATCTGACCATAAAAGTGAGTAAATGCCAAATTGGACAGAGTAAGGTAGTCTATCTTGGACATGATGTAGGAGTTGGAAAAATAAGGCTTTTGCTCAGTAAGATTGAAGCTGTGCAAAATTGGACAACACCTACTACTCAGACCCAGGTGAGAGCCTTCTTAGGTCTCACTGGGTATTACAGGAATTTCATTGAGAACTATGGGACCATAGCTTCTCCTCTGAATGTCATCTCCTCTCCAAAATTCCCTAAGAAGGTTAGATGGAACGAGGAGTGCAATCAGGCCTTTGAAAACCTGAAAAAGGCTCTTTGCCAAGCCCCAGTACTCAGAGCTCCTGATTACCACCAAACGTTCATTGTGCAGACAGATGCTTCAAATGTAGGAATAGGTGCAGTACTCAGTCAACTGGATGGGAAAGGTAGGGAGCACCCCGTTTGCTTCATCAGCCGCAAGCTGAAGGATCCTGAAACAAGGTGGGCAACAATCGAAAGAGAATGCTTTGCTATCGTGTGGGCTCTGAAAAAGTTTAGGCCATACTTGTATGGTTCTACTTTTGTCATTCAGACTGACCACCAACCCTTGAGATGGTTAATGCAAATGAAAGGGGAAAACCCAAAACTACTGAGATGGTCAATCTGCCTGCAAGGGTTTGATTTCACCATTGAGCACAAGTCAGGGTGTCACCACCGAAATACTGATGGTCTCTCTAGGATGTATATCATCGACTAGAGGTATGAGATTCATCCAGGAGTGGATTAAATCCTCCTGTCCCTTAGTCTGGGGGGTGCGAGTGTTAGGGAGAATTCTCTGTTTAGGCTGAATTTCCTAACCTAGTGAGTCCCCCAGCAGCTTTGCTGGATTTCTGGAGTTTGTTTTTTTCATCCTGCCAAGAGTGAGACTCTTTTCCCCCACTCTTGGACATGAATGTGGTTGATTTCTTTGAATATCAATGTGTTCTATGGGCTATGGGGTCTTTTACTCCATAGGGCCTCATGTGTTTTGCTATGTGTGTTACACCACACCCTCCGTGCCGTAACACTGGGGTGTCCTGGAGGATCCCCACCATAGACTCCATACCCTGGGTCTGACTACTGTCTCCCAGGGCATGTAAAGTCACCATTGGCTTTACTAGACCTAAACTTACTAACAGAACTAGTACAAACCACCCTATTGTGGACGTACTGGTAGGGGTAATTCGATTACCCCTGGGTCTGTTGTTCGAAGGGGCACTGTCCCGTCCCCCTTGTCGAGTTTTGGCTGGTGGCAGTGGATACTACTTTTTATATTCGACCGCAAATATATTCCTATGGGATTCTTCCCATTGTTCGAGGGTAATACTTTTTTACATTAGTCTCTAACATACCACTGGTTTATTTGTCTTAAATAAATCCACCGGTTGGTATTTTCTGCCAGAACTCGGTTTTTAAAATGGCGTATGTGTTCGCCTCTGTAACTCCGAACCAAAGGTTGAGCCCTTTGTTCCACTTTTGGGGGGCTTCTGCACAGAGGCCCTCCAGAGTGGTGCCATTCTGTCTGGGTACCACAGGGGGTGTGGGAGGGGGTTTAGGCACCCTGGACTGAGTTGCCTTGCCAACTCAAGTCGCACTCTGGTGTGATTGGCCCGAGTGGTGAGCCGCCCCGCTCACCAATTAGCATGTTTGATTGACAGCTAGGCTGAATGAATGGGGGTTTTCTGCATAAAAGCAGGGCTTTTGGGACTGGAACTTCAGAAGTCGCCACAGGACCTAAGAATACGACGAGGGTAAAGCTGAGCTGACCTGCAACGACGACACCTCCGGTGGAGCCCTGCTGAACCGACTCACCACTTCCCAACGACAGAGGAGATCTCCCTGCTGGAGAGTCTTCTTCCCCTGACTGGTGGGAACAACCAGTCCCTTGCTTTTTCTTCGCTTCCAGGACGTCTAGTGGTGAATTGCCCGTGCTGAGCACCCCGGCAACCGGATAGCTACTAACCACTGTACCACGACCAAAAGGTGGTGCCTTGTGACGGAGCACTCCGCGGCTGGTCTCTTCCCTGGTGGTGCAACGATCTTCAACTTTTCCTCGACGACGAGATCGTCTCATCTTCTGGCAAAGCCCCGACTTGCATCCACCACCAGGAACAACTGCCCCCGCCGGAGCTGTCTTTTCACTTTCAAGGTACTGTGTCCGCCTGGATTCCCTTGAAACGGTTAGCGTGAGGTGTCTTAAATCCTTACCTTTCCACTGGGTCACCTCCAGACCTTCTTAACTTTTGTTCTAAAACTGGTCCAACATCTCTGTGACATTTTGCTACAAAGACTTGAAGTGCATTTCCATTGTGATTCTTTTGGGACATACCGCCTTGCCTCTCTCCGAGTGGGCCTGGCCTCTGAACTTTGTGATCTACAGTAGACCCTGCCTTGCTTGCCTTGTATTTGCTTTGTAAAAGTGTTGGTACTGAGTTGGTTTCATACCCTGCCTTTTTCTCTCCCTTTCTAACGAATACTAGAGTGCCATCTAGGTCAAAGCATTCACCTCTGTCTGCAAATAAGTGGTGCCGTTGAACCTAGACTTGTCGAAATATTGTTATGGGATTGATATATACTTATAGTAACTGTGATTGAAGTTGTTTGCCATATTAGTGCCAGTGTGTTTTCCATAAATGTGTTTTTATATAAATAATTATATATCTTTACACCCAAGCCCTGATCAGTGTCTGCTTGTTCTACCGTGTAAATTGCCCTATCCTGTATACTCCAAATACGGCCTAACTCGTCTTGAGAGAGGTCTGACTGCTCAGCCACAGCTACCAGGTAAATCTGGGTGGTGTAGACTGCTACCAATTCAGTTTACTGCTAACTCCTGTAGACTTAAACTTTTTGCAGTGGTCCCAGAGGGAACTGCACAGGTTTCTGCCTAACATTGCAAGACAACACTTTCTAGTGCAATATTGCTGAAGTCCATCTGCAGGACTCTGTTGAAAATTGAAGGAGATTCACGGTACCCCTGGGGTAGCCTTGTACTTTTCATATGTATCTTTCTGAACGTAAATGATGTCAGATCTTGTGAGTCTCGGTGGAATGGGATTGAGAAAAATGCCTTTTTCAAGTCAATCACCGTGAAATATTTCGCCTCAACAGGTATATTACATAGGACTGTAGCTGGGTTAGGGAATAAAGGGAACTTGGCCTCTACAATATCATTTATCGGGTGTAAATCTTGAATTAGTCTCCATGACCCTTCCTTTGATTTTTTAATTGGATAAACCGCAGTGTTGCATGACGACTCTGACGTCACTAAAATGCCCTGTTCCATCATAGCCAAAATTGTCTTATAAATTCCTTCACCTGGCTCTCTAGACATGGGATACTGTCGTGCTTTTGGTAAAATTGCTTCTGGCTTTAGTTTAATCTTTACTTCTCTGACTCCTTTCAATAAGCCTATGTCATAGGGGCCTGTGGTCCATACTGAAACAGGGACCTGGGCCATGTCGTCCTTGAAATATTCAGGACGGTTCTGTGCCAACATCATTCTTTGGGACACTTCTGTTTTGATCATTTTCATTCAGAAAGTGAGATTTACCTCAACTGTTGTTTCTTCCCCATCTGCTTGTTCGCCAAACAGATCGTCATCAGTGACATCAGTCAATCTGTATACTTCTTCAATGGCGATTACTGTGCACCATTGTCGGCCTTCATCATCACAACCATCGATCAAAGCCATTATCCCTCGTATTGTGGCTGTGTTTATCACCAAGGGAAATATTTGTCCCTTTTCCCTGTGCATAGGTATTCTTGGCCTAAAGAGAAATTCATCTGGGTTTCTCATTTTTTTGTCTGCAAGGCCTGGCAGCCCTGCCATTAGTACACGTACTCCATACACAAATATTTCTGTAATGGGATAGCTCTCATAGCTATGTGTGCCACGTATGCTCTAATCATTTCGTATACTTTCAAATAGTGCATTCCTGGAGTTGAACATACTATGCCTTTCTCTATGAATGAGATTATCATGTTTAACTTTGTCATTAGATCTCATCCCAAGATATTTACTGGGGTTTGTCTTGAATATAATGGTGGTACATTCATATCATATTCTCCTATAGAGACTGGAAGTGCGTCTGTAAAAGGAACACGACTTGTAGCTCCTGTGAAGCCCTGAGTATTTATAGCATCGCCGGACAAGGAAAACATGCCTTCACATATGCACAAATGTGTTGCACCCGTGTCAACTAAGAAGGAATATTCTTTATCCCCTATAACAACATCCACCCTTGGTTCCTGGTGAGGGTCTGGTTTCACTGATAGGACAGAACACATCAGGGTTCCCAGTGAGCTGTCCTAGTCCATATACAACTTTGTCTAATTTTGCGTGAATGGGCTTCCCCCATCACTAGTGTTACCTCTCATTCCAGAGTTCACAGCCTGTCCCGCACTGACTGTCTGTGACAGCTGCATCGGTGACTGTTGAGACTGTCCTTGTGGAAAACTCATCACATTCTGAGGTTGCAATCTTTGTTGTGCTCCTGAAGTTTGCTGTTGCACCGTGTGATTCTGCGCAACTCCATTTTCTCCCTGTTGTAAAAACACAGGTGGATTCACCATACCTGCTCTTGTTCCTTGGTCATTTTGCATTATGCCTTGACTTCTGCATGTGCATGCTAGAAGCCCTGTCATCCCACACAACCAACATATTGGGGATGGTCTGATTATTTGCCCATTTGACATATCTTGATTGGCATTTTGCATGTTTTGAAAGCCTCTCTGATTACGCTGCCATCCTCTTCCTCGAAATCCTCCCTCTGAGGTAAAACCCATTATTGCCCTGATTACTCTGTTGTGGATTATTGACCTGCTGCATGCTTGTCTGTCTGTGCTGGTTATCATTGCCCCTTCAATGGCGTATTTTGACAATTTTTTCTGCACTAATTCTGCTTATTCACCTTTTTGTGCAGCCTCTTTTTTGTGATTCTTTTCCTGCAGCAGTCTGCAATAGTGCGCTATGGTCAACTGTATTTCAGACCACGGTTTGGCCTCGATTCCTACTAATTTCTTGAGCTGTTTCTGTACCTGATCAGGCAACCCTTAGCATAATATATGGTAAAACACGGGTATGGATTTCCCCCAAGATTCCTGAGTCTCAAGTACCCACACGTCTTGGAAATTCTGAATGTAAAGCAAAGGATCCTCCTACTCCTTCATTTTATGTGTCATGATAGCTCCCATGTTGGAAGTATCCAGGTATACCAATCGTAATGCTTTCCATACCGCGGCTCTGCAATTGTTAAATGCTGCGCCATCATGCACAATATTAACTGTGGTCACACCAGGGTAACCTGCCCTTGTCCACACATCGTCATCTCTATCACCAAGTATGGTGATTAAAAGACCCTTGATATCCCCTATAGCTAAATTGTTCCCTCCCATCTTTTTTTCTAGCTTGTGTATCCATTTTCCTGCTCCCGATGTCAGCATTGGAAGTTTAGTTTTCAGGTTTTCCCGATCCATGTGTGGCCATGGAATATACTGTGGTCTCGTTCCACCTTTCTCGAGCAACGGAAATTGGGACGCATAGCCCTCTCTCTCTCTTCTCTCATTGTTTTTCCGTCTGTTGCAGGAGTAATATTCCTGCATCACAGCTACCTGGCAATGTCCTTAGCCGGCTCACATAGGGTTGTGGAGATACTTCTTTGCATCGGTCTGACTGTGTTGCTGACTCTGATGCTCTCTGTGCAGACCCACTTGAACTTGACCATCCTATCCCTTTCCTTACTGAGAATCATTTTTAACGTCTCCTCTCTTCCTCCTTTTCCTCATGTTCCTCCATTTCGGTGTCTGACATTGTCTGTCACCAACTTGTGCAACTTCTCCCATCCTCTATGTTTTTACTGATTTCCAGCCTATCTAGAGACGTCCTCAGCATCATAAAGCTGAGTGCTCTCCCGACGCTCGTCCTCCCCCTCCCCTTGAGGTACTTGTTCGAGCCCCATTTCATCATATATTCTATCGATCGTCTCTCCGATGCTCTGGTGTCAAAGTCATCCTCAATATTTGCCCTAGATGTGCCTGGTACTGAATCATACTCAGGAAAGAATTCTTCTATGTCTTCCCAATCTGCTATTGGATCAGGTTTCTTAACCTCTCTTTCCAGATATTCAAGATCGCGTGCTCTCTGTCTTCGCTTACATTCTACATCGTCTTCGAATTCTCTGTGCTTCCTCGCTTCCTCTCTGACTCTGGCCCTCATTCCGGGTTTGGAGGTAAGTAACGTCCGTTACCGGCATCGCGCAAATAGCGTGTATGTGCTGACAATAGACCGCTAAAAGCGCACTATTACGAGTTCGCGGGCACAAGCTTTGGGCCATGCCGGTAACGGATGTAGCGGCATTCCGCAAAAGGGCCCGAAAACCCCCCTAGTGGCATGAACTGCACCGTAGACAGCACTACCGCCATAGATCAACACGGCATTAGCAGTGACTGTAAATAGCGGTCACCGTTATTTACGGTCACCGTTAAATTGCGGAACCGGAAACAGCGTCATCGCACAGGAATGGGAAGGAGCACAGCGGCCATCTTTAAAAACACAATCCATTGCCAACCTCACCAGAGAGGACCCCTGGCACACTGGTGACCCACCAGAAACTAACTGCTACCACCCAGTAATGCTCAAAGCACCAAAGAAGGGAGCTGCACACCTCTGAAAGGAGCGGTACAGCCCAGATGAGCTGCAAATGCTTGTGGATACCTTCCACGAGCATGCTGGGACTGTTTTCAGCAGCAACATGCGCAGGGAAGCGGTGCAGAAAAAAAAAAAAAATCTGGGCACTAGTATGCCAGAAGGTGAGCGCTGTGGGCAACACCCCCCGCACCATAAAGGATTGCCGCAAAAGGTGGGACGACCTGAGTCTGAGGGTGCGGAGAATCCTCTCTGCGAACAGAAACCAGGCCTTGGAGACTGGAGGAGGCCCAAGTTTGCCAATTAAACTCATGCCATGGGAGGAGACATGTGCGGCCATGATAGTGGCCGAATCCATCGAATGGGTCGGAGAAATGGAGTGTGGTGCGACGTCATCCGCTGATGGAGGTGAGTGTCCAAAGTAAATACTGCTGACACAAATGTCATGAAAGTCACTGCTAAGGTCTGGTCAAGGAGTCACGGCATGGTCGGCCACACAATCCCTCCCCTGTAAATCATGCCAAAGCAAGTGAGACCCAAGCCAGTGCCAGGTGCAAGGCCGTAACATATATGACACATACCACACAAAGTTGCCCATTCCATGAGGCACACAGGGTAATTGATGTAAACAGTGTGCATGTTAGACAGCACAGTACCTGGCCAACATGAGTGACACCGACATATGCATGCATTTACCACCCAAGTATGGAATGACGTGCCGTTCCCTACACAAATGCAGATTAGCCACAATTGTCTGAATGTGCTATCATAGCCATGTATGAATGCTGGCTCTCCAAAAATCACTCATGCCGTCCCTCTCTTCCACCCCCACAGGCAGTGAGCATAACAGTGAGTAGCAGGAGAGCAACCGTCCCAGCACTTCCAGGGGCCAAGGCAGGGGCCGCCGTCTCCCAGCGACAAAGACAACACCTGGACGTACACCACCAGCTCCAGCAAGGCCCATGGAGGGTGCACCACTCCCACCCCTCCCTGCACTGGCTGCAGACACATGCCCAATGCCACGGTCCGAGGAGTCCAGTGTGGCTGGGGAGGTGGCAGCCACAGCACCCCTCGAAGTTGAGGACAGCCCCAATGCCATCTGGGGAGCAACAGAGGACGACACAGTGGAAGTTGTGCACACCCCTGAAGCCTACTCAAACCCCCAGGTATCCTTTAGTGACTTGGGTGAGACCGACACACAAGAGCAGTCTGGCCAAGGACCAACACTGGGACATGGCAGTCCTGTGTACAGTTCCCTTGAGGAAGCGCCGGCAGGACATGTCAGCCCAATCCTCAGCAGGGCCACTGCTCCATCCGCCGATGCATAGTGGGCTGACCGGCTCACAGCCCTCATTACAGAATTTGTGCAGGACAATCGGCAGGCCAGGGAGGAGTGGCGTTCTGAATTGAGGGCACTGGGCCAGTCCATAACAGAAAGCACCAATCGGCTCTGCGAGGTGCTCAGCCGCATAGCCGATGCGCTGGAGGCTGCTCATCCTGGCCAACAGCCTCAGCATGAGGACACACCTTCAACGAGCAACTCCACCCAGACCGGCCCACTCCGTCGGTCGCTCTGTACGCTGCGCCGCCGGGACATGTCTCCCCCTGGCTCCGGGAGCGCAGAGTGACATTACTGCCAGCCACATGTGGGCTACGTGGACCCTATGGGACTAGTGTGGGGTTGTTGTGGTGGGAGGGGGAGCGGGTGAAGGTGTGTTGGGGAGTTGTGGGGGAGGGGGGTGAGGGTGGTGGAGGGTTTGTTTTTCACGTTGATATTTCAAAATTCAATACACCGGTTGTGCATCAAACAAATCACCAGAGTAGACATTCATCATTGCGCATGTGTCATTTATTCCTGCACAGTGCATAGTGTACATGTATCCCCACAACCAGTGCCCTATGTCCTAACAATAGGTCACCCTCTGCTGACTTGTGGGTCAGAAATATTGTGCAATCAAAAACTGCCGCACGGCACGTCCCTCCTGTGCATCGGCACCGTGATGATGTCCTGCTATATCTTCCTCCTCCCCTTCATCATCATTAGGTGGGTGCAGTTCCATGTCAGAGGTCAGGGGCATGTTCCGATGGATACACATATTGTGCAGCATTACACATGCCATGGTAATCTTGGCCACCTTCTCATGGCTGTAGAGGAGCCCGACTGGCTGAGGCAGCGAAATTGTGCCTTCAACAGGCCAAAGGTATGCTCTATCACCACACGTGTACAGGTATGGGAACAATTGTAGTCCTCCTCGTGCCTGGTCTGTGGGTTTCGGACAGGGGTCATGAGCCATGGCTTCAAGGGATAGCCACAATCACCTGCATGAGAGTGGAATAAAGGTAAGTGACTACAAAATCATGTAGGACAACTGTAGTAGTCTCACATGGACGAAGGTAATTTGTGCGCACACGCATATGTCCCTGGATGCATTGACCCCATTTCTGGCCCCACTATGTGCCCTGTGCAATGGACTAATGGTGTGAGTTTCATCTTCAAGATGGGTCATGGTGTGCACTGCCGTCTTGTTACACATGCATCATATATGCATACAGCAGTCTTGGTGTGAAATGAGTGATGAGTAGTCTTCTGTGGAATTTGGTAGTAAGGAGCTTTGCCTGTAGTCAGTTCTATATTGAGAATTCTGCACTGATCAGTTCCATGGGGACATGCAGTACTCCTATGGGTGTGCCGAACCAGTGACATACTGTGGTATTCCAGGTCGACTCAGTTCAATGCACGGCCAGGGATAACTGTCCTGTGTGGTGTAATGCGGCAGTCAGCAACATAGCGCATATGCAGTGCAGAGTGCTGGATGACCTTACGGTGAGTGAGGGCCGGTGATGAGTTGTGCATGGGTTGTGGGCTGGTTACCTGTTAGTCATGTAGTGATGGGTGTTGGCCTTACTTCATCACTATGGGATTTGGTGGTCATGTACCATTTCAGTTGCTTTGGGGCACAGTGTTCGGTGATGTGCACATCGTGCACTGATGTCAACATTCCCACCAGGTGGAGTATGCTTCCCACCTTCCCACCCAGGTGGAGTATGCTTCCCCCCCTTCCCACCCAGGTGGAGTATGCTGCCCCCCCTTCCCACCCAGGTGGAGTATGCTTCCCCCCTTCCCACCTAGGTGGAGTATGCAGCCACCCACCCCACAATGGGATTTGGTGGTCATGTACCATTTCAGTTGCTTTGGGGCACAGTGTTCAGTGATGTGCACATTGTGCACTGATGTCAACATTCTCACACAGGTGGAGTATGCTTCCCCCCCTTCCCACCCAGGTGGAGTATGCTTCCCCCCTTCCCACCCAGTTGGAGTATGCTCCCCCCCTTCCCACCGAGGTGGAGTATGCTCCCCCTTCCCACCCAGGTGGAGTATGCAGCCACCCACCCCACAACCCCAATGCACTGCCATGGCCCAGTCAGGCAACTCACCAAGCAGCCAGGCACGTCGTCCAGGATGTCGCTCCATGTAGCGTGGTAGCATGGAGCTGCGCAGTACCAAATAGTCATGAGTTGATCCTGGATATCGGGCACAGCAATGTGTGATGATCTTGCTGGCGTCGCATACCATCTGCACATTGACGGAGTGGTATTGCTTGCGGTTGCCATACGCCACCTCGATGGCATGCGGGACCACCAACTCCACGTGGGTGCAGTCGAGGGCACCTACACAATTTGGCATGCCTGCCAGTGAATGGAAGGCAACTTTTGTATCGAATATCTCCTGGGGAGTCCGTCATAGGGATATGTAGTCGCTTGGGTGCTTGAGTAGGGCATCCAGCACTTGGTTCAGTATCCAGGAAAATAAGGGTTGTGATATGCCATGCATGTGCCCCACTGTGTGCTGGTAGGTGCCTGTGGCAAGGAAGTGGAGCACAGACACTACCTTCACTAGAAGGGGGATGGCGGTGCGTATTTCTATGAGGCTCACTATGTCGTTGTGTATCAGGTCCACTATGGTGGTGATGGTGTCCCGGTCAAGCCGGTACAGGGTATAAATCTGCTCAGGTGTTAGGTTGAAGTGGGTGGCTCTGATGCGAGGGATTGGGGGCTGCCGGCGTGGTAATGGTGGCTACAATGGTGGGGCATGCTGGGCCTGTCTCACCCTCCTCCTCCTGCGTCTCCTCTGTGGTTGCGGCTGTTGTTGTTCTTGTTGTTTTTGTTGAGGCATTGCAAGCAAGGCTTCCAGCTCCAGTAATGCTACTACTATTGGTATCATCTTGGTGTGGGAGGGGGTGTGGTGTGTGGGTGTGCTCCTTTTGTACTGGTCCTCACTCCATTGCCTCCACCTGTGCTGATTGTGTGCACCTGTGGCACTTGAAAACAATGCTCAGGGTTCTTTACACCTTGTCGGCGATGCCGGTATTTGCACCATGCCTGTAAGCTCATTTTCGGCCTTCAGGAGGCTGTTATTTGCATGTCCGCATTACTTGTGATCAGCTCTGGTTTACAGCATGCCGCTAATGCCACCATGGTGTGGTGCGCACGCGTGCGTAGACCGCTATTTACGGCATCGTAAAGTACGATGCCGTATATAGCAGTCTGGTTGGTCAGAATAGCCTGTAGCGGTAAGTGATGCCAGTAATTCTTTACCGGCATCGTTTTTCCCTTACTTCCAACCTCGGAATGACACCCTCTATCTTCTTCCTCTTTCTTGGCATGTCTACGTTCATTTGCCCTTTGAATTTCCTCATCTCTTCGTCTCTTTATTCTTTTCTCCCATATTCTTTGCTCTTCCTCTATTCTCCATTGCTTCTGTCTGTCCTGATCATTAGCTGCACTCTGCTTATGATAGCATAGCCTTTCTTGCTCTTCGCGATATAACTGCTCTCGTCTCTGCCTGTCTTTTTTCCTGATTCTTTCGTCTCTCATTCCTTTTTCCTTTTCCTTCTCCTTTCTCTCTAAACCGTCTAGCTTCCCTTTTTGTTTTGCGTCGTCATTGCCTTTATCATTGAGTTTCAATACAATCTGACCTCCCATCCATTTGTTCTGTGTGAATGCTATATCATCACTTCTTTCCTCATTTCCTTTCCTTCTTTTGCCTTCTCTCTTTGTATCGAGAGATGTACTTGCTTGTGCCTGGTCTTTTTTCTCATTCTCGCATCTCTCCTTGTCCCTTCGAACTTTGGAGGTGATATCTCTATCTCGGTCCTTTTCTGTGTTTTCGTCACTACTTTGCATAGGTGACTCATATGCCGGGTTGCTATACCCTCTAGCTGCTTTAAGTTCTCTTAGCGGGTATAATCATTCGTCCTTACCAAAGCCATTTTTCGTTTCAGATGGGGCGGGTGGCGTGGAAGGCGTCTCACCGCCCTCTGTGCATATGTTAAATATCCAATCTAATGGCAGCTCAGCCTCCTTATCCTCGTGGTACATCTTCCAAAGCTCTAAACTAGCTAGGCTTTTGTCTAACTTTTTGCCTGTGTATGTGGCGTGCAATTATGTCATCATGTGCTGTAGGACCATTTTAGATAGCGGTCCACCCTGGGGCCATGGCATAAACATGTTGTTCGCTGTTCCTTTAACCCATTCTGCACTGTACCTTTTCAGTTTAGGTGCATGTTTTGGCAACTGTTTGCACAGATGTACTAATGGAGTCATGTCTTCCATGTTTAAATCTGTTCACTTTCTCCTTATACAATACTTGTTATATCTTTCGTTTTTTAAACAACTTCAACAGTATGAGCGAGCACCATTCATCGCATGCTCCAATCCCATTTTTTTCACAAAAATGTATACCTCCTTTTTCAATCAAAAAACATCAATTCGTATTCTACAATATTTCAATTACTCAATCGCGTAATTTTTTATGCTACTTCCTCGAAGGAAAAATGTAATCCTATGATGTCACACAAACAACACGTAAGACAGACGTTAACAGACTAGACAAATTCCAGCTGGCTACACAGACTTCTGCCCCTAATGTTACCCCGACATGGAGTGTAAGCCCATCCCTTTCACGAGCGTCTTTAACCGCTGTGGTTTTCTATTCATTCCTATTTTATTCAGGACTATGGATGCAGGCTTCTTCTAACCGCTATATTAAGCGTAGGAATTTGGGCGTATCTTCTGTTCTCGGGTGGACCCCCCCCGGTATCCTCTCTCTTCTCGGGTGTCCTCCCTGGTATTCTTCTCTTCTCGGGTGTCCTCCCCGGTATTCTTCTCTACTACTAAGTTACCCTTTGAGTCACTATTTCCTTCCCCTTTATATTCTACTTCTAACTATATTTTTCTTTTACCGCCTCCCTCCATTACCTTCCCTTACGTGTTCTATGCCATGCACTTTTTGCCAAGGCATTTAGTCTTTTTCACTCACCGTTCGCATGTTTCCTCTCTGGATGCTCGGGATCATCGCCTTCGTCACCGCCTCTCCTGCCGTTCACCGGCTCAGCTGCTCGTAGAAGTGGGAAGGGGTTTTGTGGGGGAAACACAGGTCCCTTCAGACCTTTTCCTGCAGGTTTTGCTTTTTACTCTAACCACTATCTATGGGGAGCTTCACGGTCTACTTGGCTGGATGGCTAAGGACTCATGATATTGCCGAGGACCTAGAGTTACTTTATATCAACGGTCAATGGGTGTCTTTTCTAATTGATAATCGAAAACCATCCTATCTCTGCTACCAAGTGTGCACCAGGCCCCCCAACCGGCCCATAGAGCTGGGGTTTGCCCAAAAGCACTTTAAGATGGGATAGCAGCACCCGTGAGATGGAAGGGGATGCAGATTAATACTCAAGCATCAAATCAATAATGACAACTCAACTGTTTGGCAAAGGGAGTCTGTTTAATGACAAGTACAAAAAACACAGAGTTTTATGAATACCAGGGGATGCGTGATCTTCCTTATTGCTTCACAACTCCAACAAACTTCATAAAAACCACAACATTTATACTGAAAACTCGTCATCACTGACATTTAACGCTTAAAAGTTGTCATGCAATTCTACTGGTTCTAGGAATTTAACTTTAATATAGGTACTATATCTGTATATGGTAACAGAGTAAGGGGATTAGGCAAACACTGTCAGGTGGGACATCTAAGCTCTACCTTAAAAATGGCTACTGTAGACGTTACTAAAAGTACTAACTATAGGACCATAGATTACTTGGTCCATTATGATTGGGTTGGCACCAACCCCACTCATGCTTTTCCACTTTGCCTAGCAGCATGCAGCATGGTCGGCCAGGTGCAGTGTGCCCATCAGCTCCCCTGGCCTTCCTCCAATTATTGTTACAATCAATCATCACTTTAGTGGTTATGTGTCAATGATTTCACTGTGGTTGGCCTCGAGACTGCATCTCTGTCTGGAAAAGTTCTGATATCTTCTCTTGGCCCACTGCCACGTGTAGGTTTGAAAGTCTCACTCCTTCTCGCTCGGCTGTTCACATGATTCAGACACCGTGAAATCGCCTTCTTCTCCATGTAATTTGTGTATTTGATTTTCATTTTGCCCACCACCTGTCTTTGGTTTCTTATCTTGACCTTTTTGAGCAGGATATTCTGTTCCTTACTTCATTAATTGTAGCTACTGTTCGTCTATTTTAGCTGATACGACCTTGGCTCTTTTGGCACAATTTGCCTCTGCTGACTTTCTTTTCTGCCTTTTATTCTTGATTTATTAAATATGAAGCTCTCCTCATGTGGCCTTTAGTAACCTTTGATGATTCTGTTTCTTGTGCATAGTGGAAGTATACTTATATAATGTGATTCTTTTGTGATGTAGATATGTATAGGTGGTGCTTGCCGCAAACTATCTTACTACTGAGCATAGCAAGCCGCACAATTTCCATAGCTTTCTTGCAGTTCCAAGCATATGTGCATGCGTAAACTGGTCGAATATCTTCATCATGCTCATGGCATAAGCTTCTTACACTTGACATTGTCCTTTCATCTTAGGTTCATGATGTCCCTTGTCGAGGGTGTTCTGTCTTTTTACGTCATTCTCAGGTCGTCATCTCTTCTATATCTGAGTCAGTCCGGGTTCTTGTGACGTCACCATTCGTCTTCCATTAAGACCTTTTTGACTTCTTTAGGGACTGTACTCAGATGATCTTCATTTTGTTTCATTTGTTGATTTGGTTTTCTCAATGGGTACCTTACTGCCCATGTTTTCCTTGGTGTCGGTACTTCAATAAGTGCTGTTCTTCTGATAGGTACTGGAAAGAGCCCCACTGCGGCTCTCTGCTGGTTTATTTGCTCATCATACATCGCATACTTCGGCGTGAACGTTCCTGGTTCTTCAAAATGGACAGTTGCAGTGCGGGTCGTACTGGGGACCTCCTCTACACTGTTTATAATACTCGTCCTGTCCCCCTTGATATGTTGGCTGGTATTGCAAACCATCATTCTGTGGCATCCCCCTACTTCTGCACACTTTCAAAATATGCCCTATCTGTCTGCACACCCAGCCATGTGGTGGCTCCCTCCCCTGCCCTTGGAAACCCCCAGAAAATCCCCCTGCACCCTGCTGCATCTCCTGCCCATATCCTTGAAACCCCCCTGGAAATCACCCTTGGTTGTAATGTATCTGCGGCCTGTACCTGCTTCCTCTAAGTGGCCCCCTGCTTCCTCAGTACTGATGCTGCAGATTCACCCAGCTCAAAAAACCTCTCCTCACAGACTGCGGTGCGTACTACAGCTGCGGTGTCTCTTGTCCTCCCTTACTTGTCAGTACTGCCCCTTTCATGGCGTATTTAGATAGATTCCTCTGCACTCATTTTGCTTCCTCATGCTTCTTCTCCTCACACTTATTCCTCACATTTTATTGCAGTAGCCTACAATGGTGAACTATTATGAGCTGTATTTCTGGCCACAGTTTTGCCTACATGCCTACTAATTTCTTAAGCTGCTTCTGTACCGGTTGTGGTAACCCTTGGCACAATATGTGGTACAATAATGCTACTGTTTTATCCCATGGTTCTCACGTTTCAAGGAGCCAAAGCACTTGAATCGTCTGAATATGGTGTAAGAGGTTTTTGTCCTCCCCCATTTCATGCGCCATAATCACACTCATTTCTAATATGCCTGACTATTGTGGACTTAGAGCCTGCCATTGTGTGCCATGTCCTGGGTGATTACTCCTGGGTACCCCACCCTTCTCTATACATCATCAGCGGTCTCCACAAGAATTGCCATGAGTAGCCCCTTCACGTCCCCCACTGCTAGTTTCTGTCCCGCTGTCATTCTTCGTGTTTCATATATCCACATCCCTGCATCTGCGGTTAATGAGGGCAGCCTTCACCTCAAGTTTTCTTTGTCTATGTGCTTCCATGGTATATATTGAGGCTGCCCCCCTCCTTTTTCCAGTACCAGCAACTATGTGAACTCTACCTCCCCATTGTCTCCTCAAGTCTGTCTAATCTGCCTGTCTGCGTCTTTAATGTCAGTGTATGCTTTAACTGGCTCCCCTTTCTGTTGCCCTGGGAGATCCCAAAGCCTTTGTATATATGGAATTAGGTAATCTATGTTGCATAAGGCATCCCTCAACTGCTGCGCTCGATCGTCCTTGTCTCCCTTATACCCCCTTTGCTTTTTCCCACATCCCAGGTCCTCCTTCAGTCTGCGCTTTTCCCCATTGACTTATCATTGGGTTGTCTGCTTCCCTCGTCCCCACTTCCTCTTGAGTCCTCTTCTGAGTCGTTGTCCATTTTATTGCAAAAATCATCAACAAAGCTCAGTCTCCTAGAAGCTGTGTCTGTGTTGGGCTTCACTATGAAGTTGATGTCAATCAAATCTTGCCTGATTCCTTCCCCGCAGGACCTCATGCCCGTCCTGTCGGATATGATGGCAGTCCTATCCTGTGTAGTTGTGCTGTCTGGATCCATTTGTTTACCCCCCCGTTCTGTCATCTCAATACTACCCACACACCTCCATTACTTTCCTTCTCCCCTTAGTTGTTGTGTGGCTCGGAGTGCTTTCCAAGTCTTGTCAAAACCTGCAAGGTTTTCCGCAGCCTGGCAGGCACTGCAGCAGGAGAGGGGGCAGGCATAGCTTGACCGCCCACTGATACCAAATTGTTGGAGAGAAACCCAATATGCCAGAGGTCTGGGATAGCTAAGAGGTTACCTGTCTGGCTCCTAAGGGCCCAACAGCTCTTTCCCTAAAATAAATGGAGGTCTCAGCCAAGGGCAACTTAGAACTGGTGTTTATTACAAAAGCTGACAGGGACCATACAGGACAATCACGATTCTCTAGTTATTCTCAATTTCACAAGATGAACTTCGCAGTTTTGATACCAAATGGTGTCATCACCTGGGCCCTCCCCCAAAAACCTATCCCCTTTTCTGGTTGCGTGCTTGGAGTAGTATACCCTATAGATCACCTATAGGTATCTTATTTGATTGTCCTTCTCATGTCAGGTGGCTAGTCTACTCCTTCCCCAAGAAACTATTACATTGTTGCATTGTTGCAGACTTATCATTGGTCCTTAGCCTCTGCCATGGACCCCTGAATTGCTGTCTCTTAATTGTTTAGAACTGGTCTCCCCAGGCCTGGGACCCGATTTGGTTCTCAGCCCTCTGTGCACCTCTCCAGGTGATGTGAAGTGACTATGGGCTTCATTCCGAGTTGGGCGGTAAGGGTTTACTGGCACCGGTAAGGATGCCGGTGCCGGTAGGCCCTTACCACCCTATTCTGAGGTCCCTTAGTGGGACACGCAAAGATGTGTGGTCTGACCACATGTCCTTTGAGGGTCCTGCTAAGGGACCAGGGTGCTAATAACGGGCCCGCTATTTGTGGGCCCGTAATTAGCGACTTCCACATTGAGGCCTATGTGGGCTCAAATGGGAATGGGGAATGGTTTACTGAATGGGGACCTACCGGGTCCTCCACGATCAGAATGACCCGGTAAGCCCCCATTCAGCCAGACCGGAACTGGCTATTAGCACCATGGCTGCCTCCAAACTCGGAATGACCCCCTATGTGTCCCAAATGTATCTGGTAGTAGCACCACCATTGCATATGAGAGTGTGCTCCACATTACAACATTTGTTTCTCTTCTCGTCTGGGTTTCTTAGAACAGCTTGTCTTCCCACCACAGGTGAATACCCATTGTCTAGTTCGGCCGCATCTCGTGATGGCGGACCACAAAATCGAACTCTTTGGGTCTGCATTAATGAGGATTTATTCTGTTTTCCTGCAGCTGGCCCCTTGTTGTTTGAAGCTTGGAATGTGCTTGTTTATCTCTGAACGTGTCTGTCAGCATGGTCTTCCCACTTCCTGCAGCCTGAGGCTGCTTCCCTTGTCTGGTGTCCTGCAGCTTCAGGCCTTCTGTGATTTTCATTAGACTTATAATATTATTTCTACACACTTATATTGTGCTGTGTTTCCTTTAGGTTAGTCATATGTGGTCCTACCAGGCTCCATAGTTACACCTGTAGTTTCATAGGGTTAATTGCCATAAGCATCTTGCAAGCTTGCTCAGGATCTCTTTGTTGCCATGCATTTGGCGTTACTCCACTTGGCTAAGGAGAAAAATAATATAAGCTTTGAAAGTATGTATATGTATCTGTCCTCTATCTGCAGAACTGTTTAAGTATGTTCTTCATGTATATGAGTGAGTGATTGTGTATGCTGTGCATGGTTGTGAGTGTTCTTCTTGGCTAATGCAGCTATGTCGTGGTGCAACTAGTGACATCATCGGTGTGGCTCCTTTTGCATTTAATCATTGCAGTCCATTATGGTGTTTGGAATCATGATCACTGTTGAGTCACCTGTATCTGTGAGGTGCACTGGATAAGGTTGGAACGGCTGTCTGAGGGAATACCTCTCTGCATATGTGTCAGTCAGTGGTGCACTTGGGGGTTGTCTGAATAGTGATTGGCTTTGGACGTTCCTGGCTCTTCGGGCAATCATGTTCATGGGTGTGAGGAGGGGCATTCCTGGGACCCTCTCTTCAGTACTGTATCCAATGGGCATTTCTAAGATGGATTTCTGAACTCTGACCTGATGGGCAGAGGTTCAGAAGGCCAGCCTAGTTTCTTGTAACAGGGTAACCTTCTGGACAAGCCAGACCAATCAAGGTAGCTTGGTGGTGGTCAAGACTAGGTCTCAGGATGGGTGAGGGTGACTAAATGACCTCAGTGAGCACACAGAGTAAAGGACACTTACAAATAACTCCCAGTCAGGTGTATATATATCAAAAATACAAATACATGTATTCCAAGGTCGTTGCAATTCAACACACAGTAAGAAAATCCCAGCAATACTATTAAAACAATACAATCCTATCTATAAATATATATACAAGACCAATGGGGTCTAAAGGATGAATGCACCAAATGGGTTCACAACTTAAACAGGGAAGGAAGCAGGCAGTGCAAATAGTCTGTAGGCCCTTCTGCATCAAACACAGTCCTAACTGAAAGGCGGTCCAATCCCTAAGATGAGGGGAGGCTAATGCTCAAATGTACTTGCAAAGCTGGTGCACGCAGTAGTTCAAATGGGAAAAGCAGGGTCTTTTGTAGGGGCTGTAGCAGCTCAGGAAGGTAGGTGAGGAGATGCAGAATTGGTTCCCACTGTTCGAGGAGGGCCTCCACTTGAGGGCAGAGTCAATTCCAAGAGTTGGGAATAGTTTGCTAGTTCGCGCTAGCAGGGTAAAGGAGAGGGGCCCTCAGGGGCCACTCAAGCGTAAGAATGAAGGGATGCGCTAGGGACCACCGGTTAGGCTTGCAATTACTCACCAACCCACTGCGCATTCCAGACCAAACTACGGCTGTCGAGTCCACTTCGGTTGCAGGTTCAAATGTGGCAATCTCGTGGCTCTGCGGCTTTCAGCTTCGAAGATACAGCATTGATTCCCCTATGGGACAGAGGCGATTTCTCCACTCCTGGTGGATGCATCACACCAGTTCTGCCGTAGCAGGCTTCAGGGCACAGAGGGCCACAGCTGCAATGAATTTGCAAAGTTTGTCACCACGACTGGATGACACGGTAACCGCGTGTACTCTGGTTCGGGCACACTCACTTTACTCCAGACCTGGGAACGCCAAGTATACGAAATTCGGTAGGAGAGTGCAGTGACCACGGAGCTTGCGATGTACCAAGTTTTAAGGGCCTCCTCAAAATGGCGGCAGTATCAGGGCAAAAGTCCTGCTCAAGCTGGTCAGCCCGCTGTTTAATCCGCTTCTTAGTTTCAGGATACTTGGATCCTATCCTTTGTTCAGTGAGAACTCCACAGATCGACATGGTATCAGTGTTTGGAGCCCTCTCTTATCCAAGATCTCCTTCACGCCAAAATGAAGAGGACCCAATGGGAGATCTGCTCACATACAGGCATACCATACGTGGACCAATCATGGACCACGGTGGTCCCAGGCATTCACAGCACACCAGACTCTCTGGCACCCAGTATGTGTATTGGAAACAGACGTTCCAGCCTACATCCTGGGGGCGCGCACACAAGGCATGCAGAAGCCCGCAAAAGCTTGGCACTTTGCGGGAAAATGCAAGCCCAAATAAGGACTGAACCGGGTCGGCTCGACCTCAGGAAGATGAAGGGGCAAGATGGGCAAAGGACAAGACACAGAACCCCATGGCGTGACCATTTTGGAGCCAGGCCACCTAACTGTGCCAAAAGAGGTAATCTCAGTTTACCTGCCAAGAAAGGGTTAAAAATATGTGACATGATAAGCTACCACCAGCCCTGTCCAAGGCACATCTGCACTTCTCCTAAAAAATCCTTTGAGAGTATCCAGGGCCTTTTGAAATGACAGGAAGACCCACGTGCACTGTACTGTAGGGTACATTGTACACTTGTTACATGTTGCAGAAAAGTTGCAACACTGACAAGCACTAAGGGAATCAAAGTCTCCCAGTACTGACTGTCTTTAAGGGCATATCAGTTTGCCGATAAGAAGTGAGAAAAAAGCCAAGGCGGTGCAGCAGAAGGCTGTGCTCCTCTGGTAAAGTCAGACTATGGTGTTTAAACAAAGCAAAAAGTTGTGGGGTACACGACTGGAGGGAAAGTTACACATTACATAGAAATCTTTCCTAACAGGCATTGCCAAACTCACCTCTCTGAGAGACTTTGGAGGCTCCTAACCTCTGATGGTCTTTCGTCCTTGATGATAGGAGGTATACATGCCAATGGAGGATCACTCTCAGTCAAGTCTGGTCTCATTGTAGTGCCACCTCAGCAATACACTTATGCTAGCATTACTGGCATCCTACTTATGATTCCAGAAGGTCTGGTGGTGAGAGGATTGGCCAAAGTGGTCCCCTGCCACTATATAACCACAGCCTTTCACCAGTATGTATGCACATCACATTTATATAGCAACAGGGGCACTGTCAATTATATGTACAACCTTTTGCTGATCATATCTGAGTGTTGTGACAGAGGGAGAGAGCAGCAGATGTCCATGGGCTCATTCATTAGTGTGTGCGCAGGGCATGAGGAGAGTGTTGAGGTGTCACCATCATTACATTAGCTTCTTTATGCTTCACGGTGTGAACAGCATCAGAGGTCACTTGATGCTGTGTTTTGTTCAGGCTGAACATGGCAATCCTGATGAACACATCTGAAGATTTGTTGTTACCCTCTCATGCTAAGCAAAGTATATCAGTAATCAGCATTACTAAAAAAAGGAACTGTGGGTGCTATCAAGAGGGTGGAACTGTCATGTGCTTTGCAACATTTACGTTTATTGGGATTCATAAATCTGCCAGTCTACCCAGTAGGGAGGGTTCCATGTAATAACGTCCGCTCAAAAATATTGCCATGCAAAAAAATCACCAGGGTCAATTATCACATGGAACATGTGGGGGGCACCCTGCAGCCCTCAAACCCTTTGGGCCTCATTACAACTCAGGCGTTAAGGGTTAACGCCACCGTTAACCCTTAACGCCTGATTCCCACCTTAACGCCTGCTTTTTGCAGGCGTTAAGTTCCATGGTGCTAAGGCACCTTGGTGCTAATTACGGCACCGTAATTTACGGTGCTGTAATTAGCGCCTTCCCCACTCCCATTATGCCCTATGGGGCAAAAATGGGAATGGGGAAGGGAAAATGGGAAATGGGGATTTACCGCCCCACTCACCTTGTAATGGGGCGGTAAATCCGCCATCCACCATGGTGTAAACGGAGTTTACACCATGGTGGTAAAGTTGGTGCACTTAGCACCAAGGTTGTAATGAGGCCCTTTGTCTTTTTCAAGGAGACCAATCCCCCAACCCCTGCTTCCCCTGACCTTATGTATATGGTCACCTATATAATGTTGCCACAACTTTTTCCCGGTGACATTATATACAGGATATATAGGGATATTATTACCTGATATCGTAGGGAGTAGATCAGTGTACTAGAGTAGGGGGTGAGAGTAGGTCGATCAGGAAACGGGAGAGTGAGTTCAATAGTTCATCAGATGTTGCTTGGAATGGAATATTTTTTAATATATTTTTGAAGTGCAGAATGATAGTGGCCTGTATGTTCCCATTGATAGATGCCCCCAAATAGTTGGTGAACAGCATGAGAATGCCATTTTCCTGTTTTGTCCTTTCATGCAGTTCTTTGATTGTAGTTTAATAATGTTTTGGTTTTGTCACGAAAGTTACTTCGGCACCATGACAACCTTATTTTTTCTACTAGGAAGGGGGGCGATGCTGAAAGACACTACTTTCAATTTGACACAGACATGTTTTCATGAGCTCCAAAGCACTGTTCAGAGTGCGTTGCATTTCAATGTGTTTTCATGATATAGAGAAAAGAAAAGACTGAAATCATAATCATTAACGGTTCTAGAAAAATTGAACAACTCATACTCTTGACTTTATCAATTTAAACAAATGTTTCCAGCGGGAGGTTGCATGTGAAAGCCTACCATGCAGCCAACCATGTTTTGCAATAGCTCAATGCTCTTCTTCAGGTGCAAATGTGATACACATGTCTGTGGTGGAAATGGAGGTATAGGAGGAGTCAGCCATGACTGAGGAAGGCTGGGCTGGAGAGTTTCTGGGTGACTGGGGTTGCTGCAGTGTGTGTGCTTTCCTGCATTTCCCATAAGCTGAGTGTAGAAACTGGAGTGAGGAGTGGCGATCTCCTTGAGGAGTACGTTTGGGGACTGTGCTCGAGTTGTCCTTGTGCAGCTGGTGCAGAAGTGATGAGGAGGCAGAGTGCCAAGCATCACATCTGTAATAGTGGGACATACACTGTAGTCAATAGGAAGCTTTGAGCGGATGAATGGCTGGAGAATGCCAGTATGTTGAACTCCCAGATCAAAGGGCTGCTGGTGCGAGCTTTGTGTCAACAAACTGCAGATAAGTCTACTTGCAGTGGACAAGTCAAATTCACCTTGCCTGCATATTTTTTAGGCTATATGGAGGGGATTTGGGAGGTACGTAACCGTCCTTCCTTCCCTTTGTTCCCTTTTCGCTTTCTCCATACCTTTTCCCTTCGCACCGTGTACTGTGTTCCGTGTGCCCCCCCTTTCGCGCACACGGGTGTAGCCTGTTTTTCTTGATTCTTCTGCCATGCTCCTCCTCCCCGCCTACTTCTGCAGGAGTCTGTCCTGAAACATTCTGGTTTCACCATCACCGTCTTGTGGCCAACGCTGGATTTGACTTTTATGCAATTCATTGGTTCACAGTGCATCACCCTTTCTCAACTCTCATGCTGACCTTCCTTTGCATCTTGTACTCGTGGTGGTCCTGAATCATGCCGTTCCCATCTTCCTTCTGTATCATGGCTTGCAACATTATGTGTTACTACTGACTTCTGCAATTTTATTCTTCGCTCTCCCCTCTTGCTTTTCCACTGTTTTGGACTGCTTACTCTCTATTCTCTCCTCCTCTCCCTTTCTCCATTTTCCTATATCTTCCCCTCCTCCCCTTTCTTTCTTCTATGTGCTTACTCTATCAGAATTGTCCCTGGACCTAGTATGATAGCTACCTCATCTGTCACCTCCCCCCAACCCCTTAATTGTTCCCCGCCCCATCAGCACTATCTGAAATGTCATCAGGCCTAGTACAATAGTCGCTTGTTTTGTTCCTCTACTCCCTTTCTGCACCCCTCTCCTTCACCTTTTATTTTTCTCCAGCTCTACCATAAATGTCATCAGGACTAGTACGGTAGCCGCCTGTCTGTTACAATTTCCTTCCCACTCTCCCCTTCCTTTCCTTATCTATGTCTTAGCTCTGAAATGTCGTCAGGCTGAGTATGATAGTTAATTTCACATCCTTACTGTTCATGGCCTGTAAGAATGTCATTGTATTTTCCCTTGTTCGCTCCCTTGCCTTGAAGCGCTTTAAAATACATTGTGTATGGGTGCTATATAAATAAATTATCATATCATATCATACCTATGGCCAATGACTTTGAGACCCAGAGATATAATGGCTGGATTTTGAGGGCATGTTTCCCTGAACTATTTTCTCTGCCAAATAACCGGATGTGGTGCAACTTTGGAAGCCTTACTACTTACTCTACTAGTGTTAGATAAAGCACCAATCTTAGGGAAAAATTTGCTTTTTATCACAAACATACCATACCACACCATTGCACCAGAATGTTCATTCAATGTACAGTCCTAGAAAAACACTTTCACAAACTCAGCAAACAGGAACATAATCAAACTGCAGAGGCAAAAAGGGAATAAAACGCACTTCTCATATACAAACCCGATCAGCAAAACGTACAGATGACATTTTCCCAATTCAATAGTATGTCAAGGCAACTGTCTGATCAGATCTTTATATCTCCACACTGCTATTTTGCAGATTACTAACCAGTAATAGTTAATACGCTATGTCCTGCTCCTTTGTTTGTTAGAACTTATGAAATGAACACCTCCCCTCAATACATTACCCATCGCCACCCTTTGTAGCTCTGGCTAGAGAGACCTTCAGCTCTCTATAAAAGGTTTTGAAGCAGTATAAAGAGGTGAACTGCTGTCAAATGTCTGCTCCAGGATGCAGAAAGTGTGTATCAGGGTGTAAGGTATGTTAAAGTCACAGAAGCTAATGCCACTTTGTAGGTTTGGGAGAGAGTTCTCAAATGTTATTTAATAACCTACTTTTGTTTCATACTGCTTTGTACATTGACACATTTCCTTTGTTGTACTGCATTACGATGTGGCTACCAAGATATTAATGAGTCTCCCATTCCCTACCAGCTGCTGAGTGATTCAAAGAGCGACTTTCATTAGACTACTGCACATTAATTAAACTATTTTTGTTTCATGGGTGCCATTTTGGAAATGCCTGGCATTGTTGCCCACTACATGTGTTAGTCAGGACTATAGCAGTGTTTCCACTTAGTGTGTGTTTTCCTTCTGTGTGACAACTTTGAGCTATAGCATGTAATGTAATAAAACAGTACAGTCAATGATTCTAAGCATTATAAAAGAGTAAGGCATTTTGTTTACAGATGAGTGCTTTTGCCAGCCCAGGGCTCTAGGGCCGTTATCACTCGTAAGTTCTCTCTTCCTTAAAAGAGGGCAGTGGGGGTTGCTGCAGGGACAGAGTATCAGCCGAATATGCATAGACACATTGGGTAATGGTCTTGCCAAAATGTGGTTCAGTAGCAACCCAAACAGTGAAGTACAACAGTCCAAAATAAAGGAATGTCCAATCAAGGTTTTATACAAATATATATATAGCGGCCGTGTAGTTATACTCAACTCATAGGAAGAGACCTTTTTGGGTGGCTTATAACTTTGCACCCCCTGGACGAATCCTTACCAAACCTGGCACAAAAAGTATATGGCCCACTCTGAATTATTTTGGCAAGTTTGGTGAGGTTTCAGCAAGGGGGAGGCAAAGTTATGGTGGGGTCACAAAAAATGTTTTTTTCCATAGACATAATGGAAAACATTTTTGCTCACGCCTACAGCCCAAAACGCTGGATCAAATTTGCACCAGGGGCGGTGGCTTGGTCCCAAAAGCATGCTTTTGTAAATTTGTGTAAATCCGTTAAGTAGTTTTCTTTTAAAACTACCAAAAAGTAGGTCCCACAAAAATTGTTCTATCTGGCTCCGCTCCGTGAACCCATTTCCCTGTTCAGTCCACGGACAGGCATCTGATTGGCCTAGAGGGTGCCGTGCTGTCTGCGGTCATCAGACGCGCCCACTAATTGAATGAGGGGGAGAGGGCCCCCAAAAAACTGTGGGACAGGGCCCCAGTGGGTGGGGCTGTAAGGTTTGGGCACCCCAGGGCCAGATTGGCACACCAATCTTCCCCTCTGCGCCAAGGGGATTTGGGTTACCAAAGGAAAAAAGTGAAAATGGTGGAACGCATTTTAGGGGGGTTGTGGGGCACTGCAAAGGGACAGGGAATTTTGTAATGGGTTGGGGCGGTGAACCCCCCACCCGCTATGGAGTGGATGCCATGTCATGCAGCCCTCCCTGGGACCAGATATCTGCTCCTAGGAAGGGATGCCTGAGCCCAGGGAGGGGTGCAAGACAGCCCCCCTTATCTGCACCCGGGGAGGGCTACATGAGATGCGCCGCCCCTCCAATTGGGGTGGGGGTGGAGAGGTGCACCCTGCTTCACATTAGAAAATTCCCCAGCGGTGTAAGGGGCCCCTCAGCTCCCGCTAAAGGGCAGCCTGCCATTTTGAATTATTTTCTTTGTTTACTAAACTTGCCTTGGTGCAGAGGGGTACATTGGTGTGCCAATCTGGCCCTGGGGTGCCCACACCTTACTTCCCCACCCACTGGGGTGCCTGTCCCACCATTTTTGGGGGCCCTCTCCCCTCCACCCCAAATTGAGGGGGGGTGTACCTCACGCAGCCGTTTATAGGAGGCCCAGGGAGGCCTACATGATGTGCCCCCGCCAGCCATTTGGGGTGGGGGGAGAGGGACCCCAAGAATTGTGGGACAGGCCCCCCCAGTGGGTGGGGCTGTAAGGTTTGGACACCTCGGGGCCAGATTGGCACACCAATGTGCCCCTCTGCGCCAAGGGGATTTGGGTTACCAAAGGAAAAAAGTTAAAATGGTGGAACGCATTTTAGGGGGGGCTGTGGGGCACCCCAATGGGACAGGGAATTTTGTAATGGGATGGGGCGTTGACCACCCCACCCCCCACCCACAATGGAGTGGGTGCCATGTCATACAGCCCTCCCTGGGACCAGATATCTGCTCCTAGGAAGGGACTCCTGAGCCCAGATAGGAGTGCAGGACAGCACCCCTTATCTGCCCCCGGGGAGGGCTACATGAAATGCACCACCACTCCAGTTGGGGTGGGGGTGGAGAGGTTCACCCCATTTCACATTAGAAAATTCCCCAGCGGTGTAGGGGGCCCCTCAACGCCCGCTAAAGGGCAGCCTGCCATTTTGAATTATTTTCTTTATTTACTAAACTTGCCTTGGCACAGAGAGGCACATTGGTGTGACAATCTGACCCCGGGGTGCCCAAACCTTACTGCCCCACCCACTCGGGGGGTGTCCCACCATTTTTGGGGGCACTCTCCCCACCTACCCCAAATGGAGGGGGGTGTACCTCACGCAGCCGTTTGTAGGAGGCCCAGGGAGGCCTGCATTAGGTGCCCCTGCCACCCATTTGTGGTGAGGGGGGGGAGGGCCCCCATAAATTGTGGGACAGCCCCCCAGTGGGTGGGGCAGTAAGGTTTGGAAACTACGGGGCCAGATTGGCACACCAATGTAGCCCTTTTGCCAAGGGGAGTTGGGTTACCAAAGGAAAAAAGGGAAAATGGTGAAACACATTTTAAGGGGGGATTTAGGGCACCCCAAAAGGGGACAGGGATTTTCTAATGGGATGGGGCATTGACCTCCCCAGCCCCCACCCGCAATGGAGTCGGTGCCATGTCATGCAGCCCTCCCTCGGACCAGATATCTGCTCCTAGGAAGGGATGTCTGAGCCCAGGGAGGAGTGCAGGACAGCCCCCCTTATCTGCCCCTAGGGAGGGCTACATTTTGCTGGTGTGACCGTAGGTAACATGTTTTTTGTTTTGTTTACAGCTTTTTCTACACAAGCAGCTGCAACGTTATGTGAGTACTGTTTTTATTATTCTATGGGTAGGGCCTACTGTCAGTGGGGTGGGTGAGACTGGGGCTGGTTTGTTGGTGGTGTGGGTGGGAATGGGCCATCTGGGCAGATATGTTGGTGGGCTGGGACACAATTGCAGGGCCAGGCCACAAATTGCCCCCCATGCCAGCATAACATTGATGTTTCCCTGGGAGCAGATCCCTCCCATGTGGGTTGTCCCCCTGCAAGCCCAGGCTCCACCTCTGGCTGTGCTACGTTACAGATGTCACCTCCGGGGAGGAATGGGGATCCTGCTGGGACTCCCTGGAGCTGCTGTTGTGCTTAGGGATGGTACACCCACATGGTACATGGATGTCCAAGGCCAGGGACATCACCTCCAACCGTCCTGGAGTTGCGGCTTGGCTACATTACAGCTTTTCCCTTCGGGAAGGTATTGGCACACTGCCGAGACTCCCTTGTGGGTAGAAGCTGTATCGCAGGGCAGCCAGGGCTACAGCAAAGTTGCCGTTAATATCCCTGGCCTTGGGCACCCTTCTCCCATGTGGGTCTTTGCCGGGGGTTCTGGGTTATAAATACTGGGCCGATTTGCATAAGTCAGACCACTGTGGATTCCCACGGGTGTCCTCTTTTGGGAAATGCATGGGGTTCCCTGTTTTCCTTGCTGGCTTCGACACCCTAAGCCCAAATCTGTAGGTTGCCCACATGAACAAAATGGGCTGTGCCGAAAGGCTTGGGGTTACCAGTGGGTTACCCTTTTCCTTTTGTGCCCCCGGTAGGTGCACCCACACTTGTGAGGTACCATTTTCATCCGGACATGTGTGGGGATGCAGGATTGTAGGCCATGTGTTGTTGGCGGTGTTACGGTCGGTGGCCAGAGCGAAATGTCTGAGAATTGTATTCATTTCCAGCCAATTTCAGAGACATTTCCCTGTGTCCACTCACCGAAACACGTCCATGGTTTTGGTTGGCCCTGCCTCCAATACCATGGTTTTGGCTGGCCCCGCCTCCAATACCATTGTTGTGGCAGGCCCCGCCTCCAGTTACAAGGTTTTAGCTGGCCCCACTTCCAATACTATGCTTTTGGCTGGCCCTGCCTCCAGTTCCATGGTTTTGGCTGGCCGAGCCTCCAATACCATGGTTTTGGCAGGCCCCGCCTGAAATACCATGGTTTTGGCTGGCCCCGCCTCCAATACCATGGTTTTGGCTGGCCCCACCTCCAATACTATGGTTTTGGCTGGCCCACCTCCAATAACATGGTTTTGGCAGGCCTCGCCTCCAGTTACATGGTTTTGGCTGGCACCGCCTCCAGTTACATGGTTTTGGCTGGCCCCGCCTCCAGTACCATGGTTTTGGCAGGCCCCACCTCCAATACCATGGTTTTGTCTGGCCCCGCCTCCAATACCAAGGTTTTGGCTGGCCCTGCCTCCAATACAATGGTTTTGGCTGGCCCCGCCTCCAATATCATGGTTTTGGCAGGCCCCGCCTCCAGTTACATGGTTTTGGCTGGCCCGCCTCCAGTTACATGGTTTTAGCTGTCCCCGCCTCCAATACCATGGTTTTGGCTGGCCCCGCCTCCAGTTCCATGGTTACAAGGTGTTCCATGGTTTTGGCTCGCCCCGCTCCACTTCCTTGGTTTTGGCTGGCCCTGCCTCCTGTTCCATTGTTTTGGCTGGCCCTGCGTCCAATTCCATTGTTTTGGCTGGCTCTGCCCCCAATACCATGGTTTTGGCAGGCCTGCCTCCAATACCATGGTTTTGGCTGGCCCCGCCTCCAATACCATGGATTTGGCTGGCCCCGCCTCCAATACCATGGTTTTGACAGGCCCCGCCTCCAATACCATGGTTTTGGTTGGCCCTGCCTTCAATACCATGGTTTTGGTTGGTCCCGCCACCAGCTCCATGGTTTTGACTGGCAACGCATCCAATACCATGGTTTTGGCTGGCCCTGCCTCCAATACCATGGTTTTGGCTGGCCCTGCCTCCAGTTCCATGGTTTTGGCTAGCCCCCATCTCCAATACCAAGGTTTTGGATGGCCCCGCCTTCAATGCCATAGGTTTGGCTCGCTTTGCCTCCAGTTACATGGTTTTGGCTGGCCCCGCCTCCAGTTCCATGGTTTTGGCTGGCCCCGCCTCCAATACCATGGTTTTGGCTGGCCCCGCCTCCAATACCATGGTTTTGGCTGGCCCCGCCTCCAATACCATGGTTTTGGCAGGCCCTGCCTCCAGTACCATAGTTTTGGCTGGCCCTGCCTCAAATACCAAGGTTTTGGCTGGCCCCGCCTCCAATGCCATGGTTTTGGCTGGCCCCGCCTCCAATACCATGGTTTTGGCAGGCCCCACCTCCAATACCATGGTTTTGGCTGGCCCCGCCTCCAATACTATGGTTTTGGCAGGCCCCGCCTCCAGTTACATGATTTTGGATGGTCATGCCTCCAATACCATGGTTTTGGTTGGTCTCGCCACCAGTTCCATGGTTTTGACTGGCCCCGCCTCCAATACCATGGTTTTGGTTGGCCCTGCCTCCAGTTCCATGGTTTTGGCTGGTCCTCCCTCCAATACCATGGTTTTGGCTGGCCCTGCCTCCAGTTGCATGGTTTTGGCTAGCCCTGCCTCCAATACCATGGTTTTGGTTGGCCCCGCCTACAATACCATGGTTTTGGCTGGCGCCCGCCTCCAGTTCCATGGTTTTGGCTGGCCCTACCTCCAATACCATGGTTTTGGCTGGTCCCGCCTCCAATATCAAGGTTTTGGCTGGCCCCGCCTCCAATTCCATGGTTTTGGCTGGCCCCGCCTAAAATACCTTGGTTTTGGCTAGCCCTGCTTCCAATACCATGGAACTGAAGGTAGGGCCAGCCAAAACCATGGTATTGAGGCAGGGCTAGCCAAAACCATGCAACTGGAGGCGGGACCAGCAAAAACCATGGTATTGGAGGCGGGGCCAGACAAAACCTTGGTATTGAAGGCGGGGCCAGCCAAAACCATGGTATTGGCTGCCGGGCCAGCCAAAACCATGGTTTTCGAGGCCAGGCCAGCCAAAACAATGGTATTGGAAGAGGGGCCTGCCAAAACCATGGTTTTGGAGGCCGGGCCAACCAAAACTATGGTATTGGAGGTGGGGCCTGCCAAAACCATGGTTTTGGCAGGCCCCGCCACCAATACCATGGTTTTGGCTGGCCCTGCATCCAATACCGTGGTTTTGGCTGGCCCCGCCTCCAGTTACATGGTTTTGGATTGCCACGCCTCCAGTTACATGGTTTTGGATGGCCATGCCTCCAGTTACATGGTTTTGGCTGGCCCCTCCTCCAATACCATGGTTTTGGCTGGCCCCACCTCCAGTTCCGTGGTTACAAGGTGTTCCATGGTTTTGGCTGGCCCTGCCTCCAGTTCCACAGTTTTGGCTGTCCCCTCATCCAATTCCATTGTTTTGGCTGGCTCTACCTCCAATACCATGGTTTTGGCTAACCCCACCTCCAATACCATGGTTTTGGCTGGCTCGGTCTCCAATACCATGGTTTGGCAGGCCCCGAATCCAATACCATGGTTTGGCTGGCCCCGCCTCCAATACCATGGTTTTGGCTGGCCCCGCCTCCAATACCATGGTTTTAGCTAGCCCCGCCTCCAATACCATGGTTTTGGCTGGCCCCGCCTCCAATACCGTGGTTTTGGCTGGCCCTGCATCCAATACCATGGTTTTGGCTGGCCCCGCCTCGAGTTACATGGTTTTGGCTGCCCCCGCCTCCAATACCAAGGTTTTGGCTGCACCCGCCTCCAATACCATGGTTTTGGCTGCCCCGCCTCCAATACCATGGTTTTGGCCAGCCCCGCCTCCAATATTATGGTTCTGGCTGGCCCCGCCTCCAATACCATGGTTTTGGCAGGCCCTGCCTCCAGTTACATGGTTTTGGCTGGCCCCCCCTCCAATACCATGGTTTGGGCTGGCCCCGCCTCCAGTTCCATGGTTACAAGGTGTTCCATGGTTTTGGCTGGCACCTCTCCACTTCCATGGTTTTGGCTGCCCCTGCCTCCAGTTCCACTGTTTTGGCTGGCCCCACATCCAATTCCATTATTTTGGCTGGCTCTGCCTCCAATACCATGGTTTTGGCTGGCCCCGCCTTCAATACCATGGTTTTGGCGGTCCCTGCCTCCAATACCATGGTTTTGGCAGGCCCCCCTCCAATACCATGGTTTTGGCTGGCCCACCTCCAATACCAAGGTTTTGGGTGGCCCCGCCTCCAATACCATGGTTTTGGCTGGCCCCGCCTCCAATCCCATGGTTTTGGCTGGCCCCACCTCCAATACCATGGTTTTGGCTGATCCCGCCTTCAGTTCCATGGTTTTGGCTGGACCCGCCACCAGTTACATGGTTTTGGCTGGCCCGGCCTCCAATACCATGGTTTTGGCTGGCCATGCATCCAATACCATGGTTTTGGCTGGCCCCGCCTTGAGTTACATGGTTTTGGCTGCCCCCGCCTCCAATACCATGGTTTTGGCTAGCTCAGCCTCCAATACAATGGTTTTGGCTAGCCCCGCCTCCAATACCATGGTTTTGGCTGGCCCCGCCTCCAGTTCCATGGTTTTGACTGGCCTCGCCTCCAATACCATGGTTTTGGCTGGCCCTGCCTCCAATACCAATGTTTTGGCTGGCCCCGCCTCCAATACCATGTTTTTGGCTGGCCCCGCCTCCAATACCATGGTTTTGGCTGGCCCCGCCTACAGTTGCATGGTTTTGGCTGGCCCCGCCTCCAATGCCATGGTTGCCTCCAATACCATGGTTTTGGCTGGCCCCGCCTCCAATACCAAGGTTTTGGCTGGCCCCGCCTCCAATACCATGGTTTTGGCAGGCCCTGCCTCCAATACCATCGTTTTGGCTGGCCCAGCCTCCAATACCATGGTTTTGGTTGGCCCCGCCTCCAATACAATGGTTTTGGCTGGCCCCGCCTCCAAAACCAAGGTTTTGGCTGGCCCCACCTCCAATACCATGGTTTTGGCAGGCCCCGCCTCCAATACCATGGTTTTGGCTGGCCCTGCCCCCAATACCATGGTTTTGGCTGGCCCCGCCTCCAATGCCTCCAATAGCATGGTTTTGGCTGGCACCGCCTCCAGTTCCATGGTTTTGGTAGGCCCTGCCTCCATTTCCATGGTTTTGGCTGGCCCCGCCTCCAATACCATGGTTTGGTTGGCCCCGCCTCCAGTTCCATGGTTTTGGCTGGCCCCGCCTCCAATACCATGGTTTTGGCTGGCCCCGCCTCCAAAACCATGGTTTTGGCAGGCCCCACCTCCAATACCATGGTTTTGGCAGGCCCCACCTCCAATGCCATGGTTTTGGCTGGGCCGCCTCCAATACCATGGTTTTGGCTGGTCCCGCCTCCAATACCAAGGTTTTGGCTGGCCCCGCCTCCAATACAATGGTTTTGGCTGGCCCTGCCTCCAATACCAAGGTTTTGGCTGGCCCCGCCTCCAATACCATGGTTTTGGCTGGTCCCGCCTCCAGTTACATGGTTTAGGGTGACCCTGCCTCCAATACCATGGTTTTGGCTGGCCCCTGCCTCCAATACCATGGTTTTGGCTGGCCGCGCCTCCAATACCATGGTTTTGGCTAGCTCCGCCTCCAATAACATGGTTTTGGATGGCCCCGGCTCCAATACCTTGGTTTTGGCTGGCCCCGTTTCCAGTTCCATGGTTTTGACTGGCCCCGCCTCCAATACCTTGGTTTTGGATGGTCCCGCCTCCAGTTCCATGATTTTGGCTGGCCCCGCCTCCAATACCATGGTTTTGGCTGGTCCCACCTCCAGTTCCATGGTTTTGGCTCGCCCCGCCTCCAATACCATGGTTTTGCCTGGCCTCGCCTCCAGTTCCATGGTTTTAGCTGGTCCCGCCTCCAATACCATGGGTTTGGCTGGCCCCGCCTCCAATACCATGGTTTTGGCTGGCCCCGCTTCCAATACCATGGTTTTTGCTGGCCCCGCCTAAAGTTCCATGGTTTTGGCTGGTCCCACCGCCAATACCATGGTTTTGGCTGGCCCTGCCTCCAATACCATGGTTTTGGCTGGCCTCGCCTCCAGTTCCATGGTTTTGGCTGGCCCCGCCACCAATACCATGGTTTTGGCTGGCCCCGCCTCCAATATCATGGTTTTGGCTGGCCCCGCCTCCAGTTCCATGGTTTTGGCTGGCCCCGCCTCCAATACCACGGTTTTGGCTGGCCCCGCCTCCAGTTCCTTGGTTTTGGCTGGCCCCGCCTCCAATACCATGATTGCCTCCAATACCATGGTTTTGGCTGGCCCCGCATCCAATACCAAGGTTTTGGCTGGCCCCGCCTCCAATACCATGGTTTTGGCAGGCCCCCCTCCAATACCATGGTTTTGGCTTGTCCAGCCTCCAATAGGCCCCGTCTCCGATACCAAGGTTTTGGCTGGCCCCGCCTCCAATACCATGGTTTTGGCAGGCCCCGCCTCCAATACCATGGTTTTGGCTGGCCCCGCCTCCAATACCAAGGTTTTGGCTGGCCCAGCCTCCAATACCATGGTTTTGGCAGGCCTCACCTCCAATGCCATGGTTTTGGCTGGCCCGCCTCCAATACCATGGTTTTGGCTGGTCCCGCCTCCAATACCAAGGTTTTGGCAGGCCACGCCTCCAACACCATGGTTTTGGCTGGCCCCGCCTCCAATACTATGGTTTTGGCTGGTCCCGCCTCCAGTTCCATGGTTTTGGCTAGCCGGCCTCCAATACCGTGGTTTTGGCTGGCCCTGCATCCAATACCATGGTTTTGGCTGGCCCCGCCTCGAGTTACATGGTTTTGGCAGGCCCTGCCTCCAATACCATGGTTTTGGCTGGCCCAGCCTCTAATACCATGGTTTTGGCTAGCTCTGCCTCCAATACCATGGTTTTGGCTGGCCCCGCCTCCAATACAATGGTTTTGGCTCGCCTCACCTCCAATATCAAGGTTTTGGCTGGCCCCGCCTCCAATACCATGGTTTTGGCAGGCCCCGCCTCGAATACCATGGTTTTGGCTGGCCCTGCCTCCAGTTCCATGGATTTGGCTAGCTCCGTCTCCAGTTCCATGGTTTTGGCTGACGCGCCTCCAATACCATGGTTTTGGCAGGTCCCGCCTCGAGTTACATGGTTTTGGCTGGCCCCGCCTCCAATACCATGGTTTTGGCTGGCCCCTCCTCCAATACCATGGTTTTGGCTGGCACCGCCTCCAATACCATGGTTTTGGCTGGCCCTGCCTCCAATACCATGGTTTTGGCTGGCCCTACCTGCAGTTCCATGGTTTTGGCTGGCCCCACCAGCAAAACCAATGTTTTGGCTGGCCCGTCTCCAATACTATGGTTTTGGCTGGCCCCTCCTCAATACCATGGTTTTGGCTGGCCCCGCCACCAATACCATGGTTTTGGCTGGTCCTGCCTCCAATACCATGGTTTTGGCAGGCCCCGCCTCCAATAACATGGTTTTGGCTGGCCCCGCCTCCAATACCATGGTTTTGGCTGGCCCCTCCTCCAATACCATGGTTTTGGCTGGCACTGCCTCCAATACCACGGTTTTGGCTGTCCCCGCCTCCAATACCATGGTTTTGGCTGGCCCTACCTGCAGTTCCATGGTTTTGGCTGGCCCCGCCAGTAAAACCAAGGTTTTGGCTGGCCCGTCTCCAATACCATGGTTTTGGCTGGCCCCTCCTCAATACCATGTTTTTGGCTGGCCCCGCCACCAATACCATGGTTTTGGCTGGTCCTGCCTCCAATACCATGGTTTTGGCAGGCCCCGCCTCCAATACCATGGTTTTGGCTGGCCCAGCCTCCAATACCATGGTTTTCGCTAGCTCTGCCTCCAATACCATGGTTTTGGCTGGCCCCGCCTCCAATACCATGGTTTTGGCAGGCCCCGCCTCCAATAACATGGTTTTGGCTGGCCCTGCCTCCAGTTCCATGGATTTGGCTAGCTCCGCCTCCAGATCCATGGTTTTGGCTGGCCCCGCCTCCACTACCATGGTTTTGGCTGGCCCCGCCTCCAGTTCCATGGTTTTGACTGGCCTCCCCTCCAATGCCATGGTTTTGGCTAGCCCTGCCTCCAATACCAAGGTTTTGGCTGCACCCGCCTCCAATACCATGGTTTTGGCTGGCCCCGCCTCCAGTTCCATGGTTTGGCTGGCCCCGCCTCCAATACCATGGTTTTGGCTGGCCCCGCCTCCAATACCATGGTTTTGGCTGGCCCCACCTCCAGTTCCATGGTTTTGGCTGGCCCCGCCTCCAATACCATGGTTTTGGCTGGCCCCGCCTCCAGTTCCATGGTTTTGGCTGGCCCCGTAACCAATGCCATGTTTGACTCCAATACCATGGTTTTGGCTGGCCCCGCCTCCAATACCAAGGTTTTGGCTGGCCCGCCTACAATACCATGGTTTTGGCAGGCCCTGCCTCCAATACCATGGCTTTGGCTGGCCCATCCTCCAATACCATGGTTTTGGCTAGCTCTGCCTCCAGTACCATGGTTTTGGCTGGCCCCGCCTCCAATACAATGGTTTTGGCTGGTCCCGCCTCCAATATCAAGATTTTGGCTGGCCCCGCCTCCAATACCATGGTTTTGGCAGGCCCCGCCTCCAATACCATGGTTTTGGCTGGCCCTGCCTCCAGTTCCATGGATTTGGCTAGCTCCGCCTCCAGTTCCATGGTTTTGGCTGGCCCCGCCTCCAATACCATGGTTTTGGCTGGCCCCTCCTCCAATACCATGGTTTTGGCTGGCACCGCCTCTAATACCATGGTTTTGGCTGGCCCCGCCTACAATACCATGGTTTTGGCTGGCCCTACCTGCAGTTCCATGGTTTTGGCTGGCCCCTCCTCCAATACCATGGTTTTGGCTGGCCCGTCTCCAATACCATGGTTTTGGCTGGCCCCTCCTCAATACCATGTTTTTGGCTGGCCCCGCCACCAATACCATAGTTTTGGCTGGTCCTGCCTCCAATACCATGGTTTTGGCAGGCCCCGCCTCCAATACCATGGTTTTGGCTGGCCCAGCCTCCAATACCATGGTTTTGGCTAGCTCTGACTCCAATACCATGGTTTTGGCTGGCCCAGCCTCCAATACCATGGTTTTGGCTGGCCCCTCCTCAATACCATGTTTTTGGCTGGCCCCGCCACCAATACCATGGTTTTGGCTGGCCCAGCCTCCAATACCATGGTTTTGGCTGGCCCTGCCTCGAATGCCTCCAATAGCATGGTTTTGGCTGGCACCGCCTCCAGTTCCATGGTTTTGGCAGGCCCAGCCTCCATTTCCATGGTTTTGGCTGGCCCCGCCTCCAATACCATGGTTTTGGCTGGCCCCGCCTCCAGTTCCATGGTTTTGGCTGGCCCTGCCTCCAATACCATGGTTTTGGCTGGCCCCGCCTCCAATACCATGGTTTTGGCAGGCCCCACCTCCAATAGCATGGTTTTGGCAAGCCCCGCCTCCAATGCCATGGTTTTGGCTGGGCCGCCTCCAATACCATGGTTTTGGCTGGTCCCGCCTCCAATACCAAGGTTTTAGCTGGCCCCGCCTCCAATACCATGGTTTTGGCTGGCCCCGCCTCCAATACCAAGGTTTTGGCTGGCCCGCCTTCAATGCCATGGTTTTTGCCTGGTCCCGCCTCCAGTTACATGGTTTTAGCTGGCCCTGCCTCCAATACCATGGTTTTGGCTGGCCCTGCCTCCAATACCATGGTTTTGGCTGGACCCGCCTCCAATACCTTGGTTTTGGCAGGCCCCACCTCCAATACCATGGTTTTGGCTAGCCCAGCCTCCAATGCCATGGTTTTGGCTAGCTCTGCCTCCAATACCATGGTTTTGGCAGGCCCGCCTCCAATACCATGGTTTTGGCTGGCCCCTCCTCCAATGCCATGGTTTTGGCTAGCCCTGCCTCCAATACCAAGGTTTTGGCTGCACCCGCCTCCAATACCATGGTTTTGGCTGGCCCCGCCTCCAGTTCCATGGTTTGGCTGGCCCCGCCTCCAATACCATGGTTTTGGCTGGCCCCGCCTCCAATACCATGGTTTTGGCTGGCCCCACCTCCAGTTCCATGGTTTTGGCTGGCCCCGCCTCCAATACCATGGTTTTGGCTGGCCCCGCCTCCAGTTCCATGGTTTTGGCTGGCCCCGTAACCAATGCCATGTTTGACTCCAATACCATGGTTTTGGCTGGCCTCGCCTCCAATACCAAGGTTTTGGCTGGCCCGCCTACAATACCATGGTTTTGGCAGGCCCTGCCTCCAATACCATGGCTTTGGCTGGCCCAGCCTCCAATACCATGGTTTTGGCTAGCTCTGCCTCCAGTACCATGGTTTTGGCTGGCCCCGCCTCCAATACAATGGTTTTGGCTGGTCCCGCCTCCAATATCAAGATTTTGGCTGGCCCCGCCTCCAATACCATGGTTTTGGCAGGCCCCGCCTCCAATACCATGGTTTTGGCTGGCCCTGCCTCCAGTTCCATGGATTTGGCTAGCTCCGCCTCCAGTTCCATGGTTTTGGCTGGCCCCGCCTCCAATACCATGGTTTTGGCTGGCCCCTCCTCCAATACCATGGTTTTGGCTGGCACCGCCTCTAATACCATGGTTTTGGCTGGCCCCGCCTAGAATACCATGGTTTTGGCTGGCCCTACCTGCAGTTCCATGGTTTTGGCTGGCCCCTCCTCCAATACCATGGTTTTGGCTGGCCCGTCTCCAATACCATGGTTTTGGCAGGCCCCTCCTCAATACCATGTTTTTGGCTGGCCCCGCCACCAATACCATAGTTTTGGCTGGTCCTGCCTCCAATACCATGGTTTTGGCAGGCCCCGCCTCCAATACCATGGTTTTGGCTGGCCCAGCCTCCAATACCATGGTTTTGGCTAGCTCTGACTCCAATACCATGGTTTTGGCTGGCCCCGCCTCCAATACCATGGTTTTGGCTGGCCCCTCCTCAATACCATGTTTTTGGCTGGCCCCGCCACCAATACCATGGTTTTGGCTGGCCCAGCCTCCAATACCATGGTTTTGGCTGGCCCTGCCTCGAATGCCTCCAATAGCATGGTTTTGGCTGGCACCGCCTCCAGTTCCATGGTTTTGGCAGGCCCAGCCTCCATTTCCATGGTTTTGGCTGGACCCGCCTCCAATACCTTGGTTTTGGCAGGCCCCACCTCCAATACCATGGTTTTGGCTAGCCCAGCCTCCAATGCCATGGTTTTGGCTAGCTCTGCCTCCAATACCATGGTTTTGGCAGGCCCCGCCTCCAATACCATGGTTTTGGCTGGCCCCTCCTCCAATACCATGGTTTTGGCTGGCACCGCCTCCAATACCACGGTTTTGGCTGGCCCCGCCTCCAATACCATGGTTTTGGCAGGCCCGGCCTCCAATACCATGGTTTTGGCAGGCCCGGCCTCCAGTTCCATGGTTTTGGCTGGCCCCGCAACCAATACCATGGTTTTGGCTGGCTCCGCCTCCAATACCATGGTTTTGGCTGGCCCCGCCTCCAATACCATGGCTTTGGCTGGCCCCGCCTCCAATACCATGGTTTTGGCAGGCCCCGCCTCCAATACCATGGTTTTGGAAGGCCCCGCCTCCAATACCATGGTTTTGGCTGGCCCAGCCTCCAATACCATGGTTTTGGCTAGCTCTGCCTCAATACCATGGTTTTGGCAGGCCCCGCCTCCAGTTCCATGGTTTTGGCTAGCTCCGCCTCCAGTTGCATGGTTTTGGTTGGCCCCGCCTCCAATACCATGGTTTTGGCAGGCCCCTCCTCGAGTTACAATGATTTGGCTGGCCGCGCCTCCAATACCATGGTTTTGGCTGGCACAGCCTCTAATACCATGGTTTTGGCTGGCCCCGCCTCAAATACCATAGTTTTGGCTGGCCCCGCCTCCAGTTCCATGGTTTTGGCTGGCCCCGCCTCAAATACCATGGTTTTGGCTGGCCCTGCCTCCAATACCATGGTTTTGGCTGGCCCAGCCTCCAATACCATGGTTTTGGCTAGCTCTGCCTCATACCATGGTTTTGGCTGGCCCCATCTCCAATACCAAGGTTTTGGCTGGCCCCGCCTCCAATACAATGGTTTTGGCAGACCCCGCCTCCAATACCATGGTTTTGGCTGGCCCTGCCTCCAGTTCCATGGTTTTGGCTAGCTCGCCTCCAGTTCCATGGTTTTGGCTGGCCCCCCCTCCAATACCATGGTTTTTTATCTGGCCCCGCCTCCAGTTCCATGGTTTTGGCTGGCACGGCCTCCAATGCCATGGTTTTGGCTGGCCCTGCCTCCAATACCATGGTTTTGGCTGGCCCCGCCTCGCGTTACATGGTTTTGGCTGCCCCTGCCTCCAATACCATGGTTTTGGCTAGCTCCGCCTCCAATACCATGGTTTGGCTAGCCCCGCCTCCAATACCATGGTTTTGGCTGCCCCCGCCCGCCTCCAGTTCCATGGTTTTGACTGGCCTCGCCTCTAATACCATGGTTTTGGCTGGCCACGCCTCCAGTTCCATGGTTTTGGCTGGCCCCGCCTCCAATACCATGGTTTTGGCTGGCCCCACGTCCAGTTCCATGGTTTTGGCTGGCTCTGCCTCCAATACTATGGTTGCCTCCAATACCATGGTTTTGGCTGGCCCAGCCTCCAATACCATGGTTTTGGCTGGCCCAGCCTCCAATACCATGGTTTTGGCTAGCTCTGCCTCCAATACCATGGTTTTGGCTGGCCCCGCCTCCAGTTCCATGGTTTTGGCTGGCCCCGCCTCCAATACCATGGTTTTGGCTGGCCCCACCTCCAGTTCCATGGTTTTGGCTGGCTCTGCCTCCAATACTATGGTTGCCTCCAATACCATGGTTTTGGCTGGCCCAGCCTCCAATACCATGGTTTTGGCTGGCCCAGCCTCCAATACCATGGTTTTGGCTAGCTCTGCCTCCAATACCATGGTTTTGGCAGTTCCCACCTCCAATACCATGGTTTTGGAAGGCCCCGCCTCCAATACCACGGTTTTGGCTTGCCCCGCCTCCAGTTCCATGGTTTTGGCTGGCCCCTCCTCCAGTCCCATGGTTTTGGCTAGCCCCACCTCCAGTTCCATGGTTTTGGCTGGCCCCGCCTCCAATACCATGGTTTTGGCTGGTCCCACCTCCAGTTCCGTGGTTTTGGCTGGTCCCGCCTCCCATTCCATGTGCCAGCCCCGCCTCCAATACCAAGGTTTTGGCTGGCCCCGCCTTCAATACCATGGTTTTGGCAGGCCCTGCCTCCAATACCATGGTTTTGGCTGGCCCCACCCCCAATACCAAGGTTTTGGCTGGCCCCGACTCCAATACCATGGTTTTGGCTTGCCCCGCCTCCAATACCATGGTTTTGGCTGGTCCCGCCTCCAGTTACATGGTTTTGGGTGACCCCGCCTCCAATACTACGGTTTTGGCTGGCCTCATCTCCAATACCATGGTTCTGGCTGGTGCCTCCTCCAATACCATGGTTTTGGCTGACCCCACCTCCAATTCTATGGTTTTGGCTGGCCCGCCTCTAATACCATGGTTTTGGCTGGCCCCTCCTCCAATACCATGGTTTTGGCTGGCCCCGCTTCCAATACCATGGTTTTGGCTAGCTCTGCCTACAATACCATGGTTTTGGCAGGCCCTGCCTCCATTTCCATGGTTTTGGCTGGCCCCGCCTTAATACCATGGTTTTGGCTGGTCCCGCCTCCAGTTCCATGCTTTTGGCTGGCCCCGCCTCCAATACCATGGTTTTGGCAGGCCCCGCCTCGAATACCATGGTTTTGGCTGGCCCTGCCTCCAGTTCCATGGATTTGGCTAGCTCCGTCTCCAGTTCCATGGTTTTGGCTGACGCGCCTCCAATACCATGGTTTTGGCAGGTCCCGCCTCGAGTTACATGGTTTTGGCTGGCCCCTCCTCCAATACCATGGTTTTGGCTGGCCCCTCCTCCAATACCATGGTTTTGGCTGGCACCGCCTCCAATACCATGGTTTTGGCTGGCCCCGCCTCGAATACCATGGTTTTGGCTGGCCCCACCTCCAGTTCCATGGTTTTGGCTGGCTCTGCCTCCAATACTATGGTTGCCTCCAATACCATGGTTTTGGCTGGCCCAGCCTCCAATACCATGGTTTTGGCTAGCTCTGCCTCCAATACCATGGTTTTGGCTGGCCCCGCCTCCAATACCATGGTTTTGGCTGGCCCCGCCTCCAATACCATGGTTTTGGCTGGCCCCGCCTACAATACCATGGTTTTGGCTGGCCCCGCCTACAATACCAAGGTTTTGGCAGGCCCCGCCTCCAATAGCATGGTTTTGGCAGTTCCCACCTCCAATACCATGGTTTTGGAAGGCCCCGCCTCCAATACCACGGTTTTGGCTGGCCCCGCCTCCAGTTCCATGGTTTTGGCTGGCCCCTCCTCCAGTCCCATGGTTTTGGCTAGCCCCACCTCCAGTTCCATGGTTTTGGCTGGCCCCGCCTCCAATACCATGGTTTTGGCTGGTCCCACCTCCAGTTCCATGGTTTTGGCTGGTCCCGCCTCCCACTCCATGTGCCAGCCCCGCCTCCAATACCAAGGTTTTGGCTGGCCCCGCCTTCAATACCATGGTTTTGGCAGGCCCTGCCTCCAATACCATGGTTTTGGCTGGCCCCACCCCCAATACCAAGGTTTTGGCTGGCCCCGACTCCAATACCATGGTTTTGGCTTGCCCCGCCTCCAATACCATGGTTTTGGCTGGTCCCGCCTCCAGTTACATGGTTTTGGGTGACCCCGCCTCCAATACTATGGTTTTGGCTGGCCTCATCTCCAATACCATGGTTCTGGCTGGTGCCTCCTCCAATACCATGGTTTTGGCTGACCCCACCTCCAATTCTATGGTTTTGGCTGGCCCCGCCTCCAATACCATGGTTTTGGCTGGCCCCTCCTCCAATACCATGGTTTTGGCTGGCCCCGCTTCCAATACCATGGTTTTGGCTAGCTCTGCCTACAATACCATGGTTTTGGCAGGCCCTGCCTCCATTTCCATGGTTTTGGCTGGCCCCGCCTTAATACCATGGTTTTGGCTGGTCCCGCCTCCAGTTCCATGCTTTTGGCTGGCCCCGCCTCCAATACCATGGTTTTGGCAGGCCCCGCCTCGAATACCATGGTTTTGGCTGGCCCTGCCTCCAGTTCCATGGATTTGGCTAGCTCCGTCTCCAGTTCCATGGTTTTGGCTGACGCGCCTCCAATACCATGGTTTTGGCAGGTCCCGCCTCGAGTTACATGATTTTGGCTGGCCCCGCCTCCAATACCATGGTTTTGGCTGGCCCCTCCTCCAATACCATGGTTTTGGCTGGCACCGCCTCCAATACCATGGTTTTGGCTGGCCCCGCCTCCAATACCATGGTTTTGGCTGGCCCCGCCTCCAGTTCCATGGTTTTGGCTGGCTCTGCCTCCAATAGTATGGTTGCCTCCAATACCATGGTTTTGGCTGGCCCAGCCTCCAATACCATGGTTTTGGCTAGCTCTGCCTCCAATACCATGGTTTTGGCTGGCCCCGCCTCCAATACCATGGTTTTGGCTGGCCCCGCCTACAATACCATGGTTTTGGCTGGCCCCGCCTACAATACCAAGGTTTTGGCAGGCCCTGCCTCCAATACCATGGTTTTGGCAGTTCCCACCTCCAATACCATGGTTTTGGAAGGCCCCGCCTCCAATACCACGGTTTTGGCTGGCCCCGCCTCCAGTTCCATGGTTTTGGCTGGCCCCTCCTCCAATCCCATGGTTTTGGCTAGCCCCACCTCCAGTTCCATGGTTTTGGCTGGCCCCGCCTCCAATACCATGGTTTTGGCTGGTCCCACCTCCAGTTCCATGGTTTTGGCTGGTCCCGCCTCCCACTCCATGTGCCAGCCCCGCCTCCAATACCAAGGTTTTGGCTGGCCCCGCCTTCAATACCATGGTTTTGGCAGGCCCTGCCTCCAATACCATGGTTTTGGCTGGCCCCACCCCCAATACCAAGGTTTTGGCTGGCCCCGACTCCAATACCATGGTTTTGGCTTGCCCCGCCTCCAATACCATGGTTTTGGCTGGTCCCGCCTCCAGTTACATGGTTTTGGGTGACCCCGCCTCCAATACTATGGTTTTGGCTGGCCTCATCTCCAATACCATGGTTCTGGCTGGTGCCTCCTCCAATACCATGGTTTTGGCTGACCCCACCTCCAATTCTATGGTTTTGGCTGGCCCCGCCTCCAATACCATGGTTTTGGCTGGCCCCTCCTCCAATACCATGGTTTTGGCTGGCCCCGCTTCCAATACCATGGTTTTGGCTAGCTCTGCCTACAATACCATGGTTTTGGCAGGCCCTGCCTCCATTTCCATGGTTTTGGCTGGCCCCGCCTTAATACCATGGTTTTGGCTGGTCCCGCCTCCAGTTCCATGCTTTTGGCTGGCCCCGCCTCCAATACCATGGTTTTGGCAGGCCCCGCCTCGAATACCATGGTTTTGGCTGGCCCTGCCTCCAGTTCCATGGATTTGGCTAGCTCCGTCTCCAGTTCCATGGTTTTGGCTGACGCGCCTCCAATACCATGGTTTTGGCAGGTCCCGCCTCGAGTTACATGGTTTTGGCTGGCCCCGCCTCCAATACCATGGTTTTGGCTGGCCCCTCCTCCAATACCATGGTTTTGGCTGGCACCGCCTCCAATACCATGGTTTTGGCTGGCCCCGCCTCCAATACCATGGTTTTGGCTGGCCCTACCTGCAGTTCCATGGTTTTGGCTGGCCCCACCAGCAAAACCAAGGTTTTGGCTGGCCCGTCTCCAATACTATGGTTTTGGCTGGCCCATCCTCAATACCATGGTTTTGGCTGGCCCCGCCACCAATACCATGGTTTTGGCTGGTCCTGCCTCCAATACCATGGTTTTGGCAGGCCCCGCCTCCAATACCATGGTTTTGGCTGGCCCCGCCTCCAATACCATGGTTTTGGCTGGCCCCTCCTCCAATACCATGGTTTTGGCTGGCACTGCCTCCAATACCACGGTTTTGGCTGTCCCCGCCTCCAATACCATGGTTTTGGCTGGCCCTACCTGCAATTCCATGGTTTTGGCTGGCCCCACCAGTAAAACCAAGGTTTTGGCTGGCCCGTCTCCAATACCATGGTTTTGGCTGGCCCCTCCTCAATACCATGTTTTTGGCTGGCCCCGCCACCAATACCATGGTTTTGGCTGGTCCTGCCTCCAATACCATGGTTTTGGCAGGCCCCGCCTCCAATACCATGGTTTTGGCTGGCCCAGCCTCCAATACCATGGTTATCGCTAGCTCTGCCTCCAATACCATGGTTTTGGCTGGCCCCGCCTCCAATACCATGGTTTTGGCAGGCCCCGCCTCCAATACCATGGTTTTGGCTGGCCCTGCCTCCAGTTCCATGGATTTGGCTAGCTCCGCCTCCAGATCCATGGTTTTGGCTGGCCCCGCCTCCACTACCATGGTTTTGGCTGGCCCTGCCTCCAGATCCATGGTTTTGACTGGCCTCCCCTCCAATACCATGGTTTTGGCTAGCCCTGCCTCCAATACCAAGGTTTTGGCTGCACCCACCTCCAATACCATGGTTTTGGCTGGCCCCGCCTCCAGTTCCATGGTTTGGCTGGCCCCGCCTCCAATACCATGGTTTTGGCTGGCCCCGCCTCCAATACCATGGTTTTGGCTGGCCCCACCTCCAGTTCCATGGTTTTGGCTGGCCCCGCCTCCAATACCATGGTTTTGGCTGGCCCCGCTGCCAGTTCCATGGTTTTGGCTGGCCCCGTAACCAATGCCATGGTTGACTCCAATACCATGGTTTTGTATGAACCCGCCTCCGAATACCAAGGTTTTGGCTGGCCCGCCTCCAATACCATGGTTTTGGCAGGCCCTGCCTCCAATACCATGGCTTTGGATGGCCCAGCCTCCAATACCATGGTTTTGGCTAGCTCTGCCTCCAATACCATGGTTTTGGCTGGCCCTGCCTCCAATACAATTGTTTTGGCTGGTCCCGCCTCCAATATCAAGATTTTGGCTGGCCCCGCCTCCAATACCATGGTTTTGGCAGGCCCCGCCTCAAATACCATGGTTTTGGCTGGCCCTGCCTCCAGTTCCATGGATTTAGCTAGCTCCGCCTCCAGTTCCATGGTTTTGGCTGGCCCCGCCTCCAATACCATGGTTTTGGCTGGCCCCTCCTCCAATACCATGGTTTTGGCTGGCATCGCCTCTAATACCATGGTTTTGGCTGGCCCCGCCTAGAATACCATGGTTTTGGCTGGCCCTACCTGCAGTTCCATGGTTTTGGCAGGCCCCGCCTCGAGTTACATGGTTTTGGCTGGCCCCACCTCCAATACCATGGTTTTGGCTGGCCCCTCCTCCAATACCATGGTTTTGGCTGGCCCGTCTCCAATACCATGGTTTTGGCTGGCCCCTCCTGAATACCATGTTTTTGGCTGGCCCCGCCACCAATACCATAGTTTTGGCTGGTCCTGCCTCCAATACCATGGTTTTGGCAGGCCCCGCCTCCAATACCATGGTTTTGGCTGGCCCAGCCTCCAATACCATGGTTTTGGCTAGCTCTGACTGCAATACCATGGTTTTGGCTGGCCCTGCCTCCAATACCATGGTTTTGGCTGGCCCCTCCTCAATACCATGTTTTTGGCTGGCCCCGCCACCAATACCATGGTTTTGGCTGGCCCAGCCTCCAATACCATGGTTTTGGCTGGCCCTGCCTCGAATGCCTCCAATAGCATGGTTTTGGCTGGCACCGCCTCCAGTTCCATGGTTTTGGCAGGCCCAGCCTCCATTTCCATGGTTTTGGCTGGCCCCGCCTCCAATACCATGGTTTGGCTGGCCCCGCCTCCAGTTCCATGGTTTTGGCTGGCCCTGCCTCCAATACCATGGTTTTGGCTGGCCCCGCCTCCAATACCATGGTTTTGGCAGGCCCCACCTCCAATAGCATGGTTTTGGCAAGCCCCGCCTCCAATGCCATGGTTTTGGCTGGGCCGCCTCCAATACCATGGTTTTGGCTGGTCCCGCCTCCAATACCAAGGTTTTAGCTGGCCCCGCCTCCAATACCATGGTTTTGGCTGGCCCCGCCTCCAATACCAAGGTTTTGGCTGGCCCCGCCTTCAATGCCATGGTTTTGGCTGGTCCCGCCTCCAGTTACATGGTTTTAGCTGGCCCTGCCTCCAATACCATGGTTTTGGCTGGCCCCGCCTCCAATACCATGGTTTTGGCTGGACCCGCCTCCAATACCATGGTTTTGGCTTGCCCCGCCTCCAATACCATGGTTTTGGCTGGCCCCGCCTCCAGTTCCATGGTTTTGGCTGGCCCCGCCTCCAATACCATGGTTTTGGCTGGCCCCGCCTCCAGTTCCATGGTTTTGGCTGGCCCCGCCTCCAATACCTTGGTTGCCTCCAATACCATGGTTTTGGCTGGCCCCGTCTCCAATACCATGGTTTTGGCTGGCCCCGCCTCCAGTTCCATGGTTTTGGCTGGCCCTGCCTCCAATACCATGGTTTTGGCTGGCCCCGCCTCCAATACCATGGTTTTGGCAGGCCCCACCTCCAATAGCATGGTTTTGGCAAGCCCCGCCTCCAATGCCATGGTTTTGGCTGGCCCCGCCTCCAATACCATGGTTTTGGCTGGCCCCGCCTCCAGTTCCATGGTTTTGGCTGGCCCTGCCTCCAATACCATGGTTTTGGCTGGCCCCGCCTCCAATACCATGGTTTTGGCAGGCCCCACCTCCAATAGCATGGTTTTGGCAAGCCCCGCCTCCAATGCCATGGTTTTGGCTGGGCCGCCTCCAATACCATGGTTTTGGCTGGTCCCGCCTCCAATACCAAGGTTTTAGCTGGCCCCGCCTCCAATACCATGGTTTTGGCTGGCCCCGCCTCCAATACCAAGGTTTTGGCTGGCCCCGCCTTCAATGCCATGGTTTTGGCTGGTCCCGCCTCCAGTTACATGGTTTTAGCTGGCCCTGCCTCCAATACCATGGTTTTGGCTGGCCCCGCCTCCAATACCATGGTTTTGGCTGGACCCGCCTCCAATACCATGGTTTTGGCTTGCCCCGCCTCCAATACCATGGTTTTGGCTGGCCCCGCCTCCAGTTCCATGGTTTTGGCTGGCCCCGCCTCCAATACCATGGTTTTGGCTGGCCCCGCCTCCAGTTCCATGGTTTTGGCTGGCCCCGCCTCCAATACCTTGGTTGCCTCCAATACCATGGTTTTGGCTGGCCCCGCCTCCAATACCTTGGTTTTGGCAGGCCCCACCTCCAATACCATGGTTTTGGCTGGCCCAGCCTCCAATGCCATGGTTTTGGCTAGCTCTGCCTCCAATACCATGGTTTTGGCAGTCCCCGCCTCCAATACCATGGTTTTGGCTGGCCCCTCCTCCAATACCATGGTTTTGGCTGGCACCGCCTCCAATACCACGGTTTTGGCTGGCCCCGCCTCCAATACCATGGTTTTGGCAGGCCCGGCCTCCAATACCATGGTTTTGGCAGGCCCGGCCTCCAGTTCCATGGTTTTGGCTGGCCCCGCAACCAATACCATGGTTTTGGCTGGCTCCGCCTCCAATACCATGGTTTTGGCTGGCCCCGCCTCCAATACCATGGCTTTGGCTGGCCCCGCCTCCAATACCATGGTTTTGGCAGGCCCCGCCTCCAATACCATGGTTTTGGAAGGCCCCGCCTCCAATACCATGGTTTTGGCTGGCCCAGCCTCCAATACCATGGTTTTGGCTAGCTCTGCCTCAATACCATGGTTTTGGCAGGCCCCGCCTCCAGTTCCATGGTTTTGGCTAGCTCTGCCTCAATACCATGGTTTTGGCAGGCCCCGCCTCCAGTTCCATGGTTTTGGCTAGCTCCGCCTCCAGTTCCATGGTTTTGGTTTGCCCCGCCTCCAATACCATGGTTTTGGCAGGCCCCTCCCCGAGTTACAATGATTTGGCTGGCCGCGCCTCCAATACCATGGTTTTGGCTGGCACAGCCTCTAATACCATGGTTTTGGCTGGCCCCGCCTCAAATACCATAGTTTTGGCTGGCCCCGCCTCCAGTTCCATGGTTTTGGCTGGCCCCGCCTCAAATACCATGGTTTTGGCTGGCCCTGCCTCCAATACCATGGTTTTGGCTTGCCCCGCCTCCAATACCATGGTTTTGGCTGGCCCAGCCTCCAATACCATGGTTTTGGCTAGCTCTGCCTCATACCATGGTTTTGGCTGGCCCCATCTCCAATACCAAGGTTTTGGCTGGCCCCGCCTCCAATACAATGGTTTTGGCAGACCCCGCCTCCAATACCATGGTTTTGGCTGGCCCTGCCTCCAGTTCCATGGTTTTGGCTAGCTCGCCTCCAGTTCCATGGTTTTGGCTGGCCCCCCCTCCAATACCATGGTTTTTTATCTGGCCCCGCCTCCAGTTCCATGGTTTTGGCTGGCACGGCCTCCAATGCCATGGTTTTGACTGGCCCTGCCTCCAATACCAGGGTTTTGGCTGGCCCCGCCTCGCGTTACATGGTTTTGGCTGCCCCCGCCTCCAATACCATGGTTTTGGCTAGCTCCGCCTCCAATACCATGGTTTGGCTAGCCCCGCCTCCAATACCATGGTTTTGGCTGCCCCCGCCTCCAGTTCCATGGTTTTGACTGGCCTCGCCTCCAATACCATGGTTTTGGCTGGCCCCGCCTCCAATACCATGGTTTTGGCTGGCCCCACCTCCAGTTCCATGGTTTTGGCTGGCCCCGCCTCCAATACCATGGTTTTGGCTGGCCCCGCCTCCAGTTCCATGGTTTTGGCTGGCTCCGCCTCCAATACTATGGTTGCCTCCAATACCATGGTTTTGGCTGGCCCAGCCTCCAATACCATGGTTTTGGCAGGCCCCGCCTCAAATACCATGGTTTTGGCTGGCCCAGCCTCCAATACCATGGTTTTGGCTAGCTCTGCCTCCAAAACCATGGTTTTGGCTGGCCCCGCCTCCAATATCAAGGTTTTGGCTGTCCCCGCCTCCAATACCATGGTTTTGGCTGGCCCCTCCTCAATACCAAGGTTTTGGCTGGCCCCACCTCCAATACAATGGTTTTGGCTGGCCCCGCCTCCAATACCATGGTTTTGGCTGGCCCCGCCTCCAATACCATGGTTTTAGCTGGCCCCGCCTCCAATACCATGGTTTTGGCTGGCCCCGCCTACAATACCAAGGTTTTGGCAGGCCCCGCCTCCAATACCATGGTTTTGGCAGTTCCCACCTCCAATACCATGGTTTTGGAAGGCCCCGCCTCCAATACCACGGTTTTGGCTGGCCCCGCCTCCAGTTCCATGGTTTTGGCTGGCCCCTCCTCCAGTCCCATGGTTTTGGCTAGCCCCACCTCCAGTTCCATGGTTTTGGCTGGCCCCGCCTCCAATACCATGGTTTTGGCTGGTCCCACCTCCAGTTCCATGGTTTTGGCTGGTCCCGCCTCCCATTCCATGTGCCAGCCCCGCCTCCAATACCAAGGTTTTGGCTGGCCCCGCCTTCAATACCATGGTTTTGGCAGGCCCTGCCTCCAATACCATGGTTTTGGCTGGCCCCACCTCCAATACCAAGGTTTTGGCTGGCCCCGACTCCAATACCATGGTTTTGGCTTGCCCCGCCTCCAATACCATGGTTTTGGCTGGTCCCGCCTCCAGTTACATGGTTTTGGGTGACCCCGCCTCCAATACTATGGTTTTGGCTGGCCTCATCTCCAATACCATGGTTCTGGCTGGTGCCTCCTCCAATACCATGGTTTTGGCTGACCCCACCTCCAATTCTATGGTTTTGGCTGGCCCCGCCTCCAATACCATGGTTTTGGCTGGCCCCTCCTCCAATACCATGGTTTTGGCTGGCCCCGCTTCCAATACCATGGTTTTGGCTAGCTCTGCCTACAATACCATGGTTTTGGCAGGCCCTGCCTCCATTTCCATGGTTTTGGCTGGCCCCGCCTTAATACCATGGTTTTGGCTGGTCCCGCCTCCAGTTCCATGCTTTTGGCTGGCCCCGCCTCCAATACCATTGTTTTGACTGGCCTCGCTTCCAATACCAGGGTTTTTGCTGGCCCCGCCTCCAATACCATGGTTTTGGCAGGCCCCGCCTCCAATACCATGGTTTTGGATGGACCCGCCTCCAATACCATGGTTTTGGCTGGCCCCGCCTCCAGTTCCATGGTTTTGGCTGGCCCCACCTCCAATACCATGGTTTTGGTGGCCCCGCCTCCAATACCATGGTTTTGGCTGGTCCCGCCTCCAATACCATGGTTTTGGCTGGCCCAGCCTCGAATACCATGGTTTTGGCTGGTCCCGCCTCCAGTTACATGGTTTTGGGTGACCCCGCATCCAATACTATAGTTTTGTCTGGCCTCGCCTCCAATACCATGGTTCTGGCTGGCCCCTCCTCCAATACCATGGTTTTGGCTGGCCCCTTCTCCAATACCATGGTTTTGGCTAGCTCTGCATCCAATACCATGGTTTTGGCTGGCCCCGCATCCAGTTCCATGGTTTTGGCTGACCCGGCCTCCAATACCATGGTTTTGTCTAGCCCCGCCTCCAATATCATGGTTTTGGCTGGCCCCGCCTCCAGTTCCATGGTTTCGGCTAGCTCTGCCTCCAATAACATGGTTTTGGCTAGCTCCGGATCCAATACCATGGTTTTGGCTGTCCCTGCATCCAATACCATGGTTTTGCCTGGCCCCGCCTCCAGTTCCATGGTCTTGGCTGGCCCAGCCTCCAATACCATTGTTTTGGCTGGCCATGCATCCAATACCATGGTTTTGGCTGGCCCCGCCTCGAGTTACATGGTTTTGGCTGCCCCCGCCTCCAATACCATGGTTTTGGCCAGCTCAGCCTCCAATACCATGGTTTTGGCTAGCCCCGCCTCCAATACCATGGTTTTGGCGGGCCCCGCCTCCAGTTCAATGGTTTTGACTGGCCTCGCCTCCAATACCATAGTTTTGGCTGGCCCTGCCTCCAATACCAAGGTTTTGGCTGCACCCGCCTCCAATACCATGGTTTTGGCTGGCCCCGCCTCCAGTTCCATGGTTTGGCTGGCCCCGCCTCCAATACCATGGTTTTGGCTGGCCCCGCCTCCAATACCATGGTTTTGGCTGGCCCGCCTCCAATACCGTGGTTTTGGCTGGCCCTGCATCCAATACCATGGTTTTGGCTGGCCCCGCCTCGAGTTACATGGTTTTGGCTGCCCCCGCCTCCAATACCATGGTTTTGGCTAGCTCCGCCTCCAATACCATGGTTTTGGCTAGCCCCACCTCCAATACCATGGTTTTGGCTGGCCCCGCCTCCAGTTCCATGGTTTTGACTGGCCTCCCCCACCAATACCATGGTTTTGGCTAGCACTGCCTCCAATACCATGGTTTTGGCTGGCCCCTCCTCCAGTTCCATTGTTTTGGCCTGCCCCGCCTCCAATACCATGGTTTTGGCTGGCCCCACCTCCAGTTCCATGGTTTTGGCTGGCCCCATAACCAATGGCATGGTTGCCTGCAATACCATGGTTTTGGCTGGCCCCGCCTCCAATACCAATGTTTTGGCTAGCTCTGCCTCCAATACCATGGTTTTGGCTGGCCCTGCCTCCAATACCATGGTTTTGGCTGGCCCTGCCTCCAGTTCCATGGATTTGGCTAGCTCCGCCTCCAGTTCCATGGTTTTGGCTGGCCCCGCCTCCCATACCATGGTTTTTTCTGGCCCCTCCTCCAATACCATTGTTTTGGCTGGCAACGCCTCCAATACCATGGTTTTGGCTGGCCCCGCCTCCAATACCATGGATTTGGCTGGCCCTACCTGCAGTTCCATGGTTTTGGCAGGCCCCACCTCGAGTTACATGGTTTTGGCTGGCCCCACCTCCAATACCATGGTTTTGGCTGGCCCCTCCTCCAATACCATGGTTTTGGCTGCCCCATCTCCAATACCATGGTTTTGGCTGGCCCCTCCTCAATACCATGTTTTTGGCTGGCCCCGCCACCAATACCATGGTTTTGGCAGGTCCTGCCTCCAATACCATGGTTTTGGCAGGCCCCGCCTCCAATACCATGGTTTTGGCTGGCCCAGCCTCCAATACCATGGTTTTGGCTAGCTCTGCCTCCAATACCATGGTTTTGGCTGGCCCCGCCTCCAGTTCCATGGTTTTGGCTGGCCCCGCCTCCAATACCATGGTTTTGGCTGGCCCCGCCTCCAATACCATGGTTTTGGCAGGCCCCACCTCCAATACCATGGTTTTGGCAAGCCCTGCCTCCAATGCCATGGTTTTGGCTGGGCCGCCTCCAATACCATGGTTTTGGCTGGTCCCGCCTCCAATACCAAGGTTTTGGCTGGCCCCGACTCCAATACCATGGTTTTGGCTGGCCCCGCCTCCAATACCAAGGTTTTCGCTGGCCCTGCCTCCAATGCCATGGTTTTGGCTGGTCCCGCCTCCAGTTACATGGTTTTAGCTTGCCCTGCCTCCAATACCATGGTTCTGGCTGGCCCCGCCTCCAATACCATGGTTTTGGCTGGACCCGCCTCCAATACCATGGTTTTGGCTGGCCCCGCCTCCAATACCATGGTTTTGGCTGGCCCCGCCTCCAGTTCCATGGTTTTGGCTGGCCCTGCCTCCAATACCATGGTTTTGGCTGGCCTCGCCTCCAGTTCCATGGTTTTGGCTGGCCCCGCCTCCAATACCATGGTTGCCTCCAATACCATGGTTATGGCTGGCCCCGCCTCCAATACCTTGGTTTTGGCAGGCCCCACCTCCAATACCATGGTTTTGGCTGGCCCAGCCTCCAATGCCATGGTTTTGGCTAGCTCTGCCTCCAATACCATGGTTTTGGCTGGCCCCGCCTCCAATATCAAGGTTTTGGCTGGCCCCGCCTCCAATACCATGGTTTTGGCAGGCCCCGCCTCCAATACCATGGTTTTGGCTAGCCCTGCCTCCAGTTCCATGGTTTTGCCTAGCTCCGCCTCCAGTTCCATGTTTTTGGTTGTACCCGCCTCCAATACCATGGTTTTGGCAGGCCCCGCCTCGAGTTACAATGATTTGGCTGGCCCCGCCTCCAATACCATGGTTTTGGCTGGCCCCTCCTCCAATACCATGGTTTTGGCTGGCCCCGCCTCCAATACCATGGTTTTGGCAGGCCCCGCCTCCAGTTCCATGGTTTTGGCTGGCCCCGCAACAAATACCATGGTTTTGGCTGGCTCTGCCTCCAATACCATGGTTTTGGCTGGCCCCGCCTCCAATACCATGGCTTTGGCTGGCCCCGCCTCCAATACCATGGTTTTGGCAGGCCCCGCCTCCAATACCATGGTTTTGGCTGGCCCAGCCTCCAATACCATGGTTTTGGCTAGCTCTGCCTCAATACCATGGTTTTGGCAGGCCCTGCCTCCAGTTCCATGGTTTTGGCTAGCTCCGCCTCCAGTTCCATGGTTTTGGTTGGCCCTGCATCCAATACCATGGTTTTGGAAGGCCCCTCCTCGAGTTACAATGATTTGGCTGGCCGCGCCTCCAATACCATGGTTTTGGCTGGCACAGCCTCTAATACCATGGTTTTGGCTTTCCCCGCCTCCAATACCATGGTTTTGGCTGGCCCCGCCTCCAGTTCCATGGTTTTGGCTGGCCCTGCCTCAAATACCATGGTTTTGGCTGGCCCTGCCTCCAATACCATGGTTTTGGCTGGCCCCGCCTCCAATCCCATGGTTTTGGCTGGCCCAGCCTCCTATACCATGGTTTTGGCTAGCTCTGCCTCAATACCATGGTTTTGGCTGGCCCCATCTCCAATACCAAGGTTTTGGCTGGCCCCGCCTCCAATACCATGGTTTTGGCAGACCCCGCCTCCAATACCATGGTTTTGGCTGGCCCTGCCTCCAGTTCCATGGTTTTGGCTAGCTCGCCTCCAGTTCCATGGTTTTGGCTGGCCCCGCCTCCAATACCATAGTTTTTTATCAGGCCCCGCCTCCAGTTCCATGGTTTTGGCTGGCACGGCCTCCAATGCCATGGTTTTGGCTGGCCCTGCCTCCAATACCATGGTTTTGTCTGGCCCCGCCTCGAGTTACATGGTTTTGGCTGCCCCCTCCTCCAATACCATGGTTTTGTCTAGCTCTGCCTCCAATACCATGGTTTTGGCTGGCCCCGCCTCCAATATCAAGGTTTTGGCTGGCCCCGCCTCCAATACCATGGTTTTGGCTGGCCCCTCCTCAATACCAAGGTTTTGGCTGGCACCGGCTCCAATACGACGGTTTTGGCAGGCCCCGGCTCCAATACCATGGTTTTGGCTGGCCCCACCTCCAATACCATGGTTTCGGCTGGCCCCGCCTCCAATACCATGGTTTCGGCTGGCCCCGCCTCCAGTTCCATGGTTTTGGCTGGCCCCGCCTCCAATACCATGGTTTTGGCTGGCCCCTCCTCAATACCAAGGTTTTGGCTGGCCCCACCTCCAATACCATGGTTTTGGCTGGCCCCGCCTCCAATACCATGGTTTTGGCTGGCCCCGCCTCCAATACCATGGTTTTGGCTGGCCCCGCCTACAATACCATGGTTTTGGCTGGCCCCTCCTACAATACCAAGGTTTTGGCAGGCCCCGCCTCCAATACCATGGTTTTGGCAGTTCCCACCTCCAATACCATGGTTTTGGAAGGCCCCGCCTCCAATACCACGGTTTTGGCTGGCCCCGCCTCTAGTTCCATGGTTTTGGCTGGCCCCTCCTCCAGTCCCATGGTTTTGGCTAGCCCCACCTCCAGTTCCATGGTTTTGGCTGGCCCCGCCTCCAATACCATGGTTTTGGCTGGTCCCACCTCCAGTTCCATGGTTTTGGCTGGTCCCGCCTCCCATTCCATGTGCCAGCCCCGCCTCCAATACCAAGGTTTTGGCTGGCCCCGCCTTCAATACCATGGTTTTGGCAGGCCCCTCCTACAATACCAAGGTTTTGGCAGGCCCCGCCTCCAATACCATGGTTTTGGCAGTTCCCACCTCCAATACCATGGTTTTGGAAGGCCCCGCCTCCAATACCACGGTTTTGGCTGGCCCCGCCTCTAGTTCCATGGTTTTGGCTGGCCCCTCCTCCAGTCCCATGGTTTTGGCTAGCCCCACCTCCAGTTCCATGGTTTTGGCTGGCCCCGCCTCCAATACCATGGTTTTGGCTGGTCCCACCTCCAGTTCCATGGTTTTGGCTGGTCCCGCCTCCCATTCCATGTGCCAGCCCCGCCTCCAATACCAAGGTTTTGGCTGGCCCCGCCTTCAATACCATGGTTTTGGCAGGCCCCGCCTCCAATACCATGGTTTTGGCTGGCCCCGCCTCCAGTTCCATGGTTTTGGCTGGCCCCGCCTCCAATACCTTGGTTGCCTCCAATACCATGGTTTTGGCTGGCCCCGCCTCCAATACCTTGGTTTTGGCAGGCCCCACCTCCAATACCATGGTTTTGGCTGGCCCAGCCTCCAATGCCATGGTTTTGGCTAGCTCTGCCTCCAATACCATGGTTTTGGCAGTCCCCGCCTCCAATACCATGGTTTTGGCTGGCCCCTCCTCCAATACCATGGTTTTGGCTGGCACCGCCTCCAATACCACGGTTTTGGCTGGCCCCGCCTCCAATACCATGGTTTTGGCAGGCCCGGCCTCCAATACCATGGTTTTGGCAGGCCCGGCCTCCAGTTCCATGGTTTTGGCTGGCCCCGCAACCAATACCATGGTTTTGGCTGGCTCCGCCTCCAATACCATGGTTTTGGCTGGCCCCGCCTCCAATACCATGGCTTTGGCTGGCCCCGCCTCCAATACCATGGTTTTGGCAGGCCCCGCCTCCAATACCATGGTTTTGGAAGGCCCCGCCTCCAATACCATGGTTTTGGCTGGCCCAGCCTCCAATACCATGGTTTTGGCTAGCTCTGCCTCAATACCATGGTTTTGGCAGGCCCCGCCTCCAGTTCCATGGTTTTGGCTAGCTCTGCCTCAATACCATGGTTTTGGCAGGCCCCGCCTCCAGTTCCATGGTTTTGGCTAGCTCCGCCTCCAGTTCCATGGTTTTGGTTTGCCCCGCCTCCAATACCATGGTTTTGGCAGGCCCCTCCTCGAGTTACAATGATTTGGCTGGCCGCGCCTCCAATACCATGGTTTTGGCTGGCACAGCCTCTAATACCATGGTTTTGGCTGGCCCCGCCTCAAATACCATAGTTTTGGCTGGCCCCGCCTCCAGTTCCATGGTTTTGGCTGGCCCCGCCTCAAATACCATGGTTTTGGCTGGCCCTGCCTCCAATACCATGGTTTTGGCTTGCCCCGCCTCCAATACCATGGTTTTGGCTGGCCCAGCCTCCAATACCATGGTTTTGGCTAGCTCTGCCTCATACCATGGTTTTGGCTGGCCCCATCTCCAATACCAAGGTTTTGGCTGGCCCCGCCTCCAATACAATGGTTTTGGCAGACCCCGCCTCCAATACCATGGTTTTGGCTGGCCCTGCCTCCAGTTCCATGGTTTTGGCTAGCTCGCCTCCAGTTCCATGGTTTTGGCTGGCCCCCCCTCCAATACCATGGTTTTTTATCTGGCCCCGCCTCCAGTTCCATGGTTTTGGCTGGCACGGCCTCCAATGCCATGGTTTTGACTGGCCCTGCCTCCAATACCAGGGTTTTGGCTGGCCCCGCCTCGCGTTACATGGTTTTGGCTGCCCCCGCCTCCAATACCATGGTTTTGGCTAGCTCCGCCTCCAATACCATGGTTTGGCTAGCCCCGCCTCCAATACCATGGTTTTGGCTGCCCCCGCCTCCAGTTCCATGGTTTTGACTGGCCTCGCCTCCAATACCATGGTTTTGGCTGGCCCCGCCTCCAATACCATGGTTTTGGCTGGCCCCACCTCCAGTTCCATGGTTTTGGCTGGCCCCGCCTCCAATACCATGGTTTTGGCTGGCCCCGCCTCCAGTTCCATGGTTTTGGCTGGCTCCGCCTCCAATACTATGGTTGCCTCCAATACCATGGTTTTGGCTGGCCCAGCCTCCAATACCATGGTTTTGGCAGGCCCCGCCTCAAATACCATGGTTTTGGCTGGCCCAGCCTCCAATACCATGGTTTTGGCTAGCTCTGCCTCCAAAACCATGGTTTTGGCTGGCCCCGCCTCCAATATCAAGGTTTTGGCTGTCCCCGCCTCCAATACCATGGTTTTGGCTGGCCCCTCCTCAATACCAAGGTTTTGGCTGGCCCCACCTCCAATACAATGGTTTTGGCTGGCCCCGCCTCCAATACCATGGTTTTGGCTGGCCCCGCCTCCAATACCATGGTTTTAGCTGGCCCCGCCTCCAATACCATGGTTTTGGCTGGCCCCGCCTACAATACCAAGGTTTTGGCAGGCCCCGCCTCCAATACCATGGTTTTGGCAGTTCCCACCTCCAATACCATGGTTTTGGAAGGCCCCGCCTCCAATACCACGGTTTTGGCTGGCCCCGCCTCCAGTTCCATGGTTTTGGCTGGCCCCTCCTCCAGTCCCATGGTTTTGGCTAGCCCCACCTCCAGTTCCATGGTTTTGGCTGGCCCCGCCTCCAATACCATGGTTTTGGCTGGTCCCACCTCCAGTTCCATGGTTTTGGCTGGTCCCGCCTCCCATTCCATGTGCCAGCCCCGCCTCCAATACCAAGGTTTTGGCTGGCCCCGCCTTCAATACCATGGTTTTGGCAGGCCCTGCCTCCAATACCATGGTTTTGGCTGGCCCCACCTCCAATACCAAGGTTTTGGCTGGCCCCGACTCCAATACCATGGTTTTGGCTTGCCCCGCCTCCAATACCATGGTTTTGGCTGGTCCCGCCTCCAGTTACATGGTTTTGGGTGACCCCGCCTCCAATACTATGGTTTTGGCTGGCCTCATCTCCAATACCATGGTTCTGGCTGGTGCCTCCTCCAATACCATGGTTTTGGCTGACCCCACCTCCAATTCTATGGTTTTGGCTGGCCCCGCCTCCAATACCATGGTTTTGGCTGGCCCCTCCTCCAATACCATGGTTTTGGCTGGCCCCGCTTCCAATACCATGGTTTTGGCTAGCTCTGCCTACAATACCATGGTTTTGGCAGGCCCTGCCTCCATTTCCATGGTTTTGGCTGGCCCCGCCTTAATACCATGGTTTTGGCTGGTCCCGCCTCCAGTTCCATGCTTTTGGCTGGCCCCGCCTCCAATACCATTGTTTTGACTGGCCTCGCTTCCAATACCAGGGTTTTTGCTGGCCCCGCCTCCAATACCATGGTTTTGGCAGGCCCCGCCTCCAATACCATGGTTTTGGATGGCCCCGCCTCCAATACCATGGTTTTGGCTGGCCCCGCCTCCAGTTCCATGGTTTTGGCTGGCCCCACCTCCAATACCATGGTTTTGGTGGCCCCGCCTCCAATACCATGGTTTTGGCTGGTCCCGCCTCCAATACCATGGTTTTGGCTGGCCCAGCCTCGAATACCATGGTTTTGGCTGGTCCCGCCTCCAGTTACATGGTTTTGGGTGACCCCGCATCCAATACTATAGTTTTGTCTGGCCTCGCCTCCAATACCATGGTTCTGGCTGGCCCCTCCTCCAATACCATGGTTTTGGCTGGCCCCTTCTCCAATACCATGGTTTTGGCTAGCTCTGCATCCAATACCATGGTTTTGGCTGGCCCCGCATCCAGTTCCATGGTTTTGGCTGACCCGGCCTCCAATACCATGGTTTTGTCTAGCCCCGCCTCCAATATCATGGTTTTGGCTGGCCCCGCCTCCAGTTCCATGGTTTCGGCTAGCTCTGCCTCCAATAACATGGTTTTGGCTAGCTCCGGATCCAATACCATGGTTTTGGCTGTCCCTGCATCCAATACCATGGTTTTGCCTGGCCCCGCCTCCAGTTCCATGGTCTTGGCTGGCCCAGCCTCCAATACCATTGTTTTGGCTGGCCATGCATCCAATACCATGGTTTTGGCTGGCCCCGCCTCGAGTTACATGGTTTTGGCTGCCCCCGCCTCCAATACCATGGTTTTGGCCAGCTCAGCCTCCAATACCATGGTTTTGGCTAGCCCCGCCTCCAATACCATGGTTTTGGCGGGCCCCGCCTCCAGTTCAATGGTTTTGACTGGCCTCGCCTCCAATACCATAGTTTTGGCTGGCCCTGCCTCCAATACCAAGGTTTTGGCTGCACCCGCCTCCAATACCATGGTTTTGGCTGGCCCCGCCTCCAGTTCCATGGTTTGGCTGGCCCCGCCTCCAATACCATGGTTTTGGCTGGCCCCGCCTCCAATACCATGGTTTTGGCTGGCCCGCCTCCAATACCGTGGTTTTGGCTGGCCCTGCATCCAATACCATGGTTTTGGCTGGCCCCGCCTCGAGTTACATGGTTTTGGCTGCCCCCGCCTCCAATACCATGGTTTTGGCTAGCTCCGCCTCCAATACCATGGTTTTGGCTAGCCCCACCTCCAATACCATGGTTTTGGCTGGCCCCGCCTCCAGTTCCATGGTTTTGACTGGCCTCCCCCACCAATACCATGGTTTTGGCTAGCACTGCCTCCAATACCATGGTTTTGGCTGGCCCCTCCTCCAGTTCCATTGTTTTGGCCTGCCCCGCCTCCAATACCATGGTTTTGGCTGGCCCCACCTCCAGTTCCATGGTTTTGGCTGGCCCCATAACCAATGGCATGGTTGCCTGCAATACCATGGTTTTGGCTGGCCCCGCCTCCAATACCAATGTTTTGGCTAGCTCTGCCTCCAATACCATGGTTTTGGCTGGCCCTGCCTCCAATACCATGGTTTTGGCTGGCCCTGCCTCCAGTTCCATGGATTTGGCTAGCTCCGCCTCCAGTTCCATGGTTTTGGCTGGCCCCGCCTCCCATACCATGGTTTTTTCTGGCCCCTCCTCCAATACCATTGTTTTGGCTGGCAACGCCTCCAATACCATGGTTTTGGCTGGCCCCGCCTCCAATACCATGGATTTGGCTGGCCCTACCTGCAGTTCCATGGTTTTGGCAGGCCCCACCTCGAGTTACATGGTTTTGGCTGGCCCCACCTCCAATACCATGGTTTTGGCTGGCCCCTCCTCCAATACCATGGTTTTGGCTGCCCCATCTCCAATACCATGGTTTTGGCTGGCCCCTCCTCAATACCATGTTTTTGGCTGGCCCCGCCACCAATACCATGGTTTTGGCAGGTCCTGCCTCCAATACCATGGTTTTGGCAGGCCCCGCCTCCAATACCATGGTTTTGGCTGGCCCAGCCTCCAATACCATGGTTTTGGCTAGCTCTGCCTCCAATACCATGGTTTTGGCTGGCCCCGCCTCCAGTTCCATGGTTTTGGCTGGCCCCGCCTCCAATACCATGGTTTTGGCTGGCCCCGCCTCCAATACCATGGTTTTGGCAGGCCCCACCTCCAATACCATGGTTTTGGCAAGCCCTGCCTCCAATGCCATGGTTTTGGCTGGGCCGCCTCCAATACCATGGTTTTGGCTGGTCCCGCCTCCAATACCAAGGTTTTGGCTGGCCCCGACTCCAATACCATGGTTTTGGCTGGCCCCGCCTCCAATACCAAGGTTTTCGCTGGCCCTGCCTCCAATGCCATGGTTTTGGCTGGTCCCGCCTCCAGTTACATGGTTTTAGCTTGCCCTGCCTCCAATACCATGGTTCTGGCTGGCCCCGCCTCCAATACCATGGTTTTGGCTGGACCCGCCTCCAATACCATGGTTTTGGCTGGCCCCGCCTCCAATACCATGGTTTTGGCTGGCCCCGCCTCCAGTTCCATGGTTTTGGCTGGCCCTGCCTCCAATACCATGGTTTTGGCTGGCCTCGCCTCCAGTTCCATGGTTTTGGCTGGCCCCGCCTCCAATACCATGGTTGCCTCCAATACCATGGTTATGGCTGGCCCCGCCTCCAATACCATGGTTTTGGCTGGCCCCGCCTCCAATACCATGGTTTTGGCTGGCCCCGCCTCCAGTTCCATGGTTTTGGCTGGCCCTGCCTCCAATACCATGGTTTTGGCTGGCCTCGCCTCCAGTTCCATGGTTTTGGCTGGCCCCGCCTCCAATACCATGGTTGCCTCCAATACCATGGTTATGGCTGGCCCCGCCTCCAATACCTTGGTTTTGGCAGGCCCCACCTCCAATACCATGGTTTTGGCTGGCCCAGCCTCCAATGCCATGGTTTTGGCTAGCTCTGCCTCCAATACCATGGTTTTGGCTGGCCCCGCCTCCAATATCAAGGTTTTGGCTGGCCCCGCCTCCAATACCATGGTTTTGGCAGGCCCCGCCTCCAATACCATGGTTTTGGCTAGCCCTGCCTCCAGTTCCATGGTTTTGCCTAGCTCCGCCTCCAGTTCCATGTTTTTGGTTGTACCCGCCTCCAATACCATGGTTTTGGCAGGCCCCGCCTCGAGTTACAATGATTTGGCTGGCCCCGCCTCCAATACCATGGTTTTGGCTGGCCCCTCCTCCAATACCATGGTTTTGGCTGGCCCCGCCTCCAATACCATGGTTTTGGCAGGCCCCGCCTCCAGTTCCATGGTTTTGGCTGGCCCCGCAACAAATACCATGGTTTTGGCTGGCTCTGCCTCCAATACCATGGTTTTGGCTGGCCCCGCCTCCAATACCATGGCTTTGGCTGGCCCCGCCTCCAATACCATGGTTTTGGCAGGCCCCGCCTCCAATACCATGGTTTTGGCTGGCCCAGCCTCCAATACCATGGTTTTGGCTAGCTCTGCCTCAATACCATGGTTTTGGCAGGCCCTGCCTCCAGTTCCATGGTTTTGGCTAGCTCCGCCTCCAGTTCCATGGTTTTGGTTGGCCCTGCATCCAATACCATGGTTTTGGAAGGCCCCTCCTCGAGTTACAATGATTTGGCTGGCCGCGCCTCCAATACCATGGTTTTGGCTGGCACAGCCTCTAATACCATGGTTTTGGCTTTCCCCGCCTCCAATACCATGGTTTTGGCTGGCCCCGCCTCCAGTTCCATGGTTTTGGCTGGCCCTGCCTCAAATACCATGGTTTTGGCTGGCCCTGCCTCCAATACCATGGTTTTGGCTGGCCCCGCCTCCAATCCCATGGTTTTGGCTGGCCCAGCCTCCTATACCATGGTTTTGGCTAGCTCTGCCTCAATACCATGGTTTTGGCTGGCCCCATCTCCAATACCAAGGTTTTGGCTGGCCCCGCCTCCAATACCATGGTTTTGGCAGACCCCGCCTCCAATACCATGGTTTTGGCTGGCCCTGCCTCCAGTTCCATGGTTTTGGCTAGCTCGCCTCCAGTTCCATGGTTTTGGCTGGCCCCGCCTCCAATACCATAGTTTTTTATCAGGCCCCGCCTCCAGTTCCATGGTTTTGGCTGGCACGGCCTCCAATGCCATGGTTTTGGCTGGCCCTGCCTCCAATACCATGGTTTTGTCTGGCCCCGCCTCGAGTTACATGGTTTTGGCTGCCCCCTCCTCCAATACCATGGTTTTGTCTAGCTCTGCCTCCAATACCATGGTTTTGGCTGGCCCCGCCTCCAATATCAAGGTTTTGGCTGGCCCCGCCTCCAATACCATGGTTTTGGCTGGCCCCTCCTCAATACCAAGGTTTTGGCTGGCACCGGCTCCAATACGACGGTTTTGGCAGGCCCCGGCTCCAATACCATGGTTTTGGCTGGCCCCACCTCCAATACCATGGTTTCGGCTGGCCCCGCCTCCAATACCATGGTTTCGGCTGGCCCCGCCTCCAGTTCCATGGTTTTGGCTGGCCCCGCCTCCAATACCATGGTTTTGGCTGGCCCCTCCTCAATACCAAGGTTTTGGCTGGCCCCACCTCCAATACCATGGTTTTGGCTGGCCCCGCCTCCAATACCATGGTTTTGGCTGGCCCCGCCTCCAATACCATGGTTTTGGCTGGCCCCGCCTACAATACCATGGTTTTGGCTGGCCCCTCCTACAATACCAAGGTTTTGGCAGGCCCCGCCTCCAATACCATGGTTTTGGCAGTTCCCACCTCCAATACCATGGTTTTGGAAGGCCCCGCCTCCAATACCACGGTTTTGGCTGGCCCCGCCTCTAGTTCCATGGTTTTGGCTGGCCCCTCCTCCAGTCCCATGGTTTTGGCTAGCCCCACCTCCAGTTCCATGGTTTTGGCTGGCCCCGCCTCCAATACCATGGTTTTGGCTGGTCCCACCTCCAGTTCCATGGTTTTGGCTGGTCCCGCCTCCCATTCCATGTGCCAGCCCCGCCTCCAATACCAAGGTTTTGGCTGGCCCCGCCTTCAATACCATGGTTTTGGCAGGCCCTGCCTCCAATACCATGGTTTTGGCTGGCCCCACCCCCAATACCAAGGTTTTGGCTGGCCCCGACTCCAATACCATGGTTTTGGCTTGCCCCGCCTCCAATACCATGGTTTTGGCTGGTCCCGCCTCCAGTTACATGGTTTTGGGTGACCCCGCCTCCAATACTATGGTTTTGGCTGGCCTCATCTCCAATACCATGGTTCTGGCTGGTGCCTCCTCCAATACCATGGTTTTGGCTGACCCCACCTCCAATTCTATGGTTTTGGCTGGCCCCGCCTCCAATACCATGGTTTTGGCTGGCCCCTCCTCCAATACCATGGTTTTGGCTGGCCCCGCTTCCAATACCATGGTTTTGGCTAGCTCTGCCTACAATACCATGGTTTTGGCAGGCCCTGCCTCCATTTCCATGGTTTTGGCTGGCCCCGCCTTAATACCATGGTTTTGGCTGGTCCCGCCTCCAGCTCCATGCTTTTGGCTGGCCCCGATTCCAATACCATTGTTTTGACTGGCCCCGCCTCCAATACCAAGGTTTTTGCTGGCCCCGCCTCCAATACCATGGTTTTGGCAGGCCCCGCCTCCAATACCATGGTTTTGGATGGCCCTGCCTCCAATACCATGGTTTTGGCTGGCCCCGCCTCCAGTTCCATGGTTTTGGCTGGCCCCACCTCCAATACCATGGTTTTGGTGGCCCCGCCTCCAATACCATGGTTTTGGCTGGTCCCGCCTCCAATACCATGGTTTTGGCTGGCCCAGCCTCGAATACCATGGTTTTGGCTGGTCCCGCCTCCAGTTACATGGTTTTGGGTGACCCCGCATCCAATACTATAGTTTTGTCTGGCCTCGCCTCCAATACCATGGTTCTGGCTGGCCCCTCCTCCAATACCATATTTTTGGCTGGCCCCTTCTCCAATACCATGGTTTTGGCTAGCTCTGCATCCAATACCATGGTTTTGGCTGGCCCCGCATCCAGTTCCATGGTTTTGGCTGACCCGGCCTCCAATACCATGGTTTTGTCTGGCCCCGCCTCCAATATCATGGTTTTGGCTGGCCCCGCCTCCAGTTCCATGGTTTCGGCTAGCTCTGCCTCCAATAACATGGTTTTGGCTAGCTCAGGATCCAATACCATGGTTTTGGCTGTCCCCGCCTCCAATACCATGGTTTTGCCTGGCCCTGCCTCCAGTACCATGATCTTGGCTGGCCCAGCCTCCAATACCATTGTTTTGGCTGGCCATGCATCCAATACCATGGTTTTGTCTGGCCCCGCCTCGAGTTACATGGTTTTGGCTGCCCCCGCCTCCAATACCATGGTTTTGTCCAGCTCAGCCTCCAATACCATGGTTTTGGCTAGCCCCGCCTCCAATACCATGGTTTTGGCTGGCCCCGCCTCCAGTTCAATGGTTTTGACTGGCCTCGCCTCCAATACCATAGTTTTGGCTGGCCCTGCCTCCAATACCAAGGTTTTGGCTGCACCCGCCTCCAATACCATGGTTTTGGCTGGCCCCGCCTCCAGTTCCATGGTTTGGCTGGCCCCGCCTCCAATACCATGGTATTGGCTGGCCCCGCCTCCAATACCATGGTTTTGGCTAGCCCCGCCTCCAATACCATGGTTTTGGCTGGCCCGCCTCCAATACTGTGGGTTTGGCTGGCCCTGCATCCAATACCATGGTTTTGGCTGGCCCCGCCTCGAGTTACATGGTTTTGGCTGCCCCCGCCTCCAATACCATGGTTTTGGCTAGCTCCGCCTCCAATACCATGGTTTTGGCTAGCCCCACCTCCAATACCATGGTTTTGGCTGGCCCCGCCTCCAGTTCCATGGTTTTGACTGGCCTCCCCCACCAATACCATGGTTTTGGCTAGCACTGCCTCCAATACCATGGTTTTGGCTGGCCCCTCCTCCAGTTCCATGGTTTTGGCCTGCCCCGCCTCCAATACCATGGTTTTGGCTGGCCCCACCTCCAGTTCCATGGTTTTGGCTGGCCCCGTAACCAATGGCATGGTTGCCTCCAATACCATGGTTTTGGCTGGCCCCGCCTCCAATACCAATGTTTTGGCTAGCTCTGCCTCCAATACCATGGTTTTGGCTTGCCCCGCCTCCAATACAATGGTTTTGGCTGGCCCCGCCTCCAATATCAAGGTTTTGGCTGGCCCCGCCTCCAATACCATGGTTTTGGCAGGCCCCGCCTCCAATACCATGGTTTTGGCTGGCCCTGCTTCCAGTTCCATGGATTTGGCTAGCTCCGCCTCCAGTTCCATGGTTTTGGCTGGCCCCGCCTCCCATACCATGGTTTTTTCTGGCCCCTCCTCCAATACCATGGTTTTGGCTGGCACCGCCTCCAATACCATGGTTTTGGCTGGCCCCGTCTCCAATACCATGGATTTGGCTGGCCCTACCTGCAGTTCCATGGTTTTGGCAGGCCCCGCCTCGAGTTACATGGTTTTGGCTGGCCCCACCTCCAATACCATGGTTTTGGCTGGCCCCTCCTCCAATACCATGGTTTTGGCTGCCCCATCTCCAATACCATGGTTTTGGCTGGCCCCTCCTCAATACCATGTTTTTGGCTGGCCCCGCCACCAATACCATGGTTTTGGCTGGTCCTGCCTCCAAAACCATGGTTTTGGCAGGCCCCGCCTCCAATACCATGGTTTTGGCTGGCCCAGCCTCCAATACCATGGTTTTGGCTAGCTCTGCCTCCAATACCATGGTTTTGGCTGGCCCCGCCTCCAATACCATGGTTTTGGCTGGCCCCTCCTCAATACCATGTTTTTGGCTGGCCCCACCACCAATACCATGGTTTTGGCTGGTCCTGCCTCCAATACCATGGTTTTGGCTGGCCCCGCCTTGAATGCCTCCAATAGCATGGTTTTGGCTGGCACCGCCTCCAGTTCCATGGTTTTGGCAGGCCCTGCCTCCATTTCCATGGTTTTGGCTGACCCCGCCTCCAATACCATGGTTTTGGCTAGCCCCGCCTCCAGTTCCATGGTTTTGGCTGGCCCCGCCTCCAATACCAAGGTTTTGGCTGGCCCTGCCTCCAATGCCATGGTTTTGGCTGGTCTCGCCTCCAGTTACATGGTTTTAGCTGGCCCTGCCTCCAATACCATGGTTCTGGCTGGCCCCGCCTCCAATACCATGGTTTTGGCTGGACCCGCCTCCAATACCATGGTTTTGGCTGGCCCCGCCTCCAATACCATGGTTTTGGCTGGCCCCGCCTCCAGTTCCATGGTTTTGGCTGGCCCTGCCTCCAATACCATGGTTTTGGCTGGCCTCGCCTCCAGTTCCATGGTTTTGGCTGGCCCCGCCTCCAATACCATGGTTGCCTCCAATACCATGGTTATGGCTGGCCCCGCCTCCAATACCTTGGTTTTGGCAGGCCCCACCTCCAATACCATGGTTTTGGCTGGCCCAGCCTCCAATGCCATGGTTTTGGCTAGCTCTGCCTCCAATACCATGGTTTTGGCTGGCCCCGCCTCCAATATCAAGGTTTTGGCTGGCCCCGCCTCCAATACCATGGTTTTGGCAGGCCCCGCCTCCAATACCATGGTTTTGGCTAGCCCTGCCTCCAGTTCCATGGTTTTGCCTAGCTCCGCCTCCAGTTCCATGTTTTTGGTTGGACCCGCCTCCAATACCATGGTTTTGGCAGGCCCCGCCTCGAGTTACAATGATTTGGCTGGACCCGCCTCCAATACCATGGTTTTGGCTGGCCCCTCCTCCAATACCATGGTTTTGGCTGGCACCGCCTCCAATACCACGGTTTTGGCTGGCCCCGCCTCCAATACCATGGTTTTGGCAGGCCCCGCCTCCAGTTCCATGGTTTTGGCTGGCCCCGCAACAAATACCATGGTTTTGGCTGGCTCTGCCTCCAATACCATGGTTTTGGCTGGCCCCGCCTCCAATACCATGGCTTTGGCTGGCCCCGCCTCCAATACCATGGTTTTGGCAGGCCCCGCCTCCAATACCATGGTTTTGGCAGGCCCCGCCTCCAATACCATGGTTTTGGCTGGCCCAGCCTCCAATACCATGGTTTTGGCTAGCTCTGCCTCAATACCATGGTTTTGGCAGGCCCCGCCTCCAATACCGTGGTTTTGGCTGGCCCTGCCTCCAGTTCCATGGTTTTGGCAAGCTCCGCCTCCAGTTCCATGGTTTTGGTTGGCCCCGCATCCAATACCATGGTTTTGGCAGGCCCCTCCTCGAGTTACAATGATTTGGCTGGCCGCGCCTCCAATACCATGGTTTTGGCTGGCACAGCCTCTAATACCATGGTTTTGGCTTTCCCCGCCTCCAATACCATGGTTTTGGCTAGCTCTGCCTCAATACCATGGTTTTGGCTGGCCCCATCTCCAATACCAAGGTTTTGGCTGGCCCCGCCTCCAATACCATGGTTTTGGCAGACCCCGCCTCCAATACCATGGTTTTGGCTGGCCCTGCCTCCAGTTCCATGGTTTTGGCTAGCTCGCCTCCAGTTCCATGGTTTTGGCTGACCCCGCCTCCAATACCATAGTTTTTTATCAGGCCCCACCTCCAGTTCCATGGTTTTGGCTGGCACGGCCTCCAATGCCATGGTTTTGGCTGGCCCTGCCTCCAATACCATGGTTTTGGCTGGCCCCGCCTCGAGTTACATGGTTTTGGCTGCCCCCGCCTCCAATACCATGGTTTTGTCTAGCTCTGCCTCCAATACCATGGTTTTGGCTGGCCCCGCCTCCAATATCAAGGTTTTGGCTGGCCCCGCCTCCAATACCATGGTTTTGGCTGGCCCCTCCTCAATACCAAGGTTTTGGCTGGCACCGCCTCCAATACCACGGTTTTGGCAGGCCCCGGCTCCAATACCATGGTTTTGGCTGGCCCCACCTCCAATACCATGGTTTCGGCTGGCCCCGCCTCCAATACCATGGTTTCGGCTGGCCCCGCCTCCAGTTCCATGGTTTTGGCTGGCCCCGCCTCCAATACCATGGTTTTGTCTGGCCCTGCCTCCAATACCATGGTTTTGGCTGGCCCCGCCTCCAATACCATGGTTTTGGCTGGCCCCTGCTCCAGTTGCATGGTTTTGGCTGGTCCCGCCTCCAGTTCCATGGGCCCGCCCCGCCAACAATACCAAGGTTTTGGGTGGCCCTGCCTCCAATACCATGGTTTTGGCATGCCCCTCCTCCACTACCATGGTTTTGGCTGGCCCCACCTCCAGTTCCATGGTTTTGGCTAGCTCCGCCTCCAGTTCCATGGTTTTGGCTGGCCCCGCCTCCAATACCATGGTTTTGGCAGAGTCCACCTCGAGTTACATGGTTTTGGCTGGCCCCGCCTCCAATACCATGGTTTTGGCTGGCCCCTCCTCCAATACCATGGTTTTGGCTGGACCCGCCTCCAATACCATGGTTTTGGCTGGCCCTGCTTCCAATAGCATGGTTTTGGCTGGCCCCGCCTCCAGTTCCATGGTTTTGGCAGACCCCGCCTCCAATACCATGGTTTTGGCTGGCCCCGCCACCAGTTCCATGGTTTTGGCTAGCTCGCCTCCAGTTCCATGGTTTTGGCTGGCCCCGCCTCCAATACCATAGTTTTTTATCAGGCCCCGCCTCCAGGTCCATGGTTTTGGCTGGCACGGCCTCCAATGCCATGGTTTTGGCTGGCCCTGCCTCCAATACCATGGTTTTGGCTGGACCCGCCTCGAGTTACATGGTTTTGGCTGCCCCCGCCTCCAATACCATGGTTTTGGCTAGCTCCGCCTCCAATACCATGGTTTTGGCTAGCCCCGCCTCCAATACCATGGTTTTGGCTGCCCCCGCCTCCAGTTCCATGGTTTTTACTGGCCTCGCCTCCAATACCATGGTTTTGGCTGCCCCCGCCTCCAATACCATGGTTTTGTCTAGCTCTGCCTCCAATACCATGGTTTTGGCTGGCCCCGCCTCCAATATCAAGGTTTTGGCTAGCCCCGCCTCCAATACCATGGTTTTGGCTGGCCCCTCCTCAATACCAAGGTTTTGGCTGGCACCGCCTCCAATACCACGGTTTTGGCAGGCCCCGGCTCCAATACCATGGTTTTGGCTGGCCCCACCTCCAATACCATGGTTTCGGCTGGCCCCGCCTCCAATACCATGGTTTCGGCTGGCCCCACCTCCAGTTCCATGGTTTTGGCTGGCCCCGCCTCCAATACCATGGTTTTGGCTGGCCCTGCCTCCAATACCATGGTTTTGGCTGGCCCCGCCTCCAATACCATGGTTTTGGCTGGCCCCTCCTCCTGTTGCATGGTTTTGGCTGGTCCCGCCTCCAGTTCCATGGGCCGGCCCCGCCAACAATACCAAGGTTTTGGCTGGCCCTGCCTCCAATACCATGGTTTTGGCATGCACCGCCTCCACTACCATGGTTTTGGCTGGCCCCGCCTCCAGTTCCATGGTTTTGGCTAGCTCCGCCTCCAGTTCCATGGTTTTGGCTGGCCCCGCCTCCAATACCATGGTTTTGGCAGGGTCCGCCTCGAGTTACATGGTTTTGGCTGGCCCCGCCTCCAATACCATGGTTTTGGCTGGTCCCTCCTCCAATACCTTGGTTTTGGCTGGACCCGCCTCCAATACCATGGTTTTGGCTGGCCCTGCCTCCAATAGCATGGTTTTGGCTGGCCCCGCCTCCAGTTCCATGGTTTTGGCAGGCACCGCCTCCAGTTCCATAGTTTTGGCAGGCCCCGCCTCCATTTCCATGGTTTTGGCAGGCCCCGCCTCCAATACCATGGTTTTGGCTGGCCCCGCCTCCAGTTCCATGGTTTTGGCTAGCCCCGCCTCCAGTTCCATGGTTTTGGCTGGCCCCGCATCCAATACCATGGTTTTGGCTGGCCCCGCCTCCAATACCAAGGTTTTGGCTGGCCCCGCCTCCAATACCAAGGTTTGGCTGGCCCCGCCTCCAATTCCATGGTTTTGGCAGGCCCCTCCTCCAATGCCATGGTTTTGACTGGCCCGCCACCAATACCATGGTTTTGGCTGGTCCCGCCTCCAATATCAAGGTTTTGGCTGGCCCCGCCTCCAATACCATGGTTTTGGCAGGCCCCGCCTCCAATACCATGGTTTTGGCTGGCCCCGCCTCCAATACCAAGGTTTTGGCTGGCCCCACCTCCAATACCATGGTTTTGGCTGGTCCCGCCTCCAGTTACATGGTTTTGGGTGACCCCGTATCCATTACTCTGGTTTTGGCTGGCCTCGCATGGTCCTGGCTGGCCCCTCCTCCAATACCATGGTTTTGGCTGGCCCCTCCTCAATACCATGGTTTTGGCTGGCCCGCATCCAATACCATGGTTTTGGCTGGTCCTGCCTCCAATACCATGGTTTTGGCTGGCCCCGCCTCCAATGCCTCCAATAGCATGGTTTTGGCTGGCCCCGGCGCCAGTTCCATGGTTTTGGCAGGACCCACATCTATTACCATGGTTTTGGCTGGCCCCGCCTCCAATACCATGGTTTTGGCTGGCCCCGCCTCCAGTTCCATGGCTTTGGCTGGCCCCGCCTCCAATACCATGGTTTTGGCTGGCCCTGCCTCCAATACCATGGTTTTGGCCGGCCCCATCTCAAGTTACATGGTTTTGGCTACCCCCGCCTCCAATACCATGGTTTTGGCTAGCTCCGCCTCCAATCCCATGGTTTTGGCTAGCCCCGCCTCCAATACCATGGTTTTGGCTGGCCCTGCCTCCAGTTCCATGGTTTTGACTGGCCTCGCGTCCAATACCATGGTTTTGGCTGGTCCCGCCTCCAATACCATGGTTTTGGCAGGGTCTGCCTCGAGTTACATGGTTTTGGCTGGCCCCGCCTCCAATACCATGGTTTTGGCTGGCCCCTCCTCCAATACCATGGTTTTGGCTGGACCCGCCTCCAATACCATGGTTTTGGCTGGCCCCGCCTCCAATAGCATGGTTTTGGCTGGCCCCGCCTCCAGTTCCATGGGCCGGCCCCGCCAACAATACCAAAGTTTTGGCTGGCCCTGCCTCCAATACCATGGTTTTGGCTGGCACCGCCTCCAATACCATGGTTTTGGCTGGCCCCGCCTCCAATACCATGGATTTGGCTGGCCCTACCTGCAGTTCCATGGTTTTGGCAGGCCCCGCCTCGAGTTACATGGTTTTGGCTGGCCCCACCTCCAATACCATGGTTTTGGCTGGCCCCTCCTCCAATACCATGGTTTTGGCTGCCCCATCTCCAATACCATGGTTTTGGCTGGCCCCTCCTCAATACCATGTTTTTGGCTGGCCCCGCCACCAATACCATGGTTTTGGCTGGTCCTGCCTCCAATACCATGGTTTTGGCAGGCCCCGCCTCCAATACCATGGTTTTGGCTGGCCCAGCCTCCAATACCATGGTTTTGGCTAGCTCTGCCTCCAATACCATGGTTTTGGCTGGCCCCGCCTCCAATACCATGGTTTTGGCTGGCCCCTCCTCAATACCATGTTTTTGGCTGGCCCCACCACCAATACCATGGTTTTGGCTGGTCCTGCCTCCAATACCATGGTTTTGGCTGGCCCCGCCTTGAATGCCTCCAATATCATGGTTTTGGCTGGCACCGCCTCCAGTTCCATGGTTTTGGCAGGCCCTGCCTCCATTTCCATGGTTTTGGCTGACCCCGCCTCCAATACCATGGTTTTGGCTGGCCCCGCCTCCAGTTCCATGGTTTTGGCTGGCCCCGCCTCCAATACCAAGGTTTTGGCTGGCCCTGCCTCCAATGCCATGGTTTTGGCTGGTCTCGCCTCCAGTTACATGGTTTTAGCTGGCCCTGCCTCCAATACCATGGTTCTGGCTGGCCCCGCCTCCAATACCATGGTTTTGGCTGGACCCGCCTCCAATACCATGGTTTTGGCTGGCCCCGCCTCCAATACCATGGTTTTGGCTGGCCCCGCCTCCAGTTCCATGGTTTTGGCTGGCCCTGCCTCCAATACCATGGTTTTGGCTGGCCTCGCCTCCAGTTCCATGGTTTTGGCTGGCCCCGCCTCCAATACCATGGTTGCCTCCAATACCATGGTTATGGCTGGACCCGCCTCCAATACCATGGTTTTGGCAGGCCCCGCCTCGAGTTACAATGATTTGGCTGGCCCCGCCTCCAATACCATGGTTTTGGCTGGCCCCTCCTCCAATACCATGGTTTTGGCTGGCACCGCCTCCAATACCACGGTTTTGGCTGGCCCCGCCTCCAATACCATGGTTTTGGCAGGCCCCGCCTCCAGTTCCATGGTTTTGGCTGGCCCCGCAACAAATACCATGGTTTTGGCTGGCTCTGCCTCCAATACCATGGTTTTGGCTGGCCCCGCCTCCAATACCATGGCTTTGGCTGGCCCCGCCTCCAATACCATGGTTTTGGCAGGCCCCGCCTCCAATACCATGGTTTTGGCAGGCCCCGCCTCCAATACCATGGTTTTGGCTGGCCCAGCCTCCAATACCATGGTTTTGGCTAGCTCTGCCTCAATACCATGGTTTTGGCAGGCCCCGCCTCCAATACCGTGGTTTTGGCTGGCCCTGCCTCCAGTTCCATGGTTTTGGTTGGCCCCGCATCCAATACCATGGTTTTGGCAGGCCCCTCCTCGAGTTACAATGATTTGGCTGGCCGCGCCTCCAATACCATGGTTTTGGCTGGCACAGCCTCTAATACCATGGTTTTGGCTTTCCCCGCCTCCAATACCATGGTTTTGGCTGGCCCCGCCTCCAGTTCCATGGTTTTGGCTGGCCTCGCTTCAAATACCATGGTTTTGGCTGGCCCTGCCTCCAATACCATGGTTTTGGCTGGCCCCGCCTCCAATCCCATGGTTTTGGCTGGCCCAGCCTCCAATACCATGGTTTTGGCTAGCTCTGCCTCAATACCATGGTTTTGGCTGGCCCCATCTCCAATACCAAGGTTTTGGCTGGCCCCGCCTCCAATACCATGGTTTTGGCAGACCCCGCCTCCAATACCATGGTTTTGGCTGGCCCTGCCTCCAGTTCCATTGTTTTGGCTAGCTCGCCTCCAGCTCCATGGTTTTGGCTGGCCCCGCCTCCAATACCATAGTTTTTTATCAGGCCCCGCCTCCAGTTCCATGGTTTTGGCTGGCACGGCCTCCAATGCCATGGTTTTGGCTGGCCCTGCCTCCAATACCATGGTTTTGGCTGGCCCCGCCTCGAGTTACATGGTTTTGGCTGCCCCCGCCTCCAATACCATGGTTTTGTCTAGCTCTGCCTCCAATACCATGGTTTTGGCTGGCCCCGCCTCCAATATCAAGGTTTTGGCTGGCCCCGCCTCCAATACCATGGTTTTGGCTGGCCCCTCCTCAATACCAAGGTTTTGGCTGGCACCGCCTCCAATACCACGGTTTTGGCAGGCCCCGGCTCCAATACCATGGTTTTGGCTGGCCCCACCTCCAATACCATGGTTTCGGCTGGCCCCGCCTCCAATACCATGGTTTCGGCTGGCCCCGCCTCCAGTTCCATGGTTTTGGCTGGCCCCGCCTCCAATACCATGGTTTTGGCTGGCCCTGCCTCCAATACCATGGTTTTGGCTGGCCCCGCCTCCAATACCATGGTTTTGGCTGGCCCCTGCTCCAGTTGCATGGTTTTGGCTGGTCCCGCCTCCAGTTCCATGGGCCCGCCCCGCCAACAATACCAAGGTTTTGGCTGGCCCTGCCTCCAATACCATGGTTTTGGCATGCCCCGCCTCCACTACCATGGTTTTGGCTGGCCCCACCTCCAGTTCCATGGTTTTGGCTAGCTCCGCCTCCAGTTCCATGGTTTTGGCTGGCCCCGCCTCCAATACCATGGTTTTGGCAGAGTCCGCCTCGAGTTACGTGGTTTTGGCTGGCCCCGCCTCCAATACCATGGTTTTGGCTGGCCCCTCCTCCAATACCATGGTTTTGGCTGGTCCCGCCTCCAATACCATGGTTTTGGCTGGCCCTGCTTCCAATAGCATGGTTTTGGCTGGCCCCGCCTCCAGTTCCATGGTTTTGGCAGACCCCGCCTCCAATACCATGGTTTTGGCTGCCCCCGCCTCCAGTTCCATGGTTTTTACTGGCCTCGCCTCCAATACCATAGTTTTTTATCAGGCCCCGCCTCCAGGTCCATGGTTTTGGCTGGCACGGCCTCCAATGCCATGGTTTTGGCTGGCCCTGCCTCCAATACCATGGTTTTGGCCGGACCCGCCTCGAGTTACATGGTTTTGGCTGCCCCCGCCTCCAATACCATGGTTTTGGCTAGCTCCGCCTCCAATACCATGGTTTTGGCTAGCCCCGCCTCCAATACCATGGTTTTGGCTGCCCCCGCCTCCAGTTCCATGGTTTTTACTGGCCTCGCCTCCAATACCATGGTTTTGGCTGCCCCCGCCTCCAATACCATGGTTTTGTCTAGCTCTGCCTCCAATACCATGGTTTTGGCTGGCCCCGCCTCCAATATCAAGGTTTTGGCTAGCCCCGCCTCCAATACCATGGTTTTGGCTGGCCCCTCCTCAATACCAAGGTTTTGGCTGGCACCGCCTCCAATACCAAGGTTTTGGCTGGCCCTGCCTCCAATACCATGGTTTTGGCATGCCCCGCCTCCAATACCATGGTTTCGGCTGGCCCCGCCTCCAGTTCCATGGTTTTGGCTAGCTCCGCCTCCAGTTCCATGGTTTTGGCTGGCCCCGCCTACAATACCATGGTTTTGGCAGGGTCCACCTCGAGTTACATGGTTTTGGCTGGCCCCGCCTCCAATACCATGGTTTTGGCTGGTCCCTCCTCCAATACCATGGTTTTGGCTGGACCCGCCTCCAATACCATGGTTTTGGCTGGCCCTGCCTCCAATAGCATGGTTTTGGCTGGCCCCGCCTCCAGTTCCATGGTTTTGGCAGGCACCGCCTCCAGTTCCATAGTTTTGGCAGGCCCCGCCTCCATTTCCATGGTTTTGGCAGGCCCCGCCTCCAATACCATGGTTTTGGCTGGCCCCGCCTCCAGTTCCATGATTTTGGCTAGCCCCGCCTCCAGTTCCATGGTTTTGGCTGGCCCCGCATCCAATACCATGGTTTTGGCTGGCCCCGCCTCCAATACCAAGGTTTTGGCTGGCCCCGCCTCCAATACCAAGGTTTGGCTGGCCCCGCCTCCAATTCCATGGTTTTGGCAGGCCCCTCCTCCAATGCCATGGTTTTGACTGGCCCGCCACCAATACCATGGTTTTGGCTGGTCCCGCCTCCAATATCAAGGTTTTGGCTGGCCCCGCCTCCAATACCATGGTTTTGGCAGGCCCCGCCTCCAATACCATGGTTTTGGCTGGCCCCGCCTCCAATACCAAGGTTTTGGCTGGCCCCACCTCCAATACCATGGTTTTGGCTGGTCCCGCCTCCAGTTACATGGTTTTGGGTGACCCCGTATCCATTACTCTGGTTTTGGCTGGCCTCGCATGGTCCTGGCTGGCCCCTCCTCCAATACCATGGTTTTGGCTGGCCCCTCCTCAATACCATGGTTTTGGCTGGCCCGCATCCAATACCATGGCTTTGGCTGGTCCTGCCTCCAATACCATGGTTTTGGCTGGCCCCGCCTCCAATGCCTCCAATAGCATGGTTTTGGCTGGCCCCGGCGCCAGTTCCATGGTTTTGGCAGGACCCACATCTATTACCATGGTTTTGGCTGGCCCCGCCTCCAATACCATGGTTTTGGCTGGCCCCGCCTCCAGTTCCATGGCTTTGGCTGGCCCCGCCTCCAATACCATGGTTTTGGCTGGCCCTGCCTCCAATACCATGGTTTTGGCCGGCCCCGTCTCAAGTTACATGGTTTTGGCTACCCCCGCCTCCAATACCATGGTTTTGGCTAGCTCCGCCTCCAATCCCATGGTTTTGGCTAGCCCCGCCTCCAATACCATGGTTTTGGCTGGCCCTGCCTCCAGTTCCATGGTTTTGACTGGCCTCGCGTCCAATACCATGGTTTTGGCTGGTCCCGCCTCCAATACCATGGTTTTGGCAGGGTCTGCCTCGAGTTACATGGTTTTGGCTGGCCCCGCCTCCAATACCATGGTTTTGGCTGGCCCCTCCTCCAATACCATGGTTTTGGCTGGACCCGCCTCCAATACCATGGTTTTGGCTGGCCCCGCCTCCAATAGCATGGTTTTGGCTGGCCCCGCCTCCAGTTCCATGGGCCGGCCCCGCCAACAATACCAAAGTTTTGGCTGGCCCTGCCTCCAATACCATGGTTTTGGCATGCCCCGCCTCCACTACCATGGTTTTGGCTGGCCCCGCCTCCAGTTCCATGGTTTTGGCTAGCTCCGCCTCCAGTTCCATGGTTTTGGCTGGCCCCGCCTCCAATACCATGGTTTTGGCAGGGTCCGCTTCGAGTTACATGGTTTTGGCTGGCCCCGCCTCCAATACCATGGTTTTGGCTGGCCCCTCCTCCAATACCATGGTTTTGGCTGGACCCGCCTCCAATACCATGGTTTTGGCTGGCCCCGCCTCCAATACCATGGTTTTGGCTGGCCCCGCCTCCAGTTCCATGGTTTTGGCAGGCACCGCCTCCAGTTCCATAGTTTTGGCAGGCCCCGCCTCCATTTCCATGGTTTTGGCAGGCCCTGCCTCCAATACCATGGTTTTGGCTGGCCCCGCCTCCAGTTCCATGGTTTTGGCTAGCCCCGCCTCCAGTTCCATGGTTTTGGCTGGCCCCGCATCCAATACCATGGTTTTGGCTGGACCCTCCCCCAATACCATGGTTTTGGCTGGCCCCGCCTCCAATACCAAGGTTTTGGCTAGCCCCGCCTCCAATACCATGGTTTTGGCTGGCCCTGCCTCCAGTTCCATGGTTTTGACTGGCCTCGCGTCCAATACCATGGTTTTGGCTGGCCCCGCCTCCAATACCATGGTTTTTGCAGGGTCTGCCTCGAGTTACATGGTTTTGGCTGGCCCCGCCTCCAATACCATGGTTTTGGCTGGCCCCTCCTCCAATACCATGGTTTTGGCTGGACCCGCCTCCAATACCATGGTTTTGGCTGGCCCCGACTCCAATAGCATGGTTTTGGCTGGCCCCGCCTCCAGTTCCATGTGCCGGCCCCGCCAACAATACCAAGGTTTTGGCTGGCCCTGCCTCCAATACCATGGTTTTGGCATGCCCCGCCTCCACTACCATGGTTTTGGCTGGCCCCGCCTCCAGTTCCATGGTTTTGGCTAGCTCCGCCTCCAGTTCCATGGTTTTGGCTGGCCCCGCCTCCAATACCATGGTTTTGGCAGGGTCCGCCTCGAGTTACATGGTTTTGGCTGGCCCCGCCTCCAATACCATGGTTTTGGCTGGCCCCTCCTCCAATACCATGGTTTTGGCTGGACCCGCATCCAATACCATGGTTTTGGCTGGCCCCGACTCCAATAGCATGGTTTTGGCTGGCCCCGCCTCCAGTTCCATGGTTTTGGCAGGCACCGCCTCCAGTTCCATAGTTTTGTCAGGCCCCGCCTCCATTTCCATGGTTTTGGCAGGCCCTGCCTCCAATACCATGGTTTTGGCTGGCCCCGCCTCCAGTTCCATGGTTTTGGCTAGCCCCGCCTCCAGTTCCATGGTTTTGGCTGGCCCCGCATCCAATACCATGGTTTTGGCTGGACCCTCCCCCAATACCATGGTTTTGGCTGGCCCCGCCTCCAATACCAAGGTTTTGGCTGGCCCCGCCTCCAATACCAAGGTTTGGCTGGCCCCGCCTCCAATTCCATGGTTTTGGCAGGCCCCTCCTCCAATGCCATGGTTTTGACTGGCCCGCCACCAATACCATGGTTTTGGCTGGTCCCGCCTCCAATACCAAGGTTTTGGCTGGCCCCGCCTCCAATACCATGGTTTTGGCAGGCCCCGCCTCCAATACCATGGTTTTGGCTGGCCCCGCCTCCAATACCAAGGTTTTGGCTGGCCCCGCCTCCAATACCATGGTTTTGGCTGGTCCCGCCTCCAGTTACATGGTTTTGGGTGACCCCGTATCCATTACTATGGTTTTGGCTGGCCTCGCATGGTCCTGGCTGGCCCCTCCTCCAATACCATGGTTTTGGCTGGCTCCTCCTCAATAGCATGGTTTTGGCTGGCCCGCATCCAATACCATGGTTTTGGCTGGTCCTGCCTCCAATACCATGGTTTTGGCTGGCCCCGCCTCCAATGCCTCCAATAGCATGGTTTTGGCTGGCCCCGGCGCCAGTTCCATCATTTTGGCAGGACCCACCTCTATTACCATGGTTTTGGCTGGCCCCGCCTCCAATACCATGGTTTTGGCTGGCCCCGCCTCCAGTTCCATGGTTTTGGCTGGCCCCGCCTCCAAAACCATGGTTTTGGCTGGCCCTGCCTCCAATACCATGGTTTTGGCCGGCCCCGTCTCAAGTTACATGGTTTTGGCTACTCCCGCCTCCAATACCATGGTTTTGGCTAGCTCCGCCTCCAATCCCATGGTTTTGGCTAGCCCCGCCTCCAATACCATGGTTTTGGCTGGCCCTACCTCCAGTTCCATGGTTTTGACTGGCCTCGCGTCCAATACCATGGTTTTGGCTGGCCCCGCCTCCAATACCAAGGTTTTGGCTGGCCCCGCCTCCAATACCATGGTTTTGGCTGGCCCCGCCTCCAGTTCCATGGTTTTGGCAGGCCTGCCTCCAATACCATGGTTTTGGCTGGCCCCACCTCCAATACCATGGTTTTGGCTGGCCCTGCCTGCAGTTCCATGGTTTTGGCTGGCCCTGCCTCCAGTAAAACCAAGGTTTTGGCTGGCCCATCTCCAATACCATGGTTTTGGCTGGCCCTGCCTCCAATAGCATGGTTTTGGCTGGCCCCGCCTCCAGTTCCATGGTTTTGGCAGGCACCGCCTCCAGTTCCATAGTTTTGGCAGGCCCCGCCTCCATTTCCATGGTTTTGGCAGGCCCCGCCTCCAATACCATGGTTTTGGCTGGCCCCGCCTCCAGTTCCATGGTTTTGGCTAGCCCCGCCTCCAGTTCCATGGTTTTGGCTGGCCCCGCATCCAATACCATGGTTTTGGCTGGCCCCGCCTCCAATACCAAGGTTTTGGCTGGCCCCGCCTCCAATACCAAGGTTTGGCTGGCCCCGCCTCCAATTCCATGGTTTTGGCAGGCCCCTCCTCCAATGCCATGGTTTTGACTGGCCCGCCACCAATACCATGGTTTTGGCTGGTCCCGCCTCCAATATCAAGGTTTTGGCTGGCCCCGCCTCCCATACCATGGTTTTGGCAGGCCCCGCCTCCAATACCATGGTTTTGGCTGGCCCCGCCTCCAATACCAAGGTTTTGGCTGGCCCCACCTCCAATACCATGGTTTTGGCTGGTCCCGCCTCCAGTTACATGGTTTTGGGTGACCCCGTATCCATTACTCTGGTTTTGGCTGGCCTCGCATGGTCCTGGCTGGCCCCTCCTCCAATACCATGGTTTTGGCTGGCCCCTCCTCAATACCATGGTTTTGGCTGGCCCGCATCCAATACCATGGCTTTGGCTGGTCCTGCCTCCAATACCATGGTTTTGGCTGGCCCCGCCTCCAATGCCTCCAATAGCATGGTTTTGGCTGGCCCCGGCGCCAGTTCCATGGTTTTGGCAGGACCCACATCTATTACCATGGTTTTGGCTGGCCCCGCCTCCAATACCATGGTTTTGGCTGGCCCCGCCTCCAGTTCCATGGCTTTGGCTGGCCCCGCCTCCAATACCATGGTTTTGGCTGGCCCTGCCTCCAATACCATGGTTTTGGCCGGCCCCGTCTCAAGTTACATGGTTTTGGCTACCCCCGCCTCCAATACCATGGTTTTGGCTAGCTCCGCCTCCAATCCCATGGTTTTGGCTAGCCCCGCCTCCAATACCATGGTTTTGGCTGGCCCTGCCTCCAGTTCCATGGTTTTGACTGACCTCGCGTCCAATACCATGGTTTTGGCTGGTCCCGCCTCCAATACCATGGTTTTGGCAGGGTCTGCCTCGAGTTACATGGTTTTGGCTGGCCCCGCCTCCAATACCATGGTTTTGGCTGGCCCCTCCTCCAATACCATGGTTTTGGCTGGACCCGCCTCCAATACCATGGTTTTGGCTGGCCCCGCCTCCAATAGCATGGTTTTGGCTGGCCCCGCCTCCAGTTCCATGGGCCGGCCCCGCCAACAATACCAAAGTTTTGGCTGGCCCTGCCTCCAATACCATGGTTTTGGCATGCCCCGCCTCCACTACCATGGTTTTGGCTGGCCCCGCCTCCAGTTCCATGGTTTTGGCTAGCTCCGCCTCCAGTTCCATGGTTTTGGCTGGCCCCGCCTCCAATACCATGGTTTTGGCAGGGTCCGCTTCGAGTTACATGGTTTTGGCTGGCCCCGCCTCCAATACCATGGTTTTGGCTGGCCCCTCCTCCAATACCATGGTTTTGGCTGGACCCGCCTCCAATACCATGGTTTTGGCTGGCCCCGCCTCCAATACCATGGTTTTGGCTGGCCCCGCCTCCAGTTCCATGGTTTTGGCAGGCACCGCCTCCAGTTCCATAGTTTTGGCAGGCCCCGCCTCCATTTCCATGGTTTTGGCAGGCCCCGCCTCCAATACCATGGTTTTGGCTGGCCCCGCCTCCAGTTCCATGGTTTTGGCTAGCCCCGCCTCCAGTTCCATGGTTTTGGCTGGCCCCGCATCCAATACCATGGTTTTGGCTGGACCCTCCCCCAATACCATGGTTTTGGCTGGCCCCGCCTCCAATACCAAGGTTTTGGCTAGCCCCGCCTCCAATACCATGGTTTTGGCTGGCCCTGCCTCCAGTTCCATGGTTTTGACTGGCCTCGCGTCCAATACCATGGTTTTGGCTGGCCCCGCCTCCAATACCATGGTTTTTGCAGGGTCTGCCTCGAGTTACATGGTTTTGGCTGGCCCCGCCTCCAATACCATGGTTTTGGCTGGCCCCTCCTCCAATACCATGGTTTTGGCTGGACCCGCCTCCAATACCATGGTTTTGGCTGGCCCCGACTCCAATAGCATGGTTTTGGCTGGCCCCGCCTCCAGTTCCATGTGCCGGCCCCGCCAACAATACCAAGGTTTTGGCTGGCCCTGCCTCCAATACCATGGTTTTGGCATGCCCCGCCTCCACTACCATGGTTTTGGCTGGCCCCGCCTCCAGTTCCATGGTTTTGGCTAGCTCCGCCTCCAGTTCCATGGTTTTGGCTGGCCCCGCCTCCAATACCATGGTTTTGGCAGGGTCCGCCTCGAGTTACATGGTTTTGGCTGGCCCCGCCTCCAATACCATGGTTTTGGCTGGCCCCTCCTCCAATACCATGGTTTTGGCTGGACCCGCATCCAATACCATGGTTTTGGCTGGCCCCGACTCCAATAGCATGGTTTTGGCTGGCCCCGCCTCCAGTTCCATGGTTTTGGCAGGCACCGCCTCCAGTTCCATAGTTTTGTCAGGCCCCGCCTCCATTTCCATGGTTTTGGCAGGCCCCGCCTCCAATACCATGGTTTTGGCTGGCCCCGCCTCCAGTTCCATGGTTTTGGCTAGCCCCGCCTCCAGTTCCATGGTTTTGGCTGGCCCCGCATCCAATACCATGGTTTTGGCTGGACCCTCCCCCAATACCATGGTTTTGGCTGGCCCCGCCTCCAATACCAAGGTTTTGGCTGGCCCCGCCTCCAATACCAAGGTTTGGCTGGCCCCGCCTCCAATTCCATGGTTTTGGCAGGCCCCTCCTCCAATGCCATGGTTTTGACTGGCCCGCCACCAATACCATGGTTTTGGCTGGTCCCGCCTCCAATACCAAGGTTTTGGCTGGCCCCGCCTCCAATACCATGGTTTTGGCAGGCCCCGCCTCCAATACCATGGTTTTGGCTGGCCCCGCCTCCAATACCAAGGTTTTGGCTGGCCCCGCCTCCAATACCATGGTTTTGGCTGGTCCCGCCTCCAGTTACATGGTTTTGGGTGACCCCGTATCCATTACTATGGTTTTGGCTGGCCTCGCATGGTCCTGGCTGGCCCCTCCTCCAATACCATGGTTTTGGCTGGCTCCTCCTCAATAGCATGGTTTTGGCTGGCCCGCATCCAATACCATGGTTTTGGCTGGTCCTGCCTCCAATACCATGGTTTTGGCTGGCCCCGCCTCCAATGCCTCCAATAGCATGGTTTTGGCTGGCCCCGGCGCCAGTTCCATCATTTTGGCAGGACCCACCTCTATTACCATGGTTTTGGCTGGCCCCGCCTCCAATACCATGGTTTTGGCTGGCCCCGCCTCCAGTTCCATGGTTTTGGCTGGCCCCGCCTCCAAAACCATGGTTTTGGCTGGCCCTGCCTCCAATACCATGGTTTTGGCCGGCCCCGTCTCAAGTTACATGGTTTTGGCTACCCCCGCCTCCAATACCATGGTTTTGGCTAGCTCCGCCTCCAATCCCATGGTTTTGGCTAGCCCCGCCTCCAATACCATGGTTTTGGCTGGCCCTACCTCCAGTTCCATGGTTTTGACTGGCCTCGCGTCCAATACCATGGTTTTGGCTGGCCCCGCCTCCAATACCAAGGTTTTGGCTGGCCCCGCCTCCAATACCATGGTTTTGGCTGGCCCCGCCTCCAGTTCCATGGTTTTGGCAGGCCTGCCTCCAATACCATGGTTTTGGCTGGCCCCACCTCCAATACCATGGTTTTGGCTGGCCCTGCCTGCAGTTCCATGGTTTTGGCTGGCCCTGCCTCCAGTAAAACCAAGGTTTTGGCTGGCCCATCTCCAATACCATGGTTTTGGCTGGCCCCTCCTCAATACCATGGTTTTAGCTGGCACCGCCTCCAATGCCTCCAATACCATGGTTTTGGCTGGCCCCGCCTCCATTTCCATGGTTTTGGCTGGCCCCGCCTTCAATACCAAGGTTTTGGCTGGCCCTGCCTACAATACCATGGTTTTTGCAGGTCCTGCCTCCAATGGCATGGTTTTGACTGGCCCGCTTCCAATACCATGGTTTTTGCTGGTCCCACCTCCAATACCAAGGTTTTGGCTGGCCCCGCGCCTCAATGCCCCTGGGCTTCTTGTGCGCTATATAAATATAAATAAATAAATACCATGGTTTTGGCTGGCCCTGCCTCCAATCCCATGGTTTTGGCTAGCCCCGCCTCCAATACCATGGTTTTGGATGGCCCTGCCTCCAGTTCCATGGTTTTGACTGGCCTCGCGTCCAATACCATGGTTTTGGCTGGCCCCGCCTCCAATACCAAGGTTTTGGCTGGCCCCGCCTCCAATACCATGGTTTTGGCTGGCCCCGCCTCCAGTTCCATGGTTTTGGCAAGCCTGCCTCCAATACCATGGTTTTGGCTGGCCCCACCTCCAATACCATGGTTTTGGCTGGCCCTGCCTGCAGTTCCATGGTTTTGGCTGGCCCCGCCAGTAAAACCAAGGTTTTGGCTGGCCCATCTCCAATACCATGGTTTTGGCTGGCCCCTCCTCAATACCATGGTTTTGGCTGGCCCCGCCTCCAGTTCCATGGTTTTGGCAAGCCTGCCTCCAATACCATGGTTTTGGCTGGCCCCACCTCCAATACCATGGTTTCGGCTGGCCCCGCCTCCAGTTCCATGGTTTTGGCTGGCCCCGCCTCCAATACCATGGTTTTGGCTGGCCCTGCCTCCAATACCATGGTTTTGGCTAGCTCTGCCTCAATACCATAGTTTTGGCAGGCCCCGCCTCCAATACCATGGTTTTGGCTGGCCCTGCCTCCAGTTCCATGGTTTTGGCTAGCTCCGCCTCCAGTTCCATGGTTTTGGTTGGCACCGCATCCAATACCATGGTTTTGGCAGGCCCCTCCTCGAGTTACAATGATTTGGCTGGCCGCGCCTCCAATACCATGGTTTTGGCTGGCACAGCCTCTAATACCATGGTTTTGGCTTTCCCCGCCTCCAATACCATGGTTTTGGCTGGCCCCGCCTCCAGTTCCATGGTTTTGGCTGGCCCCGCCTCAAATACCATGGTTTTGGCTGGACCTGCCTCCAATACCATGGTTTTGGCTGGCCCCGCCTCCAATACCATGGTTTTGGCTGGCCCAGCCTCCAATACCATGGTTTTGGCTAGCTCTGCCTCAATACCATGGTTTTGGCTGGCCCCATCTCCAATACCAAGGTTTTGGCTGGCCCCACCTCCAATACCATGGTTTTGGCTGGCCCTGCCTCCAGTTCCATGGTTTTGGCTAGCTCGCCTCCAGTTCCATGGTTTTGGCTGGCCCCGCCTCCAATACCATAGTTTTTTATCAGGCCCCGCTTCCAGTTCCATGGTTTTGGCTGGCACGGCCTCCAATGCCATGGTTTTGGCTGGCCCTGCCTCCAATACCATGGTTTTGGCTGGCCCCTCCTCAATACCAAGGTTTTGGCTGGCACCGCCTCCAATACCACGGTTTTGTCAGGCCCCGGCTCCAATACCATGGTTTCGGCTGGCCCCGCCTCCAATACCATGGTTTCGGCTGGCCCCGCCTCCAGTTCCATGGTTTTGGCTGGCCCCGCCTCCAATACCATGGTTTTGGCTGGCCCTGCCTCCAATACCATGGTTTTGGCTGGCCCCGCCTCCAATACCATGGTTTTGGCTGGCCCCTCCACCAGTTGCATGGTTTTGGCTGGTCCCGCCTCCAGTTCCATGGGCCGGCCCCGCCAACAATACCAAGGTTTTGGCTGGCCCTGCCTCCAATACCATGGTTTTGGCATGCCCCGCCTCCACTACCATGGTTTGGGCTGGCCCCGCCTCCAGTTCCATGGTTTTGGCTAGCTCCGCCTCCAGTTCCATGGTTTTGGCTGGCCCCGCCTCCAATACCATGGTTTTGGCAGGGTCCGCCTCGAGTTACATGGTTTTGGCTGGCCCCGCCTCCAATACCATGGTTTTGGCTGGCCCCTCCTCCAATACCATGGTTTTGGCTGGACCCACCTCCAATACCATGGTTTTGGCTGGCCCTGCCTCCAATAGCATGGTTTTGGCTGGCCCCGCCTCCAGTTCCATGGTTTTGGCAGACCCCGCCTCCAATACCATGGTTTTGGCTGGCCCTGCCTCCAGTTCCATGGTTTTGGCTAGCTCGCCTCCAGTTCCATGGTTTTGGCTGGCCCCGCCTCCAATACCATAGTTTTTTATCAGGCCCCGCCTCCAGTTCCATGGTTTTGGCTGGCACGGCCTCCAATGCCATGGTTTTGGCTGGCCCTGCCTCCAATACCATGGTTTTGGCTGGCCCCGCCTCGAGTTACATGGTTTTGGCTGCCCCCGCCTCCAATACCATGGTTTTGGCTAGCTCTGCCTCCAATACCATGGTTTTGGCTAGCCCCGCCTCTAATACCATGGTTTTGGCTGCCCCCGCCTCCAGTTCCATGGTTTTTACTGGCCTCGCCTCCAATACCATGGTTTTGGCTGACCCCGCCTCCAATACCATGGTTTTGTCTAGCTCTGCCTCCAATACCATGGTTTTGGCTGGCCCCGCCTCCAATATCAAGGTTTTGGCTGGCCCCGCCTCCAATACCATGGTTTTGGCTGGCCCCTCCTCAATACCAAGGTTTTGGCTGGCACCGCCTCCAATACCACGGTTTTGGCACGCCCCGGCTCCAATACCATGGTTTTGGCTGGCCCCACCTCCAATACCATGGTTTCGGCTGGCCCCGCCTCCAATACCATGGTTTCGGCTGGCCCCGCCTCCAGTTCCATGGTTTTGGCAGGCCCCGCCTCCAATACCATGGTTTTGGCTGGCCCTGCCTCCAATACCATGGTTTTGGCTGGCCCCGCCTCCAATACCATGGTTTTGGCTGGCCCCTCCTCCAGTTGCATGGTTTTGGCTGGTCCCGCCTCCAGTTCCATGGGCCGGCCCCGCCAACAATACCAAGGTTTTGGCTGGCCCTGCCTCCAATACCATGGTTTTGGCATGCCCCGCCTCCACTACCATGGTTTTGGCTGGCCCCGCCTCCAGTTCCATGGTTTTGGCTAGCTCCGCCTCCAGTTCCATGGTTTTGGCTGGCCCCGCCTCCAATACCATGGTTTTGGCAGGGTCCGCCTCGAGTTACATGGTTTTGGCTGGCCCCGCCTCCAATACCATGGTTTTGGCTGGCCCCTCCTCCAATACCATGGTTTTGGCTGGACCTGCCTCCAATACCATGGTTTTGGCTGGCCCTGCCTCCAATAGCATGGTTTTGGCTGGCCCCGCCTCCAGTTCCATGGTTTTGGCAGGCACCGCCTCCAGTTCCATAGTTTTGGCAGGCCCCGCCTCCATTTCCATGGTTTTGGCAGGCCCCGCCTCCAATACCATGGTTTTGGCTGGCCCCGCCTCCAGTTCCATGGTTTTGGCTAGCCCCGCCTCCAGTTCCATGGTTTTGGCTGGCCCCGCATCCAATACCATGGTTTTGGCTGGACCCTCCCCCAATACCATGGTTTTGGCTGGCCCCGCCTCCAATACCAAGGTTTTGGCTGGCCCCGCCTCCAATACCAAGGTTTGGATGGCCCCGCCTCCAATTCCATGGTTTTGGCAGGCCCCTCCTCCAATGCCATGGTTTTGGCTGGCCCGCCACCAATACCATAGTTTTGGCTGGTCCCGCCTCCAATACCAAGGTTTTGGCTGGCCCCGCCTCCAATACCATGGTTTTGGCAGGCCCCGCCTCCAATACCATGGTTTTGGCTGGCCCCGCCTCCAATACCAAGGTTTTGGCTGGCCCCACCTCCAATACCATGGTTTTGGCTGGTCCCGCCTCCAGTTACATGGTTTTGGGTGACCCCGTATCCATTACTATGGTTTTGGCTGGCCTCGCATGGTCCTGGCTGGCCCCTCCTCCAATACCATGGTTTTGGCTGGCCCCTCCTCAATACCATGGTTTTGGCTGGCCCGCATCCAATACCATGGTTTTGGCTGGTCCTGCCTCCAATACCATGGTTTTGGCTGGCCCCGCCTCCAATGCCTCCAATAGCATGGTTTTGGCTGGCCCCGGCGCCAGTTCCATGGTTTTGGCAGGACCCACCTCTATTACCATGGTTTTGGCTGGCCCCGCCTCCAATACCATGGTTTTGGCTGGCCCCGCCTCCAGTTCCATGGTTTTGGCTGGCCCCGCCTCCAATACCATGGTTTTGGCTGGCCCTGCCTCCAATACCATGGTTTTGGCCGGCCCCGTCTCAAGTTACATGGTTTTGGCTACCCCCGCCTCCAATACCATGGTTTTGGCTAGCTTCGCCTCCAATCCCATGGTTTTGGCTAGCCCCGCCTCCAATACCATGGTTTTGGCTGGCCCTGCCTCCAGTTCCATGGTTTTGACTGGCCTCGCATCCAATACCATGGTTTTGGCTGGCCCCGCCTCCAATACCATGGTTTTTGCAGGGTCTGCCTCGAGTTACATGGTTTTGGCTGGCCCCGCCTCCAATACCATGGTTTTGGCTGGCCCCTCCTCCAATACCATGGTTTTGGCTGGACCCGCCTCCAATACCATGGTTTTGGCTGGCCCCGCCTCCAATAGCATGGTTTTGGCTGGCCCCGCCTCCAGTTCCATGGGCCGGCCCCGCCAACAATACCAAGGTTTTGGCTGGCCCTGGCTCCAATACCATGGTTTTGGCATGCCCCGCCTCCACTACCATGGTTTTGGCTGGCCCCGCCTCCAGTTCCATGGTTTTGGCTAGCTCCGCCTCCAGTTCCATGGTTTTGGCTGGCCCCGCCTCCAATACCATGGTTTTGGCAGGGTCCGCCTCGAGTTACATGGTTTTGGCTGGCCCTGCCTCCAATACTATGGTTTTGGCTGGCCCCTCCTCCAATACCATGGTTTTGGCTGGACCCGCCTCCAATACCATGGTTTTGGCTGGCCCCGCCTCCAATAGCATGGTTTTGGCTGGCCCCGCCTCCAGTTCCATGGTTTTGGCAGGCACTGCCTCCAGTTCCATAGTTTTGGCAGGCCCCGCCTCCATTTCCATGGTTTTGGCAGGCCCCGCCCCCAATACCATGGTTTTGGCTGGCCCCGCCTCCAGTTCCATGGTTTTGGCTAGCCCCGCCTCCAGTTCCATGGTTTTGGCTGGCCCCGCATCCAATACCATGGTTTTGGCTGGACCCTCCCCCAATACCATGGTTTTGGCTGGCCCCGCCTCCAATACCAAGGTTTTGGCTGGCCCCGCCTCCAATACCAAGGTTTGGCTGGCCCCGCCTCCAATTCCATGGTTTTGGCAGGCCCCTCCTCCAATGCCATGGTTTTGACTGGCCCGCCACCAATACCATTGTTTTGGCTGGTCCCGCCTCCAATACCAAGGTTTTGGCTGGCCCCGCCTCCAATACCATGGTTTTGGCAGGCCCCGCCTCCAATACCATGGTTTTGGCTGGCCCCGCCTCCAATACCAAGGTTTTGGCTGGCCCCGCCTCCAATACCATGGTTTTGGCTGGTCCCGCCTCCAGTTACATGGTTTTGGGTGACCCTGTATCCATTACTATGGTTTTGGCTGGCCTCGCATGGTCCTGGCTGGCCCCTCCTCCAATACCATGGTTTTGGCTGGCCCCTCCTCAATACCATGGTTTTGGCTGGCCCGCATCCAATACCATGGTTTTGGCTGGTCCTGCCTCCAATACCATGGTTTTGGCTGGCCCCGCCTCCAATGCCTCCAATAGCATGGTTTTGGCTGGCCCCGGCGCCAGTTCCATCGTTTTGGCAGGACCCACCTCTATTACCATGGTTTTGGCTGGCCCCGCCTCCAAAACCATGGTTTTGGCTGGCCCCGCCTCCAGTTCCATGGTTTTGGCTGGCCCCGCCTCCAATACCATGGTTTTGGCTGGCCCTGCCTCCAATACCATGGTTTTGGCTGGCCCCGTCTCAAGTTACATGGTTTTGGCTACCCCCGCCTCCAATACCATGGTTTTGGCTAGCTCCGCCTCCAATCCCATGGTTTTGGCTAGCCCCGCCTCCAATACCATGGTTTTGGCTGGCCCTACCTCCAGTTCCATGGTTTTGACTGGCCTCGCGTCCAATACCATGGTTTTGGCTGGCCCCGCCTCCAATACCAAGGTTTTGGCTGGCCCCGCCTCCAATACCATGGTTTTGGCTGGCCCTGCCTCCAGTTCCATGGTTTTTGCAGGCCTGCCTCCAATACCATGGTTTTGGCTGGCCCCACCTCCAATACTATGATTTTGGCTGGCCCTGCCTGCAGTTCCATGGTTTTGGCTGGCCCCGCCAGTAAAACCAAGGTTTTGGCTGGCCCATCTCCAATACCATGGTTTTGGCTGGCCCCTCCTCAATACCATGGTTTTAGCTGGCACCGCCTCCAATGCCTCCAATACCATGGTTTTGGCTGGCCCCGCCTCCAGTTCCATGGTTTTGGCAGGCCTGCCTCCAATACCATGGTTTTGGCTGGCCCCACCTCCAATACTATGGTTTTGGCTGGCCCTGCCTACAATACCATGGTTTTTGCAGGTCCTGCCTCCAATGGCATGGTTTTGACTGGCCCACTTCCAATACCATGGTTTTTGCTGGTCCCACCTCCAATACCAAGGTTTTGGCTGGCCCCGCGCCTCAATGCCCCTGGGCTTCTTGTGCGCTATATAAATATAAATAAATAAATACCATGGTTTTGGCTGGCCCTGCCTCCAATCCCATGGTTTTGGCTAGCCCCGCCTCCAATACCATGGTTTTGGATGGCCCTGCCTCCAGTTCCATGGTTTTGACTGGCCTCGCGTCCAATACCATGGTTTTGGCTGGCCCTGCCTCCAATACCAAGGTTTTGGCTGGCCCCGCCTCCAATACCATGGTTTTGGCTGGCCCCGCCTCCAGTTCCATGGTTTTGGCAAGCCTGCCTCCAATACCATGGTTTTGGCTGGCCCTGCCTCCAATACCATGGTTTTGGCCGGCCCCGTCTCAAGTTACATGGTTTTGGCTACCCCCGCCTCCAATACCATGGTTTTGGCTAGCTCCGCCTCCAATCCCATGGTTTTGGCTAGCCCCGCCTCCAATACCATGGTTTTGGCTGGCCCTGCCTCCAGTTCCATGGTTTTGACTGGCCTCGCATCCAATACCATGGTTTTGGCTGGCCCCGCCTCCAATACCATGGTTTTTGCAGGGTCTGCCTCGAGTTACATGGTTTTGGCTGGCCCCGCCTCCAATACCATGGTTTTGGCTGGCCCCTCCTCCAAAACCATGGTTTTGGCTGGACCCGCCTCCAATACCATGGTTTTGGCTGGCCCTGCCTCCAATAGCATGGTTTTGGCTGGCCCCGCCTCCAGTTCCATGGGCCGGCCCCGCCAACAATACCAAGGTTTTGGCTGGCCCTGCCTCCAATACCATGGTTTTGGCATGCCCCGCCTCCACTACCATGGTTTTGGCTGGCCCCGCCTCCAGTTCCATGGTTTTGGCTAGCTCCGCCTCCAGTTCCATGGTTTTGGCTGGCCCCGCCTCCAATACCATGGTTTTGGCAGGGTCCGCCTCGAGTTACATGGTTTTGGCTGGCCCCGCCTCCAATACAATGGTTTTGGCTGGCCCCTCCTCCAATACCATGGTTTTGGCTGGACCCGCCTCCAATACCATGGTTTTGGCTGGCCCCGCCTCCAATAGCATGGTTTTGGCTGGCCCCGCCTCCAGTTCCATGGTTTTGGCAGGCACTGCCTCCAGTTCCATAGTTTTGGCAGGCCCCGCCTCCATTTCCATGGTTTTGGCAGGCCCCGCCCCCAATACCATGGTTTTGGCTGGCCCCGCCTCCAGTTCCATGGTTTTGGCTAGCCCCGCCTCCAGTTCCATGGTTTTGGCTGGCCCCGCATCCAATACCATGGTTTTGGCTGGACCCTCCCCCAATACCATGGTTTTGGCTGGCCCCGCCTCCAATACCAAGGTTTTGGCTGGCCCCGCCTCCAATACCAAGGTTTGGCTGGCCCCGCCTCCAATTCCATGGTTTTGGCAGGCCCCTCCTCCAATGCCATGGTTTTGACTGGCCCGCCACCAATACCATGGTTTTGGCTGGTCCCGCCTCCAATACCAAGGTTTTGGCTGGCCCCGCCTCCAATACCATGGTTTTGGCTGGCCCCGCCTCCAATACCAAGGTTTTGGCTGGCCCCGCCTCCAATACCATGGTTTTGGCTGGTCCCGCCTCCAGTTACATGGTTTTGGGTGACCCTGTATCCATTACTATGGTTTTGGCTGGCCTCGCATGGTCCTGGCTGGCCCCTCCTCCAATACCATGGTTTTGGCTGGCCCCTCCTCAATACCATGGTTTTGGCTGGCCCGCATCCAATACCATGGTTTTGGCTGGTCCTGCCTCCAATACCATGGTTTTGGCTGGCCCCGCCTCCAATGCCTCCAATAGCATGGTTTTGGCTGGCCCCGGCGCCAGTTCCATCGTTTTGGCAGGACCCACCTCTATTACCATGGTTTTGGCTGGCCCCGCCTCCAAAACCATGGTTTTGGCTGGCCCCGCCTCCAGTTCCATGGTTTTGGCTGGCCCCGCCTCCAATACCATGGTTTTGGCTGGCCCTGCCTCCAATACCATGGTTTTGGCTAGCCCCGTCTCAAGTTACATGGTTTTGGCTACCCCCGCCTCCAATACCATGGTTTTGGCTAGCTCCGCCTCCAATCCCATGGTTTTGGCTAGCCCCGCCTCCAATACCATGGTTTTGGCTGGCCCTACCTCCAGTTACATGGTTTTGTCTGGCCTCGCGTCCAATACCATGGTTTTGGCTGGCCCCGCCTCCAATACCAAGGTTTTGGCTGGCCCCGCCTCCAATACCATGGTTTTGGCTGGCCCTGCCTCCAGTTCCATGGTTTTGGCAGGCCTGCCTCCAATACCATGGTTTTGGCTGGCCCCACCTCCAATACTATGATTTTGGCTGGCCCTGCCTGCAGTTCCATGGTTTTGGCTGGCCCCGCCAGTAAAACCAAGGTTTTGGCTGGCCCATCTCCAATACCATGGTTTTGGCTGGCCCCTCCTCAATACCATGGTTTTAGCTGGCACCGCCTCCAATGCCTCCAATACCATGGTTTTGGCTGGCCCCGCCTCCAGTTCCATGGTTTTGGCAGGCCTGCCTCCAATACCATGGTTTTGGCTGGCCCCACCTCCAATACTATGGTTTTGGCTGGCCCTGCCTACAATACCATGGTTTTTGCAGGTCCTGCCTCCAATGGCATGGTTTTGACTGGCCCACTTCCAATACCATGGTTTTTGCTGGTCCCACCTCCAATACCAAGGTTTTGGCTGGCCCCGCGCCTCAATGCCCCTGGGCTTCTTGTGCGCTATATAAATATAAATAAATAAATACCATGGTTTTGGCTGGCCCTGCCTCCAATCCCATGGTTTTGGCTAGCCCTGCCTCCAATACCATGGTTTTGGATGGCCCTGCCTCCAGTTCCATGGTTTTGACTGGCCTCGCGTCCAATACCATGGTTTTGGCTGGCCCTGCCTCCAATACCAAGGTTTTGGCTGGCCCCGACTCCAATACCATGGTTTTGGCTGGCCCCGCCTCCAGTTCCATGGTTTTGGCAAGCCTGCCTCCAATACCATGGTTTTGGCTGGCCCCACCTCCAATACCATGGTTTTGGCTGGCCCTGCCTCCAGTTCCATGGTTTTGGCTGGCCCCGCCAGTAAAACCAAGGTTTTGGCTGGCCCATCTCCAATACCATGGTTTTGGCTGGCCCCTCCTCAATACCATGGTTTTAGCTGGCACCGCCTCCAATGCCTCCAATACCATGGTTTTGGTTGGCCCCGCCTCCATTTCCATGGTTTTGGCTGGCCCCGCCTCCAATACCATGGTTTTGGCTGGCCCCGCCTTCAATACCAAGGTTTTGGCTGGCCCTGCCTACAATACCATGGTTTTTGCAGGTCCCGCCTCCAATGGCATGGTTTTGACTGGCCTGCTTCCAATACCATGGTTTTTGCTGGTCCCACCTCCAATACCAAGGTTTTGGCTGGCCCCGCGCCTCAATGCCCCTGGGCTTCTTGTGCGCTATATAAATATAAATAAATAAATACCATGGTTTTGGCTGGCCCTGCCTCCAATACCATGGTTTTGGCTGGCCCCGCCTCCAATACCATGGTTTTGGCTGGCCCCGCCTCCAGTTCCATGGTTTTGGCTGGCCCCGCCTCCAATACCATGGTTTTGGCTGGTCCCTCCTCCAGTTCCATGGTTTTGGCTGGTCCCGCTTCTAGTTCCTTGGGCCGGCCCCGCCTCCAATACCAAGGTTTTGGCTGGCCCCGCCTCCAATACCATGGTTTTGGAAGGCCCCGCCTCCAATACCATGGTTTTGGCTGGCCCCGCCTCCAATACCAATGTTTTGGCTGGCCCCGCCTCCAATAACAAGGTTTTGGCTGGTCTCGCCTCCAGTTACATGGTTTTCGCTGGCCCCGTCTCCAGTTCCATGGTTTTGACTGGCCCCGCCTCCAATATCATGGTTTTGGCTGGCCCTGCCTCCAGTTCCATGGATTTGGCTAGCTCCGCCTCCAGTTCCATGGTTTTTGCTGGCCCCGCCTCCAATACCATGGTTTTGGCTGGCCCCTGCCTCCAATACCATGGTTTTGGCTGGCCCCGCCTCGAGTTACATGGTTTTGGCTGGCCCCGCCTCCAATACCATGGTTTTGTCTAGCTCCGCCTCCAATAACATGGTTTTGGCTGGCCCCACCTCCAATACCATGGTTTTCGCTGGCCCCGTCTCCAGTTCCATGGTTTTGACTGGCCCCGCCTCCAATATCATGGTTTTGGCTGGCCCTGCCTCCAGTTCCATGGATTTGGCTAGCTCCGCCTCCAGTTCCATGGTTTTGGCTGGCCCCGCCTCCAATACCATGGTTTTGGCTGGCCCCTCCTCCAATACCATGGTTTTGGATGGCACCGCCTCCAATACCATGGTTTTGGCTGGCCCCGCCTCCAATACCATGGTTTTGGCTGGCCCTACCTGCAGTTCCATGGTTTTGGCAGGCCCCGCCTCGAGATACATGGTTTTGGCTGGCCCCACCTCCAATACCATGGTTTTGGCTGGCCCCTCCTCCAATACCATGGTTTTGGCTAACCCGTCTCCAATACCATGGTTTTGACTAGCCCCTCCTCAATACCATGTTTTTGGCTGGCCCCGCCACCAATACCATGGTTTTGGCTGGTCCTGCCTCCAATACCATGGTTTTGGCAGGCCCCGCCTCCAATACCATGGTTTTGGCTGGCCCAGCCTCCAATACCATGGTTTTGGCTAGCTCTGCCTCCAATGCCATGGTTTTGGCTGGCCCCGCCTCCAATACCATGGTTTTGGCTGGCCCCTCCTCAATACCATGTTTTTGGCTGGCCCCGCCACCAATACCATGGTTTGGGCTGGTCCTGCCTCCAATACCATGGTTTTGGCTGGCCCTGCCTCGAATGCCTCCAATAGCATGGTTTTGGCTGGCACCGCCTCCAGTTCCATGGTTTTGGCAGGCCCTGCCTCCATTTCCATGGTTTTGACTGGCCCCACCTCCAATACCATGGTTTTGGCTGGCCCCGCCTCCAGTTCCATGGTTTTGGCTGGCCCCGCCTCCAATACCATGGTTTTGGCTGGCCCCGCCTCCAATACCATGGTTTTGGCAGGCCCCACCTCCAATACCATGGTTTTGGCAAGCCCCGCCTCCAATGCCATGGTTTTGGCTGGGCCGCCTCCAATACCATGGTTTTGGCTGGTCCCGCCTCCAATACCAAGGTTTTGGCTGGCCCCGCCTCCAGTTGCATGGTTTTGGCTGGCCCTGCCTCCAATACCAAGGTTTTGCTGGCCCCGCCTCCAATATCATGGTTTTGGCTGGCCCTGCCTCCAGTTCCATGGATTTGGCTAGCTCCGCCTCCAGTTCCATGGTTTTGGCTGGCCCCGCCTCCAATACCATGGTTTTGGCTGGCCCCTCCTCCAATACCATGGTTTTGGATGGCACCGCCTCCAATACCATGGTTTTGGCTGGCCCCGCCTCCAATACCATGGTTTTGGCTGGCCCTACCTGCAGTTCCATGGTTTTGGCAGGCCCCGCCTCGAGTTGCATGGTTTTGGCTGGCCCCACCTCCAATACCATGGTTTTGGCTGGCCCCTCCTCCAATACCATGGTTTTGGCTAACCCGTCTCCAATACCATGGTTTTGACTGGCCCCTCCTCAATACCATGTTTTTGGCTGGCCCCGCCACCAATACCATGGTTTTGGCTGGTCCTGCCTCCAATACCATGGTTTTGGCAGGCCCCTCCTCAATACCATGTTTTTAGCTGGCCCCGCCACCAATACCATGGTTTTGGCTGGTCCTGCCTCCAATACCATGGTTTGGCTGGCCCTGCCTCGAATGCCTCCAATAGCATGGTTTTGGCTGGCACCGCCTCCAGTTCCATGGTTTTGGCAGGCCCTGCCTCCATTTCCATGGTTTTGACTGGCCCCACCTCCAATACCATGGTTTTGGCTGGCCCCGCCTCCAGTTACATGGTTTTAGCTGACCCTGCCTCCAATACCATGGTTTTGGCTGGCCCCGCCTCCAATACCATGGTTTTGGCTGGACCCGCCTCCAATACCATGGTTTTGGCTGGCCCCGCCTCCAATACCATGGTTTTGGCTGGCCCCGCCTCCAGTTCCATGGTTTTGGCTGGCCCCGCCTCCAATACCATGGTTTTGGCTGGCCCCGCCTCCAGCTCCATGGTTTTGGCAGGCCCAGCCTCCAATACCATGGTTTTGGCTGGCCCCGCAACCAATAACATGGTTTTGACTGGCTCCGCCTCCAATACCATGGTTTTGGCTGGTCCCGCCTCCAGTTACATGGTTTTAGCTGGCCCTGCCTCCAATACCATGGTTTTGGCTGGCCCCGCCTCCAATACCATGGTTTTGGCTGGACCCGCCTCCAATACCATGGTTTTGGCTGGCCCCGCCTCCAATACCAAGGTTTTGGCTGGCCCCGCCTCCAATGCCATGGTTTTGGCTGGTCCCGCCTCCAGTTACATGGTTTTAGCTGGCCCTGCCTCCAATACCATGGTTTTGGCTGGCCCCGCCTCCAATACCATGGTTTTGGCTGGACCCGCCTCCAATACCATGGTTTTGGCTGGCCCCGCCTCCAATACCATGGTTTTGGCTGGCCCCGCCTCCAGTTCCATGGTTTTGGCTGGCACTGCCTCCAATACCATGGTTTTGGCTGGCCCCGCCTCCAATACCAAGGTTTTGGCTGGCCCCGCCTCCAATGCCATGGTTTTGGCTGGTCCTGCCTCCAGTTACATGGTTTTAGCTGGCCCTGCCTCCAATACCATGGTTTTGGCTGGCCCCGCCTCCAATACCATGGTTTTGGCTGGACCCGCCTCCAATACCATGGTTTTGGCTGGCCCCGCCTCCAATACCATGGTTTTGGCTGGCCCCGCCTCCAGTTCCATGGTTTTGGCTGGCCCTGCCCCCAATACCATGGTTTTGGCTGGCCCCGCCTCCAGTTCCATGGTTTTGGCTGGTCCCTCCTCCAGTTCCATGGTTTTGGCTGGTCCCGCTTCTAGTTCCTTGGGCCGGCCCCGCCTCCAATACCAAGGTTTTGGCTGGCCCCGCCTCCAATACCATGGTTTTGGAAGGCCCCGCCTCCAATACCATGGTTTTGGCTGGCCCCGCCTCCAATACCAATGTTTTGGCTGGCCCCGCCTCCAATAACAAGGTTTTGGCTGGTCTCGCCTCCAGTTACATGGTTTTCGCTGGCCCCGTCTCCAGTTCCATGGTTTTGACTGGCCCCGCCTCCAATATCATGGCTTTGGCTGGCCCTGCCTCCAGTTCCATGGATTTGGCTAGCTCCGCCTCCAGTTCCATGGTTTTTGCTGGCCCCGCCTCCAATACCATGGTTTTGGCTGGCCCCTGCCTCCAATACCATGGTTTTGGCTGGCCCCGCCTCGAGTTACATGGTTTTGGCTGGCCCCGCCTCCAATACCATGGTTTTGTCTAGCTCCGCCTCCAATAACATGGTTTTGGCTGGCCCCACCTCCAATACCATGGTTTTCGCTGGCCCCGTCTCCAGTTCCATGGTTTTGACTGGCCCCGCCTCCAATATCATGGTTTTGGCTGGCCCTACCTCCAGTTCCATGGATTTGGCTAGCTCCGCCTCCAGTTCCATGGTTTTGGCTGGCCCCGCCTCCAATACCATGGTTTTGGCTGGCCCCTCCTCCAATACCATGGTTTTGGATGGCACCGCCTCCAATACCATGGTTTTGGCTGGCCCCGCCTCCAATACCATGGTTTTGGCTGGCCCTACCTGCAGTTCCATGGTTTTGGCAGGCCCCGCCTCGAGATACATGGTTTTGGCTGGCCCCACCTCCAATACCATGGTTTTGGCTGGCCCCTCCTCCAATACCATGGTTTTGGCTAACCCGTCTCCAATACCATGGTTTTGACTAGCCCCTCCTCAATACCATGTTTTTGGCTGGCCCCGCCACCAATACCATGGTTTTGGCTGGTCCTGCCTCCAATACCATGGTTTTGGCAGGCCCCGCCTCCAATACCATGGTTTTGGCTGGCCCAGCCTCCAATACCATGGTTTTGGCTAGCTCTGCCTCCAATGCCATGGTTTTGGCTGGCCCCGCCTCCAATACCATGGTTTTGGCTGGCCCCTCCTCAATACCATGTTTTTGGCTGGCCCCGCCACCAATACCATGGTTTGGGCTGGTCCTGCCTCCAATACCATGGTTTTGGCTGGCCCTGCCTCGAATGCCTCCAATAGCATGGTTTTGGCTGGCACCGCCTCCAGTTCCATGGTTTTGGCAGGCCCTGCCTCCATTTCCATGGTTTTGACTGGCCCCACCTCCAATACCATGGTTTTGGCTGGCCCCGCCTCCAGTTCCATGGTTTTGGCTGGCCCCGCCTCCAATACCATGGTTTTGGCTGGCCCCGCCTCCAATACCATGGTTTTGGCAGGCCCCACCTCCAATACCATGGTTTTGGCAAGCCCCGCCTCCAATGCCATGGTTTTGGCTGGGCCGCCTCCAATACCATGGTTTTGGCTGGTCCCGCCTCCAATACCAAGGTTTTGGCTGGCCCCGCCTCCAGTTGCATGGTTTTGGCTGGCCCTGCCTCCAATACCAAGGTTTTGGCTACGCCCCGCCTCCAATATCATGGTTTTGGCTGGCCCTGCCTCCAGTTCCATGGATTTGGCTAGCTCCGCCTCCAGTTCCATGGTTTTGGCTGGCCCCGCCTCCAATACCATGGTTTTGGCTGGCCCCTCCTCCAATACCATGGTTTTGGATGGCACCGCCTCCAATACCATGGTTTTGGCTGGCCCCGCCTCCAATACCATGGTTTTGGCTGGCCCTACCTGCAGTTCCATGGTTTTGGCAGGCCCCGCCTCGAGTTGCATGGTTTTGGCTGGCCCCACCTCCAATACCATGGTTTTGGCTGGCCCCTCCTCCAATACCATGGTTTTGGCTAACCCGTCTCCAATACCATGGTTTTGACTGGCCCCTCCTCAATACCATGTTTTTGGCTGGCCCCGCCACCAATACCATGGTTTTGGCTGGTCCTGCCTCCAATACCATGGTTTTGGCAGGCCCCTCCTCAATACCATGTTTTTAGCTGGCCCCGCCACCAATACCATGGTTTTGGCTGGTCCTGCCTCCAATACCATGGTTTGGCTGGCCCTGCCTCGAATGCCTCCAATAGCATGGTTTTGGCTGGCACCGCCTCCAGTTCCATGGTTTTGGCAGGCCCTGCCTCCATTTCCATGGTTTTGACTGGCCCCACCTCCAATACCATGGTTTTGGCTGGCCCCGCCTCCAGTTCCATGGTTTTGGCTGGCCCCGCCTCCAATACCATGGTTTTGGCTGGCCCCGCCTCCAATACCATGGTTTTGGCAGGCCCCACCTCCAATACCATGGTTTTGGCAAGCCCCGCCTCCAATGCCATGGTTTTGGCTGGGCCGCCTCCAATACCATGGTTTTGGCTGGTCCCGCCTCCAATACCAAGGTTTTGGCTGGCCCCGCCTCCAGTTGCATGGTTTTGGCTGGCCCTGCCTCCAATACCAAGGTTTTGGCTGGCCCCGCCTCCAATACCATGGTTTTGGCTGGTCCCGCCTCCAGTTACATGGTTTTAGCTGGCCCTGCCTCCAATACCATGGTTTTGGCTGGCCCCGCCTCCAATACCATGGTTTTGGCTGGACCCGCCTCCAATACCATGGTTTTGGCTGGCCCCGCCTCCAATACCATGGTTTTGGCTGGCCCCGCCTCCAGTTCCATGGTTTTGGCTGGCCCCGCCTCCAATACCATGGTTTTGGCTGGCCCCGCCTCCAGCTCCATGGTTTTGGCAGGCCCCGCCTCCAATACCATGGTTTTGGCTGGCCCCGCAACCAATAACATGGTTTTGACTGGCTCCGCCTCCAATACCATGGTTTTGGCTGGTCCCGCCTCCAGTTACATGGTTTTAGCTGGCCCTGCCTCCAATACCATGGTTTTGGCTGGCCCCGCCTCCAATACCATGGTTTTGGCTGGACCCGCCTCCAATACCATGGTTTTGGCTGGCCCCGCCTCCAATACCAAGGTTTTGGCTGGCCCCGCCTCCAATGCCATGGTTTTGGCTGGTCCCGCCTCCAGTTACATGGTTTTAGCTGGCCCTGCCTCCAATACCATGGTTTTGGCTGGCCCCGCCTCCAATACCATGGTTTTGGCTGGACCCGCCTCCAATACCATGGTTTTGGCTGGCCCCGCCTCCAATACCATGGTTTTGGCTGGCCCCGCCTCCAGTTCCATGGTTTTGGCTGGCACTGCCTCCAATACCATGGTTTTGGCTGGCCCCGCCTCCAATACCAAGGTTTTGGCTGGCCCCGCCTCCAATGCCATGGTTTTGGCTGGTCCCGCCTCCAGTTACATGGTTTTAGCTGGCACTGCCTCCAATACCATGGTTTTGGCTGGCCCCGCCTCCAATACCAAGGTTTGGGCTGGTCCTGCCTCCAATACCATGGTTTTGGCTGGCCCTGCCTCGAATGCCTCCAATAGCATGGTTTTGGCTGGCACCGCCTCCAGTTCCATGGTTTTGGCAGGCCCTGCCTCCATTTCCATGGTTTTGACTGGCCCCACCTCCAATACCATGGTTTTGGCTGGCCCCGCCTCCAGTTCCATGGTTTTGGCTGGCCCCGCCTCCAATACCATGGTTTTGGCTGGCCCCGCCTCCAATACCATGGTTTTGGCAGGCCCCACCTCCAATACCATGGTTTTGGCAAGCCCCGCCTCCAATGCCATGGTTTTGGCTGGGCCGCCTCCAATACCATGGTTTTGGCTGGTCCCGCCTCCAATACCAAGGTTTTGGCTGGCCCCGCCTCCAGTTGCATGGTTTTGGCTGGCCCTGCCTCCAATACCAAGGTTTTGCTGGCCCCGCCTCCAATATCATGGTTTTGGCTGGCCCTGCCTCCAGTTCCATGGATTTGGCTAGCTCCGCCTCCAGTTCCATGGTTTTGGCTGGCCCCGCCTCCAATACCATGGTTTTGGCTGGCCCCTCCTCCAATACCATGGTTTTGGATGGCACCGCCTCCAATACCATGGTTTTGGCTGGCCCCGCCTCCAATACCATGGTTTTGGCTGGCCCTACCTGCAGTTCCATGGTTTTGGCAGGCCCCGCCTCGAGTTGCATGGTTTTGGCTGGCCCCACCTCCAATACCATGGTTTTGGCTGGCCCCTCCTCCAATACCATGGTTTTGGCTAACCCGTCTCCAATACCATGGTTTTGACTGGCCCCTCCTCAATACCATGTTTTTGGCTGGCCCCGCCACCAATACCATGGTTTTGGCTGGTCCTGCCTCCAATACCATGGTTTTGGCAGGCCCCTCCTCAATACCATGTTTTTAGCTGGCCCCGCCACCAATACCATGGTTTTGGCTGGTCCTGCCTCCAATACCATGGTTTGGCTGGCCCTGCCTCGAATGCCTCCAATAGCATGGTTTTGGCTGGCACCGCCTCCAGTTCCATGGTTTTGGCAGGCCCTGCCTCCATTTCCATGGTTTTGACTGGCCCCACCTCCAATACCATGGTTTTGGCTGGCCCCGCCTCCAGTTACATGGTTTTAGCTGACCCTGCCTCCAATACCATGGTTTTGGCTGGCCCCGCCTCCAATACCATGGTTTTGGCTGGACCCGCCTCCAATACCATGGTTTTGGCTGGCCCCGCCTCCAATACCATGGTTTTGGCTGGCCCCGCCTCCAGTTCCATGGTTTTGGCTGGCCCCGCCTCCAATACCATGGTTTTGGCTGGCCCCGCCTCCAGCTCCATGGTTTTGGCAGGCCCAGCCTCCAATACCATGGTTTTGGCTGGCCCCGCAACCAATAACATGGTTTTGACTGGCTCCGCCTCCAATACCATGGTTTTGGCTGGTCCCGCCTCCAGTTACATGGTTTTAGCTGGCCCTGCCTCCAATACCATGGTTTTGGCTGGCCCCGCCTCCAATACCATGGTTTTGGCTGGACCCGCCTCCAATACCATGGTTTTGGCTGGCCCCGCCTCCAATACCAAGGTTTTGGCTGGCCCCGCCTCCAATGCCATGGTTTTGGCTGGTCCCGCCTCCAGTTACATGGTTTTAGCTGGCCCTGCCTCCAATACCATGGTTTTGGCTGGCCCCGCCTCCAATACCATGGTTTTGGCTGGACCCGCCTCCAATACCATGGTTTTGGCTGGCCCCGCCTCCAATACCATGGTTTTGGCTGGCCCCGCCTCCAGTTCCATGGTTTTGGCTGGCACTGCCTCCAATACCATGGTTTTGGCTGGCCCCGCCTCCAATACCAAGGTTTTGGCTGGCCCCGCCTCCAATGCCATGGTTTTGGCTGGTCCTGCCTCCAGTTACATGGTTTTAGCTGGCCCTGCCTCCAATACCATGGTTTTGGCTGGCCCCGCCTCCAATACCATGGTTTTGGCTGGACCCGCCTCCAATACCATGGTTTTGGCTGGCCCCGCCTCCAATACCATGGTTTTGGCTGGCCCCGCCTCCAGTTCCATGGTTTTGGCTGGCCCTGCCCCCAATACCATGGTTTTGGCTGGCCCCGCCTCCAGTTCCATGGTTTTGGCTGGTCCCTCCTCCAGTTCCATGGTTTTGGCTGGTCCCGCTTCTAGTTCCTTGGGCCGGCCCCGCCTCCAATACCAAGGTTTTGGCTGGCCCCGCCTCCAATACCATGGTTTTGGAAGGCCCCGCCTCCAATACCATGGTTTTGGCTGGCCCCGCCTCCAATACCAATGTTTTGGCTGGCCCCGCCTCCAATAACAAGGTTTTGGCTGGTCTCGCCTCCAGTTACATGGTTTTCGCTGGCCCCGTCTCCAGTTCCATGGTTTTGACTGGCCCCGCCTCCAATATCATGGCTTTGGCTGGCCCTGCCTCCAGTTCCATGGATTTGGCTAGCTCCGCCTCCAGTTCCATGGTTTTTGCTGGCCCCGCCTCCAATACCATGGTTTTGGCTGGCCCCTGCCTCCAATACCATGGTTTTGGCTGGCCCCGCCTCGAGTTACATGGTTTTGGCTGGCCCCGCCTCCAATACCATGGTTTTGTCTAGCTCCGCCTCCAATAACATGGTTTTGGCTGGCCCCACCTCCAATACCATGGTTTTCGCTGGCCCCGTCTCCAGTTCCATGGTTTTGACTGGCCCCGCCTCCAATATCATGGTTTTGGCTGGCCCTACCTCCAGTTCCATGGATTTGGCTAGCTCCGCCTCCAGTTCCATGGTTTTGGCTGGCCCCGCCTCCAATACCATGGTTTTGGCTGGCCCCTCCTCCAATACCATGGTTTTGGATGGCACCGCCTCCAATACCATGGTTTTGGCTGGCCCCGCCTCCAATACCATGGTTTTGGCTGGCCCTACCTGCAGTTCCATGGTTTTGGCAGGCCCCGCCTCGAGATACATGGTTTTGGCTGGCCCCACCTCCAATACCATGGTTTTGGCTGGCCCCTCCTCCAATACCATGGTTTTGGCTAACCCGTCTCCAATACCATGGTTTTGACTAGCCCCTCCTCAATACCATGTTTTTGGCTGGCCCCGCCACCAATACCATGGTTTTGGCTGGTCCTGCCTCCAATACCATGGTTTTGGCAGGCCCCGCCTCCAATACCATGGTTTTGGCTGGCCCAGCCTCCAATACCATGGTTTTGGCTAGCTCTGCCTCCAATGCCATGGTTTTGGCTGGCCCCGCCTCCAATACCATGGTTTTGGCTGGCCCCTCCTCAATACCATGTTTTTGGCTGGCCCCGCCACCAATACCATGGTTTGGGCTGGTCCTGCCTCCAATACCATGGTTTTGGCTGGCCCTGCCTCGAATGCCTCCAATAGCATGGTTTTGGCTGGCACCGCCTCCAGTTCCATGGTTTTGGCAGGCCCTGCCTCCATTTCCATGGTTTTGACTGGCCCCACCTCCAATACCATGGTTTTGGCTGGCCCCGCCTCCAGTTCCATGGTTTTGGCTGGCCCCGCCTCCAATACCATGGTTTTGGCTGGCCCCGCCTCCAATACCATGGTTTTGGCAGGCCCCACCTCCAATACCATGGTTTTGGCAAGCCCCGCCTCCAATGCCATGGTTTTGGCTGGGCCGCCTCCAATACCATGGTTTTGGCTGGTCCCGCCTCCAATACCAAGGTTTTGGCTGGCCCCGCCTCCAGTTGCATGGTTTTGGCTGGCCCTGCCTCCAATACCAAGGTTTTGGCTACGCCCCGCCTCCAATATCATGGTTTTGGCTGGCCCTGCCTCCAGTTCCATGGATTTGGCTAGCTCCGCCTCCAGTTCCATGGTTTTGGCTGGCCCCGCCTCCAATACCATGGTTTTGGCTGGCCCCTCCTCCAATACCATGGTTTTGGATGGCACCGCCTCCAATACCATGGTTTTGGCTGGCCCCGCCTCCAATACCATGGTTTTGGCTGGCCCTACCTGCAGTTCCATGGTTTTGGCAGGCCCCGCCTCGAGTTGCATGGTTTTGGCTGGCCCCACCTCCAATACCATGGTTTTGGCTGGCCCCTCCTCCAATACCATGGTTTTGGCTAACCCGTCTCCAATACCATGGTTTTGACTGGCCCCTCCTCAATACCATGTTTTTGGCTGGCCCCGCCACCAATACCATGGTTTTGGCTGGTCCTGCCTCCAATACCATGGTTTTGGCAGGCCCCTCCTCAATACCATGTTTTTAGCTGGCCCCGCCACCAATACCATGGTTTTGGCTGGTCCTGCCTCCAATACCATGGTTTGGCTGGCCCTGCCTCGAATGCCTCCAATAGCATGGTTTTGGCTGGCACCGCCTCCAGTTCCATGGTTTTGGCAGGCCCTGCCTCCATTTCCATGGTTTTGACTGGCCCCACCTCCAATACCATGGTTTTGGCTGGCCCCGCCTCCAGTTCCATGGTTTTGGCTGGCCCCGCCTCCAATACCATGGTTTTGGCTGGCCCCGCCTCCAATACCATGGTTTTGGCAGGCCCCACCTCCAATACCATGGTTTTGGCAAGCCCCGCCTCCAATGCCATGGTTTTGGCTGGGCCGCCTCCAATACCATGGTTTTGGCTGGTCCCGCCTCCAATACCAAGGTTTTGGCTGGCCCCGCCTCCAGTTGCATGGTTTTGGCTGGCCCTGCCTCCAATACCAAGGTTTTGGCTGGCCCCGCCTCCAATACCATGGTTTTGGCTGGTCCCGCCTCCAGTTACATGGTTTTAGCTGGCCCTGCCTCCAATACCATGGTTTTGGCTGGCCCCGCCTCCAATACCATGGTTTTGGCTGGACCCGCCTCCAATACCATGGTTTTGGCTGGCCCCGCCTCCAATACCATGGTTTTGGCTGGCCCCGCCTCCAGTTCCATGGTTTTGGCTGGCCCCGCCTCCAATACCATGGTTTTGGCTGGCCCCGCCTCCAGCTCCATGGTTTTGGCAGGCCCCGCCTCCAATACCATGGTTTTGGCTGGCCCCGCAACCAATAACATGGTTTTGACTGGCTCCGCCTCCAATACCATGGTTTTGGCTGGTCCCGCCTCCAGTTACATGGTTTTAGCTGGCCCTGCCTCCAATACCATGGTTTTGGCTGGCCCCGCCTCCAATACCATGGTTTTGGCTGGACCCGCCTCCAATACCATGGTTTTGGCTGGCCCCGCCTCCAATACCAAGGTTTTGGCTGGCCCCGCCTCCAATGCCATGGTTTTGGCTGGTCCCGCCTCCAGTTACATGGTTTTAGCTGGCCCTGCCTCCAATACCATGGTTTTGGCTGGCCCCGCCTCCAATACCATGGTTTTGGCTGGACCCGCCTCCAATACCATGGTTTTGGCTGGCCCCGCCTCCAATACCATGGTTTTGGCTGGCCCCGCCTCCAGTTCCATGGTTTTGGCTGGCACTGCCTCCAATACCATGGTTTTGGCTGGCCCCGCCTCCAATACCAAGGTTTTGGCTGGCCCCGCCTCCAATGCCATGGTTTTGGCTGGTCCCGCCTCCAGTTACATGGTTTTAGCTGGCCCTGCCTCCAATACCATGGTTTTGGCTGGCCCCGCCTCCAATACGATGGTTTTGGCTGGACCCGCCTCCAATACCATGGTTTTGGCTGGCCCCGCCTCCAATACCATGGTTTTGGCTGGCCCCGCCTCCAGTTCCATGGTTTTGGCTGGCCCTGCCCCCAGTTCCATGGTTTTGGCTGGCCCCGCCTCCAATACCATGGTTGCCTCCAATACCATGGTTTTGGCTGGCCCCGCCTCCAATACCTTGGTTTTAGCAGGCCCCACCTCCAATACCATGGTTTTGGCTGGCCCAGCCTCCAATGCCATGGTTTTGGCTAGCTCTGCCTCCAATACCATGGTTTTGGCTGGCCCCGCCTCCAATACCATGGTTTTGGCTGGCCCCTCCTCCAATACCATGGTTTTGGCTGGCACCGCCTCCAATACCACGGTTTTGGCTGGCCCCGCCTCCAATACCATGGTTTTGGCAGGCCCGGCCTCCAGTTCCATGGTTTTGGCTGGCCCCGCAACCAATACCATGGTTTTGGCTGGCTCCACCTCCAATACCATGGTTTTGGCTGGCCCCGCCTCCAATACCATGGCTTTGGCTGGCCCCGCCTCCAATACCATGGTTTTGGCAGGTCCCACCTCCAATACCATGGTTTTGGCAGGCCCTGCCTCCAATACCATGGTTTTGGCTGGCCCCGCCTCCAGTTCCATGGTTTTGGCTAGCTCCGCCTCCAGTTCCATGATTTTGGTTGGCCCCGCCTCCAATACCATGGTTTTGGCTGGCCCCGCCTCCAGTTCCATGGTTTTGGCTAGCTCTGCCTCCAGTTCCATTGTTTTGGTTGGCCGCGCCTCCAATACCATGGTTTTGGCTGGCACAGCCTCTAATACCATGGTTTTGGCTGGCCCCGCAACCAATACCATGGTTTTGGCTGGCTCCACCTCCAATACCATGGTTTTGGCTGGCCCCGCCTCCAATACCATGGCTTTGGCTGGCCCCGCCTCCAATACCATGGTTTTGGCAGGTCCCACCTCCAATACCATGGTTTTGGCAGGCCCTGCCTCCAATACCATGGTTTTGGCTGGCCCAGCCTCCAATACCATGGTTTTGGCTAGCTCTGCCTCAATACCATGGTTTTGGCAGGCCCCGCCTCCAATACCATGGTTTTGGCTGGCCCCGCCTCCAGTTCCATGGTTTTGGCTAGCTCCGCCTCCAGTTCCATGATTTTGGTTGGCCCCGCCTCCAATACCATGGTTTTGGCTGGCCCCGCCTCCAGTTCCATGGTTTTGGCTAGCTCTGCCTCCAGTTCCATTGTTTTGGTTGGCCGCGCCTCCAATACCATGGTTTTGGCTGGCACAGCCTCTAATACCATGGTTTTGGCTGGCCCCGCCTCCAATACCATGGTTTTGGCTGGCCCCGCCTCCAGTTCCATGGTTTTGGCTGGCCCCACCTCAAATACCATGGTTTTGGCTGGCCCTGCCTCCAATACCATGGTTTTGGCTTGCCCCGCCTCCAATACCATGGTTTTGGCTGGCCCAGCCTCCAATACCATGGTTCTGGCTAGCTCTGCCTCAATACCATGGTTTTGGCTGGCCCCATCTCCAATACCAAGGTTTTGGCTGGCCCCGCCTCCAATACGATGGTTTTGGCAGACCCCGCCTCCAATACAATGGTTTTGGCTGGCCCTGCCTCCAGTTCCATGGTTTTGGCTAGCTTGCCTCCAGTTCCATGGTTTTGGCTGGCCCCGTCTCCAATACCATGGTTGTTTTATCTGGCCCCGCCTCCAGTTCCATGGTTTTGGCTGGCACGGCCTCCAATGCCATGGTTTTGGCTGGCCCTGCCTCCAATACCATGGTTTTGTCTTGCCCCGTCTCGAGTTACATGGTTTTGGCTGCCCCGCCTCCAAAACCATGGTTTTGGCTAGCTCCGCCTCCAATACCATGGTTTTGGCTAGCCCCGCCTCCAATACCATGGTTTTGGCTGCCCCCGCCTCCAGTTCCATGGTTTTGACTGGCCCCGCCTCCAGTTCCATGGTTTTGGCTGGCCCCGCCTCCAATACCATGGTTGCCTCCAATACCATGGTTTTGGCTGGCCCCGCCTCCAATACCTTGGTTTTGGCAGGCCCCACCTCCAATACCATGGTTTTGGCTGGCCCAGCCTCCAATGCCATGGTTTTGGCTAGCTCTGCCTCCAATACCATGGTTTTGGCTGGCCCCGCCTCCAATACCATGGTTTTGGCTGGCCCCGCCTCCAATACCATGGTTTTGGCTGGCCCCTCCTCCAATACCATGGTTTTGGCTGGCACCGCCTCCAATACCACGGTTTTGGCTGGCCCTGCCTCCAATACCATGGTTTTGGCTGGCCCCGCCTCCAATACCATGGTTTTGGCTGGACCCGCCTCCAATACCATGGTTTTGGCTGGCCCCGCCTCCAATACCAAGGTTTTGGCTGGCCCCGCCTCCAATGCCATGGTTTTGGCTGGTCCCGCCTCCAGTTACATGGTTTTAGCTGGCCCTGCCTCCAATACCATGGTTTTGGCTGGCCCCGCCTCCAATACCATGGTTTTGGCTGGACCCGCCTCCAATATCATGGTTTTGGCTGGCCCCGCCTCCAATACCATGGTTTTGGCTGGCCCCGCCTCCAGTTCCATGGTTTTGGCTGGCACTGCCTCCAATACCATGGTTTTGGCTGGCCCCGCCTCCAATACCAAGGTTTTGGCTGGCCCCGCCTCCAATGCCATGGTTTTGGCTGGTCCCGCCGCCAGTTACATGGTTTTAGCTGGCCCTGCCTCCAATACCATGGTTTTGGCTGGCCCCGCCTCCAATACCATGGTTTTGGCTGGACCCGCCTCCAATACCATGGTTTTGGCTGGCCCCGCCTCCAATACCATGGTTTTGGCTGGACCCGCCTCCAGTTCCATGGTTTTGGCTGGCCCTGCCCCCAATACCATGGTTTTGGCTGGCCCCGCCTCCAGTTCCATGGTTTTGGCTGGCCCCGCCTCCAATACCATGGTTGCCTCCAATACCATGGTTTTGGCTGGCCCCGCCTCCAATACCTTGGTTTTAGCAGGCCCCACCTCCAATACCATGGTTTTGGCTGGCCCAGCCTCCAATGCCATGGTTTTGGCTAGCTCTGCCTCCAATGCCATGGTTTTGGCTAGCTCTGCCTCCAATACCATGGTTTTGGCTGGCCCCGCCTCCAATACCATGGTTTTGGCTGGCCCCTCCTCCAATACCATGGTTTTGGCTGGCACCGCCTCCAATACCACGGTTTTGGCTGGCCCCGCCTCCAATACCATGGTTTTGGCAGGCCCGGCCTCCAGTTCCATGGTTTTGGCTGGCCCCGCAACCAATACCATGGTTTTGGCTGGCTCCACCTCCAATACCATGGTTTTGGCTGGCCCCGCCTCCAATACCATGGCTTTGGCTGGCCCCGCCTCCAATACCATGGTTTTGGCAGGTCCCACCTCCAATACCATGGTTTTGGCAGGCCCTGCCTCCAATACCATGGTTTTGGCTGGCCCAGCCTCCAATACCATGGTTTTGGCTAGCTCTGCCTCAATACCATGGTTTTGGCAGGCCCCCCCTCCAATACCATGGTTTTGGCTGGCCCCGCCTCCAGTTCCATGATTTTGGTTGGCCCCGCCTCCAATACCATGGTTTTGGCTGGCCCCGCCTCCAGTTCCATGGTTTTGGCTAGCTCTGCCTCCAGTTCCATTGTTTTGGTTGGCCGCGCCTCCAATACCATGGTTTTGGCTGGCACAGCCTCTAATACCATGGTTTTGGCTGGCCCCGCCTCCAATACCATGGTTTTGGCTGGCCCCGCCTCCAGTTCCATGGTTTTGGCTGGTCCCACCTCAAATACCATGGTTTTGGCTGGCCCTGCCTCCAATACCATGGTTTTGGCTTGCCCCGCCTCCAATACCATGGTTTTGGCTGGCCCAGCCTCCAATACCATGGTTCTGGCTAGCTCTGCCTCAATACCATGGTTTTGGCTGGCCCCATCTCCAATACCAAGGTTTTGGCTGGCCCCGCCTCCAATACGATGGTTTTGGCAGACCCCGCCTCCAATACAATGGTTTTGGCTGGCCCTGCCTCCAGTTCCATGGTTTTGGCTAGCTTGCCTCCAGTTCCATGGTTTTGGCTGGCCCCGCCTCCAATACCATGGTTGTTTTATCTGGCCCCGCCTCCAGTTCCATGGTTTTGGCTGGCACGGCCTCCAATGCCATGGTTTTGGCTGGCCCTGCCTCCAATACCATGGTTTTGTCTTGCCCCGTCTCGAGTTACATGGTTTTGGCTGCCCCGCCTCCAAAACCATGGTTTTGGCTAGCTCCGCCTCCAATACCATGGTTTTGGCTAGCCCCGCCTCCAATACCATGGTTTTGGCTGCCCCCGCCTCCAGTTCCATGGTTTTGACTGGCCCCGCCTCCAGTTCCATGGTTTTGGCTGGCCCCGCCTCCGATACCATGGTTGCCTCCAATACCATGGTTTTGGCTGGCCCCGCCTCCAATACCTTGGTTTTGGCAGGCCCCACCTCCAATACCATGGTTTTGGCTGGCCCAGCCTCCAATGCCATGGTTTTGGCTAGCTCTGCCTCCAATACCATGGTTTTGGCTGGCCCCGACTCCAATACCATGGTTTTGGCTGGCCCCGCCTCCAATACCATGGTTTTGGCTGGCCCCTCCTCCAATACCATGGTTTTGGCTGGCACCGCCTCCAATACCACGGTTTTGGCTGGCCCTGCCTCCAATACCATGGTTTTGGCTGGCCCCGCCTCCAATACCATGGTTTTGGCTGGACCCGCCTCCAATACCATGGTTTTGGCTGGCCCCGCCTCCAATACCAAGGTTTTGGCTGGCCCCGCCTCCAATGCCATGGTTTTGGCTGGTCCCGCCTCCAGTTACATGGTTTTAGCTGGCCCTGCCTCCAATACCATGGTTTTGGCTGGCCCCGCCTCCAATACCATGGTTTTGGCTGGACCCGCCTCCAATACCATGGTTTTGGCTGGCCCCGCCTCCAATACCATGGTTTTGGCTGGCCCCGCCTCCAGTTCCATGGTTTTGGCTGGCACTGCCTCCAATACCATGGTTTTGGCTGGCCCCGCCTCCAATACCAAGGTTTTGGCTGGCCCCGCCTCCAATGCCATGGTTTTGGCTGGTCCCGCCTCCAGTTACATGGTTTTAGCTGGCCCTGCCTCCAATACCATGGTTTTGGCTGGCCCCGCCTCCAATACCATGGTTTTGGCTGGACCCGCCTCCAATACCATGGTTTTGGCTGGCCCCGCCTCCAATACCATGGTTTTGGCTGGCCCCGCCTCCAGTTCCATGGTTTTGGCTGGCCCTGCCCCCAATACCATGGTTTTGGCTGGCCCCGCCTCCAGTTCCATGGTTTTGGCTGGCCCCGCCTCCAATACCATGGTTGCCTCCAATACCATGGTTTTGGCTGGCCCCGCCTCCAATACCTTGGTTTTAGCAGGCCCCACCTCCAATACCATGGTTTTGGCTGGCCCAGCCTCCAATGCCATGGTTTTGGCTAGCTCTGCCTCCAATACCATGGTTTTGGCTGGCCCCGCCTCCAATACCATGGTTTTGGCTGGCCCCTCCTCCAATACCATGGTTTTGGCTGGCACCGCCTCCAATACCACGGTTTTGGCTGGCCCCGCCTCCAATACCATGGTTTTGGCAGGCCCGGCCTCCAGTTCCATGGTTTTGGCTGGCCCCGCAACCAATACCATGGTTTTGGCTGGCTCCACCTCCAATACCATGGTTTTGGCTGGCCCCGCCTCCAATACCATGGCTTTGGCTGGCCCCGCCTCCAATACCATGGTTTTGGCAAGTCCCACCTCCAATACCATGGTTTTGGCAGGCCCTGCCTCCAATACCATGGTTTTGCCTGGCCCAGCCTCCAATACCATGGTTTTGGCTAGCTCTGCCTCAATACCATGGTTTTGGCAGGCCCCGCCTCCAATACCATGGTTTTGGCTGGCCCCGCCTCCAGTTCCATGGTTTTGGCTAGCTCCGCCTCCAGTTCCATGATTTTGGTTGGCCCCGCCTCCAATACCATGGTTTTGGCTGGCCCCGCCTCCAGTTCCATGGTTTTGGCTGGCCCCACCTCAAATACCATGGTTTTGGCTGGCCCTGCCTCCAATACCATGGTTTTGGCTTGGCACAGCCTCTAATACCATGGTTTTGGCTGGCCCAGCCTCCAATACCATGGTTCTGGCTAGCTCTGCCTCAATACCATGGTTTTGGCTCGCCCCATCTCCAATACCAAGGTTTTGGCTGGCCCCGCCTCCAATACGATGGTTTTGGCAGACCCCGCCTCCAATACAATGGTTTTGGCTGGCCCTGCCTCCAGTTCCATGGTTTTGGCTAGCTTGCCTCCAGTTCCATGGTTTTGGCTGGCCCCGCCTCCAATACCATGGTTGTTTTATCTGGCCCTGCCTCCAGTTCCATGGTTTTGGCTGGCACGGCCTCCAATGCCATGGTTTTGGCTGGCCCTGCCTCCAATACCATGGTTTTGTCTTGCCCCGTCTCGAGTTACATGGTTTTGGCTGCCCCGCCTCCAAAACCATGGTTTTGGCTAGCTCCGCCTCCAATACCATGGTTTTGGCTAGCCCCGCCTCCAATACCATGGTTTTGGCTGCCCCCGCCTCCAGTTCCATGGTTTTGACTGGCCCCGCCTCCAGTTCCATGGTTTTGGCTGGCCCCGCCTCCAATACCATGGTTGCCTCCAATACCATGGTTTTGGCTGGCCCCGCCTCCAATACCTTGGTTTTGGCAGGCCCCACCTCCAATACCATGGTTTTGGCTGGCCCAGCCTCCAATGCCATGGTTTTGGCTAGCTCTGCCTCCAATACCATGGTTTTGGCTGGCCCCGCCTCCAATACCATGGTTTTGGCTGGCCCCTCCTCCAATACCATGGTTTTGGCTGGCACCGCCTCCAATACCACGGTTTTGGCTGGCCCCGCCTCCAATACCATGGTTTTGGCAGGCCCGGCCTCCAGTTCCATGGCTTTGGCTGGCCCCGCAACCAATACCATGGTTTTGGCTGGCTCCGCCTCCAATACCATGGTTTTGGCTGGCCCCGCCTCCAATACCATGGCTTTGGCTGGCCCCGCCTCCAATACCATGGTTTTGGTAGGCCCCGCCTCCAATACCATGGTTTTGGCAGGCCCTGCCTCCAATACCATGGTTTTGGCTGGCCCAGCCTCCAATACCATGGTTTTGGCTAGCTCTGCCTCAATACCATGGTTTTGGCAGGCCCCGCCTCCAATACCATGGTTTTGGCTGGCCCCGCCTCCAGTTCCATGGTTTTGGCTAGCTCCGCCTCCAGTTCCATGGTTTTGGTTGGCCCCGCCTCCAATACCATGGTTTTGGCTGGCCCCGCCTCCAGTTCCATGGTTTTGGCTAGCTCTGCGTCCAGTTCCATGGTTTTGGTTGGCCGCGCCTCCAATACCATGGTTTTGGCTGGCACAGCCTCTAATACCATGGTTTTGGCTGGCCCCGCCTCCAATACCATGGTTTTGGCTGGCCCCGCCTCCAGTTCCATGGTTTTGGCTGGCCCCACCTCAAATACCATGGTTTTGGCTGGCCCTGCCTCCAATACCATGGTTTTGGCTTGCCCCGCCTCCAATACCATGGTTTTGGCTGGCCCAGCCTCCAATACCATGTTTCTGGCTAGCTCTGCCTCAATACCATGGTTTTGGCTGGCCCCATCTCCAATACCAAGGTTTTGGCTGGCCCCGCCTCCAATACGATGGTTTTGGCAGACCCCGCCTCCAATACAATGGTTTTGGCTGGCCCTGCCTCCAGTTCCATGGTTTTGGCTAGCTTGCCTCCAGTTCCATGGTTTTGGCTGGCCCCGCCTCCAATACCATGGTTTTCTTATCTGGCCCCGCCTCCAGTTCCATGGTTTTGGCTGGCACGGCCTCCAATGCCATGGTTTTGGCTGGCCCTGCCTCCAATACCATGGTTTTGTCTTGTCCCGTCTCGAGTTACATGGTTTTGGCTGCCCCCGCCTCCAAAACCATGGTTTTGGCTAGCCCCGCCTCCAATACCATGGTTTTGGCTGCCCCCGCCTCCAGTTCCATGGTTTTGACTGGCCTCGACTCCAATACCATGGTTTTGGCTGGCCCCGCCTCCAATACCATGGTTTTGGCTGGCCCCGCCTCCAGTTCTATGGTTTTGGCTGGCCCCACCTCCAATACCATGGTTTTGGCTGGCCCCGCCTCCAGTTCCATGGTTTTGGCTGGCTCTGCCTCCAATACCATGGTCGCCTCCAATACCATGGTTTTGGCTGGCCCAGCTTCCAATACCATGGTTTTGGCAGGCCCCGCCTCAAATGCCATGGTTTTGGCTGGCCCAGCCTCCAATACCATGGTTTTGCCTAGCTCTGCCTCCAATACCATGGTTTTGGCTGGCCCCGCCTCCAATATCAAGGTTTTGGCTGGCCCCGCCTCCAATACCATGGTTTTGGCTGGCCCCTCCTCAGTACCAAGGTTTTGGCTGGCCCCACCTACTATACCATGGTTTTGGCTGGCCCCGCCTCCAATACCATGGTTTTGGCTGGCCCCGCCTACAATACCAAGGTTTTCGCAGGCCCCGCCTCCAATACAATGGTTTTGGCAGTTCCCACCTTCAATACCATGGTTTTGGAAGGCTCCGCCTCCAATACCACGGTTTTGGCGGGCCCCGCCTCCAGTTCCATGGTTTTGGCTGGCCCCTCCTCCAGTCCCATGGTTTTGGCTAGCCCCACCTCCAGTTCCATGGTTTTGGCTGGCCCCGCCTCCAACACCATGGTTTTGGCTGGTCCCACCTCCAGTTCCATGGTTTTGGCTGGTCCCGCCTCCCATTCCATGGGCCAGCCCTGCCTCCAATACCAAGGTTTTGGCTGGCCCCGCCTTCAATACCAGGGTTTTGCAGGCCCTGCCTCCAATACCATGGTTTTGGCTGGCCCCACCCCCAATACCAAGGTTTTGGCTGGCCCCGACTTCAATACCATGGTTTTGGCTTGCCCCGCCTCCAATACCATGGTTTTGGCTGGTCCCGCCTCCAGTTACATGGTTTTGGGTGACCCCGCCTCCAATACTATGGTTTTGGCTGGCCTCATCTCCAATACCATGGTTCTGGCTGGTGCCTCCTCCAATACCATGGTTTTGGCTGACCCCACCTCCAATTCTATGGTTTTGGCTGACCCCGCCTCCAATACCATGGTTTTGGCTGGCCCCTCCTCCAATACCATGGTTTTGGCTGGCCCTGCTTCCAATACCATGGTTTTGGCTAGCTCTGCCTACAATACCATGGTTTTGGCAGGCCCTGCCTCCAATACCATGGTTTCGCTGGCCCTGCCAGTGAAACCAAGGTTTTGGCTGGCCCCGTCTCCAATACCATGGTTTTGGCTGGCCCCGCCTTAATACCATGGTTTTGGCTGGTCCCGCCTCCAGTTCCATGCTTTTGGCTGGCCCTGCCTCCAATACCATTGTTTTGACTGGCCCCGCCTCCAATACCAAGGTTTTGGCTGGCCCCGCCTCCAATACCATGGTTTTGGCAGGCCCCGTCTCCAATACCATGGTTTTGGATGGCCCCGCCTCCAATACCATGGTTTTGGCTGGTCCCGCCTCCTGTTCCATGGTTTTGGCTGGCCCTGTCTCCAATATCATGGTTTTGGCTGGCCCCGCCTCGAATACCATGGTTTTGGCTGGTCCCGCCTCCAGTTACATGGTTTTGGGTGACCCTGCATCCAATACTATAGTTTTGGCTGGCCTCGCCTCCAATACCATGGTTCTGGCTGGCCCCTCCTCCAATACCATGGTTTTGGCTGGCCCCTTCTCCAATACCATGGTTTTGGCTAGCTCTGCATCCAATACCATGGTTTTGGCTGGCCCCGCATCCAGTTCCATGGTTTTGGCTGACCCGGCCTCCAATACCATGGTTTTGTCTGGCCCGGCCTCCAGTTCCATGGTTTCGGCTAGCTCTGCCTCCAATAACATGGTTTTGGCTAGCTCCGCATCCAATACCATGGTTTTGGCTGTCCCCGCCTCCAATACCATGGTTTTGGCTGGCCCCGCATCCAGTTCCATGGTTTTGGCTGACCCGGCCTCCAATATCATGGTTTTGGCTGGCCCCGCCTCCAGTTCCATGGTTTCGGCTAGCTCTGCCTCCAATAACATGGTTTTGGCTAGCTCCGCATCCAATACCATGGTTTTGGCTGTCCCCGCCTCCAATACCATGGTTTTGCCTGGCCCCGTCTCCAGTTCCATGGTCTTGGCCTGCCCAGTCTCCAATACCATGGTTTTGGCTGGCCATGCATCCAATACCATGGTTTTGGCTGGCCCCACCTCGAGTTACATGGTTTTGGCTGCCCCGCCTCCAATACCATGGTTTTGGCTAGCTCAGCCTCCAATACCATGGTTTTGGCTAGCCCGCCTCCAATACCATGGTTTTGGCTGGTCCCGCCTCCAGTTCCATGGTTTTGGCTGGCCCCGCCTCCAATACCATGGTTTTGGCTGGTCCCGCCTCCAGTTCCATGGTTTTGGCTGGCCCCGTCTCCAATATCATGGTTTTGGCTGGCCCCACCTCGAATACCATGGTTTTGGCTGGTCCCGCCTCCAGTTACATGGTTTTGGGTGACCCCGCATCCAATACTATAGTTTTGGCTGGCCTCACCTCCAATACCATGGTTCTGGCTGGCCCCTCCTCCAATACCATGGTTTTGGCTGGCCCCTTCTCCAATACCATGGTTTTGGCTAGCTCTGCATCCAATACCATGGTTTTGGCTGGCCCCGCATCCAGTTCCATGGTTTTGGCTGACCCGGCCTCCAATACCATGGTTTTGTCTGGCCCGGCCTCCAATATCATGGTTTTGGCTGGCCCCGCCTCCAGTTCCATGGTTTCGGCTAGCTCTGCCTCCAATAACATGGTTTTGGCTAGCTCTGCATCCAATACCATGGTTTTGGCTGTCCCCGCCTCCAATACCATGGTTTTGCCTGGCCCCGTCTCCAGTTCCATGGTCTTGGCTGGCCCAGTCTCCAATACCATGGTTTTGGCTGGCCATGCATCCAATACCATGGTTTTGGCTGGCCCCGCCTCGAGTTACATGGTTTTGGCTGCCCCGCCTCCAATACCATGGTTTTGGCTAGCTCAGCCTCCAATACCATGGTTTTGGCTAGCCCGCCTCCAATACCATGGTTTTGGCTGGCCCCGCCTCCAGTTCCATGGTTTTGACTGGCCTCGCCTCCAATACCATGGTTTTGGCTGGCCCTGCCTCCAATACCAAGGTTTTGGCTGCACCCGCCTCCAATACCATGGTTTTGGCTGGCCCCGCCTCCAGTTCCATGGTTTGGCTGGCCCCACCTCCAATACCATGGTTTTGGCTGGCCCCGCCTCCAATACCATGGTTTTGGCTAGCCCCGCCTCCAATACCATGGTTTTGGCTGGCCCCGCCTCAATACCGTGGTTTTGGCTGGCCCTGCATCCAATACCATGGTTTTGGCTGGCCCCGCCTCGAGTTACATGGTTTTGGCTGCCCCCGCCTCCAATACCAAGGTTTTGGCTGCACCCGCCTCCAATACCATGGTTTTTGCTGGCCCCGCCTCCAGTTCCATGGTTTGGCTGGCCCCGCCTCCAATACCATGGTTTTGGCTGGCCCCCGCCTCCAATACCATGGTTTTGGCTGGCCCCGCCTCCAGTTCCATGGTTTTGGCTGGCCCCGCCTCCAATACCATGGTTTTGGCTGGCCCCGCCTCCAGTTCCATGGTTTTGGCTGGCCCCGTAACCAATGCCATGGTTGCCTCCAATACCATGGTTTTGGCTGGCCCCGCCTCCAATACCAAGGTTTTGGCTAGCTCTGCCTCCAATACCATGGTTTTGGCTGGCCCCGCCTCCAATACATTGGTTTTGGCTGGCCCCGCCTCCAATATCAAGGTTTTGGCTGGCCCCGCCTCCAATACCATGGTTTTGGCAGGCCCCGCCTCCAGTACCATGGTTTTGGCTGGCCCTGCCTCCAGTTCCATGGATTTGGCTAGCTCCGCCTCCAGTTCCATGGTTTTGGCTGGCCCCCCCTCCAATACCATGGTTTTGGCTGGCCCCTCCTCCAATACCATGGTTTTGGCTGGCACCGCCTCCAATACCATGGTTTTGGCTGGCCCCGCCTCCAATACCATGGTTTTGGCTGGCCCTACCTGCAGTTCCATGGTTTTGGCAGGCCCCGCCTCGAGTTACATGGTTTTGGCTGGCCCCACCTCCAATACCATGGTTTTGGCTGGCCCCTCCTCCAATACCATGGTTTTTGCTGGCCCGTCTCCAATACCATGGTTTTGGCTTGCCCATCCTCAATACCATGTTTTTGGCTGGCCCCGCCACCAATACCATGGTTTTGGCTGGTCCTGCCTCCAATACCATGGTTTTGGCAGGCCCCGCCTCCAATACCATGGTTTTGGCTGGCCCAGCCTCCAATACCATTGTTTTGGCTAGCTCTGCCTCCAATGCCATGGTTTTGGCTGGCCCGCCTCCAATACCATGGTTTTGGCTGGCCCCTCCTCAATACCATGTTTTTGGCTGGCCCCGCCACCAATACCATGGTTTTGGCTTGTCCTGCCTCCAACACCATGGTTTTGGCTGGCCCCGCCTCGAATGCCTCTAATAGCATGGTTTTGGCTGGCACCGCCTCCAGTTCCATGGTTTTGGATGGCCCCGCCTCCAATACCATGGTTTTGGCTGGCCCCGCCTCCAATACCATGGTTTTGGCAGGCCCCACCTCCAATACCATGGTTTTGGCAAGCCCTGCCTCCAATGCCATGGTTTTGGCTGGGCCGCCTCCAATACCATGGTTTTGGCTGGTCCCGCCTCCAATACCAAGGTTTTGGCTGGCCCCGCCTCCAATACCATGGTTTTGGCTGGCCCCGCCTCCAATACCAAGGTTTTGGCTGGCCTCGCCTCCAATGCCATGGTTTTGGCTGGTCCCGCCTCCAATTACATGGTTTTAGCAGGCCCTGCCTCCAATACCATGGTTTTGGCTGGCCCCGCCTCCAATACCATGGTTTTGGCTGGACCCGCCTCCAATACCATGGTTTTGACTGGCCCCGCCTCCAATACCATGGTTTTGGCTGGCCCCGCCTCCAGTTCCATGGTTTTGGCTGGCCCCGCCTCCGATACCATGGTTGCCTCCAATACCATGGTTTTGGCTAGCCCCGCCTCCAATACCTTGGTTTTGGCAGGCCCCACCTCCAAATCCATGGTTTTGGCTGGCCCAGCTTCCAATGCCATGGTTTTGGCTAGCTCTGCCTCCAATATCATGGTTTTGGCTGGCCCTGCCTCCAATATCAAGGTTTTGGCTGGCCCCGCCTCCAATACCATGGTTTTGGCAGGCCCCGCCTCCAATACCATGGTTTTGGCTAGCCCCGCCTCCAGTTCCATGGTTTTGGCTAGCTCAGCCTCCAGTTCCATGGTTTTGGTTGGACCCGCCTCCAATACCATGGTTTTGGCAGTCCCTGCCTCGAGTTACAATGATTTGGCTGGCCCCGCCTCCAATACCATGGTTTTGGCTGGCCCCTCCTCCAATACCATGGTTTTGGCTGGCACCGCCTCCAATACCACGGTTTTGGCTGGCCCCGCCTCCAATACCATGGTTTTGGCAGGCCCCGCCTCCAGTTCCATGGTTTTGGCTGGCCCTGCAACCAATACCATGGCTTTGGCTGGCTCCGCCTCCAATACCAATGTTTTTGGCTGGCCCAGCCTCCAATACCATGGCTTTGGCTGGCCCCGCCTCCAATACCATGGTTTTGGCAGGCCCTGCCTCCAATACCATGGTTTTGGCAGGCCCCGCCTCCAATACCATGGTTTTGGCTGGCCCAGCCTCCAATACCATGGTTTTGGCTAGCTCTGCCTCAATACCATGGTTTTGACAGGCCCCGCCTCCAATACCATGGTTTTGGCTGGCCCCGCCTCCAGTTCCATGGTTTTTGCTAGCTCCGCCTCCAGTTCCATGGTTTTGGTTCGCCCCGCATCCAATACCATGGTTTTGGCAGGCCCCTCCTCGAGTTACAATGATTTGGCTGGCCGCGCCTCCAATACCATGGTTTTGGCTGGCACAGCCTCTAATACCATGGTTTTGGCTGGCCCCGCCTCCAATACCATGGTTTTGGTTGGCCCCGCCTCCAGTTCCATGGTTTTGGCTGGCCCCGCCTCAAATACCATGGTTTTGGCTGGCCCTGCCTCCAATACCATGGTTTTGGCTGGCCCCGCCTCCAATACCATGGTTTTGGCTGGCCCAGCCTCCAATACCATGGTTTTGGCTAGCTCTGCCTCAATACCATGGTTTTGGCTGGCCCCATCTCCAATACCAAGGTTTTGGCTGGCCCCGCCTCCAATACCATGGTTTTGGCAGACCCCGCCTCCAATACCATGGTTTTAGCTGGCCCTGCCTCCAGTTCCATGGTTTTGGCTAGTTCGCCTCCAGTTCCATGGTTTTGGCTGGCCCCGCCTCCAATACCATGGTTTTTTATCTGGCCCCGCCTCCAGTTCCATGGTTTTGGCTGGCACGGCCTCCAATGCCATGGTTTTGGCTGGCCCCGCCTCGAGTTACATGGTTTTGGCTGCCCCGCCTCCAATACCATGGTTTTGGCTAGCTCCGCCTCCAATACCATGGTTTTGGCTATCCCCGCCTCCAATACCATGGTTTTGGCTGCCCCCGCCTCCAGTTCCATGGTTTTCACTTGCCTCGCCTCCAATACCATGGTTTTGACTGGCCCCGCCTCCAATACCATGGTTTTGTTGGCCCCGCATCCAGTTCCATGGTTTTGGCTGTCCCCGCCTCCAATACCATGGTTTTGGCTGGCCCAGCCTCCAGTTCCATGGTTTTGGCTGGCCCAGACTCCAATAAAATGGTTTTGGCAGGCCCCGCGTCAAATACCATGGTTTTGGCTGGCCCAGCCTCCAATATCAAGGTTCTGGCTGGCCCCGCCTCCAATACCATGGTTTTGGCTGGCCCCTCCTCAATACCAAGGTTTTGGCTGGCATCGCCTCCAATACCACGGTTTTGGCAGGCCCCGGGTCCAATACCATGGTTTTGGCTGGTCCTGCCTCCAATACCAAGGTTTTGGCTGGCCCCGCCTCCAATACCATGGTTTTGGCTGGCCCCACCTCCAATATCATGGTTTCGGCTGGCCCCGCCTCCAATACCATGGTTTCGGCTGGCCCCGCCTCCAGTTCCATGGTTTTGGCTGGCCCCACCTCCAATACCATGGTTTTGGCTGGCCCTGCCTCCAATACCATGGTTTTGGCTGGCCCCGCCTCCAATACCATGGTTTTGGCTGGCCCCTCCTCCAGTTGCATGGTTTTGGCTGGTCCCGCCTCCAGTTCCATGGGCCGGCCCCGCCTCCAATACCAAGGTTTTGGCTGGCCCTGCCTCCAGTTCCATGGTTTTGGCTAGCTCCGCCTCCAGTTCCATGGTTTTGGCTGGCTCCGCCTTCAATACCATGGTTTTGGCAGGCCCCGCCTCGAGTTACATGGTTTTGGCTGGCCCCGCCTCCAATTCCATGGTTTTGGCTGGCCCCGCCTCCAGTTCCATGGTTTTGGCAGGCCTGCCTCCAATACCATGGTTTTGGCTAGCCCCACCTCCAATACCATGGTTTTGGGTGGCTCTGCCTGCAGTTCCATGGTTTTGGCTGGCCCCGCCAGTAAAACCAAGGTTTTGGCTGGCCCATCTCCAATACCATGGTTTTGGCTGGCCCCTCCTCAATACCATGGTTTTAGCTGGCCCCGCCTCCAATGCCTCCAATACCATGGTTTTGGCTGGCCCCGCCTCCAGTTCCATGGTTTTGGCAGGCCCTGCCTCCATTTCCATGGTTTTGGCTGGCTCTGCCTCCAATACCATGGTTTTGGCTGGCCCCGGCTCCAATACCAAGGTTTTGGCTGGCTTGACTACAATACCATGGTTTTTGCAGGTCCCGCCTCCAATGGCATGGTTTTGACTGGCCCGCTTCCAATACCATAGTTTTTGCTGGTCCCGCCTCCAATACCAAGGTTTTGGCTGGCCCCGCGCTCAATGCCCCTGGGCTTCTTGTGCGCTATATAAATATAAATAAAAAAATACCATGGTTTTGGCTGGCCCTGCCTCCAATACCATGGTTTTGGCTGGCCCCGCCTCCAATACCATGGTTTTGGCTGGCCCCGCCTCCAGTTCCATGGTTTTGGCTGGCCCCGCCTCCAATACCATGGTTTTGGCTGGTCCCTCCTCCAGTTCCATGGTGTTGGCTGGTCCCGCTTCCAGTTCCATGGGCCGGCCCTGCCTCAAATACCAAGGTTTTGGCTGGCCCCGCCTCCAATACCAGGGTTTTGGCAGGCCCCGCCTCCAATACCATGGTTTTGGCTGGCCCCGCCTCCAATACTAAGGTTTTGGCTGGCAAAGCCTCCAATACCAAGGTTTTGGCTGGCCCCACCTAAAATACCATGGTTTTGGGTGACCCCGTCTCCATTACTATGGTTTTGGATGGCCTTGCCTCCAATACCAAGGTTTTGGCTGGCCCCGCCTCCAATAACAAGGTTTTGGCTGGTCTCGCCTCCAGTTACATGGTTTTGGGTGACCCCGTCTCCATTACTATGGTTTTGGCTGGCCTTGCCTCCTATACCATGCTTCTGGCTGGCCCCTCCTCCAATACCATGGTTTTGGCTGGCCCCTGCCTCCAATACCATGGTTTTGGCTGGCACCGCCTCGAGTCACATGGTTTTGGCTGGCCCCGCCTCCAATATCATGGTTTTGTCTAGCTCCGCCTCCAGTAACATGGTTTTGGCTGGCCCCACCTCCAATACCATGGTTTTGGCTGCCCCTGCCTCCAATACCATGGTTTTGGCTAGATCCGCCTCCAATACCATGGTTTTGGCTAGCCCTGCCTCCAATACCATGGTTTTGGCTGGACCCGCCTTCAGTTCCATGGTTTTGACTGGCCTCGCCTCCAATACCATGGTTTCGGCTGGCCCCGCCTCCAATACCAAGGTTTTGGCTGGCCCCGCCTCCAATACCATGGTTTTGGCAGGCCCCGCCTCCATTTCCATGGTTTTGGCTGGCCCCGCCTCCAATACCATGGTTTTGGCTGGCCCCACCTCCAGTTCCATGGTTTTGGCTGGCCCCGCCTCCAGTTCCATGGTTTTGGCTGGCCCACCCTCCAATACCATGGTTTTGGCTGGCCCCGCCTCCAATACCAAGGTTTTGGCTGGCCTCGCCTCCAATACCATGGTTTTGGCAGGCCCCGCCTCCATTGCCATGGTTTTGACTGGCCTTGCCTCCAATACCATGGTTTTGGCTGGCCCCGCCTCCAATACCATGGTTTTGGCTGGTCCTGCCTCCAGTTACATGGTTTAGGGTGACCCCGTCTCCATTACTATGGTTTTGGCTGGCCTCGCCTCCAATCCCATGGTTCTGGCTGGCCCCTCCTCCAATACCATGGTTTTGGCTGGCCCCTGCCTCCAATACCATGGTTTTGGCTGGCCCGCCTCAAGTTACATGGTTTTGGCTGGCCCCACCTCCAATACCATGGTTTTGGCTAGCTCTGCCTCCAATCACATGGTTTTGGCTGCCACGCCTCCAATACCATGGTTTTGGCTGGCCCCGTCTCCAGTTCCATGGTTTTGACTGGCCCCACCTCCAATACCATGGTTTTGGCTGGTTCTGCCTCCAGTTCCATGGTTTTGGCTGGCCCCGCCTCGAGTTACATGGTTTTGGCTGCCCCCGCCTCCAATACCATGGTTTTGGCTATCTCCGCCTCCAATACCATGTTTTTGGCTAGCCCCGCCTCCAATACCATGGTTTTGGCTGGCCCCGCCTCCAATACCAAGGTTTTGGCTGGCCCCGCCTCCAATACCATGGTTTTGGCTGGCCCCGCCTCCAGTTCCATGGTTTTGGCTGGCCCCGCCTGCAATACCATGGTTTTGGCTGGCCCCGCCTGCAATACCATGGTTTTGGCTGGTCCTGCCTCCAATACCATGGTTTTGGCTGGCCCCGCCTCCAATACCATGGTTTTGGCTGGCCCTGCCTCCAGTTCCATGGTTTTGGCTGGCCCCGCCTCCAATACCATGGTTTTGGCTGGCCCCGCCTCCAGTTCCATGGTTTTGGCTGCCCTGCCTCTAATACCATGGTTGCCTCCAATACCGTGGTTTTGGCAGGCCCCGCCTCCAATACCATGGTTTTGGCTGAACCCAGCCTCCAATACCATGGTTTTGGCAGGCCCCGCCTCCAATACCATGGTTTTGACTGGCCCCGCCTCCAATACCATGGTTTTTTATCTGGCCCCGCCTCCAGTTCCATGGTTTTGGCTGGCACGGCCTCCAATGCCATGGTTTTGGCTGGCCCCGCCTCGAGTTACATGGTTTTGGCTGCCCCCGCCTCCAATACCATGGTTTTGGCTAGCTCCGCCTCCAATACCATGGTTTTGGCTAGCCCCGCCTCCAATACCATGGTTTTGGCTGCCCCCGCCTCCAGTTCCATGGTTTTCACTTGCCTCGCCTCCAATACCATGGTTTTGGCTGGCCCCGCCTCCAATACCATGGTTTTGTTGGCCCCGCCTCCAGTTCCATGGTTTTGGCTGTCCCCGCCTCCAATACCATGGTTTTGGCTGGCCCCGCCTCCAGTTCCATGGTTTTGGCTGGCCCAGCCTCCAATAAAATGGTTTTGGCAGGCCCCGCCTCAAATACCATGGTTTTGGCTGGCCCAGCCTCCAATATCAAGGTTTTGGCTGGCCCCGCCTCCAATACCATGGTTTTGGCTGGCCCCACCTCCAATACCATGGTTTCGGCTGGCCCCGCCTCTTATACCATGGTTTTGGCTGGCCCTGCCTCCAATACTATGGTTTTGGCTGGCCCCGCCTCCAATACCATGGTTTTGGCTGGCCCCTCCTCCAGTTGCATGGTTTTGGCTGGTCCCGCCTCCAGGTCCATGGGCCGGCCCGCCTCCAATACCAAGGTTTTGGCTGGCCCTGCCTCCACTTCCATGGTTTTGGCTAGCTCTGCCTCCAGTTCCATGGTTTTGGCTGGCTCCGCCTCCAATACCATGGTTTTGCAGGCCCCGCCTCGAGTTACATGGTTTTGGCTGGCCCCGCCTCCAATACCATGGTTTTGGCTGGCCCCGCCTCCAGTTCCATGGTTTTGGCATGCCTACCTCCAATGCCATGGTTTTGGCTAGCCCCACCTCCAATACCATGGTTTTGGCTGGCTCTGCCTGCAGTTCCAAGGTTTTGGCTGGCCCCGCCAGTAAAACCAAGGTTTTGGCTGGCCCATCTCCAATACCATGGTTTTGGCTGGCCCCTCCTCAATACCATGGTTTTAGCTGGCCCCGCCTCCAATGCCTCCAATACCATGGTTTTGGCTGGCTCCGCCTCCAGTTCCATGGTTTTGGCAGGCCCTGCCTCCATTTCCATGGTTTTGACTGGCCCCGCCTCCAATACCATGGTTTTGGCTGGCCCCGCCTCCAATACCAAGGTTTTGGCTGGCCCTGCCTACAATACCATGGTTTTTGCAGGTCCCGCCTCCAGTGGCATGGTTTTGACTGGCCCGCTTCCAATACCATAGTTTTTGCTGGTCCCGCTTCCAATACCAAGGTTTTGGCTGGCCCCGCGCTCAATGCCCCTGGGCTTCTTGTGCGCTATATAAATATAAATAAATAAATACCATGGTTATGGCTGGCCCTGCCTCCAATACCATGGTTTTGGCTGGCCCCGCCTCCAATACCATGGTTTTGGCTGGCCCCGCCTCCAGTTCCATGGTTTTGGCTGGCCCCGCCTCCAATACCATGGTTTTGGCTGGTCCCTCCTCCAGTTCCATGGTTTTGGCTGGTCCCGCTTCCAGTTCCATGGGCCGGCCCCGCCTCCAATACCAAGGTTTTGGCTGGCCCTGCCTCCAATACCATGGTTTTGGCTGGCCCCGCCTCCAATACTAAGGTTTTGGCTGGCCCCGCCTCCAATATCAAGGTTTTGGCTGGCCCCACCTAAAATACCATGGTTTTGGGTGACCCCGCCTCCATTACTATGGTTTTGGCTGGCCTTGCCTCCAATACCAAGGTTTTGGCTGGCCTCGCCTCCAATAACAAGGTTTTGGCTGGTCTCGCCTCCAGTTACATGGTTTTGGGTGACCCCGTCTCCAATACTATGGTTTTGGCTGGCCTTGCCTCCAATACCATGCTTCTGGCTGGCCCCTCCTCCAATACCATGGTTTTGGCTGGCCCCTGCCTCCAATACCATGGTTTTGGCTGGCCCCGCCTTGAGTCACATGGTTTTGGCTGGCCCCGCCTCCAATACCATGGTTTTTGCAGGTCCCGCCTCCAATGGCATGGTTTTGACTGGCCCGCTTCCAATACCATAGTTTTTGCTGGTCCCGCCTCCAATACCAAGGTTTTGGCTGGCCCCGCGCTCAATGCCCCTGGGCTTCTTGTGCGCTATATAAATATAAATAAAAAAATACCATGGTTTTGGCTGGCCCTGCCTCCAATACCATGGTTTTGGCTGGCCCCGCCTCCAATACCATGGTTTTGGCTGGCCCCGCCTCCAGTTCCATGGTTTTGGCTGGCCCCGCCTCCAATACCATGGTTTTGGCTGGTCCCTCCTCCAGTTCCATGGTGTTGGCTGGTCCCGCTTCCAGTTCCATGGGCCGGCCCTGCCTCAAATACCAAGGTTTTGGCTGGCCCCGCCTCCAATACCAGGGTTTTGGCAGGCCCCGCCTCCAATACCATGGTTTTGGCTGGCCCCGCCTCCAATACTAAGGTTTTGGCTGGCAAAGCCTCCAATACCAAGGTTTTGGCTGGCCCCACCTAAAATACCATGGTTTTGGGTGACCCCGTCTCCATTACTATGGTTTTGGATGGCCTTGCCTCCAATACCAAGGTTTTGGCTGGCCCCGCCTCCAATAACAAGGTTTTGGCTGGTCTCGCCTCCAGTTACATGGTTTTGGGTGACCCCGTCTCCATTACTATGGTTTTGGCTGGCCTTGCCTCCTATACCATGCTTCTGGCTGGCCCCTCCTCCAATACCATGGTTTTGGCTGGCCCCTGCCTCCAATACCATGGTTTTGGCTGGCACCGCCTCGAGTCACATGGTTTTGGCTGGCCCCGCCTCCAATATCATGGTTTTGTCTAGCTCCGCCTCCAGTAACATGGTTTTGGCTGGCCCCACCTCCAATACCATGGTTTTGGCTGCCCCTGCCTCCAATACCATGGTTTTGGCTAGATCCGCCTCCAATACCATGGTTTTGGCTAGCCCTGCCTCCAATACCATGGTTTTGGCTGGACCCGCCTTCAGTTCCATGGTTTTGACTGGCCTCGCCTCCAATACCATGGTTTCGGCTGGCCCCGCCTCCAATACCAAGGTTTTGGCTGGCCCCGCCTCCAATACCATGGTTTTGGCAGGCCCCGCCTCCATTTCCATGGTTTTGGCTGGCCCCGCCTCCAATACCATGGTTTTGGCTGGCCCCACCTCCAGTTCCATGGTTTTGGCTGGCCCCGCCTCCAGTTCCATGGTTTTGGCTGGCCCACCCTCCAATACCATGGTTTTGGCTGGCCCCGCCTCCAATACCAAGGTTTTGGCTGGCCTCGCCTCCAATACCATGGTTTTGGCAGGCCCCGCCTCCATTGCCATGGTTTTGACTGGCCTTGCCTCCAATACCATGGTTTTGGCTGGCCCCGCCTCCAATACCATGGTTTTGGCTGGTCCTGCCTCCAGTTACATGGTTTAGGGTGACCCCGTCTCCATTACTATGGTTTTGGCTGGCCTCGCCTCCAATCCCATGGTTCTGGCTGGCCCCTCCTCCAATACCATGGTTTTGGCTGGCCCCTGCCTCCAATACCATGGTTTTGGCTGGCCCGCCTCAAGTTACATGGTTTTGGCTGGCCCCACCTCCAATACCATGGTTTTGGCTAGCTCTGCCTCCAATCACATGGTTTTGGCTGCCACGCCTCCAATACCATGGTTTTGGCTGGCCCCGTCTCCAGTTCCATGGTTTTGACTGGCCCCACCTCCAATACCATGGTTTTGGCTGGTTCTGCCTCCAGTTCCATGGTTTTGGCTGGCCCCGCCTCGAGTTACATGGTTTTGGCTGCCCCCGCCTCCAATACCATGGTTTTGGCTATCTCCGCCTCCAATACCATGTTTTTGGCTAGCCCCGCCTCCAATACCATGGTTTTGGCTGGCCCCGCCTCCAATACCAAGGTTTTGGCTGGCCCCGCCTCCAATACCATGGTTTTGGCTGGCCCCGCCTCCAGTTCCATGGTTTTGGCTGGCCCCGCCTGCAATACCATGGTTTTGGCTGGCCCCGCCTGCAATACCATGGTTTTGGCTGGTCCTGCCTCCAATACCATGGTTTTGGCTGGCCCCGCCTCCAATACCATGGTTTTGGCTGGCCCTGCCTCCAGTTCCATGGTTTTGGCTGGCCCCGCCTCCAATACCATGGTTTTGGCTGGCCCCGCCTCCAGTTCCATGGTTTTGGCTGCCCTGCCTCTAATACCATGGTTGCCTCCAATACCGTGGTTTTGGCAGGCCCCGCCTCCAATACCATGGTTTTGGCTGAACCCAGCCTCCAATACCATGGTTTTGGCAGGCCCCGCCTCCAATACCATGGTTTTGACTGGCCCCGCCTCCAATACCATGGTTTTTTATCTGGCCCCGCCTCCAGTTCCATGGTTTTGGCTGGCACGGCCTCCAATGCCATGGTTTTGGCTGGCCCCGCCTCGAGTTACATGGTTTTGGCTGCCCCCGCCTCCAATACCATGGTTTTGGCTAGCTCCGCCTCCAATACCATGGTTTTGGCTAGCCCCGCCTCCAATACCATGGTTTTGGCTGCCCCCGCCTCCAGTTCCATGGTTTTCACTTGCCTCGCCTCCAATACCATGGTTTTGGCTGGCCCCGCCTCCAATACCATGGTTTTGTTGGCCCCGCCTCCAGTTCCATGGTTTTGGCTGTCCCCGCCTCCAATACCATGGTTTTGGCTGGCCCCGCCTCCAGTTCCATGGTTTTGGCTGGCCCAGCCTCCAATAAAATGGTTTTGGCAGGCCCCGCCTCAAATACCATGGTTTTGGCTGGCCCAGCCTCCAATATCAAGGTTTTGGCTGGCCCCGCCTCCAATACCATGGTTTTGGCTGGCCCCACCTCCAATACCATGGTTTCGGCTGGCCCCGCCTCTTATACCATGGTTTTGGCTGGCCCTGCCTCCAATACTATGGTTTTGGCTGGCCCCGCCTCCAATACCATGGTTTTGGCTGGCCCCTCCTCCAGTTGCATGGTTTTGGCTGGTCCCGCCTCCAGGTCCATGGGCCGGCCCGCCTCCAATACCAAGGTTTTGGCTGGCCCTGCCTCCACTTCCATGGTTTTGGCTAGCTCTGCCTCCAGTTCCATGGTTTTGGCTGGCTCCGCCTCCAATACCATGGTTTTGCAGGCCCCGCCTCGAGTTACATGGTTTTGGCTGGCCCCGCCTCCAATACCATGGTTTTGGCTGGCCCCGCCTCCAGTTCCATGGTTTTGGCATGCCTACCTCCAATGCCATGGTTTTGGCTAGCCCCACCTCCAATACCATGGTTTTGGCTGGCTCTGCCTGCAGTTCCAAGGTTTTGGCTGGCCCCGCCAGTAAAACCAAGGTTTTGGCTGGCCCATCTCCAATACCATGGTTTTGGCTGGCCCCTCCTCAATACCATGGTTTTAGCTGGCCCCGCCTCCAATGCCTCCAATACCATGGTTTTGGCTGGCTCCGCCTCCAGTTCCATGGTTTTGGCAGGCCCTGCCTCCATTTCCATGGTTTTGACTGGCCCCGCCTCCAATACCATGGTTTTGGCTGGCCCCGCCTCCAATACCAAGGTTTTGGCTGGCCCTGCCTACAATACCATGGTTTTTGCAGGTCCCGCCTCCAGTGGCATGGTTTTGACTGGCCCGCTTCCAATACCATAGTTTTTGCTGGTCCCGCTTCCAATACCAAGGTTTTGGCTGGCCCCGCGCTCAATGCCCCTGGGCTTCTTGTGCGCTATATAAATATAAATAAATAAATACCATGGTTATGGCTGGCCCTGCCTCCAATACCATGGTTTTGGCTGGCCCCGCCTCCAATACCATGGTTTTGGCTGGCCCCGCCTCCAGTTCCATGGTTTTGGCTGGCCCCGCCTCCAATACCATGGTTTTGGCTGGTCCCTCCTCCAGTTCCATGGTTTTGGCTGGTCCCGCTTCCAGTTCCATGGGCCGGCCCCGCCTCCAATACCAAGGTTTTGGCTGGCCCTGCCTCCAATACCATGGTTTTGGCTGGCCCCGCCTCCAATACTAAGGTTTTGGCTGGCCCCGCCTCCAATATCAAGGTTTTGGCTGGCCCCACCTAAAATACCATGGTTTTGGGTGACCCCGCCTCCATTACTATGGTTTTGGCTGGCCTTGCCTCCAATACCAAGGTTTTGGCTGGCCTCGCCTCCAATAACAAGGTTTTGGCTGGTCTCGCCTCCAGTTACATGGTTTTGGGTGACCCCGTCTCCAATACTATGGTTTTGGCTGGCCTTGCCTCCAATACCATGCTTCTGGCTGGCCCCTCCTCCAATACCATGGTTTTGGCTGGCCCCTGCCTCCAATACCATGGTTTTGGCTGGCCCCGCCTTGAGTCACATGGTTTTGGCTGGCCCCGCCTCCAATATCATGGTTTTGTCTAGCTCCGCCTCCAATAACATGGTTTTGGCTGGCCCCACCTCCAATACCATGGTTTTGGCTGGCCCCGTCTCCAGTTCCATGGTTTTGACTGGCCCTGCCTCAAATACCATGGTTTTGGCTGGTTCCGCCTCCAGTTCCATGGTTTTGGCTGGCCCCGCCTCGAGTTACATGGTTTTGGCTGCCCCCGCCTCCAATACCATGGTTTTGGCTAGATCCGCCTCCAATACCATGGTTCTGGCTAGCCCTGCCCCCAATACCAAGGTTTTGGCTGGCCCCGCCTTCAGTTCCATGGTTTTGACTGGCCTCGCCTCCAATACCATGGTTTCGGCTGGCCCCGCCTCCAATACCAAGGTTTTGGCTGGCCCCGCCTCCAATACCATGGTTTTGGCAGGCCCCGCCTCCATTTCCATGGTTTTGGCTGGCCCCGCCTCCAATACCATGGTTTTGGCTGGCCCCACCTCCAGTTCCATGGTTTTGGCTGGCCCCGCCTCCAGATCCATGGTTTTGGCTGGCCCACCCTCCAATACCATGGTTTTGGCTGGCCCCGCCTCCAATACCAAGGTTTTGGCTGGCCTCGCCTCCAATACCATGGTTTTGGCAGGCCCCGCCTCCAATGCCATGGTTTTGACTGGCCCGCCTCCAATACCATGGTTTTGGCTGGTCCCGCCTCCAATACCAAGGTTTTGGCTGGCCTTGCCTCCAATACCATGGTTTTGGCAGGCCCCGCCTCCAATACCATGGTTTTGGCTGGCCCCGCCTCCAATACCATGGTTTTGGCTGGTCCTGCCTCCAGTTACATGGTTTAGGGTGACCCCGTCTCCATTACTATGGTTTTGGCTGGCCTCGCCTTCAATCCCATGGTTCTGGCTGGCCCCTCCTCCAATACCATGGTTTTGGCTGGCCCCTGCCTCCAATACCATGGTTTTGGCTGGCCCGCCTCAAGTTACATGGTTTTGGCTGGCCCCACCTCCAATACCATGGTTTTGGCTAGCTCTGCCTCCAATCACATGGTTTTGGCTGCCGCGCCTCCAATACCATGGTTTTGGCTAGCCCCGTCTCCAGTTCCATGATTTTGACTGGCCCCGCGTCCAATACCATGGTTTTGGCTGGTTCTGCCTCCAGTTCCATGGTTTTGGCTGGCCCCGCCTCGAGTTACATGGTTTTGACTGCCCCCGCCTCCAATACCATGGTTTTGGCTAGCTCGGCCTCCAATACCATGTTTTTTGCTAGCCCCGCCTCCAATACCATGGTTTTGGCTGGCTTCGCCTCCAGTTCCATGGTTTTGGCTGGCCCCGCCTGCAATACCATGGTTTTGGCTGGCCCCGCCTGCAATACCATGGTTTTGGCTGGTCCTGCCTCCAATACCATGGTTTTGGCTGGCCCCGCCTCCAATACCATGGTTTTGGCTGGCCCTGCCTCCAGTTCCATGGTTTTGGCTGGCCCCGCCTCCAATACCATGGTTTTGGCTGGCCCCGCCTCCAGTTCCATGGTTTTGGCTGCCCTGCCTCTAATACCATGGTTGCCTCCAATACCGTGGTTTTGGCTGGCCCCGCCTGCAATACCATGGTTTTGGCTGGCCCCGCCTGCAATACCATGGTTTTGGCTGGTCCTGCCTACAATACCATGGTTTTGGCTGAACCCAGCCTCCAATACCATGGTTTTGGCTAGCTCTGCCTCCAATACCATGGTTTTGGCAGGCCCCACCTCCAATACCTTGGTTTTGGCAGGCCCCACCTCCAATACCATGGTTTTGGCTGGCCCAGCCTCCAATGCCATGGTTTTGGCTAGCTCTGCCTCCAATACCATGGTTTTGGCTGGCCCCGCCTCCAATACCATGGTTTTGGCTGGCCCCTCCTCCAATACCATGGTTTTGGCTGGCACCGCCTCCAATACCACGGTTTTGGCTGGCCCCGCCTCCAATACCATGGTTTTGGCAGGCCCGGCCTCCAATACCATGGTTTTGGCAGGCTCGGCCTCCAGTTCCATGGTTTTGGCTGGCCCCGCAACCAATACCATGGTTTTGGCTGGCTCCGCCTCCAATACCATGGTTTTGGCTGGCCCCGCCTCCAATGCCATGGCTTTGGCTGGCCCCGCCTCCAATACCATGGTTTTGGCAGGCCCCGCCTCCAATACCATGGTTTTGGAAGGCCCCGCCTCAAATGCCATGGTTTTGGCTGGCCCAGCCTCCAATACCATGGTTTTGGCTAGCTCTGCCTCAATACAATGGTTTTGGCAGGCCCCGCCTCCAGTTGCATGATTTTGGCAGGCCCGCCTCCAATACCATGGTTTTGGCTGGCCCCACCTCCAATACCATGGTTTTGGCTGGCCCTGCCTGCAGTTCCATGGTTTTGTCTGGCCCTGCCAGTAAAACCAAGGTTTTGGCTGGCACATCTCCAATACCATGGTTTTGGCTGGCCCCTCCTCAATACCATGGTTTTAGCTGGCCCCGCCTCCAATGCCTCCAATAGCATGGTTTTGGCTGGCCCCGCCTCCAGTTCCATGGTTTTGGCAGGCCCCGCCTCCTGTTCCATGGTTTTGGCAGGCCCCGCCTCCATTTCCATGGTTTTGGCTGGCCCCGGCTCCAGTTCCATGGTTTTGGTTGGCCCCGCCTCCAATACCATGGTTTTGACTAGCCCCACCTCCAATACCATGGTTTTGACTGACCCCACCTCCAATACTATGGTTTTGGCTGGCCCCGCCTAAAATACAATGATTTTGTCTGGCCCCGCCTCAAATACCATGGTTTTGGCTGGCCCTGCCTCCAGTTCCATGGTTTTTGCTGGCCCCTCCTCCAATACCATGATTTTGTCTGGCCCTGCCTCCAATACCATGGTTTTGGCTGGCCCTGCCTACAATACCATGGTTTTGGCAGGCCCCGCCTCCAATACCATGGTTTTGGCTAGCCCCACCTCCAATACCATGGTTTTGACTGACCCCACCTCCAATACTATGGTTTTGGCTGGCCCCGCCTAAAATACAATGATTTTGTCTGGCCCCGCCTCAAATACCATGGTTTTGGCTGGCCCTGCCTCCAGTTCCATGGTTTTTGCTGGCCCCTCCTCCAATACCATGATTTTGTCTGGCCCTGCCTCCAATACCATGGTTTTGGCTGGCCCCGCCTCCAATACCATGGTTTTGGCTGGCCCCGCCTCCAATAACATGGTTTTGGCTGGCCCCGCCTCCAATACCATGATTTTGTCTGGCTCTGCCTCCAATACCATGGTTTTGACAGGCCCTGCCTCCAATACCATGGTTTTGGCTGGCCCCGCTCCCAATACCATGGTTTTGGCTGGCCCCGCCTCCAATACCATGGTTTTGGCTTGTCCCACCTCCAGTTCCATGGTTTTGACAGGCCCCGCCTCCAATAGCATGGTTTTCGCTGGCCCCGCCTCCAATACCATGGTTTTTGCTGGCCCCGCCTCCTATACCATGGTTTTGGCTGACCCCCGCCTCCAATTACATGGTTTTGGCTGACCCTGCCTCCAGTTACATGGTTACAAGGTGTTCCATGGTTACAAGGTGTTCCATGATTTTGTCTGGCTCTGCCTCCAATACCATGGTTTTGACAGGCCCTGCCTCCAATACCATGGTTTTGGCTGGCCCCGATTCCAATACCATGGTTTTGGTTGGCCCCGCCACAAATTCCATGGTTTTGGCTAGCTCCGCCTCCAATACCATGGTTTTTGCTGGCCCCGCCTCCAATACCATGGTTTTTGCTGGCCCCGCCTCCTATACCATGGTTTTGGCTGACCCCGCCTCCAATTACATGGTTTTGGCTGGCCCCGCCTCCATATCCATGGTTACAAGGTGTTCCATGGTTACAAGGTGTTCCATGTTTTTTGCTGGCCCCACCTCCAGTTCCATGGTTTTGGCTGGCCCCACCTCCAGTTCCATGGTTTTGGCTGGCCCCGCCTCCATATCCATGGTTACAAGGTGTTCCATGGTTACGGCTGGCCGCGCCTCCAGTTACATGGATACGGCTGGCCCCGCCTCCACTTCCATTGTTTTGGCTGGCCCGCCTCGAATACCATGGTTTTGGCTGTCCCCGCCTCCAATACCATGGTTTTGGCTGGCCCTGCCTCCAGTTACATGGTTTTGGCTGGCCCCGCCTCCAGTTCCATTGTTTTGGCTGGCCCCGCCTCCATTTCCATGGATACGGCTGGCCCCACCTCCAGTTCCATGGATACAGCTTGCCCCACCTCCAGTTCCATGGTTTTGGCTGGCCCACCTCCCGTTCCATAGTTTTGGCTGGCCCGCCTCCAATTCCATGGTTTTGGCTGGCCCCGCTTCCAGTTCCATTGTTTTAGCTGGCCCTGCCTCCATTTCCATGGATACGGCTGGCCCCACCTCCAGTTCCATGGATACAGCTTGCCCCACCTCCAGTTCCATGGTTTTGGCTGGGCCGCCTCCCGTTCCATGGTTTTGGCTGGCCCCTCCTCCAGTTACATGGTTTTGGCTGGCCCCGCCTCCAATGCCATGGTTTTGGCTGGCCCTGCCTCCAATACCATGGTTTTGGCTGGCCCCGCCTCCAGTTCCATGGTTTTGGCTGGCCCTGACTCCAGTTCCATGTTTTTGGCTGGCCCTGCCTCCAATACCATGGTTTTGGCTGGCTCTGCCTCCAATTCCATGGTTTTGGCTGGCCCTGCCTCCAATACCATGGTTTTGGCTGGCCCCGCCTCCAATACCATGTTTTTGGATGGCCCCGCCTCCAATACCTTGGTTTTGGCTGGCCCTGCCTCCAATTCCATGGTTTTGGCTGGCCCGCCTCTAGTTCCATGGATACGGCTGGCCCCGCCTCCTGTTCCATTGTTTTGGCTGGCCCCGCCTCCAGTTCCATGGTTTTGGCTGGCCCGGCCTCCAGTTCCATTGTTTTGGCTGGCCCCACCTCCAATTCCATGGATATGGCTGGCCCCGCCTCCAATTCCGTGGATGCGGCTGGCCCCACCTCCAGTTCCATGGTTTTGGCTGGCCCCGCCTCCCGTTCCATGGTTTTGGCTGGCCCTGCCTCCAGTTCCATGGTTATGGCTGGCCCTGCCTCCAGTTCCATGGTTACAAGGTGTTCCTTGGTTACGGCAGGCACCGCGTGTTAGGGAGAATTCTCATTCTATGGCTAATTTCCCTCACCTAGTGAGTCCTCCAGCAGCTTTGCTGGATTTCTGGAGTTTATTTTTTCCACTTGGAAAGAGTGTGAGCCTTTTTCCCACTCTTACATGTGTTTTGCCATGTATATTCCTACTGTTTGTTTGATCTTGGACTCTGGAGCAGACCACTCCATGAGACCCACTTTTATGTGTGTTACACAGCACCTTCAGTGCAGTGACCCAGGGTTGTCCTTTAGACTACCCACTGACTCCATTTTTCTGGGGCTGACTACTGTCCCCCAGAAACAGGTAAAGTTACCATTTACTTTATGTAGTCATTTAAAACTACAGACCCAGTGCACCCCATCTTACTGGAAAGGGTTAATTACTATCCCTTTTTGTCTGGGCCTCTCTGAGCTGTGTTTTGCTCTTTTAACATTTAGGGCCTCATTACATGGTAGGCGGTAAGGGTTTACCGGTACCGGTAAGGGCACCGGTACCGATAAACCCTTACCACCTTAATACAAGGTCCCTTTGTGGGACCCGACCTTAACGTTTGGTGTAGACCAGCCATTAAAGTTTGGACCCGCAAAGAGACCATGATGCTAATTACGGTACCGCAATTTGCGGTACCGTAATTAGCCCTTTCCCCATTCCCATTGAGCCCTATGGGGCAAAAATGGGAATGGGGAAGGGCCATGGCGAAGGGGGGAATTACCGCCACGCCAACCTTGGAATGGGGTGGTAATTTGACTTTTCTCCATGGTGGTACCGGTATGGTACTGGCGGCAACCATGGTGCTAATAGCACCATGGTTTACCGCCTACAGTGTAATGAAGCCCTTAGACTTGGCTGGTGGCAGTGGTATCTACCCTCACTTTTCTACCGCGTTTATACTATATAAACGTGGAATTGTTCCAGGCTATTATATTAGCCTCGAACATAAACCCGCTTGACCAAATACTCTTTCTTTTGGCTCTGGTCGGGTTTATTCACTATTTCTTTTTGTTAACCCCTTAAGTGCCAAGGACGAGATATCTCGTCCTTGACATTACCTCTGTAGTGCCAAGGACGAGATAGCTTGTCCTTTTTGGCACCTTGTTTTGAGCGAACCCTGCAAAGCAGGGATCGCTCAAAACAGTAATCCAACCCCCGGGCTATGTGAGGGGGAGGACCCCGCTCACTGCCAGGGGGCTGGATTACCTTCAGTTTCACGTCGGCGTGCGTAAAGCCATTTCAGGTTGCTGCAGTGAAAATAGAAGGTGAGTCTCCACATTAATCCCGCTCGATCTCCGGCTGTATTTCAAGCCGGAGATCGAGGGAGGTGTCGTTGGAAAGGGGAGATTCTCCCCTTTCCATCGACACCCAGTGTGACAGCATTGCTGGGCGCGGAGAGGGCACGGAGCGCTCGATCCGCGCCCAGCAATGCCCACTGGACCACCAGGGAAACGTTTGTGACGTGGGGGGGAGAGGGGCTGCTTACAGTAAGCAGCCCTCACCCCCCAGCACCCAAAGCATGGGGGCACATATGTGTACAACCCTGGGGGCAGATGGCTGATCATCTGCCCCCAGGGAAGGGGACAAAATAAAAAAAAATCAAAGCAAAGAAAAAAAAAGGGAATTTTGGGTGGGATTGGGGGGGACACTAGCCACCAGGGATATATCTTACATAAAAGGGGGGTGGCCCTCTCTCCCTCACCCAAAGGGGAAATGGGGGCACCCCATGTAGCCCTCCCTGTGGGCAGATATCTGCTCCTAGGAAGGGGCATCTGACCCCAGGGAGGGCTGCATGAGATGCCCCCCTCTTATCTGCCCAAGGGAGTGCTGAATGAGATGCCCCCCTGCATTTGGTGTGGGGGGTAGAGGGTCACCCCCCATTACATTAGAAAATTACCATGCGGTTTAGGGTGCCCCTCAGCCCGCCCTAAAGTGTAGTCTACCATTTTCCATTTTTTTCTTTGTTTACGAAACTTGCCTTGGCGCAGAGGGGCACATTGGTGTGCCAATCTTTCCCTAGGGTGCCCAAACCTTACTGCCCCACCCACCGGGGGGCCTGTCCCACACATTTTTGGTGGCCCTCTCCCTCCCACCCCAAATGGAAGGGGGTGTACCTCACACAGCCGTTTGTAGGAGGCCCAGGAGGCCTGCATTAGGTGCCCCGCCATGCATTTGGGGGTGAGGGGGGAGTCGGCTCCCAAAAATTGGGGGACAGGCCCCCCAGTGGGTGGGGCAGTATGGTTTGGGCACCCCTGGGCCAGATTGGCACACCAATGTGCCCCTCTGAGCTAAGGGGAGTTGGGTTACCAAAGGTAAAAAGTGAAAATGGTGGAACGCATTTTAGGGGGGGCTGTGGGGCACCCCAAAGGGACGGGGAATTTTCTAATGGGATGGGGCATTGACCTCCCCCACCCCCCGCAATGGAGTGGGTGCCATGTCATGCAGCCCTCCCTGGCACCAGATATCTGCTCCTAGGAAGGGACGCCTGAGCTCATGGAGGAGTGCAGGACAGCACCCCCCTTACCTGCCCCAGGGGAGGGCTATATGAGATGTGCCGCCCCTCCAATTGGGGTGAAGGTGGAGAGGTGCACCCCCTTCACACTAGAAAATTCCCCAGCGGTGTAGGGGCCCCTCAGCTCCTGCTAAAGGGCAGCCTGCCATTTTGAATTATTTTCTTTGTTTACTAAACTTGCCTTGGCACAGAGGGGCACATTGGTGTGGCAATCTGGCCCTGGGGTGCCCACACCTTACTTCCCCACCCACTGGGGGGGCCTGTCGCACCATTTTTGGGGGCCCTCTCTCCCCACCCCAAATGGAGGGGGTGTGTACCTCATGCAGCCGTCTGAAGGAGGTCCAGGGAGGCCTGCATGAGGTGAGGTGCCCCGCCACCTATTTGGGGCGAGGGGGAGCGGGCCCCCAAAAACTGTGGGACAGGCCCCCCAGTGGGTGGGACGGTAAGGTTTGGGCATCCCGGGGCAGATTGGCACACCAATGTGCCCCTTTGCTCCAAGGGGAGTTGGGTTACCAAAGGAAAAAAGGGAACATGGTGGAACGCATTTTAGGTGGGCTGTGGGGCACCCCAAAGGGGACAGGGAATTTTCTAATGGAATGGGACGTTGACCTCCCCACACCCCACCAGCAATGGAGTGGGTGCCATGTCATGCAGCCCTCCCTCGGACCAAATATCTGCTCCTAGGAAGGGACGCCTGAGCCCAGGGAGAAGTGCAGGACAGCCCCCCCTTATCTGCCCCCGGGGAGGGCTACATTTTGCTGGTGTGACCGTAGGTAACATGGTTTTGTTTTGTTTACAGCTTTTTCTATTCGAGCAGCTGCAACGTTATGTGAGTACTGTTTTTCATTATTCTATGGTTAGGGCCCACTGTCATTGGGGTGGGTGAGACTGGGGCTGGATTGTTGGTGGTGTGGGTGGTAATGGGCCATCTGGGCAGATATGTTGGTGGGCTGGGACACAATTGCAGGGGCAGGAAACAAATTGCCCCCCATGCCAGCATAACATTGGTGTTTCCCTGGGAGCGGATCCCTCTCATGTGCATTGTCCACCTGCAAGCCCAGGCTCCACCTCTGGCTGTGCTACATTACAGATGTCACATCCGGGGAGGAATGGGGATCCTGCTGGGGCTCCCTGGAGCTGCTTCTGTGCTTTGGGGACGGTACACCCACATGGTACATGGATGTCCGAGGCCAGGGACATCACCTCCAACCATCCTGGAGTTGTGGCTGGGCTACATTACAGCTTTTCCCTTTGGGGAGGTATTGGCACACTGCCGAGACTCCCTGGTGGGGAGAAACTGTAACACAGGGCAGCCAGGGCTCCAGCAAAGTTGGCGGTAATATCACTGGCCTTGGGCACCCTTCTCCCATGTGGGTCTTTGCCAGGGGTTCTGGGTAATAAATTCTGGGCCGATTTGCTTAAGTGAGACCGCTGTGGATTCCCACGGGTGTCCTCTTTTGGGAAATGCATGGGGTTCCCTGTTTTCCTTGCTGGCTTCAACACCCTAGGCCCAAATCTGTAGGTTGACCACATGAACAAAATGGGCTGTGCCGAAAGGCTTGGAGTTACCAGTGGGTTACCCTTTTCCTTTTGTGCCCCCGGTAAGTGCACCCACACATGTGAGGTACCATTTTCATTGGGACATGTGTGGGGACACGGGAAGGTAGGCCATGTGTTCTTGGCGGTGTGTTCCGGTGGGTGGCCAGAGCGAAATGTCTGAGAATTGTCTTCATTTCCAGCCAATTTCAGAGACATTTCCCTATGTCCACTCACCGAAACACGTCGCCAACAACAGATGTCATACCTTCTCACGTTCCCACAGGTGTCACGACGAAAACGGTACTTCACATGTGTGGGTGCACCTACTGGGGGCACAAAAGGAAAAGGGTAACCCGCTGGTAACCCCAAGCCTTTCGCCACAGCACATTTTGTTAATGTGGGCAACCTACAGATTTGGGCCTGGGGTGTCAAAGCCAGCAAGGAAAACAGGGAACCCCAAGCATTTCCCAAAAGAGGACACCCGTGGGAATGCACAGAGGTCTGACTTGCGCGAAGCGGCCAAGAATGTATTACCCAGAACCCCAGACAAAGTGAACATTGTGTTTTTTCCCCCCACCAAATATCAAACTTTGTCAGGGATTGTGGCTAATAAAAACTGGGGCAATTTATACAAGGCAGACCTCTGTGGATTCCCACGGGTGTCCTCTTTTCGGAAATGCATGGGGTTCCCTGTTTTCCTTGGTGGCTTGTACACTCGAGGCCCATATCTGTATGGTGTGCCCACCTGCTGAAAGTGTGAAATTCACATGTCAACACAGACTTGGGGTTACTTGTGTTTTAGGCTTTCCTCTTGGCGCCCAGGTAGGTGCACTCACACTTGTGAGGTACTGTTTTCATCTAGACACCTGTGGGAATGCAGCACAGTAGGCCATGTGTTGTTGGCGGCGTGTTTCGATGGAAGAGCCGAGTGAAATGTGCGGAAAATGCGTTTTGTTCCCACATTTCGGACATTGCGGGAGGGTCTGGGTAATGAATTCTGGGCCGATTTGCGCAAATCATACCTCTGCGGATTCCCAGGGGTATCCTCTTTTCGGAAATGCATGGGGTTCCCTGTTTTCCTTGGTGGATTGGATACCCGAGGCCCATATCTGTATGGTGTGCCCGTCTGTAGAAAGTGTGAAATTCAGGTGTCAAAACAGACTTGGGCTTACCTGTGTTTTAGGCTTTGCCCTTGGTGCCCAGATAGGTGCACCCACACATGTGAGGCACTGTTTTCATCGAAACACCTGTGGGAACGCGGGACGGTAGGCCATGTGTTGTTGGCAGCGTGTTTCGATGGGTGAGCCGAGTGAAATGTGCAGAAAATGCGTTTTTTCACACATTTTGGATTTTGCTGGGGTGTCTGAGTAATAAATTCTGGGCCGATTTGCGCAAATCATACTGTCAATCTGGAAAAGTGAATACCCTTCATATGAATGACAGACTTAACTTGATGGCTGAAGGAATGTCAGAAAGCGTTTGAGCAATTGAAAGCTGCATTGTGTGCTGCACCAGTTTTAGGCACTCCTAACTATAAAAAGATCTTTAGATTATTTGTGAGCGAGAGTGAAGGATGTGCATTGGCGGTTTTGACACATGAACACAGTGGAAGAAATAGGCCGTGCGGCTATTATTCTTCCGTGCTGGACCCTGTAGCGCGCGCACTACCACAATGTTTGCGATCCGTCGCAGCGGCTGCTGCATCAGTGAAACAAACAGAAGGAATGGTATTGGGGCACACTTTAATTCTGATGGTGCCACATGCTATAGACGTTCTATTAAATAGAACACAGACGCAACACCTCACTTCTGCTAGACTAACAAGATATGAGCTCATCTTGTTTGCACCCCACATCCAAATTATGAGGTGTAGCGCATTGAATCCTGCAGAATTAATGCCACTGCCCATAGCAGAAAATGGTGACAACGAATCACCACCCCATGATTGTTTAATGGTCACTGAAGAAGAAACAAAGGGAAGAGTTGACTTGAGCGACATCCCACAGAAAGAGCCAGATGGGGAGTTGTTTTGTGACGGCTCTTGTTTTAAATTACCTGATGGCACATCAATGGCAGCATATGCAATTACTACCCAAGAGAGTGTTGAAGAAAGCAGAAGAATCCCCTACAATTCGGCACAAGTCGCAGAAATAATAGCACTGACCCGAGCCTGTGAACTCTCTGAGAATTTGAATGTGAACATTTATACTGACAGCCAGTACGCCTTTGGCGTGGTTCATAACTTTGGCTGACTCTGGGCTGAGAGGGGTTTCTTGACATCACATGGGGCCAGGATTCAGCATGGGCCTTTGATTGTGCGATTGTTGTCTGCACTCACGTTTCCAAAGCGCCTAGCTATAGTGAAATGCGAGGCGCATAAAAAAGTAACATGTAAAGTGGGAGAGGGAAACGCATTTGCAGACAGGATTGCAAAACAAACAGCTACAGATTTGGGAAATAAAATGATGACAGTACAGACTGAGGAAGTGCCTTGTATGATAGAGAATGGAGTTGCCATAGTCACAGAAATGCAGGCTGAGGCCACGACCGAAGAGATTTCAGGGATGGGCTGAGGGCTCTGCTGAGTTAGATTTGGAAGGATGTTGGGTGGACAAAGAGACCAAGAACTGGATGTTGCCAAATTGTTACGTAACTGCAATGGTTACAATGGCACATAGCCCTACCCACATTTGCGCGAAGAAGATGGTACAGCATTTATCCACAGTATGGAAAAATGAGCATATAAAAAAGAATGCAGAAAGGCTAGTGCAGAATTGTATTATGTGCCTGCAACACAATGTAGGGAAGGGAACCGTGACTCCAGTAGGTAGTTTTAGCCCACTCTCCATGCCATTTGAGGTGATCCATTTTGATTTCATAGAAATGGAAAGGTGCCAGAACTACAAATATGTGTTAGTGGTGATTTGTGCATTTAGCAAGTGGGTCGAGGCATATCCTTTAAAAGACTGCACTGCCATGTCAACGGCAAAAGTAATGTTGAAAGAGTATTTCTCCTGGTTCGGGCTGCCCCGTGTCCTGTGGTCAGACAACGGCTCACACTTTGTGGGCGCAGTAGTGCTACAGATCTGTGCAGGTCTACAGATAGAGAAACGATTCCACAGTTCCAGGCATCCCAGTTCTGCCGGGCTTGTTGAGAGACATAACGGTATCTTAAAGTCAAAGATAGCTAAAATCTGTGCTGGGAGCAAGTTGAGTTGGGTAGATGCATTACCCCTAGCGCTATTGTGCATGCGCACGTCTGTGCAGGATAAAACTGGGTTCTCCCCCTATGAAATTATAATGGGGAGACCGGCAAATGTATGGTGCGCACCGCAGCCCAAAATATTATGTGAGGTCGAGCATCCTATGTTAAGTACGTACTGTGGCCTTTTAATGCAGAAGTTGCGTTTAATTCATCAGCAGGTGCAGGAGGCGTTACCAGTGCGATACACCGGACCGGGGCACTCGCTGGAACCTGGAAGCTGGGTCCTGATAAAGAACTTTGAGCGGAAGACAGCATTAGCACTAAGGTGGCGCGGCCCCTACCAAGTACTTTTAGCGACGCAAACGGCCATTCGAGTGGACGGACGGAAGGCATGGATCCATGCGAGACATGCCAAAAGATTCCCAGGACTGTTGACAACTTCCGACGACCAGAGAAAGGAAACGGTCTTGGAAACGAAAGAAACTGTTGCCAGTCCATTGCCACAGCATCAGCCTGAGCGAGAAGTGGAAGTTGAAACAAAGCCCAAGCGAGAAGTGAAACTCGAAACAGAGCCTGAGGAGGCTGCCAGCAAGGGGAAAGGGCGAAAAGTGCCCCAAAGTTGCTCAGCAGAAACAACATCACTGCCGAGCGACACAAACCCTGCATTGCAAACACGAGCAGAAACAACGCGTGTACCCCTTTGGCGCCCGCCAGTCACTGCAAACGCACCAAAGCCAAAGAAAGAAACTACATCATTGCCACGGCGCTCATCGCTACTCATCATTGTGCCACAGGCTGCCACTGAGCCTGATACTGAAAGTGCAACAGCACTATTCACAGATCATACAATACCAGGAGTGAAAGGGTATTATTTGCGGCCTCGACAGTCAAAGTGATCCACAGATCTTTGGTGCTTTTCTTTTGCCTTTGGTTCCACTCACGCACGGAGTAGGAGCCAGGGGCGTAGAGGAGAGAAGTGTGAGAGTTGTGCAAGTCGGACAATTCAAGACTCACAGCTCCTCGGTGCGCTTATAAAAAGTACATGTGTCAGGAGCCAGAGTAGGACAAGCTGGACACACATAAGTACTAAGGCTGATAGAGTACATGTGTCCTAAGCCAGAGCGGGACAAGCTGGATGCATATAGTACTCTATCAATAAAGAACTGTTCAGAAATCATCTGAGCAGTGGGAGAAAGAAAAACTAATCTTGCTCGGAGTGGATAAGTGATCTAGGCTGTGAAAAGGCTAGCAGAATTGAACTGTGACATTTTCGTTGAACTTTTCTGGCATCAAGAATGAGAGACATTTGCAACGAACTTTGCCAGCAAGAAGAAGGATGATGAAGAACAAATCAAGACCGGTTTCAGCCTCCTCCTGTACCCTGCTGAAAAGATGATAGATTTAGAGACTGTAAATTTAGGGAAAAGGCATGGTAAAAGGAATAAGGTACTGATTTGGACATTGGTCCTGTGTTTCTTAAGTATGGTAGTACCAACAATAGCAGCTATTACACTATGGTTCCTGGAGTCCGCGCACCCATTAGAAACACTTTTGCCAAAAGCAGCTACTGAAAGCCCGGTTCATGTAATCACTGGTACTTTGCCCCCAATGGAAGAAAGACATAGAGAAGGATACGGCAACAATACATTGTTTCTCATCATGAACATGACCCATGCGGTTTTAAAGAAAAAATGATTGCTGGGTTTGTGCCCATTTACCACAGCACGGTGGGAAAGGGATAGGCTGGTATGTACAACCGTTACCATTGGTTTATTCATGTGAAGTATCGTTGAGTGCAATGTTGTTTGGGAAATGGAACAAGAGTAATAGGGGTCAGCTAGATGAGACCAATATGAACAAATTTGTGGAAGTGATCATGAGCCCTGTGGGTTGTTCCATATTCCACAAAGCTTGCGTGTTTTCACCAGATCCCATGAGGAAGAATACACGAAAGACAACAAGACTAGATAGATTACATAGGCAGAATAGACCGACCCCGCCAGCAGAAGAAACATCAGTAATGACATTTCGAATGAGGGATGAATGGAATAAAGATGCTGTGCCCCCTGCCTACACATTGGATCACAGCCTCGAAACTGCTCCCCTATGTTTACAGAAAAAAGGTTCCTATAAAGTAGGAACGTTTAGCAGCTGCCTGAACACAGTCGTTTTAAAGCACGAAATAGAACCCGTGTACGTAGGGGACCCTGTCTACTTTATATGTAGGAAAAAAGCATATCCATGGTTACCTAGGAACTGGGGAGGTACATGCTACCTAGGTCTACTGTTTCCAGGAGTGTTCCTCTTGGAGACAGCAGAAGTAGCCAGACGAACAAAAGGTAGAACTCAAAGGAGTAGCGAGGATGGAATGATAGCATTAGATATAGCCAAATCATTTATACCATTCTTGTCCCAAATAGAAAATTCCTACAATATGAGAAAACTGTCTAGAATATTAAAAAATACAATAGATTCAACAACGGATATTTTATTGAATATGACGTTAGAAGAGAAAGGAATAAGACTAATGGCCCTACAAAACAGGACGGCTCTCGATATAATATTAGTTGATCGTGGGGGAGTTTGCAAACTCGTAAAAACTGCATGCTGTGTATATATAGATGATTACTCCCCTACGATATTTAAAGCAATCCGGAAATTACATGTCCTAAATTCCACACTCTCTACTGAAGAAGGGGGGTTTGGGGGATAGGATCCTGGTTGTGGGGACTATTGCGGTCCTGGGTATGGAAGTTAATTTCGATACTAATAGTGGTACTTGGTGTATTCATAACATGTTGCTGTTGCATACAATGCTTACCAATAGTTTGCACTGAAACAACTGAGGTATGTACTAAGGGATGTATGCACATGGTGTCGAGAGGAAAACAAACGCATGACCGAAATAACAGAGACACTGATGAAACAAAAACAGTAAAACAATTCATGGCTATAGACATTAATGATGAAGATGATGCTCATGATAGCCTGAGAGGTTCAGACATAGATACCCCAGACTTATCCTCATCCGAAGAGGATGCAATGAATGAATAAGACGTTTGGCATACGGCCAAAAGGAGGGTTTGTCAATCTGGAAAAAGTGAATACGCTTAATTTGAATGACAGACGTAACTTGATGGCCGAAGGTCAACCGTCTTATGCACCGAATTATAGAAATACAGACTGCTATGCTTGACCAACAAGCAGCCATTTTAAACGTAGCAAGAATCGCCATTTTGCTTGTTAACCATTGCTCATTGCTTTATGTCTAAAACTGCTTTGCAGCTTGCAATTCTTGCGAATTCTGCTTACTCTGCTCATGATAGCAGCTCAACTGTTAACATTGTTGTCTGAATATGAAAGGGCAAGGTCGAGGGACTGAGGAGTTGTTGAAACTCCTCATGAGTAGCCCAGAAAGGAATGCCCACGCTCCCTCTCTGTAGCCTTAAGGGAGAGCTGCAGGGCATTTAATCACTTCACAGCTGCCAGCCAGTCTCATACTGCGGTAGAATATGTTAGAATAAAGCAGCTAAAGGCTTGAATTATGCTCTTCTTACGGCCCCCCTTCGCAAAACCCTTTAGAGCGTGTCGGCTCCCAGGACACGAATAGTACCTCATAGATAGCAAAGCTTTGAATGTGACTCTTCCCCCGTGTGCAGCTTACTTCCAAGAACAGAACCACTGTGTTCTGTTCAACAACTAAAAGATGCCTCCGCACTTTCTAATTGCACATTGTTTCTAGAATAGACATCGAAAGTGTCATAATTGTTATACCCGTCGGAAATGTCCATCGTCATCCCGAGTTCAAAGAAACTTAATAAAGAGGGGTGTTAAACATGACATAGCTGATTGTATGATATGCATTTTGTATATATGTAACTGATGTACGTAATTCGCTCTCTTGCATCCCTCGAGGTCTAGGAAACTACCGCCGCGGGGCGTGAGACCACAGTTGGCCAATTGGGACTATTTTTGCTTGCAATAAACCCTAGCATTGGGAATTTGAACCTTGTGTCTGGCGCATCTTTTCGTGTATGGTTATTGCCTTGTTTCCATATCGCGAGGGACCCCTAGGGGCCCCTTTCAATACCTCTGTGGATTCCCAGGGGAGTCCTCTTTTCGGAAATGCATGGGGTTCACAGTTTTCCTTGGTGGCTTGGACCCCCGAGGCCCATATCTGTATGGTGTGCCTGTCTGCAGAAAGTGTGAAATTCAAGTGTCAAAACAGACTTGGGGCTACCTGTGTTTTAGGCTTTCCCCTTGGTGCCCAGGTAGGTGCACCCACACATGTGAGGTACCGATTCCATCTGGACATCTGTGGGAACACGGGAGGGTAGGCCATGTGTTGTTGGCGGCGTTTTTCGATGGGTGAGCTGAGTGAAATGTGCGGAAAATGCATTTTTTTCCCCACATTTCGGAATTTGCGGGGGTGTCTGGGTAATACATTCTGGGCCGATTTGCGCAAATCATACCTCTGTGGATTCCCACGGGTGTCCTCTTTTCAGAAATGCATAGGGTTGCCTGTTTTCTTTGGTGGCTTGGACACCCAAGGCCCATATCTGTATGGCGTGCCCGTCTGCAGAAAGTGTGAAATTCAGGTGTCAAAACAGACTTGGGGTTATTTGTGTTTTAGGCTTTCCCCTTGGCGCCCAGGTAGGTGCACCCACACATGCGAGGTACCGTTTGCATCTGGACATCTGTGGGAACACGGGAGGGTAGGCCATGTGTTGTTGGCGGCGTGTTTCGATGGATGAGCCGAGTGAAATGTGCAGAACATGCATTTTTTCCCCACATTTTGGACTTTGCGGGGGTGTCTGGGTAATAAATTCTGGGCCGATTTGCGCAAACCATACCTCTGCGGATTCCCTCGGGTGTCATTGTTTCGGAAATGCATGGGTTCCCTGTTTTCCTTGGTGGTTTGGACACCCGAGGCCCATATCTGTATGGTGTTCCCTTCTGGAGAAAGTGTTAAATTCAGGAGTCAAAACAGACTTGGGGTTATTTGTGTTTTAGGCTTTCCCCTTGGCGCCCAGGTAGGAGCACCCAAACATGCGAGGTACCGTTTTCATCGGGACACCTGTGGGAACGCGGGACAGTAGGCCATGTGTTGTTGGCGGCGTGTTTCAATGGGTTAGCCGAGTGAAATATGCGGAAAATGCGTTTATTTCCCCACATTTTGGACTTTGCTGGGGTGTCTGGGTAATAAATTCTGTGCCGATTTGCGCAAATCATACCTCTGCGGATTCCCACGAGTGTCAAATTTTTGGAAATGCATGGGGTTCTCTGTTCTCCTTGGTGGCTTGGACACCCGAGGCCCATATCTGTATGGTGTGCCCGTCTGGAGAAAGTGTGAAATTCACGTGTTAAAACAGACTTGGGGTTACCTGTGTTTTAGGCTTACCCCTTGGCGCCCAGGTAGGTGCACCCACACATGCGAGGTACTGTTTTCATCGGGACACCAGTGGGAACGCGGGACAGTAGGCCAGGTGTTGTTGGCAGCGTGTTTCTATGGGTGAGCCGAGTAAAATGTGTGGAAAATGCGTTTATTTCCCCACATTTTGGACATTGCTGGGGTGTCTGGGTAATAAATTCTGGGCTGATTTGCGCATATCATACCTCTGCGGATTCCCATGGGTGTCCTCGTATCATAAAAGCATGGGGTTCCCTGTTTTCCTTGGTGGCTTGGACACCCGAGGCCCATATCTGTATAGGGTGTCGTCTGCAGAAAGTGTGAAATTCATGTGTAGAAACAGACTTGGGGTTGCCTGTGTTTTAGGCTTTCCCCTTGGCGCCGAGGTAGGTGCACCCACACATGCGAGGTCCTGTTTTCATCCGGACACCTGTGGGAACACGGGAAAGTAGGCCATGTGTTGTTGGCTGCATGTTTCGATGGGTGAGCTGAGTGAAATGTGCGGGAAATGCGTTTTTTTCCCCACATTTTAGACTTTGCAGGGGTGTCTGGGTAAAAAATTCTGGGCCGATTTGCACAAATAATACCTCTGCAGATTCCCATGGGTGTCCTCTTTTCGGAAATACATGGGGTTCCCTGTTTTCCTTGGTGGCTTGGATACTCGAGGCCCATATCTTTATGGTGTGCCCGTCTGCAGAAAGTGTGGAATTCAGGTGTGAAAACAGACGTCGGGTTACCTGTGTTTTAGGCTTTTCCCTTGACGCCCAGTTAGGTGCACCCACACATGTGAGGTACCGTTTTCATCTGGACATCTGTGGGAACACGGGAGGGTAGGCCATGTGTTGTTGGCGGCGTGTTTCGATGGGTGAGCTGAGTGAAATGTGTGGAAAATGCATTCCCCACCCACATTTCGAACTTTGCGGGGGTATCTGGGTAATACATTCTAGGCCGATTTGCGCAAATCATACCTCTGTGGATTCCCACAGATGTCCTCTTTTCAGAAATGCATGGGGTTCCCTGTTTTCCTTGGTGGCTTGGACATCCGATGCCCAAATCTGTATGGTGGGCCCTTCTGGAGAAAGTGTGAAATTCAGGTGTCAAAACAGACTTGGGGTTACCTGTGTTTTAGGCTTTCCCTTTGGCGCCCAGGTACGTGCACCCACACATGTGAGGTACCGTTTTCATCGGGACACCTGTGGGAACGCTGGACAGTAGGCCAAGTGTTGTTGGTGGCGTGTTTCGATGGGTGAGCCGAATGAAATGTGCGGAAAATGCGTTAATTTCCCCACATTTTGGACTTTGCTGGGGTGTCTGGGTAATAAATTCTGGGCCGATTTGCTCAAATCATACCTCTGCGGATTCCCACGGGTGCCTACTTTTCGGAAATGCTTGGGGTTCCCTGTTTCTCTTGGTGGCTTGGACACCCGAGGCCCATATCTGTATGGTGTGCCCGTCTGCAGAAAGTGTGGAATTCAGGTGTGAAAACAGACTTCGGATTACCTGTGTTTTAGGCTTTCCCCTTGGCGTCCAGGTAGGTGCACCCACACATGTGTGTGCCATTTTCATTGGGACATCTGTGGGAACATGGGAGGGTAGGCCAAGTGTTGTTGGTGGCGTGTTTCGATGGGTGAGCCGAATGAAATGTGCGGAAAATGCGTTAATTTCCCCACATTTTGGACTTTGCTGGGATGTCTGGGTAATAAATTCTGGGCCGATTTGCTCAAATCATACCGCTGCGGATTCCCACGAGTGTCTACTTTTCAGAAATGCATGGGGTTCCCTGTTTCTCTTGGTGGCTTGGACACCCGAGGCCCATATCTGTATGGTGTGCCCGTCTGGAGAATGTGTGAAATTCACGTGTGAAAACAGACTTGGGGTTACCTGCGTTTTAGGCTTCCCCCTTGGCGCCGAGGTAGGTACACTCACACATGCGAGGTACTGTTTTCATTGGGACACCTGTGGGAACACGGGACAGTAGGCCATGTGTTGTTGGCTGCATGTTTCGATGGGTGAGCTGAGTGAAATTTGCGGGAAATGCGTTTTTTTCCAACATTTCGGAATTTGCGGGGGTGTCTGGGTAATAAATTCTGGGCCGATTTGCGCAAATCATACCTCTGCAGATTCCCATGGGTGTCCTCTTTTTGGAAATACACGGGATCCCTGTTTTCCTTGGTGGCTTGGACACCCGAGGCCCATATCTGTATGGTGTGCCCGTCTGCAGAAAGTGTGGAATTCAGGTGTGAAAACAGACTTCGGATTACCTGTGTTTTAGGCTTTCCCCTTGGCGTCCAGGTAGGTGCACCCACACATGTGTGTGCCGTTTTCATTGGGACATCTGTGGGAACACGGGAGGGTAGGCCATGTGTTATGGGCGGCGTGTTTCGATAGGTGAGCCGAGTGAAATGTGCAGAAAATGCATTTCCCCCCCCACATTTCGAACTTTGCGGGGGTGCCTGGGTAATAAAGTCTGGGCCGATTTGCGCAAATCATACCTCTGCGGATTCCCTCGGGTGTCATCGTTTTGGAAATGCATGGCGTTCCCTGTTTTCCTTGGTGGTTTGGACACCCGAGGCCCATATCTGTATGGTGTGACCTTCTGGAGAAAGTGTGAAATTCAGGTGTCAAAACAGACTTGGGGTTACCTTTGTTTTAGGCTTTGCCCATGGCGCCCAGGTAGGTGCACCCACACATGCGAGGTACCGTTTTCATCGGGACACCTGTGGGAACGCGGGACGGTAGGCCATGTGTTGTTGGCGGCGTGTTTCTATGGGTGAGCCGAGTGAAATTTGCAGAAAATGCGTTTATTTCCCCACATTATGGACTTTGCTGTGGTGTCTGGGTAATAAATTCTGGGCCGATTTGTGCAAATCATACCTCTGTGGATTCCCATGGGTGTCCTCTTTTCGGAAATGCATGGGGTTCCCTGTTTTCCTTGGTGGCTGTTAGGGAGAATTCTCTGTTAAGGCTAATTTCACAAACCTAGTGAGTCCCCCAGCAGCTTTGCTGGATTTTTGGGGTTTATTTTTTTCTCCTTCTAAGAGTGAGACTCTTTTTCTCCCACTCTTAGGCATGATTTCAGATAACCTTTTGACTTTGTAATGTGTTTTATGGCCTGTGGGGTCTTTTACTCCATAGGGTTTCATGCATTTTTGGTAAGTGTGTTACACAGCACCCTCAGTGCAGTAACACAGGGGTGTCATAGCGACCCCCAAACATAGACTCCATACCCTGGGACTGACTACTGTCTCCTAGGTCATGTAAAGTCACCATTGACTTTAATAGTCTTAAATTGGGAACAGAACCAGTACAAACCATCATATTGTGGAAGTACTGGTAGGGGTAATTAGATTGCCCCTGGGTCTGTTTTTCGAGGGGGCACTGTGCAGTCCCCGTTCGTCGAGTTTCTGTCTGGTGGCAGTGGTTACCATGCGAAATATTCCACCGGAATATTTCCTATGAGATTTTCACATTCATTTTAAACGCACCACTTTTTGGTGTAATTTTAAAGATATCGCCGGGTTATTTATTTAATATTTATTCCCCGGTTGGGTCTTTTTGCCAGGACTCGGTTTTAAAATGTCGTTTGTGTTTGTCTCTGTAACTCCAACCCAAGTCGAGCCCTTTGTTCCACTTTTTGGCGGGCTTCTCCACAGAAGCCTCCAAAAGTGGTGCCACTCTGTCTTGGTCTACAGGATGTGTGGGAGAGGGGTTTAGGCACCCTGGACTGAGTTGCCTCGGCAACTCAAGTCGCACTCTTGTGTGATTGGCCCAGTGGTGAGCCGCCCGGCTCACCACTTAGCATATTTGAGTGACAGCTAGGACTGATGAATGGGGGTTTTCTGCATAAAAGCAGGGCTTTGGGGACTGGAACTTCAGAAGTTGCCACAGGACCAAAGAATCCGAAGAGGGAGAAGCTGAGCCGACCTGCAACGATGACACCACCGGTGGAGCCCTGCTGAACCGTCTCACCACTTCCCAACGACAGAGAAGATCTTCATCCCGGAGAGTCTTCTTCCTCTGAGCTGGTGGGGATAACCAGTTCGCCCTCTTTTTCGCCTTCCTGGATCGTCTCTTGTTCGAATCGCCCGTGCCAAGCACCCCGGCAGCCGGATAGCCACGCTTCACCACTACCGCAAATAAAAGGGTAGTACCTTTTGACCGGGAAACTCCGCGGCTGGTTTCTTCCCTGGCAGTGCAATGACCTCCAGCTTTCCTCCACGTCGAGACCGCCTCTTCCCCTGGACGAAGCACCAACATGCACCCGCTGCCAGGAACAACTGCCAGTGCTGGAGCTTTCTCACCATTTTGGGTACTGAGTCCCGCCTGGTCTCCCTTGCAACAGACTGTTCAAGGTGTCCCGTAAATCCTTGACTTTCTATCCTGGGGTGACTTGGGACCTACTAACTAACTTTTCCTGACTTGATCCAACCCTTTTTGAACTCTTTGTCAAGACTCTTTAAAAGTACTATTCAACTGTGTGATCTTGGACACATTGTGATCTGTCCGCCTTGCTCTCACCAAGAGTGGGCCTGGCTTATGAATTTCTTGCTCCTCAGTAGATTCTGCCTTTTGTGACTTGCTCTGGTTCTCCTAAAGTGTTGGTATTGTGTATGTTCCTAATTCTGCCTTTTTCCCTCCCTTTTTAAATAACTTATTGGAGTGCCATCTTAGGTTAAGCGCTCACCTCTGTCTGAAAATAAGTGGTGTTTTAACTAAGACTTGTTCAATAAGTGATCAGGGATGTATATATATTCATAGTGACTGTTTTTGAACTTGCTTGCCATATTAGTGTTAGTGTATTTTACAAAGTGTGTTTTTAAATAAATAATTATATACTTTTATACCCAAGCTCTGGTCAGTGTTTGCTTGTGCTACTGTATTTTGGTACCTATCTTGTATACTCTATATACTGTCTAACTCTTCTTGAGAGAAGTCTGGCTGCTCAGACACATCTACCAGGTAAATCTGGGTGGTACAGACTGCTACCAATTGGGTTTACTGCCAACACCTGCAGTCTTAAGCCTTTTGCAGTGGTCCCTAAGGGAACTGCACAGGTATCTGCCTAACACTGGTGTACAGAGGTGGGATTTGTATTGAGTATACATTTTAGTGTGCTTATAGATACCTTAGTGCAACTAACCACAAAGCTTAGCACTAAAAAGTTTATTTTCTGACCTGTCAACTATGGAAAGTTATAGTCAAGAGTCCCTTGCTACAAAAACTGCTGATTGTTTAAGAGTTCTCTGTAAGCATAATAATCTCCTGACTAAAGGCGAGAACATGGAGCTAATAGAAAGGTTGTTAGCAAACCAAAGTCTGGATGGTGGTTCAGAGGAACCTACCACTCCAGCAAATGTAGATAACAGTAATGATATTGATATTGATCCTAGTATTGATAATCTTGAGTCAGAACCAGAAGTGGAGGGTGAGGATGATGTAGTTGTCCCCCCTAGGCCTCTACCTGCTCTGCCAGCTGTACCTACTGGACCTTTGCCGGGTCCCACATTTAGTCCTCAATGTCTTGAACTAGAGAAAATGAAACTTGAATTGGAGTTTAAGAGACTTAATGCTCACACAGAACAAAGGCTCCAAGAACTAAGGCTCAGAGAAATGGAGCACAAGCATGAGCTACAGATGAAGAAATTGTCTGTTGAAAATGCTTCTCTCTCCGGATCCTCTAGGAGTTCCAGTCCCAAAATACCCCGGATGCCTAAAGAGCTAGTGGGTATGTATTAGCCTAAGTTGGATGTGTTGGATTGGTTGAGTTTGTTTGAGTATAATCATGGGCTCCAGAACATTACAGGAAATGAGTTACTTTCCTGGTTGTTCTCTAGGCTCCCCTCTGTTGCAACTGATGTGGTAATGGAGTTGGGGGAGGAGGATAAGAACGATTATGAATGTGTTAAGCTATCTTTGATAGCTAGATTTGGGAAGACCCCTTCCTAGTACCTGAAGAGGATTAGGACACTCAAAAAGCATGATGGTACCCCTTGGGCTACCTGGGTGAGTGAAATGTTGAAGAACTTAGAGGGATGGATTAAGGGTTACAAGGTGAACACTTATGAGGGAATGAAGAATCTTGTGATGTTGGAGTCAATATATGATGCCTGCTCTCCTGAGCTCAGACAGCACTTGGATGATTCAAGGGAATTAGATTCCAGAAAACTAGCTAAGGCTGCTGACTTGTGGATTACCAACAGGGCTACTCACAAGGACTCTGGGGTAACTCAGAAAAAGGATGAGGGGAAACAGCCAAAAAATGACTCCAAAAAGAATTCTAATAATTCCAATCCCAAAGAGGGCCCCAAACAAAACAATAAGGGTAAGCCACAAGGGAAACCAAATCAGGCTAGTGTACCTTCTGGTGGAAAACCAGAAGGAGGTCAGAGCAAGCCACCATTCCAGAAAGCATTTGGTAAATGCTATGTTTGTAGCTCACCTGACCATGTGAAAGGAGATCCCAGATGTAAGGGTAAACCGTCAGGGGTCCACACTGTCTTCTTAGCCTTCGCTCCAGAGGAGGAAGTACAGATGGCCAGTGGAAACTTTCTGTTACTAGCTGATGAACCCATTGGAGTATCAGCTAGTGTTTCTTTAGTGTCTCAGGGGTTGTGGGAACAACAGAATTTAGATGTATATAATTCTATCCCAGATAATACTAAAGAGTATTATAAGGACAGTGTCCAGGTGAATGGTCAGGAGACTCCTGCCATTAGGGACACTGGGGCCAACATAACTGTTGTGGATAAATCATTTTTTCAGGCAGAGGATGTTGCTAAGGCACCCAAACGCCTCACCAAGTTAGCTGGAGGGCCTGTGCAGATGCTTCCCCAGTTACCAGTTCTCATCCAGTGTAATGACATGACTGTGAAGATACCTGTCAGCATACAAAGTGAGGTTCCAGGAAGGGTTCTGTTGGGTAATGACCTGAAGACTCTTGGAGTAGTGTCACATACCCCCATACCTCCTAGTAAAAGGTTAGCGGAGCTCACCAGACCTGCAAGGGAGAGAACCATGAGAGGTACTCCCAAGGAGATGATGAAGAAGGATATCACTCCTACTCCACTGGAGTTACAACTTGCTATCTCGGAACAACAAGAAGCAAAGGGGAAACCCAAGACTTCTAGGAAACAGCCAGCAGCAAGCACTCCAGTGCTTCCAACCAGGACTTTCCCTAGGTTGTCCAAAGTTACACCTGTAACTCCACCTCCAGCTGAGGCTGAGAGGGAGGTACACCCCTGTATGGTTGAGCTAGACTCTGAAGAGGAGCTAGTGGAAGGCCAATAACTCATTGGAGATCTGGATCCTGTTGACCATCCTGAGCTGAAGTCTTTACTGGCAGAAGGTGGACCCAACAGGGCACCCTTCAGTAAGGGACAGAGTGAATGTCCAACTCTGGAAGGTCTTCGCCAACAGACAGCTTCTCAGGCTAATGGGCAAGAGCCTGGGAAGTATAGGTTGCACTGGGAAGATGCCCTCTTCTACAGTGAACCAACTGAGTCTGAACCTGGAGACTATAAGCGGCTTGTAGTACCTCATGAAAACAGACAACAGTTCTTGCAACTGGACCATGAGATTCCTTTGGTTGGCCACTTGAGTTTCAAGAAGACCAAGGAAAGGCTCTCTCTCTATTTTTATTGGCCAAAAATGGGGGGCTGAGGTAGATACGTTTTGCAAGAGATGCCACACCTGCCAAACTTCTGGTAAGGTTGGTTCCAAGAATGTGGCACCTTTAGTGCCTCTCCCAGTTGTGGGAGTAGCATTTGAGAGGGTAGGGATTGCCATTGTTGGTCCCCTTGATCCCCCAACCTACTCAGGCAACAGGTTTATCCTTGTTGTAGTAGACCATGCTACTAGGTACCCTGAGGCAATTCCCATGAGGACTGTTACAGCTCAGGCTGTGGCTAAGGCCCTCCTTGGTATTTTTTACCAGGGTTGGGTTTCCTAAGGAAGTAATCTCTGACAGGGGGTCACATTTTATGTCCCACTACATGATAGCAATGTGGAAAACCTGTGGAGTTACTTACAAGTTCTCTACCGCCTACCACCCTCAGACAAACGGGTAGGTAGAAAGGTTCAACAGAACCATGAAGAGCATGATAGGTGCTTTGGAAGACCCCCTTAAAAGAAAGTGGGACCTTCTATTGCGATGCCTTCTCTTTACTTATAGAGAAGTCCCTCAGGAGGGAGTAGGTTATTCTCCCTTTGAACTCCTTTATGGCCATCCAGTCAGAGGTCCATTGGCCCTGATTAAAGAGGGGTTGGAGAGTGCGCCTTCCCCCATGCCAGTCAGAGTGACTGACTATGTGATAGGTCTCCGGAGGAGAATGTCCCACATAATGCAGAAGCTAGTGATAACCTGAAAGCTGGGCAAGCTTTGGTCAAGTGTTGGCATGATCAAAAGGCTAACATGGTTGAGTTCACTCAAGACCAGCTAGTTCTAGTTATGATCCCCACAAGGCCGAGGGCCTTGCAAGATAAATGGATGGGACTCTTCAAGGTTGTGGGTAAACTTGGAGAGGTGAACTATCTGTGGACTTGGGCAATCCCAAGGAGGCTCCCAGAGTCTTCCACACCAACCGACTCAAGGCGTATGTCTCCAGGCCTGAAGTAGGCGCCTTGCTTCTAGCTTCAACAGAAGAGTAAGAAGAGAGTGAAGCTCTCCCTGATCTCCCCAGAGGTTTACCCTTGTATGAAAAGATTGAAGGAGTAAATCGCTCTTCAAATCTGACTCCTGAGCAACAAGAAGAGTGCAAATCTATGTTAAATCAATTTGCCTCCTTGTTCTCACTTTCACCAGGCTTCACCCCCTGGGGCCAGCATGATATACTCACTTGTGACTGTCTGCCAGTCAAAAGCAGAGGATATAGAATGTCAGAAAATGTAAGGACCCACATCAAAGGGGAGGTCAAGAAGATGCTTGATCTCGGGGTAATAGAGCCCTCTACTAGTCCATGGTCTCGCGCAGTTGTGTTAGTTCCAAAGGCAGGATCCAAAGAATTGAGATTCTGTGTGGATTATAGAGCTCTTAATGCAGTCACCAAGACTGATGCCCACCCTTTGCCAAGGACAGATGAGTTGGTGGATAGACTTGGTTCAGCCAAGTTCCTCAGCACATTTGACCTTACGTCAGGCAATTGGCAAATAGCCATGACAGACCATGCGAAGGAGAAAACTGCATTTTCTACCCTAGTTGGCTTATACCAATTTAAGGTTATGCCTTTTCGACTGAAAAATGCACCTGCAACATTCCAAAGGATGGTAAATCAGGTTCTGGCTGGGATGGAGGACTTCTGCATGGCATACTTGGATGACATTGCAGTATTCAGCCAATCCTGGGAAGAGCATGTTAACCACCACGGACATGTTTTGCAGGCTCTTGGACAGGCCAATCTGACCATAAAGGCAAGTAAATACCAGATTGGTCAGAGTAAGGTGGTCTACCTTGGGCATGAGGTAGGAGGTGGAGAAATAAGGCCTTTGCTCAGTAAGATTGAAGCTGTGCAAAATTGGACAACACCTACTACTCAAACCCAGGTGAGAGCCGTCCTAGGCCTCACTGGGTATTACAGGAATTTCATAGAGAACTATAGGACCATCGCTTCTCCACTGAATGTAATCTCCTCTCCAAAATTCCCTAAGAAGGTCAAATGGAATGAGGAGTGCAATCAGACCTTTGAAAACCTGAAGAAAGCTCTGTGCCAAGCACCAGTAACCAGTATTGAGAGCTCCTGACTTTCACCAAACTTTCATTGTGCAGACAGATGCTTCTAATGTAGGCATAGGTGCAGTTCTTAGCCAACTGGATGAGAAAGGTAGGGAGCACCCCATTTGCTTCATCAGCAGAAAGCTGAAGGATCGTGAGACAAGGTGGGCAACAATTGAAAGAGAATATTTTGCTATTGTGTGGGCACTGAAGAAGTTTAGGCCATACTTGTATGGTTCTACTTTTGTCATTCAGACTGACCACCAACCCTTGAGATGGTTGATGCAAATGAAGGAGAAAACCCCAAAACTATTGAGATGGTCAATCTGCCTGCAAGGGTTTGATTTCACCATTGAGCACAGGTCAGGGTGTCACCACCAAAATGCTGATGGTCTCTCTAGGATGTATGTCATCGACTAGAGGTATGAGATTCATCCAGGAGTGGATTAAATCCTCCTGTCCCTTAGTCTGGGGGCGAGTGTTAGGGAGAATTCTCTGTTAAGGCTAATTTCCCAAAAATCCTGAGTCCCGCAGCAGCTTTGCTGGATTTTTGGGGTTTATTTTTTTCTCCTTCTAAGAGTGAGACTCTTTTTCTTCCACTATTAGGCATGATTTGAGATATCCTTTTGACTTTGTAAATGTGTTTTATGGGCTATGGGGTCTTTTACTCCATAGGGTTTCATATATTTTTGGGAAGTGTGTTACACAGCACCCTCAGTGCAGTAACACAGGGGTGTCATAGGGACCCCCAAACATAGACTCCATACCCTGGGACTGACTACTGTCTCCCAGGGCATGTAAAGTCACCATTGACTTTACTAGTCTTAAATTGGGAACAGAACCAGTCCAAACCATCATATTGTGGAAGTACTGGTAGGGGTAATTAGATTGCCCCTGGGTCTGTTTTTCGAGGGGGCACTGTGCAGTCCCCCCTCGTCGAGTTTCTGGCTGGTGACAGTGGTTACCACGCGAAATATTCCACCGGAATATTTCCTATGGGATCTCCTCTTCCCCTGGACGAAGCACCGAATTGCACCCGCTGCGAGGAACAACTGCCCCCGCTGGAGCTTTCTCACCATTTCAGGTACTGAGTCCCACCTGGTCTCCATTGCAACATACTGTTCAAGGTGTCCCGTAAATCCTTGACTTTCTATCCTGGGGTGACTTGGGACCTACTAACTAACTTTTCCTGACTTGATCCAACCCTTTTTCAACTCTTTGCCAAGACTCTTTAAAAGTACTATTCAACTGTGTGATCTTGGACACATTCTGCCTTGCTCTCACCAAGAGTGGGCCAGGCCTATGACTTTCTTGCTCCTCAGTAGATTCTGCCTTTTCTGACTTGCTCTGGTTCTCCTAAAGTGTTGGTATTGTGTATGTTCCTAATTATGACTTTTTCCCTCCCTTTTTAAATAAGTTATTGGAGTGCCATCTTAGGTTAAGCACTCACCTCTGTCTGAAAATAAGTGGTGCTTTAACTAATACTTGTTCAATAAATGATCAGGGATGTATATATATTAATAGTGACTGTGTTTGAACTTGCTTGTCATATTAGTGTTAGTGTATTTTACAAAGTGTGTTTTTAAATAAATAATTATATACTTTTATACCCAAGCTCTGGTCAGTGTTTGCTTGTGCTACTGTATATTGGTACCTATCTTGTATACTCTATATACTGTCTAACTCTTCTTGAGAGAAGTCTGGCTGCTCAGCCACAGCTACCAGGTAAATCTGGGTGGTACAGACTGCTACCAATTGGGTTTACTGCCAACACCTGTAGTCTTAAGCCTTTTGCAGTGGTCCCTAAGGGAACTGCACAGGTTTCTGCCTAACAGTGGCTTGGACACCCGAGGCCCATATCTGTATGGTGTGCCGTCTGCAGAAAGTGTGAAATTCACGTGTAAAACAGACTTGGGGTTACCTGTGTTTTAGGCTTTCCCCTTGGCGCCGAGGTAGGTACACCCACACATGCAAGGTCCTGTTTTCATCCGGACACCTGTGGGAACACGGAACAGTAGGCCATGTGTTGTTGGCTGCATGTTTTGATGGGTGAGCTGAGTGAAATTTGCGGGAAATGCGTTTTTTTCCCCACATTACAGACTTTGCGGGGGTGTCTGGGTAATAAATTCTGGGCCGATTTGCGCAAATAATACCTCTGCGGATTCCCATGGGTGTCCTCTTTTCGGAAATACATGCGGTTCCATGTTTTCCTTGGTGGCTTGGACACCCGAGGCCCATATCTGTATGGTGTGCCCGTCTGCAGAAAGTGTGGAATTCAGGTGTGAAAACAGACTTCGAGTTATCTGTGTTTTAGGCTTTCCCCTTGGCGCCCAGGTAGGTGCACCCACACATGTGAGGTACCGTTTTCATCTGGACATCTGTGGGAACACGGGAGGGTAGGCCATGTGTTGTTGGCGGCGTGTTTCGATGGGTGAGCCGAGTGAAATGTGCGGAAAAAGCATTCCCCCACCACATTTCTAACTTTGCGGGGGTGTCTGGGTAATAAATTCTGGGCCGATTTGTGCAAATCAAACCTCTGCAGATTCCCTCGGGTGTCCTCGTTTCGGAAATGCATGGGGTTCCCTGTTTTTCCTGGTGGTTTGGACACCCGAGGCCCATATCTGTATGGTGTGCCCGTCTGGAGAAAGTGTGAAATTCACGTGTTAAAACAGACTTGGGGTTACCTGTGTTTTAGGGTTTTCCCTTGGCGCCGAGGTAGGTGCACCCACACATGCGAGGTGCCGTTTTCATCGGGAGAACTGTGGGAATGCGAGACGGTTGGCCATGTGTTGTTGGCAGCGTGTTTCTATGGGTGAGCCGAATGAAATGTGCGGAAAATGCGTTTATTTCCCCACATTTTGGACTTTGCTGGGGTGTCTGGGTAATAAATTCTGGGCCGATTTGCGCAAATCCTACCTCTGCGGATTCCCATGGGTGTCCTCTTTTCGGAAATGCATGGGGTTCCCTGTTTTCCTTGGTGGCTTGTACACCCGAGGCCCATATCTGTATGCTGTGCCGTCTGCACAAAGTGTGAAAATTACATGTAAAAACAGACTTGGGGTTACCTGTGTTTTAGGCTTTCCCCTTTGCGCCCAGTGGGTGCACTGTTAGGGAGAATTCTCTGTTTAGGCTGAATTTCCTAACCTAGTGAGTCCCCCAGCAGCTTTGCTGGATTTCTGGAGTTTGTTTTTTCCATCCTGCCAAGAGTGAGACTCTTTTTCTCCCACTCTTGGACGTGATGTGTGTAATTCCTTTGAATGTCAATGTGTTATATGGGCTATGGGGTCTTTTACTCCATAGGGTCTCATATGTTTTTCTATGTGTGCTACACCGCACCCTCCGTGCCGTAGCCCTGGGGCGTCCTAGCGGACCTCCATCATAGACTCCATACCCGGGAACTGACTACTGTCTCCCCGGGCATGTAAAGTCACCATTGGCTTTACTAGACCTAAATTTACTAACAGAACTAGTACACACCATCCTATTGTGGACGTACTAGTAGGGGTAATTCGATTACTCCTAGGTCTGTTATTCGAGGGGGCACTGTCCCGTCCCCCCTTGTCGCGTTGTGGCTGGTGGCAGTGGAAACTACTTTTTACATTCGACCCCGAATATAACTCTATGGGATTCTTCCCATTGTTGGAGGTTAATACTTTTCCTCGTTAATCTCTAACATACCACCGGTTTATTTATCTTAAATAAATCTATCGGTTGGTATTTTGTGCCAGAACTCGGTTTTTAAAATGGCGTCTGTGTTCGTCTCTGTGACTCCTAAACCAAAGGTTGAGCCCTTTGTTCCACTTTTGGCGGGCCTCTACACAGAGGCCCTCCAAAGTGGTGCCATTCTGTCTGGGTACCACAGGGAGTGTGGGAGGGGGTTTAGGCACCCTGGACTGAGTTGCCTTGCCAACTCAAGTCTCACTCTGGTGTGATTGGCCCAAGTGGTGAGCTACCCCGCTCACCACTTAGCGTGTTTTGAGTGACAGCTAGGCTGAATGAATGGGGGTTTTCTGCATAAAAGCAGGGCTTTTGGGACTGGATCTTCAGAAGTCGCCACAGGACCTAAGAATCCGACGAGGGTAAAGCTGAGCCGACCTGCAACGATGACACCTGCGGTGGAGCCCTGCTGAACTGACTCACCACTTCCCGACTACAGAGGAGATCTCCCAGCCGGAGAGTCTCTTCCCCTGACTGGTGGGAACAACCAGTCCCCTTTGCTTTTTTTCTTCGTTTCAGGACGTAGTGGTCGAATTGCCCGTGCAGAGCACCCCGGCAACTGGATAGCCACTACCCCTGTACCAATACCAAAAGGTGGTGCCTTGTGACGGAGCACTCCGCGGCTGGTCTCTTCCCTGGTGGTGCAACGATCTTCCACTTTCCTTCAATGACGAGATCATCTCTTCTCTTGGCAAAGACCCGATGTGCATGCACCACCAGGAACAACTGCCCCCGCCGGAGCTGTCTCTCCACAAACAAGGTACCGTGTCCGCCTGGCTTCCCTTGTGTCGGTTAGCGTGAGGTGTCTGAATCCTCGCCTCTCCATTGGGTCGCTTCCAAGAGTTCTTATCTCTCTGTTCTGAACTGGTCCAATCTTTCTATAACAATTTGCGACAAAGACTCGAAGTGCATTTCCACTGTGATACTTTCTGGGACATATCGCCTTGCCCTCTCCCAGTGGGCCTGGCCTCTGAACTTTGCGATCTACAGTGAACCCTGCCTTACTTGCCTTGCATTTGTTCGTAAAAGTGTTGGTACTGAGTTGATTTCATACCCAGCCTTTCTCTCCCGTCCTAACGAATACTAGAGTGCCATCTAGGTTAAAGCATTCACCTCTGTCTGCAAATAAGTGGTGCCGTTGAACCTAGACTTGTCGAACTATTGTTAGGGGGATTGATTTTTCTTATAGTAATTGTGCTTGAAGTGTTTACCGTATTAGTGCCCGAGTGTTTTTCATAGATGTGTTTTATAAATAAATAACTATATATCTTTACACCGAAGCCTTGTTCCGTGTTTGCTTGTTCTACTGTGTAAATTGCCCTATTTTGTATACTCCACATACTGCCTAACTCTTCTTGAGGGAAGTCTGACTGCTCAGCCACAGCTACCAAGTGAATCTGTGTAGTACAAACTGCTACCAAGTGGGTTTACTGCCAAACACCTGTAGTCCTAAATCTTTTGCAGTGGTCCCAGAGGGAACTGCACAGGTTTCCGCCTAACATGCACCCACACATGTGAGGTGCCGTTTTCATTGGGACACCTGTGGGAGCATGGGAGGGTAGGCCATGTGTTGTTGGCGGCGTGTTCCGATGGGTGAGCCTAGTGAAATGTGCAGAAAATGCATTCCCCCCCCCCACATTTCGGACTTTGTGGGGGTTTCTGGGTAATAAATTCTGGGCCGATTTGCGCAAATCATACCTCTGCGGATTCCCATGGGTGTCCACTTTCCGGAAATGCCTGGGGTTCCCTGTTTCCCTTGGTGGCTTGGACACCGGAAGCCCCTATCTGTATGGTGTGCCATCTGCAGAAAGTGTGAAATTCACGTGTTAAAACAGACTTGGGGACCTGTGTTTTAGGTTTTCCCCTTGGTGCCGAGGTAGGTGCACCCACACATGCGAGGTACTGTTTTCATTGGGACACATGTGGGAACACGGGACAGTAGGCCATGTGTTGTTGGCGGCGTGTTTCGATGGGTGAGCTGAGTGAAATGTGCAGAAAATGCATTTTTTCCCACAGTTTGAAATTTGCGGGGTTGTCTGGGTAATACATTCTGAGCCCATTTGCGCAAAACATACCTCTGCCAATTCCCACGGTGTCCTCTTTTCGGAAATGCATGGGGTTCTCTGTTTTCCTTGGTGGTTTGGACACCCAAGGCCCATATCTGTATGGTGTGCCGGTCTGCAGAAAGTGTGGAATTCAGGTGTGAAAACAGACTTGGGGTTACCTGTGTTTTAGGCTTTCCCCTTGGCGCCCAGGTAGGTGCACCCACACATGTGAGGTACCGTTTTCATTAGGACGTCTGTGGGAACACGGGACAGTAGGCCATGTGTTGTTGGCGGTGTGTTTCGATGGGTTATCTGAGTGAAATATGCGGAAAATGCATTTCTTTCTCACATTTCGGACTTTGCAGGGGTGTCTGGCTAATAAATTCTGGGGCGATTTGCACAAATCATACCTCTGCGTATTCCCACTGGTGTCTTCTTTTCGGAAATACATGGGATTCACTGTTTAGCTTGGTGGCTTGGACATCCGAGGCCCATATCTGTATGGTGTGCCCGTCTGAAGAAAGTGTGAAATTCAGGTGTCAAAACAGACTTGGGGTTACCTGTGTTTTAGGCTTTCCCCTTGGTGCCCAGGTAGGTGCACCCACACATGTGAGGTACCGTTTTTATCGGGACACCTGTGGGAACGCAGGATAGTAGACCATGTGTTGTTGGCGGTGTGTTTCGATGGGTGAGCTGAGTGAAATGTGCGGAAAATGCATTTTGTTTCCCACATTTCGGAATTTGCGGGGGTGTCTGGGTAATAAATTCTGGGCCTTTTTTGCACAAATCGTATCCCTGCAGATTCCCACGGGTGTCCTCATTTCGGAAATGCTTGGGGTTCCCTGTTTCCTTGGTCGATTGGACACCCGAGGCCCATATCTGTATGGTGTGCCCTTCTGGAGAAAATGTGAAATTCACATGTAAAAACAGACTTGGGTTTACCTGTGTTATAGGCTTTCCCCTTGGCGCAGAGGTAGGTGCACCCACACATGTGAGGCACTGTTTTCATCGGGAAACCTGTGGAAACACGGGACGGTAGGCCATGTATTGTTGGCAGCGTGTTTCGATGGGTGAGCTGAGTGAAATGTGCGGAAAAATGCATTTTATTCCCCACATTTCGGACTTTGCGGGGGTGTCTGGGTAATAGATTCTGGGCCGATTTGCACAAATCATACCTCTACTGATTCCCACAGTTATCCTCTTTTCAGAAATGCATGGGGTTCCCTGGTTTCATTGGTGGTTTGGACATCCGAGGCCCATATCTGTATGGTGTGCCCGCCTGCAGAAAGTGTGAAATTCACATGTCAAAACAGACTTGGGGTTATCTGTGTTTTACGCTTTCTCCTTGGCGCCCAGGTAGGTGCACCCACACATGTGAGGTACTGTTTATATCGGGACACCTCTGGGAACGTGGGACGGTATGCCATGTGTTTTTGGCAGCGTGTTTCGATGGGTGAGCCGAGTGAAATATGCGAAAAATGCGTTTTTTTCCCACATTTTGGACTTTGCGGGGGTGTCTGGGTAATAAATTCTGGGCCGATTTGCGCAAATCAAACCTCTGCGGATTCCCACGGGTGTCCTCTTTTCGGAAATGCATGGGGGTTCCCTGGTTTCCTTGGTGGCTTGGACACCCGAGGCCCATATCTGTATGGTGTGCCCGTCTGCTGAAAGTGTGAAATTCACCTGTCAAAACAGACTTGGGTTTACCTCTGTTTTAGGCTTTCCCCTTGGCGCCCAGATAGGTGCACCCACACATGTGAGGTACTGTTTATATTGGGACACCTCTGGGAACGCGGGACGGTATTCCATGTGTTTTTGGCAGCGTGTTTCGATGGGTGAGCCGAGTGAAATGTGTGCGTAAAATGCATATTTTTTTCCTACATTTCGGACTTTGCAGGGGTGTCTGGGTAATACATTGTGGGCCGATTTGCGCAAATCATACCTCTGCGGATTCCCATGGGTGTCCTCTTTTCGGAAATGCATGGGGTTCCCTGGTTTCCTTGGTGGCTTGGACACCCATGGCCCATATCTGTATGGTGTGCCCGTCTGCAGAAAGTGTGTAATTCACGTGTCAAAACAGACTTGGGGGTTACCTGTGTTTTAGGCTTTCCCCTTGGCGCCCAGGTAGGTGCACCCACACATGTGAGGTACTGTTTATATCGGGACACCTCTGGGAACGCGAGACGGTATGCCATGTGTTTTTGGCAGTGTGTTTCGATGATTGAGCCGAGTGAAATGTGCGGAAAATGCATATTTTTTTCCCTCATTTTGGACTTTGCGGGGGTGTCTGGGTAATAAATTCTGGGCCGATTCGTCCAAAACATACCTCTGTGGATTCCCATGGGTGTCCTCTTTTCGGAAATGCATGGGGTTCCCTGGTTTCCTTGGTGGCTTGGACACCCGAGGCCCATATCTGTATGGTGTGCTCGTCTGCAGAAAGTGTGAAATTTAGGTGTCAAAACAGACTTGGGGTTACCTGTGTTTTGGGCTTTCCCCTTGGCGTCCAGGTAGGTGCACCCACAGATGTGAGGTACTGGTTGTGTGGTTTACAAAACGTTTTGACCCATTTGCTTGTGCCCTTTGTCACACAACCCTTTAATTTCCCAAATGTGCCTTACATTTAGTCGCTGCTTTAGGCACAATACACTTTTGTAAACTGCAAAAGTCACCTACCCTTGAAAAGGTCTGCCTGTGCTCTTTCAAAATAAGTATGCTTGCCATTCCTCACCACATTGGCTTTCCTGATTTACACATGCTATGTGCGTCTGTTCAGGCCATAAGCATAAAACTCCTGTGTACCATGGCTCAGTGTTTGGCTTGTGGTAATGCTTGTTTTGTAAAACGCTACAAAAAATGTGCGCTTTCCTAACTGCAAGGGTCGTAGGAATGTAGCAGAGCATTGCTTTTCTCAAAATTCATAGAAGCTATTGCCGTACCGAGCCAACCATGTCCACCACACACCTTTTTTTCCGGTCATTTTCCCCCTTTTCCCTCAATCTATGGCATTTACCCCTACCTAGTTGTTGCCCGACCTATGCAAATCACCCCTTCCTAAACTTGGAATTTTGTCTACTTTTCTGAAATATATGCCTTTCTGTCATCTAATTCGGCTTTCCTACCCTTTTCTTCCATTCCATCCATTCATGTGCAATTGGCAAAAATGGCCAAAATCGTTTACCTCTCACAAAACGGTTGATAACCACATCAAAATAATGTTTTTTCGTTTCCACTCAACCTGTTCTTGAAAGCCAGGAAATTGGAAAATTCAGCACAGCAGACCATTTGTTCCTAGCTCTTACAAGGAAAAAAACACACAGTCTTCTTTGTACGTCATTTTATTCGCATTTTTTTAAAAAACACAACATTTTCGCCATTTTTGGTTATTTTCTCTCACTCCCCTACAGCAACCTAGGATTCCTGGGTGGTGTTACGACTGCCTACATGTGGGAAAAAAGGGAGCCAAATTTGGCTGAGATATCTCATGTAACAAAAAAGTTACAAGGCATTGAATGGCCACATACCGAAATCACCAAAAAAGGCCTTGGCACTGGTGGGAAATACCCATGGCACTTAAAGGGTTAAACAATCTCTGACAAGGATGGGATGGGAAATGGCCGTAAGAAGCCAAAAGAAAGTGTTTTCACCCCGAAAGTCATTGAACAGTCTGGATGTTCGGGAACAGTCCTGTGAAGTTCGTGGATACTTCAGATGTTCGGGGACATCTGCGCCTATTTCTGCATTACAGGGTTAATGAAAAGCAGTTCTTGGATGGTTTATGACTTTGGAACTCAATGAAACTGCATGAAGGTTTGGAATTTTATTCTAGACTTGATTCTGAATGGTTTTGAAAAGTGTGGAGCTGTTTTATCAAGAGAGAATAAATTAAGAAGGGGTCCCAAAATATTGTAAAGGCTTATAAATGTGGTGCCATTTGACGAATCTGCACACAAGTTTGCAAAACGATTTTAAATCTAAATACAAATGTTTTTTGTAAAGTTTGGTGGGATTTTCCCAAGAGGGGGCTAAATTAGAGGGGAGTCTCAACATTTTTTGATGGCTTATAACTTTGTTGCCATTTGACAAATGTGGGCAAAGTTTTTCAGAAAGATTATAGACACAACCTTCAATGTTTGTGTGAAGACTGAATGGATTTTGTCAAGTGGAGGCTACATTATATGACTATTGTATGTACATACATCTTGACACTTTTGAAAAAATAAAATCTGGGTGGATTTCAAGCAAACTTGTGTATGGAGCATTGGCAAGGATCTTAAAGTATGGTTTTGCAAATGTGCCTGTGTTTTATTTTTTGACAAGTGTCATAATGTAGGTACAAAAAATTGTGATATACCTTTGGTGACTGAGGTATAGCCTGTGGCCATGGGAAGTGGGCAGATTGTCTGTGTCATGGTTTAAGGTCATGACCCGAATAATCTGGCTACTGGCCATGACCGTGATGGATGAAAAATGGGGTAAAAGTGGCCATGTCCACCTGGGACCGGTTATGTGGTAAAGTTATTCAAAAGTGGGATAGGTTTGAAAGGGAAAAAAAAATGTGCTCGTGGTAATATGGTCATAGGGTTCTGTCTTCGCCTTCTGCAGGCTGCCATGGAAAGGGAAGAGGGGCTCTGTATGGAACCCCGCATTCACTTTCTATGGTGGCCATCTTCGAAAAGGATTTTCCTTCCTTGTAGGAAGAAAATCTATTTTTTAGCACCCTGAGTTTCCGCTTTGGGAACCAGGGGTGCTAATGGCCTTTAACCCTGATTGCAGGGGCTGCAATGAAGGATCATTTCCGGAGCCCTCGCTATTTATGTATTTATTTATGATGCCCTGAAGCCCACAGGCATCAGTGGGAACACAGACACACTTCGCTTGGGCCGATAACTTGGGCTGCAGGGCCATTATCCCCCATTCCAGTCCCTGGAACGGGGGATGAATGCCACATTATCCCATTAGCATAACACAAAATGCTAATAGAAAAGTTGGAAAAACGTATTCGGTCTATGTACTTTACTGAGAAATGTAGAGTAGATGGAGTTTATAAGATTATTTTTTTTGTTCTATTTTTGAACTGTGAAAGGTGGTTCTTAAAGGAAGCTCTCTTTTGTTGTTTTAAAAAGAAAATGTTTGCAGGAGAGGTTAGAACGTAAGGTGAGGAGGTAAATGAGGGAAGAGGTACCAAGCACTAATATGGAGGGGCAGGTGGACAGGGGAAGATGTTGCACGTGTGTTACTTCTAAGGTAGTGGGCAGTGTTTTGCATGCTCCTTGATTAAAGCTTCAAAAGCACTTTGAAATGGCTTCCCCCTGCAGAGTGGTGTGTTGCAGTATATACAGAGGACGGTTCTCTTCCAAAGATATGGATCAACAGCCTCTTTTATTGCTTTCAAGGTAGCTGGTGGGATTTTGTGTCCCACAGAAGTAGGCTATGTGGTTACAGTATTGGTTGAGCAAGATGATGAGGAGGAAGACAGCCTACTACTTGCTAAGAAAGGAACAATCTTTCTGAGAGCATTGCGGTAGTTGTATTTCGTGTGGTGGCACATGGAGGTGGACGCGTAGGAGTAATGTCTAGGTATTCCATGACTGAGTACAAAGTTGCACTCAGTGCATTTCACTTTTCTAGCTTAAGCCTTTGGTACATTCCCAACAGTGGTAAAGAACTGCCACACGCATGATTCTCTCTGGGTGCTAGAGGTAGGCACTTCCTCTACTTGATCTTCTTGGTCCCCTTCATTGTCTTTGGAAATACTGTGCTGTTTTTGTTGCGTGGATCCTCCAGCTGGTGGTGGTGGTGGCTCTTGGGGAGGTGGGATGGCAATTGCTGATGCCATTTTTAAGATAAATAGCACTATTGCTACTATTCTTCTAAGTATGTGCTTTGTTCTACATTGTTAATGGATAATGATTCAGAATAGGTGTAGGATGCAAGGGTACATTCTGATCTTGAAAGTTCCTATATCAGTAGAATATGCAGTTCCAAACTGTCCTCGAAGCAAGGACCCAAACGTGAAGTGCAAACACCTTCATGGATACGTCATCATTTTGAGCGCATAGTCTCTTGGCACTGTCTGGAAGGTCCGCAATGATGTCAGACGTTTGCGGACATCGACAGAAGCAAAAACAATGAGAAAAGTATAGAAGTGTAAAAAATTATGCTAGAAGGTGGGAAATGGCAGAGTTTTAAGGTGAAACTTTGTAAATTGGTAAAACATGTTGCAATATGATATTAGTAAGTTGTAGGAAAATAGCATGCACTGGTAAAAATCATTAAATTCTCTGAAAAAAATGTTGTTAAAGAGACATTATGGTTAATTTGCACCAATAAAAACCTATACAAATCACTGAAAAAACTTTGTTAAAGGGACTTTATGTTAAGTTGCACTAATACAAACCTATGAAATTCAATGCAAAAACTTTGTTAAAGGGACGTTATGGTTAAGTTTCAGTAATAAAAACCTATGAAATTCAATGAAAAAACTTTGTTAAAGGGACGTTATGTTAAGTTGAACTAATAAAAACCTATGAAATTCAATGAAAAAACTTTGTTAAAGGGACATTATGGTTACAAGTAAAACTGAAAAACTGAAAAACCTCAGAAATTCGCCAGTTATGGTAAGCTAATTAACCACAGCTCGCGCCACCACCGTGCACTGCTAAGACTAACACCCAGGACATCAAAGATGACATCACAAATGTAATTGATGACATCAGATGTGAAATTAATTTTGATGAAAAGTCCCTACAAGGGTGTGTGTTTATGATGTTGGTAACAAGATGTCGGGGGTTATTGTGTAATGTTAAACATGTAATAACTAGCTAACAATTCAAGACTTACTACACACTTGTGCTAGTACAAACAATACAAATGAAGACCCACAATGCATACAAATCCTAGGCACATACAGGGAAACTAATGTAAGGAAGAAAGAAACAGCATCATCAGAAAACGTTAATAGCATTAACGTTTATCTTCATGTATTCAAATGAAGTGTGTGTTTGAGGCCTGCCTATTTCCCCATGTACGTGCACCATGAGCTGAGACCAAACCCTAAGGGAAGTACTTTAATAACATATGACAAGGTCAATGTCTAGATATACAGCAGCTTTTGAATTTTAATATTCTGACTGTCAGTGAACAAAAACAAGTGGGCAAGATTTGTGATGTCATCTTTGATGCCCTGGGTGTTGGTCTTAGCAGTGTACGGTGTTGGCACATGTTATGGTTGCTTAGCTTACCATAACTGGCAAATTTATGAAGTTTTTCAGTCTTACTTGTAACCATAACGTCCATTTAACATAGTTTTTTTCATTGAATTTCACAGGTTTTTATTAGTGCAACTTTATCATAACGTCCCTCTAACGTTTTTTCATTGAATATATATATATATATATATATATATATATATATATATATATATATATATATATATATATATTACGTTATGGTTAAGTTGCTCAACCCACAGGAAGAGCACTTATTGGGCGTCTTATAACTTGACCCCCCACCCCGGACGAATCCTCACGAAACATTTGCAAAACAAGTATGTGTCACTGTTACATCAATCGTTGGTGAGGTTTAATCAAGAGGGGAAATGTATAGGGAGGGTCCTAAAATGTGGGGTTTTTGCTATGGATGCATTGAAATGAAAATTGCTCACGTCTACAGCCCAAAACGCTGGTAGGATTTTCAGCAAATTTGTGCAGGAGCCGCGGCTTGGTCCCGAAAGCGTGATTTTGTACATTTGTTGTAAATCCGTCCAGTAGTTTTTTTCTAAACAACCAAAAAGGAGGCCAAAACAAATTAGTGATATCTGGGTCCGGTTTGTGGACTCGCTTCCCTGTTCAGTCTGCGGACGGGCCTCTGATTCGCCCAGGGGCCGAATTGATGTCCATGGATATCAGGCATTCTTGCTGATTGGATGCTGAAGAGAGTTAGGTGCATCAGATTTTTGGGAAATGCCGGCCATATTGGATAAGTAAAGAGTTGGAGCAGACCGGAGAGAGCTCAGTGGGGAAAAAGTCTTGGAAAACAAATCTTTGGTCATTTGGTGGTGGAAGGAAGGGCTGGGAAGGGTGGGGGAGTGGAAAAAAAAGATGATATGGGGCTGTTTTTGTCAGTTGAAAAAGGACGGGCAGGTGCCGTAGTTGTCCGCGGACATTGCGGTGAACGGGCGGTTTTGAAAAGACATTTGGGGTTATTTGATGGCTGGAAGAGGGTGTAGAAATGGTAGAGAAGTGGAATCAAAGTAATGTAGAGCTGTTTGTATAGGTGAAAAAATAGTTTGTAAATGCTGCAGTCAATTTTGGTGTCGGCGGACATCATTTCGATTGCAATGGGTTGGGGGTGAGTTTTATTTTTTGACTGTATATGATACATACTTGTTATGCAGTTAATTGTGTTGTGGTCAGTGGGCAGATTCTGCAGGGCATGGCGCAGGCCATGCCCTCCAGAATTTGTGCACTGGTTAAAATCACCACAGTAGTAATATGTGAATTGTAATTATAGTTAATGTAATAGGAGTATGGCCAGAATCACCATAGTAGGAATATGTGTACAGTAATTGTTAAATATTAGATATTAAGTATTTATATCGTGCACCGTCACCAATGGAGTTGGTCCCCAGGCACTCTGGCAGATCTGTAAAACAAGAAGGCAGGTGGGGATGGGTTAGTCAGGAGAAGAGGAGTAGAAGAGTGAGAGGGGTAGTGTGCTGTTGGAGGCTTCAGTTCGGTGTACACCGTGCAGGTTTATAGTGATAAAGTCGAAATACAAAATGTCGAAAGTCAAAATGTCGAAACCAAATGTCAGACAAAAATAAAAAATCGAATGTCATTTTTTAAAAATGTTCTGTTCTAAATGGGGGGTTGCCCCCAAGCCCCATTTTTTTTAAACCCTTTTTTTAAACACACGAAAGCAAAAAAAAACATGCAAAATAAAAAATGACATATTCCGAAAAAATATTCGATTATTTTTTGTTTGACATTATGTCTTTCGACATAATGTTTTTGACTTAATCACTACCTACCCACCTTGCACGGAGCTTTGATGTAAGTATTGGACTGGGGCGAGACCTTGTGTGTTGTTGCTGCTGTTTATGTGTTGTTGGTTTGTTGTTGATGCAGGTGTGGTAAAGTGCGTGCAGTTTGCTGGCCGAGAGTTGGTTGTGTGGATTTTCGGGTGAGTTAGGTATGCAGAGATTTGAAGGTAGGGTTAGTGGGTTGAGTTAGGTATGCAGAGATTTGAAGATAGGGTTAGTGGGGTGAGAATCCTGGTTGTGGGACACCCTGATCGATTTATTTTGTATTGCTAAGGGTGGGATTAGTTGCTACAATCCTTTGACCGTCTGACTGTTGTGAAAGTTAGCGTGGCGCAGTTCCTGCTGTATTTTAATGAGCTTTGTATAATGTGATTGGTGCGTCTATTCTCCTTCTTAGGTGTCGGAACTGAGGTTGGGTGGTCCCTATTTCCTTTTTGTGTATGTTAAATTGGAGTGTTGGCGCTTGGGTGTGGTACTGGGTAAGGATGCTATTGACGAATCATCCAAGTGTTTCCATCTTGGTCTGCCTAAATATTCAGCCTTTAATGTCCATCTCTCATGGCCATGGTTGGTATGTCGTGGGGTGTCTTCCTTACATTCTGTTTGTAGTTGATGCTTGGTGGGAACCGGGATCAGTGTCTTCATTCATCATTGTTTTAGATGTGTGTGTGTCCAAGTGGGTGGTCTTCTAGTTAGGCAGTGAAGAGCCAGGATTTGAGTAGTTTCCTGAATATTAGGTGGTTTCTTGTGTTCCGTATATTCTGTGGTAAGTCATTCCAAGTTTTCGGTGCCTGATGAGAGAAAGAGGATCCTCCGAGGTTTCTTTTGTTATAGGGTTTGGGTTCCAAGCAGATGTCGTTGCTTGATCTGAACGTTTTTGTTGGCTGATGTAGACGTAATTTGTCTCAGGAATTTTGCGCCTTGGTTGTGTATTGCTCTGTGCGTGATGCACATTGATTTGAATTTCATTTGTTGTTTTATTGGTGGCCAATGGAGTGTTTTTAGCACATGTGAGATGTATTGTCTTCGGGGTAGCTTGAGAAGCAGTCTGGCTGCCATATTTTGTATGTGTTGTAGTTTTGTTAGCAGTCTTTCAGGCATACCCAGGTATAGGCTATTGGTGTAATCTACTCTGGACATGACGAGAGCGATGATGGTAAGTGTTTTGTTGCGGAATGACAGGAACGGTAGAATCCTTTTTGCCGTTTACAGGAGAAAGAAGCATTTCTTGAGTAGAGCATTTACTAGAGCAGAGGTCTTCAATCTGTGGGGTGCGCCCCCCTTGGGCGGCATGTCCACATGCCTGGGGGGCACGTGATGCCTTAGTGAAAAACGAGTAACAACTTTTTTTTTTGTTTTTATTTTCTGCTGCACTGAACTGAGCATGTGCAATGGGGAGCCACTGGCTCCCATGCACATGCTCAGCCAGTGCGATGTGGTGGGGCGTGGCCATAAACCAGGAAATAAACAAAGCCTGGACGCATGCTTTGCTGCATTTGGATCGCGCATCCAGGCTGCGTTGTGGTGTCCTGTGTTCCCTGCTGCTTCTGCCCATTCTGCCCGTGAGAGGTAACTCAGTCAATACTCACCCCTTTGCGGTCCCCCCTGCGCCCCTCTCCCTCTGCGGCACCCACATTAGGGGGCATGGAGGAGAGGAGGCGAGCAGGGGACCGAAGCTGCTTTGCCGGTTTTGTGTTTATAACGCAGCTCCCCCATGGCAGATTGCTGGGCTCCAGCAATCTACCACGTGTGAGCCACGTTATGAATACAGCACCAGTCCCCTGCACCCCTCTCCCTCTGTGGCACCCACATTAGGGGGCATGGAGGAGAGGAGGTGAGCGGGGGACTGAAACTGCTTTGCCGGTGTTGTGTTTATAACGCGGCTCCCCCATGGCAGATTGCTGGGGTCTAGCAATCTGCCAACGGGGGAGCCACGTTATGAATACAGCACCGGTCCCCCCTGCGCCCCTCTCTCTGTTTCTAACTGAAAACCAACCAATCTTCACATTGATGCAATATTGAATGGCAGCTTTGCAAACATTAGAAAGGCTTGTAGGAAGCCGGGAACCTTGGGTACCGTCACCAGATCATACGCAGCGGCACAAACAGAGCACCTGATATACACCCTTGTTGTTGCCAATGTGCAGCTCAGATCCAGCACGTGGCCCGTAGGATGCAGATAAGAATCACTTAAGAATGGAGCATCTTCATAACTATTCTGGAGTGTAAGGGTGACGACTATGGATGCACATCCTACCAAACACAGCAGGAGAGAATAAAGAGAACTGGGATCACACTCTTTCTGTAGATCAAATTAGGGTTCCACTTGAGCTGGACCTTGGGTGGTGGTCGAATTCATAAGTAGATATACAAGAAATGTAAGCCATATTCCTGTTGATGAGTGACAGACAGGATTGGACTGGCCAATAGGGTAACCCCAAAAGCACAGCACAACATGCTAGTTAGTGTGAGTCAATGTGTTCGGTTAAAGTGGACCAGTTGTGTGACATTTTAATGAGTTACTTCACTGGTGGTACTTACCAAATATTCTTTAAAATGCACTATTTGCAACACATTTTACCAACCAAAAAAACCTTGAGGATTAATCAAACAGTCTGTCACGAAACAAACCTTTTTGATTGATGCCTGTGTTAATGTTATGCCCTGCCCGTCCTTGGCATCAAGGGAATCAATAATCCCTCCCCGATGGCTGTTTCATAACGGAGCAGTGCTGGCATTGGGCCAGATTGATCGGGATCCTGCTAAAAATTGTCTCTCCCGAATCCATGTGCACCCCTCATAGATTTTAGTATGTTAGGACTGCTTAAAACAGTGCCCTGCTGCTGAAGCCAGGATCCACACTGAGATCACATGGGTCAGAAGTGAGACGCTTCAAGGCAAACTCGTGAATGCAAGTTTAAGCAGCACTTTCAAGTTGGGAAATGCCGTTTGAGAGTAGGTAGGAAGGGCGTCTGGGGGACAGGGTTGTCAGTGCCATGAGGATCAGGGATTCGAATCAGGGATTTCAACCCTGTCTATTTCTGGGGCTGTACCTATCTCTGATGCATTTTACCCAAGAGCTGGGTTTATCTCCTGCTCATCTAACATCTAATCCTAATTTGAAGTCTCAGGTAGACCCATATATCCTTGACTAACTGTTCTGTTTTCATTGCAGCAGCATTGCTCCATGTAACCTTGACCAACTGTTCTGTTTTCATTGCAGCAGCATTGCTCCAAGCGTCGGTCTATCAACCAAACCACCTGTGTTCCAGGAAGAAAAACCCAGTGAAGCACTTGCCCCAGTCACGCAGGTAAGGATTTATTTTCCCTCTGTGCCATTGGATGAGTACATATGCTAATGTTTTATATCAACCCTGTGCAAGGTTGCGCCTGCAACCTAGTCCGGGACCACACTTCAAAAAGAAATTAGAGCCAGGCCTGCATGATCTGAATAGGAAGTCTTCTGAGACTTGTACCAATGTATTTTAATCCAACCAGTGTGTCTGCCCATTTTTGCGTGGGGCTTCCCTCCCCCACTCCCAAGCTTTTCAGACCGTTTTTTGGGAATTTTTGCTTTTTAAAAATCTCCTCTCCTTTTTTCCCCACCCCATATTTCAGACCCTTTTTTGCATGGGGTATTAACCACCAACCGCAACCTTTTCACATGGCTCAGTTTAACTCTTTGCATGTGGTGTTTGACATTTTTACATTTCTTTTTGGGTGCATTTTTAATTTTTTTAAACCGTTTGCAATGTTTTGACAGCTTCAGGCTCCTTTTCTCGATGGATCGTTTTCTAGTGCCCAAAGATGGTAGGGATCTGAAACATAAAGTGGAAGGAGAGGTGGGAACAGACAAAAGAAATGTAAAAACACGGAAATATGATGACTCTTATTTGGACTTTGGGTTCACATGGATCACAGTTGCTGGGGAAGTGAAGCCACAGTGTGTGATTTGTGATACTACATTAGCAAATGACAGCCTGAAGCCAACAAAATTAAGGCGGCATTTGGAAACCAAACATGCCGATTTAGCAAAAAAGACCAGGGATTTCTTTGTACGGCAGTTGCAAGGCACAAAAAAGCAAAAAGAGACTGTTAAAAATGTGATCTCTGTACCTGCAAATGCTTTGAAAGCATCTTACCACATTCCATACTTTCTTGGAAAAAACAAGAAGCCTTTTATAGATGCTGAAAAAGTGATTCTCCCAACCATTCTCACTGTCAACCGGGTTATGCTTGGTGAAAGTGCAGCAGAGAAATGCAAAAGTATCCCTATGTCAGACACAACAATTTGCCGCCGTATTGCCGACCTGTCCTCTGGTATCAGTACAGAATTGATATTGCACTTGAAAGACAGTCAGTTCGCCCTACAGTTGGATGAGGCCACCGACATATCTAAAGAAGCTCACTTGATCGCCTATGTGAGGTACTGCCATGGAAAGGAGATGTTGGAGGACTTCTTGTTTTGTAAGCCAATTAAGGGCAGAGCAACTGCACCTGAACTCTTTGAAATTTTAAACAACTTCCTAAATTCCAACTGCCTAAATTGGGAGGCGTGTGTTGGTATTTGCACGGATGGTGCTCCTTCAATGTGTGGTGCTAGAGCTGGGCTAAAAGCAAAAGTATTGGCAGTAGCTCCACATATTGTGTGGACACACTGCATGATACACCGGGAAGCTTTGGTTGTGCACAATATGGGGCATGAACTCACACAGGTTTTGACTTCTGTTGTAAAGATTGTACATTTTATTAAGATGCACCCCACAAGAGCCCGTCTGTTTGCCACCTTATGTGCAGAAATGGGAGCTGACCATGATGCTTTGCTGTTTCACACAGAGGTCAGGTGGGTATCCAGGGGAAAGGTTTTAAATCACATCTATGAACTCAGGAACGAAGTGAGACACTTTCTATTGGATTTAGACCAGACAAAAGCAGAGTCTCTGTGTGATTCACGCTGGCTTGTACTGTTGGCTTATCTTGACGACATCTTCGAAAAGCTACATTTTCTAATCCTCTGCCAGCAATGCACAGAAAACACATCATTTTCCATGAATGCAAAAATAACGGCATTCAAGAAGAAGCTGGAGCTTTGGAGGAGGAGGGTTGATATTGGCATTGCCGATGCGTTCCCATTATTAGAAGATGCTCTTGAGGAGACGGAGTATGATCTTTCATGTGTTTCTGAAGTAATTGGAAACCATTTAAATGCTTTCGGAACCAGTCTCGAAAAGTACTTTCCTGAGGACAATTGCAACATGAATGACTGGGTTCAGCCTTTCCTAGCAGGCGTAGGAGCCCATCTCCCAATACAACTCCAGGAGGAACTAATGGAGCGCCAAAGTGACCGCCTACTAGAGAGCCAATTCAGAAAATTGTCTTTGGGTGCATTTTGGCAGAACCAAAAAGGAGGTAGAACTGCTACTTCCAAGGTTCATCACCAATTTTTGTCACTGAATGAAGCAAAACAAGTAATTTACATTGGGGAACCTGGTATCCTAGTACTAATGGATTGAATCCCTTAGTTCATAACCCATGAAATTGTCCAGAAGGGAAAAAGAAACTCACACACATCAAAGACTGTGGATATACATAGTTTGTATTGAGACAAAAACATCAAAACACAATTGTGACAAAAACATCAAAAGGCAATTGTGAAAGCATACATATAACAGAATTCAATATTCTGAGCATAGACAAATGGTAAAAACTGAGTTACAAATCGTCTTCAGTACATGATTAGTTTGCAATGTATGGCATAACCCGAGAGGGAAAAGTACAAAATGTAATGGAAATGCCGAACTTAACCCATGAATGAAACATGTGGAAATCAAAAGCGCCTGTAACTTGGCGCTGTAGTCGACCTGTAACCATCTAGGTCCAAAGTAGCTTAAATGCAGAAAGTATTTAATCTTTCAGGTGTCAAAGCATCTAGTCTTACAGGTGCCAATGTGGCAGGGGGAACATGGCCAGGATTAGATGTTGAATTCTAGACAGCAAACAAAAGTGGATATTATATACACAATATATAATACCAAAACCCCAAAGACATGGGTTTATACAACCCCCTTGTACATAGTACACGTTTCGGTGGTGAAGTCATCCAACTTGAGAATACATCAGAGGGATGTGTATTATTATACAAGAACCGCCTTCATCAGGGCAGATGGGTGGCCCCTTTAAAGAATCTACACAATTCTCTCTTCCTTTCCTTCTGAGGGATGGAGCACAATCCCTTCAAGAGAGTACTCTGTTCATGAATTTGCTCTTCAGCCCTTGAAGTGCCATCATGCAGCTTCCCCTTCCTCTCCTGTGGACCATGATTGATATTAAGGTTGCCTTAGAGTTCACTGCAAAATGTATTAAGGCTCATAGCCTGACCAATTCCAAGCAACTGCAACCCAGCAACAACTTCTTCTTCTTCTTCTTCTTCTTCTTCTTCTTCTTCTTCTTCTTCTTCTTCTTCTTCTTCTTCTTCTTCTTCTTCTTCTTCTTCTTCTTCTTCTTCTTCTTCTTCTTCTTCTTCTTCTTTTCAGACATTTTGGCAACATGTGTCTGCAGAGTTTCCAACTTTATCGAAATGTTCAGTCAATGTAGTGTTACCTTTCAGCACCTCATACCTGTGTGAGATTGGGTGCACTTGTGTTAGGGAGACTTCTCTGTTTAGGCTGAATTTCCTAGCCTAGTGAGTCCCCCAGCAGCTTTGCTGGATTTTTGGGGTTTATTTTTTTCTCCTGCCAAGAGTGAGACTCTTTTACCCTCACTCTTGGACATGATTTGTGTGTGTTTCTTTGAATCTAGATGTGTTTAATGGGCTATGGGGTCTTTTACTCCATAGGGCTTCATGTGTATTTGTGATATGTGTTACACAGCACCCTCAGTGCAGTGACACAGGGGTGTCATAGTGACCCCCCAGTATAGACTCCATACCCTGGGACTGACTACTGTCTCCCAGAGCATGTAAAGTCACCATTGACTTTACTAGTCTTAAATTCTGAACAGAACCAGTACAAACCATCATATTGTGGACGTACTGGCTGGGGCAATTCGATTGCCCCAGGGTCTGTTAGTCGAGGGGGCACGTCTCCGTCCCCCCTGATCGATTTTGACTGGTGGCAGTGGATACTACTTTTTATATTCAACCGCAAATATTTTCCTATGGGATTTCCCATTGTTTTAGGCTACTATCTTTATTTAATTATTTACGGTAGTCTCGAACATACCGCCGGTTTATTTAATTAATATTAATTCTCTGGTTGGTATTTTTTGCCAAAACTTGATTCTAAAATGGCGTTTGTGTTCTCTTCTGTGACTCCAGCCCAAGTCGAGCTCTTTGTTCCACTTTTTGGCGGTCTTCTCCACAGAAGCCCTCCAAAGTGGTGCCACTCTGTCTGGGGTACTTAGGAGGGGTGGAGGGGAATTTAGGCACCCTGGACTGAGTTGCCTTGACAACTCAAGTCGCACTCCATCCTGATTGGCCCAAGTGGTGAGCCGGAGGGCTCACCAATTAGCATGTTTGAGTGACAGCTAAGCTGAGTGAATGGGGGTTTGCTGCATAAAAGCAGGGCTTTGGGGACTGGAACTTCAGAAGTCGCCACAGGACCTAAGAATCCGACGAGGGAGAAGCTGAGCTGACCTGCCACGACACCACCACCGGTGGAGCCCTGCTGGACCGTCTCACCACTTTTCCCAACGACAGAGGAGATCTCCCGCCGGAGAGTCTTCTTCCTTTGACTGGTGGGGATAACCAGTTTCACTGTCTTTTCGCCTTCCCGACGTACCTCGTGGCCGCCTTGCCTGTGCCAAGCACCCCGGCAACCGGGATACCACATTTTACCACGACCGCGAAACAAAGGTACCACCTTTAACTGGAAAACTCTGCAGCTGGTTTCTGCCCTGATAGTGCAACGACCTTCATCTTTCCTCCAAGTCGAGATCTTCTCTTCCCCTGGACGATGACGCAACTTGCACCCACTACCAGGAACAACTGCCACCGCTGGAGGATCCTTCCCACTTAAGGTACCGTGTCCCGCCTGGCTTCCCTTGCTACCGACTGTACGGGGTAGATTTAGCCCCCGGCTTTCGAACCTGGGTTAGCCTGGCACACCCTGGCTAAACTTTCCTAAGCCTTTCTAAACTCATTTTGAACCCTCTGCAAGACTTTCTAAGCCTAGTGTAACTGTGTGATCTTGGGCGCATTTGTGCTCTGCTCTCTCTAAGAGTGGGCCCAGCCTTTGGACTTTGGCTCACCAGTGACTTTTGCTCTTCTGCTTTGCTAACAGTGTTCCTGAATCTTAGAGTGGTGTACCTTTCCATATTCTGTCTTTTTCCCTCCCTTTCTCACAAACTTATTGGAGTGCCATCTAGTTAAGCGCTCACCTCTGTATGAAAATAAGTGGTGTTTTACAGTGACTTATCTGATAAGGAAAAAGGGGTGTATATATTATAATAGTAACTGTGTTTAGAATATTTTACAATAAGAGTGCTGGAGTGTTTTCAACAGTGTGTTTTTAAATAAATAATGATATACTTTTATACCAAAGCTCTGGTCAGTGTTTGCTTGTATTGTTGTATCTGAGTGCCTATTGTGTATACTTTGCATACTGCCTAACTCTTCTTGAGGGAAGTCTGACTGCTCAGCCACAGCTACCAGGTAAATCTGGGTGGTACAGATTGCTACCAAGTGGGTTTACTGCCAACACCTGTAGTCTTAAATCTTTTGCAGTGGTCCCTAAGGGAACTGCACAGGTTTCTGCCTAACAACTTGTAGCTGTAACGAGAAAATATCGGTCAAAGCTGGAGGTGGAAGAAAACCTGCAGTTGGCTATTTCGAAAATAGAACCCAATATTGACAGTGCTGGCTGGTGAAAGGCAGGCCCACCATTCACACTAGTTCTCCAGTTTGCCACTGTCCAATTTGCAAGTGACAGCATTGACAGTACGTTGTTGTACTTGAGAAACACATTGTTGCAGCACTTTCATAGCAAATGTTACTACAGGACAGCAATATTGGCTGTTTTCGTTTGTGTGAAATAAATATCCAACACTATTTTTAGTCGAGTCCTCTGTATTATAGCAAAATAATCTGAATACTTTGTTCACAAATATGTGTCCTTTAATTTGATTTGAATCATTGCTAGCAATGATTTTGAAACAACATGGTGTTTGGCATTCACTCCTTCGTTAGAGGCACCATTCTACGCCAGCGTGCGATAACCGTTCGCAACCGAGTACAATTTTTGAGTCCATGTGTATAGGGGGGTGGCTGGGCCGGAGAAATTTTTCTTAGGGGGCTCAGTGTCAAAAAGTTTGCAGACCACTGCTCTAGAGTAAGATTGTTGTCCATCAGGCCTCGATGGCGCTGGGGTTGTGCCGAGTTCTCTTGGCCAAGGGATGTAGTTGGTGTCTTCTCCATTTTCTGTGACGATCATATCTCTGTTTTGCCTGGGTTAATTATGAGGTAGTTTGAGTTCATCCAGTTGAATACATCACCAAGGCAGTTTTCTAGTGTTGTGTTTTCTTCTTGGGTGTCTTGTATTTTGAAGATTATTTGTGTGTCGTCAGAGTAGTTGTAGCAGGTGAAAAAATGGCTTTTGATTAATAGAGATAGGTAGATGTTGAATAACAGCAGGCAAAAAGAAGATCCTTGTGATACTCCGCATGTGCAGTCTCTTGGGTTGGACTGGAAAGGATTCATCCATATGGTTTCCGTTCTATTTGATTGGATGGATTTGATCCATAGTAGGACGGTGTCTGTTATTCCCAGTCCTTCTAATCTCATTATGAGGATGTTGTGGTTGACTGTGTTGAATGCTGTGGATAGGTTTAGAAGTATCAAGGAAGTACTGTTGTGTGAGTCTGTGTTTGCTTTTAGGTCATCCCATATTGAGAGGAGAGCTGACTCAGTTCCTTTCATTGGTCTGAAGCCAACCTCTGCCTGGTCTAGTAGGCAGTGCTCTTAAAAGAATTCTTGGGTTGTTTTGTATATGTAGGTTTTGAGCAATTTGGCTTTGTATGGGATGTTGAAGATGGGTCTGTAGTTGGAGAGGTCCTCTATGTTTACTGCTGTGTCTTTGAGTAGCGGCCTGATGTACGCTGATTTGAAGGAGTGTGGCACTTTGCCCATTTAGATTGAAAGATTGAGGACATTTCTGTGTTATTCCATGGGCGTTCCATGCTTGAGAATATATTTGTATATGTCCGGGGGGCAGGGGTCCTCGGGAGAGCCTGATTTGTTGCTTTGATTTACCAGTTTGACGAAAGTCAGAACTGATATTTCGAGGAAGCTTTGTAGTTGTTCGGGTGTTCCTCATGAGGATAGGCAGAGTCTATAGTATGATCGAGTGGTCTGCTTTGTATGGTTTGTTGAATGGTGATGATTTTGTTTTTGAAGTGGTCTGCTAGGTTATTGCATAGTTTCCTCAAATGTATTGGCGTGTTGTTGCAGCCCGGCAGATTTTTTATTTCATTTATGATTCTGACGAGTTCTTTTTGGGTGTTTGGTGCTTTGAAGATTTGGTTGTCATAGTGTTTCCTCTTCACTTTTTGTATTTCCTTTTTGTATGATCAGATATGTTGCAGAAATTTCAGTTTATTTGCAGTGTTGTTTTTGTTCCTCCATTCCAGTTCTATTTTTCGTTTCTTTTTCTTTTCATGATGCAGAGTAGTGAGGTGAACCATTTTGCCATTGTTCTTTTGCGTAAAGGAGTGAAAGGTTTTTCTTTGGTGATGGCTTCTATGGTTGTTTCGATCCAGGTGTGAAGTAGGGCTACTTTTTTGTCTAGGTCAGCTTCTGCCATAAGTGTTGCTTGTGGTTTGCTGAGTTCCATAAGTTCAGTTAGGTTGGTGTTTTTGATGGTTCTCCAGTTTCTTTTCATGGTGATCAGTGGTTTGTCTTGTTGCTTGTTTATTGGAGCGGTCATTGTGATTATGAATGGAATGATGAGTAGGTCGCTCCAGAGTATTTGAATTGGGATGCCATGGTAATGAGTTCTTTATTGTTAAAGATTGTGTCAAGTGTATGCCCTGCCAAGTGGGTTGCTCCTTTGACTAGTTATTGTAGATTAATTGCTACTAGTTGGGCGGTTAAAGATTTTTGTGTGGTTGTGGTTTCTTCATCAAACCAGATGTTGAAATCTCTGAGGATGATCAGATGATTATGCTTGATGGCTACAATGGTGATTGCTTCCGTGAAGGCATCAATGATGGTTGCATCTTAGGCTGGTGGTCTGTAGATCAGTATGAATTTCAAGTTTGATTTGGGGTTTACTGCTAGGCGTAGTATTAAGGATTCTCATTTATGGGTCTTCCAGTTTGATAGCCAGGTGTTCCCACTCCTCTTTTGGTTTTTCCGTTTGCTTGGGCACATTTGAACATTTTAGGCAGGCATTTGTTGAGGGTCATCTAGCCATGTTTCAGTTTCAAATAGGAGGTCGATACTTCCGTCAGATAGGAGGTCATATATTTCTGTTGAATGTTTGGACATTGACCTTGAGTTGATTAAATTACAGTGAATTATTTTGGTGTGGGTTTGTTTAGTGGTTGGTCATTGTTTTGGTTTGTAGTTCTTTAGTTATGGTGCTTCTGTATTGATGTTGGTTGGATGAAGATCAGCGATGGCTTCTTCTTCATTGAATTGGTCTGTTAGGTTCATAGTTGGTTGTTGGTTACCAGGGCTTTGTCGTCTTGTCTTGTATGTTGTGGGGATCGATGGTGCCCTCTTGTTCTTGTGATGTATGGGGTAAGGGGATTGGAGTCATCCCACTCTCTTTTTGGGTGCTCCCGTCTTTTTTCCAGATATTTGGGGGGATTCTTTGCTTGTCTCGAGATTTCAGTGCTGTTGAGGTATCGAGGCTCTGAGGTTGTCGCAAGGTATGGTGATATAAGGATTGTTCTCTTATGTAGTTTGTTCTGGTGGTAACGGTGTAAGGGGGGTATTTCGTGCATTTGGGGTCGCTTCTACTGGGGGCTGTTGGTTTTGTGTATCCGTGTCCATGTTGTTGCATGATCTTGCTCTCTTTCTCAGCATCCATTTCTGCGTTGGGGCATTTTGGTTCTTGAGGCAGTCTTCTGTGATGTATTGTGCTAGCACAGTATTGATGTTTCCTCTAATCTTGGTATGCTTGGATGCTCTCGGGTTCTGTCTGTCCTTTCCTGTTGGTGGGTCAAGTGTGTTTCCTAGAGGTGCACTATCCGGGACTTTTGGGGGAGGGCAGGCGTTCGGCTGTTGGGTGGTATAGGGCTCAGTTAAGGTAGGTGGCGGTGGGTTCTCAGGGTATTGGTGGGACTTGGTTTCACCAATGTTGGTGATAGATATTGGTAGGCAGTGCTTAACACTTCAATTGGGACCTGAATGGTCTGAGGGGGCGGTGTTTCAGACGGTCTCAGTTGGTAGTTCAACTAGCAGATTTCGAGACCCCTTGATAACTAGAGGAGGGTTTAGGTTTTAGAGAACTGTAATCCAACACCAAGATCTGAGGTGAATGGACAGTGGGGGGTGCCTAGGCTTCAGATAGTGGGTGGTGGAGTATGGGATGTCTAGGTTTAAGGTGGGTTTGATTGAATCCAAGAGATTGACACACTTTAGAAACAAAGTGGTATCACAGAGTGGACCTTTCTGGATGTGGATCAAGTTAATCTTAAACTCTGTTATCCTGGTATCTGGTGTACAGCGCGGGCTAGCAGGTACAGTGCTATAGTGTTATGTGGCAAGCTACAGTGTTATCACAGTATGGAGCAGTCTAGCAACTAAACACTATCACGGTGTGGAGCAGACCAGCAACCACAGTGCCACCACCGCGTCGACCCCTCCAGGCGTGAATCAAGTCTGTCCCAACAAATTCCCCAGAGTGTGACGCAGGCTAGTAATTCTAGACTATGGTAGTCTACATCAGGCTGTATTGTAATACTGTAATTGCAGTATTTTTGTGGTGTGGAGCAGACTAGTAATCACAATACTATCACAGTGTGGACCTCTCTAGATGTCAAATGAGTTAATCTCAACTGATTCACTATTGCCCGGCGCAGGGTAGCAGTTACAATACCATCACAGTGTAGGTATGAATCCAGTTGACCTCAACCAGTTCACTAGTGTGTGACACAGGCTAGTAGCTACAATACTTTGTAAGTGTAAAGTAGGCTGGTAGTTACAATGCTATCACAGTGCGGAGCAGGCTAGCAATCACATTAGTATCACAGTGTGGACCCTTTTATGTGTGAATCTCAATAAGTACAAGTTGATCTTGATAAGTTGATTGCAGGACTGAACACAGCCAGATCTGAAGGTCCTGCATATTGGGAGAGAGGCCCACACCCAACAATGCAATGGAGTACAATGCTAACAATGCTACTGGTTACAGGCTAAACACATCCAGACTTGAGAGTCCTGCACAGTGGGAGAGAGGCCCTCACCCAACAATGCAATTGAGTACAAGGCTAGCAATGCAGTTAAGTACAAGGCTAAGAATGCAATTGGTTACAGGCTAAATCAAGCTAGATTTGAGAGTCCTGTATAGTTGGAGAGAGGCCTACACCCAACAAAGCAATTGAGTAAAGACTGACAATGCAATTGGTTGTAGGTTAAACACAGCTAGATTCGAGAGTCCTGCACAGTGGGAGAGAGACCCACACCCAACAATGTAATTGAGTACACGGCTGACAATGCAATTGGTTACAGAATAACCCCAGCTGGACTTGAGAGTCCTGCACAGTGGGGGAGAGGCCCACTCCCAACAATGTAGTCGAGTAGAAGGCTAACAGTGCAATTGGTTGCAGGTTAAACACAACTAGATTTGAGAGTTCTGTACAGTGGGAGAGAGGCCTCCTCCTAGCAATGCAATTGAGTACAAGGATAACAGTGCAATTGGTTGTAGTTACACACAGCTAGATTTGAGAGTCCTGTATAGTGGGACAGAGGCCTACACCTAACAATGCAATTGAGTACAAGACTCAAAATGCAATTGGTTGTAGCTTAAACGCAGCTAGATTTGAGAGTCGTATAGAGTGGGTGAGAGGCCTACACCTAACAATGCAATTGAGTACAGGCTAACAATGCAATTGGTTGTAGTTACACACAGCTAGATTTGAGAGTCCTGTATAGTGGGACAGAGGCCTACACCTAACAATGCAATTGAGTACAAGACTCAAAATGCAATTGGTTGTAGCTTAAACACAGCTAGATTTGAGAGTCGTATATAGTGGGTGAGAGGCCTACACCTAACAATGCAATTGAGTACAGGCTAACAATGCAATTGCTTGTAAGTTAACCTCAGATAGATTTGAGAGTCCTGTACAGTGGGAGAGAGGCCTACACCTAACAATGCAATTGAGTACAAGGCTAACAATGCGATTGGTTGTAGGTTAAACAAAGTTAGATTTGAGAGTCCTGTACAGTGGGAGAGAGGCCTACACCTAACAATGCAATTGAGTACAAGACTAACAATGCAATTGAGTACAAGGTTAACAATGCAAACAGCTACAGGCAAAACACAGCTACATTTTATGGTTATGTGTTGTAGAGGGAGGGAGGAAGAGGTTAGTACTCACAGTATTGTACAGGTGAAGGTAAGTTTGCTAAGTCGCTGGCCTTCCACCCTGGACACTCCTACCACACTACTTGCTGCTGGTTGATGGCTGGCCACTGGCTTCCCCTGCTGACACCTGCCGACACGATATGGAGCCGCCTCTGTTGTAGTCGCCCTTTGCTTTGGGCCCTTAGCCACAGAGGGCTGCCTTGGAATGGTCACTTATGACCAGGTGGACTGACCAATAACAAGAGAAGCTCCCGAAAAGGCTTAAGTTATAGTATAATTTAGGAGGCTATCAGTGCATATTCAACTAATAGCAAAAACCGAACAGTTCATTCAGTTACTCATGTCTATTTGTAACTCACCAAACAGATAAATCTCAATAACAAAATATAAAAAAAGGTATTATACCTTTTTTTATATTTTGTTATTGAGGTTTATCTGTTTGGTGAGATACAAATAGAACTGACCAATAACAAGAGAAGTTCCCGGAAAGGCTTAAGTTATAGCATAATTAAGGGGGCTATCAGTGCATATTCAACTAATAGCAAAAACCGAACAGATCATTCAGTTACTCATGTCTATTTGTATCACACCAAACAGATAAACCTCAATAACAAAATATAAAAAAAGGTATTATACCTTTTGTTATTGAGGTTTATCTGTTTGGTGAGATACAAATAGACATGAGTAGCTGGATGATCTGTTCGGTTTTTGCTATTAGTTGAATATGCACTGATAGCCCACTTAATTATACTATTACTTAAACCTTTTCGGGAACTTCTCTTGTTATAGGTCAGTTTGTGTGCTCCATTGAGTTCCCGAGGTGTTGGAGTTCCTCTTTGTTTCAACAGGTGGAATGACCAGTCAGGGGAGGTGGGAGGGCTTGTGTGGCGGGAGGAGGAAGGGTGAGGAAGCGGAGCAAACGGGGCAGCAGGCACAGCCTGGGGTCCTCAACAGTCAGCGGGAGTTACAAAATCTGAGGCCCAGGAGGGTCTGGACAACACCAAGATCACCTGAGGCGCTGGGGAGCTAAACAGGCACTCAGGGGATGCTGTAGTAACACGCTTACGGCAAGGATGCAAGGATGGTAGACTTAGCCTATCATGGGAGGTGGGAGGGCTCGGGAGGTGGGAGGAGGGAGGGAGAGGAAGCAGAGCAAACAGGGCTGCAGGCACGGCCTGGTGGCCTCAAGGGTCAGGGCGAGTTACAAAATCTAAGTCCGGGAGGGTTTGGACAACACCAAGCTCACATGACATGCCGGGAAGCTAAACAGGTGCTCAGCGGCTGGTGTAGCAGCATGCTTACAGGCAAGGATGCAAGGATGGTAGAACTGGCCCATCAGGGGCGGTGGGAGGGCTCGGGAGGAGGGAGGGAGAGGAAGCTTCAGGCATGGCCTGGGGGCCTCAACCGTCAGCACAAGTTATAAAATGTGAGGCCTGGGAGAGTCTGGACAACACCAAGCTCACCTGAGGTGGCGGGAAGCTAAACAGGCGCTCAGGGGCTGGTGTAGCAACACGCTTACGGCAAGGATGCAAAGATGGTAGAATTAGCCTATCAGGGAAGGTGGGAGGGTGCGGGAGACGGGAGGAGGGAGGGAGAGGAAGCAGAGCAAAATGGGCTACAGGCACGTTCTCAGGGTCTCAACGGTCAGCAAGAGTTACAAAATCTGAGGCCTGTGAGGGTCTGAAAAAAAACAAGCTCACCTGAGACACCGGGAAGCTATACAGGCGTGCAGGGCGGGAGCAGCAACACGCTTACATCAAGGATGGAAGGAAGGTAGAATTATCCTTTCAGGGGAGGGTGGAGGGCTCAGGAGGCGGGAGGAGAGAGGGAGAGGAAGTGGAGCAAACGGGGCTGCAGGCATGGCCTGGGGGCCTCAACAGTCAGCGCAAGTTACAAAATGTGAGGCCTGGAGGGTCTGGACACCAACACGCTCACCTGAGGTGCCGGGAAGCTAAACAGGTGATCAGGGGCTGGTGTAGCAACATGCTTTTGGCAAGGATGCAAGGATGGTAGAATTAGCCCATCAGGGGAGGTGGGAGGGCTTGGGAGGCTGGAGGAGGGAGGGAGAGAAAGCAGAGCAAACTGGGCTAAAGGCCCAGCCTGGGGGCCTTAACGGTCAGCACGAGTTAGAAAATCTGAGGCCCAGGAGAGTCTGAACAACACCAAGCTCACCTGAGGTAGCGGGAAGCTAAACAGTCGTTCAGGGCTGGTGTAGCAACACGCTTACGGTAGGGATGCAAGGATGGTAGAATTAGCCTATCAGGGGAGGTGGGAGGGTGTGGGAGGCGGGAGGAGGGATGGAGAGGAAGCAGAGCAAACGACTCTGCAGGCACGGCCTGGGGGCATCAACGGTCAGCGGGAGTTACACAATCTGAGGCCCGGGAGGGTCTAGACAACACCAAGCTCACCTGAGGTTCCCGGGAAGCTGAACAGGCACTATGGGGCTGTTGTAGCAACACGCTTATGGCAAAGATGCAATGAATGTAGAATTAGCCTATCAGGAGAGGTGGGAGGACCCAGGAGTGGGTAGGAGGGAGGGAGAAGAAGCAGAGCAAACAGGGCTGAAGGCATGGCCTGGGGGCCTCAACGGTCAGCACGAGTTACAAAATCTGAGGCCCGGGAGGGTCTGGACAACACCAAACACACCTGAGACGCCGGGAAGCTAAACAGGCGCTCAGGGGCTGGTGCAGCATTACACTTACGGCAAGTGTGCAAGTATGGTAGAATTAGCCTATTCGGGTTGAGGGCTCGGGAGGCGGGAGGATGGAGGGAGAGGAAGCAGAGCATATGGGGCTGCAGGCACGGACTGGGGGCCTCAATGGTCAGCGCAAGTTACTCAATCTGAGGCCCGGGAGGGTCTGGACAACACCAAGCTCACCTGAGGCGCCTGGAAGCTAAACAGGCATTCAGGGTCTGGTGTAGCAACACGCTTACAGCAAGGATGCAAGGATGGTAGACTTAGCCTATCAGGGGAGATGGCAGGGCTTGGGAGGTGGGAGGAGGGAGGGAGAGGAAGCGGAGCAAACAGGGCTGCAGGCAAGGCCTGGGGACCTCAACAGTCAGCACAAGTTACAAAATCAGAGGCCCGGGAGTGTGTGGACAACTTAAAGCTCACCTGAGGCGCCAGGAAGCTAAACAGGCACTCAGGGGCTGGTGTAGCAACATGCGTACAGCAAGAATGGTAGAATTAGCCTATATGGGGAGGTGAGAAGGCTAAGGAGGCGGGAGGGAGAGGAAGCGGAGCAAACGGGATTGCAAGCACGGCTAGGGGCCCCAACGGTCAGCGCGAGTTACAAAATCTGAGGCCGGGGAGGGTCTGGATAACACCAAGCTCTCCTGAGGCACCGGGAATCTAAACAGGCGGTCTGGGGCTGGTGTAGCAACACACTTACGGCAAGGATGCAAGGATGGTAGAATTAGCCTATCAGGGGAGGTGGGAGGGCTCGGGAGGTGGAAGGAGGGAGGGAGAGGAAGTGAGCAAACGGGGCTGCAGGCATGGCCTGGTGGCCTTAACAGTCAGCACACGTTACTCAATCTGAGGCCCAGGAGGGCCTGGACAACACCAAACTCACCTGAGGTGGCGGGAAGCTAAACAGGTGCTCAACGGCTGGTGTGGCAACATGCTTACAGCAAGGATGGTAGCATTAGACTATCAGGGGAGGTGAGAGGGCTCGGGAGGAGGGAGGGAGAGGAAGCAGAGCGAACGGGGCTGCAGGCCTAGCCTGGGGGCCACAACGGTCAGCACGAGCTATAAAATCTGAGGCCTGGGAGGGTCTGACAACACCAAACTCACCTGAGGCAGCTGGAAGCAAAATAGGCGCTCCGGGGCTGGTGTACCAACACGCTTACGGCAAGGATGCAAGGATGGTAGAATTAGCCTATCAGGGGAGGTAGGGGGGCTCGGGAGAGGGGAGGAAGGAGGAAGAGGAAGCAGAGAAACTGGGCTACAAGAACGGCCTGGGGCCTCACCAGTCAGCGAGAGTTACACAATCTGAGGCCTGGAGGGTCTGGACACCACTACGCTCACCTGAGGTGCTGGGAAGCTAAACAGGCACTCAGGGGCTGGTGTAGCAACACGCTTTCTGCAAGAATGGTACAATTAGCCTATCAGGAGAGGTGGGAGGGCTCGGGAGGTGGGAGGAGGGAGGGAGAGGAAGCAGAGCAAACTGGGCTACAGGCACAGCCTGGGGGCCTCAACGGTCAGCACGAGTTACAAAATCTGAGGCCTGTGAGGGTCTGAAAAAAAACAAGCCCACCCGAGGCACCGGGAAGCTAAAAGGGCGTTCAGGGCTGGTGTAGCAACACGCTTATGGCAAAGATGGAAAGATGGTAGAATTATCCTTTCAGGGGAGGCTGGAGGGCTCAGGAGGCGGGAGGAGGGCGGGAGAGGAAGCGGAGCAAACGGGGCTGCAGGCATGGTCTGGGGGCCTCAACAGTCAGCGCAAGTTACAAAATCTGAGGCCTGGGAGGGTCTGGCAACACCAAGCTCACCTGCGGTGCCGAGACGCTAAACAGGCGCTCAGCGGCTGGTGTAGCAACACGCTTACGGTAAGGCTGCAAGGATGGTAGAATTAGCCTATCAGGGGAGGTGGGAGGGCTCGGGAGAGGGGAGAAGGGAGGAAGAGGAAGCAGAGAAACTGGGCTACATGAACGGCCTGGGGGCCTAACTGGTCAGCGCGAGTTACAAAATCTGAGGCCTGGAAGGTCTGGACACCACCAAGCCCACCTTAGGCATCGGGAAGCTAAACAGGTGCTCAGGGGCTGGTGTAGCAACACGCTTATGGCAAGGATACAAGGATGGTAGAATTAGCCTATCAGTGGAGGTGGGAGGGCTTAGAGGAGGGAGGGAGATGAAGCGGAGAAACGGCGCTGCAGGCACGGCCTGGGGCCTCAACGGTCAGCATGAGTTACAAAATCTGAGGCCCGGGAGGGTCTGGACAACACCAAGCTCACCTGAGGTGCCGGGAAGCTAAACAGTCGCTCAGGGCTGGTGTAGCAACACGCTTATGGTAAGGATTCAAGGATGGTAGAGTTAGCCTATCAGGGGAGGTGGGAGGGTGCGGGAGACGGGAGGAGGGAGGGAGAGGAAGCAGGGCAAACTGCGCTGCAGGCACGGCCTGGGGCCTAAACGGTCAGTGCAATTTACAAAATCTGAGGCCCTGGAGGGTCTGGACAACACCAAGCTCACCTGAGTTGCCTGGAAGTTAAACAGGTGCTCAGGGGTTGGTGTAGCAACACGCTTACAGCAAGGATGCAAGGATGGTAGAATTAGCCTATCAGGGGAGGTGGGAGGGCTCGGGAGGTGGGAGGAGTAAGGGAGAGGAAGCAGAGCAAATGGGGCTACAGGCACGGCCTGGGGGGCTCAACGGTCAGCACGAGTTACTCAATCTGAGGCCGAGAGGGTCTGGACAACACCAAGCTCACCTGAGGCGCCTGGAAGCTGAACAGGCGTTCAGGGTCTGGTGTAGCAACACGCTTACAGCAAGGATGCAAAGATGGTAGAATTAGCCTATTCGGGGGGGAGGGCTTGGGAGGCGGGAGGAGGGAGAGGAAGCAGAGCAAATGGGGCTGCAGGCACGGCTTGGGGGCCTTAACAGTCAGCGCGAGTTACTCAATCTGAGGCCCGGGAGGGTCTGGGCAACACCAAGCTCACCTGAGGCGCCTGGAAGCTAAACAGGCATTCAGGATCTGGTGTAGCAACATGCTTACAGCAAGTAAGCATGGATGGTAGAATTAGCCTATCAGGGGAGGTGGGAGGGCTCAAGAGGTGGGAGGAGGGAGGGAGAGGAAGCAGAGCAAACAGGGCTGCAGGGACGGCCTGGGGAACTCAACAGTCAGCACAAGTTAGAAAATCTGAGGGAGAGTGTGCACAACTTCAAGCTCACCTGAGGCGCCGGGAAGCTAAACAGGCACTCAGGGGCTGGTGTAGCAACATGAGTACAGCAAGGATGGTAGAATTAGCCTATCAGGTGAGGTGGGAGGGCTAAGGAGGCGGGAGGGAGAGGAAGCGGAGCAAACAGGACTGCAAGCACAGCCTGGGGGCCTCAACGGTCAGCGCGAGTTACAAAATCTGAGGCCCGGGAGGGTCGAGATAACACCAAGCTGCCCTGAGGCGCTGGGAAGCTAAACAGGCGCTCTAGGGCTGGTGTAGCAACATGCTTACAGCAAGGATGGTAGAATTAGACTATCAGGGGAGGTAGGATGGCTCGGGAGAAGAGAGGGAGAGGAAGCAGAGCAAACGCAGCTGCAGGCACAGCCTGGCGGCCTCAACGGTCAGTGCTAGTTACAAAATCTGAGGCCCGTGAGGGTCTGAAAATAAACAAGCTCACCTGAGGTGCCGGGAAGCTAAACAGGCATTCAGGGCTGGTGTAGCAACACGCTTACGGCAAGGATGGAAGGATGGTAGAATTAGTCTATCAGGGGAGGATGGAGGGCCTCAGGAGGCGGGAGGAGGGAGAGGAAGCGAACGGGGTGCAGACATGGCCTGGGCGCCTCAACAGTCAGCGCAAGTTACAAAATCTGAGGCCTGGAAGGGTCTGGACACCACCAAGCTCACCTGAGGTGCCAGGAAGCTAAACAGGCACTCAGGGGATGGTGTAGCAACACGCGTACGGCAAGGATGCAAGGATGATTGTATTTGCCTATCAGGGGAGGTGGGAGGGCTCGGGAGGCAGGAGGGTGAGGAATCGGAGCAAACTGGGCTACAGGTACGGCTTGGGGGCCTCAACAGTCAGCGTGAGTTACAAAATCTGAGGCCCGGGAAGGTATGGACAACACCAAGCTCATCTGAGGCGCCGTGGAGCTAAACAGGCACTCAGGGCCTGGTGTAGCAACATGCTTACGGCAAGGATGCAAGGATGGCAGACTTAGCCTATCATGGGAGGTGGGAGGGCTCAGGAGGCCGGAGGAGGGAGAGGTAGCAGAGCAAATGGGCTACACGCACGACCTGGGGGCCTCAACGGTCAGCGCAAGTTACAAAATCTGAGACCCGAGAGGGTCTGAACAACACCAAGCTCACCTGAGGCACCGGGAAGCTAAACAGGCCCTCAGAGCCTGGTGTAGCAACATGCTTATGGCAAGGATGCAAGGATGGTAGAATTGGCCTATCAGGGGAGGTGGGAGGGCTCGGGAGGAGGGAGGGAGAGGAAGCAGAGCAAACAGGGCTGCAGGCACGGCCTACGGGCCTCAACGGTCAGCGAGAGTTACAAAATCTGAGCCCGGGAGGGTTTGGACAACACCAAGCTCACCTGAGGCGCTGGGAAGCAAAAAAGGTGCTCAGCGGCTCGTGTAGCAACATGCATAAGTCAAGGATACAAGGATGGTAGAATTTGCCTAATAGGGGAGGTGGGAGGGCACAGGTGGAGGGAGGGAGAGGAAGCAGAGGGAACGATGCGGCAGGCATGGCCTGGGGGCCTCAACGGTCAGCACGAGTTACAAAATCTGAGGCCTGGGAGGGTCTGGACAACACCAAGCCCACCTTAGGCATCGGGAAGCTAAAGAGGTGCTCAGGGGCTAGTGTAGCAACATGCTTACGTCAAGGATGCAAGGATGGTAGAATTAGCCTATCAGGGGAGGTGTTGAGGGCTCGGGAGAGGGGAGGAGGGAGGAAGAGGAAACGGAGAAACTGGGCTACAGGCACGGCCTGGGGGCCTCACCAGTCAGTGCGAGTTACAAAATCTGAGGCCTGGAGGGTCTGGACACCACCACGCCCACCTGAGGTGGCGGGGAGCGAAACAGGTGCACAGGGACTGGTGTAGCAACTTGCTTATGGCAAGGATGCAAGGATTAGTAGAATTAGCTTATCAGGGGAGGTGGGAGGGCTTGGGAAGTGGGAGGAAGGAGGAGGGAGGGAGAGGAAGCGGAGCAAACTGGGCCACAGGCACGGCTCGGACTTCAACGTTCAGCACAAGTTACAAAATCTGAGGCCCGTGAGGGTCTGAAAAAAACCAAGCTCACCTGAGGTGCCAGAAAACTAAACAGGCGTTCAGGGCTGGTGTAGCAACACGCTTACGGCATGGATGGAAGGATGGTAGAATTAGCCTATGAGGGGAGGGTGGAGGGCTTGGGAGGTGGGAGGAGGGAGGGAGAGGAAGCGGAGCAAACAGGGATGAAGGCATGGCCTGGGGGCCTCCACGGTCAGCGCAAGTTACAAAATCCAAGGCCTGGAAGGGTCTGGACAACATCAAGCTCACCTGATGCGCCGGGAAGCTAAACAGGCGTTCAGGGGCTTGTATAGCAACACACTTATGGCAAGGATGCAAGGATGGTAGAATTAGCCTATCAGAGGAGGTGGGAGGGCTCAGAAGGTGGGAGGAGGGAGGGAGAGGAAGCGGAGGAAACTGGGCTACAGGCCCGGCCTGGGGGCCTCAACGGTCAGCACAAGTTGCAAAATCTGAGGCCCAGGAGGGTCTGAACAACACCAAGCTCACCTGACGTGCTGGGAAGCTAAACAGTTGTTCAGGGGCTGGTGCAGCATTATGCTTACGGCAAGGATGCAAGGATGGTAGAATTAGCCTATCAGGGGAGGTGGGAGGGCTCGGGAGGCGGGAGGAGGGTGGTAGAGGAAGCGGAACAAACGGGGCTGCAGGCACGGCCTGGGGGCCTCAAGGGTCAGCGCGAGTTACTCAATCTGAGGCCCGGGAGGGTCTGGACAACACCAAGTTCACCTGAGGTGCCTGGAAGCTTAACAGGTGTTTGGGGTCTGGTGTAGCAACACGCTTACCGCAAGTATGCAAGGATGGTATAATTAGCCTATTGGGGGAGGTGGGAGGGCTCGGGGAGGTGGGAGTAGGGAGGGAGAGGAAGTGGAGCAAACAGGGCTGCAGGCACGGCCTGGGGACCTCAATGGTCAGCGCAAGTTACAAAATCTGAGGCCCGGGAGTGTGTGGACAATGCCAAGCTCACCTGAGGTGCCAGGAAGCTAAACAGGCACTCAGGGTCTGGTGTAGCAACATGCGTACAGCAAGAATGGTAGAATTAGCCTATCAGGGGAGGTGGGAGGGCTAAGGAGGCGGGATGCGGGAGGCAGGCGGGAGTGGAAACGGAGCCAATGGGACTGCAAGCACGGCCTGGGGGCCTCAACGGTCAGCGCGAGTTACAAAATCTGAGACCCGAGAGGGTCTGAACAACACCAAGCTCACCTGAGGCACCGGGAAGCTAAACAGGCCCTCAGAGCCTGGTGTAGCAACATGCTTATGGCAAGGATGCAAGGATGGTAGAATTGGCCTATCAGGGGAGGTGGGAGGGCTCGGGAGGAGGGAGGGAGAGGAAGCAGAGCAAACAGGGCTGCAGGCACGGCCTACGGGCCTCAACGGTCAGCGAGAGTTACAAAATCTGAGCCCGGGAGGGTTTGGACAACACCAAGCTCACCTGAGGCGCTGGGAAGCAAAAAAGGTGCTCAGCGGCTCGTGTAGCAACATGCATAAGTCAAGGATACAAGGATGGTAGAATTTGCCTAATAGGGGAGGTGGGAGGGCACAGGTGGAGGGAGGGAGAGGAAGCAGAGGGAACGATGCGGCAGGCATGGCCTGGGGGCCTCAACGGTCAGCACGAGTTACAAAATCTGAGGCCTGGGAGGGTCTGGACAACACCAAGCCCACCTTAGGCATCGGGAAGCTAAAGAGGTGCTCAGGGGCTAGTGTAGCAACATGCTTACGTCAAGGATGCAAGGATGGTAGAATTAGCCTATCAGGGGAGGTGTTGAGGGCTCGGGAGAGGGGAGGAGGGAGGAAGAGGAAACAGAGAAACTGGGCTACAGGCACGGCCTGGGGGCCTCACCAGTCAGTGCGAGTTACAAAATCTGAGGCCTGGAGGGTCTGGACACCACCACGCCCACCTGAGGTGGCGGGGAGCGAAACAGGTGCACAGGGACTGGTGTAGCAACTTGCTTATGGCAAGGATGCAAGGATTAGTAGAATTAGCTTATCAGGGGAGGTGGGAGGGCTTGGGAAGTGGGAGGAAGGAGGAGGGAGGGAGAGGAAGCGGAGCAAACTGGGCCACAGGCACGGCTCAGACTTCAACGTTCAGCACAAGTTACAAAATCTGAGGCCCGTGAGGGTCTGAAAAAAACCAAGCTCACCTGAGGTGCCAGAAAACTAAACAGGCGTTCAGGGCTGGTGTAGCAACACGCTTACGGCATGGATGGAAGGATGGTAGAATTAGCCTATGAGGGGAGGGTGGAGGGCTTGGGAGGTGGGAGGAGGGAGGGAGAGGAAGCGGAGCAAACAGGGATGAAGGCATGGCCTGGGGGCCTCCACGGTCAGCGCAAGTTACAAAATCCAAGGCCTGGAAGGGTCTGGACAACATCAAGCTCACCTGATGCGCCGGGAAGCTAAACAGGCATTCAGGGGCTTGTATAGCAACACACTTATGGCAAGGATGCAAGGATGGTAGAATTAGCCTATCAGAGGAGGTGGGAGGGCTCAGAAGGTGGGAGGAGGGAGGGAGAGGAAGCGGAGGAAACTGGGCTACAGGCCCGGCCTGGGGGCCTCAACGGTCAGCACAAGTTGCAAAATCTGAGGCCCAGGAGGGTCTGAACAACACCAAGCTCACCTGACGTGCTGGGAAGCTAAACAGTTGTTCAGGGGCTGGTGCAGCATTATGCTTACGGCAAGGATGCAAGGATGGTAGAATTAGCCTATCAGGGGAGGTGGGAGGGCTCGGGAGGCGGGAGGAGGGAGGAGGGTGGTAGAGGAAGCGGAACAAACGGGGATGCAGGCACGGCCTGGGGGCCTCAAGGGTCAGCGCGAGTTACTCAATCTGAGGCCCGGGAGGGTCTGGACAACACCAAGTTCACCTGAGGTGCCTGGAAGCTTAACAGGTGTTTGGGGTCTGGTGTAGCAACACGCTTACCGCAAGTATGCAAGGATGGTATAATTAGCCTATTGGGGGAGGTGGGAGGGCTCGGGGAGGTGGGAGTAGGGAGGGAGAGGAAGTGGAGCAAACAGGGCTGCAGGCACGGCCTGGGGACCTCAATGGTCAGCGCAAGTTACAAAATCTGAGGCCCGGGAGTGTGTGGACAATGCCAAGCTCACCTGAGGTGCCAGGAAGCTAAACAGGCACTCAGGGTCTGGTGTAGCAACATGCGTACAGCAAGAATGGTAGAATCAGCCTATCAGGGGAGGTGGGAGGGCTAAGGAGGCGGGATGCGGGAGGCAGGCGGGAGTGGAAACGGAGCCAATGGGACTGCAAGCACGGCCTGGGGGCCTCAACGGTCAGCGCGAGTTACAAAATCTGAGGCACGGCAGTATCTGGATAACACCAAGCTCACCTGAGGCGCCGGGAAGCTAAACAGGCACTTAAGGGCTGGTGTAGCAACACACTTACGGCAAGGATGCAAGGATGGTAGAATTAGCCTATCAGGGGAGGTGGGAGGGCCTGGGAGGCAGAAGGAAGGAGGGAGAGGAAGCGATCAAACGGGGCTGCAGGCATGGCCTGGGGCCCTTAACGGTCAGCGCGAGTTACTCAATCTGATCCCCGGGAGGGCCTGGACAACACCAAGCTCACCTGAGGTGGCGGAAAGCTAAACAGGCACTCAGCGGCTGGTGTGGCAACACGCTTACAGCATGGATGGTAGAATTAGACTATCAGGGGAGGTGGGATGGCTCAGGAGGAGGGAGGGAGAGGAAGCAGAGCAAACGCTGCTGCAGGCACAGCCTGGGGGCCTCAACGGTCAGTTCGAGTTACAAAATCTGAGGCCAGGTGGGGTCTGGACAAAACCAAGCTCACCTGAGGTGCCGGGAAGATAAACAGGTGCTCAGGGGCTGGTATAGCAACACGCTTATGGCAAGGGTGGTAGAATTAGCTTATCAGGGGAGGTGGGAGGGCTCAGGAGGCGGGAGGATAGAGGGAGAGGAAGCAGAGCAAACAGGGCTGCAGGCACGGCCTGGGGGCCTCAAAGGTCAGCGCAAGTTACAAAATATACAGCCCGGGAGGGGCTGGACAACACCAAGCTCACCTGAGGAGCCAGGAAGCTAAACAGGCACTCAGGGGCTGGTGTAGCAACACACTTACTTCAAGGATGCAAGAATGGTAGAACTAGCCTATCAAGGAAGGTGGGAGGGCTCGGGAGGTGGAAGGATGGAGGGAGAGGAAGCAGAGCAAACAGGGATTCAGGCACGGCCTGGGGGCCTTAACGGTCAGTGCAAGTTACTCAATCTGAGGCCTGGTAGGGTCTGAACAACACCAAGCTCACCTCGGGCGCGGGAAGCTAAACAAGCACTCAGCGGCTGGAGTGGCAACACACTTAGGGCAAGGATACACGGATGGTAGAATTAGCCTATCAGGGGAGGTGGGAGGGCTTGGGAGGAGGGAAGGAGAGGAAGCGGAGCAAACAGGGATGCAGGCATGGCCTGGAGGCCTCAACGGTCATCGCAAGTTACAAAATCTGAGGCCCGGGAGGGTCTGGACAACAGCAAGCTCACCTGAGGCACTGGGAAGCTAAGTAATGTAGTGGGAGTACAAACTGTTTGTAGTAAGGAGGAATTGTGTAATTGAATTGTGTACAGTACTAGCGCGATGGATCAAAAGCTGCAGTGGTCGACAGTTTTAATTATACATTTTCTTTTTTAGACCCTCATAAACAATACATTTTAAGTACTATGTTTGCTTTTGACACACCCCTGTTGTTTTAACTTTATATAATCATTGGGTCTTTGGGAAAAAGAATCTGTACTGGATGTAAAAAACTGATTACCGTTACGTGAGTGTAAGGGTGATAGTATGTTTGTTTGAAGTATGTTGTAATTGAGGGAATGCATGAAATAGTTAGATAGCTGTAAGCGTATTCTAACTACATTAGAGGTTAGGAGATATTTTCTCATATAACGACTCAGATAGCGTATTTGAAGTGCTTTGCAAATAAGGGTGTTTTTGAAGTAGTTATATACCTGTTTGCTTATTCTAACTGTTAATTGTGCTATAGTTTAGTGACTAAATTTGGTTTGACAGAATATTAAGTAGGAATTTGTCAAATTTTAGTTTTGGGGTAATGGAGGTATCATTACATTCAAACCAACTATTTTTTTTCCTCACATATGCAGTGTAGTGCCCTGTAGTAGTTGTGGCACCAGCGTGGTATATTATACCTACTGTTGTGAAAGTTGTCTTTCCAAGAGATACTTGGCCGTGTGTGAAGCCTGTAAGCTTACAGTTATTATTGGCACCATCTGCATTGTAACTTAGAAGCATTAGTATGACATATTTACTATGATTTTATTTGCATGGTGGAACGATTGTCTGAATTGCAAAAAGGGCAAATATGCTATGATTTGCATTCTGAAGAAGTTGGTGAAATGGAATGGATTCACAATTTGGTATGGATACATATAGAAATCGTTCATTCGGGATGTGGGGCCTCATTATGAGAATGGACGTAATGGAAAAATTAAGGCGGAATGGTAATAGCGGCATCGTTAACGGGTCCAGGGCATTCCGACCCGGCAACCCGCCAATACCGGCACCGCCCGTACCATGCCCCCTCATACCGGCATGGCGCATACACGCGCCCCTTCGGGGAGCAAATACCAGCATGCCGGTAATAGGAGGAAATCACAACCCACGCGGACATGCAAATCCCGGCATCCCGAAGGCGGTAATCAGGGGCTGCATGATGCCAGCAATACAGGAATCGCGAACCACCCGCGAACAGCAATCAGCAATCAAGCCAACTGCCATAGGTGCACACAATTACCACAGGTGGAGTCAATGGAGGCTGGCCCAGTATAAAATGAGAACACCCACACACCACACCCCTTCCAACACCAAAATGCTACCACTAGCTGTTGAAATCATGGCGCTGGAGGACATGCCTATACTGCTACAACTACAGCAACAACAGCAACTCCAACAAGAACTACAGCAGAAACAACAAGCAGCACTGAGGAGACACAGGAGGAGAAGGAGGGTGAGACAGGGCCAGCAATTACCACCAGCGCAGCCAGCAGTGCCTCGTAGGCAGCCACCAATCCCTTGCATCAGACCCAGGCCATTCAACCTAACCCCTGAGCAGATCCACACCCTGTACCAGTTGGACCGGGACACCATCACCACCATAGTGGACATGATACACAACGACATTGCCAGCCTCATAGAAATACGCACTGCCATCCCCCCACTACTAAAGGTGGTGTCTGTGCTCCACTTCCTGGCCACAGGCACCTATCAACACACAGTGGGGCAGTTGCATGGCATTTCACAACCACTATTTTCACGAATGCTGAACCACGTGCTGGATGCCCTCCTGAAGCTCGCAAACACCCACATATCCCTATCAAGGACTGCCCAGGAGATAGCCAACACCAAAGTAGCTTTCCATGCACTGGCAGGCATGCCCAATTGTGTTGGTGCCCTGGACTGCACCCATGTGGAATTGGTAGTCCCCCATGCCATAGAGGCAGTGTACTGCAATTGCAAGCAATACCATTCCATTAATGTGCAAATGGTATTTGACTCTGGCAAGATCATCACATATTGCTGCGCCAGATTTCCTGGATCAACACATGATGCCATGGTGCTGCGTAACTCCACGCTACCCCGTCACATGGAACGACATGCTGGACCACGTGCCTGGCTGCTTAGTGAGTTGCCTGTGTGGGCCAGGGCAGTGCAATGAGCTACTGATGTGTAGGGATGCATACTCCACCTGGGTGGGAAAGGGGAGGAGGCGCATACTCCAGCTGGGTGGGAAAGTGGGGGGATGCATACTCCACCTGGGTGTGAAAGGGGGGGATGCATAGTCCACCTGGGTGGCAATTGACGGTGATTGGAGAATGCATGCAGAGCTAGACATCCTGACCTGAATCTCCCAAACCCAAAATGACACATCACTGGCAAACATTTCACCAATTATGCATATCGATGACAACAAGTAAGAGGCGCAACCAGGCCACCATGGGTATGTCAAGCAATGCATGAATGAACAAGATTGCAACTGTGGCAATGTGGCTGGTGTGACCTTGCACAGTGTATAATACACAGCATAAATGGGAGGCTAAACATTGTCGTACAACCACAGTGCATATGCCTCAGCATGCATTATTTCACCATGCATCATCTATTGAACGCCATCCTGACTACCACACCTCATAGCAGTATAGTATTAATCTAGTTAACATTCTTGCATACGTACAGGGACAAGTGCATGTCCACACCAAATAGCTGCGGCCATGACTGTGCCTCCTGAAGGTGGCAGCTCAGAGTGACACACACCTATTTGTATTCGCTTGCAGGTGATGGAGGATATCACTTGATGCTGTGGCTACTTACCCCTGTGCAGAACCCGCAGAACCACCATGAAGAGGAGTACAATTGTGTTCACACCCGTACCTGTGTTGTGATTGAGCAGACCTTTGGCCTGCTGAAGGCGCGTTTCCACTGCCTAAGCAGGTCTGGTGGGGCACTCCTTTATAGGCCTCAGAAGGTGGCAAAGATCACCATGGCCTGGGTCAAGCTGCACAACATGTGCGTCCGGAGAAATGTACCCCTGCCACCTGACACTGACATGCATGCACTGGGTGAGGATGATGAGGATGGAGACGGAGGTGAAGTAGCCCACCTGCCAGTACGTGATGCACGGGATGGCCATTCAGTACGCCAAGCACTGATTCACAAATACTTCTGAACCACAGGGACTATGATAGACATGTGTCAGTGACACACTGGGTCCATGTGGACATGCACACAAGGATTGTTGGGAGTTGGCCACTGAACACCGTCACACATTTAATGGATGCACACAAAATGAACAATGTCCAGCCATTGAATGTTTTTTCACACAACGGGTGTATTAGTTCAAACAGCAAAAATGTTACCACTCCCCCCGAACCCCCAGTGTACTCCCAAACCCACCCAACAAACTCCAAAAAACCCCAGTGAACTCCCAAACCCACCCAACAAACTCCAACCCCCCCAATATACTCCACAAAATGCTCCCCTTTAGCCCCAACCATGTTTCCCTCTCCCATTGTCCACCCACACTATTGCAGGACTTTTTGCTGTCCGGGGGCGGTATTTCGGAGTGCCGTACACTCCTTCGGGTCTGGCGCACTGGGCTGTTGTGGCCTGATGAAGCAGGTGTGGTGGCTGATGATGAGTCGGTGGCAGGTTCCACGCCTGCTCCAAGGTGTGGCCGCTGCATGTGGAGCAGGATTGAAGTAAGTACTTGTGTTACTGCCCCCAGACAGTCCCTCATGAGCACAGCCAACGCATTCAAAGCGGCTGTGTTTGCTGCAATGGCCGCTGTGGTCACCGCAATGGCAGTGGCGATTCCCCGCCTGGTGTCCTCTCCATCAGCAATGTACTGCCACAGGAGCTCCAACATGGCCTCCTGTCGGGCCTCCACCCTCGACAGACGTGACTCAAGGGTGTTAGTGGGAGCTGGAGTGGTGGGTGGTGCACTCACGGGCCTGAATTTTGGGTGCTCTCCTCCTCGATGGTGCTCAGGTCCGAGTCATGGAGGCAGGGATCATCAGTGCTGTAGGTGGGCGAGGGCTCGATATGGGGTGGGGGGTGTACACAGGGCTTGGGCTGGGTGGACATGTCACTTCTGTGACTCCCTCCTGGTCCACATTGCCATCCATGTCATCCTCAGTGGTGGGGGTGCTTGTATGGACTCCCCTTCAACTGGTGTGGGTGTGGGCTGCTGGGTCTCAAGTGTGTCTGGCACACTGGCAGCAGGTGTTGTTGGGTGTGTCTCAGCTCGGTCAGGCACACTGGCTGTGGGTGTGGCCTGCTTGGCTTCCACGGAGGTGGTGGTGGCGGTAGCCCTTTTCTTTGCTTTGGGACGTGGATGCCCTTGCAGTGTTGTCTTGCCTGGCATCTTCCTCATCGGTGCCTGGGGGATAGAAGAGATACAGGGCATCAGTGATAGTGTTACATGCCAGAAGCATACAATGGTGCTGTTCATTATTCATTTACTCATGCATTCATGTCTTACAGGTGTGTCACACAGGGTATTCTGAGGGGGAATTTTGGCATTCACTGCGTGGCAGGTGGCATGACGTTGATTTGGGGTTTGTGTGATGTGTTACATGGCCACAGTCCAGGTATGTTGGCTGTGTGTTGGTTATGGGATTGGCACTCAGCATGCATTTCTGTCTGGCAGGGTTTGGCCCGCCATCTGGACTTGGATATGTTCATGTGGGTGTTGGGACATGCATTGCCTTGCCTAGACTCTCTTCCACATCACTTGTGCTACGTCATGGTTTCCCCTACAGGGATCTGCAGGGTCACTCACCTCCTTCTGGGGATGATGCTGCACCCGTCTCCATCTCCCCGAATCCCTCGATGGACTCTGGATCCATGAAGCTGCTTGCAGTCTCCTCCCAGGGCATCATTTTGGCAGGAGTGCTTGCCTTGATGTTGCGGACCCTCAAGTGGAGGTCATCCCACCTCTTCCTACAGTCCTTTACACTACGTGGGGTAGTTCCTACGGCCAACACCTTGCGGGCTACCTTCTGCCAGATGTCTTTCTTCTTCTGCTGCACCTCACGCTTCATGTCATGGGATTTCATGACGTCTGCATGTGCAGCAAGTGTATCCGCTAACATATTCAATTCAGCGTCGGAGAAACACTGTTTCCGCAGCCGGGGGGGTGGTCTTGGACATTCTCAAAATATTGAAATATTGGCACAGAGCTCTACAGGTATCAACTGGTGGTTTGTGAGGATTGCAATGGATTGTGTTTTTAAAGATGGCCACCGGGCCAATTCCCGTTCCGAAGCAATGACGTTATTTCCGGGTCCGGTTTTACAAGCCCAGTATTGGCATGTTTGTATTACCGGGTCGTTATTTAGGGATTCCTCCTAGGCGGTGGCAGTATCGGTGGGTCCCGTGATGGTGCTATCGGGGGGTTGGAGGACCTTTTGCGGCATGCCGGTATGGCCATTACCGGCATGGGGGTTTGCGCACTCATAATCACCCGCTATTAGCGGCGTCATACGAGCACGGACCCGCTCGTTCCGCCACGCCGGTAATGACCCCATTTTTCCTGCGCTACTCGTAATGAGGCCCGTGGTCTTGTGAAACATGGTTGCAGAGAGTGCATGTATGTTTCCACGTGTATGAAATCTGGAAGATTTTATTAATAGGGAGGTTTTTGGTTTCCAGTACTTGCAGTAAGTACATTAGGAATTCTTGTGGATCTTCTTGTGTGTTTAAGGTAGATTTTACCATTCGTGCACAGTAGTCCAATTGTTGCCTTATACCTGAGACATTGTAAGTGTTGTCAGGATTATTTGTGGCATTTCTGTGAAGGACGAGCATTTGCAGACACAACTGGTCTGAGCCATTTAAGTAAATGTTGTGAACAATTGGTGGCAATGAAAGAGAAGATTCATTGTCACATTAGCATAACAATTTACTCCAGTTGTGTTTGTGAATTTAATTGGACCAGAGAATTCTGTTTGTGGATCGTTAGATGGGCCTGCAGATTTTTGTTGAGAAGAGACATGTGTGTCTTTCTTTTCTGATGGACGTGACCTTGTCTTTGTACTAGATAGTTTTGTGGTTGTATTGTTTGATGGAGTAGTTGGTTGTTGTTTTTTTAGTGGTATTGTTGGGCAATCTGCTATAGCTTCTGTTTCTATTGTTTGTCTTTGAAAAGGATTCTTTTTTTGAGGTACATGTTTTCATATTTAGGTGGGTGGTGTATAGTTCCCATAGCCTGTTGTATTACAGGATGCAGAGAATGTCAGTATTGACTTAGTTTGCATCAAAGTTAACTAGGAATAGGCCATTGAGTGCACTTAGATGTGAAAGTGCTACGTAACTCACACCTTCTTTAAAGACTCTGCTGCCAATGTCAATCAATGCTTGATCTGGGGTTAGACATTGTGATTTGTGAATAGTGACAGCATATGCAAGTGACAGAGAAAATAGCTCTCTGCATACAAACGTGTCTTTGAAAAGAAGGAAACGTCCTATTATACGGCCAATTTGTTTAACCTCTGCAAGTTTGTCAAAGTGGATATTGAGAAACTGAATGTTGTCATGCGGATATGTCTGAAAGCCAACAACTGTACCAGTTGCTCCATTGACTAAGCCTTGTTCTATGTCAAGGTTATGTTTTAGAATTACTCTGCAGTTTAGACACAAAGTTAATATTTTATCCAATCCGACTGTGTTGGAGATACATTTTTCTAAGCTATTTAGTCGTGATGTTGCTTGATGACAGATAGGAATTGTCATGCCGTGCACCCCTAGTTTGTCTGTGGAGCTGGTATGCCATATAAGTTGCATTTCTTTTTTAAAGATTGTTTTGTTGAATTGACTACAGCTTGCAAGCATTGGCATTAAGGACATACATTTTAGATTTTGTTGCATATATTGTTCAATTACATCAGGAGCAGATGTGTTTTCCCCCTAAAGCTCATGGATTAGTCTACAATAAAAAATGGATTTTGCATCTTTAGTAGGCAGCAAAGTTCTAATGCTTTTTTAATTGTTAGCTTATGTGAGGTCTGCAGACTGGCACATGTTTTGTGTTAGTACTTTGTAGTGAAAATGTTGCCAGAGATTTACTTTTCCAATGCTGCAGAGAGCATTACGGGATTCGTTGTGTCCTAATGTTTTGAAAATAGGTTGTCATGTCACTGGCCTCAACTGTATGAGGTCTCCGAAAACAATAACATGTTTTCCTCCTAACAGTTACTCGTAGTTGGTTTTTAGGACTTCTTGCATTTTGAGATTAATGAAAGCCAACATGACTTTGGACACTATGCTAACTTCATCTATCAGGAGCACTTTAATTTGTTTTAGTATTCTGCTTACCTCAATGCAGCCTCTGCTGACAATCTGTAGTATTCTAATTTGTTTTGGTGTTCTATGGGGAGGAGTAGTAGTCAGTTTAAAGTGACACCACCTATGTTGTAAGCAGATAAACCTGTGGGGCTGTTAATACAGCTGAAAGATTGTTGTTTGTTAAGTTTTGTAGAAATGTGCTGATTATTTTGATTAGGAATGTTTTGCCAGAACCAGCTTCACCACTTACATAAGGAGCAGAGGTTTATAATTTTTACATGTAGAGGTTTTACTTTCATATTTAAAACCATGCTCAATTTCTTCAGTGACCTCCAGATAAATGGTGAGTTATTCATCATTTAGCTGAGATACAAGAACTGACACATTTCCCTCAGATTGTTTATATTGGTACATGGTATTTTCTACCTTAGCCATGGCTATTTCTGCTTCATTTAGAATGAGTGGTTATCCAAGTGGTTTTTTGCTTCCTGAAGGGAAGGTTGACTGCCCTCAGGAGTGTCTTTGGGCCTCATTACGACCCAGGCGGTAATCGTCCGTCATTACCGCCATGGCGTAATGAGCGTTTACGCCGTGGGCCGATGGCGTAAAGAGCGCCACATTACGACCCATCGCGCACGAGCATTACGCCATGGCGGTAATGCAATTAACGCCATGGCGGAAAAGGCCCCTACCGGCATCGTAAAGCGAGCAAGGTGCACTTCCGCCACCGTAAGTAGCGGCCACCGTAAGTAGCAGCCACCGTAATTTGCGGTGGCCGTAATTAGCGGCCACCGTAATCTGCGGCGGCCGTAAAAAGCTGAACCGGAAATAGCGTCATCGCGCCGGAACGGGAAACAGCACGTCGGCCATCTTTAAAAACACAATCCATTGCCATCCTACCGAACAACACCAGACCCAACCCTGACAGCTGTCCCAACCAATCACCCACCCATCCAAGTACCCGAAAATGCCTAAAGCTGTGAAAAAGGCATGTGACCGCCAGCGCCAGGAGAGATTCAGCCGGGAGGAACTCTGCATGCTTGCGGAGACCCTGCAAGACAACGCAGGTGTCGTTTTCTCCCCGGAAATGACCAGGACTGCGATAGGGAAAAAGAAGGCCATCTGGGCCCTGGTGGCTGAGCACGTCAGCGCGGTGGGGACCGTACCCCGCACCCCACAGCAGTGCAGGAAGCGCTGGGATGACCTACGCATACGGGTCAGAGCCGTCATCTCTGCAAACCGCAACCTCGCCCTGGGTACCGGTGGAGGGTCGGAATCCCCCCTAAAACTCCAACCGTGGGAGGAGATCTGTGCAACCATGATTGGCATGGAATCCATTGAAGGCGTCGGAGGGATGGAAAGGGGAGCTCCGACATCAGGCGATGAAGGTAGGTGCCTCAAACAAGACATGCCATAGTCACTGCAGTCCAATCATGTGTAGCACAAGGTTGCCCTAGAGTGTAAATGCAACACATATCAACACTGCCCATAGCCACATGCGAGCACCACCCTGTATACACTGCTGGCACCCGCATACCTGCATCCACATTCAACACTAAAAGGAGACAACCTGCATGGCACTGCCTGAATTCTGCCTCATCTACTGACCAGAATAATGTCAATCATTGTCATTCCAAAGTCCGCAGACCCATCAATAACGCCCTCCCTCCTTTGCTCCACCACAGGCACAGATTCAACCCAGAGGACCAGGACACCCCTGCGCCGAAGAGAGCCAAGAAGGCCATCAATAACGTCCCTGCACCCTCAACCTCAGCTGCAGTGAGGCAGACCCCGCAACAAGCAGGTCCCACTGCAAGCATACCGGACGTCCCACCGGCAAGCACCCCTGTAGGCAGCAGGCCAGCAGCAGCTGCTCCACCTCCACCGACATTGCCTGCCACAGAGGGCACGGGGTCAGCGGCCAGCAGCAACATCGGTGAGACAGCTGCAACAGCTGCATGTTCAGACTCAGACATGGAGCACGAGGTCAGAAGCCCCACTGACCTACTACATTCCCCCTGTTTCTCAGACGCCAGCCCCCATGAGGATCACACACAGGGGCACACAGAGGTAGAGGAGTGGCCTTCCACCCCATGCCCTGTCCACACTCCACAGGAGGGGAGCAGCCCCTCCATCACTCCACCAGCACTGGCCATGGGCCAGCAGGGCCAGCAGTCCCTCGAGGACATCACAGAACGGCAGCATCAACTGTCCACGATGCTGGATGAGCATGCCGCGGAATGTGTGGGGGCTAGGTCTACCATTGAACAGGCCACGGAGACCCTAAGGGCCGAAGTTGCACAGAGCACTGCCACCCTGAGGGATGCCATGCAGGCCATGTCCAGGGACATCTGTGCTGAACTTGCCAGCTTGCGTCGTGCGCTCACTGAGCACACCCACACCCTACAGGACGTGCATGCACGGGGGCAGCCAGGGACATCCTCCACTGCCAGTTCTGCACAGAGCAGCCCCGTGCGACGTTCCGGACGTAACCTGCACTCCACAGCCAGGGGTGCCCCGGGGGCCGGGAGTGGAGGCTTGTAACAGCCTGTGGCCACTGTCACAGGCATCTGTTGTCACCTACATGGGGTGTGTTGGGGTGTGCAGGGGGGAGGTGGGAGGGGGTGTGTTGGGGTGTGCAGGGGGGAGGTGGGAGGGGGTGTGTTGGGGTGTGCAGGGGGGAGGTGGGAGGGGGTGTGTTGGGGTGTGCAGGGGGGAGGTGGGAGGGGGTGTGTTGGGGTGTGCAGGGGGGAGGTGGGAGGGTGTGTGACACGACATTTCATAGTTTCAATACACTGTTTTCTTTCAAAAAAAGTAATGTGTGGACATTTTCATTGCGTATGTGTGCTTTATTGGTGTACAGTCCACAGTGTGCATGTCCCAGAGACACACAGTGCCCCAAGTGCAGTCTCCATGTGATGAACACCAGCCGTGTGTGCTAGAAGCAGTGGTCGATGATACTTTGGCGCATTGCACGCCCCTCCTGTGCATCGCCTCCTCCATGGGGTGCCGCCCCATCTGCACCCTCCTCATCCTCATCGTCAGGTGGTTGCAGTTCTGCATCAGGGGGCAGGGGCACATTCCGTCTGACGCACATATTGTGTAGCATGACACATGCCATGACGATCTTTGCCACCTTCTCATGGCCATACAGGAGTGCCCCACCAGACCTGCTGAGGCTTCGGAACCGTGCCTTCAATAGGCCGAATGTCTGCTCCATGACCACACGAGTACGTGTATGTGCACGGTTGAAGTCCTCCTCGTGCTGGTTCTGCGGGTTCCGGACTGGTGTAAGGAGCCACCTCTTCAGGGGATAGCCTGCATCACCTGTATGTAGGCGAGAATGTATGTGTCAGTCATGTTGTCTGATCAGGAACATGATGTTCCACCATGGCTCGCATCCAACTGTTACTTTGGCTCTCTTCTACATGCACTAATTGATTCACACAATGCAACCAGTATATGCTCATGGCTCCCATGGCCTGTTTTGCATGCCATCACCCAATGTATGCAGAGGGGTTGTGTGCATTGTGAGTGCCCATCCTCTGTCTCCGTTCTCTGTGTTACTCACAGCCAGGTGGCGTATGCATCATCCCCCCCCCCTTTCAGCCAGGTGGAGTATGCATCACCCCCCCTTTCAGCCAGGTGGAGTATGCATCACCCCCCCCCTTTCTGCCAGGTGGAGTATGCATCACCCCCCCCCCCCCTTTCTGCCAGGTGGAGTATGCATCACCCCCCCCTTTCAGCCAGGTGGAGTATGCATCACCCCCCCCCTTTCTACCAGGTGGAGTATGCATCGGTACGTCATTCACCTGCCCACTTCCGTGACATTGGACTCACCGAGTAGCCAGGATCTTGGGCCTGCATGTCGCTCCATGTAGCGTGGTATTGTGGAGTTCCTCAGGACCATAGAATCATGGGTTGATCCGGGGAATCGGGCACAACAATGTGTGATGATCTTGTTGGAGTCACAGACCATTTGCACGTTGATTGAGTGGAACTGTTTCCGGTTGCGGTACGGTACCTCCATGGCACGTGGAACCACCAATTCCACATGGGTGCAGTCGATGGCACCAATGCAACCGGGTATGCCGGCTAGTGCATGGAAACCCACTTTGGTGTTTGCAATCTCCTGGGCATTCCGTGGTAATGAGATGTGGTCGTCTGTGTGCTTGAGGAGGGCATCGAGCACTTGGATGAGTGTTCGTGAGAATAATGGTTGTGAAATGCCATGCAGGTGCCCCACTGTGTGCTGGTAGGTGCCTGTGGCCAGGAAGTGGAGTACAGACACTACCTTCAGTAGGGGGGATGGCGGTTGGACTTTCTATCATGCTGACGATGTCGTTGTGTGTCATGTCTACGATGGCGGTGATGGTGTCCCGGTCCAAACGGTACAGGGTGTGGATCTGCTCAGCAGTGAGGTTGAATGGATTGGCTCTGATGCGTGGGATTGGGGGCTGCCTGTGTGGTGGCACTGGCTGTGCTGGTGGGGCTTGCTGGACCTGCCTTGCCCTCCTTCTCCTCCTGCGTCTCCTCTGTGCTGCCTGTTGTTGTTGTTGCTGTTGTAGCACATGCATTGCTATCAGGTCCTCCAGCCCCAACATTGCTAGTCGTATTGGTATCATTGTGGAGTGTGACTGGGTGTGGGAAGGGGTGGGGTGGGCTCTTTTTGTGCTTCCCTGAGTCTGTATTGCCTTCACCTGTGCTGTTTCTGTGCACCTGTGGCAGCTGCATTTACATAACATGGCCCTTTACGGTTGGTTCGCGATGGCGTTATTTGCACCATGGCGGTAAGGTACTTAACGGGCTGGGTGATGGCGTTAGGTGCATGTCCGCTTGGGTCGGCATTTGCGTACCTTTCCGCCATGGCGCTAAGTACGGTGTGGGCGGTCGCGTGCGCGCACCCTTTGCGCGGTTAGCGGCAGCGTTAACTACGATGCCGCTAATGGCATCGTAGTTAACGGTCACGGGTCATGATCGGACCTGGCGGAAAACGATGGCGGTAAGCATTTACCGCCATCATTTTTCACTTAGCGCCAGGGTCGTAATGAGGCCCTTTGTGTAGTTAAATTTGAATTTCTTCGTCTTTTTCATTGTCCAACATTTCTTTGTATTGTTTGAAATTCTAATGTGTTATAATGCTTTAATTTGCTTTAAATGCAGCTTCACATGAGTCATAGTCACCTAATCATTATTTTTCTTTTCTACAAGGTTTAAAAAGTTGGTGTAGGGCCATGTAATACAGTTTTCCATTTTGTGGAGTTTGAAATGATAACTTTACATGATTAATTATACTGGGTTTATCTAGCTTTACTAGGCTTCCTTCACAAGTTGAAACTGAATTTTTGCCAGTTTTCTCATTTGGTGTGACATTGTTTTTGTAGGTTTAGTTTTGGGCAATGTCGTAGAGACACATGTTTTCCAATGTAGTTCTTCTGTGGGATAATTTGTGGCTATGTTTTCTATTTCTTGGTAGGATTGTAGTACTCTTTTTAAGGATGGGACTGGTCCAAGGTTCAGCCAAGCAATGTGCTCAGATTTGCCATATAAGGCTGTTCATGTTAAATGGTCTTCAGATTCGCAGGACCTGCATTCTCTATTTGAGAAGATTTTTATCCAAAGCTGTACAATTTCTGTGATAGTGTTTTGTCAGATGATATGTCATCCTAGAGGTCCTTTAGTTCTGTTTTCTCAGCTTTGGTGAGATAGCTGTGACATATCTTGCAACTGCAGTGGAATTGTCTTCAATGTATTGTATGTTTATGTTTGCATTCAACAAGAGGGCAATGATTGCATTGTAATCATTGATGTACTTGGATGCTTCGTCCCTGTTGTGTGCATTTTTACGGGATTTACCTTTTACCCCGTGTCTAACAGAAGACATCAAGATATCTACTTGTCTATTTTTGCTCACTGCTCTAAGGAAGCCAAAGCGACATTTGGTATAGTATTTCCCTTTGTTTTTATGTCTACATTGGCAGTATTTGCCACATTTATGTTTTTGGAAGTGTAACACTTGTGTATGTAGGCCACTTTGTGTGGTTTCTGAAGGGATGTCACAGGTAATATATTTTTCAATAAATTGTCAAACAGTGGCATCAGAATCATGGGCAAATATTGGAGCAAAAGCATGTTGATGTGTGGTGCTCCTCAGGATTGATATTAATTTCTCCAAAAGAAGTGTTGTACTTATCCAAGTGGAGGGATAGTTTTATTGCAGATAAAATACAGCATGGCTAAGAAGCAATGGTGAAAGTACATTGATACATTTACAGAGTCAAGAGAACAGAGTTCTCCTGGTGTTTTTATGTCTATTCCGTCTTTACTTTGGTTTGCAGTGCGTAAGAAGTCGTGCAAGTCATCCCATGTGTACTCTGCACAACTTAAAGTAACAAACCATGTGGGTGGACCTAGGTTCCTTAGCATACAAAATACATCAGCTTGACATCAGAACCAGTATTCTTTTGTACCACTCATGTTTGCCAAGAGATGTGTGATACTTGACTGCAAAGCATCATCTTTGTATTTTATTTTTTGAAGCAGTTGGTTAGCCGATATGTTTAAAAAGTTAGACCCTGTTTTTGATGTGTGTGCAACTCCATAACATAGAGTTGCTCGTTCGCTTTCGAAGAGGAGATGGAAAATGTATTTGACATTTTGCCTGAATCTGGGGTCTTCAGAATACATTCGTAAAGAGAGATATTCTGATGCACTAAATTGTGTGGTCTTTCATTGTATCTTCCTCCTTTTCCTGAAGGAAAGAGTAGAGGAAAAGAATGTGCTTCTACACTTTTTTTCCATAGGCTCATTGCGGATCCTTTGGCTTAATGCATTGATATGTTTCTAATGCATTGTCAATTGTGTCTTTGGAGTGCAGTGGGTGAAAGGTATACTGGTCTAAAATGTTGGCTGCTGTAACAGGATCTACATATTCAAATTGGCTAGTTTCTGGTGACTCTTGAATAATGTGTGTGTTTTTTTTTAAAGTTTTCCCCTATGTTTATATGTTTGTAGTATTCATTGTTTTCCTTTAGATATTGTAGGGCTTGTCTAACTTTGCTTAAGTTGACTAGTTGTTGCCAAATATGTTTGTCTTTTGTTTAACTAGTATAATCAAAGATTGATCTATTGGCCGTTGTAGTCCTAGAGGTGGAACATTTTCTTTTAGGTCCACTGGTAAATATACTACTTTGCCACGCGTGCCCTTTAGTAGCTAAAATGGAGGTAATTTGGCTGATTATGGTTCAAGGTGTATTATAGCTTGAAATGGGTACACTGTATTACAATGCTCTTGTACAAGTTATGCTGTTGGAGAAAGTTTAGAAGTGGGAATATTTATAAGTTATTAGTGATAGCATGTGATGGCATTTGGTTATTGTCAAGCTTTGTGTTGCAGTAAGTGCACACTCTTGAGGGGTTAGGTATTTTGTATTTACCTTCTGCTGTTAGATATAACACTAATTGGAACCATTGGGATTCTTCATTGTCTTCTATTTTGTAAGATAGTTCTACTATTTTTGTGGTCTTTTTATAACATGTTCTGCAGCAAAATACACATATTTTTTCTGGTATTTCAGCAGATGTGTTTTGAAACTTATCTATTTCTTTTTTTAATGTATTCATTAGGATGTTGGTGTTTATTAGGTTTTCGGTAATGTTTTTTGAAAGGTACAGAATTCTCGAAGTCAGCTTCAGTTCCAAAGTATTTATGTTGAATGTGCTCTATTTCATTAAGGAGATCTTTGGCTGTTCCATGTAGGAGAATGTTATTTAAATTTTGCAGTTCTAGAGCAGGAATTTTTGCATAGTGTAGTCGATGCACAAGATTCCATATAGTGGAATGGTGTGTTGCTAACATTTTGATGTGTTGGAAAGTGCTTTTGCACGCAGTTCCTATAGAGCAGGCTAATGAATGTCCTTGCAGACCAGTGTGGCTGCACACTGGACAGGAATCTTTGGTTTGTAAAGTTTTCATTTTATTTTTGTCTTTTAATTGTACATGGTGATTGAGAAATTGCTATAAAGTTTTAAAGGATTGTTGGCCTACATTGCACATTGAGCTGCATGTTCATTTGTACACTGGATGGTTTGTTTGGGTAAAAGGAGCATTTGGTGTCCTGGGTGTTAGTCTTAGCAGTGCACGGTGGTGGCGCGAGTTATGGTTGGTTAGCTTACCATAACTGGTGAATTTCTGAGGTTTTGCGGTTTTACTTGTAACAATAACGTCCCTTTAACAAAGATTTGTCACAGAATTTGATAGGTTTTTACTAATGCAACTTAACAATAACATCCCTTTAACAACGTTTTATATATATATATATATATATATATATATATATATATATATATATATATATAACATGGCCACTGTAGTGGCCATGTAGTTATGGTTAAATTGCTGTTTCCATAGGAAGAGCACTTTTTGGGCGGCTTATAACTTCGCTCTCCCTGGACGGATCCTCACCAAACTTTGCAAAAAAAGTAGTTGGGTCACTCTGAATTTCTTTGCAAAGTTTGGTGAGGATTCGTCCAGGGGGGGCAAAGTTATAGGGGGGGTCCCAAAACTTTTTTTTTTCCCATACACTGAATGGGAAAAAACTTTGCGCACGGCTACAGCCCGAACCGCTGGACGGATTTACACCAAATTTGCGGCAGGAGCGGCGGCCTGGTCCCAAAAGCGTGCTTTTGTAAATTTGGTGTAAATCTATCCAGTAGTTTTTTTAAAAATGACTAAAATGTAAGGCAAAAAAATTAGTTATATCTGCGTTCGCTTCGCGGACGGACTTCCCTGTTTGCTCCGCGGACAGCACCCCGATTGGCCCGTGGGCTTGCGTCATGTCCGCGGACATGCGACGTGTTCGCTGATTGGACGGCGAGGGGCGTGAAGCTCGTCAGATTTTCTGTGGCGCCCGCCATCTTGTATTCGCAGTCGACCGCGTACAGCGCAGTGAAACGTGGATAAAAAATTGTATTTAGTGCCGTGTGTTGGTGTGTAAGAGTGTTTGGGGAGGGTGGGGGAGTATGAGATAGGTTCAATGCTTTGTTTTTTTATGTGCTAGACGTTTTTGTTGCGTTCGATTTGTCCGCGGAGAACACGGCTGTTCTGACATTTTGTAAATAAACTAAATGGTGGGGTGTTTAGAGGACGGAGTATGTGTCATTTTTATTCGCAAGGAAGGAAAAATGAGCTATGAACACTCGCGGTGTACTTAATTGTTCGTAAATACACAAACTGGGGGTGTCCTCAGGACGCTGTCCGTATTGTAATCTGTCTAGTTGAATGTGTTCTAAGAACACTCGCAGTGTCCCGAAATGGTTGCAATTACACAAATTGGGGGTGTTCTGAGAACGTTGTTTGTATTGTTCGTTGTCAGGGTGAAAGTGTTTTAAGAGCACTCCTTTTGTCCGCTAATAGTACAATTTCCTAGGGGCATCAACCGACTTTTTGTCCGCTAAAGAAACGATAAATCCGGCTGGTGTGCGTCGACATTATGTGATAATCCTATGACTGGTGCTATTGACCTGGCTGACTTGCTTTTGCGACACTAAATCATATCTCCCGCCACTAAGCCTGATATTATCAAAGCATTCATATTCCCCGCCTCTCTCCGTGACGTTACAGGGTGCGTAATGAAATGCGCCCAGTCGTCTCCAGTACTACGCGACTTTACACAGAACCCGGAAGACAACACACATTATGTCACAACACAGCGCGCCACAATTCAGAATATGAAACTGTGATTTAAAAGCAAAGTGCAAGATTGTAAATGTTGTAAAGTACATTTATTTGACATCAAATGTTTAGAGAATATTCAGCAATGTGCATTTGTCTTTGTTGTCGATCCGCAAAAGTTCATGTTGAGACAAGCGATGTTCCTTTGCGGTACAGAGAGTGTTAGATCAGGTTACAACTCAGTGCGTCACAATTCGGAATATGAAACTGTGGTTTAAAAGTAAACAGCAGGATTGTACACTTGGTAAAGTACATTTATTTCACATGAAATGTTTAGTGAATATTCAGCGATTTGCTATTATCTCTGCTGTCGATCAGCAAAAGTTTATTTGGAGCCGCGCGTTGTTCCTTTGCGGTAGATAGGCTGTTGGTTTATGATAAAAGCAGTAAATGGTCTCTCTGATAATCGGAAGGTTGCTCCAACAACGAGCCATTAGACCACTGTATTGGTTGGTATATTGTTTGTAGCTGCTACTACTGCGTAAGGGCATATTGGTCCTTGGCGATTGTCCCATAAAATGGTGAGGGTCATGAAGTTGCATATTTGGACTTGCACCTGGCAGTTGAAGACCCCATCCGCTGGAGTCTGTAAATTGTGACATAGACAAAACGGGGCCACGTACCTGTTTTAAAAAACATAAATTAGTCTCACCAGCCGATCTTCATTAAAAATCATCATTTTATTTATTAGGGCGTGAAACTATTTGCTATCGAAGATAGTGCAACAGAGTATGTTAATAATAAAAAAATAATATTTTCCCATTCACATAGCGCTAAGAACTGTGAGGTATCTAAGCGGTGCTTATTATTAACGACAGTGTGTGGTGCTCATTTATTGACCACGGAAGGATGAAAGGCTGAGTTTGGGCTTGCCTGGATTTGAACTTGCGTTAGCAAGCTGTGCACGGATGTCAAAGCGAGCGCTGTACTCGCTGTGCCACTTGACAGGCTACAGTGAAGTGGCACAGCGAGTAGAGCGTTTGACCGCCTATAGACCGGTTAAATTATTTCTATTAACCCACTCTGTCGTCTGCCTTTTTCAGAGCCCTCTAAACGACAGGGGATCAATTCGGCGGTGATAGTACGCGGTAGAAAACATTATGCCACTTTCAACGAACAAGTTCAACTTCAGCGGTCTTTAATGCTACGCTATTGTAATTATATTTGGTATAAAGTAATGTAAAGGGTTACTTACAGTACAATTGCAATTTCCATTGTCTACGAGTGGTGCAGTCCGAAAATACGACTCTGCATGTGCCAACGATCTTTCGCATAGTGATATAATATGTAAAATTGGTTTCGTTTCAGAAATGTCATCTTTATCTTCTCTTACGTTTTAGCAACACTCCTTCAAGAGAAGTCTTTCATCACAATCTCTGTCTGTCAAGGTCAAAACACAATACAACCTTATAGTTTGCTCCGTGAGCCTCTCCGGGGCCCGAGAAAAAAATGAAGCAGCTGACCTTCACTGTGAACGAGCATAAATTCTTACTTTTCAACATTCTGTGTAAAGCCATCTGTAGAAGTTGGTTTGTATATTGTTTGCGTGATATTAAAAAAAGTTTGTTTAAAGGACGTTATGGTTCTAAGTACAGCCGAAAGACCCCTGAAAATAGCAAGTTATGGTAAGCTATGAAAAATAACTCGCGCCAACACCATGCACTGCTAAGACTAACACCAAGGACATCAAAGATGACATCGCAAATGTCATTGATGAAATCACTGATGTCATCACATGTGTATGTACTTTTCATGGAATTTGTGTACTAGGGATTTTCATTATAATGTTCCGAAAAAAGTGTCAAGGATATTGCAATAAATATCATACCGTTATTAGTGCTTTGAACGATGCATTTATGTTAATAAATAGCATTGTATTATGGGATTCTATGTAGTATACTGAGCTGCTAATGGAGAAAGATAGCATTGTGTGCAGAGTACAAGATAAAAGTATATTTGTAATGTTAATATGTAGAATAATGAAATGATAATTGTCCTGAAATGTTGGAAAATTCACAAAATGGGGGTGTTCTGAGGACGTTATTCGTATTGTGTGATTGCTTAGCTGTATGCAATGAGGGAATGGTACAGAGAGTAAAGTGGACGCCGTCCGCGGACACCGCGGCTGTTCGTGGACAGGGCGTGGTAAATCCGGGTTTTTCCAGGAAATCCAACACGGAAAGAAGACTGTACGGATCAGCCAATCAGATGTCGAGGTTGTGGATTTGTGTTGAAAGAGACTGTGTGTGGTGAAGATGGCAGAAGTGGAGAAAGTCAGGGTGTTGGTGCTCAGAGATATGTTTGTGTATGGTTTACAGCAGTACGCTGAATGCAGGCATGTTGCAAAGAACTTTGATGTCAAAGGAGTGGAGGTGGTGTGGAGCACTGTGCCTGATTGCAATGTACAGGGAATTGTAAAAGTTTGTGCGGATATGGCCACGATGAACAGTCCGCATGTGGTAGTTTTGCACTATGGTGCTTTCCATTTGGGCAGCGTCAGTGCCCCTACTTTGTTGGCTGATTTGGAATGCTTGGTTCAAGCCGTAGTGAAGATCCTTCCAAATGCGAAAGTAATTTTTTCTGGATTACTACCTAGGGCAATATGGGACAATAGTTCAGTTTTTTGTCCTCAGCAAAACATTGCTAGGTGTGTCATCAACCGAGGCATGTGTGCCTTCATGCTTAGAGCTGGTATGTTCTTCTGTAACAATGAGAATATATGCCAGTAATGCTGTTAATTTTAAAGAAGATGGCATTTCTTTATCTTTTACCGGAAATGCCTTTTTATTTTGGAATGTAAGGGTTGCTTTGGAGAAGGTTATGTGAAGATTTTAGGAGTAAAGTAAGAAAAAAAAAACAAGAACAAAAATATAAAATAACAGGTGTCTGTCAAGCATCTGTAAAAAAAAAAAAAACGGCTCTTTTCAGAGCCAACTTCAAAGGGGAAATGGGGCACACTATTTAAATTTACATTCACCACGCTCAGATTTTTGATGTGTCCGCGGACATGGCGGTAGTCCGCGGACATGAAAATCACTACGAGGGGGTTAGTATGTTCTATGTTACATGTCAGGGATATTATGGTTAAGTTGTGTTACTAAAAACCTATGAAATTCAGTGAAAAAACTTTGTTAAAGGGACGTAATGGTTCCAAGTGAAACCGAAAAACCCTTGAAATTCGCCACTTATGGTAACATAAGCAACCATAACTCGCGCCACCGTGCACTGCTAACACTAACACCCACGACATCAAAGATGACATCACAAATGTCATTGATGACATAACTGATGACATCACATGGCTGGCTCTCCCTTTTTATCCTTTACTGACATATCAAAGCCACATAGTTTTCTACAGTAACAGTCAGGAAGTAAAAATTGAAAAGGTACTATATTTGTAGACTTGGGTTCCTGTTACATCATATATGAAACATGTACGTAGCGGAAGATACAGGCTTGAAAGAGAGGAATCCTTTCTGTGCATGAAGATAATCATTATAGTATCAGCACTTTGTCATAGTTTTAGTTTTTATTACTCTACCTTCCCTCTATATGCTCATATTTGTATACATTATAGTGACTCTCCATAGAGTGAATGGGAAAAAAATTTTGCTTGCGTCTACAGCCCAAACCGCTGGACGGATTTCCACCAAATTTGGACCAGGAGCAGCGGCTTGGTCCCGAAAGCGTGCTTTTGCAAATTTGGTGAAAATTCGTCCAGTAGTTTTTTTTTTAAAATGACCAAAAAGTAGGTAAAAAAAAATTAGTGATATCTGTGTTCGGTTTGCGGATACACTTCCCTGTTCGCTCCGCGGAAAGTGTCCTGATTGGCCAATCGTCTTGCGTGATGTTCGCGGACATGCAAAGTGTTCGCTGATTGGACGGCGTGGAGCGTGAAGCGCGTCAGATTTTTCGGTAGCGCCCGCCATATTGGATTCGCGGACGTCCCTGACAGCGCGGTGAAACTTTGTTCAAAATGTGTATTTTGTAGAGTGTGTTGGTGTGTAGGAGTGTTTGGGGAGGGTGGGAGTGTGTGAGATAGGATGAAAGTTATGTTTTTTATGTGTTAGACGTTCTTTTTGTGTTCGATTTGTTTGCGGACATCACGGGTGTTCTGCAATTTTCTAAATAAACTGACTATGGGGTGTTCTAAGGAGTCAAAATGTGTCCGTTTTGTTCGCAAGCAAAGTGAAACTGTTCTAAGAACACTCGCGGTGTCCGGGGAGTGTTCGTAGGTGGTGTACTGAGGACGCTGTCCGTATTGTTCTCTGTCAAGTTGAATGTGTTCTAAGAACACGCGCGGTGTCCTGAAATGTTTGCAAATAAACAAAATGGGGGTGTTATGAAGACGCTTCTAAGAACACTCGCGGTGTCTGGGGAGTGTTAGTAGGGGGTGTCCTGAGGAGGCTGTCCGTATTGTTCTCTGTCAAGTTGAGTCTGTCCTAAGAACACTCGCGGTGTCCTGAAATGTTCGCAAATAAAAAAAATGGGGGTGTTCTGAAGACGCTTCTAAGAACACTCGCGGTGTCCGGGGAGTGTTCGTAGGGGGTGTCCTGAGGACGCTGTCCGTATTGTTCTTTGTCAAGTTGAATGTGTCCTAAGAACACTCACGGTGTCCTGAAATGTTCGCAAATAAACAAGATGGTGGTGTTCTGAAGACGCTTCTAAGAACACTCCCGGTGTCCGGGGAGTGTTCGTAGGGGGTGTCCTGAGGACGCTGTCCGTATTGTTCTCTGTCAAGTTGAATGTGTCCTAAGAACACTCGCGGTGTCCTGAATTGTTCACAAATAAACAAGATGGGGGTGTTCTGAAGATGTTTTTGAGAACACTCCCGGTGTCCTGGAATGTTCGTAGGGGGTGTCCTTAGGACGGTGTCCGTATTGTTCGTTGTTAAGTTGAAAGTGTTCTAAGAACTATCGCGTTGTTCTGAAATGTTCGTAGGAGGGTGTCCTGAAAACGGTGTCCGTATTGTTCGCTGGCAAGCTCAAAGTGTTCTAAGAACACTCACATTGTTCACGGACATTAAAAGTTTCCCATAGATCATAGTTGAAATGTTTGACTCTATGGATGTGATATGCTGCGGTGGTTGTTGCCAGGGCATAGAGTCTTGGGTACATGGCCATCTGGCCATGCACCCAAGACTCTATGCCCTGGCAACAACCACCGCAGCATATCACATTCATATTTGTTTATAACTTTGGGTGAAAAACAAATATATAAGGAACAAAGGTATTAGATACTATGGATGTGATGTGCTGCTATGGTTGTCCTTATTATTGTATACTTACTGTTTGGTCTAGTAATGGGAGTCCATGTTTTTTTTCTTCATTTCTGTGATAAAAGAAAATAGCATGTTAGTATTAGTATTTTGTAATGACTTATTACATTGTATAAGCAATATACTTTTATTTTTTTTCGACCCTCATATTTAGTAGAGTACAAATCAGAGTACTGTGCAATTTGCTCAGTTTCTGTATTTGTTGCTAAAATCATTGGGTCTGTGGGAGAAAAAAAAATCCATGTTGGATTTAAAAAAAACCCTTTTTCTGTTATGCTACAGTTTATTTGTTTGTTTGTTTGTTTTCAGTGTTCCCTTGTTGTTTCTGGCTAATGCTTTATACTTTGCTTTGTTGTATTTCTTTTGGAACAGTAACAGATTCTTCATTTGTTTTGATATTATAAAATTTTGGAGCAGTTAGATACCAATTGGAGTATTCTAACTGTCTATTTTTTTCATATATTGTAGTGGTTTTCATTTACCTATTTGGATATTGTTAAATTTTGAGACAGTTAGATACCAATTGGTGTATTCTAACTGTGTATTTTTTGGCCTAATTTAGTGGTATTCATTTATCTGATTAGTTGTTGTAGAATCTTGTAGTGTTAGATAGCTTTTGGAGTATTCTAACAGTTTATATTACTTTAACACACATTTATAATTTTGGGACAGTTAGATACCAATTGGTGTATTCTAACTGTATTTTTTGGTCTAATTTAGTGGTATTCATTTATCTGATTAGTTGTTGTAGAATCTTTGAGCAGTTAGATAGGTTTTGGAGTATTCTAACAGTTTATATTTTTGTAACACAAATTTACTTAAAGGTTTAAATACAGTTTATTTATCAAATTTTGGTTTTAAGAACATCAAATAAGCGTTTGTAAGATTTGCTGGTAATCTCTGCTTTAGAGTAATGGTACTATCATTACATTCAAACCATCCACATTTCTTTTTTATGTATGCAGTGTAGTGCCCTGAATAGGTTGTGGCTCCTGCGTGGTAGATTATACCTATTGTTGTGAAGGTTGTCTTACCAAGTGATGTTTGACCATGTCTGAATCCAGTCAGCTTGCAGTTGTTTTTGGTACCATCTGCATTGTAACGTAGAAGCATTAGTATTACGTATTTACTATGTGTTTGTATTACTAACGTGGAGCGATTATCTGAATTGCAGGTAGAGCATAATCTACCATGGTTTGCATTTTGTACAAGTTGCTGAAATGGAATGGATTCACATTGTTGCAGAGAGTGCATGTATGTTTCCACATGTATGAAATCTGAAAGATTTCATTTATAGGTATGTTTTTGTTTTCCAGTACTTGTAGTAAGTACATTAGAAATTCTTGTAGATCTTCCTGTGAGTTTATAGTGAATTTCACCATTCCAGCACAGTAGTCCAATTGTCGTCTTATTCCAAAAACACTATATGTGTTGTCAGGATTGTTTGCTGCATTTCTGTGAAGTACTAACATTTGCAAACACAATGGGTTTGTACTGTGTGAGTAAATGTTGTCAACAATTGGTGGTAATTGAAATAGAATATTAATTGCTACATTTGCATAGCAACTTACACCAACTATATTTGAGAATTTAAATGGTCCAGGTAGTTCTGTATCTAACTGCTTTTTTTGGAGTTTGTCTTCCTTCTTTAAAGAAGTACCTGGTTTACTTTCTCTAATTGATTATTTTTTGTTTGTGGTACTTGATGGAGTATTAGTTTCTTTTACTCTCTTTGGAGGATTTCCAGTGACGTCCTGTTGCATTTCAGTTTGATTTAGTTTTCTTTTACAACGTTTTAGTTTTTGTGGAACAGAATATGTGTTTAGATGGGGAGTGTATAATGAGCGAAGTCTATTATATTCTAAAATGCAAGGAATATCAGCGTTTACTTTACTTGCATCAAAGTTGATTAGAAATAGACCGCCAAGTGTACGTAAGCGTGATAGTGCTACGTAGCTCATGCCTTCTTTAAAGACTGTGTTACCAATATCTATCATTGCTTTGTCTACGGTAAGACCTTGTGATTTATGAATTGTGACTGCGTATGCAAGAGTTAGAGAAAATTGTTCTCTGCGTACATACATATCTTTGAAGAGAAGGAATCTAGCTGTTGAGCGTCCTATCCGTTTTACTTCTGAAAGTTTGTCAAAGAGTATATTGACAAACTGAATTTTGTTGTCACGTGGGTATGTTTGAAAGCCAACAACTGTACCCAGTGCGCCATTAACTAGTCCTTGGTCCACGTCAAGGTTACGTTTAAGCATTACTCTGCAATTTAAGGATACTTTTAACATCTTTTCTAAGCCTGCTGTGTTTGAGATTGATTTTTCTAAATTATTTAGTCTTGTTGTGGCTTGGTCACACATGGTAGTGTCATACCATGTACATCTAGTTTGTCTGTGGCGCTAATTTCCATTATTGGTTGCATTTCTTTACTTAGCATGATTTCATTGAATTTGAAACAGCTTGCAAGAGTTGGCATTAAGGCCATACAATTGACATTTTTGTGGGCTAATTGTTCCATAACATCTGTAGCACATGCATTATCGCCATAAAGTGCATTAATGTGCCGGGTTTTCAATGTTGCTTCTGCTTCTTTAGAAAGTATACCAACTCTCAAACTTTTTAAAATGTTGGCATAAGTGAGATCTGCAGATTGGCGCATGTTTTCTGTTAATTCTCTGTATTGGAAATGTTGCCAAAGGTTGACATTTCCAATGTTGCCAACAGTTTTACGGCAGAGTTTGTGCCCTAATGTTTTAAAAATAGGTTCACCTTTTACTGGTGTTAATTGAAGCAAATCTCCAAAAACAATAATGTGTTTTCCTGCAAAGAGCTCTTCATAGTCTGTTTTGAGTACTTCTTGTAATCTGAGGTGAATCAAAGCTAACATCAGGTTGGAGACTATGCTCACTTCATCTATTAGTAGCATTTTCATTTGTTTCAATACTCTGCGTAATTCCATTGCAGCTTCTGCAGAAAGTTTGTAATAGTCTAATTTGTTCTGGTGTTCTACTGGTAATAGTAGTAATCGGTGTAATGTAACACCACCTAAGTTGTAGGCAGCTAAACCTGTGGGGGCAGTGACAACAGCTGACAGTTTGTTGTTTGTCAATTGTTGAAGGAACTTACTAATGATTTTGATTAGGAATGTTTTGCCAGAACCAGCTTCACCACTGACGTACAGTAGTATAGGTTTATAATTATGGCAGGAACATTCTTTATTTTCATGTTTTACACCATGTGCAATTTGTTTTGTTACTTCTTGAAAAATGCTACTTTGCTCATTGTTTAGTTTTGATTGTAGTATAGTTAAGTCTTCCTTATCTTCATACTGACACATGGTGTTTTCTACTTCTATCATAGCTAATTCTGCCTCATTTGTTATTAGTAGTTCTCCCAGTGGTTCTTGGCTTCCTGTTACAGAAGGGTGACTACTGTCAGGAGTATCCTTATCTAGTTGAGCTTGGAGTTCTTCTTCATGTTGCTGTTCATTGTGCAACATTGTTTTGTACTGTGTAAAGTTTACATCAGTTATAGTGCTTTCATTTGCTTTGAAAGCACCCTCATATGAGTCATAGTTATCTAGTCATTGTTCTTCTTTTCTCCATGGTTTGAAGAGTTGTAGCAGGGAGATGTAATATACTTCTTTATGTTGAGGAGTCTTCAATGACAATTTGACATGATTAATTAAATTTGGTTTAGTAAGTTTAACTAAGCTGCCTTCACAGTCTGGCACTCTATATTTACCTTTTTTTTCATCGGGTTTCATATTATTTTTGTATGTGTAGTTTTGGGCTATTTGGTATAGACACATGTTTTCCAAAGTATTACTTCTGTTTGGGTAGTATGTGTCCAATAAATTGTTTTTTAAAATGTCTTGGCTGTTGTGATCATGTTTGGCTATTGTTTCTATATCTTCATATGATTTTAGAACTCTTTTTCTAGATTTAGCTGGACCAAGACTTAGCCATACTATATTTTCAGATTTACCATACAATGAAGTACCAGTTAAACGATCAGCTGCTTCATAAGATCCACATTCTCTATGGGTGAGCATTTTTATGCCCAAGCTGTATAATTTCTGAGATACTGTTTTATCTGATGACAGGTCATTCCAGAGGTCTTTGAGCTCTGTCTTTTCTGCTTTAGTTAAGTATGCTGTTACATATCGTGCAACTGCAGTAGAATTGTCTGCAATGTACTGCACATCTATGTTTGCATTCCATAAGTGGGCAATGATTGCATTATAATCATTGATATATTTTTCTTCTTCTTTTCTTTTTATGTAATATGTATTTTTAGGTGACTTTCCTTTAACACTATGTCTAACTGAAGACCTGAGGTTGTTTACTTGACCTGTATTTGTAACTGGTCTAGGGAAACCAAATCGGCATTTGGTGTAGTATTTGCCTTTGTTTTTGTATTTGCGACGACGATATTTTCCACATTTGTGTCTTTAAAATTGTAAAATTTGTGCACAAAGATCACTATTTGTGGCTTCTGATGGAATTTCACAAGTGACATATTTTTCAATAAACTGTAAAACAGTGGCATCACTGTCTTGACCAAATTTAGGAGCATCTTTAATCCATAAAAGCATGTGGATATGTGGTGCTCCTCTGGCTTGGTATTCTTTTCTCCAAAAGAAGTGTTGCACTTCTCCAAGGAGAGGAACAGTTTTATTACAAATAAAATGTAGAATAGCAATGAAGTGATGGTGAAAATATCTTGAAACATTAACAGGATCCAAAGAACAAAGTTCTCCAGGTGTTAGAATATCTATGTTTGTTTTGTTTTTATTTGATATGCGTAGGAAATCATGTAAATCTTCCCATGCATATTCTGCACAACTTAATGTAACAAACCAAGTGGGTGGGCCAAGGTTTCTGATCATACAACGTGCATCTCCATGACGTCAAAACCAGTACTCTTTAGTACCACGCATATGTGCTTACAGATTTGTAATATTTGATTGTAAAACCTCATCCTTTTGTTGCACTTTCTCTAATAATTGTGTAGCTGTCATATTTTGAAAGTGTGATCCTGATTTTAATATGTGTGCAACTCCGTAACATAAAGTTGCTAGTTCACTTTCAAAGAGTAGGTGGAATATGTATTCCACATTTTGTCTAAATCTGGGATCTTCAGAATTCATCCGTAATGAGCGGTATTCTGAAGCTGATATTTGAATAGGTCTATCATGATACCTTCCTCCTTTGCCAGTAGGAAAGAGTAGAGGAAAAGCATGTGCTTCTATACTTTTTTCCCATATACTGATTGGCGATCCTTTTGTTTGACGCATTTGGTAAGTTTCCAGTACATCTTGTACGGTGTCATTACAGTGCAAAGGATGAATTGTATACTGGTCTAAAGTATTTGATATTGTAGCAGGATCTAGTAGCTCAAATTGACCAGCTTCTTGTGTTTCTTGAATTATTTCAGTTGTATCTTTCAAGTTTTCTTCAATATTAATTTCTTTGTAATATTCATTATTCTCTTTAAGATATTGGAAGGCTTGTCTAACTTTATATAAATCTACCAGCTGTTGCCATATTTTTTTGTCTTTTGTAGGTACTCCATTTACTAATATAATTAAAGATTGGTGCATTGGACGTTGCACTCCTAGAGTATGCACATTTTCTTTTAGATTTAATGGTAAATAAACTACTTTTCCACGAATGCCTTTTACCAATTCAGAGGGAGGTAATTTTGCTGTTTTTGGTTGAAGGCGTATTATTGCTTGAAATGGGTGTACTGTTTGAATTATGATGCTCTCATATAAATTAAGTTGTTGTAGAGGTTTTGGTACTGGGTATAATTCCAAATTATTTGTGATAGAACGTGAAGGAGTTTGGTTGTTGTCAGGTTTTGTGGTGCAATAACTGCATAGCGGGGAGATCCCCATTGGACACCCCCACCTCCTTTGGTCAGTACAATAACACACTGAAATGAATACACAGACAACTTTTTTAAAGTTCTTTGGAAAACACAAGGTCACAGTTTATTAGGAGCAAGACAACTTGGGACGGTCCCAGCCACATCACAAAAACAGTCAGATACGGGTGAACCAGGTCACCTCTTTAGCCACTGGCCAAACAGTCAGATACGGGTGAACCATGCCACCTCTTTAGCCACTGGCCAAACTGACAAAACTGCTGGTTAATACCCAGCTACACTGGTACAACCAGCGGGACACTCAGGGGCACTGACCAGGAAGATTGTTGGCCCAGAGCCCTAAGGAAGGGAGTCAGTGCCCGTCGAGGGATCGGCTCGAGCCCGGCCAATCCCGAGCCGCTGCAGCTGCAGCGTGAAGTTCCTCATTGGCTAGGACCGCCCCGATACTCCGCCACGCTTTGATGGTGGCTCCCGCTGCCATCAATGCCCCCAAACCTTCAGACCTTACTTCTCTTTAAAAACTTTCACTTAGCATCCACATTGTTACCATACTCACCATTGGTTTATTTGCAACCAGCCCTCCTTAGCTCACCAAGTGTAGCCGTCAGGAAAACATTGTTGCCTTTGTCAGATAGGTTGAGGCGCTTCCTGGATTTTTCCATGCCGGCCACAGAAATGGCGTTGCTCCAAAAACCTGCCCTTGCACCATTTCTGACCAGAATATTTCAGTGCCTGGTAACTCGTGCGCCACTATGCGCAAAGTCACCTGTATTTGGGCGAGCAAGCGTCCGCGACCTAACTTGGCCAGATCGTTGCCCCTCAAATGAATCAATAACCGCCTTGGTGCCCATCTCCACTGGAGTCGCCAGTGAATGGCAGGCAGCAAGGAATGCCACCTCATTCCGGAGTGCACAGCCACACACACTCGGTACCCTTGAATCCCAGTTTGTGGCCGATCATCCATTGCCTAGCCCTTTTTTTCCGCACGTGTCACAAATGAGTGGCCGATCAACCACGCTGCATCATCTGTGGGGAAAAACATACCTCACCATAAGTCTTTTGCTCCCCCAGGATCCAACCGCCCAACTACCCAGCCCCGGCCCTTGAGTGCTCTCGGTATCTAGTATTCTTATGAGAATGCACTGTGCTGGGGGCGGACATACAGTCGATAACTGCCCGACTCCCACCTCCCCACTTTCATGATCGCCCGGGGAGACATGCCAAGCTGAAAGGCTGTGGTAGCTGCCTTATCCTAAAACTATGCGTGGACCATCCTTCACCCTGGATGCCTGAAGCCCTCAAAGCCATAGTCAGCACTTTGCGGAATTGAAATACAGAAACGGGGGAAGTGTCGGCTTGAGTAAGCAGGGGGCCAGCACTCGTAGCTCTCAACTGTATAAAGATCTTAAAAAGGTATACCGGGCAACATTCCGCAAGGGGGGCCCCATGTAAGCTATGCTATAACCTTTTCCTTGCTGGTCCGCTTTGTTTTTCCTTAACAATATACTGACCCCTTCACCTGAGTTTTGTGGAACAGAGATACATCCCCCAAAGCAATGGCCCGCCCAGATATGTCCTTGGATGCAGAAACTAGCTCACTAATCCTAAATGCCCCAAAAAAGGCCCATGCGAATGCCAACTTGAATAGCGCCATTTCGTATTCACTGAAGCATATGCTAGGTAACGTGGCCAACAATTTTACCAATAACCCAAAGTCAATTGGTTTTCGCACATCATTAGCCCTTGGCTCCGAACGGGCCCAGCCTTTCAAATGCAGAGCGCACCAAAAAACCCTTTTGTGCGATCATCATTTTTCTTTTCCTCCAATTTTGGAGTGGGAGGCAACCGCAGCCAAATGCTATGCTGCCCAATTCTTTGACATGCCTTATGTGTGTGCCCAAACCACAAAAAGTGCGTACCTGTTCCTCAGCAGTCTGTTTTCCGCCCTGAAGATAAGAGATCACGCTCTTGAACTTACCATAACCTTGCTGGTATCTACATCTTATTCCAGGCGTGAGTGAGCGCTCACTCTATTCGGCGAGCGCCCTGTCCAACCACCAGCTGCCACCACTCCTTTTTGAACCGCGCTCCCTCCAGTTGCCCTCCGGGTGGGCCTTCCGGAACTTGGACCACAGAAAGCGAGAAAGAGCATCAGCAGTAATATTTGCAGTGCCCGGCACATGTCGAACTCTAAATTCAATGTTGTGATACAGACATAATTCCACTAATTTTCTGAGCGAGCTCAAAAATTGCTGGGCAGGATGCAGACTAAGTTAATGGCTTGTCCTACCGCATTATTGTCAGTCCACAAACGTACCCTCTTGTTGGCCAGAACCGTAGGCCATAACAACAATGCGACAATAATGCGGAACATCTCTAAGACCCTTATGTTTTTTGTTCTGCCCTTCTTTTACCCACGGTGTGTGGTGCACATTTATCCACCTCGGAAGGATGAAAGGCTGAGTTTGGCCTTGCCGGGGTTCGAACCTGGTATGCAGAGCACTCTAACCACTGTGCCACTTGGCACTTACCACTTGGGCCATTGCTGGCTGTTGATAAATAATGCCCATCCTCCTCTATGTGTGCTCGGGTGACCCTGGAAGTATTCTCCATGCAAACCAGGCAAAGGCTAAAACCATGGCACCAGCCTTCCCCCTTGCTGCACTATATCTTGGTAGCCCCAGAGCAGTTCTAAAACAAAAACCTGCCCAGCCCCAAGTAACACGCTTCCTCCCACTAAAAATACACTAATTCGTCTCCTATGTGGCAACAGCAAGCTACTGCCTGTGTGGAGGCATGACACACCTGAGGTATCAATTGCGAAAGGTAACGTTTCCATACCCTGGAACTATATATATGCCCTCAGAATTCCCTTTACATTGGTCCAAACAAACGCTGGGGCCCCTCAAGCCGCTCGAATGAGGGTGAAGGGAACCCCTGGGATGCCAGCAAGTGAAATGCTGGACCTGACTGCACCGCCTTGTGGCACCTCCTAATAGTCGGCTTCAATCACCACCGGCTGAGTTTGGGTCCCCCCACTTTAAGTTGCCAACTTATTGTACTACTCTTTAGGGCCACACTGACTAATGCGGCCTTACAAGGAAGACAGGGAAACACCAGGGCAAAATTACTCACGAACTGGGAGGGAAAGATTGCATAAACATTGTCTGCATCAAGCCACACATCACAAAACGTGTGGTGCCCCATTGCGAAACAGTACAAGGAAGTGACAAGGAAGTGACATAGAATTCCGGAAGAATGATACCTACAAGGCTTGTCATTATGCGGCAGCCGTTTGCCCCACATGGCACCCTCGTCTCCGAAGGCCATCCGTGCCAGGTCACAGTTTAACTGACAATACAATTGGCGCGGTGGCCAGCGAATACCAAATGCAGCAACTTGAAATACCCACTGCACGTAATAGCAGCCTCTCCCTGTGGTCGCAAACAAGACAGACAGAGCGCCCTGCTTAGCAAAATGGATAACTCTTGCACTGAAGTAACATCATAATATGCGCCCATGGACTGATGTTGCATTACCAGCAAAATTAGGCAGACAACACAGTAACTCTGAAGACGTCTTCCCACCTGACAAATTGCATTCCTTACACTAAGGCGGGATCTAATTCTCAATGCGGCACCACGAAAAAACCACCTTTCAGCCACTTCCAATGAACATTGCCCTAAAGTCAAACTTTTCCCAAAGTCAATAGTTTCTTACAAGGAGAAAGGTAAACTCGCAAGACTTGTGATTCTGAAACTTGCAACCACAGTTTAGACTGACGCGGCCCCATCAAATGTGTAAGCCTTCCCTGCAAGTAGCAGTACCATTGGCGCGGCGGCCAAGAAACGCTACTTGCGCCTCATGGACAACCATCACAGCTCATCAGTTGACTGGGCCGAAAGCACTGCGACCCACCTTCTATTTTAATGCTTTAATGCATATCGCAACCGTAGCCAACAAAGAAAACAGAACGCTGTAGCCTCGACCATGATAAATCGGCTACCACAACCCGCATTGTACACCGTTCTCACATTACGCAAAAGCACGCAGCAACACATGATAGTCAAACCACAGGAGGTTTCGCCCAGCTAATGCAACCCAAATATCGTGGTAAATACACCGAGGGCATGTGTAGAAAAACATCCACCACGCGTGAACCGATCAAACTGTAAATAAGTAACAACATCGCCGAAACATACATTCAGTATAATGGCGTGGCGGCCATGTCCACGTTTTCCCTGCATTTCAGAAACCTAAATTCATAACCATGGCGCGTAAATAATCCTACAATTAAAATCACCTCAAGGAGTTGCCACGACCCTCAAAAACAGCGCTCAATTGTAAATATGCCAGGGCGCATGACAAAAACATAATTGGCAGTTCTCGTTCATGCACAAGCCTTTACCCCTTAAGCCACCGGGGGTTGTGCCCCGCTAATGCAATCCAAATATCGTGGTAAATACACAGAGGCACGTGTGGAAAAACATCCACCATGCGCGGTGGGCCACTATAAACCGAGAAACTAAAAATAAGTAACATCACAGGAACATAAATTCATTACCATGGCGCGGCGGCCATGCTCCCTTTGGTCCGCCTTTATACATTTAAACAATCATACACCAGGTAATGCAATCCAAATATCGTGGTAAATACACCGAAGGCACGTGAAGAAAAACATCCACCACGCGCGGTGGGCCACTATAACCGAGAAACTATGAATCAATGATAAAGAACATGCCCATTACGTTCCGGGCATTGCATTAGCACTCGGGTCTCCAGCAATCCAAGGCCCAGCCCTCGCTACTACAGCCACTGCTGGCCATGCAGACCTGGGTGTGGGCGGAGGGTGGTGGTGTATATGTAGGGGCGTGTGAGATCGGGCGCTTGCTAAACCCCAGCCATAATTCAAAAACATTGGCTGCTATGAAATCCGAACCCACGCCCCCCCCTCACCAGTGCACAATTATCGATTTCTGGGATGAAAGGCCTAATTCAACCCTGCCGGGATTCGAACCTGCGTTAGCAGGCTCTATATAAATGCTCGTGCCAGTGCTCAACTAGCTGTGCCACTTGAGCCCTTACACGGCCGTACGCCACTTTAAGCGTAATAGCAGCAACAAAACAAACGCATGGCGCGGCGGCAGTGTTCGCGCTCGGGAGAACAAAGCAACAAACGCAAAAACATGGCGCGGAGGCCAAGATGACACACCAAATTTAACTAAACGATGTTAGCGCTGGGGGGAAAATATTTCAATTAAATCGGGGACTCGAACCAGAGCTCCGGAGAAGAAAACCTTATTATTAATACCCTACCTGCGCTAGCAGGCTCAGCCTGTAAATGCGAGTGCTCTATTCGCTGTGCCACCAGACCGGCTCGGCTGGAGCCAACCTTTAAAGGCCTAAGCTCTCGGGCCACAACAAACAACACTACCGAAAGATACAAGCCCTACATGGGCGCGAGACGCTTTGGACGAACCTTGCATTTTTAAACAGAACAAACGCATGGCGCGGCGGCCATTATTACCTCTCCATCGACAAAACATACACGGAGATCGAGCCCCGGCAATTTCCGCCCACAATGTATATTTGATAAACGCCTCGAAATTCAAAAGACATATTTAAGGTCCGGCCGAGACTCGAACCTGCGTTAGCAGGTTCTGCTTTACTGTAACTGCAAGCGCTCTATCTGCTGCGCCACATGACCAGCATGAACTAGACCCAAAATTCCCTATGCCTTAGCTCTCGGGCCTCAGCAACCTAACAACCAAATGATGCCCGTAAACGGCTACAAAAGCTTTCCACGTGACTGCCTCATAATAACAACAAGCGCATGCACGGCGGACATGAATACAAACCACACATATACATTCATAGTGTTCGCGCTCATGGGAATCATGGACCGAATAAAGGGGAGGCATATTTCAACATCTGACAAAAAACGGGGGGGCAGGCATATTGTGACGTTTGAAATCAATCATTGTCTCTGGTAGCTACCTTGAACCCGCAGGCTCCCATACTGTAGATGGAAGCACAACCATTACTCCGATGCAATCCCCCTTGCCCGTTACGTATCGTACCTGGCCCTCGCGGCGGCCAAAGAGAAACATAGAGAAACCAAGATATCGGGATAGATGGATAGATCCCCTGCACGAGTCGGGTCCGCTCAAGCTGACAAGTATGCCTGCGAGCAGACCCCTGTTGCCCCCCCATACTTACCACTCCTCCTGAGATTCACACAAGGCGGGAGCTGCTGGGCAATGAGACTGATGGCCCGCAGCTCCCGCCCTTATAAATATCCCCAGGGAGACCCGACCGGAAGCCAGGTCCCCGGGGACGCCTCTTCCGCCTCGCTGAGGGGGGGGAGGGGAAGAGGAGAGGCATGACCAGCAACCGGAAGGGGGTGGCCAGAGGGGACAGCCCGCTATGTAGGCCGTCCCTCTAGCGCCCCCTGCGGGGGCCGGTCAGCCTCTAAGTATTAAGGGCTCAGTTATTTCATATTTGTTTTCTGCTAGAAGGTAGAGAGCTAATTCAAACCATTTAGAATCTTCATTGTCTTCTATTTTGTATGATAGGTCCACAGTTTTTGTGTTACTTTTATAAAAAATGTTATGGCAACATACACATACATGGTTTGGTACTTCAGCTGATGTACTTTTAAATTTTAGTATTTTAGACGTGAAGTTTAGACGTGAACTCACGCTTTCATCATTGAAAGCAACCATCGACTGTAATAGCGTCCTGCTCTATCGGAAGTGCATCCAGAACGACGCCCCATACGCCTACAAGTTGATAAGTGAAGAACTTCGTCTTGGAACTTGTCGAATGCTCACTCACTGGGAAACAAAAATCTTATCCATCCTAGACTCAGTGGCTTGTAGCACGGAGGACCTTATCAACAATCCAGTCAGAGTCACCAAAAAAATCAAAGAACTGGATTGGATTCTCACCACCGATACGGCTATGCGATACAAACTCACCAACCATCTACCAGTCTTTTGCAAGAAACTTGATAGTGTCCAACCATACTTGAAACTATTTCCGAACAGATTGGCGCGAAACCACTACCTAAGAATAAGACTAAATCTTCTGGAAACTAACGAAATTCTATCGATCAGACACTTATCTACTACCAGCAGTTGCCGGCTTTGCAAATCAACTTCGGCAAAGGAATCCATACGTCATCTTCTTCTGACCTGTCCGTCAACGACAGACATTCGACGCACCTATTTGAAAGACATTTTCACAAACTTTACCCTACAAGACGAAGAATCGTGCTGGAACAAACTGATAGACGGCGATAAACAGTCATGGCAGCTCGCAACAATAAACATCATGACCCACATCTTCAACGTGCTGCTCCCACGACAGGCTTCAGGAAACGCTCCACCAATCTGACCGCCAAATTTGACGGGCAGTTCTTGCTGCCGTTTGTTAAAAAATCTTTTAGATTAAAAAACAAATAAAAAATAAAAAAAAATAAAAAAAAAAATTTAGTATTTCTTTTTTGTATGTGTTTAGCAAAAGGTTGCCATGTGTAGAATTGTTGCTTAATTGGTTTAAAGCTATTTCATTCTGTAAATGGCTTTCACTTCCAAAATATTTTTTCTGGATATAGTGAATTTCTTCAAGTAGGTCTTTTGCTGTACCATGTAGAAGGATGTTATTTAACTTTGCTAGTGCTAAAGCAGGACTTTTAGCATAGTACAGTTTATAGACTAGATTTCTTATAGTTGAATGATGTGTTGATATCCTTTTGATATCATGGAAAGTGGTTTTACAAGTAGGTCCTGTAATGCAGGCCAATGAATGTCCTTGTAGTCCTGTGTACTTGCGCACTGGCCAGGTATCTATATTTTGCAGTAATTTAATTTTGATTTTGTCTTTGCTTTTTACATATTTATTGAGGAATTGGTGGAAAGATTTGAAACATTGTTTGGGAATGTTACACATTGACGTGCATGGCCATTTGTACACTAGACGTTCTCATTCAGTTGAATGGAGGGGTAATTCTAAGTTTTCAGGGCATATTTTTGTAAGGAGTACTTCTTGTTCCATTATGGTATTATTCACTTTTTCATAACCTCGACCACTGCTATTTATGGCAATTGTATTTGTTTGCTTTTGTTTGTACGCTTCTTCATTAAAATATGGTTCTGTGCTCGTAGTGTGATTCCATTCACCTCCGCAGATTCTTAAGAAGTTCTTTCTGTTGACATTTCGCTTATTGAGAAGTCTTTTTTGTAATTTAGATATTAGTTTTGTTAGTGGTTTCATTTTGTTTAACAGTAAAATAAATAAATTTCTTTTGAGAAGAATTGCACTGTCCATCAATGCTTCTAAGATTAATTTCCTACGATAGGTTTTAAGCTTTGAACCTGATTTCTCTCCTGTTTTTATAAGATTTTGAAGGACTTTGTGACGGTATATTTTGGCTAAAATACTTTTCTTGGTATGCTTACTTTGCACTATATTAAAATTTGAAGAAGTAGTTTTATCTGTACTGATAGCTGATTTTCTGTTAATTGTTTTTTGGTTTGTTTTACATTTTGATAGAGGAAGCGAAGTTGTTGTATTTGAAACTTCTTGTGTTTCACTAAATGATTGTATTAGCTGTTTTGTTTCAACTTTTTTTACAAATTCTGCTAGAGATGGATGCTTATGTTGGACTCCTTTATTTTCATTTGCTCTAATTTTGCGTTGCTTTCTACGGAGTTTTCTTTTGGTAGGCATTCTTTAGGGTCTGTTGAAAAAAATAAAGAAGATATGGGTTGGGGTGTTCTGGAATGTATGTGTGCTGTGTGCATGAGTGTTTGAGTAAGATGATAAAGATGTATGTAATGGTGTGTGATTGTGCATTGGGAACTAAAACTAGTAGGGATAGGTATTCTTGAATTTATGTGTCACTAAACTGGGGTTCAGATAACAAAAAAAAGTAAGCTAGTGGTGTGGAAAAGTACAAATAGTAAATACAATGTATACAATTAAAACAGTTGTTTGTTCTATAATATGAAAATTGTAGTGGTTCAGTTGGCTAATTTGTGTGTCCAAAAATAGAAATTTGTGGGCCATTCTGGTTGTAAATCGCTGTTTACGACATGGACATTTTTGGACAAAATGGTACAAAATCTCTATTTTAAGAAACCGAAATAGCTGGTATTAATGTTATAGTATATTTGATTAATAATATAAATATTATGGTGATATTTTACTTACTTTTTTTTTTTAGTTAACAGGTAACCTCTTAGTTTTTCTTTCTTCTTCGAATTCGGCTGCTTCTTTTCAGGAAACTGGTCTTCACTGCAACTGTAAAAGCTTCAAATTAGTAACTTTGTTTGTATATAGCACTGTTTTTAATTTAGATATTGATTTTTTTAATTGAAATCCTCAGTGCCTTCTGTAAAACTATTAAACTAATTTATTTACATAAGATACATTGCATCAGTTCAGTGTGTATGATATGTTCTTAATGAACAAATTGTATTGAATGACTAACTGTAGCAAAAATAAAATATCTTTACTATGTCTTGTGAAATTTATAATATATTAGTGAATACCACTATTTCTGTAAGTAAACTGTTCTAGGTAATAGCGCCTCAATGTCATGTCTAATTTAAAGTAATTAAGTCAATAAATAAATAAAAACAAAAAATATGAAATTGTATAAGTATTTTTATAAAGGTTTAAACATGGATTGTGTTTGCATGCAATTTTGTTTGAATATATGTAGTCTATATATTTCATTTAAAAAATGTTAGTTTAACATGATTTGAGTGTGTGTTTAAAGAAAGTAAAAAGTATAAAGGTGTATAAGTGGTAGTTGATTTTAGGAAATTGAAAAAAGTACAGTAAATTCATTTAACAGATTTTACAAGGTAAAAGTCTGTTTGAAAATGTGTTCATCTACCATAGCTCTCAAGTCAAACGCTTTTGGCGGGTGTCTCACGCCTTATAAAGGGCAGACTCACCCGCCAAGCCTCCTGCACGCCCATTCATTCCAATGGGCGTCTCACCCGCTAAAAACAAAATCGGGTGATTTCACCCGCCTGTAAAACAAAAACGGTTGAGAGCTATGTCATGTACTATACAGAAAATATGCATACCTGAAGTTTGTGTTCATGCATATGGATATGCGTGGAGCTGCAAGTAGAAATCTTGAAGACTTGTACAGTATTTCTGGTAGATGCTGCTTGCCAATCATATGACGCTTGTACTCAGAGAGATTCAGAGTACATTTGCAGTGCTGATCTATGATGATGCAGTTAGATATAGAGGTCTTGAATGTGATTGGTGCATGGTCATGTGATTTTTGAGGTACATCCAATGGCAGAGAGAGTGTAGTGGAAATGGTAGAAGGGCTGTTCATGTTACGATATGTCCGCGGACATGGCGGTAGTTCCAGGACATCGGGAGTTACATCCGGGGATTTTTGGGTTCAGAAGTCATGCAAATGAGAATAAGCACTGAAAGGGATTGTTCAGGAAAGTTTGGTGGGTGTGTTGTGCCAGGAGAGATTTTTTGAGATACTCTTTTTGCTGAGAGAACAAAAGATAGCTATGGCTGTGTGTTTCAGAAAACAGATTGTTTGGATTTTAGGAGATTCGTGGATACATTGGTTGAAGGTGCATGCAGAAAGCTGTGGAGTAGCTGTAGATCTTGGATTCCCACATGTAGAAGTACACTGGCATGGAGTACGTGGAATGAAGTGGTTGGATTTGCTACCTCTCTGTGCTACTTTGGAGACAGAGCAACATCCAGACATAATTGTAATTCATTGTGGAGGGAACAGTTTAGGGCATGTGACTGGAATTGTTTTGCAATTTGCTATGAAAGAAGGACTGAGGAAGGTTATGGACATGTTTCCTAATTCGCAAGTGATATTTTCGCGGATTGCGCAGAGACAAAAGTGGCTTCGTTCTTCTTCATTTGGTCCACAAATGGAAAAAGCAAGGCGCAGTGTTAATAAGGCTGTTTGTGGCTTTCTTAGAGATTTTGGCATGTCTTCTTTTCACAATGAAAATATTATGTTTTGTAGTACATACATTTTTCGCAGAGATGGAGTCCATCTTACTTATGCTGGCAATCAGATTTTTCTGAGAAATGTACAAAATGCATTGCGACCTTTTTTGGAATTACAACAACGATTTTGAAGTAGATGTTAAGCATTTACAAGTTTTGACTTACAAACACCACCCAAAGGCTCTTTTCAGAGCCACCACTTCTTTCCAGAGAAAATTACAATGTTTGTGATGGAGTAGTAACCCAATTTTTTTAATGTTCGCGAACTGTTCGCGGACTTCTAAAAAATACAAAGAGCCCTGCTTCATTTATTTTCACTTCTATTTTTTAACTGGGAAAGGCGGCTCTGAAAAGAGCCTTATTTCTTTTTGATTTTTGTAATTTTGTATTTTTTTTGGTTTTTCAGACACGACACAGTATTAGAGGAGGGTAAAGGAGGGTAAAGGGGGGACACCAACCCCAGGGATAAGAAAGGGCGAGCTGAGAGAGGAAGATGTAGAGTGGGTTTTATTTGGGTAGTGAGCAGGTCTTCTCGTGCTCTGAGACGATAGTCTCAAAAGCACTCCGAAGTCGCTCCCCCCTGCAGAGTACTGTGTCACAGTACATACATACAACTGTGACCCTCCAAAGGTAAGGGTCATCAGCATTCTGTATGGCCTGTGAGGCAGCTTCAGAAAGACGCTGTCCCACAGAGGTGGTCCTTGTGGTGACAGGATCAGAAACAGAGGATGAAGTAGAGGAAATCAACCTGCTACGTTCTTCGCATGGTACAACCCTGCGAATAGCCCCAGAGTGAAATGACCTCAGGTTTCGCTTCATAGTAGTGGTCCCAAAGCTGTAGTTACCGTGCTTCCCGCGACTGAGTATCATTTTGCACTCATTGCAGGTAACATGGTTCGCACGAGCCTTAGGACCATTCCCATGAATGGTAAATAACCGCCACACCCAAGACTCACGCCTAGTGCGGGTAGTAGGGATTTCCTCTACCTCATTCTCATCATCCTCTTCTTCCTCCTCCGCATCCTCACTCCTGTTCCCCTCTTCAGGCCCTTGGGGAGGTGGTGGTGGTGGAGGGGGTGGTGGTGGTGCTGAAGCAGGTGCAGCACCAAGTGGCAGTGCAGCAGCCAAGGATGCCATGTCGATGATGGTGTAGTCTGCAGGTGGCAGCAAAAATCACTGTGTTCTGAAGAATAGCCAGAAACACAATGGGAATAAGCTCTTGGGCGTGGTCTTTTATAGGAGTGCTTGTGCGCGGTCCGCGGACATGCGCACTGTGCGCGGACAGATCGAACACAAAAAAAGGATCGGAAAGTTTCAAAACGTATATAGATAGTCAAGATTGCTATGTGGGACTTGTGGCATGGTGAGATTTTATTGAAAAATATTATGGATTAACTGAAAATGTACTTTTAAATTGTTCTGGGACACGAACAGTGTCCGCATTTCAGGACATACGATGAGCGTGGGCGCGGTCATATGATCTGTTTTCGAACTAGTCTGCGAAGGAAGCGCCTGTCCGCAGGACACCAAGTGCACGGAGATTGGTTAGCGCATGCGCATTGATGTCCTACGGACACTGTTCGGGTTCTGAAGTAATTAAAAGTGCGTCACACGTGAAACGAATATTTCAGGACACCGCGTGTGTTCTTAGAACAGTTTAAACTTGGTAGCGAACAGTAAGGACAGATATAGTGTTCTTCAGGACACGTGTAATTTAGTTTATGCAGGAACATTTAGGACACCAATTGTGTTCTTAGAACACTGGGGTAGCGAACTCTACGAACAGTTGTACTGTTGTTCATGACACATCATTTTCGTGTATTTAGGAAATTTCAGGACAGCAATTGTGTTCTTAGGACAGTTTCAACTTGCTAGAGAACAGTACGAACAGGTGTGGTGTTCTTTAGGACACCTCCATTTTCATTTATGTACGAACATTTCAGAACACTCGCACTGTCCGCGGACACTTTTATTGTTTTTAAAAAAAAAACAGAAACTGTTCACAATATAATATAAAAATTAAACTTTATTTAACATATATTAATAATTTATGACAGAGAAGGTGAGGCAGAAACAGAAACAAAAACAGGAGAATTTGGGGTTTCAACATGATTGGTATTAGGTGAGGAAGGGATGGAAATCTCATCAAAACGTTTTGGATTATGGAGAGGGTTTGGGGATAATTGACTGGGATATGGTGAGGAGGGACAAGTACATGTGGGGCAATGGTATGAAGTTTTTGTTTTAAAATGATCTTCAACAAAAGTTTTTAAATTATTAAAATTGGTCAACAGTAAATCAATTTTTTCTTTTATGTTGTCAAGCGTGTTTTCCATAACAGCTTCTTCAGAGGTAGTTTCTATTTTGTTATGCTCTGTATAAAAAAAATATATATATGTTAAATGTATACAAAATAATAATATTTAAATGGTTTATATTATAAAGTGTTTACCATTAGTTTCACTATCTTGTGACATTTCTTCATGTGGGAAATTGTCCTCTAGCCATTCCAGAGTACTAGACATTTCTGTGAGAAAAAAAAAGAAAAGATAATATATTTTTTAATCTAATACAGAAAGTTTATAAATATATGAGTAACATGAAGTACACTTACTATTTCTGGTAAGATAAGTCCTATGTATTCAGTGGGTCTGGTCTTGTTCTCAGTTCTGTTGTGTCTGTGAGGTAATTATGTTGGAAGCCAATTTATGTTCTTGTGGTATATTCCATTTCAGAACATATTGTATTTAAATGAATGGTTAGTGTGTTACATATATGGGTTACATTTCTTATGTATTACTATATATAATGTGTTTGTGTGCTGCTTTTTGAATTTGTTAAATGTTCTTATATTATGATATAACAATCAAACATACCCCCCCCAAAGTTTTTAGGTAGTGGTACCGTTCTCCGAACATGTCCGGTCACATTAAATAATTTCGCGGACATCAAGTTCATAAGAAGAGATCTAGTCAGTTCCATATGACATGTATATAAAGTGAAAGTCATTATTGTTAAGTTTTGCTACTAAAAACCTATGAAATTCCGTGAAAAAACTTTGTTAAAGGGACGTTATGGTTAAGTTTCGCTACTAAAAACCTATGAAATTCAGTGAAAAAAACGTTGTTAAAGGGACGTTATGGTTAAGTTGCGCTACTAAAAACCTATGAAATTCAGTGAAAAAAACGTTGTTAAAGGGACGTTATGGTTAAGTTGTGCTACTAAAAACCTATGAAATTCAGTGAAAAAAACTTTGTTAAAGGGACGTTATGGTTCCAAGTAAAACCGAAAAACCCTTGAAATTAGCCAGTTATGGTAAGCTAAGCAACCATAACTCGCGCCACCACCGTGCACTGCTAAGACTAACACCCAGGACATCAAAGATGACATCACAAATGTCATTGATGACATTACTGATGACATCACATGTCTGGCTCACTCTTTTTTCTTTTGCTGACATATCTAGGCCACATGGTTTTCTTCAGTAACAGTCAGAAACTAAACATTTTATTTTATTTGTAGATGTATCCTTCAAGTAGGTTCTTACAGTAATTCTGTTAGAGTCCAGTCACATCATATGAAACATATACATAGGGGAAGACACAAGCTTGAAAGACAGCAATCCTTTTTGTGCATAAAGATAATCAATAGACTTATGAGCACTTTCTGATAGTTCTGTTGTTTTTTTTTTTATGGCTGTACTTTCCCTGTGGGTCCAATCACATCAAGTGATACATATACATAGGGTGAATAGCAGCTTTGAAACAGAGCAATCATTTATTTGCATGAAAATAATCAGTTAAGTTATGAATTGTTTCTGCTACTACTTGTGCTTTTTTGCTAACTTCACTTTCCCTGTATATACCCATATTGGTATGTGTTCTTGTGTCTTTGTGTTTTGTCTATAGTAATGTTTTATTAGCTACGTATTACATATTTCACAATACACAAAAATCTATTAAGAAAACAATTATCATTTCATTATTCAACATATTAACATTACGAATATTATACCTTCATCTTGTACACTGCACACCATGTTATGTTTCTGTATCAGTAGCTTAGTATACTAGATAGAACTCCATAATAGAATGCTATTTATATCAATGCATCGTTCAATGCACTAATTAGGGTATGATATTTATTGCAATGATCCTTGACACTTGTTTCGCAACATTATAATAAGAATCCCTTGTACACATATTTCATGAAAAGTACATACACATGTGATGTCATCAGTGATGTCATCAATGACATTTGTGATGTCATCTTTGATGTCCTGGGTGTTAGTCTTAGCAGTGCACGGTGGTGGCGCGAGTTATGGTTGCTTAGCTTACCATAACTGGCGAATTTCAAGGGTTTTTCGGTTTTACTTGGAACCATAACGTCCCTTTAACAAAGTTTTTTTCACTGAATTTCATAGGTTTTTAGTAACGCAACTTAACCATAACGTCCCTTTAACAAAGTTTTTTTCACTGAATTTCATAGGTTTTTAGTAGCGCAACTTAACCATAACGTCCCTTTAACAACGTTTTTTTCACTGAATTTCATAGGTTTTTAGTAGCGCAACTTAACCATAACGTCCCTTTAACAAAGTTTTTTCACGGAATATATATATATATATCAGTGAAAAAACATTGTTAATGGGATGTTAAGGGTATCCTGGTAAAAACCTATGAAATGCAGTGAAAAAATGTTGTTAAAGGGACGTTATGGTTAAGTTGCGCTACTAAAAACATATCAAATTCAGTGAACAAAACATTTGTAAAGGGTGGTTATTGTTCCGTTGCCCTAAGAAAAACCTATCAATTGTTTGTTGTTAATGAACTATGTAGCTCATGATATTTCTCCCAATGACCCCTGAAAGTTTTGTGCCAACATTATAATAAGAATCCCTTGTACAGACGTTTCATGCAAAGTAAATGCACATGTGATGTCATCAGTGATGTCATCAATGACATTTATGATGTCATCTTTGATGTCATGGGTGTTCGACCTTGTAGTGCACAGTGGTGGCGCGAGTTATGATTGCTTAGCTTACCATAACTGGCGAATTTCTAGGGGTTTTCGGTGTTACTTGTAACCATAATTTGTATAGGTTGTTATAAGTGCAAAGTAACTGTAATGTCTCTTTAAAAAAGTTTTTGCACTGAATTTGATTGGTTTTTATTAGGGCAACTGAACCATAATGTCCCTTTAACAACGTTTACTCACTGAATTTCATAGGTTTTTAGTAGCGCAACTTAACCATAATGTCCCTTTAACAACGTTTTTTCACTGCATTTCATAGGTTTTTACCAGGATACCCTTAGTTTGTATCGATGTACCATACAACATACCAAATTGATGGCTCCATGCCGATGGGCACAGCAACAGAGGATTGTGTGTCTGTTTGTGGATATCAGCTGGCATCCAACCTGCTGAAAAAGGCACAGGTTCTCTTATCTAGTGGTACCATTTAGCAAAGACAAGGAACATATACAAACAGCACCATGTACCTGAATAGCATGGAAAAATAGAGTAGGTCTGCAAACTCCGTACTTATGAAACAAACAGAATAAGGGCATAGGGTATGCACCATAATGGAATGCACCAACAAGAGAAATAACGTCTGCCGCCAACAATATTACCACACTGCTGCTTTACATAGCAACGAAGAAGAAACTGGCAGAGTAAGGACAGCAAAGTACTGAGAGCAGAACGTCACTGCAACGTGGTAAGTGCACAAAAGTTTCTCCTATAATTGCACAGTTTGTGCAGTGTGCAATACTAGAAACCATGATGTTTCTTTTTTTACGCAGCAATGGCAAGCACCCTAGAATGGCTGGAAGAGAATTTCCCTTATGACGAAATAAGTAAAGATAATAACCACATTGGTACGCACCACAGTCTGAAAAGTAAGACAGTTAATATATATTGCTTCATATACACCAAACAGATATTTGTATTTCTTTAACAGTACACACTGGAAATTATGGGAATGCACCACAAGCGGCACCTCTTCCACAACAGCATACGGCCACAGGAAATGAAGGAAACTCTTTAAATAACAAACTAGACAGCCTGGATGCCAAAATGGAGGAATTGCTAAACAATTTTGCCGCCTTAAAAGATTTTATACAAAGACATATTATGGAAAAAATAAAATACCACTGCCCCACCTGCACATGTACCCCTTCCACATTTCCCAGCCCACCATCCCCACGAATTCCCTGTGATGAGAGACGTTACGATGAGACCTCAATCCCTTCCTCCCCTCATGGCAAACTTGTACAAATCCCCAATTCCCCTGCATATGTGTTCATTTCTGATACCCCTTCCCTTTTCAAATAGTATCTATGTATGTGTGAAATTAAAGTGTTATATCTAAATTGTTGCTGAGTGTGTGTGTGGCTTTTCCTTTTTTTTAAAAATCCTGTTATGACTCTGCGGCGCACAGTACTGCGCGGGATGGCCGCAATTAAGCAAAATTGAGGTGTCCTATGGATACCGCACCTGCCTGGCCTATCCGCAAGCACAATGGAGGTATCCGTAGGATTCCACTACTGGCCACAAGTCTGCAACTTGTGATGCACCTTTAATTAGTTGTGAGAGCGCATGTCTGTCCGTTGCACAACTACGCACATGCGTATCTCATCATCTGTGTCCTGGTAACACCGCCCCTGTCCAAAATGTTCGAAAAAACTTCTGACTTACTTTCAGTAGTTCGAAGCACCCACCCATGTCCTACGGACATCTGCGCACACGAACATCCCACCTGCTGTACCCTCCAAACATCCAGCTTGTTTGAAAATGTTTGCCGCACGTGTTTCACACTTTTAATTTGTCTGGGGATCGCAACCCTGTCCGTAGGACACCTATGCACATGTACACAAATTATTCCGCCCAATACACATCCTGCGGACTGCTGTCCCATTCCAGAACATTCGCAACGTCACCATGTGCCGGCACCCACGCTGCGCGTGGGTCTTTATTTGCCGGACACGATCCGGGCCCCCAGACATCGAAAAAATAATGTTTTCTGCAATGTAAGGAGTGTTACTGTGAAAGTACACCCTTACAGAGGTCCCACACTGTGCCCCTGTACATCTAACTATTTAGGGGAATGATTTAGGCCCACTTTCTGGTTCCAAGTGCTCCACAGCAGCCCTATAAAAGGCCACACCCAGAGCATTTTTGGTTTTGGCTTTCCAGAACAGAGCCGCGGTCCACATTGCTTCGTGCTTCAATTGCTTTCTGACCAACTCTGCTGTGCTATATCACCTTTGCAACTAATGGCAACCATGGCTGCTGCTACTGCCTCTAACTCACCAGCACCCACACCCTCACCCTCACCACCACCTTCCGAAGGGCCTGGACAAGGGAAAGGTTGTGGTAGTGTAGATAGAGATCAAGAGGAGAACAAGGATAAAGTAGAGCAATTCCCCATTGCCTGCAGCCAGCGTGAGTCCTGGGTGTGGAAACTATTTACCACCGTAGGAGACATGCCCAAATCTTGTGCTAACCTGGTGAGGTGCAGTACTCAGTCGCTGAAAACCTGGCTTGTACAGCTACGGCACCACCTCCATGCGGCGACAACTCAAATTGAACCACAAGGCAGCAGTTCGGAGGGTTGTCCCTACGAACAAGGCAGTAGGTTAATTTCCTCTACAGCATCCTCCGCATCTGCTCCTGCCACCAATAGGGACACTCCTGTGGGACAGCATATCCCTAAACCAGCCTTGCAGGCCATACACAGCGCATCAGACGCTTACCTTTCAAAGGTCACTGTATTGTGCGTGTACTGTGGCACGGTACTCTGCAGGGGGGAGCAACTTCAAAGTGCTTTCGAGGGTTAGGTCCAGGAGCATGAGAAGGACTGCCCCCTACCTGAGTAAGGGCCACCTAACATCTTCCTCTCTCCACTTTCCCTTTCTTATCCCTGTGGTTGGTGCTCTTTCCATAACCTCCCTTCCCTTCCTTGCCTTCTATCTCGTGTGTTACAAGAACAAGAAAAATACAAAACAATTTTAAAAAGTCTCTCTTCAGAGCCACCTTTCACAGTTCAAAAATAGAATTCCCAATGAAAGGATGCAGGCCGCCGCGCAGCCCATAAACCCCGCTGATAGCGTGGTAAATAGTGCGAGGGTTGGCTCCATCAAAAACATTGCACTAATTTCCAAAAGGAGGTGGTGGCTCTGAAAAGTGTTTTGTGCTGTTTATTTTTGGAAGGTTTGAAATGGTCCACACCTACTGGGGAAATGCTTGCTATACTGCATTTTGGATATTTCACAGAAACAGCTGATTGCCAGCATCAGTAAGATGGACTCCATCGCTACGAAAAATGTTGGTACTACGAAACATAATGTTTTCTTTGTGAAATGAGAAAATGCCAATGTCTCTCAAAAAGGTGCAAGCAGCCTTGTTCACATTGCACCTTGCGTTCTCCATTTGCGGACCAAATAAGGAAGAATGCAGCCACATCTGTCTCTGGGCAATGCGAGAACATTTTTTTCGAGACTTTGGAAACATGTCCATGACTTGCCGAAGTGTCTCCTTCATCGCAAACTGCAGTGAGATTCCGGTAACATGTCCTAAACTGTTCGCTCCACAATGAATAACAATAATGTCTGGATGATCGAGTGTCACCAAAGTGCCACAAAGAGGAGCCACATGCAACCACTTCATCCCACGGACTCCGTACCAGTGGACATCCACATGATGGAACCCAAGGTGTGCAGCCACTCCACAGCATTCTGCATGCAATTCCAACCAATGTATCTACACTCTGCCTCCTGAACGACACAGCCATAACCATAGCCATCTGCACTCCTCTCTGCAAACACACCTTCTGCCACAATCTCCCCTTACACCCCACACCCAGGAAACCTTATTGACCAATCCCCATGCCTCCACAGTCCAATTTACATGCCTGCCACCCTCAAAAGACCTGCATGTGGCATGTGCGTTCCTCCAATTGCTGCGGTGTCCACTGCCATATTGTCATTTGTGCGCGGGAACACATTTCACCCAGGGTAGAGGATCTCATCTTTACTGGTAGCTCTGAAAAGAGTTTTTTTTTATTATTTCTTTTTTTAAAGGTGCTTGTAAACAAACACCTTTTCTTTTGTATTTTTTGGGGATTATTCTCATCGTGAACTGTGTGTTCAACACTATGCACACCTCTATTTAGGATGGTAATTGTATCAAGGTAACTTTCTAGAATTCTCGGTATTTAAAGTTATTTGATTTTAAGAAAATTTGAGGTGCAGGGGAGAATATCTCGACCTTGGCATCTGGGTCGGTACTGGACAAAAAAAGAAGGTGGATGTTCCCTAACTTGGGGAACTCCTGTCCCCTGCACACTAGCCAAGATCTGTATAAACAGAAAAATAATTTGACCATGAGTAGTACTCTCATGAGACAATGTAATGTAACACTGTCATCTAGAGTCACCAAAAGGACTTCATATGTTTTTAGGAAAGTTCATAAATTCTTAATTTGTTATGGGTCAGATTGAACAACAATTTTCAATCAAAACATAATGTAAATAAGTACAGTAACAAGATTTTCACACAAGAATTTGGTTTTAATTCATAATGTGATCACCCAACGCGTTTCGAGATTTCTCTCTTCATCAGGGGTACATAATTCGAGAATTTTCATCATTTCTATGGAAAAAACGGTTTTTGGAATAAGTAAAAATTGGCAATCAACAATTAATTCAACATTCAGAGCTTGAAGTTTCAATGAAAACAATGACAAAATATCCTCATTATAGTATATCTTATCTCAACCATTTTGTAAGGAAATTTCTTTTTATAGTAAATTGCAATTTTATGCATACTGTTGTGAATTTATTTTATAGGTAATCCTACAATTTAGAGAGTGTTAATCTAAAAAGAGTTAGCTTTCTAACCTTGTGTGTAGATTTAAAGGTTCCACTGGTTGTCTTGTCCCTCAACATCAAAAAAAGGACTGGTATAACAAATGCACATAGTTGCCCATGGAAAGGAAAGCACATAATGGCTTGAGAGAAGTATATAATAAGTCAAAGTTTTTGCAAAAGTAAATAGTGATAATGCTTTTACTGTGGTGAAGAATTGCAGAGAATTGATAAACATTTGTTTGTTTGGACAATAAGACACTTATAATTGCTTGGGCATATTCGATCTGTCTATGTTAATAAGTTTAGCAAGTCTTATATGTAAAAAGACGGGTTTATAAAGAGAAAGGCTAACCTGTTAGGGATACGTAAAAAACGTCAATCAGGAGGTGGAGGTAGATTGGTAACAGGAAGATCAACGTGAAAATTCTAAGTGTCACTGAGCGGACGCCTCGTAACTGCAAAGATAAGTATATATCGTTTTAGTAAGGTGCTTATAAAGCAAAGAGTAGTGGCTGTATGAGCCTGTGCTCATGAGGACTTACTTAGAAACGAGGAATCGCGGGACGCTGTAGCAGACGCGGTAGCTGACGCCGTCGCGCTGGAGCTTGTTGGCCTGCAGTGTGTGTTTACTATTTATACCGTCATATCAATGACGTAGGCACGCAAATGCGTGCTCTTAATAAAGTAGTCCTCTCGGGTAACGCGCACGCGTAGTGCGGCATTTTTTACTATATAGTAATTGAGTAAACGAAAGAAGCGATTACTATGTCGGCAATGAATCGGGAGTCATGAGATGTCATATTTATTGTTTAAATGCATTTTGCCAATAAAGATTGAATATTTCGTGTGCAGGATGATACACGATTGTAATTGTCATGGTAACTACATAGTCAGTCCAAAAATCTTTTTACTGGGGATTCAAGTCCATGTCAACAAGGTAACGGAGTGCCGGAATATGTTTATATGTTTATAATGTGTTGGTATAAAATAAACAACAGTATTAACAAGTTACAAAATTGAGAGGTTTTGATGAGATTCAAATACACTGCTGTTTCATTTGAGGATTCACATTCTATGGAGTGTAACTATGACTCAAAGATAGGTATAGATTAGAATTTATACAGATGTTATTGTATACATTTAGACCAAGAGACAAGTGAGTGTTTCCTATCTGTAAATAGTAAGACACAGTGAAACAGATTTATACACGGTCATCAATGGATATTTTGGTTAAGGTACATCTGTGAATTTAATTACAAAGAAATTCAAAAGCTGTCCCATTTCAGGATTCACAATCTGATGTTATTAGATTCTGCAATGGCTCAATTTTAATAGTTTTGGATGTAGCGGTGTGGATCAGGGTTTTTTTCAATATAAATGTTTATAGGAAAGGCCCTAAATAGTAGTCCTCATTAATACCTAATGGGTTTAATGAGTCGAGTCGATGGATCCAGTACAGTTCTCTTTGTGAAAGTCTTTTTTCAATATCCCCACCTCAGAGTAGGGGGTGTAGAACTTCCAAAACTACTACCCTCATTTGTGCAATATTGTGATTATGATCTCTAAAGTGTCTGTAGATGGGTCATTTGATGTTTTTTGTTCTGATGTTGGATTTATGTTCCGTCCATCTTTCTTTTGCCTTCCTCGTTGTTTTGCCTACGTAATATTTCCCGCACGGGCAACGTAGTGCATAAATGACATTTTTAGAATCACAGGTTGCATGGTTTCTCAATGGAATTTTCTTGCCTGTATTTGCATGTCTAATATGATCCCCTTTAATCACATTGGAGCAATGTTAACAACTGAGACATGGAAAAGTACCATGTTTAGGTTTGCTCAGGAATGTTTGAGTAGGTTTTTTTTCTTGTCTCTGCTTTAATAAGTCGATCTCTGAAGTTGTTTCCTCTTTTAAATGCTAACATTGGTGGTTCCGGAAAAAGGGAATTCAGTTGTGGGTCTGTTTTGATTAAATCCCAGTTTTTATGGATTATTCGCTTGATTTGAAAGCTTTGGCTGGAGTATTTTAGGGTGTGTATTAGGTTACTTTTGACTTATTTGGTCTTTTGAGTCAGAAGTTCTTCTCGACTTTGTATCTCCGTTCTTCGAATTGCTTTGTCCAATAACTCTTCTGGGAAGCCTCCGTCCATAAATCTGTTTTTGAGAGTGGCATATTCATCCTGTAGTTTCTCAGTGTCTGAAGTTATCCTTTTTAATCTAAGCAATTGGCTATAGGGTAGATTGTCCTTGAGAAACCACAATCTGAAAACATTAATACAGACAGCAGTGACATCACCAGTGGGGAACTAGAGGAAAGACCATCTACAAGTACTCCGGCTATCCCAACTACAGTTTTGCCCAACATAACAACAGCATCTGCAAGCTCAGCAAACACACCGACACCTGAAACTTTTTTAGGCGACGGAAAGCCAGACGAGGCAAAAAGAAAACCCAGACAGAAAAACAAGCATTAGAAGACCCTATAGTCATCAATATTTCTTCAAAACAACTCTCACAATCACAAATGGACACCCCAAACTTAGGAATATCCTTTATTCCGACGAACAACACTAGTTTATTCGAAGAACGGAGATACAACGTCGAGAAGAACTTCTGACTCAAAAGACCAAACAAGTCAAAACTAAACTAATACACACCCTAAGATACTCCAGCCAAAGCTTTCAAATCAAGCGAATAATCCATAAAAACTGGGATTTAATCAAAACATACCCACAACTGAATTCCCTTTTTCCGGAACCACCAATGTTAGCATTTAAAAGAGGAAACAACTTCAGAGATCGACTTATTAAAGCAGAGACAAGAAAAAAACCTACTCAAACCTTCCTGAGCAAACCTAAACATGGTACTTTTCCATGTCACAGTTGTCAACATTGCTCCAAGGTGATTAAAGGGGATCATATTAGACATGCAAATACAGGCAAGAAAATTCCATTGAGAAACTATGCAACCTGTGATTCTAAAAATGTCATTTATGCACTACGTTGCCCGTGCGGGAAATATTACGTAGGCAAAACAATGAGGAAGGCAAAAGAAATATGGATGGAACATAAATCCAACATCAGAACAAAAAACATCAAATCACCCGTCTACAGACACTTTAGAGATCATAATCACAATATTGCACAAATGAGGGTAGTAGTTCTGGAAGTTCTACACCCCCTACTCTGAGGTGGGGATATTGAAAAAAGACTTTCACAAAGAGAACTGTACTGGATCCATCGACTCGACTCATTAAACCCATTAGGTATTAATGAGGACTACTATTTAGGGAATTTCCTATAAACATTTATATTGAAAAAAACCCTGATCCACACCGCTACATCCAAAACTATTAAAATTGAGCCATTGCAGAATCTAATAACATCAGATTGTGAATCCTGAAATGGGACAGCTTTTGAATTTCTTTGTAATTAAATTCACAGATGTACCTTAACCAAAATATCCATTGATGACCGTGTATAAATCTGTTTCACTGTGTCTTACTATTTACAGATAGGAAACACTCACTTGTCTCTTGGTCTAAATGTATACAATAACATCTGTATAAATTCTAATCTATCTTTGAGTCATAGTTACACTCCATAGAATGTGAATCCTCAAATGGAACAGCAGTGTATTTAAATCTCATCAAAACCTCTCAATTTTGTAACTTGTTAATACTGTTGTTTATTTTATTCCAACACATTATAAACATATAAACATATTCCGGCACTCCGTTACCTTGTTGACATGGACTGTCACTTGAATCCCCAGTAAAAAGATTTTTGGACTGACTATGTAGTTACCGTGACACTTGAAATCGTGTATCATCCTGCACACGAAATATTCAATCTTTATTGGCAAAATGCATTTAACCAATAAATATGACGTCTCATGACTCCCGATTCATTGCCGACATAGTAACCGCTTCTTTTGTTTTCTCAATAACTATATAGTAAACAATGCCACACTACGTGTGCGCGTTACCCGAGAGGACTACTTTTTTAAGAGCACGCATTTGCGTGCCTACGTCATTGCTATGACGGTATAAATAGTAAACACACACTGCAGGCCAACAAGCTCCAGCGCAACGGCGTCATCTACCACGTCTGCTACAGAGTCCCGTGATTCTTCATTTCTAAGTAAGTCCTCATGAGCACAGGCTCATACAGCCACTACTCTGTGCTTTATAAGCACCTTACTAAAATGATACTTACTTATCTTTGCAGTTACGAGGCGTCCGCTCAGTGATACTTAGAATTTTCACGTTGATCTTCCTGTTACCAATCTACCTCCACCTCCTGATTGACGTTTTTTACGTATCCCTAACAGGTTAACCTTTCTCTTTATAAACCCGTCTTTTTACATATAAGACTTGCTAAACTTAGTAACATAGACAGATCGAATATGCCCAAGCAATTATAAGTGTCTTATTGTCCAAACAAACAAATGTTTATCAATTCTCTGCAATTCTTCACCACAGTAAAAGCATTATCACTATTTACTTTTGCAAAAACTTTGACTTATTATATACTTCTCTCACGCCATTATGTGCTTTCCTTTCCATAGGCAACTACGTGCATTTGTTATACCAGTCCTTTTTTTGATGTTGAGGGACAAGACAACCAGTGGAACCTTTAAATCTACACACAAGGTTAGAAAGCTAACTCTTTTTAGATTAACACTCTCTAAATTGTAGGATTACTTATACAATAAATTCACAACAGTATGCATAAAATTGCAATTTACTATAAAAAAAATTCCTTACAAAATGGTTGAGATAAGATATACTATAATGAGGATATTTTGTCATTGCTTACATTGAAACTTCAAGCTCTGAATGTTGAATTAATTGTTGATTGCCAATTTTTACTTATTCTAAAAAACATTTTTTCCATAGAAATGATGAAAATTCTCGAATGATGTACCCCTGATGAAGAGAGAAATCTCGAAACGCGTTGGGTGATCGCATTATGAATTAAAACCAAATTCTTGTGTGAAAATCTTGTTACTGTACTTATTTACATTATGTTTTGATTGAAAATTGTTGTTCAATCTGACCCATAACAAATTAAGAATTTATGAACTTTCCTAAAAACATATGAAGTCCTTTCGATTATTCTCTTCTTCTCCTCCCTGCATTATTACACAAGCTTCTCCAAAATAGCTTTTAGATACCGGAGAACACAAGAGCATTTTCAATCGGGGACAAAAAAAAATCAGCTTCACTGAAAAACCTCATATTAAAAGCACAGGCCATGGCTTCAAGAATATGTGCACTAGGCACACCCACCAGAGCAGTATTATGTGCACAGTAATTGTAGGTAATGTAGTGGGAGTACAAAGTGTTTGTAATATGGAGGAATTATGTAATTTAACTATATATGGTACTTAGTACACGGCCAATTTCGGTGTCCGTGGACATCATTTCGATTGCAGGTGGTGTTAGGGTAAGTTGTATTAGTGAACGGTGTATAGTACGTACTATTTATATAGTTAATTGTATTGTGGTGGTTGAGGCCAGTGGCCAGATTTTTGGGGGCATGGCTGCAGGCCATGGCCCCAAGAATATGTGCACTGGGCACAACCACCACAGCAGTTATATATGTATAGTAATTATAGGTAATGTAGTAGGACTATGGCCAGAATTACATTAGTAGCAATATGTGCACAGTAATTGTAGGTAATGTAGTGGGAGTACAAAGTGTTTGTAATATGGAGGAATGATGTAATAGAACTGTATATTGTATTTATGATTGTAGTACAATTGAGGATAATTGCTGTGGTTATTTAGTGTTGCGTTATGAAGCTGCAATCTCTGGTTTATTTTCTCTGGGAAAAAACAGTACAGTAAGCAGGATAGTTCAAAAACCGTAGTTGTATACATTTTGAAATATACATTTTCATTTTTAGACCCTCATAAACAGTACATTCTAAGTACTATGGGCCTGATTCATGGGACTGTTTTATAATGGCGCTATCCCATAGGGAAACGTTCCATGAATCAGGCCCTATGTTTGGTACAACATTAGTGTATAACACACTGCTGTTGTATTGACATTACATAATCAATGGGAAAATAAATTTGTACTGGATTAAAAAAAGGTTACAGTTATGTGAGTTTAAGGGTGATAGTATGTTTGTTTGAAGTATGTTGTGCTTAAGGGAATGCTTGAAGTAGTTAGATTCGTGTTGGCGTAGTATAACTAGATTAGAGGTGAGAAGATGTTTTGTCGCATAAGAATTGAGATGGCGTATTTGAAGTGCTTTGCAATGAAAGGTGTTTTTCAAGTAGTTAGATACCTGTTGGCCTATTCTAACTAGATTGCCTTTCAAATGTGCTATTGTAGTATTATGGATGTAGTTGGATACCTGCTGGTGTATTCTAACTGTTAATTGTGCTATAGTGTAGTGACTAAATTTGTGTTGCAGGAATATTAAGTAGGCATTTGTTAAATTTGCTGGTAACCTATGTTTTGGAGTAATGGAGATATCGTCACATTCAAACCAACCACTTCTTTTTTTGACATATGCAGTGTAGTGCCCTGAAGTGGTTGTTGCACGAGTGTGCAGTGCTTAATTTGTAAACACATAAGTGCCAGGCTCACTAATGCCGGCACCAGAGGTGCCGCGTCGCCAGCTGTATGTCTCAGTGCTATATCAGCACACCACCAGCCCATCAGATGTTTGGCACTGCAGCAACTGGCACTCGCTAGTAATGGAATGGATCGGGAAGGAGCATACATGAGTTGAGGAAGTATAAGGCTTTGTTGTCCTTTGGTTTGTGTGGTATCATGGATCTGAGAGAGAATTGTTGAGTGATCCTCTGCCCTGTTAACCACTTGCACCGTTTGTGTTCACCCTGTGTCTCTCCTCCCCTGCCAAACAAAAGAGGTGATGGCTGGAATGTTTAGAGTTAATCTCTCTGGCATTGCTCTCGGCAATCCTCCAGACCATGATCTTCAACCTGCTAAGCCGTTACAGAAAGGAGAAAAACTATAAGTGAATCAGGCTTGCTCCCAACAAGGGACAGTCCAGATAGAATTGCTTGGTTACAGACATTCTGCACAAGATCATAAACAACCCCAGATATGTTTCGGCCTCTTTGAGCATCATTAGCGAGCTGCAGTAGCTTGGGTGTCTTGGCCCTGCAGTCTTGGGGCCAACATCTGAGCATACGTGTCCCACTCAGGGTAACTAATGCAAAACAACCGAGTTGATGGTTGGCTGGTTTAGAATCAATCTGAACCTCTGGCATAGCTCTGGGCAACCCTTCAGACTATCATTATTTATCATGCCACGCCAATTGTAGAAAGGAGACAGACCATATGCAAATTGGGCTTGATTCAAAGCAAAAAAGAGTACACCAGCCCTACCGCATGAATCCGCATGAATCCCCAACCAACCCCAGATATGTTTCAGCCTCATTGGGCTTCATGAGTGAGGTGTAGATTGGGGGGGTCATTCCGAGTTGGGCGGTAGCCATGGTGCTATTGGCACCATGGCTGCCTCACAAACCGGGTCCGGTCTGGTTCAATGGGGACTTACCGAGTCATTCCGACCTTGGAGGACCCGGTAAGTCCCCATTCAACCAACCATTCACCATTCCCATTTGAGCCCCCATAGGGCTCAATGGGAACGGGGAAGGCGCTAATAACGGGCCCGCAAATAGCAAGCCCGCTATCAGCGCCCTGGTCCCTTAGCAGCACCCGTAAAGGACATGTGGTCAGACCACACGTCCTTTACGGTTCCAGCTAAGGAACCTCAGAATTGGGCGGTAAGGGTTTACCGGCACCGGTCTCCTTACCGGTGCCCGGTATCACTTACCGCCCAAGTCAGAATGACCCCCTGGGTCTCCCCCCATGCTAGACATACTGGCATGTCTATCTCCAGAAGCTTTATCCCACCCAGTCATGTCGGATGGGGATGAGAGAGTGAGCTGTGAGGATGATCGGGGGATTGCTGTACCTCTCAACCACAGCCAGATTGTAACTAACAAGAATACAAATCAAGATACCCTTTAGTAATTTAGCACTGGGCTCGTTTCACCTGAGGCGTAAAGATTACATCTTCTTAGACCAGCACAAGGTCAATCCCAACCAGATGCTCACTTTCCCTCTCCTAGTTAATTGTCTCAGTCTCAGTGGAATCTCAAGAGTGGGTAAAACCTGTGAGTATGTGTGTGGGTGGCACTATCTCTGTCAATTGTATCTATGTTAAATATCAAACACACGACTGTGTCTCAAAAGGGTGTGCAGTGTGCTCTAGTGGGCGAAAAAGGCACACATGCCCCCTTGCCCAGCATAACTGTGAACATCCCCAATTAACGGATCACAACTTCAGATACAAGGGAAGCCCATAACCCATGGCTTTACAAAGACTTCACATAAATCTTCGAGCGCGCTTAATATGCATTCCTGGAAGTGCTCTATCCCCAACAAGAACTACTGCAGCGAGCACAAGACGTTCCATTTGATAACAGCGCAGGAGTCAGGACCAATACAAATTATCCTGAGAAACAGTTTACACTTCATCTTCATTTCTTTGTTGCCAACATGAGTGCGCCAACGCCGCCATGAAAGACATTGTGATGCGCATCATACCCTATATGCCACATAATTTATTATGCCAATATTAGCGACTGACTGTGCCTGGCAATTTCTACAGGTTAGGATGCACACGCACATTCAGTGTGATCGAGTTGCCTGTCAGCTAGGATCAGATCAGACGTATTATCAGACATTTACTCACCTTGAGCTGAGAGAGGCAGAGCCCGAGCATGCTGGGAGCTGGAGGTCCGGTCCCCACTGCTTCAAGGACCGGAAACAAGACCTGCCGTCCAAACTAAACTTGCCACCTCTGCTGATTAGTGTGCGCCACATGCCCACACCCACATGCCCACACCCACATCCACAGGCCCACACACCACTGCCTGCCCTTGTGCACCAGCCAGGATATGCCCTGGCTGGTACGCAGAAAGAGTCTGCGCCCCCCTGGCTGGTACGCACGGACAGTCATGCACGCGCACACGCACAGGTTAATAAAATGGGTGACAGTGACCTGACCTGCATGTCGGGTGTTGGCATTGCAGGCCAGGCACCTGACCCAGGTCACGGTGCCACTGACATTTTATTTCACGAGGAATTTGCATACATTCCTCTTCCCGCCCCGTCACGCGGCATCCATGCCCTCGGTAATCCACCCCATCCGCGTTCTGCTATTTTAGTGAAGTTGTTATATATGCAGCTTTAGTATTTTCTCATGGGATTTTTTTTTCTTTTATTAAGCACAAACAGAGATTCTCCTTCTCATTTCTAGCAAAGTTGGGTTGAAAATGAAATGCAGCATCCCAGCCCCTGGCTGTATTAACTTATAGGGAGCAATGAGCAGGTCAATGCCTGGAACGAAGTGGTATTGGACCTCCACTCTGCCCTGACTTTGCACCTAACTAGTGCGCATCTGGGAGTCATCCTGACCAAACTTGTGGTGCCGCCGGTGCCGGGAACATGGAGTCGGGAATGTGCGCCACAACGCGCCCCGTGCAACCCTTGCTGGCTGCTGGTGCACCATCTTTTCCTTCACGCTTGCTTTGTTGCTTTCGCCTTCATTCGTATAGTACCTCTCAAAGTTTGAAAGCACCTTTTTTCAGCACTACATCTTACAAACATTAATGCATGCCTATTGTTGTTTTTCTCACTTAGTTCATTAGTCACCTATGGGCACACTTTGCACAATGCTTACTGCCAGGCAGCAACGGGGTACTGACTGACGGTTTCGATTTTTCAAGGTTAATTGATGCCTGCTTCATAAACGCATGCCATTGCGTGCAGTTGGGAGTGTCTTTCAGCTGCTGATAGGTGTGTTTCAATGACCCACGGTGCCCCTCTATCAGGGGGTCACTGGTCAGTCGTCAGTGCAAGGTTCACGCATGAAAAGTACATTTTACAGGACTCAGAGTTGGCTGGGAGATATTACTCACCAATTAGGGGGACCAAAAAAGTGTTTGTCCGAGTGACATTTACATGTGCTGGCAGGCAGTCATGCTGAGTGACAGTGTGACACGCACCCCAGCCCAGCATCACACGAAGAAAAATAAAATGAAGCTGGTGCAGCACGCATGATTACCGCGCGGTGCACTGCCGCATGCAGGCAGCAGCGTTTTAAATTAATATATACTGTGTTGTCGCAGTCTGCCAACTCCCAAAATAAACAGAGGATGGACCCTGCAGCTGACTGCAAAATGAGTGCCGGTCCTGAAAAAAGAGTGACATTGTTGCCCACCAGCAAATACCAGCACTTATTAAGCACTGCTTGTTTTGCAAACTTCATTCTCTTATAACAACATGAATATATGGATATGTAACTAGTAATACTATAGATGTACTCTTTGTATGTGCTTCAAGGGTTGTTCATGAGTTTCCATAAAAATCACTGATTCCTAATTAATTCTACTCTATGGGGCCGATTCATGGAGCAAATGTGCACCGAAAATCGTGGCGCAAGCTGGCGCAAGCATGAAAAAGCAAGCGCACGCGCACGCGTGCGATTCATGGAAGGGCCTGTGCGTGTTTTCCGCGGGATGTGCGCCAAATCCGTGCATGGTGCACACTGGTGCACATGTCATTGCAACATCCAGAATGCCATGCGCGACACGCACAGCGAAAGTGCACAACGTTAGCGCACACACCGAAAAGAGGGCGGAATGCACAGAATGGGGAACAACGTGTGAAAATAAGGGCGTAACTGGGGATGTACTGCTGGGAAGTACACAGAACGCCCACACGCACACAAACCACACGAATAGGGGAAACCTGCGCATGGCCAAAGACACGCACAGGCCTAAACATGTCCGCCACACGAAGGAAGGCGGTAGCATCCCTGCACATTACAAAAGTGTGTGCAAACAACAAACACGTATATACAGCTACAATGAATGTCCCATTCTGTGGCCCCCTAGGTGAAATGACGTGTCACGCAATGCTCAGGCATCCCAAGAAAGCAAGAAAAAGAGATAAGCGACCCCTGTAGCCCACGTGCATGTAAAAAAACACACGCAGTATGCTGTGGCAGCCATTAACACAAAAAACACATACGTGATCAACACGCAGGGTATTATGGCCGGAAAAAAAAAAGGATACACGACTAACAGGGACACCAGCATTAATAAAAATAGCGTGTGCGACTCACCGTCTGCCTAGCGTGTAGAAGAAGAACACGTAGGCAACACCCATGCCAAAAGAAGATGTACGCACTGTAGCCGCTGTGAAGTAATGGCGTGTGAACCCCAATGCCTGGAAAACACACGCATCGTTTTCCACAAAAAGCACGTACAGAGCGATGGAAACCCACGTGGAACCCTCAACCCGTGCCAGGGAAATGCCCACGTGCACATTACGTACATACGTGTTTACACGCTAAGGGCCTTTCCACGAATTACACACTGACGGGCTGTTTATACACGTGTTAAATCACTCCGTATCAAGCTGCGTAGGTGACAACACATGGAAGACCACGCTACTGCCCAGAAGGCCATTATCCTGCCCTCCAGAGCCCCGAGCAGACTCCCACCTGCCATCTGCTGCTGCCTGCCTGCTGCCCACGTGCTCTGCCATTTGGTGCCTGCACGTCAGCCATCTGCAGGGGTCCAGTTGCTGTGACCACCCCTGCTGGAACAGAAGACTCCCGACTGCTGTACCATCGTTCCACAGCCCAGCCCCAGGACCCAGTTGCCCACCCACACCTACCTCGTGGGTTGCCATGCCGGGGGAAACACCATCAGACACCACTAGCAACCCCCAGCCAGAGAGGCAGAGGGCTACCAGCTTCAGTGCCGCAGAAGTTGGTATCCTGGTGGAGCAAGTCCTGGGGCATTATGATGCCCTCTTCGGAAGACCACGCGCCAACAATGATGGACCATAGAGGATCTGGAAGGACATTGTGGCTGCCATCAATGTGGAGGGGGTGGCAGCCCGCGACATACGACACGTCGGAAGCGCTGGGAGGACTTCAGCTCCAGGACCCTCAGTAAGGCACGGTGCCTCTTGGAGGCAGCGGATGCAGAGGGGTGCTGGGTCCACCTTATCAACGACCAGATGAGGGTCCTGGAACATATACGTCCAGCGCTTCACCGCCAGGTCCTTGAGAGCCATACCCGTCCGGAGTTGAGTGGTAAGTGTCCATGTGCACAGATTGGATGCAGTGCATGTTGAGGTGTGCCAGGTGTGTGCAGCTTGGACATATGTCTTGAAAGGCCCATGTATGGATGTGTATGTGCAGGGACATGAGCCTGCAGTCATGTGTGAGGCACATCAATGGTGTATGTTTTCAAATTCATGATGCACGAATGCATGCGGGGATGCACATATGTCAGCATTTCTATGTATGTACTATGGCATGGTTGCGGTGTGACACATGGATGCTGGTTCCACTTTCATGTACGTGCACGGCATACATGTGTGTGTGTGTGTTGTTGACATGTGTTTAAATGTGATACGCCATGGATGCATGTGACACAGACATGTAGGAACCCCATTGTCAGAAGTGACATAGTTGCCGATGATTGCACTGTGACAGATGGTGGAGATGTACAGATGCATGTATGTCTGGTGGCGTGTGTGCATGTGTTCGGCACTCCCCGTTTTGCATGTGACATCAGGCTAACCTTCTGATGTTCATGTTGTTGTATGTGTATGGATGCTGGTGCCTGCTGCACGATTCCTGTTACTTTGCACATGTGTGTGGGTTCAATTGATGTGTGTGTTGGGAGTGTGATGCCAACTGTGAAGTTTGAGACTGCCACTCATGTGCAACTGTCATGTGTGTATCAGTCCATTGTACAGTGCCCTGATGCCTGTGTTCTGTCTCTCCCTGTCTGCAGCGTCAACTGATGAAGAGGGCGGAGATGGTGCTGTGAAGCACAGCGGCAGGGATCCCACCGCCAGCAGGAGACGCAAGGCCCAGCTCCCCTCCCAGATGTTCATCTCTTCATGGAGTGAGGAGTCTGGTGCCGCGTCCGCAGCCACAGCTGCCGAGGGAAGGTCCAAGAGGTGGAGGTTGGAGGTGGATTCCTCGGCAGGAGAAGGGGCAGTTGAGCCCGCAGAGGGGCCTATGGAGGAAGATGGCACAGAGTGATCCAGGTTGGTGGGGTGTTCGGTTGAGGAGGAGGCCGTGGAAGGCCCATGCACAGGGCCTGGAGGGGGGGATTCCACTGGTGCTAGTGGTGCAGTCCAGTGGCAGGGACAGGAGGCAGCACAGGCCGCCGCGGAGGTGCCTGTGTGTAATCCTCTCCCCGATCCTGTGACTGCATCATCCGGCACCAGCATGAGGCCTCCGTCCAGACACGTTTTCAGGGAGGGGATGCGCACACAACAACTGGCCTTCCTCTCCCTGTGGACGTGGCAATCCAGGACCGAGTTGAGCCTGTCCTAGCTGGGGTGGTGTTGCATCAACGTGGTATTCGGGATGACGTGAAGGGTTCTCGTGAGGACAATGCATGTCATGTCGAATACCTCATTGACCACGTCGGCCTACTAGGACGGGTTACCAGTGCTGGGTTGCTCTGTGTGCTGGATCTTCTAGCGACCCCCTCCTCAACTGAACCCCCTATGTGCCAGTCATCCTCCATGCCATATTCCTGCCCAAGTATCCCCCCGGAACCCTGTGGAGCTGCCCCTGACCCAGCTGCCAGGCTGGTGGAGGACACATCCCTGCCACAGTCGGGAGTCGGAGGTCCAGCAGGGGTGGCCACTCCAACAACTGGACCCCAGGAGGAGGAGGACATGCAGGCATCGACAGGCAGGGCACATGCACGGCAACAGCAGGCTCAAGGTGGGAGCGAAGATGGCTCGGGCCATCAACATCACAGGGGCAGGCATCGACCGGAGGGCAGGAGGACCCTGGATTGGGAGTGTCTTCCATGTGGCAGCAGTCGGGCCAGCGGATAGATATGGAGCGGCAGCGGGCGGAAGAGGCACGGCTCATGGCGGAGAAATCCATGCGCAGGGCATTGAGGCGGGCTGAGTGCCTCGAGGCATCTTGCAGGGAGTTTGAGGATGCCATGGCTGCATCCCTGCGAGACCTCAAGGCCAGGGAAGAGGCCCGCCTCCAAGACGTTGAAGAGGAGTTCGATGATGCCATGGCCCGGAACATCAAAGAGTGAGCCGTAGGACTTGCCCGTCGCCATTGTACATAGTTCATTAGTGTTAGGTTTCCTTTGTTTTATATTTTATTTTGGAGTAAATGGACATTGCTCCACTTCATGCATATAGTTTTTTCTTCATAGGACTTTTGTTGTAGGTTTCATTTGCTTTGTGGATCATGGACCCTTAGGACTTGGATTGTAGATAGTTGTAGACTTGTACATAATTTTTTTTTCTATTTTCCCATGGATCAATGGTTTACTTTTATTAGGATTGTTTATTTCTTATTGACATTGGCAATGGACCACTTTTTTCATTCAACATGACGTTCATTTTCTTTTTCATTGGATTACCATTTTTTTTGTTGTCATATCTGTCATTGGATATTGCTTTTCAAGTTTTATGTCCTCTATGTTACTTTGTTATGTTTTTAATACATTTTTGCTAACTTCATGATTTGTGTTGTGTTCTATCATTGGTTTTGTGCATGTCGCAATGAACATTGCCTCAGTCATGTGTTGCCACTGTGTGGCTCCGTTGTGTATTTATGCATGGGCACGGTGGTTCTTTTGAGACTGTCATGGCATGGGTAATTTGGGAGTGGGCACAGTGGATGTTTGCGTGCTTGGACTGGGGGGCAGAGGGGATTGTGGTCGGCATTAGGGACATGGGTCTGTTTACTCATGACATGTGGTTTGGTGGGCCATGAGTTGGGGCCTGCTGGCAGGTGCCTGTCACTTTGGGTGGCTTGGGGACATGAGTCGGGGCCTGCTGGCAGGTGCCTGTCACAGGTGGGTGGTTGGCTGGGGGACATGAGTCAGGGCCTGCTGGCAGGTGCCCATCACTGGTGGGGGGGACATGTGTTGGGGCTCACAAGTGCATGGTGCCATGTGGGCTGCCTGCAGGGTATGGTCAGTGTGGATGGGGTGCCTGCAGGGTATGGGGAGGGCCCACACTGCCAAATCACGTGTAAAAGTCCACAAGCACCCCTCGGAATACACGTACCCTGCCTGCGCTAGCGAAAACGCATGTAAAAGTCCACATGCACCCCCGGAATACACATACCCCGCCCACGCTAGCGAAAACGCGTGTAAAACTCTCCACGCACACCTCGGAATACAGGTACACCGCCTGCGCTAGCGAAAACACATGTAAAAGTCCACGCACACCCCCAGAATGCATATATCCCGCAAGCTTTAGGTAAAATGCATAGGAAAAAGTCCCCCCTGTAGTGTGGGATGCCTGTGGGGATTGGGGAGGGTTGATGGGCTGCCTGCGTGTATTCTGGGGGTGCGCGTGGACTTTTCTACGCGTTTTGGCTGGTGCGAGCGGGGTACATGTATTTTGTGGGGTGTGCAGGGAGTTTTACATGCATTTTCGCTAGCGCGAGCGGGGTACGTGTATTCTGAGGGGTGCGCATGGACTTTTCCACGCATTTTCGCTAGCGCGAGTGGGGTGCATGTATTCCGAGGGGTGCGCAGGGAGTTTTACACGTGTTTTCGATGGCGCGAGCGGGGTACGTGTATTCCGAGGGGTGCGCACAGAGTTTTACATGCATTTTCGTTGTTCAGGGTCTGTATGCTGGTCCCCTTTGCGCCATGTACTGGATGTGTGCAATGTTTTTGGTGCACGGGGCGGAGTTGGGGGCGTAACTGGCACTGCTACAAGGTCGCTGTGCCACTCTGCACCACGGCTGCTTATGGATGTATAAATCCATGAATACGCTATGCGCTTAAATGTGTTTTGGCACACGTGAGTGGTGCAGACTGCCGCACGCTCACTATGTGCGCCAGCCGCGTGTGCCACTTGTGCGCCAAATTCTATGAATTACCCCTATGAGTATGGGTGTTTTGCATGGCTCCTTTGTTAGCAATTGGAGCTCTTTCAGTGGAATTTTTTCGTTCCTTAATCATTCTGTCTTGGCAGGCATATTCTTCACCACTTATTGTTTGGTTCTTACTAGCTTGTGACTTTCATTATGATATGTTTTGATGCACTGCCTAGGAACATACCCATTGTCATATGTTTTTTGAGCACAGGTTTGGGATCTCAGCTAAACTGATGTGTTTTGACCAATCCATGTACAGTGTTTGTCCTTTAGCTCTGGGGTCTGATATTTTCTTTGGTGCTTTTTCATGACTTCACTACCACACTTAAGGTCTGGGAAGATGGTCACCTCCCCTTGCCTTAGCCAATCACTGTGCAGTATTTAGTCTTACTGTGGGAAGTTGCAACTTGGTATTTGTGCACCTCTCTGGCCTGGCTGGTGTTTTCTGGTGAGGGGGTGAGGGTTTTCATGCTTCGAAGATGCCTAACTGGGTCTTGAAGCCTAAAAGTGTTATTTATTTGATTAGTGTAAAGGATTTCTATCATTCATTATCATATTGATTATGCCCATCAATGTTTCCCTGACTAATTCTAAATGCTGCTGTGTATATTAAGGACACATGGTTATGTTAAAATGTAAGCTGTGCATTATGGCTCACTAAAGCACGACAACTGGCATCTTGTCTGGCCTACATACGGAAGTCTCTATGTGTGGGACTGCTATCTTTGCAGGGTGTGCCTTCTTACAATGACTTACAAAGCTTGTATGTTTGTGCAAGTTTGCGGCATTGGATGTGTTCTCCAAAATTACTGTACTCCACTACATTTACTTATTTTATATTCTGTATGATCATACTTTGCATTGGAAATTTGTAAAACTGTGTATTATGTATTTGAAGTTGTTTTTGATTATGTGTGCATACATTTGTTTTATTTGTGTCTTTGACACAAACATTTTCTGTGAGCCAAATGTGTACTAATAATCTAAACTTACTTTCCCTGACAGCCACTGTATACATGCTTTCTGACATTTCACTCTAAATACTATCCATTCACCTGTTGATCTGTGTCTCTGTTACTATTTTATATACTATCCTTCACCTACCATCACCAGTGAGACCCTGAGAAATATGTCATGTCTTGTCTCTCCCATCACACATAGCAGCGGGAGAACCAAAACAAGTATCCTGTTCTCTGCTCAGTGTCAGGAAGTCCTCAAATGTGATGTTGACGATTGTCAGACCTGTTGACAGGTTACTCTCTCCTGAACTACTGTGGATTTAAAATAGCATGAATAGAACCTTGGAGCAGGACTTAAGGAGAGAAGAGTAGTAGCACAAACGTTAAGGGCATCTTGTCATGATCTGACAGTCACAACTCATCCACACAAACAGTTAATCAGTAGAGCTATCTGCTTCACAACAGAAACCAAACTAAAAACCCCAATCCACAGCACCATTGAACAGCTCAACTCCAGTTGTGGGTATGGCACATCAGTCAATGGGCCTCATTCTGACCCTGGAGGTAACCGTGGTGCTATTAGCGCCATGGTTGCCTCCAAAACCTTACCGATACCGCCATGGTGAAGGGAGCAATTACCGCCCCATTCCAAGGTTGGCAGGGGCGGTAATTCCCCATTCACCATGGCCTTTCCCCATTCCCATTTTAGCCCCATAGGGCTCAATGGGAATGGGGAAGCCGGTAATAACGGTACCGCAAATTGCGGTACCGTTATTACCTCTAAAGACCCTTTGCGGGTCCCGTCCTTAACAGCTGGTTTTACCAGCCGTTAAGGGAGGACCCACAAAGGGAACTCGTAATAGGGCGGTAAGGGATTACTGGTACCGGTGCCCTTACCGGTACCGGTAATCCCCTACCGCCCGGGTCGTAATGAGGCTCAATATGTCTTTATAATCAGAGTTGGTGTATTGTCTTTGTCTAAGTTGTTTTGTCATAGTTTTTAGGAAAGATTTAATCAATGTCTACATTTCCCTCATTTGTGGCCCCCCAAACCTTTTGCTTTTGTTTGGCTTTCCTATCCTGACTTTTTCCAGTGGAGCACAGCTTTTCATCTGAGTTTCCCCTGGGCTTTTGCTCACTTATGGGAACTCTGATGTCCTTCAGACTGTCAGTACTGGAAAACTATGTTCCCCCAGTTTTCGACTATGCTGCCATTTCTTGGTAACTTTTTACCAGTGCACAATGTACCTTCCAGTACCGTGCTTTGGGCCCCTTTTTGTTTTATGGCTCTAGACACCCTCAAAGGATTTTGTGTTGATTGCACAAGTGTGCCAAGGATGAACTGGTGGCAGCATTTACTTTTTATCAGTGTTTTACCAATGTTTACTGGATCACATTGCGTTTACCGCGTTTGATTCAAAACTGTGGCCAGATCCGAAAATGGCCAAGCCACAATGTCTTTTGTTCTGTCTCATGGCCCTTTTGTCCCTTGCCTTCACCCAGGTCGAGTAACCCGGGTTTTCCTTATTTGGGCATGCAGCCTCCTGCGAAAAGCATTCTATCGCAGGCTTCTGCATGTCATGTGTGTATGCCCAGGAAGCGGGTTAGGATTGTCTGGTCCAAATCCACACTACTGTTGCCAGGATGTCTGGAGTACCTTAACGACTGGGACCCGAATGGGCCATAATTGGCCCACGACTGGGTTTCCTGCATGAGAGCAGATCTTTGATCTTTTTTGGCACAAAGCTAATCTTGGATAAGAGAAGGGGCTCTGCATCCATTCCAGGTCGATCACCTGAGTTCTGCAAGGTGTCCAGTTAAAGTTTCATAAGCAAAGGGATCGAATGCAAAAGGTGAGAGTACATTCGACCAAAAACCAAAGGATCAAAAAAAAAATGTAAATGTCTTTTTTTTTTTGCTCTAGTTTAGCTTTAACAGGGAATTGGGGGGGGGGGTAACCCCCTGAAACAAAAAATGTGATCCTTTTTTTTGGTCGAATTTACTCGACCCTTTTGACATTCGGTCTTTTTGATTCGGTACTATGACCTATAACAGTTCTGCAACTGCCGGAGACGCTTTGGAAGGTTTGGCACCCTTCTCCCTCTGCTGTCTCGTCAGACCCGGTTCACTTTATCAATCAAGAAGGACTGCAAGGGCGTTTCATCCCTTTGGAGTAGTGGGAACAACTACACTCAGCAACCTCTGCTTACCCACTGAATGAGCCCCTTCGGAAGTGCTGCTGGGCCATTCAGTAAACTGCCCAACTCGACCACAGGATATAACACAGAATTGCTGCTGTCTCGAGTTGAAACCCAAGACTTGGTACATCGCTTGCTTGTGGTCCAGTGCCCTCTTCAGCCAGATTTCATAGGCCTAGCTCCTCTATATCCCGAATTAGGAGAGTGTGTAATGCTGCACCGATCTTTGAGTCCCGCGTCACTACCTGTTGGTGTTGATCACTGTAGGTGTCTTTGCTGACCTGCCCTCATTCGGAAGCTGAGAAAAGGCAACTGTCCCGTCACAGACGATCGTTCTATCCCGCAGTTGCTGGGACCTGGAGAGCTGCAAAACTGCAGGACTAAAACCTACTAGCGACCTCGACTAAACTGGAAATGTTTGGTCCAGACTGTACTGAGGGTCGGTGAGAACTTGCATCACTTACCGGTATCTCTTTTACGCATGACTATTCACAAAAAGGTATCCGCTTTTGGCTGGCTTAGCCTGCACTCCGTAGCTATTCTCACCTTTTGAATACGACTCTGCCGCCAGAGGCAGACCCCACTTGAATAGTGGGAACCAATTCTTCATCACCTCAAGCCACTTACTAAGAAGACCCGCTTTTGGTTCGGCTTGTGCGATTGTGTGTTTTTACGCACAATTGTACTGTTGAGCACAAGGTTCCTCAATTCTTAGGGCTGGACTCAAAAGAACTACTCCAAAGAATTGGCTAATTCTCCTAGTGTGTTAACTCATCCTTCTCTTTACAGGTTTTGGCTGTGTTTTACTCATTTGTCGTATTGAGAAACATATTGTGTATATATATGATTTAGTATCTTATTTGTGTGGTAACTGTTTTTATATGTCTGAGGTTTACTTCTGTCAATTGATCTGGCCATCAATAAATGTATAGATATTTTTTATATACACTTGTCTATGAGTAATTTGTGGTTTGTTACTGGGTGTGCTCATTGTGGGCTTCCAATCACTCTCACCCCTCCTGAGACTTAGGGGGTCATTACGACCTTGGCGGTAAGGGGTTAACGGCACCGGTAATGGTGCTGGAGCCATCAACCCCTTACCGCCCCATTACGAGTCTGCTCGTGGGACCCGCAAAGGGCGCCTGGTAAAACCAGGTGCTCTTATCAGGTCCTGCTAGCAGACCAGGGAGCTAACAACGGGCCTGTTCTTAACGGGCCAGTTGTTAGCTCCCTCCCCATTCTCATTGAGCCCTATGGGGGCTTGAATGGGAATGGGGATGTACAAGGTCCGGGTTCCTTGAATGAGGAATTACCAGGTCCTCCAAGGTTGGAATGGGCCGGTAACTCCTCATTCAAGGAAACCGGGCCCGATACCTGGTAAGGGGGTAACAATGCCGCAAATTGCAGCATGGTTACCTCCAAGGTCGTAATTACCCCCTTAGTCTTGACTGCCTGCCTAGCTACCTTGATTGGTCTGGCTTGTCCAGACGGTTCCCCTGTTCCAACAAGCTACGGTGGCCTCCTAAACTTCTGCCCACCAGGTCACAGTTTAGAAATCCATCTTAACAAATTGGTGTACAGCGGTGGGATAAGATGGTGTACAGCGGTGTGATAAGATTGGAGGTTCTTAGTGTTCTGCACTGGTAAGGTACATGGGTTATACTTACACAAGAGATACAGTGTCCTTAAGATAAAGTTAACCTAAGCCACCTGCCTTTACTTATGGTATGGATGTAATTACTGACAATGCTTAGAGTGTTGGGCTTAGAGCCCTTTAGATAGCATGCATGAAATTGATGGGATGCAGAATAACTCTGACACCAAATAATCAAACCAACTCAGGAAGATGGCAAAGTTTGCTGTTTTATTATCAAGTGTCTAAAACTTGGAGTTACAACTGTTCGCTCGAGCTTCTCGGGTCATTTCACATGAAAACTCATTTATATACTAAACATTTGTCATACGTGACATCATACTATGTGGTAAATGAGAAAAACCTACAAAGAGTGATGATAGGCTCAAGGGGAGCATCTAAGTATACTTTCTATAAGGGGTGGGATTATAATTGGATGTCCACTGTCAGGTGGACTACTTATGCCTACCTCTAGCGCAAGGTATCTTCACACTATTAAGTACACAATATATAATTGGCTCTCAAATTATAAGGCCCTTCGTTATATGGCCTTCTACAATTGGTTCTCTCGGGTGGATAGCTCATGGGCAGCGTGCTCGCCTTGGAAGCAAGACGATATGGAGCACCACAGGTTCGATGCCCGGGTCCACGCTTAGAAACCTCTGGGTATTAAGCACGTTATAAATAACCTACTATATCATGTCATTCTTTTGTCATGTCTGGAACACTCGGTTCACTTAGCAGCATGTAAGCTCCTACCCAGGTGCCAGGAGGTGGAGCTGACTTTACCTTCTGCCTTGAACATTGTCTTTAAGCTTCACCTTGCATGTATTCTTGTCTGTGAGAATATAAGAGAGTGGGAGCACGCACTATACCTTGTTTTATAACTCCATGTCCAACTCATTTTCCATCCTTGGCTCACGTGACAGGAGACCCTGATTTGGATCATTTTGCAGCATTTAAATGTCTTAAATGAATAAAACTTGGCATGCTTGGTTTTCTTTCTTTGCACCTTAACAAGGGATGATTCAGCTTCTCATGTTCGCTGCCTTTGAGAATAGATAACTGGCCTTGGCTGCCCCAGCTTTGAAACCAGGCCAAACAGCCTCACCATTAATTTCCACGATCTCAGCTAATTCTTTTTCTGCAACACAGTTCTCAGGTGTTCTTCTTCATGGGTCCGAGCTTACTAACTTCATGACACCAATTTCCAGTTTCTATACAATGACAGCTCCGCCTGCAGTCTATTCACTATATATAGCCAGCTTCTAAGATTAATTAATTAACTTGCGTTACTGCATCTGTACAGTTATTGAACAGCTTGCATTTTCTGCAATGCGTCAGACACATGCAATCTTCTTTTCAGATATGAACGTTTACTCGATTTTTTACCTCATAGTTAGTTTCTATAAGGTCTATGCATTCTTTTCATCCATTCTTCTCAGTGTGTCACGTTCGTTTCTCATGACTTCACCAGCTCGTCTTTCTCTCATCCAAAAAAAAGAAAAAAAAAAAAAAAAAAAATAAATAAATATTTCTATGGAGATTTCCTCCCTCAGATTATCATCTCTTCAAGAATACATTTAATAGGGTTTTCTCAGTGGGTACCTTCTTCTGAATATTCAATGTGTATGGTCACAACTGCTGGTGTCAACCATGGCACAATCTCAGGCTTCCAACATACAGGAGGTAGGGGGGCGGGATTACCTGCAGAGGCATGCGGCTGCTCCTCTACGCGCCCCCTTCTGGTCGAGTCCTCGACCACCTCCTCACCAGTTTCCACATCTTGATATTTTCTCTCGAAGAAGTGCTTCTTTGGAGTCCAGATCTTCATCACTCCCTTCAAGGTGCCGGCTGATTTATCATGTTCATCCACACTGCAAGTGAGATAGCTGCACTGTCCATTTGGAATACAGTAGACCCATCGACCTACATACTTGTTAGGATTCTTTGGATACAAGGACTTTGTTCACTCAGGTGCTTCGATGCTGGCTTCTATGTGTTTTCTGACATCTTCATCTGTCAATTCCTTGAGACCAAATCCTGATTCGACATCGATCATGATCTTCATTCCTACTACTTTCTTTGCTGCCTTCTTACATTGGGCAATTATTATCTCGATCACACAGAATCCAAACATCACCATGAGTAATAGTGGTCCAAGAAACTTGAAGATGTTTGCCATCCACTGCGGAATCCATGAGAATATGGATGCAAACCAACTGACATCTGCAATATCCTCTGTCTCGTCTGTAATCCGGGTATGCAGAATTGTCACCAGCGTTATAGCCTCTGTCAAGGTCCCATTCTCTTCTTCATGAGAATGTATGAATGTGCATCATGATGGCCTGATTTTGCTGCAAACTCCTCCTTCCATCACTGTGATCATGTCAAGGACATATCTGTTCTGTAGGTTCATCAGTCCTATGCCCCTCAGCTCTTATTTGATAGCATTGAATCCCTATATAAGTGGTTTTGATTGTCTGCAGGAGTCCCATCTGGTAATTTGCAACCATTTGGAATTGGCCATCATCTGGATTCCAGGCATGAAGATAGTTGTGAATATCAAAGCAGTCTGGCTGAACAACCTGTGCTTGTAAGGAATGGCCTCAAAGGCTTCTATTGACTTAGCTGAGAAGTAGTTCTCTCCTCTGCCTCGATTGAGAAATTCAAGTGCTCTTCTCTTTCTCAACTATGCTTCTACTTCTGGAAATTCTCCAATGTTCAGGTCATTCTGAGGAATGCCAAATGCTGGAACATGAATGAGAACCAAGGAACATGTTCCTCCCCAATCCTTGGGCATCTTCATGTAGGCTCTAGGCCCAGAAGCCCAATATCGATCCATCAGAAGAGCTATCCTGGCTCCCATCCTATAAACATCAACTGTAGTTTTGCAACCTTTCTTATCTCCCACACAATTTCTTCCTTCTCTTCGGAAGCACAATGTTGCATGTGCCAATGGGATCACCATCATTGGACCTGATTCATGTTCTATCCATGTCAATATTTTGGCATGCCTCACCCATGACTTCAAACACCCCATCGTTTACTCTTTGTACCTCCTGCAGATATTCTGACTTCAGTAGATGAGCTGAACAGGACATCAGTCCTCCTTCCCATCCCTTCTTGGACTTCACTTGTCCATAGACTAGGACTTGAGCTTTTCCAAACATCCAGGGGATCCAGCTATCTCTGTTACATCAGGGCATTTCATCCTCTTCATGTCTTTCACGACTACCTCTTCCTGTCCTATTACAGAATACACAAGCATCTTGCTTTCCCATCAAGGTTGTTTTTCCATCTGTGAAGTCTTGATATAATCATCCTGAAACTGAAATGACAATTTCGATCTCCTTCGCAAAGTATCCCAACTTCCCTGGAATTGTCCTCTGGTCATACATGCTGCAAGATGAATGAGGCATCTGGCATCTTGTTCTGGAATTTCTATGGAAATGAAAGTTCATGCTGCATTCATGGCATAGGGTATGAGAGCGCAAACATAGCAATTCTCCTTAGACGTTCTTTCCCCCACATCTTTCATGTTCATGCGCTGATACCACATGTTATTACCACAATTCGGTGCATTGTCTAGAAAGGTATTTATCCCCTCATTATCCTCCTCTGCACTTCTCTTATGTCTTCCATATGTAAAAGTTGTGCAGTTCTCCAAATGGAGGGAACCCTAGGGGCCTCTGTGTCAGTGGAAGTGAATAAGTCAAAAGCAGTTGCTCTAATGCGGGGAACTATAAGGGCCTCGGTCTCAGTAAGAGTACTAATGTGATAGAGGCTGTGAGAGAGGAGCAATAGAAAGACAAAGAGTGTAATCATGCAGGCATACATTGTACAACAAAACATACGCAACCACTTTTTGTAACATTTTGGTTTTTGTTGTTCATTTTCTAGAACTGTGCCAGCTTCCAAATTTCTCATCTTTAATACAATTTGTCAAATCTATTTACAACTGCAGTTGCAGAATCTCTTCAATAATAGCAATGAGAAGCTTTCTAATCACAGGGCCATTTTAAGGATCCTGTAAAAATGTTTGAATATCAACGTCTCTCCTGACAATAGCAGGATAAGCTTGAAGTATAAATACAAAAACACCAAGCACAAGCCTATGAACTACACTATCGGTTAGTACCATATGGTTAACTTCTAAGAACAGGTATGTACAACAAAATGAATATTGATATGATCTTGCTTCCAATTTCTTATAAAAAACTGACATTTAGGCATAATTTTGGTGCTTTAATGAGTTTCTAGAGTTCATTTTTGGCCTACTAAAACTTGCCGCAAGTCTTTGTAGTCCTACTAAAATATCTTTAAGGAGTATCACTTGACTTTTCGTCCAAACTAAATCTGCAACCTTCACAAATTGGTGTTTCGTCATCCTTCTTCTTTGTCATCGATCAAGTCTGCACATGCTGAAATTCTTGTTCTTGTCTTGCTTCTGGATTGGCCATTTTGGTTGCACAAACAACAAAGCATGGTTATCAGGCCATCAACATACGAAATTCCAGCAAGGACACAGCTTTCCAACACCCATTTAGGAAAGACCACATAATGTGGAAACCTTGCAAATCCAAACAATTATCTAAGCATTATACATTGTGTAAATCGCATAGCAGCATCAATGGCTAACAATAAGATTTTTTAATTCATCTTTTTGTACTACTAGAATAACGTACAAGGGAAGATATTACACAATGAGTGACTACTTTCTAAATCATACCCTTCTATTGGACTAAAGCCAGTACTAATGGAGCAGAGGATACCTACATTCAATACCATTGACTATACTATCATCAAATCACAATTGTGAGTATTTATCATTCCCTTTTCTTTATCCTTGAGACAGTCAATTAAGCTTCAAATGAGATATGTACCCCTTTCACCACTTTCTTTCCTTTTCCCACCTTTTTCAATTTAACTTTCATAATACCTATAACTTACATGGTGTATTTACTTTACAGCTACCTTTCTTTCTAAAAAAAAAAAAAAAAACCTCCTGAGGAACCAGATTACTCTATCTGGAGAAACACGTGTCAAGGTCATCAATATGAATCAAAAGTAATTTACAGCAACTGTATATGTGAAGTAACATTTATCAAGGGCACAAATAGCAAAAGCAATTTCTTTCTACAACTAAAACATGTGACGTAACATGCATTTGACAATTCAAAGGAAACATAGATAAATGTCAAATATATATTTTCAACCTGCTAAAAATTGTGTTACTGTGGCCTACTCCAATAACAAAGTAGAGCAACAGCTTATTGACAAGTGCATTTTCTGTGGTGCAACTGCTCATTGATAAGCTAACATTTCCTTTATAATTTTGCAAAAAAACAAGCTTCCAACACCAAGCAGCTTCAATTTGATCTTTTTTTTTCATCTTACTTAAATTTAAGGGCGCGGAGAATTACAAGGTGTTCTTCTGTTTGATCAAGTACTCATTAAAACTGGGCAGCCTCAGTGCCAACACCATACACTGCAGCCCTTTATACCAACAAATATAAAAATAGCTACAAGGATCCAATCCCTTTAACTCGCCGAAGGTTGCCTTTAAGGTTGCATCTTTGTACCATTTTTTCTTGCTTCTGGATTGGCAATGGTGGGAGGGTGGGTCTCACCTTTATAGGCTTTTGCATCATTCAAGTGAAGCCAAGCAGGTCTTCTTTCCACCTTTCCAGCTGAAGGGGTTATATTTCAACCAAAAGGGGCCATTAAAACGTGGCTCATGCCACTTTCTTGTAAAGTTTCTTATCAAGATACAATCACCAACATACAACTTGGGTGCTGATAGAAGTTCAACCGGCTGGTTGTCATATTGTCATCATCTGTGTTCTGAGATCAACCCGCCTGGTGCTTGAGTTGATCTGAAATGAGAGAGATGCTAGAGGTCATACATGTCAAATAATCATGCAGTTCTTCACCTAAGGTTTTGGCTACACTCTGAGCACCACTTCTACTTCTAGACGGAGGTGTAAGGGGCATTCCCATTTGCTGCCCTGTCACCTGTTGATGGGGGATGAGGTTGTGGCCTGCACCAGGCTAATTCAGAAGGGCATATAATGCTAAGGGTAGGCAGTATAGCCATCCCTTCTTCAGAGTCAATTTATTCTTTTATATAAAGAGGCCGTTGAGTCTCTCACATATACCGTCTGCTTGCAGGTGATAAGCAGAGGAAAATGTGTGTTTAATGTTCAATAGAAGACCTATTTGTTCAAATACCTAATTCACAAAATTTGGCCCATTGTCGGATCCCAGCACTTCACACACACCCCATCTCAGAAGGACTAAAAATGCACAAGTGGCATCAGGGTGTGTACAGGGACACACCACCACTAATAGATACATATATCTATTACACAACTGCAACATATCTACATAGTCATTATGTAAATGTTGAAATGGACCATTCGGTCAAGGTATTACCCCTCTAATTGTTCTCAGTGTATATCTAGCAGTAAACTTTTGACACACGATGCAGTTTACTATAAATAGTGCGACGTGTTCCAAACAAATTTAGAGTTAACTAGTCTTCCGCAATCGTAGCAGCAAGACTCTCCCTACTTACATGCACAGGGTAATGCAGCTGTTCAAGCATGACCTTCAATAACAGTACTGGCATTACTGAATTTCCAGTGCTGTCCTGTCACCATAATGCTTCAGTGGGGGATAAAGAACACCCCCTTCATTTCCATAATTCCTGCTCATCCTGCAGTGCACTCCCTTGAATTTCCATTAATTGGGTTATCGACAATTTATTAAACCCTTTTTGCATCACCATGGTTGTAATTACTTTTTCTTTAATGTTCTCAGTTTAAAAACTCGAAATATCTGGAGAATATGCTACCCATTTGGCTTCTTCGTCTGCGGCTTCATTCACGCAAGAGATAAAATCTGTTTGCTTAGTGTGAGCTGCGGACTTAATGACTGCTATGGCCACTGGGAGTTGTAATGCCTTAAAAAGCCTGTCCAATAAAGATGCATGTTGCACTGGCGTGCTGTCCGTACTGAGGTAGCCTCTGCTTTTCAAACATGCTAACCATGCATGTACGGTTGATGTTACACAGGTGGAGTCACTGTACACTGTCACTTCCTGTCCATCGTGTTTCTCGAGTGCGACAATAAGTGCTACCAATTCAGCTGCTTGCACTCAAAGTGAGATGGCAGCCTTGCACTTGCTACATCTTCAAATTCTCCATCTGTGTCTCACTATTGCTGCGCCTGAATGCCTTTCCCAACTAGTCTGATGAATTTTTGAAGAACCATCAATAAAGAGAATTCCCCCTCCTGCTAAAGCATTTTCCTTCACATGGGGTACATCATCATTCAATTTAACATAATTAGCACAGTCATGCACATGATCGCCTTCTTCTACTGGCTCAGCTATAAACATAGCAGGATTAACTATTTTACATCTTCCAATTTTAATCGTTGGATTCAAAATCATTACCTCATTACCTCATAAACTGAAACTCTTTGGGATGACAATGTGTCTTTGGGTGTCTCTAAAATGTCAAGCAGAGCATGCTCCACGAAGAGAGTCATAGAGCAGCCCATCACAATACTTGTAGACTTCTCAATTACAAATGTGGCATCTGCCAATGACTGTTGGCAAGGAAAGTGTCCTCTCATAACTGGGTTTAAAATCCCACTGTAATTTGCTAAAAGCTTGTATCCCAATGTAGTCCTCTGGGTAAGCACTGCTGTCATGACGTCCCATTTGTGTGTGAAAACAGATACAATTCCTCGGCATAATTGGGAATTCCTAAAACAGTGGCCATGCAAATAGCATTTTTCAGCTCCTCATCCTCCATTTCCTCTGTCCATTCTATTTTTACCTTATCCACTTGTGCCTTCTTTAAAGCTTGCAAAAGTGGTCTTGTGTATGAACTGTAATCAAAAACCCAGGCTCTAACATAGTTGCATACCCCCAGAAACTGTTGCATCTTCTTCACTGTATTTGGCTTTAAGGTTTTCATAATCGCCTGAGCTCTTTCAGGTGTCACCTTCTTTCCATCATGTGAAATCAGCTGCCCTATTTATAACACATCTTCTTGGCAGTCTTATAACTTATTTTTGTCTATCTTGTATCCCTTCTCTGCTAGAACAGTCATCAACTGAATAGAATCATGTCTGCCTTCATCTTCCACAGTGCTAGAAATTAAAATGTCATCCACGTACTGTATCACTGCACTCTTAAGATCAATATTGCCTAAATACATCTCTAAGAAGGAAGTTAAATCTTGTGGGTCTTTGTGCAATGGATCGAGAAAAATGCAATTTTCAAATCGATTTACTGTGAACTATCGAACTTCCACTGGGATACTACACAGTATCATCATCGGATTAGGAACTAAAGAAAACTGTGTCTCTACAATCTGGTTAATCGGTCTCATATCTTGTATAAATCAACACGACCCTCCTTTCGATTTTTTAATCGAGTACACCGCAGTTTTACACAACAATTCCGTTGCCACCAGAATTCCTTGTTCTATCAGTGCTTTAATGGTCTGAAATATACGCTCATCAGCCTCTTGAGACATGGGGTACTGTCTTGCTTGAGGTAAAATTGCTCCTGGCTACAGCTTTATTTTAAATTCCCCTATCCCCTTTAATAACCCTTTGTCATAAGGGCCTGTGGTCCAGAGGGCCCTCAGCACCTTCACCAAGTCTTCCTGAAAATATGCTGGACGCTACCACATTATCACCATTTGCTGTGGGACTTCCCTCTTTTCTATTCTTATCCATTATGTGATGTTCATAAAGAACACCACTTTGTCATCTGTTTGGTCTTCTCTTAACATTTCATCATCAGTAATGTCAGTCAATCTGTACCCTTCTTCGAGAGCTATTATTGTCCTCCATGGTCTTCCTTTTACTATGGCTGCTTCCAATTCTATAGGTATTGTCTATGCCCCCTGTTTGTCCCTAGGTATTCATGGTCTGAACAAAAACTCATCAGGTATCCTAATAATTTTTCCCACTAAGCCAGGTAGCCATGTCAGTAGAATGCTCACCCCATATAGAAAAACCTCTGGATCTGCTGGAATTCCTCGCAGTCACTTGCCCTGTGAACGCTAGTATAAATCTGCCCACGTTTACATAGTGTATTCCTGATGTCGAACACACTATTCCCTGATCAGTGAATGACATCTTAATGTTAAGTTTTGTCATTAAATCTCTTCCAAAAATGTTCACTGGTGTCTGTCGTGAATATAAAAAAGGAACAGACATGTCACACTCTCCTATAGAGATTGGTAATTCATCAGTAAAAGGAACTCGACTCATAGCTCCAGAGAACCCTTGAACATTCATGGCAATTCCTGACATTGAATATTTTCCCTCTCGCATACATGAACGAGTAGCACCAGTGTCTACTAAAAAAGAAAAAGATTTGCTTCCTATCATCACATCAACCCTTGGTTCCTCTTGGGGGTCTGCTGTCACAGATAGTATTGAACACATCAAGTCACCCTGTGAGCTGTCATTGTGGGTACAGGCTCATCCCCGTCCCCGTGAAAGGATTTCCTCCTACCACAGTGACACCTCCTATTCTGGGTGTCAGCACTTGTAGTGTGTTTGCATACTGCTGTGTCTGCATGGCGGCCTGTTGCGAATGCCATTGTGGTGGATTCATTTGCACTTGCTCTTGCTGCTGTATCTGCTGCACTCGTGGCACTTGTGTCTGATACACTATGTGATCTTGGGCAAACCCTTGGGCAAACCCGTCCCTAGTGTGTATGCTATATGGTGGAGGATAAGCTGTCCCCCCTCTAGCAACTGGCCATTCTGTACATTCCCTTGGATCCCACATATATGCACAATATGCCCTGTCATCCCGCAAGTTCAACATACTGGGGATGCCCGTCTGACTATGATTCTCATTCTATGTGTTCTGAAATCCACCTTAATTATTTTGGAATACTCCTCTTCCTCTATAGCCCATTCCTATTCCTCATGGCATGAACCCATATCCACCTTGGTCCATTGTGCATTGATTATTCACCTGTGATGTAACCATTGCTTCCTTCATTCCCAATCCTTCTCCACTTCCCAATCCTTCTCCACTTGTCAATGCCGCCCTTTCTATTGCAAATTTTGACATTTTATTTTCTGGACTAACGTGGCTTCCTTGATCTTTCTAGTCTCATTGTTCTTCCTATTTTTCTCTTGCTACAACCGACACTGATGCACTATTGTCAACTGTATCTCAGGCCACAGTTTCGCTTCTATTCCCACTTGTTTCTTCATCTGTCTCTGTACTGGCTCAGGCAACCCCTGACATAAAAAGTGGTAAAATAATGCACCGGTTTTTCCCACCGCTCGCAAGTTTCAAATTGCCATTTCTCTTGAATATCCCGAATGTAAGCAATAGGGTCTTTATCTTTCTTCATCTTACGTATCATAATTGCACCCATATCTGATGTGTCAGGATATTGTACCCTGAGACCCCTCCACACATCTGCTCTACAATTATTAAACGATGCTCCATCATGAGTTGTATTTTGTGCTGTCACACTTGAACACCCTGCTCTCCTCCATAAGTCATCAGCTCACTGCCCATGAATAGCTGTCAGGATACCCTTCATGTTCCCTATGGCTAGCGTGTTTGCTCCTGTCATTTTTTCTAACTCGTACATCCATTTCCCAGTCCCAAAGTCAAACTCGGGAGCTTGCACCTTAAATTATCCTTATCCATCTGCAGCCATGGAATATACGGTGGTCTTCCTCCTCCTTTTTCCTATAAGGAAAACTGCTTAAATCCCAACCCACGTCGGTTCCCATTGTTAGTCTATCCATGGTAGGGACAATCATCCCTACCCGTCTCCTTGCTGGTAGTGACCTTAATCTGCTCACATATAGTGGCGATTCTCCGTTTTCACTGTACGATCGTACTCTGGGATGCTCTAGATATGCTATGGGATCTGGCGTCCTATCCTTAGGTTGCTCCAGATCAGACCATCTTATTTCTCTGTCTAATTGCAGGCTTCCTTTCGGGGTGCCCACGTTCCCTCCTCCTACCTCGAGGATAGACTATCTTTCCTTGTCTGACATGTCTTGTGCCCAACTAGTGTGACTATTATCTTCCTCACATTTGTCTACGTTCAGTCTGCTTAAAGACAATGCTCTATGATCATTACTGGACACATTTTCTCCTTTGCTTCAAGATTGAAATGCTAGGAATTGACCTTATAGATCCTTTCTCTGAGGCTTCCTGCATCAATGTTTTCTTCTTCCAATACTACTCTAGATGCCCCTGATATTGTTTCCTTTATCGGAAGAAACTCTTCTTTTATATCCCATCGTAATACTGGGCTTGGCCCTAATGGCTTTCTATGAATGGGACTGGAATCAAGACCCCGTTGTCTTCTCCCTTGTTATATTTCTTCAGCTAGCTCTCTTCATTCTCACGCCTGCCTTTTAAATCTTTCTTCCTCTTATCTTCATTCTTCTTTCCTCACTCCTTCCCTTCTTTCCTCTTCTTCCCTTCGTCTCTCTAGTCTTTTGTCTCTTAATTTCTGCACTTCCTCCTCTTTACTCTTCCTTTCTCTTCTATCCTTATCTTCTATTGCTCTCTGTCTATTGTCATATCTTCTTTGCTATTCTGCATGTTCTTCGTTGCTCTCCTTCTCCTCTTGATACATTTGTTCTCTCCACTCCCTGTTCTTCCTTTTTTGCTTGTCTTCTTTGAATCTCTTCTCTTGTTCTATGTCTCTTTTTTCTTGTTCATTCTTATCTTCTCTTTGCCTAACTTCCTCAATGTTTTTCCCATCTAACTTGAGTAATGTCTGACACCCATTCATGTGTTCTGCACGAGCCCTACCTCATCAGCTTTATCCTTCTCTCCTTTCCATCTTTTTATCTCTCTTTCTATTTCTGTCGATATATTTGACCACTCATGCTTTTCCTCTTTGTCTTGTAGGTTATTACAGATCTCGTCTTTTCTTTTACTCTCCTCTGGGCTATCATCACTGCTATAAACTAGAGGTTTGTATATTGGGTTCTATACCCCATCACCCCGCTTTCAATTCCTTTAGAGGATACAACCCTATTCCTTCTGTGCTACTGCCTTTTTCTTCAGGTGAGGTAAGGGGAGCTGAGGGCTCAACACCTTCCTTCTTTCTCTGACTAAGCATCCACTGCTCAGGTGGCAGATCTTCCCTCTCTTCCTGGTACATTTTCCTAAGCTCTGGAATTGGTAATCTCTTATTTAATGTGGTTTCCGTGTATGCAGCATGCAAGTATGTGGTCATGTTCTGCAATACCGCTTTTGACAGCGATCCCCCTTGTAGCCACAGCATGAACATCTTATCTTCCGTTCATTTCTCCCATTCCGCACTATACTGTTTGAGCTTGGGTATGTGCTGTGGCAGTGTCTTGAATAAGTGCATCAAAGCAGTGTCTCCCATAATGAGAAGTCTCAAATGACGGTCAATACTTACCAGATTTGTAAAATAACCTTTATCTTTTTTACTTAGATTACAACCTTTTCAACTCTTTAAAACAACACATATGAGCACGCACCATCAAATGCAGCTCAAGACTCTCGTTTCTGAATGAGCTATCTCTACATTCGGATTGGTACCAACCACTACACTAGAGTAGTCACTATAGCTCCTCCATTTTTTGTCAATAACTTCATAATGTTTATCGCTCTTCGATATTTCAATTCATCAAACAGCATGTATACTAGTTAAGGTAACACATTAATAAACACTGTGGTCCCCTTTTCTTTTCTCACCTTTTCTTAATACCCTATACATGTTTGAGACATCACGTTACATGAACCTGTTCATGCATTACATATTTCTGCTCTACCCCCATTGGGATTTGAGACATCTCCTTCTGAACCCCCTTGAGCTAGGATTCTAGGTGCTATTCTTGTCTTCACGCAATATTTCCAGTTACTCAAAAACTATCAAAGCCCCAATCCCTTAATTTGCCAGTCCGCGGTTGGCAATGTACCTCTGGCCAAGGTCCAGGGCCACCATTGAACGACCCATAACTGTGCATGACCTATGAGCCACGACACTCCATTTGTGTCAGCTACCAACTAAATGTTTTAGTAGGCCGCACGAACACGTTGAATGCAGCCCTGCACCTCTCCCCTCATTCTCGCACACAGCCAGCATGCCAACCCCCCACCTCCTCCCCTCTGCCTTCTCCACAGCCATCCTGTTCTCACGGAAGCTTGGGCATGAAAAGTAACAGCTAAACACTGTATCTCTCTTTTTCCTTTTGCATACTGCTCTGTGTGTGACCGAGCCAAAGCCTGATCCTGGAAAAAAATATCTGTCTCCCCAAATCTGCCTCCGCACCAGCAGACCCCTGCCAAAGAAATATAGAGCACAAGCCCCCTAACCTTACCCCTCTTTTGATGTAACAGTTGCATGCCCCTCACCCGTGTGCCACTCCAGTTCACCCCTTTTCACTAATCCCAAGTGTGGCCATATATTCTCCTTGTACTAACAAACAGTAAAGAACACCCATAATACATCTAAAGAAACCCTTGATAAATGTGATACTAAGATACTCTGCCAGATAAGATACCTGGACCCATGTACCCTCACTTTTATTGTTCAGGTCAAACATTTGATCATCTAAATACATTGCATGTTAGGATATATGAACTGTATGAAAATGTGTGTGGCCTCAAGGGCAAATGTTAGATAGCATCATTCATAGCAACCTGGACATCGCCTTACCCTGCATCCCTCCCAGCTGAACCGCATGCTCCACGAAGTTGCCAGTTCCATGCCAGCCAATTCGGAAGCACCAACCCTACAGCATCAATACCGTGCTGTCCCCTTTTGTCCAATAACCGCGATTTAGTGTATCCCCCTGTAGTACACGTCATAGATGACATATTTGTGTAATATAAAATGTATTTTCAGTTTTGTGGGCAGAGCGCTCTCGGAGTAGCAGAGTCCTCTGCGTGCCTCATTTAACTTTATATAAAGAATTTTCTTTTACTTCACCTGCACTTGATCCTGGTCTCATTCCCTAAATGGGTGTGTCCATTAGTGTCTCTGATTCTGTTATTTTATTATATTTGTGGGGAATGGCAGCTTTAATTTGGTGACCCTGACGCGATTGTGTCCTTTTGTTCGTTTTGGCATGAGACGACCCCCGGCCACAGCGGCGAGATCCAGGGTGCACCCTCCCCTCAAGGCTGCCCACCTACGGCAACTGGTACCCTTAGAAGTGCGCACAAATAGGCCAGAAGTTTCCACGGGTCCCGGCTTTGCAAATACCCAGCCGTACCGCTCGTCGGAGTTGGGTGTGGCTGTTGAGTGTGGGGCAGGGCGGCACCTTGACAGACCGGGTCCGGAGGCTCTCGAATCAAGACCGACACGTGAGTATCCAGTGCGGGAGACAGTAAAAGAAGGTGGAGGGGGAAAACGGGAAGGGAGTCAGATAGAAGTGTGTTAAGTATATATGATGGGGTAGAAACAAGGGGACTTTTTCTTTACTGCCATTCTTCGTTCGCATATGGCCATTAGGATTTTATAAGAGGATAAGAGGTGAATAGAGGTACAGGAACTTAGCTCTCTGAGGGGGTAGAAGGCGGGGCCGCATAGTCCTATCTCGAGTAGTACATGTATTAAAAGTTGACAGAAGTGAATAAAGTAGGGTTTTTGTCTAAAGAGAAGACTCTGAGTAGTTTTTGGAAATACTTTTTCTTTTTCCTTCTTCCTTTTGTGTTTCTTAGAAAGTGGTCTAGAAGGGGCCAGGAAAAAGGGGGGAGTCTGGGTGTAACGAGGTCAGGGAGAAAATAGGAGACAGCAGGCAGGCAGGGTCCATGTTTTGATGTTTATGCATAATGCTTTGTTAAATGTTGCATGGTATATGTTGTGTCTGTCTAATTGAATGTTATACGTCATGTGGCCAATGTCCAGTTTAATTGTGGTTCAATGATGACAAAATGTGGTAATTGAAACAAGAAGAAAAAGTATTCTTGTAAGCAGCATTTCAGCACTTTTTGGTAAAAAAGAAAGGATATTGTTTGCAAAGGGTTGGTTGAAATTGATGTTAGAGTGTCCACACTTACACACACCACAGGACACAAGTAAATCACGATGGGGGCAGAAACACCACTTATGCATATATGCCAGAGTTTACCAGGTTATAGCGAAAAGATTAAGACGTATCACGAACAATGGCACACAGAAATTAGAAAGGGTATGCCCCAGGTGTGGCCTGAAGGTGGGTCATTTGATAAGTCCATAATATACATGGTAGCAACATATTTGTTCATTAAGTACAAGGGCAGACAGCTCCAAAACAGAAGTGTTGGACTTGTGGAGATTGTTCAAAGAAATACCCCCAAGTAAGAGTAAGGGCCATGGTACATCTCATCACATAACGAATAACAGTGAGGGGGAGGGGTGAGTACAGGAAAGCCAATAGAAGCTGTAAGACTATACCCAATGTTAAAAAAAGCCTGCTGAGGGATATAGTGACCCCGTGTATGTATCAAAACCAAGCACATCCCCGTGTCATCAGCAACAGACCCAGATCCACCCCATATGATCCAAAGGGTCATTCGGACAGACATGCACCCCTCCGCTGAATATTGAGCAGCTAACACAGGACTTAGAAGCACGATTAACAATGACACAAGCTGAACTAGCACGGGTCAGAGGGATATGTGAGCAAAGCACACCCGCACAGAGGGATGAGCAGATGTTGTCACCCCAAAGGCCTGGTTCCCCAGTGAATGTAGTGAGTGATGACTGGAAAAAGGGGGAAATTTTATTTCAAATCAATGACACTCCCACCAGGATAATACAAATAGGGCAAGGAGAGGAGCAGATAAGTACGAGGCAGGAGAGTGTGTCATCTGAAAGGGAGGAAGAATACTGGAGAGACATAGATGAAGAGGAGGGAGGAAATGGACAAAGTGAGATGACAGGTGGGGCGGCAGGTGGGGTATCATTTCTCCTGGGCTCATCACATGGCACGAAAGGAGAAGAGGAGGGGTGGCAAGGGAGATTGAGGAATAGAACAGGGAAGGTAACGGTAGTAGGAAAGAAGGGAGTGTGGGATGAGGAAAAAGCAGGTTACAGATGCCACTGATGCACAAGGAGGTGGGGAGGCTGCATTATGTCCCATGGGCACAAATGGACAAAGCACATTTATTAAAGGCATTTCCTTCACTTTCAGGAGGGGCGAGCAAGTGGATATATGCATTTGAGAAAAACACTAGGTGATCAGGCTAACAGGGTGTGGGTGAAAGCGGGGTTCCCTGGGGTAACACTGGATTGCGACTGCCATGATGGGGCATCTTTTAAAACTGTGAGGACCTGGGTATGGGACGCACTGAGGGGTACATTTCCAGACACTCCCGACTTGCAGTCAGTAATGCAGTGCACTATGGTGGAGGACGAAGAGGCTTCAGCTTACATTCTTCAGGTGCAGGATATGTGGAGAGCAGAAACAGGCACGGCTTCGGATCAATCCAACTCAATGTTTTACTTCATAATCAAGAGGGGCCTCCCAAAGGAAGTACAGAAGGAACTCAATAAAATTGCTGGGATAGACGCCAAAGGCTGGCCAGAAATACAGAGCATCATAGTACACCACTGTAGGAGGATCAAAGAAAGGGAAAAGGAGATAGTGCAGAAAAGGTTGGCAAACAAAGCAAAATTAGTACAGACGAAATTTGTGAAGGTCGCAGCAGTAGCTGCCGCCCTCCCCTCAGAGCGGCTGTGAGATGGGGAGGAGGGGCCAATAGCCATTCAGGCAAGAAAGGCAGCAAATTGGGCCACAAACTGACAGGAACAATGGGCCAGCGAAGAACAGTACGGAGGGCCACAATGGCACGGAAGGGCCGGAAGAGGAGGAAGAGGTGGGTACAGAGGGTCAAGAGAGGGGTTATGGAGGTCAGGGGCGCAGAGGAGGGGGCAAGGAGTGTGTTGGAACTGTGGCAGATGGGGCCATTTTTCAAGGGAGTGCCACAGCCGCCCCATGGCGCCCTATCAACATGAGCAGCAGTATGGCCACCCCCACCCAGGTAGCCCCTATGGGTTGCCTATGGGAGGGTATAGACGTGAAGAGCAAGCAGACGCCCGGCATGCATATGAACACAGAGCACTCCTGCAAGGCACACAGCAACACCCACCACCACAAAGTCACATGACACCTACACGCAGAAATCCATTCGCCACTCCAGCAAATGGCGCACCGGCACCCTTTAGAGAGACAGCGGTGGTAGGGGATAACGTTTTCCACAATCATGACACAACTAGACACCCAGCATAGGAAAGCCCACAGAAAGCACTTGCATGTCCAGTACTATCAACGACCATCCACGCAGATGAGAAACCACTGGTGGGGGCGGAGATAGGAAACAAACAATTCATCTTTATGGTGGATTCGGGAGCGGAAAAATCATGTCTAAAAGAAGGCAGGTTTCCACTTTCAAACAGAAAAATGGAGGCACAGGGATTTTCTGGGGCGATGGTCGAGGTTCCATGCAGTGAGGATTTGGATATAACAGTAGGGGGAAAAACAGTGAGGGCACCCCTGTTATATCATGAAGATTCACCCATAAATTTGTTGGGGAGGGACTTCCTCAGCAAGCTCAATATGACCATCTCCTTCACAGAAAGAGGCATAGTGTGATCAACACCAGGGATATGTGCCATGAGGGCCATGTTACTTAGACACACAAAGGCCAATGAACTAATAGTCTGCGGGATACCCATTGACCCAGACATGATTGTGCAAGGGATACAGGTGTTGGCTAAAGTGGTGCCAGAGATAACGCGCCAAGAATGGCAAGTACCATCAGAATTAATATTTTGCCCCCCTTGCAACACCAGAGATGGTACCTGGGTCGATAATGGCCATATATCTGCACGTAATAGGAATGGACATGCATGGATGTGAATGGAGGACAGTGCTGTGCATGAATCCCAGTATAGCTCTGTGTGACATATCAGATGAGGAGCTGTTCACTGACAATGACACTGATTGTTAGGGAGAATTCTCTGAAAAGGCTAATTTCCCAAACCTAGTGAGTCCCCCAGCAGCTTTGCTGGATTTTTGGGGTTTATTTTTTTCTCCTGCTAAGAGTGAGACTCTTTTTCTCCCACTCTTAGACATGATTTGAGGTGTTCCTTTGACTTTGTATGTACCCTCCGTGCCATAACCCAGGGGTGTCGTAGCGACCCCCAAACATAGACTCCATACCCTGGGACTGACTACTATCTCCCAGGGCATGTAAAGTCACCATTGGCTTTACTAGTCTCAAATTGTGAACAGAACCAGTACAAACCATCATATTGTGGGTGTACTGGTCGGGGCAATTCGATTGCCCTGGGGTCTGTTTTGCGAGGGGGCACTGTCCAGTTCCCCCGACCGAGTTTTGGCTGGTGGCAGTGGATAATACTTTTTATATTCGACCGCAAATATATTCCTATGGGATTTTCCCATTGTTCGAGGCTTCCACTTTTTAAAATAGCCTCGAACATACCGCCGGTTTATTAAATTAATATAAATTCACTGGTTGGTATTTTTTGCTGAAACTTGGTTCCAAAATGGTGTTTGTGTTCGCTTCTATGACTCCAACCCAAGTCGAGCCCTTTGTTCCACTTTTTGGCGGGCTTCTCCACAGAAGCCTCCACAATTGGTGCCACTCTGTCTGGGTACCACAGGGGGTGTGGGAGGGGGCTTAGGCACCCTGGACTGAGTTGCCTCAGCAACTCAAGTCGCACTCTTGTGTGATTGGCCCAAGTGGTGAACCGCCCGGCTCACCACTTAGCATGTTTGAGTGACTGCTAGGCTGAATGAATGGGGGTTTTCTGCATAAAAGCAGGGCTTTGGGGACTGGAACTTCAGAAGTTGCCACAGGACCTAAAGAATTCGAGGAGGGAGAAGCCGAGCCGACCTGCAATGACGACACCACTGGTGGAGCCCTGCTGAACCGTCTCACCACTTTTCCTGACAACAGAGGAGATCTCCAGGCCGGAGAGTCTTCTTCCTTTGGCTGTTGGGGATAACCAGTTTGCCCATCTTTTTGCCTTCCTGGACCATCTCGTGGCCACCTTGCCCCTGCCAAGCACCCCTGGCAACCGGAATACCACGGTCTACCACTACCGTGAAGAAAAGGGTGGTACCTTGTAACTGGGAAACTCCGCGGCTGGTGTCTTCCCTGGCAGCACAACGACCTCCAGCTTTCCTCCACGTCGAGACCTCCTCTTCCTCTGGATGAAACACTGACTTGCACCCGCTGCCAGGAACAACTGCCCCCGCTGGAGTGTTCTTCCCATTTTCAGGTACTGTGTCCCGCCTGGCTTCCCTTTGCTTCAGATGACAGTAAATCCTCGACTTTCTAACCTGGGCTAGCCTGTGGCCTGCTAACTAACTTTTCCTGACTTGATCCCAATCTTTTGTGAACTATCTACAAAGACTCTTTGGGCATAACCCCACTGTGTGATCCTGGACACATTTCGCTTGCTCTCTCTAAGAGTGGGCCTGGCATTTGAACTTCCTTGCTCTCCAGTAGACTTTGCCTAACCTGCCTCACTGTGGTTCTTTGAAAAGTATTGAAATTTGTGTGCTTTCATAACTCTGTCTTTTTCCCTACCTTTTTCATAACTTATTAGAGTGCCATCTTATTTTAAGCGCTCACCTCTGTCTGAAAATAAGTGGTGTTTCTCATTAAGACTTGTCTAATAAGTAATCAGGGTTGTATATATATAATAGTGACTGTGTGTTGAATTTACTTACCTCTCTTTGTGCTAGTGTAATTTACAAGTGTGTCTTTAAATAAATAATTATATACTTTTACACCAAAGCTCTGGTCAGTGTTTGCTTGTGCTACTGTATCTCTGTACCTATTGTGTATACTCTATATACTGCCTAACACATCTTGAGAGGGGTCTGACTGCTCAGATACAGCTACCAGGTAAATCTGGGTGGTACAGACTGCTACCAATTTGGTTTACTGCCAACCACCTGTAGTCCTAAATCTTTTGCAGTGGTCCCTAAGGGAACTGCCCAGGTTTCTGCCTACAGTGATGGAGAAATAATAATGGACATTTCCATCCCATGTGAGATAATGATCCAACACAGGCAGGTGACAACACCCCTCATGGTCATTGTCAGTGCACCGCTGGCATTTTTTGATGAAGGCATGCAACAGGTACCGTCCATATTATGGACAACAGGGCCCCATGACGTGGGACTCCTACAAGAAGTAACCCCCATTAAGATAAAGCTTAAACCAGGTGCAATACTACCTCGTGTGAAACAGTACCCATAATCCAGAGAAGCAGAAGAGGGAATAAAATAAACAATACATTCCCTATTAAAGCAAGGGATTATCGTGCCATCAAATTTGCCCTGTAACACTTGCATTTATCCGATCAAAAAAGCAAAGGGCGGATCTTGGAGGATGATACAGGACTTGAGGCCTCTTAATGACGTCATACAAAAGGAATTACCACTTGTCCCAAATCTTGCATCCATTCTGAGCAGCATTCCGAAGACTGCAACATGTTTTATGGTGGTAGACTTGAAAAATGCGTTTTTCTCGATACCCCCGGACCCAGAGTCACAATATTTAACAGCATTCACCCTGGGGGGAAAGAGGTACGAACACTGCAGATTGTCCATGGGATACTGTGAAAGTCCAAGCATTTTTAACAGGATCCTACATGAAGACCTCGGTAACATTGACACAAAGAGCACAATTATTCAGTACGAGGATGATCTGCTAATTTGCGGACAGAATGAGAAGGAGTGCAGACATGACTCAATAATTCTGCTCACCTTGCTAGCACACAGGGGGTAAAAAGTAGACAAGCAAAAAGTACAGTCCTGCCTAACTGAAGTATTATATTTGGGTCAGCTAATTTCAAAAGATGGCAAGTGAATAATACCAGACAGAGCAGCAGCAGTGCGTGTGGTGAGCAAACCAAACACAGTTAAGGAAATTCAAACATTTTTGGGCATGTGCAATTACTGCCGCGCCTGGATATTAGACTACTCAGGATACACAAAATCCATATTGCATACACTATAAGAGGCACAAAGAGAAAACATAACATTAGTATGGAGCCCAGAAATGAGCACAGTTTTTGACACACTCAAAGAATTGATTTCAACAGCACCTGTTTTAGCGACCCCTGATTATGACAGAGAGTTCTACTTGTTCTCACACCTTGATGGAATGCTGAAGACAACAGTACTGACACACAAAACTTCACTAGGGCACAGACCTCTGGCATAATACAGTGGACCACTTGACGCAGTAATTCAAGGACACTTTGCATGCGAACAAGCTTTCGCAGCCACTGCATTCACGATTGAAAAAAGTGCCACAATTGTGATGGGATGCTCAGTAACTTTGTTTGTTGAACATTCGTTGTTTGACATCCTTGAAAGATAAAATTCCACACTGGCAACACAGAGAGCTACGGCATATAAAGTATTCTGTCCTGCCCAAACATTCACATAGTGCGGTGCAAAACAGTAAACCCAGCCACCTTGCTTACTGAGTCCAGTGCCATAGAAGATATGCAAAAACACGACTGTGCCACATATAGAGGGGAGGGTTATGACATGCCCAAAGCAAGGGAGACTTCCCTGGAAGTGGGAGAAGTGTATGTTGTAGACGGGTCAGCGTTAATAAATTCAGAGACAGGAGAAAAACATGTAGGGGCGGCAGTAGTACGATTGGAAGATGGAGAATATGAGACAATAGTTCAAAAGAAGATACCAGTGTATTTTTCAGCACAAGCAGCAGAATTGGTAGCACTGATTGAGGAGATACACACAGCAAAAGGGTGAGCTGTAAAGATTTACACAGATTCAGCTTACATGATGACAACAGTACATGGGGTGCTATCACGCTGGGGGAGGTTAGGGTTCAGGAGAGCAGATGGCTCCCCAGTACAGCATTCCGAGCTTCTAAAAGAGCTCATAGAATCATTACAAGAGCCAACAATGGTGGCCTTGGTTAAATGCCAGGCCCACACTAACAACACTGATGTCATCACTTTGGGAAACGCGGCAGCAGCCGCTGCTGCCAAAGAAGCAGCATACTTAGGTAGAGAAGTACAAGGAGAATGCACAATAAAAGGGCATGTGGAGAAATAGAAAGGTGAAGGCTAAAACTCAATGCCAATTTCACAAATAATTGACTTTCAACAAAGGGCCCCACAAGAAGAACAGGAGTTGTGGGCAAAAAGAGGGTGTACACAGTCATACACTGACATTCTGACGCGGGAAAAAATCACAGGAAGAGTAGTAATGCCTGTGAAACTATTAGAGATAGCATTCCAACAACTACACTTCCCTGCACACACTGCAAAACAACACATAGCAGCAGACATTCAGGAGAATTGGTGCGTGCCAGGATTACAGGAACACGTATCAAAATTGGTGATAGAATGTACAATATGTCAAACATATGGCTCAGGAATGACTTTAAGAACATTAATGGGGACTTTGCCCAGCCCTATTGGACAATTCCGTGAACTGCATATTGATTATGCAGACATGGGAGAAAGGTGTAATGGAGCGCAATACTTAATTGTGGTGGTCTGCCCCTTCTCACGTTGGGTGGAAGGAGGACCCTGCGCCCACCCGGATGAGAATTGCGCTGAAAAGTTTCTAGTGAGGGAAGTGTTTCCCCGATGGGGGTTCTGTGACATCATGTGAACCGACAACGAAATGCATTTCGTCAATGATTTGTTCAAAGCTGTGACTATGCTGTTGGGGATAAAACACAAATTATGTTTCATTTATCCCCTGTAAGAAAACAGGCTTGTAGAAAAAATAAACGGCCTCCTTAAATAAGATTATCAAAATTGTGCCACACCCTAAAGAAAAACTTGGTATATTGCTTGCCATTAGCCCTGTTTTGATTGAGGAACCAGCCTAGCAAGGACCACCACCTGTCTCCCCACGAGATAGTGTCAGGGAGGTACATGCACACACCAATATCACCCCTAAGAAGAATGTCAGATTCTCATAGAACAGCCATCATACTGGGTGAGGAGTTTCAAGAGTAATTAAGAAAACTGACCAAAGCTGTCAGGATAATTGCAAAGTCAATAGCCCCACCATTCACACGAGAGAGTGAAAGTGACACAGTAACTCTGGCAAGTGATAGCCCAAATGCCCAACTAATGCCTGGGGAGACGGTATACCTATGCAGCTTTGTGCATCGATGGAATTCTCCACGATTTCACAGCCCCTATGAAGTTGTATACTGTACACCCACTGCGGTGAAAGTAAAGCGGTTGAAATATTGGATTCATCTATCGGACGTAAAGCACATAATAATGTTATAACTGAAGAGGGAGAAAATGTCGAGGAATGAATGACAAAAACGTAGCATTAATGAGAATGACGATGGATCACCCCGCACAACGTCGACAAGAGACATTCGAAGCTGAAAAGAAATAGAACAAAAAGGTGTATATGCTGGAAAAGATAAAAATGGACATAAAGTTGAAGGAAAGAAAAAAATACAAAAATGAATATACAAACAATTGCAAAATGTATTTGGGTTAAATCTCTCTCTCACTCTCTCTCTATATCTTTCTCTGTATTTGTAAAGGTTTTTAAGAATGTAAATGAATACTAATGAAATGCGTTTATAATAACAAAAGTGCAATACATAATAAAGCAAATGTGTAGTGTATACTTAACTCAATTATATCTTATACTATAGGTACAGAGATGGCAGAAACGAGGGCCCCCAATGCCAGCAATTCTACAATTGACGAAGGAGAACTGTTTGAAATATTAGTGCTACCAGGATGTATTCCTACGAATGCGGGATCTGCTTCTCTACAATTTTATTCTTTACGCTATTGTTTGGCTTAGCATTGCATTGGGCAATTTCTTTCATATATATATTGATATGAAGGAGGTGGGAGGAGGGGTAAAACTAATCCAAGAAGGATCCCACCTAGTATGGGACGGTTTTAAGTTAACATGGTCCAACAATGTTCCTACAAACCTCACTACTCTGTACAAGAATAAAACTGTTAGAGCCCCATTAATGAACTATTCCATAGCCGATTATTATGAGCACAAATTCAATGTGTATGAGATGAATGACCCCAACCCTTATGCATATACGTTGCCATATGACAACCTCTATACAACCACACAAACTACCTCAAGCAACGACTATGTAAATTATGAGAATCAGACACCCGCCCTGGCTCATGATAAACTGGGTGGGAAGCAAAGTGAAGAAAGGGCGGCAGAGTTGATGGCAGGAATATTCCCAATCCTATACAAGGAACTGATAGAAATGCTAAATGGTACAGGGGGGAACAAGAGGCGAAAGGGGGGCAGTACGGAAACGGTATGATGAATATCATGGCCTGTGTCTAGATACAGTAGAGGACCCACGTCACCCTCATCAGTCGAACAAATGGTATGCAGACATGAGCACAATGGCAAAGCAAGCTACCAATGAAAGCTTCTATGTGTGCTCCTTGATTCCCCATGCCTCAGGGACACCTAAGGTGTTGTTACCACAAGAGGCACCTATTGCGGATGCTCAGTGTCTAATTCATCTTGCACTGTGTAGAATTAAAAGCACCTATCAGACACACACTGTCACTTTACAAATGCTGCAAAATGAAAAGAACCTGCTACAACAAGCCACAAGGAGTAATCTGCATTAAAGAGCCTCTCTTTGTTATCCAAGCGACAATGTTTTCCAACAACAAATGGCATGAGAGCAAGTAATGTGCAAGGCAGAGGCGTTGCGAGGACTGTTGAATGAAAAGCTACAATGGGTTAAAAGCACATGCGCTCCAATCTGGTCCCAGCATATCACCAAACTCACATGGGTCACATATCTCGAGAAGCCGATCAAAGTACATTGTGAAATAGCTTATGAACTATGCTTCCACAGAGAAGGGAAAGCACCCTTAGGGACTCACAAGAGCTGTAGCAAAACTCTCATCATTCCGGAAATGAAAAAAGGAACAGCAGCATTAATGGACACTTACTCTGTATGTGAGGGGCAACGCTGCATTCAGCCCTGATGGTGATAGCAGAAAGCCACATTCGAGGGGAGAGGGTGACAGCTAGGATATCCCAGGCACCCCTATCAACAACCGTAGAACCCCCTCAGTATGACATGTTATCTGAAGAACAGCTGCAAAGCAAAGTATCCTGAAAGTGAAGGTCATCAAACTACATCTCTGCAGAATCCTCCGAACTTTTGGCGCAAATCCACAATAAATTCCAACTTTTTACGTCAGCAGGGACATTCTTTGCGTCCCTTGTTTCAAGCATCCAAGCCCGAGCGAATGCGAAATGGCTCCCGATCACGCACTGGGAACTCATCCAGATGGCCAGCGACACAGAAGAAGGGTTCAATGTCAATGAAGAATTGTCTAATACTCCTAGTTTGTTATCTCACACTTCCCTTTACAGCTTGTGGCTATGTTTTACTAATTTGTCACATTATGAAACCTATTGTATATATATTATTTGGTATTGTATTTGCGTCGAAACTGTTTTTATATAACTAAAGTTTACTTGTTTCAATTGGTCCGGCTGACAATATATGTATAGATCATTTTCATATACACTTGTCTAAGATTATTTTGTGGTTTGTTACTGTGGTTGCTCATTGTAGGCTTCCAATTACTCTCACCCTCCCAAGACTTAGTCTTGACTGCCTGCCAAGCTAACTAGATTGGACTGCCTTGTCCAGAAGGTTCCCCTGTTGCACTAAACTAGGGTGGCCTCCTGAACTTCTGCCCACCAGGTCAGAGTTTAGAAATCCATTTTAACAATTGTGTTTCTCAGTGTAGTGCTCATTCATGTTGTTGAATATTAATACATTAACATGGGAACTGCTGTGCTTCTCCTACAGTTTGGTAAAATGGCATTAGAAACATTAACAATACACTCATGGAGGCCATTTCATGATGCAGCTTGGAGACTCTATGGCAACTCTTACAAGAGGTGCTGGCCCAATGGAATTATGACTGAAACTGTATTATAATGGATAATGATCCCAACATTTAAGCTGCTGAAGATCTTACAAATGAAAAGTCTTAGAAACTCTTCTTGGCAAGAAAGAGCATCTAGCGTCTGTAGAAGAGAATGTCGTATTTTTGTGGCTGGTACCAATAAAACGTCCTAGACGGCCTTCCTGGCAAGGAAGTGCATCTAGTGCCTGTAAAAGGCAGTCTCACCTTTGTGCGGGTGGTACAGATACTTGTTGGCTGCATAGAACATATTTAGAATCCTGGAGAAGCCAAAGGCAATTATAGTCAGTGGTTGTAACTGAGTGTGCCATCTCTGTCACAGGGAGGAGAGAATACAAGTGGCCACCTTGCACGAAAGTGCCACACCTGCCAGGCTTCTCAGATCAAGGATAGTAGGATGAGAGAATGTCATGGAGGTAGAGTCAGACAGGGAATTACATTTAGTGTCTGTGACTGAGTCTGCCATGTTTGTGGGGATAGTGCGCATATTTGCTGCATACTTTGAAAAGTATTATACATATTCTGCCAATGAAAAGCCTTACACATGTTTGTAAGCATATGAGTGCAATCAGTTATCTTTTTTGTGGGAAAAACACATCATTTATCATTTGAAAATGGTTTTAAATAATTTTCAAAATGAAATGTCAGACATCTTTGTAGGTGAGAAAATGCATTTTAGGGTGGTCTAGGGAGGATAGCTGAGGGGTATTGTGCTCTCCTTGGAAGCAAGACGACATGTAGAACCACAGGTTCGATCCCAGGGTCTGCACTTAGAAACCTCTGGGTATTAAGCGCGTTATAAATAACCTATCATATCATTCAGTAGATGGAACTGAGTGTGGTGTCTTTTTTTGGGCAGATACTTGTTGCTTGAGCAGAAAAGTAGTCTTAGAAATAATTCTGGTAAAGAAAAGTCTGACATGTTTTTGGCAATGAAATGTCACACTCATCTTTTTGCATCAATTCAGTTCACACCATTTCACATGATAATCAGTAGAGATCTTAAGATAAAAAAAGGAGTAGGTCAATGCAAACACAGTATTGTCAGTACGGGATTGCTGGATCTCTTGCTATTCAATTGAACACAGAGGCAACCTTTAGAAACCAAGGGATACACATAACTGCTGAACCCATATGCATGCATTAGTATTGGCCGACCCCTAACCCACGCCCGTAATAATTTGGCTCACAACCTTTGTCAAGTGTTGGCAATAAAAGGCCGTAGGAATTTATTGTACGGATATGGTTATGGAGACAACAATCACATATCATAATAGTATCATACTTTTGGGCACCGGGTCCTGAGGTTACCCCCTCTGGCCCGTGCCCGCCTTCTCATGTCCCTCAACTTGTTGTGGGCACCGTACAGTGCCTTGTACCTCTTTTCCTTTGTTCTCCTCCCTTGTTTGTAGGCTGGGAAGGTTCTGTGGTAAAAAAGCAAAAGGTTGGAAGACACTGAGTTTAACAGTGAACCTCCTGTTTGTTTCGGTCCCCGTTCAGGGTCCACAAACAGATTGTGTTTTCTCAGAGCATGCTGCTCTCATTTATAAGACCCAGCGAATCCCTGGGTCTTTGATATGTATAGTAGTGGGGGCTGCTGTGTTGCAGCCCCCGGCCGGATAGCCGTTTGTCTGGCCCCCTGGGGGGGGCAGGTCTTTGAACCTGCGCCCTGCCTGACTGTTGGTTTTCTTAGGTGCTTAACACTTTGCTGTTTGGAGAAAGGGTGAGGTGATTGTTCACACCTCACCCTTCCTTGGCTTTGTGTTACAGAGACTGTGTGTCTCTGCAGCTGGGGGGAGGAGATGAGTAGACAGGGAAGGGGTTGGGCTGCCCCTCTCCCGGGCTGCTGATGGTAACAGCAGTTACCCTGCCTTGCTTTGGGCGGCCCTGCAACATTGTCCAGAATGTTCACTTTTCAGGAAATCATTAACCTAGAATCATACAAGAGGTGGGACTACTGGCACATCACTAATTTAGAGGTGTGCTCAAAAACATGTGCCTTCCACCATCATCCATACCAGCAGTATAGTCAGTACATCCATGAGCAAGAACTGTGTACAACTAAGTTATTTCAGAAGAACACTTCAAAACACCCATCTATGTCTCGCAAGGGTAACTCAGGGGCAACGTACTCGCCTTGGAAGCAAGACGACACAGAGCAACACAGGTTCGAAACCAAGGTCCGTGCTTAGAAACCTCTGGGTATTAAGTGCATTATAAATATCATATTATTTCATGTTTTCAGAAAGAGCACCTGAAAATACATAAAACATACATTTGCTGTGACCGCTCCCCACAGCAGACTATATGGGCTCCCCCTACATGGGACCTCCTCGCGTGGAATGTCATCATCAGAGTGTTTGCAGTCTGACAAAGTGGCCACAGCCAGAGGCATTGCTGGGGGGGGGCAAGGGGGCTATAGTCCTGGGTCTTTTGGTTGTAGCCCTGTATAGAAGCCCAGGAGCTATAACCAAAGGGCTAGCTAGCCCCCAGTCCCGACAGTCTCAACATTAGCATAGCCCGGACCTATACCAGACCTAGCAACACCCCCGGCCACAGCTGAGCCTGAGCTCTCTGTACATACTGACGTGCCACGTTTTGTGTGACGCCACTGGCCTGGCTTGCTTTTCTCCAGACAGCACTCGCGGTAAGTCTGGGTTACATGCATGCTTCTGCCATAATCATGAGGGAATGCAAACTGCTGTTAAATGTAAGTCTAGGACCAGAATGTGGGACTGAACATTGCTCGTGTTTCTGCTTCACAGTTCCATGAAGGCGATGATGTCAGTAGAATCAGCCTACATGAGCAGGCGGTGCTCACAATTAATGTAAATAAGGGTAAGTTGCCTGCGTTGTGTCACGCTTCAGTTGTCATAGAGAATACTTGTCTATACTTTTGTATTGGAGGGCTGTCAAGCGGCTCTCCAGTTTTGCTTTCCCAAGTAGTTTACCGAGAAACGCACAATGACAAACTCGCAACATACCACATCGATTTCATTTAATTAATACACTCAGTCGAGTCTCGCATCCAGGCGCCTGGTCCCAGGGCCGGGCACGTCAGACATCTTTGCGAACCATCCACAAAGTGATGATTATTAACAGCCACGAATGACAGCCTCCCGGGCACATCTTTTGGAACCCGAGAGCCCCTTCATCTGTTCGGACGGATCAGGCTTTGGGGGCTATATTTACTCCTCGAAATGTCGGAGTGGCCGGGGTCTAAAATTAGCCATTCCATGCCAGGGCCGCGGCCTCGGCTGGTTGTCGGCCCCCAGTCACCTCCGTAGACCTTCAGCCTGACCACGATCGCCTCGGAGGAGCGTTTCCTTCCACATCGCACGTAAGTGAAACTGGCTACTAATTCATTACACGTGCGTGTTGTGTATGTTTTGACATGAAGTAACTACCCTCCAGCTAATCAGACATGACTTTCACTTTATTTATACACATGCGCAGATCAGTCTTTTTTTTCTCTGCGTCGATGTACGTTTTCGATTGATTTAATGTGGACATTGTAATGGAATGACACTTTCATATTATACGCCATGTAGTATTCATAGCTGCCGCTTGCATTTGCAGTAATTGCATTCACGTGTGTGTGTGTGTGTGAGTGGTAACGCCGTCTCCTGTTGCCTTTGCCCACAGGCAGCCATGGGTGTCTTGGCCTTCCTCATCCTGCCCCTGCTTCTCTTCGGGGTCAGTGGGATCATCTACATCTATAGAGAGGTGGTCAGGCTGATGTCCAAATCGGCGGTGCGCAACAAAGTGGTGGTCATCACGGACGCCATCTCCGGCCTGGGCAAAGGTACAGTCGCCATTTCCCGTATGGCCGCTTTTTTTACTAATAACGAGCTCGTGCTTCGAGTTTTCCAGTCGAGAGAAGGGAGGGGGCAAGGGGATGGCCTTGAGATAACAATCTGTGCATATATGAATGTTCTTTTGCCAGTCGTATTTGTTCATGAAATACAATCAGTGGTCGAAGTGTACGAAAAGAAGTAGTGTAACTATGTTCCCTGCTGGCCTGCCACCGCTTCCTACATACCACACCCCCCCACTACCACGTATGCGCAATCCAAAACCTGCAAATAAACCATTCCCGAACGGTTTCGTTTTAAAATAAAAGTATAGTGACAGTTAAACTTTTTTTTTTTTTTTAAAGTAGAGGAGCACCACTTCCAACTGCTCCTGCCCTTTTCGACCACAGAATACAATGCACAATTTTACTAAAATCATAAGTGCTAGTAGCATCATCTGAACACTGACCCCTCCCCACACTCACATGTCACTGCAGGAAGTGACATCACTTTAGTGCCAATTGCCATGTAGCCCATGCTACACACACTGAAGCTCTACCCATGGACTGGGGTATGACTTTTGCCCTGATTTTCTTTTCTTCGTTTAAACACATTCTACTAGACATATTGAAAAATACAAAGGAAATGGGCCTCCATTTCTAGGCGGACCTACAGCTGGGTTTTTACTGCGGACTAGGCCAGAAAAGGCGAGCTAGAAATCCTTCTGCCAGAAGTAGATGATTGAAACCAATGAGAACACGTTGATGCCATATGGGCTATGTCTTATGTTCCCTAGACTAGGGGGAGTCAGGGAATTTATGGGAAGGGCCGAACCAGAGCAGAGCCTGGCTCCTAGGGCCAAATAGGTGCCGAGCCAGGGAAATGGCAGTGTGAAACGGGGGAGGGCCCTGTGTCAAGGAGCAAGAAAATGGGCTAAAGTTGTTGGGAGGCAACAAAAAGGGATAAAGTGCAAGAAAAATGACAAAAAGTATTGAGGGGTAACAAGGGGGACGGAGGAAAGAAAAGGGGCTAAGTGGGACTGGGTGAACAAAAGGGGCTTAAGGTGTTGGCAACAAAAGGGCTAAAGGGGGTTTGGGGCATGAAAGGGGGCTAGAGGGCAGCAGAAGTGGTTAAACGAGACTGGGGCAAGAAAAGGGTCACTATGGGAAAGGTAGGTCAAAAAAGGGTCATAAAGGGACTGGTAGGCCAAAAAAGGTTCAAAACGGGACTGGGGCAGCTAAATGGGTGGACAGGCAACTAAAGGGGCTAAATGGAACTGTGGGGTCAAAAAAGGCACAAAACGAGTCTGAGGGGTCAGAAGACGCAAAACGGGACTAGGGCAGGTAAAGGGGGTGAGGGGCAACAAAAGGGGCTACATTGGACTGGGGGTCAAAATTCCAATCACACGTTGCAGTTGATCAATTTACGAAAATCAAAAGTAACAATATAAGTGACTGCAACGCTCTACATAGCTGTCTGACTGCAAAATAATACCTGTGATAAAAGCACGTGATCTTATTATGATAACAGAACACAGAACTGCACCGGAGTAATCCACTACAATCCCAAAGCACCGTTCCAATCCAAACCCTTTGCCCCCGGGGGTTAAGTCTTCAAAATCCATTACCCATGGCACAGGGGCACTGCTCAGAAGATTCACAGTATGCACAGGGGACTGAGTGATACATTTACAAACTCTCTTAAGCGTTTAGGTCAGGGGTGCACAACTGATTTTGACTGAGGGCCAAAAGTACCTTACATGCTGCCGATAATGGGCCGAAAAATAAATGTGGGCTGAGCGGTAGGCGTGGCAGGGCATGGCAGGAGGCGTTTTCAACCCCCTATTTTTATTAAACACATGGAAAAAGTATACGTTTTGGAGGTGTAACGGACTTTATTTGTCAAGATTACATTTTGTACAACACATTTTCTATTGTTATCATTTATATATATATATTATTGAAGCTTGATTGGACATTCCCTTATTTTAGACTGCTTTACTTTGCTGTTTAGTATGGACAAGACTATGCCCCATGGCCCCCACCCTTCAACCAAACACTATGCTCCACACTTCAACCAAACACTCTGTCCCATGGGCCCCACTCCTCAACCAAATACTATGCCCCCACACCTCAACTAAACAGTATGCCCCATAGGCCCCACCCCTCAACAAACACGAAGCCCCATGGCTCCCATGCCCCGACCAAACACTATGCCCCATGGGCCCCACCCCTCATCAAACACTATGCCCAATGGGACCCACTCCTCAAACACTATGCCCCATTGTCCCCACCCCTCAACCAAACACTATGGTCCATGGGCCCCACCCCTCAACCAAACACTATGCCCCATGGGCCCCACCCCTCAACAAACACTTAGCCCCATGGCTCCCATGCCCCAACCTAACACTATGCCCCATGGGCACCCCCCAATATCAGCATACAAACTAACAAGCATACTCCATGCACCCATACAGACCCAAATCCCCCATTGCAGCATACAAACTAACAAGCATACACCATGCATAGATACACCCATACAGAGCCCAACCCCACCCCATCTCAGCATACAAACTAACAAGCATACACCATGCATACATACACCCATACAGACCCCAACCGCCATGCCCATCTCAGGATACAAACTAACAAGCATCACCATCACCTTAAAACCGCAGCCCACTTTTCCGATAAAGCCACCTCCTGGATTAGATCCTTTCTGGCAAACAGAACCATGAGGGTCTTTTCCCCAACTGCTTGTGCTGAACCATCGCCAGTTCTGTGTGGGGTCCCGCAAGGGTCCTGTGTCTCACCCACGCTGTAGCCACTCTTTGATATTCTTGAGCATTTGGGTGTCACCTATACCAATTATGCGGATGACACCCGAATACTCATCCCTATCACTGGTGACCACGTGACCAACTCTAAAGCCCTAAACAATGTCTATCAAGTCATTCAGGCCTGGATGGCGCGGCATGGACTCTGTCTAAATGATGAAAACACAGAGTTGCTTATCCTAGGCTCCCACTTCAGACTCAATAGACTGGATTCTGCCTTCAAATCATTTGTTATTGATGGCAACACCGTCAAGGTATCCAATGACACAAAAACTTTAGGCATCTATCTGGATTCCACCCTGTCTCTCACGAGACAAACTAACGCTGTGGTTTCGGCATCAGCATATACATGTAATCTTATTGCAGCATGTAGACCTTTCCTCAATGCTGCTAACTGCATCATCATTGCCAGAACCCTCATCATGTCCAAAATTGACTACTGTAATGCCCTTTATTTAGGGACTAGTCAAAGGAACCCTAACAAGTTACAGGTAACCCAGAATAATGCCATCAGGGCTGCCCTCAATATTCCTAGGAAACGGTTCCATGTGTTAAAATCGCAGCAAAAATGGCCGTGGACACAAAATATTGCGGCAAAAAGGCAGTTGTTTTGCCACTGCAATCCATGTAAAGGATGCGGGGGACACCCACGCAACCCTCGGATCTGTTATACCATTTAAGGGGAGCGGCGGACACCCCTGCAACCCCCGCTCCACTTAAATGATGTAATGGGGTACACCTTTAACGGGTTAAACCACAGCATTTTTGCTGCGATTTATTGTACAGGTGATATTTTTGCCTCCTTGGAAACAACATATCTCCGACACCAGACACAGCCTACACGTGCTTCCTGTTGCTCAAAGAATATCCCTCAAAACCCTTGCACTTACACACAAGTGTCAGTCTAACCATGCCCCTGAATATTTGGCAAACCGCTTAACATACCACACTTCCACCCGCCCTCTTAGATCAGCCCAAGCCCACTCCCTGTCTATTCCTAGATTCAATTTGCAGAAAGCAGGTGGGACTAGCTTCCCAGTCCTTGCTGCCAAATTATGGAACTCACTCCCTAACCCACTCAGATGTGAACCATCTTATTACTCTTTCAAGAGTAAAGCCAAAATGTGGCTCTTTGTGCAGGATAAAGTTGCCCCATGTCTACAATAACCAACAGCGCTCGCCGGCTATGTTTCCGGTTTGATCACTCAGAACTTTTGACCTCTACCTGAATCTGTTTCTTTTTGTGTAAATTCACTGCATAATTTATTGTAAATCTTGTAAATATACTGCATAGCTCACTGTAAATGTTGTTCTTCTGTCCTGTTTTCCCACACCACTGCATTGAACTGTACATAGTGCTAAGTTTATTGTATTATGTAATGCTTTATTGTGACCTACTTACCTGTAATCTGTAAATCCTAAGAAATGCGCCCAGATGCCTTTGGGCCAGGCGCGCAATACAAATAAATAAAATACAAATACAAAATACCCCATCTCAGCATACACTGTCCATCCACACAAAAACAAACATACAGACATACCAACACCCCCACCCCCTCATCTCAATGTACACTGCCCATCCACACAAATACAAACACATACAGACCCCACACCCCCACCCCCACATCTCAACATACACTGCACATACATTAAAAAACAAACACCCATACAGACTAGAACCCCCACTCCATCTCAGAATACACTGACCATTGACACAATAAAAAACATACAGACCCAACACCCCCCTACTGCCACATCTCAACATACACTGCATATACATACAATAACACCCATACAGACCCGAACCCCTCCCACCCCATCTCAGTATACACTGCACATACATACAATAACAAACAACCATAGAGACCCGAATCCCCCGACCCCCACATCTCAACATCCACTGCACATACATTCAAAAACAAACACCCATACAGACCCGAACCCCACACCCCATCTCAGCATACACTGCCCATCACACAATAACAAACATACAGACTCACCCAACACCCCCACCCCCACATCTCAACACACACTGCCCATCCACACAAATACAAACACAGACAGACCCGACACCAACCCACCCCCACATCTCAACATACACTGCACACACATACAATAACACTGATACAGACCCAAACCCCTCACCCCCTCATCTCAACATCCACTACACATACATACAAAAACAAACACCCATACAGATCCGATCCCTCCACCCCCATCTCAGCATACACTGCCCATCCACACAATAACAAACACACAGACAGTCCCGACACCCCCCACCCCCTCATCTCAGCATACACTGCCCATCCACACAAATACAAACACAGACAGACACGACACCAAACCACCCCCAAATCTCAATATACACTGCACATACATACAATAACACCCATATAGACCCGAACCCCCCAGCCCCACATCTCAACATACACTGCCCATCCACACAAATACAAACACAGACAGACCACATCTCAACATACACCGCCCATCCATACAATGACAAACATACAGACCCAAACCCCTCCCACCCCATCTCAGCATACACTGCGCATACACTCAAAAACAAACATACAGGCAGACCTGACACATCCCGCCACCCCCGCATCTCCACATACACACAGAAACATACAGTCAGGACAGACCCAACACCCCCCTCACCCCCATCTCAACATACACTGCACATACATACAAAAACAAACACCCATACAGACCCGACACCCCCCCCCCCCACCTCTGCATCTCAACATACATACAAAAACAAAGAAAAACAGTCAGGCAAGACCAGAGACACACAAACAAACAGCCCCCCGCACCATCATATGTACTTACCAGATGTGCCTGAAGGCAGGCTAGCTGGAACGCTGGCAAAGTTTCTGGTATTACGGCTGTCGTGGCAAGGTTGAAATGCCTTCAGGCATCAAGCTTTACTGACTACGCCAGCTGTAGTGCTGGCACTCCATTGGTGCAGCACACACGCACTACGTGGCTCGTAGGAGCGACGTGGTGCATGTGTGTGTTTAGTCCGGCCCAGAAGAATAACAAAGTCTTTTCCTAATGGAGGGCAACTGATGCTGCTTGCGGGCCGCACTCCATTAGGAAAGTCTTTGTTGCTGGCGGGCCGGACAAAATAGCATGGCGGGCCTCAACTGGCCCGCGGGCTGTAAGTTGTGCACCTGTTGTTTAGGCAAATGAGTCACCCCTGAACTTAAGCATAACAGCCCAAGTCTCACTTCTACAAGCTAGCACCGTTTAAATTAGTTTATATGGCTTGTGGTTTACAGACATTTTATGTTAGAGTGAGTGCTGTGATAAATTAAATGAAAAGTTTGCGCTACTTGCTCAGAAGGGTTTCATGCTTGAATCACTATCGCAATGCTTGATTCACTATCACAAACATATTAATAAATAATTCAGAGGTCATTCTTATCTTGACAAAAGGTTGCAGGCTTTTATGCTACTGAACGAGATTCAGTTTCTCCTGCAGTTGCCAACATCTGCATTTGTTTTGGTTCCTTGAGGTGATTGGGGACTGCTCAACCTGGGCTGGGGTACTTGTCCTTGGCCATGCCACATCACTGACCAGCCCACTCTCCCATGCACGAAAGATGCCGAGGTTCTAAGTACTAACTTTGCTCATTTCTAGCACTGCTGAACAATTTACAGATATCCCAAGTTGCCCCAAGCTATGCGCGGGTAGCATACCCAGCCCTGCATACTTTGCCCTGCACGCTATAGTGAGTAGTGGAAAGAGAGTAGATGCTAAGTACCCATATTTTGCTTTTCGACCACTAGCACTTTGCATCTGAAGATTTGTGAGCCCAACATTATGGGAAAAGCAAAACCACAAGTCCCAGAATGCAGAAATGCTGTTGACTGAAGACAGGTATTTGTGGAGTTTACAGGGGACCACTTTGCATTATTATAAACCTTAGCTACTCTGGGCAGCTCTTCAGACTGTTTGCTCCATCAGGCTAGATAGATATACTAACAGTCACGGTACTCCATACCTCATCTCTCTCTCAATCTGCTCTTTGTAGTCCTCCTTTTTTAATGGAAAATTAAACATCCGTATTGTATGAGAAAGCAAAATGACATGAACCAAACCCCCAACATTGGCAGAACATCTCAGATCCTACAAGGGATGAGGCAAGATCCCTGCCTATCCATATTTCTGAGATAAGGTTTGAATGAAGGAGGTATGTTAGATGGCAAAAGTGGGCAGTTGTTTTTTCAACATTTTGAGCTTTACTGACCGTTAAAATGTTTGTACTACGCAGTTGGTGCACATTCATATCACTGTGCTATGTAATCCATGGATTATCTCTGCCCCTAATTGGGGCTGTCTGTTTCCATTTCCTTCCCACTCTCCCCCTCCCTTTCATATTTATGTCTTAGCTCTTGCACTATATGAAATGTCGCCAGGCCGAGTACAATAGTTAATTTCACATCCTTACTGTTCATGGCCTGTAAGAATGTCATTGTATTTTCCCTTGTTCCGTCCCTTGCCTTGAAGAGCTTTGAAACACCTTGGGCCTCATTATAAGTTTGCTGCTGCGGGAACTATGGGACATGCTTGCGGGTGCACCCACGAGCACAGCATGTCGGATGCACCGACCTCCCCTATGCAGCCGAATGGGAATGGGGGTCATTGTTGTAGTGTGTCTCTGAGTATGGCTGACATCACTGATGGTGGAATGTGGTGATGTCAGCGAGTGTGGAGTGCTTAGGTGTTATGTTCTGAACAGGGGTTCTAACAGTTACAGTTGGATATCTAACCTGGCATGAAGGGACGTGCCAGTGTCTTCCTGGCATATATTTACTAATAAACCTACTGATAACTTACCTGCTGGTCCGGGTGTTACTTCAGGTACCAAGTTATTTCACTGGCAACGAGGATGGGATCCTGTCGTGGAGGGGGCAGCAGTCAGGAACATCACCCTCCGTTCCCCACGTCCTAGAGTTGCAGCCAGCAGCCTTAGCCCCAGTGACAGGGATCTGGGTGCTACTCTCCAGTAGGCCGGGTGGTGCTGGTACAGGCAGTCTCTGTTGCGCTGTGTCTGGAGCTGTGTTTTGGCATCCGGGTTGCTAGAGTCTCAAGCAGAGGTCAGATGTGAGGAGATCACCTGTTGACGCCCAGCTGAGTTGGCGTTTAGCCGTGACCGGCGTATTTGGTACCTGACCTGTGCAGCAGCACATTTTCGGTGAGAACATTGGCCCAGTGAGGCCAGTAGCCGGAAGGTGTCCGGCAGAAAAAGAGCACCCAACAGTGGGGGCGTGCTGACATGGCGTGTGGGGGCCCGGCTGAAGTGGATGTGCACCGAGGAGTTCGGGTGTGCGTCGTGAAGCCGTGCCCATTGAGTCGCCGCCATGTGGATGCTGTGTTAGGGTGTTTCCAGCAGCGGAGGGCGTTGGGGTGGGAGTTCCCCGGCGGCACCTTTGGCAGAATGGTGACGTCAGTCTGCCTTTGCGATGCATTCCAGCAGGAGTGGCTGGAACGCGGAAGTGGATTGGAACGACTTGCGTGGACAGCGTTTTGGCGTGAAGGACTGGTTGCTTCCCTCAAAGTGAAGTGCGTATCGGCTGGGAAGGAAGGCATCCCAGTAATGGTGTGTCGCTCGACCAGGAATCGGCATCGGCATCCAGCGGAAGTGCAGATTTTCGTCTGGGACATACAGCAAGGAAGTATTTAAGTACTGCCCGTTTTCTTGGTTGGTCGAGTGGGCGTTTGGATTTGGACATCTGTTGGTGCTGCAGGGTCAGGTCTTGGAATGTGGAAGGAGCCGAGATTCGTTTCTGGCAGCAGCGCCACTGAAGGAGGACTTTTGGAGTCTCAAGGGAACTCTAGTGAGCTAGTATGTGTGTGAAGGCCAGTCTGTATGATGTCTCGTGTTTGTGTTGTGGGCTGTTTCGGAAATATTGGCGTGTCAGTGCTAGTGGCCAGTGTCGATGTGGGTGTGTGAGTCGTGGCCCGTGTGTGTGCTCAAGTTGAATATGTGTTTTATTGAGATTGTGCTTTTATAGTTAAGCCATTTTCCTTTCAGGTGGGGTTGGAACCGGTGGGATGTGAACGAACTCGTTCGACCAACACTCGCGGGTGGATTTTGGACCCGTGGGCTGCAGGTTCCATGGGAGAGCAGGAACTTTCATCGTGCAGTGTTATTTGTAAAGCGACATTATTATGCAGTGCTATATCTGTATCCTGTTCTGCATCTTCTGTGTGAAGGCTGTGTCACCTCTGTGTGAAGGCTGTGTCGCCTGAGTTAAGGAATTTCTTTAACATATGTTTTAGGGTATGGAGGCCGCATATGTGGAGGTGGTATGCCTCGGTGGCGGTCTGGCAGGGGCTAGGGGTTCAGAGGAGATAGTGATGGTGTTTTGGTTGCAGTCTGGGTACTGTAGTGTATTTGGGGTGTGTGCTGGTGCTGGTTATGGACGCTTGGTTGTGCCGAGGGTCCCATATCTGCCAGTTGTTTCCTGATCTGGTAGTGCTCCTCTTAGGGGCAGTTTTAGGTTTTAGGCAAAGAGGTCCCATTAGTTGCGCACTGCGTTTGGTGCAGTTTGGCATGGAGTAGGGATTCCAGTTATAGTGATGGTGTGCTGCAATGGTGCAGTTTGGCAAGGACTAGGAGTCCTGGGTTGTAGTGATGGTGTGCTGCGGTGGTGCAGTTTGGCAAGGACTAGGGGTCCTGGGTTGTAGTGATGGTGTGCTGCAGTGGTGCAGTTGGGCAAGGACTTGGTGTCCTGTTATTGTAGTGATGGTGTGCTGCGGTGGTGCAGCAGGCTTGGACTAGGGGTCCTAGCTGTGTTTGGTGTAGTGTCATGGCAGTTGGCAGGGACCTGGGGTCTCGTGGTGTGGTGGCTTAAGGAGTGTGTTTTGGCACGGTTTAGGTTGACCGTGTTTTTCTTATGGTGTTTTGTTTGTTATGAGGCTGTTGTGGACTGATCTGCTTGTTGTTGCTCTTGTTGAGCTGGGATTGTGCCTGAGGGTGGCAGCCCTGGTGCCCTAGGGTGCAGACTACGGTGGAAGGTTGTTGGTGCATGTCGTGTTTGGCGTGTTAGTGTAATGTATTTTTGGGGAACGCTGGAGCGTGGCAGGCTCTAGGTTTCTAGGGGCAGCTTGAAACAGGTGGAGTTCATCGTTTATTATTTTTGTTCCTCGAGTGTCTTCCAGTTCAGGTTTTAAGGGAGGAGTTAGCCCTTATTCCACTTCGGTGGGTTCCTCATTGTTTGTGTTTTTTGGGGACGGAGTGGAGTTGGACGTATTCTTCAGTGTGGTTAGCCAAATGTATGGATTTTTCTGGCACGGTTAGGGTTCTTTGTTGTCCATTTGTTTGTAGGCACAGTTGGGGTGCATATTCTTGGGGTGCCACGTAGGTTATGCTTGTGCCATGGGGTTTAGTACTATTTTAGGCGCAGTTTCCGTTAGTGTTGGTCTCGGTTTGGTTGGCATCCGGTCATTTAATGCATGGTGTTGGGGTTGTGAGGGAGCTCCAGGTGGTCAGCCCTTGTGGCACCCTTTTGGGGTCTGGTTCATTGGTGCATTTGCGTGCTGGCCACACGTACATGTGGGGGTTTGTTTTGGGGGAAGGTTGGGGGAAAGTTTTAGTTGGAAGACCCTTAATAAATGTAAGGAGGGAGAAGTGTTGTAGTGTGTCTCTGAGTGTGGGTGACATCACTGATGGTGGAATGTGGTGATGTCAGTGAGTGTGGAGTGCTTAGGTGTTATGTTCTGAAATACTGTTCTAACAGTTACAGTTGGAGATCTAAGCAGGCATGAAGGGACGTGCTGGTGTCTTCCTGGCCTATATTCACTAAAGTTATTTCAAGCATCTTTTTTCCGGCGCCAGCAAATGGGCAATTACCGGGTCTGGCAGACCGAAATGACCCGGTAATACCCCATTTGAGGGCGCCGGAAAAAAAATGACACCGGCGGCAGCCGTGCCTGTATTACAGGCATGGCTACTGCCGATGTCATAATGAGGCCTATTGTGTATGGGTGCTATATAAATAAACTATCATATCATATCATATCATTGCTAGTTGGGAAATACCCTATTTAGACCCTTTGCTAAAATATGCCCCTGGTAGTAGTTCAAGCAATACAAAGGTTGTGGGTGATATTTCAGTTAGCACAGTTTTGACACTGCCAGCATCCTGAGACAATCCATGAGAATCCAGTAACCTGCAACATATAGAAGGTGCTTTTTATTTAAGAAAAAAATGAATGGAAACATAACCATAAAGGACGACCTAACACATTTTTGGGAGAACCTGATTGATTAAGCGCAAGGATATGTTCCTATCACACTAAAATAAGTCAGAGGAGTAATTCGCAATTTAAATACGAAAGCTACTTTCAAAGTTAATGAGCAACTTAAGGATTTAAAACCAGAAAGAAGATATTCTAAAACGTCTTTTTAAAAGAATTAGAGCTATTAATCACTGTACATTTATCAATTGTTCAATTTGTGATGAATATATTTGTATGAAAATGAGACGCTTTATCACTGTGATGCTACAGCATGAAAAGTATTTTTTAACTAGGGAATGTAAGGCAGTCAAATCTGTCCCACTTGAAACATCAAACACAACCATTTAATTGTTTGTAAAATAAGGTGCGGGACTATACTAAATATGTCACACCTGTAACTTTGAATAACTAATAAGAAATGTGTGCCATGAGAAAGCCCGGGTATGGACTCCTCAGGGCCTTTCCACAACCTCTGCGACTCTCTCTGCCTCTCCATTCTTCCCTCTGGCCTGACTCACTCTTTCGGGCACATCTTAGATGCTCTCATCTCCTCAGACATCCCCCGCTCTAATCCTCTCACTACCCCTCTCTCCTGGACTGACCACTCTCTCCTTTCCTCTCACTTGAAGATTCCTGTCCCCGTGGCAAAGGCTCACCCAGCACTGTCACATTCCATCTCCGTGGCCTCTAACAACATGGCCAAACTATTGAAAATCTGCAAGGAGCTGGCCACTCCTACTGCAGTATCTTCCTCTTCTACTCCTACCAATGCCCTCTGCTCAGCCTTGGCCTCTAATTCCAATACGAAAACCCAGGATATCCTGTCCTCGCTCTCCTCTTCTCCCCTCCCACCCTATACTTCTCTCAGGCCTTCCTTGGCTGCCTCCTCTCCTCTCATTCTCTCCTGTCTCTCTCCTGTCACACCTGATGAGGTTTTCAGACTAGTCAGGTCTATGAAAGTCTCATCCAAACAGGCCCCCCCCTACCCTTCCAGAACTATTAAGGACAACATTGATTCAATCGCTCCAACCATGGCCAATCTCTAAAAACCACTCTTTCGCAACTCGAGTTTTCCCCTCTCCTCTCAAGCACTGCCTTGTGCACCCCTTCTAAAAAAAAGCCTCCTGCCTACCCCTCCATTCCAGCAAACTATCACCTGATCTCTATCACTCCTTTCCTGGGCAAACTCCTGGAGAAGTTGGCTATCTCCCAGCTTACCCTCCACACCAAAGCTGTTGGCTGTTTCCATGACCATCAGTCTTGGGAGGAAAGCTCAGCACCACACATTCGATCCTCGGGTCCGCGCTTTGAAACCTCTGGGTATTAAGCGCGTTATAAATAACCTATCATCATCATCATCATCATCGTCGTCTGGCTTCAGAGTAGCCAGAGGCATGGAAAGCGCTCTCCTGAACCCTGTGAAGATTTTCTCTCTAACCTTGACTCTAACTCTCCAGCTGTCCTCATTCTCCTTGACCTGTCATCTGCTTTTGACACAGTGAACGACAACATCCTGTTCTCTCATCTCCGTGTTCCCTTGGGCATCATGGATCAAGTTCTGACTTGGCTGTCCTTTTTCCCCTTGGACTGTCCTTCCAGTTTCAACTTGGGTCTTTCCTCTACTCCAGCACACTATTCACATGTGGTGTTCCCAGGGATTCCACTGGTTTTTCAATGTCTAGCTGGCCCCTTTGTCCCTCTTGCTGTCTACTTTTTCTTCTAACTTTCATTGTTATGTGAATGACACAGAGCTCTCTTTCAAGCTACCCTCAGCCTCCTCCTCCTCCTCGCTCATCCCTGACTGTCCATCCGCTATTCAGGCATAGTGCCCCTTTAATGATCTCTGCCTGAATGCCAGTAAAACAATGATCCTTCTCATTGAGAAAAAAATGAATGGAAACATAACCATAAAGGACGACCTAACACATTTTTGGGAGAACCTGATTGATTAAGCCCAAGGATATGTTCCTATCACACTAAAATATGTCAGAGGAGTAATTTGCAATTTAAGTACGAAAGCTACTTTCAAAGTTAATGAGCAATTTAAGCTCCCGCTTTTCCCCTACCACTCTGGCCGGCCTCCCTGGGCCCTCTGCCCTCACCCTCTTGTGAGGCAAAAACCTTGGGGTAACCTTCTACTCCACTCTCTCTTTCTCTCTGCACATCACGGACTTTGACAGAAAGTCCCACTTCCAGCTGCACCTCCTTAGAGGTATTCTCACCTTCCTCCAGAGGATCACTGTCTTCAGAGCCCTTGTTCTTTCTAGGCTGAATTACTGCAACAGCCTCTTTCTCAATCTACCTAACTCTACCATGTGCCCTCTAGAACTTATCCACAACAGGACGGCAAGACTTATCCTTGGCCTCAAGCCCATGGACCGCATCTCTCCGGCTCCGAAATACCTCCACTGGCTTCCGGTGGCTGCAAGGATCAAGTTCAAAACTCTCTGCATTGTCCACAAGGTATTTTGCGGTTGGGGCCCTTACTATCTCCAAAGGTCTCTTCCTAAATACCTTGTTTCTAGAGCCCTCCGCTTGTCTACTTCCAATTCTCTGCGGGTGAGTTGCTTCTCAAAGCAGAGACTGGAGAAGGTGCCTCCCTCTGGAATGGCCTCCTTGCCTCTCTCCACCTTGAGCCGGATCTCCTTAAGTTCCGGAAGCTCCTCAAGACTTTCCTCTTCTCCTCATTCTTCTCTCTGCCTTCCCTCTGCTAACCTTTCCCTGTTGGCCTTCATGCACTGCCACCTGGCCTACTTTGCACTACCTAGGTGTGACTCCCTTGTGAGGCCCAGCCCTTCCTTCCTCTTAACTCAGGGCAATGTTGCTCTGGGTGCATTTCCTAGCTGGGCACGTGCACAATATAAATGATACTTGGTCTACTAAGATTGTTGTCTTGTATTCTCTTGTCCTCCGCGTACCCACCACGCCTGCTCGCACCTTCAAACACTTGTGTATATGCGCATTATAAATAACAATCAATAAAACAATCAATGGGCGAAACAATTGCACCTGCCTCCAAATAGAAAATGTTGGCACTACTTAAATACGTAGAATTGATCTGGTTTACTACCAATACATATTGCTAAATATCACTAACTCAGGACATTTCCTTTTTTATGAAAGTTTAGGAACATATTATAAACCTAACATATCCACATTTTCTGACCTTACCTCTTGAGTGACTAGTCTTGGCTAGGTTTTTCCGCCTGGCTTCAACACTAACGGATCATCAATTGTATACCCAGGGCAGGTGCACTGAACAATATTCACTTGTTTTATTTTCACTTAATTCCCATAGCTGACAAGATTGTTGTCACCTAAAAGTGATTTTCTTAAATGTGCTTTACAGAATACAACTCAATCGTGCATAGTTTAATAGCTTACAGAGTTGTTCCATATATAATAAAATTAACTGTTTATATAGAGCATACTGCAGGCTGAATTGTCTCTTAGCTCACTCATGTAATGACACTGGCATTATCTCCACACAGATCAGTGAATTACATGATTCTGCAATTTTTGGTGGTTGGAAAGGACTTGGAGAGGACCATTCAGAATTCTTTGTAGGGGCATGAACGGATGTGATTATGGTTCGAGGTGAACTTCACATATTCACTGCTCACCCCTTTAAAAGTCTGGTAGCCTACAAATATTTCTAAGTCTTTCATAGAGGGAGAGAATGAACCCCTTCTAGCCACACTTCCCTTCTCTACTCTTACCTCTGCCTTGCAGTATGCTGCCAATGCTAATTGTTGGTCGGAAATAGAAGAATACTAATACTAGCACTGGTGAACACCGTTGTTCAAAATAGACACACCTCTGAGTTAGAGTTGACAGATATATATTTTTTATTTCTAGCAAAGGTGGACGCTGTAAATTAAGAATTCATCTATTTCTAACACAAGCAACCTGATCATAATACAAATTCTAGCACAAGGTAATGCTGGAAATAGAAAAATATGTTATTATTTATTCAGTACGAGAAGGCCTCTTCTCTCTATAGATAGAACAATTATGTTTTTGTCTATTTCTAGCTAGAGTCCTGCAGGGGATGACAGCCACCCTCAATTTCTGGCCCCTTGTCTGCTTTCAACACTTGGAGTTTTTTGGCAATCAAGTTCCAGGATCCTCAAACCACCTCAAGTTTAAGTGGTTTGACCTACCCTCAAAATGGTTCATGCACGAATAATGTTGACAAACACACACCCTGCAAACATAGAGCATGTAATCTTATGTTATGTTATTTGAAACTTTTAGAGCCCACGATCACCAGAGGTATCTTGGTGCCAGTAGAAGAGAGAGAGGACCACCATCAATCTGCCACCGCTTGTTAGAATAAAAGGGTCTTTAAGTAGTTTCTAAAGGCCAAATGATTTGATAAGGCCTTGACCGCTAGCGGGAGATCGTTCCACATTCGGGCAGCAGCTAGTGAGTGAAAAAGCTGGACCTCCAATACGCTCACGGCGGTAGGGAGGCACTAGCAACAGGCCTGCAGAAGCCGAACGCAATGAGTGGGAGGGACAGTAATGAACAAACTTAGACTGAAGATATTCTGCCCCCATTCCATGGAGCGCCCAATGCACAATACATAGTGTCTTGAACTCTATTCTCCGGTTCACAGGGAGCCAGTGGAGGGCCTGCAATACCGGGGAGATATGAGCTCCATATGGTGACCCTGTGGCTACCCGAGAAGCCAAATTTTGTAGTCGCTGAAGCCGTTGGATCAGTCCTTTAGGCTGCGAAAGATATAGCGAATTGCAGTAATCCACCCGGCTGAGCACCAGGGCAGCAACAACCGGTGGGTGAAGAGTAGTCGGCAGGAAGGGAAGAACCCTCTTCAGTGTTTTAAGATGGAAGTTACCCACTTTGAAAACGGCGGAGACTTGATCACTCATAGAAAGGGAAGCCGAGAGGGTCACACCAAGATTCTTCCCACTGGGACAGGGAGAGGACACAAGAAAGAGGGACAGAAAGAAGAACCCCACAGTGAAGGAATTGGGGGAGCGCCTACCACCAACACTTCTGTCTTGTCCCCATTCAACTTCAACAAATGTCGACCCATCCACTAACCTACTGTGGCCAGGCACTGATGGAAGCACATTGACACATCAGCAGGATCCAGATCAAGGCAGATCAAAAACTGTGTGTCATCGGCATAAGAGTAGCACCTGGCACCAAGAGAGCGGATGAGACAAATTAGGGCCAGATGTATATGTTGAAGAGAATGGGGGACAAGGCAGCACCCTGGGGAACACCACAGGTGAGGTGGTAGGAGCATGAAAGGAAAGAAGATAGAGAGAGCACCTGGGTGCGTTCGGCCAGGAATGACGAGAACCAGGATAGGACCTGACCAGCAATCCCGAATTGAGACAGACAGGACAGCAGGGTGGAGTGGTCAACGGTGTCAAAGGCCGCTGATAGATCTAAAAGAATCAGACCCCCCGCATCGAGCAGCCTGGCCATGTCATCCTGAACTGACACCAATACACTTTTTGTGCCTCAACCAGGCCTAAAAACTGATTGGGCAGGGTCAAGCAGTGCAGAGGATTCCAAAAAGAAGAGAGAAGAGGGGATGCCAAAGACTCCAACAACTTCATAGAAAATGATAAAAGAGAGGTGGGGTGAAAATTAGAGAAAAGGGAAGGATAAAGTGAGGGTTTTTTGTAGAAGGGAAATTACAGTGGCGATCTTGAGTTCTGCTGGAATGACCCCCGATTGACAGGATGTGTTTATTGCGGTAGTCAATTCCATAAGTATGTCAGCAGAAACCTTGTTGATGACCATCAGCGGTACCACATAGGTGGTGGGGGAACCTGATTTGATGCAATGGATGTCGCTCAGAACCATTTCCTCAGTGAAAGGCTGGAAAGTAGTCTACTCTCTCACTTCAGTAGGGCCCCCTATCATCGATGGTCCTTCTTCCACCACAGGAGAAAGGGAGGATGCTTGTATCATAGTGCAAATGCCCTCAATCCTAGATATAAAAAATGGAGCCATGGAATCGCAGCGATCCTGGGAAGGACTAATCGCAGGAAGAATTTTCTCATAGTAGGACAAGGATCTAACCACTGAGAAAAGTGCCTCAGGCTGACATAGGGCAGTCTCCACTTTCTGAGCAAAATAAAATGTTTTGCTTCTAGAACAGCAGAGAAGTAGGCCGCTGAACATGCTTTGTATTGTGCTCTGAGATTGGGATCATAGGCAATGCACCACTTACGCTCCATTTGTCTGAGATTAAGACGAGCAGCTTTAAGCGTAGTGGTAAACCAAGGCTGAGTAGGGAGCCTACAAGGTTGAGTAAGCCGCTGAGGAACCATTTGGTCAGCAGCTTCCCGCAAAGAGTAGCTTAAGGTAGAGAAGGAAGGGTCGGAAACTGCCTGACACTTGGTTTTAACCAGCGTGACAAAGCCCCGCTGTCACCTTGGCAGTGGGCGGGTTTTTGGCTGATCCCAATTCTTTTTGAGCGTGCAGTTTTCCAAAAATTAGTCAGACCAAAGTATCTGTCCTGTGAATGGAGCGACCATCAAACTAGAATTAGCCAGCATTAAATCCAATGTGTTACCCAATTTGTGCGTGGGGCCTATGACCAGTTGCTGATGTTAAGGTCAGTTAAGCTGGAAAAAAAACTGATCAAGTACAGGGGGCCTTAAGCCATTAGCTTTTAAATTAAAGTCTCCCAGGACAATCTGATTGGTGTGCTTTGTTAAGGATACCATTCAGGCATTACACACCGGACCAGGACACCTGGTCTTACCTTGTGATGTGGCGCTCAATAGGAATGGTTTTCCATTAATTTCAATGAATTCAAATTGAGCCGATACCCGACCCGTGAATATAAAAGTTACGCTGCAGTTGTAACCCTTCACGCAGTGTACCCCTTTTCTTTAGGGAAAATGTATTCATTTAATCAAAGTATTGCTAATGACCTATGATCTATGCAAGACAGAAATGAAGAGAAAAGTGGCACTAATGCTTGGAGATCAAGGACAAGATACACAGAGAATTCTGACAGTTGGACAAGTTATCAGGATATGGACAGGGTTGCTTAGAGAGTGGAACAAAGACAAAAATAAAGATAGGGTAGACTATGTGTGATGGGATGTGGATACTCACAGTCCTCTCTTAAATTTGGGATTATACACAGTCAACTAGGTTCTGGACTCCAAGGCTCGAGTCACTGGACGGCGGACTCTCCTGGCAAAAGACAGCTGGGCAAAGGTCTCGTCAGAGCACAGCGATGCCTCAGCGGGATGGAGCGGGTAAGCAGGGCAAGCAGTTAGTGGGCAAAACGCCAGTCTGGTTTCAGGATGCTTCCCAAAAGAACACAGCTTTCCCTTTGATTATTTGGATTTCTAGATCTGGGGTCTCTGGATTAAGGCCTTGCTGGGATGGTCAGCAATGCTTTGGCCTTACAGTGGGATCTGGAATAAGCTATGCTTTGGCTTTGCAGAGGGATATGGAATCTGGAATGTGGAAAATCAGGAACGCAGGCGCAGGAAATACAGGAAAGAGTGTGTGTAGAGTCCTGTCAGCCACCCTTTATATAAATCATCGTGACATCATAGAACTATACGGTGGGGCAGGCTTAGCTGAGCACGCCTCTAAACAACTGGATAGGACAATCAATGTTGGTTACCTCCTCTAGGAGGTAACTCAGTTTATGATGTTGCATTTTATGAGATGAAAAGACTTCCCACAGACATTTTTTGCCAAAAATCAACCTGAACAAAAAGTACAAATTTGTACAGTTGTGGCATTTTAACGAATTACATAGGCAGATTACATATTTTGTGTAGAGCATAGCCGTCTAATCCTCCAGTTTGTGAGACATTGTTTTGCCCTTTTAATACTTTTTAATCATTTTGAGTATGAAATATTCAGCCTAAAATTCTATAACTTTATACATGAGTGTGGATTATCATAAGGGATGTAAGTATTAAAATTCGTAATGGCATCATGGATATTTTCCTTACAATACCCAATTCTCTGCCATTTCTATTCCCCATGTGTCATTGAAGTCTATGACGTCTTAAATGAAAGCCCATAAAATCACATTTAAACTGTTAACTTTTAACATTTTTGCAAAGTCCTGTGGCAAAGATAAAAGTCGTACACGTTTTGTTTATAAAATAGTCTTTGGAAACAAGTGTTCAGTATTGTTCCCCATATATGGGCACAACTTCCAAGCTACCCCCTTAAGCTCAGGGTTGTCAAGGAGTTTTCCCTTGAAGCTTCTTGTAGAAATCACAGGGAGGTGTGATTTTTCATTTCACATGTTCGTGTCCCAGATCTCCATTGCAAGAGGCTGGAGTACAGACCGAAGTCTGTAAAGGTAGCAATTATCACTTGTGTGTCTAGGTTCTACTGTGAGGGTCCTTTTGTTGCTATCATCCTCCCAGCAGAAACCTGTTTTGGGTTGTTTTTCCCCACATGTAGCCACTGCCAGATAATTCCTTATTTTTGTTCTGAATCAAAAAAAAAAAACAAGCCGGTTGAATTAAACACTCCTCATATATCTTTCAGAGCAAAAACCCATTTACATTGCTAGATAAGGGCATGGCCATATCCAACATACACTTTTAAAACAGGTATTTTCTTCTTTTTTCCCATTTTGACTCATGTGGTGAAAGGTAGCATTTTTCTTTCAAATTCAGTTTTTCTATCTGGATTCCCACATTGTTCTGTATCCATAGTTAGTTCCTTTTACACAACAGTCTGTACAAGGCAAAGGTCTCCTAAAATTGACATGTGAACAGAAAGATAGAGTTTCTTTTCCAGCAGTGATTTTTGACATTTTGTAGCATAAGTTTAAGCGTTTTTCCATGCAGCTGAAGTAAAGCTTTTGTTGATTTTCTCAGATTTGGCTGGCACAGCCTGTCATTCAGAAATAATGCTATTTTCTGATGGAGCACAATGTGAATATGGTTGGGCATGACAGTGTCTTTTTGATAAGGGTAGTGTGATGAAGAACAGGGAAAAATAGCATCAGAGCGGCATCATTTTAAAGGTGAAATATTCCCTTTTTCAATGGGAACTTTGGGCTTGCAGCAAAGCAGCGCTGCTTTTTCACTCCATTTCTTTAAAACAAACAAGCACACCCTAGTAGCCTTTCTCGGGGTGCTCCCTGTTCCAGCTTGCCCGATGGGTGTTGGGCAAAACAGTGCAGCTGTCCTTTTGTCGCTGCAAAACACAGTTTGGATGCAATGGTGCTCACAGGAGCCAGCACAGCCATTTTGCTGGTTCTGCTGAAGTGCAGCTTGATGATGTAGGGAAGTACTGCTGTTTAGGTTAATATATCTCACTAAACCCCCCACCCCGACTCTTCTGAGATTCCTTGTCGAGGGAGAGTAGGGGAAAGTGGGATTCATCAATGGGGCAAAGCAGGGTTCATCAGGAAGGAGTCCTTCTTCCATCGGGGTGCGGTAAGCCACAATCCTCTCGCTGTCTCTCCTTGGCGCATGGAACGACACCCACAGCTTTCCTTGAGGTCTTCCTTTATGGTGTTGAGTGACACACCCAGATTTTCTTTGATTTCTCCTTTCCAGTTCCCCGGGGAGGTCCTCCGTGGTCTTTGAAGGGCGCAACCAGTAGGAATCTATAAGTTAAAAAACGGTTACTACATTTTCCCACTGACTGCCCTCTGGAAAGGGTGACAGCAGTGGGACACACATACATTGCAATAATGACAATATTCAGATAACAGGACAAAAGCTCACTCATCAGACACAGATAACTATTGTTTTTTTTGTTGTTTGTTTTTAGAAGTTTTGGGAATCCCTTTCGTCCTGATAATGAAGAAAAATACTCCCTGTTAAATAATTATACCAATAAATCTATCTGTTCCCTTCTGTTTTTTTTTTCTTATTCTCATGCTTCAGATGTTTCCTCTATTTGATTTTCTCTTGGCTCCTCAATTTGCTGCAAAGTGTGCCTAGGGTGACAACTCTTTAGCTGATTAATATGGACCCATATCTCTTCTGTCAGTTCTTCTTTGGGGATGCAGATTCTATAGGCTGGGCCTGGGATGGTGACCTCTTCTCCATTGTTTAACTTCAATTGCCTACGGTAGCAATGGGGCTGACCAGAAGGCTTTCTTTAGGAAAGCCAGAGCGCTGAGATTTACTCTCCAGTTGGGACCGGGCTTGGCAATAGCTGGAATCCAAATTAATTTCGAGTCGGTTGAGGATATGACTGCCCATGTAAAAGGCGGAAGGAACACCTCACACGACCCAGCAATTATGTTCTATGCTTTGTCACCTATAGAAATGTTAAGCATACAACTGCTAAGCAGAAGCTGTTTGCAGCTGGGAATATCCAGGCCCCGTACCCACTGATAAACTGAATCCACAGAGGGCAGGGTCTCGCATTTGGGAGTTTCCTGAATAATACTTTGCTGATGAAGCTTTCTTTGCTATTCAAGTCAACTCGGGAGAGAACAGACTCCTTCCCGTCATTTAACTAAATCGGGAAGAAGAGCTGTTTGCCCTATTTCTGAATGAAATGCCAGCTATGCTTTGTGCTGGTTTGTCATCAATTTTGGCTATGGAATTGGGATTTTCAGATTGTGAACCAATATAGAATTTCAAATTATTTCCTTCCAGTGTGGAATGCCACCCAAAACTGGAAGGAAGGTTGATTTTCAGGAATGGAGAGGAGTTTCCATCACCAGTTTGTTGTCCTACAGCAATTATTGTGACATCAGGTATTTCATTGTTTTGAAGAAGAAACTTAATTTGATCTGATTTTTGTTCAACCATGTGGCATGTGCCATTTAGACTAACATGGTTGACACTCTGTTTTAATTTGATTGGCCTGTGAGTCCGGGTCCAGAGTACCTTGTTCACACAGCCTATTAGGGGAGACAACCTACGAAGGATTTCATTCCCTAATAGACCGGGGGTTCCCTCTGGAGTCACGACTATGACCGGGTGCTTCATCTTGTGTCGCCCTATTTTAATTTCCAGCTCGGCAGTCCCCTTGACATGAATTTCATTCCTGTTGAAGTTCTGTAGTTGTCCAGGAAGAGGGGTGAGAAGGATCTGGTATCTCTCCCCCCTTCCTGTAGTTAGCTGTTCAAAGGCCCTTTTTGACAGAAGAGTGGCTTGGGATCCAGTGTCCACCAGAGCTGGAAATGCACATTGCCCTTGCACTTGGACAGAGGCATAGAATCTATCTTGTTTCTCCTCCAATGGGCAAATGTAATGGGAATTCTGGGCAAGCTGGGTGGTCAATTTCTTTATTTTGGACTCCGACACAGGCGTAGCTTGGGCATAATTCTGTGCTGGAATTTGGGAATCTGAAAGCAAAATTTGGCATTCTGATATTTGGGGAGTTTCGGGCTTCTCTTTTTCTGATTCTGGGTTGAACCTCCCACACCCCTTTCTTGGAGACAGTCACCAGAATTAGTTTGGTACGTTTGGGAATTGGTTGACCAGGAAGAGGGGTGAGAGGGATCTGGTATCTCTCCTCCCTTCCTGTATTTAGCTGTTCAAAGGCCCTATTTGACAGAAGAGTGGCTTGGGATCCAGTGTCCACCAGTGCTGGAAATGCGCATTGCCCTTGCACTTGGACGGAGGCATAGAATCTACCTTCTTTCTCCTCCAATGGGCAAATGTAATAGGAATTCTGGGCAAGCTAGGTGGTCAATTTCTTTATTTTGGACTCTGACACAGGCGTAGTTTGGGCATAATTCTGTGCTGGAGTTTGGGAATCTGAAAGCAAAATTTGACATTCTGATATTTGGGGAGTTTCGGGCTCCCCTTTTTCTGATTCTGGGCTGAACCCCCGCACCCCTTTCTTGGAGACAGTCATCAGAATTAGTTTGGGACGTTTGGGAATCCTCTTGAGCTGGTTCTGGGCTGCCACCCTTTCTAGGAGGCAGTCACCATAATCGGTTTGTGAGGTTTGGGATACCTACTTTAATATTTGATTCTCTGGATGCTCATTCTGGGGTTCAAGGATAGGCGATTCTGAATCAGTCCCCACATCTACCCAGTCTTCATCTAGATCTCTTGGGACCCATTTTTCTTTGGGAGGAATTCCCCCATCCCCGAAGGAGAAGATTGTTTCCCCAGAATCCTTTAAGGATTCTTCCCCTTCAAATTTAAGGACACTAACTTCCTCCCCAAAATTGGCCTTTTTGAGGTCTTTATTTCTCCTACCCACCCTCTGTTCCCTGGGTGGCAGATTTTCAGGGGCAGGACATTTTTTTTTGGGTTCCGGGGTGTTCATGGGCTTTTCACAGGTGAGGAAGGAAGCTTCCTCTAGGGCTTTACTCCCCCTTTCCCCCTGTGCCTCCTCCTCTGGAACCAGTGAATTGTCAGGGTTCTCTCCCCGTCATTGTTCTGCGGTTCCAGCCCGTTGGTTTGTGGGGTTCTTAGCCACCATGTTCATCTGAGGGTTCTGTTGAGCCCTCAACATGCGACCCAGATCCTGGGTGAGGTTCTCGACCTGGCTCTCCAGTTGGGACACCCGTTCCGGCTGGTACGAGGGTCTCTGCTCATACCTCGGTTGTTCATGGGAAGGGTAACTATCCCTCCCGCCGTAGTACCCTGGATATGGTGGATTTTGGTAGCCCTCCCCCTTGGGCTCCTCTCTCCCTGATTGGGTTGTCTTGGCTCCTGAACCTGGGGAAAGAAAGGAGGGTTGCCCTGCAGGTTGAGGTTTTGAGGGTACCTGGGAAAGAAACTTAACCTGGGATTTGGGGGATTACTGACTGCCCTCCTGAGGGAAGTTAGGAGGGAAGTTTCCTGGGGGAGTACTTACCTGGTGGGACTCCCCCTCCCTTGGACTGGAGGAGTCCATACATACCCCAAGATAGGCTGGTTACCCTTGAACCTGGGACTTATATGCACAGGAGAATTAGGGGTCCCGTTAGTGGGATTACCTCCATGATTGCCACCCGTTTGTGATTGGCCTGAAGGCCTTCTTGGCCTCTGGTTTTGCTGGTTTTCGATTGATGCATTTTTAGGCTCCTCCATTTCTAGGTCTAAAATGGGGTCAACCTTCACCTCTGCTACCTTAGCAGCAGCAAGGGTGTTGGCTGGCTTGTAGTTTTTAACCAGATTATTTTATTTTCGGCAGGTTTTTGGACTTCATAAATGTGGGTCGCCTGCTCTATTACCCAGTCCAGAGATCTTTTGTCATGGAAATCCCTCACCAGCTGGGTCATGATATATTTTGGGAGCGCATAAAAGAAGGTAGTTATAAACTCCCTGCTATCCGTGCGCAGCCTCCTAGTGGTTTGTGCAAAGGAGCGTTTTAGCTCCTGCACAAATTCTCGCGGGGCCTGATCTTCCCCGCACTGCATGCAAATTGTAGGCCGCTTTGCAAGGTTCTTGGGGGTTTCTGTGGGTGGAAAAGTGTTTCAAGATGGCCACCCTGTAGATGAACCATCTTGAATAGTTTTGGTCCTCCAGTCCAGCAAAGAAGCTGGAGTGCTCTGGAGAGAACGTCCACTTAGCATACTCTATGCGGTTCTGGTTGTCTTTAAGGTGAAAAGTGTCCATCATTTGCTCGTAGAGTTCCAAATGTTCCCAGACAGAATATTTTGCGTTTTTATGGTATGGGGTTATGGGTTAATCTGCCTAATGGGGTCTTTTGCCATAACTCTCTTTAATTTATTTGCCTTCTTTGGCTTTGTCACCCGAGTCCACTCGCCCTCAGACTCAGAGGCGCTACTGTTGGAGGACCCCTCCCGATCTTCTAGGCGCTCCCTGATTCTTTGAGCTTGGGAGGGGCTCACAGAATGGTGGGGCCTAGTTTCTGCTCCCCTTTGATGCACAGCAGAGTAGTCTTCTGACCCCTCCCTGCTCCCAGGGTTGGCGGAGGAACCCCCCACTGACCTGATTGGGTGTAGGTCTTCAAAATGCTCTTTCTGGGCCTCATTTCATTTGGGTTTCCATCAAATTGAAGCAACTGGTCCCTTAGCAGGTAGTATTTTTGTAGATCTAATTCCCTGACTTCACAGGAGACGACTTCCTTGTCAGAGACATCAGCCTTGATGTTTTGGTATCTATACAGGGACGCCCGTCCATCAATTTCTGGGGGCGCTGACCTGTCAGATCCATCATACTAAACCTCTTTAATTCTGCAAGCCTCATTGTTTCTAGTCCATATGGACGACAGGAAGTCAGCTGTGTTTAATGTATTAAATGGGTTTGAGTCCCTTAGTACAGAGGTCATCATACTATTATCAGGGGTTGCCCTGTCCCTCTCCACCTGTTCGGGGTCCCTCCAGTTTGTATTAGATCTAGGACACTCTTTCTCCAACCTTGCTAGTTTTTCCTTCTAAGCCCCTATCTCTTGATAATAGGCAAAGGTCTGAGCCTTTTGCTCGGCTATTAGGATTCTACTGGCCTCTATGACCCGCTCTTGAGCTACCACTTGTTTGTGGAGTCCATCAATCTCCTCACAGAGGGCCTCATTATCTCTTTGTGCTGCCTGTATAGTTTATGCACCCTGAGCCAATTATTGTTGTAGGATGTGAGCCAACCTTTTCTGCACATTTAAAGCCTCTATGCCCTGCTCCAACTTGAGTTCCATTTGTCTTCCATGTCCTAATAATTTGTCATATTCTTCTTTTAGGCCGGTCAGTCCCTGAAAATCTGAATCTCTTCTCTTCAGATTGGTATTTAAATTACACATTTCCTGGTGGAGGGCATCTTTCTCCTGACACAGTGCGGCCCTTTGTTCAGCCAGGTCATCCCTTTGTTGTGTTATAGTGCCTAATTTCTGGCACTCTTCATCAAATTCTGATTGAGAGTGGAGGTCTCTCACAAATAATTTATTATTTTCCTCTTCCAATTTTTTTTATCTGATTTCGTAAAGTGCCTATTTGCTCTATGCTGGCATTATTGTATCTCACTTCTTCTAATTTCAGTTGACCATCTTCCAAGGAGTCAACCTTTTCTTGGCACTCCATTCTTAAAGCATTTAATTGTGCCTCTTGGTCTACATTATTCCTTGTTGGAGAGCCAAGTCCTCTTTTAATTCTTTCTTATAATCTCCAGATTCGGCCTCAGAATCCTGGCTCTTTTGCAATTTTTGTTCTGCTAATTTCTGTTCTGTCTGGATTTGAGCTTAAAGTTCGGATTGATTTGCGTACGGGTTCTATTTTCCTCATGCTTTTCCGGCATCACTCCCATATGGAGATACATATAGGCCTCAATTCTAACAATTTTTCTCTGCTCCTCTTTAATTTTCTGAGTCATGTATAACTCACTCAAAGCTTGGTGTAATAGGCCACCGTCCTGCAATGTATCCATGTCTATTGCAGTGACCTGTTGCGTTTTTTCTTCTAGCCAAACTTTTTCATCTTGTTCTGGCCATTCCCCCTTGACAAATAGTTTGTGCAGAAGGTGATACCTAGATATATTGAGTTCTACTGTGGCCATTTTGGAAAGTGTTCTTTCTTTATTAATTTATTTATAGAAGGGTAATCTGTATTCTGTTGCTTTTTTTCTATTTTTGGGAATGATTTAGCTTTAATTTTATACATAGGCCTGGTACTTAGGATTTTTGTTTTGGGGAGGCGTTTCTACAGTGTAACCCATTATTCCAACTACACTTGCAGGTTAGTCTGCTTCGTTAGGCTGTCACAGGTGAATAAACAAACTCAATCCGGACTCGAGCCCCCAATTTGTTAAGGATACCAATCAGGCATCACACACTGGACCAGGACACCTGGTTTTATCTGGTGATGAGCTCAATAGGAATGCATTTTCTTTAATTTCAATTAATTCAAATTGAGCCGATACCCGACCCGTCACACTCCCCCTTTTACAAATACCCCGGGTCACAATGGACAATAAACCAGGCCGGTTGGTGAAAATACAATATTGATTTTGTTTTAAAGTTCACAAAAATCACACACATTTTAATATTGGGCAGCAATCACCAATGGGGGGATAATGACAATGGAAATGGAAGCAAAGCACTTGGTTAACATTCTAGTAGAATATATCTAAAGCACAATGGAATAGGACCACTTTTTGAATTAGGATAGATTACACCCAAGTTAAGGTTTCTCCCTGCAATGTTCCCGCAACCCACAAATAATCAAATTCTGAGTGGATAGAAAGAAGTAGCAGGTAGTCAGGGATAAGAGGCAGCAAACCTTTGCAAAGTCCTCAAATGACACTCGGATTTTGGCAAAATGTGTTTAAATAATGATATGCATATGTTTTATCACAGTTCTAAGGATGTTATCTCACTATCAACCATCAGGCAACGTATCACAAAACCATACAGTTCACAAAACAGATTCAAATTGAAAACCCAGTGCAGCCAGATTTACATGTGGAAAAGTTGCATTTACACTTTTTCAGCTTTAAATGTTAAAAACTGTTTTCACCAAAACGGGTGAAAAAACACTGAATTCGAATGTGGTTTTTGGGCTGGGGGATAGATGTATATCACAGGGACAAGATAGAGGTGAAAGGAGGGGTATAGCTGGTGAATTGAGATAGATTTGGAAGGTAGAATGAGGTCGTTTTTAGGAAAATAGAGCAGTGAAAAAGAGAAAAACGTTTTTAAAAATAAAAGGCAAATTTTACTTAAACTAGATGTAATGGCTAAGAAAAGTGGAACACCACCCGTGAATATAAAAGTTATGCTGCAATTGTAACCCTTCATGCAGTGTACCCCTTTTCTTTAGGCAAAATTAATTAATTTACTCAAAGTTTTGGTGTGAGGCAGTGGCGCTCACAGGAGCCAGCACAGCCATTTTGCTGTTTCTGCTGAAATGCTGTTTAGTTGATGTGGGGAAGTACTACTGAGTGAGTAAATATATCCCACAGCTTCAACAGGAGGTCAGCCACCAAATCCACAAACGGGTCAAGGAACCCTGTATAAGAGCCGGGGGTTAGGGGGAGACGGTAAACAATAAGAAGTTGATAAGTTAAATGCAATGGAAGACATGAAGGCACAGCAATCATATTAGGATACAGTTATTATGCAATTTTAAAATGTGAAGGTTCCTGACTCATCGCGCAATAATTTTTTAGATGGGTGTACCTGATGTCATGTTCAGAAATCTGACAACCACCCAAATGATACGCCAGCTCATTCTCCAACTCACATGAATCTGAATGTTTTTCAGGTGTTTGGGGAGTTTCTGAAATAGGCACACAAAAACAATCACAACAGAACCTCTATTGTTAACCCTCTACACTCTGATCAAGTAAAAACATATTTATATTCGTCCTCTCAATGTTATTGAGAGGTCTAGTAATAAATAACCTTTTACTTGGAATTAACAAAATGACATAAAACCACTCCATTAAAAAAATCACATTAAATACAAAGGCCCTGATTCATGGAAGTGTTTTATAATGGCACAATCCTAAAATCTTCCATGAATCAGGCCCAAAATATCATAGTCATCATATTAAACTTTAACCCCTTAGGCACCAGGCTATAATGCAACTCAATGCAAAAAAGGACGAGCATGCTCGTCTTTGGCACTTTTAACCAGTTCTTTCAAAATATCAGTTGCTGCTTAGAATGTGCTTTCATGTAATAGTTCAGAATTCTTCTTAATGTAGGGTAATGGTAAAAATCAGCCTACGTGTTTTGAAAATATATGTATTCTTCATCAGTGGGCAGATCAACTTTTTATTGCTACAAACCAATGAAAACACTTTTGACTAATCATTCTCTAGATTGGAAAGTATTCAAAAACTAAAAAGAAAAAAAAAACGGACTTTAAACATGTGAACAGATTAATAAGATCCTCTCTGACACTGACGTCTTGATAAAGTCAGTTGTTCCATCAAAAAGTAGCAATACACGTTTGTAAGATTATTGTTCCTATTATACCTAATTTGTATGCAAAAAAATATTAAAGTTCAGTCTATAATACTCACTGCACAATTGTAGTGACTTTTCAATTAGTGCTGTCCCTTTGTAGGTAACACGGGAACATACATGCAGTTCCCTACAATAATACAAATGATTCATTCAACAGACTGTTTATGCACATGTAGCTGATTCTATTTAAAGATTTGTCAAAAGGTTCTCTTAATTACCCTCCAAGGTGTTCAGAATCCAGGAATGTCTAAATCCAGAATGACACTCAGGATCAATAAAACTGAGCAATGATTTGTCTGGTGTTCATAATTAAAATGCCAGCAACACAGCAACACCACTAGTTAAAAGCAAAGTATGACTATGCTGTCATTTCAATGTTAACATATTGTGGCTTATGAGCACCATCTTGGAATTGATAGAGTGTCCCATAAACAGCCTAAATGCAAGATAGATTGTATAATATGAGCACTGTAATCAATTATAGTACATATGGGAATTATAGTACATTATACCAGAGAAGACAACATACTGTATTGGGTCCATTTTCACAATACCCATCAAATGAATTACGTAATACCATATTCTAATATGATACCTTCCATATACCACAGATTTGATAATGATACAGTTGGATTGCAACACTAATACAAAGTTAATGAGAAGCATCATAATTTTACCTTTTAATTTCATCTATCACAAATAAGGTTATTAACACTTTAGATGTAAAATGTATCTGCATCAAATCTATGTGATCACTGCACCGCCCGTAACAGTGCTAATATAAATGCTGACACCAATTACAGCGTGGCGCAATGATCAAATAGATCACTTTACCAATATCTCCAGGATGCATACCCTTAACCCCCCACCCTATTTACCTTTACAGAGCACACTTCTGTGTGCGCCACCAACTCCCTGATATCCATGCAGCTTTGATTCCTCCCTTTTACGTGGGTAGGAGCTGAGGGAACACAGTGCTTTTTTTTTTACTGTCTTGTCCCCCACATACCCTAATGGTAAGCGGGGGACACCACTGCAATCCCCGACTCACGTTACTGCATCCAAGGAGAGCAGGGGACACCCCCACAACCCCCACTCTGCTTGGGTGCGGTAATGGAAGTCAGTATTTTGTGCACTTCCAAAGTCGCAGTGACTGTGAGGACGCACAAATGAGGTTGACATTTTGATATGTTTCCTCTGAATCCATATTAACCATTCTATATGTAACTCTGTTAACCAGTCAATATATACAGCAATAATCAATGTTCAGATACCATATAAACATGTATGGATCTTTTTGAGTATCTGATACATCCATTTTCATTATAGATTACATCCTTGACTTCTGATAATCTAACATTCATTTGTCATGCATCTTATTTTCTTTTTTATCAGTGTTACATCAGGAATGAACTCAAGCTGAGATGTTTAATCAAAAGAAATATATTACCAATAATTTTCTCTAAGTATTTGAGAATCTAATTTCGTATAAATTAAATGTGCAATCAGAAAAAACTAGATATATCATATTCTAAATTCATTACTCTATGTTAGGGAGTCTAGGTTTTTAATCCATTGTATGTCTTTCCATTTTAATATTCGTTTGACATTACCTCTTCTGACCATCGTAGTAATTGCTCCATTACCACAAAACGAATCTGTGGAATATTGCGTCTATGTTCTTTAAAATGTTCCGCTGCTCAGGATTTTCTATTCTATGTACAATGTCCTCCCCCTCGATTTTGAGGCTTCCTTGTCGTTAAATCCACATAATATAGGCCTCATGGCCATTTAATACTATACACCATATTACTAGCGCCACATGTAGATGTGTGTCTTAGAGGAATTATTTGGCCCTTATATGGATGTGTCACAGTATTGTCATGTAAAACATTATTGCAATTTTGTCCGTTTTGACAAGGTAATATACCTTTCATTTCTGTTAGACTCTGTGTCTGACTAGTGTATGTTGCAAGTACTAGCATAGCCTTTATAGATTAACTCTTCCTGTAAGCAAAAGTTGAAACATCTTGTGATAAGGTCCTTAAAGTAGGATACATTTCTAGAAGTTTCCTATTTTTTGCGATAATGCTGTGAATTTGTTTACTCTGTTGGGAGTATGAAGTTACATAAAAAATAGATGGAGGATTGTTTGATCTGTCACTTGAAATTAAAGTCGACCGTGATATTTTGCTCACTTTGCATAAGGCAAGTATCACATCTGTGTATTTATATTTCCTGTTTGGGGACATTTTTTTGAACATCTGTTTTTTGGCTGCAAGTTCTGTTTTTTTCCTGAAATTATCCTTGTGTATTGAGTAAATTGCCTATATGGCATGCCCTTAATCAGGCTAGATGAGTGAACACGTGTTACCAGTAAAATAATGATTGTGATCAGTTGGTTTTATGTAGATAGTTGTTTCCAATTTGGAAGGTTTCAGATACATTTTTACATTTAAAAAGCGTAACTCAGTTTCCTTCCATGAAGGAAGGACACTTTCATTGAAATCAACATATTCTGTGAAAGTCAAAATGTGGCTGCCTGGCATGAAAGTTTTAACTTTTGCACGTGCCTGTTTTACAGCTTGATGACAGCCCTAGCAACAATCAGGAATGCAGGGCAGGTACTGCAAACCGTTTCTCCTTCAAAAGCCCTCTGAAGTGCAGTTAACCTCCACTGCACGTGGTTCCATTATAAAAATCAAATTTCCTAGACTGCAGCACCACGTTTCTGGTTTACTGAAAGCTTAAGGACAGTTTCTTGAATTAGAAGAGCAGCAGTCTTTTAAGAAATGCTTGCAGTACCACTGGTGCACACATTTCTAACAAAACAATAACTGTTAGCAGCTTCTGCTGCTGGAACGCACATCACCCCTCCAATTCTTTCACCCACCTCGGAATGGTGGTGCTGGAAACTGGGGGACAGAGGGATGTCTGCTTTCTTCACTAGTTTCATCACAAGCTCAGAATTGGCCGTTGGTGTTACGAAGTGGTCTAATAGGCCCTAAGGGCCAGATTATGATGTGCAAACATAGGAAAGTGTTCTTCCATAAAGGAAGAACACTTTCCCTAAATACACCATAGACTGTCAAATTTGGAAATGTGGGGACATGGTATGAAAGCCTTGACATTTGCATGTGCCTGACTTACTGCTTGACAACAGTCATTGCAACCATCAGGAATGCAGGGTAGGCACTCCCCTTCCAAAAGCTCTAGTTTTGCACATCATAAAAAGGAGTCAAAATATGGCACCTGAGAGGCTGTGGGCATTTCCAGCATCACTGTTTGAGTTTAGTGAAAGCTTAAGAAAACGTTCTTGAATTAGAAAAGTGTCAATCTTTTATGTAATGCTTGCAGTGCCACTGGTACACATGTTTCCATCAAGACAATGGGCCTCATTACAACCTTGGTGCTAAGTGCACCAACTTTACCACCATGGTGTAAAGGACCCGGTGCCTTGCACTGCATCCACTGCCAGCAGCCACCACTTCCAACTCCGTCTAACTCCCGGTTCCAACCGAACCGTACATGCTTTCTAATACAAACATTCCTTTCACACAGATGCATGCAGGGTACCATGTACAGCAGAGTGTAATGTACAGCACGTTAGCCATACAAAGCATGTTGAACAACAACAAACATTATCTACTAAGATACAACACTATCCCCCTCCTGTTAAAACAAAGAAAACGAAAACAAAACAAATGTAAAAAAAGAATAAAACAACAAAATAAATATCTCTTACATTTATGCTAAACTCTGAAACAAAATCTATTTAGTAATTAACAACTACTTGTCCATAACATAGTCCCTAGACCAAACTGGTAGTTTCCTGACTCTTGTACCTCGAACAACTCTCTCCTCATCCACACCAGCAGCATGATCTTCTTGATACACATACACTTCTCCCACATCACTTGATTGTTGCTCATTCACACCACTATGTGCTGGGCACGAATCATCTTCAAATAATTTGATAGCTCTTCTGTTATCTCTCTTCCTCATCCGTTCTTCCACAGCACCTTCACACCTCCAGTTCCACTTACTGATCCTGTCCAAATTCCAAACTGACCCACCTCGGACTCTAACAGCCCTTCTGAATACTTCTATTACTTTCACAGGGTTAGAGTATTTAGACTCACCCTTTCTAACTTTGCATCCCTTTTTAATCCTTACAAAATCACTGGGAACAATTCTCAACCTGCTCTTCTCAACACACTCCTCCTTATTAATACATTCATTCTTGTCATACCCTTTCTTCTTTCTGTAATTAACCCAAACAGGACTGAGCAATGTGTTTGGCACTCTGCCTCTCATCATCTCAAAAGGAGACTTTCCCGTGTCCCTCCTGACAGAAACTCTGGTACTCCATAACTCCTCTTTGAGTGCCTCATCAACAGGTATATTATTTCTCAACGCTTGTTCAACCGTTTCCACTATGACTCTATTGCACCTCTCCACCAAACCATTGGTTTGAGGGTGATAAAACGCTGAGAATCTCCAATCGATCACTGAGTGTTCAGCAAACTCTTTCATTTCTCTGCTTCTGAACTGTACTCCATTATCGCTAATTATCACTTTAGGATATCCCTCTCCCCTGAAAAGTTGTAGCAACATTTTTATCACTTCACTAGAATCAACTTTACTAACTAACCTGACCTCCAACCACCCTGAGTAGTAGTCCACCAACACAATTATAAACCTATTTTGTTGGATTAAATGTCCATATGGCCCTACAATGTCAATACCTAGCTTGTACCATGGAGCTTCAACTTTTGACATGTTGATAGGTTCTACTTTATAACTTTTGCAGCTTTTGTCACTATTCTGACATGGCCATCAATCTCTGACAAACCTTTCAACCATTAAATCTATGCCAGGCCACCAATACTTCGCCCACACATTGTTTTTTGTCCCTGTAATACCTGGATGGCCATGATGAGCCTTTTCAATTAAATCCTTACGCAACATCTGTGAAGGAACTAACTTATCTCCTCTTATCAACAAATCATCTTCTACAGAGCACTCTTCTCTGACTTCCCAGAATTTTGTACACTCGTCATCCAAATACTTTTTTTCTGGCCAACATGACTTGGTAAACCTCATGACATTAAGTAGAGTTTCATCCTTGGCAAGTTCACTCAGCCATGTTTCCCTCAACATCACCTCAAAAACAGTTTCTACTACCTCACTATCTTCATCAGCATAAGTGTCGCAATCCACTATGGGCAATCTGGACAAAAAATCAGCAATCAAATTCCTCTTTCCTGGAACATACTTCATTACAAAGTTATAATCTTGTAGTCTGAGGCTCAATCTGGCCAATCTGGGAGAAGCTCTTCACATTCCACGTACTGTAAGCACTTCTACTAATGGTTTGTGATCAGTCTGCACCATAAATTTATTTCCTCATAGATATTTCCTAAAGTAATTGACTGCCCAAACACAGGCTAGCATTTCCCTTTCAATAACTTAATATCTGCCTTCAGTATCAGAGATTGCTCTGGATGCGTGATTTATGACCTTTTCATGACCATCTTCTGTGACTTGTGATAACACAGCTCCTTACCCACTCCCACTAGCATCCACTGTGACTCTAGTCTGTCTTCCAAACACAAACCCTCCCAATTCTACAGCTCCACAAATCCCTGCTTTGATACATTCTGCTGCTTTATTACATTCATTATCCCACTCAAACTTCACATCCTTTTTTAGAAGTTTCCTCAAAGGTTCGGTAACACTGGCAACATTTTTACAAGCCTATTGTAATATTCGCACAACCCAAGAAATGACCTGAGCTCATCTTTTGTGGTGGGATCATGTGAATCTCTGATCGCCTTCATGACCTCCATCTTGGGCTTGTAACCTCTTCCATTTACAATGTGCCCCAAATACTCAACCTCCTTTACCTTGAGCTTGCATTTACTTTGCTCCACTTTCAAACCGCTAGCATCCAATCTCGATAACACCTCATTCAACCTTTTGTCATGTTCCTCAGAACCTCTGCCAAAGACAATTATATTATCCTGGTATACTAAAGTTCCAGCTAAACCTCTTAAAACATGTGTCATAACTCTCTGGAACACTGCTGCCGCAGAAGCTAACCCGAAAGGCATCCACCTATATCTATATAAACCAAAGGGCGTGATAAAAGCAGTGATGTCTCTGCTGTCTTCTGCGAGCAATATTTGGTGGTATGCACTCGATAAGTCTAACATGGTCACAGTATCTGCTCCTCCAATACTATTCAACATCTCTGATATTGGCAAAGGAAATATGTCTGTGATAATGTTTTTGTTCACATCTCTCAAATCTACACATATCCTTGGTATTCAATTTTTCTTTATGGCTACAACGATGGAACTAACCCATTGTGATGATTCAATCTTTTCAATTATCCCGTCCATTTCAAGTCTTCCTAGTTCTTGTTCTTCCTTATCAATCAAGGCAAACGGTATTGGCCTGGCTTTAGTGTGCGTCACTGGCAATGCCCCTCATTTTAGTTTTATTCTATGAGCGAAATTCTTCAGCAATCCTAACTTTGCTTGAAAGACATCATCTGGATTCAACTATGTTTTTTTCACTTGGTCATCACTACTGTTCACAATCAGTATTTGTTCTTCCTCAAATGGATCCAGTCTTACCCTTAGCGCTACTTGGTCTCTCCAACCTATTACATTTACTCCTTTTTCTGCCACATAAACCTTTACTTGAGCTCGGCGATCTTTGAACTGAATGATGCTGAAAAACGAACCCACGATCTGTATCTTTGATCCTTTGAATCCACCTGGATTCTTTATGTCTGGTGCCTTCAAATTGCACCTGAGACCTTCTGCAACAAGCTTCTGCCAAGACTTTCTCGTAATGATAGTCCAAGGTGAACAACTATCGACGTTTACCACCAACTTCCAATTGTCCATAATGACTTTACGTCTTCCTCTTGTATTGCTGACACTCCCTTTTTCCGTCTGAATGTAAACGCAATATGTCCTTTCATCCTGCAGTTCCCACATTTTTGTCCAATTGCAGGGCAATTTTGGAGTATGCATAATGGCATAATCTGCCACAACTGAAACACCTATCACCTTCTTTTGTCTGTGAAGGATGAATCCTGGAGTCAGTTCTTGCCCAAGGTTTACCTCGAGGGAAATTCCCTCTTGCTTCCTTACTTTCCGATCCTCTAGTCTTGTTGCTTCTATTCGTGACATCTTCAAACCGTTCCCTGGTAAGAACTGAATTTACTAGTCCTTGGTCTTCTACTTCTTGCGTATTTTCGTTGCTATTTTGCAACATGTTCTGAGTAGCTTCTTGTTTCTTATATTCACCTCTTTTGAGCTCAACTGATTGTGTTCAATCCTTTTTGCAATAGGGATAGTCTCTGGTAGAGATGGATTCCCCACCATCTACAACCTGTCTTGTATTAGTGAGTCTTTGGTATGAATTATTATTTGATCCCTAATGAGTTCATCTAGGGTTATTCCATGTCCAAAATGGCACGTGCAGGCCAATAACCTTAAAGCCGAGACATATTCTTCCATTCTTTCTTGTTCTTTCTGGGTTCTTGTATAAAAATTGTATCTATTGATTGCCACATTTGTCTCTGGTGCATAGTATTTATCCAGTTGTCTCAAGGCTTTATCGTGTTCATCACTATCTCCTGCTTCATCAACTGTTAGTTCTGGAAGCTCTCTATATTTGCTCTGACCCTCTAAACCTAATGCATGGAGTAACAAAAGTTTCTTCTTATGAGATGTTAATCCTTCCTGCTCTACTGTTTGGATGTAATTGATCCAGAATTCTTTCCATTCTGACCAAACTACTATAGGCTCACCTGGAGTTGGAAGAAATCTCGCCGGTGGTTGAATACTGATACCTTGCATGGCCAGTGCCTTATTAGTTGCTCTCAGCAATGTTTATAGTAAAAGGTCAAATGACCACCCTCACTTGTATTTGACATTCTCCAGGCTGAATCAAGTTAAAAAAAAAAAAAAAAAATAATAATTAAAAAAAACTAGGTCGAGGAAGAAGTGTGCCAAGCTAAATCCTGCCTGACTTCCTTGATTCAGACAAAATGGCGTCACGCAACGTGACGTTCGGGACGTTCTTGTGCGTCCTTTCTTCTAATGTATGTGATTAAAACAATGAAGCGTTCCTCAAATGCGTCTTCCAAATATCCTTGATCTCCACCGTATGAATTGCCCTTACCGTGACGGCAGCATGGGCATCTTAAAACCTCATTGTTCCGGAGCACTTTGTCCACGAATCAGCACGGACAAACGTCAAGTGTTCATCCGGTGCATCAGCTCTCTCTCCCTCTTCTGTTGTGGGTAGGCGCCGGGTCGTCCTCGTCACCAAAATGAAGTATTCTCGGAGTCTCTTCAAGGTACGAACAAAGATAGTTTATTATTTACATAAAGGCCCGGCGCCCTGCACTGCATCCACTGCCAGCAGCCACCACTTACAACTCTGTCTAACTCCCCGTTCCAACTGAACCGCACACGCTTTCTAATACAAACATTCCTTTCACGCGGATGCAGACAGGGTACCATGTACAGCAGAGTGTAATGTACAGAACGTTAGCCATACAAAGCATGTTGAACAACAACAAACATTATCTACAAAGATACAACACCTTCATCCAATTGATTGATAATTAATATGTGATTCCTCACATCTCTTCCTTCCATTAGAGTCCTATTAAAAACAGTAGTGGCAAAGCTAATCTAACCATTTTGGCTACAACCTTGTACTCAAACCACGAACTAGCTGTTGCCATCCTATGGCCAGGAAGTAACCAGAATGGCAATACCTGGACAATGCCTATCCCATGCCTTCCCAAAAGCCAAAACTGTTAGTTATGTCAATGGTTGTTTCTAATGCATTTATCACTATTCTTTGCATAATACATGGTCTTCAATAAATGCATTAAAAAGACAGTCTCCAACACACCTATTACTCCCCCCCAGTTGCTCCCATTGAACCACATTTAGCAGGTTTCTTTTAGTATTCGTGGACAGTAAATGGCGTGTAAATGGTGGATAGATTAAAGTGTGTTTTGACCTGCAGTGCAAATTCCTGTGACTTTTATGTAGATAATTGCCACATTACCTATGAATAGCTGCTTTTGTTGACTGGTTACAGGTTGGCCATAGCCAGAAAAGTGGTCTCTCTTCTCTCTCTCTCACACACACACACACACACACACCCACACACACACCCCCCCCCCCCCCACACACACACACACACACACACACACACACACACACACACACACACACACACACACACACACACACACACACACACACACACACACACACACACACACACACACACACACACACACACACACGCACACTGCCCCCCCTCATTCACCAGCAACTAGACTTTATTCCACTGAGCTGAGCCCTTCTACAAGTTCCTTCAGCCCATCTCCATCTCTTAAATTATCCTTTAATATCCTCCTGTTCATCCTCCTCACTCCTACTCTTTATCCCACAAGGCTTTCCTCTCCTCTACTCACCCACCTTTGCTACTCCTGAACCTTTCTTCTTGTCATTCGTTTTCCTCCAACACTTTATTCGCCTCCCACCCACTGTTCCTTTACTCCAGTCTTCTCTGCTTCACCTCCCAATCCTTAATTCCTTCCTCCCACACTTCATGCTCAACTCATCCCTACTCTTTGCAACCCTTTCCCTCCTTTCCACTCCACTCCACTTCACTGCACTTGCTCCTGCCCTCTCATTCTTCACCTAACTTTCTGTAGCACATGTATTGCAACGGCTAGAAACCGGAAATAGAGGGGGCCCAGACATTCATGGGCTTTTCCCTTCTATGTAAAATGATGGCACTAAAAATGGTGGACGAGGTCATCCAGCTGCACTGTAAATAGTTGTCTTCTTATGCAAGCTGTATGGGCACTGTTTCCTCTTTCAAACAAGAAAAGGAGAACTCAGGTCGCAGGAGAAGGTGGCCTATAACTAGGGTATAGTTTGTTGCTTATACCTCTTGTCAGGGCCCCGAGAGCTGCTCTGAACTCGACAGAGTAGGAAATAAATAGCAGACACTGATAACGCAAAATGTTTTTGCCTTTTGCATTGGCATTTTCCAGGTGCAGTTATAAAGGTACTGTCACCATGGCAACAGCTTGCACATTGTGTGAGTACCTGGGTATATGACAGTGCCTTACAAATGACTATGCAAGAGCCAAACATGTTGGTTTTGTCAATGTTTGTTTTGAACAGGAATTCATTGCAATGAACACATGTATAGACACACATATAAATGCATTGAGAAAGTAGCCCCAACCAGCAAAAAGTTACCTGCACACATTGTTTTTCTCTTCGGTGGATGCCTTAATGCACTGAAGGTGCATGCTATTATATTGAGGACAACAAACTTCAGAGAGAACAAGTTAGCCAAACAGTGTATCAACCTTCTAGCCAGCTGTCCAATCCTTCATTCCAATGAGAAATGCCAGCAACCTTTCATTTACAGGATCAGCAAAATCCACCAGAACATTGATGCCAATTACATTACACATGCCAGCGCTCACTAACTCCCTACTAAACTTCAGAGTCACATCCTACTCAACTCTCTTCAAGTCACTATCCACTGCATTTATTCCTAGCGATCCTCAATGCATCCCTATCCCAATTAACATTTACCACCACCGTCAAAACCATACACATACTTCCCCTCCTAAACAACTCAACATTGTATCCGGATGACTTGAGCAAATATCACCCCTTCCTGTTCTTGGCAAGCTCTTTGAAAAAGCACTAACCACTCAACATCAAGCACACATCAACAACTACAAACTCCAACAGACGTAGCAATCTGGCTTCAGAACAAGATGCTTGATGGAGACCGCCACCATCCAAGTGGTATCTGATGGTACTGGATCCTCAGTGATGACAAACCCTGATTCCAGGTGCTCCCCAGTCACTTTATGCATCCTTTGACAAAGTGGATCCTCAGGCCCTAAAATCCACATGGGAAAAATTGATGCTGTCCTCCAATGGGTCAACTCCTACCTAGAAGGCCACCATCAGTGTCCCCAGATGGATAACTCAAGATCACCCCCACGTGTCACCTACCACAAAGATCCAGCCCACATCCTTCAACTTCCTCCTCTTTGTGGAGTCTCTGTAATTTCTGGTTACCATCCACAACATCCACATCCACCAATACCAGATGATTCTCAGATCTAGCTTCAAATCTCTTTTATCAAGACATCCACAAGTTCAACGCCGGCCTCACTCTGATACAATCCTTTATATACTGAGCATACCTCGAGTTCTCACTCAAGCTTAATATCACCACAATAGAATTATTCTTACTCTTCACTAACACTGAACACACCCACATGCAGACCCTGATGTCCACCATGAACCTAGAAGTCTTTACTAAACCGCTAACAACATGTACCAAGTCCCAAGGATACCACATTGACAGCCATCTCTCCTTCGTAATGAAGGGAGTTGTTGGAACTACAAAAACATGGGTAAACCATTCGAGTTGACAAAGACTGATCATTTCTTTTGCTCCACATGCCAAACCAATTTGGTCTAATTACAAATACAAAACACCCAACGCTCAGGTGTTTGTGGTTCCCACAACCACCTTCCCAAACTAACTATCGGGACAAATGAGCACTGTCCCATGGGAACAGACAAACCGGCAGCAGGACCAATTCTCCAAGACTACTATGATCAGCAGAGCAATCTAGAGTTCCTAGTGCTCTACATTCTACCCTCTCCTTCCTAATGCACACAACAAAGAAAACCCAGACAGCTTGGTGGTATCTCTCTTTTTTCAGAAGATGAAGCGCTTCCCTACAATAACTTAAAATCCACAGTACAGGCACACGCTCGTTTTCATCTGGATGGTAAATGCCTATGCCCTAGCACCAAGGAAAAACATCCTCCTTGCCACAGCAGTTTTCCTAACCAAAGACTTTTCAACATTTGATCACTTTACACACACTCATCAAACTACATTTGGTAACACTACAAGCATATAACTAACTCAAGACCAGGTGCATCATTAACAAAGCTGCCCCCTTTGCATGTTCACTCCCACCTAATAGACAATGTTACCATCTCTTGTAGCCAACACTCCATAAGGAAGTAGGACCTGGCCAGATTGGAGATGCAAAAATGCAGAAAGAAAAAACAAAAACAGGAAATAGGCATTCTTGATGCATGTCCCAGCATGTGGAACTTAGTACCCACCAACATTAGACTAACAATTTAGAAAGGAGCTCAAGACCACTTTGTTAGGCAGAACTGCATGCAGTACCCTCTGGGACGACCACATACAATTAGGACTACAGGTGTAAGCAAAACCAACCTTTGGTATGAGTCTGTACTACACAGTTTTTGGTAGCGAGCTGAGGAGCCAGGCTTATCTCAAGAGGGAATGTGAGCAGTACAAGGATGTTACACAAAGGTGTTGCAATCACAGGCCCTCATTACGACCCTGGCGGAAATCGAAAAACGATGGCGGAAATGCAATACCGCCATCGAATAGCGCTCGGTGCGACTATGACCCGTCACCGCAAAGTACGAAGCCATTAGCGACACCGTAGTGAACGCCAACGCTAACTGCACCAAGCACGCGCGCGCCATGCCAAACCGCAAACACCACCATGGCGCAAGGGTACGCCAATTCCGACCCTAGCGGACATGTACCTAACGCCATCAGGCATGGCGTAATGTACCATTCCGCCATGGCGAGAAGTACGGCATCGCGAATCAACCGTAAACGGCCCCACTGAGTGCCTGTACACCGCTCCCTGCCCACAAAGTACAACTCCCCGTAGGTGCAATGAAGCCACAATGCAACCATTGAAATGTACAAGTCACCCATGCATGGCAACGAACAAAAGAAACACAAGAGGGGCCAATGGGAGCTGCAGGGCACAGATGGCACGAATACAGAAGCCATCCCAATGGACATGACCACAGTCCCCCCCCAAGAAACGCACGCAAACACAGGCACCTGTGACCAGCAATATTCCGAAAATCACATCATTCCACCAGTCCACCTGGCTGACCGGCATCTGTTACACAAAACCCAATCCCCCGCCCCTGAGCATGACAACATTCAAACAGTCATATTGGCAGCCCCCATCCCTGACCTCACTGGGCTTCGTAGGCAAACGCGCCCAGCACAGTACCACGCAACTAAACCCCGAAGCTGGAACCCAATGCAGATCTCCTCACAATACATCGCCCCCCAAATAGGCATATGCCACATCACTTGCAAAGAAAAACGCTACACGGGCCAAATCAGAATAGAATTTTTATGCACATCAAAGTCACCAAGCCCATACAGCCATCAGGCCATGAACTCCAAAACACTAATCACCATTGTGGGCTGCTTCCGCAAGAAATGACCAGCCACTACCTGTGTGTCGCCCTGTTCCCCCATGGTACACAGAGCCACATTCACGTACGAAAAGGCAACATGGAAGCGCACAGAACCGCAGGGCCGTCCCAATGGGGAGGCACTAGTCCAGCTGAAAGGCCGAAATGTTGCTCCGAGCCACCAGTACTGCGTAAGGGCATGTGGGCCATTGGCGATCGTCCCATAAGATCGTAATGCTGCTCCACTGATTAACACGAAGCAGCAGGTGTCGGGAGTAAAATCTGCAGGAGTGGCATACAGATGGCAGTGGCAAAAGGGGAGGAGATACCTGTCAACCAAAAGAAAAGAAAAAGAACATAATGGCCATCAGAACTACATTCGAACAACTCACTTCAATGATCACACGAAATCCACAGCCATATGCATGCTAGCCCACTCAAAAGGATCATCACCACCCCAAAACCACTTGCGACTCATAACCATCTATATCGAGGTGCAAACACCATCACAAACGAGTGTACCTGTGCATGCGTCTGTCAAAACAGAATCCATCAGATGGGAATGTTAACGTGCATGGACACAAGTGTCTGACGGCGCCTCGAGACAGGGAGGGCTCAACAAGGCCAGATAGACGATGGTCCCACTATGGCAGCCCTGCATCACATAGCGTAGGGGAGGCGGATAGATCCCAAGAAGCCCTGTACATGGCAAACTCTGTATCAAATCACCTGCCCATGCATCCATTCATCATTCCCTCATCCCGGGATCAAAACGCCTGAATAATTACTCACATAACATTAGAAACATCCATTGAGTCTGTGCGTTATGCAGCCTGCTAAATCCACAGTGCCCCAGCCCGTAATTCCAGTGTTGTGAAGTAACATGTATTTGGGAACGGACGGCCTCATCGCCCACGTAGCTATTGCGCATCCCAAACTATTCATATCAATCATTGCTCCCTCGCCATGGGCCCTGTCTCAAGGACATAGAACAATAGAACGTTACATTTGCAGTCAGACCTGTGGGCATCTCCTCGCCGCTAGCTGGAAACCGAAAGCGCCGCCCTTCGAATTCCTCATTTGCAACATCACGTCGAAAAGGCATCTGTGGCCGTTTGAAATCACTAATTATTCCATCGAGTGCGGCTGTGTGTGAAAATGGCAACTGCCTTCACCCACAAATGGGACGCCCCGCCCGTCATTGCAACTCGGTACAGTGATGCATGAGGGCCCACCGTTACTCGAGTACTACGTTCCACTGACCCTTCACAAGTCTGTTCGCGACTGCACAGATAGTATGGGAAACAATGGGACCACAGCAGAATGAACATATCAACCAATCTTACACGGCCATCGGGTACAAATACATGATTGCAATAGCAAGATACAATTCCCCGAATTGCAGCGTTGTGCGCGGGACGTGCTCGGCCAAAGGGGAGAGCAGTTTGCACAGGTGGAATTAATCACCACAGGTGGAGGCCATACAGCCTGAAAACACATAAATTGCACAGCCAGTCTCCTCCCACAACCACACCGAAATGCTACCGGCAGGACTCGCGATGTTGGCCCTGGGGGACCTGATAGCACTGCAAGTGCTCCGACTCCAAGAAGAAGACGAACACCAACTACAACCAGCCGCACGGAGGAGACGCAGGAGGAGGAGGAGGCCAAGGCAGGGCCAGCAAGGCCCACCAGCACAGCCACTACCACCACGCAGGCAGCCCGCATTACCACGCCTCCGAGCACATCCGTTCAACCTCACTGATGAGCAGATCCACACCCTCTACCGTCTGGACCGGGACACCATAGCCGCCATTGTGGACATGACACAGGCTGACCTTGTCAGCATGATAGATAGCCCAACCGCCATCCCACCCCTACTGAAGGTGGTGTCTGTACTACACTTCCTGGCCACAGGCACCTACCAGCACACAGTCGGACAGTTGCATGGCATTTCTCAGCCACTGTTCTCACGGACACTATTGCAAGTGCTCGATGCCCTCCTGCAGCACGCAGACGACTACATCTCTCTACCACGCTCGGAGCAGGAAATAACCAACACAAAAGTGGGATTCCATGCACTTGCCGGCATACCGGGTTGCATTGGTGCCATCGACTGCACCCATGTTGAATTGGTCGTCCCACATGCCATGGAGGCCCAGTACCGCAACCGAAAACAATTTCATTCCCTGAATGTACAAATGGTGTGTGACTCCAACAGGATCATTACACATTGTTGTGCCCGATTCCCTGGATCAACCCATGATTCTATGGTCTTGAGGAACTCTACAATACCACGCTACATGGAGCGACACGCAGGGAACAGATCCTGGCTACTCGGTGAGTCTCATTACATGCATGATGATGTGGGGTATGTGAATTGGCAATGACCTGGCAGGAAGGGGGGGGGGGGTGTGCGTACGTATCAATGGCATTCCACATCATACGTTTCTCGTCCACATACAGGTGATGCTGGATATCCACTGAAGAGATGGCTCCTCACACCAGTCCGGAACCCACGGGACCAGCATGAGGAGGACTACAACCATGCCCACTCACGTACCCGTGTAGTCATAGAACAGGCATTCGGCCTACTGAAGGGCCGTTTCCGCTGCCTCAGCAGGTCTGGCGGGGCACTCCTGTACCGCCATGAGAAGGTTGCAAAGATGGTGATGGCATGTGTCATGCTCCACAACATGTGCGTACGTAGAAATGTGCCCATGCCCCCTGACGCAGAACTGCAAGCACCTGATGATGGTCATGATGAGGGTGGGGATGTGGCAGCACCTCATGGAGTCTGCGAGGCACCGGAGGCCCGTGACATTCGTCAGCATCTCATTGATGTATGCTTCTAGCACTCACGCCTGGTGGCTGATACATGGACACGGGACTCGTGGCACTGCGTGTGTCTGGGACATGCACAATATGGACTGTACGCCTATGATGGCCTAGTACACAAAGATCAATGTCCACACATCTCATTGGTTGATCGTGCACTTTTTATGGCATATGTGATATCATGTTGAACACCCTATCGACCCGCCACCCAAGTGAGCCCAACACACCCCCTCCACCCTCCTACCTCCCCCCCGAACACCAGTGTCCAAAGATGCTCATTGTCAGTGGGCTGTCGCTATTGCATGCCCCCTCTGCGGGTATCAGGGGCACCCCTGCCTGTGGAGCGCAGGTTCCTTCCAGATCTACGTTGGGGGCTGCCCTGGACGGAACTTGCAACGGATGATGTGTCTGCCTGCTCACGTCCATGCATGTCCCTAAGGGTTTGCGAGAGCTCAGTGAGCACACGGCGCACTGCGGCAAGTTCGGCACATACGTCTTTGGACGTCGCATGCAGTTCCCCCCTCAGGCTCTCGGTGCTACTCTCCATTTGTGCCCTTAGCGTCTCTGTACCTCTCTCCATTTCTGCCCTAAGTGTCTCAGTTGATGTTTCTATGTCTGCCTTAGTGCCCCCACATTCATCGGCATGGTCCTTGAGGAGTGTGGCCAGTTGCTGCTGTTGTTCGATCAACTGGTCGAGGGACTGTTGCCTCTGCTGGGCCATGGCCATTTGCGGGGGTGTCACAGAGGGGCTGTTGTCCTCATGTTGCCTTGCCACAGGGCTTGTGGGGGATGGCCAGTCGTCGTCTTGTGGGTGCCCCTGCGTGGTATCCTCATGTTGTACGGGATGGGACAGACAGGGGGATTGGGACAGGTCATGGATGGATCTGACTTCGGCATCCCCGTTTTCTGTGTCCGAGCATGCTGCCATCAATGGGGTGTCACCTATGGTGCTGCTGCCACCAGAGGCAGTGCCTTCTGTGGCATCCGTTGGGGGGACCTGTGGTGGTGGTGTTGTGGGCATGCTGGCTGCTGGGGTGCCTGTTGATGTTCCCTCCTCTGTGCTGACACCTGATTTGTGCTGCTGCCGTGTCTTGATGCGTGCAGCTGAGGTGGAGGGTCTCTGGCCGTTGGTCTTGGCCCTCTTTGCAGGTGTGCTGGTAGGGGTGTCCTGTAGCTCGTCGTTTGGATCGGACCCTGTGGTGGAGTAAAGGAGGGCGAGGGTTATTGATGGGTCTGTGGAAATTGGAATGGCATTGTATCACATGCATTGGGGTGGTACCTGAGGGTGATTTGGGTCGGGGCCTTGGAGGTGCTTTAATTTGTGTGTGGAGTGAGGGTGCAGTTGTTTGGCAGCCTGCAGTTGGGGTGTGCCTGCTGCACGTGTAGTGCGTGTATTAGGGGTTTTTAATTATTTATGTATTTATTGTGGGTTTTAACGTGCGCTATCAGGCCGATGTGTGTGGACGTTCTCCTGGACATGTGTTACTGTTGCACTATGTGGACGCATGGTACTTCACATGGATGGACTGTGTGGATTTGGCATTGTTTTATCTGGCCCACCTACCTGAATCTTCGGATGTCTGCACTCCTTTCTCCATCCCTCCGACTCCCTCTATGCTCTCCATTCCGATGGTGGAGGCACAGATTTCTTCCCAGGGGGTCAACTTGATGGGTGATTCAGGACCTCCCCCGGTGGCTGTGGCAATGTTGCGGTTGGCAGAGAGTATGCTGCGGACGCGTATCCGCAGGTCGTCCCATCGCTTGCGGCATTGCTGTGGGGTGCGGGGTGCGGTCCCCACCGCACTTACCCGCTGTGCCACCAGAGCCCATATGGTCTTCTTGTTTGCAAGTGCCGTTCTGGTCATTTGCGTGGAGAAGACGACGGCAGCATTCTCCTGGAGGGTCTCTGTTAGCACGGTGAGTTCCTCACGGGAGAAGTGGACCTGCCGCTTGCGGTCGCACGCTTTCTTCGCTACTTTTCCCATTTTTCTTGGTTTCGCTAGGGTGGGTGACGGGTTGGGGTGTGTTTCAGGGTAGTGATTTTAGTGGTTGTGTGGTTTTAGTGTTTTTATAGGTGTACGCCGGGATGTTTCCCGTTCCGGGCCCATGTTTTAACTTCCGTTTCCGTATATTTCCGGTCACCGTACTTTCCGGTAGGCGCACACTGCGGTGACCGCTAAGAGGGGTGGCGGTATTGCACCTAGGGCGCCGTACGGCGGCGGTGTGGGCCGTTTTGGGGTCATTTCCGCCATCGCGGACTTTGCACTTCTGCCGTGGCGTGGTGCTCGTGCCCGATGGGTCGGAATGGGCCGCACTTTGCTCCTTCGTGCAATGGCGGAAACGCTATTTACGCTGTGGCGCTCCGGTCAGTCACTTTCCGCCAGGGTCGTAATGAGGGCCACAGTGTTTCAAGTAGACACGTACACTCAAGGTTTCTTGGTAAAACACTTATTCATTTATTACAAAATCATTTAGAAAACATTTACTAGAAGGAGGCCACTTTATATTATACACAAACATGCTTCAATACCGAGCCAATAAGTTTCAGAATAAATTAGGCTCCCATGAAATAGGAGCAAAGTGGCATTTCAGTTACTTTGAATGGGAGTAAAAGGCACAAGTTAATAGAATAGATCACAAATACTTTATTAGGCAGTGCAAATAGTTTCAGTTCACTAGAGGACTCAATTCAGTTCAATAGGCCTAAGCCAACGTCAATGGGCTAGTGAAAGAGCAGTTCTTGTAGTAAACAGTAAAGTCTTTGCCAATGTTCTTAGAAGTAGTTTGTACGAAAAACAATCATATGTTGGGTCACAAGCTGATTAGGCCTGCAAGTTGGGAAAGTTCCACAAACTTTCACCGTGAGAGGTAAGTTCTCTCAATCGGGTTGGCACAGTACCTTAATATGAAGAAAAAGATGCAGCTGAAGACGTTGGTTCCAGGCAGTTCTTGCAGATCTCGCTGTTCCTGAGCCTCAGTCATGGGGACAAGAGGGGGGACGTTGGGGGACTCCTGTACTGCACAGGGGCTGGTCAAACAAGCTGACAAAATGGAAGATCTTCGGTTTGAGTAGCTGTCTTCAAGCACACAAGCTGGTGTCCTTTTCCCTGGTTAAACCTAACCAGCTCCGAGAATGGTATCCAGGTGGCTTATGAGTTGATTGGTCCCACCAACACAAAGGAAGAATTCGCCCTTGAAGGGGCTTCTCTGTCGAGATGGACTTGGCAATTTGGACCTGATGCAGGCCTTCAACGGGCAAACCAATGGTCCAGGAGATGCAACAGCCGTCCTCTTCCAGCTCGTCTTCAGTTCTTTCGTTCCAGTAGCCGACTCTGCTTTCCAGTCCAAGAGACTCGCCTTTTAAACAGTTTCTCCCTTTCATTCCAGTCTAGCTGTCACTCACCCAGCAGGGTGGCTGTCTTTGCCAGACAGTCAGCCAGCCAATCACGCGAGAGTGCATTTGGGTCTCCTAGGAGACTAAGCACACAGAGTTTCGGGCACCTCCCTCACTTCCTACCCACCCCAGACACTCAAGTGCAAGAGACGGTCTTCAGTCCTGAAGCCCGCCAAAAGCGTACGAACAAAGGGACCAAACCTGGTTTGGCGCGCAGAGACAAACTCTAGAAGGACCTTTCCAAAAAGATACAGCGAAAAAAGAAGACCGGGACCTGTTTAAACAAAGGGGCTTAAGGCGCTATCTTGAAAAATATGGCTCCCGCGATTTTTAGCTACCGGTATTCACAGTCAGGGAAAATCATGGTAGTTTGTTATAAAACCACTGCCCCCAGTCGTTTCGATCAGAAAGGGTAGCATTTGACTGCTACATGAGTTTCTAGATACAGGGGATACTAGGTAACCCCTCCAGCACAACAATTCCTAGTCCCAGATAGTGTGTGCTGGGACTAGGAATTTAAAAAGACTAGTAAAGTCAATTTAACCTTACATTCTCTGGGAAACAGTAGTTTATCCCAGAGAAGGTATTTAAAACTTTTGGAAGTCTAAAAAGACATCCCTGTGTCACTGCACTGAGGGTGCTGTGTAACACACATAAAAAAGATGATGCCTATGGAGTTGTCTAAAACTTCATAACCAAAAGAAATAAACACAGATAGCAACAGAATTGAAAAGTTCAAAGCCCCAAAGTTTAGCAAAAGAGCTGGAGGGCTGTAAGGTAGAGGGAATTAGCACATTTATGAGAATGTTCCCTAACACTCGCCCCCCCCCCAGATTAAGGGACAGGAGGATCTAATCCCCACCAGGATGGATCTCATGTTGCAAGCCAGTTAAATGGCCTGCTGAGTTCACCATCAACCTTTTGTAACCCTTGTTGGGACACTTTTTATCAGGTGTTCTCATTTGCATGCTATATGACCTACACACCTTGTTTGGTACATCGTTCTTATTTAAGGTTTAGGGGATCTGATGTAACAGTCCCTCAGAAGTTGTAACAACCTCTGAACCTACAATAGGCTTTTTCAAGGGTTCTTTAGAAAGGAGTCCCTTAGATCTAGAGGGGCCTCCAGGGTTCCTCACTACCTCTCTCACAAGAGCAGGTTGGGTCTCGGGTATCTTGGTTGGATGGGCTGTGGTCAAGCAAGGTACATGCTTCCACTTCCTCTGAGATCTGGCCTTACCTGTTTTAGAAGTGTCCTTCCTAACAGTAGGATTTATAATGGAGTCTTCAGTAGAAGTTCCCACAGTCTTAAGGTTTTTAGCCTTCAACCTAGTTTTCCTGGTTTTCCACCAGCTTTGAGAATTACCAGTTCTCACAGGCCTAGAGAGGGGTCCAATTTGTCTATCCACCTCTTCCTCAGAAGCAGGGGTGTCAGAGCCTTTACAATTGGATGGGCAATGATGGAGCTTGCTTGGGGCTCCCATTTCCCTACTGTTATAGCCTTAGATCTGCCTTGGTTAGAGGTCAACTTACTAACACAAGGGGTCATAGTGGGGTTCTCTGTAGAGGTTCCCACAGGCTTATAGTGGTCTCTTAAGGTTGCCTCTCTAGTCAATTTGGTTTGGTTCTGTTTCCTCTCACTGGGAGGCCTGGGGCTACTGGACACTTAAGTCATTCCCCAACAGGACTCTCACAGGCACCTCACTCTGAATACTGACAGGAATCCTAACTGTCATATTGTTACACTGATTGAGAGCTGGTAGAATTGGAACCAGTTGGACAGTGCCTCCAGCAAATTTAGTGGGACATTTGGGTGCCTTAGCAACATCCTCAGGCCTAAAAAACTTTCATCCACAACTGTTCTGCTGGCCCCAGTGTCTCTCATGGCAGGGGTGTCCTGGCCATTTTCAAGAACACTGTCCATATAGTACCCATTGTAGTTCTCTGGTATGGAGTTGTACACATCCATATTCTATTTCTTACCCAGACCCAGGGGCTCTAAGGATACATTGGCTCGAACACCCAAGTGTTCTTCAGCCAATAGGTGAAAGTGGACACTAGCCATTTGTACTTCTTCCTCAGGGATGAAGGCTAAGGAGGCAGTGCTGACCCCTGCAACTTTATCCTGGCATCTGGGATCTCTTTCAGATGGTCTACAGACCCACAGACATAGCATTTACCAAATGCTCTCTGGAATGGGGGTTTCTGCTAACCTCCCTCTGGTTGGACACCAGAGGATTCACTAGACCTACCAGGTTTCCCATGGGATCTACCCTTATGTGGTTTGAGGACCTCTTCTGGTTGGTGGGAATTAGAATGATCCTTATTCTCATATTTGTGCTGCTTCCCCTCATCCTTTTTGTGAGTGGCCCCAGCATTCTCACGAGTGGCCCTGTTGGCTACCCATGAGTCAGCTGTGCTTGCAACTTTTTGGGATCAAGTTCCTTACAGTCAGCCAAGTGCTGTATCAGCTCAGGAGAGAAGGCATCAAAAATAGGTTCCAATAAAAACAGATTTCTCATTCCTTCAAAAGTGTTAACTCTGTAACCCTTTGCCCAACCATGTAAGTTCTTCAAACATTCACACACCCAGGTAGCCCAAGGGGCACCATCATGCTTTTTGAGGGTCCTACACCTGTTAAGGTACTGGAAAGGAGTTTTGCCAAATCTAGCTATCAAAGCTAGTTTAACATTTTCATATTCCAATCTTTCAAGTTCCCCCACCTCCATTACAGCATCAGTTGCAACCTGGGGGAGCCTAGACAAAAGCCAAGGAATCAACTGATTCCCTGTAAAACCCTGAATACCATAGTTAATCTCAAAAGCATCCAACCAATCCAAAATATCAAGTCTCACCTAATACATACTCACAGGTTCTTTAGGCATGCAAGGTCTCTTAGGACTGGAAGACCTAGAAGACTCTTGGATATAACTATTTTCAAGGGACAACTTCTTCATTTCAAGAGCAGGATGAATTTCCATTTCTCTGAGTTTGATTTCTTGATGTTTACTTTCAGTTTGCATTTGGAGCCTTTTGAAATCTAACTCAAGTCTCATCTTTTCAAGAGAGACACATACTGGACTCAGTACTGGACCTGGTAGGGTCCCTGTGGCTACAGGTTGAGGGCCGAAAGCAGGTAGAGGTTCAGTGGGGATCACAATCAGAGACTCCTTTGACTCTTCTAGCTCTCCAATAACATTAGAGTTAGACTCTGAATCATTATCTTGCTCATCAACGCTATCCACATTTGGTGAAGGGGTAGGGGTTATAGCTCTACCTCCCAGTCTTTGATGATTCAACAGTTTCTCAATCAATTCATTTTTCTTGCCTTTAACAGAGAGAGACCTGACCGTACACATATCTTTCAGTTGATCTACTGGTAGAATGATAAGGGCTTCCTGTTTGAAGTTATCCATATTTGGCATTTATAAAACAATTGCTTTTGTAGTGGTGCTTAGCCTTGTGAAGTTTATTTGAACAAAAGTAAGAGCAGCACTCTCAATGGAACAACTATACTTTTTCCCATCGCTGCCACCAGTGCTAGGCAGAATTGCATGCAGTACCCTCTGGGACCACCACATATAGTTAGGACTACAGGTGTAAGCAAAACCAACCTTTGGTATAAGTCTGTACTACACAGTTTTTGGTAGCGAGCTGAGCAGCCAGGTTTATCTCAAGAGGGAATGTGAGCAGTACAAGGATGTTACACAGAGGTCTTACAATCAAAGTGGTTCAAGTAGACACTTAAACTCAAGGTTTCTTGGTAAAACACTTATTAATTTATTACAAAATCATTTAGAAAACATTCACTAGAAGGAGGCAACTTAATAGTATACACAAACACACTTCAATACCGAGCCAATACGTTTCTGAATAAATTAGGATCCCCTGAAATAGGAGCAAAATGTCATTTCAGTTACTTTGAATGTGAGTAAAAGGCACAAGTTAATAGGATAGATCACAAATACTTTCTTAGGCAGTGCAAATAGTTTCAGCTCACTAGAGGACTTGATTCAGTTCAATAGGCCTAGGCGGCCAAAGTCAATGGGCTAGTGTCTTGGATAGGAAAGAACAGTTCTTGTAGTAAACGGTAAAGTCTTTGCCAATGTTCTCAGAAGTAGTTTGTACGAAAAAGAATCATATGTTGGGTCACAAGCTGATTAGGCCTGGAAGTTGGGAAAGTTCCACAAACTTTCACTGCGAGAGGTAAGTTCTCTCAATCGGGTTGGCACAGTACCTTAATATGAAGAAAAAGATGCAGCTGAAGACGTTAGTTCCAGGCAGTTCCTGCAGATCTCGCTGTTCCTGAGCCTCAGTTGAGGGGACAAAGAGAGAACGTCGGGGGACTCCTGCACTGCACGGGGACTGGTCAAACAAGCTGGCAAAATGGAAGGTCTTCAGTTTGAGTAGCTGTCTTCAAGCACACAATCTGGTGTCCTTCACCCTGGTTAAACCTAACCAGCTCCGAAAATGGTACCCAGGTGGCTTACGAGTTGATTGGTCCCACCAACTCAAAGGAAGAAGTCGTCCTTGAAGGGTCTTCTCTGTCAATATGGACTTGGCAATTTGGACCTGCAGCTTGGCTTCACCGGGAAAACCAATGGCCCAGGAGTTGCAGCAACCCTCCTCTTCCAGCTCGTCTTCGATTCTTTCATTCCAGTGGTTGACTCTGCTTTTCAGTCCAATAGACTCGCCTTTTAAACAGTTTTCTCCCTTTCATTCCAGCCTAGCTGTCACTCACCCAGCAGGGTGGCTGTCCTTGCCGACAGTCAGCCAGCCAATCACACCAAAGTGCAATCGGGTCTCCTAGGAGACTAAGCACAAGGAGCTTTGGGCACCTCCTTCACTTCCTGCCCATCTCAGACACTGAGGCGCCAGAGGTGGTCTTCAGCCCTGAAGCCTGCCAAAGGCATACAAACAAAGGGACCAAACCTAGTTTGGCACGCAGAGACAAACTCTAGAAGGACCTTTCCAAAAAGAAACAGCGAAAAAAGAAGACCGAGACCTGTTTAACCAAAGGGTATTAAGGCGCCATCTTGAAAAACATGGCTCCCGCAATTTCTAAAATCATGGTAGTTCATTGTAAAACCACTGCCACCAGCCATTTTGATAGGAAAGGGTAGAATTTGACTGCTACAAGAGTTTCTAGACACAGGGGATACCAGGTAAACCCTCCAGCACTCTATAGGAAGTTAGTGTGTGCTGGGTCTAGGAATTTAAACAGACGAGTAAAGTCAATTTAACCATACATTCTCTGGGAAACAGTAGTTTATCCCAGATAAGGTATTTAAACCTTTTGGAAGTCTAAAATGCCATCCCTCTGTCACGGCACTGAGGGTGCTGTGTAACACACTTAAACAATATGATGCCTAAGGAGTTGTCTAAAACTCCATAACCAAAAGAAATAAACAAAGAAAACAAACAGAATTGAAAAGTTCAAAGCCCCAAAGTTTAGCAAAAGAGTTGGAGAGCTATATGGAATACCATCTCCTGCTCTAACTGAACATCTTCTTGTTTTCTTAACTTCTTCACTAAGATCATGCCATAGGGACACATTTATCTTATCATAATCAGTCAAATGCAGTGAGAGGTAAAATAAGAAATAAAAACAACAAAAGAGAAAGGAAACCAGAAGGACCACAATAGCCATAATGTCAATTGTTTGTAGACGTGCCCTGCTACGTATTGATCAGGGAATTATGAAGATATCAGGAACATAAGGATATGAAAACATTTGTGCTGTTTGCTTACTACTGGGCAATAGTAGGTTATTATTTTTCAATGGTGAGTGAGACGAGCTGTATATACCTTTTTCAAAACATTTTACAACCATATATAATGACAATAATAAAAGATTTGATTGATGATTTTCACACCACTTCCACTATTATGTGGCTCATTGAAACATACAAAAGAATTGTTGATAAAAGAACCATAACATTTAAAAATGTGGAAGATAAAAAATAGTCCCAATAAAATGCAAAGATAGGAAAGTAGAAAAAATAGTCTGTCATAGATGTATGCTCTTGTGAAAAATAGTATAAAAAAGAGTCCCAATAAAAAATGTAAAGATAGAAAAGTAGAAAAAAGAGTCTGATATAGATGTATTTTCTTGTGAACAATAGTATAAAACATATCTGTTATAGATCTATGTTCTTGTGAAAAATAGTCCTTAATACTGTGCTGGTAATGTATTCAAAAAGTCCTCAGGATCAACTCCTTTCTTACTGTTCCAGTGATAGTTCAGCGTCAGTGTTCCTCAAGTGGTGCAACATGATTTATATCTCCCTTATTCTGAAGTCCTTATTCCTTTTATCTTCTTTCTCATCATGCACTTGAGACCTTGTTCCGGGTCTGTTTTCATTCTCTTCTCCCTCAGGATCCTGATAGTTGGGCAGGGAGGCAGCACTCTTGTATCGTCTTATGTTGACTAAGTTGACCCACAGAAAAAAGTTGACAACTGCAGTAGTATTCAATTCTATTTCGTCTTTTTCTGTGCCTTTAATTATACCTCCCTGTCTTTCCTTTCCTTTCAAGAAATGAATGAGAGAGATATTTAGTCATGGACATTACATAGTAATGTACTCATTTACAAACACAGTTGCAGTGCTTTGGGTATCTGTCTGTGTGTGCATGGGTGGGATAATGGGCACATGCATCCTGTGACCTGTCATCAACTCATAAGGAGTCAGATGATCGGCTGAGCATTGTTGATTGCACTGGGAAAAAAAGAGCCAGTGGAAGGCAATACATCCAGTACTTATGCAGTGTGTCACACAATCTTGCTAATCTTGCTAACCCGTGATGCCCGAGAGTTTTGTGCACTTTATAAATGTAAAATTAATAAATAAATAAATCTCCTCGACCCGCCCAGAGATATTTTCACTCTGTATGCAGCAGTGTTGCAAGGAGATTCTGATGGCACTATCACTCCCTGCTTCATGAGCAAATGTATTTTTTCATAAATACCCTCATCTACTTCTTTAGACATTGGATACTGTTTTACTTGAGGTAAAATCGCCCCTTTCTTTAATTTCATTTTTACTGTTCCAATCCCTTTTAACCCCACATCATATGGACTGGTCGTCCATAGAGTGACAGGTGCCCTTCCCAAATCTTCTTCATACATGATGGTTCTTTTTTAGCTAGCATTATTTGTTGTGGCACCTCTGTATACTATATTCTCAATTGACATGGTATATTTATTGCAAACAATTCCTCATCATTACAATCACTGTAGTCAAACAACGCAACATCTGTCAACTTGATTAGTCAGTGTGATACTTCAAGTGCTATTAATGTGCACCAACTCAGCCCGTCCTCATCAGTGCCATGTAAAATCACTCTATCCCCACTCACTACAGTAATCTCTAGCTCAATTGTAACCAGCTCTCCTTCAGTTACAACTGTACCTATCTGTGTCCTGAATACAAAGTCATTGGGTAGTCTCAATAACTGTCTTTCAATATGGGGAAGCCATCCTAACATCACTTGTACTCCATAGAAAAATACTTCAGGATCCACTTTTACTCCCCGCTGTACTTTCTTGTATGTATTGCCTTTGCTGTCTGGAAATGTATGCCTGGTGTAGAGCATATTATGCTGTCCTCTGGGAATTATATTGACAAATTGAGTTTGGCCATAAGATCTCTTCCCAATATGTTAACAGGTGTCTTCCTGGAATACAGGAATGGGATAGCTATCGTCTGATCTCCTACTGTCAAAGTATATTGTTGTCCCTGTGTCAACTAAGAAGGAAAGATTATGGTCGCATTTAGATACCTCCACTCTCTGTTCCTATTCAGTGTCTGTGGTTACTGGTAGGATAGGGCCCATCAAGATATTTTCTGAGCTGTCCTATTGGGGATACATGTTTAGTCCTGTCCATGTAAAAGGTTTCCCCTCAACTGCTGTCACTTCTCCTATTCGGGGTGTCTGTGGCAGAATGTTGGTATCCCACTGAGTCACTGCATGTTGTTTCTGCACTGAACGCTGTGGTTGCTGTGTCAATGTCTTATGTGGTTGTTGTGGCACTATCAGTGGCTGTATTGTTGGCCCTTGGAGTTGCTACACCTGCAGACCTGTCTGATCTGGTAAATGTTGTGTGTAGTCATAATATCCATAGTCTTGCTGTGGTGCACTATAAGGTGCTCGATATGCCATCCCACCTCTTAGGCCATACTGCATTGCACCTTGCTGCATTGCTCTTCTACACACTCATGAAATGTGTCCTATTTTCCCACATGTCTAACATACTGCTCTAGTGCCCCCAGGTCCTCCAAAGTGGGGCTGTCCCCCACAAACCCCAATCATGTCCCTCTGTGAACAAATCCTCTTCCTCCCCTGGGGTAAAAACAGCTGTCCCCTCTTCCTCCAAAATAACCAACCATGCCCTGCTGTGGCATGATAGCTCCCTGTCCATTATTCCCATCTCCTGTATTTATCAATACCGCTCCTTCTACCACCATTTTGGATAATTTATTCTGCAACAATGTTGCCTCTTCTTTTTGCCTTTCTTCTATTTTCATTTGATCCTTCTCCTACTTTATCCTACAGTGATGGACCATAGTCAGTTGTATCTCTGGCCATGGTCTCATTTCAATCTCCACAAACGTTTTTAGCTGTCTCTGTACTTCTTCAGGTAGGCCCTGACATAGAATATGTTAAAACACTGGGATATTTTTATCCCAGTGGTCTTTAGTTTCCAAACACCAACGTTCTTTAATGTCTTGAATATAGGCAATGGGCTCCTCAGTAGGCCCCATCTTCCTATTCATCATGGTGCTCATGTCAGATTGGTCTGGAAATAGCACCCTCAGTACCTTACATACATTAGCTCTACAATTATTAAATGGTGATCCATCATATTTAGTGGTGTTATGCTCTGTTACTGCAAAATAGCATGATCGCTTCCACACATCCTCTGCCTGGTCACCCAATATGGTTGCAAATAGGCTTTTCATGTCAGCTATAACTAATGCTATCCCAGCTGTCTCTCGCTCTAGCTTGTAGATCCACCGGCGTGCCCCTGCTGTCAGTGAGGCAGCTTATCCATTAAGTTATTTTTATCTGTCTTTTTCCATGGAGTATAGTGGGGTTGCCCTTATCCCTTGTGGAGTAGTGCAAATTGTGTCACCTCTTCCTTGCGCAAAGGTGATGCTCAGTGAATTGTCCTTTTCAATGTCTCAGCTACACAGTGTCACTGGCATTCTGGCGTCCCCACACCTTTCCAGAACCCTGTTTGTAAAGGACTAAATAGCCTAGAAGTCTCGGCCCAATCAATTAGATCTTTCAAAAATATTTTTGCAAACATTTTGGCTGAGGAGTCAATCAGAGATATTGGACGATAACCTGATGGGGCAGCTCTGTCGCCTCTTTTGAAAATTGGAACAAACAGGCCTTTTCGCCAAGAACTAGGACAGGAGTCCTCCACTGGGATAAACAAAAAGAGTCTGAATAGAATATCCGACCATGACACTGGATTCTCTTTATATATTCCATTTGACACTGCATCCAGTCCGCTTGCTCTGGAGTTGTTTAGTTCCCAAATCACTGATTCGATGTCTGTTTTATCAAATGGAAACTTCCAGCCAAGTGCCTTCCAAACATAACTTTCAGAAATCATTGAATGAGCGAAGGCTGCTTTAAATGTATTGGTCAGATATTCTACCCAGACTTCCTCCGATACACAGCAAGACTGCATCTGAACTTGGGAACCATCTGTATCATATAGAATTCTCCAAATTGCACAAGTTTCTTTATTAACTAGTTTCTTGAAAAGAAGCTGATTTTTGTTGATGCATAATTGAAGTCTGCGAGACTTAAGCCTTCTATGATTAGCCTGTTTGCAGCGTTTTCTCCTGTGTTATTTGGTCCCTGTTTAGTGTGGCAGATCTCATCCCCAATACTTTGATTGAATGCCACAACTCTTTTTTTTCTCATTTATTTTTCTGTCAAACCAATTTCTGTGACCAGAGTCAAAACTAACACCGGAAAGCCTGCTCTGCTCAGTCACCGATTTCCCCAATTTAGATAATAAAAATGGAAATTAATTAGCACACGCAAATGCATCCTTACTCTCATTGGATAAAGAGACCCACCAGTTGCTTAGTCTGGTTTTGGCTTTATTACTATTGGCAATTTGCCATATCCTATTATTTCTCCCATCACAACCAGGTTTTGCTTGCCCATCACTTCAACTGTCTTTGTGTGGCCTTCATTAAGTACTAAGTGTAGCATTGCATGATCGCTCAGATTGGTAGGTACTATCTAAAAGGCACATACGTACGCAGTATCTACATTCCCCAAAAACAAGTAATCGATCATGAATGCTGCAACCAAGTTCTTATAGGTTGGATCATCCCTCCATCGACCATCAAATAACAGGTTTGTCTGCAAAAAAAAATCTAAAAAAATATGGCCAGACTTTACCATAAGTGCTCCTCTTCCTTGTATAACATAGTTGTACAACTGAGGTAGAATTACCCTCATCAAACAACTCTGAATCCGCCTCAATAGAATTGCAGTCACAGTTAAAATCACCCCCTACGATAATTGGGTTCTTTGGATGTTGAATTTTCCATGTTATCAAGATATTTTCAATTTCATCTACAAGTGCATCTATCTCTGATCGAAATGAGTTGAAGTAAATATTTGTTATTAGAATATATGAGATGTTAATATCATTTCTAGATATAATCTCCGTTGCCAGCAGGGCTTCAGACATACAATTTCAATTCGTTTGGGAGTGATTTTTACTGAGCGTTATGGCAGTTAACAAGCCTCCCCTAGGACACCCCCGAAAAACCTTTTTTGGCTGGTTTATTATTTAGAACAAACCCATCAAGCGCTGCGCAAAGATAAAGTCATATAGGATAAAGTCATATTTACTTAAGGATCAAGACTGCTCACTTTGTGTGAAGGAATTGTGGCTTCTAGAGTTCCACCTTAGAATCAAGATCTTAGAAGCCTGCTCTACTGGCAGGGATTGTTGGTAAGGTGTTGGCAAGCCACTTCCATCCTGAAGAGGAGTGTTCTCTATCGGTATGCCTGCTTTAATCATTTTCAAATTACTGCAAGGCTGATCACCCCATTTTTCCAATTATTCGATGTAATAGCTTTTGAATCCTTTAAGCAAAATGTCTTCCTGGTGATGGAACACAAGGTTCTCAATTAATTTTGAGGTAAAATATATAGCGCGTTTCCCTTGGCAGACTTTATGAAAGAGATGTTCATGTCAAGAGATGCGATTGAACTTAGTTCAGGCACAGAAGTATGTAAGGTCAATTTTCTAGATCTGTTTAGGGGAAGGTTACACTCCTCCTCTAAAACTTATTCAAAAATTATAGATAGCACTGAACGTAGTTGGTATCTGAGGCTAGAAACCCCAGACTTCTTTGAGTTTGCCTTCCTGAGTCAAGTTACCAGTGTGGACATCCTGTCCTTGGATTGATTTCTTGCCTGAGTTCGGCTAGCTGTAGACTGAGTGTCATTTACAGTGATTGCATCTATTGGCACAAAGGCCAGACAGGTCAGAATTCTCGACCTTGACAGGTTCCTATCCAGATCATAGGGCAGTGACATCTGACTGTTTGTCGAAAGAAGCCCTGGACCAGGTTCCCAAAGCTCGGACTTGGCACTGCCCCACTTTTCTTCAATATCCTCCTATTTACTTGCTGTCAATCCTTTTCATTAAATACAGTCGGTCTGTAATTTTTTGTCTGGATTTTTGAAGTTGGTAAACTGTATTTAAGGACTTATCCATTGTTCCTGAAGATGTGCCTGTCTTCGGACTGTCAACAATTGTAATGGAAATTGCCCTTTGTTGTAAAGCCGCATGCTGATTTATTCTTAGCGGCATATATGATCTTTTGTCGGAATTTGCTTGAACCTTTGTTATTTTGCCCCGTAGACCCCCTTATGTTCTTGTTTTAATTTTTCCTTATAACACTGGAAGTTTCATCATGAGTTATTGGACAATTGTTTGTTTTTTTCAAGACATATAAGCTGTATTTGAATCCATAGAGGAGCCGATAATATTAAAGTTACCTGGCCTTGAATCACCATCATTCGTTTTTCCTGGGATAGTCACCTTTTTATTATCAGGTGGAGTATACCCTTCGGCCATCAAAACAGCACAAAGTTTAATTAGGGTCGCCGAGTTTGCCCTGACCTCATGTGCCACTATGTCATACAGTTGTATAAAAGACTGTAGGACGTTAAAAGCAGCTAGTCAGCTCATGCTGGGATCCGGGGGATCTTTACAAGGAGATATGACCCCTTCAAATGGGAGAGAGGAATGATCTATTCTCACAGAGGCATCCAAAGCCGCTTCAGTCATTTTCTGCAGAGTCAGGAAAAATACTGGGTATTAAATAATCCAGGCGACATACTCAATCTCTCAATCTCTCATTCACACTTTCAATGACATCAATTTCCGTCTCAAGACTCTCAAAATCATTTGGATGGGAGATACACAATCTGTGTTCTATTTCACTGAGCACCGGCCCTGAAATTTCACAAATACTCTCCTCTTCTGCAGAGGCCCTCGCCATTGACAAGTCTGAAATTGTGTAGTTGGACAGCAGCACCTAACTGTATGTTTTAATTTGGTGCTATGGGAAAAAGGTAGTCATTTTCCCCTGTTCCTGGGGCTTGGCCAATATCCCTGTGCAGCCCAAGCTGATTCCAATACCCTTGTCCGGCGGGGTTGTTCCCCCACTTTGCAGATGATGGCACTTATTTTTCCCCCTTCATCGGGTTTGCTCGGAATAGTCCCCCATGTATCGAGAGTTTGGCACGGGAACCTTATAGATTCATCTCCAATGTGCTAATATGTACATTTTCAATTCAACAGTCGTTCCACGCGTTTTCACAGCCACTCCGGTGGAGCCTTAACCAAAATACATGGTATGCACCCTCTATGAATAAACACAAGCTGCACGCCTCTCACCTTAGTTTCCCCAGGGGGAACTGCAGAGATCTTGACTGCCATTGTTCACATACCACTGACTGCTCTTGCCACTTAACAACCACTTTGCGGCCACTTCGCGGGCCCCATGGGATTATGAAGGTGGGTGGGCAGAGTTCCAGCACACAGTGCTTCCACTCCAAAAGTCGATATCAATGAGGCTCCAGCAAAGTAGGTCTGCTGACTGATCCTCCCATTTAGCAACCACTTTTCGGCCACTTGGATGACCCGGCAGGATTATGAAGGTGGGTAGGTGGAATTCCAGCACACACTGCTTCTGCTCCAAAAGTTGATACAAACAAGGATCCAGCAACATAGGACTGCTGTCTGCTCCTGCACCCAGCAAACACTTGACATTAATGGAATTAATTAATGCAGACCTTTTCTCAAGAATGGAGTTTTGATCACATCTTTGCGTATACAAAGGATCACAGAAGTCCAGGTCAGAACAAACAAAACAAAATGGTGCTCATTTACCTGGTGTTAGAGTTGTTCTCCATCCCATTTAACGTGGCTTCAATGATGTGTGGAGGAAGGTTCTTCACATTTATCGGTATGCTCATCTCTGGGAGTTGGTCATCGTTCCGCGTATGCTGGAGCCGTGAGGATGAATGCAAGCTCCCCCGGGGTACACTGGCGAAAGTCCACCTGCCAACAGTGCAACTGATATTAGCTGTGCCTTCCACTACCAAACCACCAGCACATGAGGCGGCAAGAAAGGTGGCAGGGCCAAATGCAAACGTTTTCTTCCAAAAGACATGGCCCAAGATTGTAAACAGAGACACAACACTTCTCAAAATGTCTGCCCTTTCACACCCCTCCTCCGGATGATCGACAGCCAATAAAGTGCAGTTTGGCTCCAGCCCTAGACCAATGACGATTCACTCAGACATGGTCTAGTGTCCTTTGTTCCGCGGGTTTAGATTCCTTTATTATGAACCCAAACCACAGTAAGGTTATACATTCTAAAAAAGATTGGTTATCCAACTAAGATCATCATATAATCTGTATTTCCATCACATAACCTTCTTGACAAAAAAACGGAGCCCTTTCCAACATCTGACACTTCCAACTGCACTCAGTGAAAAAGATTCTTTCAGTTCTCCAAATGTAACATAAAACACTGATAATATAGGCACTTCTGATATCAAAACTGGATTACTGCAATATCATGTATTTCACTCTACCCAAAACCGAGATAATCAAACTGTAGGCCTGGCAAAACAAAGCTGTACACAGGGCCTTGTGCCTTAATAATCAAGAGTGTATCTCTGTAGCAGTAAAGCATCTCCACTGGCTGTCCATCCAATAATGCACTGGAGGTTATACTCTTTGCATAGACAGGAAAGCCGAATTTGGATCCCACTTAGAAATCTAATCGCTACAAGATGAACACTTCATCCAGAATCCCGCGTTCCAGTTCAGCTAATAGACTCAGGTTTAATAAAGAAGGGAGGCACCAAGTTCGTTCTTGGGTGCCCCTTTTGTGCACTACCAAGGCTATGGTCATAGCCTGCGGTATACAAATCAAACAATAGTTGCTAGAACACATTTAAAAGCTATGGAGCAGACAGACTCTATAGCATAGGTACAATACAACCAACCAACCTACGGTCTGAAGAAGTTAGGAGGCAATGGACTGGCCACATAAAACTGCAGTTATGGAACACTGTTCCCTTGGACCTAATGGACGTAAGACTGCATCTCAAACACATGAGTTTCAGGGAATCCCTAAAAATGGTTCTCTTTTTTAAAGCCTCCCCTGGAAATGTCCTAGCTCTCCAATAGTGTGCATCTCTTAAACCCTATATACACTGGCTTTGTGCTCCTTAATCATGGTTACCATCTATGTCGATATCCAGGATGAGTTACATATGCCTCCAGAAACCAGAATGCACCATCCATGTTGCTGTTTTTAATGCATATGATCTTACAATATGCGTGTGTTTGGTCCTTATTGTTTCTATTCCCATTCCCAACCTTCGTCTTCCACTCCCTGCCCAACCGCAGTGCTCTGAAGCATGTTGTTAGCATGCAGCCCTCTACAAAATGCCAAATAAATTAATCAGTCAGTCAAGAGGTGTTCCACCCACTGATAATTTATCAGTAAAGACAACAGGAAGATCCCCATGGAGCATATGATGGAGCATGTGTTCCACTCTCCAGAAACATTTACTAAAGGCGGCAAGTACAGTGAACTTGAAGGTTGACAATGTTCACAAAGTATCATGTTGAGTCAGTTTTGTTAGTCCACAATCCAGATCCAGACCTACTGGTATGATCAAATTATTGAGCTTAGATGAGAGCTGGGAACGATAGCACAAGTTACTATAAGACTTTGAACCAACTGGTAACAGATCAAATGAAATGAAAAAGCTCCAGGAAGGAAAATAAGGAAGATTCACCAAAATTGGGTGTGCAGATCCCAGTAAATGCTCTCAAAACCAAATGTGTCGACCAATATTTCCTCAAATAGAATGTTTTAGTCAGGCTACAACTAGTTTGTCAGACTTTTCCACACGTCCCCAATCAGGCACACATAGTTTTTATTTATTGAATCAAGTTTTATTTTGTAATGAACTCTCGGCCCCCAGCCCCACCAAATTTAACTAAAATTGATTCCCTATAGCATCTCTCCCTCCTTTTGGGACAAGACACAAGTAGGGTTGCACAAAAGGTCTATTTATTAATAAAATACAAACAATTAAATCAATTTAAATATAAACACACATTATATCTATGAAATCCCAATGTAAATGGTTACTACAATGAAGAATGATCAATACACTGGTCACTTCAATGGTCAAAGCTGTATTAACTTGAATGGAGTCTTTGTTAAAACACACGCATCACCATATGTACATTTTGTTTACTCTGAGTGCTTGCCCACCATGCGTTAAGAAGTGTATGAGGGCTCATTTGATAAAAACTAAATGAAATCAGCGCATCAGGGATCCTCCCGCTATACATATACTAGAATCTATTCAATCAAATCTATAATTCCAGAGGCACATACACTTTGGAAATATTTACTAATTTGTCAGTTTGCATTACCCCCCAAAAGTAGTTTCACAACTAAAAGTGGACAGGACTTCATCTTTTCCTCATTAGAGTATAATTTCATTCATTTATTTTTCCCATTGGCTTTATACTTACTTTGGGTTTTCTTTTGCCTGTATCAGACAGATGGGCACCCTCTTAAGCAATGTTTCCATTCTCCCCCTCAGTAACAGGTGAGAATTGTTAGGGGAGGTTTCCTAAAGTCCTACTGGCCATAAGACTTTAGTAAACTATCCAAGTGGTTTGTAGATCCCCAACTCTTAATATCAGTTTGTACTAGCTCAGGACCTTGGTATTGTGGCAGAGCAGTCAGGCTTATCTTATGAGGAAGAAAGGAGCTGTAGATAAGTGCACTGAACCCTAGCTAGGCAGGCACAACAAAGAAGCACTTACACATATATTTATATAAAATATATATATTTATTATATTTGCACCAGAATCACTTTAAATACTTCAGCTATTTACAGTAGAACACTTCAAAGGACACTTTCACTTTTGTGTTTGTTTGAGGTTACATTTGTAGCAAACTTAGAAAGGGAAAAGACAAGATTATCATATTATCGGTAATTGCGCACGCATGCGGTTTACAACCGGTCATACAATGACATGAGCTTAGTTCAAAGTTCTAGAGACAGTTTCTTCGCGTAGCACGTCTTTTAAGTCCAAAAATGCAATCCTAGCTAGATGCAGTTCAGAGAGGGCTTGAAGTCTTGACAAACAGCGAATTATGAAGAGTTCCTGCGGATTTCTTCCAGTGTCTAAAGTTATTGAAGCAGCAAGTTAGCAACTTAAAAGGAGACCTATAAACGGACTTGAGAAGGGAACACAAGCAGCAGCTACGGTCTGAGGTAAGAGGGGGATGTCCTGGACACCTCTACATGCACTCCAACGCTTTGGAGCAACTTCTTGGAATCAGGTAAGTAATACCTTTTTCCCCAAGGTACCTTCGGTTTGAAGAAAGTGTTTGTGTCGGCTTCTCTGCAATGTGGCAGCTCCAGACCCAACCTCTGGATTCCTTGGTCTGGTGATGAAAGGCAGGACAGTGGACAGTGTCTCTCAGCAGCAGTCTCAAGTGAGGACCTGTAGCACACATTTCAGCAAGTTCTTGGTTCACTCTGAAGTGTTGGCATCTTTACAGCAGCACCAACAAAGGACACGGATCACCCGCTCAATCGTATTCACTTCCTACAGTCCAACACTCTGGTGAGGGGCTCTGGGTGCATTGGATTGGATCTTTGGAGTGTACTTACGGTTTCAGCAAAGATTTGAATGGATTCAGCATTTCCCTGATGATGCACTCGAAATGGGCAGCAGGTTTCCTGGTATTGGGGTTCCTCAGCTCTGGAAGATCCTAGGACCTGGGGAGATGGCTTGTTTCAAAGTCCGTCTTGGGTCTGGTGGTTGCCACCAGCCAAAGGGAAGGAGTCATCCTCTTCGTAGCTCCTCTGTCACATATAAAAAGGGGTCAGGACAGCAGTGGTCATTTCAAGGTCTTGCAAAGGGTCTGCAGGCATCTCTGGCCATCTTCTTCTTTGGTTTCTTCTGTTTCCTATGGTGGCCTTTCTTTGCACCCCAGAAGCCTCACCTTTTATAGAGTTCCAGCACACACTCCTCTGCAATCTCTCTCAGCATTTTACAGAAAGGGGTGTTTGGCTGTCCAATCAGGACAGCCAGTCCCTCTGTGGGAGCTGGACTTATTCAGGCACTCTGACAGGCAAAGAACAGGGGTCACTTCCTGCCTGCCCAGACACTCATGAGCCGAGGCGTGGATATCTACTGGTTCCTACCAAAGGCAAAGCACACACACAGACCTCCCCCTCCCAGCATGGTAGAAGAAGGGCTAACAAACAACAACCATGCTAGTTATGTCAAAAAAAGGTGGCAGGCCCCAAGTTGGTTCTTGGGTGTCCCTATTGTGAACTACCAAGGCTATGGACATACCCTGCGGTATACAAATCACACAATAGTTGGTAGAACACGTCCACTGCCACCATCCATAACTAGATGATTGTCTAGTTGACCAAAAAGTCATAGGAGCAAAGGGAAGGGCAATACTAGGGTTCCCTTTGGCACTCCCTGAAGGTGGTGAGTGCCAATCTGTCACACTATAGAGTTTTCGAGTAGTTACTTAAGGATATAGATAAATAGGAGCACCCTAATGGTCCCCATCAACACTGCCCATATGGAGCTGTGTGCTCCAGTAGTAAAATACAGATGCATCTAAAAGCTATGGAGCAAACATACACCATAGTATAGGTACAATACAAAGAATAGAGTTCCAAATGACAGAGCCCACAAGAATGAATGAGTGGCAAAAGGCTACACTCATTAAGGATAGAAATAAATAGGTCCAGAAGTCCAGCAAAAAGTGCTGGGAGTCTCACTAGGAGAGAGGATGAAGCACACAAATGATACATCTCCCTAACAGGCATCCGTCATCAAACTGGGGTCAACTTCCCTCTACAGCCTGGCTTCTATAACAGTGCACTGCTAGTAATCCAAACTGGGTCCAAAAGGAAAGCAATCTATTCCATTTGTCTTTGTGTTGTTGTCAATTCTCCTTTATCTCCTTCTGTCTGTCAGTCAATCCACCCAGTCAGTAGGTAAACATGTGAATGTCCCCAGAATCTATGGGTTTGGACTGTAATAGATTATAGACTTGTTTATTTAGAGGTGGGTGTCATTTCTCTAACCAAATTAGTAAGTGTATGTGATTGGATAATGTTTAAAAAGTGTTATCACTCTAAAGCATCCCCTTTGTACTCATTGGGTATATTAATGCATAGGGCAATCTAATCCAATGGGTGTCATTTCTAAACCCAGTTTCCTTACCCTTTGAATATTTCAAGATTAAACAGCTGTGGTTTTCTAAAACAATATGTCCATATCATGTGATCATGTTACTAATCAGTTTGTCATATTACTTTCGCTCAGTTGAATCCACATTTGCTGGTCTGATTTCGGCACGACATGAGACATGTGTGTGAAGGATTTTTGTGTTTTGCACTCTGATACTTTCACACAAAAATTAATTTCCCTTCTCAGAATAATAGCCTAGTCGACATGGATGCCAGGATATAGAAACACAAACATGCTTCCATAGGCAACATATGGATAGGTAGTTATTTTCCTGTATGTGTAGTGGGTTGAATACAATATTAATGGCATTTATAGTTCCTGGCATGGTTACAGCTAAATGGTATCAGTTCCATTAGAAAACCACAGCTCTACCATTCATGACTCCTGAGAATGTGGTTGTTGTGAGATCCGTATCAGACAACTCTTTTAAACACTGAGCTGACCAGGGCCATTTGTTGAGACATTCCTGCTCCCCTGACTGATTCCAGCTTCTGCCTGCTCCTTATGTCAGGCTCCCTGTCTTTGAAGATGTGACTTGCATCCTCCAGGATCAAGGGAAGATCTGATTATTTGGAGAGCAGACCACTGCTTACAATCTATCATTGTTATGTATAAGGCATTTGCTTTCCTCTGAAGGTCTGGCTTCTGAGAATCAAAGATCCAGACAGAGTCATACAGTTTATCGTTCTGCTTCAAAGCCTATCTTTACACTTTTCTCATGGGAAATAAACACTAATTCTGTAACTGTTAGGGAATGCTTGCAATTTTATTTTCTAGTTCTGATCACAAATGCAGCCTTTCCTTATTGTTCCCTTTGCAATTGTCACTTTACACAGGGCAACATCATAGCAAACAAACTCCTGACAAATTCCACATTTTCACTCGCTGTATGTTTCTTTTTACAAAGCTGATTCTCAATCCTGTGCAGAAGAAAACAAACACAATGCAGGCCCATTTTCTTTTTATTTTGCTGTAAAATGCTGTGAGTTTCATCCAAGATTAGACTGTGCTCCCTTTAATAAAATGTTTCTGGCTGCTTTCTTTTAAGTGGTATTTATTTGGGTCTTGCCAGTTATTTTGGACATATATTCTTGTTGTAGATTGGCTTCTAGCATCACACATGTCCTCAGACGTATCATTTTCAGATGCTGTGCATGGGATGCAGTTCATAGGTTTGTTTTACAATGTGGTGATTTTCTTTGAATCATTTACTTTGGTATAGATTTCCCTGCATATGCTCATTGTAAACAGTCTCTGAACAGAGCTCCACAACCTTGAATTGAACAGAAGTCACTCACAGTCAAACATTTGCAGCTAAAGACAATGGGGCTCATTATGAGTTTGCCGGTATAAAGAAAATGTGGCAGTAATACTGGTTACCGCCACTTTTACTGTACCAGTGAATCATGAGTAACCGGTAACACCGTTGCCGGTAACACTGTCACCAGTAATACCGTAGCCAGGCACCCCATTGCTGCTATTATTATAGATGGAATACCAGACGCTGGTACCTTGGTCAATGGTGTTGCTGGCAAAATGGTATTACCGGCTGATCGTGAGACTGGAAACGCTGGTAATATTACCAAATTATGCTGGTAATATCGACAAAAGCATGCAGGATAAACCTCCACCTGCAAGCTGGAGGCAAATGCCCACAGGTGAGTCAAAACAGGCCACAGGTGATCCCAATCCATCCAGGTACATGAGGGCCACACCCGCACCTCAGAAGCACCAATCCAACACCACCATGTTGTCACTGGTCTCTGTGAGGGTGAGCATGCAGCTGCTGCTGATGGACATTGACCTGTAGGAGCAGGAGGGTTATCGCAGGGAGCAAGCATCTGACAAGAGGAGGAGAAGGAGGAGGAGGCGGCTGGTGGTCAGGAGGAGACGGTGGGCAAACAGAGCACCCATACCCAGAACCTAACAGATGCCCAGGTACTAACCCTACATTGCCTCATCAGGGAGACCATAGTGGAACTATTGACCATGATCCAGAAGGATATTGGAAGCAGGATCAACATCTGCCCAGCCATTCTACCACTGGTGAAGCTGGTGTGGGTACTGTACTTCCTGGCAACAGGCACATTTCAGAACACAGTGGCCATGCTGCATAAAATCTCACACCCAACCTTCCTAAATGTCCTTGGTCCGGCGCTCAAAGCATTCTGCAACATGTTGGATGTTACATCGCACTCCCCACCACCCGGCACAGGATAACACCACCAAGTCCAGATTCTATGCCATGGCACACACGCTCACTGTACTATGCACTTGACGCCCTGGATTACACCCATGTTAAGTTGAAGGCACCCCATGCATCTGAGGAGGCATACTGTAACATAAAGCTGTATCACTCCCTCAACGTCCAGGTCACCTGTGATCCCACCCTCACCATCGCGCACTGCTGTGCCTGATTTACAGCATCCACAGATGACACCATGGTCCTGTGAATCAGCATGCTGTCGATGTTAATGGAGAGGCACAGAGGCCAACGTGCCAGGATGTTGGGTGAGTACATGTCCAAATACACTGACATTGCTGTAGGAGTGACATGCAATTGGGGATGGGGTGGCACATGTTGTGAATGCATGCCCTTATATGGCCCTGCACATGCTGGACCCAGCCGCGCACACCATACATGACAAGCTGCACTCCGCAGGTGTCACACATGGACCATGATGCAGCAGGAAATGGCCAAGCCATACAACTCCAACAGGCAGGCCTCACACACTGAACTACGGATACCAGAATGCAACACCACACATCCCACAACATGCATGGGCTGCAAAAGAGGTAAGTGGGATGCCCACCTAGTGGTGTCCAAAGCATGTCTATGGGCCCCCCATGTGCAAGGGAAAGAGTTTGAATGTAACAGTTGGCAATATGAGCAATTTGTCCAAGTTGAACCACACCGTACAGTAATGTACAAGGAAACCATTAGCACCATGGACACACAGTAATTCTCAAAAGCCTACCCAACCCCAGACACCCTTGGTGCGTGATAAGGGGTGTGGCCAATGACTAGGTGTAGTGTCCCTGGGTCATCACGAATATGTAGCGCCAAAGAACACTGACATAGATGTTATGACATGTGATAAAAGCTTACCACACTGGAAGATGGCATAGCATGTACAGAGGCCAACGTGGCTATTGACCCAAATATGGACACCACCCTGGGGGCTATTGACCCAAACATGGACACCACACTGGTGACCTGCACATATGTAGCATATGTATATGTATATGCATATGTAGCATTACCAGTCACTCATCAAGGCCGCTCCATGGGAGCAGTGCACAGGCCATAACTAGCCACCATGGGTTATCTTCCCTGTCAGGCACAGACCCTGAAAGACAATAGTTTTTGCAATGAGCTGTGATCAAGACATACCAATTCCAACAGTACACACCTACTGAGTGATACACTGCACATGCAGAGACTTAAATATGAGGTTATGCCATGTGAATCGACCCATGAAATGCACAGTGAGATTGTTCACTAACTTGATGCTGTGACTTGCAAAACAGAAGCTGACTGCTGTGGTTCACACCTATGTCATTTCAACTTGCAGATGACTCTGGATACCCTCGTTGGCCTAGTTGATGACACCACTCAGGAATCCCCAGATGCCACAGGAGGTGGTGTACAACCTGGCACACTTGTGTGCCAGTGTGTTCTGTTGCCTGCACTGCTCAGAGGGTGTGCAGATGTAGAGGCTAGAAAAGGTGGGACCGATAGTCCTTGCATTTTGAACAATATGTGTGTTTAGTGCAACATTTCCCTGCCCTGGGATGAGGACATGCCACCCCCAGTGGAGAACGACACAGTGCCTGTGGGTGCTGTGGGGGTATGCAAGGAGTGGGCTGAGGCCAGGGAGTGTCACATGGGTCAGCAGGAACTGATGGATAACTTCTTCTGAACACCAACTCACAAGAGATCATTTGCATATTACAGCCACATTAGTGGCTGTGTAGTTATGTTTAAGTTGCTAATCCCATAGGAAGAGCACTTTTTTGGGTGATTTATAACTTCTCAAAGTTATAGGGGGGGTCCCGAAACTTATTTTTTTCCCATTGACTGAATGGGGAAAAAACTTTGCGCACGCCTACAGCCCAAACCAGTGGACGGATTTTCACCAAATCTGCGGCAGGAGCAGCGGCTTGGTCCCGAAAGCTTGCTTTTGTAAATTTGGTGAAGATCCGTCCAGTCGTTTTTTTTAAAACGATCAAAAAGTAGGTCTAAAAAAATTAGTGATATCTATGTCCGCTCTGCGGACACACTACCCTGTTCGCTCCGCGGACAGGACACTGATTGGCTAATCGGCTTGCGTCATGTCCGCGGACATGTGACGTCTTCGCTGATTGGATGGTGAAAAGCGTGAAGTGCGTCAGATTGTTCCGATTGGCCCGCCATCTTGGATCTGCCGACAGCACGGCAGCAAACAGAGGCAAAATGCAGTTTTGGGGAGTGTTTTGGTGTGCAAGAGTGCTTGGGGAGGTTTTGGGAGTAAGAGATGGGTCAAATACTGTATTTGTTTAGGTGGCAGGCGGCTCTGATGTATTTGCCATGACCGCACTGTCCGGGATGTCCGTAATCAGTCAAAAGGAGGGATTTCCTAAGGACACTATTCCCGTCCGTGCTGTCCGCAGGGAAGTTGAAACTGTTCTACGGACATGCGTGGTGTCTGCCGACATAAAAAATGCCCATATGGCACAGTTAAAATGTTTGATTCTATGGGTGTGATATGCTGCGGTGGTTGTGGCCATGGCCTAGAGTCTTGGGGGCATGGCCAAAGGCCATGCACCCAAGACCGAAGTTATATGCACCGAAATTATAAGCCACCATGAGTGGCTTATAACTTCGCTCTTCCTGGATGAATCCTCACCAAACTTTGCAAGAAGTGTGATATGGGCGGGCCCATATAGACAGTTAAAATGTTTGATTCAATGGGTGTAATTTATGGGTGTGATATGCTGCAGTGGTTTTGGCCAGGGCCTAGAGTCGTGGGTGCATGGCCGAAGGCCGTAGGCCGTAGGACATGCACCCAAGACTCTAGGCCCTGGCCACAACCACCGCAGCATATCATACCCATAGATCACACCCATAGAATCAAATCTATCAAATATGTGTTTGCGTACTGTTTGATTTGTATAGTTTGTATGTGAAGTTTTGGCTATGTCATGTCATTAAGATTGTAGAGTTTGGTAACAAGCACTGCAGTATAACATATCCATGGAAGTAAACATTTTGTATTGTGGTGTATGGTTAGATGTTTGCTTCAATGGTTCTGTTATGCAGCATTATTTATGTGTTCTATTAGAATATACTTACTGTTTGATTTTTTGTGATTGGATATATTTTTTTCATGAGTTGGGTAACTGGAGCACATATTCTTTTTAAATTTCTATGATAAAAGAAAAGATCATGTTAGAGTAGGTCATTTATAAAGACTTATTACATTGCAAAATAGACATTTTAGCTTTTTTTCGAACCTCATATTTAGTAGTTTACAAACCAGTGTACTGTGCAATTTGCTCAGTTTCTGTGTTTGTTTTTTAAATCATTGGGTCTATGGGAAAAAAAATCCATGTTGGATTAAACAACATCTTTTTTGTTATGCTACAGTCTATTTGTTTGTTTGTTTCAGTGTTCACTTGTTGTTTCTGGCTAATGTTCTGTCTGTTGGCCTGTTGCAGATTTTTGTAGCAGTTAGATACCTATTGGCGTATTCTAACTGTATATTTCTTGTTATCATTTAGTGGCATTGATTTATCTGTTTGGTTGTTGCTAAATCTTGGGGCAGTTAGATACCTGTTGGCATATTCTAACTGCTTATAGTTTTTTAATTTAAGTTTTGTTAATGTTTAAGTACAGATTAGTTATTAAATTTTGGTTTTAAGAAGATTAAATAAGCTTTTGTAAGATTTGCTGGTAATCTCTGCTTTAGAGTAATGGTACTATCATTGCATTCGAACCATCCACATTTCTTTTTTATATATGCAGTGTAGTGACCTGCATTGGTTGTGAAATGGAACGGATTCACAATTAGGTATGGATACATACACGAAGCGCTCATTAGGGATTTGTTCTTGTGCCACATTGTTGCAGAGAGTGCATGTATGTTTCCACGTGTATGAAATCTGGAAGATTTCATTTATAGGTATGTTTTTTGTTTTCCAGTACTTGTAGTAAGTACATTAGAAATTCTTGTGGATCTTCTTGTGAGTTTATAGTGAATTTCACCATTCCAGCACAGTAGTCCAATTCTTGTCTTATTCCATGAACACTATATGTGTTGTCAGGATTGTTTGTTGCGTTTCTATGAAGGACTAACATTTGCAAACACAATTGGTCTGTACTGTGTAAGTAAATGTTGTCAACAATTGGTGGCAATTGAAATAGAATATTCATTGCTACATTTGTGTAGCAACTTACACCAGCTATATTTGAAAATTTGAATGGACCAGATAGTTCTGTGTCCAAGACATTTTTTTTGGAGTGTGTGTTGCTTCTTTGAAGAAGTACCTGAGTTACTTTGAGTAATAGGTTCTTCTTTGGTTGTGGTAATTGATGAAGTATTAGCTTCTTTTACTCTCTTTGGAGGATTTACAGTGAGATCCTGTTGCCATTCTGTTTGAATTAGTTTTCTTTTACAATGTTTTCCTTTTTGTAGTACAGGATATGTTTTTAGATGGGGGTGTATAGTGAACATAGACTATTGTATTCTAAAATGCAAGGAATATCAGCGTTTACTTTACTTGCATCAAAGTTGATTAGAAATAGACTGTCAAGTGTACGTAAGTGTGATAATGCTACGCAGCTCATGCCTTCTTTAAAGACTGTGTTCCCAATATCTATCAATGCTTTGTCTAGGGTAAGACCTTGTTACTTCTGAAAGTGTGTCAAAGAGAATATTGACAAACTGAATGTTGTCACGTGGGTATGTTTGAAGCCAACAACTGTACCCAGTGCTCAATTAACTAGTCCTTGCTCCACGTCAAGGTTACGTTTAAGCATTACTTTACAGTTTAAGGATAATTTTAATATTTTCTCCAAACCAGCTGTGTTGGAGATAGAATTTTCTAAAGTTTTTAGTCTTGTTGTGGCTTGTTGACACATGGATAGTGTCATCCCATGTACGTCCAGTTTGTCTGTGGAGCAAATTTCAATTATTTGTGGCATTTCTTTTTTCAACATTGTTTCATTGAATTTGGAACAGCTTGCAAGAGTTGGCATTAAGGACATACAATTGACATTTTTGCGTGCTAATTGTTCCATGACATCAGTAGCACACGACTTATGGCCATAAAGTGCATGGATGTGCTGGGTTTTTAATATTGCTTGTGCTTCTTGAGATAGTACACCAACTCTAATACTTTTTAAAATGTTGGCAAAGGTGAGGTCTGCAGATTGGCGCATGTTTTCTGTTAATTCTCTGTATTGGAAATGTTGCCAAAAGTTGACATTTCCTATGCTGCCAACAGTTTTACGACAGAGTTTGTGTCCTAAGGTTTTAAAAATAGGTTCACCTTTCACTGGTGTCAATTGAAGAAGATCTCCGAAAGCAATAAGGTGTTTTCCTCCAAAGAGCTCTTCGTAGTTTGTTTTAAGTACTTCTTGCAATCTGAGGTGAATCAAAGCCAACATTAGGTTGGTGTCATGATCACTGCTTCCAAGGAGCCAGGACCAGCCCAACGTTCTTGGAAGCAGGCCCCTAACCCTAATCCTAGGCACCAGCCGGTCCCTACGGGGACCTTTTGGACCTTGTCCTGGCGCCGGTGGCACCAGGCTCATCAGAATCATCGGTCCCGGCACTGGAAGCGCCGGGCTCATAATATGTGTGCAGATGCTTGGGTGGACTTACCTGCAGCAGACCATGCTGCTTACTTACCAGCCTCTTAGAAGTCCTCTGTGAACAGGAACTACTTTCTTACCTGGGTGGGGCAAGATCCACTCCCTGGATTCAGCACTGGAAAGCTTCTGGAACTGGAACTCTTTTCTTACCTAGGCGGGGCCGTGGAGGAAGACGCCTCATCACTCCAAGGCTATTTAAACCACACCCGATAGACGAAACGTGCTTCGCGTTATTCTGCATCTGCAGCAGAACGCTCACCGAGTCTGTTCCAGCCTTTCTTCTTACGATCCCGAATCTGCAAGAATCATACTCACCATTCCTGCATCCTGAATCTGCAAGAAGCATACTCACCATTCCTGCATCCAGTCGACAGCAGCACCTGCAGAGACAAGAAACAGCAGGTTAGCAAGGCAGCCTTAAATCGCAGTGCTACGCACCTGATCCATCTGCTGCGGTCATTTTCGGCACGCTGCACCTCCGCCTGCGAAGACAAAAGCATTGTCACTACTTACCGGCACTCCGTGAATTCTGGATGTCTTCACACTGCATCGCCGCCTGCGGAGATAAAAGCATTGTATCTACTTACGGACATTCCGCGGACTCCGGCGCTGCAAACCAACTTCTGAAAGACAAAAGAAGAGACATTAGACAGGTATTTACTTATGCCCATCGCGCTCTTCGCAATAGAACGCCTGCTTTTCAGCACGAACTACGCTGCAAGGAAAAGACAGTTAGAGCGCTTGCATTTACTCACGCATTTCCAGGCGCTTCACTCCATCTTCCTCAAGAGTCCTGCAAGACAAAAGGGAGAAAAGCATTATACGAAGTCCTGTTCAATGGTAACGTGCCTTGCACCTAAAGACTATACAGACTAAAAAGGTGTCTGGAAACTCACCGCTCGTGCAGTTAACGACGGTAACGGTCTTCTGAGTCCAAGAGGCCTATGTTTCACCAGTGAAGGAACTGGCAACAGCGCCCTGCACCAGACGCAGATGGAGAGCCCAGCATTCACCTATCTAAGGTGAGCACGTTGACCTGGGGGCTCTACGGAGAGGGAAAGAGAGGAAGAGGGACATTGAACAACCCAGACCATTAACCCCCATATTCTTTCACCTGCAGAAACCTCACCCTACGAGTTCGACACACAGTGCGAAGAGGTTCGACCCCAGAAGCCCATCGGGTTCTGCACATCACCTTTCGAGTCACAGACACCTTCCTGCCAAGATCAGCGCCTCCGTGGGAATCAGGTGAGCGTTACAGAACGCGAAGCCCACCGCAAAACTCCTACCCAGGCGCAATGGAAACCTCAGACACTGATCACTTAGCCCAGTTGCTCGGGGAATTAAGAGCAGAAGTACATGCAGCTCGTCAGGAAACAAGCTTTCTAAGAAGAGAACTGATAATTTCCAAGGAGCGAACAGAGGACCTCGCTAGGCAATTTCTACAAACGCAGGCAGGACAGACACCCCTGCCCGCTCCAGGAGGAAGCTATCCTTCTGCATCATCTGTAAATCCAGTGCAAATCAATCTACCTGGTAATGTGCCCTTGGCTCCACCCGAACGTTTTTCTGGTGACCCAAAGAAATTTGCAGTGTTCCTCAACCAGTGCCGCTTACATTTCTTATGTCGACCAGCTGCATTCCCAACAGACCAGACCAAAGTGGCTTTCGTGCTTTCTTATCTCAGTGGCAGCGCCGCAGATTGGTCGATCCCTTTAGTCACTCAGGATGATCCGGTTTTACATGATTTCCACGCCTCCAGTCCAGCATGGAGAAACTGTTTGCAAGACATGCACAAGGGCAGGCCTTGGACAATGAACTTCTTTCATTACGACAGGGTAATCAAGACCTCTTGACCTATATAGCCTCATTCAACAGACTCATTGTGGAAACTCAATGGCCCGAGGATAAGAGAATAACGCTTTTCTACAGAGGCCTGCGTGGAGAGCTCAAGGATGTGTTAGCTCAAGTTGTGAACCCTCCACAAGAATGTTCGGACTATATTGACTTAGTCGTCCAATTGGACCACAGATTACAGAACAGGAAGGCTGATCGTTCTAAATTTGATACCCGAGTGTTTTCTAAACCACAGACTTCTACTAAGGGAGCTGACACTGTGGAACCCATGCAAATAGGGGGGATGAAAGGTCCTTTAACCCAAAAGGAGCGGGAAAGAAGAAGACAGCAGCAATTATGCCTCTATTGCGGGAACTCGGGGCACTTTCTTCGAGACTGTCCAGTGAAACCAGCTAAGAAGGCTGTAGGAGCCGCAGATTCCAGTACCTCAAGTTCCGAGCAGGGAAACGACCTAGCCCGGCAAGTGTAGAGGTCCTCTTGCCGAGCGTTAAGATCTGTCCCGTGACCTCGCATTTCGTGGTGCCCATGGTCCTCATTAATCCTGCACGTCCGGATCGTTTGCATGCAATTGAAGCTTACATCGACAGCGGAGAAATCGGCAATTATGTGGACCGTGAAATGGCATCAAGGATGAATCTACCCCTTGTCCCTAAGGCAGTAAAAGACGTCATTACTACAGTGGATGGCACGGAGATAGCCTCCGGACCAGTAACACACGCCACCCAAGAAGTGACGCTAGTGAGCCAAGATGGACACCGGGAGAAAATCGTGTTCGATGTGATCAAGGCCCCTCAGTTCCAGATCATTCTGGGAATCCCTTGGTTAGAGAAGCACAATCCTCAGATCAACTGGCGAGCAAAGACGGTTCAGTTTCCAGAATGTTTTACCACTTGTTATCCTCGGCCTGAAGTTTCAGTGGCGGCGATCTCTTCAGAGGTTCCCACATTACCTCCTGACTACCAAGAATTCCAAGATGTCTTTCGGAAGGATCAAGCTAACACCCTGCCTCCTCATAGGTCTTACGACTGTCAAATAGACCGGATACCCGGAACAACTCCTCCTTGCAGTAGGATTTATGCCCTCACCGAGCCAGAGAATCTTCACCTCCGGCAATATCTGGACCAATACCTAGCTAACGGGTTTATCCGTCCTTCTAAATCTCCAGCTTCCTCGGCTTTTTTCTTCGTTCCGAAAAAGGAAGGAGACCTTAGAACTTGTATGGATTACCGCACCCTGAATCAAATCACTGTTAAAAACAGATACCCATTACCTTTGATCCCTGAACTCCTGGCCCAAGTCAAAGAAGCATGCATATATACAAAGTTGGATCTCAGAGGAGCCTACCACTTGGTACGAATAAAAGAAGGCGATGAGTGGAAGATGGCTTTTCGCACCAAGTATGGGCTATTCGAATATCAAGTGATGCCCTTTGGACTTTGTAACGCTCCTGCCGCTTTCCAGTATTTTATGAACGATGTCCTTAGAGAACTCATAGATGTGTGTGTTGTTGTCTACATTGATGACATCCTTGTCTATTCATCATCTGAAGAGGAACATCAGAGACACGTTAAAAAGGTTCTCGAGAGACTGTGTCAACATAACCTTTTTGCCAAGCTTGAAAAATGCGTTTTCAACGTAACTGAAGTTGAGTTCTTGGGATTCATATTGTCACCTAATGGGGTTCATATGGATTCAAAGAAGGTCGATGCAATCATCAAGTGGCCATCACCAACCTCGGTAAAAGGAGTTCAAAGCATGTTAGGCTTCGCTAACTTTTACCGCAGATTCATTCCTGAATTCTCTCGGATAGTCCAGCCCATCACCGCTCTGTTAAAGAAGAACAAACGTTTTGAATGGTCTACTGAAGCAGAACAAGCTTTTCAGGATTTAAAAGCTAAATTCATTTCTGCTCCTGTTCTAAAACATCCTCGCCCAGAACTCCCCTACATCGTGGAAACGGATGCTTCTAGTCTTGCTATGGGGGCAGTGTTATCACAAAGAGATCCGGTCACACACCAATTACATCCAGTAGCCTTTTGGTCCCGCAAATTCTCGGCTTCCGAAATCAACTATTCAATTACAGACAAGGAACTTTTAGCTATCCGATCGGCCTTTAAAGCCTGGCGGCATTATCTTTTGGGAGCCAGACACACAGTCACCGTAATGACTGATCACCGCAATCTACAATATCTGAAGACGGCCAAAGCTCAGTCTTCCAGACAGCTTCGTTGGGCTCTGTTTCTGGCTGAGTTTGACTTTATAATTACTTATCGACCCGGCAGTAAAAACGGAAAAGCCGATGCCCTCTCTCGGATGGGAGTAGATGAACATTTGACCAATCCAGAACCAATACCCATAATCCCAGAACAAAGGCTTTTGGGGTTGGTCAGCGCTCAATCCTTTGAAGACATCAAGACTACAGTCAAATCACTCCTAACTCCGGCCGATTTGCAGGACTGGCAATTAAAGGGAAAAGAATTCTCAGTGGATCAAGACCTACCATATTTCCAAGGGCGATTGTACTTGCCCTGTGAGAAAATACAAAAACAAGTAATTTCCGGTTATCACGACTCTCTAATGGAGGGTCACCCTGGCAATACCAAAACCATGGAAAAGATCAAGAGACATTTCTGGTGGCCATCATGGAAGAAGGATATTAGAGACTTTGTAATCTCCTGCGGTGTGTGTGCCCAGAATAAAAGTCAGAAGGAGAAACCAGCCGGCCTTTTACACCCTCTGGATATTCCTCCCTGTCCATGGCATACCCTGTCCATGGATTTCATCACCGACTTACCTCCATGCTCAGGGTATAATACCATTTTAGTAGTCGTGGATCTATTCTCCAAGATGGCTCACTTCATTCCCCTGAAGGGCCTACCTTCGGCTTCGGTATTGGCCCGGGAATTCTTAGAAAACATCGTTCGGTTACACGGTTTTCCCTCGGTTTTAATCTCCGATAGGGGAAGTCAATTCATCTCCCACTTTGGCGAAGTTGCTGTCGTCTAGCCCAAATTGATGTAAGACTTTCAACCAGTCACCATCCCCAAACTGACGGACAAACCGAGAGGACAAATCAGACTCTAGAGCAATATCTGCGTTGCATGCTCCAACAAACTGAAAACCCTTGGAAGGATATTCTTTGGATCGCTGAATACGCTTACAACAATTCGACTCATTCTGGAACTGGGAAGACTCCCTTCTTCCTATTATACGGACATCATCCTAGAACCTCTAATCTGGATCCTCCCCAAGAATTCGAAACACCTGCTGTGGATCATTTGCACTCTGAGATTACCCGTGCTTTTAAAGAAGCCACTGCCCATCTGCAAAGAGCTAAAGCTCAAGTCAAAAAGGGAGCAGATCGACACTGTAAAGAGGCCCCTCACTACGCAGTAGGAATTCAGGTCTGGTTATCCACTAAGCACCTGCCTCTAAAAGGACCCCGCACCTTCAACCCGAGATACCTTGGACCTTACCCCATCTCTACCATAGTTAATCCGGTGGCGGTCAAATTGGAATTACCTGCACATATGAAAATACATCCAGTATTCCATGTCTCCTTATTAAAACCAGTACAACCAGAAACCCGATTGACTGAACTCCCAGAACCTGTTTTGGTAGACGGAGAACTCGAATTCCAAGTAAAGAACATTCTAGACTCCAAGATCTCCAAATCTAAATTATATTATCTGGTTGATTGGAAAGGATACGGCCCCCAGGAAAGGTCTTGGGAACCCTCAGAATATGTCCACGCACCTCGTCTGGTCAAGAGATTCCATCTGAATCACCCCGACAAGCCAAAACCCCCGGAGAAGACACGCTTAGGAGGGGCCTTGAGGGGGGGTACTGTCATGATCACTGCTTCCAAGGAGCCAGGACCAGCCCAACGTCCTTGGAAGCAGGCCCCTAACCCTAATCCTAGGCACCAGCCGGTCCCCACGGGGACCTTTTGGACCTTGTCCTGGCGCCAGTGGCACCAGGCTCATCAGAATCATCGGTTCCGGTACTGGAAGCGCCGGGCTCATAATATGTGTGCAGATGCTTGGGTGGACTTACCTGCAGCAGACCATGCTGCTTACTTACCAGCCTCTTAGAAGTCCTCTGTGAACAGGAACTACTTTCTTACCTGGGTGGGGCAAGCTCCACTCCCTGGATTCAGCACTGGAAAGCTTCTGGAACTGGAACTCTTTTCTTACCTAGGCGGGGCCGTGGAGGAAGACGCCTCATCACTCCAAGGCTATTTAAACCACACCCGATAGACGAAACGTGCTTCGCGTTATTCTGCATCTGCAGCAGAACGCTCACCGAGTCTGTTCCAGCCTTTCTTCTTACGATCCCGAATCTGCAAGAATCATACTCACCATTCCTGCATCCTGAATCTGCAAGAAGCATACTCACCATTCCTGCATCCAGTCGACAGCAGCACCTGCAGAGACAAGAAACAGCAGGTTAGCAAGGCAGCCTTAACTCGCAGTGCTACGCACCTGATCCATCTGCTGCGGTCATTTTCGGCACGCTGCACCTCCGCCTGCGAAGACAAAAGCATTGTCACTACTTACCGGCACTCTGTGAATTCTGGATTTCTTCACACTGCATCGCCGCCTGCGGAGATAAAAGCATTGTATCTACTTACGGACATTCCGCGGACTCCGGCGCTGCAAACCAACTTCTGAAAGGCAAAAGAAGAGACATTAGACAGGTATTTACTTACGCCCATCGCGCTCTTCGCAATAGAACGCCTGCTCTTCAGCACGAACTACGCTGCAAGGAAAAGACAGTTAGAGCGCTTGCATTTACTCACGCATTTCCAGGCGCTTCACTCCATCTTCCTCAAGAGTCCTGCAAGACAAAAGGGAGAAAAGCATTATACGAAGTCCTGTTCAATGGTAACGTGCCTTGCACCTAAAGACTATACAGACTAAAAAGGTGTCTGGAAACTCACCGCTCGTGCAGTTAACGACGGTAACGGTCTTCTGAGTCCAAGAGGCCTATGTTTCACCAGTGAAGGAACTGGCAACAGCGCCCTGCACCAGACGCAGATGGAGAGCCCAGCATTCACCTATCTAAGGTGAGCACGTTGACCTGGGGGCTCTACGGAGAGGGAAAGAGAGGAAGAGGGACATTGAACAACCCAGACCATTAACCCCCATATTCTTTCACCTGCAGAAACCTCACCCTACGAGTTCGACACACAGTGCGAAGAGGTTCGACCCCAGAAGCCCATCGGGTTCTGCACATCACCTTTCGAGTCACAGACACCTTCCTGCCAAGATCAGCGCCTCCGTGGGAATCAGGTGAGCGTTACAGTTGGAGACCATGCTCACTTTATCTATTAGTAGCATTTTAATTTGTTTTACCACTCTGCGTAGTTCCATTGCAGCTTCTGTAGAAAGTTTGTAATATTCTAATTTGTTTTGGTGTTCTACTGGAAGGAGTAGTAATCGTTGTAAAGTGACACCACCTATGTTGTAGGCAGCTAAACCTCTGGGGGCAGTTGCAACAGCTGACAGTTTGTTTGTAAATTGTTGTAGGAACTTGCTGATGATTTTGATTAAGAATGTTTTGCCTGAACCAGCTTCACCACTGATGCATAGTAGTATAAGTTTGTAATTTTGGCAGGTACACTCTTTATTTTCATGTTGTACACCATGTGCAATTTGTTTTGTTACTTCTTGAAAAATGGTACGCTGCTCTTTGTTCAATTTTGATTGTAGTACAGTTAAGTCTTCTGTATCTTCTTCATAGTGACACATGGTGTTCTCTACTTCTGTCATTGCTAATACTGCATCATTTGCTATTAGTGGCTGTCCCAGTGGTTCTTGGCTTCCTGTTACAGAAGGTTGACTACTGTCGGCAGTGTCCTTATCTAGTTGGGCCTGGAGTTCTTCTTCGTGTTGCTGTTCATTGAGCAACTTTGTTTTGTACTGTGTAAAGTTTACATCAGTGATAGTGCTTTCATTTGCTTTGAAAGCATCTTCATAGGAGTCATAGTTTTCTAGTATCTCTTCTTCTTTTCTCAATGGTTTAAAAAGTTGTAGGAGGGACATGTAATATAGTTCTTTATGTTCAGGAGTTTTTAATGACAATTTGATATTATTAATTAAGCTTTGTTTGTTAAGTTTCACTAAGCTGCCTTCATAATTTGTCACTCTATATCTACCTTTATTTTCATCTGGTTTTATATTATTTGTTTATCTGAAGTTTTGGGCTATGTGGTATAGACACATGGTTTCCAAAGTGGTACTCCTGTTTGGTAGTATGTGTCTAGTAAATTGTTTTTCAAAATGTCTTGGCTGATGGGATCATTTTTGGCTATTGTTTCTATGTCGTCGTATGATTTGAGAACTCTTTTTCTAGATTTAGCAGGACCAAGACTTAGCCATACTATATTTTCAGATTTTCCTTACAAAGCAGTACCGGTTAAACGATCTGCAGCTTCATAGGAGCCACATTCTCTATGAAAGAGCATTTTTGTGCCTAAGCTGTACAATTTCTGAGATACTGTTTTGTCCGATGATAGGTCATTCTAGTTTTTTCTGATTTTGTTAAGTAGGCTGTAACATATCGTGCAACTGCAGTGGAATTGTCTGCAATGTACTGCACATCTATGTTTGCATTCCATAAGAGGGCAATGATTGCATTGTAATCATTGATATATTTTGCTTCTTCTGTTCTTTTTATGTAAAATGTGTTCTTAGGTGATTTACCTTTAACACTATGTCAAACTGAAGACATGAAGTTGTTCACTTCACATGTTTCTGTAACTGGTCTAGGGAAACCAAAGCAGCATTTGGTGTAGTATTTGCATTTGTTTTTGTATTTGCAACGACAATATTTGCCACATTTGTGTCTTTGAAATTGTACAATTTGTGCATGAAGATCACTATTTGTTGCTTCCGATGGAATTTCACAAGTGACATATTTTTCTATAAACTGTAAAACAGTGGCATCATTGTCTTAACCAAATTTAGGAGCATCTTTAATCCATAAAAGCTTGTGGATATGTGGTGCTCCTCTGGCTTGGTATTCTTTTCTCCAAAAGAAGTGTTGCACTTCTCTGAGGGGAGGAACAGTTTTTTTACAAATAAAGTGTAGCATAGCAATGAAATGATGATGGAAATATATTGAAACATTAACAGGATCTAGAGAGAAAAGTTCTCCAGGTGTTATCTATGTTTGTTTTGTTTTTGTTTGATATGCGTAGGAAATCATGTAAATCTTCCCATGTATATTCTGCACAACTTAATGTCACAAACCAAGTGGGTGCGCCAAGGTTTCTTATCATACAACGTACATCTCCGTGACGTCGGAACCAGTACTCTTTTGTACCACGCATGTTTGCTAACAGATTAGTTATGCTTGATTGTAAAACATCATCTTTTTCTTGCACTTTTTGTATTAATTGCATAGCTGACATATTTTGAAAGTGGGTTCCTGTTTCAATGTGTGTGCAACTCCGTAACATAGAGTTGCTAGTTCACTTTCAAAGAGTAGGTGGAATATATATTCCACATTTTGTATAAATCTGGGATCTTCAGAATACATTTGTAATGAGCGGTATTCTGATGCTGTTATCTGAATAGGTCTATCATTGTACCTTCCTCCTTTGCCAGTAGGAAAGAGTAGAGGAAAAGCACGTGCTTCTATACTTTTTTCCCATAAGCTGATTGGTGATCCTTTGGTTTGTCGCATTTGTTTCGTTTCTAGTGCATCATCTATGGTGTCATTAGAGTGTAATGGATGAATTGTATAATGGTCCAAAATATTGGATACTGTAGCAGGATCTAGAAGTTCAAATTGACCAGTTTCTGGTGACTCTTGAATTATTTCAGTTGTTTGCCTTAAGTTTTCTTCAATATTTATTTATTTGTAGAATTCATTATTGTCTTTTAGATATTGCAAGGCTTGTCTAACTTTATGTATGTCTACGAGTTGTTGCCAAATTTGTATGTCTTTTGTAGGTACACCATTTACTAAGACAATTAAAGATTGCTCTATTGGACGTTGTACTCCCAGAGTGTGCACATTTTCTTTAAGATCTAATGGTAAATAAACTACTTTGCCACAAATGCCTTTCACCAATTATGAGGGAGGTAATTTTGCCGTTTTGGGTTGAAGGCGTATTATTGCTTGAAATGGGTGCACTGTTTGAATTATGATGCTCTCATATAAAATGAGTTGTTGCAGGGGTTTTGGTAGTGGGAATAATTCCAAGTTATTTGTGATAGCACGTGAAGGAGTTTGGTTGTTGTCAAATGTTGCAGTGCAGTAAATGCACAGTATTAAGGGGTCAGTTATTTCGTATTTGTTTTCTGCTATAAGGTAGAGAGCTAATTCAAACCATTTGGAATCTTCATTGTCTTCTATTTTGTATGTTACATCTACAGTTTTTGTGTTACTTTTATAAAAAAGTTCTGCAGCAACACACACACACGGTTTGGTACTTCAGCAGAATTACTTTTAAATGTTAGTATTTCTTTTTTGCATGTGTGTAGTAGAAGGTTGCCATGTGTAGAATTGTTGCTAGTATGTTGTAAAGCTATTGCATTTTGTAAGTGGCTTTCACTTCCAAAATATTTTTTCTGGATATGGTCGATTTCTTCGAGTAGGTCTTTGGCTGTACCGTGTAGAAGAATGTTATTTAAATTGGCTAGTGCTAAAGCAGGACATTTAGCATAGTACAGTTTATAGACTAGATTTCTTATAGTTGAATGATGTGTTGATATCATTTTGTTATGACGGAAGGTGCTTTTGCAAATAGGTTCTGAAATGCAGGCTAATGAATGTCCTTGTAGTCCTGTGTATTTGCGCACTGGATAGGTATCCATATTTTGCATCACTTTCATTTTGATTTCGTCTTTGCCTTTCACATACTGATTGAGGAACTGGCGTAAAGATTTGAGAGATTGTTTGGGAATGTTACACATTGACGTGCATGGCCATTTGTATACTGGACATTCTGGTTCAGTCGAATGGAGAGGTAATTCTGAGTTTTCTGGGGATATTTTTGTAAGCAGTATTTCTTGTTGCATTATGGAATTATTAAGTTTTTCATAACCTCGTCCACTGCTATGTATGGCAATTGTGTTTACTTGGTTTTGTTTCTATGCTTCTTCATGTAAATATGGTTCTGTGCTCGTGGTGTGACTCCATTCACCTTTAAGAAGTTATTTTTGTTGACATTCCGTTTATTGAGAAGTCTTTTTTGTACTTTAGTAGTTAGTTTTGTTAGTGGTTTCATTCTGTTTAACACTAAAATAAATAACTTTCTTTTGAGAAGGATTGCATTGTCTATCAAAGCTCCTAAGATTAATTTTCTACGGTAGGTTTTAAGGGTTGTGCATGATTTGTCTCCTGTTTTTATAAGATTCTGAAGGACTCTGTGGCGGAACATTTTTGCTAAAATACTTTTTTTGGTATGGTTACTTGCTAGTATATCAAGACTTATAGGAGCAGTTTTAGCAATTCTTGTTAATGATTTCCTGTTTCATTTTACATTTTGATGGAGGAGGCAAAATTTCTGTACCGGAAGCTTGTTTTGTTTCGCTAATTGACTGTATTAGCTGTTTTGTTTGAACTTTTTGTACAAAGTCTGCTAGAGATGGATGCTTATTTTGGACACTTTTATTTTCATTTGCTCTATTTCCGCGTTGCTTTCTACGGATTTGCTTTTTGGTAGGCATTCTTTGGGGTCTGTTGAAAAAAAAAGAAGGTATGGGTTGGGCAGTTCTGCAATGTATGTGTGCTGTGTGCATGAGTGTCTGAGTATGATGGTAAAGATGTATGTGGTGGTGTGTGATTGTACATTGGGCAGCTACAATAAGTTGGGAAGGCTATTCTTCTATTTGTGTGTTACTATACTGTGGTTCAGATGACAGTAGAAACTGAGCTAGTGCTGAGGAGAAGCACTAATAGTAAATCTAATGGTATAAAATTAAAACAGTTCTTTGTTTTGTAGTACTAACATTCTACGGGTTGAGTTATGTTATTTGTGTTCCAACATTCTGCCTGCTAATCCCTGTTTAATAAATGGGGATTTGTGGGCAGAATGGGTCTGAAATCTCTTTTTGATAGGTGCACAAATTACATGAATGAACAACACAGTGGCCCTCATTACGACCCTGGCGGAAAGTAACTGACCTGACCGCCATAGCGTAAATAGCGTTTCCGCCATTGCACGACGGAGTAAAGTGCGGCTAATTCCGACCCATCGGGCACGAGCACTACGCCATGGCGGAAGTGCAAAGTCCGCGATGGCGGAAATGCCCCCAAAACGCCCCTCACCGCCGTCGTACGGCGCCCTAGGTGCAATTCCGCCACCCATCATAGCGGTCACCGTAATGAGCGGCAATCGGACAATACGGTGACCGTAAATATACGGAAACGGAAGTAAAAACATGGTCCCGGAACGGGAAACAGCACGCCGTACACCTATAAAATCAGAATTCCCACACAACCATTAAAAATACTACCCTGAGACACATCCCAACCCGTCATCCACCCTAGTGAAAACAATAAAAATGGGAAAAGTAGCGAAAAAAGCGTGCGACCGCAAGCGGCAGGTCCACTTCTCCCGTGAGGAACTCACCGTGCTCACAGAGACCCTCCAGGAGAATGCTGCCGTCGTCTTCTCGACGCAAATGACCAGGACGGCACTTGCGAACAAGAAGGCCATATGGGCCCTGGTGGCACAGCGGGTAAGTGCGGTGGGGACCGCACCCCGCAACCCACAGCAATGCAGAAAGCGATGGGACGACTTGCGGATATGCGTACGGAGCATACTATCCGCCAACCGTAACATTGCCACAGCTACCGGGGGAGGATCGGAATCACCCATCAAGTTGACCCCCTGGGAAGAAATCTGTAATCTGTACCTCCACCATTGGAATGGAGAGTATAGAGGGAGTCGGAGGGATGGAGAAAGGAGTGCAGACATCCGAAGAATCAGGTAGGTGGCCCAAATAAAACAATGCTAAATCCACAATGTCCAATCATGTGAAGTACCATGTGTCCACATAGTGCAACAGAAACACATGTCCAGGAGAACGTCCACATACATTGGCCTGATAGCGCACTTTAAAACTCACATTAAATACATAAATAATTAAAAATCCTAAAAACACCCTCTACACGTGCAGCAGGCACACCCGAACTGCAGGCTGCAAAACAACTGCATCCTCAATCCACACAAAAATGAAACCACCTCCAAGGCCCTGACCCAAATCACCCTCAGGTACCACCCCAATGCATGTGATACATTGCCATTCCAATTTCCACAGACCCATTAATAACGCTCGCCCTCCTTTACTCCACCACAGGGTCCGATTCAAACGACGAGCTCCAGGACACCCCTACCAGCACACCTGCAAAGAGGGCCAAGACCAACGGCCAAAGACCCTCCACCTCAGCTGCACGGATCAAGACACGGCAGCAGCACAAATCAAGTGGCAGCACACAGGAGGGGACTCCAACAGGCACCCCAGCAGCCAGCATGCCCACAACAGCACCACCACAGGTCCCCCCAATGGATGCCACAGAAGGCACTGCTTCTGGTGGCAGCAGCACCATAGGTGACACTGCATTAATGGCAGCATGCTCCGACACAGAAAACGGTGATGTCGATGTAGGATCCATCCATGACCTGTCTCAATCCCCCTGTTTGTTTCATCCCGTACACCATGAGGATACCAGGCAGGGGCACCCACAAGACGACGACTGGCCATCCCCCACAAGCCCTGTGGCAAGGCAACATGAGGTGATCAGCCCCTCTGTGACACCACCGCAAATGGTCATGGCACAGCAGAGGCAACAGTCCCTCGACCAGGTGATCGTGCAACAGCAGCAACTGGCCACGCTCCTCAAGGACCATGCTGATGAATGTGGGGGTACTAAGGCAGCCATAGAAACATCTACTGAGACACTTAGGGCAGAAATGGAGAGAAGTACAGAGACACTAAGGGCACAAATGGAGAGAAGCACTGAGAGCCTGAGGGTACAAATGGAGAGAAGCACCGAGAGCCTGAGAGTACAAATGGAGAGAAGCACCGAAAGCCTGAGGGGGGAACTGCATGCGACGTCCAAAGACGTATGTGCTGAACTTGCCGCTGTGCGCCGTGTGCTCACTGAGCTCTCACAAACCCTTAGGGACATGCATGGACGTGAGCAGGCAGAGACATCATCCGTTGCAAGTTCCGTCCAGGGCAGCCCCCAACGTAGATCTGGGAGGAACCTGCGCTCCACAGGCAGGGGTGCCCCTGATACCCGGAGAGGGGGCTTGCAATAGCGTCTGCCCACTGACAATGAGCATCTTTGGACACTGGTGTTCGGGGGGGAGGTAGGAGGGTGGAGGGGGGGTGTTGGGCTTACTTGGGTGGCGGGTCGATGGGGTGTGTAACATAATTTCACATATGCTATAAACATTGCACAATCATCCAATGAGATGTGTGGACATTGATCTTTGTGTACGAGGCCTTTATAGGCGTACAGTCCATATTGTGCATGTTCCAGACACACACAGTGCCACAAGTCCCGTGTCCATGTATCAGCCACCAGGCGTGAGTGCTAGAAGCATGAATCTATGATAATCTGACGAATTTCACGGCCCTCCTGTGCCTCGCAGACTCCTTGAGGTGCTGCCACATCCCCACCCTCATCATGACCATCATCAGGTGCTTGCAGTTCTGCGTCAGGGGGCATGGGCACATTTCTACGTACGCACATGTTGTGTAGCATGACACATGCCATGACCATCTTTGCAACCTTCTCATGGCGGTACAGGAGTGCCCCGCCAGACCTGCTGAGGCAGCGGAAACGAGTCTTCAGTAGGCCGAATGCCTGTTCTATGACTACACGGGTACGTGAGTGGGCATGGTTGTAGTCCTCCTCATGCTGGTTCTGTGGGTTCCGGAGTGGTGTAAGGAGCCATCTCTTCAGTGGATACCCGGCATCACCTGTATGTGGACAATAAAGGATGTTTGTGGAATGACATTGCTACGTACGCACCCCCCCCCTTCCTGCCAGGTCATTGCCGCATCACATACCCCACATTATCATGCATGAAATGAGACTCACCGAGTAGCCAGGATCTGTTCCCCGTGTGTCGCTCCATGTAGCGTGGTATTGTAGAGTTCCTCAAGACCATAGAATCATGGGTTGATCCAGGAAATCGGGCACAACAATGTGTAATGATCCTGTTGGAGTCACACACCATTTGTACATTAAGAGAATGATATTGTTTTCGGTTGCGGTACTGGGCCTCCATGGCATGTGGGACAACCAATTCCACATGGGTGCAGTCGATGGCACCAATGCAACCCGGTATGCCGGCAAGTGCATGGAATCCCACTTTTGTGTTCGTAATTTCCTGCTCCGAGCGTGGTAGAGAGATGTAGTCGTCTGCGTGCTTCAGGAGGGCATCGAGCACTTGCAATAGTGTCCGTGAGAACAGTGGCTGTTAAATTCCATGCAACTGTCCGACTGTGTGCTGGTAGGTGCCTGTGGCCAGGAAGTGGAGTACAGACACCACCTTCAGTAGGGGTGGGATGGCGGTTGGGCTATCTATCATGCTGACAAGGTCAGCGTGTGTCATTTCCACAATGGCGGTTATGGTGTCCCGGTCCAAACGGTAGAGGGTGTGGATCTGCTCATCAGTGAGGTTGAACGGATGTGCTCGGAGGCGTGGGATTGCGGGCTGCCTGCGTGGTGGTAGTGGCTGTGCTGGTGGGCCTTGCTGGCCCTGCCTTGCCCTCCTCCTCCTCCTGCGTCTCCTCTGTGCGGCCGGTTGTTGTAGTAGTTGGTGTTCGTCTTCTTCTTGAAGTTGGAGTACTTGCAGTGCTATCAGGTCCCCCAGGGCAAACATCGCTAGTCCTGCCGGTAGCATTTTGGAGTGGGTGTGGTTGTGGGAGGGGGTTGGGTGTGCAATTTATGTGTTTTCAGGCTGTATAGCCTCCACCTGTGGTGATTCATTCCACCTGTGCAAGCTGCAATCCCCTTTGGGCGTGCACGTCCCGCACACAACGCTGCAATTCGACGCATGGCATCTTGCTATTACAATCATGTATTTAATCCCGATGGCAGTGAAATATTGGTTCATATGTTCATTCTGCTATGGTCCCATTGTTTCACATACTATCTTTGCAGTCGCGAACAAACTTGTGAAGGGTCAGTGGAATGTAGTACTCGATTGACGGTGGACCCTCATGCAGCACTGTACCGAGGTTCACCGACGGGCGGGGCGTCCCATTTGTGAGTGAAGCCAGTTGCCGTTTTCACACACTGCCGCACTACATGGATGGATTTGTGATTTCAAGCGGTCACAGATGCCTTTTCGACGTGATGTTGCAAATGAGGAATTCGAAGGACAGCGCTTTCGGTTTTCGGCTAGCGGCGAGGAGACGCCCACAGGTCTGACTGCAAATATAACGTTCTATTGTTTAATGTCCTTCGGACAGGGGCCATGGCGAGAATGCAATGATTGATATGAATAGTATGGGATGCGCAATAGCGTAGTGGACAATAAGGCAGGACGTTCCCAAATACATGTTACTTCACAACACTGGAATTCCGGGCTGGAGCACGTTGGATTTTGCAGACTGCATTACGCACAGACTCAATGGAAATTTCACATGTTATGTGAGTAAATAATCAGGCGTTTTCATACCGGGATGAGGGAATGATGTATGGATGCATGGACAGATGATTTAATAGAGAGTTTGCCATGTACAGGGCTTTTTGGAATCTATCCACTTCCCCTGCGCTATGTGATGCAGGGCTGCCATAGTGGGACCATCGTCTATCTGCCCTTGTTGAACCCTCCCTGTCTCGACGCGCCTTCAAACACTTGTGTCTATGCACGTTACTAATCCCATCTAATGGATTCTGTTTTGACAGACGCATGCACACAGAGACTCGTTTGTAATAGTGTTTTCACCTCGATTTATATAGTTATGATTCGCAAGTGATTTTTGGGTGGGAATAATCCTTTTGAGTGGGCTAGCATGCATATGGCTGTGGATTTAGTGTGATCATTGAAGTGAGTAATTCAAATGAAGTTCTGATGCCCATACTATTCTTTTTCATTTCATTTGGGTGACAGGTATCTCCTCCCCTTTTGCCGCTGCCATCTGTATGCCACTCCTGCAGATGGCTTTTACTCCCGACACCTGCTGCTTCGTGTTAATCAGTGGAGCACCATTACGATCTTATGGGACGATCGCCAATGGGCCACATGCCCTTACGCAGTACTAGTGGCTAGGAGCAACATATCGACCTTTCAGCTGGACTAGTGCCTACCTAATGGGACGGCCCTGCGGTTCTAGGCGCTTCCATGTTGCCTTTTTGGACGTGAATGTAGCCCCTGTGTACCATGAAGGAACAGGGCGTCACACAAGAAGAAGCTGGTCATTTATTGCGGATGCAGCCCACAATAATGAAATATATTTTGGAGTTCATGACCTAATAGCTGTATGGGCTTGGTGATTTTGTTGTGCATTAAATTTTGATAATGATATTGACCGTGTAGCGTTATTCTTTGCAAGTAATGTAGCATATTCCTATTTGTGGAGCGATGTATTGTGAGAAGATCTGCATTGGGTTCCGGCTTCTGAGTATAGTTGCGTGGTACTGTACTGGCCGCGTTTGCCTACGAAGCCCAGTGAGGTCAGGGATAGGGGCTGCCATTATGACTGTTTTAATGATGTCATGCTCAGGGGCGGGGGATTAGCTTTTGTGTAACAGATGCCGGTCAGCCAGGTGGATTGGTGGAATGATGTGATTATCAGAATATGGCTGGTCACAGGTGCCTGTGTTTGCGTGCGTTTCTTGGAGGGAGACTGAGGTCATGTCCATTGGAATAGCTTCTGTATTTGTGCCATCTGTGCCCTGCAGCTCCCATTGGCCCCTCCTGAGATGAGCCTGGCTGCTCAGTCACTCTGCCAACTTGTGTGGTACATGCTTATGCTGATGGTTGGTTTGTTTACTGGCAGGAGTTCAGGGCTGGTGCAGTCTCACTCAGGATACTGCTTTGAATGTTGCCTTACACTGGTGTCAAGCGATGGGGGGCCTGTTTTTGTTTGTCTCATATTTCAGTTCATGTTGCTGGACTTGAACCTTCACATGCCTGTGCTGCATCAGTACGGCAATGGTGCCATGGCAAATATGGATGGCCACTCACAAGGCACTTGGAGCCCCTAGATTCATTTGTTCGTTGACATGCATGGGTGACTTGTACATTTCACTGGTTGCATTGTGTGACTTCAATGCACCTACGAGGAGTTGTGCAATGTGGGCAGGGAGTGGTGTACAGGCACTCAGTAGGGCCTTTTACGGTTGGTTCGCGATGCCGTACTTCTCACCATGGCGGAATGGTACTTTCCGCCATGCTTGATGGCGTTAGGTATATGTCCGCTAGGGTCAGAATTCGCGTACCATTGCGCCATGGTGGTAATTACGGTTTCGCATGGCGCGCGTGCGCGTACTTGGTGCAGTTAGCGTTGGTGTTCACTACGGTGTCGCTAATGGCATCGTACTTTACGGTGACGGGTCATAATCGCACCGAGCGCTATTCGATGGCGGTATTGCATTTCCGCCATCGTTTTTCGATTTCCGCCAGGGTCGTAATGAGGGCCAGTGTGTTTGAGTAACAGTGAGAATATTAAGGTAGTATTGTACTTACTCTTTTTTGTGGAATGAGGAGGTTTCTTCGGATATGTTTGTAGTTCAGATGCTGCTGATTATCAGGAACGTGGTCTTCACTGCAATTGTAAAAGAAAGAAGTTAGTAATTTTGTGTGTTTATAGCACTGATGTTAATTTAGACGTTGATTTTTATGTTTTTGTAGTAGTATTCTTGTTTTATATCTGAACATAGTGTATGCATGCATTTCATTTGACTATGTGCAGCCTTTATATTTTATTTACAATATGTTAGTTCAACATGGTTTGCTAATGAGTAGAATTTTAAGTGTATGAAATTCACTTGGTTTTTTAAAGCTGTGTTGTAGATAGCAGACTGGTTTCGAAGTGACAGTTGATTATAGTAGATGGTAAAAATTGCAATAAGGTAATTTTATAGGTTATGCAGGTTTAGTGGCATTACTCTGTTTATATGCATTCATAAGAGTTGTACATGTACTGTGAATAAAATATGCATACCTGTAGTTTGTATTCATGCATGTTGATATGCATGCAGCTGTAAGTAGAAATCTTGGAGACTTGTAGAGTAGTTTTTGTAGTACGTGCTTTCCAATGATATGAGACTTGTACTCAGAGTGATCAACAGTACATTTGAAGTGCGGAACTCTGATGATGGAGTTAGATGTAGAGGTCTTGGATGTGATTGGTGGATGGTTGTGTGACTGCTTAACTGTATCCAATGAGGGAATGGCACCGAGAGTGATGTGGAAAGGGTAGAAGGGCTGGCTAAGAGTTACATGCTTCTCAGACACCGCGGCTCTCCGCGGATAGGGTTTGCCACATACAGGGTTTTCCAGCAAATCCAGCATAGAAAGGGGACTGTAGGGATCAGCAAAACAGATGTTGAGGTTGTGGATTTGTGTTGAAAGAGACTGTGTGTAGTGAAGATGGCAGAGGTGGAGAAAGTCAGGGTGTTGGTGCTTGGAGATATGTTTGTGCATGGTTTACAGCAGTATGCTCAATGCAGGCATGTGACAAAAAATTTCGATGTTAAAGGAGTTGAGGTGGTCTGGAGCACTGTGTCTGATTGCAATGTACAGGCAATTTTACTAGTTTGTGAAGAAATGGGCAGGATGAACAGTGTGCATATGGTAGTTTTGCACTATAGTGCTTTCCATTTGGGGTATGTCAGTGTCGCTAATTTGTTGGCACATTTGGAACACTTGGTTCAATCAGTAATGAACATCCTTCCAAATGCCAACGTAATTTTTTCTGGATTACTACCTAGGGCAATATGGGACAATAGTTCTGTGTTTTGTCCTCAGCAAAACATTGGTAGGTGTGCAATCAACCGAGGTTGTGTGCTTCCATGCTTAGAGCTAGTATGTTTTTCTGTAATGATGAGAATATTGATTCCAGTAATACTGTTTATTTTCAAGAAGATGGCATTTCCTTATCTTTTTTGGGAAATGCCATGCTGTTTTGGAATATAAGGGATGCTTTGGAGAAGGTTATGTGAAGATTTTAGTAGTAAAGTAAGAAGAGAAAAAACAAAAAAAACAGAATAACAGGTGTCTGTCAAGCATCTGCAAAAAAACCCCCAAAAAACGCTCTTTTCAGAGCCAACCTCAAAGGGGAAATGGGGCACAGTATTTAAATTTACATTCACCACGCTCAGATTTTCGATATGTTCGCAGACATGGCGGTAGTCCGCGGACAGCGCGTATTACATACAGGGGTTTGGGGGTGGAGAGGCATGCACATGAGAATGAGCAGAGCTAGGGATTGGTCAGTAAAGTTTACTGGGTGTGTTGTGTAAGGAGAGAGTTTGTCAGACTGTCTTTTTCCAGAGAGAAGAAAAGATAGCTATGGCTGTATGTTTCCGAAAACATATTATCTGGATTTTGGGAGACTCATGGATACATTGGTTGGAGGTGCATGCAGAACGCTGTGGAGTAGCTGCAGTTCTTGGATTCCCTCATGTGGAAGTGCACTGGCATGGAGTGCGTGGAATGAAGTGGCTGGACTTGGTACCTCTCTCTGCTACTTTGGAGATAGAGCATCATCCAGACATAATTAGAATTCATTGTGGAGGGAACAGTTTAGGACATTTGTCTGGAATTTCCTTACAATTTGCAATGAAAGAAGGACTTGGGAGGGTCATGGAAATGTTTCCAAATTCATCAATGACATTTGTGATGTCATTTTTGATGTCCTGGGTGTTAGTCTTCGCAGTGCGCGGTGGTGGCGCGAGTTATGATTGCTTAGTTTACCATAACTGGCGAATTTCAGGGGTTTTTCGGTTTTACTTGGAACCATTACGTCCCTTTAACAAAGTGTTTTTACTGAATTTCATAGGTTTTTAGTAGCTCAACTTAACCATAACGTCCCTTTAAGAACGTTTATTTACTGAATATGTATATAGCCAATTGTCGCACTGAACACTTCAACACAATAAGGAATATTCTGGCATTGTTCATGTTTTCATGGATTGAATGTGTTAAGGTGATTTGACCTTCCGCTAAAAATCAACTCCCCTCCCCACCTGCCTCCCTTCTAGCCCAAAACACACACCACTGGGATCTCTCTGATCTAGATCAGTGTTTTCTTTACAGCCTATTTAAAAGTGGCTTAATTGCAGCTATAAACGAGTCCCTGGAATAACAGAAGTTTCTGAATTTAATGTGCCTTCGGTCATTTGATTTATAAGCAGTATATGATTCCTTGCGTCTGTTCCTCAGGCTGAATTTCTATTAAAAACAAGCTTTGGCAAAGCCAAAGGTTTCAGCCATTATATAGGGATTATAAAGGATGTTGCCATCTTATTTCCAAGAAGGACCATTAGAGAAGTGCCTGCAAAATGTAAATTCCATACCTATACAAAAGGCAAAACTGTTTGCATTGCCAATGTTTTTTGTTGATATCATTGGTATGTGCAGAGCTAGCAATTTGCCCCTTTTGACTAAAGTAAATTTTAAAAAAAACGAACAACAAAACACCAAATACTTTTTTTCCTGACACTTTAATGGATCTACTGTCCAGAGCTAATGACAAACAAAAATAAGTCTTGGTTGACAGTGTGATCTTGAGTAAAACTTTTAATATGTTGTTGCATAGCATCAGTGTATCAAACAAAAAGGACATTTCATTGAAAAGACACCTCCAATTGTTAAAAAGTCAATTGTCCACGAGGGGGAGCTGTTGAGCAGTGGACAGGATGGCGAACAGAAAGAAATACAAAATAGAAACGCCGCAAATTATCTCACGCAAAGAGGACGCTGCCTTAGCTCGTAACTATTTTATTACAGCGGTACTTTTCTTTTTTAAGTAAAAATTGAGGAGAAACGCGGCAGACAATACCTTCTCCCATAGTGTCACACTTCTGTCATTTAAGAGGCCCTGCGACAGGGAGCTTGGAAATGCCAAGGGGAAGCGTTTTCGTAATATCGACAAAGACAGACCAAGTGAATCTACCATCTGTTTAAGACTATAATTAGTCTCTGGCTGTCACACGAGAATGTAAGCCACTGGAGACGGGCTACTTGGCTCAATTGGGGCAATCTTAAGCACTTTTGGGCCTTGGCACAGACACCTTTGTGAGCCCCTCCATCGAACATACGGAATTAAGGGATCCAGCAATCAAAATAAAAATGGAGAACTCCCTTTCAGTACCCTTACCCTATTCCTTCTTGAATGCTAAACAAATAGCATTTCACGGACAACATTAGCAGTCCACTACAGTGGTACATGTGTTCTTTCATAGGCACAGGACACTTTTCATCAATAGCAGCGACGTGGAAGGTAAACTCGCCATAGTAAAAGAGGAAGGTTTACTGGCCATAGTATAATTGCAGAACACACAGTGTGTATAAAAGTTGCACATAGTACAGAATGTATAGCCAATTCAGATTAGCTGCCTCGCAGGATGCAAAAGTGTACAGGCGACCAATCGGAAACAAGGAGAATGCTATGCATAGCAAAGATAGTGGATGCAGTTTAGAAGCTAGCAGGAAGGTGTCCTATCCAGACAACAATTAGACAAGGGGTATGGCTTTACAATAGTGTTGACATTAGAGAGCAATGGAACACGTGGCTCTGGTCTGCAATACATACTCACTGTTATTATAGAGGAAGCAATGCCACAGCCAGTGAAACCATGAGCAAAGCTTTTTGGAAAATCATACGTTGAGGGCGAAATCACTCTAAAATTCTGACAATTTTAAAAGGTTTAGGGACTGTCAATTTTGATAGATTCAGCAAAAAAGATTAAAAGAGATGTCCAGGATCACACACTGATTAAGAAGTGAAGCTGGGGGTCGTGGCCACACTGCCATTTCTGCATTTCACCACTTTCTTTTCCAGTTGTTACAATGAACTAAAATAATTCCATTTTATAGAACTGAATTGGAAAGAACACAAACACATAACCCAAGATGACAATTTTAAAAAACAAAATGTTATAGAAGCAAAATGGAAATGATACTAGATTCATTGGGCCTCATTACATGGTAGGTGGTAAGGGTTAACGGTCACCGGTAAGGGTACCGGTGACTGTTAACCCTTACCGCCTTACTACGAGGTCCCTTTACGGGACCCGACCTTAACGGCTTAAAAGCCTTTAAAGTTGGGACCCGCAAAGGGACCTTGGTGCTAATTACGGTACCGCAATTTGCGGTACCGTAATTAGCTCCTTCCCCATTCCCATTATGCTTTATGGGGCAAAAATGGGAATGGGGAAGGGCCATGGAGAAAGGGGGAATTACCGCCCCGCCAACATTGGAATGGGGTGGTAATTCCCCTTTCCTCCATGGTGGTACCGGTATGGTACTGGTGGCAACCATGGTGCTAATAGCACCATGGTTTACTGCCTACCGTGTAATGAGGCCCATTGTCTGCGTCACCAAGGAAAATATATAGGTACTAACTGATGTGATCTTAAAAAGATGTATTCTCAGTTTCTCGTTTGTATTTTAAAGCTTTAAATACACCCGAAAAACAGGCTTGTGAAATTGTTATTTAAACATGTGCAGCAAAACCTTTGAATCGTACAGAAAAACAACCTTTTTTTTGTCAAATAAGCAGATCTTAAAATATGCTTGTCAGAGGCCTGCTTTGCTCTCGTCTGTCTAGAACCCCTTCCACCGGAAAGAAAGATCCGGTAATGAGCTAAACAATGCCACAGCATGTGTGAAAGCACACATATTCACATAAGGCAGCACAGCAATGTCACTGATATAATATCCTGGATCACAGTGGCATCTGCTGGCAAGGCCAGGGTACAAACATGAAAGCTTTGGTTGCACAGTCTAGATATTGGATTCCTGATCACATCTCTGGACTAAGATTTTATGCTCATCGTTGGCGGTAGCTGCCTACGTTTTACTACTCCCCATCTGAACAAACCAATTTCAAAACCTTCACCGTACTGATGCCATGTTAGTGTATATAGCAACCACTATCTGGTGCAGGTTCATTGGTGATAACAGCACCTGTTGTGCTACAAAACTAAGTACAATACATGCAGGTTTATCGACTTCAGGCATAGGAATGGCTGAGTCTGCCTTGCTAGAATTTGGTATTGTAATCTTGCACACGAGCACAGATCTCTGCAATACGTGCTTAACACACTGAGCTATCTTCTGGACCATCACTGCACTCATATTTATCAATACGCATGTCAACTTTGGCTATTGCACGTGATCAAAATATTCCCCCCCAGAAAGATGAAAAAGGAGTTGTGCCCTTTGAACGCGCAAACTATATTTACCACAGTGAACAAAGAAAGAATTACAGGACGAATTGATCAGAGGAGAATATTCTTGTAAAAAACAGAGATGCACTGTTTAGAGCCTCAGGAGCACACTATAAAATATCCTGATGTTTGCTATTTAAATTTGGTGAACAATGGGAAGTGAATTCTTTAGATTCTTTAGATCAGATTCTTTAGATCAGGCGGCCCAAGTGCTCATTGTGCCTTCCCATAATGGCGTCTCTGGCAATGCTGTGCCATTGATGGCAGATCTGCCCCTCCCCCTTCTCTGAGAATTCAACTAGGGGCTTGGACGTGCCTGCCAGTGACACTGGATGGCAGGTGCTTAGTGCCGTACGCGTGAGTGAGAGCTTAAGTGTGACTGACACATCCCCACTGTAAGCTCCAGCCAAGAAACTGCAGAAGTATCATACGGGCACACAGGGTACGCACGTGCCTGGGGGCTCCCTTGGCTCCAGCCTCTGCTTTTTATATTGTTTTATCTCATTGAGTCAGCAGCACAGACTCAAGCCTGCTCACACTCTCCTTCATTTTGGAGGAAAGCATGTACACACTGCAATTCTTCAGCACCAATGTCAAACAGCAGCAAATGGTTACAATAGTTTGTTTGTTTGTTTGTTTGTTTGTTTGTTTATTATTTGTAATGTGCCAGAATACCCTAAGGCAGGGGTCCCCAACCTTTTGTGCACAATGAGCAAAATTGGCATATCAAATGAAATGGTGAGCAACATCCATTTTTCGACGGAACATATCTGCGCACAGTTGGCGGACAAACGATTGCAACACAAATTAGACATGTGGAGTTTGGTGGCATCTCAACGTTACCGCTACTTGTTCTGGCGTTATCACTGCCAGATTCCAAGTGGTGGTTTGGCACTCTAGTCCCCACTGATGGAGTCCATAGGACTCCAGGGTGGACTTCGGTGCTATTTGATTGATAGAAACATACTGTGGCATAATTTACATTTTATTGGGGTCTGTGACAAATCTGTGGATGTTGCCCCTTCTCTCCCAGGTGGGAGACCGTTCCCATGGGGCCAGGGTGGTGAATCCTCGGTACAATAGTTCCTCTGGTGTTGATGCAAAGGGAGAGGATCATATGGGAGAAGAAACCCTTCATGGGACTAGGGATGACCAGCCCTTGAGAACACGGTATCCCCACCAATCACCAGACTCTAGACCCCCCCTTCCTATAACCCTAAGAACTACCCCTTCCCTAATAGTCTCATGAGTTCTAGTCGCCCTGGCATTTTTCTAGAAAGTACTGGTACTATGAAGAGCACAACCGACCCAAGGGAGATCATGGGTAGAAATACTGAGACGAGGAAGAATAGGGACGAGTTGAAAGATAAACTATTTACAACCTCTGTGATGAAGAAGATGCATGGAGGAATGTAGAGTGCCCCGTGGAACCAACGTGAGTATGCTAGGCAACTTGGAATAAGTACTGGGACGTAGAGGAGGAGCAGAGGCATGAGAGTACTTCTAAGAATCACAATGAGCGGTCTAGTTGTTGCTGGCTGCTCATTGGTCAATGTAGAGTAGAAAATGAACAGAGACTCAGGAAGAAGGTGTCTAATCCTCCATGGAGGAACTGCAGGAGCCAGCATGGCACAGGAAGGTGCAAGGAAGCACACAAGGATGCCAAGAGGGGAGCTGGACGGACCAGGACAAGTCCAGAGTGGAAGGACCAGAAGGCTAGCTGGCAGAGAGAAGCTCCCGGTGTTCCTGAAGACTGGGAAGTGTTTGAAGGGAAGACGACGCTGCTCAGGAAAAGATTGACACTGCAGTGTTCCCGGGCAGACCAGAGCCCACTACAAGGCTCCCTCCCTAGAGGTAGGGGGGAGTGCTCAGACTGGCTGGTATGAAACTAAGAAGATGCAGTCAGCATCTTCATAGTCACAGGACCTGGCAGGCATGTGAACCAGGTCTGTCCCGCAACTAGAGAAACTTAAGGGTCTGGGACCCACCAAACGAAAGCAACATGAGTCCTTCTCCTCGTGGCGGTACTTTAGAGAAAAGGGCTCCAAGTACATACACACAAAGAAGAGGTGCTGGGACCCACTACACGAGAACCACAAGAGTCCTCTTCCTTGTGGTGGTGGTAGTTGGGAGAAGAGGGCTCCCAGTTCCCGACCATAAAGAGGGGTCTGGGACCCAATCCCATGAGAAGAAGGGAAACCACAGAGCAATTTACTAAGGACCATACTTGGCAGGGAAGTGAACCAAGTTGTTCCAAGCGGAAAGAGAGAGAAGCAAAGATCTGGGACCTATAAGAAAAGGAACCATGGCAAGGGAATCATTGCCCCTGGTTGTGTTGCAAGAAATAGATAATTGCCAAGAGAAGGAACCAAGACATGGGAGACATTGCGCCTGGTAATTGCAAAGTTTGTGTAACAGAGAAATATCTAAGAACTTTATGGAACTTTGTTTTACGTTTAGGAACTTTGGGTTTGGAACCTTTGTTATTGGAACACTTTGATTGGATCTACAACCTATTCTTCTGAATTAAGAAGACCTTGGGCCTCATTATGACCCAGGCGTTAACCATGGCGCTATTAACGCCATGGTTGATGCCGGTATTTTACCGATTGCGCCATGGTGGATGGCGGAATTACCGCCCCATTCCAAGGTTGGCGGGGTGGTAATTCCCCATTCACCATTGGCCCTTCACCATTCCCATTTTTGCCCCCATAGGGCTCAATGGGAATGGGGAAGGCGGTAATTACGGTACCACAAATTGCAGTACCGTAATTACCTCGAAAGTCCCTTTGCGGGTTCCTTCCTTAACGGCTGGTAAAACCAGCCGTTAAGGTGGGGACCCACAAAGGGACCTCGTAATTAGGCGGTAAGGGGTTAACGGCGCCACCACCTTTTACGGCGCCATTAACCCCTTACCGCCTGGGTCGTAATGTGGCCCCTTTTGTTTTTTTATAGTTTAGTCAATAGTGTGAGGGATGGAAATAGGCTTTGGACTTGTGACAATAGACTACTTTAGACAAAAACACCCTGACAGTTTCCTTAGTTTTGGTTGAGGTAGGGAAACCCCTCTCAGCTTTAGGGAAGTTTCCCCAATCTCCCAACCTTTTACTTTCAATAAAAGTGTATGCCAATCAACATGAGCCCACTGTGTCTGAGTCCTATTTCTACACCCTAACAGATCACTAATGGTTTATTAAGTCTTATCGAACAGTGATATGCAGACATTTCAGCATCTGTCTGATATACAAGATTGGGGGATTATACATTGTTTTCCACCACATATAAAGGTGAAAAGCAGGGATGTCAGATGGCCCCAATGTATTGTTTTTGGATGTTAATTCTAGTATTTCTCTTAGGAAATGTAATCCACCCTCTGAAGAGTTCATTTGATAGCATGCTTCTTTATGCAGAAGACACAGCTATTTTGGACTTGCCTGTGGCAGGTCTCCAACCGAGACTTCTAAACACAAGTTACTATTATAAGAACTATAGTATGATAAAAACAAAAATTATGATGTTCTGGAAAAGGGTGAAACCTTGTAGCTAGTTTTTAAATGAATGTAGAAATGAGGGGGCAGTCTCATTTTTATTTGAGCCTACTCTTCTCAAAACCAGTGCTTGCGTCAATCATTTTAAGAAGACAGCTGAAAAGGCATCATTAAGGATTAAAGGGCTTTTTACATTGGTATTTCAAGTTTGGGGCATTCTGATCTGAGAAGTGCCTGGAGGTATATAAGTCAAAAGTCTGTTCCATGATTTTTATCGCAGCGAAATCTAGGGTGGTTCAAACGGTCATGTCATGGAGGAGTTGCAAAATATATTCCTGTGCCAAATAGGAGGCATCCCTGCCGATACACTTGGTAGTGTCTTATGAGCTGATTTGGGGGTGTTCAATTTGAAAGTGTTGGGCCAGTTAAGATAGTTTACTTATTCTTTAAAAGCACGTCTGGAATGTTCTGCTAATCAAAGTGAATTTCAGTGCAAGTAAAGTTGTAGCCTTCCCTGGTAAAGAAAGCTACTTGAGGTTATAGACAGTTGTAAGGCACTGTCCATTTTGATAGGGATGGGATATAACTGCATTTGCCACATGAAGTCACCTCAAAATAGCTCCAAAAGCAAGAGCTTGTCCGATGGAAATAGAGGCAGATGTGCAAAATATACATAGGCTGCCCTCTTTAGCCTTATATACAGACTTGCGTACATGTATAAGATTTCGAGGAGAAATCGGTGAAATAAGATCCCCAGAAGGCAGGAGGCTAGTGGTGAAGGTACATTTAAATGTACCCACTCCTCAATAAATTAAGGTGTGCAGGAGGAAGCACAAAATGTGCTTACAAACTAGGAGTAGAAGATTTGGTTCATTTTTTGTTAATTTGTCTTGGTTTCTCTGTTTTGCATAAGCATGGAATGCATGGGAGCTATGTTTTATATAATTAATTGTAATGATCAGGCTTTTATATATAGCATGTTTGAATATGTTAGAGTTGTTTTTTTTTTATTTTGTGCTTGTTCTGTGTGAATTGTATGAGAAATATGATGCATGTTTTTAAATATTGCTAACTTAATGGAGAAATACGATTACATTTTAATGGAGAACTGCAGGTCATTACACGGTAGGCTTTAAAGAACACTTCATTGGGGCTTTGGAGGTTAACTCCTAAGAATTATTTGGGAATGTTATTGCAAATGGTGCATTTTAAAGCTCCAATGGGCTGCTAAATTAGTGAACAAGTAGTTAGGAATACAAATAACACCTTTCTTTTCTCTGCCCAAAAGGGATTTTACGCAAGACTTAGGCCCTCATTACAACCCAGGCGTTAAGGAGTTAACGGCGCCGTAAAAGGTGGCAGCGCCGTTAAACCCTTAACGCCTGATTACGAGGTCCCTTTGCGGGTGGCACTTTAACCCCTGCTTTTAGCAGGCGTTAAAAAACCAACCCGCAAAGGGACCTTGGTGCTAATTACGGAGCCGCAATTTGCAGCACCGTACTTATCGCCTTCCCCATTCCCATTGAGCCCTATGGGGCAAAAATGGGAATGGGGAAGGGCCATGGCGGCATGGGAAATTACCGCCCCGTCAACCTCGGAATGGGGCGGTAATTTCCCATTCCGCAATGGCGGAGTCGGTAAGTTACCGGCATGGACCTTAGTGCTATTAGCACCATAGTCCAACGCCTGGGTCGTAATGAGGGCCTTAGTGTCAAACATTTGTCAGAACTATGAGCATTTGATGGCTTCTTCATAGAGGGGTGTGGTGGTGTATTTGGATTCCTTAATCAGCCTTTTAGTATAAACGTATTAACAGTAAATTAATTGCATTTGAATATAGGGCAAATTAATTATGAAAAATGTGGCATGCATTTACCTTCTTATCTATGGGCAGAGTATCAAAACAATGACAATTTCTCCACTAGGACACTATCTAATAATGAAAATAGTTGACACCAAAATTAATATTGCATATTAAAATGCATGGTGGCATCAAACACAAACCTCAATTGTACAAAAAGCGGTGCATACAAATGATTTAATAAAGGAAAGTTGGGTATGCATGACACCTATTTGTCAATTATGCTCCTATTAGCAAGGAACAGAATAGGACTATTTTCTCCAGGGCACAAACATGGTTCAATTATTACACTCATTAATACATTTGTCAGCTGGGCAAAGTAACTGAAGATGACAGGGTTTTAACAATGACTACTATATTAAGTAAGGACATTTACTGAAAATTAATTTGCACGGTGGCAACAAACACAAATCTTGTATGTATAAAAATAAGCCAGCTGGAACCATAGTAGGCTCATTGGCCAACATTATTGCACAGTCCAGGACTCTGTACTAGCTATAGTGCTACTGAAGTTTCATTCCTTCAGCACCTCCTTCTAGGCCTCCACACCATGGCCCAGAGCAACTGGTGAGCAACAATTTAGGGTGCAGCGAGCAACATGTTGCTCCCGAGCTACACGTTGGGGAACCCTGCCCTAAGGTAACAGGGCGCAGCAGTTACATGAATTTGCGAAGCTTAGTTGCAGCAATAACGATATATACATACACATACACAAAATAATAATAGCAGGATTATATACATATATACAGGTTAACACAGGTGAGTACAATGGGCCTCATTACGACCCTGGCGCTAAGGGGTTAACGGTGCCGTAAAAGGCTGTGGCGCCGTTAACCCCTTAGCGCCTAATTATAAGGTCCCTTTGCAGCTCCCGACCTTAATGGCTGGTCTGGACCAGCCGTTAAAGTAGGGACCCGCAAAGGGACCTTGAAGGTAATTACGGTACCGCAATTTGCGGTACCGTAATTACCACCTTCCCCATTCCCATTGAGCCCTATGGGGCAAAAATGGGAATGGAGAAGGGCCAATGGGGCATGGGGAATTACCGCCCCACCAACCTTGGAATGGGGTGGTAATTCCCCATTGCACCATGGCGGACTCGTTACAATACCGGCAGCAACCATGGTGCTAATAGCGCCATTGGTTACCGCCGGTGTTGTAATGAGGGCCAATATGTACAGATGTCAGGGGTATGCAGGACTTAGGGACTCAGTTTGTTAGAAAGCTTACGCCTTCAACCATGAAATAATCGTGGATCGGAAGTTTTGGTAAGGTAAATCCATTCTGAGAGTTGGTGGTAGGGAGTTCCACAGTTTAGCCGCTTTCACTGGGAAGCTGTTGCCCCCTATAGTGGAGCGTTTGTAATTGGGGACAGAGAGGCAGTCTATATGCTGTTCTTGTGGGTCTCAGAGAGGTCTGTCTATGAAATCTGTCGATCAGGTAAATAGGAGCAGCGTTATTGAGGGACTTGTAGGTAGGTGAAGCAGTTTTTAGGAGAATTTTGTCTTTGATGGGGATCCAATTGTCCTGTTGGCTGTATACTGTGATATGATCTCTTCTAGAGATGCCCAATGCCGCTCTAAGAGCGTTATTCTGGAGAGTTTGTAATTTGCTAGTGGTAGCTTTGGAGGACCCAAGATAGAGAGCGTTGCAGTAGTCCAGACGGGACAATATAACAGCTCTGGCAAGGGTCAAGCAGCTAGTGTTGGATAGAAAAGATTTGGCTGCACGGATCAATTTGCACGTGTAGGCCGTGGAAGAGGCTAGTGAGTTCACCTGTCTGTTGAAGGAGAAGTTGGAGTCCAAATAGAAGCCGAATGTTTTAACTTCATGTCCCACCCTGATACTGTTGCCATCGATCATGAAGGATGAATAGGCAGGGCTTAGTTTCTTTAGGCTGGCAGTAGTACCCAAGGTGATGAGTTCAATTTTATCATCGGTTTATAGTGATAATACCGAATACAAAAATCTCGAAAACAAAAATCTCGAAAAAAAAGGCCGAAAAAAGAAATATCGGATTTTTTTTATGACGTTTTTTTTTCGAAATGGGGGGGTTCCCACCCCCAACCCCCCTTTTTATTTTTTTTTTTATTTTAACCCTTTTTTTTACTTACCTGACCCCAAAAACACATATAAATAAATAAATAAATAATTAGATATTTTTTTTTCCGGGATTTTTGTTTCGATATTTTTGTCATTCGGTATTATTTTTTCGGCCTTTTGACTGATCACCTTTATCATCATTCAGGCATACTCCATGCGTGGCCATCCATGCCTGGAGGATGATGTACACTCTATTCACCAAGGCCAAATCCTTCTCATAATCTCCAGAAAGCGGAAGGATGATCTGGATATCATCTGCATAGTTAGTGTAGGTGATCCAGATCATCGAAAAGGGGCTTGGTAAATATATTGTACAGTGTGGGGGAGACACAGGATCCCTGTGGTACACCACAGGTGATAGGTATGGGGTCTGCTGCATCTGTAGGCGAAAAGACCCTCATGGTTCTACCGTTAAGGAATGATCTAATTCATGTAATGGCCTCGGCGGAGAAGTGAGCTGATGTGTGTAGGTGTGAGCATAGGACAGAGTGGTCAACCAGGTCGAATGCTGCAGAGAGGTCCAGGAGGAGGAGTAAGGCCCTTTGGCCATTATCTCTGAGCATATCAATCTGTGCTTTAAGGTCAATAAGAGCGTCTCAGTCCCATGTTGGGGACGGAAGCCTGACTGTCTGGCTCCTAGTAGGTGATGTTCTTCCAAGTGCTTCTGTATTTGTACATAGGTGACCTTGTCCAGGATTTTTAGAAGGAATGGTATGGTCGTTATGGGTCTATAGTTTGTGGGAGAGGCTGGGTCAAGTGTGTTTTTTTTTAGTAGAGGTAATACCCAAGATTGTTTTAGATTAGTGGGGATGGAGCCGGTAGAAAAGGAGGTGTTCATTAACCTTGTGATGAAGGGGGAGAGGTCGCGAGCAGCGTCTTTAATGAGCTGTGCCAGGCACAAGTCTCCCTGACAGTTGGAGGGTTTCAAAGACAGGATGATTTTTTCAACTTCAAGTATGGTCACTTTGGTGAAATCAAAGCGGGTGGTTTCCCTTAAAGTCGGCTTTTCAGGTGGTTTGGTCAGGTGGGGGTTGTTCAAGGAGGCTTTTTTACACAAGATTTTTGTAGGGTAGCAATCTTGTTAGCTAGGGCATTTTGGATTTCTGAACACCAATTCTTATCTTTAATGCAGGTATCTGGTGGTGCTATGGGGGTTTCTACTTCTTTGAGGATAGAGAATAATTCCTTCATGTTTGATTTGGCTTGGGAAATACGGGAGTCAAAGGAAATACGTTTTGCTAGGAAGATTTCTTATTTGTACAGGGCCACTAGTTTAGTGAGTTTGATTTTATTGGCTACTGATGGGACTTTTTCCAAGTAGCCTCACAGTTTCTTTTTTTCTGTCTTAAGTTTTTAAGGAATGGTGTATACCATTTGTTCAGGTGCATTTTGGGCTTGCTTCGTCTGAGTTTGAGAGGGGCGATTAGGTCCAGTGAGGTGGACATAATTTTATTGTATTCCTCGACCAAAGTCTCAGGATCCAGGTTGTCAGGGAGTGTGTTGAGTGTACGGAGTACGTTCGGGATAAATCTCTCCACAGTGATACTCTTTTTATTCTCGTGAGTGTGGGTGGAGCCCTGCTGGTTGGCATGGGTGGAGGTTTAGTGGTGGAGAGCGAGAACGATACCAGGTGGTGGTCAGTCCAGGCAAGTGGTGAAATGTTGGTAATGTTAGCTAGACAATTGTAGTCAGACACCCAATCGAGTATTCTACCTTTGGCATGGGTAGGTTCCATATTTCTTTGGGTAAATCCTAATTTGGTAAGGGTATTGAGCGTAGTGATGGCAAGTTGATCTTCCGTGTCATTGAAACCCATGTTGAAGTCTCCAAGGGGGAGAACTTGAGTGGAATTTTTAAGGTTGGTGGATAAAATGGTATTAATGTCCTCATCAAATGTGCCTATTGGGCCTGGAGGGCGATAGATCACCTGGATGTTGAGAGTTTGGGCATTAGTAAGGGGAACTTTGACTGAGAGTAGTTTTCAAGAGGGGACATTGATGGTGGTAGCTAATCTCATAATAAGACTACATTTGTGGATAATGGCAACACCTCCTCCTCTAGAGTTGGGTCGGTCTTGTCTCAGGATAGAATAATTTTCTGGGACTGCAAGCATGAGCATAGGGCCTTCTGCCGGATGAAGCCATGTCTCCATGATAGCAAGGAGGTCAAGGTCTTTTTTAAGAATCAAGTCTGCAATTTCTGTTGCATGAGCTACTAACGATCTGGCGTTGATCAGGGCTCCCTTAGTTTGGGGACTCACTGTGGTTGTGGCAGTTGTAGTGGGAGTGAATTCCTGTGTCATTTTGGTATTGCTCTGATTAGTGGGACTGTGTGGGGGTTTAGGGTGGTAATTCTGAGATGAGTTAGGTTTTGGGTTATTTAGGCTGTCAGTCGTGGATCTTAGTCTCTGTGCAGTAGGCATTGAACGGGCGAGTGGCTTGTAGATTTTAGCTAGTCTAGCTCTGAGTCTTAAGTTCCTGTCTATGGTGAGGCAGGGGGAGCTGTTAGGTGGCACTGGATGTGAGTCATTTATAACTAAAGGTGAACTACTAGTTGATTTAATGTTAGGTATGGTTGAGTACATAATGATCGGATGGTGAGGTGGCATACTGAACAGTGCTATATTCTTTATAAGGAGCAGGCAGGCAGGCTGATGAACAGAGGAAACATGCTAAGTGGTTATAGCAAGTGTATTCATAAAAGGATATATAGTCTGGCGCTTAGGAGAGATGCTTGGACTTGGGCCGATGCAAAATTAGGCTCTCGGACTGTGCAGTGGCGAGGCAAAGGACGTAGTGCAGGGCAGGGAGAGATACTGGCCTCAGTTAAGTGAGTGGGTGTATAGATTCAGTCTCAATGCCCTTGTGGCGTGTATCCCATGCGCAAACAATGCAGAGCATCAGTGGGCACTATAAGGGAGCTAACCATGCATTGGCAGTGCTGTGCTAGCATGGGAGACTGTCATCGTTTTAGGAAGAAAGAGGATTGTTGGGATGCACATGGGTGGCACCTGGAGATAGTCTAGGCACAGGTGGCTAACAAGCAAAAGTGAACCTCTGGGACAGAATAGACATGCATCACAAACAACTAAAAATCTAAATAAAGCAATAGGCCAACGTGTCATGAACAATATCTAGAATCTAGACTGAGTTGAGATGGGATAATAACAACTAGAATCGGCTAACAGGCAATAGTGAACCTCTGGGACAGAATAGACATGCATCATGAGCAACCAAAAATCGAAATAAGGCAATAGGCCAACGTGTCATGAGCAATATCTAGAATCTAGGCTGAGTTGAGATGGGATAACAACAACTAGAATCGGGGTAGGCACAGAGGATGGAGAAGCAGTTAGCAAGTCAACATAGGTAACGTGCGTAATAACGCAAACAATTAAGAAATATAAAGCAGGTCATATAGGCGCTAGACAGGTCAGACACAGACAGTGATGAGAGGATGGCGGTCTTAGACCGATGGGAGGAGAACTGAGGAGGCTGCAGTAGTGGCAGATAGATTAGATAAGAGAGCATCAACGGGTAGCAGACATTTGCAATGACAAGTGCCTTGGTAATCATTACAATAGCAAGCGCGGGCAGTATTTAGAGGCTTAAAGCTGTGCATTCGTACATGTGGGAATGCGCAGAGTACATTGGTTGACTGATGGTAGTGGTACAGTTCGGGTGCCGTAGACGCACTGTAGTAAGCAGGGATGCCAAATCAGTAACGAAAGGTAGGCGGGAGGCTGTGTGTATGTGGGTTGACCACTAGAGTTACGGCAGTTAGTTAAAGGGCACGGGCGGCGTTTCAGAGGGTGATGGTTCTGGGATCTCACCGTAGTGTGCTGAGGCAGGACGACAGGCGCACTCGAGCATGACCAAGCTCGGTCAGGCTCAGTCAGGAAGCAGCCTTTGTCGGTTGCCTTCGTCGGGGCCGGCTTCGCCTGCCGGTGCTCGCCGATAGGCTAAGGAGATGCGGCCAGCCAATCACAAGGCAAGAGGGGCTTCTGGCCTTTAGTGCAATGTAGAGTGCAGTCGGATAAAGCGGCGGCGGCCATCTTAGAGTGGCAAAAACCTTGTGTTGTTGCAGATACGAATTTGGATGAAGTACATTTCGTTTTTCTTTTCAGGCAGCACAGAGGGCAAGAATGTTTTTTTAAAGGCAACGCTTGGACAGTGCCTTAATTCAAACAAAAATACGATTTTGGGGATGGTGATTATAGGCAGTGCCTAATAGTGAAAGGTATAGCTTCCAGGCTTACCTTAAACAAGGCAATGCTTGTAGCTGCATGGGGCTGCTCCTGCAGCTCGGGGGAGAGGGAGCTCCTGCTCCAACCTCAACCAGTCACTGAAAAGGGAGTGCAATATTAGCAGCCAAGACATCCCATAGGAAACATGCAGGGGTTCATTTAAAATGAGTGGTGTCATGCATCATGTTGTGATGAGCCCCCAAAACCAGCACACACGATTCCTTTTAGGAGCCATTGCAGAATGTATCTTTATCAGATAATCACACTGTACAATTGTGCTTCACAGTAGACAAAACAAAAAACAACCTACAATGTCTATTTAGGACTATTTCTCTCTTGAATTGTGTATATGTGTGTGTTTAGGCATGCACACAGCTGTATTAGAGTCTGGGCTGGTGCATGAGTATAGGTCCAAGGATTGTGGCATATGTGGGTATATGAGTACTCTTGGAGATATGTGTGCGCTAGTAGGTATTTGAGAGTGCATGCAGGTATTTGAGCAATTGCAAAGCTGTGTTTGTTTGCAAGCAGATGTGAGAACATATGTCTAGGTGTGAATTCGAGTGCGGATCCGTGGTTGACTGCACATATATGGTTTTTGAACCTGTGTAGGTTTAGGTGGGTGTGTGTTTTTGTGTGTGTGTGTGAAAGAGATTTTGTGTGCGTTTGTATGTGTTTGTATGTGCATATGTGTGTATGTGTGTGTGCCTGTGTGAAAGCGTGAGTATATGCAAAGTATGTATTCTCAGGGCTGTGAATGTGCACACAAGGGTGTGAGCATGCATGCATTCAGTGTTGGAAGAGTACCTATAGAAGTGCATACACAGATGTGTGTGTGCAAGCAAGTGCCTGGGTTTGTTTGCACATGTGAAGGTATACACAGGCAGATTTGTGGAGCCACACTTACATGTCTGTGGGCCTCATTACAACCCAGGCGGTAAGTTACCGCCTGGGTCGTACCCTTACCACCATGGTGTAAACTATGTTTACACCATGGTGGATGGCGGATTTACCGCCCCATTCCAAGGTGAGTGGGGCGGTAAATCCCCATTTCCCATTTTACCCTTCCCCATTCCCATTTTTGCCCCATAGGATCTCTCTCCGCGGCAGGGGCCTCCCTCTGGAACAGCCTTCCTGCCTCCCTGAAACTTGAGGAGAACCATCTCCTCCTGATTGAAACTGCACTGAATCGGCACCGGGCCTCTCTCACTGATCTCGGTCCCTGGCCCTGCCACCTGCCCCTGCCACTGCCTCCCTGGCAACCACTGCACCGTGGGACTGTCTCTGTATCCCTACAGCCCCCCTCCGAGCACTTGTTCTGCACTTACCTTGCACTTGCCACCAGCTGGCCCCTTATTTATTTATCTTATTATTACACTATCCCATGTACTGCACTTTCCCCCCTCCCTTGCCCCTAGCACTTTCCCTTTCCCCCCTTCCCATGCACTTGCGCGATCCGAATGACACTTGGCCTATTAAGATCGTTGTCTGTCTTCCGTATGTCCCCCCTCCCTGCCTCGTCGCGCCTTGAAACACTTGTGTATAGGCGTGTTATAAATGCCATATCATATCATATCATATCTCCATAAGCACACATTGCCCTCCACCCACACAGAAATCTAATGTGCAATCATACAGTCCACAGACACATACATAATCCAAATGCATGCTCACATACGGACACAAACACATTCAGAGAGAGGTAGCGAGAAACACCAAAATAGGCATATCATTTTCAGGAATACTTGTTGCAGAAATGCCAGTGATTTTCTTTGTAAAATGGCTCCCTACTGAACCACACAAACGTCAATTTGATGGTTGATTTTGTGAGCTTATTTATATATTGACATATAGTTTATTGCTATTTTCCAAGATGCCAATTATGTTCTGTCTCATTTAATGATATATAATATGACACATTTTACTGGTGGAATGACTACACAAAATATGTACTTGCATGCACCGGTGCAGTACAGGTTACACAATATGCACTATAAAACATATATGGTTGTGCCACATCATGGAAGTAGCTTAGATACAATGTCCAACTACTAAGCTGTGAAAAATGCCAGTCATACATCAAATGCCAGAAGAATTGACATCAGTTTTAAACAGTTTGCTAAGAGATTTAATTCTACAATTTTTAGGAACTATGGCAGGTTACTGTGGGAGTTAGTAAATTGCAAGATGCAAAATGCAAAGCAGAGCACCAGGACTGGGGCCACTTAGGCAAGGCTGGAGAAAGCTTGGGAAGACTGCTCCTGTCTTCAAGATAGCCTGCTCCCGGCCGCCCTCATCAAAGACAGTGATACCACGTGAACTAGTGGTGTTTATTTATTAGCTGCGGTCTCCTTCCACCTACTCTGCCCATTCACCCAACTGAAATTGTTTACAACATTGTCTCCTTCGCCGTCCTCTCCTGCCACTTCCCACTCTCCCTGACAGACACAGCTGCGTTCCATCTCATCCACAGACCACCCACACCCAACACTGCCTTCATCAGACACTTCACCAACCTGGTCACCACCATGTCCTTCACACATGCCAACAACATCTACTTAGGGGATTTCAACCTCCCAGGTAACAAGGACACCAAACCAGTGAAGGAAGCTCTCCTCTGCCTTCTCGGTACCCTCAGCCTCACACAGTACAAAAAAGACTCAAAGCACAAGAAAAGTAAAATCCTCAACCTAATCATCACTGCACTACTTTTCCTCCTCTACAGTTCCCCTCTCCCGGATGACTACATTTCAACATCATCATGTAAGTCAAGCACTCCCATCAGAAACCCATTGGACAAACATTTCAGGTCCTTCAAGAAATTCCCGGTGGAAGCCCTCATGGAAGACCTCACCAACCTATACCTCACATGTACTGAACACCCACAACTGAATTGCAACTCTCTACTGGAAGCACTCAATGCCACCCTCTAAGCCTACATCGACAGACATGCCCCTCTGAAACAACACACCTGCACACTATAACCGTCAGCACCCTGGAACATGCAAGAAAGTGATATCAGCAAAAGAGTCATCAGGAAACAATAGAAAACCTGGTGCCACTCCAGGAGCACATCCAACCTTGCACTCCTCTAGGAACTATGAGCAAACCTCCTGACAACTAATCAACACAACCAATGCCTCCTACTATTAGAACACCATAGCAGAAGCTGACAACAAAAGCAGAGCCTCTTCAAAACGACAAGCACTGTGTCAACCCCTTCCCTAACCCTGCCTTAACAGACTCCATCGAAAAAACCACCGCCATCAACACCTTCTTCATTGACAAAATCAGCAAAATTCACCAGTGCATGGACACCAGCTCTGCAGCAACAGATCCAACTAATGTTCCACATTGCAAAATCTCCACATCCTGGATAACATTCAAGACACTCTCTACAGAGGACCTGGTATAAACCTGGCCTCCCTCCATAACTACACAGTATTCAGAGGACATTCTCCAAGCATCCATCCTCAAGACTCTCGCCTCAGAAGCTTTCCTTGCCTGGTTCAGACTCAGATGCAGCACGAACAAGGCAACCATACCAGTGGTTGAAAATGCCCTCAACTTCCTGGACGACAGCCACCACTGCCTCCTGGTTCTACTTGACATCTCAGCTGCTTTTGACAAAGTAGACCACCAGGCACTCACGGATACCCAACATCAGTGCCTGGGGATAAGCGACCTTGTCCTACACTGGTTCAAGTCCTACCTTGCCCTCCCTCAGCAGTTTGTTCAGATGGACTCCTCTAGATCGCCAATGCTGCTCATCACCTGTGGAGTCCCGCAGAGCTACATCCTCTCACCAGTGATCTTCAATCTATACATGGAGCTGCTGAGAGCCCTCCTTGCAACACACAACATCCACATCCACCAATACACTGACGGCACACAGCTAGAACTCAAGATCAACTCCATCAAGGACATCCACAAGCTCAAACCCTGCCTATCACTGATCCATTCTTGGATGTCCAGCACATACTTGAAGCTCAACCCCTCCAATACCGAATTTCTACTCCTCACCATCTACACCGAACACCCAGACATAGAGACCTGGCTATCAACCACACATCAAAATACACCTCTACTTCAAAACACATGTAGCTAAGAAAACTCAGACAGCTTGGTATCAGCTCTCCCTCCTGCAAAATGTCAAGCCCTTCCTCCCTCTGGACAGTTTTACATCCACATTTCAAGATTTGTCCTATACCTCCTAGATGAGGGCAATGCCCTCCTTGAAGCCCTTCTGCCTCTGAGAAGCGTCTTACATACGGTCGCATGCCTCATCAAGGGTCTACGCAGATACAAACTAATCACCCCAGCCCTTGTAAACCTTCACTGGCTCCCACTGCATGCACAAATCACCTTCACGTCTTGCTGCATCATCTATAAAGGCATCACCCTCAGATTTCCCAGCTACTTTGTGGTGAAACTAATCAGCTCTGGCAAACAACGCACCACCAGAAGCTAGGACTCATGCAGTCTTGAAATCCACTGCTACAAAAAGGAAAGCACCAGAAAACAAGTTTTCTCTGCCTACACACCAAAATTATGGGACCTCCTCCTTGTCGGTATCGGACTTGCCCCAATGCTCCTACAATGCGGAAAAGAATTCAAGACCCACCTGTCTTCAAGGAGTCTCTCCTCCACAACACTTTTGCTATCTCTTTACCCCCCACACCACCTGACTCACTGGATGCTGTCCGCTCCTCTCCCCCCTCTACGCTGTACAGCTGTACCCCTCCTCTGTGCCCCTCTGTATCCTACCCCCCAGGTGTATCTGTTCTGTTGTTACCTCTGAAAGCGCACATTATGCATCTGTACTGTTGCATACCTCTGTAAAGTGCTCTGATGCTCTCTCAAATCTAGGTCCGCTCTCAATAAATTCCATAATGGTAATAACATACTCTCCAGTATGCAAACTCTTTTGATACTCAACGTACAATCCTTTGGTAAATGCATGACAATTCCTCCATGTTATCCCTTTGATTTCTGGTGTTACAAACAAATTAATTGCGTTCTAGATTGAGAGTCAACAGGATTTACTATTCTGGAACATATAGCAATAATAATTATAATAAATTGTTATTTATATAGAACTTTTATCCAAAGCATTTTACATAGGACATATTTACATACATTATTATTATTATCCAATCCAAAGTGGTACTCACTTTATCGACCTCGGACGGATGATAGGCTCAGTTAACGTTTCCAGGATTTGAACCTGCAGATCAAGCATAGATCACAGCAACCCGCTGAGCCACTTACCAGCTTTATATAGTTTTGATGTTTTCCATCATAAGTGTGCACTTACAAGTTCTAGGATTTGGGGTTGTTTTACCACGGCTGAAATGTTCACGACGGAAATGACAGCATGAGAAATGTACGTCATTTAAAATTGTTCGTACATTTCTCATTCGGACATCCACAGTAAAACAACCACAAATCTATATAAACACTGAACCCCACCCACACCCCCACCCCTGCCCATCCTCCCAACACACCCCCACCGCCCACTTACCTTTCATTCTGACACGCTGTGTCCCTGCTACCCTGGTTCCCTTTCACTTTCGTGATCGGCAACCAGCGCCGCAGGGTCGTTTCCTTTTTTTTGTCGGGTCAGCTGCAGGGGTGTCTCCCGCAACCCCCGCTCATTATACTGTATACTATACTGTATAGTATAGTGAGCGGGGTGTTGCAGGGGACATCCCCACATCCGTTGCAGTCTTTTTCCTTTTATTTTTTGGTCGGGTCAGCTGCAGGGTTGTATAGTATAGTGGGCAGGGGTTGTGGGGACAGCCCCACAGCCTTTTCTTTTCTTTTTGTATTTTTTGGTCGGGTCAGCTTCGGGGGTGTCCCCCACAACCCCCGCTCACTATACTATACTACACTATACTGTATAGTGAGCGCATGTTGCGGGGGACACTCTAGCAGCCCCCACAGTCTTTTTCTTTTACCTACACCACCAAATAGATACTACAAAATGTCCTATGAACATTTAGTCAGTAGGACATTTAGTAGTATCTATTTTAGGACTTTTGGTGGTGTAGGTCATTTAGATTCGGTCATTTTGGCAGAAGCCAGTTCTAGCATGAAACGTGACCTGCATTAATATGACAGGACTTGATCAATACGAACCTGATGACCAGGTGCTTGTTGACAAGTGTGTGTAACCTGATGAGGCGAAAGACCATTTTAGCAGTAGAACAAAGAAAATAAAACCCTTCTTACAGCATAACGACCAGCAAGGGGAATTATAACTGCATCCGGGGATGCCACATGCCAATATGAGAATAATAGTACAACCTGTAATTGCAGAAGACAAAGCTGCTGTTCGTGCTTTTCGCACTGTAGGCATGCAACCTTCATTTTAGAGTGAGCAACCCAGATTCGTCCATCAGTGCATGCGTCCCGGCTGCATCAGTAATGTTCTGAAGTCCTGTGCAGAGCTCTGCGTTTGAACACACAGGAGCACGTGTCTGCAAGTTTTCTGGATATTGCTGAGGGCCAAAACAATTCCCAAACAACCTGGGTGTGCAGTCTCAGTGTCCTTGGGGGGGGCCCTGACCTTGTGGACCTCTAGGCACGTGGGCTTCTGGGCAATAGGTCATTGCGCAGGTTGAGATTTGAATACTATTCAACTGGGCTACAATACTGCCTACAAACGTGAGAGAGATTTGGTACTGATAATAATAATAATAATAATAATAATAATAATAATAATAATAATGACTAACACTGAGAATCAATCGTGCATTCCACACTGTAGTTATTCTTGTTCTATTGATCCCAAAGGATAGTTGCTCATATTTTAGGGTGACCAGACATCTGGGTTTTTACGGGACAGTCCCGGGAAATCACCCGATGTCCCAGGGTCCCGGGAGTTTTTTTATTTTATAAACCCCGTCCGGGGTTTCGGCTATGCTCCTTATTTTTGGCCGGGACCCGATTTAGAAATCCTAAAATCGTCTCCTGCACAATTTTTCCTGTGCAAATGCTTTTCACGCTCCCATTTCCTCCACTTCCCCTCCCCGGCACTCTCCTCCAAAGCGAAGAGTGTGCCTGTTAGCACACCCCCTCCCGCCCCCCGCCCGTAACAGGCCAGCGACATAGAAGTAGGATTAAAATTGTATGTGTATTTACTTTAGTCCTACTTCTGTTTCCATGGCCCGTCCCGGGTTAGTTTTTTGAGAATCTGGTCACCCTATCATATTTGCATTTGTACAGAGTCCACTCTAAGAAACTACAACTAAAGAGGCCACACTTATACTCACACTGGACATTCAGTGACCGATTCATGGAATTTCACGCAGAAATCTCACAAGTGCCGCACGACAAGAAGGACGTTGCGCGAGCCTGCGTGAAGAAAGAAAAATATGCACAATGTGTGTTCATGGAATAGTCTGCAAAAAGTAACCGTATTCGCAAGTCATGGCTGGAACACCCCCGACACGCCCACAGGCAAAGCAAGAAACTGCCTGATCAGCCACCTTTGGGCACTCATCCAGGCATGAATACACACACCCTTCAAACAGTGCATGGGGTCCCCCGTAAGCAGGCCTGCGACTTGGGGAGGCTGCCCGGGGTCACCCATAACTGTATCCGGCACCCTGACTACATGCATATGAAAATCTGTAACTCTGCAATATCTCAGGAAATGTGTGTGCGAACCAATGTAAAACATTCCTGTACCCCACTACACTTCTTATGTGCACCCCTACATTACATCGGAACCCCAATTGTGTGCACGCACCCCAAAATCCGACATGCAATGCCACCTGCGCAAGTGTACCAGCCTTCGCGTGGCAGATCCTATGAAGGAATTTCCCAGCCGAGACATTGTGAGATCGATTCCATGAAAGGCAATAAAGAAAAATGTAGTTTACAATTGAGATTGCACGAAGCCCCAGGGAGGCGGGGCAGTATGGAGCCTGGGCCACTGGATCTGTGGTAGTGGTGCAGGTGTCCCGGTGGGAAGCAACGCAAGCAGTTAATGGTAGACTCGGCCAGCGTTCATGGCAGCTGATTGGCTGAAACATCTCCTGCTTGTAATAATAGTGTTTCAAAAGTGGGTCCCTTTTCTGCAAGGACATCGTTCCCCTGCTGGATAGCATGGCCCTGCAGTGATGATCGAATGAACTGTAATATCTGTTACTACTGACTTCTGCAATTGTATTCGCTCTCCCCTCTTGCTCCTCCACTCTTTTTGACTGCTTACTCTCTGTTCTCTCCTCCCCTCCCCTCTCCCTTTTCCTATTTCCTCCCCTCCTCCCCTTACTTTCTTCTATGCACTTACTCTATCAGAATTGTCCCTGGATCTAGTATGATAGCAACCTCGTCTGTCGCTCCCCCTTCCCCTTACTGCCCCTCCCTCCCTTCAGCACTATCTGAAACGTTGTCAAGCCTAGTACGATAGTCGCTTGCTTTGTTCCTCCCCTCCCTTTCTGCACCCCTCTAACTCACCTTTTGTTTTCCTCCGGCTCTACCAGAAATGTCGTCAGGCCTAGTACAGTAGTCGCCTGTCTGTTTCCATTTCCTTCCCACTCTCCCCCTCCCTTCCTTATCTATGTCTTAGCACTTGCACTATCTGAAATGTCAGGCTGAGTACAATAGTTAATTTTGCATCCTTACTGTTCATGGCCTGTAAGAATGTCGTCGTATTTTCCCTTGTTCCCTCCCTTGCCTTGAAGCGCTTTGAAACACAATGTGTATAGGCGCTATATAAATAAACTATCATATCATATATCATATCATATGATATCATATCATGAATATGTCTCTTGCCGCGCAATAGTGGGAATGCGAGGGGCTGCCTGCGGGCCGTCCCTGGAACGCCCACTTCTTTGCAAGTTAGTCCACATTTGTGGTGTTCTGCCATCTTCCCAGCCCTCTGCATATGCCATGCCTACCCTCTGCTCGGAGTCTCGCACAAGTTCCAAGATGACATCACAAATGTCATCAATGACATCACTGATGACATCACATGTAAAATATATTTTGATGAAAATTCCCTACAAGGGGTTGTGTTTATAATGTTGGTAACAAGATGTCAGGGGTGATTATGTAATGTTAAACATGTAATAACTAGCTAACAATTCAAGACCTACTAAACACTTGTGCTAGCACAAACAATACAGATCAGAGGCACATGCAGGGAAAATAAAGTAAGGAAGAAAGAAACAGCTTCATCAGAAAATGTTAATAGCATTAAAGTTTATCTTCATGCATACAAATGAATTGTGTGTTTCAGGCCTGCCTATTGCCCCATGTACGTGCACCATGAGCTGAGACCAAACCCTAAGGAAAGTGCAATTTAACAATAACGTCCCTATAACAAAGTTTTTTCATTGAATATGTGTATATATATATATATATATATATATATATATATATATATATATATATATATATATATATATATATATGTAAAAACAAAGTAGCCAAATTTAGTGCACTGCCTAACTCGTAGCTGGTGCTAGGAAAAGGAAGCTTTGACTGAGCTCCTTAATGTATAAAAAAACACATATAAATGGAGGGTTGTAACACTACAAAAAACCCCACAAAATATGCCAAAAGTATTCCCAGCACTCAAGACCAAAACACCTTCTTACAAAAATACTTCGTTTTTATTCATTATAAAAACAAGCAACCAACTGTGCAAAATATGCAGTAAAGGGTAGGTATAAATCAAAACCTCCCCATGGCATACAGGTTTAAACAACACTCACCCCCCAGGGTGGAAAATCGCCACGCGTTCCGCCTGGATATACCAAGCTTCCTCAGGCTGATCAAACTCCACATCCGTGTAAACACAACCCATTTAAAACTTAAGGAAAGCAACTCGAGCGAGCAGCTCCTCCCCCCTCTCATTATCTCCGATCACGTGATCGCTTAATGCCGCATTGAAAAATACATGAAGCGGGCCACCATGGTAGAATGACTATATAGTCATTGTGTTCACTAGGAACACAGTGCGCTGGCCATAAAATATATGCCATCTTGATATGCGAGTATAGGGACAGAGAACTCCTCGCTCCACGTTGCATTTCCCCAATTAAAATCATTAATTTCTTTAAACATTTACTTGTGTTTGATTGCGCTAGTGCACCTTTCTATAACATGGGTAAACCTTATCAACCTTGACAAGAATTTTACCCATTACGTCCCTGGGTTCGTAATGTGTTACTCTAAAAGCCAAACACGGCACGACAACAAATTCATAAAACACCAAAGCTCTCCTTTATAGATGTGGGACAAAGTGCCCTCTAGTGGAGAAAAGCTATATCTCTTTTAGTTCAATCTTATATATAAGACTTTCACATGCTTGGAATAATTTCCATTGTGATTATATTTATCTATAAAATGCATATCCATTTGAATGTTCGGTCTTATTTATATAAAAGACATGTATTTACCACCGCAGTTATAATTGCTAGACGTGACTAATGCATACTAAAAGGGACAAAATTCAATTGATGATCCTATACAGCAAACCACAATATATTTACAAAAACTATTCAAAGTGCAAGTGCTCATAGTTTTCAAACTCAAACATCATATTAGATGATAAAATACTAATGTAATAAATCCTGAGTTGTAATATAGTACTACAACAGTAGTACCATATTACTCACTGAAATAGGCAATTCCCTCTTGTCAACAAAAACAGCAATAAGGGGATATACCAAACTTGCTAACCAGGGTCCTGTTGTTGCATACACTTACATAGACATCCATACAATCTATTGGAGAAATACAAACATCTCTGAATCAGTGTTGAGTCCATTAGGCCTTAAGGTATCAAATTTACAAATTAGAGATGCCTCTAATTGCCTGAGTTTCAGTTCTCGGTTACCCAGTCTCTTGTGTTGTGGGACATGGGCAAGACCAACAAATGACATTTCCTCCACATTACCACCATGTTTCTCTATGAAGTGTCCTGTCAAAGGGTTGGTTATATCTCCATTCTTAATGGCTCTATAATGTTGGAGAATCCTGAGTTTAAGCATTCCTATGGTCGATCCAATATAGTGAAGACCACAGGTACAGGTAATAGCATATACTATAAACTTAGTCAAGCATGTAATTCTATGTTTATATCTCCATGATAAACCATTGGAACTGACAAATGGAGTTTTAGATACAAAGCTACACATTTTGCAGTTCGCGCATTTACGAAAACCTCCCAAATCCTGTTTCAAAAAGTGGCCTGACTTGGTAACTTCTGTGACCACCATACTTGGTGACAGTATATTCTTAAGAGTTGGCGCTTTACGGTATGTCACATTGGGAGATTTATCTAGTACCTTATCAAGATCAGGATCTGTCAGGAGCACATTCCAATGTTTTTTCATAATTCGTTTAACATTTGTAGCTTGATGATTATACCCTGTTATAAATCTGATCTTCTCCGGTTTCTTGCTAGTTTGAACTCCAAACAATTCCGTTCTTTTCGGAACTTCTGCTTTCTTAAAGCAGTTTGTGACTACATGTTTATTGTAGCCTCGTTTGACAAACCTTTTACCAATCTGCTTGGCTTCTGTCTGGTAATCTAATTCTTTACTACATGCCCTTTTTGCTCTCAGGAACTCTCCATAGGGGATTGAATTAATTAATGGAGTAGGGTGGTGACTCTTAGCATGCAGAGTGGAATTCGAACTTGTTTCTTTTCTAAATAACTTAGATGTTAAGCAGTTATTCTCCACAATAAATAACACATCCAGAAAGATCAGTTCTTTTTTGCTATGTACACATGTCAACTCCAAATTCAGATTGTTAATGTTAAGAATATGGACATAGTTATGTAACTGAGTCTCGGTACCGTCCCATATAATGAACAGGTCGTCTATGAATCGGTACCAGACAACTATGTGTTTAGTAAATTCTTCCATCTCTTCTCTCCACGCTATCTGTGTCTCCCACCATCCCATATAGAGATTAGCGTAAGTAGGGGCCATACATGACCCCATAGCTGTACCCTGAGTTTGTTTGTAAATCGAAGTACCATGTAAGAAATAATTATGCTCCAAGCAAAACTGAAGCATTTCCAACAACATTTTGTTGTGCTGTCGATGACTAATAGATCTAAATTCTAAATAGAATTTACAAGCTTCAATGCCCGCTTTATGTACGATAGATGTATATAACGAGACAACATCCAGGGAAACTAAAATGTATTGTGGTTCCCAATTGACATTGTCTACTTTAGTCAACAGGTCAGAAGTGTCTCGTATATATGAGCTAAGACTGGTAACAAATGGTTGTAGGAAGTGATCTAGGAATTTGGAACTATTTTCTAGAAGGCTCCCTATAGAAGAAACTATAGGGCGACCAGGTGGATTAGTTAAACTCTTGTGAATCTTCGGATTAAAGTAAATTAATGGGGTTACTGGAAAAGGATTTTTTAGAAACCAGTATTCCTCATCACTGATCAATTCCAGATCACACCACTTACGTAACATTGAATAATATAATAAGTTGGTATTCAATAATACACTGTTCTCTACCAGTGTATAATTGCTGGTGACACTCAATTGCCTCTTTGCTTCCATATTGTATTGATCACTGTCCAAGATTACTATACCACCCCCTTTATCCGAGGGACGTATTACTATGGTATGATCGTCTCTTAGGTTCTCTAATGCCTTGTATTGCCGGTAGTTGAGATTTCTGGATGATGGAGATATCTTCACCGGCAGTTGCTTGAGATCTTTCATAACCAAACTTTCAAAAGTGTCAATCGGGCCACAAATGATGTTGGGGCAAAAAATCGATTTAGGTTTGAACTTGCTAGGACAAGTGATATCTGTGGGTATACCAAATTCTCTTTCTAATATACTGTCACCAAGTATGGTGGTCACAGAAGTTACCAAGTCAGGCCACTTTTTGAAACAGGATTTGGGAGGTTTTCGTAAATGCGCGAACTGCAAAATGTGTAGCTTTGTATCTAAAACTCCATTTGTCAGTTCCAATGGTTTATCATGGAGATATAAACATAGAATTACATGCTTGACTAAGTTTATAGTATATGCTATTACCTGTACCTGTGGTCTTCACTATATTGGATCGACCATAGGAATGCTTAAGCTCAGGATTCTCCAACATTATAGAGCCATTAAGAATGGAGATATAACCAACCCTTTGACAGGACACTTCATAGAGAAACATGGTGGTAATGTGGAGGAAATGTCATTTGTTGGTCTTGCCCATGTCCCACAACACAAGAGACTGGGTAACCGAGAACTGAAACTCAGGCAATTAGAGGCATCTCTAATTTGTAAATTTGATACCTTAAGGCCTAATGGACTCAACACTGATTCAGAGATGTTTGTATTTCTCCAATAGATTGTATGGATGTCTATGTAAGTGTATGCAACAACAGGACCCTGGTTAGCAAGTTTGGTATATCCCCTTATTGCTGTTTTTGTTGACAAGAGGGAATTGCCTATTTCAGTGAGTAATATGGTACTACTGTTGTAGTACTATATTACAACTCAGGATTTATTACATTAGTATTTTATCATCTAATATGATGTTTGAGTTTGAAAACTATGAGCACTTGCACTTTGAATAGTTTTTGTAAATATATTGTGGTTTGCTGTATAGGATCATCAATTGAATTTTGTCCCTTTTAGTATGCATTAGTCACGTCTAGCAATTATAACTGCGGTGGTAAATACATGTCTTTTATATAAATAAGACCGAACATTCAAATGGATATGCATTTTATAGATAAATATAATCACAATGGAAATTATTCCAAGCATGTGAAAGTCTTATATATAAGATTGAACTAAAAGAGATATTGCTTTAGTCCACTAGAGGGCACTATGTCCCACATCTATAAAGGAGAGCTTTGGTGTTTTATGAATTTGTTGTCGTGCCGTGTTTGGCTTTTAGAGTAACACATTACGAACCCAGGGACGTAATGGGTAAAATTCTTGTCAAGGTTGATAAGGTTTACCCATGTTATAGAAAGGTGCACTAGCGCAATCAAACACAAGTAAATGTTTAAAGAAATTAATGATTTTAATTGGGGAAATGCAACGTGGAGCGAGGAGTTCTCTGTCCCTATACTCGCATATCAAGATGGCATATATTTTATGGCCAGCGCACTGTGTTCATAGTGAACACAATGACTATATAGTCATTCTACCATGGTGGCCCGCTTCATGTATTTTTCAATGCGGCATTAAGCGATCACGTGATCGGAGATAATGAGAGGGGGAGGAGCTGCTCGCTCGAGTTGCTTTCCTTAAGTTTTAAATGGGTTGTGTTTACACGGATGTGGAGTTTGATCAGCCTGAGGAAGCTTGGTATATCCAGGCGGAACGCGTGGCGATTTTCCACCCTGGGGGGTGAGTGTTGTTTAAACCTGTATGCCATGGGGAGGTTTTGATTTATACCTACCCTTTACTGCATATTTTGCACAGTTGGTTGCTTGTTTTTATAATGAATAAAAACGAAGTATTTTTGTAAGGTGTTTTGGTCTTGAGTGCTGGGAATACTTTTGGCATATTTTGTGGGGTTTTTTGTAGTGTTACAACCCTCCATTTATATGTGTTTTTTTATATATATATATATATATATATATATATATATATATATATATATATATATATATATATATATATATATATATATATATATATATGAGTTATTGAGAGAGCGTATCTCAAAGCCAGAGTCAAAGAACGTTCTAGCCTAATAGCAGGAACCGAGCACAATGATAAAACGAAAACTGAAAATGATAGTACTGGGCTAATTTTAACTTTTGATACTCAGGCACCATTGATCAGGCACATTTTAAACAATCATTGGAAAGTCCTCATGGCGGACAAGGATCTCTGCAAAAACCTCTGAAGTAGCCCACAGATAACCTTCAGAAGAAATTGATCTATAAGGGATGTCTTGGTTCAAAGCTACATGACTCAAGAGGAGGATAGCAACAAGACGAGTTGGTTACCCAACAAAAAAGAGGGCTTCTTTAAATGTACTTGTTGCAGTATCTGCAACCTGTGGCTCTTTCAAACACCCCATCACTGGCCAAATGATTACCATATCGGGTAAAATCACCTGCGAAACTGAATATGTTGTCTATGTGCTCACCTGTGCATGTGATAAGTGGTACATAGGGAGCACCAAATGCAAACTAAAGACACACATTCAACAGCATGTACGGGCGATAACCAACAGTGATGCAAATTACTCGATGGCCAAACATTTTGCAGAATGTCACAAGAAGAATATGGGGAGTTTCAGGTTTTTTGGCATCCACAAAATTGAGACAGGACCCAGAGGAGGTGATAAAGAAAAAATCCTGAGACAAAAAGAGACTTGCTGCATATTGGACTTCGAAAGAAAATTTCCAAATGGACACAGCATAGACGAAGAACTCTATACATTTTTAGGCCAATGATTGATATTTAGTTAACCTCGTTCTTTTCCTTGTCCCCTTGTTTCTCCTCCTCTCTTAGGTTCCAGTAAGCATACATAACAAGACATAATGTTCCATCTTTTACTTTTATATGTCTATTTTGAAATCATTCTAATCTGCTCATTTACTTATCCATTTGAAACGACTCAGATGAGCACAGCAATTTAATCGTTGTTTTATAACTGTTTTTAATCTTTTTGCACAAATCTTTTAACTAATAGGTGGTTGTTTTTCAGGTCTGGCTTTCATACACGTGTGATATTTGATTTCTCTTTTTTATAATCAAATTTTAACTTTTAATATATGGTGTAGAGCACTGTTGGAATCTGCCGAATTACAAGGTTCAGAAAATGATTCAGTGTTATAAATGAATAGGGATGGTTTGCAGCATAGAATTGCACTAATAGTGGTGGGCCAAATGCACTATCCCTATTGAACCCACAATGCTGGCACCTAGACCAACATATGACTGTTTAGGTATTATGTCTTTTGCACTATACACCTTATAGTGATTGATGCACTTCATCACGTGACCTTATATTCAACAGCAATTTGTGTGCTGGTTCTAATGCACTAGGCAATTGAAAACATATGCCCACATGGAATATAAAAGTGTCTGCTTCAGCTGCACAGCTATTGTATTAGGCACTTGACTGACAGGTATGCACTTTAGGATCCTTTTGCAAGTTTGCACTTAATAACTATGCTGCTAATATTACATGATGCTGAATATTGTTTTCAGCACGCACACTGCCCTTTGTGGTGATCGATGCATTTTATCAAGTGACCTTATATTCAACAGCAATCTGTGTGTTGGTTCTAATGCACTAGGCAATTAAAAACGTATATCCATATGGAGCATAAAAGTGTCTGATTCAGCAGCACAGCTATTGCATTAGGCACTTGACTGACAGGTATGCATTTCAGGATCCTCTTGCAATTTTGCACATAATAACTATGCTGATATTACTACATATGCGGATCATTGTTTTCAGTACGTACAGTCACTTTATGTCATCCGACTATTTTAAGAAATAGGGACGGATAGGAAGCAGAAGTCCAAGCACTATGCTGTTGATTGCTTCCCCACGTATTGCCCAGTACACTGCAATTCTCCAAAACAAGTAGAAAGCGGCATTCTTGATCACCAACAAGTACAGTCACAATGGCAAAACAACTATTTCAATGTTACGAACCACGCACTGTGTGATTGTTATGTGATGCTACAATAGGGACACTCGCCTGTCTCGTTTCATTATTATCAAAGTAAATATCGTGTAATGAACCATTAAATGCATTTAAGCACACACTCGGCATTGAAGGGCTCCATTGGGGCACACTTGAAAGCTGTAAAGGATAAAGTGGATAATTTGTGGTGTGCATGCATAGGGAACCACAAATATGGGAAAACCCAATAGATTACTAATTCTTATTGGCGATAGGGACTGTTCTGGTTAAAACACACAGAACAGCCATTCTCAACCTATATTCATCACATCTGCACTTCAACCATGCAAAGATGGCCACCATGCTTTTGCTGCATAAAGAGTGTGCTAACCAGTGGAGTCCTTCTTCCATTTTTGTGAAAATATTCACCTACTGCTCTATACCGTTTCTATAAACTCACTGGTTTAATGGGGATTCGTGGTTGTGATCTAGCAGCGAGTTCTGCCGCAAAATGGGTTAACGTTCCCAACGCGCACCTTTATTATGCACTTTGGGAGTGCCACATACTGATGGCTTTTTTACTTTTGTGCCAAGTTGTAAGGCACCAATAAAGACGGTAACATTTTTACAATAATTTGGCTTCCGGATTTCTTTACCTTCATGGATGTGGAGAGTGCTACTCACCTTGCCTGATGTTCATGAGTGCACGGAAGATATATATATATATATATATATCAGTAAAAAAACTTTGTTAACGGGACGTTATGGTTAAGTTGCGCAACTAAAAACCTATGAAATTCAGTAAAAAAACTTTGTTAACGGGACATTATGGATAAGTTGCGCAACTAAAAACCTATGAAATTCAGTGAAAAAACTTTGTTAAAGGGACGTTATGGTTCCAAGTAAAACCGAAAAACCCCTGAAATTCACCAGTTATGGTAAGCTAAGCAACCATAACTCGCGCCACCACCATGCACTGCTAAGCCTAACACCCAGGACATCAAAGATGACATCACAAATGCACGGTGGTGTCAACGGAAATAAGGAGGGTACTTAGAACACTTTCAACCTGACAACGAACAATACGAACAGCGTTCTCACCCCGAACACCCTCAAAAGTGTCTAGCACATAAAAAAACAGAACATTGAACCTATCTCATACTCCCCCACCCTCCCCAAACACTCTTGCACACCAACACACTCCACTAAATACAATTTTTTATCCAAGTTTCACCGCGCTGTCCGCGGTCATCGGCGAATGCAAGATGGCGGGCGCCACAGAAAATCCCTGACCAATCAGGGCACTGTCCACGGATTGAACCGGGAAGTCCGTCCGCAGAGCGAATGGAGATATCACTAATTTTTTTGCCTTACATTTTGGTCATTTTAAAAAAAACTACTGGACGGATTTACACCAAATTTGCAAATGCATGCTTTCAAGACCAAGCCCCCACTCCTGCCGCAAATTTGGTGTAAATCCGTCCAGCAGTTTGGGCTGTAGGCATGCACAAATTTTTTGGGAAAAAACAAAAGTTTTGGGAACCCCCCTATAACTTTGCCCCCCCTGGACCAAACCTCTCCAAACTTTGCAAAAAAAAATCAGAGTGGGCCATATATTTCTTTTGCAAAGTTTGGTGAGGATTCGTCCAAAGGGAGCGAAGTTATAAGCCACCCAAAAAATGCTCTTCCTATGGAAACACCAACTTAACCATAACTACATGGACGCTACCGCGTCCATGTAATATATATATTATATATATATATATATATATATATATATATATATATATATATATATATATATATATATATATATATATATATATATATATATATATATATATATATATGTAGAATATATTTTGAGTTAAGGAAATTACATTTAAAAAGCATACAGATTCACTAGATGGCACTCTGAGACCATAGATCATGTTTGAATATAGATATTAGGCTCATTGAAAAGGGAATCTAAATATTTTGACACTACTGATCATCTGAGGGGAATCCTTTCCTAGCCCATCGTACTACACTCTGTTTGACTTCTATAGCCTTTCTACCTAATCTCCTAATCCCACACCTCATGGAGAGGCCCTTTGACAGAAACCTTTTAATTAAGCAATGTATCACCCCCATGGCAGCCAGGCATAATCTAATGAATATTGAGAAAAATCAATCCTCATCTAACCTTCTACTCACCGAAAACCTTAAATTAGCATGTTTGAATACTGATACAGTCATTGCTTGGGAATCCAATTAAACCTCCTTGTTCTTTCAACCCAATTATTATACTTTGCTATCTGCACACCTTACATCCTCCCACATTCCTCGCTCACCTCCCCATGAGGTAGTTAACTGTACAACATCACTTTCTTTTCAGACTCATTATCTACATATCTATGCATGAGCTCAGGCCTCCAGATAAGGTGCATACTAGGCCTTTTTACGCATGAAAATCCTGTAAATACAACAGCTTTATTATTTTGCTGTGTACATTTACACACAAGTTAAGAGCAGAGGGCAGTGCACAGGTCAGGTTACTTGACAGAAACCCAAAAGGCTTCTTTTGATTTTTAATCTACATGGATGTAATTGCAAGCCATGGATAAAAGGCTCTGAAACAGAATGGATTTCTCTGAAGCCTTTCAAAAAAAGAAACTTCACACTGTGATAAAAGGAATGGTTTCTTTCCATGCTGTGCATATTTTTTTTTTTAGACTGTTAGGATTGTATAATTAATAATATGGAAAACTAAGCTGCAATTGAGAATTAATATTTTGTAACAAATTATGATTTTTTCCAGTGAAAGCAAACCAGTATTGCACAATTGACTTCTTCAGAGTTCCACTGCTGTGTGCATAATCATGTGGAAGCATATCGTATTTCCACTTATGATGTAATTTACACTCTAATTATGGTTCAATGCCAGCTCAGTCATTGCTTTTGAATCTCTACTCCCCAATGGCTACAATATCATTTCCAAGCCACGACCTAACCGTGCTGGTGGTGGGGTTGTCTTAATCTTCCCTTAGTGGGTTCCTTCCTCCCTCATACCCTGTTTTAATTATTTTTCATGTTTGTCATTGAATTCATGGTTGTTGGCAGGTGGGTGTTGGCATTGTTGAGGGCAGTTGTGACCTCTTTGTAAATGTATGAAGTTTTTAGTTATGATAGAATAGAAGTTATTTTTAGCCTTGAGAGTGTGAGTGAAGTAGGATCTCATTTGTCTTTCCTCTTGTGGTGTTTAGGTCCTTTTCACATATTGGCTTAGGACCGTCCTTTCTTTTACTTCACCAATAAACATCACAGTAGCTGCTGCTGGAGAAACATAGCTCACATACTTCTGTTAGGAAGGTAGCAAAAGACAGATGCAATTTAACTTTGTTTTGCAAGACGATTAGTAGAGATACATGTGTACCCTTCCAGACAACAACATAACCCACCTACCAGACCTTCACATTTATAGGTTATGACCCTGTTTTTGAATCAAAACATGGGATGAAGACCCTTCAAACAATAGTTCACTGTCCATCGTCTCTAAGAGGAAGCCTTCCTACTCTGTTCTGCCTTTTCAACAATGTTCATCGTCGATGCACACCTACCCAGGATCCTTCTACTTCTAGAAACCTCCAGTCCAAATAAAAAAGCAGACTATCTATCTTTCATATTCTACGTGTCAGTACTCTTCCATTGATGTTTCTTAAACCTTTAGTACACATGTGTGTACATGTGACTCCTCTTGTGCCTCTCACAGAAACACTGCAGCATCAGCTTCCACATTTCACTTTTGTGATGCACCAACTTTGCAATTCGTTTAATACGAGAAACATATTCTTAAAGCAACATAGTTTTAAATTCTACTATAGTACATGGCAGTCTGCAATAGCCGCAGAATACCTGGAAATTATTCTCTATTTACAGGCTCACAACTGAACTATAATAAGAAAATGACATCAGAGCCGCTCTGTAATCAGTTATTAACACCCTGCAGTGGTGGGTCAGTCAGTCAGTCAGGAGGCCAGGAACATGTGCTGAAACTGGCAATCTCAGCCCACATACCAAGCTGCCTGATGGCTGGTTTGCCTGCCTGCCATCTTCCCTCCACCCTCCGTTACCTTTTTTTTACATTCCCTCATCCCCACTTACCTCATTGCAGCAGTAGCGAGTGCCACCGCTGCAGCTGCTGCCACTCCTTCCGCTCTGTCCCGAAAGGCCCCATGTAAACGGAAGAGCGACTCCATACAGAATCCCGCCTTCCCATTCCATAGTGTTCATCTTTGAACAGTTTTTTCTTTCCACGAACAGGATGTCGCGAGGTGACCCAGTCACAGAAAGAAAATACTTTGAATTAGCTCCGTCCCAGGGCATGGGATGGGTGCTAATAGCGTTAACCACCTGTTCCAAGAGCTGGAACAGGTAGTCATTTCCCGAGTTCCTCATTAAAAGCCCTCGCTTCACGTGGGCCTTTAACTTGGGCTCTGGGCTGTACACCCATTAGAGCCCTTGGAACGGGTGGTTAACATCATATTCTGCTTCAGTTGTGATGTCACAATGCCTGCTGCTTGAGGCAGAACTCCAGCTGTCACTACTGCACTTAAAGCCATGATAAGCTTTTCAAATTCCGTGCTTGTGAAATAGATTTCTTTGACACTTCACAGACAATAATTGACAAAGAATAGTTTCTGGTAAATCGTTTAATTTGTGCACTTTAGGAATTCATTACACGTGGACAAGAATCAACATGTTTTTTACTTATTTCAAAGCAAGCACAAAACGAAAAGTTTTTGAAATTCATTTTGATAAAGTGCTTAAACTATTTTCGGCGACATATTACAAGCAGCATGTTAGTTTATTTAAATCCCACCACATTATACAATGAGTATATGGTACATCAAATGGAAGATCTCGTATATTGGATTAAGCAAGAGACCAGGTATTAAAGAAAATGACAGTGTGGGCCATTTATTGCAATGAATATAATGCATCCTATAGTATTTAAAAAGGGTGTTTGAAAGTCACCTCAGAGTTCCATGACCTTTTAAAGGAACTCAGCCTTCAGCCTTTTTCCTCTATTTGGTCATGGAACTCCTCAGTGACTTTTAATATCCTTATGATGTTTGGTGGGGTGTACTTTATCCCGTTTATAATGGCTGAAAAGAAATATGAATGTTATGTACGAGTCTCATGAATAACCACTGAAAACCAGTGCACATTCAAAAGTGTTGGTAAAGCAGGTAAAACATTTTGCGTCTTGGGCCCCTGCACAGGAAATTAGCATGATACATGAAATAGCTACTGTTTACACTTGTCCACTTCTCTGTTTTTAATGAGACTATTGCAGATTGAAAGAAAGTGGTGGTGGTGGTGGGGCACGGGCGGTATTTGGACCTGATATATTTTCAAACTGTGATTTAAGGATGGGCAGGACATTGGAGAGTTGTCAGTGATACGGTTGTGGTTGCAGGATGCCTTTTTGATGGAAAATCTCACATTTTGAACAGCAATCAAAACATTTTGTTTTGTAATGGAGTACATGTGTGTCCTCTTTGTTAGGCTCATTAAACACCACCATCCAGGGGCCGGGGAGAGGAGCTGGTGGGCTCCAATAACAAGATAATGATGGTATCAACTTTCGGTTGTGAGGTGGAATCTGATTGTGCTATTAGCTTGATTCCTATCAACCAAAATATCAAATTAGAGACTCAATAATCTTATGAGCAATGACAAAGCAAGACATTTATACAAAAGAGTTTGCAAACTGGATAGAAAGACAGCACCCCACTAGCTTGCCACTCATTCGAACCCAACCTGCCTACAACTTGCTTTCCCCTTATATCCCCTCATGGTCTGGCCCCTTACATTATGCATCACTTCCGCTTGACCTATGCCACCCCCCATGATGTCACAAATACTCTCATTAGTTATCACTTTAATAATTCCTCGGTTTCCATCAGGATCCTCCTCATCACGTAGTCTTATTCTTCCAGGTTGGTTCCTCTGGTCTGACGATATCCTGAATCCACCTCTTCGGATGATGGCCATTGCACCACCACCTCTGCTCTGTTTCCGGAAATGAATAAGAGCCCATCGTCTTGTCTAGTCCAAACTCGTTGAATCCAAGATGGATACCCAAGTGGCCTTCACCGAGTGCCCGGGTGTACTCCTCAAAGTGCTCTCTCAGCAATCCTACTATGCTTGCCCTCTTGCACACTTATGACAAATGTCTCAACACAAGTCATATCCCCACCACGTGAGATTCCTCAACGTTCACACTTCCTTGAGCCCAGATCCCATTATGGCACCTTCCACTTTGTGGATAGTAGTGTGATGCTGTAGGGACATACATTTATAGAAATAATATTTATGTCGAATTGAGTGCAGCGTGAGTGAGCCATTGGCCTAGGGTTCGCCTGGGGATGTTGATGGTATAGAAGATTTGTAGGGGCACTGGAAGACCCATTTTGGAGGACACAATGCTGTCATTCATGGATTTAGCCAGTGGATAAGTGAAAGGTTGAACTTGACAAATATCCGCTATGTGAGATATGGAGAAGAGCCATGAAAATCTCATATAAAGGACCAATATAATTACATGATATATGCCATGTCTTATTGGTGAGCATGGATTTACCATGAGTGTGGTGCACACATGATCAACATACTAATAGTATATATAGCATTCAGCATCATTAGAGACCCTCCTGCACAACCTTTTTACGCAGGTGAAATGGTAATCATGAGTAAGAAAATACGTTTTTATTCACATATTCCATACCAATCAAGATGGATTGTTTCACTATGTAACGTAGCAATTAATCTAATATTTCGTCGTCCGGAGGCTTGTGGTTGAAATGTAGTAATGCATGGATTATAGATATTTGGTTCTTCTTTTCCAGAATGTTCCAGAGTATTTCATGCTGGAGGGGCCCGTTTGGTTCTATGCGGTAAATCCTGGGAAAAGCTGGAAGCATTGCATGATGCATTAATCAGTGTGGCAGACCCGAGTGTGGTAAGCTTTATTCAGTTAACAATGTTTAAACAAATCGTTACTAAAATCATTGAAAGTAAACCCGCCGCCACCGTTGTTTCCATGCTGGGCGATCACAACTACTGCAGGCGAAAGGTGATGTTCCCGCCAGGTCTGACCTGGCGGGTTTAACACCGCCCGCCTGCAGGCGGACGAGGAAACACCGGCAGCATTACGAGATGCTGCCAGTGTTTCCATGATCCCCATTCCCATCGAGTGCCATAGGACTCAATGGGAATGGGGATTAACACCATTCCGCTTCCGTGATTTCCGGAAAAGTGGGGTTGTAATGCTCCGGTAATTCCGGGAATCACGGAGGCGGAATGGTAATACGAGTCCGGCGGTAACCAGGCGGTTTTACCGCTGCGGTTACCGCCGGACTCGTAATGAGGCCCCTTGTCTTTTAAGTACAGAATATTAGCTCTGTTGATGGTAAATAATGCTTCCAATTGTTCTGCATTTTAATGTGTGTATTATTTGACCTTCAGTTGTGGGCCAGAGTAGATGATTAGAAAAGATGAAGAGACAAATGAATACAACCATGAGGAGCTTTTGCCAGAGCATCTGCTGTTAGCCAACTATGAATTTCAGTTTGTGGCCCTTACAAAAGAGAATGGCCCTCATTAGGACCTTGGCGGAGGACCATGGCGCTATTAGCACCATGGTCCATGGCGCTAAGTTGCCAACTCCGCCATGGTGGTTGGCGGACTTACCGCCCCATTCCGACCTTGGCGGGGCGGTAAGTCCCCAATCCCCATTTTACCCTTCCCCATTCCCATTTTTGCCCCATAGGGCATAATGGGAGTGGGGAAGGCGTTAATTACGCCACCGTAAATTACGGTGGCGTAATTAACAACAAGGTCCCTTAGCGCCATGGATTTTAACGCCTGCTAAAAGCAGGCGTTAAACTCACCATGGCGCAAAGGGAACTCGTACTCAGGCGGTAAGGGTCGGCGATGTTTACGCCGGCGTAAACCCCTTACCGCCTGGGTCGTAATGAGGGCCAATGTCTACAACAGTGCATCATGGAAGCAACATGGTTGGATCTTTTAGGGGTGTGCAAGATCCTTAAGGAAGAACCGCAAGGAACATAAACCATCAATGGCTCATCACACCAGGAAATTAAACGTTAAAAGGATAATGTGTTTTAGGGTTGTAGGAGTTCGAGCTGGCACTGCAATATAGGATCAAGAGAACTGTTTACCATATTCCTGTGCCACACGCAGGCTTCTGCAAACCAGAACAGGCCCTGGAAGAAATGCTTCCAGATTGCCATCTGTTACAGTACCCCCTACGATAGAGTCTGAAGATTTTGGCTATTCAGATATGTTGGACTTCAACTCCCATCAGTCATAGCAAGATACGTCAATGGTGGGAGGACATGGGGGCACTTCAGGCACAGGAATCTTAGTAATGTGAGTCTGAATCATGGAAAAGCAAGTGATTACATTGAGAGCTGTTACAAACAGAAAGCACAAGTAATGATGAATGTATTCAGGTCAAATTCCAACAATTATGGTAAGAATTTGTTTAGGGCGTGGAGGTTTTAGTTCATGATCATATTAAATGTGTGCGATAGGTGCACTATTGTCCCGGCCCAGGCTCTTCGTTCCGCTGATGCCTGCCTGATGTCTGTACCTCGGTTTAGGGCTTCCCGCATTGGCAGCCTTCCATATTCAGTGGCCGCAGCAAGGGTCTGGAACTCCATCCCTTATACATTGAGAACAATCAAAGAGCACTTTGCGTTTTGATGGTCACTGAAAATGTATCTTTTCTAGTCCTTCCTCCCCTCCTTGCTTCAAAATGCCATGATGCCTCTGGTGGCGACCATGCACTCTATAAATACAATTTAACCTAACATAACATACTGGCCATTCTCCAATGCCTAGATATATTCTATCCTACATCACCGAGACCTACAGCACCATGCAGTAGCATCCACATCAAAATTCTGCAGACTAAAGCTCATGCATATAGTGCATATCCTTTCTGTAACACATGGAATGGCATTGCCATATCTCATTGGTGAGCAGTATATCACAGCATGGTTATTTGCTCTTATCTCTGCTAGTGCCACATGCAGCCCCTTTAGTTCAGGAGCTTGGCAGTATTGGCAGTCCCCAATATAAGAATACATCATTACTATGAACACCTTCTTTGTCCTTATAGACTGAGCTATAAGGAACAGATAGTCTCCCTCACCCAGGGAATCAACACTGTCTCCATGGTACAAATTAGGTGGTGATACACTTTCTCCCAGAAATACCCGAAATCAGTTGGGGGTGCCTTATGTTAATATATGTTTGACTCTACACACAAGCTATTTTGCTGCAGAACATTTTTTGTGTTCAGCTCCTATTGTGTCTATGGGTTGCTTGTTCATATTCATAAGTTTATCAATTGGAACAGGTGAACTACATAAGCAATGTCATCATACATTCCTTAGGGGATGGGTCTTGCATGTGCAATTACACAATAATAAGCTGGTAGTGAAAAAATAACTAACATTGTCTAATACTAATAATGTTATTGGAGGACATTTTGGCAATGCCATCAGCTGCTACATTGGAATCACAAAAATACCTGGATGCTACTTTGAGGATGCAAAACACTGTTTTCGACTCTGTGATTAAAATACAATATTAACTAATTTCCCAATCATGTGTTTTCAAACCTCTCACTCCAATACACCTTTATAACATCAGTTATTTTAGGAAACTAGCAGGACCCACCACCGTAATACTGCTTGCACCTAACTTAAGGTTACATGTGAAAAGAATCCTTTTTTTTTCTCTTTTTCTTCTGTTAAATGCAGCTCTCAGAATGATTACTGTTCTTCAACAAACCTACTTCCAGGAGTGTTTATGTTCTTTTAGATAAGAAAGCAATTCCAGGCCCACATTCCATTCATTCTGTAGCTCTCGCCAATGAAATGTTCTATTTTTCATTTTGAGAATGATCTGTGCAGTGGCTTTTCGTTACAAATCATTTCACTCTACAACATCTGATGAAGAGGTCAGTGGGACTTTGTAAGCTAATGTTTTGTTCAATATCTGCATAGATTTTTCAGTTAGTTAAATAAAAGGTATCAAAATCATCAAGTTGTGTGATTTTAAAACTGGACTAACACAGTGTCTAACTGTTCGTTGCGATTTCCCTAAGGAAATTCAAGGCCCTAATAAAGGCCTACTTCACTTCCATTCTTATTTTGGGTTTTTGGTAGGCTGTTGGAGGGTCTGTAGAGTCAATAAATACATGAATCGTTTTTCCTTTCCGTTTTTCCTTTCGCTTTTGTTGCCCCAGAAAAACATAAATGCAAAAAAACGTGTTCCACAATCTTTTACCACTTTAAGCACACAAAAAAGAAAACGTTTCTAGGTTGTTCCTCCCTCCACTTTTGTGTGTGACCTGTGCATCATTCTCAATTGTTTTTTGTCCCGTTCAGAATTCCTAATTGTGTGTGTGATCCCACAAAACGTGCATACTTTGGGGAGTGTTCCAAATCATTCCTTTGCTTTAGTCCTCATCCGTTCACTCTGTTTTATTTAAACAAACGTGGTGTTTAGTGCCTAATTTGTTGTGTACTTGTACTTGTTTAGACTTGTACTTGAAAGTTTAATCAAGAGGGGCATAAAATATCATGGCAGGGCATGAGGAACACTTGATTAGGGGAAATGGCAAGTAGGAACAGACTAAGACCAAAAAGGTGATGGGTGGAAGATTTCAAATTAATCTAAACCACTATGTTGCTCTGGGCAACCTTCCACTGTTTTTTAGCCCGTCTGCGCCATTGCAAAAGGGGTCCAGCCATATGCAAATCAGTCAGGAACTGCCACCAATGAGAGCAGCCCTGCCTGAACTGCTAGGCCAGGTCCCTTCTGCACGGAAACACAAGCAACCCCAGACATGTTTCTTCTTTGTTGGGCCTTCTCAGTGTGGTGCAGCTTGGTTCCCTATGGTGCAGCGAGCAAGGGACTCATGTCTGGGCATACCCTGGGCACACCCTCAATCATATAGGGAGACAAACTAAAACCAGAAAAGTGATGGGTGGAAGGATTTGAATTAATCTAAAACACTGGCATTGCCCTGGGCAACCTTCCACTCCACTGTTTTAGCCCGTCTGCACCATTGCAAAAGGCGTCCAGCCATTTTCAAATCAGTCAGGTACTGCCACCAATGGGAGCAGCCCTGCCCGAACTGCTGGGCCAGGTCCCCTCTGCACGGAAGCACAAGCAACCCCAGACATATTTAGGCTTTGTTGGCTTTCCTGCGTGAGGTGCAGCCTGGTTCCCTATGGCGCAGCGAGCAAGGGACCCATGTCTGGGCATATCCTCTCTCACCTAGGAAGACAAAGTAAAGCCAAAAAAGTAATGGGTGGAAGGTTTTGATTTAATCTAAACCACTGGCATTGCTCTGGGCAACATTCCACTCCACCATTTTTTAGCCCATCTGCGCCATTGCAAAAGGGGTCCAGCCACATGCAAAGACATGGGTCCCGTGCCTGCTGGGCCTAGACACCCAAGCCACTCCTCACTGATGAGGCCAAACAAGGCTGAAACATGTTTGGGGATGCTTTTGGTCTTGTGTAGAAGGGATGTGACCTAGCCGTTTGGGCTGGACTGGCCCTTTTGGGGTGGGACAAATGCTGATGTGCATATGGTCTTTCCCCTTTTGTAATGGCTTGGCAGACGAAGAGCGATGGTCTGGAGGGTTACCCAGAGCAATGCCAGAGGTTAAGAGGAATTCTAAACCTTCCAGCAATCATCTCTTTTGTTTTGATGTAGTCACCCCGAGTGGGATGGGTATGCCCAGACAAGGTCCCATGCCTGCTGGGCCTGGAGTCCCAAGCTACTCCTCACTGATGAGGCCCAAGAAGGCCGAAACATGTTTGGGGATGCTTGTGGTCGTATGCAGAAGGGAGGTGACCATGCAATTTGGGCTGCACTGTCCCTTTTGGGATGGGACCAATCCTGATTTGCATAAGTTCTTCCCAATTTTTAATGGCTGGCTGGTGAAGAACAATCATCAGGAGGGTTGCTCAGAGCAATGCTAGAGGTTACAATTATTTCTCAAACTTCCAGCCATCACATCTTTTGTTTTGCTGTTGTCACCCCAAGTGCCACGGATATGCCCAGACGTGGATCCCGTGCCTGCTGGACCTAGAGACCCAAGCTATTCCTAACTGATGAGGCCCAACAAGGCCTAACATTTTTGGGGATGCTTGTGGTCTTGTGCAGAATGGATGTGACCTAACAGTTTGCGCTGGAGTTTCACTTTCATTAGCATACGCCGCGACGCTACAGCTAGACGCTTCTGCTCCGGTAACCAAGTAAGTTTTTTAAGAATTGCAAATTGTTTCTCAACTACTCGCTGGCCCATAGTCTATTCCGGTACACTCCACGTCCCTCACACGATTTCACTCAGCCTTCAACCTCATGCCTGTTATTTTGTTATTTTTTGGCATTTCACTGCTCTCTCATTTCTGCTGCACAGTGACCATGACAATTGATGTGACCTACAGGCAACTTCACCCGGCACTCCCTCATTCAGTCATTTTTTTCTGGATCACTTTGACCACACAGCTCAACCACATGGGAACCATAAACCACAATGTATGCCTCCCTCCATGCGTCTCCTACGCATTGCACCTCATGGAGGCTCCTGCCTTGTAGTCAACTTGGGTGCATATAGGCTATTTTAGCCTCCACTCGAACCGGACATCACACACGTTCTGGTTCTGTTGAATCGGCCTCCTGGCTCCTTCACCCCTGATCAGGTATGTACCACCCCTGACCGGTCAACCTTTCTGTTACAAGACCAAGACCACTAGTAGCTCTTGCCTTTTCCTTCCAGTTGCTGGTGCCATTGATTGAAGCTACTGCCATCTGTAGACCCCGGTTCCAGATACGGTTCTTTGGACTAATTCCATTAGCAATAGTTGCCAATGGGCCACTGCCTTCACCTGACTTCCCGCATGGTCGAAGACTCACAGAAGCCCTTACCACCGCACCGCTTGTCGGTTCACGGTAAGCTTCTGTTCTCTGGTGCTCACTCTTTGCACCTGTCCTGACACCAATTGGTCACTAATAAGTTGAGCAAATCACCAATTAACTCTGGAGATCCCACTCCTCCTAAACTATTTGTCATTGAATCCCACAGATACCCCACAGACAGTGTTTCATCCCTTAATCTCCATCCTGAAGAAGGCCATCCCAGTCACCTACGTTCAGTCTTCGTACCCTGTGGCTGAAACACTACAGTGTCGATCTGTGACACAACCCCACCCCCTGCATACTTGAACACACCAGTTGTTGTGTTTTTTCCCTATGACAATACCCATGGGCCAACTGAGGTCCTGGGTTGCATTCACTCTTGTGTGGTAAACCCATGTTAACTGTGTATCCAAGAGATCTTGCACCATCAGAAGGCTTGCACCCTCCACACTCTTGAGGGTGGTACCTAGTGGTACACCTACATATCAAATGTACAACTGTCCGTCTGTCTGTTATTATGCTAACAATTTTTATATATTATATGTATCATTACCAAAATTCAGAGATTAAACCCACGGTTGTAGGGCTAGCTATATCCCGAGTATGGATTAACAACTATACTCTATTATACCAGAATGGAAAAAGTCAATATAGTGTGTTACACTGACGAATATTTCAGGAAACTTTTAGGCACAACCACCTTCATTGAATCACAAGGAGGTGCCTTAGAACAAGGATCCAACAAAGACGCACTAGATGCCATCAACCAAAAAAAGAATAAGCTCATCTGCACAGAGATGCACAGTACTTTTATGTTAGAGTACCTTAAAGCGGGCATCACGCCAGAGGGGCTACAGGTTAAAAATATCCCGAGAGTGTTCACTGATAACCCTAAGTTTAAAATTAACTTTAGCAGAGTGGACAACAAATGTAGCCGTGATTGGATAATCCTTATCATCGATACAGCGGAAGAGGAATACAAGAAACAAGGAGAAGAACTAGCAGCCCTTGAAAAAAAGTTCGCAGATGATACCACCATCACTGACGCCAAACTCAAACTTGATAAACTAGAAGAAGAAGTGGAGAAGTTCAAGAAAATCACAATTGATCGAAAAGTTCAAAAATGTAAGAAAGACCTGACCAACTACGCAGAAGAGAAAACCTACCCATACCTAAGGGAGAACTACTACGTTGAATTACAACAACAACAATTCAACAACTATAATAGACAGAACAGGATTGTCAACTTCTCAGGGAGTTCAGGATCTTCCAGTGGGAGTAACACCAGCCCGCCAGGTGGCAGCAGAACAACAGCACCCCCTCAACATCCTTTTTTTCAAAGAGGGGGACAACGTGGATGGCCCAAGAAGCGACCGCAGCAATCAGGCCAATATATGCGGACCAGGCAATGGTATTCGAATCAACCATGATACCAACACCAACTCCAAGAAATGATACCACGACCTCCAAAACTATACCTATCTTCAACCTCTCTACAAGATCCCTCAACCACACAGAAGAAGCCCTTCTGGAAAGAGGTCTTTATTTTGTCCCTGCCACAACAACTGATTCATTCCAAACTGAAGCAGACCTCAGGAAATTCTTCCGGACCATCCGCCTAAAACATTTTTTTGAGGTGCACATCCCACAGAACCCTGGACAAGGCAACTCTGCTGAACCCGTACAAGAACGTACTCAAGAGAACCACACTGGCCTCAGACCCAGATCCACCTTTGTACCTCCCCTGCATACCATCCCAGGTGAGTTTGACACTTTTGAAAAAATGGTATTAAACACAGTTACCGAAGGACTCTCACAAAAGAATTTCTACCAAGACAACCTGAAACAAGAAGAAAGGAAAGCCTTGAAAAAACTCAACAGCGACCGCACCATTACCATCAAACCCGCTGATAAAGGCGGTGGTATCGTTCTCATGAACACCAAAGACTATAATCAAGAATGTTCCAGACTCCTGGCTGACAATGCATCCTACAAAAAACTTGCCAGAGACCCAACACCAGGATTAAAGGAAGAAATCGCTAGTATCACAAAACACGCAGAGGAAGAAGGTTGGATATGCGAAGATGAGCGCAGATTCCTTAATAAAACCCACCCGAGGATACCCACCTTCTACATACTTCCGATGATACATAAGTATGCTGAAAAACCACCAGGAAACCCCATCATCTCTGCATATGATTCTTTGCTAGAACCACTGTCACTCTACACAGACTTCTTTATAAAACCCTTCATAGGGACCATGAAATCGTATGAGAAGGACACAACGGACACCATCAAGATCCTACAAACAGTCACTCTAACATCGGATTGCATTTTAGTGACCATGGACGTGGAGTCCCTTTACCCATCGATTCCACAAAAAAAGGCTTAGAAGCACTCATGATTTGGCTCAACAAGAGACCAGACATCACTACCACGCCCACCATCTTCATACTCGAATGCATACGCCTCGCCATGACGGAAAACCTTTTCCTCTTCGAAAGGCAGCTGTACCAACAAGTCAAAGGGGCGAGCATGGGTGCCACCTTCGCCCGGACGTGGCCAACTTATATATGGCACAATATGAAGAAGACCACATTTTGAACAGCAACCATCCTTATCTCCATAACATCTTAATTTGGCGCAGATACATAGATGATGCCCTGCTCATCTGGCAAGGAAGTCAGACCTAACTCATTTCTTTCCATCACTGGCTCAATCAAAGGAACCCCCACATCAGATCCACTCAAGAATGGGACCCCAGACCATCAACTTCTTGGACTTATACATTTATCGCACTGGCAACCTTCTCAAGACTGAGCTGTTCAGAAAACCAACAGACAGGAACACCCTTTTACACTTCTCCAGCTACCACCCAGTCGGCCTCAAATACAACTTACCGTATGGCCAATTTCTCCGGGTCAGCAGAAATTGCACCGAGAGAGAGAATTTTGAGATCCATGCACATCAACTCCAACAACGTCTCACCGACAGGGGATACCCAAAAAAGCCGTAAAAATGGCCAAAAAGAGAGCAGCTAACACAGATCCTACCATCTGCCTCACCACAAAAGGGAAGAAACACATGGAAAGAACTGTCTGTGTTACTACATTCAGTCCTATTAGCAACCTAACCAAATGTGCAATCAACAAACACTGGCAACTTATTAAAAATGAAGGGACATTAGCCAGGAAACCGCTTTTTGCCTTTAAGAAAAACAGAAACCTCCGAGACACCTTGGTCCATACCTTTCTCGAGCCTGAAAAGGAGACTTCCATCCTATGGAACCTACAACCTGTGGTCGGCCATTTCAGCTGCGGACATTGTGTGGCCTGTAAATTCACCAAAACCAGTAAAACCTTTGACCACAATGACTTACATTGGACCCTACAGAACCACACAAATTGTGAAAGCAAATATGTGATCTATGTCATCGAATGCCCGTGCAATTTACTATACATTGGCAAAACAATAAGGCCAATTAAACAATGCATCAGCGAACACAGGTCTTGCATCAAAACTTGTGTGGCAGAAAAACCTCTAGTCGACCATTTTCACAAAAAAGGACACAGCAACGAACAATTCACATGGATGGTCCTCCAGCAACTTAACCCACAGAAACGAGGGGGTGACATCAATTTGGCCCTCACCCGACTTGAACAAAAGTGGGTCCATAGACTGAATACAGTAAAAAATGGTCTGAACATTACCGTTGAATGGAAACATTTCTGGACGTAACTGCCACCACTGTCTCCTTTCAATCCTGAGTGATTCTTTAATTCTGTAATTAGTAACCAGGAATATGCACATGCTGTTTTTGAACATTGAATTGCAAACTGTCACCATGAATATGCACATGCTGGTTTTTTAACATCAATTGGCTTTTAAAACGTATGCCATGCTCATCCACATTTATGTGCTTTTATTTGTCACTCCAGCCACCACCCAAGTCAGTCACTATGGACTTGCACTGTATTTTCATAACCTGAACCACTGCACACACCTCTGCACAGCCGCCACTCGCGGCAAAAACATAGTCAGTCACGTCACTATTGGACTTGCTATGAACTGTCATTACATTGCGTAGTACACCATGCATTCTGGTGCACTTACACCACGACTATCCAGTTCGACCACACCCCCGGACAACATTTCCCAGCATCCTCTGCCCGGAGCGAACGTTGATTGAAAGGGCTTGTCCCTCTTCAACACACGGCACTCCCATTGGCCCACGTGCTGACAGCTGATTGGACCACCCAATCTGGGGGCGGGTGCTTCCTGTGACTTGCAGTTTTTTAGTTTCACTTTCATTTGCACACGCCGCGACACTACAGCTAGATGCTTCTGCTCCGGTAACCAAGTACGTTTTTTAAGAATTGCGAATTGTTTCTCAACTACTCGCTGGCCCATAGTCTATTCCGGGACACTTCATGTCCCTCACACAATTTCACTCAGCCTTCAACCTCATGCCTAATATTTTTTGGCATTTCACTGCTCTCTCATTTCTGCTGCACAGTGACCATGACAATTGATGTGACCTACAGGCAACTTCACCCGGCACTCCCTCATTCAGTCATTTTTTCTGGATCACTTTTACCACACAGCTCAACCACATGGGCACCATAAACCATGATGTATGCCTCCCTCCTTGCGTCTCCTACGCATTGCACCTCACGGAGGCTCCTGCCTTTTAGTCAACTTGGGTGCATATAGGCTATTTTAGCCTCCACTCGAACCGGACATTACACACGTTCTGGTTCTGTTGAATCGGCCTCCTGGCTCCTTCACCCCTGATCAGGTATGTACCACCCCTGACCGGTCAACCTTTCTGTTACATGACCAAGACCACTAGTAGCTCTTTCCTTTTCCTTTCAGTTGCTGGTGCCATTGATTGATGGTACCGCCATCTGTAGACCCCGGTTCCAGATACGGTTCTTTGGACTAATTCCATCAGCAACAGTGGCCACTGGGCCACCGCCTTCACCTGACTTCCCGCATGGTTGAAGACTCTCAGAAGCCCTTACCGCCGCACCGCTTGTCGGTTCACAGTAAGCTTCTGTTCTCTGGTGCTTACACTTTGCACCTGTCCTGACACCAATTGGTCACTAATAAGTTGAGCAAATCACCAATTAACTCTGGAGATCCCACTCCTCCTAAACTATCTGTCATTGAATCCCACAGATACCCCACAGACAGTGTTTCATCCCTTCACCTCCATCCTGAAGAAGGCCATCCCAGTCATCTACGTCCAGTATTTGTAATCTCTGACACAACTCCATCCCCTGCATACTTTTACACACCAGTTGTTGTGTTTTTTCCCTATGACAATACCCATGGGCCAACTGAGGTCCTGGGTTGCATTCACTCTTGTGTTGTAAACCCTTGTTAACTGTGTATCCAAGAGATCTTGCTCCATCAGAAGGCTTGCACCCTCCACACTCTTGAGGGTGATACCTAGTGGTACACCTACATATCAAATGTACAACTGTCCGTCTGTCTGTTATTATGCTAACAATTGATATATTATATGTATCATCACCAAAATTCAGAGATTAAACTAAAATTATCCTGAATCTGAAAAGTGTGGGTCTCCCATCCTGATTTATTGTTTGAATATACAAAGTCCTGGCCAGCATGCAACAGCTGAAGGTTTACAAACAACATTTGATTACATTGAACGCACATTTAAGAACAGGTCTGCATGGTTCCTAAAAAGTTTGTTATTTGACAAACAAATTTACAAAAAGGGCAGATGCCTTCAGATGTGAGGAACACATCTTGAGGCAATGTGCTTAGTCAAAGTAAAACACCTTGCATTCAAACCATAGCAACTCATTTTGTGAAAGAGCACAAAGATGGGCTATGCAAACTAAGTTCCCAGAACCCTCTATGCCTAAGTAATGTACAGACTGGTCGCTTTGGGAGGAGAGATTCCATAGTGTAAGAAGGGAACCAATCTCTTGCACTTCACTCATTTCAGCCCACTGTGTGTATGTACCTATCGGCAAGATTCATCTGTGGAAGTGCACTACACAAAACACGTATCCAAGGGCTATGCAATTCATCAATAAGCATCACTAACTCCTTTCCCCTACTGAGCTCCGTGTGCTATTGGTTCCACTCCAGTGCCTAAAGGAGTGCAGGGTGCACACTGCCAAGTAAAATCCAAGTAACATGTTACAATGTGGTTCCTGACAAGGACAGGGTGGTGCAGGAGTAGGTGGAACCTGTATCTATAAGTACAGAGGGGGCAAGGCAGGTACAGTTGTTCCTGGAGAAGTTTCCAACAGGACAGGATGAATACCATCTGTAACAGCGTCCACATGGTCAGTGTTCTGGCATTACCTCAGCTTGTCTGAGGAGAAGGCTAACAAGGAAGAGGAGTAGCTCGTTGTGTGGTGCTTCTGCCAAAGGCAGTCAACTGTAGGTAATGTTTGTAGGACTATAACTTTGGGACAGTGACTATGCAAGACCACATTCAACAGTGGAAAACACAATGGGCTCCTTGCACAAGATTTAATTTGCGCCTGGAAGAAAAAGACAGTCAGGCAAGCAAAGAGAGGGATTGTGAGATGGAATCACAAGAAAATACTGGTAGACAAGGCAGATAGAAGAATTAAAATGGACTTAAGGAGGCAGGGGGGGACTGAGAAAGAGGAAGACCAAAGAGAAAGGTAGAGCAGTACAAAAGGCGAGATAAAATAAGAGATGAAATCAGGAGTTTTGTAGCACTGAAAGTCAGGAGATGTGAGCTATATGGAAAATAAAAGAGATGGAAGTGACAAGACTGAGAAATAGTAGACATGTGAAGCGAAAAGGAGAAGTCAGGATCCAGGTATTACGAGGAGAGCTGGAAAGATGTAGAAAGGAGGTAGGGGAAGGGGAAAGGAATGGTGGTGGCCGGGAAGAAGCAAACTTCAAGAAAGTGATCTGACATCCAATATTTTATAGCACGTAAATAGGAAGATAGATTATCTTGACTAGCCAGAGCAAATCAGGAGAAAAACAGAACGAGTTGTGTGTCATCAATATAAAGTGGTGGGAACTCCCAAAGGATGAGATCATTGCGGCCAGAGGAGCAGTATAGAAGGGGGAGTGAAATGGGCCAAGAAGAGAGACTTGGGGGATGCAATGAAGAAGGGGAACTGTTTGAGAATAGGAACAAGCCCAGGAGACAGAATATGTGTGGTTGGAAAGGTAAGAGCAAATCCAAACAAGAACATAATCAGCAAACCTGAAAGAAGCTAAAGAGGCCAAAAGCATAGTGTGATCAACCGTTTCAAAAGCAGTGGCAGATCTAAGAGTATGAGAAGAGAGGAGTGCTTGGTGTAGCGAGCAGAGTCACAGACAGAAGAGCAGGCACAGTTGAGTAAAAGGGACAAAAGATAGACTGGAGAGAGGGAAGAATAGAGTTATCATTGATGAAGGTAGAAACCTGAGTATAGGCTAGTCTCTCGAGTAATTTAGAGAAATGGGGAAGAAGAGAAATTGGATTGAAATTAGAAGGACGAGAGGGGTCAGGAGATGGCTCTTAAGAATGGGGAGAATGGCATTCAATTGAGGATGCTATGGAGGGGTCTGTGCTTCCCCATAGAAGGTGCAGAAATATGTAAATATAAAGAAGTCATGGGTGTCCCCTTAGGGAGAATCACAGGGTGTGTCTTTGCATAGCGGGATAACGGGAAAAATGTGTGTGATGCTTTACTCTGTGTGAATGCTGGAAAAAAGGCAGTGGACTTTGGGAGATCCAAAAAAACTAATGTAGTGGTCTGCTCAGTGAGAGATTCTCCAGAAGCTTTGGAAAGACTATGGCAGTGGCTTGGCTGTTTGGGAGAGCCTGTGCAATTGTGAGAACGTCTCTGATATGTCAGGGAGCCATTAAAGGTGGGGCACTTGCACTCTGCGAGCAATGAGAAAAAAGGAGGCCGTGGCTTTGAATTGTAGGGAACCATAAGAACGTTGAGATAATCCACTCTGTGGGTTAGTCACATAATTTGAGTCAGTGGCTTCTTCCTATGGGAAAGATAGAATATTAAGGCAGAGTTTTCACTCTGACAGAGAGCTGGACAAACTCTGGGTGACAATGATCTGTGGGATTTCTGGAGCCAAGGAAGCTGTGGCTCTGCAATGTGTGAGACACTGCAAAATGAAGGTGCCTGCTCTGCTCCATTAGAGAGCCTGTACAATTGCCTTCCACTGTGGGCAGTGACTGTATGTGACAGGTGGGAAACTGAGGCAGTGATTTCACTGTATTGGAGATACAGCAGGATTGTGTGAGTGTCTCCACCCTGTGGGATATCCAGAGAACCTTGTGTAGTGGCCCCAATCTGTAACAGAAGTGGATAAATAAGGCAGCCACTCTGCCTAGTTGGACAGGTTGAAAATGTGTGAAAGAGTTTTCACTCTGTGGATGTATGAAAACAACATCCAAGTGACACCACCTCTATTTCCTTATAGTCGTAGTAAGCAACCAGTCAGGCGTTACATGCTACCCAGTCTTCCCAAATATCCAGTATCATTATGTTACCTTCGCTCTGAACTCATTCTCCTACCTCCTCCACCAATGTTATCATTGTCTGAGACACACACGTTTCCCATGCCCCCTCCAGTTTTCGCCAGATGACTGGAACAGAATAATCTGCCACAATAGTGTGTTCTTTCATTTGTTTGATGGTTGGCCACAATGATCGCTTCCCAACATAAACTTCAGAGGATCATTATCCCTTCACAGCAGCTGTGTATCAAGTAAATATTCATCCACCACCTGCGTGGCAAAGCCATAACAAGTCCAAATTAGGCATGCCAGATTAGGTGAGGAGTCTCGCAGTATCCAATGTTTTTCAACAGTGAAGATGTGAGTGACGTTCTTGCCCTCAAACAGCTTCGGATGTTTTCAAGTAAGAGTTTGTAACATCTGATGACTTGTTGACTCTAGTGGAGTCTTCAGGTCATGAGGTATTGGAAATCCCCCCCGCCCCACACCTGCTCCTGTTGCATTTGGGCTATCAGATTACTCATCTGTGCTTCCATGCACACCAAAAGCACATCTTGATCTGAATGAGGACCCATTGAGCCCTGGGGCTCTCTGACATGTTGCTAAAAAGCTTGCACATTTCCTTTAAATAATGGCTCAAGGAAAGATACTTCTATGTACTCCGCATTGCCCTTCATCCAAACAATGCATAGATCCCCACACAATTTTGAGAGAAGTTTTCTACATGCTGCACTCCAGCCATGGCTGGCAAGTCATATACCCTCATTATATTGGAGAGTTCAAACTTGGAAAGGTAGACCAGCATCAGCACCTCGCTGCCTGACATAAGGTGTAGGGAAACACCCTGGTTGGCCTCTTTAAAGGATGCAGCAGAGAACAGACATTGGGCATCATCATCCAATGAGATGGTGTGAGGTTGCTATCTTCAAATCCATGTTCTTACTGGTATATTGAGGAAGCCAGTTAATGAGTGTGTCTAATAATATTGCACGAGTATATGTAATATGGATTTCTAGCGACTTGACACTGCAGAGTTTAGCTGGTGGTGTGGTAAACTATGGCCAACCTGAAGCCTAGTCACTACAATCATGGTAAATAAAGGCCGCAAATGGCTTCTGAAATGGGAGACAGGTAGGTGGGTGACATCGGCGAAACATGCATGTTCAGACTGATCCTCAAGGCTGCAATGAAATTGAACACATTTTCAGGTGTCACATGATTGATGGGGAGTATTCCATTGTTCTATTTAACCTTTCCTTAGAAATCTACCCCAGTGGTGTTTGTCTTCAAACACATGCATGCATATAGATGTCTGTAGGCAAATAGCATATTCTAGCTGCTGATATGGTGAATGCAGCTGATTGGTTGGAAATAAGCATAATCAGTGCTCGGTGAATGCTATGTAATCAGTGTTTTGTCCACTGGTCCACATGCCCATGGTCAAGTGACCTTTCGTTCCGCATACAGCACATGTTAAGTGGCATCCTGACTGCAATGAGAAACCAGTTGTAGCAGTGTGGTTTTGCAGTTTGCCTGAAGCCAATACTTTCTTCGAAGGGGCATGGTAACAACTCCACACTAGGGTTGTACAAAGTTGCAAAATGTCGCCTTTCCCAAGTTTACCTCCTCTTTCCAACGTTTTTAATGCCACCATTAAATGCCTGCTAAAGGTTTTTGGTGGCTCATTATTATTATTATTATTATTATTATGGTTATTATTATTAGGGTATTTATTTTGAGCACAGACCTAGCTTTGGGACAAAAACGGAGTGCTTTATAATCATAGGGGGAAGAACACAGTGAGGGAAGCAGAGAAAAATGGAACTGGAAGCTAACAGGGGAGGGCGAGGGTTGCAATTGGCAGCATGGGATCTACAAGCAACCAGTGATGAGACAGTGGGGAGCAGGTCACTGAGAGTGGAGTGCATGGTGGGTGGACCTAGGTGTTAAGGAGAAGCCATTCCTTGAAAAGGAAGGACTTGAGCTCTTTCCTGAACTGTAGACATGTTGGGGCAAGTCTGATGTTGACAGGGAAGAGGTTCCAGAGTCTTGGAGATTAACCTGTCTTCTGGTTATTTCCTTCCTGCACCATCGTAATTCAAGTCTGCACATTTCCTTACTTCTGCTGGATCACAGGCTTCTGGAGATGCTGTGCTTCTCAGTGAGGTAGTTTGGGGACTTCAGGATGACAGCGTTGTAGATGATGCAACAGGATTTGAAGATGATACCGGCTTGTAGTGGGAGCCAGTGCAGTTCAATGAGGGTTGGGGTGATGTGGTCGAATTTGGGGAGTCCTATAATGAGTATTGCTGCAGCATGCCAGGCACATTTCAAGGGTGCCAGTGTAGTCGCCGTAAAGGCCTTCCAAAAGGGCATTGCCATCATCCACGTGGGAGAGGATCAAGACTTGGAAGCAGATCTGAAATTGTTTTCTGGGATGAAGGGCTTGATTTTCTGTGGGAAAGAATGTTGGTACCATGCCATTTGTGTCTTCCTTGCTATGTGCTGTTTGAACATGAGGTGTATGTCAATGTTGAACCCAAGGGACTTGGCATAGGTGGCCATCTGGGGTTTGAATCCCTCGACGTTCATAGCAGAGAGCCAATTCTGGTTGTCAGGGTATTTGGTGTTGTTGGTCAACACTAAAGTTCAGTCTTGGAGGGGTTGAGCTTCTGGTAAGCACTGGACTGCAAGGACTGCATTAATGTGAAGCAGGCCTCGAGCCTGTGGATCTCTTCGATGGAGGATATCTTGAGGTAGAGCTTTCTGTCAACTGCATATTGGTTAATGTGCATGGTGTGTGGACCGAGGAGGGTTCTCAGCGGTTCCATGTAAAAATTTAAAATCATGAGGTGCAAGATTTATCCTTCCAGGACTTCACAGGTAAAGGGTAGAATTTGTGATCAGGAAAAATCCATTTGTAGCAACTGTTGGGGATTCGCAAGGTAGGATTTGTACAAGCTGAGTAAGATATCACTGTTCCCCATGTAGGGATGTAGATTTTCGGTGAGTGTCTGGGGGTCTACTGTGTCAAATGCTGCTGAGAGGTCAAGGATAACTAGGAGACAGGGGTGGCCATCATTGAAGATTTCAAGGGCCTCATCGGCAAACTTGATGGTAGCCGTTTCTGTGCTGCATCTGCGTCTCAAACCAGATTGGTAGGACTGAAGGAGGTTATTGGCTTCAATGTATTGGACGAGTTGCATGGCTACTGCTTTCTCAAGGATCTTGCCTAGGAAGGGAAGATGGGTGATGGGGCCATAGTTGCTGAGCTTGTCAGGGTCCAGTGATGGCATTTAAGTACACATTTCTGATTTTTAGCATGATGAAGTGTTTTTTGAAGGTGCTCGGTTGTTTCCATCTGCAAACAACTGTAACAGATAAACAAAAAATTCCCATATCAATAGCCACCAAAAGAAGGAAGTGGGTCTGTAGAAACAATACCCCAAACACGCACTTTCTGATGAAGTTATTTCGCACAAACCTATAACTTAAAGAGAGAATACCACTTGCACTTCATGATTTACTCTCATTGTTGTTCTTGAAGTAAGAATGCTACATCCTCGTGGCTGGAACAATCTGGATGAATCATTTGGTCTCCTGTCTAACCAATGCATTTTCCATAATTAAACCTAATTAATTATGAATTACATTTATTACAACTAATTGATCTATTATTGTTGAAAACACAAACGCACAAAAACACACACACTCGCAAACACACACACATAGTACATCTGACCATCTGACTTTAATGTCTTTTTTATAATTTGTTTGTCAATGAATGCGTGTGCCCAAAAAAAATATATTTGAAATGGTTTTTCATTCATTATTGTTTATTTTTTAACAATTTTGAATATTTACTTCTATTTCACATTAGTAATAGTTAATTGTCCCTTTACTATTATTTCACTTAAATTGTTTGAATTACATTGATTATTATTGTTTTTCTGATCCATATACATTTCATGTAAAAGTGGTATTTTTTTTTTTTTACAAATGTGCAACTTTTTTATGCACCTAAAATTGCATTTCTCTGATCCCTGTTAGGTTTTTCTAAATGTGGTATTTTTAAGATTCAGCAAATTTTCTTGTGCACCTTGATTATTGTTATTATATCTGATTAATATTATTTGTTGGTCTATGTAGAATTTCACAAGTATTACAGCCCATTTTTGTTCACTTTTATTATTATTATTTGTTCTGATTTATTTTGCCACTGTGTAAGTTTCCTGAATTCTAGTTGATCAATATTGTATTTAACTGTGATATGTTGAATGAATTTGCAAAAATAAAGTGGTCTTCTTTATTGTCGATATTTCAATTCAGTATTACTATTCAGTAGTATTTCTGTTTTTGTAAATGGGTATTGTTGTGGTCTGGAGTGGGTGATATAAAGAATCATAATTATGCAATCATTGTTGCATAAAAAGTGAGAAAGAAGGAATCCTGACAATCACAATCTTGGAACCATCAGTAATTTGTCTGCCATGAAGGCCTGCTCCAGATAGAACCAGTTAGCAAAGTAGAGGAATACAAAACAAGAACAAGAAACAAGGAGCAGTAGATCATTCTACTGTTTCCTGAACATATGCAACTGATGACTGTCAATAAGTATGTCAAATAACATTGGCAGTGGATATGTAAGGGGCATAAGACCTTCCTTTCCCAAGACCTAGCCAATGCAACTGAGGACCATGAATATCAGTTTCTGGTGGTCAGACCAGGGCAGTGGGAGCATGCAACACTTTTGGTAATCCCTATACCTTTAAAGTATCCATCAACAACAAGACAACATTGTCTGATGACCTTAAACGCCTCTGAGAATTCATCAAACAATAGGGATGTAGATGGTTGGGTCATCAGACACTGCCACAGATTGACTGAGATGTAGCTCAACTGGTTTAACTTTTGGCATGCCAATTTCTGTCTTGTATGTGATGTGGAAGGGACAAGATGCAGGCTGGAATTGCTATATATCCCCTTTGGGGAACTGTTCAATCTCTCTTTCTACATTATTGCATGCAATTCATGGCTACAGTTAATTGAATGTTAGGTTTAAGCCATATTATTGCACTGTTCATGGACATATGGGAGGGGCATGGTCCTTGGTTATCCAACAGGTTTTTATCTTTGCCTGCTTAATATGTGGTTATATTTTTGTGGTCTGCAATTGCAGTTTGGGCTATGCCCAAAATTGCTTCAATAAGAAGAATTTCTCATTCTGATTATGTGTGGTTCCTCTGGGGAGAAGATCATTTGTTTGTATTTTTCTGTTTACTGTTCTTTCATTTGGTACGCTAGTTTCGGAGACAGTACAGGGAAAACTAAGTGGAATCGGATGAACATATCAATAACAGTGGGGTCTGTGTATATTATTCTGAGGTATGATACTTGTTTTTCAGATCCTTAAGATAATGGGCCACATTACAAGTTTGGAGGTAGCCATGGTGCTATTAGCGCCCTGGCTGCCTTCAAAATCGTGTCCGGGTCCCGGGTCTGTGAATGAGGAATTACCGGGTCATTCCAACCTTGGAAGACCCGGTAATTCATCATTCACAAAACCATTCCCCATTCCCATTCGATCCCCTATAGGGCTCAATGGGGATGGAGCTAATAACGGGCCTGTTATTAGCTCCTTGCTCCCCTTGCAGGACCCGCAAAGGACGTCTGGTCTGACCAGACGTTCTGTGTGGGTCATGCAAGGGAACCTCTTAATAGGGCAGAATGGGTTTACCAGCACCATTACCGGTGCCGGTAAACCCATTCCGCCAATCTCGTAATGAGGCCCAATGTCGTCATGGTGAATATATTGTCTTCGACTTCAACGCGATTGGAGACACCATCAGGAGACAGAAGTTTACATGGATTAGTCAATCAATAAATAGCTTTATTTGATTGGAACACCAACAAATCACAATATAGAACTAAGAATACAAAAATACAAGTTCACTACAGATAATGCTGATCTATACAGATGCAAAGTACATACATTAAATAGCAAAGAACAAATGAGAATATTCACAACAAATCATTACAAAAAAACATAAAAGAATAAAAAGTCATACACATCTGTGACATCTGTTCCACGCCCATCTCAAGAAACTTTTAACTGCAAATACCCTAAAACACTATTTGGGATCTAACAAAAATCAGGGGCTTAAAACAGGGTTCTAATTTTATGAGCCTTTAGCATTGGAATTAACCATAATCATCTGATAACAATAATCATTGGGCAAAAGAAGAAAACATGACAATGGTCTTCACAGACCACAGATCAATGGCCAGTTAAGGAATCCAAGTAAGAAAACATTTAGTGTATCAATCCATGAATACCATTGAAGTGAGGTTTCCAGGGTCAAAGATTATAGCTTTATATAGAATTTATTTTTGTCAATAACAAGCTGATCAATCTTGTTGTCGTCCCATAGCTCAGAACCACAGACAGCTGCCAACATTGATTGCTTTTTGAATATGTGGACGGTTTGTTTAACAGCACAACACCAACATTTTCTGAAACACTCAGTGCAGCACCCAATATTGACACCATTCAAAAATCTACCGCTGGGAGCTTTATCCTACTGCAGACCATAATCTTTGTTTATACAGCATTCATCAGCAGACCTTCAGCTCTGCAAAGCCGTACACATTAATTCAATACTTTCCTTAATCCCTGTGGTGACTATGAAAGCAGGATAGCGTTTTCTGCAAATAATACTATGTTCAGCATATGCTTATTTATTAGGGCCGTGTCCAAAGAGAAAATTGTAATAGCAAAATCATAAACAAAGAAAGAGAACAGGAGGGAAGCCATGGCACATCCCTGTTTTACAAACCGAGTGACAGAGAATGGTTCAGTTTATCCTCCACTCTGGTCCAATCTAACAACTGCCATGATTTCAGTATAAAGTGATTCGATTAATTTTAACAATTGCAATGAAATACCTTGCCTAAGCAGCATTTCCCACGATAAATCTCAATGTACATTATCAAAGTCCATTTTTAAATGAATAAATAATCAATACAGAGTCATAGCTTTTTGGAACCCATACTTCTGGATAATTAAGGCTAGCTTAAAGGTTTTTTATATAGTTCTGACTGCCTTACGCAACCTGGCTTGAAGGTGATGGAGTGTCACTTCGTATTCGATCCATTGAAGAAGTTCTAAGGCTAAACTCTTAGCATGGTCTTTCCCCAAGATATTGAGCAAATAAATGATTGGGATGATTATTGTTTGAAATAATAATATTGAAGAATTTTACTAAAACTGGTACCCATATTTTTGTTCCATTTGTAATAGCTCCACTGGCAAATTATCTGGGGCTTTACCACTTTTATGCTGATTTAATCCTCAGATACCTCTTTTGATGTAAAAGCTTGGGGAGGTTCCAGAAAATATATTACAGAAAGTGGTCACTTCCAAAGACCACAATGAGGAATATGAACGCATAGATACTTTGTAATCTGGCTTTCATCCAGCACATGGGACAGAGACAGTTTTAGTAGTAGTTTGGGAGGATAGCTCAGCGGGAACGTGCTTGCCTTGGAAGCAAGATGACACGGAGTGATACAGGTTTGATCCCCGAGTCCGCACTTAGAAACCTCTGCGTATTAAGCATGTTATAAATAACCTATCATATCATGTCATATCATTCTCAAACAGGCAGAGGAGGAATCCTACACACTACTTATTATGTTAAATCTGTCAGCAGCCTTTGACACTGTAGATCATAACATATAATTGTCTAGGCTGACCGAAATTGCAGGTGTGTCCCAGGAAGCTCTGAGCTGGTTTTGTTCTTTCCTTAAGGACTGCACCCAACAGGAACACATAAGTGGTTGTCTCTCTAAGCCGTCATATGTTGTGCTGTCTTGTATGGGGTTCCACAGGGATCCTAATTGTCCACACTACATTTTAATGTTTATATTCAGTCATTTATGTCTCTATTCTAAGTGTGGGCTTTTTATCGTTCTTACGATGACAACACTCAGGTTGAATTGCTTATCAATACAGCTAAAACCACCTTGCAAACCTTACTGGATTGCATGACTGAAGTCAATCGATGGATGGCTCATAATAGATTACAGCTTAATCCAACGAAAACTGAGATAATGTTGTTTGGTCTTAATCATCTGTGTAGGAATCCAGCAAGGATCCCACATCAACCCTTACTGTTTAACCTCCCAACCTGTTTTGCAAAAAAGGCCAAGAACCTTGGCTTCTAATTACAGGCAATCCAGTTTTGGTGCGAACATCAGGTTGGAGAGATTGTTAAGTCTATTTTCTTTAGGCTTTTATTAAGATCTATCCTGCCCTACATTTCCTCCATCGAACACTTAGTTGTGGTTGGGGACCTTGTGAACTAAAGGTTGGATTACGGAAATGCCATTCCAGCTGGCATTCCACAGCGAAAGCTCTCACATCTCCAGGCAGCACAAAATACTGGATCCAGGTGTATCATCCTAAGTGTTATCGCCATTCCGCTCACCAACATATATTGGATGTTCCACCATCTTGTTTTGTGCACCGATGAGACAGGCATTTTTAGGGATGGAGAAACATTCCTTATTGTGCTGTAGACAATACAGGGCTTTAAAGGTATCGTATGGCCTGGAATCATAATTAACAGAGGCGGCAAGTTTGTGGTGGTGGTGCTGCCACATGCAAAAAATGTCCACAATTTCATATGAACATGTTTTCACAGATAGTTTCCTGGAGATCGTCCCACCATTTCTCAATTTCTACTTTCTTTTTCAACTCATGTTGAGCCTTGTTAACTTATTTATGATGCATTTAACTTCTTATAATCTTTCTTTACCACTGTATTTTAATGCTGCTAGGAGATGTTGCCAGGCTCCTTTCCATTGATTCAGCAATTAAAAGGGAATCTTCCTTGTTATTTTTACTCATCTAGTTAAAAGGGATCGCCGTTCTGCTCACCAACATATTTTTTATTTATTTTGCATTTTTAAAGCGCTCACACAGCCCGCGGGCATCAAGGCGATTTTGGATGTTCCACCGTCTTGTTTTGGCACCGATGAGGCAGGCCTTTTTAAATCTCTCAATTCTGGAACTCTCTCCCTATCAGTCTGTGTTGCATCGATACCCTCCAACTGTTTTGAAAATCTCTTAAAATGTATCTTTTAACTAATTCTTCCTAGTCCTTTCTCTCACCTAATTTATTTTCCTAACACCGGCATACATTTTGTAAGAAAGCCTCAATGCTTTTTTAGTAAAACCTGAGCCTAGAGGAAGTTTGTTCTGCCTGGTTTATGCACATTACAAATAAATACATTAACTAATTAATGGCGAAGCCTAAAAGGAGAAGTTCTCGAGACAGCCTCCCAGAGGACACTGTTAAACCAAATCAAAATGTTCATTGTCCAGTACCATAATTCGATTGTCCCTGACAATTTCACTCCCTATATGCGAAAAACGACCTCTATCATGAGTTAGCCTATGAATACTTTTGTTAATCAAAAAATTGTAATTTTCAAAAGTGCTTCTAAGAAGCTTGTACACTCTTGACATATACAAACTATTGGGGCCTGACACATATTGTACTCACTTCCGTTTGTTTGGTTGGTAAAATGAACTGCCCTTAAAATGCTGTAAATATGATTAGACTGGCTAGATAAGTTAATGCTAACTAGAGAAAATATGTTGCCACCTGATCTAACTGAAAATAATGGCACGTTATGTGCTTTTTAGCATTTTCCTCCAAAAGTGAGTGAGGGGGTGTTTTAGGATTATTTTGGTTGGTCTGAGACTGAGTATCCATAGATTTTCAGGTACCTCCTGCAATGTATATAGGTTCCATATGAAAGTTTTGATGATTTCTCATGTGGCTTTATTTTCCCCTTCCCTGGTGGCAAAGGTGGAGAAGCCATAGGGGCTCCCTTATTACCATTAACATGATTGTCACCCTTATTAGTTACTTTGAAGAGTTCACTCTCCTTAGACAATACAAACACAAGACTATGCAAGGCTTTGATTTTGTCCTTCATGTAGGTTACCTTTAATCTCCATTGAGACCATGCAGCGCACTTAAGCTGGTTGTTCAAGGGTATTGAGTTTGAGGAGACAAAAGGAGATATGGCACAGTAAAGGGTACCAGAGTTAATATTTGATTTAGTTCTACACGGATTATACACAACACCATCACCTTCATTATCGATTATAACAATCTAAACATTTTCAAACATGCGATAATGGGTTTGATAAGGACATTGGGGAGAGCATCAATTTGGACTTGACTTTCCAAAAAAGCACCCTCTACAGCAATCGCTGGGGATGGTAATTCAATGGCATTGACAACTTGTGATGAGAAAAAAGACAGCAGAGAGTTGCTAACACTAGTTAGTGGATGAATTGCAACAGCAGTGGCTAATTTGGCTGACCACCCTTTAATTACATCACCCAGTTATAGTTATGTTGGCTCTCTCGTGATGAGTGGGTTGAGCCCCTCCCCCCTTTGCAGAACCCTGTTGTATTGATCACGTGTTTCAGATCAAGGTTTCCCAGGTTCAGCCCACCCCAAGGGATTTCCTACTATTTGTGTTTATGATGATGCTATTTTTGTCTTTTCCCTTCTTTAGCTAATCATAGGACAGTATCTTGGACTGTGTGTACACCCAAAGCATCCTTACCCCCTACTAGTCCTGGTGAATCCGGTTGTACGGGGCATCTGTGGCTTAGCATACCTGTGTAATTTCCTGTGTAGCTTCCCGCACCAGCCATCTTCTTTGTTCTCGCAGAAGGTAGCTGTGTCCCCTTTTCTGGTGCTGAATTAGCACCTTTAACAAATTAGCATGAGACCATGTGGATTCATCTAGCCTGCTGGCTGGTTCCCAATGTTGGCATACAGCTCCTGCACCGTGGTCTGCTCTCAAGAAGATTATAAAACTTTCACAACAACAGGTCTCCTTGATTCCCTTCACAAGACTAATGAAGAGTGGGCCGACATATGGGTCTTCGGATTTGAGATTTGTCTTCTATGGCAGATGGATTTTAGTGGAACACACCCTAGAGGGCATAACATTGTTAATCCTCCATATATAAAGCCCCACGCAAAATAATCCAAAGGTTTGGAGCGCTGTAGGCAAATACTCTCCAGTAGAGCTATCCCCAATTTGATCATTGGTAGTGACTTCAGCATTGCCATAGACTTGCTTCTGCCTAGGTTATCACACATACATTTCTGGTAAATTAAATGCATGCAGAAATGTTGTCAGTTTATCCAACAAGCTGTGGGATGTATTGACCCACTTTGCTGTGCTATGCGGCATCACCCTGCTAGTCATGGTGAAAGAAACTGCAACAATGGCGGCAAAACCCTTGTGTGCGCCAAAAAACTACAAAAAACGCGTCCTGCAACACACAAAAAGTTGGATGCACAACATGCCCCCCATGGTGCATGTGTGGTGGAATGGAGCACACACTGCAGAAAAGGTGCCAGTGGTCTTCATGACCATCAAACAGAGTGCAGAGAAAGAAGCAGCGCTTTGCAAATGAAACTCCAAAATGTGCCTATAAATGCCATTTGCTTTGTTGCGAAAAACTCCAAAATGCCCATGACACAACACTTCTCAACATCCAAAATCTTGCTTGGCGCTAAAATCAATGTAATCTAATGAAGCATTGCAAATTTACAAAGTCCTAATGTGAAGAGCAAAACATTCTTCAGAAAAACTGGATTATCTGTAAACTGACCGTCCCTCTCAGGATCTGGGTGCAGTACCCTGGGCCACCTGTGAATGTCAGCTGTCAGAGGAGCTTTTCATGAAACTTCAAACTGATCTAAACTAAAAATCTGCCGGATCAGCAAACATAAAAGGATTGTGGCTAAAAAGAATACAGATCTTAGTTGTTTTTTTATCCCACAGAGTTAAAGCTAAGAAAGTAATCTATTTATGTTTGATGCAACAAGTTTGGTTTTTCCTGGATTTTTAATTAAGAATAAATCAGCTTGGCTGAGCTGCAACCCTTTGGAATAATTGTGGGGTAACCCAGACTTTTGTCTACAGAAGGAGAATGAACAATAGCAGGCCCTTCAGCCCAGGAAACAGAGGTGTGAGAGGGTCGTAAATGGCTCATGGAAGGAACTTCCCCAAGGACGGGGATGCTCCTGGACTCCCAGGATAGACAAAGGGGTGGAGCCAAGCCAGTGGAGAAACTTTGCTGACAATGTTGGGGGGGACATGACCCCAGAAGAAAAAGTGACCCATTCAAATGAATGGGGATAAAATAGTATGCCATGAAAGTTGGGGGGGACAAACACCCCCGTGCCCCCTAAAATTACGCCCATGAGCCAAGCAACCATTTGCTGTTAAGCATGAACAAAGAACAATTCTTAAGGACTCATAACTTGTGATTCAAAGTGGTGAACAATATACCAAGGACACATCTGTTAGTCTAATTTTTGGCTGCACGTTTTAAGAGGCAGCAGAAGTGTGTAACATGTTCTGGACAGGAACGGCAATATATGTGGTTTTATGTGAAAGGTATTAATCCTAGAATTGTGAACATTTACACACACATCCCTATGTTAAACACACACATTTGTGGACATTTGCATAAAGTTTGGAAATTGTGTTCCTAGCAAAAAGGACAAAATTCTGTAAAAAGTTGAGACAAGATCCCACAGCTGTGGGGTTTTGAGGAACATATGCTACATAACATATGGAATCTTTGTGTGTGATTTGTGTAAAGGTGACCAATGTAGACATGTGTATTTAGTATAAAATTTGATTTAGAGACCAGTGGCTAAAGGGAGGTTTCTAAGAACTGGAAATCAAATAATTAAATGTGACATCATCGGGCCTTGATCCAATCACTCAAATGCAAGGCGGAGATGAAATTTTTATCCAATCCCAGCTCACAACGACAAGATTAGCTAAGCCGGCCCATGCGCCCATTTTGTGATGTCATTTTAAAGGATAAATAGAGACAGCTGACAACACATAGGGACTGACTGATTCGCTCACTTTCCTGATTCCGGCAAAGCACTCTTATCCAGCATTCTACATCCAGCTTTAACATCCTTCCAGATCCAGATGCCAAGATCTTGCAAGCCGCAGAGAACTATTGACTTTCTGCAAGGGTTAATCCTCAAACTTATTCTTGCAACCCAGTGAAGCGCTGTGGTGTGAGAAGGCCTTTTGAACTAGTATCCTGAAATTCTCTGGCTTGCTACCACAAGGCTTGCCTGAGGAACTCGCTATCCAGCTGATTGAAATATCCATAAATAAGAAGGACAGATCCTGTGCAAATCCGGTAACCGGGCTAGCTGATCCGATCCCGTGCCTGATGTGCTGTTCTTCCTAGACCAGATCCAATCCATGATCAGAACTGAATGTCCAATTTAATAATTTATTCTGTGAGTATTAATAGGAAGAAAAGTGACCCATAGTATATTTGCATTGTCTAATCCCAATCTCAACCCATCATATCAGTAAATTCAGAATCATAGTATTGTCAGAGCCTTTCGTGCGTTCATGTTCTCTCATTTGTTTTATAAAATCATAAGTCATTAGTGATTTTGAGTAACTCAAGTAAATTCCAAAAAGAAATTGAGCATCCACCACATGAAGGGTTACGCTGGCCACGTAACTGTGTTGATTCATGTGTGGCATCCTCTTTTCCATAGTCATAATCTAGTTTAAGCAAACCCATCTTTCATTTTCAAAGTGCATTTCTGTTTTCCATTCCCGCGCCTATTTTGCAAAAATTACTCTCACTAAAACCTCTATAACTCCCTCAGTTTTTATGATAGAAACGCAATTTCAACTCCTACTTGTACCTAACATCCTTAGCTATCCATAGAACGTTATAGCGAATATTGCATAATGAAAAGCTTGCCATGATTTTACTTTCTGAGAAATTTTACACGTGTGAAATAGCTTTAACTTATTTCCCACTTGGACTTTGAGATTTTAAAAGTTTTCATCTGACTAAATCATTGCTTGTGATTGTTTGCAACTGTTCAAAGCGGCTTCCATAGGAATTTACAATAGTTTAAGTATTTTTGACCACATTTAGTGTTTTTACTCAGCCAATTCCAAAGACAATTTCATAGCCATCCTGACAGCTGACAAGACAATTCCGTTTTTTCTCTTGTGTTTGAAGGGGGAAGGTGGGATTGATATTCTGTTTAATTTGTGCTATTACTAAATACCTGCACTCTCCTCCTATCTCTTTACATTGCCTATTGGGGGATTGTGGGGTGTCGCATGGGTACCTCTAACCATAGTGCTATCTGTTCTAAACCAACAGAATAGTATTCTTTTCTGTGCTGCATTTGATTTGTCTTTGTGCTCATTACTCATTCCTAGTGTATTAAAGATATTATTCAGTGTTCTATCACATAATTGTAGATTGTTGTTTACCTATTAAAATATATTGTGATCTAATTTTTAAATACATAAATTTATATTTACCTTTGCAAACTAGCCTGATTCCTGGTTCAGTGTGACCACGGGTGGGGGGGGTCCAGGAGAAAGGTGTGATATGAGTGATATATCGTTCAGAATATTTAACTTATAGATAAAATAAATAAGGGTTTCAATTGTGTACTACATACTGCTTGGGACTTGGGTGTGTGCCGAATTGAAATCACTTACAAAGCATACCACTGGAAAGGGGGTTTCAGTGACCCCATTAGGAATATGGGTGATACATTAAAACCATCTCAATGACAGGGATGTAATTGATGGTTTTTAATAATACTTTTGTAAAGACGTTTTTAAAGGGGAATGCTCAGAGTAAAATTCAGTTGCATAGGGTCGTAATGCTTAATAGATGGAATCACAGGGACAAATTATCTCCCTTTGGGCACATATATCTTCTTTGGTAAAAGTCATTAAGTTGGATCCTCTGGGTAATATTAAAGTACTGGAACAAGCCTATTTGTCAAGATTTTGTCCAATACACTGTGTACACATAGAGTGAGGGAACCATCCTCAGAATAAAGGAAACATTTTGCAATGGCCACAGTAAAATGGGGAATATACAAATAATTTGGCAACATTTATGGAAGTTATCTAACTTCCATAAATATCACCAGACATGTGTCCTTAAACAGGGATTGCCATTGGACTCTAATTGGGTTGAGACAGAGATGCCAACATAAATTAGTTGTGAAGTGCCCACCATAGCCCCATCCCTTTGTTATCATGTGTAGGGGCTTCATAGCTTTGTCTTAGGGGCATCATCAAGAATGGTAGACACAACACAGGTATTCCTTTCCAAGTGAATGGGTAAGTTGGGGTACACAGTTGGGAAAGGGCAACTAGCTCCAAGGCTTGGTACATAAAGCAAGGAGGTCCTGATGGGAGAGAATCATGCCGTTTAAAATGCTTGGGCAGAGAAAGGTATAATGTACATTATGTTGTTTTTGCATAAAGGGAACGTCATCCCTTTCACCTCCTTACACACCCAATAGAGGCAACAAAAAAAAGGAACTTTCCTAATTTTCTATTTGCTCCTTTCATAATAGCATTAGGATTAAGTGGGAACGTGGAATAACATGGGGAAGGACATATATTGGGATTTGGTCACTCTATATTGGGAAGATGATGGCCTCAACATTATAAGGGATTATTAGAATAGAGGGTAATTATGAAGGGCATTTCAATGTTCAACATAAATAGAACAATAGAGTGTGATTTGCTGCTGGCAGGGAGATAGGATTAAGGATCTGGCAAAATGTTCACTGCGCCTCTATCTCTGCTTGCATTTTGCAAACACTGTTCACGATTTACTCCTGTGTTGGTTATTTGGGGGAACACACATAACTCTGAAAACTATGTTAAAGGAATGGCAATATATAGTGGGATTTTGAAGGAAAGTGTTTGTGGCAACAGGTAAAAAGGTGGGACGGATGTAAGATTCTTGCAGGATAATTTACTTTTGGGACTTCTAAGGGCAGATTCTGATATGGTCAGAGGTAAAGGAACACTGATGCACATTCTCATTGTTCTAACACTCATAAAGTAATTACAAAGATGAACTTAGTATCTTTGTTGAACTGTATGTGTAACTGACATGGAATTAATCATATACGGGAAGGTCTGGATGAATCCCTAGCAAAAGAAAATATGGCAGTGTTTGAGATCTCACTTAATGGACACTCTGCAAATGTAATGAGAATTGCGCATTCAACACAATGTAGCCCAAGCCAATCCAGGGCAATTCCTCTATGTTGGTCTGCCCACAGAATGTATTAATATGTTTCCAACAATGTATTATCAATGAAAAAACATGGAACAATGCATCCCAAAATAAAAAAAGCTACTTCACCCTAAATACCAGATACATTGTTGATTGAGTCAATAGTATCATGTGCTTACACATATTTATAACACCATCAGGAACCACATGTCAAAGACCTGACACCATCCAATCTCTTACTTAATATATTTGTAAATGTTTTTTTCATTGCTAATAAAGTGTTGGAAAGTCCACAATATATTAATTGTGTAGATCAATATTAAGGACCTGCCTTTGTCTGGTTGTACTGGAGCCATAGTAGTTCTGAGCTATATCATGTTGAATTTGTTGATGGAAGACCTTTGACCACTGTATTTGTATTTGTATTTATTTTATTTGTATAGCGCTCCTGGCCCGAAGGCATCTGGGCGCATATCTTCAGTTACAGTATAAAATCAAAACATAATCAAAACAGCAAGAACAGCATATGTAGGTGTTTACGAAATATACATTACATTATAATTACAGAATACTTTACAGTTTATTTACAATGAGAGTGCTCAGATAGAGCGATATCATGGAGGGTGAGTTTAATGTTGAGAAGTACGGCAGAGGTTGCGGGAATCTTGGGCCAGGAGCCAACGTTTAGCTTTGCTCTTGAAGGAGTGGAAGGACGTTTCTTTTCTGAGTGGATGGGGGAGTGAGTTCCACAGTTTGGTGGCAAGGACCGGGAAGCTGGTGCCCCCAGCTGTTTGGAGTTTAAATCTGGACAGGGAGAGGCAATGCGATTGGGCTGCTCTTTGAGGGCGATCGGTGGTGTGTGCAGTGAAGCGGCTGGCCAGATAGCTGGGTGCCTGATTGGCTAAACATTTATGCATGTGAGCAAGGGTTTTGAGTGAGACTCTCTGAGCTACTGAGAGCCAGTGTAAACTGCGTCTGGTGTCAAATATATGTTGGTTCCTGGGAATGTTTAATGCAGCCTTAATGGCATTAATTTGAGTGACCTGGAGCTTGTTGAGATTGTGTTGCTCGTTCCTTGGTAGAGAGCATTGCAATAGTCCAGTTTGGACATGACCAGGGTTCTGGCCAGGATGGTGCAATTGGAGGTGGAGAGGAATGGACGGCAGGCTGTGATGAGTTTGCTTGTGTAGGTGGACGCTGAAATGATGGCATTGGTTTGTCTAGAGAGAGATAAGATCGAATCGATATAGATTCCTAGTGTTTTAGTATTGTTGGAAACCTTAATGGTATTACCATCGATGATAAAGGATTATAAGATAGGGTCAGGTTTGCTCAGTCGGTGATGAGAGCCTAGGATGAAGAGCTGTTTTCTCATCATTCACTGTATATTCTGAGCTCCTTCCTTACGTGTATGTAACGTTTAGAAGTGTGCAAACTGCCATATATGGTTGTGTGAGAGTTCTTGGCTCCTGTTATTTATTATTATTCCAGTGATGCCTTGAGGAGAAGACGTTGGGGGGTTGTAGCTTTCAATTGTATTGGATCTGGCTTAGTCCTTTGTTGTCCTATCCTCACTTTTCCTTGTGTGTGTTATCCTGCTGTCACGGTAGTGGTGAAGGTTTAATGATAATTGAGGTAGACCTTCCAGGTAGGGTCAGGATAGATTTACTCACTTGTGAAAATGTTGCTGTAATCCCTACGTTTTTTGTAACAATAAAGTGTTCAATGTACAATGTATGCTTTAGACTGGAATTGGTAAATGTACATCCTAGTAAGAGGATTAATGGTTAGACGATAGTGGTAAAGAATGAGCGTCACAATCTTCATATGTCCAGCTCAACCCCTAAAAGTATACCATGCTTAGTATTGGTAGCCAGGGGACTTATAATTATTCCGCATAGCTACTAAGTGTTCATGGTGATGGTGCAACGTATTGTTGGTTGCGAGAGAATGCATGCACCAAGGAAGACTAACCTTATCCCACCCCTGGAAAGGTACATTTTGGGGAGGGAGATGTACTTAAATTGCCAACTTTTTACCAAAAGCAGAATGTTCCTGGTTGGCCATCCTCAAATACATATTCTATTTCCCCCGAAGAACGTGGTTAGAGGCTAATAGAAAATGTTACGATCTGTGTGTGATCTGCAGTTTGTCGGTTTGAATCCCATCAAGGCCAACTCAGTCTTTCATCCTTCAGAAATCCATAAATCAGTACCATTTTCGTTTGGATGGATGGTAATTATACATAAATATGTTCTGCGTACTATGCCTTGGTGAACGTGCCCCTTAAATAACAAATAATTGTCAGTATAGTCACACATCTGTAGGGGATTTATTATGATGCACAGCACTAGCAATATCCGTTGAGCCTCCCAGACCAACAATAGAACTGGGTGTGGGTTAGGATTTTCAATGCTGCAATATCCAGGTGAGCCCATGTTAGACCCAGTTATTCAGTTACCCATCGACTCTTAGTGATCGATCATGTGCTTGAATCACCTGAATTCGGTGATTTCCTGTGTCCACACATTTAATACATTTACAGTTGGACGTAGAGTACTTTGGAAACAGGTGTGATAAGAAGTGAAATTAACGGTATAAATTGAATAAACGACCCTTAGCATAACAATCCATATAGTAAAATGACGTGTTTCATACATCAATATCAGAAAAACCTACCCTTAGTATCTGCTCCCAAAATTGAATGAGATACTTATTGTCACAACCTTTAATGAAATATGGGGAAAAGCCTACTTGGGATGGCACCAGTAAAAAAGACACTTCTATTTGTCCAGTAAAACTGTGCCAAAAACATTATCCTACTTGATGCCTGTGGGCTCCTGCACATTACAAATACATAAACATAAACACACGTGCTGGCAGAAACATCTTGCTCAACAATATGGAAGAAATATCAGGGAGTCTGAAATTCTGTTGTTATATTAAAAAGCGCTTCTCCTGCACCCATCACCGCTGCACTGTAGTTGTCTTGCAGCAGTGGGAGGTAAAGGGCAGTTGGATTTCTTCAGGATCCTACAAGTGCAATAGAATTTTAAGTTTGTCGTTGAAAAGCTAGAAGGGGTGCAGAAAGCACCTAAATTGATAGGTTACAGTTACAACTCCTAAATAATCCATCTGACTGGAGCCCACCCTAACACCTATGGTGAACTCTGTGAGAAAATCTCGAATTATTCCTTTTAGAGCCCCCAAACTATTTGACCCACTAAACCCCAAATGGCGGGAAAAACATATAACCACATACAGAACATAACATACCCACCAAACGGACTTAAGGTTGGGAGGCAGGGTTCAAGCAGGAGGTTTAAAAGCATTAACGTCAAACCAAATATGATAACTCTTAATTCAAACCACAGTATGGCGCACAAGGAGCTGAAAACGACACTCCTCCTCGACGTCTTGCAAAATAAACCTTCCCCAGGTCATGACCCTCGTCAGCTAGTCGTGAAATCATGTGTGTGGCCTGTTTAGGGCTGGATGTTCTCAAATTTCGTTTCCATCCACCTTGCACAAACTTAAAGCATCAAAACCCAATTGGTGCGTACCGATTTTCTGTCATATAAAATATAGCAGAATGCAAATCGTCCAACTAAATGTATGTCTTCAAATATGAACACTGACCTACTCATGACATACATGGAGGACTGGGGCGTTCCTACATTTTCCCATGGTAGTCTAAAACCCAAGCTTACACCACCGAACAGAGTAACTATTTTACTACAATCGTCAAATGGGCTGACCTTTATATTATCAACAACTGCCTCAGAGAGGTCAATCTTTCGTTTTTTATTGAGAAGAAATAGAAACGGAAACTGTCCTAGAGCATTGATGTGACATTTACAAGTCTATGAAAGTGTGTTTAAAACTCTTGTGAAAAGAAGAATTCATTATATTATTTCGTGGGAGCCATTTGGATACACAAGGGAAGTCACTATGTTTAATAAATATAGGAAACTCGACTAGCAAAGATGAGTTGTCTCTGAATAAATAATTACTTTATTATTTTAGAACTATCTGAACTTGGCCTATTGTACACCTATCAAGCTTGGTCGTCCTCTCTGCCTCTCTCTCTCGTCTCTCCAACTCTCTGTCTGCACTCTATCATGGTTTCTTTCAGTCTCTTCATCTCAATCTCTCTCTGGCACACTCAATGGCCGTCATTACAAGTTTGCTGGTCCAGAAAAAAGTGGTAGTAACAATGGTTATCGACACATTTTCCGGACCGGCAAACTAGAAGTCTGCCGGCAGGGGCTGTAAGCTACCGGCTGGCCTGCCCTGCCGGTTGTTCTGGCCCCTACCAGCAGATTCTTGACTGAAGCATCGGCTCTGTTAATAATGGTGCCAGTGCTTCAGGGTTTCCGTTCTCACAGAAACAGGAAATTACCATTCCTGCTCCGCCCATAATATCCTGGTAACCCCGGGATATCAGGTGGCGGAATCAGTAAGGTGTGTCTGCCGGTAACCCTCTGGTAGCACCATTGGGTTACCAGCAGACTCGTTATGAGGCCCATCTGTGTCTTTCTGTGCAGCATGGAAAAAAAAGAAGTGCTCATGTGATATTAATGGTAGAAAGTTGCATGTATTCAGGGCGTCAGGAGATACCATCAGTAGCCGTCTCTTGAAGCCAATGTAAGACACACGTTCCATCGGGTGATACTTGGGTGGAGGTGGAGGACCAGTTGGAACAGAAAAAACGTAAAGCCAGCTTTTTTGAACACACTCACATAGAATGTGTGGGGGAAAGATGAAGGAGATACCATTCCATTTGCGTATCTTCAACTGAGTGAACGATATACATGCAATTGGGTTACACTTGGGTTGAGGAGGAGGATAAGGAGGGGAGCAAAGAATCCCTGAGGGCAGCTTGTGTGAGACACACGTTCACATGATATTTGTGCCTGAGAGTAGCAGAGATTCTAGGAGGTGGGCAATACCATACCTTGGCCATCTCTTGAAGTGAGTGAATGACACATGTGCCATTGGATGACATGTGGATGGCAGAGGAGGAGCAGAAGGAGCAGAGAATCCCTGAGGGCTGCTTGTGTGAGACACATGCTCACCTGTGCCAGAGAGTAGCAGAGATTAAAGGAAGTGGGTAATACCATTCCTTTGCCATCTCTTGAAGTGAGCGAATGACACATGTGCCAATGGGTGACATGTGGATGGCAGAGGAGGAGCAGAAAGAGCAGAGAATCCCTGAGGGCAGCTTGTGTGAGACACATGCTCACCTGTGCCAGAGAGTAGCAGAGATTCTAGGAGGTGGGCAATACCATTTCTTGGTCATCTCTTGAAGTGAGTGAATGACACACGTGCCATTGGATGACATGTGGGTGGCAGAGTAGACTCAGAAGGAGAACAGCATCCCTGATGGTAGCTTGAGTGAGAGACATGCACACACAATATATGTGAAAGAAAGCAGCAGAGATTCAGGTGGGTATACCATTCAGTGTTCGTACAATACACATGCCATTGGGTGGCATTTGGGTGGCAGATAAGCAGTTGAAACCAATCCTAGGGGGAAGCTTGTGTGAGATACATCCTCAAACAATACCTGAGGTAGAAAGTAGCATTTCAGGGTGGAGTGTTCCCATAGTGTGTCAGGTCTGTTCTGTAAAAGCTTTTGAGTATTGAAAAAATATCACAAGTCGCATGACACACAGCGGTTGCTCAATTTTATCCTGGTTTTAACGTTGGCAACGCATATCTTGCCCTACTGTTTTGCTGACAAACCTGGGATAACAGTGATTCTGTCAGCTTTTGGGACAAGATGATCACTGCTGGAAGATTCAGGGCCTCTTCAACATGGACACGTGAGCCAGTCATTAGAGCATGGACTACACAGTCAACACTGCAACCTGGGTAGACCTTCACTCCTCTACCAACCAGGAAGGGTCTGGAAGTAATGCAAGGGTGATGCAGGTAAATGCAGTTTGGTACAAGACAACAGTGTGCATGAACGCATTTCAAATCAGAAGCCACAAGGATGTTTACATCTGGCAGACATTGGAGGAGGGGATCCAAAGTGGCTAAGGTCTCATAATGTGCATTTGGGCTTTCTGATAAAAGACACTGGGCTTCATTATGACCCTGGCGGTACAGGGTTAACGGCGCCGTAAAAGGTGCTGGTGCTGTTTACTCCGTACTGCCTCATTACGAGGTCCCCTCGGGGGACCCAGGAAGTAACGCCTGGTCAAACCAGGCGTGCTTACCGGGTCCCGCAAGGGGAAGAGGGAGCAAACAACGGGCCAACTCGTAATGGCCCGTTGTTTGCTCCCTCTCCCATTCCCATTCAGCCCTATGGGGGCTGAAATGGGAATGGGGAAGGACCGGGTCCGGGTCCTTGGAGGGAGGAATTACCGGGCCTTCCGAACTCAGAATGGCCCGGTAATTCCTCTTTCTGCCAATAGTGGCATGGCTACCGCCGAGGTCGTAATGAGGGCCACTGGATTGATTGTTCCTGTTGACTTACACATTGAAAAAGCAATGAACATCCTATGCTTTGTGCATGTTCTTCTCCTTGTCGCCAAATATTTTACCAGCATTTGTCTGCATGTGAATGAAATGGAAACTTTGGCCTGCTGATCATCTCACATTTTATATAGGTGTAGCATGCCAAAAATGCACCGTGCAAATTGCAGGGGCACCACAAGTTACTACTGCGTCACTGGCTACCGATTGGAACTCTACTTTGCACATAAGTACAGACTATGTTAGCAGCTCAGAGATGTACTATATTATTGCCACACTCAAAGCATAACTCTTGATGGGCATCTTTACACCAAACCAGTAGCAGCTATGTCTAAAGTCTGCTGTGTGCTTCAACATTTCTAGGCTACCACCCTCTCTGGTGTAGCTGCTTATGCTGAATTTGCTCAAAATGTCGAGGGCCTGTGACTTGGAAAGTGATGTCGTGGTGACAAAGCCGGTGAGAAACCTACTTTGAACCTTGTGTGGTAATCAACAGTGGGTAGCTGAATGTCACATTGAGTACCTGCTGGCTTCCTTTATGTAGCCACATGTCAAGATAAAAGTGGTGACTTTTCATTCACAAGTGTCGGCGGAGGTGGACAATTGGAAAACAGCAAAAGGAAGAGTCCCTGTGCCAAGATGCAAGCGTACATTGCTGCAGCACTTGCAACATCAATTGGAGGGAGAATGCATGAAGCAGGACTACCTTGAACCAGTCAAAATGTTGCTAATTGACTGGCTCAAGGAATGTCAAGCACAAGACCAACGACATCAGTGGACAGTACATCAATGATACCTGTTGAAAGCTGCGTGAGTAGTGCAGGTGAAACTACAGTGTGGAGACCCAGTGGGACACCCCTATTAGTGACTTTGGCATCTTGAAAACAGAGGTATCATCAGCAAGAGCAGTCATCTGACCATCAGGTGCACAGACCCTTCATATGTTTCTACTGGACATTTCAGGCCTAACCCGATGACGACCCAGTACAGTATAGATACAGCAAGTGGTCTTTCAGGCATGGGACTCTACTGAGAGTTGTTCTTGAGCTGCTAAGCTGCCCTCCACCTTTCCGGACATCTGAAGTTAGAGCAGTTTTAGTGCAGCCAGACCTATTTTCACTCATTGCAGGTGAAGTTGCTCAGCTTGCAGTATTTATTTCCAACACACTATGGAAAGACATCTTCCATGGCCAACACATCTTCTTGGATAATGGTGATGATTTGATTGCCAGTATATATCAGACACCAAATGGGGAACACAGTTGTTTCAAGGTGCATATGATTGGGAAAATAATAACTCTAGAAGTGACTGAAAGGCGTTGCCAGTTAGTGACTTGCTGATGACTGCATGCCATTTCCGTTTGTGCAGTACTATTTTTTGAGTTCTACTGTTGTCCTCACAAAATGTCATTATATTTTCCCACAGAATGAAGTCACCTACTTAGGTTGTCAGACTCTTCCAAAGAGCAAATCCACTGTCACATGTGTGCAGTCTGCCTCGTTCTGCCACATCTGCTGCCTCTTGTCTTCCCCTGCGCAGCCAACTTCCAGAGGAACGGATTGTACTGCAGCATACACCTCTCCATGGTAGACTAAATTGCCATGTTGTACATCTTCCCCTGGATCATGGGCATCAGGCAAAGCAAATAGTACATGCCTCTAAGCCTCATCAGCCACTTCTGTGGATTGTGCGCAAATGCAAACCCAGCCCGTGACATTCTGCCTTTAACTGGTTGTTAGAACTGTTCCACTTTCCTTGATTGGGTAGGCTTGGTAGGCAGAGATGTTTTTATGGGAGAGTAAAAGGGGCCCTTGCCCCAGGCACCCACCTGGGAGGGGGGCCCCACAAGGCTGACCTATCTAAAGAAGTCATGTCCCATTGTTTACCTAACTTAAATACCAAAGGGCCAGGCTATGTTATGGCATACTGCTGAGCACCTAAACCTATTGGCTATCTGTTGTTGACAACTACATTCTGCTCAGAGGACTGTGTTCATGTGCACGATTACAATACCAAATTCCAGCAAGGTTGGCTCAGCCTTTGCTGTATCTGAAGTTGATAAACTTGCATGTATATGCACTTTCTTTTCTAACAACAGATACCATTATCAGTAATGTACCTGCACCAGATAGTGGTTGCTATAAAAATGATCATAGCATAGCATCTGGTTTGTTGTAAAACTGCAGCCACCTCCAATGATGAGCATCAAGTGTAATCACGAGAGGTGTTTAGGTATCTACATTCAAGACTGTGGAGCCTAAGCAATCATGCTTGTATCCTGGAGTTGACAGAAGACGATACATTGATCCTCAATAAATCATCATAGTTCACTGGCAATCCTCTGCTATTTTATGTGTAAGGTTGGTCTTCTCATATGCTGGTGCCATTGTTTAGTCCATTTCTTGATTTCTTTTTATGTAGGCCATTTGAGCGGAAGGGGTTTTGGAGAGAAGACAGCAAGCCAGATATTGCAGGCCTCTGGCAAGCATTTTTTAAGGTCTAAACATTTGACATGAACACGGTTTGCTTTTTTTGTACAATATAAAGGTTTTCTGCACCTTTATAAATAACAATTTCACAAGCCTGTGTTTTCGACATATTTAAATCTTTAAAATATAAAAGAACACAACCAGATGAAATCTTTTAAGATCACATCAATTGGTATTCTGGCACTTATTTACTACCCATAATGATGGAGACAATGAAGCTACAATCATTTCCATATTGCATAAGACACTTCTATAACATGTTGTTTTTAAAAACTGTCATGTTAAGTTATGTGATTTGTGTACTTTCCAAGTCACTTCTCTAAAATGGGATTATGTTAGTTAATGTTAAGAACTGGAAAAGAAAGTGGTACATTGTGTAAATTAGTTGTCGGAAATCCCAGCTTCACTGTTCAACCAATGTGTTATCCTGGGCATCTCATTTAATCTTGTAATACCTAACCTGTCAAAATTCCCAGTCTCTAACCCCTTCATAATTGTAGCCTTTTAGAGTGATTTTGTTCTCATGATATGATCTTCAAAAAAGCATCACACATGGTTTCACTGGCTATGGTGTTGTATAGTAATAGTGAGCATGGATACATTACACATAAGGGTCATTTGTTTCTTTGCTCTCTAACAGCAACACACACTGAAAACCATGGCCCTTTTCTAACCTTAGTCCATCGGCATACAGACACCTTGCTAGTAGCTTCTAATCTGCATCCACTATCTACACTACGGTATGTCTAATGTTCTCCTTGCTTCCAAGTGGTCTCCTCTATCCATGCTTGAACACGTTTGCATTCTTTGAGGCAGCTAATCTGAGTCAGGTTTCTATTCTGGATTACGAGCACCTTTTTCATATGATCTGTGTGCTACATTTATACGATGGCCAGCATAGCTTCTTAGTGTCTGCTATTGATGAAGTGTCCTGTACCTGTGCTAGAACACAAGTGCCCAGGTCGCGGACTGCTGATGTTGGCATTGAAGTGCTACTTGATTATCATTCTGATTGCAGCAAGATTTAAGAAGGTAAGGGGACTAAAAGTGAGTACCCATGCTTAGGTTCATCGTTGCGATTAAGCATATCAATCTTTGGGTTGAGATCATGAAATGTGGGGTGAGACCAGAAATTGTGGATCCCTTAATTCGTTTTGTTCGATGGAGGGTGGCCCCAAAGGTGTCTGTGCCCCGGACCCCAACATTGTTTAAGATGGCCCTGTTCGTAAGAGCAGTGGTTGCCTCTCCCTTGTCATAATCTGCCCAATGATATGGCGCTACTCCCATGCTCTGTAGACACAAGCACCCACATTTTCCTGACTGTTGGGAAGAGCTGACGTTGCAGCCTTCTCACTGGTGGGATCAAAGTGCAGTGGATACATTGTCTCTGTAAATGTCTTAATGCCGCTGGAGAATGTGATTATGCAGGGACCTCATCCCCAGAGAGTGCCATTTTCTCGGTTTACTCGGCCCCCTGTTGCACGGCCATCCACCTCACATAGGACCCACGCACTCTTCATCGTCTTCCCTGGTGTCAGAGAGAAATACTCCCATATCCAGGACAATGACGGATGTGTGAAAAGGGAGCAGTCCTTGCTCTCTGATACAACCTCCCCAGGGAATCCTTTGCTTGACTTGTCCCTTCTGCAGTGGTGAGTGCAGGGCGGGTCTCCTTCTTCACCACCAGCTAATTCTTCTCCACTACCTCCCCTTTCTTCAGCTAATGTGGGTCTACTTCTTGCTAGGGCATCACCAAAGACTGGTCCTCTGGATGAGGCTCCTCCTCAACATCACAGTCCTTGTGGACCTCCCCATATGTTTGACTTCTTCCTGCCTCCAGTAGCCCTCATCTAGACAGCAACATTTCTTAAAATTCCAATTCTTCCTGGATGCTTTTAAAAACGGAACTTCCCATGGAATGAGGAACATTTCTGCATCCTATTCCTGTCCTGCCATGGCCAGAGGATCATGTCTGCACCCTCTTCCTGTGCTGCCATGCATGATGAACATTTCTGCATCCTCTTCCAGTGCAATCATGACATGTGGAACATTTCTGTATCCTCTTCCAGTGCTGCCATGGCATGAGGATCATTTCTGCATCCTCTTCCTGTGCTGCCATGGCATGAGGATCATTTCTGCATCCTCTTCCTGTGCTGCCACATTCAGCATGCTCCTCCTTGCTCACCGCTGTGTTGCCCTCCCCTTCTTCCATGCTCAAGGGCTTCTCCACCACAGAGAATGCCTCCTTTCCTCCATGGTCAAGGGAGCCTCCACCAAAGACTATGGGCCTCATTACGAACCGGCGCTAATGCGTTAACGGCGCCGTAAAAGGCTGCAGCGCCATTAACCTATTAGCACCTAATTACGAGGTCCCTTTGCGGGACCCGACCTTAACGGCTGGTTTTACCAGCCGTTAAAGTAGGGACCCGCAAAGGGACCTTGTTGCTAAGTACGGTGCCGCAATTTGCGGCACCGTAATTAGTGCCTTCCCCATTCCCATTGAGCCCTATGGGGCAAAAATGGGAATGGGGAAGGGCCATGGCGGCATGGGGAATTACCACCCTGCCAACCTTGGAATGGGGTGGTAATTCCCCATTCCGCCATGGCGGACACCGGCATGGACCATGGTGCTAATAGCACCATGGTCCTCCGCCTGGGTTGTAATGAGGCCCTATGCCTCATCCTCCTCTTGGGGGCCCTCCATCATAGGCCATGTTTGTTGTCATGGACGCCAGCACCACAAGCCCTGGGTCTCCTGCATCTATCATCAAGCCCCCCCCATGATGTCCCTGCCTTCACTTCCACTTCTCGTCGTCCTCCCTATGCCACCCACACCCCTCAGCCTCTCCGCGGACTCAGTTGCCCATGCCTGTGAGCCAGTGCCAACAAATAGCACGAGTTTCCCACCCCTGCCATGTATCATAGGAGAATCCTTTCTCCTATCAATTCCTTCACCATCCATGTCAGACGGTGTACCATTCAATACCTTATTCCCACTGGGCTTTAGAACAAAAACTAGGAGGGAACGGAAAACTAGAGGACCAGAGAATGTAGACCAAAATGAACCAAGTAAAACCCAGAGAACCAAGGAAACACAACAATAATGACAAACGGAAACCACAGGGATAAGGGAAGGAAAGAACAACAAACAATTTAGGGGAACCTGGGAATGGGTAACTACTTTTTTTGGGAGGTTTTTCTTTTTTTGGAAGAAAGGAGTTTGGAAAGGAAAATATTTTTAGCATTTTAAAGATGTTCCCGGTTAAATAAAGGAAAATGCATCAAAGTGAATTCTCGACTTTTTTGTTGCTTTTTTTTATCTGGTGGAAACTAATAAAACACTGAACAAGCACTGAACAGACAAAGGGGTACACAAACAAAAAAAACATCCCAAACAACACGTAAACTATGCAAAGTAAATAAAAACCAAACCACAGATAATTGAATAATTTTTAAAATGATCCTACCACCCTCCAGTTGTGAGTCTGCCTTGTTTCATTTCATTCACAATTTACAAAACCACACGTAACCAGTAAGTGAGCAGGGACTTTTATATAGCCTCAAGCTTCTCTTAGGTGTTAGTGGCCTCTGATTGGCTGAATCAACTTGAAAAAACAAGCAGAGATTCGACCTGTGATTCGTGGCTACTGATAGGATCAATGAATCAAGGTTAGACATAGGAACCCAGAAAATGCATGGGATTCAACCTTATCATACACATTCTGTATGATCATAAGATCAGGAAGTCCATTTGGCACCATTGATGACAAAGGTCCTTCATTTCTAAAACCTATGCTTTCTGGTAAGGAATTGACCCATTAACAATCAATGTTCTAACCATGGTGGTAGACAAGGAGAAAATAACAAACTTTCTCTCTAACAAATTTCCAAGTTCTGAAATCAAAGGAGAAAGCCAGATCCACATATTCAGGATAAGGATTGGCTCTAAGGGCTGGGTTGTTAAGGCAGGGGTGTGATGCGTGGCTGGGCACTCACTGTGGCTGGATAAGGCATCTCCCCCCTGGGGCACCACCAACTCTAGACGAGAACCGGCCCTTCATGTGGATAGCCCCAGCTGTAGTGGTCACTTCTCACACTTTCCCTACTGGGTTTGGGGCGGCGTTCTGCCTTGGCTGATGGATTGGTCACCACTGAACCACAGCAAAACCCACACACAGTGGGGCTTCTTGTCTAGAAGGACATACAACCTTTGTTCCCGCTGTCACATCCAATTGCATCACTTCTTCTTGTAATACATGCACACCTATACCACCATGTTTATTGGATATATGCATATGTTTGTATTGGTGTTTAACAATGAGATGCAGTTGCCTCCACTCACACTGTACTGAAACCCAATGTGAAATCGGAAAATATTGCTTGCTTAAAAATGTTTGACCGATTACAAATCTGAGACTTATGCTTTGACTAAATTGTTTACTCAAAACAAACTGGTGTGTACCACCTTCATTGTTCTACAACCAGCATGTTGAGCAACATGAAATAAATCTCATGTCTAAGCCATTCAAATAAGGCGTGTAATTTGTTTACAAATAGTCCTTATTGCCAGGGGTGTTGCTAGGTCTGGAAAAGACCCAGGGCTAGGCTAATGTTGGAATTGTCGGGACTAGGGGCTAGCTAGCCTTTTGGTTGTAGCTCCTGAGATTCTATCTGGGGCTGCAACCAATAGACCAGGGGCTATAGTCCCCTTAGGCCCCCCCCCTAGCAACGCCTCTGCTTATTGCCATTGCACCTCAATACCTGATCTAAGTATGGGTCACTGGTCACTTCATTAACACCACCATAACACTGTGGAACAAGAAAACATATACAACTAATAGTATGTGAAAATTTAGACTGTGGTTACCCTCTCAGTGACACACCTGATGCCTAGCAGCTGACTTAAGACTGGGGACCAGAGGAATCACTACTGCTTAATTAAAACAAAACATTGCAAAAGGCCTGCGGATGGTGTTGATGTGATGTGATTTCTTCCCAGTGCTCTAAATGTCAAAGTGAAGAATTTGAATGAAGTGTAGGTAAATGGCAGGAGTAAGTATGGTATGACTCTCTTAAGTTAACCAAGTTCCTCATCATCTTATTAGTGACACGTATGAATGGCTGAACGAGATTCCCACTGTCCATACGTACCAAGCAAAATCACAGTTCAGGAAATGGGCTTTCAAGAATCAGCAGGAAAAAAATACCACATTTAGCTTGCGTCTAGTATGGCTATGTGAAGCGACATGAGAGGAGCAAGATAAGTGGGAGGCCCTCGGGCCACCAGTGAAATACCACAGCTTTTATTGTTTTTTCACTTACACAGTGAGACATGGGGGCGAGCCCCGTGGGTCTCTCACTTCTTGCTCTGGGGACAGTGGCAGGTGGGGAGTTTGACTAAGGTAGCACACCTGTTAAATAATGATGCAGGTGTCCAAAGGTGACCCTTGAGTCCTCAGGGAGGACAGAAACCTCCCACCGAACAGAAGGGCAAATGCTTGTGCAATCTTGATTTTCAGTATGAACACAGACTGTAAAAGCTGGGCCTCCCGATCATTCTGACTTTTAGGGTTTCAAGCAGAAGGTGTTACCAATGGGATAACTGGCTTGTGGTGGCTAAGCGTTCATAGCAACATTGCTTTTTGATCCTCCGATGTTGGCTCTTCCTATCAGTGTGAAGCAACATTTACCAAGCATTGGATCATTCATTCACTAATAGGGAATAGGTGCTGGGTTTAGACCGTTGTGTGACAGGTTAGTTTTACCCTACTGATGATGTGCTGTTACAATAGCCTAGCAGACCAGATGGCCTTGGCCCAGCTGCAGGCAGAGTGGCAGGAGGCAGCCCATGGGAGGTAGAGAAGAGAGGCTGGGCCTTGATTGCTGATGGCGTCTTAACCTCTGGCCCCAGGGTGTAGAGGTGGCAGTTTAACCCTGTGCAGTGGCCTTAAGGCAGACACAACCTCAATCCCGTCTATCTGGGGACTAATAGTCAATAGGATGTGCCTTCCTGTGGGGCAGCTGCATAACTCAGGCAATGGATGCCTCCTCCACTCCTGAAAGTCCATCTGGTCTGGGAGACCATCTCCGGCCATCTTGTCCTTTGGCTGGGCCTGAGCGGCCATCTGGCCAGAGTGGTCAGATCAGATGGCCCGAGCCATGGCTGGCCCAGCTGACTCCTACATGTGTCTCCAGCCAGTCTCCATAAACTTTGTGGGAGCTTAATAGTCGATGGGAAGAGGCTTCCTGCCTGCTGGATGTGTGCCGCAGGCAGCAGATGCCTCCTCTGCATCCCAGATTGGTCACTTCGGAAGGTAACAAGCCAACCCCCCCGAGGAGGCCAGCATGCCTCAATGCTGTTGGTACGCAATGGGCCTGCGTGCAGTGTGAGGTTGGCATCTGAGGCCCAGGTGGGACCTGGGGCCTTGTGGAGTCCCATGGGAAAGCTACCAGGGTTCTGCAAGACATTCCTGTGCCCCCTGGTTTGGTATTCCAGAGCACATGGCCTTAACCGACTGGCCCCAGAAGGCCAGAGCAGAATGAGAGCAGAATTACCACTCAACAGAGCAGCTGGACAGCCAGGTGTATGGGAAGGCAGTCAGGGTGAATCGGAGGTCCTGGCTATGGCTCCCGAGTCTGGCTGGGGTATTCCTGGTTCGCACCCACAATACCCGGGCCTGAGTGCTCACCCACCACCCGGCCATGGCAGGGATCCCTGCGCTCCACGGTGGTGGCCCTGCCTCCTCCAGAGTGATAAGCTCTAAAGCAGCCAGGGTGGCCAGGGGTGCTGCCCCTGCCTTTGGGCTCCCTCAACTTCTTCCAAGGGCTAAGCTCTTAGCACCTTCAGGCCAGAGACCTGGGGGCCCACCATCTGCTGCAACCCCCTTCCTCAGGCCATGGGCACAACCCAGCCGATGTGGACGTGAGGGCCACCCAACCCTTCCTGCAAAGTTTGCCAGCTCCATGCGTGACACCTCAAGCCAGTCCTTATTTTTGCTACCAATACCATGCGTAACTTGTAGTTTAATTTTCCCATTGGGGTATGGGCCTACAAGTCCCAGCATGCAGTGCAGAAAAAAAACACATGACTGTCTCAAAGATTCTGCATGGAACTGGGAAACCTGGCAGCTATGGTGACTTTGGTATGACTTCAATAAGTAAGTAATGGGACAAGGAAGAGGGACATGGGGTTAATGCCCTAATTAAGAATGGCAATCTCCATTACAATCGTTTGCACTCTTCTTTGTTCTGTTTGTTCCACTACTCATGCACTCCTTCTTTCCCTCTCTCTCTTCCCTCTTTCCCTCCCATTGTAGTGGTTCATCAAGGTGCTCACCCTTGGCTTGGTTTGGACAGAAGGCTAGTCAGGGATAGGGCTCCTTTATAGGAGTCTGGCGACAGGGAGGAGTTGATAAAAAGAAGAGAAATATCTGGTATGTCTGTACTGGTATACAGAGAATCTTCAATTAGCACATTATGGGAAGTCAAAGGGTAGGAAAGCCAATAAAAGAGATTACCTTAAATAATCTGGGCATTATTTTTCGTGTATTTTTTTAGAATGTTTTTTCCTGCCCACCAAAGAGTCATGTGAAGCAGTCCTATATTTAACGAAATTCTATGAAGTTAGTTCTGTCCTCATCACAAACCCAGATCAGTCGATGCTACGCTTAATAAAATCGCTAGGTAATGAACTCCAAAAATTAAATATTTGATAATTCATCAGAGTCATGTAGCTGACGCCATCGCGAGATAATGAAAGCCATGGTTGCTGCATAGCAAATGCAGTTCAATGTTATGGTACATGATTCAGCAGAAAGAAAAAAACAAGTACATTTTCAATAGGAACCTCTATTTGTTTACTTCTGCAGGTTTGTTCTTCTGCAATATATATAGTCGGGACAACCTACATCCCGCACAGCCACTCTGCAAACTGCGGGACAAAGTCCCTATTTGCGGGACAATCCTGCGAAATCCGGGACACTTGGCCACCCTACTGCCCGCTACCTTAGAAATAACAAACGCACAACATTTCCCCCTTTTCCATCTGCCCCTTCATATTAGTGTTTGGTGCCTCTTCCCTCATTTCTGTCCCCACCTTTCTTCTTACCTCTCCTGCCAAAAAAAATCCATCCAAAAACAAAATAAATGTTCCTTTAGGAACCACCTTTCACAGTTAAAATGTAGAACTAAAAAAAAACGCATGGACTCCACCTACTTTGTATTTCTCAATAAAATACATAGATGGAATAAGATTTTCCAACATTTCCATTTGCATTTTGTGTTATAGTAATGTGAATATTGTAGCGGTCATGCAGCGTTCCAGGGACTGGAACGATGGATAACGGCCCAGTAGCCCAAGTTATCAGCCCAAGCGAAGAGAGGGTGGATAACAAGTTCTCTGGACCATTACCCTCCATTTGTGGCCCTAAAATGGGGGATGGATGCCATTAGCAGCCTAGGTTTCCAAAGCGGTAACCCGTGCTACTAAAAAATAGGATTTTCCGTCCTATACCGGGACGTGGCATTCCGGTTTAGGAATAAAATCCTTTTCCTAGATGACCACCATGGAAAGGGAAAGCGCCAGTTCCATACAGGGCCCCTCTTTGCTTTCCATGGCAGCCTCCAAAAGTGAAAAAAAAAATCCTCTAACCATATTAAGATAAGCACATTTTTCTTCCCTGTCAAATCTATCCTAATTGCGAATAACTTTACCACAAAGCCTTTCCCAGTTGGACATGACCACTTTAATCCTATGTCTTGTCCCTTCTGGTCATGCCAGTAGCCACATTGTCTGGATCATGACCTTATACCATGACCCTGACATTCGGACCACTGCCCATGACTACAGCCTACCCCTCAGGCACAAAAAAAAAACATGCTTCTCAATCCTTGCCAATGAGCCTTATGCACATTTGCTGTAAATCCACCAACGTTTTATTTTTTCAAAACTGTCAAAATAATACACAAATCATTCGTCATATAAGCTGTGTACAAAATTCCAACAAACTTTGTAAACTCATTTGAAATTACGTCTGAAATATTCCAACCATCATCATCACCCCTCATCTCCCCAAACATTAATGCATAAGTTTCACAAGTGCAATGCTCACAAAATATTATTGTCCCGAGGGTTTGACCACGTATTTTTGTACATACGTACATTTATCGCAAACATTTCCACATCAGCTTACCTCATTTCCCCTCTTTGAGAAAAGTACAAAATCTGGCTACAGGGCGCGTCCATCTTGTGCTATTCTTAACCATTGCTGCATCGGCGTAAGGTAAACTGGCCGGAAATCACTAAATGATATGCCCCATTCCTGACCCTCAGATAACCAACCCTAGTGATAATGAACAACTTTCTCGGTGACATTCCACTTCAGCGTAGCCAAATGCGCCCATAATCACCTACGTGATGCAGAACCCAAAAATCAACACACATCGACTACCAACATACCATGTCATAATTCAAATTATTAAACCGGTCTTTAAAAGAAAACAATAACAGTATAAAATGTGTAAAGTACTTTTATTTCAAAATAACCTCTCCGAGAACATCAGACTGTTCCCATATCAATCAAATTGCAAATTTGTTTTTTCGTTCGTGATCGAAAATGTTAATTGTGAGGCACACATTCTTCTTTTTCCATACACAAAGTGTTTGTTTTTGATGAAGGAACTGCTTGGGTCCCACAGTGAATTCCAGGGCGTCTGTATCAACTTAAGCCTAGACCACCATAAAAGATGTTATGTTACTCCTGATCGCTAGTGCAGCATACGGACACATGGGTCCTGGTCGATCGTGCCACAAAACTGTCACAGTGATCCAGCCGTTGACGACTACGTGCACCTGGCGAATAAAGAAACCATCAGTTGGCATCTGGAATCCATGGCAATTGCAGTAAGGCAGCATGTAGCTATTTGGAAAACATAACAGAAAATATGTATCAATTCCCGACTGTTATTACAATATATGTATTATTTTCTTAAATCGGCATAGAGTTTAAACTAACGACTAGCACACACATCAAACAATCTCGAAAGAGACAAAAAAAAACTAGAAACTGATACACAATTCCATATGGTCCTACATGACATTTTAAAGAAATATTAGCGTTGAACCTGGGTGAATCTAGTTAAAGTCGACATACACCTACATTCTGCACTCCCCATAACCACATAAAAAAGACAACCACACAAAAAAATAGTACTTGAGTTACATTGCCGAAATTAATCTTCAGATAATAATAGGTTAAATCTCGTTCCGGTATACAGTAGTCAAAGGCAAACTTACATAATATTCACTGTCTCCATTCTCTTCGCGTAAAGCAGTCCGTAATGCTCAATCCGCTTGCATCAAAGAATCTTCATGAACTGAATTTACATGTTTCGTACACACTTTTGGAATGCATAATCTTATCAAATGTTCATTATTACAAACCTCCTCTCACTGACTCTCACTGACTCTTCACGAAAAAATCACTTTCTCTCCAGATCAGTCGACGCTACGCTTAATGAAATCGCCTAGGTAATGAACTCCAAAAATTAAATATTTGATAATTCATCAGAGTCATGTAGCTGACGCCATCACGAGATAATCAAAGCCATGGTTGCTGCATAGCAAATGCAGTTCAATGTTATGGTACATGAACAGGCAGCCATCCATTGTGAAAAACTGTAAAAACTGACCAACCCGTGTGTTTATCTCCAAAGTTCAGAATTAAGGATTCAGCAGAAAGAAAAACCAAGTACATTTTCAATAGGAAACTCTATTTGTTTATTTCTGCAGGTTTGTTCTTCTGCAATATATATATATATATAAATAGTCGGGACAACCTACGTCCCGCACAGCCACTCTGCAAACCGTGGGATGGAGTCCCTATTTGCGGGACAATCCCACGAAATCCGGGACACTTGGCCACCCTGCTGACCCCTACCTTAGAAATAAAACACACACAACATTTCCCTCTTTTCCATCTGCCACTCCATATTAGTGTTTGGTGCCTCTTCCCTCATTTCTGTCCCCACCTTTAGTTCTTACCTCTCCTGCCAAAAATAATCCATCCAAAAACAAAATAAATGTTCCTTTAGGAACCAGCTTTCACAGTTAAAAAGTAGAACTAAAAAAAAACGCATAGACTCCATTTACTTTGTATTTCTCAGTAAAATACATAGAAGCAATAAGATTTTCCAACATTTCCATTTGTATTTTGTGTTATAGTAATTTGAATATTGTAGCGTTCATGCGCCGTTCCAGGGACTGGAACAGTGGATAACGGCCCAGTAGCCCAAGTTATCAGCCCAAGCGAAGAGAGGGTGGATAACGAGGTCTCTGGACCATTACCCTCCATTTGTGGCCCTAAAATGGGGGATGGACGCCATTATCAGCCTAGGTTTCCAAAGCGGTAACCCGTGCTACTAAAAAATAGGATTTTCCATCCTATACCGGGACGCAGCGTTCCAGTTTAGGAATAAATCCTTTTCCAAGATGGCCACCATGGAAAGGGAAAGCGCCAGTTCCATACAGGGCCCCTCTTCACTATCCATGGCAGCCTCCAAAAGGGAAAAAAAATCATCTAACCATATTAACATAAGCACATTTGTCTTCCCTTTCAAATGTATCCTAATTGCGAATAACTTTACCACAAAGCCATTCCCAGGTGGACATGACCACTTTAATCCTATGTCTTGTCCCTTCTGGTCATGCCAGTAGCCACATTGTCCGGATCATGACCTTATACCATGACCCTGACATTCGGGTCACTGCCCATGACTACAGCCTATCCCTCAGGCACAAAAAAAACATGCTCCTGGATCCTTGCCAATGAGCCTTATGCACATTTGTTTTAAATCCACCCACATTTTATTTTTTCGAAACTGTCAAAATAATACACAAATCATTTGTCATATAAACTGTGTACAAAATTCCAATAAACTGTTTGAACTCATTTGAAATTACGTCTGAAATATTCCAACCATCATCATCACCCCTCACCTCCCAAACATTATTGCATAAGTTTCACAAGTGCAATGCTCACAAAATATTATTGTCCCGAGGGTTTGACCACGTATTTTTGTACATACGTATATTTATTGCAAACATTTCCACATCAGCTTACCTCATTTCTCCTCTTTGAGAAACGTACGAAATCTGGCAACAGGGCACGTCCATCTTGTGCTATTGTTAACCATTGCTGCATCGGCCTAAGGTTAACTGGCCGGATGTCACTAAATGATATGCCCCGCCCCTGACCCTCAGATAACCAACCCTAGTGATAATGAACACCTTTCTCGGTGACATTCCACTTCAGCGTAGCCAAATGCGCCCATAATCACCTGCGTGACGCAGAACCCAAAAATCAACACACATCGACTAACAACATACCACGTCACAATTCAAATTATTCAACCGGTCTTTAAAAGAAAACAATAACAGTATACAATTGGTAAAGTACTTTTATTTCACAATAAACTCTCTGAGAACATCCAACTATTCCCATATCAATCAAATTGCAAATTTGTTTCTTCGCTCGTAATCGAAAATGATAATTGTGAGGCACACATTCTTCTTTTTCCATACACAAAGTGTTAGTTTTTGATGAAGGAACCGCTTGGGTCCCACAGTGAATTCCAGAGCGTCTGCATCAACTTACCCCTAGACCACCATAAAAGATGTTATGTAACTCCTAATCGCTAGTGCAGTGTACGGACACATGGCCCTGGTCGATCGTCCCACAAAACAGTCACAGAGATCCAGCCGTTGACGACTGCGTGCATCTGGCGAATAAAGAAACCATCAGTTGGCATCTGGAATCCATGGCAATCGCAGTAAGGCAGCATGTAGCTATTTGGAAAACATAACAGAAAATATGTATCAATTCCCGACTGTTATTACAATATATGTATTAATTTCTTAATTCGGCATAGAGTTTAAACTAACGACTAGCACACACATCAAACAATCTCGAAAGAGACAAAAAAAAAACTAGAAACTGATACACAATTCCATATGGTCCTACATGACATTTTAAAGAAATATTAGCGTTGAACCTGGGTGAATCTAGTTATAGTCGACATACACCTATATTCACCGTCTCCATTCTCTTCGCGTAAAGCAGTCCGTAATGCTCAATCCGCTTGCATCAAAGAATCTTCATGAACTGAATTTACATGTTCTGTACATACTTTTGGAATGCATAACCTTATCAAATGTTCATTATTACAAACCTCCTCTCACTGACTCTTCATGAAAAAATCCCTTTCTCTCAAGGTCAAAAAACAATTGACCTGTTTACTTTCTGTCCCATGCATGGGCTGCCTTAGCTCGCAACCAAAAAATCAAAGCTTGTGACCTTCACTCAGAATCTAAATACATTCTCACTTTGCAACAACACGGCTCAACGCACCCATGAGAACTCGTATTGTCATACACGTGCACGGCCGCTGTTTCCATCAAACACTGCAGGTGGCTGTCTCAGATGCCAAACTCTATGGGGCACCAATCTGACTACAATATTATTTTAAATACATTGTAACACAGACACATTACTCCTTCACCGGTATTTTACGCACAATATATTGAGGAATACCTGCAAATAGGGTGGCCAACTTTGTCACATCCCTTTGCGGGACAAAAGGTGGTGATGACATCACAGCGTCATTCACCTGGCAGAATCAATGCATTGCACCCGAAGCTACTGACATGACCGGCCTGCAAGCCTGTCACGTCAGGAGCTGTGGTTGCAATGCAATGCAATAGGACTCTTATTTACAGAATAGCTGCCACTTGCAAGCCACTGTTATTCCCATTCGTGGGAAATGTATGTATATGACCACCTCCCCGCACGGCCTCAACCCCCAGCATGACTAATTGTGACTCCTAACGTAATCTGTTAGATCACAAAATGTGCTCGAACAGAGCAAGTCGGGACAACCCACGTCCCGCAGAGCCACTCGGCAAACTGCGGAACACCGGCGCCAATTGCGGGACAATCCCACAAATTACAGGACAGTTGCCCACCCTACCTCCAAATATACCGTATGACTTTCGTGACAAAAAAACACCACTTTTTTGCTTCTTGCTACCACATCCCGCCCCATCCTCATCAACCCTCACCTCCCCAGACAGTATTTAATAAGTTTAACAAGTGCAATGTTGTGTTTTTTTACATGTTTTTGCAGCGATGTCCGCGGACACCAAAACACACATCAAAGATGGCAGGCGCATCGGAACAATCTGACGCACTTCACGCTCTACACCATCCAATGAGCGAACACGTCACATGTCCGCGGACATGACGCGCCCGATTACCCAATCGGTGTCCTGCCCGCGGAGCGAACAGGGAAGTGTGTCCGTGGAGCAGAAATAGATATCACTAATTTTTTTTAGACCTACTTTATGATTGTTTAAAAAAAGAACGACTGGATGGATTTTAACCAAATTTACAAAAGCACGCTTTTGGGACCAAACCGCTGCTCCTGCCACAAATTTGGTGAAAATCCGTCCAGCATTTTGATCTGTAGCCATGCGCACATTTTTCCCCCCATTCAGTCTATGGAAAAAAATAAGTTTTGGGACCCCCCCCTATAACTTTGTCCCCCCTCGACCAAACCTCACCAAACTTTGCAATATACTTTTTTTGCAAAGTTTGGTGAGGATTCATCCAGGGGGAGCAGAGTTATGAGCCGCCCAAAAAGTGCTCTTCCTGTGTAAAATATCTTAGGTATGTTGCTGTACTCAGCTGATGCAATTTATTAGTGTTAGGTTACCCTCTGCTGTCCAAATGGAAAGGTGCACCTCTGTTTGCCCTTCCAATTCAGCAACAGCTATCATTTTAACAAATAGCAAAAGCACTGTTCTACGTGGTCACGTTCACCTTCCACTATCTCAAACATGCTGAATAATTTCAAGTTACTTCTTTTCACCCCCAGTTCTCTTCACACAGGGCACAGCAGTTCCAATGTCAATGACCGCAAACATGTCAGTCTCTACAGAGTGAAATACTGTAGGAAGAATGCCTCCTCATGAGCTAAAACTGAAAGTAGGTGCTGTAATTATGCTGCTACGCAATCTTATGCCATCACAGGGACTCTGCAATGGGAAAAGGTTGACAATTGCACATCTACAAAGAAACATCATGGAGTCCCGTGTATTCGGTGGAACTTAGATACTGTTCATATACTCTGCATACCTCTCATTCCATCTGATCCAAATATACCTTTCAAATTCAAAAGATGACAGCTATCTATACATTTAGCCTTTTCAATGACCATTAGTAAATCACAGGGGCCTATGCCCCTTTCCTGGAAGCAATAATTGGTAATTCCAATATTCAAGAAGGGGGACAGAAGTAACCCTATGAATTACAAACTGATATTGACCTTTAAGATATGCTAGAATGGTGCATGGTATGCCGGGAACGGCTTGTCTATATCTATAAAACGCTTAGATATGTTTCCATATTCAGCTGGTGCAATTTATTAGTGTTAGATTGCCCTCTGCTGTCCAAAAGGCAAAGTGCACCTCTTTATCCACTTCCAATTCAACAACAGCTATCATTTTAATAAACAAAATGAGCACAGTTCAATGTGGTCACCTTCATCTTCCACTATCGCAAACATTTGGAATAATTTCAAGTTACGTCTTTCCACCTCCACTTCTCTTCACACAGGGCACAGCAGTTCCAGTGTCAATGAACAGTTAATTGCCGGCTCAATTTTTTTGTCTCTAAAGAGTGAAACGATGTAGGAAGAATGTCTCCTCACGAAATAAAAGTGAAAGTATGTGCTGTAATTATGTTACTATGCATTATTATGCCATCACTGGTACTCTGCAATGGAACAAGATTGACAATGCCATGTCTGTAAAGACACATCATAGATGCCAGTGTAATCAATTGAACTTGGACACTGTTCTTATAGCGTGCATACCTCTCATTCCATCTGATACAAATATGCCTTTCAAATTCAAAAGGAGAAAGTTACCTATACGTTTATCCTTTTCAATGACCATTAATAAGTCACAGGGACCTACACGCCCTTCCTGGAAGCGATTGGTGGTGACCATTAATAAGTCTCAGGGATTTACACCCCTTTCCTGGAGGTGATCAGAGGTAATTCTGATATTTAAGAATGGGCACTGAAGGGAACCTCTGAATTACCGACTGATATTGACCTTTAAGACATGCTAGAATGGCGCATGTTACACGGGGAATGGCTAGTATCACTATATTTGGTTAAAAGTCAACCACTGATCATCACTCCTCTGATAGGATGGCAAGTATCAGTTCAATGAAATACAAAGAGGCTGAACATGCTGGTGATTCTTGAACATATCATATTTTGTATTATGTATGATACATTTTAATGTATTAAGTGATGAAGTATAAAAGTGAATGGGTATATAATGCATAAAGAGATGTGAAAAGGTCAGAATGAACTAAACACATTAAAGATGAATACATAAATTGGCAAAGCTACAGACAGAGCTATGGCCTCCCTGCCTAAATGAAATAGAAAGGGATGTTCACTTCAAGTTGATAATACCATAAATATGTTAGATATAGAATGCAGTACCTAAAAACCCAGGTGTATTGGGTGTGATTGCAAAAGCTGTCACATAGCAGAGGCCATGACTCTGTGGGGCTGATTTTCAAAAGCATTTTTCAATAAGAAAACCCTCTGAAAACGCTTTGTAAATCAGGCCCTATGTAGGCTGAGAAATAATGAAGTAATGGTATATCTAGTAAAGACACATACACACAGAGCTTGGATCTGTGGGAAGGCATGTTTATATTACTCATTAATTGGATGTTAAAACTATCTTTTTGTAAACCTAATATTTAGTGATGTGTATGGTAATTGCTGCCTCTTATGCATATAGTTCCTTTTTATATTGGTCTTTTCATCTGCTATTTAGTATTAAGCATTACTACCCAATCCGGTGGGCCGGATTGCGTGGCATTGTCCTTGGGTCGAGTTAAAGGCCTGAGCATAGCAAGTATGTTTAACAATGGTCTCCTGGGTGATACCACCTGATCCGACACAGCAGAGAGGGTAGCAATGCTTTTAGACCCCTGGGTTGCCTATCTGGCAACCTGGGGTGTGGAGTGCAGAGGGGACACTGGGAGGAAGCAGCAGCAGCAATGGCGTGTGCAACATGCTACACAGGTAAATTGTGGGCGCAGGATTAAAATACAGCAAAGAAGGGAAGGGAGGGTGAGGGAAGATGGCAGGTGGGGGAAGCAGCCATCAGGTGTCTCGGATCAGTAGATACAGCCCGTGCTCCGAGCAACCTGATCAGTGGCATAGGTGACATTTTAAAATATCCTTGTATTGTGGAATTGCTTCTCCTGAAAGCTATTTGCTAGTTTTCTGCTAAAATTCTTTAAGCTTTGTCATTTGTGTATTACTAGGATTTTATGGGCAGGGTTATTTATTGTGTATGACCTGTTTGTTTACAGTTCTATCACAAGTTTTAGTTTATGATAGTGGTGCTAATTAGCTTTATACATTGTGATCTGTGACAGTTTGTGTATTGAATTGCTGTTTTAGGTCTAATGATATACAGTAAAATAACTGTGTTTTGATGATGACAGAGCTACAGGGATGGTGTGTTGTGTTATATGGATGTTCACTTGGGTGTCTGACTCACTTCCAAATGAATGCTTATTTAATGTGCATGAATGAGAAACTTAAAGATACTCCCATAGTATGTTTCATTCTATCAAGAAGAGTCAGTCTTGAATCATATTATTGTCTTGTATTACAAGTAAAATGTAAAACTTGGAACTTTTAATAACATCATTCCAATGGTGTGATATTGTAAGGCCATTGGTACGTATATTAAATTAATAATCTATGTAACATTTGTTCTGCTAGACATTTACACCAAAGCTAGTTCTTCTGGATATCAGTGATATAAGTTGTGTTCAGGAAGTGGCCAAGGAAATCCTGGACTGCTACGGATGCGTGGATGTACTGATAAACAATGCCAGCATGAAGGTGAAGGGACCCGTCCAAAGCGTCACGCTGGACCTCGATAAGAAAATCATGGATGCCAACTACTTCGGGCCAATAACAGTTACTAAAGGTAAACTCACTTTGCTTATTGCTTCATCTTACAACATGCGCTGTTATTTGCTTATCGGACTATCAACGGACCTATAGGGCTTTGCTTGTCGACATCTGAACAGTAGAAACCAGTCAGGTTTTCATGATGAACAAGAACACATGGCTGATTAGTATGTTGTAATCAATTGTTCAAAGTGCATTAATCATAGGTGGTCTTTTTTAGTGCTTATTGTTGGTCTCACACAGGTAATGCATAAGTCCCCAAAAATATCCCATGGAAATCATGACGAAAATTAAAATTGCAGGGAAAGTTTCCTCAGATATATTCAATTAATCATAATAGTATTTACATGGACAATAGCAGTAAATGCAATGTGTGAACTACTGATAAATGATTTAATAGTACTTCAGAAGAGCTGCTTTCTGGATGACTGGGGATTCTGGACCTAGAGATTATATACATGGATGTGATAGTGGTCACTAATCTTCACAGGAAAGCAATGCATCTGAATTTCATTATTTCCTATAGCAGCAAGTACTGAAAAACATAAAGGTATAGTGTCACCTGTACCCACCTTTTACAAATTAGACAGGGATGTTCATACAACTGTGATTACTGAGTGTGTTCCTGCCCATTACAACAACAGGTACAACTGCAAGGTATCCTGGCCTCTTACTGCATCACTCTCTGAAAGGAGTATGGTACTGTGACTGGCAGGCCATCCTCACAACTATAAATAGGGACACTTCAGGCAACAATCTGGCTTAGATTACTACTTGTTCATGATATTCTAATCTCATGCAGACATCAATGCTCCATTATTGGAACCTTGAGCACCACTAGTGCCAGATGTAGCTTTAGCAGGAGGTTCCTTTCCCCTTGGTAAAAATGTATGGCATTAGCTTGTTCGAATACTGAGAACATTTGACCTTCTGGCAAATGCCTGTCATGCACATACACCAAATAGACGCAAGCATATATAACAACTCTTGCCAATTGCATTTTTCCAGTTAATGCAAAACATGGAATGTGATTGAAGGTGCTGTATGCCCGTGCTGCAATCCATATATTGGGATGACCAATGGCCCAGTCAATATACAAATTGGAGAACTTCACACATCTATTAGTCTTCAGAAGCTTTAAAAACCTTTTGCTGTGTTTTATACTACCAAGGGACACCCTGAAACTGATCGTCTTTTTTGTTTTTTTAAGGAGCTTATGTATCCAGACAAACTTGGCTATGCTATATAGACTATAAATGGTTAAATGAAAACATGAACAGATACTCTGGTTCAAATCCTGTACGAGGGGTTTGAAAGAACAACATGACTGGAATTTTCTCCTCTTCTAAAATAAATAAAGTTGTCCTATTTATGTTAGAGTATTTTATAATATAACAAAATTCACAGCTTAATAAGGATTTGACTTTTGACATTGTTAATCTTTTTTTTTTATCCGTGCAGACTGCGCAGCCATTCCTCATATAAGAGATCTTAAAATTCCAGTACTTTCATACTCTGACGAGAGTTTACTCCTAGCAAGGACTCCTAAATCTTTACAAAAACATATAGACCCTTATGCTAATTGTATGTGGGAAACTCTGTCAACCCTAAAAAGTCTGCAGCGTAAGGTTTTGTGAGGAAAGGTTCATCGATGACACACTGTTTTAGGGTTTTATGATCCTTAATATGCTTAATCAAAATGCGTGATTACTTGGGTGTCTGTTTCTCTAAAATCCTTCACAGCAAGACTCATTATGATAAACAGGCCACTAGATAGTCACAGGCAATTTGAGGGGATATTCTCTTCTGCAATGAAACACAAGGCCCAGCCCATAAAGATGATGCTAAGGGCCTATGCGGCAAAGGTCAGACCAATATGGTATAGGAACTCGAGGCTTTCAGAGAGCTACTGATTTGTAGATTGTTTGACACATTTTCTGCAAGAGATTATTAGCTCTCCCATTTGCAGAATATAATGAAGATGGCCTCAGCTACCCAAAGGACTCAATTAGTTTGGCCCATGTGAGAATAATGACAGCCAAGATAGCACTAGTAACCAATCTTATTCTTAATCATCTGCTATCATCCAAGAGAGGCCTGGAAGTTTGGTGGTTGAAATATGTGCAAAAACAACTAATCAAAGTACATGACCCATTCTAAGATGAGCAATACCACAGTAAAAGGAACATCACAATTGCAAATATTCTTAGTGACCTAGAAAACATCTTTAAGATTGAAAGGGAAGAAAAAGAATTACATAAACCAATACATTTTGTACTCATGGACATTTCTAATGTCCCTGGCCCCAGACCTATCTTGTTCATAAAAAATGTCTCACAAATTGATCTCACATAACACATCTTTGCTACACTTGACTTGGTGTAAATGATAGGCAGGTCTAGATGGTCAAGCATTTCCTAAAAGTATGGCACACGCCAGTTACCCCTTTGGTTCACATTTACTAGAAAATTTGTTTCACATGCTTTTCTTTTGTCATAATTGTTGTGCCCTGAGAGGCTGAACACTCCGCCCTGATTTGAGGAGCAGAACAGGTTACCCCAGCATGTATTCTTTTGCTTTGCGCAAATTACGTAGATATGCCATGGGCCATTATGCAATTTTTGAAGAAAGCAATGCTTTTTAAGGGAGACGTTTAATTGTTATTATCTCAGTGTAGGGACCTTAATATTTTCTTCGTTACTAATAGCTTTATTTTGGAAAGTAGTATTCCATAAAAGCAAAACAGTAATCAAATAAAACATGAATAAAAAGCAGTGAGGAAGACATTCTGTAAAAGATAAAATATAACAGTCAACAATTTTTCAAAGATAAGAAAACAAATCTAGGCCAATGGTTATTGGCTTATTGACAATTTCAATAGTGCTCTTCTTTAACCCAAGAGCTCTCTTTGGTGTGGTAGTTATTGAAAATGTATATTTACAATTCAATTTATATTCTTAAAACTTCAGAGACTTTCAAAATCCAATATTTGATTCCAGTGCATAAGTAAAACATTTTGAAGAGCTCAAACCAGGCAAATCAAAAGTTCTTTACATGTTATTTTGGAACTGAGCTGTTTGCTACCATAATGTGTATATACTATAAAACAATTGCTCTAGTTCTGCTGAGCACGTTGTTAAATGCAAATGTTGCTGGAGCTCAAATTACTGCTGTATCGTTTGCGCAGATTAGATAGACAAATGCTGGTTTGCATTGTCCAATATTTCAGGACCTCAGGATTGTGAACAGAAAATAGCATCTCAAAAACACATTTTGAGCAGGACAACAAGACATAAAAATAACTCTCCAGCATAGAGGGGGCAGAATGGGCAGTATATTGTCATTGAATCATTGTTTCTATTATTCCACAATGTATTCTCAATGTTCAGGTTAAGACAAATAAAACAACATTTTGACATGAGGCAATAATCTCTCAGTAAACTACTATGATATTGGGGCCGACTTTGCTTCATTTTTGAGATTTCTTTTATACAACCTGATTGTATGAACTGTTTTTCTTTGAACACTTAATGGCCATTATGAAAGAATGTGACTTTGATTGACTGAGTGTATTTTTAGAGTTCTTAATTCTAACGTCCTGTGATTTAAGGAGCGGGTGGCCCCATTAATTGAGTTTTTGCTCAGTCATAGACCCTAGAAATGATGACTTTATTATAATAACAATGCCATTTATAGAGATGACTACACTTAAGGTGCATTAAACATAAATTATCAGAGATAATGTAATTCACTTATTGTAAGATGAAATTAGATACATCTCTACACTATAGAGAGTCTCTTTTACGAATAGATGAGCTGTATCCCAACTGTATCATGCTAGTAAGTAGTGCCCGTTAACACAGACATGTTGATTAAATCCTATAAGCACTCTGGCCCTCTTTAGCCTTCCTTATGATAGTGATGTGATTACTACTATGGCTTTAAATATAGATTTTTTTTTTATTTTACACATTTTTTGATGTCTACAAGAAATATAATGATGTCATTTTGGCCTCAGAATTTATAAAAGAATCTTCCCTGGAATAATCACTAATAATTTCCAGACGTTTGGGCAAGTCAATAATTGTGTGAGGGATCAGATCTAAGATTTTATCAGACAATATCAATAATTGGCTTATCTGCAAAATGGTACAGTAGCCTTATTTATAACAGAATCATTGACTGGGTTAGATGAAAGAATATTCCTGAGGAAGAAGAATATGGGTCAGAGAAGTCATGAGAACCATTGAGCAATCCTTACTCATCAGATTAGTCCTTGATACATATGTTTTCAGATTTAAGAGCCCAAATCACCTGGTGTTTATGGATCTGAGATCTGCATTTTATTGTGTGAATCCGCAAAAGCTCTGGGATTCCCTCTACCAGCTTGGTATACCTAGGTCATTGCTAAACTTGTTGATTGCACTACACATTAATGTCTCTGCAAGAGTCACTTTGGATTAGTTGGATAATGTATCTCCAGCATTCAGTGTAACTAATGGGATCAAACAGGACTGTTCTCTGGCTCCACTTTTGCTCAACCTCTATGTTAACTCAGTACCTAACGAGTTAAACAAACTTCCTAAGAATACACTGAGAATCGCTTGCATGATATCTGTGTACTGGGATATGGCCGATGTTGTCCACTTGGCTTGTATCTGGAGAGCCCTCACCGTTTGATTGGGGTAAATATGTAGGTCAGAGATCAGGGACAAGACAAGATATACAAGAAGTCCAGTAGTCCAAGATAACTGTACGCCTGTAGTTTTCTATATACAGAGAAGTTAGGTATACGATCATACGGGGGAAGCAATGAGATAGTGAGTTGGGGGTTCTCCTTCTCTGCTCATGAAGGAGAGATTTCATGAAGTATTAAAGGAAAGGATGGAAGTGGACTTTTTTGGAATGGGGGTAGAACATTTCAGTGCAGTGCGGCAAAAATGGAGATGATGGGAATGTGAGAGACTGTGCAGGGTGTTGGAGAACACAAGGATAGGAAGGGTGCTAAAGCAAAGGTTGTCGAGAGGATAGTAGTGGGAGATAGTGTCCATCTGGAAAGGGTTGAAAAGCAATGTACCTATTTGAAGACCAGCAGTAGAGAGACTGACAGATTGTAGAGGGCATACATATGGCATGGTAGCATGCAAGTGTATGTAGAATAGTCAGGAGAGGGAATTTTTTCCTGATATTAATCAGGCTAATCCTGGTGGCAGTAGAGGTAGTACTAATAAAGAGGGGTGCAGGCTGAGATCTGTCTCAAATTTGACACAAAAGGTGTGTGCTTCAGGAAAAGGGTAGAGCATGTCAGGCAGGAAGGAGATGTGTGCTTGGAAGTGGGGAGGAGTTAGAGGCAGGGAGGTGACTACTTCAGTCACAGAAATGTTCTACATTATGCACTATGGCAATAAAAACCTGTATTCTAGGGATTCTAGGGACATCACCAGCCAGTAATGGCCTGGGGCCCAAGTTAGAGTGAAGCAAGGGCCTTAACGCTGGGCCCCAGTGCTTTTCCCGGGCCAGTGAAGCCCCCCGAATGGGGTTTTATTGATAGTGGCACCCTGAGGCTAACCCTTGGGTGCCAACAGCAATACATTTGTATAAATCAATGTGATGCGGCAAGTATGCGAATTATACAAATGTATTTTATTTTATTTTTAATTTTTTAAATTTATATAGCGCACAGACAGCCCAGGGGCATTGTGGCGCTGTTACTTGAAACTGACTTAGTTACATTATGCATAGTTTACAACATTGGGCGCAGAGATGTAATACAGGTCATGCATAAAAAGCTTACACAGTTCAGATATTCATATAGGTGATGATCGTAATGTATGGGGTAGAGGAGATCAGGCGAATAGGATGGTTTTCGTGGTTTTACGGAAGGCAGTGAGTGAGGGTTCTGCTCGCAGGGAAGTGGGGAGGGCCTTCCAGTGCAGGGCAGCTAAGTAGGGGAAACTGGCTCCACCTGCTCTTGCTCTTTTTACCATGGGTATGGTGAGTAGGTTAGCATAGGGGGTCCTAATTGGTCTTGAGGACATGGCAGGGTGGATCCTTTGCGATAGGTATGCTGGAGCTGCGAGGTGAATGCATTTGTGGGTGATGGTCAGGGCTTTGAAAATGATCCTCTCTTTTATGGGGAGCCAGTGGGAGGCTTTTCTAGCAGCGGAGATGTGCTCTCTTTTGGAAATGCCTTGTGCTGCACGTAAGGCGTTGTTTTGGATAACTTGCAATTTCTCAAGTTTTTTTGTGGAGGTCCCTAGGAAGAGAACATTGCAGTTTTCTAACCGTGATCCAGTGATAGCCCTTGCTATGTTTGTGCAGGTGTCATTGGAGAGGTATGGTCTGACTGCATTGAGGAGTTTGGTCTGGTATGCAGCCGAAGAGGCAATTGCGTTCACCTGTCTGGTCATGGAGAGAGTTGAGTCCAGGTAGACGCCTAAGGTTTTTACTGACTCAGATACTGGAATTTTGATGGAGTCAATGATGAAGTGACTGTATACCTCAACCAAACCACAGTCATGGAACTAAAAGTTGAGGCTCTGATGCGCTGACCCTCTTACATATCCATGGTGGCCCTTTGTTAATTTGATTGAGTGGTGAGGGCTGCAGTGCTACGATGCCGCGACAGGGCGGTGGGGTGGGGTGGGGAACAGAAATGAGGGGAGAGTGGGGTGGGTGAGGGAAGATGGCCAGCGGGTGTTTGCACTGCTCGAGTTGTTCAGAACCCGGGCTTGGATCGATAGATTCAGCCTGGGTTTTGAGCAACCTGATTGGTTGACACACCCACCGAGTGTGCTAACAAAGAGCCTTCCAGTAGTGAATTATAGAGAGCAAGAAGTAACACATGCAGAATAATCAAGAGTAAAAGTAAGGAAAGGTAAGAAGATGTGTATATTATCAGCTAAAATGTGGTAAGAGTAACCAAAGGATTTGATGAGTTGACAAAGGGAGGGGGTGCAGAGAATGATGAGTAAGAGTCCAAGGTGGAGTCTGGGGGGCCTTCCACAGGGAGAGAGGTTGGGTGGCTTGTACTGTGGAGGAGATTATGTGGAAATGAGATTGAGAGTGAAGATTAACTAACGAGATTAGCAATGTAGGAGTATTTAGCAGACTCTAGGACAATGTTCCCTAGCTCTGTAATAATTAGTGCTATTATCTTCAAATTTGGTGTAGATCTTGAGTCTACTTATTGATGATGTTATTGGTTCTTTCAGCTCATTGGTGCAATGTCTTGAAATTCGTTGAATAAATATAAATAAAGAGAAAGGTACGTTGACACAGTTCAGCGCAACAAAACCCTAGGTATTCTGGAAGTGTTTGAAGATATGCCGCAGTAACACCTGGCATTCTGGAAAGTGGTAAAAAACACTGCTCTTCATCTAACCAATGCACACACCACAGGAAAATCTCTGCTCACACCCGCTATGTATGCATAATGAAATGTTTCCTACTCCACAAGAATTGTAAGGTGTTTTTTCTGTTTCTTTAAACAAGTGTAATTACAAGTAGCAGCGCCGCGATGCCCAGGCGCTGCCTTGTGCGCTATCCAAATGCAAAAATAAAAATAAAAACTCTGAGATACCCCCTTTGTGAAAACCCTGAAAACTCTAATTTCATCATGGATGTCCTAACCAATGGCATCACAGATTACATTACTTGAAACTACAGCACATTAATGATATCACAGATGAGATTACTGCATATATCATAGTAAAATACCCATCAGAGTAAAACATTCTCTTGATCTATTTCACGACATATGACAAACATATTGTATGGGTATATGTGTAGCGCATGGTAACAGATATGTAATATAACTGTGGACTTATTATGGGGAGTAAATTGGCCTTGGGGCTGGCTGCAGGGCAGGCACAGTGGCTACTTTGGGTGCCCAGGCACAGCATGCAACCTATAAGGCCATGGCACATTGGACCATGGACCCACTATGGGGGTTGAGAAGCTTAAGGGCTTGATCTCTGAACAAGTCCGGTGGCTGATTTAGGTGGCTTCGTAAAGGCTGTGGAATGGCTGAAGAACATGCCCCAAGGAATGTGGCAGTAAACCCTTGCTATTATCAGTTCTCTATGTTCAATTATGTAATAAGTGTTGACATCTTTGATGCGATTGTAGGAATATCTATACTGAAGAAAAGTATTCAAAGAATGAAAAGTGCCTTATTTAAAAACAAACATGTGATCTGCAGCTGGCCCATAGCATCTTAAAGATGACACTTGCGGGGAAATGTGCGATGTTAGCAGCCCATCTGCAACAAGAGTATCTGTTCAGCATTATATGACAAGATACAACATTGCGTCTTTTCAGTCACATGGAAGAATCCAGAAATTGTTTGTTAATTGAAGAACTGTCCACTCTGATATGAAGTGCACAGCATTTAATATGAGAGGGACAACTGAATTGGGCCTTGCATTGTGTATATTTTCCATTACAATATTGGGAATCAGCTTTGTAGGAGGAAACTTACAGAAATGTCAAAATAAATAATTATTGTGCCAGACCCTGATTGAAAAAAATATATAACTTTGTTCTGTTAAAGGTGACAATTGCAATGGGGAAAGGAAAGGAAGGCTGCATTTCTGACTCAGACACCAGCTTTGGCCTACAAGGTAAAATTGCAAACAGCCCCCAACAGGCTACAGGTTATGGGTGATGCTTTCCCATTAGAAAAGTGTTAACATTGGCTTTGCAGCTCAACTATAAAATATTATGAATCTGCCTGGACCTTTTGTTCTGGCAACAGGTCTTCCACCAGAGAAAAACAAATGGTACTCATTAACGACCCTATTTGTCATTGAACCTATGCAAATATACAGAATTGTTTCTGAGCAGCGGTCTCCTCTCAAATAAGCTGACTTTCCAATTAGCTCCCTTTTCCAGGGAAGAAAGGCCCCACCGTCCAAGACTTGAAGTCTAAGTAAAGCAGTATAAAGTATCTGAATCACTAAAAGGGCAGGGGAGCTGGGTCAATAAATAGTTGAGTAACTGGATTTCAAAGGACGTTTGGCATGATGCTTTGGATCCTCTGGGTCATAAATGCCCTATTTTTTTTATTTTTTATTTTATACTTGGTTTAACTGTGTTTTACCAGTTTTTACAAGTAGATTATCCTTTATCCTTTATCCTTTGGGATTATTGCAGAATTCGCCCTGACCGCAGCTGCTCGATTCCAAGTCCTGGGTGATCTTTTTTTCCAGGTCAAGGCTCTCCAAGTAATTGCCTACTGGAATTACTGATTTCATATGTGTGCCATTCATCAGGTAGTTCCGCAAATATTCCTCATCCAAACGTTGAAAGTCCATGAACCCAGATAGATCCTTCTTTTTTATGACAATCCAGTGCATGTGAGAAGCAGGTGTCTGACTGTTTCTACTGTGTTCCCCTGATCGCAAAATCGACAAGTGTTCTCCCTGGCTTTGTCAGTATTTCATTGGTTTTCAGCAGATTGAGCCATGTCCTCAGGAAGATCGATCAGAGCTTTTTGTTTGGAAACTTGATCAGATAATTAATTGGTTGATTGATTTTTTGAGCATTGATTGGTAGATGCGTTGTTAGTTTGTTTCCCGCTGCCATCTTCAAAGTGTTACACCAGTCTGATTCTTTAGGTTTTCTTGCAGTTTTCGTTGGGTTGTTGTCAAGTTCCCCTTCAGAGCTACCAATTTCTTCTAAAAGTGCATAGTTTTTGTGAGCCCATGTTGACAGCATTTTTTTGGATCCCCTGTTCATTTCTTCAAAAATGAGCTCATGTATTCTTTGTTTTGAAGTTCAGATTTTTTCTAAAAAGCATTAGGCCATTAAGATCCACTGTGACTTTTAGGGATGTCAGACTGAGTTCTCTCCGAATTGACACCACCAGAGTGGAGGAAGGTAGCAGTAGTATTTCCCCCAATAGTAACCTTCACATTTTCTCCAGATGCCAGACGGTATCGCTGGCATAGCCTCTTCTCCATAGACGATCGCTGGCACCACTTTTGTTTTGTAAAAAGTCAATGAAGTTTTGAGAGAGAAGCAACCACACATTTTGTTTAAGATCTTCGCCTGAGTTGTCATACTTTTGATTTTAGTAAGGAGAGTTTCTTGCATCGGCAATTCTTGTTGGTTTCCATTGATGGCGACACCCAGATATCTGAAAGACTTAACTTTTTCAAGGCGCTCTCCTGCTAGCTGTCAGGAAGTTGTTTCCTTTCTCTTAGATGTTTTCTCTAAGATCATCACTTTTGTTTTGTTGGTATTGATCTTTAAGTAGTTTGATTGCAGATAAGCTTGGAGACCGTCCAGTTATCTTTGCAGGTCTACAGCAGTTTGATCAATCAGAATGATATCATCCGTGTACAATAATCTACTTATTTTTTCTTTGCCCACACTTGGTGGGAAGGCTCTGATTGTTTTTTCTGAGTACTGGAAATCACCAATGTAAGCGTTGTATAAGGCCGGGGCCAATGGACAGCCTTGTTTAACTCCTTTGACTGTGTCTATGTTCCCTGAGAGGAGGCCTGCTCCACTAAGGCAAACTCTCATGGATGTGTCCTTGTATATTTCTTTGATGGGGGCCAAAATTGACCCGGGACATTTCCAATTATTTAACTTCACCCAAAGTTTCTCCGTGTTGACTTTATAGAAAGCTTGAGAGAGGTTGATAAAGGCCAGGAATATTCTAGGTGAGCCCTCCATGACTTTGGCTTTTAATATGCTCAAGAGCATGTTTTTGGCTGATGTACTGATATTCTTGGCGAAGCCAGTTTGAAATGGATGGTGTCCATCTGAGGAGGCCCCCCAGAGGTTGAATTTGTCCAAAAGGAATGACCCATACATTTTCCCGGTGCTGTCCAACAGGGCAATTGGGTGATAGTTGTTAGGGTCCCCTTTATCCCCCTTTTTGTGCATAGGACCCACATTAGCTGTTTACCATGAGCGGGGTATCGTTTTCGAATTGCCGCTGGTCTTGAATATTTCAGCTATCAGGGTTTCCCAGACATCACAGTTCGCCTTTAAGTCCATGTTCGAGAGCCCGTCAGGGCACAGGGCTCGGGAAGATTTTAGTTTTGCAATTTTGTGCAAGATCTCAGTCTTATCCTGTTCTATATCCCAGCTATCTGTGCAGGCTTTGGGGGCAAAGGTTAATGAAGATGGCGGACCAAACAGGTTTGAAAAATAGGATGCCCAATCTTTCTCAGTTACGCTGTTTAATAAGCTGTCTTGTGTTGCCCTTCTGCCTGCAGTTATTAGCGACCAGAAAGCTTTTGACTGTTTCCCGCTAAGAGCTGTTAATATTTTTTCTGAGTCTTCTTGGTGCAAAGTGATTTTGTATGACTTTAGCCAGTTTTTGTATTGCTTTATGGCTAATGCTCCCTCCTCTTTATTTATCTTTGCAGGCAGTCTTTTTGCTCTCCTTATTAGCTTGCACATTTCTTTTCTTTTTGCTTTTTTGGAGTTGGTTGTTAGTGTGACAATGAGTCTTGTTCATTTTGCTACTAGACACTGGGTCTTGGTAAGGCACCAACAAGGGGCAACAGTCAATCTTGGCTGTTCCTGCAATCTCCATGTCGGTTGCTTTTGGTTTTGCTTGTAGGTATTGTCTTTTGATTTCTTTTATTGAGTTGTGAGTGAGACGGAGATGTGTTCCCCCTTTATTTGTGCCCTATCCCAGAGCTCCAAATTGAACTGATACCAGATGTTCTGTTACTGGGCAGAAAAACTATATATGCCATGTAATATTTTGGAAATAAGAAAAAACAAGCATTGGCAATGCCAACAGTTTAGGATTTTGTGGAGGCATGGGAAAGGCACAGCCATAGTGGTATTACTTGGCTATTGATGATAACAGGTGCAAAATGGTGTGAGTACCTGGGCCTCTAATAGCAGTTCCTGGCAAATGCCAAATACTTATACAAAAACCAAAACCTTTGGCTTTGACATGCTTGTTTATAACAGAACTTCACTGAAGGACATGCATAAGGCTTTTAAATTGGTGGCTGTAGGCAGATCTGGTTATGACATTTTTATTATATCAGTAGCGGGTTTACAGCTTGAATGCAAAATGTGATGCTAAGGCTTGATTTGGGTGGGGAGGGGGAGGGGCAGGACCTAGGTGGAAAAGGCCATAGGGATTACCATGGCATGGCCAGTCAATGGGCAGGCAAATAACCAAACAACAGCTACAAGCTGTGTGTCCCTCCTCATATGCCAATGTTCCCTATCTGTACGATAATGCAATAGTTTTGGCAAATAGGTGGCACAAGCACCACCTAAGAGCTCAAACTTTAAATGCTTTTGTGATTTTACATTTGGAATCATTTTCTCACTTATAATTTTTTGACTGAATTTCATAGCAACATTTTAAAAATAAATCAAGGTTAAAAGCTCTATTACCTGAATATAAAACAATATTTTTGCGATGTTAGTTTCATATGTAACTTAGGCGAATGTGGCTATTTCATGTCGAAACGGCACACGTGTGTGTTTTATATTTCCTAGCATCTGTGTTTGAGAGTCTGTTATTCTGAGATGTAAATATACTTTTTCTATAAAGTATCAGAGGTTAAAACGTCAACACCTGTAACTCATCCATAATATGTCATGCTGAGGTGAACATTGCATTATTTGATTGGCCTAGTTGAGTGTAATCTGATGAATTGATTAATAGCTTGATCACATGTGAGGAACATGTTGTTCCTGAAAACTACATTTCTTTAATGTAGAAATCTCCAAGATGGCATCACATCAAATGGGAGGGAAGCTAGGTGTAGAGGTTACTCCCATTAAACTGCCATCTTTATTAAAATGCCCAATTAGTACAAAGGGGATGGTTTACTGTGATGTCTCTTTTCAAACATTGTCCAATCACATACACTGACCTACTAGATTAGATAAATATACACACTATTAAGGGGAATGGTTTCTGTTCTATACATGTTCAAACCCATAGATTCTCGGGGGCTCCCTCCCTCATTCACTCACTGATTGGTTGATTGACAGAAGGAGAGAAAGGAAAATTGATAACAGCTGGAAGGAGAATGGAATAAATCAATTTTCTTGTGGACCCAGATATGATTAATATCAGTGCACTGCAAGAGATATGTACCTGTAGTAAAAGCCCAAAGCTTTCTTCAGTGGTAAATAGAGCAGACACACCCAAATACAAAAAAGCAGGGAGCCAGACTGTGGCGGGAAGCTCACCCCATCCTGCTGACTGATGTTCACCTGTCCCTGAGGTGGAGAATTAAATGAGTCCTGAAGAGGGTGTCCACCTGTCCTGTCTGTGAGGCAGCCAAAAGAGGTTAATATGTCAATATAATATTAAGGGGACATATTATTAAGGGGAGCACTAGTCTGAAGGGGAACAGATTCAATCCCAGCCCTTTTTATTAGTGAAAGTACTGTGGGGTCAGTGTACATAAATTGACTGTATAGCCTGAGAAATTAATGAATTAGAAGTGTATGTGCTTCTGGAATTATAGATTTGATAGAATATGTCCTGTGGTATGTATTCTGGGAGATCCCTGCCTCCTTCTCTGTGTAATGATCAAGCACAGAAGACATATCTTGGGAGTTAAAGGATATCTCACTGTGTACATACTTATGAAAATGTTGTGTAACATCACCAAGCATAATCCTTTAGTGCTGAACTGCTCAAGACAAAATGGAAAGGGTTATTAACTGCCACCCATTTCCCACCGTTAAATTGCCCATCAAAAATGAGAAATGTACACACAGTAATGCAATAGAAGCAACATTGAAGGAAATCTTGCAGACATACATTTTTATCTTGTAAGTGGTTCACTTGCGGCAATGCTAAGTACTTTGTAGTTTGATTGAGATTTCTAGAACACTGTTTGACATTCTGACATGCTCATTGAGTGGGAGGTTGAAATATGTATTTGTAATAAATAAGAATGTATCCCAAGCCCTCATAGACTGTTCAATGCATTGTGGATGCATGCTCAGGATAATTCAAGAGAGAGAGAAAGAATGCGAGAGAGAGAGTGAGAGAGAGAGAGAGAGAGAGAGAGAGAGAGAGAGAGATAAAGAGAATACCATTGCAATGACTCATTATAAACAGGTAATTTCTATACAGGAACAGTCACTATAAGGCTAGACAACTGGCCATATTTCAGGGGCCAGGGCCCTATAAGTGACATGTGATTTGAGGTAAGGAGTTGGAAAGTGAGTTGTGGATGTTTGCTGGAGACATAGACAGGCGGAATTTTAGGTGGGATTTGATGCACAGTAGGAAGAGATGGTGGAAGTAGCATTTAGATAAGTGGATGCAGAGAGAGATAGGAATGAGGAGAGTATGTTCGACAGGACATTGGAACAAAACATCACAGAGGACGTTTGTCAGAGGCTGGGTGATGTGGAGCAGGGAGTGACTTGAGGGGAGTTCAGTGCAGATCATTAGAAGGATGAGAGAATGAACAACAAGGACGAGAGAATATGTCACACAGAGGAAGGTGAAGGTCACACTGAAGAGAGATAAATCGTGAACATCTAATAAGTGCAGGGGGCAAACCAAGGTGGTCAGAGGAAATGCTGTGGTGGAAGTGAGGGAGATGATCAGGAGAAATTTGGAAGAAAGATCAAAGCTGAAGGCTCCTCAGTCAAGTGAAGAAGCAATTGCAAAGGAGGAGGTAAGTGGGGCAAGTGAAGATTAATATAGAGAGAAGTGGTAGAGGGTCAGAAAGAGGCACACCTGCAACCCCAATACCTAATAAGAGTGAGCTGGGGTGGCAGTACAAGCATGTGGGAAAGCATTGAGGAGGTCCATAAGGAAAAAGACTGGTTGCAGAGAATGGGACTGGAGGTGTAGAATTGGGCCTTTGAGTACAAGGTGTGAAAGTGCCTTTTGGGAATACATCCTGGACCCTGAGATATGAAGACAGTGATAACGTTCAAGTAAAGCCTCTATGTTAACTCAGGTTACCATCCTCTTGGTGAAAGATTTGGGGTTTTGTCAACCACTCTCCTGCCCCTGCTCTACTCCTGTTCAGCCCTAGATTTAGAGTGCATGTGGACCCTGAAGATCCAGCAAAAGGGATCTCCCTGGAACTGGGAAGGAGAAGCAGAGGACCAAAGTCTACTGACCCAGGAGTCAAGGAAGAAAATATATATTCTAAACTGAGGGCTGTGAGGGACTGTGAATTGATCATCTTCGCCTTGGTGGAAACCCAGACTGTTGTTTACAAGCAAAGATTTGAACTGCTGAACCCAAGTAGGAGCCAACCTGTGGTGGCCGATATTTTAATTTGCATTTGCCTAAGCTGGATCACAAGTGCATCAAACCCTAATAAACTGCCCTTCAAAGATGTCTCCTTTTGCCTTTCTAGGGTTGATGGTACTAGTGACAAAGTCCTACCCTGCTTCAATTGCTCTAGGAGCATCAAACACTGCAGCTGTGTTTCAGATTTTGAAAGAATCCTTTTTATGTTCGAGTTCTAGTTGCGTGCAACATGCCCCTGCACTTATCAATGTGGAGATGCAGTGCTTGGGGCACATGGATCCTCTCCTTTCTTTTATACAAAGTAAGGAGATAATTCATGGAATAAATGTGCACTGAAAAGGGGAGCGCAAGCGTGAAAATCGCAGCACACGTGTGCCAAAGCCGCGTACGCAGCCGTTCATCGATTCATGGAATGCGCTGCGCTAGAAAAACCTGTTATGTGCGCCAAGGCCGTGGGTGGCGCACGAGGGTGCACACGTCACTAAACTGTGTGCGCTACGTGCACAGGGAAAGGGCACATCGTGTAGCGCCCACAAGAAAAGTAAGCAGAACACAGGGCGTAACATGCGGAATGGGGAACAACATGTGAAAATATGAGTGTTACGGGGAAGTACAGGAGGTAAATGCTCGCAACGCCCACACGCGCGCTAACAAGATGTATTCATGGAATCGAACAGGGGAAAGGCTTGCGCCAAAAAAGACGCACTAATCCGGAAACACGTACGCCAGCAGGAAGCAGGCGTAAGCGGCCCCGCGCAGCATAAAAGTGCGTGCTAACAACAAACAAGCTCAGACGCTAAGATGAATATACCGTTCCTCGCAGCAGTGGTCGTGGGACACCGCAGGAGGAGGAGAATAGCCAGGCCCCGCATTTTTTTACCCAGGACCAGCCTTTTTGGGATGCCTGATGACCAGGTGTATGGGAGGTACAGGTTTCCACCACACATAATCCTAGACCTGGTGAGGGAGTGGGAGGATGACCTCACATCACCCACCCTGTGCTCGCAAGCACTGAGCCCCTTGGAAAGGGTGCTCAATGTACTGCACTTCTTTGCTACTGATTCATTTCAGTGGACAAGTGCCATAGTGGGGGGGTGCCACAGGCCACACAGTCACACTGCCTACACCAGGTGTTGGCCATCATGACTGCACGCCCCTCAGTCCGCAGGCACATATACATGCCCAGAACACATGCAGAAAGGCAGGCTGTTGTCCAGCAATTTTACGGGGTGGCACACTTCCCCAAAGTCCTAGGTGTCATTGATTGCACCCATATGGCTCTACGTCCACCCAGGGCCACTGAGCATATCTATCGGAACCGCAAGCACTGGCATTCCATCAACGTGCAGGTTGTATGTGATGCCAAGGGAATCATCACCTCAGTATATGCCAACTATCCAGGGTCCAGCCATGATAGTTTCATATTCAGAATGTCACCCCTAAACCAGGACCTGGAAGCTGACCGGCATGGCGACACATGGCTAATTGGTGAGTATAAATGCCTCTGCACATGCATGCATGTCAGAAACTGAGAAATGGGAAAACCCCACTAATGACAACCATTATCACCTCCCCAGGGGACAGTGCCTACCCTCTGAGCACCTACATGATGATGCCAATTCGGAACGTCACCGCACCACCCGAGGTAAGATACAACACAGCCCATATTGCAACCCGGGGCATAGTGGAGCGCACATTCGGAGTGCTCAAGTCATGCTTTCGCTGTCTTGACCGCTGTGGTGTGCAGCTGCTATATGCGCCCCCAGTAGTGTGCAGGATCATAGTGGCAGCATGTGTCCTTCACAACGTTGCAACCCGGCAGGGTGTGCCGGTGGACATGGTGGTTCCCCCACATCCCCAACCACATGCACGGCCGCTGCGCATGGGAGGTGAAAGAGCACGTGGTGAGGCAGCCCGGACTCAGCTTGTGGCAAATTACTTCTCTAAAATGCCACCGCTGCGGAGTGCACACAGGCCTGGCACATACCAGCTCACAATCAATGAGGATGACAAAAGGGACAGTCAACTGTCACAACCATACCAGCCTGAGATTGTTCACCTGGAAGTCCTACATTGTGTGCATCCCTAGCTACTCAAAGAAACCCAATGCTGTGTCCCAAAAAGGCACAAATTCATGCAGCATGAATGACTACCCCCCTGCAAAATACCACATCAAAATAGTGGCTGGTCACCCAACACCTCCCCAACACACCATGGCATGGCATGCAATGTGAAAGCAACCAAATGAATGCACAACACATGACACAAGTGTCGCAGATTCACTGTCCTAAATGGAAACAGGCCACAGACAATTTGCTCTCAATAATGAATAAAAAAACAACACACATGAACAAATACTTACCAGCAAGAGAAAACATCAGTACATGTTCAAACAGTGGCAATATATGAGAATTAAAAATCAAAGAAGTGCAAGTGTCACAACCTCACTAAGGCAGCACATCGACCCCTTCCAACTGCAGAGTGTTGGTGGTAGGCAAATGTTTCAGTGTACTGCATACAACATGAACTGCATCTGCAAAGTAGACAGGCTTGTTAAGACATGAAGAAGGTACATGTATATAAGGAAAAAGTCATGGATGTAGAACCATACATAAATCCACCATGCAGTGGAGATTTCTACAACAATACCCACTAGGGATGTATAGACAGTTTTGACTACAGACTGTCCACACAACTTATGGTAGCCCAATGTCACTGTGTAAGTTACTGTCACTTGGTCACAACCTTTGCAAGCCCATGGAAAGGGGAAGCAGAAGGGGTGTGTGTGTCAGGAACCCAACATCTAACCCAAAGACAGGACAAGCCTGCATGTGCCCAGCTGGAATACACAGTGGATGCCCACAGGAGCCACAAAAAGCAACACACTGTTTAAAAAAAAAATGCCCATGTTTGGACCAGGGGCAGGGGGCAGCCAGGAAGGACGAGGTACAGGGTGCACCCCAACACCCACATGCGTGGATGTTGAGAAAAAACAAAAATACCTCTATGGGCTCATGGCCTGCACGGCTACGCTACAGTGGGAGAACTGCTGTCGCTGTCATCACCCTCTGGTGGTACATTAGAAGGTGGGCGTGATATGGGAGGCAGACCACGCAAATCCCTGACATGCTCCTCCATGGCAGCAAGCATGCGGGTCTGAAAGGTTTGGTTCTGCAGGATGATGGTACGGAGATCCCCATGCAGCACCTCATGGGTAGCACGCATTTCTGCCTGCATGGCCTCACGTGATGCCCAGATCTCCTGACGGGTTACCTGGAGCTCAGCTGAGAGTGTGCGTGTCAGTTGCTCCAGCTGCTGTTCTGACCTTGTACTCCGGGACACCTCAAGTTCACCCACAGTTTTTCTGAGGGAGCTGTGTTCTAACCTCAGGGCTTCCCTGTGGGCCTGTGACTCTACAGATATGGCTGTGCGCAGAGTCTCCAGTCCAGCCCGTCGCTCCCTGTCAGACGCCAACATATCCTCCCTGTGTGAGTGGCAAATGGACTCTGTTGCCTGCTGCTGGAGCTCCATCTGCCTTTCAGGGGGGAGAATGGAAGTGGCCACCCAATCCATTGCCTGAGCCATCATTTCACACGATGCCCCCGGTTGTGCTGCTATAGTGTAGATGGAGTTCACCCACACAGTATTGCCTGGTGGCGTACGGCCACTGCGTTGGCGGGCACCACACCTGTTTAGGGCAAGGTGATGTGCACCTTGCTGTGCTGGCACTGCCTGATGCTGCAGGACTGCATTCCTCCTTTGATCTGCTGCCCCAGGATCAGGAGCAAATATTGTGGAGTGTGACCCTGCATCCGTAACCGCCACAGGTGAAATTTCAAACACTGAATGCCCCATAAAGGGGTCTACCCCTGGTGCAGGTGGGTTGGACAGAACAGCATCCCTGCCAGAAACACTCACCTGCGACGGCACATACATCTCAATGTCCGATTCAGCACCTGATTCATAGAGGTCTCCGGAGGTGTACCCAGAGACACCCGTGGAAAGTATGGTCTGTAGGAGTAATGGGTTTTCACCCACCACCACCCCACGTCCTCCACTGGTGCCTGGTTGTGGCTGTGAGTCCTCCTGGCTCTGTGCCATCTCCTCCTCCTCAACAGCATTAAGTGCCTCATCACCTGCAAAAACATAAAAGAAGAGTAATGAAAACTGGCATGAGCACCATAGCCCACACACATAGGCATGACGAGGCAGACATCCAGTACATAAATGACACATGTCACACATGACAATAACTCTGGCATGCATGCACTGTCAATGAGTTGGAAGGGGAGGCAAAAAGCAGACACTGAGGACTCCAAGATGGAAAACCAACACATGTGCTGCATGCTGGAAAGCACTGACATCACACATTAGCCTGTGAGTGGCATGGACAATCCACATACATGACACATGCCAGCACACAGATGGCACGTAGCATAGCCATAACAGATTTGACAAGGATACCCAGATGGTAGCAAATCAGTACTGCCACCCATCCATGTGAGATGGACATCATGAAATAAAACATGCAAAATAGTGTGACAAAACACGCATGTGCAACACACTGCAACAAATCCAGTGTTCACTGATGCAGTGATGGCAGGCACATGGATACATCAATAGTTGGTCACTTCAACATGAGAGGATACAATTGTCATGTTCAACATTCAAACTGGGCCCCAAAATGATTGTGTGCAGGCCATGTGTAGGTGCACATTACTCAATCAGCCTGACTGTTCAAATATTTCCCATAATAAATCAAGAAATGTGGCCCATTCTGCGGTGTAATCTATGATTGAAGTATGTCACATTTGGGACAATAGGCCACAAAAATGTGTGGTAAAAATGCTAAAAATTTAATAAATCAGGCATAATAAACAGGAAAACAGTATTAAGAATGTTGTGGCAAGAGGACAACTGAAGGCCAAGTGCAGTAATCATGTGCAAAAAGTGAACTGTGGTCAGAAGGGATACTGTGAAACGGAAACACAAGTCTGGGGAATGGTTTTGATGGACCACATGGGTGACCCATAGCACTCATGACTACACAGCCTCACCTGGCACTCAATCAGAACACATCACCCAAGCACCATACACATGGATTGTACACACCTGCATGGTCACTCACCGGACATTGCTTCAAGATCTGTTAGGTCTACCACACCTTGGATCTGATTCTCTGTGATGAATGCTCCAGTGACAGACTCATGTTCAGTGAGTTGTTCCTCCTCTGGTGGAGACCTACCACCAGTCACCAGATTAGAGGCATGATTTGAAGCCAGCTTGTTGTTTGCTTTGCGTTTCAGGTCATTCCATCGCTTACAGCAATCATCAGCTGTGCGCTTCACAAATCCAAGGGAACTAATGTGGTCCGCGATGGTCTGCCAGTGGGACCTACGTTGAGCAGTCGTAGTCTTGCACCCTGCAGTTACCACCATTTCGCGGCCATGGACCGACACATAGCCCACAAGTGCATCTAGTTCGGCATCATTGAAACTAGGCTTCCTTGAAGTGCCAGAGTGGGCAGCCGTGTCTGGGGTCCCAGCCTGTACTGCAAGAGCACCCTTCTTCCTCTTGGAGGTGGTGCGGTCCCTGAGTGGCTTACGCCGCTCTGGTTGGTAGGGGCAGACGCGCAGGTGGACTGGGCACTGGAAGTAGCCAAAGGCACAATGACCAAAGGTCTCACTACAGGCATTGGCTGCTGGGTGATGTTGGCAGTACAAACGTCGTTGTGATGGACTTGGACCAACACTGTCCCGGCTGGGACTTTCGGAGCTGGGGTGGATTGGGCTGCAGCTGCCCCTGCAGCCTCCTCACCCTGGTTACTTGGGGCAGCAGATGACATTGCTGCCCCAGGTCCACGTGGCCTGGTGACAGCAACTTTCACCGCCACACGTGGCTTAGACTTGGTGACACGGAAGTCAGCCTGGGAGTCATCCTGTGCCGGTTCGGTTGACAATATGGGCCGGTTTAACAAGGCCTGAGCTGGGATGGTGTCAGCTACATCTCCCTGAACCATGGGGGGGGCATAGGTGTCCCTGATTGGTCCTCCACACACTGGCTCGTGGGCCACCCTGCACATCCTGGCCATGTCCCCTACCGCGCCCACCTCTTTGAGGTCGGCCACCTTTGCCTCCCTTACTTCTTGGTTGCCTCCCAACCATGGCACTGATGTTGTTGTGCATATGGGAGTTGCAGTAAACAATTGTCCTGGGCAATTGGGGTGAAAGGGGTAGGGTACTAGATGGAATACGTACCCTTGTGCTCTAGCAAGGCTGTCTGTGACCCCTGGGGGAAGATGAGGGGTCACGCAACGCACAGGCACCCCGAAAACAATATTTAATGTGCACGCAACCCCTGGTAGACCACATGCGTGGAATGAAGAACCCGCACTACGCTGTGGCACCCAGAAAGACAAAAATAAGCGTACACGTGGTACACGCAGCCTACGGGTACGCGACCCACGGGGACAACCACAGTTGAAAAATACGTGCACGACTCACCGTCTGCCTGGTAAAATAATGTGAAAAAGACGCACGTGTGCACGTTGGCAACACCCCCGCCAAACGAAGAATTGAACGCTGTCTGAGTATACAGGGAGTACGAACTGGAACCGTTGTGAAGTAATCGTGTGTGAACCGACAAGAAGTACAAGAATCACCTGCTCACTCTCCACAAAAAGCACGTACAAGAAAATGGCATCCAACGCGTACCTTTTAACCCAGCCCACACGTGCAACGTCACTTACGCGCGTACGCGCTAAGGCCCTTTCCTCCAATTGCACGCAGTGACACCCGGATGTGCAGTTTTTGCACGTGTACAATCAACATGCACACGTGTTGAGGGAAACGCCCTGGCGCGTCACGTCACAGACGCGCTTACGCGCTAAGGGCCTTTCCTCGAATTACACACAGACGTGCAGTTTTTTCACGTGCCAAATAACTCTGTATCAAGCTGGCTATGCAACAACACACGGAAGAGCACACTTTTGCCCAGAAGGCCATTTTCCTGCCCCCCAGAGGCCCGAGCACGCTCCCACCTGCCATCTGCTGCTGCCTGCCTGCCTACTGCCCACGTGCCCTGCTGTTTGGTGCCTGCACGTCAGCCATCTGCAGGGGTGCAGTTGCTGTGACCACCCCTGCTGGAACAGAAGACTTCCGACTGGTATACCATCGCTCCACAGCCCAGCCCCAGGACTCAGTTGCCCACCCACACCTCCCTCTGGGGTTGCCATGTTGGATACCACACCATCTGGCACCACTGGCAACCCCCAGCCAGAGAGGCAGAGGGCTACCAGCTCCAGTGCCAGTGAAGATTTTATCCTGGTGGAGCAAGTCCTGAGGCAGTATGATGCCCTCTTTGGAAGTTCGCACGCTGACAATGAAGGACGGAAGAGGATCTGGATGGACATTGTGACTGCCATCAATGTGGAAGGGGTGGCAGTCCGTGACATTCAACACGTCTGGAAGCGCTGGGAGGACTTCAGGTCCAGGACCCTCAACAAGGCCCGGTGCCTCTTGAAGGCAGCGGATGCCAAGGGGTGCCGGGTCCGCCTAACCAACAACCAGATGATCGTCCTGGAATGTATACGGCCAGTGCTCCACCTCCAGATCCTTGAGAGGCAGACCCATCTGGAGTCGAACGGTAAGTGTACATGCGTACTGATTGGACGCTGTGCATGTTGAGGTGTGGCAGGAGTGTGCAGGTTGTACATATGTATGTGTAGGTCCATGTTTGCATGTGTCTGTACAGAGAAATGAGCCTGCCGCATGTGAGTCCTCTCATGTGTGAGACACATCGATGGTGTATGTGTTGGTAAGCATGCTGCTCAAATGCAGGTGTGGGTGCACACATTTTTAAATTTCTGTGTATGTACAGTGGCATGGTTGTGTCACACATGGATGGTGCTTCCACCTGCATGTATCTGCACTATGTACATGTGCATGTGTGTCTATTTGACAAGTGTGCAACTGTGATACACCATGGATGCATGTGACACTGACATGTAGGAGGCTGATTGCCAGATGTGACATGGATGGCGATGTTATCACTGCGACAGGTGGTGAGATGTACAGATGCATGTATGTCTGGTGGCGTGTGTGCATGTGTACTGCACTCCCCATGTTGCATGAGACGTGAGGCTCACCTTCGGCTGCTCATGTTGTTGTTTGTGTATGGATGGTGCTGCCTGGTGCAACATTCCTGTTGATTTGCTCATGTGTGTGAGTTGAAATGACATGTGTGTTGGGGAGTGTGATGCCATGTCTGAAGTTTGACACTGCCACTCATGTACAACTGTCATGTGTTTATCAGACCATTGTACAATGCCCTGATGCCTGTGTTCTATCTCTCCCTGTCTGCAGCATCAACTGATGAAGAGGGCAGAGACGGTGCTGTGGAGCAAAGCAGCAGGGATCTCACCACCAGCTGGAGACACAAGGCCCAGCTCCCCTCCCAGGTTGTCATCTCGTCGGGGAGTGAGGAGTCTGGTGCCGTGTCTGTGGCCACAGCTGCCGAGGGTAGGTCCAAGAGGAGGAGGTCAGAGGTGGACTTCTCGACAGCAGAAGGGGGAGCTGAGACCCCACAGGGTCCGATGGAGGAAGATGGCACGAAGTCATCCAGGTTGGTGGAGGGTTTGGTTGAGGAGGAGGCCGTGGAAGGGACAGACACGGGGTCTGGAGGGGGGGATTCCACTGGTGCTAATGGTGCAGTCCAGGGGCAGGGACAGGAGGCAGCACAGGTTGCCGCGGAGGTGCCTGTGTGTAATCCTGTCCCCGATTCTGTGACAGCATCATCCCGCACCAGCAGGGATGCCTACGTCTAGACCCATTCTCAGGGAGGGGATGAGCACACAACAGCTGGCCTTCCGCTCCCTGCGGATGTGGCAATCCGGGACTGTGTTTAGCCTGTCCTGGCTGGGGTGGCGTTGCGTCAACGGGGCATGCAAGATGACCTGCAGTGTTTTCGTGAAGACACTGCACGTCATCTCGGATGCCTCTTTGACCGCGTTGACCTACTGGGACGTGTCGCCAGTGCTGGATTCCTCTGTCTGCTGGACCTTCTTCCGACCCCCTCCTCACCTGAACCTCCTATGTGCCAGTCGTCCTCTGTGCCATCTTCCGACCCATATATCACCTGGGTACCCTGTGGAGCTGCCTCTGACCCAGCAGCCAGGCTGGTGGAGGACACATGCCTGCCAGTCGGGAGTCAGAGGTCCAGCAGGGGTGGCCACACCAACAACTGCACCCCAGCAGGAGGAGGACGGGCAGGCATCAAGAGCCAGGGCACAGGCACAGCAGCAGGCTCAAGGTGGGAGCGATGATGGCTCGGGGTCATCAACATCAGAGGGGCAGGCATCGGCCAGAGCACAGGAGGACCCTGGATTGGGAGTGTCTTCCGTGTGGCAGCGGTTGGGCCAGCACATAGATACGGAGCGGCGGGCAGAAGAGGCACGGCTCACTATGGTCAGGGTGGAGAACTCCATGCGCAGGGCGCTGAGGCGGGCCGAGTGCCTCAAGGCAATTCGCAGGGAGTTGGAGGTGGACATGGCGTTATCCCTGTGAAATCTCGGGGCCATGGACAGGCCCGCCTCCAGGACATAGAAGAGGAGTTCGATGAAGTCCTGGCCTGGGAAATCGACAAGTGAGCCGTAGGATTTGCCCGCCGCCATTGTATATAGTTATTTAGTGTTAGGTTTCATTTATGTTTTTCTTTCATTTGGGGCGCTTGGACTATGCCCCACCTTTTTGTAGATAGTTCTTTATTAGCTAGTCTTTTTTGTAGGTTTCATTTCAATAGTTGGGCTCATGGACCCTGGATTTGTTATTTGTATATAGTTGAACAGTGGATTTTTCATCATTACTTTTTTTATTTGACCATGGAGCAATGGATTTTACTTATTTCTTTCCCTTTGGATTTGCTTTGTTGGACCGAGACTTTGGACACATCTTCATTTGGATTTATTTGGATTCTGATTTCATATATTTTATTAATTTTGGGACATGCTGCCTTTTTAATTCCCTTCATTTTGTGTTCAATACATTTTTGTTTTGTACTTCAATTTGTTGTATTCTCTCATTGGACACATGCACTGCCACCCATTGTGTGTGTGTGGCGGACATGTGTTGATGTACATACTTGCCATTTGGGTTGTGTCATGTAATGGGCATTTCAATGTGGGGTGGATGGAATACTTGGTTGGCTCTTTGGACAGGGGTGGTGTGCAGTGGGCTTTGGGTGGCCATAAGGCCCATGATTGTGGATCATGATGACTTGTTGGGGGGACATGAGTCGGGGCCTGCTGGCAGGTGCCTGTCACTGCTGGGTGAGTGGGGCAGCAGGGGGACATGAGTCGGGGCCTGCTGGCAGGTGCCTGTCACTGCTGGGTGGGTGGGGGTGCAGGGGGACATGAGTCGGGCCTGCTGGCAGGTGCCTGTCACTGCTGGGTGGGTGGGGGTGCAGGGGTACATGAGTCGGGGGCCTGCTGGCAGGTGCCTGTCACTGCTGGGTGGGTGGTGATGCAGGGGGACATGTGTGGGTGCTCACTTGTGCATGGTGATATGTGGGCTGGCTGGGGGGCATGGCCAGGGGTGCAGGGTAGTCCCCTATGTTGTGGGCTGTCTGCAGGGCCTGGGGAGGGGGGAGAGTGCACACCTGGGAGGACACACACTGCCAATTCGTGTTGGTGCACCCTAGGAATACACGTACCCTGCTCACCCAGCATAATCCTGTGTGATACTCCCCACGCACCCCTCAGAATACACGTACCCCGCTCGGCCAAGCCCATCGTGTGTATAACTTCCCGCGCAGCCCTCAGAATACACGCACCTCGCTCGGCCAAGGCCTATCACGTGTATAACTTCCTGCGCACCCCCAAGATACACGTACCCCGCTCGGCCAAGGCCTAACTTCCCGCGCACCCCTCAGAATACACCTACCCCGCTCGGCCAAGGCCTATCGCGTGTATGACTTCCCGCGCACCCCTCAGAATACACGTACCCCGCTCGCACAAGCCATATCGCGTGTATAACTTCCAGCGCAGCCCTCAGAATACACGTACCCTGCTCGGCCAAGGCCTATCGTGTGTATAACTTCCTGTGCACCCCCAAGATGCACGTACCCCACTCGGCCAAGGCGTATCACGTGTATAACTTCCCGCGCACCCCCCAGAATACACGTACCCCACTCGGACAAGGCCTATCGCTTGTATGACTTCCCACGCACCCCTCAGAATACACGTACCCCGCTTGCCCAAGCCCTATCGCGTGTATAACTTCCTGCGCAGCCCTCAGAATACAAGTACCCCGCTCAGCCAAGGCCTATCGCGTGTATAACTTCCCGCGCACCCCCAAGATACACGTACCGCGATCGGCCAAGGCCTATCGCGTGTATAACTTTGCGCGCAGCCCTCAGAATCTGCGTACCCCGCTCGGCCAAGGCCTATCGCATGTGAAACTTCCCGCGCACCCCCCAAATATACTGTACCGGCCCTGTGAACTGCTGCAGGGTTAGCGCGGCCCTTTGCGCTGCATTGGGGATTTCAATGCCTTATCCTTGGGCCAGGGGCGTTTTTCGGGGTGTAACTGGTGCTGCGGGATGTTCTCTGCGCCAGCCCTCAAAATGGCTTTGATATTCCATGAATACGCAGTGCACCAGAATGCTGTTTAGTGCACACGGCTGGTGCACGCTGCCTCTCTACGCTGCTCATGTGCGCTGCCTCTGCGCTGAAATCTATGAATTACCCTGTAAATCTCGATTTCCTGAGATTTCTTTAGACAGGATCCGTGTGCAATCATCGTTTTAAACAAAGTCTTTGTTGACTCCATTTTGGCACATTTTTGCTAGGTTTATATTTTAGTTTTCCTCGTCCTTGATGACACGTTTCCCAACCCCTATTTTTCGGAACCGTTTAGCTCTTTGCCCATTTCCTGATATGTTTTTTGCGTGAACCATAGTCAGTCTAACTTATTGTCAGAGATGTTTTTTCAGAAGCACATTGTCCTTTGATTGTCTATTAGTTTGGGGATTGCAAGACACATAACAATACAGGCACTTGCAAATCCGAACTGTGTATTTGACTTTTTGTCAATCATTCTTTCGAAAACAGATCTCCTTGAGATGTCAGGAGTAAAGGTATTGCTGAGGGATGTCATTTAGTGATTGCCAGGGGTTGAAAATGTGGTCTCCCTTGCGACCCCTAAAAAAATAAAATCTTTTATTAAAAAGAGGACCCTGCACTGTGGCCAGCAGCATGTGGCTCTTTGGGCCAGCAGCATGTGGCTCTTTATTTCTGGAGTGACTGGATTTCTGATAGCTATAGCCGTCAAGATAGTTCATTGGGTTGAGCGATTGCTGCCGCAATGTGCGTGTGATCTGCAGGTTGCAGGTTCGGCTCCTGGCAAGGTTAACTCAGCCTTTCATCCTGCTGAGGTTGATAATTGAGTACCAACACAGGTTGGATGATATTGTATGTGTATTTGTTCTATATGAAGCACTTTAGCGTAAGTGCTATATATTAACACATCAATATCGTTTGGCCTTGGACGTCTGCTTGCATTCACAGTAATTTGGTAAATGGGCCTATACGCGCTGATATTAACGATGGATATGGTGATCCATTCTTGTATAAAATGACACTTGATGGGGTGGGGTCAAATGACAATCAGAGGATAAGGGGCATGTGATGTCACTTCCACTACCCCTGGCATTTGGGTGAAATGACGTCCCTGGTATTGCTATTTTGGTTTACTCGATTTCACTGCTGCTGACACAATGTTACTGCTGCGGACAGTTAATGTTTGTCCTTCTGTTCGCTTTCCAGCTATTCTTCCCGACATGATTTCAAGAAGAACTGGTCAAATTGTACTGGTGAACACCATTCAAGGAAAACTGGGAGTTCCCTTCCGTGCAGCCTGTGAGTCACTGTCCTATGCTAGTTTTTAAATGTTCCTAATGTGACCTGGGATGTGTCTCTTTAGGCCAGATCACAATGAAATGGTTATGGTCTGCAAAGTCTTGGTCTCTTTATAACAACACTGCCTTACTTTACCTTGTTAGATTTGGCCAGACAAGGATAGTTGACATATAATGTAGTCTATGTTTCTGTTATTACTTAGATTCTCAACAACAGAACAACGGCCAAGCATTCATTTTTTCCTTTCTTTATTTCCTTTACCAATGGCAATTCTTCTGCAGATATTGCATTCAGCAAATGTTCCTCTGTTATGTATATGCTCAAATGTTCTCTATTATTTGTTATACACCATGGAATAAGTCTTTAGTACAATGATATATATATATATATATATATATATATATATATATATATATATATATATATATATATATATATATATATATTTATATGTTTTGGTTCACCACCATTTGTAAGCATATGTGTTGGTCAAAGGCCCTTTTTCATTTTGAAGTAGATTTTATGCAATTCAAATATTTCTATTTTTTGTAAGACCTATAGGTCTACTAAATAAACAAGTCCACCATTTGTACACATGTGTACATTTTCTTTGATATTTATTTCAAATAGTCCACCATAGCCACCTTTCCTATTTGAGTGTGTGGTTCCAAAAATTAGAATTTTACTTGGTTCATTAGGGGACCACCCCACTCTGTTACACATTTTACTAGTGAACACCATTCTTGGAAAACTGGGAGTTCCCCTCTGTGCAGCCTGTGTGTCACTGCAAATAGAAATATCTTCTGCAATGGTTTACCATACCCAGTAGAGCTTCCAATTCCAGGAATTTTTTATGCAGAAATAGGAGTTAGACTGTTGCTTGAAATGGGAAAAGAACAACACATAGTGATGTCACGCTTTACTGAGTAAATAATGCGATAAATCTCGGTTGTCGCCAAGGCGCGGTTAGTAGTATACACATCGTTAATAATGCGTTCTCTCATAAAATGTTAAAGACATGCAACTGGTGATAGAAACGTTGCAAGGAAAGAGCCATCTTCTGAGTTTAATACACAGATGACCTTCTTCGATGATTCTACTCGAACAAATATTTACACTAAATAAACTGGCGGCAAAAACTGTAGTTCTGGGACAACTTACACAAAGAGCAGCCCGAGCGCAAACAGAACTCCACTCAGCCAAACACCACTCCATACAATCAAACAGCACTCTGTACAGCTGCCTGCATTTCAGAAGCGGCTCTTTCTTCAAGACTGAATGTGCAGAGCGACAATCAACGTGGGGTTCCTGCAGAGGCGTAGCCAGGATTGTCTGACAAGTGGGGCCTGAAGCTAATGTAGCTGGGCCCACCGCAGTGATATCAACATCTGCAAATGCCCACATAGCACTGCTGAATGGACATTACCAGATGTTGGGTGGGCCTTGCCCGTTCAGGCCCTACCCCTGTCTACGCCTCTGGGTTCCTGAGCAGAACAAGACATGCTGCCTTCAGTGAATGTACAACATGCTACACTGCCACCCAGGGAGATGGAATATGCAGACTGCCCAGGAAGTGGTCTGCATTTTGATTACAGCAGTTCTGGAGTTGGGGAATGAGAAGTGCATGGATGCTATGTGCCTGTGCTTCCCTCCTGTAGACTGCACATATAACCTGGCCTTCTCAGACTAAGGTTGTGTGGTTGAGAAGCATGCATCAGGCAGGACACCTGTGCCAGGGAACATCTCTTTGAGTGGGACAGCGGGCTGCGTATCATGACAGATTGGCAGGAGAGACCTTAGGTCTGTCATGGTGAGCAGGCGACTGGTAGTGATATATATTAGTTGCATTATCCTAAACTGTGAGGCCATGTGCCAGATGCAGAGACAATGCCACCGTGCCCACTTGATGATGGAGGGCAGGATTCATTATCCTTCCCTCTGTCATTATAACTGGTCACCAAAATGACTTAGCTTTAATGTCTCCTCAAAAAGATGTCCCTAGAGAGGGCGCTAGAGAGCCATCCGTGCTGGACCCTTGCAAAATCCTGAAACATCTGTGCTCACGGCATATTCATTCATCTTGAACAGGTAGGGTTTGTGAATCAGACCCCCAGAGGGACCCCGGTGCCTGTTCACCATAGGCAGCGAGCCCAACAGCCCCGCCGGGTGAATCTGGGAAAGAAAACAGCTGTCCCGAGACAGCTCAAGGCGGAAGCCGCGCTGTCGCTGAGCAGCGCACACGTCAACCTCGGCACAGACTGGCCCCCCTGGGCCCCACTACGGCGGCACCGCCCGGCTGGACTGAACCCGGTGCGGGTGCCAGAGGGTGAGCCCAGAGGCGGGTGTGCGGAAACCAACTGGCAACAATGTGAGGTGGTGCTGAGACTAACGGCCACACAGCCATGGGGGCAGGCGGCGGTGGCCTGTGTAACCAGTGGCACATGGGGTGGAGGCAGTCTAGAGACCGCCCGAGCCTACCCGCGTATCGACTACCCGCCTGAGATGAGGCAGATCTGCTAGCAACACCGGCTGGCCTCGGGCGGGCTGGGGAGAGGGAGCCTCTGTTCACCTGAGCCGTGCACCTCCCGCCCGGTGGTCCGCCTAGGGTGCTGCATCCAGACCAGGATGTTGGTTGGGACCGCTCCCTTGCAGGACCGGAACGGGATGGAACAATTCACTGTCAAACCTTGGGACGCCCTGCTGCCCACCACGTAGGAGCAATGCCTGCTCTCCCTTGGGACGCCCTTGCTGCTTTCTCCTGACCCCAAGAAGCCCTGATCAGAGGAGCCAACCACGTGACAGTGGCACCGGGACTGGGGATGCCCTCTCCCCCGCCGCACTAACAGCTGCTGGCCACTACTGCTTCAATACATGCCACGCCACGGCAGATGTAAAAGCGATCCCCCAAACTAAATATCGCGTGTCTTGGGAACACGCAACTACAACGCCAACTGAGCTACGGACCGGGAGCCTGACAGAGCACCGGGGGTGTTCAGCTATGTGCCCCCGCGGCCCTAAACACCTCAAATCGACAGCGGGAGGTCGGCCCTTCCGCCTGCATTGCCTGCAGCATCCTCCCATCAAGTAAAATATATCCAGACGGTCGCTGCGGTTTGGCCTTTCTACGCCGGTAAGCATCCCTTCAATACAAACCAGAGCCCACAACCTGCTGGCAGAGCTGGACATACCCCGCAAGCCCCAGTGGTCGCTAGGGCATTGACCTTAGCACACCCCAGCCAATATTTCCTGGGACACGCAAGATCTGGGGCCCTCCCCCGCTGGCGGCCGGCCACAGAGCCCACCCTCGGAAATAGGGCACCAACAGTCAGCCTCACCAGCCCCAAGAAGGTTCAGATCCTGTGGAGACCTACATACAACCAATATCCAGAAAAGGACAGACCTGCCACCAAATCTCACACCACCCCCTAAGAGCCGAGCCGCATTGCATCTGCTAATCTTACTAACGATCCCAATATACTCCTGTCCTCGCTGTTCGTCACGCCCTTAGAGCCCGGCACATCTGTTGAGCTTTCTTTGAAGTCACTCACATCCCAAGATGCAGATCTCATAGGAGGCCACCAGCTCCATCTAACCACCGTGCAACAATCCCACAAAGACGTCTCCTGCCAAACTGCTCCAGCAATTAACGGGGACTGACATTTGAAACCAGCGCCATAGTAACAAATCCGAAACAACTGAGCCAAACGTCAACTCCCCCCGACATGGAGCAAGACGACAAAGCCCTGCAGCCCCTAGCGTTTCACATCTGAGAAATTCTTCTTGAACTCAAGGCTGGCATTGGCAACCTTGACTCCAAAATAGATGCCCTGTTGTCCAAAGTAGACCTTCTGCAACATTGCATGGACAAACATGGCCAGAGGCTCGATACGGTAGAGCAGAGGGTCTCAGACCTGGACGACAACACCTCATCCCTGTTGTCCAGGGTCACAACACTTGAGAAACAAATGAAAGGGGTCATCAACAAGAATGAACACCTAGAAGGGTGCACCCGCCGTAACAATATTAGGCTGATGCCCATAAGAGAACAACAAGCCCCAGCACGGATCGAGGACTTTGTGGAGAAACTGTGCAGAGACCTCTTCGGTGAAGAGGCTTTCTCGCAACTATTCATGGTGGAATGAGCGCACAGGGTCCTTTTCAGCTGCCCAATCTCGGGGGCGGCGCCTCGCCCCATTATAGCAAAGCTCCTTAATTACAGAGACCACAATACCATTCTCAAATCAGCCAGAGAAAAATGAGACCTACAATACGACGGAGGCAAGGTCCAAATCTTTCTGGACTTCTCGCCAACAGTGCAAACCTCGCAAATAGTCTTTCCAGGGGAGAAGCACCCTCTGCACGACAGTCAGATACAATACTCCATGCTATTTCCAGCCAAATTGCGGATACTCCTCACGGACAGGACCCAGTTCTTCACTTCCCCTGAAGAAGCTAACTCTTTCCTAGACAGCATTGGCTGCAGCCCCCTATGAGACAACCCCAGAGAGACTAAAGAAACACTGGCTGAGACTCCAATGGGTTCATCAGCCAGCAGTAGAAAGTTTCCACTTGCCATTGGGACTTCCTCTTCTGGAGCGAAGGCTAAGGAGGCAAGTTGGATCCCTGAAGGTTTACCCTGGCATCTGGGATCTCCTTTCACATGGTCAGTAGAGCCACAAACAAAGCATTTACCAAATGCCTTCTGGAATGGAGGCTTGTTCTGACCTCCCTCTGGTTTGGCACCAGAGGAGACACTATTCTGCTGTGGTTTCCCTGGTGGCTTACCCTTCTGGTTTTGTTTGGGGCCATCTTTAGAATTTGCAGTATTAGAATTCTCTTTGGAGTCCTTTTTAGGTTGTTTCCCCTCATCCTTTTTCTGAGTTACCCCAGAACCCTTGTGAGTAGCCCTGTTGGCAACCCACAAGCCAGCAGCCTTACCTAGCTTTCGGGAATCTAATTCCTTTGAATCAGCCAAGTGCTGTTTGAGCTCAGGAGAGCAGGCATCGTAAATTGACTCCAACATAAAAAGATTCCTCATACCTTCATGAGTGTTCACTTTGTAACCCTTAATCCATCCCTCTAAGTTTTTCAACCCTTCACTTACCCAGGTAGCCCAAGGGGTACCATCATGCTTTTTGAGGGTTCTAAACCTCTTAAAATACTGGGAAGGGGTCTTCCCAAACCGAGCTATCAGAGCTAGTTTTACACATTCATACTCTTTCATATCCTCCTCCCCCAACTCCATTACCACATCAGTTGCAACAGGGGGAAGCCTAGAGAACAACCAGGTGAGTAAGTCATTTCCTGTGATGTTCTGGAGCCCATGATTATATTCAAACAGAGACAACCAATCCAACACATCCAACTTAGGCTCATACATACCAACCAATTCTTTAGGCATCCGGGGTCTTTTAGGACTGGAACTTCTAGAGGAGCCAGAGAGAGAAGCATTTTCGACAGATAATTTCTTCATTTCTAGCTCATGCTTGAGCTCAATTTCCCTTAGCCTTAGTTCTTGATTCATTTCCTGATGTCTCTGTTCAGCCAGAGTATTCAGTCTCTTGAACTCTAGTTCAAGTTTCATTTTCTCTAATTCGTGATATTGAGGACTTAGTGTGGGACTTGGTAAAGGCCCAGTAGGTACAGCAGGTAGAGCAGACAGAGGCCTAGGGGGGACAGTCACAGCAGCCTCACCCTCCTCTTCTGACTCTTCCTCAAGATTATCAACATTTCGATCAATATCAATTTCTATAGTGTTATCTACATTTTCTGGCATGTTAGGTTCCTCAGACCCCTCATCCAGACTTTGGTTAGCTAACAACCTTTCTATTAACTCCATTGTCTTGCCTTTAGTCAGGAGGTTCTTATGCTTACACAATACTCTTAAACAATCAGCAGTTTTGGTAGCAAGGGACTCTTGACTATAAGTTTCCATAGTTGACATGTTAGAAAGATTACTTTTTCAGTGCTAAGCTTGGTGGTTAGTTTTACTAAGGTATCCTAAAGCACTCTAAAGTGTATACTCAATACAAATCCCACGCTGACACCAGTGTTAGGCAGAAACCTGTGCAGTTCCCTTAGGGAACACTGCAAAAGATTTAAGACTACAGGTGTTGGCAGTAAACCCACTTGGTAGCAGTCCGCACCACCCAGATTTACCTGGTAGCTGTGGCTGAGCCGTCAGACTTCCCTCAAGAAGAGTTAGGCAGTATGCAAAGTATACTCAATAGGCACTCAGATACAATAATACAAGCAAACACTGACAAGAGCTTTGGTATCAAAGTATATAATTATTTATTTAAAAACACACAGTTGAAACACTCCAGCACTCTAATTGTAAAATATTCTAAACACAGTTACTATTATGGTATATACACCCCTTTTTCCCTATCAGATAAATCACAGTAAAACACCACTTATTTTCATACAGAGGTGAGTACTTAACTAGATTGCACTCTAATAAGTTTGTGAGAAAGGGAGGGAAAAAGACAGAATATGAAGAGGTACACCACTCTAGGATTCAGGAACACTGTTAGCAAGGCAGAGAGCGAAAAGTCAGTGGTGAGCCAAAGTCCAAAGGCTGGGCCCACTCTTAGAGGGAGCAGAGCACAAATGCGCCCAAGATCACACAGTTACACTAGGCTTAGAAAGTCTTGCAGAGGGTTCAAAAAGAGTTTAGAGAGGCTTAGAAAAGTTTAGCCAGGGTGTCCCAGGCTAACCCAGGTTCGAAAGCCAGGGGCTAAATCTACCCCGTACAGTCGGTAGCAAGGGAAGCCAGGCGGGACACGGTACCTTAAGTGGGAAGGATCCTCCAACGGTGGCAGTTGTTCCTGGTAGTGGGTGCAAGTTGCGGTGTCGTCCAGAGAAGATCTCGACTTGGAGGAAAGATTAAGGTTGTTGCACTACCAGGGAAGAAACCAGCCACTGAGTTTTCCGGTTAAAGGTGGTACCTTGGTTTCGCGGTCGTGGTAAAACGTGGTATCCCGGTTGCCGGGGTGCTTGGCACGGGCAAGGCGGCCACGAGGTACATCGGGAAAGCGAAAAGACGGTGAAACTGGTTATCCCCACCAGTCAAAGGAAGAAGACTCTCTGGCGGGAGATCTCCTCTGTCGTTGGGAAAAGTGGTGAGGCAGTCCAGCAGGGCTCCACCGGTGGTGGTGTCGTGGCAGGTCGGCTCAGCTTCTCCCTCGTCGGATTCTTAGGTCCTGTCCCCAAAGCCCTGCTTTTATGCAGAAAACCCCCATTCACTCAGCCTAGCTGTCACTCAAACATGCTAAGTGGTGAGCCGGCCGGCTCACCACTTGGGCCAATCAGGACAGAGGGCGACTTGAGTTGCCTAGGCAACTCAGTCCAGGGTGCCTAAATCCCCCTCCACCCCTCCTAAGTACCCCAGACAGAGTGGCACCACTTTGGGGGCTTCTGTGGAGAAGCCCGCCAAAAAGTGGAACAAAGGGCTCGACTTGGGTTGGAGTCACAGAAGAGAACACAAACGCCATTTTAGAATCAAGTTTTGCCAAAAAATACCAACCGGAGAATTAATATTAATTAAATAAACCGGCGGTGTGTTCGAGGCTACCGTAAATAATTAAATAAAGATAGTAGCCTAAAACAATGGGAAATCCCATAGGAAAATATTCGCGGTTGAATATAAAAAGTAGTATCCACTGCCACCAGCCAAAACTCGATCAGGGGGGACGGAGACGTGCCCCCTCGACTAACATACCCCGGGGCAATTGAATTGCCCCAGCCAGTACCTCCACAATATGATGGTTTGTACTGGTTCTGTTCAGAATTTAAGACTAGTAAAGTCAATGGTGACTTTACATGCCCTGGGAGACAGTAGTCAGTCCCAGGGTATGGAGTCTATACTGGGGGGTCACTATGACACCCCTGTGTTACTGCACTGAGGGTGCTGTTTAACACACATCACAAAAACACATGAAGCCCTATGGGGTAAATGACCTCATAGCCCATTAAACACATCTAGATTCAAAGAAACACACTCACATCATGTCCAAGAGTGAGGGTAAAAGAGTCTCACTCTTGGCAGGAGAAAAAAATAAACCCCAAAAATCCAGCAAAGCTGCTGGGGGACTCACTAGGTTAGGAAATTCAGCCTAAACAGAGAATTCTCCCTAACAGTAGGCCATTTGAGTGGAAGGAGTTCTAGACAGAAGAGAGCAGACCAGATACTGCAGGCTTCTGGAAAGCATATTTTGAGGATTGTTTATGTGACAACAAAACGGTTTGCTTTTTTGTACAATTCAAAGGTTTTTCTGCAAGCTTTTAAATACCATTGCACAATGTTTCTCTACACGTTTTTAAATACCACTGCAAAAGCCCATATTCGGTGTATATTTAAAGCTATAAAATACAAAAGAGAAACCTGTATGAAATATTTTTAAGATCACATCAGTTAGTATGCTGGTACTTACACAGGGCACTTGATGATGGAGACAATAATGCTAGATTCATTCCCATTTTGCATAATATGCTTCGATAATGTTTTGGTTTTAAAAATGTTTATATTGGTTTATGTGATTTGCATATATTCCTAGACAGTTTCCTAAAATGGGATTATTTTAGCTCAGGGTAAGAGCTAGAATAGAAAGTGGTACAGTGCAGAAATTGCACAGTGGGTGTGAATCCCAGCTTCAGATCTTAACCAATGTGTGATCCTGGGTATATCATTTAATCTTGGATTTCCTCACCTGTCAAAATTGCACGTCCCTAAACCTTTCACAATTGTCAGCCCTTCAGAGTGATTTCATTCTCAGGGTATGATCTTTAAAAAAGAAACAATCATGGTTTCACTGGCTATAAATAGTGTTGCTTCCTCTGTAATAATAGTGAGCATGGATATATTGCACACCACAACCACTGGTGTGTTTGCGCTCTAATGGCAACACTGCTTGAAAACCATGTCCCACTTTTAATCTCAGTCTGTCTGGATACAGACACCCTCCTGGTATCTTCAAATCGTCATCCACTCTCTATGCAATGGTATTTGTCGCTTTCTCCCTGCTTCCCCCTTGGTCGCATGTATCCATGCTTGAGCACCTTTGCTGTCTGTGAGGCAGCTAATCTGAATCATTCGACTATTCTAGATTGTGTGCACCTTTGTCATAAAATATGTGTCCTGCTGTTATACTTTGTCCGGTTTACCTTCCACGTGGCTGCTATTGATGACATTTTTGCTATGCCTATGCTAGAACACAAGTACCCTCATCGTAGACTGCTAATGTGCCCTTGAAATTCTACTTGGTTATCACTCTGATTACAACAGGAATGAAGAGGGATAGGAGATTAAAAGGGAGTTTACCTTGCTTATTATGATGTCTGTGAGGGAACATATCAAGCTATGGATTGTGATCATGACACGGTTGGGGCGCACAAGATATTCTATATACCTTAATTCCTTTAGTCTGGTGGAGGGGGGCCCCAAAGATGTCCGTGCCCCGAGCCTCAAAAGTGCTTAAGATGGCCCTGCTTCCAGGGCATCATTCCCCAATGGGTGCCCTATGTTATTTACAGTGAAACCCAATCACTGTTATGTTGAGCTAGTTTTAGAAAGTTGCAGTGCTGCTAGTGTAGAAAAGTTGTCAGATGAACCATTTATTATGATTTCATATTTCATGACCTTATCAATCACTTTGTTCAATATAACAACATAAGCTATTCTGAAGATTGTGTCACTAGTGATGAAGCAATATGTTGGTGTTTATGTACACCAGTGTGGTTCACCCAGGCCCAAGTGATAAGGCAGATCATAGAGGATCACATCAAACGTCAGCCTCCATCTTCCTGACTTCCTTGATCAAGTAATATAACAGCCCTTTAGCACAAGCTGAACATTTACTCAGGTGGAGGAGCAGGTGGCACCAAACCATCCACCACACATGGCTGGGGTGTCTGAATGAGCAGAGACTGAGATTGGTTCCCCAAGTCACACTTGATCAGACCTCTCACATAACCACATACAGTGACCAGAGGATGGCCAGCTGACAAAGGGTGTTTGGATTGCGCGTGTGTCTGTCTGCCAGCGCCACTACCACCCCACTTCTTTAAATGCCTGATGGGGTAACAAGTGTCGAAGTGTAAGTTCAACGCAAATGTTCGTCTGACCATGAGGACTTGTGAACCGTAAACATTGCTTGACTATCTCACAAGAAGTTGCACTTCCCTGTCTCTCTTCTCTCCTGGAACCCCTGTCTCAGAGAAAGACCCTCTTCCCGTTCTCATGGGACACACGGACCAGAACACTCTCAGGCCCTTGCCACACGGCTGCCACTCTGAGTTGTGCATTGTCAAGCTAACATGAATGGGCACCTGTCCCTCTGTGAATCACTGGTCCAATATTTCTTATTAGCTTGCACTTGACAAGTTTACATATCTCCAACACTACTGTTATATGAAGATGAATATACTATGCATATGTCTCTTATCACCCTTGCTCCACCCTTACACCTGCATCCCCATCGTTCTTTGATCCTCTCTTACTGCCCACATCTATATTCAGGATCAGCAGTCCAACCTTATAGAATTGCTGTGATTGAACCTGACCACCAGCCCCAACTCATCCCACACTCTTGTCCTAATGTCTGGCTTCTTCATCAGGATTTGGAATGTAGCGTAGCTCTACTCCTCCAACTCACACTTAAAAGCGGTCATCAATTGCATTGGAGTGTTGCATGAAACTCCACATACACTTTTCCATACTTTCTCCGGATGGTCCCTTCCTCTGTTGATTGGCATGTGTGTTCTTCCTGGTCTGTCCAGCTCCAAGCTCCTTTGCCTCCTACAATCTTCTGTTTCCTAGAAATCCTGAGCTGAGAAGGGTCATTTTCAGGAGATGTATGTATGAGGGTCTCTATTTGTCTGAACAACCATTGATTTACACGTTATGCATAGTATAATAATGACTTCCCTTCACATGCTTCCACATCTCGGAATCCCTCATGGGTAAATCTGTTCAAATCAATACGCACACCTCAGAGCACTTACCCTTTCCCTATTACTTTGATACACGCTGACACCCGAATACCCTATCACTTTCGGTACTGATTCCTCTTAATACAGTTGTTCATGACATGGATCCTGATGAGTCATTGGTTGCATGAGCCATTAACTCGCCCCTCATCCTCTAACTGCTCCCCTTATACGTAATCCATTTCCTACCGCACCCTGTGTACTGCTCCCCACATGTGTTTCTTTTCCGGCACTGGTCTTTCCATGTGCTGCCCAGCATCCTGTACACACTTGAAACTGACAACTGAACACTTCCTTAAGGCCATGGATCATCTCTTTCTTTAGATTTTTGGAATCAAACATTAGGGCACTCAATGTGCACCGGGCGTGTGGCTGGGCGCAAATACCATCATTATGAGGAGCCACTGGGCAATACAGGCAGTGATGATGCTTGAGTGAGCCCTCCCTATTCACCTTGGAATCACACAACCCCATAATTTGGGCTTTTGGCAGATAACTCTTAGTGTTTCCATGGCTCTCAGCAACAATACTTTATTAATACTAACTACCAAATGAGCACGTTTTGCCTTTTTATATGTCTTAGGTGGCTTCCAATATTCCCAATTCTTGGTCTTCCCCCTCATTTATACGCACAATACAAAACTCTGAGTCTTAATACTACAGGTTATTATAACACAATCTAATGGGACTTAAGTTATTGACCTCCAAAGGATGAAAGGCTTAGTATGCTTATTTGTGGGAACTGAATTTACGAAGGTCAGATTCGCCTTGTGTCAGAGACCACAACTTAATTCATGAGCTATCTACCCGGAGAGACACAAAACCTTTGGATCAACATGATAGCTCAACACCATCTCTTTGTTCTTTGTTCCCCTGTTCTCATAGCTTAGTTGTGTAAATCATTTGGATGGTTTCCCACCCAACTATTTACTCCATTTACCGTTTCCTCCTGTCAGTCACAATGTTTGTCACATTTAAGCAATAACCTGAACTCTTTCAGTGGAAACATGAAGGAGGTATTTTGATCCTGCATATCCTATATCCACACTCCAAAGTGCCTCTATTCCAACTCTCTGCTATGTATACCACTCCCAATTTGTTGTTAACCAACACAGGGATTCAAATGTTGGTGTCTCTGGCACAACTGATATCTGCAGGGGCATTTGGTGTGACTCTCTCTGACCCACCTAGTGTATTCTATTTTATTGTTCATTTATAACGCCCTTAACACCAGCCAGTGGCTTCTAAGTGCGGGATCGGGAATGCGGGATTGGGAATCGAACCTGTGATGCGCTGCGTAGTCTTGCTTCCAAGACAACCTCATTGGCCCTGAGCTATCCCTTGATGTATGGTATCTTAGACAATTTAAGACTACATGCCTTCGACACCCGATGCCCTACAGTCAAATTACAGATCACATTCTTTCCTCTGAAGACTATTCTTGGATATCAAGCTGGAAGTATGTCAGCGCTAAGCAGGGGCGCCGCAGGCATGCATATGAGTCAGGAATGAGATGAGTCAAATGAAGCAGGAGACAAATGGTGCCACGTCTAGCTCTAACTTTATTCAGGTGCGAACTGAATACATGGTGGCAACCCCACCTCCTTAATCACGTGGGTTGCAGCCCACTCATTAACTGTAATGAACAGAGGACTGTTCCTCTTAATAAATAATAACAATATAGGTGGGACATTACAACTATGACCTTGTATCCAGCACTCTCCTGCTTGCATGGTCCTATCACTATGGACCCATTTTCACTGTGGCACTCGCTCGACTGATCAACCTATAATCTGGGTTAGATCCTGGAAAAGAGTGCCATCTCAACTCTTTCTGTGCATACTTCTGAAAAACTTCTGGGCCACTGATGGTGCTGCTACCATAATCTTATTCAATACTGTGACAGGGTTTCCCTCCATTCAGTTCACTTGCACCTCAGCAACGTGTCTATTCTATAACCTAAGCGACTGCCAACAAATAGTATTTTTTTTTTTTAAAAGTTTATTGATCAAAATTTTGTTTTTGATGCTTACGCATCTTTACAAAATTATAGCATTGTACATAAAAGTTACATCCAATAAACAACTTTACATTTTTTGATATTTAGTCCATTCAGTTCATTCCCAAAATTACATAAACAGCAATGTCATAATTTTTATCAATTTACAGAATTAAAACAGAATTTAAAAAGGACCAAAAACAGATCGTCAAATTACAAACATCATATATAAAAATCATGTAATAATTTACCTAAATGAAAAGGAAAGAGAAAGCACAAAAAATAGTTTTTTTTTTTTCCCCCTTTGGATTTTTACAAGACATGATGTATGACAAAGAAAGTAAACATATACAAGAAAATTTGGTAATAACCACGCGCATACATGCATATGCACATACACATAAATATATACGCACATGCATGCATGTAAATAGTCTTGACCTAAACACCAAAAGTTGTGAGTCGATGGAGAGCAGTCTCTGAGCTCGATGATAGTGCCTCCTCAATGATTTTTACCAGGCGTACTGTCGCTAGAATAATAGCATTTGAGGAGCCCCACATACAACGTGACCAAACTAATTCTCTTGTCAGACTCGAGTCTGTCGAACTGAAAGATGTAATCGATTTCACTCTTTCGGTTTCAAAGAATGGACATGCTAGAAAGATATGTTTTAAAGTTTCGATTACTTCCAATGTATTACAAAATCTGCAGCTGATACTGTTAGTATTATTAGCAGTCCTCTCCCAGTGTTTTGTTCTTACTTTCGTGTGTAATAGATCTAGACGAAATCGCATGTAAAGGGCTCTAGTTTCTGCACAAGGGCAGAGTGTCAAGTATGGTAGTCTTGGCGATTGCTTGTGACGGAATTTTGCATATTTGGTGAACGATTTGTAGACCGAGATTTGCGGACAGATAGCCGCCCAATCATTCTCGAACAGTCGTTTATGTGCTTTAAATAGTTTAGATGGAAAGGCTTCAGCAGAAATGTTTATACTCGCTAAAATAGAAAGCATACGCTTGTAAAAAGTTCTAATCGATATAGGATAGGCTTCCTGCAACATGATTTTAAAATCCTCATAAGTAGAATTTTCAATCGGAGTGCACATTTTTGCAAAGTTCTTTAAAGTGCGCCAGTCATGGCGCACTGCTAAAGAATTCAGCCCTAATTCGTGAAGTAATATTGAATTAGGAAGATAATGCGGAAGACCTAATGTTGCCTTCCACAATTTTGCCTGAAGTTTATTTAGAAAGACTGATAGGTCTAAGAGGCATAGATCTAAACTGTACAAAATTATTGCTTCAATCTTCTTAGAATAAAATTCAAACAACGGAAGTAGAGAAAATTTACAGTACCTATGAAAAATCATTTTCATTTGGTTTTGCAAAGATCGTGTTTTATCTGCAAGTGTGATTTGCCAAAAAATAGCAGAAGAATTATTTGCCAAGTTGTAGCCCAGATAGATAGTCTGTTTAACAATTAGAATATTACAAGAATTCAGGTGCCAACGAAATTTACGAGTTTTTATTTTTGAGGAAAGCACAAGAATGTTCGATTTTGTAGAATTTATCGTCAAGTTGTTATCGCTACAATAATGCTGAAATTCAGTTTGTTTTGCAAACCTGATTGGGTACTATCAAAAAGAAGCACATCGTCGGCATACGCAAGCCAAGACAGCTGAAGTTTGCCAAGACGAATTGTATTAAAGAAAGCCGGGTCCCATAGCTTTTCAATGTCAGATAAGTAAAGATTAAATAGTACTGCTGCAAGATTACATCCTTGCTTAACCCCAATTGCAGTAGAAATGGGGGCAGTCAAATTGCCCTGACTCGAAATGCGTACTCTAAAGGATGTTTTGTCATGTAACAATGCGATTAGTGCAACCAAGTAGGGAGGGAATTGTAATCGGAGCATTTTGTTCCAGAGCCTAATGCGAATAGCGCAGTCAAATGCAGAGGATAAGTCCAGAGATGCTATAAAGATTGGACCATGGTTAGGACAAAGTACTGCAGCTTTTAAATGTGCTAGGATTGTGGCATTTAATTGTGTGCCCATGTTCTTTCGAAAACCAGTCTGTGCTTTGTTTAGAATATGATTCTCAGAAATATGTGCTTCAACCTCCTTCAAAAGGAGGAGGGAAAAGATTTTAGATGCCACATCCAAAAGTGCAATAGGCCTAAAATTGAGGGGGTCATTTGTAGGTCCTTTTTTATGTAATGGAATGATAATAGAGCAAACCCATGAGGTCGGAAGATGTTTTTGGATAAAGATAGATTGAAAAATCTTCAAAAAAGTATTAGCCCAAAACAGTGGGTCGTCTTTGATTACACAGGGAGGGAGGCCGTTGGGACCTGCACATTTTGAGGATTTAAGTTTAGAAATGGCAAACAGAATGTCTTCAATAGTCCATGGGCATATCATTGGAATATGGGTAACTAAGTCCATAATGTCTACAGATGAGAATCTTGGTGGGAGCAAGTATTTCTGTGCATAAAAGTTGGACCAAGCAATGCCATCAATCGAAGATTCGAGCGAAGGCCTAGTACTTTTGTTCACTGTACGCAGTAGTTTCCAAATGTCCCGCGTATTGCGGTTACAGATTAGGCGTACCATGTTTTGGTTACCAATTAAATGAAATGCCGATCTGGCCGCTCTTATATTGCATCTATATCTGCTTAGTAGTAACTTCTTACTTACACGGTAATTGCTACAGTGTGTAGAATAGAAGTTTCTTTTAAGAATTCTTAGCTCATGATTTCTTTCCGATTTTAATTTGGCGATTTTACATGACAGAACATAATTAGGAGCATTTGATTGCGGCTGTATCAATGCAAGTTCTGCAAGGGTAGTTAAATGATTATGGATCATTTGCAGATTCCATGCAAGGATAGTCTGGCATGAATGTGCCCCTTGATCATGATCAGGCCACCAGTCCCGGTTTACTAAAAATGTTAGACGTCGACAGGTAGAGATATTCCAGTGAATAGACAAGAGTTGTCTGTCGCTTTGAATTAGAGACAGTGGTTGGAGTCTGCTAAAGGACTGAATTTCAGCAAGTACGATACACTGTAATATGGCATGATCACCGTAAGCAGGAAAGAACGAAGTGATAGGACCAATAATGCCCGCTAAACCCTGGGAGACAACAATATAGTCAATAGTCGAGCAAGCCTTTCCCCTGTGCCAAGTTAGGAAAGTTTGAGGAAATAAGGGATCTACAACTACTAGATCCCATGACCAAAAAAATTGGGCCCATTTTAAACCATTTGCGTGTGAAGTTTTGAAGTGCTGAGAGGCTATGTGTGAAAGATGGACTTTTTTAGATGCGAATAGATATGCATTGAAGTCGCCACAAATCAACACTTCTGTCGCTGGATAATTGCAGAAAGTTTCTGTAAATAATTCATTTAGAATGTGGATTGCTTCATCGATGGAAAGCTTAGCGGGGTTCCAATAGATGGAGATCAACATCACTTTTTTTAGTCCAGAAATATCAATGTCAATATTTATCATTACAAACAATTGAGAGCACAGCTTACGGTTTATTACAAAGACAAGATCATTATTGAGAAGAATGGAAATACCTCCAACTGGCCGACCAGACAGTGGCTGGCGTGCGGTATTATGAATGGCTGTGAATCCATCAAGACAAAATTCTTTACAGCACATGGTTTCTTGCAAAAATAAAATAGAAGGAAGAGCATTCAGTTTTCTATTTGTAAACCATGTGAGAAGATTGTTTAGGCCACAGCAATTCCAGGATTGAACAATAAGCTTGTTACATTATGATGAAGATGCCGCAATCGTGCTCATTGTTTGTAAAGGTTTCTGAGAAGGCGGCAAAATTCCCAAAAGTCCATTTAGAGCAGAAGTAAGGGAGGCCAACTCAACTAAGATTTTTTCATTCTCCAAAGGTGTAAGGGCCGAATTAGTCAGGGTATTACATTTAGACGAGGTGGGTGGGGGGAATAAATTCCAAGAAGTGCATTGCCTTTTCGAAAGAAGAAAAAGCTTGTAGTTCCAGTCCCAAGAAAATTAGGTCCAATTTATGCTCCCAAATTAGCTTTGCAATAATGGGCGAAATTACCTTGCAAAGCATGCGATTGTTGTTGATTAAGGGTAACTTTATCCATTTGATGTCTTGGGAAATTAAATTGCGCAGCGAAGGGATTTTATATATGGTGTTCATCAAGAATGAGCGATTGATAGGCGCCACTCCATTGATTTGTTGATTACTGGACCAGCCAATCAAGGTCTGCGTCTCTTCGGGGATTTCATTGAAGGAACGCAGATCGCGATTAACTATAACCTCTATGATATCCGGGGTACATACAGCAATGGGCTCTCGACAGACCACACTCGCCACCACAGAAGGAGACGCAGCCACCACCGAGATAATCTCTGAGGAAGTGGCGATGCTAGAAGATGAACCAGCTTGCATAGCAGAAGCTGCTCCACTAGGATTATTGGTGGCTGTCAACACAGTTGGAAGGAGCATTTGAGTGTCAGTGTTTTGCAGGAGAGAGAATTGAGGTTCTTGCAATTGCGTCGTAGGCATGGGTTGCAATTGCATCGTAGGCATGGGTTGATGAAACATTACTGGAATATTCACAGTGGATGGAGCAATGTATTCTAGGGCTTCTTTCTTAGCAATGCTAGTCCCACTACAGCCTGATGTTTTTTTGTTTGCAATCAGGGGAAAGAAAGTGTTGAGATTTGCCTGAACTAACGTGTTAGAGCTTTCAACATCTCCACAGACAGCAGATTCTTCAGCCTGAGTGAGATCTTCTAATGCATTCTCAGTAATGGATTTGAGAGAATTTGAACACATTCCTTTCTTTGCTTTTTTTTTGGCTTTTTTAGAGGGATTTATTTGTAACGCCATTAAGCTTTCTTCGTTCAGTTGGCTAGAATTAAAGTGAAAGTCTTCGCTTCCAATTTGTGAAGTATTCAGTATTACATCACCATGAGTGCAACTTTTGGTTGGAGCTTGCAAAGGGATGGCTGCACTGCCGTCAATCGCAATGGCGTCATAGTGTTTCTTTGCTTTATTTCTTCGTTTCAATGCTCTCTGATAGGATTTTTTTATCCTCCGAGAAGGATGATAAATATTTGATGGCACCTCAGTCAAGTCGGGCGAGGTCAAGGTGGAATTCTCAAGTAAGTTTGTAAGCGCTGAGGGACTATCAGGAGCCTGCTCGTCCACAGTAGCGGCCTGAGCATTTAAATCATTGTTAAGAAGGTCGGCTGAGAACAGCTCTGATCTGAATAACAGCTGTTCAATTTGTAATATTCTATCGTGCTGAAGTTTAGCCACCTCTGCTATGTCCATTGGAGTTGGGCCAGAGGTAGAAGTTACAGGCAAACTAACTCCAGCAGTGGCATTAGCAAAAGTAGTGGCTATGCCATTTAACAAATATGTAATCTCAGTTGTTTGTGTACTTTGTGATGTTGAAGCCTGTGTTGCCAGATTAGCAGGAAAGCCTCTCTTTACAAGCTCAGCCGTACGTTCAGGACAAGCAACATGAAACTTATGACAGGATTCCTGGGCTAGCATAAACCCTTCGATTTTTGCTAGTTTAATTGAATTGTCAACAATAGCTTCTTTTATATCCTTTAACAACACGTGTGTAAATTCGTGTCCCCTGTCCAATAAATTTAAAATACGAGTTAATACAGGAAAGGAATGTAATTCACGCTCCAATAATTGTGAAGAATTTTCATTATTCGAAATTGGGGATATAAGAGAATTGGGAGCAGTAGGATCAAGGGAAGGCACATGTGGTAAATGATTATTCAAAGGATCAGAGAATCCAGTATTTTCCTGTTGTGGTTTCATGAAGGATTGAGGTTCAAGAGTGGGGGAGCTTCTCATTTTGCTCAGCATAGGCCTTTCGTGTGAATGACTTCTGGATGAAGAGGGTTGATTACAAGGCGCTGAAGACGGACATGGCGTCTGATGAAAATGAACATGTTCCCTCGCTCCGCAAGTAGCTGATACAGGGGTAGAGGGGCCGAGAGAGAGACTAATTCGCCTTTCTAAGGCGGACATAATGCCAGGAGCGAGCATAGAGGTATCTGAGACGGGCATAGGGCCATTGTCTATCACCCCGAAAAAGACATTATCTTGAGTGTCAAAGTCATTAGCAGTTTGTAGAGTGAAAGGTATATGCATTTGTAGTTCAAATGAAGGAACGGAGCCTTCCATGCTTATGTGCTGTTCGGTAACTAGTTCTCCAGAATTGGAAGTAGGCGTCATTTGTCTATCAGCGAGAGGCTCAGACTGTGTGCGAGTTTCTATTACCCTCACTACTTCCATTTTTGATTTTGAGATGGATTTAGAACCAGGTTTTATGTTGGATTCCCGCAATCGTTTCCCATTCCTTAAAGTGACTAAGGAAGAATCCATAAATTTGTGGTTGATTGGTGTATAACACGTCACCTGTAATACCCTCACAACATTAGCAATTCACCGAAATAATGTGTGATGTGTTTTATTTATCTATTTTTTATTTATTTTTTATTTTTATTATTTTTTATTTAGAGGTTGCGTTCCAAAAACACAACCGTGAGTATTAGTGAATTAGACTGTCAGTAAAGGGGCAGAATAGTAAAGAATAAGGTAGGGCTTACCCAATACACTAGATTCTCAAGTCAGAAGCAACCGCCCATCATTTGCCGCGCGCCGCGCACCGCGAACAGCAAACAGTCCTTGTCAGTCCTTCGCGGTGCGCAGCGCGAGTGCGTTGAGGTCGAGTGAATATATGGAGGCAAGCGGGGCGTGTTCAAGGCGAGAGAAGCTTAATTTAAAGTACCTTTGAGCAGTAAAGAGAGATAAAACAAAAAAATAAATTCAGATTATTGTTTGGCTGATATTCATTATACATAAGCAGCTGTTTATTGTCCAAAGAGCCTCAAGCCAAGAGCCTCAAGCCTCAAGCCAAGAGGAAGAAAGGAGGCGAGCACACGTTGCAAATCACCTGTTTCCTGACGTAGGGTAGGTCAGGCACGACGGTGTCACAGCTCAAGACTTCCTCCTAGTCTCACGGCAGCACAAAGTCAAGAGAGGCGAGGCACGAGGGCCGTGCAAAGACGAAGTTCAGAGTTCCTCGACAAGAGACAAGCACAGCAAACAGTCCTTGTCAGTCCTTCGCGGTGCGCAGCGCGAGTGCGCTGAGGTCGAGTGAATATATGGAGGCAAGCGGGGCGTGTTCAAGGCGAGAGGAGCTTAATTTAAAGCACCTGTTTCCTGACGTAGGGTAGGTCAGGCACGACGGTGTCACAGCTCAAGACTTCCTCCTAGTCTCACGGCAGCACAAAGTCAAGAGAGGCGAGGCACGAGGGCCGTGCAAAGACGAAGTTCAGAGTTCCTCGACAAGAGACAAGCACAGCAAACAGTCCTTGTCAGTCCTTCGCGGTGCAACAAATAGTATTGGCAATATAAGGCACTATGGATATTGATTGTTTTGCCTGTCTGACAAAGTTAAGTTAATTTACCTTCAAAGGCAATACAAATACAATACCCCATCTATCATAAATGCACAAAAGATAGAAGGTAATCCTGGTTGCATGGCAACCGCCTATCAGCTCTAGTAAATAAATATAAAGTATTGTCCAAATTCACCACTCACCCACAGCTTTGGCAACTACTGTGACACCCTCTCAAGAGCCATGTCACTGCCCCGCCTCCTTTTCCAGTGTAATTCAGCAACCTAGGACTGAGGATGAAAACTGCAAATCCTCTTACCTACATACCACATTGGGCCGCTCCTCTTGAATGTTAAGCCTCTCACAGAATCTCAGCTGCTCACGCTTCTGATTAGTTCTAAAAAAAAAAATAACACCTCGTTCGCTCTTTGGTGCCTTCTCAGTGAAGCATGTTATTAAAGACCTCCTGCCTGTTCTTGTACCTGGTCTTTGCCAAGTATCACATGCATCCAGCCAATCTACGTCACTCCGAGTGGTCTTTAAAGAAAGAGTGGTTGTCTGTTTGCTGAGGAATTATTTCCTAGACCTGCTATATCACTTCAGAACCCTTTCGCAATTGCCCTTCCTTGCTATAGCGTTTCGCTCAGCTGCATCTTCTATGACACATCTGCTGTTTTCATGCAACATTACTAGCGCGGCCACTGGGTCCGTTCCGGTCAGACTAATGGATGGGGTTCACAGGGCAATTGATAGCAGCAGTGCCCCATCCCAGATAGATTAGATCCGTCAGCTCCCTGTCACACCGGTGGCCATCAGCTCTGCTGTTGCCATGAAGATGCCCGCGTCTTACCTAAGGGAATGCTTCCACGCTGTGCCATTCCCGTCACGGACCGTACATCTGCCTGTTTTCTCCGACTTGTCGATTGGCTCAGGGCTCTGCACTTTTCCCACCTATTCTCGAAACTGTGCATGGTCCCCCATCACGCAGGGTTGTGTGGCTGACATACACTTTTTTTTAATGTATGTCCACGCCATTGAACTCCTTCTCAGTCTTAATGGAAAACGCCATGAGATTGTGACTGGCTTTAAGTACTAACAGCAGTAAATGATAGCTAAAACACTTGAATAGTAGTACACATAGATAGTCTAGCCCCTGGGCACCCTTTGGAATCTATAACTGTGTTTTATAAAGAAACATAGTACAAAATAGAAAACAATAGATCACTATTTCCCTCATAGTGTTCACCATGTCCACTGAAATCCCAACGTAGTGTAATGTATTATGTGTAAAAATGGTCCTATGTCAGCCGTACAAAGGGTCTCCCAGTTTTCCTGGTCAGGAGCAGCCAGTGGTGATGGCCAGTCTTTCATATAGCGCATCATACCATAGTTCTTCCACTTCTTAGTGCTGTGATATCAGGTGTTATTATAACCCAATGTAATGCCACTCAGCTCATCCAACTCGAAAGGAAAGTGGAGCGAGTGGGATCCGATCCTGCGAAGTGCAAGCTATCCCCATGTCTTAGGCGGGCGTTTTAACCTGTAAACTATGCTCCCAGACAGCATGCGAACTATCCTCAATATCAGTACTTTTTCTGAGTCGCAGGCCAAGGCACCGTCTCCAGCACTGATTGGGCTTCCTTCCGTTCATGCTCCTTCTGATCCTTGTTTCAGTGAATGCCATGTGCTCACTTGTTTCCCTTGAATGCTCTTGCACTTCTAATTATGGGTTCATACACGAGCCTGTCCCTTTTTGCTCATGCGTTCTCGCGCTTTTTCATGCATCCAATGTCAGATTGTTTTTCACTGTGGCTGTATCCAGACCTTCCACTTCCTGTTGCTGAAGAAAATCCCAACAGTTCAAGAGAACCTTCTTGTTTTCTAGTACTTCATAATTGGTACCTTTTTGGGTTGCCTGCTTCATTTTATTCACTAATAGCAATCTGGCCTTGGTCTTTTTGATTTTTATTAATTTTATTAAATACAATAATTCCATTTCAAGAAGGGACATCTGCTGATCACATTTCCCTCTTCATCCTCTCCATGCCAAAAGCATCATGTGCACCTGTGCCCAGCTGCATCAGCAGCCTGATCTGCAGCGCCTGCTCTCCTGTGGCCCAGAGCAGAGTCAAGGGTCACAGGTGCCACATGAAAAACAAGCATTAGTAAAGCCAACAATTTTGGATTGTGCGTAGAGATTGAATTTGCATTTATGTGCCATCATAACCAGGTGCTCACATCAATTTTCCCACTAACTTATTGCCAGGTACCATAGCCATGATTTGTCAAAATAACACTGTGACACATATTAGGGCCGATATGTCTACCATAGCAAACCAGGCCTCACTATCATGTGCTCACGTATCAACATAATTGGGAGTTATTTCCATTCAAAGTCAGTAATTGACACCAATGAAATCAGAAGAGCCCAATAGTTGTTCATGTGCATTAGAGTGTGTCCTTCGTAGTTCAGAGTGACTGAATAGCCATTTTATACAGGGTTGCACTTATTACGCCTTGATCTGCTCACTTGATTTGCCACCAACAGATATTTCAATTCTGCATAAGTGTTTCAACTAAGGAGCTAATTTGAGTAATGCCGCTGGGCAGCCAAAGGCGAGGACAGGTAACTGTTGTTACATGGCAGCAGGGTCAGGAGAGGGGCTGCAGCTCTCCTACAGGGTTGGCGCCCCCTCCTCCCCAAAGATAAGGGAGACAGCAGGGTCTGGCGCATCAACGTGCAGGAAGGGTGAGGTAATAAAAATACCTCACCCTTCCACGAGAATATGTGTGCTTTGCACCCATGAGACACAGGCAGGGAACTACAAAGGGATGCCGCCCCCCTCCCAGGGGAGGAGGGGGGCCCCATTAGTCAGCTGTAGGCTGGCCGGGGGGTTGGTGCACAGTCCCCCCCACACATGCTACAAAGACCCAAAGGGGTGCCCTGGGTCCTATATAATGAGCTGCTTGCAGCTCCATAAGCACAAACTGTTTGTGGAACCTGCACGGGGACCCAAACAGGATAGGGAAGTTTGCTGTGCTACTCAGCGTGTTCCGGCTCTTTTTCTTTTCTACAAACCCCCCCCACCCTAGAAAAAGGGGAGAAGAACATTGGAAAGAAAATCAGGACACCGTACGGTGACCACAACAAGTCGTGGGACAAGGAAGGTGGCATGGCCTGAGGGTGTAACCTCAGGACCCGGTGCCCAAAAGTATGATATTATTATGATATGCGATTATGTTATTGTTTATGTTCCCATAACCATATCTGTAACAATAAAATTCTACGGCCTTTTACTGCCAACACTTGGCCATATTGTTGTGGTATAATATTTCATGGGAAGGACAAGGGCTGTAAGACATGACGCACACACCCCACAACAACTAATGTAAGTCTGCTGCATATGGGTTCAACAGTTATGGAGTTTCTCGTACCAGAAATGATTCACTTAAAAGCCTTGAGTATATAATTTCTAGGATGGTTCATTTTGATTGTATTGTGTGGCGGAGGGGATCGGCGGAACATAATTTACATTTCCACCACTCACTTCAGTTGAAATCAGTGCGCGCCTTAGTATTTGATAATAAAAACACCTCTTTGGACATTACGTAGAAATGTGCGCACAGCTCTGCACACCAAGATGGGGGAAATAACTGAGTACACGTTTTCAAAAGCATGTTGCAGATGACATTACAAGCCTTGCAACAGCTATGTACATTATCCTAGGATGTCTGTTCACCAGGGACATAACAGGGGCCCAGCCATCAGTAATCTGAGGCATAGCTAAACTACTCTTTAGAGACACCATTACTGGGATGGCCCTTAAACCCAAATGGAGTGTCTGATGGTGCAGCCATTTTATACTTACATCCAAATCCCATGGCTACCAAATGAGTAAATAAGGTTCAAGGTCACAAATATTTTAAAGCTAAAATTGTGAAAAATGAAATGATCACAAAGCCCAAAATGTAGTGATTAATCCATTGATTTGTTTGTAACATGCTTCCAAGACAAAGCGCGGTGGCCCTGAGTGATCCTCTCGGCCTTACACGCGTGCAACCCTTTTACCACCGGAGTATTTGTTAAATGTATTTAAAAAATTGCTGCCTGAATTTTTCATGCATTTTGTTCACTGTCTAATAAAACAAGGACCCTGTTTATTGTGCAAACCACACCAGGTTGACCTTTGATTAATGTTTCCAGATGCGGCGTCCAAGCACGCGGCGCAGGGGTTTTTCGATTGCCTCCGTGCCGAGGTTGAAGAGTTTGATGTTTCTGTCAGCACCGTGAGCCCAACCTTCATCCGCTCCTACCATGTCCAGCCTGAGCCAGGGAACTGGGAAGCCTCCATCTGGAAATGTAAGACGCCTTAGTTTATTGTAAAGAGTACTCCACCTCCTCCAAGTGTTTTCTTTTTCTGAAATCCAAATGTAAGATATATTCACACACATAACAGATCCTGATCATGTTAGGAGCTCATTATGAGATGGTATTGCACCTCGGAGTGACGCATTCACTAATTACTGTTATTGCAGGCAGACATCGAAGGGCCACTGCATCACTGTGAGTTAAATAATACAGAACATGTAGTGGTTTGCTTTTGGCCTAATAGCTGTGAGATAATATGTATGGTGCTTTTGACGCTTTTTTGATATAATGTGTACATAATGTATGATATTCCACAGCAATGTAACCAAAGCTGAACAACCCTCTTCATCCCTCTTGCGCCCTTATACCCTCAGGTCTGGTGCACATTATAAATAAATAAACAAACAAACAAACACTATGTAAATAGACTCAATATATTCAGTCTGCCAGTTTTGTTGTCCATCTGTGAAATAATTAAATTAATGTTAAACAGGTTTTTTAAACAGGTTTACTCACTGCCTTGTGCCTATGGCAGTTTCTACCAAGGTACAATGGTTGTCAAAGGATTTTGTTTTAGAGAATGTATGAGTGGCACTTGTTAGGTAGGGTTTTCATAGCAATGATATGTAAGATGATTCAATTCAACACTACAGCTAAGTCAATGCCTAGTCTGGGATACTGAATGGAAACCCTTATTGATATATCTTTATGTCCAGTTCATGAGTTCTGGATGACTACCCCTATATAACACCCTTCTCTTAGAATCCCCCTGACCCCACTGAGCCAAGAAGTAGTTCTGTTTTGCAAGTTTAAAAGGTTTATTTGAGAATGCACACAATATATATATATCACACTTTATAATAAATTAATAATTGAATATCACACTTAATCTGAGCAGTAATCAATAATGGATAGTCTGGTACTAGCACACTGCTTTATAATCAATGATGAGTGGGTATAGGATGGATAAGATAGCAACAATACTTTTATGGTTTCAAATAGATGCAATGTGGAATGAAAATGCAGTACAGAAAATAACTTGATATGATTTCAGCAAAAGACAATGTAATCACTTTCTTGGACAATTCACCCCCCCCCCCTTTATGCAATGTAAGGAGATGAAGAGGAGAGCACACAGTTCTTAGGAATGCAATCAAATAGAATTCAGTTCAATTCCCCCCCAGCAGCTTATACAACAGATAGGAGTTTTGAAACACAGGCACAATGCTTTGAATATGGTGACAATGAAGTGAGAAATATGCTGAAAATGCTTTTAATTCCCTTCAGGAGGTTCAGGGTGAGTGAGAGATACTTGGGATGAGTTCAGGCTCACTTTAGCAATGATTCAGAGATGGTGATTAAGAGGCAAACGAATTTTAGCAGTTCAGGCAAAAGCAGCTATCTTATTACAAGGAAAGAAATCGGGCCAAATCGCAAATTGCGGCAAAATTCGCAAGTAGGAAGTCGTTTCTAGGCTTATTGGAAAGGTAAGACTCTAAGCATTCAGTGGAAAGTTAAACCAAGTTCCTAGCCCAAACGGTTACGGAGTTATGAACTATTTTGTGAAGGTTGTTTTTCGGATTTAAAGTTAAAAGTTCAAAGCGACAGGTTACAGCTTTGCAGCTGCAGAATTGACAAATGACAGTGGTGCAGCTTTACAAATGACAGGTGACAGTTAGGAGGCAGTTCTGGTTAGATTAAAATAGTTTGGATTAGATTATTTTAACTAAGAGATTGGTTCTGCACAGTTCTGCTAGGGACTCACAATATATTTTTGAAATAGGCCTCGCCACGGATCTGGTCAGGTTTTGGACTGGACTCCGGTTCTGGTCTCGGCACTTCACAGTGATCTGGGTCAGCTCTCTGGTTCTGCTAACAGCAGTCTGGGTCACTCTGGATCTCTGGCCTCTGGTTCTGGATACTGCTCTGCTTTCTCTGGGTACAGCACTGCTTCTGGATCTTTCTGGCACAGGGTTTCAGGCCAGAATCAACAGCTGGGCCCGGCTGTGAATAGTCTGCAAATGATTTTTGGGCCTGCTGACAAATACTTTTGCCTGCAGTGGGCCTTCTTGGTTCAAAGTTCTGTAGTCTCTGTTTAGCTTGGAAGTCTAAGTGTAGGATCTCTGGATGTGAAGTCGTCGGTCAGCATGCTCCGCAGCAAATGGAATTGAATGTCCTCTCTAGCTTCCAGTGGCTCTTTTTATGTCTTTTGAAAATGGGTGTGTGTGCAGCATCACTTAGCCGACCCCTCTCTCAACTGGTCATTGGTCAAGCTTTCCGCACTGCTTGGATTGGGGGAAGGAAATGCGAGTCAGAGTGATGCTGTTTTATGGTCTGCAGAAAGGATACTCCCCTGTCAAATTGCACACAAATCTATATTTGATCAAAATACACATTTCTCAAATACATAGTGGTTTGTCATTGCATGTACATATTACCTATCACATGAGGTAGTCTCTGTCCCAAATCTGCTCTTCCTGAGGGCTTGCATTCAAAAATGCCAACTTATTTTCGATTTTAGTGGGTTATGCAACCTTGGTTCTTCATTAAAAGTTATACACATATACACAGGCTGTCCATACCTACTCCAGTAAATTCCCATATCTCTAGCTTAAACACAGAGTATGTGGTGTCAATAAATAGCCGGGTTTTGCCCCAGAACATCACACAAATTGGAGTTTGGGCTTGAATCGAAGGTACATTTTTTAAATTAAGGCTCTCAAGGTTATGCATTCCTGTCATTTGATTACAAAGAGTTATCAGTGTTTCTGTAAAATATATATTTTGCTTTCAATTCAGTTCTCAGAGTGTTTGAGTCTGCCTCCAAGACTTGGCTGGGTCAGTGACCATGTCTCTGCAGGCAGGCAGGCCTTTGTTGACAGTAAACAGTCAAAATGAACATATTCTATTCAATCGCAAGAGCCTATTGTGTGGTCTCCAGGAGGCTGAGGTCAGCAGACCAGGGGGTCACTTTGCATTTGGTTATTATGAACATGTGATATCCTGGGCTGTGGTATGAATCTCTTGAGGTGGGAGGGTTTCCCAGGCTTCTGGCCTCTGGGAACAGCAGGTGGCTAATTTTTGATTAAAATGCAGCCTTTGAAGTCAGCTGAGTCGAATTCCTTTGTCAGCAACTGCACTCAGTTCTCCTGTCAGAGTTTAGACCGCATGCGCCGCCTTGAGGATTTTGTTGGTACTGCATCCATTTTTGTGATCTTTCTTGGATTAATGCATTCCAAACAGGAATGGTTCTTACATGGTAGTAAATAATCCTTGCTTAACATTGTTTTGATGGGGCTCCTTACAGTAAAATGGTTATGTGGAACCCCACAAAAGGGTTGAATCTTTAAAGTGGTCCGATGAGCCACGATTTCAGCAACTTTTTGACATCAGTAACAGTGGATTTTGTTAACAAAGATCTTTCTTTACACTGGTGGGTGGCAAGTTAGGTAACCATTTTGGTGTGCGTACAAACTGCGTGGTTCTCCTGGATTCTGGCGCATATGTGGGCTTTTTGGCCATCTTGGATTTTCTAAGCCCACAGCACCAAATGTTGCAGCATGATAGCTCAAACGTGGGTCAGGACACCCAACAGATACATCTTCCTGACCTGTGTCACTGTTTTTATGGGTGTAATTACTTAAGACTCTCAATAGTGCCTATTGTTGCTGGGTTGCACTAGGGGCTCCCCTTTTAATGTCCTCTGGCTATCCTTGTGAGAACTACATTTGCCAAGGGTAGAGAGGATCTTTGAATCTGTTTTACATTTAATTAGGTGAGACAAGCACCCCCCAGTTTATGTGGAGTGCTGGGGTGATACTGAGTATCCCCTTTCGCATTTATTTTAAGTGCAACATTTATGTTACAAGGACACACTTACCTTTAATGGCTGGCGGCAGTGAACCTTTTTATTAATTGTATGTACCTTTGCTGTGGGCTGCTTCCACAGCCCTAGTAAAGGCAACCATGTGTGCTCATTTGACCAAAATAGCAGCTGTCTTCTTTTTTCCCGATTTTAGCATTTCTTTTTCTTTCTAATTCCTTCCCCTCACCTTCAGGGTTGGAAATTTCTTTGTGTGATTTTTATGTTCGGCAAGAAGCGAGGTACACATCCAAAACTCCACAGCCCTTTGTCTTCCTGACTGTGAGAATCCAGTTCAAACTGGAAGGCTAGCTGTCCTGAAAGGATTGCCGGTTTGAATATTGCAAGACTATTTCATAGTCTGGGTTCCTACATAAAAGTCAGTTCCTGGAAGCTGAAGAGGTAGTCGACCACCGGAATCAACACTGAAGAGGAAGATGAAGAATTTGCAGCTGAAATGATTTCCGGCAACCGGAGAGCCAGCTGTGTAACCAAAGCCTGCTGTAGCCCTTCCCTCCAATCGACCTGGGGTCTCCAAAAACAATGACCCTGACCCAGGGACTGGTGAAACCCAAAAGAAGCAACAATACCTGCATTTTGAGCCAGCCCACATCATCCTTCATCCCAGTAGGGCTGCAATACCCAAATGCCCTGGGAGCTCAAGCTGAATTCTGAATATCGCTGAAACTTTGCGGACATCCTGCTGGGACTCCAAAGACACAATTTGAGTCATGGAAATCTCCTCACTTGAGTTGTTGGACCTTCCAAGTGACAAAAATACAACCAGCGATATTCGTCTAACCTCTGGCTCCTGAAACGGGCACCAAAATCCACAGAACCGCCTGCAGCCATGAAGAAACTCAATCCTCCCCTGTTGATCCCTGCTGCAGATTCCTTCCGAGGTCCTGTTTTCAGTCACCATGACTAGGAATCTATCGACCTAGTTTTTGGCTGCAGATCCTGAAGTCTTCCTGCTGCAACTCTTCTTCTGGGCTGAGGTACTGTGCTGGCAGGGGTATATTACTTATCTTAAGCTTTTGTGATTTCTGTATAGCTTGGGGGTGTTTTGCTGTGATTGGGAGGTCCCTCGTCCAATTTACCCAGGCCCTTGTGGAATCCTCATAGGGTGTCTTCTCTCAGGCCCCTGGACCCTCAACTAGCTCTAAAAGTAAAGCACTTACTTGTTCTCAAAGTCTTCCTTAGGAACTCTGACTTTTGCTACTTAAGAACCTATCCTGACCTGCATGTTGGACACTAGACTCGAGTGACCCCCCTTCTGCCAATGAGAACTCTCATGATCCAAGAATAACACAAAGACTTCTAAGGATTAAGCCTTTTACCTAGAAAAGAGAATAGGTGTTTAAAAGTTACTTCCTTGCAAAGGAAGTTGGTTGGTAAATGCAACTCTGAGAGTGAACAGCTACAAAAGTTATTACTTACCTTAGAAATGTTCTGCTATTCTGAAAAGTATATGTAACATCTTCCTTTCCAGGGGACCGAGGTGAGTGTCTGTGGCCCAGCTGCCCTGTAATTTGGCCAAAACGTGTTTCAGCAAATCATATAAAACAGACCAACCAACCATAACATTCATCCAACCGGACCTAACAAAGAGCCACAGCACAAACTCCAAAACTTTCCTGAAATATCAGCAGAGGCATTGTCCAGCAAGAAAGCAGGATCACCCATAGATCCTTGCCCCCCTGACATCTACAAATCAATCCTTGCACAAGGAATGCCGTCAGAATATAACAGAAACCTCCTAAATCTCTCACTAGCAACAGGAACTGTACCAAGAAGCTTCAAATGAGCATATATCAAACCACTTTGAAAAAACACAAGTGGCGACATAGAAGACCTCTCCAGCTACAGGCCGATTTCAAACATTCCCTACCCAGCAAAACTCCTTGAAACCTACGTATACAAATTAACCCAAGAACACGTAGAAAAACACCACCTGCTAGACCAAGCACAAGTCGGTTTCAGACCCACAAGAGGAATAGAAACAGCACTACTATCCATCTGGGACGACCTAAAAACAAACACAGACTCCAACACATCCTCAGCCCCTTATTCTGCTCGACCTCTATGCAGCCTTTGACACAGTTAGCCATGACACCCTAACCAAAATCCTAGAAGGCATAGGCATAATGGACATGGCTGGATTAAATCATTCCTAGCAGACAGAATGGAAACCTTATGGATAAAACCCTTCAATTCCACAAGTTAACGACTGTGGAGTACCACAAGGGTCCTCACTATCACCACTGTACTTCAACATCTACTAGACTCCAGTAATCAGAATCTTCAAAAAATACAAAATTAGATGCTACAACTACGCAGACGACACTCATATCATCTACAAAATCAAAGACACTCAAGACGATCACTCAACCCTAATCGAGTGTCTAAAAGAAGTCTTTATCTGGATGAATGCCAACAACTTGAAAATCAACCCAGGAAAGACAGAAATCATGATTATATCCAAAAACCAAGAGAACAACACCTACATTCCTTGGCCAACGGAAATGGGAACCTCACCAACACCATCTAAGGTAGTATAAAATCTGGGAGTCCTGATGGACAATACCCTAACGTTAGAATCACAAATAAATGCAATAATCAATAAATGATTCTTCCTCCTTCACACAGGAAGAAGAATCTTACCTTTCCTCTCCTTCACCTACAAAACACTCACAATCGTCTCCCTCATCATGTCAAGAATCGACTATACAAACAGCCTCTATCTCGGGATACCAGAATACCTCCTGAAGAAACTACAATGGATCCAAAATACAGCAGCCAGACTGCTCTTTAAACGATCCAGAAGAGACCACATCACTCCAGCCCTAAAAACACTGCATTGGCTCCCAGTCAAACATCACATCACCTTCAAAACAGTGTGCATAACACACAGGGCAATCAGAGGATAAGGAGCTGAATTACTACAAAAGAAAATAACAATCTACAAGCCGAGATTCCTCAGATCAGGCAATGAAATCCGCCTTGAACAAAAACCATACCTTAAGAAAAAAACGTGGGGGCTCTTCCTTCTCCCACTTAGCCGCAAAAACCTGGAACAACATCCTGGAAGAAATAAGAAACACCAAAGACCACCTACAATTCAGAAAATTACTAAAACCCTGGCTCTTCAACATCACAGATTCAAGCTGAAAAAGCTAAACAACCGAACGGGAAACACAAAGAAAAGGATGACAAAATTTAGGATGACAATGACAACATCCAGAACCGACTAAAGAAACTGTTGCTACAACAAGAGAGCTGATGCTAAGTCGAATAGGTTACAAGCGACACACATGAGGACAGAAATCAGCTTCACTAGCCAACTCCAGCCAACAACCTCACCCGCCCCATAATTGCTAGCAGGTATCATACCTGTATAGAGCTGTGTGAATGTTAGCACTTGCCACACTTGAATTAAATTGTGGACATTGGCATGGGCATGGACCAGATTCAGTTGTGAATGAAGGCAGGTGTCGCCCCTGGACATAAATGCAAGCATTGGCATGTGCCACGTTTCAAAGGGGCTGGGAGTGGTAGCATGCATGAGCAACTGAATAAGATGATGAATTCTGACCAGCCGCCACATATGGATGGAGTAGTCTTGGCTGATTGATGCCGCAAACCGACTGGATTCGGAATGCTCTCAGGGCCACAGCTGAAGGGACGCACAAACACCTGCCTGCCCTGCATACATTCAGGTGTCACGTAGGTAGTGGTGCCGAACTTGGGCAAGGTTATGAATGTGAGTGGATGACATGTGTGAAAGGGACTGTAAGTGTCGGACGGCCCCAGATCTGGATGGAGCCGCAGAGATGCTCGCTCACCCCACCTGGAGAGAATACAGAAGTTTAGTGCCTCACTTCAAATGCCAATTAACCTATCCACTAACAATTTCACCTCTCAAACTCTAACCAAACACAACCACAAGCCTACAACACAACAATCTGCATAAACTTCACTACACTGCAACAACTAAAGAAATCACACATAGATTTGCACAGCAGCACACGACAACTACTGACCATAAAACACCCCAAGCTCAGCCAACCGAGTTACCGGGCTGAGGCCGCCAACAGCACATCACTGCTCTATTGCTCTATTGTACTTTTCCAGCTTATTCCCACTCACTCAACCCCGCCCCCTTCCCTTTTTTCAGAGCTGCCAGAGCACCAGGGGACCTCTCCAGTGGTGATCGATCGCCGTACAAATATCCTTTAACATTAACATCAACATAGAAACTGTTTCACCATTCTAATAGAAAGTAGATGTAAGGTTATTTTACTCCCCTGTGAATTTGTTGTGCCTCTTCCCAAAAGTAATGCTTTTGGCTTCACTAAATATTTCTTTGAGAGAATAGGCGTATATGTTACCCAACTAGGCCTTGCTTCCCTTGACTTGATGATAGCCTCTCGAGAATTAGTCTGCATTAGGTTTTACCTACCTAGAATAACCTTGAGTTAATCATAAAGTGTAACACTGGGTTTTGCTTTCCGTGGTCTGTTTTAGCCAGACACAAAAACAGTCTGAGGTTTATACCTGCCTTTAAGTTGCTGATAGCTCCTTTAAAAAGTGTATAGGTGTTACTTACCTTGAGGTAGCTGTTTGCCATCCTAAAATAAGTTACATAAATTATTGCTTATATCAATCTGTGTTTTACTGATCTCCAAAGCACTTGTAAGAGAATATTACATCCTTAGGTGGTTCTCACCTATTATAAATGTGGGTTATCACAAAAGAAGGCATAGGTTTTAACTGTACAAAGAATAAGTGTTCCACTATTCACAAATGTATATTATTCAGTTTGTTAACTAAGTGATTTCTTGCTGAGCCTCACGGTACAATTGCTAGGGTCTACTACGCTTATATTACTGAAAGTAATCTAAACAGTAACTATTGGTTTTGACTTCCCTAGAACTACTGCTAGGTGTCCCAAATTAAGTTATATAATTTGGTCTGTGTACATTCAAGCTTAGTGTTTTTTTCCATAATGTGTTTATATGATCTGTGATAGTACTTATTTCTCCCAAGATTTATCGGAGCCAACTTGTATTTAAATAAACCATTTATTTTTACAATACATAGGGCCTCATTATAACCCTTGCGTTGACGGAATGAAGGGGGCCGGTACGGGACCGGCCCCCTTCATTCCGTCAGGGCTGATTACAGGGTTCCCATCGCGGGACCCGGATTGCACACCTGGTAAAACAAGGCATGCTTTCCGGGTCCCGCGAGGGGAAGAAGGAGGCAATAATGGGCCAGATGTAATCTGCCCGTTATTACCTACCTCCCCATTCCCATTGAGCCCTGTGGGGGCTCAAATGGGAATGGGGAATGGTTCCTGCAAGGAGGACTTACCGGTCCCTCTATGTCGTAGTAACTCGGTAAGTCCCCATTGCAGGAACCCAGTAAAGGAGGCCGGTTTGGAGGCAGCCATGGAGCTAATACCTCCATGGCTACCTCCAAACTAGTAGTGAGGCCCATAGTGTTTCATTGTTTCTATGGACCACTTGTATTACAATTTCTTTGCACTGATTCTGCAGCGCTCTCTCCCTCCTAAAATACGCCTGGCTGTTCCGTCTACGCTACTCTGAACTCAGGTGGTACAGCCTTATAATAGGACCCTCAAAAAGCATGATGGTACCCCTTGGGCTACCTGGGTGAGTGAAAGTTTGAAAAACTTAGAGGGATGGATTAAGGGCTACAGAGTTAAATCTTGTGACGGAATGAAGAATCTTGTAATGAAGGAGTCAATTTATGATGCCTGCTCTCATGAGCTCAGACAGCACTTGGCTCATTCAAAGGAATTGGATTCCAGGAAGTTAGCTAAGGCCGCTGACTTGTGGGTTGCTCACAAGGATTCTGGGGCTACTCAGAAAAAGGATGAGGGAGAACAGCCAAGAAAAGACTCCAAAGAGAATTCTAATAATTCCAATTCCAAAGAGGGCCCCAAACAAAACCAAAAGGGTAAGCCACAAGGGAAACCAAATCAGGCTAGTGTACCTTCTGGTGCCAAACCAGAAGGAGGTCAGAACAAGCCACCATCCCAGAAAGCATTTGGTAAATGCTTTGTTTGTGGCTCTACTGACCATGTGAAAGGAGATCCCAGATGTAAGGGTAAACCTTCAGGGGTCCAGCTTGTCTCCTTAGCCTTCGCTCCAGAGGAGGAAGTACAAATGGCAAGTGGAAACCTTCTATTACTGGCTGATGAACCAATTGGAGTCTCGGCCAGTGTTTCTTTAGTGTCTCTGGGTTTGTGGGAACAACAGAACTTAGATGTCTATAATTCTATCCCAGATAATACTAAAGAGTATTATAAGGACAGTGTCCAGGTAAATGGTCAGGAGACTCCTGCCATTAGGGACACTGGGGCCAGCATAACTGTGGTGGACAAATCATTTTTTCAGGCTGAGGATGTTGCTAAGGCACCCAAACGCCTCACCAAGTTAGCTGGAGGGCCTGTGCAGATGCTTCCCCAATTACCAGTTATCATCCATTGTAATGACATGACTGTGAAGATACCTGTCAGCATACAAAGTGAGGTGCCAGGAAGGGTTCTGCTGGGTAATGACTTAAAAACTCTTGGAGTAGTGTCACATACCCCCAGACCTCCTAGTAAAAGGTTACAGGAGTTCACCAGACCTGCAAGGGAGAGAACCATGAGAGGTACTCCCAAGGAGATGATGAAGAAAGAGATCACTCCTGCTCCACTGGAGATGTCAGCTGCTGTCTCTAGGAAACTAGAAGGAAAAGGGAAACCTAAAACTTCTAAAAAGAACCTCACAGCCAGCACTCCAGTGCAGCCAACAAGGACTTCCCCGAGGTTGTCCAAAGTTACACCAGTAACTCCCCCTCCAGCTGAGGCAACCCTGTGTGGTTGAACTAGACTCTGAAGAAGAGCTAGTAGAAGGCCAGGAACTCATTGGAGATTTGGATCCTGTTGACCATCCTGAGCTGCAGTCTTTACTGGCAGAAGGTGGACCCAACAGAGCAGACTTCAGTAAGGGACAGAGAGAATGGCCAACCCTGGAAGGTCTTCGCCACCAGGCAGATGCTCAGGCTGAAGGGCAAGAGCCTGGGAAATATAGGTTACACTCGGAAGATGGCCTCTTCTACAGTGAACCAACAGAGTCTCCACCTGTGGACAACAAACGACTTGTAGTACCCCAAGAGAACAGACCACAGTTCTTACAGTTAGCCCATGAGATTCCTTTGGCTGGTCACTTGAGTTTCAAGAAGACTAAGGAAAGGCTTTCACTCTACTTTTATTGGCCAAAGATGGGGGCTGAAGTAGATAAGTACTGCAGGAGCTGCCACACCTGCCAGACTTCTGTTAAGGTTGGCTCCAAGAATGTGGCACCTTTAGTGCCTCTCCCTGTAGTGGGAGTCCCATTTGAGAGAGTAGGGATCAGCATTGTTGGTCCCCTTGATCCTCCAACCTCCTCAGGCAACAGGTTTATATTTGTTGTAGTAGACCATGCTACTAGGTACCCTGAGGCAATTCCTATGAGGACTGTCACAGCTCCGGCTGTGGCTAAGGCCCTCCTTGGTATTTTTACCAGGGTTGAGTTTCCTAAGGAAGTAATCTCTGACAGGGGGTCGAATTTTATGTCCCACTACATGAAAGCCATGTGGAAAACCTGTGGAGTTACTTACAAGTTCTCAACCGCATACCACCCTCAGACAAATGGACTGGTAGAAAGGTTCAACAGAACCATGAAGAGCATGATAGATGCTTTAGAGGACCCCCTTAAAAGAAAGTGGGACCTTCTACTGCCATGCCTTCTCTTTGCTTATAGAGAAGTCCCTCAGGAGGGAGTAGGTTATTCTCCCTTTGAACTTCTTTATGGTCATCCGGTCAGAGGTCTATTGGCCCTGATCAAGGAGGGGTTGGAGAGTGCTCCTTCCACCAAGCCAGTCAGAGTGACTGACTATGTGATAGGTCTCTGAAGGAGAATGTCACAAATGATGGCAGAAGCAAGTGATAACTTGAAAGCTGGACAAGCACTGGTCAAGCACTGGCATGACCAAAAGGCTAACATGGTTGAGTTTACTCAGGACCAGCTAGTTCTCGTTATGATTCCAACAAGGCATAGGGCCTTGCAAGACAAATGGATGGGACCCTTCAAGGTTGTGGGTAAACTTGGAGAGGTCAACTATCTGGTGGACTTGGACAACCCCAAGGAGGCTCCAATAGTCTTCCACACCAACAGACTAAAAGCGTATGTCTCCAGACCTGATGTAGGAGCTTTGCTTCTAGCATCATCAGAGGAAGAAGAAGAGAGTGAAGCTCTTCCTGATGTCCTCAGAGGCTTACCTTTAGACAAAAAGATTGAAGGAGTAAATCTCTCTACAAACCTGACACCTGAGCAACAGGAAGAGTGCAAATCTATGTTAAATCAGTTTGCCTCCCTGTTCTCACTGTCACCAGGCTTGACCCCTTGGGGACAGCATGACATACTCACTGGTGACTGTCTGCCAGTCAAAAGCAGAGGATATCGAATGTCAAAGAATGTAAGAACCCACATCAAAGGTGAGGTCAGCAAGATGCTTGATCTCGGGGTAATAGAGCCCTCTACTAGTCCGTGGTCTAGCCCAGTTGTATTAGTACCAAAGGCAGGATTTAAGGAACTTAGATTCTGTGTGAATTACAGAGCACTTAATGCAGTCACTAAGACTGATGCCCACCCTTTGCCAAGACAGATGAGTTTGTGGATAGACTTGGTGCAGCCACGTACCTCAGCACATTTGACTTGATGTCAGGCTATTGGCAAATAGCCCTGACAGATCATGCCAAGGAGAAAACTGCATTTTCTACCCCAGTTGGATTATACCAGTTTAAGGTTATGCCTTTTGGATTGAAAAATGCACCTGCTACATTTCAATAGATGGTAAACCAGGTTCTGAATGGGATGGAGGACTTCTGCATGGCATACTTGGATGACATAGCAGTGTTCAGCAATTCCTGGGAAGAACATGTGGACCACCTGAGATATGTTTTGAAGGCTCTTGGAAAGGCCAATCTGACCATAAAGGCGATTAAATGCCAGATTGGACAGAGTAAAGTGGTCTACCTTGGACATGAGGTAGGAGGTGGAGAAATAAGGCCTTTGCCCAGTAAGATTGAAGCTGTGCAAAATTGGACAACACCTACTACTCAGACCCAGGTGAGAGCCTTCTTAGGTCTCACTGGGTATTGCAGGAATTTCATTGAGAACTATGGGTCCATAGCTTCTCCACTGAATGTCATCTCCTCTTCTCCTAAATTCCCCAAAAAGTTTAGGTGGAATGAGGAATGCAATCAGGCCTTTGAAACCCTGAAAAAGGCTCTTTGCCAAGCCCCAGTACTCAGAGCTCCTGACTGCCATCAAACTTTTATTGTGCAAACAGATGCTTCAAATGTAGGAATAGGTGCAGTCCTCAGTCAACTGGATGGGAAAGGTAGGGAGCACCCCATTTGCTTCATCAGTAGAAAACTGAAGGATCCTGAAACAAGGTGGGCAACCATTGAACGTGAGTGTTTTGCTATTGTGTGGGCTCTGAAGAAGTTTAGGCCATACTTGTATGGTTATACTTTTGTCATTCATACTGACCACCAACCCTTGAGATGGTTAATGCAAATGAAAGGGGAAAACCCAAAACTACTGAGATGGTCAATCTGCCTGCAAGGCTTTGATTTCACATTTGAGCACAGGTCAGGGTGCCACCACCAAAATGCTGATGGTCTCTCTAGGATGTATGTCATCGACTAGAGGTATGAGATTCATCCAGGAGTGGATTAAATCCTCCTGTCCCTTAGTCTGGGGGGGGCGAGTGTTAGGGAGAATTCTCTGTTTAGGCTGAATTTCCTAACCTAGTGAGTCCCCCAGCAGCTTTGCTGGATTTCTGGAGTTTGTTTTTTTTTCTCCTGCCAAGAGTGAGACTCTTTTTCTCCCACTCTTGGACATGATTTATGCTGTTCCTTTGACTGTTAATGTGTTTTATGGGCTATGGAGTCCTTTACTCCATAGGGTCTCATGTGTTTTTACTATGTGTGTTACACAGCACCCTCCGTGCAGTGACACCTCATATTGTGGACATACTGGTCGGGGAAATTCTATTGCCCCGGGGTCTGTTAGTCAAGGGGGCACGTCTCCGTCCCCCCTGATCGAGTTTTGGCTGGTGGCAGTGGATACTACTTTTATATTCGACTGCAAATATATCTCTATGGGATTTTCCCATTGTTTGAGGCTACCAACTTTAATTATTTAATTTTCATAGCCTCGAACATACCGCAGGTTTATTCATTTAATATTAATTCGCCGGTTGGTATTTTTTGCCAGGACTCGATTCTAAAATTGCGTTTGTGTTCTCTTCTGTGACTCCAACCCAAGTCGAGCCCTTTGTTCCACTTTTGGCAGGCTTCTCCACAGAAGCCTCCAAAAGTGGTGCCACTCTGTCTGGGTACCACAGGGGGTGTGGGAGGGGGTTTAGGCACCCTGGGCTGAGTTACCTTGGTAACTCAAGTCGCACTGTTGTGTGATTGGCCCAAGGGGTGAGCCAGCCGGCTCACCACTTAGCATGTTTGATTGACAGCTAGGCTGAGTGAATGGGAGTGTGCTGCATAAAAGCAGGGCTTTGGGGACTGGAATTTCAGAGGTCGCCACAGGACCTGAGAATCCGACGAGGGAGAAGCTGAGCCGACCTGCTACGACGACACCACCGGTGGAGCCCTGCGGAACCGACTCACCACTTCCCGACGGCAGAGAAGATCTCCCTGCTGGAGAGTCTTCTTCCCCTGACTGGTGGGCACAACCAGTTTACCTTTTTTTCCTCGCATCCCAGGACAACTTGTGGTCAAATTGCCCGTGCCAAGCACCCCGGCAACCGGATAGCCACTTACCACTGGACCGCGAATGAAAGGACCGCTCTTTTTAACTGAGAACTCTGCGGCTGGTTTCTTCTCTGGCAGTGCAACGGATTCCTGTCTTCCTCCCCGACGAGATCCTCTCTTCCCCCGGACGAAGCACCGACTTGTATCCGGTGCCAGGAACAACTGCCCCCGCTGGAGTATTCTCACCACTTTAAGGTACCGTGTCCGCCAGGCCTCCCTTTCTAAAGATTGCTACAAGGTAATAATAATCCCTTAACCTTCTGGACTTGACTGGCCGCCTTGACCATCTAACTGGTCCCTTTCTTTTGGTCCAACTCTTTCTGAACCTTTTCGAGACTTTTGTGCACTTTCCAACCGTGTGACCTTGGCCACATTTCGTTCTGATCCTCTTAAAGTGGATCCGGCTTTCTGAACTCTAACTTCACGGTTTGATTCTGCCTTCCTCTCGTGCTGTGTTCTTGTGAAAGTGTTGGGATCTGTTTCAATTTATACTCTGCCTTTCTCCCCCTTTGAAACTGAATCATTAGAGTGCTATCTGCGTTAAGCGCTCACCGCTGTCTGAAAATAAGTGGGGCTTTACTTAAAGACTTGTCTAATATTCTTTTAAAGGAGTGTATATCTTTTAGTGACCGTGTTTTTGAACTGCTTAATATTAGTGCCTGTGTGTTTTATTAGATGTGGTTTTAAATAAATAATTATATCTCTTTTACACCAAGCTCTGGTCAGTGTTTGCTTGTTCTACTGTGTTCTTTTGACCTATTGTGAATACTCTGTATACTGCCTAACTCTTCTTGAGGGAAGTCTGACTGCTCAGCCACAGCTACCAAGTGAATCTGTGTGGTACAGACTGCTACCAGTGGGTTTACTGCCAAACACCTGTAGTCTTAAATCTTTTGCAGTGGTCCCAGAGGGAACTGCACAGGTTTCTGCCTAACAGTGAATTGTCTCAATTGAATGGTTTCACTAAGCCCTTAGTTGGACTTCCGAAAAACTGTCCTAACAGCACTCAGGGCCTCATTACATGAGAGGTGCTAAGGGATTACCGGAACCGATAAGGGCACTGGTGCCAGTAATCCCTTAGCGCCCTACTACGAGGTCCATCAGCGGGTCCCATCCTTAACGCCTGATCTGATGCCTGATCTTACCCTATGGGTGCTCGAATGGGAATGGGAATGGGGAATGGTATTTGGATTGGGGAATTACTGGGTCCTCCAGGGTCGGAATGACCTGGTAAATCCCCATAACGCTTACCCAGACCCGGTATGCGGTAAGGGAGTAGCCATGCTGCTAATAGCAGCATGGTTACCTCCTACCGTGTAATGAGGCCCACACTCTCATTCGTATAGCCCTATGATGAAATGGGTGCTATGTGGTGGTTTAACTTATTCTAGCCACATTTGAAACGGAAGTGTGAAATCTTTGCTGATAAGGCACTGCCTCACACAACGAACCTCATTACAAATGTGAAAGTATTCCCCGCGGTACTATTGCTGAACGTGATGCCATTGCTGCCAGATCACTGTCTCGGAAGTGAAGGCACAAGGGATTTTATTGGGGTTTGGAGGAATGCTGTCAGTGGTCATTTTTGGAAGAAGAGGAAAAACTTCCAGACATATGCTAATGGTATTTCCTCTCCTTTGCCTCCAAACTCAGAATATGCTGGTGCTGCAAAAGGTGCCGCCATACTGCACCGCCAATCTCACTCTCTCAGGCCCTAGGTCTTGTGTCCCAGCAGTCGTGCATCAGATGAATGTGTGTTAGTTACAGTGGTGTATCTTTGAAGAGTCCCTTGTTTCTCTTGATTTGCCTATACTGTAGCAAAATTCATTCTGTTTTGTAAAACAACATGATTCTATACTAGTTCCATACCTTCCACAAGGGCTGTAGCAAAGTGCTTAATACACTTTCCTTAGCTGGAACGTATTACTTGCACAGTGAAAGGCATTTTTGCACTATTGCTGGCCACAGGTTTGGGTCTGTTTGGCACTGACATTTTCTCAGATAGAACATTGCAAAAATAAAATCTGCACGGACAATACACAATAGTCACTTTGCACCAGCCACCCATGTTTTGGTGTGGACATAGCTGTCAAGTTCCCAGTTCAATTGTTCGGGCCAGTCCTGGATTTTCCCATTGCATGCTGGAATCTGCAGGCCTGTACTTACAATGGAAACACGAAACTACAAGTTCAGTCGTGTACTGGGAAAAATCAGGACTGGTTGGAGGTGTCACGCATGGAACTGGGAAACTTGGTAGCTCTGTTTATTTAGCGGCAACCTAGCTCAAGGGTAGAGGAGAGCAGCAGGGAATAGATGTGCAGAGTTACAAAAGTATGGGTGCTCAGGTGTTGTTTGAAGAGCAGGGTCTGCATTTACCTTCTGGACTGCAGGAAGAAGTGGAGACTGTATGTGCAGATTCTATTTCTCCGTTCTGGGGCATAGCTAGAGAATACATGTTTTTTAGTTATTTCCGCTTTTGCATTTCTTTGTTCCTATGTGGTGATGACGTGTCTCTCTGCGCTTCTTTGGCCTCCTGACATGGTAGGTTTGGCTGCTAATTAGGAAGGGTGTTAGTAGGTAGGACCCCTTGGAATTGATGCAGGCTATCTTGAAAGTTATGCAGCCAGAAGGGGAACCCTACGTTTTGTTAATGGTGTGAAGTTGGATGTGTGTTGGGATGAGTGTGATGATGTTTAATGCCATCTGTCTTGTGGGGAGGAGAGTAACAGTGTGTTGAGGAACGTTCACAGGGCCAGGGGGAATGCTGAAGGACCTCCAATGAGGGTGGTACCACCAGTGAGGTGGGAGAGAGCTAAGACTTGGATAAGTGTTTTGAAATCTTTTGTGCGGTTGAATGTTTGACTTTCCAGAGCAAGGAGTGCTGCTAACAGGCCGTCTTGGTTTTATGAAAGATGTGTCTTGAATGCGATTTCGTTGGCATTGATTAACCTGTGAGATGTTGCCTGGGCCCTCAGTAGAGGTGTGAAGTGTATTTCTGTACGCCAATTCTCCACGCAGGCTTGTTTCGAGGGTTGGATTCTTTCCTTGCTGGGTTCAATTTAAGGTCTCAGAATTAACTCTATGTCTGGATAACCTATAGACAGTGTCTGAATTCCTGCATGTCATTAGTATAGTTGTTACTGAGTTAGAGTATTTTTTCCTCTATGTATTGGCCGATGATATTGACATTGACTAAGAGTTCCTCCAGTGCACACTTTAGTGGTTGATGACGACTGGAAAGAGAATATATCCCCCTGGGCCTTACCCCGAATAGCGTCCTGTTGCGAATTACTCATACCCAAGATCTCACATGCGTTCACAGACCCAAAATGGCAGGTGGTGGGTGGGAGAGGTTTGAGGCAGCTAAGGGGCGTAAGCTCACGGGTAGGGATAAGCATGGCTGTGAGTAGCAGGGGGAGTTTAAGTGGAAGGGACAAGAGCCGCAAGGCAATTGGGCAGGGCCTGAGTGGAGACCCAGAGTTGCAGGGGTGTCCCCTGCATGAGAGGAGAGATTTGGGAGGGAGGAGGTGAGTTCGGGCGCCTCTGTGTTTATGGGCATATCAGAGAGCAGGACGGGGGAGGGGGTCTATGTGCGAATATCGTTTGTGCCAAATGGTCTTCATGGTGTGTGGTTTCTGACAAATCAGCATGCAATTTTATCTTATAGATCCCTCTATCAAGGGCGATGGAGTCGGTGCACAGAACCAATAAGCAGAGGTCCCCAACATCCATGATGTGAAGGGCATTGCCAATTACCTGGAGTGTGATAGTTGCCGTGTAGCAGCAAGGTCAAAAGATGTAATCTCAGAGGATTTGCTGTTAGAGCTTTTATAGTAAACTAGAATGGCAATGGCTGTTTTTCAATGACTATTTTCTATGAAGGGTGCCTACACGATGGTTGGTACTTTGCAAGGTCATCTGGGTTGAAGGTGGGTTTCTTTTACAAGCAGAAGATTCTCTTGGTATTCAATGTGTTGGGAAATATGTCTTGTGTGAGGGAGGTTTTAATGTTATGGAGGAGATGTGCACGTGATCTTCGAGAGCTGTTTCTTTTGTTTATGATTGAGGTCTCAGGAAGTGAAAGGTAGACAGTTCCATGGACTTGAATGAGAAATGTGCCTGGTGGAAGCAAGTCCATGGATAATTATGATTACTGTGAGACTGCCTCTGAATTTGGTGGTTGTAGAATGGTGTAGCATCTGGAGGTGAGGGCATCAAGGATGTGCATAAAGATGAGTTTCAAGATGGTGGGTGCTGATGCAGTGAGCAATTTCAGTGGCATGGCATCCTGTTAACTAACTGCAATGGTGTCATACAAGATGGGGGGATACCTGGAGTGCGGTGGGTATGACACACATGATGACTGCTGGATGCCCAACCCATAGCTGGGGAGATCATCATCCGAGACTGGCTGCCTCAATAGTATAGTAGTGTCTATACTGTTGTCTAGTGTGTTTTTTGGTAGGATAGATATTAGGTGCTTTTCCCCTTGTAGAGTTTATGGCTGGGACACTGGTGGGGTCTCAACAGCCTACAAACTTTGCTGTGGCTGTACGAGGTGTGTAATCTGTTTACACCAACTCATCTGGCACAAGTTTGCAGTCTGTTCATTCACACGGGGAATGGATAGTTTGCAAGAATGGGAGGAGAGGGAACAGATGAGGCCACCTTAATAGTGGGACTTGGTAAAATCAAATATAGTGCATAGCTTGAGGAGTGTGCTTTGTACTAAATGAGGAGAGAGGGAGTTTGGGTTTTGTGCAAATGGTGCATGTTGAAATGAATTAGTGTCCTTAGCTGTTGCATGACTGTGGAGATCAGGCTTGAGGGTGCGAGGAAGATAGATTGAAGAAACCAGCAGGGAAGTGGTGCTCACAAGGTGATTCTAGCACTGAGTTGAACCCCAGAAAGACCTGTTCATTTGAGTCAAGGACCAGTGATGCAAATGTTTGATGGGAAGTGAACCTGCAAGATCAAGTTAGAAATCCATGGGGTCAGGTTTGAACTTGCACCCAATGATAGTGGCTGGAAGAGGGAGAGGGGTAGAGGGACATACAACAGGGCTTTTCTTTATGGAGACTGAGAGGAAGATGGGTTCAAGCAAGGTGCCTTCAACGTGGGTCAGTTCATTGTGGAGGGTGATGGAAGAGTAGTTGGATATGGTAGAGTTCAGCAGGAGGTAGTATACTTTCGTCATGTTTGGGATATGAGCAGTGAAAAGCACCAGATCACCTCTGCTTTGGGGGGGACATGGGATTCCGTGAGAGACAAGGGCTGCAGGAGCCTGGGCAGCCTGTGATTTGCTGGGATTGATTGAGGGTTCTTAGATGGGGGATTAAGAAAGGAGGTTTGTCTGCAAGTCTCATAGAACAGTTTGATTTCTGTTAAGACAAGGAACATGAGTCCAAGCAAAGACAAGTGCTGCTCAAGGACAGGTCAGTTGAAGCAACTCTCTGTGCAAAAATTGACAACATTAACTGACATCCTCCGAGCACCATTGCCCATCAGTGCAACATAGTCTACAGATTCTGAGATCCTTCCTCTCTCCCTAAGAATTGTTACATTTGGACAGATTTTGAATGTATTTTCATTGAGCATTAAGAGTGCAAAGGACATGTTTAGTAGTAATCATTACAATTAGGGGTCTCAGCTGAAGGCCATGGCACATGATTTTGTATTATGATGCTCTTCTGCCCTTTGTGTGCATTCTTTTTCTTAATGAGTTAAAGCATGCTTGGACATGCTGGGACTCAGCCATACTGTGATAGGTGTTAACATTTTAAATGGCTCAACCACTTTTGACCTCAGTTGGCAGATAATATGCTTAATTGGGCAGAGGCATAGCACCATTCTGTCAGTGGTCAGTGGTCCTTAGACGGACGAACCAGCTGGAGTTGTGTGGTCTGAGCTTAAAAATCTAAACTCCACCAGAGGAGCAGGGTGATTCAGGCGAAACTTGTGCATTTTGTACAAGAGTTAAAGGCTAAAGGACTTGGCCTGAATACTTGAAACCTTGTTTGAACGCGTATTACAAAACTTTGTAATCATTGAATCATCTAGAAAAACACAAATTTCAAGATTCAAGAGATTCAAGAGAATCTATATAATGGAGAAACAATAGATGTAACAATTTATCATTAAAATCAACAAAGCTAGCCAGGTCTGTCACAGGGATCCTTTTGTTCTACTGTGTCAGCGCCACAGCCAATAGAAGACACAAAAAGTCTTCTTTTGAGGTTATGTGTTGAGGGCTTTATGTGTACGGTGAGTAGGTCCCATGGATGATGCTAGGCTAAGCTTACATTTTGCAGTAGGTCCATTGTACTTACTATCAAAAGAATGCATAGTGTAAATATGGTGATTGAACACACTTGGAAGTCTCATAAGATCATCTGATGGTCGTCCAATATATGTCATCTTCCAATAGCATCTAGGAAATCAACCATGAGCCTATCAATACTCCCTTCAGAAGCCTTTCTTATTTCACCTGTGTTCTAGCTATTTCTAATGTGCTTTATTCTCAAAGTTACAGCTGTAGAGGAGTTAGTGTCTATACATAGGCCAATAAGACTGGATGTATCAGGCCCAGACAACTTCATTATTTTATGTTTGAAAAGCCTATCTTTTTGTGCTAAAATACTCCATGTTTTGATGTTACTGAGGCCTAGATTTTCCAGTATCGAGATACAATAGTTAGTATTATATCATATTTGTATGTATATCGTGTCATGTCTGACTCTTCACTCTTCCTGCTGCTGTAAAAGTAGTTGTTCCTACTACAAAATGTAATATAACTTAATTTATAAACCACAGCAGCATAAAGGGCTGTTTTAGCCCTGCGACACTATGAGCAGGAAAGTGCTGGCTGGTACATATCAGAGTTCAGCTTTTAACTTGCCGAACCCTCCAACCAACCACGATGCAGCACACTGTTTAATCAGTGGTGCAGATAAAAATAAAAATGTATTAGGATATGTGCACAGCACTCTCTCTAGTCCCCTATAATCCCTTTTAAAGCTACATTTGACACTAATATTTTCAATGGCCATGACATATTTCGCCTACCTGTAAACTCTGGTATAATACGTTTTATATTAATAAGAACTGTAACCACATGAGCCAATACATTACCAAATGCTGTGGTATGCACTTCTAGTGAGGATAGGCTGGTAGAATAGCTCAGTGAGTTAGGTTCTAACTGCTGGAATCTGCTTGAGATCTGCTGGTCACTCGTTTGAATCCTTAAGGTCTACTAAACCTTCCATCCTTGTGAGGTTTGCACATGTGTATTAATTCCACTTGCTGTGAAATAATAATAATATAGAAGAGTGTGTGTGCACGTGCTCTGGCAAAAAATGCTATATAAGTAATGGAATATTACAAATGACTAAAATGTTAGCACCAATAAACACAAGCATAGGGTCCAATAATTTCATAGTCTTAAATGAGTGTTGTTTTAAGTGGGACATATGTGACACTTATTCAGAATTGCCTGTATAAAAATCATATCCAATTATTTCTTTGCTTCCTGGAGATAAGTGTAAATCCTATTTTATACTGACATGTCTGAAGCTGCATGAACGTGGGGTATTAATTCACTGGAATACAAATCAGGATGATAATCTATACATTGCTTTTTATTGATATTGCAATTTGTCTTAATGTTATCAGCAACTGTGAAGCCCCATTCCCCCAATATAACTCCTGGATACATCACTGTCCACTTCTACCCACTTCCCACCTGGTGGTTTACAACAATACCCACTGGCCAGTCTTCCTCCTGAAAATTGGATAGGGAAGTTGAGGAGATGGGGGGCGTGTCACAGATAGAAAAAAGGCCAGAGATCATGCAGGTAGCAGTGCATCCAGGTCGTGCGGGCAAACTACAGAGAGTCCAGGTGGCAAGCACTGTGTGCAGAGCTGTTGGGTGTCCTGACCCACGTTTGAGCTATCATGCTGCAACATTTGGTGCTGTGGGCTTAGAAAATCCAAGATGGCCATAAAGCCCACATGTGCGCCAGAATCTAGGAGAACCACGCAGTTTGTGCACACTAAAATGGTTGCCTAACTTGCCACCCACCAGTGCGAGCAGGATGGGCCGGGGTGCCATGAGTGAAATGTGTGCCAAAGGAAAAACCGCACTTTAAAATCACCTTTTGTTTCTCTGAATGCCAGCTCAAAATGCCTATTTTCAAACATTGCAACACACCCAAAAATCTCACTGAACACCAACGGACATCTGGCAGAATGAAGTATGTGTGCATACTAAATCTGGGAAGTTGAAGAGCGCCAAAACAATGTTCATAACAAGACTGGCTGAGCTCTGCAGGTCTGCAGCAGCCTAACTGAAACTGGATTTAAAACTACCAAAAATCGAAAATGTTTAAATTAACTGATTTACCTACTTTGAGTGTCACATAGTTTGTCACTGTTGAAATGTTGAAATGTCATAGTTTTGAACTTAGAATCAGCATTCTAGCTGCATATGTAAAAATTGTCTTGACTTAAACTGGGGAACAAAAAAATGACATTTTATCTGAAACCTGGCTTAATGAAACTGAATTCTGCTTGACATCTACCCCCACATGAGTTAAAATCTGCTCAGCCACTTTTCCCCTTGCCAAAAGGAGTTGTCACTTCTCTGATTAGATAAGGGGTGGAGCAGCTACAGGGAGTTGAACAAAGGCCTGTCCTGGGCCAAGGCAGATGGTTTATTAGGGTGGCCATAAAATAGCTTCCTCTTGGCAGAAGCTGGGAGGGGCAGGGTCTCTGAGCTTGGCAGAAACTGGATAAACTGGTTTCTACACCATGTGACCTGAAAAGACACACCCCTGTTGGCCAGAATATGATTCTAAGAAAGATGTATAACTCACAGTGCGGACTTGTCAAAATTATTTAAATGATACCACAATTCTTGTGAATTTTCTGTGCACATTTTAAGACGTGTTGGGAATTTGTGTGATGTTCTGGGGCAAAACCCCGCTATTTATGGATACTACAGACTCTGTGTTTAAGCTAGAGACATGGGAATTTACTGGAGTATGTATGGACAGGCCGTGTATATGTGTATAATTTTTAATGAAGAACCAAGTTTGCATAACCCACTAAAATCGAAAATGTTGCCGTTTCTGAATGCAAGCCCTCGGGAAGAGCAGATTTGGGACAGAGACTACCTCATGTGATAGGTAATATGTACATGTAATTTCAAACCACTGTGTATCTATGAAATATGTCTTTAGGTCAAATATAGATTGTGTGTAATTTGACAGGGGAGTGTCCTTTCTGCAAGCCATTAAATGACATCGCTCTGACACTCCACTTCTTTTCCCCAATCAAGAGAGAAAGGAAAGCTTGACCAATGGGCAGTTGAGAGAGGGGCTGGTTAGTGATGCTGCACACACACCCACTTTCTAAAGACATAAAAAGAGCCACTGGAAGCTAGAGAGGACATTCAATTCCATTTGCTGCGGAGCATGCGGACCAACGACTTCACATCCAGAGATCCAGACTTCAAATCCATCAATCTTCAGAACCTGTAGCAGTGCTGTACCCAGAGAAAGCAGAGCAGTATCCAAAACCAGAGGCCAGAGATCCAGATCACTGTGAAGTGCCGAGACCAGAACCGGAGTCCAGTCCAAAACCTGACCAGATCCGTGGGGAGGCCTAATTCAAAAATATATTGTGAGTACCTAGCAGAACTGTGCAGAACCAATCTCTTAGTTAAAATAATCTAATCCAAACTATTTTAATCTAACCAGAACTGCCTCCTAACTGTCACCTGTCATTTGCAAAGCTGTCACCTGTCATTTTCTAGCTGCAAGCTGTAACCTGTCGCTTTGAACTTTTAAAATTTCAAATCCGAAAAACTACCTTTATTTAATCGTCCGTATCTCTGGAACCGTTTGGGCTAGGAACTTGGTTTAACTTTCCTCTGAAAGCTTAGAATCTCAGCAAGAACCGACTTCCTACTCCTTATACTTTCTCTGTAATCACGATTCTCGCACCCGCGAATTTTGCCGCGATTTGTGATTTGGCCCGATTTCTTTACTTGTAAAAAGATAGCTGCTTTTGCCTGAACTACTAAATTTCGTTTGCCTCTTAAGAACCATCCCTGAATCATTGCTAGAGTGAGCCTGGACTAATATTAACTAGATACCACTCACCCTGAACCTCCTGAAGGGAATTAAAAGCATTTTCAGCATATTTCTCACTGCATTGTCACCATATTCAAAGCACTTGGGTCTGTGTTTCAAAACTTCTATCTGTTGTATAAGCTGCTGGGGGGGAATTGAACTGAATTCTATTTGATTGCATTCCTAAGAACTGAGTCCCATTCTATTTATCTCCTTACATTGCATTAAGGGGGGGTGTGAATTGTCCAAGAAAGTGATTACATTCTGCTGAAATCCTATCAAGTTATTTTCTGTACTGCATTTCATTCCACATTGCATCCATTTGAAACCATAAAAGTATTGTTGCTATCGTATCCATCCTATAACCACTCATCATTGATTATAAAGAAGTGTGCTAGTGCTGGACTATCCATTATTGATTACTGCTCAGATTAAGTGTGATATTCAATTATTAATTTATTATAAAGTGTGATATATATATACATATATACACATATATATATATATATATATATATATATATATATATATATATATATATATATATATATATATATATTGTTTAAATTATCAAATAAACCTTTTAAACTTGCAAAACAGAACTACTTCTTGGCTCAGTGGGGTCAGGAGGATTCCAAGAGAGGGGTGTTATATAGGGGTAGTCATCCAGAACTCACGAACTGGACGTAAAGATATATCAATAAGGGTTTCCATTCAGTATCCCAGACTAGGCATTGACTTAGCTGTAGTGTTGAATTGAATCCTCTTACAGAGCACAGCTGAGAAAGGGGCAGAATGGGATCTACAGCTAGCCTGCATCCTGCCATGTCACTGCTGGTGGCCATTAACAGCTATTAATGTCCAGGGGAGTGGACACTAGCCTGATGGCACCGGCTTGTCCGTTTGTAAGATGTGCGCTGAAGCGCACATACTTCCAGAGGTATGTTTTAATGACTTCACTCTGCCGGTGTTGTAAATCATCTTGCTTCCCCGTGATAAAATGCATGACCAGGTCTAGGATTGCATATAACTCTGGAAATGGTGTGACAATAGGGACAACCTGGGAGCATGAGGCCTGGAGGATTTGCCTCCTGCCCCTCCTTGTAATGTCCTTATAGCTGGCAAAGCATGTCTCCAGCTAAGTCTGAAGTATCTGCTCAAATGCAGGAATCCAAACTGGATCTCTGGAGGTTCACTCACAGCCTGTAACCAGGGGTCACAAACATAGCTCGCCTGAGCTAACCCAAGAACCGTCTCCACATTGAATGCACATTGAAGCCCCCACTCGATAAATACTTCAACGACCGTCGCCTGCTGATTCTAACCACTGGAGTGTCACTCGCTAACCTCTCCCAGCAGCCAAAGCTGAACTCGGCTTGGCCAACTGTGGAGCGTTCCTGGGACCACCCAACCTACAATACTTTAACCACCACCTGAAGAGAGCATCTGCATTCAACCCTACTCAACGCCCGCTTGTTTCCAGGACTGCCATGATCATACCTGCCAGACTGAGCCTGATCAGCTTGCATCAACATTCAAACCTGGGTCCTATGGAACAGCACACCAAGATTTGAATCCAAGTACTGTGACATTGAAGTTCCCTCGTGGTCCACTTGATACCTAGAGACTGTTTAGGTCACAATCCCTCCTCCTTTCAACCCATTATCATTTTATGGAAGTACCTTACCTACCACCCCTGGTACTACACTTAGAGTGCTACTTTCTCCAGTCTGTCGCATGTCTTCTGTTCTTTCTTTTGGTGCAGGTTTTTTAATATTCATCTCTTTTTGTTCTACTTGCAGGTGATGTGTTTTAATAAAGTGTTTATATTTATATGGAACCTTTATTGGACATTCCCTTTATTTTGGACTGTTATACTGTGTTGTTTGGGTCACTACTGGTACAACTTCACTCCCCACTTAAGGGTATTACCTTCACTCGACCCACGTTGCCACAAAAGATGAAGGACTTATATCTCTTGATTGATGCTGTTTTACCTTTATGATTGCATTGTGTTTTGGTTTGTAGATGTGTAAGGACTGAGTGGGACATTTTACCCCTACTCATCTGTGTACTCCTGCGAGGCAGAATACAATTCATCACAGCATGCAAGTGGTAACAGAACTTAAAATGTAATTTTATTCTATTCTATTAATTGAGTTTCAAACAATATAGTTTGAATGAATTGCTAACAAGGCAGAATAAAGGAACAAATTATATATTATCATATTGACTGGTATACACTTTTTTCTGTTATTACATCATCGTTACATATACTACCCACATTGGAAAGACAAATGAAGAAATACAAGTATAACTTTTGACTAAATGGCTTTAGGTATTCTCTGCAAAATAACTACTTTAATATTTGGCCTGCCGTTCATATGTATCATGGTTCATGCTTGGAACACTTTCAACCTTCTGTCCTCATTTCATCTATTGATATATGTTTATAAAGATGATTGTTCACATTGTCTGGTTCATCACAAGTCCCTAACTGTTGTACCATTGAAGGGTAGCCAGTTGGGTTTCGTTGTATTAGTTGTACTTAGAGTTTTGTCCTCTCCCATGCTGGCCCCCTAAAAAAGAGGGCTCCCTATGTGTGCTTGTTTAAGCTGTTCAACACTTTAAACCTTACAGTTTTCTCTGCTCAAAGCTGCACACCCAAATGAATACCATCCTGTGCTTCATAGGGCAGGTGTCTTTAAACTGTGGGCTGGCCCCCCAAGGAAGGATGCCCCAGAGGGGGCGCAAGACTCTTAAAACAGGAGTATGATTAGTTTAATAGAAATATAAGCATTAATGGGAAAATATAAGCATCTAGGGCTTGTTTGAAGCACAGAAAAAATATTTTTACTCAAGGGGGGTAGGGATGGCTCAGTATAACAAGGTTTGATGACCACTGGTTTAGGGTCAGGATTTCCCACTTGGCAAAGATATGCTCTGCCAAGAATGCGTGTGTACTCCACAACATATATTTAAGATAGGCATTGATGTAAATACCTTTTTGGTAAATGCTCTGTGTGTTGCACAATGGCTGGATGAAAATATGTTACCGTACATTGATATTATGAATTCTAGCTTTGAAAATAAATGCCTTCCAGTATCATTTTCCAACATTTAGATATGCATTGCAATCTGACAGGTGCCCTTTTTAATTTGACAGCAAGCATTGGGCATAAATCCCTAAAATGTGCCAAAGTTGTTATCTTTATTTCTCTCGCTCTTGCCAGGAAGACCTTTCTCATTCTATTCAGTGTAGGACTCCCGTCCATTATAATATTCCTAACAGAAGTCTCTACTCTCAAGAGACTTGTGAATGTGAAGCAGCATCGATGCAAACAGCCAAAATAAAGAAATGTCTAATCAATGTTATAAACAAATAAATACTTTAATTAAACACACAATTTTCAATAATAACTGAGTAAAAGACATTACAACAATCAAGTTGAAACATTCTTGGTAATGAGAAAGATTAGACAATAAAAACCACAATGTTCTTGCAGTTGCTGAAGGTTGCTGTGGTTCTAAGTGATGTTTGAGTGATTTGGACCGTGGCGATCATCAGGTTCTGTTTGACATCAGAGGTTTGACAGTGGATAGGTTGATGTCATGAGGCACATGGCGAGTCTGTTCGATGCTGTGCTTGACAGGTGCATTTCGGGAAGACCACCAGGGTCCTTCAACCATCAACTGGATCGGAGTTGAAAGGGCTGGTTGTTCGATCTGCAATTTGAGTGTTGCAGATGCAGCGAGGCTTGCTTGTTGGAGCTGAGCCAACCAGTGTGGTGGCCAACTGGTTAAAACGTGCAAAACCACAGTTCAAAAGTCAGCAATTGCAAAAGCTCCTGGAGGGTCCTGATAGTTCAAAGAGGATTTAAAGGGTCAAATCATAGTTTTCAGTGGTTTGACAATGACTTTGTAGAAATCCTGTCAGTCTTGGCTCTCAGGGGCTGTGGATTCCACTCCAGGTTCTGTGGGGTAAGAGTAGTCCTTGTTCTTGGGTACCCATACACGGAGGAGGCTGGCACATAACTGCAGGATCATTTAGCATAGTGAGGCTCTGGGTACTGGTGTGACTGGCAGAGAGGCGTTTCTTGCTCCAGCAGAAAATCATCATCAATGTGCCCTGGGGATGGTTGGGGGACAGAGTTTACCTCTGCCCTGTAACACTTGTCTTATCCTCATAAATGAAGGATTTTGGAAAGGAATGCTTGCCTAACTGGGTGCAAATAGATTCTTCTTCATGACAGAAGTCCTAAGATGAATGACTACTTCTTATAAAGGCAAAAGCCCACAGGTGATTGGAATAAAGCAAGCCTGCTTCAAGTGTCCAATTCCTGTCCTTGGACAAGTGGACTTTGCCTTCTTACATCATAGCCAAAGTGTTTTGTGTTCAAGGAAGTGCATGGGAAAAGGAAGGAAAAGTGAACACAGAGAGTAACAAGATGGTGGACTATATTCTCCGCTGTCTGGTGCTCCCTCTGTTTATACTAATACCACCCCCTTCCCTTGTCAATAGCATCAGAGGCTCTTTTTTCTATACCACACACTGGTATAAAGCTAGTCATTTTGGGATGTGGGTGCCCTTTGATTCCTGTTTCCTAATCTGGCCCTTCCTTGGTGGCTGGCTCACTGGGCAGAGGTGTTACCCGACCTCACAAAGGATCAAAATGTGAGCCATAGCAATCCAGTCTCCTACCCTGTCACTTGGCAGGCCAGGCTGTCTGACCAGATTTACAACTGCACCAGTATAGTAACTCTCATGGTTATGTGGTTTTTGAAAGAGGGGTGCTGTCTTACATGCAGTCGCTGTGTTGCAGAGACTTGGCTATCACATCAGCTGTCAAATGGGCACCTGTGATCCTTGGCCCTGCTCTGTGCCACTGGAGAGCAGGCACTGCAGATCAGAATTCTGATCCATCAGGTAGCGGTGTACACTATGATTTTGGCATGAAGCTTATGAAAGGGAGATCTGTTTGGCAGATCAACCTTTTTTTCTATGGAATTAACTGTATCTCCCTGTCAATTAATACAAATCCAAAAAGCCAAGCCATCTGCACCCGTCCCAGGTGGCAATTCCTCACAGGTATGATAAAATGTCCAACTATATTGGCTGCATATGCTGAACAGTTGTCATATTAACTTCTGATTTGATAAGAAAAATGGTATGCTGTGGGGGGCATACTAGCTAAAGCAATGGGGTGAGCCGAGGGTGTTCGTCCACCATAAAGTGGGAAGGCACATTGAAGCTGTTACATTTTCTTTTTTTTACTTTCTCGCCTAGTTTTACAATACTTGGCCAATGTGCAGCACCATGACTTTTGATCGCATAACCTGTGCTCTTTGATGGCAATAGCTTACATATGAAAATAATATCTGTCACGTGACTTGAAAACCACAGCAAAACCTCGGTATAGGATTTTTATTTTACTTATTTATTTATTTATATAGCGCTTATACACAAGTGAAGTGCTTCATATCGGATGGCAAAAACCGGCAAACGTAAATGGCTCTAATAGCAGCAGACACTATTGGGTTTGTCAGTGCCTGCTTGTGAGGGTCAGCGGGTACATGCTTGATCTTGGCCATCATCTTTGGGAGGGTGAATTGCAATTCTGCAGCAATGAAGGTCTTGGCACAAACACTCACTGAGGAAGTGATCTGTGATATGTACGAAGGGCGATGACAGCGATGCAGCTCCCCGCTGCATATTAGTTGCCTCATTAAATTTAATGATCAGCTCAACTACAGCGGAGTGCATGATGGCAGAGATGAAAGCGTTCCTGCTGTTTACATAACACAGGCTAAGTTGGCCGACAAAGGCAAGAATGAGGAACTCAACTCGCTTAGTTTTATCACAAGATCACAGTGTGCATGCACACATAGAGCTTAATTGGGAGCCGTTCTCAGCTGCTGCTTGCAACTGCGAACAATCAAGAGTCACTCAACACTGAAGCAAAACACACAAGCACAGCATGTTCCATTGAAAGCATTCGTTTCGTTGTGAGTGTCTGGCATACATTTTGAAAGGCGGGCAGTTTTTGAGTGAACCCTTCTCTTCATCAGACATGCACCTTCCTGTGTATGTTGTGTGAACACCTGAAATGCACACAAAAAACAATACAAAACAAAAAACACGTTTCCTCCAATTGTGGGTGCCTCAGCTTTGTATCACGCTTAGTAAAAGGAGAATGATTTGTTTAGCCAATATTTTCCGATTGCGTCATCCAATATTTATGCTGCCAATAAGAGGCGCATCTGCAGCTGTCAAAGTGACTGGCACTAACGAGTACGTCAGTCTCCTGGCATGGCTGAGCTCCCCTGCCAGCTCTATGATGCCCTGTCGAAGCATCAGGGAGGCGCGCTTTGTCAATCAGAGAGAATTGCTTTCTGGGGCCGGTGGGGCAGCCTTTCTGTAGCCAGTCCTCAGAGAAGACGAATAGCGGCAAAAGTAATTGTCGCAGGGACCTTATGCCTTGAAAGCTATTGGTGCATTCAAGCCTGTCTGAGACTCTGAAGAAATGTAGGCTTCAGCATGTCATCTGGCACCTCATGGCTGTGTGGTGGGTGTACTTTCTTCTGCATTGTAGGAGAATGCCTTCCATCTGTTAGTGCGCGCCAGGCAGATGGGGGCCTCTAGAGAGCTCACTGTGCAACAGGACTGTGCGTTTGGCGGCCTATGTCAAAGGTTAACGTATTTTGAACCGCTGCATTTACTATCGCATTCTCGGGGTTGAACGATATTGTGGTATGCATTCGATTCTTTACAAAGGTTCTTAAGTATAGGAACATTTTCGTTATGATTACATTGACGGTCTAAAAGCCAAGGGCCTCATTCCGTAAGATAAACTGCCTGAGGTAATGTACCACTATGTTACAATTATCATTCTGGCTTTTGGTGATGGCAAGATCGGTACATTGGGGATATTACGATTTAGCCGGTAAAAAGGCGACCATTCCAGTAAAGCAGTGTTACCGTTACTGGTGGGGTGACCCGCGAAATTACTGCTGCATTATGATCTCGCGTGGGCACATGAACCACCCTCCCAGTAATGCCATATCAGCCGGTATTACAGTTTCCGGTATTACCAGAAGAATAAATAACACTACTGCCTGAAATGGGAGTATTATGTTGGCCATCTTTAAGAAGACAATACGTTCCGAATCCACAATGTCCAGGTGCCATCCACTCCCGATACTTGTGGCAGCAGGATAGCACAACAAAAGAAGGCACACCTCCACAAACTGCACAAGCGTTAGCCAAAGTTCACTGAGGCATCACTCCCAGTATTAGCTGATGCTGGCATGGAGCATTCCAAGGATCTATTTGCGTGCATACAGCGGAAAACCTCTACACAGAGGAAGACTGCCATATGGGCCGAGATCATGGCAAAGCGGTCAGCATTGGGCACCTTACCCCACACTTCTAGGGTCTCCCACAAGTGGTGGGACGATTTAAAGGTGAGGTTGTGCGGCCTAATAGCGGACACAGGATCCTGCCGCAACAGGAGATGGAACCATGGAACCCCTCAAACTAATACCATGGGAGGAGACGGCCAGCTCCATCATTCACATGGAGCTGTGTCCCACAGTGATACAGGTGAGTCCATTTGATCCCATGTACATGTGAATGCAGTGACCATGAGCACGCATCCCCCAGAAGAGAAATACACCATGGGCAAATGTGTCACCACATGGCCATCACCGTAAACGCAGAGCGAGGACACACATATGCCACGGGATGCAGTGAAACGTTGCCATGAAAATGCACCATAGATGACATGTGTATACCAATTCAGGGACATATGAGAACCACCCATGCATTCCATGTACGTCCAAGTCCTCAAGTGATGCCCCACAGCACACACAAAACATGCCTCCTTAGCAGCCCAACAGATAGTGAGCTCATGCATGCACCATGTCCAGCCTCAGCAAGCACTAATATATCCCATCCCAATCATGAAAGAAGTGCATCCCTGGAACACACACAAATGTTGTATGAGTGCCCTGCAAGCTCATAAACAAGTCTGCAAGATGATTGACAGCATGTAATTCTATTTCTGGCAGGTACACAGTCCACGGTCCACAGACAGTGACAAGGCAGAACCCTCCACTGCAGGCACATCAGCTGCTACCAACTTTGACCAAGCCAGATGACTTATCAGTGGTAACAGGCAGAAGCACAAAGCTAAAAGGCAACCACCACCACTGGCACAGTTTGTCTTCAGCATCAGACTTGCCCCCATACTCCTACAATTCAGAAAATAACTCAATATCCACCTCTTCAAAGATTCTCTCCTCCTCAACACGTAGGCCATCAAATTGCCTCTAACGCCACCTGACTCGCTAGATGTCACCCGCCCCTCTCCCTACTGCCACAAGGTACAGCTGTACCCGTCCTCTGTGCCCCTCTGTATCCTACCACTGCTGTATATCCGTTCTTTCGTTACCTCTGAAAAGTGTACTATTATGCAGCTGTACTGTTGTATACCTCTGTAAAGCTCCTGTTATGTATCTGTATTGTATACCTTTGTAACGCGCTCTGTACCTTCTCAAAGCTAGGTCTGCGCTCAATAAATACAATAATAATAATAATAATAATAATAATAATAATAATAATAATAACCACCAATACCTCCTCCACCTCTACCACTACCCGAGACCAAAGTGGAAACACCATCTACCATTGAGGAAGACAACATCACTATGGTAATGCACAGTGGCCTCTCTACAAGCTAGGCAGGTGACACAGCTGTCACCGCAGCCACCACTGCCATGCAACAGCCACCATGTCCCATCAGTGGTGCACAGTAGTCAGGGTTCGAGCATGCCCTCATCTCCATCACGTGCAGCACAGCCACTGGTACATTGTCGCAGGGCCAATATATCTACCACTGATGAGGGGAAGGAGGAGGAGCATGACATGGCTGATATGTCTCCATGCTTCACCCCAGAGCCACCACAAAGCCCACGCAGACCACCACCTCTGCCTGTGATCAACATGGCATCAGTATGTGCAAGGCTGGAGGCCATTGAGCAACACTAGTCATCCATAGTGGCACTCGCGAGCCAGTAGCTCCATGAAATGGAGGCCATTTCTGAGTGCCTGCTGGGGTGTACCGACAGAATAGCCCGGTCTCCTGTGCAAGCCACAGCCACCATGCTCTCATTGGGATAAAGAGGGCAGGAGTATAATAAGTCCACCTCAGCCTCTGCTGGGTCACTCAACCAGGCCATACAGCTGAACCTACAGTTCATCCGGGCCCAGGGGTCAGATACATCCACCTCTGTAGCCCCCACAGAGGGCTCCCCACCCAGCACCCCAAGGCACCTCGCACAATGCCACCTCACTGTCAAAGAGCATGAGAAGGTCCCCATGACAAAGAGGGTTAGGAAATGACTGTTGGACTCTGCAAGGGGGAATTGATGGGGCACCTGGAGAGGGGTTTTGGGGAGGGGTATTGGGAAGTGGTGTTGGGGAGTGGAGTTGGAGAGGGGTGATGCTATCTTGGGGAATGCCAATTCACCTCTACACATAAAACATGTGTTCAACTTGAATCAATGCTAGGACATTCCTTATTGTGTGCAAGTGTATAATGTGAGACGTGACAATAAGGTGCAAGTGAAGTCCTGTGAGAGATGGTGCTAAGAAGACTTTTTCAATCAGTTTGTGGTGAGCCGAGTGCCCTTCCCTGGCCTCGACCTGCTCAGTGTGTGCTCCCACAGCACCCGCAGGCAGTGAATCATCCTGCTCTGGGGCTGGCAAGTCCTCATCCATGGGCCGGGGTATGTTTATGCATTTAGTTCTGTATTTATTTATTTATCAAGAGTCCAAGCCTGCAGGCATCAAGGCACACAACAACACAAGAGACGAACCAGAAAGACAGAATTGGCACACAAATCCGGACCAAGCCATTTAATCAAATAACAAAATGTGTAGGTCTTTTTTTCCAGCAGGTTTGTTTCCTGGTGTAGGTCTGTGGGTGGGGAGTTCCAGGCACAAGCTGCCCGAACTGGAAAGGATTGACCATTCCACTTGCTCGTCTATCCCTGGGGCAAACCAAGGGTTGTTTGTATCTGAAGGATTAGATCTGAAAGATGAATTAGATATTTGCCCTCTTCACATTTGTGATGCTCAATAACAATCGTTTTCCCCCATTGGACTACTTCATAATCCATTTAGTTGTTAGTTTTTGTTTAGGGCTGGCTCTTCACAGATGGTCTTGACCACCTTACGAGAATCAAAATGGCAAGAGGTGGGAGATAGCACAAGTTACTAAATGCTTTCAGGATACGATATGAAGATTAGGAGGCTGTCACAGGTGAGATAGAGAGGATGGTTTAGGTAGGACTTGGGAAATATACATGTTTTAATAATTTCTCAGAAAGTGATGATGGAGGGTGCAGGGTCGAGGTGCAGTGGCAGTGTCTTCCATGCTCTGGGTGCCCACTCTGTAAATGCTTTTTTTTTGGTGCAGGTTAGTTAGAAGGGTGAATGTGCAGAAGATGCTGCCTGGTTTGGTGTTTCTGTGGGTGATGGGTTTCAGTTGGTTATGGAGCTAGGATTTGTTTTTGTTTACTTGGATTGCTTTGAATACATTGCAGAGTCCTTTGAATGCCATTATGTGCTGTGTGGGAAGCCAGTGGAGCTGGGCTAGAGATAGGGTCTTGTGTGAGTGCTTGGGTAGGTGGAGGATGAGTCATCACTGTTAAAATATTTGCATACCTGAAAGTCAAACCACGCAGCTGCCACCTATATTAGAAAAAAAACAAGTGGTGAGGAGCCCAAGTTGCACAATGGTTCTCTAACAAATCCATTTAAGCTTCACTGCTTGACATAAGTGTGTCAATCTGGGCAAATCATTACATCTCAACGTGCTTTGTCTGACACACTTATCCATCCCTAGAAATGTTTCATTTCACACTGTACACTAGTCAAAAACCCTCAGGTATGGTATTTCTACACATGTAATAACAGTCTATATTGTACACCATAACGTTTGTTAGCCTCACATATGGCAACTTCTTGTTGTGTAACTTCCCATGATCTGCTCTAGTACCAATGACAGAAGTCATGTCATACTCCCCGACCATGATCTCGTTCTGCAATGTGTTACTGATGTCATGTGAAGCTCATCACCAAGGTCGGACTGTGGCATAGAATTGGCTCGGGCACCAATGAAAAAGCAGGGCACAGTTGCAAAAGGAAATTCATTCCTTTTGTAACAGAATGTTTGAATAGTACCCAAGGTGGAGTTTTTTGATAAATGTAATGCAAATTGTGCTATGTAAAGAATATGTATCCAGCAACAATGGTCAAACACGTCCAACCGCATAGTGTAGTAATTCATCAGACTTGCCCGCATTGGCCAACAAAGTGGCCCACTTCGACCCAAAAAACTGGCCCACACTAGCATTTTGCGACTTTGGTTCATCTGAGCCTGCCCATCACTATAAATGAACTAGACTGAACAAAAACCCTGGCACGGAGTTGGTCCAGAGTTGCAGTCTGCTGCAGTCCAACCCCTTTGCTCCTGCTGGTGCTGCTGTCCTAGTCTGTTTACTACCTTCATCGAAATTACTGGGAGGAGATTTCAACAAAAACCTGCTCTCCCCGCGGAGTGGCCGCGGTGTGGGTGCAGAGTTGCAGTCTGCTGCAGTCCAACCCCTTTGCTCCTGCTGGTGCTGCTGTGGTAGTCTGATTACTACCTTCATTGAAATTACTGAGAGGAGATTTAAACAAAAACCTGCTCTTCCCGCAGAGCGGTGGCCGTGTTGGTGCAGAGTTGCAATCTGCTGCAGTCCAACTCCTTTGCTCCTGCTGGTGCTTCTGTGGTGGTCTGTTTACTACCTTCAACGAAATTACTGGGGGGAGATTTCAACAGGAGCCCACTCTCCCCGCAGAGCGGCAGCAGAGTTGGTGCAGAGTTGCAGTCTGCTGCATTCCAACACCTTTGCTCCTGCTGGTGCTGTAGTGGTAGTCTGTTTACTCCCATATACAAGGGGTTGAAAACCCCAAATTTGCTCACTATTAAGTGGGCGCTCTACCTTGTTGCAGGGGTAATTAAGCATTCAATATAACATGAGGTAGTTAGCCAGTTTGTCAACAGTTAGACCAAAAAGTGAAAATTAGTCTATTCGGGCTCAAAGTACAAAATCTTAATTTATTCAAACATTCAATAGTATAAAAGACAATTTGACTTGTCAGATTATAAAACACTTTAAAATACAATCCTTCTTGTGACAGTTTGTCCTCTAGGATGGGGACTAGTGTTAGATTAGTAAACACAGTTAGTTGTCGACAAAGTTCAAAGCAATTGCTAATGTACACTTGGCATGCTCTAAGAGAGAGTTAGATTTTCTGATTATAGTATATCTATAAACTAGAGCTTAGGACTCAACATGATTCTGTTCTCTATTGTGGATAGCAGAACATTCGTCAGGTGAATGGTCACGTTGGTTGTGGTGATACTAAAACATACAGTTCGCCATGATTACATCAAACGTTTTGCTTATGACGAAGAATTGCTGATTTTTTCTGTATGGTATAACTGTTGAAAAACAGACAAAAGAAAGGGGAAGCTTTAGTTGCTCCATTCCTTTAGTTCATTATTATCATTATAATTATGCTCAGGCAGGTGTATAAGTTACCTGCTTAAGCGTGAAGTTAGTCTCTAGTAGTTGGTGTCCCCAAGAACATTGGGACTAATCATCAGCGGTCTGGTTCAGCCTTTAATGTAGTAGTTCCGACCTATGAATAAATATCAGGGAGACTAGTCCTTAGATTGTCCAAAATGTTTGCCCCTCCTCCTTTGTATCTCTTTGCTTATCGCGTAGTTGCCTTTAATTAAAGAAGAACAACATACCTGTTGCTTCTTAGAAATGTGGTTTCCTCGAAGTATCTTCTAAGGGTTTGATACTTCTATTATTGGTGGTCTAGTCAGTTTTGCCGGATTCTAGCTCGGCTGTGTAAATAGTAGCTTGCCGTATCTAGGGTAAAGCCGGCATGATCTTAGTGGGGCTAGTCTTAGTTTAAAACATATAGACATGTAGTATTTAGCACTATTGTTTAAATTGGCAAAATTACCTTGTTGGTCGAGGCGTCCTCTCGAATGGAGGCTTTCTATCTCCTAGATCGGGTTCGTAGTCTTTATAGGTCGAGTGTAGTAGTGCCTATTAGGAGGTAGAGAGGAGTAAGAAATCTCCCTATGAAGCATGTATTCTTGTTTTTTTAAAAATGAATAGTTTCCAAAATTATAGTGCCGAGTTACAGAGAATTCTTACCTTTTCCGCTCTCTCTGTGACTCGGGATCTTGGTAGCCCAGAGGTTGGGGCGTGGGTTCACGCTTAGTGGGGTAGTCAATACCAGTATGGTGTCACTAGATTATAGTTAAGCTTATTAATGTTCTCTGGGTGAGTTTGTACTGTCACTGGGTCTATTGTATTTTATCACACGATTTGGATTGAATTATATTTAGCTCTTGGGACTTACCTAATTAACTTTACACCCGTACTATGGTCCTTGTTGTGTACAGGGTCTCACAGTAGATCTTGGGCATTCCGCACCGCGCGTGAGATAAATTTCCGATGTAAACACTGTTTGGTGCGCCATCTTGAGTATTTAAAAGTTAAGGGCTATAGAAATGAAGTCCTTTCTTTATTTTTAGTATTGAGCCGCGAGCGCCATCTTGAGTATTCGAGAGATGAGAGGACGATTAGGCTAAGTCCTTTCTTTATTTTTAGAATGAGATGGGTGTATCGTTATTTATTTGCACAGTGTGCCATTATATTTTATAGAAGGGGTTCAGCAATTGAAAAATGTAAGTTAATTATTAAGAAAAAAAAAAGAAATGACTAAGGCGGCAACAACGTGGATGTTACTGTACGGGGCTCTGGTATTAACGTCTGTCAAGTTCTAATATTATGCAGGCGTCTCTGTGTCTACTCCTATCTATGATGTGATACAGTTCAATGTGAGTAGATAGTTAGGGATGAGGTCTCTAACGGCATGGTTTGTCCTGTAAGACATAAAAGGTTAGATGTTTGACTGGTTGTGATGGTGTTGCAAAGCTGTTACTAATACTATAGCATCTATCTCAAGGTTAGTCCAAAGGTAAGCATATGCTAGGGTCACTTAGGGCAGCTCTACGTGGTTAGTTTATTTGGATCTATCATAGCTAGAGATAATTTCCGTTGCTAGGACGGGAGTCGTAAAGTGTATTCGATTATTGGTTTAGTTTGTGCCATTCAATGGCCTCGTTGAGGCCTTCTTTATCGCTATATGTTTGGAAAATAAGTTTTTGTTCTTTTTCAAACAGGATTTTTTTCTTCAGTCTGCCGTCATTCCTTTTGATGGCCATGAGTATGGTCCATTGGAAATCTTCATGTCCATGGTTTTTTCTATAACATGTTTGACCATTGGAGCAAGAATGGTTTTGTTCTTTATACAGCTTCAATGCTCAGAAATCCAACCTTTAATGTTTTGAATCGTCATCCCTATGTATTTCAAATTGCTGCTACTGACTTTATTGCCTATCGTTGTAGATTTTTTATAGGCGAACATAGGGCATTGCATCTGGTTTGGTGTTTTATCAAAAATGTTCCATTGTTTTTTGACAATATTATTAATAGTCAGGCTGAGATTAGTAAAAGCATTGACCAAGACTATCCGCTCTTCTAGAGGTTTCTTAATTTTGTCTTCGAGGAGTGCCTTGCAGTTGTTATTACAGGCTCTTTTAGAAGCCTTTTTATAAGTTGTCTAGGGTATTCACTCTCTTTTAGTTTACTCTTTAGAAGCTTAGCCTCTGTTGCATATGCTTCATTAGTATTGCTGTTCCTTTTAAGCCATAAAAACTATCTGTACGGTAAGTTATTTTTAAGCTGTCTCACGTGGTGACTATGGTAGTGGAGAAGGCTATTCCTGTCTGTACTTTTGTGCTATGGTTTTACCTGTAAGTGTCCTGCTTGGTGGAATATAGTCAGATCTAGGAAGTCGATCGCCTCTTTTTTTATGGTCATTGTACATTGTAGATGGCGGTTTTGTTGGTTAAGCCAAGTGAGGAATTCAAATGCTTGCTCTTGTGTTCCTTTCCAGATGGCTATTAAGTCGTCGATATAGTGTGACCAGCATAGGAGATGTTGTTCGAATGGATGTTGTGTGTAGATACATTTCTTTTCAAAGAACCCTACATAGAGGTTTGCAACACTTGGAACCATTATGGCTCCCATCACTGTCCCCTCGGTTTGCTGGTAGAAAATACCTTGAAACTCAAAATAAATTTCAGTTAGGGCTATCTCTATACACCAAAGTATGAATGAAGTTGGTACTGGGTCTTGATCAATTCGAGTCAGACGAATTTCTTCTATGGTTTCGATAGTTTCTCATTGAGGGATGTTCGTATAGAGGTAAACTTTATCAAAACTGATCAGATATTGTGTTTCCATGTCATAGGGGAGGTTCTCAAATTGTCTAATGACATATTTTCTGTCCTTAAGGTATGATTTCATTAATACTACGTAGTTCTTCAGGTAGTGATTGGCATAGATAGAGAGGGGTTAAAGTATAGAATTAATACCTGCTACTATTGGACATTCTGGTGGTTTAATGAGTGATTTATGAATTTTAGGAAGTCAGTAAAAAGTTTGAGTAGTGGATGTGGTATTGATTAGGAACTGACATTCGTGTCTGCTCAGCCATCCTCCTTCTTTGGCTTTAGTTGCTTTCTGTTCGATCATGCTTAGAAGTTCTTTAGTAGGGTCTTCTTGTAATTTTTTGTAGTAAAGACTGTTATTCAATTGGGTAAGGCATTTGTTGATATAAGATATCTTATCTAATATCACAAAGCCACTCCCCTTGTCTGCTCTTTTTATAATGGTGATGTTGTTGTTAGCTAGTGTATTTAATGCTTCTGTTTTGTTGTTGATTAGATTATGGAACATGGGAGTATTTTTCTTTTCGAGTTTATCGACTTCCGGCAGTACTCTTTTCTCAAAGATCTCTGATTCGGGCGAGTTAGTATGTATTGGAGGGCTGAATGTAGATGGATTTTTTAGCCCTGTATAGTTGACAATAGAAGAGTCTTCCCTTTCTTGAGTTTTGTCTGCAAAGTATTCTTTTAGGTGGATCTTTCGCATTAGTTTCTGGAATTCACTCTGAAAAAGGAATGGGTCATGTTTTTTAGAGATCAGATAGCTTAGACCTTTTATTAAGCACCTGATTTTCTATGGGGGTCGGTTCATATTTTGAGAGGTTAACTAGAAGCGAGTGCTGCTCCTTCGGTGGCGTGGATCGCCCTTCCAGTTCCCCTTGTTCGGGCCTTGTTATAAAAAAATTCCTTGAGGGATTACTCTGTTGGCCTCGACCTCTTCTGTAGTTATGACTTTTTCCTCTCGTTGGGATGGGAGTGGAACTGCCTGTAGGGGTGTTATTAGGATCACTAATATCGTTCCTCAAGTTATAGGAGGTAGCTCGAAATCTAACCCTTCAGTTTCGGTTTTGTGGACCACTCGGCTCTTTTGTGGTGATTTTATAGCCTTTTTGGGTATATGGTTATGCTTTTTCGTGGCTGTATTTAGTTAAGTCTTTTTTGAGGCGTTGGATGCGTTCAAGAGTATTTGTCTGTTTGAAATCCTTTATTTCCTTTTCTATTTCTTCTAAGCGTTTTTTCACGTTGTCCAGAAATATCAATTTCTTAATGTCTTCTTCTAGTTTTTTTAGATCAATCTCTATTTTCTCTGACACTTCTTTGGCTGTGTCTATTATTAAAATGAGCCAGTCACGCCCACATGGCTATATAGCGCCACTGGAGCTTAAATTTAGCCATGTCTAAAAATAGACAGGGTTCATTATGAACTGTTAGGCCTTGGGGTAATGTTTTATTTTTTAAATATTCAGGCATTATTGCCCTGTGGAGTTCTGTTCTGATTAGTCTTTTCCTTAGTTGGATGATCCTGTCCCATTCGGTATTTGGATCTTGGTTGGTTTATATTATTAATGATCGAAATGGCATTCCTTAAAGCTGTTGCATGATCGTCACTATATCTGTGAGTTTTATCTTCTGTCATATTAGGTGTTATAGTAGTGAATTAATAAAAATTGAGGAGGTCGCGATTTGAGAGGTACTGGGAGGGTGAGCCTAAAAGATTGGGCAGTTAAAGGTACTTCATTGAAATTACTGGGAGGAGATTTCAACAAAAACCTGCTCTCCCCGCAGAGCGGCCACGGAGTTGGGGCAGAGTTGCAGGCTGCTGCAGTCCGCGGCATCCGGGTGCTTCAAGTGCGGTGCGCTGAAGTTGCGACCATCAATAATTCAAGAGCCAATAATGGAGGAAGATAGAAGACGCCTGAGAAGCCAATGGCCTTTGTGGGAAGACTGGGGCATGAATCTGAGAAGCCCGTTAAAAATGTCCTCCCACTCGAAGAGACTCGTATCTGCACCGGCGTGCATTAATATAACAACGGAAGCCGTCGACAAACCAGGTATGCAGACTCCCGATTCCATTTTGGAATGTTCAATCCATTGTGTGCAATTACGAAGTACTATAATAAGCTCCGCTGAATACTCAACCCCCAATAAACAAATCTCGCCCCCACTCATTAAAATCAACTGTGAGTCCTCAGTAACCATCGCTGCAGACCCGCTCCGACTCCAATAAAACCAACAACTCGGGCAGGAGAGGCAAGACAGGCGGAAGGAAGTGGTAAGAGAGAAGGATCGAGGCCGAGAACAAGGGAACATAACCTTGAGAGGGCGTAGTGAGGAGCGGGGGAGTGAGGAGGCCTGCTTACCGGAGATCGCGGGCTGCCTCCCTGCTAAGGGAGCCATGCTGAGCGTGGTTTCCTGAAGAGAAGTAGAAGTGCACTCAGAGCCGGAAAAACAGGAGTGGTCACCGAGTGCCAATGATGAGAATAGCGAGAGGGAGGAGAGTGTCACCCGGGAGGGAGAGTCTCAAGAGGAGACAGCTACGAATCCCCTGACAGAACTGGCGTCCGTCCTTCTGACCCTCCCGGCCCAGAAAAAGTACAATCGGGGGCCCGACAAAGGGCTCAGCCATTGCGGGCCCAGTAATTCACTTTCCCCCCCGAGGAAACTGGACAGCCTAACGTTTCTAAAAAGGTTTCCATAGAAGTACACCCAATACCAGAAAGAGAAGACTTGAGCAGCCCAAATGACGTTGCTGTTGACGTTCAACGTATGAGTTTACATACTCACCAAGACAAAAACACCTCAGGAATATCATCTATTATTTAAACGAATGCAACATCATTAAAGGAAACCTTGCCCCGAACATCCTTACAGCCTGAAGACAATATGAAAACCGCGCTAGACTCGAGCCCTGTAAAGGTGAAAGTGCCATCTACATCCTGAGGGCTAGAGCAGGTCGCCGAAGTTTAAATATCGGCCAGCGACGAAAGGGCTACTGCGGATCAACAAAGCAAGAGAATAAATGACAATAAATATTTGAGCAAGGCAGCAACGCATCGGAAAGCACAAAAAAAGGGGCTCTCAGAGAACATCAATAAAGCCCTCAAATTATGAACTTCTGAAAAAAGATTTTTAGGAGAAAAGCAATGGTACCAGAAAAAGTACTGAATGAAATCTCGGACATGGACATACTAGAGAGCATTAACATTCCTCAAGACTGTGACCCTTTGAAAAAAACGAGACCGAGGATAATTGAGACCTCTTTTATTATTCATACATCAATCCCAGACGATAGAAGCAAAGGTCTTACAAAGTCCACACCATTAAGATGGCACTTTGGACAAGACCCGACGAAATTGAGCCAAGACGCCATTGAGAAAGCACAAGATCACACAACCCCAACAGTGACCCGCAAGCACAAACTCACTGTGGGCCCATTCCATATACTGTGCCACATAAACTATTGAAAACTTCCCTTTAACGGCTGCTGCCAGGGAAATCACTGCGCAGCCTAGTAAAAAGGTAGAGAACATCGATTTAACAGCTCCAAAATGCGACAGACTGATGATGGATCTGCTTAACAAGGGTTATATAAATGAGGAAGAAGGAAACGGTGGTTTATTACCCGCAGCTCCAAGTATTAGAGCAACCAGGAGATATGAACAGACACGTTCATCCAGAAATTGCGACATAAATATATCGCAAAGAAAATAACGAGGTCCAAGTGATACACCACAAACAAAAGATATGCCGGAGAAAAAGCCTGACCTCTTGACTATCATGGCAACTGTCACAATAGCACTAGCCCCGTTCAGTAAACTTTATGAAGCCCTAAATGATACATTAAAGGACCAAACATCGCTTATTGCCTTGATGCATACTAAGATGACTTACTTGGAGAGCTTCATAACGGCTAAAGAGTGGGGACCAGACGCAATATAAAACCAAAGGCCTGACCATGATAGAAATCGGGGTGAAGCACACCACAACGTTTCTATTAGCCTGGCCAAATCAAGAAGCAACCTTAAAGAGGCTACAACACAAACCGAGATACAAAAAAAATAAGCTCACTCTATTCTACACCCTGACACGGACCCAGAAAGGCCTGTTAACAGAGAAGATCAACTAGCGAACAAATTAACAACACTGGGAGGATCACTGGAATATCAAAAGGCCCCTCAACTGCAAATGGAAGACAAGGAAATGAAAGTAAGAATTGGAAAGAAAACGGCTGCATTTCTTTAGACCAGGAGGGCATTTTATGCATCGCAAATCCAGCAGTAGAACTGCAAGACAAAGGAAAAGAAACAAGCACTATCAATTTATTTTCCTTTGGAATATTCAACCAGGCACTTTGTTCAAAAGAAAGTGTGTCAGTGTCCAAAACATTCTTACAATTGTAACCATCTGTAAGACAGCAGAAAACAAATAAATAAGTGCAGAAAATTAAAGATTCTAAGGAGCAAAACAACAAAGGCCATCGTATGGAATGGAGGAGAGCAAAGGGCTCTCAAAATGTCCCAAAACGGAAAGCCATTAGTAAAAAAAAGCGACTCTCCTTTTCGGAAGAAATCATGGCAACATTAGCAGACTTGATGAATATGAGTACATACAAAATTGAGGACTCAGAATCTGATTTCAATAATCTACCAAGATACAAAAGGAAAGCAGACTCAAAGGAGAAAAAACACCTTAATGCTGAAACCAAAAAAAGGTCTTCATAATTGAATCAACTTCCTCTGGCTCAGCAACGGGACACTCAACGAAAGATAAGAAACCTCAATCTCATATAAGGAGCCCAAGAAAAACTCAAGTAACATTGCCAAGGCAAGATAGAGAAACATCCCCTGTGACCACTTCTAATACCAGAAGAGAGGACCGTTGAATGGAGTCTAATGAAAAAAGACGTACTCGGGGGAGTAGAAACTTAACCAGTAGGTCACCATGTCGCCCCACTAGAGAAACGAGGGGAAGGAACAAGCGGAGTCAAACTAATGAAAGAAACAACTCATCGGAAAGACCAACAGCAATTCTAGAGTCAAGAAGAAGAACAACAAATGCACCCATGAGGAAAATACAAAGTTATTGTATTTTCAAATTCAAATAAACAAAAAAGCATGATGACAACTTAACTTTGAACAGAACCACAATAATGGGACTATTTAAACAAATACCAAACTTACGGCAACTACATAATGATGACATCTGGATAGTGGAACCCTGCCACAGTGGCAGGAGAGATTGTTCCTTTCTTCACATCCATTCAAAACTAATAAAAAAACTATTAAAAGATTAAGAAGATAGCTTTAACATCCTGTGATATGACATGAAAGAACTAAAGCAAGGTTGATATAATTATGAAGAGGAAAGAAAAGACAAACCACATATAAGAACAGAGGGAGAAAGGAGCTTACTCGACCAAAAAAGGAAGATTGAACACACCAATAAAAAATCCAGAACTGACAGTAAAACCTGGGAAAAAGTATCAAGTTGAAATATGGATGATAACAAATTTGCTAAGACAGACAAAATCCACTCTGCCCAAGTGATAAATTCTTAAGGACATAACAGAACTACATGCAACATGCAAGATGAAACATATGGGGAAGACGAGAGAGACCAGGAGCGCCGGCCCTTAGGACCAACAAAAAAATCAAAACTCAGTTTTGACCTTGATACAGCAAAGAGCAATTATTCAAAAACTGCAATAAAAAGAGATAAGATCCTCAAAATTACCGAACCAAAAAGGTGGACCTGGTCAGCACCTCCTTCTAAATCATCTAACAGAATTTAGCCATCAGTAGAAGGACTAGAAGTCCTAAATTCGGGAAATGAAGACCACACTACTGGGGGCAAGGCACCTTCATCAAAATGGCCTCCTGGAATACTCGAGGATTTGGCCATTTGACAGCCTCTAGCGAGGTGGATCTGAGTTCCTTAGATATCATATGTCTCCAAGCGAATTGGCTTACTACGAAGCCTCACTTGGACGGCTATTCAATAGCATTCACATCCGCTAAAAATGGATCAACAGGGAGGTCGACTACTGGCCTTATGACAGAAATTCACTCAGGCTTGGACTTGGATATTTATGCACACGTCTCAACATCACCGTTTATACAGGGGATGCTACTTACTTGGAAACGTAGGATAAGTCACAATGGATCCGTAACAAGGGAAACTATTGTATTAATAAATACGTATTGGAACCCGGATGCAATCAAAAATGACTCCTACCTAACTATCATAAATAACACTTTGGAAGAGGCATTCTCAAATCATCATTACGACCACGTAATTATTACTGGCGATTTTAATGCAATCTGTGCAGGTATTGGTGACCAAAGGAAACATCTCCCACGATCTGCCCCAATCTTCGAAAGAGGCAGACTATTGGAAAACTTAATGGATGAAAACGATTTCCATAACCTCCATTGGACAAGACACAGATCTAATATACATATACCAACTTGGGAACGCAATAACCAACGCAGTACGATTGATCACACTTATGTTTCAAAGGAACTGCTGGGGTTGATAGACACCTTTGCAATTATCCGAACTGTTAATAGTGACCACAACATCTTGAAAACAACTTGGTCTGTCCCTAGGGAATCAAAGTAGAAAATGCCTTATGACTTAGAGACCACACAGAGAGGAAATAGATTAAAATTATCAGAAAAAGCGATTAAGGATATGACTAGCCAGTATCAAGAGATCACAGGTAACAAAATTGACATTTTTCGAGCAACGAAGTAGATTACACGCCCCTTTTACAGATCTATACCCAGAAAAGTGGGAAGAATCTAAATGGAAGCAAACACCATCGACATAGATACGATAACCAACTGGTAGCAAGAAAAAAAGTCTTACGACAACTAGTGTGCGTTTAAAAAAAATCTAATACTCTGAAAATCCAGAAACGCATGAAGCAAGCAAAAACACAATATAAGCATTGGCTAGTACAACACAGGCATACTTTCTACCAGTTGGATGCAGAGGAGATGCTATGCGCATTAAGGGGAAAGAACTCAAAAGATTTTTGGTCTCTGATAAGAGGTACAAATGGAACTAATGAGGATCTCTTGCAAAACAACGTCGAAGAAGCTCAGTGGGTTGCACACTTCTCTAATTTATATAAACCACTGCCAATGGCAAACCACCTAATACCATCTAGTGCCTTGACGACATGGGGAATCGCGGAAGATATGGAAACAATCCTTAAGAAACTAACAAACTCAAGAGCACCCGGCCCAGATGGCATATCAAATTTAGATCTAAAGAAGCACCCAGAAGACTGGGCAAGATTTATGGGGAACATTTTTAAGAACTGCAATAAAGTAGAAGAGATCCCAATTTCATGGAGGAGGGCTACGGTGTCCCTATATTTAAGGCAGGTGCAAGAGACGGTCCACACCAATACTGTCCGATAGCCCTTCTCAATGTGATTGGCAAAGTGTTTGACTCTCTCGTTCTGGACGCTTTTCAGAACTGGCTGAAATCTTCCGACCTGTCGGATCCGTTTCAATCAGGTTTTATAAAGAACTCACGGACAAGAACGAACATACTCCTGTTGAGCACCATCAAAGCAAGGATTATGCAGAGCGGACCAACAGTATATATGGCACTCATTGACCTGGTCCAAGCATTTGTAAAGGTCATTAGAGAAGAAACTAGGAAATAAGAAATGCCCGAAGTCAATAATAGGGCCTATTCGAGCACTTTACCAGGAGACAACTATGAGAGTGAGGCTCAATAAGTCTGGCCAGCTATCAGAGGAAATTAAGACAGCGAGGAGCATTAAGCAGGGGTGCACATTGGCCCCAGCTTTATATAACGCCGACATAGCTGACTACTCTGATATTGAAAAGGTGTTAAGAATGTTCCCACCAACAGTAGGAGGAGTGAAGATAACAAGGATACTATACGCAGATGACATTATCCTCCTAGATTTAACCCCTATGGTATTACAAAAACAGATTAACAACTTGTCCCAGTATTTGAAAACTAGCAATCTCGAAATGAATAAAGCAAAGACTAAGATAATGGTCATGGAAAAAAGTTTTAAAAAAATAGGAAAAGGCCAAATGGGATGCCGATGGTTTTCAACTAGAGAGAGTGAATGCCTTCAAATACTTGGGAGTAATGATAAGCAGCAACCCGATGCAAGATTTCCTCTTCTCAAGAATAAAAGCTCTGACGTCTCAAACTAAGGCAATAGATAAAAAGTATGGATGTTACTCGCTGATCCCAGTGGTTAATTTTTTTTAAGATAAAGTAACTCCGAGCTTCACATAGGGGATGGACACAATGCCTTTTCTACCAGCAACCCTCTGGTTAAAAATCGAGAGTTACTTTTGGAGAAAAGTCCAAAGACTTTCTCAAATTACACCTATTACTCTTATCAGAAGAGAAACATGTCTACCACCATTGGCGGCAACAGCCACAAGAAACACGCTGATGCTCTATAGAAAAGTTATCACAGACCCCAGATCGAAGATTCTGAACAGCATCAATACAGAAATAGAATAACTTAATGACAAAATGGGCTTCAACTAACAAAACAACTCTGGCTGACTTGGATACTACTGCATCAGAACTTTCGGCAAACGCTAACAAAGTCATTAAACTACTAATAGAAATGGATTGGATTACAACTCTCGCCTTGGCCAGTAAGTATAAGATAACAAAGGACATTCCAACAACGCCAATGAAAGTGAACACAGTGCGAAGCTACCTGGAGAAATTCCTGGACAAAACCTTGGCCAGACTATTTCTAAAATTCAGATTGAATCAGATTAAGACTTACGAAGTAAAGGCTGCAAGGAAGCAAACAACCGCTAATAAATGTCGATATGTTATGTTAGGGGATCTTGTAAAGCGCACTACGACCCGAAGGTATCCTGGCACTGAGAGAGAAGAAAACCTTGAAAAAGGAAAAGCGTATATAAAGTCAGCATATCAGTGATGGAAAAGGTACATTTAAAGTAGTTTTCTGAAAAGGAAGAAAACCTCAGTTAATCTGAGGAAAGGAGGCAGAGAGTTCCACAAGTGGGGAGCTGCCACAGAGAATGCTCGGCCACCCACTGCAGCCTACCTAAACCGGGGAACCTCCCGGAGACACAGGTTGGCAGAGTGAAGGCGTAGTGGGACCATAGGCTACAATCTTTTCCTGGAGAAAGACTGCTCCCCGCCTATGCAAAGCACGGTGTGTCAGGCAAAGGGACTTAAACTTGATATAACACTCAACTGGAAGCCAATCAATCTGGATCAAGATTGGTGACGCAAGAGAGAAATGAGGTAAGCAGATCACCAGCCGAGCAGCTGAGTTCTGCAGGATCTGGAGCCTATGGATGTGATATTTGGGCTGGGCAAAAAGAACCGCGTTGTAATTCTCGAGGACTCCTGAGACTGTTGGTGACTTTGGGTCTAACCCTAAGTTACTAGGGGAATCCAGACATGGAACCCTTGCTCACTAGTCTTAGAGAGGCACAGCTCCACCCTACTGATGAGGTCCAACCAGCTCAAAACACGTGTCTGGGGTTGCTGTTGGTACTCTTGTTCAGAGGAGAGTTGCCTAGCATTTCGGTGCTGGACCCGTCCCTGGGCAGGACAAATACTAAGATGTTTGGGATATTTCTCCTCTGTGAAAGTGAGCTAAAGAATCTGGGTAAGGCTCTCGCAACCAGGACTAATGTCTGGTAGAGAGACTCCCAGGACCACCCTTGTTTTTTGTGGCAATCACAAGGGCCCGTTAATGCTGAGGAAGGAAGGAAGGAAATCACCCTCTTAAGCATTTTAACTTTGAAGAACCCTGATTTACAGATCGCTCTGTGAATCATGGTGTTTTTGGCAGTGCACTGTGTTCAAAGTTTTATGAATTAGGCCCCACGTGTGAATGTCTGTTTTTTTGTTGCATATCGCATTTGTCTGTAAAATTTAAAAGGAAAATCACTGAATCACAAGAAATAAAAATGTATTGAAAAGGAACTACCCTGGCACAGGGAGCCATTGGATTGGGTAAATCAGGAGCGTATCGTACCCGTATTGTCACAGATGGTAATAAAAACGTTTTAAACAGTAGTGCCATTTGCCTATCCTGTTGCTGTCTCTGAGGTTTACTGAGCGGATTCTGTATTTGTGAGAAAAAAAAGTGGTTGAAGTTCCAAATGACAACCTGCATATTCTGACTGTGGCTAGAGAGTGACAGAGTCGCGAGACAGTGACGGGCATAGAGAGGGATACTGGAGGAGTCTTTGGCGGTAAAGAGCCCACATGCTCCGACCCTTTGAGTGAATCCGATGAATCTACAATCGCAGTTTTGAAACTCATTTTGCACTGCACTTGTTAGCACATGTCCTGTATCCACGACAAAATGTGTGCATTAGGCCCCAGCACCATTTTAATGTGCGGAGGTCTGTGGAGCTGTGTTAGGCAGGCTTGCAGTGCCTTTAAACCAGCAATGGGAAGCAGAGTGAGTAAATGGGCCTAATTCACAAAGCGTTCTGCATTGTGTGCAGTACGTGTTGCCATTGACCCAAGCATACCCCATGATACGGGTCACTGTCCCCCAACAGCAGTCCGCTGCCTGTCTGATGATCAGTAGAGGCTGACGCTGTGCCTCTTGCGTGTAGGTCTATTCATAATGCACTCTTGACTGTTGCGAACTTAGCCCCTTTATTGAGTCCACGCCACAGGTGGTGGCAAAGCTGCTTTCTTCCTTGCTCACGCATGAGTAATCTACCTGGCCCTGACTAATGCAGGCTACTCTTCTTCCCTCCATGTGGTGCTGCTCACAGCAGGCTAACCCAGCCACCCACTAACATATCAAATGTCCTGGGCTGTCAAGGAAATGTAGCAATGTCTCTGACTCACACTAAATCCTAAAGCAACTTTCAAAACATACCTTGCTCTGTTTGCACATGGAATCTTATTTGTAGGCCACACCTCTGGTGTCCCACCAGCTACCTAATTTCAACACTGAAGTGTAATGTACGCTATCTGCTTGAGCCCTACAGGGTCACGCAGATCACAAATAAATACTTGCTTTGCATGGGATGCAGCCCTGCGCGCCAATGCAGCTACACGCCCAGGACCATATCAGCAGAATTATTTATGAATGTATCAAAATGAACTATTCCAGCAAACGCATGCTGACGAGTGCACCTGTCCTGTAGTGTGCAGCAGTGGTGCCTCGGCTTGCCCAATGCCCTTGCAACAATGCCACCCGCCACCATGTCCTCGAGTAACAGTAAAATCCTGTCGCTCATGGGCATGGTGGGGGCTGCACTGAATGAGCAGCCTGGAGCACTGTTCTCAGCCATCCCTGCTGTACATGCGCAATGCAGGCCCTCCCAGGCCAGCAATGAAAGCCGATAAACTTGGCTGAAAAGGATGCCTGGGGGTGTCAAGAAAGAAACGCCCCCAAAGGCATTCTTTTCCTCACCCATCTCCCTGTCCTGTCCCTCAGACAGAACAGGGTGTTGTCAGACTTTTCAAACCCCACCCCAGTCTGTGCAAGAGATAGGACAGGGGGTGGGGAGCTGAGAGAGTGTCAGGTGGCTCAGTTCCAGCCTCTGAGCATTGACCCTCCTCCTATACAGAGGAGGGTCAATGCTCAGATGCTGGGGAGGCTAAGGACTATGCTACAGGACTATGTAGGGGAGGCTAAGGACTATGACACAGTGATGTCACTGTGGAGCCCCACCCACATGCTGGAACTTCACAGAAACGAAACCAAACAGTTTGGTTTCGTTTCGGAGAAATTCCAGAATTTGGGTGGGGCTCTCCAGTCCACACTGAGTGCCGCAGAGAGTTGCAGGTTGGGATCCATCTGAGTTAAGTGCTTTTTGGTTTTAACTTTTTTTCATGTCCTTTGAACGGTCTGTGTGAGAGGGGCTGTCGCTGCCAGCTGAGTGCTATTAGCAGGCTGTCTACTATTCAAAATACGAAAGCAGTTTATCACACAGGAGTTTTTTTAAATATAAGCAGAGCTGAGCTTCTATGCAAAACAATTCCTATGTGGTCATTGTGGCGTTGCCCCTTTAAGGGTATGCACGCGACGGAGTGACGTTCACTCCGTCGCGTGCTCTGTTAAATAAACGGGGCGGCTCCTGGTGACGTCAGATCACCGGGGAGCCCACACCGACAACATCACTGTCTCCGTGTCTCATTATCACGGAGGTGGGGGCTCACGGAGGCGGCCCATCGGAGACTGCCAACAGTGGCGACGAGACCGGGATCGCTTCCTGGGACACGCGGGGAGTTTCATCGAAGCGCAGATGATCGCATGTGAGCGCGCGACGAACTCCGACCGCAGAGAAGGAAGCGACGCACGCGGCCGGCGGCCATTTTAATCAACAGGCCTCGGAGACTCACGGCTTCATAACGAAGCGTCGGTGAGCCATCCGGACTTAATTTTTGGAAACTTCAGCGGCGGATGATCGCTGAACACAGCACATGTCAATTTCAAGAGGAAATTCTGACATTTGTCACTGGTATTGTCGAGCAGAGGCAGGGAGACTCCATGGGAAGCCTGCTGTTGCACTAGGGGTCTCTTCCTCTACTCAATTTTTGGACACCTCGTTGTCTGCATGCTGGCTGGAGTGACACCTTCACGAAGATCACGGCTGGTGGTGAGTTGCGGCCCCGTTCCTACCAATCTTTTGGGGTGCCTGTGCGCTTTCCACCATGAATCAGGCTGCTGCTGCTGCTGCTGCTCCTGCTGCTGTGGCTCCTGTACCGCCTGTACCTCCGCCTGCTCCCCCGCCGAAACCACCGGGGTCCCTACAGCCAATGCCTGAGTTTGATATCTCGGGTGCTCCATCGGGCCTGGGACAGAGGTGGAAGATGTGGATGGATAGGCTGGAGATGTATTTCAGGGCCACAATGGAAACAACGGACGACGGCAAGCTGGCCACCCTCCTGTACTCTGCTGGTCCTGCGGTGCATGAGGTATTTATGTCCCTGCAGCCGGTGGACGGATCGTTTGCTGCGGCAAAGGAGGCACTCCACAATCATTTTCTGCCAATGGCCAATGCGGACTATGAACGTTTTCTCATGGGAACGGCTCGACAAAAAGATGATGAGACTCTGGATGTGTTCTTTGGGCGGCTGCGGCGTTTGGCAGCACCTTGTGCCTGGAATGACCCTGAGGTTATAATAAGGAACCAACTCATTCAGGGGTGCAGCTCTGGGAAACTGAGACGCCAGATACTGCGAGAGCCGGGCATCACCCTCCCTCGCATCCTAGAACTGGGTAGGTGCCACAAGGTCTCGGAACTGCGTGCAACCAGGATGGAAGCGGGTGCTCGCCCAGCCAAGGTGGAAGAGGTCTGCGCGGTCGGAAGAGGCCGCGGGTTAAGGCGCCCCATGAACACTCAGAGCCAGCGCGCGCAGGGGTCGAATGTCTCGTGCCCGAAGTGTGGCTACGATCTCCCGCACCCCGCGGAATGCCCGGCAACGGGAGTCAAGTGCGGCAGATGCAGAGGCCCTGATCATTTCGCCAGAATGTGCAAATCTGCCGCCCCCAAAATTGTGCCGAGGGGACCAGTTCGAGCCGGCTTCTTCCGGCCCCAGAGGGCCTCCAACGTTGCCCAGGTGGACCAAGGTGACGAAGGGGCCCCTTTTGTATTTGGAATAGCAGTCGGTCTGCTTTTCCAAATACAACAGCTGACAATCACACAGGAGGTTTTTTTAAATATAAGCTCAGCTGAGTTTATATGCATAAAAGAACCCTGTGTATTTGTCTGCGTTTGTATTTTGAATAGTAGGCTGCCTACTATTAAAAAAAAAAATAAAAAAAAAAAAGCTGGCAATCAAACAGAAAACGCCCTACTTTCAATGAAAGCATCCATTTTTTGAAGCCTCCTGTGCTGGTCTCGACACCTCTCTGCTTTACAATGCCCCCTGGGGGTAGGGTGTCCATCCCCCACAAAGGGGGTTTGTGTGCGCTATGCGGTGTGGGACACCCTACCCACGAGGGCACATTGTCCCATTGCCCTTCAGGACAGACCCATGGTGGGGGCTGGCATTTTAACCCATATACACAAAAGAACTGCAGGACCATTGCACATGCAGGAAGCTCATCTACTAGATCTCTGTCCAGTAACGTTGGGGTCAAATACATGCACATCTCCTAATATGAATAAGCATTGCACCAACAGAAGTGTCTTCACAGAAAAGGCCATTGCAAGGAGCATCATCAGTCTGTGCTACTTGGAGGCTCCAAGTATCAAACATCGATGATGCTCCTTGGAATGGGTTGGGGGCAACCACAAGTAAGCCAAGTGGCAAATAACTTTCTGGTGCAATATACCTAAATTGCACTACTATTATATATCGAGCAACTCAAAATTCATTAGGCTTTTTTTATAGTGGTATAATATATTAACATAAGCTTTGAAGTGAATCACATATGGAGCTGCAGATGAGGCACAGTGTGATTAAACAATTTGCCAAGGATCACACACTTTGGTTAAACAGTCAAACAAGAATGTGGCCAATTTAAGCAACTGAACACATCTTCCCAGGTTTAGTTGATATAAATATGTATTCAGGTTTTGCTTTGCATTTTAAGTGTTTGAATAATACTTTATGTATAGCAATTCCTTGAAAGCAAACCACATTATGTAATGAACTAGTCTTTCATAGTAAACTAATTATACAGTGGATACATCATCATAGAAATATGTTGAGCAATAAGAGTATGTCTTTAGTTTTATTCTCCCCTTCCTGCATGCAAAGTCACAATAGCATCATGCAAATTAATGTGAGCCTAACAAATCCTCCTTTCACAAAGCATGCAGAATTTTGCACCCTTCTCACTTCTTATCACCCCACTCACATTTCTAAGGGGACAACAATCAGACCCCCCCTCCCATCAGTGCCTACTATCTCCCGTTCTAATGCTCTTTTGAAACAGAGAAATGTAACAGGTCCTCAGAGGCTGCTCTGCTTCCTGGGGCACCTGGGACATTGTCCTGGCAGAGGGACACCTCTCCCCTTCCATACACTCATTGCCAATAAAGGTGCCGAATGGGAAATGTGTCCTGCTGCCAGGAAATTGACACTGCTGAGCAGGAACACTCCTGCTCGGCACTCTCATTGTTCTGCCAGCGGGACACCTTTCACATTCGGCACCCTCATTGAGGTCTCAAACGGGAGTGGTGACCCACTGCCAAATGTCAAGCTGACCAAAAAGGGGACCGCTTACTGGGCAGTCTCTGCCAAATGTTTGGGGTCATGAACAGGGGGGGCAATGAAATCTAAATTTTGGGTAGGGGAGATGGACCATTCAATTGTTGGGTGAGGCACTGACTTCAGAGACCGTGGGGGGCAATCTTTTTAGCATGGGGAGCATCTAACTTCTTTACACATTATAATAAGAGAGACTAGTCTAGTGCAGTTTCAATGTTGCAAGCAGTTAACTCTCTCCTTTAAGTTTGAAAACAACCACGTAAGGACTGTTAGGAGAGGGTCCCAGGACTGTCCCCCCTTCTCCCCATGAACATGACGGCCCAGAGTGTTAAGAACAAAAAGATCCACTTATTAATTGGACAAGCCCCAGGAGCACCAATGACTGACATGTATGCAGAGAGATATTCTCTTAGGCAGCCATTGCAACCTTAAACAGAGAATAATCGGATATCCTTAGGGATGCAGGTGCTTCAGCAGTGATCATGGATCCAAATTCCATAATGGACAACATTAACTAAATGCAGAGAAACCACTGTGCTGACTTCATTATTGACACTACTACATAACTGTCTTAGTCATGAAGTACACTCACATCCGTGCACAGCTTACACAAACACACACTCTCCTATACACGAAGAACATGCTTATACAGTTCTGTTGATAGAGGACAGATACATATACATACTTTCAAAGTTTTTATTATTTTCTCATTTGCCAAGTGCAGCAATACTAAATGTAAGCTTTCAGATGCTTATAGCAACTAACCCTATGGAATTACAGGATCATATAAGGAGCCTTGTAGGACTGAGTACAACTAAACTACAGGAAATATAGCGCAATATAAGTGTGTAGAAATCATATTATCAGTATAATGAAAATCATATAAGGCCTCAAGCCACAGGAAAGAAGATGAGGGAACCAGAACCAGACTGCACAGAGCAGGACGGCCAGAGCTCACAGCCAAGGTCAGAGATAAACAACACATTCCAAACTTCAAACGAGAAAGGGGCCAGCTGCAGAAAAAACAGAATACATCTCATAATTGCATACCCAGAGAGCTCGATTTTGTGATCCACAACCATGTGATGTGGCTGAGCTAGACAATGGGCATTCACCCGCGGTGGGAAGACAAAAAGTTCTCAGCAACCCAGACGAGAAGTAAAACATCAAAAAGTTAAACATTTAGCAATCTGGAGAACACTCCCATAGGCAAAGGTTGTGTTGCTTCCCTACATTGGGAACACACAATCATTTAACATCACCTTGAAGGGGTGAACAGAGCGCTCAGAACCAAACTAGATCCCAGGCCTGGGGAGACCAGTTCCAACCAATCAGGGGACAGAAATCCAGGTGTGTATGATAGGGGGAAAGGCCCAATGGTAAATCTGTGACCCCGCAACAATGTAATAGATAATTTCTTGGGGCCAGGGCAGGCCAGCCACCTTACATGGAAGGACCAGTAGAGTAAGATGTGTCCTGACCATTTATAGGGTCTGCTACTCTGAGCACCAAATACCTGTGAGCAATAGGTTTTTGGGTGAGGGTCCAGGCGCTGACACAATTTTGCATCAAAACAGGGAGACACATCTTGTGGAATTGGAGATTCTGGATATCTGTGTTTGTCCGGTATGATCCCTATTGGTTTTTGCAATAAACAACAGTTCTAACTTGCCCTTGGCTGAGTCCTCCGTTTGTTCTGGGGAAAGGGTTCTTGGGCCCTTGGGAGCTGAACAGGTGAGCTTGTATCAATCCCCAGACTTTTGGCACATTGAGTCTCCTCCAACAACTGCTCTGAGAATGAGTGGTCTCCTGTCCCATATCCACCCTTCCAATCACTCCCTTGGCATGCATGTGCTAACTAACCCCAGATCACTATTCCAATTCCCTAAAAATGAATGCATATGAGTGCAGGTACCCACTTTACCCAGCACTTGCCTTAATGCTGGAAGCATATTTGTGCCATTGTAGTATATGTGCACATACATGATTTTCTGTGCAAAATGGCCATGTGTATTGTCGGTAACCTATAATCTTTGATAGTAGAATATTGTGTGGGTTCTCATCTGAGAACCGCTTGTATCTTAGGTCTTTTTCTACAACATTTCTTGAAAATTGTGCTGGAAAATGCACCATTTCAAATCCTCATTTCAGAAACAATTTGCAGGAGGGAGAGCTCCCCCAGAACCACTTTGATACGTTGGGCTCCCTATCACCTTCATGGAAAATACATTTACGCTGCACCACTTTAAAAGTTCACCAGCCACCACTGTTCACATTCACAATACCCCTTTGCCCTAAGCAACCAGCCAACATCTTTTCTAGTGAAATCAGATTTGGAAAGTTTTTAAATAGCTGGTCATACAATGTCTTTTGTGTGCCATATACTACTTGTCCCAGGTGACACATGTTTACACTCAAAAACTCATACAGACAGCTGGCACTTTAGAATGACACAGTTAGCTGGTAATGAAAGGTTCAAGGAGATGGACCCCTTTGTACTTTCAATTCATGTTACAGTGAACCACCACCACAGTGGCGTAATGTGGCATTCGGCACAAGGAAAACATAATTGCATTGCTCGTTATTTTGGAAGACAGCACTGATAATCAGTGCTGACCTCTGCCTTGTGCACATAAGTCCCGAACAACGTTATCAAAAGGGGTGCAAAATAGAAATATTATCAATGAAAAATTAAATTCACTCTAATCTTTGATAATTTAAGACAGAACTAAATCTGGCAGAAACGTACAAAAAATGGACACAGTGTTTTGATAATCTGGTCCTTGATAGCCATCTCTGTGCTTCACCTGGGTCTGAAACTTGATTGGGAAGACTGAAGAGGTTGATTGCTGTGATCTGTTAGAGGAGATGTGTGGCTACTGCTTCTTAAAGGATCTTACCTAGGAATGAAAGATGGGTGATGGGGCGAAAGTTGCTGAGGTTGTCAGTGTTCAGTGTTGGTTTCTTGAGAAGCAGGAGGATTTATCCTGTTGTTACGGTCGAGGGGAAGGTGTTTTGAGTTAGGGAGCTGGTGATGATTGTCAAGACAGGAAGAAGTGCTTCAGAAGGAAGAGTCTTGAGTACGCAGGAAGGGAGGTAATGTTAAAATAATTTGTATCGCCGCATATAGCAAAATGTAGGTGGGCAATTTGGCCATTTCCCTTTTGCCAATTTCATGAAATTGTGCATTAAATTAATAAATAAATGATAATCAGTACTTTTCCAGTGAACCATTTGCACATAAGTGGGGTTTACAGTCTCTAAAACCTGTTCATTAGCTGTCAAAAAGCCTTGCAGGACTGTTGATGATAAATGTTTTCTTTTTAAAATGTGCTAAAATAATCTGCAACAAGTTTATCTCCAGTGTGTTCTACTATATCATTTAAAACTTATGTTTTCCTCTTGTTTGCTGATAAAAACAATCTACTTAATAATGTGTTCATAAAATCAATTCTGCAGGGTTTATTTTCAGCAGACTAAGTAATGTCTTTGGTAGTGGTTCCACATATTCTGCTAGTAACACATCCAGTTAATTCATGTTATGGAATTTTGTTTCAGCAACCCTGGGAACATCTCTTTACTACAGTTTTCCACTTTAAAAAACTGAACATTATTTACAGGGGATTGGATTTCATCAAATTTAGTAAAGCTTCTTCACTAGACTTTTTCCCTTATTTCCCCTAAACCTCCTGTATATCAATTTTTGTGCTGGATTATTTTCTGCAAATCTGTCTATGGCAGAATTGGAAAAATAGTAATCGTTTTGCAATTTTTGTTAAATTAACAGTTTGGAAATGGTTCGAATTATACCGGATATATTCATATTGTGCACACCTCTATTACAAAGAATAGTGTGAGAAATACCTGAAAGACTAGATTGTGCACTAAGCGAAATGAGATGCTGGAAATCTAGAATTATCCACTCTGATGATAGACATTATATTTTAGATATAATGGACCACTGTTGTATCTGAGATGTTTAATGGCTTCCCTATAGTATTTGAAACATGGACACAATGGTCCTCATTACGAGGTTGGAGGTAGCCATGGCTCTATTAGCGCCACGGCTGCCTCCAAAATCATTCCGACTCCGGTCTGGTGGATGGAGCAGTTACCGGTCCATTCCGAGGTCGGCGGGACCGGTAATTCCCCATTCACCAGAGCCATTCCCCATTCCCATTTGAGCCCCCATAGCGCTCAATGGGAAGGGGGAAGGCGGCAATAACGGTACCGCAAATTGTGATATTGACCCCGGTATCCCTTTGCGGGTCCCGTCCTTAACACCTGGTAAAACCAGGTGTTAAGGAAGGACCCGCAAAAGGAACTTGTAGTAGGTGCCCTTACCGGTGCCTGTAATCCCTTACCGCCCACCTCGTAAGAGGCCCAAGGAGTCATATCCAGAAACAGGTATGCTAATGAAAAATCCAGTGAATCCAGCAGTGAAGAATGTTTGTGACATGGCATCATGCATTACCTGTCCCTCTATATGTATCAAAAGAGGGGGAAAGCAATAGAAGAAGAAAATAACGCAAACAATTCCTTTTCATTTCCTTGCTCGAGACATGTTCCCTGTAGACCAGCTGACAGTGCTGAACATTCACTGACATTGTGTGAGTTCCAATGATGTTATAATGCTGCTGTGAAATATACAATTGAAATTATTTATGTTAAAATATGTTTTACAGCCCTCTGTTTGGTTCGGATTATAAAGTCACGGAATGCTCATAAACATCTGTATTCCTAAAATGTTCTTTACTTCGTGTTTTGTCACAGTTTTGTCTTTTAGTGTGATTTGTTTTTCTTTTTGACAATCGACTTTGCAACGGTTGAACACTGCTTGTTCTAAATTGCATCTTCTCTGTCATAGTCTTCTTCAGGAAATTGGCATATGGTGTGCATCCAGTGGAAGTAGCGGAAGAAGTCCTCCGCACAGTGAGCAGAAAGAAACAAGAGGTTTTCATTGCAAACCCAATACCCAAGGCTGCAGTGTATGTTAGAACCTTTTTCCCAGAATTGTTTTTCGCAGTGGTTGCTTGTGGTGTCAAAGAAAAGCAACGCCTGGAAGACGAGAAATAATCATTATAGGAACCAAAGCGTTGTAACATTTCAATAAAGTGTCGCTCAAAATATCTAGTAGCATATTGTTTTTTACCTGTTTAAAAATGTCAACACCATAATTTGAATCTATAACATATCTAAACCCTTCATAATGCTCCCATTGCTTGTCGTATGTCGAGTCTGTGCATAGGTGTTCCTGACAGGATGAAGGCAACATTTCAAAAAAGAGATGTTCCTACGTATAGCATTTGCAAACATATGGAAGAGTATTCATTCAGTCCACTCTGCAACACTAAGCATCACAAAGCAAGGACCATCCATTTGCAAGAACAATGGACACAAGATGCAGGATTTGATGCCTTTTATTGGACTAACTGAAAAAAACAGTGCATAGATCGAAAAATGCATTAGCTTTCAAAGTCCCATAGGTATCTTCATCATATGGTGCACCATCAAATGGTTGGTAAAGATCACCAACCAGACAGTTCATTCTCAAAGCAAAGAAAACATAGAGTATTTAAAATGTCAAAGGCTGAAGGAATTGTATGCATGAATTGCATGAATTGCATGAATTGCATACCAGGAACACACTAGGCACAACCAACCCTCTGCCATCAAACTGGCAGAGGAAGTCAGCCTCCAGGCCTGGAGAAGAGGCCAACGAACCACAACCAGGAACGTTGCTAGGCATCATTGAGTGGCAACTAAAGATTCACGCCAGCGGCATCGTCAAACTGGCGAACTTACTAACCCATTTCCCCCTTCTTGCTCCTCCAACATAACCAATGCCATTACACATAACTAGGGGCTATCCACACTACACACAAATACACCGGGAATTAATCTAATGTTCACACACTACCAACACTCTCAGGCTCTGGAAACAACACTAGAGGGAACTCCCTTACACATAGTCCATAAATACATCAACACTACACACACCAACACAATATATTCATACACCTACCAGCCATCTGCGACTCTGGACCCCTTATGGATAAAACCTACCAGTGCGCACAACCACAAACCCCACTCGAACATCACGTAACACACACACCTAACACAAACACTAGCACACATCCGAGTCCTACCCATACAGTTATGACACACAGGGCCTCCTGAACCAACTCCCACATGTAAAACAACAATCACAGATGCCAGTTCCTCCTGGTTCTGACCCTCTCCTATCATCCTGTCCTCACTAACACACCAAGCCCTCTTCTCTTGCAGAGCCACTTGAGCGCCTGGAGACTGCCCTTGGGTGGTAGCCGTGCGCAGTCCAAATCAACATATGGAATTGCTGTCACATCTAACAGACCATAACAAGTCCTACAATCAGGGAAGACGTATAATGGTTTAACACGTGTCCACCTATCTAGCTCAGAGATGCATTGTAAGAAAACAAATCCCTAAAATGCAACTGTTGAATTTAAGATGTATTCAAATGTAGGCACAGACAGTATTCAAGTGTGCCCCAGTAATGTGTTTCAAGGGGATCGTAGCACACACGTTTTTGGGATACTGGTGTTACAAATGTCCTTCAATTATTGATATTATTTTCCACACGTCTACCTGAGAGGTGTATTTTAAGTAAAAGACTGTGTTTACTAGTAAGTGTTGATTGAACTTGTTTTCAAAGTCAGGCACAGCGGCCAGGTTTGCAAAAGTGTTTTTCAGTAGGAAAATCCAATCAGAACTCACAATGTGAATCAGGCCCAGCAAGTCTTAAGGTGGGCCCCAGTAATTTCCTAAAATAAATGATGTTATTTAAAAAGACATAATAAAGTGAAAGGTAATAAAAAACATAGTTGGGAACGAAGGTCAAATTTGAGTTTTATTCACACTAAGTTAAAATTGTGTTTTGTAGCTTGTATGCAGCACCAGAATATTGTAGTGAGTTCAATACAGCTTTTAATGTTTCTTGGTATACAATGTGACACAAACAAATATGCCTGCAAGGGTTCACTGCTGAAGTCTCCAATGTTACCTCAGTATGCCTCAAGCTTCACAATGATTTGCTTGCTTCCATACAGTATGGCAAATGCAAAATATTGTACCCATTGTTGAATGTTGCAATGTCTGCTGTTATCACAGTAGGGTCCCATGATTGATAATGGGTGCCAACGGTTTGAGCTTAGATGTCCCAGATTTCTGCTATTGGTGTATGTTCATTCACCCATTAGGGGTCCTCAACAGTAGCGTCCAGCAGCTGTTGGTGAGAAATGGTAATGGAGGGGTGTCTTCTTACTTTGTTGATGTGAATGCATTGCTGGATATGCGCCAAAACCTGGGCACATATATTACACCAAATAAAGCAAAGCACGCTTTCGGGACCAAGCCGCCGCTCCTGCTGCAAATTTGGTGTAAATCCGTCCAGCGGTTTGGGCTGTAGGCGTGAGCAAAGTTTTTTCCAATTATGTCTATGGGAAAAAAAAAGTTTTGGGACCTCCCTATAACTTTGCCCCCCCTAAACGAATCCTCACCAAACTTTGCAAAAGAATTTAGATTGACCCAAATACTTTTTTTGCAAAGTTTGGTGAGGATTTGTCCAGGGAGAGCGAAGTTATAAGCCGCCCAAAAAGTGCTCTTCCTATGGAAACTGCAACTTAACCATAACTATATATAACATATATATGTGTGTTCCCAGACCTCTGTCTTCAGGTGCTTGACTTCCACAGTTTTCTTTGTGTGGTTTTTGAGAGGTTACCTATTTAAACCATCATTTATAGATCATACAGTGTTGCCAATCCTGTGTTAAGTGTTGACCCATTGATGTTTCTGTTCTGCGCTCCGAGATGGTGTACCTATGAAGGTTCATTCTTTATCCATGTTCCTTGCAGGTCCCACCTTCAGAATTTCCTTGTAGACAGTGATTGCATTGGATGCGGTATACTTTTTTGGGATCATCAGCAGTTGTACATGCATGTAATTAGTATTGGTCAGCTCTGTGGTTCTTATGGCATATACTGTGCAGATGTGTTAGCACATTTTGCACCTTCTGACATTACATATGTGGTTTTGTTTGTTCTTGATCTAGTGAAAATGTCCTCCTGATCTGAGAGCGTGCTAGGCTTCTCAGTTGCTTGTATGCAACTACAGGAGCACCTTTGAAAATCGGTTTCAGTTCATCATCCCTGCTAAATTGTTATTGTAAGTCCTTAACAATCCTCTTCAGTTATCTGAGTGCTGGATGGTAGTTGACAACCAAAGGTATTACTTTTGTATCTCTGCTGTCTTTATATTGTAGCATGTTGCTCCTCTGTATTTTCAATGCACCATCAAATTCCCTCGCACTGTCTGAGTGACCCTTTTGCAAGGTGGATGTATCGAGTATGGTAAGTTGGTTGTGCCTTGTCTTCAAGGTTCATGCCTATGTGTTGATACCTGTTGGCCTGGCTATAGATAACAAACCGTGTTGTCAACTTCCATGGAAACTCAGTCTGTGCATGTATTATGTCTGCGGGTATCTTTTAGAAAAGTCGTTCTCGTGACCCTTTCATTCCAACACAGATGTATCCAGGAAGTAAATGCTCTCCTTGGACTATTCCATGGGCGTTTGGATGCATTGGTGGACGCCATTTAGTGATTTATGGAATTGTCTTCTCCTTTTGTACAAATCAAGAAGATGTCATCAACCTTCGGCATATAAGCTCAAATAGTTGTTACCCATTGACAACAGCAGACCTTGCTAAATGCGAGGTGCAAAGAGTACTTTTGCAGTGCAAAGAAACTTTGCTCTGCAAAAATACACTTTGCACCACTTTGTGAATCAGGGTGTTTGTTGGCAGTGCAAAGTCACATTGCACCACGCTAAACGTTCCCTGAATTAGGCCCTTAGACTCTTTGTAATAGTGCAATAGTGACTCTGCTTTCCCATTGAGTGTTTTTACAACTTTTTATAATTATAATTATAATTGTTCTTTTATGACATGCTTAATACCAACGAGGAGTTTCTAAGCACGGGATCGGATTGAAACCTGTGTTGCACTGCGTTGTCTTGTTTCCAAGACAAATGTGTTACCCCTGAGCTATCCTTCCTCCAGTCGTTTCAATATGTCTCTTAAAATGACATCAGTAATTTTATGGAATAACCGGGCCTACCTTAAGTCTGACCATGTCAACTTTGGAAACATGCCACATTGAACAAATCCACGTGAACACGATTTTCTTATTACTATTTTTATTTTAATGCAACTCTCGGCTGGAAATGTGAACAATAATATCAATTATTTTAGGAAATTTCTGGGGCCCACTGTAGTCTGCTTGTGTCTAACTTTGACAACACATTACATTCAACAGTTGCATGTGAAAAATATTTGTTTTCTTAAAATGCAACTCTGAGCTATAAACGTGGACTGTTTTCAAACGTTTATAAGTATCTAACAAAACAGGAACTCCAGACCAGCATTCCATATATTCCTTCAGTCAATGTAGTTAAAATGTTCTTTCTCTATTTATTTTGACAATGAACTGTCCTATAGGTTTTTCATTACCAATCATTTCACTCCTTTTTCCTTTTTAACTTGACTAACACGTCGCTGAACCATTCTTTCTGAGAACAATTAAAAAGTCTATACATCCATTGATAAAGACATAACCCTAACACTTCTTTATCCGTATTGTAACAGGTTCAACCTACAATAGCATTAGATACCAGAGTCCTATAGTATTATGAGGTCTGTTGAGAAGCATTATCGGTTTAGGGCTTTAAGGGCTGGGTAGTGATGATGTGACCTCATACATATTCACTGGACCCCAATGGAAGGATGCTTTCATCTCTGTTGATTTCCAAATCATACTCTGAGAGATGTTGTACTACTGCATCGAAAGTACGTTCCAGTTTTGGCCATTTTCACTACTTAAACCAACCATTTTATTCTATCGGTGACAATCTACATAGTCAGCAAGTAGCAAAGCAACATTATCCACAGTCGTTGTCTCTTTCTAGTTTTGGGATCTAATTCATATTGAGCTGTTTGAGGTTTTCAGAAGGCTGCCTTGCATTTAGCAGCGGGAACATATGTCATAAACGTGCACTTTGTCCCATCTTCCTTCAAACATCTGTTGTTGGTGTGAGCAATCATGAGTGACCAGAGGCAACAATAACCATTTCATAAAAGAACTCCAAAATATTACACTTCTTGGTTTCTCATTATTGTCTATCTGGACATGTGACATTTTTTCTCTTATCTAGGTCAATGGTATTATGATTTGTTACCAAGGGGTTCGGCATCAACTCATTTTTTTATCTATTTGCTCTTTATTCAGGGATATTACATCTTCAGTATCCATGTTTATCTTAAATGTTCAGTTCTCAATCCTGGGTGACAAAATCATACTATCTGATTATGTCCAGTCTGTGCAAAAATAATTTGCTTTAATGTTTCCCCATCATGTCCCTGATTTGATGGTTTCCAATAAGTTTACCACTGGCCCCCATTTCTAATGTCTTCAACAATAAGTGTTGCACTGTGCCATTTATGATATGCCAGTTTACATACTGAGTAGTCCAGTTCCATATGTTTGCTAATGACAATCAGAAGTATTTGTTTTGTATTAGCTTTCCACCATATGGCTTTGATCCTGCCACCAAAATGTCATCTTCAAATTCTGCAAAAATCTAGTATTGTAACCCATTATGTAAATCGTTTTTTCAGCAATGCCTGACAATGAATAGAAGTGCTATCTCAGTGTGGAATTTTAAGAATTACGTAAGTGAACCTCATTGTTTATGCATATTGTGTTTGGAAGAAAGACTACTGTCAATGTACACAACTAGAAAGTGGAAGGACAGTGTGTTATCTCTACATATTTGAATGTAGCAGTCTCTGACACCTGTAGGGGCCTATAAAAGGCTTTTGTGCATATATGGCCGTGTGTGTATGTCATAGAGTCTGGAGAAGAAGCTTTATCCTAGTGTATGTCCCATTGGGGCAGATCAGATGCTTAAAGTTAATGAACAGGGACTCAGATGGTGTCGAAGAGGGAAAGGCCTGGCCATGAGCTGGTTTGAGTAAGAGGAAGAACACTACTTTTCCAGCCTTCCATAGCTGGGATACCTTAGGCTTGTGTGGGATGTGTGATCAATGAGAAGGTAAGGTGATAGAGGAAACGGGTTGTTGGCCTTCAAACTTTTGGCATGTTTGTTATTGATGTGGGTACATTCATGAGCTAGCTCTGTAAAATGGGGGAGCAATCAAACATGTCCCACCTAAGTGCTGCAATGAAGGCGAGCAGAGATTATAGTCCAGCCCTGTTAGGGAGGGTTGTTGAAGAATTTTCAGTCCAAAAGATAAGGCAACAAATAAAGCCTGATTACAGCATTTACACATTTCAGTCAAGCAGAGACGAATATTTGAAACTTCATAATCAACATTGGCTGAGAATTTGCTTCATACATGGTCATTGTAGGCAGTAATAACGTTAATGTAAAGAAATCGTATGCACCACGGCCACTTTCCTGTAATGATCTATTTTGAGAAATAGTAAATAAAGAAATTGCACATTTACATTAATCAACTGTGTTCTTAGTGTGTCTGTGACAATATGAATAGCAGGATGGCTGTGAAGTGCGTAATTCAGAAAAAACATTTAGCACCTTGATGGCATCTACTAAGTACACGGTTTCCGGCGAGAGTGCACTTGTGTGCAAAGTGTGTGCTTCTAGATATAGTAATGCCTCTTTAGATGCAGGTAACATCTGTCATTGGGGTATAGTGATTTATGAAAAGATGAAGGCCTACTTCATGGCACAAGAAGTGACTCAAAGAAAATATTCCTGCAGCATTTTGTGGAAGGATTTCCTGTAATCAAATATCTACTCAATAGGAAGACTGCCAAAGATTCAATATTTCATCATGGAAGGACATTGTGGTACTGGCTTTTTATCATAAACGTCTATGCGGTATAGTTGTTGTATGCCAATCCGTCTGATAGGCCTTCTAGACTTGTTTCTAGTCAATGAAGAGAACAACAACTGCATGCAGTCTATTCTGCAGACCAACATTTGAACTATCATCCTAGATCCTTGGACATAGTCCCAGACCATATGGATTTGCTGTGGGCATATGCCTGTAGAAGGTTGGATGCTGCTTGGACTAAAGGGCTAATCTTGTAACATGTCCTTAAGTATCTGCCTATCATGTATCCTCAAAGTGAACTACATTCATCAGCAGTGTGTCCCATCAGGAGTTGCACGAGTAACATCAATGGCAAGCATAACACTTTTGCAGCATAGGCAGAATGGAAGCACATTTCTGGAAAATGTAAAAAGCTGCATCCGTGTTCAGTATGATGGAGCTCTATCATGTTCAAATGCAACGCAAATGTACAATATTTTAACAGTATTCCCTGGCAGCATTGACAGAGGATCATGTCATGTCCTGGCTGATAAAACATCAGTGAAAACCTGCAAAAGATGAGAGAGTCGAGTAGATTTCTAGGACAGCACAATTGGGACCTCACAGCAGACCGAGGACGGATCACATACAGTATGATGTCTGGTGACCCATTACATACCTGGACACAGGGCAGTAGAGGCAGCAGAGGACAGTGCAGAGATTCCCATGACAGAAGATCATATGCAATTGTGGGTCTGCAACATGAGACCTTTTTTTGAAAAATGACAAGTCAGTGAATGGACTAGTAACCTGTGCATGAAAGTACAGCAATGCTGTTTTGCGGTTATCCTGGAGCCGCAGAATGGATGGGTTTCTTTGGTGCTGTGTGTGGGAAAGCTGTGTGTGTCAGCACTATCACCATATCTCACACCAAGGCCACCACACATCATTCCAACACCATACTATGCACACTGTAGCCTTGTTTCACAAACACTCCACAGAATAGATGTAATAAATTGACTACACCCCGCTTAGATGTGCTCGCTTCTCCCCCCCAATTCATCCCAACACAACCCTATGATGAACTTGAGAGTGTCATCTGGACATATTGTTAATTTTTAGTGAACACTATGGCAATTTAATAACACGTAATATCACTATATTGCTTCTCATATCTTGCACAGAGGCAGTCATTTGAGGCCTTCAGGACACCTGCATGCATATTCAAGGAGATCAGAGGGCATGCTTTCCATCAGGCACTCCATGTGTATTGGTGTGAAAGGTGAGAACACTGTCTCCCACATTGACGTAGACAGTATGGATGTGGGACTAGGGAGAGCTACGGTGACCTGCACTTTCTATTCTTTGCATACTATAACTCTCTTGGATTGATAATGTTCAGCATCACTTGCTGCTCCAGAAAGGAATGGGGCATATCGGAATCTATGTGACTCTAAAGGTCAACATTAAGTGCTAATGTGATGGAAGGCTGTTTCTGCAGGAACCAGCTGCGGATTGTGGTCTCTTGTTTTTTGAGGGAGCAGGTGGGAGCAAGCTGCTTTTAATACCACTTAAATCATGATATGCTGCTTAAAAGCTGAATTCAAACTTTGGATAACATTTTCATATCTCTTATTTGGCAAAATGTGTTGATAGTGAAATGTTTGCAATTCAACTACAATACAGGAGTTATCCCACCTAGATCAAAGGCAGAGGGTGGGACGATACAGTAATGCCATCTGCATACAGGCTCCAAATACTCTGCCGCCTCATTCTGATCTCTGGTCTCTGGGAGCACACTTCTAAGATAGGCAATGGTCGAGCAGCAAATGCCCTTGGAATATTCCACTGACAAGATGCTTGTGATGACATCCAAACAGCTCAGCTTTGTTCCTGGGTTTCACTCGTCAGATAGCCTTCTGACCACACTGCAAATATCGTACTTGAGAGTACAATGTGAGCATGTTGTTCTTATGTATTGCCCGCAATGGCCATTCAACAACACATAACAGAGCCATATTTCTTCTAATATCGTGCCCAGGTCCAGGCATTTGCAGGGTTTAAGATACGTGCTTTGTTCATTCAAGAAGGTCAGGGGGCTTGATTTTGATTGGGTGAAGAATACGTACTAGTGTGGAAGAAATGAAAACCTCCCACCGTCTTGATGATGACACTAGAGGTATGGAGGTAGTAGGAAGAGCGGATGTGGCCTGAACGTTTTAATGTCTGCATTCTGCAACTCATAGACGTGCAATGGTCAACATTATGAGCTGTTCTAGTGCGATGGATGTTTGTTTCTACTGGATCCAGCTTCTGTCTTGTCATCTCCTGTTCTGTGAGGGAGGCAGTGGAATGTGTGTCTCCTTATTGACCGCTTGAAGGAATGTTTGCTTCCTAACTACTGACTGAATACAGATTAGCGCCCTGGGTGGAGGTGCTGGCCAATCAGTAGGCTCGTAATGCTGGCTGTACTGTATGGCACAAGCCTGCGTGTCAGGCTACCAGGCCACCCCATTCGCTTCCCTTCCCCACGTACACAATACTATTTAGCACACATGTAGTTTCCTGCACGGGTGCTAATGGTGTATAAAAAATAGCTCATAAACCTACATTTATCGCACTGCCCAGTGCCACACAACGCTGCTTGTAAGTGAAGTCTGTTTTCATGTTCATGACGTCAGAGTCATTAACGTTGAAAATGGACTTCACTGAAAAGCAGCTCTACATGGAGCTGAGCACCGGGATAAAGGTACTTTTTTAAGACACCATTAACACCTGTGTAGGGAACTACACAGGTTGCTAATGAAGCCATGCCCCTCTGCGGTGGGCTGACTCTCCTGGGAACAGCACGCTGCCCTCATTAAGGAACCCACGCTTCACTTGGGCCCTTAACTTGGGCGCCGGGCCATTACCAATAGGGTCAACCCGCCCTGGCGCGGGGAATTTTGCCACAATTTAACATTTTATTATCTCTTATGTACTAATTTATTTAGAAAAACTTGCAACGACAAAGCAGTGTTTGTAATTCAAGTAAGTAACAGTAATGATCCCAACTAGGCCAAGGAACAGTAGGTGAAGGTAGAGTAAAGATATTGGGATCCAGTTTCACATACTCATTGCAGCCTCATTTTGTTCAATGGACAATGAAAGCACTGTATCCCCATGGCCAATGGTCCTGAAGCAAACGTTCTCAGAAAAGAATACTGACCAAGTCTGTTTGATGCCTTGAAAACTGCTGAGCCATGTTCATGAGTTTGTAATCATGATTCAAATAACCTTTGAGCTTCACCGAGACAATTTTTATTAGTTCCAAGCCCAGTGACTAAGGCAAAGTCTTGAGCTATGAAAGCCCCATCAGAGACATGTTTACAGTCATTCTTCAAAGTTAGCAATCATTTTCGGTTGGCCTATTCATGAACATGTCTTACATGTGGCGCCGGTGCCCCTCAGACAATATTTTCATTGAAGAGGGCTGTGTCCGTTGGTCTTCAAAGTTAACTGTGGTTCCTGGACCATGCTTGTAGATCCCCCTTTACCTTAAATTTCATGAGCCATTTCAGTTGCAAAATGATAGTCAGGTGTCCTATCTTCTCAAAGAGAGGACATGCTTGATGAATGCTTCATTGGTGAACATAATGTCTATGATGTCCTCACCTGACTTGACTTCATCATGTTCCAGTCACAGATCACAGGTGAGAGCTGAAGTCATCCACAATGATTCAATTACTGTACAGTACAGAAACAATGCACAAACACAGCACAACATATGTAGAATGACACTGACGTGTACTGTTGCCTAGGAACATTGACAAGAAGCTAGTACCTACTCTTTAAAATACTGTTTCCTCATAATATGGCCTTTCTATATACTTGTGACTTAGGGAAATACCCAGTGCAGGGCCCATGCCAATGATTATTCTGCAGCAAGAGCTCTGCTCCCCAAAGTGCTTGATTTATAAGGGGTGATGTTTATGTAATTGACTGAAAGTGTTCAACCCTGGCAGAAAAAGTACACACACATGGCATTAACATTATTGAATCTGTTTTAAAAAATCACCAGTAGGTGGTTCGGAAAACTGTTATTGCACCAGGAGGAGGGAGGTTTTATGCAGTTGAAAGAACAGTAAAGCCTGACTTAGCAGTACACCATTTCAAACCCTGCGACCCAAAGCATGGCATATCACTCCATTTGTGACTTCAAGATGGAGAATTCGAGAACGCTGGCAATTTGTCTGGGATACTGTTCTTTCATCATCTTCCCAAAGAATGGTCTCAATGATCTAACACATGCATCTAAAGGTACGGTTTAGCAAATGAGCAAGGGAATGTTAGTTAAGAACCATGCCCATCATATGATCTGTTCTCATAAAGTACAGCATAGCCTCCAACCCTATTGAGAAACCTACAGACCTTACTCTGTGTTGTGTGGACTTGAATGGATTGTGAGTTTTGGGGTTCTGGTTCTGTTTTCTGACTCTGAAGTAGCCAGTTGAAGAGGGAAGAGCTTGCAGGTCAAGATGGGTGTTTTCCCTCTGCATGTGACTTACCGTGAAGCAATAAAGAAGACTACTTGAGTCCACTTCATAGCATTGGTGAGGAGCTAGTAAGGCCCTGGCATGCAGGGACTGAGCTGGAATTTTCAAATGGTCCGCAACCAGTCCAGATTGCCATCAGTAAGAAAAATGTAAAGGAGGTCAACCTGGATCCATTGCCTTCAGAAACCCATGGAGCGAGGAGGAGTCGAGGATATGGAAGTTGAGGTGACAGGGGAAGTAGAAGAGGAATATGGAAGAGGGAGCAGAGACAAATAAATAGACAAGAATGGCTTGGGGCAGCCAGTCAAGTTTGTTTTACATGTGGCAGCATGGATCACTTTAGCATTTCAAGCGGTTGCTCAGAAAGAAAAGTAAGATTCAACAAATGCATGGGGACACTGCTGACTATTGTCAGAATGTTCAGCCTGGCAGAATGAGGCCCCTAGAAGTATTCAGAAAATTGAGGATAATGTGAAATATGTTGTGGAGGGGGCAGAGGAAGGAAGCCAAGATGCTGTAGTCGTCAATGTGATAGACTTTGATAACGATAAGGAACGTGAAATCCCTTTGAATATGTTAGTGAATGGGAGGATGGTTAGAATATTGTTAGACTCCTGGGCACAGGTAACACTGATATTGAGGAGTGTCTATGAAAATGACATCAGGGTGTGTGTGGAATATTTAATTGCTGCAGACAATCATGGAGGTTATCTCAAGGACAAGATAGTTCTGATTGGATACTTTGCTGAGAGTCTAAATTCAAAGGGAGGAAGGCAGAAGGCAAAGTGTATGTGACAAGAAAAGGTGCCTCATTGTTAGGATGGAAGGAAAAGAAGAAGCTACACATACATTTAGATCCAAACACAGTTGAATGAGTTGCTCATGTAAGTGAGGAGAGTCTGTAAGGCGAGTTTATTAGGCACGTAAGAGGGTTTAGAGAGTGTGTGGGGAAGCTCAAGGGACTTGTGCACCAAATCAGGATGAGGGAAAATCGGGGGGATACAAGCTCAGCTCAATTGGCAAGGTTGCGCTTGCAAGGAATAATAGAGATAGCTGGTGCAGTTCAGTGGATATCTCGATTGGTGGTTGCAAAAAGGTGATGGAGGTATTTGTTTGTGTGTAGACTTTGGGCAACAAAACAAGTGTGTGATCATGGAGAGGCATCATCTACCAAACATGGCAGGAATGCTTTGCCAAAGTGGGAAGGATAGAGTATTCATGAAATTGGATCTACCACCCAATGGTGTTGCATATGGAGTCGATGGACTGCACCTTATTTGTGACACACAAGGGTGTCTTTTGTTATAAACAGATGCCTGTTGGATCAATTTCAACATCCTCGGGGTTCCAAAAAGTTATGTACAAACAATTGGACAGGCTAAAAAATTTGCACTTTTTTCAAGATGACAGTTTGTTTTGTGGGGAAATGATAGAAGAACACAATGAGGCACTGGGGAGAGTACTGAAGGTTTTAGATACAAGTGGTTTGATGCTAAAAAAGGAAAAGTCTTTTTTTCAGAAAGAAAGCATAGAATATCTGGGACACGAAGTGTCAGCAGTCGGTGTGAGAACCAAGAATGAGCTGGTAGAAGAAATAAGGATAGTGTCTACAACTCAGGATAAGGCCGAGTTGCGCTCATTTATGGAAATTGTTGAATTTTATAAGAGGTTTAACTAGAATTTTCCAGACAGAGTGCATTGCATGAGGAAACTATTAAAGAAAGGTGTTTGGAGTGACGAGTGTCAGAAAGAATTTGTAGGGATACAGAATTAAATTGACATGTCCAAGGCACTGAAACAGTTTGACATGTCGCTGAAGCCTATTAAAATGATAGATGTTAGCGACAAGGGCATAGGGGCGGTTTTATCCCAAAAGGGAGTACATGGAGAGGAGAATATGATTGAGCATGCATGCAGAGTGGTGAAGGGGCCCGAAAGGAGATATTTGGTGGTAGAAAAGGAGGCATTTGCATGTCTTTCTGTAGTGGAGAGATTTTGAAAAATTGTGTGGAGTTCAGATTTTATATCTCAAACTGATTATAGGCAATTCAAGGTTATTATTTAAAACAAAAGGCTGGATAAGGTATCACTCCACATTGTCAGTTTGGTTTCAAGGATAGAGATACACAGCTTTGCTCTGCATGTTATACCTGGGCGTGAAAGTATTTTTGAGGACCAATTGTTTAGGTTTTTGGGAAATGGGAATGACGAAGAAGTAGAAAGGATAGACCAAGTGTTCTTGACACATGATGGTGTCATAGGCTGAAAGGAATGGGTCAAAGGTGTGAAGAACGACGGAAACATTAGAAAGGTCATGAGGTATATGGAGGGAGAGTGGACAGCAAAGGGAGTGTTGGTAGTTGAAGAGAGGAATCACTATGTGGTCAAAGAGAAACAGAGTGAGGAAGGAGAAGTATTGTATAGGTCCAAGAGAGTTGTGCTGCCCAAAGTCCTAAGGGACCAGTTGATTGAAATTGCCCATCTGGGGTATATTGGGATAGCAAGAACTAAGGTTGTGTTCCAGGAGACTTACAGGTGGCCAAACATTAATGGGGGAGTAGAGAGGAAGTTGAAAGTATGTATTGAGTGATAAAGTTCAGGAACGAGTTTGTGTATTTTGTCTAAGCCCATGGGAGGAGTTGTGCTGAGGAGTGGAGTGTGGAAGCAGCTGGCTATGGACGTGTTGGGTCCAGTGAGCTTGGGAAGAAGATGATCAGGGTTTATAATGGTAATGGTAGATATGCTTTCCAGGTTGATAGCAATAAAGATTATGAATGCAGTGAGTGGGCAGGCCATTGTCAGGCATAATAAAGGTGAGTTTGATTGTGAGGGGTACCTGAGTAGCATCCTTATGAATAACGTGATCCAATTTGTAAGCATGTTGATAGAAGGGTGTTTATCAAAGCATGGGGTCAGACATAAGAGGACCTCCTTAAATCGCTCAGAGACAAATGGTCTGGTGGAGAGGATGAACAGGTTTATCATGGAGGCAATACAGATAGCTGATACCTGAGATAAAGGCAAGAAAGAAGTGATAGGGGAAAATGTGAGATCTATGCAAAATTCTCTGCATGCAGTGACAGGTGTGGTAGCATTTGAGTTGATGAGGGGCTGGAAAGGTTATTAGTTGGTGTGTCCTCCATGGTCGAGAAAGCAAGGAGAGTGGACATAGAAGTGGAAGCAGCGGGAAAGACATAAAAGGCCAAAAGGTTATTTGTGGCTGTGTCTGTTTGGGAGAGCAGGAAGCAGCAGGAGAATTTTTCAAAAGAGCCGATGGTGGTGATGTCCAGTTGAATGCATGACCATGATTCCTTGTGGATGATGGTGAGGCCTCCACCTATCTTCTTTGGACAGTCTCTTTGTCGAATGTATTGCCATTGGTGAAGAGGATACCCAGGATGTGTCTGAGGTGAATGTCACCCAGGTTGTGGTAAGAAAGATGTTGTCCTAGTCCTGTGTGGTGATGTGGAAAGACATGTCTGCTGCATTGCTGATTTCTGAGCAGACACTGGTGAGCATCAGTTTCTGTATAGTGGTGGTTGATGAAGTGCTGATGGTGCTTTATGATGAAGCGGGTGAGGTTGCTGCGATAGGGTGTCCATGGTGTTGCTGGTGAGTGCCATGGTTGGTGGTGAGTAGTGATGGTGGGCATGGACTGTTGGGAGAAAAAGGTGAAACAGATAATCAAGGAAGCTTGCCTGATGTTTGAGCAGCAGGAGTTATGGTCCTGGGACCTCTTGGTTCCAAACAGTTCCAAACAGGAAATGGAAATTGTAGATGTGGTTATGTGATTATTGTAGCTTATAGCATTGTATGCAGTCCTAAAGTCACATCTCAGGAGAAAGGGAACAACTCAACAGATTAAACAGATTATGGGAAGTTTCCACCAATACATCTGGTTGTTTTTAATAATGCTTTAGGACAACTCACTGTGATTGTTTATTGGTAACTGGAATGTTAAATTAACCTGGAATACTTTGGTCTGATCTGGATGTTACTGATCATATAGGGATTTGTGTGTTCTATGTTTACGTGGCCAAAGCATAATGTTGGTGGCATGCACCTCAGATGTAAGTACCTGGCTATCTGGCATAGTAGAAACAATATATTGGATTGGGATCATTCTTGGTTAATTTCTCAAAGATAGGAAGGTAGGGTATTTTTAATGCCTAGGATTTAACCTGTAGTTATCTCACCGCCAGGCAGTTACAGATGGGTTCATTCATTATATGTCAAAGAGTATGAGTAGTTGATGTGCTTGCTTTTTCTTTCAAACCACACCATGTTGGTCAAACCATCTACAGCAGAAGGATTAAAGCAGATAAGGAGCAGGCAGAACTAGTCAACATTGTGTTGCCAAGCCAGATTCAGCCATACCTTTAATGTTCCATGTCATTGAGCATGTTGCAATAGAGTAACAAGCAAATGTTCAAGAAGGACCTTTTGGATCAGACTCTGGGTTCCTTCTCCCCAGTGGATCCCAATGATGGAATAGGACAGGCTGTGACTTATGAAACCAGCATTTAGCACTGGTGTATTTTCTTTCTCTCATTGTATTCATCCACTCACTTCTGTCCTTGCTTTTTCTCACTTATTTCCTTATGCTGTTTAGGAAGCTGATGTTCTCACTTATTAGGGACTACTCTCTGCCCCCCTTTTCCACAAAGTGAAGAAAGAAATCCGAGAACACCTGTAGGGGTGAACCACTCAAGCAACACAACAAATAATAATTGCCTGGCACTCATTGCATGCACTTGACTGACACTGGAGGGGCTGTGGAACTTCAAATCCTAGTATCAACTATGGTCTTTGACCGTGACGTAAGACACGATAAGGATGGCAACAGAGAAATGCAATGGAGTGTTGTGAGGAAAGATGTGTGCACACCTGGGCTTTTTAAAAAAAATGTTTAATTAAATGGACGATGGGAAACCTACCTCAAGAAAATGTGTTGGGCTTAAGCCACACACATTTTCCTATTCTCACCCCACAACAAATGCATTGACCGGTGTATTCTGGCATGGACACAGCTTAAAGAACAGTCTGCCCCTGTCATGTTTAGTTGGAATATGCACTGGAAAGCCTGATTATCTGACAATGGCTCAATGGAAATGCCCTGCTCCTTTCTTAGCCCTGCATCTGGTGGAAGTGATTAACATACCAATAGAGGGTACTTCAAACAGGCCCCTAAGCGGCCTGACTGCATAGGATAACCAAGGAAACAGGAAACTCAACAAACCTTTCATAAGTAACTCTGTCAACCTGAAGTCAGATCCTGCTTCTCAGTATTAATGACAGAGAACTGACATGTCTGAGTCTAGTGTTGCAGTAGACAACCCCCTCTAGGGGGAACACATTCTTAAGATACGAGAATGTGGTTTGCAGAAGCCATTTTCATGGGAGATCTGCAGCTTTAAAAAGGAACCACACATGGAGAGCCATTTACCAGAGAGACTCTTTGATCACTGCCGATAAGAAGGTGGGTGGGACCAAGTATCACAGGGGAGTGAACCCAGAACTGTTTCTGTTGAGCGAAGAGTTCAGCCATATTGGTACTGGGGCACCCCTTGTTCCTGTAAGACACCTTTATCTTTTCCTGTTGCAATGTTACACATCCAACAATTTTTGGTAGGGACCCCAGGATTGGTTCATTAGGGTAGGCTCAGTCTACACCGATCACTGTGGCCCACTTGGCTTTAAGAAGAGACCCTTTTTCAGGCAGATTATCGGAATACTTATCTTGAAGCATGAAGAAGAACTCATCCTTGATCCCTGGCTGATGGTATAGTCTGCTCTACAGCTTCCACCAGTGAAGGAAGGTCAGGAACATCCAAAGAGGGAAGCAAGAGCCCTCCCCTTAACCTCTCCCTGGGAACAGAGGGAGAAATGATCAACTCAAAAGACCCTTCAACCACTTCAGAACCAGTACCCAGCCAGCACACAGCGTGCACTGCTAGGCTCTGCAGCAAGCTTCTGAAAGTCTCTGAACCTTAAGCGAAGGACAAGGAAGCTGCCTGCAACACACTCTAGCCTGTCCGCCTCAAAGGACAACTCAAGCCCATTGAGAAGGTGGGGAGCAGTGCATTGACAAGAACCTGCCACCATCTGCCTTAAAGGACATTCTTGAGCCAGTTGAGTTCCTCCATCTGCAACCGACTGCATCGCTGACTGCAGTCAAGCCTCGAGCTACCTCTTCAAGACGCACTCACTCAAGAAACCCGAGATGTCTCGACCAGCACTTCAGAACCTTAGATCGGCAATTAGACAACAATTCCTGATCTTGTGTCTCTGTGAAGGCCAGCCTGCAGCCATTCGCTAAGCTTCGCTCGCCACACTGTCTATCCGCCTAATACCCTCAGCTGACTCCGGTCTTGACTGAAAACTGCCGAGCACCAAGAACAACTACAGCAAGAGGTACATTGTGGTAATGCCCCCCGGTTTATTCCCAGAAGGCCACTAGAGACATTTTAAGACCTTTTTTCCTGTTTGCTGAGACCAAGATGTCTTTTTAAAAAACTATGGTGGTTATTAACCATACAAACTAACCTTCTGTCAGTATCCAGAGTGCATCCCTTTTCCTTCTTAGAAACTGTCTGTTTTCTGCATTCCTTTGCAGGGTGGGTTGTATTTAGTAGTGTTATTAGATTGTCTGTTGTGATAATAATAATAATAAAGTAGATATTTTTATACACCCTCGACTGGACAGTCCTTTTATCATTGGGTAATCATCCATGACCTTTAGAGGAGATACACCTGCAGTTCCATCCACATTACCAAAATTGGACAATGAGGTTTATCATTTTAAGAGTATGCTTTTTTGATCCAATCTGATCAGATCAATTCAGGTGTGTTAGAGGTGTGGAGCTGATTGATGATTAGGAAACCGATATTCATCCCTGGACCACCAGTGCCCTGGAATTTGATTCGTCACAAGCATATATACACAATCATACGTGAAATGATGCACCAAGACCAACAATATATATATTTTTTCCATCACTTTGCATGCCGTTTGTACTACTCATTGACATTTTTGCGGACAGCAGTGAGTTATAGATTGGCCGCTAAGAAATGACAACAAGGTAGTTAAACGAATGGCCAGTCATTGGATGACTGACTTCTCATCTGACTAGACACACATTGTTCCTCAGTCAGTAAAGTAGCTTAGTGGAGCTTTTTTTCTATTGCCTTCCTGTTTCCAATCGACAACAAAGCATGCAGTACATCCACAGACACCATGAAAAGTGGAGTGTCCTTCTATACAACCTCGTGTCACTCTCCTTTAATCAGATGCAAATGTTGTTCCCATCTTTAGGGACTCTATCCTTTTGTTGTAGCCATGACAATGGCAATTAGTAGCTATGCGACACAAATCTCTACAAGTCCTGGTGCTGTGTATATGTTTTGAACAGTAGAGGATGGAGTGCTAGGGAAGGCTCTGACCTGCTCGGGCCAAGTGACTGACTCAAGCTCAATTTGAGTTTTGAGCCAATGTCCAGAAAAAACAGGAGCCATTTGCTGCCTCGTCTCTCTACTTACTGCAATGAGGTAAACAATAAAAATAAGTACATGAAAAATATATATTCATGTCCGGGGGCAGGCAGCATCTGCCTGACTGCCTATACTGCCCCTCACAATTCAGCACTGTCTGGGGGCATGACAAGTAGTCTGTGTTCAGCCTTAAAGATGCTGATTTGAGTGGCGCTCAAGTTTGTTGACATCTACATCCAGCTCCCATGCCCTCTCTAACGATTTAGGCTGCAGAAAATATATTAGTTTATGGGAAAGTGAACGTGCGTGGCTGCCGGGGTGGAATGCGCGATGTGGGAATAATAAATATGGTTGTTTTGTAACAGCCATGGAAATATAAGTAGGCCTAGGTATAGGGCATGAGTGATTTTGAAGTACAGTAGTTAAAATATAGTGTACACTGATGATGACATAGGCCCTGGTCCCACATGAGCGAACCACTGAAGCACAGCCATATTGAAAGTGAGGCCTAGCATGTTGCAGGCCCTGGTGGAAGTGGCAGTGTAAAGCGATAAACAGTTTGAATCACATACCCAACCCAAGCCCAAGCAGTGAAACCGAACATAGAGGCCTTCAAACCGTACAGATAAAAATGTAATTGTATCGAACTGTAGGCCTGCAAAACCAGAAAGGAATGTGAATGGTCAAGCATGGGAAGGGATGTGCCCATCCCAAAGGACAAACTCATGGGAGCCGCGGTACAGGTCTTGAGCTGCCAAAAGGACCGTCCTATATTTAGGGCACTAGCGGCCCCCAGAATAATGCCCATCCCATTTGAACTGCCATACTTCCATAAAACAGAATACCTAAACCCATCAGAATTTGGCTGATTAGTGTGGTCCAGGAAAATCTCTGCCGAGGGGCAGCTGATAAGGGGGAGCATCCCATGATTTGTTATATGAGGAGTAAGAGTCGATGCCAACAAATTTAGTCTCACGACGGGGAGGCATGGTGGGGTGTCCGCATGTCTGGTATCAAGAGAAGCACACCATTATTCTAAAGGGAAAATTTGTACTTGAAGGTATCCACCGAGCTCATATTAATGACCAGGTACACACCATGTGACTAGGCCCATGGGGATGGTAACCAATCAGGTAGTCGGAAACTAACATGAAGGAGTAAGGGGACCACGTGTTAGAGGGCAGGGATTGATTACGATATGGCCAATCAGTCAAGGGACTACAGGGGACTTGTAGTATGTATATAGGTGGTAGACAATGAGGGTGGAGCATGAACACTGTATATTGTGTGTGTCATTAATGATGATGTCTTTCCTTATAACCCCATGTTTGCTTTGATCTAACAGAGAGCTCTGAGGCAGTTTGGTTCTACGGGACCTTTTCCTTTTTGTATACAAAATAAACCTTGTTTCCTTGAGAAGAGATGCACTGAGCTTTTTTCATTAGAGGAGTATTTTTTCTTGTCTTATAGTCTGGAGGTTTTGCCTTAAAAGTTTTGAGTTGGTTCTGTTCCAGTTCTGCTGCTGGAGGTGAGGCGTGGATCTAGAAGCACTGCAAAAACTTTAGAGGCTGGGGCAAGCCAAGTTAATTATTCTACAGCCGAGGATACAGAAACAAACTTCATCTGTGGTAGTGCTGCCTAGCTGCATGCCCCCCATTTAATATGTCGGGGCAAGTGGCCGCCTCCATCGTTTTCTTTCGTTGCACCAAAAAATCCAGAAACTGTGTTGTGGCAATTCTGTTTGTGCTCATGACACTTCTTCAGCATGCATGGGCCAGGCAGCCTCCCGTACCCATGTCATCACCGCTGAAAAGCACATTATATTTAGAATTGTAAGTTATCTCACACAACTTGTTAACATACTAAATTGAATGGAAATTGTGCAAAAAAGAATCTCTGCTTTCACTTAGAGAATTGGCATATTTTAAGCATATTTCTAGATAACTTTGTCACACAAAATATATAATTTCACTTATGTGATTTACAAAATATTAAGTTCGAAGCCACTTTTCCACGGGTTTGCTTCTAGTGTGGCTACTAGAGTCAAGCCAGAACCCCCTGACTCGTCACTGGATTGGTTCTAATTATAATTTCTCTGGCTTCCCCACCTCTACTCACCTGCCTTCATTTGTCAAACTATTTCAGAGAACATTCCTACCATGTATGGTTGCCACACGAAGAAGCCACCTGCTGAGTGTCCCTAACTTGGCATACTGTACTGTTTCCTTCTTTTCACTCTGCTGACCTTCTCTAATGGGATGTTCAATGCTTTTGAATTGCACTGTTAGGCACATTATGCATATAAACAATCCGCATCCCTGTATCAAAACATGACTTCAAGCACCTGACTTCAACACAAACACTCGTGTGGGGTGTGTCTAAGCCCTGGGGGTAGAAGACCTCAATGAGCAGTCTTTCATATTGTATGATGGTATTGCTAGCCCAGCATTAGTTACAGACTCTACATTAATGCAAATGGTGCATGCTAACAATGCCAGGATGTAAACATGCTTTGAGAGATCTAGTCCAGCATATTTGCCATGAAACACGAAGTGTGAATGAAGTAGTTTGTTGAGGAAAATGGTCAGTGCTGTGTCAGTATTAGTCATTTTAGAATGTATTCAATCAGGATCTATTTTTGCAAGCAAAAGTGAAACCAAGCATTCATATAAGCATATTTGAGTTGCGCATATCACTAACCCAGGTCCCAAGCAATGAAGTGCTGTACAATCAGAGGTAACGAGGGGAGCTGGCGAGGTGAGGCACATTACAAGGGTTGATCCCAGGGGGGCAAGTACACAGATATTAAAAAAACCTCCAGATCTCCTGAAACATGTGTGGAACCTGCCTGTATATGTTCACATTCTGGCAGGGTCGGTTCTGCCTTTCATCCGTGTACAGTTCACAACAATAGCGCCATTCTGTAGGTTAATAACAACACCTGTTAGTTGCAATGCAGAGAAGCTAGCCTATAAAAGCTCAAACCTCAGCCTTGTCATAGAGGCATGGAGAAGTAAACACTCCATTTTAATAAATGGATCTCCTTGACATGCTGGGGACGCCTGCTTGAGGGCCTCGTGTAAATGGTGCGGGCTCACCCTTTAGTGAAATGCTGGCTGCAACACACGAGGCCCAAGTGAATGTTAATAGGGGCCCACACAACAATTTGTAAGACCAGAAAAGCCAACAATAGAGGTAAAATACTATTCAAGTCTACGTGTCACTTACATGACTCTCATACAACATTCTAATCAGTTCATCCCTCAGTGGCATTATTTTAAACAGGTGAATGTGTGGGATCGTAACACCGTGTAGGGTCTTAAACACATGCCACCATTTCTTCTCCTCACTTAATCCGGGACCTGCATGCAGTACAATATTTTTCAGACCATTTTACCATGTCTCTAATCTTTAATAAATTGGCATTCTATACCCCTAAGTAAACCTACTTCAGATCAAACAGTAGTGGTTTAAATGTGGTCCTAATGGTTTGTGTTGCGATCTTCAGTCAGGTTAAATGCTCTGCTCAGGCACTGAAGCAGCCTCCTGGCTGGACTCAGTGGCTCTTGTTGTTGAGGGTAATTGGCAAACCAGCTGCACTCATCCTGTTGGATTTGTCCGTTGCATTTGATGCCACAGACCATCCAAAATTGCTGCAATGTCTGGATTAACTGTTTGGAATCAGTGAACCAGCTCTAGCCTGGGTTTGGTCTTTACTCTCACCTCAGGTGCAGCAGCAGAAGCTCAGGGAATCGTTTTCGGAGGCAAGTGTGGTATAATGAGTACACTGTGCAGGTCTCTTACCTCTCTCCATTACTGTTGAAGGCCCACATACTTCCCTCGGCTCCTCTCAGCAACTGCTTGAGTCTTGTGTGTCACATATATACTGAAGACGCCCACATTCTACTGGGTCTGGATCGTCACTGTGCGGGCGACACCATGCTTGGAGCTGTCAGTTACCTGTTTGCCCTGGTTGCCGGGAAAACTGTTCATGCCTCAAAGTGAATAAATCAGCGGTCCTGCATCTAGACTGTGAATCAAGCCCCAGGTGGCTTCCTATATTCCAGACCATTGGAGTTGGGGTCATCCTGCCTGCTTCCCCTTTGAGCACCTGGTGAACCCAGTGGCCAAGAGCACCCACCGCCAGCTCTGCATTATTTTTAAGACATGCCACCTGATAGATGCTGCCGACAGCAACACTTTTGTTCAAGCTCCGTCTATACTCCATGACTGCAAGATGGTATATCCGGGAATACATGAACATTTTCTACAGAATTACAGCCAGCGTAAAACATGGTGATGCCTTTGATTTCCAATCTCGAGTGACGTGATCACATCACTCCCTGGAGAAAGATGCTAAAGCGGTTCTCAGTGGCTCCACCAGTAACATTTCAGATCTGCGCTGTTGTTTGGAAAACCAGGCTCCAGTTTTCTCCATTCATGTCATTCTTCTTTGAGAAGGATTGCACTCAGAGACTTTGCTAGTCTGAGGATATTGGACTCCTTGCCCAGATGCAAGCACACTGGGGGACTTGGCATTCAGGCACTGACATCCAACAGTGGCACTCCACTCCCACCTCCTACAATACATCTACCCATTCCATAAAATCACACATGATCGAATAGGGCCGATTGTAAACTGTGTATCTCTGATTAACTGTCCAGTGGACACTCCTCCGCAGTCATGCAAATGTGGCGTGCTTTCATATTTTCCAGTATGGTTGTCTGTGCTGGTGTTTCATGTAGCATGCTGATGCCTTTACATGTGAGCGCTCGAGCATTGAGCATTGAGATGTAGACATGCTGCCCCTGTAAACCGGACTTGGGAACAAGATAATGAAGCTACTTTTCTAAAAACATGATCCCAACAAATATCCCTGAGCGAATGTGTGGAACTTCCATTTTTGGTTGGAAGTATTACGGTTACACTCTGATCCCAGCAGCAATCACTTAACTCTCTGAGTTCTCTGGCCGACTATCATTCATTACAATAGCTTTCCTTACTCTGCTCCAAAATCAAATTCTGAGCATTTTACCTTGTGGTGATAATCAATCAAATACAATGGAAGCAAAATGTACATACCACTTTTCTCCCACACTTACCGTGCTGCCCACATGTGACTGCTATCTGGAACGCAAGAGAACAGAGGCCAGTGTAGGAAGTGTAAGCAGTGCAAGAGGTGTGCCTGTCTACCCATCATTGGTACAGGTTCCATGGTCCGTGCTGAAACTTGTAACTGTAAAATACCCAATACAATGGGAATAATTGTTTTCATTTTTTGTTTGTAGTTACATGCCAATAACACTTGCGTGTCTGCGGTTCCCTCTGTGCAGTTTGGGCTATTAGGAGTAACTTGCAACACCTATGAGCCGAAACTATTGCTTTAGAGTACAGGTAGGATGCAATGTCATATGAGGAGGGACACACAGGCCCTCATTCTGAGTTTGGTGGTAGTCATGGTGCTATTTGCACCATGACTGACACCAATAACTGTACCGTGTCCGGATTGGTGCAATGGGGACTTACCAGTCCAGTCCGACCTTGGCGGGACCGGTAAGTCCCCATACACCAAACCATTCCCTATTCCCATTTGAGCCCACATAGGGCTCAATGGGAATGGGGAGGGTGCAAATAACGGGCTCGCGAATGTCAAGCCCCTTATTTGCGCCCTGGTCCCTTAACGGGTCCCGTCCATAACGCCAGGTCAGACCAGTAGTAGGGTGGTAAGGGATTACCGGCAGCGGTCTCCTTACCGGTGCCTGGTATCCCTTACTGCCAACCTCGGAATGAGGGCCATAGTCTGTAGGCATTGTTTGGGCGCATCCATTGACTGTCCATGGCCATGCTAATGTGGAAATCGATATAATATTATGACCCCAATCGCATCGTTTAAATGTATGTTGGCCTACGCCAAGCTGTCTAAAGGATACTATGTACATAGGTTCCGCGGCAAGGTCTTGACCTTAATGTATTGTGTAAGCCGCCATCTTGAATCTAGCCGCCATTTTAGGTACTCTTGCAGTGTGGAAGTCACCCTGAATCACAAAATGGAGGCCGAATGACATTTCGAGTAAGACTTCGGCCATGGTGACCTCCGCACACGTGAATGAATAAAATGTCCGCAGGCTACTTGTTAGGGTCATGAACTAAGACCCTGTCCTCTGTTTAACCTATGTGTAAATATGTAACCGTATCAGCGGAACTGATCTAATGTATGGAAATTGTGTGTTCGACCTGGCTACGAACCCTAGCCATGGTTCCAGAAATGGTTAACTTGTAAGAGGGCTGGCCAATGCAGTACTAAATGTATAAAAACCCAAGCATCCCGATGATCGGTCTCTCCCACTTTCAGTGCGAACCTAACGTTGAAGGTTCATGTGTTAGTCAGAGGGCCGAATAGCTATTCGCATGTCAATTGACTTTGGTAACTTTGTAACTTTGAAATAAAGCGCTTTGTATGTCCTTTGTAACCTGTGTTGGTGTGTTTCCTTTTGGGCTTCCCGGCCTCATGTCAATTTCTCTGTTTCCACAGTTGGCGCCCGAATAGGGACCCTCAAGATTGATGCCGGATCATTGAAGGTTGACGCAGACTATCGAATCGGGATCGGACGGTGTGATTCTGCGGGCCCGACCGATCGAGACGCGATACCTCGGCAGCGCTGCACGATCCGATCCTTGGGCGATATCGTGCGGTCTGACACGGCATCTTGACGAGGGTCCAATTCCGAGGCGGGCAGATTTGCCGAAACCATCGAACGCAGGTAAAATTTGCTAGTTGAAGTCCTTTGTAAACCGTACGGTCCTCCTTAGGTTTGGTCAGGTGCAGTCGTGACCCGGCTCTTAATTTAACCCTGACAATTTGAATTTGGCGTATTGTATCTGCAGACACAATTATTGGACCAGGTAACACCAATTTTTTGAGAAATGCCTGGGAAATTGTCTAGCTGCTTTAAGGTTCTGTTCCGCAGCGATCGACAATCTTTGGAATTTAGCCGTCTGGCACCACAGGAGGGGTCGCCGGCGTGTACTATGTACTGTAAGTATGGCATTGGTAGTATTGTATTTAATGACATTTGGCACAGACAGACCAGAAATGCCTCCGAATTTCAGTGGCCAATCAATTGTAGCTTTGAGATCCCCCGTATTGAATACTTAGAGTCGATCTTGCTTAAAAAGAAGGCTAGGCCAGCAGCCTTTGATGTGTTACAAAATTGGAAAAAGGAAGCATTACAGCAGCTTAAAAGTAGGGATAAACATGCACGACGTCATAAAACGAATGCCGAAAAGGCATTGTTGTATGACAAGGAAAAACGATTAGATGAAACCCAGAAGATGGATAGAGCTTTCTCGCTTGGAGTCCAGAAAATTTACCCCTCTAAAGATTTCCATGTTTCCGAGGAGTTTATTGAGAAGATATTAAACGAACGGAGGCCTGATTCTTCAGCGCCACCTCCGTATGCTCCCGTTGTGGGCACCTTGCCCGTTCCTGCTATTGCTCCTATCGTTATTCCTACTCCTCCTGCGCAGCCTACTGCCCCTAGTTCTTTGGTTGTCGCTCCTCTGTCTATTTCGTCTATTACATTACCTCTTTCCCCTGCACCCTTGTTAGGTTCACCTACACCTCCGATTCTGGGGAGTCCCGTGTTCACTAAATCAGATCCCCGTGCAGGGTCGAAAATTGTGACTCGTAGTACTGTTCCTGCGGGCAGGAAACAGGAACTATTTGCTTGGGCTAAACATTGCATGGAAAAAGGTGATCAAACTGATGTACTTTCAACATTATCTAATTTGCACGATTTTCCCGAGAAAAACGTTTTTATTGAAGGACTGGGGATTCATTTAGGGGTAATGTGGGGTAGATTGCAGACTTCGGATCTCCCACAAGGGGTGAGAGATCTGAATGCCTTGGCACTTTCGAGGGATACAGAGCAGAAAGTATATGGACATGTTGACAGATTGTTTGAGTTTAGGAGGGATTTTGAAAGGTCACAAAACGAGGATGATGAGGACGACAGGATGTATGCACAGAAACGGTTCCTTTTGTGCCGACGTTCAGCACCTGAGGAAGTACGAATTTGTACCAAAGACGCGATTCGATGGATCTCGGATTCATCGATACCGCCAGATGAGGTGTATGACACATATAGTCAATACACGGTAGAGATGCAAAGGAAGGTAATCCAAGTGATGGTACAGCACTTACAGGAGGAATGTATAAGGAAGAAGGTTGGTTGCCCCATAGAGTTATTGGGTATTTGTAAAAGAGCTTTTTCGCCCGACACTTCTACAGCTGCTTTAGCGCTCGATTTGGCCCTATTGCTCAGTAAGCGGTCGGAGGTCCCTATATCTCAGTTGCCTATGAGAGAGGTCCCTCCGACCTTTGTCCCAAAAGTAGAAATCCCCGCCAACGCGGCGACTGGTGCTGCCGCGGTGGATATCCCTGCACATTACGTATCGCAGTTTTTTCACGTCCCGTTCTCTCGACAGGAAGTGAACACGATTAGACAATCAGTCCCTGATATCAGGAAGAACCCGACAGGGTTTTACAAAGAAATAGAATCCGTTTTGCAATCTTCTGTGTTCACCTTAAGTGACATGGATTTATTGTTTCCAGTGCTTTTACCTGTTGATGTATGGAAACAGGTACGAACAATAGATGATGTGCCGGGGTTAGGGGATACATGGGTAAACTTAACTAGAATAGATGGGGAACGACCAGCTGGTGAGAAACCACCCCAGGTAATACTTACCTTACCCGATAGAATAGTTGCTAAATTAAAAACTATAATCCCAGAAAAAAGGATTATTTGGGACAAGCTTACGGCCTGCGTCCAAGGGAAAACTGAAGGTACTACTGAATTCTTTAATAGATTCGAACAGGTGTTCTCCGACTTCAGTGGACAGGATTTAGGTACAGAGTCGGGGAAGAGGTTGTTTGTGGACAAATTTGTGCGTGGATTGTTGCCCGACATCCAGTCACAAATTATGTCCTCAGAGAGCGCTTGGCAGGCAAAATCTCAGTCAGAGGTCTTGCATATGGCTCAGTATTATGAGAATCGGGTTAATAATGAAAAAGAGAAAATCGAAAAAAGAAGGGGTGACCTAAAGACTAAGGTATTGTTGCAGCAAATTGTCAGAAACCCCAGAGGAGGTATGACGCAGACTAGAGGTCAGTACATTCCAAGAGGAGATATTCCTCCAAATTCTATAAATATTAATCAGTGTGCTTATTGCCGCCAGGAAGGTCACTGGCGAGCACAGTGCCCTGCCCTTCGTCAGAGGTCAGGAGGCACATTTGGAGGTATGGGTAGGCGACCAAGGGGCCGCCCCGGAGCAGGGGGCCCTGATAGGGGTCAGCTTCTACAAGATCCACAGCAACCTTTTTCACGGGAAAATCAGACTCCGAGTATGGACTCGAGAAATATATTTGATCACCCTTCCGCCGCCTATCTTTCTGAGGAACTTCCCTTTGATGAAGTTCTGCCTTACTAGGATTGCCCGAAGCAGCGTTTGGAACCTTTACCTATTCCCGTTATTCAGAAGGGCCCCTATGTTGAATTATTGGTGGGGAATAGGAAACATCAGTTCTTGATCGACACTGGAGCACAAAAGTGCTCCATCGACCATTCGAGGGTTCCAAACATCCCACTGTCAGGGCAAACAAACGTCTCTATAGGGTTCTCTGGCATACCAACTGTTTGTCCGGTTTCTGCGCCGGTATCCGTTTCTTTGGGTCCTTTTACAGACCAGTGCCCTTTTCTTCTTACTTCAAACTGTGGAGAAAATTTGCTGGGGTTGAATTTGTTGAAGAAACTGAATGCAGTGATTCATTGTTCCCCTGACGGAATAAGATTAACAGTTTCACCACAGCAACCCTTTAACTCCCAATACTTGACCCGACCTCTACCTCCCGAATTTGACATTGTCCCAGAATGTTTGTGGGCAATAGACGATAATGATGTCGGGATATTGCACATCGATCCTGTTAAGATAATATTGAAACATGGGGTTAAGCTACCGCGCATTCCGCAATATAAAATTTCAATTGAAGGAGAGCGCGCTCTGAAATGCATTGTCTCCGATTTTGTACATCGTGGAGTGATCGAAGAGATTACAGGTAGCTTATGTAATAGCCCGATCTTGCCAGTATATAAGAAAGGCGACAATGCAATTCCGTACCGGTTTATAATAGATCTTCGTGCTATTAACCGGGTGGTAGCCCCACAATTTCCAATCGCGCCTGATGTAACAACGATCTTAACAATGATCCCTGCTACGGCTACACACTTTAGTGTCGTAGATTTAAAAAATGCCTTCTTTAGTATTCCGATACATGAGGAGAGCAGGTATTTGTTTGCGTTCACCTTGGGGGGACGCTCGTTTACATTCACAAGGGCACCTCAAGGGTATACTGAAAGTCCTAGTATTTATAGTAGAGCCTTAAAAGAGCAGCTCGACACCCTTGAATTACCACCTACTTGCACGCTGCTTCAATATGTAGACGATTTGCTCCTGGCTGCAGACTCTGAGAAAGCTTGTAAAGAAGGCACTATATTGTTGCTTGTTCATTTAGCTGAAAATGGTCACAAAGCTTCACTTAAGAAATTTCAATATTGTTGTCAGGAGGTTGCCTATCTAGGCTACCTCCTGTCAAAGGAGGGGAGAAGATTGACACCTGAACGAATAAAACACATTTCTGGCATGTCTGTCCCAAAAACACAGAAGGAAGTCAGAGCCCTGATAGGGATGGCGTCCTACTGTAGACTGTGGATCCCGAACTTTGCCCTAGTGGTAAAACCGATGTTGGCTTTGACGAAGAAGGGCATTTCTCTGCCATTGCCATGGGAATCGGAACATCAACGATCATTTGAGCTTCTCAAAGCCGCGCTGTGTTCAGCACCGGTTCTGGGTACACCAAATTACGATAAGGCCTTTGTGTTGTTTGTGCATGAATGTAATGGATGTGCTTTGTCTGTGTTAACACAGGAACATGGAGGGAAGAATAGGCCATGCGGCTATTATTCCTCCGCCCTCGATCCTGTCGCATGCGCTTTGCCGCAATGTCTGCGCGCTGTTGCTCCTGCCGCTGCGTCTGTAAAACAGAGTGAGGGGATGGTCCTAGGCCACGATTTAATTTTGATGGTACCTCACTCTGTCGATATTCTATTGAATAAAACTCAAACACAACACCTTACTTCTGCCCGGTTGACCAGGTACGAATTAGTTCTATTTGCTCCTCATATCCAAATTAAAAGGTGTTGTGTTCTCAATCCGGCTGAACTTTTGCCTCTCCCGCAAACTACTGCTTGCGGCGATGACGGATCACATGACTGCCTGTATGCCACCGAACAAGAAACAAAGGGCAGAATAGACCTCTCAGATACTCCTTTGGAGAATGCGGAAGGGGAGCTGTTTTGTGATGGCTCCTGTTTTAAACTTCCGAATGGCACATCTACAGCTGCTTATGGAGTTACTACTTTGAACAAGATCGTAGAAACTAAAAGGATTCCGCATAACTCCGCACAGGCCGCAGAGATTATAGCGTTGACCCGCGCTTGTGAGCTCTCCCAAGGGCATAGAGTTAACATTTATACGGATAGTCAGTACGCCTTTGGGGTGGCTCACAATTTCGGAAAACTGTGGTCGGAAAGAGGGTTTCTGACCTCACACGGGACCAAGATTCAGCATGGTCCCTTAATAGTACAACTACTTTTAGCGCTCTCACTCCCAGAACAATTAGCAATCACGAAATGTGCAGCACATCGTAAGGTCATAGACAATGTGGGAAGAGGAAATGCTTTTGCAGATTTGATAGCTAGACAAACAGCTACAGACCTTAGCACAGACATGTACACCTCAAGGGAAGTGAGAGATGGTTGTATAGTAGATGAAGGCATTGGGTCTGTGCGAGATATTCAGACTGATGCCTCTGTTGAAGAATCTAGGAAATGGGCTGAAGGCATGGGGAAATTGGATGACGAAGGGTGTTGGGTGGACGCATCTGACGGGAAATGGTTGCTTCCTGATTCTTATGTATTAGCAATGGTCACGATGGCACACGGTCCAACACATGTGTGTGCCCAGCAAATTGCGAAGATATTACAGCAGGTTTGGGTGAATGATAAAATTTTGGAAACTGCAAAAAGACTCGTCCAGAACTGTATGATTTGCCTGCAGCACAATGTGGGTAAAGGGACAGTGACTCCAAGGGGAAGTTTCGGGCCCCCCTCTGTCCCCTTTGAAACCATTCACCTTGATTTTATTGAAATGGAGCGATGTAATAACTTGAAATATGTTCTTGTTATCATTTGTGCTTTTAGCAAATGGGTCGAGGCTTTCCCCGTCAAAGATGCTACCGCCATGACCACCGCAAAGATCTTGGTAAAAGACTATTTTCCTCGATTTGGGCTCCCGAGGATAATTTGGTCGGACAACGGCCCCCACTTCATCGCAGCCGTAATGTTGCAAATATGTGTTGCCTTAGGGATAGAGAAACGTTTTCATTCAGCTAGGCACCCTCAAAGTGCGGGGTTGGTAGAAAGACACAATGGTATTTTGAAAAACAAACTTGCAAAAACATGTGCCGACACTAAATTAAAATGGCCAGATGCTTTACCTATTGTGTTGTTAGCTATGCGCACCACACCCCAGGCTAGAACTGGTCTCTCTCCATTCGAGGTAGTAATGGGAAGGCCTGCTAATATTTGGGGTCTCCCTAAACCTAAAGCCCTGAGGGATGTGGAGAATGTATTGCTCATAGACTATTGTAATCAATTGACTAAAAATCTGTATTTCATTTACCACCAGGTGAATGCTGCCTTACCTGTACGGTTTACGGGCCCAGGACACGATATATTGCCCAGCAGCTGGGTCCTGGTGAAGACCTACGAAAGGTCTTCCTGTCTCGCGCCTCGCTGGCGGGGACCCTACCAGGTTTTATTGGTCACCAGGACGGCAGTGCGGGTGGCAGGAAAGAAGAACTGGATACATGCAACACATATCAAGAAGATCCCTCACCCGACGCCACACGTTACAGAAGAAACAGAACCCCTCGCTGGTGCTACACTCTCTGATCTCGGAGTAGCAGGCAGCGTTGTGAGTGCGTCGGAGAAGTTCTCTGAGCCTGAGGAGCTCGGGGAGCCGTCCATTTTGTCTCTGCACTCCCGTGATCAATCACTTCCGGAAAACCTTGTTTCGAGCTCTGCGACTTCCGTCGCTACTGATACGACGCTCCCCTCAGGGAGCGACGATACTTTGCTTTTGGATTCAACAAACTTGGGTACCATCCGGTACAACCTTCGACCACGCAAATAAAATCGCCGCACGAGTATCGTGCATCTGGAAGAAAAAGGAGTGATTGAAATACTATCGTCTTCCCTTTTTTTGGAACAAAGAAAAGGGGGGGTTCTGTTGGCCAGGGTTGGGAAGGACTAAGAAGTTGCGCGGCCGAAGTGCCGCCAGCAACGAACATTGGGGCCGTCGATCGGGATAACCATGATGCCTGCCGCCTTCACCGCTGCTCCTCGTATTGAACTATTAGATAAGGAGGTGACCAATTCGAACAATGGACAATGTGCCTGGGCCCCGAAAACGTACTGTTGTGTTCTCGTTTTGATTATTGTTAGTTTTGCAACTGCTGCTGTGGGACTTTGGTACTTCGAAGAAATTTATCCGTTGAAGCCTCTGTTACCGACCAAAATTGTACCAACTGTTTTGACTCCCTCTGTACACCTTCACACTCTGTCCCCTAGGGACTCTTGGCATAGACAGAAACATTATAATAACACTTTGATGATAGTGATGAATGCTACGCATGCTATTTTTAATAGGAGTAATTGTTGGGTCTGCACTCACTTACCACAACATGGGAACAAGGGACTGGGATGGTATATACATCCCTTACCTCTAACAACCTCTTGCTATGCCTCTCTTAGAGCACTCTTTTTTGGCCGATGGAATGATAGCATCTCAGGGAACTTCGATGGGACTAATTTGAATGAATTTGAAAAACGTGAATTGACTCCCCTGGGATGCTCGCTTTTCGCAAATAGGAGTAGACCTAATATCGCTTCTATTAGGCCGTCTGATAAACTTTCTTTTCCTTTTCAAAATCTAGTTTCTTTCAAGATGGCTCCGATAGGCAATAAGGATGCCATGCCTCCTTCTTATTTTGTAAATCATAGTCCTGATTCTGTCCCTTTCTGTGTACAAAGAAACGGCACTAGGCCAATGGGAGATTTCGAGCCTTGTATAAATATTGTAAATTTGACTGGGGAAAATAGGCCTTTGTATGTAGGGGGACCGGTTTATTTTGTGTGTGGTAGTTTAGCTTTTCCCTGGTTGCCCAAGGATTGGCAGGGGACTTGTTATTTAGGGATATTGTTACCAGGTGTATTTATAGCCAGTACCTTAGAGGTATCTAAGGCTCGCCCGCGACGGGATAATGATGGAGATACCCCTGGACAAGTGTTCGGGGATATAGCCAAATCAGTAGTTCCCTTCTGGGGACAAATAGCAAATTCAGAAAACATCAGGGGATTAGCGAGGGTGTTGGAGAAAACAATCAACCGGACCACGGACATACTTTACAATATGACCTTAGAGCAAAAGGCGATAAGATTGGTAGCACTTCAAAATCGAATGGCATTAGATGTCATTTTAGCTGAACGAGGTGGAGTATGTAAATTAGTGGGGTCCGCTTGCTGTGTTTTCGTATCAGATTCTTCACCAACAATATTCAAAGCAATTCAGAATTTACACACTCTTAGTTCTGAAGTCCATATCCCTGTAGGAGACTGGAGCCTTAGTACTTGGTTTTGGGATTCTCTACGATCTTGGGGGTGGAAGGTGCTTTCTGTTATTTTAGGTATTTTAGGGACTCTGTTATTCCTTTGCTGCTGTTTTCAATGCCTCCCGAGTATATGCGGAATGATAGGGGGATGTTGTGCCCAAGTTATGAGCGCAATAGGGCGTAGAATATATACCCCGAAGACAGCATCTAAAGAATTCATGTTGCAAGAAGTTCTTATGAACAACTTTATGGCTATTGACATTTCAGACAATGATGCGGAACCTATGGATGCTAATGCCTTCAAGTATTTTCAAAAGTATTAGGAAATAATGTTTTAGCACTTGGCATAGGCCAAAAGGAGGGTCTGTGGAAATCGATATAATATTATGACCCCAATCGCATCGTTTAAATGTATGTTGGCCTACGCCAAGCTGTCTAAAGGATACTATGTACATAGGTTCCGCGGCAAGGTCTTGACCTTAATGTATTGTGTAAGCCGCCATCTTGAATCTAGCCGCCATTTTAGGTACTCTTGCAGTGTGGAAGTCACCCTGAATCACAAAATGGAGGCCGAATGACATTTCGAGTAAGACTTCGGCCATGGTGACCTCCGCACACGTGAATGAATAAAATGTCTGCAGGCTACTTGTTAGGGTCATGAACTAAGACCCTGTCCTCTGTTTAACCTATGTGTAAATATGTAACCGTATCAGCGGAACTGATCTAATGTATGGAAATTGTGTGTTCGACCTGGCTACGAACCCTAGCCATGGTTCCAGAAATGGTTAACTTGTAAGAGGGCTGGCCAATGCAGTACTAAATGTATAAAAACCCAAGCATCCCGATGATCGGTCTCTCCCACTTTCAGTGCGAACCTAACGTTGAAGGTTCGTGTGTTAGTCAGAGGGCCGAATAGCTATTCGCATGTCAATTGACTTTGGTAACTTTGTAACTTTGAAATAAAGCGCTTTGTATGTCCTTTGTAACCTGTGTTGGTGTGTTTCCTTTTGGGCTTCCCGGCCTCATGTCAATTTCTCTGTTTCCACACTAATCCCTTTGGCCTTTCCCACCCATTCCTGCCCCTGCCTGCCCAAAACACCTACTCATGGGAACTCTTTGACCTCGCTTTATGAAGCCTTGCCATAAACTTTGCACTCGAACTGCCTGCCAGGTTTTTTAATGCAGTCTTCTGAGAGCTAATAACTTAATTGGAGTTGTAAACTCACTACTGGTGTAATACACATGTCTTGCAAGTCCTGCCTTTAGCCATTCGATATATAAACACTCTGGGCCTCATCACGAGTTTGGTGGTAGCCCTTGAATACAGCGGTAGCGCTGTTATCGCTGGATTTAAGGGTCGGCCAAATCACGGCTTTGGCTGATTTCCCCCCAGCTCTGAGCTGGGGGGAAATCCTGAAAGATTTTGCCGATTTTCGGTGCGTTTACCGCTGGTGGGAAATCTGCCGGTGGTAAAAGTGCGAAATTTCCCCATTGAGCCCAATGGGGAATGGGGAATTCCCGAATGGGCTCAATAGGGAATGGGCAATACCCATTACGCCAAACCCGTGATCCGGCGCTAATAGCGCCGTTGGGTTTGGCGGTAGGGCTAATAACGCCAGCGCTTCTAGCGCCTGCTTAACCGCCCAACTCGTGATGAGGCCCTCTGTGTCCTTCACAGAAGTCCTGTTAAAAACCCTGAGGCATGAAGATGGCGCGCTTTGTGAGTCACTAGGTCCACTGGCATCAACATGTCCCCTAAGGCCAGTTTATTATGTACCTGCCAGATGTAAAAAGGGGGAACATCCGTAGACAATGCTTTAATATCGTATTTTACATCTTCAAAGCTTTTTAGAGAATGCATTCAATGGGGTCGGGGAGACCAAGAACAATGTGTGGAGGCCACTCTTGCTCCTGTTTAATAACGTTTAATAAAACACAATTCCCTCCATTTCGAAAAACATATACGCTGTATTCATATTATTGTAAATTCCTGGATTTAAGTGGGTGACACTTTTGAAAGCAAATACAATCATTCCTATCATTGCAGTTCTGTTTAATAGTTGTGTTGCTTATTTTATTCCTGCATTCTATCAAAAAGTCTAGTGTAGCAAAACCCCATTTGTCCTCAGCAGTACTCCTCTGTTTGTGTCTTAGTGACCCTGCTCACATCAGCGCTGGTTGTGCTCTGCCCATTGCTGGGGAGGTCAACATCCGTGGTGTTGGGCACGCTGCCAATGTACATGTCCCACACCGGCTGCTCGGCGGCGCAAGCAGGGACTTTGGGCTTGTTTTTCAGGCTTCTTTCCAGGTTCTTCCTCTTGTGCTTGAACTCGAGGATGGTTTTGGTGTATCTGTTAATGGTAGTCACTGATGCGGCCATGCAGCAGGTGAAGGACCCCCAGGCAAGGCTGAAAAAGAAAGCCCACTTAGAAACGACACGCAAAAAGTTCAAATATACTTCTGGCTCTAAAACGTGTGTTAATCAAAAGAAATACGTGCAAAAGAAAGACATTGAACATGTACGCATGGTCCCACACATAATGTGTATGGCTGCGTGCATGTGTGTGTATGGGTGTAGGACTAAACATAAATGTTTATATTAATATTCAAAACATGATTTTATATTCTGCACATTTTAGAAGGGCTTTGTGTATATGAAAACATGCAAAGAAAGACATTGGGCCTCCATACCGGGTTCCAGTACCGGGTTCTATGAATTGAGGAATTAGCGGGTTATTCTGACCTTGTAGGACCCGGTAATTCCTCATGCACAAAATCATTCCCCATTTCCATTTGAGCCCCCATAGGGCTCAATGGGAATGGGGATGGAGATAATAACGGCCCTAACGTGCCTGTTATTAGCTCCTTGGTCCTGTAAGATGTGCCATATTACTGCTGGCAAACAAATGCCACTACATTTTGCAATAAAATGCCATCACCTTTAGTAAAACGCTCTATATATTCCTACAGTCCCCTCGCGGGACCCGGAAAGGCCTTCTGATTTTAGCAGACGTCTGTTGCGGGTCCAGCTAGGGGACCTCGGCATCCCGTGATGAATGGTGCTGGTCCCGTACCGGCACCCTTCATTACAGGAGTGAAAGCCTCGTAATGAGGCTTTCACTCCTGTAACTCAAACTCAAGCTGGAATGAAGTTTGATTTCACATAAATGTGGATTAATATGCCCAGCAACTTTCACTCAAGCCAATGCCTTCTTATGACACAGATTTGTTTATTAGAGGTGGAGGGGTTTAGTCAAAACAATAGAAAACAATGCATGTTACAGTAACATTAAGGGAAAGCGAATGCCACCAGGGATGCAGGGGAGAAAGAGGCACCAAACACTGCCAAATCAGGGTCACCTTCGATATTCGATCCGCAATACCAAAAAGCATTACCAATATATCCAAAAAGCATAACGTTTAAATCAAGCTTTGAAGACCTACCCAGTGGGTCATGCCGGGGATTATGGGCCCTGAAGACCGAGGTAAAAGCCAGAGCCTAGCAAGGGCATTTCACAAGGTTTATAGGCCCATAACTCCAGGTATGGCCTGAGGGCGAGGTTTATAAAGCTATTATGGCACCCTCAAATTTAGGGTTGTGGGGCGTGAAAATGAAAGCAATCTGCTTGGAGTTGACCACATGGAATTGTGATGTGGAGTGAGATGAGCGGCTTAATAAACAGCAGGGATACGTCTGTTAGGCGTAGCTGGAAATACAATGGAGGTGACTGGGAGAAGCTGGGCCACCTCTGCTAGGTACAGCCAGGCAAAGATTGAGCAGCAGGGGCAGGGGCAGAGCCCTCCGTCCACAGACCACCATTAAGGTGAGGAACAGAGGTTTGGGTGTGGATGATTTCGGCTGCCTGGGCTGCGATTGTCAGCTGTTGCATGTGGCGAGAAGGGGAGTGGTGCGGGTGGTGGGGTTGGCAGCTCGGTGTCTCTGTAATGGGAGCGTGTGATGCACTGAGAGCCCTGGCAGGGGCAGTGACTGGGGAAGTCTGGTGGCTCCCACTCTCATTTACCAATTTCCAGGCTTTTAATTGGATTTCAGTGGCTTACCGGCTTGTATGGCCCAGACAGTCACGACCACCTTGTTAGGGAGAATTCTCATTTCTGTGCTAATTCCCTTCAACGTAAGAGACCCCGAGCTCTTTTGCTGGACTTTAGGACTTTTCATTTTAACCCTGGAGTGAATGAGCCCTTTTTCTCACTCTCTCGTGTGTTTTGACCTGATTTGGATTAGGTGTTTCCTTTGTTTTTGGAGTCTGACAAACTCCATAGACATCTACTTTTTGTATGGTGACACACAGCATCTTCAGTTTTAAATACATTTTCTTGGGTAAACTACTGTTCCCAAGAATAGTAAAGTGAAATTGACTTTACTCACCTTTTCTCTTTGTAGGTCCAAGACACACAATCTTATGTGGAGTGCTGGTGAGTTACTTAGTAGCCCCTTTTCCTTCCTACACATGTAACATTTTTTATGCTACCCTCGCTACTTCAATGACTGGTGGCAGTGGTTGAATTTTTCTACCATTGTGCTTTTCTACCTCAGGCGGAATCAGGCGGATTCTCAGCTACAGAATAGCACCCATCGGTGACCATTTTGTCAAAATGACCCCTGTCTTCTTTTTTCACCATTTTCTGGTTGTGAGTTCTTTTGTCAGTGTTCCTCTGCACGTCAAGCCATGCTTGAGCCTTTTGTTCATTTTGCCTTAGGCGGGATTCAGGACTGAAACCCGACTCTGGCTCCAGTGTGTATGGAAGGGCAGGAAGTGAGGGAGGTTTCCAAAACTCCCATGTCCTTTGTCTTTACGAATGCCTGAATGCACCCAGTCCTGACTGACTGGCTGACTGTCCTTCCTGGAGAGCCACCCTGATGTTTGAGTGACAGCTAGGCTGTGCATGAATGGGAAAAACCTGCATAAAAGACAAGGGTTTTGTTACTGAAGACAGAGTCGACCACTGGGAAGAACAACCCTACGAAGAAACTGCTGAATCCTCCTGGACATTTGAATTGCTTGGCGAATCCCTGTTGCTGTGCTGAAATTCCTTTTTCTAATCGACAAGAGAAACTCCTAAAGGGACAACTTCTTCCCTTGTGTTAGTGGGACCAATTAACAGCGAAATGAACTCCACTGGCCCATCTTCCCCAACTGGCTGTACTTCTTTGGTGCTTCAGTAACAGAGTGCCAGGGGTCAAGAAATCCATAGTTGAGTGCAATGCCTGCAAGCCGGCACGAAGCTCCAGGAGTGTCCCCAGGACCCTGCAGAAGCACGATGACCAGAGCTCGAGTCCCCTCACATGAGTGCAGGACTCAAGGAATGAAGGAAGCCCAATCGGTGTCCAAAATCCATAGTGGTGCTGTTTACCGAGTGGTGAAACCGAAAACTGCTGCTGATCTGAAAAGAGCCCGTAGTGGCAACCGACCTCTGCATTTCTGCCGCAGGAGTCCTCCAGACGTCCTGCCTCTTGTCCCCATGACTGAGGCCTAGGAACCCAGGATCTGCATGACTAAACCCAGACAGAAACCAGCTGGACCACTCTTCTGCTAACCAGAGGTACTGTTCCAACATGGAGTACTTACCTCAGTCTCTTTAGTTTTGTTCTTCTCAGTTGAGACTTGCAGTGCTACTTTGCTAGAAGTGATTTCAGCTCTACCCTTCACAAGTAACAGCTTGAGATCGTACAATGATTTTTCTCCAACAAACTCTCTAACTTTGTGCAATGCTTTGTTATCTAAGAAGTGCCTCAGCTCCATAGACTTTGCTCCAATTGACTTTGGCTGTCCGTCCTGGCTTCCTGCAGACTCTTCTAGTCCATTTGACTCTGAGATGTACTGTCGTTCAGAGGTGAAAACTGGGTTTTAAACTATTATTGCCTGGAAAGGTTTTTGTCTAGACTTCATTGGGAGATTTAAGTGCTCACATGCTCTGAGAACCTGTTTAACCTTTTTCCTTCCCTTAACCTTTCCTTTTTACAAACCTCAGAATCTTCGAAATGTACTAGTGATATATAAATGCCATTACTGTACTAATTAGTGAAGTCATCTCAGGGTGTAGGAAGTGTGTAAGAAGCATCTCTAAAGAGTATCAACTAGCTTTGTGTTGATTCTGGGAAAAGTATTTTAAAGTATATTTGATTGTTACATATATTTACCTTTTTAAAGAATGCTTATTTAAAAAACTACTGTTAAATAAATAAACAATTATTTAAAACGAAAACCTTAATTATAAGTGTTACTTGGCTAGTTGTATTTGTCGAGTTCATTGCTACAGCTCACATGTATCCCTCCTGAGATAAGCCTGGCTTCTCAGTCACACTACCAACTTGTGTAGTACAGGCCTATACCAACATAATACCAAGAGGATAATAGTGCTGTAGTCTCCCACAAGGTTACTACATCAATTATTGCCTCACACACCTACATGCAGGTTTCTGCTCCTGTCACTTCACAGAAACTTCTCTTGTGAATGTGTCCAACTTCATGTCCTCTGCTAAGCACTTCAACCTATCCTCTATCGTAATTCTCCTTGACCTGTCCACTGCCTTTGACTTTGTGGATTACTCTGGTCTCCACAACACCCTCTTTATTCTTGGGATTCACAATCAAGCCCATGCCTGGATTGAATCCTACCTGGCACCTTCTCAATGCTCTGTCTCCTAGAGCAACAACAACTCTCAAATCACTCCTCTAAATGGTGGTGTTCCACAAGGCTCTGTCTTGGGTCCTCTCCTCTTTACACTCTACACATCTGCCCTTGGATCACTAATCTCCTCCTTTGGATTCTCGTACCAACTCTTCACGAATGACACTCAAATAATCTTCCTTTTTTTATGAACTCTCTGCTCTCTCTATCCAAATTTTAAACTGTCTCCCTGCCAATAAATATTGGATATCTTCACGGTCTCTGATGTTAAATTCTACCGAAACAGAGTTGCTCTTCTTCCCCGCCAAATACTCTCTCTCATCTCTTCCCCTGCCCTTCCAGTTCCCACCTGACACTCTCCCCTAATCTTCTTCAGCTAGAAACATCTGTGTCATCTATAACCCTTCTCACACCTTCTCTACTTTCATCCCCAAAACTGCAATGATGGCTTGCCTCAACTGTCTAAATATTAGGACAATAAGGACCTCCTTCATTTCAACACTGCCAAGATTTTCATAACACTCTTATATTCTCTAAAGTTGACTACTGTGCCTGCATCCACTTTGGTTTTACAGATCTACGTGATCATTGCGCGGCTGAATACATTGTCTCAGGAGGATAGCTCAGCGGCAACGTGCTCGCTTTCGAAGCAAGACGACACAGAGCAACACAGGTTCGATCCCCGGGTCTGCGCTTAGAAACCTCTGGTTATTGAGCGTGTTATAAATAACCAATAATATCATATAATTGCAGCCGAAAAAATCAAGTCACGGAAATATGAATGTGAAAATACTCAAAATTCGCTCAGAAGACATCTACAATAAACTCATGATCAAAGACAATACCATGTGCTACAATGAAGAAAAATCCCAAAAGAGCATGATTTTGTGCATATCATACCTTGTTAAAGTGTGCACGATGTGTGAGGCTGAATGGGAAGTTATTTCCTTTCCCACAAATCACGTAAGAAGTCTTCAGAGAAAAGTAAAGCAGGATTTGCAGGTTGTGAAAGATTACCTCAAAAGTATCAAGAACGCAGACACAAGAACAACCCATTCAGTGTAAACCTATACCCTTTTTACTAAAATAAATGCTTACTAATGTATTCTAAAATTCTCCCGGTAACTAGTTTTAACATCTTTTAAAATACTGCAGGAGATACCCCCACAATTCCTGAACCTCTTCTCTACTACATCCCCTGACACTTACCTATCCATCGTTAATGTTTCTTATATTTTTGGTTTCAAAATGTTAAAATCAAACCTTTTTAAACTAGTTCAAAAGTGGGTAACATTGGAAGATCACTTTGAAAATGAACAAATACATATTTGTCTTCACAAGTTAAATTAGTATTGTACTCTGTCAACCTTATTCTAAGTTTGCTGGTCCGGAAACAACAGTGCGGGTAAGCGGGAAGTCAGCTGCTGGTAATTTTTTACGGGTTCGGTGGCCACCCGCTGGTAGCACCAGCACGGTTACTGTCAAACCCATATTGAGGCTCATTTCTTTGGGTGGACCATCCACTTTTGTGTCCAGCGTTTACTTTTACTTGTACACAGCTGCAACATGAAGCCGAAAACAGTAAAACATAGCAGACTTCAGAAACATGGGAGAAGCGCGGCAGCACAAAGCTGAAAGTGAAAGAAGATGTGTCAGACTTCGGGAACACCAGAAAAACAGCATTGGGAGGTAAGGAGAAAATACATAAAAGGAAGGTGGACTTTTGGAGCGGAAAGAGGGCAGCAGACATTTTGTTGTTTCATCGGGAGGTAAGGAAAGGATTTGGGAGAGGATGGTGGGACATTTCATGTTTGCATAAAAGGATTTTCTATGCTGAAAATTCACAGTAAATGTTAACTCCCAAAAAAAATCGATGTTTTTGACTTATACAATCTCCCCAAATATGCTTCTGTCCTTTCAAAAAGATCATTAACTTTACTACCACAACTTTCTTTGAACTCCCTCACTTCACATTTACTTGAGCGTACAGTCAACAGGCTGGATGGCTGATGATACTAAATAGGGACAGATTTACATTTCTGCTGCTGGTTCAGAAATCTAATCACAGAAAAGCATCCTGTATCTATCCTCACCTATCCAACTCTATAAGCCTTCTTGTAACCTCTGCTCTGCCTCCTTGGCTATGCTTGTGGCACCACACCCTCACTGTGCTTCCTCTCACTTCCTCTCTTCTTGCTACCCTTGCATGCAATTCTCTTCCCCTGGATATCTGAGAAACAGTCCACAATGATTTGTACAAAACCAAACTAAAAGCCTACATCGTTGCTCTGAGTTACCCTCTTCACCTACCTCTCCTCTGCCTTCTAGCTAATATTTTCCCCTTGCCTCTACCCTGTCCCTCACATTCTACTGCCTCCACTCTAGCACTTCATCCATCATGGTTACATCTGTAACACGGCAGGCCGTGCCACCTACCTGCACTTAAAAATGACAAACCCAGTTAAGGGGCGGGTGGAGGGGGTAAGGTGGAGTGGGAGGACATTGGGGGACATAAATGGGGAGAGTGGTAGGGGAAATGGGCATACACCACAAAGCAGTCTTTGAAGGGGTTTTGTCATGTAAACATCTGCAATACTGGGCAGTTCAAGGATGTGCCAAACCCCGTCTGGCGAGTTAAAAATGTAAGGCTTATGTTGAGTGATGACATGAGGTTTGGCACGTTAAACTGGAAGAGCCTGAACGCCCCAGGGAAGAGGGAAATGTTGAGTTTGTGAGGGAGCATTTGGGCCTCTGGCATGCATAAGAAAGGGGAGTTGGTATTTTATACAATAAGTGCAGGGCATCAAGAGAGGGAGGCGGTAGATGGGTGGTGGCAAAATGTTAAAGAGGTGTTCAGCTTTGAGAGGTGTTCAGCTTTGACGCTTTGTGCACTATATTCCCTAAAGACGGATATTCTCTAAACACGAGCCAAGTAGGATTCTATGTAACTTTCCTGGACAAGTTGCTTGGGTGGAAGGAAGGGCTGCTGATTTATGGGGGGGCTTTAACATGGTTATGGACCCCAAAGATAAGAGGTACTTGATCAAGGATGGTATGCATCAAGTGGAGACCTGGCAAGGAGCACATAGCAGAAAGCAATAAAGAACAGCTTCCTGCTTGATGGCTGGAGAGAGGCGAACCCACATAAGGAGTACATGTTTTATTTTGCCCCACACTAAACCTATAACACATTCCTGGAAGCAGGGCAGGGATATCTTATTAGGGCAGTCTCTATTATTGCGGTGGGATGGTCGGATCACAATTTAGTGAAACGTATGATTGCCATGGGAGATAGGATGAGAAGGGAAAAGAACTGGACATGCAACGACACACTGTTTAAAGACAACATCTTTGAGGAACAGATGAAGAGATGATGAAGAGATGAGGGAACACATTAAAAGCTACTTCCAGGTCAATGATACAAGAGAAGTGGGACTAAGTATGGTATGGGAAGTGGGAAAGTGGGAAAGGCTACTTGCAGAGGGCTGAAAATGACAAAAGGTGCCAAAAAAAAGAGGGAACTGACCTTAATAGGAAACAGATAAAAAGGAGAGATCAGAGTGTTGAGATTAGATGCAAGACTTGCTGAATAAGTGCAAATACTTGAGAGCATTATGGTCTGATTAAATATTAGCCACAGCTACTGTAAACAAACCTTTTACAAAAAAGGGGACACTGCAAAGGGGACAAGGCAAATGCCATGCTGGCAAATAGACTCAAAATTAAGCAAGCTCAGATAAGGGTTAGTGAGTATTTGGGAGATACTATCATGAATTATAAACAGCAGATGTGGGGTAGACATGGGTGAGGAGGAAGACTTTCTGTATTCCAATGAGATTCCGAAATTGAATTTGATATTAACTGATATGTAAGGAGCTAGCTACCCAGCCCTATAGTACGTATTCACAGTGATAAGAAATGCTGGGAATGGTTTACACTCTCTTGGGAAGGCAGATTTTGATCTATTAAGATGAACCTTCTCCCTCCAATATTATTTCTATTTCAGATGCTAACAGTCGAGGACCCTCCCTCATTCTTTGACATTTCTAAAAGAGTTCTGGTTGAGATTTCTGTAACAAGGGAAGAAGGCGATGATGGCTTACGGCATGCTGACCTGAGGGAAGAGGGAAGGAGATGCAGGGCTCGCATACCAGAAAATCTATTATTGGACTGTGTAACTCAGAGTGTTGGTTGACCACCTGAGAGGTAATCTGGACAAACAATGGGTGACCTTGGAGAATGATCTACTTTGCCCGGTCACAATAGGGGAATGGATATGGGTGTCAGGAAATGGGATTCCGAGGAGGGTTTGTGCTCATCCGGTCTCAAAGGTGCTCTGGATGATTTGGAAAAAGCAAGGGGACATGGAAGTCGCGACATCCTGGCCCTCACCCCTTAGTTCTATATGGGCTCCCCGAATTGTGATTGAATTCATGAACCATTGATATTCCAGCTATGGTATGAGCGGGGACTGTAAGAGTGGGCCAACTGTGGACAAATTAGGCATTCATTGACTTGGAAATAAACCTCCTATCCCTTTTTATGTATATGCAGCTAAAGTGAGCACTCACCGACCGAAGTGAGCAGGTTTTCTGGACAGAACAATGACTGAATTACGAGCGGTTTTAGACAAGCAGTTGATGCCAAAGTATTTCATATCTAAAATGTATGTAGCACTGATGGCAGCGGGAGATGTGAAAGAACATACCCAGTCAAAACAGTGGGAGAGGAACATGGGTACAGTGATTGGCTCCATATCCATGCACTATAAATTACACAACTACATGTTATTAACCAGATGGCGATATTTCCCCCAGAGACTAGAGAAAATGTATGCAGGGGTAAGATGTGATTGCTGGAGGGGCTGCGATAAAAGGGGAACCTACTGGCACTTGTGGTGGGAGTGCCCTATGGTACATTCCTATTGGAAGGAAGTCTTGGGATGGATAAAGGAAGTGGATGGGTTGGACAGCCCTCTATCCCCGCTGCTTGTGTTGTTTGCATGGAATAACAGGAGGAGAGCCTCAACACCCTCTCGCACACGCCTAGCAATCTACTGCCCTCAACTAGAGCATGCCTTACAATATACTCAAAAAGACCCAAACTCCCTATTTACAGAGAATGGGTAGGAAAAGTGAAAGACATTTTTCTGATAGAAATCACCACAGCCCTATTGCAGGACAGCCCAAGAACTATAATCCACTTTGTGATTCTGACTATGTCGATCTCTGACAAAGGTGAGAATTATTCAAATGTGGTCAACGGATCACTGTGAGTTAGGAAGCATGTGGGAGAACAATGAGGAGGCTGGATGCCTTGTTTGATAGAGTATATTTGTTATATGGAAAAATAGGAGAGTTCATTGCTGAGGTTTGGTGAGGCACCTGGGATGTCAGATTGTACATTTGTAAAAGTGTGTCTGTCTTATGTGATGCCTTCATCACTTCTGCTTGGTAGAAACAATGTGTTTGTGTGGTTTTTCTTCTCTTCCTCATACTGATGGGTGAAGATATTACGGGCACACTTTGAACAGTTTGCACCTCTATCCTTTTCATGTTCTGCCTGTTGTTTCATGTTAGCCAACTCTCTGTTGTACCGCTTGCTATTAGTTGTATTCTCATGTCTCAATATTTGCCTTTATCAGACAGATAAAGTGATCACGGAATGGCTCATCTGAGATGTTCTTTAAAAGTCTGAAGATCGTCCAAGAGAGGCCTTCTTCTCTCCTGTCTTTGCAAGTAGCCCCTGGATATATTACGATACTGGTAATGAACTGATCATCAGTCCAGAATAACGGGTGCTGTTCTGGGAGAAAAGGTTGAGCGTCTGGTCAAGCCAAGGTTGGTCAGGCAGTTCATCATGTTTGTCTTCACTTATAATATTGTAAGCACAAGCAAACCATCTGTCTAGGATACATTTTCAGTTTTGAAAATAAGGCCTAAATATTGAAGCATAGAAGGGGATGCCAGACATCTCTTTGTAGTTTGGTTAATTTAAATGGGAGCACACATTCTTTCAATAATAACATATATTTTTAATTACCATTAATGCGTTATCTTCTGCCATTTTTCCAGCCTACAACTCGTCCTAACTATAATATTTTCAAAATGTCAGTGCTCATTTTCTTTTGTTGTCCTATATTTCCTTCAACCCGTGAGCAAGAAGTGGCATTGAGGAGAAGAGTGTGTGCAGATCCATTATAGAAGCAATGAGGCAAAGTTAATGGTTTACTTTACACGAGAAAGTGTAAATGCCTAGAACATTTCCTGCACCAGTTGCAGTAATAGGAGTACCAGTATTAGAGAAAGGATTACAAAAAGTAGGAATATTAGTACTATTAATAGTAGGAATACTATAGGATTAGTCGTTTTGCTAATAATAGTGGTAGAGAGTTTTTTACTACCCACAGTAGTACTAATGTGTGTTTGAAAGTACGTATGTATAGAATTTATAAAGCTTAAACCAAGCTGGGAAACAACAGAGCACAGTACAAATGGGATGCGTCCTACCCGACAGCTCTTCTACTCACTTTCCTGGGATCAATCGATTAGCACTTTGCCTGGCGTTGTCCTAAAATCATAATTGAACTCAAAGTATATTAAAAGGTTATATTGTTGTATTTGTTGTAGCATTTTGCTATCTTGAGAGTTCGGTCTGGTTTAGCTGTGATTGGTGCCTCCTCTCCATCCCTCCCACCATTTTTGCTGAATACAACTTTTTTGACTTCAACATTAGTGAACCTTGGTGAGTGTGCGGTTGTGCCTTTTGGAAAAGCCCAAGAACACTAAGCAGTGGCTGCACCCTGTGAACAACCTGAGAAATGTAGTGAATTTCTGTGACCTGTGAAAAGGGAATTAGTTAATTAGTGGATTAATTCATTTTAAATTGTTTATTTATATAGCGCACCAAGACAGACTCAACTGTATCCAGGCACATATGAACACTTGCGCAAAATGCTGAAGAAAATTTGACATTGTGTGGAATCCATGTCAGAACTGCCTTTCCAATCAAATGGGGTTTCAACATCTTTCTAAACTGCCCCAGAGACTGATAGGCTCTGATTTCCAATGGGAGTTCATTCCAAAGTTTAGGTCCAAACACTCCAAATCAACTATCCCACCTGTTGACCACTTTGGAGCGTGGGACAATCACCAATAGTTTATCTCCAGAGCGTGGCTCTCTAGTTGGATGGTACAAAAGGACCTTAGCAGTGAGATAGTCTGCAGCTAGCCCATTCAGACACTTATACATCAGACAGGCCACTTTGAACTTAATTCAATCTTCTACCAATAAACAATGAAGGGATCTACGCAGGGCAGATACATGATCCCTCTTCCCCAGATGTCCAATCAGTCTGATTGTCGCATTCTGGGCCTTCTGAAGTCTAACTACCTGCTTTGTTGGAATACCTGCCATCAGACTGTTGCAGTTGTCAAGGTTTGTATTTGGCATTGCCCCCACTACCACTGCATGATCTTCTGCAGGTAGAAAGGGGAGGACATTCCTAGGCACGCCCAGGGAGTAATAAATACACTGCCTTCACCTTAGCCCCACTGCCTAGGTTCTCCTACCTAACGCAGCTTAGAATTTTGGACTTCCTGGCAAACTGAAGTTCCTCACCCAGGATAGGAGGTAGGGGAGCCTGCTTCTCAGCCATCATTTTCCACAAAACAATTTCGGTATTTGCTGCGTTCAGTTGGAGCTGATTACATGCTGGATACAAAACCTGAACACTCTAAGAGCAGGCTGCATTTTGTGGAAACCCAGAGAATTCTAAGGGGTGTTTAGACCCTCAGACAAACCAAAGAACCATACATGGTGCCTGTTCCCTGTGAAAAGAAGCTGACCCCCTAAGGGGTGGCTGTGCCCCTAGGAAGAACCTGATCATTTTAAGGGGTGGTTGTGCCAGGTGACGGAGCCTGACAACCTTACTGAGTGGCTTTGCCTTGTAGGAAAACATGAAAACCTTTGACATGAGTGTCATTAGGATTTGAAACCATTACTTGCAGTATAGTGAATTCGATAGCATATGTAAGACAGCTTCTAGTAAGGGCTATTCGTTTTATATATACTCTCTCTCTCTCTCTCTCTCTCTCTCTCTCTCTCTCTCTCTCCTCTCTCTCTCTCTCCCCCACTCCTCTTTTCAGCCTCTGACACATACTAGGTAATAAATCAACCTCATCATCTGCGTTGGTGTGTTGGCAGATGTTGTTACATATTCATCCACAATCAAGCGACTGTTCTTTGTTTCTACTGTCAGTTGTTCAACATGCAGCACTGCAAGGCTCCTACTGGGGTTAGAGACCATAGTGCAGCCACACTAAACAGCTCTCTTAGAGGTAACACTTGCCAGGGAGGAGGTGCAGTTTAATGATTCTTTATCTACTTGAACAAGTGCTGCTTGCAAGATGGAGCACCTTCTGTACCAATAACACAATGGTTCCTCAACCCTTCCCACAAGTGGAGTTCTCAGTAGTTAGACATCAAGTGTCTGTGTGGCTGACGGACTACTGTATAATCGTGTTAAGGGCCAGTCTGTACTGAAGATGCCCAAGTCACTGATGAGGGGGTCCCACAGATTATCCTCTCCATAGTCTGCACCCACACTGCTCACACAGCTTTCAACAGGTGTGCGTGTGACATACTGCCCATTGATGATGTACAACCTCCTGAGGGTTCCATGCCCAGTGCAGATGCCAAAATGTGGGGCTGTTGGTTTTATTATAATATATGTGTTCATTTATAACATGCTTAATACCAACGAGTGGTTTCTCAGCATGGGATCGGGATTCGAACCTGTGTTGCGCCGCATTGTCTTGCTTCCAAGACAAACATATTGCCCCTGAGCTATCCTTCCTCACCAAAGGTGGCTGTCCACTGCTGATGGGGTCCGAACCCTTGCCCTGCCCTGGTGTTTGCATGGCCTGCGCCTTTGCCGCTATGCTAGTCAGGTCACCCCTTATGCTTGTGTTCTTGCCCCAATTGATGTTGCAAGGCTGCTGCAAATAATTCCTGTAAATTTCCACACTGCCTCCTCCTGGTGATACTTTATGCAAAATATCATCCCTTAAGAAAGACAGATGAAAAGTGCCCACTTTTACTTTGAAACATGTGTCCACATAGGAAGTGGACAGGTATTCAATTCTCACTACCCATGGATCAAAATGCAAGAATGAAATCAATTCTTTCAATGGCTCTGGTATATCAGCATAACTTTCCATTAGCACAGGTACCTGACATGTTGGTCGGGTTGAGCTTAGGCAGGTACATCAGAGGGCATGTTTTTGATGGTTAAGCCAATTTGTGGCTCCCTTGAAAGGTTGTAGTGCAGAGCTAACATAAGAGAGTAGCTGCTGTATGCCCCATGTAGAGCTTTACTATATGTATTGCAATGATCTTTCATGGTGTTGCACTTGTCACATATTTTATATTTAAATGCTTGCATATCTGATGGTACGGGGTGGGATTCTCCTCAGATCTTTTGACTTCTTCCAATTTCTGCATATGGTGCTGCTGCATAAGGCGCTGCATAGATGTAGGTCCCAAATGGTCCCAAATGGTCCCGGCCTTCACATAGCACACTGGTTTCCAGCAGCATGTGCAAGTGGCCAGATTCAGTTGCTGTTTATTCCCTGCAGAGAACTGACACATTTTTAACTTCCATAGTGTGCTTTTAGCACACAGGCTGGGTGCGTGTGGGTGTGATGGTGCTGAAGGTGGTGCGTCTGGTTGTGCTCAGGAGGCAATGTGATGATGCCATCTGCTTTGTGTTCTGCAAGAGTAAGCAGGTTTATCAAAAGGTGCTGTATTCAGCCTGGGGCAATCTTCTACTAATACTGACACTTCCACATCTGTGGTGCCATTGTCCTTTTGCACCTCATTATCACTGTTTTCCATTGGTTGTGTTTGGTCCCATCTTGACTCAGATGCAGTATAATCTTTGTCTAGATCATCACCCATTGCATACGCATTACTGGGTGACCTAGTGGTGGCAGCAGAGATAGACACGTGGGATTTTCAGCTCTTCAGTTCAACTATGATTTGTCTGTTGGTCATCCCTGATCTTCATTATGTACCATCTGCACCATTCCCACTTCTGGACTTGAGATGCAGGGAGAAATTGCAAGTGCATCTTCCTCTCTTGGTCTGGGTGGATGTCCATTGGTGTGTTGCAAAACCTGTGTATGTTATTGTTCTAGTATCCACCTGAATGACTTGGGCGGGTGTGTTGAACGTGTGTTGAATGACAACTTAAGCTGACTCCTAGAAATGTTATCCTTCCCAATGCACAAACTGTTCCCGCAAGACTGCCCAAAGCAAAAGCAACATTTCTCCCCCTGACTCTTGCTGGATTGGGGGCTACGTATTGTTCCAAACCTCTGTGGCACCCAGTGTGACCCCGAATCTCTGCTTCTTCCTCCCAGAATAATAACGCATGCATGACTCTTCCACAATCTACCCTTAGGGATTCCCAGCTCCTCTTACTCCCCCTCTTGTGCAACACCTGATGGCATGTGACTTGTCCAGAGGCTTCAAGAGACAGACTGTTGCCATTCTGAATCACTCTACACCCTCCCAGCAAAATCATGTATGCCTCTCCCACATGCTGCCCTCATGATTCCTTGCTCCTATGGATCCTCTTCCCAGGAATCACCTGATGGCACATGTATTGTCCACTTGCTTCAAGAAACACTTGCTGACTGGTGCATCACCTGGCGCCACCCAAAATGCTGTTGCTCTTTCCCAGCAAAATAAAGGAAGTGTGACTCTTCCACAAGCTGTCCTCAGTGATTCCAGTCTCTTCCCAATGCTCCTCTTAGCTCTCGCCCAATGACATATGTCTAGTCAACTCACTTGCTGCACTTAATCACTGCTATTTTCTTCCAGCAAAATCAGGCAGTTATGTGTCTCCCACAAGCTGCCCTCAGGGATTTCTATCTCGTTCCAAACTGACTCCCAGGTGTCACCTGATGGCATGTTTCTCATCCACCCACTTTAAGAGAAAATAAGTTGGTCTGGCCTTTGCAGCAAGCTTCCCTGAGGGATTCCAAGCTAATCTCACTCCTATTCAGGTGCAACTTGATGGCAGTTGCCTTGTCCACTCACAGTAAGAGACGGGCACTGACTGATTTGTCACCCAACTCCCCAAATATCTGGGGATGGCTCCTATGTTGATCACCCGTTGCAATTCAGCGATAGTGTCATGCAGTGCTGTGTAAGCAAATCCAACTCTAAATCTCACTCTCTGTTTCCCAGTCACTCGCTACCTTTAATCATCATCGCACAACTACTCTAAATAACCAAAACCTCCTTAGCCTTCCTCCAGCAATGCGGTCATGTCTCTCACAAAATTGCGGGAGACTGCATAGGTGCTTTCCAAATGTTTGTCTAAGGTTCCTTCTTGATGAATTACTCACAATTTGGGTCATTTGCATTTGTAGTGGGAAAGTGTGTCCAGGCTTAATGTTTACTGGTGGGTGTGTTTAGTGCTTTTGATTGATTGATATTTTATTTCTATTGCGCTCGTACACAAGTGTTTCAGAGCGCGACAAGGCAAGAGAGGGGGCAGGGGAGAAAAAAACAGCGATCTTACTAGGCCCAGTGACATTGAGAACACGCAAGTGCATGGGAGAGGGGGGAGGGGAAAAGTGCATGGAAGGGGGGAGAGGTGGAAAGTGCGAAGCAGAGGAGAAACAGATAAATAACAATATATAAATAATAAAGGCAACAAACAGTGGTAATGCAGCCAGCAATTTGCAAGTGCTCGGTTTAGCCTGTGCTGTGCTTGTATGCCCAGAGTCACATGCTTGTATGCCCAGAGCCACATGTATTATTTCAACAATGAGCAAAGGAGCTGCACCCAATTCGGCACAGGTGTCATGCCTCACTGCACACAGTGGCAAATGCAGGGCATCAGATATACAGCAGGCCTCTTCCCATATGTCCTCTGAGTGATACAATTCGTAGTACACAGTCAAGTTGACTTTGGGGCTGTGAACAGTTATCCCAGGGACAATGCCTGCACCCCTGGCGCCAGATGCCCAGGAAGATATGTGGAAACAGTTTACCATGGGCTGTGCTAAGACTTATCACCTTCTGATGGTAACTATTAAAGGCTTTACACATGCATGGATTGGCACACGTCACTGATGTACCTATTGGGCCACAGCTATATTCTTATGCCTTTCACATGAGATAGCACTGCCCTCATTAAAGCTTGAAATTGCAATTGCGTATCAGCATTTTTACATAGTATGATTGTGAAGAGTGTTGGGATGCAAACTGGCTTTGGACATGCAAAGGTTTTGTGTACACCTGCTCCAAGGTATGCTAGAGTCCAATCAGAATAGGCATACATTTCGTAATCATCCGAACTATAGCTGCTGGCAAATTGGAATGTAGTTATCACAGAAAGGTAAGGACTTTATCATGCTATGTTTAATAGTTGCAATAAAAACAAAGGAAAAACGCATTACAAAACATGTGCAGACAATAACGGCATCAATCACTGAGATGACTTGCAGTCATAATTCTTCTTTCTTTAAGACAAAAGCTAAAGCAGAAGTATGTAACAATATAGAAAAGTAAAGACTATAAAGTGTTGCTTAGAGTTGGGGTTGATGGAACGCGAATGGTTGTTGTATGTTTGAATCTATGTGAAAATATCGAAAAAGCACTACGAGCCCATAACATTGAATTTGTAGAGGAAAATCCGAATGCCTCTGCAGGAAGTTCCACCCCCCTACTGCCTCTATGTGGGAAGGCTGAAACTGCACCATGTTTGACACCAGTAATTATGATCATACGTAGAGTTTTCAAGAAAAGGTTATCCACTAAGAACGCCTTACCTGATGTGTACCTGAAGAGATGACAATCTCATGGAAAAGATTTCTGAAGGAATATGAAGACAAAAGAAAGAGAAGCTTGTGTCATCACAAGAAATGAGAGTGACACACTGAGAAGTGTGACTGAGGAAAAGGATGTATGAACCTTATGACGAAATAAGGAATCGAGTGAACATCCTTATGCAAAATGAAGATTGCACATATAAAGAACACTGCAGAAAATGCAAGCTGTTTAATAATTGTTACAGATGCAGCAACCCAAGTAGTTCAAGCAAATCTTGCAAGCTAGCTATACGTAACAAATAGATTGCAGGCAAAGCTGTCATTGTATAGTGTCTGGTCATCGGTGCCACGATTTTAGTACATTCAAACCCATGGAAAAAGAAGGATCGAGAGCTGTGTGTGTCACAGCAATGAATTAGCTGGAGATCATGGGCTTGAAGGGTGAAGCTGTTTGGCCTGATGTCAATTAAAGACAAATACATGTTGCAAAAGCAGCCAAAATACGGTCTCCTGTTACGTGAGCCGAGGATGAAAATATGAATTGGGCACGCATACCAGAATTGTGATAAGCATGTGCCTGTACACCCTTTATTCCCAAGAGAAGAGAATCTCCTGCAAGGCCAAGTTCAAAGACAGTCTTCATGGCAGAAGGCATGGGTGATGAGAGATGAGGACTAATTGGGTGCGAAGCAAAAGTCATGTCCACCTCCCCGCACCTGGGAATGGACTTACTTGCTGCTAAGGAGCCAAATGTTCCAGAGATAGCACTAGTGTGCCAACCAATTATAGAGGGCCACATAACAAAGGACCTTACAGTTTAAGAACCAATACTATTGTGTGTACTTAATAAGTGTTGAATATGACTTGCACTAGGAGTGGGCATAAGTTGTACCTGAAGTAGACACCCAATCACACCCCATTCCTATATAGAAAGTATACTTAGATGTGCCCCTTGATCCAACCACAATACCCCATAGGTTTCTATCATTTTCCACATAGTATGACGTCACTTATGACAAATTTCCAGTACTTAAGTGTTATCTTTCATGAAATATGTTGAGATCTCGAGCGACCATCCGTTGACTTCTGTTGTAACTCCCTGTTTCAGATCATTGATAATAAAACAGTCGTATGAGACTTTTTGCCAACTTCCTGAGTCGGTATGAATATTTGGTGTAAGAGTTATTGTGCATCCCATCCATGCATGACATGTTACTGATTAAGGACCTTAAGTTCACATTTTAGTCACAAATTTTAACACATTCATTAAAATAAATGAGGGGGGAGACCCCTGCACCCCTACATCCCCCACCTTCATCAATACCAACATCCCAACCCCCATCAATATTCTCAATGAAATGTGTTAACATTTGTTAAAGGAATATGGCTGTGATGGGATTCGATGTTTTGGTTTGATACTGAATGTTTAATGGCACACACTGCAAAGGTTTTCTGAGAAGAGCCTTTGATGAAAATACAAATGTATTCAGTAGGCTGTTCTACTAAATCACATGCATATAATTAGAGAGGAGGGGTGAAGACTTGGGGGATAACAGTCACCATGAGAGCCTTAGTTAAAAAAAAAAATCTTCTATTTTGATTTTTTCAGAAGTGTAGGCTCTGCTATTACAGCACCGATGCTTCAGATTCTACAAAGGGAACATTCTTTGGTTCCTCTTAACGCTGTGTATTGACTAGGCTTATGGTGACCTGATTTTCAAAATTCAAGAGTTGGGACTACAATGCAGCCAAGGCTGTGACATAAAATGAGAGCTGCACCACGAAAGGACGACAACAACAGCATGCACTCGTGAATGAAGGGCACTAATGAGTACCATTACATTGATAATAGTAACACCAATTATTACAGCACTTAGAAGCTGGTGGAATCCTGCATAATGTGCTATATACAAACCTAATAGTATTTTGGGGAAGGTACAATAGTAGAATCCAAGCTAGATACGATAGCGAGAGAAGGGAAGGTGTGCATGAGATCAATATGTGGCTATACCCACTGCCACAGCATTTTAAATATACCTTTTTATGGCAGGGCCAAGTTATCAGATGACATCAATATGAAGTCTTTGCTGCCTACCTTGTATATCAGGATACGAGCTGCACATTATCTCCAGGTATGCCCACACTGCGTCAATTGCTTTCTTCCTGCACATGACACGACACACATGTATTCAAACATAATGACCAGCGCCGTCGGTGTTAGCAATAGCCACAGAACGTTTGCTCCGGCAATCAGTGTTTTAAAGCCATCACAAATGAAACCTGGAACTAAACAATCCTCTGCTTTGATGATATGCTGTCCGTGTGCAAACAAATTAAACATTATCTATGCACATTTTTCTTTGGAGTGCTGCCTAGATTTGGATCTGTAAAATTAATGGGGCGCTGAATAGGAATATGCAGTATCTGCAGTGAGCCCCCATCTCTCGAACGACCCATTAAAGCTGCTCAAGTAAAACTTCCTTTTGTGGTCACTAGAGGGCAGAGCTGATCGACGATGCTTCTTTGTTCATCACTTTGTTCTGTGAATGTCCTTGCTGACCAACCCTTTCGTAAAAAGTAGGACACCGTTATAAAAATAAATAAATAAATAAATATCAGATGCAGAGACAGGGCATACCATCACCGGACTTTCCGGGACAGCTCTACCCGTTATCTTCAAACCTTAAAATGTACTCACGCTTAGAAAGCCTCACGCACTACATATGTTCGAGCTGAATGTTAATTACAAATGCAAATGGCATAATTTGCCATCTGTATGACCCATTGGAACCATATACTAAAGTGAGCAGAGTAAGACAATCTAATATGGCGATCCCTTCTCTGCGCTGGGAGGTGCAGGACGGAGACTGATAAATAGAGTTTACGACTTGACACGATGCGCATACAGGATTCCTGAAGCAAGGCATTTGCAAAATAAAATGTTAAATTGTGAGGGAATAATATATAGAGGCATGAAGTGTAACCAACAAATACGGCTCGCGGAAGGTTGTGAATTATTCTTGGCCACAGGCGTTGCTCCAGGCAACATTGCACCCCAGCCATAATGCCAACTAGTCTGTGTACTACCATCAAAGTGAGAAGTCCAGCCTGGACTGCTAGGTTGCACACCCGATCTACGCATGCACTTCCGGTCATGTTGTGGCCTTGTTGCTCATTGTCAGTGAGGTGCAGATTGTATCCCTATGGCCCAGCAAGCAAGGGGCCCATGTCTGGGCACATCATCTCCCAATAAGGCAGGCAACCTATAATCACAACTATGATGGGTGGGAGGTTATGAATAAATCTTAATCGCAAGCATTGCTCTGGGTAAACGTCCACACAGCTTTTTATAGCCGTCTCTGCTAAAAAAGTATGTGATCAGCCCATACAAAATAGTCTTAGTACCGCCACTGGGACAAGTCTTCCAAATGCAAGGCATCATCTCCTCTGCTCAGAATCACAAGTAACTCCAGACATGCTTGGGCCTTGCTGGGACTCATCATGCAGCCTGGTTCCCTAAAGCTCAGCGAGCAATAGATCCATGTTTGGGCATAGCGACACTCAGTTAGGGAGACTATACCCCAGAAATGTGGAGAGTGAAAGTCACAAATTAATATTAACCACAAGGATAGATCTGGGTAACCTTCCCCACCATTGTTTTCCTCATGACTGTGATGTTGCAGGTTTGCCAATTTGCAAATTGTCAGTCTTGGTACTGAAACCAGTCCTTGTACGGACACCAATGTGACTCCCATCAGAACCGTTAATTCCACATGTCCCCTCTGGATTTGGACCAGACCGGATTGGCAGCTGTTTGCCCCCTTCTGTGATGCCATGTCAGGCTGAAAAGTATTCTGAAAGGCTATTGATATCAATGCCAGTGGTTTTGATTAATTCAAAGCCTTCCAGTAATCAATCATTTGTTTTGGCAAAGACACCCTGAGTCGGATGGATATTGCGATGGAATGCTATCTAAGAAGGTATGCTAGCGGGAGCATTTTTTATTTTTGTAATCCAAAATGATGCTGGTATTTCAGTCTCTGGAAGTGAGCTCTGCTAATAGGACCACCTTTTCATAAACGTTCCCTGCTTCAAAATATTGTGCACAAGTGATCTCTTTATTGGACCCTGTCTACAGATATACTTGAATATGAAGACTGGACTTTCAACTAGAACAGAGTCACTAAAGCCAATGCTGACAGCGGCCTGACTGGCAAAAATACAGAGTTATCTTAAAGTTGGAGGATGCTTTATTTGAATTTTTTAATTTACGCTATTTACAACTAGAAAACTATTTAAATGCACTAACATTATAAGGTGGCTCGTTTTAGAATTTTAAAACCTGGGAACTCTAGTATCCTATCCTGCTCTTGCATTGCTTCTAAGACCTCCTATCCTAAACTCTTGTCTTTCTCTGGGTATCATGTCCCAGTCTCTCAAATATGCTATTGTTACCCCATATTTTAAGGAGCTCACTACCTACAACCTGATTTCCCTTCTTCCTTCTCTTGCCAAGAATCACCTCCCAACACCAGTGCAGACCTGCCTACATTTGAAAATCAAAACCCCTGAGATGTCTGCAGCCCACAGTGTGTGCACACCTCACAGAGTAGTGCCCCTGCCACACTTCTTGTTCTTTTTGTTTGAACATCTACCTGGAGGCTGGGGCTCCAGAGGGGCTGAATCTGGGCTACTCTTACCTAACATTGCACTGCCATACTGAAGGTAACTCCCTCCCCCTCCCCACTGAGGGCTAACATAAAATAAATCAGGGGAGAGTTGGATCCTGGCTGGCTCCAGACTGCAGTTACCAGAATTCCCTGCTGCCACTGCCTGGTACATACCAGAGGGATTCAACTCTGCACACCTGCATTCAATTAGCCTCCCTGAAGATTTCTGAGGCTTGAAAGAGTGCTAGGAGGAGAACATATTTGGACTGTTCTAGCTCACTGCAGCTGGGACCCAGAGTAGTGCCCCTGCCACCCCTTTTGTTCTGTTTGTTTGCATATATACATGGCCTGTGGTAGCTGTGTAGTTATGGTTAAGATGCTCAACCCATAAGAGCACCTTTTGGGTGGCTTATAACTTTGGTGACATTTGATGAATCCTCAGCAGAATTTGCAAAAAAAGTATACGGCCGTATCCAAATGATTATGCAAAGTTTAGTGTGGTTTTGTCAAGGGGGGACAAAGTTAAAGGGGGTCCCAACATTTTTAAAACCTCATAGACAAAATGGAAAAAAGAATTTGCTCACACCTACAGCCCAAACCGCTCGACGGATTTGCACCAAAGTTGAACTGGGCTTGGACCTGAAAGTGTGCTGTGGTGTAAATCTGTCCAGTAGTTTTTTTAAATTAAAAAAATGGCCAAAAAGTAGGTAGGAAAAATGTGCGATATCTGCATTGGTCTGCAGACTCATTCCCGATTCGTTGTCCATAGACACTTCTGAACCAATCAGAAAGCCAATTGATGTTCGCAGACATTGTACACGCCCGCTGACTAGTCAATAAAAACATGAGGTGCGTCTAAACATTTGAAACAGACGCCATGTTGGTTTTGTGAACTTTGCCTGTAGTCCGCAAACATCGCAGTAACAAAATATTAAAAAACACAACATACTTATGAAACTAATTAAACAACATATGGGGAGGTGAAGGGTGATGAGGATGGGAATAGATATGGCCATAAAAAGCCCCAAATCAAGTATTTGTTTTGTCTCCGATGTATGCAAACATCTCAGATGTTCAGGGACATTCCTGTGATGTTCGTGAACTTGCAAAAAGTTCGAGGACATCCATTCATATTTCTGCATTATAGGGTTGGTGAAAAGCAGTTTTTGGATGGTGTAGAACTTTTGTGCCACTCAATGAAACTGCATGACATTTTGCAATACCATTTTAGACCTAACCACAAATGGTTCTCCACAGTTTGATGCAGTTTCGCCAAGAGAGGGCAAAATTAGAGGGGGAGTCCCAAAATGTTTGAATGGCTTATAAATGTGCTGCCGTGTACACGTTTGAAAAACATTGTTAGATCCAATTCTGAATGTGTTTGCAACGTTTGGTGGGATTTTGCCAAGAGGGGCAAAATTAGAGAGGGGTCTCAACAATTTTAGATGGTTTATAACTGTGGTGCCGTTTGACTAATCTGCACAAATTTTTAGCAAATCGATTATAGCCCCAACCTTGAATGTCTGTGCATGTTGTCAAGTGGGTGCTAAATTATATGACTATTTTGTGTGTACAGTTTGACACTTTTGAAAAAATAAAACATGGACAGATTTTCAGAACAGGACCAAAAATCACGGTTTTGCAAATGTGACTGTGTTTTATTGTTTGAAAAGTGTCCTAATGTAGGTACAAAAATAGTGATATACCTTTGGTTACTGAGGTATAGCCTGTGCCTATGGCCAGTGGCGAGATTGTCGGCCATAATTCAGACAATCTGACCACTGGCCATGACCATGAGGGACCGGCAATGCGGTTAAAGTGGGCATGGCCACTACATACCAGCTATGTGGTAAATTGTTTTGAATTTGGGATAGGTTTGAATGGGAAAATACATTCTGCTTGTGGCTGCAATCCAAAGTTCTGGACAGGATTGCAGCAAACTTGGGCGAGGTGAATCAGCAAGGACCTGAAAGCATGGTTTAGCAAATCTTTGCTGTGTCAAAATATACCTACAAAAAACTGTGATATAACTTTGGTGCTTGGGCAGTGGGCCTGGCCCTTGGCAAGTGCACATTTTTTCAAATATATCAAAATGCTATTTCAAAAACTAGTGATATCACTTTAGTGTCTGGGAAATGGGCCTGGCCCTCTACAAGGAGAAATGTCTACCCTGATTTGCTCATGGAGGCATGCAGTATGGCAGTTTTGAATGGGAAAACACATTCTGCTTGTGTCTGAAGTGGTTGGCGGGATAAAAGCAAACTTGTGCGAGGAGCATCAGCAACGACCTAAAAGCATGATTTAGCAAATATGTCCTGTGTTTCATTTTTTCCGAAGTGTCGAAATGTAAGTACAAAAAATAGCGATATAACTTTGTTGCCTGGACTATGGGCCTGACCCTGGGCAGGAGCAAATGTGTACTCTGATTTACTCATTGGGTCATGCAGCATGGCCGAAGCCCTAAATTTGAATGGAAAATTAAAATGGGCTTGCGACTGCAGCTCGAAGTGCTGGACGGGATTGCAGGAAACTTGAGTGAGGAGCATCAGCAAGTACCTGAAAATTTGTTTATGAAAATCTGTCCCGTGTTTTATTTTTTTGAAAGTGTCAAAATGTAAGTACAAAAAATAGTGATATAACTTTGCTGCCTGATCAGTGGGTTCGTCCCTTAGCAAGGAAAAATGCCTACTCTGATTGCTTATTGAATCATGCGGCATGCCCCATGGATTTTTGAGACTGGCCATGGCTGCAAGCCATGAGCACTGTCCATTGGTCATATTATGAGGGTATAGTTGATACTGAACTAGCATGTAGGGTAGGGGCAGCAGATAACAGGGGCGGGTTGGTGGAGCTGGGGTCATGGTCGTGCCTCATGCCTTAGGAAATTTAACCATGACCTGCAGCCCCAGCATGCGCAGCTGTAAATGACACACATCAGAATGTGTTGCAAAATATATGTTTTTTAAAGGAGGTTTATATTTCTTTCATACATGTTAAACGAGGAATTATTAATAACTTATATACAGTGACTAGCAGTTGCACCCGTGCTTCACATAGTAATCCCTACTTCAGAGCATTGAGATTGCGCAGCAACATTATTGGTATCCCGATCATTAGTTGAGGCAGCAGCAACTCAACATAAGTGCCATACGTGTAGGGCTGAATCATGCACACTTGAAGTGCCTTACCCATACGTTTACAGCTGAAGCATGTAAGCTTCGGACCTTTGAGATTGCATACATCCTGTGGGAAATTAAGTTTGTGTAATTATCCTGAGAGATCTGCGACGATGTGACGAACAACGGAATTGCGGGCACTAATGAAGAGACATGCACCGTTTCCTGTCACCCGCAGTACTACAAAAGCATTGCTTTTTTGTCACACGCATGACTTCAGAAGTGAGTGCTGCTAATGTCAGGTAGAATGCTTATAGTGTGGAAAGTTTAGGAACAATGAACTTTCAGACTACGGCAGAACTATGGCGCCGTGAGCCATCTGGCAGGGCTAAGCATTCCAGATCTCTTAAAAATAATTAAAAATGTACATCTTATTCTGTTTACATTGTCTACACAATGGAATCTACTCACATAGCAGATCTCCGGTCTGTAGCATGTTGGGAGGTATGATGAACATGTTAAACAGACATACACACCTATCCACATATGGGGGTATGCATTACAGAGGTAAGCATTTGTAACAATTTATTGAGAGGCCGTCCACAGCACAGGGAGTTCCTTCCCTCCCCACTCGAGTCGTGAAAAAACAAACTGGTTAATGGATTATTTTCTTCAGCCCTACTTCAGACGCATATCATGCCAATTGAAAACCTCCCCCTGAGCTACCAATTAGCCAAGAACCAGGCCGGGGAACAGGAAAGATATTTGTATTTATTTAAATTAAAATGTAAAAGTAATGGAAATCACACTGAACTACACGCTCTGCCTTCTTTGTGGCTCAACAGTAACTTCTTGTCACTCAAATAAATTACACAAATTAGTTTAAAAAACACAAAACACAATTCTTCACTTCAGAAAATAATTAAACCGATCAATAACCAAAACAATTATAAATGTAGTGTGTTGCAGTTTTGATTTTCCTGCAGTTTTAAAAGGCTAGAAGTAGGGTTTCAAGATTGGTATAAATACATATGGCAATTATTATTTTACCCACACTTTTCGTTTAAAACAAGCACAGGGTGATTTAGCAGTTTGTTTTTAAGACCCCCCTCCCCTATTTTGGTTTGTGTCTGGGAAGTTGGACAGAAAAATGTGAATGATTTGGGAAATTTTGCATTTTAGATCCCCCTCCACTGCCAGGCCTGTGTTGGGGAAGCTGGATGGTAAAAATTGGGATAAGAATTTAGATGTTTCAGACCCCCGGCCCACTTAAAGGACTTTGTTAGGGGAAAGTTGGCCAAAAAGATTGAACGGATTTAAGAACAAAGACACTCCTCTTTCTTAAAGTAGTCAGGGTCAACAGGACAAAAAGAATTACCCAATTAAATGATAGGCTGTAGTTTTTCAGCGCACACTGGAAGTGAGCTTGGTTAATTTCATATTTTAACAAAAATCACACGTAGTATTCCAGCAAATGGGAATTAATTAAATTAATCTTTTAGTTAAGAAGGCTAAGGATCTACACAGATTTGCCCCCCACCCACTATGAATGGAAAGGATGTAAGGCAACCATATCTGCCCACCTTTTGGTTTCCCAGGGCTCAGTTCTACTTACATAGAAAGCCTTGGTTTAAAGTTCAGGAAAGCCAGCAGCATTTCCGGACACTCTGCAAATATAGGGCAGTGGTCTGGTCACTCTACTCTCTTGGATGGCCCCCGCTCTCCACCATTTGACCCATCAGCATTTGCGCCTTCCTAGCAATAGACAGCTCCAACCAGATGCACTCTCAGAAATCTCCTCTGGCATTCCCTTGCAGCTGTCAGACGGTAAGTTACATGTGCACTCTTTTGTTGGTAAATTTCAGCAGCTCTGTCGCTTCCATCTGGTGTAGTCTCCCTTATATATCAACAATGACACCACCAATGTTTAAATCTTGGGGGAGTGCCCTGCAATAGGTCACACACATAGGATTAGACAGTTACCCTTCTATCTCCTCCTCACTCCAGCTCCTCTCTACAGATTGGTTTAAGAGTCTGCAGCAGACATATGCAGCTTAATTTACAAACCCCATTTTTCTCATGTCAAATGTGTGACTAAAACTAGTTAATTGCCATAATGTACATATTTTCTGATTCAGATAATCATGGGGAATTAAATAATACGACATCCAATTCTGCACCATTTTGCATAGTCGTTTGCCAATTTTCTGCCATTTTCACAGAAAGCATAAAAGTTATGAACATGTAAATTCCTATCCATATACCTAATTGTAATCTTCACCAGTACACCAACTCTTACATTCAGGAAATTTTTGGATCAGCCAGGACCCTAGTTTAACTGGCCATTGCAGTTCCCTAACTCATAAGTGCATGAATTGTATATCTCCAAAATTGCCTTGAAATTACCTAAAAATGGTAAATAAATGAAGAAAATCTTCCTTACGGTTCCTGGAAAAAAGGTCTAAGTTATAATAGTCCTTTTAAATGTATTGTAAATCTTTACATCAGCAAATTGGAGCTCTGCTTCATCCAGCCAACTTTCTGCCTGGACCAGCCCATTAGCAGAGTTTTCTGTTTGTATGAGTCTCTTTGAAGTAGGTTGTTTGCTCTGTGAAGTTGCAGCACCCATGTTCTCATATTCTGGTCTTTCTCTAGCCAAGTGGAACTGTCCTGCTATCATGGCCTTCAGAGCCAGCAAGTTTGTGGAACACACTTTATTGCAGTTGTAATTAAATGGGGGATGTAACATCCAGACTTGCAGTGGGGGATTTCTTTGTGAAGTTTGCCCACCCACAAGCCAAAAGGATTTGCCTTGGGCCGACAGGAACTTTTTCATGGAAACAAAGTGGGATTTTCTTTTTAAATGTCTGCTGGTATTTTATTTGCAAAACATGATATACATTGCTTTTTTGTCAACACGCACCGTGTTTTTTTCCCTGACATTTTTGTTGTTAGCAGTGGTACATTTTTCACATTTACACTGCAAATACAAAAATGTCAAGCCATTTCTGGGGTCAGTGTCTAAAAATCTTGTTTTTCATGTGAAAGGGACTTTAGTTTGGGGATTTTGAATGCATCCACACATTGCAGACAGCTTTACAAAAAAATAGAAACATGTATATCTTATACGTTTTCCATTGTCTACACCATGGAACATAGCTAAATGCCAAATTTCAGGTGTGTAGCATGTTGGGAAGCACACTGAACATTTCAAACAGACACACACACACACGTTCCATTTTATATAAAGAGAAATGTATCATCATGAAACATTGTCATAAATAAAAATGTATGAAATTAAAATATTTTGTTAAAGGGACCTCATGTTTAAGTTGCACTAATAAAAAAAAAACCCGAGAAATTTACCAGTTATGGCAAGCTACGTAGGCATAACCTGTGTCACTGCCATGGACTGCTGACACTAACACCCAGGACATCAAAGATGACATCACAAATGACATCATTGATGGCATCACTGATTACATCACATATGATATTACTTCCATGTAAAAATGCAAAGAGAACATGTGTATACAGGTACCACTTACATTGTCATTTACAACATGTCAAAGGTAATTACTAGCCTTGTAATAAACTACTCTATCTCACATAAATGCTGCTTATTGAATAATAACCTTTGTACTGAAGTTTATTTGTGTATAGAGCAATCAAATAATACATAGAGAGAAACAATGAAGGCAGTATGGATCATAGAACTAAAGTATTCTTAAGATGGTATGTTAAGGTAGTACAATGATTAGTCGAAACATATCACATTCTTGAGAAATGTATTATCTGCATGGGGCATGCTTCTTGTACTATGTATGTGAATTATGACCTGAGGGCAAACCCTAATAAAAAGAACTTCAGAATATAGCACACGGTCGGGTTCTACATGCACAGTGCCTTTATAGTGTATGTATCATGGTTTCAATGTAATATTACCACATGAAGTCCTCAGCTTAAAATTAATACTGTCACTGTACAAAAACAACCACCCCAGATATGTGATGTCATCAGTGATGTCATTGATGATTTCATTTGTGATATCATCTTTTATCTCCTGTGTGTTAGTGTTAGCAGTGCATGGTGGTGGCGGGGGTTAAGGTCGCATAGCTTACCATAACTGGCACATTTTTTGTTTTTCAACCTTACTTGTAACCATAACGTCCCTTGAAGAACCTGTTTTCACCAAATTTCATAAGTTTTTATTAGTGCAACTTAACAATAGCGTCCCTTTAACAATGTTTTTTCACTGAATATATATTCATAAAGAAATAATGCTGGAATAGTAACTTAACATGCACACATCTGTTGTAGCTTTCTCCTCCTTCACCTCTTGAATATGGGTTCCAGAATGCAAAGTAATTCAAGCTAAAAATGTACCTTTACATTTTGCAAATGTACTCTCAACACTTAAAGGTCCATAAAACATATACAGTGATATGTTTGCCTGCTTTCTTAACCCAGAAATCCTGATTGCTTATAGGTAGTTTGAAGAAAGGGCTACATCCTGCATAAATCCCTCCTTGTGGGTTCAAAATAAGAACACATAAAATAATTGGGAGAACGTTTAAATGCTTTTGTCTTGAAACAAGGCACAGGCTTGCATATTTATCTGGCGTTTTATTAGTCCTCTATGATGCAAAATAGCTAATGTCCCCACGTTCTCATCTCTGGCCATTTACAATGATGTTACATGTTGAAAGGTCCCAGTGGGAGCCCTGTGGACTTTGTTGCCTTTGCAGCGTGTGTATGCTGCCCCTCCGCAGGAATCCTCTAAAGACTGACAAAGGAAGACAGCCACGCAATGTATTGCGCCCTTGCAAAAACCCAGAGCTTTCATGCTCGCACCAGGTGACTGAAGAACAGCTTGTCAACCCGGAGGGTCTAGGACACACCCGGAGGTTAGGCAGATCTACACCAGTGCCAAGCTGAACATGGAGACTTGCTCCACCATCTGGATTGAAGGGACAGCAGGCACGATGCAGCTTGCATTGGGAGTCCAGTGCAGAGAAGGTGGGCTGCTCTCTATCCCGTCCAGCTCTGTGCGAAGGAAGGAACACACGCACACTCGGCCACTTGAATGCTGAGGATGCCACGCCTAATTGCACACGTTCCCATGCACCTGTTTAGTACAGCGAGTGCAGGCCCAAGTTCTGGATCAGTCACAGCACACAATGTGCTGAGAGTGCACTAGATAATAGTTACAGTATATTCCCGACGGGTGTGTGGCAATGCCTGATTCAATGTCTCATTTCATCTATCTTGCCATGTTATCATTCACATTAGGGTGGTAGTGACGTTTTGATTTGTAATGATTCTATTTGCTGTGTTTTTATTTCTTGCACCCAGTGTTTTAATCTTTATCAATCATGAGGTTACATTCTCTCTTCGGGATGCTTGCAAATCTGTATTCCATACGAGTGCACATATTCAGCTACCTTAGAAGACTATTGTTCATAAATGTATGATATCCGTTGCTGGGAGAAGGGAGGTCATTGTTCTGTTCACCCTGCCTGTATTAAAGGTTTTATGTGTTTTCTTCTATTTGTGAAATGATTGTTTTCTCATCTTCAAGGGCAGCGAGGATCTCCACGGATGTGCACTACCCTTTGTTTTTCTGTGCACGTAGATCTATAGCACTTCCCTGTGAAGAACTGCTTATAATTTTAACCAGCAATAAAGGATGGAAGCCAAGGGTAGAGGTGGACCTGCTACATCCTGTGCCATTAGCTAATGGTGAACAGTCCATCTATGTTCCTATGCATTTGGGCGGCTTGGCAGGGCTGCTGCTCCTATGCCGCATCACTATACTTTATTGGCTAGTACACAATGATTACATACTGTTCATAATATGAAATTGTCCATGTTGACTTCTTTTTGATGTGTGCAGTTTGATTTGCTATTGAATGTCACAGTTTTGTTCAATGATTGTGCCCTTATATATTCCAAAGAAATATGTGTGTGTGTGTGTGTCTCCTTGTGGGCCCTGAGTTAGGCTTTTTGGAAAAGCTCATACTGTGAACTGAAATACTTCTAGGGGCACTTAATGTTGGCAGGTAAGGTAGGGTGAGATTGACCGAATTACCCACTTTTGTTGGGTGGTAAAGCCATCATTTCGGTCTATCTTGAAATTTAGGTACTTGACCACACATTTTCCCAGCTCAAGTTGGCATAAATATGAATTAAAGTTTGGCTTTGAATACCTAAAATAATACTCCATTTTATACAGATTACTTTACAAATTCACAAGTCACATGATAAACACACCTGGCAACATACACACAGTGTAGAAATGTGTTGATGAAAAAGAGTAAGGGTGCCATTTTGTTTTAAACCTAAATTGCACAAAGAGCCACTCTGGTTTGCACGTTTTTGCAAAAGAGCTCCTCCAGACAATTCTAATTGTTTCCACCAAGTACTGGAAAAGTAAATAGTAAAACACAAGTAAAATCACCTTTGTTCTTCACTTTTCCACTATGTTTTTGGAAAAATGTAAATCTCTCCCACAAGTAATGAATGTGGGCGGCATGTACCATGGATTCCTTTGGAATCTGCCTCATTTTACCAGTTGTAAAAGTCAGGATTAATGAATTGTTTTTCCACTAGCATAAAAATCCATTCTGGTGGAAATCCAATTGGATTTGGTAGGCTGACCTGTGGGAGCAGGAGAACATGTTAAGTCCACCCTATCCTCCAACTTCGCCTGCCAAATCATACAAAATCCTCCCATACATACAAAGTGGTGGTAAATGCTTTTAGCACCAGTTTTTCAACTCTGCTTGGAAAATGACCCCCTATGATTGTGGCTATATTTTCCCCATCCTGATTTGAATCCTTCAAGCTCGAGAATGAAAATTAATGTAACATCTCATTCCGACACAAAGGGAAATCAAATTCATGACAAGGTAATTGTTTCACCCAGCTTCTTCTGTGCTTCCATAATTACTAATCACCCAACAATCACACTTAAAAATGTATTAAAACCTTATTTACATGTAAGAAAAACATGCGAAAGCAATGGTCACTGACAGGTAGCTTTTCCCATCTCTAATCACTTCCTGTTGTGACTCTTCTGCTGGGACACGATAAAAAGAGAAGTACTCATTGGGAGGCTGTAATAAACCCTATGGATCCCTCACTAAAACCCTGTCTAAAGTCTCCTTGTAGGTGGCCAAGGAAAGGCAGACACTTCCTGATCGTGACTTTGGGGGTGGTGTACTGCGGGAGGATCACATGGCAGGAGACAAAACCCAGGGTGGTGAGGAGATCCCACGGGATGAGACAGGGTATTTAACCCGAAGTTGGGAGAATCTTTCCAAAGTAACCAAAGCTCGTAATAGCCTATTGTCACTATGATGTATCGGAACCACATAGTAAACCTGTGGAGTGGGGCAAGGTTGACATAACATCTTTAAACACCCCAAGGAAGGAAAAGCCATTTAAAACTCCTAAGGACAAAAATCTGCCTCACTCCCAAAGATGCAATGACAATTAATTTATGAATGTTATCTTAAATAAACTACTTCCCTCTTCACCAGTGAATTCTGATGATGTATCCCTAAATGCATTTGTGGGAATAAATACATCTTTAAAAATAAGAAGTTGCCAAGAAGCCCTAATTTTTGTGTCGGGGGACTACACGTCCCATAATCCTATAAATACTGGGATGAACAAGAGGGCTGAAGGACAATGCAGCATCAGTAGTCAGGCAATTTAGCCTAATAATCTACACCTGAGGGAAGCTCAGAGGCATCAAAGGCCCACTCAGGTGCAGCACATTAGAAGGAGCTGGACCTGAGACTGGAGTGCATGCAGCAATAGCAGAAGCTGAAGGAAGAAGGCACAGTGTTGGCAATCCAGGCAGAAGTGAAAGAACAGAAGGGATGATGGGACTCCGATACACCATATTGCACCTGCTTGTCCCGTGAGGGTCCTGTTCTCCCAAACTCTGATGTGCAGAGACTGCGCAGCAGGAACCGTGTCCAGACCATGGCGATATGTAGCACTCGCGGATAACAATATCTGTATAAGTAAAACTGTTTGCCCCTCCCTTAACAAGTAGCAGGAAAATATATATATACTATTCTCTAGTGTTGCTACACACTCTACTGTAAGCACAAAACTGGAGGGAATGTGTCTAACATCACAAAAACGTTTTTATTTTGTTTCTTGTATATTAAAAAATTCTTACACAAACCAAAGAAACTTCAAAAGAAAGAAGAGGTATCCATAATGTGAATGGGGTTAGCGTAAAATGAATTACTCAATTACAACAAAGTGCAATGGACATGAACTGATTGTTTGTACTACTTCTCAGCGACTCTAGTCGAAACTATGTAACATTTTTGGTTTTGAGTACAGATCACCTTGTTGGTTTGCTTATGTTTATCTGTGGGACAAACAGCAACACTGAAGAACGGGTGTTCTGGTCAACATGTGTTTCAACCCTTTACTCGCAATGCACCTGTACCCGTGTGCAACATCCGGACATAAAAGTTATTCAAAGCCAGAATCTATCTGATCTGTAGGAGACCCCATACATCACATATCCTATAACAATACAAAAGAAGATACAAATAAAAAGGTTGCTCTGCAAAATTACTACTTGGTGGCTTAATTACTGTATTCACAAGTGAAAGTGTGCTAGCCTGGACTTGTGGTACGGGTAGTGTAGGGATGGATGAATTTCAGGAAAAAGAGGAATTTTATTCCACAAATCTTGTTCTGGAGACAACTTCCCCCTAGTAGGACGATCAAGAAAAAGTGTCTATCGTATCGTCCCTTCGAGATGCAAACAATGCCAGAACATGCTATTTGCACAGGATCATACTGATGCTAACCTGCCAGGGAAATCTTGTTTCATTCATCTGGCAAATCAGGTTGAAACCTTTCTTTCACATGCCCTCGGACACCATCACACGACCTACAACATTGTGAAAGACCATCAAGAAATAGCATAGTCCCACTGTTTGCCACCACATTGACCACTCTATTATCTCATATGATCTAATGTATAAAAACAGCTGACCCCAAAAGTAGTCAGCAACATGCGGTTGTGTTAGGAAATAAAATGGAAGCCTGGGATCTAAACTACTCAAAATTAAAACATTTTGATGGCAGAGGCCTATTATATGTGATGTACTCGAGGCAGGTGCACAAACATTATTCTCGAAAGGGGTGGTTCCAAATATCTAGTTGTGTTCCATTCGTTGTTCTTAACCAAAAACAGAAGTAAAATAATGCACAACAAACCGGTCAGAGCCATTTAACAAATTCTCACCTGGTGGAGATATGCAGGCATTTCGTCTTTCACTCGTATAAGGTGAAACTTTATTGCTGAACTTAATCTTGTGAAAACACATGAAAGGAATGGTTGTGTGTGCCTAATTACACGTGAAGCAATATTACACTGTGAAACTAAATTTAAATTTGAAGTGCGAAGTGTGAACATTAACGTTACAAGTTGTAAAGAGCAAACATTGCCCAAGCCAAGAATGAACAACGTGTTTCCCCAGTTAAGATTTAATCCAGCCTTTCCCAGAGCCACAGAATGGTATAAATGTTTCAGTGAGCCAAATAGAATACCAGCATTGCCTAAGCCAAGTGTGTGCAAGCATTACCTGAAGCCAAACGAGTGACAACAAAGCATCTGGCTAATTATTCTGGCTAACAAAATATGGAGGAATAAGGCAAGGTTGGGGAAGGCAAACATGCTGCTTGTAAAAGGTTTGTTGAAGCGGACACAACCTACATTGCCAAAGCCAATAGGAAGAAGAGAGAAGTGTGTCCTAAAACCAATGTTGGGTTGTCATTGTTGCAAACAGACAAGAGTGCCAAAGAGGCTGCCTCTGGAAAGGGAGTATTCAGAGGAAGTGTGCCTTGCACACATGAATGTGTGGAAGTGCCACTGAGTGAATCTTGTCATATCTGAAGCTGTAAAGGAGCTACAGGGTACTGAAGCTGTAACAGTGTTACAAAATACTGGAACTATAATAATGTCACAAAGTACTAAAGCTGTGGTGGTATATTTGGTGGTCAGTAGATTTGATATTTCAGTAGCACAATTGAAAGTGGAATACTATGAGGAAGAGTATACCCTCTTGAAGTTGAGAGTTGCTGAGATGAAAGTTGCAGTGCTATGAATTCATTCTGACAAATATACCAATTGTGCCTCCTAATAGTATACAGAAAGACTTACAAAGTGTTGACCAAGAACTGCGGTTCATTGACATTATCAGAAGTTGTGCTTATGTTATCCTAACAAAGAACTGTAGTATTACTTTGTGGTCAACTAGAAGTTGTAGCTTAACATCTTGGCTGCAAATAACATTGATGCTATTTGATGAAGTGTAAAGTCTTTATTCCAGCCAGAAGAGAAACATTTCTGTTGTTGGAATTTTGGTTAAAAGAACTTTATCTTTGACATTGTAGGAGCCAAGAACTGATTTAAGACTGTGTTATAAACCTGGATCAGACTGTGTTACAAACCCGGATTTCTTTGTTCTTTGTTTCTTTCCTTGTTGAACATTGAAGTTGAAACCTGGGGAACAGAGTTCAGCCAAGTTATCAAGAAAGACAGAGAATATCATTGTTGATGCTATTATTAATTGCCATATATTTCTTTGTTTATTTGATGTCTAAGATATCCTATGTTAGAGTGTTTTCCTTTAGTTTTGATAAGAAGGGAAATCCTTGCCAGGGTAGGGATAGTAAGGTGTTTGATGAAACTTATTATTGAATAAAATTGAATATTTTGAGAAATCATCCAAAAGTTCACCTCACATTTCTGAGCCTTCACAAGGCCCTGTGCAGCCCTGACTGTTTGTCGTTGAAGGGGGAAAGGCAGAGCAGTGGGCCCAATGGGCATTTGTCCTTTGTAAAACTTAAATTAACCCATGATTGCACTCTCTAGGAAATATTTAAATGCTGCCTTTTAGTTTTTAAAGCTGTGCACCAGGGACGTCAAAGCACCAAAATGCCAGGGGTAGCGGGCATGACCTCACACGACCTTTGATCTCTGATGACATCACAGAAAGTGATGTGATTTGACCCCACCCCAAAGTGACATCACGGGAAGCAATGGAACACATCCTTTTACCCCTTGACAAAACAGGAAGTGACATCACCATCCCATAGCATTGTTCTTAAGTACACTAGAAACAATATGCTTATGATATCACTATAATGTGATATACATTTTCATATAAGAATGGATCACCATATGTATCATTAATATCAGTGTGTATAAGCCCATAATACCAAATTACTGTGAATGCAAGCAGACGTCCACAGACAAATGATAATGACTTCTTATAGCATAGCACTTACGCTTAGCGCTTTATGTAGAACAAATATAGATACAATGGGCCTCATCACGACTTTGGCGGTAACCCTTAAATCCGGCGTTAGCGCTATTACTGCCGGATTTAAGGGTCCGCCAAATCAGGACTTCGGCGGATTTCGCCCCAGCTCTGAGCTGGGAGGAAATCCACCGAAAATTCACGCTATTACCGCCGGCGGGAAATCCGCCGGCGGTAAGAGGGTGAATTTTCCCCATTGAGCCCAATGCGGAATGGGGCATTCCCGAATGGGCTCAATGGGGAATGGGGATTTACTTTACCGCCAAACTCGTGATCCGGCGCTATTAGCGCCAGGGAGTTCGGCGGTAGGGCTAATACCGCCGGCGGTAATACCGCCGGCGTTACCGCCCAAGTCGTGATGAGGCCCAATAACATCAACCTTTGTTGGTAATCATTTATCGACCTCAGAGGATGAAAGACTGAGTTGAGGTGTTTAAGAATAGACTAAATCAGTGACTCACCCTCTGAAGTGTGCCTGAAATAAACCTTTAATTTGTCTATCAATTATAGTATAGAATTCCAGAAAGACAAATTATTTGTTATTCGTATTCTTTCATATTTAGGGTCAATGCTCAAAGTGTTACACTTGTGGAACCCACCCTATGTTTTTTTAAGAGGCGTGGACAAAAAAGCCAGCCTCTCCAGAAGCACAGAGCCACATGGTGGTGACCTCAGCTTAGGAGTTACATTGAGAAAAAAACAAAATAAACATGTAAATATATTTAAATATATATATTCCCAAGTCCTTCTTTCATCACAAATTGCAAATAAATTCTTGACACATGCTCTAAACTGTTCCCTCCACAATTAATTATAATTATGTCTGGATGAAGCTCTGTCTCCAAAGTAGCAAAGAGAGGTACCAAGTCCAACCACTTCATTCCACGCACTCCATGCCAGTGCACTTCCACATAAGGGAATCCAAGATCTACAGCTACTCCACATCGTTCTGCATGCACCTGCAACCAATGTATCCATGAGTCTCCCAAAATCCAGATAATCTGTTTTCTGAAACACATAGCCATAGCTAACTGATCTTCTCTCAGGAAAAGGACTTTGTGATAAACTGTCTCCTGACACAACACACCCACTAAACTTTACTGACCAATCATTTGCTCTGCTCATTCTCATTTGCATGAACCTCCACCCCAAAATCCCTGTATGTAATACGCAATGTCCGCGGACTACCGCCATGTCCGCGGACATATCGAAAACCTGAGCATGATGAATATAAATTTAAAAGTGTGCCCCATTTCACCTTTGAGGTTGGCTCTGAAAAGAGAATTTTATTTTTGCAGATTCTTGACAAACACCTGTTATTTTGTATTTGTTTGGGTTTATTTTTTTCCTTACTTTACTCCTAAAATATTCAAATAACCTTCTCACATAACCTTCTTCAAAGCAACCCTTACATTACAAAACAGAATAGCATTTCCCAAAGAAAAAAGGAAATACCATCTTCTTCAAAATTAACAGCATTACTGGAATCATTGTTCTCATTATTACAGAAGAACATACCAGCTCTAAGCATGAAAGCACACATGCCTCGGTTGATTGCACACCTAGCAATGTTTTGCTGAGGACAAAAAACAGAAAAATTGTCCCATATTGCCCTAGGTACTAATCCAGAAAAAATCACTTTACAATTTGGAAGGATGTTCATTACTGCTTAAACCAAGTGTTCCAAATCTGCCAACAAAGTAGGGGCACTGACATAACCCAAATGGAAAACTCCATAATGCAAAACTACCACATGGGGACTGTTCATCCTGCCCATATCTTCACAAACTTGTACAATTCCCTGTACATTGCAATCAGGCACATTGCTCCACACCACCTCCACTCCTTTAACATCCAAATTGTTTGTCACATGCCTGCATTGAGCATACTGCTGTATAACATGCACACACATATCTCCAAGCACCAACACCCTGACTTTCTCCACCTCTGCCATCTTCACTACACTCACTCTCTTTCAACACAAATCCACAACCTCAACATCTGATTGGCTGATCCTTACAGTCCCCTTTCCATGCTAGATTTGCTGGAAAACCCGGATGTGGCACGCCCTGTCCGCAGACAGCCATAGTGTCCGCGGACAGCGTAACCCTTGGACAGCCCTTCTACCCTTTCCACTTCACTCTCTCTGCTATTCCCTCATTAGATACAGCTAAGCCGTCACACAACCATACACCAATCACATCCAAGACCTCTACATCTAACTTCATCATCAGAGTTCAGCATTTCAAATGTACTGTTGATCACTCACAGTACAAGTCTCAAGCACCTACTACAAAAAGTACTCTACAAGTCTCAAAGATTTCTACTTGCAGCTGCATGCATATCCGCATGCATGAATACAAACTACAGGTATGCATATTAGCTGCACAATAAATGTACATCTCTTATAAATACATATAAACAGAGTAACTGCCACTTAACCTGTATAACCTATAAAATGAACGTATTGTCATTTTTTCCATCTGCTATAATCAACTGTCACTTTGAAACATGTCTGCTATCTAATTTATTTTTTACACACACACCTATCTAAAAAATTATAATATTACAAGATGGAAGAAATAACATTATAATTGTGGAAAAACACTTACTAGTGTATCATAAAATTACACACAGCCAGTAAAATGTCATGCATCTTCATACACTCACACACGTAGACACTATCATTGAAATGCTCACAGCTGTAATAACACCACTACCTGTAAATCACATACTTCTACTTTATTACCCACGCCTTCACAAATACATATATTCCATGCTTTTCTATACAGTGTCTGCTATTTACCTTATAAAAATTGCAAAATAAATATGTCATTATTTCTTCTTTTACCTAACATTCTACAACACAGCTTTAAAAAACCAAGTGAATTGCATACTCTTAATATTCTGTGCATTTGCAAAGCATGTTCAACTAACATAATATAAATAAAATCTAAAGGCTGCACATAGTCAAATGAAACTGCATGTATACACTATGTTCAGAAATCAAACATGAATACTACTACAAAGACATAAAAAATGAACCTCTCAATTAACATCACTGCTATAAACACACAAAACTATTAACTGCTTTCTTTTACAATTGCAGTGAAGACCACTCTCCTGGAAAACAGGAGCATCTGAACTACAAACAGCAACTGCAAAGAAACCTGCTCATTCCACAAAAAAAGAGTAAGTACAATACTACCTTAGTAATCTCTCCACGATCTTGCTCCCCCTTACCTCTCCTCTCTCCTCTCTTTCTACACTCCTTCCCACTTCTTTCGCTCTGCTGACCACTTTCTTTCCACGGTTCCTCCTTCCCCTTGTGCCACATCCCCTTTCTGCTCCTTCCATCTCCTAGCCCCCCTGCACTGGAGCTCCTTACCTCTCTCACTCCGCTCTATTTCTACCTTTTCCTCATTCTGCACTTTCCTCACATCTCTCCTTCTCCATTCCCCACCATGAAACCCTTCCCCCCTTCTTGCCCCCTCCCTCCTTGCCTTATCTCCTTAATCATCTCCCTCCCCTCCCCCCATTCTCACCCTTCACCCCATCCATTTCCCTCCTCCTCCTCTTCCCCAACTATCCCTCTCTCTCACTTCTACTGCACTACTCTCTTTCTCCCCTTCAGTTTAATTGCTCTGCTTACTGTTTTCTTGGTCTGATTCTCAATGTTTAAATGGCTTCCACTCTTACTGTTATAATGTTAATTGTTATATGTATCCTGTTATTGTTAAAATGTGTTACTCAAACACTCTGTGCAGGTGATTCATGTAATTTGTGCACCAAAAAAAACAAGGATTTGTGCACCATTCTGCCCACAAATCACCATTTATTAAACAGGGATTATCACACAGAATGGTACACAAATCCCCGTTTTTTGGAGCACAAATAACATAACTCAGCCCCTAGAATATTAGTATTACAAAACAAAGAATTGTTTTAATTTTATACCATTTGATTTACTATTAGTGCTTATCCTCACAACTAGCTCACTTTCTACTGTCATCTGAACCGCAGTATAGTAACACACAAATAGAAGAATAGCCTTCCCAACTAATTGTAGCTGCCCAATCAATACACAATCACACACCACCAGATACATCTTTACCATCATACGCAGACACTCATGCATACAGCACACATACATTGCACAACAGCCCAACCCATACCTTTTTTGTTTTTGTTTCAACAGACCCTACAGAATGCCTACCAGAAAGCAAGTCCGGAGAAAGCAACACAGAAATAGAGCAAATGAAAATAGAAATGTCCAACATAAGCATCCATTTCTAGCAGAGTGTGTACAAAAAGTTCAAACAAAACAGCTAATACAGTCATTTAGCAAAACAAAACAATCTTCCAGTACAGAAATGTTGACTCCTCTATCAAAATGTAAAAGGAAACAGAAAATGATTAACAAGAATGCAGCTATCACTACTGCTAAAACTGCTCCTATAAATCTTGATATAGTAGGAAGTAACCATACCAAAAAATTTATATTAGCAAACATTTTCCTCCACAGAGTCCTTCAGAATCTTATAAAAACAGGAGACAAATCATGCACAACCCTTAAAAACTACCATAGAAAATTAATCTTAGAAGCTTTGATAGACAGTGCAATTCTTCTCAAAAGAAAGTTATTTATTTTAGTGTTAAATAGAATGAAACCACTAACAAAACTTAGTACTAAATTATAAAAAAAGACTTGTCAATAAACGGAATGTCAACAAAAATAACTTCTTAAATATCTGTGGAGGTTAATGGAGTCACACCACACGCACAGAACCATATTTCAATGAAGAAGCATACAAACAAAATCAAACAAACACAACTGCTATACATAGCAGTGGACGAGGTTATGAAAAACTTAATAATACCATAATGGAACAAGAAATACTGCTTACAAAAAAATCTCCAGAAAACTCAGTATCAATTCTCCATTCGTCTGAACCAGAATATCCAGTATACAAAAGGCCAAATAAAACTGCTGCAAAATATGGATTCCTGTCCAGTGTGCAAATACACAGGACTGCAAGGACATTCATTGTCCTGCATTTCAGGACCTATTTGCAAAAGCACCTTCCGTCATATCAAAATGATATCAACACATCATTCAACTATAAGAAATCTAGTCTATAAACTGTACTGTGCTAAAGGTCCTGCTTTAGCATTAGCCAATTTAAATAACAATCTTCTACATTGTACAGCCAAAGACCTACTCGAAGAAATCAACCATATCCAGACGAAATATTTTGGAAGTGAAAACCACTTACAAAATGCAATAGCTTTACAACAGACTAGCAACAATTCTGCACATGGCAACCTTCTACTACACACATACAAAAAAGAAATACTAAAATTCAAAAGTACATCCGCTGAAGTACCAAACCATGTGTGTGTGTGTTGCCCCAGAACTTTTTATAAAAGTAACAAATAAACTATAGACGTAACATAAATAGAAGACAATGAAGTTTCCAAATGGTTTGAATTAGCTTTCTACCTTATAGCAGAAAACAAATACAAAATAACTGACCCCTTAATACTTTGCAGTTATTGCACTACAAAACTTGACAACAATCAAACTCCTTCACGTGCTATCACAAATAATTTAGAATTATTCCCTCTACCAAAACCCCTGCAACAACTCAATTTATATGAGAGCATCATAATTCAAACAGTGTGCCCATTTCAAGCAATAATACGCCTTAAACCAAAAACAGCAAAATTACCTCCCTCTGAATTGGTGAAAGGCATTCGGGGAAAAGTAGTGTATTTACCATTAGATCTAAAAGAAAATGTGCACACTCTAGGAGTGCAACATCCAATAGAGCCATCTTTAATTGTCTTAGTAAATGGTGTACCAATAAAAGATTTTTAAAAAATTGGCAACAACTGGTAGACTTACATAAAGTTAGACAAGCCTAGCAATATCTAAAAGACAATAATGAATACTACAAAGAAATAAATATTGAAGAAAACTTAAGGGAAACAACTGAAATAATTCAAGAGTCACCAGAAACGGGTCAATTTGAACTTCTAGATCCTGCTACAGTGTCCAATATTTTAGACCATTATACAATTCATCCATTACACTCTAATGACACCATAGAAGATGCACTAGAAACGTACCAAATGCGACAAACGAAAGGATCACCAATCAGCATATGGGAAAAAAGTATAGAAGCACATGCTTTTCCTCTACTCTTTCCTACTGGCAAAGGAGGAAGGTACGCTGATAGACATATTCAAATAACAACATCAGAATACCGCTCGTTACAGATGTATTCTGAAGATCCCAGATTTAGACAAAATGTGGAATACATATTCCACCCACTCTTTGAAAGTGAACTAGCAACTCCATGTTATAGAGTTGCACACACATTAAAATCAGGAACCCACTTTCAAAATATGTCAGCTACGCAATTAATACAAAAAGTGTAAGAAAAAGATTAGGTTTTACAAACAAGCATTGCAAATCTATTAGCAAACATGCATGGTACTAAAGAGTACTGGTTCTGACGTCACAGAGATGTACATTGTATTATAAGAAACCTTGGCCCACCCACTTGGTTTGTTACATAAACAGGCCGATTCATGGAATAATTAGCGCGGCGCAAGTGGGCAAAAACGTGCGAATCGCAGTGGAATAGCGAAAATCGCAGTGCAATTGCGAAAATCGCACGAAAAGCAGCGCACGTCGATTCATGGAAGGCCGTGCGCGAGAAAACCAGCGGATGTGCGATAAAAAAGTGCGCGGCGCACGTTGGCGCACAGGCCATCTAACAGCGTGCGCCAGGTCACAGCGAAAATCGCACAGGCCACAGCGAAATTCGCACATAGCGCGGCGCACGCAACAAAAGTAGGCGGAACACGGGCGTAACACTCGGAATGGGGAACAACTTGCCAAAACGTGGGCGTCACGGGGGAAGTACAGAGCACAAGTGCGCGGACCGCCCACACGCTCGCCTACAACACGTATTCATGGAATAGAATAGGGCAAAAAAGCGCACGCTCAAACCAGCGCACAGGCACAAACACGACCGCCACAAGAAAGCAGACGGTAGCGTCTCTGCGGCTGTAAGAAATGTGCGCCAAAAGGTGCGCCAACAAATAGCACCTATATACTGCCATGATGAATGTCCCATACTGTGGCCCTCCAGGAAAAATGACGTGCAAAGGGGTACCCACAAACACGGACACCCGCTGACAAAAAATACGTGTGCGTGTATACCGGGGTGCGCGGGAAGTCTAACACGCGATTTCAGCAGGGTACGTGCATCACAGGGGTTCGCGTGAAGTTATTCACGCGATCGGGCCTGTTGGAGCGGGCTACGTGTATTTCAGGGGTTCGCGTGAAGTTTCTCACGCGATCGGGCCTGGGGGAGCGTGCTACGTGTATTTCAGGGGTTCGCGTGAAGTTTCACACGCGATCGGGTCTGGGGGAGCGGGCTACGTGTCTTACAGGGGTTCGCGTGAAGTCACTCACGCGATCGGGCCTGGGGGAGCGGGCTACGTGTATTCCAGGGGTGCGCAGGAAGTTCCACACGCGAATAGCCTGTGCGCGTGTATTTCAGGGGTGCGCGGGAAGTTCCACACGCGAATAGCCTGGGCGCGTGTATTTCAGGGGTGCGCGGGAAGTTCAACACGCGAATAGCCTGGGCGCGTGTATTTCAGGGGTGCGCGGGAAGTTCCACACGCGAATAGCCTGGGGGCGCGTGTATTACAGGGGTGCGCGGGAAGTTCCACACGCGAATAGCCTGGGCGCGTGTATTTCAGGGGTGTGCGGGAAGTTCCACACGCGAATAGCCTGGGCGCGTGTATTTCAGGGGTGCGCGGGAAGTTCCACATGTGATTTGACAGTGTGGGTCCTCCCAGGTGTACCCTGTACACCCTCCACGGCCCCTGCAGGCAGCCCACACCACAGGGGACTACCCTGCATCCCTGGTCATGTCCCGCAGGCAGCCCACCCAACATGGGCATGCCCCCCAGCAAAGGCACATGTCTCCTTGAACAAATGAACACCAACTCATGTCCCCTTGCACCCCCACCCCCCAGCACTGTGGGGCACCTGCCAGCAGGCCCCCACCCATGTCCAACTCATGTCTCCCACCACCCCCACACCCCAGCCACCAGGGGCACCCTCCACCAGGCCCCCACTCATGTCTCCCACCACCCCCACACCCCAGCAGTGCAGGGGCACCCTCCACCAGGCCCCCACTCATGTCACCCACCACCCCCACCCCCCAGCCACCAGGGGCACCCTCCACCAGGCCCCTACTCATGTCTCCCACCACCCCCACACCCCAGCAGTGCAGGGGCAGCCTCCACCAGGCCCCCACTCATGTCACCCACCACCCCCACCCCCCAGCCGCCAGGGGCACCCTCCACCAGGCCCCTACTCATGTCTCCCACCACCCCCACACCCCAGCAGTGCAGGGGCAGCCTCCACCAGGCCCCCACTCATGTCACCCACCACCCCCACCCCCCAGCCACCAGGGGCACCCTCCACCAGGCCCCCACTCATGTCTCCCACCACCCCCACCCCCCAGCAGTGCAGGGGCACCCTCCACCAGGCCCCCACTCATGTCACCCACCACCCCCACCCCCCGGCCACCAGGGGCACCCTCCACCAGGCCCCCACTCATGTCTCCCACCACCCCCACACACCAGCCACCAGGGGCACCCTCCACCAGGCCCCTACTCATGTCTCCCACCACCCCCACACCCCAGCAGTGCAGGGGCAGCCTCCACCAGGCCCCCACTCATGTCACCCACCACCCCCACCCCCCAGCCACCAGGGGCACCCTCCACCAGGCCCCCACTCATGTCTCCCACCACCCCCACACCCCAGCCACCAGGGGCACCCTCCACCAGGCCCCCACTCATGTCACCCACCACCCCCACCCCCCAGCCACCAGGGGCACCCTCCACCAGGCCCCTACTCATGTCTCCCACCACCCCCACACCCCAGCAGTGCAGGGACAGCCTCCACCAGGCCCCCACTCATGTCACCCACCACCCCCACCCCCCAGCCACCAGGGGCACCCTCCACCAGGCCCCCACTCATGTCTCCCACCACTACCAACTGTGCAGTGTTGGCGCCATGTAGAGTTGTAGGTGCACTGCTGCCAGCATGGACCCCATCTCCAGACTAGAGGTCCTTGTGTGGACATGAGGAAGGGACCTGCAAATTGGGAGGTAGACACAGAAGATGAGTTACACATCAATGCAACATGCAGTGTACAACACAACAGCAATATGCACTAGGAATGTATACACAGTATTGACTAAAGACTGCCCACACAGCTCATGGGAGTCCAACGTCACTGTGTAATTCACTGTCACTTGGGCACACCCTTTGCAAGCCCATGGAAACGGGAAGCAGGAGGGGTGTGTGTGACTCAAACCCAAGCATCTGAACCAAATACATTACAAGCCTGCATGTGCCCAGCCACAATGCAGCGTATGCCCACAGGAACCACGGAAGCCAACAGATCGTCCCCAAAAAATTGGGAATAAAAGAAATCAAAATAAAAAAAAAATAAGAAACAATCAAAAATGGCCATTGATGGGGCCGGGGGGTTGGGGAGGCCACCCAGGAGGTCCGAGGACAGGATGCACACCAGAACCCACCTGCGTGGATCCTGGGAAGATAAAACACCTCCATGGGCTCATGGCCCACACGGCTACCCTATTGTGGGAGTATCACTGCTGTCGCTATTATCACCCTGTGCAGCTGCATCCGGAGGTGGTTGCACTATGGGAGGCAGCCCACGCAAGGCCCTAGTCTGCTCCTCCATGGCTGCAAGCATGCGGGTGTGGTAGGTCTGGTTCTGGAGGATGAGTGTGCGGAGGTCCCCATGCAACAACTCACGGGATGCCCGGACCTCCGCCCTTGTTGCCTGCATCTCAGCTGAGAGCGTACAGGTGAGACGCTCCAGCTGCTGTTCTGTCCTTTGGTGTGTTGAAGCCTCAAGCTCAACAAGAGTCGTCCTGAGGTGAAGGAGCTCCTGCCTCAGGGCTTCCCTGTGGCCCTGGGACTCAATGGAGATGGCCTCCTGCAGAGTCGCCAGTGCCGCCCGCCTGTCCCTGTTGGACCCCAACATGTCCTCCCTGTGTGACTGGCAGATGGAGTCGGTTGCCTGCTCTAGTCGCTCCATCAGCCTTTCTGGGGGGACAATGGAAGTGGCCACCCTATCCATGGCCTGAGCCATCATCTCGGATGATGCAGCCTGTTGGGTTGCCATACCGTAAATGGATTGCTCCCATGCGGTATTGCCGGGTGGCGTACGGCCACCACGTCGGCGGGCACCACACCTGTCTGGGGCAAGGCGAACTGCGCCTTGCTGTGCCGGCACTGCCTGAGGCTGCAGGACTGCATTCCCCCTCTGATCTGCTGGCCCAGGAACAGGATCAGATGTCGCGGAGTGTGACCCTGCATCCGTAACCACCGAAGGCGTAGCTGCCAACACTGACATCCCCATGGAGGGTTCTGACCCTGGTGCAGGTGGGTGAGACAGAACAGAATCCCTCCCTGGAACACTCACCTGCGACGGCACGTAGGTCTCATCCGAATCAACACCTGAGTACAGCTCGGGGGAGGTGCAGCCAGAGACACCCCTTGAGAGCACGACCTGCAGCACTTGTGGGTTCTCCCCCACCACCACACCACGTCCCTCACTGGTGGTTGGTCGGCCCTCGGACCCCTCCTGGGTCTGCACCATCTCCACAACCCCAGCAGTATCAGGTGCGTCTTCCCCTGCAAAGACATGAAAACAAAGAAATGGAAACAGGCATTAGCACCATGGCACACAATGAGGGCTGAGAAGCAAGAGAACCAGTACTTGATTGACACATGTCCCACATGACTAAAACCCTCCCATGCATGCACCCTCACTGCGTATGAAGTGCAGGCAAATGGCACACACTGATGACACCAAGATGGAAGATGAACACATTTTCTGCATGCTGCCTGGCAGTGGCATCACACATTGGCCTGTGATTGCCAGGTGAAACTCACATGCCATCACACAGATGGCATGTACCATTGCTATTGAGTGAAGATGGAGAGGAGGGCAGCACCTATTCATTCAGTCCAGTTCCCGCATGTAATTGCTTTTCTAATCCTAACAGGTCAGATTTTTCACCTGGAGCTGCCAGTCTGAAATGGTCCAATTGCACAGGGACATGTGTGTACAAATGATATCCAGGTAACAAAGTCACTCCACTTTACCATACCCATGTCAGACATGTGACTAGTGGACAGCGACATGCCTAGTGAAAGTGGTGGAATGCAAACAAACTGACTGAATGAACAGTGAAAAATAAGCAAATATGTTGTGGCAAGGTGACACTTCAAGGGCAACTGGCGTGCAGTTGGGCTAGATGTCTACTGTTGGCAGAAGGAATACTGCTATGGCCAAATGCAGCTGCGCAGGAAGTATTGCATGAAGCACATGGCTGACCCATACGACTCAGGCGCACACACTCTCACCTGGCACACAAACAGAAGCCCTCACACACACACCATGCACATGTATGACACACACATGCATGTGCACTCACCGGACAATGCCTCGTAATCAGCCAGATCTCCCACGCCTTGGATCTGTTCCTCCGTGACGTAGGTCCCAGCGACTGACTCATGTGGAGTGAGTTCCATGTCTACTACTGGAGACCCACCTCCAGTCACTAGAGTTGCGGCATGACTTGAGGCCAGCTTACTCTTTGCCCTGCGCTTTAGGTCATTCCAGCGCTTATAGCAATCATTGGCTGTGCGCCTCACGATTCCAAGGGCACTTACGATGTCCGCAACGGTCTGCCAGTGTGCCTGGCGTTGTGCAGGTGTGGTCTTGGATCCTGCAACAATGACCATCTCGTTGTCATGTCCGGACACATACTCGACAAGTGCATTCAGTTCGTCATCCGTGAAGCTGGGCTTCCTGGACGGGCCGGACTGTGTAGCCGTGTCTGGGGCATCAGCCTGTGCCGGACCAGCACTCTTCCTCTTCCGCTTGGAAGGTGGTGGTGATCCTGAGTGTCCTGCGCCGCTCTGGACACTAGGGGCAGGAGCCCTGGTGGACTCTGTATCAGGAGTGTGGGATTGCACACTCAGCATGGGAGTTGGTGCAGGCATTGGCTCTAGTGTGATGGTGTCAGGGGGAATGTCAGCAGCATGGACTAGGACCGACACTGTCCTGGCTGGGTGTGTGAGGGCTGGGGTGGATGGAGCCGCAGCTGCCCCTGCAGCCTCTCCGCCCTGCCTCCTTGGTGCAGCAGATGACCTTGCTGCCCCAGATCCACGTGGCATGATGGCATCAACGTGCACCAGCGCACGTGTCGTAGCCCTGCTGACCTGGAAGTCAGCCATGGAGTCAGCCAGGTCTGGTGCCACAATGGGCTGGTCCAACAAGGGCTGAGCATGGATGGTGTCAGCCACATCAGCCTCAATGGGAGGGGGGGGGCGGGGGGGGATTATGGGTGCCCGTGACTGGTCCTCCACACATGGGGGGACAGGCTCACCCTGCAAGTTACGACCACGTCCCCTACCGGATCCACCAAGGCCACCACTTGTGGCTCTTCCACCTTTGCCACCCTTACGGAATCCTCGCCTCCCAGCCATGGCACTGATGTTAATGTGCGTATGGGAGTGGATGTAGACTATTGTCCTGGGCAATTGGGGGTCAAAGGGGTTGGGTACCAGATGGTAATTGTACCCTAGTGCTCTAGCAAGGCTGAATGTAACCCCTGGGGAAAGATGACGGGTCACGCAACGCACAGGAGGCCCAAAAAAGGGAGATGACGTGCACGCAACCCCTCCTAGACCATGTGTGCAGAAAGAAAAACCTGCACTACGCGTGTCACACGCAGCCTAGAATGACCTCTGAAGGGGTAGGCTACACACGGGGCAAGCACAGATGTTAGATACGTGCGTGACTCACCGTCTGCCTGGTAAACGAGCGTGTAAAAGGAGCACGTTTGGTTGGCAACACCCCCGCCAAAAGAAGATTTGTACGCTGTCTGAGGAGACAGGACAACAGTAGAAGGGAACACTGTTTGAGGGAACAGGCCCAGGTAAACCAGTAAAAGCGAAAGAAGAGAAAAAGCTGTCAGAGGTAACAGGGAATACGAACTTGAAACGCCGTGAAGTAAATCGCGTGTGAAACGACAAGAAGTACAGAATTCACCCACTCGCTCTCCACGAAAAGCACGTACAAGGAAGTGGTGTTCTACGCGTACCTTTTATACAGGCACACACGTCCAGCGTCACTTACGTGGCGTGTACGCGCTAGGGCCATTTCCACCAATCACACGCGATGAGACTCTGACGTGCAGTCTTTCCACGTGTGCTCTGTCATCACGTGCTGTGTGGGAAACACCCGTGCGGGTCACGTCACAGACGCGCTTACGCGCTGAGGGCCTTTGGTCCAATAGAATCGCGTATGCGTGCTGACGCGCTTACGCGCTAAGGGCCTTTCCTCGATTTTCACGCTGACGTGCAGGATTTTCACGTGCCAAATCACTCCGTACCAAGCTGGCCACGCGTAAGCACACGGAAGACCACGCTCCTGCCCAGAAGGCCGAACTACTGCCCCCCAGAGCCCCGAGCACGCTCCCACCTACCATCTGCTGCTGCCTGACTGCCTGCTGCCCACGTGCACTGCCATTTGCTGCCTGCACATCAGCCAGGGGTGCTGTTGCTGTGACCACCCCTGCTGGTACCGAAGACTCCCGACTGGAATTCCATCGCTCCACAGCCCAGCCCCAGGACCCAGTTGCCCACCCACTCCTGCCTCTGGGGTTGTCATGTCGGGGCAAACACCATCTGTGACCACTGACAACCCCCGGCCAGAGAGGCAGAGGGGCACCAGCTTCAGTGCCACCGAAGTTGGTGTCCTGGTGGAGCAAGTCCTGGGGCAGTATGATGCCCTCTTCGGAAGTTCCCGCGCCGACAAGGAAGGACGGACTCGGATCTGGACTGACATCGTGACTGCCATCAACGCGGAGGGGGTGGCAGTCCGGGACTTACAACATGTCAGGAAGCGCTGGGAGGACTTCAGGTCCAGGACCCTGAACAAGGCCCGGCGCCTCTTGAAGGCAGCGGATGCCAAGGGGCGCCGGGGCCACTTGTCGGAAGAACAGATGGGGGTCCTGGAACGCATATCCCCAGCGCTCCACGTCCAGGTCCTGGAGAAGCAGACCCGTCTGGAGTCGAGCGGTGAGTGTACATGCATCCTGATTGTGAGCAGTGCGTGTGGTGATTATTCGGTATTGTGCCGGTTGCACATCTGTTTGTATGGGGTCGAGTATGGGTGGGGGTGTACATGGCCGTGGGGCTGACACATGCGAGGGCTGTAATGTGTGAGACATGGATGGTGCTTGTGTGTGTAGGCTTGCATGGCAAATGCAGTTGTGCGTGCACACATGTTTGTATGTATGTGTATGTAAGTAGACATGTCCGTGATGTCACGCATGTATGTTGTATTGGGCTGCATGTATGAGCACTGTGTACATGTGCATGTGTGTGTATTTGACAAGGGTGCAACAGTGATGCAACATGGATGCATGTGACTGCGGTATGTGTAAGCCTGATTGGCAGATGTGACATGGATGCCCGTCTGAACAGTGCGACACTTGGCAGAGGTGTACACATGCATGCAAGTGTGGTGGTGTGTGTACATGTGTGGTGCACTTCCTGTGTTGCATGTGATGTCTGGCTCACCTTTGGCTGCTCATGCTGTTGTATGTGTATGGATGGTGGTGGCAGTTGCGATATGGCTGTGGTATGGCTCATGTGTGCGAGTTGCAATGACATGTGTGTTGGGGATTGTGATGACATGTCTGAGGTTTGCCAATGCCACTCATGTGCAACTGTCATGTGTGTATGTGTCCATTGTACAGTGCCCTGATGCCTGTGTTTTGTTTCTCCCTGTCTGCAGCGTCAACTGATGAAGAGGGCGGATAAGGTGCTGTGGAGCACAGTGGCGGGGATCCGACCGCCAGCCGGAGACGCAAGGCCCGGCTCCCCTCCCGTGTTGTCATCTCGTCGGGGAGTGAGGAGTCCGGTGCCGCATCCCAGGCCGCAGCTGCCGGGGGGAGGTCCAAGAGGCGGAGGTTGGAGTTGGACTCCTCGGCAGCAGAAGGGGCAGCTGGGACCCCACAGGGCCCAACAGGGGAAGATGGCACGGAGTCATCCAGGTTGGTGGGGGGTCTGGTGGAGGAGGAGGCCGTGCAAGCACCAGAGACGGGGTCTGGAGGTGGGGATCCCACTGGTGCTAGTGGTGCAGTCCAGGACCAGGGACAGGAGGCAGCACAGGCCGCCGCGGAGGTGCCTGTGTGCAATCCTGTCCCCGATCCTGTCCCTGCATCATCTTGCACCAGCAGGGATGCCTACGTCCAGACCCGTTTCCAGGCAGGGGATGAGCTGACGTCAACTGGCCTTCCTCTGCCTGCGGACGTGGCTATCCAGGTCCGGGTTGAGCCTGTCCTGGCTGGTGTGGCGTTGCGTCAACGGGCCATGCGAGGTGACCTGCAGTCTTTTCATGGAGAGACTGCACGTCATCTCGAATGGCTCGTTGACCACGTCAGCCTGCTGGGACAGGTCACCCAGACCGGATTCCTCCGTCTGATGGGGCTTGTTCCGACCCCCTCCTCAACTGGACCCCCTACGCGCCAGTCGTCCTCTGTGCCATCTTCCCACCCATCAGTCACCTGGGTGCCCTGTGGAGCTGCCTCTGACAGTGCGGCCAGGCTGGTGGAGGAGGCATCCCTGCCACAGTCGGGAGTCGGACGTCCAGCAGGGGTGGCCACATCAACAACTGCACCCCAGCCGGCGGAGGATGTGCAGGCAGCAGGAGGCAGTGCACGGGCAGAGGCAGAGCAGCAGCAGCAGCAACATGGTGGGAGCCATGAAGGCTCGGGGCCTTCGACATCGGAGGGGCAGGCATCGGCCGGAGGGCAGGAGGACCCAGGACAGAGAGTGTCTTCCGTGTGGCAGCGGTTGGGCCACGCCATAGGTGCGGAGCGGCGGCGGGCGGAAGAGGCGCGGCTCACAATGGTCAGGGCAGAGAACTCCATGCGGAGGGCCCTGAGGCGGGCCGAGTGCCTCGAGGCAATCCGCAGGGGGTTGGAAGAGGACACGGCGTCGTCCCTGCGGATCCTCGGGGCCATGGAACTGGACTGCCTCCGGGACATCGAACAGGAGTTCGATGATGCCCTGGCCCGGAACACCACGGAGTGAGCCGCTGGACTTGCCCGCCGCCTTTGTATATAGTTCTTTAGTTTTAGGTTTCCTTTGTTTTTTCTTATGATTTGGAGTCGACGGACACTGCTCCACTTTTTGTATATAGTTGATATTTAGGTAGGTTTTTTAGGAGGTTTCCTTAGTTCAGTTGTGATGATGGACCCTTGTTATATTTGTACATAGTTCTTTGTTGCATGGAGAGTTTTTACATTTTACTTTGGACAAAATTTTATGGATTTGATTTTCTACTTTTGTGTTTTTATGCGGACATGCAGCTTATTTTTTCACATTTACATTGTAGTTATTTTTCTTTCTTTACCATTCGTATTTTTGTCCAATACATTTTTTTTTCCATTGTTCACTGTGTGGTTTCATCTCATTGGTTTCATGCATGTGATGTTGTGTGTTTTCCCATTCAATTTGGAAATCTGTGTGTGACGCACATGGGTTCATTTGCTTCATGAACATTGGGGGTGTAACATGTGTTTTCATTTCCATGTGGGTGAATGGGTTACTTGTTAGGGCTTTTTGGCTGTGGAGGCTGACCATTACGCACATGATTGGGGATTGTGAGGACCTGGTGGGGGCTGCACATGGTGGCAGGGGGGTGGGGGTGGTGGGAGACATGAGTGGGGGCCTGGTGGAGGGTGCCCCTGCACTGCTGGGGGGTGGGGGTGGTGGGAGACATGAGTGGGGGCCTGGTGGGGGCTGCCCATGGTGGCAGGGGGTGGGGGTGGTGGGAGACATGAGTGGGGGCCTGGTGGAGGGTGCCCCTGCACTGCTGGGGGGTGGGGGTGGTGGGAGACATGAGTGGGGGCCTGGTGGGGCTGCCCATGGTGGCAGGGGGGTGGGGGTGGTGGGAGACATGAGTGGGGGCCTGGTGGAGGGTGACCCTGCACTGCTGGGGGGTGGGGGTGGTGGGAGACATGAGTGGGGGCCTGGTGGAGGGTGCCCCTGGTGGCTGGGGGGTGGGGGTGGTGGGTGACATGAGTGGGGGCCTGGTGGAGGGTGACCCTGCACTGCTGGGGGGTGGGGGTGGTGGGAGACATGAGTGGGGGCCTGGTGGAGGGTGACCCTGCACTGCTGGGGGGTGGGGGTGGTGGGAGACATGAGTGGGGGCCTGGTGGGGGCTGCCCATGGTGGCAGGGGGGTGGGGGTGGTGGGAGACATGAGTGGGGGCCTGGTGGAGGGTGACCCTGCACTGCTGGGGGGTGGGGGTGGTGGGAGACATGAGTGGGGGCCTGGTGGAGGGTGCCCCTGGTGGCTGGGGGGTGGGGGTGGTGGGTGACATGAGTGGGGGCCTGGTGGAGGGTGACCCTGCACTGCTGGGGGGTGGGGGTGGTGGGAGACATGAGTGGGGGCCTGGTGGAGGGTGACCCTGCACTGCTGGGGGGTGGGGGTGGTGGGAGACATGAGTGGGGGCCTGGTGGAGGGTGCCCCTGCACTGCTGGGGGGTGGGGGTGGTGCGAGACATGAGTGGGGGCCTGGTGGAGGGTGCCCCTGCACTGCTGGGGGGTGGGGGTGGTGGGAGACATGAGTGGGGGCCTGGTGGAGGGTGCCCCTGCACTGCTGGGGGGTGGGGGTGGTGGGAGACATGAGTGGGGGCCTGGTGGGGGCTGCCCATGGTGGCAGGGGGGTGGGGGTGGTGGGAGACATGAGTGGGGGCCTGGTGGAGGGTGACCCTGCACTGCTGGGGGGTGGGGGTGGTGGGAGACATGAGTGGGGGGCTGGTGGAGGGTGACCCTGCACTGCTGGGGGGTGGGGGTGCAGGGGGACATGAGTGGGGGCCTGGTGGAGGGTGCCCCTGCACTGCTGGGGGGTGGGGGTGCAGGGGGACATGAGTGGGGGCCTGGTGGTGGTTGACCCTGCACTGCTGGGGGGTGGGGGTGGTGGGAGACATGAGTGGGGGCCTGGTGGGGGCTGCCCATGGTGGCTGGGGGGTGGGGGTGGTGGGAGACATGAGTGGGGGCCTGGTGGAGGGTGACCCTGCACTGCTGGGGGGTGGGGGTGGTGGGAGACATGAGTGGGGGCCTGGTGGAGGGTGCCCCTGCACTGCTGGGGGGTGGGGGTGGTGGGAGACATGAGTGGGGGCCTGGTGGAGGGTGCCCCTGCACTGCTGGGGGGTGGGGGTGGTGGGAGACATGAGTGGGGGCCTGGTGGGGGCTGCCCATGGTGGCAGGGGGGTGGGGGTGGTGGGAGACATGAGTGGGGGCCTGGTGGAGGGTGACCCTGCACTGCTGGGGGGTGGGGGTGGTGGGAGACATGAGTGGGGGCCTGGTGGAGGGTGACCCTGCACTGCTGGGGGGTGGGGGTGCAGGGGGACATGAGTGGGGGCCTGGTGGAGGGTGCCCCTGCACTGCTGGGGGGCGGGGGTGCAGGGGGACATGAGTGGGGGCCTGGTGGAGGGTGCCCCTGCACTGCTGGGGGGTGGGGGTGGTGGGAGACATGAGTGGGGGCCTGGTGGGGGCTGCCCATGGTGGCAGGGGGGTGGGGGTGGTGGGAGACATGAGTGGGGGCCTGGTGGGGGCTGCCCATGGTGGCAGGGGGGTGGGGGTGGTGGGAGACATGAGTGGGGGCCTGGTGGAGGGTGCCCCTGCACTGCTGGGGGGTGGGGGTGGTGGGAGACATGAGTGGGGGCCTGGTGGGGGCTGCCCATGGTGGCAGGGGGGTGGGGGTGGTGGGAGACATGAGTGGGGGCCTGGTGGAGGGTGACCCTGCACTGCTGGGGGGTTGGGGTGCAGGGGGACATGAGTGGGGGCCTGGTGGAGGGTGCCCCTGCACTGCTGGGGGGTGGGGGTGCAGGGGGACATGAGTGGGGGCCTGGTGGAGGGTGACCCTGCACTGCTGGGGGGTGGGGGTGGTGGGAGACATGAGTGGGGGCCTGGTGGGGGCTGCCCATGGTGGCAGGGGGGTGGGGGTGGTGGGAGACATGAGTGGGGGCCTGGTGGAGGGTGACCCTGCACTGCTGGGGGGTGGGGGTGGTGGGAGACATGAGTGGGGGCCTGGTGGAGGGTGACCCTGCACTGCTGGGGGGTGGGGGTGGTGGGAGACATGAGTGGGGGCCTGGTGGAGGGTGACCCTGCACTGCTGGGGGGTGGGGGTGGTGGGAGACATGAGTGGGGGCCTGGTGGAGGGTGCCCCTGGTGGCTGGGGGGTGGGGGTGGTGGGTGACATGAGTGGGGGCCTGGTGGAGGGTGACCCTGCACTGCTGGGGGGTGGGGGTGGTGGGAGACATGAGTGGGGGCCTGGTGGAGGGTGACCCTGCACTGCTGGGGGGTGGGGGTGGTGGGAGACATGAGTGGGGGCCTGGTGGAGGGTGCCCCTGCACTGCTGGGGGGTGGGGGTGGTGCGAGACATGAGTGGGGGCCTGGTGGAGGGTGCCCCTGCACTGCTGGGGGGTGGGGGTGGTGGGAGACATGAGTGGGGGCCTGGTGGAGGGTGCCCCTGCACTGCTGGGGGGTGGGGGTGGTGGGAGACATGAGTGGGGGCCTGGTGGGGGCTGCCCATGGTGGCAGGGGGGTGGGGGTGGTGGGAGACATGAGTGGGGGCCTGGTGGAGGGTGACCCTGCACTGCTGGGGGGTGGGGGTGGTGGGAGACATGAGTGGGGGGCTGGTGGAGGGTGACCCTGCACTGCTGGGGGGTGGGGGTGCAGGGGGACATGAGTGGGGGCCTGGTGGAGGGTGCCCCTGCACTGCTGGGGGGTGGGGGTGCAGGGGGACATGAGTGGGGGCCTGGTGGTGGTTGACCCTGCACTGCTGGGGGGTGGGGGTGGTGGGAGACATGAGTGGGGGCCTGGTGGGGGCTGCCCATGGTGGCTGGGGGGTGGGGGTGGTGGGAGACATGAGTGGGGGCCTGGTGGAGGGTGACCCTGCACTGCTGGGGGGTGGGGGTGGTGGGAGACATGAGTGGGGGCCTGGTGGAGGGTGCCCCTGCACTGCTGGGGGGTGGGGGTGGTGGGAGACATGAGTGGGGGCCTGGTGGAGGGTGCCCCTGCACTGCTGGGGGGTGGGGGTGGTGGGAGACATGAGTGGGGGCCTGGTGGGGGCTGCCCATGGTGGCAGGGGGGTGGGGGTGGTGGGAGACATGAGTGGGGGCCTGGTGGAGGGTGACCCTGCACTGCTGGGGGGTGGGGGTGGTGGGAGACATGAGTGGGGGCCTGGTGGAGGGTGACCCTGCACTGCTGGGGGGTGGGGGTGCAGGGGGACATGAGTGGGGGCCTGGTGGAGGGTGCCCCTGCACTGCTGGGGGGCGGGGGTGCAGGGGGACATGAGTGGGGGCCTGGTGGAGGGTGCCCCTGCACTGCTGGGGGGTGGGGGTGGTGGGAGACATGAGTGGGGGCCTGGTGGGGGCTGCCCATGGTGGCAGGGGGGTGGGGGTGGTGGGAGACATGAGTGGGGGCCTGGTGGGGGCTGCCCATGGTGGCAGGGGGGTGGGGGTGGTGGGAGACATGAGTGGGGGCCTGGTGGAGGGTGCCCCTGCACTGCTGGGGGGTGGGGGTGGTGGGAGACATGAGTGGGGGCCTGGTGGGGGCTGCCCATGGTGGCAGGGGGGTGGGGGTGGTGGGAGACATGAGTGGGGGCCTGGTGGAGGGTGACTCTGCACTGCTGGGGGGTGGGGGTGGTGGGAGACATGAGTGGGGGCCTGGTGGAGGGTGACCCTGCACTGCTGGGGGGTTGGGGTGCAGGGGGACATGAGTGGGGGCCTGGTGGAGGGTGCCCCTGCACTGCTGGGGGGTGGGGGTGCAGGGGGACATGAGTGGGGGCCTGGTGGAGGGTGACCCTGCACTGCTGGGGGGTGGGGGTGGTGGGAGACATGAGTGGGGGCCTGGTGGGGGCTGCCCATGGTGGCAGGGGGGTGGGGGTGGTGGGAGACATGAGTGGGGGCCTGGTGGAGGGTGACCCTGCACTGCTGGGGGGTGGGGGTGGTGGGAGACATGAGTGGGGGCCTGGTGGAGGGTGACCCTGCACTGCTGGGGGGTGGGGGTGGTGGGAGACATGAGTGGGGGCCTGGTGGAGGGTGACCCTGCACTGCTGGGGGGTGGGGGTGGTGGGAGACATGAGTGGGGGCCTGGTGGAGGGTGCCCCTGCACTGCTGGGGGGTGGGGGTGGTGGGAGACGTGAGTGGGGGCCTGGTGGAGGGTGCCCCTGCACTGCTGGGGGGTGGGGGTGGTGGGAGACATGAGTGGGGGCCTGGTGGAGGGTGCCCCTGCACTGCTGGGGGGTGGGGGTGGTGGGAGACATGAGTGGGGGCCTGGTGGGGGCTGCCCATGGTGGCAGGGGGGTGGGGGTGGTGGGAGACATGAGTGGGGGCCTGGTGGAGGGTGACCCTGCACTGCTGGGGGGTGGGGGTGGTGGGAGACATGAGTGGGGGCCTGGTGGAGGGTGACCCTGCACTGCTGGGGGGTGGGGGTGCAGGGGGACATGAGTGGGGGCCTGGTGGAGGGTGCCCCTGCACTGCTGGGGGGTGGGGGTGCAGGGGGACATGAGTGGGGGCCTGGTGGTGGTTGACCCTGCACTGCTGGGGGGTGGGGGTGGTGGGAGACATGAGTGGGGGCCTGGTGGGGGCTGCCCATGGTGGCAGGGGGGTGGGGGTGGTGGGAGACATGAGTGGGGGCCTGGTGGAGGGTGACCCTGCACTGCTGGGGGGTGGGGGTGGTGGGAGACATGAGTGGGGGCCTGGTGGAGGGTGCCCCTTCACTGCTGGGGGGTGGGGGTGGTGGGAGACATGAGTGGGGGCCTGGTGGAGGGTGCCCCTGCACTGCTGGGGGGTGGGGGTGGTGGGAGACATGAGTGGGGGCCTGGTGGGGGCTGCCCATGGTGGCAGGGGGGTGGGGGTGGTGGGAGACATGAGTGGGGGCCTGGTGGAGGGTGACCCTGCACTGCTGGGGGGTGGGGGTGGTGGGGGACATGAGTGGGGGCCTGGTGGAGGGTGCCCCTGCACTGCTGGGGGGTGGGGGTGCAGGGGGACATGAGTGGGGGCCTGGTGGAGGGTGCCCCTGCACTGCTGGGGGGTGGGGGTGGTGGGAGACATGAGTGGGGGCCTGGTGGGGGCTGCCCATGGTGGCAGGGGGGTGGGGGTGGTGGGAGACATGAGTGGGGGCCTGGTGGGGGCTGCCCATGGTGGCAGGGGGGTGGGGGTGGTGGGAGACATGAGTGGGGGCCTGGTCGAGGGTGCCCCTGCACTGCTGGGGGGTGGGGATGGTGGGAGACATGAGTGGGGGCCTGATGGGGGTCTGCCCATGGTGGCAGGGGGGTGGTGGTGGTGGGAGACATGAGTGGGGGCCTGGTGGAGGGTGACCCTGCACTGCTGGGGGGTGGGGGTGGTGGGAGACATGAGTGGGGGCCTGGTGGAGGGTGACCCTGCACTGCTGGGGGGTGGGGGTGCAGGGGGACATGAGTGGGGGCCTGGTGGAGGGTGCCCCTGCACTGCTGGGGGGTGGGGGTGCAGGGGGACATGAGTGGGGGCCTGGTGGAGGGTGACCCTGCACTGCTGGGGGGTGGGGGTGGTGGGAGACATGAGTGGGGGCCTGGTGGGGGCTGCCCATGGTGGCAGGGGGGTGTGGGTGGTGGGAGACATGAGTGGGGGCCTGGTGGAGGGTGACCCTGCACTGCTGGGGGGTGGGGGTGGTGGGAGACATGAGTGGGGGCCTGGTGGAGGGTGACCCTGCACTGCTGGGGGGTGGGGGTGGTGGGAGACATGAGTGGGGGCCTGGTGGAGGGTGACCCTGCACTGCTGGGGGGTGGGGGTGGTGGGAGACGTGAGTGGGGGCCTGGTGGAGGGTGCCCCTGCACTGCTGGGGGGTGGGGGTGGTGGGAGACGTGAGTGGGGGCCTGGTGGAGGGTGCCCCTGCACTGCTGGGGGGTGGGGGTGGTGGGAGACATGAGTGGGGGCCTGGTGGAGGGTGCCCCTGCACTGCTGGGGGGTGGGGGTGGTGGGAGACATGAGTGGGGGCCTGGTGGGGGCTGCCCATGGTGGCAGGGGGGTGGGGGTGGTGGGAGACATGAGTGGGGGCCTGGTGGAGGGTGACCCTGCACTGCTGGGGGGTGGGGGTGGTGGGAGACATGAGTGGGGGCCTGGTGGAGGGTGACCCTGCACTGCTGGGGGGTGGGGGTGCAGGGGGACATGAGTGGGGGCCTGGAGGAGGGTGCCCCTGCACTGCTGGGGGGTGGGGGTGCAGGGGGACATGAGTGGGGGCCTGGTGGTGGTTGACCCTGCACTGCTGGGGGGTGGGGGTGGTGGGAGACATGAGTGGGGGCCTGGTGGGGGCTGCCCATGGTGGCAGGGGGGTGGGGGTGGTGGGAGACATGAGTGGGGGCCTGGTGGAGGGTGACCCTGCACTGCTGGGGGGTGGGGGTGGTGGGAGAAATGAGTGGGGGCCTGGTGGAGGGTGCCCCTTCACTGCTGGGGGGTGGGGGTGGTGGGAGACATGAGTGGGGGCCTGGTGGAGGGTGCCCCTGCACTGCTGGGGGGTGGGGGTGGTGGGAGACATGAGTGGGGGCCTGGTGGGGGCTGCCCATGGTGGCAGGGGGGTGGGGGTGGTGGGAGACATGAGTGGGGGCCTGGTGGAGGGTGACCCTGCACTGCTGGGGGGTGGGGGTGGTGGGAGACATGAGTGGGGGCCTGGTGGAGGGTGACCCTGCACTGCTGGGGGGTGGGGGTGCAGGGGGACATGAGTGGGGGCCTGGTGGAGGGTGCCCCTGCACTGCTGGGGGGTGGGGGTGCAGGGGGACATGAGTGGGGGCCTGGTGGAGGGTGCCCCTGCACTGCTGGGGGGTGGGGGTGGTGGGAGACATGAGTGGGGGCCTGGTGGGGGCTGCCCATGGTGGCAGGGTGGTGGGAGTGGTGGGAGACATGAGTGGGGGCCTGGTGGGGGCTGCCCATGGTGGCAGGGGGGTGGGGGTGGTGGGAGACATCAGTGGGGGCCTGGTGGAGGGTGCCGCTGCACTGCTGGGGGGTGGGGGTGGTGGGAGACATGAGTGGGGGCCTGGTGGGGGCTGCCCATGGTGGCTGGGGTGGGGGGGGTGGGAGACATGAGTGGGGGCCTGGTGGAGGGTGACCCTGCACTGCTGGGGGGTGGGGGTGGTGGGAGACATGAGTGGGGGCCTGGTGGAGGGTGACCCTGCACTGGCGGGGGGTGGGGGTGCAGGGGGACATGAGTGGGGGCCTGGTGGAGGGTGCCCCTGCACTGCTGGGGGGTGGGGGTGCAGGGGGACATGAGTGGGGGCCTGGTGGAGGGTGACCCTGCACTGCTGGGGGGTGGGGGTGGTGGGAGACATGAGTGGGGGCCTGGTGGGGGCTGCCCATGGTGGCAGGGGGGTGGGGGTGGTGGGAGACATGAGTGGGGGCCTGGTGGAGGGTGACCCTGCACTGCTGGGGGGTGGGGGTGGTGGGAGACATGAGTGGGGGCCTGGTGGAGGGTGACCCTGCACTGCTGGGGGGTGGGGGTTGTGGGAGACATGAGTGGGGGCCTGGTGGAGGGTGACCCTGCACTGCTGGGGGGTGGGGGTGGTGGGAGACATGAGTGGGGGCCTGGTGGAGGGTGCCCCTGCACTGCTGGGGGGTGGGGGTGGTGGGAGACATGAGTGGGGGCCTGGTGGAGGGTGCCCCTGCACTGCTGGGGGGTGGGGGTGGTGGGAGACATGAGTGGGGGCCTGGTGGAGGGTGCCCCTGCACTGCTGGGGGGTGGGGGTGGTGGGAGACATGAGTGGGGGCCTGGTGGGGGCTGCCCATGGTGGCAGGGGGGTGGGGGTGGTGGGAGACATGAGTGGGGGCCTGGTGGAGGGTGACCCTGCACTGCTGGGGGGTGGGGGTGGTGGGAGACATGAGTGGGGGCCTGGTGGAGGGTGACCCTGCAGTGCTGGGGGCTGGGGGTGCAGGGGGACATGAGCAGGTGTGCAGGGTAGTCCCCTGTTTTGTGGGCTGCCTGCTGGGGCCGTGGAGGGTGTACAGGGAACACCTGTGAGGACCCACCCAGCCTAATTGCGTGTGATAATTCCCGCACACCCCTGTTATACACGTACCTGGCCAAATCGCATGTGAGAATTCCCGCGCACCCCTGTAATACACGTACCCAGCCGAATCCCGTGTAGAACTTCCCGTGTACCCCTGTAATACACGTACCCAGCCAAATCGCGTGTGATAATTCCCACGTACCCCTGTAATACACGTACCCTGGCCAATCGCGTGTAGAACTTCCCAAGGAACCCGTGTAATACCCGTACCAAGCCAAATCGCGTCTGATCATTACCACGCACCCCTGTAATACACGTACCAAGCCAAATCGCGTGTGATAATTCCCACGTACCCCTGTTATACACGTACCCTGGCTAATCGCGTGTATAACTTCACGCGTACCCCTGTATTACACGTGCCCTGGCTAATCGCATGTAAGACTTCCCGCGTACCCCTGTAATAGACGTTCCCTGGACAATCGCGTGTTGAACTTACCGCGTACCCCTGTAATACACGTACCCAGCCAAATCGCGTGTGATAATTCCCACGTACCCCTGTAATACACGTACCCTGGCTAATCGCGTGTATAACTTCACGCGTACCCCTGTATTACACGTGCCCTGGCTAATCGCATGTAAGACTTCCCGTGTACCCCTGTAATAGACGTTCCCTGGACAATCGCGTGTTGAACTTACCGCGTACCCCTGTAATACACGTTCCCTGGACAATCGCGTGTTGAACTTCCCGCGTACCCCTGTAATACACGTTCCCTGGACTATCGCGTGTTGAACTTCCCGCGCACCCCTGAAATACACGTACCCTGGCAGCCTGGCTAATCGCGTGTATAACTTCACGCGTACCCCTGATATGCACGTTACCCGCTTTGCGTTCCTTGTTTGGCAGCCCTGTAAACTGATCCAGGGTTAGCGCAGCCCTTTGCGATGATTTAGCGATTTTGATGGCTTTTCCTTGCGCGAGGGCGTTCTTGGGGGCGTTACTGGCGCTGCTGCAGGGTCGCTGCGATACTCTGCGCCACGGCTGGTTTGGGAGCCTAAAATCCATGAATACGCTGTGCGCGGAAATCGGTTTTAGCGCACGTGCCTGGCGCAGACAATCGCACGCGGACACTCTGCGCCAGCCGCTTGCGACACTTTTCTGCGAAATTCTATGAATTACCCTGTAAGTTGTGCAGAATATGCATGGGAAGATTTACATGATTTCCTGCGCATATAAAACAAAACAAACTTAGATATACTAACACCTGGAGAACTTTAAGATCCTGTTAATGTTTCAAGATATTTCCATCATCGCTTCATTGCTATGTTACACTTTATTTGTAATAAAACTGTTCCTCTCCTTGGAGAAGTGCAACACTTCTTTTGGAGAAAAGAATAGCAAGCCAGAGGAGCACCAAATATCCACATGCTTTTATGGATTAAAAATGCTCCTAAATTTGGTCAAGACAGTGATGCCAGTGTGTTACAGTTTATCAAAAAATATGTCACTTGTGAAATTCCATCAGAAAAACAAATAGTAATCTTCATGCACAAATTGTACAATTTCAAAGACATAAATGTGGCAAATATTGTCGTCGCAAATACAAAAACAAAGGGAAATACTATACCAAATGCCGCTTTGGTTTCCCTAGACCAGTTACAGAAACAGGTGAAGTGAACAACTGCATGTCTTCAGTTAGACATAGGCCCTCATTACGACCCTGGCGGAAAGTAACTGACCCGACCGCCATAGCGTAAATAGCGTTTCCGCCATTGCACGATGGAGTAAAGTGCGGCCAATTATGACCCATCGGGCACGAGCATTACGCCATGGCGGAAGTGCAAAGTCCGCGATGGCGGAAATGTCCCCAAAACGCCCCTCTCCGCCGTCGTACGGCGCCCTTGGTGCAATTCCGCCACCCATCATAGCGGTCACCGTAATGAGCGCCAATCGCAAAATACGGTGACCGTAAATATACGGAAACGGAAGTAAAAACATGGGGCCGGAACGGGAAACAGCACGCCGTACACCTATAAAATCAGAATCCCAACACAACCATTAAAAATCCGACCCTGAGACACATCCCAACCCGACAGCCACCCTAGTTATAACAAACAAAATGGGAAAAGTAGCAAAAAAAGCGTGCGACCGCAAGCGGCAGGTCCACTTCTCCCATGAGGAACTCACCGTGCTCACAGAGACCCTCCAGGAGAATGCTGCCGTCGTCTTCTCGACGCAAATGACCAGGACGGCACTTGCGAACAAGAAGGCCATATGGGCCCTGGTGGCACAGCGGGTAAGTGCGGTGGGGACCGCACCCCGCAACCCACAGCAATGCAGAAAGCGATGGGACGACTTGCGGATACGCGTACGGAGCATACTATCAGCCAACCGTAACATTGCCACAGCTACCGGGGGAGGATCGGAATCACCCATCAAGTTGACCCCCTGGGAAGAAATCTGTGCCTCCACCATTGGAATGGAGAGCATAGAGGGAGTCGGAGGGATGGAGAAAGGAGTGCAGACATCCGAAGAATCAGGTAGGTGGGCCAAATAAAACAATGCTAAATCCACAATGTCCAATCATGTGAAGTACCATGTGGCCACAGAGTGCAACAGAAACACATGTCCAGGAGAACGGCCACATACATTGGCCTGATAGCGCACTTTAAAAGTCACATTAAATACATAAAAAATTAAAAATCCTAAAAACACCCTCTACACGTGCAGCATGCACACCCTAACTGCAGGCTGCAAAACAACTGCATCCTCAATCCACACAGAAATGAAACCACCTCCAAGGCCCAGACCCAAATCACCCTCAGGTACCACCCCAATGCATGTGATACATTGCCATTCCAATTTCCACAGACCCATTAATAACGCTCGCCCTCCTTTACTCCACCACAGGGTCCGAGTCAAACGACGAGCTGCAGGACACCCCTACCAGCACACCTGCAAAGAGGGCCAAGACCAACGGCCAAAGACCCTCCACCTCAGCTGCACGGATCAAGACACGGCAGCAGCCCAAATCAAGTGGCAGCACACAGGAGGGGACTTCAACAGGCACCCCAGCAGCCAGCATGCCCACAACAGCAGCACCACAGGTCCCCCCAATGGATGCCACAGAAGGCACTGCTTCTGATGGCAGCAGCACCATAGGTAACACTGCATTAATGCCAGCATGCTCCGACACAGACAACGGTGCTGTCGATGTAGGACCCATCCATGACCTGTCTCAATCCCCCTGTTTGTTTCATCCCCTACACCATGAGGATACCACGCAGGGGCACCTCAAGACGACGACTGGCCATCCCCCACAAGCCCTGTGGCAAGGCAACAGGAGTTGATAAGCCCCTCTGTGACCCCACCGCAAATGGCCATGGCCCAGCAGAGGCAACAGTCCCTCGACCAGGTGATCGTGCAACAGCAGCAACTGGCCACGCTCCTCAAGGAGCATGCTGATGAATGTGGGGCTTCTAAGGCAGCCATAGAAACATCTACTGAGACACTTAGGGCACAAATGGAGCGAAGTACACAGACACTTAGGGCACAAATGGAGCAAAGTACAGAGACACTAAGGGTACAAATGGAGAGAAGCACCGAATGCCTGAGGGAGGAACTGCATGTGACGTCCAAAGACGTATGTGGTGAACTTGCCGCTGTGCGCCGTGTGCTCACTGAGCTCTCACAAACTCTTAGGGACATGCATGGACGTGAGCAGGCAGAGACATCATCCGTTGCAAGTTCCGTTCAGGGCAGCCCCCAACGTATATCTGGGAGGAACCTGCGCTCCACAGGCAGGGGTGCCCCTGATACCCGGAGAGGGGGCTTGCAATAGCGTCTGCCCACTGACAATGAGCATCTTTGGACACTGGTGTTCGGGGGGGAGGTAGGAGGATGGAGGGGGGGTGTTGGGCTTACTTGGGTGGCGGGTCGATGGGGTATGTAACATGACTTCACATATGCTATGAACATTACATAATCATCCAATGAGATGTGTGGACATTGTTCCTTGTGTATGAGTCCTTTATAGGCGTACAGTCCACATTGTGTATGTTCCCGACACACACAGTGCCACAAGTGCCGTGTCCATGCATCAGCCAACAGGCGTGAGTGCTAGAAGCATGAATCTATGATACTCTGACGAATTTCACGGGCCTCCTGTGCCTCGCGGACTCCCTGAGGTGCTGCCACATCCCCAGCCTCATCATGACCATCTTCAGGTGCTTGCAGTTCTGCGTCAGGGGGCATGGGCACATTTCTACGTACGCACATGTTGTGTAGCATGACACATGCCATGACTATCTTTGCAACCTGCTCATGGCGGTACAGGAGTGCCCCGCCAGACCTGCTGAGGCAGCGGAAACGAGCCTTCAGTAGGCCGAATGCCTGTTCTATGACTACACGGGTACGTGAGTGGGCATGGTTGTAGTCCTCCTCATGCTAGTCCTGTGGGTTCCGGAGTGGTGTAAGGAGCCATCTCTTCAGTGGATACCCGGCATCACCTGTATGTGGACAAGATAGGATGTTAGTGGGATGACATTGCTACGTACGCACCCCCCCCCCCCCTTCCTGCCAGGTCATTGCCGCATCACATACCCCACATTATCATGCATGGATTGAGACTCACTGAGTAGCCAGGATCTGTTCCCTGCGTATCGCTCCATGTAGCGTGGTATTGTAGAGTTCCTCAAGACCATAGAATCATGGGTTGATCCAGGAAATCGGGCACAACAATGTGTAAAGATCCTGTTGGAGTCACACACCATTTGTACATTAAGAGAATGATATTGTTTCCGGTTGCGGTACTGGACCTCCATGGCATGTGGGACAACCAATTCCACATGGGTGCAGTCGATGGCACCAATGCAACCCGGTATGCCGGCAAGTGCATGGAATCCCACTTTTGTGTTTGTAATCTCCAGCTCCGAGCGTGGTAATGAGATGTAGTCGTCTGCGTGCTTCAGGAGGGCATCGAGCACTTGCAATAGTGTCCGTGAGAACAGTGGCTGTGAAATGCCATGCAACTGTCCGACTGTGTGCTGGTAGGTGCCTGTGGCCAGGAAGTGGAGTACAGACACCACCTTCAGTAGGGGTGGGATGGCGGTTGGGCTATCTATCATGCTGACAAGGTCAGCGTGTGTCATGTCCACAATGGAGATTATGGTGTCCCGGTCCAAACGGTAGAGGGTGTGGATCTGCTCAGCAGTGAGGTTGAACGGATGAGCTCGGAGGCGTGGGATTACGGGCTGCCTGCGTGGTGGTTGTGGCTGTGCTGGTGGGCCTTGCTGGCCCTGCCTTGCCCTCCTCCTCCTCCTGCGTCACCTCTGTGCGGCCGGTTGTTGTAGTAGTTGGTGTTCGTCTTCTTCTTGAAGTTGGAGTACTTGCAGTGCTATCAGGTCCCCCAGGGCCAACATCGCTAGTCCTGCCGGTAGCATTTTGGAGTGGGTGTGGTTGTGGGAGGGGGTTGGGTGTGCAATTTATGTGTTTTCAGGCTGTATAGCCTCCACCTGTGGTGATTCATTCCACCTGTGCCAGCTGCAATCCCCTTTGGGTGAGCACTGTACCGAGGTTCACCGACGGGCGGGGCGTCCCATTTGTGAGTGAAGCCAGTTGCCATTTTCACACACTGCCGCACTACATGGATGATTTTGTGATTTCAAGCGGTCACAGATGCCTTTTCGACGTGATGTTGCAAATGAGGAATTCGAAGGACAGCGCTTTCGGTTTTCAGCTAGCGGCGAGGGGACGCCCACAGGTCTGACTGCAAATATAACGTTCTATTGTTTGATGTCCTTGGGACAGGGGCCATGGCGAGAATGCAATGTTTGATATGAATAGTATGGGATGCGCAATAGCGTAGTGGACGAATAGGCAGGACGTTCCCAAATACATGTTACTTCACAACACTATTATTCCGGGCTGGGGCACAGTGGATTTTGCAGACTGCATTACGCACAGACTCAATGGAGATTTCAAATGTAATGTGAGTAAATAATCATGCGTTTTTATACCGGGATGAGGGAATGATGTATGGATGCATGGACAGATGATTTAATTGAGAGTTTGCCATGTACATGGCTTATTGGAATCTATCCCCTTCCCCTGCGCTATGTGATGCAGAGCTGCCATAGTGGGACCATCGTCTATCTGCCCTTGTTGAACCCTCCCTGTCTCGACGCGCCTTCCAACAGTTGTGTCTATGCACGTTACTAATCCCATCTAATGGATTCTGTTTTAACAGACGCATGCACACGAACACTCGTTTGTAATAGTGTTTTCACCTCGATTTATATTGTTATGATTGGCAAGTGATTCATGGGTGGAAATAATCCTTTTGAGTGGGCTCGCATGCATATGGCTGTAGATTTAGTGTGATCATTGAAGTGAGTAATACTAATGAAGTTCTGATGGCCATACTATTCTTTTTCATTTCATTTGGGTGACAGGTATCTCCTCCCCTTTTGCCGCTGCCATCTGTATGCCACTCCTTCAGATGGCTTTTACTCCCGACACCTGCTGCTTCGAGTTCATCAGTGGAGCACCATTACGATCTTATGGGACGATCGCCAATGGGCCACATGCCCTTACGCAGTACTAGTGGCTAGGAGCAACATATCTACCTTTCAGCTGGACTAGTGCCTACCTAATGGGACGGGCCTGCGGTTCTAGGCGCTTCCATGTTGCCTTTTTGAACGTGAATGTAGCCCCTGTGTACCATGAAGGAACAGGGCGTCACACAAGGAGTAGCTTGTCATTTATTGCGGATGCAGCCCACAGTAATGTAGATATTTCGGGGTTTATGACCTAATAGCTGTATGGGCTTGGTGAATTTGATGTGCAATAAAATTTTAGTCTGATGTTAACCGTGTAGCGTTATTCTTTGGAAGTAATGTAGCATATTCCTATTTGTGGAGCGATGTATTGTGAGTAGATCTGCATTGGGTTCCGGCTTCTGAGTATAGTTGCGTGGTACTGTACTGGCCGCGTTTGCCTACGAAGCCCAGTAAGGTCAGGGATAGGGATTGCCATCATGACTGTTTTAATGATGTCATGCTTAGGGGCGGGGGATTAGCTTTTGTGTAACTGATGCCGGTCAGCCAGGTGGATTGGTGGAATGATGTGATTATCAGGAAATGGCTGGTCACAGGTGCCTGTGTTTGCGTGCGTTTCTTGGAGGGAGACTGAGGTCATGTCCATTGGAATAGCTTCTGTATTCGTGCCATCTGTGCCCTGCAGCTCCCATTGGCCCCTCTTGAGATGAGCCTGGCTGCTCAGTCACTCTGCCAACTTGTGTGGTACATGCTTATGCTGATGGTTGGTTTGTTTACTGGCATGTGTACAGGGCTGGTGCAGTCTCCCTCAGGATACTGCTTTGAATGTTGCCTTGCACTGGTGTCAGGCGATGGGGGCCTGTTGTTGTTTTGTCTCATCTTTCAGTTCATTTTGCTGTACTTGAACCTTCGCATGCCTGTGCTGCATCAGTACGGCAATGGTGACATGCCAAATATGGATGGCCACTCACAAGGCACTTGGAGCCCCTACATTCATTTGTTCGTTGGCATGCGTGGGTGACTTGTGCATTTCACTGGTTGCATTGTGTGACTTCATTGCACCTACGAGGAGTTGTGCAATGTGGCCAGGGTGTGGTGTACAGGCACTCAGTAGGGCCATTTACGGTTGGTTCACGATGCCGTATTTCTCGCCATGGCGGAATGGTACTTTCCGCCATGCTTGATGGCGTTATGTAAATGTCCGCTAGGGTCAGAATTCGCGTACCGTTGCGCCATGGTGGTAATTACGGTTTTGCATGGCGCGCGTGCGCGTACTTGGTGCAGTTAGCGGTGGCGTTCACTACGGTGTCGCTAATGGCATCGTACTTTACGGTGACGGGTCATAGTCGCAACGAGCGGTATTCGATGGCGGTATTGCATTTCCGCCATCGTTTTTCGATTTCCGCAAGGGTCGTAATGAGGGCCATAGTGTTAAAGGTAAATCACCTAAACATACATATTACATAAAAAGAACAGAAGAAGCAAAATATATCAATGATTACAATGCAATCATTGCCCTATTAAGGAATGCAAACATATATGTGCAGTACATTGCAGACAATTCCACTGCAGTTGCACGATATGTTACAGCCTACCTAACCAAAGCAGATAAAACAGAGCTTAAAGACCTCTGGAATGACCTGTCATCAGACAAAACACTGGCCCTCATTACGACCCTGGCGGAAATCGTGGCGCAAAATGCACCATGGAGCACGGCGGAAAGCTGCCGATAGCGCCATGGGGGTTGGCGGATTTACCGCCCCATTCCGACCTTGGCGGGGCGGTAAATCCCCATTCCCCATTTTACCCTTCCCCATTCCCATTTTTGCCCCATAGGGTATAATGGGAGTGGGGAAGGCGTTAATTACGCCACCGTAAAATACGGTGGCGTAATTAACAACAAGGTCCCGTAGCGCCATGGATTTCTCCGCCCGGAAAAACCAGGCGGAAAACGCTCCATGGCGCTACGGGAACTCGTAGTAGGGCGGACGGGTCCGCCGCGAATACCGCTGGCGTAAACCCACTCCGCCAGGGTCGTAATGAGGCCCACTGTCTCAGAAAATGTGTATTTGTATTTTATTGAATTTATATAGCCCTTTAATCCAAAGTGCTTACAGTCTGGGCATAAAAATGTAAAATATAGTATGGCTAAGTCTTGGTCCTGCTAAATCTAGAAAAAGAGTTCTCAAATCATATCACGACATAGTAACAATAGCCAAAAATGATCCCAACGGCCAAGAAATTTTGAAAAACAATTTACTAGACACATACTACCCAAACAGAAGTACCACTTTGGAAACCATGTGTCTATACCACATAGCCCAAAACTTTGCATACAAAAATAATATAAAACCCGATGAAACAAAAGGTAGATACAGAGTGACAAATTGTGAAGGCAGCTTAGTAAAACTTACAAAACCAAGCTTAATTAATCATATCAAATTATACATTAAAAACTCCTCAACATAAAGAACTATATTACATGTCCCTGCTACAACTCTTTAAACCATGGAGAAAAGAAGAAGTGATACTAGATAAATATGACTCCATGAAGATGCTTTCAAAGCAAAAGAAAGCACTATAACCCATGTAACCTTTACACAGTACAAAACAATGTTGCATAATGAACAGCAACACGAAGAAGAACTCCAGGCCCAACTAGATAAGGACACTCCCGACAGTAGTCAACCTTCTGTAACAGGAAGCCAAGAATCACTTGGACAGCCACTAATAGCAAATGAGGGAGAATTAGCTATGACAGAAGTAGAAAACACCATGTGTTAGTATGAAGATACAGTAACCTTAACTGTACTACAATCAAAACTAAACAATGAGCAGCGTAGCATTTTTCAAGAAGTAACAAAAGAAATTGCACATGGTGTACAACATGAAAATAAAGAATGTACCTGCCAAATTACAAACCTAAACTACTTTACGTCAGTGGTGAAGCTGGTTCAGGCAAAACATTCTTAATCAAAATCATCAGCAAGTTCCTTCAACAATTGACAAACAACAAACTGTCAGCTGTTGTAACTGCCCCCACAGGTTTAGCTGCCTACAACATAGGCAATGTCACTTTGCATCGATTACTACTCCTGCCAGTAGAACACCAAAACAAATTAGAATATTACAAACTTTCTACCGAAGCCGCAATGGAAATACGCAGAGTGTTAAAACAAATGAAAATGCTACTAATAGATGAAATGAGCATGGTCTCCACCCTAATGTTGGCTTTGATTCACCTCAGATTACAAGAAGTACTTAAAACAAACTACAAAGGGCTCTTTGGTGGAAAACACATTATTGTTTTCGGAGATCTTCTTCAATTGACACCAGTGAAAGGTGAACCTATTTCTAAAACCTTAGGACACAAACTCTGCCGTAATACTGTTGGCAGCATAGGAAATGTTAACCTTTGGCAACATTTCCAAAACAGAGAATTAACATAAAACATGAGACTGTCTGCAGACCTCACCTACGTCAACATTTTAAAAAGTATTAGAGTTGGTGTACTATCTCAAGAAGCACAAGCAATATTAAAATCCCAGCACATCGAAGCACTTTATGGCTATAATTCATGTGCTACTGATGTCAGGGAACAATTAGTACACAAAATTGTCAATTGTATGTCCTTGATGCTAACTCTTGCAAGCTGGTCCAAATTCAATGAAACAATGTTGAGAAAAGAAACCAATAATTGAAATTTCCGCAACAGAAAAACTGGACGTACATGGTATGACACTACCCATGTGTCAACAAGCCACAACAAGACTAAACACCTTGGAAAATTCAATCTCCAACACAGCTGATTTGGAGAAAATATTAAAATTATCTTTAAACTTTAGAGTAATCCTTAAAAGTAACTTTGACATGGAGCAAGGACTAGTTAATGGAGCACTGGGTACAGTTGTTGGCTTTCAAACATACCCACATGACAACAACATTCAGTGTGTCAATATTCTCTTTGACAAACTTTCAGAAGTAAAAAGGATCGGGTGCTCAACAGCTTGATTCCTTCTTTTCAAAGACATGTATGTACGCAGAGAACAATTTTCTCTAACTCTTGCATATGCAGTCACCATTCACAAATAACAAGGTCTAACCTTAGATAAAGCATTGATAGATATTGGGAACACAGTCTTCAAAGAAGGCATGAGCTACGTAGCACTATCACGCTTACTTGACGGTCAATTTCCAATCAATTTTGATGCAAGTAAAGTAAACGCTGATATTCCTTGCATTTTAGAATACAATAGACTACGTTCACTATACACCCCCATCCAAAACGTTGTAAAAGAAAACTACTTCAAACAGAAATGAAATAGGATGTCACTACAAATCCTCCAAAGAGAGTAAAGTAAACTAATACTTCATTAATTAGTGCAACCAAAGATGAATCTATTACTCAAAGTAACTCAGGTACTTCTTCAAAGAAGCAACACACACTCCAAAATAATGACTTGGACACAGAACTATCTGGTCCATTCAATTTTTCAAATATAACTGGTGTAAGTTTCTACGCAAATGTAGCAATCAATATTCTATTTCAATTGCCATCAATTTTTGACATTTACGTACACAGTACAGACCAATTGTGTTTGCAAATGTTAGTCCTTCATAGAAATGCCACCAACAATCCTGACAACACCTACAGTGTTCATGGAATTAGACAAGAATTGGACTACTGTGCTGGAATGGTGGAATTCACTATAAACTCACAAGAAGATCCACAAGAATTTCTAATGCACCTACTACAAGTACTGGAAAACAAAAACATACCTATAAATGAAATCTTAAAGATTTCATGCATGTGGAAACGTACATGCACTCTGTGCAACAATATGCAATATGAGCAAATCCCTAATGAACATCTTGTGTATGTATCCATACCTTACTGTGAATTCATTCCATTTCAGCAACTTGTACAAAATGCAAACCATGGCAGATTATGTACTACCTGCAATTCAGATAATCGCTCCACCTTACTAATACAAACACATAGTAAACATGTAATATTAATGCTTCTACGCTACAATGCAGATGGTACCAAAAACAACTGCAAGCTGACTGGATTCACACATGGTCAAGCATCGCTTGGTAAGAAAACATTCACAACAATAGGTATAATCTACCACGCAGGAGCCACAACCAAGGCAGGTCACTACACTGCATATGTAAAAAATCATTGTGGATGGTTCGAATGTAATGATAATACCATTACTCTAAAGCAGAGATTACCAGCAAATCTTATAAACGCTTATTTAATCTTCTTAAAACCAAAATGTAATAACTAATATGTACTTAAACATTAACAAAACTTCAATTTCAAAAGTATAAACAGTTAGAATACGCCAACAGGTATCTAACTGCTCTAAGATTTTTCAACAAGCAAACAAATAAATCAATACCACTAATAACTAATCTGTGCATAAACATTAATAAAACTTCAATTAAAAAACTATAAACAGTAGAATAGGCCAACAGGTATCTAACTGCCCTAAGATTCTATAACAACCAAACAGATAAATCAATACCACTAAATTATAACAAGAAATAAACAGTTAGAATACGCCAACAGGTATATAACTGCCCTAAGATTCTATAACAACCAAACAGATAAATCAATACCACTAAATTATAACAACAAATAAACAGTTTAAATATGCCAACAGGTATCTAACTGCCCCAAGAATTTGCAACAGCCCAACAGATAGATTAACAATTTGAGAATATAAATAAAAAATATAATCTGTTACACTTCAACAACAAGTATCTAACGATCTGCAACAAGCCAACATTAGCCAGAAACAACAAGTAAACACGAAAACACAAAAATAAATGTACCATACCAAAAGGGAAAAAAAAGGATTTTTTTAATCCAACATGGATATTATTTTCCAACAGACCCAATGATTTAACAACAAACACAGAAACTGAGCAAATTGCACAGTACACTGATTTGTAATCTACTAAATATGAAGGTCGAAATGAATACCAAATCAATGTTATAAGTCCTTACACACTACCTACACTAACATGATCTTTTCTTTTATCACAGAAATTGACAAAGAATATATGTACTCCAGTTATCAAACCAAACATTAAGTATATTATACTAAGTACAACTCATAAATACTGCTCCATAACACAACCATTGAAGCAAACATGTAACCGTACACCACAATGCAAAATGTTTACTTCCATGGATATGTTATACTGCAGAGCTTGTTACCAATCTCTACAATCGTAATGGCATGATGTAGACAAATCTTCACATACAAACTATACAAATCAATAATATTTCACACATATTTGATTATATGGGTGTGATCTGTGGTTGTGATATGCTGTGGTGGTTGTGGCCAGGGCCTAGAGTCTTGGGTGCATGGCCTACGGCCTTTGGCCATGCACCCAAGACTCTAGGCCCTGGCCACAACCACCGCAGCATATCACACCCATAGATCACACCCATAGAATCAAACATTTTAACTATGCAGTATTTTTTATGTCCGCGGACACCTAAAGGCACCGATTCATGGAATTAATGTGCGCAGAAATTTTCAGTGCAAGCGTGCGAAAGTGTGCGAATCGCAGTGCCAGTGCGAAAATCACAGCGAAACCCGCGCACAGCGATTCATGGAAGTCCGTGCACGAGGAAATTGCAGGATGAGTGCCAAAATTCTGCGTGGCACATGCTGGCGCACACGTCTCCAAACAGCGTACGCTAAGCGCACAGCGAAATCGCACATTGCGCGGTGCACACAACAAAAGTAGGAGGAACAGGGGGCGTGACACGTGGAATGGGGAAAAACTCATGAAAATGTGGGCGTCACGGGGGAAGTACAGGAGGCAAGTGCGCGGAACGCCCACACGCACGTTCAATACACGTATTCATAGAATCGAACGGGGCTAACGCGTGCGCCAAAAAAGATGCGCTAATCCGGAAACACGTACGCCAGCAGGAAGCAGGCGTACGTGGACCCGCGCAGCATAAAAGTACGCGCAAACAACAAACAAGCACAGACGCCAGGATGAATATACCGTTCCTAGCAGCAGTGGTCATGGGATACCGCAGGAGGAGGAGGAGGATAGTCAGGCCCAGAATTTTTACACCCAGAACCAGCCTTTTTGGGATGCCTGATGACCAGGTGTATGGGAGGTACGGGTTTCCACCTCACATAATACTCGACCTGGTCAGTGAGTGGGAGGAGGACCTCACATCACCCACCCTGTGCTCCCAAGCACACAGCCCCCTGGAGAAGGTTCTCAATGTACTGCACTTCTTGGCCACTGGATCATTTCAACGGACAACTGCTATAGTGGGGGGGGTGTCACAGGCCACGCAGTCACGCTGCCTACACCAGGTCTTGGCCATCATGACTGCACGCCCATCAGTCCGCAGGCACATATACCTGCCCAGAACACCTGCAGAAAGGCAGGCTGTTGTCCAGGATTTTTACGGGGTGGCACACTTCCCCAAAGTGCTAGGTGCCATTGACTGCACCCATGTGGCTCTACGTCCCCCCAGGGCATCACAGCACATCTACAGAAACCGCAAGCACTGGCATTCCATCAACGTACAGGTAGTATGTGATGCCAAGGGAATCATCACCTCAGTCTATGCCAACTATCCAGGGACCACCCACGACAGTTTTATTTACAGAATGTCAACCCTAAACCGGGACCTAGAAGCTGGGCGGCATGGCGATACATGGCTGCTCGGTGAGTATAAATGCCACAGCACATGCATGCATGTCAGATACTGAGTAATGTCACAACCCCACTAATGAAACCCATCACCACCTCCCCAGGGGACAGTGCCTACCCTCTGAGCACCCACATGATGACGCCAATTTGGAACCCCACCACGCCACCCGAGGTAAGATACAACACAGCCCACAATGCAACCCGGGGCATAGTGGAGCACACATTCAGAGTGCTCAAGTCACGCTTTCGCTCCCTTGACCGTTCTGGCGGGCAGCTGTTATACGCTCCCCCAGTAGTGTGCAGGATCATAGTGGCAGCATGTGTCCTGCACAACGTTGCAACACGCCAGGGCCTGCCCGTGGACATGGTGGTGCCCCCACATCCCCAACCACAAGCACGGCCGCTGCGCATGGGAGGGGAAAGGGCACGGGGTGAGGCGGCCCGTACACAGCTGGTGGATAATTACTTCACCTAAAATCACACCCCTGTGGAGTGCACACAGCCCTGGCACATACCAGCTGACAATCAATGATGATGACATAAGGGACAGTCAACTGTCACAACCATACCAGCCTGAGATTGGTCACCTGGAAGTGTGACATTGTGTGCCCTACCTACACAAACACCACCAATGCTGTGTCATCAAAAGACACGCTTCTATGCTTCAAAAATCATTACCCCCTTGCAAAATACAACATGACAACAGTGCCGTGTCACCCAACCCCTCCCCAGCACCGCCATCCAACACACCTTGGCATGTCATGCCATGTGAGAGCAAACAAAGCAATCCCCAAAACATCACACAAGTGTCAAAGTACAGTGTCCTCAATGTTAACTGCCCACACACAATATGCTCCCAGTAATGTAGAACTAACAACACACATGACCAAATACTTACCAACAATACAATGCAGCTACACAACCTCAAACATAGCATAAACATGACAGTACTAAGTTAAAGTAGTGGTAGTCTTACAACCTGATGATGCCAGCACATCGGCCACTTCCAACTGTACAGTGCTGCTGCCACGCAAATGTCCAAGTGCACTTCTTACAACATGAACTCCATCTCCAAAGTAGACGGCCTTGTGAAGACATGAGGAATTAACCTGCAAATTAGGCGAAAGACATGGATGCACAAGCACATAGAAATACACCATGCAGTGTACAATTCAACAACAATATCCACTAGGAATGTATACACAGTATTGACTACAGACTGCCCACACAGCTCATGGGAGTCCTACGTCACTGTGTAAGTCAATGTCACTTGGGCACACCCTTTGCAAGCCCATGGAAACGGGAAGCAGGAGGGGTGTGTGTCTCACGAACCCAAGCATCTAACCCAAACTCAGGACAAGCCTGCATGTGCCCAGCCGGAATACAGTGGATGCCCACGGGAGCCACACAAGGCAACACACTGCAAAAAAACAAAAGAAAAATCAAAAATCAAAAATGGCCATGTGGGGGACAGGGGGGTGGGGCACCCAGGAGGTCCGAGGACAGGATGCGCACCAACACCCATCTGTGTGGATGTTGGGAAAAAAAAACACCTCCATGGGCTCATGGCCTGCACAGCTATGCCAATGTGAGAGAACTGCTGCTGTCGCTATCATCACCCTCTGCTGCTGCCACAGGAGGTGGTGCTGCCACAGGAGGTGGTGGTGCAATGGGAGGCAGCCCACGCAAAGCCCTGGTATGGTACTCCATGGCAGCAAGCATGCAGGTGTGGAAGGTCTTGTTTTTGAGGATTATAGTCCGGAGATCCCCATGCAGCACCTGACGTGATGCACGGATCTCCTCCCGAGTTGCCTGCATCTCAGCTGAGAGCAAACGTGTGAGCCGCTCCAGCTGCTGTTCTGTCCTCAAGTTAGTGGAAGTCTCAAGGTCAACAAGAGTCTCCCTGAGGTGATGAGTTCTACCCTCAGGGCTTCCCTGTAGCCCTGGGACTCTATTGATATCGATTGGCGTAGAGTCTCCAGTGCCGCCCGTCTGTCCCTGTTGGACGCCAACATGTCCTCCCTGTGTGATTGGCAAATGGAGTCTGTTGCCTGCTGTAGTAGCTCCATCTGCCTTTCAGGGGGGACAATGGAAGTGGCCACCCTCTCCATTGCTTGAGCCATCATCTCAACTGATGTTGCCTGTTGGGTTGCCATACCGTAAATGGATTGTTCCCATGTGGTATTGCCTGGTGGCGTACGGCCACCGCATCGGCGGGCACCACACCTGTTTGGGGCAAGGCGATCTGCGCCTTGCTGTGCCGGCACTGTCTGAGGCTGCAGGAATGCATTCCCCCTCTGATCTGCTGGCCCAGGAAAAGGATCAGATGTTGTGGAGTGTGACCCTGCATCCGTAACCGCCAAAGGTGGACTTACCAACACTGACATCCCCATAGAGGATTCTACCCCTGGTACAGGTGGGTTGGACAGAACAGAATCCCTGCTAAAAACACTTACCTGCGACGCCACATAGATCTCATCATCCGAATCAGCACCTGAATAGAGGTCTGGGGAGGTGCACCCAGAGGCACCCCTCGACAGAATGTTCTGCAGCAAGATTGGGTTCTCACCCACCACCACACCACGTCCCCCACTGGTGCCCAGTCGTGCCTGAGATTCCTCCTAGGTCTGCACCATCTCCTCAACCTCAACAGCATCAAGTGTGTCATCCCCTGCAAAAACATGAAAGACAAAAAATGGAAACAGGCATTAGCACCATAGCACACAAATAGGTCTGACCAGCTACATAACCAGTACATGATTTACACGATTTACACATGGCCCACATGACTATAACCCTCCCATGCATGCACTGTCACTGAGTTTGAAGGGGACCCAAAAGGCAGACACTGATGACACCTACATGGAAGAGCAACACATTTGCTGCATGCTGGGTAGCACTGCCATTACACATTGGGCTGTGAGTGGCATGTCCAATACACATACATGACACATGCCATCACACAGATTGCATGTACCATAGCCATGGTACATTCCACAAGTACATACATATGTCAGTGAATGAATACTGTCAGCCATCCGTGTGAGATGGACATGATGAGATGAAAAATGCTACATAGTGTGACAAAATAGGCATGTGCCACACACTGTAACACATCCAGTGTACAAAAATACAGTGATTGCAGGCCTATGTACACATCAAAGGTTTGTCACTTCAACATGACAGGAAACAACTATCATGTTCCACATTCAAACAGGCCCCAAAAATTCCTGTAATCAGGCCAATACTCAATTAGCCTGAATGGTCAAATCATTCATCTAACAAGGTAACACATGTGGTCCAATGTTGGGTTCATCAATGACAGAAGCATGTCACAAATATGACAATAGGGCTGAGGAATGCATAGCCAAAGTGGGAGAATTGAAACAATCAGCCTGAACGAACACTGAAAAATACAAACAATGTTGTTGCAAAATGCCACTTCAAGGGCAACTGCAGTAATGTTGAGCCAAATTACTAATGTGGGCAGAAGGGATACTATCACACCCAAATCCAAGGCCGCTGAATGTTTTGGATGAAGCACATGGGTGACCAATACCACTCAGGCACACACACCCTCACCTGGCACTCAATCAGAACCCGTCACCCAAACAACATACACATGCATTACACACACATGCATGGACACTCACCGGACAATGCTTCATAATCAGGTAGTCCTCCCACACCTTGGATCTGTTCCTCTGTGATGAAGGCCCCAGCAACAGACTCATGTTCAGTGAGTCCGTTGTCCTCTTGTGGAGACCCACCGCCAGTCTTCAGAGTAGCGGCATGATTTGAGGCCAGCTTGTTCTTTGCTCTGCGTTTCAGGTCATTCAACCGCTTGTAGCAATCATCAGCTGAGCGCCTCACAAATCCAAGGGCACTTATGCGGTCGGCGATGGTCTGCCAGTGTGCCTTACGTTGACCAGGTGTGGTCTTGCACCCTGCAGTCATCAACATTTTGTGGGTATGTGCCGACACATAGCGCACAAGTACATCAAGTTCCGGATCATTGAAGCAAGCCTTCCTTGAGGTACCGGAGTGTGTAGCCGTGTCTGGGGTCTCAGCCTGTCGTGCCAGAGCAGCCTTCCTCCTCTTCTTTAAAGGTGGAGCAGAGCCAGAGTGGCTTACACCGCTCTGGTCAGTAGGGGCAGAATCACTGGTGGACTGGGTAGTAGGAGTGTGGGAATGCACAATGACCATTGGTCTTGATGCAGGCATTGGTTGCAGGGTAATGTTGGCAGGGGGAACGTCAGTGTGATGGACTGGGACTGACACTGTCCTGGCTGGGAGAGTCAGAGCTGGGGTGGATGGAGCTGCAGCTGCCCCTGCAGCCTCCCCACCCTACATACTTGGGGCAGCAGATGACATAGCTGCCCCAGATCCACGTGGATTGGTGACAACAACTTGCACAGCCACACGTGTCCTATACTTGCTGACCTGGAAGTCAGCCAGGGAGTCATCCTGTGCCAGGTCAGGTGCCACAATGGGCTGGTCCAACAGGGGCTGAGCTTGGATGGTGTCAGCCACGTTTCCCTCAACCATGGGAGGGGGCATGGGTGTCCCTGATTGTTCTTCCACACATGGGGGCATAGGGGCACCCTGCAAATCCCGGCCATGTCCCCTACTGCACCCACCATGCCCACCTTTTGAGGGTCGGCCACCTTTGCCTCCCTTACCACTTGGTCGCCTCTCAGCCATGGCACTGATGTTGTTGTGCGTATGGGAGTTTCAGTACACTATTGTCCTGGGCAATTGGGGGTCAAAGGGGTAGCATACCAGATGGAATTCGTACCCTGGTGCTCTAACAAGACTGTCTCTGACCCCTGGGGGAAGATGATGGGTCCCGCAACGCACAGGCATCCCAAAATCAAAAATAAACGTGCACGCAACCCCTCGTAGACCAGGTGCGTAAATAAATGAACCCGCACTACGCTGTGGCACCCAGAAACACACAAATAAGTGTATGCGTAATACACGCAGCCTACAATGACCTCTGAAGGGGAACGCGACACACAGGGCAAGCACAGTTGCTAAGTACGTGTGGAACTCACCATCTGCCTGGAAAAAGAACGTGAAAAATACACGCATGTGCGCATTGGCAACACCCCCGCCAAAAGAAGAATTGTACGCTGTCTGAGGACAAAAGGAGAAGTGAACTCTGTTTGAAGAAACAGGCCCAACAAAAAATCAGAAAAGAGCTGTCAGAGGTAACAGGGAGTACGAAATAGAAAACGCTGTGAAGTAATCGCGCGTGAACTGACAAGAAGTAAAGATTTCACCCACTCGCTCTCCACGAAAAGCACGTACAAGGAAATGGCTTCCTACACGCAGCTTTTAAACTGACCCACACGTACACGTCAGAGACGCGTGTACGCGGGCGCTTTCATCCAATTACACGCGATGACACTCGGACGTGCAGTTTTTCCACGTGTGCTCTGTCATCACGTGCTATGAGGGAAACGCCTGCGCGCGTAATATAACTTACGCGCCTACGCGCTAAGGGCCTTTGGTCCAATGGAATCGCGTGTGTGCGCTGACGCGCTTATGCGCTAAGGCCCTTTCCTCGAATTACACGCTGACGTGCAAGATTTTCACGTGCCGAATCACTCCGTATCAAGCTGGCCAATGCGAAAACACATGGAAGACCACGCTCCTTCCCTGAAGGCCATTTTCCTGCCCCCCAGAGCCCCGAGCTCGCTCCCACCTGCCATCTGCTGCTGCCTGACTGCCTGCTGCCCACGTGCCCTGCTATTTGGTGCCTGCACATCAGCCATCTGCAGGGGTCCAGTTGCTGTGTCCACCCCTGCTGGAACAGAAGACTCCCGACTGGGATACCATCGCTCCACAGCCCAGCCCCCGGACCCAGTTGCCCACCCACGCCTGCGTCGGGGGTCGCCATGTCGGGGCAAACACCATTTGAGACCACTGGTGACCCCCGACCAGAGGGGCAGAGGACCACCAGCTTCAGTCAGAAGGAAGTTAGTGTCCTGGTGGAGCATGTCCTGGGGCAATATGATGCCCTCTTAAGAACATCACGCGCCAACAAGGAAGGATGGGATAGGATCTGGGACGACTTTGTGGTTGCCATCAACGCGGAGGGGGTGGCAACCCGCAACATCAAGCAATTCAAGAAGAGCTGGGAGGACTTGAGGTCCAGGACCCTCAACAAGTCCCGGCGCCTCATGGAGGGGGGCCGGGGCAGCATGAGTACCATCCAGATGAGGGTCCTGGAACGCGTAGGCCCAGCGCTCCATACCCAGATCCTTCGGAGGCAGACCCGTCCGGAGTTGAGCAGTAAGTGGCCAAGCATTGCTGTGTGAGACAGGGCATGTTGCAGGGTGCTGGTTGTCTGATACTTGCCTGTATGTGTGACATAGGCCATGTACATATGTGTGTGTGCAGGGACATCATGGTCATGCATGTGAGACCAGTAATGTGTGAACCACGTGGTTGGTGCATGTGTTACAATGCAACATGCGGAGCAGCATGCGGAATGCACACATTAATGCATGCCTGTCTCTGTTATTGGACATGGATGGGGTGTGAGAGATGGGTGCTGCTGTCATGGACATGTATGGTGTCCATGTCTGTGTGTCTGACTTGCGTGTCTGTGACTTGTAAATGCCATGGATGCATGACACATTTCTGTGACAATGTTCAGATTCACTGATGCAGCCTACTCATCCTTGTATCCACTGTGTCTGGGGTGTCCGAGGCCAGATGTATGAAACTACGGTGAAGTGTGTGCATGTGATAGGCATGACCCATGATGCATGTGAGTTTCAAACCAGCATTGTATGTTTCAAGAGTCCCTTGGACATGTATGCTAATGTTCATAGAATGTGCCATGCCTGTTACTGCATGTGTTTTGACTGCACTAACCCATATGTTGTGGAGGGACATGATGGAAGTGATGTTTGACAGTGCTACTCATCTGCTATTGCTTCCTGTCTAGGGGACCATTGTACAGTACCCCGATGCTTGTGTTCTGTGTCTCCCTCTACACAGCGGCAAGTGATGAAGAGGGCGGAGACGGCGTTGTGGAGCAAAGCGGCGGGGATGCCCCCACCGGCCGGCGACGCAAGGCCGAGTCACCCTCCCAGAATTTACCATTGTCCTGGGAGTGTCCGAGGCCAGATGTATGAAACTACGGTGAAGTGTGTGCATGTGATAGGCATGACCCATGATGCATGTGAGTTTCAAACCAGCATTGTATGTTTCAAGAGTCCCTTGGACATGTATGCTAATGTTCATAGAATGTGCCATGCCTGTTACTGCATGTGTTTTGACTGCACTAACCCATGTGTTGTGGAGGGACATGATGGAAGTGATGTTTGACAGTGCTACTCATCTGCTATTGCTTCCTGTCTAGGGGACCATTGTACAGTACCCTGATGCTTGTGTTCTGTGTCTCCCTCTACACAGCGGCAAGTGATGAAGAGGGCGGAGACGGCGCTGTGGAGCAAAGCGGCGGGGATGCCCCCACCGGCCGGCGACGCAAGGCCGAGTCACCCTCCCAGAATTTACCATTGTCCTGGGAGTGAGGGGACTGGTGCTGCGTCTGCCACTACGGCTGCAGCGGAAGGGGTGGGTGAGCCCCCACAGGGGCTTGCAATGGCGGAAGACGGTGTGGAGCCATCCAGGTTGGTGGTTTCCACAGAGGAGGAGGAGGCCACTACTGAGCCGCACATGGGGCCTGGTGGGGGTGGTACAACTGGTGCAAGTGGTGCAGTCCAGGGCCAGGGGCAGGAGGCAGCACAGGTCACCGTGGAGGGGCCTGTGCATGTCGCTGTCTCTGACCCTGTGACTGCACCACCATGCACCAGCAGGGATGCCCCAGGCTCGTCCGCAGGTAGGGCGGATGTCCATGTCATCTGACACTCCTCTACCTGCGGACGAGGGGACCCCTGGACGTATGGAGAAGGTCCTGATTGGTGTCGCTTTGCGTACGTGTCACATTCGTGATGACGTGCGTGCTTCCCGGGGGGAGCACGCACCTCATCACGAAGAGCAGCGTGCCAACGTGGCCCAGTTGGGAGTGTCCATGGTCTGGGGTTTTGTACATGTGTCGGCCACTCTGGCGGCCCTCTCCTCCTCTGTGGAGACTATGCGCCAGTCGTTCTCCATGCTGTCTTCCGGCCCAGATGCCACCAGGGCCCCCTGTGGACCTGCCCTGACCAATGCAGCCAGCTCAGTGGGGATCCCATCCCTGCCACAGTCGGAGTCAGAGGTCCAGCAGGGGTGGACACCACAGCAACTGGACCCCAGCAGATGGAGGATGTGCCGGCATCATCGAGCAGGGCACGTGCACAACGGCGAAGGTGGATTCTATCAGCCTGGATGCCGTTGTGCTGGCAGAGGCAGTTGCGTCGGAGGCAGCGGCAGGCTCAGCGTGGGAGGCATCATGGCTCGGGGCCATCGACATCAGAGGGGCAGGCATCGGCCGGAGGGCAGGAGGACCCTGGAATGGGAGTGTCTTCCGTGTGGCAGCGTTTGGGCCAGCAGATAGGTGCGGAGCTGCGGCGGGCAGAGGAGGCACGGCTCACAATGGTCAGGGCGGAGAACTCCATGCGCAGGGCGCTGAGGCGGGCTGAGTGCCTCGAGGGAATTCGCAGGGAGTTGGAGGTGGACATGGCGTTATCCCTGCAAGACCTCAGGGCCAGAGAACAGGCCCGCCTCCAAGACATTGAACAGGAGTTCGATGATGCCCTGGCCCATGACATCAACAAGTGAGCCATTGGACTTGGCCGCCGCCATTGTATATAGTTCATTAGTGTTAAGTTTCATTTATTTTTTCTTTCATTTGGGGCGCATGGACTATGCCCCACATTTTTATATATAGTTAGTAATTAGGTAGGTTTCATTGTAGGTTTCATTTATGTCGTTGGGTTCATGGACCCTGGATTTGCTATTTGTACATAGTTTTACAGTGGATTTTTCTCCTTCATCTTTATTTTTCTTCACCATGGAGCAATGGATATTACGCTTTTCTTTCCCTTTGGATTTGCTTTGTTGGACGGTGACTTTGGACACATTTTCATCTGGATTAATTTGGATTCTCATTTTATTTATTTATCATTTTTTGGGACATGCTGCATTTTGATTATTATTGGCACTATTGTGTGTTTTTATTTCATTCCCTTCATTTTAACTTGAATACATTTTTGTTTCTTACTTCAATGTGTGGTCTTCTCTCATTGGTTTCATGCATGTCACAATGTGGGTTTTCTCAGTCATGTGTTGCCATTGTTTGGGTCTGACAGACTTGTACTCATGCGCATACTGCTTATTTGTGATCTATCATGTAATGGTGATTTCATTTTGGAGTGGATGTAAAGCTTGGTTGGGTGTTTGGACTGGGGTGGCGTGGGGTGGGATTTGTTTGGCCATAAGAGCCAGGGATCTGGATTGTGATGACGTGTTAGCTGGGGGACATGTGTCGGGGCCTGCTGGCAGGTTCCCCTGACTGCTGGGGGGTGGGGGTGCAGGGGGACATGTGTGGAACATGTGTGGGGGCCTGCTGGCAGGTGCCCCTGACTGCTGGGGGGTGGGGGTGCAGGGGGACATGTGTGGGACATGAGTGGGGGCCTACTGGCAGGTGCCCCTGACTGCTGGGGGGTGGGGGTGCAGGGGGACATGTGTGGGTGCCTGCTGGCAGGTACCCCTGACTGCTGGTGGGTGGTGGTGCAGGGGGACATGTGTGGGGGCCTGCTGGCAGGTGCCCCTGACTGCTGGGGGGTGGTGGTGCAGGGGGACATGTGTGGGGCCTGCTGGCAGGTGCCCCTGACTGCTGGGGGGTGGGGGTGCAAGCACACATGTGGCTTGGCTGGGGGGCATGCCCATGGTGGATGGGCTGCCTGCGGGTCATGACCAGGGGTGGGGGGTAGTCCCCTGTGGTGTGGGCTGGCTGCAGGTGCCGTGGGGGGTGTAGAGGGAACACCTAGGAGGACCCACACTGCCAATTAACGTGTAGGACTCACTATGCACCCCTGAAATTCACGTACCCCGCTCTGACAGCAAAATCGCGCGTGAAACTTCCCGCGAACCCCAGTTATACATGTACCCCACTCGCACAGGCCCTTTCGCGTGTGAAACTTCCCGTGAACCCCAGTTATACACGTACCCCACTCGCACAGGCCCTTTCGTGTGTGAAACTTCCCGCGAAACCCCGTAATACACGTACCCTGCTGAAATCGCGTGTGAAACTTCCCGCGAACCCCAGTTATACACGTACCCCGTTCGCACAGGCCCTTTCACGTGTGAAACTTCCCGCGAAACCCTGTAAAACACGTACCCTTCTGAAATCGTGTGTGAAACTTCCTGCGAACCCCAGTTATACACGTACCCCACTCGCACAGGCCCTTTCGCGTGTGAAACTTCCAGCGAAACCCCGTAATACACGTACCCTGCTGAAATCGCGTGTGAAACTTCCCGCGAACCCCAGTTATACATGTACCCCACTCGCACAGGCCCTTTCGCATGTGAAACTTCCCGCGAAACCCTGTAATACACGTACCTTGCTGAAATCGCGTGTGAAACTTCCCACGAACCCCAGTTATACATGTACCCCACTCGCACAGGCCCTTTCGCGTGTGAAACTTCCAGCGAAACCCCGTAATACATGTACCCTGCTGAAATCGCGTGTGAAACTTCCCGCGAATCCCAGTTATACACGTACCCCACTCGCACAGGCCCTTTTGCGTGTGAAACTTCCCGCGAAACCCCATAATACACGTACCCTGCTGAAATCGCGCGTGAAACTTCCCGCGAACCCCAGTTATACACGTACCCCACTCGCACAGGCCCTTTCGCATGTGAAACTTCCCGCGAACCCCAGTTATACACGTACCCCACTCGCACAGGCCCTTTCACGTGTGAAACTTCCCGCGAAACCCCATAATACACGTACCCTGCTGAAATTGCATGTGAAACGTCCCGTGAACCCCAGTTATACACATACCCCACTCCCACAGGCCCTTTCGCGTGTGAAACTTCCCGCGAACCCCAGTTATACACGTACCCCACTCGCACAGGCCCTTTTGCGTGTGAAACTTCACGCGAACCCCAGTAATACACGTTCACCGCTTGGCATTTGCTGTTTGGCAGCCATGTAAACTGGTCCAGGGTTAGGGCAGCCCTTTGCGCTGGATTGGGGATTTTGATGGCTTTTCCGTGTGCTAGGGGCGTTCTTGGGGAGTAACTGGTGCTGCTGCAGGGTCGCTGCGCCACTCTGTGCAATGGCTGGTTTTGGAGGCAAAAATCCATGAATATGCTGTGCGCGGAAATCGATTTTAGCGCACGTGGCTGGGGAAGACATTCGCACGGGCACATTGTGCGCCAGCCGCATGCGCCACTTTTGTGCGAAATTCTATGAATTACCCTGAAAGTGTTCTAAGAACAGTTTTATTTTGCTAGCGTACAGTAAGGACAGGAACAGTGTTCTTAGGACACCCCCATTTCCGGTAAGTGCGGACATCCCAGACACCAGGCCCATTCTTAGAACAGTTTCAACTTACCTGTGAACAGTACGGAGAGGAACAGTGTCCTTAGAACACCCCCGTTTGCCAAATTACAGACATCCCGGACACCGCGCAACATGGCGGTAGTTAGCAGCCAGCATATATCACCACCGGGGATTCAAGGGTGGAGCCGCATGTAAATGAGAATGAGCAGAGCTAGGGATTGGTCCATAATGTTCAGTAGGCGTGTTCTGACCGACATACTTTAGTAAGACCGTCTTCTCCCTCACAGGAGACCACACAGCTTTGGCTTTCCATGCTCGAAAACAGATTATCTGGATTTTGGGAGATTCATGGATACATTGGTTGAAGGTGCATGCAGAAAGCTGCAGTTTATCTCCAAATCTCGGATTTCCACATTCGGAAGTGCACTGGCATGGCGTGCGTGGCATGAGATGGCTGGACTTGGTACCTCTTTGTGTTACTTTACTGACAGAGCGTCCTCCAGATATACTGATCATTCATTGTGGAGGAAACAGTTTAGGCCATGTATCTGGAATTTCTTTGCAATTTGCAATGAAGGAAGGACTCGCGAAGCTCATGGACATGTATCAAATTGTCAAATACTTTTTTCCCATATTGCCCAAAGACAAATATGGCTGCGTTCTTCTGCGTTTGGTCCACAAATGGAGAAAGCAAGATGCAATATGAATAAGGCTGTGTGTGCATTTTTAAGAGATGTTGTCATGGCCTCTTTCCACAATGCAAACATTTTGTTTCACATCACTTTCATTTTCCGCAGAGATGGAATCCACCTCACATATGCTGGCAATCAGATTTTTATTCGCAATGTACAAAATGCATTGTGACCTCTTTTGCAATCACACTAACCTATCTGACAATCCGTTTTCCCCAATCCACTGTTTTTGACCCACACAACACACCACCGAAAGGATCTTTTCAGAGCCGCCACTTACTCCCAACGTAGACTTTATTGCGTTTGCGCCGCCTGCACCATCCCTTTTTTCCTCTACGACTGTCCGCAAACTTTTTCAGAACTCCACAGGGGTCTACGGCCGTCACTTCATAGTTCTATTGTTATACTGAGAAAGGCCTTTTCTGTAATTTTTGTTGTTTTTACGTTCATTGCTTAACAGCACACGGCACACTAGGAGAAGAGGCGAAAGGAGGGTAAGGAAGGGACACCAGCCACAGGGATAAAAAAGGGCAACTGAACAGAGAAAGATTTAGGGTGAGCTTTATTTAGGTATGGAGCAGATCTTCTTGTGCTCGGTGACGGTAGCCTCAAAAGCACTTTGAAAACTCTCCCCCCTGCAGAGTACTGCATCACAATACGTGCACACTACTGTCACCTTTGAAAGGTAAGGGTCAACAGCATTGCAAATGGCTTGTGAGGCAGCTGGAGGGAGGCACTCCCCCACAGGAGTGTCTCTTGTAGTGGGAGAATCGGATACCGAGGATGCTGTGGAGGAACTCAAACGACTACGCTCTTCACATGGCACCACCTTGCGAATGTCCGCAGTGTGGAACGAAGTGAGGTGTCGCTTCATGGTTGTCGTACCAAAACTGTACGCTCCAAATCTCCTGTGACTCAACACCACCTCGCACTGGTTACACTTCACCAGTTTCGCATGTGCTTTTGGTACTTTCCCATAAACGGAAAAGAACCGCCACACCCACGACTCCTGCCAAGTGCTTCTAGTGCGGAGTTCCTCCACTTCATTCTCTTCCTCCTCTTTTTCCTCGATCTCTACATCCTCACCCATATATCTCTCTGCAGGCCCTTGGTGAGGTGGTGGTGGTGGCGGGTTTGGGGGTGGTGCAGAGGCTAATGACCCAACAGCAGCCATGGAAGCCATACCGATTAGTTTCCTTTTGGTCACTACAGCAGTAAAGGCAACACACCTCAATCTGCTATAGCTAGAAGGACAATGAAGATGCGCTCGGGGGTGTGGCCTTTTGTAGGGGTGCAGGGGTGTGCCTCGTGACCGTCTTCATCCCTACAAAGCGGTACACAAATTTTACACAGCAAGTCCTGAGGTGGCCTATTGTTTGGGATGTGTGAAATTACATTTTTACAATCTACAATACTTTGCCTTGTGTCTACAAGTTCATTTGTATTGTTGCGGAAGCACACCAACCGCAGAAATTAGTCCCCATGCTCAGCGTAGGTGCGGTCACATGACGACGTCCTCAACACATCCGCCCCAGTAATGAAAGTCCCCTGGACAGCAAATGCAAAGAATCAAACGTGCGCATGAGCACAAGTGTCCTAAGGACAGTGTTCGGGTTCTCAAACTACTTCAAAGTGCGACACAAGTGAGGCTGACAGTTAGGAACAGGCGCGATGTTCGCAATACTTACGTTTCTACTGCGCATGTGCCCGCATGCTATGTTCACTGCACGGACAGTTCCAGTGTCCTTAGGACAACTCCATTTTGTTTGCCTACGAACTTGCCGGCCATTGTGCCTGTTCTACGGACGGCACCATTTTGGCTGTGCCCGATACGGACCGCTATACTGTCCTTCACACACTCCCATTTTCCTCATTTACACCGATTCTGGACATCAGGTGTGTTCTACGAACATGTATTATCTCGTTTCCAAGTGGTACACCGAGGTAGTATATCCTTTGGACACCCCTTTCTGTTTATGTACGCACCATTTCAACAGATAGTGCAGTCACACATCACATCCGTCTTACTTGACATTCGACTGCACCCCATTCCATTCCTTGCGGATAGGTCAAACAGGCGAGCTGTTCGCAAACATTTTACGTCTTTTTAAAAAAAAAATCTACACACATACTCTTTCTCTACAACTACTGTACATAAACATTTCTAACACACACACACACATCCATCTAAAGAAATAGCGGGGGAAGCGGACACTGAAACAAATATGGGGGAATTAGGATTCAACACGGGCTGGTTATGAGGAGAATATTTGTTAGGGGAAGAAGGGATGGATATTTCCTCAAAACGTCTATTTTACTGTTCAAGGTTTGGGGATGGTTCACTAGGGAATGGAAAAGCAGGGCAGGTGCATGTGGGGCAATGATAACAAACTTTTCCTCTTACACAGTCCTCCACAAACTCCCGTAAACTTTGAAAATTGTCGCTCAATATGTCTATTTTCTGCTCTTTCTTTTTTATCCTGACTTCTTCTGTCTCATTTGTTGCCTTTTCTTCTTTTCTTTCCTGGTCTGTTCAAAAAGAAAATACATCAGTTGAATGCCTCTAAAATACTAGTCACTATTTTGCATATGCACAGCACTCTGTACCATTATTGTCGCTGTCTTCAGACATTTCCTCATGTGAGAAAAATCCTCCAGCCACTTCAAAGTACTAGCCATTTCGGAGTCAAAACAACAGAAATAAATTATTATTTCTGCATCACATACCACAAAAAAAAAATCACCCATATAAAAAAATAACCTGCACTCACTCTTTTGCTGTAATGTCCCTTCATCCTACTGCGTCCGTCCACTGTCGTTCCAGGCTGCCGAGTTTCTGTGAAGTGATTATGCTGGAGGCATCCTTTAATTTTTTATGGTACCATCCACTTTATTCTCTATGGTTATTAAATGTGTCGTTTTCTTTTCACAGCTTCAGGTTTCCATATTTACTTATTACTACTTATAATATCTTTATGTCCTTCTTCTACGTTGCACATTTTTTGTGTAAGACAATTGTACATTTTCAGCTATCCCCCGCCTCTTTGGGTAATGTTGATCCTGTACAACCCTGTCCGCAAACAGGCGCTCAGTCCGTCCCTTTCCAATATCAATAGGGAGGGGGTTCTGTGTGTTCTATGTTAAATGTATGTCAAGTACGTAGATTATACTACATATCTCTCAAAATCACAAGATTACAGTGTATATTCTGCTCAACGACTTCATTGCCACAATTTCATGCTTAAGTTCCACCTTTCAAAAACGTATACAATTCCCTACAAAAAAAACTTTGTTATGGGGACTTTATGGTTAATTTGCCCTCCCAAAAACCAGTGAAATCCACTACAAAAAAACTTTGTTGAATGGAACGTTATGGTTAAGTTGCCCTCCCAAAAACCAGTGAAATTCACTACAAAAAAAACTTTGTTGAGGGGACGTTATGGTTAAGCTGCCCTAACAAAAACCTGTACACTTCACTACAAAAATACTTTCCACCTCCCCTTTATGCTTCAAATTAAAACCAAAAACACCCTGAAATTCGACAGTTATGGTAAACTAAGCCCCCAACCCTGCCACCACCCCTGTGCACTGCAAACACTAACACCCAGACCATGAAAGATGTCATCTCAAATGTCAATGATGACATCAATGACGACATCACTTGCTTAACCCCTTTCTTTTCCTTCCCTGCCATACATATATATGTACATTCAGTAAAACAATTTCAGTAAAGGAATGTTAAAACACCACTGCATATTCCCCCATTATAGTAAGCTAAGCAACAATAACTCGTGCCATCTACGTGCATTGCTAAGACTAACACCCAGGACATCAAAGATAAGATCACAAATATCATTGATGACATCACTGACATCAATGACATCAATTACATCATTTGGTGAGGTTTGGTCCAGAAGGGGCAAAGTTATAGGGGGGGGGTCCCAATTTTTTTTTTCCCCATAGACTGAATGGGAAAAACATTTTGCTCACACCTACAGCCCAAACCGCTGGATGGATTTTCACCAAATTTGGACCAGGAGCAGCGGCTTGGTCCCAAAAGCGTGCTTTTGCAAATTTGGTGAAAATCCGTCCAGTAGTTTTTAAAAAAATGACCAAAAAGTAGGTCAGAAAAAATTAGTGATATCTGTGTCCGCTTCGTGGACACACTTCCCTGTTCCCTCCACGGACAGGACGGGGATTGGGCAAGCGGCTTGTGTGATGTCCACGGACATCTGACGTGCCCTCTCATTGGCTGCGGTGAAGCATGCAGTGCGTCGTATTTTGAGAGACACCCGCCATCTTTGTTTATCGTCTGAGGAGCGGGATCTGTGCCTGCATAGTGAGCTCAGGCCCCGTGTCTTCCTCCCGTTCCCCCTACCCTGCTCATGCCCGTGTCTTCCTCTCGCTCCCCCCACGCCCTGCTCATGCCCCGTGTATTCCTCGTGTGCCCCCCAACCCCTGCTCATGCCCTGTGTCTTCCTCCTGTCCCCCCCACCCCTCTCATGCCCCGTGTCTCTCTTTCGTTTCTCCACCCACACTCACGCCATCCCCACTCCAGTAAAAAAAACATAAATCGTCTTCAGGTGGTCCAAAACGGAGCAGTCAGAGTGGTATCAGGTCTTAGACTCAGGGCACATGTGTCTGAGGCACAGAGAGTGCTACACTGGCTAGACTCAAGAATCTCTTTTAGACTCATGGTCATCACATTCAATTGCCTTAAGGGCAAGATGCCCACCTATCTTGAAATGTATATTGGAATAAAATCATCGATTAGAAATCTTCTGTCTAACAACCAGAACTTGCTCCACCAGCCCAAAGTTAAAAGTAAAAAAGCACAATGTGGTGCCTTCGCCTTTGCAGCACCAGCGCTCTGGAACACTTTGCCAGACCAACTGAGAAACTCAGCAGCTCTCGGCTCCTTTAAGAAGGGCCTTAAAACTTTCCTCTTCAGTCTGCGGTTCCTTTCCTTAGATTTCCCGACACTCTTATCCTTTTTTGTGTCTTGTCTGCGCCCTCACACCTATGGGTCTATGGTTGAGATCTACAATTGTAATAAAGTAAAAGTAAAGTAAAGGAGGGCCGAGGAGCGGGATCTGCTGCCTGCACAGTTAGCTCAGGCCCCGTGTCTTCCTCCCGTTCCCCCAACCCCCGCTCATGCCCCGTGTCTTCCTCACATTCCCCCACTCATGGCCCGTGTCTCCCCTGTTCACCCCCACCCCCTGCTCATGCTCCGTGTCTGTCCCCCTCCTTTTTTTTCCCCCACCCCCGCTCATGGCCCATGTCTCCACTGTTCACCCCCAACCCCCGCTCATGTCCCGTGTCTCTCCTGTTCAACCCCACACCCCGCTCATGCTCAGTGTCTGTCTCCCTTCTTTCCCCCCACCCACCGCTCATGCCCCGTGTCTCCCTCCTGTCCCCCCCACCTCCCGCTCATGTCCCGTGTCTTCCTCCTGTTCCCCCCGCTCAAGCCCCGTTTCTTCCTCTTGTCCCCCCTCTTATGATGCCCCTTGTTGACCACTTGTTCCCCACACCCCCCCGCTGATGCCATGTTGTGTTCTCTTTATACACTCCGCCTTCCCTTTACATAGTGGCCATCTTGGTAAAAGATTTTCCTTCCTACACAGGGAAGCCGCAGGCGTCCCGGTTTGGGAAGAAAAATCCTTTTATTACTGCCCGGGGTTCCCACTTTGAGGACGTAGGATGCTAGTGGTCTTCATCTATTGAAAAGGACGTTATGGTTAAGTTGCGCTACTAAAAACCTATGAATTTCAGTGAAAAAACTTTGTTAAAGGGACGTTATGGTTCCAAGTAAAAGCGAAAAACCCCTGAAATTCGCCAGTTATGGTAAGCTAATCAACCATAACTCGCGCCACCACCGTGCACTGCTAAGACTAACACCCAGGACACCAAAGATGACATCACAAATATATCGGTATGTTAGAGACTAATGTGAAAAAGTATTAGCCTCCAACAATGGGAAGAATCCCATAGGAATATATTTGCGGTCGAATATAAAAAGTAGTATCCACTGCCAACAGCCAAAACTTGACGAGGGGGATGGGACAGTGCCCCCTCGAACAACAGACCCAGGGGTAATCGAATTACCCCTACCAGTGCGTCCACAATAGGATGGTTTGTACTAGTTCTGTAAGTAAATTTAGGTCTAGTAAAGCCAATGGTGACTTTACATGCCCTGGGAGACAATAGTCAGTCCCAGGGTATGGAGTCTATGGTGGGGATCCTTTAGGACACCCCAGTGTTACGGCCCGGAGGGTGCGGTGTAACACACACATAGCAAAACACATGAGGCCCTATGGAGTAAAAGACCCCATAGCCCATAAAACACATTGGCCCTCATTACGACCCTGGCGGAAAGTAACTGACCTGACCGCCATAGCGTAAATAGCGTTTCCGCCATTGCACAATGGAGTAAAGTGCGGCTAATTCTGACCCATCGGGCACGAGCATTACGCCATGGCGGAAGTGCAAAGTCCGCGATGGCGGAAATGTCCCCAAAACGCCCCTCACCGCCGTCGTACGGCGCCCTAGGTGCAATTCCGCCACCCATCATAGCGGTCACCGTAATGAGCGGTAATCGCAAAATACGGTGACCGTAAATATACGGAAACGGAAGTAAAAACATGGGGCCGGAACGGGAAACAGCACGCCGTACACCTATAAAATCAGAATCCCAACACAACCATCAAAAATCCGACCCTGAGACACATCCCAACCCGTTAGCCACCCTAGTTAAAACAATCAAAATGGGAAAAGTTGCTAAAAAAGCGTGCGACCGCAAGCGGCAGGTCCACTTCTCCCATGAGGAACTCACCGTGCTCACAGAGACCCTCCAGGAGAATGCTGCCGCCGTCTTCTCGACGCAAATGACCAGGACGGCACTTGCGAACAAGAAGGCCATATGGGCCCTGGTGGCACAGCGGGTAAGTGCGGTGGGGACCGCACCCCGCAACCCACAGCAATGCAGAAAGCGATGGGACGACTTGCGGATACGCGTACGGAGCATACTATCAGCCAACCGTAACATTGCCACAGCAACCGGGGGAGGATCGGAATCACCCATCAAGTTGACCCCCTGGGAAGAAATCTGTGCCTCCACCATTGGAATGGAGAGTATAGAGGGAGTTGGAGGGATGGAGAAAGGAGTGCAGACAACCGAAGAATCAGGTAGGTGGGCCAAATAAAACAATGCTAAATCCACAATGTCCAATCATGTGAAGTACCATGTGTCCACATAGTGCAACAGAAACACATGTCCAGGAGAACGTCCACATACATTGGCCTGATAGCGCACTCTAAAAGTCACATAAAATACATAAATAATTAAAAATCCTAAAAACACCCTCTACACGTGCAGCATGCACACCCTAACTGCAGGCTGCAAAACAACTGCATCCTCAATCCACACAAAAATGAAACCACCTCCAAGGCCCTGACCCAAATCACCCTCAGGTACCACCCCAATGCATGTGATACATTGCCATTCCAATTTCCACAGACCCATAAATAACGCTCGCCCTCCTTTACTCCACCACAGGGTCCGATTCAAACGACGAGCTTCAGGACACCCCTACCAGCACACCTGCAAAGAGGGCCAAGACCAACGGCCAAAGACCCTCCACCTCAGCTGCACGGACCAAGACACGGCAGCAGCACAAATCAAGTGGCAGCACACAGGAGGGGACTTCAACAGGCACCCCAGCAGCCAGCATGCCCACAACAGCAGCACCACAGGTCCCCCCAATGGATGCCACAGAAGGCACTGCTTCTGGTGGCAGCAGCACCATAGGTGACACTGCATTAATGGCAGCATGCTCCGACACAGAAAACGGTGCTGTCGATGTAGGACCCATCCATGACCTGTCTCAATCCCCCTGTTTGTTTCATCCCGCACACCATGAGGATACCACGCAGGGGCACCCACAAGACGACGACTGGCCATCCCCCACAAGCCCTGTGGCAAGGCAACATGAGGTGATCAGCCCCTCTGTGACACCACCGCAAATGGGCATGGCCCAGCAGAGGCAACAGTCCCTCGACCAGGTGATCGTGCAACAGCAGCAACTGGCCACGCTCCTCAAGGAGCATGCTGATGAATGTGGGGGTTCTAAGGCAGCCATAGAAACATCTACTGAGACACTTAGGGCACAAATGGAGCGAAGTACAGAGACACTAAGGGTACAAATGGAGAGAAGTACAGAGACAACAAGGGTACAAATGGAGAGAAGCACCGAGAGCCTGAGGGGGGAACTGCATGCGACGTCCAAAGACGTATGTGGTGAACTTGCCGCTGTGCGCCGTGTGCTCACTGAGCTCTCACAAACCCTTAGGGACATGCATGGACGTGAGCAGGCAGAGACATCATCCGTTGCAAGTTCCGTCCAGGGCAGCCCCTAACGTAGATCTGGGAGGAACCTGCGCTCCACAGGCAGGGGTGCCCCTGATACCCGGAGAGGGGGCTTGCAATAGCGTCTGCCCACTGACAATGAGCATCTTTGGACACTGGTGTTCGGGGGGGAGGTAGGAGGGTGGAGGGGGGGTGTTGGGCTTTCTTGGGTGGCGGGTCGATGGGGTGTGTAATATGATTTCACATATGCAATGAACATTTCATAATCATCCAATGAGATGTGTGGACATTGATCTTTGTGTACGAGGCCTTTATAGGCGTACAGTCCACATTGTGCATGTTCCAGACACACACAGTGCCACAAGTCCCGTGTCCATGTATCAGCCACCAGGCGTGAGTGCTAGAAGCATGAATCTATGATATTCTGACAAATTTCACGGGCCTCCTGTGCCTCGCGGACTCCTTGAGGTGCTGCCACATCCCCACCCTCATCATGACCATCTTCAGGTGCTTGCAGTTCTGCGTCAGGGGGCATGGGCACATTTCTACGTATGCACATGTTGTGTAGCATGACACATGCCATGACCATCTTTGCAACCTTCTCATGGCGGTACAGGAGTGCCCCGCCAGACCTGCTGAGGCAGCGGAAACGAGCCTTCAGTAGGCCGAATGCCTGTTCTATGACTACATGGGTACGTGAGTGGGCATGGTTGTAGTCCTCCTCATGCTGGTTCTGTGGGTTCCGGAGTGGTGTAAGGAGCCATCTCTTCAGTGGATACCCGGCATCACCTGTATGTGGACAATAAAGGATGTTTGTGGAATGACATTGCTACGTACGCATCCCCCCCCCTTCCTGCCAGGTCATTGCCGCATCACACACCCCACATTATCATGCATGAAATGAGACTCACCGAGTAGCCAGGATCTGTTCCCTGCGTGTCGCTCCATGTAGCGTGGTATTGTAGAGTTCCTCAAGACCATAGAATCATGGGTTGATCCAGGAAATCGGGCACAACAATGTGTAAAGATCCTGTTGGAGTCACACACCATTTGTACATTAAGAGAATGATACTGTTTCCGGTTGCGGTACTGGACCTCCATGGCATGTGGGACAACCAATTCCACATGGGTGCAGTCGATGGCACCAATGCAACCCGGTATGCCGGCAAGTGCATGGAATCCCACTTTTGTGTTTGTAATCTCCTGCTCCGAGCGTGGTAAAGAGATGTAGTCATCTGCGTGCTTCAGGAGGGCATCGAGCACTTGCAATAGTGTCCGTGACAACAGTGGCTGTGAAATGCCATGCAACTGTCCGACTGTGTGCTGGTAGGTGCCTGTGGCCAGGAAGTGGAGTACAGACACCACCTTCAGTAGGGGTGGGATGGCGGTTGGGCTGTCTATCATGCTGACAAGGTCAGCGTGTGTCATGTTCACAATGGCGATTATGGTGTCCCGGTCCAAACGGTAGAGGGTGTGGATCTGCTCAGCAGTGAGGTTGAACGGATGAGCTCGGAGGCGTGGGATTGCGGGCTGCCTGCGTGGTGGTAGTGGCTGTGCTGGTGGGCCTTGCTGGCCCTGCCTTGCCCTCCTCCTCCTCCTGCGTCTCCTCTGTGCGGCCGGTTGTTGTAGTAGTTGGTGTTCGTCTTCTTCTTGAAGTTGGAGTACTTGCAGTGCTATCAGGTCCCCCAGGGCCAACATCGCTAGTCCTGCCGGTAGCATTTTGGAGTGGGTGTGGTTGTGGGAGGGGGTTGGGTGTGCAATTTATGTGTTTTCAGGCTGTATAGCCTCCACCTGTGGTGATTCATTCCACCTGTGCCAGCTGCAATCCCCTTTGGGCGAGCACGTCCCGCACACAACGCTGCAATGTGACGCATGGCATCTTGCTATTACAATCATGTATTTAATCCCGATGGCAGTGTAATATTGGTTTATGTGTTCATTCTGCTATGGTCCCATTGTTTCACATACAATCTTTGCAGTCGCGAACAAACTTGTGAAGGGTCAGTGGAATGTAGTACTCGATTAACGGTGGACCCTCATGCAGCACTGTACCGAGGTTCACCGACGGGCGGGGCGTCCCATTTGTGAGTGAAGCCAGTTGCCATTTTCACGCACTGCCGCACTACATGGATGATTTTGTGATTTCGAGCGGTCACAGATGCCTTTTCGACGTGATGTTGCAAATGAGGAATTCGAAGGACAGCGCTTTCGGTTTTCCGCTAGCGGCGAGGAGACGCCCACAGGTCTGACTGCAAATATAACGTTCTATTGTTTAATGTCCTTGGGACAGGGGCCATGGCGAGCATGCAATGATTGATATGAATAGTATGGGATGCGCAATAGCGTAGTGGACGATAAGGCAGGACGTTCCCAAATACATGTTACTTCACATCACTAGAGTTCCGGGCTGGAGCACAGTGGATTTTGCAGACTGCATTACGCACAGACTCAATGGAAATTTCAAATGTTATGTGAGTAAATAATCAGGCGTTTTTATACCGGGATGAGGGAATGATGTATGGATGCATGGACAGATGATTTAATTGAGAGTTTGCCATGTACATGGCTTTTTGGAATCTATCCCCTTCCCCTGCACTATGTGATGCAGAGCTGCCATAGTGGGACCATCGTCTATCTGCCCTTGTTGAACCCTCCCTGTCTCGACGCGCCTTCAAACACTTGTGTCTATGCACGTTACTAATCCCATCTAATGGATTCTGTTTTAACAGACGCATGCACACAAACACTCGTTTGTAATAGTGTTTTCACCTCGATTTATATGGTTATGATTCGCAAGTGATTTTTGGGTGGAAATAATCCTTTTGAGTGGGCTAGCATGCATATGCCTGTAGATTTAGTGTGATCATTGAAGTGAGTAATACAAATGAAGTTCTGATGCCCATACTATTCTTTTTCATTTCATTTGGGTGACAGGTATCTCCTCCCCTTTTGCCGCTGCCATCTGTATGCCACTCCTGCAGATGGCTTTTACTCCCGGTAATTACAATCTGCTGACTGCCCATGGCCACAGGCTATACCTCAGTCACCAAAGGTATATCACTATTTTTTGTACCTACATTTTGACTCTTGTCAAAATATAAAACACTGGCATATTTGCAAAACAATGCTTTCATGTCCTTGTCAATGCTCCGTACACGAGTTTGCTTGAAATCCGCCCATGTTTATTTTTTTCAAAAGTGTCAAAATGTATGTACATACGAAAATCATATAACTTACCCCTCAACTTGACAAAATCCATTCAGACTTTACACAAACATTCAAGGTTGGGTCTATAATCTTTATGAAAACTTGTGTCCACATTTGTCAAATGGCAATAAAGTTATAAGCCATCTAAAAAATGTAGCCCCTCCTGAGAAAATCCCATCAAACTTTGCAAAAACATCTATATCTAGAATAAAAATAATTTTGCAAACCTTTCTGCAGATTCATCAAATGGCACCAAATTTATAAGCCTTTACAATATTTTAGGACACCCCTCTAATTTTTCCCGCTCTTGACAGAATCCCACCAATCTTTGCAGAACCTTTCAGAATCAGGTCTAAAATAGAATTCCAGAATTCCATGCAGTTTTATTGAGTGGCGCCAAAGTTATAAGCCATTCAAGAACTGCTTTTCACCAACCCTTTAATGCAGAAATAGGCAGAGATGCCCCCGAGCATCTGGAGTGTTCATAGATTTCGGGGGTAAAAAACACCTATTGTTTGGCTTCTTATGGCCATATCCCATCCCTTCCTCATCACACCTTACCTCCCCAGAGATTGTTTAATAAGTTTGACAATGTTGTGTTTTTTTTATATGTTTTTACCGCAATGTTAGCGGACACATCGGCCGCTGTCCACAAATCCAACATGGCGGGCGTTTCCAAAAAATCTAATGCACTTCATGCTTTTCACCATCCAATAAGTGGGCATGTCTGATGTCTGCGAACATGACGTCGTCTTCTAGGCCAATCGGATGCTGTCCGCAGACCGAACAGGGAAGAGGACGCACGGACCGAACCCAGATAGCACTAATTTTTTTGGACCTACTTTTTGGTCATTTTAAAAATAACTACTGGACTGATTTCCACCAAATTCACAAAAGCACGCTTTCGGGTCCACGCTGACAATTAAGCTGCACATTTGGTGAAACTCCATCCAGCGGTTTCGGCTATAGGCATGAGCAAAATTATTTTCCATTCATTCTATGAAAAAAAAATGTGGGACCCTCCTATAACTTTGCCCCGCTTGACAAAACCTCATCAAACTTGCCAACATAGTCCAGAGCGGGCCTTATGCTATTTCTGCAAGGTGTGGTGAGGATTCGTCCAGGGGAGCAAAGTTACAAGCTGACCAAAAAGTGTTCTTCCTAGGAGTTGAGCAACTTAACCATAACTATATATATATATATATATATATATATATATATATATATATATATATATATATATATATATATTCAGTGAAAAAACTTTGTTAAAGGGACGTTATGGTTAAGTTACGCTACTAAAAACCTTGTTAAAGGGACATTATGGTTCCAAGTAAAACCGTAAAACCCTTGAAATTTGCCAGTTATGGTAAACTACGCAACCATAACTCGCGCCACCACCGTGCACTGCTAAGACTAACACCCACGACATCAAAGATGACATCACAAATGTTATTGATGACATCACTGATGACATCACATGTGTATGTACTTTTCATGAAATATGTGTACACGAGATTCTTATTATAATGTTGCGAAAAAAGTGTCAAGGATCATTGGAATAAATAACATACCCTAATTAGTGAATTGAACAATGCATTGATATAAAAAGCATTCTATTATGGGGTTCTATCTAATATACTAAGCTACTCATGCAGACACATAACATTGTGTGCAGCGTACAAGATGAAGGTATAATATTCGTAATGTAAATATGTCGAATCATGAAATGATAATTGTTTTCTTAATAGATTTTTGTGTACTGTGAAATATGTAATAAGTAGCTAATAAAACACATGTATTACATAATTGCATTACTATAGACAAAACACAAAGACACAAGAACACATACCAATATGGGTATATACAGGGAAAGTGAAGTTAGCAAAAAAGCACGAGTAGTAGCAGAAACAATTCATAATTTAACTGATTATTTTCATGAAAAAAAATGATTTATCTGTTTCAAAGCTGCTATTTACCCTATGTATATCTATCATTTGATGTGATTGGACCCTAAGGAAAGTAGTGAGAGTACAATGTATACAAATATGACCATATACAGGGAAAGTACAGCCATAAGAAAACAACAGAACTGTCAGAAAGTGCTCATAAGTCTATTGATTATATTTATGCACAAAAAGGATTGCTGTCGTTCAAGCTTGTGTCTTCCCGTATGTATATGTTTCATATGATGTGACTGGACTCTAAGGGAATTACTGTAAGAACCTACTTGAAGGATACCTCTACAAATAAAATAACATTTTTAGTTTCTTACTGTTACTGAAGAAAACCATGTGGCCTAGATATGTCAGCGAAAGAAAAAAGAGTGAGCCAGACATGTGATGTCATCAGTGATGTCATCAATGACATTTGTGATGTCATCTTTGATGTCGTGGGTGTTAGTCTTAGCAGTGCACGGTGGTGGCGCGAGTTATGGTTGCTTAGCTTACAATAACTGGCAAATTTCATGGGTTTTTCAGTTTTACTTGGAACCATAACGTCCCTTTAACTAAGTTTTTTCACTGAATTTCATAGGTTTTTAGTAGCGCAACTTAACCATAACGTCCCTTTAACAAAGTTTTTTCACTGAATTTCATAGGTTTTTAATAGCACAACTTAACCATAACGTCCCTTTAACAAAGTTTTTCCACTGAATTTTATAGGTTTTTAGTAGCACAACTTAACCATAACGTCCCTTTAACAAAGTTTTTTCATTGAATTTCATAGGTTTTTATTAGTGCAATGCCACCACATCCTTTTCAATAGATGAAGACCACTAGCATCTTAGGTCCTCAAAGTGGGAACCCTGGGTGTAGGAAGGAAAATCTTTTACTAAGATGGCCACCATGGAATGGGAACGCGGGGTGTATAAAGAGAACACAAAAGGGCATGAGCATGGGTTGGGGGGAACAGGGGAGACACGTGGGCATGAGCGAGGGGTGGGGGGAACAGGGCACACGGGGCATGAGCAGGGGGTGGTGGGGAATGGAGGTAGACACGGGGCATGAGCAGGGGATGGGGGGAACACGAGAGAGACACAGGGCATGAGCAGGGGGTGGGGGGAACAGGGGAGACACGGGGCATGAGCGGGGGGTGGGGAGGAACGTGAGGGAGACACAGGGCATGAGCGGGGTTGGGGGGAACAGGGGAGAAACGGGCATGAGCGGCGAGAGGGGGGAAAAGGAGGGGGACACAGGACATGAGCGGGGGGTGGAACAGGGGAGACACGGGGCATGAGCGGGGGTGGGGGGAAACAGGGAAAACACGGGGCATGAGCGGGGGTGGGGGGAACACGAGGGAGACACGGGGCATGAGCGGAGGGGGTGGGGGCAACAGGGGAGACACGGGGCATGAGCAGGGGGTGGGGGCAACAGGGGAGACACGGGGCATGAGCAGGGGTGGGGGAAAGGAGGGAGACACGGGGCATGAGCAGGGGTGGGGGGAACAGGGGAGACAAGGGGTATGAGCGAGGGGTGGGGAGAACAGGGAAAACACGGGGCATGAGCAGGGGGTGGGGGGTAACAGGGGAGACATGGAGCATGAGCGGAGGGTGGGGTGGAAAAGGAGAGAGATACGGGGCATGAGCAGGGGGTGGGGTGGAACAGGGGAGACACGGGGCATGAGCAGGGGCTGGGGGAACAGGCAAAACACGGGGCATGAGCAGGGGGTGGGGGGAACAGGCAAAACACGGGGCAGGGGGTAGGGGGAAACAGCGCAGACACGGGGCATGAGAGGGGAGTGGGGGGAAAAGGATGGAGACATGGGGTATGAGTGGAAGGTGGGGGCAAGAGGGGAGACACGGGGCATGAGCGGGGGGTGGGGGGAACAGGGGAGACACGGGGCATGAGCCGGGGGTGGGGGAACAGGGGAGACACAGGGCATGAGCGGGGGGTGGGGGCAACAGAGGAGACACTGGGCATGAGCAGGAGGTGGGGGGAAAGGAGGGAGACATGGGGCATGAGCGGGGTGTGGGTGGGAAAGGAGGGAGACATGGGGCATGAGCGGGGGGTGGGCGGTAACACAAGGGAGACATGGGGAATGAGTGGGGGGTGGGGGGTAACACAAGGGAGACACTGGGCATGAGCGGGGGGGTGTGGGGTAACACAAGGGATACACGGGGCTTGAGCGGGGGTGGGGGGTAACACAATGGAGACACGGGGCATGAGCGAAGGGTGGGGGGTAACGCAAGGGAGACAAGGGGCATGACCGGGAGGTAACTCAAGGGAGAAACGGGGCATGAGCGGGGGGTGGGGAGTCACACAAGGGAGACACGGAGCATGAGCGGGGGGTGGGGGGTAACACAAGAGAGACACGGGGCATGAGCGGGAGGTAACACAGGGGAGAAACCGGGCATGAGCTGGGGGTGGGGGGTAACACAAGGGAGACACGGGGCATGAACGGGGAGTGGGGGGTAACAGGGGAGACATGGCAAGAGCGTGGGGTGGGGAGGAAACAGGGGACACACAGGACATGAGTGGGGGTTGGGGGAACAGGGCACACACGGGGCATGAGCGGGGATGGGAGGAACAGGGCACACACGTGGCATGAGCGGGGGGTGGGGGGGAACAGGGCACACGGGGCATGAGCAGGGTTGGGGAGAACAGGGCACACGGGGCATGAGCGGGGGTGGGGGGAACAGGAGAAGGACACGGGGCATGAGCGGGGGGAGAGGGAAAAGGAGGGAGACACGGGGCATGAGCGGGGGGTTGGGGGGTAACATGAGGGAGACACGGGCGTGAGCGGGGTGGGGGTAACACAAGGGAAACACGGGGCATGAGCGGGGGTGGCGGTACAGGAGGGAGACATGGGCATGAGCAGGAGGTGGGGGGTACATGAGGGAGACACGGGGCATGAGCGGGGGGTGGGAGGGAACAAGGGAGACACGGGGCATGAGCAGGGGGTGGGGGAGTAACCCAGGGCATGAGCGGGGGGTGGGGTCGAACAGGGGAGACACGGGGCATGATCGGGCGGTGGGGGGTAACACAAGGGAGACACAGGGAATGAGCCGGGGGTGGGGGTAACACAAGGGAGACATGGGGCATGAGCGGGGGGTGGGGGTAACACAAGGCAGACACGGGGCATGAGCGGGGGGTGTGGGGGGAACAGGGGAGACCCAGGGCATGAGCGGGGGTGGGGTGGAACAGAGGAGACACGGGGCATGAGTGGGGGTGGGGTGGAACACAAGGGAGACACAGGGCATGAGCGGGGGGTGGGGTGTAACACAAGGTAGACACGGGGCATGAGCGGGGGTGGGGTGTAACACAAGGGAGACACGGGGCATGAGCGGGGGTTGGGGGGTAACACAAGGGAGACATGGGGCATGAGCGGGGGGTGGGAGTAACACAAGGGAGACACGGGGGATGAGCGGGAGGTAACAAAAGGGAGAAACAGGGCATGAGATGGGGGTGGGGGTAACACAAGGGAGACACGGGGCATGAACGGGGAGTGGGGGGTAACAGGGGAGACATGGCATGAGCAGGGGGTGGGGGGGAAACAGGGCACACACGGGACATGAGCGGGGGGTGGGGGGAACAGGGCACACACGGGGCATGAGCGGGGGTGGAGGGGAACAAGGCACACACGGGGCATGAGCGGGGGGTGGGGGGAACAGGGCTCACAGGGCATGAGCGGGGGTGGGGGGAACAGAAGAAGGACACGGGGCATGAGCAGAGGGTGGAGGGGAAAGGAGGGAGACATGGGAATGAGCGGGGGGTGGGGAGGTAACATGAGGGAGACATGGGCATGAGTGGGGGGGTAACACAAGGGAAACACGGGGCATGAGCGGGAGGATGGCGGTACAGGAGGGAGACATGGGGAATGAGCGTGGGGTGGGGGGTACACGAGGGAGACATGGGGCATGAGCAGGGGTGGGGGCTACATGAGGGAGACACGATGAGCGGGGGGTGGGAGGGAACAGGGGAGACACGGGGCATGAGCAGGGGGTGGGGGGGCAACAAGAGGGGGACACGGGGCATGAGCAGGGGGTGGGGTCGAACAGGGGAGACACGGGGCATGAGCGGGCGGTGGGCGGTAACACAAGGGAGAAACGGGGCATGAGCTGGTGGTGGGGGGTAACACAAGGGAGACACGGGGCATGAGCGGGGGTTGGGAAACAGGGGAGACCCAGGGCATGAGCGGGGGGTGGGGTGGAACAGGGGAGACACGGGGCATGAGCGGGGGTGGGGTGGAAAACAAGGGAGATGCGGGGCATGAGCGGGGGGTGGGGTGTAACAAAAGGGAGACATGGGGCATGAGCGGGGGTGAGGTGTAACACAAGGGAGACACGGGGCATCATCAGGGGTTGGGGGTAACACAAGGGAGACACGGGGCATGAGCGGGGGGTGGGGGTAACACAAGGGAGACACGGGGCATGAGCGTGGGGGGTGGTGGGGAACAGGGCACTCACAGGGCATGAACGGGGGTGGGGGGAACAGGGCACACACGGGCATGAGCGAGGGGTGGGGGGAACAGGGCACACACGGGCATGAGCAGGGGTGGGGGAACAGGAGAAGGACACAGGGCATGAGCAGGGGGTGGGGAGGAAAGGAGTGAGACACGGGGCATGAGCGGGGGGAACAGGGGAGACACGGCGCATGAGCGGGGGTGGAGGGGAAAGGAGGGGGACAATGGGCATGAGCGGGGGTGGGGGGAGGCGGGGGACATGGGGCATGAGTGGGGTGGGGGTGGGGGGAACACGAGGGAAACACGGGGCATGAGCGGAGGGTGGGGGGTACATGAGGGAGACAAGGGGCAGGAGCGGGGGGTGGGGGGAACAGGGGAGACACGGGGCATGAGTGGATGGTGGGGGGTAACACGAGGGAGACATGGGGCATGAGCGGGGGGTGGGGGGAACAGGGGAGACAAGGGGCATGAGCGGGATGTGGGGGGTAATAGGAGGGAAACACGGGGCATGAGCGGGGGGTGGGGGGAAAAGGAGGGAGACACGGGGCATGAGCGGGGGGTGGGGTAGAACAGGGGAGACACATGAGCGGGGGGTGGGGGGAACAGGGGAGACACAGGGCATGAGCGGGGGGTGGGGGTTAACAGGGCATGATCGGTGGGTGGGGGGAACAGGAGAGAGACAGGGGCATGAGCGGGGGGTGGGGGGGAAAGGAGGGAGACACGGGGCATGAGCGGGGGGTGGGGGAACAGGGGAGACACGGGGCATGAGCGAGGGGTGGGGGAACAGGGGAGACACGGGGCATGAGCGGGGGTGGGGGAACAGGGGAGACACGGGGCATGAGCGGGGGTAACACAGGAGACACGGGGCAGGAGCGGCAGGTGGGGGGTAACACAGGAGACACGGGGCAGGAGCGGGGGTGGGGGTAACACAAAGGAGACACGGGGCATGAGCGGGGGGTGGGGGTTAACAGGGCATGATCGGTGGGTGGGGGGAACAGGAGAGAGACAGGGGCATGCGCGGGGGGTGGGGGGGAAAGGAGGAAGACACGGGGCATGAGCGGGGGGTGGGGGAACAGGGGAGACACGGGGCATGAGCGGGGGTGGGGGAACAGGGGAGACATGGGGCATGAGCGGGGGGTAACACAGGAGACACGGGGCAGGAGCGGCAGGTGGGGGGTAACACAGGAGACACGGGGCAGGAGCGGGGGTGGGGGTAACACAAAGGAGACACGGGGCATGAGCGGGGGCTGGGGGGTAACAGGGGAGACACAGGGCATGAGCAGGGAGTGAGGGGTAACACAAGGGAGATACGGGGCATGAGTGGGGGGTGGGGGGTAACACAAGGGAGACACGGGGCAAGAGCGGAGGGTAACACAAGGGAGACACGGGCATGAGCGGGGGATGGGGGTAACACAAGGGAGACACAGGGCATGAGCAGGGGGTGGGGGGTAACAGGGGAGACAGGGCATGAGTGGCGGTGGGGGGGAACAGGGGTGACAGGGCATGAGCGGGGGGTGGGGGGAACAGGCCATGAGTGGGGGGTGGGGTGGAACAGGGCACACACGGGGCATGAGCAGGGGGTGGTGGGAACAGGAGAAGGACACAGGGCATGAGCGGAGGGTGGGGGCAAGAGGGAAGACACAGGCCATGAGCAGGGGTGGGGGGGAAAGGAGGGAGACACGGGCAAGAGCAGGAGGTGGGGTGGAACAGGGGAGACAAGGGGCATGAGCGAGGGGTGGGGAGAACAGGGAAAACATGGGGCATGAGCAGGGGATGGGGGAACAGGGGAGACACGGAGCATGAGAGGAGGGTAGGGGGGAAAAGGAGAGAGTCACAGGGCATGAGCAGGGGGTGGGGTGGAACAGGAGAGACAGGGCATGAGCAGGGGGTGGGGGGAACAGGCAAAACACGGGGCATGAGTAAGGGGTGGAGGGAACGGGAGGGAGACACGGGCATGAGTGGGGGTTGGGGGGAACAGTGCAGACACGGGGCATGAGAGGGGGGTGGGGGGAAAAGGATGGAGAAACGGGGCATGAGCGGGGGGTGGGAGGAAAGGAGGGAGACACGGGGCATGAGCGGGGGGGTGGGGGCTACAGGGGAGACACAGGGCATGAGGGGGGTGGGGCAACAGGGGAGACACAGGCATGAGTGGGGGGGTGGGGGGGAAAGGAGGGAGACACGGGGCATGAGCAGGGGGTGTGGTGGAACAGGGGAGACAAGGGGCATGAGCGAGGGGTGGGGAGGTAAAACAAGGGAGAAACGGGGCATGAGCTGTGGGTGGGGGGTAACACAAGGGAGACACGGGGCATGAGCGGGGGTGGGGGGTAACAGGGGAGACAGGGCATGAGCAGGGTTGGGGGGAACAGGGGAGACAGGGCATGAGCGGGGGGTGGGGGGTACAGGTGAGATTCAGGGCATGAGCGAGGTGGGGGCAACAGGGGAGACACTGGGCATGAGCAGGGGCTGGGGGGGAAAGGAGTAAGACATGGAGCATGAGCACAGTGTGGGTGGGAAAGGAGGGATACATGGGGCATGAGCGGGGGTGGGGGGAAAGGAGGGAGACACAGGGCATGAGCAGGGGGTGGGGGGAACAGGCAAAACACGGGGCATGAGCAGGGGGTGGGGGGAACGGCAGGGAGACACAGGGCATGAGTGGGGGTTGGGGGAACAGTGCAGACACGGGGCATGAGAGGGGGTGGGGGAAAGGATGGAGACACGGGGCATGAGCGGGGGCTGGGGGCGAAGGAGGGAGACACGGGGCATGAGCAGGGGGTGGGGGGAACAGGGGAGACATGGGGCATGAGCCGGGGGGTGGGGGCAACAGGGGAGACACAGGGCATGAGGGGGGGTGGGGCAACAGGGGAGACATGGGGCATGAGCGGGGGGGTGGGGAGGAAAGGAGGGAGACACAGGGCATGAGCAGGGGGTGTGGTAGAACAGTGGAGACAAGGGGCATGAGCGAGGGGTCGGGAGAACAGGGAAAACACGGGGCATGAGCAGGGGGTGGGGGGAAAAGGAGAGAGACACGGGGCATAAGCGGGGGGTTGGGTGGAACAGGCGAGACACTGGGCATGAGCGGGGGGTGGGGGGGAAAGGAGTGAGACATGGAGCATGAGCACAGTGTGGGTGGGAAAGGAGGGATACATGGGGCATGAGCAGGGGTGGGGGGGAAAGGAGGGAGACAAGGGCATGAGCAGGGGTGGGGGGAAAGGAGGGGGACACGGCAAGAGCAGGGGGTGGGGTGGAACAGGGGAGACAAGGGGCATGAGTGAGGGGTGGGGAGAACAGAGAAAACATGGGGCATGAGCAGGGGATGGGGGAACAGGGGAGACACGGAGCATGAGAGGAGGGTAGGGGGGAAAAGGAGAGAGACACGGGGCATGAGCAGGGGGTGGGGTGGAACAGGAGAGGCAGGGCATGAGCAGGGGATGGGGGGAACAGGCAAAACACGGTGCATGAGCAGGGGGTGGGGGGACGGCAGGGAGACACGGGGCATGAGTGGGGGTTGGGGGGAACAGTGCAGACATGGGGCATGAGAGGGGGGTGGGGGAAAGGATGGAGACACGGGGCATGAGCGGGGGGTGGGGGGAAAGGAGGGAGACATGGGGCATGAGCAGGGGGTGGGAGGTAACACAAGGGAGACACGCGGCATGAGCGGGGGGTGGGGGGTAACACAAGGGAGACACGGGGCGTGAACGGGGGTAGGAGGTAACACAAGGGAGAAACGGGACATGAGCGGGGGGTGGGGGTAACACAAGGGAGACACAGGGCATGAGCGGGGAGTGGGGGGTAACAGGGGAGACAGGGCATGAGTGGGGGGTGGGGGGAAACAGGGCACACACGAGACATGAGCGGCGGGTGGGGGGGAACAGGGCACACACTGGGCATGAGCGGGGGTGGGGGAACAGGGCACACACAGGGTATGAGCAGGAGGTGGGGGGGAACAGAGCACACACGGAGCATGAGCAGGGGGGTGGGGGGAAAGGAGAGAGACACAGGGCATGAGCGGGGGTGGGAGGCACAGGGGGGACACGGGGCATGATTGGGGGGGGTGGGGGGAACAGGGGAGACACAGGGCATGAGCGGGGGGTGGGGGCAACAGGGAGACACTGGGCATGAGCAGGGGGCGGGGGGAAAGGAGGGAGACATGGGGCATGAGCGGGGTGTGGGTGGGAAAGGAGGGAGACATGGGGCCTGAGCGGGTGGTGGGCAGTAACACAAGGGAGACATGGGGCATGAGCGGGGGATGGGGGGTAACACAAGGGAGACACGGGGCATGAACTGGGAGTGGGGGGTAACAGGGGAGACATGGCATGAGCAGGGGGTGGGGGGGAAACAGGGCACACACGGGACATGAGCGGGGGGTGGGGGGAACAGGGCACACATGGGGCATGAGCGGGGGTGGAGGGGAACAAGGCACACACGGGGCATGAGCGGGGGGTGGGGGAACAGGGCTCACAGGGCATGAGCGGGGTTGGGGAGAACAGGGCACACGGGGCATGAGCGGGGGTGGGGGGAACAGAAGAAGGACACGGGGCATGAGCGGAGGGTGGAGGGGAAAGGAGGGAGACATGGGAATAAGCGGGGGGTGGGGAGGTAACATGAGGGAGACATGGGCATGAGTGGGGGGTAACACAAGGGAAACACGGGGCATGAGCGGGAGGATGGCGGTACAGGAGGGAGACATGGGGAATGAGCGTGGGGTGGGGGGTACACGAGGGAGACATGGGGCATGAGCAGGGGTGGGGGCTACATGAGGGAGACACAGGGCATGAGCGGGGGGTCGGAGGGAACAGGGGAGACACGGGGCATGAGCAGGGGGTGGGGGGGTAACAAGAGGGAGACACGGGGCATGAGCAGGGGGTGGGGTCGAACAGGGGAGACACGGGGCATGAGCGGGCGGTGGGCGGTAACACAAGGGAGAAACGGGGCAGGAGCTGGGGGTGGGGTGGAACAGGGGAGACACGGGGCATGAGCGGGGGTGGGGTGGGGGTGGAAAACAAGGGAGATGCGGGGCATGAGCGGGGGGGTGGGGTGTAACAAAAGGGAGATATGGGGCATGAGCGGGGGTGGGGTGTAACACAAGGGAGACACGGGGCATCATCAGGGGTTGGGGGTAACACAAGGGAGACACGGGGCATGAGCGGGGGGTGGGGGTAACACAAGGGAGACACGGGGCATGAGCGTGGGGGGTGGTGGGGAACAGGGCACTCACAGGGCATGAACGGGGGGTGGGGGGAACAGGGCACACACGGGCATGAGCGAGGGGTGGGGGGAACAGGGCACACACGGGCATGAGCGGGGGTGGGGGAACTGGAGAAAGCCACAGGGCATGAGCAGGGGGTGGGGAGGAAAGGAGTGAGACACGGGGCATGAGCAGGGGGAACAGGGGAGACACGGCGCATGAGCGGGGGTGGAGGGGAAAGGAGGGGGACAATGGGCATGAGCGGGGGTGGGGGGAGGCGGGGGACATGGGGCATGAGTGGGGTGGGGGTGGGGGGAACACGAGGGAAACACGGGGCATGAGCGGAGGGTGGGGGGTACATGAGGGAGACAAGGGGCAGGAGCGGGGGGTGGTGGGAACAGGGGAGACACGGGGCATGAGCGGATGGTGGGGGGTAACATGAGGGAGACATGGGGCATGAGCGGGGGGTGGGGGGAACAGGGGAGACAAGGGGCATGAGCGGGATGTGGGGGGTAATAGGAGGGAAACACGGGGCATGAGCGGGGGGTGGGGGGAAAAGGAGGGAGACACGGGGCATGAGCGGGGGTGGGGTAGAACAGGGGAGACACAGGGCATGAGCGGGGGGTGGGGGGAACAGGGGAGACACAGGGCATGAGCGGGGGGTGGGGGTTAACAGGGCATGATCGGTGGGTGGGGGGAACAGGAGAGAGACAGGGGCATGAGCGGGGGGCGGGGGGGAAAGGAGGGAGACACAGGGCATGAGCGGGGGGTGGTGGAACAGGGGAGACACGGGGCATGAGCGGGGGTGGGGGAACAGGGGAGACACGGGGCATGAGCGGGGGGTAACACAGGAGACACGGGGCAGGAGCGGCAGGTGGGGGGTAACACAGGAGACACGGGGCAGGAGCGGGGGTGGGGGTAACACAAAGGAGACACGGGGCATGAGCGGGGGGTGGGGGTTAACAGGGCATGATCGGTGGGTGGGGGGAACAGGAGAGAGACAGGGGCATGCGCGGGGGGTGGGGGGGAAAGGAGGGAGACACGGGGCATGAGCGGGGGGTGGGGGAACAGGGGAGACACGGGGCATGAGCGGGGGTGGGGGAACAGGGGAGACATGGGGCATGAGCGGGGGGTAACACAGGAGACACAGGGCAGGAGCGGCAGGTGGGGGGTAACACGGGGCATGAGCGGAGGGTGGGGGCAAGAGGGAAGACACAGGCCATGAGCAGGGGTGGGGGGGAAAGGAGGGGGACACGGGCAAGAACAGGAGGTGGGGTGGAACAGGGGAGACAAGGGGCATGAGCGAGGGGTGGGGAGAACAGGGAAAACATGGGGCATGAGCAGGGGGTGGGGTGGAACAGGAGAGACAGGGCATGAGCAGGGGGTGGGGGGAACAGGCAAAACACGGGGCATGAGTAAGGGGTGGAGGGAACGGGAGGGAGACACGGGCATGAGTGGGGGTTGGGGGGAACAGTGCAGACACGGGGCATGAGAGGGGGGTGGGGGGAAAAGGATGGAGAAACGGGGCATGAGCGGGGGGTGGGAGGAAAGGAGGGAGACACGGGGCATGAGCGGGGGGGTGGGGGCTACAGGGGAGACACAGGGCATGAGGGGGGTGGGGCAACAGGGGAGACACAGGCATGAGTGGGGGGGTGGGGGGAAAGGAGGGAGACACGGGGCATGAGCAGGGGGTGTGGTGGAACAGGGGAGACAAGGGGCATGAGCGAGGGGTGGGGAGAACAGGGAAAACACGGGGCATGAGCAGGGGGTCGGGGGGAAAAGGAGAGAGACACAGGACATGAGCAGGGGTTGGGTGGAACAGGCGAGACACAGGGCATGAGCAGGGGGTGGGGGAACAATCAAAACAAGCGGCATGAGCAGGGGGTGGGGGGGAACGGGAGGGAGACACATGGCATGAGTGGGGGGTGGGGGGAACAGGGCAGACACGGGCATGAGTGGGGGGTGGGGGGAAAAAGGATGGAGACACAGGGCATTAGCGGGGATGGGGGAAAGGAGGGAGACATGGGGCATGAGCAGGGGGTGGGGGGTAACACAAGGGAGAAACGGGGCATGAGCGGGGGGTGGGGGGTAACACAAGGGAGACACGGGGCGTGAACAGGGGTAGGAGGTAACACAAGGGAGAAACGGGACATGAGCGGGGGTGGGGGGTAGCACAAGGGAGACACCGGGCATGAGCGGGGAGTGGGGGGTAACAGGGGAGACAGGGCATGAGTGGGGGGTGGGGGGAAACAGGGAACACACGGGACATGAGCGGCGGGTGGGGGGGAACAGGGCAAACACTGGGCATGAGCGGGGGTGGGGGGAACAGGGAGACACTGGGCATGAGCGGGGGGTGGGGGGGAAAGGAGGGAGACATGGGGCATGAGCGGGGTGTGGGTGGGAAAGGAGGGAGACATGGGGCCTGAGCGGGTGGTGGGCAGTAACACAAGGGAGACATGGGGCATGAGCGGGGGTGGGGGGTAACACAAGGGAGACACTGGGCATGAGCGGGGGTGGGGGGTAACACAAGGGAGACACGGGGCATGAGCGGGCTGGGGGAAACACAAGGGAGACACGGGGCATGAGCGAAGGGTGGGGGGTAACACAAGGGAGAAATGGGGCATGAGCGGGGGGTGGGGAGTAACACAAGGGAGACACAGGGCATGAGCGGGGGTGGGGGGTAACACAAGGGAGACACGGGGCATGAGCGAAGCGTGGGGGGTAACACAAGGGAGACACGGGGCATGAGCGGGGGGTGGGGGGTAACAGGGGAGACAGGAGATGAGCGGGGGTGGGGGAACAGGGGAGACAGGGCATGAGCAGGGGGGGTGGGGGGAACAGGGGAGACACAGGGCATGAGCGGGGTGGGGGCAACAGGGGAGACACTGGGCATGAGCGGGGGGTGGGGGGGAAAGGAGGGAGACATGGGGCATGAGCGCAGTGTGGGTGGGAAAGGAGGGATACATGGGGCATGAGCGTGGGGTGGGGGGGAAAGGAGGGAGACACGGGGCATGAGCAGGGGTGGGGGGAAAGGAGGGGGACACGGCAAGAGCAGGGGGTGGGGTGGAACAGGGGAGACAAGGGGCATGAGTGAGGGGTGGGGAGAACAGAGAAAACATGGGGCAGGGGATGGGGGAACAAGGGAGACACGGAGCATGAGAGGAGGGTAGGGGGGAAAAGGAGAGAGACACGGGGCATGAGCAGGGGGTGGGGTGGAACAGGAGAGGCAGGGCATGAGCAGGGGATGGGGGGAACAGGCAAAACACGGTGCATGAGCAGGGGGTGGGGGGAACGGCAGGGAGACACGGGGCATGAGTGGGGGTTGGGGGGAACAGTGCAGACATGGGGCATGAGAGGGGGGTGGGGGAAAGGATGGAGACACGGGGCATGAGCGGGGGGTGGGGGGAAAGTAGGGAGACATGGGGCATGAGCAGGGGGTGGGAGGTAACACAAGGGAGACACGCGGCATGAGCGGGGGGTGGGGGGTAACACAAGGGAGACACGGGGCGTGAACGGGGGTAGGAGGTAACACAAGGGAGAAACGGGACATGAGCGGGGGGTGGGGGGTAACACAAGGGAGACACAGGGCATGAGCGGGAGTGGGGGGAAACAGGGCACACACGGGACATGAGCGGCGGGTGGGGGGGAACAGGGCACACACTGGGCATGAGCGGGGGTGGGGGGAACAGGGCACACACGGGGCATGAGCAGGAGGTGGGGGGAACAGGGCACACACGGGGCATGAGCGGGGGGTGGGGGGAAAAGGAGAGAGACACGGGGCATGAGCGGGGGTGGGGAGAACAGGGGGGACACGGGGCATGATTGGGGGGTGGGGGGAACAGGGGAGACACAGGGCATGAGCGGGGGGTGGGGGCAACAGGGAGACACTGGGCATGAGCAGGGGGTGGGGGGGAAAGGAGGGAGACATGGGGCATGAGCGGGGTGTGGGTGGGAAAGGAGGGAGACATGGGGCCTGAGCGGGTGGTGGGCAGTAACACAAGGGAGACATGGGGCATGAGCGGGGGATGGGGGTAACACAAGGGAGACACTGGGCATGAGCAGGGGTGGGGGGTAACACAAGGGAGACACGGGGCATGAGCGGGGGTGGGGGAAACACAAGGGAGACACGGGGCATGAGCGAAGGGTGGGGGGTAACACAAGGGAGACACGGGGCATGAGCGGGGGTGGGGGAAACACAAGGGAGACACAGGGCATGAGCGGGGGTGGGGGGTAACACAAGGGAGACACGGGGCATGAGCAGGAGGTAAAACAAGGGAGAAACGGGGCATGAGCTGTGGGTGGGGGGTAACACAAGGGAGACACGGGGCATGAGCGGGGGGTGGGGGTAACAGGGGAGACAGGGCATGAGCGGGGGTGGGGGGGAACAGGGGAGACAGGGCATGAGCGGGGGGTGGGGGGTACAGGGGAGATTCAGGGCATGAGCGAGGTGGGGGCAACAGGGGAGACACTGGGCATGAGCGGGGGGTGGGGGGGAAAGGAGTGAGACATGGAGCATGAGCACAGTGTGGGTGGGAAAGGAGGGATACATGGGGCATGAGCGGGGGTGGGGGGAAAGGAGGGAGACACCTGGCATGAGCAGGGGGTGGGGGGAACAGGCAAAACACGGGGCATGAGCAGGGGGTGGGGGGAACGGCAGGGAGACACAGGGCATGAGTGGGGGTTGGGGGGAACAGTGCAGACACGGGGCATGAGAGGGGGTGGGGGAAAGGATGGAGACACGGGGCATGAGCGGGGGGTGGGGGGGAAGGAGGGAGACACGGGGCATGAGCAGGGGGTGGGGGGAACAGGGGAGACACGGGGCATGAGCCGGGGGGTGGGGGCAACAGGGGAGACACAGGGCATGAGGGGGGGTGGGGCAACAGGGGAGACATGGGGCATGAGCGGGGGGTGGGGAGGAAAGGAGGGAGACACGGGGCATGAGCAGGGGGTGTGGTAGAACAGGGGAGACAAGGGGCATGAGCGAGGGGTGGGGAGAACAGGGAAAACACGGGGCATGAGTAGGGGGTGGGGGGAAAAGGAGAGAGACACGGGGCATAAGCGGGGGGTTGGGTGGAACAGGCGAGACACTGGGCATGAGCGGGGGGTGGGGGGGAAAGGAGTGAGACATGGAGCATGAGCACAGTGTGGGTGGGAAAGGAGGGATACATGGGGCATGAGCGGGGGGCGGGGGGGAAAGGAGGGAGACAAGGGCATGAGCAGGGGTGGGGGAAAGGAGGGGGACACGGCAAGAGCAGGGGGTGGGGTGGAACAGGGGAGACAAGGGGCATGAGTGAGGGGTGGGGAGAACAGAGAAAACATGGGGCATGAGCAGGGGATGGCGGAACAGGGGAGACACGGAGCATGAGAGGAGGGTAGGGGGGAAAAGGAGAGAGACACGGGGCATGAGCAGGGGGTGGGGTGGAACAGGAGAGGCAGGGCATGAGCAGGGGATGGGGGGAATATGCAAAACACGGTGCATGAGCAGGGGGTGGGGGGACGGCAGGGAGACACGGGGCATGAGTGGGGGTTGGGGGGAACAGTTCAGACATGGGGCATGAGAGGGGGGTGGGGGAAAGGATGGAGACACGGGGCATGAGCGGGGGGTGGGGGGAAAGGAGGGAGACATGGGGCATGAGCAGGGGGTGGGAGGTAACACAAGGGAGACACGCGGCATGAGCGGGGGGTGGGGGGTAAAACAAGGGAGACACGGGGCGTGAACGGGGGTAGGAGGTAACACAAGGGAGAAACGGGACATGAGCGGGGGGTGGGGGGTAACACAAGGGAGACACAGGGCATGAGCGGGGAGTGGGGGGTAACAGGGGAGACAGGGCATGAGTGGGGGGTGGGGGGAAACAGGGCACACACGAGACATGAGCGGCGGGTGGGGGGGAACAGGGCACACACTGGGCATGAGCGGGGGTGGGGGAACAGGGCACACACGGGGCATGAGCAGGAGGTGGGGGGGAACAGAGCACACACGGGGCATGAGCAGGGGGGTGGGGGGAAAGGAGAGAGACACAGGGCATGAGCGGGGGTGGGGGGCACAGGGGGGACACGGGGCATGATTGGGGGGTGGGGGAACAGGGGAGACACAGGGCATGAGCGGGGGTGGGGGCAACAGGGAGACACTGGGCATGAGCGGGGGGGAAAGGAGGGAGACATGGGGCATGAGCGGGGTGTGGGTGGGAAAGGTGGGAGACATGGGGCCTGAGCGGGTGGTGGGCAGTAACACAAGGGAGACATGGGGCATGAGCAGGGGATGGGGGATAACACAAGGGAGACACTGGGCATGAGCAGGGGTGGGGGGTAACACAAGGGAGACACGGGGCATGAGCGGGGGTGGGGGAAACACAAGGGAGACACGGGGCATGAGCGAAGGGTGGGGGGGTAACACAAGGGAGACACGGGGCATGAGCGGGGGTGGGGGAAACACAAGGGAGAAATGGGGCATGAGCGGGGGGTGGGGAGTAACACAAGGGAGACATAGGGCATGAGCGGGGGTGGGGGGTAACACAAGGAAGACACGGGGCATGAGCGGGAGGTAAAACAAGGGAGAAACGGGGCATGAGCTGGGTGTGGGGGGTAACACAAGGGAGACACGGGGCATGAACGGGGGGTGGGGGGTAACAGGGGAGACAGGGCATGAGCGGGGGTGGGGGGGAACAGGGGAGACAGGGCATGAGCGGGGGGTGGGGGGAACAGGGGAGACACAGGGCATGAGCGAGGTGGGGGCAACAGGGGAGACACTGGGCATGAGCGGGGGGTGGGGGGGAAAGGAGGGAGACATGGGGCATGAGCACAGTGTGGGTGGGAAAGGAGGGATACATGGGGCATGAGCGGGGGGTGGGGGGAAAGGAGGGAGACACGGGGCATGAGCAGGGGTGGGGGGGAGAAGAGGGGGACACGGGCAAGAGCAGGGGATGGGGTGGAACAGGGGAGACAAGGGGCATGAGTGAGGGGTGGGGAGAACAGAGAAAACATGGGGCATGAGCAAGGGATGGGAGAACAGGGGAGACACGGAGCATGAGAGGAGGGTAGGGGGGAAAAGGAGAGAGACACGGGGCATGAGCAGGGGGTGGGGTGGAACAGGAGAGGCAGGGCATGAGCAGGGGGTGGGGGGAACAGGCAAAACACGGGGCATGAGCAGGGGGTGGGGGCAATGGCAGGGAGACACGGGGCATGAGTGGGGGTTGGGGGGAACAGTGCAGACACGGGGCATGAGAGGGGGTGGGGGAAAGGATGGAGACACGGGGCATGAGCGGGGGGTGGGGGGAAAGAAGGGAGACACGGGGCATGAGCAGGGGGTGGGGAGAACAGGGGAGACACAGGGCATGAGCCGGGGGTGGGGGCAACAGGGGAGACAAAGGGCATGAGGGGGGGTGGCAACAGGGGAGACACGGGGCATGAGCGGGGGGTGGGGGGGAAAGGAGGGAGACACGGGGCATGAGCAGGGGGTGTGGTTGAACAGGGGAGACAAGGGGCATGAGCGAGGGGTGGGGAGAACAGGGAAAACACGGGGCATGAGCAGGGGGAGGGGGGGAAAAGGAGAGAGACAGGGGGAATAAGCGGGGGGTTGGGTGGAACAGGTGAGACACAGGGCATGAGCAGGGGGGGGAACAGGCAAAACAAGGGGCATGAGCAGGGGGTGGGGGGAACGGGAGGGAGACACATGGCATGAGTGGGGGGTGGGGGGAACAGGGCAGACACGGGGCATGAGTGGGGGGTGGGGGGGAAAAAAGGATGGAGACACGGGGCATGAGCGGGGATGGGGGAAAAGGAGGGAGACATGGGGCATGAGCAGGGGGTGGGGGGTAACCCAAGGGAGACACGGGGCATGAGCGGGGGGTGGGGGGTAACACAAGGGAGACACGGGGCGTGAACGGGGGTAGGAGGTAACACAAGGGAGAAACAGGGCATGAGCGGGGGTAGGGGGTAACACAAGGGAGACACGGGGCATGAGAGGAGAGTGGGGGGTAAACAGGGCACACACGGGACATGAGCGGCGGGTGGGGGGGAACAGGGCACACACTGGGCATGAGCGGCGGGTGGGGGGAACAGGGCACACACGGGGCATGAGCAGGAGGTGGGGGGGAACAGGGCACACACGGGGTATGAGCAGGGGGTCGGGGAAAAGGAGAGAGACACGGGGCATGAGCGGGGGTTGGGTGGAACAGGCGAGACACAGGGCATGAGCAGGGGGTGGGGGAACAGGCAAAACAAGGGGCATGAGCAGGGGGTGGGGGGAACGGGAGGGAGACACATGGCATGAGTGGGGGGTGGGGGAAAAAAGGATGGAGACACGGGGCATTAGTGAGGATGGGGTGAAAGGAGGGAGACACAGGGCGTGAACAGGGGTAGGAGGTAACACAAGGGAGAAACGGGACATGAGCGGGGGGTGGGGGTAAGACAAGGGAGACACAGGGCATGAGCGGGGAGTGGGGGGTAACAGGGGAGACAGGGCATGAGTGGGGGGTGGGGGGGAAACAGGGCACACACGGGACATGAGCGGCGGGTGGGGGGGACAGGGCACACACTGGGCATGAGCGGGGGTGGGGGAACAGGGAACACACGGGGCATGAGCAGGAGGTGGGGGGGAACAGGGCACACACGGGGCATGAGCGGGGGGTGGGGGGAAAGGAGGGAAACACGGGGCATGAGCGGGGGTGGGGGGAACAGGGGGGACACGGGGCATGATTGGGGGGTGGGGGGAACAGCGGAGACACTGGGCATGAGCAGGGGGTGGGGGGGAAAGGAGGGAGACATGGGGCATGAGCGGGGTGTGGGTGGGAAAGGAGGGAGACATGGGGCCTGACGGGTGGTGGGCAGTAACACAAGGGAGACATGGGGCATGAGCGGGGGGTGGGGGGTAACACAAGGGAGACACTGGGCATGAGCGGGGGTGGGGGGTAACACAAGGGAGACACGGGGCATGAGCGGGGGTGGGGGAAACACAAGGGAGACACGGGGCATGAGCGAAGGGTGGGGGGTAACACAAGGGAGAAACGGGGCATGAGCGGGGCGTAGGGAGTAACACAAGGGAGACACAGGGCATGAGCGGGGATGGGGGTAACACAAGGGAGACACGGAGCATGAGCGGGAGGTAAAACAAGGGAGAAACGGGGCATGAGCTGGGGGTGGGGGGTAACACAAGGGAGACATGGGGCATGAGCGGGGGTGGGGGGTAACAGGGGAGACAGGGCATGAGCGGGAGTGGGGGGGAACAGGGGAGACAGGGCATGAGCGTGGGGTGAACAGGGGAGAGACAGGGCATGAGCGGGGGTGGGGGGAACAGGGGAGACACAGGGCATGAGCGGGGGGTGGGGGGAACAGGGCACACACAGGGCATGAGCAGGGGGTGGGGGGGACCAGGAGAGAGACAGGGGCATGAGTGGGGGGGGAAGGAGGGAGACATGGGGCATGAGCGGGGGGTGGGGGAACAGGGGAGACACAGGGCATGAGCAGGGGGTGGGGGAACAGGGTAGACACGGGGCATGAGCGGGGGGTGGGGGGTAACACAAAGGAGAACCTTGGCATGAGTGGGGGGTGGGGGGTACAGGGGAGACACGGGGCATGAGCTGTGGGTGGGGGTAACACAAGGGAGACACGGGGTATGAGCGGGGGTAACACAAGGGAGACACGGGGCATGAGCGGGGAATGGGGGTAACACAAGGGAGACACGGGGCATGAGCGGGGGGTGGGGGTAACAGGGGAGACAGGGCATGAGTGGGGGTGGGGGGGAAAAGGGGAGACAGGGCATGAGTGGGGGTGGGGGGAACAGGGGAGACAGGGCATGAGCGGGGGTGGGGGGAACAGGGCATGAGCGGGGGGTGGGGTGGAACAGGGCACACACGGGGCATGAGCAGGGGGTGGGGGAACAGGAGAAGGACACGGGGCATGAGCGGAGGGTGGGGGGGAAAGGAGGGAGACACGGGGCATGAGCAGGGGGTGGGATGGAACAGGGGAGACAAGGGGCATGAGCGAGGGGTGGGGAGAAAAGGGAAAACATGGGGCATGAGCAGGGGGTGGGGGGAACAGGGGAGACACGGAGCCTGGTGGAGGGTGTGGGAGAAAACGAGAGAGACACGGGGCATGAGCAGGGGGTGGGGTGGAACAGAGAAGACAGGGCATGAGCAGGGGGTGGGGGATCAGGCAAAACACGGGGCATGAGCAGGGGGTGGGGGAACGGGAGGAAGACATGGGGCATGAGTGGGGGGTGGAGGGGAACAGCGCAGACACGGGGCATGAGAAGGGGGTGGGGGGAAAAGGATGGAGACACGGGGCATGAGCGGGGGGTGGGGGGGAAAGGCTGGAGACATGGGGCATGAGCAGGGGGTGGGGGCAACAGGGGAGACACGGGGCATGACCGGGGCGGTGAAGGGGAAAGGATGGAGACACGGGGCATGAGCGGGGATGGGGGAAAAGGAGGGAGACATGGGGCATGAGCAGGGGGTGGGGGGTAACCCAAGGGAGACACGGGGCATGAGCGGGGGGTGGGGGGTAACACAAGGGAGACACGGGGCGTGAACGGGGGTAGGAGGTAACACAAGGGAGAAACAGGGCATGAGCGGGGGTAGGGGGTAACACAAGGGAGACACGGGGCATGAGAGGAGAGTGGGGGGTAAACAGGGCACACACGGGACATGAGCGGCGGGTGGGGGGGAACAGGGCACACACTGGGCATGAGCGGCGGGTGGGGGGAACAGGGCACACACGGGGCATGAGCAGGAGGTGGGGGGGAACAGGGCACACACGGGGTATGAGCAGGGGGTCGGGGAAAAGGAGAGAGACACGGGGCATGAGCGGGGGTTGGGTGGAACAGGCGAGACACAGGGCATGAGCAGGGGGTGGGGGAACAGGCAAAACAAGGGGCATGAGCAGGGGGTGGGGGGAACGGGAGGGAGACACATGGCATGAGTGGGGGGTGGGGGAAAAAAGGATGGAGACACGGGGCATTAGTGAGGATGGGGTGAAAGGAGGGAGACACAGGGCGTGAACAGGGGTAGGAGGTAACACAAGGGAGAAACGGGACATGAGCGGGGGGTGGGGGTAAGACAAGGGAGACACAGGGCATGAGCGGGGAGTGGGGGGTAACAGGGGAGACAGGGCATGAGTGGGGGGTGGGGGGGAAACAGGGCACACACGGGACATGAGCGGCGGGTGGGGGGACAGGGCACACACTGGGCATGAGCGGGGGTGGGGGAACAGGGAACACACGGGGCATGAGCAGGAGGTGGGGGGGAACAGGGCACACACGGGGCATGAGCGGGGGGTGGGGGGAAAGGAGGGAAACACGGGGCATGAGCGGGGGTGGGGGGAACAGGGGGGACACGGGGCATGATTGGGGGGTGGGGGGAACAGCGGAGACACTGGGCATGAGCAGGGGGTGGGGGGGAAAGGAGGGAGACATGGGGCATGAGCGGGGTGTGGGTGGGAAAGGAGGGAGACATGGGGCCTGACGGGTGGTGGGCAGTAACACAAGGGAGACATGGGGCATGAGCGGGGGGTGGGGGGTAACACAAGGGAGACACTGGGCATGAGCGGGGGTGGGGGGTAACACAAGGGAGACACGGGGCATGAGCGGGGGTGGGGGAAACACAAGGGAGACACGGGGCATGAGCGAAGGGTGGGGGGTAACACAAGGGAGAAACGGGGCATGAGCGGGGCGTAGGGAGTAACACAAGGGAGACACAGGGCATGAGCGGGGATGGGGGTAACACAAGGGAGACACGGAGCATGAGCGGGAGGTAAAACAAGGGAGAAACGGGGCATGAGCTGGGGGTGGGGGGTAACACAAGGGAGACATGGGGCATGAGCGGGGGGTGGGGGGTAACAGGGGAGACAGGGCATGAGCGGGAGTGGGGGGGAACAGGGGAGACAGGGCATGAGCGTGGGGTGAACAGGGGAGAGACAGGGCATGAGCGGGGGTGGGGGGAACAGGGGAGACACAGGGCATGAGCGGGGGGTGGGGGGAACAGGGCACACACAGGGCATGAGCAGGGGGTGGGGGGGACCAGGAGAGAGACAGGGGCATGAGTGGGGGGGGAAGGAGGGAGACATGGGGCATGAGCGGGGGGTGGGGGAACAGGGGAGACACAGGGCATGAGCAGGGGGTGGGGGAACAGGGTAGACACGGGGCATGAGCGGGGGGTGGGGGGTAACACAAAGGAGAACCTTGGCATGAGTGGGGGGTGGGGGGTACAGGGGAGACACGGGGCATGAGCTGTGGGTGGGGGTAACACAAGGGAGACACGGGGTATGAGCGGGGTAACACAAGGGAGACACGGGGCATGAGCGGGGAATGGGGGTAACACAAGGGAGACACGGGGCATGAGCGGGGGGTGGGGGTAACAGGGGAGACAGGGCATGAGTGGGGTTGGGGGGGAAAAGGGGAGACAGGGCATGAGTGGGGGTGGGGGGAACAGGGGAGACAGGGCATGAGCGGGGGTGGGGGGAACAGGGCATGAGCGGGGGGTGGGGTGGAACAGGGCACACACGGGGCATGAGCAGGGGGTGGGGGAACAGGAGAAGGACACGGGGCATGAGCGGAGGGTGGGGGGGAAAGGAGGGAGACACGGGGCATGAGCAGGGGGTGGGATGGAACAGGGGAGACAAGGGGCATGAGCGAGGGGTGGGGAGAAAAGGGAAAACATGGGGCATGAGCAGGGGGTGGGGGGAACAGGGGAGACACGGAGCCTGGTGGAGGGTGTGGGAGAAAACGAGAGAGACACGGGGCATGAGCAGGGGGTGGGGTGGAACAGGGAAGACAGGGCATGAGCAGGGGGTGGGGGATCAGGCAAAACACGGGGCATGAGCAGGGGGTGGGGGAACGGGAGGAAGACATGGGGCATGAGTGGGGGGTGGAGGGGAACAGCGCAGACACGGGGCATGAGAAGGGGGTGGGGGGAAAAGGATGGAGACACGGGGCATGAGCGGGGGGTGGGGGGGAAAGGCTGGAGACATGGGGCATGAGCAGGGGGTGGGGGCAACAGGGGAGACACGGGGCATGACCGGGGCGGTGAAGGGGAAAGGAGGGAGACACGGGGCATGAGCAGGGGTGGGGTGGAACAGGGGAGACAAGGGCATGAGCGAGGGGTGGGGAGAACAAGGAAAACACGGGGCATGAGCAGGGGGTGGGGGGAAAAGGAGAGAGACACAGGGCATGAGCGGGGGGTGGGGTGGAACAGGCAAGACACAGGGCATGAGCAGGGGGTTGGGGGAACAGACAAAACACGGGGCATGAGCTGGGGGTGGGGGGAACTGGAGGGAGACACGGGGCTTAAGTGGGGGGTGGAGGGAACAGGGCAGACACGGGGCATGAGTGGGGGTGGGGGAGAAAGGAGGGAGACATGGGGCATGAGCGTGGGGTGGGGGGTAACACAAGGGAGACACGGGGCATGAGCGGTGGGTGGGAGGTAACACAAGGGAGAAACGGGGCATGAGCGGGGGGTGGAGGGTAACACAAGGGAGACATGGGGCATGAGCGGGGAGTGGGGGTAACAGGGGAGACAGGGCATGAGCGGGGGGTGGGGGGAAACAGGGCACACACAGGGCATGAGCGGGGGGTGGGGGGAACACGGCACACAGGGGCATGAGCAGGCGGTGGGGGAACAGGGCACAAGCGGGGCATGAGCGGGGGGTGGAGGGGAATAGGGCACTACGGGGCATGAGCAGGGGGTGGGGGAAAAGGAGAGAGACACGGGGCATGAGCGGTGGGGAAGGAGGGAGACACGGGGCATGAGCGGGGGGTGGGGTAGAACAGGGGAGACATGGGGCATGACCGGGGCGGTGAAGGGGAAAGGAGGGAGACACGGGGCATGAGCAGGGGTGGGGTAGAACAGGGGAGACACAGTGCATGAGCGGAGGGTGGTGGGAACAGGGGAGACACAGGGCATGAGTGGGGGGTGGGGGGAACAGGACACACACAGGGCATGAGCAGGGGGTGGGGGGAACAGGAGAGAGACAGGGGCATGAGTGGGGGGTGGGGGGAAAGGAGGGAGACACGGGGCATGAGCCGGGGGTGGGGGAACAGGGGAGACACAGGGCATGAGCAGGGGGTGGGGTAACAGGGGAGACACGGGGCATGAGCGGGGGCTTGGGGGTAACACAGGAGACACGGGGCAGGAGCTGGGGGTGGGGGGTAACACAGGAGACACGGGGCAGGAGTGGGGGGTGGGGGGTAACACAAAGGAGACACGGGGCATGAGCGGGGGGTGGGGGGTAACAGGGGAGACACAGGGCATGGGTGGGGGGTAACACAAGGGAGACACGGGGCATGAGCGGTGGGTGGGGGTAACACAAGGGAGACACTGGGCATGAGCGGGGGTAACACAAGGGAGACACGGGGCATGAGCGGGGGATGGGGGTAACACAAGGGAGACACGGGGCATGAGCGGGGGGTGGGGGGCAACAGGGGAGACAGGGCATGAGTGGGGGTGGGGGGGAACAGGGGAGACAGGGCATGAGTGGGGGTGGGGGGGAACAGGGGAGACAGGGCATGAGCGGGGGTGGGGGGGAACAGGGCATGAGCGGGGGGTGGGGTGGAACAGGGCACACACGGGGCATGAGCAGGGGGTGGGGGGAACAGGAGAAGGACACGGGGCATGAGCGGAGGGTGGGGTGGAACAGGGGAGACAAGGGGCATGAGCGAGGGGTGGGGAGAACAGGGAAAACATGGGGCATGAGCAGGGGGTGGGGGGAACAGGGGAGACACAGAGCCTGGTGGAGGGTGTGGGAGAAAAGGAGAGAGACACGGGGCATGAGCAGGGGGTGGGGTGGAACAGGGGAGACAGGGCATGAGCAGGGTGTGGGGGATCAGGCAAAACACGGGGCATGAGCAGGGGGTGGGGGAACGGGAGGAAGACACGGGGCATGAGTGGGGGGTGGAGGGGAACAGCGCAGACACGGGGCATGAGAAGGGGTGGGGGGAAAAGGATGGAGACACGGGGCATGAGCGGGGGGTGGGGGGAAAGGCTGGAGACATGGGGCATGAGCAGGGGATGCGGGCAACAGGGGAGACACGGGGCATGACCGGGGCGGTGAAGGGGAAAGGAGGGAGACACGGGGCATGAGCAGGGTTGGGGGGAAAAGGAGAGAGACACAGGGCATGAGCGGGGGGTGGGGTGGAACAGGCAAGACACAGGGCATGAGCAGGGGGTTGGGGGAACAGACAAAACACGGGGCATGAGCAGGGGGTGGGGGAACTGGAGGGAGACACAGGGCTTGAGTGGGGGGTGGAGGGAACAGGGCAGACACGGGGCATGAGTGGGGGTGGGGGGGAAAAGGAGGGAGACATGGGGCATGAGCGTGGGGTGGGGGGTAACACAAGGGAGACACGGGGCATGAGCGGGGGGTGGGAGGTAACACAAGGGAGAAACGGAGCATGAGCGGGGGGTGGAGGGTAACACAAGGGAGACATGGGGCATGAGCGGGGAGTGGGGGTAACAGGGGAGACAGGGCATGAGCGGGGGGTGGGGGGGAAACAGGGCACACACAGGGCATGAGCGGGGGGTGGGGGGAACACGGCACACACGGGGCATGAGCAGGGGGTGGGGGGAACAGGGCACAAATGGGCCATAAGCGGGGGGTGGGGGGAATAGGGCACTACGGGGCATGAGCAGGGGGTGGGGGGAAAAGGAGAGAGACACGGGGCATGAGCAGGGGGGAAGGAGGGAGACACGGGGCATGAGCGGGGGATGGGAGGGGAACAGGGGAGACATTTCGCATGAGCGGGTGGGTGGTGGGAACAGGGCAGACATGGGCCATGAGCGGGGGGTGGGGGGAACACGAGGGAGACACTGGCCATGAGCGGGGGTTGGGGGGAACAAGAGGGAGACACGGGCCATGAGCGGGGGGTGAGGTTACATGAGGGAGACATGGGGCATGAGCGGGGTGGTGGGGGTACAGGAGGGAGACACAGGGCATTAGCGGGGGCTAGGGGGAACATGAGGGAGACACAGGACATGAGCGGAGGGTGGGGTGGAACAGGGGAGGCAAGGGGTGGGGAGAACAGGGAAAACACGGGGCATGAGCAGGGGGTGGGGGAAAAAGGAGAGAGACATGGGGCATGAGCAGGGGGGAATGGGGGGAACACAAGAGAAACACGGGGCATGAGCAGGGGGTGGGGGGACCAGGGGAGACACGGGGGATGAGCGGAGGGGGGGGGGTACACGAGGGAGACACAGGGCATGAACGGGGGTGGGGGAACAGGGGGGACACAGGGCATGAGCGGAGGTTGGGTGGGTAACAAAAGGGAGACACGGGGCATGAGCGAGGGGTGGGGGGAACAGGGGAGACACGGAGCATGAGCGGGGGATGGGGGGAACAGGGGGAGACAAGAGGCATGAGCAGGGGGTTGGGGGAAAAGGAGGGAAAAACGGGGCATGAGCGGGGGGTGGGGAGGAAAAGGAGGAATACACGGGCATGAGCAGGGGGTGGGGTAGAACAAGGGAGACACAGGGCATGAGCGGAGGGTGGGGGGAACAGGGGAGACACAGGGCATGAGCGGTGGGTGGGGGGAACAGGGCACACACAGGGCATGAGCAGGGGGTGGGGGGAACAGGAGAGAAACAGGGGCATGAGTGGGGGGTGGGGGGAAAGGAGGGAGACACAGGGCATGAGCGGGGGGTGGGGGAACAGGGGAGACAGAGGGCATTTGCAGGGGGTGGGGGAACAGGGGAGACACAGGGCATGAGCGGGGGCTTGGGGGTAACACAGGAGACACGGGGCAGGAGCTGGGGGTGGGGGGTAACACAGGAGACACGGGGTAGGAGTGGGGGGTGGGGGTAACACAATGGAGACACGGGGCATGAGCGGGGGGTGGGGGGTAACAGGGGAGACACAGGGCATGAGTGGGGGGTGGGGGGTAACACAAGGGAGACACTGGGCATGAGCGGGGGTGGGGGGTAACACAAAGGAGACATGGGGCATGAGCGAAGGGTGGGGGGTAACACAAGGGAGAAACGGGGCATGAGCGGGGGTGGGGGGTAACACAAGGGAGACACGGGGCATGAGCGGGAGGTAAAACAAGGGAGAAACGGGGCATGAGCTGGGGGGTAACACAAGGGAGACACGGGGCATGAGCGGGGGGTGGGGGGTAACAGGGGAGACAGGGCATGAGTGGGGGTGGGGGGAACAGGGGAGACAGGACATGAGCGGGGGTGGGGGGAACAGGGCATGAGCGGGGGGTGGGGTGGAACAGGGCACACACGGGGCATGAGCAGGGGGTGGGAGGAACAGGAGAAGGACACGGGGCTTGAGCGGAGGGTGGGGGGAAAGGAGGGAGACACGGGGCATGAGCAGGGGGTGGGGTGGAACAGGGAAAACATGGGGCATGAGCAGGGGGTGGGGGGAACAGGGGAGACACGGAGCCTGGTGGAGAGTGTGGGAGAAAAGGAGAGAGACACGGGGCATGAGCAGGGGGTGGGGTGGAACAGGGGAGACAGAGCATGAGCAGGGGGTGGGGGATCAGGCAAAACACGGGGCATGAGCAGGGGGTGGGGGAACGGGAGGAAGACATGGGGCATGAGTGGGGGGTGGAGGGGAACAGCGCAGACACGGGGCATGAGAAGGGGGTGGGGGGAAAAGGATGGAGACACGGGGCATGAGCGGGGGGTGGGGGGAAAGGCTGGAGACATGGGGCATGAGCAGGGGGTGGGGGCAACAGGGGAGACACGGGGCATGACCGGGGCGGGGAAGGGGAAAGGAGGGAGACACGGGGCATGAGCAGGGGTGGGGTGGAACAGGGGAGACAAGGGCATGAGCGAGGGGTGGGGAGAACAGGGAAAACACGGGGCATGAGCAGGGGGTGGGGGGGTAAAGGAGAGAGACACAGGGCATGAGCGGGGGGTGGGGTGGAACAGGCAAGACACAGGGCATGAGCAGGGGGTTGGGGGAACAGACAAAACACGGGGCATGAGCAGGGGGTGGGGGGAACTGGAGGGAGACACGGGGCTTGAGTGGGAGGTGGAGGGAACAGGGCAGACACGGGGCATGAGTGGGGGTGGGGGGAAAAGTAGGGAGACATGGGGCATGATCGTGGGGTGGGGGGTAACACAAGGGAGACACGGGGCATGAGCGGGGGTGGGAGGTAACACAATGGAGAAACGGGGCATGATCGGGGGTGGAGGGTAACACAAGGGAGACATGGGGCATGAGCGGGGATTGGGGGTAACAGGGGAGACAGGGCATGAGCAGGGGGTGGGGGGAAACAGGGCACACACAGGGCATGAGCGGGGGGTGGGGGGAACACGGCACACACGGGGCATGAGCAGGGGGTGGGGGAACAGGGCACAAACGGGGCATGAGCGGGGGGTGGGGGGGTATAGGGCACTACGGGGCATGAGCAGAGGGTGGGGGAAAAGGAGAGAGACACGGGGCATGAGCGGGGGGGAAGGAGGGAGACACGGGGCATGAGCGGGGGGTGGGGTTGAACAGGGGAGACACGGGGCATGACCTGGGCGGTGAAGGGGAAAGGAGGGAGACACGGGGCATGAGCAGGGGTGGGGTAGAACAGGGGAGACACAGGGCATGAGCGGAGGGTGGGGGGAACAGGGGAGACACAGGGCATGAGCGGGGGGTGGGGGGAACAGGGCACACACAGGGCATGAGCAGGGGGTGGGGGGAACAGGAGAGAGACAGGGGCATGAGTGGGGGGTGGGGGGAAAGGAGGGAGACACGGGGCATGAGCGGGGGGTGGGGGAACAGGGGAGACACAGGGCATGAGCAGGGGGTGGGGGAACAGGGGAGACACGGGGCATGAGCGGGGGCTTTGGGGTAACACAGAAGACACGGGGCAGGAGCTGGGGGTGGGGGGTAACACAGGAGACACGGGGCAGGATTGGGGGGTGGGGGGTAACACAAAGGAGACACGGGGCATGAGCGGGGGGTGTGGGGTAACAGGGGAGACACAGGGCATGGGTGGGGGGTAACACAAGGGAGACACGGGGCATGAGCGGTGGGTGGGGGTAACAAAAGGGAGACACGGGGCATGAGCGGGGGTAACACAAGGGAGACACGGGGCATGAGCGGGGGATGGTGGTAACACAAGGGAGACATGGGGCATGAGCGGTGGTGGGGGGTAACAGGGGAGACAGGGCATTAGTGGGGGTGGGGGGGAACAGGGGAGACAGGGCATGAGTGGGGGTGGGGGGGAACATGGGAGACAGGGCATGAGCGGGGGTGGGGGGGAACAGGGCATGAGCGGGGGGTGGGGTGGAACAGGGCACACACGGGGCATGAGCAGGGGGTGGGGGGAACAGGATAAGGACACGGGCATGAGCGGAGGGTGGGGGGGAAAGGAGGGAGACACGGGGAATGAGCAGGGGGTGGGGTGGAACAGGGGAGACAAGTTGCATGAGCGAGGGGTGGGGAGAACAGGGAAAACATGGGGCATGAGCAGGGGGTGGGGGGAACAGGGGAGACACGGAGCCTGGTGGAGGGTGTGGGAGAAAAGGAGAGAGACACGGGGCATGAGCAGGGGGTGGGGTGGAACAGAGGAGACAGGGCATGAGCAGGGGGTGGGGGATCAGGCAAAACACTGGGCATGAGCGGGGGTGGGGGGAACAGGGCACACACGGGGCCTGAGCAGGAGGTGGGGGGGAACAGGGCACACACAGGGCATGAGCGGGGGGGTGGGGGGAAAGGAGTGAGACACGTGGCATGAGCGGGGGTGGGCGGAACAGGGGGGACACGGGGCATGATTGGGGGTGGGGGGAACAGGGGAGACACAGGGCATGAGCGGGGGGTGGGGGCAACAGGGGAGACACAGGGCATGAGCGGGGTTGGGGTGGAACAGAGGATACATGGGGCATGAGTGGGGGGTGGGGTGGAACACAAGGGGGACCCGGGGCATGAGCGGGGGGTGGGGTGTAACACAAGGGAGACATGGGGCATGAGCAGGGGTGGGGTGTAATACAAGGGAGACACCGGGCATGAGCGGGGGGTGGAGGGTAACACAAGGGAGACATGGGGCATGAGCGCAGGGGTGGTGGGAACAGGGCACACACGGGACATGAATGGGGGTGTGGGGGGAACATGGCACACACGGGGCATGAGCAGGGGTGGGGGGAACAGGAGAAGGACACGGGGCATGAGCGGGGGGAACAGGGGAGACATGGCGCATGTGCGGGGGGTGGGGGGGAAAGGAGGGGGACACTGGGCATGAGCGGGGGGTGGGGGGGAGGAGGGGGACATGGGGCATGAGCAGGGGGTTGGGGGAAAAGGAGGGAAACACGGGGCATGAGCGGGGGGTGGGGAGGAAAAGGAGGGATACACGGGCATGAGCAGGGGGTGGGGTAGAACAGGGGAGACACAGGGCATGAGCGGAGGGTGGGGGGAACAGGGGAGACACAGGGAATGAGCAGGGGGTGGGGGGAACAGGGCACACACAGGGCATGAGCAGGGGGTGGGGGGAACAGGAGAGAGACAGGGGCATGAGTGGGGGATGGGTGAACAGGGGAGACACAGGGCATGAGCAGGGGGTGGGGGAACAGGGGAGACACGGGGCATGAGCGGGGGCTTGGGGGTAACACAGGAGACACGGGGCAGGAGCTGGGGGTGGGGGGTAACACAGGAGACACGGGGCAGGAGTGGGGGGTGGGGGGTAACACAAAGGAGACACGGGGCATGAGCGGGGGGTGGGGGGTAACAGGGGAGACACAGGGCATGAGTGGGGGGTGGGGGGTAACACAAGGGAGACACGGGGCATGAGCGGTGGGTGGGGTAACACAAGGGAGACACGGGGCATGAGCGGGGGTAACACAAGGGAGACACAGGGCATGAGCGGGGGATGGGGGTAACACAAGGGAGACACGGGGCATGAGCGGGGGGTGGGGGGTAACAGGGGAGACAGGGCATGAGTGGGGGTGGGGGGGAACAGGGGAGACAGGGCATGAGTGGGGGTCGGGGGGAACAGGGGGGACAGGGCATGAGCGGGGGTGGGGGGAACAGGGCATGAGCGGGGGGTGGGGTGGAACAGGGCACACACGGGGCATGAGCAGAGGGTGGGGGGAACAGGAGAAGGACACGGGGCATGAGCGGAGGGTGGGGGGGAAAGGAGGGAGACACGGGGCATGAGCAGGGGGTGGGGTGGAACAGGGGAGACAAGGGGCATGAGCGAGGGGTGGGGAGAACAGGGAAAACATGGGGCATGAGCAGGGGGTGGGGGGAACAGGGGAGACACAGAGCCTGGTGGAGGGTGTGGGAGAAAAGGAGAGAGACACGGGGCATGAGCAGGGGGTGGGGTGGAACAGGGGAGACAGGGCATGAGCAGGGGGTGGGGGATCAGGCAAAACACGGGGCATGAGCAGGGGGTGGGGGAACAGGAGGAAAACACGGGGCATGAGTGGGGGGTGGAGGGGAACAGCGCAGACACGGGGCATGAGAAGGGGGTGGGGGGAAAAGGATGGAGACACGGGGCATGAGCGGGGGGTGGGGGGGAAAGGCTGGAGACAAAGGGCATGAGCGGGGGGTGGGGGGTAACACAAGGGAGAAACGGGGCATGAGCGGGGGGTGGAGGGTAACACAAGGGAGACAAGGGGCATGAGCGGGGAGTGGGGGTAACAGGGGAGACAGGGCATGAGCAGGGGGTGGGGGGAAAAGGAGGGAGACAGGGGGCATGAGCGTGGGGTGGGGGGTAACACAAGGGAGACACGGGGCATGAGCGGGGGGTGGGAGGTAACACAAGGGAGAAACGGGGCATGAGCGGGGGGTAGAGGGTAACACAAGGGAGACATGGGGCATGAGCGGGGAGTGGGGGTAACAGGGGAGACAGGGCATGAGCGGGGGGTGGGGGGGAAACAGGGCACACACAGGGCATGAGCGGGGGTGGGGGGAACACGGCACACAAGGGGCATGAGCAGGGGGTGGGGGGAACAGGGCACAAACGGGGCATGAGCGGGGGGTGGGGGGGAATAGGGCACTACGGGGCATGAGCAGGGGTTGGGGGGAAAAGGAGAGAGACACGGAGCATGAGCGAGGGGTGGGGAGAACAGGGAAAACACGGGGCATGAGCAGGGGGTGGGGGGGAAAAGGAGAGAGACATGGGGCATGAGCGGGGGGAAATGGGGGGGAACACAAGAGAAACACGGGGCATGAGCAGGGGGTGGGGGGACCAGGGGAGACACGGGGGATGAGCGGAGGGTGGGGGGGTACACGAGGGAGACACAGGGCATGAGCGGGGGTGGGGGAACAGGGGGGACACAGGGCATGAGTGGAGGGTGGGTGGGTAACAAAAGGGAGACACGGGGCATGAGCGAGGGGTGGGGGGAACAGGGTAGACAGGGAGCATGAGCGGGGGATGGGGGGAACAGGGGGAGACAAGGGGCATGAGCAGGGGATTGGGGGAAAAGGAGGGAAACACGGGGCATGAGCGGGGGGTGGGGAGGAAAAGGAGGGATACACTGGCATGAGCAGGGGGTGGGGTAGAACAGGGGAGACACAGGGCATGAGCGGAGGGTGGGGGGAACAGGGGAGACACAGGGCATGAGCGGGGGGTGGGGGGAACAGGGCACACACAGGGCATGAGCAGGGGGTGGGGGGAAAGGAGGGAGACACGGGGCATGAGCGGGGGGTGGGGGAACAGGGGAGACACAGGGCATGAGCAGGGGGTGGGGGAACAGAGGGACACGGGGCATGAGCGGGTGCTTGGGGGTAACACAGGAGACACGGGGCAGGAGCTGGGGGTGGGGGGTAACACAGGAGACACGGGGCAGGAGTGGGGGGTGGGGGGTAACACAAAGGAGACACGGGGCATGAGCGGGGGGTGGGGGGTAACAGGGGAGACACAGGGCATGAGTGGGGGGTGGGGGGTAACACAAGGGAGACACGGGGCATGAGCGGTGGGTGGGGGTAACACAAGGGAGACACGGGGCATGAGCGGGGGTCACACAAGGGAGACACGGGGCATGAGCGGGGGATGGGGGTAACACAAGGGAGACACGGGGCATGAGCGGGGGGTGGGGGGTAACAGGGGAGACAGGGCATGAGTGGGGGTGGGGGGGAACAGGGGAGACAGGGCATGAGTGGGGGTGGGGGGAACAGGGCACACACAGGGCATGAGCAGGGGGTGGGGGGAACAGGAGAGAGACAGGGGCATGAGTGGGGGGTGGGGGGAAAGGAGCCAGACACGGGGCATGAGCGGGGGGTGGGGGAACAGGGGAGATACAGGGCATGAGCAGGGGGTGGGGGAACAGGGGAGACACAGGGCATGAGCGGGGGCTTGGGGGTAACACAGGAGACACGGTGCAGGAGCAGGGGGTGGGGGCAACAGGGGAGACACGGGGCATGACCGGGGCGGTGAAGGGGAAAGGAGGGAGACACGGGGCATGAGCAGGGGTGGGGTGGAACAGAGGAGACAAGGGCATGAGCGAGGGGTGGGGAGAACAGGGAAAACACGGGGCATGAGCAGGGGGTGGGGGGGTAAAGGAGAGAGACACAGGGCATGAGCGGGGGGTGGGGTGGAACAGGCAAGACACAGGGCATGAGCAGGGGGTTGGGGGAACAGACAAAACACGGGGCATGAGCAGGGGGTGGGGGGAACTGGAGGGAGACACGGGGCTTGAGTGGGAGGTGGAGGGAACAGGGCAGACACGGGGCATGAGTGGGGGTGGGGGGGAAAAGGAGGGAGACATGGGGCATGATCGTGGGGTGGGGGTAACACAAGGGAGACACGGGGCATGAGCGGGGGTGGGAGGTAACACAATGGAGAAACGGGGCATGATCGGGGGTGGAGGGTAACACAAGGGAGACATGGGGCATGAGCGGGGATTGGGGGTAACAGGGGAGACAGGGCATGAGCAGGGGGTGGGGGGAAACAGGGCACACACAGGGCATGAGCGGGGGGTGGGGGGAACACGGCACACACGGGGCATGAGCAGGGGGTGGGGGAACAGGGCACAAACGGGGCATGAGCGGGGGGTGGGGGGGTATAGGGCACTACGGGGCATGAGCAGAGGGTGGGGGAAAAGGAGAGAGACACGGGGCATGAGCGGGGGGGAAGGAGGGAGACACGGGGCATGAGCGGGGGGTGGGGTTGAACAGGGGAGACACGGGGCATGACCTGGGCGGTGAAGGGGAAAGGAGGGAGACACGGGGCATGAGCAGGGGTGGGGTAGAACAGGGGAGACACAGGGCATGAGCGGAGGGTGGGGGGAACAGGGGAGACACAGGGCATGAGCGGGGGGTGGGGGGAACAGGGCACACACAGGGCATGAGCAGGGGGTGGGGGGAACAGGAGAGAGACAGGGGCATGAGTGGGGGGTGGGGGGAAAGGAGGGAGACACGGGGCATGAGCAGGGGGTGGGGGAACAGGGGAGACACGGGGCATGAGCGGGGGCTTTGGGGTAACACAGGAGACACGGGGCAGGAGCTGGGGGTGGGGGGTAACACAGGAGACACGGGGCAGGATTGGGGGGTGGGGGGTAACACAAAGGAGACACGGGGCATGAGCGGGGGGGGTGGGGTAACAGGGGAGACACAGGGCATGGGTGGGGGGTAACACAAGGGAGACACGGGGCATGAGCGGTGGGTGGGGGTAACAAAAGGGAGACACGGGGCATGAGCGGGGGTAACACAAGGGAGACACGGGGCATGAGCGGGGGATGGTGGTAACACAAGGGAGACATGGGGCATGAGCGGGGGTGGGGGGTAACAGGGGAGACAGGGCATTAGTGGGGTTGGGGGGGAACAGGGGAGACAGGGCATGAGTGGGGGTGGGGGGGAACATGGGAGACAGGGCATGAGCGGGGGTGGGGGGGAACAGGGCATGAGCGGGGGGTGGGGTGGAACAGGGCACACACGGGGCATGAGCAGGGGGTGGGGGGAACAGGATAAGGACACGGGGCATGAGCGGAGGGTGGGGGGAAAGGAGGGAGACACAGGGAATGAGCAGGGGGTGGGGTGGAACAGGGGAGACAAGTTGCATGAGCGAGGGGTGGGGAGAACAGGGAAAACATGGGGCATGAGCAGGGGGTGGGGGGAACAGGGGAGACACGGAGCCTGGTGGAGGGTGTGGGAGAAAAGGAGAGAGACACGGGGCATGAGCAGGGGGTGGGGTGGAACAGAGGAGACAGGGCATGAGCAGGGGGTGGGGGATCAGGCAAAACACTGGGCATGAGCGGGGGTGGGGGGAACAGGGCACACACGGGGCCTGAGCAGGAGGTGGGGGGGAACAGGGCACACACAGGGCATGAGCGGGGGGGTGGGGGGAAAGGAGTGAGACACGTGGCATGAGCGGGGGTGGGCGGAACAGGGGGGACACGGGGCATGATTGGGGGTGGGGGGAACAGGGGAGACACAGGGCATGAGCGGGGGGTGGGGGCAACAGGGGAGACACAGGGCATGAGCGGGGTTGGGGTGGAACAGAGGATACATGGGGCATGAGTGGGGGGTGGGGTGGAACACAAGGGGGACCCGGGGCATGAGCGGGGGGTGGGGTGTAACACAAGGGAGACATGGGGCATGAGCAGGGGTGGGGTGTAATACAAGGGAGACACCGGGCATGAGCGGGGGGTGGAGGGTAACACAAGGGAGACATGGGGCATGAGCGCAGGGGTGGTGGGAACAGGGCACACACGGGACATGAACGGGGGTGTGGGGGGAACATGGCACATACGGGGCATGAGCAGGGGTGGGGGGAACAGGAGAAGGACACGGGGCATGAGCGGGGGGAACAGGGGAGACATGGCGCATGTGCGGGGGGTGGGGGGGAAAGGAGGGGGACACTGGGCATGAGCGGGGGGTGGGGGGAGGAGGGGGACATGGGGCATGAGCAGGGGGTTGGGGGAAAAGGAGGGAAACACAGGGCATGAGCGGGGGGTGGGGAGGAAAAGGAGGGATACACGGGCATGAGCAGGGGGTGGGGTAGAACAGGGGAGACACAGGGCATGAGCGGAGGGTGGGGGGAACAGGGGAGACACAGGGCATGAGCAGGGGGTGGGGGGAACAGGGCACACACAGGGCATGAGCAGGGGGTGGGGGGAACAGGAGAGAGACAGGGGCATGAGTGGGGGATGGGGGGAAAGGAGGGAGACACGGGGCATGAGCAGGGGGTGGGTGAACAGGGGAGACACAGGGCATGAGCAGGGGGTGGGGGAACAGGGGAGACACGGGGCATGAGCGGGTGCTTGGGGGTAACACAGGAGACACGGGGCAGGAGCTGGGGGTGGGGGGTAACACAGGAGACACGGGGCAGGAGTGGGGGGTGGGGGGTAACACAAAGGAGACACGGGGCATGAGCGGGGGGTGGGGGGTAACAGGGGAGACACAGGGCATGAGTGGGGGGTGGGGGGTAACACAAGGGAGACACGGGGCATGAGCGGTGGGTGGGGTAACACAAGGGAGACACGGGGCATGAGCGGGGCTAACACAAGGGAGACACAAGGCATGAGCGGGGGATGGGGGTAACACAAGGGAGACACGGGGCATGAGCGGGGGGTGGGGGGTAACAGGGGAGACAGGGCATGAGTGGGGGTGGGGGGGAACAGGGGAGACAGGGCATGAGTGGGGGTCGGGGGGAACAGGGGGGACAGGGCATGAGCGGGGGTGGGGGGAACAGGGCATGAGCGGGGGGTGGGGTGGAACAGGGCACACACGGGGCATGAGCAGAGGGTGGGGGGAACAGGAGAAGGACACGGGGCATGAGCGGAGGGTGGGGGGGAAAGGAGGGAGACACGGGGCATGAGCAGGGGGTGGGGTGGAACAGGGGAGACAAGGGGTATGAGCGAGGGGTGGGGAGAACAGGGAAAACATGGGGCATGAGCAGGGGGTGGGGGGAACAGGGGAGACACAGAGCCTGGTGGAGGGTGTGGGAGAAAAGGAGAGAGACACGGGGCATGAGCAGGGGGTGGGGTGGAACAGGGGAGACAGGGCATGAGCAGGGGGTGGGGGATCAGGCAAAACACGGGGCATGAGCAGGGGGTGGGGGAACGGGAGGAAAACACGGGGCATGAGTGGGGGGTGGAGGGGAACAGCGCAGACACGGGGCATGAGAAGGGGGTGGGGGGAAAAGGATGGAGACACGGGGCATGAGCGGGGGGTGGGGGGGAAAGGCTGGAGACAAAGGGCATGAGCGGGGGGTGGGGGGTAACACAAGGGAGAAACGGGGCATGAGCGGGGGGTGGAGGGTAACACAAGGGAGACATGGGGCATGAGCGGGGAGTGGGGGTAACAGGGGAGACAGGGCATGAGCAGGGGGTGGGGGGAAAAGGAGGGAGACATGGGGCATGAGCGTGGGGTGGGGGGTAACACAAGGGAGACACGGGGCATGAGCGGGGGGTGGGAGGTAACACAAGGGAGAAACGGGGCATGAGCGGGGGGTAGAGGGTAACACAAGGGAGACATGGGGCATGAGCGGGGAGTGGGGGTAACAGGGGAGACAGGGCATGAGCGGGGGGTGGGGGGGAAACAGGGCACACACAGGGCATGAGCGGGGGTGGGGGGAACACGGCACACAAGGGGCATGAGCAGTGGGTGGGGGGAACAGGGCACAAACGGGGCATGAGCGGGGGGTGGGGGGGAATAGGGCACTACGGGGCATGAGCAGGGGGTGGGGGGAAAAGGAGAGAGACACGGAGCATGAGCGAGGGGTGGGGAGAACAGGGAAAACACGGGGCATGAGCAGGGGGTGGGGGGGAAAAGGAGAGAGACATGGGGCATGAGCGGGGGGAAATGGGGGGGAACACAAGAGAAACACGGGGCATGAGCAGGGGGTGGGGGGACCAGGGGAGACACGGGGGATGAGCGGAGGGTGGGGGGGTACACGAGGGAGACACAGGGCATGAGCGGGGGTGGGGGAACAGGGGGGACACAGGGCATGAGTGGAGGGTGGGTGGGTAACAAAAGGGAGACACGAGGCATGAGCGAGGGGTGGGGGGAACAGGGTAGACAGGGAGCATGAGCGGGGGATGGGGGGAACAGGGGGAGACAAGGGGCATGAGCAGGGGATTGGGGGAAAAGGAGGGAAACACGGGGCATGAGCGGGGGGTGGGGAGGAAAAGGAGGGATACACTGGCATGAGCAGGGGGTGGGGTAGAACAGGGGAGACACAGGGCATGAGCGGAGGGTGGGGGGAACAGGGGAGACACAGGGCATGAGCGGGGGGTGGGGGAACAGGGCACACACAGGGCATGAGCAGGGGGTGGGGGGAACAGGAGAGAGACAGGTGCATGAGTGGGGGGTGGGGGGAAAGGAGGGAGACACGGGGCATGAGCGGGGGGTGGGGGAACAGGGGAGACACAGGGCATGAGCAGGGGGTGGGGGAACAGAGAGACACGGGGCATGAGCGGGTGCTTGGGGGTAACACAGGAGACACGGGGCAGGAGCTGGGGGTGGGGGGTAACACAGGAGACACGGGGCAGGAGTGGGGGGTGGGGGGTAACACAAAGGAGACACGGGGCATGAGCGGGGGGTGGGGGGTAACAGGGGAGACACAGGGCATGAGTGGGGGGTGGGGGGTAACACAAGGGAGACACGGGGCATGAGCGGTGGGTGGGGGTAACACAAGGGAGACACGGGGCATGAGCGGGGGTCACACAAGGGAGACACGGGGCATGAGCGGGGGATGGGGGTAACACAAGGGAGACACGGGGCATGAGCGGGGGGTGGGGGGTAACAGGGGAGACAGGGCATGAGTGGGGGTGGGGGGAACAGGGGAGACAGGGCATGAGTGGAGGTGGGGGGAACAGGGCACACACAGGGCATGAGCAGGGGGTGGGGGGAACAGGAGAGAGACAGGGGCATGAGTGGGGGGTGGGGGGAAAGGAGGGAGACACGGGGCATGAGCGGGGGGTGGGGGAACAGGGGAGATACAGGGCATGAGCAGGGGGTGGGGGAACAGGGGAGACACAGGGCATGAGCGGGGGCTTGGGGGTAACACAGGAGACACGGTGCAGGAGCTGGGGGTGGGGGGTAACACAGGAGACACGGGGCAGGAGTGGGGGGTGGGGGGTAACACAAAGGAGACACAGGGCAGGAGCGGGGGGTGGGGGGTAACAGGGGAGACACAGGGCATGAGTGGGGGGTGGGGGGTAACACAAGGGAGACACGGGGCATGAGCGGTGGGTGGGGGTAACACAAGGGAGACACGGGGCATGAGCGGGGGTAACACAAGGGAGACACGGGGCATGAGCGGGGGATGGGGGTAACACAAGGGAGACACGGGGCATGAGCGGGGGTGGGGGGTAACAGGGGAGACAGGGCATGAGTGGGGGTGGGGGGGAACAGGGGAGACAGGGCATGAGTGGGGGTGGGGGGGAACAGGGGAGACAGGGCATGAGCAGGGGTTGGGGGGAACAGGGCATGAGCGGGGGGTGGGGTGGAACAGGGCACACACGGGGCATGAGCAGGGGGTGGGGGGAACAGGAGAAGGACACGGGGCATGAGTGGAGGGTGGGGGGGAAAGGAGGGAGACACGGGGCATGAGCAGGGGGTGGGGTGGAACAGGGGAGACAAGGGGCATGAGCGAGGGGTGGGGAGAACAGGGAAAACATGGGGCATGAGCAGGGGGTGGGGGGAACAGGGGAGACACGGAGCCTGGTGGAGGGTGTGGGAGAAAAGGAGAGAGACACAGGGCATGAGCAGGGGGTGGGGTGGAACAGGGGAGACAGGGCATGAGCAGGGGGTGGGGGATCAGGCAAAACACGGGGCATGAGCAGGGGGTGGGGGAACGAGAGGAAAACACAGGGCATGAGTGGGGGTTGGAGGGGAACAGCGCAGATACGGGGCATGAGAAGGGCGTGGGGGGAAAAGGATGGAGACACGGGGCATGAGCGGGGGGTGGGGAGGAAAGGCTGGAGACATGGGGCATGAGCGGGGGGTGGGGGCAACAGGGGAGACACGGGGCATGACCGGGGCGGTGAAGGGGAAAGGAGGGAGACACGGGGCATGAGCAGGGGTGGGGAGAACAGGGAAAACACGGGGCATGAGCAGGGGGTGGGGGGGGAAAGGAGAGAGACACAGGGCATGAGCGGGGGGTGGGGTGGAACAGGCAAGACACAGGGCATGAGCAGGGGGTTGGGGGAACAGACAAAACACGGGGCATGAGCAGGGGGTGGGGGGAACTGGAGGGAGACACGGGGCTTGAGTGGGGGGTGGAGGGAACAGGGCAGACACGGGGCATGAGTGGGGGTGGGGGGGAAAGGAGGGAGACATGGGGCATGAGCGTGGGGTGGGGGTAACATAAGGGAGACACGGGGCATGAGCAGGGGGTGGGAGGTAACACAAGGGAGAAACGGGGCATGAGCGGGGGGTGGAGGGTAACACAAGGGAGACATGGGGCATGAGCGGGGAGTGGGGGTAACAGGGGAGACAGGGCATGAGCAGGGGGTGGGGGGGAAACAGGGCACACACAGGGCATGAGCGGGGGTGGGGGGAACACGGCACACACGGGGCATGAGCAGGTGGTGGGGGGAACAGGGCACAAACGGGGCATGAGCGGGGGGTGGGGGGGAATAGGGCACTACGGGGCTTGAGCAGGGGGTGGGGGGAAAAGGAGAGAGACACGGGGCATGAGCGGGGGGGAAGGAGGGAGACACGGGGCATGAGCGGGGGGTGGGAGGGGAACAGGGGAGACATTTCGCATGAGCGGGTGGGTGGTGGAAACAGGGCAGACACGGGCCATGAGCAGGGGGTGGGGGGAACACGAGGGAGACACGGGCCATGAGCGGGGGTTGGGGGGAACAAGAGGGAGACACGGGCCATGAGCAGGGGGGTGGGGGTACATAAGGGAGACATGGGGCATGAGCGGGGTGGTGGGGGTACAGGAGGGAAACACAGGGCATTAGCGGAGGCTAGGGGGAACATGAGGGAGACACAGGACATGAGCGGAGGGTGGGGTGGAACAGGGGAGACAAGGGGCATGAGCGAGGAGTGGGGAGAACAGGGAAAACACGGGGCATGAGCAGGGGGTGGGGGGGAAAAGGAGAGAGACATGGGGCATGAGCGGGGGGAAATGGGGGGGAACACAAGAGAAACACGGGGCATGACCTGGGCGGTGAAGGGGAAAGGAGGGAGACACGGGGCATGAGCAGGGGTGGGGTAGAACAGGGGAGACACAGGGCATGAGCGGAGGGTGGGGGGAACAGGGGAGACACAGGGCATGAGCGGGGGGTGGGGGGAACAGGGCACACACAGGGCATGAGCAGGGGGTGTGGGGAACAGGAGAGAGACAGGGGCATTAGTGGGGGGTGGGGGGTAACACAGGAGACACGGGGCAGGAGTGGGGGGTGGGGGGTAACACAAAAGAGACACGGGGCATGAGCGGGGGGTGGGGGGGTAACAGGGGAGACACAGGGCATGAGTGGGGGGTAACACAAGGGAGACACGGGGCATGAGCGGTGGGTGGGGGTAACACAAGGGAGACACGGGGCATGAGCGGGGGTCACACAAGGCAGACACGGGGCATGAGCGGGGGATGGGGGTAACACAAGGGAGACACGGGGCATGAGTAGGGGGTGGGGGGTAACAGGGGAGACAGGTCATGAGTGGAGGTGGGGGGGAACAGGGGAGACAGGGCATGAGTGGGGGTGGGGGGGAACAGGGGAGACAGGGCATGAGCGGGGGTGGGGGGGAACAGGGCATGAGCGGGGGGTGGGGTGGAACAGGGCACACACGGGGCATGAGCAGGGGGTGGGGGGAACAGGAGAAGGACATGGGGCATGAGCGGAGGGTGGGGGGGAAAGGAGGGAGACACGGGGCATGAGCAGGTGGTGGGGTGGAACAGGGGAGACAAGGGGCATGAGCGAGGGGTGGGGAGAACAGGGAAAACATGGGGCATGAGCAGGGGGTGGGGGGAACAGGGGAGACACGGAGCCTGTTGGAGGGTAGGGGAGAAAAGGAGAGAGACACGGGGCATGAGCAGGGGGTGGGGTGGAACAGGGGAGACAGGGCATGAGCAGGGGGTGGGGGGATCAGGCAAAACACGGGGCATGAGCAGGGGGTGGGGGAACGGGAGGAAGACACGGGGCATGAGTGGGGGGTGGGGGGGAACAGCGCAGACACGGGGCATGAGAAGGGGGTGGGGGAAAAGGATGGAGACACGGGGCATGAGTGGGGGGTGGGGGGGAAAGGCTGGAGATATGGGGCATGAGCGGGGGGTGGGGGCAACAGGGGAGACACGGGGCATGACCGGGGCGGTGAAGGGGAAAGGAGGGAGACACGGGGCATGAGCAGGGTTGGGGTGGAACAGGGGAGACAAGGGGCATGAGCGAGGGGTGGGGAGAACAGGGAAAACACGGGGCATGAGCAGGGGGTGGGGGGGAAAAGGAGAGAGACACAGGGCATGAGCGGGGGGTGGGGTGGAACAGGCAAGACACAGGGCATGAGCAGGGGGTTGGGGGAACAGACAAAACACGGGGCATGAGCAGGGGGTGGGGGAACTGGAGGGAGACACGGGGCTTGAGTGGGGGGTGGGGGGAACAGGGCAGACACGGGGCATGAGTGGGGGTGGGGGGGAAAAGGAGGGAGACATGGGGCATGACCGTGGGGTGGGGGGTAACACAAGGGAGACACAGGGCATCAGCGGGGGGTGGGGGGAACAGGGGAGACACGGAGCATGAGCAGGGTGGGGGGGAAAAGGAGGGAGACATGGGGCATGAGCTGGGGGTGGAGGGTAACACAAGGGAGACATGGGGCATGAGCGGGGAGTGGGGGTAACAGGAGAGACAGGGCATGAGCGGGGGCGGGGGGGAAACAGGGCACACACAGGGAATGAGCAGGGGGTGGGGGGAACAGGGCACAAACGGGGCATGAGCAGGGGGTGGGTGGGGGATAGGGCACTACGGGGCATGAGCAGGGGGTGGGGGAACAGGAGAGAGACACAGTGCATGAGCGGGGGGGAAGGAGGGAGACACGGGGCATGAGCAGGGGGTGGGAGGGGAACAGGGGAGACATTTCGCATGAGCGGGTGGGTGGTGCTAACAGGGCAGACACGGGCCATGAGCAGGGGGTGGGGGGAACACGAGGGAGACACGGGCCATGAGCGGGGGTTGGGGGGAACAAGAGGGAGACACGGGCCATGAGCGGGGGGGTGGGGGTACATGAGGGAGACATGGGGCATGAGCGGGGTGGTGGGGGTACAGGAGGGAGACACAGGGCATTAGCGGGGGCTAGGGGGAACATGAGGGAGACACAGGACATGAGCGGAGGGTGGGGGTGTACACGAGGGAGACATGGGGCATGAGTGGGGGGTAGGGGGGAACAGGGGAGACACGGGGCATGAGTGGAGGGTGGGGGGGTAACACGAGGGAGACACGGGGCATGAGTGGGGGGTGGGGGGAACAGGGGAGACACGGAGCATGAGCAGGGTTGGGGGAAAAAGGAGGGAGACACGGGGCATGAGCGGGGGTTGGGGGGAAAAGTAGGGAGACACGGGGCATGAGCAGGAGGTGGGGGGAGAAGGAGGGAAACACTGGGCATGAGCGGGGGGTGGGGTAGAACAGGGGAGACACGGGGCATGAGTGGGGGTGGAGGGAAACAGGTGAGACATAGGGCATGAGCGGGGAGTGGGGTGAAACAGGGCACACACAGGGCATGAGCGGGGGTGGGGGGAACAGGAGAAAGACATGGGGCATGAGCGTGGGGTGGGGGGAAAGGAGGGAGACACGAGGCATGAGTGGGAGGTGGGGGGAAGAAGGGAGACATGGGGCATTAGCAGGGGTGGGGGAACAGGGGAGACATGGGGCATGAGCAGGGGGTGGGGGAACAGGGGAGACACGGGGCAAGAGCAGGGGGTGGGGGGTAACACAGGAGACAAGGGGCAGGAGCGGGGGGTGGGGGGTAACACAAGGGAGACACGGGCATGAGCAGGGTTGGGGGGTAACACAAAGGAGACACAGGGCATGAGCAGGGGGTAAAACAGGGGAGACACAGGGCATGAGCGGGGCTTTGGGGGTAACACAAGGAAGACACGGGGCATGACGGGGAGTGGGGGGTAACAGGGCACACACGGGGCATGAGTGGGGGGTGGGGGGAACAGGGCACACACGGGGCATGAGTGGGGGGTAGGGGGGAACAGGGCACACACGGGGCATGAGCGGGGGGTGGGAGGGAAGGAGGGAGACACGGGGCATGAGCGGGGAGTGGGGGGAAGGAGGGATAGACACGGGGCATGAGCGGGGGGTGGGGGAACAAGGGAGACACGGGGCATGAGCGGGGGATGGGGGAACAGGGGAGACACGGGGCATGAGCAGGGGTGGGGGGTAACACAGGACACACGGGGCATGAGCGGGGGGTGGGCGGTAACACAGGGAGGACACAGGGCATGAGCGGGGGGTGGGGGGTAACACAAGGGAGACACGGGTTTGAGCGGGGGGTGGGGGGTTACACAAGGGAGACACGTTGCATGAGCGGGGGGTGGGGGTTTACACATGGGAGACACGGGGCATGAGCGCGGGGGGTGGGGGGTAACACAAGGGAGACACGGGGCATGAGCGCGGGGGATGGGGGAGGAACAAGGCAGACACAGGGCATGAGCGTGGGGTGGGGGAACAGGGCACACACGGGGCATGAGCAGGGGGTGGGGGTTAACAGGGGAGACACAGGGCATGAGTGGGGGGTGGGGCGGAACAGCGCACATACGGGGCATGAGCGGGGGTGGTGGGGAAAGGAGAGAGACACGGGGCATGAGCGGGGGGTGGGAGGAAGGGGAGAGACACAAGGGGAATGAGCGGGGGGTGTGGGTAAAGGAGGGGGTCATGGGGCATGAGCGGGGGGTTGGGGGAAAGGAGGGAGACACGGGAGATGAGCAGGGGTGGGGGGAAGGAGGGAGACACGGGGCATGAGCGGAGGGTGGGGGAACAGGGAGACACGGGGCATGAGCGGGGGATGGGGGGTAACACAAGGGAGACACAGGGCATGAGTGGGGCGTGGGGGTTAACACAAGGGAGACACGGGGCATGATCGGGGGTGGGGGGTAACACAAGGGATACATGGGCATGAGCAGGGTTGTGAGGTAACACAAAGGAAACACGGGGCATGAGCAGGGGGTAAAACAGGGGAGACACAGGGCATGAGCGGGGGTTTGGGGGTAACACAAGGAAGACAAGGGGCATGAGCGGGGAGTGGGGGGTAACAGGGCACACACGGGGCATGAGTGGGGGGTGGGGGGAACAGGGCACACACGGGGCATTAGCAGGGGGTGGGGGGGAACAGGGCACACACGTGGCATGAGCGGGGGCTGGGAGGGAAGGAGGGAGACATGGGGCATGATCAGGGGGGTGGGGGGAAGGAGGGATAGACACAGGGCATGAGCGGGGGGTGGGGGAACAAGGGAGACACGGAGCATGAGCGGGGGATGGGGGAACAGGGGAGACACGGGGCATGAGCGGGGGTGGGGGTTAACACAGGACACACAGGGCATGAGCGGGGGGTGGGGGGTAACACAAGGGAGACACGGGGCATGAGCGGAGGGTAGGGGGTAACAGGTGAGACACGAGGCATGAGCGGGGGTGGGGTGTAACACAAGGGAGACACGTTGCATGAGCGGGGGGTGGGGGGTTACACAAGGGAGACACGGGGCATGAGCGCGGGGGGTGGGGGGTAACACAAGGGAGACACGGGGCTGAGCGCGGGGGGTGGGGGAACAGGGCACACACGGGGAATGAGCAGGGGGTAGGGGTTAACAGGGGAGACACAGGGCATGAGTGGGGGGTGGGGGGGAACAGGGCACATACGGGGCGTGAGCGGGGGTGGGGGGGAAAGGAGAGAGACACGGGGCATAAGCGGGGGGTGGGGGGAAGGGGAGAGACATAAGGGGCATGAGCGGGGGGTGTGGGTAAAGGAGGGGGTCACGGGGCATGAGCGGGGGGTTGGGGGAAAGGAGGGAGACACAGGGCATGAGCAGGGGTGGGGGGAAGGAGTGAGACACGGGGCATGAGCGGAGGGTGGGGGAACAGGGAGACACGGGGCATGAGCGGGGGATGGGGGTAACACAAGGGAGACACGGGGCATGAGTGGGGCATGGGGGGTAACACAAGGGAGACATGGGGCATGATCGGGGGTGGGGGGTAACACAAGGGATACATGGGCATGAGCGGGGGTGAAGGGTAACACAAGGGAGACATGGGGCATGAGTGGGGGGTGGGGGGTAACGGGGAGACACGGGCATGAGTGGGGGTGGGGGAAGGGGAGAGACACTCGGGGCATGAGCGGGGGGTGGGGGAAGGGGAGAGACACACGGGGCATGAGCGGGGAGTGGGGGAAGGGGAGAGACACACGGTGCATGAGCGGGGGTGGGAGGAAAGGAGGGGGTCACGGGCATGAGCAGGGGGTGGGGGGAAAGGAGGGAGACATGGGGCATGAGCAGGGGTGGGGGGAGGAGGGAAGGAGGGAGACACGAGGCATGAGCGGGGGGTGGGGAAACAAGGAGACACGGGGCATGACGGGGGTGGGGGTAACACAAGGGAGACACAGGGCATGAGCGGGGGGTGGGGGTAACACAAGGGAGACACAGGGCATGAGCGGGGGGTGGGGGCTAACACAAGGGATACATGGGCATGAGCGGGGGTGAAGGGTAACACAAGGGAGACACGGGGCATGAACGGGGGGTGGGAGGTAACATGGGAGACACGGGGCATGAGTGGGGGGTGGGGGGGTAACACAAGGGAGACACGGGCATGAGCAGGGGGTGGGGGTAACACAAGGGAGACACTGGAATGAGCGGCAGGTAACACAAGGGAGAAACGGGGCATGAGCGGGGGGTGGGGATAACACAAGGAAGACACGGGGCATGAGCGGGGAGTGGGGGGTAACAGGGGAGACAGGGATGAGCGGGGGGTGGGGGGAAACAGGGCACACACGGGGCATGAGCAGGGGGTGGGAGGAACAGGGCACACACGGGGCATGAGCGGGGGAAGGGGGAACAGTAGAGAGACACGGGGCATGAGCGGGGGGTGGGGGGAAAGGAGGGAGACACAGGGCATGAGCGGGGGGTGGGGGAACAGGGGAGACACGGGTCATGAGTGGGGGGTGGGGGAACAGGGAGACACGGATATGAGCGGGGGGTGGGGGAACAGGGGAGACACGGGGCATGAGCGGGTGTGGGGGGTAACACAGGAGACACAGGTCATGAGCGGGGGCTGGGGGGTAACACATGGAGGACACGGGGCATGAGCGGGGGGTAGGGGGTAACAGGTGAGACACAGGGGTGGGGGGTAACACAAGGGAGAAACATTGCATGAGCGGGGGGTGAGTGGTAACACAAGGGAGACACGGGGCATTAGCGCGGGGGGTGGGGAGTAACACAAGGGAGACACTGGGCATGAGCACAGGGGGTGTGGGTAACAGGGCACACACGGGGCATGAGCGGGGGTGTGGGTAACAGGGCACACACAGGGCATGAGCGGGGGGGGAACAGGGCACACACAGGGCATGGGGGAGGTGGGGGTAAAAGGGCACACACGGGGCATGAGCGGGGGGTGGGGGTTTGAAAGGAGAGAGACACGGGGCATGAGCGGGGGGTGGGGACAACAGGGGAGACACGAGGCATGAGCGGGGAATGGGGGGAAAGGAGGGGGACATGTGGCATGAGCGGGGGGTGGGCGGGAAAGGTGGGGGACACGGGGCATGAGCGGGGGGTGGGGGGAGGAGGGATACACGGGGCATGAGCGGGGGATGGGGGGTAACACAAGGGAGACACGGGGATGAGCGAGGGGTGGGGGGTAACACAAGGGAGACACGGGGCATGAGCGGGGGTGGGGGGTAACACAAGGGATACATGGGCATGAGCGGGGATGAAGGGTAACACAAGGGAGACATGGGGCATGAGCGGGGGTGGGGGGAAGGGGAGAGACACTCGGGGGCATGAGCGGGGGGTGGGGGAAGGGGAGAGACACATGGGGCATGAGCGGGGAGTGGGGGGAAGGGGAGAGACACACGGTGCATGAGCGGGGGGTGGGGGGAAAGTAGGGGGTCACGGGGCATGAGCAGGGGGTGGGGGAAAGGAGGGAGACATGGGGCATGAGCAGGGGTGGGGGGAAGGAGGGAAGGAGGGAGACACGGGGCATGAGCGGGGGGTGGGGGAACAGGTAGACACAGGGCATGAGCGGGGGGTGGGGGTAACACAAGGGAGACACGGGGCATGAGCGGGGGTTGGGTGGTAACACAAGGGAGACACGGGGCATGAGCGGGGGGTGGGGAGGAAAGGAGGGAGACACAGGGCATGAGCGGGGGGTGGGGTAACACAGGAGACACGGGGCATGAGTGGGGGGTGTGGGGTAACACAGGGAGGACATGGGGCATGAGCAGAGGGTGGGGGAGCAGGGAGACACGGATATGAGCGGGGGGTGGGGGAACAGGGGAGACACGGGGCATGAGCGGGGGTGGGGGGTAACACAGGAGACACAGGGCATGAGCGGGGGGTGGGGGGTAACACAGGGAGGACACGGGGCATTAGCGGGGGGTGGGGGGTAACAGGTGAGACACAGGGGTGAGGGGTAACACAAGGGAGAAACATTGCATGAGCGGGGGGTGGGTGGTAACACAAGGGAGACACGGGGCATGAGCACGGGGGGTGGGGGGTAACACAAGGGAGACACGGGGCATGAGCACGGGGGGTGTGGGTAACAGGGCACACATGGGGCATGAGCGGGGGTGGGGGGAACAGGGCACACACAGGGCATGAGCGGGGGGTGGGGGTAAAAGGGCACACACGGGGCATGAGCGGGGGCTTGGGGGTAACAGGGGAGACATGGGGCATGAGCGGGAGGTAACACAAGGGAGAAACGGGGCATGAGCGGGTGGTGGGGGTAACACAAGGAAGACATGGGGCATGAGCGGGGAGTGGGGGGTAACAGGGGAAATAGGGATGAGTGGGGTGGGGGAAACAGGGCACACACGGGGCATGAGCAGGGGGTGGGGGGGGAACAGGGCACACAGGGGGCATGAGCGGGGGGTGGGGGGAACAGGAGAGAGACATGGGGCATGAGCGGGTGGTGGGGGAAAGGAGGGAGACACAGGGCATGAGCGGGGGGTGGGGGAACAGGGGAAACACGGGGCATGAGCGGGGGTGGGGGGTAACACAGGAGACACGGGGCATGAGCGGGGGTGGGGGGTAACACAGGGAGGACATGGGGTATGAGCGGGGGTGGGGGGTAACACAGGGAGGACACGGGGCATGAGCGGGGGGTGGGGGGTAACACAAGGGAGACACGGGCATGAGCGGGGGTGGGGGGTAACACAAAGGAGACATGGGGCATGAGCGGGGGGTGGGGGGTAACAGGTGAGACACAGGGGTGGGGGGTAACACAAGGGAGAAACATTGCATGAGCGGGGGGTGGGTGGTAACACAAGGGAGACACGGGGCATGAGAGCGGGGGTGGGGGGGTAACACAAGGGAGACACGGGGCATGAGCACAGGGGGTGTGGGTAACAGGGCACACACGGGGCATGAGCGGGGGTTGGGGGAACAGTGCACACACGGGGCTTGAGCGGGGGGTGGGGTTAAAAGGGCACACACGGGGCATGAGCGGGGGGTGGGGGTTTGAAAGGAGGGAGACACGGGGCATGAGCAGGGGGTGGGGACAACAGGGGAGACACGGGGCATGAGCGGGGAATGGGGGTAAAGGAGGAGGACATTTGGCATGAGCTTGGGTGGGGGGGAAAGGTGGGGGACATGGGTCATGAGCGGGGGGTGGGGGGAGGAGGGACACACGGGGCATGAGCGGGGGTGTGGGGGAACAGGGGAGACATGTGGCATGAGTGGGGGGGTGGGTGGAACAGGGGAGACATGTGGTATGAGTGGGGGGGTGGGGGGAACAGGGCAGACACGGGGCATGAGCAAGGGGGTGGGGGAACACGAGGGAGACACGGGCCATGAGCGGGGGGTGGGGGGGACAGGGGAGACAAGGGGCATGAACAGAGGGTGGGGGAGAACAGGGGAGACACGGGGCATGAGCAGGGTGTGGGGGGAAAGGGAGAGAAACACAGGGCATGAGCGGGGGGTTGGGGGAAGGGGAGAGACACACGGGGCATAAGCGGGGAGTGGGGGAAGGAGAGAGACACACGGGGCATGGGGGGTGGGGGGAACGGAGGGGGGCACGGGGCATGAGCAGGGGTGGGGGAAAGGAGGGAGACATGGGGCATGATCGTGGGTGGGGGAAAGAGGAGACACGGGGCATGAGCGGGGGTGGGGGGAACACAAGGGAGACACAGGGCATGAGCAGGGGGTGGGGGTAACACAAGGTAGACACGGGCATGAGCAGGGGTGAAGGGTAACACAAGGGAGACACGGGGCATGAGCGGGGGGTGGGGGTTGACAGGGGAGACATGGGGCATGAGTGGGGGCGGGGGTAACACAAGGGAGACACGGGGCATGAGCGGGGGGTGGTGGGTAACACAAGGGAGACACGGGCATGAGCGGGAGGTAACACAAGAGAGAAATGGGGCATAAGCGGGGGGTGGGGGTAACACAAGGAAGACACGTGGCATGAGCGTGGAGAGGGGGATAACAGGGGAGACAGGGCATGAGCGGGTGGTGGGGGGAAAGAGGGCACACCACACAGGGCATGAGCTTGGGGTGGGGGGAACAGGGCACACACGGGGCATGAGTGGGGAGTGGGGGGAAACAGGGCACACACGGGGCATGAGTAGGGGGTGGGGGGGAACAGGGCACACACAGGGCATGAGCGGGGGGTGGGAGGAACATGGCACACACGGGGCATGAGCGGCGGGAGGGGGGGTAAGGAGGGAGACACGAGGAATGAGCGGGGGGTGGAGGGGGAAAGAGGGTTACACAGGGCATGAGCGGGGGTGGGGGAACAGGGGAGACACGGGGCATGAGCATGGGGTGGGGAACAGGGGAGACACGGGGCATGAGCGGGGGGTGGAGGGTAACACAAGGGAGACACGGGGCATGAGCACAGGGGGTGTGGGTAACAATGCACACACGGTGCATGAACGGGGTTGGGGGAACAGGGCACACACGGGGCATGAGCGGGGGGTGGGGGGTAAAAGAGCACACACAGGGCATGAGCGTGGGGTGGGGGTTTGAAAGGAGGGAGACACAGGGCATGAGCGGGGGTGGGGACAACAGGGGAGACACGGGCATGAGCAGGGAATGGGGGAAGGAGGGGGACATGTGGCATGAGCGGGGGGTGGGGGGGAAAGGTGGGGGACATGGGGCATGAGCGGGGGGTGGGGGGAGGAGGGACACACGGGGCATGAGCGGGGGTGTGCGGGGAACAGGGGAGACATGTGGCATGAGCGGGGGGGTGGGTGGAACAGGGGAGACATGTGGCATGAGTGGGGGGGTGGGGGGAGCATGGCAGACACGGGGCATGAGCAAGGGGGTGGGGAGAACATGAGGGAGACACGGGCCATGAGCGGGTGGTGGGGGGGACAGGGGAGACAAGGGGCATGAACAGAGGGTGGGGGAGAACAGGGGAGACACGGGGCATGAGCAGGGGGTGGGGGAAAGGGAGAGAGACACGGGGCATGAGCGGGGGGTTGGGGGAAGGGGAGAGACACACGGGGCATGAGGAGGGGGTGGGGGGAAGGGGAGATACACACGGGGCATGAGCGGAGAGTGGGGGGAAGGGGAGAGACACACGGGGCATGAGCAGGGGGTGGGGGGAAAGGAGGGGGCACGGGGCATGAGCAGGGGTGGGGGGAAAGGAGGGAGACACGGGGCATGATCGGGGGTGGGGGAACAGGGGAGACACGGGGCATGAGCGGGGGGTGGGGGGTAACACAAGGGAGACACAGGGCATGAGCAGGGGGTGGGGGTAACACAAGGGAGACACAGGCATGAGCGGGGTGAAGGGTAACACAAGGGAGACACGGGGCATGAGCGGGGGGTGGGGGGTAACAGGGGAGACACGGGGCATGAGGGGGGGTGGGGGGTAACACAAGGGAGACACGGGGCATGAGCGGGGGGTGGTGGGTAACACAAAGGAGACACGGGCATGAGCGGGAGGTAACACAAGGGAGAAACGGGGCATAAGCAGGGGGTGGGGGTAACACAAGAAAGACACGGGGCATGAGCGTGGAGTGGGGGATAACAGGGGAGACAGGGCATGAGCGGGGGGTGGGGGGGAAACAGGGCACACCACACAGGGCATGAGCTTGGGGTGGGGGGAACTGGGCACACACGGGGCATGAGCGGGGGGTTGGGAGAAACAGGGCACACTTGGGGCATGAGTAGGGGGTGGGGGGAAACAGGGCACACACGGGGCATGAGCGTTGGTTGGGGGGAACAGGGCACACACGGGGCATGAGCAGGGGGTGGGGGGGAAAGGAGGGAGACACAGGGCATGAGCGGGGGTTGGAGGGGGAAGGAGGGAGACACAGGGCATGAGCGGGGGGTGGGGGAACAGGGGAGACATGGGGCATGAGCAGGGGGTGGGGAACAAGGGAGACACGGGGCATGAGCGGGGGTGGGGGGTAACACAGGAGACATGGGGCATGAGCGGGGGGTGGGGAGTAACACAGGGAGGACAATGGGCATGAGCGGGGGGTGGGGGGTAACACAAGGGAGACACGGGCATGAGCAGGGGTGGGGGGTAACACAAAGGAGACACAGGGCATGAGCGGGTGGTGGGGGGTAACAGGTGAGACACGGGGCTTGAGTGGGGGGTGGGTGTTAGGCAGAAACCTGTGCAGTTCTCTCTGGGACCAATGCAAAAGATTTAGGACTACAGGTGTTTGGCAGTAAACCCACTTGGTAGCAGTCTGTACCACACAGATTCACTTGGTAGCTGTGGCTGAGCAGTCAGACTTCCCTCAAGAAAAGCTAGGCAGTATGTGGAGTATACAAGATAGGGCAATTTACACAGTAGAACAAGCAGACACGGAACAGAGCTTGGGTGTAAAGATATATAATTATTTATTGTAAAAACACATCTATGAAAAACACACTGGCACTAATACGGCAAACAACTTCAATCGCAATTACTATAAGTATAACAATCCCCTAACAATATTTCGACAAGTCTAGGTTCAACGGCACCACTTATTTGCAGACAGAGGTGAATGCTTTAACTTAGATGGCACTCTAATATTCGTTAGAACGGGAGAGAAAAGGGAGGGTATGAAACCAACTTGGTACCAACACTTTTACGAAGCAAATGCAAGGCAAGTAAGGCTGGGTCTACTGTAGATCACAAAGTTCAGTGGCCAGGCCCACTCGGAGAGAGCCAAGGTGATGTGTCCCAAAAAGTATCACAGTGGAAATGCACTTTGAGTCTTTGTAGCAAATTGTCACAGAAAGGTTGGACCAGTTTAGAACAAAAAGTTAAGACGGTCTGGAGGCGACCCAGTGGAAAGGTAAGGATTTAAGACACCTCATGCTAACCGTCACAAGGAAGCCAGGTGGACACAGTACCTTTTAAGTGAAGAGACAGCTCCGGCGGGGGAAGTTGTTCCTGGTGGTGGATGCAAGTCGGGGCTTTGCCAAGAGATGAGATGATCTTGTCGTCGAAGGAAAGTTGAAGATCGTTGCACCACCATGGAAGAGACCAGCCGCGGAGTGCTCCGTCACAAGGCACCACCTTTTGGTAGCGGTACTGGCTATTGGCTATCCGGTTGCCGGGGTGCTCAGCACGGGCAATTCGACCACTACGCCTTGGGAGCGAAGAAAAAGCGAAGGGACTGGTTGTTCCCACCAGTCAGGGGGAGAAGACTCTCCAGCAGGGAGATCTCCTCTGTCATTGGGAAGTGGTGAGTCGGTTCAGCAGGGCTCCACCGGAGGTGTCGTCGTTGCAGGTCGGCTCAGCTTTACCCTTGTCGGATTCTTAGGTCCTGTGGCGACTTCTGAAGATCCAGTCCCAAAAGCCCTGCTTTTATGCAGGAAACCCCCATTCATTCAGCCTAGCTGTCAATCAAAACACGCTAAGTGGTGAGCGGGGTGGCTCACCACTTGGGCCAATCACACCAGAGTGCGACTTGAGTTGGCAAGGCAACTCAGTCCAGGGTGCCTAAACCCACTCCCACACCCCCTGTGGTACCCAGGCAGAATGGTGCCACTCTGGAGGGCTTCTGTGTAAAAGCCCGCCAAAAGTGGACAAAGGGCTCGACCTTTGGTTCGGAGTTACAGAGGCGAACACAGACGCCATTTTAAAAACCGAGTTCTGGCAGAAAATACCACCCGGTGAATTTATTTAAGATAAATAAACCGGCGGTATGTTAGAGACTAACGTAAAAAAGTATTAGCCTCCAACAATGGGAAGAATCCCATAGGAATATATTCGGGGTTGAATATAAAAAGTAGTTTCCACTGCCACCAGCCAAAACTCGACGAGGGGGGACGGGACAGTGCCCCCTCGAACAACAGACCCAGGGGTAATCAAATTATCCCTACCAGTACGTCCACAATAGGATGGTTTTTACTAGTTCCGTTAGTAAATTTAGGTCTAGTAAAGCCAATGGTGACTTTACATGCCCTGGGAGACAGTAATCAGTCCCAGGGTATGGAGTCTATGGTGGGGAGCCTCTAGGACACCCCAGTGTTACGGCACGGAGGGTGCGGTGTAACACACAGAGTAAAACACATGAGACCCTATGGAGTAAAAGACCCCATAGCCCATAGAACACATGGGCCCTCATTACGACCCTGGCGGAAAGTGACTGACCGGACCGCCACAGCGTAAATAGCGTTTCCGCCATTGCACGATGGAGCAAAGTGCGGCCCATTCCGACCCATCGGGCACGAGCACCACGCCATGGCGGAAGTGCAAAGTCCGCGATGGCGGAAATGACCCCAAAACGGCCCACACCGCCGCCGTACGGCGCCCTAGGTGCAATACCGCCACCCATCATAGCGGACACCGCAGTGAGCGCCAACCGGAAAGTACGGTGACCGTAAATATACGGAAACGGAAGTAAAAACATGGGCCCGGAAAGGGAAACAACACCCCGTACACCTATAAAACCACAAAATACACACAACCACTAAAAACACCACCCTGAGACACATCCCAACCCGTCATCCACCCCAGTGAAACCAAGAAAAATGGGAAAAGCAGCGAAGAAAGCGTGCGACCGCAAGCAGCAGGTCCACTTCTCCCGTGAGGAACTCACCGTGCTTACAGAGACCCTCCAGGAGAATGCCGCCGCCGTCTTCTCCACGCAAATGACCAGGACGGCACTTGCGAACAAGAAGGCCATATGGGCCCTGGTGGCACAGCGGGTAAGTGCGGTGGGGACCGCACCCCGCAACCCACAGCAATGCAGGAAGCGGTGGGACGACCTGCGGATACGCGTCCGTAGCATACTTTCTGCCAACCGCAACATTGCCACAGCCACCGGGGGAGGGTCGGAATCACCCATCAAGTTGACCCCCTGGGAAGAAATCTGTGCCTCCACCATTGGAATGGAGAGCATAGAGGGAGTCGGAGGGATGGAGAAAGGAGTGCAGACATCCGGTGAATCAGGTAGGTGGCCCAAATAAAACCATGCCAAATCCACAATGTCCAATCATGTGACTCACATGTGTCCACATAGCGCAACAGCAACACATGGCCAGGAGAACGTCCACACACATTGGCCTGATAGCGCACTTTAAAACTCACAATAAATACATAAATAAGTAAAAACCCCAAAAACACCCACTACACGTGCAGCAGGCACACCCTAACTGCAGGCTGCCAAACAACTGCACCCTCACTCCACACACAAATGAAAGCACCTCCAAGGCCCCGACCCAAATCACCCTCAGGTACCACCCCAATGCATGTGATACATTGCCATTCCAATTCCCACAGACCCATTAATAACGCTCGCCCTCCTTTACTCCACCACAGGGTCCGATCCAAACGACGAGCTCCAGGACACCCCTACCAGCACACCTGCAAAGAGGGCCAAGACCGACGGCCAAAGACCCTCCACCTCAGCTGCACGCATCAAGACACGGCAGCAGCACATATCAAGTGGCAGCACACAGGAGGGAACATCAACAGGCACCCCAGCAGCCAGCATGCCCACAACAGCACCACCACAGGTCCCCCCAATGGATGCCACAGAAGGTACTACCTCTGGTGGCAGCAGCACCATAGGTGACACCCCATTAATGGCAGCATGCTCCGACACAGAAGACGGGGATGTCGAAGTCAGATCCATCCATGACCTGTCCAAATCCCCCTGTCTGTTCCATCCCGTACACCATGAGGATACCACGCAGGGGCACCCACAAGACGACGACTGGCCATCCCCCACAAGCCCTGTGGCAGGGCAACATGAGGCGAACAGCCCCTCTGTGACACCACCGCAAATGGCCATGGCCCAGCAGAGGCAACAGTCCCTCGACCAGTTAATCGTGCAACAGCAGCAACTGGCCACGCTCCTCAAGGACCATGCCGATGGATGTGGGGGCACCAAGGCAGACATAGAAACATCAACTGAGACACTTAGGGCACAAATGGAGAGTAGCACCGAGAGCCTGAGAGTCCAAATGGAGAGTAGCACCGAGAGCCTGAGAGTCCAAATGGAGAGTAGCACCGAGAGCCTGAGAGTCCAAATGGAGAGAAGCACCGAGAGCCTGAGGGGGGAACTGCATGCAACGTCCAAAGACGTATGTGCCGAACTTGCCGCAGTGCGCCGTGTGCTCACTGAGCTCTCACAAACCCTTAGGGACATGCATGGACGTGAGCAGGCAGAGATATCATCCGTTGCAAGTTCCGTCCAGGGCAGCCCCCAACGTAGATCTGGGAGGAACCTGCGCTCCACAGGCAGGGGTGCCCCTGATACCCGCAGAGGGGGCTTGCAATAGCGACTGCCCACTGACAATGAGCATCTTTGGACACTGGTGTTCGGGGGGGAGGTAGGAGGGTGGAGGGGGTGTGTTGGGCTCACTTGGGTGGCGGGTCGATAGGGTGTTCAACATGATATCACATATGCCATAAACAATGCACGATCAAACAATGAGATGTGTGGACAATGATCTTTGTGTACTAGGCCATCATAGGCGTACAGTCCATATTGTGCATGTACCAGACACACACAGTGCCACGAGTCCCGTGTCCATGTATCAGCCACCAGGCGTGAGTGCTAGAAGCATGCATCTATGAGATGCTGACGAATTTCACGGCCCTCCTGTGCCTCGCAGACTCCTTGAGGTGCTGCCACATCCCCACCCTCATCATGACCATCTTCAGGTGCTTGCAGTTCTGCGTCAGGGGGCATGGGCACATTTCTACGTACGCACATGTTGTGGAGCATGACACATGCCATCACCATCTTTGCAACCTTCTCATGGCGGTACAGGAGTGCCCCGCCAGACCTGCTGAGGCACCGGAAACGGGTCTTCAGTAGGCCGAATGCCTGTTCAATGACTACACGGGTACGTGAGTGGGCATGGTTGTAGTCCTCCTCATGCTGGTCCTGTGGGTTCCGGACTGGTGTGAGGAGCCATCTCTTCAGTGGATATCCGGCATCACCTGTATGTGGACGATAAACGAATTATGTGGAATGCCATTGCTACGTACGCACCCCCCCCCCTTCCTGCCAGGTCATTGCCGCATCACATACCCCACATCATCATGCATGAAATGAGACTCACCGAGTAGCCAGGATCTGTTCCCTGCGTGTCGCTCCATGTAGCGTGGTATTGTAGAGTTCCTCAAGACCATAGAATCATGGGTTGATCCAGGGAATCGGGCACAACAATGTGCAATGATCCTGTTGGAGTCACACACCATTTGTACATTCAGTGAATGAAATTGTTTTCGGTTGCGGTACTGGGCCTCCATGGCATGTGGGACGACCAATTCCACATGGGTGCAGTCGATGGCACCAATGCAACCCGGTATGCCGGCAAGTGCATGGAATCCCACTTTTGTGTTGGTTATTTCCTGCTCCGAGCGTGGTAGAGAGATGTAGTCGTCTGCGTGCTGCAGGAGGGCATCGAGCACTTGCAATAGTGTCCGTGAGAAAAGTGGCTGAGAAATGCCATGCAACTGTCCGACTGTGTGCTGGTAGGTGCCTGTGGCCAGGAAGTGGAGTACAGACACCACCTTCAGTAGGGGTGGGATGGCGGTTGGGCTATCTATCATGCTGACAAGGTCAGCCTGTGTCATGTCCACAATGGCGGCTATGGTGTCCCGGTCCAAACGGTAGAGGGTGTGGATCTGCTCATCAGTGAGGTTGAACGGATGTGCTCGGAGGCGTGGGATTGCGGGCTGCCTGCGTGGTGGTAGTGGCTGTGCTGGCGGCCCTTGCTGGCCCTGCCTTGCCCTCCTCCTCCTCCTGCGTCTCCTCCGTGCGGCCGGTTGTAGTTGGTGTTCGTCTTCTTCTTGGAGTTGGAGTACTTGCAGTGCTATCAGGTCCCCCAGGGCCAACATCGCGAGTCCTGCCGGTAGCATTTCGGAGTGGGTGTGGTTGTGGGAGGAGACTGGGTGTGCAATTTATGTGTTTTCAGGCTGTATGGCCTCCACCTGTGGTGATTCATTCCACCTGTGCAAGCTGCTCTCCCCTTTGGGCGAGCACGTCCCGCACACAACGCTGCAATTCGAGGAATGGCATCTTGCTATTACAATCATGTATTAGTACCCGATGGCCGTGTAACATTGGTTGATATGTTCATTCGGCTATGGTCCCATTGTTTCACATGCATTCTTTGCAGTCGCGAACAGACTTGTGAAGGGTCAGTGGAACGTAGTACTCGAGTAACGGTGGACCCTCATGCATCACTGTACCGAGGTTCACCGACGGGCGGGGCCTCCCATTTGTGAGTGAAGGCAGTTGCCATTTTCACACACAGCCGCACTAGATGGATTAATTTGTGATTTCAAGCGGCCACAGATGCCTTTTCGACGTGATGTTGCAAATGAGGAATTCGAAGGGCGGCGCTTTCGGTCTTCAGCTAGCGGCGAGGAGATGCCCACAGGTCTGACTGCAAATATAACGTTCTATTGTTCAGTGTCCTTGGGACAGGGGCCATGGCGAGGATGCAATGATTGATATGAATAGTTTGGGATGCGCAATAGCGAAGTGGATGATGAGGCCGGACGTTCCCAAATACATGTTACTTCACAACACTGGAATTACGGGCTGGGGCACAGTGGATTTTGCAGGCTGCATGACGCACAGACTCAATGGAGTTCTCACATGTTATGTGAGTATGGAAACAGGCGTTATCATTACGGGACGAGGGAATGATGAATGGATGCATGGACAGATGATTTGATACGGTGTTTGCCATGTACAGGGCTTCTTGGAATCTGTCCGCCTCCCCTGCGCTATGTGATGCAGGGCTGCCATAGTGGGACCATCGTCTATCTGGCCTTGTTGAGACCTCCCTGTCTCGACGCGCCTTCAGACACTTGTGTCCATGCACGTTACCAATCCCATCTGATGGATTCTGTTTTCACAGACGCATGCACAGGTACACTCGTTTGTGATGGTGTTTTCACCTCGATATGGATAGTTATGAGTCGCAAGTGGTTTTGGGGTGGTGATGATCCTTTGGAGTGGGCTAGCATGCATATGGCTGTGGATCTAGTGTGATCATTGAAGTGAGTTGTTCGAATGTAGTTCTGATGGCCATTCTATTCTTTTTCTTTTCTTTTGGTTGACAGGTATCTCCTCCCCTTTTGCCACTGCCATCTGTATGCCACTCCTGCAGATGGGTTTTACTCCCGACACCTGCTGCTTCGTGTTAATCAGTGGAGCAGCATTACGATCTTATGGGACGATCGCCAATGGGCCACATGCCCTTACGCAGTACTAGTGGCTCGGAGCAACATTTCGGCCTTTCAGCTGGACTAGTGCCTCCCTATTGGGACGGCCCTGCGGTTCTAGGCGCTTCCATGTTGCCTTTTCGTACGAGAATGTAGCCCCTGTGTACCATGAAGGAACAGGGCGTCACACAAGAAGTAGCTGGTCATTTATTGCGGATGCAGCCCACAATGGTGAAATGTGTTTTGGAGTTCATGGCCTAATGGCTGTATGGGCTTGGTGAATTTGTTGTGCATTAAATTTCTATTCTGATATGGGCCGTGTAGCGTTCTTCTTTGCAAGTGATGTGGCATATTCCTATTTGGGGAGCGATGTATTGTGAGGAGATCTGCATTGGGTTCCAGCTTCGGAGTATAGTTGCGTGGTACTGTGATGGGCGCGTTTGCCTACGTAGCCCAGTGAGGTCAGGGGTGAGGGCTGCCAATATGACTGTTTGAATGATGTCATGCTCAGGGGCGGGGGATTAGGTTTTGTGTAACAGATGCCGGTCAGCCAGGTGGATTGGTGGAATGATGTGATTATCGGAATATTGCTGGTCACAGGTGCCTGTGTTTGCGTGCGTTTCTTGGTGGGAGACTGAGGTCATGTCCATTGGTATAGCTTCTGTATTCGTGCCATCTGTGCCCTGCAGCTCCCATTGGCCCCTCTTGTGATTCTTTTGTTCGTTGGCATGCATGGGTGACTTGTACATTTCACTGGTTGCATTGTGACTTCGTTGCACCTACGGGGAGTTGTACTATGTGGCCAGGGAGCGGTGTACAGGCACTCAGTGGGGCCGTTTACGGTTGATTCGCGATGCCGTACTTCTCACCATGGCGGAATGGTACTTTCCGCCGTGCTTGATGGCGTTAAGTACATGTCCGCTAGGGTCGGAATTCGCGTACCCTTGCGCCATGGTGCTAATTACGGTTTGGCATGGCGCGCGCGCGCGTACTTGGTGCAGTTAGCGTTGGCGTTCACTACGGTGTCGCTAATGGCATCATACTTTACGGTGACGGGTCATAGTCGCACCGAGCGCTATTCGATGGTGGTATTGCATTTCCGCCATCGTTTTTCGATTTCCGCCAGGGTCGTAATGAGGGCCATTGACATTTAAAGGAATTAACCACATTCATGTCCAAGAGTGGGAGAAAAGAGTCTCAATCTTGGCAGGATGGAAAAAAACAAACTCCAGAAATCCAGCAAAGCTGCTGGGGGACTCACTAGGTTAGGAAATCCAGCCTCAACAGAGAATTCTCCCTAACAGTGGGGGGTAACACAAGGGAGACACGTTGCATGAGTGGGGGGTGGTGGGTAAAACAAGGGAGACACGGGGCATGAGCGCGGGGGGTGTGGTGGAACAGGGCAGACACAGGGCATGAGCGGGGGTTGGGGAACAGGGCAGACACGGGGCATGAGCGGGGGGTGGGGGGTAAAAGGGAAGACAAAGGGCATGAGCGGAGGGTGGGGGGGAACAGGGCCCACACGGTGCATGAGCAGGGGGTGGGGGGGAAAGGAGGGAGACACGGGGCATGAGCAGGGGGTGGGGGAAAAGGGGAGAAATGGGGCATGAGCGGGGGGTGGGGGGAAAGGAGGGGGACATGGGGCATGAGCAGGGCGTGGGGGGGAAAGGTGAGCATGAGCGGGGGGTGGGGGGTGGAGGGAGACACGGGCCATGAGTGGGGTTGGGGGGAACAGGGGAGACATGTGGCATGAACGGGGGGGTGGGGGGAACAGGTCAGAAATGGGGCATGAGCGAGGGGGTGGGGGGAACACAAGGGAGAAACGGGCCATGAGCGGGGGTGGAGGGGCAGGGGAGACAAGGGGCATGATCAGAGGGTGGGGGAGAACAGCGGAGACACGGGGCATGAGCGGGGGGTGGGGAAGGGGAGAGAGACATGAGGCATGAGCGGGGGGTGGGGGAAGGGGAGAGACACACGGGGCAGGGGGTGGGGGGAAGGGGAGAGACACACGGGGCATGAGCGGGGAGTGGGGGGAAGGGGAGAGACACACGGGGCTTGAGCGGAGGGTGGGGGGGAAAGGAGGGGGGCATGGGGCGTGAGCGGGGGTGGGGGGGAAAGGAGGGAGACACGGGGCATGAGCAGGGGTGGGGGGGAGTAGGGAGACATGGGGTATGAACGGGGAGTAGGGGAACAGGGGAGACACGGGCATGAGCGGGGGGTGGGGGTAACACAGGAGACATGGGGCATGAGCGGGGGGTGGGGGTAACACAAGGGAGACACGGGGCATGAGCGGGGGGTGGGGGGTAACACAAGAGAGACATCGGGCATGAGCGGGGGGTGGGGGTAACAAAAGGGAGACATGGGCATGAGCTGGGGTGAAGGGTAAAACAAGGGAGACATGGGGCATGAGCGGGGGGTAGGGGAACAGGGGAGACATGGGCATGAGCGGGGGTGGGGGGTAACACAGGAGACATGGGGCATGAGCAGGGGGGTGGGGGTAACACAAGGGAGACACGGGGCATGAGGTGGGGGTAACACAAGGGAGACACAGGGATGAGCCGGGGTGGGGGGGTAACACAAGGGAGACACTGGGCATGAGCAGGGGGTAATACAAGGGAGACACGGGGCATGAGCCGGGGGTGAGGGGTAACAGGGGAGACAGGGCATGAGCAGGTGGTGGGGGGCTACAGGGCACACACGGGGCATGAGCGGGGGGTGGGGGGAACAGGAGAAGGACACGGGGCATGAGCAGGGGGTGGGGGGAAAGGAGGGAGACACGGGGCATGAGCGGGGTGTGGGGGGAAGGGGAGAGACACATGGGGCATGAGTGGGGGGTGGGGGGAAGGGGTGAGACACACAGGGCATGAGCGGGGAGTGGGGGGAAGGGGAGAGACACACGGAGAATGAGCAGGGGGTTGGGGGAAAGGAGGGAGACACGGGGCATGAGCGGGGGGTGGGGGAAGGGGAGAGACACACGGGGCATGAGCGGGGGTGGGGGGAAGGGGAGAGACACACAGGGCATAAGTGGGGAGTGGGGGAAGGGGAGAGACACACGAGGCATGAGCGGGGGATGGGGGTAACACAGGAGTCACGGGGCATGAGCGGGGGGTGGGGGGGAAATGAGGGAGACACAGGGCATGAGCAGGGGGCGGGGGGGAAGGATGGAGACACGGGGCATGAGCAGGGGGTGGGGGAACAGGGAAGACACAGGGCATGAGCTGGGGGTGGGGGGTAACACAGGAGACACAGAGCATGAGTGGGGGGTGGGGGATAGCACAAGGGAGACACGGGGCAAGAGCGGGGGATGGGGGTAACACAAGGGAGACACAGGGCATGAACGGGGGTGGGGGTAACACAAGGGAGATGCAGGGCATGAGTGGGGGGTGTGGGGTAACAGGGGAGACACAGGACATGAGCGGGGGGTGGGGGGTAACACACGGGAGACACGGGGCATGAGCCGGGGGTGGGGGGTAACACAAGGGAGACACGGGGCATGAGCGGGGGGTAACACAAGGGAGACACGGGGCATGAGCAGGGGGTGGGGGTAACAAGGGAGGCACGGTGCATGAGCGGGGGTGGGGGGCAACAGGGGAGACAGGGCATGAGCGGGGGCTGGGTGGGAACAGGGCACAACACGGGGCATGAGCGGGGGTTGGGGGAACAGGAGAAGGACACGGGGTATGAGCGGGGGGTGGGGGAACAGGGGAGACACGGCGCATGAGTGAGGGGGTGGGGGAAAGGAGGGGGACACGGGGCATGAGCGGGGGGTGGGGGGAAGGAGGGGGACATGAGGCATGAGCAGGGAGTGGGGGGGAAGGAGGGAGACACGGGGCATGAGCAGGGGGTGGGGGGGTCACACGAGGGAAACACGGAGCATGAGCGGGGGGTGGGGGGAACACAAGGGAGACACGGGACATGAGCGGAGGGTGGGGGCAACAGGAGACACACGGGACATGAGCGGGGGGTGGGGGGTACACAAGGGAGACAAGGGGCATGAGCGGGGGGGTGGGGTGGAACAGGGGAGACATGGGGCATGGGCGGGGGGGTGGGGGGAACAGGGCAGACATGGGGCATGAGCGGGGGGGGTGGGGGGAACACAAGGGAGACACGGGCCATGAGCGGGGGGTGGGGGGGCAGGGTCGACAAGGGGCATGAGCAGAGGGTGGGGGAGAACAGGGGAGACATGGAGCATGAGCAGGGGGTGGGGGAAGGGGAGAGAGACACGGGGCATGAGCGGGGGTGGGGGAAGAGGAGAGACACACGGGGCTTGAGCTGGGGGTGGGAGGAAGGGGAGAGACACACGGGGCATGAGCGGGGGGTGGGGGGGAAGGAGGGGGCACAGGGCATGAGCCGGGGGTGGGGGGTAAAGGAGGGAGACACGGTGCATGAGCAGGGGTGGGGGGAGTAGGGAGACACGGGGCATGAGCGGGTAGTGGGGGAACAGGGGAGACACGGGGCATGAGCGGGGGGTGGGGGTAACACAAGAGACATGGGGCTTCAGCGGGGGGTGGGGGGTACACGAGGGAGACACGGGGCATGAGCGGGGGGGTGGGGTGGAACAGGGGAGACACGGGGCATGAGCGAGGGGGTGGGGTAACACAAGGGAGACATGAGGCATGAGCGGGGGATGGGGGTAACACAAGGGAGACATGGGGCATGTGCAGGGGGTGGGGGTAACACAAGGGATACACGGGGCATGAGCAGGGGGTGGGGGAACAGGGGAGACACAGGGCGTGAGCGGGGGGTGGGGGAGTAACACGAGGGAGACACGGAACATGAGTGGGGGTGGGGGTAACACAAGGGAGACACGTGGCATGAGTGGGGTGGGGGTAACACAAGGGAGACACGGGGCATGAGCGGGGGTGGGGGGTAACACAAGGGAGACACGGGTCATGAGTGGGGGTGGGGGGGAAGGGGAGAGACACATGGGGCATGAGCAGGGGGTGGGGGTAAATGAGGGAGACACAGGGCATGAGCGGGGGTGGGGGGTAGGGGAGAGACACATGGGCATGAGCGGGGGTGGGGGAAGGGGAGAGACACACAGGGCATGAGCGGGGAGTGGGGGGAGGGGAGAGACACACGGGGCATGAGCGGGGGATGGGGGTAACACAGGAGACACGGGGCATGAGCGGGGGGTGGGGGGGAAGGAGGGAGACACGGGGCATGAGCGGGGGGTGGGGGAACAGGGGAGACATGGGGCATGAGCGGAGGATGGGGGTTAACACAGGAGACACAGGGCATGAGCGGGGGGTGAGGGGTAACACAAGGGAGACATGGGGCAAGAGCGGGGGGTGGGGGTTACACAAGGGAGACACGGGGCATGAACGGGGGGTGGGGGGTAACACAAGGGAGACACGGGGCATGAGTGGGGGGTTTGGGGTAACAGGGGAGACACAGGGCATGAGCGCGGGGTAGGGGGTAACACACGGTAGACACGGGCATGAGCCGGGGGTGGGTGGTAACACAAGGGAGACATGCGGCATGAGCGGGGGTAACACAAGGGAGACACAGGTCATGAGCGGGGTGGGGGGTAACAAGGGAGACACGGGGCATGAGCGGGGGGTGGGGGATCAGGGGAGACACGGCGCATGAGCGGGGGAGTGGGGGGGAAAGGAGGGGGACATGGGGCATGAGCGGGGGTGGGGGGGAAGGAGGGGGACACGAGGCATGAGCGGGGGGTGGGGGGGAAGGAGGGAGACACGGGGCATGAGCAGGGGGTGGGGGGTAACACGAGGGAAACACGGAGCATGAGCGGGGGTGGGGGGAACACGAGGGAGACACGGGACATGAGCGGAGGGTGGGGGCAACAGGAGACACACGGGGCATGAGCGGGGGGTGGGGGGTACACGAGGGAGACACGGGGCATGAGCGGGGGGGTGGGGTGGAACAGGGGAGACACGGGGCATGAGCGGGGGATGGGGGTAACACAAGGGAGACATGGGGCATGAGCGGGGGGTGGGGGTAACACAAGAGACATGGGGCTTGAGCGGGGGGTGGGGGGTAACACAAGGGAGACTCGGGGCATGAGCGGGGGTTGGGGGGTAACACAAGGGAGACATCGGGGATGAGCAGGGGGTGGGGTAACAGAAGGGAGACGCGGGCATGAGCGGGGGTGAAGGGTAACACAAGGAAGACACGGGGCATGAGCGGGGAATGGGGGGTAACAGGGGAGACACAGGGCATGAGCAGGGTTTAACACAAGGGAGACACGGGGCATGAGCCGGGGTGGGGGGAACAGGAGAAGGACACAGGGCATGAGCGGGGGGTGGGGGTAAAGGAGGGAGACACGGGGCATGAGTGGGGGTGGGGGGAAGGGGAGAGACACACAGGGCATGAGCGGGGAGTGGGGGGGAAGGGGAGAGACACACGGGGCATGAGCAGGGGGTGGGGGGAAATGAGGGAGACACAGGGCATGAGCGGGGGTGGGGGGTAGGGGAGAGACACATGGGCATGAGCGGGGGTGGGGGGAAGGGGAGAGACACACAGGGCATGAGCGGGGAGTGGGGGGAGGGGAGAGACACACGGGGCATGAGCGGGGGATGGGGGTAACACAGGAGACACGGAGCATGAGCGGGGGTGGGGGGGAAGGAGGGAGACACGGGGCATGAGCGGGGGATGGGGGTTAACACAGGAGACACAGGGCATGAGCGGGGGGTGAGGGGTAACACAAGGGAGACATGGGGCAAGAGCGGGGGGTGGGGGTAACACAAGGGAGACACGGGGCATGAACGGGGGTGGGGGGTAACACAAGGGAGACACGGGGCATGAGTGGGGGGTGTGGGGTAACAGGGGAGACACAGGGCATGAGCGCGGGGTGGGGGGTAACACACGGTAGACACGGGCATGAGCCGGGGGTGGGTGGTAACACAAGGGAGACATGCGGCATGAGCGGGGGGTAACACAAGGGAGACACGGGGCATGAGCGGGGTGGGGGGTAACAAGGGAGACACGGGGCATGAGCAGGGGATGGGGGGTAACAGGGGAGACAGGGCATGAGCAAGGGGTGGGTGGGAACAGGGCACACACGGGGCATGAGTGGGGGTGGGGGGAACAGGAGAAGGACACGGGGCATGAGCGGGGGGTGGGGGAACAGGGGAGACACGGCGCATGAGCGGGGGAGTGGGGGGGAAAGGAGGGGGACATGGGGCATGAGCGGGGGTGGGGGGGAAGGAGGGGGACACGAGGCATGAGCGGGGGGTGGGGGGTAAGGAGGGAGACACGGGGCATGAGCAGGGGGTGGGGGGTAACACGAGGGAAACACGGAGCATGAGCGGGGGTGGGGGGAACACGAGGGAGACACGGGACATGAGCGGAGGGTGGGGGCAACAAGAGACACACGGGGCATGAGCGGGGGGTGGGGGGTACACGAGGGAGACACGGGGCATGAGCGGGGGGTGGGGTGGAACAGGGGAGACACGGGGCATGAGCGAGGGGTTGGGGTAACACAAGGGAGACATGAGGCATGAGCGGGGGATGGGGGTAACACAAGGGAGACATGGGGCATGAGCGGGGGGTGGGGGTAACACAAGGGATACACGGGGCATGAGCAGGGGGTGGGGGAACAGGGGAGACACAGGGCGTGAGCGGGGGGTGGGGGAGTAACACGAGGGAGACACGGAACATGAGTGGGGGTGGGGGGTAACACAAGGGAGACACGTGGCATGAGTGGGGTGGGGGTAACACAAGGGAGACACGGGGCATGAGCGGGGGTGGGGGGTAACACAAGGGAGACACGGGTCATGAGTGGGGGGTGGGGGGTAACAGGGGAGACACAGGGGATGAGCGGGGGTGTGGGGGAACAGGGCACACACGGGGCATGAGCAGGGGGTGGGGTGAAAGGAGGGAGACATGGGGCATGAGCGGGGGGTGGGGGGGAAAGGAGGGGGACATGGGGCATAAGCAGGGGGTGGGGGGAAAGAGGGGGACACGGGGCATGAGCGGGGGTGGGGGAACATGAGGGAGACATGGGGCATGAGCGGGGGGGTGGGAAGGAACAGGGGAGACATGTGGCATGAGCGAGGGGGTGGGGGGAACAGGGCAGACATGGGGCATGAGCGAGGGGTGGGGGGAACACGAGGGAGACACGGGCCATGAGCGGGGGTGGGGGGGAAAGGGGAGACACGGAGCATGCGCGGGGGGTGGGGGGAAAGGAGGGAGACACAGGGCATGAGCGGGGGGTGGGGAGAACACGAGGGGGACACGGGGCATGAGTGGGGTGGGGGGTAACACAAGGGAGACATGGGGCATGAGCGGGGGTTGGGGGTAACACAAGGGAGACACGGGGCATGAGCGGGGGGGTGGTAATAGGGGAGACACAGGGCATGAGCGGGGGTGGGGGGAACAGGGCACACACGGGGCATGAGCAGGGGATGGGGGGAAGGAGGGAGACACGCGGCATGAGCAGGGGTGGGGGGAACAGGGGAGACATGGGGCATGAGCGGGGGGTGGGGGGGAAATGAGGGGGACACGGGGCATGAGCGGGGGGTGGGGGGAAGGAGTGGGACACGGGGCAAGAGCGGGGGTGGGGGGAACATGAGGGAGACACGGGGCATGAGCTGGGGGTGGGGGGGAATAGGGGAGACATGTGGCATGAGCGGGGAGGGTGGGGGGAACAGGGCAGACACGGGGCATGAGCGGGGGGGGGTGGGGGAACACGAGGGAGACACGGGCCATGAGCAGGGGGGTGGGGGGGACAGGGGAGACACGAAGCATGAGCGGGGGGTGGGGGGAGGGGGAGAAAGACATGGGGCATGAGCAGGGGGTGGGGGGAAAGGAGGGAGACACGGGGCATGAGCGGGGGAGTGGGGAGAACACGAGGGAGACACGGGCCATGAGCGGGGGGGTGGGAGGAAATGGAGAGACACACAGGGCATGAGCGGGGGTGGGGGGAAGGGGAGAGAGACACGGGGCATGAGCGGGTGGTGGGGGTGAACAAGGGAGACCCGGGTCATGAACGGGGGGTGGGGGGGAAGGAGGGAGACACGGGACATGAGCGGGGGGAATGGGAAGGAGAAACGGAGCATGAGCGGGGGTGGGGGGAAAAGGAGGGAGACACAGGGCATGAACGGGGGGTGGGGGGAATGGGAGGAACACACAGAGCATCAGCAGGGGGTGGGTGGGCAACAGGGGAGATACGGGCCATGAGCGGGGGCTGGGGGAAAGGGGAGAGAGACAGGAGGGCCTGCGCCTCACCGCCTTGAAAGAAACACTACTGCCTACAGGTACACTCGTGGCCAATGCAGAGCCGACGCAGCCCACGTCTACACTGTGCAGGCAGCAGATCCCGCTCCTATTGACAAAGCCTCTCATGCGACAAACAAAGATGGCGGGCGTCTCTGAAAATAGACACACTGCACGCTTCACGGCAGCCAATAGTAAAGCTTGTCAGATGTCCGTGGACATCACGCAAGCTGCTTGCCCAATCCCCGTCCTGTCCGCGGAGCGAACAGAGAAGTGTCCGCGAAGTGAACACAGACATCACTAATTTTTTCTGACCTACTTTTTGGTCATTTAAAAAAAAAAACTGGACGGATATTCACCAAATTTGCAAAAGCACGCTTTCGGGACCAAGCCGCTGCTCCTGATCCAAATTTGGTGAAAATCCGTCCAGCAGTTTGAGCTGTAAGCGTGAGCAAAGTTTTTTTCCCATTCAGTCTATGAGAAAAAAATGTTGGGACCCCCTATAACTTTGCCCCCCCTCACCAAACTTTGCAAAAAAATTCAAAGTGGGCCATATACTTTTTTTTCAAAGTTTGGTGAGGATTCGTCCAGGGGTAGCGAAGTTATAAACCGCCCAAAAGTGCTCTTGCTATGGAAACGCCAACTGAACCATAACTACCATGGCCATGTAAAATATTTATATATATATATATATATATATATATATATATATATATATATATATTCAGTGAAAAAACTTTGTTAAAGGGACGTTATGGTTAAGTTGCGCTGCTAAAAACCTTTCAAATTCAGTGAAAAAACTTTGTTAAAGTGACGTTAAGGTTAAGTTGCGCTGATAAAAACCTATGAAATTCAGTGAAAAAACTTTGTCAAAGGGACATTATGGCTCCAAGTAAAACCGAAAAACCCTTGAAATTCGCCAGTTATGGTAAGCTAAGCAACCATAACTCACGCCACCCCCGTGCACTGCTAAGACTAACACCCAAGACATCAAAGATGACATCACAAATGTCATTGATGACATCACTGATGACATCACGTGTCTGGCTCACTCTTTTGTCTTTTGCCGACATATCTATGCCACATGGCTTTCTTCAGTAACAGTAAGAAACAAATGTTTTTATTTTATTTGTAGATGTATTCTTCAAGTAGGTTCTTACAGTAATTCCCTTAGAGTCCAGTCACATCATATGAAACATATACATACGGGAAGACACAAGCTTGAAAGACAGCAATCCTTTTTGTGCATAAAGATAATCAATAGACTTATGAGCACTTTCTGATAGTTCTGTTGTTTTTTTTTTATGGCTGTACTTTCCCTGTATATGGTCATATTTGTATACATTGTACTCACACTACTTTCCTTAGGGTCCAATCACATCAAGTGATACATATACCTAGGGTAAATAGCAGCTTTGAAACAGAGCAATCATTTATTTTCATGAAAATAATCAGTTAAATTATGAATTGTTTCTGCTACTACTTGTGCTTTTTTGCTAACTTCACTTTCCCTGTATATACCCATATTGGTATGTGTTCTTGTGTCTTTGTGTTTTGTCTATAGTAATGCAATTATGTAATACATGTGTTTTATTAGCTACTTATTACATATTTCACAGTACACAAAAATCTATTAAGAAAACAATTATCATATCATTATTCAACATATTAACATTACGAATATTATAGCTTCATCTTGTACACTGCACACAATGGTATGTTTCTGTATGAGTTGCTTAGTATACTAGATAGAACCCCATAATAGAATGCTATTTATATCAATGCATCGTTCAATGCACTAATTAGGGTATGATATTTATTGCAATGATCCTTGACACTTGTTTCGCAACATTATAATAAGAATCCCTTGTACACATATTCAATGAAAAGTACATACACATGTGATGTCATCAGTGATGTCATCAATGACATTTGTGATGTTATCTTTGATGTCCTGGGTGTTACTCTTAGCAGTGCACGGTGGTGGCGCGAGTTATGGTTGCTTAGCTTACCATAACTTGCGAATTTCACGGGTTTTTCGGTTTTACTTGGAACCATAACGTCCCTTTGACAAAGTTTTTTCACTGAATTTCATACGTTTTTATCAGCGCAACTTAACCATAACGTCCCTTTAACAAAGTTTTTTCACTGAATTTGAAACGTTTTTAGCAGCGCAACTTAACCATAACGTCCCTTTAACAAAGTTTTTTCACTGAATTTCATTGGTTTTTAGCAGTACAACTTAACCATAACGTCCCTTTAATGAAGTTTTTTCACTGAATTTCATAGGTTTTTAACAGCGCAACTTAACCATAACGTCCTTTTAACAACGTTTTTTCACTGAATTTCATAGGTATTTAGTAGTGCAACTTAACAATCATGACTTTGCCTTTATATACATGTCATATGGAACTGACTGAATCTCTTCTACTGTACTTGATGTCCGCGAACTCATTTAATGTTTTCGGACATGTTCGAAGAACAGTACCAATACCTAAAAACTCTGGGGGGGTATGTTTGATTGTTATATCATAACATAGGAACATTTGACAAATTCAAAAAGGAGCACACAAACACATTATATGTACTAATACATAAGAAATGTAACCCATATATATAACACACTAACCATTCATTTAAATGCACTATGTTCTAAAATGGAATATACCACAAGAAGATAAATTGGCTTCCAACATAATTACCTCACAAACACGACAGAACTGAGAGCAAGAGCAAATCCACTGAGTACATAGGACATATCTTACCTGAAATAGTAAGTGTACTTAATTTTATTCATATATTTATAAACTTTCTGTATTAGATAAAAAAATATATTATCTTATTTTTTTTTCTCTCACAGAAATGTCTAGTACTCTGGAATGGCTAGAGGAGCATTTCCCACATGAAGAAATGTCACAAGATAGTGAAACTAATGGTAAACACTTTATAATATAAACCATTTAATTATTATTATTTTGTATACATTTAACATATATATATTTTTTTTGTACAGAGCATACCAAAATAGAAAATACTTCAGAAAAACCTGTTATGGATAACACTTTTCATAGTATAGAAGAAAAAATGGATTTATTGTTGACTAATTTTAATAATTTGAAAACTTTTGTGGAAGATCATTTTAAACCAAAAACCTCGTACCATTGCCCCACATGTACTTGTCCCTCCTCACCTTATCCCAGTCAATTATCCCCAAACCCTCTCCATAACCCAAAACGTTTTGATGAGACTTCCATCCCTTCTTCACCTAATAACAATCATGTTGAAACCCCTAATTCTCCTGTTTTTGTTTCTGTTTCTGCCTCACCTTCTCTGTCATAAATTATTAATATATGTTAAATAAAGTAAAATTTTTATATTGTGTTGTAAATAGTTTAATTTAAAAAAAAAAAACAATGTATGTGTCCGCGGACAGTGCAGGTGTTCTGAAATGTTCGTAAATAAATGAAAATGGAGGTGTCCTGAAGAACACTATACCTGTTCGTACTGTTCGCTAGCAAGATGAAACTATTCTAAGAACACACGCAGTGTCCTGGAATGCACGTAAAAAATAATAATTAAAGTGTCCTAAAGAACACTATATCTGTCCATAGTGTTCGCTATCAAGTTTAAACTGTTCTAAGAACACAATTGGTGTCCTGAAATGTTCGTACGTAAACGAAAATGGAGGTGTCCTGAAGAACACTATACCTGTTCGTAGTGTTCGCTAGCAAGTTCAAACTGTTCTAAGAACACACGCGGTGTCCTGAATTGTTCATAATTAAACGAAAATGGAGGTGTCTTAAAGAACACTATACCTGTCCGTACTGTTCGCTAGCAAGTTGAAACTGTTCTAAGAACACAATTGGTGTCCTGAAATGTTCATACATAAACGAAATTGGACGTGTCCTGAAGAACACTATATTTGTCCTTACTGTTCGCTAGCAAGTTTAAATTGTTCTAAGAACACACGCAGTGTCCTGAAATGTTCGTTTCACGTGTGACGCAATTTTAATTAGTTCAGGACCTGAACAGTGTCCGTAGAACATCAACGCGCATGCGCTAGCCAATCTCCGTGCATTTGGTGTCCTGCGGACATGCGCTTCCTTCGCGGACTTGTTCGTGAACAGATCATATGACCGCGCCCACGCTGATCGCGTGTTCTGAATGCAGACACTGTTCGTGTCCCCGAACAAATTAAAAGTACATTTTCAATTAATCCATAATATTTTTCAATAAAATCTCACCATGGCAAAAGTCCCACAAAGTAATCCTGAGTTTCTACATACCTTTTGAAACTTTTTGAACTTTTTTTTGTGTTCGATCTGACCGCGGACAGCGCGCATGTCCGCGGACCGCGCACAAGCACCCCTATAAAAGACCACGCCCTAGAGCTTATTCTCATTGTGTTTCTGGCTATTCTTCAGAACACAGCGATTTTTGCTGCCACCTGCAAAATTACAACATCATCGAGATGGCATCCCTGGCTGCTGAACTGCCACCTGGTGCTGCACCTGCTTCAGCACCACCCCCATCCCCTCCACCACCACCACCTCCCCAAGGGCCTGAAGAGGGGAACAGGAGTGAGGATGCAGAGGAGGAAGAAGAGGATGATGAGAATGACGTAGAGGAAATCCCTACTAACCGCACTAGGCGTGAGTCTTGGGTGTGGCGGTTATTTACCATTCATGGGAATGTTCCTAAGGCTCGTGTGAACTGTGTTACCTGCAATGAGTGCAAAATGATACTCAGTCGCGGGAAGCACGGTAAGTACAGCTTTGGGACTGCTAATATGAAGCGACACCTCAGGTCATTTCACTCTAGGGCTATTTGCAGGGTTGTACCTTGCGAAGAACGTAGCAGGTTGATTTCCTCTACTTCATCCTCTGTTTCTGATTCTGTCACCACAAGGACCACGTCTGTGGGACAGCGTCTTCCTCAAGCTGCCTCACAGGCCATACATAATGCTGATGATCCTTACCTTTCGAGGGTCACAGTTGTATGTATGTACTGTGACACAGTGCTCTGCAGGGGGGAGCCACTTCGTAGTGCTTTTGAGACTATCGTCTCAGAGCACGAGAAGATCTGCTCACTACCCAAATAAAACCCACTCTACATCTTCCTTTCTCAGCTCGCCCTTTCTTATCCCTGTGGGTGGTGTCCCCCTCTTTACCTTCCTTTCCCCTCCTCTCCTAGTGTGTCGTGTATGAAAAACCAAAAAAAATAGAAAATATCAAAAATCAACCAAAAAAATAAGGCTCTTTTCAGAGCCCCCTTTCACAGTTAAAAAATAGAAGTGAAAATAAATTAAGCAGGGCCCTTTGTATTTTTTAGAAGTCCGCGGACAGTTCGCAAACATTTAAAAAATTGGGTTGCTACCCTATCACAAACATTGCAATTTTCTCTGGGAGGAAGTGGTGGCTCTGAAAAGAGCCTTTGGGAGGTGTTTGTAAGTAAGTCAAAAATTATAAATGCTTAACACCTACTTCAAAATGGATGTTGTAATTCCAAAAAAGGTTGCAATGCATTTTGTACATTTCTCAGAAAAACCTGATTGCCACCATAAGTAAGATAGACTCCATCTTTGCGAAAAATGTTTGTACTACGAAACAGAATATTTTAATTGTGAAAAGAAGACAAAATCTTTTAGAAATGCACAAACAGCTTTATTAACATTGTGCCTTGCTTTTTCCATTTGTGGACCAAATGAAGAAGAACGAAGCCACATTTGTCTCTGTGCAATCCGTGAAAATATCACTTGAGAATTAGGAAACATGTCCATAACCTTCCCAAGTCCTTCTTTCATAGCAAATTGCAAAGAAATTCCAGTCACATGTCCTAAACTGTTCCCTCCACAATGAATTACAATTATGTCTGGATGTTGCTCTGTCTCCAAAGTAGCACAGAGAGGTAGCAAGTCCAATCACTTCTTTCCACGTACTCCATGCCAGTGTACTTCCACATGTGGGAATCCAAGATCTACAGCTACTCCACAGCTTTCTGCATGCACCTTCAACCAATATATCCATGAATCTCCCAAAATCCATACAATCTTTTTCCTAAAATACACAGACATAGCTATCTGTTGTTCTCTCAGCAAAAACAGTATGTGAGAAACTCTCTTCTGGCACAACACACCCACTAAACTTTCCTGACCAATCCCTTTCAGTACTCATTCTCATTTGCATGACTTCTGAACCCAAAAATCCCTGGATGTAACTCCCGATGTCTGCGACCTACCGCCATGTCCGCGGACATATCGTAACATGAACAGCCCTTCTACCATTTCCACTTCACTCTCTCTGCCAATCCCTCATTGGATGTAGCTAAGAAGTCACATGACCATGCACCAATCACATTCAAGACCTCTACATCTAACTGCATCATCATAGATCAGCACTGCAAATGTACTGTGAATCTCTCTGAGTACAAGTGTCATATCATTGGCAAGCACCATCTACCAGAAATACTGTACAAGTCTCCAAGATTTCTACTTGCAGCTCCATGCATATCCATATGCATGAACACAAACTTCAGGTATGCATATTTTCTGTACAGTAGATGAACACATTTTCAAACAGACTTTTACCTTGTGTAATCTGTAAAATGAATTTACTGTATTTTTTCAATTTCCTAAAATCAACTATCACTTATAAACCTTTATACTATTTACTTTCTTTATACACACACACTCAAATCATGTTAAACTAACATTTTTTAAATGAAATATATAGACTACAAATATTGAAACAAAATTGCATGCAAGCACAATCTATGTTTAAATCTTTTAAAAAAATACTTATACAATTTCATATTTTTTTGTTTTTATTTATTTATTTACTTAGTTACTTTAATTTAGACATGACATTGAGGCGCTATTACCTAGAACAGCTTAGTTACAGAAATAGTGGTATTCACTGGTATATTATAAAATTCACAAGACATAGTAAAGATATTTTTTTTGCTACAGTTAGTCATTCAATACAATGTGTTCATTAAGAACACATCATATGTACTGAACTGATGCAATGTATCTTATGTAAATGAATTAGTTTAATGGTTTTAAAGAAGGCACTGAGGATTTCAATTAAAAAAATCAATATCTAAATTAAAAACAGCGCTATATACAAACAAAGCTACTAATTTGAAGCTTTTACAATTGCAGTGAAGACCAGTCTCCTGAAAAGAAGCAGCCGAATTCGAAGAACAAAGAAGAACTAAGAAGTTACCTGTTAATTTAAGAACAAAAGTAAGTAGAATATCACCATAATATTTGTATTATTACTCAAACATACTATAAAGTTAATACAAGCTATTTCTGTGCCTAAAAATAGAGATTGTGTACCATTTTGTCCAAAAATCTCCATGCCTTAAACAGCGATTTACAGCCAGAATGGCCCACAAATTCCTATTTTCGGACACACAAATTACCCAACTGAACCGCTACAATTGTCATATTATAGAACAAACAACTGCTTTAATTGTATACATTAGATTTACTATTTGTACTTTTCCACACCACTAGCTTACTTTTTTTTTGTCATCTGAACCCCAGTTTAGTAACACATAAATTCAAGAATACCTATCCCTACTAGTTGTAGTTCCCAATGCACAATCACACACCATTACATACATCTTTATCATCTTACTCAAACACTCATGCACACAGCACACATACATTGCAGAACACCCCAACCCATACCTTCTTTATTTTTTTCAACAGACCCTAAAGAATGCCTACCAAAAGTCAAGTCCGTAGAAAGCAACGCAAAAGTAGAGCAAATGAAAATAAAAGTGTCCAACATAAGCATCCATCTCTAGCAGAATTTGTTAAAAAAGTTGAAACAAAACAGCTAATACAGTCATTTAGTGAAACACAAGAAGTTTCAAGTACAAAAACTTTGCCTCCTCTATCAAAATGCAAAACAAACCATAAAACAATTAACAGAAAATCAGCTATCACTACAGATAAAACTACTTCTTTAAATTTTAATATAGTGCAAAGTAAGCATACCAAGAAAAGTATTTTAGCCAAAATGTACCATCACAAAGTCCTTCAAAATCTTATAAAAACAGGAGAGAAATGAGGTTCAATGCTTAAAACCTATTGTAGACAATTAATCTTAGAAGCGTTGATGGACAGTGCAATTCTTCTCAAAAGAATGTTATTTATTTTACTGTTAAACAAAATGAAACCGCTAACAAAACTAATAACTAAATTACAAAAAAGACTTCCCAATAAGCAAAATGTCAACAGGAAGAACTTCTTAAGTATCTGCGGAGGTGAATGGAATCACACTACGAGCACAGAACCATATTTTAATGAAGAAGCGTACAAACAAAAGCAAACAAATACAATTGCCATACATAGCAGTGGTCGAGGTTATGAAAAAGTGAATAATACCATAATGGAACAAGAAGTACCCCTTACAAAAATATGCCCTGAAAACTTAGAATTACCCCTCCATTCAACTGAATCAGAACGTCGAGTGTACAAATGGCCATGCACGTCAATGTGTAACATTCCCAAACAATGTTTCAAATCTTTACGCCAATTCCTCAATAAATATGTAAAAAGCAAAGACAAAATCAAAATTAAATTACTGCAAAATATGGATACCTGTCCAGTGCGCAAGTACACAGGACTACAAGGACATTCATTGGCCTGCATTACAGGATCTCCTTGTAAAACCACTTTCCATGATATCAAAAGGATATCAACACATCATTCAACTATAAGAAATCTAGTCTATGAACTGTAGTATGCTAAAAGTCCTGCTTTAGCACTAGCAAAGTTAAATAACATCCTTCTACATGGTACAGCGAAAGACCTACTTGAAGAAATTCACTATATCCAGAAAAAATATTTTGGAAGTGAAAGCCATTTACAGAATGAAATAGCTTTAAACCAATTAAGCAACAATTCTACACATGGCAACCTTTTGCTAAACACATACAAAAAAGAAATACTAACATTTAAAAGTACATCAGCTGAAGTACCAAACCATGTATGTGTATGTTGCTGTAGAACTTTTTATAAAAGTAACACAACAACTGTAGACCTGTCATACAAAATAGAAGACAATGAAGATTCTAAATGGTTTGAATTAGCTCTCTACCTTGTAGCAGAAAACAAATATGAAATAACTGAGCCCTTAATACTTTGCAGTTACTGCACTACAAAACTTGACAACAACCAAACTCCTTCACGTGCTATCACAAATAATTTGGAATTATACCCAGTACCAAAACCCCTACAACAACTTAATTTATATGAGAGCATCATAATTCAAACAGTACACCCATTTCAAGCAATAATACACCTACAACCAAAAACAGCAAAAATTACCTCCCTCTGAATTGGTAAGAGGCATTCGTGGAAAAGTAGTTTATTTACCATTAGATCTAAAAGAAAATGTGCATACTCTAGGAGTGCAACGTCCAATGCAGCAATCTTTAATTATCTTAGTAAATGGAGTACCTACAAAAGACAAAAGAATATGGCAACAGCTGGTAGATTTATATAAAGTTAGACAAGCCTTCCAATATCTTAAAGAGAATAATGAATATTACAAAGTAATTAATATTGAAGAAAACTTGAAAGATACAACTGAAATAATTCAAGAAACACAAGAAGCTGGTCAATCTGAGCTACTAGATCCTGCTACAATATCAAATACTTTAGACCATTATACAATTCATCTTTTGCACTCTAGTGACACCGTAGAAGATGTACTGGAAACGTACCAAATGCGTCAAACAAAAGGATCGCCAATCAGCATATGGGAAAAAAGTATAGAAGCATGTGCTTTTCCTCTACTCTTTCCTACTGGCAAAAGAGGAAGGTATGATGATGGACCTATTCAAATATCAGATTCAGAATACTGCTCATTACGGATGTATTCTGAAGATCCCAGATTTAGACAAAATGTGGAATACATATTCCACCTACTCTTTGAAAGTGAACTAGCAACTTTATGTTACAGAGTTGCACACATATTAAAATCAGGATCACACTTTCAAAATATGACAGCTACACAATTATTAGAAATAGTGCAACAAAAGGATGAGGTTTTACAATCAAATATTACAAATCTATTAGCAAATATGCATGGTACTAAAGAGTACTGGTTTCAACGTCATGGAGATGTACGTTGTATGATCAGAAACCTTGGCCCACCCACTTGGTTTGTTACATTAAGTTGTGCAGAATATGCATGGGAAGATTTACATGATTTCCTACGCATATCAAATAAAAACAAAACAAACATAGATATACTAACACCTGGAGAACTTTGTTCTTTGGATCCTGTTAATGTTTCAAGATATTTTCACCATCGCTTCATTGCTATGCTACATTTTATTTGTAATAAAACTGTTCCTCCCCTTGGAGAAGTGCAACACTTCTTTTGGAGAAAAGAATACCAAGCCAGAGGAACACCACATATCCACATGCTTTTATGGATTAAAGATGCTCCTAAATTTGGTCAAGACAGTAATGCCACTGTTTTACAGTTTATTGAAAAATATGTCACTTGTGAAATTCCATCAGAAGCCACAAATAGTGATCTTCATGCACAAATTTTACAATTTCAAGACACAAATGTGGAAAATATTGTCGTTGCAAATACAAAAACAAGGGGAAATACTGCACCAAATGCCGATTTTGTTTCCCTAGACCAGTTACAAATACAGGTCAAGTGAACAACCTCATGTCTTCAGTTAGATATAGTGTTAAAGGTAAGTCACCTAAAAATACATATTGCATAAAAAGAAAAGAAGAAGAAAAATGTATCAATGATTATAATGCAATCATTGCCCACTTATGGAATGCAAACATAGATGTGCAGTACATTGCAGACAACTCTACTGCAGTTGCACGATATGTCACAGCATACTTAACTAAAGCAGAAAAGATAGAGCTCCAAGACCTCTGGAATGACCTGTCATCAGATAAAACAGTGTCTCAGATATTATACAGCTTGGGCATAAAAATGCTCACCCATAGAGAATGTGGATCATATGAAGCAGCTGATCGTTTAACTGGTACTGCATTGTATGGTAAATCTGAAAATATAGTATGGCTAAGTCTTGGTCCAGCTAAATTTAGAAAAAGAGTTCTAAAATCATATGAAGATATAGAAACAATAGCCAAACATGATCCCAACAGCCAAGCCATTTTAAAAAACAATTTATTGGACACATACTACCCAAACAGAAGTAATACTTTGGAAAACATGTGTCTATACCACATAGCTCAAAACTACACATACAAAAATAATATGAAACCTGATGAAAAAAAAGGTAAATATAGAGTGACAAACTGTGAAGGCAGCTTAGTTAAACTCACTAAACCACATTTAAGTAATCATATCAAATTGTCATTAAAGACTCCTCAACCTAAAGAAGTATATTACATGTCCCTGCTACAACTCTTCAAACCATGGAGAAAAGAAGAACACACACTAGATAACTATGACTCATATGAGGATGATTTCAAAGCAAATGAAAGCACTATAACTGATGTAAACTTTACACAGTACAAAACAATGTTGCACAATGAACAGCAACACGAAGAAGAACTCCAAGCCAAACTAGATAAGGACACTCCTAACAGTAGTCAACCTTCTGTAACAGGAAGCCAAGAACCACTGGGAGAACCACTAATAATAAATGAGGCAGAATTAGCTATGATAGAAGTAGAAAACACCATGTGTCAGTATGAAGATAAAGAAGACTTAACTATACTACAATCAAAACTAAACAATGTGCAAAGTAGCATTTTTCAAGAAGTAACAAAACAAATTGCACATGGTGTAAAACATGAAAATAAAGAATGTTCCTGCCATATTTATAAACCTATACTACTGTACGTCAGTGGTGAAGCTGGTTCAGGCAAAAGATTCCTAATCAAAATCATTAGTAAGTTCTTTCAACAATTGACAAACAACAAACTGTCAGCTGTTGTCACTATCCCCACAGGTTTAGCTGCCTACAACATAGGTGGTGTTACATTTCACCGATTACTACTATTACCAGTAGAACACCAGAACAAATTAGACTATTACAAACTTTCTGCAGAAGCTGCAATGGAATTACGCAGAGTATTGAAACAAATGAAAATGCTACTAATAGATAAAGTGAGCATGGTCTCCAACCTGATGTTAGCTTTGATTCACCTCAGATTACAAGAAGTACTCAAAACAGACTATGAAGAGCTCTTTGCAGGAAAACACATTATTGTTTTTGGAGATCTGCTTCAATTAACACTAGTAAAAGGTGAGCCTATTTTTAAAACATTAGGACACAAACTCTGCCGTAAAACTGTTGGCAGCATTGGAAATGTCAACCTTTGGCAACATTTCCAATACAGAGAATTAACAAAAAACATGCAGCAATCTGCAGATCTCACTTATGCCAACATTTTAAAAAGTATCAGAGTTGGTATACTTTCTAAAGAAGCAGAAGCAATATTGAAAACCCGGCACATTAATGCACTTTATGGCGATAATGCATGTGTTACAGATGTTATGGAACAATTAGCCCACAAAAATGTCAATTTTACGGCCTTAATGCCAACTCTTGCAAGCTGTTTCAAATTTAATGAAATCATGCTAAGTAAAGAAATGCAACCAATCATGGAAATTAGCGCCACAGACAAACTAGATGTACATGGTATGACACTACCCATGTGTGACCAAGCCACAACAAGACTAAATAGTTTAGAAAAATATATCTCAAACACTGCAGGCTTAGAAAAGATATTAAAATTATCCTTAAATTGCAGAGTAATGCTTAAACGTAACCTTGACGTGGACCAAGGACTAGTTAATGGAGCACTGGGTACAGTTGTTGGCTTTCAAACATACCCACGCGACAACAAAATTCAGTTTGTCAATATACTATTTCACAAACTTTCAGAAGTAAAAAGGATAGGACGCTCAACAGCTAGATTCCTTCTCTTCAAAGATATGTATGTACGCAGAGAATAATTTTCTCTAACTCTTGCATACGCAGTCACGATTCATAAATCACAAGGTCTTACCCTAGACAAAGCAATGATAGATATTGGTAACACAGTCTTTAAAGAAGGCATGAGCTACGTAGCACTATCACGCTTACGTACACTTGACGGTCTATTTCTAATCAACTTTGATGCAAGTAAAATAAACGCTGATATTCCTTGCATTTTAGAATACAATAGACTACGCTCACTATACACACCCCACCTAAACACATATTCTGTTCCACAAAAAGTAAAACGTTATAAAAGAAAAATAAATCAAACAGAAATGCAACAGGATGTCACTGCAAATCCTCCAAAGAGAGTAAAAGAAACTAATACTTCATTAAGTACCACAAGCAAAAAAGAATCAATTAGGGAAAGTAAACCAGGTACTTCTTTAAAGAAGGAAGACTAACTCCAAAAAAAGCAGTTAGATACAGAACTACCTGGACCATTTAAATTCTCAAATAAAGTTGGTGTAAGTTGCTACGCAAATGTAGCAATGAATATTCTATTTCAATTACCACCAATTGTTGACAACATTTACTTACACAGTACAGACCCATTGAGTTTGCAAATGTTAGTACTTCACAGAAATGCAGCAATCAATCCTGACAACACGTATAGTGTTTATGGAATAAGACAACAATTGGACTACTGTGCTGGAATGGTGTAATTCACTATAAACTCACAGGAAGATCCACAAGAATTTCTAATGTACTTACTACAAGTACTGGAAAACAAAAACATACCTATAAATGAAATCTTTCAGATTTCATACATGTGGAAACATACATGCACTCTCTGCAACAATGTGACACAAGAAGAAATCCCCAATGAACGCTTCATATATATATCAATACCAAATTGTGAATCCATTCCATTTCAGCGACTTGTACAAAATGCAAACCATGGTAGATTATGCTCTACCTGCAATTCAGATAATCGCTCCACGTTAGTAATACAAACACATAGTAAATACATAATACTAATGCTTCTACGTTACAATGCAGATGGTACCAAAAACAACTGCAAGCTGACTGGATTCACACATGGTCAAATATCACTTGGTAAGAAAACCTTCACAACAATAGGTATAATCTACCACGAAGGAGCCACAACCAATTCAGGGCACTACACTGCATATATAAAAAAGAAATGTGGATGGTTTGAATGTAATGATAGTACCATTACTCTAAAGCAGAGATTACCAGAAAATCTTACAAACGCTTATTTGATGTTCTTAAAACCAAAATTTGATAACTAAACTGTATTTAAACCCTAAGTAAACTTGTGTTAAAAACAATATAAACTGTTAGAATACTCCAAAAGCTATCAAACTGCTCAAACATTCTACAACAACTAATCAGATAAATGAATACCACTAAATTAGACCAAAAAATACACAGTTAGAATACGCCAATTGGTATCTAACTGTCCCAAAATTTAACAATATCCAAATAGATAAATCATACCACTAAAATATATCAAAAAAATAGACAGTTAGAATACACCAATTGGTAAAATTTTATAATATCCAAACAAATAAATAATATGTTACTGCTCCAAAAAAATGCAACAAACCAAAGTATAAAGCATTAGTCAGAAACAACAAGTGAACACTGAAAACAAACAAACAAACAAACTGTAGCATAACAGAAAAAGTTTTTTTTTTAATCCAACATGGATTTTTTTTTCTCCCACAGACCCAATGATTTTAGCAACAAATACAGAAACTGAGCAAATTGCACAGTACTCTGATTTGTAATCTACTAAATATGAGGGTCCAAAAAAAAAAAAGTATGTTGATTATACAATGTAATAAGTCATTACAAAATACTAATACTAACATGCTATTTTCTTTTATCACAGAAATTAGCAAGTAATACATGTACTCCGGTTACTAGACCAAACAGTAAGTATACGATAATAAGGAGAACCATAGCAGCATATCACATCCATAGTATCTAATACCTTTGTTCCTTATACATTTGTTTTTCACCCAAAGTTATAAGCAAATATGAATGTGATATGCTGCGGTGGTTGTTGCCAGGACATAGAGTCTTGGGTGCATGGCCATTTGGCCATAGAGTCAAACATTTCAACTATGGTCTATGGAAACTTTTAATGTCCGCGGACATTATGAGTGTTCTTAGAACACTTTCAACTTGCCAGCGAACAATACGGATAGCGTTTTCAGGACACCCCCTACGAACATTTCAGAACAACGCAATAGTTCTTAGAACACTTTCAACTTGACAACGAACAATACGGACAGGGTCCTCAGAACACCCCCATTTTGTTTATTTGCGAACATTTCAGGACACCATGAGTGTTCTAAGAACACATTCAACTTGCCATCGAACAATACGAACAGCATCTTCAGGACACCCCCTACGAACATTTCAGAACAACGCGAGAGTTCTTAGAACACATTCAACTTGACAAAAAGCAATACGGACAGCGTCCTCAGGACACCCCCATTTTGTTTGTTTGCGAACATTTCAGGACACCGCGAGTGTTCTTAGAACACATTCAACTTGCCAGCAAGCAATACGGACTACGCCTTCAGGACACCCCCTACGAACATTCCAGGACACCGCGAGTGTTCTTAGAAACGTCTTCAGAACACCCCATATTGTTTATTTGCGAACATTTCAGGACACCGCAAGTGTTCTTAGAACACATTCAACTTGACAGAGAACAATACGGACAGCGTCCTCAGGACACCCCCATTTTGTTTATTTGCGAACATTTCAGGACATCGCGAGTGTTCTTAGAAGCGTCTTCAGAAAACCACCATCTTGTTTATTTGCGAACATTTCAGGACACCGCGAGTGTTCTTAGAACACATTCAACTTGACAGAGAACAATACGGACAGCGTCCTCAGGACACCCCCATTTTGTTTATTTGCGAACATTTCAGGACACCGCGAGAGTTCTTAGAACACATTCAACTTGCCAGCCACAACCCCCATTCATATTTGCGAACATTTCAGGACACAGCGAGTGTTCGACAACGTCTTCAGAACACCCCCATTTTGTGTATGTGCGAACATTTCAGGACACCGCGAGTGCTCTTAGAACACATTCAACTTGACAGAGAACAATACGGACAGCGTCCTCAGGACACCCCCTACGAACATTCCCCGGACACCACGAGTGTTCTTAGAAACGTCTTCAAAACACCCCCATTTTGTTTATTTGTGAACATTTCAGGACACCGCAAGTGTTCTTAGAACACATTCAACTTGCCAGCCACAACCCCCATTCATATTTGCGAACATTTCAGGACACAGCGAGTGTTCGACAACGTCTTCAGAACACCCCCATTTTGTGTATTTGCGAACATTTCAGGACACTGCGAGTGTTCTTAGAACACATTCAACTTGACAGAGAACAATACGGACAGCGTCCTCAGGACACCCCCATTTTGTTTATTTGCGAACATTTCAGGACACTGCGAGTGTTCTTAGAACACATTCAACTTGCCAGCCACAACCCCCCATTCATATTTGCGAACATTTCAGGACACAGCGAGTGTTCGACAACGTCTTCAGAACACCCCCATTTTGTGTATTTGCGAACATTTCAGGACACCACGAGTGTTCTTAGAACACATTCAACTTGACAACGCGGACTGAACACAGATATCACTCATTTTTTTTACCTACTTTTTGGTCATTTTAAAAAAAACTACTGGACGGATTTTCACCAAATTTGCAAAAGCTCGCTGTCGGGACCAAGCCGCTGCTCCTGGTCCAAATTTGGTGAAAATCCGTTCAGCGGTTTGGGCTGTAGACGCGAGCAAAACATTTTGGGACCCCCCTATAACTTTGCCCCCCCTGGACGAATCCTCACCAAACTTTGCGAAAAATATCAGAGTGACCCAAATACCTTTTTTTACAAAGTTTGGTGAGGATTCGTTCAGGGAGAGCAAAGTTATAAGCCGCCCAAAAAGTGCTCTTCCTATGGAAACACCAACTTAACCATAACTACATGGCCACTACCGTGGCCATGTAATATATTCAATGCAAAAACTTTGTTAAAGGGACATTATGGTTAATTGCGCTACTAAAAACCTATGAAATTCAGTGAAAAAACTTTGTCAAAGGGACGTTATGGTTCCAAGTAAAACCGAAAAACCCTTGAAATTCGCCAGTTATGGTAAGCTAAGCAACCATTACTCGCGCTACCACCGTGCACTGCTAAGACTAACACCCAGGACATCAAAAATGACATCACAAATGTCATTGATGACATCACTGAGGACATCACATGTGTATGTACTTTTCATGAAATATGTGTACAAGGGATTCTTATTATAATGTTGCGAAACAAGTGTCAAGTATCATTGCAATAAATATCATACCCTAATTAGTGCATTGAACGATGCATTGATATAAATAGCATTCGATTATGGGGTTCTATCTAGTATACTAAGCTACTCATACAGAAACATAACATTGTGTGCAGTGTACAAGATGAAGGTATAATATTCGTAATGTCAATATGTTGAATAATGAAATGATAATTGTTTTCTTAATAGATTTTTGTGTACTGTGAAATATGTAATAAGTAGCTAATAAAACACATGCATTACATAATTGCATTACTATAGACAAAACACAAAGACACAAGAACACATACCAATATGGGTATATACAGGGAAAGTGAAGTTAGCAAAAAAGCACAAGTAGTAGCAGAAACAATTCATAATTTAACTGATTATTTTCATGCAAATAAATTATTGCTCTGTTTGAAAGCTGCTATTTACCCTAGGTATATGTATCACTTGATGTGATTGGACCCTAAGGAAAGTAGTGCGAGTACAATGTATACAAATATGACCATATACAGGGAAAGTACAGCCATAAAAAAAAAAAAAAACAGAACTATCAGAAAGTGCTCATAAGTCTATTGATTATCTTTATGCACAAAAAGGATTGCTGTCTGCTGTCTTTCAAGCTTGTGTCTTCCCGTATGTATATGTTTCATATGATGTGACTGGACTCTAAGGGAATTACTGTAAGAACCTACTTGAAGGATACGTCTACAAATAAAATAAAATTTTTAGTTTCTGACTTTTACTGAAGAAAACCATGTGACCTAGATATGTCAGCAAAAGAAAAAAGAGTGAGCCAGACATGTGATGTCATCAGTGATGTCATCAATGACATTTGTGATCTCATCTTTGATGTCCTGGGTGTTAGTCTTAGCAGTGCACGGTGGTGGAGCGAGTTATGGTTGCTTAGCTTACCATAACTGGCGAATTTCAAGGGTTTTTCATTTTTACTTGGAACCATAAAGTCCAACCATAAGTTTTTTCACTGAATTTCATAGGTTTTTAGTAGCGCAACTTAACCATAACGTCCCTTTAACAAAGTTTGTTCATTGAATTTCATAGGTTTTTATTAGTGCAACTTAACCATAACGTCCCTGTAACATTTGTTTTTTACAAAATTTTAAAGGTTTTTATTAGTGCAACATCACCATAACATCCTTTTCAATAGATGAAGACCACTAACATCTTATGTCCTCAAAGTGGGAACGCCGGGTGGTAAAAAAAACAAAAAGATTTTCCTTCCTACACCGGGACGCCTGCGGCGTCCCGGTGTAGGAAGGAAAATCTTTCACCAAGATGGCCACCATGGAAAGGGAAGGCAGGGTGTATAAAGAACACAACAGGGCATGAGCGGGGGTGGGGGGGAACAGGGGAGACACATGGGCATGAGCGGGGAGTGAGAGGGAACGGTACAAATGGGGCATGAGCAGGGGGTGGGGGGAAAAGGAAGGAAACACGGGGCATGAGCGGTGGTGGGGGAAACAAGAGAGACACAGGGCATGAGCAGCGGGTGGGGAGGAACATGAGGGAGACACGGGGTATGAGCGGGGGGTGGGGAGGAACACGAGGGAGACACGGGGCATGAGCGGGGGGTACAGGGCACACACGGGACATGAGCGAGGTGGGGGGAAAGGAGAGAGACAAGGGGCATGAGCGGGGGTGGGGGAACACGAGGGAGACACGGGGCATGAGCGGGGGGGTAACACGAGGGAAACACGGGTAAGGAGCGGGGGGTGGGGGGAACACGAGGGAGTCACGGGGCATGAGTGGGGGGGCGGGGGCAACAGGAGACAGACAAGGGGCATGAGCGGGGGGTTGGGCCAACAGGAGAGAGACACAGGCATGAGCGGGGGCTGGGGAGAACAGGAGACAGACACGGGGCATGAGCGGGGGTGGGGAGAACAGGAGACAGACACGGGGCATGAGCAGGGGATGGGGGAACAGGAGACAGATACGGGGCATGAGCGGGGGTGGGGAGAACAGGAGACAGTCACGGTGCATGAGCGGGGTGGTGGGGGGCAACAGGAGGCAGACACGGGGCATGAGCGGGGAGGGGGGGGCAACAGGAGAGAGACACGGGGCATGAGCGCGGAGTGGGGGGGTACAGGAGACAGACACAGGGCATGGGTGGGGGCAACAGGAGACAGACACGGGGCATGAGCGGGGGGTGGGGGAACAGGAGACAGACAGGGGGCATCAGCGGGGGGTGGGGGAACAGAAGACAGACACGGGGCATGAGTGGGGGGCTGGGGGGCAACAGAAGAGAGACACGGGGCATGAGCGGGGGGTACAGGAGACAGAGACGGGGCATGAGCAGGGGGTGGGGGGCAACAGGAGAGAGACAGGGGGCATGAACGGGGGGGTCGGGGAGGTACAGGAGACAGACACGGAGCATGAGCAGGGGTGGGGGGCAACAGGAGAGAGAAACAGGGCATGAATGGGTGGGGGAACAGGAGACAGACACGGGGCATGAGCGGGGGGCAACAGGAGAGAGACACAGGGCATGAGCAGGTGGGGGCAACAGGAGAGAGACACGGGGCATGAGCAGGGGGTGGGGGTACAGGAGACAGACACGGGGCATGAGCAGGGGGTGGGGGGCAACAGGAGAGAGACACGGGGCATGAACGGGGGGTGGGGGGTACAGGAGACAGACACAGGGGATGAGCGGGGGTTGGGGGGCAACAGGAGAGAGACACGGGGCATGAGCGGGTGGGAAGAACAGGAGACAGACACGGGGCATGAGTGGGGGGCAACAGGAGAGAGACACGGGGCATGAACGGGTGGGGGGAACAGGAGACAGACATGGGGCATGAGCAGGGGGTGGGGGGTACAGGAGACAGACACGGGGCATGAGCGGGGGGTGGGGGGCAACAGGAGAGAGACATGGGGCATGAGCGGGGGGTGTGGGGAACAACAGGAGACAGACACGGGGCATGAGCGGGGGGTGGGGGGCAACAGGAGACAGACACGGGGCATGAGCGGGGGGTTGGGGGAACAGGAGACAGACACAGAGCATGAGCGGGGGGTGGGGAGAACAGAAGACAGACACGGGGCATGAACGGGGGGTGGGGGCAACAGGAGATAGACACGGGGCATGAGTGGGGGGTGGGGGGCAACAGGAGAGACACGGGGCATGAGCGGGGGTGGGGGGAACAGGAGACAGACACGGGGCATGAGCGAGGGGTGGGGGGGACAGGAGACAGACACGGGGCATGAGCGGGGGGTGGGTGGGAACAACAGACACGGGGCATGAGTGGGGGTGGGGAGAACAGACACGGGGCATGAGCGGGGGGTGGGGGGCAACAGGAGACAGACACGGGGCATGAGCGTGCGGTGGGAGGAACAGGAGACAGACACGGGGCATGAGCGGGGGTGGGGAGAACAGGAGACAGACACGGGGCATGAGCGGTGGGGTGGGGGGCAACAAGAGAGAGACACGGGGCATGAGCGGGTGGGGGGAACAGGAGATAGACACGGGGCATGAGCGGGTGGGGGGAACAGGAGACAGACACAGAGCATGAGCGGGGGGTGGGGAGAACAGAAGACAGACATGGGGCATGAGCGGGGTGTGGGGGCAACAGGAGAGAGACACGGGGCATGAGTGGGGGGTGGGGGGCAACAGGAGAGACACGGGGCATGAGCGGGGGGTGGGGGGAACAGGAGACAGACACGGGGCATGAGCGAGGGGTTGGGGGAACAGGAGACAGACACGGGGCATGAGCAGGGGCTGGGTGGGAACAACAGACAGGGGCCATGAGTGGGGGTGGGGAGAACAGACACTGGGCATGAGCGGGGGGTGGGGGGCAACAGGAGACAGAAATGGGGCATGAGCGCGGGGTGGGAGGAACAGGAGACAGACACGGGGCATGAGCGGGGGTGGGGAGAACAGGAGACAGACACGGGGCATGAGCGGGGGGGTGGGGGTCAACAAGAGAGAGACATGGGGCATGAGCGGGGGGTGGGCGGGAGGGAGAGAGACACACGGGGCATGAGCGGGGGTTGGCGGGGGCGAGAGAGACACACGGGGCATGAGCGGGGGGTGGGCGGGAGGGAGAGAGACACACGGGGCATGAGCGGGGGGTGGGCGGGAGGGAGAGAGACACACGGGGCATGAGCGGGGGGTGGGCGGGAGGGTGAGAGACACACGGGGCATGAGCGGGGGGTGGGCGGGAGGGGGAGAGACACACGGGGCTTGAGCGGGGGTTGGGGGGAGGGAGAGAGACACAAGGGGCATGAGCGGGGGGTTGGGAGAAGGGGGGAGAGACATGGGGCATGAGCGGGGGTGGAGGGGAGGGAGAGAGACACACGGGGCATGAGCGGGGGTGGGGGGAGGGAGAGAGACACACGGGGCATGAGCGAGGGGTGGGCGGGAGGGGGAGAGACACACGGGGCATGAGCGGGGGCTGGGCGGGAGTTGGATAGACACACGGGGCATGAGCGGGGGTGGGGGGGAGAGAGACACACGGGGCATGAGCGGGGGGTTGGGGGAAGGGGAGAGAGACACACGGGGCATGAGCGGGGGGTTGGGGGAAGGGGAGAGAGACACACGGGGCATAAGCGGGGGGTGGGCGGGAGGGGGAGAGACACACGGGGCATGAGCGGGAGTGGGGGGGAGGGAGAGAGACACACGGGGCATGAGCGGGGGTGGGGGGGAGGCAGAGAGACACACGGGGCATGATTGGGGGTTGGGGGGAAGGGGAGAGAGACAGGGGGCATGAGCGGGGGTGGAGGGGAGGGAGAGAGACACACAGGGCATGAGCGGGGGTTGGGGGGAAGGGGAGAGAGACAGGGGACATGACCAGGGGTGGGGGGAGGGAGAGAGACACATGGGGCATGAGCGGGGGGTGGGGGGAAGGGGAGAGAGACACGGGGCATGAGCGGGGGGTGGGCAGGAGGGGGAGAGACACACGGGGCATGAGCGGGGGTGGGGGGAGGGAGAGCGACACACGGGGCATGAGCGGGGGTGGGGGGGAGCGAGAGAGACACACGGGGCATGAGCGGGGGTGGGGGGGAGGGAAAGAGACACACGGGCCATGAGCGGGGGTGGGGGGAAAGGGAAAGAGACACACGGGGCATGAGCGGGGGGTGGGGGGAGGGAGAGAGACACGCGGGGCATGAGCAGGGGTGGGGTGGAGGGAGAGAGACACACGGGGCATGAGCGGGGGTTGGGGGAAGGGGAGAGAGACACACGGGGCATGAGCGGGGGTGGGGGAAGGGAGAGAAACACACGGGGCATGAACAGGGGGTGGGGGGGAGGGAGAGAGACAAACGGCGTTCGTGTGCAGGCGGCAGATCCCGCTCCTTGGCCCTTCCGCTGGCCACCGTGTGCCGATGGCGTGAGCGGGGGGCTGGAGGAACAGGGGGGACATGGAGCATGAGTGGGGGTGGGGGGACAAGAAAGACACACGGGGCATGAGCAGGGGTGGGAGGAACAGGAGACAGACACAAGACTTACTGTGCAGGCGGCGAGGAACAAAGAGGGCGGGCATCTCTGAAGCCAGACGCACTGCACGCTTTCACCGCATCCAATGAGAGAGCATGTCAGATGTCTGCGGACATCACGCAAGCTGCTTGCCCAATCACCGTCCTGTCCGCGGAGCGAACAGGGAAGTGTGTCCTCGAAGCGAACACAGATATCACTAATTTTTTTTAATTTTAAAAACTACTGGACGGATTTACACCAAATAAAGCAAAGCACGCTTTCGGGACCAAACCGCCACTCCTGCCGCAAATTTGGTGTAAATCTGTCCAGCGGTTTGGACTGTAGGCGTGAGCAAAGTTTTTTCCCATTATGTCTATGTAATTCACTGAATTTCATAGGTTTTTAGTAGCGCAACTTAACCATAATGTCCCTTTAACAAAGTTTTTTCATTGAATTTCATAGGTTTTTATTAGTGCAACTTAACAATAACGTCCCTGTAACATTTTTTTTTAACTAAATTTTAAAGGTTTTTATTAGTGCAACGTCACCATAACATCCTTTTCAATAGATGAAGACCACTAACATCTTATGTCCTCGAAGTGGGAACGTCGGGTGGTGAAAAAAACCAAAAAGATCTTTTACCAAGATGGCCACCATGGAAAGGGAAGGCGGGGTGTATAAAGAACACAACAGGGAATGAGCTGGGGGTGGGGGGAACAGGGGAGACACATGGGCATGAGCGGGGGTGGGCGGGAGGGGGAGAGACACACGGGGCATGAGCGGGGGTGAGGGGGAGGGAGGGAGACACACAGGGCATGAGCGGGGGTAGGGGGGAGGGAGAGAAAACACGGGGCATGAGCAGGGGGTGGGGGAGGGAGAGAGACACACGGGGCATGAGCGGGGGTAGGGAGGAGGGAGAGAGACACACGGGGCATGAGCGGGGGTGGGGGGGAGGGAGAGAGACACACGGGGCATGAGCGGGGGTGGGGGGAAGGGGAGAGAGACACACGGGGCATGAGCAGGGGGTGGGGGAGTGAGAGAGACACACGGGGCATGAGCGGGGGGTGGGGGGGTGGGAGAGAGACAAACGGCGTTCGTGTGCAGGCGGCAGATCCCGCTCCTTGGCCCTCCGCTGGCCACCGTGTGCCGATGGCGTGAGCGGGGGGCTGGAGGAACAGGGGGGACATGGAGCATGAGTGGGGGTGGGGGACAAGAAAGACACATGGGGCATGAGCGGGGGTGGGAGGAACAGGAGACAGACACAGGACTTACTGTGCAGGCGGCGAGGAACAAAGAGGGCGGGCGTCTCTGAAGCCAGACGCACTGCACGCTTTCACCGCATCCAATGAGAGAGCATGTCAGATGTCCGCGGACATCACGCAAGCTGCTTGCCCAATCACCGTCCTGTCCGCGGAGCGAACAGGGAAGTGTGTCCGCGAAGCAAACACAGATATCACTAATTTTTTTTACATTTTAAAAACTACTGGACGGATTCACACCAAATAAAGCAAAGCACGCTTTCGGGACCAAGCCGCCGCTCCTGCCGCAAATTTGGTGTAAATCCGTCCAGCGGTTTGGGCTGTAGGCGTGAGCAAAGTTTTTTCCCATTGTGTCTATGTAATTCCCTGAATTTCATAGGTTTTTAGTAGCGCAACTTAACCATAATGTCCCTTTAACATAGTTTTTTCATTGAATTTCATAGGTTTTTATTAGTGCAACTTCACCATAACATCCTTTACAATAGATGAAGACAACTAACATCTTATGTCCTCGAAGTGGGAACGCCGGGTGGTGAAAAAAAACAAAAAGATCTTTTACCAAGATGGCCACCATGGAAAGGGAAGGCGGGGTGTATAAAGAACACAACAGGGCATGAGCGGGGGGTGAGGGGGAACAGGGGAGACACATGGGCACGAGCGGGGTGTGGGCGGGAGAGGGAGAGACACACGGGACATGAGCGGGGGTGGGGGGTGGGAAAGAGACACACGGGGCATGAGCGGGGTAGGGGGGAGGGAGAGAGACTCACGTGGCATGAGCGGGGGGTGGGGGGAAGGGGAGAGAGACACATGGGGCATGAGGAAGGGGTGGGGGGAGGGAGAGAGGCACACGGGGCATGAGCGGGGGTGGAGGGGAGGGAGAGAGACACACGGGGCATGAGCGGGGGTGGAGGGGAGGGAGAGAGACACACGGGGCATGAGCGGGGGGTGGGGGTAAGGGGAGAGAGACACACGGGGCATGAGCAGGGGGTGGGGGGGAGGGAGAGAGACACACAGCGTTCGTGTGCAGGCAGCAGATCCCGCTCCTCGGCCCTCTGCTGGCCACTGTGTGCCAATGGCGTGAGCGGGGGGCTGGAGGAACAGGGGAGACACGGAGCATGAGTGGGGGTGGGGGGGACAAGAAGGACACACGGGGCATGAGCAGGGGTGGGAGGAACAGGAGACAGACACAAGACTTACTGGGCAGGCGGCGAGGAACAAAGATGGCGGGCGTCTCTGAAGCCAGACGCACTGCACGCTTTCACCGCATCCAATGAGAAAGCACGTCAGATGTCCGTGTACATCACGCAAGCTGCTTGCCCAATCACCGTCCTGTCCGCGGAGCGAACATGGAAGTGTGTCCGTGAAGCGAATACAGATATCACTAATTTTTTTCACTTACATTTTTGTCATTTTTCTAAAAACTACTGGACGGATTTACACCACGCTTTCGGGACCAAGCCGCCGCTGCTGCCACAAATTTCCGTCCAGCGGTTTGGGCTGTAGGCGTGAGCAAAGTTTTTTCCCATTATGTCTATGGGAAAAAAAAAGTTTGGGGACCCCCCCTATAACTTTGCCCCCCCGGACGAATCCTCACCAAGCTTTGCAAAAAAATTCAGAGTGACCCACATACTCTTTTTGCAAGGTTTGGTGAGGATTCGTCCAGTGAGAGCGAAGTTATAAGCCGCCCAAAAATTGCTCTTCCTATGGAAACACCAACTTAACCATAACTACATGGCCACTACCGTGGCCATGTAATATATATATATATATATATATACACACACATTTATTTGTAGGTGTAGCAAGGGAGACCACAGGGGTAGCAAGGGAGACCTCCGGGGTCACAGCTGCGTCCTCTGGTGACTCCCAAATGACACCCCTGATGTGTACCTTTTTTACTTTGGCAGCAATATTATAGGAAACACACTTCACTCGTGTTATTTTCTAGGTGTTCATGATTACTCTTCTGAGAGGCAAATGTGTATTGGGGGGTGGCAACAATGCTATCATCCTGTTCGCCTCCCCATCACTGGTGTGATGCCACAGCAAACCATTTCCATTTCTGGCACTGTTTAAACACCCAGCACCCATGAATTACATCATACTTTCCAAAGAAGTCCAACAATACACCTGATGTATTCTGTTTGCATACAAACTTTGTTAATAGTCACTCAAACTGTATGAGGTTATCAAGTCAGTAAATTCCAAAGATACATTCTATTTAGGTTGGAACCCTACAGGTAACTACACAGTAGAAGAAGAGCTGAAAGTGGTCCATATTCACCATTCTAGCCATGACATTTTCAGGTAGGGCCATGTTGGACCAAGTTAGTGTGGTACTGCTTGATTGTATAAGCAAAGCAAGAAAGTCACTCAAATGTGAACATATGCACTGGCACTTAGGGAGACAAACTGAAACCAAGACACATGTGCCAAGCCAACAGTTTGGCTTTCGAGTGGGGATGGGAGATTAATTTTCCAGGCATTGCCATAAGGGTACCATATGCCAATATCATGGGAATAGCTGGGAAATGGTGCATGGACCTGGGCATATGGCCATTGTCTGGCAAATGCCTGTCTAATAGCTATATCAAAAGCCAATACTGTTGGCTTTATGATTATTGGTCTAGACAAGTCTCCAGTGCAAGGAAACATATTGCTCATGCATCCACTGGTTGAAGACACACATTAGTGATATATTTGTACTAAAAGAGGAGCTCATTTACAGTGGCAATTGAGTAATTAAGTTCTCATAAAAACGGAAGATATAACACTGACAGGCATAATAGAAAACAATGTTTAGTGTTACTTTGTGATAGTCCTTGCTCAAAGAGTTCCCAAGAGGGTATAATTCAGTGTTGAGGGGCAGGTAGTTGGTGGGAATTACATAGATATTAACATGGCAATGGGATAGGGGGTGGGATGTGTTTTCCTTTTCAAATCCCATCTCCATAGTGTCTGTGTTCCAATGCACTAAAAAAGTATGAATGTAAGGGCCTCATTACACGGAATGCGGTAAGGGTTTACCGTTACCGGTAAGGGTACCGGTAAACCCTTACCGCCTTACTACGAGGTCCCTTTGCGGGACCCAACCTCAACGGCTGGTCCCTTCGCGGTACCCGACCTCAACGGCTGGTTTTACCAGCCGTTAAGGAACGGGCCCGCAAAGGGAACTTGGTGGCAATTACGGTACCGCAATTTGTGGTACCGTAATTGCTGCCTTCCCAATTCCCATTGAGCCCTATGGGTGCTCAAATGGGAATGGGGAAGTGCCATGGTGAATGGGGAATTACTGCTCCCACACACCTTGGAATAGGGTGGTAATTCCGCCATCCACCATGGCGGACTCGGTACGGTACTGGCGGCAACCATGGCGCTAATAGCGCCATGGTTACCGCCTACCGTGTAATGAGGCCTTAAGTCTCTGAATCATTCATAACCACTGGCATCGCTCTGGTCAGCTTTCCATACCATTGTTCACAAATCAGCGTTGGCTCGGACACTAATGAGAGCAGCCCCGACCAAACTGCTAGACTCCAAGGCCTAGAAATGCCTGCAGTGGTTTGTTTTCTAGTGCAAAGGGTACATTGCCTGGCAATTGCAATTGGAATGTACTGTTTGAAGGCAGAACTAAGACTTTACTGGCTTGTGTATGGCTGTAATGACACATACATATTGAATAATTATGGCATGAAAGGCTTCCCAGAGCCATGATTGTGATAATGTTTAAGTCAAAGCCGTGCATCTATCACTTTGATTTTACTACACCGTCCCCTCCAGAATTGTTCTTATTACCAACCTTATTTGTTCCCTTATACTCAAGGGGTTAATGCAGCAGAATGTATACTTTGAATGTAATTTGTAGGGGCTCTGAGTCAGTTGAGGCACCGTTGCAGAAATCTGCTTACAAGGGACATTACCTGACATCCATTGTTTGATACAGTTAACCATCTTATTAGGCATGGTATGTACATTCCCACACAAACAAGAATACATTCAATTACAGAAATCAACTAGATTTTAGGTTTGAGAAAATAGCTACCTTGTAACTGTGAAGTTGGTAATCTAAGTTAGATGAACAATGCAGTGGTAGATATCTGTAGGCAGCCTTCTCACGCAAGTATGAATCACCCTCCACCTACCTGTACATTTGTGCTTTAATGGCTGTAAACAAACCCTCCTACAGGGCAGCTAATCAGAATGCTAATGGCTCTGAAGTTGCTGACGCAACTGTAGAGTGAAATCTCATCTACCTGCCTCCCACCACCACCATATGCTGGTTAACACCACTGGCTAGGTCTCATTTCGATGGAAAGACAGGGGGGCCTTGTGTGTGCCTGGCCCCCCTGGAACCCATGATGGAGTCAGGCCTGATCTGGTGGCACGTTAAGGGATACAAGCACAAAACATCAATGCTTTTATGTCACAATAGTATATGTAAAAGGTATGGTAAGGACTGAACTAAGGACTAAAAGAAAGTATAGGAAACTGCATTTGGAGGTTTATGACAGTGAATGCATGATAATTAATCTGTGCCAATTACACATTGATGAAGACGATTCAATAACAACATAGTCAACATCAGTAAAAGTGGTAGCGGGCAGGAGTCGTGATGTATGCATTAAGCATGAGATACTTGACTGCTCACTTTCAGAAGAAACTCTTGGAATTACCTGCACAATAGGGGTGATATATACAAGTTGAAAGAAGCCTATGCAACTGTGAAGGCATAGCCTAGACTCACAAAGTGGAGGCAGGAACAAAGATAGCTGGAATAAAAGATACAAGTAGCAATGGGCTAGGCTGGAGGCTCGTGGGAGCCAACACGCAGGGCACACTTTAACCCTAAGACTGCAGGTCGAAGATAGGTGAAATGGAAGACAGAGCTAGGGTTTTGGGATCTTGAGGTGCTTAATTTTGAAAAATTCACCCTAGTGAATATGAACAATAGTGCAGCTGTAAATTTATTGGGGTGGGCTAAGAATTGTCTACAGAAAGTCTGCCAATAATCAGGTCTTGAAAAAGAAATATTGAGGTGTTTCCTGGAGAGGGCAAAAGAAGGGCTGAGAAATAGCTCTGCTGAAAGTGCATTTCAATTCAATTCAATCAGCTGTATTTCAAATAATTATCCATAAACTCAAATACAGAATACATTTTTATTAGTTCATTAACATTTGTAAAACAGGACACCATATTAAAAACACGTGAAAATGCAAGGATAAAAGCAGCTAAAACAGCTGGTCTTGTTTAAAATATATAGGAGGCGACAAGTAAAGAAAAGTACTATGATCATTGTAAAGCTAATTCTTTATCTAATCAAATCAATTTCCGCAAAGGATAGCTTGGTTCATGATAAAACAGCCACTAATGGCTTGTTATACCAGCAGCCCAACTGCTACTACTTTGGGGATGAAGGATAGATCAGGGGCAACATGCTTGTCTTGGAAGCAACACAACGCAGTGCACCACAGGTTTGAATCCCATCCCGCTCTTAGAAACCACATCACGTTAGTATTAAGCGGGTTATAAAAGAACAATTATAATTACTGATTATATATTTTCTGGATATATCCATAAAACTTGTCACAGATAGTCAATATGAGCAGCATTAAGTGTTAAACAAGCTGAAGGGTGGTCATATTGCTCCGTACATAAATTGACATGGATCGTAATTAAGTGCCAAGGACGAGTATGCTCGTCCTTTTTGCATAGACTTGCATAATAGCCTGGCAGTTAAGGGGTTGTGGGTCAACAGTGTGCTAGTTCTTGAAATTCAGGGATTTCAGTTATACAAGGGATGCTTCTTGAAGCATTAGCCAAAGATCAATAACATCAATGGCATTCATCAACTTTAGCACTGTCTGTACCTCATCTAAGAATGGATGCCAAACACCTACCTCAATCTCCACCCACCAAAGACCATGTTCTCATAGGAAACCCTGCAAACCTGCCCAAGTCCAGAATTGGCTGACTGACATGAATCTTAATGGTTTCATGCCACAACTATCACACACTGTAAAATCTCTCTGCGTTTTTACTAACTTGCGCTTTCTTTGAAAACATGAATCACAAAGAAGTCCCAAGTGGCATGATACCAGCGTGTGCTTCCCTGCAACGATAAGCCTTTTATCTTGGCTCCTTGTTTCAAAACAGACATCCAAGCCCTGGCCATCTCACCTGGATGGTGGCAACACCCTTCTTGAAAGATTCCCAGATGCCACCTTGGCCACTCTGAAAGCTGTCCATCATGCTGTAGCATGCCTCATCACAGGACCGATGAAAATCCGAGACCCCATTTTAAACTCTTTTGTCTGTGTGTGCCACATACTTTTGAAATGTAATTATGAGAACACTCATATACATTGATCATTCGAAAAGAGAGTTAATATTTTACTTAGATATCAATAGCAAGAATATATATTTAATACACATATTCTTGAGACATCAATGTAAGAAGATGCAAATGCAAAACAAAATCATAGCTTTAATTAAGATATGTGCTGTATACAATTTGGCACACTAATCGCCATATTTTATCACAGGAGTGACTTGCCACTACAAATTGGCATACTTTATCACACATAATGCATTTGTATTACACAATATGTGTTAATGATAGCTGGTTAAATGGTTGTGTGTGTGTACATTTATAAGGTTGATTTTATGAGCAAGGTTTCATTGGCATCCACAGAGGAGTTGCTGGGGGGCGCTGAGGGGGCTATAGCCCTGGGTCTTTTGGTTGTAGCCCGGATAGAAGCTCAGGGGCTATAACCAAAAGGCTAGCTAGACCCGAGTCCCGACAGTAGCACAGCCCTGGATCTTTTCCAGACCTAGCAACACCCCAAGTTGAATTCAGTTATAAGGGTGCAGTATGTGTTTATGCGAAACTGCTGTGACTATGTTGGACTGTGCGAGCAGGAACACTGTCGAAGATTCCCTAAAAACGTACTTGGATAGAGCGGGTGATGGGTCCTCCAAATAAGTGACATTTTAGTGTATTGAGAGTAGGATGGGAAGCTTCATGGTGTCTGGTGCAGAGGCCATTCACTGAACATGTAGTAAGAACACAAACATGTGCCAGGTCCGAGAGATTTGAGAGTCCCTGCTCCTCACAATACTGCTCCAAATGGTCCCAGTGAGTTTCAGGTGGTAAGGCAGGAAGTCAAAGGCATATAGTGTGAATTTAGATAGCTGGTAGAAGATGTTAGTTATATTGTTGAAACTGGGATTAATGCTTATTAGACCTAAAACATGTAGGTAAACCAAAGGCTTTCCTCTCTTAGTAATTGATTGTTTGAAGCCTAGAGTAGAACCTTGTGAGGTTAATGACTTGATATTCCTCATGCCCTATAACCCCACTCTGGAAGATTTCCAGTTTAGTTTTGCAGGAGGGAAACCCACCACCCGGTATACAAGGGACTACCTTCACTTTGCAGTACCAACATCCATTGCCAGGCCTTCAGCAGGAGCCAGTTGCTGCTTCGATCTCTCTCTGTGGCTTCTTGGATTGTCCAGGTTTGTCTGTGGTTCTGCCTCCTACTACTGACCAACAGATACCTCTACACCTTAGATTCACTCAACCTTCAGATTCTAAGATCTCAACTTATTACAGATGTGCTGAGGGCTCTCTTTTACTAAAATTCTAGACCACCATGAACTGTTAATTGAAAGACATCGGATTGGATAACCAATTTGGTGGGTCACAGCAGTAAGTCAGTGAACAACTTTATGATCTATACTCTAAATTCCTAGGCTTCCGACAACAGGATGGCTAGTGCTTAAATGTTCTCTGCTTCGAATGAGACGAGTGAGGATCAAAATCACAGCAGCTTACAATTTCCCCCACCACTAGAGAATCACAGCTGACCTAAAAGTCGCAATACCCTTCAATTATGACCTACTTGGGTATAAAATGATGAAACTATGAAGAATTCTCTACCAACAACCACAAGGCCCCTCTTTGGAGCCTCAATAATGCTGCAAGAGGGTGCTCACTATCATATGCTGTGACCATCCTTAAAACACATTACAATGTGATTGACAGGACTGAACACTGATGGAGCTACAGAGCTAATTTGGGTTTTGGTCAGACAAGGTGATGACAGGGTTCAAAGTGTTGATATTCTTTGAAAAATGATGGTCCTTTCGTTCCAATTCCAGCTCACATTCTGCATGCCGAGGAGTGCGCCTTGATTTTAATGTGATAAGGTATGAATGATGGAGCGGCAATTGAGCCCGTTGGACAGAATGCAGAGTAGATCATTGAACCTTGCTAAGCCAAGGAGCCCAGAAAGCCATCCGAGAGCATATCTTGCCAGAGGTGTGCCCGTACATCTGTTCTTAATGGGTTCCTGAGCACCAGAAGTGGGGAGTCAACAGCATTGGAGTAGAGAACCTTCAACAACAGCTCTCCATTGGGAGGGCAGCAGGCAGGATGCCATCCCCAGAATGCCACTGTTGCAAAAGCATAGGGCAGACTTACTTGCCCACACATGCATGGTGTAAAAGCCTCGTTGGCATGAATGTTTCCTTCCGCGTCCTGCCTCTCTCCACACTCAACAACCATCCTGAAGCAACCTAATCATGATATGGTGCGATATAATAGAGTAACATAGCTAACAATATCTATCATTATGCAGAACCCCACCCCAGGGCCTTTTGATGTGAATACAGCTGTTTTAGCACGAGGTTGGTGGATATGGGAACACAACCTGATAGCAGATTGTGCTGCGACTAATCAGCAAATTCTCCTCTTTGCATTGAGTTTATCTGAAGACTGACAAAATAGCTGTCTTCAACAACTTCCTCATCCTGAGGTAATTCTGCTCCACCCAGATATTGTCCGCTGGTGCAATGCACAATTGTGCTCCTGTGAAGGCCTCCGGAGGTTGACCTGCTTTTTACTATCATGGAGAGTGGCGAGAGTATCATTATTTTTACTGCTTCTGATTTTAAGATGAGTCTCATGGTGTATCCCAAGAAGAGACTGTGGAGGCATACCCCCTCAAACCTAGATGATCGGGTGTTTAACAGGGTGCCTAAAAAATCACTTTTATTTTAAATCTAAAGCTGGTGATTTGTAAGCGTTTGACTATTATACAGATTACTCTTGCTGCCGTTGTTAAACTCTTGGCGCCAAATAATGGAATATGCTGGCCAGCCTGTCTAGAAAGAATTAGAATGTTAGCTCTACACTGCTGACTTGTGTGCAAAGGCACCATTTTTAGACATGTGAATTTCATGACCATGATTTTAGCACCTCTCTTTTGTAATTATAAGGCTTAAGAAGGATACATTTGGAGAGATGTCGAGCCCCCTAAAGAGTTTGGCCTTAAGTTCATTGTCATTGCCACCATCCACCACCTAATGGGTGGCAGTAAGGCAGTGTTAAATTGTGGAGGAAATTATGTGTGCGGTTATTCTGCCCATGGTAACTCCTCTTTTTTCCCGATGTGTAATAGAGGAAGTAGCATTTCCTCTACTTTATCTCCTAACTCATAGTATGATGGTACAGTAAAAGTGGCATTAATTCAATTGCAGCCAAAGTTTTCGCTGAACAACCATACTCCGAATAAGTCCATTAGGACCTTGTTGATTGTATATATGATTGTAAAAATGATAGCAAAGTTAATTTGAATTGCTCTGTTTTCATTGCGAACAATTAGCATTACACACAAACAAGCACGCACACAGTCTTGGGAGGATAGCTCAGGTGCAACGCTCTCACATTGGAAGCTACACAACTTGCAACAACACAGGTTCGATCCCCTGGTATTGCTTAGAAACCTATATGTATTAAACGCATTATTAATACCCAATTACAATTACGCACATGTTCATTATGGCAGAGAAATCATATAAAAACATAAGCACACATTTTATAGTTAAGCAGTTGGAGAAGTTTCATCACATTATGCAATGCAGCAATGACGGAATGTACAGCATGTGTTTTAATTGAATACTTATCCATTGTGAAAATGTCAAAATATAATGTCAATTGTTTGATCGACTGCCTTATTTTCAGATAAATGGACCAGCAGTGATGTGCTATAAAAGTGTCTACATGTATGTAGTTCTGTAAAAAGTAGGGAATTGAAAAGCGAAGAGGATCATGCAATAGATCAGAGGATCATGCTATAGATCAGAGGATCATGCAATAGATCAGTCCCACAAAGCTCCAGAAAAAAGAAATACCATCTCAGCTTTTCAAAACCTTGCATGCATTTTTTGAACTCAAGATATTGATGAACTTACTCACCAATAGGACCACCCGTAATCCCATGACTGTGGCTTCCAGTCCTCCGGGCCAAGGTTCACCGTCATTTGGAACACTGTGGTGTACATCATGTGGGCCACCATCCCAAACAGACCTTCGGAAACAAATGCTTTTCAATTCAGCAAACACATGCTTTCCAAAACCAGTTCAGCTCAAAAGACTGAAGTAGAGCATTCTTAGCACCTCTTAAGCAAGATAGTGTTTAATTAAACATGCAACCCATGTTATGAGGTGCTATACAAATGTAAGATAACATAACATATGTAAAGAAATATCGAGCCTCAATGCATCTTACTTTGTGTCACCTTTGCTCTGTCTGTCTACACCAAAGATCCACATTTACAACAAACTGTGGTCAAATTACAGCGCAGGAAACACATTACGAATTCCCTAAGCATTTTGGAGTAAACATATCAGTGCCTAGAGTTAATTTCATTTGTAAAAGTGTTTTATATATGTTGCAAGTCACCCAATGGCATTTCATTGGAGCCTTCTATCATGCCAAAATCCTTTTGAATTGCTGCATTACAAATAATGAAATAGAAGTTTTTATTTAGGCATTATTGGACGCCAGTCAGAATGACAAATGTATCTATTACAGCGGCAAATCAGTGTTGTGGTTATGATAGAGTTATGCTGGGGCACAAAATATGGAACTGAAATAGAGAGAAACACTGGATAAAATGTATCTGTTATTGGGCAGATGTTCTCTGAGATCACACTTGTTTTCTCTCTTCCATATTAAGAAGGTATTCCTTAAATAAAATGTTGATAGGCTCTTACGGTTCTAAAAAGCTGAACTTCTTGTTAAAAAGATGTTTCACAAAGTTTGAAAGAGTGGGGAAAAACACCCAGTTGAGGACTGTATACATTTAATTTAATTTAATTTATTGAATTTAGAAAGCACCTTTCGCCAAAAGCACTATCACAAAATATCAGTAAACAGTACAATCTACGTGATAATGCAAAAAACAACTAAAACAGAAGGAAGGGGAGAGAAAGAGAAAGTCACTAAGTAGAAAGAAGGGAGAAAAGATGAGCTTTCAGGTTAGACTGAAAAATATAAAGAGTTGAAGAAGAGCGGATAACGGGAGCAAATTTTTTATTTTTATTTTTATTTTTTTATTTATTTTTTACATTTATAAAGCGCTCACACAGCCCGCAGGCATCGAGGCGCTGTTACAGGAATTGTTAGTTTTTTTTTTTTTTTTTTTTCTTAGTTGTGTAATTGTGTTTTTTCTTTGTCTTAGTTACGTATTTATAACGCGCTTAAACACTCAGAGGTTTCTAAGCGCGGACCCGGGGATCGAACCTGTTGTTGCTTTGTGTCGTCTTGCTTCCAAGACGCGCACGCTGCCGCTGTGCTATCCTCCCGGGACAATTACAGTGTTTAACGGCTAGGAGGGCAAACGATTGGAAACAGGAAAAAGCACAGGGCGGTTTGGGGACAATGGGAAGAAACAGATTCTGTGATCAGAGAATCCGAGAGGGTGAATGGAACAAGACTAGCAAAGAAAGATAAGGAGGAGCCAAGCCGTGAACACATTTAAAAAGAATAGAAAGAAAATGGACGAGAAGACTTGATTCAAAGGGAAGCAGTGACATATACAGGAAAGAAGATGTGATAGAGGAGTGAAAGGCTAAAGAGAAGGGAAAATGGACCGAACATTTATAAACAGATTGGAGAGGAAGAAGATGTTGGGCAGTGAGGCCAAGAAGAAGAGAAGAGCAGTAGTTGACACGATAAAAGACCAGGCAGAACAGACAAAGTTAAGTAGCATGAAATGAGAGATAGGAGCGAGCACGATGGATGTTAAAAAGGGCATAGCAACAGGAGCAAGCAATAGAAGAGATATGCAGTTTAAAGGAAAGCTATGGATCAAAGATAACCCCGAAATTGCATGCAGAAGAGGAAAAGGAAGGAGGAAAAAAGAGAGAATGGAGGAGGAAGAGTAGATGGAACAGTTGAAGCTCAAAAAAACAGAACCTCACTCTTAGAAGGATCGAGGTATAGCAAATAAGAAGACATCCAATTTTGGAAGCAGAAAGGTGAGTTGATACAGTGGAGTGCAGAATAGAGTCAAAGGAAGAAAAAGTGAGAACAATTTGTGTATCATCTGTGTACAGATGAAATGAAAGATTACATGAAGAAATAAGAGCAGCAAGTGTGGCAGTGTAGAGAGCAAAAAGGATAGGACCAAGTACAGAACTGTAGAGAAGAGTAAGTGAGGAAGAGGTGTGTCCAACCCAAGTTACAGAATAGGACCGCTGAGAAAGAATGGAGCAGAACCATTCAAGGATAGACCCAGTAATACACAAATAAGAAACAGGGGGAAATAAGAAGAGTGTGGTCAACAGTTTTGAATGCTCCAAATAAAACAAGAAGAAGAATTAAAGAGGAGAGCTTAGGATGACAAGCAGAGAGAAGTGAGTTAGAGGCATGCACAAGACCAGTCTCAGTAGAATGAAAAGTAAGGAATCCAGATTAGAGAGGTGGTAGAACAGAATCAAGATTTAACAAGCTAGTAACATGGACATAAGCAACGTGCTCAAGAATTTTAGAGAGAAAGAGAAGACATGAAAATTGGGTGAAAATTAGCAGGAGTGTAAGGGTCAAGAGTCTTTTTTTTTAATTGGGAGAATTAGAGCATGCTTAAAGGTACCAGGGGGACATGAGTTAGAAAGAGAAGAATTAATGAGTGTAGTAAGAGAAGGAAGAAGATGGGGATAGGCATATGGTATTAGAGAAGAGGCAAGAGGGCCAGAAGGAGGCACTGTTGGATGAACACGGGTAAGAAAGGCTGAAGTATCAGAATCGGTAAGAGGAGAGAATGAGGATAACAATTATGAAGGCAAACTGCAAGAAGAATGAGGAGGAGTGGGAGAAGAAGAAAACACAGAACAAAGATTAGCAACTTTAGATGTGAAGTAACAAGCAAAGTCAGAGGAAGAAAAAGATGAAAGGAGGGATGGGTCAGAAGATTTAGGAGACAGGATGCTGTGGAGAAGCAGGAAAAGATGACAAAGATGGTTAGAAAGAGAAACAGTAAGATCTGAAAAGTGCACGTTTTGCTGTAAGCAAGGCAGAGTCAAAAGAAGAGTGTAACAATGAAATTGCAGCAAGATCAGATGATGATCAAGATGTTCTCCAGTGTCACTCAGCTTTATGCAGACAACAGAGGAGAGAGATACGATCAGAAGTAAGCCAAGGCTGAGGTGTTTTAGGAATGGGAGTAAAAGAACAAAGAGGAGAGACATAATCAAGTACTGAGAGCAAAATAGAATGGAGTGTTCTAGCTGCCAAATCAGGAGACGAAGAAGAGAAATTAGGAATAGATGGAAGAGAAGAGTTTAGAGAAGAGATAAATAAACAGAGTCTAAAGAACAAAGATTATGATAAGTAAAAGTAGGCGAAGAAGGAGGATTAGTAGAAAGGGCAAGTGGAGATAGAGAAACGGAAAGTGAAAAAGTGATTAGAGGCATAGATCGGACAAGAAGACACAGGCTCAGTTGAAGGAAGTGCTGCAAAGTTTTGGAGAAGAGCCAGACTGATGGCAGGGAGGGGAGGGGAACAGATGAAGAGAGTAGGTGCCAGTAATGGAGATCAACTAGGAGCAGGAAGGATTAGAAGAAGGGAGATTAAAGTCACCCTAAAGGAAAAAAAGGTGATGAAGAAAGAAGAAGAAAGGATAGAAGGAGAGCTAAATGGTCCAGGAAATCACCAGCTTGGACCGTTGGCCGGTACGCAACAAGATGTGAGACCGGAAAGGGGACCAAGGAGGAAGAAAAATTATATTCAGAAGAATTAAAGGTTGCAAAGCCAGAAAAAGATGGTAAGAACGTCTGGGATGAATTACAGAGAACCCCAGTAACACCACCACCTATGAGAGGATGAGGGCATTGAGAGAATAGGATAGAGACAGTATAAAATGAAGCTATTATAAAAAGAGTTGTCAGGGGTAATCCAAGTTTCAGTAAGACAAAGAAAGTACACAATATGTGGAGTCTTCAATATATTAGAATTTAAGGATGATGATCATGAATCAATAAAATCGGATCAAGACGGCTTTCAATTAATTATTTGATTAATGGACATACATTGTAGATATGAATAGCAATTTGTTTGCGTATCTTTCCGAATCCTACTGTGAATATTTGCCTATTTTATATACAGGACAGCATACACTTCTGCGGATGCATAGAAACAGGTGTTACTTTCAAATTTGTATTTCATTATGCAAGCTTGCATTGTAATTTTTAGGTACTCTTTATTTAATGCCATACTTACTTTATGAATCTGAACTTATTTTGTCTATTACAATAATACTGGGACCATACTCAGTGATATGCCTGGTCGCCTGTGCTGACAGTAAATGTTGTCACTGGGAGAAAATGCCCAGGTGGAGTGGAATTCCAAGGTAGAAAAAGCTAATATTGCCACATTTTCCTGTGCTGCCATTTAAACCTTGAGGTTCTCAAGACACTTACTGGAAATGCATTGCTAGGCTTAATGATCCATTTTAATTTATTTATTGTACAATTTAGTTTACATTAAAATGTTTCACACACAAATAAAGAACAGACACATGTTACATAATATGTACAATTCTAAAACTACAACACAACAGTACACATAGTAGCACCTAATTACATGCAAACATGAGAATTCATAAAAACATAATTCATAAAAACATAATTATAAACCTAAAATCCCATTAAGGTGTTTCATTAAAGCAATAGTTCATGATATTTAATTAGTATTTAAGATGTGAATCCATAACCAGGATGGCAGGGCGACATCTCTACTGTGAGCAAACCCCTCAAAGTACTCATATTTGAGTTGCTGTTGGAGCTGGGCATACAATATATAAATGTTTATGGTTTTATGTTTTATTTGTGTCCTCAGTGTAATCCTGTCCGCACCTTCATGCCTGCGGGTCCTTTGTGCACGTTATAAATGCTATGTAATGTAATGTATTGTATGTATGCATGTTACAGTAGCAACACAGTATTTGTTCTTTTGGTGTTCTGGCTCTGGCTCCCAGGATCTCCTTTGTCGGGTAAAGATTCAATTTAAATCTGAGAACCAGTTTCCAAAAATCCCATGATGGGTGCTTTACAAAATAAGGTGCTAATATATTAAAACGTTTGAATGACCAAATAAAATGATAATTAACACAGTTATACCTCAATAAAATATCTCTTTAAAATCCAATCTCTTTCAAACACGTTGGCCCTCATTCCAACCCAGGTGGTAAGTTCCCTACTTTACCACCATGGTGTAAACTACGTTTACACCATGGTGGATGGCGGATTTACTGCCCCATTCCAAGGTGAGTGGGGCGGTAAATCCCCAATCCCCATTTACCCTTCCCCATTCCCATTTTTGCCCCATAGGGCATAATGGGAGTGGGGAAGGCACTAATTACGGCACCGTAAATTACCGTGCCGTAATTAGCGCCAAGGACGCTTAGCGCCTTGGTACTTAACGCCTGCTAAAAGCAGGCGTTAAGGTGGAAATCAGGGCCGTTGTGGGTTGGAATGAGGGCCGTTGTGTCTTTTCCTAGGATTAGTTGACAGTTCATCTTGAGAGGAATCAATCCTCACCAGTAAATTTTAGCATTTTGCACTCCAGGTCACATAAATTGAGCTTGTTTTCTTTATGTTAATGTTTATCAGAAGGTCATTCAGTATAATATCTATAGACACATGGGGGGCGGGGATGGGACAGAGCACCCGCTCATATAGCTGCAACATTTTCCATTTAAGCTGTGCCTGAAGTGTAATCAAGCCCAACGTGTGTCCTATACCGGCAATGGGGACTGAAATGGATAACTGAAGGACTTTCCTCCACAACAGAACTTCCAGCCTGTTCCAGTCTACCTCCTCGGCGCATGTTTCGGCTCCATAAATCAGCCATGGAAGTATCTTCTGTTTATGTAATTTTAACACGGTAGGACTGAGAATTGGCCAAATTTAAAACCAAATTGTCACAACTGCCCTTTCTCGTGTAAATGTGGCTTCCCAGATACATAAACCACGTAACCACTTACAGGTTTTGACCCTCAATTTTCCCCAAAAAATTATTTCTTTTAGATTTCTCTACATTCAGAATTAAAATATTTGACTTGCCAATATTCAGGTGTAAATCCAAGTTCAGCAAATAAGTGGTTAGACAAACCAGGGACCTCTGCAAACCAATTGGGGTCCAATCACAGATACTCATTTTGTAAACATAGTTTAAATGATGCACCTTTAAATGCCCGATCAACGGGGGATTTGTCCTCAAATATTCCACACAGTGGTCAATATGACAGATGTAAAAATTAAATAACAAAGGTGCAAGGACACAGCTTTGGTGCAAGCCACACTTTGTGCCAACCCATTTCGTACTTCTACCCCGGCTATTTAATTACATCTTAATTCTAGTTTCCTGATGTAAAGCTATCAGAATACTAACTAAAGCTGGGGGCAGCCATATGACAGCATTTGTTCCAACAATTTTGCTTGGTTTACACAATCGAAGGCTTTGGATATATCCAGGAAGGCTAAGTAGACTGATGTACCCTGTGCCCTCGCCTGCCTATCCAATAGTCTAATCACAAAAGTATTTGAAGCCATTCCCACACCTTTCTTAAATCCCGAATGGTACATGTCAAGACACCATATTTTACAGCCAAGCATTGTAATTTACTCAGGAGAACATTTGCAACAATTTTATTTGTTGAATCCAGTAGTGAAATTGGCCTCTAGTTTGATGTCACCACCCTTGAAGATCAACATCAATGCAGCATCTTTCCAAGAGGCTGGAATTACCTGAGTTAGTAAGATATTATGAAACCAGCACGTCAGGACCCTGGACCATAAATGCACATCTGACTTTAAAGTGAGATTTCATCTGGGCCCGGGGCATTAGACATCTTACTATGCCTTATGCATGATTCAATCTGGTATGGGTCCAGATGGAATGCCTCCTCCCACCTAGTTGCTCCCTGTAGTTCCATTATCAGTACTGATTCTTTTACATAAAACTCAGAAAAATGCATCAGACATACATCCTTGGATAGAGGTTGAGACTGGAGCAGAAAATAAGTACTGTCTGATTTATTTAGCTGCCAAAATGTGTTAGTATCACTGTTCTTAAACAGCAGAGCATCCTTGCTGCATCTTTGATAAACATCAGGAATGTATGGCCTCCTAGCCAGTTTTTATATGTCTTTAGCTTACTCATCCTCACAACCGGGAGGTAGCTTATTTTTTTGTTGTAAAGTTTATCATTTAAGTTGCAAGCCTTTTTACAGCCCAATCTAAAGCATGTTTATGAAGCAGATCATCTGCCCTTTTGGTTAGAGCATTAGCTGTACTTAATCCTCCCAAAAGTAGCTGGAAAGTTGGCTCAAATACAAGGGGGCTACACAGTTGCATCCTATTAACCTCAAAATGTATTCTTATTAGGACGTTAAAAGCTAGCGTCATTTTAGGGCACCATAAAACAGAATGGTTTCTTGGCCCAATACTTACATTTAGATTTTCCCTAGACTGAATCGCCAACCTGGATAGAGGGAAATTGTACTGAAGCATACAATGGTCACTTAGATCTGACAGAGTAATAATCAGGTCTACCCCTCTACACCCAAGATCAGGGAAAATAGAAATGCAGTCCAAAGTTGCCCTACACCAATTATTTCCCCAAGAAAAATGGGGAGAGGTGTCCCCTTGAGCGTTCCCAATCAGAGGTGTCAAATCCCAGGCCAAAGTCTTGCCTAATCCTTAGGCCTCTTTCACAAGCCCTCTTTGTGGTCGAGGATCGATTAGTATAACCATACCATACCTCTTCTGGGGATTCTGCTAACAACTGAAATGTCACTTAATTCAGGAATTCATACAACACCACATTAGCAGGATTAAAGTATATATGAAACAAAAAAAGGCACCTTTGAACCACTGAGGGTGATGGCTCTCATTCCAATGAAAGTATTAAAATATACTTTCTGGTAGTTGTTATTTGTTTTACTAAGAAGTCCTGGGCCCCTTTTACAGCAGTCAATAATCCAATGAATGGTCAAATCTTCAGCCCCTGATTTGCCTTAATGTAGAATACCTCGTAGCCCTAAGACATTGGGGGGTCAACAATAAAGTTTTCTTGAAGCAAATGACATCGCAATTATCAAAAATGCGGTTCCATGTCATTTCATCGACTGATTTCTTTTCAATCGGTTTATTAATGAATATTTTCCAGGGAAAAAAACTCATCAAATTTGATTGTTTTTCTTCTTGTGGACATTCCCACAGTAAGCCCCCATCACCTATTGTTTCTTTCTCTATTCCCGACCCCTCCACCCCTTATATGCACTTTCCCACCCCACTTTATTTTTTTCGTTTCTTCATTGAAAAATGTTCATAAAAACCCCATTGCAAAAAAGTCTGTTGAGGAACGGACGCTGTACCAAAAATACTACTATTCTTCAGGAGGTGTGAAAAGTCCCTTGAGTTCCAGAAGAGTAATGATACCCTAGGCCCTCATACACAATACTCATCGGACCTAACTCCATTATGCAGGAATTCAACAATAGCAGACCAGTCATAAATTACCTGTTTAGTTGTATGCCTTGGGTTCATTTTAATTGGCTGATCTAGGCTGGGACCTTTACAATGCAGTCTCAAGGTCATTTGCTTATCGATAAAACTAATATCAGTCTCAAACCTAATCCTAGAGTGTGTGTCACAGAAACTTGCTTCTGGGGCTATCATGTCTTCAAATAATTTGTAGCCTAGAACAAGAAAAGCCTGGCTTTTAGCAAGGATGGCTCTTCTTATCATGGGGGAGTTGAAATGGATTTTAACAACATCCATGCTTTTCTCATACAGAACTTCCCCCGTCCAACATCTCGGGAATTAACTAAGCACACATTAGGGATTTTGAAAAGAATCAATATAATACATGGACTATTCAGTGGTCTTTCGCCTGGCCGACCAAATCGGCGGGCCATACACAAGTACAGTGAACCATTCCCTAGATGCTACTTTGGTCCCTTTAGCTCCATGTGCTCATTTTCAGTAGAACCAGGAATCTTTACAGGCTAATAGGGCTTAGATGTTTGAGATTTGCCAGCCCCAAGGGTGTTAAATGGGGCCTTTTAATACAGAGCTAATCCTATTCTCTTCCTTTTTTCTTCTAGAGTGCCAAAAATTGGATATACCTTTAAGCATGTTTTCTGTGTCCCCACTCTTGGACCAAAGGCTTCAGCCGTAGGCCGTAGATTTCCTTCAGGATTTAATCTAATGTAAGTGTGTTAAGCTGGCATTTCTTAGCGGTGCCCACTGCCACTCAACTTTCGTCCCTCTCTACCACCACCCGTGAGGTACAAGATATAGGGTACACTTGTGGGAAAAGATCCTGAGGCCCTGTAGTTGTGTTGAAGGCATAGGTATTTGGTCATAAAATGTCCCCACTATTTACCAAAGAATAAACATGCAGTAAGTCGACATTGCTTGGCCGTGCCCACTGCCACTGCCACCCAGCCTTTGTCCCTTCCTTACGTGGGTGAGGTGTTCTCTTACCCTATAAATGAGTCACCGGAGACCAGATATACAGAGATATTACTCAAATCAAGGGTGCAATTGCCCTCATGCTGCAGGTTTAGAAAATGAGTAATTGAGCCCTTGCCCAAAACAGGCATGATCTTCTTACAGTTCCCATTTGCCTTGGGTTACACAAATAATGGACTCTGGTTACCCATATGCATCTTAGTAACAGCACTGCAAGTTTCACCTTGCTTTCCCGGTACGTTATCCAGATTAAACCTTAATTCTTGAGATCCATTATTTTGTTGTTTACGAGCGGCCTTACATTTCTTTTATTTCTTCTGAGGGAGATTTGATCAGCGCCTCATTTGAACTTGATTTGAGATATTTTGCAAAACCATACTGCTATTAAGAACCCTATCATCCTTTAACTCCTGCGTCGTAGGAGAGTCATTATCCAACATAGAAACTGTCAAGAAAAAAACCTTCAATCATTGGTTCTTCAGCCACCAAATTAGCAACACTTTTAAAATTAAGTCCAGACACCTGAGCCAGCTTGTCATCTGGCAGAGGTGCTGAGGACCAATCAAACTCTCCTGGGGTACTATTAGAGTGTGAGGAAACACGGGTAGTGCATTGTAAGGTACCCCTTTGGTGGCACTTACTGTTGGCACCTTAATATGCCCTAATAGCTCATAATTGGCTGCAGTGATGTACCCTTCCACAAAGGTAATTTTAGTACAGAGGTCCTTTGAGGAAGGTCGAACTTCCCACATTTCAAAGTTCATGACATCATAGCCCCCCCATCGTGTTCAATAATCGGGCTAGAACTGGGAATGACATGACATCAATTCTGGGCTCATCAGAGTTAGGTATTACAGAATCAGTCCCGGCACAGCCATTTAAGCCTTACTGGGGTTGTACTTGACTCCTCCAACCATTGTCCCTCCATGTTATGCTCACCAAGCCCCACAATCAGTGTCAGGGCTAGTAGTAATCTGAACTGATGAGTCAAACTGTGAGGCCGGCTGTGCAGCATAATATCAATATGATCATCCATCTGAGATGTTTCCTTAGTTACAATACAGTTGTTTGTTTTAAAATCTAAAGAGAGCTGTTGGGACTAGGTATTGCCATGCGTGCTGGTGTGCTCGTGAGTGCCTGGCTGCATGAGGGCTAGCAGCCTCTGTTGTTTGAGTGACACAGAGTGTTCAACTAGGGTCAGTTAGGCGTGCGAGAGACAGTTGATTGAGAGAGCGAAGAGCGGCACCACAGTTTGTGAGGAAATAAAAGCCTGCGTGAACTTACCTAGTCTAGCGAGTAACGTGTTCTTGGACTGCCTGCCGAGCCCACAAAGTTTTGGCGGAATACGAACCCATGCGTGCAAAGCACAATGGATTAGCAGGTACAATCCAGACAAAAAAAGCCCCCCCACACCCGCCACCCAGGGACAGGGCAGATATACCCCATAAGAGCCACTTGTGTGTAGGCTGGTTCCTGTCAGGTGCCCTTCTTCCAAGGCTCCATGTCAGACACGCTTGGTGAACGAGGGGCACCACAAAGAAGCGGAGATGAAGCAGAGTCGTCCCCACCAATTGTAGAGCTGTCTGAGGTGAGCAGAGATTGGAGCGTCTTCTCAGTGCACAGCTCAACTGCCAGAGAGTTGGCCAGACCAGCAGGCATTGTAGTTGGCTACAAGCAAAAGGCCCCAGGCTCCTAGGAGTCCAGTGATGCACAAAAACCCCCCTGGCTGGCAGAAAAGAACGAGCTGACCGCCACAGTAATCAGCAGAACGCCATGCCTCTTCCCTCCGAGTTGGTGAGTACTTCCCCACACCAGAGCGACTCAATCCCCCTAGTGAGCATTGGAATGGAGACATCAACTGAAGCTGTTAGTACAGTGCACCAGCACTGCGAGGAGAATACCAATTCCAAGGGAGAAGATTGTGTCAATCCTATCAGCACTTTTGATGAAATCCAGCTTGCAAGGTACTGTTTAGAAAACGTAGTCGGGATATGCACTCCATGCATTAGGTAGGGAGTTCAAGTGCTCGGAGGATAAGAAACTGTAAGATGCCTTGTTGGGGTTTTGTATTTGTATTTTGTATTTTATTAGGTTTTACATAGCGCTTTTTGCCAAAGCGCTTCACAAAGAACAATAAACAGTACAATAAAATCAGCATACACAATTGTGTTCGAAATCAGCTAGTAGCAATCAGACAGGTGACTGAAGTAGGTGACATTTTAAGGAGGACTGAAACAGAGAATAGTAAGTTATAGATCGGAGGGATAGAGTAAGGGGGTTCTAGTGGAGAGGGGGCAGCACTTGAGAAGATCGAAAGCGAGATTGTGCACAAGGGGCCCGGGGAACAGTAAGTAAGAAGAGTCCAGCAGAGCGGAGAGGCAGAGAAAGAGAATAAAATGAGAGAAGAGAAGCGAGATAATCAGGAGCAAGACCATAAAGAGATTTGAATACTAAACAGAGGAAATTGAATTTAAGCTGAGAATGAAAGGAGAGCCATCCAAGAGAGACAAGAGAAGAGGAGATGAAGTCACAATGAGAAAGTAAGCAGAGTGAGCAAATAGAGGAATGATAGATTGATTTAAGGGGGCTAGGCGAGAGCAAGGAAGACCAAAAAGTAAAACAGAGCAGTAGAAAAGTCGAGAAAAAATTAGAGAGGAAACCAAGAGCTTAGTGCCATGAAAAGTGAGAAAGGGGCAAATTTTACGAATATTAAAGAGGTGAAAATGACAGGCTGGAGAGGTAAAGGAAATGTGATGGCTGAAGGAGAAGTTAGAGTCAAGGTAAAGACCGAGATTGCGGGCAGTAGGAGACATCACCAGGGTTGAAGGGGGAAAGAGAATTGAAGAAGGAGGAGAGGGAGGTGGAAGAGTAATAGCAGGTAAGAAAAGAACTTCTGTCTTTCCGGAATTTAAGGTGAGAAAATGGGAAGTCATCCATGACTTAATAGCAGTAAGACAGGAACAGAGGGTGGAGTGGTTGTCAGTGTGAAGGATGAGAAAGAGAGAAGGAGCTGAGTGTCATCCCCATAAAAGTGATGCAACACTCCGAAGGAAGAGATGACAGGAGAAAGAAAAGAAGTGTATAAAGAAAAGGACCAAGAACAGACCCTTATGGGACTCTATGATCGAGAGGAAGAGGAGGAGAAATAATGCCGCCCCAGGATTCAGCGAAAGTGTGGTTAGATAGATAAGAAGAAAACCAGGATAGGACAGAACCAGGAAAACCAAATGAGGAAAGCGAATCCAGAAGCAAAGAGTGACCCACCATGTCGAAAGCAGCAGAGAGGTCAAGAAGAATAAGTACAGAAGAGTGTTTCAAGTAACGAGCAGCAAGGAGAGAGTTAAGTACTGAGGTCAAGGCGGTTTCGGTGGAGTGGCGGGGATGAAATCCAGACTGTGTGGGGGGAAGGAGCGAGAGATCAGAAACAAAAAATGACATTTGTGAATAGACAATATCTTCCAAAAGCTTATATAGAAAAGGTAGTGGAGAAATAGGATGGAAATTAGAGGCAAGAGAAGGATTAGCTGTGGATTTCTTAAGAATAGGTATGATGATATCATGTTTGAAGGCCGATGGAAAAGTTGAGTTAGCGACGCAAATATTGAAAAAAGAAGTGAGGAAAGATACCAGAAGTCGGTAGACTTTAGGAATGAGTAGGGAGGGAAGAGGGTCGCTAGGGGCAGCGGTAGGGTGAGTTCTAGCGAGAACTCACTTTGCCTCATATGTGGAAAAGTACTCCCCATTGGAGGGATGGAGTATTTACAAGTTCTGCAGGAACATGACCCTGATTTCGTAAAGTTTTTTGGTGAAATTAATCTTGGCTTTTAAAGTATCTAAAGAAAAGAATGCGTTTTACAGAGTTTTCTTCCTTTGTTTTGTCCAACAGCGGATAGTTTGTGATGTTATTAAAATGCGAATGTGTTTGCTACGTAATTAGATTAACACGGCAGCACATAACATACTGTCGAGTTGATGTGAACATTGTATGATATTGGTGAGAGGCATTCTCTGTGTTTGCCTAGTCCGTTAGCCAGAGATTTGCGACACCGTTTGTTTAGATATCAAATACGTAGACTGGTGTGTGCTATAGTGGCACTGCACAATATTTGAATGTGTTTGTGTATAATCTACACTGCACAATAATTGCCCCTGCTGGTGACATGAAATAGGCAGTACCATGTATGGATGTATACATGATATGATTCATCCTGCACTAGGTGTGAATGTGATTGTGCGTGTGTGTGCATGTGTTATGTAATAGCATCTATGACACTTCTGTAGGAGTTGCAGCCGGTCATCATCTTCATCGAACAAACTACCTATTGAGAAGGAGCTTCAATAGTTTATTATTAAGGACTTAATAGACGCATGTATTTATGTCTGCGCCATATAATATGTCATCCCCCACTTCGATATAAAGTGCAAGTGGTGCATAATAAGTTACGGTATACAGACGTTGTTGAAGTAACATTAGTACCCGGCGGGCGCTGTACACTGGGAATACCACGTGTGGATTGGCTCTTTTCTTTCTCCTAGTAAGCAGAGGACCCATTGGTAGTAAAGAGCGTGTGCAATGCATACAGATTTAATATAATGGGCAGGCAGTACCGTTGTTTAATAGCTGAAGAGATGGAAGTTCTTCTTGGAATTTGAAGGCGTGTTTAAGCCGGGGCATTTGGTAAACGCTGCAGAGGGTTTAACAAATATGTATTTAGATGCACGTTCACGTCTTTGTTGACGTCCATTCTAGATGAAATAAAAGCATTTACTAGCTGACAATGATGATTGAAAGAAACCATCAGATGATTATTAATTTGGCAAGGTTGACTGAAGCAGGTGCCCAGAGCTTTATTTATTTAACACATCATTGTCAGTTATCAATTGTAACTTCAAGGTGTTGTTCTTCATCGGTGGTAGTGGGGTATGTACCAAGATCAAGATGGCCAGATGGAAGTGTGCCATGTAATAGATCTAAATTATTGTTGGACTGAATTTCACTGTATTGACTAAACCTGTTTTTAGCCATCCATCACATACTGCCAACGTTCCCAAGAAGAAACTAAGGTTGGTGATCTCATGTCCATCCAGATGTAAAGGGATTTGAGGATCGTTGGCATAAGTATAGAGCCTCATTCTATAAGAATGAAGTAATTTGGTTAGTGGATGGAAGTTTAGGTTGAAAGGAAACTGTTAGCGTGAAGCTCCCTGTTGGAGCCACATCTGGTTATAGCAGGGGAAGATTAAAGCCCACTGGAGTCATGGTTTGGTTCTGTTACATAGAGCGCCTTTATCCCAGTTACATTTGGTACCCATGATTCTAAGCCACTGAAGTCTCCCTAAGAGAAGGAAGTGGTTGACAGTTTTGAAGAAAGTGGATAGCTTCAGCCGGACTAACACTCCGACACAATTGTCACCTACCGTTCTTGTAATGAATGAGTTAATGATGGATTCCACCACAAGTTCAGTACTTATCCCGGGGCAGGATCCTGCCTGCTAATCACCCAGAATGTTGCTGGTTTCCTCATGCAGTGATAGCTGGTGAGTTACCACTCCCTCTAGATGTTTTCCTATCAAGGGAAACTCAATTTGGTAAGCATGCTTTTCTTTTTTTTTTTTTACTGAACCATGGCATGTTTTCAGGAGTCTAGTATTGTGCCAATGACCAGTGATGGTTTTGAATGTTTCAATGGGATCTATGGTGAAAGGGAATATTATTTTAGGACTGTTCACATATAAAATGTCACTGGTCGTGCCACATGTGTTTTCTTTGTTAATCAACATTTTACAAACTTGACTGAACATTTTAGTAAATCTGTCAAATATAGTTGAACATTTGAAAGAATTCCAGCAATTCACAATTGCATCTTCATCTTGGAGTGGACATCTGATGGAAAGCTCAGTTTGAAAAGGGTGGACTTTGTTAGAGACATATTCAGCCATATCATTGCACAGCTCTTGATTAGGAAAGAGGTCAATATTTTACTTTTTTTTAATAACAAAATGGATCAAAAACTTTCAATAGTTTCTGTGTGATGACATGTGCGGGAACTATTTTTTCAGATAGATTGTTCTTTTCTTTAAAGATTTTCGTTTATACCGACATATATTTCGCTCTAAGGTAAGATAGAATTTGATGATAGAGAATTTCGTTCGGTTCTGAGTAATATTTGCCTTTCATGTTTTCATTTTTTTTAACATCAAGGTTGTTTCATTTTGTTATTTTGTTTTAGATTTATCGCTATAGTGCCAGCAAGAACATCGAGTCCTGGAAGAACAACATTATTGATTTGAGAAGAAATTAATAGTCATTCATAATGCGTTTTTTTTAACGAAGACATTATGACATGGAACCATTTCTATGACATCTTGGAGAGAAATAGGTAACATGAGCAAAAAAATGACTTTTTTCTAACATCACTTACATATCCATGCACGTCTTATAAAATTGGCATTTTATGCACTCTGTGCAAGGACATGCGTGTGAATCATCGGGCATTTAAACCACTGGTCCAGGGGCAACATGTGCCTGGAATAGCATGTGCCAATTCCATCTTTCTTTAGGAATAAACCTGTAGGGGTTTACCCAGTGATTAGCAACATAGCTCAATGTGTACAATAATATCTTCATGACCTAAAGGATCATGAACAATCATTCACACTCCATGCTGGTTACCAAGCTGAACATACAATGTTTCAATGTTTCAATTATGTGCCCGAAATGATCAAGGCACATATATAGACCTGTAAACCAACTATCATACTAATGAGGGTGAAATGTTGTTGCAAGGAACAAAAGCCTCATGCAATTGTAACCACATTAATAAGCTCTGCTGGCTCTGCATATCGAATTGGTATCATGAAGACAGCTGATGTTTACAAAATACACCACCCTTTTGCTGAATTAAATATGCTTGGATTTGGCAGGGGGTGCCTATAGGTCTCCCATAGACCCATGCCATCTGACAAAGTAAAGCATTCCATGGGGAATCTCAATGGAGAGGAAACAGCACATATATTATTATTGGTCACTGATTGTTCACTGCTGAGGTGCGGCTTGATGATACTCGACGCCCAGAGGCTCACAGACGCTCACGGTCACACCACCAGGTCCTTTCCTCGCATGCACCTGCAGCAACCAGACAGACTGTGACAGCTCAGCGTTGGTCCTCAATGCCGATCATTCTGTTTTCTACCTCTCTGCCTGCCTGCCGACACCCTTCCTATACCGAGAAGCGTTCTGTGAGCTAAGGACAACATATCAGTGCCTGCAGTGGGGTTTGTCGCACTGAGGTGAGCTGAGGCGAGGTTTGGTTCCTCAGCGGCTACACTATTCCCTTAAGGGGGTTGGTGTTTGGTTGGCGGCAGAGACACTAATTGATTGATTGTATTAGTCGGCAGTGATTCTCCAGCCGTCCGACTCTCGCCATGGTTTACATATATGGTGTAAGAGCCTTGCGTATTTAATCTCGTGTTAGCCGTCAGCAGCTTTGCTCTGTCAGTGTCTGCATTTGGCTCCTATTCCCCAAATTGTGAGCACTGTTTTCTTTTTTATTTGTTTTCTGGAGCCCCATCTGCTTGGCTTGTGGTCACAGGCTATACTGCTATTTGGCCCATGCAAAGGTATTTTATATATGGTCACCTGGAGAACTTAATTTTGGAATTTATAAACCTCTGTGAAAAAAGCACGTGTTTGGGAATTGACTACAGGACTCTCCCATCCATATGGTGGTTCTAAGAAGCCAGCTATTCAAGCAGGCTGTTATTATGGACTCTGTGCCAAGCATCCCTGCAGTGGGGAGAAATCACACACAGGAAATACTCCCTTATGGTGATCATAATCCTGATAGCCAGCTAAGGCTAGCGACTGAGTGTGCCGGGCCTGCAACCGGAGAAACAATCTTGATTGACAATTACATATCCACTGTATCTGGTGATGGACAATGTGCCTTGGTGCCGTACCTGCGACTATATGCTGATGTAGTAGCATCTGGCAGTGGGGAAGAACACTGCCCTGTATATGGAGTCTCCCCGAGGGAAGGGGAGGCTAGAAGCAGTGAAAAGCGGCTGTGCCCGGTTACTAGTGGAAAGATATTGCCAGGGATTTGGTGGTTGTTCTTATCTACGGTGTGTCAATCCTGGCCGCCGCAATATGCCATGAATTAGGAAAACATGTAAGGCTCTTGTGGGATCAGCAGGCAGTCCAAGAACACATGACTCGCTGGACTCAAGTAAGTTCACACAAGCTTTTATTGCCACGTAAGCCGTGGTGCCGCACAGGACACAGCAGATTGTTAAGTAGGAAAGCCAACACTTCGCCACCCAGGCTGTCACGCTCTTCGCTCTCTCAATCAATTGTCACTCGCATGCCTAACTGACAATGGTAGAACACTCTGCATCCCTCACATGACAGAGGCTGATATCCCTCACGTGGCCAGGCACTCACAAGCGCACCAGTACGCACGGAAATACCTAGTCCCAACACACCTCCCCCATAATGCTCACTGATGGTTGTGGTGGAACCAGCTAAAGTGAGTGAGGTGTTAGGTAGTGTCTAACAAGTACTGGGATGCAGTATTAGAGGAACACGCCAAACTGTATTGTTGCCAATTCAATAGCCGGCATCAGAGTCATCTCCCCTCACAAGACTTCACAAAGCTTTCAAAATCTTCACAGACATATAAATAGAAACAACCCTACACACTATTTAAGATGCCAATATACTACCAAATAATGAATACACTAACTGGTGTAGGAACAGCCGTACTTAACGCGCATGCCGTTAACTTGCCAGAATTTGGTTTGGATGTTCAAAGAGGCGCCATACGTGTAACATGTACAGGGAAGTACAAACCAACAGAACAGAAGACAAAAGCCAAGTGTGCACCCGACAGAACAGGTAACTATAAACAGATGTCACACCTGAGGGCCATTCAGGTAATGACAAGATCTTTCGCACCACACTTCATGCAGAACGGCAAAAATATAACCACAACAAAACACAATACAGAAAGCCAGAGCACACCAACACAGGACAAGAGAACATGGATGCTGCAACCCAAGTGGCCATCTGACATCCATGATAAAAATTCTACATCTCTAGATGAAAACCTACAAACAAGTAACTATCAACAGAGCCCTGGTATGGTAAGTCCGAAATATACATCCTCTCCTAAACCAACTGATAACCATATCACCTTCTGTCAAGAGCTGCCCCTCCTGACCTCAGCCCTGCCATGGCTGAGCGCACATTGACTTACAAAGAGGCTCTAGCTACTCCTACACCATTCACCTCCCGCCGTACGCTGCTACCCCATGGCATGATCCTGCCACTACCAACAAATCCTTAATTCATCTATAATTCGAAATTCACATCATAGCCAATAAATGCCATTTAACATGCTACACATCATATGAGCTCTTCAACTAATGCGACCGCCATGGACATCACAGTGTCACCTTGACAACCGCCCAGATTCATCCATCTGGCACGGTGCCCACACAAGTCTACGCCTGACACGCCTATGCCTACTGGTCAGGCTACTGTCACTGAAATACGGCATGCCCTCAAGGGCCTTCACGTATACCAATGGAATTAAGGAGAGGATAGAATACTCTCTACAACATAACAAACAGAAGCAGAATGCTTGCACGCATCTTGCACCATGAACACAATCTCTAAGTACTCCTCAATGGTGTAATTTCCATTGCCTGAGGAAAACAGCAATGGTATGTTGCACGCCCTATGTTGCCACGCGTACGGAATGTGAGGAAGTTAACAACCACGAACCACCTGTACTTCCTAAACAGAGACCTGAATAGAGCAAGGGCTAAGCTCACAGAATATTAGGAGGTTGCCCAACAGGTGAAAAACACACATCCCAGGATAAAAACCTAAATAGTGTTTGGACCAACGCTGACACCCTGTGCTTAATAACCACAGAGGATTAATATCTGGTGTCATGTGGCTTCACACATTCCATGCATAATAAACACAGAATACTCAATTCTGGTGGCATGTGGTTTCCACACCTCCTGTCCTGAAGCAGCAATTCCCTTGCTGATAGCCTTGTGGCTTCACTCTTTTGCATATATGCACAGCCTTACGATATTCATTCACCCTCTTGTGGCAATAGGACCTCTGCTTACTAGAAGAAAGTTCATTCAACAAACTCTTTCTCGCCATCTGGACTCTGAGTCTTATGCAGTTGCCCCCTTCCAAAAATCAATGTGTAGGATGGTATTAGCACTGCGCTTCTTGCCAATCTGCTTTACTATTAAATGATATTCTACTTAAGGAATGAGAACCATCATCTGAGATTTCAGTGAGTTTGGAAATCTTACTTTGTGTGGGATAAACTCTTTTAGGGGGGGAATAGGCTAATTTAGGTGCCTGCTGAAACCTTGCCTGCCTTGCTGTCTTTCAGAGAATACACTCAAAACAATGCAGAATAGAAAATACAATAATTGCCTATGTGTACTTTATGCGTTGCTATTGCAAGCATTTATTTTAAATAATGTTATTTTTAATTCATGTCCTTGTTTTCTCCTTTTTAGTTTTGAATTATAGGTGCCACCTAGAGAGGGACACATATTGGCATAGTAGCTGTCATGTGAGGAGCTGCACACAGTCTGCAGGTCTACATTTGCTATGTACACACCGATGACATGACCGTGGCTATGCCATTATTTGTCTTTGTTCCTGCTTACTACCCACCGATCCCTGCGAAAGCCTCTTCCTGAGCGGTGCACTGCCCTGACGTTTTTAAAGCAGCAGAAGTACAGGGGGCAGTCAATCTAGCACTCAATATGGTGACAGATTATTTTGTAATGCTTTAGCCATGATTAAAACTTGTTTGCTTAATAAGGCATTTATCAGCGCTCATGGGTTATTTAGAATTGAGTATGTTTTAGCCGTTTGTAGGCAACAGATTGATGTGACCCAAAAAAATAAAACAGTCCTAGACATATCACACTTCCTAAAAAAAAACACTTCCGCAAAAAATAAATTCTCTTTTCTCCAAAAACAAATAACATTTTGAAGTATGATAAAGTAGGGTTCATCTTTGAAAGGGATGGTTTCGCTCTAGAGCCACATGACCTCTGGTCCGTCCGCAGAGACGGATTGTCTCCATTAAAAATAATAAACAATCCCCCCAAGCATTGCCGCCAGAGAGACCAAGCAGAAAAGAAGGTGTACATGTCACTTATGTGTACAGCATTAAACACATCATCACCACTGCTGTGTTTTTCATTGGGCAAATACACAGTTAACACCTGGACAGCTACCCTCGTCACTCAGTCTTATTTAGTGATGTACTATCATTCCCTTAACAAATTGAGATCTAGAGCTTCTCCCTAACCTTTAACATCGAGCAGAGATCCTTGTAGGGCGTGAAATTGAAGAGGTTGCGGCCAACAAAGCACTCCTTGGCGACTGCTAATACTAGAGAACAGGTGTTCGGTAGCTTAGAAAAATACACAATGGTTGTCCAAAGAAAGAATTACTCAAATGCGCCAACCTTATTCATGTAATGTGAAAGGTGGGTCATCCAATAGGGTTCAATTTATTAACAAGAAAGAAAAATGTCCATTCTGTATACTGGTATTCTTGAAATCCTCTTTTATTCTCGTGATATGATCAAATAAAGAAGAAAAAGAAATAATTTCTTGCCCAGTGTTAACTTCACGCTTTGTGACTTTCAAATTAAATTACGTACACAGATCCTTATGATTTTTCAAGTTCTAAATCCTTAACTCTCTCTCGACACGTGTTTCCCCATTGAAACTATCAATGGTTCATCAGGAGAAAGGATAATATCCTGGTAATTAAAGAAAAAGAAACCAAACATTTGTTTATAATACCGAAAAAGATAACTTTTACACAACAAAAATGATAGTATCATTTAGGTCTGTATCTAAGTTCATAGTATTTGACTCACCCTAACGGTAATGCAGTTTGAATCATGTATTTGATTTCATCCAAATAGCTAATAGTGCTTCAAGTAAGTAGTAGATAGCTGCTATGTCCAACTATTCTTAAGCGAATCTTAACAATATTGTCTCCTGATCATTTTTTAAGTCCAATGAATCAGCAGAACTAAAGGGAAGAGAAAAGTTTTAACAGGAATCATTTAGTGGGGTGCTTGGTCTTAAAGTTTAAAGTTCCTACAACATCATAATACTCAAAGCGTAAGTAACTTACCATTTTCAGTCCCTGTCTAGCCATGATAAGCTGTTCTTGTGGTTCCCTGGACATGTGCGTAGTGCATGCTAATATGCATGCACTATTTATACTGATCGCGATGACGTCATCATGCTACACCCACGTGATTTAGCGCTACGCGATGACGTCATTGCGCACGTCGCGTTTTCGGCCATTTTAGGTTTGGGAAAAAGCCGGTTTCTATATGAGCTGGCTTGAAGAAAAACTAATTTTGCTGATACCTTGATTTTGAATTGCAGAGTGTGGTCAGAAAGGTTTTAAGTAGAGAAGTTTTATATTAATCGAAATGAATCGCTAAACTAATGATTTTACTGGTACATTAATTTTAAATAGGAAAGTTTTGTGATGATAGAAATAAAACCGCAAACCTTAATGATTATACAAGGTTTACCTTTCTATCAATACTACATAATCAGTGAGGACATATATATATATGAGACCAATAACAATATAGTCAATTACTCTAATGGGTATTTACGGATTTGTCTGATCCAGAAGTTTATGAATACTTACCTGTTTTCCTTATTCATGCTGACATATCTATATTTATAATCTGAAAAATTAGAATGGACAAAATGGAGTTTGTACAAGCAAATTAAATCTAGACACCATATATTTTCTAGGATGATTAATTGGATACACTACACTAAATTAATATTAGTGAAAATTATTGATAACCTGCTTACATACGGTATATTCATGAAAAGAAAGGGGAGAAAACAAAAAGAGAAGAAGGAAAATTAATCAAGATAAGAAAAATGTCTATAACCAGTTATACATCTCAGTGTCACAGTTCAGACCTGTTACGCATGTGTCCATGATACAAATCCATTTACATTCCTGTTTGCGTAACAGTTCCTCCTTGTTACCGCCTCGAAGTGGTAGACTCACTTTCTCCAAGCCATAAATTTGTAGGCTGGCAATGTCAAAGCTTGGATGATTCGTGATAATATGAACCAAGATGGAGGATCTGCGATCTTTATTTCGAATAGCTCGTATATGTTCAAATATTCTCACCTTCAGTTTCCTAATAGTACTCTCAATGTACAATTTTCCACATATACATTTGATTCCATATATCACATAGTTAGAGTTGCATTTGATCATCTGGTTGATGTATTTAATTTTTCCATTTGGGAGGAGAATATTCTTGTTTCCTTGTTTTAAGAATGGGCATAACTTGCAATGCCCACATTTGAAAGTACCCTTAATGGTAGTCTGGAAGAATATTTTTCTTTCATTTGTTGTTGGGCTGAGAAAATTTGGGCTGATCAAATTCTTAATAGTTGGTGCCCTCCAGAAACAGATACTTGGGCGATAATCTAAATGTTTTTGTAAACTTGAATCTGTAAGGAGTATATTCCAATGGTCTGTTAGTATCTGTTTGATTTTTTTAACTTCCATACTGTACGTGGGTATGAACTTAGTTTTGAGGTCTGTTGTTCCAGATTTTGGTTTATCTCTTAGTAGAGAGTCTCTTGAGACTTGCTCTGCTTTGGTGATAGAAGTTTTTATTGTCCTAGATCCATAGCATCTCTGTTTGAATTTTCGGTAAGATTGTTGCAAATTATCTTGAAAGGTGAGGGGTGTGCTACAGTTCCTTTTTATTCTAATGATCTCCCCATATGGGATGTTATGGATGGTATGTTTTGGATGATGAGATGCAGCAAAAAGGAGACTATTGTCAGCCGAAGGTTTCGTAAACAGTTTGGTTTTAATTTGCGTATTTTCCACAAAGAATTCTAAGTCCAGAAATTCTATATTTGTTGCACTGACTGATTTTGTGAAGGATAAGTTGTAAAGGTTGTTGTTGAGATAGGTAGCATAAACATCAAGCTCTTCAGTATTACCTTCCATAATAATAATAATCAAGATGTCATCTATGAAACGACCCCAGAATTTAATATTGCTGCGAAAAAGAGTATGTTTCCAGGCATATTGAAATAAAAAATAAAAAAAACATAAATAAATTAGCATAAGTGGTGCAAATTTTGACCCCATGTCTGTTCCTTGGAGTTGTTTAAAGATGTTATTGTCAAATGTAAAGATGTTATTATGGAGGCAGAAATGCATCATCTCAATGATCATTTTGTTTTGCTCAAGGAACGAAACTGATCTTGTTTTAAGAAAAAAACATTGTACTTTCCAAGCCTGGATTGTGGTGAATGCTGGTATACAGTTGAACAACATCTAGGGTTACAAACAGGTAATTTTGTTCCCATGGAATAAGGTTTATCTGTTGAATTATGTGTTTGAAATCCTTAACAAATGAAGCTAGGCTTGCTGCCATAGGCTGCAGATGAGAATCAATGAATTGAGAGGTTTTCTCTGTTAAGGAGCCAATGCCATTTATTATCGGTCAAACTGGTGGAAAGTCTTGAAATGTTTTATGAACCTTTGGTAAAAAATATATTATTGCCATAATAGAGTTTTTACAGATCGAGCTCTGATATTCCTTGTCACTAAGAAGGTCTGTTCATACCATATTTTGATTGTTTCATTCCATGTTACTTCAAGACCCGGAATAGTCCAACATATAATGTCCAACTACTCACCACTAACACTAAACCTAATTCACAAATTATCATCATGGGTGATTTCAACCTGGGACTTAATGACCCTAACGATAATCATGCTACCTCTCTGAATGACACCATTACCTACCTAGGCCTCACTCAACACATTAACAAGCCAACACACACTAAAGGAAGATCCCTAGACTGGCAGGCAGATGCTAACTGTAACCTTTCCCTAACACACATCACACCATGTGCATGGACTGATCATCACCTTATCACCTTCTCATTACCAAAAACTGCTCCCAAAACGACACCACCCACCAGGACACCACAAATAATCTCCAGAAACAATCGTAACATCACCATAGAAAGCCTTAGACCACTCCTCACGCCCATCTCCAAAGCCAACCTCCCTACCCAGAATGACAACCCCGCCACCTTGATTGACCTTTATAACAATACGATGGAACTAGCCCTCAATCAGATAGCTCCACTCAAACAACGTAAAGCCAAACCCATGGCCCATACCAACAAATGGTTCTCAGCAGAACTAAAGGCTCTCCGTAACATTAAGAGAGCTGCGGAATCCAGCTGGAGAAAAGCTCCATCTCCTTCCACAAAAGACAATTTCTTTACAGCTGCCTCCACCTACAAATCTGCTATTTTAAACGCCAAAAAAAAGATTTACAACATGAGAATACTCAATGCTAAATCCGGCACAAAATAATTATTCTCTATACTAAGAGAACTTGAATCACCATTACCCTCCACAGAGAACTGTACTAAAGACAAGGCATGGTGTAACAATATCCAGCAAGCCCTCTCTAACAAAATCACCCTTCTACAAGCAAAGATTGAAGCTAAAAAAGCCAACTTTGCCACTAAAGACAACCTCAATAGCAAAATAGAATTCACCTTTCCCAACTGCACACCTTTTCACTTCTCCCCAGTGACTGAGGAGGAGGTAATTAAGATAATCGCTAGTCTTAAACCATCTAATTGCAAAGGCGATTTGTGCCCTGCATCCATCATCAAGGACAGAGCCAAAGACCTAGCTCCTCTGATAACGTCACTGATCAACTCTTCCTTCAAGAACTCAGTGGTCCCCAATAACCTTAAAGAAGTGTGGGTCCTCCCCCTTCTCAAAAAACCCAATCTAGACCCTAACATCCCCACTAATTACAGACCTATCACAACAGTCCATTTTCTCCTCAAAATATTAGACATATTAGAGTAACATTTGGAAGAAAATAACCTCCTAAGCCTGCGACAATCTGGCTTTAGACCTAGGCACGGGACAGAAACCGCCTGGATGAAGCCAAAGACAGGGTCAATCTAGCCATTTTGCTCCTGCTGGATCTCTCTGCTTCCTTTGATCTGGTTGACCACCAGATCCTTACTCAACACCTCTCTTCGGCTGCCACATTCTCTCAGAATGCCACCAATTCGATTCAGTCATTTCTGTCTGATAGGTCGACTACGGTCTTCGCCCCTTCAGCGGCTTCTGACTCCATCCCAATCCAATGTGGAGTACCCCAAGGCTCCTGTATCTCTCCCACACTCCACAACATCTTCACTAAGCTTCTCTTTGACCGTGTTGACGATCTGGATGTCAGCTACACCAATTACGCTGAAGACACCCAGGTCCTCATCACACTCACTGGTTGCTATGAAGAAGATGTTGCAAAACTAAATGAAATCTACCTAGAAATACAAGCATGGATGGCCACACATAGTCTCTGCCTCAATGATGATAAGACGGAACTGCTTGTCCTAGGATCCCAGGCCCGCCTCAATAAATTGGACTCGAGGTAACAATCCTTCACCATTGATGGCAACATTATAAAAGTATCCAAAGAGGTCAAAACATTTGGTGTGTACCTCGACTCCACTCTTTCACTGAAAAAACAAGTAAAAATGCCACCATTTCATCTACCACTTACACCAATAAACTTATCAATGCCTGCAGACCCTTTCTATCCTCCTCCAGATGTCTCACCTTAGCTAGAGCGTTGATATTGTCTAAACTAGACTATTCTAACACACTCTTCCTGGGCACCATGACAAAAAATCTGAACAGAATCCAGATTCTACAAAATAACGCCTTAAGATGCGCTCTTAACCTCCCGTGCAAGGCCCACATCTCCACAGCCAGCAAAGAAGCCCCCTGGCTCCCCATCCACGACAAAATTAAGTTAAGAACCCTGGCCATTACACACAAGTGCCTGTCACTGACTGCCCACGCTACCTATCTGACAAATTCTCTAGAAACAGCACCTCCAGACCTACCAGAACTCCCTATCTGCACCAACTAAAGATCCCCAAATTCAATCTAAAAATAGCATAAGCTCCAGTTTCCCTGTTCTGGCAGCTCAATGCTGGAATACCCTCCCTCTCGCTATCAGACCGGAAGCTTCCACTGGCCATTTAGAGCGATGGTGAAATCCTGGCTAGCCACCTAACACGTGGCCACTCACTTACATACACCCTGTCTCTACCAACTTCTACCATATGACTTACCATATCCTGAAACGAACCACCATGTAACCCGGTCCTCATACTCTATTGTATTTGCTACTCTCATTGTACCCTTGGTGTAACATTGAATGTATGTACCCTTTTTGTGTCGTGCAACTATATATGTAACTATGCTGCACACATGTTTACGTGCCCAGCTACCCGAGGGTTCGGCCGCGCTCTATAAATAAACAAACTAAACTAAACTAATCTGTCCTCACTGATTATGTAGTATTGGTAGAAAGGTAAACCTTTTATAATCATTAAGGTTTGCGGTTTTATTTCTGTCATCACAAAGCTTTCCTATTTAAAATGAATGTACCAGTAAAATCATTATTTAGTTTAGCGATTATTTTCTATTAATATAAAACTTCTCTACTTAAAACCTTTCTGACCACACTCTGCAATTTAAAATCAAGGTATCAGCAAAATTAGTTTTTCTTAAAGCCAGCTCATATAGAAACCGGCTTTTTCACAAATCTAAAATGGCCGAAAATGCGACATGCGCAATGACGTCATCGCGTGGCGCTAAATCACGTGGGTGCGGTGTGATGACGTCAACGGGGCACGCGATCAGTAAAAATAGTGCGTGCATATTAGCATGCGCTACACACATGTCCAGGGAACCACTAGAACAGCTTATCACGGCTAGACAGGGACTGAACATGGTAAGTTACTTAAGCTTTGAGTATTATGATGTTGTAGGAACTTTAAACTTTAATAACTCCATTTCTCCAAGCACCCCACTAAAAGATTCCTGTTCAAACCTTTCTCTTCCCTTTAGTTCTGCTGATTCATTGGACTTAAAAAATGATCAGGAGACAATCCTGTTAAGATTCGCTTAAGAATAATTGGACATAGCAGCTATCTACTACTTACTTGAAGCACTATTAGCTATTTGGATGAAATCAAATACATGATTCAAACTGCATTACCGTTAGGGTGAGTCAAATACTATGAACTTAGATAAAGACCTAAATGATACTATCATTTTTGTTGTGTAAAAGTTATCTTTTTCGGTATTATAAACAAATGTTTGGTTTCTTTTTCTTTAATTACCAGGATATTATCCTTTCTCCTGATGAACCATTGATAGTTTTAATGGGGAAACACGTGTCGAAAGAGAGTTAAGGACTTAGAACTTGAAAAATCATAAGGATCTGTGTACGTAATTTACTTTGAAAGTCACAAAGTGTGAAGTTAACACTGGGCAAGAAATGATTTCTGTTTGTTCTTTATTTGACCATATCACGAGAATAAAAGAGGATTTCAAGAATACTAGTATACAGAATGGAAAATGTTCTTTCTTGTTAATAAATTGGACCCTATTGGATGACACACCTTTCACATTACATGAATAAGGTTGGCACATTTGAGTAATTATTTCCCAATCCTCTATTTACCTATCCTTGTAGGGCATTCCTGTAGTTGTCAATCACACTGTGGGGAAAGTCGCTTGTGTATCTAGGCTATCTGCTGCCCTAGGCCAAACACAGTGCACACTCACCCCAACTTTCCTCCGTGCATTTCCCTGACTCCATCACATCTTAAAGACATAAAAGCATAGATATTAAATTGAAGTGGAAAGAACTTGTTATTCCCGTTCATGGCCTAGCGAGTTAGCGGAAGAGTGTGCACTCTCCTACTCCTTTGAGCATCACTTTAGTACAATGTGGCAGTGCAGTAAGACCTCAAAGCATGTGCTTAAAGTGCCAGTCAACCACTGCATACAGACCTTATTATGCCTTTTTGCTTCCTAGACGTTTGACATAACTAGCCAGGAATACCAGATATGAACTCTCATTTTAATCTTGCATACTCCATTTCAGTGTCTTATTTACCACTCCAGTACATACATGGTCAACATGAGAACTTTCTCCACCACCAGAGGCCAATATGGTATGGATCTCAGTGGGAGAGAATGCTTTGATAAACTAAACTCTTTCCTCCCAGCAATCATACTGTACATAGCATGTTCCTGCCTCTGACACCTCCATCAGCAGGCTCAGCTTTACCAGAACCCCCTCCAGTTATCAGCAGGAGAGAATCCCATTTGATTGCCTGGTTAGTAACCCCAGAACTCCAAGGCACTCTTGAACACACCTCAAGGCCGTCACGCATCCACATGACAATGCAATAAGGGAAGATATCACCCAATATTTTAATTACATTTTCTTCTGGTCAAATCACTGAAAACTATGCATTCATCCAAATGATCGCTAGTCTAAGCCCATTTGTACAGCTATCGCAGTAAATACCAAGTCCTTGTGGGAATGGTACATTGAATCCCGCTTGCACTGCTTATAGGCAAGTCACCCCTAGTATGAAGAACCACACTACAACATGCTTTCACAACATTATTTTGCAATTATCACACTGGCTAACCCCAGTTATCTGGATTGTGAATGTTCTATAGGGCGGGTCATCCTCAAATACGGCCTGTCAACATGTGGACATGAATTGAATGCTTCCTTGACATAGCTAATACATGAGCATATAATTTGCACATTATTTACTGATCATTTGTTCTACATGTGAAGTATATAACAGCCTTTCACCTTTGCCATTGCACCCCATAGAATACGGGTGAGTCCTACGAACATTTTAATCCATCTGTCACATAGTCACTGACATAGAAGTTCATGGCACACTTGACCTCTTCCTCCTAAGACCTTTGTAATGTCACAACACAAGCCCTCTCTGCTAATAATTAAATAGTTGCTTGAAATTCTAACTTCTATTTGCATACAATGTGATGCTCTTTTTGTAGCATGCTGGAGGAGCGCTTCTTAGGCAAAACAATGGCAGGAAGGCTCTTTACAATCATTAAGTAACTTACATTTTAAATCTTTATGTGAGATTCTCCTATCTGTATATCTTGCAGTGCTCTAAGCTTCCAGTGTGTTTTCGCCTGCGCAGAGCTGTGTATTCATTTGACCAGATTTTCCAGTTGCATTTTCTAGGGCAAACAGAGGTCATTTTGGTGGCCTGCTGATTATGCCAAGCAACGTCTTTTCTGCTTTTGAAATATGCTCTTTCCACCCTGAGCTGAGATGTCACAGGGACAGAGAAATGGCCGATTGACAAACCCTTGCCATTATTGTTTAACTTGATTGAGCAAAAGCCACTGATTACGTTTTGAGGTCGACTGTAGTCATGTGGGTGGGTAGGCACCATTCCGAACCAGTCAGGCTTCTCTGAGATAGTTGCTCTACTGACACGACCCAATTGACTTTACCACATTAAGGAGATTTCTGGACATCCAGTGTTTGTGAATGGCTGGTTGGGCTTGGGAGGTTACATGTTGCTGATCCTCTCCTTGCCCTACTGATCTCTCAAAGTAAGATGTCGCCTGGCAGAATATTTCCCTATTTCATAAAGACGATTCCAAATCTGCAAGAATCCGGAGTAGGCTTCATAATGCTAAACGCTTCCTCGCAAGATTAGGGCTCAGGAAAGAGGCTGCCAGAAACGGTCGAGAGACCTTGGCTGCTCCAGAACCCCTTTCTCTCAGCAGTGAATACAAAGCACCAGTGCATTCTTCTCCTGAAGCCGTACTGTATAAAATCAAATAAAATCCAAGATATCAGTTCCACCGAAGGTTGACATGTATTGCATGCAACATTATACTGATAGAGAGAAGGGGGAGTTAATTTTCGAGAGCTCACAGATCCGGATATATCAAGACGTCTCGGCGATAACATTGACCAAGAGAAGGGAGCGACACCCACTGACATAATGGTTACAAGAAAGAAACAAACAATATTGGTGGGATTACTGTTCTAACTGTCCTTTGAACATCGAGACGATGCATCAAGCATCAAGAATGGAAGACAAAATCCACACCCCAGAAGAGGTCGACCTGCTGGCCCAAGAATATTTCGTAGATTCAACACCCCCTGAATTTCTGACTATGCTGCTGTTTTTCATCTTGGGAACCAGACCTCTGCCGGAATAGGTCTTAAGGAGGCCTGGAAGGTTGCTCTGAGTCATTGGTCCCTCCAGTGGTTGCTTGAAAGACACTTGGGCTGTCTTGTATTATACAGTCTTTGGTAGCCGCCGTGTAGGTATGGTTAAGTTGCTAAACCCATAGAAAGAGCACTTTTTGGGCAGCTTATAACTTCGCTCCCCCTGGACGAAAGTAATGGCCCGCTTTGAATTTTCCAAAACTTTGCTCACGCGTACAGGAGTGGCGTCTTGGTCTCGAAAGCATGCTTTTGTAAATTTGGTGAACATTTGTCCAGTAGTTTTTTTTAAAACAGGTAACGTGTATGTAAAAAGAAATATTGATATCTGGCTCTGCTCCGCGGACTCATTTCCCTGTTTGCTCAGTGGACCGGACTCTCATAGGTCCAGAAGGCAACGTGATGTCCGCGGACACACAACGTGCACGCTGTTTGGCTGGAGGGAATCATGCTGTGCGTCATCATTTTTGAAACGCCTGCCATGTTGTATCCGTGGATATTCGTGCATAACACAGAGGAGAAAGGGGCTCGAAAACATGTTTTGGGGCATATGGTGGTGGAACGAGGAGTTGGAAAGGTTGGAGAGTGAAAGATGAGTCATCTGATGTATTTATTTAGGTGGAAGAAGACAGTGTTGTGTCCGCGGTGTCTGTGGACACTGCGGTAGTTCGTGGATAGAATCTCTGGCAAGCACCTTATGTGGCGACTGCAGGCAGGCTTCATTAGGGTAGGGGAGTGCATTGTAGATGATATGAGGATGCTTGTATAGGTTGTATTGTGCTGTGGTGTTTGTGGCTAACTAGTACACTCTTGGGTGAATGTTCACTGGTTGAAGTACTGTAATAGTATGTTTACAAAAGTGTACAGGGTCTTAGGTGGCAGGCTTATTGGATTGAAGAGTGTGCTGACTGGTTGTACGTACTGGAATACTGTATATATAGAAGTGGACATGCCTCAGGTGGCTTGTTTATGTGTGTGGGTTGTGGCCAGTGTACAGATTGCTGGGTGCATGGCTGTGTTATGCTGTGTTGATTGTGACCAGCTACTACAGTCTTGGGTGCATGGCTAGAGGTGATGCAGCCAACAGTCCAGGAGTTTGCCCACTGGTTGAAGTACTGTAATGGTATGTGTAGAAAAGTGGACTGAGCCTCAGGCGGCTGGTTATTGGATGGAAGAGTGTGGTGACTAGTTGTAGATACTGGAATACTGTATGTATAGAAGCGGTCAGTGGCTCAGGTGGCTGGCTTATGTGTGTGGGTTGTGGCCAGTGTACAGATTGTTGGGTGCATGGGTGTGTTATGCTGTAGTGATTGTGACCAGCTACTAGTCTTGGGTGCATGGCTGGAGGTGACTCAGTCAACAGTCCAGGAGTTTGCCGACTGGGTGAAGTATTGGAATACTATGTGTATATAAGTGGACAGGGCCTCAAGTAGATGGTGTATGTGTTTGGGTTGTGGCCACTGAGCAGATTCTTGGGTAGTTCACTGTATTATGATTTATTGGTTGCAGGCAGATAATAGAGTGTCGGGTGCAGAGGCCATGCATCCCATGTGTCCATTGACTGGGAGTACTATAATAGCATATTAACTGTAGTGAGTAGGGCCTCAGGTGGCTGTGTTATGCTTGTGGGTTGTGGTAAATAGGCAGATGTTTGCATGCAGGGCTGTATTATGTTGTGGTGGTTCTGGCCGGGGCCTAGACTCTTGGGTGTATGGCCAGAGGCCGTAAGATGTAGGCCATGCACCCAAGAGTCTAGGCCCTGACCAAAACCACTGCAACATAATACAGCCAATCATTCAACATTGTGATATTGGTATGTGGATTGCACAAATATGTGTACAGAATGCAATGTGCAGATTACAAGGAAGTATGACACCAATAATTGTATAGTATACTTGATGTTTGTATTGGTGAGGGTCTATGCAGTTTTGATGCAGCATGTCTAGAAAAGTGTACAGGGCCTTAGGTGGCTGGCGGATTGGATTGAAGAGTGTGCTGGCTGGTTGTATGTACTGGAATACTATGTATAGAGAAGTGGACAGGGCCTCAGGTGGTTGACTTATGTGTGTGGGCTATGGCACTGTATAGATTGTATGGTGCATGGCTGTATTATGGTGTGGTGATTGTGACCAGCTACTAGACTCCTGGGTGTAAGGCTCGAGGCCATGTACCCAAGGGTCTGTGCATTGCCTGTACGTAGTGTTATAGTATGTGTACAAAAGTAGACAGGGTGTGTGTCAGGTGGTTTGTCTTGAGATTCTTGGGTCTATGATACTGTATGCAGTGGGAGTTAACTGTGGCCAGCTACTATAGTTTTGGGTGCATGGTCTAAGGCGATGCAATCAAGAGTCTAAGACTGTGCCCAATGATTGAAGTTCGGACTCTTGGGTGTATGGCTGGAGGACATGTACCCATGAGTGTGTGCATTGGTTGGATGTAGTGTAATAGTATGTGTAAAACGGTGGATAGGGTGTGTGTTAGGTGGTTTATTGGATTATCTTGAGATTCTTGGGTGTATGGTATTGTATGCAGTGGGTGGGAGGTAATTGTGGCCAGCTATTTTAATTTTGGATGTATGGCTGGAGGCGATGCACATACAAGTCTAAGAGTGTGTCTTCTGGTTGAAGGATAGTAATTGTATGTGTAGAAAAGTGGATATGGTATCAGGTGGCTGGATTATTTGTGTGGGCTGTGGCCAGTGTACCGATTGTTGGGCGAATGGCTGGGTTATGCTCTGGTGATTGTGACCAATTACTAGAGTCTTGGGTGCATTGCTGAAGGTGATGTATTGAAGAGTCCACAAGTGTGTCCACTGGTTGAAGTACTGTAATGGAATGTGTAGAAAAGTGGACAGGGCCTCAGCTGGCTGGTTTATTGGACTCAAGAGTGTGCTGGCAGGTTGCACGTACTAGAATACTATGGGCCTCATTCCGACCCTGGCGTTAACCAAGGCGCTATTAGCTCGAAATAGGGCGGTAAGGGTTTAACGGCACCGGTCTCGTTAACGGTGACCGTTAACCCTTACCGCCCTACTCGGAATAACCCCCTATGTGTACAGTAGTGGACAGGGTCTGAAGTGGATGCCTTCTGTGTTTGGGCTGTAGCCACTGGGAAGATTTCTTGGTACCTTACTGTATTATGATGTATTGGTTGTGGGCAGTTAGTAGAGTCTTGGGTGCAGATGCCATGCATCAAAGAGTTTGTCCACTAGCTGGAAGTACTGCAATATTATGTGAACTGAAGTGGATAGGGGCTCAGGTGATTGTGTTATGTGTTTGGGTTGTGGTAAGTGGGCAGATGCTTGTATGCATGGTTGTATTTTGCTGTGGTGATTGTGGCCAGGGTCTAGAGTATTGGGTGCACGGCTGGAGGCCATATATTGTAGGCTATGCACTCAAGAGTCTAGGCACTGGGTACAAGCACCACAGTTTAATATAGCTTTGCATTCAACATTGTGATACTAGCATATAGATTGCACACACGTGTGCAGGTTGAATTTTGCAGATTCTAAACAACTATGACACCAATAATTGTATACTTACTATATGTATTGTTGAGGGCCTATGCAGTTTCTTTGCATGGTGTGTGGAAATGTAGGAGCAATCAATGTTCCATTCTTTGTGATAAAAGAAAACATAACATGTTAGGGTAGATACTATGTAATGTTGTATTGCATTGCATTGCAGACATTTGTATACTTTGGGGACCCTCATAATTAGTACTTAATAAGTACTATGCTTTAAAGAAGTGTACTGTGCAATGTGCTCAGTTCCTGTGTTTGTTCGCATAATCATTGTGTATGTGGGAAAAAGTCTATGCAGGATAAAAAAAAAATCTTGTACGGTTATTTGTTGTAATGTTGTACAATCCATTTTAGTGATGTGTGCACTAGTTACACCAATTGGTAAAGTGCACTGTTACAGTAGGAGGAATTGAAATGGTGTATGATGTTCCTTTTGGAAGTAGTGGTAATATGGTTCCACTTAAATACCATTTGGCATATTTTAACTATTTATCTGTTTCCTCTTTTTAGTAGTATTTTTTTAAGCGTTTGGTTCCTGTTGATATTTTGTAAGTACTGTGGTATTGCACAGTAATATTGCAGAATTGTGGGGCGAGTTAGATACCTGTTTGCATATTCTAACTGTTGATAGGTTTGAAGTTGTTGAGGGTATGTTTGTAACACTGTGGCTTCTGAATGTTGAGTTTGGCAGTTTGACTTCTGCAAGTAATATTGAAGTAGTATGGTTGCAGTTAGATACCAGTTGGCATATTCTAACTGTTTATAGTTTCTCATTTTCGCAGGGTATGTTTCAAGCACGTTCATTCTTGTTGGTACATTTACATTTTTCACTATTGTGAAGTGCCTTTGCAGCACTATGGGTGTAGTTACTGATACTTGTTTTTGTGACTGAGATCCATTTGTTATACCTTGGCACTGGCACAGTGATACCAAATAAATAATAAGTAAGAATTTCTAGAATTTCCACACTTAGATTGTGTTTCTAATATCGGTTGGATTTATTTTTGATTTTTTTGATTTTATTTTTGCTTGCTGCACCGTGCTTTAAAGAGGTTTGAAAGAAAGCCCCATGCTTTCAGTTACGCTGTGCCGACACGTGTTCCAACCTTAAGGTTTTTCTCAAGGCAATAACGTCTAGTGTGTGGTCCCAGTTATCCCTAAAATATTGGAGGCTGTAGTGGGATCTAGAAGTTCAAATTGGCCAGTTGCTGAGGAGTCCTGAATTATTTTGGTGGTTTTCTTCAGGGATTCTTCAATGTCTATTTCTTTGTATTATTCATTGTTGTCTTTAAGATATTGCAGTGCTTCTCTAAATTTGTTTAAGTCTACTAGTTGCTGCCATTTCTTTTGCCTTTTGTAAGTACACCATTCACCAGGATAATCAAAGATTTTTCTATTGGCCGTTGCACTCCTAGAGTGTCTACATTTTCTTTGAGATCTAATGGCAAATAAACTACTTTTCAACAAATACCTTTCAGTAATTCAGAGGGAGGCAAATTATCTGTTTTTGGTTGAAGTCGTATTATTGATTGAAATGGGTGTACTGTTTAGATTATAATGGTCTTATACAAATTAAGCTGTCTGAGTGATTTTGGCAGTGGGAATATTTCCAAGTCATTACTGATAGCCCGTTAAGGCCTTTGGTTATTGGCAAGTCTAGCAGTGCAGTATGTGCAACGTATTGAGGGGTTAGTAATTTCATATTTGTTTTCTGCCATAGGTTAGAGAGCTAATTGGAATAATTGGAATTCCTTATTGTCTTCTATTTTGTACATTATATCTACAGTTTTCATGCTCTTTGTATAAAAAGTTCAGAAACAACACACACATATTTGGTTTGGTACTTCAGCAGATGCGCTTTTAAACTTTGGCATTTCTTTTTGTATGTGTGTGATAGAAGGTTGACATCTGTAAAGTTATCACTACTCTTTTCTAAATTTACTGGATTTTGTAAGTGCTCTTCAGTTCCAACATATTTGCTTTGGATGTTGTGTATTTCTTCAAGCAGTTCTTTGGCTGTAGCATGTAGGAGAAAGTCATGTAAATGCCCCAGTGCTAAAGCAGGACATTTTGCATTATACGGTTTGTGAACAAGATTTCTTAGAGCAGAATGGTGTGTTGCTACCATTTTGATATTGTGGAAGGTGCTTTTGCAAGCAGGTCCAGAAATGCAGGCTAATGAATGTCCTCATAGTCCTGTGTATTTCCACACTGGACAGGAGTCCATAGTTTGTAGTGTTTTTATTTTTCCTTCATCTTTGGCTTTGACATACTGATTGAGGAACTGCTGCAAACATGTGAAAGATTTTTGGCGCATGTTACACATTGATGTGCATATCCATTTGTAGATGCGGCATACTGGTTCAGTGGAATGGAGAGTTGATGCTAAGTTTGGTGGGGATATTCTTGAAAACAGTGTTTCTTCTTCATAAGAGTATTATCTACCTTTTCATACCCTCACCCACTGCTTTTTATAGCAATTTGGTTTGTTTGCTCTTCTTTGTATGCTTCTTCATTGAAGTATGGCTCTGTGCAGGTGGTGTGACTCCACTCACCTGTGCAGACGTTTCGAAAGGTATCTATGCTTATGTTGTGTTTGTAGCGAAGTATTGATTGTAGTTTACAAATTAATTTTATTAATGGTTTCATTCTGTTTAAAATTAATATAAAGAATTTCATTTTGAGTAACAGTGCACTGTCTACAAGAGCTTCCAGGATCAGTTTTCTGCGGTATGTTTTATGGGTTGAGTGTGATTTCTCTCCTGTTTTTATAATTTTTGAAGGACTCTGTGGTGTAACATTTTTTATAAAATATTTTTTTTGGAATGCTTACTTGTGGCTACATTACCATTTGTAGGTGCACTGTTAGCACTACTGGTAGTTGTAATCTTCTTAGTACATTTCTTTTTATTTTGACATTTTGAAAGATGAGTTACAGCTTCTTTCCTGTTAGGTGCCTCTGTTTTTCTTAGTGACTGTATTGGCTTGTTTTGTTTGAACCTTTTGTACAAATTCTGCTAGAGGCGGGTGGCTATTTCGCACACTTTTAGTTTGATCTGCTCTATTTGTGATTTGCTTTCTACAGATTTGCTTTCTGGTAGGCATTCTTTAGTGTATGTTGGAGAAAAAAGGAAAGTGTGGGTTTGGAGGTTGCGCAATGTATATGTGTGCAATGTGCACAAGTGTCTGAATATGAGGGTAGGCATACATATAGAGGTGTGTGGTTGTGGAATGGGCTGTTACTTTAGGTTGGGAAGGCTGTATTGGTATCTGTGTGTTACTATACTGGCATTCAGATGACAATCGGAAGGGTGCACCTGTTGAGGTGGAATGAGTAAGGGTGAAGCATATGCTGTTTAGTTGATAGAATTGTGTAGCCTATAATACAGGAACACTGCACTGTATGAGTAACAGGCAGAACACTATGACAGTATTGCACATACTTTGTTGGATGTTGAGAGTAGGTGTCTTCTGGGTTCTATTTTTCACTTCAAACACCACTGGCTTTCAGGAGAGTGCAGTTCACTGCAATTATGAAAGAAGGAAGTTAGTACGTATGCCCTATGAGGTGCCCTTTTGCAAGTGTGGGTTTTGCTGTAGCACTATTTAGCTTGGAAATGGATTAGTGCAAGTTGTAATAGGGTGAGAAAAAGGCTTGGAAATATATAGAGATTGGAAAGGAGAATGTGTCAATGTGTGGAATTCCATTAACTTTTCCGCACATAGATGCTTGCTATGTGAGTGGAAATATAATTTCAGTTGTTTGACTTATTTATCCACATTTACAAAGGGCACTGTTCTGAATGTACACATGTATGCCGTTGTTTTTTAAGTAATGGTGCATTCTGTCAACTGTGCAAGGTAAGTGGCAGTCACCTTGTTCATATGCATGCAATCTATGTACTTGCTAAGCGTTGGTAAGATACATGGATTTTTCCTTTTCTGTGTACATTCTAGGAATTTTATAGCATGTGTGTTAGTGGGAGACATGGTTGTAAAAATGACAGAAAGAAAGAAGAGAATAACAGTTTGCACATTACAATGGGTGATATGAGTAAATCAAAACTTTCAAAGCAAATAGCATTGTATGTGCCACTTAATGATCGGTGATGGGGAAAATGACAGTATGATTTTTGAGTAGGATTTGCGCGGTAAGTGGCAGGTACCCTGTAGACAGGCATTTATAAAAGAGTTGCAAATGTGCTTTAAAAAAGATATTCATACATGCAGTTTGTGTTGATGGATGGAGATGTGGATGAATCTGGAAGCAGAAATCCTGGATAGGTTTGCAGTACTTTTTGCTGGAGGTGCTTTTCAATCACAGGAGACTTGTACTCACAGTGTTGAACCGGACATCTAAAGTGCTGAACTGTGATCACAGAGTTAGATGTAGAGCTCCTGTATGTGATTGATGGGTGGGTCTGTGAGAGCTTAAAAGTAGACAATGGAGGAGTGGTGCAGAGAGTGAAGTGAAAAGGGAAGAAGGGCTCCCCCTTTCTTACGAGATCCACGGACACTGCAGTAATCCGCAGATCACACATGCTGCATCTGGGGCTTGTCAGCATGCTTGGCATGGAAATGGGAGTATACTATGGGGATTATCAAATCAGATGTTAAGGGTGTGCTTTACAGCAGGGGAGGGTTATACGTTTTTCACTGTTGTGTTGGTTGTATGGTGAAGATGGCAGGATATCTGGGTACTTGGTGATAGGTGTGTTGATGATCTGGAGGGGTATGCAAAATCCAGAGATGTTTCTCCAGATTTTGTGTTTCCAGGCATGGAGGTTTTGTGGTGGAGTGTGCATGGATGCAATTTGAAGGAACTGGTTTCTCTTTGTAGAAACGTGTCTACTTTTGGTAGTCCAGACATCTTGTTGGCAGACTGTGGAGGAGAATATTTGGGGTACATTAGTGTCCAAAGTTTGATTGCTTTTTTGAAGTGTTTCATGTATAGAATTAAGGTGGTGTTTTCAGAAATATTACCAAGAGCAGTATGGGACCAACCACATGTGTTTTAATCCCAGCAAAATCTTGGAAGGCTGCTTGTGAATAAAGGCATGGGTATAGTTATGCGGCATGCAAATGTGTAGATTGTTCCCAATGACAACATTGACTACCGTAATATGCATTTTCTTTCATGGTGAGGGAGCTGTGTTGTCCATTTTGGGCAATTCTTTATTTTTTTAAGAATCTGAGGGATGCTGTGGAGAGTCTGATGTAAGGAGGAAAGGAAGGTAAAAAAAAACTTTAAATAAAAGAAAAGAAAATGTGTTTTTTGTTTGAAGCACCTATACAAAAAGACTCTTTTCAGAGCCAGCACTAAAGAAGAAATACCTTACCCTGGTTGAAATGTGTTCCCCTACCCATGTGCAATGCACGATCTATCCGCGGACACCGCAGTTGTTCACGGATCACGTGCCACATCAAGGACTTTTGAGGATGTCAGGCATGGAAATGGGATTCTGGTGGGCAGGGGATTAGTCAATAAGGTTTCCTGGGTGTGGTGGGCAAGAAGAGACTGTGGCAGAAGGTCTGTTTGCTGAGAGGAGTGCAGATGGCTATGGTTATGGCTGTGTCTTTCAAGAGGCAGATTGTATGGAATTTGGGGGACTCCTGGATACATTGGTTGCAGGTGCATGCAAAGTACTGTGGAGTGGCTGCACATCTTGGATTCCATTATGGGGATGTGCACTAATGTGCAGTGCATGGACAAAAAGTGAATGAATTTGGTTCTTCTTTGTGCCACTTTGGTGATGTACCTTCATGCAGACATTATTATTATTATTATTAATTGTGGAGGGAGCAGTTTAGGACATGTTACCGTAATCTCTCTGCAGTTTGCGATGAAGGAGGCACTTGCGAAAGTCATGGAAATGTTTCGAAACTCTCGAGTAATTTTTACTCGCATTACCCAGAGACAGATGTGGCTGTGTTCGTCTTCATTTGGTCCGCAATTTGGAGGCACAATGTCAACAAGGCTGTTTGCACCTTTTTGAGAGATGTTGGCATGTACTCCATCCACAATAAAAATATTACATTTCATAGCACAAACATTTTTCACAGAGATGGAGTACATCTTACTGATGCTGGCAATCAACTTTTTCAGCGGAATATCCAAAATGCATTGCAGCTCTTTTTGCAAGTATAGCAAGCATTTTCCAGTAGGTGTTGGCACTTCTAAAAACAAACCTACACTACAAAAAAGCTCTTTTCAGAGCCACCACTTTGTCCAGGAAAAATGTGAAATGATTTTGATGGTGCCACCCCTACAGTTTTTAGAAGTCAGCGGACTAACGCACTGTCCACAGACTTTACAGGCAGGCACAGTGGGCTGCACCATTTCATTTGAAATTTTATTTTTAAACTGTGAAAGGTAGCTCTGAAAAGTGCTAGAATCTAGAAGAACCATTGATAAAGAGAATCTCCCCAGCTGCATTTTCCTTCACCCTCTGGAATTTATCATAGAATTCCTCATTGTTCGAGCAATCATGTGCATGCTCGTCCTCTGCCAGTGGTTCTACTACAAACATGGCAGGATTCACTATTTTGCATCGAACAATTTCAATCACTGGATTCGATATAAGCACCTCATAGGCAGAAGCTCTTTGAGAGGTCAACGTGCCATTAGTTTTTCCAAAGTGGCAAACAAAGCATGTTCAACAAATAACATCATAGACCACCCCTATGCTGGCTGCCTTCTCAATGGCGAATGTGACGGCTGCAAAGACTGCTCATAAGGAAAATGACCCTTCATTACTAGGTCTAGAATCACACTCTAATATGCAAGCGGCTTGCACCCCAACGTGGTTCTTTGCTTGAGTACAGCTGTTGTAACAGTGCGATTCGTGTGTGAAAACAAATATAATTCCTCAGCATAATTGGAATCCCTAAAACTGGCGCTGTGTAAAGTGCCTTTTTCAACTCATCAAACCCTTCTTCCATTTCCTCAGTCCAGACAATTTTTTCCTGATTTTTCCTGTGCTTTTTTCAGAGCTTGCAACAAGGGCCTTATGTGTGAACTATAATCAAAGACCCATGCACTTACATAGTTACAAAGTCCCATAAATCTCAGCATGTGCTTTATCATGAGTGGATTTACTGTTTACAAGGTAGCCTCAGCCCTCTCAGGGGTAAGCTTTTATCCCTCATGCGAAATTAACTGGCCTATGTGCAGTACGTCTTCTTGACAATACTGCAATTTCTCCCTGTCTACTTTATATCCTTTGTCTGCAACAATAATCATTAGCTGAACTGAAACACGTTTGCACTCTTCCTCTGAAGTGCTACATATGAATATGTCATCCACGTATTGCAACACAACACTTTCCAAATCAATACTGCTTAAGTCCAACTGTAGGACTTTATTGAAAATCGACAGAGACTCACAGTACCCCTTGGGCAGGAGAGTAAGTTTTCACAGGATACATCGCAGTATTACACAGTGACTCTGATGTCACTAGGATACCCTGATTGTTCTACAGCCCCCCTCAACAGACCTATGTCATGAGGGCCTGGTGTCCATAATGACACTGGCACTTTCACCATGTTTTCATTGAAATACTCGGGGCGTTTCTGTGCTAGCATCATTTTCTGAGGAACCTCACATTTAATTGCGCTCACCCAATAAGTAATGCTTATCTCAAATACTACTTCATCATCTGACAGATGGTATCTAAGCATACTCTCACCAGTGATGTCAGTCAATCAGTAACCTTCCCCAATGGCAATCACTGTGCACCATCGTCTGCTGTCATAATCATTCCCATCAAGCAAAGCTATTTCTCCTTGCACTATGGCTGCTTGTAATTCTAAAGGAAAGACTCGCCATTCCTCCTCATACATAGGTATATTTGGCCTAAATTAAAATTCATCAGGTATTCTCATAGTTCTGTCCACTAAACCTGGTAGCCATGTCAACAAAATGCGTACCCCATAGTGAAACACCTCTGGTTCTAATGGTACTCCTCGTATGGCTATGTGTCCTGCAAATGCCATAATAAATTCACTCACATTTAAATAATGCATTCCTGGTGTTGAACATACTGGGCCTCATTACGACCCTGGCGGTACGGAGTGAACGGCGCCGTAAAAGGTGCCGGCGCCATTCACCCCGTACCGCCGCATTACGAGTTCCCCTCGCGGGACCCGGTAAGCACGCCTGGGAAAACCAGACGTGCTTACCGGGTCCCGCGAGGGGAAGAGGGAGCATACAATGGGCCATCTCGCAATGGCCCGTTGTTTGCTCCCTCTCCCATTCCCATTCAGCCCTATGGGGGCTGAAATGGGAATAGGGAAGGACCTTGTCCGGGTCCTTGGAGGGAGGAATTACCGGGCTTTCTGAACTCGGAATGGCCCAGTAAGTCCTCATTCCGAGGACCCGGACCCCCACGCAATTTCGGCTGCAGCCATGCCACCAATAGTGGCATGGTTACCGCCAAACTCGTAATGAGGGCCACTATGCCTTTATCAGTGAACGATATTGTCATGTTCAATTTGATCCTTAAATCTCAACCTAATATATTGACAGGTGTCTGCCTTGAATATAACAATGGCACAGACATGTCACACTCTCCTATAGAGACTGGCAATTCTTCAGTCAAAGGAACTCTACTTGTATCTCCTGTGAAACCTTGAGTATTCATGGCATTTCCAGACATCAACATTTTCCCCCTCATATACGTGAGTGTGGTGCACCCATGTCTACTAGAAAAGAAAAAGATGTGCCTCCTATATTGACGTCAACCCTCGGTTCCTCTTGAGGATTGGGTGTTAATGATCGTATCGAACACATCAAGTCTCCCTGTGAGCTGTCCTATTGTGGATACATTTTTATCCCCATACCTGTGAAAGGATTCCCTCCATCAACAGTAAGTCCCTCAATTCTAGAATTCATTAACTGACCCGTGCTTCTGCTTTCGTGCCTTGAAACACTTGTGTATAGGCGCGTTACAAATGCCATATCATATCAAATGCCATATCATATCTGTATCTTCATGTGTGACTGCTGTGACTGTCCTTGTGGTGAATTCATTGTTTCCTGCTGTGTTGTAAGTCTGCATTCTCAGCACTTGTGTTTGCAGCACTGTCTGATTCTGAGCAAACCCATCTCCATTCTGCTGCAAATATGCAGGCAGGTTTGTGGTCCCCCTTTATGCATTCTGCACAAATCCTTGACTTCAACATGTGCGAGCAAAGTGCCCCGACATACCACATGTCCAGTATATAGGAGGAGGTCTCCTAATTTGCCCCTCCTGCATGTCTTTGCTATCATTCTGTGTGTTTTGAAACCCACTTTCATTGTTCTGGAAGTTTCCCTGATTATTCTGGAAGCCTCTACCTCGAAAGCCACCCTTTCCCCGTGGTGCAAATCTATTATTACATTGATCAACTGCCTTTAATTAGTCACCTGCAGAATGCTTGCTGCTTGCTGTGAACCCAATCTGTCTCCACTAGTCAACATTGCCCCTTCAATGGCATAATTGAATAGTTTTTTTCTGCACTAACTTTGCCTCTTCACTTTTCGTAACATTGTCTTTCTTTCAAATCTCTCTTGCAACAGCCTGCAAAAATGCACAATGGTTTGCTGAATTTCTGACCATGGCTTTGCTTCCATGCCCACTAATTTCTCGAGCTGCTTTTGTACTGCCTCTGGCAGACCTTGGCATAATATATGGTAAAATACAGGTATTCATTTCCCCCAAGCCTCACATGTCTCCAAAGCCCAATGCTCTTGGAAATTCTGAATGTAAACAAGAGGATCATCCCCTTCCTGCATCTTTTCCCCATTATAGCTCCCATATCTGATGTTTTTGGATTTAGTACTCTAAGCACTTTCCAGACTCCCGCCCTATAATTATTGAACTGTGCTCCATCATGAGTAGTGTTTTTCACAGCAACACTAGAATACCCTGCTCTTGACCAAACGTCATCTGCCCTTTCCCCAAAGATAGCGATCAGGATAAGTTTAATGTTACCTATAGCTAACGTGTTTCCTCCTGTAATTTTCTCTAACTCATGAATCCATTTCCCAGCACCAGAAGTTAAACTCTGGAGTTTATACCTTAAATTATCCTTATTCATCTGTGGCCAAGGTATATAATGTGGCCTGTGTCCTCTTTTCTGTAACAAGGGAAACTGTGAAACCCCAAACTCACACTCTTCCCCCATTGTATGTCTGTTCATAACAGGGACAATGGCTCTGCACAGCCTTCTACCTGGCAGTGACCTTAACCTGCTCACATAAGGTGGTGAGTCCCCCTCTCACCATGGGATCGCCCTCTAGGTCCATCTAGCCCCGTCAATGATTCCGACGTCCGAAATTTGGGTAGGTCTAGATACAACCATCTTACTTCCTTGTCCATTAAAAAACACCCTTCAGGGCTACATGCATTGCCTTCCTCCTCCCCATGGAAGGTTTCCCTGTCCTTGTCTGACATATCCTGTCCCCAACTCGTGTGACTTCTCTCTTCTTCATCTCTATTCAGAGTACATCTATCTAAAGACAGTTCCTTTGGCTCAAAACTAAATGAGGCTCCCTCTTTATCGAACAACTGCACACTCTCAAGTCGATCGTTTTTACCCTTCCCCTGCAGTACTTTCTTAGTCCTCATATCATGGTAGACTTTATCGATAGCGTCCCCAATGCTTCTAGAGACAAACTCATCCTGTAGATTTGTGCTAGATGGACCTGCTATTGGCTAATGTGCTGGGAAGAACTCTTCTATGTCCTCCCATGCCACTACTGGATTAGGATTGATTAACTCGTTTCCTACACGCTCCAGATCACATGCTCTATGCCTCCTCTTTTGTTCTAGATCATCATCAAATTCTCTTCGTTTCCTTGCTTCCTCTCTTACCCTGTCTTCCTCTTTTCTTTTCATATCTCTCCTCTCATTTGCCCTCTGTATCTCTTCGTCTTTTCATCTTCGTATTCTTTTATCCCTTCGTTTTGGTTCCTCCTCTTCTTCTCTCTTTCTTTCTAGCTTTTTCATCTTTCTCGTTCTTCGATTGCTCTCTGTCTGTTGTCATACTTTCTTTGCTCCTCTGCCATTTCCTGCTTTTTCAGTTGTTCATCTTGATACAACTGTTCCTGTCTTTGTCTATCTTTCCATTTTACCCCATCTTCTTTCAATGTTTCCTCTCTTCGTCCTTTTTGTCCTTTTCGTCTCGATCTTCCCTTTGCCTTACATCCTGCATGCTCTTACCATCAAGTTTGAGCAAAATCTGACCACCCATCCATTTGTTCTGTATAAGTGCTAACTCATCAGTCTTATCTTTTTCTCCTTTCCATCTCTTTATTTCCCATCCTATATCTAAGGATGGAAAACAGTACAACCGAGGTGTACCAGGTATTTGGAGCGCTTGAGCTTGTGTGTTTTAACAGGATTAATATTAAGAATTCCAGAACTGGCTGCAGCATCCGGGGGAACAAGTGAGCACCTCTTTCCCACTTAGCAAAACAGGAAAAACAATAATTGTTCCACAATCGGATGCGCTGTCAGCTCATTCATTGTACATTTATAATATTCAGCATCATCATGAACAGCCCATATACAAATTCTATTTTGAGAGCAACAAAAATGATTTTGCATATTTTTTAATAATTATATTTTATAGTCCATGTTCCAGCATTTCATATGCTGTTTCATATGCCCAGATGGCAGAGTCATGTGCCAACACGTGTTTCGACCTTCAAAGGTCTTTATCAAGGCAAAGCTCCGTTGAAAAAGTCTTGCTGATAAATATCCACCGCTTATTACACGCAATGTATCATTTGAATGACGTCAATGCCCTGCATTGTTTAGTTATTGGAACCATTCCGGTGTATTTGGTCATTCTGTTGTGGAGCCTGCCATAGATTGGCTTTGCATATTCGTCCTGTCATCTACACCCGTCCATCTCATAGATAAGGATGTACTTAGTTAATCACTTCTCTCTTTATCGCATCTCTCCTTGTCCCTTGAGACCTTAGGGTTCTCATCTCTCCCAGAAATGTTCTCTGGGCCCTTGTCGCTGCTTTGCACAGGCAACTCATATGCTGGGTTGCTGTACCCTGTCACTGCCTTAAGCTCCCTTAATGGGTACAACCTGTCATCTCTCTTACTATCGCCGTCTGCTTCAGGCGTGGCAGGGAGAGCATAAGGATCCTCACCCACCTCTTTGCATACATTCAATATCCAGTCTTCAGGAGGTGGCTTTTCTCTTTCCTTCTGGTTTTCCATAGCTCTTAGTTCGCTAATTGTTTTTCTAACTTTTTTCCTGTGTATCCTGCTGTATGCAAATATGTCATCATATGCTGAAAAACTGCCTTCGATAGTGATCCCCCTTGTGGCCATGGCATGAACATTTTATCTGCCGTACACTTAACCGTTTCTGCACTGTACTGCTTAAGTTTGGGTGCGCGTTTCTGCAACTGTTTGCAGAGATGTACAAGTGGAGTAATATCCTCCATTTTGACCCGCCACTTATACTCACTTTTACTCTTTCCAAATTTAAAAAATTTGTTTCAGAAAAACAAAACAATATGAGCATCCACCAATTGTCGTAGGCCCCAAACCCTCTATATCACGTTTTTTTACGTTAATCTACTTTTCACTAAACACTATCAATTCAATTCCACTAAATAAATAATTTCTTCTTAAATCTTGTGTTTTCCTTTTCACTTCTATCAATTTTTCATCATCTACTGTCACATAAAACAAACAGACAAATAGACATACTCGACCGGCCACATATATCTCAGTCTTCTCTTCAAGATTTGTCCTACCCCAAAAAATAGCCTGATTGGGATGTGAACCGTTCTCTTTAAACTTGTCTTTAACCAAGTTTATGGCCTACGTCAACCATAAATAGGGCTCTAGAAATGGTTCCTTCTGTTACGTCTTTATGACATAGGAAACTGGGCATACTCTTTATCGTGGCACCTTTTCTCACAATATCTCTTAATTGCTTGGCCTCTCCTCAAGTCAATTACTCAATAATTCAATTGCTTGGCCTCTCCTCAAGTAAATTACTCAATAACTAAATTACTTGGCTTCTCCTCAAGTCAATTACTTAATATTCAACACTCATCGTTCTCAAGTTACTTTACCCCAACCTCATTTTTTCTTATGACTTTCTCCACTCACTGCCCATTCACAATTTTTGCCACCTCACTCAGTTTTTACTCACCATTCACTTTTTTTTTACTTCCGTCTCTCAGGATCGTCCCCCTCTTTATCAGCCTTTTCAACTTTATGTTCGTTCAGCTTCCTGTAGACGCCGAGAGGGGATTCTGTCTGAAACCAGGGGACCCGTCTCACATGAGCTTGCAAGCTTGATAATTAAACATATTTCCGCTATCGACAGGGAGCTTCACGTCCTTTCAGCCGAAATGGCAGAGGTTGTGCGATTATTTTTAACCATCACCTCTGCTACCACGTGAACTGGGAGACTCCAGCCCTTTAAGATGAGGTATCAATACCCTTGAGATGAATGGGGATGCAGAAGTTACTCAAACATCAATAATTGAAATGACTCAGGTAGTTGGCAAAAAGATAACTGTTTTAATATCAATGATCTAAAACATGGAGTTCACCAGACATCAACGGCCATCTCAGTGCATAGTTTCTCAATGCATCTTTAAAAAAAGCATTCTTTTATAACACAAAATCATCATTGATGACGTCAACCTATGTATTTACTAACGTCATCCTATGTGGCAAACTTCAAAAACCTAATGACTATTGTGATCTAAGTATACATTCCATACTAGTCTAAGAAAGTGATAGGCTCCATAACATCAGGTGGGGAAACTAAGCCCTCACCTCAAACAGGTCACTAGGAATGTCATTAAATACACAACGTCCCATTGGTTACACAAACTATAGGACCCTTAATCACACGGCCCCCTGCAATTGGTTGGCACTCTAACCTCCATCAGTACTTTTCCACCTCCGTTAGCAGCAAGAAGGCTGGTGTTCCAGGTGCTTCCCACCAATCAGCATATTGTCTATCATCACCTCAGTGGTCTGCTGTTAATTAAGGCTTTGAACTCAGCCTTGGAAATGTTTTCTGCTCTGGTCAATTCAGGGGAGTGAAGGCATGCTCTGCCCTCATGCGTCGGTGTGGTCATTATGTTCATCCAACTTCATCCTTCCACGTGTCTGAAAACCACAAAATCGAGGTTCTGGTGCATTTAAAATACTATTTTCTAATAGACCTCTGATGTCTTCCTTGTTTTTGTCTATGCCTTCTGAACAGGAGTATCATTCTTGCACGTGATTTGTATCCAATATCTGCTCACCCTAGCCTGATACGACCTTGGCTTTTTGGGCTCATCCAGCCTTGCCTTTCTAAGTTTCACTCCTGTTAATTCATTCAATTGTTTTTAACTGCGACACACTGGAAAAGATGCCTTCCTTTTTTAGTCCAGCTCTGCTATGATACATAGTGGAAACATCCATTCTTTACTTGCTCCTATATATATGCCTAAGTTGGCGTATGCCGCAATCTATTCACTATAAAGCTAGCCTCAAGAATGCTTCATCTATTTGTGTTTCCTTGCATAAGTACACGTGTAAAACGACCTGATATCTTCATCAGTTCTGTAAAATAAGTTTCTTCATCTTGATCCCAAGATGTCACTTATCTTTGATACTTTCTTGATGCCTTATACAATCTCTTCATTCTCTTGTCCCTGAAACCCTTCTATGTACGTCAGCTTGCTTTGTGTGACGGTTACGTCACCATTTTTCTCTTCCATTCAGCTGTCCTGTTTCTTCGGGGATTTCATTCAAATGGCCATCATACTGACTCTTATGCAACTATGGTTTTCTCAATGGGAACCTTGTTTCCGGGATTCTCCTTACTATCTGTATGTTAAATGCTTTTGCTCATGTCTCACAATCTGGTTCCCAACATATAGGCAATAAGGGCAAAGTGGTTGAGGTGGGGGTACTTGGATCCTTCTCTACAGAAACATAGGCATTGTGTGCAGCATAAACGATGGAGGTGCAACATTTATATTCTTGCCATGTTGAATAGTGAAATGATAAATGCTTTCAGATTAGAGTTTTGTGTACTATGAAACATGTAATTAGTAGCTAATAAAACCCACTTACTATATAATTGCATTACTACAGACAAAACATAAAGAGACCAAAACACATACAAATATGAGCATATACAGGGAAGTGAAGTAAGCAAAAAATCAGCAGTATTACCAGAAAGTATTCATAATGTAATTGATTCTCTTCATGCACAGAACTGATTGCTCTGTTTCAAGCCTGCTACTTCCCCTATGTATATTTATCATGTGATGTGACTGGACTGGACCCTACGGAAAGTAGTTTGAGTACAATGTATCAAATATGAGCATATACAGGGAAATTACAGTAAGAAAGTGTTCATAACCTTGCTGATTATCTTCATGTGCAGAAATGATTGATATCTTACAAGCCTGCTTCTTCCCCTACGTATATGTGTCATATTATGTGTCTGGACTCTAAGGGAATTACTGTAAGAACATATTTGAAGGATACATCTACACATTTAGTACCTTTTGAACGTTTAGTTCCTGACTGTTACTGAAGAAAACCAGATGGCATTAAAGGAAAAAAGAGGGGGGCAGACATGTGATGTCATCAATGATGCCATTAATGACATTTGTGATGTCATCTTTGATGTCATGTGTGTTGGTCTGAGCAGTGCACAGTGGTGGCGCGAGTTGTTGTTGCTTATCTTACCATATCTGGCATATTTCTGTTTGTTTTTTATTTTACTTGTAATAACCATTATATAGATAGGTTGTTATTAGTGCAAAGTAACTAAAATGTCCCTTCAAAAAAAGTGTTGCACTCAATTTGGTTTTTCCTAGATCAACTGAACCATAACGTCCCTTTACCAACGTTTTTCACTGAATTTGATAGGTTTTTAGTAGCACAGCTTAACCATAACATCCCTTTAACAAAAAGTATTCACTGAATATATATATATATATATATATATATATATATATATATATATATATATATATATATATATATATATATATATTAGTAATTGTTTGCTGAGTTAACAATATTATGGTTGTTTGGCCAGGCCTCACTTGGCTGACCCTCACATATTTTAAGCGTCCCTGCACCGGGCGAGTCGCAATCCCATTCCGAATTTATGGTGGGAAGTGACGGGGGTTCTGGGGAACTTGGGGTTCCAATGGACATTTATTACCATTTCAATTGTTGCTGGAGAACATTACATGGGGCGTGTAAAATGGAGCAAGTTACCTTTATTAGACAGACACACACAATGGGGTGCAGGCAAGGAATCGGATCAGTCTGGGGACACTGTCATAAAGACTGGTGGTAAATGTGAAAAAGCCTCATGATTTTATTAAGGTTCGGTTCTTAAATGTGAAGGGAGTGAACTCGCCTCAAAAATGTTTGATGGTAATGTGTGAATTTAAGCAATCTGGTCTAGACATTCTTGTCCTGCAGGAAACTAAATTCAAGATTTGGGTGGAGTGCAGGTTGTAATGAAAGGAACTAGGGTTAACATTATGGTCCTCAGGCCCACCAAAGAGAGCAGGCGTGGGTATCTTGATCAAGTCAACTCTCAGCCTTAAAATTTTGCAGGTATAGAGAGAGATGGAGGGAAGATTGCTGGCAATGAACGGCAACATAGACCACGTAGCAGTCACGCTCAGTTCATTATATGCGCCCAATCAGCAATACATCGTGTTTTGTACTGAAGCCCTGGCAACCCTCAGTGCCTTGGAAAACAGCCGTCTTATTTGTGGCTGCGACTTAAACCACATAATAGACTCATTTCAGGTCTGGTTATCCTTGAGGGCCGTGCGGCTCCTCCGGCTACTAAGCATGGCTATGCACTGAGGGCACTTTTGCGAGATCACTTCATAATAGACACATGGAGGACAACACACTCGCTAACTCATGCATTCACCTTTTACACCCGCTGCACAAAACATTCATCAGAATCGATTACATATTGCTAGACATGGAAATTCAAGCCGTAGGGTGGTCAGATCACGATATGTGCAGACTAAGTCTGGAGATCGGACCCTGTGCACAACTTGATAGACGGTGGGTCTGTAATGATACATTATACAGGGACCTGGTTTTCGAGAAAATATCAAAAGAGAAACTAGAGAATACTTTCAACACATGGAAGAACACTTTCCTATTTTTGCATGCACCTCAGAGTCAGGCCCTAAATTGTCTCCCTGAACTACTATTCTAACAAATCTATCTGTCTACTGAATGTTGGTGTTCCCAAACTTCAAAGAGGACTTCTCCTTTGCCATCAAATAAAAGATATATCATGTCCGATGAGACCTTTACTGCAATTTCAAGGCTGGTGTTTGGAGTACACATACCCTTTATTATTGAATGTAAAATAATTATGCAACACAGTGTAATAATGGTTTAGTATTGACCAGCTAATTACTAATCAATTAGTAAAATGCATAGCCATAATGGTTCTTGGATCAGCGTATACAATGATCTTTGGTTGGACAGTGTTAAATATGTAATCCCATTTTACTAGAAAATACTGAGACCCACAAAACTGCCTGTTCAATGTGTATTTTACATCGTGTTGTTTTTTTTTAATAGAACTGTGAAATGCAGCGGTGATAAGGGCATACAGAGCAGTGCACAATAAAACACAATACAAGGATAGCGTTGAGGGTCTCAATAATATGTAGTAGATATGGTATTACATTGTTACACTTGTGTTCCGTATTCATCGTTCACTCATTCATGCATTGTGATTGCACTTAATTAAGTGCTTCAGTGTTAACTGGGGTATGGAGCTGACTGGCTCCAGAGTGCAGATTGCGTTTTAGGGTCATGGCTACCTGTTGTTTGGCACTGCTTCATTGATGTGCTCTAGATATGTGTCTAATATGCACCCACTCTCTGATTGGCACACACATTACTTGAAGCTGCAAGGAAATATTCCTGTGTGCTGTGGAAGACCTGGGTTTTCATTATCTAAACCAGTTATTGACCAGTGCATCATGTGTGGATGTCAATATCAATATTATTTGCAAAGTTATCTTTTTCTGGAAAATTATGCATTTGGAAAAAAAAATTCCAGGGAAAATAGGAGCGGTCAGATGCACCCAGTGGTGCAAATTAGAAGAAACTCAATAGTTGGAACTGCCAATACATTTTCTAATGCAACCCTTGAGCTCGGAAGTAGTGAAATGACTACTCCAAACATGGAATTGCCATTTATTTTACCATTCCGTGTGGTGAAATTCTGAAATACACAGTTTCAAAGTAAGGAAAGCAGAAATCACCCCCATTGCCCGTCTTCCTCGTCACTTTCCAACATAATTAAAAAGATGTCAGCATTCTTCGACAGATACCACTAACTAACCAACGGAGATTATTTGTATTTGCTTATTTATTTTTGGGAGAGAGCACTTGCTTTTCTCCTTCAGCCAAGACATCTTTATCCCAGGTCATCAAAAGACGACCACAAGCCCTGGTCTGCCTTGCCTGGGTCTTCCTTTTTATTTTTTTGTCTATCTTCACAGACCCAATTGTGTGGCTGTCAGATACCCAGGACCAGCAGTGACAGTCCGTGTGGCAACAGGGCCGCTTGGGTGGAAATTTGTTCTTGGAAGTGGCATCCCAGGAAGAAACCAAAAGAGAATTTGGCAGGGATCCTACCCATGAGGACGTAGTAGGAAAAGGAGTGGATGGGAGTGAGTTTGAACAAACGTTTTGCTGAATGGTGTTTGTTGGGCTAGCCAGGCAACAATTCACCTCCATAATACAAGGGCATTAGAAACTAGAAGAGCAGACACAGGACCCATAAACCTAGCATGCAGGAGATTTACCTGGAGAAGTTGGATAAGATACAGACAACATGCCCAAGGGGGGGCAAGCGGCAAATAAAAATTCATAGAAGAAATTCTTCCTTATCATCCTCTTCAACTTATGCAACCTTTTCGAGTTTAGGGGAAAGGAAAACAGGGAAACTGACATTTTGGGTGCTGTGTCCCAAAGGATGTTACATCATTATTGAAGGAGGAAACCGTAACTTGATGATGATATTCAGAACGTTATTCTGTGGGAGTGGAAAGATGCAGGTAAAGCTTCTATCCCTAAATTCCCCATGAAAATGCATCACCTGGTAAAAGAATAATCCACTCTGGCCACAGCAGTGTAGGTGGATATAGGGCCCTATTGGTCACATAGAGCTATCTTCTCGGGACGCTAATCCCGCTAATTCAAGGGACCTCTTGTGGAGGATGCATTGAAAACATCTGCTGCTGGGCCAAGTCTGGCACCATGCTCAGCCTCATACATTGCTCATGTGGCAAACTGAGACTTCAAATCCTTCCTATAGGCCTTGAGTAACAGAGGGGCTGATGAAGTCTAATTGAAGAGATCCAGAAACAAACCGTGGAATGGATCTCTGATCTAGCATTTGACAATGTTCAGTGAACAAATTGGTTTTGTTATTAAAAAAAAAGGGGCTTGGAAGGTCAGCAGAGGGATGCAAACTGTCAGGCAAGTATCCATGAACCAGTTCTCCCAGAGGAGTATTTGGTACCTTTTTCAGCAAATGAACAAACTGCGCTAGGCAGCCCAGTTCAGCACCTTATGTAAACCTACTCCAGCCATGGCAGCTGTTCCTCCATATCTCGCTCCTGATTATCCATCAGGACTTGAAGACAAAGAGAGGCCATGCTTTCTTGCCATTTGGGAAGCAGAGATCATGGATGTATGCATGGTCTTGGTAGGCAGAGAAGGCTACCAGATCAAGGTAAATTGTACCTCGCCGTCTTCAAGGCATCATGAGATGCCACTACCCAAACACCAAGAGAAGCATGAAGCCCTGTTGGGAGTTATACACATATTGCTTTAGAAGTGTGCGTTATGCGTTAGAGCAAGTCACTCCAGCAGTCACGACAGAAGGATTCTTTTCCATTCTCTTCTTAGTGCAAAAACCTATCCAGAAATGGTGCCCTGTCATGGTCCAGAAAGACTACAAGTTTAAAGGGGCCAGGTTTCAGACAGACAAGGGGACAGTCTCCTTTCTAGAAGACACATCTTATCAAGCCACTCAGTCACCCCACAGGCAATGGCAAGGGCTGGGTAGAGGACTCATGGGGACATGGCAGATTCCATGTTTGTGGTTCCTTGAGCCTGCCTACATCTCGTGCCAGTTATCATTCACCTTCTTAGGCATTCTTTTCCCATCAGGCATAATATGGAGAGTTCCTTGCCCTCCTTGCTAACAGTCAGGCAGGCCGTAATCTGGAGCTTCAACAGAAACCGCCATCTCAAGGGGATTTTGCTGCCTCTCTCTCTCAGTCCCAAGTGGCATCAACAGATGCCAGTGCTAGGGGCTGGGGGCCAATTTGTACAACCAAGTTGCCCTGGGAATATGTTCTCACTGGTTATTGAATTGGAAGAAATTGGCAGGGATATTTAGTGCCTTGAGGACATTCCATTCCTAGTTTCTAGGTTCAATGGTGAAAGATCAAATGAACAGCAGGGTGGCCATGTCTTACATAGGCCAGGATCAGCGGTCAGAGGTGGTCTCTCTGAAAAGATTGGCAATGTTGTTGTTCAAATGGGCCAAAGTCCACATGCTGGCATTGTGCACTGTTCACATTTGGGGGTGGATTGAGAACTAGACAGTGGACTCTCTGAGTCAGTTATTCCTGTCCCTGCACTCTCTGTCGCTGGCTTTTCAAGTCTTTCACAGCATTTTCTCTTAGTTGCCCACTTCAAAATAGATCTTTTTGAATCCCCCAGCTCGACAAAGATATTCTGATATTACTCGAGGCAACAAGACCCTTAGGTCTGGGCTCTAGATGTCATGTTGATAGCCTGGATGCCTTCTCTATGCGCCCCCCCCCATCTCCCTTTATGCAGGGACTGTTGATGTGGATATGGAGAGAAGGGGATCAGAGGACCTGTTTCCCATTATTGAGAAAGCAGGTCCAGGTACCAGAATGGATTCACCCACTTTAACCAATGCTTATTGGTCTTTCCACATGTAGACCTAGAGAACCAAGACCTCATGAACATATGTCTCGCAGCCTGAAGATTGAAAAGGAGGGGCTATTGAAAAGAGGGTTCTCAAGAGAGCTAGCAGTGGTGATTCAGAATGCTCTCTTCCATCTGGCACTTCATTATTATTTAGGAAACTGGCATGGTGTGAAAATAATCTATTTGTCCTTTGAAAGGTGATCCTTTCAATGTCCTGGTGTTTTGCAATAAGAGTTCATCTTGAGTCTTTCCGTGTCAACCTTGTGTCCACTATATGGGTACAGTGGGTGACATTCAAACCTTTCGTGAACTAGAAGGTGATCTGTCAACATGTTCTACGCCTGTGGCTTCTCCAAAGCGTTGAGCTTCTCAGGCCTACAGTAAGAATGATTCTGCTGGCATGGGATCTCTCACTTTTCTTCAAGGCCTTTCAGGCCAAGCCCTATGAAGTTCACAGTTCTGATCGCTATAATGTTGGCACATTGTCAATGCATGATTCAATCTCTTTTTGCTTCTCAGCCCTACTTACAAGTCTTCTCAGACAGAGTGCATAGAGCCTTCTGTTTTGCCAAAGATTGTGCCAGCCGTACATATCATCACTCACATTTTACTTCAGTCTTTTTCCCCATCAGTCATCAGAAGATGAATCCCGATTGCATACATTGACCAGAGTGGATTCTTTTGACATGCTCGTGACGTTTGGGGCAACTGGTCAGAAGACTTGCCCTTCCATTGCTATCCTGAGCAAATGGGTACAATCCACCATAGCAAATGCATAAAGGTTGCTTTACTCCCACTAGTGCAGGAAAGATCCACTACGTGAGTGACAACTTCTTGGGCATAGGCTAGAGCCATCCCCTTAACGGATGTCTGCAGAGCTGTTACCTGGGCTTTGGCTCATGCCTTCATTTCCATGTATCACATAAGGACAGGGGAGACTCTGATCCATCCTCAAGGGAAAGTGTTCTGTCAGTAGCAGTGTGATGTGGTAGCCACCTGTATTAAAGGCTCACACCTATGGTTCCTGTAAAAATATAAAGCTATATAAAATGAATGTTTATATTTTTTGTAGAGCCACGTTTGAGTGGTCTCCATCTCTGAGGGCAATTTCTCATTTAGGTTGGTTAGGTATACTTTCAAGGATGTACGCACAGAAGAGGGACAATGGGTTAAAGCCCTGATTTTAGGGGATAATTGTGATGAATGGCCATCTGGCAAGGGTGTGAAAGATTTGGCTTTTCTATTTGTATTAAATAAAGTTATACAGGTAATTCCATCGCTGAAAGGGACATCTGCCAATCAGATTCCCCTTCAATAAGCTCCAGACCATAGCCATAGAACATATTTGTGCCTTTCTGCATTAGTATGCTGATTCGCAGTGCCTGCTATACCAGTGGCACATAGCAGGTTCAGAGGCCACAGGTGCCCTCTTGACAGCTGCAGTGACACCAAAGTCTCTGCAATGCAGGAGCTGCATTTAAAATATGCACCCCTGTCCAAGAAACTACCTAACCCTGAAGATGTTGGCCTAGTGGCATATATAACTGTACAAATAAGCTACATTTGAGTTAGGGTATGGTGGCCAGCATCTTTCAAAGTTATCCCAGCCACATTAAATTGCTTTTGCACATGTGTCAGCCCTGGTCCCAGTTCGACGTGAAAGGATTATGTTTATTCCTTCCAGACAAGACCCACCTCTACCCACTGATAAGGCTAGCCTTGGGATTACTTCTCGTTGTTCCTTTGTAAGGGTTGGTAACACCCTTTCTCCCAGGACAGCCACTCCACAGGAAGCTGCACTTTGAACGAAAAATTAGAAGCTCACCCATTACCAGAGAGCCAGGGTGCTGCATTTCTAAAGACCCTTTGATCCTATTAGGGATGAGAGCGGGCAGAGCTAGGGTAGCCAGAGAGGGGTTTGCACAGTTTTTGGAAGGTGCTCCCATCTTGATTATCTCTTCCTCTTGTAGAGGTGTAATTTCCTTAGTAAACCAAAATAATATAAAACAATACAATACAAAGGAAGACAAAATAAAATGCACCCATGCAGAAAAAAACACAGCTGCATTTTACAAATACGGCTGGGAGAATCAGACCACAAAGGAAAAACTCTTAACATGCCCCCATGGGGTTTCATACCCTAATAATCACACTATTTGCATATCACAAAAACAAAAAAAAAACATTTTAATTCTAACCTTCTCATTGGCTGGTCGGTACTCACCCCCAAAAAGCACTGAATGTTGCAAAATCTGATAGGGAGTTTCCTTTCACATGACCAAAGAAACCCAACACACCCAAGCAACATAATGCACTGACATTTAATAAAAGAAATACAATAATCCAATTGGCTGAACAACTACATCCTACAACCTTACCAAATGTCCTTGAAAGTTGGCACTTTGATTGACTGAGCATTAGTCAAATGACCTCAACCCCTACATCCAATTGAACTGGATCATCCCATTGAGCGTGAGGCCTGTGAAAGAAAAAAATGTTGCTACTCCAAATTAGATATATGTTCCCATGATAGGCCCCCTTTCCAACCAAACTCAGTGCTGTCTTTCTGCGACCCCCGTCTCTAGACACTCTGCCACGTGTTGTCTGGAACAAATGAACATCATGCTCCTTCTTCAACTTCAACTTCCCTTTTCTCCTGCCACCCCTAGGGGGCAGTGTGCTGACAGCCTGATGTTTACTTTCCATGGCACCACCACTGTGTCAAAATGTTCAGCCTAATTTCACCTGACCTTCACGAACATTGTATAATGATGAGCTTATCGTGTGGGACGATGCCACTGTATGAATTCTCTGTCAAATTGCTGAGAACAGTTCTCTCTAGCAACATCAACTGACAGCTGAGCAATGTGACAGCGAAATCTGTTCTTGTTGTCTGAGGCCTTTCTGAGCATCAGCAAAAAACAAAAATTCCTCCAAGCTGACCAGGGCAGAACAATAGGACCTAACTCTCTATCCATGGCACTGTGTGTATGTTCATTTGAGGCATTGCTGTAAAATGGCCAGTGTCTTGCTCATCATTGAAAGCATCAGCTAAGCGTCTAAAAGCTTTAACAAAATATATGCTACCCATTCCCTATAACACAAAATTATTATTTATCTTCTAATAATGCACAAAATTTAAATAATTTACTACCTATTGCTTTAACAAAAACACCCAAACTGCACTAAACTGCCTTAAAAATGATATATAAAATCATGATCGTTGCATGTGATTGATGTGGCAACAACATGCCCAAAACCCCTCTGCAACTATATCTTCCTTTTTAAATGTTTTTAATGTGTTTATGGTTGTACAACAACCTTTACAAATTGAAGACATTTAAAATAAGTAAAATGCTTTTGTTTACAACATTCAATTATTAGGAAGAGAAATGTTCACTATGATCAAAGACTCTGTTTAGTGGCTAACTATTATCAGGAGGGAGATAGGAAGTCGAAGGGGAAGAAAGAAGCAGATTAGTGAAATTGAGAATAGAAAGAAGGCATTTCAGCATATTTATCAATTATCAGTCTTTTTCATATCACTAGATTTTCCTTTTTACATTCACTTCTTCTTTTGTTTAATGTTCCTTTTCGAGGAACATTCGGAATATGCTACTTTGCCCTCTTTTGTCCTATTATTGGGTTATTTTCTGAAGTCTGTACTTGTTGATCACAAATAATACCACTCCTTGATAGGACCTGGATGACTATTGTTATGGCTGTTTTTGTCCCGAAATCAGCATATTCCAAAGGTTTTCAGAGAGCAACCATTCCTCTCCACAAATTTGGAAAAGCAATTTACTCTTATGTCCCATGTGCCCTCGCAGTTCATCAGCAGATCGTTCAGACTTTGCTTGGCTGGATTTTTCCCAATTCTACACAGTTTAATTCCATTTTACCGTTGGCCTCTTATATTCAGTATTTCCCCAGTGTGGCTAATGTTAAGGTGCATTCTTAGGAATTTATTTCTGGTTTCCCAGTCTGGACATTTCATCAGGTAGTTTGGTAGATGGCCTAATTTCTTGTCCATTACCAGGAAGCTATTCCGAGGTTTGATTTGTCATGAATTTTCCACAGTTTTGACCCAATCCCTTGTTTCAATTTCTTTTTTGAATTTCAGTGAATTGGAAATCAGGACTTTGATGCAGGTGTCTACCTCTTCCATCATTTTCTTTACCTTTTGCTCCAGATGAGATAGCATCTTTGATTTATGATTTAGTAGGTGTAGTTTAATGTCCTCATAGAGGGAATCTTTCAGAGGCAGGATAATGCCTGTACATGGAAGGTAGCCTCCAGTCGGCCATTGATCCCAATGATTTGAGACCTAGTTCTAACCTGAGGCCTGACCTTGGAAGGCTTGTTGGCAACCCGAGAGTACCCTTCCAAATCAAGCCTTCTACCTTTTGCCAGTTTGTATCCCACAATATTGGCTTGGCCTCTAAGCCATACAGGATCACTAGTATTATTTTTGCCACATAGAATTTAAGTAGGGGCTTAATGGAGAATTTGCAAAGTTTATGATAGATCTTCTTCATCTCTGGCACTAATCTGTCTATTTTTTCCCTAGTGTCCTTTTCTGTTTTACAGATTGTTGCTGAGCCATATACTACATAGCCCTAATATAGCACCTCCTCCACTCTCGGGATGACCTGATCTTCCAGTTCCCAACGTGCAAATGTTACTTGTTTCCGTGGATGTTTATTTACTATTACCCTAGATTTCTTTGGGTTAATAATTAGGCCAATTAGTTTAGCATACTCACTCAACCCATTAAGCAGGTGTTGCAGGCCCACTGATGTCCTATCTAGAAGGACAATGTCATCAGCATAGGTGAGCAAGTGTACCTTTGTTGTACTAAACCCTGGAGATGCCAAGACCCAAGACTGCAAAAAGGGGCCCATGTCTGCAAGGTATAGATTGAAAAAAAATGGTGTGCCCAGACAACCCTGTCTTACTCCTTTCTCAGCCTTAAACGGGTCGATGAGATGTCCAGCCTCATCCAGTCGCACCATCAGTGAAGTATCTCTGTGTAGTTCAATTAACATGGACAGTAGGCTCCTTGGTGCTCCCCAGTCCCTTAGTTTGGCCCAGAGACGCTCTCTGATCACCAGGTCGAAGGCCCTTGAAAAGTCAACCCAGGCTCCATATATTTGCCCATCTTCAGCATCTTTTGTGTGCTTGTTCACCAAATTAAGTACTAGCCCATTAGGAGTTGTGGACATCCCACCTCTGAAGCCTGTTTGGAACTTTGATAGGATGTTTTCCCTCTTTGCCCATCCTTCCAACTCCTTCAGCAGAATTCTCAAAGATTTTGCTCTCAATGTCAAGGAGGGCGATCAGTCGATAGTTTTCTGGTGGTAGGTGAGCATGTCAGTGAGCCTACACTCTCTTTCTCTTTCCTGTCTCCTTCACTTCGTCTGGAGCAAAGTACTTTGGGTGTGACATCATAAGAGCAAAGTCCATTCATTTCAAGAGCAGGGATTGGACACCTGAAACAGGTGAGCTTTAGTCCAATCACCTCAGGACTTTTGACTATATAAGAAGGGGTCTCCCACCAATTCTTTGAATCATCTGAAAACATCTTGAACCATCTTTAAGATTTTGTTGTACCCTGCTGAGAGAGCAGTCCTCTCTAAAGTCCTCCAGTAATGGGGTGAAGGCAGAGGTTCCAAAGGCAGAAGCACGAACTGCTCCCTAACCATTCCAGGGTCCATTGGGGGTTTACACTGCTGCTGGACCAAACGTGTTCCTCTCTGCCAGCCACCCTGTGCCTAGGGCCTCATTGTGCTGTAGGTCCCCTGAAGGTGTGTGCCAGCCTCCCCAGTGTTTTGAAGCCTGAAAATAGACTGACATTGGACCACGAAACCCTGGAGTGGCACTCACAGCACCTGGAATCCAGAACAGCCAATATCCCTGTTATTGATGATGACCTGTACCAAACTTTGATCCAAGCATAACTTGCCACTGAGGGATCTAGCAGGAATTGTTGATGCGGCCCTTTGGCATCGATTGTCCTTCGAACTGCCATTCGCCCTTATTTGCCACTACACTGCGCCAGCTAAAGTGCATCTGTGTCTAGGCTCAAACTATGAAATACCGCTGCCTTGTCTTACTCGAGTTGCTGTCTTAAACACTAGTGCCGTCATCGCTGCTCCTGTGAGTCAACTGACCTGATCCTGGTGTTCCACGAATTGTGACCTCTGAGACATCGCATCGATTTGACTCGCCAGTGCATTTTTGTACCAGCTGGAGTGTTGTTGATCCTCAACCACTGAACTAGACCTGGTTGTTATGCTCACCTGGTATCCACGAGGGCACCGCACGATGCTAGATATGGCGTCTGTGTGCTATCTCGGGCTTTCTCTGCTTCATTATTTGCCTTTTAGCACCTATGACAGGAGAATGGAGCAATTAGGTTTGGGTCCTTGGTGGGTGAAACTCCCACCTCCCTCTGCTCCCAAATGCCCTTTCCCCTGGGGTTATTTCTCACCTTGGATTGATAGGCGTAGAGCTCTCCGTCCTGCTTCTCTGTGCAGGGGTGCATTGTGAGTGCTGGTATTCTGTTAGACCTACTTGCTTCACTGGTCCATGGGCCCTTGTATAAGGTCCAGACCGGCTGTAACTCCGACTCTTCTTGCTGTCTTCAGGTGAGTTATAGTGTCTTTTGCAGTCTCTGATCTGCCCCTTTCTCCTCTCTCCGTTTTGTCCTTATTTTCGATGTTGCTTTTTGCCGACCATGCAATTTCTCTAATAATGTCTTTTGTTTCCGCAGGTATGGCTGCGATTAGAGTTCTTGACGAGAAGTCGGATGAAGATGAGCATGCAGCACCGGGCGGTGAAGATTACATGTAAGTGTTGATGTGCGGAGCGCAGCGCTGTTGTTGTATTTATTGCGAGTGTTGCTAACCTGCTGTTTTTGTTCTCTCTCCTCTTTCTCCCACCGTTGCAGGTTGCGGTGATGTTCCTGGGTGGTGAGCGAGTGGAGCGAAGAATGGTTTCAGGTTCCGCCTCCTACCCAGGTAAGTGTTGTTAATAATGCTCTTCTTGTTTCTTCCACCGTTGCAGGTTGCGGTGATGTTCCGGGGAGGCAAGCGAGCGAAGCACAGAATGGTTTCAGGATCCGCTGCTTAACCAGGTAAGTGTTGTTAGTAATGCTGTTCTTGTTTCTTCCAGGTCGGTGATGGCGTCAAGATCGAGGGCTTCAGGATCGGGCCGGAGATAAACAAGTAATCAGGAGCTGGACACGGTGAGCGTAACGCTACAGGAGTGGAGAATAAGGTGAAGCGTGTCTTCCAGTTTGGGCGTGGCTTATATAGCCAGCCAGACATGAATGCCCCAACCACACCCAAAACACTGGTCTGCAAAGTTCAGTTCTAGGAGCAGAACTGTGCTACAGCCTCCATGTTGGGTTTAGACCCATGGCTGATACTTGTCCTATTCCGGATAATGAGCCTGGTGCCAGAGGCGCCAGGACTGACTCCAAGTGTTCTTTTTACGGTGTTTAGAGGCCCTTCGGGCCAGTTTAAGAGCTGTAGTCCCACTGTTGCCTGGGGGCTGTTATGCTAGAGGGGTGTGGGATGTATTGACCCACTCTGCTATCTTATGCGGCAACACTCTGATAGTTATGGTGCAAGAAACAGCAACAATGGCGGCAAAACCCTTGTGTGCACCAAAAACCTAAAAAACTGCGTGTTTAAACACACATAAAAGATGGGTGCACAACCTGCCACCCATGGTGCATATGTGGTGGGATAGAGCACACATTACAGAAAATGTCCCAGTGGGCTCCATGACCAGCAAACAGAGTGCAGAGAGAGAAGCAGCGTTTTGCAAATGAAACTCCAAAATGTGCCTATAAATGACATTTGCTTTGTTGCTAAAAACACCAAAATGTCTATACACAACATTTCTCATCATTCATAATCTTGATTGGTGCTAAAATTAATGTAATCTAATGAAGCATGGCAAAGACACAAAGTCTGAAAGTGTAAAGAGAAAAACATTTCCACAGACAAACTGGAGTGTCTGTAAACTGACAGATCCTGTCAAAATCTGTATGCAGTACACTGGGCTACCTTTGAATGACAGCTGCCAGATGAGCTCCTGATGAAACTTCAAAGTATCTAAACTAAAAGTCTGCCGGATTAGCAAACATAAAGGATTGTTGCTAAAAGGAATACAGATCTCAGTTGTGTTTTTGATCCCACAGATTTAAAGCTAAGAAACTAATGTATTTATGTTTGATGCAACAAGTTTGGTTTCTGATGGGTTTAAGAAATTAAGAATAAATTAGCCTGGCTGAGCTGCAAGGAGTGGGAAAAGAAGGTTTCTCCCAAGGGAAGGGAAATCCTTTCAGCAGAAACTCCCTGGTAGATGATAATTGTGGGTTAGGCCAGACTGTTGTCTACAAAAAGAGAATGAACAATGGCAGATCCTCCAGCCCAGGAACGGATGTGTGAAAGGGTCGTGAACTGCTCCTGTAAGGAATTCCTCAAAGGAGGGGGCTACTCCTGGACTCCAAGGAGAGACAAAGGGGGGGCCTTTTGCTGTTAAGAATAAACAATGAACACATTTTAGAGACTCATAACTTGTTATTCAAAATGGTGAAAAATATAAAAAGGACAGAGTTGTTAGTCTAATTTTTGGCTGGACGTTTTAAAAGACGGTAGAACTGTCTAACATATTCTGGACAGGAATGATAATAAATGTGGTTTTATGTGAACTGTATTAATACTAGAATTGTGAAAATGTACACACACATCCCTTTGTTAAACACACACATCTGTGAAAATTTGCAGAAAGTTTGGAAATAGTGTTCATGGCAAAAAGGACAAAATTCTGTAGAGAAGTGAAACAAGATGCCACAGCTGCGGGATTTTGATGAACAGATGCTACATAAAATATGGAATCATTGTGTGTGATTGTGTAGAGGTGACCAATGTGGAAATATGTATTTAGGATAAAATCCGATTTTGACAGTAGTGGCTGAGGGGAGGTTTCTAAGGACTGTAAAGCTAAACCATAAATGTGACATCATCCGTCCTTGATCCAATGATTCGGATGCAAGGTGGAGATGAGGTCCTGATCCAATCCCAGTTCACAGGGGCATGCTTAGCTAAGCCGGCCCATACCCCCTTTTTGTGATGTCATTTGAAAGGATTTATAGAGACAGCTGACATCACATAGGGACTCACTGATTCACTCACTTTCCTGATTCCGGCAAAGCACTTTGTTCCAGCATTCTACATCCAGCTTTAACATCCTTCCAGATCCAGATGCCAAGAACCATGTCAAGCAGTAGAGAACTATTGATTTTCAGCAAGGTCTAAATCCTCAACTTATTCTCAAAACCCAGTGTAGCGCTGTGGTGTGGGAAAGCCTTCTGAACTAGTGTCCTGAAACTATCTGGCTTGCCACCACAAGGCTTGCCTGAGGAACTCGCTATCCAGATGATTCGAAATTCCAAGAAACAAGAAGGGCAGATCCTGTGCACATCTGGTGACTGGCCTAGCTGATCCAGTCCAGCGCCTGATGTGCTGTCCTTCCTTTACAAACCCAATCCATGACCAGAACTGACGGTCCAATTTAATAACTTATTTTGTAAGTATTAATAGGAAGAACTGTGACCCATAATGTATCAACATTGTATGATCCCAATCTCAAACCCATCCTATCTTTAATTCAGAACCATAGTATTGCTAGAACTATCCTTGTGCTGACCTTTCTCTCATCTGTGTTACTAAACCCTAACTTCGTATTGATTTGATTAAGAAAAGTAATTCTCAAACCAAACGGAAACTAGAGTATCACACATGAATAGTTATGAGCGGCCGTGAATGACTGAGTCCTGTGTGGCATTCTCTTTTTTGTAGTCCTTAACATAGTATAAGAAAACCTATCTGTCAGTTTTAAACCCGAATTTTTGTTTTCCATTCTCGCGCCTATTTTGCAAAAGCACCTCTTACTAAAACCTCTATAACTCCCTCAGTTTTTATGATAGAAGTGAAATTTCAACTCCTACTTGTACCTAACATCCTTAGCTATCTAACAGTGTGTTAGGGCGAATTCTCTCTTTAGGCTGAATTTCCTAACCTAGTAAGTCCCCCAGCAGCTTTGCTGGATTTCTGGAGTTTGTTTTTTCCTCCTGCCAAGAGTGAGACTCTTTTTCTCCCACTCTTGGACATGATTTATGGTATTCCTTTGACTGGTAATGTGTTTTATGGGCTATGGGGTCCTTTACTCCATAGGGTCTCATGTGTTTTTCATATGTGTGTTACACAGCACCCTCTGTGCAGTAACACAGGGGTGTCATAGTGACACCCCACCATAGACTCCATACCCTGGGACTGACTACTGTCTCCCAGGGCATGTAAAGTCACCATTGGCTTTACTAGTCCCAAATTTGTAACAGAAACCAGTACAAACCATCATATTGTGGACGTACTGGTCAGGGCAATTCGATTGCCCTGGGGTCTGTTAGTGGAGGGGGCACGTCTCCGTCCCCCCTTATCGAGTTTTGGCTGGTGGCAGTGGAAACTACTTTTTATATTCGACCGCAAACATTTTCCTATGGGATTTTCCCATTGTTCGAGGCTACCAACTTTAATTATTTAATTCTCATAGCCTCAAACATACCGCCGGTTTATTTAATTAATATTAATTCTCCGGTTGGTATTTTTTGCCAAGACTCGATTCTAAAATGGCGTTTGTGTTCTCTTCTGTGACACCAACCCAAGTCGAGCCCTTTGTTCCACTTTTTGGCGGGCTACTCCACAGAAGCCTCCAAAAGTGGTGCCACTCTGTCTGGTTACCACAGGGGTGTGGGAGGGGGTTTAGGCACCCTGGACCGAGTTACCTTGGTAACTCAGGTTGCACTCTTGTGTGATTGGCCCAAGTGGTGAGCCGGCCGGCTCACCACTTAGCATGTTTGAGTGACAGCTAGGCTGAGTGAATGGGGGTTTTCTGCATAAAAGCAGGGCTTTGGGGACTGGAACTTCAGAAGTCGCCACAGGACCTGAGAATCTGATGAGGGAGAAGCTGAGCCGACCTACCACGACAACACCACCGGTGGAGCCCTGCAGAAACGACTCACCACTTCCCGACGACAGAGAAGATCTCCCGGCTGGAGAGGCTTCTTCCCCTGACTGGAGGGCACAACCAGTGTACCTTTCTTTCTTTGCAACCCAGCCCGGTTTGTGGTCGAACTGCCCGTGCCAAGCACCCCGGCAGCCGGATAGCCACTCACCACTGATCCTCGAATCACCGGACCGCTCCTTCTAACTGAGAAACTCAGCGGCTGGTTTCTTCCCTGGCAGTGCAACGGACTCCTGTCTTCCTCCACGACGAGATCCTCTCTTCTCCCGGACGAAGCACCGACTTGCACCCACTGCCAGGAACAACTGCCCCTGCTGGAGCGTTCTCACCACTTTAAGGTACCGTGTCCGCCAGGCCTCCCTTTCTAAAGATTGCTACAAGGTAATAATAACCCCTTAACCTTCTGGACTGGGCTGGCCGCCTTGACCCTCTAACTGGTCCCTTTCTTTGGTCCAACTCCTTTTTGAACCTTTACAAGACTTTTGTGCACTGCAACCGTGTGACCCTGGACACATTTCGTTTGGATCCTCTGAAAGTGGATCCGGCCTCTTGAACTCTAACTTCACGGTATTACTTTGCCTTCCTCTCTTGTTATGCTCTGATAAAAGTGTTGGGATCTGTTTCTTTCTTGTTCTCTGCTCTTCTCTCCCTTTTTAAAACAAACTATTAGAGTGCCATCTACGTTAAGCGCTCACCGCTGTCTGAAAATAATTGGGGCTTTACTTAAGACTTGTCTAATTATTCTTTTAAGGGAGTGTATATCTTTTAGTGACCATGTTTTTGAATTGCTTACTATTAGTGTATGTGTGTTTTTCTAGATGTGGTTTTAAAATAAATAATTATATCTCTTTTACACAAAGCCCTGGTCAGTGTTTACTTGTTCTACTGTGTTCTCTTGACCTATTGTGAATACTCTGTATACTGCCTAACTCTTCTTGAGGGAAGTTTGACTGCTCAGCCACAGCTACCAAGTGAATCTGTGTGGTACAGACTGCTACCAAGTGGGTTTACTGCCAAACACCTGTAGTCCTAAATCTTTTGCAGTGGTCCCAGAGGGAACTGCACAGGTTTCTGCCTAACACAGTGTGATTGACCCGTTATAGCGAAAATCGCACAAGGAAAAGTTTGCCGCGATTTGACATTCTGAAAAATGGTACAAGTGTGAATTAGCTTTAAATTATTTCCTACTTTGACTTTGAGATTTCAAATTTTTCTTCTGATTAAATCATTGCTTGTGATTGTTTGCATCTGGTCAAAGCGGCTCCCATCGGAATTTATAATAATTTATGTATTTTTTACCACATTTGGTGTTTTTGCTCAGCCAATTCCAAAGACAAATTCAAAGCCATTCTGACAGTTGAAAAGTCAATTCCGTTCATCTCTTGTGTTTTAAGGGAGAAGATGGGGGTGATGTTCTGTTTGATTTGTGTTATTCCTGAGTACCTGCTCTCTCCTCACATCTATTTAATTGCCTATTGGTGGGTTGAGGGGTTTTGAAGGGGGAACCTCTAACCCTAATTCTACCTGTTCCAAACCAACCCAAAAGTATTATTTTCTGTGCTGCATTCGTTCTTGAGCTCATTACTTGATTCATAGTGCATTAAAGATATTATTCAGTTGGTGAGTGTTGTTACCTATTAAAATATATTGGGCCTCATTACGACCCAGGCGGTAAGTTACCGCCTGGGCCGTGACTTTACCACCATGGCGTAAACTACGTTTACGCCATGGTGGTTGGCGGACTTACCGCCCCATTCCGACCTTGGCGGGGCGGTAAGTCCCCAATCCCCATTTACCCTTCCCCATTCCCATTTTTGCCCCATAGGGCATAATGGGAGTGGGGAAGGCGTTAATTACGCCACCGTAAATTACGGTGGCGTAATTAACTCCATGGTCCCTTAGCGCCATGGATTTTAACACCTGCTAAAAGCAGGTGTTAAGTCCGCCATGGCGCTAAGGGACCTCGTACTCAGGCGGTAAGGGTCGGCGCTGTTTACGCCGCCGTAAAACCCTTACCGCCTGGGTCGTAATGAGGTCCATTGTGATTTAAATTCTAAATATATAAATAAATATTTATCTTTGAAAACTAGCCTGATTCCTGGTTCAGTGTGACCGGGGGGAGCGGTGGGGGTTCTCAGGAGAAGGGTGTGATATGAGTGGTATATCGTTCAGAATATTGAACTTATAGATAAAAATAAATAAGGGTTTAATTTGCGCACTACACGCTGGGCGAGACTTGGGTGTGTGCCAGATTGAAATCACTTACAGGGGGTCAGGGGCATGAATCGTGACACTGGTAACCAACAGATCCGCACAGCTCGAGTAGATGCTTCAAGACCATAGCTCTCCTTCCATTTGACCCTGTCGTGTTGCCTGCTTACCGTTGGACCACTGCGACGGCCACACCTGTGACAGGGTTCACATAGCTGCTGATGCTGAGAAACCTGGTTTGACACTGTTGAACCACCAAGACATTTGCAGAAGGTATTTCACTGATATCTATGACCCTTGTCCACCTTTGGGCCCTAGAGAATAGGTAGGTAATTCGTATCCCTTTTTGCAACTTCAAGAAATATCCTTTTGAACATTGTGATTTTTTGAATGCCTATCTAACCTCGTCTCTTCACCCAGAGTGCTGCATCTATTCTATCTGGGCATATTCTGTGATTCTTCCAAAGGGTGGGTTTTTACAGTGTTTTCTGGTTAGTATTGTACAGTACATGATGTGTCTAATTAAAGTATATATATATTTATATAACCTTAATTGGACATATCTGTATTTTGGACTGTTATACTTCTCTGTTTGGTATGCTATTGAATAACATGCACACCTCTCTTATAGCCTGCCCTCGCCCCATGTTACTACAAAAGGTGAAGGAGTTATATCTCTTGACCGTGCGTGTTTTACCTTTATGATTGTGTTGGCTCTTGGTTTGTAGAACAGTGAGGACAGAGTTGGCGTTTTAGCATCTACTCATCCTTGTACTCATGCAGGGCAGAAGCCAATTTGTCACACAAAGAATGTCCAGTCTTTTGCCAAATTTAGTATGCTAACCCCACCAGAAGATTCACTCGAACAACCAGTCTATCACCTTGAGAGCCCTAAGAAAATGACAGCTAACATAAAATCCGTCCAAGTTATGTATAAAGCGCACCACTTCTGTGGACACATGCTACAGGCACGGCTTCCCATCCAGGCACTCTAGAATGCAGCTACGGATATTTCAAATCTGGTCATAGCCATCCACACTGAAACCCCTGACCAGCCTCAACAACTCTGCCATTAGTATCCAGCAGGAACCTATGTAACCCAAAATTCAACTCTCCTGCACCAGTACTCTATCTTAAACCGCCGACAGCACCCACCCCTGTGCCTGACCTCTTGGTTGCCTACTGGGGCCCAGCCAGTCCTCCGAAGTCCTAACCAGGCAAAATGCACACAAACATTTTAAAGTAAACTCTTAGAATGTTCCCATACAGGGACTTCAGTCGCAGAGGGCGTTCCAACCACAAAGTGACTTGTGGCCATACAGATGGAGAAATGGCACCATATAAATGACTACAATAAAATACAGTAATCATCAGAACTCCAAGTACAACTCTTCCTCATCACCTTCATTACCCACCTCCCTGCCCTGGTCACTGGCCAAACGAGCTTCAGGTATGTGGGCATGGGCACTTACAGGCAGAGTGGGGGGTCACAGTTGCATTTTCATGACACAGGAGAGCGGGGAGGTGAAGGAGATCCGCCAGGGGCTCTCTGAAGAAATTATATCCATTGGATGCTGAACTGTGTTTGGTGATGGATGCAGAAATCCTCTCAATGAAGTAAGGAAAGTGACGAGGAAGAGTTGGACTCTGAGTAATGATGAGTTTTCCCTGTAATCATGGCATTGCAGATGGAAGCGTGACAGTAAATAGAGCAGAAGCCCAAGCAGCTTTGTTTGAGACTAATAGCTTTGTTTTCTTGCTCTGCACCATCTGGAATGCAGACATTTCATTATCGGGTCACATTTTGCTAACAGTGTCATTGGCTCGCCAGGAGTGTCAGAACACACAGCTTTTACAGTTCTATTAATTAAAGGTCACTCCTCGTGCAGGTTAGAAATTGGAGCATAAATTAGACGCAACCAGTGAAATATTTTACATTGAATAGTTTTGAAATTATACCATGGAAACCGAGTTTCTACCGCATCCGAGTGAATGGCTTTCCAGTTCATACATTTACTATAAATATATTATAAAATGTACCTGATAGTACGGTGACTATTGCGGCGAAGGCATTCAGTTTCAAGCCATCGATAAGCGTCGTATAGTGGAACACCTCGGTGGACATCAGGCTCACTCCAGTGAGAAGCAGCGTTATATACAGCAGCTCCGCTACAATGGACAGCCACAGCACACCTGGACAGGCACGCAACGCATTCACAATATAGACATTTTAATCAGCACAATAAGGTTCATATGAACAGAGCACATTTCATTTTTAGAAAAACTGCCGTAACTCACAGAGAACCACACATCTAGCATTTAACTGTGCTCTGGGCTAACAAAAAAAGCAATATCAATACTAATAAAAATTATAATAATAATAATACTATCATCCGCTTCTCTGAACCGTAATAAATAGGTGCTTGCGCTGCCTACTTAATGGCGCCCGATTCATCAACCACGGAAGTGTGAAGGTCAGAAGTTGCACTGATGGGTGACATTCTGAAACGATGGCATTCACCTGCTTCGTGTCATCCATTTAAATGAACGCCAGACCAATGCCACCAATTCCTATCAAAACCTTTTCAATGCACGGCCATAGCAGTTAAAATGCACATATCGGCCTGCTTTACAAAGCATTTACCAATGGGATTGCAACGTTGTGAAATGGTTTTGTATATCAGGCCCACCAAGTGAAATGTAAACCTCAATGCAATTTAAAAAAATACAAAAGCGTAATGGAACAGTAAAGGAGAAATAGCACGGAAAAAAAGGCGAAAAGATACCTTTTTTTCAAAACAATTAGATAGTGATTTGCAGAGGACGGGGAGTGCAGCAGGTGCAAACCAAGGATAATGGGATCTCCCCCCATTTTGCAATAAAGAAGACATTTTATTTAACAAGAAAGGATAACAAATTGTCCAAGAAGTGCATGTACTTGAGGTGGGTTACATATACATATATGGGCAGTGATTCGGCTGTGCCTATGGTACGATGGTTATCATGTAAAATGTCGTAGATCTGAGATGAGAGCTTAACTTGCTGAGCTAGCTTACCAGATATCATGAAAATACATGTAACCCCTTAAGTGCTAAGGTCCTTTTTGCATAGACTTGATTTAAGTTCAGCAGTTACACTTTATTGTGAAAATGTAAACATCAGTACCGCCAAAAATAAAAATGGTAATGTCTAATTTTCTGGATATTCTCATGTGTTAGGTGTTCAATAATATATTTTTGTTAATGTTTCGATGCTTGCTAAGTGCATGTGACTAATACAGTACAATATAGTTATTGGTGATATTATTGACAACTTAAAGTTTGAAACACCAACATTCGAAAATTAAATGTTGGATTAAGAACTGAAAAAAACGAATTAAAAACGAACTAAAATTTCGAAAATTTTGTAAAGTTTTCATTTATTTTAATTTTATTTATCGAGTGCTTTTGCCAAAACACTGCGCTGAGGAGAAAAAAAAAAAAGGAGTACAAGTAAAATAGTACAATATGATAAATAATAATGACCGGGAAAAGTAGATATGCTTGGGGAGGAAAATCAGAAGAAAGAGAGAAGGTTTAAGACGGCACTTACGTACACTAGGGTAGAGTGCAGCACATAGAGTGCAAAACAAGTAGATGAAGGCCTTTGGGGATAAAATAGAGAACGAGCAGACACGAAACTGATCACTAGGCGGACGAGGCGAAGGTAGGCACAGTTGTCCTCCCGTTTAAACGATGTGCCTGTGAGTTTCACATGATCTGACCTTCCTAGCTGCCTGCATCAGTGATTCCCGCCCTTGACTCCCTCCGCCATTAGAGGAATGTCAGAGATGGCTCAAAGAACACACCAACTCGCAGTGGTGTGATGGTTTTTATTTAACTTTTTTGTCGAATCGCTGGTAACTTCGCTCTATCTCTTGTCTAAAAGCACCTCTCTCACCGTAACCAGGTTATTATTTATTGCTGGTTTCTCCCTACTGTATAGGTTCTGACTTCTCATGTGGGATAACCTAAAGGCCAATGCAACTTGTAACTAATTCCCTCAAGAGCTTCCTAGACAGACCCTATGCTAGCAAGTGGTAAGTCTCTATGAGAAGATCTCATGTCTCGGGAGGATAGCTCAGGGGCAACGTGCTCGCCTTGGAAGCAAGACGAGACGGAGCAACACAGGTTTTATCCCCATGTCTGTGCGTAGAAACCTCGAGGTATTGAGGCCATTATAAATATCATATCTGTTGGGTGATGTGCCTTCAGGTGTGCTTTCAGACCCTCTTCACAACGGAATCCCCTTCCGTTTGGATGCGGACGTTCCTTTCCCTGGATCTATATCCTATTTTCCCCTCTTCTTCTCCCAACTCCACCCACCTTCACTCCCTCTACTCCCTGCATTGTTCCTTCTCTGTCCCTCTGATGTTGCTCACTCCTATTACTGCATCCACCCTTTGATGTTACAACTTCCTCCTGCACTCCCTCGTCCACACTAGTACTTACACCACCACACTACTACCAATCCTCCATCCTTGTCCTCCGCGTCCCCCTGTCACAAACCTTTCACCCTCACACCCATTTGACATACACTCCTAATAGTCTAACTCAATACTCTGACATCCACACTAAACAGCCCAGCATCATCTCACCAGCCAATGGCCTTTACACTCCACTGTCATTCCTCCTGATAGTCTCTTCGCCTGCCACTTCCTCCTCCTCTGACTTTACCCGAACCAACCACAACTTCCTATTTCCTTGGGGCTTCCTTTATCCCCCTCCCAATCCCCTGGTTTGTTGTTTGGCCCTGCTCTGAATGTATACACTGTCATACTTCATGTGGTACGTTTTATCCCCTGATTTGGAAATAACCTAAACATTCAGAAATACTGGCATGCAAGCCTACATCGAACCGGCTTGAGCCAGGTCACCTGAAATTAGCCTTGTTGGGTATTTGGGCAGAGACAGCCTAGTCCCAATATGATCAACTCTTTATTTCAAATGCTTTTATTGTGGAAACAAGTAACATAGCGATGAAATGGGGTGCCATGCAGCCGCCAAAAGTATCAAAATGGAAACAAGACATGAACAACTGCATGTTTATGGAAGAGCGTGTATGTAATTCCCGGGATTGCCTTCAGAAGCATGCTAAGATATGGCATACATGGGAGACACATGGATGAATAAGAGACCACACTAGTGTCTCAGCTGTCTATATTGACTAGTCTGTGCTTTTTCACTGTATGTCACTGACCAATACCTTATTGTTGGCGATTTTCTGGTTGCATAACCAAGTGTTGTCTGTTTTATTGTCTTCTTGTTTGCAAAATGCAATAAAAAGATTTATTAAAAAATAAAGAATGGGACCCTTCTCTTTGCACGTGCCAACTGTGAAGCAGTAATGGTTGCCCGTGATGCATTTTGTCCAATTTCAGGTCGGAGGGCCATGCTTTTGGTGCCCCTGAGTTAGGTATTGTCTGTGTTGTGGGCTGTATCCATCTTTTCATTCTCTGGTGGTCTGGAGACGTTTTAGCGCTCCTGCTTGCACCGGCACTGGGGAGCAGTGCTCAGCATGCCAGGAGGCCACGTGAGCTCTCTGCCGTGTCCATTGATGTCCCGCTTTTGCTTCACTGGTCAGCTGCTGGAACAGAGATGACACGCGACAAAGATGGGTTCTACTTTCTCTGGGCTCTTTGCTCAACTGTAGCGTTCTGTGTAGTTCTAGGACAGCGAGGAACAACTTGGCGAGAATGTGTTTCATGTGGTTTGGGGTGATACAAGTGTGTACTGCCCACATATACATAATCACTTGGGGAGGGGGAAATGCATCAGAGGGACAGGGCCCCTGAATCCTTGTCCTTTACTGCTTTTTATCGTGTGTTCTGTCATGTTTTCTGCCCAGGAGTCCATGTGGGACTCCTGGCAGTGCAGCTCTCTCTTTTGGTTTGGTGAACAGACCCATGGGATACCCTTATGGCACCCATGGGTAGGGGTACAACCCTGTGCCCCTAGTGTATGTTTTTGGGCACCTGTGGGTGGCCCACAGAGCAGGGTATGGGCTGGTGGCACCTCCATGCTGAATTTGACAGGTGCTCTGGGTGTCCTCCATTTTGGGATACCCAGGCCCTGCCATTGGGATCAGTTGATTCCTGATGGGAAACAAGATGGCCCCTGTGGCCTCTTGCTTTCTATTGCCTGTTACCTTGTTTTCCCAAAGTCCTGGGAAGCCCTGACTCTGTCCCTTCCCCCTGACTGGCTGTTGGGTGGAAGTTCCATATATGGTGTTGTTGTGAAGGCCCAGCTAGACTGACTGGAGCCTTCCCAGTGACTGTATGTTGTGGGTACCTCCTGTGGGTGGGACCTGGGTGAATGGAGTGTGTGACCAATATACATTCCTTGTTGTGGTTGTCTGGTTTCTGGCATGAGAGACAAAGACTGAGACAGACCTGCCCGAAACTGGCCTGAATGCAGTGTGTAGTGTTGAATGGCTGGGTACTTGTCCCAATCCACATTCCTTGTTGTGAGTGTCTGAAAGGGAGGAGTGTGGCCTGAATGCATTGTGTGCCTGATTGGCTGACTGACTGCATGAATGCTCTTCTGTGTGATTGGCTGCTGAGTGTGTGCCAGCAGTGTGGATGAGAGACAGAATAGTATATCTGGGGACCTCTCACCACTGGTAATTGTTCAGAAGCGTTCTGGAGCTGAGTCTCCACTCTAAGAGTAACTGGAACTGCTGATCCTCGACGTCCAGCTGGAAGAAGAAGACTTGCTGTTGCATTTGCTTCGACCGATCCGAAGGCTGCCAAAATTGTCGAAGACTGACCTGAGAGAGGACCTGGTAAGGCGCCCTCTTCCTGTGCTCCGAGGGACCATCGAGCACCGCTCCATCTTCGCCGAAGCGCCCTGGAAGTCAGACCCTCGAAAGGCTGCCGACCCGAGACGGGACCGCCGAGGAGATCGAAGTGAAGCACCCGGACATCGCCGCTGTCAAAGTCCATTGCCGTCGACCAGGGTTCGCAGGTTTGTGTAACCGCTGGAGGCCCGTCGAAGTTGTGTTGCCCAGCCGTGGGGACCACTTGACGCCGTGCCGCCGACGACCGGAGCCGTCCGCTCCTTGCCTAAGAACATTCGAATCGAAGGACTCCCTCGTCCGCACCGTCCACCGCTTTATCCTGCCGGAGAAAGTCGAGGACGACCAACGCGCCGAGGAGAAACCTGCCGGTGGGTTTCCCGCCACCCGAAGACTACAAAGACTCGAACGACTCGACGCCCTTGCTGGGCCCCCGTCTTCATGAATCTTTGCGGTCCAGAACAATTGTCGTCGAGGTGCCCCGCACGCCTCTGCCTTGCAGGACGCCAACGCTCCGTCGTCGACGAGCACCGCTTGGATCGAAGCTGCCGCCTCATCGACGCCGTTCTACCCTGTTTGTTGTCAGACGTTCGACGCCCCGTGTCTCCCGCTTGAAAGGGAAGGCATTCAAGAAGGGCCGTCGATTCCCCGACGCCGAACGCCGAGTTCCTAGACGGACGTTCGACGCCCCGTGTCTCCCGCTTGAAAGGGAAGGCATTCAAGAAGGGCGGTCGATTCCCCGCCGCCGAACGCCGAGTTCCTCGACGCTTCTCGACGCCTCTCGACGATCCGTGACTCCCGCTTGAAAGGGGGTCGCTCAAGAAGGATCTGTCGACGCCTCTTCGAAGAACTCGACTCCACCAGGTACATTGGGGGGGTAAAAACATTATAGGAGGGAATAAGACTTGCAGAACAATATATGGACTGGGCTTGTGCTATATCTTTATTTTACAGGTTGCCCAGGTGGGGGGATCTCCACACAGAACTGTGTCTAGTGGTAGGGGCCAGTATTCTGCCCATTGCTCAACCATCTTATTTTCTCTCCTCTCTCTATTGCTGGTTTCACTCTATTGATCTGTGTGACATTGTTACAGTATTGTTGATGTACTTTAATGAGATCTAATACAAAGGGTGGTACCACTTTAGAATTGTATATATTTGCCATTGTTGATTTTCCTAAGTACAAAGTGAGTTATTATGATAAGTGTACATAACCTTGAATATTGATTATATAAAGACTGTGTCTAACCAATACAGTTTGCGGACATTCCTTTGTGGGGGCTTGGGGACTACACTGTACTCAAGAACCAGCCTGCATCACCTCCTGAGAAGCTAGGCCTTGATTGCTCAACCATAGCTACCGAATAGAGAATCTAGTCTGGGGTCCTCTGTGCCTCCCCTCTACCATATAGAGAGCAGAAGTACAGACCACCCCCACACAACCTCCAATCCTTGGTACCCGACTGGGAACTTGCCTTGGGGACAAGGACCGCTGGACTGGACCAGGGACTGGTTGAGGGTTCAATAACACCCAGATCCAACATCTTGGCGACCTCAGCCTGGATGTGGTTCTTGACGGTACCTGACATACGGTAGCACCTGCTTTTGACAGGCACACTGTCACCAGTGTCAATTTCATGCCTACACCACGGTGTAAGGCCTGGCGTCAGTGAAAACAGAGAGGCATACTGTTGGAGCAAAGCCCTGCAGGCCCTCTGTTGCTCTGTTGTCAAATCCGGAGAGAGATGTACTCCCTCCACTGAGCCATCCTGAGGGTTGCTATGCAGCAAATCAGGAAGGGGCTCACTCTCATCCTCTTCTTGCCCTGAAGCTAGCAAGAGACATGAGACTTCTGCTCGCCGGTGGAAAGGCTTGAGCTGGTTGACATGGAATACCTGAGGGGCTACCCCAGAGGCTCCCATGTCAACCAGATAATTGACTTCGCCCATCTTGGAGATGATCCTGAAGGATCCAGTCCACTTGTCTGCCAAAGCTCTAGGCTTGGTAGGCTCCATCACAAGGATTTCCTGTCCCGGAGTCCAATCCACTTGCGAGGCTTTAAGGTCATGCCAGTACTTATTCAATTCCTGGCTGGCCTTGAGATTTGCGGTTGCCTGACCCATCATCTGTGTCATCCTCCGTCTGAGGCCTAACACATAGTCCCCCACTTGCTTGGCGGGACCTGGAGGGGTGGCTTCCAAGCCTTCTCTGATCAAGGCAAGGGGCCCCCTCACGGGATGTCCAAAGAGTAACTCAAAGGGGCTGAAACCAACACCCTCTTGAGGTACCTCTCTGTAAGCAAACAGCAGTCATGGCAGGAGGAGATCCCATTTCCTCCTTAGGGGTTCTTCCAAAGCCCCTAGCATGCCCTTGAGAGTTTTATTAAATCTCTCAACCAGACCATTGGTATGAGGGTGGTAAGAGGTGGAGAACTTGTAGGTTACCCCGCACTCTTTCCACATGGTTTTCATGTAACTAGACATGAAGTTGGATCCTCGGTCAGAGACAACCTCCTTGGGGAATCCAACACGGGTGAAAATGCCCAGGAGAGCCCTGGCAACCACCTTGGCAGTAACAGTCCGAAGGGGTATTGCCTCAGGGTACCTGGTGGCATGATCTACCAAGTCCAGGATGAACCGATGTCCACCTAAAGTGGGAGGGTCAAGGGGACCGACGATGTTGATGCCCACCCTCTCAAATGGTGTGCCAACCACTGGCAATGGCTGCAGTGGGGCAATGACACTGCCTCCAGTCTTGCCAGACAAATGACAAGTTGGGCAGGTCCTGCAGTGGGACTCCACCTCTACTCCCATCCGTGGCCAGTAGAAATGGGCAGAGAGCCTCTGCTTAGTCTTCTTGGTCCCAAGATGACCAGCCAAGGGCACCTCATGCGCCAACTGCAGTAGGAAGGGCCTGTAAACTTGGGGTACCACCAACCTCTTGAGGGCACCAGGTTCAGGCTTAGTGGGCTCACTAACAAGGAGCTCACCCTCCCAATAAATCCGGAATGTCCTAGGCACTTCTCCTTGTGCCTGGGACAGGGCCTGTTTCCTCAGTCCCTCGAGAGAGTGGCACTCTCTCTGTCCCCTACAGAAGTCTGCCCGGGAGGGTCCCCCTTCAGCTAACAAGCATTGAAGGTCGGGATGATCCTCCGGGTTGAGAACCTCTCCCACAGGAGAGTCTTCTGTCTCTTCTCCCACAGGAGTTGAGTTTGGGTTTTCCACTGGACCCAGCCCGTCCGGAGCATGGATCCCAATGGGTGCTGTCGGAACAGCAGGAAGAGAAGGTGTTCCCTCCACAGAGGTGGCCTTCTTGGTCTTCCTTCTTCTTGCCTTAGGCCTCGCCTTTGGCTCAGGTACCTTACTCACAGCCAGACCCGGTGTCACCTGTGACCTAGTGACTGCAGCAGCAGTCATGGGAAGACCATCCGAGATCAACCCCAACTCTACTTGATCATTTCCTAACATAATGTTAGCAGGGACATTATCCTGAACCAGGACAGAAGCTTTGCTGTCTTGTCTCCAATCATGAGTGTGACTAAGGCTACAGGTGATAATTTGGGAGGCCCACCAGCTAACCTGGTGGTTCTCAGAGGAGCACCTACATAGTCCTCTGGCTTGAGCAGGGTCCTGTCCACCACTGTCGTGCTTGCCCCAGTTTCTCTCAAACCAGTAGAAGGCTGGCCATTCAAGAGGACACTTCTCAAAAACCTACGGGTGTTCTGTGGGATAGTCGCCAGTACTTCTGCATACTGGTCCCAGGCCCCAAGGGACACTAAGGAAATCTCTACCGGAGCACCAAATGTGACCCTGGTAGAGGAGGGGAGGACAGTGGCCTCCACCTCAGACACGGGGTAAGGGTAGGTCAGGCTGACAGCCTGTACTCCAAGTGCCTTACCTTTACACTTGGAGTCACCCCTTCGGTGATCCAGAGCCCCACAGTCCCAACAAGTGCCAGGAGTGCGGGGTACGGTACTGGAACCACTGGGAGCCTGCTTTGCAGCAGGGGGACCACTACTCTTATTCCCACCAAAAGATGACTTATCCCCACTAGATTTTTGGGTCTTGGGAGAGGAAGGTTTAGGTTTACCCGACTGTGACTGCTTGTGGGACTCCTCAGCTTTCTGAGAGGCCCCCTTTTCTTTGTCCTTGTCCTTCCCACTGGAGTCCTTAGGGGACACCCAGTGGGAGACCCACTTGTCAGCCAACCTAGCCAGCTTAAAGGGGTCCAAAATGTTCTGGTCAGCCACATACTGACGCAGCTCTGGTGAACAGGCTTCAGAAAAATGCTCAAAAAACAAGAGGTGGGACAATTCAACAAAAGTCTTAACCTTGTATCCATCAATCCACCCCATCATGTTCATGTGCGCAGCACTCACCCTGTCAACCCAAGACACATTCTCTCTTTTCTTAAAATTCCTGAACCTTTTAAGGTATTGGGTAGGTGTCTTGCCAAACTTGACAATCAAAGCAGACTTCATACACTCATACTGACCCCTTTCTTCCACACTCAGCTTCAGAATACAGTCATATCCAGTTTGAGGCACTCTGCTTAACAAACACTTAGCCCAATCTCTTTTATCAACATCATGAATCGCACAAGCCATTTCAAACGCTTCAATCCATTGGAGGATATCTGAATCCTCCACAAATACACCAACCAAATCTTTCATAAACTTGGTGGCTGGGGACCTGACACTCTCACTGGTTTTAGCTGAAGTCTCCACTCTAGCTTTCACTAGCTGGATTCTCTGACATTCAGTGTCCTGGCTCTTGAGTTCAAGGTCCTTCTTTCTGAGTTCAAGATCCCTATTCTTGAGCTCCACTTGTTGAGCCAACTCCTCTTTCTTAAGTTCAGCATCTATTTCCAACTTGCGGTATTCAAAGACCAATTTCATCCTTAATAACTCAAGCTCCAAGGAATTGCTGGGGTTTGGAACAGAGGCAGCAGTTATGGCGGCATTCCCAGAAACAAATTCAGCAGAAACCCCAGGGGCAGAGTCCTCATTGGTTGCATTCCCCCCCTCATCAAGAGTTTCACCATCAGTCTGGTAGTCCACCAGGGCAGCTATCAGCTCAGCCCTAGACTTATCCACAAAGTCTAACTCCCTGGCTTCACAAGCACTCTGGAGAGCCTCCAAGCTCATCCGAGTCAATTTGCCATTTGCAATAGACTCCATTGTTTGTAATGCAGTTATCTTGTACACAACTAAACCTTAATTTAATAAAGTGCAGATATCTTTTGTAAGTGGCACGGTTATACACTGATTCTTAAAACCATTAGCATCCCACCGCTGCCACCAGCTGTAAAGGACCGGTAGGGGGTGGTCTGTACTTCTGCTCTCTATATGGTAGAGGGGAGGCACAGAGGACCCCAGCCTAGATTCTCTATTCGGTAGCTATGGTCGAGCAATCAAGGCCTAGCTTCTCAGGAGGTGATGCAGGCTGGTTCTTAAGTACAGTGTAGTCCCCAAGCCCCCACAAAGGAATGTCCACCCACTGTATTGGTTAGACACAGTCTTTATATAATCAATATTCAAGGTTATGTACACTTATCATAATAACTCACTTTGTACTTAGGAAAATCAACAATGGCAAATATATACAATTCTAAAGTGGTACCACCCTTTGTATTAGATCTCATTAAAGTGCATCAACAATACTGTAACAATGTCACACAGATCAATAGAGTGAAACCAGCAATAGAGAGAGGAGAGAAAATAAGATGGTTGAGCAATGGGCAGAATACTGGCCCCTACCACTAGACACAGTTCTGTGTGGAGATCCCCCCACCTGGGCAACCTGTAAAATAAAGATATAGCACAAGCCCAGTCCATATATTGTTCTGCGAGTCTTATTCCCTCCTATAATGTTTTTACCCCCCCAATGTACCTGGTGGAGTCGAGTTCTTCTAAGAGGCGTCGACAGATCCTTCTTGAGCGACCCCCTTTCAAGCGGGAGTCACGGATCGTCGAGAGGCGTCGAGAAGCGTCGAGGACCTCGGCGTTCGGCGGCGGGGAATCGACGGCCCTTCTTGAATGCCTTCCTTTCAAGCGGGAGACACGGGGTGTCGAACGTCCGACAACAAACACGGTAGAACGGCGTCGATGAGGCGGAAGCTTCGATCCAAGCGGTGCTCTTCGACGACGGAGCGTTGGCGTCCTGCAAGGCGGAGGCGTGCGGGGCACCTCGACGACAATTGTTCTGGACCGCAAAGATTCGTGAAGACGGGGGCCCAGCAAGGGCGTCGAGTCGTTCGAGTCTTTGTAGTCTTCGGGTGGCGGGAACCACCGGCAGGTTTCTCCTCGGCGCGTTGGTCGTCCTCGACTTTCCCTCGGCTGGACAACACAACTTCGACGGGCCTCCAGCGGTTACACAGACCTGCGAACCCTGGTCGACGGCAATGGACTTCGATGGCGGCGATGTCCGGGTGCTTCACTTCGATCTCCTCGGCGGTCCCGTCTCGGATCGGTAGGCTTTCGAGGGTCTGACTTCCAGGGCGCTTCGGCGAAGATGGAGCGGTGCTCGATGGTCCCTCGGAGCACGGGAAGAGGGCGCCTTACCAGGTCCTCTCTCGGGTCAGTCTTCGACGATTTCGGCAGCCTTCGGATCGGTCGAAGCAAATGCAACAGCAAGTCTTCTTCTTCCAGCTGGACGTCGAGGATCAGCAGTTCCAGTTACTCTTAGAGTGGAGACTCAGCTCCAGAATTCTTCTGAACAATTACCAGTGGTGAGAGGTCCCCAGATATACTATTCTGTCTCTCATCCACACTGCTGGCACACACTCAGCAGCCAATCACACAGAAGGGCATTCATGCAGTCAGTCAGCCAATCCGGCACACAGTGCATTCAGGCCACACTCATCCCTTTCAGACACTCACAACAAGGAATGTGGATTGGGACAAGTACCCAGCCATTCAACACTACACACTGCATTCCGGCCAGTTTCGGGCAGGGCTGTCTCAGTCTTTGTCTCTCATGCCAGAAACCAGACAACCACAACAAGGAGTGTTTATTGGTCACACACTCCATTCACCCAGGTCCCACCCACAGGAGGTACCCACAACATACAGTCACTGGGAAGGCTCCAGTCAGTCTAGCTGGGCCTTCACAACAACACCATATATGGAACTTCCACCTAACAGCCAGTCAGGGGGAAGGGACAGAGTCAGGGCTTCCCAGGACTTTGGGAAAACAAAGTAATAGGCAATAGAAGGCAAGAGGCCACAGGGGCCATCTTGTTTCCTATCAGGAATCAACTGATCCCAATGGCAGGGCCTGGGTATCCCAAAATGGAGGACACCCAGAGGACCTGTCAAATTCAGCATGGAGCTGCCACCAGCCCATACCCTGCTCTGTGGGCCACCCACAGATGCCCAAAAACATACACTAGGGGCACAGGGTTGTACCCTACCCATGGGTGCCGTAAGGGTATCCCATGGGTCTGTTCACCAAACCAAAAGAGAGAGCTGCACTGCCAGGAGTCCCACATGGACTCCTAGGCAGAAAACACGACAGAACACACGATAAAAAGCAGTAAAGGACAAGGATTCAGAGGCCCTGTCCCTCTGATGCATTTCCAGCATCACAGGCAACATGTTCGTCTTGGAAGCAAAACAACGTAGCGCAACACAGGTTTGAATCCCAATCCTGTGCTTAGAAGCCAATCGCTGATTTGAAGCGTGTTATAAAAGAACAATTATAATTATAAAATAATAATTGCAGATCTTGCAAGAAATTAAATAAAAAACTGCTAAAATGCATAAACCTTACAGGAGGCCTGCTGATTATTATTATTATTATTATTATTATTATTATTATTATTATTATTATTATTATTATTATTATTACTAATATTATTATGTGCTTCATGAGTAATGGAGTTCTGAGTGAATGATAGAGCTAAACATTGGCAGTGGGAATTTAACAATTCATTAAGTAAACATTAGTAACAATTACCACAGTAAAATGGACAGTTTGGGGTCTCTACAAGAGAGCTGGATTCTAGATAGCATAGATTTGTTGGTCTTCAGTTCTTTCTTAAACTAGAGGAGGCTGGAGTTCTAGATGAGGGTAATATGTGTGGGAATTTTTCCCAGTTTTCCCCTTAGAAGCCAGTCTAGTTTCCTATCTGGTGATGGTCTTACTGCGAGAAGACCATGTGCCACCCAATATTTTTGGTTAGGCCTTCAAATAGGCCAGCGTAATGGCAGCAGTCACCTTGTAAGTGAAGCATTTGGCTTGGAATCAGATCCTAGTAGGGATTTTACCAGTGTAATCTGCACAAAGTGAGGGTAATGTAGTAACATTTCCTACAGCCGGCGATTAGGTAAGCCATGGTGTTGTGAGCTGCTTTGAGGAGGGGCATGCGTGAGCGGCCAAGAGCCCTGCATGAAGGGTGTTATACCCATCAATATGCAAGATCACTGGGGCCTGCACTCCTGTTTTAAAGTACTGTTCTGGAAGATGGGATATGAAAACAAGCCATTTGAGCCTGTTTTTGCAATGTGCTGTTAGACGGATAGATTGCTATCCACAATTAAATTGATCACTTTTTCTTAGTAGATGAGGTGACAGCTGAAATCGTTCAAGCACATTTCGTCCAGTTCCTCCTTGGACAAATGACCCAGGAGTTTGAATTAAGTCTTGGTGCAAATGAGCTTTAAGTCAGTGCTAGTCATTCATGTTTGAATGATTGCAAGGCATACGCAAGAGTAGGTGATATCTTGTTGGCCCCGACCATTAGGTCCTCGTGTCCAGTTCCAAGCTCACTCATATTCCATCTGCCACTCAATCTTTTTAGTTTGGCCATCAAAATGGTGGCAGTCGCCTTGTGAGTGGGGCATGTGGTTTTCAATCAGATCCTAGCAGGGATGCAGAGCCAGTGTAATGTGAACACAGTGAGGGTGATGTAGTTACATTTTCTAGAGCCAGTTATGAGCTAAGTGTGGTGATCCGCTTTGAGGGGGGGCCAAGTAAGCAGCCAGGAGCCCTGCAAGGAGGGTGTTACACCCATGGATATATGAAATCACTAGGGTCTGTGCCACTATTTAAATGTTCAGGGGCAGAAAGAAGGGCTTGATCATGCGGAGTAGAGGGATCTGAAAATAAGCCATTTGAGGCTTTTTCATGATGTGTTGTTGGAAATATAGATTCCTATCCTCAATGAATCCCAGCAATTTTAGTGGATGAGATGATGGTTAAACTCGTGCATGAACATTTCATCCAACTACCTCTGAGTTGGCTCTGCCTTGGACGGGTGGCACAGGAGTACACATTTGGTGATGGCGTGAATTAGCTTTCAGTAGTCACTTGGCAAACATGCTTTTTTCCCTCAATTTAACTACCGCCTAGATACCCATGGGTTTTGTGTGCTGTAATAAATGCAAAAATAAATAAATAATGTTTCCAAGGCATGAGTGATAGTGAGTGATATCTTGTTAGCCCTTGACCATTAGGTACAAATTTGTATCACAATGTTGGGGTTGTCTATGAGTGAGCTCAGTGGTTTCATATAGAGTTTAAATGTGACCAAAGAGAGAATGAAACCCTGAGGGACTCCACAGGTAAAGAGGTGGAGTTTGGACCTTGGGGAGTCCATCTGGACAACCTGCTGTCTACGAGTTAAGCAGGATGTGAAACATTTCCAGACAGTGCCAGAGAAGTCCATTCTGTTTTCAAGGTGGGTGTGTCATGTCAGATAGTCAACTGTGTCGAGCACAGCCGAGAGGTCCAGGAGGACTAGCAGGCATGGGCCCCCTTTGGCGGTAATCCAAAAATAATATAGACAGTACTTTCACAGATTTGCGGGTAGTCAACTGATGAATGCTGAGAAAAATGAACAATCAAGACAGGGGTACCATAAATATACAGTAATCATGAATTGTGGAAAAATAAAGAGTGTAAGTAGAAAAGAGACACATGGAACAAAATTGACACTAAAAATATTCATTTTTGAATAATTACTAATGGGAACATTTTGTGTATGCATTATGTTATGTCCTGAGTACGTACCTGAGTACTCGATTGATTCATGGACCAGCATGGATAGCAACACACGTATTTTAACTAGCACATAGAAAATCGGTACTTCTGTTCTACATGCATCAACGCGATTAGATCGGCATAAATAAATCCTAACCCGGATTGGTAATCCCAGAGCAGACTGATGTGCTTGACATTTGTAAGTACTTGCTTAGCAACTACTTTCTTAGTGAGTTTGCAGGTAACTGGAAGGCTAATGATTGGCTATTGGTTGGCTGGCTTTCCAGGTGGAGCGAGTGGGCATTTAAGTCCTGTGTTTAGGATTTCTGTGAACCTGCCCTTGCTGAGGGAGACATTGGCTATCCAAAGAAGAGCAGTAAGTGCAGGACTGGTAAATTCATTTAAGGATGGCCGCTGGGAGGATGTTGTTGGTGCAAGCGATTGGTTTGAAGGATGCAAGCAGGTAAGAGAGATACTCGTTATAGAAGGACGAGAAGTTGGTGGTGATCCTACCTTGGCCCTCAGGTGCTTGTTTACATGTTGCCATGGTAGCCTCTGCAATAATATGCAATTTAAACATCTAAACATTAATCAAGTGACACAGACATACGTTTAGACATTGCAACATCGCCATTGCATGCAGAAACATTTGTGAATAAGGATAGGCTTTCGTGAAACGTGCCCAAATGGCCCTTCTGATTGAGTGATGTGCTTTGTGTATTAAAGGTGGTTTCATGTAGTGGTGGGGGCTTGAGGGAGGATTCATTCAGGGAATTAGTGACCCACTGGGGCATACGTGCGGGTGGTGCAGACCCTTACGCCATCCAGATGATGTGACGACTATGACTTTGCTCAGACAGTGGAGAGTGAGGAAGAGCTCGAAAACCGGCACTGACCTTTCCCAACCGCATGTGACTGCCACAATGATTTTTTGAGAGGCCTCATTGCGTGGTGCCTGTCCCCTGCGATCCTTGATGCGCCTGCAGCATTTCTCACTGCTGCAGGAGATGAGACGATCTGGTGGCTGGTCACGTAGTGCACTTCGGAGATTGCCTGACTGGCGACAGACTCTGATTTTGCCATGTGTAACTTATTTCTGTAACCTAAGCTGTGCATTTCCATGTAACCTCTGCGCCCTGATACCTTCGGGTCTGGTGTGCAATACAAAAAAATAAATAAACAAACAAACTACTGCCTGATTCCGAATGCAACTTCTGTTCAAAGTGCTGTGCTAGTTTTCCTAATGCCTCAGCTGCGTACTGAAAATAGACTTTGCTTCCCCTTGAAAGGCAACCCTGAAAGCCCTTGCCATGAGCTAGTGTGCTAGCATAGATCTGACCTGCCTTATGCTGAAAAGATTGATCACACACTCCTGACACTACACTGCTCTTTTTTTGACTTACATTTAAACTTGTTTTTTTAGGCTCCAAGGACTTTTTTCCAACATACCAGCAGCGATCCAAGCCTGCAGCTGACCCGTAAGCATTTTGATTTAGTGAGCCAATATGCTGATCTGCTCGCATCTAATATTATAATTTCAGGAGTCTACAGACAAAACGGGTGCCAAAAGACAAGTACGTCTGCGGGATGACACTGTCGGCCATCTTCTTCCCAATTCACAATCCCTCCACATTCCTGAGTCACAGGGAGGCCAAGAAAAGCAGTTTTAATGCAGCTAAATTCCTCCTGATAATAATTGTATCGACTGTAGATTGAAGACGTAGGTAACTATGAATGCAGGTAAGTGGAAAGGGTGCATCCCGTCTCTTCAGACACATACGTGCATGTTTCTTTTCCTTTATTGTTGACGGGGCAGTGATATTGACGCCTCCTTCCCTCACATCTTCCGGTATCCCAACGCTCACTATACAGCAACGCTCACCTTAACTATGTTTGCTCCATATATTTAACTGCATGCATACAGAGAGAAGCAACACCTTTGTAAAGAAGTGCATGCAGTTTTCAAACAGAATATATTTACCTCTGTCTTCCAGTGGAGTTAGAGTAATAAAGCTTCTGCATTTTTCACCTATTAAAAAAAAAAAAAGATTCTGTTTTATTAACTCATATTGGATGCAAAGTTCGGCAAAGAACCCCTCTTGTGGGGTAATGTAGCAGGCAATTGCTTCCGAATTATATGTAGATAACTTGAGCCATAAAGCATGATTTAGGCCTCATGATAAACACTTCACGGGCACTCATGAATCACTGAACACATTGATGTATTTTCATTGATTTTCGACTGAAACGAAGCTTGTGGTTCACCAAGGCAGAGTTCTGAGAAAAATGTATTGTGTCCTGTTCCTTTGTGTTTGAATAGGAAGAGCATTTAGGGATCAGATGTTTGTCCTTGTAGCATCCTCTTGGCTGCCCATTGATCATGTGACACATTGGGACACCATTCTGCAGTTATTCGTTCAAATTATTATCCAACCTTTTCCCTTGACATTCTTCAAAGTATATCCATATAATGTAGAGGGTATATACAGGCCTGCCCTTCACTGCACCTGGACTATTGTCTTGTGTTCATAGGAGTTAAGAGCACAGATAGACCACGTTCCTTAGTATGCAGAATAGAGAGAGAGAGAAAGAGAGAGAGAGAGAAATATATATGTACATATTCACTGAAACAACGTTTTTAATGGGACGTTATGGTTAAGATGCACTAATAAAAGCCTATGAAATTCAGTGAGAAAACTTTGTTAAAGGGATATTATGGTTACAAGAAAAATCAAACAACCGAAGATATTTGACAGGTTTTGGTAAGGTAAGCAACCATAACTCACGCCACTGCCATGCACTGCTAACACTAACACCCAGGACAACAAAGATGACATCGCAAAGGACATCATCTATGCCATCACTGATAACATCAAATATGATATTACTACTGAGTAACAATTCAAATGGAACGTCAGTATAAGGGGTCCCACTTACAGTCTCATTTACACATATCAAAGGTTATCAGTAGCCTTGTAATAAACGACTCCACGTCGCTTAAAAGGTGCTTATTGCAAAATAAACTTTGCACTGAAGTTTTTTTTTTAATACAGCAATCAAATAATACATAAAGAGAAACAATGAATGCAGTCTGGCTCATATAACTAAAGTATTATTAGGATGGTATGTTTAGGTAGTGCTGTGAAAAGTCAAAGCATATCACATTCTTGAGAAATGTATTATCTGCTTAGGACCTGCTTCTTGTTCTATGTATATGCGTTATGACTTCAGGGTAAACAGCATAGAAAAGTCCTTCAGAATATAGCACAGAGTCAAGCTCTACATGCACAGTACCATTATAGCACGTATATCATGGTTTCAATCTATTACGTTAATACTGTCACTGAACAAAAACAACCACCCCAGATATGTGAAGTTTATTCAGTACATTTCATAGGTGTCTATGAGTGAAAATGTTTCTTGATGTTATATTATTGTATATGAGTTATTAATAATTTCTCTTTTAACATATATGAAAGAATGATAAACCTCCTTTAACCAACATATTCTTTTGCACTACATACTGATGTGTGTCCTTCTCAGCAGCGCATGCTGGGGATTGTTTGGGGAGACAAGGTCTTTACCGCCCTTCTCACAATTCCTGCACCGAATAGATCATATATATGCCAAAAGGGGGAGACACTCTCAATCTCTCCCTTATTCGCAATAACTAGTAGCAGTAAATGAACAAATAACCAAGCCTGAATCAATGCCTAGAGACACCATTTTGTGACACACCTGACGTCACTTTTCACTAGGCCCAGAAATGATCTTTAAAATACTGTCTCTCCCCTGCCCAGTGCCTTGCCAAGACAGGCCAGGTCACCTCAGCCTCCTGCCAGCTCCGCACAAGCCCTGTTCTCATGGAAGTCCAGCCATTCATTGTTGCAACATTTAATATCATCCTCGGACAGATGAGCTCACTGAACTGTGTGAGACCGGAGCAGGCCTCAGCTTGTATGCCCATCCATCTCCACAAACCGGCCTGCGCACTCCCGACCCTCACCCTGCCAGGCCATAGTCCACCGAGCCCATGCTCCTCTGGCCTTTGATACAGATGCACATCTGACCCCTCACAGTGACCAGATGAGGACACCCACCATAGCCCTAATCCTAGGCAATACATCCTCCTTAGGCCTAACACATGTCTACCCGTATCATGAGGCATCAGGTAGATCAAAACCCAAGGGGCAGGCACTCTGGCCTGGAACACTGTGTTGTATGCACCTCTGGGTATAGGGGTATAGGGGTTAGAATGTCGATATACCTGCTAATGGGTCCTGAAAGTGCCCCGCATTCATGCTAGAATGTTATGCTAGCCATTTATCTCATGCCATTAGTTCCTGTTGTTTTAGCTTATGTAGATAGAAATGTAGCGCTCCACTGACCCGACCTTCGACTACAGAGATGAGCCTAACAGACCCACGAGTGCCCGGAGGGAAGGGGAGCAACGTCCAATTAGCATCCAACCGCCCCTATGTGATCGAGTATGGCATAGGCCTTTCCCAATCCATTACCCAGATTTGTACCCTATTTGAAATGTCATAGCTGACGATGTGTGTCCTTTTAATGTGCTTTATGTGTATTGTTTGGCAGAGTGCTCTCGGGCAGCAGAGTTCTCTGCTTGCATTTATCTTATATACATTTTTTTTACTTGTAATTATTCTCTTGGTCTCATTCCCTAGCGGGGTGTGTCCATTATTTGGTCTCAGGTATGCGTGCATTGTTGGGTGTAAACCTTCATTTGGTGACTCCTCTTGCATGATATTCCTCGAGATACCCCCGTACCTGCGGTGAGACCCAGGTCTTCCATGGAAGGGACGCCCCCACCTACGGCTGACCAGTAACCATATAAAATGAGTATGCAGAAGAGAAGGTTCGGTGAATCCTGGCTTTACTAATACCCAACTGCTCAACTGAGCCGGGTGCGGTCACAAGGGGGCGGCCCAGGCATTGTGTATAGACCGCAAACGGAGGCTCTTGGGAGAACATGGGCAGCAGAGTTCTCTGCCTGCATTTATCTTATATACATTTTTTTTTACTTGCAATTATTCTCTTGGTCTCATTATAATAATCCCTCCTACAGAGTTTTCATGAAAAGTAAATGCACATGTGATGTCTTCAGTGATGTCATCAATGACATTTGTGATGTCATCTTTGATGTCCTGGGTGTAAGTGTTAGTGCTAGCAGTGCACGGTGGCGCGAGTTATAGTTGCTTATCTTACCATAACTGCCGAATTACAGGGGGTTTTCGGTTTTACTTTGTACCATAACGTTCCTTTAACAAAGTTTTTTTACTGAATTTGATAGGTTTTTAGTAGCGCAACTTAACGATAACGTCCCTTTAACAATGTTTTTTTTACTGAATTTCATATGTTTTTAGTAGCACAACTTAACCATAATATCCCTGACTTTATATACATGTAACATCGAACATACTGAACCCCTAGATAGTGATTTTGATGGCCACGGACTACCGCCATGTCCGCAGACATATCGAAAATCTGAGCGTGGTGAATGTAAATTTAAATAGTGTGCCCCATTTCCCCTTTGAGGTTGGGTCTGAAAAGAGCTGTTTATTTTGGGGTTTTTTGCAGATGCTTGACAGACACCTGTTATTTTGTATTTTTTTTTCTTACTTTACTCCTAAAATCTTCACATAACCTTCTCCAAAGCAACCCTTACATTCCAAAACAGAATGGCATTTCCCATAAAAGATAAGGAAATGCCATCTTCTTTAAAATAAACAGCATTAGTGGAATCAATATTCTCATTATTACAGAAGAACATACCAGCTCTAAGCATGAAGGCACACATGCCTTGGTTGATTACACACCTAGCATTGTTTTGCTGAGGACAAAAAACTGAACTATTGTCCCATATTGCCCTAGGTACTAATCCAGAAAAAATTACTTTGGCATTTGGAAGGATGTTCATTACTGCTTGAACCAAGTGTTCCAAATCTGCCAACAAAGTAGGGGCACTGACATAGCCCAAATGGAAAGCACCATAGTGCAAAACTACCACATGGGGACTGTTGATCCTGTCCATATCTTCACAAACTTGTACAATTCCCTGTACATTGCAATCAGGCACAGTGCTCCACACCACCTCCACTCCTTTAACATCAAAATTCTTTGCAACATGCCTGCATTGAGCATACTGTTGTAAACCATGCACAAACATATCTCCGAGCACCAACACCCTGACTTTCTCCACTTCTGCCATCTTCACTATACACAGTCAAATCCACAACCTCAACATCTGATTGGCTGATCCCTACAGTCTTCTTTCCATGCTGGATTTGCTAGAAAACCCCAGATGTAGCATGCCCTGTCCGCAGACTGCATAACTCTTAGACAGCCCTTCTACCATTTCCACTTCATTCTCTGTGCCATTCCCTCATTGGATACAGCTGAGCAGGCACACAATAAGGAGAACATCCTCAGAACACCCCCATTTTGTTTATTTTCGAACATTTCAGGACACCGCGAGTGTTCTTAGAACACATTCAACTTGCCAGCAAACAATACGGACAACGTCCTCAGAACATCCCCATTTTCTTTATGTACGAACATTTCAGGACACCGCGAGTGTTCTTAGAACACTTTCAGCTTGACAACGAACAATACAGACAACGTCTTCAGGACACCCCCTGCGAACATTCCAATACCCCACAAGTCTTCTTAGAACACTTTCACCGAATCCATTCTGTTTATTTATGAACATTTCAGAACAGCCGTGTTGTCCGCAGAAAAATCGAACACAACAAAAGTGTCTAGCACATAAAAAAAACAGAACATTGAACCTATCTCATACTCCCCCACTCTCTCCAAACACTCTTACACACCAACACACTCCACTAAATACAATTTTTAATCCAAGTTTCACCACGCTTTCCGCGGTCGTCCGCGAATGCAAGATGGCGGGCGCCACAGAAAATCTGACGCACTTCACGCACCACGCCGTCCAATCAGCGAACACATTGCATGTCCGCGGACATCATGCAAGCCGCTCGGCCAATCAGAGCACTGTCTGCGGAGCGAACCGGGAAGTCCGTCCGCGGAGGGACGGAGATATCACAAATGTTTTTGCCTTACATTTGGTCATTTTTAAAAAAACTACTGGACGGATTTACACCAAATTTGCAAAAGCACGCTTTTGGGACCAAGCCTCCGCTCCTGCCGCAAATTTGGTGTAAATCATTCCAGCGGTTTGGGCTGTAGGCGTGCGCAAAGTTTTTTCCCATTATGCCTATGGGAAAAAACAAAGGTTTTGGGACCCCGCTATAACTTTGCCCCCCCTGGACCAAACCTCTCCAAACTTTGCAAAACGATTCAGAGTGGGCCATATAATTTTTTTCCAAAGATTGGTGAGGATTCGTCCAGAGGGAGCGAAGTTATAAGACGCCCAAAAAATGCTCTTCCAATGGAAACACCAACTTAACCATAACTACATGGACGCTACCGCGTCCATGTAATATATATATATATATATATATATATATATATATATATATATATATATATATATATATATATATATATATATATATATATATATATATAATTGTTGTTGTATCAAAGATTAATAGTTAGAGGTGACAGTGAAAAAGAGCTGAAAAAAAGAGGCCCATTGTTGAAAATGGGGATGGATACCCCACTCTCACACATTTGTAGACACCTCTCCTTGTATAGTGACCGAATAAAGAAGTATCACAGCCAGTGGATAATTGAAAAAAAGGGAGAATGGTTGCCCTATGCCTGGCCTGAGGAAGGGTGTTTTGATAAGGGAATATTGGACCATGTAGCAACTTACCTAATGGCGAAGTATAAGGGGAAGCAGCTCAAAAACAGACGCTAAGTGTTAGATTTGTGGAAGATGTTTGAAGAGACACCAGTCGAGCATAGCACAGGAAAGGTTGGGAAGTGGGCCATGGAATCAAGGTGAGGAGAAAGAAGGGATGAGGAGCGATGAACCCAAGAAACTATACCCACTGCTCAAGAGACCCGCAGAGTGATACTCAGACCCAACCTATGTGCCAGGGGGAAGCACGCCAGCAACACCTGGCACAGCCCCTCCACCTCTGTATGTCCCCTCCACTCTAACACCCATGGCCGCCGCCCAGGGACCATCCAACAGAGATCTTGAAGTAGAACTAACATCGACTTAGACAGGATTGGCCCAGTTAAGAGCAATATGTGAGACGACCCAGCAATCCGGGGGAGGGCTCCCACAGCCACCACCCTTAAAAGGTTCCTCTCTCCTACCAGAAGATGAATGGAAATTGGGGGACTTTCTCTTTAGGGTGGAGTGTGCCCGAATACGGGCAGTACGTGTAGAAAGGGAAGGGGAGATACAAAGTGTAGGATATGATACAGGGTTTATGGTCATAAAACCGAAAAAACAAATCCCGAAAAAAAAAATCTCGAAATGAAAAGGTCGAAAAAAAAAGTCGAATTTTTTTTTAATGACGTTTTTTGTTCGAAATGGGGGGGTTCCCCCCAACCCCCCTTTTTTCATTTTTTTTTATTTTACCCCTATTTTTTACTTACCTGACCCCAAAAAAGCATATAATTAAATAAATAAAAAATGTGACCTTTTTTTTCGATATTTTTTTTTCGAGATTATTGTAATTCGAGATTTTTTTTTCGGTCTTTTGACTGACCACCATGATACAGTATCTTCGGTGAGGGATGAGGAGTGTTGGAGCGATTTTGACGAATCTGATGAAGGGGCTGTGGAGCGAATACAGCAGGTAGAATGGGTCTCTCCTCGGGTGACAGAGGAAGAAGAGGGATGGTAATACAGACTTCAGAATACAATAGGGAGAATAGCCTTAGCGAAAAAAAGAAAGTAACAAAGGTAAGTAGGGGAAAAGTAAGATCCAAAATTGCAAATGCCCCTCATTCATAAGGGAGCAGGACGGCCTCATTATGTGCCATGGGCAATGATGGATTAAAACAACCTCCTCAAGTCCCTCCCCCCGCTCATGGCGGGCACAGGAAAATGGTTCTATGCCTTTGAAAAGAATACCACAGGAGTGCCTCTGGCCATAGGGGACATTAAAAGCCTGTTAGTATCCGCAGTGGGAGATCAAGCAGACTCAGTGTGGGTGAAGGCAGGATACCCGGGTGTCACCACAAGGAATAATACACATGATGGGGCATCCTTTAACAATGTATGTGCACAAGTCTGGGATGCACTGCAGAAGACCTTCCCCAACACCCCCGATTTACACTCTATAATGCAATGCACTATGGGGGACGAGGAGGATGCTGCACAGTTCATTCTTTGGGTGCAGGAGATGTGGCACGCAGAGACGGGCACGGCATGGGATCAATCCGTCTCCCTATTCTATTGTATCATTAAAGGAGGCCTCCCGGAGGAAGTACAGAAAGCCCTTGATAAAATAGCTGTGATGGCCAGAGGGTGGCCAGAGATTCAGAACATCATAGTACACCATGGCAGGAGGATCGAAGAAAGGGAAAAAGAAACAGCCCAGAAGAGATTAGCAGAAGAAGCAAAACTTGTATAGAGCAAGTTAGTGAAGGTTGCGGCAGTAACTGCAGTGCTGCACTCAGAACAGCAGGGAGAAGAAGGGGAAGTTTCAATTACCATACAGGCTAGGATGGCTGCAGCATGGGCACACAACGGTCAGGAACAGTGGGGTGGAGATCAACAGTATATGGGACCCCAATGGCAAGGAAGATATTGCCCGGTACTGTTCTTTCACTTGATCTGAAAGGGGTACAGATGTCAGCAAAGCATATTGTAGCAATTGGCATAGACACACATGGGTGCGAGTGGTGGACAGTGTTGTGTTTTGACCCAAATATACTGTTGCATGAATTGACTGATGAAGAGCTGTTCACTGACAGGGACACTGATGGGGAAATCATAATGGAAATATGTATGCCCTGTGATATAATGGTACAAAACAGACAAGTGATAAACCCCCTCATGGCCATTGTCAGTTCACTGCATCTTTTTGCAATACAGACCTACAGCAGGTGCCACCATACTTGTGGACCACAAACCCCGATGATGTACGATTATTAAGAGAAGTGACCCCAATAAAAATTGAACTCAAGCCAGATGCAAAGCTGCCCAGGATAAGACAGTACGCGCTGTCAAGGGAGGCGGAGAAGGGCATAAAATAGACAATAAATGCATTACTGCAACAAGACATCATTGTCCCATCCAATTCTCCATGTAATACCGCAGTGTACCCGATTAAGAAAGCGAACGGGAGGTTGTGGCGTATGCTCCAAGACCTCCGCCCACTTAATGATATTGTCCAAAAGGAGTTCCCTCTCATCCCATTTTGTGCAGCATTCCAAAACAGACCACGCATTTCACTGTGGTGGACATGAAAAACGCCTTTCTCTCAGTGTCCCTCGACCCAGATTCCCAATACCTCACATCTTTTACTCTAGGGGGGAAAAGGTATGAACATCGCCGATTGCCCCAAGGGTACTGCGAAGAAAGCCCATTTATTTTTAACAGAATATTCCATGAAGACCTTGGCAATATTGATGTTCAGAGTACAATAATTCAGTACATTGATGACTTACTGGAATGCAGTGAGGAAGAGGAAGCATGCCGTAATGACTCCATTGCCCTGCTCAAATTGTAGGTCCAAAAGGGGAATAAAGTAGATAAAAATAAACTGCAGTACAGTTTCACCGTGGTCCTGTACTTGGGCCAACTGATTTCAAAAATGGTAAAAGGATAATACCTGATAGGTCGGCGACAGTGCATGCTGCAGCCAGACCCCATATGGTTAAGGACATGCTGAAATTTCCCGGCATCTGTAACTGTTGTAGGGCATGACTAGTGGGCTATGCCGCCTACACACAACCCCTATTGTAAAGATTAAAAGAAGCCCAGAGAGACAAAACACTGATTACATAGACCCCAGAAATGCACACTGCCTTCACTTCAATAAAAGAACTGATATGCACAGCTCCAATCCTACCCATGCCAGATTATGAACGGGAATTATTCCTGTTCTCACATTCAAACAGCACATTAGTGACAGCAGTGTTAACACAGAAAACATCCTTGGGCCACAAGCCACTAGCCTATTACAGCGGCATCCTTAATTCAGTAATGCAGGGGCACTTTGCTTGTGAACAAGCTCATGTGAAATGCTCAACAATTGTGATGGGATGTTCCGTCACATTGTTAGTTGAACACTCCCTGTTTGCCACACTGGAACAATCAAAGTCTACACTCACCACACAGAGAGCATCAGCATATGAGATAATCATTTCAAGCCAAAATGTTCACGTAATACGATGCAAAACAGTAAACCCAGCCATGTTCCTCACAGAGCCATGCACGGTAGAGGATGTGCAACTTATGAGAGGGAAGGGGAGGACATTCCCGAAGCTTATGAAAACACCTTAGAAGAGGGGAAGTGTTCTTTGTAGATGGATCAGCATCTATCTGTCCAGAAATGGGTGAAAAACATGTGGGTGCAGCAGTAGTGAGATCGGAGGAGTGGGAGTATGAGATTCTGGTACAAAAGTGACTACCAATGCTCTATTCAGCACAAGCAGAGAAGTCAGTAGCACCTATTGAAGCACTACATACAGCAAAGGGGTGCGCAGTAACAATATACTCTGATTCAGCATACATTACCACCACCGTACATGCAGGGTTGTCCCGCTGGAGAAGGAGGGGGTTCAGAAGGACTGATGGGTCCCAAGTACAACATGCAAAGTTACTAAATGAACTAATAAATGCACTTGCCAAGCCATCAGTAGTGGCCCTTGTAAAATACCAAGCCAACACCAACAATAGTGTCGAAATATCACTGGGAAATGCAACGGTGGAAGCTGCTGCAAAACAGGCAGCATATTTCCAAAAGCAAGTGAACACTGAATGTGTGCTAAAAGGTAAAATGAGGAGCCGAAAGGAGAAGGATATAATGCACTGCCAATAGCACAAATAATTGAACTGCAGAGAAAAGCACCACCTGTAGAACAAGAACTATGGACCAAGCGAGGGTGCACACAGTCACCCACGGATATCCTATGGAGACAGGACACAATAGGGAAGGCAGTGATGCCAGTAGAGCTGTTGCCGGTAGCATTCCAACAACTGCACTTCCCAGCCCACACTTCAAAACAGCACATAAATGCAGATGTGCAGGAGGATTTGTTTGTCCCAAACTTCCAGGAGTATCTTACTAAAATGGTAATTGAATGTATCACATGTCAAATGTTTAACTCAGAGATGACTCTCAGAATATTGTGAGGAACACTGTCCGGTCCCATTGGACCCTTCCATGAGCTGCATATTGATGATGCAGACATGGGAGACAGGTGTAAAGGAGTAAGATACTTGATAGTGGTGGTGTGTCCCTTTTTTGTTGGTTGGAGTTAGGGCCCTGCAGCCACCCAGACACAAAGTGTGCAGCAAACTTTTTTGTGAGAGAAATGTTCCCACATTGGGGAATATGCAACGTCATACGATCCGACAACGGAACACATTTTGTAAATGACTTTTTCAAGGAAGTGACCACATTATTGGGAATAAATAATAAGATGTGTTTTATTTACCACCTGCAAGCCAGTGGAGTGGTCGAGAAAATCAATGGCCTCCTTAAAAGCAGATTGTCCAAACTACGTCATACCCTCCAAAAGAACTGTGTATACTGTTTGTCATTAGCCTTATTCAAGTTGCGCACACAGCCTTGCAAGGAACACCACTTTTCCCCCCATGAGATAGTGACTGGTAGACGTATGCAAACGCCACTGTCACCAGTAAGGAGAATGTCAGATGCACACAGAACAGTGACAGAGTTGGGTGAGGAGTTCAAAGAGTACCTCACACAGCTCACAATTAGTAAGAAGTATTGCAAAAACGGATTGCCCCGCCATTTACAAGAGAAACTGAGACAGACACTACCCTTGCTGCAGAAGACAGTGCCAAAAGACAAGTGTGTCTGCTGTATGACACTGTCGGCCGTCTTTTGACAATTTGCAACCATAACCTTTACATTGATGAGACAAACGTCCTGAGCAAAGGCCTGAGCTTCATTCCAACTACTCCAGCAGACAGATTTAACACAGAAGTTGAACTTTGAAAATTCTTCCGTACCATCAGATTAATGTATTTCTTTAGAGACAGTCCAGTAAAAGACCCCGCTACATCCACTGGTCTAAAACCACCTTCAACTTTTACTCCCTTATCACACATGTTATGCCCCGAAGTCTTGGCATTCAAAGATCATATCCTGCTGGAGACCAGTCAACTTTTCGACAAAAAAATCAGATACCCTGACAATCTGAGCAAAAACGAACGCCTACCCCGGAAGTCGCTAGAAAGCAACATGATTTCCTCATAAAACCAGCCAACAAAGGCGGAGGAATAGTGCTATGGAGTAAGACCCTTTACAAATCCGAAATTTAGAGACAACTATTTGACACCAAATTTTATAGACAGATACAGACCGATCCAACAACATGTTTGCTTTCTGAGATAGAAAGCCTTATGTGCCATGCTTGGCAAGAAGGATGGATTGACGATGACGAGAAACTCTTCCTCTTCAACCGCACCCCAGTATTACCAGCATTCTACCTCCTACACAAAGTCCACAAAAACACACAAACCCTTCCAGGCAGACCAATGGTGGCAGGTATTGGATCAATACTTGAACCTCTATCTATCTACATGGATCATTTCCTTCGACCTTTCATAAACCAAATGCGTTCTTATGTCCGAGATACAACATTAGAACCGCCACAGCCTTTTTATTGAAATGTACACAAATCGCTCTAACCGAGAAATATTTTATTTTTTAAAAGACTTTTTACCAACAGTGCCATGGCACGAGTATGGGCACTATATTCTCTCCTGCCATAGCCAATCTTTTTATGGACTCCTTTGAAATGAATTGCATCCATGATATCAACAACCCTTTCAGCATCCGTATTGGCTGTTGGCTCCGCTACATCGACAATGTTCTAATGATCTGGAAAGGCAATGAAACACAGCTTTTTGAATTCTTCACCTGGCTCAATACCTGCAACAACTGCATTAAATTCACTATGCATCAAGATAAAATATCAATACCTTTTCTTGATCTGAGCGTTTACAAAACAATCACTAATACGCTGGCGACAACCTTATACAGAAAACCAACTTCTAAGAAGACATTACTACAATTCAATAGTTTCCACCCAGCTGGCCTTAAAGAGAACTTACAGTTTGGCCATTTCCTTCGATTAAGATGGAACTGTACCACAAATGAAGACTATGGCCCTCATTACGACCTCGGTGGTAGCCATGCCGCTATTGGCGGCATGGCTGCTGCCGAAATCGCCTCCGGGTCTGGGTACACAGAATGAGGAATTACCGGGCCATTCCGAGTTCGGAAGGCCCGGTAATTCCTCCATCCAAGGACCCGGACCCGGTCCTTCCCCATTCCCATTTCAGCCCCCATAGGGCTGAATGGGAATGGAAGAGGGAGCAAACAACGGGCCATTACGAGCTGGCTCATTGTTTGCTCCCTCTCCCCTCGCGGGACCCGGTAAGCACGCCTGGTTCGACCAGGTGTTACTTACCAGGTCCCATGAGGGGACCGTGTAATGAGGCGGTACAGGATTAACGGCGCCGGCACCTTTTACGGCACCATTAAGCCCATACCGCCAGAATCGTAATGAGGCCCTATGAGTCTTCTATCCAAGAACTGTCTACCTGTCTAAAAGCAAGAGGCTACCCAGGACACATTATCCGCAGAGCCCGAAAAAGCGCTAAACATACAAGTAGAGAATCCTGCCTCGGCCCTACACCACGTGTCACTCTAAAAGACAAGATAATCTGTGTGATTACTTACACGCCTTTAAGCAACTCCATCAAGAAGACAATTCTTCTTCATTGGGATACTCTGCACTCAGAATCCTTCAAACCACAAAAACCCCGATTTGCTTTCAAGAGGAGTAGAAACCCGAAGGACCGTTTAGAACACACCTACACTGAACAAAGTCCACCACAAAATCAACAAATGACACTATGGAGCTTACCACCAGTTACAGGCCACCATAGTTGTGGTTCTTGCTCTGTTTGTTGCCTTACAAAAAACCTCAAAACAATCATCTTAAACGACAAGACTTGGAACTTCAATACCTTTAGTATCTGTGGAACCAAATGGACTGTTTACGCCATCCAATGTCCTTGCAAACTCTTGTATATAGGAAAAAGGAAACGTGAAATCAGACAAAGAATCTGTGAACACAGATCATGCATTCGAAATGCCGTTCCCGACAAACCAATGGTTGCACACTTTCAAGTGAAAAATCATAGCCACAATGACATCTTTTGGTTCGTCCTGCAAATAGCTAATAACCCTTTTAGAGACGGCAACAGAGATCTAACCCTCCGCAAACTAGAGCAACAGTGGATCTATCGGCTCAATTCGGTAAAACAGGGTCTTAATGTGTCAATAGAATGGAACCTTTTCTTCAAGTGATCATACCACTAAGCAATACCTCCCACTGTCTTGAGCTATCACCATATGCCTAGTACTCCCTGCCAGCTCTAATGAAATTACTTTCAGTAATACTTGTCTTTTATCACTTTATGCTTGAAATCTTCAACTACAATCCTTGTCTAAGATGCCACTGCCATTACTGTTTTGAACTCTGCCTGCTTTAATGAAATTTCATGTGGTAATGTAGGTCTGACACTATTTTCTGTCTATATAATTTAGTCACAAGTCTTGTCAACTATACTTTGGCACACCTAAGCATTTTCCTGTGTGTATACTTTGTCAAACCGCAAAAGAAGCTCTGTGCTCATCAAGCATTTTTTCTGTGTATATATCTTGTCAAACTGCGGCAAAAGCTCTGTGCTCATCAAGATATGGAGAACTACTACATAAGCATTACATCGCCTTAAAACTGCATAAAATTGCAAACTCAGTGATCCCTGTGTGCTAAAAAAGATGTTGAACACTATTATACCTTCGCGCTTTAATCACGCACCCATCATTCTTATGGTAAACAATGCCCAGGTTTTCAAGTTACACCAATTTATGTCATGTCCCATCTTTACATTCCTCGAACAGTAAGCAGTCAGTGATTTTCCAATCCTTGATGCCTTGACACTTGCTATAATCATTACAGCACAAGTTCTTCCTCTACTTCCAACACAACACCGGACTTTACACGAGTGCTCTAGTGCAGGGCTCAATAAAGCTTTCTGGCTTCAATCAGGAGCACTGTAGCTTTCCTCTCAACATGCATGCGTGGAAGTATTACGCAACCCGCGAGCCGACACAGCCACAGCTCTGTAGCCCCTCTATGAGGTAAGCAGTGCAGGGTCCCAGCGCACTGTCTATTTCACACTCAGACAGCCCGTCTACACGGGCCACTGGTGTTTTCAACACAGTACTACACGCGATTTTTACATCTCGCGTGCACCCGCCATAAGCATGGCAACCATAATCACTCTGCATTACCGCAGCCGGGCTCCATCCATGCACAATTTGTATTCACTTCCCTGCCTGAATCTGCATTTTTTGGGTTGGCCCTCGAGACACCACATCTTTGTAATCATTCAATGTTCCACTCGCAATTGATAAATACAGCAATATCGTAGCACTGTCATTTAAGATGGCATTTTTTTGATATCTCCTGCCACCTAGGATCTGCACATTGCTAATTGGTCTTACACACAGTACCTTCGCCTGTCACTGTTATGCCTTTAACATACGACCACATCTGAGCATTTCAACCCTCGTAAACTTGCTCTTGGCATTAGTACTTTTAACTAGTTAATCACTACCGCTCTTAGTGATTAATCATATTATTCTTAATGGCAATTCTAGGTGCAACTAACATCGCCCGACTGCATAGCCAAGTGACTCAATCCACAGAGGCATCAGTTGCCAGCACATACCTATCCTAGGTCCCATCTTTTCCACCTAGGTACGTTTACATTTGACTTATCCTACTATGATTCACTCATACAAACCATTAGGTAACCATGAATTCTTTTTCATGCAGATCCTAGCCACATCAGGATATTAAAGTCTCTACTAGTACAACAGACGGTGCCTGCCTATTTATTTATATTCACGTGACGACATTACTAAGGTAGATCCTGGACCTGCAGCTCTTCTAAAATCTTCATGCACCCTAGGTCACCCCTCTCTGACACACACTATGTCATCTTTTCCTCTACAGGTACCTAACACTACCTGATTTCCACCAAGTTTGTCCTGATGACAGTTTGGTTCCTTCAGTCAACTGGCCCTACCATAGCCTCCTCTGTTGGTTATCTACATTCCGAACCAGAAACACTAACTGTTTATTGTGTCGACAACAACTGCGTACGACTACCAATGAGTAGTACTTGAAATTGCACAAATTATCTTGCTACTAACCCTCACAAATAATAATGTGGAGCGAAATGTGTGATATGTATATTATTTGTTTATGTTTTTAAGGCCATATGTTGTGTTATAGGCCCACATTTTTTAGATGTGTGTCCAATATTAATTAAAACTCTTGTTTTTGGATTCATTATCCTGATATTGTGACCTTCTTTAGCTAGTATTTGTTACACCTAGCTTGTGCTGCACCCTCACCTACCTGTAAATGCATATCTGAAACAGAGGTAGCTTTTGACTCTCCTTTGTTCCTTGTCAATTCACAATCCTTCCACATTCCTGAGTCACAGGGAGGCCAAGAAAAGCAGTTTTCTTTTTTTTTTAAATATGTTTATTTTAACAAGGCAGGAAACAAATACACCTTTAATCACATTATGAGCTCTCTACCCCTCCTGCTCCCACTGCAGCTAAATTCTTCCTGATAATACTTGCCTGGGGAACTAGTGTATGTCTGTATCTTTGTCAGATGGTGGAACTCACCAAGATTCCACAGTCCCTATGAAGTAGTGTACTGTACACCACTAGCGGTGAAGGTGAAGGGGTTAAAGTATTGGGTACACTTATCAGATATAAGAAAAGCACACAATAGTATAACCCCAGAGACAGCGCAAGAAAATCAGAGAGGCAGCAGTGCCTTAGAGAAAAAATAAGGAGATACAGAAAAAAGGAGTAAACAGAAAAGGTGGCAGAACACATGCAAATGTAAATAAATAAAGTAAGATGTATATACAGTAAAATGTGATGTCATGAAGTGAAAAATTGTCTTTTTCTCTCTTACACCCCCGTTTCCATGCTTTCTTCTGTTTCTCCACTGCTCTCGTATCTTATTCAATCTCAAACGTTATTAACCCCCTTTCCCCATTATGTTCCTATCTATAGGTGCTACGATGTTGGAGAGAACGCCACTTACAACTGTTAGAACTCAGATAGATAGCTGTAGGAATGAAATAAGTGCCATTAGGGCATACAGTTATGAATGTGGTTAAAGAAAGAATTGCATGCTGTCTATCAGCGCTATGACCAATGAAATGATCAATGCACAGTCGATCCAAAGCAGGTACGTATTTCAACATGTCAAACTATAGTATTCCTTCAGATGAGTTGATTTATTATCTTTGTCAAAAAACAGCCGACACGTGTATCGACCTAAGGGTCCTCCTCAAGGGGAAAACCTCCAAACTGAGAGTCCCCTGGTATTGTTAACTGCCGGTCACTTCACCAGGATTCGCTATTTCTGCCCAAGATTCTCTGTGTTCTACACATCAGAATTCCAAATCCAATTGTTTTATTAAAGATCTATTCTTCTTCAAATGGTCCATGAACTCTCTCCTCCTTGATTGGATTTGATTTATCTTTACATTACCATTGGATTGCACACAATGATTGAATATAGTTCTTTTAGTTTAAATGCGTCATTATTGGATGCATTCCTCCACAGTCACATAATTTGTGTCCGGCTCTAATGCACAAATATATGGCGCTGGTAGGATGGTGGTTCCCTTGTCCCTATGTGTCTGGTTCCAATACCTTATGTTAGCTTCTTTACTCCGGGTTCATTCCAACGTGGTTAATAATGCAACACATTAGTTATGAATGTGGGTTGTATTTTACAGCTATTGTCTTCTCTACAATAATGTTAGGACTAGGAATATATTGAGGTGTATCTTTTATGATGGGAGACATTAAAAAAGGGAGAGGGGAAAACTAATAGTGGAAGGGGGACATTTAATATGGGATGGGGTAAAACTAATATGGGACCACAACGCAGTGCCAAATCTCACTACCCTACACAATAATCACACAGAAGTAATCCCACGGCCTCGGTTAGTGGTAAATGATGAAAATGAAAGAGTGATTTATGTACAGAATGATGAATTATCTACTCCAACAATGTTTAAAGTATCACAAACTGCCTTACAGCCAACTGCTAACTCAACTGTTGATGATGTGTATATGTTCCCCACTGTTACGCCAAGTGCACTCCAAAGTTCCCAATACTGGTAGCTTAATATTGACACAAATGTAAATATAAATACTGGTATTTTCCCAATCTACCACCTAAAAACTATGAATACACATAGACCCCCAGGTACTACACATAAGCGGTCCAAAAGGTCATTTGATAGATACTGATTGGTCAATAGAAGGAAAGGACATGTGCAGCAGCACAAGTATGATGCATATCACGGATTGGGGTTGGATAAGGTAGAAGACCTCCGCCATCCGGACCAGTCTAACAAATGTAATTCTGACATGAGCACTATTGGGAGACAGGCCACGAATGGTAGCTGCTATGTGTGTTCACTGATACCTCATGCGTCAGGAATGCCTAAGGTTTTAGTACCACTGTGAAAACAGAGAAATTGATATGAGGCCGGGAAGCCCAAAGGAAACACACCAACACAGGTTACAAAGAACATACAAAGTGCTTTATTCAAAAGCTACAACAGTTACCAAAAAGTCAATTGACAAACGGATAGCTATTCGGCTCTCAGAGTAACAGAACGAACTTCAACGAGAGTTCACTGCGTTAGTGTGAGAGACCGTACATTGGGATACTCATGTTTTTATACTCTTTATCCTGCTCTGGCCAACCCCCTCGCGGGTTAACCATTCTTAGGACCAGGCCTAAGGTTCCTTGCCAGGTCAATCCGATAATGTATGCATTTTGATCAGTTCCGCTGATACAGTTGTTCATTTACACATAGGTCAGGGATTGGACAAGGTCTCAGTTCGCGACTCCAACAAGTGGCCTGCAGGCATATTACTTATTCATGTGTGCGGAGGTCACAACGGCCAGAATCCCACTCGAAATGTCATTCGGCCTCCATTTTGGTGCTCAGGGTGACTTCCACATTACAAGAGAACCTAAAATGGCGGCTAAATCCAAGATGGCGATTTACACAGTACATTAAGGTCAAGACCTTGCAGCGGAATCTATTTACACGATGTTTTAGACAACTTGGCGTAGGCCAACACACATTCAAACAATGCAATAGGAGGTATAATATTATTTCGATTCCGACAGACCCTCCTTTTGGCCTATGCCAAGTGCTAACATCATTCCTAATACTTTTGAAAATAAATCCATTTGTTATCATTCATAGATTGCGAATCACTGTCTGTAATGTCTATAGCCATTAGGTCGTTCATCAAAACCTCTTGTAACATGAATTCTTTAGATGCTGTATCCGGGGCATATACTTTATGCCCTATTGCGCTCACTGCTTGGGCACAACATCCCCCTAGCATTCCACATATACTCGGGAGGCATTGGAAACAGCAACAAAGGAATAGCAGAATCCCTAAAATAACTAGAATAACGGAAAGCACCTTCCAACCCCAAGATCGTAAAGCATCCCAGAACCAAGTGCTGAGATTCCAGTCTCCTACAGGGATATGTACTTCAGAACTGAGAGTATGCAAGTTCTGTATCGCTTTAAAAATTGTTGGCGAGGAGTCTGGTACGAAAACACAACAAGCGGACCCCACTAATTTGCATACTCCACCTCGTTCTGCCAAAATGACATCTAAAGCCATCCGATTTTGAAGTGCTACCAATCTTATTGCTTTTTGCTCTAAGGTCATATTGTAGAGTATGTCCGTGGTCCGGTGTATCGTTCTCTCCAGTACCCTTGCTAATCCCCTAATGTTCTCTGAGTTTGATATTTGTCCCCAGAAGGGCACAACTGATTTCGCTATGTCTCCCAATACTTGCCCAGGGGTATCTCCGTTCTCGTCTCGCCGCGGGCGAGCCTTAGAAACCTCCAATGTACTTGCTACAAATACCCCGGGTAACAATATTCCTAAATAACAGGTTCCCTGCCAATCCTTGGGCAACCAGGGAAATGCTAAACTACCACAAACAAAATAAACAGGCCCCCCTACATACAGAGGCCTGTTTTCCCCAGTCAAATTGTACAATGTTTTTACAACCTTCAAAATCTCCCATTGGCCTAGTGCCATTTCTCTGTACACAGAAGGGAACCGAGTCAGGACTATGATTTATAGAATAAGAAGGAGGTACAGCGTCCTTATTGCCTATCAGAGCCATTTTAAAGGAAATCAGAGTTTGAAAAGGAAGAGATAGTTTATCAGACGGCCTAATAGAAGCGACGTTAGGTTTACTTCTATTTGCGAAAAGCGAGCATCCCAGGGGAGTCAATTCACGTTTCTCGAAATCATTCAGATTAGTTCCATCAAAGTTCCCTGAGATGCTATCATTCCATCGGCCAAAGAATAGTGCTCTAAGAGAGGCATAGCAAGCAGTCGTTAAAGGTAGAGGATGTATATACCATCCCAGTCCCTTGTTCCCATGTTGCGGTAAATGAGTACAAATCCAACAATTACTCTTATTAAAAATGGCATGAGTAGCATTCATTACTATCATCAGAGTGTTATTATGATACTTTTGTCTATGTTGGGAGTCTCTAGGGGACAGAGTGTGAAGGTGTACAGAGGGAGTCAAAACAGTTGGTACAATATCGGTCGGTAATAAAGGTTTCAGAGGATAGATTTCTTCGAAATACCAAAGTCCTACAGCAGCAGTTGCAAAAATAACAATAATCATTATCAAAACACAGCAGTATGTTTTCGGGGCCCAGGCACATTGTTCATTGTCCAATTTGGTCACCCCCTTATTCACAAGTCCAATGCGGGGGGCAGCAGCGGAGGTGGCAGGCATCATAGTTCCTCAATCGATGACCCCAATGTTCGTTGCTGGCGACGCTACGGTCGCGCGATTTCTTAGTCCTTCCCAACCCTAGCCAGCAGAATCCCTTTTGCTCAACAGAACTTTCTCATAAAAAGAGAATTTCCAATCACTTCCTTTTTCCAGATGCATGAAAAACTTGTGCCGTAGTTCTATTTTCTTCGTCGAAGGTTGTACCTGGTGGTACCCAAAATTGTTAGATCCGGAAGTAAAGTGTCGTCACTTCCTGAGGGAAGCGACGTGTCGGAGGCGACGGAAGTCGCAGAGCTTGAAACAGTATTTTCCGGAAGTGATTTTTCAAGAGAGCGCAGAGATGAAATGGACTGTTCCCCAAGCTCCTCAGGCTCAGAGAAATTCTCCGACGCACTCACAGCGCTGTTTGCTACTCCAAGATCAGAGACTGTAGCGTCAGCGAGGGGTTCTGCTTCTTCTGTAACGTGTGGCGTCGGGTGAGGAAGTTTCTTGACATGCATCGCGTGAATCCAGTTCTTCTTTCCAGCCACCCGCACTGCTGTCCTGGTGACCAATAACACCTGGTGGGGTCCTCGCCAGCGAGGCGCGAGACAGGAAGACCTCTCGTAGGCCTTCACTAGGACCCAACTTCCAGGCTGTATATCGTGTCCTGGGCCCGTGAACCGTACAGGTAAAGCCGAGTGTACCTGGTGATAAATGAAATACAAGTTTTTAGTTAACTGGTTACAATAGTCTACAAGCAATACATTTTCCACCTCTCTCAGGGCTTTAGGTTTTGGGAGACCCCAAATGTTAGCAGGTCTCCCCATCATTACCTCAAATGGAGAAAGCCCAGTCTTAGTCTGAGGTGTGGTACGCATAGCTAGTAACACGATAGGTAAGGCATCCGGCCATTTTAGTTTGGTATCAGCACATGTTTTTGCAAGCTTATTCTTTAAAATACCGTTGTGTCTTTCCACCAACCCAGCGCTTTGAGGATGTCTAGCTGAGTGAAATCGTTTCTCAATACATAGGGCTGTGCATATCTGCAAAATTACTGCTGCAATAAAGTGGGGACCATTATCCGACCAAATTATCCTCGGGAGCCCAAATCGAGGAAAGAATTCTTTTACCATAATCTTTGCAGTGGTCATGGCGGTAGCATCTTTGATGGGGAAAGCCTCGACCCATTTACTGAAGGCACAAATAATTACAAGAACATATTTTAGATTATTACATCGTTCCATCTCAATAAAATCAAAGTGAATGACCTCGAAGGGAACAGAAGGGGGCCCAAAGCTTCCCCTTGGAGTCACTGTCCCCTTACCCACATTGTGCTGCAAGCAGATCATACAGTTCTGGACGTGCCTCTTCGCAGTCTCCAGAATCTTGTCATTTACCCAAAATAGCTATAGCATTTTCGTGATCTGCTGGGCCCACACATGCGTAGGACCGTGTGCCATCGTAACCATTGCCAATACATATGAATCAGGGAGCAACCATTTCCCTTCGGATGTATCCACCAACACCCTTCATCATCCAGTTTCCCCATTCCTTCAGCCCACCTTTTAGATTCTTCTATTGTGGCATCAGTTTGAATATCTCGCACAGACCCAATACCTTCATCCATTATGTAAGCATCTCTCATTTCCCTCGAGGCATACATGTCCGTGCTAAGGTCTATGGCCATTTGTCTGGCTATCAAGTCCGCAAAAGCGTTCCCTTTGCCCACATCATCTATGACCTTGCGATGTGCTGCACATTTCATGATCGCTAACTGTTTAGGGAGTGAGAGTGCCGAGAGTAATTGCACTATCAAGGGGCCATGCTGGATCTTGGTCCCATGTGAGGTCAGGAACCCTCTTTCAGACCAGAGCCTTCCAAAGTTGTGAGCCACCCCAAATGCGTACTGACTATCAGTATATATATTTACTCTACGCCCTTGGGAAAGTTCACAAGCTCGGGTCAACGCTATAATCTCTGCCGCCTGCGCGGAGTTATGCGAAATTCTCTTAGTTTCGACAACTTTGCTCAATGTAGTAACTGCATAAGCAGCTGTAGATGTACCATCCGAAAGTTTGAAGCAGGAGCCATCGCAAAACAGCTCCCCTTCTGCATTATCCAAAGGAGTATCTATGAGATCTATCCTGCCCTTCGTTTCTTGTTTAGTGGTATACAGGCAGTCATGTAATTCTTCGTCTCCGCAAACAGTGTTTTGCGGGAAAGGTAAGAGTTCAGCCGGATTAATAACACAACGCCTCCTAATTTGGATGTGAGGGGCAAACAGAATTAGTTCATACCTTGTTAACCGCGCAGAGGTGAGGTGTTGCGTTTGGGTTTTGTTCAATAGAATATCAACAGAGTGAGGTACCATCAAAATCAAATCATGGCCTAGGACCATTCCCTCACTCTGTTTTACAGACGCGGCAGCAGCAGCGACAGCGCGCAAACATCTTGGCAAAGCGCATGCGACAGGATCAAGGGCGGAGGAGTAGTAGCCGCACGGCCTATTCTTCCCTCCGTGTTCCTGTGTTAACACAGCCAAAGCACATCCATCACATTCATGCACAAACAACACAAAGGCCTTGTCATAATTTGGAGTACCCAGAACCGGTGCCGAACAGAGTGCGGTTTTGAGAAGCTCAAATGATCGTTGATGTTCCGATTCCCATGGCAGTGGCAGAGAAATGCCCTTCTTCGTCAGAGCCAACATCGGTTTTATCACTAGTGAGAATTTCGGGATCCACAACCTACAGTAAGAAGCCATACCTATCAGGGCTCTGACTTCCTTCTGTGTATTTGGAACAGACATGCCAGAAATGTGTTTTATTCTTACAGGTGTCAATCTTCTCCCCTCCTTTGACAGGAGGTAGCCTAAATAGGCAACCTCCTGACAACAATATTGAATTTTTTTAAGCGAAGCTTTGTGACCATTTTTAGCTAGATGAACAAGCAACAGTACAGTGCCTTCTTTACAAGCACTCTCAGAGTCTGCAGCCAAAAGCAAATCGTCAACATACTGAAGCAGCGTACAAGTAGGTGGCAATTCAAGGGTGTCGAGCTGCTCTTTCAAAGCGCTACTATAAATGCTGGGACTTTCAGTATACCCTTGAGGTGCCCTTGTAAATGTAAATGAGCGTCCCCCAAAGTGAACGCAAACAGATATCTACTTTCTTTATGTATAGGAATACTAAAGAAAGCGTTTTTTGAATCCACAACGCTGAAGTGCGTAGCCGTAGCAGGGATCATTGTCAATATCGTCGTCACATCGGGCACAATTGGACATTGTGGGGCGACCACTCTGTTAATAGCACGAAGATCAATTATGAACCGGTATGGAATTGCATTGTCGCCTTTCTTATATACAGGCAAGATCGGACTATTACACAAACTACCTGTAATCTCCTCGATCACCCCACGATGCACAAAATCGGAGACAATGCATTTCAAAGCACGTCGCCATCAACTGATATTTTATACTGCGGAATGCGTGGCAGTTTCACTCCATGTTTCAGAACTATTTTAACGGGCTCAATCTGTAACACCCCGACATCATTGTCGTCCACCGCCCACAAACATTCCGGGACAATGCTAAACTCAGGAGGTAAAGGTCGAATCAAAAACTGAGAATTAGGAAGTTGCTGTGGTGAAACCGTCAGCCGTACTCCATCCGAAGAACAATGAATTACTGCGTTCAATTTCTTTAACAAATTCAACTCCAGCAAATTCTCTCCACAGTTTGAAGTGAGAAGAAAAGGGCAATGGTCCGTAAAGGGACCCAAAGAAACGGATACCGGTGCAGAAACCGGACAGGCAGTTGGTATACCAGAAAACACTACGGAAACATTTGTTTGCCCTGACAGTGGGATGTTTGGAACCCGAGAACGATCAATGGAGCACTTCTGCGCTGCAGTGTCAATCAAAAACTGGTGTTTCCTATTCCCTACTAATAATTCAACGTAGGGGCCTTTCTGATTAACGGGAATAGGTGAAGGTTCCAAACCCTGCTTCGGGCAATCCTAATGAAATAGAGCCTCGTCAAAAGGAAGCTCTTCAGAAAGGTAGGCAGCAGAAGGGTGATCAAATATGTTCCTCGAGTCCATACTCGAGGTCTGATTTTCCTGTGAAAAAGGTTGCTGAGGATCTTGTAAAAGCTGACCTCTATCAGGGCCCCCTGCTCCAGGGCGGCCCCTAGGTCGTCTACCCATGCCCCCAAACGCACTGTTTGACCTCTGGCGAAGGACAGGACACTGTGCTCGCCAATGACCTTCCTGGCGGCAATAAGCACATTGATTAATATTCACAGGACCCAAAGGAGCATTTCCTTTTGGGATATACTGACCTCTAGTCTGTGTCGTGCCACCTCTGGGGTTTCTAACAATTTGCTGTAATAATACTTTGGTTTTCAAATCTCCTTTCCTCTTTTCAATTTTTTCCTTCTCATTATTAACACGGTTCTCATAATACTGAGCCATGTGCAAAACCTCAGATTGTGATTTTGCCTGCCAAGCGCTCTCAGAGGACATAATCTGTGACTGGATGTCAGGTAACAATCCACGTACAAATTTGTCCACAAACATCTTTTTCCCCGACTCTGTACCTAAATCCTGTCCACTGAAGTCAGAAAATACCTGCTGGAATCTATTAAAAAATTTGGTGGCGCGTTCAGTTTTTCCTTGGACACAGGCCGTAAACTTGTCCCAAATAATCCTTTTCTCTGGAATTATAGTTTTCAGTTTTGCAACAATTCTATCAGGCAAAGTAAGTATTAACTGTGGTGGTTTCTCACCAGCTGGTCTTTCCCCATCAATTCTAATCATATTAGCCCACGTATCTCCCAACTCAGGCACATCGTCTATTGTCCGAACCTGTTTCCATACATCTATGGGTAGAAGTACAGGGAATAACAAGTCAATGTCACTCAAGGTGAACACAGAGGACTGCAAAACGGACTCTATTTCTTTGTAAAACCCTGTCGGGTTTTTCCTGATATCGGGAACTGATTGTCTAATTGTGTTCACTTCCTGTCGTGAAAACGGGACGTGAACAAATTGCGATACATAATGTGCAGGGATATCCACAGCGGGGGCACCAGTCCCCGCGTTGGCGGGGATCTCAACTTTTGGGACAAAGGTCGGAGGAACCTCTCTCATAGGCAACTGAGATATAGGTACCTCCGGCCGCTTACTAAGCAACAGGGCCAGGTCGAGCGCTAAGGCAGCTGTAGAAGTATCGGGTGAAAAAGCCCTTTTACAGATCCCCAATAATTCTATGGGGCAACTAACCCTCTTTCTTACACATTCTTCTTGCAGGTGCTGTACCATCACCTGAATTACCTTTCTTTTCATTTCTACTGTATACTGACTATACGTGTCATATACTTCATCTGGCGGAATCGATGAATCCGAAATCCATCGAACCGCATCTTTAGTACAAATTCGTACTTCCTCAGGTGCCGATTTGCGGCACGGAAGGAACCGTTTCTGTACATATATTCTATCGTCTTCGTCGTCCTCATCTCGTGACTTTTCAAAGTCTTTCCTAAACTCAAACAATTTTTCAACATGCCCATATACTTTCTGCTCTGTGTCCCTCGAAAGTGCCAAAGCATTCAGATCTCTTACTCCTTGTGGAAGATCTGAATTTTGTAATCTACCCCACATCACACACAAATGAGTCCCCAAACCTTCGATAAAAACATTTTTCTCGGGAAAACTATTCAAATTAGATAATGTGGAAAAAACATCAACTTGATCACCTTTCTCCATGCAATGCTTAGCCCATGCAAACAATTCCTGTTTCTTTTCTGCAGAAACAGTACTACGAGTGACAATCTTTGATCCTGCACCTGGATCGACTTCACTCAATACGGGGCCACTCGGGAGCGGAGGTGTAGGTAAATTTAATAAAGGTGCAACTATCGGTGTAGAAGGAAGGGGCGGTGCGATAGGTGGAGGAACAACAACCAGAGGACTAGGAACAATAGGTTGTACAGGGGGAATAGGAATAACAACAGGAGCGACAGCAGGAATGGGTAGAGCGCCCAAAATAGGAGCAAACGGAGGTGGTGCTGAGGCATCAGACCTGCGTTCATTTAATAACTTCTCGATAAATTCCTCAGAAACATGGAAATCTTTAGAGGGGTAAATTTTCTGGATCCCGAGTGAAAAAGCTCTATCCATATTTTTAACTGATTCTGAACGCTTTTCTTTATCATATAATAATGCTTTTTCGGCGTTTGTTTTATGACGACGTGCATGTTTATCCCTACTTTTAAGCTGCTGTAACGCTTCTTTTTTCCAATTCTGTAAAACATCAAAGGCTGCAGGTCAAGCCTTCTTCTTTAACAAGATCGATTCTAAGTATTCAATACGGGGGATCTCAAAACTACCGTTGATTGGCCACTGAAATTCGGAGGCATGTCTGGTCTGTCTGTGCCAAATATCATTAAATACTATACTTCCAATGCCATACTTACAGTACATAGTACACGCCCGCGACTCCTCCTGTGGTGCCGGGCGGCTAAATTCCAAGGATTGTCGATCGCTGCGGAACAGAGCCCTAAAGCAGCTAGACAATTTCCCAGGCATTTCACAAAAAATTGGTGTTACCTGGTCAATAATTGTGTCTGCAGATACAATACACCAAATTCAAATTGTCAGGGTTAAATTAAGAGCCGGGTCACGACTGCACCTGACGAAACCTAAGGAGGACCGTACGGTTTATCAAAGAACTTACCTAACGAATTTTACCTTGTGTTTGGTGGTTTCAGCAAATCTGCCCGCCTCAAAATTTGGGCCCTCGTCAAGATGCCGTGTCAGACCACACGACTATCGTCCAAGGATCGGATCGTGCAGCGCTGCCGAGGTATCGCGTCTCGATCGGTCGGGCCTGCAGAATCACACCGTCCGATCCCGGTTCGATAGTCTGCGTCAACCTTCAATGATCCGGCATCAATCTTGAGGGTCCCTATTCGGGCGCCAACTGTGAAAACAGAGAAATTGATATGAGGCCGGGAAGCCCAAAGGAAACACACCAACACAGGTTACAAAGAACATACAAAGTGCTTTATTCAAAAGCTACAACAGTTACCAAAAAGTCAATTGACAAACGGATAGCTATTCGGCTCTCAGAGTAACAGAACGAACTTCAACGAGAGTTCACTGCGTTAGTGTGAGAGACCGTACATTGGGATACTCATGTTTTTATACTCTTTATCCTGCTCTGGCCAACCCCCTCGCGGGTTAACCATTCTTAGGACCAGGCCTAGGGTTCCTTGCCAGGTCAATCCCATAATGTATGCATTTTGATCAGTTCCGCTGATACAGTTGTTCATTTACACATAGGTCAGGGATAGGACAAGGTCTCAGTTCGCGACCCCAACAAGTGGCCTGCAGGCATATTACTTATTCATGTGTGCGGAGGTCACAACGGCCAGAATCCCACTCGAAATGTCATTCGGCCTCCATTTTGGTGTTCAGGGTGACTTCCACATTACAAGAGAACCTAAAATGGCGGCTAAATCCAAGATGGCGATTTACACAGTACATTAAGGTCAAGACCTTGCCGTGGAATCTATTTACACGATGTTTTAGACAACTTGGCGTAGGCCAACACACATTCAAACAATGCAATAGGAGGTATAATATTATTTCGATTCCGACACCTCAAGAAAGCCCATTGTGGAGGCCCAATGTCTCGTTCATCTCGCCCTATGTAGAATCAGGAGCACCTTCCAGGCACACACAGTAAAACTACAACTGCTCCCTCCAGATGAGAAAATATGCAAGAAAAAGCCTGAAGGTGCAACTTGTTTCAAGGAACTGTTTTTCGCAAAAAAAGGGACAATGTTTGCAGAAAATAAATGGCAAGATGCAACCGTCACGTGCAAAGCTGAAGCACTGCGTGGCTTATTGGATGAGAGACTGAAATGGATGGATGACACAATTACCTAAACCTGGACTCAACACGTTACAAAGTGGACATGGGTCACTGCACTGGAAAAGCCGATAAAGATCCAACACAAAGGAAAATATGAAATGTACTTTCACGGGGAAGGAACAACATCCATAGGTTCAAACACCCACTGCAACAGAACCCTCGTCATCCCTGACATGCGAAAAGGAACTGCTGCTCTGATGGACCATTACTAGGTGTGTGGCAAACAGGCATACTTGACCCTCCATACTTTTACCACTTGTAAAAGTAAGAATGTCATTTATGCCATTCGCTGCCCATGTCAGTTGCTTTATGTAAGCAAAACAACCAGAGAAGTGAGTACCCGTATTAACGAACATCGTTCTAAAATCAGAACTCGAAATCTCAATGCACCAATGGTTATCCATTTCATTGAGATGGGCCATACGGCTGACCAGGCGGAATGGTTTTGCATAGAAAAAGTATATGCACAAAATCAATCCCAACTATTAAAAAACCTAGATTACAAAGAACAAATGTGGATATTTAATCTAAAAACATTAACATTGGGCCTTAATACCCTGGAACCATGGAATTCGAGTAACTAAACACTACTCGCTATAACATCTGATATCTTTGGACCATGAGTCCCTTAATGCGATCCAGCATATTTGTAATTTTTATAGCATTCCAAAAAAGCTTTCATGCGTGGGTATATGAGATACTGTCGCAAAGAGACATCAAATGTGGTTGTTTATCATTATATTTTCAGCACTTATTATAATGCGTATAAATTAAAATCTTGCCCACATATATATTTGACACTGTCGTTCTTTAAAAGTCTTTCGCTGTAGCGCGTGTTATTAATTCATGTTTTTTTAGTACATTTTTGCGTGCTTTAATTATGTTTCTTCCCTCACGATAGTGTGGATACGTCATGAAGTACATTGTTTTGTAGCCCAATTACGTACGCCCTTTTTTCCGAGATTGCACGGCCACTTCGAACGTAGGCCAGTTCAGCTTGTGGTCACGTGACCGATTACGTGATCACATGATGTCTCTCACGCGTACATTAAACATCTTTGAAACGTTGACACTTTGTTGCACGCTACTTCCAATTGGACCCAGCCGGTACACGGGTGACCAGCTGCCGTAGGAATCGGAGAGCTTCTTCACGCAAGGTAAATACTCTGCTGCGCGGTAGCTTTTCGAATTGCTTGTTGCTTTTATTGCATATAGAAGGAAGCTCCATATCTTGGGGTCTTTTATTGCGTGGAGCTGAAATATTGAGTAGTTTAGGTTCAATTTTCCTATTTTAAACTCCTTAAATAGCAAGCTTTTCAGTAAATCGCATCCGACTAGTCGCATTTGTGTAAATAATTAGACATTGCACATAGTAGCTGGCTCTGGTTTAAGATCTGATTCTTTTTATTTGCAGTAGTTTCCCTGGGGTGCAGCTAATGATATAATTGTAAGAACAAATGGGTCCTTTCTCACACACTTAAATGTTTGTGTTGTGTTTAGGCCCACACAATATCAGGCGCAGCTCTCCCTGGATTTGGGGAGTCATCTTCACATTTATGGCCGCTGGTTGAACAAGCGCTCTGACATTTTCGGTAAGACCTGTTAGCCCATTCTTGTAAACCATAAATTTTAAATTCTAAATTCGTGATCAGTACTGTGGGAGCCAATTGGATTATGTGTACATGTTCCTTTGCCTTTTGACACCTTGCAGAGAGGAACTTTGGCGTTCACATATTCGTTATCTGCAGGAACCTCTACTGGGACGTTGTCATCTAGTTTGTACAAATGGACCCAGCGTATAATTAAAGGAAGAGACGTACAGCCTTCTATTGCACGAATGAAGGTTAGTTAATATAATATTTTTTGAGGTCATGGGCGTACACCAGTGGACATATCTTCTGGCCCATTGTTAGCCATTGCTAGGTCCCCCCTTTTTTAGTTGAATCTTAAGTTCATGGACCGCAATGCATGAATGAAAGCTAGTTAATATTTTTTGCGGTCAAGGCCGTACAACAGTGGACATATACTTTCCTGCCCACTGTTAGCCATTGTTAGGTCCTTCCTTAGTTGAATCTTAAGTATGTGACTCTTGTGCTCTGGTTATGGGCCGCAATAATGAAGGTTCTATACATTGGCCTTGTCATTTGTTTGTATATCAAGGCCGCACAACAGTGGACATATACTTTCTGGCCCACTGTTAGCCATTGTTAGGTCCTTTCCTAGTTGAATCTTAAGTATGTGACCCTTGTGCTCTGGTTATGGGCCGCAATAATGAAGGCTCCATACATTGGCCTTGTCATTTGTTTGTACATCTGTAGCACTGACTCTGCCTTGGCCTGGTTTCATCTGCCTCCCAGAGACACCAATACAAGAGGGTAGCACTACTTTCTGCCAGACACCTCAGGTCCATCCCGGAGTTACCCCGGGTTGGAAGCAGGCTTTTGTATATGATTATCCATTGTTTATTTTATATTTTTTCTTCATACTTATTATTTTCACTATTGATGTTATATGTTTTCTTTCCAAGTTTAGGGGTTGCATATATTGATGTGTCCCATCTGTGTTTTTCTTTTTCTTTTCTATGTTAGAATATACTTTTGTTACTCCTGATGAAGACGTCACTACACTAAAGTCTATACGTCGAAACCGGTTGAGTTTGGATTAAGATGAGGTCGTGGTCAGAAAAATCTGGGACCCATCTTAATTGCCTAAGCCACTGATGTTATCTGTTGTGGCCCGTCAAATATTCTTTCTATACATTTTTCAGATGAATCAACTGTGATGAATTTTCTTATGGATTTTATATTCTACATTGAGTGGTGTTTAGTATGAGTGGTTTGTCTAATGGATGGATGAGGTTGTATGCTTGGATGATTAAATAAGTAGATTTTTATTATATAGATGTGTCTTTTTTAATGAAAGTTGTTTCCTGCTTGCTATGTAAATTGTTTCTACAAGTGCAGATTTAATCATGATTTGTTCGATAAATTAAATTAGTATCAGGTTTAATAAAATCCGTGATACCACCTTTTTCAAATTGTTTCCTTTGGATGTTCTTCCGTTATTCAAATTTCAAGTAATACTCCCATCCAAAGTGTGGGGTCTCCTGTGTCTTTCAGAGAACACATACTTGCACCACCCGTCATCATGGAGGGGCTACTGTGCTCTGGCAACACTGCACTCTGCACTGCTGGTGATATCGGAAAAGCATGTCTCGGGGGAAGGGGGGACCAACAGACAGCAACTGGCACCCCTATCAACAAATATATGACTTACTGTTGGAAGACAAGCTGCAGGATCAAGTGCCATGCAAAAAGAGAGCATCCAACTACCTCTCTAAGGACTCTTCCAACCTCCTGGCACAGATCCCCGACAACTATAAACTTTTCAGTTCAGCTGAGACACTTTTTGCATCACTGATCCCCAGTATCTAAGCATGAGCAAGTACCAAGTGGCTGCAGATCATCTGCTGGGAGCTGATTCAACTGACAAATAACACAGAGGAGGGGTTCAACATCATCAAAGTAAAACTTAGAGCACTGAGACTAATGACAATGCAAAATAGTTATGTGCTCGACCTCCTCAGGACTATGGAAGGAGGTGTTTGATGAAAAATCGGTAGTGCATGTTGCACATTTCCCATCTTCAGATGCTGATAACGGGACACTTTCACACGTAATTGCTGCAGTACATGAGCTTGGAGTAAGAATGAGAAAAGAGGGTGGTGCCCAACAAAGTAACTGGTTCAGCCTGGCATTCAATTGGGTACCTTTGTGGCTTGGAACTGCAATGAAACTACTAGTCCCCATCATCATCTTACTTCAGCTGATCTGTGTGTGTCAGTTAGGGGTTTGATGCTGTGCAAAGGTGATTCCTAGTAGTGCGATGATGATGGTGACTATTGCTAACAAAAGTAATATGAATTGCTTAGGGCTCAAGGCTCGACCATTACCCCGTCTCCACCAAACCACCCCCGGTATCCACTAGGCCTACCCTGCATTCTAGTTCAGTATCTACTATACCCTCATAATTTGACCAATGACCAGTGCTCATGGCTTGCAGCCAGGACCAGTCTCCACAATCCATGGGGCATGGGCTTTGGCCATACCGCATGCCCCAATAAGCAAATCAGAGTAGACATTTGTACATGCCGAGGGAAAGGCCCACTGCCCAGGCAGCAAAGTTATATCTAGAGGCATAGACAGTGTAGGGCCTGAGTGGTCAAGGCCCACCCAAAATCTGCAAATGCAGTGCTGTGTGGGCATTTACAGATGTTAATGCCACTGAGTGGGCCCAACTACATTAGCTTCATGCCCCACTTGTTTGACAATCCTGATTGCGCCTCTGTTTATAGCACTATTTTCTGTACTTACATTTTGCCACTTTCAAAAAAGTAAAACACAGGAAAGATTTGCAAAAGCATGCTTTGAGGTCCTTGCTAATGCTCCTCATGCAAGTATGTTGCAGTCCCGTCCAGCGCTTCGGGCTGCAGCCCCATGCAGAACTTTATTTTTTCTCCATTTAACCCTAGGGCTTCGGCCATGCCATAAGTCCCAATAACTAAATCCAAGTAGGCATTGATTTTTACTGAGGGCCAGGCCCACTGTCCAGGCACCAAAGTTACATCACTATTTTTGGTACATACATTATGAAATTTTGGAAAAAAAAAAACACAGGACACATTTGCAAAAGCATGCTTTCAGGTCCTTGATGATGCTCCTCACACAGGTTTTCTGCAATCCCGTCCAGGACTTCGGGCTGCAGCCACAAGCAGATTGATTTTCCCATTCAAAACTAGGGCTTCAGCCATGCTGCATTCTCCAATAAGCAAACCAGAGTAGGCATTCTTCTTTGCCCTGGGCCAGGCGCACTGCCCAGACACCAAAGTTATATCACTATTTTTTGTAGTTACATTTTGACACTTTGGAAAAAATTGCAAAACCATGCTTTCAGTTCCTTGCTGATGCTCCTCGGGCATGTTAGGTGGAATCCAGTCCAGCACTTCACGATGTAGGCCCAAGAAGAATTTATTTTCCCATTCAAACCTAGGGCTTTGGCCATGCTACATGCCCCAATAAGCAAATCAGAGTACACATTTGTCAAGTGGTCAAAGTGTATAAAAAGAAGTAGTGGAACTATGTTCCCTGCTGGCCTGCCCCGCTCCCCACAAACCCCATCGCCACACTCTCTCCCACGCCAATAAAAGCCCCCAAACAATGTGCCTGCTGTTTAAGGGAACCTTCAGTTCCCAGGCACCAATATTATTACACTATTTTTAGTACTTACATTTTGAAATAAACTAACACGCAAGACAGATTTGCGAAACCATGCTTTCAGGTCCTTGCTGATGATCCACGTGCATGTTTTGTGCAATCACATCTAACACTTCGGGCTGTAGCCACAAGCAGAATTTATTTTCCAATTCAAACCTATCCTGATTTTGAAAATCCTTACACATAGTCCCTGGTGGCCATCACCATTTTAACCCCATTGCTGGTCCCTCGTATCATGTCCACTGGCCAGGTTTTCCGGTGCATAGGATTTTCTCCTTTTTATTTTAAACAGTGTTCTTTTTTCTTGAAATATTTTGAACTATCTGCAGTGCTCTTCTTTGAGTTTGTTTTTTGGGGTGGAAAAGACTGCAAAACATGATAGTACTAGTGTTTCTACCTCTGGGGTTGTTTTCCTTCCCTTGGTCTCCAAGTTTACTTATCCCTCCCTATTCTCTCTTGTCCTCCAAGTTTACTTAACCATCGCCATCCTTCGTCCTGCATCCACCCAGTCTAATGTCCTTTGTTTATTCTCACCCAGTTTATATATCCATGTTTGATTATCGTACTGGTAATGTGTATACTTTTTAATATGTTTGCATTTTTCTTTACCCAAGTTGGATTTTTTTCCCTATGATTAGTATATTCAAAGAGAGCAACAGTGTTACATGCACAAATGTTGTATCTTATATAGTGCATGTGATGCACTGCATACAAGATATAAGGGTCATAAAAACATGTGAACTAAATTGTGTTTCTTAAAGTGTGTGCATTCATTAACTGATTATGTTTTCTTTTTTTTTACAGATAGAAGGATATTTATTTTTTAAACATAGATGAATTACCATGGCTACGCTATTGACCAATGGGATGTTGACTTTCAGAAGCCCAGTTAACCACAGCAATGGCTTATTTATCTTTCATCAAGAGCACATTGGGCCCACCACTACAAAGGAATCCCATATTTTGATTAATGGGCTGCCACTGCCCACATGGGCTCATCTGAACAGGAATATTCTTAAAAATACTTTAGATTACCTCACAGAAGTGCCACAAACTGGTGCTACAGCTGATAAGTCTCTGAACTGGCCACATGATGAACAGGTCTGCTTTCCCACCCTGTGGCTATAAAGACAGATTAGTGCACTTTAGGATTTCAACTCTGCCTCCCCCTTAACACTCACTGTCTGGAGATGATAGACGCCTTTACAAAGGCACCTGTCAGTCAGTCATATCAATCATATTATTCACTGGCTCCACAAAGGAACTCTGAGTGGTGCTTGCATGATTCATTATGCTGACATGAGGTTTCACATTCGCAAGTTCTGGAGAAAATGAACAGCTTCTTTAAAAAATGCAATACAAATACAAACATAACTTTTGATGCAACAAAATAAATAAGAATAAAAAAATAAGTGTTCTGAAACTGTGAGAGCCTTCCTTGTACAATGAGACTAAACATGCCATATTGATATTTATTAATACTTGATACATTATATAAATATGTGTAACTTCATCAAAACGGATCCCATGCATTCAAGCCACTTATCCATTTAGCTTGATCATGATCATAGGAATCTACAAATCCATAGTGATAGGAACATTTCCTACTGGAAATATGGAATACATATGAATACGAGTCCAAACATCTGCAGAATATACCCGTCAAATGTTCAGAACATTTTGATCTATTGGAAGAACGGGTGCAGTCTATGGAAATGTCAACCTGTTAAGCCAGCCAGTGGGAACATATCATCAATCTGGAATTGGGATGTCAATATGACATATTGTGGGACAATGAGAGGGCATTTAAGTATAAGCAGACATGAAGAGGGGCACAACTTTAGGCTTTTGCAGGCTGCAGAAAGGGACATTTCTATGCAAATGGATGAGTGCTGAGTTGGGATAATATCTGGAGATAAGAGCGACCATGGCCTTATCCAATAGAAAGCCTGAAGCTGATTTGACCTTAGCGAGGCATGATTCCCAGAGGTAGATGAAACATTGACCAGTGTGCCCTCCTGACACCTGACCTGGATATTACCTAAAAGCTATGAGAGTCCATCCTAGCTCTCTGTCTGAAAAGAACAATTTTAAAGTGGGTATACAAAGTTCCAATGCAATTAGATATATGTAATCTCAAACCATTTTACTGCTAACTGCCAAGAGCAGGTTTAACTGGGAGGAATGCAACCATGGAGATTGATTCCAAATAGCTTTAGTATCATTGTCAGAAATGCGCTTGCCTTCCCACTTTGTGTTCAAAGCCATGTGAGATTTGAATAACAGATAACATTTTCCTGCACTGAGATCACAGCATTTTCTAGATCATAGAGAAGTGAATCAAACCCTGAGCATGTTCACAGTTGTAGTCTGGCACTGGATTTGTAGACTGGTGTACAACATATCCACAGTTCCAGAATAGATTGAGAGATTATGACCTGTGAAGCCATAGATACCTCTAAAGAGATATTGGGATGAAAGGGAGCTTAACTGGGCCACTTCAATTTCCAAAGAAAATGCTTCAAGTCTAAACTGTTATGCTTGCTTTCAGACAATAACAAAACCATGCTCATAGGTTATGTAGATAAATCAATATTTTGTGAATGCTAAATTGATAGCACATTTTCCCTAAAGCCAAGCATGTAGATTTTGAAGCAACCCATTATAGCTCATACACCCGCACTGCCTCCTGGCAAACCTTGCTCTTTGGTCTGTATTTGTAACCCTACAGTCCCCACCTTTTTCTGGACTTCTCAGACACCCCCTGCCTGCACCTTAAACCTGTCTGGCTGCACTACCACTTTGTTGTTAGTAGTGTCCCTTGCTTGGCACTTTCCACTTCCGCCATTGCACTTTCCCCCTTTCCTCTCCCCTGCACTTCCACGTTCTCAATGTCACTGGGCCTAGTAAGATCGTTGTTTTTGTTCTCCCTTGTTCCTCTCCCCTGCCTCGTCGCGCTCTGAAACACATGTGTATGAGCACAATACAAATAAAATTTCAATATCAATATCAATTGGGTTGCTGTTCTACTGCTCCAATAACAAGTTGTTTGGATAAGCACTTTACATATTTTATAATCATAATCGATTAATAATTTGCCTGGAGATTGACATGTGTTTTGATAATGTATTGTTAAATAGAATGTGTACGATTTCCTTTTAGCTCCAATAGGGCATGCCATTTTAAAATATGGTGTACATATTGTATGGCCAAAGGACTGAAAAAAACCATATGTTAATGATGATGAAATGACCTAAATGAAGTTCTTTTTTTTATCAGAGGTATCATTATCATTCTCTAAATCTGCACTGTAATATAACTTCATATAATATTATCTAAAAATATGTATGATTTTGTTTCCCCCATTCACTACTTACACTGTTATGCTACATGTGGAAAAGTCTGTCCATCACATATTTTATTTGATCATTTATAATCAAACCCAGCTCGAGAGCAGTGGAGTTCTTTACAACGTGTTGAATCAAGTGTTGTGCATGGTATTTTTTGACAATAGCCCAGTACTATTGGCACAAGGGCGGACAAAATGCGGGTCTAGTCATGCAGGAGGTATTGGTGGAAAAGCCACATCTTTAGTATTTTGCGAAACTGGAGGCTCGTAGGACTGTTCCAAATCTGCAGCGGGATAGAGTTCCAGTGGGCATGGGCATGACAGGTGAAGGACCACTTGCAGGGCTTCTCTTTGTAGGCTTGCATTGACTCCAAAGCTTTGATGGAATTGCTCTGGGAGGTGGTAGAGCCTACAGGGTGTGGAGTTTAGCCACCAGGTATGTTGGTGTGCTGTTCAAGACTACTTTGTAAAGGATGCTACCAGTTTTAAATAAGATCCTCATAAGGAGGGGCAGTGTATGAAGCATACGGGAGAGACATGGTTGAATTTGTGGGCACCTGTAATGAGGCAGGCTACAGCATTCAGGGGGTGGTGGATGTGTGACTCAGAGCCCAATTACAAGGGTTTTTCACCTGTCAACGTGGAATACCACGGGAGCCTAAACAACAGAGCGGAAATCATATGGGATGACGAAAAGTTTGATTTTGAAGAGAGAGCTATCTGTTGCCAGTCTGCTTAGGATTCCTTGGCTGTCAGCTTTTAGGATGAGACATTGCTATTGACAATGAAGCCTAGGGATTTGGTTTAGTCTGACAGCTGTGGTTTGTATCCTTCAAGTTGCATACCTCCATGCCACTTTTGTACATGCTGTTGTTTGGTATGGCCTGATAAGGATTAATTTGTTCTTGGGAGATTATGCCTAAGGTAAACATTTAACTTCCAGATTTGGCTGGTGGCCGGGCACTCACAGAGGGAGATGATAACTAGATGTCTGGGGAGTCCTTTGACCTTCAGGTACAGCTGAGTGACCTCTGTATATAAATGGATATGTTGGAGTCCTTTAGGAAAATTCCCAGAGATTCCATATAGAAGTCAACATTGGATTGGAGAGAGGATGGAACCTTTGGCGACCCCACATGTGACTGGGAGTTACTTGGATATGAACTGACCCATCTGTATAGATTGGTGGCTGCTGGATCACATTTATCCTTTAGTTCATTTTTGCTCGAATATTCCTCATGATTTTCCTATGTTCATAGAACTCTTTTTGGTTTTAATGTGCCACTCCTGAAATATTTCTATAGAGTTTACCATGAATTTTGGCCAATGGTGTCTGTAACTTGCCATTTGAAAGCAATTCATAGCAGTGGTGTGAGTACCTAAACTGTTGATGTCAGTCTTTCTCAATGGGATGAGTACCAGGATGTTTAATGGCAAACACTTGCATATGATACCTATATCTGTGATGTGCTGTGAGTACAATAGCAAATTGTGATATTTATTTGGTTAATGATGCCAAGAGCAGGCTCATGCTAATTATTTGCCACATATGTTTACAATGCCCTCCAAATAAGATAGGCAGAGACCCTGCCACTATTCACAAGGCATCATGGCCATGCACCCAACAGAACATCACCACCATTGGCTCTCGAAAACCTTTCCTGCCACTTCCTGCTCTCCCCAAAATACACAGACACTTTTCATCTAATATACAGACCACCTGAATCCAACACTTCCTTCATCAAAGACGTAAATATATTGGTCACAGTGTGTCTCTCAAGCATGCTGACAACATTGTTCCTAGCAACTTTAACATCTCTGCCAACCCTGCAACCAAATCAATCAAGGAAGATCTCCACTGCCTGCACGACACTCTGAATCTCACACAGCAAATGAAAGACCCAAATCACAGGAAGGGTAATATCCTCGACCTCATCATCACCCATCTTGCCTTCCCTCCATCACAGTTCTCCAATCCTGCTCGACTGGTCGAACCATCTGGGAATCCCCTTTGACATTAGTCACAACACACCAGTCAAGCAAACCCATCAGAAACCCAACAAACTTTCAGACAATTCAAGAACTTTCAATGGGAGGCTCTCATGGATGACTTCACCTGGGCTGATGTAGGTCTGATGAACCAGGCCTGCGACTCTCTCCTCCAAGAACTCAACTCAATCCTCACAACCAACATTAACCACCATGCCGCAATGAAACAATGCGCCCTCAAGCCTAATCCTACAACACCCCGGTACACTCAAGAGCTAATCTTCAAAAAACAAATGATCATAAAACAAGAAAATACTTGAAGAAAACCTGGCAGTGCCACAGACCTCTCTCTGTGCAAGGAACTCCCTGATACATGCAAGCAACTGATCATCACTGCCAACAAACCATAGCCAAAGCCAACAATGAAATCAAAGCCCCCTTCAAAGCCATCAAGCACTTCAACAACCATCTTCCCAACCCACATTTACAGCATTCCATCTTAAAATCCACTGGGATCAACTATTTCTTCAGCAACAAGATCAGCATGATGTGCCAACACATAGACATCAACGCCACAACGGAAAGCACACTACATATTCCATCTTGCAAAACCACAACTACCTGGACAGCTTTCAAGATACTGACTATGGGTGACCTCACTGCCACCAGAGCATTCCTCCATGCCACATATTATGCAGATAACAGCCGCCCTGCCTCCATACTAAAAACTCTTCTGACTAAAGCACTCCGCCCTCACCGGACAACCCTCATCAGCTCCCTACCTCAAGGCACCAACTCCTCTAGCCTCAAGATGGGTCTAATCCTCCTGTATCTCAGGAAGCCAACAATGGACCCCTAAGACCTCAGCAACAAACACCCCCATGCCCACCTTACATTCCTAGTTAAGATCCATGAAAAAGAAGTAGCTAAGCAACTCCTTCAACACATCAAAGTGAACACCTCTTTCAGTCCTACCAATCTGGTTTCAGAGCCAGATGCAACACAGAAATGGCTACCATCAAGTAATCAATAATGCCCGTAAATTCCTTGATGATGTCATTTGTCTCCTGGTTCTCCTTAACCTCTCAGCAGCATTCACACAGTTGACTGCCAGAAACTCAGGATCGATCTACATCACCAAATGGGGATCAGCCAGATCGTCCTCAGCTGGTTCAAATCCTACGTTCATAATTGCCAACCATCATGGGTGTAAGACATGGGGGGTGGGGGGGGACAAATCCCCCCCACAATTTTTTAGTGGGGGGATATAATAGCTTTTATCCCCCCCAGATTATTTGTGTCTCTGCTGCTGTAAAATACGACTGCAGCCTGCACTGCAGGCTGCAGTTGACATGTAAGCTTGCAAAAGTTAAAGTAGAGTCTACTTTTACTTTTGCAAGCTTACAGTAGACTGACCACTGCTGTAACGGGGGGCCCCACCAGCACATGTTCTGAGAGGGGGCCTCACTTGGAGAAAAAGAAATGAAAAAAAAAATGTTCAACAAAAAAAAAAAAACTTTTTGATTTCACTCTGCCGTCATAAAGAAGTTATTTCTGTAACAGAAATAATTTCTTTATGAAGGCAGAGTGACTACAAAAAGAAACGTTCTTTTTGAAGTCTGTGGGATCCCCCACCCCATGCCATGGAAGACCCTAGGCTGGAGGCCTCCATGTAATGGGGTGGAGGAAGCCCTATGACTTCAAAAAGAAACAGTTTATTTTTGAAGTCACTCTGCATTCATAAAGAAATTATTTCCGTTATGGTTTACTCCTTAACAGAAATAATTTCTTTATGAAGGCAGAGTGACTTCAAAAAGAAATAATTTCTTTTTGAAATAATAGGGCTCCCCTCAACCCCATGACGTGTACGTGTGTGAGTGTATGGTGAAAGGGTGCACACTTAAATGTATGGGTGGGTGCCTTGGTGTGTGTGCCGGTATGGTGAAAAGGTGCACACTTGAATGTATGTCTGGCTGCCTGGGTGTGCCTGTATGGTGAAAGGGTGCACACGTAAATGTACGTCTGGCTGCCTGGGTGTGCCTGTATGGTGAAAGGGTGCACACTTAATGTATGGATTGCTGCCTGGGTGTGCCTGTAAGGTGAAAGAGTGCACACTTAAATGTATGGATGGCTGGGTGTGCATGTGTGTATATGGTGAATGGTGTGTGTGCTTGCATTCAGGGGTGCAACAAAACCTATATTTCGGGGGGCTAACCTTTCAAATGTTGGGAGAGGCGCTAACTTCACGGGCGGTGGGGGAGGGGCAAACTAATTTGTGTGGGGGCAACTCATTTCTTTGCACATTTTAATGAGACTATTGTAGTGCAGCTTCAATGTTACAAGCAGTTAACACTCCTTTAAGGTTGAAAGCCCCCACTTATGGACTGCTGCGAGAATGAGTGGTCTCCAGTTTCCTCTCTACCCTTCCAATCACTCGCTTGCCATGCAAGTACCAAACCCACATCACAATTTCAATTGCCTAAAAATGTTGGCATTTGAATGCAGGTACTAACAGTGAAATGCTCTATGTTAGTAATTGTTGGGCTCTTGTTAGAGAAACTCAGGTGCCGTTTAACATCTGTGTCCTGTTCTGTACGGTAACTGCACTGAAGGTCAGCCAGGGCGAGTCAACATAGCCCAATATTTCAGGGGTTTGGGGAGAGTGCTGAATTCCAGTCAACTCGTTGCACCACTACTTGTGTTTAATGCCTTGATTACTTATTGGTAATCTTCATTACTCCAAGCCCTATGCTTCCCCGTCCCAGTACTTTTGTACGAGGCACTCTGCCTCATACACAAGTACTGGGTTGTGGTAAAGGTACATGGAGGTAATGCCTGACTTAGCTACCTTTAATCTTCATTACTACTAGTCCCACTCTTCCTCCACCCATTACTTACCTATGAGGCAAGGAGTCTCATATGTAAGCTCTGGGACAAGGAATAGGGACGTGGAGGTAATTCTGGGCCAAGGAGCTGATTTTGGAGGTTGGGGCAGGGGTGGGAGGGAGAGGGGATGTGTGTGAGGGGGGATTGTACGGCAAATCATAATGGTTGTCCATGTCCAGGCTAAGCAGGCATGATATGTGGTATTAGTGGGTAGAGAGGCATTTTGGTGCAGCCAGTCGAGTCATTCCTCAGTTTGGTATGACTTCTTTTTATAACTGGGCATTTCTGATAAAGCAGTCCTGCTAAGTGTAATTACCTGGTTAGACAGGCATTTGGGTGCTGCCAGACTAGCCGTTTCTTACTGTGGCATTGTATATTTTACTGGGAATCTGTGAAGAAATGATATGATGTGAGTCATTTATATCACGCCTGTACACAAGTGTTTCTGGGTGCGACAAAACAAGGGAGGGAAGATAGAGGGAGGACAAGACAAATGATCTTGGTAGGCCTTTTGTCAATCAGATCGTGCAGGTGCGAGAATTAGAAGTGCAAGGGGAAAGGCAAGGGGTAAGTGCAAGGGAGAGGAGATGGAAACACAGGGAAGCAATGCTCTGAGTAAGGGCAGCCAGGGCAGCACCGCTCTGAGTAGTGCAAGGAGAACAAGGGACTGTATGGTTACAGTTACAGCCCCTAAGTGGTGGTAGGCCCAGAGGCCGTGCAGGGGTGACTGATCAAGAAAGAGTCTATACTCAGTGAGACTCTGAGGATAGCCAAGCAACCAGTTGGTACAGCAGACTGGTAGGTCGGTAGGCCAGCAGGGGAGGGAGAGAGAAAGCAGAGGAGACGGGGAAAGCTTTGAGCTGCTTCCAGATCTTCAAGTGGTCCGGCTCAAGTTTGAGAGGGGCAGGGAGGCCTTTCCATAGGGAAGCACCTGCAGAGGAGAGAGATCTACCCCCCGCCCACTCTCTGCCTGGGGAAGCGTCTAACCCTTAGAGAGTTGGAGGTAGCTGAGCGAAGGGTTTGAGAAGGAAGGTGTTTTGGAAGAGAGCATTGGATGTAGTGTGGGCCCGGGCCCAGAAAGCTTTATGGACAATGCAAAGGGTATTGAACTTGATCCTTCAGCAAGTGAGAGCCAGTGGAGAGATTTCAGGGCTGGAGAGATACGATCCCTTGGCTTGAGGCCAAGGATAAGTCTCGCAGTCCTGTTCTGTATTAGTTGCAGAGGTTGGAGAGCAGAGGAAGGCAGGTTGAAAAAGAGGCTGTTGCAGTAGTCCAGCCTAGAGAGAACCAGGGCTCTGAAGACAATAAGCTTCTGGGGGAAAGTGAGAAAGGGAAAAGTCCCTTTGAGGATGAGCAGCTGGTAGTGGGACTTCTTGGCGATGTCTGAGATGTGAGGAGAGAAAGAGAGCTTGATGTCAAAGATGTCAACACATTTTTTGCCTCACAGGAAGGCGAAGGAAGAGGGCCCAAGGCTGGCAGCCAGAGTTCGAGAGGGAAAGCAGGGCAGGGGTCCCAATGAGAAGGATCTCCATCTTACTGGCATTAAGGGAGAGAGATTGTTGGAGGTGCACCAATCCTGAATCACGGATAGACAGTCATGAAAGAGAGAGAGAGGAGAGGAATCTGAGGGGAGCCTGAAGGAAAGCTAAGTGTCATCCGCATAAGAGGAAAAGGTAGAGATCAGATGGGCCAAAGGGGCCAAGGAGAGGTTGAAAGACCAGGGTGAGAGGATGGAGCCCTGGGGAATGCCACAGGTATAGAGAGATGTGGCGGAAAGAAAGGTACCAAGTTGCATCTGGGAGGGGCGGTCCAAAATGAAGGAAGTCAGCCACTCAAGGGTCTGATCCGTGATGCGTAGGTTCTCATGGAGCGGATTGATCAGGATGGCGTGGTTGACCATGTCGAGAGCAGAGGAAACATCAAGGAGTTTCAGGACAGAAGGAATGCTGTAATCAAGGTTAGAAAGCAGATCTTCACAGGTATTCAGGAGAACAGTTTCCATGCTTCTGGCAGCCCTAAAGCCAGACTGATGGTCATGGAGACAACCAACAGATTCAGTGTGGAGAGTGAGCTGGGAGATGACCAGTTTTTTCCAACAGTTTGCCCAGGAAAGGGGTGATGGAGATAGGCCGATAGTTTGCCGTGCAGGCAGAAAAGGCAGACAGCTTCTTGCGGAATGGGTGCACAAGGGAATGTGTAAGGGGAGAGGGGAACGTTCCAGTGGTGAAAGAGTGATTACAGACATCGGCCAAGGCTGGAGTGAGGGTGTCAATATGGCCCTTGATGGTTCTAGAGGAGCAGGGGAGCACCTGTTTGGACAACACTTTCATAGATCGGACTTGTCTAGAAACCTCATCAGGTATTGTCAGAGAGAAAGAGGAGAAAGGAGGAAGAGAAGTAGAGATGGCCAAAGGGGGGCCAAGAGAGGAAGAGGGAGAGGAAGAGGAGATGGAGTCCAGGATGTCCTGAGTTTTAGAGGAGAAGTGAGAGAACAGAGCCATACAGAGAGCCTGGGAGGGAACAGTAGAGGTAAAGACTGCAACACGATTGACCAATTACTTGCAGATTTTAAAGAGTTTGGCCATGTTGTTAGAGAGCATAGAGACGCAGGCTTGAATGTGTGTTCTCTTCTTGATGAGTGTTATTGCTTCGACTGGCATTTTCGTGCAACCAGTCTAGGTATATCTAAATGTGGCCTGGCATGCTTTACTGTAATGTTATTACTCGTCTACACAGGTCTACATGGTGCAGACAGTTGGACATGTTTTCATTGTGGCACGGCATTTTTAACAGCAAAGCATTAATGTTCCTGTGCACTATTGGTGACTTGCATGTATTGGATTGGTGTTACCCTACAAAACCATTGCAAACACTATGGCTTTTTAGCCAATTTTTCTGAAAGTGTGCTGTATATTGCATTGGCAGCCTCAGCCTTCATTTTTCAGAACGAAGGAGAAGCCAGGCAGAGACGCATGCTCCAGTGACTCTGTGCTCGTGAATGCGTGTGTGTTATCGAGGGAGATAGAGTGAGAACAGGCTGAGCAGGCAGCAGCTACCGTAAGGTAAGTCAGTCAAGTGCCCCCCTCCTCTCCCCGGTGCAGGCCGGCATGGGGAGGATTTATTGGAGGGAATGTGCAGCTGTGCCAATGTCAGATATAGTTTCTAAACTCCCGCGGCACATTGCAAAACTGATCAGGGAATCCTGGCCTCTTAATGTTTCATGATGAAACATTAAGAGGCCAGGATTCCCTGATCAGTTTGCAACATGCCGCACATGTTTATAAACTTTATATCTGAGGGTGGCAGTGGATTTATTTGGGGGGAATTCAATGTGCCAATGCCAGATATACATTTTCTAAACACGCACGGCGCATTGCAAATCTCATCAGGGAATCTTGGCTTCTTAATGTTTCGCCAGGATTCCCTGATCAGTTTGCAATGTGCCGCGCATGTTTATAAACTGTATATGAGACGTTGGCAGTGGCACACTTTCATGAATTGAAAAACCTGAGGCCCTGCCAGTGCCTGACTCAGGTTTTTCAATTCATGAAAGTGCGCCCAGCCCCTGTCAAAGAGGAACATCCTTTTTGCATACTTGCCAACATTCTGTGACCAAAAAGATGTAGGATTTTTCAAGTTTGAAAAATAATAATTCCCATAACAATGACATCACAGGAAAATACAAAACATACAAACAGCACAACATGGAAAGATGTTGAAATGTTAAAAATGTATAATTCTGAAAGCTAACACCAAATTGTCGGCAGATGCTGTGTGATGGTTGTGTGATGGTCTTACACTCTGCCACTTGTTTTTACTGCTGGTTCACCTAAGGGTTGTACCGGCAAGAGTGCAGGACTGAGTCACGCAGCTGTCAGGTCAGTGGATTGGTCTGAGTGCAATCAACGTAATCACCTATCAGTCCACTGTATAGACAGACTAATTAATATGTTGCATGCTCTGTCCTGGAGCCTGCCTTAGAATCACGTAAATTATTTGCCACTGTAAAAGGCAGGCGCGATCTGTCACTGAAATCTGTATGCATTTCCTTCACAGACGTCCTGCTAAAAACCAACAATGGCAAGTGTTTGCTTGTCTATACATATTGGGCCTTTGCCAGGCACTGCTATTAAATGTCCAGGTACTTGCACCATTTTGCAGCTGCTACCATCAGTGGGTACCTAATACCACTACGGCGGTGCTTGGCAAGTGCCTTTGTCATGCCTACATTAAAGCCCAAACGGTTGGTGTTGCCAACGCTTGTTTTAAAATAGGGATGCAACTGCCTTTTTGGGACCCACCACCAGCTGAATAATGAGTTGTACACAAGTTTTACTAGAGGCCACCATAAGGCATCTGTGTGACCCAGAAAAAAATAAAGCAGAGCCTTAAGATTCAAAACAGCACTTGTTTCCGCTATCCATGTAAATCCAGTGAATACCCTGGTGCCGAGGAATGATTGCAGCCCATACACTGCTGTAAAGAGGCACACTCATGTTCCATCATTGAGGGTTCAAGTGGAATAGGATAGGAAGGGTTGGCGAAACCCCATAAAGCATCTGCACTTAAAGCGCAGGTGAGAGTCCTATAAAAGATCTCTCTAAAGGTCCATCGCTGGGAGGATTTTATGCTCTGAACTGCTTTTCTTTTTCTTAATTTTCTTCGGTTTTCTTTTCTCTTGTTTTATACAGTGATGATATATGTAATTTAATACGTACTGCTATTTCAACTTTAGTAAAAAAGTCGAGTTCGTTGACTAAAACACAACAAATAAATTTAAAAAAACAAAGTCCCCAAGGTGTCCCCTGTCCCCCTCAGATTTTATGGCTCTCGTAAGCCCCTGCCACCCATTCACACAAATGGATTCCTCCAGATCAGCAACTCTACCAATCACCTATGGCGTCCTTCAAGGGTCCATCCCTGCCGTGTGATCTTCAATCTTTACATGGAACTTCTTGGAACACTCCTCATTCCACACAACGTCCACTAATATGTAGATGACGTCATCTCTACCTTAAAATACCCTCAATTGAAGACATCCACAGGTTTAAGGCTTGCCTAATATTTATCAAGTAGTGGATGCCCAGTGCTTAGCTCATTTCAAGAGAGAACTCGTACCTCAGACCAACAACACTGAAGACCCTGACATTCAGACCTGGCTGGGTGTTATGCACCAGTAGGGCTTCACTCCCCAGCTGGCCACCTGTGCCAAGCCCCTTGTGTTCAACATCAACAGACACTACTCCTTCAAACAGCACATAGCAAGGAAGAAAGAAATGGCTTGGTAACAACTTTCTCTCCTGTGGAAAATCAGGCCCTTCATCCCAGAATACAGCTTCAGATCTGCTGTACAAGCCTTGGTCCTCTGCCACCTGGATGGTTGCAATGGCTTTTTGGAAGACCTTTTGGCACCCCTGAGATTAGTCCTGCATGCTGCAGCATAACTCATTGAAGGACTTGCAAATTCGACAATTGAACTGCACTGGCTCCCACTGTAAGCCTATATAAACTTCAAATCTGGCTGCATCATCTACAAGACTGTCACCCTGAAGTCTCTAAGCTTTCTCACTGAGAAAATCAGCATCTCTGGAGGCTTACAAATCCACCAAAAGTAAGGAAATGTGCAGTCTTGAACACACAGGTGCAGGGATGAAATAAAGAGAAGATATGCCTTCTATGTCTACGGTCCAAGACTCTGGAAACTCCTCCCCATCAACATCAGACTCACCCTCTTGCTTCTGGAGTTCAGGAAGGAAATCAAGATCCTCTTCTACCAGGAATGTCTCTGCCCTAACACCTATGTCCACATACCCTTCACTCTTCAGCCTACCTGTAACTAGGTAATATACTCCCCGCTGTTTCCTCCCATGGTTGTGTGTAGATGCCTTGCTGCCCTTCCCCTCCTCTGTTGTAAGCTTCCCAGTCCCTTGTTTCTCTGCTTCCTTTAGTGTGTTTTTCCACCAATTATTGCAAAGCAGTATTTTGCTTCCCAGAGCTAGGAATGCGCTCAATAAATACACACAAAATCATATTATCAAACATAGTTTTCATTATAATAATAAAATAATCATCACCATCATGTCTACAAAAACAGACTCATGTTTTACTGAAGTTTATCACTCATGTTAAAGAATAATTAAGTAGGATTATCGTTCACATCGGGCGTATTGATATACTAAGGATTCTAGGCTCTCTTGGAAAATTGGTCGACCAAACGCAGATGAGATTGTGTGTGGTTGTGTGTTGCCATGTTTTACAGGCAGCGTTATGCACCAGTTCTGATTCAACCAGCGAGTTAGACATCCTGTATATATGATACCTATTGGCTATGCTAAAAATATGCTATCGCTATTCTTCAAGGACTATATTTAATTTTGTACTGTACAAGAGCTTTGAGGGATCACATGCAGGTCATTTCAATTTGAGATCTGTAAATGAAAGCAATCTTGAGCAATATAAAAACTGGTGGGAAGGGAATGACAGCATACACGAAGAGAGCCACAAGCAATCTGGAGGGCTTTCATTAAAGAAATGCAGAATGAACTTGGTGCCAATCAATTCAAAGAACAAGACAGTGAAGTATACAGAATTGCATTCCCTCTGATCAGGAGGCTGTGCCTCATCTGACTTTCGCTACCTTCCTGCCTTTCACTATCTCTTTTGTCCCTGAAGGCAGGAATGACATGACATCTAATGAAGCCGGATCTGCCTTTCTTATGTATTGCATTTCTGATTCAGACTGAATTTCAGATCAGACATCTGGTGGTCTTATGTACAAACATGTACAGGGTGGCTCATCACATGCACGTAGGCGTAAGGCAAGGGTCTCAGCAAAGACAAGGAAACACATTACTGTAGTATTTTCTTTTGCATGCGCTCGCAGAGAGAGCTGAAGATTGTTTTGTGTAGTCAAGTGCATATTTTTAACTAAAAATCTAAAATGCACAATTAAAAAAAAAAAAACTTCCCTTGTACATTAAAACAAAGTGATATGACACTCAGCAAAATCTCAACTGGATTTTCAAGAAACAGAACAAAAGAGGTTGTGTGAAACATTTTGTGGCAGAAGCACTCAGTTTGCTGTGTGGAATGTGCCAGAAAATGGAAATGCTACAAAACACAAACGTTATTTCAGTGTCTCACAAGCAGACATTATGGAAATAAACTAAGTAGTTAAAGAAGGTTTCGTTTGTGTTTCAGTTTGTTATCTTGGAAGATTAGATTGCTAACTGGAGGTATGGAGTGGCAGTGAGTCTAGATGCAACTATTGTAGTGTGAATGACACACATATTAACTCACAGTCATAAGACTTGTGAAATGCAATCGTCTGTCCAATAGTCGATGCTCTGCTCGGTGTTTATGCTTAGGATGGCGAGGTCCCTACAATTGCAAAATGTTGCAAGTGAGCAACTAGATTGGCAAGAGAGAGGGCACAAACTATGTAAAATGTCATGGTTTAATGGGAATCTGGGTCTTCCTCTATCTAACCAGATATCTACATAGGCCCCCAAGCACTTTTCTGGCAAACTCACTACAGTCAAAACGGTGCTTCTCATAAGGGGTAAATATCGCTGCATCATAGTGAGTAGCAGTAGCTTCACGACATTTTAAATAATACAGGCTAATCTGCAGAAAGATGAAACATAGAACCAGGCCTGGATCCAAGCATATATGCATGCAGGATGCACAAAGATCTCTAAAGATCTAAATATATGTGCGCCTACTTAATTGGTAGAAGTAAATGATGTGTCTTCTTTCAGACACGAATCAGCATGAGAACTGCTGAATAAGTACATTTGAAAGCTTGCCAAAACAAATCATGTGAAATGTAATATCCACTTTGTTCACCAGAGCTCTCACATCTTGTTCACTAATACCTAGTATAAGTAGTGAATGCCATGGCGTATTCCTTTACACAATGCAAATGCAGGACTCCACGTACCAGGATGTAATATGATGGGAGCCTGAAAGCCAGGGCTGGTGTATTACTTCGCCTGACATTGCACAACTTGAGATTCCCTCAAAATACCTGTGATGTGTATTACTTTGAGACTTAGGGCCTCATTACACGGACGGCGGTAAGGGTTAACGGTCACCGTTAATGGCAACGGTGACCGTTAACCCTTACCGCCGTACTACGAGGTCCCTTAGCGGGTTGGAGTTTTAACGCCTGCTTTTTGCAGGCGTTAAATACCAACCCGCTAAGGGACCTCGGAGCTAATTACGGCACCGCAAAATTGCGGTGCCGTAATTAGCGCCTTCCCCATTCCCATTATGCCCTATGGGGCAGAAATGGGAATGGGGAAGGGCAATGGCGGAAAGGGGATTTACCGCCCCTCCAACCTTGGAATGGGGCGGTAAATCCCCTTTCCGCCAAGGCGGTGCCGGTATTTTACCGGCATGGTCCAGGGTGCTAATAGCACCCTGGTCCACCGCCTTCCGTGTAATGAGGCCCTTAATATGCTAATGTGTTTGCAGGCATATGTTAATACATGTGTGGAAAATCTCAGCATTTGCTAACTATGCTGTCACTAATTCACAGCCCACATTGCTGACCAATATTCATGATAAAGTATCCTAAAGATAAATGTCCTGTTGCTTTAATTAATGCAAGTGCTCTCCTCATTTATTTAAGTGTAAAAAGATCCATTCTGTTTAAGTAAAGTGTTTTCTATTTTATTGATTACATTCTCAGTACACAGATTCTTAAATACTCATACTGTGTTCTGTTCATTCATAATTGCATCACACGTAAATGTCTCATTAGTGCTTCTCATAATTTGCATCAGATCATAGATGTCTCATAATTGCCTCAATGCCTCTGCCTCTAAACGTGTTTTAGCAAATCAATGTCGTGGATCATCAGGAGGTCATAACATTGTTTCTTATGTCTGTAATTGTATCATATAATATTCAATGAATTTCCAAGAGTGCCTATATATCTATTTATAGGACCAATTGAAACTCTCTTAAAATATACATTTCTGGATATGATAGTCCAGTTCAAAGTGGAACTCCAGAACAGTGCTCCATGTGGATTCCACACAAAAGAAGAGCCTGAATGATAGTCACCTGCTTGTAGACATTCACACGCCGCATGGGTATTATGCATAATAAGCATATCATTTGTAAATCTTCATTTAACTATGCTAAAAAAAAACGTTATCGGTAGAGCTTCCTGTATAAGTCTCAGATGGAAATATTCAGATATTCCTGGAGCTTATTTGTGCATGTTTATGGCAGCAGGACGTTCTGCAGCTGCTCCCAGTGCCTTCCTTTATATTAGAGGGCTCCATTTGTAAAAAAAAAAAAAAAAAAAAAAAAAGCTCTTAATAGGGGTGCGCAGCTCCACTCTGCACGTTTACATTGAAGAATGAAGTTCTAACATTCTGCAGCTAGAGAAGGAAAGTAATGCCTAAAAGAAGTGTGTGCTCAGGCTTGTGCCCAGGCTCTATTTACATCCATGGAAGGCACAGAAATAAGGACTGCTGCAGCTGCCACCTTCCCACGAATCCCCTCCCGTGCATGCGATGTTGCCGGTTGGGCACTGGGGAAATGAGGGTGGACCTTTCCTTTCAGGTCCTAGTCAGTCTATGCAAACTTATCCCACTGCCCAAACCCCAAAACTATTTGACTGCCTTTAGTTTGTATTACACTCTGGGCAAACGGAAAGGAAGAGTAGATGGCAAACTCTGTAGACATCAGAAAACAGAAGCTGATCTGCGGCACCTGTTTTGAAATGATCCCATTACTAATGAAACAGTGTTGTACTTTGTATGGTTCCTATAGAGTTGGAGATCCGTGCTGCTCTCCTGAACTTTCAGGATGTCAGGAGCTGTGCCTGGGACTGTTATCAAGAGCAGGAACAGGAAGGTGTGTAGCAGTGCTTCCTGCTGTCATAATCACGAGAATGGGCTGTGAGAATGCCAGTCTAAACATGCTATCAGCCTGGCCCAGTGGGAGGCAGCACGTCGTATGCTGTACACGTTAGAAGCTTCAGAACACGTCCTAAAAGCCCAACCCAAACTATTTAGGGAGATCTGCGGTGCATGATAAGAAATACAGTCACGGTTATCTTTTGATTGACAGGGTAACACCAGGGACGTCAGTTCACCAAAATGCCAGGGGTAGCGGAAGAAGCATCACACGACCCTTGACTCCTGATGACATCACAGCAAGTGTTGTCATTTGACCCCACCCCAAAGTTATATCACGGGAAGCAATGGAACATGACACAGTGATCACTGTGTTCACTGTGTTCTGAAATTGTGGTAAACTATGGTTTTTCTCCACTCGCAGGATTTTCAAACTTAGGTGGCCTCTCCAGTGGGTACCTAATACGCATCACTGTGTTCACCGTGTTCAGAAATTGTGGTAAACTAGGGTTTTTCTCCCCTCGCAGGATTTTCAAACTTAGTTGGCCTCTCCACTGGGTACCTGATATGCATCACTGTGTTCACCGTGTTCAGAAATTGTGGTAAACTAGGGTTTTTCTCCCCTCGCAGGATTTTCAAACCTAGGTGGCCTCTCCGCTGGGTACCTGATACGCATCACTGGGTTCACTGTGTTCTGAATTTGTGGTAAACTAGGGTTTTTCTCCCCTCGCAGGATTTTCAAACTTGGTGGCCTCTCCACTGGGAACCTGATGCACATCACTGTGTTCACTGTGTTCCGAAATTGTGGTAAACTAGGGTTTTTCTCCCCTCTCAGGATTTTCAAACTTAGGTGGCCTCTCCACTGGGTACCTGATACGCATCACTGTGTTCACTGTGTTTTGAATTTGTGGTAAACTGGGGCTTGCCGCTCTCTTCCTGCCCGCTTGCGCTCATCCTGCCCCCCCCCCACTCCCTCCTTCCATGGTGCTCTCTATCTCACCCATCTTTTCTAATTGCTTCTCCATTGACTACCCTGCTCTCCTCACTAAATATGGTAGGAAAAAGTTTAAAAAGGACATCCTGGTCTCCAACCCAGGCCTCCCTATCGCTGACACCTACACTAGTGCCTCCTCTAAGGAAACTCTCACTGACATCCTCTTTTTCATGCCTTCACCTGACCTATGGACCATCCATATGGTCTGCGTGCTCTCTCCTTTCTCCTCTTCTCCCATTAATGGTGGAACCTGTTGGATTCTCCTCTTGGCCTCCTTCCACTCCTCTAAGGCCATCATTAATGTCTATGCTAATGGGACTGTCTTGGTCCAAGGCCCTCAGGCCAACCTTCACCTCTTTGATAGACGCTTGCCGTGCCTCATCAACTTCCTTTCCTCTCCTGCTGTCTCCCCTCCTCTGTCTTCGGCTACCTTGCCTCCACCCTCCCTCCCTCCCTGCCCCCTCTCGTGCTCCTTCACCTCCGCAGGGCGTACTGCTGATCTGTACCCCTCCCTGGAAGTCCTTCAAAGATGTCAACCTTCTCCACATTGCCACTCTTAACTCTCGCTCTGCCGTCAAAAATTCCTCTGATATCTGCCGCCTTCTTGAGGAACTGGACCTTGTCGTACTTGGTCTCACTGAGACATGGTTCAAGGCCAGCTCTGTCACCAGCTTTGACACACTCCTACCTGACGGTTACAAGATCCTCTCGGTGCCCAGGCCCAACCGTGCTGGGGGGGTGTGGCCCTTATCTTCCCTGAGTGGATTACTGCCACTGTTACTCCCACGCAGACCTACTCCTCTTTTGAATGTCTTGTCTGCCGACTCTCTCTCTCTCCTAGCCATTCCCTTACTGTGTCTACTATCTATCGGCCACCTGGTCAAATTTCCTCCTTCCTCTCCGAGTGGGCGGACCTCTCCTCCTCTCTCTTGGCCTCAACCACTCAACTCCTCCTTCTTGGAGACTTCAATATCCACTTGGATGCCTCCTGTCCCCCCTCTGGACTCTTTAACAACCTCTGCGACTCTCTCTCACTCTCTATTCTCCCGTCTGGGCCGACTCATTCTGCAGGGCACACTCTTGATGCTCTGATCTCTTCTGACCTTCCCCTCTCTGTCCCTCTATCCACTCCTCTCTCCTGGAGTGATCACTTTCTCCTCTCCTCCCACCTCACCTTCCCTACCCCACAGGCAAAGCCACCCTCATCACTGCCACCTTCCTTCTCGGTTATCCGACCCATGAAGCGTGTGTCAGTGATGCTTTAGCTGCCACCTTCTCGCCCCCTCCTCCCCCTTCGGCTGACTCCCACCCTGACACAGCCCTCTCCACTCTCCACTCTGCTATATCTGATACTCTTGATATCCTTGCCCCTGTCATGAGAATCCGCCTGATGCCCAAAGCCAAATGTAACTCCTGGTATGACTCGGATCACATCACCCCTGCACGCAAGTGCAGGGTGGCAGAGAGGAAATGGCATGCATCATGTTCATCCTCGGACAAACTGGCCTGTCGCCTGCTCCAAAGGCAATACCGGCTCTCCGTTCTCACCAAGAAGAGAGCCCTTATCCAAGCCCACATCTCTGCGGCATCTAACAATTTGGCCGAACTCTTTCAAATCTGCAAGGAGCTGGCCAACCCTGCTGCAGTCTCTACCTCTCCTGTCCCCTCCCAGTCCCTCTGCACGGCACTGGCCTCTCACTTCATTTCAAAAACTCAGGACATCCTGTCCTCACTCTCCTCCTATCACCTCCCCCACTCCATTCCCTGCTCTTCCTCTGGCCCTTCTGCAGCCACCCCTCCTCTCTCCTTCTCTGCCTTTCCCCTTTTTTCTGCTGATGAGGTTTCGAGACAAGTCCGATCTATGAAAGTGTCGTCAAAACAGGTCCACCCCTGTTCCTCCAAAACTATCAAGGACCACATCGACTCCTTGGCTCTGGCCCTTGCTGACTTCTGCAATCACTCCCTCGCCTCTGGAGTCTTCCCATCCCCTTTCAAACACTCCCTTGTGCACCCCCTTCTTAAGAAACCCTCCTTCGTCCCCTCCTGCCCAGCAAACTATCGCCCAATCTCTATCACTCCCTTCCTGGGCAAGCTCCTGGAGAAACTGGCCATCTCCCAGCTTAATCACCATGCTGAATCTGTCAGTAGTCTTCATGACCATAAGTCTGGCTTCAGAGCTGCCAGAAGTACGGAAACTGCTCTCCTGAACATCTGTGAGGACCTGCTCTCGAACCTCGACTCTAACACTCCATGTGTTCTCATTTTGCTTGATCTCTCTTCTGCCTTTGATACTGTCAACCACACCATCCTGCTCAACCGTCTCCGTGATAACCTGGGTATCACTGGTCAGGCTCTGGCGTGGCTGACCTCTTTCCTCTTCAATTGACCCTCTGAGGTCCAATTGGGGTGTTTCCTCTCTGACATCTTTTTCTCTACCTGTGGTGTCCCATAAAGATCCAACCTCTCTCCCTGGCTGTTCAACCAGTATCTGGCACTTCTCGCCCACTGCATCGCCGCTTTCTGCCCCAACTTTCAGTGCTATGCGGATGATACCCAGCTCATTTTCAGGCTACCCTCGGCCTCCTCTTCTCCTTCCCTCATCTCTGACTGTCTTTCTGCTATCCAGGAATGGTGTGCCACCAACGACCTCTGCCTTAATGCCAGTAAGACTGAGATTCTACTCATCGGCACACCCACGCCCTCCTTCCCTGCAGCTCTCTGGCCGGCCTCTCTTGGCCCTCTTCCTGCTCCTACCTGCAAGGCAAAAAACCTTCTGGTCATCTTCGACTCCACACTCTCCTTCTCTCCTCACATATCCGACGTCTCTAAGAAGTCACACTACCAGCTACACCTCCTCAGAGGTATCCTTCCTTTCCTCTCCTTCCCCCAGAGGCCCACTGTCTCTAGAGCCCTGGTTCTCTCGAAGCTGGACTACTGTAACAGCCTCTAAATAAATCTGCCTGCCTCTACTCTCCGCCCTTTGCAACTCATCCAGAACAGGACTGCGAGACTTGTCCTTGGCCTCAAGCCCAGGGACCGTATCTCTCCAGGACTGAAATCTCTACACTGGCTCCCAGTGACTGCGAGGATCAAGTTCAAAACCCTCTGCATTGTCCACAAGGCCTTCTGGGGCCTTGGGCCAGAATACCTTCAACTCTCTCTTCCTAAATATCTTCCTTCTCGAGCTCTTCGCTCATCCGCCTCCAACTCCCTCAGGATCAGCCGCTTCTCCAAACAACGAGTGGGGGCAGATCTCTCTCCGCTGCAGGGGCCTCCCTCTGCAACAGCCTTCCTTACTCCCTGAAACTTGAGGAGAACCATCTCCGGTTCCGGAAGCACCTCAAAACCTTCCTCTTTGCCTCTGCTTTCTCTCCCCCTCTCCCCTGCTACAATTACTGAAACTGCACTGAATCTGCAACTGGGCCACCCACCGTTCTCGGTACTTGCCCACCCACTCTCCCATGCACTGCCTCCCTGGCCACCCCTGCACTGCGGGACTGTGTCTGCATCCCTACAGCCCCCTTTCCCAGCTGTCTGCACTTACCTCGCACTTGCCATCAGCTGGCCCTTGTTATTTTTCCTGTATGCTAATTACCCTGTACTGCACTTTCCCCTCTCCCTTCCCCCTTGCACTTTTCCCTTCCCCTCTAACCATGCACTTGCGCGATCTGAATGACACCTGGCCTAGTAGGATGGTTGTCTGTCTCGCCTTGCCCCCCTCCGCCTCGTCGCGCCTTGAAACACTTGTGTATAGGCGCGTTACAAATGCCATATCATATCATATCATATCATACCTTTCACCCGTTGACAAAACAGGACGTGTCATCACATACCATTGTACACTACGAAAAATATGGTTACGATATCACTATAATGTGATGTACATTTCATACAAGAATGAGTCGCCATATGTATCGTTAAGATCAGTGTGTATAGGCCCATGTTACCAAATTACTATGAATGCAAGCAGACGTCCATGACCAAATGATAATGATGTGTTATTATATAGCACTTACGCTTAAGCGCTTTATATAGAAAAAATATACACCCAATACCACCCAACCTGTTACTCACTGCCTTAAGTGTGCCTGAAATAAACCTTTAATGAGAAATTATTGTATAGAATTCCAGAAAGACATATTATTTGGTATTCCTATTCTTTCCTATTTAGGGTCAGTGCTGAAAGTGTTAGACTTGTGGCACTCCTGTTCATGGTGCTGGCCACAGCCCAGGAGCTTGCATTACAAAAAAAAAATGTTTTTTTGGGGGGGGGGGGGATTTCGTTTTTAGTGGTCGCAAGAGAGACCACAGAGGTTTCAAGGGAGACCTCAGAGGCCACATTTGCAACCTCTGGCTACCCCTAAATGACGTCCCTGGGTAACACTCGTGTTGTCAAGAAACGGATACAATGCAATTGCGATTTCTTTCCTTTCCCATCCCTTTTGCTCCAGCTGCTATTTCTCTAACATGATGAACTTCCACTGTTAAACATCGCAATCTGAAAATAACAATGTCTTTAGATATATTGTACTTGCTGTTTCTCCTTCTCCGCAGTCAAGGGCGAGGGGGTTGTTATCATGAGATAAAGGGGGAGGCACATCCAGAATGTACTATCATCAAGTACAACAGGAGTATCAGCACTTAATGTATGTCACAGCAGTGTGTTGACGTGTAGGAGAAATGGCTAACAGTGCAGTCTTCTCTCTCTCGCGTTTAGCATAATCATAAAATAGCAATACATGATCTATTGAGGGAAGAACAAGTACGTATATCTTGCTGATGACGCAGGACAGAGTATTACAGCAGAGGCAGCGGAGGACATGTTAGGACTTCGCTTGGGGCTTTATGTAAATAAGTGGACAGTGGCGCACGCAGGTTACACTGATGAACATCAAATACGCACAATGGAAGGCCTGATTCACAAAGCTTTTGTTTGCGTGTCTAAGTGGGTGGCGAGTTCCAGTGCGTTTACTGTCTGCTATACAGAATCTGGAGAAAATCCACAAAAGGGCAACAGAATGCAAGTGCCTCTAAAACATACACCTTCAAAGCGTGTGCAGGATTTGCACTGCACGGTCCCATATTGGGGTGCCAGTGGATGGGTCGGAAGTGGATCGAAATCTAACTACTCGCAATTGCAAAGTAGGCGTAGCTAGAGCAGCTGCCAGGACAGCCGATAGAAATGACAAACACGCCCACAAACCACACAGGAAGACATTATACCCGAGGATACACTCTGTTCCAGTGATGGAGCAAGGGGAGGGTCAAGGGTGGCGGGCGCGGGTGTCCGCCCTCTGCCCTGGTAGCCAGTGTGCCTCCAACCTCCCGCTGGTGCCCTATTACCGCCCACCCTGTCACCAAAAGCTGCCTCCGCTACTACCCTGTTCCAGTATGGCTTGAGTCAGGGCTCAACATGTTTCACTTTCACGTCTTTTTGACACTTTCCTCAATGTATGTAATTCATCCTTTTTTTTGTTGTTTTTCTTCATCATTCCAACTCCTTGCCAGGGAACGTGTGAATCTGGTTGCAGTTGAAAATGGGCGTACATTCAAATTACAGAGGATGGATTTTTTAAAGAAAGTGATGTATCTTGGAGTGGCATCAACCTCAGGCAGGACACACAGGAACCACTCCAGAGCCAAGTATGTAGAAAAGGTAAGTTGCTTTATTGTTACAGTATTAGGTAAGTACTCAAAATCACAAGACATGAGACCCCAAGTAGCCTGAGCAATGGAAGGCCCAAGCAATGCAAGGGTCACTGCACGAGCTTAGCCAAGACAGCTCCCGTACCATTGATGAACACAATCAGGTCACCCCGATTCACTGTAAAAATAAAAAAATGACTGCATGACTGCCATGCAATGTAGACGAGGGTATAGGTTGAAGGCTGCCTTCACAGAATGGCAGAGCGGTATCAAGGCAGTGGAAGTGATTGACGTAAAAGTGGAGTTTGGGGGATAATGGAAGTGGGATGGGTCATACAGCAAATAAAATTTGGCACGCGGGCGGTGGTGCTGGAAACTCAAAAGGAGCACGGGAAAGTCCAAGCCTGTGCTATTACCTTTCTGATAGGTTGACACCATTTCACCCAGTGTTTTGGCTTGTGCAGGCCCTATGTCGCAACATTCCAACGCTTCTGCTATTACTTTCCCTGTTCTAAAGAGCACATTTTGCCCTGAATGGGCCAAATCTTTTTAACGTATTATGTATGGTCTTCCACTGAGGTACATGGTTTTACAGTCATGCTCCAACTGTGGCATCAGCTTATAGTTCACTGCCTCTGGATAAAAAGACCAGTATCACCTCCTTCCTCAATTGCAATTGCTCTCAATTGAGCAACTCTAACTCGTTCGGCAACTTACTTTGTGCTGTTTTTGCTATTTTGTTTGTTTTTTCTTTGAGACATCATTAGCAACGTTTGGCACACACCTCTCGCGTTCTTATGGTTTACCACTGAATAATGACCCACACTAAGCTAATTGGGTTAAAGCCTAATTGACTGTATTCAATCATTTTTCACTTATGCTAATTATGTACTCATAACTATGATGATAGCTTCTCATGATGAAAATGAAACCATATTGCAAAGCTGCACTCTATAGCGTCTGGAAATATTGATCAAGCTATGCAGGGATATACCATTCTCTGGTATGCTATGCCATGTATGTTGTGCCAGTTAGTATTTGTATACTACACCGTTGACATTTAAATGACTGCTTATATGTATATGCTTCTCTGTGTGGTATTCAACAAGCACAGCAAAATGTATTTTGCAACACGGTTCCATTGGGATTTTTACAGCTCAACGGTGTGGTACTGTAATGGGGCAAGAGGAGAGGGGCTCCTCATTACAGGTCGGGCGGTCCGGAATTAACAGTGGCGGTAAACCCGCCGCCACTGTTAATTCTGGACCGCCCGATCCCGAGTCCTGCAGGCGGGAGGTGATCTTCTCGCCAGGTCTGACCTGGCGGGTTTAACACCGCCCGCCTGCAGGCGGACGTGGAAACACTGGCACCATCACGAGATGGTGCCGGTGTTTCCACTTCCCCATTCCCATTGAGTCCTATAGGACTCAATGGGAATGGGGATTAACACCATTCCGCCTCCGTGACTCCCGGGACACCGGGGCTGTAATGCCCTGGTCATTCCGGGAGTCACGGAGGCGGAATGGTAATACGAGTCCGGCGGTAACCAGGTGGTTTTACCGCTGCGGTTACCGCCGGATTCGTAATGAGGCCCAATGTATTCAGATGTCACACTACACTCTGCATCCACCACAGAGATCTTTAGAGTCACGGGGCCAAATTCATCCATGCAAAGATTATCCAATATCAACCAAGAAGAACACTAAGATTTAGTGATAAATCACTACTAGAGACTAAACTCTGGAATACTTTGCCAAGAAAATACTCACAGTCCAGGATCACCTTAGTATCAGAAACCTTCTAAAGAGCTGGCCTTTTAATGCCGCATGGACTAGGATTCCACCCAGTAATCAGACTCCGTATATTCCATTTTGTGTTTACTAGCAATCTGGCCCTAAACCTACAGAATAGCCTTTGTCATACAACTAGGGACATAGAGCCATTGAAGTTCCCATACACCACCATTCGGGCCAAAACGATAGTTTCACCTGTGGGTTTCCCTTAGAGTACCAGACTTGCAGTCACATCGAAGTGTGTGCCATGCACTCTCCCTAATTCCGACACATTGATCCAAGTGACACACCATGAACTGCACCAAGTTGAGAGTGGTGCCTGGGCACCTGCGCAATCTGGACAATGTAGCATATTTTCTTATTTTATAAATAATAAAGAGGAGGCCTAAAATAATACAATGTTAAGGGCCTTATTGCTCGGTGATCTACATTAAAATGACATGTCTGCACATATAAATGAACAAATGAAACACAATTAGCTGAAGTGAAAGAGCAGAATCAAAGTGTATCGTAAAATCTATTCTCACGCATAGGCATACATGAAGAGTTAAGGGACTCAAATCCAATGGGAACTAGAAAGAAAATAATTGCGGGTTATGGCCAGGCTAGAGAGAGTTTAATGACCATCCCAAGATGCATTTAATGTGTTCAATATCAGCTTTGAAAGCATGAGAAAACATACATGTTGTCTTCAGTTGTGAACTAATGTCACAAGGCCTTGCCTCAAGGAGATATTGCTTGCTATATTTTACAGCACCTAATCTTTTAGCCTTTGAAGAGGTCAGCAGAGGAGGTCACGGGCACTTAGATGCATGGCATCTGCCAGCTTTGGATTAATTAAGGTTAACGTTCACTGTAGATGAGCACAAGCAAGACATGTTATTGTGAATAGGGGTGACTTGGAGAAAGACTAGTTAGACAATGTGTCATTTTGACCCTCTTGAGGAGAGCTCCTGCAAGTTCACACTAGCGAAAACTTAATGCATTTCTTGTTTGTTTTTCATAGGACATTTATTGGGCCTGCGGGTGGAACGGTCCTACTAGCCTTGTACATTCAGATCGTGCAAATGCAGGTTATTTATAACATGATTGGTTTAAAAAACGACATTAAACCTTGCATTGTGAAGAAAGCGCTGACTGATTTCAGCTTTGATATATAGTAGATAAAAGCAAGCTCTATCAGAAAATGTTAACAGAATTCTATGCTACCATTATTTGCTGCCATTTCAGTGAAGGTTTCTGCAACAAGACTCTTACAACAGTGGAACCCCCTTATTTGACCCTGGGATGATCACCTGTCAATTCCATTCTTGAAACTCATTCAGGCTTTTTCTCTTCCAAAATGCACCAACAATAAAACAATCGTAGGACAGCCTGATGGGGGAGCTCATTATAGCCATTGAAGAATGGAAATCTTTGGTAGATGAACTCAGCACATTAATGCTGTGATGACTCAACTTCCGGGTCAGCAGTGGTTCAGGGATGAATATCAGTTTCTAAACCATCAATCAGCTCCAAACCTCTATTACACCAGAAGGGATCTGAACAGATTGGAACACAAATAAATTATAAACCTCATTGTCCAAATGTGGTAACGTGGACGAACGGCAGGCTTATCTCTGCAAAGTCGTGGATCTTTAGTTAGTTGCAAAACAGCAAAAATACAAATATTACCCAATGATGAAAAAGGGGCTGTCCAATCAAGGTTGTATACAAATTTCCACGTTGTTATTATTACAACAGACAGTTCTAGCACATCACAAAATACAGCCCACCCTATAAAGTTTCATGAAGGAAAGGGATGCACTCTGGGTACTGACAGGAGGGTAGTCAGTAAAGGAATCAGTCTTCACTGTTCAAGGTTACATGTTTTAACACCAAGTGAGCAAGGGGTTGTAAATGTCCCTAGGGGCCTTCGGAGAAGGACCAGGGGGGCAACACCACAATGTACCTGGTGCTTGAGATTACCTTGATGTTCAACACCGTCGAGTCAGTTCCAGGACACTTTGGAGCTCCTATGACAGAGCTGAAGATGGGAGACAGCTGCGGGTATCTGGAAGCAGGCAGTTCGGCAAGCGAGACTGGATGGATGGCTGCAGGCAGGCCTACATGGTTGCTCTGGGTCAATAATCATTGTCCCTGTGCTGGTTGGCAGTCCTGAAATGCTGGTTGAGGCGTCTTGGATGGCTTTATTGACAGCAGTGTAAGAACAGTCAGTGTTGCAGCGGGTCATAGATTGAGGGCTTGACTGCCTCGAAAATGTCCTTAAAAGATGGACGCTGGTTGATACTTGTTGTGGCACTCCTCCTAGCTTCTCTGCAGGGCTTGCGTCATCCTTTTACGGTTAACGGCCCAAAGCTGAGAAGAGTGTTTGCAGGCAACGGCCCTTTCCTTTATTCAGAGACTCTCTGGCACTTCCCAGCTAGCAAGCCTGCTAGCAGAAGCTAGCAGGGCATGCTGTGTACTGGTTCTGGAGCTACTAGAAGTGACCTCTGAGTCAGGTATCTCCCTCTGTATCCTGGGAGATATTCAGGGGGGATCTTGCTTCCCTCTTGGAAATGCTGGCCTTCTTACACTGGCGGAAGCTTTAAGGCTGACTGTACCTTGAGCCTGGGTCCAAATGAGTCCTTCTTCATACTCCTTTCGATGTCATTTGATGATCTGCCATAAGAGGGCTCAACCCTCTTTTAAAAACCAAATGGGCCCCAGTGCTTGGTGCAGATTAAGCCTACCTTAACGAATCAATCCTGGGTGCCCACCAATGATATTCTGTTATGCGTGAGGTCATAACCAGAGTGCTTTGTGACAGGAAAGGGAAGGGGTGAAAACATGTACTCCTAAGCCCCACCCATCCTCCTGTCTGTTGTGTATCAAAGTGTCTCTCTGGTTAATTGAGCTCTCCTGACTCCTGATCAAAGCACAGGTCTCCCTTGAAGTTTGTGGCAAGAACACACACTTTCTGTCTCCCTCAAATCACATTCTTCTTCCCTCTAAAAGGGGGACACCCTGCAGGGGTTTCCTACTGTAAACAGTTGTCCCAGACATTTGATTTGATTTTGATTTTGAGTAAAGTATAACGTGCACCAGACAGAATAAACCGTATTCTGTCTGGTGCAGGAAAGCAAACCTGTGAAAATAAAAAAGGAGAAGCAGGCATTCTCATTCTAGTAACGTTCCTCAATTATTTAAATAGAAATGTTTGAGTCTCTTTCTGAAGAGGTCCAAAGTTTCACACTTTCTATCTTCAAGTGGAAGTTGATTCCAGACTTTAGGACCATAGGCCCCAAAGCTTCTGTCTCCTCTCGAGACGCTTTTTTGTTCATGGGGTGCAGATCAAGAGTTTATCCTCTGAGCGTAGCTTCCTTCTTGGCTGGTATAATACAATAATATCAGTCAGGTTGCGGGGGCATGCCCTTAAGCATTTAAAAACTAGGCATGCCATCTTAAATTTAACTCTGTCCTCCACCATCAACCAGTGGAGGGATCTTGGCATTGATGATTGATGATACATGATCCCATTTCCTCAGGTTTCCAATTACTCTTACTGCTGCATTCTGTGCTCTTTGGAGTCTATACATTTGTTTTTGAGGGATTCCTGCTAACAAACTATTGCAGTAGTCCAGGTGGGGGTTAGTCATTACCCCCACCACAACTGCCCTGTCTTCCATTGGGGTATACAGAAGTATATTTCATAATGATTGCAGTGCAAAGTGAACTGTTTACTGCAATTGTTCCCCCAGAATCATGACATGACATCCACTGCCATTCATACAGACGAGTAGGAGCTAGCTTCAAGCTGACACATTGCATATTAAAATGGTGTTTCCTGCCCTTTGTTAGTTCTGTGAATAGGCCTCTTTGCAGGACTGCTTCAGTTAACTCATCAGTATGCACTGCCACCACACAGAACTTAACAATAGGCAGGGCAGATCCATGGAGCCTTTGCTATTTTAATTAGGCTGGCCATGGCCAGAGGAAGGTGTTGCCTTGCCCCTTCTTGAGATGCTTTGATGTACCCATGCTGTCACATTCCAGCTGAACATGACAGGAGGACTGCGCCGGGAGGCTGTGCCCCCCAGATGTCACTTGACTATGTGTTTGTTGTGAGGTGAGCATTTGGAAATGTGTGCGTATTAGCCACACACATTTCCCTGAGGTGTATCTACCAACACTCCATTTCTTTCAAAAGAATATCAAAGCAGCCCAGGCAAGTGAACACGTCATGTGTGGATGGTCAAATTCCTCACAAATGCCTAGTTGGAGTTGTTCACACTGTGTTCTATATACATGCTCCTAACCTTATTTACAGTTATGCTTATTTATTTTCCACACGTATGGCATCTTTGTTCAAACTGCAAATGGAACCCAGTGAAGTTACTGCTGGCATTTGGTGCCCTTGCATGATGGCTGTGGGGTGTTCTTAATGATGTACCTTACCTATTCATGATGTGTCAATCCTTTATCATTTCAAATCTTCATTCCATTTCTTAAAACTACTTGCAAACCCCAGATGACTTCTCCTGCCTCATCATGAATTCAGTTCTCAGACACTCAGTGTGCTGAGCCCAAAGAAGCCCTTTGAATTCTGCTAAAAACAAACAACCCACTGGTTAATTACCACCAACATGCAGGTAAACATACAGAAAAATTGAACAAATGTAGAGCAACAATTACCATGATACAGACAAACGTTAGTGCTACTGACAGCAAAGGATGAACAGGACACAGAGGGTGAAAACATTACAGGCCACCTGGCACAAAATAATGTGCACATTGTCCCAAGAAGAAAATGTTCACATATACAACAACCTAACTTCAAAGAACTGTGCAACTATATCACTGCTCACTTCCATGATAGAGTTCTTCTTGACAAAAACCTCTATAGTAAAACCCAAATAGCAAAGAGAACAAACCCCCAACAAAGCACCCTTACAGTCACTTGGAGCATTCCACCCATTCTCCAGAGATGAATTCACAAGCACAGTCAGTGATATTAGCTTAGCTAAATCATGTGAAGATCCTTGCACAACCAACAACTTCAAGCGTTTAACCCGGAAACTTGGGCTTGCCTCCCTCTTCCAATTACCCCTTAATTTATCAACAGAACAAAATAGAGTTCTGCAGTGCTTTAAAACCACACATGTTAATCCTGTATTAAAAATAAAAAAAGCAAACCCTGTAAACCATGCAAGCTACCACCTAATCTCCAACACCCCTTCACCGTAGAAAACCTGGATAAATTAATCTACAGTTTTTGAACCACATGAGGACCAATTATATCATGTAAGAATTGCAAGATGGATTTAGACATTTGTGGGGAACTAAATCTGGGCTGGGACGATAGGTCTGCGGAAACATGTTTGTCTTGACAGGAAGGCAACGCAGAGCAACACAAGTTTGAATCCCGGCCTGCACTTAGAGACGGGTCTATGGTATAAAATATGAATTAATTCATTCATTCAATCAACTATCGCCGCCATCTAGGTCACAATAAACAAGGCGCTGGCACACCAAGTGCACTCATCCATCTGGATACCTTGAAACCATTCATTACCATCAACCACAAAATCATTCGAAGAAAGGCTTGTGAACATCGATTGGAAGGGTGACATTATTACATCTGTACAGCACTGAGAACACCAACCCTTGACCCTTTAAATTCCCTATCAATGTCACCTTCCAGATACCCAAGGCGTCTAATCTCTCTACACTGCTCAAATTATCTACAAACCTTTTGTGAGCCTTAACCTTTCAATTACCAGAATTCGTCACCATCATCACATGGATAGACCCATGGCGGAAAAACCAATCAATTACAAATCAAATCAGTAAAAAGAAATGAATATGTGATATGTGATTCCATGATATCCCATCTCACAACCACCTTTTGGCCTGAACAAATAAGATCTGGATCACAGCACAGGTCAGAAAGACTATATTCATTATGGAAACTCCCTCACCTTTAAACCCTAAATTAAAGCAATGTTGAGGAGCTGCTTCTTCAATCAAGACCCACCTTTGCATCATACACTACCTCATATTCGGATATAGAGACATGGCAGTCATCAGCCTAGTACTCTCAGGGCGGGATTATGCCAACATTTCCATTCCTCGTTAGAATCTCAGGGGGGTGGAGGGATATATGCATCCTCTATTAACAAATGCAAAATACAGCAGCAGGCCTCTTCCTAGAACTGAGAAGATGAGAGCACACACACCCAGCACTCCAGACCCTCCACTGGCTTCCAATAAAATGCAGAATTCTGTCAAAAACGCTTTGCATCACCCATTGAACAATGCACGGCACAGTCCCAGAATCCAACAAGAAGATCTTTATCCGATAATGCATGTCAGAATATGCAAATTCAGCCATGCAGCCCTAATAACAGTTCCTAGCATTGTCCAAGCATTGTCCAAGGGTCCTTTTTCTCATTCCTAGCAGCCAACTAATTGTAATACGATGAACAGGTGACCCTATAATTCTCTAAGACCAGCTGACCTTGAGGAAAATACTAAAAACCCCTCAGACCACAACAGAATATGGGCAATCCAAATATTCAGACCTAAATAGATAGGTACAAAGCACACTTAGCTTTATAGAACTGAACACTGCTGAGGCCCGGCTCTATTGATATTGTCTTGGACATTCGTATTCCTCCATGACAGACAAAGAACATCAACAGTGAAAAGAGAGGGTCTTCTCTCACACTGAACTGAACTACAATGAATAGCACAAATCCTATATTTCTTTATCAATTTTTAATCAACACTGGTGCAGCCTGACACGTGTTTCGAGCTTCATGCTCTTCCACTGAGGCTGCATTAACACAATAAATATGTAATTGGACAGACAGAACAAATTATGTTGCATAGGTAATAAATAAAACAGTAGTCACCCAGCCCAAGAAACAGGGCAACAACAAGAAGTTTTTGACACACCACCAATTTAGATTGCACAGTATATGGTGGGAAACACATGAATTAAATGACATTTCAGTAAAACAAAAAATTCAAACGAAAAATTAACAATGATCACCAACAATTGTAAAAAAGGATATCATGTGGAGAGAGAAAAGGAAAAAGAAAACAACACAATTATTTAGCTAAAGGAACCTCTTAATAGCAACGGTAATCAGCCAATAGTCCATGAGTTATAAGGGAAATACATGATGGTACCTATTCTGGTGCTTTATTTCAGGCCGGAACCAATCATTTGTCCTTGCTCCCTTTGGGTCAAATTAGCCATGGCGGTCCTAAATTTACGCCCCTGATGCCTTCTCAGTCTTCTAACTGAGGGGCCCATTTCAGAATAATGTGATTATTCAGGTTTTATTCCTTGTTATTACACATCAACGTTGACAATGCATTTTTGCGGTTCTTCTCTATTCACCAATGTAACCTTCAATTCTGCACATACCCATGCCTATATCGCGTGGTTGTGCTTTCACTCTGTGCTTATTTATCAATTTTGCCAATCTGGCTCAACCACTAGTTGATTAATGAGGTTTCATAATTGCATCCAACATTCCGCCCTCAACATTCAGCAAGGGAGTTTTGCGTTCACTATTATTTCACAACAACACTGCTATTTCCACACTCTGGGTGAAACCAAACTGAATTAGTCTCATTCAGGGACCACACACATAGGACTTTTTAAGACTTCCTCACAAACATCCACCAAGTAGAAATAGGTGAGATGGAACTGACTGGAAACTACCACCACGTCAGAGTCACCATGAAGAACAGAAACAAGGACAAGGAGAATGCCCCTGCTTTGATCCATACACCTCTAACCCCAACAGCCTCCATGAAACTACCCTCTTCACCTTTTCAATATCTTGCGACTTTACATGATATGCAAACATCCACTACTCTTCACAGATGTCTACAACACTTCCTATATGGCACTAATCACTTCAGAGCCATGCAGATCTTTCTCGGTACACCCCAACACAGCTAGCACAACCTAAGACAACTACACCCACAACATCCAATATTTAAGGTTTCTCACTCGTCTCTTCCTCTCCTCGCTATACACACCTTCCACAACCTCTCTTTCAGAACCATGCAGCAATAAGCCATTTAAATGAACGATGCTGTGCAGTACAAAACTATGTTTGATTGCATTACATTACAGAACGTGTTTATTATTATGCTTGTGTGTGTGTTTGCCTGTCATCAGGTGCATGTTATTTGCATGTGTGTACCTGTCATTACATGTATTTGTATTGAGTGGGTGGGCTTCTCTGTGTCTGTGCGTATATACGGTTTACAGTGTGGTTTTAATGTGGTAATTTGTGGCAGTCTCTACAGGTATACATGTACAGGTATACATGATATGATGATATGATCTGATATGACATGCATAACGCGCCTATACACAAGTGTTTCAAGGCGCGACGAGGCAAGGGCGGGGGAAAGGAGGGAAGACAGACAACGATCCTACTAGGCCAGGTGTCATTCAGATCTCCCAAGTGCATAGAAGGGGAAGGGGAAAGTGCAGTACAAGGGATACTAGAATAGATAACAATAACAAAAGAACAGCCAGTAGCTGGCAAGTGCAGGGGTAAAGGGTAAGTGCAGGCATCAAGTGTCAAGTGCTGGTAAAGGGAGTGTAGGGACACAGAAAAACAGTCCCCAAGTGTGGGGTTGCAAGGAAGGCAGAGCAGGTGTGCAACTGGTGGGTGAGGGGACCTGGACCCGAGATCAGAGGGTGGCCAGGTAGCCAGTGCAGTGTCAGTTTCAGCCAGGAAATCAGCAGGGGAGAGGAGGAGAGAAAGCGGAAGCAAAGAGAAAGGTTTTGAGGTGCTTCCAGAACCAGAGATGGTTCTCCTCAAGTGTCAGAGGGGCAGGAAGGCTGTTCCAGAGGGAGGCACCAGCCGAAGAAAGAGATCTACCACCGACTCGTTGCTTGGAGAAGTGACTGACCCTGAGGGGGCTGGAGGCGGAAGAGCGAAGAGCTCGAGAAGGAAGACATTTAGGAAGTGAGAGTTGAAGGTATTGAGGCCCCAGACCCCAGAAGGCATTGTGGACAATGCAAAGGGAGCCAGTGCAGATATTTCAGTCCTGAGGAGATACAATCCCTGGGCATGAGGTCAAGGACAAGTCTTGCAGTCCTGTTCTGGATGAGTTGCAGAGGGCGGAGGGTGGAAACAGGCATATTTAGAAAAAGGCTGTTGCAATAGTCCAGCCCAGAGAGAACCATGGCTCTGGAGACAGTGAGCTTCGAGGAAGGAGGTTGCATGTGTTTGCCTGTCAGAATGTGCATACCTCTCACTGTGTGTGTGCCTGAAACTGACTTTTTTGTGTGTGAGGGAGTCTGCCACTGCCTGTGCCTGCATTACATGCTGTCGTTGTTTGTGCCTGTTACTGTGTGTGAATGAATACTTGTGTGTACACCTAACACAACCGTATGTATGAATGCCTGTCACTGAGTGTCACTCTGCATTGCATGCTTTCACAAAAATGTGAGAACTGCTCTGCTGCTAACAAAGAAGCACCAATAGAATTCTATGAGATGGTGGTGTCCACTCTGGAAGGTCTGAAACCACATTTTACCTCAAGATGCCCAAACAAAGAAGAATATCAGTTTAAACAAGAGTTTTAACACAGAGAGCAGTGCAAATGTGCCGTAATTCCACACTCCCTCGGGTGATGTCTTCATGGCACCATAATTTGAACTTTCCATCAAACAATATTTGGTGTGGATTGAATGAATATTGCATAGGTTCATGGTTGGGAAAAATGTTCAACTACACATCAGGGTAGAATTTGGACCAGACGGCTGCCTTTATGTTGCTAGGGATCTGTGGAGTTTGTCACTGTGGATATCTAGCTACCTGTTTTTGTGTCACTCTGTGTCTCCATTCGAATGTTTTACTATTTTTGTGTTTGTCTGTGTGTCTATTTCAGGGTTCCGGTCATTCTGTCTACACAATGCATCACTGTGTGTACTTTCCACTACTGAAGGTTAATGGCTGTACGGTTTGTATTATGCGGAACCTCTGGCATTGCGCTAGGCAACTATCCCGATTTACAGCCCACCGTGTGTTTTGTCAGAGTGTCATTTAAAAAAATGCATATACCAAGTCTCAATGGCTTTCTTAAATGAAGTTGCAGGATATATATTTAATTCTGCACCTCAAAAACAATGTTGCCAAAAACTTCATAATTTTAAGTACAGGAGAGATATGTTTGGCTACAGCAGTGAGGTGAATTCTGCACTCAGATCCACCACACTCCCTTCCCTGAGTCAACCGGAAAAAGCGCTGGAATTGGGCCGGATTTCCGTAGATTCTGAATCCTCAAAACATTTCTCCAGATTCCTGACGCCAGAGAAAACCAAAAGCCTAAGCTACCTCTAAGAAGTGCACATCAGGGGTCAGCTGATCCCAGTATTCAAAACCTTAATTTCCGAGACCAGAAGCGCTCTGCTCCGGTTTGTCTTTTACTTTATTACATATATTTTTTTTAACATTTAAAAACAATTAACCTTTGTTTGAAAGAGGCTCAACATTGTTTGGGTAATGGGAGGTGGCTATGATCTGTGGCATGTCCCTTTAAAGGTTTGAGTGGTGGATGACGTATTATGTTAAACGGAGGATAGCACAGGTGCAAGGCGATGGCCTTGAAAGCAAGAACGCCCAAAGCAGGAGAGGTTTGAATCCCGGATCTGTGCTTAAAAACTGACGGTATTAGGCGTGTTATGAAAAAAAAAATTAAATTAAAAAGGTTCCTGAAGTTGAATGTTGTTGGGTAAAATGTATATAGGCAGGCACGTGTAGGGTGCATTTTCGTCTATCTCCATTTCTTTCAGTCTTGATAATACAGTTGTAAAACAGAGATTAGTTTAGGCTCAGATTCTATGGCAAGACTGGAGGCGAACATTATGCTTCAATTTCTTTTATTACTACTCCTCAGCAGTTTCAACAAACCAATAACAAAATACTGTAAAATGTACAAAGTGACTTTTCTTTTCTCAGAACTACAATCCCCATAGTCTCTGTAGTCCATCTCCATCCATTCCATGCTCAGCTATGACCACATCCTGTTCCTGAGCTCCTCCTCTTCTTTTACTGCTCTTGAAGCAGATAAGTACCAATTTTACCACCTCCTATGTTTAGATGCTAAATGACTGGGTTTAGATGTTAAATGACAGTCTATAATCGTGTTAGCACAGGAAAGATTGCGTAGGCATGAGCAGGAATAGGGGCACAGCGCAGCCCGTGTGATACGCTAGAATAGTTTGTAACTAGATATATTTGCAAGTTAGCTTTGTGTCGTATACAGCTAAGCGGAGCGACCAGAGCGGTCCAGGGCCCCATGCTCTATCAGGACATAACCGGTTTAGGATACAAGAATAGGGTCCGCAGCGCTAGGGGTTTAGTGCCTCTGCGGACCACTGCAGAAGGCGTATTATGGCGGCTTACCGAGCGAAGAGCACTCCAGCGCCCACCCTTCGGGAGGTGGAGCCAGAGCCTTTTTCGGAGCTGCATGTGCCCGACCGCGAGAGGCAACAGCGCTCCGGCCCCCTCCCTTGGGGAGGCGGATCCGGAGCTCTTTCTGGAAAGCCATAGGCACATTGAAAGTGCATATCTACGAGACAAAGGAGCCGGGCCACGGCGGTGATTATAATATTCTAAATAAGCACATAAAAGGATCGTAATCCTACACACTGCACGCCGCAGCAGCAAGGACTCGCACAGAAGCTCCTGTGAAGCGGAGCGCGGCATGAGAGGAGAGCTTTACCTCATCTCACCAACAGAGTCAATTAAGCCTAGTTAACGCTCAGAAAACCTTGCATAATTGGCATATTAAAGACATACAGCTTGATTGGGCAGTGGAGATAATAGTCTGGTGCAGCCACAGTGTATATTAAAAATAATAATTAAAAAAATATATTTTAGAGATACACAAGCATCAGGCCAGTGACGTGGGCGTGCCCAGACACCTTCACTGGTAACAGGCACACAGCACACTCTCAAGCATGTCGGAGTTGGAATGGAGCTAGGAGGAGCAATCCCTGGACCTCGCAGCCAGCTTTAAGGAGGTGCTAGGTAGTTCACTGGTCGATGCAATGGCACAGGGGGTGAGACCCCTGAAGGAAAGACTAGAGACACTGGAAGCAATGCTGAGCAAGCCTACAGATGGCACCACCAGAGGGACAGAATTTACCCCCATCAAACCTTGAGAAGCAAGGTCTAAGGGCGGTAATAAGGCCCAGAAGAGGAAACCCTCTCACAACCCCCAGGGCCCATCGGATGGGGTGACAGAAATGGCCCCAGAGGCTGCTTATGCCTTCGCAAAGCTCAGAGAGCCTAATTGCAATGGCAGACAGTGCCAAGCCACAGTACCCCCACTCCTGGGGAAGACATTGGTGGAGGAGATGACCCTGGCTCGGAGGAAGAGCCAGCAGACGGACACCCGTCCTCACAAGATGAAGAAGAGACAGTGGAAGAAGACTGGGCTAAGCCCAGTGGTGGGAAGAAAGCCCGCAAGGAGAAACACCTCGAGGAGGTGCAAGAGGATATGTTCGATCTGGATAGTATCCGGAACCCGAGGTCTTTGGACAGGCAATCGTCACCCAGAGTGGCACAGTATATGACCATACGATTGAGAGAAGCCCCCGACAAAGAGGTTAGATAGTGGCTTCATGCAGAATGCCCAAGGCCAGACCTTCCAGGTAAGGTAGCGGAAAGCCCCAAATTCAACCCCAAGATGCAAACCTTTGTATCCAAGACCAGTAAGGGAATAGACAGATCATGGAAGAGTTGCCAAGAGAAAGTTCTGGACTTAGCAGGCCCACTAGCTAAGATCATGGACCTAGGCGAGAGAGCTAAAGATACGGGGGAAGAAGTAGACCCCGACGCCCTTGCAGGTTGGGCAAATAGAGCAGTCTGTTTAATGGGCAACGCCAACTGTGCGATTGCCTCAGAAAAGAGAAGAGGCTTACTGCTGAAAATAGATCCCAAGCTCAGCGACCTAGCCTCATACGAGGCAGGGGAAGCAGCACAAGGGTTCCTGTTTGGCGAGACCTTTGGGAATGAAATGGGCCCGTTTGTTGGTTTCTATACCTCATTGGAGAAGGCACAAGTTTCCATCTGGAAGATCTTCCATAACAGAGTTTTTGCCGGGAACGGTCACCACAGGGGTTGTGGGGCTGGTCGAAATCAAGGAGGCAGAAGGCCCAAGAATCCCAGAGATCAATACTGGGAAAACAGGCAGCAGGATTCCTTCTTCCCGGCCAGGGGATGTTTCCCCAGTGGACGCAGAGGGAGAGGATCCGGCAGATGACAAGGATAGGGAGGACTGGTATGTTTTGGCAAAACAGGCGCACGTTTTCCAGCGATGCATGGATATTGCAAACAGTGAAGGTTCTGCAGCTAGAATTTATAGAGTCACCAGTTCAAGCACGCAGGCCACAGCAGCAGTGCTTAGCAACCGCAGAACAGAGCTGCTTAGAACACGAACTGACACAGCTCGTCCTGAAGAACGCCATAGAGAGATGCCCGAGGAAACCCAGTTTTTTGGGCAATATGTTCCTAGTACACAGGAAAGAGATGGTCAGACCTGTAAAAAACCTGAAGGAACTAAACAGCTGGGGAGTCTACCGCCATTTCAAGATGGAAGGCATACACCATTTCTGAGACTCCTTCAGAGAAGGAGACTGGCTGACAAGGCTACACCTGAAGGACGCTTTCCTGACAGTCCCAGTTTTAGAAGAGTACAGGACATTCCTGGCTTTTCATTGGAAAGGACAGTGTTGGCAATTCAAGATGCCCTTCGGTCTTGCATCAGCTCCCTGGGCTTTTACCAAGCTGATGAAGCCCGTGGCTGCAGCAATCCAGGAGAAAGGCATAAGATTGATCATATACCTAGACGACCTGCTGCTGCTAGCCGAGGACCAAGAGACACTGGTTGACCAGACAGAATGGGTGCAGAACTGCTCTTATCTCTGGAATTTCTGGTGAATGTGGAGAAATCAAACACCACCCCAGCACAAAGGTTGGACTTCCTAGGGTTCATTTTAGACACCAGGAAAGCCACAATAGAGCTTCCAGTGAGGAAAATGTGAGACATCAAGAGAGAAATGTGAGGATGTCTGCAGAAACAAGTTGTGTTTCTCAGAGTACTAGCGAGGACTGTGGGGCTACTAGCAGCCTCCATTCAAGCCATATTCCGAGGGCCCCAACATTATTGTGCGCTAAAGAGGCTGAAGATCAGACACTGGCAGCAGGGCTTGGGATATCATCAATTAGTATCTTTGGATCGAGTATCCGTGACAGAACTGGAATGATGGTTGAAGAAAATAAATGCCTGGAATGGGCAAGCCATTTTTAGAGATCAACCAGACCTGATCATAAAGTCAGACGCCAGCTGCCTAGGATGGGGAGCACGATGTGGGGACCTACAGAAAGGAGGGAAATGGAGTGAAGAAGAGCTTTGCCTTCACATACACTGTCTGGAGCTGTTAGCAGAATCCTTCGCGATCAAAGCCTTCACGAAGGGAAGAATGAAATCATGGGTGTTGTTGAAGATGGACAACATTTCAGCTATCCGTTATATAAATCACCTGGGCAGCACAAAATCCAGAATGCTAGCCGAGGTGGTGAAAGATTTTTGGCATTTTTGCCCCAGTCAGAGACTTCAGTGATGGTAGAGTATCTGCCCGGAACGATGAACGTAGTAGCGGACTGGAATTCATGCTACCTCACAGACTCCAGCGATTGGAGGCTGGATCCAACAGTGTTTCAGATGCTGGATGAGAGGTGGGGCCCATTGCACATAGACCTTTTTGTGTGTCGTCTCAACACACAAACAGCCAACTACTTTAGCTGGAGGCTAAATCCAGGGGCACAAGGAATGGACACCTTCCTACAGGAATGGTCAGGCATGCCACACTACGCTTTCCCCCCTTCATGATGCTGAACAGAGTTCTAGCAAAGTGTCGGAGGGAGAGAGCAGAACTGCTGTTAATAGCACCACTGTGGAAGTCACAAGTGTGGTTCCTGACTTTAATGGAACTAGTGGTGGACCTGCCGAGAGTTCTGCCAGAAGGAGACCAACTGCTCATGGACCCAGTTGGATCATATCACCCTCTGAGAGTGAGAGGGACACTCCTGCTCATCGCGTGCAGGATATCGGGAGATGTTGGGCGCTGCCAGGCATTTCGACGCAAGCTGCAAAGCTTATTGCAGAATCCTGGGCTCCTTCCACTAGGAGGACCTACGACGTGGCTTGGGCCAAGTGGATTAACTGGTGCAAAGGGAGAGGTTTTCATCCCATTTCAGCCCCTGTAGTAGTGATCCTGAACTTCCTAGCGCAATTATTGCAGGACGGGAGAGCGTTCCACACGATAGATGTGTACAGATCAGCGATCTCAGCAGGTCATTTGCTGATCGAAGGCGTACCAGCTGGAGAACATCCAGCCATAGTGAGGCTTATACGGGGTGTCAGAATTAAGGTCCCTCCAGAGCCTCGATATAATACAGTGTGGGATGTTGCAGCAGTCCTTCGACTTTTAGAAGACTGACCGTCAAACAGATATTTATCCCTTAAGCAGCTGTCAGGTAAGCTGGCGATGCTTTTATGTCTAGTGTCTTGTAAGTGCGTATCAGATGTCAAAGCGCTAGAGATAAATAGGAGATCCTTTGGTCCGGAAGGAGTAACCTTCTCGATAGTCAGAAGGACTAAGACAGAGACCTCTTCAGTACACTACCCATATTTTCCGAGCTGGAACAAATGGTGTGTAGCGAACTGCATCAAAAAGTACGAGCTCAGGACAGCTGAGCAGAGAGCAGCCGATACCATGCAGTTGCTCATAGCTCGAAGGAAGACTTTTCAGGCTGTATCTACAGCCATCATTGCTAAATGGGTAAAAGAAATTATGCAAGCAGCGAATATTGATTTGGAAAGATACAGAGCACATTCAGTGCAGGGAGCGATGGCTTCTAAGGCCTTTACAGCAGGAGTGTCATTGAGAGAAATGATGCTTGCAGCAGATTGGGCTAGTGATTGTACCTTTAAGGAGTTTTACTTTAAGCCAACTGAGGGTCTAGCAGTTGCTGTGTTGGGAAGCTTTGAACAAGGATAATGCTTGCCTCCAGTCTTGCCATAGAATGAAGATCACCTCTGCTAACTGCGCAGGGAGTATTCATTCTATTAAAGTTTAGGAGGCGAGCATTAATTTCCCACCCATTCATGTGTTGATTAAAGGCATTATTGCATATCAAGAATAATATTGCATAAGGTGGTCGTATTGTTAATGATAATATTGCATAGGTTGGGTACAATACATGGACGCCACCCTGATTCTTTTGCTTTGTATCATCCCTAGGGGAAGAGCAGAACAACAATTGAGATATCAGACTAGCAGCAGTAGTCATTTGAAGACAAAGAGGATTGACGCTCCAGTTTAAAGTGGTTAAAGTCTTCGCTCTGTTGGGCAGGACATAAGGCCTCATTACGAGAATGGAGGTAATGAAAAAAGGAAGGCGGAATGCTAATACCAGCATCGTTAATGAGTCCGGGGCATTACGATCCTACAACCCATCAATACTGCCACCGGCCATACCGTGCCCCTTCCTACCGGCACACGCACGTCCACGCGCCCCTTCGCGGAGCAAATGCTGGTAATAGGAGGACATCACAACTCACGCGGGCATGCAATTACTGGCATCCCAAAGGCGGTAATTAGGGCCTGCACAATACAGGCATCGCAGACCACCCGTAAACAGCAATCTGCAGTCAAGGCAACTGCCACAGGTGCACACAATCACCACAGGTGGTGGTGTCAATGGAGCCTGTCCCAGTATAAAAGGAGCACACCCCCACACACCACACCCCTTCCTACATCAAAATGATACCACTAGCTGTTGCAATCATGGGGCTGGAGGACATGCCTATACTGCTACAACTACAGCAACAACAGCAACTACAACAACAACTACAGCACAGGAACAGGCAGCACAGAGGAGATGCAGGAGGAGAAGGAGGTTGAGACAGGGCCAGCAATTACCAGCACTGCAGCAAGTAGTACCTCGCAGGCAGCCACCAATCCCTCGCATCAGACCAAGTCCATTCAATTTAACCCCTGAGCAGATCCACACCCTCTACCGGTTGGACCGGGACACCATCACCACCATAGTGGACACGATACACGACATCATCAGCCTCATAGAAATATGCACTGCCACCCCCCACCCCCCGCTACAAAAGGTGGTGCCTGTGCTCCACTTCCTGGCCACAGGCACCTACCAGTCCACAGTGGGCCAGCTGCATGGCATTTCACAACCACTATTTTCATGCATGCTGACCCAAGTGCTGGATGCCCTCCTGAAGCACGCAAGCACACACATATCCCTACCAGGGACTGCCCAGGAGATAGCAGACACCAAAGTAGACTTCCATGCACTGGCAGGGATGCCCAATTGTGTAGGTGCCCTCGACTGCACCCATGTAGAATTGGTAGTGTAGGTGCCCTCGACTGCACCCATGTAGAATTGGTAGTCCCCCATGCCCTAGAGGCGGTGTACCACAATTGCAAGCAATACCACTCTCAAGCAACTAGTATCTCCATCATGCACGTCAGTGTGCACCCTCTACTCCACTACATTCTAGCCACACACGTTGCCTTAATCATTCAATTACCCAATGCAACCACCCCCACCCTTGAGGTCGATAATTTGGCCTGCCCAAACCCACACTACCCAGCTTCACCTACCATGACTATGACCCCCATATCGAGCCCCTCAGCAACTATCGCAGGCGCTCACCACCCGAGCAACCAGATTAACCAATACCTTAATGACCCAGCACTTTGTCTAGAACACTTTGCCAGGAAACCCACGCCTAACCAACCTTGCCCTCTCATTCTCAGGAATAACAGAATAGGTACCAGATTCGTCCTTCCCGCACTAACACCACTAAGCAAGCCCCATACATTCCTCCCTCGCCCACCGCTACCTGCAAAATCAAGACCACAGGGGTTGAATTGCCTGTATTCAAGGGCGCCCTTATCAATGCTAGATCTCTCACAGCACATGCTCTTGACATAGCCGACCTTATCACCACTGCTGACCTTGACTTCATTGCCATATCCGAAACCTGGCTACAAGCCGCATCTGGCCCCTCTCTAGCCCTGGCATTACTGCCTGACTATGGCATCACGCGCTGCGACCGCTCCTCTGCACAAACTAGAGGTGATGGCGTGGCCTTCATCCATAAAAATTCCCTTGACCTAAGAGTGGTAGCCGATTCCAAACTTCCAAACTTGAATCAGCTGAACTGCTGTCAATCAAAATAGCACTAACACCCAACCAAACGGCCACACTTCACCTTATCTACAGGCCACCAGGCCCAGCACCCACCTTTGTCAGTGAAATATCCACTCTCCTCCTAGGAAAAATGAAAAACAACTCGCAAACAATCATCTTAGGCGACCTTAATCTAGGTCGTGGCGACCTTAAAGATCTTGTAGCAACTGATCTGGAGAATGCTCTCACAGACCTAGGCCTCACCTTGTACATCCAAGAACCAACCCATATCAAAGGAAGGACCATCGATTGGTTAGCCGGCTCCAACTGTAACATCCAGGTCCTCAACAACTCCCCATGCTTATGGTCTGACCATCACATCATAATGTTTAACATCGAAGCTACCCCGCGAGCTCCAAAGCCAATAGCCCCAGCACTCCCCACCCGCAACAAAAAAAATATAACAAAGGAACAACTCCTCCCTCTGTGACTCCCATCCCTTAATGCGGAAACTAACTCTTATTCTGATCCCACCTCCCTAGCAGACACCTATAACCAAACTATGCTCATGGCTATTGACACTATAGCACCAATCAAACCTAGGAAGGCCAAACTGCAAGCACATCTTAACTCATGGTTCACTCCTCAGCTAAGAATCCTCCGCAAAGCTAAACGCTGTGCAGAAAATCGATGGAAAAGCCACCCATCTGATGAACACAAAGATGGCTTCCTCCTCGCCTCCCTTACTTATAAAGATGCCATCATCACTGCTAAAAAAGAATCGCTTAACAACCGTATCCTACAAGCTGACTCTAACTCCAAGGAACTTTTTAGAATCCTAAAAGAGCTCAAAACCCCAGTCTCCCCTCCTGACACATGCACGAAAGACAGCAATTGGTGTGCTAACATTCAAGCAGCACTACTAAACAAAATCTCTATGCTTCAATCCGAAATCAAAGAAAAGCAAGACAGCCTGAAGCGTGACAACCGCTCACTCTCCCCTACCAGGCCCACCCCCTCCAACACTGCTATCACCAAACCCTTCACCTTCTCACCGCTCACTGTAACTGAGGTAGAAAACATTATCCTGAGGATTAAACCGTCTAACTGCCAAGGTGACCCGTGTCCAGCTCCTATCATTAAGGATTCTGCCCATGATTTAGCTCCATTCATCACAGCCTTCATCAACTCCTCCTTTAAAACAGGTATTGTCCCAGACAACCTTAAGGACGCCTGGGTGATCCCGCTACTAAAAAAACCTTCTCTAGACCCAAATATACCCACGAACTTCCGACCTATTACTACAGTACCATTTCTGCTTAAGATACTGGACCGCACAGCTTACCTGCAGATCCAAAACTACCTTGAATCAAACAATCTGTTGGGTCTACGACAATCCGGATTTCGGCCCAGACATTGGACCGAAACGGCTCTACTAGACCTAAAAACTCAGATCGAAGTACTAAAGGACAATGGCAAACTAGCAATGCTATTACTCCTCGACCTCTCCGCCGCATTTGATTTGGTTAACCACCAAATCCTTTGCAGACACCTCCACTCTGCTGCCAACTTCTCACCGTCCGCTGCGGCCTGGATCAAATCCTTCTTGAGCAACAGATCCATGAGGGTCTTTGCACCCTCCGCAGCGGCGGATCCTTCCCCTATTCATTGCGGCGTACCTAAGGGTTCTTGCGTGTCACCGACACTTTACAATATCTTTACGAAACCACTCTTTGATGTGCTTGATTATCTGGGTGTCTCCTACACCAATTATGCAGACGACACCCAGATACTCATTCCCATTTCAGGTGATTATCTGGCTGACACCAAGGCCCTCAATGACGTCTACCTGGTTATCCAAGCTTGGATGGCCCAGCACCAGCTATGTCTGAACGACGATAAGACGGAGCTCCTTATCTTGGGTACCTCACAATGCCTGAGCAAACTCGAGCCGTCTGATCAGTCGTTCACCATAGACGGCAATACCATACGTGTCTCGAAAGACACCAAAACATTAGGCTTTTACCTAGACTCGACCCTATCCCTATCGAGACAAACAAATGCAGTTAGGTCTGCCTCTGCCTACATGTGCAAACTTATTTCAGTCTGCAGACCATTTCTTACTACCCCCAACAGTGTCACACTAGCCAGAACACTTATCATGGCAAAAATGGATTACTTCAGTGCTCTTTACTTAGGCACCAGCCAAGAGAACCTTTCCAAACTCCAAACTACCCAGAACAATGCCATTCGAGCGGCCCTGAACATCCCTCGCAACCACCACATCTCAGACGCCAGAACCAGCCTAAAGTGGCTACCGGTGAAGCAGAGAATCTCCCTAAAAACTCTTGCCCTCACGCACAAATGCTTAGCCAACAAGGCCCCGATCTATCTATGTAATCGGCTTTCGCGCCACTCTACTACCCGACCACTAAGAACAGCTCAGACTCACTGCCTAACTATCCCCAGGTTTAAGCTTCAGAAAGCGGGAGGCACCAGCTTCCCTGTCCTAGCCTCTAAACTCTGGAACACCCTCCCTGCTACTATCAGAGCCGAAGACTCCTTCAACACCTTCAAGACTAAAACGAAATCCTGGCTCTTTGACCAGCATTAAGACATGCCCGACACCTCTGTCTTACTTACCCTGGCCTGCCTCCCCTGACTCCATTTCCGGCCTGCTAATTCTGCTAATGATTTTGTTCACACTAGGATACTTCCTCAGTTAATCCTAGTGCATTGTAACCTATGTAATATATGTAATTAGTATGATTGTTATTTACTGGTATTGTTTAAATTTTGTAATGTAACCTCCTTGCCTGTATGTTTGTCCTTGCAACTGTTGTACAAATTGCGACCTGATGCCCACGGGCCTGATGGTCTGCGCATTATAAATAAACAAATACAAATACAAATACAAATGTGCAGATGGTATGTGACTCCAGCAAGATCATCACACATTTGTGCGCCCGATATCCCGGATCGACACATGATGCCATGGTGTTGCGTAACTCCACGCTACCCCATCACATGGAGCGACATGCTGGACGATGTGCCTGGCTGCTTGGTGAGTTGCCTGACTGGCCCATGGCAGTGCATCGGGGTTGTGAGGTGGGGGATGCATACTCCACCAGGGTGGGAATGGGCAGTGAGTGGAGAATGCACGCAGAGCTAAACACACCTGACCTGAACCTCCCAACCCGAACATGAAACATCAGTGGCACACATTGGACCAATGCAATATATCAATGACAACATATAAGATGCACAATCTGGCCACCATGGGGATGTCAAGCAATACATGACTCAACATGATTGCAACTGTGCTAATGTGGCTAGTGTGACCATGCACAGTGTAGTATGCACAGCAAAAATGGGAGGCTAAACATCGTCCTGCAACCACAGTTCATCTGCATCAGCATGCAAGAATTTACCCTGCATCATCTGTACAACGGCATCCAGACTACCACACCATATTGCAGTATACAATGCATCTCAATAATATTTGTGCATACTTACAGGGACATGTGCATGTCAACAGCAAAAAACTGCGGCCATGGCTATGAATCCTAAAGGTGGCTGCTCAGAGTGACTCACATAGACCTATTTGTATTCACTTGCAGGTGATGGAGAATATCCCTTGAAGCTGTGGCTACTTACCCCTGTGCAGAACCTATGGATCAGCCATGAAGAGGAGTACAATCGGGTCCATACCCGTACCCATGTTGTGATTGAGCAGACCTTTGGCCTGTTGAAGGCGCGGTGCCGCTGCCTAAGCAGGTCTGGTGGAGCACTTCTTTATAGGCCTGAGAAGGTAGCAAAGATCATCATGGCCTGTGTCATGCTGCACAACATGTGCGTGCGAAGAAATGTACCACTGCAACCTGACATTGACATGCATGCACCGGGTGAGGATGATGAGGATGATGAGGATGAAGATGGAGGAGAAGCAGAACCCCTGCCAGTACGTGATGCACAAGATGGCCATGCAGTACGCCAATCACTGATTGACGAATACTTCTGACCCACTGGGATGTCGATAGATATGTGTCAGTAACACATTGTACACTGGTTCCATGTGGACATGCACACAGGCAAGTGCACTGTCATGTATTAAATGTATACACACGAAATGAACAATGTCCAGGCATTGAATGATTTTTCACACAATGGGTGTATTGACATCAACTACAGAAATGTGCATCCCCCCCACAACACCAAAACTACCCATACCCCCAATGAACTCCCAAAACCCCCCAATGAAATCCCAAAACCCCCCAATGAAATACCCCAAATACACCCATTCACCACCGACACCATCTGACCCACTCCCATTGTTCTCCCACACAATTTCCTTGATTTCTTGTTGTCCGGGGGCAGCATTTCTGAGTGCCTTGCACTACGTCCTGGGCTGGAGGGTGCAGAGGAAGCGGGTGTAGAGGATGGGGGTGTGGTGGATGGGGTGGAAGCCATGGTGATTTGCACGGCTGGTGCGGGTTGTGGCTGCTGCATGTGCTGCAGTATACAGGTGACGACCTGGGTGATGGCCCTCAGACTGTCTCGCATCATCAGCGCAGAGGCATTGACGACAGCTGTATTTGCCGCTATGGGCTGTGCAATTTCACGCCTCGTGTCCTCCCCATCCACAACATATTGTCGGACAAGGTCCAACATTGAGTCCTGTCTAGCCTCCACCCTTGCTAGCCATGCCTCAAGGTTGGTGGTGGGAGCAGCAGTGTTTGAGGGTGCTGCGACCGGGCGTGCATTGGCAGTGCTGTTCTGGGGGGGGAGCTGAGGTCCGAATCGTGGAGCAAAGGAACTGCAAAGCTGCTGATGGGTGTGTCCTGAGTGTGGGGTTGGGGGGTGGACAAGGGGGTTGGGGAGTGTGGAGATGCCACATGGGTTAGTCCAACCTCGTCCACATATTCCTCCACTGCAGTTTCAATGTCGCCCACCAAACTTGTTGCTGCCGACAGTGTGCCACTGGCCTCGCCTTCCACTGGTATTGCCAGCACTGTGGTCCCGGTGTCAGGCGTTGATGTGGGGCCCTCATGTGCGGCCATGGCCTGGGCACTCGCCCTGGGTGTCGGTGTGGCCTGCAAGACTGCCCCGGAGGTAGTCTTGCCATTGGGAGTAGTTGTGTGCCGGGGCGTGGTTGCCCTTGTGGCTGTTTCCTCACTGGCATCCTCTCCATCAGTGCCTGGGGGGGTAGAAGAGATGCAGGGCATCAGTGATGGTGTTACATGCAAGATGCCTTATATGGTGTTGTGGAGAATTTCATTAATCATGTATTCATATCTTACAGGTGTGTCACACATGCTAGTATGAAGGGGGCATTTTGGCATGTGCCGTGATGTCTCAGTGCAGGGATGCTGCATGGCAGATGGCATGCCATTGTATTGGGGTTTGTGTGATGTATTACATGTGCACGGTCCGTGTGTGTGGCTGTGTGTTGGTAATGGGATTTCAGTGTGGCAGGGTTTGGGCCTCCATCTGGACAAGGATATGTTGATGTGTGTGTTGGGACATGCATTGTCTTGCCTAGACTATCTTCCACATCACTTGTGCTACGTCATGGTTTCCCCTACTGGGATCTGCAGGGTCACTCACCTCCATCTACATATGTTGCGGCACCCATCACCATCTCCCCAAAGCCCTTGATGGACTCCATCTGTATGAATGTACTGCACGTCTCCTCCCAGCGTGAACGTTTTGTGGGTGAGTGGGGACCCCTGCCTGTGGCCATGGCCTCCCTCCTATTGCTGGCCAGGATGTTCCGTACCCTGAGGCGGAGGTCAGCCCACCTTTTTTTACAGTCCTTGACTGTCCGCGGGGTGGTGCCGACTGCCAAGACCTCGCGGGCTACCTCCTACCATCTCCTTTTCCATTGATGCACCTCCCTTTTCAGGTTGTGCTGGTTGATCTCAGCATGGGCAGCAAGGGTGTCATCCAGCATGTTGAGTTCTTCATCCGAAAAACGCTTTTTGCGCAGGCGGGGGTTTGATTTTCTGGTAGCATTGTACATTTTCTATAGATAGGCCCTGGTCTCTCTTGTGTAGCAGTGGTGGTTTTGGAGGATTGCAATGGATTGTGTTTTTAAAGATGGCCGCCTGTGCATTTCTGGTTCCGACGCAATGACTTTACTTTTGGGTCCGTTATTACGAGCCCGTTATTAGCATGATGTTATTAACGGGTCGGTATTAAGGGGTGCCTCCTAGGCGGAGGCGGTATCGGCGGGTCCCGTGATGGTGCTATCGGGGGGTTGGAGGGCCTTTAGCGCCATGATGGAGGTATGGCCATTACCGGCATGGGGGTTCGCTCGTGCTCACGCACTCGTAATCACCCGCTATTAGCGACGTCATACGAGCACGAACTCGCTAGTTCCTCCATGCTGGTAATGACCCCGTTTTTACTGCATTTCTCGTAATGAGTCCCATAGTGTGGAGTTTGCGAGTGACAGTTCAGAGCCCATAAAAGAGAGGAGGAGCTCAGGGATAGGATGTGGTCATAGGTGAGCATGGATGGAGATGGACTACAGAGACTATGGTGATTGTAGTTCTGAGAAAAGAAAAGTCACTTGGGACATTTTACAGTATTTTGTTATTGGTTTGTTGAAACTGCTAAGGAGTAGTAATGAAAGAAGTTGAAGCATAATGCTCGCCTCCTAGTCTTTAATGTTGGTGCGCTCCCATTCAGGAGGGGAGAACTTAAACTATCTCTATACTCTTGTTGCTCAATACATTACCATAATGTTGTATATATTGACACATTTGTTTATTATATGATTTGTGCAGGTTTCAAACAATCTCTATAAATCAGTGTTATTTTAGCCTTGTGTTTTTCTCTTTTTGTTCTTCTCTTTTTATAATTCACTATCTTTCCCTGATTCCGCAGGTTTCACCAGCCCCATTGATCCGGCCGCCACCCTGACAATTTCACGGGCAGAATTTCCAAATGAGCAATGTTTGGAGGCAATATGCAGGGAGTTCTCTTTGTTTACCTACATTCATTTGCAGGCGGAAAGTAGTTCAACAGAGTGAGAGCAGTGAAGGGGACAGAGGAAACCACAGGAGGTAAGGGTAATGGTTGTCTTTTCCTTGCAATACCGGCTCGGTTTGACGTAATGTTCGACCTCAGGAGATGCTCAGCACTCCAGTCCACTCTCGTCTCCATTCTTCTTTGAGAATGCATGCCGCGCTACCATTAATCTACTCCCAATGACGTGCTTTCTGAGCAGCAATGTTATTGACGCATCCAAACGACCTAAACCCATGAATTAATAAAACTGTATTGGAATTTGGAAAGCGTGGACAAGAAAATGTTTCATGCATACCAAACTCGCTCACGCCATACAGCTTGCATCTATTCTCCCCTTCTCAAGGGCATTTCAGGCTACATTGCTAGTATCCTTCACAAAACATTCAATGACGCCAGTATGATTTTTTGTTAGCACCCCTTTCCACTATAACAGAATGCTGAGAACTGGGGTGCCCTGTAAAAGACCTTCCGAAGTTTTGTATTCGTCCTCTGCGTATGTGTTCTGTCATTTACTGCAACAGCCTTTTGTCTGAGGATACATTTTCCGGATTAGGTTTCCATTTTCCTGCAATACTCCATTTACAACCTAGTTACATCACCTGAACTTGATCACACCTGCAGAGGGCATCTTACGTATCGTCTTTCGTTATAACAGGGACGGAAGCAAAATAGATGGGGCTGCTCACAAACTCAGGGACGTCTCTGCAGTATCGCCCAGAGCAGGGCTGCCCAGACAGTCTGTGGAGATTCTCAGACACTCAAAACCTCTGCACACTGTAGGAACACTCAGACACATGGGTTAACCTTATAGATTTCAGTGGTATGCCCTGCTTTTTCAATTTCTTTTTAAACACATCATATCATACTAACATGAAATTATTCAAATGATTCATCCCAATCTGCATTCTCTATTTGAACCAACAATCTATTTTACCCGAATCAGTTTAAAAAAAAAAAAAAACATGGTTACATTAGTGAACAAATCCTCTTCCAGGGCAATTCGACGAGTTGTAATTTGCACGTGTGTGTATTTTAAACAATTCACAAAAGGCAACGTCCACATGTATTCTCTAGTAAGTGAGATCTGTCTGTCTAGGGTTTAAAAATGCATTGTTTAAAACAGCACTGTCCAATAGACAGAAAACATTTTCTGAAGAAAAGACTTACTGCCTCATTACACGTTGTGAGGTAAAAAAGGCATTTACCGGCATGGCGTTATTTGCGTCTCCGCCCTCGCAAGAGCCCGCAAATTGCGGACTATTACGAGTACGCGGACACAAGCATAGCGCCATGCTGGTAATCCTCCTACCGCCATGTCGTAAAAGCCCCCAAAAAGTCCATTAACGAATTCGACCAAAGTTCTAATAGCACCTCCGCCTTTTTACTGCATGCAAATTGCAGTCACCGCTATTAGCGGTCACCGCTAATTGCGGTCACCGTAAAAACGCAGATGCGGAAATAGCGTCATCACACAGGAACAGGAAATAGCGCGGCGGCCATCTTTAAAAACACAATCCATTGCCATCCTCTGTATCCAGGACACCTTTCCAGGAAACTCGGACAAAAATCCTTCCAGGACACCCTAAACATGCCCAAGGCCATAAAAAAATCTACAGAGCGGCAACTCAAGGAAAAATTCTGCAATGAGGAGCTCATAATGCTGACCAAGACACTAGCGGCTAATGCGCATGTGGTCTTCAGCAACGACATGCGGCGGGAGACCATCCTCAAGAAGAAGGCCATCTGGGCAGAGGTTGCCAACAAGGTCAGCGCGGTGGGCACCACCACCCGCACAGTTAAAGACTGTCGAAAGAGGTGGGATGACCTCTGGCTCCATGTCAGGAACATACTGGCAGCGAACCGCAACCTGGCTATGGGCACAGGCGGAGGCAGCGAATCGCCTATTAAACTCTGTGAGTGGGAGGAGACCTGTGCATCCACAATTGGAGTGGAATCCATAGAGGGAGTTGGAGAAATGGAGCATGGCGTTGCCACTTCGTCCGATGGAGGTGAGTGTATGCATCCAAAAATGCACAGTGAAGTGTGAGGGGCCCCCCAATTATGTGTCCATATTAATGCCGTGGATCCAGCCACAAACATACATGCATGCATCACCACATACACGTGCAACACAGACCCATTCATGCATGACCCATCCAACATCCCCATTACCTTAATCCACAATAAAGAGGGCCAAATGCATAGAGCGGCATGACGTAATCATTCAGCATAAGGCAGGTCGATCCATAAATGATGAATATCCCCATTTCTCACCCCTACAGGATCACACACAAAAACTGAGGAGCCACACACTGCGACACCAGCTCCCCCATCCAACAAAAAACCCAGGAGAGATGCCACAAGGGACACCGCCACAGCCTCAAGGGGAACCGGGAGGAGTGACCATGACCAGAGGGACAAAGGCAGCAGGAGCACCAGTTCCACGCAGCCTGAGGCCATGCCTGCTGCCATCGTAGCACCCACGGTAGTGTGTCTCCCTGCAAGTGAAACCAGCATGGAGGGCACGCACTCTGCTGCCACCAGTTCTACTGGTGAGGCAGCAGCCACTGCCCCACTTTCGGATGAGGAGGAAGCACATGGCATTGTTGATCAAAGCCAGACCCCCAGACCAACACGCTCCATACTGGCAAGCCCAAGGTTGTCATCAGGTCCGAGTAGCCATGGAGGCTCACCCACCCCCCACCCTGGAAGGGTCATGGAGCCCCCAGGTATTCTCACCTGATGCCACTGCCATAGATCAAGGCGCAGCAGTCATCCCACCAGCACCTAGCATGCAACATGACCTCTCATCCATCATCCAGAGGCAGGCAGAGATCACTGGGCTAGTAGGGCAGCATGTGGCTGAGGCAGGCCGTCTGAGGGAGGACCTCAGTATGTATGCATGGCAGACAAGGGAGGGCATGGAGGCATGCACCAACAGGGTCTGCAATTAAATGGCCCAACTCAGGCAGGCCATGAACCGTATAGCAGACGCGATTGAGCACCGATGCCCACTCACAACCCAGGATGAACCGGGCACCACCTCCTCTGGGAGTTCCCGGCAAACTAGCCCCCTACGTCGGTCTCTGCGCAACCTGAGGCGCACCACATCTCAACCACCAAATGGCGGAGGAGGCACTGACAATTAGGGCCAGCAAGGACTAGGTGGCACATGTGTGGAAGGACACGTTCACACCATGAGGCTCACATGGGGGTGTTGTGGGGGGAGGGGGGTAAGGGTGTTCTTGGGAGTATTGTGGGGGGAGGGGGGAAAAGGGTGTTCTTGGGAGTGTTGTGGGGGCAGGGGGTGAGGGTGTTCTTGGGAGTGTTGTGGGGGGGGTAAGGGTGTTCTTGGGAGTGTTGTGGGGGAGGGAGGTAAGGTTGTTCTTGGGAGTGTTGTTGGGGGAAGGGGGTAAGGGTGTTCTTGGCACTGTTGTGGGGGGAGGGGGGTAAAGTCGTTTGCACAGTTGGGGCCATGCACTTAATTATTGTCTTTTGTTCACAATACACTGTTGAAAAGTTGAAACATAGGCTTGGTATTCATCATTGTGTGTGTGTATTGTATTGGGGAGATGGTTCTTTGTGGCACTGACCACATGCATCAGGGCAGTAATACCCATCTGCATCCATAATAGTCATACCTTGGATGTCATGGAATCTGATACATCAGATGCTGACGCACATCGTGTCCCTCGTGGACATTGCCACTTGCATGTCCCTGCGGGCCTTTTGACCCATCCTCATCATCCTCATCTGGCGCTTGCATGTCAGGTGGCATAGGCACATTCCGTCTGATGAAAATTTAGTCCGGCATCACACATGCCATGGTTATCTTTGGCAGTTTGTCATGGCCGTACAGGAGAGCCTCACCCAGCACGCTTAGGCACCAGAGCTGTTTGTTGGAGAGGCTGAATGCCTGCACCATCACGACACAGGTACAGGTATGTGCAATATTGTTGTCCTCTTCCTACTGGTTCTGTGGGTTCCATACAGGGGTTAGGTGCTAACTCTTCAGGGGATAGCCTGATGAGGTGAAGAATGGGTACCTGTTACCGGCCACCCTGCTGTGGACTGTACATGTCACACATGTCTTCTTTGCATTGTGATTGGAAGTCACAATTCACAGCATGCTTGCAGACAATCTGCGTGACTGCAATGTACAAAGCTGGGCTCAACCATGCAAGTCGACATGCCCGAAACATTCCTCCGCAAGTAATGGAAATATCCTGGCTGCCAGGCCTCAGGTGTCCTTGGGCCCAGGCAAATTTTGTACCGCTATGCCAGTGTGCAGCCATCCCTACATCCATGTTGCTGTACTGTGGGGCATCACTTCAGTGGTGCTATGGGTTTGTGGTCATGTGCCATGGCTAGGGGTGATTCCTTTGCATGCATTCTAGGGCACATTACAGTAATGATGTTGTGCTGCCCAAATTCTGTATGACTGTCCTGAGGGCAAGATGATGATTTGTGTATTATGTGGTGTGGCATGATGTGAAATGTGGTTGTGGATGGATGTGTCATCTTTGAAATGTTGGAATGTATGCAATGTTGTGCAGCTTCGCATTTCATGTGGGGTCTTATCAGGTACATTGTGAAGTCACCCCAATCACACCGCCCTGTGCATGGCCTGCTACTCACCAAGTTGCCACGATCGTTGGCCAGCTTGTCGCTCCATGTTGCTTGGTATGGTTGAGTTCTGCAGGACCATTGAATCATGTTTTGATCTGGGATGTCTGGCACAACAATGTGTGATTGTCTTGTTTGCATCACATGCCATTTGGAAAATGATTGGGTGAAAATATGTTCTGTTTCTATGGACTTCTTCATTGTGATGTAGGACCACCAATTCCACATGGGTGCAGTTGCTGGCACCAATGCTATTTGGGATGTTTGCAAGTGAATAGATGCATATTTTGGTGTTTGCAATGTCCTGGGCAGTCCGTGGAAGGAATATGTGTTCATGTCCAAGCTTCAGGAGGGCATGGCATTGTGTACCTGGTTCGGCGTGCATGGGAATACTGGTTGTGAGATGCCATGCATCTGCCACACATTATGCTGCTGCGAGCCTGTGGCCAGGGAGTGGAGCGCAGTCAACACTTGCACTAGAGGGGGGATTGCAGTTCTGATGTCTATATGAGTCTCACGCTGTCGTCATGTATCTTATCCACTATGATGGTGATGGTATCCCAGTGCAGACAGTACAGAGTTTGTATGTGCTCAGGTGTCTGGTTCAATGGACTGGCTTGGATCCTGGTGATTGGTGGCTGGCTCTGTGGTATTTCTGGGTGCCCTGGTGATGCTTGCTGCGCCTGTTTTGCCCTACTCCTCCTCCTCCTCCTCCTCCTCCTCCTGCATCTCCTCTGTGCTGCCTGTTGTTGGTGCTGCCGCACTGCAATCATGTCCTCCAGCCCATGTAATGCGGGGAGTATTGGAAGCATTTTTGTGTGGGAAGGGGTGTGAGAAGGGATGTGGTGTGCTCTTTTGTGCTGCCACAGTCTCCATCGCCTCCACCTGTGCTGGATGTGTCCACCTGTGGCAGGTGGAAACACTGCTCAGATCTCTTAACGGGTGGTTCGCGATGCTGGTATTTGCGCCATGCCGGTAAGGGGTTTTTGGGTCTTTCCCAAGCCGCTATTGCCATGTCTGCCTACCTTGTGATGGGATGCTATTAGCGCCATGCCGCTATTTCCGACCTGGGGGTCGCGCGCCCACGGACTTGCCGCTATTAGTGGCACCGTACTTACCGGCGGTGCTAATAGCGGCAAGTCCGGGTCGTAATTAGATTGGGAATTTAGCGGTACCGGTATTCGCTTACCGGTACCCTTATTCCCTTACCGCCGTCCGTGTAATGAGGCCCTTAACATTTTAGTTAATTTGCATACCCACAATGCAGTATCCCATTGGCTCTGAACAAGAGGTGGCTACGGGATGAAGTTGTGCTATTTGCAACTTGGCTGATATATATATACAGCCACGGCAGTGGATGTGTAGTTATGGTTAATTTGCTGTTTCCATAGGTAGAGCACTTTTTGGGCGGTTTATAACTCCGCTGCACTTGGACGAATCCTCACCAAACTTTGCAAAAAAAGTATATGGGCTACTCTGATTTTTACAAAGTTTGGTGATGTTTGGTCCGGGGGGGCAAAGTTATAGGGAGTGTCCCAAAACGTTTTTTTCCCCCAGAGACTGAATGGGGCAAAAATGTATGCACGGCTACAGGCCAAACCGCTGGACGGATTTCAACCAAATTTACGGCAGTGGCAGGGGCTTGGTCGCGAATGCGTGCTTTTGTAAATTTTGTGACAATCCATTCAGTAGTTCCCTTAAAAACAATCAAAAGTATGTCTCTAAAAATGAGTGATATCTATGTCCGCTCCGCGGTCACACTTCCCTGTTCGCTCCATGGAGAAGATTGCAATTGGCTATTCCGTGGCGTGCTGGCCGCGACCATGTTGCGCTTTCACCGATTGGTTGTGGTACAGCGTGAAGTGCGTCTTAATCTTTCGATATGTCCGCCATGTTTACTTTGTTTTCTGTTGAACGCGGACATCACCGCTAACATACATAAATGAAGAAGACACCAATGTACTTGTTACACGTATGGAACACTGTTTTGAAAGGTGAGCGTTAATGAGACTTGGTAGTAGAAAGTGAAACATTGAAGTATTCTTGTTAGCACTGTCGTACGGTACTGTGAAACTTGCTACTCATTGTACGAAATGAACTTACTGCGTCCATTTACAATACATAAACAACATTACTGCGGTCAGACTGGCGGGAATATGAGGCAGCCACCTGCACTATTTCGTACACACAGCAGTTCTGCACGTGTACGGGAGTAGCGGTTCTCATGAATTGTCGCTGATATGTTGTTGCAAAATGAGAATGTATTTGCATTCAAAGTGAAGGCCACTTTATTTTCTGTTTTAAATACGAGCTCAGTACGGCTGCATATTTGTCGACAGCCATAAGGGTCAGTTGTTTTTTAACCTTGAGGTACAGGGAAAGAGCAGAAAGAATGCAGGGAGTAACAGTTAGAAAAACATATCGTTTGATAAGGTTATGCTTCAAAAACGTTTGCACCGACCATGAAATATTAGTTCCCAAAGAGGCATTATTGCAAATACACTTCTGTCTGACTGCAGCCAATGCAATGGAGCCGGTCCACATCATGTAAGTGTATTTATCCCTCCTATATACCGAATTGACATAACATTTTTACTTTGGGAGAAAAAAAAAATCCTAATGAATGACAAGGTTTATGTGCCGTTGAATTTTTTTTCCCCATTATGGACATTGCACATTGTCGCCGTTTGTAGGTTGCCAGTACATTTCCCCAAATTAAATTAATATTTAGTAATAAAAGTATGTGTTACAACTTTGTTTTGTGCAGAGGTTGCATATTCATACACGTTTTATTTCCCATTTTCCCCTCAGATACTTCCTTCCCTATTGTGATTGTCACGGATTACAGCTGCCGAGTGATGGCTTTTTTAACCGTCAAATGCAATTGTTCATTACCGGTTGTCTGTGCGTCATAATTCAGTGGGATGACCGTGTCAGACTTCTATGTCCTTACGCTTCTGTTGTCATAAGGAGTAACATTCCATCCTTTCTGGTGGTGTAGATCACAGCGGTTGATGTTGTCTTGCTTTTCAATGTGGGAGGAAAATGACTACTGTGGCGGCAACGCTTACTTTCTGTGTGTGAAAGAAACCAACGTGGCCATTACCAATTTCATTGTCGAACAAAGACAGAAACTTACTACTTGTATGGAATTGTGAATAGGGCAATCATTTCGCACAGTTCATTGTGAAACACAGCTACTTTACTAATTGCCAAGGGCAATGATTTCGCTCAGTTTATTGTGAAATAAAACTACTGTACTAATTCTTAAATGTTAGTGTTTTTTTACAAATGTACTCTCTGTTTTCACAACGTGGCATGCTACGTTGCAGGTCGTAATATGTTCTTTTTTAGGTGCTACATCACGGCACATACGTCAATATGGACGCATTTGTATAAGCTACCAAGGAACGTTTTGGAGAAAGGTACTGCATACCACTTGCTTTGGCTAGGGGAGGGTCAGGCCCATCTCATATGCTTTAGTGCTTTCAGGCCAATTTCTGTCACCGTCAGACCAATTTCTGTCACCCAGATGCCCTATTAACCAACATTAGTTCAGAATGATTAGTATCTTCTTAAAAGCGGGAAAATGAGGTAAGGTGCACTGCATGTGTTTGCTGCACAGAAATGTTTATAAAATAATACATGCTTACACCCTACCAATGCACATATCTTCACACCTTTCTACCTGTGCCACTTACGAAATTATGTGTCGAAAGGTGAGTGGTAATGGTGTTGCTTCCAGTATTTCTAGCATCATTGCACTTCCCATCACAGAGTTTGTTTGAGATTTTATGTAAACATAAGTAGTCTACTCCTTTGCGTTTTTTAAGCACATTTTTACGGAAAAAAAAATACTACATGTACAACACAGGTATGTAAAGGTCATTGACAACACCCGAAAAGGTTTATGTTGTGCATGTGATAGTGTTTGGATATTTAACAAGTGTTGTCATGTACATAACAAATCAACGGTACAGCTTCCGTCTCTGAGGGGTAGCCTCTATGTATGGTTAGTGGCCACAATGTCGGGGATGTGGCTACTGGCCATTTCTGGAAGGGACAAAAAATGGCATTGAGGTTGCCATGTCCACCAGGGACTGCCTTTCTGGTAATGGTCTTGCTCATAACCATACATTTCTCAGTGATGTCATCAATGATATTTGTGATGTCATCTTTGATGTCCTGGGTGTTAGTCTTTGCAATGCACATAGATGCTGCGAGTTATGGTTGCTGAGCTTACCATAATGGGGGAATGTGCAGTGGTTTTTAGTTTCCCTGTGAAGTATAACATCCCTTTAAGAAAGTTTTTTTTAATGAATGTACATATATATATAGGGCAGGGAACGAAAACAAAGGGGCTAAACATGTGATGTTGTCAGTGATGTCATCAGTTACATTTGAGATGACATCTTTCATATTCTGGGTGTTAGTGTTAGCAGTGCACAGTGGTGATGGCAAGTATGGGGGCTCAGTCTGCCATGACTGGCGAATTTCAGGGGTTTTTTGGTTTTAATTAGAACCATAATTATGGGGAGGGCGAACATTTTTTTTTAGTGAAGTGCACAGGTTTTTTGTAGGGCAACTTAACCATAACGTCCCCTCAACAAAGTTTTTTTTGTAGTGAATATATATATATATATATATATATATATATATATATATTACACAGCCACGGTAGTGGCTGTGTAGTTATGGTTAAGTTGGTGTTTCCATAGGAAGAGCCTTTTTTGGGCAGCTTATTACTCCACTCCCCCTGGACGAATCCTCACCAGACATTGCAAAGAAAGTATAAGGGGCACTCTGAATATCTTTGCAAAGTTTGGTGATGTTTGGTCCAGGGGGGGAAAAGTTATAGGGGGGGTCCCAAAATGTCTTTTTTTCCCATAGAATGAATGGGGGAAAAACTTTGCGCATGCCTACAGCCCAAACCGCTGGACTGATTGTCACTAATTTTGTGGCATGGGCAGGAGCTTGGTCCCAAAAGCCTGCTTTTGTAAATTTGGTGCCAATACGTCCAGTAGTTTCCTTTAAAATAACCAAAAAATATGTCTAAAAAAATTTGTGATATCTATGTCCGCTCCGCAGTCACACTTCCCTGTTCGCTTTGCGGACAAGATAACGATTGGCCATGGGGGTGGCATGATGACCGTGGACACATGACGTCTTCAGCGATTGGCTACAGCGAGCCATGATGTGCATCAGAATGTGTGGATGCGCCCGACATCTTGGATCCGAAGACAGCGCGGTCGCCACCAGAGGCGAAATCCTGTTTCAGAAACTGTTTTGCTCTCCTACAGTGCGTGGGGAGGATCACAGAGTAAGAGATGGGTTAAATACTGTACTTGTTTGGGCGGGAACTGTTAATGATGTCTTCTCCATTGCCGCCTTATTCAGGATATTTGTACATGCGGAAAATGAGGGTTGTAATAAGGGTAGTATTTCAGTCCGTGCTGTGTAGAGGCACCTTGAAAATGTTTGCAGGACACATGTGGTGTTAGTGACCATTCAAATTGAGTACATGTTGTTATTACATTCCATTTTCCTATGGGTCTGTTATTGATTAGTACACCACCATGGTTATGGCATGCTGCAGTGGTTGTGGCCAGGGCCTAGAGTCTTGGATGCATGGCCGCAGGTGTTACTGTTACTAGTGCACAGTGGTGTGGGCAGTTATGGTTGCTTAGCGTACCATAACTGACGAATTTCAGGGGTTTTTCGGTTTTACTTGGCACCATAATGTCACATTAGTATTATGTCAGGTTTGTAAAAAGAATTTCGTGAATTTCACAGGTTTTTAGTAGCGCAACTTAACCATAGTGCCCCCTTAACAAAGTTTTTTTAGTGAATATATATACATATATATATACACATACATATTACTGTGCCTGCAGTAATGGCCCAGTAGTTATGGTTAAGTTGCTTAACTCATAGGATGAGCACTTTTTGTGTGGCTTATAACTTCGCTCCCTCGGACGAATCCTCAACAAACTTTGCAAAAAAAGTAGTTGACCCGCTCTGAATTTTTCTGCCAAGTTTGCTGAGGTTTCGTCAAAGGGGGCAAATTTGTAGGGGGGTCCCAAAATTGTTTTTTTTTCCATAGACATAATGGGAAAAAACTTTGCTCACGCCTACAGCCCGAACCGCTGGATGGTTTTTCACCAAATTTGCGGCAGGAGCGGTGCCTCGGTCCCGAAAGCGTGCTTTTGTTAATTTGGTGTAAATCCGCCCTGTAGTTTTTTTAAAAATGACCAAAAAGTACATCAAAATAATTAGTGATATCTGTGTCCTGTCCGCGGACACACTTTCCTGTTTGCCTAGAAGGCAACGTGGTGTCTGCAGACTTTCGGACGCACCCACTGATTGGATGGTGAAAAGCATGAAGTGCATCAGATTTTTGGAAAAGCCAGCTATCCTGGATTCACGGAAAGTGGCCGGTGTCCGCGGACATCGCAGTAAAAACATATTAAATTGCACAACATTGCACTTGTCAATAATCTCTAGGGAGGCGAGGGGTGATGACGATGGGATGGGATATTACTGCAAGAAGCAAAAAAAAACATGTGTTTTTCACCATAAAAGTCTGCAAACAGTTTGGATATTCGCGAACACGGTTGGTGGAAAGCAGTTCTTGGATGCCTTATAACTTTGGCGTCACTTAATGAAACTGAATGAAATTGTGCAATTATATTCTTGACCTGATTCTGAATGGATTTGCAAAGTATGGTGGGATTCTGTCAAGAGGGAGCACAATTAGAGGGGGGGTCCCAAAATAATGTAAAGGCTTATAAATGAGGTGCCATTTGATGAATCTACACTTAAATTGGCAAATTGATAACACATCAAGATCTAATTGATTTTGGGAAGTTTGGTGGGATTTTGTTAAGAGGGGACAAAATTAGAGGGTGGTCCCAAAATATTGTAAAGGCTTATAAATGTGGTGCCATTTGATGAATCTACACAAAGGTCAGCAAATAGATTATAGATCTAGATATCAATGTTTTTGCAAAGTTTGGTGTAATTATGTAAAGAGGTGGCAACATTAGATGGGGGGTCCCAAAATATTGTAAAGGCTTATAAATGTGGTGCCATTTGATGAATCTACACAAACGTTTGCAAAAACATTTTAGATCTAGATATTAATGTTTTTGTAAAGACTGAATGGATTTTGTCAAGTGGGGGATAAGTTAAATGACTGTTGTATGTGCATACATTTGACATAAAACATGGGTGGATTTCCAGCAAACTTGTGTAAGGAGCATTGGTAAGGACCTGAAAGCATGGTTTTGCAAAAGTGCCTGTGGTTTATTTTTTGACAAGTTTCATAATGTAGGTACAAAAAATTGCGATCTACCTTTGGTGACTGAGGTATAGCCTGTGGCCATTGGCAGTGGCCAGATTGTCCGAGTCATGGTATAAGGTCATGGCCTGGACAATCTGCCCACTGGCATTGACCATGAGGGATGAAAAATGGTGTTAAAGTGGCCATGTCCACCTGGGACCGGCAATGTGATAAAGTTATTTGAATGTAGGATAGATTTGAAAAGGAAAACAGTGTGTTCGTGGTAATATGGTCACAGGGTTCTGAATTCGCCTTCTGCAGGCTGCCAAGGAAGGGAAGAGGGGCTCTGAACTTGGCGTCCCACTGTAGGAAGAACAATTTATTTTTAGCACCCCGGGTTCCCGCTCTGGGAACCAGAGGTACTAATAGCCTTTATCCCCCATTGCAGGTGATGCAAAGGAGGACAATGGTCCGGAGCCCTCATTATGTATTATTTATTTATTTGTTTATTTATAATGTGCACAAGTCTGCGGGCATCAGGGCACACACAGGCACACTTCATTTTATTTTTTGACAAGTTTCATAATGTAGGTACAAACAATAGTGATATACCTTTGGTGACTGAGGTATAGCCTGTAGCCATGGGCAGTGGCTAGATTGTCCGGGTCATGGTATAAGGTCATGACTGGGACAATCTGGCCACTGGCCTTAACCGCAAGGGATGAACAATGGTGTTAAAGTGGCAATGTCCACTTGGGACCGGCTATGTGATGAAGTTATTCGAAGGTAGGATGGGTTTGAAAGGGAAAAAAAATAGCTTGTGGTGTGGTAATATGGTCATAGGTTTCTGACTTTGCCTACTGCAGGCTGCCATGAAACGGTAAGGAGGGCTCTATACTGAGCCTCACCTTCTCCTTCCATGGTGGCCAGCTTGGAAAAGGATTTTCCTTCCCACAGCGGGACACCCCAGGCATCCCACTGTAGGAAGAAAAATCTACTTTATCCGCCATTGCAGGGGCTGCAAAGAGGATAATGGTCTGGAGTCCTCGTTATTTCTTTATTGATTTATGATGTGCCGACGCCCACAGGCATCAGGGCGCACACAGACACACGTTGTTTGGGCCGATAACAGTAATGTCATCAATGACATTTGTGATTTCATCTTTGATGTCCTGGGTGTTAGTCTTAGCAGTGCACAATAGTGGCACGAGTAATGGTTGCTTATTTTAGGTTTATAATTTTCTGGTCACATGTGTCTCAAACATAGTTGTGTTTAGTACAACACCCATTTGTTTAGGATTGTAATCTTTTCACCTGTGTTTAAGATTGTAATCTTTTCAACTGTTTGGCATAGGCCTCTCTCCGACTATACAGAACTCTCAAACCTAACTGTTTAGCACTGCACCCATTTGACCACTCAGGTGTAGGCCTCTCCCCCACTATACAGGACTCTCAAATCTAGTTGTGTTTAGGATTGTAATCTTTTCACCTGTGTTTAGGATTGTAATCTTTTCACCTATTAGGTGTGGGCCTCTCTCCCACTATACAGGACTCTAAATCTAGCTGTGTTTAGCATTGAGAGTCCACTGTACAACACTCTCATATCTAGCTGTTTTTAGCATTGAGAGTCCATTATAGAGGACTCTGAAATCTAGCTGTGTTTAGCATTGTAATCACTGGTTCACTAGTGTCTCGGGTCTAGCTGTGTTTAGCACGGCACCCATTTGACCTGACGGGCGTGGGCCTCTATCCCACTATACAGGACTCTCAGATCCAGCTGTGTTTAGCACTTTAATCACTGGTTCACTTGTGTCTCAAACCTAGCTGTGTTAACACTACACCCATTTGATCTGTCAGGCATGGGCCTCTTTCCCACTATATGGGATGCCCAAATCTAGTGGTGCCCTATTTCAAATTGCATTGTTGATTGCAGGCCTCTCTCCCACTATACAGGACGCTTATATGTGACTGACCAACTCACATCTAGAGAATATCACTGTGGAGTGAGACAGAGATCATTGGTTGATGATTGTGAAGTGATACTGGGATTAGGGGCTCACACCTCATAAAATGAAACACTGATTGTTAGTTATGCGCATCAGGACAATTGTGTAACTACTAGCTATCCTTCCTAACCCCACATAGTTGGCTCACCGCAGTGAAACTTATCCAGGGAGACACATATTAAGGACAGTCAACATTAACCCAACAATATAACCCTAACAGACCTCCCCTACCTTACTCAAAACAGCGACTGAACAAGTTGGCAATGCCAGCTGACAAGACCACCTACAGACAGTACCCAACTTATAGCGGACAATTCCCTACACCCAGTACTACACCACAAGACAGCCAGACCAAAGCAAAACAAAATAAAAACCAGAACAACTCTCAACCTCAAAATGCCACACAAACGACCTGTACCAAGGGAAAGAAAAAGAGCAGAAAGAACAAACACACCGGAACAGCAACAAAGACTCGCAACTGCAGAACACACTCCCACAGACAGAACCTACAAATGAACCAATGCTGAGAGAAGAGAAAAATCCCTCTATTTAACTCCATACCTCGCAAGCAACCAGTTACCAGAACGAATCAACCCAACGCGAGAATCATCAACAGAAGACAAACACACATAACCACACACAAGAAGAACGGACAACGCTATAAATAACAAAAGCATAATCGACGCAATAACACCTTACATCACCAAATCAAGAGTAACTTCTACCTGACACCCACAATTCTTGGAAGAAGAACCTGATGAAAACAAAAACCCAAGACTGAACCTAGATGAACTCTTTGTTGACACAGACACACCTGTACCAACACCTCAACTAGAGATCGACCTGAAAGGAAACGCCAACACTGATAAGAAGACGACCCCAACAATAAAGCCCAAACCAAACCACACCTCTAAACTCCACTGCAATCTAATAAACACAAGATCCATGCCAAAACATGCAACAGAAATCTTTGAACTTCTCCATGAAAACAGCATTGACACCCTATTCATCATAGAAACATGGCTAAACAACAACTACAAAATCACACTCCAAAGCTGCCTCCCAACCAACTTCAAATGCCTTCATATAAATAGAAAAAACAAAAAAAGGAGACCTTGCGGTAGCATTCAAAGGACACCTGAAAATAAAAATAGACGAACCGCTCAATATCATCAACTGAGAAACCATGGTCATACACCTATCAGCGAACCCAAAAACTAACATCACATTCATCCTGGTGTACAGACTACCATCATACGATTCAACCTTTGTCGATAACTTCATAGAAGCCATCACCAATATAGCCATCAAGCACAAACATTTAATTATCCTGGGGGACTTCAACATCTGGTTTGAAGCAATTCATGGCAAATCCCAAAACTCACTGATTGGACAACTTACAACCATGAAACTACAACAGCTGGTCAAAGGGGCAACAGACTCGGCAGGGGTCACCCTCGATGCAATCTTCACCAAGTAAAAACTTATCACCACGGCATCACCAATACAAATACTGTGGAGCGACCAGCTCATCATCCCATTCGTCATCAGACTACCAACTCAACTCTGCAACCAGGCCCCCAAACTCACAACCACCAGAAAAAGAAACTGGAAAACCGTCAAAGCAAGCAACCTGCTCGAACAGCTGAAGATGACCAAACCCTGAATTACAGAACTAGAGCTGGCTGACCTGGACTGCAAAGCAGAGCTCCTTCACAAATGCATCGCTGATACAATTGAAAAGATCGCCCTGGAAAAACCCTTCACCCCATAAAAAAAGGACAATGGCAAAATGGGCCACCCCACTACTAAGCACCATGAAAAAGGATAACAAGAAGATGGAGCTGGAATGGAGGAAAGAATTCAACCCAGACAAACAAATAGTGTTCCAGAAACAAATCAGAGCTTACAAGAAAGAAATACAAAAGGCGAAGAGAAAGAGAAGGCATTATGATGACAGAATCACCAATGCGACCAACATTCAAAAAGAAATGTTCAACATCATTAAAGAAATGAGAAATCCACCAGGCTGCGACAACACCCCAACCCCCTCAGAGAAACTGTGCAACAACCTTGCAGACCACTTCAAGAACAAAATCAACGACATCCAACAAATCATACAAAACAGACCAACCAACCATAAAATTCAACCAACCGGACCTAACACAGAGCCATAGCACAAACTCCAAAACGTTCCCGAAATATCAGCGAAGGCTTTGGTCTTGCTGGTGAAACACAGCAAGAAAGCAGGGTCACCCATGGATCTCTGCCCACCGGACATCTACAAATCAATCCTCACACAAGGAATGCCATCAGAATATTACAGAAACCCCCTAAATCTCTCACTAGCAACAGGAAATGTACCAAGAACCTTCAAATGAGCATATATCAAACCACTTTTGAAAAACAAAAGTGGTGATGTAGAAAACCTCTCCAACTACAGGCCGATCGCAAACATTCCCTACCCAGCAAAACTCCTGGAAACCTACGTATACAAATTAACCCAAGAACATGTAGACAAACACCACCTCCTAGACCAAACACAAGTCAGTTTCAGACCTGCAAGAGGAACAGAAACAGCACTGCTATCCATCTGGATGACCTAAGCACAAACGCGGACTCTGACACAACCTCAACCCTGATTCTGCTCGACCTCATGACAACTTAACCAAAAGACAAGAAGACATAGGCATAACAGACATGGCACTACTCTGGATTAAATCAATCCTAGCAGACAAAACAGAAACCGTATGGATAAAACCCTTCAAATCCACCCCACAAGTTAACAACTGGAGTACCACAACGGCCTTCACTATCACCACTGTACTTCAAAATCTACCAAACTCCAGTAATTAGAATCTTCAAAAAATCCAAAATTACATGCTTCAACTAAGCAGATGACACTCAAATTATCTACAAAATCGAAGACACTCAAGCCGATCACTCAACCCTAATTGAGTGTCTGAAAGAAGTCTTTAACTGGATGAACAACAACAACTTTAAAATCAACCCAGGAAAGACAGAAATCATTATTATATACAAAAACCAAGAGAACACCTATATTCCATGGCCAACGGAAATGGGAACTGCACCAACACCATCTAAGGTAGAAGAAATCTGTCAGTCCTGATGGACACCACCCTAACCTTAGAAACACAAATAAATGCAATAATCATGAAATGCTTCTTCCTCTTTCACACAGCACAAAGAATGTTACCTTTCCTCTCCTTCACCCACAAAACACTCACAATCGTGGGCCTCATCATGTCAAGAATCAACTATGCAAACAGCCTCTATCTCTGGCTGCCAGAATACCTCCAGAAGAAACTACAATGGATTGAAAATACAGCAGCAAGACTGCTCCTCAGACTATCCAGAAGAGACCACATCACTTCAGCCTAAACACCACTGCATTGGCTCCCAGTCAAACATTGCACCACCTTCAAAACAATGTGCATAACACACAGGGCAAACAGCGGACAAGGTGCTGAATTCCTACGAAAGAAAATAACAATTTACAACCAACAAGACTCCTCAGATCAAGCAACGAAGTCTGCCTGGAACAAAAAACATACCTTAAGAAAAAACTTGGGGGCTCCTCCTTCTCCCACTTAGCTGCAAAAACCTGGGACAACATCTCGAAAGAAATAAGAAACACCAAAGACCACCTACAATTCAGAAAATTACTAAAAACCTGGCTCTTCAATAAAACAGATTCAAACTGAAAAAGCAAAACAACCAAATGGGAAACACAAAGAAAAGGATGACAAATTGAGGACAACACTGACAACATCCAGAACTGAATAAAGAAACTCTTGCTACAACAAGAGAGACAACAGTAAGTCAAATAGGACCCAAGAGGACAGAAATCAGCATCCCTTGCCAATTTCCAGCCAACAACCTCTCCGGCTCCATAATTTGCTCCATAATTGCTACTAGATATCATACTTGTATGGAGTTGTGTGACGTTAGCACTTGCCAAACTCAAACTGAGTTGGGGATATTGGCATGGGAATTGATCGAAGGGAGTTGTGAATGAAGGCAGATACCGCCCATGTACGTAATTGCCAGCCTTGGCATTTGCCGCATTCCGATGGGGATAGGAGCATGCATGAGCAAATGAATAAGATGATGAATGCCGACCAGCCGCCACATATGGAGGGAGTAACTCTGGCTGACCGATGCCCACCACCAACTAGATTGGGATGCTCACTGGGTCAGATTTGAAGGAACGCACAAATGCCTGCCTGCCCCGCATACAAACAGGTGTCACGTAGGTGACCGGTGCCCAACTCAGGCAAGGTTATGAATGTGAGTGGATGCCATGTGGGAAAGGGACTGTGAGGGTCGGACTGCCCCAAATCTGGATGGAGACGCGGAGATGCTCACGCACCCCACCTGAAGAGAATACGGAAGTTTAACGCCTCGCTTCCAGACAGCAATGCCAATTAACCAATCGACTAACAATTTCACCCCTCTGCATACACCTCTCAAACTCTAACCGAACACAACCACAAGCCTACAACACACCAATCCGCACAAACTTCACTACACTGCAACAACAAAACAAACCACACATAGACTCGCACAACAGCACACAATGACTACTGACTGTAAAACACCCCAAGCCCAGCCAACAGACTTCTGGGCTGAGGCGCCAACAGCACATCACTGCTCTCATGCACTTTACCAGCCTATTCCCACTAACTCACCCTCACCCCTCCCTTTTCAGAGCCACCAGAGCGCCAGGGGACCACTTCGGTGGAGATAGCACGCGTACAAATATCCTTTAACATTAAAATTAACATTACCATAACTGGGGAATTTCTGAGGATCAATATTGAGATGGGATTAGAAATAGTGTGACTGCTGCAATAGAATGAGTAGGTGTAGTACAATACTGTTTTGTGGAGAAAAGAATGGTTTAGGTTAAAACTAAATAGAATTATGTTATTTCAATTAGAGAGACATGAATGCTATATTAATATACTTATTGTATAGCACATGAAGAGTTTTCCTTTTTCAATAGCTTTTTTGTCAATCTTTTTTTCTGTAATTGTAAAATAAAGTTAATTGGTATATGTGGTAATGTTCAAGTAGTTTTAGAAGAATAGCTTGCTCATTATTGCGGTAGAGCATTTATTGGATAAAGGATTAAATAAAGGTCTGTTATGTGTGGGCTACTGAACTTTTTTGTCACTATATAGTATCTCATAGCACTGTTTGGAAGACACTAGTCCTGACCTCATTACGACCCAGGCGCTGGACCATGGTGCTATTAGCACCATGGTCCATGCCGGTCTCCCGCATGGTGGATGGCGGAATTACCGCCCCCATCACAAGGTTGGCGGGGGCGGTAATTCCCCCATTCACCATTTGCCCTTCCCCATTCCCATTTTGCCCCATAGGGCATAATGGGGATGGGAAAGGCGCTAATTACGGCACCGTAAATTACGGTTTCCGTAATTAGCTCCAAGGTCCCTTAGCGGGTTGAATTTTAACGCCTGCAAAAGGCAGGCGTTAAAGCCTCCAACCCGCTAAGGGACCTTGTAATGAGGTGCTAATAGTTTAACGGCGCCGACGCTCTTTACGGCGCCGTTAAACCATTAGTGCCAGGATCGTAATGAGGCCCCTTCATATATAAGAAACCCGTGATTTGTTTAGGATTGGATCTTTTTAGTAGCAATGTATTGAAAGGCAAAGAATGCATAGGCGCCTTACGAGTTCTTCTATAGCCCTGTGTTTTTGAAGTAAGGAACATGCACGTGGAAAATATTCCAGCAACTGTTTTAAATGGCAGTTGTGATGATTTGTAATATTGTGGTACTATATTGAATGTTCTATCACTGGTTTTAAAACATTATAAATGTATTACTAGGGGAACTTAATTGGTTTTAGCATTGCTTATTTTTACCTATATTTTAGTAAAAAACATTCAGTGTATATAGATGCATCAGCAGCACCACACTTTTTATATTTTTCTAAAGGAAAGGAAATGTATTTGCTAACACGTGTATGGTAGTATTAACTGTTGTATTATTATTATTATTATTATTATTATTATTATTATTACATAATTTCTTTTTTATGCGCATCACACCAGAAGAACTCAGTGTTAGTTGATGTGAGCAGGTGGCAAATGGTGGAACTTTAAAATATCTCATAGCAATACCTGTAAAACATTACACATTTATATTTAAGGAGAAATGCTGTTGTTTTTTTGAAGATTTATATTCAAAGCCTAAAAATGCATAGGTGAATTAGGAGCCCTAATATTTGTTCCTTTTTGTACAAATAAGGAAATGCACTTGCAAATGTTTTGTAAAATATTGCTATGTGGCACTTGGTGTGACCAGTTACAATATGTTGGCACTATCTGTAATATTGTAGCAGTGCATGTAAAATAGTGTAGCGTTATATGTAGGCTGGACTTTAGGGATAACTATTTTTAATACCATTTGAGTAAAAGCCTGACAATGCATGAATGTATAGGTAGCAGTACCATTTTTCTAATTCTGTTAAGGTATGAAGAATGCAGTTTTTGAGCACTTTAATGGTAGAATTAACTGCTACTTCATCTGAGTAGGTGGAAAATGTTGCAATATATGGGATCTGATATCAATGGTAAAAAAGCAGCGTACATTATGGAGGTGCTGATACAAATATAAACATGTGGTGAAAGAATTACATTTGAAAATACAAGCATACCTTCTATTACGTCTTCTTAGATGTAGATATTGTTGAATCTTCAAATAGAAATCTGGGAAAGTTTTCACAGCAGGATGTGAATGACAGCACAATGTACTCTCAGAGTTGAAATGTATATCTGTTGTGTTGAACTGAGGTGACAGGGTTACATGTAGAGTTTTTAGAAATGATTGGTGGATGGATGTGTGACTGCATGTAGCCAATGAGAGAGTTTTATACAGATAAAAGTAAAAACTGTAGAAGGGCTGTCCTGTGCGATGATGTTCACGGACATGTGCGATAGTCCGCGAACCCACACGTACCATCTGTAGCCATTAATGATAGCCTGCATGGAAAGAGGACTGCGGCGACTGCAGACGTTCGGGCTGAAATCAGGTTTCCTTGTTGTGGAGGCAAAGTTGAAGTGCACAGGAGCACAGGCTAGGAAGAGTTGCATTTCTTGTGTGAAGTGTGTGAAGCATGCCTATGAACAAGAAAACTGTTTGGATTTTAGGAGATTTGGAGATTCATTGAGTGAAGTTATATGCAGAGTACCTTGCCATCTCTGAAAATCTTGGATTTGAAGGAGTGGAGGTGTTATGGTATGACATTTGTGGAATTAACTGGAGTTCATTATTACCCTTGTGACATAATATGGTGCGTTTCGAACATCAGATATTATATTAAATTGTGGAAGTAACACTTTAGGATATGTTACTGGAATATTCTTGTCTTTTGCAATGCAAGATACCTTTAGAAGTCTAATTGAATTGTTTCCAGCTAGGAAGATTATTTTTCATGGATTTGTGAAAGGCAAATGTGGAAAAGGTCAAACTTCTTTTGTCCACACATTGAAAAAGGCAGGTGGAATGTTAATGAAGCTGTGAGTGATTTTTTTTTTTACAAGATGTAGGAATGACATCTTTTCACTATGAGAATATACAACATGATGGAGAAAATAGTTTTTGAAGAGATGGAGTACATTTAACTGATGTTGGAAATTAAGTTTTTGTGTGTAACATCAAGAATACTTTAAAGCAGTTTTTGTAAAAGTTATGAAAAACAAAGAAGTAAAATATACAGTACATACAAATCAAAACCCCTACAAAAAGGTTCTTTTAGGAGCCAAATTGTAGTAAGAAAAAAAGTAAAGCGAGGTTAAAACCTCCCCCTTTAATTCTCCCTGAGGTCCGCTGACAGTTTTACTGTTTGCAGACTATATGATTGCAGGAAAGGGGGGTGAGTCATTTTTTAATGATAGTGTAACATTAGTCGGAATTGGGAAAGCTGTAAAAAAAATGGATAAACTCCTTCTATGCACATTACACTTTATGTTTATATTTTGTATGCCAGAGAAAAGGGTTTGGTCAGAAATGTATTACTTTCACCTTTTGTTTTCTTTGCTATACAATTTCTCTAGAACTTCCATTAGCATACAATATAATGCTAATGAAAATGTTAACTATTCCTACAGAGTCTTACTACTTTAAGGACAAATATAAATTAGATGGAGTCTAGAAGAACATTTCTGCATGATTCCTGGAACGTTTTCCTATGGGATTGCGCCATTATTAAACACTTCCATAAATCAGGTCCTTAGTTTTTCTCATTTTATTTTTTAAATTTGAAAGACGGTTCCCCAACTTTCAGTGTTTTTGGCGGGTATTATATTTTTTTCTCATTGGAAGGGAGGAAAGAAAGGAGGGTAAGGGAGGGATGGGGTACCAACCTCCATAAGGGAGTACAGGTGGATAAAGGAAGATGTAGTATCTCCTAAAAAACGAAAGTAGGGGCATTCCTTCTCATGCACCTTCATTGCCACCTCAAAGGCGCTTCAGATTTCCCTCCCCCATTGTCCACAGGGCTTTCTGGGGCCTAGAACTGCTTTACCAACAGTTTTCTCTCCCAAAACCTCTTCCTTCTCGAGCTCTCCGCTCATCCACCTCCAACTCTCTGAAGGTTAGACTCTTCTCCAAGCAAAGAGTTGGGGGCAGATCTATGTCCTCGGCTGGGGCCTCCCTCTGGAACAGCCTCCCTGCCTCTCCCAAGGGTGGAAGGTGTGGGTGTAGCAGGCACATGGAGGTGGTGCCAAAGGAGTATTGCCCCTCAGTGCAGTGCTCACAGGTAGCCTGTGCCTTTTGCACCCCTCCCACAGTGGTGAAAAACCTGCACGCCCACAAGTCTTTCTGCCCATCCGATATAGTAGGTACTTCCTCCACTACACATTCTTCTCCCTTTCCCCCTGCATGTCATATGCTGCAGGGCCTCTGTTCCCCTTTCCAGGTCCTCCAGTTGGTGGTAGCAACCCATGAGGAGGAGAGATGCCCACAGCAGATGCCATTGCAGCTTCAAGTACATAGTTGTGCTCTGAACAGCAAATGGTCCTCATGAGAGATCTGCCAGATGGAGAATAAGTAAAAGAAATGGATGGGCCCCCTTGGAGGAACCATCAGCATATTATCATCCTGTCCCTGAACATCGGCGCCCAAATAGTCCTTGAAAATGTGTGCAAACTTTATAGATCAAGTTAGAATTATAGTAGGAGCTGTGGAAGGGCACAGTTTTAACTTGAATATCCCTGGAGTGACTGAAAATTTAACTTAAAGATGTCCGCGGAGCACGGACTCCGATTGCAACAGCACGCAGCATGGGTGCGTTCATGTGATGATGTTAGGGGCAACACCATAAAGAGACTGCAGACCTCCGGTATAGAGAAAGTGTGTAAAAAGTTGTAAAAAGTTAAAGAAGCAGTAAGAATGGCACTAGTTGGTGTGTAAGGGCAAAGTTCCAACTTCAAACTCCATAGACCAGGCGAACATTGAATTTAAGACGCCCGCTAATCGCAGACACCGATTGTGGACACATCATCATGCCACACAGGCATGGTCACATGATGTTGCCTGGGGACATCCGCGACCACGTCACAACATTTGTGAACTACAACGTGATCTATGACATACTGTGTATAGGGTGTGCATCCTCACCCTTGACAATTATGTTTGCAAATTAATTAAAAGTATGTAGGTTGCTCCGCGGACCAGGCAGTACGTTTGTAAACACCAACACATCTGTGATACATCATTTGTATGCAAATATGTGGACCTGGACATAATTATAGACCACAGACGTTTAAAAGAGGTTTAAAAAAAACACACACATGTTGCTGCATTATAATAGCTTATTTACATAAAATTATTTTTTTTTAAAACATTTGTGGGACTTATATTTACAGATTATATTTATACGTCATTATTTCAAGAAAGGAATGGGGAATCAGATTGTGGTGTGGAATTTGGAGATAGAAATTTATTTGAAACACTTATTAGAATAATGTTCTAGCAAGCATTGGAGTGATTGTTCAGGAAAAGGGTCACAGGTATTTGTGGGGCAATGGAAATCAATATTGTGGAATACATATTCTTTACATAAATAGACATTTCAGCAACTTGATTTTATAATTCAGACATTTGAGTACATGATTTATTATTTTTGGTTTCAACACTGTCCATTTGTCCATCATTGGTATTTACAATTTGTATAGCGCGGCCAGGGTTTTGGCCGCACTATACAAATAAATAAATACAAATACAAATACAAATGACTATTGTTCTGCATTTTTCCTTCTTGGACTTTATAGAGAATAAGGTAATAATAACTGATTTAGTCATTAAATTGTGTTTATTCGGATACATTCATCAATTAAACACAATTAGAATACAATAACTCATACAATTTCACAAAACACAGTTCATCAAATACATTCACCCAATAGACAGAATAAGAAAACCATGACCCATAAAATCTCAACATAAAACACAATTCATCACAGTTATAAAAACGCAAGTCTGGGTTTCAAATTCACTCCATGATCAGTGTATTAAAAGTACCATATTGTTAAAAAGTAATGTAAATGCAGGGCAAACCCAATAGCGTGTAAAATGAGGAATCATCTCAATTGTGCCATAATCCCCTTTCTCTGCTACTTTGTTCTTTCAGAAAAGACAGGAATGCCCAGGCCATCAAGACAGAGTCTGCTGCCAGAAGATATAACAAAGCCAGCCTGTGGAAGCAAATGTTCAATGACATTACGACTGGTAGAATTGTAGAATTTCTAATGTCTTTATATGGTGAACAAAACAAAATGAGGTGCTTCAGGTCCTCTCTATCCACCCCACAAGCTGGACAACTTTGTGGTTTGGGGTACCCTGCCCAGTTTACTATATTTCCCCTTAGCTGTAAGCAGTCAAATCTGGCCCATGTAATAAGCCAACGTTCTCCTTTTTTGTGTCGGAAGAAGATATGGCTAGATCTCATTCACCCTACTAATTCCAGCATGATTTCTGTCGCGATTAAGAGTCAATTCCACTGAGTCCCTTTTTTCTTTCATTGCAAGATACACTGTGCGTTTATAGGACCGGAGCTGCCCAGAGGTCAGCAAACTGGATGGAGGAGAAAGAATTCCCAAATTACAACTGGACAAAGACAAAGCAATATATGCTAACCAAGGGATTTTTAGCCCAGTTGACCCTTTCTATGACAGACCTAATAATTAAATGGGATAGTGCAGCATGCTTATTAGTCCATAGGCGAAACCAGAAGATCGTTTGAGCTAACGACCATTCATCTTCCCAGAACACAGGCAGAGGATCCTGGCAATCCCTAAAGGTTTCTAAAAAACATGTTTTCCTTCACCTGGATCCCTGGAGCTTTCATATAGCCCCACAATGGTGCTCGATATAAAGTCGCAGCCTTGGTCTGTACAGTGTTAACAGTGTTAACCTTGAGAACCAACTCCAGTGGTTGTCCATGTCAGCGTGACAGAGTGAGCAAGTGTCTTAACATTTTTAGAATTGTTGGTTTCTATTGGTGATCCAGTCTTTCTTTCCGGGGTATTTAATGGAGTTTTTATTCCATTTTCTTGTGGGAGATCTGAATCTGATTCTTCTAACGTGTACTGCGATATCTACATCAAACCAATTGACTTAGTTGATTTGTCCCCTTTTTTGGGTGCAAAATTCTTGTTTCTGAGGTGATGAAACCTCTCCTATTGAGCTTCGTCTCGCCCCAGGACTTGTTGGTGCTGGAATCGGAGATATTTTGGTTTCCTTGGTTTTGTTTTGTTCTTGCTAAACCATCTGCGTTTCATTGTCAGCTTTTCCCACTGTTGGGTTTTTTGATTCCCACAACTTTTCCGTCATCTTCTTATTAAACAGTGGGTAGGTGTTGTCATTTATCGTTACCACTTCCTTTTCCTTGTTAAGTCCGTTATTGTCATGCCTTTGGGTCGGGTTTTTCTTTAATTTGAGATACGTGCCTTTGCTCTCTGTCATTTTTTCGTGTCAGGATCACCATTTTTTCTTTGGGCTTTAAATGATTTAGGATCACAGGTCGTGTGGAATTTCTTCTTGTTGCTTTCGATTTCAAAGCTTCCGTTATGGTGTCCGTGGGATCTTCATATGAAACATTGTTAGTCTCTATGGTCTGGGAACTCCTTATCTCATAAGCACATTGTGTACGTATCTATGTTGTCACCGGCTTGTTACTGTTATTGGTACTTGCTTCCTCTGAGGGTTTATTATATGTTGATTCATTTTGTGATCTTTCCTTTGCCGCCACTTCTTTTGTTCTTTCTAGAGCTGTTATGTATCTTTCGATATATATCAACTTTGTGTGCATCATTGCACTTAATGTCGTTTGATCTCTCAAAGAATCATTTACGCTTTCATTCAGTTTTGTAAATGGTGCTAGCGCAATCGTCATCACCGACATTAGTGCAAAGATATCAGGTTTTTATGTTGGTGTGTCTTTTTCTGTTCCTGACAATGGTGAGGTTGATGATCTTCTAGTTTTAGAGTAAGATTTCTGTCTTTTGTGTTTTTGAAGAAGTGGCATTCTAAAGTCTGAGATTTGTGTCGGCTCATTTTCCTCTGTTTCTTCTTTTGTATGTACATTTTCAGATAGAGCTTCTCTTGATCACTTTTCCCCCTCTACTTGCAACATTTGTTCTTTATTTAAGTTTGGGTTTGACCCTTTCGTTGTTTTTTCACAGAGAGGTGCGTTTCCTTTTCTGTAGTGATGCGTTTGTTTGATGTTGAAGGGCCATTACACAAATTCAACGTAACTGGAGTGTTCACTTCATTTATCGGCCCCAAAATCAGAGACGCTATACTCTCATGTAGATTATTTTCAGATATTTTCTTTGCAGTTTGATCTGAATTAAATGACAAGATCATTTTTGTAATGAACAGTTGCCGTGTCCTTCAGACGGAGTTTTCTTGTACAGCAAATGGATTTTTTAAGAAATTGGTCTGTAAATGTTTGAAGAAGGCCAAGCTTTCTTCCTTTGGCAACGTAACCCCAGACCAAGTAAAACCTTATGGGCTTCTGACACCAACATTTATTGGATCCTTAGTATTTTCCAACAGCTCGGCATCTAAGACTTCATTCTGCCCTTGTTGCGTTCTGGTATTTTTTTTAAAGAAATGTTGTATTAGTCCACTTGATGTACTCCCCTGTATTTGCAGTGTTAAATTCCTATATGTTCTTGTTTTTTCAGTCTTTTTCAAACCTTGTGTGTTCTCTTTCAGTGTAGTGGTTTTTAGTGCTGGTTTTATTTTCCATCTTAGTTTTGCGTGTTTAATGAGTGGCTTTACGCCCTTTTAGTTTTTGTTTTTGTTTGTTTCCCTCTTGCACACGTTTTTCGAGCATTTCCTCAAGATTTAATCCAAAATCTATTGAATTAAGAGGAGCTTTAGAACTGTTAATTGTTTCATTTAATTCTTCCATGTTAAAACTGCAATTTGATTCCAACATTTGCTTTTCAGGTTGTGAGTTCCCATTTGTTCCAAATTCGATTGTTAGATCCACTATGTGTGGATTAGTTGTTTTTAATTCGGGATGTAAGAGATGTGCCAGTGTTTCTGTTCCTTGAGTGTCTCCATCGTTGACACTCATGGGCTTACTTTCGAAGAGCTGTGGCTCCTGGGAAACTACTAACAATCCTTGGCTCTCACTAGAGTCTTGCCTCGAAAGGAAGGGACTGAAGTTGTCGGTGCTTTGGTCTCTGTGAGGAGTCACAACTTCGCCCCGGTCGTCCATCTCCAGGGCTGGGCTCCTCAGTTACCTTGGAACCTTTTTCCTGCAGTCGAGTTCCTTGGCCTCCACCCCCCAATTTGACTCGTTTGTTTCGAGTCCGCTCTGGGACTCATATTCGTGCTCGGTCTCCTCGCACCCACTATGTCTTCCGTTGCAGGCGTCACTCTCTCCAGCTCCATTCTAGAGGGTGTTCCTTTGTATGGAGGATTGGGAGGTATCTCTAGTTGTGGTAAGTGTCCCTGCACCAAGACTGCTAGCGGTGGGGCAGTGTTTTCCTTGGCCGACGTGCAACTAGCTGCTTTATGAGGTATGCCGTGCTGCACTTGAGGTTTAAATGTCTTTCATGTCTTCTTACCTCCATCCATCTGTAGAATTGAGTTTGTTGCGTCAGAGATGTGGAGAAAATGTTTTCTCGCTCTCGATAGGGATTTCAGCGTGCTTCTATGCCCCAAAACACTATCTTCACTGTGTGGACACTGACTTCGCAGCCAGCTCACTCCTTCCTCGTGAGTGAATCTTTGCATTTGTTCCATTCCTGCACCGGCGCATGTCATGTAGTGGAGTATTTAGCCAAACTCCACCTCTTCCAGGAAATGAAGGTAGTGAACAGACTACCAAGCAGAAAACCAAAAGAGCAGACTGTTGCAGACTGCTGTCACATCAGCTGCCAACTCCCCGGCCCCTCCGCGGTGTAGTGGAGTATTTAGCCAAACTCCACCTCTTCAAGGAAATGAAGGTAGTAAACAGACTACCAAGCAGAAAAACAAAAGAGCAGACTGCCACAGACTACTGTCACCTAGACTGCCAACTCCCTATATCATTCTCCCACAGTAACCTGTAAAAAATATTTGATGTAAGGTACCATGTGCTGTGCACATTAGTAATAACATCCCATCATACCAAATCCTATGCGATTTTTCCATATTTATTTATTGATGTATTTGTTTCGCATTTACAAAAGCGCGCAAAACCCTGAGGCATCTAGGTGCTAGTTACATTTGGTACAGGTTATCAGGTAGGTTACAGACACGTAGGTTAGATGAACAGCAAATGCTGATTAGTCAAATCTGGTAGGTTGCTGGCACATAAGGTTACATAAGTAGCATAATAAAGTTATGATGATGATAAGTGGCATAATGCAAACAGTCAAAACAAGTAAGATTCAGAACCATGCGGTTACATATGTAGCACAGCTAGTAGTCAGATCAGGTAGGTGTATGCATAGGTTTACCTAAGCAGTACATGGCTGACAGTCAAATAAGGTAGGGTACGGGCACGTATGGTTTACATATATAGCAAAGCTAACTGGCAGATCAGGTCGGTTGTAGGCACATAATGTTACTTAAGCAGCACACGGCTGACAGTTACATTTGGTAGGTTGTTGGCACAGACTTAGCAGCACATGGCTGACAGTCACATTGGGTCGATTACAGTCAGTTAATGATACATAAGTAGCATAATGCTAAACAGCCATGTCAGGTAGGTTGCATGTAGGTTCTGATGCATATGCAGTGCCAGGTACACCGTTAAAAAGAGAAAGTGTTGTGGGTACATATGGAGGCATAATATGAAGTTACAGGAAGGTAGTGTCTTCTCCAACATGAGGATGAAAGGTAAGTATCAAGTAGATAAACCAGGTGAGAAAGATGATAAAAAAACAAGGTTACCGATGAGTGGAGGGCGGGGGGGTTCTGTGGTTTGCAATGCAGGTCCAAGTTCAGTGTTAGTACAGGCTCATTTGGTAACATGTCACAGACCGTTCTAGTGCAATGCATGAGATAGGAAATGAAAAAGCAAGCAATAGATCTAGGAAACATTTACCGCCTGTTGGGATCAGATTAGTCATGGTAGGCGGGCGGGATTGCAGTGAGCACCGTGGGGCGGTGATGCAATGAGATAAGACAGGTGCCAGCCAGTAAAGCCTCACTCAGCGAAGTGGGGGACTACGTCAACTGTGCATGGAAGGGCTGAGTGAGTCAATAGAACATGGGATTCAGTGGACAGTGGCGAGGGCTGCCAATATGACCACATAGGGCAAAGTCAATATATATCTGGGGCAAGGGGCCAATCCAAGGTAGGCACAGAGTGGTTGTACAAGAATCGCAATGAGGGCAAGTGGAGGCAAGAGTAAAGTAACACATATACAAGTGTACAGGTGGGCGCAAACCTTGCTTCAGGGGTACCTGCCGGGCAGCTTGTTCCCAATCAATGTAAGAAGGGCTATCAAATCTCCACGAGTAACATCAAACATCCCAGGGGCCTGTCAAGCCTTTAGAAAACCCATTGATAATAACACCAAAATGTGAGAAAGTATATATAGACCAACACCTAAAATCATTTAATATAGCACCCAAACTCCTACTGATAATGGGCCTCATTACGACCCTTGCGGAAATGGAAAAATGATGGCGGAAATGCAATACCGCCATCGAACACCGCTCGTTGCGATCATGACCCGTCACCGTAAAGTACGATGCCATTAGCGACACCGCAGTGAACGGCAACGCTAACTGCACCAAGTACGCGCACGCGCGCCTTGCAAAACCGGAATCACCGCCATGGCGCAACGGTACGCGAATTCTGACCCTAGCGGACATGTACTGAACGCCATCAAGCACGTCGTAAAGTACCATTCCGCCATGGCGAGAAATACGGCATCGTGAACCAACCGTAAATGGCCCACTGAGTGCCTGTACTCCACTCCCTGGCCACATTGCACAACTCCTGGCAGGCGCAATGTACTCACACTATGCAACCAGTGAAATCTACAATTCACCCATGCATGCCAACGTAGAAAAGCATGCAGGGGCTCAAAGCGCCCCGTGAGTGGGCATCCATGTACGGCATGTCACCATAGCCGTACTGACGCAGCACAGGCATGTGAAGGTACAATACATCAAAATGAAAATCAAGAACACATGACACAAAACAACAGTAGTCCCCCATCGCTTGCCACCAGCGCAAGGCAACATCCAAAACAGCATCCTGAGGGGGATTGCACCAGCCCTGTACTCTTGCCAGTAAACAAACCAACCATCAGCAGAAGCATGTACCACACAAGTTGGCAGAGTGACTGAGCAGCCAGGCTCATCCCAAGAGGGGCCGATGGGAGCTGCAGGGCACAGATGGCATCAATACAGAAGCTATTCCAATGGACATGACCCCAGTCCCCCTCCAACAAACGCACGCAAACACAGTCACCTGTGACCAGCCACATTCTGAACATCCCATCATTCCACCAATCGACCTGGCTGACAGGCACCAGTCGGCCAAAAGCCAATCCCCCGCCCCTGAACAGCACATCATGTAAACAGTCACAATGGCAGCCCCTATCCGTGACCATACTGTGCTACGTAGGCAAACGCGGCCAGTACTGTACCACACAACTCAACTCAGAAGGCGGAACACAATGCAGATCATCTCGCAATACATACCGCCACAAAGCGAAAATCGCCACATCACCTGCAAAGAACAACGCAACACGACAAATATCGGAATACAATTTAAATGCACATCCAAATGACAAAGGCCCCACAGCAATTTGCAAAATAACACCAAAACAACCATCATCACCGAGGGCTGCATCTGCAATAATTGACCAGCTTCCACTTGTGTGACGCCCTGTACCATCATGGCACACAGGGCCTACATCAACGTTCCAAAAGGCAACATGGAAGCGGCAAGAACCGCAGGTCCGTCCCATGAGGCAGGCACTAGTCGAGCTGAAAGGCCGAAATGTTGCACCTAGCCACCAGTACAGCGTAAGGGCATGTGGCCCATTGGCGATCGTCCCATAAGATCGAAATGGTGCTCCACTGATTCACCCGAAGCTGCAGGAGTCGAGAGTAAAAACCATCTGGAGGAGTGGCGTAGAGATGGCATCTGCAATAGGGCAGGAGATACCTGTCACCCAAAAGAAACACAAATTAACCGATTGCATTACGGGACTCATGATGCATTACAATCTTCATTCAACACACCAAATCCACACCCATATGCATGCTAGCCCACTCCAAAGGAATATACACACCCCTAAATCAGTATCGAATCATAACGAAATCAATCGAGCTAAATACACCATTGGCAACGTCGGTTACTGTGCATGCGTCCGTCAAGATAGAACCCATGACATGGGATTAGTAACGTGCCTAGACACAAGTGTATGAAGGCGCGTCGAGACAGGGAGGATCCGACAAGGGCAGATAGACGTATGTCCCACTATGGCAGCCTTGCATCACATAGCGCAGGGGAAGGGGAGTGATTCAAAAAACCCATGTACATGGCAGACCCTAAACGGAATCATCAGTCCATGCATCCATTCATCATTCCCTCATCCCGCAATGAAAACGCATGAATATTCACTCACATTATATGTGAAACTTCCATCGCGTCTGTGCGTAATGCAGTCCGCAAAAACCACTGTGCCCCTGGCCGGATCTGTAGTGTTGTGAAGCAAGATGGATTTGGGAACGTCCTGCCTTATCGTCCACTACGCTATTGCGCATCCCATTCAATTCATATCATTCATTGCCTGCTCGTTATGGGCCATGTCCCAAGGACATTCTACAATAGAACGTTACATTTCCAGCCAGACCTGTGGGCGTATCCTCGCCGCTACTTCAAAACCAAAAATGCTGGCCTTCGAATTCCTCACTTGCAACATTACGTCGAAAAGGCTTCTGTGAACGCTTGCATTCACAATTACATCAATGTAGTGCGGCTGTGTGTCATGATGCTAACTGGCTGCAATCACAAATGGGACGCCACGCCCGTCGGTGAAGTACGTTACTGTGCTGCATGAGGGTCGGCCATCGATCGAGCCCTACATACCACTGACTCTTCACAGGTATGTAAGCGGCTGCAATCATAGCATGTGTAACAATGGGAGCATACCATGAAAATCAGTCAAAGTACATCACACTGCCATCGGGATTTGATACATGATTCCAATCCCAAGATGCCATGCGGCCAAATGCAGCCTTACGTGCGGGACGTGCTCGGCCAGAAGGGATAGCATCTGCCACAGAATCATTCAATCAGCACAGGTGGAGGCCATACAGGCCGACAGCACATATATAGCAGACCCAAACCCCTCCCACAACCACTCCCACTCCAAAATGCTACCGGCAGGACTAGCGATGTTGGGCCTGGGGGACCAGATAGCACTGCAAGTGCTACAACTACAAGAAGACGACGAACAACAACAGGTACAACAACCGGGCGCACAGGGGAGACGGAGGAGAAGGAGGAGGAGGAGGGCAAGGCAGGGTCAGCAAGGCCCACAAGCACTGCCACTACCACCACGCAGGCGGCCCGCAATCCCACGCCTCCGAGCCGATCCGTTCAACCTCACTGCTGAGCAGATCCACACCCTCTACCGTTTGGACCGGGACACCATAATCGCCATTGTGGACATGACACATGCTGACCTCGTGAGCATGATAGATAGCCCAACCGCCATCCCACCCCTACTGAAGGTGGTGTCTGCACTCCACTTCCTGGCCACAGGCACCTACCAGCACACAGTGGGACAGTTGCATGGCATTTCACAGCCACTGTTCTCACGGACACTCTTCCAAGTGCACGATGCCCTCCTGAAGCACGCCGACGACCACATCACACTACCACGCACGTACCAGGAGATTACCAACGCAAAAGTGGGATTCCATGCACTTGGCGGCATCCCGGGTTGCATTGGTGCCATCGACTGCACCCATGTTGAATTGGTTGTCCCACATGCCATGGAGGTCCAGTACCGCAACCGGAAACAATTTCATTCAATCAATGTGCAAATGGTGTGTGACTCCAACAAGATATTTACGCATTGTTGTGCCAGATTTCCAGGATCTACCCATGATTCTATGGTCCTGAGGAACACAAGAATACCACGCTACATGGAGCGACACGCAGGGCACAGATCCTGGCTACTCGGTGAGTCTCATTCCATGCATGACATCGTGGCCCATTTGATGCGTCAATGACCTTGCAGGAGGGGGGGGGGGCTACTTAGCACTATCATTCCACTGACACCCTTTATTCGTCTCATACAGGTGATGCCGGGTATCCACTGAAGAGATGGCTCCTTACACCAATCCGGAACCCACAGAACGAGCATGAGGAGGACTACAACCATGCCCACTCACGTACCCGTGTGGTCATTGAACAGGCATTCGGCCTACTGAAGGCTCGTTTCCGCAGCCTCAGCAGGTCTGGCGGGGCACTCATGTACAGCCATGAGAAGGTTTCTAAGATGGTCATGGCATGTGTCATGCTGCACAACATGTGCATACGTAGGAATGTGCCCATGCCCCCTGACGCTGTACTGCATGCACCTGAAGATGATGATGATGATGAGGGTGGGGATGTGGAGGCACCTCAAGGAGTCCATGAGGCACAGGATGCACGTGCAATCCGACAGAGCATCATAGATGCATGCTTCTAGCAACCACGCATGGTGCCTATTACACGGAAAGGGGACCTGTGGCACTGTGTGTGTGTAGTACAGGCACATTGTGGACTGTACGCCTATGAAGGCCTCGTACGCAAATATCAATGTCCACACATGTCATTGGATGATTATGAGATGCTGTATTGTTAATGTGATTTGATTTATACACCCTATGGACCCGCCACCCAGTGAAGCCCAACACACCCCCTCCACCCTACTACCTCCCCCCCCAACACCAGTGTCCAAATATGCATGCTGTCCGTGGTTGGACGCTATTGCAAGCCCCCTCTACGGGTATCAGGGGCACCCCTGCCCGTGGAGCGCAGGTTCCTGCCAGATCTGCGTTGGGGGCTGCCCTGGACGGAACTTGCCACGGATGATGTCTCTGCCTGCTCGCGTCCATGCATGTCTCTGAGGGTTTGTGAGAGCTCCGAGAGCACACGGCGCACAGCAGCAAGTTCAGCACAAACGTCTTTGGACGTCGCATGCAGTTCCCCCCTCAGGCTCTCGGTGCTTTTCTCCATTTGTGCTCTCAGGCTCTCGGTGCTTTTCTCCATTTGTGCTCTCAGGCTCTCGGTGCTTCTCTCCATTTCTCCCCTGAGGCTCTCACTACTTTTCTCTATTTGTGCCCTGAGTGTCTCGGTGGATGTTTCCATGGCTGCCCTGGAACCCCCGCATTCATTTGCATGGTCCTTGAGTAGCGTGGACACTTCCTGCTGTTGCTCGATCAGCAGGTCGAGGGACTGTTGCCTCTGCTGGGCCATGGACATTTGCGGTGGTGTGACAGGGGGGCTGCTCAACACATGTTGCCTTGGCACAGGACTTGTGGGGGTTGGCCAGTCGTCGTCTTCAGGGTGCCCCTGCGTGGTTTCGTCATGGTGTAGGGGATGGGACATGCAGGGGGATTGGGAAAGGTCATGGATGGTACCTACGTCGCCAGCACTGTTTTCCGTGTCGGAGCATGCTGGCATGACAGCTGTGTCACCTATGGTGCTGCTACCACCAGAGGCAGTGCCATCAGATACGTTCTTTGGGGGGACCTGTGGTGCTGGGGTTGTGGACTTGCTGGCTGCTGGGGTGCCTGTTGCAGTCCCCTCCAGTGTGCTGCCACTTGATTCCTGCTGCTGCCGTGTCTTGATCCTTGCACCTGAGGTGGAGGCTCTTGGGACGTTGGTCCTGGCCCTCTTTGCAGGCGTGCTGGTAGGGGTGTCCTGCAGCTCGTCGTTGGTATCGGACCCTGTGGTGGAGTAAAGAGGGGCGAGCGTTAGTTATGGGTCTGTCGGATTTGGAATGGCAACGTATCAAATGCATTGGGGTGGTACATGAGGCTGATTTGGGACTGGGCCTTGGAGGTGATCTCATTTTCGTGTGGATTGAGGATGCATTCATTTGGCTGCCTGCAGTTAGGGGGTGCATGCTGCACATGTAGGGGTTGTTTATGGCATCTTGATTGATTTGTTTATTCATTCTGACTTTTAGAGGGCGCTGTCAGGGCAAAGTATGTATTGCACTATGGGGTCACATGGTACTGCACATGTTCGTGGTTTGTGGATTTCGCATTGTTTCTCTTGGCCAACCTACCTGATTCTCCGGATGTCGGCACTCCTTTCTCCATCCCTCCGACTCCCTCTATGCTCTCCATTCCTATGGTGGAGGCGCAGATATCCTCCCAGGGGGTCAACTTGATGGGCGACTCTGAACCCCCCCCGGTAGCTGTGGCGATGTTCCTGTTCGCAGAAAGTATGCTGCGTACGCGGATCCGCAGGTCGTCCCACCGCTTGCGACATTGCTGTGGCGTGCGGGGTGTTGTCCCCACCGCACTTACGCGCTGTGCCACCAGGGCCCATATGGCCTTCTTGTTGGCAAGGGCCGTCCTGGTCATTTGACTGGAGAAGACGACGGCGGCATTTTCCTGGAGGGTCTCGGTGAGCACGGTCAGTTCCTCTCGGGAGAAGTGTACCTGCCGCTTGCGGTCACACGCTTTCTTGGCTACCTTTCCCATATTTATTTTTTTAACTGGGGTTGCTAACGGGTTGGGATGTGTGTCAGGGTCGGATTTTTAATGGTTGTGTTGGGATTCGGTTTTTATAGTTGTGCGGCGTGCTGTTTCCCGTTCCGGCCACATGCTTTTACTTCCGTTTCCGTATATTTACGGTGGCCGTAATTTGCGGTGCCCGCTCGTTACGGTGACCGCTCATTACGGTGACCGCTAAGATGGGTGGCGGTATTGCACCTGGTGCAGCGTACGGCGGCGGTAAGGGCCGTTTTGGGGTCATTTCCGCCATCGCAGCCTTTCGGATTCCGCCATGGCGTAATGCTCGTGCCCGATGGGTCGTGATTAGCCGCACTTTGCTCCTTCGTGCAATGGCGGAAACGCTATTTACGCTGTTGCGGTCCGGTCAGTCACTTTCCGCCAGGGTCGTAATGAGGCCCAATGTGTGTAAAATAGAAAATGTGTAAAGAAATCCAACCATTCATACTAAATAGAAAGATTAAAGAAATGTCTTACTTAACTCAAAACAAAAGCAAAAATAAACGAGGGAGTGGAAGGGGAAGAGAAAAAGAAAGAAACATGAAAGGAAGAACGTTCTACCACTTATACAAGAAAGGTTTTAGCAAATAAAAACATCAGTGAGTAACATATGAAACAACACACAACATCATGTACAGAGCAGGTTGCTAAATAAATTGGAAGTTCCGTAGGGTAGGGAAGGGATCTATGAATCATGTACCCAGGAAGGAGTACAAATCTTCATCTATGTTATGTTCAACTGGGTTTTTCGTTTCACAATCCAGAATGTTAAAGGTCACTTGCTGATGTAACATAAGTGAATTGTCACCTCCTCTGGGTCCGACATCAATCTTGTATATACCAAAAAATTCCAAACCATCAATTTTCCCTACATGTGCTTTGTTTAAATGTTTTCCATGCAGTAGGCAGCATCATGTTTTTTTTAAAGCTCTCAAATGTTGTAAAATGCCAACCTTCAATTTGGATTTGGTGCTGCAGATAAACCACCTATTGGAAGGGCATTTTAATACATTGACTGCGAAGTCAGAGTCACATGTGATTTTGCTGGTAATCTTTATAGGTTGGCCCAGTATAGGATGTTCAAAGGTAATACAATTGATGGAAAATGTACAAGTCTTACATCTAGTGCATTTGAAAAAACCTTGTCCAAATGTTCTCAGCACTTAGTTGTTCCACTACAGTCACCTCACTCCATAAAGCTAGTTACCCACATATCCTTAAAAGACTAATACTTTCAAAAGTTAATATCAGGATAATTGTTCAATATGGGATTCAGATCTTTATCTACTGTCAAAATTCTCCAATATTTCTTCAGAATGTTTCTGATTGGTTGTGCATGAGTGCCAATGATTAGAGTAAGTCGATTGACATCTCCCTCTGATTTTCCAACCTTGATTCTCTGACACCAAAGTATTCCTATCAAAAAGGCAAACCTTAATGTAAGCTTGTTCAATAAACCTTTTGGGGCACATTTTTTTTTGAAAGTCCCAATCTGTGATCTTGCTCGCCTTGTCAAAGGTCTATATTGTTGAACAATTGAATTTCGATTTCAATTTAAGTTTGCTCTTCTTGTACCATTAAAAATTAATGTCCATATCTTCTAAGTCAATGGAATCATTGTAAGCAACGGAAATAAGCCCTTTTTCTAAGTCAGGCAAGATATTCAGTTTCCCAATAGTGATGTCCATTTTGCCATCGTGTGTAGGAGTCGGGGGTTTAGGACATGAATTTGTTGCAAAAAAACATTTTAAAACTAATTTTGCATATACACCAATCAATGTCTATACGTGTCTGCAGATAGTCAAATGAGGCAGTGTTGCAGAATTTGAGACCATGGCTAATATATATTGGTCGTATGTTAGAATGTGATTGGATAGGTTGACCACTGTGATGATGTTATGATGTTGGCATTAGCACTATGCACTTTATGGTTAAATGTGTACAAATGCAGCAGTATCTGCATAAAGTTAGTATAAGATGGTAATAACTGTGTGAGGATGGAGTAAGCACCATTCACTCTAGGTGCAAAGAACTATAGACAACAATAACATTGGCACTAAGCTATCCTTTGAAATCAGCATGACCTAAACACGAGAATGTTGCACATTTTACAGCACCTCACCCTTCCAAGATCAGGCAGTGAATTGGGATAATATTTGAAAGATGTGGAAGTCAGCACTGTGCATCCCATATCGAAGGATACAGCCATATACTGAGTCAGAATGCATATAGACACTTGTTGGTTATGTCATAAACACAAATTGGAAACTCAGAAGTGCCTAAGATGACGACATGTGTAGAATTTGGGCGTGTCAATCAGTTGTCATGGACACATTTCAAAAGATTGTTATTTTTGATTTTTCTACATATACTTGCAAAACAACATTCAAATTGGTGTATTTTAAGTGGCATTATATGTATTGGGCTAAATGAACACATTAACTAGTCAGTCATGACCATCTTGTAATCACTGAGCTTTGCATAGCAGTTAGTACTTCTTTGATTTTAATTTCTGCCCTCAACGATGGTGTTCCTCTTTTAAATGTGCACGGTGTAAGGGACATGTGGTTGTGAACAAGCGGCGAGAAAGCCGTGAAATACGTCAACGCCAGAAGTCTTTTTTCCACACAATGGGAGCATTGTATTAATTTGATGTTTACAATTCTATTTTTGCTATTGGCGTGATTCAAACGTTCTGAAGGAACGTGTAATAAAGGAAGTGTGTTTTTCAATGAAGACAGATCCTGATGATGATTTGTGACCATGAAGACTGCTGCTCACTATTCTGATTATCAGTGACAGGAAGATATATATATATATATATATATATATATATATTACCGGGTAATGAGCTTTTTCTAAATATATATATATATATATATATATATATATATATATATATATATATATATATATATATATATATATATATATATATATATATATTTAGAAAAAGCTCATTACCCGGTCCGTGATGGAGACGGGATGAAATTGACGGAATGCACTCCCAAAAACAAATAGAGACAGCCCTGATGACTCTCTATACTGAGGCAAAAAAAACCCAAGTTGGTCCAGCCTGACATACCTTTATTATAAAGTCAGCATGGATAGGAAAAAAGCACAGAACACAACGCGTTTCTGTCGTGTCTCCCAACATTCGCCACCATCGAGACTCACGTGACTTTCGTGTCCCTGCACACGAACGGCGGCGATCTCCTGCCAAACAAAGGAGACCCGTACGTTACGGCCCGAGGGATCTTCGCCCCTTCCTTCACTGGCACCTCCCATGGAGGTTTTCGCACGACTGGCGCTGCCGATTGGGCACACGCAGAACCGCACGTCACGTGACAAGGCATCCACAACGGCCTTCGTCATCATCACGGGTCATGTGACACAGACTTTTCACGTTCCCCTCCCGTGAAGTGAATCATGTGACCTTCCACACAAGTTAAAGGGAGCAGAGAAACACGGAAGCACCGCTTCACAGCTGCTTCCTTCACGGACTGCTTTGGCATTTTTGGATATTTTGCTACCACGATTACTCGACCACGGAACTGTACACGGATTGCCTCATCTCTGTCCCGGATATCACGCTGTTTGTCTGCCTTGCTGGAAACACCCCTGGATCGCCATTCTGTTGGGTTCCATTGTCTACTACTGGTTTCTTGACTCGGAATTGTTCACTGGACTGCCCCACGGATATCCTATTGAATACTGAATTTTTGGTTATTGACCCCGGAACTGCCTTTTGGACTGCTCACGGATTGTCCCACGTATTTGCCTCAGAGGTTTTCCCATCTCGAGTCCTGTCAGAGACACAACCGACCAGTGCCTGCTGTACCCCCACTATTCCTGCATACATCTCAGGCCACCCTCTCCTTCACCTTCGGGTAAGCCCATTTCCGCTATCCTATCATATGGCATTGTTGTTCATTCCCTGTGTTGATTAACCCTCCGTTGCCTTACAGTGGTCAGGGGGTCCTTTGGCGTTTCTGGTTCCTGATAAGACGTAATTCTCCACCTGTGATTTCAAGCGCTGCACGGGCAGTGTTATTATTTCCTGACTGTGTGGTGCTTGGGGACGGAGGTGGTGCTAAGCTGCACGACCGACAAGAGCTAGACAGACTGTGAAGCCTTTTTTTGGTCGTCCAGATTATGACTACCTCGGCCGAGGACCCTGTGACCGCTCTAATGCAGGCAGTCGCGGCCCTTAGGTCAGACATGGCCGCAGCCACGACTGCCATTCACCATCGCCTTGACGCCCTACAGAGTGCTCGTCACCCTTTACCCGAGGACACTGACTTTGGGGACACCCCAGCCCATGATCCTCTGTCTTCCACTCCACCCACCGTCCCTACACCCTTGGTTCTCCCAACCCCGTTCCCACTTGCAGCCCCGGAAAGATACCAGGGTGACCCAAGGAAGTACCGAACCTTCATAAACCAGTGCAAGCTCCATTTTCTATGTCGACCCCAGGCGTTTCCGGACTCTATTACTAAGGCAGCTTTTCTCCTCTCTCATCTGTCGGGGGTAGCGGCCACCTGGGCGAATCCCTTATTGGAAAATGACCACCCTGCTCTTTATGATTTTGACCTCCTGATTAATGAGATGGCCAAGGTGTTCGACACTAGATACAAGGCACATTCCCGAGATCTGGAATTACTCGATCTTACACAGGGCAAACAAACACTCATCGAGTACATCGCTCGTTTCAACCAACTCTCTGCAGAGACCTCATGGCCGGAGAACAAAAAAGCTATCGTGTTCTACAGGGGCCACTGCAGTGCAATGAAAGATGCTCTTTCTGTGGTTCCCTCTCTCCCGGCCGTTTTTTCGGACCTGGTGGACTTAGCCCTGCAGGTAGACGCTCGACGTTCAGAGCGGAGGGCAGAAGCCGGTTTTTCCATGCAATCACCTGCTTTGGGGGACACAAAACCCGAACCCATGCAGATAGGGGGAATACGTAGTCCTATAACCCAGGCCGAGCGAGAGCGCAGAAGGACAGATAATGCCTGTTTCTACTGCGGCATCAATGGGCACTACGTCAAGGAATGCCCCCGTCGCCCAAGAAACAAGAATCCGGGTTTTCCGAAGGCTCGCCCTTGAGACCGGGGGGACGGGCGAGCATTTCTTTGACCCCCACTGAGCCCTCATTCGGTCCCATTAGACCCATCATTGTCCAGGCTCTATTGAAACCCACCGGGAATTGCATTCACCCAGTGCATATAGTAATTGATTCAGGGGCCACGGGTTGTTTCATAGATATCACGCTGGCCCATCACCTCAACTTACCTCTGATAACCAAGGAGTACCCAGAACCCGTGCAAGCAGTGGACGGGACCTCCCTTGCTTCTGGCCCGATCAAGCACCAAACCGCTCCTCTAGAAGTGGTGATCCAGGACACCCACAAGGAAACCATGTCCTTTGATCTCATCGCCACACCACAATTCGGGATCATTCTGGGTATACCATGGCTTAGGCAACACAACCCGTTTATTGATTGGGGCACTGGACAAGTCTCTTTTGAGTCCGAGGTCTGCCAACATTACTGCTTAACTGAACCCGAAACTATCTCCAACCCTGCTAGTGTTCTTGGGGCCTTGGCTGCTTTGCACATGAACGACGGGAACCATCCAGTCGCAACACCACATACCGTTGGAGCCGTTCAGGCTGGTATTCCCAGCGAATACCATGACTTCTTAACTGTTTTTGACAAAGCCTCTGCAGAAGGCCTGCCACCCCATAGGCCATATTATTGCCCTATTGATTTATTTCCTGATGCCCCGATACCGAGAGGCAGGATTTATTCACTATCACAGTCGGAGGAACAGGCCCTAAAAGAGTACATACAACAAGCCCTGCGGGTAGGTCACATCCGACCCTCCAATTCACCGGCTGCCAGTCCCATTTTTTTTGTCCCGAAAAAAGAGGGTGACCTACGACCCTGTGTGGACTATAGGCGTTTAAACGCCATCACCGTGAAGAACCGTTATCCCATTCCCCTCATCTCCACGTTACTAGACAGGTTAACACACGCATCCATCTACACCAAACTGGACCTCCGGGGGGCATACAATTTGGTTCGCATGCGTCAGGGGGATGAGTGGAAGACTGCGTTTTGCACCCGACAAGGCCTTTTTGAATATACAGTAATGCCTTTTGGCCTATGTAATGCCCCAGCCACCTTCCAGCGCTTCGTCAACGAAGTGTTCAGTGACATATTAGACGTTTACGTCGTGGTCTATCTAGATGACATTTTGATTTTCTCCCCTTCTCTGGAAGACCACATCGTCCACGTTAGGGAGGTTTTGGCTCGTCTACACAAAAACGCCTTGTTCGCCAAACCCGAAAAGTGCCTGTTTCACACTAAGGAGGTCGAATTCCTGGGGTTCCACCTAACGCCTGGGGGTCTATCTATGAACCAGTCAAAGGTTCGTGCCATCACGGATTGGCCTGCCCCAAAGACCCTCAAGCAGTTACAATCTTTTCTGGGTTTCGCTAATTTTTATCGGAGGTTCATAGCTGGTTTCTCCTCCATAGTGGCTCCCCTTACCACTCTTACCAGTCCGCTGGTTCCGTTCTCTTGGACCGTGAAACATCAGCAGGCGTTTGAGGAGCTAAAAACCAGATTTGTAACATCTCCCATGCTCCAACACCCAGACCCTGAACTCCCATTCATCGTGGAGGCGGATGCTTCCTCTTTTGCTTTGGGTGCAGTTCTTTCCCAGCCCTGTCCAGCCACTGGTCGTCTGCATCCCGTGGCTTTTCACTCACGGAAACTCACCTCAGCCGAGTTGCATTATACTGTCACTGAGAAGGAATTACTGGCCATCAAGGACGCACTACAAACCTGGCGTCACCACCTCCTTGGGGCCCGACACCAGACCACGATTTATTCCGACCACAAGAACCTGCAGGACCTGGCTACCCTTAAGTGCATTAATAGCCGACAGGTGCGTTGGCACCTGTTTTTCGCTGCTTATGATTTTGTAATCAGGCATAGACCGGGTGCTGTCCATGGGAAGGCTGATGCACTGTCACGTTCCCCGGGGGGGAGTCTCTTCCGTCCTTTCCTGCCACGTTGCTGGAGGGGGGTCATGTCATTTGTGTCTATACACCGTCCTCGTCCATGCAGTCCACCATCCGTCATTGGGTCTCCCAACATCCACACGCACTGGCGGAATGGGATCTGGTTCTTCAGGAGGGGTTACCTTTTATTCAAGACAAGCTCTTTCTTCCCACTACTGACACACGCAACCAGGCACTAGAATGGTCACACGATGCCGCCATTAATGGCCACCCGGGGCAACGTCGCACTCTGGAACTGCTAAAACGCTGGTGCTGGTGGCCATCAATGAAACGCGACGTGGAGAACTACGTAAACACGTGCTCGGTGTGTGCACAGGGCAAATCACGCAGGGGTCGCCCACTGGGATTACTCCAACCATTACCGATTCCCCCTAGACCCTGGCACACTGTCTCGATGGACCTCATCACGGACCTACCACGCAGACAAGGTTTCGACACTATCTGGGTAGTGGTAGACTCCTATACCAAGATGGCACGCTTTGTACCTTGTACGGGGATACCCTCCGCTCCTACACTGGCCCAGTTGTTTTTTAAATCTGTTTTTTGTCTCTTCGGTCTGCCACAGATCATAATATCAGATCGTGGTACACAGTTTACATCCCGTTTCTGGATAGCCTTGACAAAGCTACTTGGCATTGATGCCCGCTTTTCCTCGGCCTATCACCCGCAAACAGATGGGCAGACTGAGAGGGTAAACCAAGCCCTCGAACAGTACTTACGCTGTTTAACCCTCCAGTACCAAGACACATGGCTTAATCTACTGCACCTGGCGGAATTTGCCTATAACAACTCCCTGCATTCCTCCACTGGCTTTTCTCCCTTTTATTCCATGTACGGTCAGCATCCCCGCACCCTTCCATTTCCTGATTTCGCTTCATCCACTACTCCTGCTGCCAATACCTGTGCCCGTGATCTAGTCTCGGTCCATGCGCAAACCCTAGTCCACTTGCGCGAAGCCCAGGTCTCCATGAAGTCCGCAGCTGACAAAAAACGGGTGGCGGCTCCCGAGTATCGGGTGGGGGATCGAGTGTGGTTGTCCTCCCGCCACCTACACATCCCTGGCTGTCGCAAGTTGCTTCCCCGGTTTGTGGGTCCCTACCGTATTGCTAAAATCCTGAACCCTGTGGCTCTACGATTGTCTGTTCCTGCCACCTGGCGTAACCATCCGGTTTTTCACACCTCCTTGCTCAAACCTTGTCTAGGTCCTACCCGTCTCACTGCCCCTCCTGCCCCCGTCTCCTTGTCCCCTCCTGATGTCTTTGAGGTCAGTGCTATTTTGGGTTCCCGCCTTATTCGGGGTCGCTTGCACTATCTCGTGGACTGGTTGGGTTACGGCCCTGAGGAGCGCTCCTGGGTGCCCTCCGGGGATGTCCGGGCCCCCCGGTTGGTTGGCCAGTTCCATCGTGATCATCCATCCAGCCCACGGGGTCGTGGGCCTTTAGGGGGGGGCTCTGTCGTGTCTCCCAACATTCGCCACCATCGAGACTCACGTGACTTTCGTGTCCCTGTACACGAACGGCGGCAATCTCCTGCCAAACAAAGGAGACCCGTACGTTACGGCCCGAGGGATCTTCGCCCCTTCCTTCACTGGCACCTCCCATGGAGGTTTTCGCACGACTGGCGCTGCCGATTGGGCACACGCAGAACCGCACGTCACGTGACAAGGCATCCACAACGGCCTTCGTCATCATCACGGGTCATGTGACACGGACTTTTCACGTTCCCCTCCCGTGAAGTGAATCATGTGACCTTCCACACAAGTTAAAGGGAGCAGAGAAACACGGAAGCACCGCTTCACAGCTGCTTCCTTCACGGACTGCTTTGGCGTTTTTGGATATTTTGCTACCACGATTACTCGACCACGGAACTGTACACGGATTGCCTCATCTCTGTCCCGGATATCACGCTGTTTGTCTGCCTTGCTGGAAACACCCCTGGATTGCCATTCTGTTGGGTTCCATTGTCTACTACTGGTTTCTTGACTCGGAATTGTTCACTGGACTGCCCCACGGATATCCTATTGAATACTGAATTTTTGGTTATTGACCCCGGAACTGCCTTTTGGACTGCTCACGGATTGTCCTACGTATTTGCCTCAGAGGTTTTCCCATCTCGAGTCCTGTCAGAGACACAACCGACCAGTGCCTGCTGTACCCCCACTATTCCTGCATACATCTCAGGCCACCCTCTCCTTCACCTTCGGGTAAGCCCATTTCCGCTATCCTATCATATGGCATTGTTGTTCATTCCCTGTGTTGATTAACCCTCCGTTGCCTTACAGTGGTCAGGGGGTCCTTTGGCGTTTCTGGTTCCTGATAAGACGTAATTCTCCACCTGTGACTTCAAGCGCTGCACGGGCAGTGTTATTATTTCCTGACTGTGTGGTGCTTGGGGACGGAGGTGGTGCTAAGCTGCACGACCGACAAGAGCTAGACAGTTTCACGGTACACAGACCGCTTGATCACGTAGAAAAGTGTAAACATCGACAAGGTGACTTTATATAGGCTAATACATCTCTATCCCCAGTTCTCAGTGTGGAATGTCTCCAAAATAATTGACTGCTCGATTCCAACACGGCAGACATCTTAACACTTGCAAAAATGCTACGCAATTCCCATAATGAATACTGTCAGACTCATTCTCAGCACTATGCATGTTTTCATTACAGTTTCTGTTTCATTAGACTGATTGCAGAGCCAATCCAACCAACTACGTTATGAAAGTGTGAAGGCAAAGTACAAAACATTTCTCCACATTCATAAATTACAGAACGTATATCAAGCATTAAAAATCTATGCATATCTTATGTGTTATCATGCTGACGTGTTTTTAAATGAAATGCCCAAAGTTATACAGGCAGTGGAAATCTAAGAGCTAATGCTCAAAAATGCTGTTCTTAAGCAATGCGATTTAAAATACCACTTGCACCGAACAACACATAAAGCTAGGCAAAACATGACAACATGTAGAATATGGGAACCATGGCGGCCGTAGTGGCCCCAGAGTGAATGCAAACTAAGATGTCGCTTACCATTGCCAAATAGTAGTAGACAAGAGGGTAACCAATGGGAAAACATCTATCACTGGCGTCAGTAAGTGTAGTGCCTAGTGCATAGCTGGATGATGGTATCTACCAGCATGACTGTGCAAATATGCAGAGCAGCATTGTCATGGATATAATGCTAAAATTAGTTGTAATAAAGTGCATGGTGCATGTACATATATATATATATATATATATGCAAACCAATTTAGCTAAAAAATGGTGCTCTCCCTCATTTAGTGGCTGGTGCTGGAAAAACGAATTTAGCCAAATTCGTATATATAAAGAAAACGCACAAGCCCCTGCACGGTTGTAACACTCCAAAAAACCGCCCAGCAGGCATATGCAAAAAGTATTCCAGCACACAAGACTTTAGCTATTCTAAAATGTCATTTTATTTAGGCATAATACAGCTCATTACAAAAACAGGGGTTAAATAGTTCACCCCTGTGACAGACGTAAGGTGTCGCAAAGCACTCACCCCACGGGTGGGTGAAAAGTCACGCGTTCTGCCTGAATGCTCAGGCTTCCTCAGACCTTTTAAAATCCAAATGCAGCTTGCACATCATGGAGTATAAAACCAAAAAGCAGTTACAGAGCATCTCTGTGCGTTTCACATCACATGCGTGTTGTGGTCATGTGACTGCTGCAAGTGCAAGAGCTGAAATCTCTCCAACTCCATGACCTCCATATTGGAATGGTCAGGTTTCTGTAAAATAGATATATGTAATAGCTCAATCGCAAAGACATAGCGTGTTGGAAAATCACTAAGACTATTTAGTGGCCACCACAGTGAAAACTGCACGGAGGAAAATCTTGAAACTGCTTATTTTTTAAAAAAATGTCATAATTATTTAATGTGTAACATCTGCGCACAAGTGTGCTCATATATCATCAGAATGACTAACAGTGGCTCAAATGGCCACTACTAGGCATCCACCCCCCCACATGGGGTAAGTGCTCCTAAGCCAAAAGACTACGAGCTGAACAACAGCAACCCAATTATAAGAGGGCAAAAGCCCTATTGTTCCAACTTAAATACATAAGAGAAGTGGATATCCACTCATATGTGCATGTGGAAAATAATCATAATCTTCCAGGAAAGTGCCCTTACTCAAATCAATGAATGAACTAGAAAGCAGAGTATAAAAAGAAGAACAGCTACAAATGAATTAATCATATAATAGCTTCTTTCAATGTGCAAATAGCAAATAACATTTCCTATGTTAATACCTCAGTGCAAATCAATAGCAGCTCAATCCTACATCCGTTTGATAAAGTGCAGTGCAAAGATGTTTAAGCATTACTCTTCACAATGTGCCGATAGCAAATCCTGTGTTGGTGACACAATAATTCAGCAACAAATGTAACAGGACTCAAAGATGTAAAAATATATAAACATATAAAATATCATCTTATTCCTAGCCGGCTCATGATTGCAAAAACACATTTAATTCAGCATCTATATTCAGGCCTTTTGGTTTCAAGGTGTCAAATTTGCATGTGAGTGTAGCTTCTACCTGTCTCAATTTCAATTCACGGTTACCTAGTCTTTTATTAGGTGGTATATGGGCCAACCCCGTGAAGGATAGGAATTGCAAATCACCATTATGCTTATCCTGAAAATGACTAGTCAGAGGATATGTTAAATCCGCATTTTTTATGGCTCTATAATGTTGAAGGATCCGCATCTTCAAGGGACCAATTGTCGAGCCTATATAGTGGAGACCACAAGCGCAGGTGATGGCACACACAACATATAGAACCATATATATATAGAACCATATATATATTCAGTGAAAAAGCTTTGTTAAAGGGACGTCATCGTTAAGGGAATTATTCCCTTTAACAAAGTTTTTTTTACTGAATTTCATAGGTTTTTAGTAGCACAACTTAACCATAATATCCCTGACTTCAAATACATCTAACATAGAACATACTAACCCCCTCGTAGTGATTTTCATGTCCGCGGACTACTGCCATGTCCGCGGACACATCGAAAATCTGAGCGTGGTGATTGTAAATTTAAATAGTGTGCCCCATTTCCCCTTTGAAGTTGGCTCTGAAAAGAACCATTTTTTTTTTTTACAGATGCTTGACAGACACCTGTTATCTTGTATTTTTTTATTGTTTTTTTTTTTCTTACTTTACTCCTAAAATCTTTACATAACCTTCTCGAAAGCAACCCTTACATTCCAAAATAGAAAGGCATTTCCAGTAAAAGATAAAGAAATGCCATCTTCTTTAAAATTAACAGCATTACTGGCATCAATATTCTCATTGTTACAGAAGAACATACCAGCTCTAAGCATGAAGGCACACATGCCTCGGTTGATGACACACCTAGCAATGTTTTGCTGAGGACAAAAAACTGAACTATTGTCCCATATTGCCCTAGGTAGTAATCCAGAAAAAATTACTTTCGCATTTGGAAGGATCTTCATTACAGCTTGAACCAAGTGTTCCAAATCAGCCAACAAAGTAGGGGCACTGACGTTGCCCAAATGGAAAGCACCATAGTGCAAACCTACCACATGCGGACTGTTCATCGTGGCCATATATCCTCACAAACCTGTACAATTCCCTGTACATTGCAATCAGGCACAGTGCTCCACACCACCTCCACTCCTTTCAGATCAAAGTTCTTTGCAACATGCCTGTATTCAGCGTACTGCTGTAAACCATGCACAAACATATCTCCGAGCACCAACACCCTGACTTTCTCCACTTCTGCCATCTTCACCACACACAGTCTCTTTCAACACAAATCCACAACCTTGACATCTGATTGGCTGATCCGTACAGTCTTCTTTCCATGTTGGATTTCCTGGAAAAACCCGGATGTAGCACGCCCTGTCCACGGACAGCTGCGGTGTCCGCGGACGGCGTCCACTTTACTCTCTGTGCCATTTCCTCATTGCATACAGCTAAGCAATCACACAATATGAATAACGTCCTCAGAACACCCCCATTTTGTGAATTTTCGAACATTTCAGGACAATTATCATTTCATTATTCAACATATTAACATTACAAATATTATACTTTCATCTTGTACTCTGCACACAATGCTATGTTTCTCCATTAGTAGCTAAGTATACTAGATAGAATCCCATAATACAATGCTATTTATATCAATGCATCGTTCAAAGCACTAATAATGGTATGATATTTATTGCAATATCCTTGACACTTTTTTCGCAATATTATAATAAAAATCCCTAGTACACAAATTCCATGAAAAGTACATACACATGTGATGTCATCAGTGATTTCATCAATGACATTTGCGATGTCATCTTTGATGTCCTGGGTGTTAGTCTTAGCAGTGCACTGTGGTGGCGCGAGTTATTTTTCATAGCTTACCATAACTTGTGGGTTTCAGGGGTCTTTCGGCTGTATCTGGAACCATAACGTCCCTTAAACAAACTTTTTTTAATATCAGGCAAACAATATACAAACATGGCGTGCAAAAACCAACTTCTCACAGATGGCTTTACATAGATTGTTGCAAAGTAAGAATGTATGCTCGTTCACAGTGAAGGTCAGCTGCTTCCATTTTTTTCTCGGGTCCCGGAGAGGCTCACGAAGCGGACTATAAGGTTGTATTGTGTTTTGACCTTGACAGACAGAGATTGTGATGAAAGACTTCTCTTGAAGGAGTGTTGCTAAAACGTAAGAGAAGATAACGATGAAATTTATGAAACGAAACCACTTTTATATATTATATCACTATGCGAAAGATTGTTGGCATACGCGGAGTCGTATTTTGGGACTGCACCACTCGTAGACAATTGAAATTGCAATTGTACTGTAAGTAACCCTTTAGATTATTTTATACCAAATATAATTACAATAGCGTAGCATTAAAGACCGCTCAAGTTGAACTTGTTCGTTGAAAGTGGCATAATGTTTTCTACCACGCACTATCACCGCCGAATTGATCCCCTGTTGTTTAGAGGGCTCTGAAAAAGGCAGACGACACAGGGTGGGTTAATATAAATAATTTAAACGGTCTATAGGCGGTCAAGCGCTCTACTCGCTGTGCCACTTCACTGTAGCCTGTCAAGTAGCACAGCGAGTACAATGCTCGCTTTGACATCCGTGCACAGCTTGCTGGCGCAAGTTTGAATCCCGGCAAGGCCAAACTCAGCCTTTCATCCTTCGTGGTCGATAAATGAGCACCACACACCGTGGTTAATAATAAGCACCGCTTAGATACCTCACGGTTCTTAGCGCTATATGAATGGGAAAATATTATTATGTTATTATTAACATACTCCGTTGCACTATCTTCAATAGCAAATAGTTTCACGCCCTAATAAATAAAATGATGATTTTTGATGAAGATCGGCTGGTGAGACTAATTTATGTTTTTTAAAACAGGTATGTGGCCCCATTTTGCCTATGTCACGATTTACAGACTCCAGCGGATGGGGTCTTCAACTGCCAGGTGCAGGTCCAAATATGCAACTTCATGACCCTCACTATTTTATGGGACAATCGCCAAGTACCAATATGCCCTTACGCAGTACTAGCGGCTACAAACAACATACCAATCAATAGGGTGGTCTAATGGCTCGTTTTTGGAGCAACCTTCCGATTATCAGAGCGACCATTTACTGCTTTTATCATAAACCAACACCCTATCTACCGCAAAGGAACAACGCGTGGCTCCAACTAAACTTTTGCTGATCGACAGCAGAGACAATAGCAAATCGCTGAATATTCACTGAACATTTCATGTGAAATAAATGTACTTTACCAAATGTACAATCCTGCTGTTTACTTTTAAACCACAGTTTCATATTCAGAATTGTGGCGCACTGAGTTGTAAGCTGATCTAACACCCTCTGTACCGCAAAGGAACATCGCGTGCCTCAACATGAACTTTTGCGGATCAACAACAAAGACAAATGCAAATTGCTGAATATTCTCTAAACATTTGATGTCAAATAAATGTACTTTACAAAATTTACAATCTTGCTGTTTGCTTTTAAATCACTGTTTCATATTCCGAATTGTGGCGCGCTGTGTTGTGACATAACATGTGTTGTCTTCTGGGTTCTGTGTAAAGTCACTTAGGACTGGAGAGGACTGGGCGCGTTTGATGACGCACCCTGTAACGTCACGGAGAGAGGCGGGGAATATGAATGCTTTGATAATATCAGGCTTAGGGGCGGGAGATATGATTTAGTGTCGCAAAAGCAAGTCAGCCAGGTCAATAGCGCCAGTCATAGGATTATCACATAATGTCGGCGCACACCAGCCGGATTTATCGTTTCTTTAGTGGACAAAAAGTCGGTTGACGCCCATAGGAAATTGTACTATTAGCGGACAAAAGGAGTGGTCTTAAAACACTTTCACCCTGACAACGAACAATACAAACAACTTTCTCAGAACACCCCAATTTTGTGTAATTGCAACCATTTCGGGACACCGCGAGTGTTCTTAGAACACATTCAACTAGACAGATTACAATACGGACAGCGTCCTGAGGACACACCCAGTTTGTGTATTTACGAACAATTAAGTACACCGCGAGTGTTCATAGCTCATTTTTACCTTCCTTGCGAACAAAAATGACACATACTCCGTCCTCTAAACACCCCACCATTTAGTTTATTTACAAAATGTCAGAACAGCCGTGTTCTCCGCAGACAAATCGAACGCAACAAAAACGTCTAGCACATAAAAAAACAAAACATTGAACCTATCTCATACTCCCCCACCCTCCCCAAACACTCTTACACACCAACACAGGGCACTAAATACAATTTTTTATCCACATTTCACCGCGCTGTACGCGGTCGACAGCGAATACAAGATGGCGGGCACCACAGAAAATCTGACGTGCTCCATGCCCCTCGCCGTCCAATCAGCGAACACGTCACATGTCCGCGGACATGACGCAAGGCCATGGGCCAATCAGGGTGCTGTCCGCGGAGCGAACAGGGAAGTCCGTCCGCGAAGCGAACACAGATATCACTAATTTTTTTGCCTTACATTTTGGTTATTTTTTAAAAAACTACTGGACGGATTTACACCAAATTTGCAAAAGCACGCTTTCGGGACCAGGCCGCCACTCCTGCCGCAAATTTGGTGTAAATCCGTCCAGCGGTTCGGGCTGTAGCCGTGCGCAAAGTTTTTTCCCATTCAGTCTATTTAAAGAAAAAAGGTTTTGGAACCCCCCCTATAACTTCCCCCCCCCTGGACGAATCCTCACCAAACTTTGCGAAAAAATTTAGAGTGGGCCACATACTTATTTTGCAAAGTTTGGTGAGGATTTGTCCAGGGGGAGCGAAGTTATAAGCCACCCAAAAGGTGTTCGTCCTATGTAAACACCAACTTAACCATAACTACATGGCCACTACTGTGGCCATGTAATATATATATATATATATATTACGCAGCCACAGTAGTTGCTGTGTAGTTATGGTTAGGTTGCTGTTTCCATAGGAAGAGCACTTTTTGGGTGGCTTATAACTCAGCTCCCCCTGGACGAATCCTCACCAAACTGTGCAAAAACAGTATATTGGCCACTCTGAATTATTTTCAAAAGTTCGGTGATGTTTGGTCCAGGGGGGGAAAATTTATATGGGGGGGTTCAAAACGTCTTTTTACCCACAGTCTGAATGGGTGAAAAATGTTGCGCACGGCTATAGGTCAAACCGCTGGACAGATTTTCATGAAGGTATAGGGGCTAGGTCCAGAAAGTGTGCTTTTGTAAATTTGATGACAATCCGTGCAGTATTTTTTAAATGACCAAAAAGTATGTCTCAAAAAATGTGTGATATCTATGTCCGCTCCGCGCTCACACTTCCCTGTTCGCTCCGCGGACGAGATAACGATTGGCTAATGGGCTTGTGTCATGACCGCGGACACGCAACGTCTCTGTCGATTGGCTGCTGCAAGACGTGTTCTGCGTCAGATTGTTTGGCTGCGCCCGACATCTTGGATCCGCCGATAGCAGAACAACAACCAGCGTACACATGCTATATTTATAAAACTCTTTTTCTGTGTCACAGAGCGTTGGGACAGGCTCAGACAGTAAGACATGGGTGATCAATGCATTTGTTCTGGGGTTCGGTCTTCACAATGTATTTTCTATGGCCAGCTTGTACGCAGAGAAAATGAGGGGTGAAATAATGGTTACGTTTCAGTCCATGCAGTGCACAGGAAACTTTTTACTGTTGTAAGGAGACGCGTAGTGGTAGCGAACATTGAAATTGACAACATGCCATAATTGCAATATTTTTTCCTATCGGTATTATTATATTCATTAGTACGCCGCAATGGGTGTGACATACTACAGTGGTTGTGGCCAGGGCCTAGAGTCTTGGATGCATAGCCGTCGGCTGAAGGCCGAAGGCCTTACTTCCAAGACTGTAGGCCCTGGCCACAACCAAGGCAGCATGTCACACCCATGGATACACCCGTAGTATTGTGTATTAATTGCTAAGTTTTAGGGAGCGTGTGCAGTCTTGGGATAAATGGCCGAAGGCCATGCACCCAACAACAAAGTTGTCAGTAGTGGATGTGCAAGGCACTGCACACCCATCTCATGTAATATCTATGGACATACAGGAGTGAAGCCTCTGGCTAGAACATATCACAGCTATTGGTGCACTTGAACTATGCAATATCATTAAGATGTTTGTGTGGAGGGCATAGCATTTTGACCCACACAATACACCACCGAAAGGCTCTTTTCAGAGCCACCACTTACTCCCAGCGTACACTTCATTGTGTTTGCTCCCCTTGCACCCTCCTTTTTTTTCCCTACGACTTTCCGTGAACTTTTCCACAACTTCGCCGGGGGTCTACAACAGTCACTTCATAGTTCTATTGTTAAACTGAGAAAGGCGGATCTGAAAAGAGCCTTTTCTGTATTTTTTGTTGTTTTCACGTTTATTGGTTCTCAGCACACAACACACTAGGAGAGGAGGCCAAAGGAGGGTAAGAAAGGGACACCAGCCACGGGGGTAAGAAAGGGCAAGTGGACAGAGAAAGCTATAGGGTGAGCTTCACTTAGGTAAGGAGCAGATCTTCTGGTGCTCCGTGACCGTAGCCTCAAAAGCAATTCGAAAACTCTCCCCCCTGTAGAATACTATGTCACAATACATGCACAATATTGTCACCTTTGAAAGGTAAGGGTCAACAGTATTGCAAATGGCTTGTGAGGCAGCTGGAGGGAGGCACTCCCCCACAGGAGTGTCTCTTGTGGTGGGAGGATCGGACTCGGAGGATGCTGTGGAGGAACTCAATCGACTACGCTCTTCACATGGCACCACCTTGCGAATGTCCGCAGTGTGGAACGAAGTGAGGTGTCACTTCATAGTTGTCGTACCAAAGCTGTACGCACCAGGTCTCCCACGACTCAGCACCACCTCGCACTGGTTATACCTCACCAGGTTCAGACGTGCTTTCGGTACGTTCCCATAGATGGAAAACAACTGCCGCACCCACGACTTCCGGCGAGTGCTCCTAGTGCGGAGTTCCTCCAATTCATCCTCTTCCTCCTCTTCTTCCTCGCTTTCTACATCCTCACCTGTATATCTTTCTGCAGGCCCTTGGGGAGGTGGTGGTGGTGGCAGCGGCTTTGGGGGTGGTGCTGAAGCTAATGAAGCAACAGCAGCCATGGAAGTCATGCCGATTACTTTCCTTTTGGTCAGTACAGCAGTAAAGGCAATACACCTCAATCTGCTATAGCTAGAAGGACAATGGAGGAGGGTAAGAAAGGGACACCAGCCACGGGGGTAAGAAAGGGCAAGTGGACAGAGAAAGCTATAGGGTGAGCTTCACTTAGGTAAGGAGCAGATCTTCTGGTGCTCCGTGACCGTAGCCTCAAAAGCAATTTGAAAACTCTCCCCCCTGTAGAATACTATGTCACAATACATGCACAATATTGTCACCTTTGAAAGGTAAGGGTCAACAGTATTGCAAATGGCTTGTGAGGCAGCTGGAGGGAGGCACTCCCCCACAGGAGTGTCTCTTGTGGTGGGAGGATCGGACTCGGAGGATGCTGTGGAGGAACTCAATCGACTACGCTCTTCGGACAATGAAGATTCGCTCGGGGGTGTGGCCATTTACAGGGGTGTAGGGTTGTGCCTCATGACCGTCTTCATCCCTCCAAAGCGGTATGAAATTTTTACACAACAAGTCCTCAGGTAAGCTATTGTCTGGGATATGTGAAATTATATTTTTACACTCTACAACATTTTGCTTTGTGTCTACACGTTCTTTTGTACTGCTGCGGAAGCGCACAAACTGTGCAAATTAGTCCACACGCTCAGCGTGGGTGCGGTCACATGATGACGTCCTGAACACATCTGCAACAGAAATGGGAGTCTGCTGGACAGCAAATGCAGAGTAACAAACGTGCGCATGCGCGCATGTGTCCTACGGACAGTGTTCAGGTTCTGAAAGTAATTCAAAGTGCGACACAGGTGAGACGGACAGTTAGGGACAGGCGCGCTGTTCGCTATACTTACAGTTGTACTGCGCATGTGCATACATGATATGCTCACTGTACGGACAGGTCCTTTGTCCTTAGGACAACTTCATTTTGTTTGACTACCAACTTGCCGGCCACCGCGCCTGTTCTACAGACGCCACTATTTTGGCTGCGGACAATACGGACAGATATACTGTCCTTAACACACTCCAATTTTGCTAATTTACAACCATCCCAGACAGCTGGTTTGTTCCACGAACATGTTTCATCTTGTTTGTAAGCGGCACGGCCAGGTATAATGTCCTTAGAACGCTCCTTTCTGTTTATGTGTGCACAACTTCAACAGATGTCGCGGTCAAACATCAACTCCATCTTACTTGACATTAGTAAGGGTAGGTGTACTGCCTTTACAACACCCACATTCCATTCCTTGCGGATAGGTCAAACAGGTGCGCTGTTTGAAAACATTTAAGTCTTTTTAAAAAAAGAAATTCCCAGAAAACTCTATAACTACAACTACTATACAAAAACATTCCAAACACACACACACCCACTCACACTTCAATCCAAAGAAATAGCGGGGGAAGCAGATACTGACACAAATATACGGGAATTAGGATTCAACACGGACTGGTTATGAGGAGAAGATTTCTGAGGGGAAGAAGGAATGGATATTTCATCAAAACGTCTATTTTCTTCTTGAAGGTTTGGGGATGGTTCACTTGGGAATGGAGAAGCGGGGCAGGTACAGGTCAGACAATGGTAACAAACTTTTCCTCTCACACAGACGTCCACAAACTCCCTTAAACTTTTAAATTTGTCATTCAGTACATCATTCAGTACATCCATTATAAAAAACTGATCAGTATTTTGCCTACGCAGAGCAGTGTGTACCATTATTGTCGCTGTCATCTGACATTTCCCCATGCGGAAAATTCTCCTCCAGCCACTCCAAAGTACTAGCCATTTCTGTGTCAAAACAACAGAAAGAAATTATTATTTCTGCACACACACACTTACAAAAAAATGACCTTCACTCACTATTTTGATGTAATTTCCCTTTGTCCTACTGCGTCCGTCCACTGTCGGTCCAGGCTGCAGAGTTTCTGTGAAGTGATTACGATGGAGGCACCCGTTTTTTTTATGGTACCATCCATTTCATTCTTCATGGTTATTAAATGTGTCGTTTTCATTTCACACCTTTAGGTTTCCATATTTACTTATTACTACTTATAATGTCTTAATGTCCTTCTTGTACGTTGCAGATTTTTGATGTAAAACAATAGTACATTTTAAGATACCCCCTGCATCTTTGGGTAATGTTCATCCCATCCGCCCTTGTCCTCAAACAGGCACTCAGTCCGTCCCTTTCTAATATCAATAGGGAGGGGGTTCTGTATGTTCTATGATAAATGTATATCAAGTATGTACATTATACTACATATCTCCCACAATCACATGATGACAGTGTATATTCAGCACAACAACTTCATTGACACAATGTTATGATTAAGTTCCCCTTTCAAACACCTGAGTACTTCAAATTAAAACTGAAAAACCCCTGAAATTCGCCAGTTATGGTAAACTAAGCCCCCATACCTTCCATCACCAATGTGCACTGCTAACACTAACACCCAGAACATGAAAATGGCATCACAAATGTTATTGATGACATCACTGATGACATCACATGTTCCGCCCCTTTGTTTTCGTTCCCTACCACATATATATATGTACATTCAGTAAAAAACTTTTTTAAAGGGATGTTATTCTTCACAGTGAAACCAAAAAACACTGCACATATGGTCAACTCAGCAACCATAACTCGCAGCATCTACGTGCATTGCTAATACTAACACCCAGGAAATCAAAGATGACATCACACATATCATTGATGACATTTTCGTCAACATTATTTTCACATGTGATATCATCAGTGATGTTTGTTTGTGGATTCAATTCCTTTCAAGATTAGTGCTTAGACGAGTTGGCTGTGTGATATACTAAATCCCCTCCCTAGGATACCTGTGACTTTTGTACTACCTGTTACCTTCTTCAGGGTATGTCTTCCGAAGTCGGGCTCCTTCGGAATCCTTCTCGCGTAGCTTTGGTTTGCCTGTTCCTTTCCTTCACTTGCATCAGCTTTCTCGCGGCATCATTTCACTCCCCCTGGTTTCTTTTCTCTTGTATGATTTCTGGAACTCGGTTAGGAGAATGGGTCCCCTGGGGCTTCACATACACAATGGTATGGATGGACTTCGTCAGACCAGCGGTCCTTCACGAGTCCTCGAACGTAATCTTGCCACCACCTATTCCTGGACTGTTGCCCATCTGGTTTCTTGGGCTGCAGCTATGACATCACTCTGGCGTTCTGTTCACTGCACTTGAGTGATTTTGAAATTTGCTGGATCTCTTATCCATGCTTCCTGCAGGTGTTGTATGGCTAGGGAGCTCCCCAAGCTGATGTACCTGTTTCTCTCTCTCTCTTCTCCCACTGTGGATTTCACCTCTAAGTTAATCAACATAATTGTCTCAGTAGATTGGTTAACTTTATTTAAAGGAACTTATTACTTTGGTTAAATTTATTTAAAGGGATATATTACTTTTAAACAACATGAAGGCATCTATGTAGAGTGTCTTCGTCTTAGTTTTGCTGTAAAATTGTTTCAGATATTTGAGAGCATCCCATGTAATCCAGCAGGGTTAGGAAGCACCTCACGGGAATGGGAGTTCTTGTCCCCTAAGGGGAGTCTCTCTCAGTGAGCTCCCACTTACCTCTTCCCTTAGGGAGGGTTTTGCATAGTGGGCTCAGCTCCATAGCCCCCCTAACCTCTCTTGCCTCACAGGGGTGCTACTCCTTGGGGTGAAGAAACAAATGTCCTGGATTCATCACAGACTATTAGCGTATGCCATATTAGTCTTTTGCAGTAGTTCTCATATGTATAGTAGCGTACATGTTTGAAATGTACATTTTTTACATGTGCCTGTACATTTGGTGTAGAAGGTTTATTGTGATTCTAAGGGTTTATCACTGTAGCATAACAGCATGGGGCATATGTGTGTTGTACGTTTGTGCTGTAAGAGCATGTGTGTGGTGTGTGTTGTAGGATTGTGTGTCAGTGGAGTGTGTGTTAGAAGAGTGTGTGCCATAGCAGCATTTGTCATAGGAGCATGTGTCAGAGGAGCGCATGTCGCAGGATCCAGTATTGTAGGTGCTTGTGTAGTAGGTGCAGTCATAGCTTCACGTGTTGTAGGTGCACGTGTCACAGGTGCATGTGTAGTAGATCACATGTTGCCGGAATGTGTGTCATAACAACGTGTGTGGCAGGAGCACATATCATAGGATCATCTGTCATAGGAGTGCAAGTCGTATGACATGTGTCATAGTAGATCATGTCATAGGAGCATGTGTCATAGTATGCCCCCTATACCTATGAATGCTCACATTAAAAGTCAAATCTAACTGTGATGTCAGCATTTTCAAAACAAACAAAAGGGGTATATGACTTTTAGAGTTCATAAATGTGTGTAATGGCAGCCCTGATTTTCATGTGGGTTTTCAGGAGATTTAAAGTGAGTAATGTACAAATTGTAAAAATCATGAATGTGTCATAGGTATGTGTGTCATAGCTGCACATGTCATAGGTGTGCATGTTGTAACTGTGTGTAGTAAGGGTGTGTTTTAAGAGGGTGTATTGCAGTAGCACATTTTGTGGAAGTATGCATCCAAGGTACACATGTCATAGCTGCACATGCCATAGGAACATGTGTATTTGAAGCGCGTGTCATAAAAGTCTGTGCAGTAATTGTATATCTCCTATAAATATGACATTTCACATTAAAGTCAAATCTAACTTTGATGTGAATTTTCAACACATACAGGAGGGGTGGGTATATGACCTTGACAGTTTGTACTTGTATGCACAATACAATACATCTCCAGAAAACTGACATCATAGTGAGTACTCATTTTCATTTGAGTTTTTAGGAGATAAGGGTATTCAGCAGTGAAGCATCTGAGTGTGCATCATAGGAGCATGAATAAGTGTGTGTGTCATAGGTGCACATGTTGTAGGAGCTTGTGTTGTGGGGGTTTGTGTCATAAGACTGTGTGCTGTGGGAGCGTATGTTGTAGGAGTGTGTTGTGAGAGAGTGTTTTGTAGGGGCACATCATAGGAGTACACGTCATAGGAGCACATGTTGAAGGAGCATATGTCGAAGGAGCACTTTTCGTAGGTCTTCACTTCATAGGTGCATGTGTCATAGCAGCATGTGTCACAAGAGTGTGTGTTATAGGAGCACATGCCATAGGAGCACATGCCATTCTTGTATGCCTCCTATACCTATGAAAGCTCACATTATAAATCAAATCTAACTTTCATGTTCATTTTCAATATGAGCAAGAGGCAGTATATGACTTTTAAAGTCTGTACTTGTATGGAAAGTGCATCTCCAGATAACTGACATCAAAGTAAACCCTGATTTTCATGTGAGTTTTCAGGACATTTAAATTGAATAATATTCAAACTGCAAAACTCATACAACTCTTTCTACAATTTTTGCACATTAATTCCATCTGAAAACTTACATCAAAGTCAGCCTTGACTTTCATGTGTGTTTTTTGAAGATGTAATGGTAAATGTATGAACAGTGTGTGTCATAAGAGTATGTGTCATAGGGGCATGTGAGTGTGTGCCATAGGAGCATGTGTTGTAGGGCCATGTGACATGGTTGTACATGTTTAAGGATCTTGTGCCGTTAGACTGTGTGTTATTAATGGTACCGGTGCTACCACCCTCCCCATTCCATTCAGTCCTATTGGGCAGAATGGGGATGGGGAGTCCTTTATTACCGACACCCGGAAAAGGGCAATTACCGGGTCCGCCAAACTCAGCATGACCCAGTAATTGCCCATTTGCGGGTGCTGGATTTTTTTGCAAGTTTGGAGGTAGCCTGCCTGTACTACAGGCAGGCTACCCCCACACCTGTAATGAGGCCCACTGCCATTTGGATATAGTTATTTGTTTGTTTCTATCCCTTTTTTCCCTCTCCTCCCATCTTTATAGCAAATGGCTGAGGCAGTCAAGTGTGCCTGTCCTCTGTTTTTGGATCCCTTTGTTACTGGTTTACCCTGTCTTCCTGATAGTAATCCTTAGCCATACTGTGGAGCAAGTGCTGGTAAAGAGTTTACAGACTGTTTGGGGTTCTTTTGGAGGGGGTTGGAGTCTTTTGCTGGTTTGCCCTTCCTTCCCTTTAGTAATCCTTAGCCACCCAGTGCAATAATCACCTTGTAAGGAGATTACAGTCTGTTTGGGGTTCTTAGGGAGGGCTTTACCTGTGTTTTTAGTTTGATTCCCAATCCATAATTTGTGCTGGATTGTTGTTAGAAGGCAGTGCCTTTGTGTTTTAATTCTTTGTTTGTTTCTGTTCTCCCCTTCATCCACCCATCTTCATAGCAATTGACTGAGGCTCCATCTGCTTCCTCCACCCTCCATGTCCTTCCCCCTGTGTATCTCTTCACTCTGGCTCACCCCATCTTTGATAGGGCATTATGCCACCAGGAAGTTACTCTTAGAGGTGAGTCCCAGGGAAGCCTTGCCTGGGCAACTGGCAAAGGGCCAGAGGTAAAGGGCAGCTCATCTCTGGGAAGCTCCCATTCCCTTTTCACCCATGGACCCCTGATGGGACACCCTAGAGCTACACCCAGGTAAGAAGGTATGGGCGGGGAGTACAGCCATTACTATGCTCTGGTTAAACTCTACCACTCCTGCATTACTACCAACTGCTATTAACATTATGTGTTCCTGCACTGTGCTCCTGCATTTGCTGTTGTATTGCGCTTAGATGATGTGTGAAGGTTAGGCTATGTCTTGCAATTAGAAGTAATGTGAAGGCTAGCCCACCCGTATACTGTACTTAGATGCATTTTGAGGGTGATCCTATGTATTGCATTTAGAAGAAATGTGAAGGTTAGACTATGTGTTGCATGTATTACATGTATAAATAATGTGAAGGCTAGTTTATGTATTGCACTTGATTTGTAACGGATAGCCTAGGTATTACATTTAGAAGAAATGTGATGGTTAGCCTTTGTATTGCACTTAGATTAATTGTAAAGGTTTGCCTACGTATTACATTTTAGAAGACATGTGATGGTTAAGCTGTGTTTTGCATTTAGAAAAAATGTGAAGGCTAGCCCTTTCATAGCACACAATATTTTAGGAGGATAGCACATACAATGCACTTGAATTAAAATATGAAGACAAGCAATGTATTTGTTAGGAATCAAAGAAACTCTGCGGGATATCTGTCCCTTCAAGATGGTTCCATGTATACTCCCTCATGCAAATGAACCATCTGATTGCCAAGTTAGAGAAATGTATATATCATCATCCTATGTAACCTACTCACAAGGAGCTTCAATAAACCCGGGTAAGGTACAGGACATCATGCAATGGAAAGAACCAAGTGTTCAAACATGTTGTGAACACCTGATTGCTTATCTGTCCAAGAAATGGTCTACCTCTGAAGTAAAGTATACTGTGTTAGAAAAAGAGTTGGAGATCAAAAAGGCATGTGAAGAATGTTAACATCTCTTACTCAGATCCAGGTTCCAAATAACTATGAAAACCAATCATCGCAATTTGAAAGTGCTTCAACAGCATGACTGTCAAAAGAGCTGTGAGGCCAGAGGGGCCTATTCTTTTCACATTATGACATTTTGTTCACTTTTTACCCTGGAATTCAAAACCAGATGGTAAATGCCTTTTCTAGACTCAATCAAGAACCCAGGAAGGTTTTGTATTCAGGAGAGATTGTTTCCCAAGGCTTCCTTTATGTTTATGGATTCCACATTCTGCAACGAGTTTGGCAAGTAACTTGCCCTGAAATTGCCTTGGTACAGGAACTAATAAAACAACATGGATTATGAGAGGATCAAGGACTTCTGTTTCATGATCAACAGTTATATGAACTAACCTCGCTCTTATAAGAGGATGTGCTATATACGTGTCATGATGCCAAGATGGCAGGTCATCGAGGAGTGCGAGTCCCCTTTGACAATGTAACAAGACATTGTGGGTGGCCGAACCTTGTAAAGCATGTACAGGATTATGTAACAGCTTGTGGTATTTGGCAACAAAGCAAGGGACCTTGCAGACTGCCATTGGGCAAATTAACTTAGCCTGCATAACCAGCTCGGCGATGGTAACACATAAGCACAGACTTCATTGTTGACTTACCTCTCTCTCTGAAAAATCAAACTGCTTTCATGGTTACTGTAGATTCTCTAACAAAATGGTCCATTCCATAGCCTTGCAGCAAGTTCCTGCAGTGCCGCAAATGGCTAAAACCTTTTTTTCATGGTCTGCTCTCTGCCATAATATCAGATCGAGGGCCTCAATACACTTCTGTCTTTTGGAAGAAGTTGTGCACCTTATTGGGAATACAAAGTGCATTAACTTCAGGTTATCACCCACAGTCAAATGGGCAAACCTAAAGACTAAATCAGTCCTTAGAACAATAATTATGGAGTTTAACTTATGCTTCACAGGATATTTGGGATACGTTGCTTCCATATGCAGAATTTGCATATAATAACTCAATCCATACAGCCATAGTAGTCTGCCCGTTCTACTGTCAGTATCGTTTTTATGCTACCTTTGTGCCATCTGTGACACACCCTGCTACCAAGATTCCATTGATTGACAAACTTGTACACAACATACAGACATGGCATGAAGCAGTGCTATGGGCTCTAATGGAATCTCGGGCTTCCAGTAAGAAATATGCGGACAAGAAACAAATGCAAGCACCATCATTGGCAGTCAGGGATATTGTATGGCTTCTTCACGTTATCTACCAAAGCACCTAGTGCCTTCCAAGTTGTGTGCTTGGTTTTTAGGTCCTTTCAAGATCATTCGGAACATCATAGAAGTGACCCATAAGATCTTGTTACCCAAATCCCAGTCTAGGATACACCCTGTATTTCACGTATCCCAGTAAAAACCACATTTGCCCGAGATGGGATTTGAGACCTCCAACTCCTGTCGATATCACCTCTGGACCTGAATATGAGGTAAAGACCATATATGATTCCAGGTACTACAGGGGACAATTGCAGTATTTATGCAACTGGAAAGGATACGGTCCATCTGACCGCACATGGGAACCAGCTTCAGCGGTTCATGCTCCAGTTCTTCCATAGGTAATGCACGGACAATTATCTAACCATATAAAGTGCATTAAGGGTAGAAATGTAAAACCATTTCTGTTTTTTTGGGTAGATGGTATGATATACATAACAGTTATTAGAAGGCAGGAGTGAAATGGCATCACTATGCCTTGCTTTCACATTCCTTTTTGTATTCCTACACATCCATATTTTATGCTTTGCAGTTAGTCAGCATATGTGTATCCAGGTCATGTGACCTCTGCACCACTCACATGTCAATCACTGCTAATACGTTTGTGCCTTCTTGTTTTGCTGCTCTTTTTTCCCCTACTTAAGCAGCCTTTCTGCCTCCTTTCTGTTGCAGTTTATCTGCTGATGCAAGTGGATCTAGGTCAGTTGACCCCTGATTCACACTGACCCTTTCTAAACTTCCTTAACTTTTATGCAACAGGGCGTCCCTCACCCAGGCTTCCGATTATAAAGGCAGATGAAGGAATGGTACATTCCTGTTTGAACCTGTTCAGACTGTGAAGACCAGGGGCCAGAACCCCTGCTTCTCAAACATCAGCTATGATCCCTTGAATATGTGTTTCTCTTCCCTCCTCCAGCAGCCCATCCTATTCATCACCACTCATTGCTAACCACACCATTCACCAGCAACATCATTGACACCAAATTGCTGCAACCTCACTTGCATCCCCATAGACCACCTCACATAAAGCTCACCCAAGCCTAGCAGCTGCTTCAATGAAGATTTCTAGAACTTGGTCATCGCCATTTGTCTCATGTATGTCCACAACATCTGCCGCAGTGGCTTCAACATTCCTGGCAACCCAGCAATGAAGTCCATGAAGGAAGGTCTCTACTGCCTTTTCGACCCAAAGCAAATGAGAGTAATATCCTCAATCTCATCATCACACCATTGCCCATACTATGTCACAGCTCACCAATCCTTCTTGACTGGTTGGACAATCTAGAAAACCCCAATGAAATTATTCACACCACCCCAGAAAAGCACTCACAGCATAAATGCAGGAATCAAGCCTTCAGCTCATTCATGAACTTCCCAGTGTAAATTCTAACTGAAGAGCTCACCAAGCTCCACCATACTTGGACTGATCTACATCAGATGAACCAAGACTGCAAATAATTTCTCCATAAAATCCACACCATCTTCACAAACAACATCAACCACTACGCGCTGTTGAAGAACGCACCCTCCAGCATAAACCGTCTGCCCAGTGATACACTAAAGAACTCAACCTCAAAACAAGAACCATCAGAAATAAAGAAAAGATGTGGCAAAATTCCTGCGGCACATCCCACCTGACCCTGCTAAAGCATCTCTGCATTAAACACGCACTACACTCAACAAGATTCGCCAGCACATAGACACCTACTTCACAACTGGCAGTCCACCATACATCCCATCTCACATAACAACCACTTCCTGGACAACTTTCAATACACTCAGCATGAAGACCTAACTTCTACACTAGCATCTGTCAAGACCACACTATGCACAGATGGCATCCTTCATGCATCTGTACACAAGAGCCTTCTGACAAAAGCACTAATCCCTGAGCAGCTCTCTCATTCAAGGGTCCTGCCCTTCGAACCTCAAGGCTGGATATATCCTCTTGCTTCTCAAGAAAACACCATTGATTCCTCAAGACCTCAGCAACTTCCACTCATCACCCATCTTTCCTTCCTAGATAAGATTCTTGAGAAAACAGTAGCCACGCAACACAGCAACACTAACAACCTCCTTCAATCCAACCAATCTGGGTTCAGATCCAGATGCAGAACAGAAAAGGCTACCATCAACATTATTGACAATGCCCTTATCCTCATAGATGATGTCCACCCTTGCCTACTGGTTCTCTTTGATCTCTCATCCTCATTCAACAAAGTAGACCACAAGACACTCACCAACAACCAACCTGCCTGTAGGGGGATACCTGAGACCATCTTTAGTAGGTTCAAATGCTACCATGTTAACAACCAACAATGTGTCCAAATGAATTCCTCCAGAACACCAACTCTACTCATCACACGTGGAGTCTCACAAGGCTCTATCCTAGCATCCTTGATTTCATCCTTCAGATGGAACCACTCAGAGCCCTCCTGGCTGCACTCAACATCCACCAAAACACAGACGACACACAGCTTTACCTCAAGATCTCCTACATCGAAGACATTCAAAGGCTAAAAGCAGGGCTCACATTGATCCAGTCCTTGATGTCCAGTGCTTACTTGAAGCTCAACCACTACAAGACCAAATTCCTACTGCTGACAAACAGCACCAAACACCCTGACATCCGGACCTCGCTATCCACAATGAAACTCAAGGGCTTCACACCCCAGCTGACCACCTGTACCAATTCCCTTGGGTTCTACATCATCAGACATATTCACATCAAGGAGCAATTTGCAAGGACACAAAAAGGACACAAAAAGTGTTTTATCATTCCCTCCAACAGACAAATAACCCCTTCATCCCAGTAAAAAACATTAGATTTATTGTTGAAACCTTGTTCCTCACAAACCTTGATGTTGACAATGCCCCCCCCCTTTGAAGGCTTTCCTGTGACCACCCTGACACCCCTAAGATGTGACTCATCAAAGGTCTCTGCACATTTGAACACATCATCCGGGCCTTCATAAAGCTGCACTGGCTCCCACTGCAAGCACATAGCACCTTCAAGTCCTGACCCTTAAATCCCCCCGCTACCTCACTTAGAAACTCAGCATTTCCGGAGTCCTAGCATCAACCAGAAGCAAGGAGATGTGCAGATGTGAACTCTGCCAGTGCACGAGGAAGGAAAGGACCACAGACAGACCTTCTCTCTCTATGACCCCAGACATTTGAATCTCATTTGCATTAATGCCAGACTCGCCCATTGATTATACATTACAGGAAGGGGCTCAAGATCCTACTCTTCAAAGGATAGATCCTCCCAAACACTGAAGTCGACCCACCCTCCATTCCCAACCTAACCTGAGACTGGGTGGTGTGTTCACCTTCTGTATCCACCCTTAGTTGCTTGCAGAGCTCTTTCTGACAAATTGTCCACACTTCTCCTACCCGATCGTTAGCACCCCACTCCCTTGAATTGATACCTCGCAATCTGCTTCCATCACTGTGTACTTACGTGATGACTTGTGAAGTGCTCCATTGCGTCCTGTCAGTCGCACACACTGTGCACATATGGATTTAGGTATGCAAGCACTTTCTTGGTGAAGCCCTATCTATTAAGCACATACATTAAGATATGCATAGGTTACCCACACATCATGATGTGCAGTCATAATTGAAAACCACATCGAAGATGGTTAAGTAATCCATGTGAGTCAAAGTCAGAGTTTCCATTTCTGACATGTACTCTCCCTTAAAATGCACAACTTTCTCAGAGCGTAAAATGTGTCGCTATTCTCATACCTCTCAACTCACAGATTTTATTGGGTGTCAGGTGCCACTGATTTAGATCACTCACAAGCCAAACTCCTTCTCTGTCCATAGACTTCAATGGACACTGACCTTACCAGAAAAACACAATCCTCTGTTTTTACCCAGCCTCCTGACTCAAAAGGTTGAGAAGCATGTCATTCTGAAAACTCAACATTGAACGCCATCTTCGGTTGTCCGGCTCTCTAGGACCATTGCTTTAGCTGATGTGCACACCTGACACACGATAGAAGAGCAGTTATGAAACATCATGCCTGATAAAGATGCAATAGTGTGACCGATTCACATAGTTTATTTAACAGTGCCGTGTCAAATGTTTGCAAAACTATGCATGTACATTAAGGTACAGGAAATAACCACTTAATAGATGTTTGCAAATCAAACAGTATTCAAATAGAGCGTGTACAATAATGTAAACACCGTTAGAGAAGTAGAGTTGTTAAGATCTTGCCTGCTCACAATTTACTCTGACGTTTAACCAAAATCTGGTTTCTATCGAAGCACTTTCTGATTCTTGGAAGGATGCTTGTGCATGTGCAAAAAGTGGTCAATGTGAGGTGTGTGTTACTTTTTGCGTGCACTGGCATTCTAATGCAATTTAGCCTATTGGTGCCTTGGTTAACTCAAACACTTAAAAACTATGCCTGTTTCGCTTCACAGGTACCTCTCCAGTATTTGCATTGGACAGTACAGGGATCTTTTAAAATGTTTGGACTGCAACTCCCGTCAGCCCTAGCAACATAGGCAATGATGAGTTAGCATACTAGTTGGAGTCACAAACAGCAGACCGCGGGTGTAGTGCACAGTCTTGTTTATTGCCTGCTGTGACAGCTCTCCTCTGGCTGCCGCAGCAACACTAACAGAACGGTCGCAAATGATACAACTAACAAATCTCAGCTAACAAAACTAGCAAGCACCATTTCCCAAGACAGAAGAAAGGACATGTCCGAACACCGCCCAGAACAACAAGCACTGCAGCTGTAACAGCAATTAACTCCAGGTCATGAAACACACGAGGCAAGCTCACAAAAGCAATTTACAGCTTCAAAACCAATTACAGGAATGTGTAAGCACTCCACACAGTGATATAGCGCATAGACATATGTTTGGTGTGACATTGAGGTAGGTATAACGTATGTCATTAGATGTGTTCTCATTTCTGTTGCAATATGCTTCAAAAAGAAGCAAGCGTCTCCATTCCGTTCAATGCATTGTTTCATTGGTGCTGCGTTTCTTGGACAGTTACTACAGATATAATTATGCAAATGCGTTAAACTAAAAAAAAAAGTACACCACTTTCACATACCAATAAAACATGTTGCAGAGTAAAAAGTAGAGGAAGTGTGGTATGTGCTGAATTTTGCGGCTGCACCAACAATCCACCAGAAACAGAATCTTGACCGTAGGTTAGCTGTTGAGAGGTATTTACTTTTAAACATAGTGCACTTTAAAGTCTCCCCTTTTTCCAGCAAAAGTTAAACTTCCATAAGCAACTCTTTAAATGGAAGACACTATTCGTACTGCCAAGAAAATGTTTCTTTGGGACAGTCATTTGTAATTCTATAACCTTGCAAAGAACCCTTGTAAGTGAATATACCGTGTGCAATTCATAAACTTGGGGCACACCTCTAGAGCCATCGAGCACAGTGGCACTACCATATTCGAGGCAAAGTCTCACATATGCAGGTAAAATAGGGTGCAGACAGCAGTCTCATGTTCCAAACCGCAGCCTATTCTACCCATTTAAACGGGCTCTTTCAGAGTACAGCCTAATTATCTCTGACATTGCCTCAAGAGCTCATTCAAAGCCCCTTACATACAGTCGTAGGGCCTCACGCCGCTACTGCCACATCAGCGCAAAGGAAGGGCTAACTCAAGGGCGGACAATGGGCCATAATATGTGTGAAGTACACACATATTCCTCAATGTACTGTAAAAAGGGGGAGTGACATGTGCGGGTGCAGGGAGAAATCAGAAAACTCCCAAACACACCTAACAAAGAGCCAAAGCAAAATCACAAAAACAGGAGCAAAGTTTAAGTGTGCCGTGCAAGCATAGTGAAACCCAGCAAGAATGGCTGACCATGCACTGCTCGCACTTGTGCTTGCACAAAATGCAAAGAGTAGGAGGAGGTGGCCCGGGGTGTTCCACAACCACAAAACCATTATTGGAATGGCAGACTAGGAGTTCTATGGCACATTCAGATTTTCCCCACACATCATCCTGGACATGGTCAGAGAGTGCGAGGCTGACTTGACATCACACACCAAGTGTTTGTATGTTGCACATCTGCATTTCAATGTGTTTTCATTGCTTCATTGTTTGGCCACTGGTTAATTCGAGCACACCACAGCAATTGTAGGGGGGATATCCCAGCTCAAACATTCCTGGTGCCTGTTTCAGGTGTTGCAGTGCATCATTGTACAGTTGCATAGCCATATAGACATTCACTGCAAAATGTTGTCCAGGAATTATATACCATTAAAATAGATGTGGACTGCATGCACGTAGCATTGAAACCTCCTAGAGAAATAGAGCACATGTACAGGAATCACAAACATTAGCATTCGAACAATGTGCAGGCAGGTCATCTGCAATGCAAATGGGCACATAAAGTACATGAATGCAATGTTTCCCAGCTTTACTCATGATAACTACATGCACCGTCATTCTGCTATCCATCATGCTCTGGCATTTGTAACCTTTGGCAATATGTGGCTCCTTGGTGAATATGACCGCTCACACACATTCAACCACATACAGAGGCAAGCACATGCAAATCATTGACCTACCAAAGTAACCAGGCTCATCAATATTTTATATTGAGCTCCTCATCTCACTCAGATTAGCTGGCAGCCAGGTAGACCGACATGTAAGTGGCCTAGGAAGGCCTGACGAAAAGGATCTGGTATGGCTTAATGAGCAACAGTCTGTGGATGCCAACTTGCACTTGATCTACCAGCCACTCATAGCTCTAGCCCTCAAAAGATATTGTTGTCAATGGTTCCGATCCAGATCCAGCACCTGCAGCTGTGCACACACCAGAGCAAACCACAATCTCGACCTGCATGTGATTCAGTGTCCTTGGCACTACTGGCAGGGTCGTCCCGGGAGGATAGCACAGCGGCAGCGTGCGCGTCTTGGAAGCAAGACGACACGAAGCAAAAACGGGTTTGATCCCCAGGTCCGCGCTTAGATACCTCTGAGTGTTTAAGCGGGTACGTAACTAAGACAATAAAAACACAATTACGCAACTAAGAAACACAAACAATTCCTGTAACAGCACCTCGATGCCTGCGGGCTGTGTGAGCGCTTTATAAATGTAAAATAATAATAATAATAATGATTCCTGACAGGACACCCCATCCATAATAGGTAAGGATATTGTCATGTATGCAGCAATTCACAACAGATACTTGGCAATACATCAATGCCTGCGACTATTTTGAGAATCTACTGATTATAGCAATATTCAATAATATCAACTAAGTTAAGAATGCATTACTCAGATCTAATGAAAGAAGATTGAACAGAACAACGACAAAGCCCACAGACACGTTGGGTGATCTAAGGAATTATAATTACAGAAGAGACAACGCTCATGACCATTACTATATTTAGTGAACAATTGAGTTTTTGAGGTAAATCCATGGGACTACATTCCCAGTAATCTTATCTCGTTCCAAATAGAAGGCCTAATTAGGTTTTATTGGCACTTCTCACAGCTATCAAAGAAGAATCCAATACACCAGGCCTAAGCAGATATCAAGCTTCAGTCAAGCCTTACCCCCAGTACAATGGGTAAGTGCACTTATGAGTACCATATCAGTTTCAGGTTTGATATTGCACAGTTCTTAGAGGACTGACAATACTCTATTTGTCTAACTGGATTTACAGGAAATGGTGAGTTTATATTATGACATCTCACCAGATACATAATGGAGAGCACCATACTGTGGATCACCTAGATAATAACCTAATTTCACATTAGAATTTCAAGGACACTTTAAGATATCAACAATAAAACCTATCAATAGGGTTATCCTTGGCACAATGCATGGGTGCATCATTAACCAAATGGTCAAGCCATTATTTGGTGAGCTAACATGCATCCACATTAGAGCTAACATGTGCTTGCTAATTGTAGCCTATAGTACTAAGCTAGGTGGGCCAAAGGAACAATCTGCATCAAGTATGACAACTAGTAGATATGTATGCTGAATCTGCTTTTCCCATTTTCTTGTTTACTGTTTTCCCTGTCCTCAAACCATGACCCTGGTATTTATAATTCTCTGCATGCGAATGTTAACATACATTGGTATAATTGTTATTATAGTAACAATGGGCCTCATTACGGGTTTGGCACTAGCCATGCCACTATTGGCAGCATGGCTGCCTCCAAAACCAGGTCCCGGTTCCCTGGATGGGGAATTACTGGGCCATTCCGAGTTCGGAGGGCCCGGTAATTCCTCCCTCAGGGAACCCAGGCCCGGACCTTCCCAATTCCCATTCGAGCCCCCATAGGGCTCGAATGGGAGTAGGAGAGGGAGCTAACAACGGGCCGATTACGACCGGCCCGTTGTTAGCTCCCTGCTCCCCTCGCGGGACCCGGTAAGGACGCCTGGTTTTACCAGGCGTCCTTACCGGGTCCCGCGAGAGGACTTCGTAATCAGGCGGAATGGGAATAACGAGTCCGCACCCATTAGCGGACCCCGTTAACCCATTCCGCCTGACTCATAATGAGGCCCAATGTTTAATTATCAGCCTTGAAAAAGACCTTGGGCCTCATTACGACCCTGGCTCTCCCCTAATGAAGGGGGCTGGTACGGCAGAGGCCCCCTTCATTACGGGAGCGCCGATTACAAGCTTCCCATCGCGGGACTCGGATCGGACGCCTGGTAAAACCAGGCGTGCTTTCCGGGTCCTGCGAGGGGAAGAAGGAGGTAACAACGGGCCAGTTGTAATCTTCCCGTTGTTACCTCCATCCCCCTTCCCATTGAGCCCTATGGGGGCTCAAATGAGAATGGGGAATGGGTCCTGCAAGGAGGAATTACTGGGTCCTCCAATGTTGGAATGACCCTGTTATTCCTCATTGCAGGAACCCGGTAAATGAGCCCGGTTTGGTGGCAGCCATGGAGCTAACAGCTCCATGGCTACCGCCAAACTCGTAATGAGGGCCCTTGTGTTGAAACATGTGTCGGCTGTGATCAGAAGAAAATGGAAACATAATAAATGTATCTCTTGAATATGTACTAAGTATATAGATGTATATCTTGATCAAACTTGTTTATCATGTACACATTAGTGGAAAGCATACTTGATTAGTATAACCAGATAACTGTTTAGAATACATGTTTACAATACATGAGGCTAAGAGTAGAACCTGGACATACTAGCTCAGCAGCATGCCATACTTCACATAATCAGTTGTCCAAGCACACTAACAAGCAGTCTTACCCTGAATACTGTTACCTTGTAAATATTAATAATATGTCTGCTAGTTTTATAGGATCTTATGAAATGTTAGAATCCGAACAAAAAGATACTGACCCAAATGATATGATATAAGATATAATATGATATGATGTGGCATTTATAACGTGCTGTGCACAAGTGTTTCTAGGAGCGACAAGACAAGGAGGGGGAAACAAAGGGAGGACAAAATAATGATCTTACTAGGCCTTTTGTCATTCAGATCGTACACGTGTGGGGAAGAGGGAAGGGGAGAAAATTCTGAGGGGAAGGGGAAAGTGCAGTTAACTCACAAGTGCAGCCAGCAGGTGGCTCATAAGTGCAGAGAGAAGCGACTGTCGGGTTGCAGATGCAGACCATTAAGTGCTGGGGAGCTCACAGGCAGTTCTGAGGGTGACAGTGCGCAGAACAGTCAGGTGCATCAGCAGGGGAGAGAAAGAGAGAAAGTAGAAGCAAAAAGGAAGGTCTTGAGTTGCTTCCGGAAATGGAGGTGGTTGTGCTCAAGTTTGAGAGATGCAGGGAGGCTGTTTTAGAGTAAGGCCCCACCAGAGGAGATAGATCTGCCCACAAATCTCTGCTTGGAGAAGTGTCTGACCCTCAAAGAGTTAGAGGTGGATGAGCAAAGAGTTTGAGAAGGAAAATGGTTTGGAAGAGAAAGTTGGAGGTACAGCAGTCCCAGGCCATGGAATGCCTTGTGGATGAACCAGAGGGTCTTGAAGTTGATCCTTGCAGCCACAGGGAGCCAGTGAAGTGATTTCAGAGCTGGAGAGATACAATCCCCGATCTTGAGGCCAAGGACAAGTTTTGCAGTCCTGTTCTGGATAAGTTGTAAAGGTCGAACAGTAGAGGTAGTACTATTTAGAAAGAACATTTTGCAATAGTGCAGCCTAGAAAAGACCAGAGCTATGGAGACAGTGAGCTTCTGGGGGAAAGTAAGAAAAGGAAGAATACCTCTGAGGAAGTGCATCTGATAGTTTGACTTCTTAGAGACATCAGAGATGTGAGGAGAGAAGTAGAGGATGGAGTCGAAAATGACACCAAGGTTCTTAGCCTCACAGGAAGGAGCAGGAACATGGTCCAGAATGGGCGGCCAGAGAGTGAGGAAAGCAGAGAGCGGGTGACCCATTAAGGATCTCAGTCTTACTGGCAGATACCATTTCTGAATTGCGGACAAACAGTCTGATATGAGAGAAGAAGCATAGGAGGCTGAGTGGAGCCCGAAAGAGAGCTGTGCGTCATCCGTATTACATTGAAAATTGGAGCAGAAAGTAGAGATGCAGTGGGCAAAAGGTGCCAGGTAGTGGTTGAAGAGCCTGGAAGAGAGGTTAGACCCTAGGGGAATACCACAAGTAGAGAGAGAGATAGAAGAGAGGAAAGACCCCAGTTGGACCTGAGAGGGTAGGTCAGTGAGAAAGGAGGTCAACCAGGCCAGGGCCTATTCAGTAATTCCAAGGTTGTCGTGGAGACGATTGAGCAGGATGGCGTGGTTGACCATGTCAAAAGCAGAGGATAGATTGAAGAGAATGAGGGCAGAAGGGAGATTAGAGTTAAGATTGGTGTTCAGGAGAGCCAGACTGGTGGTCATGGAGGCAACCAACAGATTTGGTATGTAGATTAGGCTGGTAGATGGCCAGCTTTTCCAAGAGTTTGCCTAGCAAAGGAGTGATGGAGATCGGGAGATAGTTAGCCAGAGAGGATGGAACGGCCAAGGGCTTCTTTAGAAGAGGGTTCACAAGAGAGTGCTTAAGGGGAGAGGGGAAGGTTTGAGTGGCAAAAGAGTGATTGCAGAAATCGGCCCAGGCTTGAGCAAGTTTGTCGATGTGGTCCTTGATTGTTCTGGATGAGCAGGGGAGAACCTGCTTTGACAAGACTTTCATACATCAGACTTGTCTAGAAACATCATCAAGGGTGAACAGTGGAAAGGAGGAGAAAGGCGAAGGAGAGACAGCTTCAGACGGGCAGCAACTGGTAGAGGACGAGGACGAAGAGGTAGATGAAGTGAGGGTGGACAGGATGTCCCGAGTTTTAGTAGTGAAATGAGAGGCCAAGGTTGTGCAGAGATCCTTGGAGGGAACAGGAGAGGTAGAGACTGCAACAAAATTGGTCAGCTCCTTGCAGATTTTGAAAAGTCTGGCTGAGTTGTTAGAAGCCACAGAGATGCAGGTTTGGATGTAGGCTCTCTTCCTAGAGAGGACAGATAGTCTGTACTGCCTTTAGAGCAGGCGGCAGGCCCATTTATCAGGGGGTGCACCCGATGTCCTCCACTTCCTCTCCGTCACCCCACACTTGCATTTTAGGGTGGCGAGGTTGGAATCGTACCAAGAGTTGCATTTGGATTTGGGCTTCAAGCGGATCCACATGACAGGGACAAGGACACCCGGAGTGTTAGAGATAGAATGATGAAGGTTAGAGAGGGCTGTCAGGGTGTGAGTCAGCAAAAGGTGCAGGAGGAGGAGAGAAAGTAGTGGTGAAAGCCTCAACAGACACACGCTTCATGGGTCGGATGACCAAGTAGGTAGCTGGCAGTGCCGGAGTCATCTTGACCTGTGGGGAAGAGGGAGAGACAGGTGGCACGAAAGGAGAAAGTGATCACTCCAAGAGTGAGGGTTAGAGAAGGGGAAGTCTGAGGAGATCAGCATATCTAGGGTGAGCCCTACAGAGTGAGTCGAGCCAGAGTGAAGAATAGAGAGAGAATCGCAGAGTTTGCAAAAGAGTCCCGAAGAAGGGCTGGTAGCATCCAGGTGGATGTTCATGTCTCTGAGGAGGAGAAGATGAGAGTTAGAGACAAGGAGCGAGAATGGAGAGGTCAGCCCATTCATAGAGGAAGAGGGTGAACTGGCCAGACGGCTTGTAGATAGTGGCCACAGTGATAGAGAGGACAGGAGAGATAGAGAGCCTGCAGACCAGACATTCAAACGAGGAGTAGTGCTGTATCAAAATGATAGAAGCAGGGATCCACTCCAGGAATATCAAGGAAACACCCCCACCGGGACGGTTGGTTCTGGGTTCAGAGAGGATCTTGTAGCCATCAAGAAGGAGAGTGTTGAAACCTGTGACAGAGCTGGCCATGAACCAAGTCTGAGTGATACCAAGAATATCTAAATCAAGCTCTTGCAGGAGACTACAGATGTCAGAGGAGTGTTTGACAGCTGAACGAGATTTAAGAGTAGCGATGTGGAGCAGCTTGCCACATTTGAAGGACTTCACGGGAGGGGTACAGGCCAGAGGTACACCCTGCAGAAGTGTTGGAGGTGTGCGAGGATGGGCAATGGAGAAAGGAAGGGAAGGCAGGGTAGTCAGAGAGGGAGAAGAGAGTGCCAGAGGGGTGGCACAGGAGGGAGGCAACTGGGTGGCCAGAGAAGCACCAGGGGGTGCCGAAGAGGTGGCAGACGAAGGAGGCGGCAAAGGAGCCAGAGAGGGGTAAGAAGTAATAGCAAGAGAGGATAGGAAACTTATAAGGCATGAGAAGCATCTATCAAAGAGGAGGAGATTGGCCTGAGGGCCGTGGACTAAGGTGGTGTCATTTAAGTAGACATTAATGATGGTTTTAGGGGAGTGGAAGGGGGCCACTAGGCCCCCTTCCACTCCTATCATTCCACTCATTTACAATTTCATTTACAATTAAATTGTAAATGTAGGTGTGGGTATGGACAGTGTGGCGAATATGCAAGACCTTCCTCCAGACAATTTGTAGTATAGGCATATGAAAAGGGTGAAGAGAGAAAAGGCAGCAGACTCTTGCTGTGTCTGTTTACTCATTGCCCACGCTTCTGGTGTTCCAAGAGTATGTATTCCTGATGAGTTGTCACCACAGATAGTACAATGTGTGGTACACCTATCCTTGTGCAGAGTGAGGGGCTTATTTAGGAGATATGCAGTTCAGGATACTATCATACCAATCAATGAACATGAATGTTTGGAAAAAGAGAAATAGAAGCACGAAGATGTAATATGTAGCCTGCGATTACATATGAAATTAGATGTTTCTCTTTTCATACACAATGGATGGGAGCAGGGTGTGAAGAGCTTTCAAACAGGAGGAATGTGAAAGTTTACTGAACAGCAAGTGGAGATCATAAATGATAAACGTTTCGAGGTATGGGATGTATATGTGAAAGAATTGACGTGGCTGAAGCCACAAGAAAGACCTTTTGAGATCCAGTTACTTTCACATTTTTCCTTATGTTTTAGGGGCAATGGCACCATACAAGTCGGGGCTAACACTATCCATACCAAAACTTTGCATGTCGCAGAGTTGTCTGGTGGGACCTCTGCCATTCATAATCACTACTGAGTCTGTGGGACCATAGCTTACCTTCAACTCCCACCGATCTGGAAGGGTGTGTGCAGCATTGCAATCTTGTACTCCTCATTACTGGTTGTCCACAAAGCCGATCTGGTAGTTTCTAATGTGCCTCCCCAAGCCACTTTTTTGTGCCCCCTGTCTCCCCTTCCTCTTTGGGTGCCCTAGGACTTGAAAGTGCTGAAGGACATAAAATGGCTCAACCTTTGGGACAATCTGCCCGGAGCAACTATGTCTCATCGGCTTCTTCAAAGGCATTAGAAAAGGTGCCTGAGCACTTGAGACTGTGGTCTTCGCCTCTCTCCTGGTTCTTGGTGTCCAAGCCATTGTCAGTATTAAATGGTTCCTGATCACCCGCTATGAACTCATTCAAGTGGTTAATCATTCAGACTGCCTTTAATACCATCAACGCCTTGCATAATCTATGTGAGGCCATGAAGAGAGAGGCTGTAATCAAAAATGACACTTGGTTCAATTCGCTCTTTCCCTGGGTTCCATTATGGCTGAGTCTGATGGTGAGGACACTGTTGCCCCTTTTTGTTTTTCTGCTTGTCCTGTTCTGTTCCTGCCAAATACTTTTAAAATTGTAGTCTGCTAAATTACCTCAAACAGCCGCTATTATGTCGGTCATTCTGTCGACAGATAGGGCCATTTCTATCTCACACCATAGAGGCACGCAGACTGAGTCAGAGTTGATTAGGCCTCCAGATGTTGTTTTGTGATCTCCACCCAATCTAGATAATTATGGAGAATGTTGGGTATATAGTGGGAAAAATAGTGGGCAATTGTTTTTGTCTTGTACGCCAGAGGAATATACTGTAAGTGGAAAGAGAATGCAGGATGTCTGTAAGACTTAGGGCCTCATTACACGGAAGGCGGTAATGGTTAACGGCCACCGTTAATGGTAACGGTGGCCGTTAACCATTACCGCCTTACTACGAGGTCCCTTAGCGGGTTGGTGCTTTAACGCCTGCTTTTTGCAGGCATTAAAAACCAACCCGCTAAGGGACCTCAGAGCTAATTACGGCACCGCAAAATTGCGGTGCCGTAATTAGCGCCTTCCCCATTCTCATAGAGCCCTATGGGGCAGAAATGGGAATGGGGAAGGGCAATGGCGGAAGGGGGATTTACCACCCCTCCAACCTTGGAATGGGGTGGTAAATCCCCTTTCCGCCAAGGCGGTGCCGGTATTTTACCGGCATGAGCCATGGCGCTAATAGCGCCATGGCTCACCGCCTTCCGTGTAATGAGGCCCTTAGATTCCCAGAGATGGTTCTTTCAAGGAAAGAGACATGAATTTGGTAGTTAATAAATCAACTAAAGGGGGTGATGTTGGGGTAGATGTTTTAGCTGCGAACATGGAAAAGAGGTTTGCAGTATGTAAATTGTACTAGGCCATTGTGCTAGACTGAGCTGCTGATAGTCGGCAGTTCCAAGGCGATTGGTGAGTTAAGTCAAGATTATAACACCTTCAAACTGGGGGAGGACATTATCACTCCATTATCAAAAACAAAAGTTTTAGGAGTAATCTTGGACTCAACATTAAGCATGAAAGCTCATGTTTCATCAGTGGTGGCAGGGGTAGTCTATTATATCAGACTTCTGGCTCTCTTAAGGCCCATGAGTTCACAGGAAAGCGCTGAGACCATAGCCAGAGCAATCATAGGTGCCAAATTGGCTATTGTTGCAGCCTCCTGCTGGGCATTAATCAAAGGGAGCTGCATAGACTGCAGGTAGCCCAGAATTGGGCGGTCAGAGTTCTTCTCAGACTTCCAAGGCATAGTCATGTAATGGTGGCCAGACGCTCACTACACTGGCTACCTATTGAAGCCAGAATTAATTTTAAAATTCTGGTTATAGTCTTCAAATGCCGGCTTCAAGTAATGCCTGAGTATTTACAACAGTATATAATTTCAAAGAGGAATGTAAGATCTTTGAGATCTGATTTCTCTAATCAAATCATGTAGCCAAGATGTAAAACAACGAAGGCTGAAAAAGGGAGCATTTAAGGTGAAGGCCTCCTCGCTTTGGAACAATCTTCCTACAAGCTTGAGGAGTCATTCCTCCCTCGCATCTTTTAAGAAGGAATTGAAGACTTTTTTATTTGTCTGACCCAGAGAACATAAGGATTGCTGAAATAATGCTGTATCGATCTATAGGGTATAGAGGAATTATTTGCCGAGGAGTATTATGATTTTTTTTTAACTTCAAGCCTGTCCTTCATTTGTACTATATGTCTTTTTGTTGTCTGCGCCTTTATGCCCAAGGGTCAATAGTGTGCATAACAAATGTAATGTAATATAATGTAACATAGGTGCTGAAGCGATGATTGATTGTAACCTTAATTGGAGAAAGGCTGGGTAACTAAGGGGCTCCTGGTTCCTAATCTTTAAAGCGCATCTTTCATTTTTTAAATCTCGGCTCTGTTTCTGAAAAATCTACCTTCACACAAACCTCTGTAACTTTTGAACCGTACGTCCTAGGAACGAAATTTAAATGTCATTATAAAGCTAACATCCTCAGCTTTCAAATGATCTCAAAAGGACATACCAATTCCTTTCAGATTTTCCATAATCGCGTTTCCCGCATGCAGAAAAGTTGCCGCGATTTCGCATTTGGCTAAATTTCATTCCATGTAAAATTGCTATTTCTTGCTTTCAACTTCTGAATTTTGTTTTCTATTTGCTAATCATTCTACAACCATTGCTAGTGTTGACCTGAACCTATACCAAGCAACTCTCACTAGTTCTAAATCTGGCCGACCGTTCTGCGTGCTGCTAAGCGAAGTGGAAGAATATGCATGGGGTTGGTGCCAACCCAATCACAACGGACCAAATAATCTAGGGTCCTATAGTTAATAGAAACCAATGGGACATTCTACTTTTAGTGACGTCTTCAGTAGTCATTTTTGAAGTAAGGGCTTAGATGCCCACCTGACAGTGTTTACCCAATCCCCTCACTCTGTTACCATATACAGATATAGTACCTATATTAAAGTTACCTTTTCCTAATCAATGGAATTGCATGTTAACTTTTGAGTGTTACACGTAAATTATGACACGTTTTGAGTATGAATGTTGCAACTTGTGTGAAGTTCGATGGAGTTGAAGCAAGAAGGACGATTGCATCACTGCTGATTTCCCTGACTCCCCGTATTTTGTATTTAAACAGACTCCCTTTGCCAAACCATTGATTTGTCCTTATTGATTGATGTTGGATTAATACATCTGCACCCCCATCTATCTCAAGGGTGCAGCTATCTCATTTTAAAGTACTTCTGAGCAAACCTCGGCTCTATGGGCCAGCCGGGGGTCTCTGGAGTGCAACTGTATGAATCTGATGATGAAACAAAGAATCGAGTTTTTCTTTACATGCAAAATGAAGATTACACGTGTAAAGAGCAGGGAAGAAAATGTATAATTATAATTGTACAGATGCAGTAACACTACTAGATCAAGAATTCATGTAGGCTGGCTATATGTAGTGAATAGACTGCAGGCGGTGCTGCCAATATATATATATATATATATATATATATATATATATATATATATATATATATATATATATATATATATATATATATATATATATATGAAGGTTAAAATCACCGATCAAAAAATCAGGTGCGAACTGCTTCGCAAAATAACTGGAGCTAATATCCCACTCCACGCAACAGTGCACACCCAAAAAGTCTTTTATTGAGCATTCCGTATGGAGAATGTATTCGTATCAGAAGGAATTGCAGTGATGTAAAAGACTTTGATTTAGCAAGCAAAATCACAGCTCAAAACTTCTTGAAACAGAAGTATCCTAAACAGGTGATTGAAAGATTTTACCTGAAGGTCAGAGATATGAATAGACAAACCTTATTGATGACATCTCAATCTAATCTCCGGGACAGTACAAACAAGGATACCACCAGGCTAATATTGACATTCGGAAGCCATTCATCCATCATAAGAAATATTATCACTAAGCATTGGAAGGTTCTTAGGGTGGATAAAGACCTGGGCAATATGCTAAATGCACGGCCAGACATCACTTTCCGCAAAAGCTTGGCCAAAAAAGACTTAGTGGTTCAAAGTTATATGGCTTCTGAAGAGGTATCCACAGGCAGTAATTGGCTTTCAGGGGAACAAAAAGGCTTCTTCAAGTGCCGTAAATGCAAAGCATGCAAATACGTGTCCAACTGCAACAGTTACACTCACCCCATTCTGTTGACACAAATACAAATTGCAAGCAGAATTACCTGTTAGTCTGAACTTGTGGTATATGTCCTGAAGTGCCCATGCCTAAAATGGTGGTTTGTATGTATGTCGGTCGTTGGATAGAGCCTATGACAGGAGAAAAGAGGGTTTAGATTCTGGCCCTGTGATGGGGGGGCTCCCGCCTCCCACTGATAAAGTCCCTTCCCTTGGAGGTTATGTCTCACCTTGGTATCTTGTGCGTTGAGCTCTCCGTCCTGCATCTCTGTGCAGGGGTGTGTGTTAGCTGTGGGCGTTCTGAGGGGCTAGTTGCTTCACTGGTCCTGTGCCCTTCTGTCGGGTCCAGACAGGCTGTGACACCGACTCTGCTTATTGTCTTCAGGTGAGTCTTTCAGTCTCTGTTCTCTCTCTTGTCTTCTCTTCGTTCCCTGTGCCTTTTTGGTGTTCTTTTTCCGTATTATGATCTTTAATGTCTCTTTCTGTCTTCCACAGGGATTGTAGTAGTTGCGAAGATGCAGCGCCGGATGGAGAAGACTGAGGTAAGTAGTTGGGCGCGGAGGGCGGAGCTGTTCAGTTAGAGTCAGTTGCTAACCTGTATTCCTTTCTCTTCTTCATGCAAGTTGCAGCGCGCTGATGGTCCGCAGTGATGTTCGATCGACGAGCTGCTATTCAGGTGAGTGTTTATTGATGTTATGTTTGCTTCTTCTTCACCTTTGCAGATTGACATAGCACGATGTCAGGACCCGCTGCTTGCCAAGTACGGGTTATTGCTAATGCTGTCCTTTTCTTTACCTCTACAGGTTGTGGTGCACTCCGGAGATGGCAAGACCACCGAGCTCAGATGGATGTAGGAGCTGCAACTCACAGGTAAATGTTCCTTGTTAACGCTGTTCTTGTTCTTTCAGTTAGCCGGTGGAATCCAGCGCGATGGCTTCACGTTCAAGCTGCCGGGAGAAGCAGATGAGCTGGAGCTGGACACGGTGAGCGTTACGCTGCAGGAGTGCAGAATAACGCGAAGCGTGAATCCCAGAACACGCATGGCTTATATAGCCAGCCACACCTGAAGATCCAGCCACACCCAAAAATGGGTGTAGTACCGTAACTCACCTCTGTCAGAAGCCAGCGATTTAAAACATGTCATGTGTAAAGTTGTACATTCAACTCAAACTATGCCAAAGAAAGGCTTGCTATCAGAAGGCTAAGAGGTGGATACAATTTAATACTATATTCTAAAAAGGCTTGACCATGGGTTAAAAGTTAAAGTTTCCCACACTGGGCTTCAAACACATTCCACACCTCCTCCCTAAACAAAGGAACATGTTCTCCTGTGCTCTGCTAAGAAACTGGCAGGCTGGTGTGAAAATGAACTGGGAGGGGCACCCTGGCCTGTTGCTCTGAGTGCAGACAAAGGGCTCCCTTGAGCTGAATGGGAATGCTAATTTGGGGCGTCAATGGAAACTGTCCTGGAAGGAAGATGGCCATGTGACTCTCTGACTCAGCCAAGACCTTGGAGGTAGGCCAGACTGAAAATGTGGATTTGAAATTGGATTAAATATATGTTTCACGAAAATACTTCTAAAATATTGTACCGAACTGACAAAAAAATGAAACTTAGAGATTTTTAAAATGAAAAGTTTGCTCACTGTTTAAAACTAATCTGGAATCTGTGTGATGTTCTGAGACTGAACCACGAAAATTTTTAATATTGTGGCTACTGTGGTTGTGCTCGGAACATGAAAAATGACAGAAGTATGAGCAGAGGGTATGTGCATGTATATGTAAATAATTGTACAGATCCGTAAATGTGTAACCAACCAAAAGCGTGAAAAACTGTCATTTGTGAACCGAAACTCGTAGGAACATGGGACTTGAAAAGAGACGTGCCTTAATTAATCTGTGATGTGTATATGTAATATTAACAAGTTGTGCATATGGGGAATATGTTTCTTGGGAAAAATAGATTTTCTAAGTAAAAGCAAAGGGGAGGTTTTTCCCTAGGTTGTAAATGGCAGAATCACTCTGACACATGATGACACACTGTTCCTTTCTCAAATCAGTGGACAGGGAATTATCTGACCTATCAGATCCTTACAGGGTTGGGCATAGACAATCTGCCTCCCCACCCACTTTGGAAATGGATAAATAGGGACTGTTGCGGACCCACAGAGACACTTTCTTACTCATCAACTGATCCCCTGGTGAAGCACCCTGCAGGAAGATCCAGACTCCAGAACCAGACTCTAGAACCAGACTCTAGAACTCTGAAGCAGAGGCCTAATCCAAAAAGCTGAACCCTTTTCAGCAGGCCTTTAAAAACCTTGCAAACCTGATTTTAACCCCTAAACATCCAAGGGGCACCACAACATCCAACAGCCTGGCTGAGCTGTTTTGCTGTTGTAGCTAAGAACTTCGTGCTAGAACCAAGAACCAGACCCATAGAGCAGAGCTGTAACCAGAACCAACCCGTCATATCCAGTCCAAGAGGCTGCGCAGACCAGAGGGCCTTGCTGAGAGCAGAACCCAGTGCATGAGACCTGTCCGGTGGTGAGAGAATCCCAGCCAAACCCTTGACCAGATCTTTGACGTGCCCATTCCATTCCAAAGCCATAGGAGTGAGTATTTAGTCTAGAACTGTCCATAGTCATCTCATAGTTTAAAGTAATCCTATTCAATCCATTTCAACCTATCCAGAACTACATTATAGAATCTTGTGTCCATCCTGAATTCTTCTCATTATATACTCTGTGATAATTGTAGCGATAATCGTCTGTGCGCTGATATTTTCTGAAGAAAGTCAAGTGCCCTGGCGCACAGCAATCAGAAAGGAAGGCACCCTGTTCTGGTGGTTGTCCCGTTGGGTATGTGGCACTTTCATAGCGCCTTAGTATAAGCTCATCCTGGTTCCTAATCTTTAAAGCGCATCTTTCATTTTTTAAATCTCGGCTCTGTTTCTGAAAAATCTACCTTCACACAAACCTCTGTAACTTTTGAACCGTACGTCCTAGGAACGAAATTTAAATGTCATTATAAAGCTAACATCCTCAGCCTTCAAATGATCTCAAAAGGACATACCAATTCCTTTCAGATTTTCCATAATCGCGTTTCCCGCATGCAGAAAAGTTGCCGCGATTTCGCATTTGGCTAAATTTCATTCCATGTAAAATAGCTATTTCTTGCTTTCAACTTCTGAATTTTGTTTTCCATTTGCTAATCATTCTACAACCATTGCTAGTGTTGACCTGAACCTATACCAAGCAACTCTCACTAGTTCTAAATCCCATTTAGCGAATTAAAATCAATTTTAGCATTTTCCCATTCATTGCAAATCACATTCAAAAGCATTTTGACCTGTTTTTAAAAGCATTCCTGTTCTCTCTAAGCTTGCTGGGGGGGGGACTGGGATTGAACTGCATTGTTGATTGTTATTCCTTATACCTGTGTGCCCTCATTCCATATCTTCATATTGCATGTTGGGGGGAGTGAGTAGTAACAGGGGAAAGAGTGATCATATTGTCTTTTGATTGAAGTCATATCAAGTTTTATTTCTGTATTGCATTTCTTCCTATCATTGCAATCTCTTGAACCCATATAAAGTATTCTTTGCTAGATTATTCTTCCTATTCCTACTCCTAATTGATTAAATAGTTTGTTGATATTGTAATATTACCCATTGCTGATCATTGTTCATATTCATAAATGTGACAGTCAGATATTGTTCATATTCATAAGTGTGATATTCAGATATTATTCATGTTCATAAAAGTGTAATCTATATATTGTTTAATTCTTCAAATAAATCTTTTAATTTACAAAACAAATCTATTTCTTGGTTCAGTGAGACTGGGGGAATTCAAAAAGACGGGCATTATATAAGGGTACATCATCCAGAATTCAAAGAACTTTTGAAATAAAAATATATAATTAAGGGTTTCCATTGGGCATCCCATACTAGGCATTGACTTAGTTGGAGTGCTGGATTGAAATCACTTACAGATTGGTGGCTCGTGGCCAGGATTTCTGGACACTGTAAAAGCACCCATAAAAAGGGAACGCTCTAAGGAAACGGTCTGTTTTGCAAACATAAAATAATAAACTTCTGTAAGTCAGAAAGGAAATTAATATTTCCGAAATTGCGACATTGGTAGACATCAAGATAGCTAGAGAACATCTTTTACATAAGTTATTTGTGAGAGGTGAGTGGACTGAGCAGGACCAGAATGGGTAGTTGCAGGCAATCACACAACAGATCACTGCAACTGGGTTAGATATCTGGAGAGATCAGGGTCCCTTGCATGTGGCCCTGAGTGACCTATATAAGGACCCTAATGCCAAGGATGAGCAAAATAAGATTGCCAAGATAGCGGCATATCTGTATTTATCTATGGGAGCCATACAGGACAAATATGCTGAAGGCCAAGATCTGGCAAGTAGTCAACTGATGGCATTAGAAAAGGCCCAACCTGATTGGACTCTTCTGAGCAGAGGCTGCAGAAGAGCCACGAGTCAGTAAATGAAAGTAGGCAGTATATAGTCAAAATAAAAGAGGATATGGGTATCCTGCACCAGGAAAAGGCAGAACAGCATACCAGAATTCTGGCCTTGCAGAAGGAGTACCAAGAAAGTGTGGACTCTCTACTGCAGAGTCAGAAAAAGCTGGAGCAACAACTGGATTTCAACAGGGCCTGCGCAGAGCAGGTTGTCACCCTGCAAAGCCACCTAGATAGAGAGAAGGCAGAGAGCAACAAATTAATTCTGAAAGATCTAGACACCCAGGCAGAGTTTGATGAAGAGTGCCAGAAAGCTGGTGCCCTTCAAAGACAGAGGGACGACATGGCGGCAGAGAGGCAGGCTCTTGTGCAGGAAAGGGACATCTTAGGCCAGGAAGTCTGTCACTTAATGTCATGATCTCTGCTTCCAAAAGGTCAGGGTTTTCCCAACTCCCTTGGAAGCAGATCCATAACCCAGGTTCCGAGTGCCAACCAGTCCCAATTGGGACCTTTTGGACCCAGTCCTGGCGCCAGTGGCACCAGGCTCATAAATATGCCCAGTCCCAGCGCTGGAAGCGCCGGGCTCATAATGCTTGGGTGGACTTACCTGCAGCAGACCATGCTGCTTACTTGCCTGCCAGTTGAGCCTCTGATCCTCTTCTGTTTGGAACTACTTTTCCTGTTGGGTGGGGCAGGAGCCACTCCCTAGATTCAGAACACTGGAACTCTTCTGGAAAGCAGGAACTCTTTTCTTACCTAGGCGTGGCTGTGGAAGGAGACACCTAAGCACTACAGGAGGCTATTTAAACCACACCCGATGGATGAATCTTGCTTTGCGTTATTCTGCATCCTCTGCAGCAGAACGCTCATCGTGTCTTCTGCATCTGATCCTGGGCCTAAGGAAAAAGGCTTACCATCCTGAATCCAGTCTTCAGCAACACCTATAAAGACAAGAAAGAACAGGTTAGCATTACGGTCTTCAGTGACAGCTCTTCACTTACCTGGTCCATCGGCTGTCACCAACGCCTCGCGCTGCATTCCGGCATCTGAAAGACAAAGGCTTACCTACTCTTCGTGCGCTCCGGAGGTCTTCACACTGCATTCCGGCATCTGAAAGACAAAAGCTTACCAACTCTTCGCACGCTCCGGAGGCCTTCGGCGCTGCATCCCGCATCTGAAAGACAAAACAAGGTGCGTTTAAAGAAATTGGGGAACTTTAATACTCACGTGCCATTACTCCTTTCCACATCTAACCCAGTGGGTATTCCGGCACCCTGCAGCCGCTCCGAACTTGTACCTGCAAAATAAAAAGACAGTTAGAGCGCATCGTGAAGCAGGCAACAAGCGCTTACTTACGTGCTTCCAGGCGCTTCTATTCATCACACGGGCTCCATCTTCAACTCACTTCAGCCCGTCATCCGCCATCGCCGGAACCCTGCAAAACAAGAGACCTCATTACTAAAGACTTTAAAGACATTAGAATTACTCGAAACTTACCGTTCGTGCAGTAAACGACGGACAGCAGTCCTCTGAAGTCAAGAGGCCTGCTCCCCTTATCCAGTGAAGAAACTGGTTACAGCACCCTGCCCCGAGGCAGATGGAGAGCACGGCGTTCACTTACCTAAGGTGAGAGCGTTAACCTTTGGGGTTCTACAGGAGAAGAGAAAGGGAAGAAGAGAGAGACATTCAATAACCCAGTTCATTAATCCCATATTTTCTATCTGCAGACATCTTACCCTTCGAGTCAGACATACAGTGCACAGAGGTCCAGCCCAAAGAGCCAGCCGTGTATTACACATCACCTTTGAAGATACGGTATACGCCCAGTCAAGACCGGCGCCTCTACGGGAATCAGGTGAGCGTTACAGAACGCAAAGCCTACCACAAAACTCCCGTCCAGGCGCTATGGAAACCTCGGATACCGACCAGCTAGCCCAGTTACTTGGGGAACTAAGGGCAGAAGTGCATGCAGCCCGTCAGGAAACGAACGCTCTAAGAAGGGAACTGATTATTTCCAAGGAGCGAACAGATGATCTCGCTAGACAATTGCTACAGTCACAAGCCGGACAGACTCCGTTACCCGCATCTGGGGGAAATCTTCCTTCTACATCCTCTATGAATCCAGTGCAGATCAACCTACCTGGGAATGTACCTCTGGCTCCGCCCGAACGATTTTCTGGTGACCCAAAGAGGTTTGCAGTATTTATCAATCAGTGCCGGTTGCATTTCTTATGCCGGCCAGCAGCCTTTCCAACTGATCAAGCTAAAGTTGCTTTCGTGCTTTCGTACCTTAGTGGCAATGCGGCAGACTGGTCGATCCCTCTAGTAAATCAAGATGATCCGGTCCTCCATGATTTTCAAGCTTTTCAGCTCAGTATGGAAAAACTGTTCGCAAGACATTCACAGGGGTAGGCCTTGGACAATGAGCTTCCTTCGCTGCGACAAGGTAATCAAGACCTTTTGGCTTATATTGCGTCTTTCAACAGACTGATAGTGGAAACTCAATGGCCTGAGGACAAAAGGATTACGCTGTTTTATAGAGGTCTACGTGGAGAGCTCAAAGATGTGTTAGCCCAAGTAGTGAATCCCCCACAAGATTGTTCGGACTATATAGAATTAGTCGTTCAAATAGATCACAGACTGCAGAATAGGAAGGCCGATCGTTCCAAGTTTGATGCTCGAGTATTTTCCAAACCGCCAACTCCTTCCAAAGGAGTAGACTCCGGGGAACCCATGCAAATAGGGGGTCTGAAAGGTCCTCTAACACAAAAGGAGCGGGAAAGGAGAAAACAGTTGCAATTATGCCTCTATTGCGGAAACTCAGGGCACTTTCTTCGAGACTGTCCGGTGAAACCTGCCAAGAAGGCAGTAGGAGCTGCAGTTACCAAAGTTACAAACTCTGAGCAGGGAAACGACCTCGCCCGACAAGAATAGAGGTCCTCTTGCCGAGCGTGAAAACCAGTTCCGTGACCTCGCATTTCGTGATACCTATGGTCCGCATTAGCCCTGATAATCCGGATCGATTACATGCAATTGAAGCTTACGTCGACAGGGGTGCCATCGGCAATTATGTGGATCATGAAATGGTTTTGAGGATGAATCTAACTCTTTGTCCCAAGGCTGTAAAGGACATCATTACTACGGTGGATGGTACGGAGATAGCCTCCGGGCCAGTAACGCATACCACTCAAGAAGTGACGCTAGTAAGTCAAGATGGACACCATGAGAAGATCGTGTTCGATGTGATCAAGGCCCCTCAGTTTCAGATTATTCTAGGAATACCTTGGTTAGAGAAACACAATCCTCTGATCGATTGGCGAGCAAGAACGGTCCAGTTTCCAGAATGTGTCTCTACTTGTCACCCTCCACCTGGTGTTGCACTGGCAGCAATTTCTTCAGAGACTCCCCAGTTACCTCCCGAATACCTAGAATACCAAGATGTTTTCCGGAAGGATCAGGCTAACTCTCTACCTCCTCATAGGTCTTATGACTGCCAGATAGACCTGATACCTGGATCTACTCCTCCTTGTAGTAGAATTTATGCCCTCACCGAGCCTGAGAACCTTCACCTTCGACAATACCTGGATCAATACCTGGCAAATGGGTTTATTCGTCCTTCCAAGTCCCCTGCTTCTTCAGCTTTGTTCTTCGTTCCAAAAAAGGAAGGAGACCTTAGAACTTGTATAGATTATCGCTCCCTGAACCAGATCACCGTTAAGAATTGATATCCGTTACCTTTGATCCCTGAACTCCTGGACCAAGTCAGAAAAGCATGCATATATACAAAGCTGGATCTTAGAGGAGCTTACCACTTGGTACGAGTAAAAGAGGGCGATGAATGGAAGACGGCCTTCCGCACCAAGTATGGGCTATTTGAATATCAGGTCATGCCCTTCGGACTTTGCAATGCCCCGGCCGCCTTTCAATATTTTATGAACGATGTCCTCAGAGAGCTCATAGATGTGTGTGTTGTTGTTTACATTGACGACATCCTCGTTTATTCTTCATCGGAATCTGAACATCGGAAACACGTGAAAATGGTCCTCGAAAGATTGCGTCAACACAAACTTTTCGCTAAGTTGGAAAAATGTGTTTTCAACGTGACTGAAGTTGAATTCTTGGGATTCATATTATCACCTGGCGGAGTGCGTATGGATTCAAAGAAGGTCGATGCAGTCCTCAAATGGCCATCACCATCCTCCGTAAAAGGTGTGCAAAGCATGTTAGGCTTCGCTAACTTTTACCGCAGGTTTATCCCCGAATTCTCTCGAATAGTCCAGCCCATCACTGCCTTGTTAAAGAAAAACAAACGTTTTGAATGGTCTACCGAGGCGGAACAAGCTTTCCAGGATTTGAAGACTAAATTTATCTCTGCACCAATCTTAAAACACCCTCGCCCCGAACTCCCCTACATCGTGGAAACTGATGCTTCAAGCCTTGCCATGGGGGCAGTTCTATCACAAAAGGACCCGGTAACCAATCAGTTGCATCCCGTGGCATTTTGGTCCCGCAAATTCTCGCCTCCTGAAATCAATTACACGATTACTGACAAGGAACTTCTGGCTATCAAGTCTGCCTTTAAGGCTTGGCGGCATTATCTGCTGGGGGCCCGACACACCGTTACTGTGATTACGGATCACCGAAACCTGCAATATTTGAAAACCGCAAAAGCCCAATCCTCTAGACAACTCCGTTGGGCATTATTCTTTGCCGAGTTTGACTTCATAATTACCTATCGACCTGGTACAAAAAACGGTAAAGCTGATGCCCTTTCTCGGATGGGAGTGGAAGAACACTTGATCAACCCTAAACCTGTACCAATCATTCCCGAACAAAGAATTCTGGGTGTAATCGCCACAGAATCCATAGAGGAAGTTAAGGATAAAGCCAGGCAACTTGTAACTCCAGCAGACATACAGAATTGGCATCTGCAGGGAAAGGACTTTGCAGTAAAGGACAACTTATTGTATTTCCAAGAACGATTATACCTACCCAGCACAGATTTACAGAAAAAAGTAATCTCTTGTTATCACGATTCTTTAATGGAAGGACATCCCGGTATGGCCAAGACCTCAGAAAAGATCAAGCGCTACTTCTCGTGGCCGTCTTGGAAAAAAGATATCAGAGACTTTATAATGTCCTGTGGAGTATGCGCCCAAAACAAGAGTCAAAAGGAAAGACCAGCAGGCCTCTTACGCCCTATTGACATCCCACCTCGCCCTTGGCATACGCTTTCTATGGACTTCATCACCGATCTACCTCCATGCTCCGGATACAATACGATTCTAGTAATCGTGGACTTATTCTCCAAGATGGCGCATTTCATTCCGCTCAAAGGCTTGCCAACAGCAGCAACTCTGGCCCGAGAATTTCTCGAAAACATCGTCCGACTGCACGGTTTTCCTTCGGTTCTAATTTCGGATCGAGGTAGTCAATTTATTTCTCATTTTTGGCGAAGTTGCTGTCGGTCGGCTCAAATTGATGTGAGACTATCGACCAGTCACCACCCTCAGACCGACGGACAAACCGAGAGGACCAATCAAACTCTGGAACAGTATTTACGCTGCATGCTGCAACAAACTGAAAAAACTTGGAAAGACATCCTTTGGATAGCCGAATATGCCTACAATAACTCTGTCCATTCAGGAACTGGGAAAACCCCGTTTTTTCTTTTGTACGGCAGTCACCCTCGAACCTCGGAGTTGGATCCCCTCCAAGAACTTGAAACACCAGCAGTAGACTACCTATATTCTACAATCACCCAAGCCTTTAAGGAAGCTGTTTCTCACCTTCAAAGGGCTAAAGAACAATACAAGAAAGGAGCAGATCAACATCGGAAGGAAGCCCCTCAATATCAAGTAGGGGATCAAGTCTGGTTATCCACCAAATATCTACCTCTAAAAGGGCCACGCACATTCAACCCAAGATACCTTGGCCCCTATTCCATCACTACCATAGTAAACCCAGTAGCGGTCAAGTTGGACTTGCCCCCGCACATGAAGATACATCCGGTCTTCCACGTCTCTCTATTAAAACCCATGCAACCTCAAACCCGACTAACTAAATCTCCAAAACCTATCCTAGTTGATGGAGAACTCGAGTTTGAAGTCAAAAGCATTCTGGACTCCAAGATCTCCAAATCTAAACTATTTTACCTAATTGACTGGAAAGGCTACGGCCCCCAAGAGAGATCCTGGGAACCTGCTGAATATGTCCACGCTCCTCGCCTAATCAAAAGATTTCACAGAACATTTCCTGACAAGCCAAAACCCCCGGAGAAGCCCGGTTTGGGAGGGGCCTTGAGGGGGGGTACTGTCATGATCTCTGCTTCCAAAAGGTCAGGGTTTTCCCAACTCCCTTGGAAGCAGATCCATAACCCAGGTTCCGAGTGCCAACCAGTCCCAATTGGGACCTTTTGGACCCAGTCCTGGCGCCAGTGGCACCAGGCTCATAAATATGCCCAGTCCCAGCGCTGGAAGCGCCGGGCTCATAATGCTTGGGTGGACTTACCTGCAGCAGACCATGCTGCTTACTTGCCTGCCAGTTGAGCCTCTGATCCTCTTCTGTTTGGAACTACTTTTCCTGTTGGGTGGGGCAGAAGCCACTCCCTAGATTCAGAACACTGGAACTCTTCTGGAAAGCAGGAACTCTTTTCTTACCTAGGCGTGGCTGTGGAAGGAGACACCTAAGCACTACAGGAGGCTATTTAAACCACACCCGATGGATGAATCTTGCTTTGCGTTATTCTGCATCCTCTGCAGCAGAACGCTCATCGTGTCTTCTGCATCTGATCCTGGGCCTAAGGAAAAAGGCTTACCATCCTGAATCCAGTCTTCAGCAACACCTATAAAGACAAGAAAGAACAGGTTAGCATTACGGTCTTCAGTGATAGCTCTTCACTTACCTGGTCCATCGGCTGTCACCAACGCCTCACGCTGCATTCCGGCATCTGAAAGACAAAGGCTTACCTACTCTTCGTGCGCTCCGGAGGTCTTCACACTGCATTCCGGCATCTGAAAGACAAAAGCTTACCAACTCTTTGCACGCTCCGGAGGCCTTCGGCGCTGCATCCCGCATCTGAAAGACAAAACAAGGTGCGTTTAAAGACATTGGGGAACTTTAATACTCACGTGCCATTACTCCTTTCCACATCTAACCCAGTGGGTATTCCGGCAACCTGCAGCCGCTCCGAACTTGTACCTGCAAAATAAAAAGACAGTTAGAGCGCATCGTGAAGCAGGCAACAAGCGCTTACTTACGTGCTTCCAGGCGCTTCTATTCATCACACGGGCTCCATCTTCAACTCTCTTCAGCCCGTCATCCGCCATCGCCGGAACCCTGCAAAACAAGAGACATCATTACTAAAGACTTTAAAGACATTAGAATTACTCGAAACTTACCGTTCGTGCAGTAAACGACGGACAGCAGTCCTCTGAAGTCAAGAGGCCTGCTCCTCTTATCCAGTGAAGAAACTGGTTACAGCACCCTGCCCCGAGGCAGATGGAGAGCACGGCGTTCACTTACCTAAGGTGAGAGCGTTAACCTTTGGGGTTCTACAGGAGAAGAGAAAGGGAAGAAGAGAGAGACATTCAATAACCCAGTTCATTAATCCCATATTTTCTATCTGCAGACATCTTACCCTTCGAGTCAGACATACAGTGCACAGAGGTCCAGCCCAAAGAGCCAGCCGTGTGTTACACATCACCTTTGAAGATACGGTATACGCCCAGTCAAGACCGGCGCCTCTACGGGAATCAGGTGAGCGTTACACTTAAAAGGGAAACTGGAAGAATATCACCGGGCCCTCCAGGGACTGGGTGACCTCCAAAAAGAGCATGCAAGATTGTTAGAGCACACCAGGAGGGTGGAAGATGCTCTGGCAAGGAAGGAACAGGCCAGTGTGGACAGGACCCAGGAGGTAACCCTCCGGCAGCAAAGACTGGCACAGTACTCAAAGACAAACCAGGAAGCACAGAGAGAAAATGAGGCTCTCTGTGAGAATAATGACAAGCTCCACAGGCAGGTAGCCATACAAGAGAGACTGATAGAGACTAGTAAGGCCTTGATTGAGGAACAGAAAGCTCAGGTTCTTGCATGGCAACAGGGAGCAGGGGCTGATAGAGATGAGGTTCGCTGGGAAAGGTAAACACCTAAGAATAACCTCAGGAACCCTAGTACCAGAGGCCTTCATCTCTCCCAATCCCTGGACTCTGCCACCCCCCTGGCCACTGGCGCACATGAGCCCAGGGCCACGGGGATGGCAGATTACTATCCAGTCAGACGTATGTGGCTCATAGGCCTGTACCTCCCAGGAATGGATGGGCGGGCACCTGGGTATGGGTACCCACGTACTGTGAGGTTCAGTGGGAAACTCCAGGAGGGTAGGCCCACTAAGGGAATCCTAAAAACCTCTGCCCAGCTAGCACAGTGGGGGGGGTACCCATCAAATCCTGGGAGCAAGGAGGAATCAGAAGACTTCTCTGAGTGCCCCAGGACACAGGAGACCAGGTCCCCACATTCTGTCAGCCATTCCCAGGCTTGCAGAACACGGGAGAACCTGGAAGATCAGACGGGCACCTCTGGGAGCAGTGCCTCTGAGTCAGAGGATGAATGGACCAGAGTTACCCGAACTAAGAAGGCCAATAAGGCAAAAAGGGCCTTGCTTAAGGACCCCTTAAAACAGAACAAGGCAATAAGGAGCGTCATCACGGCTTATCATAAGAACGCTAAGTATTCTGTTTGGGAGCACTTAGAGCTCTTTGAGCAGATGATGGAAACTTTGCATTTGAAAGACAGTAGTAGCTGCATTCAGTATGTGAAATGGACATTCTCACTAGAATACACCAGTTTCTTTGCGGGGCTGGAGGACCCAAATCATTCTAGATGGTCCACCTATAGGGCGGCCATCTTGAAGCATTTTTCTGTACACAGATATCCCCAAGAGGCTTGCAAGGCAGCCTAAAACTTGCAATGTGGGGAGGATCAGGCCCCACAAGAATTTGTGCAGGAGTTAAAGCGTGACTTTGCGCAGACCACCAGAAGGGTGCGCACGGACAGCAAAGAATGTGTTCATAATTTTTTCCACGCTCTACCAAAGTACATCATGACCCAGCTAGTGAGAGATTTTCATGAGAAAAGATCACTAGACTGGGTCATTGAACAGGCCACCCAGATCTATGAGGTGCAAAAGCCAATAGACAACAAAAATACTCAAAAAAGCCCCAAAACAAGCAAACCCCCTGCTGCTGCTAAGGTGGCAGAGGTAAAGGTTGCCCCAATTTTAGATTTGGAGATGGGGGGGCCTAAAAACTTGCCTGCACAACAGAATAATCCCAAGCCCAGAAGGCCCTCGGGCCAGTCACAGACAGGGAGCCAAGGAGGTAGTTCCACACATGGGAAACCTCACTCCCCTGACTATGTAAGTCCCGCTATAAGGGGAACAGACCCATCCTGGTTTATGTGTGGACTCCTCCAGCCCAAGGGGGGAGATCCAACCAGGCACCTAACCCAAGGAACTTCCTTCCTAACTTCCCCCAGGAGGGCAGAAACTCCCCAAATCCTGGACAGAACTTCTTCCCCAGGTATCCGCAAAACTTTTAAACCCAAAATCATCCATCCTTCTTTCCACAATTTCCTGAGCCCAGACAACCTAAACATGGAGAGGGGAAGCCAAGGGTGGAGGGGTACACAAATCTTCCCAACCCGGGGTATTACCAGAGAAGGGATAGCTACCCTTCCTGGGATCAGCCCAGGGGAGAAATGAGAGCCCTGTATCAGCCTGAGCGGGTTTCACAGCTAGCGCGCCAGGTCCAAAATATGGCACAGGATCTGGGTTGCATGCTGAGGGCTCAGCAGAACCCTCAGATTGGCATGCCGGCACAGAATGTTTCCAACTCTGGACCTAGTGTTCCAGAACAATGACAGGGGCAACACTCCGACAACCCACCGGTTCCCAGGGAGGAGGCACAAGGGGAAGGGGGTGTGAAGCCTTGGAGGAAGCTTCCTTCCCCACTTGTAAAAAGCCCCTGGAAACCCAGGAACCGGAAACAAAATCTCCTGCCCCCGAAAGTCTGCCACCTAAGGAGCAGAGGGGGGGTAGGAGAAACAAAGGAACCAAACAGACCCATTTTGTGGAGGAGGTACAGATCTTCCAATTTGAAGGAGAGGGGTCCTCAGAGGATTCTGGGAAAAGGATCTTCTCCTTCAGAGTTGGGGGAACTCCTCCCAAAAATAAATGGGTCCCCAAGGATTCAAATCCAGACTGGGTAGATGTGGGGACTGAGCTAGCACCGCCCATCATCTAATCCCAGAACCAACAGCATCAAAATCCCCTGGTCCAAACCCATTCTGGTGACTGCCTCCAAAAAGGGGGGGGGGGCAGCCCAGCACCAGAACCAGGGGAATTCAAAATTCTCCCATCTCTAGTTGCCACCTTTTTCTTTCAGATTCCCAAGACTCCCCACAGAATTCTGCCCAAATCTCTTCTCTCTCAATGTCCAAAACTAGAAAATTAACCCATCAGCTGTCCAAAAATGTATATTATCTGTGCCCCCTTACGGAGAAGGAGGGAAGATATTATGCCCCGGTACAAGTAGAGGGACAGGGTACAATTTTGGCACTGGTGGACACGGGATCCCAAGCTACCCTTCTGTCCAAAAAGGCCTTTGATGAACTGAATTCAGGAAGGGGGGAGGAATACCAAATTCCTCTCACCTCTCTTCCTGGACAACTTCAGAACTTTGACGGGAAGGAAATTCCCATCGAGAGGACTGCAGATTTGGACATTAAAATTGGGTGACACAAGGTGAAGCACCCGGTCATAGTTGTGACTCCAGAGGGCACCCCTTGTTTACTAGGGAATGACCTCCTGCAAAGGTTGTCAACCCTAATAGATTGCGTAAAGAAGGTCCTCTGGACCCAGACTAGCCGACCAATAAAATTGAAACAGAGTGTCAACCATGTTAGTTTAAATGGCACAGGCCACATGGTTGAACATAAATCTGACCAAGTAGAATTTCACTTCCAGAACAACCAAATTCCAGACGTGACAGTAATAGCAGTAGGACAACAGACTGGTGATGGGGGGTCCTCTCTATTTCTGAAAATCAACCTTCCTTCCAGTCTAAGGTGGCATTCCACACTGGAAGGAAACCCTCTGAAATTCTTTACCAATCCACAATCAGAAATTCCCCCTCCTATAGTCAAGAAAGATGTGAAATCAGCTCAGAGCCTGGCTGATATTCAGCAAATAAGAGAGCAGTTGTTCATCCCTGTTCAGTTAAATGAAGGGAAGGACACTGTTCTCACCCGAGTGTGTGTGAACCACGGTAAGAGCTTCATCAGCGAAGCCATGTTCCACCAACTCCCAAAAGATCCAGCGATTCCCACATTTAGACTGATAGACAAATGGGAAATGGATCTGGAAACACCCAACTCCAAACATCTCCTGCCAAGCAGGTGTATGCTCAAAATCTCCATAGGCAACAAGAGCATAGTCCATAATTGTTGGGTCGTGCGAGATGTCACTGCCGCCTTTTACTTAGGCAGTGATATTCTCAATCGCTTTGCCATTAGTTTGGACCTAATAAACTTCAAAGCTTGGTCACGATTAGCGGATAATCCCATGGGCTTTGATGATCCAGAAAAAGCATTTAGGCCAGCTCAATTGCTACCTTATGCAGTTGAAATTCAGATTAAAGAGGAAGTCACCATCCCAGAAAGGACCCGACAATTCTCCCTGGAAGTGAAAGTTAAAAGAGGACAAAAATTGAAAAACCCTGATGCTTATGTTCATCTAAATGCTAGGGTTGGGGGTAAACCCAACACCATTAGTCAACATAGAATCTGACACCATTCCAATAGAGGTGGATAACAGCAACTTAAAGTGTATCACTCTAGCCGCAGGCACCATTATTGGAATGGCAGTTGATACTTGAAAGGGTGTCTTGTGTGTGCACAATTTCAGCCAACATCCCTCACACACCGTGCGCCTCTCCAAAAGAGGGGGATGACACTGCCATAGTCAGATTTGCAAGTCAATTTCATTGGGCCACTGATTCGCTCCTCTAAGGGGAACAAGTACATGTTGACTGTGACATGCTTGTTTACTAAATGGGTGGAATGTCTCCCGGCCCCAAACTGCAAGGCAGAAACAGCAGCTGCCTTGATGATCAACCACATCTTTTCGCGTTTTGGACGACCCAAAAGGATCGAGTCAGACATAGGTAGCCATTTCACCAGCAAAGTAATGACAAAGATGTGGGAGGTACTTGGGGTTAAAAGGAAGCTATACATTGGTTTAGTTTAGTTTAGTTTATTTATTTGTAAAGCGCAGCCAGGCCCATGGGCAACCGGGCTCAAATTCTTAGAAACAAGTTACAATATAAACAATATACATAAATTAATATACACATAAATTATAATATTCTGAGATATATACAAGCAAGAGATATATTGCAGTAGCAGAACTGGTGGAGGAATTATATAGTCTGCATGAACAGCCAAGATTTGGTATTATTCTTGAAAGTTAGGAACGAAGACTCAGTTCTGAAGGAGGTGGGCAGTGTGTTCCAAAGTTTAGAGGCTAGTACAGGGAAGCTCACACCACCCGCTTTTTGGAGTTTAAATTTGGGCATGATTAAGCTGTGCGTTTGAGCTGATCTGGTAGGTCGTGAAGAGGTGTGGAGTGTAAGACGAGCAGAGAGATAAGGTGGGGCTTGGTTGTCCAGGCATTTATGAGTCAAGGCTAGAGTTTTCAAGGCAATTCTTTGTTTTACCGGGAGCCAGCGTAGATCAGATCTGACATTAGAAATGTGAGACCATCTTGGAATATTGAGAGCTGCCCTTATGGCATTATTTTGAATGGTTTGCAATTTATTGAGGTTGGACTGGCTAGTCCCTAGGTAAAGGGCACTGCAATAGTTAATTTTGGACATAATGAGTGTTCTGGCAAGGGTAATGCAGTTATGTGGGTTCAGAAAGGGTCTGCAGGCGGTGATAAGTTTACATTGTAGGCTGCTGCCGACCTTACTGCGTTTGTTTGTCTGTTCAAGGAGAGGGTCAAGTCCAGGAAGACGCCAAGAGTTTTAGTGTCTTTAGAGACCTTGATGACATTACCGTCGATGTTGAAAGACTTGTAGGCTGGGTCTAGTTTGTTGAGACGTTGAGTTGATCCTAGTAACAGGAGCTCAGTCTTGTCATCGTTGAGGCAAAGTTTGTGTTGAGCCATCCAGGCCTGGATGACTAGATAGACAACATTCAAGGATTTAGTGTCGGCTGTGTAATCACCAGTGATGGGGATGAGTATCTGGGTGTAATCCGCATAGTTAGTGTAGGAGACACCCAGATAATCGAGCACATCAAAAAGGGGTTTGGTGAACAAGTTGTAAAGCGTAGGTGACACGCAAGAGCCTTGAGGTACACCGCAAAGGATAGGAGAAGGGTCTGCCGATGCTGTGGATGAGAAAACCCACATGGACCTATTACTTAGGAATGAGTGGATCCAGGCATTGGCAAAGTCTGGGAAGTGTGCCGCAGATTTGAGATGTTGGCAGAGTATTTGGTGGTTAACCAAATCAAATGCCAGGGAGAGGTCAAGGAGAAGGAGGAGCGCTAACTTCCCATTGTCTTTTAGAGTCTCCATCTGTGTTTTTAAATCAATCAGAGCTGTTTTGGTCCCATGTTTCAGGCGGAAGCCTGATTGTCTTAGTCGCAGGAGATTGTTTGATTCAAGTTAGTCTTGGATCTGCAGGTAAGTTGCACGGTCAAGGATCTTGAGCAGGAACGGGACTGCAGTGATCGGTCTGAAGTTGGTCAGTATGTTAGGGTCAAGGGATAGTTTTTTGAGTAGTGGGAATACCCAGGCATCCTTGAGGTTGTCAGGGACTATACCCGTTTTGAAGGAGGCATGTATGAAGGCTGTAATGAAGGGAGCTAGGTCGTGAGAGGCTTCCTTAATGATAGGCACCGGGCAGGAGTCGCCTTGGCAGTTGGAAGGCTTGAGGTTGTTTATAATTCCTTCTACTTCAATGGTGGTGAGAGTGGAGAAGGAGAATGGTTTGTGGGTCAAGTTGGCGTTGTAGGTATTAGGCATGTGAGCGGTCGGAATTTGGTCTGACTGTAGGGACTTTGTTTGTCACTAATTTTGGTTTGGAGAGTGGCAATTTTGCCCAAGAGTGCTGCCTGAATATTGGTACACCAATTGTTGTCTTTAGGACAAGTGTCCGGGGGGGGGCTGCAGGTGTCTCAAGTTCCTTGAGAATTTTGAATAATTCCTTAGTGTTGGATTGTGCTGATAAGATACGGTTGTTGTAGGAGTCTTTTTTAGCCTCGAATATAGCTTCTTTATAGTTGAGAGTGGCTAAGAAAAGACTGTCCTTATGAGCGTCAGAGGGGTGACTTTTCCATCGTGACTCTGCGAGACGTTTCTCTTTGCGTAACACTCTGAGCTGTGGTGTGAACCATGAGTTAAGTTGCGCATGTTGTTTAGGTCTCCTAAATTTGAGCGGGGCGATAGAATTTATAGCTGCAAGCACTGTCTGGTTGTAAGTGTCGGCTAAGATAGTAGGGTTCGAGCAAGAGTCAGTGACGTTATTGAGAGTGGGGAGGATGAGTGGGAGTAACTTTTCGGGGGTTATGTTCTTTTTATTTCTAGTGGGAATGGCTGGAGCGACGGGAGGTGTTGGTAGAGGAGTTGCTTCAATGTTGAAGGTGATGATATGGTGGTAGGACCAGGCACATGGGGTGCTGGATAGCAAGCTGATGTTGCAGTTGGTGTCGTTTAGCCAGTCTAGGGATCACACTTTGATGTGAGTGGGTTCTTGTATATGGTGTGAGAAACCTAAATCGGTTAGGATGTTGGCCAGGTCAAGGGCCGCAAGGTCATTAGGGTCTCGGTAGCCTAGATTGACGTCTCCGAGAAGGATAGTTTGTGAGTTAGTTTTCACTTTGTCAAAACTTAATGAGGTAATGTCGTCCACAAATGATGAAGGGGGGCCAGAAGGTCTATATATTAGATGAATGGTGGACGTTTGGTTAGCCGAAAGTGGAAGTTTGACAGAGAGTAGCTCTGCAGAATCCAGATTTGTACTTGGTAGGGTTCTAAATCCTAGTGAATTTTTATAGATGAATGCAATTCCGCCGCCTCTAGAGGTGCGGTCGCACCTGGAAATGGAGTACTCAGGTGGAATGGCTAGGGAGAGAGCTGGGCCCGAGGCAGGGTGCAGCCAGGTCTCCGAGATGGCAATGAAGTCAAGTTCCTGGGACTTGATGAGATCAGAAATGTCCAGTGTGTGAGCTGCTAGGGACCTAGTGTTAATCAAGGCGGCCTTGATCGATCCAGCTTTACTAGGTATGGCAAGGGTAGGTTGGGGCACTGGGGAGTAGGCGAGATGGGGGTCTGGTGGGATGGGCTGGTTGTCAGTGTATCCAGGTATGCACTGGCGTACGTGGGGTGTCCCTTCATACCCAAGAATCTAGTACCTAATCTTTTGTTTCTTAGGAGAGTGGAGCAAGGTAGGTTAGGTGTGGGTTTTTTAGTGAAGTGATCAAGCCATAAAGCGGGGTCATTGAGGTAGATGTTGGGGTGTTGAGGCAAGTGGGTGTCCAAAGGTCTGTAGGTGGGAGCCATGGTTCCAGTGCACAAAGTGTTACGTGTAGCTAAACTGGCTACAGATAGATGGAGCGTGCAAATGGACACCCACAGTGAGAGGGGTGCTCTCAGTAAGAGGAGCAGTAGCCTTCGGGAAGAAAGGTGTGATAGCATGTTACCAGTGTTGAGGTAACAGTAAGGCCCCAAGCAGGTGTCTGACTGGGAATACCGTCAATTCTGGGATTCGGAGTGGTAGTGAGGCAGGGAAAGTGACAATGTAGACAGGGTGCAAAGTGTAAAGGCTGAGGTCAGTTGAGGCTGCAGGGGACAGTTGAACTAGATGGAGCTGACGCGATGCAGTGCACAGCAGGTTAATTTCAGTTGTAGGGGCATGGCACAACTAGGCTAATCAATGCAGAGCACATAGGGCTAAATGCAAATATAGGCGCAGGGCACCACTGGGAATATCAGTGCAAAACACACAGATGCTAAAAGCAAATATAGATGCAGGGCACCACTGGGCAAATCAGTGCAAAACACACAGAGGCTAAATGCAAATATAGGTGCAGGGCATCACTGGGCAAATCAGTGCAAAACACACAGAGGCTAAATGCAAATATAGGCACAGGGCACCACTGGGCAAATCAGTGCAAAACACACAGAGGCTAACTGGAGTTGCAAGAGCATGGTACAAGTAGGCAAATCAATGCAGAACATATCGGGCTGAATGCAAATGTGGCGCAGGTCCCCTACAGGCAAAGTGATGCAGGTGATGCCGTACAGGAGATGCTATACAATGCTGGACAAATAATGTGAGATACACATCCGAGCTAAGGCACAGTGGTAGTGCTAGATGTAACTCAGGTCGAGTGCAATGCAAAGCTAAAGCTCAATAGTCAGGCAAGATATAATACAAGGCTAATGCATAATAAGCAGGCAAGATGCGAGTCAGGGATAGGCATGGTGGTTGTGCTAGATGCAGAGCAGGCAAAATGCAATTCAAGACTAGGCTCGGCAGTCGGGCAAGATGCTATGGGGGCTGAGGTGTGGTGATCGGGCAAGATACAAGTCAGAGCTAAGGCACAGTAATAATGCTATAGATGCAACTCAGGTCGAGTGCAATCCAAATCTAAAGCTCGATAACCAGGCAGATATAATACAGAGGCTAGGCCTGATAGTCAGGCAAAGTGCGAATTTCGGGCTAAGAGTAGAGGGCTAGGGCATGGTGAGCAGAGATGCAAGGCTGGTAGTAACAGTCACACGCATGGCAGTTTTAGTTAGACAAAAATGTAATACAGGCTGTGGCATGGTGATCAGGCATATTGCGAGTCAGGGCTAAGGCACAGTGGTTAAACTGGGCATAGTTCAGGCAAGGTGCAGCGCAGGGTTCAATAGTGAGGTAAAATATGGTATAAGGCTAGGGCATGGTAATCAGGAAAAAAGCGAATTGGGCTAAGGCATGGCGTGCAGGCTGAAAGGCAAAGCAGGCTTCTAAAGAGCGGTTATCGTGCGCATGGCAGTTTGGCTAGGTAGTACAAACATACAGGTGATTATCAGTGCGTACATATATATGTAGATGCAGGTCAGCAGTTATACAATGTGATCGTGTGGTACAGAGGGGTGCCTATCAAGGTAAACGTAGGCTCGGTATTACTAGCGCGTAACCCTAGAAAGTAGGGACAAGTGCAAACAGTTTGTGTAGCTTGCTCCATGTGGCAAGCAATCATTAGAAAGCATACAAATAGGTGAAGGGTGGCGTGCGGGGCCAGGTTAAATTACAGGTGTTGTAAGCAGTTTAGACAGTAATATAAACGGTGTTCATATGAGGCAACTTTAAGATCTCATGTCTCGACTCGTGAGTGCAGTGTTGCGGTAGCTTTCGTTCAAGTTGTGCAATCAATGTCTCATCGTGTAAGTGGGGGCCCAGGCAGGAGGCAGGGCTTAGGGACCTGGAGCAGCCGCAGCTCGGTCGGCTCAGTCAGGAGCCAAGCCTTTTCTACGTGCCTTCTCTCGTGGGCCGGCTCATGCCTACCGGCAATCCTATTGGCTACTTGAGGAGGAGATGAGCCAATCACGTCGGTCAATTTGTTGATGAGAGGGGTGAGGAAGTGGAGGCCAGGAAAGTGGCCACTTAGGAGTGTCCTGAAGCCTCGTGGCTGCCAATGGCAAAATATGGTAGCAGGTAGCTAGAAGGGGGGTCGAATCCTTCCTTCTAGCAGATGGCTGGGTGAGTCCAAGATACTTCCCAGTTGTGGTGCGAAATTGCATTTTGAAGAAATTCTGGTGATTTTCGGATGCATTCGTGAGGGGCTGGGGGCAGGTGGAATGGGAAGCCCTCTCTTACCTAAACATCCAGGCAGGATGAAGGTTTGTAAGGTTGCTCCTGGGTTGCTTACCGGCTAGCCTCTAGTGGTGCAGTAGAGAGATATAATAGAACAATTGGGAGCATATTAAAAAAGTTTGTGGCAGATTCTGGGCCAAGTTGGGATATTTGATTACCTCTTGTCCTAACGGCCATCAGATCTACCCCTTCATCTGCAACTAAAATGTCACCGTTTGAGCTGATGACTGGACGCAGGATGGTGCTTCCCCAGAATCTGCTCTACAGGACCCAAGAGCAGACATTGATCAATGCCTCCACAACTCATGAGTATGTTGAAAATCTAAGGAAACGCCTTCAACATGCGTTTGCCTATGCTCAGCGAAATCTAGAAAGCTCAGCAGACAGCATGAAGACCCACTATGACTTAAAGACTACCAGAAAGGAATACAATGTAGGAGACCGGGTCTACTTATACAATTTCCAAAGGAACCAGGCCAAACAGTGAAAGTTTCTGCCTACCTGGAGGGGTCCTTTTGAAATTGTAGAGAAGATCTCACCAGTCGCCTACAAAATCTGCATCCCCAAAGGCAGTTTGGCAGAGGGGGAAGATAAGTGGGTCCATATTAATCAGCTAAAGTGTTGCCATCCTAGGCACACTCTTCAGCAACTGGAGGAGTCTCCTGGAACCCCAGAGGGGGCCACTCCCAATCCATAAAACTACAACTATAAAATATTCCACGTATAGCCTATAAAATACAATAATACAAATGTGTTCTGATTTATCAAATGTATGTGTCAGCCCCACTACATTAATAGTGGTTGGGAAATGTCTACAAATATGTTTTTTGCTTTGTCATCCTAGGAGAGATAACCTATAGTTGATTGGAGACCATGGAGACTAACCGAGGAGGACTGCCAGGGGACCGGCAGCAAAGATCCGAGGGGCCCGGAGTATCGCTCAATACTCCCATCAGGACTGGCGAGGAGAACCGATCAATCCACCCCTGATGGAGGAAAAGATGATGAACTTTGCCATTTGTGGAATCAGACTGACATCCCTGTCTTGCGAATTCTCATTGATGGTCGATCAACGCCAATCGCAAGAGGGGGGCTTGTGGGATGTTTCAACCACTAGTCCAGGCCCTGCAACATTATTGTGCATTGCTGTTAGGCGGAAACCTGTGCAGTTCCCTCTGGGACCACTGCAAAAGATTTAGGACTACAGGTGTTTGGCAGTAAACCCACTTGGTATCAGTCTGTACCACACAGATTCACTTGGTAGCTGTGGCTGAGCAGTCAGACTTCCCTCAAGAAGAGTTAGGCAGTATGTGGAGTATACAATATAGGGCAATTTACACAGTAGAACAAGCAAACACGGAACAAGGCTTTGGTGTAAAGATATATAGTTATTTATTTATACACACACCTATGAAAACACACTGGCACTAATACGGTAAACACTTCAAGCACAATTACTTTAAGAAAAATCAATCCCCCTAACAATAGTTCGACAAGTCTGGGTTCAACGGCACCACTTATTTGCAGACAGAGGTGAATGCTTTAACCTAGATGGCACTCTAGTATTCGTTAGGACGGGAGAGAAAAGGCAGGGTATGAAATCAACTCGATACCAACACTTTTATGAACAAATGCAAGGCAAGTAAGGCAGGGTCTACTGTAGATCGCAAAGTTCAGAGGCCAGGCCCATTCGGAGAGAGGCAAGGCGATGTGTCCAAAAAAGTATCACAGTGGAAATGAACTTCGAGTCTTTGTCGCAAATTATTATAGAAAGATTGGACCAGTTCAGAACAGAAAGATGAGAAAGCTTGGAGGTGACCCAATGGAGAGGCGAGGATTCAGACACCTCACACTAACCGACACAAGGGAAGCCAGGCGGACACGGTACCTTGTTTGTGGAGAGACAGCTTCGACGGGGGCAGTTGTTCCTGGTGGTGGATGCATGTCGGGTCTTTGCCAAAAGAAGAGATGATCCCGTCGTCGAAGGAAAGTTGAAGATCGTTGCACAACCAGGGAAGAGACCAGCCGCGGAGTGCTCCGTCACAAGGCACCACCTTTTGGTCGCGGTACAGGGGTAGTGGCTATCCGGTTGCCGGGGTACTCTGCATGGGCAATTCGACTACTACGTCCTGGAACGAAGAAAAAGCAAAGGGGACTGGTTGTTCCCACCAGTCAGGGGAAGAGACTCTCCGGCGGGGAGATCTCCTCAGTCGTCGGGAAGTAGTGAGTCGATTCAGCAGGGCTCCACCGCAGGTGTCGTCGTTGCAGGTCGGCTCAGCTTTACCCTCGTCGGATTCTTAGGTCCTGTGGCGACTTCTGAGGATCCAGTCCCAAAAGCCCTGCTTTTATTCATAAAACCCCCATTCATTCAGCCTAGCTGTTACTCAAAACACGCTAAGTGGTGAGCGGGGTGGCTCACCACTTGGGCCAATCACACCAGAGTGCGACTTGAGTTGGCAAGGCAACTCAGTCCAGGGTGCCTAAACCCCCTCCCACGCCCCCTGTGGTACCCAGACAGAATGGCACCACTTTGGAGGGCCTCTGCATAGAGGCCCGCCAAAAGTGGAACAAAGGGCTCAACCTTTGGTTTAGGAGTCACAGAGACGAACACAGACGCCATTTTACAAACCGAGTTCTGGCAGAAAATACCAACCGATAGATTTATTTAAGATAAATAACCGGTGGTATGTTAGAGATTAACGAGCAAAAGTATTAACCTCCAACAATGGGAAGAATCCCAGAGGGTTATATTCGGGGTCGAATATAACAAGTAGTTTCCACTGCCACCAGCCAAAACTCGACCAGGGGGGACGGGACAGACCCAGGGGTAATCGAATTACCCCTACTAGTAGGTCCACAATAGGATGGTTTGTACTAGTTCTGTTAGTAAATTTAGGTCTAGTAAAGCCAATGGTGACTTTACATGCCCGGGGAGACAGTAGTCAGTCCCCGGGTATGGAGTCTATGATGGAGGTTCGCTAGGACGGTCCAGTGCTACGGCACAGAGGGTGCGGTGTAGCACACATAGAAAAACATATGAGACCCTATGGAGCAAAAGACCCCATAGCCCATAGAACACATTTTGGGCCTCATTACGACCCTGGCGGAGTGGGTTTACGCCAGCGTTATTCGCGGCGGACCCGTCCGCCCTACTACGAGATTCCGTAGCGCCATGGAGCGTTTTCCGCCTGGTTTTTCCGGGCGGAGAAATCCATGGCGCTACGGGACCTTGTCGTTAATTACGCCACCGTATTTTCCCCACTCCCATTATACCCTATGGGGCGAAAATGGGAATGGGGAAGGGTAAAATGGGGAATGGGGATTTACCGCCCCGCCAAGGTCGGCATGGGGCGGAAAATCCGCCAAGCTCCATGGCGCTATCGGCAGCTTTCCGCCGTGCTCCGCGGTGCTTTTAGCACCGCGATTTCCGCCAGGGTCGTAATGAGGCCCCTTGACATTTAAAGGAATTACACACATTCATGTCCAAGAGTGGGAGAAAAAGAGTCTCATTCTTGGCAGGATGGAAAAAAACAAACTCCAGAAATCCAGCAAAGCTGCTGGGGGACTCACTAGTTTAGGAAATTCAGCTTAAACAGAGAATTCTCCCTAACACTCGCCCCCCCCGGACTAAGGGACAGGAGGATTTAATCCACTCCTGGATGAATCTCATACCTCTAGTCGATGACATACATCCTAGAGAGACCATCAGCATTTTGGTGGTGACACCCTGACCTGTGCTCAATGGTGAAATCAAACCCTTGCAGGCAGATCGACCATCTCAGTAGTTTTGGGTTTTCCCCTTTCATTTGCATTAACCATCTCAAGGTTTGGTGGTCAGTCTGAATGACAAAAGTAGAACCATACAAGTATGGCCTTGTGGGATGTATTTACCCATGCATCCGAGCCCTACCTCAAAACTGTGCAGTACTGACATGAAAACATCATGATGGCCAGAGCTTCCCAGAAAATGCACAGGGAAATGCAGGAAGAATAGGCTGCCACCCATTTTTGCCGATGTTATGGGCACAGAAGGACACTGCCTAAAACCACCATTGGACTACCCGCACAGTAGGCTGAAACCATTGGGAATGGCAATGCTGATTGCCAAATGCAACCTAGAATTGTGGGGAATTCATTCTTCAATCCCAAAAATGGGTGCAGTACCAGTACTCACCACTATCCAAAAGCCGGCGTTTTAAAACCACCCTGTGTTCCTCTGAAGGCAAGCCAAAGTGTCTATTTTAAACATTGCAACATGTGCAAAATATTCACTGAACACCAGCAGACATTTGGCAGAATGAGGTTTTGTGTGCTTACAAAATCTGGGAAATGAAGAGCCCAAAACAGTGCTTATAACAAAACTGCTATGGAGTCAGCAGTTTAAGTTGCACTGGATTTAAAGACACTAAAATCGAAAATGTTTAGATGAAATGAGTGACCTATGTATGGTGTCACATGCCTTTGTAACTGTTGAAATGCCATAGTTTTGCATTTAGAATCAGCATTCTAGCTGCATATGTAAAAATGTTTAGTTTTATTTGAATGCAGGAACTGGGGAACAAAAAGTGACATTTTATCTGAAACTGGCTTAAAGAGATTCCAATTCTGCCTGGCAACTACCCCCATCAGGAGTGAAACTTGAGTCACAGCTGTGTTCCCAGGCCTAGCTGCCCTTTTGCTGCTCACACTAAGGATATGCCATCTATCTGATAATTGAATTACCTGTGCTCTGCAGGAGAGTGAACAATCCAACTCCCTTCACCCAGGCAGAGGGTTTATTGAGAGGATCATAAATGGCTTCCTCTTGAACAATGAGCCTCTCCTGACTCAGGCAAAGGTTTTATTACAGCGGTCGTAAAATGTAGCTTCCTCTTGGCAGAAGCTGGGAGGAGCACTGCCTGTGAGAGCAAGCTGGCTTGGCAGAACTGGAAAAACCAGTATTTCTACCTTGTGCTGAGAGGAAACCACACCCCTTTGGAGCCAGAACATAACTCTAAAAAGATGAATAACTCATAGTACGGACATGTGAAAATTTTATAAATGACACCATAATTCTTGTGATTTTTCTGCCCACATTTTAAGAGGTTTTTCGACCCGGTGGCGTGTTCAGGGGGGTTTTAGCGGAAAAGTGGATATTACTCTAAATGTATGCATGTTAAAAATCTGAAACTTCATCAGTTAATGTCCATACTCCCTGCACACATGTATGTAAAGTTGGGTCAATGTCAGAAAGTGAAAAATCAGTTAAAAAGTCAATTATGTGCCATTTCTGAATGCAAGCTCTTAGAAACAGCAGATTTGGACAGAGACATGGCTAAATTCAGCCACACCATGTAGATGTAATTTCAAGCAACTGTGTAACTGTGAAATATGTCTTTTATTATCAAATACAGAATGTGTGCAATCTGACAGAGGAGTGTCCTATCTGCAAGCCATAAAATGACATCCCTCTGACTCACAGTTCATTCCCCAATCAAATGATAAATGGAAGTTTGACCAATTAGAAGCTGAGAGAGAGGTAGGGTCAGTGATGCTAGAACACACCCACATTCTAAACACATAAAAGCAGACAGACAGGACAGATAGGGACCTTCAATTCCATCTGCAGCGGGACGCTCTGCCGGAAAAATCCATACTTACCTTCATCAATCTTCAAAGAGACAACACTTAGACTCCAAGATAAACAGAGACTTCAGAACCTTAACCAAAAAGGCCACTGCCAGCAAGAGTATTTGTCAGCAGGCCTCAAAATATTTTTGCAACTGAACTCTTCAGACAGCCGGGCGAGCCGTCTGAATTTTGCCAAGAACTTTTGCAAGAACCCGGTGACAGAAATATCCAAAGAGAAGGCAGGACCCGACCCAGAGAACCGGTGCCTAGCAGAGACCAGGCCATTGTATTCAGAGTGCTGACCCCGATGCTGTGAGCAGTTCCAGAGGCCAGGCGCTGTGAGCAGAACCCGGGAAGACCTGACCAGACTGAAGTCCGTGACCAAGTCGCTTTCCGGTTCAAAATCTCTTGTGAGTACTCAGCAAAACTCAGAACACCTCTCTTAGTTAAAATAATATAATTCAATCTATTTAACCTAAGTAGAACTGCCTGATAGATCCAAATCTGTCACCTGTCATTTGCAAAGCTGTCACTTGTCATTTTCTAGTTGCAAGCTGCACTTGTCTTTTTGAACTTTAAAATTTCAAATCTGAAAAACGACCTTTATTTAATCGCTCATATCTCCGCAACCGTTTGTGCTAGAGACTTGCAGTAACTTTCATTTGGAAGATGAGATCCTAGGCTTTCCTAGGACCCCAAAACGATAGAGATAGTCCTTGTGGTTCCTCTGTAATAGCGCTCGGCGCATCCGCGAATTTTGCCGCGATTTGCAAATTTCTTCATGTTTAAAAACTGCTGCTGCTTGCCTTCCATTTGCCAGAAATTCGTTTAACCTGCTAACTATCCCTGCATCATTGCTAGTGTGAGCTGGACTAATATTAACTAGATACCAATCACCCTGAACCTCTGAAAGGGAATTAAAAGCATTTTTAGCATATTTTTTAATTCATTGCCAGCACATATCAAAGCAATTTGGGCCTGTGTTTTCAAAACTCCTATCCGTTTTCTGTAGTGTAAGCTTGCTGGGGTGAACTGATTTACATTGATTGCATTTCTGAGAACTGTGTGTTTTCCTTCCATTTCCTTGCCTTGCATCAAGGGGGGGAGGGGATTGCCAGAGAAAAGTGATTACATTGTTTGGTTGAAATCATATTGAGTATTTTCTGTACTGCATTCATTGAATATTGCATCCACCTGAGCTTACATAAAGCATTCTGTACTACCTTCTTCTTTTGTTCCTATTCACCTGTGTGCTATCTTATCCATTTCATGTCAACTCATTAGTGATTATAAGAAGTGTGCTAGTGCCAGATTCTCCGTTGTTGATCTTTATCATATCAGATTAAGTGTGCTATTCAATTATTAATTTATTATAAAGTGTGATATATATATATTTTAAATTATCAAATAAACCTTTTAAACTTGCAAAACAGAACTACTTCTTGGCTCAGTGGGGTCAGGGGGATTCCAAGAGAGGGGTGTTATATAGGGGTAGTCATCCAGAACGCATGAACTGGACATAAAGACATATCAATAAGGGTTTTCATTCAGTATTATAGACTAGGCGTTGACTTAGCTGTAGTGTTGAATTGAATCCTCTTACAAATTGGGGGCTCGAACCGAGACGTTGGGTTAGAATACCACTTGTGCAGCTTAATACAGTGTGCTAACTGACGGGATACATACATCCGGTCGGATCACCACGCTGCATTACGCTGTGAAGCATTCCTCAAAAGGGACACTCCAAGAAAAGTTCTGTTCTGCAAAAATAAAATACAAACTTCTGTAAGTCAGGACAGAGACCAATCTCTAGAATGACGACCTTAGTAGACATGAAAATAGCCAGAGAGCACTTCTTACATAAGTTATTTGTGAGAGGTGAATGGGCTGAGCAGGGCCAGGATGCCTGGTTGCAGGCCATCACGCGACAGGTCACTGAAACAGGGTCAGACTTATGGAGAGATCAGGGTCCATTACATGTGGCCCTGAGTGAACTATATATGGCTCCTAAGGCCAAAGATGAACACGACAAGATTGTTAGGATAGCGGCATACCTGTACCTATATATGGGAGACATGCAGGATAGATGTGCTGAAAGCCAAAATCTGGCAAATAGGCAACAGATGGCGTTAGAGAAGGTCCAATCTGACCTGGTCTCTTCTGAGCAGAGGCTGCAGAGGAGCCAGGAGTCAGAAGATGATAGTAGGCAGCACATCATTAAAATAAAGAAGGATATGGATGTGCTGCAACAGGAAAAGGTAGAACAGGATACCAGATTTCTGGCCTTGCAGAAGGAATACCAAGAAGGTTTGGACTCCCTACTGCAAAACCAGAAAAAGCTGGAGCAACAACTGGACTTCAACAGGGTATGTGCTGAGCAGGTAGTCACCCTGCAAGGCCACCTAGATAGAGTGAAGGCAGAGAGCAACAAACTAATTCTGAAAGACCTGGATACCCAGGCAGAGTTTGATCAGGAGCGCCAGAATGCTGGTGCCTTCCAAAGGCAAAGGGACGACCTGGCGGCACAGATGCAGGCTCTTAGTCAGGAAAGGGATACCTTAGGCCAGGAAGTCTGCCATTTAAAAAGAAAAATGGAAGAAAATCACCTGGCCCTCCAGGGGCTGGGTGACCTCCAAAAAGAAAACCAGAACTTGTTAGAGCACACCAGGAGGGTGGAGGATGCTCTAGCAAGAAAGGAGCAGGCCAATAGGGACACAGCTCAGGAGGTAAACCTCCTGCAGCAAAGACTGGCCCAGTTCTCCAGGACCAACCAGGAAGCACAGAGGGAAAATGAGGCTCTCTGCCAGCACAATGAGAGGCTCCAGCAACAGGTAGCGATGCAGGAGAAACTGATAGAGTCGAGTAAGGCCTTAACAGAGGAACTGAAAGCACAAATGCAGGCTCTTGCATTGCAACAGGGAGCAGGGGCGGATAGAGATGAGGTCCGCTGGGAAAGAGAGACTCCTGACCATAACCGCAGGAGCCCTAACACCAGGGGCCTTCATCTCCCCCAGTCCCTGGACTCTACCACCCCCATGTCCCCTGGCGCACATGAGCACAGGGCCACAGGGATGGCAGATTACTATCCAGCTAAGAGTATGGGGCTCATGGGCCAGTACCACTCAGGAATGGAGGGGTGGGCATCCGGGTATGGGCACCCAAGTACAGTACAGTTCAGTGGGGAACCCCAGGAGAGTAGGCCCATTAAGGGCATCCTGAAAACCTCTGCCCAGTTAGGTCAGTGGAGGGGGTACCCATCAAATCCTGGCAGCAAGGAGGAATCTGAAGACTCCTCTGAACTGCGCAGGACACAGGAGACCAGGTCCCCACATTCTGCCAGCCATTCCCAGGCTCGCAGAATCCGGGAAAACCTGGAAGAACAGACGGGAACCTCTGGGAGCAGTGCCTCTGAGTCCGAGGACGAATGGACAAGGGTTACCCGAACCAAAAAGGCCAATAAGGCAAAAAGGGCCTTGCTTAAGGACCCCTTAAAGCAGATTAAGGCGATCAGGAGCGTCATCACGCCTTACCATAAGAACGCTAAGTATTCTGTTTGGGAGCACTTAGAGTTGTTTGAAAAAATGATGGAGACTTTCCATTTGAAGGACAGCCAAAGCTGTATTCAATATGTAAAGTGGACCTTCTCCCCGGAATACTCCAGTTTCTTTGCGGGGCTGGAGGACCAAAATCATTTAAGATGGTCCACCTATAAGGCGGCCATCTTGAAACATTTTTCTGTTCACAGAAATCCTCAAGAGGCTCGCAAGGCGGCCTACAATTTGCAATGTGGGGAGGATCAGGCCCCACAAGAATTTGTGCAGGAGTTAATGCGTGCTTTTGCGCAGACCACCAGAAGGGTGCGCACAGACAGTCGAGAATTCGTTAATACATTTTTTCATGCCTTGCCCAAATACATCATGACCCAGCTCGTGAGGGATTTTCACGAGAAAAGATCCTTAGACTGGGTCATTGAACAGGCTACCCGGATCTATGAGGTGCAGAAACCGATAGATAGCAAAAGTAATGCCCAGAAAAACCCCAAAGCCAACACCACCCCTGCTGCTGCCAAGGTGGCAGAGGTAAAGGTCACCCCCGTTTTAGATTTGGAGATGGGGGGGGCCTAAAAACCTACCTGCACCTAATAATGCTAGGCCCAGAAGGTCCTCGGGCCAGTCACAGACAGGGAGCCAGGGAGGCAGCCCCACAAATGGGGTCCCTCGCTCTCCTGATTATGTAAGTCCCCGTTACAAGGGAAACAGACCCATCCTGGATTATGTGTGGACTCCTCCAGCCCAAGGGGGGGGATCCAGCCAAGCACCTAACCCAGGGAACTTCCCTCCTAACTTCCCACCGGAGGGCAGAAACTCTCCAAATCCTGGGCAGAACTTTTTCCCCAGGTATCCACCCAACTTTCAGCCCCAAAACCATCCATCCTTCTTTCCCCAATTCCCTGAGCCCAGACCACTGAATCCGGGAGAGGGGAGGCCAAGGTTGGAGGGGTACCCAAATCTTCCCAACCCGGGGTATTACCAGAGGAGGGATAGCTACCCTTCCCGGGATCAGCCCAGGGGAGAAAACAGGGCCCCGTATCAGCCTGAGCGGGTTTCCCAGTTAGAGCGCCAGGTTCAAAACATGGCGCGGGATATGGGTCATATACTGAGGGCGCAGCAGAACCCTCAGATCAGCATGCCGGCGCAGAACGCACCCAACTCTGGACCTGGTGCTCCAGAACAATGACGGGGGCAGCACCCCGATAACTCACCGGTTCCCAGGGAGGAGGCACAAGGGGAAGGGGGGTGTAAAGCCTTGGAGGAAGCTTCCTTCCTCACTTGTAAACAGCCCCTGGAAACCCAGGAACCGGAAACAAAATCTCTTGCCCTTGAAAGTCTGCCTCCTAAGGAGCAGAGGGGGGGTAGGAGAAACAAAAGACCCAAACAGACTCAGTTTGAGGAGGAGGTACAGATCTTCCAATTTGAGGGAGAGGGATCCTCAGAGGATCCTGGGAAAAGGATCTTCTCCTTCAGAGAGGGGGGAACTCCTCCCAAAGAAAAATGGGTCCCTAGGGATGCAAATCCAGACTGGGGAGATGTGGAGATTGAGCTACCGCCGCCCACCATCTCATCCCAGAACCAACATCAAGAAAATCCCCTGGTTCGAACCCATCCTGGTGACTGCCTCCAAAAAGGGGGGGGCGGCCCACAACCGGAGCCAGGGGAACCCACAATGGCTCTGATCTCCAGTTGCCAAATTTTTCTTTCAGATTCCCAAGACTCTCCACAGAATTCTGCCCAAATCTCTTCGCTAGCAATGTCCAAAACCAGAAAGTTAGCCCACCAGTTGTCCAAAAATGTACATTACCTGTGCCCCCTTGAGGAGAAGGAGGGAAGATATTATGCCCCGGTACAAGTACAGGGGCAGGGTACAATCTCGGCACTGGTGGACACTGGATCTCAAGCTACCCTTCTGTCCAGAAGGGCCTTTGACGAACTGAATGCAGGAAGGGGAGAGAATTACCAAATTCCTCTCACCTCTCTTCCGGGACAACTACAGAACTTTGACGGGAAGGAAATACCCGTTGAGGGGACTGCAGACTTGGACATTAAAATTGGGCGACATAAGTTGAAACACCCGGTCATAGTTGTGACCCCAGAGGGCACCCTTTGTTTACTAGGGAATGACCTCCTGAGAAGGTTGTCACCCCTAATAGATTGTGTAAACAAGGTCCTCTGGACCCAGACTAGCCGACCAATAAAATTAAAACAGAGTGTCAACCATGTTAGTTTAAACGGCACATGCCACATGGTTGAACAGAAATCTGACCAAGTAGAATTTCACTTCCAGAACAACCAAATTCCAGACGTGACAGTCATAGCAGTAGGACAACAGACTGGTGATGGGGGGTCCTCTCTATTTCTGAAAATCAACCTTCCTTCCAGTCTAAAGTGGTACTCCACGCTGGAAGGAAACACTCTGAGATTCTATACTAATCCACAATCAGAAACTCCCACTCCAATAGTCCAGAAAGATGTGAAATCAGCTCAGAGCCTGGCTGATATTCAGCAAATTGGAGAGCAGTTGTTCATCCCTGTTCAGTTAAATGATGGGAAGGACTCTGTTCTCGCTCGAGTGTGTGTGAACAACGGTAAGAGCTTCATCAGCGAAGCCATGTTTCGCCAACTCCCAAAAGATCCAGCCATTCCCACCTTCAAACTGATAGACAAATGGGAAATGGACCTGGAAGCACCTAATTCCAAACATCTCCTGCCAAGCAGGTGTATGCTCAAAATCTCCATTGGCAACAAGAGCATAGTCCATAATTGTTGGGTCGTGCGAGACGTCACTGCCGCCTTTTACTTAGGCAGTGACATTCTCAATCGCTTTGCCATTAGTTTGGACCTAATAAACTTCAAAGCTTGGTCCCGATTAGCGGATAATCCCATGGGCTTTGATGATCCAAAAAAAGCATTTAGGTCAGCTCAATTGCTACCTTATGCAGTTGAAATTCAGATTAAAGAGGAAGTCACCATCCCAGAAAGGACCCGACAATTCTCCCTGGAAGTGAAAGTTAAAAGGGGACAAGAGTTGAAAAACCCTGATGCTTACATACATTCAAATGCTTCTCTCCAACAGCAAGGGTTGGGGGTAAACCCAACTCCATTAGTCAACATAGAACATGACACCATTCTAATAGAGGTGGATAACAGCGACTTAAAGAGTATTACTCTAGCCGCAGGCACCATTATTGGAATGGCGGTTGATGACCGACATTTCTCCATTGATCTTGTAAATGAACTGTTAGGACCAATCCCCAAGGACTGTGTTGACAGTGACAGTGAGGACAATACAACACCAGACAGGATTTTCACCCGGCATGGGGGGAACTTCCTGGTGTACACTTCCTGCCCCTATGGTAAGGAAGATGTGACGTGTGACTTCAGGAGGGATGAGGTGATTTTCCAGGTACATGAGAGCTGCCTTTCCCACCTGAAGCCTCCGGTCCAAATCAGCACTCTGACCAGGGACTTCTCCACCCAGCTGGAGGAGGCCGCGGAAATAGCCAAACCAGAAGTCTTTCCAGGCTTCAGGCAGATGGTGGAAGAGAGAGTCAACCTAGCTGATGCCTGTGTGACTCTGGAACAAAAGCAAAAGTTGAAACAAGTTTTCTTGGATTTCCAAGATCTCTTTGCGGTAGACTCATATGACTGTGGTCGCACTGACATCCACACAACAACAATCCCCACGGACCCTGGCATGACTCCTGTGTTTGTGAAGCAATATCGCTTGCCTCTCGCATCAATGGAGTCCCTTACTGAAATAATTAAGAACCTTGAGTCCCGGGGAATAATCCGTCCAGTCCACAGCACCTTCAATTTTCTGGTGCTGGGAATATTGAAGCCAAACGGCCAGTGGAGACTCTGCGCCGACCTTAGGGAGCTCAACAAACGGGTCCATACTTCCCGATGGCCTCTGCCCTACATTGACCAAGGTCTGGCCCAGATTCAGGGGTCACAGGTATTCACTGCAATAGACCTGACCAATGGATACTGGACCGTGCCTGTCAGTAGGGAGGACCAATACAAGCTGGCTTTTACCTTTGGGGGCCAGCAGTACACCTGGACCCGGACTCCCTTCGGATACCTCAACTCCGGCAATGAATTCAACATTTTTCTACACAAGGCCATGCCTGACTTGGGTGCAAGGGGTAACCTGGCTTATGTAGATGATGTCCTCATCAAAAGTTCATCTGTGGAGGAACACATAGTGGAGATCCGTTATGTTCTGACACAGTTGAGGGCCGCCGGAGCAAAACTTTCCTTTCAGAAAGCACAGTGGTGTAGAACCCGTGTTAATTTCTTGGGGCATGAGATTACTCCTCAGGGTCTCTGTCCCCAGGAAAAGAAAGTGGAAGCACTTCAGAAACTGAAAGACCCCACAACTCTGCGAGAACTAAGGAGCCTCCTTGGACTGACTAATTACAGCAGAAAGTTCATTGAGGGCTACGCAGAGATCACCAGACCCCTGATTCATCTCCTGAAAGGGGGGGTCAAGTGGGAATGGGGTCCAGAACAAGCCGAGGCAGTAAAACAACTCAAGAGAAGCCTCTCACAAGCGCCTTGCCTAGCTTACCCTGTCAGAAACAAGGAGTTCTTCCTGGAGACAGGGTTCTCTAATACGTGCTTGACGGCCGTATTATACCAAAAGCATGACAAGGTCAATAAAGTAATCTCCTATGCGAGCAAAACTTTATCCTCTGTGGAGGAAAAATTCAACGATTGTGAGAAGGCACTCCTGGCAACGGTGTGGGCATTGAAGAATTACTGCCCGTTTATCCAGGGGGAACACATCATAGTGGAGACTCCACACCAGCCTCTGCAATATCTCCAAAGTGACAGAATCCGGGCCGGAAATGTGAGTAATTCCCGAATTACTTCCTGGATTCTGTCAATGCAAGGCTTTCCTGTGGAGGTCCGATATGGCCAAAACAAGAAGAGTCCCCTCGCGCAAGGTCTGGCTGACTTGCATGATTGTGCCAGAGAAAACTGTCTCGAGGACGAAAGTCTAAAAATAAAGGACAACATGGAGGCATACCTTAATTCCCCCCACAAAGTCTTTGAAGAGGACAAGTGTGAGGGAATGCCCACTGTCTATGTGGATGGATGCTCTTACCATGTTGACAACGACGGGGAGAAAGAACTGGTGGCCGGCATAGGGAATTCATGGGTGAATGAGTCCCCAGAACCCTCCGCTGGATACAAAATTGGTCCCCGAAGTAGTCAGGTGGCAGAATTGATGGCTGTGCATCAGGCCATCCTCGCTGCTGTCCAGCATCAACTCCACGAACTGGTCATAATCACAGATTCGGATTATGTACGGAACGGGTTCGTGGAGCACCTGGTTAATTGGAAAACCAGAGGCATGTTATGTGCTAACAACAAACCCTTGAAACATGGGAAGTTGATCCAAAACATTGATGATCTGGTCACCTCGAATGAGATGACCATCTATCGGAAAAAGATCAAGGGACATTCCAAAGTAGAGGGACCAGACAAAACTGGAAATGACTTAGCTGATCAGCTGGCCAAAACCGGGGCCATCCAAGGGGATCTAATTGAGATTGAGTCCCTGTTGGGGGAAATCCAGGTCACTGCCATCACTAGGTCCCAGACAAATGCTCACAACGACCTTTCAATTGCACAATGGAGTAAGGAGACCCCTGATGATGATTTGATTACTGCTCAGAAGGGGGATCCAATTATTGGTAAATTTTACCAGCACCTTGAGGACCCTGAGAACTTTCCCCTGACGGATACCGATTACATTGGGAAAGAGGACCTAAGAGTGTTGATGAAATGTCCAAAAATGTTCCGGATTCAAGACGGTTTGCTGGTAAGGAAATCCAAAGCTGGCCACGATCAGTGGGTGGTTCCTACCTCATTCCGAAGCCTGATGTTAAGTCACGCCCATGATGCGGCCACTGCCGGTCACAGGGGGTTTCACACAACATTGGAAATCTTAAGAGAGGTTGCATACTGGCCACACATGGGGCAGGACCTCGACCAATACTTGAAGGGGTGTCTTGTGTGTGCACAATTTCAGCCATCATCCCTCATGCACCGGGCACCTTTACAAAAGAGGGGAATGACACTCCCATGGTCAGATTTACAAATTGACTTTGTAGGCCCTGTGATTCGCTCGGCTAGGGGGAATGAGTACATGTTGACTGTGACATGCTTGTTTACCAAGTGGGTGGAATGTCTCCCAGCCCCAAACTGCAAGGCAGAAACGGCAGCTGCCTTGATGATTAACCACATCTTTTCCCGTTTTGGTCTACCTCAAAGGATTGAGTCAGACAGGGGTAGCCACTTCACCAGTGAAGTAATGACAGAGATGTGGGAGATACTGGGGGTCAAGAGAAAGCTGCATATTGCTTATAGACCAGCTTCTTCTGGGGCAGTAGAGAGATATAACCGGACAATTGTGAGCATATTAAAGAAGTTTGTGGCAGATTCTGGGCCAAGTTGGGATATCCGATTACCTCTGGTCCTAATGGCCATCAGATCTACCCCTTCATCTGCAACCAAAATGTCACCATTTGAGTTGATGACTGGGCGCAAGATGGTGCTTCCTCAGCATTTGCTCTACAGGACCCAAGAGCAGACACTGATAAATGCCTCCACTACTCATGAGTATGTAGAGAATTTAAGGAAACACCTCCAACATGCTTTTGCTTATGCTCAGCGGAATCTAGAAAGATCAGCTGATAGCATGAAGACCCATTATGACCTGAAAACTTCCAGGAAGGAATATCAGGTGGGAGACCGGGTCTATCTATACAACTTCCAAAGGAACCAGGCCAAGCAGCGCAAATTCTTGCCTACATGGAAGGGACCCTTTGAGATCATCGACAAGATCTCCCCTGTGGCCTACAAAATCCACATCCCCAAAGGTCCTTTGGCAGCGGGGGAAGACAAGTGGGTCCACATAAACCAGTTGAAATGTTGCCATCCCAGGCACACTCTGCAACAACTGGAGGAATCCTCTGGAATCCTAGCGGGTACTATATCAGACTAATTCAGTTCCAATCATAAAACATACCACATCTAGTCTCTAACATACTGTGATTTGTATGAAACTGTCTCTTAGTCATACTGTTTTTTTTTTTTCAAAATAAGAATGTAATGTTTCGTGATGATGAAATGCATATGCTGCCCCACTATCTCAACGGTGGTGGAAAAACGTCTATGAATAGGTATTGCCGCTCTTCCTTTGTCGTCCTAGGAGAAAGAAAACCTTGAGACGGGCCAAGGAGGACGATCCGGAGACCGGGAGCTGAGACGCAACGGGCTCGGGGTACCGCCCAATATTCCCATCAGGACCGGCGAGGAGAACCGATCGATCCGACCGGATGGAGGAAAAGATGCTGAACTGTGCCATCTATTGGAAGAAGATGAGGAAACATCCCAGATCTTGCGAGTCCCATCAGTGAAACCGAATGGCCATCGCAAGAGGGGGGCTTGTGGGATGTATTTACCCATGCATCCGAGCCCTACCTCAAAACTGTGCAGTACTGACATGAAAACATCATGATGGCCAGAGCTTCCCAGAAAATGCACAGGGAAATGCAGGAAGAATAGGCTGCCACCCATTTTTGCCGATGTTATGGGCACAGAAGGACACTGCCTAAAACCACTATTGGACTACCCGCACAGTAGTCTGAAACCATTGGGAATGGCAATGCTGATTGCCAAATGCAACCTAGAATTGTGGGGAATTCATTCTTCAATCCCAAAAATGGGTGCAGTACCAGTACTCACCACTATCCAAAAGCCGGCGTTTTAAAACCACCCTGTGTTCCTCTGAAGGCAAGCCAAAGTGTCTATTTTAAACATTGCAACATGTGCAAAATATTCACTGAACACCAGCAGACATTTGGCAGAATGAGGTTTTGTGTGCTTACAAAATCTGGGAAATGAAGAGCCCAAAACAGTGCTTATAACAAAACTGCTATGGAGTCAGCAGTTTAAGTTGCACTGGATTTAAAGACACTAAAATTGAAAATGTTTAGATGAAATGAGTGACCTATGTTTGGTGTCACATGCCTTTGTAACTGTTGAAATGCCATAGTTTTGCACTTAGAATCAGCATTCTAGCTGCATATGTAAAAATGTTTAGTTTTATTTGAATGCAGGAACTGGGGAACAAAAAGTGACATTTTATCTGAAACTGGCTTAAAGAGATTCCAATTCTGCCTGGCAACTACCCCCATCAAGAGTGAAACTTGAGTCACAGCTGTGTTCCCAGGCCTAGCTGCCCTTTTGCTGCTCACACTAAGGATATGCCATCTATCTGATAATTGAATTACCTGTGCTCTGCAGGAGAGTGAACAATGCAACTCCCTTCACCCAGGCAGAGGGTTTATTGAGAGGATCATAAATGGCTTCCTCTTGAACAATGAGCCTCTCCTGACTCAGGCAAAGGTTTTATTACAGCGGTCGTAAAATGTAGCTTCCTCTTGGCAGAAGCTGGGAGGAGCACTGCCTGTGAGAGCAAGCTGGCTTGGCAGAACTGGAAAAACCAGTATTTCTACCTTGTGCTGAGAGGAAACCACACCCCTTTGGAGCCAGAACATAACTCTAAAAAGATGAATAACTCATAGTACGGACATGTGAAAATTTTATAAATGACACCATAATTCTTGTGATTTTTCTGCCCACATTTTAAGAGGTTTTTCGACCCGGTGGCGTGTTCAGGGGGGTTTTAGCGGAAAAGTGGATATTACTCTAAATGTATGCATGTTAAAAATCTGAAACTTCATCAGTTAATGTCCATACTCCCTGCACACATGTATGTAAAGTTGGGTCAATGTCAGAAAGTGAAAAATCAGTTAAAAAGTCAATTATGTGCCATTTCTGAATGCAAGCTCTTAGAAACAGCAGATTTGGACAGAGACATGGCTAAATTCAGCCACACCATGTATATGTAATTTCAAGCAACTGTGTAACTGTGAAATATGTCTTTTATTATCAAATATAGAATGTGTGCAATCTGACAGAGGAGTGTCCTATCTGCAAGCCATAAAATGACATCCCTCTGACTCACAGTTCATTCCCCAATCAAATGATAAATGGAAGTTTGACCAATTAGAAGCTGAGAGAGAGGTAGGGTCAGTGATGCTAGAACACACCCACATTCTAAACACATAAAAGCAGACAGACAGGACAGATAGGGACCTTCAATTCCATCTGCAGCGGGACGCTCTGCCGGAAAAATCCATACTTACCTCCATCAATCTTCAAAGAGCCAACACTTAGACTCCAAGATAAACAGAGACTTCAGAACCTTAACCAAAAAGGCCACTGCCAGCAAGAGTATTTGTCAGCAGGCCTCAAAATATTTTTGCAACTGAACTCTTCAGACAGCCGGGCGAGCCGTCTGAATTTTGCAAAGAACTTTTGCAAGAACCCGGTGACAGAAATATCCAAAGAGAAGGCAGGACCCGACCCAGAGAACCGGTGCCTAGCAGAGACCAGGCCATTGTATCCAGAGTGCTGACCCCGATGCTGTGAGCAGTTCCAGAGGCCAGGCGCTGTGAGCAGAACCCGGGAAGACCTGACCAGACTGAAGTCCGTGACCAAGTCGCTTTCCGGTTCAAAATCTCTTGTGAGTACTCAGCAAAACTCAGAACACCTCTCTTAGTTAAAATAATATAATTCAATCTATTTAACCTAAGTAGAACTGCCTGATAGATCCAAATCTGTCACCTGTCATTTGCAAAGCTGTCACTTGTCATTTTCTAGTTGCAAGCTGCACTTGTCTTTTTGAACTTTAAAATTTCAAATCTGAAAAACGACCTTTATTTAATCGCTCATATCTCCGCAACCGTTTGTGCTAGAGACTTGCAGTAACTTTCATTTGGAAGATGAGATCCTAGGCTTTCCTAGGACCCCAAAACGATAGTGATAGTCCTTGTGGTTCCTCTGTAATAGCGCTCGGCGCATCCACGAATTTTGCCGCGATTTGCAAATTTCTTCATGTTTAAAAACTGCTGCTGCTTGCCTTCCATTTGCCAGAAATTCGTTTAACCTGCTAACTATCCCTGCATCATTGCTAGTGTGAGCTGGACTAATATTAACTAGATACCAATCACCCTGAACCTCTGAAAGGGAATTAAAAGCATTTTTAGCATATTTTTTAATTCATTGCCAGCACATATCAAAGCAATTTGGGCCTGTGTTTTCAAAACTCCTATCCGTTTTCTGTAGTGTAAGCTTGCTGGGGTGAACTGATTTACATTGATTGCATTTCTGAGAACTGTGTGTTTTCCTTCCATTTCATTGCCTTGCATCAAGGGGGGGAGGGGATTGCCAGAGAAAAGTGATTACATTGTTTGGTTGAAATCATATTGAGTATTTTCTGTACTGCATTCATTGAATATTGCATCCACCTGAGCTTACATAAAGCATTCTGTACTACCTTCTTCTTTTGTTCCTATTCACCTGTGTGCTATCTTATCCATTTCATGTCAGCTCATTAGTGATTATAAGAAGTGTGCTAGTGCCAGATTCTCCGTTGTTGATCTTTATCATATCAGATTAAGTGTGCTATTCAATTATTAATTTATTATAAAGTGTGATATATATATATTTTAAATTATCAAATAAACCTTTTAAACTTGCAAAACAGAACTACTTCTTGGCTCAGTGGGGTCAGGGGGATTCCAAGAGAGGGGTGTTATATAGGGGTAGTCATCCAGAACGCATGAACTGGACATAAAGACATATCAATAAGGGTTTTCATTCAGTATTATAGACTAGGCGTTGACTTAGCTGTAGTGTTGAATTGAATCCTCTTACAGCCTAAACTTCTTCAGAGCCCACACGATAGCAAAGCACTCTCTTTCGATTGTTGCCCACCTTGTTTCAGGATCCTTCAGCTTGCGGCTGATGAAGCAAACAACGTGCTCACTACCTTTCCCATCCAGTTGACTGTGTACGGCACCTATTCCTACATCTGAAGCATCTGTCTGCACAATGAAAGCTTGGTGGTAATCAGGAGCTCTGAGTACTGGGGCTTGGCAAAGAGCCTTTTTCAGGTTTTCAAAAGCCTGATTGCACTCCTTGTTCCATCTAACCTTTTTAGGAAATTTGGGCGAGGAGATGACATTCAGTGGAGAAGCTATGGTCCCATAGTTCTCAATGAATTTCCTGTAATACCCAGTGAGGCCTAGGAAGGCTCTCACCTGGGTCTGAGTAGTAGGTGTTGTCCAATTTTGCACAGCTTCAATCTTACTGAGCAAAGGCCTTATTTCTTCACCTCCTACCTCATGTCCAAGATAGACTACCTTACTCTGTCCAATTTGGCATTTACTCGCCTTTATGGTCAGATTGGCTCATCCAAGAGCCTGCAAAACATCTCTCAGGTGGGTTACATGCTCTTCCCAGGAATTGCTGAACACTGCTATGTCATCCAAGTATGCCATGCAGAATTCCTCCATCCCATTCAGAACCTGGTTTACCATCCGTTGAAATGTAGCAGGTGCATTCTTCAATCCGAAAGGCATTACCTTAAACTGGTATAAGCCAACGGGGGTAGAAAATGCAGTTTTATCCTTGGCATGGTCTGTCAAGGCTATTTGCCAATAGCCTGACGTCAAGTCAAATGTGCTGAGGAACTTGGCTGCGCCAAGTTTGTCCACCAACTCCTCTGTTCTTGGCAAAGGGTGGGCATCAGTCTTGGTGACTGCATTAAGAGCTCTATAATACACACAGAATCTAAGTTCTTTAGATCCGGCCTTTGGTACTAACACAACTGGGCTAGACCATGGGCTAGTAGAGGGCTCTATTACCCCGAGATCGAGCATCTTGCTGACCTCACCTTTGATGTGGGTTCGTACATTTTCTGACATTCGGTATCCTCTGATTTTGACTGGCAGACAGTCACCAGTGAGTATGTCATGCTGGCCCCAAGGGGTCAAGCCTGGTGAAAGCGAGAACAGGGAGGCAAACTGATTCAACATAGATTTGCACTCTTCTCGTTGCTCGGGTGTCAGATTTGAAGAGAGATTTACTCCTTCAATTTTTTCGTCTAAAGGTAAGCCTCTGAGGAGATCCGGAAGAGCTTCACTCTCTTCTTCTTCCTCGGATGATGCTAGAAGCAACGCTCCCACATCAGGTCTTGAGACATACGCTTTGAGTCGGTTGGTGTGGAAGACTGTCAGAGCCTCCTTGGGATTGCCCAAGTCCACCAGATAGTTGACCTCTCCGAGTTTACCCACGACTCTGAAGGGTCCCATCCATTTGTCTTGCAAGTCCCTCTGCCTTGTTGGGATCATAACGAGAACGAGCTGGTCTTGAGCAAACTCAACCATGTTAGCCTTTTGATCGTGCCAGTGCTTGACCAATGCTTGTCCAGCTTTCAAGTTATCGCTTGCTTCTGTCATCATGTGCGACATCGTCCTCCGGAGACCTATCACGTAGTCAGTCACTCTGACTGGCTTGGGGGAAGGAGCACTCTCCAACCCCTCCTTAATCAGGGCCAATGGACCTCTGACGGGATGACCATAGAGAAGCTCGAAGGGAGAATAACCTACTCCCTCCTGAGGGACTTCTCTATAAGCAAATAGAAGGCATGGCAGTAGAAGGTCCCACTTACGCTTAAGGGGTTCCTCTAAAGCACCTATCATGCTCTTCATGGTTCAGTTGAACCGTTCTACCAACCCATTTGTTTGTGGGTGGTAAGCTGTTGAGAACTTGTAAGTAACTCCACAGGTTTTCCACATGGCTTTCATGTAGTGGGACATAAAGTTTTACCCCCTGTCAGAGATTACTTCCTTAGGAAACCCAACCCTAGTAAAAATACCAAGGAGGGCCTTAGCCACAGCCGGAGCTGTAACAGTCCTCATAGGAATTACCTCAGGATACCTAGTAGCATGGTCTACTACAACAAGTATAAACCTGTTGCTTGAGGAGGTTGGAGGATCAAGGGGACCAACAATGTCAATCCCTACTCTCTCAAATGGCACTCCCACAACTGGGAGAGGCACTAAAGGTGCCACATTCTTGGAGCCAACCTTACCAGAGGTCTGGCAGGTGTGGCAGCTCCTGCAGTGTTTCTCTATTTCGGCCCCCATCTTCGGCCAATAAAAGTAGAGTGAGAGCCTTTCCTTAGTCTTCTTGAAACTCAAGTGACCAGCCAAAGGAATCTCGTGGACTAACTGCAAGAACTGTGGTCTGTTCTCTCGGGGTACTACAAGTCGTTTGTAGTCTCCAGGTGCAGACTCGGTCGGTTCACTGTAGAAGAGGCCATCTTCCCAGTGCAACCTGTATTTCACAGGCTCTTGCCCTTCAGCCTGAGCTTCTGCCTGGTGGCGAAGACCTTCCAGAGTTGGACATTCTCTCTGTCCCTTACTGAAGTCTGCCCTGCTGGGTCCACCTTCTGCCAGTAAAGACTGCAGCTCAGGATCGTCAACAGGATCCGGATCTCCAATGAGTTCCTGGCCTTCCATTAGCTCTTCGTCAGAGTCTAATTCTACCACACAGTGTTGTACCTCCCTCTCAGCCTCAGCTGGAGGTGGAGTTATGGGTGTAACTTTGGACAACCGCGGGGAGGTCCTTGTTGGCTGCACTGGAATGCTGGCGGCTGGTTTCGGGGTAGAAGTCTTAGGTTTCCCTTTCGCTTCTGATTTCTTCGAGACAGCGGCCGACAATTCCAGTGGAGCAGGAGTGATTTCTTTCTTCATCATCTCCTGGAGAGTACCGCGCATGGTCCTCTCTCTTGCAGGTCTGATTAGCTCCTGTAACCGTTTACTAGGAGGTCTGGGGGTATGCGATACAACTCTGAGAGTTTTCAAATTGTTACCCAACAGAACGCATCCTGGTACCTCACTCTGTATGCTGACAGGGATCTTCACAGTCATGTCGTTACACTGGATGAGAACTGATAATTGGGGAAGCATCTGCACAGGCCCTCCAGCTAACTTGGTGAGGCGTTTGGGTGCCTTAGCAACATCCTCAGCCTGAAAAAACGATTCATCCACCACAGTTGTGCTGGCCCCAGTCTCCCTAATGGCAGGAGTATCCTGACCATTCACCTGGACACTGTCCTTATAATACTCTTTAGTATTATCGGGGATAGAATTATAGACGTCTAAATTCTGTTGTTCCCACAACCCCAGAGACACTAAAGAAACGCTGGCTGAGACTCCAATGGGTTCATCAGCTAGCAGTAGAAAGTTTCCACTTGCCATTTGGACTTCCTCCTCTGGAGCGAAGGCTAAGGAGACAAGCTGGACCCCTGAAGGTTTACCCTTACATCTGGGATCTCCTTTCACGTGGTCAGTCGAGCCACAAACAAAGCATTTACCGAATGCTTTCTGAAATGGTGGCTTGTTCTGGCCTCCCTCCGGTTTGGCACCAGAAGACACACTATTCTTCTGCGGTTTTCCTTGTGGCGTACCCTTCTGGTTTTGTTTGGGGCCCTCTTTGGAATTTGAGTTATTTGAATTCTCTTTTGAGTCTTTCTTAGGCTGTTTTCCCTCATCCTTTTTCTGAGTTGCACCAGAATCCTTATGAGTAGCCCTGTTGGCAACCCACAAGTCAGCAGCCTTAGCTAGCTTCCTGGAATCCAATTCCTTCGAATCAGCCAAGTGCTGTCTGAGCTCAGGAGAACAGGCATCATAAATAGACTCCAACATAAAAAGATTCTTCATACCCTCATAAGTGTTCACTTTGTAACCCTTAATCCATCCCTCTAAGTTTGTCAACCCTTCACTCACCCAGGTAGCCCAAGGGGTTCCATCATGCTTTTTGAGGGTTCTAAACCTCTTAAGATACTGGGAAGGGGTCTTCCCGAATCTAGCTATCAAAGCTAGTTTCACACTTTCGTAATCCTTCTTATCCGCCTCCCCCCAACTCCATTACCACATCAGTCGCAACAGGGGGGAGCCTAGAGAACAACCAGGGAAGGAGATCATTCCCGGTGAGGTCCTGGAGCCCATGATTGTACTCAAACAGTTTTAACCAATCCAAAACATCCAATCTCGGTTCATACATACCCACTAATTCCTTCGGCATCTGGGGTCTTTTGGGACTAGAGCTTCTAGAGGAACCAGAGGAGAGAGAAGCATTTTCCACAGACAACTTTTTCATCTCTAACTCGTGATTAAGTTCTATTTCTCTGAGTCTTAACTCATCTTGCTTCTGCTCAGCCTGGGCATTCATCCGTCTGAACTCGAGCTCTTGGTTTCTTTTAGATTGAGCCAAGAACCGAGCTTCATTTTTTCAAGTTCAAAATAAGCAGGGTTACATGTGGGACCTGATATGGGCCCCGTAGGTACAGTAGGTAAGCCAGACAGAGGCTCAGAGTGGCTAACTTCATTAGGTTCACTTTCCTCTTCTGACTCATTATCAAGACTTTGATTCAGATCAATACCATTACTGTTTTCTACATTCGCTGGAGAAGTTGGTTCCTATGAACCAGTACCCAGACTTTGGTTTTGCAGCAATCTCGCTATCAGTTCCACTTTCTTGCCTTTTACAGAAAGATTCTCTTTTCTACAGAGGGCTCGTAAACTCTCAGTATTTTCAACTGACAAGGATTCTTGACTGTAAACTTCCATAGTAGACATGTTTTTGAAAGTTGCTTTTTAGTGCTAAGCGTTGTGGTTAGTTATCCTAAAGTGTTGAAAAGCACTCTAAACTGTATACTCGATACAAATCCCACCGCTGTACACCAGTGTTAGGCGGAAACCTGTGCAGTTCCCTCTGTGACCACTGCAAAAGATTTAGGACTACAGGTGTTTGGCAGTAAACCCACTTGGTATCAGTCTGTACCACACAGATTCACTTGGTAGCTGTGGCTGAGCAGTCAGACTTCCCTCAAGAAGAGTTAGGCAGTATGTGGAGTATACAAAATAGGGCAATTTACACAGTAGAACAAGCAAACACGGAACAAGGCTTTGGTGTAAAGATATATAGTTATTTATTTATACACACACCTATGAAAACACACTGGCACTAATACGGTAAACACTTCAAGCATAATTACTATAAGAAAAATCAATCCCCCTAACAATAGTTCGACAAGTCTAGGTTCAACGGCACCACTTATTTGCAGACAGAGGTGAATGCTTTAACCTAGATGGCACTCTAGTATTCGTTAGGACGGGAGAGAAAAGGCAGGGTATGAAATCAACTCAGTACCAACACTTTTACGAACAAATGCAAGGCAAGTAAGGCAGGGTCTACTGTAGATCGCAAAGTTCAGAGGCCAGGCCCACTCGGAGAGAGGCAAGGCGATGTGTCCAAAAAAGTATCACAGTGGAAATGCACTTCGAGTCTTTGTCGCAAATTGTTATAGAAAGATTGGACCAGTTCAGAACAGAAAGATGAGAAAGCTTGGAGAGGCGACCCAATGGAGAGGCGAGGATTGAGACACCTCACACTAACCGACACAAGGGAAGCCAGGCGGACACGGTACCTTGTTTGTGGAGAGACAGCTCCGGCGGGGGCAGTTGTTCCTGGTGGTGGATGCACGTCGGGTCTTTGCCAAGAGAAGAGATGATCCCGTTGTCGAAGGAAAGTTGAAGATTGTTGCACCACCAGGGAAGAGACCAGCCGCGGAGTGTTCCGTCACAAGGCACCACCTTTTGGTCGCGGTACAGGGGTAGTGGCTATTCGGTTGCCGGGGTGCTCTGCACGGGCAATTCGACCACTACGTCCTGGGACAAAGAAAAAGCAAAGGGGACTGGTTGTTCCCACCAGTCAGGGGAAGAGACTCTCCGGCGGGGAGATCTCCTCTGTCGTCGGGAAGTGGTGAGTTGATTCAGCAGGGCTCCACCAGAGGTGTCGTCGTTGCAGGTCGGCTCAGCTTTACCCTCGTTCGATTCTTAGGTCCTGTGGCGACTTCTGAGGATCCAGTTCCAAAAGCCCTGCTTTTATGCAGAAAACCCCCATTCATTCAGCCTAGCTGTCACCCAAAACACGCTAAGTGGTGAGCGGGGTGGCTCACCACTTGGGCCAATCACACCAGAGTGCGACTTGAGTTGGCAAGGCAACTCAGTCCAGGGTGCCTAAACCCCCTCCCACGCCCCCTGTGGTACCCAGACAGAATGGCACCACTTTGGAGGGCCTCTGCGTAGAGGCCCGCCAAAAGTGGAACAAAGGGCTCAACCTTTGGTTTAGGAGTCACAGAGATGAACACAGACGCCATTTTTCAAACCGAGTTCCGGCAGAAAATACCAACCGATAGATTTATTTAAGATAAATAACCGGTGGTATGTTAGAGATTAACGAGCAAAAGTATTAACCTCCAACAATGGGAAGAATCCCATAGGGTTATATTCGGGGTCGAATATAACAAGTAGTTTCCACTGCCACCAGCCAAAACTCGACGAGAGGTGACGGGACAGTGCCCCCTCGAATAACAGACCCAGGAGTAATCGAATTACCCCTACTAGCACGTCCACAATAGGATGGTTTGTACTAGTTCTGTTAGTAAATTTAGGTCTAGTAAAGCCAATGGTGACTTTACATGCCCGGGGAGACAGTAGTCAGTCCCCGGGTATGGAGTCTATGATGGAGGTCCGCTAGGACGCCCCAGTGCTACGGCACGGAGGGTGCGGTGTAACACACATAGAAAAACATATGAGACCCTATGGAGTAAAAGACCCCATAGCCCATAGAACACATTGACATTTAAAGGAATTACACACATTCATGTCCAAAAGTGGGAGAAAAAGAGTCTCACTCTTGGCAGGATGGAAAAATAAACTCCAGAAATCCAGCAAAGCTGCTGGGTGACTCACTAGGTTAGGAAATTCAGCCTAAACAGAGAATTCTCCCTAACAATTGCTTGCAGCAGAAACATCAGAATGGCCGCCAGAAAGCATGCTGCTCGCTAAAAATCACCAGGAAGTGCGCAGTAAAAATCTTAAAAATAGGAAGCCATCCGCTTTTGCCTATGTCAGTGGGAACACAGGAGACCACTGCCAAGACCCATCATTTGGCTGCCCACAGAACAAAATCATTGCAAAAGAAACACAGAGCTGTTTTAAAAATCTGTTTTTCCCTGGCTGTCAAATTTGCAAAAATCATGCCTCACAAACCACCCAAAAAGATCCAACCTCATTGTTGGGTGATGAACATCATTCTACTTCGAGAATCCACATAAATACAATGTCCACAGAAGTATATATTATCTGAACAAAGTCCACTTTTGAGGATGGTTGAGCTGGAACAAATCTGTCAAAAATGGGTGTAGTACCGTTACTCACCTCTGTCAGAAGCCGGGCATTTAAAACTTGTCATGTGTAAAGTTGTACATTGAACTCAAACTATGCCAAAGAAAGACTTTCTATCAGAAGCCTAAGAGGTGGATACAATTTAAAACTATATTCTAAAAAGGCTTGAAGTAAGAAATTGTTTGATGTATTTGTTAAAAATGTAAGTTATATTTTAAGACAATACAATTTCAGACATTGGGTTAAAAGTTAAAGTTTCCCACACTGGGCTTCAAACACATTCCACACCTCCTCCCTAAACAAAGGAACCTGTTCTCCTGTGCTCTGCTAAGAAACTGGCAGGCTGGTGTGAAAAGCAACTGGGAGGGGCACCCTGGCCTGTTGCTCTGAGTGGAGACAAAGGGCTCGCTTGAGCTGAATGGAAATGCTAATTTGGGGCATCAATGGAAACTGTCCTGGCAGGAAGATGGCCATGTGACTCTCTGACTCAGCCAAGACCTTGGAGGCGGGCCAGACTGAAAATGTGGATTTGAAATTGGATTAAATATATGTTTCACGAAAATACTTATAAAATATTGTACCAAACTGACAAAAATATGAAACTTAGAGCTTATTAAAATGAAAAATTTGCTCACAGTTTAAAACTAATCTGGAATCTGTGCGATGTTCTGAGACTGAATCACGAAAGATTTTAATATTGTGGCTACTGTGGTTGTGCTAGGAACATGAAAAATTACAGAAGTATGACCAGAGGGAATGTGCATGTATATGTAAAAAAATTGTACAGATCCGAAAATGTGTAACCAACCAAAAGCGCGAAAAAACTGTCATTTGTGAACCGAAACTCGTAGGAAAATGGGACTCGAACAGAGACGTGCCTTAATTAATCTGTGATGTGTATATGTAATATTAACAAGTTGTGCATATGGGAAATATGTTTTTTGGGAAAAATAGATTTTCTAAGTAAAAGCAAAGGGGAGGTTCTTCCCTAGGTTGTAAATGGCAGCATCACTCTAACACATGATGACACACTGTTCCTTTCTCAAATCAGAGGACAGGGAATTCTCTGACCTATCAGATCCTTAGAGGGTTGGGCATAGACAATCAGTCTCCCCACCCACTTTGGAAAATTGATAAATAGGGACCGTTGAGGACCCACAGAGACACTTTCTAACTCATTAACTGATCCCCTGGCGAAGCACCCTGCAGGAAGATCCAGACTCCAGAACCAGACTCCAGAACCAGACTCTAGAACGAGACTCTAGAACCCTGAAGCAGAGGCCTAATCCAAAAAGCCGAACCCTTTTCAGCAGGCCTTTAAAAACCTTGCAAACCTGATTTTAACCCCTAAACTTCCAAGGGGCACCACAAAATCCAACAGCCTGGCTGAGCTGTTTTGCTGTTCTAGCTAAGAACTTTGTGCTAGAACCATACGCCATACCGAAGAGAGTTAATTGAAGCAGGCCTGCAAAGAGGCCTGTTAACAGAACTAACATTGGGCAGGAACCCCAACACCTTTTTGATTTGCAATGTGTCAACTTGAAGCTAGCTCTCACCGCTCTGTATGAAGGGCTGTGAATGTCATGTCTGGGACAACTGTTTACAGTAGGCAGGCCCTGCAGGGAGCCCCCTTTCAGAGGGAAGAAGTATGTGATGTGATGGAGACAGAAAGTCTGATCTCGCCACAAACTTCTAGGGAGACCTGCACTTTGATCAGGAGTCAAGGAGAGCTGAAATAACCCGAGAGACACTTAGATCCACAACAGACAGGAAGATGGGTGGGAATTAGTAGTACAGGTTGTCAGCCCCTACCTTTCCTGTTGCAAAGCCTTCTGGTTATGACCTCATTCATAACAGAAGATTGTTGGTGGTTTCCCAGGAGTGGTTTATTAAGGTAGGCTGTGCTTGCACCAACCACTGGGGCCATTTGGCTTTAAAAGAGGGTTGAGCCCCTCTTTTGGGAGACCATACAACAACTTTGAAAGGAGTAAGAAGAAAGACTCATTTGGACCGTGGCTGAAGGTACAGTCTGCCTTACAGCTTCCGCCAGTGAAGGAAGACCAGGATTTCCAAGAGGGAAGCACAATCTCACCACTAAACATCTCCCAGGGAACAGAGGGAGATACAGACCTCAGGTGGCCTGTTCAGCAGCTCCAGAAACGGTACCCAGTCAGCACACAGCATGCCCTGCTAGGTTCTGCAAGCAAGCTTCCTAGGTGGGAAGTGCCACAGAGTCTCTGAACAAAGGACAAGGCAGTTACCTGGAAACACTCTCCTCAGCTTTGGGCCATCCACCTTAAAGGATGACACAAGCCCTGTGAAGAAGCTAGGAGTGCCACAACAAACATCAACCAGCATCCATCTTTTAAGGACATTTTTTCGAGGCAGTCGAGCCCTCGAATCGCGACCGGCTGCACCACTGACTGTTGTCACGCTGCAGTCACTAAAGCTGTCCGAGATGCCTTGACCAGCATTCCAGATCCACCAAGCAGCACAGAGACAATGGTTCTTGACCTCGAGCTGCCGTGTCGTGTAGGTCAGCCTGCAGCCATCAGTCTAGCCTTGCTTGCCAAACTTCCTGCCACCTGATACCTGCAGCAGTCTCCCATCTTGAACTCTGTCGCAGGAGCTGCAAAGTGTCCTGGTAATGACTCGCTGCTGTTGCGCATCAAGACCATCTCAAGCACCAGGTGCATTGTAGTTCTGTACACATGGTCCTTCCCCCAAATCTCCTAGTGACATTTATGACCCCTTGTTCCCTTGGTGCTGAAACCAAAAAAACCTTGAACAGTTAAGACTCATTGCTTTACCCTCTACCCTCCTGCCAGTATCCAGAGTGCATCCCTTTCCTTCGTGAAACTGTCTGTCCTCTGTGTTCCTTTACAAGGTAGGTTGTATTTTGTAGTGTGCTAGAAATGTCTGTTGTCATAATAATGAAGTCGATATTTTTATACAATCTTGGCTGAACAGTTCCTTTTATCATTGGGTAATAATTGTATTTTCGCTGTGTTGAAACTAGCCAACGATCCATGACTTTGCGGAGATAAGGCTGCCATTCTGTCCACATTACCAAAATCGGACAAGAAGGTTTTTAATTTACTTGTGTTTCCAATATGTTTGGATCCCTTCTGGTATACTAGAGGTGTGAGGCTGATTGATGGTTTAGAAATCAATATTCATCCCTGGACCACTGTTCCCCCGGAAGTTGATTTTTCACATTCTTACTTACCTTATTTGTTTCCTTCGTTTGTCTCACTCCTGTACCTCACTTACCCTATTACAACATGGCGCTCTACTCTTCTCTTTCATTATCCATCGACTATTTGACACGTCATTGTCCACTTTGTTAACATTGCTTTCCAACTGTCTTGTTCCTACTTCTGCTCCCTCCTTGTCTCAATGGCTTGCTATTTTACCATTCTCCCACCTTTTGCTGAATCGTTCTCTTTCTTTCCTTCTTTTTTCTTTCCTTCTTTTTTTCTTTCTTTCTTTCTTTCTTTCTTTCTTTCTTTCTTTCTTTCTTTCTTTCTTTCTTTCTTTCTTTCTTTCTTTCTTTCTTTCTTTCTTTCTTTCTTTCTTTCTTTCTCCCTTTCTTTCTCTCTTTCTTTCTCCCTTTCTTTCTCTTCCGCATCATCTCCTTCTTTCTTACCCTCTTTCTTCATGTGGCTAACATTATTTGTTTTGTTTCTTGATTTCTTTCTTTTCCTTTCTCGGCTCTTCTGCTACTGCCTTCCATGCTGCTCCTCTTCTATTTTTTCACTTTGTCATTTTCGGTGCTTCTCTTTACCTCACTACACCTTAATGCAGAGGTCTTCAAACTATGGGTTTGGCTCACATGGTCAGACTGGACCATAAAACGGTCTTAGGCACTAATGAAAGAATGGCCAGCAGTTGTAAGTGGATATTCAGTCCTTTAGTCACAGGCTGTTTGAATAGCACCCAAGGGGTTGTTTTTTGTTCACATGTAAACAAATTGTGATAGTTAAAGAATATGTATTCAGCATCAATGGTCAAACCTACAAGCTGCATAGTGAAGTAACTCCTCAAACTGGCCCACATTGGCCAAAAAAGTGGGCCATTTTGACTGGCCTACACTAGCATTTTGCATTTCTGGTACAGTCATCGCCCTATTGCCCTATAGGCCAGTCCAAGCCTGCCGGCTCATCCATAATGGGTGAGGGGGTGTCCACCCACTGGCCACCTCACCCATTATGGAGGAGCCGAGGAGACAGCCCAGTGAAAAACTGAGCAGTCCCTCAGCTGCTTTTTCCAGCTGAGGGAGTGCTCCTGGGCTGGCTGAACTGTAAAAGGGAACACTGTTTGCCTTGACAGTTCATCTCCCCAGCCTCACATGATCACTGAGCCATGTAACGCTGGGGGTGTTTTGCTTCGCCAGCCTTGCATAGCTCATTGGAAATGCTGGCTGGGGCACTGCATGTATGTATGTGCAAGGGGGTGCTCCTGCGCCTCCTTGCACATACGGGAAGGGCAACCTGGAGTGGGGCATTTTAGCAACCACGCGCAGGCCCCTGCAGAAGGTACGTTTATGGTGATTTATTTTTTATTTAAATGTGTATGGTTGTGTGTATGCTTGTGTTATGGGACTGCGGTGGGAGCAGGATGGGCGGCAGCACTGGGATAGTGGTGGGAGTAGGGTGGGGAGAGCCCAGGATCTCTACTGGGAGTAGGGTGCGGTGACGGCACGCAAAGGTTCATAGCGAGTTCTACATACTGTCCATCTGGCACTTTTGAGGGGGCCAGGCCTGCCCACACTTTGCTCAGGGGGTCCCAGGCCTAAAAAGTTTGAAGACCACTGCCTTAATGTCAGTTCCGTTTGTCCCATACAAGCCCTCTACACGTCAAGCTGCAACAGGCCAGTCTAAGTCGATCTGACCTCAAATGTGAAGGTTGTCTTAATAACACTATAACGTTTCAGTGGTGACTGAATTATGGGCTCTTTTAAGAACTCCCAAGCATCGGTGAGCTCTGCCGTGGTTCATCTACTGTATTTGGGGCCAGGGGTTGCAGAAAAAGTGGGAAGGATTGTCATTGGATAGCAGACTAGCAAACAATGCCTGCTAAATAACGTATATGTATAGAAGATGTCATTGACTGACAATAATTATTTCACGTGACCCTGGCCTATGCTGGTTGACAATTCTTATGGATCCATTACTTTACAAGCATGAAGTCAATTTTTTTATTTCATCTGAGCTCTTTTGATTTTCTTTTAAATGTAATCGCAGTGAACAAACTGTGTCCAGGAATTTCTCGCAACCCTTCATTTGCCCTACAAGATATAAGAGATTTGGATTAAGGTGTTACTTTTGGATTCAAAAGAATACACGAGGGAGAAGGAAAAGTGTACACCCCAACATCAGCAGTGCTGGCACTAGAGAGTAAGTGCCCGATTTATGGAATGTTTTGCAAGGATCAAAGTGACTTTGCACTGCGCACTCAAACCCTGATTCATGGAACCGTGCAAAGTGTATTTTTGCAGTGCAAAGTCAGTATGAAGTCATCTTTGCAGTGCACAATGACTTTGCACTGACTTTGCACTGCAGAAATACACTTTGCCCAGTTCCATGAATCAGGGTTTGTGTCGGCAGTGCAAATTCACATTGAACCATGAATCCATGAATGGGCGCGTAGGTCGGAGAGACGCTAGGAGATTGTTAAGGAAGAGGGTCTAAAGCGCATGTGTCGAAGATGAAGTAATGCTGTCTATCCACTGGGACACCAGACAGCAGCGGGTATGGAGGTACTACACCCTCTCACAGAGCGTCAACGTGGGTGATGCCGGTGCCAGCAGTTGTGAGCTACAACCCCTAGTTTACATTTTTGACTGCTACTCAGAAGGGATTTTGTATTTTTGTGATTTTTCCCAAAACTTAACTGCTCTGCTCCTTTGTCCCAGCTAAAATAGGACTTGTGGAGACATCTAAAATCGCTGCCCTTCTTGCTGTCAGCCTGGATTAGGGTTTTCACTTGTCATCGCCAATGGCTCCTGCACCGCCGCTTCTTCTGCCTCTATGTTGCTAAGCGACTGCCTTCCTTTTGCTAGGAGAGTATTAAGTCATTGTCCCATTGAGCTAGAGATAGATATATGGACTTTAATTTAGGCTTCACCCTCTGTTCTTTTCTGCTTTATCATTATTACTCGTGCTCCCCCGTAGGTTAAAGTGCAGTCCTTACCACTCCCTCTGATCTTTGCATTGTTAGCTTTCTGTAACACAGCCGAGAGCGCTGGGACCCGGCTCGGGCAGACTCCACTGTTGGCATTCCACGTGTCTTAGGTCCTCAGCATCACTGTGCAATTAGTGAGCCCCCACCCACACAGCCGCTACCACCTCCCTAACACACTCGCTGAAACGGATGAAGCCTTGGCATGGCTTGTCAATGCCTGTGTACAATGGTTTACAAATCATGAAAATATGTATATATATATATATATATATATATATATATATATATATATATATATATATATATATATATATATATATATATATATATACATATATATATATATATATATATATGTATATATATATGTATATATATTAATTGCAGTATTCAAAATCGAAGAATGCCTACAGTAGAGATACATGGTTGTAGATGTAAGGGGCAGGTGACTTGTGCTGCAACTCTTTCAATGTGAAACATGAGAATGCGTCTGGATTGACAAAAGTTTGCACAGGGTCATGAAATGTTCAATCACGCGTTCCTATTCACGCATCTTATTTCAAGGTGAATACGGGCAAAGGCAGAGCATTGCTAATGCGTTTTACGTATTGGTGCAGTTATGCGTTTAAATTGCGGACAAAGGGTTGTTCAGTACTTGCTGCAAGAAAAATAGGTGCCACCTTAGAGGACATGTAGGTTTTCCGTTTAACAGCAGGTGCGCAGAGAGAAAATCCACAAGCCGGGACTTTGCACACATTTTCTATGCATCGTCGGAAATGCGCATTTCCCTTGAGCATTACCAACTGTTTCATGGAAGACATCCGTCACTTCAGGATGAATGCCAAAGGTACACATGTGCAAAGGATGTCCCGCAAACGCCAATCAAAACGGCAGCAAAGGGCAGTTTCAACGGCGCACCGCAAACACAACGTCACAGAGGCTGATGTAGACCTGTTGGCTGCATGCAACGAGGACCATCAAGGTGACAATGTCAACGTTCAGTTGGACAGAACCAAAGGGGCGCCACCAAGGGGTGGCCAGGGGGGGGCATGGACACCCTTATAAAAATGCTGGCCCCCCCTATCGGCCACCCCACGAAAAAGCACCAAAAAAATACTTTTTTTTTTCGCACTGAACTGTGCATTGCCAATAATAAAATGCCTAGTTCAGTGTTTTTTGTTGCTGCGGCCCGCAAGGACTGGAGTCAGAGCCACGTATGATGATGCCCCTGCCCCTCATTGATTGCACATGCTCAGTGGACCCAGCGCGAGCGTGTGCATTTCTACTTTTGCAACGCTCATGCTTCCAGGCTGTGTAAGCCACAGGTCTGCCTGCCCGCCCGGCCCGGTTGGGAGGAAACCTGCGAGCGAGCCTCCAAAGACTGCAGCTCGGGGCCTAGCAGAGACAATGGCACTTCTGTTGACATTTTCAATGACCATCTGTGAGTATCTACGGCTCTGCGACAACATTTTGACTGAGGATTTTCTGACGTGGGCATCAAGGAGATGAAAATGTGCTATAATCAGAGAGAATTGTGATTAGATTATTGAAAAGATATATCAGGTATGCCTTCATCCAGCATTATCTAAATAGAGATTTACTGTACGCAGGCAGCAGCAAACAACCTCTGCCATGGTGGACACTGTGTTCTAGGTACTGACATGTTCATTCGAAATCATCAGGAATCGGGATTAACAAGGGGCAAGTGAAACAGTGTAATCAACCAAAACCCCAGCAGAAAATCTAATGCAGCACTGCAGCTCGTCACAGCCTTGTGATTTACACAATGAGACCCCAAACTGACGGAACAATGGAGGGAGGCTAGTGGGGGGCTGGAGGGCATATGTCTCCAAAATGCCCAGGCAGGCATTGAAGTCTGTATCATTGCTGACAGTGTGTGGAGACAATACAACGGTAGACATTAATTTAAACGTTTCTTTGTGTGATTTACTTTTTAGGAGCTGTCAAATCTGATCACTCTATTTGTCTTTCTGAACAACATATGCATCATCTTATGATTCATTGATGTGTGTTTGGTTATTTAAAGTACTGCACAGTAGGATAAATGCAACGCTGTGGAGCAGAATTCAACCTGTTGCTCTATTAGTGTTTTCAGTTGAAATCGGGCAGTTGTTGCTTTAGAATTCAGTCATTATATGAACATAGCAATATTAGGATTAATTCACATTTCCGTACTGCATATTTGGTTCGGAAATGTTCAGTGTTGGGAACATACACTTGCATCCATCTCACCATTTGAGTCCACTGTGCGGGTGAAACTGCAGATTTTGTTTTCGGCGAGTGTGGGGATTGGGGTTATTTGGTAGTTAAGGGGACTAGCGGGCGAGTGACGTGAGTCCATGACGGGTGTAGACCAGGGGGAGCGAAAGATTAATGTGAAGTGTTGAGCGGGGACGAGCCTGGAGGGTCTGGCCTCACTCTTGGGCCCAACACGATCCAAGCCTGGCAAAAGGATGCTACAAAAAGGGGACCTGTGTCAGGGTCAAAAAAAGGGACTGTGAGTAAGGAAAGGAATTGTTGCAATAAAAGAGGCTAAAGAGATGTGGGTGCTACAAAAGCTACTGGGGTGAAAAAAGGGGCTAATGGGAGAGAGAAAATGGGATAAACAGTACTGGGGCAACACAACTGTCTAAAGGGTGCTGGGGCAACAAGGGACAAGCACAGGGGAAGAAGGGGGCAAATAAGAAGTGCTAAGGGCAACAACAAAGGACTAAACAGGACTGGTGGGCAATAATTGGTTAATAGGTTTGGGGCTACAAAAGGGGCATGAACAGGCGCTAAAGCGTGATGGGAGAACAAAAGAGTTTGGGGGCAACAAAATGGGGCTAAAGGGGGCAAGAACATGGATTAAAGGGACCATGTGTGGTTGCATGTGTCTGAATGTCTCCATATCTCTGTATCTGGGGAGGGGCATTGGAGCATGCAGATTTTTTTACAAGAGCATGGCATGTTTTACTGCCGTTTTTGGGCAAAGGAAAGCCAACTTGAGTGTTTTTATGTGATGGTGGGGTTGAAGTGGGGGTAGGGTGGGGAGAGTACTACAGTGGGGATGGCCTGACTGGGTCTTACTGTGGCATGGAATGTTGTACTTGCATTAAGGTCAAAGGCAACATAATAAGTGTTCTTACATGGGGAGCGCATGTTTCCTTATTTTGACGTGGGTCTTTATTTTTCTGGTGTTTAAGGTCAAAGGCAATATACATATTCTTACAAGGGGGGAATATAACATGATGCGTGCAACATGTATATGGGGGATTTGTGTGATGAAATGCTATTTATATTGTGCTTTCGCCAAAGCGATGTACAGAGAACAATTTACATTAAATGTATCACCCAGCCGAAGTTTGCATTCATTTATTGAGCTTTATATATTTATTGCATTTGTTGACATCGCCCAATCCTGTAAGTATCACGACGGTTGTACAACTTGGTGAGCAGGGAAAACAGTACAGTACACGGTAAGAGAGAGGTAACAAGGTGGAAAAGCAACATAATAGTGCAAGGTCTGTAGAGGAGGGTGGTGATCAGAGGTCACTTTGAAGTATGAAAGGCAGAGTTGGCCTTGCCAGGATTTGAACCTGCGAATCACACTCGGATTACAAGCATGAGCTCAGGCTGCTGAGCTATCTTACCGGGTAGCCAGCAAGAGCATGTTTTCTTTCTGTGGCAACATAAGTATTCTTACATTGGGGTGGGGGCATTCGTGCCGCCTGAAAGGCTATGTTTTTTTACTGTGGCATGACATTTTTTACTGCCGTTAATACATGATGAGTATTCTTATATGTGGAGTGGGGGATTTGTGTTGCCAGCAAGGATATATTTTCTTACTGTGGCATGGCTTTTTTTCACTGGCATTAAGCCAAAGCCATCAGGAGTATGTTCTTACATTGGGATACTGGCATGAATTGGGAGAGCTAGCATAAACATGCTTTGTTATAGCATTGGTACTGTCATTATGGACAAAGCAAACATAAGTTTTTTCCTATGTGGGAATAGTGGCATATATAGTTGCACCAGAATGGACATGTGTGAGCACAATAAATATGAAAATGTTTTTTTACACTTGCAGAGTACTGGCAGATAGTGGACAAAGGCATCATGAAAATATGTTTGAAAATGCTCCTCTGCATTGTTGATGACTTGGCAGCTAACATACTTGTTATGTCTTAACCTACAAAACCGATTGTAAACTGTGTGTTTTCACCTAATTTATCACAGTGTATTGTAAAATGCACTATTTTTACTCAATATTTAAAACCTTTTCTCAAGGGGACAGACCCCCTTGATTGGTTCGCCCTCTCTCACTACTCTCTGTCACTCCCATGCATTGGGCTGGGGGCAGAACAAGTGCCCTCCCTTACGCAGGCTCTTCTTAATGTGGGCTCTACTACATTAGCTCCAGGCCCTCCTTGTTACACAATCGCCTCTGGTGAGTTGGGGTGAAAGATGGATCTAATGGGCCAAAGGAAGGCATGATTTCTACTCAGACTCCTGGGCTTAGGGAGGGTGCATTTAAATGAGGGGGTTCAGTAGCGCAATAGGTTTAATGTCCTGTCTCACTAACAGTTTTCAAAACTGCCATCCAGCCCTGCCAAAATGTTGAGGCTGGATCCACCCCTGGGTGGCACCCTGTGTGCCACCCCAAGATTTCCTGTGGCCTCATCAGGCCACCCACATGAAAAATGTCTCGGGGCACCACTGCAGAACCAGTATAGCAGAATGCAGCGCCTTCTGGAAAGAAATTACCCAGAACAACAGTGCCCTGGTCCTCTATGCCCACAGTGCCAAAGGTGTGATGAAACGGTTCAGGAGTGGCCTGCAGAACGAGCGATGGGGCCCCACCTTGCAGGAGCCACTGTAAATTGTGGAGGAGTCAAGCCAGCCCAGTGAAAGCACGTAATACTCCCTCATCTGTTTGCTTCAGCTGAGGGAGGACAACTGGCCTGACCTGGACTGACAAACGTAAGGGGTATGTTCCCCTTCCATACTTCTGTTCACCAGTTTGCATGTCCAATGGACCATGCAAGGCTGGGGGTGTTTTGCTAACCCAGTCTTGCATTGCCTATCGGAACTGCAAGCTGGGGAGCTGCACCTCTAAATGTGCGTAGGGGCGGCTCCTGTGTGATTTTGGCAGAGGAAGGGAGTTGATATTTTGTACTAGGCCTCTATGATAACAGAAGCAGAATAAGTGTTATTATGTGGCTAGATTGGCGTTTTGGTGCAGCCAGTCTAACCATTTTTTACTATAGCATTGCATTTTTTATATTTTTTACTGGCCATCTGTGATAAAGTAAGCACAATACGTGTTATTATGTGGCAAATCAACAATAATAAGTGATATTACGTGTCTAGACTGTTCTGCATTGTTGCAGCCAGTTTCAACATGTCTCTTATTGTGGCCAGGCGTTTTTAAGCCATTGGGAGCATGTTCCGATGTGGGATACTAGCATATATTTGCAGAGACAGCTAGGACATGTTTTCCTATAGTATCCTTACTGGCATTATGTGCAAATTAAACATAAGTATGTTCTTTTATGGGAATACTCTCACATAATGGTGCAGCCAGCATGGGAATGTTTGGGCACAGCCAGCTTGAATATGTTTTTTATACTGGCATATTCTGGCAAAAGGCATTCTGAAAATTCACCGTGAAAATATCATGTGCTCTCTTGGTGACTTGCATCCATTGGAAATGTTTTGAGTCAAACGATAAAATCAATTGCAGACTGCCTAGAGTTTTACAATTTCTTCACAGAATGTGTGCTGTATAATGTACCATTTTAACAGATTATTTAAAAAAAATATCTTGGAGGGGGAACCCACCCAAACCGTACTTGGTTGGTATGGGCTCCCACGCAACGCTCTGTCATTTTCTCATATTTATGGCAATATTTACACCTCTTCAAAAAAAAAAAAAATAATAATTCCCCAGCCATCACTGAAAAGCAGGCATTGTCATGCATTACATTTAGGAAAAGGTGGCCCAGGCAAGGAGACATATCACTGCCACAGAACGAGGGCCAATGGGTGCACACAACCTTGATATAAGTGGAGAAGGTTGTGGCTGTCGGAATCTCCACCACTTCTCTGCCTACATTTGGAGAAGTGTACACTGCACCGTAATCCACGAAGTACACACATGACGTTGCAGGCGCCAACACTGCCAGAATGTATAAGGCATGAGAAATGAAAGTGGAAGACATACATAAATCACAATTGTATGACACATTCAATATCTTGAAAGAATAACCCATTAAATTGATGCCCAATCATCACATTTGCATAATATTAACATTATGTTAATGGCTGCTATCTAACTTGTCACCTCCATCGAGAATGTCAATCGCATCATCTACTCCTGTACGCATGTTTCCATATTAGATTAGGAAAAGATTGCAGGCACATTCAATTCCACCAGTTCATAACCAAAGGGATGACATTTTTCCTATTGAATATGGCATTCACAAAAATAATAAACGTATTTCCATTCTGGAAATGGTATGCTCAAAATACTCTGTTATAATAGGTTCTATGCCATATTTACTTTTCAAATTCTCTGAGAGCATTTAATAAAAAACCGTCTGTTACCTTACAGTTTTCAAACCATATGCTTTAATATCCATATTAATAGATGTCAGATAAATATATCTTTTTGAGCACATTTTGACATTCTATCAGATATGCAATATATTGTCAAAACTAGCTGCCAGTCTAGCTCTCTCCCTCTCCCTCTCTCTCTCTCTCTCTCTCTCTCGCTCTCTCTCTCTCTCTCTCTCTCTCTCTCTCTCTCTCTCTCTCTCTCTCTCTCTCTTTCTCTCTCACTCTCCATCTCTCTCTTTCATTTTCTCTTTCTCTTCCTCTCTCTCTCTCTCTCTCTCTCTTTTTCTCTCTCTCTCGCTCTATCTCTCCCCCGTCCTCTCTCTCTCTCTGTTACTCTATTTCTCCATCTTTGTCTGTCTCACTTTGTGGGTGTCTCTTTTCATGTGGGTGACAGTGCCATTGTGAGATACACATTTGCTAGAGCCACCACAGGCATCGCTGACAGCTGTGCAGCCAGAGAGATAAACACTGATGGGCCCGTTTCATGGAATTATTTGCACGGTTCAAAGTGACTTTGCACTGCTGAAAAGTTGCTTTGCACTGCCGACACACATCCTGATTCATGGAACTGTGCAAAGTGTATTTTTGCAGGGCAAAGTCAGTGCACAATTCAGTGCATAGTAATTTTTGCTGTATAAAATGACTTTGCCCTGCAGAAATACAATTTGCACAGTTCCATGAATCAGGGTTTGTGTCTGCAGTGCAAAGTGACTATGAAACGTGCAAACAATTCCATGAATCAGGGCAGATATCTTTACGTGGGAGAGGGCTGTGTTTAAATTTATTTGAATATATATATATATATATATATATATATATATATATATATATATATATATATATATATATATATATATATATTCAAATAAATAAGTATAGTTGCAAGGACATTAAGGCATCAAACCCCTGGAAATGCAGCTAAATCCATCTTAACACACAGTCCCTTCTCCCTTTCCATGGTGGCCATTAAAACAAATGTAAAAAAAGTAAACCAAAAGAAATGCCCACCATGGAAAGGGTCCATGGCAGCTAGTCAGGGAAAGCCACCATGGAGGCTCGGAGCCTTCTCAGGCAGGTAAGGCCAAGGCGAGGGCCAATGAGCTTTCATTTTACAAGCTCATTCATCCTTGCTGGGTACTAATTTAAAATAAACCGAGTACATTGCCAGAAGATGTACAAACTTCTCAAGGTCAAAGGCCATGTCTAGTGACCTATTTATATGTTAGGATATATAGTGGGCACAGCCAAAGATTGGGGCCAGTGGCTAGTATTGTTGTTAAGTCCAGGGCTAGTGCCTAATTCGGTTGAAAGCTGTATCCACTTTTAAGGCCACCATCTATGGTTGGCAGCCTGTTAGTGCACATGGATGATGGTTGTGACCCCTATCCATAGCTGAAAGCCATGCTTAATGCCAGTTATTGTTGTAATGGAATTAGTGATGTCACCAGTGATGTGATCTGTGATGTCACTATTGTGATCGTAGTGTGCGCAACATGGGGCGTGAAATTAATGTGGCTTTAGCTGAATTTATAGGGTTTTGTTGCATTACATTCTCACCTTAACATCCTTGCAACATCCTTGCAACTAAAGTTATTTCCTTTAATTTCAAGGGTCTTGTTACAATGTATTGCTCACCTCAGCATACCTGCAACTAAAGTTGTTTTCCTTGAATTGCAAGGGTTTCGTTATTCCATACATACTTAACATTAATGATACAGACAATTAGAATAAATAAAGCAATGTATTATGTATATAAAACAAAACAAAACGCAATTGTGCAACCACATTCCCCTCAAATAAAACTGTTGTTACAAAACACGTGGTTGCATATGTACTTAACTTTTAAAGGTATTTACATATATATGTACTGTTCATGAAGAGTTATTAAAGTTTTCCAGTAACTGTGTAGAAAGACTACTCTCAATATATTTTAAAATATATATGTACACGACTACTCCCATATATATGTAATCCATTGCCTCCCAGGAAGAGAGCAACAGTATTGAAATCCACTGCTGACAGGTGGCGCTTCTTTAAAATCAAAGAGCACTGTTTCAGAAAAGAGGCGGAGGAGGTATTTTGCACATTCAGCAACAAACCTCTACGCTGTTACCCTTCCACTGTTTCGTCTCAAAGCCATGAAGCATCTATTATGATTAATCATCTAGTGCGAGTCTACTGGGATGACGTCGATGATGACTATCAGAAATGACACAAACATCACAAAAGAAAAATCCATGGGTCCCATTCCTTTTGTAGATGAAGATCAGCACCACCTGCAGTACCTCCATCCAACAGTGCAACAACATCACCAACTGCAAATGAAGCCTTAACTTCATCAGCAGTGCCAAGTGCACAGCCTCCTATTTTACCCAGTCCCGATATTTCCATGGTGCAAGTCATGTGTAGGCGATGCCTCGAATGGGTAGCCAAGGGAGGTGCCACATTTCAGGAATGGGAGGGGTCAATCACCGAACACCAGATTACCTGTCATCCTTAATTTCTTTTTTTAAGTGGCAATTTCCCCTCTTCCCCACTTTCAATGTCCTTTCACAAAGACTAGGAACATCAGTAATGAAAACCCATCTAGTGTGAATCCACTGCATAGATGTGAATGATGCCTATCAGAAATCACACGGACACCACAAAATAAAAATGCATGATGCTCATGCATTACATGCCCAAAAATCAGCACCACCTCCAGCACCTGCATCCACCAATACAACATCACCAACACTGAAAAAGGCCTCAACTTCTGCAGCAGTGTCAGCTGCACTTTTCCAATGGTACCAGCTGCTCCGTCTCCAAAGGTGCCACTATGTTCTGAATATAGGTTGAACATTCACAGGAGTTAATTGTACAACATCTAGTGAGAGTCCACTGGGATGATCAGATCAATACAGCTACAATAAAATACACTCAAAATAATGACTAAAATATGCTTGCAAACCACCATCAATTCCACTACCTCACCAAACACACTAAACACCTAAGAGTACTGCATACCTGAGAGTCCATTACAATTACAAAAAAATACAATCAAATAAACCTTTCAACCTCACAAAATAAAATACAAAAACTTAATGCATGCTCATAAATGGCATCATTGACAAATCTAATTGTATATTTCTAAACATTGAAAAATTCATTACAAACATGCCACACAATCAAAAGAGATGACAACAATCATAATGCGCAACTAATAGCAGTGGTAAATACAACTAACAGACACAAGACTACAAATAAACCTTCACAAATTAAAACATTTATTAACACATACTTTTACACCAGTCACACTCATGCCACCTCGACAGTGAGAGTTCTGGAATCAAAAGGATAAAACTGGAGAAAATGGTGGCTTTTTCACTTCCCAAAATGAATACCAAAACAGAGGACTATATACTAATAAAACTACTAAAATGGATGACCCATTTTCCCAACAAACTATCACAGACAGCTACACAAATAGAAAAGTACCAACATCCAATAACAAAGAATGAAACTGACAGACATCTATTTTCTCCCCACCTGGCATCTTTCATAGCTGCAGCTATTTGACACAGCTACTGATCTTGGCTTGCAAACGCGGCTATCTGTACATTTTTCTGCAGGCCCCAAATCAGACTAAAGAGGCCTTCAAACCTTCAAATCAAATAAGTGAACAACTAGGTACATAAACTAATACACACAAATACAATGCTGTACTGTATCATCCACATAAAAATATGATTATTGAACTGAAAATGTATATCTATAGATGCATCTTTAAATATACACTCAGGTCCAGCCACAACAAATAAAACACAGAATAATATCTATGCCCCTAAACACATGCTTTTTCATAGCCACAGTTATACAAAAAAGCCCCTCCTGGACGTTTGCTGATGACCGCGGCTAATCGCAAAAAACGACAGGTTCAAAATTGCATTTCCACTCCACCAATCTCCAAAAACTGTCTCCAACATGCCTACCAGCTCGTCTCCACTCCTCATAAACCTCCTCCTCTCCCCTAGTCTCTCACAGTCCCCCACTCAATGCATCTATGATGCTACTTCACCCAAAATTTCAGATAGCTGTGGCTAACACATGTCCACAAACACACAACATGTAATTTGCCCAAATATAGATGTGGCTGCAGGGTGGTGGGGGCGTGGGCAATGCCACACAGCATGATCAACCAATTAGAAGCTACAACACACCACATCATGCATACCCTGCTCATACAATTTACGAGAAAATCACACTAGGAATCCTTTAACTGGCAACAGAGAAATATTACAGATAACATGGCTTTTTGTGAGAAACTAAATATTAACATGGACCTATGTTTGAGAGACTTTATAATTAAATGGTTTGGATTGTGGGGAATACATTGGTTCCCAGTATTTCCAAAATTGTTAAGTCTGAGAAGTAGAGAGCATCCTGGCGTCATACTAATTCATTGTGGAGAATGTACAAGGGGATTCCCTTACTTAATGATAAAACAAGACATGGGAAAACTAATGGAACTATTTCCTCACACCATCTTTATTATTTCCAATCCCACTCAAAGACAAAAATGGAGATGGTCCACCAGATTTAATGGTAAAATTGAGAAATCCCAGAAAAATGTTAATAAAGCAGTTCAACCAGGCGATGAAGCTAATGCAGTGCTCTTTAATAACAACATAACAGTACTCCTGATGTGCTAAATTTCTACACTGAGTGTACCCCAAAACAGTGCTTTAAGGACCACTCATCATACATAAATACACAAATACAATAAATAACAAAAACATTTTTTTATAATACCCACAGCTGCAGTTCATTGACTTTTAACATCACCGCTGCAATAAAAAGCCAGTTGAAAGGGGCACTGACTTCACATTTTATACTACAATCCAACTTAAATGATCAATACAGTAGTAAAGTAACTGAAAAATAAGAAAGAATAGAAAAATACATGACCATAAACTAGATTTGAAAACATTTCACAGCCATGCAATATAAAATATAGCCGCAAATACAGAACTAGTCCTACCTTCGGATATCCGTAGTCCTTCGTAGCCTCGCGTATAGCCTTTAATATCGGCAAAACAACCAACAAAACAATTGCTTCCCTGCCCTCCCAGGCCATCATCACCAACTGCCCCCCTCATCTGTGCCAGCTCCCCCCACTCCTCAGATGGCCTCCTCCCCTCCCCTGCCCTCTCCCTTTCACCCCAGAACACACAATGGTTCTTTGACTCAGTTTGCTTTCAGATATCAGTTATTCCTTGTTACAGCCGAGGCTACAGAAAGCTTTGTGTTGCAAACTCCGTCCCTTGACCCCCTCCAACTCCAAAATGTCAGTGCCCTCTAGCCATCCCCTCACCTTTACCCTGATGGCATTTGTATGTTTATTGACCTTTCTATAGCATTTTCCTGTGTTTCATTTTTCTATAACCTTGGCTATAGCCGCAAATATCTCTCGCATTGAGAGAAAAACAAGATGGTGGTTGTTTCCTTTCTGAAAACCATGATCCTACAATGCACATTGGGAGCTATCTTTACTTTTGGGGGGGGAGGGGACACCACCTTCTCCGTCAAATGTTTAAATAAATTCTGCACAGAATAACTCCAAACCATACATGGCGTGCAAGTCAATGCTTCGCCCCAAGTTGTTTCAGACCTGTTCCAAATCCCTCCAGCGGTTTGGGCTGTGTGCTGTGGCAAAAAGTGACCCTTTTTGTCTATGGGAAAATGAATGGGAAGTAGGCCGCACTTTTGGAAAAATATTTGTTGAGGCTTAATACATTTTTTCTCTTTTAACATATATTTGCAGCATGGGGAGGCCCGCAGACTTTTAATCACTTACACAATTTTAGTCAAATCTGTTAGTCGAATCATAAGTTATTAACAATAGAATATTAAGGGGTTCCTATGTGTCTCTGACTCACCTTAACTATAGGGTGGCTATCACCACCCTATAATATACATGAATATGTATCAAATCCATAGAACTGATGCATACGCATCCTGCTAGTGAACTCCATTAACTCGTAACAATCAAATGCAGAAGAAAAATTGCTGATGCTAATTCCAAACAAAGTCCTTTATTAACAGAAATTCCCATGTCCACGGAGGTAGAATCAGCAAAAAAATTATGCATTTCGCTACACATTTGTAGCTTGCTCACATACCTATATGTGTTACACGGCCTGCAGTAGCGACTGTCTGGTTATGGTTAAGATGCAAAGCCCATAGAAGAGCACTTTTTGGGGTGGCTTATAACTTTGGCGCCATTCAATGATTGCCCTGATTTGTAACGTCAATTGTATATTTTGTATATTTTTTTGTTCTCAATCTGTTGTTACCATTGTGATGATATGTCATACCTGTAATTTGTCTGCCAAGATATGCGCCCGGTTGCCCTTGGGCCTGGTCTGCGCTATATAAATAAAACAAATACAAATACCTTGGAAACATTGGATATGGCCACCTCTGAAAGATTATGCAAAGTTTGGTGCAGTTTCGTCAAGGTGGGGCAACGTTACAGGGGGTTCCCAAAACTTTTCAAATCCTCATAAACATAATGGTGAAAAGATTTTTATCATGCTTAGAGTCCAAACCGCTGTATGGATTTGCACCAAACTTGCGTGAGGAGTGGCGGCTTGGTCCCAAAGGTTTGCGTTTGTCAATTTGATGTAAATCCATCCAGTAGCCTCTTTTTAAACGGTCAAAAAGAAATTAATGATATCTGGGTCCGGTCTGCAGACTCACTTCCTGATTCGGTATTTGCTGACACTTCTGGACCAATCGGAGAGCCACGTGACATTCGTAGACATCATACGTGCCTGTTGATTGTTCAATTGAAAACATGAGGCCCATCAAAACTTTTGAAACATACACCATGTTGGATTTGCGAACTGCGTCCATAGTCCGTCATGTGATGTCATCTTTGATGTCCTGGGTGCTAGTGTTAGCAGTGTAGTAGCCACCTCTTACAACTGTAAATTAAGTGATCTAAGTTGTCAATTCCTCACCACTAAGAATTGTACCACAATAGCTAGGGCACTAATATTATACAAATTGGATTATTGCAACATACTCCTACAAGGTACCTCCAACGCCAATCTACAACTTATGCAAAACCAAGCATTACGAGCAGCCCTAGTACAAAAAAGTCCAACCACATCTCTAACATCAGAAGGGAGACCCATTGGTTACCTATCAAGGCTAGAATTATATTTAAAGCATTGTACCTTACCCATAAATGTATTGCAAAAAAAGCACCCATCTATATCAACAATGCAATTACCAAAAAAGAACCCAATAGAATGCTTAGATCCAACAACAACTCACTTCTCATGATACCCCGATAAAAAAGCTCCAGAGCTGGGGTGAGACATTTCCCAGTCATGACCCTAAAGATTGGAACACCTTTCCTCTAAACATCAAAAAGAAGACTCCTTCCAATGTTTAAAAAAACTATTAAAAACTTGGCTCTTCAACCAATTCTAGACAGGTCATTATTAACTAACAAGAGAGGGCTACAGTCCTCCTCAGAATGAGACCAATCAAATGAGCATCACTATTCTGACTATGTAACCTAGAAAATATAGCCCATGTAATTACAACTACTGTGTCTATATTATGGAATCTGCCGTTGTTACTATTTGTATGTACCTTGTATGCTGGCAATTTTTACTTAGGATGTCTGTAACTATGCTGTGATACCTCAGGGTTTGGGCGTAAAACAAATGCAATAAATAAATGTCGGTAGCACGAGTTATGGTTGCATAGCTTACCATAACTGGCAAATGTCTTAGGTTTTTCAATTTTACTAGTAACCATAACGTCCCTTTAATACATTTTTCCCTGAATTTGATAGTTTGTGTATTAGTGCAACTTAAACATAAAGTCCCTAAACAAAGTTTTTTCACTGAATTTCATAGGTTTTATTAGTGCATCTTAACCATAACATCCCTTTAACAAAGTATTTTTCTGTGTATATATTTATATATTTATATGTATACAGTTCCGTTTTTACTTAAAATACTTGATCGTGCAGCTTATCTGCAGATCAAAAAACACTTGGAAGACAACAATCCTCTAGGTTTAAGACAATCAGGATTCAGACCAGGCCATGGTACTGAAACGGCCCTACTCGATCTGAAAACACAAATGGACCAACATAAAGACAAAGAAGAACTCTGCGTTCTTCTGCTGTTAGATCTATCAGCAGCATTTGATTTGTTCAATCATGATATCTTGTGCCAACACCTCGAAACGGCAGCCCAATTCTCCCCAGACTCCATCGAATGGGTCAAATTATTTCTATCCAATAGGACTATGAGGGTCTTCTCGGACACATCAGCCACCTGCCCTGTTCCGGTGACCTCCGGTGTACCGTAAGGATCGTGTGTCTCACCCGCAATTTACAACCCATTCACCAAGCTCCTGTTTCAAAGATAAAATGGTTATCTTGTATACCAACTATGCGGATGATACGCAAATACTCATACTGTTCACAGGACGGTATGATACAGACTCTAAAAATCTAAACAACACATATCTTGCAATCCAAGCTTTAATGGCCCTTAACGAATTATGCCTCAATGATGATAAAACCGAGCTTATACTCATCAGAAACAAAACGAAACTCAGCAACCTCCCACCGCTCTACAATTCCTTCATCATTGATGGTAACACCATCCCGGTTGCTAATGAAATAAAAACCCTAGGGTCTATATTGATTCGTCCATCACACTGAATAGACAGGTTAATGCTGTTGTTTCCCTAGCAGCATGCACGGCTAAATTAATAAGAGCTAGCCACCCCTTCCTCTCTACGGAAAACACTATCACCCTGGCTAGGGCCTTGATACTTTCCAGGATTGATTATTGTAACTCTCTCCGTGCTGGAACCAGCACTAGAAACATTAAAAAATTACAAACAGTACAAAACAACACACTAAGAGCTGCATTAAATATCCCAGGCCACAATCACATCTCTACCAGCAGAAGAAACACCCTATGGCTTCCTGTCCACGATAGGATTAAATTTTAAATCCTGACGATGACACACACATGCATTGCAAACAAGGCTCTAAATATCTTAGCAACCACATTTGCAAAGTCATTTCTAACAGACCTACCCGCACTGTGTACTCTAACATGCTCATCATCCCTAGATATAGAAGACAGAAAGCAGGAAGCTTCCCATCAATAGCTCCCAAACTGTGGAACACGCTCCCTCATCAACTGAGAAACAACACTGCATTTTGGTCATTCAGAAAAAACCTAAAAACTCTTCTCTTCAGATTGAACCTCCTGCAATAGTCCCCAAGCTTAGGGTAAGTATGGAGGAGGAAATGTAACAATATAGAAATATGAAAATATAAGTTTGTTTTGGCCCCAAAATTGATTCATTATGTAACTTGTACTGAATTATCTCAAGATTTGCAAGCATGTAACCATATCATTAAGTAGCACACAGCGCCAAGTTGCCTATGGCCTTTGCACTCTTTACACATGTATAAATAAATAAATGTATGTATAATTGCCCTAACTTAGTAATAATAACATTCTAAAATTGTACATTTCTATTGATCACTTTCAGTATACATTTTAGTCATAAAAGAATGTTACTTTTGGTTTACTGAGCAAAGCACATTATCAAAACACAGTAAAACCATATAGATTATTTTCTGGTAGAACGTTATCATTTCAAGATGGGCAGTCTGCTGTACTTGGATTGCCCCGTTTTGAAATAGCCCTACGTGAATGGGGAAGGGAAATAGCACCAGTGTTGGTTCCATTCTACTTTGAATTAAATCAAAAAGCATTTTGTGAAAATAAGAATGCACAAACAACTTTATAGTTGACAAATGTGGTTATGATAAAAGAGTGACATACTAAAATCATTAAGTACATAATGTACAATCTGCTTGGTGTTCATTATTTTATCTCAACACTAATCCATTAAAATGTTGATACTATTGAACTATGTATGCTGATTCAGCCAGTTTAAGGGTTTTCATTTCAGGATAAAATGGTTGTGACATTGGTCACTCCAATTTTATTCAAATCAGAGATATTAGTTCCTTTCCCAGTACACAGAATTTTAGTCAGGTGTCAAGGTAAAAATGTCTGTGCACATGTTCATATCGAATGCACAGACTTCTTAAGAGAATTATATAAATAGGGTAATGCACTTTCTACAAGTTCGCAGTTGGCACTCCTCAAAGCAGACCGTTCAGCTTTTGAGTCCACGCTAAATCATTAATCAGTAAACACAATCGTTAGTTCTGCTTTCCTCTCAATGAATCGCCTCCCTAAAATCAATTAATCGATGATAGAACGCTAATATATGTTCCATGAAAATGATCACCCAAATGATAAACGTTGTGTGATGTGCTCCATTGTATTGTATACTATCTTTGTGAATCAAACCTTAAGAAAAAGCCATATACATTCCTGGCTCAAATACTGGATTTAAGAAAATGTATCCTATTAAAGAAAGATACCCCATAATACAATTTTATATTTGGGAATTCTTTGCCCGGCTTCAACTTTGATCAATTAATGTTATGCTGTGTGATGCTGTGGGATCTATATTGCTTCATGGACTTTACTATGAGTTAATAAATGACTGTATGAAAGGAAAGAATCTGGTACTCAAATCAGAAGGACTTGGAACAAAAATAGAAAATTGGGAAGTACCCTTTTCTATTTTAAGTGTGTTCTTCTCATGCGATGTAATGTAACCTGATCATAAATGCATACCACATTTTTTTTTCCAGAGTAAACAGAAGTTGCCACTCTTTATAAAGCTTCAATAATGTTTACCCCTTTCTCAAGTGCTCTAAAGATAACAAATAGAATATCAATTATCCATGTCCACACATGTCACATACTGGCAAAACGTTAAAATCATACCAAAGTAACCTCAGACTTGTGTGTTCTTGATTAGTCATAGGAATAACAGATTCACAAACACTCTTTGGCCAGGCAATGCTAACTCATTCAAAATGCCACATAAGTGTAATGAATGGCATACTTCATTATACATTCACACAGAGGAGATCAAGTCTTGGATGTCGTAGGCTGACTTGTAAATCAGGAAAACAGACTAACCATAACTCACAATCTAAAATATATAAACACAATTTCTACTATGAAAATGTTTATTTAAATCACAGAAGGTCCTATGAGGTACATTCACAAATTAGATACCCATCTGCTAGAAAATATCCTCATGTAAGTAATCGGGGATCGAGACCACAAATTACGTATGCAAAATGTCTCCCTTTTTATTAGCTGCTTGCCTTCATCTCCCCGTCAAACATTAACCTTCATGGTTTCTGGAAACCAATGGTTTTGTCTGTCACCGTGTGATGATTGGAATTTAAATGTCTGGTGGTACTTGACATACAGTTGAAGTTAAACCACTTTTTTTCTCAATCAATCTGCCTCTCAACAGTTGCTAAGTCTGCCCCACATAGACTTTTTGACAATGGCATTTTAACGGTTCTAAGTAATAACATACTATCAATAATGACCTGGCTGAAAATGAAGCTGTACAAACTACTTTTGCAGTGAATTCATATAAATAGTTTTAAAAAAGACATTTTAAATGAAGAAAGTAACATTTACTAAATGTAGTATTTTACCTTTTTCTTTCTAAACAAACAAATTCTGTGCAAATGCATGTTACAGCATCATTTGCATCGTCCCGGGTATGTGCTTTGCAATACCCTATCACCCTTCAATGTACTAGTTTAGCTCTCCTGATGGTTGGAATGTTATATGGCAAAATTGTGAAATTTGGTACACATGGGGCCTCATTACGACTCAGGCGGTAAGGGTTTTACGGCGGCGTTAACAGCGCCGACCCTTACCGCCTGAGTACGAGGTCCCTTAGCGCCATGGCGGACTTAACACCTGCTTTTAGCAGGTGTTAAAATCCATGGCGCTAAGGGACCATGGAGTTAATTACGCCACCGTAATTTACGGTGGCGTAATTAACGCCTTCCCCACTCCCATTATGCCCTATGGGGCAAAAATGGGAATGGGGAAGGGTAAATGGGGATTGGGGACTTACCGCCCGCCAAGGTCGGAATGGGGCGGTAAGTCCGCCAACCACCATGGCGTAAACGTAGTTTACGCCATGGTGGTAAAGTCACGGCCCAGGCTGGGTCGTAATGAGGCCTATACTCTATATTTGCATGTTTTTTATTTTAATTTGTATTTATTTAAGAATAGGATGCCATTTCGAACAGGAATGACTTACAAAGGATTCAATAGCAGAGCCATTCCTAGGATAAGGTGCCTTTACAAAAGGGTACTAGCGGTACCACCCAGCATGGCACAGGTCTTTAGCTGCCATACATGTGGCGGTCTGCTATAGCCTTGTATATGTTTTTATTATGTCATATCTTCCTATTTTGGAGAAATCACAAAATCGTCAATCACCCGAAATCGCCTGTGCAGGGAGAATGGGTGGGGTTGGTCAAATTTCACTATCGCCAGTACACCCCAGAATGGTATGGCGGACTTATGTCCTACCTTCCTATTATTGGAAAAGTCGCAAAATCGGCAATCTCCTGAAATCAACCATTCTAATTGCACAGGGCCAGACGCCCGCCCTGTGCAGTTCGAATGGTTGCGGCTGGTCAAATTTCACTATCGTCAGTACACCCTAGACTGGTATGCCAACCTTGACCCAAGATTTCAGCCCACCAACTGTATTGGGGCTGGAGCCAACCCAGAAAATACAAACACACTTTCACAAATTACATAAGAGTATTGTTATATTGAATGGCATATGCCAGGAGGTGAAGGCGTATGAACAGACATCAGCTAAACCAAGCTACGTTGTCCTCTTTTTAGGGGCCGTGTGGGTGAGGAATAAACTATATCAAAACATGCTAGATCCCACAAAAACGGCTTCCTCCCTTTCAGGCTATGAGTCTGTCTATAGCACCTGCCAACTACACGTACACGCTATCCATTCAATATTTAGGTAGGCACACACAATCTTTCAAAAAATAACACATATTTTAATGTCTATCAAATTCATAAAACATGATTATAAACCAAAATAATACATATAAAAGAACCCTGATGGTTCACACGTTAATACATCTTTCCACCATATGATTAAGTATGCATCAAAACACCCTCCGTTATGCTTGTAAAATTAACCATAACATGTGGACACACTTAGTTGTGTGTTCTTACTACAACGTTCTCCTCTTCTTAGGGAAAAACCAATGGGACGATTGACCATAACAGGTGGACACACTTAGTTGTGTGTTCTTACTACAACGTTCTCCTCTTCTTAGGGAAAAACCAATGTGCCAACACTAAACATGTGTTTCTGGAATCTATGTATCATTTTCTAATACAATCAAATTAATTTCCTTTGTATTTCTTCATAGATTCTGTCTTCAGGACACTTTCTCTTTTTTCTCACGCAGTCTTATTAAACGTGTTGCATACTAAGGGCACAATCATGCTCCCGATACAGATCTAGAAAGGTTAAAACAAGACAGACATGGATATCAATATCATGTGTGATTTTGTGTAATGTGTGACATGGCAGTATTGCTACAAACATATTCTATTATTGCTTTTTAGCCCATGGGATTATTTTTACTCAGGCCCTGATCACACCTGGATCTGGACCATCTAAGCACCAAGAACTTGTGTGCTTCCTATCTAAATTCAAATAATTTGTTACTTATTTAAAGTGTGTGCCATATCACTGTGTACACATTGGTGTCTAGTGCAGGATGCAAACACATTGTCCTAAATTCAAAACATTTACAAAAGTCATGCACAATTCTTCTGTACCAATTATCATTTACTTGTTTACTCACTCATGAATGTGCACGAGTACTATCTAAATTCTCTTTTGGTCCATTTCATAATGGCTCTCTTCAAACACCTTGACTTGGAAAAACAGTCTAATGCCACTGGTTTGCTGTAATATATCTGTAAATTAATCACAGCAAAAAGGACCTCCAATTACCATCCAGAATTTGCACCCGTGCCATTATGCTTTTCCCATCTTTTCTAATGCTTACCAAAAACTATAGAGTAAAAGGCATGTTCTTCCTTATTTCGATGCTACATACGCCATGTGTTTTTTTCCCCTGTTCGTGGCTTTCGAAACTGCACGTCATCAAAACCCCTGCAAACAATCACAAATGTTGCGTAAGTATCGCTCTCTTTATCCCTATCGTTTCTCCATCTTCCTATTCTTCAAAACACCTGCAGTTACCTTGATATACGAGCGAGGTGCTTCCAATTCGTTTGCTTCCGCACGGGTACCTTTGCTAGCACGAATGGTTGCGTCTCTCTGTTGAACATATAATCAAAGAGAAAAGCGTATGTACGTGATGACGTCCCTACGTACTCGTCTTGCAACCGCGGGGTGCAGCTGAGACTACTCCAAGCCCAGGTGTTCATGAGTCTTGTAGTCTCTACAAGTATCCGCAGCCTGTGAAAATGTGCGCCTCACCTCGCAAGACCAGGATGCATCCCAGTGAAATTGTGCATCACACCTCGCAAGAACAGGCTGCACCCCAGCAAAATTGCGAGTCCTCCCTCGCAAGCCAGGTTGCACCTTTGTGAAAATGCAGATCCTCCCTCACAAGCCCAGACTGCACCCCAGCAAATTTGTGTGCCTCACCTCGCAAGCCCAGGCTTCACCCCAGGGAAAACGCGGATCCTCCCACGCAAGCCCAGACTGCACCCCAGCAAAAGCGAGGGCCTCACCTAGCAAGCACAGGCTGCACCCTCCAGATTGGTCACTGCCCCCATCCCTCTCACCTTTGACACCCCACCAGGCAGCCCACTACAGGCTGGAAATCCCCCACAGGCAACCCCCTCCAGACTGGACCCGCCCACAGGCAGCCCCCTCCAGACTGGCCACCACCCCACAACCCCCCTCACCTATGACATCCCCCCAGGCAGCCCACTACAGACTGGCCACCATCCCCCAGAACCACTCACCTGTGCCACCCCCTAGGCAGTATCCTCCAGACTGGACACCCACCACAGGCAGCCCCTCCCAGACTGGGCACCACCCCCAGACCCCCTCACCTGTGACAACCCCCCTGGCAGACCGCTCCAGACTGGACACCCCCCGCCCAGGCAGCCAACTCTAGACTGCACACCCAATACAGGCAGCCCCATTCAGACTGGGCACCAACCCCCAGATCCCCTCACTTGTGACATGCTCCAGGAAGCCCCCTCCAGACTGGATACCCCCCACAGGCAGCACCCTCCAAACTGGGCATCAACCCTCAACCCCCCTCACCTGTGACACCCCCCAGGCAGCCCCTTCCAGACTGGGCACCACCACCATCCCCCTCACCTGTGACAACCCCCCAGGCAGCCCACTCCAGACAGGGCACCACCCCCCAGTAACCTTCACTTGTGATACCCCCCAGGCATCCCCCTCCAGACTGGTTACCTCTCACAGGCAGCAAGCTCCAGACTGGATACACCCCACAGGCAGCCCCCTACAGACTGGGCACCCCCCCACAGGAAGCCCACTCCAGACTGGACATCCCCCACAGGCAGCCCCCTCCAGACTGGACAACCTCTAGGCAGCCCCCTCCAGACTGGCACCAACCCCTCAGCCACCCTCACCTGTGACACCCCCTGACAGCACACTCCAGACTGGATACCCCCAGAGGCAGCCCCCTTCAGCTTTTGCAACACCCCCACCCCCTCACCTGTGAAATCCCCCAGGCAGCCCACTCCAGCTTATACACCCCTCACAGACAGCTCCCTCCAAACTGTAGACCCCCACTGGCAGCCCACTCCAGACTGAACACCACCACAGGCAGACCCCCCCCAGACTCAACACACCCCACAGGCATCCCCCTCCAGACTCAACACACCCCACAGGCAGCCCCCTCCAGATTGGACACAACCCACCAGCCCCCCTCTCCTTTGACACCCCCCCAGGTAGCCCCCTTCAGTCTGGACACCACACACCAGCCCCCGTCACCTGTGACACGCCCCCAGGCTGCCCCTGACAGTCTTCCACTATACCAGTGCAATGCATGTCTGCAGCTCACCTGGACCTCTGCGGTCTGACAGAACCATGAAGTGCAACACCAACATGTACACCGCAAATACAAACAACTGGAAGCACCAGAGGTCCATCCTTGAGTGGAGCATCTGCTCACACACCCTTCCAGGCCTTAATCCTTAATCAGCCACCCCCCTACACATATGACAAGTGAATGCAGATCCATGGGCATGTTGTCCATGGCACACTGCCAAGGCATCAAAGCTCAGTAACAAAATGTGTGCCCACGACAGAAGCAAACCTACCAAAAGACTTTGCAAGATACACAAACAATGGCCAGGCGTGTCAAAGCCGGAGCATCAGTTACCTGGGTGAAATGGATAGCAAAATACCTGTCAGGGAACAATCACATGACAGGGCCATCCATGGGTGATGATAGGGCATACAGAGAGAGCATGAGTCACAGAGACTGGAGAATTGTTCTGCCACTCTGGAAGAACAAACATGGCCCACTACTGCATTCCAGTGGTAGAGGTTGAGCGACACATGAGAGAAGACAGTGTGTGACTGCACATGCTGGTGAGCGTCCCTGCACGACATGGGTTTCATACAGCATGACTAATGGAACTCCTCCACAGTGAGCCCTCCTCCCTCCACCCACCCCCACATGTCCAGCACATGTGCATCCTACCATCCGCAACCATCCCAGCAAGAGCAACACACAAGCATGCACACCACAAGACATATGACTTGCAATGGAGAGATGCACTGGCTGAAAATAGAACTATCAAAGAGGCCGCCACACAAATGAACTTCATGAAGCATGGAATGTAACAAACAGAATGATGTACTGGACATAAATATGTACAAAAATAAACAGGAAATCAAGCTCAAAGAAGTCCAGGGTAAATATGAAACAAAACAAATAACATATGCCTAAACAACTATATACAATAAAAACTGGGAAGGAAAGTCTTCAAATTCTGGGGAAAATAATAAATAAAACAAGGAAACATACACATAAATAAATATGTACAAAGGCAGCGGCCTAGTCCTCTCCAATCCCACTGAGCCTTTCCACCAGGGCTGAGTCCAGTGCCCTATCCTCATCCTTCAAACCGGCCTCCGTTGTTGCCTGGAGGGCTTGCAAGTTCTCCAGCATTTGTGTCTCTATCACTCAGACGTCCCTGCAAGTGGCCTTCAAGATGGCAGCCCGCCTCCTTGCCTGACACAGCGCAATTTCAGTGCTGGCCATCACTACCCTCGCTTCCCGAGCACACTGCCTCTCTGCCCCAATCTGCTCTTCATATCCTCAGAACACGGAAGGCATACTTTTCCTCAGATCCATGTGTGCCTCCTGCCTCACACTTCACACCTGCCTTCTTTTGGTGCTCTGCCCTGAAACAAATAGCCTCCTTGTTGCCACCTGCTGCCAACAGTTCATAGTGCCTGCTATGTGGGTACGCACTCCGAGCTGGTGACGATACCCGGGGCCTACAGCAACTGCACAGATCATGGGGGCCTACTTTCCGTCTTGCCTGTGCCTTGTCAGTGCCTGAGTAGGCACAGTGACCACCTCAGCTGATGTTCCTTGGACTCCCATCTTGGGCAGGGATGTGGTCTGCATCAGAAGGGCCATTGTAGTTGGGACTGGAGCACAGGGGCCCCTGGTGGCATCTGGGCTGGAAGGCACCCTGTAGGACGACTGGCGGACAGAGGAGAAAGACGAGGAGGTGGTTGCAGCAGTGAACATCCCATGGAGGACACCACGGAAGAGGTATGTTGCAGGCCGGCCGATGAAGCAGTGTAGCTCCCTGTGATGATGTGCAAGCAGACTACCAGTAGCCTACACATCATCACAAATTATACTTGTCCACCTCCTCAACCCGGCCAGCAGGGGTAGCACATAGTCCTGGATGGCAACACCAGATGGTAAGGGGTGTCAGTCTAGGTGGTGGGTCTGGGTGGAGGCATCCCGGCAGATGCATACTGCTGCACTGATGGCCCAGGGACTAGATTTTCCACTGGCACTTCCGCAGTGGTCTGCACAGCCTCAAGCCCCTGGGACAGGACTGCAGTAGGCACGCCCACCTCAACACCCCCAACTGACCCCATGGGCTGGGCTGCAATGGCCACCTCCTCCCCCTGCCTCTCCGTCAACCTGGATGACTCTGGGGCATCTACCACCATGGATGTCCCTTGAGTGGCATCAGTGGCATCACCTGTCCCCACCGCTGTGAGGAGTCCCCTCCCACCTTCACTTTCTTGGACTCACCCCCTACAGCCATGCCCGATGTCACTGGCGCTGCCAAAGCCACATGACTCCCCAAAGATGAGCTGTCACTGGGCATGGCTGGGGCCTGCACCTCTTCTTTGTGGAGACATCCCGGCAGCCATGCTCCACAGCACTGATTCCGCCCACTTCTTCAGATGCAACTGTGGAAAAGGAGACACAGAACAGAAACATCAGTGTACTGCACCAAATTGGGTGTGGCATCACCAACATTCACATGAACATGATTTGTCAAGGGAACAACCATCAACCTCCACACCCACACACATGGACATGCAATCCATATCCATGCAGACACCTGCCTGGCCATCATTCCACACAATCACATCAATCTACTTGCCACTGTCACAACTAATCAATTGTGTATGCTATACACACATTCATCATTTGCACATGCGAGCATGCCACAGCAACATGCACATACACAAGTCATGAACACACATCAACTAAGAGGCCCTAAGCAGTGCGATGACCAATCACATCAGAGTCCTGCGAACTGTAATGCCTCTATGTGACTAAGCCAAACATCCAAATGCACGTGTTGCATCCAGGCGTTAGTGATGCCAAGTCACACATTCCCATTTTTGGCACATGCGCATGAGCATCATGCATGCACATGACATGGGAAACATTACCTCAACTGTCACACTTGTCACCCTGGCATGTCTCAGACACAAGTGACATTGCATGCGCACGGTCTACAAGCCAGCACTACAACACACAATGCAAGTGATGGCACATTTAAAATACATATAGGTCTGAATGCACACATGGAGAGCAATGCCTGGGGAATGCACGCAGACATCCATTTCAGAAACATACTTGCAGCAAGTCTAAGGGGGTCACTGCCAACATGCTTGTACATGCACAGAGCACATGCACCATCAAGCATTGCACCACATGTCTACTCACCAGTCGCTTCCACATGTTCACGTTACTCGCAGACCTGTGTGTGCTGCACCGGGAAGAACTTCTCCAGGCCCTGCATGTTGTTAACCAACATCCAGCACCTGCACGCACTGTGCACCTCCACAGTGGCACCGGCTTGTAGGTAGCACAGGGCCTTGCCATGGGTCCGGGATTGCATGTCCTCCCAGTGTTTGTACATGGTTTTGAAGGTAAAGGGAGCTCCCCCCTGCATGTAGATGGAATCTGTTATGACGTCCTTCATTGCCGTGTTGCATCACTGGGTGGAAGAGGGCATCATAATGCTCCAGGACCTTCTCCACCAGATGTCACCTTCCCTGGCGGTGAAGTTGACAGCCCTCTGCCTTGCTGACATGGCATAGCCGCTCCATTCAGAGGATTATGGTGCTGGCATGGCAACCCCCGAGGCAGGTGTCGGTGGGCAAGATGGTCCTGGAGCTGGGCTGTGGAGTGGTGGTGGTGGAATGGCATGGTGGGAGTCCAATGAAGCAGCTGAATAGGTCACAGGGCCAAAGACAGGAGCATAGGCAGTGGCTGGACAGCAGGCACTCCAAACACAGTGCAGGTGGACAGCAGGCACACACACTAAACAGGCAGCAGCAGATGGGTAAGTTGGAGGCAGCACAGGGAGGAGGCAGATGAAATGCCACAGAGGCATGGGTCTTCTGTGTCTCTCAATGTAGACAGCTCGAAACAAAGTGAAGGGAATTTGCGCGTAAAAAATGGGAAAAGCGTAGAGACGTGAAATCGAGGAAAGGCCCTCAACACGTAACCTATGTGATACGCGCTGCACGCAGGCGTTGAGCATGCCATATTCGGGGATACATTAGTACATGTGGAAGCAACTCAAAACGTGCCTGCGAAGAGGAGTGGGGTACTTTGTATTTTGGGGTCCAACGCAATCCGTTCACTTCAGGGACTGTGCAAACTTCTTATTTTGGTAGGGGATTTGCATCTGCACATGTGCGCATCTGCTTTTGATTGTTGATAGGCTAACAGTGAGTCGCGTTGGTGCCCCTGTGTATCACGTACCACTATTCTCACCTTTCTAGGGTTCACATGTGCATTATTTGTATAGCTTTATGCCACTGCATATCACATACCGCTTTTTTCTTTTTTTGGAAGCTATCCTGGTATTGCATACGCAATTCTTTTTATTTTGGGGTGCCTGTGCATTACGCATACTGTATTTTTCATACCTGTCTTCTATCACGTAGACTGCCCCCTGACTCAAATTGCCCAGGACGATAGCTTGGTGTGGTTTCCATTTTTCCTTTCCACCTGGAACATGAGTGGAAAGGCCTCAAGAGCTAAAGGGGGCAGATGTGGCCGGGTTCAGGGGTACTGCGGAAGCAGCTGCCCCAGCCTGAAAGGGTAAGAGACGTGCTGTGGAAGCAGCTGCCCCAGCCCGAAAAGGCTATGGAACGTGCTGTTGAGGCAGGTGCACCAGCCCCAGGGGGTAATGCCATGCCCAGGCCACTTGAGGTCCTGCATGTGGACCCCAGAGTAGTCCCATCCACACAGAGGTGGCAACAAAACCTTGTGGCAAGAAGGCAAAGCCTGCACAGCAGGAACATGCTCAACTCCATGACATGACACAGGACACTGGCACATTGATGAAGAATAACTTTGATGATGAAGAACTCCAGATCCTCATGGAATACGTGGCCTGTCACCACTGTGACATGTGCCAGAAACCGGGGAGCACACATGCACCTGCAGAGGTAGTGAAGCGCTGGAATGATCTCACCCATCATACCAAGTTCAAGCTGGGTGCCAACCTCGCCTCTGCTCTGGCAACTGGAGTGGGGTCACCACATGAGGAGGAGCTGACCGAGCATGATGGGGCTATGAGCCATTTCATTCTACTATAGCAGGTGCAAGGCGTAGGAGGCCTGGAATATTACAAGGTCACATCCGGTGAGTGACCAACATTGTGCATCCTGAGTATGTGAAGTGAAGCATCACATTATGTGATGCATAATTGTGGTGCACAAATGGCTGCATTTGAATGACTGCCCCGGGTGAACCATGTTATGTGGTGTACTGACTCCTGTCCAGTGTACACAAGACTGGATACAAACCATGAGTTGTACATCAGATGAACATGTCCGTATGACAGTACTCATCCCCCACTAACATACCCCACAACATATGCAACATGATACCACAATGTGCACTCTTGTTAGCTGCATACTTGATGCCAGTGTCACTGCTAGACATGTGCTTGTGTCCAAACTAGGATTTACACTTCATGTCCTGCAGGGTACAGAGTCTCTTTTCACACATGTACATAGGTGCTTCCTTGCTACATAAAACATTCAAAATGACAACCAACATGCCTTATGGCATGGCCTGAGTGAGTGTGCATATGTCTAGACTGTGCACATCCCTGCAGGCCCAATGTCAATGCCTCCCAAGCGAGATAATTGTGGCGCTTGATCCCTGTTACCCTCCCACACTCAGCCCACACTCCATGGGTCCATGCCCCTCTCCCTCTTGTGGTTCACTGTACCTTCTTCCTATTTATAACTTAATCGACTTAATCTCTCCACTTCACAGACCCTGCCTAGGTGGTACTCTTACGGCCATACATCAACTGGGACTGTTTCCTTTTTCCCAGATTTATGGCATGTTCCCATTGTGTACAGTCCCTGTACCAGGAAAACATTGGTGTGGCTTGTGATGCATGAGAACTTGGATGTGGATATGTGTGTCTGCCTGTGGCCATTTGATGTAATTGCACATCACAGAGCCACATGTCCATGCCCATTTCACTGGTATTAGTCAACAGTTTGCGGTGCTATGGGCCATAATGTGCTTCTGTGTTTGGCAATGTGTCCACTGGCAGCATGGCCCTGAGAAGGGAATTTTGTTGCCATACTGCATATGCCATGCTCAGATACCTTTTTGCTCATAGTGTGTGGATGCTGTATTTCTTATGGTGACATGCCCTGCATTTTGTTGCATGACAGCAATGTGATACGCATGTTTACTGTAGACACGTTGCATGTGACTCGACATGTCTTTTTCTGCCCATGTGCAGGTGAGGAGGCACCAGATGCAGATGAGAAGGAAGAGGATGAAGAAGAGTCTATGGTGCTTCAGATCACCAGTGGAGGATGTGGCGTGGCAGGCCATGAATACCCACTGGCGCTACAGGCAATCCTGAGCCATGCTGCAGACACTTCTGACTCTTTGGACTCAACTGGCTCTGATGCTGAACCAGATGTTTAGTCCTCAATGCTGGCCGAGGTGAGTGCACCAATGGTTGGAGCAATTGGGGCCCGTGAGTCTGCATGGGGTCAGGTGCCTTCACAAGGCCAGTCAGTAGTGGCACAATCATCTGTGGTGGTTTGGGCTGCAAGGCCACACACCCATATATTGATTTCTAGTCCTAGGACAGATGTCCAAGGGAGTGTTGCAGTCCTGCAGCCAGGGACAGGGGAATCACAGCAAGGGCCATGCTCCATTGGATCAGGCAGGCCTGGGCCCTGCATACATGGGGGATGCACGCTCGGCAGACAGTGTGGGAGCATCAGATGTTGCGTTCCACACACTGACAGGGTGCTGCTTATGCAATGTTGGCTGAAGGCATGGATAGGGTGGCCACTTCCATGATCCCCCCAGCAACATAGGTGGAGCAACAGCTACAGGTCATGTGGTCCAAATGCCACTCCCACAGGCTGCACATGGAGGCCAACATCAGGGGCCGACGGGCAGATCTGCAGTGTCTGCAGGCATCCCTGCTTGCAGAGGGTCAGGCACACAGGGAAGCCTTGAGCCATCAGTTGTTAGCCTACAGAGCTGCAATCTGCAAAAAAATAAGGAAGAGGCAGCCAGCAGAAGACTGTTCCACCAGGAGATGTTATCATTGAGGCAGACAATTGTGGAGAAACTCTGTGCAACCCGTGAGGTGGTGCATAGTGACCTCCAAGCCCTCAGTCTACTGGTACATTCATCAGTGTCACGCATGGCGGCTTCCACTGAGGACCAGGCCACGGCACTGTGTGGTGAGCCTCCAACACCACTTCCACCTTCTGAATCAAAGCAGGATGGTGGTGCCAGCAGAGACATGCCTCCTGGTCCACCATATCCATGTGGTCCATGTGCCCACGGAGGGGATTTCTTTTTCTTTTTTCGTTGATGTTTTGGACGTTGACATGCATCCTGTCCCTCCCCTCTCCTGGGTGGATTTCCCCACCCCCGGTCCATGAAGGACATTTTTTATTTATGTATAGATTTTTTGATACTTTTGTTGACCCCGGGCCTGGATGTTGGCATTTTAATTTCGAGTTTACCTTTCAAGGTTTTATTTTTATTTATCTTTTTATTTTTACCTTGAGTTGTACAGTTGCCCTCTCAAGGCCATGAAGTTTGCAGTGGTGGACATGCAGACATGCATTGTGAAGTTAACTTGCATGTTTGCATGGTGGTGTGCAGGATGGCATGTGAAGGTAACTATGGGTTCAGTGTATCCTCAAACAATTGTGCTGTGTTGATGGTACTTCACTTTGCCTGTTGAAATGTCTTCTCCCATGTTGTTTCAGTAATCCGTGATCTGGCGGGGACTGCTGTCCTGGGGGAGACACTGGGCACCCTTTGATGTCAACGCTCCCCATGCCCTCCACCAGGCACAGGCTGGATGCCACTAAATTGAGGCATAGTTTCTGGTGCAAGTGATGCAGGATTCACACCTTGCTGGAGCAGTCAGCGGGTAAACATGCGCCATTGTTACACATGTTTCTTGCATGTGTAACTTTACTTGTATGTACTTTGCATGCTACCATGCCAGGATGGATGTTTAAGTGGTACTCATTTCACTGTGTTACCTCCCTATGCCCGTACCTAATGTCATGTAGTGAATGTCATTGGCCATGTCTAATACAGACAGTGTGCTCCTTGATGTGTCTTTCTCTTGGCCTTCCCTCTCAAAGTCACTCTCTCTCCCTCTCTCTGTTGTGGTATGCTGCAATCATGAGTAGATCACAATTGATGTCCTGTCACCCTCTTGTACCCTGTGGTGCTTCTGCAGTGGGTGCTCTGTGCATATTTTCAGGATCCATTCATGTGTCGCCAATGATGTGCATGTTCTTTCTGGGTTTTTTTTATTTGCATTTTTAAAGCGCTCATACAGTCCATGGGCATCAAGGTGCTGTTACAGGAATTGTTTGTTTTTTAGATGTGTAATTGCTTTTTTTTGGTCATAGTTGCGTATTTATAATGCGCTTAAATACCCAGAGGTTTCTAAGCGCGGACCCGGGGATCGAACCTGTGTTGCTTTGTGTCGTCTTGCTTCCAAGGCGAATGCGTTGCCGCTGAACTATCCTCCTGTTGTTGCTGTGCATGTCATTGCATCTAGGGGATGAGTCTTCTGATGGGTTGCATTGTATGCAAGGCAAGTGGGTACCCTGTGCAGGTAAGTGAAGGGCATTTGCAGACACTTGTGTGGTGTTTGGATGGGAGTCTTGCACTGTGTGTGATCACTTTGGATTGACTTGTCTTGTGGAGCACCAGTACTACTTCATGGGTGCATGTTTTACAGGGTGTGGTTCTGGTGATAGGTCTGGGTATGGTATTGTTTCTATGGATTGGTGGTGCCACTGGTTTCATATTCACTATTGTGGGAGTTCCAAATGTGTGGGCCTTTCTTGGGTGGTTGGGAGTGGGTGGCAGGGCCAGCTGTTTGAGGCCTGTGACAGGTGTGGATGGTTGTTCTGGTATGTGTCTCATGACACTTTGACCATGTGTACTGAGTGACACTTTACAACCCTTGCAACGATTTTGGGGTAATGGTTAAAAGACACATTTGTCCTCTCTTGCTTAGGGCTCCCCAATGATGGTGTGCAGCACCAGTTACGAGCCACAACCATGGAACATTGATACACTTTTTTGGGATGCTATGTTGTGTACCAGCACATAAAGTTTTGCAGTGCTGGTGTTTTCACATGCATGTCCAATGCATACTGTATCATGGTGTGTGCAGCTTCAACTTGACCGCAGATTGATGCATGGTACTGCTGCATTGAATTGAATTCACAATTGTACCAATTGTATGCTGTCACAATGAAGTCTGCATGGACCTTGACATTTTACTTTGCATCTTGCATTTAGCATGCATTTATCCTTGTTTGCAGTATCACATCGCTTTGTCTTTTTTGCTTATCTCTTCCATGGCAGTTGCCTCGGTGGCCAGCTTTCCAGTCTGACATCGGCTTCTGTGAATTGCTGCATCAAGCATGATCCTGCCTGGAGTGCAAGAGATGAGTATTTATGTACTTGAATTCTTGTACTTTGCATCATGGGATGCCATGACTGTGTTCAGTGCACTGTCCCAATACTACACAGGTAATGGCATGCCTTGTCATGTCATTGGTAGTCTTTCAGCGGTGTTCCTACTTTCTTGGGGGCTCTACTGCATATGTGATGTGTTCTCATTTTCATGCAGCATGTTGACTGATGTATGTGTTGTGTAAGTGCAAACGTTTTGTGAATGGGGATATGCAACATGAACATTTGCTGCATGTCATTGAGTGGGACAGGCAGTGTGGGGGTGATTGTTGTTTGTCAGTGTGTGTGTTTTGTGTGTTTGATTTGCATGCAGTGTACAGGTGTTGCTGCATGTGTGCTGTGACACATGTTGATTGTTGTCTTGTGGGTTGTTGTTTGCATGTGTTGTGTGTCACTGAGGTGTGCCTGTGGCTCTTGATTTTTCGGGTGCATGGATGTGTTAGCTGCACTCTGTTTCATTTTGTTCATTGACTGCTCATCCTTCCATCAGGGAATGATGGCTATTTCATGGAATGAAATCAGACTGTCGACTGCATGCCAAGGGGACAGGTAAGATAAGGCATTTATCTTGATCATTGTGGAATGGCTACTTTAGTTGTTACATTTCTGGATGTGGCAATTCCGGTGGGTCGTCCTCTTTATCACAATTGTCTATTACCTCTTGTTATGTGTTACCTTTGAGATGGGTTTTATTGTGGTCATGTTGCCAGATTGAGTAACACATGCATTGATACTGCACTGCTTTTCTACACCCCGGAATAGGGACATGTAAGTGTGCATTGTGCATATTCTAGGACATGTGTGCAGCTATATGCCATTGTGCTTGTTGTTTTTGTGTCCATGTTATTCTTTGAAGCCATGTATGGGTTGCAGTTCTGACATGTTTCAGGATGTATAGCTTTTTAAACATTTGACTGGTTTGTTAGTTAGTCATATGGGATGTCATATGGGATGTTTTTGGTGCCAAAGGGGTGATTTTATTCAATGGTTGGCATGGTGGTAGTGGTGTCCTCCCTCTTCAATGTGTTACTTTGGAAAACACAAAATGAAATGTCTTTTCAGTTCTATGGGATCCACAACATTTTGCACTTTCAAGGGCTCTTTCTCAGGGTGGTTTTGTGGGCACAGTCGATTGGCCGATTGCCATCATTTTATGGTACCTAGTATTTTGCAGGATTGTGTGCACTCCACAGGGGAAGGATTTTAGGTAAAAAAAAGATTGCACAAGCTGGATACGTGCAGCTTCTCCACACGCCCTTTGCCCAGCCATAGGCAAGCAGTGCACCTGTGGGTGTGGATGGTGTGCCACCACCATGTCCACAGTACACCATGCCATGTTGCAATATTGTGCAGGACACATGCTGCCACAATGATCATGCAGACTACTGGTGGTGTATATAGCAACACATAAACAACACAGGGAATTTCTTGTATAAATGTTACCTCCAAAATAGGGTATTATATCCTTTCTGTTACCCAAAAATATCTGTAACACACAAAACAGAAATCAGAAAGGAAGCTTCTCTCGAGCTAATTTCTTTATTGCGCCCTCAATGCATGGCCCTAACGCTCTCCTTAATCAGAAAACGCTATCCTGACCCTTCATGATGCTCCTTCGCCCTAGAAAGCGCTGTTGCACCAACTAACTGAAGGAGATAGATGAAGGAAAAGCTCACCCTGTTCCTACATTCAATGAGGTAGCTTTCAAGCAAGATATTAACAATGATGGCATTTATCAAAATCTTGATTTTGACACAAAACAATTAAAAATGTGCAGTTTCGGGGATCCATACCCCCCGACTGCGCACTTTTGTCAAACAGACAGTTCACGTGGGAATAGACGTCACAAGTTTGGACAGTTTATTTGCCCTCCATGAGGTGTGTTATCATGTGTCTGACAGAATAGCAAAAGATGTATGAAAATACGATAGATGAAGATATTTGTCTGGGAAAATCAGTTGCGCACACTTTCTAGCAACTTGTCCCAGTTTAAGCAACTGACTAGAAAAATGTTTCTTAATTAAATGCTCATTTATGAATACCTTATAGGTCTGGATAGAGAATGGTGTAGCTCTCTGAAAGAGTTATTCAAGCTACACGCTAGGGAGGGGCGCTGGTGACAGTCTTCAATCCATATGATGCAGAATGGGTGCATCATGGCGAAATCTCTTTTATAGCGGCAGCCATTTTGTCTGAACAAGTGGAGCTGTTTAAGTTGAGGAGAGAGTTGTGAATTGTGCCTTTAAACGCTTGCATTGCGTTACCCTTCCTTGGTACACTGATGTCTTTTGTACTTGTTTTTACCATATTGCATTGTTAGTGTTCTTTGTTTTGTTCTTTTTCTTTTTGTAATGCCATCTGTACCATATTCCCCAGGAGAGATGAGTGCAAGCCACTTGTATCAATGCAGCAGAGTGCCGACTTCTACCCCTACGAAGCGTCCTGCCTGTTTCTTTGTTTCACTCCTCAACATTGAATGTGTGTTTATCTCTTTACTTTTTAAAAAAAATGGCAATTTGTGAATTATGTGCTAGACAACCGGGCAGATAAAAGGGGATGCACCTCTCAGAAATCATTGAAATGAGATCAAGTTCAAACATCGAGGAGAGACTCAGAACAAAGCAATTATTTGCATACTACAAATCAGGCCGACTAATGACAACAAAACAACTGTGTTCTCTGTTGGGGAAAGTACGATCCCATTTGCAGGCATGCATGGGTAACATGGGCACGATTCCTTGCTGCGTGCCTTGATTTATGGCTAATGAACAATGCCACAGATTATCACAAATGTTTACTCTTTCTTTTTGATGGCATTGTGCACTTCAAGGGGCTGATTCATGGAATTGGTGTGCCGAAAAACGGGGATTTGTGCGCCATTCTGCCCGCAAATCCCCATTTGTTAAACAGGGATTTGTGGGCAGAATTCCACCCCCTTCCCAGGCCTTTGCACAAGCCAGGCCCATGCTCTGCATGGTGTCACGCGTACAGCGCGCGATGGCTTGTAGAGACGTGCCAGTCTTGCACGAACTCCACGCAAGTCCTGGAAAAGTATCACACATTCGATTCCATGAATCAAAGTACGGGATCATGCAAGCAGTTTGGTACACAAGTCTGCTATTACCCACGCAAACAAATCCATGAATCAGGGCCAAAGTGCCTATTTAAAAGGGCGTTTTCCAATGCGATTTTGCCACTACAAAACGCTTTTGTGAATTAGGGCCTTATTCAGACATTGCTCGAATTGTTATGTTAAAAACTACATTATTCTCCTTACATTTTGACAATGCAGATGCTTGAAATAGCTGAGTGCAGACATTCCCAAAAAATCAGCCCTTACTACCTGATCTCAAATTAAGATGGATTATATATTACATCTAGTCTTGCAATAGAGATGAAATTATCAATCTACTGCAAAAAGATCTAAAATCAAATATTAGAGCAAAAATTGCTTGTGATTTTTCAAACAGCCAATATGATACTAGAAGCTTTCAAGGACACAGGATTACTTAGGGCCTGATTCATGGAATTATGTGTGGGAAAATTAGAGATTTTGCGTGACAAACCACACAAGAAACCCTGTTTGTCGATTCATGGAATCGACTGCGCAGTATTTTTTCATACTATGCAGTGACTTCTCTCAGGCTCGGCACATCTCTATTAGCAGTCGAGCGTCTTGCGCGAGACAACCTACCAAACGTGGTTGAGACCTGTGCAGAGGGCAGAGTAGGAGGAAGAACTCAGAAAATGAGGAAGAACAAACGAAAAAGTGGGCGTTACGAGGGATGGGCCGGAGGCAGTCCATAGCACGCACACAAATGTGCATGACAAAGAATATTCATGGATTTGACCATGCAACCTCTCATCTCTGAAATGCCTGTGCAAATTCCTCGATCTCTCTGCCACCCAAAGACAAGCATAAAGACACTTGTGCATAGGAATCGCAGCACGCAGGTGGGTTTGCATGTCAGAACTAGGGTGCGTGCACACAGACGTGGATCCGATCGCACTTAAGGATGCGTGTACGCAGCATAGTGGGGTGCTGGGGAGGTTTACAGGGGTTTGCATGCAGATTGCCCAAAATATGACAGTTACGGGAAATGGTACGTAGGTTCTCAGGGTGCTGGTAACAGTTACGGGGGATCTTGCACAGTGTTGCTGACGTACTGGCTTAGTTGTGGGGGTCCCCATGCAGTTTTCACAGGACACGTGTGATCACGCCCAGTGAGCCTGCAAAGGTAGGTCAATCTGTCTGTTTTGGGTTTTGTGGGGGTGTATCGGGGGCTTCTTGGACACAACTTGCAGATAGGCCTACTTTGCAGAAACAATTCCATGAATACGCAGAACGTGCAGATTTCCTTCTGCGCGCAGGCTCACGCAGAGTCATTCTCTGTGCGCAGGATTTGCGGGATCTCTGTGCACTTTTCAATGAATCGGGTCTTAAGCCTTTAAGGCCGTCATTTTTTTATTTTTATTTTGCGTTTGACAAACTCATGGTGGCTTTTGCACATCTAACAAACAATGTATGAAAAGTTACATATTCATAGTACAATAAGAATAACACCATATGAAAAACACATTTAAAAACATATATTCCTAACTAACAAATCTAATACATAGATTCAGTTTGTAGCAGCATATGAGGGGGGTATTATCCTCCTCTTGATATTATTATGTAATTTGTTTTGCAAGCCAATACATTACTAAGAATTGCATGGTTGTCCCGTCTAATGTGTTCCATAGGTAACTTCCCCAGGAATTGTTTCCATATATGGTAGGGGGCTGAAGTTATTACCATAGCATTAACCATGTAAATAGCAGACAAAGATTGGTCTGTCTTATAATCAGTCCCTTCTTAGTGGTTGTACATTTTCCCATATTTAGAACCAAGAGCGAAATACCCTGTAAGGACATGACACAGCGCCTCTATCTGCTTGGTGCATAATCTACACAAACGTATCACCCAGGGGATGCTGCACCATGCTCCCTTGTTTTCATAGACAGGACGTATGTTAAGCTGCAGGTAGATAATACATCTGTGCCGTTTCATACTTGTCCACTTAACCAGATATGACTGGGTTTATTGTTTTATGTATTCTTAGTACCTTTGTTTAAGGCTGTCATTGCTTTCAGGAAGAGTTTATTGCCAGGGTTGTAATTGCATTTCTTTTATGGCAATATGTACATTGCATACGACAATCTAGTTGTCATTACTTATACACACTGTAGAGCTATTTGTTATACTTTGCTGCTGGTCTATGGAGTAGTGCATGTGTAGCTGCACTCAGCAGGCAGATCTGCACAAGATGTAGTGGGACGAGAGAACAGTACATGAACTCACCCCCACATTCCACTAATGAAGCCATGCTCACCCTCATCTTTTTACTCATCCACTTTACCATCAGTACCCAACACTCAGAAAACTATACATATGCATATTGCAATCATTACTTCTCTTCTGGATTGCCTTATGTGAGAAATAGGATAGTAGGAAGATGACATGAGCAACACAGGTTCGATTCCCGGGTCCGCGCTTAGAAACCTCTGGGTATCAAGTGTATTATAAATAACTTATCATATCATGTGTATCTACTCACCAACCACATGGCCAGATCCCATGCCTGTGTGATACTTTAGAACGGCTGGTATGGTTGAGCATGGACTTTATAACAGTTTGGGAGGTTAAAGAGTTAGGACTTCATCGTCATGCAATTGTTGCCCTATCTGCTAAACCTGCTAACAAGTGCAGTATCCTTTTCAAATGCCATCATACAAAAGCATGCAGTAAACTCATCATTACCCATCAAATAAAAGCAATTCACCTGTTGGCATTGTGAATGCCTGTTTCAGTAATGACTCTAGCCAGATATGGCCTCCAAATGTTCACTTTCAGATTGCCTTTTCCCTACCTGTGTGCAATTACAAAACATGCATGGTTCAAGGGAGAAGTCTGTTCATTTCAATGCACATCATGAGAAAGCAAATGCATTACATTCCACCTGTTTCAAACAGGAACCTATGTCTGTGTGTGCCTGTGTACTGCATGACAGGGTCATTTCTGAAATGTTCATGGATTTGAACATCACAAGCCTTGTAAGAAAATCGACAGATCTGTCAATCCCATATGATAGTACCTTTACAATAATAACAACCTCAAAACAACAGATCTATGGGATTAATATACACATCGTTTGCACTTTGTTGTATTATGAAAACCTAATGCAATGCAGAATAGCTACTTCAGTAATTGGTGTAAAACCAATATATGATAATTGTACTGCAAACAAGATAAGCCAACAGACACAGAGATGAGCATAAACAACAGAGTTTATTCGCTTCAAGCGGACCCCGGTTCCACACAACAATAGCTGTGTAGAAGTGAGCAATTGACAGAAAGGCAATCACATCTTTTATGCACCCCAGCTTACATAAGTTCTGCTGTGAGTGCGATGTCATAGATGTCATAGATAGTTTACAGGTCCCTGTTACGTATAGTCAGTGATTTCATGCTTTTGCATTCTAGCTTTCTGGTCTTACAAGACAACAGACTATTCTCAATGAAGGGAGAGATTCCTACCAATATTATCTTTTGTTTTCATGACCAAGGATTACTGTGCCGCGCCATGTTTTACAGTTTCCTTAGGATAACCCTTTCCTTGTGCAAACAGAACAGAACCAAACATCTGCTGTGTCATAAATTATTCTTAATATTAGTGCATGCATTTGTGAGACCCTTGGTCCTGTCTGTGCAAGATCCAAGACTGTATAAACAATGTATAAACAATGTGCTCATTTATTTGCAACAGCATTTCTATGTGGCTCAACACATCTATGCGGCGAACATATTCTTTTCAGCTCTAAATAGGAGATTTTGCAAGATGGAGTGAGTGCATGAAACAAAAATGAAGGGGCTTTTGGCTAACCTCATTAAATGCATTTTCACAAATCCTCCTTTTGGCCTAAGCTAAGCCATTTTTTATACATCATCAAATGCATGTACGTCAATATTCATACATTTCTGAATTTCCATTTCCGGCATAATTAGTGAATTTGTCACATTCCCAGGGGACAAAAATTCAAGATGTAAGTGTTCAAGAGCTCTAGAACAACACTGGCATAGTATAGATCCTAAAGTAGGTAAGTATTGTATGCAGCAACAACATCAGAGAATGGCAACAGTGATCATAGCAAAAACAGAAAATATTTTCCAACCCCATGTGGTGAACAAATTCCAAGCCCAAGTACCAATGTCCCAGCTACCTTCATTAACATGAATTTTGGACCCCAATGTGTGTAACCTCGTAATAGCCTGAAACACAGTAGGGGAGGAGTCTGCTACATGAATGCAGCAAGATGACACCACCATTTTGAAAACCCTGCCTCTTTCAGCTAACATTGTGTCCAATACCAACCTATTCTGAAGTGCAAACAGCCTAATAGCTCTTTGTTCTAATGTCATATTCAATATTACATTGGTCATCTTATTAATTGTTCTTTCTACCACTTGTGCCAACCTTCTGATGTCTCAGGAGTTAATCACCAGGACTCACAAGGTAATTATTGCTTTTAACATATCCCCTAATATTTGACTAGCTGAATCGTCATTGATATCCACCTACCAAAAAATGTGTCCCTAAATTATATATATTTAACAGTGGTCAATAGGAGAGGCTATATTTACCATTATAACCCTTTATCACTGTCTTGTGGAAGGTGGGAACATACGCAATCATTGGTTTTGCACAGTATTACATGAGTATCATTCATTATTCTTATGAAGGTGTTATTGAGATAACACTCTCAATGTTCAAAATCAAGGCAAGGGGACGAAGTGTGTATGTGTGTACATATAAAGGAGACATAGTAGTGAAGCTGACCGTAGGCAATAGTGAGCTAAGGGGGTGTGAGCTCCCCAGAAACCATAAAACAGGAATTAATATAAGTACGGTACATGCCACAATAACTATAATCACACATTTATCTCTATTCGACCATAGTTCTTTCGATCTGGTCATTCCAGTGGTAAAGCTTTCCATTTTATAACTTCTGCGTACCCCAAAAAAAGTTAATCCATGGGTGGAACCTGACCATGTTGCCTACCTTGCTTGGAGTCTTCTTTTCCCTGCCGCCCACTACCTTCAGGTGTCTTTGGAGGGTAGGGAGGGAATATCGGTTTCTTGTGGATTCAGTACTAATAAATACCACACTTTTCTACCTTCAAGAAGTCCTTCCCTAGCTATTTCCATGGTCGCAGATTGTATCTGCACACCCCGGGCACAGAGTAATTCTCGAACAGTGTGTCGGTGGTTGGGAAAGGTGAAACATCAGGCTGCTTAAAATGTATGGTAGTGTACTCTCCATCACAGAAAGGTGTGTGCTGAGTAACGTATGCGTTTTCCGAATCAGCTACCCCCTCCTTTACCCATTTGTCATAGGGCAAAGGCCAAGGTACTCATTTCAGAAGTGCTGCATGTATCGAGTTCTTCTTCCCTTCTAGACGCACAGCAGTCTGGGTGGCCAATAGGACTTGGAGTGGCCCCTTCCTGTGTGGTTCAGGGCTAGATGTCTGCTAAAAGTCTTTAACCAGAACATAGTCACCAGGTGAATGGTGTGGCCAGGACCTACGTTTCAATCAGGCAGCACTTCTCGCACCTGTTGGTGAATCAAACGTTGGCTACAATAGCCTACCAATGATGGATACTCAATCTCAGACAATTTTTTCACCCTGATATAGTCCACACATTAGTCGGTCTCCCCATCACAATCTCATATGGGGACAGACCTGTTTCTGCTTGTGCTTTTATTCTCATTGACATTAAGGTGAATGCCTTTTGGGCCACTGCAGTCAGTGCTTTAAGTGGGATGGGAAAATTAAGCGGTGGGGGGCTGAAAAGGAACCAGAATCTGCATTTGGGGTGTGGCCTCAATAGGTTTGGGCATGGCCAAAACATAGCGTGTGTAAGGGAGGATGCCAGCTTTTAAGTGTTACAACTACTTTGTCTTGTTTTAAAGTTTTCAGCCATCCCTTGCCTCTCAAGTCCTTGTTCATTGAAAGTACAGTGATTCCCAGTAACTACCTGTCAGTTGACTTGACTACAGCTGTGTTCCGCTCCCCTCTTGACTCGTATGTTCTTTTCTTTCTCCGCTTGAGGATAGCTTTAAACTTCAATAACCTAACTCAGCCGAGATCTTGGATGCCTCTGTCAACCAACTGTTGACATTTCTGGAGAGGGTGCTCTGGGCATTTTTTTTTTAAAGTATTCAAACACTCCTGTTCTCTTTTGGACAATGTTGCACGTTTGCTCTTAAAGTCAGACTTACAGCACATTCCAGTGGCACATTTAAAAGCCAAGCTGGACATTAATACAGCAGGACATTTATTGGAATCTTTATTTTCATTAACCTCAAAACGGCTTCAATATTAAAGGCATTGAATGCTTCAGCCAGGAAATGCCTTAACTTAGCCATGGCGACCGTGGAAACAGTGTCTACTCAGCAAGGATTTGTATTTCCTAATGGCAGCAAGAAAGCAGAACCCCCCTCTCCACCTAAGGTCTGAACTCACTGCAGTTTCACGGTAAACTCAATAGGAGTAGTGGATACTGCTGGTAAAATGCAAACTGAAAAATATTTACATTTTACACGAAGAGAGCGAATGGAAGAAAGGACCATGACGATCATGCAAACAATTTTCATGCTGCGACTTTGGTTTCCACGTGGCAGCACCAAAGCTAATAGACGTCCCTTTCTGCACGTTCATCATTCCCTTCCCACCCACATAACATATTTGCAAATAATTGACCAGCAACCACTCTCTGCAGCCTCGCAGTTAGCGGAATGAGAGGAGTGGATGCTATGAGTGAAATGTTTTCTGCTTTTAGTTTACATTTTACATCGCGAGAGAAAACGGAAGAAAATATTTTAATTGGGAGCTGGCTAGAGCTAGTGTGGGAACGTGGGGCCACCTGGCAGAGCCCCGGTTAAAGAAGTCGTTTTTTGAGACTTCCTGGACTTTGCCGCAACTAGCCCCAGCCCACTTGAACCCTCACTGTACTAATACATTTTCAGTATGCGATACCAAAAACAACTGACCACCAGTCTCCATCAGCCGTGAGCATATCCAGCAGAATGTGTTTGCACCCACAGTGATTGGCCAGAATTGCTGCTCTAACCACCGCTCAAGAATGTGTTAACTGTTGCAAAAGAAGCCAGGGACACAGACAAGGGCCTGGCCTACATTATTTGACATCCATCTTGATGCAGTAGTATGAAGACAGGCACGTTCCTGTTTTCTTCCTTACGGGCAATGTTTTTGCTAAATCTGCTTTTCAAAACACAGCTGTTTCACGTCTGTTATGCTGTCCTTACATCATCATAAGCTGCATTTCATTGATCTTTCGAATGATGTGCTTACACAACTGTCATTGTTGTCCACTTTTTAGAGCTGGGTTCCAGCTCAGCCATGTCCAGTTCATGAGGTGAGCAATGCTGTCTATCATTCATCCCACCCTGTGACCCTGGACACAGCAGAAGCGGCTGTACACGCTGCTATGTGTACACATGCATGCACGCTGTTTCTTGCTCTGAGGATGTCCAAGCTCCCGTAGGGGGTGCTCGAGGGACATCGCACATAGTGGGATGCCCCTCTAGCCACCTCATCCCCTCGTTAGGTTCTGTCGCCCCTCCTGTAGGAGGGGTGTCTCCAGGGCAAGAGCATCCGGCATGCTGTGGGGACAGTTTATAAGGCAGGGGGGACTGGAGCTCCACCTCTTTCAGTCCACCGCCTGAACACCCACCCACCCTCACCCTTCTGGGCTAAGTCAGAGCAGATAGGACCCCGCAGGTGATTGCTGATCAGGATAGCGTACAGAAGGAAATCTGATGAAGTTGTGGAAATATGTCATACGGTTGGATGTCTTTCTCACTAAATAAATATGTTGAATATACATACAATTGTTTAATTTTGCTTTCAGCGGATTTCGAGGTGTAAGTGGTAAAATCTTGTTGCTTCTTGTTCCTTAATTATGTATTAATTGTTCCATTTCTGTCACAGGCGAAGTTCAGGGCAGTCCTAGCCGGGGAGAGTAGTACGCCACGGCTTCAACCGTGGGCAGGTTGCACGAGGGCCGCACTCGAGCCAAACTCAAACGATGGGCACTGAGTCCCTTAGGGACACTTGAGATTCCTCACCTGCAAGTTTCAGTGGCCCGAGGAGGAAATACTGCGTGCAGTACATGCTGGAGTGTATGTCTGGGGCCTTGCAAACGCCGTGGGTGGCAAGGGGACAACATGAACTTCCAGAACTTTGACATTGCCCTTCTGTCGGGCCACTTTTGAAAAAGTATGGTCGTAAACCATGATGTGTTTAGGGCTGGGTCTGCCCCTCTTGTTGTTATGCTCCGATAAATTGTGACCTATTGTTTCCAAAATGTAGAACTATTGTCTGTCTATTATTTGGTTAGTAATGGTATGATCCAGTATCTAGTATCCCCCTCATGGAAGAGGGGCTGGGGGGCCAATGGGAGCTGACACCGCTATGATGTGGGAATCCTCCTCAGATCAGAGAAGTCAGCCATGACAACACCATCCCATTGAGGACATATTTTTCACATGCACCTTTATCCCAGCAGTCAGTGTTTACTTTGCTTGACGACCATCGTCCTGTGGCACTGATCAGAGGCTCCCAGCTGATGTTCCATGTCCACACAAGATATAATGCAACAGAAGGCATTGTTTATGGATCATGACACCGCCAAGCAGTCACATTGTGAACAATAAGGTGGTAGTGGATAGCCAGAACCCAGTGTAGGTGAATGCATGAGCTCAAGATTGGGTTTGAGTGCAGGCAGCATGCATGTATCAATTAATTTCATTTGTATAGTGTGCATACAACCTGGGGGAATTAAGGCGCTATAACAAGTACAGATCTAATAATCATGCTTTCGTCATGCAATACAAAGGGTATGTCACAAGTCTCTCCACTTCTCACCTGTTTCTCTTGGCTTGCGACCTTCTTGGATGTGTTCTTTCGCACGGTCCTGGATTTGTACAGGCCCGTGTGCAGGTCTTCAGATTCCAGCGTGAGGATTACAAGTCCTACGCCAAGTAGCATACAAATATCCAGGACCGGGAACCTGGAAGGAAACAGTATCCTAACTCGGAGGCACGGAACGCCGTGACCTGAGCACAGGAGAAATCCAGGAGGAAAAGCACGGAAGAGGGTAGTTCCAGGAAAGGGAATGGAATAAGGAGTGTAATCAGGTAAATGGGTAAATGGGACGGCAACACACGTCTGTCTACACTAAGCAGTAGCGATGAGACGCGCAGAGCCATGGGGGTGTGACTGTTTTGTAGGAAGTTGAACGTAGCGCGTAAAGGCTGGTAAACTGCATTTCGTTTTCAATAGCCATGTTGGAAGGATCACAGAATTCAGTCCTCTATTGGTCAGGGACCACGATGTCCAGAACGGACATAATCGGCGGTTCACGACAGGGTAACAGAGGTACACATTAACCAAGGGGCCTTATCATACAGTAAAGTATTGCAACAGGGTTCATTTTTTGGCAAGTAAGAGTAGAGGACAGGGGGAGTTAAAGGTTAGGAGAAGAGGTTAGTTTTGAGGCTTTGCGGAAAACCCAGTAGGATTTTTGTGCCCTCAGGGAGGGGGGGGCGGAGGAGGGGGGCTATGGTGGTCTGATTGCTCTTGCTCCCATCAAATGACCTGCAGGGTATGCAATGGATTTAGCTCAGCCTGTCTGTTTTTCAGGTGCACTCCCATCGTGATTTACAGCATTGTCAATCCAGTCTGATACTTTGGTTGTTTTGTTCTGTGCTTCTACTGCTTGTTATGCTCGATCTTTCTTTTTTATTGAGTTTGTGCAGACTAGAGTAGATTTGAAACAACCACAAGCAGGTCTCGGTTTGCATTAAGAACCAGTAACAATCACAGGTAACCCTGTGCTGTCTCATCAGCATTTGCCAATACATACCAGCACATGCAAAGGCCTCCTAGCTTTGAAACGTCCATGCTTAAAACGTCATAACTTCCACGCTCCATAATTGAAAGTCTGGCTGGGTATTTTCAATTCAGTGCAAAAGAACAGCGGACAGCAGGCAGAAATCAACGAGATCCAGCACGAGCAAGATAAGCAATAATGCTCAGAGTGATCAGTCTCCATTCCCCATACATGAGCAATCGCAAAGAAAGATATGTGACTTGTTCTGAAAGGCGGAATCATGGTCTTCATCAATGGGGAATATGTCCACACTGATTCACTTCCAGGATGTTTTGCCTAGAATCGCAAGCCGAGGGAAGGACACTCAAGCAGATAAAGATGAGGCTGAGCTGATGAATCTTAGACCACAAATCAAGGGAGGTCACGCAGCTGATTCAGGCAGTTGGCCATAGCAGAAAAGATCTGGCCAACTCTCCTGTCTCTGGATGCACTGATGAAGCAACAGCAGTCAGTACTTCAGTGCATTCCATTCGCGCCTTAAGTAAATAGAGGCTCCATATTATAGCTATGATGAAAGGATGGGGTACTTAATTGAAGATGAGCTCGGTGGCCCAAGTAATATCTGTGTTTCTGGCACCCACTCCTATGGCATTTTGGCTTATGTTGATTTCGCCTGGCTGTATTACAGAGCCGGGGCAGGACAGGACTGGACCCAGACAATAAACAGAACAGTGCTTGGAGCTGCACTGTTAACAAAGGGCCGGCAATTGCTAATGTAAAGCGTGTCATTGTTAGCACCTGCATTCGTATGCATGCATTTTTAGGAAATTGAAATCGTGATGAGGTGTTAGTACTTGCATGCCAGGGGAGTAATTAGAGCGGCATGCTGGACAGGAGACAGTTCATTCTCACAGCAGATTTCAAGTGTGTGTTTCAAACGCGGCAAGTGTTAACTTCTTGTAACATTTGAGCTGCACTAGAATATTCTCATTCGAATACGTTAGAAGTTAGATGTACCCACACAAGAACGTCCCCCCCTAAGTTCAACCCTCCCCTCGCAGTCTCTAAAATTAGGCCCTCTCACAACATTTGAAGGGTTAGACTCCCCTTCCCCTCAAAATTTTGCTTAGGTGCACACCTCAGTGGAACATCAACGAAAAAGAAATTGTTAGGGTTGGAAGAGAACTGGTCAAAATGACCTGTGACCTCAAGGAGAACGTGCTGTGGAAAATGAAAATGTGTTGGTCTTCTCGGACGTTCTGGGCGCTGCCTAGGACTTGCACTAATTTCAAATCCCCCATTTCAGAATCCCCAGGATAGAATTCCAAGTCAATCTCTGAAACCTCGTCCCAAAAATGAAAATCTTTCATTTTATGAAATTGTCAATGTTCCCCAGAGCCACATTTCTGGAAAGATAATTCACAATTGCCCGTAAAAAGCAATGAAAAGACCCTTGTACATTACTGCGCCATGTCTTCTTTCGCCAATGCTCCATTTCGGCTGAGAGTGTGGACCTGATAGGGAGTTGGAAACGGTATCTGCTTGCAATTAAGGTCAAGAAATGAATAGTCCAAGAAAGGGATGAAATACCATAAAAAGAAACGTCCCAAAAATAACATGGCACAAGCCGTAGCATGACTGAAACAAAAGGTTGGTCCCGGAGCCATCCGGCTTGGTGACTTGAAAAGTCTCACAAGTGTCCACATGCCTGAAAGGAGCACCTCCACTGCCTGCATCATTGTATCCGTGGGCGGAGTAATCTATCAGAGTGCATTTAGACGAATGACTAAAATCACCCTCCACAATCCAACTCCCACTCGTTAGCCTATATGGATACCATATGCATGCATGGAATTATATATGCAGCTATATGGACCTATATGGATCTTATGTTTTGTGATTTTTAAATGTTTCACTTATTAGCCTACCCATTATTAATTAATTTATTAAGGTCTCATGTTATCTCTTTTTGATTCTGTGGGATTGAGTTAATGTCTTCCATTGTCTGGCATTAAAGGACAGGTGTGTGTTTAAAGGATAGTTCCGGGACTTTTTTTTTATTGTCCCTACGGGTCGGCCATGTGTTTGTAAGCATAAATCGGTAGATCGTAGGAAACTTTCCTATGGACCTTACCCGACTTTTCGCCCATTATCGCACTCGAAATCAGCCTCCATTTTGTGATAATCCTATCATTTCGCCCCATCGACCTGGCTCACCTGCCTTTGCGGCACTAAATCAAATCCCCCGCCCCTGAAACAGACTTTATCAAAACATTCATATTCCCCGCCTCTATCCGTGACGTGACTGAGCTGCGTAGGCAAACGCGCCCAGGCGTCTTCTACGCGACTCCACACAGACCCCGGGAATCAACACAGATCAGCTCACAATACAGCGCACCACAATTCGGAATATGAAACTGTACTTTGAAATCAAACCGCAAGATTGTAAATGTGGTAAAGTACATTTATTTGACATCAAATGTTTAGAGAATATTCAGCGATTTGCATTTTTATTTGCTCATGTTCCAAAAAGTTCGTATTGAGGAACGCGATGGTCCTTTGCTGTACACAGGGTCTTAGAGCATCTCACAATACAGCGCCACAATTCGGAATGTGAAACCGTGGTTTAAAAGCAAACGGCAAGATTGTACATTTGGCAAAGTACATTTATTGGACATCAAATGTTTAGAGAATATTCAGCGATTTGCATTTTTCTTTGCTCTCGATCCAAATTAGTTCGTCTTGAGGGAAGCGATGTTCGTGTGCAGTACACAGGGTGTTGGTTTACGATAAAAATAAGCTCTTCGGTCGCACTGATAATCGCATGGCTGTTCCAACAACGAGGCACTAGGCCACCACAACGGTAGGTATGTTGCATCTAACCGTTAGTACCGCGTAAGGGCATACTTGTACTTGGCGATCGTCCCATAAAATGGTCAGGGTGGTAACGTTGTTCACGCGGAGAAGCAACTGGCGGCTGTAGAAGCCGTCCGCCGGTGTCTGGTACTCGTGACACAGACAGTAGTGAATGATGTACCTAAAAACATAAAAAATGAAATTAGTCTCACCATCAGATCCTTATTAAAATCATAGCGAGGACAGCGCTACTGGGTGTACACAAGTGTTTAAAGGCGTGGCGAGGCAGGGAGGGGGAGTGGAGTACAAGGTAAGTAGCATAAAATAATAAATAAATAGGGCCAGCTGGTGGCAAGTGCAAGGTAAGTGCAGAACAAGTGCTGGGAAGGGGGGGCTGTAGGATACTGAGACAGTCCCCCAGTGCAGGGGTTGACAGGGAGGCAGTGCAGGTGGAGAGTGGAAGGGCCCAGGACCGAGGTCGCAGACAGTGGACCAGTTGTAGCAGGGGAGAGGGAGAGAGAAAGCAGAAGCAAAGAGGAAGGTTTTGAGGTGCTTCAGTAAAAGCAGATGTTTCTCCTCAAGATAGTGCGCGGTAGAAAACAATATGCCACATAGAACGAACAAGTACAACTGAACCCGTCTTTAAAGCCACTGTATAGTAATGAAATTGCGGTATAAACTCATCAAAAGTTACTTACATTATATTTGCATTTTCCATTGTGTCTCTGTGTAGGGCAGACCCGAAACACCACTCCTTCTTTGCCGACGTTACTTCTTCTAATGAACGTGGCTCATCGTTTCGTTTCTGAAATTTTATTCATTATCTTTTCTTAGTCTTTCGGGATGGTCCCGGCCTGTCAAGGTCAAATCACAATAGAACCTTATACTGGGTCGTGGGCCGTTCCGCCACCCGAGCAAAACATCAAAGCAGCTGACCTTCACGTTGAGCGAGCACACATTTCTAGTTTGGGCCTGCAACATGAGGAGACTCGAGAGAACAGACAATCAAATTACAATCATTTAAACCGTGATGTGTATTTCTCAATGAGCTCTGCTTTAGGTGGACATGGAACAGAGGCAATGTTGGGTGGCAATGCAGTTGTCCCCTGCATAGGTTCGTTCACCACTCCATGTATGTGCCTATCGAGGACATCTACGATAAGTCTCTCAATAAACTCATATTGCATATCCTCAAACACTGGTTTGATCACCCATTGTTTACTTCTTTTAGTGAAGGCCTTATTGTAGCGAAGCGTCCCTAAAGTTCCGGTCGTCCTACTTTGTTGACGGCCAACATTATGGTTATGTGCCAAGACCGCTAGAAGAGTCCGATTTATCATGCCTTCCATGCCAAAATGCAATCTTTTGGGCCTGTACTTTAGGCACATATTGTGGAACACCTCCAAATCTCCTGTGTGGCAGAATTCCGTGAGTCCCCTCAAATCTCTTGTTATAGTTTTATCAAATACAATCTTTTCAATGGCCTTGTGAGTGGGTGATGAAGGAATCAACCACTTCTTCTTCCGTGCCTCCTCTGTGGACAAATGGCCATGTTCACATTTGTGGAAATGTTCATTTGTCGACCATCGATGTACGTTGCTACAGTGCAACATTACTGACCGCCATTTTTCCAGTAGAATTTCCAACGACCCTTCACATGTTTTTGAGCTCCACCAAAGATGGTTGCTGATTGACTTGGACCACTGTGAAATACCTTGCATATCTTTTTTTTTTCCTGCAGCCGACAATTTTTTATTGATTGTTTTTGCAAGATGCCATACGTCAAATTGGTGATTTATATTTTTGTACTCTTCTCTCATTGTCTTGGCAATTGAAACGTGTCTGTCCGTGGCTATCAGGTCGATCACCATTCCCCGCGATTGTAGTTCTTGCAATGATGCTACAAAGCCAACTTTCTCCATGGCCACTGAGGATGTACTTTGTGACACCTGCACGACCACCGAACTCACAATTTTCTTACTTTCCATGTCCTGAAAGTGGTAGGTGCAGTACTTGGCTGAAAATCCTGGGCTGTCGCACTGTCCATCACCGGCTAGCCTGAAGCGTTTGCCTGCGAATGTACTTTCCATTGACATTTTTTCCATTCTCCAAGCTTCGCTGATGGCTGGAAATAGATAATCGGTTTGGTATTTGTAGAACTGAGTTTTCGCAATGAAATGGATTCCCACAAACTGAAAGAAATACTGTAACTTTTTAAAACTTGAACCACTAAAAAGTGCGGCCGCTGCACAAAGTAGATTGCCTGCTGGCAGTTGCCCCAGCATGGGTTGTGCAGACCATGCGAACGGATGATATTGTGTACAGGTGGCATGTATTTTAAGGTTAGTGCCTCGAATTGCACGAGTCACATTAATCAATGGCTCCCCACATACTTCCCCACCAACCCAATGCCCACATTTCATCATCATAATAATATCCATCAAACAGCTATCGAATACAATGAATTTGGCCTCTTTCCTTATACTGTCACTCTGCATCCCAGCTGGTTCGGCCTGTAACGTTGAGGACATGTCACTCGCATGAAAGGTACAATATCTGATATCGTCTTCCGCTATGCTGAGTGATATTGATGGTGTTTCATTGTCGTCCATGTCATTCTCTTCCACTGCAACAACTGTTCCTTGTCCGGAGATGGGAGAAAAAAACAATGTCTTCAACTTTCGCGCGCTCTTATTTTTTGCGGGTGTGGATTCTGTGAATTGATCTCCGACTGCATCCAAACTACCAGGAGGACATTCACTATCAATGGCTGGTGGTGGTATAGCTCCGTTGTCAATCACTTCATATTCTTCCCATTGGCACGATGCATCTCCAGTCTCAAGTCCCTGCCAAAAGGTTTGACAAGCAACATCTCTCGTTCGCTTCACTGTCTGTGTAGATCTAGTTCTTACACCCACTCGCAACTAGAGGACAGATTAGAAAAGGGATGTTCAGTTTAAACACAACTTACAGTATTGAACTATTGACAGTGAAAGACAACATAATATAGTGAACAGGACACTAACCTTCTTTTGCTTTCTTTTCTTTGAAACTTTCTTGCTTCGAACTTCAAGATCTGGACGCTGTTGCTCCGACTCGTGTGTGCATGTCTCCACTTCCTCTCGCGCTGCAACGACTATATTTTCATGATAAGCACATCCATCACTCACTGAGGCTCCATCGACTCCCTGAAACATAGAACTTTCATTAGTATGTATAATAATATTGAAAACACAAAATGTACTTGGGGACCAATACCCATACGTACATCTCAATAGCAAAACACGAATGAACGCATTGTTTAGAACATTCAAACGACAATAGTTCACGCATTGTTGATCTAGTTAGATTGAACTGTCAAGATCCATACCTCGGGCTCCGCATAGACTTCCATTGATGATATTATTGAAGATGACGCTTCAGCAACTCCCTGAAACACAGTAATTGCATTAGTATGGTTTTCTATTTTGTTTAAAAGAACATAAACTTTCTGCAGGCGTCAACGGCTCATCTAAATAGACCTGCACAAATGATCAGTTGTCTAAAATAAATAATGGATATGTAAATATGATTCGATTTGCTCCATCGTTGGAAGTGTCACCACCCAGAGATCTGCATCAACTACTAGGGGTGATGTTCTTGTTGAAGAAGCTCCGTCAGCTCCCTGAAACATAGTACTTGCGTTAATAAAGAAGGAAGTATAGCGGATGTAATCACGTCATTTGATCTCGCATGATTGATCTGTCAGTATCCATACCTCGAAATGCATAAGAACATCAAGGGACGCTGTAACTGCGGTGCACACTTCTGCAAGCTGTTGCGCCGACCCGTAACTGCATGCTCCCCCTTCTTCTTGGACTAATGCTCCATCGACTCCCTGAAACATAGGACTTTCATTAGTAATGAACACAATATTGAAAAAAGAAGACACATAGGAGGGCGACGACAGAAGGACATACCAATGGCTAAAAACGAAAGAAACATTGGGTGTAACAATCACGCTACAAGAATGCAAGATCTGATGATCTCCATCGATGGAACTGTCCGGAAACGTACCTCGAGCATCTGAGTGACATCTACGGTTGTCGTCAATGCGTTGGACTCCTCAGCATCTCCCTGAAAGACAGTACTTGCATTATTTTGGATAACAATAATTATAACTGAAAACAAAGACTAGAGGATGAGTACTGTGGTGTACCATTAGGTAAAATAATTACACGATCAATTAAAACTATTGATTTACATGCCTAAAACAAGTCAGTGTCAGAATAGCTAAGTAAGATTACCCGATAGGCGCTTGAAGTGGCTGATGACTGCAATAACGACACGGATGGAGAATCTTCCGCCTTCATATTGAGTGGATACATAAATGGGGAAATTATTGTTAGCTAATGCTACACACTACCGCAAGGCCGAGAGATAAATACGTAAACTTGACTCACCAGTGGAGGGATGTGGACGAATAGAGTGGGAATAGCGGTTGAGAGCAATTTTCGCCTCGCTCGCGGTGTTTTCTTCTTTATTAGCAATGATGTGGAGTACATGTCTGGGCTAAAGTGCCTGCTGCAGATGCGGTATCGATCACCCCTCTTGTCCGCAAAGACTTCTAGGACTCTACTTTCTAGCTCAGAGGCTGGATATCCGCAATATCGGACCCATTCTCTTATCTGATCTATTGTCTTAGGGAAAACATGCATTATAGTACCTTCAGATTTGTTATGGGTCTTCGAAGGGCAACTGCCAATGGAACAGGCAGGCATTATGGAAAGTTCTGAAAAGTAAAGATCAACAATTCTCTATGAATACCAATGTGTTAAAACATTAAATGACACATAAAAGGTTCAATGCAAGGTCCGTTTTGGTTCTTGGAACTATACACGTTATTCACATGCGGATAAGTATTTCAATAACTTTCAAAAAATAGAAAAAGTAATTTGACTAAACTCAGAACATGTGACTAGTTCCTTGCATGTACTGTCGTGAACGAAAAGAAAACATGGATGCAATTTGATGACTACTAGCAAATAGATATAAATTAAAAAATTGGACGCAAAATGATTATGGTACATGGACTTACCTTGACGAACAAACAGTTAGATGCAGGGATCAGAGTAGTTTTTTGTCGTAGAACAGGGAGCAGTTCACAGGTTGCAAACTGACGAGTTTGCTCAAAGTGGTCACGGAAGTTCACAGAGACGAAGAGCAGATAACCAGCACCTTCACGGGTTGACTAGCAAAGCGCAAAGAAGTTCTCATTAGAAATATGAAGTGGGTTATAAAGAATTCGAAACAGGGGTGTGTTTGTGAAGGACGTGTATATGTCGTGGCATTATGCAGTTTGCAGGGGGGCGTCCAGCGTGAGGGGGGATGCTTGGCAGGAGACACGGGGTCTGGAGGTAGACATGGGAACAACCCATGCTCTATAGACCACTTTGAAGTGTACATGGTATTTGGCACCTCTTGGCCTTTATCGCTCCCTGACAGCTCCACTTGCCAGCAGCACAAGTACCCTGGTGCGAACTGCCTTTGATAGGGCGGGGGGTGGATTGGGGCGGTGGTCGTGCAGACAAGACACAAGAAGACTCGTGAATGGAGACACACTTATGTGGATTGCAGGGGGGCGTCCAGCGTGAGGGGGGATGATTGGCAGGAGACACGGGGTCTGGGGGTAGACATGGGAACAACAACCCATGCTCTATAGACCACTTTGAAGTGTACATGGTCTTTGGCACCTCTTGGCCTTTATCGCTCCCTGACAGCTCCACTTGCCAGCACAAGTACCCCGGTGCGAACTGCCTTTGATAGGGCGGGGGGTGGATTGGGGCGGTGGTCGTGCAGACAAGACACAGGAAGACTCGTGAATGGAGACACACTTATGTGGATTGCAGGGGGGCGTCCAGCGTGAGGGGGGATGATTGGCAGGAGACACGGGGTCTGGGGGTAGACATGGGAACAACAACCCATGCTCTATAGACCACTTTGAAGTGTACATGGTATTTGGCACCTCTTGGCCTTTATCGCTCCCTGACAGCTCCACTTGCCAGCAGCACAAGTACCCTGGTGCGAACTGCCTTTGATAGGGCGGGGGGGTGGATTGGGGCGGTGGTCGTGCAGACAAGACCCGTTTGCCGCAGGGCCTCACCAAGGAGAGGCCATCTAACTGAATGTAAGAGGATGGCTGCAGGATCTACTACATGGAAGGCAGGGGGGTGAGTTTATAAATACCTCACCCTCCCAGGAGAATATATGGGGGTCATCTCTGTACCCGGTGCCCAAAAAGAGGATTTATTATGATCAGCCATATTTATTATTTACCTATAACCATGTTTTGTATCAATAAAATCCAACGGCTTTTTATTGCCAACGCTTGATGCCAACCCACAAAATAATATATGTATGACTGCTGCATATATGGGTTCAACGGTTATGTGGATTGAAGGTGTGCGGCCAGCGTGAGGGAGGATGCTGGCCGGAGACATGTGGTGTGAAAAGACAAGGCACTGGAAGGCTATTCAACGGAGACACACTAGATTCATTTAAAAAATCAAAACAACCATTGTTAAAATATATGTTGGGCTTTATTTTAGATTTTAATTAAACATAAATAATAAACATTACACATTGTAAAGTTGAGGTTGCAGCACATCGAGGGAAAATCCGCGGTATTGTCCACTGTCACTGGGGAAATGTTGTCTAATGGCAAGTACCGCACAGGCAGGTATTACTCTCCGAACGCGGTGTCCGAGCCTCCCGTGAAGCCACCAAGTGAAGCAACGATAGGCCACCAGCCTGTACCACCTGTGAAAAAAAAAGATGCAAACTGTATTAAACTGACAAAACTTTCTTATCAATGTCGATTCAGGTAACACATGTCATTTTTCTTAGAAAAAAATTATATCTAGAAAATGCACTATATGGAACCAATTTACATGCGTTCGAATGATATGTAAATGTAATTTTATATGTGGGAGACGACCATGAAATAGTAGTGGCATCACTGACATCACAAACAGAGTATACTTACTCGTTACTCGGATTACGTGGACGAACAGTGCCACGAAGTTCGTGCATAAGCACCATCATCATCCTCAACACGGTCCGTGAGAGGCAGGCTTCCCTGAACTCTGGCAGCTCGGTGATGCATTGCGGACTTTGCTCGCCTTCCTGCAGACTTTGCTCGCTTTCCGAAATGTAGGCCAAGCACCCGGAATTTTCACGGCAGCAGCAGTTCTCCTCCTCAGTTGGCATTAGCTCGCACCGATTGCACGTGCACCAGGTGGAGACGCCGTCCATGCGACATGGTCCAGGCTCTTCATCCGTTGACTGGTCCTCCCAACTGCCGTCCGAATCCCCATCGTTTTCGCGTGCTTGCCTTTCCAGTAGTTCCTCCTCGGTGTACTCGGGCTCGTACATATACGGCATTATTGTGGCCATTGTGCGGTAAAGATAGTAAAATAATTTACAGAGATGGTACAGGTGTTCACACGGGCTACAAGCGGCGAAGGTAGCTGACCAGAGCACTGAAACGAGTCACAGAATACTCAAAGTAACACAGAGAGAGGAATGGAATCGAAAATCTGCTGCTGTGTGTTGTGAAACGGTCTGTTTATACTTATTGGGGAAAGAGGCGTCCTGCCATTTCCATGGCAACACGTCAATAGCTGAGGCGCAGCGATTGTTGACACGAGACGTGCTTGAAATGGGCAGTACGCGTCTGCTGATGTCAGGCTCAGGGGCGGGGGATTTGATTTAGTGCCGCAAAGGCAGGTGAGCCAGGTCGATGGGGCGAAATGATAGGATTATCACAAAATGGAGGCTGATTTCGAGTGCGATAATGGGCGAAAAGTCGGGTAAGGTCCATAGGAAAGTTTCCTACGATCTACTGATTTATGCTTACAAACACATGGCCGACCCGTAGGGACAATAAAAAAAAAGTCCCGGAACTATCCTTTAAGACTAACTGGAAACTTCCTCCTTTCATGGGACATGGCTGCACTTTACAAGTTCGGATCCTGGCAGACTCCGCCTTCATCCATCTAAGTTGCATCCTTTGACTGATATTAAAGTAGGCTAGTATAACAGTGCCTAGATCCTGCCATGAAACGCTATGTAAATGAAACTGAAATTATTATTAACCAGACTTTCATTGTGAAAAACTTCCAACAATTTCGTTCACTAATTGCACACACCTAGCTGTCCTTGTGGAGCACTTTTTAGAGATTTGTCCCGCGCCAGAGGTGGGACAGCTCTTGTTCTAGGTGCTTCCCTCTGCCATGGCCTGAACTTTGCATCAACAGTGCTGACTCATCCCTTAATCCTTATAGTATGCATACATTGCTTGTCATTAAATTGGGCTATAATTACAGTACCTAGAAACCGGCAGGAAGCACTACATAAACAACCTGTTATTAGTATCAGTATTACTGCACTCACAAACAGCATTCCCTTTTTAAAGAAATGCAGTAAAAACTCAAAAACTAAATATAATTTTCCAGATGTCATTGCAGTAATCCTTTGTGGTTCTTGATTGTCACATAAGCATCTTACAAAAACGCATTTCTAAAGTGAACAATGATAAGTAAGAACATTGGAAATATGTTGAAATGAAAAATTGCCAAAGACAGCGATTGTCATGAAAACATCTCGTTTCTGTAAGAGACCACTTAGCTGGGTTTGCATAACACCGAATGTCACAATAAATGGTGGTGTTTTGAAATGTTTCACATTGGTAGTAGAGTGCCTAATTATGTCTTCACTTAAACGTATAAAAGCTCAAGATTCAGAGTCAGATTTAGAATCAGAGTCAGATACTTGGTCAGAAGAGGATGCAATGTACGGATGAGACATTTGGCATACGGCCAAAAGGAGGGTTTGTCGATCTACAAAAATAGGCACCCCTCGATCACGATGTTATGTATCATGTTGGCCAAAGACCAACCGTCTCATTCATTTAGTACTAAAGATATATAATCATAAGCTTGACCAAAGTGCGGCCATTTTAAGGTGACTGAAATCGCCATTTTGTTTTCTCTAACGTTTTGCTTTTTGCTTTCTGTTAAACTGCTGCGCTGAAAGAATATTCTGCTAGGCTAGTGCACAATGCAAGGCCGAGGGAGACATGTTGAACGTAGCAACCAGATCGAAATGCCCGGTCAACTCAAGCGCGCTATCCTTGAAAGAGAGCAGCGAGGCATCCTAATCAGTTCACAGGTGCCAGCAAGTCCTGAAAACACGGTAGTAATACTAGAAGCGGACCTTAGATGGCATGAATTATGCTGCTCTTCTTTGCGGCCCCCCTTCCCTGAGCCCTGTAGAGTCCTGGAGAGCGAGTCGACCCATAGGATCCAAATAGAAACTAGGAGATAGGAAGGTCTGGAATGTTTCTCTCTCCCCGCACAATTGCAATTGTTGTTAAAACAAATGTTTAGGATGTAATATTCGTCACCATTGCCAATCATCGTGCCCATTTCAAAGGAAAGTACAAGGGGCGGTATTGGATGTGACACTACTGATTACAAGATGCTTGTTTTGTATATATGTAACTGATGTCTGTTTTTCGCTCTCTTGCATCTCCCGAGGTCTGATAGACACACGTCGCGTGGCGTGAGACCAGTTGGCCAACTGAATTTACTTTGCTTTGCAATAAACCCTAGATTTTGGGAATACAACCTTGTGTCTGGCGTATCAGTTTGTGTGTGGTGATTGTGCCTTGCTTCCTCAAGCACGGGTCCCTCAGGGGCCCCTTCAATTTACAAACCGTTGTCTATGGTAACTCATACTCACCATCTAGTCAAAGTGTTATGAGTAAATGAATAGTCTATCTAAGTTATTAACTGTAAAGTGTTATTTATTATTTTGGGTCATTGATAAGGCATGTGGGCCTCATTACGAGGTAGGAGGTAGCCATGGTGCTAATAGGTACCTTCTGGCACCTTCTGGGTCCGGGTTCTCGAAATAGGGATTTACTGGGTCATTCCAACCTTGGAGGACCCGGTAAGTCCCCATTCCGATAACCATTCCCCATTCCCATTCGAGCCCCCATAGGGCTCAATGGAAATGGGGATGTTGCTAATAACAGACCCGCTAATAGTGGCCCCATTATTAGCTCCCAAATACCTTAGCAACTCCCGCTAAGGGACCTCGGAATAGGGCGGTAAGGGTTTACTGGCACCGCTCTCCTTACCGGTGCCCATTAACCCTTACCGCCCACCTCGTAATGAGGCCTTGCACGAGTAAGGGGTCGTGGGGGGAGGGGCAAATTGGAGCGATAAAACACGGGCAATTACAAACAGGAATAAAAAGGCAGTACTCACGGCGACAAAGAGATGCCTGGCAGTTAGCTGGAATATGTTGTAGATACACAGGATAAACAGCAATAGACCAAATAAGAGCACTATTGCCACTGTAAAAAAACATTCATCATGGAGTTGACCCAACATGCAAGCATTTGAATCTGTAACAACAAACCTGTGAAGGTTATGTCCCAACATACTAGCATTTGTCCGTGTAAGAATACACATGTCATTTCTTTGTTCCAATGTACCAGCATTTGCACCTGTAAGGACACAACTGTGAAGGTGTTTCCCCCAAATGCATCATTTGCCCCTTTCAGTGCACACCTGCGATGAATTTCGGCAAACTACTATGGTGTTCCCCTTTAAGAACACACATGTGAGGGTTGTGCCCCAAGATGCCAAACATTGCCACTGTAAGAACATGCTTATTATTGCTTTGCCCAACTTGACAGTATTTGCCCCTGTAAAAACAAGGTTGTGGTGACTTTATCCAGTTTTGTAACTGTAAGAACCTGTATGAAAATATCTGTGGTGACTTTGCCCCAATGCGCTAGAATTTCCTCTGTAAGTACATGCGTATGATAATTAGCCCTTACATATCAGTATTTGACTTTGTTCAGACACATCTATGATGGATTTGCCCCAGTAAGAACACACATGAGGCTTTACCAAAGCATTCCAATGTTTGCCCCTGTCAGAAAACAGATGTGATGATTTTTCCAAAACATGTCAGTATCGAGTCTTGTAAGAACACACCCATTATTGCTTTGCCCCAACATGACAGAACTGTCCCCTGTAGGAACAGACTTACCATGGCATTCTACCAACATGCCAGTATTTTTCCCTGAAAGAAAACATGTTATGGCTTCCCCCAGCAATTTCGTTATTTGCCATTATAAGAACACACATGTAATGGCTGTGTATAAAATGCGAGTATTTGCCCTGTAAATACATGCCTGTAGTGACGTTACCCCAGCGTAAAAAGTATTTTCCTTTGGAAGGACATACCTATGATTGCTCTACCCAATGTGGCAGCATTTGCACCTGAAAGAATACATAGTGAAGACATTTCCCAAACATGCCAGTATTTGCCCCTGTAAGAACACACCTGTGTTGACTTTACTCCAGCATGCCAATATTTGCCCCTGTAAGAAAACACCTCTGAAGGCTTTATCCAACATTTCAATATTTGCCCTTGGTAAGACACACCTGTGATGGCAATGTCCCACATGCCAGTGTTTGCCCCCATAATAACATGGTTGAAATGGCCTTGCCCCAACATGACAGTGTTTACCCCTTTAATATCACACCTGTAAGGGATGTTTCCCAACATGGCAGTATATGCCTCTGTAAGATCACACCTGTGATGACTAACAACCTAAATGCCTGCATTTGCCACTGGAAGAACACACCTCCAATGGCTTTACCCTACCATGCAGGGATGTGCCCCTTCATGAACACATTTCACATTACTTTGCCCCAAAATGCCAATATTTGCCCTTGTAAGAACTAAAATCTGTGATGGCTTTGCTCAAACATGTCAGTCATGGCATTATACTTATAATTGTCCTTTTATAACGCGCTTAATACCAACGAGTGGTTTAAAAGAGGGAGATTGGGATTCAGTCCTATGCTGCACTGCGTTGTCTTGCTTCCAAGACAAACACGTCACCCCTAAGCTATCCTTCCTCCCAAGTAACTTCTTTAAGAGCAGAGCTTTGATGGCTTTTTGTAAAGACTGGAGGCGGGCGTCTGTACTTCTGCTCTCTATATGGTATAGGAGAGGCACAGAGGACCACAGCCAAGATTCTCTATTACGGTAGCAATGGACGAGCAATCAAGGCCTAGCTTCTCAGGAGGTGATGCGGGCTGGTTCTTAAGTACAGTGTAGACCCCAAGCACCCACAAAGGAATGTCCGCACACTGTTTAGGTTAAACACAGTCTTTATATAATTAATATTCATGGTTATGTACAATATCATAATAACTCACTTTGTACTCGGTTATCTAAAATGGCAAATATACAGTTCTACGTGGTACCACAGTTACTGTTAGATCTCTTTAAAGTGCATTAAGCTGTATGGTTAAATGGCACACAAATCAGTTTGTAAAGGAAACCAACAATAGAGTTAAGAGGAAAGCAGTTGGTTAGAACAATTGGCAGAATACTACCGTTAAGCACAATTCTGTGTGGAGATACCCCCACCTGGGCAACCTGTAGAATAAAGATACAAGCCCAGTCCATATATTGTTCACAGAGACTTTCCAATAGTTCTGCAACCCCAAAGTACCTGTTGTTGTAGCGTTCATCGTCGGGGAATCGACGGCCCTTCATGAGTGTCCTCCCTTTAAGGCAGGAGTCACGGTTCGTCGAACGTCTGACAGAGAACAGGGTGAGCTACGACAGTGAAGTGGCAGCTTTGTTCCTAGTGGTGCTCGTTGACGGGGAAGCATAAACGTCCTGCAAGGAAGAGGCGTGCAGGGATCCTCGGTGTCGATAGTTCTGGACCACAAAGAGTTTGAAGAACTGTGGCCCCACAAGGGCGTCGAGTTGTCGGCGTCTCTGTGGTCTTTGGGTGGTGGGAAACCCACCGGCAGATGCTTCTCGGCGCGTCGACGGTCAGGCCTTCTCCAGCGGGATAAGACGGGTGACGATGCAGATGAGAGCGTCCTTGGATCAAATGAAATTTCTTAGGCAAACGGAAGCACGGCGGCTCCGGTCGGCGACGGCGGTTGTCGACATTGGTGGACAACGGTCCAGGCATTTCTCCTTGGGATTCAACGGCAGTCCTCATCTCGGGTCGGCAGCCTGTCGAAGGTCTGTCTACCGGGAGCTTTGGCAAAGATCATCAGGTGCACGAAGGTCCCTCGTAGCTCGGGAAGATGGCGCCTTACCAGGTCCTCTCTGGGTCAGTCCTTGGAGACACAGCAGCTTTCAGATTGTGAAGCAGAGCAACAGCAATTCTTCTCGTCCAGCAGGGTTTCAAGGTCAAGCTTTAGTTTCACTCCAGTTACTCGTCGTAGTGGACTTCAGTTTCTGAACACGATTCCTAGCAGTGAGAGGTCCCCTGATATACTGTTGATCTCCCACTCATTACGCTGGGTCATACTCAAGCATCCAATCACGGCGAAGGGCATTCATGCAGGCAGGCAGCCAATCAGGTGCATAGTGCATTCAGGCCATTCACTTCTCTCCGGACACTCACAACAAGTTATGTGTATTGGGACAAGTACCCAGCCATTCAACACTCCACACTGCATTCATACCAGTTTCGGGCAGGGCTGTCCACCAGGAATCTACTGATTTCAATGACAGGGCCTGGACATCCCAAAATGGAGGACGCTCAGGGCACCAGTCAATTAAGCGCGGAGCTGCCACCAGCCCGTACCCCGCTCTGTGGGCCACCCACAGGTGCCCAAAAACATACACTAGGGGCACAGGGTTGTACCCCCCACCCATGGGTGCCATAAGGGTATCCCATGGGGTCCGTTCAACAAAACCAAAAGAGAGAGCTGCACCACCAGGAGTCCCACATGAACTCCTGCGCTGAAAACACGACAGAAAACACGATAAAAGGCAGTAAAGGACAAGGATACAGAGGCCCTGTCCCTCCGATGCATTTCCAGCATCACACTTTTCAAGAACATGCCAGTTTGTGCCTCTGTAAAAACAGAGCTCTGATGGCTTTGTTGAGCAATACCAATCTTCCCCCTGTCAAAGTACACCTGTGATGGCTTTGCCCGAACATCTCAGAAATTGCCCCTGAAATACAGCACTTTGCCTGCATGCTTCTCCTTTAAGAACACTCCTGTGATGATATTGCCCCAATGTGCCAATATGCTCCCCTGCAATGACGTATCTATTGACCCTAAATGCCAGTATTTTACTGCGTTGAAACACACCTGTGATGGCTTTGTCTCAGAATTCCAACATTTGCCACTGTCACCCAACACCTGTGAGGGTTTTGCCAAAATATGCTAAATTGGTTCCTGTAAGAAGACACCAGTTATAGTTTTTCCCCAAGATGCCAGATCTAGCCTGTGTAGAAGACTCCTGTGATGGCCTTCGACCAAATTTTTTCCTGTAAGTACATACATATGATAGCTCTCCCCAACATGGCAGCATTTTCTCCTGTGAGGACACACCTCTGTTTTCTTTCAATGAACATGTCAGTATTTGCCCTTGTAAGAAAACACCTGTGGTAGCTTTAGTGCACCATGGCAGTATGTGTCCCTTTAATACTTGTTATAGTTTTTCATAACATGCACGTATTTGCCACTACATGATCACATCCCAAAAGGTCATTGTTAGTGCTTGAAAGACCACATCTGTGATGGCTTTGTCCAGACATGCCAGTATCTACCTTGCCAGGAAAACTCCTTTGATGGCTTTGCCCCAGCATGTCATTATTTACTTGTTTAAGAACATAGATTTCCCTAACATGCTTGTATTACCACTGAAAGAAAACAGCTGTAATGGCTTTGTCGAGCAATGCCAATATGTTCCCATGTCAAAGCACACCGGCGGTGGCTTTGCCCAAAAAATCCCAGAACTCGCCCCTAAAAGAATACACTTTTGATAGTTTTGCTCGAAAATACCATCATTTGCTAATGTAATAACACTCGGCATGATTTTGCCCTAACATGCCAGAATTTGCCCCTGAAAGAATACACTTTTTCATAGTTTTGCACGAAAAGGCCATTATTTGCCCCTGTGAGAAAACATCTGTGCTGGCCTGGCCCTTAAGTTACCTCATTTGCCACCCAGCAAGAAACACCTCTTATGGCTTTTCCCCAAAATGACAATATGTATCCCTTAATATAATTCACCTCTGTTGGATTTGCCACAAAATTACGTTTGCCACTGTAAGAACACATATTTGATGGCTTTGCCACAGTCAGTAGTTGCGACTGTAAGAACACTTCTATGATGATTCTGCCCCAAAATGCCGGTATTTTCCCCTGAAAGAGCACAAATATGATGACAAGCCTCAACATGTAAGTAGTTGTTCCTGTAGTATTATACCTGTAAAGGTTTTGCCGTAACATACCAGTTTGCGCCCCTTTAAGAACACAGCTGGGATTGCTTTAGCCCCAAATGTCAGTATTTGCTCCTGCCAGAGCACACCTGAGATGTAAGACCCCATCAGCATTAGCAGTGCCTCAAAACACCAGTATTTTCCCTGTAAGAGCACACCTGTGATGGATGTGTACAACTGATGGCTTTACCCGTAAATGAGAGTATTCGGCCCTGTGAGAGATTATCTGCAATGGTTTTGCCTAAACTTGCCAGTGTTTGACTATATAAGTTATCAACTGTAATGTCTTTCAGACAAAATTACAGTATTTGCCCCCAATACAAGCACAACTATGATGACGTTGGACATGAATCACTACATACCACATTTGGAATGTTTTTGCCTCAAAGTGCAAGCATTTTCCCATGTAAGACCACATCTATGAGGTATTTTCTCCAAAATACCATTGTTTGCCCATGTCTCAGCACGTGTGATTGTGTTGCCTAATACTAGAGTGTTAACACTATGCACAATTATGCCAGGCACTTCTCTCCCCTTCTGCCCCATGGGCACATCCTCTAGAAATGTACACGCACACCCTCACTCACTCAATCACTCACCGACCCACCCATTCAAACATCATTATTGATTGTAAAGATCCGTCCCATGTTTGGGCATTCATCCCCATTTTAAGGTATTCATTGACCCACACCGGATCCCTTCGGCTCGGAGTCTGCCGTCATTCTCAGTCTATGCAGCAAAAGGAAGCTTAGGGTTAAGTTGATTGAGACTTCCTCTCTGAGTCCAACCTTCATCATGGCCCATGGAAAAATTCCACCCACAGGAATCAATGGTAGGTGCATTTTTATTGTTGAATCCAATGGAAAGGAGGTTTTCCTCATTCACAAAATGGAGGTTCATAACATCAGGCACATCTGTTTTAGCTAATATCCACATGTGCCATGATAGGTGGAGTGTGAACTTGGAACTTATGCAAACCCTATCAGAAAAGTATTCCAAATGAAGAATCTGTCACTTACCTGATCCTCGCCCAATGATGAAGGTGATGTTTTATTGCACAATAACTAATACATCATGTAAACGATCCAACCAGAGATCTTTAGACTAAAATAACTCTCCGTGTTTACTCCTCAGAGACAAAACAAAGCTTGAAGTATGAAGAAAATGTGTATAGTCAATAAGTGTAACTGCCCGTGATAAAGGGACAGAGCTCCTTATAACATTTTGTGTTTACCATTATTGTTTTTTTTTTAACATTATTAATTAAATTCTGAAATCGGCCAGAATCAAACCAAGAAATCTTCTTGTACATACATTTACGTTTAAATATTTGTAAACTCAGTGCATCTCAGTGATTTTGATGTGTTGTGTACGGGGGTGTCCAACAATTAGGACACTCCTTTTCTCTTGATTCACAATAGGCACGTTTTGTGACAGAGCTGCATTTTATCCCCTGCACCTATAATTGGGCCTACAAGCACTACACCCCCTGGCGTGCTTACCTCTCTGTCCTTAAGAGGTGTGCGTAACGCAATTTCGCGACAGGATGTACATAGGTGCCAATGTCCGACTTGCACTCTGAGACCTACTTCCTCTACTGCACTCTGCACACTTCTGTAGGATTGCAGAGCGAATGCCAGGCCCTTTCCGTCGAGGGAGATAGCAATTTCTCATTGCCGCACTGTTTTAGGATGATGTTGTTACTTGTAAATCGCTGCATAGGAGGACATGTAACCGGGCAACTGCATTACCCTGTTAATGAAAGCAGGTGGAGGGATTGGCATGTCTGTTTGATGCTGGGTGAAAGGTGTTGAGGTAGTGCTCTTTGACAATGTTTTATTAGACAAAGTCTCGAGAAGTACCAAGTTCAAACTCATCAATTGTACGTTACAGATAGAGCTTACCTGACACCTTACAAGAGTTCGCAGTTCAAGGGAGCAGCTGGGCAACACCGCTCCAGGTGCACAGAGGAAAAGGCTGCCTTTCTACATAGATTTTAGACTTGCCGAAGATTCGAGAATATTGCAGATTTTGAACAGAATGTTTAGAGGAGGTATAGACATGAGTGCATGGCCTTCAGAAGCATGCTTTTTGGGGATGTTCCCGCGCAGGAATGAAACACTGCACCTTACAAAAATGAAGGTTCTTGTCTGTGTGTTGGCCAAATGCAGAATTGAGATGTCCTGGAAATCAGCAGAAGGCCCAGGCATTGCAGCATGACCTGCAGAGATTGGCAGGGACAGTCGTCTAGCATAGGGCTGTGTACTTAAGACTAAGAGAGACAAGCAAGAATGTTACATCTTGGAATGCTTTAACGCAGGCAATATTTGCTCCCGTGGACAGTATGCCCACAATACATGGACAACTTTGAGTATACAAAGAATTATGAAGGTGAGACGCCACTGGGTGGGAAGGAATGGGCAAATCAGGAGACTCGCTGGTGCAGCTGGAACAGAAGTCAATGTTTGTAAGTTTGTGATTGGGTGGTTTAGATTGGACATACATGGGGTGTGGGGATGATTCTGTACCTGTCGGGTTCATGTGGCGTATAATTCCTCATGCACTTGTGAAGCAATATCAGTTCATAAAAATGTTTTTTTTTAAAGTAAAAAAAAAAAGATTGGGTTGGTGCCTGCGAGCTGGGTGTGATGGTGCTCCTGATGAATTTCCTTCAGTGCAACCTGGTCCTGGTGTGACCCAGGGCTGGACTGCCCCACCGGGACACCGGGACATCCCCCGGTAGGCCTCTGGCCTCACAGGGCCTCTTTGGTGCGGAAGAGAAGGATACACGTGGCAGCGTGAATCCGCCTGGGTGGTTTCTTTTGAATTAGCTGCTTCAGGCGCTGCACTTTTTTTTGTCTTTATTGCAGGGCTCAAGGCTCGCGCGTGCGCTGGAGGGCGTGGGCACTGGGGAACCGCATGTGACCTGCACACATATTGCGCAGGTCAGGTAGCAGACACAGCCGTCCTACGGGAGTGAGGCCTTCGGCTGGAGACTCGAAGGTAAGCAGACGCACGCTTTTAATGAAAGCAGTGCAGTGTGCCACGAAATACACACAAAACATCTGATTGCCATTTTCCATGAAGGCGAAATGCCTCTCGGCGTGCATTTTTATTTTCGGTGGTACTGTTCATTTTAAAAATATGCGTGAGGTCCACAGCGTGTTGCACTGCACACTGCAGTCTGCCCGGAAAGCCAGTGCCCGAGACAGCACCTTAAGCAGGCACACGGATTTTGGGCAGGCAGGGGGCGGGGTGGCGGGAGATACCCAACCAGGAAGACATTATTTTACACGCAGAACAGAAATAATATAGAGATTGCGAACTGTGAAGGGTTTCAGCCAGGGAAAGGCTTGTGGTGGGATGATCTGGTGAAGAGCAGAGTCACGCCCTTTTAAGGGAGTCTATCTGTAGAACTGGGAATCACTGGGTAATCCTGCAGTCAGAAGTGGAAGCGATGTGAGCAGAAATGGTCCCAGTGCAGCAGCAAAGGTCTAACAATGAAGTGGCATAATGCTTTATAGTTATTTTTTAACAAACACTGACATACTTCGAAGGTAATGTGTTCATGCACTTAATTTACGGATTTTGAAGACTGGAATCCCTATTCATGTGTGCACGAATCTCAAAACACACATACACATACACATAAGCCCACACGCAAAACACAAACGTGATTATCAGTGTGCATGATTTTGTGTGGAGAGTGCATGTACTTTTCTCCCCAGGCACTGAAGTCATGTGTCTCAATCTGGTTAATCATAACTGCACACGTTCTTTCACCATCTCTGTAATATTACCGTGTTATGGTTGCATGACACTTTACATAGGAAAATAGGAAAACGAACACTCATGCCATGATGGTTCATGGACATTTTCATGTGAAAAATGAATGTGTCCATTTTAATTTTCTAGAATTCTAACATACAGCTATCTGTTTCCTGGAACTGGTGCACACCAAAGTCATTTAAACAGCATTGCCAATGCCAACAGTTTTGGCTTTTGTGTAGGTATGGGAAGACACTCAACAGACACAGCCGTAGTGGTATATTATCTACCCATTGTTGGTAGCAGATGCAAAAGGTGCAAGTACCTGGGCATCTAATGGCAGTGCCTGATAAAAGCGTAAAACGTATGCACTAACCAAAGATGTTTGTTTTTCCAATGCTTGTTTTGAACAGGACTTCAGTGGCTTTTCCAATGCTTGTTTTTAACAGGACTTCAGTGAAGGACATGCAGAGTGCTTATAAATCGAGTCCCGAAGGCAGGCCTGGTAAGTCATTTTGACTACACCAGTGGCGTGTTTACAGCTCCAATTAAGTCAATAACTCTCAGAAGACTGCTTTGAACAAACACTGGCAGGCACTTTGAATGTAAAGCCTGATGAAATTGAATGTAAAGCCTGATGGAAGGGCTTGATGAAAGCAAGCTCAAAGAGTTCCCACAAGGAGGTGTTTTGGGCGAGCAGAGGCAGGAATGGGTGCGAATGTCCATAGGGATTAGCATGGCCAAGGGCAGGCAATGGGTGGGCACATAACCAAACAACACCTACAGAGTATCACCCTGATTCATGGAATTATTTGCGTGTAAAACGGGGATTTGCGAGCCACTCTGCCCACAAATCCCTGTTTGATGAATGGGGATTTGCGGGCAGAATGGCACGCACATCACCAGGGGTGGACTGGCCGCTGAAAATGTGTAATATGGGGCCACTTTGAAAATTATTTCCAGGGCCTCTTTTGGTTTCCAGTCCACCCCTGGTGTGACCTCTAACTACCAGGAGGAATAAAGCAATAAGGAATAAGTGCCATACTAATCAGTGTACAACTCGGGGCCAGGAGCATATGTCAGGGCCAACATGCTTGTCTTGAAAGCAAGACAACACAGAGCAGCACATGTTTGATTCCCAGTCCTCTGCTTAGAGACTGGTGTCCGATATTAAGCGTGTTAAAAAAGATTAATTAATTGACTAGATATCTATATTTTGGTGACAAGCTTGAAAACAGCACACTACTGCTGACATTGTGTGTTGGGTGGAACAGCCAGTGATACCCACCAACCCATAATGCGATGTAAATCAATAGCCACCATCCAGCTCTCCAAGCAACTCTGGACTGCAGCATCAGGGAATTCAACCAGCATCTCCTCTTTTCAAGCTGCAAGCTACCTCCTAAGAGGGGCAGGAGTCCACCCCAATTGCTGATTGTCCAGCCTCCGAAAGAAGAGGATCCCCACAGTATCCACCTGTAGGGATAATTAGCGCACGAATTTCAACTATGCACTCATTTCAGTGACACCACAGACTCCTATGGGCAGTTGTGTGTGCGACTGCACAAATTATGCTAATGTTGCAGCACGTGTTAGGTGTGTGACTTTGTGCTGATGTAAGGCATGATTTGGGAGGTAGCTCAGTTCAGTGTAGTGTAGACTGGTGACAATTAACATTACTAATTACTAATCCTCCTATTAAATAACCTTAACAACACGAATACTAGTGATTATTAGCAATAAGACTGGGGCTGCTTAGGCCATAGTCTACACTGCACACTATGGTGTTGCTTAGGAACATTCACATTGCAATGTTGGTTTAGAAAATTAATGCACAAATAGAAAGCTGACCACAGTGTTTTGTGGAAGTGAAGTTCAGAATACAATGAAACAGCAGAATTATCACACAAGAATGATCACTTTGTTTGAACAGGAAAAAAGCAGAAATGCATTGTTGCACTTTCATCCGGGCTGGAGAAAGAGTGCTATATGAAAGTTAATGTGGGGAAGCAGAAAGGGTTCTGGAAAGTTAATGGGGTGTGACTTGAAGGGGAGGTGATCATTTAGAAGGGGAGGTGATGATTGATGACCTCACGACTGAATGTATGAAGTGGGTGGTGAAATCATATGCTTTGTTTATGAAAATATAGGTCGAGGGAGGTAAATGGATAAAGGTTACAAGCTAGAGAAGAAAGAAAGAAAGTGGTTGGCCAGAGAAAGATTGGGTGTAAGAGGAAGGAAGAGAGAGGTTAAAGAAAATGCACAAGTTCGAGGCTGGCTGCACTGTACAGTGAGAGGACATACATAGCTTTGCTGGGCCAGGCTGCAGACAGAGGGAGCCGGTGGGGGGTGGGGGGGAATCTTCGCTGAGCCCTGGCAGGGAGCTTAGAGTGGGAGAGAGACACCTGCTTCGTAGAAGACATCTGTCTGCCGGCGATGCAGACAAAGCATCAGTGAAATTTTGGTAAATATAAATGACAAAGTAAAAGAGAAATATCTAATTAGAAATAACATTATCATCATTAGAGAATTGTCGAACTAGGCACAAAGGGGGAAACCCATTTCTTCTTCATGCACCAGAGAACATATGTGCTTCTTTTTTTCCTGTGCGCAGTTAGTCACTTTTTGGAAAGTGCGAGTTTGCAGCTCTGCTAAACTATCAGTTATATTTCAAGGTTGCATATAAAATGTGTGTGCTCTGTCAGGTTTGCTAAAAGAGAAGCCAGTTTCACTGGGCACAAAAGAGGTTAAGAAAGTCATTGGCAATGCATTACAAATATAAATGTGCTGACATATTATATAAACAGCATTTTTCTAAGCTGCATTTACGCTGTTATTCCTGTTTCTTGCACATGTTATGAGATGCAATGCTGACGTTTTCTCTGCATTTAATTCTATTTTGATAAATGAAGATAAAATGGTAGAAAATGTTATTGCGAAAGCCATGTGTGGTCTGTTATTGTGTGGTCTGTTTATTTCATGATACCATTCGTTCAATACCTTACTTGGCTTAAATCCATAAAGCAAAAGTAAAAAAAGTACACAAAAATAATTACAAAAAGGGTTCTAAAACCATCATACATGATCAAAACCACAATGTTATCAATCTCATTCCATAGTATAGAAAACAATTATGGACATTTTACTGAAGCGCATAATAAAAAACATGAGGATAGCAAACTCGCAGCCTCGTTATAGAACAAGTAATATGTTTTGAGTTCTCTTCATCAATGTCCTTGTCCAGTATATTCATCCTAAGTAACGAAGTCCTGTGGACATATCGGATAAAACTGCAAAAACAATATGTTGCTCTTTAGTGGGTTAACGAAACGTCGGCGCCTCTTTAGTCGATCGAAGACCAATAGTCCTAAGAAGAGTCCTAAGGTAACAGATTCTCAATTGTTTGAATTTATTGCAAATGAGTAGAAAATGGATACCAGTTTCCATACCCAGGCCGCATAATGGGCATATTCTTGATCCGCCCCAACCCCAGGATTTAGTAAAGGATGACAGGTGGAGCTTGCCCATCCTAAACCGAATATACAAATATGTCTCATATGGGGAAGAAGTTAACCGGCCAAACCAAAGTCTGGTTTAGCCTAAATGTAGGTTAGGCCCACTTTAAGTCTTGAGGTTGCAATCAGCATCAACTCCTTATTTTGCATTTTTTGTATTTGTATTTTCTTTATTTGTACAGCACGCCAAGCCCAAGGGCATCTGGGTGCATATCTTAGGTTTAACCCCCTTCTGTTCTGAAAACCCATGGCACAGCGACACCCTCTATCCTATGATTTATAGCCTTACATGCCCTGTGTCGCTGGTGCAACCTTAAGGGCTAGACCGAACCCATTCCTCCTTGTTCAGGGGGATTGTTATGAACTCTTATTCCCTGTTTTTAACAACTCTTGTTGTTTGTTCGGTTTGGGAACTCCACATTGGGGATTCTATTCATACTACAAATCTTTTTCCCCAATCTGGAGATAACTTGTATACCAATACACATCTTTCCTTCTGTCTGTCTATTTTTGAACACTAATGCAAAATTAACTTTCTCTTTCTCCACGATTTCATACTCTCATACACCGGTGACCAACGACTGCCCTTCCCTCACTGCCTCTGAGACATAGTATGGCAGAAAGCGCTGCACTTAGCTACTCAGAAGAACAAACCTCTGAACTTATAAGAGGTCCCTCCTTCTTTGACCCACCAGATCCTAGCCAACCGAGAGAGCTCAAGCTATCACCACAGAAGAGATTTTGAAACTTAAGAAGAAAACTTTCAGAACCGAACTACATAGGCATTTCCTCAGGGAATATTTAAGATCCTGCATTATCCCTGAGGGCCTAATTGTGAGGAACGAACCACGTTTGTTCCTAGAGGACAAGGAGTATACAACCAATTTTAGTTTTATCGCTACCAAATGTAGCCGGGACCTGATGGTCCTGACCATAACTACGGCACAACGCATCATTCACGATCTACTGAAAACTTTAGAAACTGAAGAAACGAAGTCTAAAAACAACACCGCGATAATTAATGCCCAGGAACAATTGAATGAACTCAATAAACAATTTCAGATCTTCAAAACCAATACCATTGTGAGGAAAACCAATAAACTCCAAAAAGATATTAAAGATTTCAATACGTAAGTCATTTACCCCTATACAACTGCTGACTATATAAATTCACACAGGCAACAAGGCGGCACACCCAACACTAGAGGACGTGGTGGGAGAAGGAGAGTGACCTTTTCCGGATCCAGAAGGTAGCTCCTCAGGCAGTGGATCTAACTACAATTACCCACCATACATAGCCCAATTTGGCCAACAACAGTTTCCAGCTCCCCCACCCCCACAATTTCCCTTTTTTAGGAAGAGGAGGCCAAGGAGGAGGATGGGGTCCGCCAATGTACCCTGTGCCTTGGAACATGCCATACCAGGGCCAATGCAGACGCACCAGACAACGGAGATGCCAGCGGTAGCTCTACATGACAATACGTTACCCATCTTCAACCTGGCGGGAATTGATCTAACACCGGGACAAAGCTCAGTTTTATCAAAGGGCTTATCCTTTGTACCCACAGCTAACACTGACTGGTACAAGACAGAAGTGGAAATGAGACGTTTTTTTCACACTTTGAGACTCCGTGTCTTCTTCAATGAACACGATGACATAGAAGAAGACAACGATACAGGTCTTCACCCACCCTCCACCTTTGCGCCTTCCGAGAGCCAGACACCACAGGATTTGATCACCTTTGAAAAATGTGTTCTAAGGGATATTAAGAGAATGAGCAAAAAGAACAACTCTACGTGTCAGAATCTGACCAAGAAAGAAAGAACAGCTTTGAAACAACTAGCAGAGAATAGAGACATCGTGATCAAACCGGCAGACAAGGGGGGTGGTATTGTGCTGATGACCAATGAACAATACTCCCGCATGGTTATGGACCTACTTAAGGACCAGACCAGCTACCGGTTACTCAAAAAATATCCCACCCGAGAAGTCAAAGCGGAGATTGCAGAAATGGTGGCCTTTGCCTCTGACCAAGATTGGCTCTCACCCAAAGAAGCATCCTTCCTAACATCCTCCCAAAAATGAACTCCATGTTTGTACGCCCTCCACAAGATTCACAAAAACATCCAGAATCCACCGGGATGACCCATTGTGTCGGGATGCGGGTCGATATTGGAACCCATCTGTAGATTCATTGATTGGTTTCTGAAACCCACAAGCACTAAAACCAGATCATATTTACGAGATACAACTCATACTATCCAGATCTTTGAAGGCCTTCCGTTTGATTCTGGATCTCAATATCTAGTAACTCTAGACATTAAATCACTGTATACTTCCATCCCTCAAGAAGCAGCCATAGACTGTGTCTATGAACACCTCATCCGCAATAGCACACAGTCTCGAGTTCCATCTGAATTCATCATAGAACTCATTACACTGGCCCTAAGCTAAAACATTTTTACTTTTAACAAACAGTTCTTTTTACAAGTCAAAGGGACTGTGATGGGGGCTACCTTCGCCCGAGTCTGGCCATCTTATTCATGGCCTCTTTCGAAAACAAATATGTGTACAACCAAACCAACCCATGGCTTGCACATATACAGAACTGGCATAGGTATATTGACGATATTATCTTCCTGTGGTCAGGGAATGAAACATGCCTTGAGGACTTCCGACTCTGGCTCAACTCCTGTGATGACAATATCCAATGCACGATGGAGTATGACTGCAAGACTATCCACTTCCTGGACTTAGAAATATCTGGTACAGAAGACAAACTCTCATGCAATTTATACAGGAAACCTACAGATCGAAATACCCTTCTACATTTCAGGAGTGATCACCCACATCATGTTCAACAGAACCTTCCGTATGTACAATTCCTACAAATCAGAAGGAACTGTACATCATTACCAGATTTCTACGCCAATTCAGATCTTTTGTCGGATAGACTCCGACGGAGAGGTTACCCCAAGAAACTTGTATCCATTGCTCAGAAAAGGGCAAGATTCACCAATCAGGACAACCTCCTGGTACCTGAACCATCACAAGACCAGGCGGCCCGCGACAGGACCACATGTGTTACCACATATGGTCCCAATTCATTCCAAGTCAAGAAAACGATCCAAAAATATTGGCCAATAGTAAGGCTACAATTACCAGGGGAACCACTCCCCAGATTTGCTTTCAAGAGAGGCAGGAACATTAGAGAACATCTAGTGCATTCAATGTACATACAAGATACTCCCGCCACCGGACTATGGAACCTACACAAAACAACTGGACACTACCCCTGCGGATCATGTTTAAGTATGTAAATTTACCATGAAAACCAAGTCTTTCCACATTAATGAAAGACCATGGACTCTGAAACACCATACGAACTGCAAAAGCAGCCAGGTGATCTACTGTATTCAGTGCCCATGCGGCTACCGATATGTAGGCCAGACCTTGCGCAAGGTGGGAACTCGGATCTCTGAACACCGATCCAGGATCCGCTGCAAACAAATGACATAGCCAATGGTAACGCACTACATAGAGAATCGCCACACACCAGATGACCTTTTATGCTGGGTACTAGAAAAAGCTTAGTCAGGCCCTAATATTCAAACCAGGCTCCTTAATCTAGAAAGCAGATGGATCCATAGATTGGACACCTTTGAGCATGGCCTCAATTATTTGCATAACCCCCAGTTTTAGCAACACACTGAGGTCCCTTTGTCATCCAATCAACACCACCATCTGCCTTTGCGGTGGAGCCCCCAGCACTGGGCTACCTCGACCCTTATCATGAGCTCATGCACCGCTGGCCCCATAATATTAGCGGGCCACCCTGAGACATACTCTCCACCTCCCCAACCGGCCTCCACACGGGAACCAGAGTCACACTACCCTGCCCCCCAGGCAGGTTGGGACCCGTTGTCTCTGTGTCGGCTCAAGTATGAACCCCAACAACGGCCCCGCCTGACACTAATATATCAGGAGTACCAACCTGAAGGGTGAGCCATGCCACCGGCCCACCTCCACTCGGTTGAGTACTGCTGCACACACTTTTAATTTTCTACATTTACTTCGATATTGCCCCATGCATCACATACCAGCCTTTTTGGCAATGCACTTCCTTTGGGGACATAGCCTACACATGCTGCTGCATCGTCACATGCCAATGAGCCATCTCCCATCTCTTCCGAGCTGTGAGTCATCTCTCTCCAGCTCCTGCAGACGCATCAGGCCACGCCCCTGTGACCCACACCAGGGATCTCATAGCAACCACACCATGCTCCCGCCTAAGCATGACTCAGCACAGTGAGCATCTACCTGTCAGTCTCCAATAACACCGCGGGTGTGGCGATACCATTCTATGAGCGCCCTACATGCTCTGGACCCCGCCTCCAACTTGGCATCAGACACTTGAGCCGGCGGCTGCTTCCACAGACAGCCGCCGACCGGGACCCGAGCACAGTGAGCGGAAGTCCCTCCGGACGAAAACAGTCATGAAGCACAGGTGAGCTTCACTTCTCCCTTTGGCAGGGTCTACGTTCATGTACCCCGCATTTTTCAATAATGCCTTTTCCTCCGGTCTTCCCCCCTCCCTTGCTTACCCTCACCACCCCTTTTCTTCCGCCGACAACCCCCTAACCCTCCCAGCCCCCCATCCCCCTGCTCCTCCCTACCGCAACTCCTTCCCCTCCCCTTCTTTCCAACGGCTCTCGCAACTATTAGTATTCAGTCCCGCTGACGGCCACGTCCGAGCTGCAGCCGGCTGCAGAAACTGCCCAAGAAATGCCTGCATGACAGAAACTCCACGACTTGGGAGATTTTTCTGTACATCAATCCCACGTCTCCGGACATCTTCTGGACGCCACCTACATTTGCCAATCTATTCAGCTGGATTCACTACAGGCTACCCACACACGCAGGTAATCAAGGAACATGTGTATCATGGGTTACACCATCCTTCTCACACCTCCATGCACCTCTCGCCATCCACTTCATGCATCCTGACATCATTATCTACTCTTTGTTTTGTCAGCTCATGCACACAGCCAATTACTCATGTAACAAGTGGAACCCACGGCCTGCGCTGGTGCCGGACACCATCCCCCTACTACTACAGAGAGGGGGCAGTTCACTCGAGGCAACGTAATCTTTTCTGACCACGGATATCCTACCCAGGGGCCATCAAGGTTCAGAGACTGTACTTTATGCAGTCTTATAACCACCTCCTCACACCCACTATGGGAACTTGGTGCCATGGCAACTATTGAGGGAAGGCACGGTATGTTGAGCACCAGCCGATGGGAGTATTTGGATAGAATAAGTGCACTTCTTTTCAATCTATTTCACTGCTGACCAGGCAGCCACAGTAGAAAGCTCTGCATGAATAATACACTGAATAAGTAGCTCTAGTGGAGATCTCTCTCTTCTCTATTTGGTTTATTACTTTTTCAACAACTTTAATACTAACCCTGACTTACCTCTTAGGATACCAACACAAGATTCAATTACTGCCTTCTGCACCTCATCTCAACAACACTTCTTCCTTTATAAGATGTTCCCCTTCTTTCTATTTTCGCAGAACTTAACCATCACTGCCCTGATGAAGGTGGAATACATCACTGCTCTTTACCTTCCTTGTGATCAGTAACCGCCAAAACGCAAGAACTGTGAGGGGATTGTGGGGGTCACTCTATCCACCCACACACTTGACACCTCCTCTAAATTAGGATCCCACACTGCATTGGCAAACTCTTACCTCGGAAAAAGAAGATATACCTGAGAAGAAATATCAGGACTTTTTTGTTTGCATTTTCTTTTCCAGACCTCCTACTGGGAACAACAAAGAGTTACTTCCCAACCATAGCAGCACAAACCATGTTGACCGTATTGATTTGTTCCTAATTTTGTGGTAGGACAGGCAGGCACACGCCTGTCCTAATTTTTCTGCTACTGTAAACTATATGCTTCTCTTCCCTTACTTCTGCCTATCATTCTTCCCTCTTATCTGCATGTCCGTCCGTTTTTATCCGACACCACCACTTGGATCTAAACCTATTTTTTCTGTGACTAGAGAACAGGAAAGTATAGGGTGTGTGTCATAATATAACAAGTTGTTTTTTATTAATATGGGTCGGTTCTTACAAGAACCGACCCATATTAAAGGCAGGACCATTGACTGGTTAGCCGGCTCCAACTGCAACATCCAGGTCCTCAATAACTCCCCTTGCTTATGGTCTGACCATCACATCATAACATTTAACATTGAAGCTTCCCCGCGAGCCCCAACACCTATAGCCCCAGCCCTCCCCACCCGCAATAAAAAAAATATAACAAGAGAACATCTCCTCCCACTGTTACTCCCCTCTCTTAATGCGGCGACCAACGCCTGCTCTGATCCCACCTCCCTTGCAGACACCTACAACCAAACGATGCTCACGGCCATTGACACCTTAGCACCATTCAAACTTAGAAAGGCTAAACCACGAGCACACCTCAATTCATGGTTCACTCCACAGTTAAGAATCCTTCGCAAGGCCAAACGCTGCGCGGAAAACCGGTGGAAAAGCCACCCATCTGATGAGCATAAAGACGGCTTCCTCCTCGCCTCCCTCATTTATAAAGACGGCATCATCATTGCTAAAAAAGAATCGCTTAATAATCGTATCACACAAGCCGACTCTAATTCCAAGGAACACTTTAGAGTCCTAAAAAAGCTCGAAACCCCAGTATCCCCGCCAGACACTTGTACAAAAGACAGCAAATGGTGTGCTAACATTCAAGCAGCCCTCCTAAACAAAATCTCTATGCTCCAATCTAAAATAAAAGATAAGCAGGACTGCCTGAGGCGTGACAACCGCTCATGCTCCCCCACTAGGCCCACCCTCGCCAACTTTGCTAACATCAAACCCTTCACCTTCGTACCTCTCACTATCATCGAAGTAGAAAATATCATCCTCAGGATGAAACCTTCCAACTGCCAAGGTGACCCGTGCCCAGCTCCCATCATTAAGGACTCCGCCCATGACCTAGCCCCATTCATTACAGCGTTCATTAACTCTTCCTTTGAAACAGGTATTGTCCCGGACAACCTTAAAGACGCCTGGGTGATCCCGCTACTAAAAAAACCTTCCCTTGACCCAAGCATACCCACGAATTTCCGACCTATTACTACAGTACCATTCCTGCTGAAGATACTGGACCGTGCAGCTTACCTGCAGATCCAAAACTACCTTGAATCAAACAATCTGCTAGGTCTACGACAATCCGGATTTCGGCCCAGACACGGGACCGAAACGGCTCTATTAGACCTAAAAACCCAGATCGAAGTCCTGAAGGACAAGGGCAAATTATCAATGCTATTACTCCTCGACCTTTCCGCCGCATTTGATTTGGTTAACCACCAGATCCTTTGCAAGCACCTCCACTCTGCTGCCAATTTCTCTCCCTCCGCAGCAGCCTGGATCAAATCCTTCCTGAGCAACAGATCTATGAGGGTCTTTGCACCCTCCGCTGCCGCAGCTCCCTCCCCTATTCATTGCGGTGTTCCTCAGGGCTCTTGCGTGTCTCCCACCCTTTACAATATCTTTACGAAACCACTCTTCGATGTGCTCGATTATCTGGGTGTCTCCTACACCAACTATGCGGACGACACCCAGATACTCATTCCCATCTCGGGTGATTATCTTGCTGACACCAAGGCCCTCAATGACGTCAACTTGGTCATCCAAGCCTGGATGGCCCAGCACCAGCTATGTCTGAACGACGATAAGACGGAGCTACTTATTCTGGGTACTTCACAACGCCTGAGCAAACTGGAGCCATCCTATCAGTCATTCATCATAGACGGCAACTCCATACAAGTCTCGAAAGACACCAAAACACTAGGCTTTTCAGATCCACCTCTGCCTACACGTGCAAACTCATTTCAGCCTGCAGACCCACAATAGCGTCACACTAGCGAGAACACTTGTCATGGCAAAAATAGATTACTGCAGTGCCCTATATCTAGGCACCAGCCAAGAAAACCTGTCCAAACTCCAAACCACCCAGAACAATGCAATTCGAGCGGCTCGGAACATCCCTCGTAACCACCACATCTCTGAAGCCAGAGCTAGCCTTAAGTGGTTACCCGTGAAGCAGAGAATCTCCCTAAAAACACTTGCCCTCACGCACAAATGCCTAGCCAACAAGGCTCCGATCTATCTCTGCAGTCGGCTTTCGCGCCACTCCACTGCCCGACCACTAAGAATTGCTCAGACTCACTGCCTTACTATCCCTAGGTTTAAGCTCCAAAAAGCGGGAGGCACTAGCTTCCCTGTCCTAGCCTCCAAACTTTGGAACACCCTCCCCGCTGCCATCAGAGCTGAAGACTCCTTCAACGCCTTCAAGAATAAAACCAAATCTTGGCTCTTTGACCAGCAATAGCTGTGTCAGACATCGGTCCTACTTACCCAACCCGCCTGTTTCCCTGCACGATTTCCGGTCTGCTACCTTCCCAACTACCTCAGGGATACTTCCTCTGCAGAGCCTAGGGACACTGTACCATGTGTAAGATATGTAATTATTAAGTTTGTTTATTATGCGGTATTGTTTACTTTTTGTAATTTATCTCCCTGTATGTTCTTTTCTTGCAACCCTGTACAAATTGCGCCCTGATGCCCCCGGGCCTGATGGTCAGCGCGCTATAAATAAACAAACAAACAAACAAACATTTCATGTTTTGATTTATAGCACGGATATTGGTTGCAATTTTTACAGGTCTGGGGGGACAACCACCAGACAAACAGTGATCTTCACAATCTGCTTGTGCAACCAAATATAGAATTGTCTTACTTCAATTGAGACTTGTGTTTTGTTGTTGTTTGTTTTTTCACTTTGTTTTTTTTTCATTATATTTGCCTCTTCTTGGTACTCCACCTGTCTTGTCAAGAGGATTAGATCCAATAGACATTGTGGCATTCATTGCATTAACATTGGGTTGACAAGGGGAGCTTTAGGAATAATATTAACCCCCGTCTGTTCTGAAACCCCATGGCACAGCGACACCCTCTATCCTATGATTTATATATTATACAGTGACATAGCAAACATACAAAAAGAAGATCAATCAGTCATAATATTCATAACAAAATACTTACAAGACATTTACAATATATTTACATTCAGAGACCATAGACATTTACATCTGGAGTACTAGGTTATTTGTAGTTGCATTAAGGCTGCAATGCTTGGTGGAGGTTGTGGGTGTCTTGGGACGTGAGCCACAATTTGGCGTTGCTCTTGATTGAGTGGAAGGAGGGTTCTGATCTGATTGGGTTTGGTAGCGAATTCCACAATTTAGTGCTAAGGACCGGGAAACTGACCCCACCCGATTTCTGTAGCTTGAACCTAGGTAGAAAGAGACAGTGAGCTTGGGCTGCTCTCTGAGGACGGCTGGAGGCGTGTGGTGTGAACCGGCTTGCCAGGTAGCTAGGAGATTGATTGGCCAAACATTTGTGCATGAGAGCAAGAGTTTTAAGGGATAATCTTTGGCCTACTGAGAGCCAACGTAGGTTGTGTCTAGTGTCCGATATGTGCTGGTTCCTGGGAATATTTAAAGCAACCCTGATGGCATTGCTTTGGGTGACCTGAAGCTTGCTTAGGTTTTGTTGGCCAGTCCCTAAATAGAGGGCATTACAGTAGTCCATAGACTAGTAGACATAATAAGGGTTCTGTCAAGGATAATGCATTTATCTGTGTAAAGGAATGGATGGCAGGCTGTGATGAGTTTGCACGTATAGGCGGATGCTGAGGTGACGGCGTTAGTTTGTCTCAAAAGCGATAAGGTGGAGTCAAGATAGATGCCTAAGGTTTTAGTATCATTAGAAACATTGATGATATGGCCATCAATGGTAAAAGATTTGAAGATGGGGTCTAATCTGCTGAGTCGGTGGTGGGAGCCCAGGATGAGGAGCTCCGTTTTATCGTCGTTAAGACAGAGATCATGCTGAGCCATCCAAGACTGGATGATCTGGTAAACATAGTTTAAGGCTTTGGTGTCCACAAGGTGGTCTCCAGTGATGGGGATGAGTATCTGGGTGTTATCTGCATAGTTAGTGTAGATGACACCCAGAGAGTCAAGGATATCAAAGAGAGGTTTTGTGAACACATTGTAGAGTGTAGGTGAAATGCAAGATTCTTGAGGGACCCCGCACAGGACCGGAGATGGTTCAACAGCCACAGAAGGTGCTGAAGACCCTCATAGATCTATTGGCCAAGAAAGATCTAATCCAGGTGGTGGCTTTGTCTGAAAAGTCGGCAGCCGATTTAAGATGTCGGCAGAGAATTTGATGGTTTACCAAATCAAAAGCTGCCGATAAATCAAGTAGTAATAGGAGGGCGAGCTTTCCATTATCTTTCAGATCCTCAATTTGAGTTTTTAAGTTGATGAGGGCAGTTTTTGTTCCATGTCTGGAATGGAAGCCAGACTGTCTGAGGCAGAGGAGATTATTGAATTCCAGATAGTCTTGGATCTGCAAATAAACAGCTTGTTCCAGAGTTTTAAGCAAGAAAGGCACGGTGGTGATGTGCCTGTAATTAGTGGGTATACTCGGGTCTAAGGACATTTTATTGAGAAGGGGGATAACCCATGCGTCTTTGAGGTTATCTGGGACGATACCTGTGCTGAATGAAGTGTTTATTAGAGCAGTGATGAAAGGAGCTAGTTTGTGGGAAGCCTCCTTAATGATAGGAGCTGGGCATGTGTCGCCCTGGCAATTGGAGGGTTTAAGTTTGCTGATGATGTTTTCTACCTCTGCAATAGTTAGAGGTGAGAAGCTGAAGGGTTTAGGGGTTTGAGGGTTGTGGGCAGTATTCCAAAGGGGGAATTGGGCTGCAAACTGGACTGAAAGCTACTTTTTTTGGCATTGATTTTGGTTTGGAGTGTTGAGATTTCGTCATGGAGTGCTTTTTGAATATTAGTACACCATGTACTGTCTTTGATAGAGGTGTCGGGAGGCTTGGTTGGAGTTTCAAGTTCTTTGAGTATCTTGAAAAGCTCTTTGGTATTGGATTCAGCTTGCAGGATATGCTTGTTGTAGGTATGTTTTCTCGTTTGGAGGATTACCTCTTTGTAATTAAGGGATGCTATGATGAGGCTGTCCTTGTTAGCAACAGAAGGGTGACTTTTCCAGCAGGCTTCAGAGTTTCTTTTGTCTTTGCGTAGCGCTCTCAATTGAGGCATCTACCAAGAGTTGAGGTGCTGTCATGCCGCCGAGTTCCTGGCGTCTATGGAGCCGCTGGCGACGCGGAACTTAGTACCATTCGCTTTCAGCCACGCCCCCTGTTTCCTGGTTTCTCTTCCTCCGATTCCTATTGGTTGGGCGCTCCGCGGCCCGGTGTTTTAACCGACCACTTCCGGGTCACGGATGCGTCGCAACGCTTCCGGTTTCGTCCGTTAGCCCTGAGTTGCTTGCTGCCTGTTGCTATCTTCCGAGTTCTCGCCTTCTGCCGGTCGGGTCCTCGTGCCCAGTCCGGCCCCTTCTGTTCTTCCTTCGTCCTTCCGCTAGTCCTATCTGCCTCTCTCTCACTCCTTTGGCTTTGCTTTCTCTCGCCCGCCTCCCTTGCCCTCCTTCCAACATGCTTACCCTCCCTCCTTCCCATCTTCACTTACTGTTCCGCTTATTCCGCTCTTCTGTTTCCTTCTTCCTCTGGCTCTGCTCCGTCCCTTCCGTGTTCCAGTACCCTGCCCTTGTCCTTTTGGACTTCTCTCGCCTACCTTCAGTATTGTTTGCTGTGAACTTCCGTGTACCAGACTCCGGCCTGTTCCCCTGGACTGCCTTTGCTTGCTGTTTTTGATACTTCCACTTCTAGCCTTGTGTACCAGATCCTCGGACCGCTTCCTGGACTGCCTGTGTTCTGGGGTATTCACTCCACGTGTTGCCTCCAGACACTTTCCACTAGCTCTCACCCTTCAAGGATTCCTGGTTCCACGCCTTCAAGACACCCAACGTTAACACAGGGGTTTTTTGTGCCTAAGGGCTTTTTCCCCTCTTGGTCGATCCCGGGGGAGGGGCCCCCTCGTCTCCCCTCTTGGGGGGGCACAGTGGCTTCCTTCCGGGGTCGTCCCTATCTACATAAAAAAAAGGAGTAAGTTCGAAGAAAGGAAAAGGAGGGTTCCTGGAAGGAAGAAGAAGGTGAGGAGTCGGGGGAGGGGGAGACCTCAGAATCTAAACTGTCGGACGAAGATATCACCAACCCCGTTGACAGGTGCGCACGTGGTTTAGATTTCCTCAATTTAATAGCGGCAATGGAGTCAATTGCTTTGAGAATGGAATGATTGTAATTATGCACTAGGACTGTAGGGTCCGTACATGATAGTGAGGCTTTGTTTAATAAGGGTAGGATGAGGGGGAGTAGTTTCTCTCTTGTTATGTCTCTTTAATTTCTTGTACAAATTGGAGTGAAATGACCTGTCTAGAGTATTGGTCTTTGGCTGTGATGTTGAAGGTAATTGTGTGGTGGTCTGACCAAGCACAAGGTGTGTTTGCAACTAAGTTGATACTGCAGTTTAGGTCGACCAACCAGTCAAGGGTTCTCCCCTTGTTATGAGTAGGTTCATGGATGTGATGGGAAAAGCCTAAGTCAGTTAGGGTATTGGAAATGTCAAGTGCTTTGAGGTCATGGGTGTCTTGGAAGCCCAAATTGAAATCCCCCAATAGGATAATTTGTGAATTGGTTTTGGTATTATTTTCTAGGATGGGTATAATGTCCTCTGCAAAGGTGGTGGAAGGTCCTGGTGGCCTGTATATGAGATGCAGAGTGGCAGTTTGGTTAGGTGAGATAGGTACTTTTACCAACAGTGGCTCTGCTGTAGGGATCTGTTGATTTGAGATGATTCTGAGAGTGAAGGATTTTTTGTGAATAAGGGGAACACCACCGCCTTTCGAATGGTTGGTATTGCGGTCACATCTAATAATAGAGTAATCGCTAGGAATGGCTAGTGAGAGTAGAGGTCCTGAAGCTGCGTGTAACCAAGTGTCAGTGATAGCTAAGAAGTCTAGCTCTTGAGTTGTGATGAGATCTGCGATATGCAACGCATGTGCAGTAAAAGGCCTAGCATTAACAAGGGCGCCCTTGTTGGAGGTCTCCTTGGCGGAGAGGGGATGACATGTGTTGTTGTTAGGCATGACCGCATGTGTGGTCATTTTGGTACTTGCTGGATTGGTGCTGAGTGATGGGGTACTTAAGGTAGGAGGTGATTTAGGAGTGGTATTGAGGGTGAGAGAGGGACGGGCTGTGCGGGTACATCTGGAGCCTAATCTGAAGTTCCTGAGGTGTAGGGTGCATGGTTGATTAGGTGTAGGTTTGGCTGCAAAGTATTCCAGCCATAGTGCAGGGGCATTCTGGTAGGGGTTGAAGGGAGGTGTTGAGGGTAGAGTTGGAGTGTTGATACTATACTGCGGTACAATAGGCAGACAAGAAGTGGGGGGTGGACTCTAGTTTGGTAGCATGTTAGAACCACGGTGGCCTACTGAGTATAGCATAGTGGTATTGGATTTCTCAATAGAGGTGTACTGTGTTGGTAGAATACTGCAATAATAGGTAAGTGTCAAAACGAGAGATGTGAGCATACAGAGTAGCAAGTGGGAGCAGCAAAATAAATGTGGGATGTACATAGTGGAGTGTAATCTAACAGAGGGTAGAACCGATTAGGTCAAATGTATCATAAAGCGGTGTACAAATTGTAACCTCAGAGAAACAGAGGGGTTTGCTGTACACAGGCGTTAGAGGAGCGGTGCTATGATGTCAGACATTTAGGACGTCACTATTCAGAGGAAGTGGAGTCAAGAAGCAGAGTCCCAGTCTGCCCCAGTCTCCCTGTTCTGTTGGTGTTGGAGAAGCTGCACGACCAGCAAGTCCTCTTTCTGTGTCTATTGCCAAGGAGCTTAAAAACTCTAATCTCGCACGGAGCGTGGCGCGGAGTCAAGGAGCAGAGTCCCAGTCTGCCCCAGTCTGCCTCAGACCGCCATGACTGCAAATACTGGCCACGAGGGGCCCGCGACACGGAGAAAAATGCTCCAACAACACCAAATGCAGAACTCATGGACTGCCTTGAAATCTGATACAGTCACCAAAACAGTGAAGGTAAGCGTCTTAAAGCAAACAACTCTTGCCATTTCTCCCCCTTTGCTTGAGCCTGACTCTGCCTATGTTATGCCCAATGACACCTCCGCTCCGGAGGACGCCGTCGTAATGGCACTCACAGCAAAGTCAGGACCTTGTGGAGGGGAGCCTTTAGCTTTGCAACAGCCGTGCAATCGGGCGGACAACTCAGCGAATGAAACTGACCTGTCTGGAGCCGATGCAGGTCACACTTGAGCGAGGTGATTTCCCTCGATACTACCGCAACTGAGGAAGTTGTGGAGGATGCGGGTCCAGAGAACAAGCAACAACACTTTAAACCTCTCACACTGAATGACTTATCACTTGTCCCACTAAGATCTCCCCTTCCCTTTCCCACGTTAATCACGTCAAGCAAGAGAGAGAAGCCAATTTCCACCCCTGAAACCACTGATATGTTTTTTTCCCCTTTTGAATGTACTGATGCAGAGCTAATGGAAGCTTCCCAAGACGAGGATGCAATCACGCTTGATCCCCACAAAAATACTCCAACCAAACAAATAATCACTGTAACGATGGAGTTTGCCCCTAAAACAGCACTTACCACTGACATTGGGCCTCATTATGACCCGGGCGGTAAGGGATTACCGGTACCGGTAAGGGCACTGGTGCCGGTAATCCCTTACCGCCCAATTACGAGGTCCCTTTGTGGGTCCCTACCATAACGCCTGGTTTTACCAGCCGTTAAGGAAGGGGCCCGCAAAGGGACCCTGGAGGTAATTACGGAACCGCAATTTGCGGTGCCGTAATTACTGCCTTCCCCATTCCCATTGAGCCCTATGGGGCTAATAGCACCATGGTTAACGCCTGGGTTGTCATGAGGCCCATTGAGTCTAGACTTATGAAAAAATCGGCCCTTTCCAGCCACAGTCTCTGTCCGAGCCTCGCAATCACAGCACATAAAAAGCCTAATGCGAACTCAAACAAGCCAACGACAACAGATGAGCTACCTATTTGACTGTCGGTCTAGGGAGGTTGCCAAATAGAAACAAGTCTCGATCACCTGAACACTCCCTGATCAATAACACACACCATGGACTTCAGGGCCCTGAAAAACAGCTTAATTGCCATCTCGAAATCAAATGTAACGTGCGACTTCTCATCTGAATTAACCAACACAATGTCTGAGGTACCTGGAACACGCATGCTCGACGATGCCCCACTGCTGGGTACTCATTGTAAATTCAAAACACTGCATAATAGCAAGGCGTCTTCAAGCACCCCGCGACCAGCAGGACCACGATCAATGTCTTTAAATCCAACAAGTGCCTCCTGTGCAATGCCAGCCATAAACACATCAGTAATAGGCAATTCTCACTCTGACACAGGCACCAGCCTGCACTCATCAACAAATGAGAATCCTGGCTCTAGTGCCAAACCCAGCCTCTCCTCAGCCGCTGCCATGCAGATTTATAATAATGTCCTTGCAGAATCATCAACTGCGTTGTTACCATTTTTGAAGATGTATGAATCACTGAAAACTGTGAATCTCTTCCTGCCAACTCCTACGTGAAGCAGATCAAACCACTCACTGGCAAGAAAGGCTGAGTGACTTAGCAGCGAGACATCACTGCCAGAATGACACCCTGACAGAAGGCCTGCTCGAGGCTGTCAAATGGATGCGCCACTCATCTGCTGGGATGCTCCATAAAATGCCAATACCATTGGCTCACGATCCAACCTCTACAGAAGGGTCACTTGGATCTGTCACTGAGCTCTGTAACTTATCCACTTATTCTGATGATCAACCTGAGTTTTCCACGGGTTGCAAACAGGCGACCAACCGTGTTGCAAAAGAAACTCAAAATCAACCAAAAAACATTAAACAGGCTGAATAGGCTAACAAGCAAGTGGCAAAACTGAGAGGTTTGCCGGGGCATAAATCGTCAGCGACCACAAAACTTAACCCAAAACAACCGAGTGTTCAGAAAAATAATTCAACGCACTATAGTTCCCGCGTTCATCAAGTTGAAAGGTCTGGTCCAATAAACAGCAAACTGCGGCTACAGAATCTGCAGTCAGAGGATGAGGATCTAAACCTGAACCGCAGAAATGTGCTAAAACCTTTCAGCTGCATCACTTCCCTTCGCACCATTACATCACACGACATCAAAAAAGTCGAATATGCGACGGAGAAATGCTGCGATCAAGTACTACTTCACATTGAATCTGCATCAGTGCGCAAAACCATTCTGAAGGCTGCGGAAGAACTGCTTGTTTTTGGTTTCGACTTAATTCTTGAACCAGTTAACACTTGCTCAAACATGAGTCCTGCGTCCAACGACACTCATTTGGACAGACGTTGAAAGATACGCAAAGCCATGAAAGCTCCTGCCAATCCTGGCCAATTAAATATCAATCCTCAAAGGAGCCTTTCCCACACTTACGACACTTACGACACTTGATCAAACATGTGAATTCCTATCGTGGAACACAAGGGGTTTCACTCATCTCTTTAACAGGTTAAATGTCTCATTGGAAAATGTTTTCGCTATATGTCTTCAGGAAACTTGGTTAAGCGAGGTTCCTTCAAGGGATGGCTTCGTCATTTTAATGAATCCAGCTATCAAAAGTGGTCAAGGGCGACCATCATCTGGCCTGTTGACACTAATAAAAATCAATCCCTGGTGGTCAATCGTGAATTCTCGCTGTCCAAACCCCTTTGTACAAATGGTCCCGATGCGGACTGGTGATGACAATATATCCACAAGGAAACACCTGTTAATTATAAATGGATATTGGAATCCCGAAAAAATCAGTACCAAGGTTTTCCTAAATTCCATTACATGTTTTATGGATGAGGCCATAACATCGTACTCAAATATCTCTATCATATACTGTGGTGATTTAAACTGCACCTGGTTCAAAATTGACCACAAATTACAGGTCTTTTCTCCTCTACTGATCGATGAGGTAAATGCCAGGGGCCAGAAGTGGAGCTTAGCATTGCAAAACCAAAATTGCCAAATGGTCAATGGTAATGTGAAAGGCGACCAACCACTGTGCGCAACCTGGTGGAACTCAAAATCGAGTTCAATCATTGACTACTTTTGGGTATCCCGAACCTTCTTTGCCCAAGACTTGAAGCTAGAGGTACGTGGGATGTCAGATAGCGACCAAGACCTGCTGTGCTTCTCCTGCTTTTTGGAATGGTCACAATGCGCCAAGAAATATGCCTTCCCATTATCAGTGAATTCCAGGGGAAAACCGACTTCGGATGAACGACTCTCAAATGTACTCCTTGAGTCAGCAACTCTTCAAACAGACTGAGGGATTGTCGGTTGACTATGCACCACTCTTGGCTAATTTTATCACCGCCAAATCAGCTGACAGAGTCATGGGTATCCCATAAGCATCTTTCATCTTCTTTATTAACAAATGCAAAAAGGACGATGCGTCAAGACATAAGAGCACTGAAAAAGTCAATTCCTACAAGATCTTGTGACATCAATCTTGAAAGTGCAATTCGAGCACGACGTCAAACATACAGGAATTGGCTAAAATCTGCAAAAACCATCATCGAACAAGACAAAGCGGAACTAATGATGAAACAATTGCTTTCAAAGAACTCACGTGAAATTTGGGCAATTTTAAATGCAGGAAATTCGCATTACTTATCTTCTTTGTCAAACGAAATCGACGCAACCACATGGGAGACTCATTTTGTGAACATACTCAGTACTCATTTGAATGAACCATCGACTGAATTACCACACAATGTGACCCCACGGGATCTGCAAATTCCTCAAGTCGACATTATAACTGCAATACGTGCGTTGAAAAACTTGCACGCTGCCGATCCGGATATGATATCCAACATGATGCTAGAACAAAACGAAGCGCAATGGTCAGCTTTCATAGAAGCCTTGTTCTGCTCCCTGTCTTCCTCAAGGACCGTCCCGGAATCTTAGCGCAAAGCCATTATCGTGTCCATACACAAGAAGTGCAATCGGGCAGATCCTGACAACTATCGCCCGACTGCCTTGTTGGATACGATAGGAAAGCTATTCGCCTCTTTCCTACGACAACAACTTGTACAGTGGTCTATGAGTAAAGAGATTTACGACGTCCGTCAAACTGGCTTCACCAAAGGAGTTGGGGTAGAAGTCAACCTACTGATTCTAAACATACTGAAATCAGAAACCCTAAAGGCAAAAAGCAAACTACATCTGGCATTCATTGACCTTCGGGGTGCGTTTGACAGTGTCAATCGTGTCAGGCTCTGGCAGAAAATGTCAAACTGGAACTGCCCTCAAAATCCGCTGCAACCAATCAAGGCGCTGCACTCTAACACTTCTATTCGGATTCGTTTAAATAACCAAGGAGACTTATTGAGGAAAATATCTACCGATAAGGAGGTGAAGCAGGGATGTCCCCTGGCATCCGAACTCTTCAAATTGTTCCTCTCTGACCTTCCGAATCATTTGGAATCTGTCCGATGCTTTCCGCCTAAGATAAACAACACCGAAATTAGTTGTATAACTTATGTTGACAACCTAGTTCCACTAGATCTTACGCAGATTGGTCTTCAACGTCTCCTAACCAGTCTGCAAGAATATCTCAACAAGAACGATCTCGTACTAAATACAGAAAAAAAAACAAGATCGTGACCATCGGGGCAGGTAGCACCAAAAAACAAAAGGACTTTTTGTGGAAAATTAATGGCATCTCTTTGAGTTCGGTGAACTCCATTCGATACCCAGGAATAACATTCAACACTTCTATCAACGAACATCATTGGAAGTTGGCTCTTGCAAACCGCATGACTCAATCCAGTATTCAAGCTTCAAAAATAAACAAGCAATACGGAATAATCTCGCCTGAAGCAGTACTAATCTTCTACACACAAAAGGTCCTACCCGCCATTACCTTTGGATCTGAATCAGGCTGGAATATTGACGCCCAGTTCTGGCAGAAGCTTGAAGGCCTATTTTGGCATCGGGTACTGCACCTACCCTCTTATATCTCAATGGTGTCTCTTCGATATGAAATTAATTGTCATTAAATTCAATGCACAGCTGTGTTAAGTGGAAATCTCTAATGGTGCTGCGTAAGATGAAGCTGAATCCACTGACTCCGTCATATAAAATATTTGAACCCCGTCTTGGCTGTGGGCTACTGGGCCTCCTTGAAGCTTGGCAGCAGATATTGGAAGCAGCTTTAAATAACGCTGATTTAAATCTCGCCAATTTGCTTAGCCAACCTCAATGTGTAAAAAAGAAATTTGACCTATGGTGCTGGATCCAGAAATACTTCTTGCTGAAAACGAAGCCTACGTTCTTGAGATCAGGAATTGGGGAACACAAACTTAATGTTTAATGTCGCTATTTGGTAACTTGTCCTTCACGACACCATCGTGGTCAATTTTTGAGGTTGCGTTTGAACGCATTGAATACCAGGGAAATGCAACTTCTACATTACATTAATGAAGCAAACGGCAACCTTTGCCGTTTTTGCAAACTCCAAATTGAATCAATCGAACAATTCTGGATGCCCTGTGATAACCTCACGTCGGCTGTGACATTTAGGAGACTTCATTCCTGTTGAACTAGATATCGAGAATTGGTGGTCTTATGCGGTTGCTGGGAACAACATTAGGTTGACTTGTGCAATTGTGAACTTTTTAGACTCTCTACATCTAACTGAGAAATGATCTCAAGAGGAATTTATAAAATACTGCCAACTCAATGACAATGTTACATAACATCCCTTGTAGGACAGAAGCCCCTTCATGAACTGCAAATGCTTGATGGGTAACACGAAATATATGATGTCCTGCTGTAACCAAAGTTCGGCGACTTGCTAGTTTACTATCAGGTTCGCTGGGCTGAAGTTTCAATTAAAAAAAATAAAAAATGAAGAGGAAGTGACTGAGACTCACTAGTCTCTGCTAGCATACATGGCACGCGATTTTAAGCAGGGGTATATTGCAAACAGCAGTTAGCTATGTATGTTTGAGACGCACTCGTCTCTCCTAGCATACATGACAGGCAATTATGAGCTGGTGTACATGGCAAGTAACAGTCGACTATGTCAATTTGAGGCGAGCGCTAGCAGACACATAGGATGAAAATGCGTAGTTCAGTATAGAGCGAATATAGTGATTTAGAGCAAGAGGGGAACTCACGTGCAGCGAGGCAAGACTGCTGCAAGTGTGACTTGTAGGCTTGCTTGTCTACCAGGGTAGTGAGATAGGCTCGTCTACCAGGGTAGTGTTATAGGCTAGATGTGAGGTACAGCAAAGAAAAGGAGCAGCTAGGAACGAAGCAGACTGTGGATTCTTTAAGTATGGGGCTCATTCTGATCGTGCGTGCGCAATTAGCAGGGGCAGCTGAATTAGTTGGAGGTCAAGGTCAGCAAAGTGTATTATTGGGCAGCAGCGGTTCACGCGGGTTACTAGGCAAAAGTGCACTCGATACAGAGAGGACAGCGTGGTGTGGAATAGGAGGTACACGTAGCGTATTGTACCACCGGGCAGTGGGAGCAGCCCTGTAACAATATGTATAAACAATGCAGATACAAGCTGTATATGGCAGGGTAACAAGGCAATAGAGCAATAGAGGGGCCACAAGTGCAGAGCTCATGTTACACAACGCAGGTTGACTATTTGGACGGTAGCTCTGTGCTGATTATTCAGAAGATATGGGAGGTACACATTGTTGGATATAGACCTCATGGTTTGTCTGTTCAGAGGCACATGGCTCGGAGCAAGCGAGGCCGTAGATGAATCCCTTGGAACAGATGGGAAAAGCCAACATGGAATGCATCTTCACGGTTCTCTTCATCCTGGTCAGGGCAGACTTAGTTATCCACTCTGGCGAGTCCCACAGTGCGACCTCATTTAAGCCCATCAGTTGCCTCTTGACATGTGCTATCCATGGGATACTTTCCCCCCTTGCATACGCTCCCGCATGCAAACGAAAGGGGCCTAGAGATGCAGTTACCTACACACTGCATCTCTTGTAGCACAGTCCTCGTGGTAGTGATGGTCCGGGAATTGCTCACTGCATTATTCTCAAGGCTATTGAACCGACACTACACTGATAATCTTCTGAAAGCAGACGTACAGGTCATAATAAGGGACAATTCCATTAAGTGAGGCATTCTGAGGACCACCAATCCACTACAAAAGAGACACCCTAGCACTAAGGCCTATTCTCCAGTCTGACGGCCCACTAAAAGAAGGTTGGGACTTAGATGTTGAGCAAGGTCTTCAATTATGAGGCCCTCATGAACAGATGACCTGAAAAAAACAGATTAATTGAACTCTGGGCTGCAATTATTGAGTTAGTCAGAGATTCTGGGAATATGTCACAGTTGGCTGGTTCAGGATTAAGCAACAAGGGATGGGTTCTCACCATTATCTGCACACTGCACACTAGGCTGAGCCTGCTACCCCACCACATTTGCAGCACCGCAAATCTCTGGCGTGCTTTATTCCTCATAACATTTTACATTTGGGCACATGCATTCTCTGCCCTAACCAGCAACTTTTTTTAAATATGTGGTAGTCGCACCCAGGTATGGGCGCTCAGCCAATCAAATGGCTGAAAACACAGACGAGAGCACTCAGTGTACCGCCCGGGTTTATTCTGCCACCTGATGTCCTTCCCAGGATGACACCATTTATTTTTGGCACCTTCCCCTCCCTGCACCTCTCCCTGCTCCCCCACCTCATCCCCAAGCCGAAATGAGGACTCATACCCATAGACAGTCTACAAGTAACTCATTTGAGAAATGAAAGTTATCCTAGTGTGCAGCATCCCCTTGCCGTTCCCACCCGGACAGTTTATATTATATATCCCGGCTTTGCTATCAGTAATTGCTAAATGACTTGTGTTACATCCACTCCATCTTTTAAATTCAATTTAGAGAGAATGAGGGGTCCACCCTTTACAACCTTTCTTTCAACTTGTGTATCTCAGATGTTTTTGTACAGTGTGAATCCTTGATGAGATCCTTCTAAACGCTCTCTTTCCTTCCCCCTTCCTTATTTGTGATCTCCGAGTGGGAGAACGTGCCCCCAATGTGTTGTTTAACCCTTGAGGAGTTGGGAGTTTTCCCTGGGAGGGAATGTGGTGCAACCCACCTATGCTGGTATGTGCATAGGTGTGAGGGTGAAGGGGGGAGGTCCTTGTGAACGAGGGAGGCTCTGCCTGCTGTGCATGACTGCAGACAGAGTGATTGACAGGGCGTCGTCTGCGTGCATGCTCTGTGAGAGGGAGTTGGGTGAGATGGTGTACCTGCTGTGTTCTCTTCATATCTCCAATCTATTCGGATCCCTAACACGTATTATATATAAGACGAGGAATAAAGCAACCTGGAATAAGCACCCGAGGCTTATATCTACATAAACTCTCACAATTTCACTGACTGACGCAAGGCTCTGGAGTGGCTTGCTCAGAGCACACAGTGTCACACTTTATGTCACCCACAACTCGGAACATTAGAAAGGGTGTGATGTTTACGAACACACAGATTATTGAAGAGTGAGGTATGGTGTTTTATGTTAGCTCGGCATGCCATCCTAATCCTGCATCACACACGCACTCCCTAGAAGAGACCATACAAACACCCTAGAAGAGACCATACAAACAGCGCGTGCCCCATTCCACAGAGAGTTCACTTACTTCAGGTATGTTTGTAAGCCCTGAATACCACTGGCAGCCGACCTAAGCACGGTATCACTACATATTATCCCCACCAAAAATATTGCCTCGTATATGGTGATCTGGAACGGCCAGAGGTGATGTTTTTTGGGGGTATAATTTGGGTTTTTTTGGGAGCAGGGGTTGCGGGGGTGTCCCCCGCTCCTTTAAAAATAGTGCAGGGGTTGCAGGGATGGTCCCCGCAGGTTCCATGCCTTAATATTGCTGCAAAAATATGGCAATATTTTAGTATGACAATTTTTTTGCGGGGATATTAACACATGGAACCCTAAGTGCTTTGCTCTGAGTGTAGGGAGTACATGGGGAATAGTAGGCACATGTGTGAATTAAAATATAATGTACACAGTGGTATGGCTGTCAAACAGTTTAATGAGCCCCGGCTGGAGCCAAAACTGTGGGAAGCCCCCTTACTATGGTTTACACTGCCCCAGCAGCGCCATCAACAGGAGACAGGGGTATTCCCCTCTGCATATATGTATGCTGAACCCCGAATTTGGTTTATTGTTATGAATGCAAATACACAAAACAACAATGATGTGTTTGTCAATACAAGAAACGTTTTTAAATAATTAGTCGAAACTCTTCAGATTAACTTGGATAAAAAGGAAGAGGATTAATGGAGTACAATGGGAACATTTTGAAGTCAAGCCAACACCTTGCCACAGCCCAAATGGAGGCTTGCCACCCCTGCCAACGGAGTGCTACGGGAACCAGGTACAAACACGCAGCACTGCGTAATGCTGCAAGAACCAAAACAGTGACACCAGCAAGTCCTCGTGTAATGTGCATGCATGCAAGGTGCATAGACAGATATACATTGCTGCATGCAACTATTGCCAATATGGGGGCAACCGTTTATTTTGCTCTGTGTTCCCCTCCAAAATTACGTTTCTGCTGCGCCGACCTTATGGTATCACTTAGTCTCCAGTTTGTAAACCCAGAGAATAGATCCGTTGAATGAAATATGCAAGGTCCCTCAGCAGGTTAATGCACTGCTGCAGAGATTGGCATGCATGAGTATGTTGGACGAGCCTGCAACACATGCAATCCTTCTCATGATGATTATATGGGTAACCCTGAGACAGAGCTGCTCGTGAGATTATGCCCCAACAATCGTGTGTGCTCTATGACAGGCAGCAAGAGGCTCCCAGCTGGTTTGCATGGAACAAGAGAAGGGCGAAACATGTGTGGCAAGTGGCAAACATCCGGCATGACCAAGACAAGTGTGCCCCTCCACATTACCCATTCACATGCTGTGTAACGGGGGAGGCCCCGTGGCTACCGACCTTCGGCAAAGGGGGATCGAGTAAAATAAAGCCTGCTAGTGGCCTACACATACTCAAACTGTCAAGTGCATCATTGTAGTTTCCCTTGCTATTTTACCCCAATGTTATTTGATCCTTGGGTCCCCACTGTTGCTTGTTCTAGGAAGTTTTCTGACACTGTTTTGCTCGACTGTCATGGTCAGGGGATATTTGCACCCACTGCAGTGTACTCTGGGAATCTCCTCACAGTAACTCTGCACCGAGATGCACCACTACTATGCACCACTACTTTGGCGCTTTGAAACACTGCCTTGCTGTTTAAGCGCCTTGTAAATGCCCAATAAAATAAATAAAATATATGCATGGAGATACCGCAAATGGCCATTGCTGACTCTACTGCCTGCTCTTCTCACGAACATGCTGGCATTTTACTTTCCAGATGACATGCACACCAGCCAATCAGCCTACATATCAGAATTAAACACTGCTCCCACAGAATTAATAGTGTCACCACTTCACCTCTCCCATCAACTTGAGTAACACAATCCCGACTAACGCGCCCGCTCACTGTGGTCATACGAGTGGACCCTTTCGATACAGCTACCTCAAGTACTCCTGACACAGACCACTGAGACACGCACCTACAGACAGTACCCTGGCGCTTCTGACCTCCACTCACCAACATAACAGCAAAGCCATCTTCCATGTTCCCTCTACCACGACTAATCAAACCCAACTCCTTCTGCCTTTCCTTATATGGACGTGAAATCATGGTGCAGAGTGGTTTAAACCCTAATAATAACAATTCAGCATTTATATAGCACTATGAACCCTCAGGTATCTAAATAATGCTTATTACTACCCACAGTGTGTGGTGCTCATTTATCGACCTCGGAAGGATGAAAGGCTGAGTTTGGCCCTGCCGGGATTCGAACCTGCATCAGCAGGCTCTACACAGATGTCAAAGCGAGTGCTCTACTTGCTGTGCTATCGGACCTGCTAAAATAACATAACATTGTTAATTTCACTTTTCTACTGGGAGAGAAATGTGGCTTACACGCGATGATGCTGTGATACATGAGAATATTGGGGAAATGTGGCTTGCACGCGATGTTTGTTGCTGTGATACATGAGAATATAGGGGCAATGTGGCTTGCACGCGATGATGGTGTGAGACAGGAGAATAGAGGGGTAATGTGTCTTGCACGCGATGATGCTGTGAGACATGAGGATAGAGGGGAATTGTGGCTTGCACGCGATGATGCTGTGAGACATGAGAATACAGGGGAAATGTGGCTTGCACGCGATGATGCTGCGAGACATGAGAATACAGGGGAAATGTGGCTTGCACGCGATGATGCTGCGAGACATGAGAATACAGGGGAAATGTGGCTTGCACGCGACGATGCTGCGAGACATGAGAATACAGGGGAAATGTGGCTTGCACGCGACGATGCTGCGAGACATGAGAATACAGGGGAAATGTGGCTTGCACGCGACGATGCTGCGAGACATGAGAATACAGGGGAAATGTGGCTTGCACGCGACGATGCTGCGAGACATGAGAATATAGGGGACATGTGGCTTAGTGTGTAATTTGTAAATGATCCACTTTAATTTTATATAGAGAGTTTTGCTGTAGTCATTTAACCCATGTATGAGTGTGGTGCTTGGTGCAGTGCCCACTTAACAGAATCTTCCTGATCCGAGTGCTGGCAGTCAAACAAAAATAGGACCCATTTGCCCAGAATCACATGGATTGGCCAAGTGGGGAGACTTGAGTTATGTTGTTATTATTTATCAAGCACGACATTCGCCCTTAGGAATCTTGGCGCTCCTCAACAGGGGGTGGACACATTAAACAAAAAAGTCACGTGTTTAGAGCATGGCGGAAGGGGAGAGGGTTGACCATGGCCAAAAGAGGGCGATGCAGAGAATTCCATAGTCCAGTGGCTACCACTTAAAAGGAGTGGCCTCCAATCTGACTGTACTTATTCTTGGGAAGAGACACCAAACAGGCATCTACGGACCGCAGAGCTTGTCCAGGGACATAAGGCAAAAATCTGGCTTGTAAATATTCATCTCCCTGACGATAAAAGGCCCTATGTACCAGACAGAGGGATTTAAATGTAATACGTTGGACTACTGGGAGCGATGGAGTTTCCGTAAGACTGAAGAAATATGAGTGCAGTGGGGTGTGGAGGTGGGCAGTCGTGCTGTGGAATTTTGAAGAACCTGTAAGAGTTGTATGAGGTATCCCGGTTGGGCTCGGAATAGAGAGTGACAATAGTCAATAGAAGAAGTTACTAGACCAGAGTCCAGAGAGGCATGGAGCTGCGCCAGAATGAAAGGGAGAACTCGACAAAGGAGTTTGAGCTGAAAATAACCCTGCTGACACAACCCGCCAACCTGTGCCTCTATAGAAAGAGTGATGGAATGTTTCACCCCAAGATCTTTAACAATGGAGACAGGGGGAGGGGAAAGGACCCAGAGAAGGTGGCCAGACATGAGGGGTCCATAAAGAAGATTCAGAAGGGGGGCGTGACCACCAGCACCTCGGTCTTCTCGCCATTCAACTTGAGCCAGTTGTTGCACACCCATTCCCCCACAAGCTCTAAGCAGACAAAAAGCCTGGCCACTGACTCAGGCATAGAAAGGTCAAGGCAGACCAGAGTGGGGGCCTAGCATTTCTGGTCGCACAGTTTGCACTTTTGTAGGCTGCATTTCCCCATTAGAATTGTAGTTTTGTACCATCATGTAATGCCTTCATAGTAGTCTGACAAGTGTTATCCAGCGCTTTGTTCATGGGTGCCAACTTGTAGATTTTCTCTTTTCTGGTTGAGAGATCTCAAACCTTGAACTAACAGCATTGGAAAAGCTGGTCTGCCCCAAACAAATTAGCAGTAGCATAAATGTCAGAGGGCAGGGGTAATATGTGCCTTGGTATCAAATGCGTTACTATATTAGATTTTCCACATGATGTCCATGATTCTCTATCCTGCTAGTCCGAATAGCTCAATACTGTTCATGAATGGAAAATACGGAATAACACACTGAAACCTGCTACAGATGTACACTGATGGTATGAACAATATGCATAATAATGCTCCCAAATTGCCTTGCATAAGAGTTCAGATATTGCACAGATAAACTTACACCATTCTTTATTTATTTACAGTTTCTGTAGTACCATGTTATTTCAGTAAATGCAGAACTACTAGTAACGCGTTGCCCCAGAGCTATCCATCCTACCTCCGCTTTGTAGTGGTGGACCGAGGGGGGAAAGAGTGGTGCTATCAATATGGTGAGTACCCCTGTGTAATTGTAATATCCGTTATTTCCAGCACCACTATGCCGAACATTTTTTTATTAATTGAGCACTATGTAAACACAAAACAGACTTTTTCCATTTCTTTTGCAACTGCACTCTTGCCTCCTTATGGCAATTTCAGAAAAGCATTATATTGTTTTGGCTGGTATCATTACCCATACACCTTGTTCCTTGTCAGTGCTAACCACCATGCCTTGCTCTGCTTTTATGCATTTCCGTTCTTTAAATTAGATCTAAAATGAGGACTAAGAGACTCTCTCAAATCGCAGTCATCACTATATAAATTCACAGTACAATACAAAGTGATTCCAGAGTTTTGTATCCCAGCTATATGCCTGTTTATCTTGGTTTCCAATGAATAACACTGTTGGCACGGTCAATAGATTTGCCCAACATGCCATGTTGCGAAACTGGACAACTAGGTCATATGATCAATTAGGACTGCAGACCTTAAACCTGGGACCCCTGTTTCCCTGACCCAAATTGACAGTTGTTGCAAGTATTTGTTTGTGAACAGTTGTTATTTTGTTTGCTGTTGTCGATCTGAATTTCTCTGAGTGTCTATGAGGAACAGCTTGCTTCAGGAATGGGTAGCAGTGGGATGTCCTGTTAAACAACTGTTCGGTGCTCAATTCTCCTTCAGGTGATCCATTGGGAACGTGGGAAGGGCACAGGCAGAGGTAGGGGACTGATGACCTCATCAGACCCAGACAAACCTCCTGTGTCACCCGGAAAATTAGTGAAACAATCTTGGATAGTGTCCCAGGAGGAAACCTTCACACCGTCCGGCACTGACACCTGCTTGCACGACTGGTGCTTTGTCTTCTGCCACTGCCAGGCATAACTCACCGGAGAGAGGATAGAAAGAACTGCTGGCTGGGCCACATGGAGCGATACTGTAGAAATCACCAAATACAATGTTACCTGAGGAGAAGTGACCACATTTATTTAATCGAAATTGGTAGGTAATGTGGTATATGTATAGTTCATTGGGTGCAGGGTAAAGGTATAGGTTAGGCTAGGGAAGGGTAAGGGGGCAATCAAGGGGTCTCCCCCCACATTATAAAAATGGAAGTAGAAAAAGTAAAAAGTTAATTTCGTTTTTCGGTGAAATTGATTCGGTCACTTCTCTATTAGGTAAAATAATTTCAAATACATCATGGACATCCTCTTGGAGTGCAGCCACTGTCATTCTATGCACAGATCTGTATTTGGAGTTGCCAACTGGAGAGTGGAAACTCGGATCCTGACGGATCCAGTGACACTGGGCAGAGGTCTCTTTAGTTTTGGCGGACAGAGATTTTCCCCGCCCTCCCCTTCATGGCAACACTGCTAGTGGGTCTTTCTTGTATTTGCATGGATGTTTGAAAGTAAAGCTATGACAAGCAGTGTCCTCCATGAAAGTTTCTTGGTATGGACCGGTCTAGGTCTGTGGGGATGGATTATTTCATTGTATCTAAAAACTACAAGGAGGAAGGACAGGGCTGCAGCAGCGAGACACTGGGACATAAAAGGGACAGCACAAAGCAGGATCCTAATTGCATTAAGGGGGACTTTCGAACCCACAGCTTACTTCACTCATGTTGTTTAATGTTTAGTGTCTGACAAGTTGAAATGTTATTGCAGCAAGGAAGAGGTAATAGTGAAGTCCATCCGGTCAGTAAGATAGCTCAGCTGGTTGTGCCTTCACTGCTGTGATCTGTGTGTGATCTGCAGGTCGCAGGTTCAAATCCCCTTAAGGCCAACTCAGCCTTTCATCCTTCCGAGATTGATGAATGATATCACTAATTTCGGTTGGGTCATATTGAATGTATACATGTTCGATGTAAAGTGCTTAAACGCAAGCGCTATAAATAACACATCTGGGGCCTGATTTACAAAAGCCTTTTTTCAATGGCGCAATTCCATTAAAAAATGCTTTGTAAATCAGGCCTTTGGTCATATGGTAAAGACATTACATTTATGCTAGAAGTTGGGAGTTTACACATGATTAAAGAATAGAGTGTCCTTTTGAAGCTTAGATAAATTGTTAATCAGACGAGAGATATATCCTTAATTTCATCGATCATAGCAGGGTCTCAAATATGTCTATGCCCCGGGCTCCAAAAAGGCTTTGTTATGCAGACCAAAAAGTGTTCATGTTTTCTTGGGTGCCTTCAAGCACGCAAATGCATATCATGGGTGTGAGGTTCACCACATGTGCACATTGCTGTTCATGCACATGCACACACTGACTGACTGTTGGCCGAAGGCACAAGAAAAACATGCCCCACCTTGCTCCATACAACAACAAAAAAACAGAACACTAATGCATGTATTTCCAGGCAGGCGCACATGAATAGCTCACACCAGGATTAAAATGTAGGTCTCTTGGATCCTAAATTAGAGCACAGCCACTTCCCATAAAATCAAAGAAAAGGTTGTGCCCCCAAACTCTCCTGGTTATTCGCAGTCCTCGTTGATAATTTCTGTGAGCTGCGCGATGTGCTGATTGTTCTCATCGGTGGTCGAAGGGAGCGGGAACGGTAGGGACTGGTGTTCCACTACATTCTGCCCACAAATCCCCACTCGTCAGACAGGGATTTGAGGCCGCACGCAAATCCCCGTTTAACACGCAAATAATTCCATGAATCAGGGCCTTATTTTTTTACTGTGAACAGATCCACTACTTTTTGCAACCACTTTCACCATTCTGCAACTGTTCTTGTTGGAATTAAATCACACTTCTTCACTTTATCAACGGATCAGTTACGGCTAAACTGACATCTACTTCAACCCAATTATCTATCAACCAGCATGACTTCAACCAATGAAAATGTGTTGCACGTTGCTCCTTTCCTTCCTACTCTGTCTCCCATCAGAATCACAGTTACACTACTTGTTTGGTTCACTTCTATCACTGGTTCTCACACCTTTCCAGACACCACAAGGCTGTGCTACCTGTGGTGGGCTGACAGCGAGCCTTCTTCAATTAACAATTGCACTAGATGACATCTTCCTCATGTATCTTCTCGTTCTCGGGTCTTGCCAAGAAACACCAATCTTGTTCAATGTTTGACCAAAGAGGGTCTCTCTCCAACATTGCTTTACTTATTTCACCATGCAACAAAACCGACTACACATAGACTCGCACAACAGCACATGACAACTACCAACCGAAAATGCACACCTACGCTCAGCGAACGTTAACCAAACTGAAGCTGCCAAAAGCACATGACAGCTCTCTTGCGCTTTTTTTCCACTCAGTCCGACTAACTTACCTTATCCTCTTGCTTTCAGAGCTGCCAGAGCGCCATGCGAACACTAGGGTGGTGATAGTGTGCGGTATAAATATCCTTTAACATAACATAACATGCAGGGGGCATTTGCCTGCAAAGCTCTCTGCCGACGTTTTGAATCCACTCTGACAATCCTCAGCACAGGGAGAGCACTACGGGGGTATCTGGCACAGTATAGGTGCCTCATACATTATGCTGTATTACATAATAAGCAGTGTTTCATTTGTGAAAAACTTAAGTGCCAGGGCTAAAATACTTTATAACTCGCTAATGACACGGTAGGATGGGCAGTTCCCTACCCTATGTTGCCACCACACGTCTGCTCCCCATGATGTCAACATATATGGGGTTAAAGCTGAAGCTGCATCTGCCTTATTGTAGTTGAGAGATGTACTCACTACGGCAGATGCGTGACTTATTTACACATGCCAATCAACATGCACATAAAATAACATACTCACCCTGTCTTGACATGAACAACATGTTTAAGTGTGGCTTTAAAGACAAACAACATTTACATGTTGCTATGATTCTATTGGGGTTTATTATGTGATTGGCAGACAGAGAATAGGTCAGGTGACTGTCACACTAGGTGGGAATTAGAATTCGGACACTCTGACCCGCAACGGTCATAAAAGAAATGCGTTAGGAGCCCAGACTCATATGTATTAGGATACGTGATGACTTTACAATATGGACACATGGACCACATCAAAGTGTGATGGTTATCAATATACACGTTATGTATTAGTGTTCTGTTCCGGTTTTCTGCTTACATTGCAAGAAGAACTTTATTTGAATATGTCCATCTGCTCCAGGACATGTTTCACATGTTTTGTATAATCTAGTATATCCCCCTTCTAGCTTTTTTGAGCCACGCCAATAAGTATGTGAGCGTCCACAAGAGCTGCAGACCCTCTGCAGCTTCCTTTAACCTTCATGTATGCTGTTGTGTGTGTTTTTTTGTTGCTATGTTTCGAAAGATGTTGAGAGAAAACTATTACTCTCAAATCTTAGAAATGAAAAAAACATTGAATAAAGAAAATTAAAGAGAAGGGCAAATAATAAAACCACCTCTTTACAAAAAGTCTAAATGAATATGGTACTTTTTGTTGCTGAGTAACTGAGAACCTTATAGACATTCATTGTGAAGCGTGTCCAGCAAATGAACACACACCCTGTGCCTAGTTGTTTTTTAGGTCTCCCCGTGTTACGTAGCTTGCAGACACCAGGCTGCAGCTCCCACCATCTTATTGTAGCTGAGGGATGTACTCACTACGGCAGATGCGTGATTTACACATGTCAATCAACATACACATAAAATAGCATATTTGTCTTGACATGAGACACATGTTTAAGTGTGTCTTTAAATACAATCATCATTTACATTTTGCTCTGATTATTTCCAATAACACAGTTGCCAAAAGACAACATCATAATCAAACTGTGTCTGAGACAGTAAGTGCCGGGACTCGGAAATAAGTGCCAGGCTCTGGCAAACACCCCGACAAATTAAGCACTGATACCAAGTGCCTTCTAAGCAGTGACGGAAGCTTCCCCCTGAGCACCATCCCCTCCAGCACCCATCTGGCCTTATCAGTCTATATAAAGGGTATCTATCACCTGTGGATATCTCCGCAGCTCGATTATGATAGGAAAGGTTGTTTTTGAACACTTTAGAATGGGCAAAGAATGAGGGTAAAATGCCCATGTCCGAAGAAGGGTGTTGAGGAGAACATTACAGACGAACAGCGTGAAAGGATGGGGGAAGGGAGAAATGAGGTGCGAGGGGGGAAGTCCGTGGAGGAATAGTGGGACTTTGGGCGGATCAAGCAAAACAAGCCAGGGTAGGAGGATGAAGAATGGCGTGGGGGCAACCAGTTAATAGGCATGCAATTGCAGACTGCATGCACAGGCATCTCAAACATCTTTTCCCTTGCACAGACACAACCTGTCAACATTACTTCTAGTGAAATGACTGGAGGGCGTCTGCTTCCCTGACTGACATTAAAAAATCAATAACAATTTTTCAGCTGTCTTGACAATAAGATCAGTGATGTTTTTGAATGAAGTCTAACCTCCCTGCGTCACACTCGTGCCTAACACATTCACATTCACTTCTTGGCGGAATGTGCCAATGCCCAACGCACGACATTAAAAAGAGAATATTTAAGTCAAGGTGGGGCAGCAGCAGGGGTGCCGAATACGGGGGGCTCCGGGGCCCGACCCCCCCCGGCAAAATCAAGTCGGGGCTGAGCCCCCCCACCCCCTGGCCAGAGAGAAGTGAATGCAGCATCGATGGCCCTTTCCATCGATACTGCAACACTTCTCTCCGACCGGGTATAATCGCGAAAATGTGAGATTAAGCCCTCCCCTCTAGGACTCATTGGTGTATGGTGCTGGAGGGGAGGGTTTAGGCGCAGCGGTATTCAAACTGTGGGGCGCGCCCCTCTGGTGGGCCGCAGCCTCATGCCCAAGGGGGGGGGGGGCATCCACAGTTTGAAAAGAAGAAAAAAAAAAGGATAAATGACCAAAGGGTCGGGCTGTTGCTTCATTAACAAGCAGCAGCCCGATCCACGGCCCCTGCCACACATGCTTAGTGCGACAGGAGCCGGGCCTTTATGAGGTCTCAGGCTCCATTAGGAGCCTATTTATGAAGACAAAAGAAAAAGCGCACCCCTTCTTTTGCCTTGATGATGGTCATCGCGGCAAAAGAATGTGTGTGCTTTTTTTGTCTTCATGAATAGGCTCCTAATGGAGCCTGAGGCCCCACAAAGGCCCACCCTCTGTCGGACTATGGGTGGTGGCAGCAGGGTCGGTTTGGCCCCTGGCCGGGCTGAAATTGTCCCTGGGGAGTAAGGGCCGGTTTCAGGCCATGCTTGGGCCGGTTTGAAAACATTTTTGTGAAAAATTCATTTTTTTCAAATTTATTTTTTCATTTTTTATTCTTCAAAAACCTTTCATCCTTCTTGGTTCGATATGAGTACCAACACAGGTTGGGTGATATTGTATGCATGTTTGTTCTATAAAAAAGAGCTTACGGGTAAGTGCTATATAATACCATATTATCATGTGGCCTTGGGCGTCTGCTTGGAGTCACAGTATTTTGACAATATGGATCTATACACACAGCTATTAATGATACGTATGGTGATCCATTGTTGTATGAAATGTATATCACCTTAGTGAAATCATAACCATATTTTTCGTAATGTAGGTTACTTAGGAACAATGCTATTTGATGCCACTTCCTATTTTGTCAAGGGGTGAAAGGTTGTGTTTCATCGCTTCCCGGGATGTCACTTGGGTGTGGGGTCAAATTACATCACTTTCGGTGATATCATCAGAGGTCAAGTGTCGTGAGGCAAGGGGTGGGCCACTTTTTTGAGGCGAGGGGTGGCCCACTTTCTTTTGGGTGACCAGGCCTATTTCTTGTCCCAGTCCGACCCTGGGTGGCAGCACGCATTTACCTCAGCAATGTATTCAGTTCTGTTTTTTGTCCTGATGCTTAAAATGTGCGATTTGCATTACAAGCTGTGTGCCGCAGACTGCTTCCACTCTAAGCGGGGGAGAAGTTTGGACTGTGGGGACTGAGACGGCAGGACTTTTCAACCTTTTGACACAAGGGGCCTTCACTGAGTTTTGGGGGGGCATCACCTCCCACAGGATATGGTACAGTATAATTACCTCATTGCTTTCTAACACCGGTTCCTCTGCATCAGCCTCTTGCTGACATAGAAGGGTTTATAGCTGTTCCGTGGGCATTCAGTGGTTAAGATCTATGCTGGCCTGCCATCTTGTGATAAACGGCAGCAATTAACCTTAAATTTGTCGCCATTGCAAGTCTCACTTCTCCCACAGCAACAGCAGAGCCTGCTTGCCAGTGCCTGATAATCCCAAAATTCTCTGTAATTTTATGCAAAGCTGCATTTTATTTTTATAAGGTTATTTTACTCACTGAATGCTGATCAAGTGTTTTAAGTCTGGACTTTATTAACTGGGTGCTTGTAATTGCAGCACAAGCACTCTTTACAATCTAAACTAGAGGTGTGTTTACAATGTTGATTGTTCCAAAATACATCTCCTAGTGTGCTGCTTTGGGTCAGGTGGCCCCCTTTAAGCCGTACACAATGATACATTGTCTGGTTGACATACTATGTGATTTGTGTATTTTATAAAGGAAACTAAGACCACTAGAACTCACCACCCCAGAAACTCCCAATCCCACCTTTGGGGGCATTCCTGTGGACATGGGAACACAGAGGAAAGAATGAATAAAAAAGTATTTGCCTTCAAGAGGAAGCTAGACCTTTGCAAAAGAACAGTTGGAGCTGGGCAAGCCTCCTAGCAACATTAAGGTCCAGCTTTGATGAATACTTCCCTGAAGTAAATGCTGGCATTAATGACTGGGTGATGCAGACTTTTCTGGCAGAGGAGGTGGTTCATCATTCATTTGATGCCCAGGAAGAGCTGATTGAGGTTCAGTCGGACACTACTCAATCTGAATTTAGGAACATTGCAGTGGGTGAATTTTGACTGAAGGTAATCCTGGAGTATCCTACATTGGCATGGTCTGCTATACAGTCGCTCTTACCCTTTGGGTCTTACTACTTGTGCGAAATAGGCTTTTCAGCATTGGCTTTTTTACTGACCTCTTCATTTTTTGAATAAGGGGTGTTTCAAATGAACGTTGAAAACCCGGAAAGTGGGAGTTTTTAAAACATGGAGACAACCATGGCTACAACATTTAGACGCAAGTGCTTCCATCAATCCCAAACATCACCTGGGTGCAGGGTGAGCCTGGGTAACTGCTTTTTAACATTGTACACTACTTTACCAGAATTTCTGGTAAACTACAATGTTAAAAGCAGTTAACACTCTTCCCCCCCAAGTCTGAAACCACACTTGATTGCATTATACTTCAGCCAGGATTGCATTATACTTCAGCCAGGATTGCATTATACTTCAGCAGCACATCTGATGTGTCCACTGAAAGGTTTAAGATTAAGCTACATCCCTAACTCTATCTGGTTACCCAGAGGTAACATCTTAGCAAATGTCACTTGTGGCTGGCCAAACTACAGCAGCACTATTGTAAGTTTGAATTGTTGATGTTTTACTGAACTATGGCACCACACACGTCTTGCTTGGTACTTTTTAATCGGGAAACATCTTTACTTCTTGTTTCCCTTGAATTGGGAACTTTTTTTTTTGGTGGTGGTGGTGGTGGTGGTACTCCACCTTGCAGCTGTGCCTTCTGTTTAGCAAGCATTTCATTCTCCCATCCTAGTTGTGTTGCTGGGCGATTATAGAGCGGTGGAGTAGGGGCAGTGATGTCTTACTGGAATGCAACTCAAAGGCTTAAATCTCCTTCTTTCTTGACTTTAGTATATGCAGTGCATGCTAGCCAATGTTTCCACTGTTCTGTGCTGCGTGCGCCAACACCCGTCCCCCCGCGCGCCGTTGCACCAAGTTGGCGACTACATGCAAATTTGCAGTCATATAACTGCCAGTGATGTCACTTCCTGTATTTGGGCCCCCCCGGGAAATTCAAAAGTCGGCTCCCCTGGGCAGCAGTGCTCGTCACAGTTATCCTCTGCTAAGTCCGAGATGGTTACAGGTCACTTGCGGAGCATTGAGGAGCTGTGCTGTTATATCAAGGAACCCAGCTGTGCTCCCTGGCATCATTCTATCTAGCCAATAGCACGCCTCCGTTTCTGAAGCCCACGTGCGCAAGTCCATAGCTAACTGGCAAGACACTATTGTACAAAATAACCCTAATGTCGGCGAGCTTCAGGCTAATATATAGGCATGTGAATAATGACAGGTATTAATACCAATAAATATGTTATGTTATGTTACGCAGAGTTTCTATACACTCCACCGTGCGTGCGTTCCGCCTGCTGCTCCAGGGCATGTGGGCCTTCAGGCTTGAGGCGATATCCCCGTAGGTGTTCTGCCGTGCACTAGAAAGCACTGGACCAAACGTAACTTCCCCACGTGTGCAACAGATTACCTTTGCGATTATTTTGACGGGCAATTGGCTTTGCGCATGTGCGGCAACACACACATGCATCCACTGGTTAAATGACGTTGCAGTTCACCAGCAGCAAACTCACCATTAAAGCGACAATGATCACGTCTCAGAATTAGCATCTATACTGCGAATAGAGAAGTATTCGCTCTATCAAGACTCGTGTTACAACTTGGCATTACTGTTTTGCTGCTCAGCACTATTTCCAGAAATTGGTCCTAGATGGGCTTCGGGTAACAATCCCTGTATCACGATCTCTCCTTGGCGAATCCTGGTGTGACTTGCAACAGCATTAGGCACGTGCCATGGACTCAGTTCACTTCAGGTGATGCCAAATGAAACCCTTGCTTGCAACGTATGAGTGTATAGTTTGACCACCTTGGCAGTCACAGATGCAACATAAAACACTGCCACTTATTTACAAATGTACAGTATATAAGACGGACCCTTGGGGGTCGGCCTCTTGGCTAACCCCAGTTCTTCAACCATGTGGGTGCACGCAGGGGCAGCCTTACCGTTGGCAGCGGCCCAGGCACTGAAACAAACAATTGGTGCCACATTTTTCTTAGCTCCCCGCTTGCATGACGGTGTAGAGAGGTAATCACTTCAATAGGGTGAAAACATCAGCACCCTATTGTTATTAAATGCGCCCGCTCCCGTGCTAGAAAGCCCAGCGCCAGCATAAGAGCGGGCGCATTTAATTTCAATAGGGTGCATGCCGTGGTTTCTCCCACCATGCCATCCCACGGGAGACCTTGAAAGACTCCTGCGAACTGGCCTAGCGGTGGGCTAATGGCGTCCCGGATGGTCTCTGTGGCGGCTCCTCCCTGAGGCCGGCCCTAGGTGCCCATGCCCACTGAGTGTAAAGGTTTCAAATCGAATTCTGACACTTAGATACGGAGGAGGGCAGAGCTGCGAGACCATATCCTTTGCAGGACAGCTCGGCCTCTGTTCTCAGGTCCACTATGTAAATCAGGAGCCCTGTGTACAGTTCCTACTGGTCACAAGATCCAGTGGGCACCTTGCCACGTACCATGGATGGACTTAACTTCCGTTCTTGGCACCCTGCTACCATCAGGGTTTTGTGAATGGGTCGCACTCAGTACCGGTTTTAAGGCAGGACGGGTCGGGCGACCACCCGGCGCAGCTCGGGGCAGTCTTTCAAGGGCTCCCCTGAGCTGCCATAGTGGGAGATGGCGCAGTAGGCGCCCTTGTGTTATTAAATACGCCTGCAGTGGCGGGGCGCATTTAATAACAACAGGGTTCTGATGATTACCTCCCCGCTCCGACGAGGGAGCGAGGCAGCTTTCATTGGAATAGGGCGCTCATGCATTAGCATGAGCGCCCTGTTCCAGTGTTAACTCAGAGCCGGAGCGGGAAAAGATGGTTGGTGCCCCACCACTGCCTCCCATCGACCAGGGGCGTGCGGGGAGGAAGGGGGTGCCATTCTTTTTTAAGCAGCCCGGGCGCTGCCACAGCTAATGCCGGCCCTGCTCGCACTGTTTCTAGAGTGGGTTTATTTGTGGTTCGGCAGATTGAGAATGTGCTTAGAATTGCCTGTGGAAAAGGTAATTATCTCACATGATAAAACAGCTGTGTCCCTTGGAGCTGAAAGCACATTTATGAAAAAAGACCCCGAACCAGTACACCAACAAAAAGAAAACTGTGCACATCATTCAAGCATCCACAAAGGCAATTCAATGAAAATGATGTATCATTTTGGCACGAATGACGTCAGCATATGTGCGCCCTCTACCTGCAGGTTATAAAGATATAGCGAGTGGTCGAGGGGTTCCTTAATAAGGTCACCGGGGTCTGAGGGGACTTGCACTATCCTTTTCACGTATGGTGGGGGTATTTTATTCATTGTAATACATGGCCAGACAAAGCCCTTTGGCACCTGACTACTGCCAGTTGCCATCCATATAATGGTTTGAAAATACAAATCGAATGTGTAGTTTGTAATGCTTTGCAGCAAACTAGATCACGCAGTATAATAAAATGCATGCACAAACATGAGCTTCAAAATAAGTATTGGTATGTATTTTTTTATATTAATTGGAAAAGTTGCTTGCAACTAAATCAAATAAAAAAATAAGTAATGTAATGCAGATGGGTTCTCACTCTTGTATCATTTAACAGAACATCACACACTATTTTGCAAGAAAGGAATTATAAATGCTGATCTTGGATGTAATTAAATGTTGCAAAGGCAGATGGAATGCTGCTCTCTACTGGCTCAAGCAGCAGGCATCGTGATGCCATAATACAAATGCAGTAACTGATTACAGATCGCAGGTTCTTATTAAAGGTCACTAGCAATGTCACAACTAGCATGCAATACAAACATAGATTATTGCAGACTGCCGGGCAGAATAATGTGCTGTCACGCGTGCTGCGCTCATTTAGAACCTTGGAATACAATCGCAGCGCATTTCCCGTAGTTCAGCCTCTTGCGAACGGGGCAGCGCGGATACGCTCACTCACCGCCGTCAGCAAAGCTCTCCTCGCATGAGTACCAGATGCCGGCGTGGAAGTGTCTCTGGATGAACTTGTCGTCGCCGGCCTCCCAGGTGTACTGGACCACGCTGCTGTCGTTGGCGTCCGAGCTGTTGAATCGGATGCAGTACGCCTCTCTCTCCTTCGCCTTGCTGGCGCTCGTGCAGAAGGGTTTCGGGACTTTCCTGGTCCCCTGGCACCAGTAACTGCTGCTGAAGGCGGTTATGGAGAAAATGAGCGCGAGGGCGTTCAGCGTGAGCGCGACGGACGCCCGGTGCCTCCTGCTCAGCCCCATGACGCCGCCGAGCGGAGAAGCGTCCCCTGCGCAGCGACCGGAGGAGAGCGGCGTCCGCGCGAAGCACCTGCTCCCAATGACTCCTGCGCTCTGCTGTTAGGAACAGTCACTTGCTGGAAAGACGGGCGCTTAATGTGCTCCCAACCAATGAAATTTGGAACAAGTCAAAAACTGAAGAGCATCACAGAAAGAGCAGCGGCCGTGTGCAGAGTCTGCTTGGGGACCTCAGCGAGACTGAGGGGATAAGTACGAGGAAAGAACAATAGAGCATGCTTTCCAGCATAGCGATAACAGATGCGGCGATAACGGGTGTGCACAAGATTGAATCGTCACATCCATGCTGCTCGTTTGAACTATTAACCCCGAAGCTCGCTTGAGCGTCAACCCAAGCAGCAAGGAAGGGGTTAGCTCGTTACCTTTTAATATTCGATATCAAACGCCCATTGCCCTGCCTCACGGGCTTATATCAATTATGTTTCCTGTCGTGAGAGATAATCCCTGATGAGCTGAGTGAAGGGCAATCGCATTTTTCATTCAAGTCACTTGTATGATGTCCGGGGCCTGGCTAAGCTTTGCCTGTCATACAGGGATTTGCCATCCAATCAGCAAGGAGATGGGGGATGTCTGGCTGAAGCACGGCTGGAGTGGCTCCTTCCAAAACAAAAGCCTGCCATTGGGGGATTGCCGGTTTGGGTGGCCGGGGGGCGGGGGGTGGGGGTGGCCTGAAGGAGTGTGCCAATGTTATGTTATGTTAACAGAACTTATAAAGCGCAGCAGCCACCCAGAGGTATCATGCATGATGGTAGGGACCAGAGTTAACAGACAAAAAAAGCACACTCAGAGAGTTTAGAATAGAAAAGTCTTCAAGGCGTGACGGAAAGAACACAAAGGGCGAAAGAGAGTTCCAAGTCTTCGCAAGCACCAATACAAAATGCATGTTTGCCTACATGAGAATATCGTGTACGAGGAACCTGAATAGTTGAGGATTGGGAACAGACTGCTCTAGAAGGGACGAAAGGACAGAATTTTGTCTGAGGAAATTTAACACCCAGCTTATAGAAAGCTTTGTGTACAATGTGTAAACATTTAAACAGCACACACTTCTCAATAGGAAGCCAATGTAACTGGCCTAGAATGGGGGTCATGTGAGAACCACAAAGAGGGTGCAGCACTGCTCGCGCAGCCATATTCTGCAAGAGCTGGAGCCGATAAGTCAGATGGGCCGGTTGAGCCAGGTAGAGCCCATTGCAATAGTCAATTCCGCTCATCACCAGAGAGGACACAAAAGGAAAATGGAATTTGGAAATTATATACGGTATGACCTTGCGAAGGGTCCTTAACTTAAAATGGCCAGCTTGGCAGACCAAAGCCACATGATCAGACATTGACAGTGAGGCCGGGATTTTGATACCCAAATGTTTCACTAAAATTGCAGGTGATGGAAAGGGTACTGGACTAGACGGACAGAAATCTGACATCCAGGAGTATAAAGGGTGAGCAGAACCTACCACCAGTACCTCAGTCTTTTCAATGTTCAATGTAAGGCAGTTCTTGGACATCCACCCACCCACGGTCACCAGTCAGTCCCTAAGTAGAGCAACCATCTCAGGCTGGTGGATGCTGGCTTGCACTAGTTCCCCAGTGGGCGGGGGCTGGAGAGTTTTCGCAAGCTTTGGGGCATTGCTTCGGCAAGGGGGGGTGGACGCATTGGTGCAGATCTGTGGGATTTATAATGTGGGGTAAAATATAGCCCCTGAATGGCAGAAATAAAGAGGCCAGAGTGATTTGAAGGAAACTTGCTAAGGTGGAGTCCCATTGAAGTCTAAAGCTAGCACAAAATGCTGATGTCAGACATGTGGCCTATTGAACCAAAAACAGGCCTAAATCTCAAATGAAGGTAAGTGTGCTTGGAAGTTCAAAAGTGCAAAGATATGCACAATGCATTTCAGCAAGGAAAAATAAAGACACATGGCTGAAAGGAGGTTTTCAAAAACTGTGAAAAGCCACAATTTGAAATGGAATTCAGAGAAATGGCAGCATGTTGCATCAAATTTACACAATACCTGATTGCGACCCAGAAATCTAAAGTGAAGCCAAGGTTATTGCAATTATAAGAAATAAAAGTACCTCATTTCCTCATCCCAAATGACAGTATGCAACGAGAAGTACCTACTAGGTTTCAAGGTGAACATGGGTTTCTCACATAACTGGCCTGTGTATGGAAAATCCAGAAATGATACTCATGTCTATTGCAACGGCGAAATTAAAGAAATACATTAGACATGGAGAGAAGGCCTGGATGCTTATAAAATGCTTCATGTAAAATGCATTGTGTGTCCGTAAAAAGCCATTTCTTGCAGAATTATAAATGCAGCTGGGCCTTTCTACTGAACTGGAACTTTAACCTCAAAGACCTTTTCTCTGATTGTTCCAGAGAGGGAGGTCTGGTTGCCAACAATCAATCAGGTTTGTTGCTTAAAAATACAAAGAAATACATAGCCCGAGATGTGAACCACAGTGGAAATAGATAAAGCCCTGCCTGTCTATTCAGCAGAAGAGACCTTCAGGTCGCAACTCCCATAAAATGTGCATTAAGCTATAGCCCGGACCCTTAGGAAGCAAAAGAGGGATAGGCAAATATAAACATGATCCAGAATCCGGCTGGTCACATGTTTAAAGATAAATGAAACCTAAAAAAAAAGGTGGGGACTAGGAGAATGAGTGAGGCCTGTGAGGCAAGGGTATAATTAATAGAAAAATACATTTTATTGCATAAAGAGCACATCGTATATGCCACAATGCTTGTTGCAGCCTTTTATTAAAGTTGACAGAAATTGCCTTTAAACCATGCCAATATGAGTTTTGTGTGATAAACATAACATAAGTTATTATGAAAAACATGATTTGGTCCTTCCCATGATTCTTTGAGATTTGAAAGTTGGTGTAAGGGTGAAGGACAAAATTAATATGTGTATGATGAAGTGCCATATTTTTCATTGATGCAGCTCTTGAGGAAACGTAGAAAAAATGAATCGTTGCATAGGAAGGGCGTCTCAACTTCAGATTAGCATCATCTGAGTTGCCTTAAAATGTAGTTCTTAAAAATATAACCATACATGTAAAGATTTGAAAAATCAGGGTACTTGCCATGTTGAAAAGTTTTCAGAATTTAAACATGCAAAACCCACATCAGTTAACTTTCCTAACCCACACCCCTCAATTCCTTATCCTATTAGCACACATATGGGAGGTGGGTAGAGAAAACCAACCAATCCCTTCCGGAGGAATCATGATACATTTGTGATGTCATTTACCCTATAAGAGGACCAGTTTGCATCAGAACTGTTTTTTTTTCTACTTTATTCCAGGAGATAACCTGCAGCTGAACTCTTGTGAGAAACACCCAAGAAGAGGGGCCACACATCTTGCATTGGAGACAGGGACAAGGAAACATAGAAGCAGACTGGGACTCCTTGGCTAACACCCTAGCTGTCCCAGAGGTGCCCTGCTATTCCCTGATGCCTACTACAAGGTCTCTCCAGTAAGTAAAACTATCCCAAAGCCTTAGACTGTGTTTAACCTGCATTTTTCCCAAGTATTTATCTAGCTATTTCCCCATGCCAAAATACCCTGTGTAGATCTTTAGCCTATTTAATTAAAGTAAATCAATTAAGTCCCCTATAGAAATCACAGGATCGGTTTTGTTAGCATTCAAAACTAACACACTCCTCCCAGTGTGTTTCGAGCTGGTATAGACATACAGATTTGATTGACTATGTGTAAGAAAACCCCTGACTTTGGTATAGAAAGGGGCGGGGGGGTCCTGAATCCAAAGAATTAACCCCCAAACCCTGTTTCCAAGTGAGTGTGCAGGGTCCAAAACAAAATTCCTCATTGATCCCCCTTCATTTTAGATCAGAAGTGTGAAGCCTTGCATTGTCTTTGCATGTGTGGTGGAAAAACAAAATTGCCCCTTTGTACCCATTGTGCTCTGACCCAAACCACAAAGCCTTGCATATTTCTTTATGTGTGGCAAAATGATTGTTTGCGTTGCTTTTCTTTCCATCATATTGCATATGTAGTAAAAAGTGCAAAACCATTTTTCCCATTGGATCCCTTTTCCAAAGAGTGCATTGTTCTATCAGAATCAAAAATAATTTCCCCATTGTGTTCCCACTCCCTGCAACTGGCCTTCAGTGCAGAGGGGTCAGGTCTAATTGATGTTTGGAGGATGGGGGCTGTTGGGAAAAAAAGTATTATAACCAAATAAACAATCACTCAGTGCCTTGAATTGTTCATTTTCATTATTGGTGAGTGATTTGAAAAAAAAAACTGCAGGAAATTGTGATTTCATATCTTAATATTATCTCGGTGTTTTCTCCCCGCACTTTTCCTTTCCCTCCCCCTGCATTTGCACGCTCTTAATGTCACCTCGCCTTGTAAGATCATTGTCTCTGTCTTCACACTGTTCCCTCTCCCTTGCCTAGTCACGCCATAAATGCCATATCATATCATTATGGAAGTCATTTTTGTTCTTGTGTTGCCACAGCATTGGTGACTGATGTTAGTCTGTTTGTCAAATCTTGATTCAATAAATTAATAAATATATATTTTTGCTACACACCAGCCTGGTTCCTAGTTCATTGTGACAACGGGTATTTGTTGTGGTTGGGTGCGAGAGGGGTTGGAGGCATTACCAAACTGAACTAAAATAACAGTGCTTTGTTGTGTATCACCTTGGTGGGGGGGGAAGGAACTCCCTGAGTTGAGTGTGACCGCATAGTAAACTGCGACAAAACAGAGCACAGTTCTCGTGACATGTCCCCTGGAAGATCATCACTGCCGTGCCTGCACTGCCCTGACTGAGTCCTCGCCATCTGTAAGTAGACCTTTTTCTTCATGGAGCCCACTGCCAGAGTGATCATTCACCTCACCGTCTGCTTTTCTGCCTGGAGGCCCCCCACCATCACTGGACAGCTCTGCCCCGGAGAGGGCACTTCCCATTGGAGGGTACACTGTTTCTTGGATGGTTGCCACTACGAGTTAGGTGGCTGGGGCTGGGCAAGAGGCGGTGATATATGAACAGGTTCAGTGAGGTCCAGGCCAAGGTTTGTGTGTGGGCCAGTTGGCAAGGGTTTTTGTGTTTGGGCACTGATGACGTGTGTTATCCGGGGGGTGAGGGAGCATATTGTATTTGTTGAATGTGATATACATTATACGGTGGAGTTTTATGTAAATGGGCCAGAAGATTGCTAGTGCACTCACCGGCTGGTTTAGGAAGGGCAAGCGACTGCAAGGGCTGGGGAGCCAATGCAAGTGTACGCGCGCATTAAAGGAGGGCGTGCTGTAAAGTAGCTGGGAGTTGGTTGCCAGGCAACAGAGTTGGAATACAGTGATCCCTTAGGACTTGATAAACAAATACTGTTGGTTGCTGGGCAATGCTGACCTAGCCCGGGGAACATACTTCAGAAAGATTTAGGGTTACGCAACAAAGGGCACAGGATGGGTTGTTGTTTAGCATGAATAAGGATTGTCTGGCATTTCACAGACATCTGTTAAAGCGTGGCTTGAGGGTTCATTGCAAAGTGTGCGTGGGATACTTTAAAGTAGAGCGTTTTTCCCATCAGTTGTCAGCGGATGGATATGCAGAAGTTTTGTTGCAAATATTTGTCAGAATTAATAAGTACAGTGGACTGCATACAAAGTGTGTTTTGTTGCCAATTTGTTGAGGCTGATAACAAAAAAGTCCCGGGGCATACAATCGCAAGATTAAAAGAAAACATTTAGAAGTGAGGGAATTGTTTGCCTACACTAATGTGGAACCTGCAACATTGGCAGCAATCATTATCTTGCTACAGGGCAAGGACACAGGGGCAGTGTTGGGTTCCCTATCAGGAGGTGGGGGGACGGAGCATGGGATTAGGAACAGGGGCGGATGACAACACAGAGCAACTCCCCTCATGAAACAAGAGAAAAAATATGACTCCTATAGCTGCCTTCCCTCCTGAAAAGAAAAGGCAGGGTGGTGGCAGGGCTGCAGCAACTCTCGCTGGGCCAGTGGGGACAGGGCAGGCTCTGACACAGTCACTGGTCAGAAATAACAGGAGGACTAGCAGGACCAACAATTTTACTACAGCGGGGCGGGGGGAACCCTCAGTGGTGCCATCAGCAGGTACCAGTGGGAACGAGAGGAGCAATACAGACTTACACAAGCATGGGGGTGGCACTGGTGGGGCCCTGGGGACAACAAGGGACAGCAGGCCTCCTGGGGGCAGAATAGTGGGCAGGGGATGGGCTTCGGGTGGACCCCACCTCCCGGCCCACTAGGAGGAAGTAGGGGATGGACAACAGAGTACAGCTTTGTGAAATGGCAGGGGGCTACAACAGAGAGGATGTGTGGCACCTCCGGGAACGCTACCCACAAGGGGAAAGATATGCCAACATAGGGCAACTAGCGGGGGAGCCCAAGAGAGGTGCTGAACCACTCTTGGGGCAAATCGGGTCATATCCACCCGTGGGACATCAGGGACTTCTCGAGGGCCGGTGTCGCAACTGGATCAACGGTAGGGGCGCAGCCAGGTGGTGAGGCATGTAAGTGGTTTCAACCCAGTACTCCACCTAAGTCAATGCCTAGTGTGTGATGCCCAGCTGGAACCCTTAATTATATATTTTATGTCTAAAGATCTTTTATTTCTGAATGATGTACCCTTATATCACGCCCCTCTCTTTGAATCCCCCCGGGTCTCACTGAACCAAGAAGTAGGTTTTTTTGCAAAGTTAAAAGATTTATTTGATGGTTTTGAACAAGATATATATCACACTTTTATGAATTTGAACAATATCTAGATATCACACTATTAATATGTATACAATGATCACCAATGGGTGATATTACAATCAACAATCTCTTTAATAAATAGTATGGATGAGAAGAATAATGTAGCATAGATTAAAACTTTGGGTGGGTTCAATGAAATGCAATGATAGAAAATTAATGCAGCACAGAAATAAAACTTGATATGAATTCAATCAAATGCAATGTAATCACTCTTTCCCCCTGATACTACCTAATCCCCCCTAATATGCAATATAGAGATGGAAGGAGAGAAAACAGGTTTCAGGAATAAACACTCTACAAATGCAGTTTCAATCCCAATTCCCCCAGCAAGCTTAGAGAGAAACAGGAATGATTTTAAACAGATCAATTGCTTTTGAATGTGATTTTAAATGAATTGGAAAAATGCTAAAAATGGAATTCATTCTCTAAATTGGATTCAAAACTAGTGGGAGCCACTTTGGGTAGCTACAGATAAACACTAGCAATGATGATTGAATGGCTGGCATTTAGGAAACTGAATTCAGAGGTTGAATACAAGAAATAGCTGTTTTACATGTATTGTCAGCACGTGAGATTACAGAAAAAGTACAAGGAATGTGGTTTTAGATTTGAAAGCTGATGATGTTAGCTTCAATTTGATGCTTAAATTCCGTTTCTAGCATGTATGGTTCAAAAGTTACAAAGGTTTTAGTAGAGGTTGATTTTTCTCAAAAAGAGTCAAGGTTTTCAAATGAAAGATGCGCTTTTGACTATTACAAACAATAATTTTCTTGGCACTAAGGAGACTATGAAGATGCAAGATACCCAACGATACAGCCACCAGAACAGGCGCCTACGCTCTGACTTTTTCCCGCCGAGACACTTGTCTTTCTTCAGCAAATATATTAGCGCCAAAATTATATTATCACTACAATTAACAAAGGACTATATGGATGAGGGAAAGATTCAGAACAGACAAAAGAGATTTTACAATTCAGTTCTGGATATGTTCGAATGGGTTGGATAGGATTACTTAAGGATAAGAGATTGGCTATGGACAATTCTATGCTAAATTCTCACAACTATGGTTTTGGAATAGGCCCGTCAGGATGTGGTCAAAGGTTCTGGACTAGAATTCTGCTAGCCCACCAGACAGGATTCAGGCACCCGGTTCTGCACTCAGCACGGCACTCTGGTATCTGCACGGCACTCTGAACTGGATCTGACGGGTAGATTCTGGAGTTTACAGCTATCTGGTTTCAGCTCTGCTGTACTGGTTTGGATCTCTGGGTTCTGGCAAGAGTTCTTGGCAAGAAGCAGAAAACAGCACAGCTAAGCTGTTCAATTTTTGATGTGCCCCTTGGAAGTCTGGGTTTAAAATCAGGTTGCAAGATTTTAAAAGCCAAGCTGAGAAAGGTTCAGCTTTGGAATTGGGCCTTCTGCTTTCAGAGTTCTGGAGTCTTGGATCTGGGTTCTCCTGCAGAGCGCTTTGCCAGTAAATCAGTTGATGGGTGAATCTGTATGTGTCCCTAGGTCCTAAACAGTCCCTATTTATCTATTTCCCAAAGGGGTGGATAGGCTGATTATACTAAGCCCACCCTCTAGGAATCCGATTGGTCAGAGTATTTCCTCTCGCCTGATTCGAGAAAGAAATCTAGTGTCATAGTGATGCTGCAATTAACAATCCAGGGAAAACCTCCCCTTTGTTTCTACACAGAAAATCAATTTTTCATACACAGCATTTTTACAATATCACCAACTTGCTAATAATACATATTCACATCACATATTTAATAGAGCATGTATCTGTCTCCCATCTTCTTGAGAGTTTTGGTTCCAAACTGACCGTTTTTCACGCTTTTGGTTGGTTACCCAGTGTCAGATCTGTACACATTTTTCCACATACATGCGCATCACATCTGGTCATAATCCTGTAAACTTTCATATTCCTAGCATGATCACAATTGCTACAATATCAACATTTTAGTAGTCCGGTCTCTGAATATCACAGGGTTCAGAGTAGTTTCAAATTGTGAGCAGCATTTTTTATATTAACAACCTATTACATACAGATGTTTCAAAATTGTTCACAGTCGTCTATGAGTCTTTTTCCAAAAAGATATTTCCTTGAAGTTTCAGATACACATATCAGTCTAGTCCCACCTCCCAGGTTTGGCTGGGCCAGAGCAACCTGAGCCTCTCTTCCTTTGGCAGCTGGTTTCTGTTGATGCCCGAATTTGCATTTCCTTTCAGTCAAGGGACCCTTTGTCTCCACTCATAGCAACAGGCCAAAATCTCCTCCCACTTCCATTAACAACTCAATGCCAGTTGCTGAGCAGAGAGCAGGAGGAAGATTCCTTTGTTTGGGGAGAAGCTGTGGAATGTCTTTGAAGTGCAATGTGGCTGACATTAGTTCACTTTAAAACACTGTTTAAAAATGGACTTTTCTAAAATACAATTTACATTTTCTACAAATATCCACACAAATCCCTTCATTCCAGTCTTTTTAAAACATAGGATTTGAATTGTAGCAACCCATATTGCTTTTGATGGCAAGTCTCTTCTTTTCTACAATTTTATTTTAAGACACAAGTTTTAAACTGCCAGTATAAGTAATGACAGCTAGGACGCAGGCAAGCGACGGTACTGTGCCCATTTCTGACATATTTTTCCAAGGCAAGCACCTTTTGAATGTGATTTTTTTTTATAATGAAAGGTGTTTCTCCTGACATTGTGCTTATGGGGATTCCTTAAATAAGGTGATGGTGAACACCCCACACGGATGTTGGATCTTCTCTGCTGTTTGGGAGCCATGATTATGCACTTTCAACTGCCAAGGACAAACAGACTTTAAAACACTTCTGGGTTTTCCTTGGAATGTAGCACTGCCTTTCCAAGCAGTTTTATTTTACTCTGCGGGCAGCCCAATGATAGCTTTTGGCAGTGCGGTCTCCACTGGCATAGGCAAAATGGATTGGTGGTCTATTTTTCAGGTTTTCCTGCGCACTTCTCAGAGATTATTAGCGCGCATAAGGCTTTTTGGCGGTCATAATATTGTTTTTGATGAAAGCAGCACACAGTAATGTTGCAGGGCATAGACTAGTGGGTCAGAACATCCCACAAGCCCCCCCCCCTTGCGATTTGGAATTGGCCGTCCATCAATGGGAAGACTGGGATGGTCAGTCTCTTTTCTTTTGGTTCCAAACATGGCAACGTTCATCATCTTTTCCTCCATCAGTGGTGGATCGACCAGTTCTCCTCGCCCAGTCCTGATGTGAGTATGGAGCGATACTCTGGGCCCCTTGGATCTTTCCTCCCGGACGCTGGGTAGTCCTCCTTGGTCTTAGTCCCCATGTTTCCAATTCTAGGATGACAAAGCAAAGCATATTTGTAGACATTTCCCCACCACTATTAATGTAGTAGGGCAGACACATGCATTTTGACAAATTAGGACACATTTTTCAATTGTAATCTCTGGACTATATATGGAATATTTTATGGTGGGGATTCTAGGGAGCTGGAGTGACCCCCTCTAGGGTTCCAGAAGACTCTTCCAATTGCTTCAGAGGGTGCCTAGAATGGCAGCACTTTATTTTGTTAATATGGACCCACTTATCTTCCCCCTCTGCCAAACTGCCTTTGGGGATGCAGATTTTGTAGGTGACTGGTGAGATGTTGTCTACAATTTCAAAAGGTCCCCTCCAGCTAGGCAAAACTTTGAGCTGTTTGGCATGGTTCCTTTGGAAATTGTAGAAGTAGACCCGGTCTCCTACATTGTATTCTTTTCTAGTAGCCTTTAATACATAGTGGTTCTTCATGCTGTTTGCAGATTTCTCTAGACTTCGCTGAGCATAGGAAAAAGCATGTTGAAGGTGTTTTCTTAGATTTTGAACATACCCATGAGTTGTGGAGGCATTGATCAATGTCTGCTCGTGGGTTCTGTAGAGCAGATGCTGGGGAAGCACCATCCTACGTCCAGTCATCAGCTCAAACGTTGACATTTTAGTTGCAGATGAAGGGGTAGATCTGATGGCCATTAGGACAAGAGGTAATCGACTATCTCAACTTGGCCCAGAATCTGCCACAAACTATTTTTAATATGCTCACAACAGTTCTGTTGTATCATTCTACTGCACGACTAGAGGCTAGCCGGTAAGCAATGTGTACCTTCCTTTTAACCCCAAGTATCTCCCACATCTTGGTCATTACTTTGCTGGTAAAATGGCTACCTCTGTCTGACTCGATCCTTTGGGGTAGTCCAAAACACGAAAAGATGTGATTGATCATCAGGGCAGCGGCTGCTTCTGCCTTGCAGTTTGGGGCCGGGAGACATTCCAACCCTTTAGTAAACAAGCATGTCACGGTCAACATGTACTTGTTCCCCCTAGAGGAGCAAATCACAGGCCTGATATAGTAGACTTGTAAATCTGACCCAGGCAGTGTCATCCCCCTCTTTTGGAGAGGTGCACGATGTGTGAGGGATGTTGGCTGAAATTGTGCACACACATGAAACACCTTCAAGTATTGGTCGAGGTCCTGCCCCATGTGCGGCCAGTATGCAACCTCTCTTAAGATTTCATGTGTTGTATGAAACACCCTATGACCGGCTGTGGCTGCATCATGGGCGTGACTTAACATCAGGCTTGGGAATGAGGTAGTTACCCCCCACTGATCATGGCCAACTAGGGATCTCCTTACCAACAAACCGTCTTGGATTCAGAACATCTTTGGACATTTCATCAACACTCTGAGGTCCTCTTTCCCTATGTAATCGATATCCAGGGTAAAGTTCTCAGGGTCCTCAATGTGTTGATAAAACTTACCAATTATTGGATCCCCTTTTTGAGCTGTAATCAAGTCAGCATCTGGGGTCTCCTTACTCCATTGTGCAGTTGAGAGATCTTTGTGAGCATTTGTCTGGGACCTAGTGATAGCAGTGACCTGGATCTCCCCCAACAGGGACTCAATCTCAATTAGATCCCCTTGGATGGCTCCGGTTTTGGCCAGCTGATCAGCTAAGTCATTTCCAGTTTTGTCTGGTCCCTCTACTTTAGAATGACCCTTGATCTTTTTCCAGTAGATGGTCATCCCATTCGAGGTGACCAGATCATTAATGTTTTGAATTAATTTCCCATGTTTCAAAGGTTTATTATTAGCACATAACATGCCTCTGGAACATGCCTCTGGTTTTCGAGTTCACCGGGTGCTCCACGAATCCATTCCGTACATAATCCGAATCTGTGATTATGTCCAGTTCGTGGAGTTGATGTTGGACAGCAGTGAGGATGGCTTGATGCACAGCCTTCAACTCTGCCACTTGACTACTTCGGGGACCAATCTTGTACCCAGCAGAGGGTTCTGGGGTCTCATCCACCCATGCATACCCTACGCCGGCCACAAGTTCTTTTTCCCTGTTTTTGTCAACATGGTAAGAGCATCCATCCAATAGACAGTGGACAATCCCGCACACTTGTTTTCTTCAAGACTTTGTGTGGGGAATTGAGGTATGCCTCCATGTTGTCCTTGATTTTTAGACTCTCCTCCTCGAGACAGTTTCCTCTGGCACAATCATGCAAGTCAGCCAGACCTTGCGCCAGGGGACTCTTCTTGTTTTGGCCATATCTGACCTCCAAAGGAAAGCCTTACATTGACAGAATCCAGGAGGTAATTCGGGAATTACTCACATTTCCGGCCCGGATTCTGTCACTTTGGAGTTTTGCAGAGGCTGGTGTGGAGTCTCCACTATGATGTGTTCCCCCTGGATAAATGGGCGGTAATTCTTCAATGCCCACACCGTTGCCAGGAGTGCCTTCTCAAAATCGTTGAATTTCTCCTCCACAGAGGATAAAGGTTTACTCGCATAGGAGATGACTTTATTGACCTTGTCATGCTTTTGATATAATACTGCCGTCAAGCATGTATTAGAGAACCCTGTCTCCAAGAAGAACTCCTTATTTCTGACAGGGTAAGCTATGCAAGGCACTTGTGAGAGGCTTCTTTTGAGTTGTCTTACTGCCTCAGCTTGTTCAAGACCCCACTCCCACTTGACCCCCCCTTCAAAAGATGAATCAGGGGTCTTGTGATCTCTGCGTAGTCCTCAATGAACTTTGTACTGTAATTAGTCAGTCCAAGGAGGCTCCTTAGTTCCCGCAGAGTTGTGGGGTTTTTCAATTTCTGAAGTGCTTCCACTTTCTTTTCCGGGGGACAGAGACCCTGAGGAATACTCTCATGCCCCAGGAAATGTACACAGGTTCTACACCACTGTGCCTTTTGAAAGGAGAGTTTTGCTCCGGCAGCCCTCAACTGTGTCAGAACATAACGGATCTCCGCTATGTGTTCCTCCACAGTTGAGCTTTTGATGAGAACATCAACTACATAGGCCCGGTTACCCCTCTCACCCAGGTCGTGAATGGCCTTATGTAGAAAAATGTTGAATTCATGGAGTTGATGTATCCGAAGTGTGTACTGCTGCCCTCAAAGGTGAAGACCAGCTTGTATTTGTCTTCCCTACTGACAGGTACAGTCTAGTATCCATTGGTCAGGTCTATTGCAGTGAATACCTGTGACGCCTGGATCTGGGCCAGCCCTTGGTCAATGTAGGAAAGAGGCCATCGGGAAGTATGGACCCATTTTTTGAGCTCCCTAAGGTCGTTACAGAGTCTCCACTTGCCGTTTGGCTTCAAAATCTCCAGCACCGGATTATTGAAGGTGCTGTGGACTGGATGGATTATCCCACGGGACTCAAGGTTCTTAATTATTTCAGTAAGGATCTCCATTGATGCGAGAGGCGAACACTGGAGTCATGCCAGGGTCTGTGGGAATTGTTGCTGTGTGGATGTCGGTGCGACCGCAGTCATATGAGTCCACCGCAAAGAGATCTTGAAAATCCAAGACAACTTTTTTCAATTTTTTATTCTGCTCCAGAGTCTCACAGGCATCAGCTAGGTTGACTCTCTCTTCAACCATCTGCATGAAGCATGGAAAGACTTCCGGTTTCGCTATCTCAGCGGCCTCCTCCAGCTGGGTGGAGAAATCCCTGGTCAGAGTACTGATTTGGACCGGTGGCTTCAGGTGGGGAAGGCAGCCCTCATGGACCTAGAAAATCACCTCATCCCTCCTGAAGTCACAAGTGACATCTTCCTTACCATAAGGGCTGGAAGTGTACTGCAGGAAGATCCCCCCATGCCGGGTGAAGATCCTGTTGTTGTGTTGTCATCACTGTCAAAACAGTCCCTGGGGATTGGTCCTAACAGTTCATTGCCTAAATCTATGGAAAAATGTTGGTCATCAACCGCCATTCCAATAATGGTGCATGCGGCTAGAGTGATACTCTTTAAGTCGCTGTTATCCACCTCTATTGGAATGGTGTCATGTTCTATGTTGACTAATGGAGTTGGGTTTACCCCCAACCCTTGCTGTTGGAGAAAAGCATTTAGATGAATATAGGCATCAGGGTTTTTAAATTTCTGTCCTCTTTTAACTTTCACTTCCCGGCAGAATTGTCGAGTCCTTTCTGGGATGGTGACTTCCTCTCCAATCTGAATTTCAACTGCATAAGGCAGCAGTTGAGCTGACCTAAATGCTTTCTCTGGGTCATCAAAGCCAATGGGATTATCCGCTAATCGGGACCAAGCTTTGAAGTTTATTAGGTCCAAACTAATGGCAAAGCGATTGAGAATGTCACTGCCTAAGTAAAAGGCGACAGTGACGTTTCACACGACCCAACAATTATGGACTATGCTCTTGTTGCCTATGGAGATTTTGAGCATACACCTGCTTGGCAGGAGATGTTTGGAATTAGTTGTTTCCAGATCCATTTCCTATTTGTCTTTCAGTTTGAATGTGGGAATGGCTGGATCTTTTGGGAGTTGGCGGAACATGGCTTTGCTGATGAAGCTCATACCATTTTTCACACACTCTCGGGCGAGAACAGAGTCATACCCTTCATTTAACTGGACAGGGATGAACAACTGGTCTCCAATCTGCTGAATATCAGCCAGGCTTTGAGCTGATTTCTCATCTTTCTGGACTGTAGGAGTGGGAATGATGATTGTGGATTGGTAAAGAATTTCAGAGTGTTTCCTTCCAGTGTGGAATGCCACCTTAAACTTGAAGGACGTTTGATTTTCAGGAATAGAGAGGATCCCCCATCACCAGTTTGTTGTCCTACTGCTATTACTGTCACATCTGGTATTTGGTTGTTCTGGAAGTGAAATTCTACTTGGTCAGATTTTTGCTCAACCATGTGGCAAGTGCCATTTAAACTAACATGGTTGACACTCTGTTTTAATTTTATTGGTCGGCTAGTCTGGGTTTACGCAATCTATTAGGGGTGACAACCTTCGCAGGAAGTCATTCCCTAGTAAACAAGGGGTGCCCTCTGGAGTTACAACTATGACCGGGTGATTCACCTTGTGTCGCCCAATTTTAATATCCAAATCCACAGTCCCCTCAATGGGAATTTCCTTCCCGTCAAAGTTCTGAAGTTGTCCAGGAAGAAGGGTGAGGGGAATTTGGTAATTCTCCCCCCTTCCTACATTCAGTTTATCAAAGGCCCTTTTTGACAGAAGGGTAAATTGGGATCCAGTGTCCACCAGTGCCAAAATTGTACCCTGCCCCTGTTTTAGGACCAGGGCATAGAATCGTCCCTCCTTCTCCTCAAGGGGGCACAGATAATGTACATTTTTGGACAACTGGTGGGTTAGTTTTTTAGTTTTGGACACTGATAGAGAAGAGATTTGGGCAGAATTCTGTGGGGAGTCTTGGCAATCTGAAAAGAAAAGGTGACAACTAGATATGGGAGAAGTTTTGGGATCCCCTGGTTCTGGTGCTGGGCTGCCCCCCCTTTTTGGAGGCAGTCGCCAGGATGGGTTAGAACCAGGGGATTTTCATGTTGTTGTTTCTGGGGGTGGATGATGGGCGGCACTATCTCAGTCCCCATATCTCCCCAGTCTGGATTTGAATCATTTGGGACCCATTTTTATTTGGGAGGAGTTCCCCCATCTCTGAAGGAGAAGATCCTTTTCCCAGGATCCTCTAAGGATCCCTCTCCTTCAAATTGGAAGATGTGTACCTCCTCCTCAAAATGGGTCTGTTTGAGTTCTTTGTTTCTCCTACCCCCCCCCCCTGCTCCTTCGGTTGCAGACTTTTAGGAGCAGGATATTTTGGTTCCGGTTGTTGGGTTACCAGGGGCTTTTTACAAGTGGGGAAGGAGGCTTCCTCCAAGGCTTTACAACCCCCTTCCCCTTGTGCCTCCTCCCTGGGAACCGGTGGGTTGTTGGGGTTCTGCCCCCGTCATTGCTCTGGAGCACCAGCTCCAGAGTTGGAGGCATTATGCACCGGCATGCTCATCTGAGGGTTCTGCTGAGCCCTCAGCATGTGACCCAGATCCTGTGCCTTGTTTTGGACCTGGTGCTCTAGCTGTGACATCTGCTCAGGCTGATACAGGGTTCTGTTGTCTCCCCTGGGCTGATCCCGGGAAGGGTAGGTATCCCTTCTCTGAAAATACCCTGGGTTTGGAAAATGTGGGTACCCCTCCACCCTTGGCCTCCCCTCTCCCGGATTAGGTTGTCTGGGCTCAGGAAAGTGGGGAAAGAAGGATGGATGATTTTGGGGTTGAAGGTTTTGTGGGTACCTGGGGAAGAAGTTCTGTCCAGGATTTGGGGAATTTCTGCCCTCCTGGGGGAAGTGAGGAGGGCAGTTCCCTGGGTTAGCTGGTGCTTGGTTTGATCCTCCCCCTTGGGCTGGAGGAGTCCACACATAACCCAGGATGGGTCGGGTCCCCTTTTAGCATGGACCTATGTAGTCAGAGGAGTGAGGAATCCCATTTGTGGGATTACCTCCTTGGCTCCCTGTCTGCGACTGGCCCGAGGGCCTTCTGGGTTTGGGATTATTCTGCTGTGCAGGCAGGTTTTTAGGCCCCCCATCTCCAAATCCAAAATGGGGGCAACTTCACTTCTGCCTCCTCAGCAGCAGCAGGGGTGTTGTTTGGTTTGGGGCTTTTAGCATTATTTTGGTTTTCTATGGGCTTTTGCACCTCATAAATTCTGGTGGCCTGATCAATGACCCAGTCTAGTGATATTTTCTGATGAAAATCTCTCACTAGCTGAGTCATGATGTACTTTGGTAGAGTGTGGAAAAAAGTATTTGCAAATTCTTTGCTGTCCGTGTGCACCCTTCTGGTGGTCTGCGCAAAAGCACGCTTTAATTCCTGCACACATTCTTGTGGGGCCTGATCCTCCCCACATTGCAAGTTGTACACTGCATTGCGAGCCTCCTGAGGATTTCTGTGTACAGAAAAATGCTTCAAGATGGCTGCCCTATAGGTGGACCATCTAGAATGATTTTGGTCCTCCAGCCCCGCAAAGAAGCTGGAGTATTCTGATGAGAAGGTCTGTTTCACATATTGAAAACAGCTTTGGCTGTCCTTCAAATGGAAAGTTTTCATCAACTGCTCAAAGAGCTCTGAGTGCTCCCAAACAGAATACTTAGCGTTCGTATGATAAGGTGTGATGACGCTCCTTATTGCTTTGATCTGTTTTGAGGGGTCCTTAAGCAAGGCCCCTTTTGCCTTATTTGCCTTTTTGGTTCGGGTAACCCTGGTCCACTCCTCCTCTGACTCAGAGGCACTGCTCCCAGAGGTGCCCATCTGGTCTTCTAGGCTCTACCGGATTCTGTGAGCCTGGGAATGGCTGGCAGAATGTGGGGACCTAGTCTCCTGTGTCCTGGGGCGCTCAGAGGAGTCTTCTGATTCCTCCTTGCTCCCAGGATTTGATGGGTACCCCCCCCACTGTCCTAGCTGGGTAGAGATTTTCAGGATGCCCTTAGTGGTCCTACTCTCATGGTGTTCCCCACTAAATGTAACGGTACTTGCGTACCCATACCCTGATGCACGCCCATCCATTCCTGGGAGGTGCTGGTCTATGAGCCCCATATTTCTGATTGGATTGAAATCTACCATCCTGTGGCCCTTGGCTCATGTGCACCAGTGGACATGGGGGTGGCAGAGTCCAGGGATTGGAAGAGGTGAAGGCCTCTGGTACTAGGGTACCGAGGTTAGGCTCAGGTGTTTCCCTTTCCCAGGGAACATCATCTCTATCAGTCCCTGCTCCCTGTTGCCATGCAAGAACCTGAGCTTTCTTTTCCTCAATCAAGACCTTACTAGTCTCTATCAATCTCTCTTGCATGGCTACCTGTCTGTGGAGCCTGTCATTGTTCTCACAGAGAGCCTAATTTTCTCTCAGTGCTTCCTGGGTTGTTTTTGAGTACTGAGCCAGTCTTTGAGGCAGGAGGGTTACCTCCAGAGTCCTGTCCATACTGGACTGGTCCTTCCTTGCTAGAGCCTCTTTCACCCTCCTGGTGTGCTCTAACAATTTTTGATGGTCTTTTTGGAGGTCACACAGTCCCTAGAGGGCCAGGAGATTTGCTTCCAGTTTCTCTTTTAAATAGTAGACTTCCTGGCCTAAGGTGTCCCTTTCCTGAGGAAGAGCCTGCCTCTGTGCCGCCAGGTCATCCCTCTGTCTTTGAAGCGCACCAGCTTTCTGGCGCTCTTCATCAAATTCTGCCTAGGTGTCCAGGTCTTTCAGGATCAATTTTTTGCTCTACTCTTTCTCTCTGTCTAGGTGGCTTTGCAGGGTGACTACCTGCTCTGTGTATGTCCTGTTGAAATGTATATGTTGCTCCAGCTTTTTCTGGCTCTGCAGTAGGGAGTCCAAACTTTCTTGGTACTCCTTCTGCAGGGCCAGCATTCTGGTATCCTGTTCTGCTTCTTCCTGCTGCAGGAGACCCATGCCCTCTTTTATTTTGATTATGTACTGCCTACTTTCATTTTCGGACTCTTGGCTCCTCTGTAGCCTCTGTTCAGCAGAGTCCAGATCAGTTTGGGCCTTTCCTAATGCTGGCAGTTGCTTACTTGCCAGATCTTGGCCTTCAGTATATTTATCCTGTATGGCTCCAATAGATAGGTATAGATATGCCGCTATTTTGTTAATCTTGTTTTTCTCCTGCTTTGACTTAGGGGCCATATATAGTTCACTCAGGGCCATATGTAATGGACCCTGATCTTGCCATGTATCTAAACCTGTTGCAGTGATCTGTTCTGTGATTGCCTGCAACCACACATTCTGATCATGCTCTGTCCATTCAACCCTTACAAATAGTTTATGCAATAGGTGCTCTCAAGCCATATTGATCTCTACCAGTGTCACCCTTCTGGAAATAATGATTTCCTTCCTGATTTACAAAAGTTTTATTTTATTTTTGAAAAACAGACCGATTCCTTAGAGTGTTCCCTTTTGAAGGGTGCTTTTCACAGTGTAACACACAGTGGTAGCCCAACAGGATTTATGTACCCTGTCAGTTAGCACACTGTATGAAGCTGTCACTAGTGGTATATCTAATTCAGAAATCCCGTGCACTAGCCCCTAATCTGTAAGTGGTTTCAACCCAGCACTCCACCTAAGTCAATGCTTAGCATGTGATGCACACCTGGAACCCTTAATTATATATTTTTATGTCTAAAGTTCTTTTATTTCTGAATGATGTACCCTTATATCACGCCCTCTCTTTGAATCCCTCACTTAACCAAGAAGTAGGTTGTTTTGCAAAGTTAAAAGATTTATTTGATGGATTTGAACAAGATATATATCACACATTTATGAATTTGAACAATATCTAGATATCACACTATTAATATTTATACAATGATCACCAATGGATGATATTACAATCAACAATCTCTTTAATCAATAGGAGTATGGATGAGAAGAATAATGTAGCATAGAATAAAACTTTGTGTGGGTTCAATGAAATGCAATGATAGGAAATTAATGCAGCACAGAAATAAAACCTGATATGAATTCAATTAAATGCAATGTAATAACTCTTTCCCCCTGATACTACTCAATCCAGCCTAATATACAATAAAGAGATGGAAGGAGAGAAAACAGGTTTCAGGAATAAACACTCTACAAATGCAGTTTCAATCCCAATTCCCCCAGCAAGCTTAGAGAGAAACAGGAATGATTTTAAACAGGTCAATTGCTTTTCAATGTGATTTTAAATTAATGGGAAAAATGCTAAAAGTGGATTTAATTCTCTAAATTTGATTCAAAACTAGTGGGACCCGCTTTGGATAGCTTCAGGTAAACACTAGCAATGATGATTGAATGTCTGGCAGATAGGAAACTGAATTCAGAGGTAGAATGCAAGAAATAGCTATTTTACATGTGATGAAATTGAGCCAAATACAGATTTGCGGCAAACCTTTCAGCGCGCGAGAAACGCGATTACAGAAAAACTACAAGGAATTGGAATGCGGATTTAGATTCGTTTGAAAGCTGAGGATTTCGTTTCTAGCATGTACAGTTCAAAACTTACAAAGGTTTTAGTAGAGGTCGATTTTTCTCAAAAATAGTCAAGTGGCCTCATTCAAACCTGGAGGAATGGGTTAACGGGTGCCGCTAATGGTGGCAGGCCCGTTAAACCCATTCCGCCTCATTACGGGGTTCCCTCGTGGGAGCCGATGTGGACGTCTGGTTTTAACAGACATCCACATCGGCTCCCACGAGGGGACCAGGGAGCTAACAACGGGGCGGTCGTAATCGGCCCATTGTTAGCTCCCTTCGCCCATTCCCATTGAGCCCTATGGGGGCTCAAATGTGAATGGGGACGGTCCGGGCCCGAGTTCCCTGTAAGGGGAATTTCCGGGCCCTCCAAACTCAGAATGGCCCGGTAATTCCCCATTCAGGGAACCCGGACTCGGTTCTGGTGGCAGCCATGCCCTTATTAAGGGCATGGCTACCGCCAAAGCCGTAATGAGGCCCAAGGTTTTCAAATGAAAGATGCGCTTTTGAATATTACAAACAATCATTTTCTTGGCACTAAGGAGACTATGAAGATGCAAGATACCCAACGGTACAGCCACCAGAACAGGCCGCCTCCGCTCTGACTTTTGCCCACCAAGACACTTGTCTTGCTTCAGCAAATATATTACCGCAAAAATGATATTATCGCTACAATTAACAAAGGACTATACGGATGAGGGAAAGATTCAGAACAGACAAAAGAGATTCTACAATGCAGTTCTGGATATGTTCGAATGGGTTGGATAGGATTACTTAAGGATAAGAGATTGGCTATGGACATTTCTATGCTAAATACTCACAACTATGGTTTTGGAATAGGCATGTCAGGATCTGGTCAAAGGTTTTGGACTAGAATTCTGCTAGCCCACCAGACAGGATTTAGGCACCCGGTTCTGCACTCAGCACGGCACTCTGGTCTCTGCACGGCACTCTGGACTGGATCTGACGTGTTGGTTCTGGAGTTTACAGCTATCTGGTTTCAGCCCTGCTCTACTGGTTTGGATCTCTGGGTTCTGGCAAGAGTTCTTGGCAAGAAGCAGAAAACAGCACAGCCAGGCTGTTCAATTCTTGAAGAGTGCCTTGGAAATCTGGGGTTAAATTCAGGTTGCAAGATTTTGAAGGCCACGCTGAGAAAGGTTCAAATTTGGAATTGGGCCTTCTGCTTTCAGAGTTCTGGAGTCTTGGATCTGGGTTCTCCTGCAGAGCGCTTTGCCAGTAAATCAGTTGATGGGTGAATTTGTATGTGTCCCTAGGTCCTAAACAGTCCATATTTATCTATTTCCCAAAGGGGTGGATAGGCTGATTATACTAAGCCCACCCTCTAGGAATCCAATTGGTCAGAGTATTTCCTAGTGATGTTGCAATTTACAATCCAGGGAAAAACCTCCCCTTTGTTTCTACACAGAAAATCTATTTTTCATACACTGCATATTTCCAATATCACCAACTTGCTAATAATACATATTCACATCACATATTTAATAGAGCATTTATCCGTCCGAGTCCCATCTTCTTGAGAGTTTCGGTTCCAAACTGACAGTTTTTTGTGCTTTTGGTTGGTTACCCAGTGTCAGATCTGTACACATTTTTCCACATTCATGCACATGACATCTGGGCATAATCCTGTAAACTTTCATATTCCTAGCATGATCACAATTGCTACAATATCAACATTTTAGTAGTCCCGTCTCTGAATATCGCACAGGGTTCAGAGTAGTTTCAAATTGTGAGCAGCATTGTTATATAAACAACCTATGAAATACAGATCTTTCCAAAATTTTCACAGTTTTCTATGAGTCTTTTTCCAAAAAGATATTTCCTTGAAGTTTCAGATACACATATCAGTCCAGTCCCACCTCCCAGGTTTGGCTGGGCCCGAGCAACCTGAGCCTCTCTTCCTTTGGCAACTGGTTTCTGTTGACGCCCACATTTGCATTTCCTTTCAGTCAAGGGACCCTTTTGTCTCCACTCAGAGCAACAGGGCAAAATCTCCTCCCACTTCCATTAACAACTCAATGCCAGTTCCTGAGCAGAGAGCAGGAGGAAGATTCCTTTGTTTGGGGAGAAGCTGTGGAATGTCTTTGAAGTCCAGTGTGGCTGACATTAGTTAACTTTAAAACACTGTTTAAAAATGGGCTTTTCTAAAATACAATTTACATTTTCTACAAACATCCACACAAATCATTCCAGTCTTTTTAAAGCATAGAGATTTAATTGTAGCAACCAATATTGCTTTTGATGGCAGGTTTCTTCTTTTCTACAATTTGATTTTAAGACACAAGTTTTAAACTGACAGTATAAGTAATGACAGCTAGGACGCAGGCGAGCGACGGTACTGAGCCCATTTCTGACATATTTTTCCAAGGCAAGCACCTTTTGAAAGTGAATTTTTTTATGATGAAAGGTGTTTCTCCTGACATCTTGCGTATGGGGATTCCTTAAATAAGGTGATGGTGAACACCCCACAGGGATGTTGGATCTTCTCTGCTGTTTGGGAGCCATGTTTGGGTCTCCTGTTTTACCACTGACATAGGCAAAAAAAATTGGCGGCCTATATTTCAGGTTTTCCTGCACATTTCTCAAAGGTTTTTAGTGCGCATAAGGCTTTTCGGCGGCCATACTGTTGTTTTTGATGAAAGCAGCACACAGTAATGTTGCAGGGCTAGACTAGTGGGTCAGAACACCCCACAGGTAACAATGGTGGAAACTCCACAAGCGGCTGCCAATGTGACAACAAATGTGGTGAGAGAAAAATTAACAGTAACAGCTGCAGCAGGTACTACAGGAATGTCAGGGGGCATGCAGGCAGGGCAGGACTGCACCCCAGCTCAGGCAGCAGTACCAGGTATGTTTACGTGGCATGTGCCATAGGAAACAAAGGAAAAAGATATGGAAGGAAAAATACATTGATATATTTTCACTGTTGGATTATGGAAGGGTTGAAGATGGAAAGAAGGGAAAGGAGAGGGGAAATGAAAAACATTCTTTGTCGAAAGGTCAGTAGCAAACTGGGTAATGACTTTCTCAATATTTACGTCTCTTTTGCTAGAGATATCCTCTGAGCTCTTTCAGAAATTTTGGTCCTATAATCACCTGGTGCTAACAATGTATCATGATTGTGCATTTGGGGCACAATTGTACACCTGGCTACCAAAAATGGGTTTACACCTGGGAGGATGGCACAGCCCTTTTGGAGTAGCATGGGGATTGGAGATAAGAAAGGTGCTTGTTGGGCATAACAAAAAGTCCAGTTGTGCGAGAATGTTCTGAAAACGTTCGACAGCATGAGTAGACTAAGGCTGTGGGAGAAGATATTAAGGGGAGCCGTCCAAAGGACATCTTACAGATGGTGGAGGCATTTCCTAGAAGGGTGCATGTACATAGCACAAATATGTGAATAAACAGTGGGCCTGTTTATGAGGGTGTGGATAAGTGGGACTTATACTAGCAACAAAACAAACAGCAAAAAATGTAATAAGAAAACAGTTGACTAAAAAAGTAACATTATAGATATTCAAAATGACACTATTAAGCAGTGTCAATGAATGAAGTGGTGGAATCAGACAATGAGTATGGGGTAGAGGGCATGAGAGCTCCCTCTTTAGCAACTAAGTGAAGTTTAAGCCAAGCTTTAAAGAGATCCACAGTTGGGATTGTGATGGGCAGAAGGTTCCTGTGGAGAGGGGCAGGTAGGGAGAAATATTGGAAGCGAGAGGAGGCACAGGTAAGGTATTGCACAGTGAGGTTGAGTGTAGAGGAGGATCAGAAAGAATTAGATAGTGAGTAATCAGAGCTACAATCAGGCAATTACTGAGGAGCATGACCATTAATAGCTGTGCAGAATAGGAGAATGAACTTGAAAAGGGAGCAGTTGTGCATAGAGAGCCAACCCGCATGTTGTCAGTGAGGAGAAGGATCTGGATAGGTTGTAGATGTGGAGGGTAGCAAAATTGAGGACTGTGTCTAGTCGAAGGAAGGGGTAAAGAGGAAAGCCAAGGAGTAGTCTTGAGCACTAGTCAAGTTTGCTGAGCACGAGAATGAGTTTTCAAAGAGTGGTTAGTAGAAAAAGGATACATTTTCCCAATGTTGAGGAGCTTAATATGAGCAGCAGAGGAAGAGATAGTGATTCATTGTTGCAGTCAGAAGGTGCTATCAACGAGGTACCTACATGTGTGAGGGAGCAAGAAGGCCAGGCAGGAAGGAGATAAGAGAGGAGAGGGTAGGGATGGAATTGGACCCTGGGAGAAACATGACTTCCAATTTCAAAGAGTTCAGCTTGAGGCAAGAGAGAGCCATCCAGAGACTAATTGCAGTCAGACAGTTCATAATCTGTTCTCAGATTGTTAGGGTGAAGACGGGAAAGGAGGGGACAAAATTAGTGTCATCAGCAAAAAATGATGGTGAAAGCCAATTTGCGAGGTACACCATTCTAGTACATAGAAATAGAGGTGAAGAGAAGAGGTTCACCGAACACTTCCTCTTCTTCCTCCATGACCAGCCTACCCACTTTCATGGGATCTCTTTTAATGCTGTTGTTCTCACTACTTCACTCCTCCTCTGACCTCTCCATTAACTCCTCTCCCTCTGAACACTCCTTGTCACTTTGAAATCTAATTCCTTCCACCCTCTAGTCATCCCTCCTTTTCCATCTTCAATAACAAAAAGTAAACTCAGGCAGTAATCTTGTTTTCATTATCTTGATGAAATGAGACTCTCTCCTGCAATCATCCCCCTTCCACTGACCATGCATTTCCTAACTTTCAACTTGGAACTTGTGATTCCATTTAGCCACCACTATCTTGCATGTGCCTGAAAACCTTGCAGTCCTCATACTCAGCCCTGGATCAGCTGTGGTATTAGCCCTTCAAAACAAACATGTGTTTTTAACCATGAGGCTGGGCAAAATCATCGAACCCCATGCTACAGCACAAGTTAACTTTCTGCCCTGATCCCTGCACTACATTCTGCCAAAACCACTTATTATAGAAACCACATTTCCTCTGTTCGCAACCACCTCTACAAACCTTCACCTAGCCTCCAAGATGTGCTCACACCTCTCACCAAGCCAATAGTCAATGACCATTTTGCATGTAATATTATTAACAGAAAGAGCACTAATAAACAAGTAAAATCATACGCTGCAGAACATATTAGAAAAATCAAACCCAAGGATGAACGTTACCCATTGGGAGTTTATTGGAAGTAGGAACACCCAGGACATGAGATGACCAATTTAAGATTTTTAGGCATTCATAGGATAACTTCTAGTGGAAGAGGATGCAACAAGGAATTATGAATGCAAAAGTGAGAAAAAAATAATATTTTTACATTTTGAGCCACAGCAAGAGGGCTTAACAAAGAGGAAGAATTACATGTATTACCCTAATGTGTCACATAATATAAGTTTATCTATAAATATATAGTAAGGTGTCATGTTATGTATTGTAAAAGGTATCATTTTAACATTAAATTATAGGTGCAACTTGTTTTGAGCTTAATAGGAATTCTGAAAATTGTTTATCACTTCATGAAAAGAAGTGGTTTCAAATAAATAATTAAGTTAATATTTTCAACAATATCTTCAATGAGATTACCTTAGTTAAAACCTTGTCTCTATCAATGGCACTGCACTTACAAATGATTATAAGACATTAATTCATAAGGAACAGCAAGAATCATGCTCATTATACAGAAGGGGACAAGGACAAACATAGGTGCAGGTTAGAACAAGAAAGGGCACTCTCAAAACCTAGGTATCAGTACTTCATATTGAACATGTGACCACATTATCTGTTTCTGAGGTAATGGATAGGCCCATGATGTACAACATTAGATCCAAGTCAACTATACCCCGTTCCTGGATAGCTCCCAAAGGTTAGCTGAGACGTGGAGGGTGTTCACATTCTTCTGGATGACCTTCTTCTTTCCAGGATAATTCAGGACTCCATGAGCCAATACTTTCCTCCCATCAATGTCTCCTGGAAGAAGAATGGGTAAATTAGGATATGTGTTGACTACCATTGCTTTAATGAATATTTCATTCCTTACTATTACTGATTGAGTGTACAGATTTTCTCTGCTGGATCTTCAGAATATGTATGTCCAAGTTCTGATGCACCAGGATGAAATGGAGAAGACAGTGATCATCTGCAATGGGCATTGTACAAGTTTGCCATGTTGCCACATGTATTCACCAGTGTTTTACTGATGCTTCAGCAGCTTATGAAGAATGCAGTCAATGACATGAAGTTCCTGGAGGTCATTATATTTCTAGGGAACATCATTGTATTTGGACAAGCATTTTACAAACACAATTGTAGGATCATGGTAGTGCTGCGCCATCTGATAGTCCAAGGCCTGAATTTGAACATGGACAAACGCCAATTCTCCAAGACAAGCACCACATATAACAGAGGCATTGTTCTGCAGCCAGGATATCAGTTGACCCAGCAGAGGCAAAGGCATGTATCAACTTCCTAGAGCACACACCTTGAAGGAATTATTAATCTTCCTGGAGTTCTGTAATTACTATTGATGCTTCATTCCTGGATTTTTGAAAATCAGAAAGCAATTTGTCGATCTCATCAAGGGATACTCATCCACACAAACGTGCATGAGGAACAGATATGGAGCCATTATATTACTTCTGGGTGCCCTTCAGTGAGAGGTGGAATGACCAAAGACTTCAAGTAGCTACAGCCAATTTCATGCCAGTCCTGGCCCAACAAAAAAGCCTAGTGCCCAAATGATGTCCAAGCAATTTATGGAGAACAGAGTCAGGGACAATAACTTCATGGGGGTGCTTATGTACCAAGACAACATAATTGTATTCTAATGGACATTGGAGGAACACAATTAGAGGCTCATGAAGGTGCTAGAAAATCTGAAAAACCAAGGGCTGGATGTGAGCACAGACACACGTCAGCTCTTCAGGAAAAGCACCAAATATATTGGAGGCATTTTTTCTGCAGAGAGCATCTTGGTGGACCCAGACTTGCCACTATCAGCCAGCCAGTTATCATCAAGTCATACCCATCCACGCACATGAGCATGAAGAACAGCAGTCCTATGGAGTCATAATATTTCTTCTAGGAGACCTTTGATGAGAGATGGAATGTCCAATGTCAGCAAGCCTTCGTGCAGGTAAATGAAATGTTCACTACTATTCCAGTGTAGGCCTAGACAGACCAGCAGCAGACCTATATTTTGCATATGGAGGTGAGCTTTAGGGGTTTGGATCAGTTCTCTACAGAGGGGCCACTGGTGGGAGGAGGACCCTTCCCTGCAAAAGGATGCCAGACCGAATGACTGGGTTTACAAGCAGGAATTTCTTATTCGTTTTAAGTCGGCCAGCACTGAGAAGTTTCAGGACTACCTATATGGTGCAACAACAACCTGCTGATGTGTGTGTTGATCTCGGTGAAGCTGCATGTCATAGGACAGGATGTACAGCGAGGCCGTCTTGCACAAGTTCTCTTGCAATTTCAATCCTCCCCCAAGTCAGGCTATTTGCGAAGCCTACACGGGCACTCCTCAGTGAGGCTTATACCAGACAAGTTTTTCTACCGCAGCGAGTACAGCTGCCTCAAACCGCACACCTTGATCTTTATTCTCTGGAGGACCCCCACGATCATGGTTTCAAGAATCAACTTTCTTTAAAATAAGAACATGTACGAGTACCGGGGGTTTTGAGCCTGGTTGCCTTCAGGTCCGTGCTGCGCGTTCTGTATCAGTGGGGGACTACAGCCCAAGCCGAGTGAGCACTTGTTTCAGTCCTTGCCTATGACCAGGGGTTAAGCTCTTTTTTCCTTGTTCTCGCCCTGAGGAAGGCTTCAACCTAAATATCCTGCCCAGCAGGGGGCATTTGCGAAACGTGATATGGATGTTATTTCTACTATGGATAGGAAGGCCCTATTTTGAACTAAATTCTGTTTGAGTTCATTTCTATTGCCTTTGGATTTCTTCCTAACACGAACACGTCTTTAAGATTTGTATATTGTATTCATGTAATTTTGGTTCATTTTTGAAATTTGTCTCAACAATTGCTTGTTATCATTGTTTGTTTGTTGTTTTAGTAATGCTTTTTTCAAACTTAATATGCTAACAATACTGGTTTTGTAAAATGTTGTATTAAATTTGCTCTAACAAGAAGGACTGTTTTCAGCATCTATGGTGGCTTAAAACAATTGTGATATCCTTTGGTCGCCTACAGACCACATTAGACTGCTGTATTGTGCCCTTTGGTCGCCTACAGACCACATTAGACGGCTGTATTGTGCCCTTTGGTCGCCTACAGACCACATTAGACGGCTGTATTGTGCCCTTTGGTCGCCTACAGACCACATTAGACTGCTGTATTGTGCCCTTTGGTCGCCTACAGACCACATTAGACTGCTGTATTGTGCCCTTTGGTCGCCTACAGACCACTTTAGACTGCTGTATTGTGCCCTTTGGTCGCTTACAGGCCATACTAGACTGCTGTATTGTGCCCTTTGGTCGCCTACAGACCACATTAGACTGCCGTATTGCGCCCTTTGGTCGCATACAGACCACATTAGACTGCCGTATTGCGCCCTTTGGTCGCATACAGACCACTTTGAGGAATTAGCGCTGTGCCTTATGGTCGCAGCTTGCCCTGACACTAACCCAATATGCAAACTTGGTTGCCCCTCATCATGTTCCCGTTCTGCATTCTCCCCAACCACACACCCTGCTTGGCCCACTACTACTGGCCCCATAATAACGGTCTCAGCAAGCCGTCATGCCCCCGGCATCACCCTATCCCATGTCCTACACCGTTCCTTCCCTCTACTCCCCCATTCCCAAACAGCGCAAGTCTTACGCCTAGGACCTATCTGAATACCATCAAGCATCATGCTATCAGCCCTGATCCAATCTCACATGTATTGCCCACAGCAGAGTCACAGTCACCTCACCACAGCCATACCGAAAAATTCTCTAACCCCGTGACAGGTGCAGCAAGACACTTCCGATTAAGGTCTCGTACCTTCAACCACCCCAACCCAGTCAAATATGAACACACACCTCCCAAACAAATTAGGCCCAGAGTACCTCCCCCTCATCAAAACCATACTCCTAGCCAGAAACCCAACACTACTTCCAAACCAGCTCCGGACACCCCCAAAAAATTACTATCCCCCTTTAAAGGAGCGCTTATCAATGCCCGCTCCTTAGGGGCGCATGCTATAGAAGTTCACGACCTCATTATGGAATCACAGCTCGACATACTAGTAGTCACAGAGTCCTGGCTCCATCAAGCATCAGGTCCACTACTAACTCTGGCAATCCCATCCGACTACACCATATTCAGAACAGATAGGACCCACTCACAAGGAGGCGGTGTTGCTATTATAGCCAAGACTAAATTACAGCTTAGATCTTGAAAGTATTGAAGGGTATGAAACATTACTCGTAAAATTTCCCATAAATGCCAAAACTACTATTAATTTAATAGTAATTTATAGAGCACCTAGCCCCAACAACCACCCAGAGACTGAAATTCCGTTGCTATTAGCTCCACTAATAAAACCCAGCTTGAAATACATCATCCTGGGCGACCTTAACCTAGGTTTCAATGACAGCCAAGATGCCAAAGCAGAATCACTGCACTCCGCCCTGAAGCACATGGGTTTCAGCCAACTAGTTAATGCACCCACACATATCAAAGGCAGGACTCTTGATTGGATCCTCTCCCTTAATACCCCCGTAACCATTGAGGTCATCTCCCCTCTTATTTGGACCGATCACCATAACATTGTATTTACAATCAATCCCTCCGAACCCACACAAAAAAAACCTAAAACTATGATTACCTATGAAACTAGAAACGCCCGCAAACTCACGCCAGAAAACTTCACGCCTCCTCTCTCAAAAATCCTAGCTTCTACCTCGATCACTAGTGACAACCCCTGTCTCCTAGCAGACATATATCACAACTGCCTCACTACAACCATTAATGCTATAGCACCACTCACCACCAAGGCAAAAACGCACAGACAAGCGATCTAGCTTCTGGTTCAATGATAATCTTATCGCCCTCAGAAGAACCAAACACGCGTATGAACATGCCTACAGAAAGCATCCTACTGCAGAGGCAGAAAAAGCCTACCAAGAAATAAACAAAACCTATAAAACAGCTACTATTACCTACAAATCTAATGCGTATAATAATAGGATCAGCAATGCTACTTCAGATACCAAGGAATTATTTGCCATTCTAAAAGAATTGGAAAACCCCACTCCAGCCATAAACCCAACCATCCCCAGCAAGGAATGGTGCACCTCTATACAAGACGCACTAACAGCCAAAATTGAACTACTCCAAATAAAAATCACATCCAAAAAACAATCACTAGCCAACAAACCTGCCCTCCTTAACCTAAATCAACCACATCAGGAATTCACCAGCGCCCCATTCCATTTCACACCTGTATCCCAAAATGTAGTGTTTGACACCATCGCCAAACTTAAAGCCTCCAATTGCAAAGGCGATTCTGTCCCCGCATCAGTAGTCAAATCCTGCGCTCACACCCTCACCCCCATTATCATCAACTTCGTCAACGCATCCTTCAATGCTAACCTAGTACCAGCTAGCATTAAAGAAACCTGGGTCACCCCTCTCCTGAAAAAACCTACCCTAGACCCCACTGTGCCCACTAATTACAGGCCAATAACAACTGTCCCATTTCTCCTCAAAATATTGGATAAATTAGCATACAACCAAGTCCAAACTCACCTCGAACAAAACCACCTCCTTGGCCCGAGGCAATCAGGCTTCCGCCCCAACCATAGCACAGAAACCGCGCTCCTTGACTTAAAAATCCAGATGGATACCATCAGAGACTCAGGGAAACTCTGCATCCTCCTCCTACTCGATCTCTCCGCAGCGTTTGATTTAGTAGACCATAATAAACTATGCGCCACACTAGCGAAAGACTTCAACTTCTCCACCGAAGCTACTACCTGGATCAAATCCTTTCTTGCTGACCGCACCTCCAGGGTCGCCATAGGTAAACAAGCCGCCAACCCCATCATAGTACTCATTGGTGTCCCCCAAGGTGCCTGTCTCTCACCAACATTATACAATGCATACACCAAACTCCTCTTCTCAGCGCTAGACGACATGGGTGTCATCTACACCAACTTTGCAGATGACACCCAGATCCTCATCCCTTTATCGGGAGACTACACTCAAGACACCAACACTATCAACTAAATATATGCCATAATCCAAAATTGGATGGCACTAAATAGCCTCTGTCTCAACGATGAGAAGACTGAGATTCTCATTGTGGGCTCCCAATCCAAAATAGAAGCATTACATCCTGACTACTCATCCATCAACATTGATGGCACAAACATATCAGTACTCAAACAAGTGAAAACACTATGTGTCTACCTTGATGCCAACCTCACCATGACCAAGCACATCAACGCCCTCTCTTCCTCTACATCCTACACCGCAAAACGTATTGCTCTCAGTCACCAATTCTTGACACCAACCAATTGTATCACGCTGGCAAGAGCTTTAATCTTATCCAGGCTCGACTACTGCAACGTACTCTACCTGGGTACCTCAAAAGCCAATCTAAACAAACTACAGCTCATCCAAAATAAAGCCCTTCGGGCAGCCCTTGGAATAAGGAAGTCAGATCATATCTCAAATATTAGAAGAAACCATCACTGGCTCCCCATCAAAGCCAGGGTCACATTCAAAGCTCTGTGCGTCACATTCAAATGCATCCACTCATGTGTCCCCATCTACCTCAACCACGCCATCACCAGAAAAGTATCTAAGAGGCCCCTCAGATCTAACAGTCAATTACTCCTAGCCATCCCCCGCTACAAGACAACCAAGTCAGGAGGCAGTAGTTTCCAATACCTCTCACCCACATATTGGAACACTCTTCCACTCCCCATCAAAAATGAGCAAACATTCTCAGGTTTCAAGAAATCCCTGAAAACGTGGCTATTTAACCAAGACTAAAAAATCCCCCTCCATGCTCCAGGAAATATCAGTGTACTGAAACCCTGCATTTAATGTCTTCGTGTATGATTATTTTTGTATTCACATGCACTGCGCCCGATTGGCAAAGTCCAAGAAATGTTTTAACCAAGCTGTCTGTAACATCGCCGTGGTACCCAAGGGTTTGGGCGAGTAATAAATGCAATAAATAAATAAATAAATAAATATCCGTTTTCGGATACACACAAGACAAAATTAATTTAACTCATCTCAGATTTTTGAAATAGCATAGTGGATATTGCTGGTATAATAATACAAATTGTTTTGCATGTCCCAATCCACTTAATGCTTTAAGGGACTATCCCTACTTCATCTCCTTTGTATGAAGCATGTCATAGGACACCTGTGGCTCACCAAACTCTCTGAATATGATTTCAGACTGTAGAACCAGCCTGGAGGAAGTGAAACTAATGCTAGCACCAGTTGTATTTGTTTACCTATTTCTTTTAAGTATTAATGAATGCAGTGTGTGAGTGATGTCAGTGTGAATGATGTCATGATTGAAAAGTATATTTGTGAACCTCAGAATGTTTGACCGTAGGTGTTCCATCCAAGTCATTTGAAAAAATGTGATCTGAGTGTGGCATCAGCAGGTATTCCTCTGAATATGCCTGTCTTACTGATGTAGCTGAATAAAGAGGACTTATGGGGGACTCACTTGTGGGTCCAAGTTTCCCATATGTGGTAACACCATCTCCAGGAGTCTTTTTGTTTGTTTTTTTTTCTTATATAGCGCACCGACCCAGGGGTATGTGGGCGCTTTGAGGCAAAGTAGCAAGTTACAGACATGGGAATATAGATAAAAATACAGTAGTAGCAGTACAATAGTACAATACAGAACCAACAAGGGGTACAAAGTAGCAGGTTACAGGCAAGAGCATAGTGATAAAAATACAGTAGTTGCAGTAAATACTACATTACAGAATCAACAAAGGGGTACAAAAACATGCATACATGAGGAAATTGAACAAAGGGGGTTCGATGGATTGGGCAGTAGCGTTACTATGATTGGGTTGGAACTGGCTAGTGTTTGCTAAGGAGCCAAGAGATGACCCTTCTCCTGAAGTTGGAAAATACTTTGATGTATTCAATGTCAGCAGGGAGAGTATTCCACAGTTGGGGTGAATTGGAGTATCTGGTGGTTCGTACGGATGATCTTAGGTTGAATTTTTCAGTGGGTTATGGAGGGGCTGTATGGTTTAGCGCTTTGAAAGTGAGACATATAATTTTGAGTTCAATCTTTTCTTTTTTAAGTAGCCCTTTACAATATTTTCTGATTGCTGAAATATGCTCTCTTTTTGGTATGTCTAATGCAGCTCTGATAGCATTGTTCTGCATTATCTGTAGTTTGTTGAGTACAGTTTTGTTGGCGCCTAAGTAGAGACCATTACAATAGTTCAGATTGGACATTATAAGTGCTCTAGCTAATGTTAGACAGCTTTCTGTAGATAGGAAAGGTTTGCATGACCTTATCAGTTTGCCTGTGTAGGCAGTGGCTAATGCAGTCATGTTCACTTGTTTAGATAGGTTGGAGGTGGCATCAAGGTAAAACGCTAACGTTTTTACATTTTTGGCAACCGGGATGGTGATCCAGTATATATTGAAGGTGGTGTATTTTGGGCTCAATTTATTTATGTTAGTTAGTGAGCCGACTAGGAGAAGTTCCATTTTGTCGTCATTCAGGCATAGGCCTTGGACGGCCATCCATGCCTGAATGATAGAGTAGATTTCATTCACACATTGTAAGTCAGAGTCGTAGAGGCCTGTAAGAGGTAGGAGTATCTGGGTGTAGTCTGCATAGTTTGTATACGTGACACCCAGACAGTCCAGTTCATCAAATAGCAGCTTTGTAAAGATATTGTACAAAGTTGGTGTTACACAAGATCCTTGGGGCACACCGCAAGTAATGGGTATCGGGTCAACTGAGGCAGAGGGCGTGAAAACCTGCATGGTTCCAATGTTAAGGAATGATTGGATCCATGTGATGGCTGACTTGGAGAAGTGTGCTGCAGAGGCGAGGTGATTGCAGAGTATCTTGTGATCAACCAAGTCAAATGCAGCCGACAAGTCCAAGAGGAGCAGGATTGCAAGTTTTCCTTCGTCTTAGAAATCGTCAATCTGGCTTTTAAGATCAATGAGGGCAGTTTCTGTCCCGTGTTGAGGTATAAAGCCGGATTGCCATGTTCCAAGGAGTTTGTTGGCCTCTAGGTAAACTTCAGTATTCAGTATTTTATAACAGGAAGGGTACTGTGGTAATGGGTCTATAGTTGGTGGGGATCATGGGGTCTAGCGTCTGTTTTTTAAATAGAGGGACTACCCACGATTTCATCAGGTTACTCAGGACAGTGCCACTAGAGAAGGATGCGTTAATTAGTTTGGTGATAAATGGGGCTAAGTCTCTGGCTGCCTCTTTAATAATCTGAGCAGGTTAGCTGCCTCCCTGGCAATTGGAAGGTTTCAAGGAGGCTATGATTTTTTTAATCTCAGGTACCGATACATTGGTGAATCCGAAATCTGAGGGGTGTTGGGGAGTGGTGGCTGGGGTCTGTTTGGTTGAGACTGAGTCATTTAGGAGTCACCGTTTGTCTGCTATTTTAGATTGAAGGCCTGTGATTTTGTTGGTGAGAGTATTTTGAATGTTCATGCACCAGAGTTTGTCTTTTAGGCAGGAGTCAATGGGTTGGATGGGTGTCTCCATCTCTCTCAGAATGATGAAAAGCTCCTTAGTGCTAGAACCTGCTTGGCTGATTCTATTGTTGAAAGTGCCACGCTTGGTGCGGATAATCTCCTCTTTGTATTTAGTGGTGATAGTGGCTAAATTAGTTTTATTCTCTGCTGAGGGGATATGTTTCCAAAGTGATTCAAGTCTGCATGCTACACTGGAAATAAATACACATGAATGACCAGTGGATAAAGGTCGAGCAATGGTTCTACTTAACACTATTGTGTATGACTATTAATGTCCTAGATGACTGAGTTAAAGGGATGGTCTAGTAAAAATTTGTATTTCAAAAATAGATAGGCCACATAAAAAAAAATACTAGCATACTCCGTTTTAAAACTTCCTATGTAAAATTTTGAGCTATTCAAGCTCAAAATTCGAAAAAGCAAGCACAGGGGCGCAGCCATTTTGTGAACTGGAGGCCCTCCTGTGCTGGCTTTTGCTTTTGCGGCACTAATGAAGGAAAAACCAGCCAGCTGTAGTAAACAAAGTCTACCGCTGGGTGGCTTTCCCTTCATTAGTGCCGGGATTCGGAGGACGCGGACCAGAGACCAGAGCAGGAAAGCTGCAGCTGAATCTCGGTAAGTGCTATTTATTTTTTTTACAAAAAATAAGCACTAGCTGCGGTTTGTTTTCTAAGTTTTCCGGGCTGTAGGAGCCCGGAAAACTTAGAAATAAAACCGCAGCTTTAAAAACGTTGTATTTATGTTTGTGGTCGCTTTTGAAGCGACCGCAAACATAAATACAACGTTATTATGTTGGAAAACAACCGCGTGTATTTCTGCCTGCTGTGGCTATCACTTTGGGTCTCCGGTGCTCCCAGGGGAGCAGATTCAGGCAGACACAGCGCGGTTGTTTTCCGCAATGCCGCGTTGTGTCTGCCTGAATCTGCTTTTCCATTTGGGGCTCTCGGGCTCAGCCCGAGAGCCCCAAATGGTAAAGCAGATTCAGGCAGACACAACGCGGCTGTGTTGGAAAACGCTGCAGATTTAAAACCGCAGTGTTTTCCAACACAATAACGTTGTATTTATGTTTGCGGTCGCTTCAAAAGCGACGCAAACATAAATACAACGTTTTCAAAGCTGCGGTTTTATTTATAAGTTTTCCGGGCTCCTCCAGCCCGGAAAACTTAGAAAAAAAAACACAGCTAGTGCTTATTTTTTGTAAAAAAAATAAATAGCACTTACCGAGATTCAGTTGCAGCTTTCCTGCTCTGGTCTCCGGTACGCGTCCTCCGAGTCCCGGCACTAATGAAGGGAAAGCCACCCAGCGGTAGACTTTGTTTACTACAGCTGGCTGGCTTTTCCTTCATTAGTGCCGCAAAAGCAAAAGCCAGCACAAGAGGGCCTCCATTTCACAAAATGGCTGCGCCCCTGTGCTTGCTTTTTCGAATTTTGAGCTTGAATAGCTCAAAATTTTACATAGGAAGTTTTAAAACAGAGGATGCTAGTATTTCTTTTCTTTATGTGGCCTATCTATTTTTGAAATAAAATGTTTTACTAGACCATCCCTTTAAAAGAATACTTATGTAGAAATAGAAAGTGACCATACAAAAGAATATATAGACCAATGTCTTCAAAATTGTTAAATTGGAGTATGAGGTTATTATGTTTACTGTTGATGTGAAAAGCCTGTGCACCTCTACACCACATCATTTCAGGCCTAGAGGATGTAGAATGGCAATTGCACCAGGAGTAGCATATTGGAGCAGCACAATAAGGAATTATAATATTATTGATATTGTCCTGCAGGATTCATATTTCAAGAATGAACATAAATACGTCTATAGGTGCCACTTTTGCACCTGCATATGTAAACTGTTTTGTATTGCTTTATGAATTTGAAAATATCCTACAACACCCCATATGCATAAGTATTTAAAATACTAGGTGCGATATAAAGATTATATATAATTTCTTTTTTGCATGGTTCACCAGCGGGATATCATGATAATGCAATTGACAAATGTATTTAATTAACATTTTGTGTAATTTCCAGGACCCCAGAGACACTTTGACTAATGCCATATAGAGCATTACTTTGAGTGAAATCAATTTTTACAATAAGGGCCAAAGTTCTAAACAATTAGAACATAATATGAAGACAGTTTCCAATGGCAGTTACGTATCATATGAACTGGAAATAGCTAAGGTGATACAATAAAGGCAGCCCCTTTTTGCTGCATACAAAGACACAACACACACAACCATCAAAGGTGTTCATATCCAAGTATCATGTAAAGAGCAGCAGGACTAAAATGAGCATCCACAAGTAGTGGAATATTTTGACATGAGACCTTTTTCCAACTAGACCAGTCTTTGCTTACAAGAGTAGTTGCACTTTGAAAGATATTCTTAAATGGAATAGTGATACGAAGAGGAAAAACAGGACTAGAAGTACGAGAACAGGCACATTGCCTTGCCTACCTTGTAGTAATTGTAGCAATGTCACTAAATGCAGCATAAATGTCACCCCAAAAGTAAGTGGAAGAATACAGTTTGGACATTTTATGACCTTTGACACTGTAAACGTTTATTCTTTCCATTGTCCATGTGGTTTATACTTTGTGGAACAATCAAATAGAACACATAATTGAGGTGGAATGGTCACAGGTCCAACTTTAGAACCAATAGTCTCAAATCAGCAGTAGCTCATCATTTCCATGAAAATCAATACCAAATATCACAACTGTGCTTTCCAATTTTTGAGGTAATAGATACAAAAGTATCATGTGACAACCTATAAAGAATGTTGCAAAAAAAAGAAACATACTGAATCAATAGCCTAGATTCAGTAATTCCAGGAAGATTGACAGAGGAATGTAAGTTGTTTTGTTACCTGTAAATAATGTAATTGACTATCAGTCATGCCACAATTTTGTTCTCTGTTTCATTAACTTATGTGAACACAAAAGGGTAACAGGTTTGATCTTCATTTATATTGTTTATTTTATACAGAATTATTTCCTATCAGGTTTTTGTGGTGTCAATTCAAGTAAACCATTCTGTTCACACTATATGTTCCAAACTTTATTCTGTCGAAAAAGACCATCAAAGTAGATCCTAATACTAAAAATAAAAATAGAAACAACAAAATCATATTGGATCACAACAGGCCATGATGCAAAGAAAAAGAAGTGAGAGCAACCATGAACAAGGCGCAAGCCCCATTCATAATTATGCCAAATCACGGGGGCCCATTTACATTAAACACCAGTTGTCGTTGTCCTAAAGGAATGTGATTCGCACCAGTAAGGGGAGTTTTAGATATGGTAACAGCAAAGTGGCCATTCGGATCTTGCAGGGGGTTTTGGCTGAATGATATTTCACCTTTGGTCAAACAACCTCCCACCCAGATCTTCCCATGACCTCCCTAGGCACTCTCCAGTCCCTACAAGTCAGCTTGACAAAGTCGAAGGAGCTTGAACCATGGTTTCGAATTCTGAAGCATCCCAACAAAGATTCTCTTAATACGAGGGCACATCCTTTTACGTTCCACAGCCAATGCAAGCATTTGTTCAATAGGGCGTCCATTGGTTCCTTTTTTCTCTCAGCCAGTTTTGGTACCCCATGTAGGTAGACCTTGGAAGCTCCAGACCCACCCTTATCATAGCGCCCAGACAAGTGCCCCCTGTGGTAAGAACCATGTGCTCCCAGGACATTCACTCTTGGACCATTACAGGACATTTTAGATGCCCCACATTTGGGGAAGACATTGATTTGGGATAAAACACTCTACAACACTCTTGGGGCTTTGATCTGGAAATGTGAGGGGCATTAAAAAGAGGCAATTTCCTTGGTACGGTACTATGTAAAGCAACGTGTTCTTGGGTGTTGGTGGTTTTGCACAGGCCATATCTTTGGTGCAATCCAGGGGTTGATAACCATGTCCCTTGACCAAGTGGAAGGCAGAGGAATGTTCCCCCTGTGCCTTGACGCCTCCCCTCCCTTGATTTACTACTAGGGCCATGAGCAGTTTCCTGATGGCTGTCTGTTCAAAGAGGACCTGATCACACTTACATGTCATGACAGGACAGGGAGCCTCAGTTGGCCTGCTAGTGTTCATAGTAGGACCATGCGCAGCTTCTGGTTCAATAGGATTAGGAGCTCTAAATGGGGTTAGGTGGAGAAAGGAGCTGCCCCTAGGACTTATGGAAGAGAGATACTCGCTCCAGGAACTACTGGATGAACCCAAGGTGCCAAAAGCGGGCTTAGCAGGAGTGGCCCTGGACTCTATAACTGCTGGAACCACGAGACTTGGAACTTTGGAACGCATGGGAAGATCAGAACGGGGGGGTATTATTGGTGCAGGGTCAGAGGGTGGGCTAGTAACCCCTAAATTGGAACCTGGTGGCACAGTACAGTCCACAAGTATGTTCTGAGGAAGGTTCCCTGTTGCTGCTAATGACCTCGCTAAACCATGACAGAGGGAATTGAAAGGCGAATGCAGGGTAAGCACATTGGGAAAGTTTAAGGTGTCCAGGTGGGCAGGAATACTGACTGATAAAAGGGATGGAGGGGATTCTAATCCAGAGTTGCCTTTGATCGGATCAATGTCCATGTATAGGGGATTCTTACTTACAGCAGGGGGTACACAATCTTCCTGAGACTCAAACCGAAGTCCCTCTCTGTGCTCCCATTCAAGCAGTATCCCCTGGTGGCGACCTTTCAAAACTGTTGCCACTATTCCTAAAGCAACATGGTTGCCCTCCAACGAGGGGAAAGCTTCTTCACCCATCCGTATGCGACCTGTGGACGTGGGATTCATTGCAGATTGTGAAGCAGTCTCCCCCGCCCTTTCGTCGCACTATCAATGTCTTGCATTTCATCTTGTGCTCATGCTCAGGCTCGCCTTGTAGGCTGGATAAGAGTGCTGAGTTACAGAGAAAAGGTGGAGGAAACGGTGAGGGAAGTGGGGACTTCATGTCTCGAATTCCACAGCTTTCCATTTCAAGTAGTTTTCCAAGATTACAAGCAACCAGGGCCAATCCAAAAGTGCAGAACACACCACACTAGTCTGTAATGTCCACCACTCCAGTGTCCATTTTCAGCATGCTCTCACGCTCTCACCTTACTTCCCAGGGGGGTAAACAGTTGACAGGTGAACTTTCGAGAGTCCACCCTGCGGGACGTCAACACCCGCCGCCCTTGGACCCCACCAGGCTTCGTCCCTGTTGGGGGAATCCTCGCTTCAAATGGTGAAGGGGGCATGGCCAGCACAGCAACGCTAACAGGTCTCCTGACCCCCTGTGGGACGTCAACACCCACCGCCCTTGGACCCCGCCGAGCTTCAGCCCTGTCAGGGGAATCCTTGCTTCAAATGGTGAAGGGGCGTGGCCAGCACAGCAACGCTAACGAGTCTACGGAGCCTCTGTGGTGACGTCAACACCCGCCGCCCTTGTACATCAGACATAGATTTGTTCACTGGTGTAACAGGGCCTCTGCGCCCCTCGCAGTGTGGGGTGCCCCACCATCACATGTCCTAGGAGGGGGTCCCCTGGACTAAAAAAGAAAAAAAATATTTTTAGTCACTCTGCCTTCATGAAGTATCATTTCTGTACAGAGTAACAGAAATAATTTCTTTATGACGGCGAGTGAAAACAAAAATATACAATTTCTTTTTGAAGTCCGAGGGCAACCCCCACCCGATGACATGAAAGCCTCTTTCTTTTTGAAGTCACTCTGCCTTCATAAAGAAATTATTTCCATTATGGTTAGGTCCTTAACGGAAATAATTTCTTTATGAAGCCGGAGTGACTTCAAAAAGAAGCCATTTATTTTTGAAGTAATAGGTCTCCCCTCAACCCATGATGTTTGCGTGTGTGTGTGTGTATAGTGAAAGGGTGCACACCAAAATGTATAGGGGGCTGTCTGTGTGAATGTATGGTGAAAGGGGGCACACTTAAATGTATAGGTGGCTGGGTGTGCATGTTGAGTGTACGGTGAAAGGGTACACACTTAAATGTGTGGGTGGCTGCCTGGGTGTGCCTGAATGATGAAAGGGTGCACACTTAAATGTATAGGTGGCTGCCTGTGTGAGTGTATGGTGAAAGGGTGCACACTTAAATGTATGGGTGGCTGCCTGGATGTGTGTGTCTGTATAGTGAAAGGGTGCACACCTAAATGTATGGGTGGCTGGCTCAGTGTGCCTGTATGGTGAACGGGTGCCACTTAAATGTATGGGTGGCTGCCTGGGTGTGCCTGTATAGTAAAAGAGTACCCACTTAAATGTATGGGTGGCTGGGTGTGCCTGTGTGTGTATGTTGAATGGCGTGTGTGCTTGTGTTGAGGGGTGCAACAAAATCTACATTCCAGCCAGCTCATGTTGTTGCACCACTACTTGTGTTTAATCCCTCGGTTAGTTATTGGTTATCGTAATTACTCATAGCCATATTCTTCTTTGTCTCAGTGCTTGTGTATGAGGCACTTTGACTCAAACACAAGTACTGGGATGAGGTAGAGGGACATAAAGGTAATGCCTGACTTAATTACCTGTAATCTTTGTTACTCCTATTCCCACTATTCCTCATCCCAGTAATGACCTATGAGGCAAGGAGCCCCATATGTAAGCAGTGGCACAAGGAAAAGGTACTTATAGGTAATTCTGGGCTGAGAAGCTGATTTTGGGGGTTGGGGTAAGGGGTGTGATGGAGAGGGGATGTGTGGTAGGTTGTGGGGGATGGGATGGGCATTGTACAATAAATCATAATGGTCATCCATGTCCAGTCTAAGCAGGCTTGCTATGTGGTATTCGTGACTAAAGAGGCATTTTGGTGCAGCCAGTCTATTAATGTCTTAGTTTGGCTAGACATTTCTTTTCTTAACTGAGCCTCTCTGATAAAGCCGTCCTTCTAAGTGTAATTATCTAGCTTGACAGGCATTTGTGGGCTGCTAGTCTAGCCATTTCTTACTGCAGCATTGTATTTTTTTCTGGGTATCTGTCATCCACGAGTGCCTTTCATCTACAAGGTACGCGTCTTCGTTCGTACGATTTGCCCAGATGCAACGCGCATGCTGAAAGAAGCCCATGTGCATGATCCCCTCAATCAACCTGCAACCACCAGTTGATCCAGGCTGTGGCAAACCTTTGCCCTGGTGCCCGCGACGCCATTGCCCCACACGAGGAGCCCCCTCTCTCTAATGGCCGGTCGGCATCCTGCAGCAACTCCAGTTGCCTGATTGCCTGACTTCCTGACTTCGGTCCCGTTGCTGCACCCCGATTGGCCAGCAGCACGCATTTGTGCACCAATCATCGACCGGCAGGCAAAGCCGGCGCACACTCAGGAAGGTCTCATGAAAGAAGGCTGACTTCCTGTCCCTAGCCTCGTCACAGCAGCATACGGCCTGAGTGGAGCAGGAGCTCCACTACACTGCGGCCTGGGTCGAGCAGGAGCTCCCCAACATTGCTGATGCAGTGCCCGCACGGCCACGAGTGCCTTTCATCTACAAGGTACGCGTCTTCGTTCGTACGATTTGCCCAGATGCAACGCGCATGCTGAAAGAAGCCTGTGTGCATGATCCCCTCAATCAACCTGCAGCCACCAGTTGATCCAGGCTGTGGCAAACCTTTGCCCTGGTGCCCGCGACGCCATTGCCCCACACGAGGATCCCCAGCTCTCTAATGGCCGATCGGCATCCTGCAGCAACTCCAGTTGCCTGATTGCCTGACTTCCTGACTTCGGTCCTGTTGCTGCACCCCGATTGGCCAGCAGCACGCATTTGTGCACCAATCATTGACCGGCAGGTGAAGCCGGCCCACACTCAGGAAGGCCCCACGAAAGAAGGCTGACTTCCTGTCCCTAGCCTGTCCATGCATGAACAGCCGTCAGCCAGAAACCCTGCAAGTCGCCCATGACCATCCTGTGCTCACTTGGTGTGGCGCACGCAAGGTACATTTTTCCCCAACAGCTGAGCGCCTTCACGTTCACCGACCAACGTCTGTATCTAAACACATCCCACCCTTTCCACGACCTATTGTGTACCCGGCAGCCAGCAGCCTCCACAGACCCGTAGTCGTCGGCTCTCATTTTCGGATGTTTCCTTGTGCATCAGAGTTTCATGTCTCACACTGTTAGCGCACATTCTGTCTAAAATATCCCTTGCTACTTACAAATTGTGAACACAGCTTAGTAGCTTAGCCTACCTTTGTTCCTCCCGCCACTGCTTAACCATCTCTGCCTACATGCGCAAACCTACCCTCACTCTGTTCCCTCTCACCAGTAGTGTTTGGGTACTATCCCTACTTGCACAGTGACCTAAGATCTGAGCTGACCTTATACATTTATATCGGTCACCTCCCGCCTCTAGCCTATTGTGAATCAGAAAACTTGATGAACACGCTACCTACTGTACTCCTATACACAGGTATACTCATTCCCAGTACTAACTTTAAATCCAGATGAACCCTAAATTGCACATGCATTCGAGTTACACTTTGATTTTCCAATCTAGATGCACCTTGTTTATACATGCATATTAGCCTTATTCTCGATTTTTGAATCTAGATGCACCTTGTTTGTACATGCATATTAGCCTTATTTTCGATTTTCGAATCTAGATGCACCGTGTTTGTACATGCATATTAGCCTTATTCTCGATTTTCGAATCTAGATGCACCGTGTTTGTACATGCATATTAGCCTTATTCTCGATTCTTGATTCCAGATGCATCTTGCTTGCATATGCATATTAGCCTTATATCCGATCTTTGATTATAGATGTAGCTTGTTTGTACATGCATTTTAGCCACTTATTCGCATTCGATTCTAGTTGCACCTTGTCTGTACATGCCTCTTAGCCATACTTTCGATTTTTGGATTTAGATGCACCTTGCTTGCACATGCATATTAGCCTTATTCTCGATTTTTTTAATCTAGGTGTACCTGCTTGCACCTGCACTTCAGCCATATTTTAAATCTTGAATCTTGGCGCACCTGTTTGATGCTGCTCAGCCTTTAAACTGAACTCCCAATCTAGGATATTGTCTGCTCTTGCACTCTTAGCACAGACCCTAACCTGCTCCCAACGTGTCTGCTTTAATAATGAGTGCTTAAATTACCAAACCCACTCTAGCCTACCACCATGTATCTTCCACTACTTTACACAGTGCTACTTAGAACCATCTTCCACCTGACTACCTCTTACAACATGAACCCAGCTCAACTACACAATCAGCCTCTTCCTGGTAACGTTCCCCCAGAACCAGCTAGCATATCTCTCAAACCATGCAGCCTCCAACAACGGAACTGCAGACTTTGCACCAGACTCCCAAGAATCTATGACCCACTAGCCAATAGCCAACCTGCCACTATACACAACACACACAATCTACTTACCATCAACACACCTTCACATACTCTCAACACAGGCCACCACCTACAACTCAATAGTCGAATAATTAGAGATGCCCCCTCTAAATGCCAACATAAAGCCCAAGCTCCTCCTAACTTGCCCTCGAACTTTGCGGTTCCTAGCTCCTTGCACACCTCATCCATGGCCACCACTCATAGATCTCCAGATACCTACCAAAGTACTGCACCGCAAAACCAGAACATTTACCTCAACGAACCGGCCCTATGGCTCGACCATTTCACCAAAAAACCCTCACCCAACCAACCATGTCCTATCGCTCTTAGAAACCTAAGATTAGGATCTAGATTTATGGGTAAGAAGGGACACCCCATGTATCTGAGCCCATACCTCAAAACACATACACTTAGCCTGCCTCCACAAACGGCCACCTTACTCATGCCCCATCACCCTCAAACCATCACAACCCCACCAAGCAACGTTGGTTTAATTAAAGCTGCCTTGATTAACGCAAGGTCCCCACAGGCGCAAACCCTGGACATTGCTGATCTCATCAAAACACAGGAACTCGACTTCATCGCCATCTCCGAGACCTGGCTGCACGCGGCTTCTGGCCCGGCACTTCCATTGGCCATCCGCACTGATTACTCCATCATCAGATGTGATTGCACCTCGAGAGGTGGTGGAATTGCTTTTATCGCAAGAAACTCTCTAGGACTTAGAACCATCTCAAGCATTAAGGTGGAAACCGCAGAGATACTCTCTATCAAGCTCGGTCTCTCAGCTGACCAAACGGCTACCATCCACCTAATATACAGACCCCCTGGCCCACTCACATCCTTTGTGGACAATATCTCTATGCTAGTACTCAACAATGCTAAGTCCAACTCCCAAACCATCATTCTTGGCGACCTTAATCTAGGACACCAAGACCCTAATGATCCTGCGGCCCTCGACCTAGCTAATATCTTAATAGATCTAGGTTTCACCCAACACATACAGGAACCCATCCATATTAAAGGGCGGTCCCTCGACTGGCTCAGTGACACTAATTGCAATATAAGCGTAATCTCCAATGCCCCTTGCTTGTGGTCCGAACACCATGTCATTACTTTCAGCATCAAAGCAGCCCCACCACCCAGGCATCTGGTCGCCCCTGCCAACGTCACTAGAAATAAAAAGAATATTACGACAGCTAAACTACTCCTCCTTATCCTTCCCACATTAATTAACGCTCATGACACCTGCTCAGACCCTACCATTCTAGCTGACTTGTATAATCAGTCACTGCTTGCAGCCATAAACTCCATTGCCCCGCTCAAACTGAGGAAACCCAAACAACGAGCACACCTTAACTCGTCGTTCACTCCTCAACTCAGACTGTGACACAAAGAGAAACGCACAGCTGAGGCACGCTGGAGAAGTCACCACTCCGACGCCCACAAGGACGATCTTCTGATAGCCACTCTTAACTATAAAGAGGCTATACTCCAGGCAAAAAAAGATTCATACAATAACCGCATTATGTCAGCCCAGTCCAGTACTAAGGAACTCTTTAATATCCTTAAGGAACTCAAGACACCTGCAGCCCCCCCGACTCGTGCTCTAAAGACAACGCTTGGTGCACTAATATTCAGTCAGCACTCCTGGGTAAAATCGCCACCGTCCAACCCAAAATTAGGGTCAAACAGAAATCCCTACAACTTGTCCATCCACTGACCACACCCACACCTATTACTCACTCAACCTATCTGCATAAACCTTTCTCCTTCTCCCCACTTACTACTCTCGAAGTAGAAAACATCATAAACAATCTAAAACCATCCAATTGCCAAGGTGACCCCTGCCCAGCACCTAGTATCAAGGAAGCGTCTCATGAGCTAGCCCCCTTTCATTACAACTAACTTCAGACCCATCACTACAGTCCCATTCCTGCTCAAGATCCTAGACCGCGCAGCCTACCTGCAAATTCAGGATTACCTTGAATTAAATAATCTCATGGTTTTAAGACAATCAGGGTTCCACCCCAAACATGGTACGGAGTCAGCCTTGATCGACCTGAAAACTCAGACGGAGTCACTAAAGGACAATGGGAAGCTAGCTCTTCTCCTCCTCCTCGATCTTTCCGCGGCGTTTGATCTGGTCACCCACCAAATACTCTGCCAGCATCTTAAATCTGCAGCCCACTTTTCCGACTCTGCCAATGCCTGGATCTATTCATTCCTGAGCAATAGATCCATGAGGGTCTTCTCGCCTCTGGCATCAGCGGTTCCTTCCCCTATTCTCTGTGGCGTTCCTCAAGGCTTTTGTGTATCCCCTACGTTGTATAACGTATTCACTAAGCCCCTCTTCGATGTGCTTGACTATCGGTCTCCTACACTAACTATGCGGACGACACCCAGATACTCATCCCTATCACAGGAGACTATACAGCTGACACCAAAGCCCTTAACGATGTTTACTCGGTCATCCAGGCTTGGATGGCACAGCACAAACTTTGCCTTAACGATGATAAGACTGAGCTCTTACTCTTAGGTTCAAATCATCAGCTCAACAAATTAGACCAAACTTACAAGTCCTTCATCATTGACGGCAATGACATTAAAGTCTCCAAAGATACTAAGATGCTAGGGGTCTATCTTGATTCCTCGCTCTCCCTGAACAGACAAATAGATGCAGTTAGGTCAGCATCGGCCTATACTTGCAAACTTATCACTGCCTGTAGACCCTTCCTAAATTCCACCAACTGTGTCACACTCGCCAGAACTCTTGTCATGGCCATAATCAATTACTGCAGTGCTCTCTACCTAAGGACCAGTCAGTCTAACCTTAATAAATTGCAAACTGTACAAAATAATGCTGTAAGGGCAGCCTTAAACATCCCGAGACGCTCTCATATTTCCTCTGTCAGATCGGACTTACGTTGGCTCTCGGTAAAACATAGAATTGCTCTGAAAACCATAGCTCTGACTCACAAATGTCTGAGCAACAACGCTCCACCCTACTTGTCCGCTCGCTTCACACGCCACACTTCCACTCGACCCACTAGAGCAGCCCAAACTCACAGCCTCATCGTGCCTAGCTGCAAACTCCAAAAAGCCGGTGGGGTGAGTTTCCCTGTCCTTGCCTCCAAACTCTGGAACACCCTGTCCACACCCATCAGAACTGAACCATCATTCCACTCCTTCAAGAACAATGCTAAAACTTGGCTGCTCTCCCAAGACTCTTGAGACCTTGACACAGTCCAGACTCCTTTGGGGCTCAGGACTATATACACTTTTTCTCTCTGCTCTTCTCCTGTATTATACGCTGTCAATGGTACCCTCCGGTACATGTATATATCCTGTATATTTTCGTAACTCACTGTAACTACTGTTTTCTTTGTAACATGTTTAAGAGTATGCGCCCGGTTGCCCCTGGGCCTGGGTTCTTTGCGCTTTATAAATAAAATCAAATAGAAACAAATAGAAATAAGTGTTATTGCTTCAACTGGCATTTTGGTGCAACCAGTCTAGGTATATCTAAAAGTGGCCTGACATGCTTTACTGTAATATTTTATTACATGTATAGACTGGTCTACATTGTCCAGCCAGTTGGACATGTTTTCATTGTGGCATGGCATTTTTAATAGCAATACATTATATTAATTAAAGCATTAATGTTCCTTTGTACTGTTGGTGACTTGCAAACAAATAAATTACAAATGCTCTGGCCTTTAAGCCAAGAGTGTGCCGCAACCCATGATTTGTTGCTGAGTTGGGGTGGGGGGGTTAGCATGGCTCGCAGGGGGGACCCAGCATTTTGTGTTATGCCACTGGGTTTGGAACTGAACAAAACTAAGAATACTGATGTATTGCTAAATCCTGATGATGCAGATTTTTATAGAAGTATTTATGTTGAGAACTATATGTTAGTTTTTATCTTACATGATTGACATATCCCAGCTATACCTCTATATATAATAATTATTTCAGCATGGCGTTCATTAGATATGTGCAAAGTACGTATTTCATTTTACTTTATCATCCACAACAACAGCTCAGAAATGTGTCAGAGGCTGGCAAGGGCCCCTCAAACCCAAACACAATAACACAAACTCCAGAAAAAAAACGAAGAAAAAAGAGAACAGAATTTGCAACACCACAGAACAGGATGATGTGAGAGAAAACTAGTAGAAAGGATAAACAAAATAAATCCACACCAGGCCACCATGCCACAAAATACTATCACAGCAATGAAGCACACAACCATAACTGCGACAGAAAAAAGAACAAACTCTAAAACAAGACAATCTTCATTATATCTACCTGCATACCTTGTGATGGACCACTCGCCAGAGCAGCATAGGACCACCAGAAATGCTAGACACACCTGCAGAATACCAGGACCGCATAGGAAAAGAGCAGAAACATGCAGATGGAGAAAGATCGGAAACAACACCTTTATTCCATACATCACCAAAACCACTTGGAACTTACAGCAACTAGATACAGAAGAGGAGCCATACGAATTAATGGACCCATTACAAAACCTAGCCAATCTACTCAATGACAAAACAGACACAACAGAATACATCCCACATCCTGAGAATAATGAAGAAACCCACCAACAGAACCACACAAAGATGAAAGCAAGAACAAAACAGGACACTATAAAGAAAAAATATATACTGTAATATAATCAACGTGAAATAAATTTCCAAACACATTATATATATCTATAATCTATTCTACGATGGTCAAATTGACATCCTAGTCATCAAAGAAACCTGGCTAGATGACAACTATAAAGTCGCACTACACAGTTGCCTACCGGACAACTTCAAATGCACACAGGTAATCAGAAAAGGAAAAAGTGGAGGAGGACTTGCAGTAGCCTACAAAGAATGCCTGAAAATAAAAAACAGCTGACCCACTGAACATCTCAAACTGGGAATCCCTCATCTTTACCTGACATCGGGCCCACAAACTAAACTCACATTCATACTCATCTATAGACCACTGACCAACTATGCTACCTTCATGGACACCTTCATAGGAGCCATCACAAATCTGGTCATCATACATGATCACTTGATCACCATCAGGGGCTTCAACATATGGTTCGAAGAAGAGAACGCAAACTCCCAGAAATCACTAGCTAAGCATCTCAAGACAATGAGACTATGATAGATGATGAAAGGAGCTACACACATGGCAGGACACACTATTGATGCAATCTTCACCAACAAAAACCTGATCTCAACTGCGCCACAAATGCACATACTATGGAGCAACCACCTCATAATACTGTCTGTGATCCAATTACCATCAGAAGCATCCAAACAGCCCCAAAGTTTCCTCCCTGATCTGAAAAAGAAACTGGAATACCATCAAAAACAGTAACTTAGAAGACCAACTAGAATCCACAAAACCATTGATCGCAACCTTGAACGTAACTGCCGAAAAATCAGACCTAATCCTAAAATGGATCACTGAAACAATTGACAGCATCCCCCCAGAATAACCCCACATCCCATCACGAAAAGAAGCAGTGGCAAGGTGGTTCACGCCCCACCTCAATAAAAAGAAAAAAACGAATCGGAAATTAGAACAAGGTTGGAGGAAAAACTAGGCCAAAAGAATAATGTATCAATAACAAATCTGAGCACACAAAAAGGAAACACTTAAAGCCAAAATGAAATACTATGACGACCGGATCACAAAAGCCACTAACATTCAGAAATATCTATTCAATCTCGTGATCGAGATGAGAAATCCCCCTTGATACAATAACACACTGGTAACTTCACAAAAATTATGCAATGATCTTGCAGATCGTTTTAAGAATAACAACACTGACATACACTAGATCATAACAAGTAGAATAATCGACCAGGCAGTGCACCATCCCCTACATTTCCCAGTACCGCAAAACAGACTGGAAAGTTTATCCCAAATGTCAAGAGAAAAACTCCTCAGCCTGGTAAAAAAACAAAACAAGGCAGGCTCCCCACTGGACCCCTGCCAACCTGCCATCTATAAATCAATCATTATACAGGGTACACCATACACAATAATACCTTAAACTCTTCAATCTATCACTCTCAACGGAGAGAGTAGCACTGAAAATTCAATTCTGCCTACATCAAAACACTCCTCAAGGGCAAAACGGGTGAAGTGGACAACCTCTCAAACTACAGACCAATCTGAAACATTCCATATCCAGCAAAACTATTAGAGACCTATGTCTATGAACAAACACTAGAACACATAGAAATCACCAACTATTGGCCCAGGCACAAGTCAGCTTCCGACCCATGAGAGGGACGGAGACAGCACTTCTCTCTATATGGGATGACCCAAAGACCAACGCAGACCGCAACACAAACTCAGCACTAATACTACTCGGCCTCTCTGCATCATTCAACACAGTCATAACATCCTCATCAATAGACTGGAAGAAATAGGGATCACTGACATGGCACTACTCTGGATTAAATCTTTCTTGTCTGAAAGAACAGCAACAGTATGGATAAAACCTTTCAAATCCGCACCACTGGACACCACCTGTGGAGGACCACACAAATCCTCATCATCAGTGCTCCTCTTCAACATCTATATGAAGCCACTAATCAACCTCATCAAATACATGACTTCATTTGCTACAAATAAGCAGTTGACACCCAAATCATGTACAAAATCGACAATGAACAGGAGGAGAACATAACACTAATAGACTGTCTTCTCAAATAACTCTACCAATGGATGAACACTAACAACCTCAAAATCAAACTGGACAAGATGTAAATCATGATCACATCCAACAACCAAAGATGCAACCAGTACATCCCTTGGCCCACAGATTTTGGAACATCACCCATACCATCCAAAGTTGTCAACAACCTTGGAATTCTAATGGACAATGAGCTAACCTTAGAACCGCAAGTAAACGTAATAATTAAGAAATGTTTCTTCCAGCTACACATGATCAAAAAGATTTTACCATTCCTCTCCTTCACGCACAAAACACTGGCCATCATCTCCCTCACCATTTCCAGGATACCTTAGGCCAACAGCTCTCGGAATGCCGAAGTATCTAACTAAAAAACTGCAACATAGACAGAATGTAGCTGCTAGACTTCTCCTCAAACTCTCAAGAAGAGACCGCATCACTGCACCACTAAGGATGCAACATTGGCTTCCAGTCAAAAATGAATCACCTTCAAAACAAGATGCATAACACACAGAACAATCCACTGCCTAGGAACGGAATTCATACAAAAGAAAATCACCATCTGCCAGCCAACTAGAACACTCAGATCCAGTGACGACATCTGCCTAGAACCTACAACATGCACAAGGAAAAAAACATAGTGTATCAGCATTCTGCAGCTTAGCTGTAAAACTCTGGAATTCCCTCCCCAGAGAAATGAAAACTATGCAGGACCATCTAAAATCAAAGAAACTTCATAAGACCTGGCTCTTCAACTCAGAATGGGACAAAAATGAATAAAAAACAGCCATGCACCATGAAATAAACACAGAATGGAAAAGGATTGGGGAGTAGGCTGGATCAGAGTGGAATGCAGAGAAGTGTAGAGGCATCTGAATGGGAGGGATACATACATCTATCCGCCACCATAGTGGATCAAACGAGAAACAGGGGCATGAGATGGGTCCAACTTAATTGGACTACAGGTAGAGGGCCTGTGATGAAGAAAGTGAAGAGAGAGGTGTCCCAAACTCAAAACCGATTAACAAAAGGCACAAGGAGCACCCCCATCCCTGGAAGAGTCTGTGGGGGTGGTGGTTGCTTCACACTAGGGTGTGCTAAGGGGGAAGGGATGAAGGCAGCAATTTGGTCTGAAAATTGGGGGTAGAGTGTGTGCCTCTATGGAATAGTGCTGTTGAGGACACACACTTCTGCACACAACTTGACCATGGTAATTGTGTCATAGGCAATCTAAACATCCAGGGGGAGGGGTTGGATAGTGTTCTGCCACCAACCAACCCTAATTAAAAAAACTCATCCTTCTGCATACACCTCTCAAACTCTGAACTAAACACATCCATACATCTACAGCACAACAAACCACATGCACTTCACTAAACCACTACAACTAAACAAACCACACATAGCTTCACCCAACAGCATATGGCTGATACTGACTGAAAAACCTACCTACGCTCAGCGAACGGTGTAAACCGTACTGAAGCTGCCAGCAGCACATCATAGCTCCCTTGCCTTTTTTTGTCGCTAGGTTCTACTTATTTATCCCTCCCACTCCACCCTTGCTTTACAGATCCGCCAAAGCTCCAATAAATTATGAAGGTGGCATCAGTGCACGGGATAAAACCTTTAACATAACATACATCTTCATTCAGGAGTGCCAGTAGTTCATGGCAGTCTTTCATTGTGTTGATTATAAAAACATGAATGTATATTGTTCATGCAGTTGAGCTTTGAGATTCAAAAAGATTCCTCTGATTTAATCTTAATTTTTCCTTTTCCCCACCTTTTGTATTTTTGTGTTTTTCTGAATTCTTTTTTTCATTTATTCAGGGGAGTTGCTAGGTCTGGAAAAGACCCAGGGCTAAGCTGATATCGGAACTGTTGGGACTGGGGGCTAGCTAGTCTTTTGGCTGTAGCTTCTGAGATTCTATCCGGGGTTATAACCAAAAGATCAGGGGCTATAGCCTCCTTAGCCCCCCCTAGAAACGCCCCTGCATTTATTATTTGTTCATTTTCATTTCATAATATGTTTCATTTTGGCACTTAGGTGCTGTTCTAGCAGCACCTGGAAGCCAGAACCTTTGCATTAGAGTGCAGCTAGAAGGGATATGACTTGTGAGGAAGGAAACACAGTTTGTGGTGTTGTCTTTTTATTTACCCCCCCTATTGACTGCCCATGGCCATGCTAATCCCTATGGTCATTGCCACCCACTAAAAGCCCCTTCTCATCCAGAGAACATTATCTGGGGATCTCTTTGAGCTAGCTCTTTCTAACAGTAGCAGCACACTTTGGCCTTTCAGTGTTATTTCTAGGCAGTCTCCTGAGAGTTAATGGCTTATTCATATCTGTAAATGTGCTACTGGTATAATAAAAATGAGTTAACCAAGTGTGCCTTCAGTCACTTGAGTCATATCTGTTCCTTGCGCTGAAGACCTGAAATAATCATGCATTGCCGAAAGCCATTAGTTTTGGCTTCTGTATAGTATTAAACAGCCATTTAAAAGCCATAACTATTAGCTTTTTTAAGTTTCACAAAATAATGCAGTTTCCAAATCTTTGGAAACAGCATATTAGCACTATAGAAGCACAGAACACAGAAAGAAAACTTTTATGATAGAATATACACATGTAGCCCCGTGTAATATGCTTGGCAGCACATTATTTCACACGAAGTGGCACGAAAAGTGGATTTGAATTTTCCTGCCGTTGGCAGTCAGATTGTGGACAAATAGTTTTGGACTGCCTGCTGACTCTCTTCCTCTTGTGTAGCTCGTGTAGTGGACTTGGCACGGCACGCAACAGGAGAACATCACGGAAAAGATCCTAGTCCTTTGAGTTCAACAAGCGATGTCCGTGTGGGTGAACAAGCTCCACCCATTTTTCACAAGCTCAGCCCCCTTTCCCAACATGAAACCACTTCCGCTATGCGAAGCGGGTGCTTAAAGTTGCACGAAAAGTGGATTTGATTTTTCCTGTAGTTGGCAGTTAGCAGCATGCAGTAAAGCAGTAAAGCAGGAGATTCTTCAACTACGAAGCTGAAACATGGACGAGGGGCTACGGAGCAATCTATAGATACAGCTTGGAAGGTCTCCTGAAATAACAAACATGCAAGTAAATTGATCTGAGTACTTCTGTAACCCGCTGTAACCGGCTCTGTGGCCCTTCCCAAACATGAGGCGGGGTCGTTAAAATCATGCCATAACCTGCACTCTATGGACTTAAGCGAAGTGAGGACTGTGGGTTATTACCTTTGACTCGCTCTCTATTTTCCACTCCCCTGCTGCCTGAAGGCGATGAATAGATCTCTCCATCTTCTTACTAACGGAAATATAGAGGCAAGCATGACTAAAGCCTATAATATCAGAAGCATGGCCTCGGCTGAATCTCGAGTCCTCCATGACTGATCTGTTAGACAAATCATTAAAGTCTACAACTACTGTAGAGGGTGGACCTATGTTCAGGCCATATAAAAATGGGGGTGGTTGTTTCTTTCCATCTCAGAGTAACTTTCTTAAAGATTTTCAGCAACTGGCCACATCATAATTGGGCCCTAACCTGGGTGATTTTGGTAACAACCTAAACATATCTACCCCAGTCAATGTCTTGCTGAAAAAACATATTAAGTACTGAACTAAATGTACCCTGACTTCAGCAACAATGAAGAACGATATTGGCAATCACTTCCCCTGTGTCTCTGAAGCAGTCTCTTCCATCTCTTCAAGACCTCTTAGAGAAGAGACTGTAGACAGCTATCATGTTCCTGCTGAGATCTCAGCTCACTCCCAAGTTATACCCCTAGAACTAGAAGGTGAGGGAGCTCCTTTCATTCCTGCCGACTCCTCCTATGATCTAAATGATATTTCTGCCAGTGGGGAGGTGGGGCATGATCCCTCAAATCAAGTTCTCTTATAATCTTTGACTCGTGGAGAAGTCCAGTAAAAGATCGCTCTCCGGCTCCATCAAAGGATCATAGTCTAGCCTCCACTTCAATCGTGGCTCTGAACTTTGTACTCAGTTCCTTGGTGAAAGTCTTTGAAAATCTCAAGACTGAAGTCCAGCAACAGTCTGACACGCTAATAGAATTGACAAAGGAGCTTGAAGCCAGCAACACTTCGATGGTCGCATAAAAAATAATATTAAATGAATCAAAGGGGGAAACTCTGACACTCTTGACCTCCTTGAAAGGATGTATGCTTTGTCATTCCCCTCAGGCATCCATGTTGCCGGATCACCAATCTGATGATACGCCATTATCTGCTTCAGTTTTGGAGGAATTTATACGGTTCACTCAATTAGCTGATTGTGAAGTCTGTCCCCAAGTGGGAGACACAGTGTTATAATGGAGGTTGTTCCATTAGAAAATAAAGAGGAAAGGAAGAGGAGCAAGAAATCGAATGGCAAGACAAAGAAAAGGAGGGAAAAACAGAGCAGGGTTGTAAAAGATTCCGCTAATTCCAATGTTCAAGAACAAACTAAACAAACGAAAAAAAGGAGCAAAGGTGGTACTTTACATTTTTCCTCAAAAATCTGAAAGGACTCAATCCAGAGTCTCCTAAAGAGGAGCGGATAAAAGGCCTAAATCCAACTGGGGGAAAGCAAAGAAAAAACTGCTGTCGACAAAGATCAGAATTCGGACTTTAGGGTGAAATCCCCACAGGAACCTAAGGCATCCGTGGGTTGCCAAACAGAAGCACAGTAACCCCCAAGGAAAATTGCCCCTCTTTTTTTTAACTTAAGAAAACTAGCAAACTCAACTCTTACAGAAGTGAAAATTGCTCCAATCTTCCTGAAGGCTTCCATGGTGACAAAACCATTGGTCGCACTTGAAAAGACGACCAATTCGCCTTTGGCAGGTCCCTTCAAAGACTCTCAACCTGGCCATATTATGTCTACAAGAGAGGTATTGCTTGAGGATATAAATGCAAGATTGGAAGGTCAGGGCATGGGGAACAACAGCTGAGCACCTCAATGTTCCCCTCCCATGATAAATAAATCAGTCTTGCCACATTCAAATATTGATCGTGGGGACCCCCTTTTGGGCAGACAATTTTTCTCTCAAATAAGTCCAAAAATATTGGGAACTCTTCTTCATTAAATCGTTTGAGAGTTCTGAAAGAAATGTCCAACATCCCTGCCTTAAAGTTTCTTTCAACATGGGACATTCAGCAACTGAGCTTTCCTCTTTCCCAGGACACTAGTATTGCAGAACCTGAATTCAAATTTGGTGTTCAAAATAATTTTGGGGCAGAGGAATACTGGCTAATTCGAGGTTTCAAAATATCAACAACTCTATTGGAACACAACAAATCCAAGGAACTTGGCCTGTCCCCTAAACAAACTCAAAAAGTATATCCAAATGGTGAAAACACAATCTCACCACTCTCTACTATATGGAACTGTGTTCCAGAAATGATAGCTCAGGTCTTCCTTTAGTTAGGAATACCTGATCAGAAGCTCTAGTGACAGATGATTTGAGATGCTTATCTTGGAACATGAGAGGTTTTAGCTCTTTCTTAGAAGAGGATGAAAAGTCCTACATATTACGGAATTGTCATTTGATCTCTTTTCAGGAAACCTTGTGCAATGATGCTCTTAGATTTGATGTCTTTTCCACATATCAAGAAATGGCATTAAGAGGGTTCAAAGGACGTCCTAGTGGAGGCCTAATCACTCTACGTATTAATCTGACTTTTGCCTCCTCCATTCTTCTATCGGATGAAGACAATGGTATTTTGGCAATAAGGGTGAAGGAAAGAGAGGGGGGGAGAGAGGCTCCAGTTGGATTATACTGAATCTTTACTGGAACCCAGTGTCTCTTCTTCTGGTTGATTTTCTAGTAGATTTATCTGATCTTTTGGTTGACTTTTCAGTTGGACATCCAGAGGATGAGATTATCATAATGGGTGATTTCAACTCACAGTGCATTGAAACTTCACAAAATGGTCTTCATAGTAAAGTAAAAAACTCTAATGGTAAAGCATGGTGTGAGTTTATATCAACCTGGTAGTTGGAGATGCTTACCGGGAGTATCCGAGGTGACATTCCGAGTAGATATACTTGGCAAAGAGGTTGTCTAACATCAATAATCGTTTACATCTTTGCTTCAAAAGCAATCTTTGACTCCTGTATAGAATTTAGGATAACTGAAGGTGTATATATTTATTTATTTATTTATTTATTTATTTATTTATTTATTTATTTATTTATTTGTTTGTTTATAACGCACCACAGCTTGCAAGCATCAGGGCGCGACAAAAACAAGAAGATGAAGAGATCACGGGACTACATAAAACAGAGAAGAAAATGACTCAATAAGAGTCTGAAGCTGAATATGTAACAACTTACCGAAAAAGTAATGTTTTCAGATGCTTTCTAAACGAAAAGTAGCTACTTTCTAATCTAAGGTTGCCCAGAAGCTCGTTCCAGAGTGCAATTGCGTTGGTGGGAAAAGCCCTCCCGAGTCCAGTGGCTTTTACTCTGGTATGGCTAGCTTTGAGTAGCCCTTGTTTAGCTGATCTTAAACATCGGCTTGGTTCATGCCAATTGAATTCCTTTTTGAGATATGATGGGGCCGTGCCGTATAGACAGTGGTGAACCAGCGTCAAGGATTTGAATTTAATGCACTCCTCTATGGTGAGCCAATGAAGGCCAATTCCGTCTTGGGTGATGTGGACGCGCTTGGGTTTCCCGGTGATAGATCTTACAGCGTTATTTTGAATTATTTGGCATTGTTTAATGCAGTTGTTATTAGACCCAAGCATCAATGCATTCCCATAACCCAGTCGGGACAAGATAGTGGCGCTAGCGATGGTGGCGCTATTTTTGGCATTAAGGTATGGCCTAATGCGGCGTAGTAATCTTTGGTAGTACTGGCAATCCCTTTTGAGGTATGAGACCTGTGCCTCTGCTCCTAATGAGGATTGCAGGTATATGCCGAGTGTTTTGACTTTGTTTGTGACTGTGATGTTGGAGTCCTTAATGTTGAATGTAGAATTGGCTGGGCCTAGATTAGATAGGGCTTTTGTGGATCCAAATGTCAAAAGTTCTGTTTTCGAACCATTCAGGCACATCCAATGAGCCTTCATCCAATTCTCTATGGTGTTATAGATGGCTGACAGTCTGTTGTTGTCTGTAGCATGGTCTTCACAAAGTTCTATAATCAATTGTGTGTCGTCTGCGAATTTGGTGAAATAAATCCTTAACTGTGACTGTTTTTATGCCGGTGGGAACGTTCCGGTCTCAAATTACAAGTTTGCCATGAGACGTAGAAAGGGTGAGAACATTCCTGCGTTGTCTAGTATGAATTTAGGGGGCAGTATGTTTTCGGGGCATGATGTACAGTTCATATTGGAGAGGGTATTAAACATGATTTATGGTGTTTTTGGTGTAAACTGAAATTTGTGTACTTTGATTTCAGGGTCAGCCTTGTTATGAGTAGGAGTATCTATAACTTTGCAGTTTAAGATGGTGTCTCTAGCTTTTAGAATCTTTTGTGAAAAAGCAGTTTGAACTTTTTCACAATCCATCATGGTTGGCTGGAATGGAGGGGTGAGAGTGGGAGGTTTCTCAAAGGTTTTTAGAATTTGGAACAGTTTTCCCGTGGAATTGGATGTGCCAGTGATTTGCTCATTGTAGTAGTTTTTCTTTGTTTCAATTATTTTAGTTCTGTAAAGAGTGTCATATTTCTTCCATTTATCTTTATTTTGTTATGTAGGGGTTTTAAGCCACTGTCTTCCGAGTTTCCTTTTGGCTGTTTTAAGGATGCCTAGTTCTGTGGTGTACCAACTTTGGTGGTTAGAGTTGGGGCGAGCTTGTTTATTTTTGAGAGGGGCCTTCTTATCTAGAAGCTCTTGAAAGTGGTTATTGTAAGTAGTTATAATAATATCACAGGGATCATCATTTGTGGTATTGTCCATGATATGTGTTATACCTTGCAAAAGAATATCTGGTGTGATTTTCTTAAAGTTTCTGTTCTGGATTATTTTAGGTAGATTGTCAAGGCAAGTTTTTTTGAAAGGCAAAGATAATGTGGCTTCAATTTTGTAGTGATCACTCCAAATACAGGGCTGTGTATTTGTTACTGTGAGGTCTACATTATCAGTAATAATCCATTCAAGTTGGTTGTTTGTTTTGATGGTAGGACCACTGTTAGCGATCGAGTAACTGATGTTGGAGATCCAGATGATCATAGCATGTTAGAGGCTACTTTTAAGGGGAGCCAAAGAAAGACAATCTTAGTCTTTCCTCAGGAAATGACCTCAAATCAGGCTGGGAATTGGCTGGTAAGGTTTGAGAAAGGTGGGCAGACTCTTACAAATCAGTTATAATCAGCTATTAATAGTCTCTTGGTCAAACACCAAGAGAGCCAGTGTGTAGTCTCGAGATTCAGTGACTTCCTTTGGGAGCTAAACTCTCCACTTTCGGGTCCTATTATACAAACCAGGTCCCATAAATACCATTTTGACTCAAACATTCATTAAAAAAAGGTCAATAAATGGCTTAGCTCCTTATTAAAGAAAAACATAGTGGATTCTAAAGTCCTGGAGATCAAATTTAAATCACTTGCTAACACCTATAGGAACTGGTTGAGATCATATTATTACATGAGGAGACAATTACAGGAGGCGGTAATGCTGAAGACAGTCTGCGCCAGAAATTTAAGAAACTTCTGGTCGATAGTGGGCTCGATCAATGGACAAATCACTGATCCCCAACACACTGTCATGCAGGAAAGGGCCTGGTGTGATTAATTCTCTGGTGTATATTGCTTCATAGATTCCCAGAAATTTAAATCTGACCAGTGTACTATGTGTTCCCTAAATTACACGCAAGAGGACATTGAAAATGTAATAAAAAAATCTTCCTCTAGGGCCACAGGGCTGAATGGTCTGAGCAATGCAGTGCTTAAACTAAATCCTGCACTGTGGTCTAAAGTCCTAACGCTTCTTTTTGATAATATCATCTGTAGTAAAACAATTCCGAAGTCATGGAGAAGCTCGATTGTCATTCCCATCTATAAAAAAGGCGATTGTTTAGAACCATCAAACTATCGCCCCATATCACTTTTAGACGCCAATGGGAAGATCTTTTCCGGTATTATATTGGGCAAAGGTCAAAGGCACTATCCCCAAGCAGAAGATGGGCTTTAGGAGAGGACTACCCATGTCTCTTAACATCTTGATTCTTGGGTGTCTTACTTCTGATACCCTTAGACAGGAAAGAAACCCATTGTTCGGCGCTTGGGTAGACCTATCCTAAGCCTTTCATTCGATAAACAGAAACAGACTCTGGACTAAACTAAAACTGTTTGGGCTTCCACACCATTTATTATCTATCTTAATAGAGTTGCACGAAAGATCTTCTAGTGACAGATGGTTTGAGATGCTTATCTTGGAACACGAGAGGTTTTAGCTCTTTCTTAGAAGAGGATGAAAAGTCCTACATATTACGGAATTGTCATTTGATCTCTTTTCAGGAAACCTTGTGCAATGATGCTCTTAGATTTGATGTCTTTTCCACATATCAAGAAATGGCATTAAGAGGGTTCAAAGGACGTCCTAGTGGAGGCCTAATCACTCTAAGTATTAATCTGACTTTTGCCTCCTCCATTCTTCTATCGGATGAAGACAATGGTATTTTGGCAATAAGGGTGAAGGAAAGAGAGGGGGAGAGAGGCTCCAGTTGGATTATACTGAATCTGTACTGGAACCCAGTGTCTCTTTCTCTGGTTGATTTTCTAGTAGATTTATCTGATCTTTTGGTTGACTTTTCAGTTGGACATCCAGAGGATGAGATTATCATAATGGTTGATTTCAACTCACAGTGCATTGAAACTTCACAAAATGGTCTTCATAGTAAAGTAAAAACTCTAATGGTAAAGCATGGTGTGAGTTTATATCAACCTAGTAGTTGGAGATGCTTACCGAGAGTATCCGAGGTGACATTCTGAGTAGATATACTTGGCAAAGAGGTTGTATATCATCAATAATCAGTTACATCTATGTTTCAAAAGCAATCTTTGACTCCTGTATAGAATTTAGGATAACTGAAGGTGATCCAGATGATCATAGCATGTTAGAAACTACTTTTAAGGGGAGACAAAGAAAGACGATCTCAGTCTTTCCTCAGGAAATGACCTCAAATCAGGCTGGGAATGGGCTGGTAAGGTTTGAGAAAGGTGGACAGACTCTTACAAATCAGTTATAATCAGCTATTAATAGTCTCTTGGTCAAACACCAAGAGAGCCAGTGTGTAGCCTCGGGATTCAGTGACTTACTTTGGGAGCTAAACTCTCCACTTTCGGGTCCTATTATACAAACCAGGTCCTATAAATACCATTTTGACTCAAACAGTCATTAAAAAAAAAGGTCAATAAATGGCATAGCTCCTTACTAAAGAAAAAATATAGTGGATCCTAAAGTCCTGGAGATCAAATTTAAATCACTTGCTAATACCTATAGCAACTGGTTGAGATCAAATTATTACATGAGGAGACAATTACAGGGGGTGGTAATGCTGAAGACAGTCGGTGCCAGAAATTCAAGAAACTTTTGGTCGATAGTGGGCTCGGTCAATGGACAAATCACTGATACACAACTTCAATGTCATGCAGGAAAGTGCCTGGTATGATTATTTCTCCGGTGTATATGGCTTCATAGATTCCCAGAAATTCAAATCTGACCAGTGTACTATGTGGTCCCTAAATTACTCGCAAGAGGACATTGAAAATGTAATTAAAAAATCATCTTCCTCTAGGGCCACAGGGCTGAATGGTCTGAGCAATGCAGTGCTTAAACTAAATCCTGCACTGTGGTCTAAAGTCCTAACGCTTCTTTTTGATAATATCAACTGTAGTAAAACAATTCCGGAGTAATGGAGAAGCTCGATTGTCATTCCCATCTATAAAAAAGGTGATCGTTTAGACCCATCAACCTCTCGCCCCATATCACTTTTAGACGCCGATGGGAAGATCTTTTCCGGTATTATATTGGGCAGAGGTCAAAGGCATTATCCCCAAGCAGCAGATGGGTTTTAGGAGAGGGCTATCCATGTCTCTTAACATCTTGATTCTTGGGTGTCTTACTTCTGATTCCCTTAGAAAGGGAGGAAACCCATTGTTCGGCCATTGGGTAGACCTCTCCTAAGCCTTTGATTCGATAAACAGAAACAGACTCTGGACTAAACTAAAACTATTTGGACTTCCACACCCTTTATTATCTATCTTAGTAGAGTTGCACAAAAGATCTTCCAGTGACAGATGATTTGAGGTGCTTATCTTGGAACATGAGATGTTTTAGCTCTTTCTTAGAAGAGGATAAAAAGTCCTACAAATTACAGAATTGTCATTTGATCACTTTTCAGGAAACCTTGTGCACTGATGCTCTGAGATTTGATGGCTTTTCCACATATCAACAAATGGCATTAAGAGGGTCCAAAGGACGTCCTAGTGGAGGCCTAATCACTCTATGTAGTAATTTGACCTTTGCCTCCTCCTTTCTTCTATCGGATAAAGACAATGGTATTTTGGAAATAAGGGTGAAGGAAAGAGAGGGGGAGAGAGGCTCCAGTTGGATTATACTGAATCTGTACTGGAACCCAGTGTCTCTTCCTCTGGTTGATTTTCTAGTAGATTTATCTGATCTTTTGGTTGACTTTTCAGTTGGACATCCAGAGGATGAGATTATCATAATGGGTGATTTCAACTCACAGTGCATTGAAAGTTCACAAAATTGTATCCATAGTAAAGTAAAAAACTCTAATGGTAAAGCATGGTGTGTGTTTATATCAACCTGGTAGTTGGAGATGCTTACCGGAGTATCCGAGGTGACATTCCGAGTAGATATACTTGGCAAAGAGGTTGTCTATCATCAATAATCGGTTACATCTTTGCTTCAAAAGCAATCTTTGACTCCTGTAGAGAATTTAGGATAACTGAAGGTGATCCAGATGATCATAGCATGTTAGAAGCTACTTTAAAGGGGAGCCAAAGAAAGACGATCTCAGTCTTTCCTCAGGAAATAACCTCAAATCAGGCTGGGAATTGGCTGGTAAGGTTTGAGAAAGGTGGGCAGACTCTTACAAATCAGTTGTAATCAGCTATTAATAGTCTCTTGGTGAAACACCAAGAGAGCCAGTATGTGGTCTCGAGAATTCAGTGACTTCCTTTGGGAGCTAAACTCTCCACTTTCAGGTCCTATTATACAAACCAGGTCGCATAAATACACTTTTGACTCAAACGTTCATTAAAAAAGGTCAATAAATGGCATAGCCCCTTATTAAAGAAAAACATAGTGGATCCTAAAGTCCTGGAGATCAAATTTTAATCACTTGCTAACACCTATAGGAACTGGTTGAGATCATATTATTACATGAGGAGACAATTAAAGTGGGCGGTAATGCTGAAGACAGTCTGTGCCAGAAATTCAAGAAACATTTGGTCGATAGTGGGCTCGGTCAATGGACAAATCACTGATCCCCAACACACTGTCATGCAGGAAAGTGCCTGGTGTGATTACTTCTCTGGTGTATATGGCTTCATAGATTCCCAGAAATCCAAATCTGACCAGTGTACTATGTGGTCCCTAAATTACACGCAAGAGGACATTGAAAATGTAATTAAAAAATCATCTTCCTCTGGGGCCACAGGGCTGAATGGTCTGAGCAATGCAGTGCTTAAACTAAATGCTGCACTGTGGTCTAAAGTCCTAAAGCTTCTTTTTGATAATGTAATCTGTAGTAAAACAATTCCGGAGTCATGGAGAAGTTCGATTGTCATTCCCATCTATAAAAAAGGTAATCGTTTAGACCCATCAAATTCTCGCCCCATATCACTTTTAGACGCAGATGGGAAGATCTTTTCCGGTATTATATTGGGCAGAGTCAAAGGCATTATCCTCAAGCAGCAGATGGGTTGTAGGAGAGGACTATCCATGTCTCTTAACATCTTGATTCTTGGGTGTCTTACTTCTCATTCCCTTAGAAAGGGAGGAAACCCATTGTTTGGCGCTTGGGTAGACCTCTCCTAAGCCTTTGATTCGAGAAACAGAAACAGACTCTGGACTAAACTAAAACTGTTTGTGCTTCCACACCATTTATTATCTATATTAATAGAGTTGCACGAAAGATCTTCTTAAAGAGTCTGTTTGTCTAAATCAGGTGTCCTCTCACTGTCCATTCGAATAGAGAGAGTGGTGCATCAAGGATGCCTGATAGCACCTTTTCTCTTTATATTATATTTGTATTATCTAGTTCAATGGTTGGAGAAGAGCAGTGTGGTGGGTCCCAAACTGGGAGGTACAAAAATTAATTGGTTAGCCTATTCTGATGATGTGGTAGTCTTTGACTGCACGCAAGTCGGCCTGCAATGCCTACTCACTGCCCTTTTTTGAATATGCTAAAGAAAACGACCTAAAAATTAATCCTAACAAATCTAAAATTATTATTTTCAAACATCCTTTGAGGAAGTTGACTCTCTTTATTTGGCAGTTACACAACTCTTATATTTCCCCGTCTAAAGAGGTTACATATTTAGGCTTGGTTATAACATCTTTTCCCACCAGATCTAACCTTTTGTCAATCATTGACCTGAAAATAGATAATTTGGTGGCTCAAATGAAAAAAAAAAATGTTTTACAATATTGTACATTTTCTTGGTTGCCCCTCTTAAAATGTTATGTTGGGAAGGTAGTCCCAGTGATTACCTTCGGAATAGAGTGCAAAATGTTGGCTTTGGATATAGATTGGGGAAAGACTGAGAGTAAGATATAGAAAAGATCTTCCTCATTGTGTTCCCATATCTTGCATAAGATTCAAATTAGGCCTTATTTCACTCAGCGGTTGGATGGAGTGGAAATTGATTTCGATTTATAGACTCCTTTTGGTTCCACCGAAGTCCTCTCTGTATGAAGATCTTGCAATCCTATGTACAAATGAACAAATTCTTTCCTCAATAATAAATTGAGGTCTAGATGTGATGAGTCATTGGCTCTCTCGGACACTGATATTGAGACCCTCAGTTCTAATCCATTGAAAACCAAGGAAAAACTGCATCGCATGGATTGGATTAGGACTATTGAAAAAATGACGAGCTGTAAATTATCATCGTCCCCTTTGTTGATTGATAAGCCAATATCTTGTGTCCACCAATACCTGAGGAGATTTCTGGATCCGGCAACAATGATGACATTTTTAAGGCATACATTAAACCTATTGCCAACTATGGAAATCATCCATGTTCGTTATACGGACACCAACCCAAGTGACATCTGTGACAAATGTAATGCAATTGTAATACAGACTGCCCGACATCTGCTAATTGAGTGTAATGGAAGTTGGGATCTTAGAGTCCTATGGTTTCAGTGCTTTGTTCACGACCCGTTTTTTTTTTTTTATTCTCAGATATGTTTTGGAATAGACCAATCTCAGGTAACAATGTTTTTCTTACTTCTGATGTGGTCTTAGTTTTAAAAGAACTTAACCTCATACCAAAAAAGTGCCCCTTTGTTAATACCCATTAAGTGGAATGATAATAATTCCTGATTAGAGTGTTTGTATTCTCTTTTTATTGATTGATTCATGTACTGTTTGTGTAAATTTAGTCAGATTCTTTCTTTTTATTATGAACTGTGTGAAAAGTCATGTTTTATTGGCTGAGGCACGTACAATTTTGTAACCCAAGGCACATTCAACAAAATAAGCAACAACTCAAATAGAAGGAAAAGTTAAAATATAAGATGACCTCATTCTAGAATGCAAAATAATTGTATGCACCGCTAACAAGACTTGCTTTCAATTCTACTCCTGGGACACTGCTGAAGTGTTGATAATTATTCTACTATTGGGTTTGTGCGTAGGGGTTTTAATGCCAGCATATATCCAGATCATTGTGCGAGTTGGTTAGTGCATCATAAAAGCATTGGGAACTGCAAAGAAAATCTGAAAAAAGGTACTGAAAGAGGACAATATACCATCATCCTGTCTGTGTGTGTCTTTATTTTGATTTAGATCTCTGTGACTATAAGAAACTACATTTGGGATTTTTTACAGAAATTCAATGTTCAGTTCTTTAGACCAGTTAAATGTAACTGAAGGAGGAATAGAATGGCGTTTTCCCCTGGAAAGAATATACTACATTTTACACTCACATACACAGACAAATATGTTACTGTGCTGATGTGGCTCAGAACTGGAGGTGAACTGCCAGCCATGACCACTAGGTTGTCTTGTGGAACGTATGACTAGGGTCAAATGTACTATCCTACTTTCACATTTCAGGTGAAAGGTTTTTTTTCAAGCCTTTTTAAACCCGCAATTACCTTTCTGTTGTTTTGTATACATCCACTATTGCTCCAACCACGAGGCTGTCAGGACTGAAACCAGGATGTAGTTGTCATGAAGGTATTGTAAAATGTCTGTCTTGGGTTAGCGCTACCCTCGATGACACAGAGAATCTCATGGAGAAAAAAGCTTGCATTTAGGCTAATTTGCATACCCACAATGCCTTGCTGATGTGGCTCAGATCTGGAGGTGAGCTTCCGGCAATGGCTACTAAGTGGTGATGTGGAGCCTTTTTAAACCCACCATAACTTTTCTGGTGTTTTGTATAGACCACCACACTAGAGTTAAGGTGAGTCAGAGTTCCATAGGAAATCCCCAAAAATAAATTGCTAACTTGCCTCATGCAACCGATTTGGCTGAAAGTTGGCAAACAATGTCATATTCCTCCCTTCTCCCCCAGCCCCAGATTGGAAAGTTTAGGAAAGATCCATTAAAAAATGAGAAGGTTAATAATAAAACAATAAAAAATAATTTTTGCACCTACTCGACCTTTGTTTTCCAATAGCCAAAAAAAGGTCAATTTTTGCTTGTCGCATAGCCAAAATCGCTGGACATTTTCACAAGGACAGGCCGCTATGAGAGAAAATGGACTAACACCCGTGCAGTATGCCTAACATGTCCCAATACAATGGTCGGGCAAGGTCAGGCAATTACTGACCATCACACACACCTGACTCCCATTAAGCTTCCCCACACAGATAAAAGGAAGAGTACAAGAGCACATTCTGAGCAAGGCAAAGCACAGGAGGAAACAGCAGTTTCAAGATGGCAGCTGAACGAGAGAAGAAAGACGGAAAAACAGAAGGCGATTGCAATCACAAGGAGGGAAGTTCCTTTGACCTTTTCGACAAGGAACCGTTGCTTTCCAGAAACCTCAAGAATAGAAAGCTTAATACCAGGAAACTAGGCTGAAGAATCCTGGATTGTGTGTCGGAGATACCCCTGGCCCTTCCGTTGTGTTTCCGTTGTTGGCTCCAAGGACAAAGTAGCCTCAGTGAATCATCACAACAGGTGAGTTGGGGAGACTGATACAAGACCGGTCTGTGAACAGTAAATCACCTGAGATGTTGTATATGTGAAATCCTAAAACGAGAGGAACTTAATTGTGTTAAAGTGGGTCTGAGCCTGGCGGAGTGGGACCTGGGGTGAACAGTAAATCACCAGAGAAACTGTACATGTGAAATCCTAAGATTAAAATTACTTTAATGCTGGTGGTGTTGCATTAGGCCCTCTGAAATAAGGGACTTTGAATGGCAAAGCGACTTTGGCACAGAAGGCCTTGGGGTTAAGGTTTTGAAGTGCATCTTTGTTCTAGAGAAGCCAGAGAGTGTGCTAAGCTTAAGTGTGCCGCCTTGTCCCATGCCGAAAGCATGGGGAAGGGAAACCAATGGCTTGAATATCCTGACATATCATTTGTTGACCACTTTTCTTTTGAATAACACTGTTTCCCACACTATTTGTATTTAGAAGTAAGGATTGGCAATAGATTTATTAGTATAGGCCCTTTTATTATGACATACTCCACTAGGACTGCATTTTTATTATTATTTGGCGGTTGTAGCTTGCTCGCATCTTTAAATTTAGTATTAGATTGGAACTTTTCAAACCCACTTGAAGTTCATTAAACACCCTTGAACTGTGATCACCTGTGTCTGTCTTACTGTTTACTACCATACCTTTCTGACACATGGCTATTGCCCCATTACTGTTTTAAAATAAACACTTGCCAGGACTATATGGAAGTTGTGACTTGCAAGCACGGGCACTGTTGCTAACAGTACCAGCGTTTCTGTGAAGTGTTTGCCTACCAAGGCTGTTGCGCCCGGCAGGGTCTGACCTGTTAGGCACAGCGGCCACGGCCGGCAAACACAGAGTTTGCTGGTCCGGAAACAATGGTGCCAGTGAGCTTACCGACACTCTTGTTTCCGGACTGTCAATGTATAATGAGGCCCAATATCAAGATTTTTTTTCATCTTGACCAGTACCTGGAGACCAACATAGCCCATATTGAGCATATTTTCAGGCTTATTGCATGATGGATGGGCGGAAGCTGGCTTGGGTTAGATCGGGATAAACACCAAATTATGTTGGTTATATCCCCTTGTTGTATCCCTTCTGCACAGGCTGGATATGCTCACAGTTTGCTTGCAGGGCACTCAATACAAACATAAACAAAACTAAACATGTTTTAAGTTGTCCAGAATCTTCTTTACTTTGAAATCACAAGTAATTAAATTGCTCATTACATCTCACTTTTAATTGATGATTTTGAAGCAGATCAGATAGGTTCTCTTGGCGAAACACTGTGCGACCATACCTTGGGTGGGCTATTGTTGTTCGCGTTTGCAATATTGAAATGCCATTCATATTTCCATTACCAAATTTGTTCTGTGCTGCTTGCAAGCAATACCAAACACAACAGCACACATTATCACCAACACACCTGCATATGATCATGTTTGTCCTGTGCTGATAAAACCTAACTGGCTGCCAGTCAAAGCTAGGACAGATTTTAACCTTCTCACTGTAGCTCAAAAGGCCCTTGATCGACAGACTCCCGCCTACATTCATAACTAATGGAAATGTTATACTAATGTATATGTGCCACTAAAATTAATCCACTTAATCAAAATAATGGAGCGCACCAGGTGCAAGAAAAAACAGTTCTATTTACTTTATTTTGCAAAAACAACAGCAGGGAGTAAAAACAAAGAACTCTCTCAAAACGCCTACAACAGGCCAAGGAATATAAGGTGTAAAACCACAGAATGTACCTAAACACACAAAAAATGTAAATGTAATACAATTCTAACGTATTCATTGGCTACTCTAATCAAGACCCTATAGAACCCTGTACATTGGAATCTACCATTGGCTAATCCACTGACCTTGGGAACTACCCAAGTCCAACCTTCAGCTATAACGTCTTCATCATGAGCATCATTAACTTGCTGTTTGATTGGCTGGCAAGTTTCACGCTGACAGTGATAACACGTCTTTATGTCATTGGTTGGCACTTCTTACAGTGGTCTTGCATGTAGATTCCCTCTGATACAACACATTTTGCAATTAATGTGAACAGAGAGATCAAAACTTGGCTTCAGGAAAAAACATATACTCCCATCTCAACTCCCATGCTTGGGCCCCAATGATCCCAGACCGTTCCCTAACCTTGAATAGCTCATTCTACAACTATTGTCTCGATACAGTTTGCCAACACAGGTACACAGACTTCTAACTAGGTCATGGGATACAGAGACATTTATTTTTTTTTAAAACATGGTGAATGCTCTGTGTGCAGAAAATATTTTTTCCTATTTTTTGGTCTCACCAATACATTCTACCATGGTTGTCGTTGGGGGCACTGTGTATTCAGCTTATCTTTGTCTCTTTGGCAATGTTACTACATGGTTCCCGATGTACCTGGCGATCAAAGTTTTGTAAATTCATCAAGTTATTGTCTGGAATTAAAATAATTGTTGCAGTTTTGGCTAACACCACCCTATCCTCCATTCTTTCCTGGCCTTGGCTATCCTGTGCTCTTCAAACAGAAGTGAAAAGAAAAGCTTTTAATAAAACAAATACATTGTGGAGCTTCAAATTGGGGCCTTGTCTTAAAATGGTGAAACTACTGCTCAATGTTACAAACAAAATTTAATAAAACTAATGTTCTGATATATACCCTGTCCAGCTGTGAATGCCTGTGTATTAAAAAAACAGTGATCAAAGTGGGCGGGAGTAGTTGGGAATGGTGGTCCTCTGCTTTTTTTAATTAAGATTTACTATTCCTATACATTTACTTTAAAAAGAAACTGTTTGCTTTTTTTAAATAATAAGTTTAGAAAGAAGTTGAAACTTGCACTTTCCACGTACTAAACTGAACACTCCATTAAACAGCAGGCATAACTGTTTGGAGGTTTGTATTGTGTGTAGGAGGGGATGTGGTGATATGGTATGTGGGATGATGGTCAGGCCAGTCAGGAACAAAGCTCTAACATGTCTTTTCATACACTTAAACCACTGTCAGTAACCTACGGGTCCCTAAAGTGCAGCAAAACTAGTTCCCTAAAGTGTGACAAAACTAACTTTATTCTACTTGTGTTCATAATCCGCAAAACATCATGGCAGCTATTCAAACAAAAGTCTTAAAAACCTTCACCAAAAGAGTTTTCTTATTTTATATTTCCGCTCTTGCTTGGGAGGTATGGGAGGCGGGGTGTACATTGCATCCACCCTACCTGTACCATCACACTTCCACAAGGTCCCTCAGATCAGTTTCTTGCTACACTGTGGTCATAAATCACTTTAGATTGTTTAAAGACATAGGCAGGTGCAGTGCATTTCTTGCTGCTAAACTCTGGAACTCTCTGTTGTAAATACCTTCATTAGATGAATCAGTCCACTCAGAGACCAGCTTCAGAACCATGATTGCTTCCAGGTGTCTTTATTGTACATATGCGATATATATATATATATATATATATATATATATATATATATATATATATATATATATATATATATATATATATATATATATATATATATATATATATATATATATTCAGTGTAAAAGCTTTGTTAAAGGGACGTTATGGTTCCAAGTAAAATCGAAAAACCCTTGAAATTCGCCAGTTGTGGTAAGCTAAGCAACCATAACTTGCGTCACCACGGTGCAATGGTAAGACTAACACCGAGGACATCGAAGATGACAACACACAAAATGTCCGTCTGTCTGCAATTAACCAAAATGGGGGTGTCCTAATGACACTATACCTGTTCGTACTATCTGCAATCGAAATGGAGGTGTCCTTAGGACACAAAAAATGTCCGCCTGTCTGTAAATAACCAAAATGGGGGTGTCCAAAGAACACTTACATGTTTGTACTTTTTGTAGTTAAAATGAAGGTGTCAGCAGGACACTAAATCTGCTTTCATGTCTGTAATTATTCAAATTAAGGTGTCCTAAGAACACCCCCCCCATTCGCAATGTCCGCAACCAGAATGAATATGTCCATAGAACACATATCCCGTCCGCCTGTCCGCAAAGTTTTGAAGCACATTTATTTTATTTCAGGGACTTCAACAGTGTACGTAGAACAACCGCACACATGCGCACCACACCATTGGGTCCTACGAACATTGCACATGTCCGTAACTGTCAGCCGCACATGTTTCGCACTTTTAATTAGTTTAGGGACCCGAACAGTGTCCGTAGAACACCTGCATGCATGCGCACAAACACCCCCGCGCATTTGGTGTCCTACGGACAGCTGTCCCATTCGCGAACATGTCTGCGACGTCATCATGTGACCACACCCACGCTGAGCGTGTGTCCTTACTTGCGGACACTGTCTGGGCCCCTGAACATTTAAAAAGGGCTTTTTTGAGCAAACAAGTTGATCTGCACTCAGTGCCACATGGTGCTGAGTTGTGGCAAGACTGGTTCATATAGCTATTGTACGACATCAATGAAGCAACACCTAAGGTCATTTAACAGTGGGGCTATTTGTAAGGTTGTACCTTGCGATAAATGTAGTAGGTTGAGTTCCCCTACAGCAACCTTTGTTTCCGCTCCTGCTACCACAAGGGACACTCCTGTGGGACAGCACATCCCTCCAGCTGCCTCGCAGGCCATTCATGATGCTGTTGACCCTTACCATTCGAGGGTCACAATATTGTGCATGTACTGCGAGGCAGTACAATGCAGGGGGAGAACCTTTGGAGTGCTTTCGAGACTGCGGTCAAGGAGTATGAGAAGGACTGCCCACTACCTGAATAAGGCCCACCCTACATCTTCCTCTCTCCAACTGCTCTTTCTTACCCCCGTGGTTGGTGTCCCTTCCTTACCCTCCTTTCCCCTTCTTTCCTTGTGTGTCGTGTTTAATAAACCAAACAAAATATATAAAACAACAAAAAACAAAACTAAAAAAGGCTCTTTTCAGAGCCGCCTTTCACAATTCAAAAATTGAAGTTACAAATAAGTAGTGCAAGGCCCTGTGCATTTTTTAAAAGTCTGCGGACAGTCCATGTACATTTACATTTTTTTGGGGTACTGCCCTATCAGAACCTTTGCACTTTTCTCTGGAAGGAAGTGGTGGCTCTGAAAAGAGCCTTCTTGTGGTGTTTTTTTGTGTTTCAAAAACTTCAAATGGTCAACACCTACTGCAAAATGGATTGCTATAATTCCAAAAAAGGTCGCAATGCATTTTGTATATTTTGCAGAAAAATGTAATTGCCGGCATAAGTAAGATGTACTCCATATCTGCGAAAAATATGTGTACTACGAAGCAAAGTTTTCATCATGAAAAGAGGACATACCACCATCTCTCAAAAAGGCACAGACAGCCTTGTTAACATTGCGCCTTGTTTTCTCCATTTTTGGACCAAAGGAAAAAGAACGCTGCCACATTTGTCTCTGTGCAATACGGGACAAAATTATTCTGGAGTTTGGATACATGTCCATAACTTTCCCAAGTCCTTCTTTTATTGCAAATTGCAAAGAGATTCTGGACACATGTCCTAAACTGTTTACTCCACAATGAATAATAATGTCTGGATGATGCTGTGTCACCAAAGTAGCACAGAGAGGTACCAAATCCAGCCACTTCAGTCCACACACTCCATGACAGTGCACTTCCACATGAGGGAATTCAAGATGTGCAGCCACTCCACAGCCATCTGCATGCACCTCCAACCATTTTATCCACAAATCTCCCAAAATACAATCTGCTTTCTGAAACACACAGACATAGCTATCTGCTATCCTCTCAGGAAAAATACTTTCTGACAAACTCTCTCCTTATACAACATACCTAGTAAACCTTATTGACCAATCCCTTGCTCTGCTCAGTCTAATTTTGTCATGATGCCCGCTCCCGGGGAGCCGGTTCAAGCCCTGCATCCCTGAAAGCGGACATCCAGTCCCCAAGGAAAGACCCAGCAACCCCATATAGGGGCCCTTTGGACAGAGTCCTGGTGCCTATGGCGCCAGGCTCATAAAAGACATCAGTCCTGGCGCCATAGGCGCCAGGCTCAATATGGGAGTGCTTGGGTGCACTTACCTGATGCAGACCATGCTGCAGGATCCCGGCCTCCTTGAGGCCTGAAAGGAACTACTTTACCTGTGGGACTAATTTACCATCCGGGCGTGGTCGGGGAAGGATACATACCTGATTGGAGGAAGGATACATACCTGGAACTTCTTCAAAGGCTATTTAAACCCCACCCGAACAGCCACACATGCTTCGCGTTGTTCTGCATCTAGCAGCTGGACGCTCACCGTGTCTGCTCCTGCATCCTGACTTCTGCCACGCCTGCCAGCATCCTGGATCACCTGCAAAGGAAGAGAAGAAGGGAACAGAAGAAGGAAAAGTCGCATCCCGGAGACATCTCGCCGACAATCCTGAAAAGGAAGACTTTTATTTAAAAGCTCATCGCGTCGATCGCTGCAGCGCCGCATTCCACTCACCTTTACAGGGCGCCTCCATGTTCAGCAGCGATCATCCGGATTCGCAGTCACGCCCCAGCGCCTAGGGAGAAAAAGGCAAGAACAAAAGGTGAGAGAGAGAAGGGAATAAGGAAAGCTAAATCCCCATGTTAAGACTTACCTCTTGATTCATTCCCTCTTCATTTCGGGTCCGCGCCGCATCCTGGCATTTCCGGACCGCGGCCCCTAAGGGGAAAAAGAGACATCAGCGTTAATGAGCGAATGAAAAGACATTACCAAAAAAACGCTCATTAAAGACTTACCTGATTTCTACAAGGATTTCGCCTCTCATCTCGGGTCGGTGCCTGTTCCCCGGCATTCCGTACCCCGGCCCCTATGGGGAAAAAGACACTAGCATTAGTACATTAATGCATGGACACAAGGGGAACCTCTTATCAAAAAAACTTACCTGGAAGCCAAGCAAGTTTGGTTCTCACCAATCCGAAAATCCAGTGAAGTAACTGGATACCAACGCACCCCTGCATCAGAAGCAGGATGGAGAGCTCGTCCTTCCAGACCCTAAGGTGAGACGCTACGGGGAATCACAGAAGGGTTTCGAGGAGGGTGAGAGGGGAAAGTGGGAGGCCGATTGCATTACCCCGCAGACAGTTAATCCTCTATTTTCGCCTACAGAAGGATACTTCTGCGAGCCAGACAAGCCAGATTTGGGGGCCCGGTCCAGTCAGTCTTCCGAACCCTGCGCATCACCTTAGAAGAGGTCACAGCAGCGCGAACCAGGTCAGCGCCTCCGTGGGAGTCAGGTGAGCGTTACAGAACGCGAAGCCATCCTACAAATTCCCACCCAGGCGCTATGGAAAGTTCTGAGACTGATCAGTTGGCCCAATTACTGGGGGAATTACGGGCCGAAGTACATGCCGCTCGTCAAGAGACTACTGCCCTCAGGAGGGAATTAATAATATCAAAGGAAAGAACTGATGACCTGGCCAGACAGCTTTTGCAAGGTCAAGCTGGGCAAACTCCTCTACCCGGTTCCGGAGGGAACCCCGCTCCTGTGGTTTCCAGTAACCCTGTGCAGATTAATCTACCCGGAAACATGCCGCTGGCCCCACCTGAACGCTTTGCTGGGGACCCCAAACGATTCGCCGTATTCATGAATCAGTGTCATTTGCACTTCCTATGCAGACCTGGGGCCTTCCCTAATGATCAGACCAAGGTAGCCTTTGTATTGTCATATCTGAGCGGCTGCGCTGCCGATTGGTCAGTTCCACTGGTTACTCAAGATGACCCGATTCTCCGTGATTTAAAAGGGTTTCAAGCAAGCATGGAAAGGTTATTTGCTCGACACTCTCAGGGGCAGTCTCTGGATGACGTACTTCTATCCCTGGGACAGGGCAATCAGGACCTCCTATCCTATATTGCAACCTTTAATAGACTAATTGTGGAAACGGGATGGCCAGAGGATAAAAGAGTCACGTTGTTTTATCGAGGCCTATGCGGAGAACATAAAGATGTCTTGGCCCAAGTTGTAAATCCGCCCCAAGAATGCACAGAGTATATAGACTTAGTGGTCCAATTGGATCACAGACTTCAAAACAGAAAAGCAGATCGGTCCAGGTTTGAGACCCGGGTGTTGGTCAAGACCCATGCTAATCCCAAGGGAGTTGATGTCTCTGAGCCTATGCAAATTGGAGGGGTTAAAGGACCCTTAACTCAAAAGGAACGTGAAAGGAGGTGGCAGTTAAAATTATGTCTTTATTGTGGGAATTCTGGACACTTTCTACGAGATTGCCCGGCAAAACCGCCCCGAAAGGCGGTAGGAGCCGCTGATAAAAACCATGAAGACTCTGTTTCGGGAAACGACTCCGCCCGACAAGCGTAGGGGTCCCCTTGCCGAGCTTGAAAACTAACTCTCAGACCTCGCAATTCATTGTGCCAATGGTTCTCGTAGATCCAGAACAGCCTAAGCGCTTGCATGCAATAAAGGCATACATCGATAGTGGGGCTATTGGAAACTATGTGGATCGTGAATTGGTCTCTAGGATTAACCTCCCTCTCCGTCCTAAAACCAGCAAAGATGTTATCAGCACAGTCGATGGAACTGAAATTGCCTCTGGACCGGTAACACATTCCACTACTGAGGTGACTCTTATTGGCCCCGACGGCCATCGGGAGGGTGTTGTGTTCAAGTTCTGACTTGAGTGTCGTGTAGACCGTTGAAACCTCTGTCCTCAAGTGACGCACAGGGGAACTAAAAGAAACCCGCTGTGCGACCTTTGGGGCCACAGGTGGGAGATGTTACTTCCCGGATCCACGGAACCTCTGGAACACCGATGCTGCTGTCAAAAGGAACGAGGTTAAGTACCAGGCAATTACAATATATCACATTAACCAATGGATCTGAATAGTCTTACCTATCTGGTGTTAGGAAAACCCAGGAAACCTAGAAGGGAGGTTCGAGATGAGGTGGTCCCTAGAACAGTAGAACCGCAGAATAGCGTGGATGCAGGATAGGCCATCTGTAGGACTGAAGGCGTGACTTGAATCCCAAGAGGGAAATGGCGTAGGAGTTCAACAAGGTACCAAGGGATAATCCAAAGGCAAGTCAGGGTCGTGTCTGAAATCCAGCAACAGGTAAACAGTTCCAAGCAAAGGTACAAAGGGGTATCCGAAGGAGTCCAAGATAGAGTTCTGAGGTCAAGATAACAGTAGAGCAAAACGTAACGCCAAACAGGGTCTGAAGACAGCTGAGAAGCAATGAGTGTTTCGTCTCTCAAGCCTTATATACTGTGCGTTTCTGGGTCATGTGACGTTTCTGGGTCATGTGACGTCCACCAAGGTCACGTGAGGAACGCCACTCTGGATCACGTGATCGGCGTGGAGATGTAAGGCCGCCCCTTCTGCTGTATGTTCTCCATGGCAACTGCCAGTGCAGGAAGGGTTGCAATCGAGCCCGTACACCATACCTGGTACGGAGCTTTCGGTCCTTTGGGTTAACCGAATCACATGAGCCTCGAACCCTGGAGGGAAGTGTTGGGGAAATGTGAGCAGTGTTCTGGTGTGCAGTGGATCAGTGTGCAGAGGATCGCCTAACATAGCCCCCCCAACGGCCCACGACCCTGTGGGCAGGACGGATGATCCCGATGGAAGCGAGCTACCAACCGAGGGGCATCAAGATCCAAGGCGGAAACCCAAGAACGCTCCTCCGGTCCGTAACCCTTCCAATCCACTAAATATTGGAGCCTACCCCTAAACCAATGGGAACCCAAAATGGCCGACACTTCAAAAACATCAGGAGAGGCCAGGGACACCGGAGCAACAGGGGCTCGGAGGCGGGAAGAATCAGGACAAGCCTTAAGGAGAGAGACATGAAATACAGGATGGATACGCCAAGAACTTGGGAGAACTAGACGAAAAGCCACCGGATTCACAACCTGAGAGATCACATACGGGCCAACGAAACGAGGTAGCAGTTTCCGGCAACCCACTAAGCGAAGATGACGTGAAGACAACCACACCCTAGAACCCACCACCAGGGGAGGAGCAGCCAGGCGCTTGCCATCAACACAGGCCTTCATAGAAGCCTTTGCTTTAGTGAGATGGACCACAGTACTAACATGAACAGCAGACAAAACAAGCCGTGGCCGCAGGATTCGAAAAAACAGAAGTATCAGGGACAGGCAAGACCTTGGGGTGTTGACCGTAGAGGGCGTAGAATGGAGAAAAACCTGTAGCAGAATGAGCCGCGTTATTGTATGCGAACTCAGCAAGTCGTAAAACGGTCAACCAGGAGGTCTGTTGTTGCAATATAAGACAACGAAGATACTGCTCCATAGATTGATTCGTCCTTTCGGTCTGCCCATCGGTCTCAGGATGATAGGCCAAAGAATACCTGGTATCGATTCCCAGAAATTTAGTCAATGACCTCCAAAAACTAGAGGTGAACTGTGACCCTCGATCGGATACGATGACCGATGGGAGTCCAAATAACATGAACACATGCTCAAAAAACAAGTCTGCCAAGACCGGGGCCGAAGGGATACCCTTACAAGGAACAAAACGATCCATTTTTGTGAACGTGTCCACCACCACCCAGATGGTGTCAAAACCTTGTAACTTGGGGAGATCGGTTACGAAATCCATTGTTAGTGTATGCCAAGGTCTAGGAGAAGCGGAAGCAGCAGCCCAACCGGTCATCCTCTTCGATGTTTAGCCTGAGCACAAACAGCGCATGAATTGACATAGCATTCCACATCGCGCTTCATAGAGGGCCACCAACACCAGCGCTTTAGGAGATCCAGAGTGCGCTCTTGACCGGGATGGGCATTGAAGGGAGCATCATGAGACCACTCAAGGGCCAAATTACGAGTGTCAGGTGTGGGAAGAAACAGACGTTCATGCACGAAAGGTAAACCATCAGAATACACGGGGTCCCAATCTCGCAATTGATCGGAATGATTGCTAGTCCAAGATTGTACAGAATCTAACAATGACAAAGAGGGAGTGCAGAGACAAATCACGTGACTCTTTCTGAGAACAGTGTCAGGGAAGGTTGGCAACTCTACCCCACCCGGAGAACGTGACAAGGCGTCCGCTTTTCCATGTGAGGTTCCAGGACGATGCATAATATGGAAATCAAAAGAGGAAAAGAAAAGATGCCACCGGACCTGTCTGCTATTGATACACTTCAATGAGGCCAGATCCTGTAGATTTCGATGATCTGAGTATACAGTGATTGGATGTTTAGCCCCGAGAAGATGATGGCGCCAGACACGAAAGGCGTCCATGACAGCCAGGAGTTCCTTCTCCGTTACGGTATAATGGGTCTCAGTATTGGAGAACTTACGGGAATGGTATGCCACCGGGTGCAATTTGCCTGTTGTAGGACATGTCTGAGACAATACCGCACCAAGAGCAAAAGAAGAGGCATCTGCCTCAACTATGAACGGAAGATCGGGATTGGGGTGCTGGAGCACCGGTACAGTAGTGAAAGCGGTTTTCAAAGCCTCAAAAGATTCCTGATGTTCCCTCTGCCATCGATAGGGTACCTGAGGGCTGGTCAGGGCCGTGAGCGGGGCAACAATTGTGGAAAAGGAGGAAATAAAATGCCTATAAAAGTTGGCGAAGCCCAAAAAGGCCTGTAAAGACTTGAGTGTTTGAGGAACTGGCCAATCTAGGACTGCTTTAACCTTGGATTCGTTCATGGATAACGCCCCAGGGGTAATGTGGAATCCCAGAAACTCAACAGACGTTTTATGAAACTGACATTTCTCGGGTTTGGCAAATAGGGAATGTTCCTCAGACGGGATAATACTTCTCGGACATGCTTTACATGGTCATCAAGATTACGTGAAAAGATCAAGATGTCGTCTAAATACACAACCATGTATACATCCAGAATGTCCCTGAATATGACATTCATAAAACGCTGGAATGTTGCCGGGGCGTTACATAGGCCGAAGGGCATGACCAGATATTCATACAGGCCGTAACAGGTACAAAAAGCAGTTTTCCACTCATCGCCTTCGCGAACGCGCACTAGATTGTATGCGCCGCGAAGGTCCAGCTTGGTGAAAACAGAAGCATGAGATAAGTGGTCCAGAAGGGGTGTGATTAACGGAATTGGATATCTATCCTTTTTCGTGATAGCATTAAGACGCCGATAATCCACACAAGGATGTAAATCCCCCTCTTTCTTAGGTACAAAAAATATAGGGCTTGCAGCTGGTGAAGTAGAGGGGCGGATGTGTCCTAATCGTAGGGCGTTCTGTACATACTGTTTCAATGCTTGTTCTTCCGAGGGGGACAAGGAATAAATCCTGCCCGAAGGAATGGTGGAATCAGGGATTAATTCAATTGGGCAGTCATATGGTCTGTGTGGAGGAAGTACCTCGGAAGAACCACGATCGAAAACTGATTCGAATGCTTTATACTCAGATGGAATCCCCGACACCACCCCCCCAACGGTATGGGAATTCACAACCTCTGATCCATCATCATTCAGTGTGAGTTGAGCTAAGGCTCCCAAGGCCCGAGAAGGAGTATCGGTTGGTTGATGGGTTGGGAGACAATAGTTCTGACAAATCTCAGACTCGAAGAGTACCGTGTCTGATTGCCAATTAATCAGAGGATTGTGTTCACGTAACCATGGTATTCCTAATATAATACCGAATTGAGGTGTGGAAATCAAATCAAAACCTAACGTCTCTGTGTGAATGTCTTGTAGGGTCAACAATAGAGGTGCAGTTTGGTGTCTAACAGGACCAGAGACTAATGCAGTGCCATCTACGGCCTGAACAGGTTCAGGTCGGGTTTTTACCACTAAAGGTAGATTGAGGGAATGGGCTAACGCAATGTCTATTTAGTTCCCAGTAGCACCTGAGTCAATGATGATCGTGACTGCATGAGAAATACCTGTAGAAGGACAAAGAGTGGCCTTTACAAAGATGGGTTGAACACGATCAAAGGCAAGAGGGGTACCCAGAGATGAAGACTGAACACTCGACCTGACCTCCGGATCTAAGGTCGAGCTGTCCGAAAAACCTGACTCTTCTTGGGACGTCGAGGACATTCCTTCACATAATGTCCCGTGGTGCCACAATAAAAGCATGCATTATCCACCCTTCTACGTTCTCTCTCAGATGTTGTAATAGGGCTACGTAAACATCCTACTTGCATAGGTTCTTCCGTACTAGAAGCAGGTGAACTGACGACTGTAGGGTGGGAAGAAACCCCCAACTCAGCTCTACGCTCTGATCGCCATGCATCTACTTGCAGAGCAATATCCACTAGTTCCTGATACTGAGTGGGCATGGAAGGTATCACCGCTAAAGCATCTTTCATTACGTTACTCAACCCCCTATAAAAGATAACTGCCCGCTTGCTTTCTGGCCATGATGTCTCGGCAACCAATTGATTGAACCTGGTGATGTAATCTATCAAAGTCCCTCTTCCCTGAGTTAGTTCTAACAACTCCAAATCCCTAGACTGTGCCTTGTGTCTGGTATCAAAGACTCGAGACATTTCTAGAACTAACAAATCAAAATCATAAAGAACCGGGCTATTATTCTCCAATAAAGGATTAGCCCAAGCGGCAGCAGTCCCGGCCAAATGGGAAAGGGCAAAGGCGGCTTTAGCAGTGGAATTAGGAAAGGCCAGAGGTCTGCAAAAGAAATGTAATTTGCACTGATTGATGAAAGTCCTGAACTTCTTGGGGTCACCTTGATAACGTTCAGGAGCGGCCAGGGGGGAAGGGGTTGGGAGGACCACCGGAGTTGGAGCTGGGGTATTTGCCAAGGGAGGAGGTATGGTTGAAGTGCTAGCATCACCGAATTCGGGGTCTGCAGGAAGAGAATGCTGAACACTCTGTATGGAATCTAATCTTTGGTGAATCACCGTATTCGCGGTGGCCATATCTGCCCTTAATACTGTAATCGCCTGGACTAAAGCAGCTATGGGTTCTTCCGTGGATCCCTGCATTGTCTAACACGACTATACGGCTTCTCAGTCTGTTCTGCCTTGAGTGTCGTGTAGACCGTTGAAACCTCCGTCCTCAAGTGACGCACAGGGGAACTAAAAGAAACCCGCTGTGCGACCTTTGGGGCCACAGGTGGGAGATGTTACTTCCCAGATCCACGGAACCTCTGGAACACCGATGCTGCTGTCAAAAGGAACGAGGTTAAGTACCAGGCGATTACAATATATCACATTAACCAATGGATCTGAATAGTCTTACCTATCTGGTGTTAGGAAAACCCAGGAAACCTAGAAGGGAGGTTCGAGACTCAGATGAGGCGGTCCCTAGAACAGTAGAACCGCAGAATAGCGTGGATGCAGGATAGGCCACCTGTAGGACTGAAGGCGTGACTTGAATCCCAAGAGGGAAATGGCGTAGGAGTTCAACAAGGTACCAAGGGATAATCCAAAGGCAAGTCAGGGTTGTGTCCGAAATCCAGCAACAGGTAAACAGTTCCAAGCAAAGATATAAAGGGGTATCCGAAGGAGTCCAAGATAGAGGTTCCGAGGTCAAGATAACAGTAGAGCAAAACGTAACGCCAAACAGGGTCTGAAGACAGCTGAAAAGCAATGAGTGTTTTGTCTCTGAAGCCTTATATACTGTGCGTTTCTGGGTCATGTGACGTTTCTGGGTCATGTGTCGTCCACCAAGGTCACGTGCGGAACGCCACTCTGGATCACGTGATCGGCGTGGAGATGTAAGGCCGCCCCTTCTGCTGTATGTTCTCCATGGCAACTGCCAGAGCAGGAAGGGTTGCAATCGAGCCCGTACACCATACCTGGTACAGAGCTTTCCGTCCTTTGGGTTAACCGAATCACATGAGCCTCGAACCCTGGAGGGAAGTGTTGGGGAAATGTGAGCAGTGTTCTGGTGTGCAGTGGATCGGTGTGCAGAGGATCGCCTAACAGCTCCACAGTTTCAGGTTATTCTTGGAATCCCTTGTTTAGAGACACATAATCCTCGAATTGATTGGCGAGCTAAGAGAATAACCTTCCCAGATTGTACACAAACCTGCTACCCAGAAAACCTGAAGATTAATCTAGCATCTGTAACCTCTGCCTCCATGCAACTACCTCCGGAATACCAAGACTTTCAGGACGTCTTCCAAAAGGAACAGGCCAACACGTTACCTCCTCACAGATCGTACGATTGCCAAATCGATCTGGTGCCCGGTGCACAACCCCCTTGTAGCAGGATTTATGCCCTTACCGAACCTGAGAACCTGCATTTGAGACAATATTTGGATCAATACCTAGCTAATGGTTTTATTCGCCCGTCAAAGTCCCCGGCATCCTCGGCTTTGTTCTTCGTGCCCAAAAAAGAAGACGACCTTAGAACTTGTATCGATTACCGTGCATTGATCCAGATAACGGTTAAAAAACATTTTCCTCTGCCTCTGATCCCTGAACTCCTTGTCCAGGTGAAGGACGCTAACCAAGTTAGACCTCCGGGGGGCTTATCATCTGGTACGAGTTAAAGAAGGCGAAGAATGGAAAACTGCCTTCCGTACTAAATACGGATTATTCGAGTACCAGGTGATGCCTTTCGGATTGTGTAACGCCCGGCTGCCTTCCAATACTTCATGAATGATGTCCTTCGGGAACTCATCGATGTTTGTGTTGTCGTATATATCGATGACATTCTGGTGTACTCCTCTTCAGAATCTGATCACAGAAAACACGTCAGGGCAGTACTTGAAAAACTGCGCCAACACAAACTATTTGCTAAATTGGAGAAATGTGTTTTCCATACCACAGAAGTCGAGTTTCTAGGTTTCATCCTGACACCCAAAGGAGTCCGAATGGACTCAAGAAAAGTGGATGCCATCCTCAAATGGCCATCACCTAGCTCTTTAAAAGGGGTTCAAAGTATGCTCGGCTTTGCCAATTTCTATCGCAGGTTTATCCCGGAATTTTCACGCGTGGTACAACCCATTACTGCACTCTTGAGGAAAAATAAACATTTTGAATGGTCTGAAGAAGCCGAGCAGGCCTTTCAGGATTTAAAAGCTAAGTTTACCTCTGCACCTATATTGAAACACCCGCGTCCAGATCTCCCTTATGTCGTCGAGACTGACGCATCCAGCCTAGCCATGGGAGCTGTCCTGTCCCAAAGAGATCCCGAAACCAACCAACTGCATCCCGTAGCATTTTGGTCCAGAAAATTTTCGGCACCCGAGGTTAATTATGCAATCACTGACAAAGAACTGTAAGCCATTAAGTCCGCTTTTAAAGCCTGGCGGCATTATCTGCTTGGCGCTTGACATACCATCACAGTGATCGCTGATCACCGGAATTTACAGTATTTGAAAACCGCCAAGGCTCAGTCATCACGGCAGCTCCGATGGGCTTTGTTTTTCGCTGAATTTGATTTCGTGATTACCTATCGACCTGGCTGCAAGAATTGCAAAGCAGACGCCTTATCCCGAATTGGAATGGGAGAATCTGATACAAACTCAGAACCAGTACCAATAATTCCCGAACAGAGGATTCTAGGCATGACTTCGTTACAGACGCTTGAAGACATTCAAGCCAGAGTGAAACAACTCCTGGACCCTACAACCTTACATTATTGGATACAAAAGGGATCAGACTTTACCATAGATAATGGTTTACCTTATTTCCAAGGACGCTTATTCCTGCCACATAAGGAATTACACGAACTAGTTATTTCCGGTTATCATGATACATTAATAGAGGGACACCCCGGTATTGCCAAGACAGAGGAAAAGGTGAAACGACAATTTTGGTGGCCCTCTTGGCGAAAAGATGTTAAATCTTTTGTGATGTCCTGTGGTGTTTGCGCCCAAAATAAAAGTCAAAAGAAAAGACCAGCCGGTCTCCTTCAACCTCTAGACATACCGCCAGCACCCTGGCACACCCTATCAATGGATTTTATTACGGACCTGCCTCCTTGTTCGGGGTACAATACTATTCTGGTAATTGTGGATTTGTTTTCCAAAATGGCCCACTTTATTCCTTTGATAGGTTTACCTTCAGCTTCTGTCCTAGCCAAAGAATTCCTCGAAAATATTGTTTGGCTACATGGATTCCCATCTATACTAATCTCTGATCGGGGAAGCCAATTCATTTCCCACTTCTGGCACAAATGTTGTCAAATGGCGCAGATCGACGTAAGATTATCGACCAGTCACCACCCTCAGACCGATGGTCAGACCGAGAGGACAAATCAGACCCTTGAGCAGTACTTACGGTGTATGTTACAGCAATCTGAAAGCAACTGGAAAGACATACTTTGGATAGCCGAATACGCATATAATAATTCGGTACACTCTGGAACTGGCCACAGTCCTTTTTATACTTTGTTTGGGCATCACCCTCGAACCTCAAACCTTGACTTACCTCAGAACCTCGGAATGCCTGCAGTAGAACATCTGCATTCTACAATTACCCAAGCCTTCAAAGAGGCAACTACGCATTTACAACAAGCCAAGAGAAATTACAAGGAGAATGCTGATCTACATCGGAGTGAAGCACCTCAGTATCAAATTGGGGATCAAGTGTGGTTAGCTACCAGATATTTACCACTCAAAGGGCCTCGAACTTTTAACCCATAATATCTGGGACCTTATTCTATTACGGCAATAATTAACCCAGTGGCTGTTAAACTTGATTTACCAGCTAGTATGCAAGTTCACCCTGTTTTTCATGTGTCACTTCTGAAACCAGTGGTACCCGGAACCCGACTACTGAAACCTCCAGAACCTATTCTAATAGATGAGGAGCCCGAATTCGAAGTGAAGAACATTTTAGACTCAAAAATGTTTAGGTCAAAACTGTTCTACCTAATTGATTGGAAGGGGTACGGACCTCAGGAGAGGTCGTGGGAACCCAGCGACCATGTGCATGCACCTCTATTAGTCAGGAAATTACACCGACTCTTCCCAGACAAACCAAAACCCCCGGAGGGAACAACCTTGGGAGGGGCCTTGTGGGGGAGTGCTGTCATGATGCCCGCTCCCGGGGAGCCGGTTCAAGCCCTGCGTCCCCGAAAGCGGACATCCAGTCCCCAAGGAAAGACCCAGCAACCCCATATAGGGGCCCTCTGGACAGTGTCCTGGCGCCTATGGCGCCAGGCTCATAAAAGACATCAGTCCTGGTGCCATAGGCGCCAGGCTCATTATGGGAGTGCTTGGGTGCACTTACCTGATGCAGACCATGCTGCAGGATCCCGGCCTCCTTGAGGCCTGAAAGGAACTACTTTACCTGTGGGACTAATTTACCATCCGGGTGTGGTCGGGGAAGGATACATACCTGATTGGAGGATGGATACATACCTGGAACTTCTTCCAAGGCTATTTAAACCCCACCCAAACAGCCACACGTGCTTCGCGTTGTTCTGCATCTAGCAGCTGGACGCTCACTGTGTCTGCTCCTGCATCCTGACTTCTACCACGCCTGCCAGCATCCTGGATCACCTGCAAAGGAAGAGAAGAAGAGAACAGAAGAAGGAAAAGTCCTTACCTGCTAAATCCGCATCCCGGAGACATCTCACCGACAATCCAGAAAAGGAAGACTTTTATTTAAAAGCTCATCGCGTCGATAGCTACAGCGCCGCATTCCACTCACCTCTACAGGGCGCCTCCATGTTCAGCAGCGATCATCCGGATTCGCAGTCACGCCCCAGCGCCTAGGGAGAAAAAGGCAAGAACAAAAGGTGAGAGAGAGAAGGGAATAAGGAAAGCTAAATCTCCATGTTAAGACTTACCTGTTGATTCATTCCCTCTTCATTTCGGGACCGCGCCGCATCCTGGCATTTCCGGACCCCGGCCCCTAAAGGGAAAAAGAGACATCAGCGTTAATGAGCGAATGAAAAGACATTACCAAAAAACGCTCATTAAAGACTTACCTGATGTCTACAAGGATTTCGCCTCTCATCTCGGGTCGGTGCCTGTTCCCCGGCATTCCGTACCCCGGCCCCTATGGGGAAAAAGACACTAGCATTAGTACATTAATGCATGGGCACAAGGGTAACCTCTTATCAAAAAAACTTAGCTGGAAGCCAAGCAAGTTTGGTTCTCACCAATCCGAAAATCCAGTGAAGTAACTGGATACCAACGCGCCCCTGCATCAGAAGCAGGATGGAGAGCTCGTCCTTCCAGACCCTAAGGTGAGACGCTACGGGGAATCACAGAAGGGTATCAAGGAGGGTGAGAGGGGAAAGTGGGAGGCCGATTGCATTACCCCGCAGACAGTTAATCCCCTATTTTCGCCTACAGAAGGATACTTCTGCGAGCCAGACAAGCCAGATTTGGGGCCCGGTCCAGTCCGTCTTCCGAACCCTGCGCATCACCTTAGAAGAGGTCACAGCAGCGCGAACCAGGCCAGCGCCTCCGTTGGAGTCAGGTGAGCGTTACACATTTGCATGCTTCTCAACCCCAAAATCCCCATATGTAATACGCAATGTCTGCGGACAACCGCGATGTCCACAGACAAATCAAAAAAATTGAGAGTGGGTAAAGAAAATGTAAATAGTGTGCCACATTTCCCCTTTGAGGTTGGCTTTGAAAAGAGCCTTTTTTAAAAAAAAAAAATGCTTCAGAAACACCTTTTATTTTGTACTTTTTTTCCCCTTATTTTCCTCCAAAAATCTTCACATTACCTTCTCCAAAGCAATCCTTATGTTCCAAAAGAGCATGGCATTTCACATAAAAGATAAAGACATGCCATCTTCTTTAAAATAAACAACATTACAAGAATCAATGTTCTCATTATTACAAAAGAACATGTCAGCTCTAAGCATGAAAACAAACATGCCTCGAATGATTGCACACCTAGCAATATTTTGCTGAGGACAAAAAACAGAACTATTGTCCCATATTGCCCTAGGTACTAAACCAGAAAAAATAACCTTGACATTTGGAAGAACATTCATTACTGCCAGAACCAAGTGCTCCAGATCTTCCAACAAAGTAGGGGCACTGACTTAGCCCAAATGCAAAGCACCACAGTGCAAAACAACTACATGTGGACTGTTCACCCTGCCCATATCTACACAAACTTGTACAGTTCCCTGCACATTGAAACCAGGCACATTGCTCCACACCACCTCCACTCCTTTAACATCAAAATTGTTTGCCACATTCCTGCATTAGCATACTGCTCCAAACCATGCACACACATATCTCCAACCTCCAACACCCTGACATTCTCCACCTCTGCCATCTTCACTACAAAAGCCTCTTTCAACACAAACCACAACCTCAACACCTGATTGGCTGATCCCTACAGTTCTATTTCAATGCCAGATATGTTGAGAAGTCCTGTATGTGGCATGCTCTGTCCGTGGACAGCCGTGGTGTCTGCACAGCGTGTAACACTGGGTCAGCAATTCTACCCTTTCCAATTCACTCTGCACCATTCCCTCATTGGCTACTGTTAAGCAGTCACATAACCATCCACCAATCACATCCAAGAATTCTACATATAACTACCTCATAACAGATCAGCACTTTAGATGTACTATTGATCACTCTCAGTACAATTGGGCTGTGACTGCAAAGGACCTATAGCAACAACTACTATGAGACTCCCCAAGATTTCTACTTGTAGATTCATGCACATCCACAAGCATGAACACAGACTACAGGTATGAATATTTTCTACACAGTACATGTACAGTTCTTCCATGAATGCATATAAACGAGTAACTGCCACTTACCCTGTATAAACTGTAAAATGAACTTACTGTCATTTTTCCCATCTGCTATAATCAAGTGTCACTTGCAAACTGGTCTGCTTTCCAAAATTTTGTTTACACACACAGCTATCTAAAAAAGTGTAATTTCATATTAAAAGATGGGAGAAATAACAGTATATTTATCCAAAAAGGCTTTCTAGTGTGTTATAAAATGACATGCAGCCAGGATGAGTACATGCATCTTCATTCATCCACACAAACAGACAATATCATTAGAAAAGCACCCAGCTGAAACAACACAACTGCCTCTACATCAAATCCTTCTGCTTTTTTCCCCACACCTTCACAAATGCATACATTGCATGCTTTTCTGAACAATTTCTACCATTTACCCTGTAAAAATAGCAAGAAATGCATATGATTATTTCTTCTATCTCCTAACATCCAATAACATAGCCTTAAAAAGCCAAGTGTGCTCTATACGTTTACTATTATACTTACTTGTAAAACATGTTAAACTAACAGATTCTAAGTAAAATACACAGGATGCACATAGGCAAAGGAAAGTACATGTGCATACTATGCTCAGTTATCAGAAAACACTACTACTTCAAAAACCAAAAAAATCAATGTCTAGATTAACAAAAGTGCTATAAACACACATATTCACTAACCTCTTTCTTTTACAATTGCAGACCACTCTCCTGAAAAGCAGCAGCGTCTGAAGTACGAACAAGAACCTAGAAGAAATCGACTCTTTCCATACAAAAAAGGAAGTACAATACTACCATAATGTTCTAACTGTTGCTCAAACACACTAGCATTTTAGTATTGTAGAACAAACATGTTTATTAACCCTCTACCAATTAGATTTAGTATTAGTGCTTCCCCTCACCAGCTGCATACTTCATATTGTCATCTGATGCCCAGTATAGTAACACACAAATTCAAGAATAGCCTTCCCAACTTTCTGTAGCTGCCCATTTCACAATCACAGACCTCCACAAACATCCTTACCATCATACTCAGACACTCATGCACAAAGCACGCATACACTGCACAACAGCCCAACCCACACTTTCTTTTTTTCTCCAACAGACCCCAAAGAATGCCTACCAAAAAGCAGCTCCATAGAAAACAACACGGAAGTAGAGAAAATCAAAATAAAAGTGTCCAAAATAAGCATCTATCTCTAGCGTATTTTTTACAAAATGTTCAAACAAAACAACGAATACAGCCATTAACGAAACAAAATAAGCTTCCAGTACAGAATGTTGCCTCCTCTATCAAAATGTAAAACGAAACAGATGGTGATTAACAAGACTTCAGCTATCACTACTGCTAACAGTGCAACTTTAAATCTTGATGTAGTGGCAAGAAACCATACCAAAAAAATTTTTTTACAAAAAATGTTCTGCCTCTGAGTCCTTCCGAACCTTATAAAAACAGGAGAGAAATCATGCACAACCCTTAAAACCTACTCTAGAAAATTAATCCTAGAAGCTCTCATAGACAGTGCAATCCTTCTCAAAAGGACGTTATTTATTTTAGTTTTAAACAGAATGAAACCACTAACAAAACTAACTACTAAACTACAAAAAAGACTTCTCAATAAACGGAATATCAACAAAAATAGCTTCTTAAACATCTGCGGAGGTGAATGGAGTCACACCATCAGCACAAACCCATATTTTAATGAGGAAGCATATAAACAAAAGCAAACAAACCCAATTGCCATACATAGCAGTGGACGAGGGTATGAAAAACTTAAAAACATCATTATACAACAAGAAACTCTGCTCACATAAATATCCCCAGAAAACTCAATATCACCTCTCCATTCCACTGAACCAAAATGTCCAGTCTACAAATGGCCGTGCACATCAATGTGTAACATTGCCAAAAAATCTTTCAAATCTTTACACCACTTTCTCAATCAGTATGTAAAGAAAAATTAAAAATAAAACTACTACAAAATATGGATTCCTGTCCAGTGTGCAGATACACAGGACTACAAGGACATGCATTAGCATGCATTTTAGGACCTAGTTGCAAAAGCAGCTTCCATCATATCAAAATTATGTCAACACATCATTCAACTATGAGAAATCTGGTCCATAAACTCTACTATGCTAAAAGTCCTGCTTTAGCACTAGCCAATTTAAATAACAATCTTCTACATGGTACAGCCAAATAACTACTCGAAGAAATAGAGCATATTCAGAGAAAAAAATTTGTAAATGAAAGCCACTTACAAAATGCAATAGCTTTAAAACAAACTAGCAACTACTGTACAAATAGCAACCTTCTATTACACACATACAAAAAGAAAAACAAAAGTTTAAAACTACATCCGCTGAAGTACCAAACCATGTGTGTGTATATTTTTCCGCAGAACTTTCTACAAAAGTAGCAAAAAAATGTAGACATAACGTACAAAATAGAAGACAAAGAAGATTCCAAATGGTTCAAATTAGCTCTCTACCTTATAGCAGAAAACAAGTACAAAATTACTGATCCCTTAATACTTTGCAGTTACTGCACTGCAAAACTTGACAACAACCGAACTCCTTCATGTGATATCACAAATAACTTGGAACTATTCCCACTACCAAAACCCTGCAGCAACTCAATTTATATGTGAGCATCAAAATTCAAACAGTGCAACCATTTCAAGCCATAATACACCTTCAAACAAAAACAGCAAAATGACCTCCCTCTGAATTAGTGAAAGGCATTTGTGGCAAGGTAGTTTATCTACCAATAGATCTTAAAGAAAATGTACACACTCAGGGAGTGCAACATCCAATAGATCACTCTTTAATTGTCTTAGTAAATGGTGTACCTACAAAAGACAAAAAGAATTGGCAACAACTCGTGGGCTTACATAAAGTTAGGCCAGTCCTGCAATATCTAAAAGACAACAATGAATACTACAAAGAAAATAATATTGAAGAAAACCTGAGAGAAACCATTTATATAATTTAAGAGTCACCAGAAACTGGTCAATTTCAACTTCTAAATCCTGCTACAGAATCCAATATTTTAGACCATTGTACAAGTCATCCTTTACACTATAAAGACACTATAGATGATGCACTGGAAATATACCAAATGCGACAAGCCAAAGTATCTCCAATCAGCATATGGGAAAAAAGTATTGAAGCACGGGCCTTTGCTCTACTCTTTCCTACTGGAAAAGGAGGAAGGTACAATGATAGACCCACACAGATAACATCATCAGACTATAGGTCTTTACGAATGTATTCCCTCAACCCCAGATTCAGACAAACATGGAATACATATTCCACCTTCTCTTTGGAACTGAACTACTAGCAACTCTATGCTACGGAGTTGCACACACATTAAAATCAGATATCCATTTTCAAAATATGTCAGCTACGCAATTATTACAAAAAGAGCAAGCAAAAGATGAGGTTTTACAGTCAAGTATTACAAATGTTTTAGCAAACATGCGTGGTACAAAATAATACTGGTTCCGACGTCATGGAGATATATGCTGTATGATAAGAAACCTTGGCCCACCCACTTGGTTTGTTACATTAAGTTCTGTAGAATATGCATGGGAAGATTGACGCGATTTCCTACGCATAGCAAACAAAAACAAAACAAACACAGATATAAAAACACCAGGAGAACTCTGCTCTCTAGATCCTGTAAATTTATCAAGATATTTCCATCATTGCTTCATTGCTATGCTACAATTTATTTGCAATAACACTGTTCCTCCCCTCAGAGAAGTGCAACACTTCTTTTTGGAGAAAAGAATAACAAGCCAGAGGAGCACCACACATTCACATGCTATTATGGATTAAAGATGCTCCTAAATTTGGTCAGGACAGTGATGCCATTATTTTGCAGTTCATCCAAAAATATGTCGATTGTGAAATCCCTTCACAAACAACACATAGTGACCTTCATGCACAAATTCTACAATTTCAAAGACGCAAATGTTGTTGCAAATATAAAAACAAATAGAAATACTACACCAAATGCTGCTTTGGATTCCCTAGACCGCTTTGAACAACAGGTCAAGTAAACAACTTCATGTCTTTAGTTAGACATAGGGCCTCATTACACGGATGGCGGTAAGGATTTACCGGTACCGGTAAAATACCGGTACCGGTAAATCCTTACCGCCTTACTACGAGGTCCCTTTGCGGGTTGGGGGATTTAACGCCTGCTTTTTGCAGGCGTTAAAAACCAACCCGCAAAGAGACCCCTGGAGCTAATTACGGTACCGCAATTTGCGGTACCGTAATAAGCGCCTTCCCCATTCCCATTATGCCCTATGGGGCGAAAATGGGAATGGGGAAGGGCAATGGTGGAAGGGGGAATTACCGCCCCGCCAACCTTGGAATGGGGCGGTAATTCCCCTTTCCGCCAAGGCGGTGCTCGTATTTTACCAGCATGAACCATGGCGCTAATAGCGCCATGGTTCTCTGCCATCCGTGTAATGAGGCCCAAAGTGTCAAAGGTAAATCACCTAAGAACACATATCACATGAAAATAACGGAAGAATCAAAATACATCAATGATTACAATGCAATCATTGCCCTCCTACGGAATGCAAACATAGATGTGCAGTACATTGCAGACAATTCCATTGCAGTTGCACGATATGTCACAGCCTACTTAACCAAAGCAGAGAAAACAGAGATTCAGGACCTCTGGGATGATATATCATCTGACAAAACACTATCACAGAAATTGTACAGCTTAGGCATAAAAATGCTCTCTCATAGAGAATGTGGCTTCTATGAAGCTGCAGACCGTTTAACCGGTACTGCCTTGTATGGAAAATCTGACAATATAGTATGGCTAAGTCTTGGTCCTGCTAAATCTAGAAAAAGAGTTCTCAAATCATATGAGGACATAGAAGCAATAGCCAAAAACGATCCCAAAAACCAAGACATTTTGTAAACCAATTTACTAGACACATACTACCCAAACAGGAGTAGCACTTTGGAAACCATGTGTCTCTGCCACGTAGCCAAAAACGTCACATACAAAATAATATTAAACCAGTTGAAAAGAAGTAGCAAATTGTGAAGGCAGCTTAGTGGAACTTACCAAGCACAGCTTAATTAATCATATCAAATTGTCATTAAAATCTCCTCAACATAACGAACTGTATGACATGTCCCTGCTACAAGTTTTTAAACCATGGAGAAAAGAGGAAGAGTCACTGTATATGTATGACTCCTATGTAGATGATTTCAAAGCAAATTAAAGCACTATAACATGTAAACTTTACACAGTACCAAACAATGTTGCACAATGAACCGCAACACAACAAATAACTCCAAGCCCACCTAGAAGTGGACAATCCCGACAGTAGTCAACCTTCTGTAACCGGAAGCCAAGAACCACTTGAACAGCCACTAATAGCAAATGAGGTAGAATTAGCCATGACAGAAGTAGAAAACACCATAAACAAGCTACAGAAGACTTCGCTGTACGGAAATCAAAACTGAACAATGAGCAGCGTAGCATTTTCCAAGAAGTAACAAAACAAATTAAACAAGATGTGCAACATGAAAAAAAACTGTACCTGCCAAGACTACAAACCTATACTGCTATACATCAGTGGTCAAGCTGGCTCGGGCAAAACATTCTTAATCAAAATCATCAGAAAGTTCCTCCAACAATTGACAAACAACAAACTGTCGGCTGTTATAACTGTCCCCACAGGTTTAGCTGCCTGCAACATAGGCAGTGTCACTTTCCACCGATTACTACTCCTTTCAGTAGAACACCAAAACAAATTAGACTGTTACAAACTTTCTACAGAAGCTGCAAAGGAAATACGAAGAGTTTTGAAACAAATGAAAATGCAACTAATAGATGAGGTGAGTATGGTGTCCAACCTAATGTTGGCTTTAATTCACCTCAGATTGCAAGAGGTACTCAAAACGGACTACAACGAGTTATTTGTAGGAAAACACATTATTGTTTTTGGAGATCTTCTTCAATTGACACCAGTGAAAAGTTAACCTTTTTTTAAAACCTTAGGGCACAAACTGTGCCATAAAACTTTTGGCAGCATAGGAAATGCCAATCTTTGGCAACATTTCCAGTACAGAGAATTAACTGAAAACATGTGTTTAAAAAGTATTAGAGTTGGTGTACTATCTCAAGAAGTACAATCAATATTAAAAACCAGGCACATCCATGCACTCTATGGCCATAACTCATGTGCTACTGATGTCATGGAACAGTTAGCACACAATGTCAATTGTATGTCCTTGATGCCAACTCTTGCAAGCTGTTCAAAATTCAATGAAACAATGTTAAAAAAAGAAATACAACCAATAATTGAAATTTGCTCCACAGATAAACTGGACGTACATGATATGACACTATCCATGTGTCAACAAGCCACAACAAGACTAACTACCTTAGAAACGTCTACCTCCAACACAGCTGGTTTGGAGAAAATATTAAAATTATCTTTAAACTGTAGAGTAATGCTTAAACATAACCTTGATGTGGAGCAAGGACTAGTTAATAGACCACTTGGAACAGTTGTTGGCTTTTAAACATAACCACGTGACAACATTCAGTTTGTCAATATTCTCTTTGACAAACTATCAGAAGTTAAAAAGATAGGATGCTCAACAGCCCGCTTCCTTCTTTTCAAAGACATGTATGTATGCAGAGAACAATTTTATCTAACTCTAGCATACACAGTGACATTCACAAATCACAATGGGCCTCATTACGAGGTAGGTGGTAAGGGATTACCGGCACGGGTAAGGACACCATGCCGGTAATCCCTTACCATCCTATTCCGAGGTCCCTTAGCGGGTCCCTTCCTTAACGTCTGGTCTGACCAGGTGTTAAGGATGGGACCCGTTAGGGGACTTCAGAGCTAATAACGGTACCGCAAATTGCGGTACCGTTATTAGCTCCATCCCCATTCCCATTGAGCCCTATCGGGGCTCGAAAAGGAATGGGGAATGGTTCCTGCAATGGGGACTTACTGGGTCCTCCAAGGTTGGAATTACCCGGTAAGTCCCTATTTCGGGAACCCGGACCCGGAATGCGGTAAGGGGTAGTCATGGTGCTAATAGCACCATGGCTACCTCCTAGCTCATAATGAGGCCCAATGTCTTACCCTAGATAAAGCATTGATAGATATTGGTAGCACAGTCTTTAAAGAAGGCATGAGCTATGTAGCCCTATCACGCTTACGTACACTTGACAGACTATTTTAATCAACTTTGATGCAAGTAAAGTAAATGCTGATATTCCTTGCATTCTAGAATACAAAAGACTGTGTTCACTCTACACCCCCAATCTAAAAACCTATCCTGTTCCGCAAAAAGCAAAATGTTGGAAAATAAAACTACTTCAGACTGAAACGATGCAGGATCTCACTGCAATTCTTCCAAAGAAAGTAAAAGAAGCTAATACTTCATCAAGTACCACAACCAAAGAAGAATCTACTGCTCAAAGTAACTCAACTACTTCTTCAAAGAAGCAACACACACTCCAAACAAATGACTTTGACACATAACTGTCAGGTCCATTCAAATTTTCAAATACAACTTCTGCAAATTGCTACACAAATGTAGCAATAAATATTCAATTCCAATTGCCACCAATTATTGACAACATTTACTTACACAGGATAGACCAATTGTGTTTGCAAATGTTAGACCTTCATAGACCAACAACCAACAATCCTGACAACACTTACAGTGTTTCTGGAATAAGGCAAGAGTTAGACTACTGTGCTGGAATGGTGAAATTCACTATAAACTCACAAGAAGGTCCACAAGAATTTCTAATGTACTTACTACAAGTACTGGAAAACAAAAACATACCTATAAATGAAATCTTCCAGATTTCATACATATGGAAACATACATGCACTCTCTGCAGCCATGTGGCACAGGAACAAGTCCCTAATGATCGCTTTGTGTATGTATCCATACCTAACTGTGAACCCATTCCATTTCAGCAACTTGTACAAAATGCACACCATGGCAGATTATGTGTTACCTGCAATTCAGATAATCACTCCAATTTACAAATACAGACACATAGTAAATATGTAATACTAATGCTTTTATGATACAATGCAGATAGTACTAAAAAGAACTGCAAGCTGACTGGATTCACACATGGTTAAGTATCACTTGGTAAGAAAACCTTCACAACAATAGGTATAATCTACCACACAGGAGCCACAACCAATGCAGGTCACTACACTGCATACATAAAATATAAATGTGGAAGGTTTGAATGTAATGATACTACCTTTACTCTAAAACAGAGATTACCAGCAAATCATGTAAACACTTATTTAATATTCTTAAAACCAAAACTTAACAGCTAATCTCTGCATAAACATTAACAAAACTTCAATTTCAAAACTATAAACAGAATACACCAACAGGTATCTAACTGCCCCAAGATTCTGCAACAAGCAAACAGATAAATAAATACCATTAAAATCAAGCAAGAAATATCCAGTTAGAATATGCCAACAGGTATCTAACTGCCCCAAAAAGTCTGCAACAACCCAACAGAGAGATGAATATCATACAAGTAGAAATAAACAATTAGAATACGCATACAGGTATCTAACTGCCCCGAAAATCTGCAACTAGCCAACAGATAGAAAATTAGCAAGAAACAAGAAATAAACACTAAAGCATAGGGTTTGAATGATAGTACCTCTAAAGTACTAAATATGAGGGTCGAAAAAAATACAGCAATGTCTATTATGCAATGCAATAACTCATTATGAACTACCTACACTAACATATGATCTTTATCACATAGATCGAAAAAGAATGTCTGCTCCAATTACCCATGTCATGAAAAAACTGCACGACAACAACAATAAAGTCAACCAGTAAGTATATAATAAATGGACTCACAAACACTGCTGCATAACACACCCATTCAAGCAAACATCTAACCATACACCACAATCCAAAATGTTTACTTCCATGAGTATCTCATGCCGCAGTGCGTGTTACAAACTTTACAATCTTAACTCCATAGCCTAGCCAAAACTTAACATACAGACTCTACAAATGAAACAGTATACAAAGTTTTGAAAACCCTATAAGGAGCCCACATAACACAGTCAAAATGTTTGGTAGCATGGGTGTGTTATGCTGTGCTGGTTGTGGCCAGAGCCTAGAGTCTTGGGTGCTTGGTATAACACACCCATGCTACCAAACATTTTGACTGTTGTATGTGGGCTGCTCATAGGGGATATTCATTACAATCAATGCTCTACCAACAATCCAAAACCAACATCATACTAAAGTAAAATAGCTAGTAGTGCGCCCAGCATTTAGTATGTCTGCGGACAGCCTCGGTGACCGCAGACATTGCAAACACATCAGGGGCACCTGCCACCTAAACAAATACAGCATTTGACCCATCTCTTACTCCCTCACCGTTCCCAAGCACTCCTACACACCGACACACTCCCCGAAAATGTATTTTCCCTCTGCTCGATGCCGCGATGTCTGCGGATCCAAGATGGCAGGCACATTGAAACAATGTGACGCACCTCACCTCAACCCAACCAATCAGCAAACACGTCCCTTGTCTGCGGACATGACGCAAGCTGATGAACCAATCAGTGTCCTGTCCGAGTAGCGAACAGGGAAGTGTGTCCGCGGAGCGGACATAGATATCACTAACTTTTTTTAGACCTACTTTTTGGTCATTTTAAAAATAAACTACTGGACAGATTACTGCAAATTCTACAAAACGACACTTACGGGACCAAGCCGCTGCTCCTGCTACCAATTTGGTGAAAATCCGTCCAGCGGTTTGAGCTATAGGCATGAGAAAATTTCTTTCCACATTCACTCTATGGGAAAAAGAGAAATTGTGGGACCCCCTATAACTTTGCCCCCCCTGAACTAAACCTCACCAAACTTTACAGACTGGGCTACATACTCTGTTTGCAAAGTTTGGTGAGGATTCATCCAGGAGGGGCAAAGTTATAAGCTGCCCAAAAAGTGCTCTTCCTATGAGATGAGGAACTTAACCATAACTACACGGCCACTACTGTGGGCCGTGTAATACATATATCTCCAGTTTCTCTTGGGGTATTTACAGGTTATATGAAAAGGAGGTAACATAAGTTACATGGAAGACACAGACACCCGCTGGCCATCCTCATTCATGCAGTTCAGGCCCCCAACTGACAATCCATGGAACACTCATTCATCACACTCACTCAACATTCCCCTGAGCTGACATCATCCATACACCAACATTCTGTAGGCATACATTCATGGCCAGTGAGACAAACAGGACTAGCTCACTAAATAACACTCTCTTCCAGAGGATATTCGATGTATCAGCAACTTGTTGGCTTTCAGAAAAAGAGTAAAAACTGCTTTGTTCTAGTTCCTCAGTTGAGTCTTTCTTTTGGGTTCAATTTGGTCTAGCGCTTAGATACCACTTGTGTAGTGCCTCACCATATCTCTTGATGTAGGTGCGTGAGCTCGCCAACTAAAAGAATTTAAAAAAGGAGCGACAAATCAAAACAAGAAACATTCATTCTAGCTCACCGGCAGCAGGCATAGAATGTTGTGTGCCATTTTCGTACAACAGCTAATGTGTTAATGTGCACAAGGCAGCCCACATGTGAGAGGAACGCTTCTACTAACATGTGATGCACTAGTGTAAAACACCTGCATTGCTAGGTAATCCAGAATCTCACTCGAATCTCACTCGATTACAATGCAATCATTGCCCTCCTACGGAATGCAAACATAGATGTGCAGTACATTGCAGACAATTCCATTGCAGTTGCACGATATGTCACAGCCTACTTAACCAAAGCAGAGAAAACAGAGATTCAGGACCTCTGGGATGATATATCATCTGACAAAACACTATCACAGAAATTGTACAGCTTAGGCATAAAAATGCTCTCTCATAGAGAATGTGGCTTCTATGAAGCTGCAGACCGTTTAACCGGTACTGCCTTGTATGGAAAATCTGACAATATAGTATGGCTAAGTCTTGGTCCTGCTAAATCTAGAAAAAGAGTTCTCAAATCATATGAGGACATGGAAGCAATAGCCAAAAACGATCCCAAAAACCAAGACATTTTGTAAACCAATTTACTAGACACATACTACCCAAACAGGAGTAGCACTTTGGAAACCATGTGTCTCTACCACGTAGCCAAAAACGTCACATACAAAATAATATTAAACCAGTTGAAAAGAAGTAGCAAATTGTGAAGGCAGCTTAGTGGAACTTACCAAGCACAGCTTAATTAATCATATCAAATTGTCATTCAAATCTCCTCAACATAACGAACTGTATGACATGTCCCTGCTACAAGTTTTTAAACCATGGAGAAAAGAGGAAGAGTCACTGTATATGTATTACTCCTATGTAGATGATTTCAAAGCAAATTAAAGCACTATAACATGTAAACTTTACACAGTACCAAACAATGTTGCACAATGAACCGCAACACAACAAATAACTCCAGGCCCACCTAGAAGTGGACAATCCCGACAGTAGTCAACCTTCTGTAACCGGAAGCCAAGAACCACTTGAACAGCCACTAATAGCAAATGAGGTAGAATTAGCCATGACAGAAGTAGAAAACACCATGTGTCAGTATGAACAAGCTACAGAAGACTTCGCTGTACGGAAATCACAACTGAACAATGAGCAGCGTAGCATTTTCCAAGAAGTAACAAAACAAATTAAACAAGATGTGCAACATGAAAAAAAAAAACTGTACCTGCCAAGACTACAAACCTATACTGCTATACATCAGTGGTCAAGCTGGCTCGGGCAAAACATTCTTAATCAAAATCATCAGAAAGTTCCTCCAACAATTGACAAAAAACAAACTGTCGGCTGTTATAACTGTCCCCACAGGTTTAGCTGCCTGCAACATAGGCAGTGTCACTTTCCACCGATTACTACTCCTTTCAGTAGAACACCAAAACAAATTAGACTGTTACAAACTTTCTACAGAAGCTGCAAAGGAAATACGAAGAGTTTTGAAACAAATGAAAATGCAACTAATAGATGAGGTGAGTATGGTGTCCAACCTAATGTTGGCTTTAATTCACCTCAGATTGCAAGAGGTACTCAAAACGGACTACAACGAGTTATTTGTAGGAAAACACATTATTGTTTTTGGAGATCTTCTTCAATTGACACCAGTGAAAAGTTAACCTTTTTTTAAAACCTTAGGGCACAAACTGTGCCATAAAACTTTTGGCAGCATAGGAAATGCCAATCTTTGGCAACATTTCCAATACAGAGAATTAACTGAAAACATGTGTTTAAAAAGTATTAGAGTTGGTGTACTATCTCAAGAAGTACAATCAATATTAAAAACCAGGCACATCCATGCACTCTATGGCCATAACTCATGTGCTACTGATGTCATGGAACAGTTAGCACACAATGTCAATTGTATGTCCTTGATGCCAACTCTTGCAAGCTGTTCAAAATTCAATGAAACAATGTTAAAAAAAGAAATACAACCAATAATTGAAATTTGCTCCACAGATAAACTGGACGTACATGATATGACACTATCCATGTGTCAACAAGCCACAACAAGACTAACTACCTTAGAAACGTCTACCTCCAACACAGCTGGTTTGGAGAAAATATTAAAATTATCTTTAAACTGTAGAGTAATGCTTAAACATAACCTTGATGTGGAGCAAGGACTAGTTAATAGACCACTTGGAACAGTTGTTGGCTTTTAAACATAACCACGTGACAACATTCAGTTTGTCAATATTCTCTTTGACAAACTATCAGAAGTTAAAAAGATAGGATGCTCAACAGCCCGCTTCCTTCTTTTCAAAGACATGTATGTATGCAGAGAACAATTTTATCTAACTCTAGCATACACAGTGACATTCACAAATCACAATGGGCCTCATTACGAGGTAGGTGGTAAGGGATTACCGGCACGGGTAAGGACACCATGCCGGTAATCCCTTACCATCCTATTCCGAGGTCCCTTAGCGGGTCCCTTCCTTAACGTCTGGTCTGACCAGGTGTTAAGGATGGGACCCGTTAGGGGACTTCAGAGCTAATAACGGTACCGCAAATTGCGGTACCGTTATTAGCTCCATCCCCATTCCCATTGAGCCCTATCGGGGCTCGAAAAGGAATGGGGAATGGTTCCTGCAATGGGGACTTACTGGGTCCTCCAAGGTTGGAATTACCCGGTAAGTCCCTATTTCGGGAACCCAGACCCGGAATGCGGTAAGGGGTAGTCATGGTGCTAATAGCACCATGGCTACCTCCTAGCTCATAATGAGGCCCAATGTCTTACCCTAGATAAAGCATTGATAGAGATTGGTAGCACAGTCTTTAAAGAAGGCATGAGCTATGTAGCACTATCACGCTTACGTACACTTGACAGACTATTTTAATCAACTTTGATGCAAGTAAAGTAAATGCTGATATTCCTTGCATTCTAGAATACAAAAGACTGTGTTCACTCTACACCCCCAATCTAAAAACCTATCCTGTTCCGCAAAAAGCAAAATGTTGGAAAATAAAACTACTTCAGACTGAAACGATGCAGGATCTCACTGCAATTCTTCCAAAGAAAGTAAAAGAAGCTAATACTTCATCAAGTACCACAACCAAAGAAGAATCTACTGCTCAAAGTAACTCAACTACTTCTTCAAAGAAGCAACACACACTCCAAACAAATGACTTTGACACATAACTGTCAGGTCCATTCAAATTTTCAAATACAACTTCTGCAAATTGCTACACAAATGTAGGAATAAATATTCAATTCCAATTGCCACCAATTATTGACAACATTTACTTACACAGGATAGACCAATTGTATTTGCAAATGTTAGACCTTCATAGACCAACAACCAACAATCCTGACAACACTTACAGTGTTTCTGGAATAAGGCAAGAGTTAGACTACTGTGCTGGAATGGTGAAATTCACTATAAACTCACAAGAAGGTCCACAAGAATTTCTAATGTACTTACTACAAGTACTGGAAAACAAAAACATACCTATAAATGAAATCTTCCAGGTTTCATACATATGGAAACATACATGCACTCTCTGCAGCCATGTGGCACAGGAACAAGTCCCTAATGATCGCTTTGTGTATGTATCCATACCTAACTGTGAATCCATTCCATTTCAGCAACTTGTACAAAATGCACACCATGGCAGATTATGTGTTACCTGCAATTCAGATAATCACTCCAATTTACAAATACAGACACATAGTAAATATGTAATACTAATGCTTTTATGATACAATGCAGATAGTACTAAAAAGAACTGCAAGCTGACTGGATTCACACATGGTTAAGTATCACTTGGTAAGAAAACCTTCACAACAATAGGTATAATCTACCACACAGGAGCCACAACCAATGCAGGTCACTACACTGCATACATAAAATATAAATGTGGAAGGTTTGAATGTAATGATACTACCTTTACTCTAAAACAGAGATTACCAGCAAATCATGTAAACACTTATTTAATATTCTTAAAACCAAAACTTAACAGCTAATCTCTGCATAAACATTAACAAAACTTCAATTTCAAAACTATAAACAGAATACACCAACAGGTATCTAACTGCCCCAAGATTCTGCAACAAGCAAACAGATAAATAAATACCATTAAAATCAAGCAAGAAATATCCAGTTAGAATATGCCAACAGGTATCTAACTGCCCCAAAAAGTCTGCAACAACCCAACAGAGAGATGAATAGCATACAAGTAGAAATAAACAATTAGAATACGCATACAGGTATCTAACTGCCCCGAAAATCTGCAACTAGCCAACAGATAGAAAATTAGCAAGAAACAAGAAATAAACACTAAAGCATAGGGTTTGAATGATAGTACCTCTAAAGTACTAAATATGAGGGTCGAAAAAAATACAGCAATGTCTATTATGCAATGCAATAACTCATTATGAACTACCTACACTAACATATGATCTTTATCACATAGATCGAAAAAGAATGTCTGCTCCAATTACCCATGTCATGAACAAACTGCATACAACCACAATAAAGTCAACCAGTAAGTATATAATAAATGGACTCACAAAAACTGCTGCATAACACACCCATTCAAGCAAACATCTAACCATACACCACAATCCAAAATGTTTACTTCCATGAGTATCTCATGCCGCAGTGCGTGTTACAAACTTTACAATCTTAACTCCATAGCCTAGCCAAAACTTCACATACAGACTCTACAAATGAAACAGTATACAAAGTTTTGAAAACCCTATAAGGAGCCCACATACCACAGTCAAAATGTTTGGTAGCATGGGTGTGTTATGCTGTGCTGGTTGTGGCCAGAGCCTAGAGTCTTGGGTGCTTGGTATAACACACCCATGCTACCAAACATTTTGACTGTTGTATGTGGGCTGCTCATAGGGGATATTCATTACAATCAATGCTCTACCAACAATCCAAAACCAACATCATACTAAAGTAAAATAGCTAGTAGTGCGCCCAGCATTTAGTATGTCTGCGGACAGCCTCGGTGACCGCAGACATTGCAAACACATCAGGGGCACCTGCCACCTAAACAAATACAGCATTTGACCCATCTCTTACTCCCTCACCGTTCCCAAGCACTCCTACACACCGACACACTCCCCGAAAATGTATTTTCCCTCTGTTCGATGCCGCAATGTCTGCGGATCCAAGATGGCAGGCACATTGAAACAATGTGACGCACCTCACCTCAACCCAGCCAATCAGCAAACACGTCCCTTGTCTGCGGACATGACGCAAGCTGATGAACCAATCAGTGTCCTGTCCGAGTAGCGAACAGGGAAGTGTGTCCGCGGAGCGGACATAGATATCACTAACTTTTTTTAGACCTACTTTTTGGTCATTTTAAAAATAAACTACTGGACAGATTTCTGCAAATTCTACAAAACGACACTTACGGGACCAAGCCGCTGCTCCTGCTACCAATTTGGTGAAAATCCGTCCAGCGGTTTGAGCTATAGGCATGAGAATTTTTTTTTCCACATTCACTCTATGGGAAAAAGAGAAATTGTGGGACCGCCTATAACTTTGCCCCCCCCTGAACTAAACCTCACCAAACTTTACAGACTGGGCTACATACTCTGTTTGCAAAGTTTGGTGAGGATTCATCCAGGAGGGGCAAAGTTATAAGCTGCCCAAAAAGTGCTCTTCCTATGAGATGAGGAACTTAACCATAACTACACGGCCACTACTGTGGGCCGTGTAATACATATATCTCCAGTTTCTCTTCGGGTATTTACAGGTTATATGAAAAGGAGGTAACATAAGTTACATGGAAGACACAGACACCCGCTGGCCATCCTCATTCATGCAGTTCAGGCCCCCAACTGACAATCCATGGAACACTCATTCATCACACTCACTCAACATTCCCCTGAGCTGACATCATCCATACACCAACATTCTGTAGGCATACATTCATGGCCAGTGAGACAAACAGGACTAGCTCACTAAATAACACTCTCTTCCAGAGGATATTCGATGTATCAGCAACTTGTTGGCTTTCAGAAAAAGAGTAAAAACTGCTTTGTTCTAGTTCCTCAGTTGAGTCTTTCTTTTGGGTTCAATTTGGTCTAGCGCTTAGATACCACTTGTGTAGTGCCTCACCATATCTCTTGATGTAGGTGCGTGAGCTCGCCAACTAAAAGAATTTAAAAAAGGAGCGACAAATCAAAACAAGAAACATTCATTCTAGCTCACCGGCAGCAGGCATAGAATGTTGTGTGCCATTTTCGTACAACAGCTAATGTGTTAATGTGCACAAGGCAGCCCACATGTGAGAGGAACGCTTCTACTAACATGTGATGCACTAGTGTAAAACACCTGCATTGCTAGGTAATCTAGAATCTCACTCGAATCTCACTCGATTACAATGCAATCATTGCCCTCCTACGGAATGCAAACATAGATGTGCAGTACATTGCAGACAATTCCATTGCAGTTGCACGATATGTCACAGCCTACTTAACCAAAGCAGAGAAAACAGAGATTCAGGACCTCTGGGATGATATATCATCTGACAAAACACTATCACAGAAATTGTACAGCTTAGGCATAAAAATGCTCTCTCATAGAGAATGTGGCTTCTATGAAGCTGCAGACCGTTTAACCGGTACTGCCTTGTATGGAAAATCTGACAATATAGTATGGCTAAGTCTTGGTCCTGCTAAATCTAGAAAAAGAGTTCTCAAATCATATGAGGACATGGAAGCAATAGCCAAAAACGATCCCAAAAACCAAGACATTTTGTAAACCAATTTACTAGATACATACTACCCAAACAGGAGTAGCACTTTGGAAACCATGTGTCTCTACCACGTAGCCAAAAACGTCACATACAAAATAATATTAAACCAGTTGAAAAGAAGTAGCAAATTGTGAAGGCAGCTTAGTGGAACTTACCAAGCACAGCTTAATTAATCATATCAAATTGTCATTCAAATCTCCTCAACATAACGAACTGTATGACATGTCCCTGCTACAAGTTTTTAAACCATGGAGAAAAGAGGAAGAGTCACTGTATATGTATGACTCCTATGTAGATGATTTCAAAGCAAATTAAAGCACTATAACATGTAAACTTTACACAGTACCAAACAATGTTGCACAATGAACCGCAACACAACAAATAACTCCAGGCCCACCTAGAAGTGGACAATCCCGACAGTAGTCAACCTTCTGTAACCGGAAGCCAAGAACCACTTGAACAGCCACTAATAGCAAATGAGGTAGAATTAGCCATGACAGAAGTAGAAAACACCATGTGTCAGTATGAACAAGCTACAGAAGACTTCGCTGTACGGAAATCACAACTGAACAATGAGCAGCGTAGCATTTTCCAAGAAGTAACAAAACAAATTAAACAAGATGTGCAACATGAAAAAAAAAACTGTACCTGCCAAGACTACAAACCTATACTGCTATACATCAGTGGTCAAGCTGGCTCGGGCAAAACATTCTTAATCAAAATCATCAGAAAGTTCCTCCAACAATTGACAAAAAACAAACTGTCGGCTGTTATAACTGTCCCCACAGGTTTAGCTGCCTGCAACATAGGCAGTGTCACTTTCCACCGATTACTACTCCTTTCAGTAGAACACCAAAACAAATTAGACTGTTACAAACTTTCTACAGAAGCTGCAAAGGAAATACGAAGAGTTTTGAAACAAATGAAAATGCAACTAATAGATGAGGTGAGTATGGTGTCCAACCTAATGTTGGCTTTAATTCACCTCAGATTGCAAGAGGTACTCAAAACGGACTACAACGAGTTATTTGTAGGAAAACACATTATTGTTTTTGGAGATCTTCTTCAATTGACACCAGTGAAAAGTTAACCTTTTTTTAAAACCTTAGGGCACAAACTGTGCCATAAAACTTTTGGCAGCATAGGAAATGCCAATCTTTGGCAACATTTCCAATACAGAGAATTAACTGAAAACATGTGTTTAAAAAGTATTAGAGTTGGTGTACTATCTCAAGAAGTACAATCAATATTAAAAACCAGGCACATCCATGCACTCTATGGCCATAACTCATGCGCTACTGATGTCATGGAACAGTTAGCACACAATGTCAATTGTATGTCCTTGATGCCAACTCTTGCAAGCTGTTCAAAATTCAATGAAACAATGTTAAAAAAAGAAATACAACCAATAATTGAAATTTGCTCCACAGATAAACTGGACGTACATGATATGACACTATCCATGTGTCAACAAGCCACAACAAGACTAACTACCTTAGAAACGTCTACCTCCAACACAGCTGGTTTGGAGAAAATATTAAAATTATCTTTAAACTGTAGAGTAATGCTTAAACATAACCTTGATGTGGAGCAAGGACTAGTTAATAGACCACTTGGAACAGTTGTTGGCTTTTAAACATAACCACGTGACAACATTCAGTTTGTCAATATTCTCTCTGACAAACTATCAGAAGTTAAAAAGATAGGATGCTCAACAGCCCGCTTCCTTCTTTTCAAAGACATGTATGTATGCAGAGAACAATGTTATCTAACTCTAGCATACACAGTGACATTCACAAATCACAATGGGCCTCATTACGAGGTAGGTGGTAAGGGATTACCGGCACGGGTAAGGACACCATGCCGGTAATCCCTTACCATCCTATTCCGAGGTCCCTTAGCGGGTCCCTTCCTTAACGTCTGGTCTGACCAGGTGTTAAGGATGGGACCCGTTAGGGGACTTCAGAGCTAATAAAGGTACCGCAAATTGCGGTACCGTTATTAGCTCCATCCCCATTCCCATTGAGCCCTATCGGGGCTCGAAAAGGAATGGGGAATGGTTCCTGCAATGGGGACTTACTGGGTCCTCCAAGGTTGGAATTACCCGGTAAATCCCTATTTCGGGAACCCGGACCCGGAATGCGTTAAGGGGTAGTCATGGTGCTAATAGCACCATGGCTACCTCCTAGCTCATAATGAGGCCCAATGTCTTACCCTAGATAAAGCATTGATAGATATTGGTAGCACAGTCTTTAAAGAAGGCATGAGCTATGTAGCACTATCACGCTTACGTACACTTGACAGACTATTTTAATCAACTTTGATGCAAGTAAAATAAATGCTGATATTCCTTGCATTCTAGAATACAAAAGACTGTGTTCACTCTACACCCCCAATCTAAAAACCTATCCTGTTCCGCAAAAAGCAAAATGTTGGAAAATAAAACTACTTCAGACTGAAACGATGCAGGATCTCACTGCAATTCTTCCAAAGAAAGTAAAAAGAGGCTAATAATTCATCAAGTACCACAACCAAAGAAGAATCTACTGCTCAAAGTAACTCAACTACTTCTTCAAAGAAGCAACACACACTCCAAACAAATGACTTTGACACATAACTGTCAGGTCCATTCAAATTTTCAAATACAACTTCTGCAAATTGCTACACAAATGTAGCAATAAATATTCAATTCCAATTGCCACCAATTATTGACAACATTTACTTACACAGGATAGACCAATTGTGTTTGCAAATGTTAGACCTTCATAGACCAACAACCAACAATCCTGACAACACTTACAGTGTTTCTGGAATAAGGCAAGAGTTAGACTACTGTGCTGGAATGGTGAAATTCACTATAAACTCACAAGAAGGTCCACAAGAATTTCTAATGTACTTACTACAAGTACTGGAAAACAAAAACATACCTATAAATGAAATCTTCCAGATTTCATACATATGGAAACATACATGCACTCTCTGCAGCCATGTGGCACAGGAACAAGTCCCTAATGATCGCTTTGTGTATGTATCCATACCTAACTGTGAATCCATTCCATTTCAGCAACTTGTACAAAATGCACACCATGGCAGATTATGTGTTACCTGCAATTCAGATAATCACTCCAATTTACAAATACAGACACATAGTAAATATGTAATACTAATGCTTTTATGATACAATGCAGATAGTACTAAAAAGAACTGCAAGCTGACTGGATTCACACATGGTTAAGTATCACTTGGTAAGAAAACCTTCACAACAATAGGTATAATCTACCACACAGGAGCCACAACCAATGCAGGTCACTACACTGCATGCATAAAATATAAATGTGGATGGTTTGAATGTAATGATACTACCTTTACTCTAAAACAGAGATTACCAGCAAATCATGTAAACACTTATTTAATATTCTTAAAACCAAAACTTAACAGCTAATCTCTGCATAAACATTAACAAAACTTCAATTTCAAAACTATAAACAGAATACACCAACAGGTATCTAACTGCCCCAAGATTCTGCAACAAGCAAACAGATAAATAAATACCATTAAAATCAAGCAAGAAATATCCAGTTAGAATATGCCAACATGTATCTAACTGCCCCAAAAAGTCTGCAACAACCCAACAGAGAGATGAATAGCATACAAGTAGAAATAAACAATTAGAATACGCATACAGGTATCTAACTGCCCCTAAAAATCTGCAACTAGCCAACAGATAGAAAATTAGCAAGAAACAAGAAATAAACACTAAAGCATAGGGTTTGAATGATAGTACCTCTAAAGTACTAAATATGAGGGTCGAAAAAAATACAGCAATGTCTATTATGCAATGCAATAACTCATAATGAACTACCTACACTAACATATGATCTTTATCACTAAGATCGAAAAAGAATGTCTGCTCCAATTACCCATGTCATGAAAAAACTGCATACAACCACAATAAAGTCAACCAGTAAGTATATAATAAATGGACTCACAAACACTGCTGCATAACACACCCATTCAAGCAAACATCTAACCATACACAACAATCCAAAATGTTTACTTCCATGAGTATCTCATGCCGCAGTGCGTGTTACAAACTTTACAATCTTAACTCCATAGCCTAGCCAAAACTTCACATACAGACTCTACAAATGAAACAGTCTACAAAGTTTTGAAAACCCTATAAGGAGCCCACATACCACAGTCAAAATGTTTGGTAGCATGGGTGTGTTATGCTGTGCTGGTTGTGGCCAGAGCCTAGAGTCTTGGGTGCTTGGTATAACACACCCATGCTACCAAACATTTTGACTGTTGTATGTGGGCTGCTCATAGGGGATATTCATTACAATCAATGCTCTACCAACAATCCAAAACCAACATCATACTAAAGTAAAATAGCTAGTAGTGCGCCCAGCATTTAGTATGTCTGCGGACACCCTCGGTGACCGCAGACATTGCAAACACATCAGGGGCACCTGCCACCTAAACAAATACAGCATTTGACCCATCTCTTACTCCCTCACCGTTCCCAAGCACTCCTACACACCGACACACTCCCCGAAAATGTATTTTCCCTCTGTTCGATGCCGCGATGTCTGCGGATCCAAGATGGCAGGCACATTGAAACAATGTGACGCACCTCACCTCAACCCAGCCAATCAGCAAACACGTCCCTTGTCTGCGGACATGACGCAAGCTGATGAACCAATCAGTGTCCTGTCCGTGTAGCGAACAGGGAAGTGTGTCCGCGGAGCGGACATAGATATCACTAACTTTTTTTAGACCTACTTTTTGGTCATTTTAAAAATAAACTACTGGACAGATTTCCGCAAATTCTACAAAACGACACTTACGGGACCAAGCCGCTGCTCCTGCTACCAATTTGGTGAAAATCCGTCCAGCGGTTTGAGCTATAGGCATGAGAATTTTTTTTTCCACATTCACTCTATGGGAAAAAGAGAAATTGTGGGACCGCCTATAACTTTGCCCCCCCCTGAACTAAACCTCACCAAACTTTACAGACTGGGCTACATACTCTGTTTGCAAAGTTTGGTGAGGATTCATCCAGGAGGGGCAAAGTTATAAGCTGCCCAAAAAGTGCTCTTCCTATGAGATGAGGAACTTAACCATAACTACACGGCCACTACTGTGGGCCGTGTAATACATATATCTCCAGTTTCTCTTCGGGTATTTACAGGTTATATGAAAAGGAGGTAACATAAGTTACATGGAAGACACAGACACCCGCTGGCCATCCTCATTCATGCAGTTCAGGCCCCCAACTGACAATCCATGGAACACTCATTCATCACACTCACTCAACATTCCCCTGAGCTGACATCATCCATACACCAACATTCTGTAGGCATACATTCATGGCCAGTGAGACAAACAGGACTAGCTCACTAAATAACACTCTCTTCCAGAGGATATTCGATGTATCAGCAACTTGTTGGCTTTCAGAAAAAGAGTAAAAACTGCTTTGTTCTAGTTCCTCAGTTGAGTCTTTCTTTTGGGTTCAATTTGGTCTAGCGCTTAGATACCACTTGTGTAGTGCCTCACCATATCTCTTGATGTAGGTGCGTGAGCTCGCCAACTAAAAGAATTTAAAAAAGGAGCGACAAATCAAAACAAGAAACATTCATTCTAGCTCACCGGCAGCAGGCATAGAATGTTGTGTGCCATTTTCGTACAACAGCTAATGTGTTAATGTGCGCAAGGCAGCCCACATGTGAGAGGAACGCTTCTACTAACATGTGATGCACTAGTGTAAAACACCTGCATTGCTAGGTAATCCATAATCTCACTCGTGCCGCAACCTATAATCACTAGAGAGCCACGGTCCCAACCTAGCATCAAGTACAGACGTCAGCAAAACAACCCTCCGAACAATGATAAAAAGCCATTTAAAGGCTTCAACGCTCATGGCATTTGACACTGGGAGACAAGTGACAGTTACAGTAGAGCAAGTGCAAGGTTATAGGTGCAGTCCTCACACAAAGAACACACTATGGTTAAGAGGTCACAGGTCATTCAAAAAGGCAGAAATGAAATTATGCAGTCATAGCGTGGAAGGCGCGAGCATGTCAGCAGACTGTGGAGCCTTTCAAGACGTTTCTATGGCAGACCCATTTAAACTGGTGACGGATCACAAACCGTTGAAACTGCTACTCAGTCTTGGTGGAACGGAACCCATATCTCTGAGAGTGAGCAGAATAGTAATACGATTAATGAAGTATAAAGATATCATAGAGCACAAGCATGAACACGATCATCAAGTGGTGGACAGGCTCTCTAGACTTTCAATGTCTATAGAATGCAATGGGAAAGCGGAAGAGTCAATACTAGATGATGTGAGCATGACGAGTGGGCATAAGACTTTGAGAGAGAGACAGAGAGTGGCGAAGCAGGAATATGAGTATCTGCAGCAAGTACCATGTTACATAAGAGACCAATGGCCTACCATGAGGAACCTTTCAGGCATTTATATTCATATGCCCTGGTGGCAGAGAAATGGCCTGTAGAAGGATGCTTATTGAGAAGGAGCAAACACGTCACACTTACGGAAGGAATAAGACAGTAAGTGATGAACAATGCCTGCATAAAACATATTGGGATCAGCACCACCAAAGGGTTGGTGAGAGAGAATTTTCTGGTGGCCGCCTAAGGACAGGGATGTGGAGAGTTTTGTGACAATGTGTGAGTCTGTAAGAAGAATGAGAGAGCACTTGGTCAGAAAATGTCTCTGATGCAGGTGTCAGATACTCCCAAAAGGCCTTGGCAGAAAATGCTTCTGGATATGGACAGTACCGAAATTGCTTAATAGCAAAAGGTTTACACTTATTTCAGTAGATTATAACAATTGGAGGGCAGAGGTTAAATTGGTAAGGAAAGTGGCCACGGTCAAAGTTGTGGCATTTGTTAAGGATGTTTTCTACAGGGAAGGGTCACCAGTGACATTAATAACAGACAATTAATGTCTATAGAGATGGCAATGCTCTTGAAGGATTATGGAGTGGAACATTAAATGACACTTCTCTATCTCTCTGTCAACTGCGGTGATCCCTATTCCCCTTAAACAGGCGACTGTTATTGCTCTACTAAAAATAGCTTCTCTTGATCCTCTGGTGCCTACTAATTTTCATCCCATTTCTCTTCTACCTTTTGCCATGAAACCTTTGGAATCACTCGTTTGCCCGTTGCTCACTACTTTTCTTGAAGATACTTCTTATTTTCACTCTTCTCAATCTGGTTTCCGCCTGGCGCGGGGTATCGAGAGTGTTATGGTCTCCGTCATGGATGGTTTAACTCAGGTCCATGATGAGTGTGGCATTAACTCTCTTTTGTTGCTTGATCTATCTGCCACTTTTGAAAGCGTTGACCATGGAGTCCTGCTGGATCGTCTGGCTGACACCGGCCTCTCGGGCACTGTTCTGGCTTGGTTTACATCTTTTCTTACTGACCGCTGTCAAGCTCTTTTCTTGCCTCCTTTTCTTTCTTCAGTAGTCTCCCTCACCTGTGCTGTCCCTGGTTTATAGTCAAAAAGTCGAAAACATAATGTCGAATAGCAAAAATGTCGAAAAAAAAAATGTCGAATGTAAAAAAGTCGAAAAAACATACATATAATAGGAAAAGTCATAATTTCGAAAAAAAAATGTCGAAAAAAAAATTGAAAACCCAAAACACTCTTTTTTTTTTTTTTTACCCAGATAGTAACATTTATTATGGGGGGGGTCCCCCCCCAACCCCCCCATCCCAAACCCCTACCCCAACCCCCCCCCCTCCTCCCCATCCCCCCCAACCCCCATAGATATACCTTTAATTATTTTAAAAAAATCTTTAATATAATATTAAATAATTAATTAATTATTTAAAAAACCATCCCAAACCCCTATCCCCAACCCCCCCCCATCCTCCCCATCACCCCCACCCCCCATGGAAATACCTTTAATTATTTTTAAAAAAAAGTTTAATAAAATATTTATTATTAACACATAAAATCGAAAAAAGTCGAAAAAATGTCGACATTTTTGTTTTTCGACATTTTTGTTTTTCGACTAAATATTTTCGACATTTTTACTTTCGAATATATTGTATTCGAAATTATGACTGGATACCGCTGTCCCTCAATTGTCTGCTATATCCCTGGTCCTGGCGAATCTTAACGATCAACCGCTGATCAAGCTCAACCAATCCCACTGCTTCCTCTGCTATGCTTATGCAGATGACACACAGATCCTTGTTCGCTTGCACGTGTCCATCCCTAAGTCAGCAGCCAGGTTTCAGTCTTGTCTTGTCGCTGTGGGAGATTGGATGAAGAATAACTGGCTCAAGTTGAACAGGGACAAGACTGAGGTGCTGGTAGTAGGCCCTCCTTCTGCCTCTTCATTCTGGACCACTGATTTCTGGCCTTTGGTCCTCGGTCCCTCCCGTTGCCTGTCACTATGGTTAAAGACCTCTGGGTGAAACTCTCCTCCTCGCTCTCTATGGAGCCCCAGGTCAGCGGGGCCACTTTCTGCTTAGAGTGCTCCGTCTGGTCCTTCCTTTCCTTCCTATGCACCTTTACGGCTGGTGGTTTCTGCACTTGTGTCTTCTTCCATTGATTATTGCAATTCACTTTTTCTTCATGTTCTCCAAAATTCTGCTTCCCGGCTAGCCACGTCCACCCCCAGGTGCTGTCACATCTCTTCCATTTTGTTGTGACTTTGCTGGCTTCCTCTGGTCAAACGCATTCACTTTAAATCTCTATGTCCGGTTCACTGTGCCTTCTATGGTCTGGGAGCTGAATATCTTCAGGCTAAATATTGGCTTTATGTTCTGAGACACGCTCTGTGCTCGGGCCTGCCTTTTGCCTATCCGGCAGTGATATACAGTCGCATTGGTGGCTGTTCCTTCTCTGGGGTGGCTGCCAGATTGTGGAATGCTTTACCACGCTCCCTTAGATCGTCAGTTAATCATGTGGCCTTGTGGGAGGCTTTGAAAACCTTACTCTTCTAGTTGGCTTCTCTGTCCCTTCCGGCTATGTAGCGCCAAGATGCCTTTGGGCGTATGTTGAGCTCTATAACTGTCAATCAAATCAAATCCCCAACTCGATGGATTAGTGGAATGTGTTAATAGGGCAATACAAGAAATGGCAAAGTTAGCAGTTCACTCAGGTCTGGCTGTGATAGCACAAGTGAAGGATATGCTCCAAGTATAATGGTTGAGAGTGAAGAGGGAGGTGCCTTTTTCAAGTCATAAGAAGAAGGGGACCAAGAGACCTCAGATGTCCATCTTGGATTGATGAGGAAACAAAAGTGGTATGCTCTTAAAGTATGTCAATAAATATTGATATACGTATGGTTGTAAAAAAGGATGAAAATACAAAACATAATTTTATTGTAGAAAATTGATAAAAAGTAAGATGATATGAGTGGGAGATAAAGTTAGGGTGCCAGAGATCAAATAGTAGTGACACCAGATACAGCAGTCCCATGATACACAATAATTTGTTTTAGCTCTGTAGTCAGCACGGCTGATGTTGGTGTGCGCAGTGTTTGGAAAGAGTGGTGCTGTAGGGAAGTTCTTCATACCCCAGGAGTCATTTTGGTCCAGTAAAGGGGAATATATGTGTTGTACCATGGAGAGGCAACTCACATTTTTGTGTAGTGATGTTAGCACAGCTGAGCAGATATTGTGATGTTATCACGTCAAGTGATGGGAGGGAGCAAAAGGAGGTGGCCATAGTTGGGGGATATGAATAATGCGACCGTAACATACTTGTTCTCTTGTGATCATTTCAGCAACAAGGCAGAGAGGGTACAATGTATGAAGAGGTACAGGTAGGTGGTAGTGGTTTCAATTGAGTTAGTGAGATAATGTTGGAATAGAGGTAGAGTTGGTTTGGGGTATGTGGGTAGGTGATACATTAGTGGGTGTAGTCACTTGCAAATGGGAAGAGAGTGGGTGGGAGATAGTGAGGTGGCTGGGGGAAAGTGGGGACCTGGCCAGGTTTGGTTAGCTGCTGGTGCAAGCAGGTAGGGGGTAAAAGGGTAAGAGATTACTAGGTGACTGTTCAATTGTGTGGCTGAGTGTATTGCGACTGTGATGACCTGGGTGATTGTTTCGGCAAGGTCAGAGCTTGGAATGGGAAGGTTGTGGTTTAGAAGGGGAGAAACTGGGATAGATGGTGCTGAGTTGAGGGAGAGACAGAGAGGTATATGAGAATGCATAGGATACATATTATTATCCTTGTAAATTGGGGATGGGTTTTGGTTGTTCCAGGATGGTGAGGGATTTGAAAGGTAGACATTGGGGTAAGAGTGAAATATTTAATTGCTGGCTGGCTGAGGGTAGTGGCGGATAGGTCACTGGTCAAAGGGTGACATTGGTGGGCAGTTGGTGAGGTAGACAAGAGGGAGTTTATGAGATTAAGCATGACAATGGTGGGCATGTGTGGTTAACCTAAAGCAGGAATGTAGGTGAAACTCTGAAAGATAGGGGAGGTGACAAGGGCCAGTGTTGGGCATGTGAACGAGAGCTGTTGAAAGTTTGCATGTTGGTGAATTCCGGGAAATGATGTCATATAATTGATGTATTGGGAAGTGAGAGGTTTGAAACATATGTTGAAGGTAGACTAAAGAGGAGGCTGGTAGAAGGGAGAGTTGGAGAAACAGGTGAGCTAGACAGGAGAGTTGTTTTCGGTAACGGAGTGGGTAGCTAAGTGGGTGGGTGAGAGTATGAAGAGATGGATGAAGAGGCGGCATTCGCTGGTGGCAGAAGAAATGTATAGGTTTGGAGCAGATAAGGAGGGAGGGGTTAGCGAAGCAATAGGAGAGTTTGAAAGAGAAGGGCAGGCTGAGATTCGGATTGCAGGATCCAGCAGCTGGGAGATGTGGTGGGATTATGAAGACTTAAATGTTGAGCGCTGTGATGAGTGTGAGTGAGAGTTATGTTGGTTAGGACGTTGGAGGGCGTGTTTGTATAAGGGTAATAAGAGGTGTGAGTAGAAGAGGCGTTTTGAATCCAGTGAATAGTTTGGAAGGCGAGGGGGAGAAGGAGAAACGAGAGAGGGATTAGTGGAGTGAAAGAGGATGACAATGATTGGGTTGAGGCAGGGGTGGGAAGTGAGGAAGGAGGGAGATATGTGGTTGAGTGTTCGGGAGGTATAAGGAAAATAGGATAGGTAGAAGAAAAGCATGGTAATATTGTGGTTTGGAGCAGGAGTGAATGTGATGCGAAGCATGAATGGGGTTACTGGTTACGGGAACATCTAAACTCCTAGGTTGTTTCTGAGACTTTGTGAATTGTGCAACAGGAACACTCTGCTAGGACAATGAATGATGTACTAGGCATTCGTGTCTTCATGTCAGAAGATATGAGTAGCAAGTATTCAGTGACTAATGTAAGTAAGTGGTTTGGCTATTATTAGATGAGTTTTCATTCAGGAACTTGGACCATCTAAAGAGTGCATAGTGGCTTGCACATCTGTTCTCCTAGACAAAGGGAGTAGAAGGTAACCACGTTTTGCACTTTTTGCAGTCTTTGTATAAGTCAGGCTTGTATGCAAATGGTTGATGTAGTCAAGTAAGGAAAAAAACAGAGCTTTGGTTGAATTCATTGTGGGGTATTTGTAGGTATGGTAGCATGTATCGTAGTGTGTGTAGGAGTAAAACTGAATATTTTGCTACCACATTATTATTTTTTGAGTGTTAGTCAGTGTCGGGAGGAAACCCCGGAGTCATACTTGTATAGCAGTCCTAAGACATGAAATAGCAGCTTTTGACCAGGCACATGGCTTGAAGGGGGCAACAATAACCAATGATGGGCAAAATTGGTAAAGTCCGTTCTGTCAGCTGCAGAAACGAAATATGTAAGATTTCTATCTATTTTGTCCCAATCTGCCATTCCACCAACCCTGCATATTGAAAAGAGTGGCGTGAAGTTTCTCTTGCCATCACGCAAACCGAAATGAGCAATGCAAAGTTTCTCGCACCAATGCATGAACCTAGCATGGATCGAAAAGCGACGCACAAAGTTTCATGTGCCACTGCACGAACCTAGCACGAATCTAAAAGTGTGCCACAAAGTTTCTCATACTCCTGCACGAACCTAGCACAGTTTTTAAAAAAAAACATGCAAAGTTTCTTGTGCTGAAACGCAAAACTAGTACAGATCAAAAATAAGCATGCAAACATTTTCTCGTGTTGCTTCGCAAAACTGACATTGATAGTGGAAACCATATGAAGAGTCTCGTGTCGCTGCACGAAACTACCATGGATAAAAATAAAACCTATACAAAGTTTCTAGTGTCACTGTGCAAAACTAGTCACATCTAAAAAGACCTGCACAAGGTTTCTAGTTTCATGAACCTAGCACGGATGAAAAAATTACCCCCATGAAGTTTCTCGTGTCTCTGCATGAATCAAAAAACCCTGGTTTCTTCTGGCATCGTGCAAACCTAGCATGGTTCGGCCAAACCTGCGCAAAGTTTCTTGCGTCACCACACAAATCCAGCATGGATAGAAACAGACCTGTGCAAAGTTTCTCATTGTGCTACATAAAACCAATAAGGCAATGAAACACCACGGTCCGTGCAAAACCACACAAAACCGGTGAAATGTCAGTAACAGAGGAACCATAATGCTGATTTCACAGAACAGGCAGAAGCGGATTCCAGTGCGGATTCAGCATGTTTTGCTTCACGGGTAAGCATTGTGCTCACCCCTAGGCACCATTACTATACCAACTTGATGTGTGTGCAACACCAATGGTTCTTTGAGACATCATCCAAGGCAGAGCACACCAGCATTTTCTTTGAGCATTCTGACACCATGATCCAGAATAAGTGGCCTGTAATACAGAAAAACTAGGACAGTGGGAGGGCAGGGCAAGCAGGGGGATTGCTATGTCCATTCAAGCTTCCCGGAGAGCTGCACATGGCAAAAATGTGTTTTCCCAGTTCATCGACCTATGTGGTCGAAAGCTTTACTGTGTGCTTTGTTTCCCGTGGGTTAGCAAGGTTGTTTAAGGCCTTACTTGCATGCAGTCATATGTAACACATCTTAAATAACACGTGATCATGTTGCTGTAAGCATCCACATATTAGAGACATGCAAATCATACTTAAACATGTATTGAACTACATGCGTGCAATTTGCTCCTGACTCAAGTGCTAGACATTATTTCAATATGATTTTATAGACTTCCAATGTTATAGACACGTGCACAGAGTATCAGAAAACGATATATTATGAACGCTGAAATGTCCATACTTCGGAACATATGCTTTTAAATTAGTCTGAACGCCTTGAAATGGTTCAATACAAACTCTAAAAGAAACTAAAATTACAAATGAGAATATTTTAGAGATACACCGTCGTAGAATAGTCGACATATGACCCCGTCAGATTAGCTGTAAATGAAAGCTTCTAATCAGTTGCCATCTTAAATAACATGCACTACTGATGAGAGGCTTATTGCAACTGTAAGGCGAATGCTAGACATTTTTATTATTGAGCTAAACCTCAAGATAATCCAGGATTAGGAGCTAGATTCCTTTATTGTCAAGCACGTGCTGCCCAGCGAAATGAGTATTTTGTTTTACAGTGAAGTCCTTGCTCGAGTTTAATGTGATCTTATTCGGGATAAATGCAGTACAGTAAAACGCACAATGATTTTGTAGATAACATGTCTTATAAATCACATCTTCCCTGCCAGATACAGATGTCCCCCAGACTCTTACCTTTGTAGTGCCTGCTTATATGTGATTTGTACAAATTGTTCACAAGGCTGTAATTAATCTGTTATGCATTTTCGTATACTTAACAAAGTAAGGTTTCTGAAAAAAGGGTTCGTGAGTATAGAACTTTCAGTTGATAATTGACCACTTCTCAGGTATACCATGACAAGAGGAGGGAACATCAAGGTGCTTCTTCAAATTGTTTTAAGAATGGCCGTGTGTGTGCATAAGACCCCTGGGAATGTTTCTACATTAACGAATGCTTGGCAATAGAAAATGCATTTTCGAACACATTTTGTTCAGGCTAAAAAGACCCCCATATCTAATGCAAGATGCTTTTAGTGGGAAGGAGGTGGGAAGGAGGTGATTCTCTTAAAGCAGTCAGGCATCAGAACTATTGTAGACATCAGGCTATAATCTACAGCACCACCCTGACCCCAGCTGGGTCCATCTTTCCCTCCTTTTAACCCCACCGTTAGTCTTTGTAACCACTGATTTCTTATCCTTTTAATAGTACACATAATATTGCATCAATATGATTGTATCCTGTTACTATTATCCATTTGTGTATAGTGTCTGCTGCATCCTGGCTAAATCTATGCTATGTAGAAGCCAAAACATACATAAATGCATATATACATATATTCATTAAACAACATAGTCTTCCTGTAGATGTCTTGCACTAGACATGCGTTCCGTCCTTAAAAAAAAAAGGGTGCGGAATGGAGTAGCTGGTTGCAGAAAGGTCTACATCACAGAGAGTTGGGCTAGAAGCATTGATCTTCCAGTAAGAATGTTGACACATCACCTGAAGTAAAAATCCCCCTCTTCTCTCCCCTTCAATGAGACTAGCTTTGCTTCTTGTAGGCCCAGTGTACCACCCATTGTTGGTGGTAATCTGGGGCCACTGCCAATTATTGCTTACTGCTACACACTCCTACACTTTATAAGGTGGCACCAATCTGGCCAATCAAAGAAGCCTTACTACACAATCACTTTCTTTCATACATATGATCACATTAGCTCATGAATTTGGCTGTCATTCCACTCGCTACATTTTGAACATTTTTAGCTAAATTGTGGTGAATGATTCTGTGTGGATGGGCCTTGAATAACCTCAACCCAAATAAAGCAAGTTTATTGTACAAAGCTCAGGAAGTGGTTATATGGTGTTGCAGGACAAAACTAACCCAAGTCTCAACAATACCACATCGGTTCACATCTTTTATACAGTTTTGCAACAGTTTAAACACTCCCAAAAACTTTATTGCAGTCCATCCCCCAAACATGTTTGGACACAAACCTCTGGAAAGAAATCCCATCTTTTCCCAATTCTTCCGTTTTCATTGGCCACTCTTATCTAATAGTCATCTTAAGATCATATTCAGAACCAACCTCTCCTTAGGATTCGTCTGTAGTAGGTCATAATGTCAGTACATGGTTAAACATTGGTATTGAAACATAGTTCATTACTGGCAATAACCAGTCTAGGTCCTTTAACTTTAAGTGTGATTGCACATGGTCATCTTACATATTTCAGCAAATACAAGGAAGGCCTGATAAACAGCATCTCCTTTGAACTACTGATTTCAATTTCAACTACCCCAGTCTCCTGGTGCTTCTGAAAACATACAAATGTATGCGACCGCTACTCGAGAACATACAGCCTCTGGTTTCGATCTGTAAAAACAATTTACCGCCGGACACTTTGACTTCAGGTCCCATTTTTATTACCAGTTCAAACAAATGATCAACCCCCTCTATGTGACTTCAATGCAAAAAGCAAGATAACATCTGTTCCCTTGCTGAACTGTTAAATCATAAACCTTGTCCTGTTTGAAATCTTACCTTCTTACTAGACGACTCATTCTTCCTTCCATCATTGAAAGTCGCTGCTACTTAGAATTCATGTGCAGCAGCGAACCGCAAAGGTTAAAGTCACTCATTTACTCATTTTCTAACATCTGAAAACCTGAGAAAGTTAGTTTAAAAGTCAAAATGCATTTTGCAAGAGAGCCCCAATGTTAATGTTCTTTGCAAAGCACACTGTGTGTAGATTGTGTTCATGTTGCATTTGCATTTTTAATAGTGTATCTTTCTACATGCGAGAAGGTCAAATATGTATCAATTCTAAACAACAGTGACACTAAAAGTTACGTATCCCATCCATAATTAACTGCACTCAATACATATGAATGTGCAAAATTTCTCCCAGATCGCTGCCATCCCCCACCATCATTACAGCTCGTGCAGCATGAAACCCTCACTATCATGCGGACCCTTCCTGACCACCACAACATTCCCCCCTTTACTTAATACTTTAACTAACAAATCATAATCATCTTTTTTGGGAACAGCACCACAACAATCTTTTACATTGGTCTCAATATGGGCATACTCCTCCACTGAACAACCCCAACTCATTCACACACCCATCCTGCAATCTACCTGCTGCTCCACACAAGCATGACAATTTGGTGGAGGAAACAAGACAACTTCAGTTTGAGTACCCGTATGGGATGAAGCAGTGGTGGTGCTAGCCTTGGACAGGGTTACCGTCATCATGGCAGAAACTGTTGGTACCTGGGCAGAACAACAACATAGGATAATGTGTCTGAAACAAACATAAATAAGTGAAAAGACAAAAATAGGAATCAGAATCTTTGCAACAAGGCTCAACCAAGGAGGTCCCATAAGAATAAAGAGTCAATCCATGTAATCATTGGTTATCCCAGCCTCAGTTTCCATGATCACTTTCAGTTTATGCAAGGCAGCAATAGTTCTGGTGAGCGTGCCTTTTTCTGTATGATTGGGAGGCACAAATCTGCAGCAGATATTCCCGATTTTCTGGCATACTCCGCCCTCCCTTGCTGTCAAGAGGTCTAGCAAAGTTATGAGCCTCAGTGCTCGTAACTCTTCCTTAATGGCACTAAACGCTAACTCAAAAGCGTTCATGAAGAACAATAGTTCAAACCTAGGTCACCTTGAGCCATTTGGCATTGGCCACTACTTGGGCGCCAGGTGCCAGGAGGGAGGCACAGAAGGTTTTTGTATGGCGAAATAGCTGCTATCTAGCAGGAATGTCTGCTAAAGCCTTTGATCATGCCGCTGAGAAGTAGTTTGATCCTTTCCTGCATTGCAATTGTTCGTGAATTTCGCTGTCAGACATAGGGCCTCATTACGACCCGTGTGGAATGAGTTAACGGGTTCCGCTAATGGATGCAGACCCGTTAACACCATTCCGCACGATTACGAGGTCCCCTCGCAGGACTCGGTAAGGACGCCTGGTAAAACCAGGCGTTATTACTGGGTCCTGCGAGGGGACCAGGGAGCTAACAACGGGCCGGTCGTAATCGGCCCGTTGTTAGCTCCCTCTCCCATGGGAATGGGGAAGGTCTGGGTCCGGGTTCCCAGAGGGAGGAATTACCGGGACCTCCGAACTCAGAATGGCCCGGTAATTCCCCATTCGGACCCGGTTTTGGTGGCAGCCAAACCCGTAATGAGGCCCATAGTCTCTGATTTGTCTATATACAGTGAAATGGACCAGAGGGCCTGTGCTAGACGCCCCACAACAACCTAATGGGAGATCTGGAATTGAACTACTTGCACACTACACAATTCCCTATAAATTTGCAACCTGTTCTTGTAAGATAGGGATAAACCATTTCTCCTGAAGCTCTGCCGCAATTTCATGTTGAGAAGTATGTAACAGGTAATGTAGTTGCTCTAGAGCCAAAAGAAGCAGCTCTACAGGCATTAGTACCTTGCTTGTCACTTCATGTCCCCTAAGGACATCTATGGGTGAGAGAACACATCCTCTTTTTCCACAGCTTCTGTTCTTCTCTAGGGGCTTTCCCTGGCATTGTATTATCTGGAGTACTCGGACTGCAGTGTACATGGATGGTAACTGTCCCTGTTGGGAAACGATTTACATTTTCTGGGAATCTCTGAAAGGAAAATATGTTGCTTTCTTCGCCTCTTTGTCTGCAGCATAATTTCTGAGAGCTATTGAATTAGTGCGGTTAGTATTGGCACCACACTACACTAGACCAATCTCTGCTGGCAAGGTTAACGCTTCAATTAGCTGGGATAGCAGCACAGCATGTTGGACAGGGGACCGGTCAAACCTCCTAAAGCCTCTTCTTTGTCATCTTGATAACGCAGAATGGACGGTGGCAGTAAGTTTATCGGATTGTATTTTCTGCCAGAACTCGGTTTGTAAAATGGCGTCTGTGTTCGTCTCTGTGACTCCTAAACCCAAGGTTGAGCCCTTTGTTCCACTTTTGGCGGGCTCTGTACAGAGACCCTCCAAAGTGGTGCCATTCTGTCTGGGTTACCACAGGGGTGAGGGAGGGGGTTTAGGCACCCTGGACCGAGTTGCCTTGCCAACTCCGGTCGCACTCTGGAGTGATTGGCCCAAGTGGTGAGCCTTCCCGCTCACCACTTAGCATGTGTTGATTGACAGCTAGGCTGAATGAATGGGGGTTTTCTGCATAAAAGCAGGGCTTTTGGGACTGGATCTTCAGAAGTCGCCACAGGACCTAAGAATCCAACGAGGGTAACGCTGAGCCGACCTGCACGACGACACCTCCGTTGGAGCCCTGTGGAACCGACTCACCACTTCCCGACGACAGAGGAGATCTCCCTGCCGGAGAGTCTCTTCCCCTGACTGGTGGGAACAACCAGTCCCCTTTGCTTTTTATTCGCCTCAGGACGCAGTGGTCGAATTGCCCGTGCAGCGCACCCCGGCAACCGGATAGCCACTACCCCTGAACCGCGACCAAAAGGTGGTGCCTTGTGACGGAGCACTCCGCGGCTGGTCTCTTCTTCACCATTGTGAGCCGTGCCTCTTCTGCCCGCTGCTGCTCCGCATCTATAGCATGGCCTAACCGCTGCCACATGGAAGACACTTCCAGTCCTGGGTCCTCCTGCCCTCTGGCCGATGCCTGCACCTCCGATGATGAAGGCCCCGAGCCATCATGGCTCCCACCTTGTTGCTGCTGCTGCTGTGCCTCTGCCTGTGCCCTGGCTCGTGCTGCCTGCACATCCTCCTCCGGTTGGGGTGCAGTTGTTGATGTGGCTACGCCTGCTGGATGTCCAACTCCCACCTGTGGCAGGGATGTGTCCTCCACCAGCCTGGCCGCAGGGTCAGATGCAGCTCCACAGGGTACCCAGGTGATACATGGGTGGGAAGATGGCATGGAGTACGACTGGCACATAGAGGGTTCATTTGAGGAGGGGGTCAGAACAAGGTCCAGCAAATGGAGGCATCCGGCCCTGGTGAGCTGTCCCAGTAGGTCAACGTGGTCAACGAGCCATTCGAGATGACGTGCAGTCTCCTCATGAAAAGACTGCAGGTCACCTCGCATGGCCCGTTGACGCAACGCCATCCCACCCAAGACAGGTTCAACCCGGTCCCGGATAGCCACGTCTGCAGGGAGAGGAAGGCCAGTTCTTGTAAGCGGATCCCCTCCCTGAAAACGGGTCTGGACATAGGCATCCCTGCTGGTACGAGGTGATGCAGTCACAGGATCGGGACAGGATTACACACAGGCACCTCTGCGGTGGCCTGTGCTGCCTCCTGTCCCTGCCCCTGCACTTGACCACTAGCACCAGTGGAATCCCCACCTCCAGACCCCATGTCTGTCCCTTGCACGGCCTCCTCCTCCACCAAACCCCCCACCAACCTGGATGACTCTGTGCCATCTTCCTGCGTCGGACCCTGTGGGGTCTCAGCTGCCCCTTCTGCTGCCGAGGAGTCCAACTCCGACCACCACCTCTTGGACCTTCCCTCGGCAGCTGCGGCCTGGGACATGGCAACGGAGTCCTCACTCACTGACAAGATGACAACCTGGGAGGGGAGCCTGGCCATGCGTCTCCGGCTGGCTGGATGATCCCTGCCGCTGTGCTCCACAGCACCCACTCCGCCCTCTTCTTCAGTTGACACTGCAGACAGGGAGAGATAAAACACAGGCATCAGGGCACTGTACAATGCACTGATACACACATGACAGTTGCACATGAGTGGCATTGTTTAACTACAGACACGGCATCACACTCCACGACACACATGTCATTTTAACTCACACACATGAACATTTCAACAGCAATATTGCACCAGGCAGCACCATCCATACACATACAACAGCATGAACAGCCAAAGGTGAGCCTGACATCACATGAAACACAAGGAGTGCACTAGACATGCACACACGCCACCACACTTACATGCATGTCTACATCTCCTCCAACTGTTGCAGTGATGAGATCGACATACATGTCACATCTGCCATTCATCCTTCTACATATCAGTGTCATGTGCATCCATGTTGCATCACAGTTGCACACTTGTCAGATACACATACATGCACATGTACACAGTGCAGATACATGCATTATGAACCACCATCCATGCCACAACCATGCCAATGTACATACTCAGAAATTCAAACATGTGTGTTCCCACACCAGCATTTGCCCAGCATGCTTACCAACACATACACCATCAATGTGTCTCACAACTGAGAGGACTCACATGTTGTAGCCTCACGCCCATGTTCATACACATCCCTACATGGCCCTACATAAACACATATGCAACCTGCACACTACTGGCACACCACAACACGCACAGCGTACTATCAACATGCATGTGCACTTACTGCTGGACTCTAGACGGGTCTGCCTCTCAAGAATCTGGACCTAGAGCGCTGGGCATATGCATTCCAGGACCCACATTTGATGCTTCGACAGCTGGCCCCGGCGCCCCTTGGCATCCACTGCCTTAGCGAGGCGCCGGGCCTTGTTGAGAGTCCTAGACCTGAAGTCCTCCCAGCGCTTCTTGACATGATGTAAGTCGCGGACTGCCATTCCCTTCGCATTAATGGCAGTCACGATGTCCATCCAGATCCTGGTCCATCCTTCATTGTCGGCGCGTGAACTTCCAAAGAGGGCATCATACTGCCCCAGGACTTGCTCCACCAGGACACCAACTTCGGTGGCAGTGAAGCTGGTGGCACTCTGCCTCTCTGGCTGGGTGTTGTAAGTGCTGCCAGATGGTGTTGTGCCCGACATGGCAACCCCAGAGGCAGGAGTGGGTGAGCAACTGGGTCCTGGGGCTGGGCTGTGGAGCGATGGAATCCCAGTCGGGAGTCTTCGGTTCCAGCAGGGGTGGTCACAGCAACTACACCCCTGGCTGACGTGAAGCAGCAAATGGCAGGGCACGTGGGCAGCAGGCAGTCAGGCAGCAGCCGATGGCAGGTGGGAGCGTGCTCGGGGCTCTGGGGGGCAGTAATTCGGCCTTCTGGGCAGGAGCGTGGTCTTCTGTGTGTTTTCGCGTGGCCAGCTTGATACGGAGTGATTTGGCACGTGAAAAAAATGCACGTCAGCTTGTAATTCGAGGAAAGGGCCATAGCGCGTAAGCGCGTCAGCACACGCACGCGATTTCATTGGACCAAAGGCCCTTAGCGCGTAAGCGCATAAGTTACATTACGTGCGCGGGCGTTTCCCTCATAGCACGTGATGACAGAGCACACGTGAAAAAACTGCACGTCCGAGTGTCATCGTGTGTAATTGGAGGAAAGGGCCCGCGTACATGCGTATCTGACTTGTACGTGTGGGCCGGTTTAAAAGCTACGTGTAGGATGCCATTTCCTTGTACATGCTTTTCGTGGAGAGCGAGTGGGTGAAATCTGTACTTCTTGTCTGTTCACATGCGATTACTTCACAGCGTTTCTATTCTAGTTCGTACTCTCTGTTACCTCTGACAGCTCTTTTCTGATTTTTTGTTGGGCCTGTTTCCTGTCAGGCTGAGATCCTGGTGTCTGCGGAAGCTGCTGAGCCCCCGACAATCCACCCAAAATGTGGCACTCTGAGCTGATACTATAAACTGCTCAGTTTACCTCACTTCCAGGGGAAAGGGGGAAGGGACAAATTAAGAAAACACCAGGCTGGAAGCTATTAACTAGCTGGTTCTTCACCTGTAGTAAAAACATAAACATATATACACCTTGTTATTCATTGAGTACTATACTAACCTAAATTCTCAATATCCTTTACCAAAAAAAGTAAAAACCATACCACGGGAAAAATACACACGCGCTTTATGCAAGTAACGAATATACGCACACACGCTGAAGTCTAAACCGCGGGAAAAATCCACACGCGCTAATCCAAGGAGCGAGTAAACGCACACGTGCTGAGAACCAACCGCGGGTAGAAAAACACACGCGCTAAAGTATCACGTGACACAAAAGAGCTCGCGCTAGATTCTCAAGCGAAGACTTTCACGCGCAGGCTTCTGTTAACGGAAAAACCACGCGCTTGATAGAAAAAACATAGCGTAACAAATAAAAACAAACGATAGCACTACCGTTCTAGTAAATGTCTTCATATGAGCTTGAAAATCAATTTAACTCTTCAACAAGAACATTAGATAAAGAGTTTTGAGTTTTAAAAGAACTTATCTTGTGAAGAGTCTTGGAAACTTATTTTCTTAGGCAACTTGAAATCTTCTTACTCCTGTCCTGTGCCAAAACGAACTCCATAAAGATTCCTGCTTACTTTCCAAAGAAGCCGCTCGACTGCTTGAAACTTGAAACCCCTGAACAAGTTAAGCAGGAGCAGCTTAGTACACAACCTCTCAGCTGGGCAAAGACGATGAAAGGCAGTTTAGAATGTTCACTGTCTTCCCTATAAACAATCACCAGCCAATTAGAATTTAGACTGAGGACCTCCATCTTGGCTTGGGGCATTCTCCATAGACTGCAATGAATGTTAAGGGCAAAATTGGCTGTTTTAAAATTAAACTCCATAAAAACTTCCCAAAACCTTTCTATACTAAATCTCCCCAGACCCAATGTAATTGAGAATATGCCACTGTAACCTGACAGTACCTGACATTTCCTCAGAGTTCACTTCTCCTTTTGTCCTGTCTCCTCAGACAGCGTACAATTCTTCTTTTGGCAGTGGTGTTGCCAACGCGCACACGTGCGTATTTTTCACGTTCATTTTCCAGGCAGACGGTGAGTTCCGCACGTACTTAGCAACTGTGCTTGCCCCGTGTGTCGCGTTCCCCTTCAGCGGTCATTGTAAGCTGCGTGTATTATGTGTATGCTTATTTTTGTGTTTCTGGGTGCCACAGCATAGTGCAGGTTCATTTTTTCACGCACGTGGTCTACAAGGGGTTGCGTGCACGTTTATTTTTAATTTTGGTCTGCCTGTGCGTTGCGTGACCCATCATCTTCCCCAGGGGTCAAAGACAGCCTTGTTAGAGCACTAGGGTACGAATTCCATCTATTATCCTACCCCTTTGACCCCCAATTGCCCAGGTCAATAGTTTACTGCAACTCCCATACGCACAACAACATCAGTGCCATGGTTGGGAAGCGACCAAGCGGTAAGGGAGGCAAAGGTGGCTGACCTTCAAAAGGTGGGCGTGGTGGGTGCTTTAGGGGACGTGGCCGGGATTTGCAGGGTGCCCCTACACCCCCATGTGTGGAGGAACAATCAGGGACACCCATGCCGCCCCCCCCATGGTTGAGGGAAACATGGCTGACACCATCCCAGCTCAGCCCTTGTTGGACCAGCCCATTGTGGCACCTGACCTGGCACAGGATGCCTCCCAGGCTGACTTCCAGGTCAGCAAGTCTAGGCCACGTGTGGCGGTGCAAGTTGTTGTCACCAAGCCACGTGGATCTGGGGCAGCTATGTCATCTGCTGCCCCAAGTATGCAGGGTGGGGAGGCTGCAGGGGCAGCTGCAGCTCCATCCGCCCCAGCTCTGACTCTCCCAGCCAGGACTGTGTCAGTCCAGGTCCATCAAACTGACGTTCCCCCTGCCAACATTACCCTGCAACCAATGCCTGCTTCAAGACCTATGTTCATTGTGCATTCCCACACTCCTACTACCCAGTCCACCGGTGATTCTGCCTCTACTGACCAGAGCAGCGTAAGCCACTCTGGCTGCGCTCCACCTTTAAAGAAGAGGAAGAAGGGTGCCCTGGCATGACAGGCTGAGACCTCAAACACGGCTACACACTCCGGCACGTCAACAAAGCCTTGCTTTAATGACGCAGAACTTGATGCACTTGTGTCCTATGTGTCGGCACATAGCCGCAAAATGTTGGTGACTGCAGGGTGCAAGACCACACCTGGTCAACGTAGGGCACACTGGCAGACCATCGCGGACCGCATAAGTGCCCTTGGATTTGTGAGGCGCAGAGCTGATGATTGCTACAAGCTGTGGAATTACCTGAAACGCAGAGCAAAGAACAAGCTGGCCCCAAATCATGCCGCTGCTCTGGTGACTGGCAGTGGGTCTCCACAAGAGGACAACAAACTCACTGAACATGAGTCTGTTGCTGGGGCCTTCATCACAGAGGAACAGATCCAAGGTGTGGGAGAACTACCTGATTATGATGCATTGTCCGGTGAGTTCCCATGCATGTGTGTGTAATGCATGCGTATGTTGTTTGGGTGACGGGTTCTGATTGAGTGCCAGGTGAGGGTGTGTGTGCCTGGGTGGTATGGGTCACCCATGTGCTTCATCCAAAACATTCAGCAGCCTTGGATTTGGGTGTGACAGTATCCCCTCTGCCCAAAGTAGTAATTTAGCGCAACATTACGGCAGTTGCCCTTGAAGTGGCATCTTGCAACAACATTGTTTGTATTTTTCAGTGTTCGTTCAGGCTGATTGTTTCAATTCTCCCACTTTTGCTACGCATTCCTCAGCCCTATTGTCACATTTGTGACATGCTTCTGTCATTGATGAACAGCACATTGGCCCATATGTGTTACCTTGTTAGGTGAATGATTTGACCATTCAGGCTGATTGAGTATTGGCCTGATCACATACATTTTTGGGGCCTGTTTGAATGTGGATCATGATAGTTGTTTCCTGTCATGTTGAAGTGCCCAACCATTGATGTGTACATCGGCCTGCAATCACTGTATTTTTGTACACTGGATGTGTTGCAGTGTGTGGCACATGCGCATTTTGTCACACTATGTAGCATTTTTCATCTCAAAATGTCCATCTCACATGGATGGCTGACAGTACTCATTCACTGACATATGGATGTACTTGTGGAATGTACCATGGCTATGGTACATGCCATCTGTGTGATGGTATGTGTCATGTATGTGTATTGGACATGCCACTCACAGGCTAATGTGTGATGGCAGTGCTACCCAGCATGCAGCAAATGTGTTGCTCTTCCATCTTGGTGTCATCAGTGTCTGCCTTTTGCCTCCCCTTCCAACTCATTGACAGTGCATGCATGGGAGGGTTATAGTCATGTGGGACATGTGTAAATCATGTACTGGTTCTGTAGCTTGTCAGGCCTATTTGTGTGCTATGGTGCTAATGCCTGTTTCCATTTTTTGTCTTTCATGGTTTTGCAGGGGATGACGCAATTGATGCTGTTGGGGTTGAGGAGATGGTGCAGACCCAGGAGCAATCTCAGGCACGACTGGGCACCAGTGGGGGACGTGGTGTGGTGGTGGGTGAGAACCCAATCTTGCTGCAGACCATTCTATCCAGGGGTGTCTCTGGGTGCACCTCCCCAGACCTCTATTCAGGTGCTGATTCGGATGACGAGACCTATGTGCCATCGCAGGTAAGTGTTTCTGGCAGGGATTCTGTTCTGTCCAACCCACCTGCACCAGGGGTAGAACCCTCTATGGGGATGTCAGTGTTGGTAAGTCCACCTTTGGCGGTTACGGATGCAGGGTCACACTCCACAAGATCTGATCCTGTTCCTGGACCAGCAGATCAGAGGGGGAATGCAGTCCTGCAGCCTCAGGCAGTGCCGGCACAGCAAGGCGCAGATCGCCTTGCCCCAAACAGGTGTGGTGCCCGCCGACGCGGTGGCCGTACGCCACCAGGCAATACCGTATGGGAACAATCCATGTGCGGTATGGCAAGCCAACAGGCAACATCAGTTGAGATGATGGCTCAAGCAATGGAGAGGGTGGCCACTTCCATTGTCCCCCCTGAAAGGCAGATGGAGCAACTACAGCAGGCAACAGACTCCATTTGCCAATCACACAGGGAGGACATGTTGGCATCCAACAGGGACAGACGGGCGGCACTGGAGACTCTACGCCAATTGATATCAATAGAGTGCCAGGGCCACAGGGAAGCCCTGAGGGTAGAACTCCATCACCTCAGGGAGACTCTTGTTGACCTTGAGGCTTCCACTAACTTGAGGACAGAACAGCAGCTGGAGCGGCTCACACGTTCACTCTCAGCTGAGATGCAGGCAACTGCATCTCAATGTTGATGACTGCAGGGTGCAAGACCACACCTGGTCAACGTAGGGCACACTGGCAGACCATCGCGGACCGCATAAGTGCCCTTGGATTTGTGAGGTGCAGAGCTGATGATTGCTACAAGCTGTGGAATTACCTGAAACGCAGAGCAAAGAACAAGCTGGCCCCAAATCATGCCGCTGCTCTGGTGACTGGCAGTGGGTCTCCACAAGAGGACAACAAACTCACTGAACATGAGTCTGTTGCTGGGGCCTTCGTCACAGAGGAACAGATCCAAGGTGTGGGAGAACTACCTGATTATGATGCATTGTCCGGTGAGTTCCCATGCATGTGTGTGTAATGCATGCGTATGTTGTTTGGGTGACGGGTTCTGATTGAGTGCCAGGTGAGGGTGTGTGTGCCTGGGTGGTATGGGTCACCCATGTGCTTCATCCAAAACATTCAGCAGCCTTGGATTTGGGTGTGACAGTATCCCCTCTGCCCAAAGTAGTAATTTAGCGCAACATTACGGCAGTTGCCCTTGAAGTGGCATCTTGCAACAACATTGTTTGTATTTTTCAGTGTTCGTTCAGGCTGATTGTTTCAATTCTCCCACTTTTGCTACGCATTCGTCAGCCCTATTGTCACATTTGTGACATGCTTCTGTCATTGATGAACCCCACATTGGCCCATATGTGTTACCTTGTTAGGTGAATGATTTGACCATTCAGGCTGATTGAGTATTGGCCTGATCACATACATTTTTGGGGCCTGTTTGAATGTGGATCATGATAGTTGTTTCCTGTCATGTTGAAGTGCCCAACCATTGATGTGTACATCGGCCTGCAATCACTGTATTTTTGTACACTGGATGTGTTGCAGTGTGTGGCACATGCGCATTTTGTCACACTATGTAGCATTTTTCATCTCATCATGTCCATCTCACATGGATGGCTGACAGTACTCATTCACTGACATATGGATGTACTTGTGGAATGAACCATGGCTATGGTACATGCCATCTGTGTGATGGTATGTGTCATGTATGTGTATTGGACATGCCACTCACAGGCTAATGTGTGATGGCAGTGCTACCCAGCATGCAGCAAATGTGTTGCTCTTCCATCTTGGTGTCATCAGTGTCTGCCTTTTGCCTCCCCTTCCAACTCATTGACAGTGCATGCATGGGAGGGTTATAGTCATGTGGGACATGTGTAAATCATGTACTGGTTCTGTAGCTTGTCAGGCCTATTTGTGTGCTATGGTGCTAATCCCTGTTTCCATTTTTTGTCTTTCATGGTTTTGCAGGGGATGACGCAATTGATGCTGTTAAGGTTGAGGAGATGGTGCAGACCCAGGAGCAATCTCAGGCACGACTGGGCACCAGTGGGGGACGTGGTGTGGTGGTGGGTGAGAACCCAATCTTGCTGCAGACCATTCTATCCAGGGGTGTCTCTGGGTGCACCTCCCCAGACCTCTATTCAGGTGCTGATTCGGATGACGAGACCTATGTGCCATCGCAGGTAAGTGTTTCTGGCAGGGATTCTGTTCTGTCCAACCCACCTGCACCAGGGGTAGAACCCTCTATGGGGATGTCAGTGTTGGTAAGTCCACCTTTGGCGGTTACGGATGCAGGGTCACACTCCACAAGATCTGATCCTGTTCCTGGACCAGCAGATCAGAGGGGGAATGCAGTCCTGCAGCCTCAGGCAGTGCCGGCACAGCAAGGCGCAGATCGCCTTGCCCCAAACAGGTGTGGTGCCCGCCGACGCGGTGGCCGTACGCCACCAGGCAATACCGTATGGGAACAATCCATGTGCGGTATGGCAAGCCAACAGGCAACATCAGTTGAGATGATGGCTCAAGCAATGGAGAGGGTGGCTACTTCCATTGTCCCCCCTGAAAGGCAGATGGAGCAACTACAGCAGGCAACAGACTCCATTTGCCAATCACACAGGGAGGACATGTTGGCATCCAACAGGGACAGACGGGCGGCACTGGAGACTCTACGCCAATTGATATCAATAGAGTGCCAGGGCCACAGGGAAGCCCTGAGGGTAGAACTCCATCACCTCAGGGAGACTCTTGTTGACCTTGAGGCTTCCACTAACTTGAGGACAGAACAGCAGCTGGAGCGGCTCACACGTTCGCTCTCAGCTGAGATGCAGGCAACTAGGGAAGAGATCCGGGCATCACGTCAGGTGCTGCATGGGGATCTCCGCACTATAATCCTCCAGAACTAGACCTTCCACACCTGCATGCTTTCTGCCATGGAGGACCATACCAGGGCTTTGGGTGGGCTGCCTCCCATAGCACCTCCACCTCCTGTGGCAGCAGCAGAGGGTGATGAGAGCGACAGCAGCAGTTCTCCAACATTGGCATAGCCGTGCAGGCCATGAGCCCATGGAGGTGTTTTTTTTTTTCCAACATCCACACACGTGACTGTTGCTGCGCACCCTGTCCTCGGACCTCCTGGGTGGCCTCCCCCTCCCGCCCCCCTGGCCCCCACATGGGCATTTTTGATTTTTGATTTTTGATTTTTTTTTTTAAAGTGTGTTGCCTTGTGTGGCTCCCGTGGGCATCCACTGTATTCCGGCTGGGCACATGCAGGCTTGTCCTGAGTTTGGGTTAGATGCTTGGGTTCGTGAGACACACACCCCTCCTGCTTCCCGTTTCGATGGGCTTGCAAAGGGTGTGCCCAAGTGACAGTGACTTACACAGTGACGTTGGACTCCCATGAGCTGTGTGGGCAGTCTGTAGTCAATACTGTGTATACATTCCTAGTGGATATTGTTGTTGTATTGTACACTGCATGGTGTATTGATATGTGCTTGTGCATCCATGTCTTCCTCATAATTTGCAGGTTCATTCCTCATGTCTTCACAAAGCCGTCTACTTTGGAGATGGAGTTCATGTTGTAAGCAGTGCACTTACACATTTGCGTGGCAGCAACACTGTACAGTTGGAAGGGGTCGATTAGCTGGCATAATCAGGTTGTAAGACTACCACTACTTTAACTTAGTACTGTCATGTTTTTGCTATGTTTGAGGTTGTGTAGCTGCATTGTATTGTTGGTAAGTATTTGGTCATGTGTGTTGTAAGTTCTACATTATTGGGAGCATATTGTGTGTGGCCAGTTTCGATTAGGGACACTGTACTTTGTGACACTTGTGTCAGGTTTTGGGGATTGCTTTGTTTGCTCTCATATAGCATGACATGCCATGGTGTGTTGGGTGGTGGTGCTGGGGAGGGGTTGGGTGACATGGCACTGTTGTCATGTTGTATTTTGCAAGGGGGTAATGAATTTAGCAGCATAGAAGTGTGTCTATTGATGACACAGCATTGGTGGTGTTTGTGTAGGTAGGGATGCACACAATGTAACACTGCCAGGTGACCAATCTCAGGCTGGTATGGTTGTGACAGTTGACTGTCCCTTATGTCATCATCATTGATTGTCAGATGGTATGTGCCAGGGCTGTGTGCACTCCACAGGGGTGTGATTTTAGGTGAGTAATTAGCCACCAGCTGCGTACGGGCTGCCTCACCAGTGCCCTTTCTCCTCCCAATGCGCAGCGGGCGTGCATGTGGTTGGGGATGTGGGGGCACCACCATGTCCACGGGCAGGCCCCGCGTGTTGTACATTGTGCAGGACACATGCTGCCACTATGATCCTGCACACTACTGGGGTAGCGTATAACAGCTGCCCGCCAGAACAGTCAAGGGAGTGAAAGCGTGACTTGAGCACTCCGAATGTGCGCTCCACTATGCCCCGGGTTGCATTGTGGGCTGTGTTGTATCTTACCTCGGGTGGCGTCGTGGGGTTCCGAATTGGCGTCATCATGTGGGTGCTCAGAGGGTAGGCACTGTCCCCTGGGGAGGTGGTGATGGGTATCATTAGTGGGGTTGTGACATTACTCAGTATCTGACATGCATGCATGTGCTGTGGCATTTATACTCACCGAGCAGCCATGTATCGCAATGCCGCCCAGCTTCTAGGTCCCGGTTTAGGGTTGACATTCTGTAAATGAAACTGTCGTGGGTGGACCCTGGATAGTTGGCATATACTGAGGTGATCATTCCCTTGGCATCACATACTACCTGGACGTTGATGGAATGCCAGTACTTGCGGTTTCTATATATGTGCTCTGATGCCCTGGGGGGACGTAGAGCAACATGGGTGCAATCAATGGCACCTAGGACTTTGGGGAATTGTGCCACCCCGTAGAAATCCTGGACGGAAGCCTGCCTTTCTGCAGGTGTTCTGGGCAGGTATATGTGCCTGCGGACTGATGAGCGTGCAGTCATGATGGCCAAGACTTGGTGTAGGCAGCGTGACTGCGTGGCCTGTGACACCCCCCCCCACTATAGCACTTATCTGCTGAAATGATCCAGTGGCCAAGAAGTGCAGTACATTGAGGACCTTCTCCAGGGGGCTGAGTGCTTGGGAGCACAGGGTGGGTGATGTGAGGTCATTCCCCCACTCACTCACCAGGTCGAGTATTATGTGAGGTGGAAACCTGTACCTCCCATACACCTGGTCATCAGGCATCCCAAAAAGGCTGGTTCTGGGTGTGAACATTCTGGGCCTGACTATCCTCCTCCTCCTCCTGTAGTATCCCATGACCACTGCTGCTAGGAAAGGTACATTCATCCTGGCGTCTGAGCTTGTTTGTTGTTTGCGTGCACTTTTATGCTGCACGGGTCCACGTACGCCTGATTCCTGCTGGAGTACGTGTTTCCGGATTAGCGCGTCTTTTGTGGCGCACGCGTTAGCCCCGTTCGAATCCATGAATACGTGTTTTGAATGTGCGTGTGGGCGTTCTGCGCATTTGCCTCCTGTACTTCTCCCGTGACGCCCACATTTTCACGCATTGTTCCCCATTCCACGTGTCACGCCCTCTGTTCCTCCTACTTTTGTGGCGTGCGCCGCGCTATGTGCGATTTCGCTGTACGCGTAGTGCACACTGTTTGGAGACGTGTGCGCCAGCATGCACCATGCAGAATTTTGCCGCACATCCTGGGATTTACACGCGCACGGACTTCCATGAATCGCTGTGTGCGGGTTTCGCTGAGATGTTCGCACTGGCAATGCGATTCGCATGCTTTTGCACACTTTCGCACGCTTACGCTGAAAATTTCAGCGCACATTAATTCCATGAATCGTCCTGTAAGTATAGTCAAGAGTCGCTAAAACAGGGGCAGTGGAAATTACATTTTTCAATTCCTGAAACTGGTGTGCATCTCATCATTTCTACTAATTTCTTCTGATTATACTCATTTTCTTCATCAAATCCCCTTTTGAACCACAATTTTAAATGCTTTATCATGTGCATATGTTATTTTAAAATTCACCATAGTTGTCATAAAATCATCAGTAGATGTTGTTACCTCAGAAAAAACATCAGAATAAACTATATTTCCACATCCTCCTGCATTAAACCCACCACCCCCCTTTATAAGTCCTAACCATATAAACTTGCTTGACAAATATAAAAATATACCAAATAGAATTCCGCATCCAAGATAAAAAGTTACTGTAGCATAACAAAACTACATAATGCAGAAAAAGTGTGCCCTCAGTGGAAGAAGTAATCTTTGCACAAAACGAAACACAATTATTAAACCCCCAAAATAAAGTCTTACAGAAGGAAATGACAAGGTGTTACTACCATAATACACACATATACATATATACACATTAAATCAACAACTCAGTAATAGAAGTTTAGAAACCCAACTATTACAAAAAGGAAGTGATCCTAAATTATTTTTCCCCTCTTTTTTTTCTTTTTTTTCAATCTTAGTACCAGCATTCACAAAAGCACTCAGATAATATACTCATCGAAGGAGGTGATGTATGGGACACCTGCCAGATATCAGAAAGATGTACCCAATAGTGCAGTTCCTTCACCTTGACCGTGAGTGGCATAGACTACCGTATAAGGTCTGTTGTAGTACAACTCACTCTACCTACGGTCAACATTTTCATATACACCTTCTCTCCTGGAAGGAGCTGGAGTGGTGACGAGCTCACAGAATCTGGTGCAGTGCTATTATCATCCTCCCTTCGTGGTTGTGCAATCTGTCGAGAAAGACACTTTATACACTTTGTTAACTCTGTTAAATATGATTGAAACTCATTCCCTAGAATTGTTGCAGTCCTGTGAGCATTGGATGCACTATGAACAGTGGATAATGGCTTGTGCATATGTCTCCCCATCACTATCTCATGAAGGGAGAAGTTAAGGTCCTTGCAGGGCTGAGTCCTTAAACTGAAAAGGGCCAAAGGAAAGCAATGGACCCAGTTCTTACTAAGTGTCACAGCATAGATACATTTTCTTTCAAGAGGACATTCATCCTTTCAACAACAATGTTTTCCTGGGGATGGTAAATGGAGCACATCTTATGCTTCATCCCTAAAAGAGCTGCAATTTCTTTAAACAGCTCATTAAAGAAGTGAGTGCCATTATCACTTTTAAGAGTTTAGCACACTCTTCATCAAGGAAACACTTTTTTGACCAAAAACATGGCTGCTGGCTTGGCATCAGGATGTGCACATGGACCAGCCGCAATCCAACGGGAGGAAGGACATACCACAACTATGAGATAGCAAAATGTATTGCACCACTCTCGCATAACTGCAAAGTCAATATGGAGATCTCTCAATGGCCAATTGGACGGGGAAGTGTGCCCCTCAATGTTTTTAACGTGTGTTGTGAGAAATCTGAAGGCAGCCTCACTTCTTTCCCTAATATATTCTGCCCCCAGGTGGACAGGGAAGGCGTATCTTTCAGATCCTCACCCTGGAGGTGGATATGCGAGCACGGATCACATGGGAGGAGACTTGGGAGTGGGGATGAGGCACCCTTGGGTGAAACACGGTATCATCCATTTTCCTTTAATAAGTAATCAAATGTCCCCCGGCTTTTACGGGGTATTACCAAATCCCTTCCCTATTTTGTCAGAAAACCATCTCCCAATACATACCACTATGGTACTGATAGAACGAAGAGACCAATTGAAAACATACATCAATCCTTTATTCAATCAGGCATACACAAACACCACTCCAGTACTGGAACAAGGAAGAGGGATGCCGAATACCAGGAACGTTGTGCAATTGAAGAATATGGCCTGTACCTGAGTTCAAAGGGGTGGTATAAATGGGCCGCTCAGGTGAGGCTAAAGAGATCAATTTGGGGATCGCCTGTCGAACGCCTGCAGATGGAGGAGCCAGAGGTGAAGGCAGGGAGATACGTGTCTGAAGCACTGAGGTGCTACAGAGACATTGCAGCAGAAGTAGATTGTGGCTGGTGTTTTCAGAAGGCCTCTGGTGGGAGAGATAGGCTGGCAACCTCCTAGATTCAAGAGGACTCCCTCTCTGTAACCCTAGGTGTCAGAGATCCTGAAAGAGTGGCGTGACGAACCAGGAGCAGTAACAGCAACGAAGAGTAGAGCGACGCGGAGGAGAGCACACGAAGACAGCATACCCAGTGAGACAAGTCCGGTTGAATGACTGTGGGATGCTGTGGTGTAAGCTGTGTGATGAATGCAAGTCAGAGCACTCGTGAGTGAGTGAAGGACAGCATAGGCAATCAGATTGCTCGTCCAAATGTTAAGCACAGAAGATTGATAATTACGATAAACGTGAAGTTTGAAATGAGTGAAAGTATCGGTTTATGAACACCAAACTGTATTGAAATTGGTAATGCCAAGGAAGGGCTAGGAAAACAGTGCATACCAACAAGTTCTGGGTGCTCAGGGATATCTGGCACTGGTAAATATGGAGCCAATTTCACTCCTGTGATTGGTTGATTCATGCCCTTTCACAGCCCACACTTTCCATAGTTGTCAAGTGTGCCGCCCACACAAGTGGCGCAGAGTTTGTCTCTATCAGGAACGAAGCAGCAGATACATCAGCAGAGCTGGCTGCGTACGTGCCAGTAGCATATATCCCTGAGAATCTAGAATTTGTAAACATACAGTTGCAGCTTCCATATACTGCACTTCCTTTTACTGAATTACTTGAGATGCCAGGTGAGGTGCCGCAAGGTGAGAAGTTGTTGTGGCAGAGAAGGGAGTGTGCGCAGTCCCCAAATGATTTAGTGTGGAGACAGACTAGTACAGGAAAGATGGGGATGCCCCAGGATTTGGCTCTAGTGGTGTTAGATCAACTTAATTACATAACCCATGTGTCGAAACATATAATTGCTGCGGACATATAAGAAGATTGGTATGTGCCGAATATTCAGGAATTGTTGACTATGTTTATGTCCAATTGTGTTGTCTGTCAGAGATATAGCAATGGCCAGACAGTAAAAACTTTGAGAGGAACATTGCCTTGCTGTTACGACACCTGGTACCCACAGGGACGCACACCCAGCCGGGTTACTCGCTGGTATGCTTCTCAGCTTTGCCCTGATGTGGTCTGCGGGGAAGGTTCTGCCTTGTGGTAGAATTAGGTGTGCTCTCCATCCTGCCTTCTTTGCAGGGGCGCGTTGACTTTTATGGGCGAGTGCGGTCCAGTTATTTCACTGACGCCGGCACGTTTGATAATGCTCAGGTAGGTCTTATTGCTGTTCTTTAGTTTTGTTGCTATCCTGCATGCCTTTCTTTGTTTAAAATGTCTCTTTTTTTCCCATAGGTATGCAGAGCTTCAGCGCAGCGAACTGGCTTGGTTGAGCCCCACTGGTAAATGATGGCGCATTAAGAGCGCTATGATGCGGTAGGTAAGCGCATTGCGCAGCACTGCAAAGTCTTGCCTTTGCTAACCTGTGTGTTTCCTTCCTTGTAGATCACAGTGTTCTTCAGCGCGAGTGGAATGTACGGAGTGGTGCCAGCCGAGAGGCGACCAGCCAGGCAAGCCTTTTGAGCAGTTCGTTATTTGTAAATGTCTCTACTGCTTTCTGTAATGTTGCCTCTATCTTCCTCTTTCAGGTCATTCTGTCCGGGAGGCGTGCAGATTCGAGGAAGCTGTTTTCAGTAGCTGCGAGTGTTTAAAGATGAAGACTGCAGGCAAGATGGTGCTGCTAATGATGTTCCTTTTGTCTCCTTGCAGGTTCTGCTTCTCCGAGGTTCGAGGGAATAGCTGGACACGGTGAGCATCACGTTGCAAGCTGCAAAGTAACGCAAAGCGTGTTGTCTTGCTCGGGTGTGGTTTAAATAGCCACAACAAAATAGTCCAGGTAAAGTAGTCCCTAGGCTCCCAGGATCTATCTTGTTGTCCAAATCCTTTCTAATCGACGAGATAATATAGCTTGGTTCTAGAGTATTTAGAGTCCAAAATATCTTTGACTTCGAATTCTGGTTCTCCGTCAACCAGTATGGGCTTAGGTGGTGTCCCAATCCGTGTGCCGGGTTGCATTGGTTTCAGGAGGGACACATGGAATACAGGGTGGATGTGTAGATTAGGTGGTAAATCCAGTTTCACGCCTGCTGGGTTGATAATTGCCTAAATGGTATAGGGTCCTAAGAATCTGGGATGAAAGGTCCGGGTTCCCTTGATGGGTACGAATTTAGCGGCTAACCAAACTTTGTCTCCCACTTGATAATCAGGGGCCTTTTTCCAGTGTTGGTCGGCAAATCTCTTTTGTTTTTCTTTGGCATGAATAAGGTGTTCCTTTGCCCTTTTGAAAGCCTGAGTAATGGTTGTATGTAGAGTCTTTACCGCTGGCATTTCCAAGCTGGCTGGAAGGTCTAGTTTAGAGGTACATGGATGTCTGCCATAAAGGGTATAGAAGAGCGTTTGTCCCGTGCTTGAATGCAAAGAATTGTTATATGCATATTCGGCTATCCATAGTAGGTCTTTCCAATTCCATTGTTCGTGGTGCAGCATGCACCGTAAATATTGCTCGAGTGTCTGATTGGTTCTCTCGGCTTGGCCGTCCGTTTGGGGATGGTGACTGGTAGACAGCTGAACGTCGATCTGCGCCATTGCACAGCATTTTTTCAGAAGTTGGAAACAAACTGGCTGCCTCGATCAGAGACCAGAACCGAAGAGAAGCCATGTAGCTTAATCACGCCCTCCAGGAACACTTTTGCTAAAGTGGCTGCATCTGGGAGGCCTGTGAGAAGAATAAAATGGGCCATCTTCGAGAATAAGTCCACAACTACAAGGATGGAGTTGAACCCTTGGCTTGGAGGTAGATCAGTGATGAAGTCAAGGGAAAGAGTGTGCCATGGAACTGGAGGAATGTCCAATGGTTGTAGGAGACCAGATGGTTAGTTGTTTCTGTGATTTATTTTGTGCGCAGACACCACAGGACTGAATATACTGAATGATGTCCTTACACCAGGTAGGCCACCAAAAGTTCTCTTTCACCTTAGCTAGGGTTTTTGCGATCCCAGGATGCCCTTCGATCAGTGAATCGTGATAGTTTGAAATAATATGCTGTTGTAATTACTTCTTGGGTACATATAGGCGATCCCTAAAAAAGGGTAGATGGTCCTTGATGGTATATTGTTCTCCTTGAGTTTGCCATGCGAGGTAGGCATCAGGATTCATTATCCGTTGGATTTCTTTTCGTAGTTCTGCTTGTGTTAAGGCTGTCGTGATACCCAAGAGTTTGCCTTCAGGTATAATAGGTACTGGGTCTGGAGTTGTATATAATATTTCATCTATGCCCATGCGAGATAAGGCATCTGCCTTTCCCTTTCTGACTCCTGGTCGAAATGTGATTACCTAATCATATTCAGCGAAGAAAAGGGCACACCGTAATTGGTGTGAGGACTGGGCCTTGGCTGTTTTGAGATATTGCAGGTTTCGGTGGTCTGTGATGACTGTAATGGTGTGTCTGGCCCCCAGAAGGTAGTGCCTCCAGGCTTTAAAGGCTGATTTGATAGCCAGGATTTCCTTGTCCGTGATTGCATAATTAATCTCTGGAGGTGAGAACTTTTTCGACCAGAAGGACACAGGATGTAGCTGGCCGGTTTCCGGGTCTCTCTGTGAAAGGACAGCCACTATTGCGAGACTGGACGCATCAGTTTCAACGACATAAGGGAGATCTGGATGAGGATGTCACAGGATTGGAGCAGAGGTAAACCTTTGTTTAAGTTCCTGAAAGGCTTCTTCTGCTTCTTCGGGCCAAGCAAACTTTTTATTGTTTTTTCGTAATAGTACTGTGATTGGGTGCACAACCTGAGAGAAGTCTGGGATGAACCGGCGGTAAAAGTTCACAAAGCCCAGCATGCTTTGTACCCCTTTCAGAGACGTCGGTGAAGGCCATTTCAGAATGGCATCTACCTTGTGCACGCCCATTCTGATGCCTCCTGGAGTAAGGATAAAACCAAGAAATTCTACTTCGGTGACGTGAAAAAAGCATTTTTCAAGCATTGCAAACAAGCGATTTTGACAGAGCTTGGTGAGGCCTAAACGAACCTGCTTGACCTGATCTTGTTCCGAGGATGAGTATACTAAGATGTCGTCTAGGTACACTAAGGCGCACACATCAATTAACTCCCTTAAGACGTCATTCATGAAATACTGGAATGGCGCAGGAGCGTTGCATAACCCAAAGGGCATGACTTGATATTCAAACAAGCCGTACTTAGTACGGAAGGCGGTTTTCCATTCATCTCCTTTTCTGACTCAGACCATGTGGTACGCTCCTCGAAGGTCCAATTTGGTATAAATCTGGGCATCTTTAACTTGGTCTAGCATCTCAGGGATAAGTGGCAAGGGGTAGCGGTTCTTCACGGTGATCTGGTTCAATGCGCGGTAGTCAATACAGGTTCTCAAGTCTCCTTCCTTTTTCGGTATGAAGAACAAAGGACTGGCTTTGGGGGACTTCGAAGGACGGATACATCAGTTTGCAAGGTACTGGTCTAAATAGGATTTCAAGTGAAGGTTTTCTGGTTCTGTGAGAGCGTAGACCCTGCCGCAAGGGATTTGTGCACCAGGAACAAGGTCGATCTGACAGTCATAGGGCCTGTGTGGCGGCAATGTATTGGCTTGGTCCTTTCGGAAAACATCCTGGAAATCATGGTGTTCACTTGGCAAGGTATTAGTTGCTCCCAGGGTTGATACTGTCGCTCCGGGAGTCATGGGGATACAGACATCGGGTTTCTTCTCTTGGTAATAGCAGGCAGGGGAGCAGTCACCGGGGAAGGTTAATTTTCGTGCCCGCCACTCTCTCAAAGGGTTGTGAGCAACCAACCATGGCATCCCTAGTATTAGCCTGAACTGAGGTGCCTTGATGAGATCAAATGAAATAGACTCCCGATGTCCGTCCTGGCACAGCAAGGTTACCCTGGCTGTTCACTGGGTTACTGGTCCGGAAGCGATTTCAGTCCCATCCACGGTGGTTACCTTGTCCATAGTTGGCTTAGAACACAAAGGAAGCCCCATCTCTGCTGCCAGTTCTTGAACAATATAATTTCCAACTGCTCTGCTATCGATGTATGCTTCAACGGCATGCATTTTTGACGACTGTTGGTGGTTAATTAAGATCACTGGTATTGCAAAGTGCGAAGTCAGCAACTCTTTCTTCTCACTCAACAAACTGACCTCTACGTTTGTCGAGCTTGGTAGTTTTCCGATTCCTTAGCTTCATCCTTCTCTGTGGCCCCGACTGTTCGTCTTGGGGGTTTTACTGGACAGTCCTTCAGGAAATGTCCTGGTTTCCCACAATACAAACAAAGCAGTTTTTGTCTTCTTTTGTCCCGCTCTTGTTTTGTTAATGGAGGCTGTATCCCTCCAATCTGTATGGGTTCTACAGCATTTTCAGGTACACGGGGTGTGTTTTCCCTTGGTCGAACATACTCGGTCCGAGGGTCCGTCTTAGACCGGTCTGCCTTTCGGTCCTGCAACCGGCGGTCTAGCTGCACGACCAAATTTATGAATTCTGCACAGTCTCTGGGTGGATTAACCACCTGGGCTAAGACGTCCTTTAATTCGCCTCGTAAGCCTCGATGGAATAACGTGGTTCTTTTGTTTTCTGGCCACCTAGCTTCGGGAACCAGTCTGTTGAAGGTAGCAATGTACTTTAAAAAGTCGTGATTCCCCTGTTGGAGGGACAAGAGTTCATTGTCTACTGCTTGTTCCTGGGTATGGCAAGCAAAACGTTTTTCCATTTCTCTGTGGAACCCCCCAAAGTCATGTAATAGAGGATCGTCATGGGTTACTAATGGCACTGACCAATCTGCTGCACTACCACTCAGGTATGATAAAACAAAAGCTACCTGAGCTTGGTCATTTGGAAATGCTCCAGGCCTGCAAAGAAAATGAAGGCGGCACTGATTGATGAATGCTGCATACTTCCGTGGGTCACCTGAGAACCTTTATGGTGGTGCCAGGGGCACTGTTCCAGGTAACATGATCTGTACCGGAGTGGGTGGTATGGTGGGGTTTTTCATCATTGGATTGCTTCCAGGTAGAGGCGTCTGTCCTGCCTGTGATTGCAAGTATTGCCTGCTAATCTCTTCAGTGCGTTCTTTGGTCACTATTAGGTCTCTCCGGAGGGCATTAGTCTCTTGTCGGGGAGAATGAACATCAGCACAAAGCTCTCCTAGTAATTGGGCCAATTGGTCCATTTCTGATGTCTCCATGGCGCCCAGGTGGATTTTTTATGGTAGGCTTCGCGTTCTGTTGCACTCACCTGGTATCCACAGGGACGCACCCAACCGGGTTACTCTCTGGTATGCTTCTCAGCTTTGCCCTGATGTGGTCTGCGGGGAAGGTTCTGCCTTGTGGTAGAATTAGGCATGCTCTCTGCCCTGCCTTCTTTGCAGGGGCGCGTTGACTTTCATGGGCGAGTGCGGTCCAGTTACTTCAATGACGCCGGCCCGTTTGATATTGTTCAGGTAGGTCTTATTGCTGTTCTTTAGTTTTGTTGCTATCCTGCATGCCTTTCTTTGTTTAAAATGTCTCTTTTTTCGCCCTTAGGTATGCGGAGCTTCAGCGCGGCGAACTGGGTTGGTTGAGCCCCGCTGGTAAATGATGGCGCATTAAGAACGCTATGATGCGGTAGGTAAGCGCTATGCGCAGCGCTGCAAAGTCTTGCCTTTGCTAACCTGTGTTTTCCTTCCTTGTAGGTCGCGGTGTTCTTCAGCGCGAGTGGAATGTCCGGAGTGGTGCCAGCCGAGAGGCGACCAGCCAGGCAAGCCTTTTGAGCCCTTGGTAATTTGTAAATGTCTCTACTGCTTTCTTTAATGTTGCCTCTATCTTCCTCTTTCAGGTTGTTCTGTCCGGGAGGCGTGCAGATTCGAGGAAGCTGTTTTCAGTAGCTGCGAGTGTTTAAAGATGAAGACTGCAGGCAAGATGGTGCTGCTAATGATGTTCCTTTTGTCTCCTTGCAGGTTCTGCTTCTCCGAGGTTCGAGGGAATAGCTGGACACGGTGAGCATCACGTTGCAAGCTGCAAAGTAACGCAAAGCGTGTTGTCTTGCTCGGGTGTGGTTTAAATAGCCACAACAAAATAGTACAGGTAAAGTATTCCCTAGGCTCCCAGGATCTATCTTGTTGTCCAAATCCTTTCTAATCAACGAGATAATATAGCTTGGTTCTAGAGTATTTAGAGTCCAAAATATCTTTGTCTTCGAATTCTGGTTCTCCGTCAACCAGTATGGGCTTAGGTGGTGTCCCAATCCGTGTGCCGGGTTGCATTGGTTTCAGGAGGGACACATGGAATACAGGGTGGATGTGTAGATTAGGTGGTAAATCCAGTTTCACGCCTGCTGGGTTGATAATTGCCGAAATGGTATAGGGTCCTAAGAATCTGGGATGAAAGGTCCGGGTTCCCTTGATGGGTACGAATTTAGCGGCTAACCAAACTTTGTCTCCCACTTGATAATCAGGGGCCTTTTTCCAGTGTTGGTCGGCAAATCTCTTTTGTTTTTCTTTGGCATGAATAAGGTGTTCCTTTGCCCTTTTGAAAGCCTGAGTAATGGTTGTATGTAGAGTCTTTACCGCTGGCATTTCCAAGCTGGCTGGAAGGTCTAGTTCAGAGGTACATGGATGTCTGCCATAAAGGGTATAGAAGAGCGTTTGTCCCGTGCTTGAATGCAAAGAATTGTTATATGCATATTCGGCTATCCATAGTAGGTCTTTCCAATTCCATTGTTCGTGGTGCAGCATGCACCGTAAATATTGCTCGAGTGTCTGATTGGTTCTCTCGGCTTGGCCGTCCGTTTGGGGATGGTGACTGGTAGACAGCTGAACGTCGATCTGCGCCATTGCACAGCATTTTTTCAGAAGTTGGAAACAAACTGGCTGCCTCGATCAGAGACCAGAACCGAAGAGAAGCCATGTAGCTTAATCACGCCCTCCAGGAACACTTTTGCTAAAGTGGCTGCATCTGGGAGGCCTGTGAGAAGAATAAAATGGGCCATCTTCGAGAATAAGTCCACAACTACAAGGATGGAGTTGAACCCTTGGCTTGGAGGTAGATCAGTGATGAAGTCAAGGGAAAGAGTGTGCCATGGAACTGGAGGAATGTCCAATGGTTGTAGGAGACCAGATGGTTAGTTGTTTCTGTGATTTATTTTGTGCGCAGACACCACAGGACGGAATATACTGAATGATGTCCTTACACCAGGTAGGCCACCAAAAGTTCTCTTTCACCTTAGCTAGGGTTTTTGCGATCCCAGGATGCCCTTCGATCAGTGAATCGTGATAGTTTGAAATAATATGCTGTTGTAATTACTTCTTGGGTACATATCGGCGATCCCTAAAAAAGGGTAGATGGTCCTTGATGGTATATTGTTCTCCTTGAGTTTGCCATGCGAGGTAGGCATCAGGATTCATTATCCGTTGGATTTCTTTTCGTAGTTCTGCTTGTGTTAAGGCTGTCGTGATACCCAAGAGTTTGCCTTCAGGTATAATAGGTACTGGGTCTGGAGTTGTATATAATATTTCATCTATGCCCATGCGAGATAAGGCATCCGCCTTTCCCTTTCTGACTCCTGGTCGAAATGTGATTACCTAATCATATTCAGCGAAGAAAAGGGCACACCGTAATTGGTGTGAGGACTGGGCCTTGGCTGTTTTGAGATATTGCAGGTTTCGGTGGTCTGTGATGACTGTAATGGTGTGTCTGGCCCCCAGAAGGTAGTGCCTCCAGGCTTTAAAGGCTGATTTGATAGCCAGGATTTCCTTGTCCGTGATTGCATAATTAATCTCTGGAGGTGAGAACTTTTTCTACCAGAAGGACACAGGATGTAGCTGGCCGGTTTCCGGGTCTCTCTGTGAAAGGACAGCCACTATTGCGAGACTGGACGCATCAGTTTCAACGACATAAGGGAGATCTGGATGAGGATGTCACAGGATTGGAGCAGAGGTAAACCTTTGTTTAAGTTCCTGAAAGGCTTCTTCTGCTTCTTCGGGCCAAGCAAACTTTTTATTGTTTTTTCGTAATAGTACTGTGATTGGGTGCACAACCTGAGAGAAGTCTGGGATGAACCGGCGGTAAAAGTTCACAAAGCCCAGCATGCTTTGTACCCCTTTCAGAGACGTCGGTGAAGGCCATTTCAGAATGGCATCTACCTTGTGCACGCCCATTCTGATGCCTCCTGGAGTAAGGATAAAACCAAGAAATTCTACTTCGGTGACGTGAAAAAAGCATTTTTCAAGCTTTGCAAACAAGCGAATTTGACAGAGCTTGGTGAGGCCTAAACGAACCTGCTTGACCTGATCTTGTTCCGAGGATGAGTATACTAAGATGTCGTCTAGGTACACTAAGGCACCCACATAAATTAACTCCGTTAAGACGTCATTCATGAAATACTGGAATGGCGCAGGAGCGTTGCATAACCCAAAAGGCATGACTTGATATTCAAACAAGCCGTACTTAGTACGGAAGGCGGTTTTCCATTCATCTCCTTTTCTGACTCAGACCATGTGGTACGCTCCTCGAAGGTCCAATTTGGTATAAATCTGGGCATCTTTAACTTGGTCTAGCATCTCAGGGATAAGTGGCAAGGGGTAGCGGTTCTTCACGGTGATCTGGTTCAATGCGCGGTAGTCAATACAGGTTCTCAAGTCTCCTTCCTTTTTCGGTATGAAGAACAAAGGACTGGCTTTGGGGGACTTCGAAGGACGGATACATCAGTTTGCAAGGTACTGGTCTAAATAGGATTTCAAATGAAGGTTTTCTGGTTCTGTGAGAGCGTAGACCCTGCCGCAAGGGATTTGTGCACCAGGAACAAGGTCGATCTGACAGTCATAGGGCCTGTGTGGCGGCAATGTATTGGCTTGGTCCTTTCGGAAAACATCCTGGAAATCATGGTGTTCACTTGGCAAGGTATTAGTTGCTCCCAGGGTTGATACTGTCGCTCCGGGAGTCATGGGGATACAGACATCGGGTTTCTCCTCTTGGTAATAGCAGGCAGGGGAGCAGTCACCGGGGAAGGTTAATTTTCGTGCCCGCCACTCTCTCAAAGGGTTGTGAGCAACCAACCATGGCATCCCTAGTATTAGCCTGAACTGAGGTGCCTTGATGAGATCAAATGAAATAGACTCCCGATGTCCGTCCTGGCACAGCAAGGTTACCCTGGCTGTTCACTGGGTTACTGGTCCGGAAGCGATTTCAGTCCCATCCACGGTGGTTACCTTGTCCATAGTTGGCTTAGAACACAAAGGAAGCCCCATCTCTGCTGCCAGTTCTTGAACAATATAATTTCCAACTGCTCTGCTATCGATGTATGCTTCAACGGCATGCATTTTTGACGACTGTTGGTGGTTAATTAAGATCACTGGTATTGCAAAGTGCGAAGTCAGCAACTCTTTCTTCTCACTCAACAAACTGACCTCTACGTTTGTCGAGCTTGGTAGTTTTCCGATTCCTTAGCTTCATCCTTCTCTGTGGCCCCGACTGTTCGTCTTGGGGGTTTTACTGGACAGTCCTTCAGGAAATGTCCTGGTTTCCCACAATACAAACAAAGCAGTTTTTGTCTTCTTTTGTCCCGCTCTTGTTTTGTTAATGGAGGCTGTATCCCTCCAATCTGTATGGGTTCTACAGCATTTTCAGGTACACGGGGTGTGTTTTCCCTTGGTCGAACATACTCGGTCCGAGGGTCCGTCTTAGACCGGTCTGCCTTTCGGTCCTGCAACCGGCGGTCTAGCTGCACGACCAAATTTATGAATTCTGCACAGTCTCTGGGTGGATTAACCACCTGGGCTAAGACGTCCTTTAATTCGCCTCGTAAGCCCCGATGGAATAACGTGGTTCTTTTGTTTTCTGGCCACCTAGCTTCGGGAACCAGTCTGTTGAAGGTAGCAATGTACTTTAAAAAGTCGTGATTCCCCTGTTGGAGGGACAAGAGTTCATTGTCTACTGCTTGTTCCTGGGTATGGCAAGCAAAACGTTTTTCCATTTCTCTGTGGAACCCCCCAAAGTCATGTAATAGAGGATCGTCATGGGTTACCAATGGCACTGACCAATCTGCTGCACTACCACTCAGGTATGATAAAACAAAAGCTACCTGAGCTTGGTCGTTTGGAAATGCTCCAGGCCTGCAAAGAAAATGAAGGCGGCACTGATTGATGAATGCTGCATACTTCCGTGGGTCACCTGAGAACCTTTATGGTGGTGCCAGGGGCACTGTTCCAGGTAACATGATCTGTACCGGAGTGGGTGGTATGGTGGGGTTTTTCATCATTGGATTGCTTCCAGGTAGAGGCGTCTGTCCTGCCTGTGATTGCAAGTATTGCCTGCTAATCTCTTCAGTGCGTTCTTTGGTCACTATTAGGTCTCTCCGGAGGGCATTAGTCTCTTGTCGGGGAGAATGAACATCAGCACAAAGCTCTCCTAGTAATTGGGCCAATTGGTCCATTTCTGATGTCTCCATGGCGCCCAGGTGGATTTTTTATGGTAGACTTCGCGTTCTGTTGCACTCACCTGGTATCCACAGGGACGCACCCAACCGGGTTACTCTCTGGTATGCTTCTCAGCTTTGCCCTGATGTGGTCTGCGGGGAAGGTTCTGCCTTGTGGTAGAATTAGGCATGCTCTCTGCCCTGCCTTCTTTGCAGGGGCGCTTTGACTTTCATGGGCGAGTGCGGTCCAGTTACTTCAATGACGCCGGCCCGTTTGATATTGTTCAGGTAGGTCTTATTGCTGTTCTTTAGTTTTGTTGCTATCCTGCATGCCTTTCTTTGTTTAAAATGTCTCTTTTTTCGCCCTTAGGTATGCAGAGCTTCAGCGCGGCGAACTGGCTTGGTTGAGCCCCGCTGGTAAATGATGGCGCATTAAGAACGCTATGATGCGGTAAGTAAGCGCTATGCGCAGCGCTGCAAAGTCTTGCCTTTGCTAACCTGTGTTTTCCTTCCTTGTAGGTCGCGGTGTTCTTCAGCGCGAGTGGAATGTCCGGAGTGGTGCCAGCCGAGAGGCGACCAGCCAGGCAAGCCTTTTGAGCCCTTGGTAATTTGTAAATGTCTCTACTGCTTTCTTTAATGTTGCCTCTATCTTCCTCTTTCAGGTTGTTCTGTCCGGGAGGCGTGCAGATTCGAGGAAGCTGTTCTCAGTAGCTGCGAGTGTTTAAAGATGAAGGCTGCAGGTAAGATGCTGCTGCTAATGATGTTCCTTTTGTCTCCTTGCCGGTTCTGCTTCTCTGAGGTTCAAGGGAATAGCTGGACACGGTAAGCGTCACGTTGCAAGCTGCAAAGTAACGCAAAGCGTGTTGTCTTGCTCGGGTGTGGTTTAAATAGCCCCAACAAAATAGTCCAGGTAAAGTAGTCCCTAAGCTGCCACACCCAAAACACTAGACCGCATAGCTTTGTTCTTAGGGACCAAGCTATGTGGATGCCTCCATGTTGGCTGACACTACAATAAAGTCGTTCCCAGCACATTGTTTTTCATGGTGTATGAGCCTGGCGCCATAGGCGCCATGACTGGCCCCATGAGGGCTTTTGAAGAGGATGCCAGGCTCTAGAGGCCCGAGTCCTGACTCCACCTGGCCAATGGGTTTGCCAGAGGGGGTTTTGGGCGAGGGTTGTGACACTTGCCCAATTGCCACCTTTCGGGATCTCTATATAGATTTTGCAGATATGGGTGAACAATGTAATACGTTCCGTTACCTCGTAGTTGTGGTATGTCCTTTCTCCCTTTGGATTGAGGCTGGTCCATATGCACATCCTGAGGCCAAATCGGCCACCAAGTTTTATAATGAGAGAAGTGTTCCCCTGATGCGGGGGTATGCCAGATGCTTAAGAGTGACAATGGAACCCACTTCTTTAATTAGCTGTTCATTGAAATTGTATCTCTTTTGGGAATTAAACAAAAGATGTGTTACATTTATCACCTCCAAGCCAATGGCGCTGTGGAAAGGATGTACATTTACTGGAGAATAAGATGTCTAAAGTCTGTTGTTAGGTTGTGTAGTGTATCTGATGCTCATATGGTTGCTTCAAATGTGTGGGATGAGTTTCATTCATGTTTGCCTCAGTTAACAAAGTGTATTAAATATCCTTCTCAAAAGATTGTTGCATACCAAATGGATTAGGGAGACAACAGCAGTGCACCAGAATCTGCAAACTCACCACCATTACAACTATTCCCTGGTGACAGGGTTTACATAAATATTTTGTCCGCAGGTGGAGTAAGCCCTGATACAATGGACCTTACATCGTGGTGTATGCAACTCACTTGCTGGGTGCATTTGTCTGATGTTAGGAAGGCCCCACAAATGCTGCCTCTGACAACATATATTTGTTTTGATATGTGTTTTTTATCTGGCTATTCTTGTTTATGTGACAACAACATTTGCAGCATTTCTTTTTGCAGAGTATTTACATTTTATTATATGAATGTTGTTCGATTTCGAAATGATGTTTTCTAATATGGATTTGTGAATTTCTGCATTTTTTCGGTGGTACTAACGTTACATGTTTCAGGACTTTTTGTTGAAGGATATTTTTCCCTCTCATGTCTGGATTTTTCTTTGCTCTAGTTTTATATTCATCTAGTGTATTTATATGGTTAGCTCATATAAAAGGGAAGTGGGGGTGTAACATAAGAGGATGTGAAAAAAAATATTTAATTTTATTCTACAACACCAAGTGATGTTTATATGACCACGATAGTGAATGTCAAATGAATACTCATACAAGACACAATAATATGGAACTTAAAAATGGAGATTAAACATGGCTTAGATAACACAAACGAATATGACCAGCACAAAGATGTGGTCTTTGATACAATGTCTGATGTGCACCACCCAGAATTCAGTAATATGTGGTGTGTTATATCTGCTCCCTTATCCCCCACATGTCTGGAGCCCCCAAAATGTTAATGCCACAGGAGATGTCACCCTTAGAGGCCTAGCAAGTTGTACTAATGGACAGAGATGGAGAAAAGTGAGACAAAGACGACAGAGTGCCTCAATGTAAGCCATGGCCCATGTTATAATTGGTTGGAGTGTTGTTTCTGTTGAACAGATTTGAGATTATGATGGTGAGCTGTGCGGCAGGGAGGTTGGCAGGGTTCAGAGAAGAAGTCATATGGGACATCAATAAGAACTGTTTCATAACATGAACTGCATATATACGAAAATTAACATGGATCTAAGCGCGTGAAACTCCAGTAAAAGTTCAACCAGTGGAAGAATATCACTTCTATTTGAGGGCATAGGCCTGTTCCTATATGCACTAATACTAAGTGCAACAAGACAATGTTCATTCTAGATCTTGCAAAAGGAACAGAGGCTCTGATGGAACTGTACAGGGTGTGTGTTCAAAAGACATATTTGTATCTTTGTTCTTCCTGGCAAGGCATGTGTATTGCATTCAGCTATCCTAGTGGTGCTTGAAGCTCATTGAAGCTCATCTGACAGTAGCACCCATGTATGGGGTATCACAATTGCAATGTATTGCTGATTCCATCCAATCCCCTGGGGCGAGGAAGAAGAAGTGGTTGGTGAAGCTACGAAGGAAGAGGTAAAATTATCTGTCGGAAGATTTGTCCAAGTTGTTCAAAGCAATTCCAGACAAATACCAGCTATACACCAAGACTGAGGTGTTTTTGCACCTCTCCTGATTCCAGGGGTCCAGGCTGCAGCAAATGCAAAGTGGTTGCAGATTGTTTGGTGGGAAGTGACCCAGTTGGCTAATGACACTGAACAGGACCTAAATGCTATCAAGAGTGGGCTGAGGGCAATGCAGTTGGTGACACTTAAAAACCGGTACGTCCTGGATCTTCAGGTGGCTATGGAAGGGGGCATGTGCAAAAAGATAGTGCTATCTTTCTGCACGTACATCCCCTGAAATGATGCCGAGAATGGGTCTCTTATGCATATCATATGGGCCTTTCACGAGTTAAAGACTAGTATGGAGCGTGAAGCAGGTGTGCACACCGAAGATTGGTTTGACACATTGTTCTCATGGGTGCCATCATGGCTTGGGGCAGTGGTGAAAATACTGGTAAAGATCGTGGAGCTCCTACTAGTGTTGTTCTGCATGTGCCAGATGATGCTTCGATGCTGTAAAAAGACTGTTCCGAACAGAGCAATGATGATCATTACTTTCAGGGCATGAATGGCTCTCCTTGGTAAAACAGTTGGCCAGGCTCAAACTGAGGACCCAAATAAGCCATGTATGGTCAGGAATTAAAGACCAATATACCCCCCAGGGACATTAACATCACCCCCACCACATGCATCCCAGATAAATATGTACAGGAAGGAGGCAGTTTGCATCATGTGTGTAGGACATGAATCCCAAAGGATGAAGCGGATAGAGACAGCAAAAAAGAGAAGTTAGTTAATGGAGGATTAACTAAAAGGGGAATTGTTGAGATGCATGTTCAAATCACTGCTCCACCCAAACTAATTAGATTGCAGAAAATATATTAACACGTGGAGAATATGCAGAGGGTGGTGTATGGGGGAGTGGGAACCTTCTGGGCGAAACTGGCAGGAGACACATGTACCTTGGAAGTCCATTTGCTTTGTGATAGTGTCGCATAGAATACATTGCATGTGCGCAACGTTTATAACATAAACTAACACTGTACTCAAGAGCACGCCTGAATAATTGCACGATGTGTTGAAGACACAGAACAGCGGGTCCCCATCTCTTGTCTGATTATCGCATTCTAATTCCCAGGCACGGTAGGGAACACACACGTACATCCAAACATAAATGTACCTAGCTAGGCCTTTGAACAATTAGGTAGGAATGTGAGCAGCCAAATGCGAGAAGGGTTGTGGCCCAGTTCGAAGGACATACGCATAGGACCCGGGGCAGAGGATATGGGCAGCCACAACATGAACTGAAATTGCAGACACCAGCTCTCCCTAGAATGATGGTCATTCTATTTGAATGAACAGATGTGCAGGAATGAGACTCTTAAATCCTTCATGAATTGAAATTATTAGTGGGACACCAGGCCTACCACTTCGGGGGGGTAATTGATATAGGGGGAGCAGAGATTAACAAGGTTCGTAATTTGTACCAGGGAGAGCAAAAGGTGAGTCCAGTTCTCATAAGATTGCAGCGGGAAGGCATGATGGGGGGTCCTGCCTGTCTTGATGAGAAATGAGTTGCTTTTTTTCCAAGGACCAGGCTGACCTCAAAGTTATCTGCCGTGAACATGTTGATGACCAGATGCACAACAGGTGGTTAGGAGTAAAGACAGGGTGGTGCCTTTTTAAGTTTAAACAATTACTTTGCAGCACTTCGAGCTGGAGAGGCCATTACCCACGTGTGGAGAATGTGCAGAGGGTGGTGTATGGGGGAGTGGGAACCATATGGGCGAAACTGGCAGGAGACACATGTACCTTGGAAGTCCACACAGGTGAAACTAACCATTTGCTTTGCAATAGTGTCGCATAGAATACATTGCATGTGCGCAACGTTAATAACATAAACTAACTCTGTACTCAAGAGCACGCCTGAATACTTGCACGATGTGTTATAGACACAGAACAGCGAGTCCCCATCTCTTGCCTGATTATCGCATTCTAATTCCCAGGCACGGTAGGGAACACACACGTACACCCACACATAAATGTACCTAGCTAGGCCTTTGAACAATTAGGTAGGAATGTGAGCAGCCAAATGCAAGAAGGGTTGTGGCCCATTACGAAGGACATACGCATGGGACCCAGGGCTGAGGATATGGGCAGCCACAACATGAACTGAAATTTCAGACACCAGCACACCCTAGATGATGGTCATTCTATTTCAATGAACAGATGTGCAGGAAATGACTCTTAAATCCTTCATGAATTGAAATGATTACTGGGACACCAGGCATTACCACTACGGAGGGGTAATTGATATAGGGGGGAGCAGAGATTAACAAGGTTCGTAATTTGTTCCAGGGAGAGCAAAAGGTGAGTCCAGTGCTCATAAGATTGCAGCGGGAAGGCATGATGGGGGCTCCTGCCTGTCTTGATGAGAAATTAGTTGCTTTGTTTCCAAGGACCAGGATGACCTCAAAGTTATCTGCCATGAACATGTTGATGACCAGATGCACAACAGGTGGTTAGGAGTAATTACTTTACAATTACTTTGCAGCACTTCGAGCTGGAGAGGCCATTACCCACGTGTGGAGAAGATGGAGGAGAAGACAACACAACCAATTTTTGACGAGCCCATATGTGACTATAAACATGTCAATAGGCAGTAGCCAATGAGGTTGGGGATGAATACTGTATATCGAATGTGCCATGAATGATGATTTTCATGTTTATAAGGTGTTGTCCACTTTGATGATGACAGAGAGCTCTGCGTGTGGACTTATAATACACTGTCGCCATTTTCCTTTTTATATACAAAATAAAGCTATTGTTCTCAAAAGAGTGTGTACCTAGCCTTTTTCCCTAAAGGGTTGTTTTTTCTATGTCTGATTGTTCTGAAGTTACATTACACCTGCCAATTTGAATGGGACAACCAAAAGAATGGCTTCTTGTAATGTGGAGTCACCAGGACCAGAGCATTGCTGATCACAGTCCTGAGTTCCCGAAAGCAAGTCCCCATTTCCTCAGACCAGTGTAGAGGTGGAGCCAAGTACCCCCACTCAATGCTCTGGCCCCATGTTGCCTAAATGTTGGGAACCAGAGTGGGAGACATGTGCAGTGCCAGTGAAAGTGTCTATACCGAAAGGAAACCTAGAAGTAAGGTACCCATTGAGGAAACCATATATGCGCTCACGAAAATATGATGGTCATTTGAATGAAATCCCCTATCACCCCCACCCCCCAGCAGTGCAGGGGCAGCCTCCACCAGGCCCCCACTCATGTCTCCCACCACCCCCACCCCCCAGCCACCAGGGGCAGCCTCCACCAGGCCCCCACTCATGTCTCCCACCACCCCACCCCCCAGCCATCAGGGGCAGCCTCCACCAGGCCCCTACTCATGTCTCCCATCACCCCCACCACCCACCAGTGCAGGGGCAGCCTCCACCAGGCCCCCACTCATGTCCCCTATCACCCCCACCCCACTGCCACCAGGGGCAGCCTCCACCAGGCCCCCACTCATGTCTCCCATCACCCCCACCCCCCAGCCACCAGGGGCAGCCTCCACCAGGCCCCCACTCATGTCTCCCATTACCCCCACCCCACTGCCACCAGGGGCAGCCTCCACCAGGCCCCCACTCATGTCCCCTATCACCCCCACCCCACTGCCACCAGCGGCAGCCTCCACCAGGCCCCCGCTCATGTCTCCCATCACCCCCACCCCCCAGCCACCAGGGGCAGCCTCCACCAGGCCCCCACTCATGTCCCCTATCACCCCCACCCCGCAGCATTGCAGGGGCAGCCTCCACCAGGTCCCCACTCATGTCCCCTATCACCCCCACCCCACTGCCACCAGGGGCAGCCTCCACCAGGCCCCCACTCATGTCTCCCATCACCCCCACCCCCCAGCCACCAGGGGCAGCCTCCACCAGGCCCCCACTCATGTCTCCCATCACCCCCACCCCACTGCCACCAGGGGCAGCCTCCACCAGGCCCCCACTCATGTCTCCCATCACCCCCACCCCCCAGCATTGCAGGGGCAGCCTCCACCAGGCCCCCACTCATGTCCCCTATCACACCCACCCCACTGCCACCAGGGGCAGCGTCCACCAGGCCCCCACTCATGTCTCCCATCACCCCCACCCCCCAGCCACCAGGGGCAGCCTCCACCAGGCCCCCACTCATGTCACCCATCACCCCCACCCCCCAGCCACCAGGGGCAGCCTCCACCAGGCCCCCACTCATGTCCCCTATCACCCCCACCCCCCAGCAGTGCAGGGGCAGCCTCCACCAGGCCCCCACTCATGTCTCCCACCACCCCCACCCCCCAGCTACCAGGGGCAGCCTCCACCAGGCCCCCACTCATGTCTCCCATCACTCCCACCCCCCAGCATTGCAGGGGCAGCCTCCACCAGGCCCCCACTCATGTCCCCTATCACCCCCACCCCACTGCCAGCAGGGACAGCCTCCACCAGGCCCCCACTCATGTCTCCCATCACCCCCACCCCCCAGCTACCAGGGGCAGCCTCCACCAGGCCCCCACTCATGTCTCCCATCACCCCCACCCCCCAGCATTGCAGGGGCAGCCTTCACCAGGCCCCCACTCATGTCCCCTATCACCCCCACCCCCCAGCAGTGCAGGGGCAGCCTCCACCAGGCCCCACTCATGTCTCCCACCACCCCCACCCCCCAGCCACCAGGGGCAGGCTCCACCAGGCCCCCACTCATGTCTCCCACCACCCCCGACCCCCAGCAGTGCAGGGGCAGCCTCCACCAGGCCCCCACTCATGTCCCCTATCGCCCCCCAGCAGTGCAGGGGCAGCCTCCACCAGGCCCCCACTCATGTCTCCCACCACCCCCACCCCCCAGCCACCAGGGGCAGCCTCCACCAGGCCCCCACTCATGTCTCCCATCACCCCAACCCCCCAGCAGTGCAGGGGCAGCCTCCACCAGGCCCCCACTCATGTCCCCTATCACCCCCACCCCACTGCCACCAGGGGCAGCCTCCACCAGGCCCCCACTCATGTCTCCCACCACCCCCACCCCCCAGCCACCAGGGACAGCCTCCACCAGGCCCCCACTCATGTCTCCCACCACCCCCACCACCCAGCCACCAGGGGCAGCCTCCACCAGGCCCCCACTCATGTCTCCCATCACCCCCACCCCCCAGCAGTGCAGGGGCAGCCTCCACCAGGCCACCACTCATGTCCCCTATCACCCCCACCCCACTGCCACGAGGGGCAGCCTCCACCAGGCCCCCACTCATGTCTCCCATCACCCCCACCCCCCAGCAGTGCAGTGGCAGCATCCACCAGGCCCCCACTCATGTCTCCTATCCCCCCCACCCCACTGCCACCAGGGGCAGCCTCCACCAGGCCCCCACTCATGTCTCCCATCACCCCCACCCCCCAGCAGTGCAGGGGCAGCCTCCACCAGGCCCCCACTCATGTCCCCTATCACCCCCACCCCACTGCCACCAGGGGCAGCCTCCACCAGGCCCCCACTCATGTCTCCCATCACCCCAACCCCCCAGCATTGCAGGGGCACCCTCCACCAGGCCCCCACTCATGTCCCCTATCACCCCCACCCCAATGCCACCAGGGGCAGCCTCCACCAGGCCCCGACTCATGTCTCCCATCACCCCCACCCCCCAGCCACCAGGGGGAGCCTCCACCAGGCCCCCACTCACGTCTCCCATCACCCCCACCCCACTGCCACCAGGGGCAGCCTCCCCCAGGCCCCCACTCATGTCTCCCATCACCCCCACCCCCCGGCAGTGCAGGGGCAGCCTCCACCAGGCCCCCACTCATGTCCCCTATCACCCCCACCCCCCAGCAGTGCAGGGGCAGCCTCCACCAGGCCCCACTCATGTCTCCCACCACCCCCACCCCCCAGCCACCAGGGGCAGGCTCCACCAGGCCCCCACTCATGTCTCCCACCACCCCCGACCCCCAGCAGTGCAGGGGCAGCCTCCACCAGGCCCCCACTCATGTCCCCTATCACCCCCCAGCAGTGCAGGGGCAGCGTCCACCAGGCCCCCACTCATGTCTCCCACCACCCCCACCCCCCAGCCACCAGGGGCAGCCTCCACCAGGCCCCCACTCATGTCTCCCATCACCCCCACCCCCCAGCAGTGCAGGGGCAGCCTCCACCAGGCCCAAACTCATGTCCCCTATCACCCCCACCCCACTGCCACCAGGGGCAGCCTCCACCAGGCCCCCACTCATGTCTCCCACCACCCCCACCACCCAGCCACCAGGGGCAGCCTCCACCAGGCCCCCACTCATGTCTCCCACCACCCCCACCCCCCAGCCACCAGGGGCAGCCTCCACCAGGCCCCCACTCATGTCTCCCATCACCCCCACCCCCCAGCAGTGCAGGGGCAGCCTCCACCAGGCCCCCACTCATGTCCCCTATCACCCCCACCCCACTGCCACGAGGGGCAGCCTCCACCAGGCCCCCAGTCATGTCTCCCATCACCCCCACCCACCAGCAGTGCAGGGGCAGCCTCCACCAGGCCCCCACTCATGTCTCCTATCACCCCCAACCCACTGCCACCAGGGGCAGCCTCCACCAGACCCCCACTCATGTCTCCCATCACCCCCACCCCCCAGCAGTGCAGGGGCAGCCTCCACCAGGCCCCCACTCATGTCCCCTATCACCCCCACCCCACTGCCACCAGGGGCAGCCTCCACCAGGCCCCCACTCATGTCTCCCATCACCCCCACCCCCCAGCATTGCAGGGGCAGCCTCCACCAGGCCCCCACTCATGTCCCCTATCACCCCCACCCCAATGCCACCAGGGGCAGCCTCCACCAGGCCCCGACTGATGTCTCCCATCACCCCCACCCCCCAGCCACCAGGGGGAGCCTCCACCAGGCCCCCACTCATGTCTCCCATCACCCCCACCCCACTGCCACCAGGGGCAGCCTCCACCAGGCCCCCACTCATGTCTCCCATCACCCCCACCCCCAGCATTGCAGGGGCAGCCTCCACCAGGCCCCCACTCATGTCCCCTATCACCTCCACCCTACAGCAGTGCAGGGGCAGCCTCCACCAGGCCCCCACTCATGTCTCCCACCACCCCCACCCCCCAGCCACCAGGGACAGCCTCCACCAGACCCCCACTCGTCTCCCATCACCCCCACGCCCCAGCATTGCAGGGGCAGCCTCCACCAGGCCCCCACTCATGTCCCCTATCATCCCCACCCCACTGCCACCAGGGGCAGCCTCCATCAGCCCCCCACTCATGTCTCCCATCACCCCCACCCCCCAGCCACCAGGGGCAGCCTCCACCAGGCCCCCACTCATGTCTCCCATCACCCCCACCCCCCAGCATTGCAGGGGCAGCCTCCACCAGGCCCCCACTCATGTCCCCTATCACCCCCACCCCCCAGCAGTGCAGGGGCAGCCTCCACCAGGCCCCCACTCATGTCTCCCACCACCCCCACCCCCCAGCCACCAGGGGCAGGCTCCACCAGGCCCCCACTCATGTCTCCCACCACCCCCACCCCCCAGCAGTGCAGGGGCAGCCTCCACCAGGCCCCCACTCATGTCCCCTATCACCCCCACCCCCCAGCAGTGCAGGGGCAGCCTCCACCAGACCCCCACTCATGTCTCCCATCACCCCCACCCCCCAGCAGTGCAGGGGCAGCCTCCACCAGGCCCCCACTCATGTCCCCTATCACCCCCACCCCACTGCCACCAGGGGCAGCCTCCAGCAGGCCCCCACCCATGTCTCCCATCACCCCCACCCCCCAGCCACCAGGGGCAGCCTCCACCAGGCCCCCACTCATGTCTCCCATCACCCCCACCCCCCAGCATTGCAGGGGCAGCCTCCACCAGGCTCCCACTTATGTCCCCTATCACCCCCACCCCACTGCCACCAGGGGCAGCCTCCACCAGGCCCCCACTCATGTCTCCCACCACCCCCACCCCCCAGCCACCAGGGGCAGTCTCCACCAGGCCCCCACTCATGTCTCCCACCACCCCCACCCCACAGCCACCAGGGGCAGCCTCCACCAGGCCCCCACTCATGTCTCCCACCACCCCCACCCCCCAGCCACCAGGGGCAGCCTCCACCATGCCCCCACTCATGTCCCCTATCACCCCCACCCCACTGCCACCAGGGGCAGCCTCCGCCAGGCCCCCACTCATGTCTCCCATCACCCCCACCCCCCAGCAGTGCAGGGGCAGACTCCACCAGGCCCCCACTCATGTCCCCTATCACCCCCACCCCACTGCCACCAGGGGCAGCCTCCACCAGGCCCCCACTCATGTCCCCTATCACCCCCACCCCACTGCCACCAGGGGCAGCCTCCACCAGGCCCCCAATCATGTCTCCCATCACCCCCACCCCCCAGCATTGCAGGGGCAGCCTCCACCAGGCCCCCACTCATTTCCACTATCACCCCCACCCCACTTCCACCAGGGGCAGCCTCCACCAGGCCCCCACTCATGTCTCCCATCACCACCACCCCCCAGCCACCAGGGGCAGCCTCCACCAGGCCCCCACTCATGTCTCCCATCACCCCCACCCCCCAGCCACCAGGGGCAGCCTCCACCAGGCCCCCACTCATGTCCACTATCACCCCCATCCCACTGCCACCAGGGGCAGCCTCCACCAGGCCCCCACTCATGTACCCCAGCCAACATGTCACCACAATATAGATCCCTGGCCCTTATGGTCAGCCTCCAAATGCCAAACACCCACCTGAGTATTGCATCCACCCACTTAGAAATGGCAAAAACATGATAGAACCCCAATTGCAAGTTTGGAAATTAACACGTACCTCACATACACCCAATGGGTGTCAGTGAATGTCAAAACTCATATCATGATATGCATGAAACCAATGAGATGATACTACACATTGAAGTTTGAAGAAAAAATATGTATTAAACGCAATGTTAGGCGGAAACCTGTGCAGTTCCCTCATACATCCTAGAGAGACCATCAGCATTTTGGTGGTGACACCCTGACCTGTGCTCAATGGTGAAATCAAACCCTTGCAGGCAGATCGACCATCTCAATAGTTTTGGGTTTTCCCCTTTCATTTGCATTAACCATCTCAAGGGTTGGTGGTCAGTCTGAATAACAAAAGTAGAACCATACAAGTACGGCCTAAACTTCTTCAGAGCCCACACGATAGCAAAGCACTCTCTTTCGATTGTTGCCCACCTTGTTTCAGGATCCTTCAGCTTGCGGCTGATGAAGCAAACGGGGTGCTCCATACCTTTCCCATCCAGTTGACTGAGTACGGCACCTATCCCTACATTGGAAGCGTCTGTCTGCACAATGAAGTGTTGGCGGTAATCAGGAGCTCTGAGTACTGGGGTTTGGCAAAGAGCCTGTTTCAGGTTTTCAAAAGCCTGATTGCACTCCTCGTTCCATTTAATCTTTTTAGGAAATTTGGGCGAGGAGATGACATTCAGTGGAGAAGCTAAGGTCCCATAGTTCTCTATGAAATTCCTGTAATACCCAGTGAGGCCTAGGAAGGCTCTCACCTGGGTTTGAGTAGTCGGTGTTGTCCAATTTTGCACAGCTTCAATCTTACTGAGCAAATGCCTTATTTCTCCACCGCCTACCTCATGCCCAAGATAGACTACCTTACTCTGTCCAATTTGGCATTTACTCGCCTTTATGGTCAGATTGGCTCATCCAAGAGCCTGCAAAACATCTCTTAGGTGGGTTACATGTTCTTCCCAGGAATTGCTGAACACTGCGATGTCATCCAAGTATGCCATGCAGAAGTCCTCCATCCCATTCAGAACCTGGTTTACCATCCGTTGAAACGTAGCAGGTGCATTCTTCAGTCCGAAAGGCATTACCTTAAACTGGTATAAGCCAACAGGGGTAGAAAATGCAGTTTTCTCCTTGGCATGGTTTGTCAGGGCTATTTGCCAATAGCCTGACGTCAAGTCAAATGTGCTGAGGAACTTGGCGGCGCCAAGTTTATCCACCAACTCATCTGTTCTTGGCAAAGGGTGGGCATCAGTCTTGGTGACTGCATTAAGAGCTCTATAATCCACGCAGAATCTAAGTTCTTTAGATCCGGCCTTGGGTACTAACACAACTGGGCTAGATCATGGACTAGTAGAGGGCTCTATTACCCCGAGATCAAGCATTTTGCTGACCTCACCTTTGATGTGGGTTTGTACGTTTTCTGACATGCGGTATCCTCTGCTTTTGACTGGCAGACAGTCACCAGTGAGTATGTCGTGCTGGCCCCAAGGGGTCAAGCCTGGCGAGAGCGAGAACAGAGAGGCAAACTGATTCAACATAGATTTGCACTCTTCTTGTTGCTCGGGTGTCAGATTGGAGGAGAGATTCACTCCTTCAATTTTTTCAACTAAAGGTAAGCCTCTGAGGAGATCCGGAAGAGCTTCACTCTCTTCTTCTTCCTCTGATGATGCTAGAAGCAACGCTCCTACATCAGGTCGCGAGACATACGCTTTAAGTCGGTTGGTGTGAAAGACTGTCGGAGCCTCCTTGGGATTGCCCAAGTCCACCAGATAGTTAACCTCTCCGAATTTACCCACTACTCGGTAGGGTCCCATCCACTTATCTTGCAAGGCCCTCTGCCTTGTTGGGATCATAACGAGAACGAGCTGGTCTTGAGCGAACTCAACCATGTTAGCCTTTTGATCGTGCCAGTGCTTGACCAATGCTTGTCCAGCTTTCAAGTTATCGCTTGCTTCCGTCATCATGTGCGACATTCTCCTCCGGAGACCTAGCACGTAGTCAGTCACTCTGACTGGCTTGGGGGAAGGAGCACTCTCCAACCCCTCCTTAATCAGGGCCAATGGACCGCTGACGGGATGACCATAGAGTAGTTCGAAGGGAGAGTAACCTACTCCCTCCTGAGGGACTTCTCTATAAGCATAGAGAAGGCATGGCAATAGAAGGTCCCACTTACGCTTAAGGGGTTCCTCTAAAGCACCTATAATGCTCTTCATGGTCCGGTTGAACCGTTCTACCAACCCATTGGTTTGTGGGTGGTAAGCCGTTGAGAACTTGTAAATTACTCCGCAGGTTTTCCACATGGCTTTCATGTAGTAGGACATAAAGTTTGACCCCCTGTCAGAGATTACTTCCTTAGGAAACCCGACCCTGGTAAAAATACCAAGGAGGGCCTTAGCCACAGCCGGAGCTGTAACAGTCCTCATAGGAATTTCCTCAGGATACCTAGTAGCATGGTCTACTACAACAAGTATAAACCTGTTGCCTGAGGAGGTTGGAGGATCAAGGGGACCAACAATGTCAATCCCTACTCTCTCAAATGGGACTCCCACAACTGGGAGAGGCACTAACGGTGCCACATTCTTGGATCCAACCTTACCAGAGATCTGGCAGGTGTGGCAGCTCCTGCAGTGTTTTTCTACTTCGGCCCCCATCTTTGGCCAATAGAAGTAGAGCGAGAGCCTTTCCTTAGTCTTCTTGAAACTCAAGTGACCAGCCAAAGGAATCTCGTGGGCTAACTGCAAGAACTGTGGTCTGTTCTCTTGGGGTACTACAAGTCGTTTGTAGTCTCCAGGTGCAGACTCAGTCGGTTCACTGTAGAAGAGGCCATCTTCCCAGTGCAACCTGTATTTCCCAGGCTCTTGCCCTTCAGCCTGAGCTTCTGCCTGATGGCGAAGACCTTCCAGAGTTGGCCATTCTCTCTGTCCCTTACTGAAGTCTGCCCTGCTGGGTCCACCTTCTGCCAGTAAAGACTGCAGCTCAGGATGGTCAACAGGATCCAGATCTTCAATGAGTTCCTGGCCTTCCATTAGCTCTTCCTCAGAGTCTAATTCTACCACGCAGGGTTGTACCTCCCTCTCAGCCTCGGCTGGAGGTGGAGTTACGGGTGTGACGTTGGACAACCGCGGGGAAGTCTGTGTCGGCTGCACTGGAATGCTGGCGGCTGGTTTCGGGATAGAAGTCTTAGGTTTCCCCTTCGCTTCTGATTTCTTGGAGACAGCGGCCGACAATTCCAGTGGAGCAGGAGTGATTTCTCTCTTCATCATCTCCTGGAGAGTACCGCGCATGGTCCTCTCTCTTGCGGGTCTGGTTAGCTCCTGTAACCATTTACTAGGAGGTCTGGGAGTATGCAATACAACTCTGAGAGTTTTCAAATCGTTACCCAACAGTACGCGTCCTGGTAGCTCACTCTGTATGCTGACAGGTATCTTCACAGTCATGTCGTTACACTGGATGAGAACTGGTAATTGGGGAAGCATCTGCACAGGCCCTCCAGCTAACTTGGTGAGGCGTTTGGGTGCCTTAGCAACATCCTCAGCCTGAAAAAACGATTTATCCACCATAGTTATGCTGGCCCCAGTGTCCCTAATGGCAGGAGTCTCCTGACCATTCACCTCGACACTGTCGTTATAATACTCTTTAGTATTATCGGGGATAGAATTATAGACATCTAAATTCTGTTGTTCCCACAACCGCAGAGATACTAAAGAAACGCTGGCTGAGACTCCTATGGGTTCGTCAGATAGCAGTAGAAAGTTTCCACTTGCCATTTGGACTTCCTCCTCTGGAGCGAAGGCTAAGGAGACAAGCTGGACCCCTAAAGGTTTACCCTTACATCTTGGATCTCCTTTCACGTGGTCAGTCGAGCCACAAACAAAGCATTTACCGAATGCTTTCTGGAATGGTGGCTTGTTCTGACCTCCTTCCGGTTTGGCACCAGAAGACACGCTATTCTGTTGTGGTTTTCCCGGTGGCTTACCCTTCTGGTTTGGTTTGGGGCCCTCTTTGGAATGTGAGTTATTCGAATTCTCTTTTGAGTCTTTTTTAGGCTGTTTTCCCTCGTCCTTTTTCTGAGTTGCCCTAGAATCCTTATGAGTAGCCCTGTTGGCAACCCACAAGTCAGCAGCCTTAGCTAGTGCCCTGGAATCCAATTCCTTCGAATCAGCCAAGTGCTGTCTGAGCTCAGGAGAACAGGCATCATAAATAGACTCCAACATAAAAAGATTTCTCATACCTTCATAAGTGTTCACTTTGTAACCCTTAATCCATCCCTTTAAGTTTTTCAACCCTTCACTCACCCAGGTAGCCCAAGGGGTACCATCATGCTTTTTGAGGGTTCTAAACCTCTTAAGATACTGGGAAGGGGTCTTCCCGAATCTAGCTATCAAAGCTAGTTTCACACTTTCGTAATCCGTCTTATCCGTCTCCACCAACTCCATTACCACATCAGTCGCAACAGGAGGGAGCCTAGAGAACAACCAGGGAAGCAACGCATTCCCGGTGATGTCCTGGAGCCCATGATTGTATTCAAACAGTTTCAGCCAATCCAACACATCCAATCTCGGTTCATACATACCCACTAATTCCTTCGGCATCCGGGGTCTTTTGGGACTGGAGCTCCTAGAGGAACCAGAGGAGAGAGAAGCATTTTCCATAGACAACTTTTTCATCTCTAATTCGTGATTAAGTTCTATTTCTCTGAATCTCAACTCAGCTTGCTTCTGCTCAGCCTGGGCATTCATCCGTCTGAACTCGAGTTATTGGTTTCGTTCAGATTGAGCCAAGAACCGTTTGTATTCTAGTTCGAGCTTCATTTTTTCAAGTTCAAAATAAGCAGGGTTACTTCTGGGACCTGGTATGGGCCCCGTAGGCACAGCTGGTAAGGCAGGTAGAGGAGCAGGGGAGACAGTTTCGTTAGCCTCTCCTTCCTCGTCAGCCTCTTCATCGCTATCATCAGAATTACGATTCAGATAAACACCATTACTGTCGTCTACATTCGCTGGGGAGATTGGTTCCTCTGAACCAATACCCAGACTTTGGTTCGCCAGCAATCTCTCTATTAGTTCTAACTTCTTGCCTCTTACAGAAAGATTCGCTTGCCTACAGAGAGCTCGCAAACTCTCAGTATTTTCACCTGACAAAGACTCTTTACTGTAAGTTTCCATCGTAGACATGTTTTTGAAAGTTGCTTTTTGTGCAAAGTTTTGTGGTTAGTTATCCTACAGTGTCGAAAAGCACTCTAACCTGTATACTCGATACAAATCCCACCGCTGCCACCTGTGCAGTTCCCTCTGGGACCACTGCAAAAGATTTAGGACTACAGGCGTTGGCGGTGAACCCACTTGGTAGCAGTCTGTACCACACAGATTCACTTGGTAGCTGTAGCTGAGCAGTCAGACTTCTCTCAAGAAAAGTTGAGCAGTATGTGGAGTATACAAAATAGGGCAATTCTTCACAGCAAGACAAGCAAACACGCAACGAGGCTTAGTGTAACGATATCAAGGTATTTATTTATAACACAACATCTATGGAAAACACTAAGGCCCTCATTACGACCCTGGCGGAAAGTAACTGACCTGACCGCCATAGCGTAAATAGCGTTTCCGCCATTGCACGACGGAGTAAAGTGCGGCTAATTCTGACCCATCGGGCACGAGCACTACGCCATGGCGGAAGTGCAAAGTCCGCGATGGCGGAAATGTCCCCAAAACGCCCCTCACCGCCGGCGTACGGCGCCCTAGGTGCAATTCCGCCACCCATCATAGCGGTCACCGTAATGAGCGGCAATCGGAAAATACGGTGACCGTAAATATACGGAAACGGAAGTAAAAACATGGTCCCGGAACGGGAAACAGCACGCCGTACACCTATAAAATCAGAATTCCCACACAACCATTAAAAATCCTACCCTGAGACACATCCCAACCCGAAATCCACCCTAGTGAAAACAACAAAAATGGGAAAAGTAGCGAAAAAAGCGTGCGACCGCAAGCGGCAGGTCCACTTCTCCCATGAGGAACTCACCGTGCTCACAGAGACCCTCCAGGAGAATGCTGCCGTCGTCTTCTCGACGCAAATGACCAGGACGGCACTTGCGAACAAGAAGGCCATATGGGCCCTGGTGGCACAGCGGGTAAGTGCGGTGGGGACCGCACCCCGCAACCCACAGCAATGCAGAAAGCGATGGGACGACTTGCGGATACGCGTACGGAGCATACTATCAGCCAACCGTAACATTGCCACAGCTACCGGGGGAGGATCGGAATCACCCATCAAGTTGACCCCCTGGGAAGAAATCTGTGCCTCCACCATTGGAATGGAGAGTATAGAGGGAGTCGGAGGGATGGAGAAAGGAGTGCAGACATCCGAAGAATCAGGTAGGTGGGCCAAATAAAACAATGCTAAATCCACAATGTCCAATCATGTGAAGTACCATGTGTCCACATAGTGCAACAGAAACACATGTCCAGGACAACGTCCACATACATTGGCCTGATAGCGCACTTTAAAAGTCACAATAAATACATAAATAATTAAAAATCCTAAAAACACCCTCTACACGTGCAGCAGGCACACCCTAACTGCAGGCTGCAAAACAACTGCATCCTCAATCCACACAAAAATGAAACCACCTCCAAGGCCCTGACCCAAATCACCCTCAGGTACCACCCCAATGCATGTGATACATTGCCATTCCAATTTCCACAGACCCATTAATAACGCTCGCCCTCCTTTACTCCACCACAGGGTCCGATTCAAACGACGAGCTCCAGGACACCCCTACCAGCACACCTGCAAAGAGGTCCAAGACCAACGGCCAAAGACCCTCCACCTCAGCTGCACGGATCAAGACACGGCAGCAGCACAAATCAAGTGGCAGCACACAGGAGGGGACTTCAACAGGCACCCCAGCAGCCAGCATGCCCACAACAGCACCACCACAGGTCCCCCGAATGGATGCCACGGAAGGCACTGCTTCTGGTGGCAGCAGCACCATAGGTGACACTGCATTAATGGCAGCATGCTCCGACACAGAAAACGGTGCTGTCGATGTAGGATCCATCCATGACCTGTCTCAATCCCCCTGTTTGTTTCATCCCGTACACCATGAGGATACCACGCAGGGGCACCCACAAGACGACGACTGGCCATCCCCCACAAGCCCTGTGGCAAGGCAACATGAGGTGATCAGCCCCTCTGTGACACCACCGCAAATGGGCATGGCCCAGCAGAGGCAACAGTCCCTCGACCAGGTGATCGTGCAACAGCAGCAACTGGCCACGCTCCTCAAGGAGCATGCTGATGAATGTGGGGGTACTAAGGCAGCCATAGAAACATCTACTGAGACACTTAGGGCAGAAATGGAGAGAAGTACAGAGACACTAAGGGCACAAATGGAGAGAAGCACCGAGAGCCTGAGGGTACAAATGGAGAGAAGCACCGAGAGCCTGAGAGTACAAATGGAGAGAAGCACCGAGAGCCTGAAGGGGGAACTGCATGCGACGTCCAAAGACGTATGTGCTGAACTTGCCGCTGTGCGCCGTGTCACTGAGCTCTCACAAACCCTTAGGTACATGCATGGACGTGAGCAGGCAGAGACATCATCCGTTGCAAGTTCCGTCCAGGGCTGCCCCCAACGTAGATCTGGGAGGAACCTGCGCTCCACAGGCAGGGGTGCCCCTGATACCCGGAGAGGGGGCTTGCAATAGCGTCTGCCCACTGACAATGAGCATCTTTGGACACTGGTGTTCGGGGGGGAGGTAGGAGGGTGGAGGGGGTGTGTTGGGCTTACTTGGGTATGGATTGGAATGGAGAGTATAGAGGGAGTCGGAGGGATGGAGAAAGGAGTGCAGACATCCGAAGAATCAGGTAGGTGGGCCAAATAAAACAATGCTAAATCCACAATGTCCAATCATGTGAAGTACCATGTGTCCACATAGTGCAACAGAAACACATGTCCAGGACAACGTCCACATACATTGGCCTGATAGCGCACTTTAAAAGTCACAATAAATACATAAATAATTAAAAATCCTAAAAACACCCTCTACACGTGCAGCAGGCACACCCTAACTGCAGGCTGCAAAACAACTGCATCCTCAATCCACACAAAAATGAAACCACCTCCAAGGCCCTGACCCAAATCACCCTCAGGTACCACCCCAATGCATGTGATACATTGCCATTCCAATTTCCACAGACCCATTAATAACGCTCGCCCTCCTTTACTCCACCACAGGGTCCGATTCAAACGACGAGCTCCAGGACACCCCTACCAGCACACCTGCAAAGAGGTCCAAGACCAACGGCCAAAGACCCTCCACCTCAGCTGCACGGATCAAGACACGGCAGCAGCACAAATCAAGTGGCAGCACACAGGAGGGGACTTCAACAGGCACCCCAGCAGCCAGCATGCCCACAACAGCACCACCACAGGTCCCCCGAATGGATGCCACGGAAGGCACTGCTTCTGGTGGCAGCAGCACCATAGGTGACACTGCATTAATGGCAGCATGCTCCGACACAGAAAACGGTGCTGTCGATGTAGGATCCATCCATGACCTGTCTCAATCCCCCTGTTTGTTTCATCCCGTACACCATGAGGATACCACGCAGGGGCACCCACAAGACGACGACTGGCCATCCCCCACAAGCCCTGTGGCAAGGCAACATGAGGTGATCAGCCCCTCTGTGACACCACCGCAAATGGGCATGGCCCAGCAGAGGCAACAGTCCCTCGACCAGGTGATCGTGCAACAGCAGCAACTGGCCACGCTCCTCAAGGAGCATGCTGATGAATGTGGGGGTACTAAGGCAGCCATAGAAACATCTACTGAGACACTTAGGGCAGAAATGGAGAGAAGTACAGAGACACTAAGGGCACAAATGGAGAGAAGCACCGAGAGCCTGAGGGTACAAATGGAGAGAAGCACCGAGAGCCTGAGAGTACAAATGGAGAGAAGCACCGAGAGCCTGAAGGGGGAACTGCATGCGACGTCCAAAGACGTATGTGCTGAACTTGCCGCTGTGCGCCGTGTCACTGAGCTCTCACAAACCCTTAGGTACATGCATGGACGTGAGCAGGCAGAGACATCATCCGTTGCAAGTTCCGTCCAGGGCTGCCCCCAACGTAGATCTGGGAGGAACCTGCGCTCCACAGGCAGGGGTGCCCCTGATACCCGGAGAGGGGGCTTGCAATAGCGTCTGCCCACTGACAATGAGCATCTTTGGACACTGGTGTTCGGGGGGGAGGTAGGAGGGTGGAGGGGGTGTGTTGGGCTTACTTGGGTGGCGGGTCGATGGGGTGTGTAACATAATTTCACATATGCTATAAACATTTCACAATCATCCAATGAGATGTGTGGACATTGATCTTTGTGTACGAGGCCTTTATAGGCGTACAGTCCATATTGTGCATGTTCCAGACACACACAGTGCCACAAGTCCCGTGTCCATGTATCAGCCACCAGGCTTGAGTGCTAGAAGCATGAATCTATGATAATCTGACGAATTTCACGGCCCTCCTGTGCCTCGCGGACTCCTTGAGGTGCTGCCACATCCCCACCCTCATGATGACCATCTTCAGGTGCTTGCAGTTCTGCGTCAGGGGGCATGGGCACATTTCTACGTACGCACATGTTGTGTAGCATGACACATGCCATGACCATCTTTGCAACCTTCTCATGGCGGTACAGGAGTGCCCCGCCAGACCTGCTGAGGCAGCGGAAACGACCCTTCAGTAGGCCGAATGCCTGTTCTATGACTACACGGGTACGTGAGTGGGCATGGTTGTAGTCCTCCTCATGCTGGTTCTGTGGGTTCCGGAGTGGTGTAAGGAGCCATCTCTTCAGTGGATACCCGGCATCACCTCTATGTGGACAATAAAGGATGTTTGTGGAATGACATTGCTACGTACGCATCCCCCCCCCCTTCCTGCCAGGTCATTGCCGCATCACATGCATGAAATGAGACTCACCGAGTAGCCAGGATCTGTTCCCTGCGTGTCGCTCCATGTAGCGTGGTATTGTAGAGTTCCTCAAGACCATAGAATCATGGGTTGATCCAGGAAATCGGGCACAACAATGTGTAATGATCCTGTTGGAGTCACACACCATTTGTACATTAAGAGAATGATATTGTTTTCGGATGCGGTACTGGGCCTCCATGGCATGTGGGACAACCAATTCCACATGGGTGCAGTCGATGGCACCAATGCAACCCGGTATGCCGGCAAGTGCATGGAATCCCACTTTTGTGTTCGTAATTTCCTGCTCCGAGCGTGGTAGAGAGATGTAGTCGTCTGCGTGCTTCAGGAGGGCATCGAGCACTTGCAATAGTGTCCGTGACAACAGTGGCTGTGAAATGCCATGCAACTGTCCGACTGTGTGCTGGTAGGTGCCTGTGGCCAGGAAGTGTAGTACAGACACCACCTTCAGTAGGGGTGGGATGGCGGTTGGGCTATCTATCATGCTGACAAGGTCAGCGTGTGTCATGTCCACAATGGCGGTTATGGTGTCCCGGTCCAAACGGTAGAGGGTGTGGATCTGCTCATCAGTGAGGTTGAACGGATGAGCTCGGAGGTGTGGGATTGCGGGCTGCCTGCGTGGTGGTAGTGGCTGTGCTGGTGGGCCTTGCTGGCCCTGCCTTGCCCTCCTCCTCCTCCTGCGTCTCCTCTGTGCGGCCGGTTGTTGTAGTAGTTGGTGTTCGTCTTCTTCTTGAAGTTGGAGTACTTGCAGTGCTATCAGGTCCCCCAGGGCCAACATCGCTAGTCCTGCCGGTAGCATTTTGGAGTGGGTGTGGTTGTGGGAGGGGGTTGGGTGTGCAATTTATGTGTTTTCAGGCTGTATAGCCTCCACCTGTGGTGATTCATTCCACCTGTGCAAGCTGCAATCCCCTTTGGGCGAGCACGTCCCGCACACAACGCTGCAATTTGACGCATGGCATCTTGCTATTACAATCATGTATTCAATCCCGATGGCAGTGAAATATTGCTTCATATGTTCATTCTGCTATGGTCCCATTGTTTCACATACTATCTTTACAGTCGCGAACAAACTTGTGAAGGGTCAGTGGAATGTAGTACTCAATTAACGGTGGACCCTCATGCAGCACTGTACCGAGGTTCACCGACGGGCGGGGCGTCCCATTTGTGAGTGAAGCCAGTTGCCATTTTCACACACTGCCGCACTACATGGATGAATTTGTGATTTCGAGCGGTCACAGATGCCTTTTCGACGTGATGTTGCAAATGAGGAATTCGAAGGACAGCGCTTTCGGTTTTCAGCTAGCGGCGAGGAGACGCCCACAGGTCTGACTGCAGATATAAAGTTCTATTGTTTAATGTCCTTCGGACAGGGGCCATGGCGAGAATGCAATGATTGATATGAATAGTATGGGATGCGCAATAGCGTAGTGGACGATAAGGCCGGACGTTCCCAAATACATGTTACTTCACAACACTGGAATTCCGGGCTGGAGCACAGTGGATTTTGCAGACTGCATTACGCACAGACTCAATGGAAATTTCACATGTTATGTGAGTAAATAATCAGGCGTTTTCATACCGGGATGAGGGAATGATGTATGGATGCATGGACAGATGATTTAATAGAGAGTTTGTCATGTACATGGCTTTTTGGAATCTATCCACTTCCCCTGCGCTATGTGATGCAGGGCTGCCATAGTGGGACCATCGTCTATCTGCCCTTGTTGAACCCTCCCTGTCTCGACGCGCATTCAAACACTTGTGTCTATGCACGTTACTAATCCCATCTAATGGATTCTGTTTTAACAGACGCATGCACACAAACACTCGTTTGTAATAGTGTTTTCACCTCGATTTATATAGTTATGATTCGCAAGTGATTTTTGGGTGGGAATAATCCTTTTGAGTGGGCTAGCATGCATATGGCTGTGGATTTAGTGTGATCATTGAAGTGAGTAATTCAAATGAAGTTCTGATGCCCATACTATTCTTTTTCATTTCATTTGGGTGACAGGTATCTCCTCCCCTTTTGCCGCTGCCATCTGTATGCCACTCCTGCAGATGGCTTTTACTCCCGACACCTGCTGCTTCGTGTTAATCAGTGGAGCACCATTACGATCTTATGGGACGATCGCCAATGGGCCACATGCCCTTACGCAGTTCTAGTGGCTAGGAGCAACATATCGACCTTTCAGCTGGACTAGTGCCTACCTAATGGGACGGCCCTGCGGTTCTAGGCGCTTCCATGTTGCCTTTTTGAACGTGAATGTAGCCCCTGTGTACCATGAAGGTACAGGGCGTCACACAAGAAGAAGCTGGTCATTTATTGCGGATGCAGCCCACAATAATGAAATATATTTTGGAGTTCATGACCTAATAGCTGTATGGGCTTGGTGATTTTGTTGTGCATTAAATTTCTATTCTGATATTAACCGTGTAGCATTCTTCTTTGCAAGTAATGTAGCATATTCCTATTTGTGGGGCGATGTATTGTGAGAAGATCTGCATTGGGTTCCGGCTTCTGAGTATAGTTGCGTGGTACTGTACTGGGCGCGTTTGCCTACGAAGCCCAGTGAGGTCAGGGATAGGGGCTGCCATTATGACTGTTTTAATGATGTCATGCTCAGGGGCGGGGGATTAGCTTTTGTGTAACAGATGCCGGTCAGCCAGGTGGATTGGTGGAATGATGTGATTATCAGAATATGGCTGGTCACAGGTGCCTGTGTTTGCGTGCGTTTCTTGGAGGGAGACTGAGGTCATGTCCATTGGAATAGCTTCTGTATTCGTGCCATCTGTGCCCTGCAGCTCCCATTGGCCCCTCTTGAGATGAGCCTGGCTGCTCAGTCACTCTGCCAACTTGTGTGGTACATGCTTATGCTGATGGTTGGTTTGTTTACTGGCAGGAGTACAGGGCTGGTGCAGTCTCACTCAGGATACTGCTTTGAATGTTGCCTTACACTGGTGTCAAGCGATGGGGGGCCTGTTTTTGTTTGTCTCATATTTCAGTTCATGTTGCTGTACTTGAACCTTCACATGCCTGTGCTGCATCAGTACGGCAATGGTGCCATGGCAAATATGGATGGCCACTCACAAGGCACTTGGAGCCCCTACATTCATTTGTTCGTTGGCATGCATGGGTGACTTGTACATTTCACTGGTTGCATTGTGTGACTTGATTGCACCTACGAGGAGTTGTGCAATGTGGCCAGGGAGTGGTGTACAGGCACTCAGTAGGGCCATTTACGGTTGGTTCGCGATGCCGTACTTCTCACCATGGCGGAATGGTACTTTCCGCCATGCTTGATGGCGTTAGGTAAATGTCCGCTAGGGTCAGAATTCGCGTACCGTTGCGCCATGGTGGTAATTACGGTTTCGCATGGCGCACGTGCGCGTACTTGGTGCAGTTAGCGTTGTCGTTCACTACGGTGTCGCTAATGGCATCGTACTTTACGGTGACGGGTCATAATCGCACCGAGCGCTATTCGATGGCGGTATTGCATTTCCGCCATCGTTTTTCGATTTCCGCCAGGGTCGTAATGAGGGCCTAAGCAAATCACGGCAAACAAATCAAACACAATTACTCTACGAAGTAGAAAACAATCAATCCCTCTAGCAAAATATCGACAACTCTAGGTTCTACTGGTACCACTTATTTTCAGACAGAGGTGTATACCTCAACCTAGATGACACTCGACTATTAGTTAAGAAGGGAGAGAAAAAGATAGGCAGGTTATGACATCAACACAGTTCAATCCTACGCGGATAAAATGCAAGGCAGGAAGGCAAGAATCGCAATAGATCATAATGTTCAGAGGCCAGGCCCACTCGGAGAGAGGCAAGGCGCGATGTCCCGAAAAGTCTCTAGTGGAGATGCATTTAAGTCTTTATAGCAAATTGTTATCGGCAGATTGAACCAGTTCAGAACAAAGAGTGAGCAAAGCTTGGAGGCGACCCAGCGGAACGGAGAGGATTAAGACACCTCACTCGAACGGAACGAAAAGGAAGCCAGGCGGACACGGTACCTTGTTGTGGAGGGCAGCTCCGGCGGGGGCAGTTGTTCCTGGTGGTGGATGCACGTTGGGTCTTTGCCAAGAGTAGAGAGGTTTTCGTCGTCGAAGAAAAGTGAAGTCCGGTGCACCACCAGGGAAGAGACCAGCCGCGGAGTGCTCCGTCACAAGGCACCACCTTTTGGTTGCGGTACAGGGGTAGTGGCTATCCGGTTGCCGAGGTGCTCTGCACGGGCAATTCGACCACTGCGTCCTGAGGCGAATAAAAAGCAAAGGGGACTGGTTGTTCCCACCAGTCAGGGGAAGAGACTCTCCGGCAGGGAGATCTCCTCTGTCGTCGGGAAGTGGTGAGTCGGCTCAGCAGGGCTCCACCGGAGGTGTCGTCGTTGCAGGTCGGCTCAGCGTTACCCTCGTCGGATTCTTAGGTCCTGTGGCGACTTCTGAAGATCCAGTCCCAAAAGCCCTGCTTTTATGCAGAAGTCCCCCATTCATTCAGCCTAGCTGTCAATCAACACATGCTAAGTGGTGAGCGGGAAGGCTCACCACCTGGGCCAATCACTCCAGAGTGCGACCGGAGTTGGCAAGGCAACTCGGTCCAGGGTGCCTAAACCCCCTCCCACACCCCTGTGGTAACCCAGACAGAATGGCACCACTTTGGAGGGTCTCTGTACAGAGGCCCGCCAAAAGTGGAACAAAGGGCTCGACCTTTGGTTTAGGAGTCACAGAGACGAAGACAGACGCCATTTTACAAACCGAGTTCTGGCAGAAAATACCACTCGATAAACTTATTTAAGATAAGTAGGTCGGTGGTACGTTAGAGATTAACGAGAAAAAGAGCCAATCTCCAACAATGGGACGAATCCCATAGGGTTATGTTCGGGGTCGAACATAACAAGTAGTTTCCACTGCCACCAGCCAAAACTCGATGAGGGGGGACGGGACAGTGCCCCCTCGAGTAACAGATCTAGGAGTAATCGAATTACCCCTACTGGTACGTCCACAATAAGATGGTTGGTACTAGTTCTGTTAGTAAATTTAGGTCCAGTAAAGCCAATGGTGACTTTACATGCCCGGGGAGACAGTAGTCAGTCCCCGGGTATGGAGTCTATGGTGGGGGACCCGCTAGGGCGCCCCCGTGTTACGGCACGTAGGGTGCGGTGTAACACACATAGAAAAACATATGAGACCCTATGGAGTAAAAGACCCCATAGCCCATCGAACACATTGACATTTCAAAGGAATTACACACATACATGTCCAAGAGTGGGAAAAAAAGAGTCTCACTCTTGGCACGATGGAAAAAACAAACTCCAGAAATCCAGCAAAGCTGCTGGGGGACTCACTAGGTTAGGAAATTCAGCCTAAACAGAGAATTCTCCCTAACACGCAACATAAATTGAATCAAAAATAAACAAACAATAATGGAATTTTGTTAAAAAATACCCAGCAGGTATGTGAAATAATGCAAAACCACAAATCATAATGCAAACGAAAGGTGTCCAAAGTCACAGTCCACAAAAGTAAATCCAATGGAAAATTAAAATCGAAAACCATTGCTCCATGGTGAAATCATAAAAAAAAATGAAAATCCAAAAGTCAACTATATACAGATAAACAATCCAGGGTCCATGATCCCAAACGAAGAAATGAAACCTATCGAATAACACTACCTTAAAAAAAAAAACTATATACAAAAATGTGACCCATTGTCCAAAACGTCCAAAAAAAATGCTAAACCAAAGGAAACCTAACACTAACTACAGAACTATTTACAAGGGCAGCGGGCTAGTCCGACGGCTCACTTCGGGATGTTCCGGGTCAGGGCATCATCGAACTCCCGCTCAATGTCCCGGAGGCGCTCCTCCTCCATGGCCCCGAGGGTCCGCAGGGCCGTCCACATGTTCCCCCCAAAATCCCTGCGGATTGCCTCGAGGCACTCGGCCCGCCCCAGGGCCCTCCGCATGGAGTTCTCCGCCCTGACCATCGTGAGCCGTGCCTCTTCTGCCGGCTGCCACTCCGCATCTATGGCGTGGCCCAACCGCTGCCACATGGAACACACTTCCCGTCCTGGGTCCTCCTGCCCTCCGGCCGATGCCTGCCCCTCCGATGTCGAAGGCCCCGAGCCATCATGGCTCCCACCACGTTGCTGCTGCTGCTGCGCCTCTGCCCGTGCACTGCCTCCTGCTGCCTGCACATCCTCCGCTGGCTGGGGTGCAGTCGTTGATGTGGCCACCCCTGCTGGACGTCCGACTCCCGACTGTGGCAGGGATGCCTCCTCCCTGGCCGCACCGTCAGAGACAGCTCCACAGGGCACCCAGGTGACTGATGGGTGGGAAGATGGCACGGAGGACGCCTGGCGCATAGGGGGTTCAGTTGAGGAGGGGGTCTGAGCAAGCCCCATCAAACGGAGGAATCCGGCCTGGGTGACCTGTCCCAGTAGGCCGACGCGGTCAACGAGCCATTCGAGATGACATGCAGTCTCCTCATGAAAAAACTGCAGGTCACCTCGCATGGCCCGTTGACGCAACGCCACACCTGTCAGGACAGGCTCAACCCGGACCCGGATAGCCACGTCCACAGGCAGAGGAGGGCCAGTTGTCGTGAGCTCATCCCCTGCCTGAAAACTGGTCTGGACGTAGGCATTCCGGCTGGTGAAAGATGATGCAGTGACAGGATCAGGGACAGGATTGCACAAAGGCACCTCCGCGGTGACCTGTGATGCCTCCTGTCCCTGGTCCTGCACTGCACCACTAGCACCAGTGGAATCCCCACCTCCAGACCCCGTCTCTGTTGCTTGCACGGCCTCCTCCTCCACCAAACCCCCCACCAACCTGGATGACTCCGTGCCACCTTCCCCTGTTGGGCCCTGTGGGGTCCCAGCTGCCCCTTCTGCTGCCGAGTAGTCCAACTCTTGGACCTCCCCCCGGCAGCTGCGGCCTGGGATGCGGCACCGGACTCCTCACGCCCCGACGAGATCACAAACTGGGAGGGGAGCCGGGCCTTGCATCTCCGGCTGGTGGTGCGATCCCCGCCGCTGTGCTCCACAGTACCTTCTCCGCCCTCTTCATCAGTTGACGCTGCAGACAGGGAGAAATAAAACACAGGCATCAGGGCACTGCACAATGGACACATACACACATGACAGTTGCACATGAGTGGCATTGGCAAACCTCAGACATGGCAGCACAATCGGCAACACACATGTCATTTCAACTTGCACACATGAGCCATACCACAGCTTCATCGCAACTGCCAGCACCATCCATACACATACAACAGCATGAGCAGGCAAAGGTGAGCCAGACATCACATGCAACACAGGGAGTGCACTACACATGCACGCACACCACCACACTTGCATGCATGTGTACACCTCAACCAACTGTCGCAGTGTTTTGATGGGCATCCATGTCACATCTGCCAATCAGGCTTCCACATCCCGCTGTCACATGCACATGCATCCATGTTGCATCACTGTTGCACCCTTGTCAAATACACACACATGCACATGTACACAGTGCTGATACATGCAGCTGAAAACAACATACATGCGTGACATCACGAACATGCCTACTTACATACACATTCATCCAAACATGTGTGCCCACACAACTGCATTTGGCATGCAAGCCTACACACACAAGCACCATCCATGTCTCACACATGACAGCGCTCGCATGTGTTAGCCTCACGGTCCTGTACACCCCCACCCATACTCGGCCCCATACAAACAGATGTGCAACCGGCACACTACTGGCACATCACCACACGCACAGCTTACAATCATGATGCATGTACACTTACCGCTCGACTCCAGACGGGTCTGTCTCTCAAGGACCTGGACATGGAGCGCTGGGGATATGCGTTCCAGGACCCTCATCTGATCTTCCGACAAGTGGCCCCGGAGCCCCTTAGCATCCGCTGCCTTCAAGAGGTGCCGGGCCTTGTTCAGGGTCCTGGACCTGAAGTCCTCCCAGTGCTTCTTGACATGTTGGAAGCCGCGGACTGCCACCCCCTCCACGTTGATGGCAGTCACGATGTCCGTCCAGATCCGAGTCCGTCCTTCCTTGTCAGCGCGCACACTTCCGTAGAGGGCATCATACTGCCCCAGGACTTGCTCCACCAGGACACCAACTTCCCTGGCACTGAAGCTGGTGCCCCTCTGCCTCTCTGGCCGGGGGTTGTCAGTGGTGCCAGATGTTGCAGTGCCCGACATGACAACCCCAGAGGCAGGAGTGGGTGGGCAACTGGGTCCTGGGGCTGGGCTGTGGAGCGATGGAATCCCAGTCGGGAGTCTTAGGTTCCAGCAGGGGTGGTCACAGCAACAGCACCCCTGGCTGATGTGCAGGCAGAAAATGGCAGGGCACGTAGGCAGCAGGCAGTCAGACAGCAGCAGATGGCAGGTGGGAGCGTGCTCGGGGCTCTGGGGGGCAGTAAATCGGCTTTCTGGGCAGGAGTGTGGTCTTCCGTGTGCTTACGCGTGGCCAGCTTGATACGGAGTGATTTGGCACGTGAAAAGTCCTGCACGTCTGCATGTAATTCGAGGAAAGGCCCTTAGCGCGTAAGCACATCTGCACGCATACGCGATTTCATTGGCCCAAAGGCCCCCATGCGCGCAGCTGTGACATCACGCGCATGGCCGTAGAGAATGGCGTGTGTAAAAAAAAAAAGATACACGTCCGAGTGTCAAAGCGTGTAATTGGTGGAAATGGCCTCATCGCGTATGCGCGTCTGTTACGTGTGTATAAAAGGTACATGTAGAACGCCATTTCCTTGTATGTGCTTTTCGTGGAGAGCAAGTGGGTGAAATCTGTACTTCTTGTCGGTTCACACGCGATTTACTTCACGGCGTTTCCAGTTCGTACTCCCTGTTACCTCTGACAGCTTTTTCTCTTTTCCTCTTTTTCCTGGGCCTGTTTCCTCAAACAGTGTTCCCTTCTACTGTTGTCCTGTCTCCTCAGACAGCGTACAATTCTTCTTTTGGCGGGGGTGTTGCCAACGCGCACACGCGCATATTTTTCACGCTTTTGTTCCTGGCAGACGGTGAGTCACGCACGTATTTAACATCTGTGTTTGCCCCGTGTGTCGCGTACCCCTTCAGAGGTCATTCTAGGCTGCGTGTGACACGCATACGTTCATTCTTGTGTTTCTGGGTGCCACAGCGTAGTGCAGGTTTATTTTTCCACGTACGTGTTCTAGGAGGGGTTGCGTGCACCTTACTTCCCTTTTTTGGGGTGCCTGTGCGTTGTGTGACCCGTCATCTTTCCCCAGGGGTGACATACAGCCTTGCTAGAGCACTAGGGTATGATTACCATCTGGTACCCAACCCCTTTGACCCCCAATTGCCCAGGACAATAGTTCACATCGACTCCCATACGCACAATAAGATCAGTGCCATGGCTGGGAGGCGAACAAGCCGTAAGGGTGGCAAAGGTGGCCGAGCCCCAAGTGGTGGCCGTGGTGGATCCGGTAGGGGACGTGGCCGTGACTTGCAGGGTGCCCCTAGCCCCCCATGTGTGGAGGAGCAGTCAGGGACACCCATGCCCCCCCCCCCTCGTTGAGGTTAATGTGGCTGACACCATCCATGCTCAGCCCTTGTTGGACCAGCCCACTGTGGAACCAGACCTGGCACAGGATGACTCCATGGCTGACTTCCAGGTCAGCAGGTCTAGGCCACGTGCACCGGTGAACGTTGGTGTCATCAGGCCACGTGGATCAGGGGCAGCTAGGTCATCTGCTGCCCCACGTAGGCAGGCTGGGGAGGCTGCAGGGGCAGCTGCGGCTCCATCCACCCCACCTCTCACACACCCAGCCAGGACAGTGTCGGTCCAAGTCCATCATGCTGACATTCCCCCTGACACCATCACACTTGAGCTAATGCCTGCACCAACTCCTATGCTGAGTGTGCAATCCCACACTCCTAGTACAGAGTCCACCGGGGCTCCTGCCCCTAGTGTCCAGAGCGGCGTAGGACACTCAGGATCCCCACCACCTTCCAAGCGGAAGAGGAAGAGTGCTCGTCCAGTAGAGGCTGATGCCCCAGACACGGCTACACAGTCCGGCCCATCAAGGAATCCCAGCTTCAATGAGGCCGAACTGAATGCACTTGTAGAGTATGTGTCCGACATGACCGCGAAATGGTGATTGTTGCAGGATCCAAGACCAAACCTGCACAACGTCAGGCACACTGGCAGACCATTGCAGACATCATAAGTGCCCTTGGAATTGTGAGGCGCACAGCTACTGAATGCTACAAGCGCTGGAATGACCTGAAGCGCAGGGCAAAGAATAAGCTGGCCTCAAGTCATGCCGCAACTCTAATGACTGGAGGTGGATCTCCAGCAGACGACATAGAACTCACTCCACATGAGCAGGTTGCTGGGACCTACGTCACGGAGGAACATATCCAAGGCGTGGGAGAACTGGCAGATTACGAGGCATTGTCCGGTGAGTGCACATGCATGTGGGTGTCATCCATGTGCATGGTGTGTGTGGGAGGGCTTCTGTTTGGGTGCCAGGTGAGGGTGTGTGTGCCTGAGTGGTTTGGGTCACCCATGTGCCTCTTCCTATACATTCTGCGCACTGGCATTTGGGTATAGCAGCATCCCTTCTGCCAACATTAGACATCCAGCCCAACACCACGCCAGTTGCCCTTGGAGTGTCATCTTGCCACAACATTGTTGCTTATTTACCTCTGTTTATTCAGGCAGATTATTTGCATACCACCACTTTTACACGGGATTTCTCAGTCCTATTGTCACATGTCTGACATGGCTATGGTACAGTGGACTGGCTTTGTTTCCTGGACATGATTTGTTTAGACATGTCCCTGTGCTATAGGACCATTTTGGACTGGCAGCTGCAGGTTAAACATTTGAACCATTTCAATGAAAAAAACAATTTCATTAGCAAACTGGACTGAATGAACAATTGGTGACCTCCTCTCCCTCTTCACTTCATGGCTAGGGTACATGCCATCTGTGTGATGGCATGTGTATTTGACCTGCCAATCACTGGCCAATGTGTGATGCCACTGCTAGGCAGCATGCATCAAATGTGTTCATCTTCCATCTTGGTGTCATCAATGTGTGCCATCTGCCTACCCTTCACACGCAGTGACGGTGCATGCATGGGAGGGTTTTAGTCATGTGGGACATGTGTCAATCAAGTACTGTTTCTGTAGCCTCTCAGCCCTAATTGTGTGCCATAGTGCTAATGCCTGTTTCCATTTGTTTTCTTTTATGTCTTTGCAGGGGATGACGCACTTGATACTGCTGGGGTTGTCGAGATGGTGCAGACCCAGGAGGGGTCTGAGGGCCGACCGATAACCAGTGAGGGACGTGGTGTGGTGGTGGGTGAGAACCCACAACTGCTGCAGGTCGTGATCTCAAGGGGTGTTTCTGGCTGCATCTCCCCCGAGCTGTATTCAGGTGTCGATTCGGATGATGAGACCTATGTGCCGTCGCAGGTGAGTGTTCCTGGGAGGGATTCTGTTCTGTCCGACCCACCTGCACCAGGGTTAGAACCCTCAATGGGGATGTCAGTGTTGGCAGGTACGCCTTTGGTGGTTACGGATGCAGGGTCACACTCCGCGACCTCTGATCCTGTTCCTGGGCCAGCAGATCAGAGGGGGAATGCAGTCCTGCAGCCTCAGGCAGTGCCGGCACAGCAAGGCGCAGTTCACCTTGCCCCAGACAGGTGTGGTGCCCGCCGACGTGGTGGCCGTCAGCCACCTGGCAATACCGCATGGGAGCAATCCATATATGGTATGGCAACCCAACAGGCAGCATCATCAGAGATGATGGCTCAGGCCATGGATAGGGTGGCCACTTCCATTGTCCCCCCCGAAAGGCTGATGGAGCGACTACAGCAGGCAACATACTCCATCTGCCAGTCACACAGGGAGGACATGTTGGCGTCCGACAGGGGCGGGCGGCACTGGCGACTCTGCAGGAAGCCATTTCCATAGAGCCCCAGGGCCACAGGGAAGCCCTGAGGGTGGAACTCCTTCACCTCAGGACGACTCTTGTTGAGCTTGAGGCTTCAACAAACAGAAGGACAGAACAGCAGCTGGAGCGTCTCACACGTACACTCTCAGCTGAGATGCAGGCAACTAGGGCGGAGGTCCAGGCATCCCGTGAGTTGTTGCATGGGGACCTCCGCACAATTATCCTCCAGAACGAGACCTACCACACCCGCATGCTTGCAGCCATGGAGGAACAGACTAGGGCTTTGCGTGGGCTGCCTCCCATAGTGCCACCACCTCCTGATGCAGCTGCAGAGGGTGAGGAGAGCGACAGCAGTGATTCTCCCACAATAGGGTAGCCGTGTAGGCCATGAGCCCATGGAAGTGTTTTTTTTTCGCAAGATCCACACAGGTGGGTTTTGGTGTGCTCCCTGTCCTCAGACCTCCTGGGTGGCCTCCCCCATCCCCCGGGCCCATTAATGGCCATTTTATTTTCATTTTTTTTTATTTTTTTGGGACAGTGTGTTGCCTTGTGTGGCTCCCGTGGGCATACGCTGCATTGTGCTGGGCACATGCAGGCTTGTCATGCATTTGGTTCAGATGCTTGGGTTTCTGTGACACACACCCCTCCTGCTTCCCGTTTCTATGGGCTTGCAAAGGGTGTGCCCAAGTGACATTGACGTACATGGTGACATTGGACTCCCATTCGATATGTGGGCAGTCTGTAGTCAATATTGTGTATACATTCATAGTGCATATTGTTGTTGTATTGTACACTGCATGGTGTATTGATATGTCCCTCTGCATCCATCTCATCCTCGTAATTTGCAGGTCCATTTCTCATGTCTTCACAAGGCGGTCCACCTTGGAACTGGAGTCCCTGTTGTAAGCAGTGCACCTACATTCTTGCGTGGCGCTAACACTGTATACTTGGAAGTGTTTGAAGTGCTGGCATCATCAGGTAGTGAGGCTAGCAAATTTTTAAGTCTGTAATGTCATGTTTAAGGTAGGTTGGAGGCTGTGTAGGTGATTGGTATTCTTGGTAAGTATTTGGTAATGTGTGTTGTAGGCCCTGCATTACTGTGAGCATTTCATGTGTGGCCATGTTTCCATTAGGGACACTGTAGCTGGTGACACTTAGGGCATGTTGTGGGGATTAATTTGTTTGCTCTCACATTGCATGACATGGCATGGTGTTGTGTGGCCGTGCCGGGGAGGGGTTGGGTGACATGGCACTGTTTTCATGTAGTATTTTGCAAGTGGATATTCAATTCTGCAGCATGGACGTGTGTCTTTTGATGACACTGCATTGGTGGTGTTTGTGTAGGTAGGGATGCACACATTGTGACACTTCCACATGAACAATCTCAGGCTGCTATGGTTCTGACAGTTGACTGTCCCTTTGTTCGTCATAATTGTCAGGTCGAGTCATCATTGCTTATCAGATGGTATGTGCCAGGGCTGTGTGCACTCCACAGGGGTGTGATTTCTATGTGAAGTAATTAGCCACCAGCTGCGTACGGGCTGCCTCACCCCGTGCCCTCTCCTCTCCCATGCGCAGCGGGCGTGCATGTGGTTGGGGATGTGGGGGCACCACCATGTCCACAGCCAGGCCCCGGCGTGTTGCAACATTGTGCAGGGCACATGCTGCCACTATGATCCTGCACACTACTGGGGGCGCATATAACAGCTGCCCGCCAGAACGGTCAAGGGAGCGAAAGCGTGACTTGAGCACTCCGAATGTGCGCTCCACTATGCCCCGGGTTGCAATATGGGCTGTGTTGTATCTTACCTCTGGAGGCGTGATGGGTTCCCAATTGGCGTCATCATGTGGTTGCTCAGAGGGTAGGCACTGTCCCCTGGTGAGGAGGTGATGGGTATCATTAGTGGGGTAGTGACATAACTCTGCATCTGACATGCATGCATGTGCAGTGGCATTCATACTCACCAAGCAGCCATGTATCGCCATGCCGCCCAGCTTCTAGGTCCTGGCTTAGGGTAGACATTCGGTAAATGAAGCTGTCGTGGGTGGACCCTGGATAGTTGACATATACTGAGGTGATGATTCCCTTGGCATTACATACTACCTGCACGTTGATAGAATGCCAGTGCTTGCGGTTCCTATAGATGTGCTCAGATGCCCTGGGGGGATGTAGTGCCACATGGGTGCAGTCAATGGCACCTAGCACTTTGGGGAATTGTGCCACACCGTAGAAATCGAGGGCGGCAGCCTGCCTTTCTGCAGGTGTTCTGGGCAGGTATATGTGCCTACGGACTGATGGGCGTGCAGTGATGATGTTCAAGACCTGGTGTAGGCAGCGTGACTGCGTGGCCTGTGACACCCCACCCACTATGGCACTTGTCCGCTGAAATGATCCTGTGGCCAAGAAGTGCAGTACATTGAGGACCTTCTCCAGGGGGCTGAGTGCTTGGGAGCACAGGGTGGGTGATGTGAGGTCATCCTCCCACTCACTGACCAGGTCCAGTATTATGTGTGGTGGAAACCTGTACCTCCCATACACATGGTCATCAGGCATCCCAAAAAGGCTGGTTCTGGGACTGAAAATTCGGGTCCTCACTATCCTCCTCCTCCTCCTTTGGTAACCCACGGCCACTGCTGCTAGGAACGGTATATTCATCCTGGCGTCTAAGCTTGTTTGTTGTTTGCGCGCACTTTTATGCTGCGCGGGTCGACGTACGCCTGCTTCATGCTGACGTACGTGTTTCAGGATTGGACCATTTATTTTTCAGCGCGTCGTAGGTGAACGTGTGAATCTTCCCGCCCAACCCAGGAATACACGTAACACGCTCTCCCAGGCCCATTCGCGAGTAAATATTCCCGCCCACCCCTGTAATACACTACCCCACTCTCACAGGCCCAGTCGCGTGTGGAAGTTCACGCGCACCCCGAAATACACGTACCCAGGCCAATCGCGTGTGGAACTTCCCGCGAACCTCGAAGTACACGTACCCAGGCCAATCGCGTGTGGAACTTCCCGCGCACCCCGAAGTACACGTACCCAGGCCAATCGCGTGTGGAAATTCACGCGCACCCCGGAGTACACATACCCAGGCCAATCGCGTGTGGAACTTCCCGCGCACCCCGAAACACATGTACCCAGGCCAATCGCGTGTGGAACTTCCCGCGAACCCCGAAAAACACGTAGCCTGCTGGTATCGCGTGTGGAAGTTCACAGGGACCCATAATACATGTACCCTGATGGTATCGCATGGGAGACTACCCGCGCACCCCAGGAATACACGTACCCAGGCAAATCACACTGCTGGGGGGTGGGGGTAATGGTAGACATGAGTGGGGGCCTGGTGGAGGCTGCCCCTGCACTGCTGGGGGGTGGGGGTGATAGGGGACATGAGTGGGGGCCTGGTGGAGGCTGCCCCTGGAAGCTGGGGGGTGGGGTGATAGGGGACATGAGTGGGGGCCTGGTGGAGGCTGCCCCTGCACTGCTGGGGGGTGGGGGAGCAGGGGGTCATGAGTGGGGGCCTGGTGGAGGCTGCCCCTGCACTGCTGGGGGGTGGGGGTGGTGGGAGACATGAGTGGGGGCCTGGTGGAGGATGCCCCTGGATGCTGGGGGGTGGGGGTGATAGGGGACATGAGTGGGGGCCTGGTGGAGGCTGCCCCTGGATGCTGGGGGGTGGGGGTGATAGGGGACATGAGTGGGGGCCTGGTGGAGGGTGCCCCTGGATTCTGGGGGGTGGGGGTGCAGGGGGACATGAGTGGGGGCCTGGTGGTGGCTGCCCCTGCACTGCTGGGGGGTGGGGGTGGTGGGAGACATGAGTGGGGCCCTGGTGGAGGCTGCCCCTGGATGCTGGGGGGTGGGGGTGGTGGGAGACATGAGTGGGGGCCTGGTGGAGGGTGCCCCTGGATGCTGGGGGGTGGGGGTGGAGGGAGACATGAGTGGGGGCCTGGTGGAGGGTGCCCCTGGATGCTGGGGGTGGGGGTGGTAGTAGACATGAGTGGGGGCCTGGTGGAGGCTGCCCCTGGATGCTGAGGGGTGGGGGTGCAGGGGGACATGAGTTGGACATGAGTGGGGGCCTGGTGGAGGCTGCCCCTGCACTGCTGGGGGGTGGGGTGATGGTAGACATGAGTGGGGGCCTGGTGGAGGGTGCCCCTGGTGGCTATGGGCTGGGGGTGGTGGGGGACATGAGTGGGGGCCTGGTGGAGGGTTCCCCTGGATGCTGGGGGGTGGGGGTGCAGGGGGACATGAGTGGAGGCCTGGTGGAGGCTGCCCCTGCACTGCTGGGGGGTGGGGGTGGTAGTAGACGTGAGTGGGGGCCTGGTGGAGGCTGCCCCTGCACTGCTGGGGGGTGGGGGTGATAGGGGACAAGAGTGGGGGCCTGGTGGAGGCTGCCCCTGGATGCTGGGGGGTGGGGGTGATAGGGGACATGAGTGGGGGCCTGGTGGAGGCTGCCCCTGCACTGCTGGGGGGTGGGGGTGCAGGGGGACATGAGTGGGGGCCTGGTGGAGGCTGCCCCTGCACTGCATGGAAGGAAGGGGATGGTGGGAGACATGAGTGGGGGCCTGGTGGAGGGTGCCCCTGCACTGCTGGGGGGTGGGGGTGGTGGGAGACATGAGTGGGGGCCTGGTGGAGGATGCCCCTGCACTGCTGGGGGGTGGGGGTAATAGGGGACATGAGTGGGGGCCTGGTGGAGGCTGCCCCTGGATGCTGGGGGTGGGGGTGATAGGGGACATGAGCGGGGGCCTGGTGGAGGGTGCCCCTGGATGCTGGGGGGTGGGGGTGCAGGGGGACATGAGTTGGACATGAGTGGGGGCCTGGTGGAGGGTGCCCCTGGATGTTGGGGGGTGGGGGTGGTGGGAGACATGAGTGGGGGCCTGGTGGAGGGTGCCCCTGGATGCTGGGGGTGGGGGTGGTGGGAGACATGAGTGGGGGCCTGGTGGAGGGTGCCCATGGATTCTGGGGGGTGGGGGTGGTGGGAGACATGAGTGGGGGCCTGGTGGAGGGTTCCCCTCGATGCTGGGGGGTGGGGGTGCAGGGGGACATGAGTGGGGGCCTGGTGGAGGCTGCCCCTGCACTGCTGGGGGGTGGGGGTGGTAGTAGACATGAGTGGGGGCCTGGTGGAGGCTGCCCCTGCACTGCTGGGGGTGGGGGTGATAGGGGACATGAGTGGGGGCCTGGTGGAGGCTGCCCCTGGATGCTGGGGGGTGGGGGTGATAGGGGACATGAGTGGGGGCCTGGTGGAGGCTGCCCCTGCACTGCTGGGGGGTGGGGGTGCAGGGGGACATGAGTGGGGGCCTGGTGGAGGCTGCCCTTGCACTGCTGGGGGGTGGGGGTGGTGGGAGACATGAGTGGGGGCCTGGTGGAGGGTGCCCCTGCACTGCTGGGGGGCGGGGGTGGTGGGAGACATGAGTGGGGGCCTGGTGGAGGATGCCCCTGCACTGCTGAGGGGTGGGGGTGATAGGGGACATGAGTGGGGGCCTGGTGGAGGCTGCCCCTGGATGCTGGGGGGTGGGGGTGATAGGGGACATGAGTGGGGGCCTGGTGGAGGGTGCCCCTGGATGCTGGGGGGTGGAGGTGCAGGGGGACATGAGTTGGACATGAGTGGCGGCCTGGTGGAGGGTGCCCCTGGATGCTGGGGGGTGGGGGTGGCATAGCTCCCAGCCTTTTTTGTCTCGTAGGCGGGTGAAAACACCCGATTTTCTTTTTGGCTGGTGAGAGGCCCATAGAAGTGAATGGGAGCCTGAGGGACTTGGCGGGTGATTTATCTGCTTTCAAGGCGGGTGACACCCGCCAAAAGCGGGTGAGTTGAGAGCTATGGGCTGGTGGGAGACATGAGTGGGGGCCTGGTGGAGGGTGCCCCTGGATGCTGGGGGGTGGGGGTGATGGGAGACATGAGTGGGGGCCTGGTGGAGGGTGCCCCTGGATGCTGGGGGGTGGGGGTGGTGGGAGACATGAGTGGGGGCCTGGTGGAGGGTGCCCCTGGATGCTGGGGGGTGGGGGTGCAGGGGGACATGAGTTGGACATGAGTGGAGGCCTGGTGGAGGCTGCCCCTGCACTGCTGGGGGGTGGGGGTGCAGGGGGACATGAGTGGGGGCCTGGTGGAGGCTGCCCCTGCACTGCTGGGGGAAGGGGATGGTGGGAGACATGAGTGGGGGCCTGGTGGAGGGTGCCCCTGCACTGCTGGGGGTGGGGGTGGTGGGAGACATGAGTGGGGGCCTGGTGGAGGATGCCCCTGCACTGCTGGGGGGTGGGGGTAATAGGGGACATGAGTGGGGGCCTGGTGGAGGCTGCCCCTGAATGCTGGGGGTGGGGGTGATAGGGAACATGAGCGGGGGCCTGGTGGAGGGTGCCCCTGGATGCTGGGGGGTGGGGGTGCAGGGGGACATGAGTTGGACATGAGTGGGGGCCTGGTGGAGGGTGCCCCTGGATGTTGGGGGGTGGGGGTGGTGGGAGACATGAGTGGGGGCCTGGTGGAGGGTGCCCCTGGATGCTGGGGGTGGGGGTGGTGGGAGACATGAGTGGGGGCCTGGTGGAGGGTGCCCTTGGATGCTGGGGGGTGGGGTGGTGGGAGACATGAGTGGGGGCCTGGTGGAGGGTTCCCCTCGATGCTGGGGGGTGGGGGTGCAGGGGGACATGAGTGGGGGCCTGGTGGAGGCTGCCCCTGCACTGCTGGGGGGTGGGGGTGGTAGTAGACATGAGTGGGGGCCTGGTGGAGGCTGCCCCTGCACTGCTGGGGGTGGGGGTGATAGGGGACATGAGTGGGGGCCTGGTGGAGGCTGCCCCTGGATGCTGGGGGGTGTGGGTGATAGGGGACATGAGTGGGGGCCTGGTGGAGGCTGCCCCTGCACTGCTGGGGGGTGGGGGTGCAGGGGGACATGAGTGGAGGCCTGGTGGAGGCTGCCCTTGCACTGCTGGGGGGTGGGGTGGTGGGAGACATGAGTGGGGGCCTGGTGGAGGGTGCCCCTGCACTGCTGGGGGGCGGGGGTGGTGGGAGACATGAGTGGGGGCCTGGTGGAGGATGCCCCTGCACTGCTGAGGGGTGGGGGTGATAGGGGACATGAGTGGGGGCCTGGTGGAGGCTGCCCCTGGATGCTGGGGGGTGGGGGTGATAGGGGACATGAGTGGGGGCCTGGTGGAGGGTGCCCCTGGATGCTGGGGGGTGGAGGTGCAGGGGGACATGATTTGGACATGAGTGGGGGCCTGGTGGAGGGTGGCCCTGGATGCTGGGGGGTGGGGGTGGCATAGCTCCCAGCCTTTTTTGTCTCGTAGGCGGGTGAAAACACCCGATTTTCTTTTTGGCTGGTGAGAGGCCCATAGAAGTGAATGGGAGCCTGAGGGACTTGGCGGGTGATTTATCTGCTTTCAAGGCGGGTGACACCCGCCAAAAGCGGGTGAGTTGAGAGCTATGGGGTGGTGGGAGACATGAGTGGGGGCCTGGTGGAGGGTGCCCCTGGATGCTGGGGGGTGGGGGTGATGGGAGACATGAGTGGGGGCCTGGTGGAGGGTGCCCCTGGATGCTGGGGGGTGGGGGTGGTGGGAGACATGAGTGGGGGCCTAGTGGAGGGTGCCCCTGGATGCTGGGGGGTGGGGGTGCAGGGGGACATGAGTTGGACATGAGTGGGGGCCTGGTGGAGGCTGCCCCTGCACTGCTGGGGGGTGGGGGTGATGGTAGACATGAGTGGGGGCCTGGTAGAGGGTGCCCCGGTTGCTGGGGGGTGGTGGTGGTGTCTTGACATGAGTGGGGGCCTGGTGGGGGGTTCCCCTGGATGCTGGGGCATGGGGGTGCAGGGGGACATGAGTGGGGGCCTGCTGGAGGCTGCCCCTGCACTGCTGGGGGGTGGGGGTGGTAATACACATGAGTGGGAGCCTGGTGGAGGCTGCCCCTGCACTGCTGGGGGGTGGGGGTGGTGGGAGACATGAGTGGGGGCCTGGTGGAGGGTTTCCCTGGATGCTGGGGGGTGGGGGTGCAGGGGGACATGAGTGGGGGCCTGGTGGAGGCTGCCCCTGCACTGCTGGGGGGTGGGGGTGGTAGTAGACATGAGTGGGGGCCTGGTGGAGGCTGCCCCTGCACTGCTGGGGGGTTGGGGTGATAGGGGACATGAGTGGGGGCCTGGTGGAGGCTGCCCCTGGATGCTGGGGGTGGGGGTGATAGGGGACATGAGTGGGGGCCTGGTGGAGGGTGCCCCTGGTGGTTGGGGGGTGGGGGTGGTGGGAGACATGAGTGGGGGCCTGGTGGAGGGTTCCTATGGATGCTGGGGGGTGGGGGTGAGGGGGACATGAGTGGGGGCCTGGTGGAGGCTATCCCTGCACTGCTGGGGGGTGGGGGTGGTAGTAGACATGAGTGGGGGCCTGGTGGAGGCTGCCCCTGCACTGCTGGGCGGTGGGAGTGATGGTAGACATGAGTGGGGGCCTGGTGGAGGGTGCCCCTGGTGGCTGGGGGTGGTGGGGGACATGAGTGGGGGCCTGGTGGAGGGTCCCCTAGATGCTGGTGGGAGGGGGTCCAGGGGGACATGAGTGGGGGCCTGGTGGAGGCTGCCCCTGCACTGCTGGGGGGTAGGGGTGGTAGTAGACATGAGTGGGGGTCTGGTGGAGGCTGCCCCTGCCCTGCTGGGGGGGGTGGGGGTGATAGGGGACATGAGTGGGGGCCTGGTGGAGGCTGCCCCTGGATGCTGGGGGGTAGGGGTGATAGGGGACATGAGTGGGGGCCTGGTGGAGGGTGCCCCTGGATGCTGGGGGGTGGGGGTGCAGGGGGACATGAGTGGGGGCCTGGTGGTGGCTGCCCCTGCACTGCTGGGGGGTGGGGGTGGTAGTAGGCATGAGTGGGGGCCTGGTGGAGGATGCCCCTGCACTGCTGGGTGGTGGGGGTGATAGGGGACATGAGTGGGGGCCTGGTGGAGGCTGCCCCTGGATGCTGGGGGTGGGGGTGCAGGGGGACATGAGTGGGGGCCTGGTGGTGGCTGCCCCTGCACTGCTGGGGGGTGGGGGTGGTAGTAGACATGAGTGGGGGCCTGGTGGAGGATGCCCCTGCACTGCTGGGGGGTGGGGGTGATAGGGGACATGAGTGGGGGCCTGGTGGAGGGCTCCCCTGGATGCTGGGGCGTGGGGGTGCAGGGGGACATGAGTGGGGGCCTGCTGGAGGCTGCCCCTGCACTGCTGGGGGGTGGGGGTGGTAATACACATGAGTGGGAGCCTGGTGGAGGCTGCTCCTGCACTGCTGGGGGGTGGGGGTGGTGGGAGGCATGAGTGGGGGCCTGTTGGAGGGTTCCCCTGGATGCTGGGGGGTGGGGGTGCAGGGGGACATGAGTGGGGGCCTGGTGGAGGCTGCCCCTGCACTGCTGGGGGGTGGGGGTGGTAGTAGACATGAGTGGGGGCCTGGTGGAGGCTGCCCCTGCACTGCTGGGGGGTGGGGGTGATGGGGGACATGGGTGGGGGCCTGATGGAGGCTGCCCCTGGATGCTGGGGGTGGGGGTGATAGGGGACATGAGTGGGGGCCTGGTGGAGGGTGCCCCTGGATGCTAGGGGATGGGGGTGCAGGGGGACATGAGTGGGGGCCTGGTGGGGGTGCACCTGGTGGCTGGGGGTGGGGGTGGTGGGAGACATGAGTGGGGGCCTGGTGGAGGCTGCCCCTGCACTGCTGGGGGTGGGGGTGCAGGGGGACATGAGTGGGGACCTGGTGGAGGCTGCCCCTGGATGCTGGGGGGTGGGGGTGGTAATAGACATGAGTGGGGGCCTGGTGGAGGCTGCACCTGCACTGCTGGGGGGTGGGGGTGGTGGGAGACATGAGTGGGGGCCTGGTGGAGGGTGCCCCTGGATGCTGGGGGGTGGGGGTGGTGGGAGACATGAGTGGGGGCCAGTGGAGGGTGCCCCTGGATGCTGGGGGGTGGGGATGGTGGGAGACATGAGTGTGGGCCTGGTGGAGGGTGCCCCTGGATGCTGGGGGGTGGGGGTGGTGGGAGACATGAGTGGGGGCCTGGTGGAGGGTGCCCCTGGATACTGGGGGGTGGGGGTGGTGGGAGACATGAGTGGGGGCCTGGTGGAGGGTGCCCCTGGATGCTAGGGGGTGGGGGTGGTGGGAGACATGAGTGGGGGCCTGGTGGAGGGTGCCCCTGGATGCTGGGGCGTGGGGGTTTTGGGAGACATGATTGGGGGCCTGGTGGAGGGTGCCCCTGGATGCTGGGGGGTGGGGTGGTGGGAGACATGAGTGGGGGCCTGGTGGAGGGTGCCCCTGGATGCTGGGGGGTGGGGGTGGTGGGAGACATGAGTGGGGGCCTGGTGGAGGCTGCACCTGCACTGCTGGGGGGTGGGGGTGGTGGGAGACATGAGTGGGGGCCTGGTGGAGGGTGCCCCTGGATGCTGGGGGGTGGGGGTGGTGGGAGACATGAGTGGGGGCCGGTGGAGGGTGCCCCTGGATGCTGGGGGGTGGGGGTGGTGGGAGACATGAGTGTGGGCCTGGTGGAGGGTGCCCCTGGATGCTGAGGGTTGGGGGTGGTGGGAGACATGAGTGGGGGCCTGGTGGAGGGTGCCCCTGGATACTGGGGGGTGGGGGTGGTGGGAGACATGAGTGGGGGCCTGGTGGAGGGTTCCCCTGGATGCTGGGGGTGGTGGGAGACATGAGTGGGGGCCTGGTGGAGGGTGCCCCTGGATGCTGGGGGGTGGGGGTGGTGGGAGACATGAGTGGGGGCCTGGTGGAGGGTGCCCCTGGATGCTGGGGGGTGGGGGTGGTGGGAGACATGAGTGGGGGCCTGGTGGAGGGTGCCCCTGGATGCTGGGGGCTGGGGGTGCTGGGAGACATGAGTGGGGGCCTGTTGGAGGGTGCCCCTGGATGCTGGGGGGTGGGGGTGGTGGGAGACATGAGTGGGGGCCTGGTGGAGGGTGCCCCTGAATGCTGGGGGGTGGGGGAGGTGGGAGACATGAGTGGGGGCCTGGTGGAGGGTGCCCCTGGATTCTGGGGGGTGGGGGTGGTGGGAGACATGAGTGGGGGCCTGGTGGAGGGTGCCCCTGGATGCTGGGGGGTGGGGGTGCTGGGAGACATGTGTTTGTGATCAGTAGTGCAAGGTGACATGGCCATGGTGGATGGGTTGCCTGTGGGACATGAGCAGGAGTGCAGGGTAGTCCCCTGTGGTATGGGCTGCCTGCAGGGGCCATGGAGGGTGTAGAGGGAACACCTGGGAGGACCCACATGGCCAAATCACGTATAGCATTCCCCGGCACCACCGAAATACACGTACCCTGCTGAAATCGCGTGTGAATCTTCCTGCGCACCTCGGAATACACGTACCCAGGCCAATCGCATGTGGAACTTCCCGCGCACCCGAAGTACACGTCCCCAGGCCAATCGCGTGTGGTACTTCCCGCGCATCCCGAAGTACACGTACCCAGGCCAATCGTGTGTGGAACTTCCCGCGGACCCCGAAACACACGTACCCAGGCTAATCGCGTGTGGAACTTCCCGCGCACCCCGTAGTACACGTACCCAGGCCAGTCGCGTGTGGAACTTCCCGCGCACCCAGGAACACACGCACACGCTATTTTTAACACAGCGTCCGTGTTTGTCGGTACCCCTTTGCACCTCATTTGTCCTAGAGGTCCACTGTATGGACCATTCATCATGGCTGTATATGGTTGCTTTTTGTTATCACACATTTTGACGCACATTTTTTTCAGGCGCAGGGACGCTACCGCATGCTTTCTTGTGGCGTACTTGTTTGGCCCTGTGCGCGTCTTTGACCGTGCGCTGGTTTGCCCTATTCGATTCCATGAATACGTGTTGTAGGCGAGCATGTGGGCGTTCCGCGCACTTGCCTCCTGTACTTCCCCCGTGACGCCCATATTTTCACGCGTTGTTCCCCATTCCGAGTGTTACGCCCCGTGTTACGCCTACTTTTGTGATGTGCGCCGCGCTATGTGCGATTTCTCAGTGGCTGTGGCGCACGCTGTTGGATGACCTGTGCGCCGGCGTGCGCGGCGCACATTATCAGCGCACATCCAATGTTTTTCTCGCGCACGGACTTTCCCAGCGATTTTCACACTTGCACTGCGATTTTCGCACTTTTACTGCGAATCGCACGTTTTGGCACCTCTGCACGGAAATTTTCGGCGCACATTAATTCCATGAATCGACCCCTAAATATATTAATAACACATCTATAAAAAATCAATTGTCAAGGACACACATTTTGTCAGATCAACAGGAAAAAAGTTCACATCTCACATTTCATTCCTTACATACTCATTCATCCCGATGCATACAAAAAAACCACTCATACTTGTGCAAAAAAAACAATTCTGGTAGTTTTGTTCTGTGACTCAGAACATCCCATCCATATGGGTTTGATATTTTAATAGTTCAAAAAGTGCCTATTTAACAATATTGTTTCCATCCAACAGATGTAGAGACACTAGGTAGGTATTCCAAAACAATTGTTCATGGACCCATATTAATCCCCATATATTTATCTATGAAAACCCAAGTTAAAGCCAACTCTGGGAGGAGTAGGCTCTATGGTATTGTCGACTCGAGTTTCGGGCTACCAGAGTGGCATATGCAGCTTCCATCTGGTGCACCTCATCAGGACGTATACATTAAAAACAAACACTGTTGTTAAAAACAAAATTCAAATTGATGTGAATTGACAAATTTCATTCATTTACAAAGAGCTAGTTTGTTTTGCTTCACAGGGTGTTCAATAGTGATGATCCAAATGTTTTTTTTCGAAAGCCGCTTCCAGAGTGTAAAAGCCTCAGGTTTGGTATCCTCAGGTGTTGTTCACAGGACCCAGCCACGGTTACATTCCCTTCTTAGTTGCAATATTGTTGTATCTTCATTCGCAAAGGTGTTATTTTCTCCCCGCTACATATATTGCAGACCAAGTGGTTCAAAAGCATTGAACCCAATGACACTGGATCCCTGTGTTCTTTGCCAAAAGAGAGCACTGGATACGGACAGTGTCTCACACTCAAGGGATCAGCAACCACTCATGTGTTTCCTTGAGTTTCGGCCAGCCATCTAGGGAAAGCAAATCCTGTTGTGCAGCACTGCTACTTTGCACTTACAACAGGATGTGCAAAGTATGCCTCACTTCCAATATGGCCGTGCTTTGGTATGCCTTGTGTCTGGGACCAGGGCCTAGATCATCATCATTCTACACTATATTTGAACCACTGTACTTCAATATCACTCATGTCCTAGACCTGGGCCTACCTATATTTCCATTACTCCTACAAAACAACTATATTTAATAGTCCCACTTTTCCCATGCTGCCCCCCCCCTGCAGCTGCGCACATTCATTTCTGAGTGCGCTAACTGATTTTCCTGAGCCTAAACCATTTGGGAGGGCATGGGAGCTAGACATGAATCCCAAAATTGGCTTGCTCTTATAGCATTGCACTTTTGCTTTGCAGCAACCATTGGCTCTCCAGTGTTGTGGAGAAAAACTCTCATCAGCCATAGAGAGCATAGTCAATTTTGAGGGACCATGGGAGTCATAGTCACAAACATCTACACCTGACGTCTGCCCATCTTGATCCTGGTCCATCTACTCATATTCTAAAAGTCTATCCTCTTCTTCTTCCCTTTATTACTCCCTGTTTAACAGCTCTCTCTTGATCACTGTGTTTCCTTCTCCATTCAAGAATGCCACTATTCCCCCTATCCTAAAAATACCCTCCCTGGACCCTTCTTTTCCTTTAATTAGGGTCCTACTTCCCTCCTTCCTTATCTTTCTAAGCTCCTGGAGCATTCTGCCTTTTCTCAAAGCGCATCCTTTATTTCCTCCAACTCACTGCTTCCCCAATTCCAATCTGGCTTTCACCCTCACCAGTCCACAGAGACTGCCATACTCTCTCTCTGTAACTTTCTTCTCTCTGCACATTATGCCAAACATTTTAAATTCTTCTTGATCTATCATCAACCTTTAATACTGTTGATCACTCTCTCCTTATTTCCTCTCTTTCGTCCTTGGGCTTTTCTGGTTCAGTACTTACCTGGTTTAAATCCTGTCATTCTAATTGCACCTATTCTGTCTCTTCGGCAGCCATGTCTCTCAATCGCTTCCTCTTCTTAACTGTTTTCAAAAGGTTTCTGTCCTGGGTCACTTCCTATTTTCTCTTTACACTTGTCCTCTGCTGCCATTATCTCTTCTTTTGATCGATACCTCCACTGTGCGGACAGCAACCAAATCTTTCTATAATGTTCTTACTTCTCTTCTGAGATTCATGTTACTATTTTATCCTGTTTACTGGACATTCAATATTGGATGGACCACGACTATCTCATATTAAACACCTCCAAAACAGAGGTTATTTTCTTTCCCTCCACATCTAGCCCTTCCTCTCTCCAGTTTTTATTTCCTTTCCTCCCTCTGATATACACATCTTTTTTACTGCTTGTACTCCATGTTTACTTGGACTCTACAGTCTCTTTTGCTCACCATATCTCCTCTGTCTCTCACTCCTGTAGCACCCCCATTTTAAAAATTCATAAAGCTAGAACTTTTATTTCCTTTCATGCTTCTAAACTCCTAATCCCATCTCCCGCCTTTTCAAACACCTTTTCAAATGCTGCTCCTTAGTCTTTGGTCTTCCTGCTTCTCACTGTTAATGCCCATTCAAATTGTTCTACAATTCCTCAATCAATCTCTTAATTTCTTTGTCCCTCATCACTCTTTACCACTCTTACCTTTCTGTGTTGGCTTCCATTTCACTTTTGGCTCAGGTTTAATTGTCTATGCTTAGTTTTCAAATATCTCTATAATATTTCTCCCCACTCTCTCCTCACATATAGCTTTCTATTCCTCTACTTGATTTCTTTGCTCACAGTCTCTTTCTTCTTACTGCTCCCCCATTGCTCACTCCAGTGGCAGATTTGAGTCAAAGAGCCACCTGGGCAAAAATGACAGAGGATCCCAGGTGAGCAGGTCACGTTGGCGAATCCTAAAGTGAGCAGAGTTGCACAATGATGAATTTAGGGACAAATGCTCCATTTTCTAAAGTTGTGTTTTTTGGTTTTCTGTGTTTGGGGGTCTCACTCTAACTAGAGACAGCTGGGCCTCCTTGCCATGTTTTGCTGTCAATGATGGTAATACTGAATTATGAAGTCTGAACCTAATCTTGAAACAAAGATTGGGCTCCTGGTTGGGAACATATTCTACCCAGGTGGGTTGTGTAGGGAACAATAATTACAGTTGAATAGGTTCAAAGACAAACTTATGCTCAGATTATACTCCTAAACCTTATCACCTTCTGCATGTATATAAAAGAGGAAACACCCTCTCATACTCTTTTTTTGGAATGAATCGTGTTTTTTTATATATTCAAAGTAGTGTAAATAAGCATAAAATACATTTCAAGAGATATGACATCATACGGTATTTAAACCGAGGAATACAGACTAAAAATTATATATTTACAACACATGGAACCAAAGCATTTCTTGGCAAACCTGCTAATTTGTGTGTGTAAGACAAGCTCGAAATCAATTGTGGTATATTTCAAAAGAAAACACATATTGTAGTGTACATATTAACAATTCAACATTTTAACATCACATGGGGATACTGAAGACAAAAAGTTCTGTTTGAAGCAAGCAGAGTTACTGCACTGAAATTAGGGGTAGTGCGTCTACACCAGGGTGTTTCAGCCGTTTTTGGGTAGGCTTGATGTGCCTCATCTTGTGTACGGCCTTCATCAGGACGAAAAGCTGTATAAAATTATGTCTGTCCTGCAGGGGAAGGGAGAATATTATCAGGGGAGTATTGGAGCATATATTTCTTTCAGATGATTAAATCAGATATTGGCCCTCATTACGACCCTGGCGGAAATCGAAAAACGATGGCGGAAATGCAATACCGCCATCGAATAGCGCTCGGTGCGATTATGACCCGTCACCGTAAAGTACGATGCCATTAGCGACACCGTAGTGAACGCCAACGCTAACTGCACCAAGTACGCGCACGCGCGCCATGCAAAACCGTAATTACCACCATGGCGCAACGGTACGCGAATTCTGACCCTAGCGGACATGTACCTAACGCCATCAAGCATGGCGGAAAGTACCATTCCGCCATGGTGAGAAGTACGGCATCGCGAACCAACCGTAAATGGCCCTACTGAGTGCCTGTACACCACTCCCTGGCCACATTGCACAACTCCTCGTAGGTGCAATGAAGTCACACAATGCAACCAGTGAAATGTACAAGTCACCCATGCATGCCAACGAACAAATGAATGTAGGGGCTCCAAGTGCCTTGTGAGTGGCCATCCATATTTGCCATGTCACCATTGCCGTACTGATGCAGCACAGGCATGTGAAGGTTCAAGTAGAGCAATATGAACTGAAATATGAGACAAAACAACAACAGGCCCCCATCGCTTGACACCAGTGTAAGGCAACATTCAAAGCAGTATCCTGAGGGAGACTGCACCAGCCCTGTACTCTTGCCAGTAAACAAACCAACCATCAGCATAAGCATGTACCACACAAGTTGGCAGAGTGACTGAGCAGCCAGGCTCATCTCAAGAGGGGCCAATGGGAGCTGCAGGGCACAGATGGCACGAATACAGAAGCTATTCCAATGGACATGACCTCAGTCTCCCTCCAAGAAACGCACGCAAACACAGGCACCTGTGACCAGCCATATTCTGATAATCACATCATTCCACCAATCCACCTGGCTGACCGGCATCTGTTACACAAAAGCTAATCCCCCGCCCCTGAGCATGACATCATTAAAACAGTCATAATGGCAGCCCCTATCCCTGACCTCACTGGGCTTCGTAGGCAAACGCGCCCAGTACAGTACCACGCAACTATACTCAGAAGCCGGAACCCAATGCAGATCTTCTCACAATGCATCGCTCCACAAATAGGACTATGCTACATTACTTGCAAAGAATAACGCTACACGGTCAATATCATAATCAAAATTTAATGCACAACAAAATCACCAAGCCCATACAGCTATTAGGTCATGAACTCCAAAATATATTTCATTATTGTGGGCTGCATCCGCAATAAATGACCAGCTTCTTCTTGTGTGACGCCCTGTTCCCTCATGGTACACAGGGGCTACATTCACGTTCAAAAAGGCAACATGGAAGCGCCTAGAACCGCAGGGCCGTCCCATTAGGTAGGCACTAGTCCAGCTGAAAGGTCGATATGTTGCTCCTAGCCACTAGTACTGCGTAAGGGCATGTGGCCCATTGGCGATCGTCCCATAAGATCGTAATGGTGCTCCACTGATTAACACGAAGCAGCAGGTGTCGGGAGTAAAAGCCATCTGCAGGAGTGGCATACAGATGGCAGCGGCAAAAGGGGAGGAGATACCTGTCACCCAAATGAAATGAAAAAGAATAGTATGGGCATCAGAACTTCATTTCAATTACTCACTTCAATGATCACACTAAATCTACAGCCATATGCATGCTAGCCCACTCAAAAGGATTATTCCCACCCAAAAATCACTTGCGAATCATAACTATATAAATCGAGGTGAAAACACTATTACAAACGAGTCTTTGTGTGCATGCGTCTGTTAAAACAGAATCCATTAGATGGGATTAGTAACGTGCATAGACACAAGTGTATGAAGGCGCGTCGAGACAGGGAGGGTTCAACAAGGGCAGATAGACGATGGTCCCACTATGGCAGCACTGCATCACATAGCGCAGGGGAAGTGGACAGATTCCAAAAAACCATGTACATGGCAAACTCTCAATTAAATCATCTGTCCATGCATCCATACATCATTCCCTCATCCCGGTATGAAAACGCCTGATTATTTACTCACATAACATGTGAAATTTCCATTGAGTCTGTGCGTAATGCAGTCTGCAAAATCCACTGTGCTCCAGCCCGGAATTCCAGTGTTGTGAAGTAACATGTATTTGGGAACGTCCTGCCTTATCGTCCACTACGCTATTGCGCATCCCATACTATTCATATCAATCATTGCATTCTCGCCATGGCCCCTGTCCGAAGGACATTAAACAATAGAACGTTATATTTGCAGTCAGACCTGTGGGCGTCTCCACGCCGCTAGCTGAAAACCGAAAGCGCTGTCCTTCGAATTCCTCATTTGCAACATCACGTCGAAAAGGCATCTGTGACCGCTTGAAATCACAAATTCATCCATGTAGTGCGGCAGTGTGTGAAAATGGCAACTGGCTTTACTCACAAATGGGACGCCCCGCCCGTCGGTGAACCTCGGTACAGTGCTGCATGAGGGTCCACCGTTAATCGAGTACTACATTCCACTGACCCTTCACAAGTTTGTTCGCGACTGCAAAGATAGTATGTGAAACAATGGGACCATAGCAGAATGAAGATATGAAGCAATATTTTACTGCCATCGGGATTAAATACATGATTGTAATATCAAGATGCCATGCGTCAAATTGCAGCGTTGTGTGCGGGACGTGCTCGCCCAAAGGGGATTGCAGCTTGCACAGGTGGAATGAATCACCACAGGTGGAGGCTATACAGCCTGAAAACACATAAATTGCACACCCAACCCCCTCCCACAACCACACCCACTCCAAAATGCTACCGGCAGGACTAGCGATGTTGGCCCTGGGGGACCTGATAGCACTGCAAGTACTCCAACTTCAAGAAGAAGACGAACACCAACTACTACAACAACCGGCCGCACAGAGGAGACGCAGGAGGAGGAGGAGGGCAAGGCAGGGCCAGCAAGGCCCACCAGCACAGCCACTACCACCACGCAGGCAGCCCGCAATCCCACGCCTCCGAGCTCATCCGTTCAACCTCACTGATGAGCAGATCCACACCCTCTACCGTTTGGACCGGGACACCATAACCGCCATTGTGGACATGACACAGGCTCACCTTGTCAGCATGATAGATAGCCCAACCGCCATCCCACCCCTACTGAAGGTGGTGTCTGTACTCCACTTCCTGGCCACAGGCACCTACCAGCACACAGTCGGACAGTTGCATGGCATTTCACAGCCACTGTTGTCACAGACACTATTGCAAGTGCTCGATGCCCTCCTGAAGCACGCAGACGACTACATCTCTTTACCACGCTCGGAGCAGGAGATTACAAACACAAAAGTGGGATTCCATGCACTTGCTGGCATACCGGGTTGCATTGGTGCCATCGACTGCACCCATGTGGAATTGGTTGTCCCACATGCCATGGAGATCCAGTACCGCAACCGAAAACAATATCATTCTCTTAATGTACAAATGGTGTGTGACTCCAACAGGATCATTACACATTGTTGTGCCCGATTTCCTGGATCAACCCATGATTCTATGGTCTTGAGGAACTCTACAATACCACGCTACATGGAGCGACACGCAGGGAACAGATCCTGGCTACTCGGTGAGTCTCATTTCATGCATGATAATGTGGGGTATGTGATGCGGCAATGACCTGGCAGGAAGGGGGGGGGATGCGTACGTAGCAATGTCATTCCACAAACATCCTTTATTGTCCACATACAGGTGATGCCGGGTATCCACTGAAGAGATGGCTCCTTACACCACTCCGGAACCCACAGAACCAGCATGAGGAGGACTACAACCATGCCCACTCACGTACCCGTGTAGTCATAGAACAGGCATTCGGCCTACTGAAGTCTCGTTTCCGCTGCCTCAGCAGGTCTGGCGGGGCACTCCTGTACCGCCATGAGAAGGTTGCAAAGATGGTCATGGCATGTGTCATGCTACACAACATGTGCGTACGTAGAAATGTGCCCATGCCCCCTGACGCAGAACTGCAAGCACCTGAAGATGGTCATGATGAGGGTGGGGATGTGCAGCACCTCAAGGAGTCCGCGAGGCACAGGAGGGCCGTGAAATTCGTCAGGTTATCATAGATTCATGCTTCTAGCACTCACGCCTGGTGGCTGATACATGGACACGGGACTTGTGGCACTGTGTGTGTCTGGAACATGCACAATATGGACTGTACGCCTATAAAGGCCTCGTACACAAAGATCAATGTCCACACATCTCATTGGATGATTGTGAAATGTTTATAGCATATGTGAAATTATGTTACACACCCCATCGACCCGCCACCCAAGAAAGCCCAACACACCCCCTCCACCCTCCTACCTCCCCCCCGAACACCAGTGTCCAAAGATGCTCATTGTCAGTGGGCAGACGCTATTGCAAGCCCCCTCTCCGGGTATCAGGGGCACCCCTGCCTGTGGAGCGCAGGTTCCTCCCAGATCTACGTTGTGGGCTGCCCTGGACGGAACTTGCAACGGATGATGTCTCTGCCTGCTCACGTCCATGCATGTCCCTAAGGGTTTGTGAGAGCTCAGTGAGCACCTGGCGCACAGCGGCAAGTTCAGCACATATGTCTTTGGACGTCGCATGCAGTTCCCCCCTCAGGCTCTCGGTGCTTCTCTCCATTTGTACCCTCAGGCTCTCGGTGCTTCTCTCCATTTGTGCCCTTAGTGTCTCTGTACTTCTCTCCATTTCTGCCCTAAGTGTCTCAGTAGATGTTTCTATGGCTGCCTTAGTACCCCCACATTCATCAGCATGCTCCTTGAGGAGCGTGGCCAGTTGCTGCTGTTGCACGATCACCTGGTCGAGGGACTGTTGCCTCTGCTGGGCCATGCCCATTTGCGGTGGTGTCACAGAGGGGCTGATCACCTCATGTTGCCTTGCCACAGGGCTTGTGGGGGATGGCCAGTCATCGTCTTGTGGGTGCCCCTGCGTGGTATCCTCATGGTGTACGGGATGAAACAAACAGGGGGATTGAGACAGGTCATGGATGGATCCTACATCGACAGCACCGTTTTCTGTGTCGGAGCATGCTGCCATTAATGCAGTGTCACCTATGGTGCTGCTGCCACCAGAAGCAGTGCCTTCTGTGGCATCCATTGGGGGGACCTGTGGTGCTGCTGTTGTGGGCATGCTGGCTGCTGGGGTGCCTGTTGAAGTCCCCTCCTGTGTGCTGCCACTTGATTTGTGCTGCTGCCGTGTCTTGATCCGTGCAGCTGAGGTGGAGGGTCTTTGGCCGTTGGTCTTGGCCCTCTTTGCAGGTGTGCTGGTAGGGGTGTCCTGAAGCTCGTCGTTTGAATCGGACCCTGTGTTGGAGTAAAGGAGGGCGAGCGTTATTTATGGGTCTGTGGAAATTGGAATGGCAATGTATCACATGCATTGGGGTGGTACCTGAGGGTGATTTGGGTCAGGGCCTTGGAGGTGGTTTCATTTTTGTGTGGATTGAGGATGCAGTTGTTTTGCAGCCTGCAGTTAGGGTGTGCATGCTGCACGTGTAGAGGGTGTTTTTAGGATTTTTAATTATTTATGTATTTAATGTGACTTTTAAAGTGCGCTATCAGGCCAATGTATGTGGACGTTCTCCTGGACATGTGTTTCTGTTGCACTATGTGGACACATGGTACTTCACATGATTGGACATTGTGGATTTAGCATTGTTTTATTTGGCCCACCTACCTGATTCTTCGGATGTCTGCACTCCTTTCTCCATCCCTCCGACTCCCTCTATACTCTCCATTCCAATGGTGGAGGCACAGATTTCTTCCCAGGGGGTCAACTTGATGGGTGATCCCGATCCTCCCCCGGTAGCTGTGGCAATGTTACGGTTGGCTGATAGTATGCTCCGTACGCGTATCCGCAAGTCGTCCCATCGCTTTCTGCATTGCTGTGGGTTGCGGGGTGCGGTCCCCACCGCACTTACCCGCTGTGCCACCAGGGCCCATATGGCCTTCTTGTTCGCAAGTGCCGTCCTGGTCATTTGCGTCGAGAAGACGACGGCAGCATTCTCCTGGAGGGTCTCTGTGAGCACGGTGAGTTCCTCATGGGAGAAGTGGACCTGCCGCTTGCAGTCGCATGCTTTTTTTGCAACTTTTCCCATTTTTATTGTTTTCACTAGGGTGGCTAACGGGTTGGGATGTGTCTCAGGGTAGGATTTTTAATGGTTGTGTTGGGATTCTGATTTTATAGGTGTACGGCGTGCTGTTTCCCGTTCCGGGCCCATGTTTTTACTTCCGTTTCCGTATATTTACGGTCACCGTATTTTGCGATTACCGCTCATTACGGTGACCGCTATGATGGGTGGCGGAATTGCACCTAGGGCGCCGTACGACGGCGGTGAGGGGCGTTTTGGGGACATTTCCGCCATCGCGGACTTTGCACTTCCGCCATGGCGTAGTGCTCGTGCCCGATGGGTCAGGATTAGCCGCACTTTACTCCGTCGTGCAATGGCGAAAACGCTATTTACGCTATGGCGGTCAGGTCAGTTACTTTCCGCCAGGGTCGTAATGAGGGCCATTGTGTTGTTTGTGTTATCAAACACACACAGCTTACCTATGGCTTAAACTAGGTCCACAAGCACTGTAATGGAGATCCAGATGCCTCGAGGGCTGATCTCTACGTGTTCCTGTTGCAAAAGAACAGAGAAATGTGGGGGGTCACTAATTATTATTGTGAGTCCCTATAGTGAAAAAATGAGATGCACGCGACTAGTACGTGAAAAAAGGGAAATCTTACCTCTCAGTGGAGGTAAGTTTTCTAATGTCAGCCAGTTTCAAAGATGGTAGCTATTGCTATCCCTCGTAAGCCATCCGCTCAGGGAAACCTAAAAAGACGGAGCCTTATCATTACTACAGCGGGAGGGCAAACATACTTGTCAAAAACGAACAAGGGACGAGTGCGCTAGGTCTGCGTACCTGCACGGCTGCAGAGTTTGCACGCCGTCTGCTGTCTTAATCAGCCGATTTGCGCTGGGATGCTGAGTCACTGCGGTGGGGGCGCCTGGCTGCACAGCATTAGTGATGCTGTTGCTAGGTCCCTCCGAGTATTTATGTCGGCCGCCATCTTGGGAGGGGATCAGGTTTAGGTACACCACACAGCAGTTTGTGACAGGAATAAGCCCTAACTGTTCTCCTCTCAACAGGATCATCTGTCAAAAGTCTTCCCAGCTGACAATTAACGTGTGACAGTTAAAGGTGCAGGGAAGCAAAGCGCCTTTTCCAGTGCTCCCACAGGACCCCAAGGTTTAGCTTTGTTTCAACCTCACTTCAATTAACCGATTAGAGGTTGATGACCCAGGCACAGGGGGTCATGTGTAAGGGCTGGTTTTCCTTAAAAGGTGCGATTCGTGGGTGAAAATAAATGGGTGATGGATTTAATGCTGCATGCTGTGTAAAATAATGGCTCAAGCAGAAAAACCTATATTGAATTCTCTTTCAATGTCAATACTTTAAAAAAAACAAATTATATTGTTTTTAGGTCCCCATTCCTTGCAGGCTGCTACTTCAATCCTTCATTCAGAGTGGAGAAAATAAAGCTAAACGTGTCTTCTTTCTTGATCTATTTCTATGACAATGTATATGGTTTTTTATGTGATTTGTTTTATTTTCAAGGCATTGATAGAAAATGAATTATTCAGTTTTTGGAAAGCCAAGAATTAAAGAACATGTGTGACCTATCACTGAGAAGATGTGTAGTCAAGTTCTTAAATCACTGTCTGGGTCTGAATACTGATTTCACCACTTTAACCAAATGTGTGATCCTGGGCAAATCATTTAATCCCACTATGCCTGATCTGCTGACATTGGGTGTTGCTATAAGTGATTTAGTTTGCAATTTTTGCTATGAAGAAAAGCCCTTGTGGTTTACAAATTTATTGAGTTGTTGCATATTAATAACAGTGAATATGTATACATTGCAGCACAACACATTATTCTTTTGGCTTACACATGAAAACTTATTTTATTGTCTTAACGAATGGTGTCCTTGAGTATTGAGACTGATGTTACTGTTTTTAATGCCATTTACTGTGCTGTCACTTCTGATCATATCAATCCATATCTTGCAAATTAGGGCCATGCATATCTTTTGCTGGACAGGTGCGGAAGACAAATTAGAACATATCAGTGCCTTGTATGCACAGTGCTTTGATTCTGTTGTTCTGGTTATCTGTTCAAGAGTCTCAGGGTGGGGGAGGAGGAGCAAGCAGCTGCCCCTATTTCACCAGTCTTACTACACAGCAACACAATTCTTTCTTCCATGGCACTAAATGTGCACTTTGCCTTGTGTGCCTGTTACAGGCTGCCATTTTCTGACAGTTGTCACCTTATTTAAAGACTTTAAATGTGCGCCTTGAAGCATGTTACAGACTGCCTTTGATATCGACCAGCATCCAGCAGTGGTATCACCTCTTTGCCAATAACTCTGGTTTCATCTGCGTTGGCACCTTTCTGACGGAGCAATTACTAACTTTTCAGTGGCGGTTTCGTGTTTTGGCTCCCCTCTGGCTGCCTGCCCCTAAAGAGCAGTCCTTTTTTTATCAATTCTTATTTAAGCATCCCAAGGGTGCCACAGACTGTGTCCCTAACTGTAAGCAGTGGGGGCCCAATCATATTGAAATGGTCCCCCATGTGACCTGAGAAATGTTTAGCCGGGCCCTGTGAGAGAGCACTAAGACTGCTCTTTGTTATACCAATGTTTCGTGGCTGCTGTGAGGAGATTGGGAAGGTGGTGGACTAGCAAACGGCAGGGCCCGCTCGCCCTGTGTCTGTCATCCGAGCGCTAAATCCACCCTTGGCTCAGTCCCGTTTTCTTTCTTTTGTCGGCTCTCTCTCCACTGCTATTCTAGTTTCAAAACCACCTTAAAGACCATCTCTTATCCTCTTAATTGTTTATCTTGTACCATTTTTATGTTGTCCATCACTTTGCCGTAAAGCACTTTATAAATGTAAATAAAATACAAATACAATAAAAAATCCATCTGGAGACATATTATCTGCAGGCCCCTACCCTATAGGGTAGGCCAAGCCAACCCATGGCACCATGTGGCACATCTTCATGCCTTTTTTTTAATGCCCCCACTCTTATTGATGTTATTTTGTTGTCCCTGCAATAAACTATGCATATCCAGTACACCAGTGGGCGGGTGTGTTTTAGAGTTGTGTGCATGCTCACACACATCATTATTTTAATAACTCCATCGTTTATCGTAATTGTTTTTCTAATTCGTATGAGAGTTAGACAATTGTAGAATGGCACGTGTGACTTCACGAGAAATCCCTGAAAGATGAAATAACGGCAATTCAACAGCCATACATGACTAGGCGTACAGGATACTGTGAGGAAGAATGAAATGGGCTGTTGCACAGAAGGGAACATGTAACATTGGAAGACATTGGTCCTCATTACGAGCATGGCGGTAGCTGTGCCTGTATGGCAGACACGGCTACCGCCATGCTCGCTACCGGCACCCACGAATGGGCAATAACCGGCCCATTACGAGTTGAATGGGCCGGAAATTTCCCATTCGCGGGTGCCGGTAATGCCGGGCTCCTCATCCCCATTCTGCCCCATAGGGCAGAATGGGGGTGGGGAACATGGTTGCACCGGCACCATTGATAACAGTGCCAGTGCAATCACGAGTTCTGCTCGCGGGTGTCGCACAGCCGGCCAGGTCAGACCTGGTGGGCTGTCAGGAACCTGCGAGCAGAACTCATAATGCGGCGGCCCGGTATGAACGGTGATGGTGCCTTACCGGCACTGTTCATACCGTGACCGCCACATTTATAATGAGGCCCATTGCTACTCAGTACTGGACCTAAGCAGTGCTGGCGATGCTGCTACATTAAGGACATTAGAAGCAGATGGATATGATTATAGCTGCCAAGTTTCCCGATTCCATGCGAAATCTTTGAGCCAGTCCTGTGACCTAGCCCCCCCCCTACCCCCGCACTGCATGCTGGGACTTGTAGGCCCACTCTTACAATGGAAAAAACAAAACAATTGGTAGCAAAAAGCAGGACTGGCTCTAGGTGTCATGAATGGAACTGGGAAACTTGACAAGGAGGTAGGCCACATGGTGGTGCTCTTTTTGTCACTAAAAACTGCACACCTTATCTCATTGGAAGGGGGAGGGGTGTAGAGTGGTACAATTCGTGGCACTCTGCTAGGACAAGCATTACTCCTTGCACTGGCATGGGCCACTCTGGTGAGTAGCTACTGCAGCACAGCCGATTATGGTCGCCAAAAGCTGGCTAGAGGAGGAAGTGAATGAATTAGACATGGACTCAGTGGAGCTACGCGCCTCTCCTGACCCCATTTCGGGACAGAGAAGGGATTCTGCTTCGGGGGAGGTGGTCCGGTCAACACTGTATCTGAGCACCGTGGCATGATTCAGAAGTAGCAGAGGAGTTATGCCTCCAGATAAGGTTTGTAAAATATGCAGGAATGTGGCATGAATGCATCTCTTATCAAGTGTTTATACCTGCTGCTCCATACTTCTAAGGTAGCTGTTCTTCACATTCCAGCTGTAAGAATGAATCATTCTAGGAATGTATAAACATACGTTTTAAATGCTGCATTTAATAACATATTTCACTGCTGTATTACTGATGCAAACCATCTTGCAAACAGAACTGCCGAGGACCCAGGAACAGCGGTCCTTCGTCCCTAAATACCGGGTGGCGTGCATTGTCCTCCTCCCAGGCCCATTGTGTGTTACGAACACTGATGGTTGAGAAGGATGGGAATCACTGTTACTCGCACTGCAAACCCGTTGCATGATGCCATCATAGACTCCCATAACCACCGTGCGTGACATCATAGTTCTTTAGAGAGGGACTGGCTGTCAATGAGTGACTCTTTAGATCTCGGCGTCTGCACTTTCCTGGGATAGGATCTGGAATCATGGAACGTATGCAGATGCTGGGGAACCAGACTTTGGATGGCTTTCAATAGGTAGCTGAACACGCAGGCACAATACCATAAAGTATCATTTTGCTAGAAACATTATCTCTGGTGATCAAATGATCCCCATAAAACTATGAGCATTTTCCTTACCCAATTTCAACCTTGGTAAACTGGTGAGGCTAACCCACGCATCACCAGTCCACAATAGTCAATGGTTGAATGTGTTGCATGCTATCTAAGATTCTCTACCCATTACCACCTTGGCGTGTCTATCAAAATTGGTGATGATGCATGGAAGGACCACAGATGCCCACCTAGTGACAAGGATGCCAGGGCTTCCAGAGACTGCAGATCACTCGTAAACAACCCCTGTCCCTGACCATCTAACTATGCCTTCAAACAGGAGTGTAGTGTATCAGTGAGTCATCAAGAGGCTTCCTAGAGAAGAGGGAAATGGGCCCGTGAAAATCCCCTGAGAAATCCCCTTTTGTGAGATAAGGCGACTAATCTGCTGCTTTGGATTATGTCGCTGTATTTATTTCACTTTTCACTGCCTGGTTTTCAGAATGTAGACTAATGAGTACTAAGGGGTCCCTCTTCGACTAAATGTACACAGCTCGCTATGGATTTCCATAGTTAGTTGTAGGCTCTGCCTAATTATAAAGTGGGAGGCTATGGGTGGTTCTGCCATCAAACCCTATCCAAATCCAAAACAGCACAGTACTAATCCCTGCAACCAGACTCTAATCCTATGCAAGAGAGAATGTGATGCAGACATAGACATGCAGAAACTGGGCTCTTCCAGATTCACTGGCTCAGAGACCACAGATTGTGGATTTGGATGCACGTCTTGTGTATATTGTTTGCATTCATTCCCCAATCCAGTGGGATTTCCCAGGAAGAAATCGGAAACGTTTGAATGGGGTGGTCTCCACTGATTGGATGCCTGCTGTAATGTTTAAATGGATGCAGGTTTGTGTATAAGGCCTAGCCCCTAGGTAATCTCCAACTCCTCATAATACATATTAAGGAGCAGAGCCAATAACTCCCAGAGGAGACCTTGCATGAGGAAGAATCTGACCTGAAGAATGGACATAAGAAAATCCTGCAGGCATCTCCAACATTCGAAGACACTTTCCTGAGCTTGAGAACATTTCCTTTCTGCTACAAGAGGGAGCCCCAGCCTGGAGTTTACGTCCTCAAACCTGGCAGGACTAACCTTTTTCAAAATCCTCATGGATGCAAATGTATTTGCATTCATTCTGAGCATGTGACACCATTGTGATATATTCCCTAACATTTCTTTTCCTCTCCAGCTATTCTAGTGAAACTTGATATCACATCCATTTGTGAGGTAGAGGAGCTGCTGATGCAGAATTTCTGTGCGAGGCACAAGAGGTGCACCAGAGATGTCATGTGGTATAGACACTGGAACATGCAGAACGCAGCTGGCGTCTTGAAACAATACCCATGTAATTACAGGATTCTTAAATACAAACAAGCACAGACCCATAAACTGAAGAGCAGTGAAAAAGTATATTTAAGACATGGATGAGTCCATAGTGGAATGACCTGTCATACTCGAACCACTTACCTCATACCTCAAACAAATGAGATGAAGAGCCAAAGATGAGGGAGCAATCACCTTAATATTAATCCTCTCCCAAATAACCTTGGTGAAGATTTGAAGACATAAGAGTCAACACTCTGATTGAATCAACTTACCCAATAACAATCGTAGTGATTTGTTTAAAGACAAGAGGTGTACACACATTGTAGAAATTAATCATATTAATGTGTCTTTATTCTCATGTTCTCTGTTGAATGAAGAAATAATGATCTCAGTTTAGACCGATCTGTATAGCCTAGAGCATGTGTTGAATGATGTAATAATCAACTGAGTCTAGACAAGTGGTCTTCAAACTTGTTGACCCCGAAACCTGCCTAAGAAAAATGTACCCTGCTTGTGCCCCTCCACACATATGGACCCCAAAATGTTAATCAGTTGCGAACGGTTGTCGCATGCGGGTGTAGAATGGTGCCCCAAATGGAGGTGTGGGTGCCAAACACTAAATTCTTTCCAATTCATTGCTGGCAAAAACTATTAGATTAGATTGTATTAGATTAGATTAGATTTGATTACATTACATTAGATGAGATGAGATGAGAAGAGATGAGATTAGGTCAGATTAGATTAGAGGACAAATATTTGTGAACACAGCAATTAGTTAAATGCTGTTATTTTTGCATTCATAGCAAATGATGTGGTTTCTGTGCCTTGTAGGTAGAGGTTTAAATAATTTAGCTTTTCGAAGAAGTCACCAAGGTAAGATAACAGTACAAGCCAGCCTGAAGCACACAGAGGCTCTGCTTTAGTCTGGTCTAAAGCAAGGTGAAGGTGTCTCAGTTCTTCCCTGCCTTCATAAATGCAATTGTATAACCTTTACCCTGAATAGCTACCTGACCTCGGTATGAACCAACAAAGCATCATGGTCAGCTCCCATTTCTGCACATAATGTGCAAACAGACGGGCTCTTGTGGGGTGCATCTTAATAAAATGTACAATCTTTACAACAGAGGTCAGCATCTCTGTGAGTTCATGCCCCATATTGTGCACAGCCAAAGCTTCCCGGTGTCTCATGCAGTGTGTCTATACAATATGTGGAGCTACTGCTATGACGAATCAACTTCCGGGGCACCAGTGGTCCAGGTATGAATGTCTGTTTCAAAACCATCAATCAACCCCACACCTCTAGTACATTAGAAGGGATACAAACAGATTGAAATTCAAGTGAATTATAAGACCACCCTGTTAAATTTTTGGTAACGTGGACGGAATGGCAGGCTTCTCTCTGCAAGGTCATGGATCGTTGATTAGTTGCAATACAGCGAAAATACAATTATTACCAAATGATAAAAAGGAATGTCCAGTCAAGGTTGTATACAGATATCTACTGTATTATTACTACAACAGACAGTTCTAGCACACTACAAAATACAACCCACTCTGTAAAGGAACACAGAGGACAGACAGTTTCATGAAGGAAAGGGAAGCACTCTGGATACTGACAGGAGGGTAGTTGGTAAACTAATCAGTCTTCAGTTCAAGGTTATTTGGTTTCAGCATCAAGGGGGCGAAGGGTGTAACTGTCTCTAGGACCTTTGGAGAAGCACCAGGGGGCCAGAACCACAATGTACCTGGTGCTGAAGAAAACTTGGTGCTTGACAGCATCGAGGTGGTTCCAAGGTGCTTCGCAGCCCTTGAGACAGAGTTAGTGGTGGGAGGCAGCTACGGGTACCAGGCGGCAGGCAGTTCGGCAAGCGAGGCTGGACGGATGTCTGCAGGCTGTCCGGCGTGGTGGTTCTGGGCCAAGAATCATTGTCTCTGTGCTGGTTGGTGGATCTGGAATGCTGGTCGAGGCATCTCGGAGAGCTCTGGCTACTGCGGCATGACAGCAGTCAGCAGTGCAGCCGGATGCGGTTCGAGGGCTTGACTGTTCTTAAAATGTCCTCAAAAGATGGATGCTGGATGATGCTTGTGTGGCACCCCTCCTAGCTTCCTCGCAGGGTGTGTGTCCTTTCAAAGCAGATGGCCTAAAGCTCAGGAGAGTGTTTGCAGGCAACGGCCTTGTCCTTAGTTCAGAAACTCTCAGGCACTTCCCAACTAGGAAGCTTGCTGGCAGAACCTAGCAGGGCATGCTGTGTGCTGGCTGGGTACTGGTAGTAGAGCTACTGGATGAGTCCTCTGAGTCCAGTATCTCCCTCTGTTCCCTGGCAGGTGTTTAGGGGAGGGATCTTGCTTCCCTCTTGGAACTATTGGCCTTCTTTCACTGGTGGAAGACGTAAGGTAGACTGTACCTTCAGCTCGGGTCCACATGAGCCCTTCTTCTTATTCCTTTCGAAGTCTTCAGATCTTCTAAGTGAGGGGTTCAGCCCTCTTTTAAAGACAAATGGGCCCCATTGATTGGTGCAGGGTAAGCCTACCTTAATAAACCAATCCTGGGTCCCCACCAACATTCTTCTGTTATGCTTGAGGTCAGGACCAAAGTGCTCTGCAACAGGACAGACAAGGGGTGACAACATACATCTAAGTCCCACCCATCTCCCTGTCTGTTGTAGATCAAAGTGTCTCTCTGGTTAACTGAGCCCTCTGTGACTCTTGATTAAAGTGCAGTGTTCCCTTGAAGTTTGTGCTGGGAGCATACTTCAAGTCTCCCCCAAACCACATACGTCTCCCCTCTGAAAGGGGTCAGCTCGGCAGGGGTTTGCCTACGTTAAAAATAGTGGACTCAGACATGCATTTCGCTGCCTGTCATACGGAGGGGTGAGGACTAGCTTCAAGTTGACACTATGCATAACAAAGGGGTGTTAGCCCCACCTTTCCTATTGTTTATTCCTGCAACCAAGCTCCTGCAGGGTTGCTTCAACTATCTCTCATTAGTATGCGCTGCCACCAGCCGGAGGACAAAAATAATGCAGATCCATGGAGCCGTTGACATTTAAATTAGACTGCCCATGCTGGAGGAAGGTGTGCCTTCCCCCTCCTTGAGATGCTTTGATGTACTCTGTCTGTCACATTCCAGCTGAATATGAAAGGGGAAGACGGCACCTGTAGGCTGTGTGTACTCAAAGCACACGTGACTATGCATTTTGTGCAGGAAGCAGATGGACTGTGTGATTGCTTGTCCATGGCAGTACCTAGCATAAGCAATCAAATGAGCTTCTTTTGAAAAATCAGTGGCCTCATTCAACTGTAGAGCAAACTGACTGTGTTTCAAGCGCAATATCAATTCTGTACTGATATCAGAGGACAGATCAGCAATGTGGTGGCAAATTGTGGTATCTGAGATAGGGATACTTTTCCATTTCTCTGCTGCACCGTCACCAAGCATTACCCAGTTGACAGTGAGAATTGTTGGGAGAATCACTTTCTCAGCATCTGTAAAAGGCTGTTTGTTTTGCCCAGATAGTATGCAATGTGGTAAGAAGCTTTCAAAGCATTTGCAGGTATTGAAACCACATTTTTAACAGTGTCTTTTTTGCTTTTTCATGCATTTCAACGGTTGTACAAAGAAATCCTTAGTCTTTTAGGCCAAATTGGCATGTTTTGTTTCCGAATGCTGCCTTAATTTTGTTGGCATCAGGCTGTCATTTGCTAATATAGCACCACAAACCACACATTGCGGATTAACTTCTTTAGCAACTGCAATCTATGTGAACCCAAAGTCCAAATAAGAGTCATATTTCTGCGTTTTTGCATTTCTTTTGTCTGTTTCCACCTCTCTTTCTGCTTTTCGTTTGAGATCCCTACCATCTCTGGGCACTAGGAAACAATCCATCTAAAAATGGAGTCTGTTTCTGTGAACACATTTCAAACCCCCACTTTTGTGAATGTCACATTAGTTTTTCAAAACCAAAGTTTTCAAAAATGTAAAATGCATCCAAAAAAGAGTTAAAGTGGCAAACACCACATGCAGAGATTCAAAAGGAACCGTGTGAAAAGATTGGGGGGGAAACAAAGTCCCCACACAAAAATGGGCCAGAAACACTGGTTTGATTAAAAAAAAGATTGGCAGTGCAAACCACACCTGGAAGCACTTGCACAGGGCTGATATAAACTTTCAGAACTACTACTCAACCAGTGGTAGTACATAGGGAAAATAAATCTTTCCCTGCCTGCGTGACTGGGTCAAGTGCTTCACTGGATTTTTCTTGCTGGGACACAGGTGGGTAGGTTGATACACTGACGCTTGGAGCGATGCTGCTGCAATACAAACAAACAGTTAGTCAAGGATACATGGGTCTACCAGAGACTTCAACATTAAGTTTAGATGAGCAGGAGCTAAAACAAGCTCTTGGGTGATAGGCATCAGAGAAAGGAACCGCCTCAGAAATAGGTTTGAAATTCCTGATTGCGACTTCCAACTATACCTTTAAAATTGCCCCACCTTCTTCTCCCACAGCAAAATACGTTTTTTAAAAAAAAGGCATCCTTATCTTCGGCAGGTCCTACTACAGATGTCTGGATTTTTGATGGTGCCACTGCTGCTGGGGACTTTGCTGTCCTAGATGGGATGATAGAGTCCATTTATTTTCCTGCAATTGGAAAAGTACAATAACAATAACTTATTATAGACCTACCAGATTGACCTTACCGATAATGTTATGTTATGTTGGCATTTATATAGCATTCTATATATCATTGGTATGACCTCAAAGAGCTGTTAGGTTGAAAACCCTCAGGAAACATAGTTCTGGTCAGCAGAGAGAGATAGTGTCGTAGGGTGCGTGGTTGCACCAGATAAGTGTACAGCTGGTGTAATTGCCGGGTGGTAGCTGCGTGCTAGCGTTTAGGTGTGGTGCTGGAGAAGTCAGATGGATGTGTGCAGTCTGGTGGGTGGACATCCAGACTGGGGATTGGGTGAGTTAGGCCTGAAGGATGCTTATGTGAGCAACTATGCAGGAATTTTTTTTTTTCTTTTGTTTGTATATAATTGTATTACAATTTTTACAAATTCTGTCCAAATTTTTATATCCTTGTTTCCTGTTTTCCTTTGGGACTGTCCTGGAATTTTCTGTTCAATGGGATGTTTGAAAGCTCTCTGTTATTTCTTTTTCGTCCAGCTTCAATTTTTCCAAGAAGGTCGCTGTGGCCACCGTCAAAGATGCGGAATTGCCGCACATTAGCATATTCCACCAGGTTTCTTCGTTTGCCGTTTGATACCGATCTTTGAGTGGTTTGAGATGGATAGTTCGCATGGTTGCCGTTCCTGCGCAGTGAAGAAGAAGATGGCGTAGTGTTTCGGTTTCCCTCTGCTCACAATATCTACAGTTTTTGGTTGTCGACTGTTTTCTTCGAAAGAGAATCTCATTGGTTTTCAATATGTTTAGCCTTGCTCTCAAGAAAGTTGTTCTCAGTCGTTTGTCTGGGAACTTTTTTAGGTAATTTCTGACTTCATCTACTTTTTGGGTGTTCATAGTGTAATGTGTTGTGATTGTGAGTTCTTCTGTCTTATCTAAAGTCTCAATCCAGTCTTGTATTTTCAGTTTTTTCTTTACTTTTCCCGGGATCCGTTCTATTTCCCATTCAGAACATCCAATTTTTTCCGCTTGTTCCAATAGTCTGCTGTACCAACTTGATAGCATTGGGTTTGTTTCACTCTTCATCTCTTGATATATTATCTCCAGTATTTTAGGACGCGGCTGCCTTATGATTTTACCCAGGAATAGGAGACTGTTTCTTGTTACCAAAGATTCCAATGATTGGAGACTCAATTCGCATCGAATGATTGTCGCAGAAGTGGAATTTGGAAGATGTAGTACTCTCCGCCAAAATATACCTTCTAATTTAGCCCACAATGACTTTGGCAGGTATAGCATGGCCTCGGCTCCATAGGTCAAAGTTGGACCTACCTTTGCTCTATAGAAGTTTATTAATGGGAGGATTGAAAATTTCCCAAATTTTCTGTCCAAGGATATTGCCTGAGCTGCTAGCATTTTTGTTTTGGAGATAAGATGCTCTTGCATAGATATTTCAATTTTGCTCGACGATAGTTTTACCCCTAAGTAGGTACAGCTTTTCACTATTTCTAGTGGCTCCGAGTTTGCGAACCATTTCTTTTTTTTTTTTGTTCTCGCTGGTTTTTCTAAGATCAGGATTTTTGTTTTAGATGTATTAAGTTCCAAGTCATTTATAGTCAGGTAGGCTGTGAGGCTGTCTATTTGTCTCTGTAGACCAATTGCTGTTTGATCTAGCAATAAGATGTCGTCTGCATACAGCAATCTTGTCACTTTTGAGTCGCCTATTTGAGGAGGAAATGATCTGGTGTCATTTTCGGGATCTGCAATGTCCGCCATGTAGGCCTTATATAGTGCCGGTGCCAGGGGGCAGCCTTGTTTCACCCCTCTGTTTGTTTTTATATTTTCCGACAACAAGCCTGCTTCATTGAGTCGAATTTTGATCGATGTTCCACTATATAGCGCTTTTACTTGAGCGAGAATGGCTGATGGACATTTTTGTTTCTCCAGTTTTTTCCATAGTTTTTTTCTGTTCACACGATCAAAAGCTTGCACCAGATCAATTGAAGCAATGAATATTGGTGGTTGCCCCTCGAAGACCTTTGATTTTAGTATGCTGGTCAGCATAATATTTACCGACGTTCCCAGGTTCTTCTCGAATCCTGATTGAAAGGGGTCAGTTGTTTTTGCCTCTTTTTGCCATATCTGAAGTTCGTCCAACAACAATGATCCGTAAAGTTTGCCGAGTACATCTAGAAGTGCAATTGGCCTGTAGTTTCTCGGATCGTCTCTTGGGCCCTTTTTGTAAATTGGGACGATGTTTGCAGTCTTCCATGTCTCCGGAATAGTTCTCGAAATCCTAGATCTCCTAAAGATTTCTGCTATTAATGGAGCCCAATTTTCAGGGTCCTGCTTCAGAATGGCGTTGGAGATGCCGTCCGGTCCGGGGGCCCAGGAGTTGTTCAGTTTCTTAATTTTAGACAAAATGTCCTTCTCTGAGCATACTATCCAGTTGACCTCTTCTTGGATAATCGATGTTACTTCTCCTGGAGTGGGGACCTCTTCTTGGATAATCGATGTTACTTCTCCTGGAGTGGGGTCATTGTATAGGTCAGTGAAATGGTCACTCCATTTTTCTTCTGCGACACTGTTTGTAATTCTTGTGTCCATGGGCGAGATTTTATGTTTTACGATTGTCCAAAAATCTCTTGAATTCCTTTTACAAACTGCTCTCAACATGTTCTCTGCGTCCATCTGGTATAATTTCCATCGTGTCGCTTGTAGCCAGGATTTATACAATTTTTTAGTTTTAGATGCCAGGTCTACATTTGTTTGTCTTGGATTTGTTCGTGCAAGCCGAATCGCCTTTCTTAGATTTGATTTCTTTGCTCTCAATTCCTCATTGTGAGTATGTAAATGAGTTTTATCATCTACTCTTTTACGTCGTGGATGGAGATAAGGGATCAAGAGAGGCGTGTAATCCAAGTTTGCTTTCAATGTATTTAAGGTCGTTTGTCCATTATAGGCTGCCGTGATGGAAGTTATGCCTTCTGTTGTAATTTTCAATCGGTTTCCTTGTTGATTTAGTTCCAGATTTTTCGACATTGTCACCGGCACCTTTTTTTTTGCTGGCCATGTTACGGTTAGTAAATTATGGTCACTGGCCGTAGTCTTCACTACCTTGAAGCTTGTGGTTAGGAGATATAATTCTTTAGAGGCAAAGATGTAGTCAATTGTACTTCTTTTACCCGCACTTTCCCATGTTGGAATTCTGGATTTGGCTGAATCAAGGGAGTTTAAATTGTACAAATCCCTGGAGTCCATCAGTTTGACCCATGCTGCACCTCTCGTTGTTGATTGAGTGTTGCTCGTGTTGTGCGTTGGTCTTTCTTTCTCCGATACCGGGCAAGAGGCGTTTAAATCGCCACATATCAAGATGTGGTCCATATCATACATCTCTGTTGTATCTGTAAGGATTTTTTCCACCTTATTTAGAAAGTTTTTTGTCTTTGTTATTGACGGATTCCAGTAGATGTTTAGTACCAGGATAAGCTCCTGCCTTGGTTTTTTTTTTTGCCGGGGGTCCTCTTTATTCCATTCCAGCAATGTCGCCTGAATTGTTAGAGATGATATCAGGTTACGAACTATTCTAAGCGCTCCGCCAGTTTTTACAGCTGTCAACAAGCCTGAGGTAGGACGTCCTCGTGTTCCTTTTTGTGCCGGCGAGAGTGATACTTCAAAACCATCCAGGCTCGGTTGAGATAATAACCAGGTCTCCTGTAAAGTTATAAGGTCAAAAAGGCCAAGGTTGACATCTCCTGAATGAGTCAGGTGAATGTGGCCTCTTGTGTTCCAGGAGCCAAGAATGATGTTTTGATCCGGTTCTTTGCCCTCGTGTAGCTCCTTTAACGTCTCTCCAACGAAATTGTCAGATTGACGATTTGATTGCTATTTCCTCACATATTTTGTTAGTGCTGTAGAAATCCATGCCCATTTATTGGTGTTTTTTTCTATTTCTTGCGTCTGGATCTGTGTTGATGTGTTTCTACATGTGATACGTTTATCTTTTTCTCTGCCGGACTGTGTCAGAAACGGCCCTTTCGGGTATTTTGGGGGTAGTCTTTGTGATTTCTTATCATTTTGTATCCGGTTGTCTTGGGCTGAAGAATTTTCTTTGATCTTGTCTCTTTCTTTGTCCTTTTTCTTTCTTAAGTCACTTTGATCTAATGTTTCTCGTGGTTTTCGACGTTCATCTTCTTCCTTTTGCTCTTCTCTTTCCGGTGTATAGTTGTGTTTTCTCTTTGTTCTTGTTCGTCTTTCAGTTACAGGCGTTGTCTTCCATGTTTCTTTTGCGTTTGTCCCGTGTTTACATTTTTCTTTTGTGTCATACTCATCCTCTCTTCTGTGCCCTCTTTCTTCTGCAGTTGTTTCTCTTAAGGTATACCCTCTTTTGGCTAAATCTCCTGCCACAGACAACAGCAGTTTCTTCACTGTATGAGATGTAATATGGAGGAAGATACTGTCCGTTCTAGTTTTATGTGCGAATTCCACTATGTTTAGGTCGACACTTTTGATTTGATCTCCATTCTGTACCTTTTGTAGTAATCTCATGGTTGCTCTCCTGTTTAATAAAAGTTTCTCTCCCTTTTTGTCACTTTTTTCTAGTTTCAAGGTACGTGATGAATTGCTCTTGTGAGTGAAAATTGTTGATGTCCGGGTGGGGTTAGACTGTGTAAGGTGATCCGAAGGTCTTCTGTTTGATCTCTTATTTCTTTCTGAGTGTCTCTCACTTGAGCTCGTTTTTTCTCTTCTTTTATTTCGATTTTCTGGTGTTTTTGTCCTTTTTCTATATGGAGAAGTTTCTGGTTTGTATTGTCGAGCATTTTTGTTATATTGAAAGTGTTGTTTGTGGCGTGTTCCGCTATTCGGCGTGTATCCGGCCCATTCTCTCACGTGCTTTTCCTTTGTGTTCTGTGCAGGGCCATCCCTGACTTTTTCGTGTTCAATTTTGTTTATCTTTGTGTTGGCCACTCGGAACAACGTTTTCCTTTCTGGGGTTATCCGACTTCTTCTGTAGCTTAAGTCATCTGTTTTATTTATTTCTTTTTCAGGTGCTTTTGGTTGTATCTGCTTGTGATTGACCCTTTGTTCTGTTATTGGTAAGGTATCTTCCATAAATGACACCTTTCTTTTTTTTTAATTGGACGAGGAATTTCTGACTCTGAGTTTTCAATCGAATATGTACTCAGGTCCAACAGATTTGACGAGCTCTCCTCCACCCGTTTGTGATTTGCTTTCATGTTTATCTCTTGTAATTCGCTTTCTACATTTTTGGTTTTTTGGGATATCCCAGCTATCCATTTGGAAATACTCAAATTTGCATTTTTTTCTGTGTTTTGTTTCTCCTGTACTTTTGACCCTGTAGTGCTCAGTTTATCTTTTTGACTTGAACTGATTTTTGAGATCTTCTGTTTCTGGGATTGAGGGTTATTTTCATTTTGATCCCTCGTTTGCTGAGTTTCTTTGTGTCCACTTTTAGTTTTTTTTCCATTTTCTTTAAGTTCGTGTCGTTTTCTTTAGTTGGTGTCAGATCACAATTGGTATCTGCTGAGGTTTCTATTAGTTCCTCTTCGTAACTATTTTGTCTGGTCTCCCTCTGGTCAGTTTGGGAATAAGAGGATACTGCTTTTTTTTTAAACTGAAACACCTCAATTTTATCCGTCATGGTGCCTTGTTCCTTTGTGGAGGCCTTCCAGGCCTCCAACGTTGTTATGTATCCTTCCAAGTGAGTTAACTTCATATTGCATGCTGCTAGTACTGAAGTGTGATCTTTAAGTGTTTCATTTATTGTTTCGTACAATTTCCCAAAAGGTGCCAGAGCAATGGTCATGGCTGACATTACAGGTAAAATGTCCGAGTTTTTAACTGGTGAGTTTTTTTCTTTTTTTTTCAATGTGGTTCCAATTTCGATTTTTGCTTTCTGTGGCGTTGATAACAAAACTCGTAAGGCATCTGTCGAGATGTCTAACTTTTTATGTTGCGGCGAGCGCTTCTCGCCTATAGTATTCTCTCTTTGTTTTAGCATTTTTTTATAGTTCAGTATTGCTTCTGCCAATTTTATTTCTTCTTGATTCCACATATGGCTTGGTTTTGGCTTTATCAAGTCTTCCACTTTCTTGTCCTTTTTCGTATTTTTATTTTCGTTGTCTATAATCTCAATAGTTTTTTCCACTGGTTTATCTGGCTGTGTGTACCCCACTTTTTGGTTTTCGTTATTTGTTACCTCTGATGATTCCCTGGCTTTATTGTTTCCTTCTGTCTGAATAGAGTTTGATATGTCTTCCTGTTTTTTTCGATATCCTTTTCTGATGTTACTATTTTCAGTATTGATTTGTTTTTATCTTTCTCGTGCTCCTGAGGTCTATTCTCTGTAGTTTTCTTATCTATGCCAGTTTTAGTTGTTTCTGTCCTTTGGCATGCAGGAGGTTGGCTTGGGTGCCAACGTATGTGTGGTAGTAGGACTCCTCCCTCTGTCGACTTTTCTATCTTCAGTGGGTTTATTTTATTTCTTTGGGGGGATGGTGGAATTCCTGCCAAGATTTCTAAATCGGAAAGCTCAAAACGATTTACAGTCGGAGGCTTCCCCAGTTTTTCAAAGAATCTTCCAATCGGGTTATTTGACGGTATTAACGGTTTTCCCGTTTTTTTCGTTTGTGGCTTTGGTGGGAATCTATTTTTCGGAGTCGACGCCTCAGTGGGATTGTATTTTTCCACTCCTAGTCTTTTTGTTTGTTGGTCCATTAAAAGTTCATTATCTTTGTGACTAGAAAGTATTTGTGTTTCTTTTCCTTTTAAGTTGTCCTCAAGTAACTGTTTTGTTACTGGTTGATGAGGCTCTTCTTCTTGCTTCTCTAGTTGTAAATAAGTATGTGTTTTTGCCCAGTTATGTTCTCTCAGGATATTTAATTCATCCATATCTTCTCCTTCCTGTTCCTCCGAGTATGATAGGGTAATGTTCTGACAGCTCGCATCTCTGGGCTCTGATTGATTCCATTCCGGGCTGGGTAGGTCAGATCTCACTGTCACTGGATGAAGGTCACTTTCGCATGTTTGAAGATCTTGTGGATCTGGCCTCTTATTTGTCTTTCTCACCTCGATCTCTGTATTCTTTTGTGTGTTTTCATTTGTACTGGTTAAATTTGTAGCTTTGCACTTCTTCGCTGTACCACCAGATGGTGTCTCCTCAATCCGCACGGCAGCGGGGAGCTCCACGCTCAGCCCTGAAACCGCTCGTGCGGGCTCTTCTTCCATGACAGTTTCTCTTTGCTCTCTCAGCAAGTCCTCCGGTGGTGTCTCTTCCTTTTTCTGCACGGTGGAGGGCCCGCGAGCTCCGTTCCCCAAGAGCTCCGCGCTCAGCCCTAAAACCACTCATGCAGACACCTTGCTCCTATCTGTGACTTTGCACTCCTTCGCCCCGCCCTCGGCAGGCACCATCTCTCCCTGCATAGTGGTGGGCTCGCTAGCTCCGCTCCCCGCGGGCTCCGCACTGGGCCCTGGAGCCACTTGTTCCAGGTTGGCCTCGATTCCTCTCTCCCTCACCCCACAACAGTCTCTCACATCACTACCGCTGCCCGACACACCTTTTCCCCATTCCTCCTGAGCGGGAGACGGCGGAGCCCGCCCCGATCTCTCTGGGAACACCTCCCCTTCATCATCGCCGGCCTCGCCTCGCAGAGACCGAGACTGGGGCACCCGCCTCTCCCAGCTCTGCGGCCGCTCACGTCCCTCGCATCCAGGCTCCGAATTCATCTCCTCTCTCCAAGGTGAGACATATTGGTGAGGGGATCTGAGGGGGGGTATTGAAGGAGAGGCTGTGCTGATTTTCGAGATTGAGGTTTCAGTCGTTTTCTTTAGTGGTTTTTTTCGTGTTTCGCTCAACACTGTTTCTTTTATATTTTGTGCGCTGCTCCTTAACACGCGGCCCATTTCTTCATGTTCTTTTGACCGTGGGTTGTTGCCCCCAGTGGTGTCCTCCATGGTGTCGCAAAACTCTCCTCTACATGATTTTTTTGTTTGTTTCTTAAACAGTGGGTCAATAGAGATGTATTGTAATGAGGGAGGAGCGGTAGGGTGGATATCCGTTTTTTTGTCCATTCCTGACAAAGGGTACCGACAATTTGTTTAATCCTTTTCAAAGTTGCTGTATGTTGACTTTATGCAGTCTCAGTACCCAGTGTTCCAGCGCTCCAGCGGCCAGACTGCCAGACTGCACCTCCTCGCAGCTCTCCGCGGCCGCTCCGCGGCCAAAATGGGTTTTTAAGCCCTTGTAGCAGTAAACACTGTAGACAGACTTCCACTGCAAACAGGAAAAAAAAAAGATCAGAGTTTCCTGCCAGACTGCACCTCCTCGCAGCTCTCCGCGGCCGCTCCGCGGCCAAAATGGGTTTTTAAGCCCTTGTAGCAGTAAACACTGTAGACAGACTTCCACTGCAAACAGGAAAAAACAGGAAAAAAAAAAAGATCAGAGTTTCCTGCCAGACTGCACCTCCTCGCAGCTCTCCGCTATGCAGGAATGTACTCAGCTAGCTGCATTTTTTTAGGGTGATGAGGTGAGGTGAAGTCGTATTTGTATGTGGACAGCTAGGCCGAATTACTCAGGGGTATAGCTGTGTTCTATTTGAGTGATTGTGTATAGTAGAGAGTAAGAGTAATGATGGTGGTTATCTTTTGCTGGAACATGAGTAGGATGGTGGGAACATAGCGATAGAAATTTAGAGGCAGGGGGATATGGGTATATAGGGGGTTACAGATATATAGCAACAGCATGGGGAAAAGGGAGGCAGGGTGCACAGTGATACAAGTGTGGGGCGAATTCCATCGAATTCTGTTCATTCCATCTGCCCCATTTGTTCCGTCTGCACTGTCCATTCCATCTACTTCATATACTCTTTCTACTCTTTCTATTCCATCCACTATGTCCAAACCATCTGTTCTACCTATTCCATCCACTCTATCCATTCATGCATTCTACATATTACATCTGCTCTACCCATTCCTCTATTCCGTCTACTCTAACCAATCCATCTATTCCATCTACTTTATGCATTGCATCTGTTCCATCTACTCTATCCATTCCATCCATTCCACTCACTCTATCCATTCAATCTATTTCATCCACCGTATCTAACTCATCCACCCTATCTGTTATTATTAAAAATACTAATAGATAATCTATTTTTATTAATAATACTAATAATACTAATAAATCTGCACACTACATTCTGCCAGTCAACGCACAGCCTCCACCAACACCCACAAAGTTTGAAATTGCTCGGGGCTATGCAGCTCCTGCTTCATGTCAAGGAGAGCCTTGTTAGCTTGAAACCAACAGCCAGAAGGAGCTACTTTTATCTCGCCATCCCATCTGGTGCCTTACAAACATGCATATGCGATATTAGTAGTTGAGAATGTTAATAAAAGGTAAATTATCCATCCCATCTCCTTTCCGCAGGGGCAGCACAGACACCTGTGCCACCCCTGTGGTGCAGGGGGGACCTCATAATGCAGGGGCGGGGTCAAAGTGTACCAAAAAAGTAGTGGAACTATACACCACCTTTCCCCAGCCTGGATGTGCGATCCAATTGCAGCAAAGTGCGCTTCCAGGCTGTGTTTATTTACTGTTTCTTGGCCACGCCCCTTTCACATCGCACAGACTGAGCATGTGCATGAGGGGCCAGTGGCTCGCCATCGCACATGCTCAGTTAAGTGCAGAAAAAAAAGAAAATAATTTCTCTTTTCGTCATCCTGCATCGCGTGCACCCCACAAATTGAACACCTCTGGTCTAGTCTGATCTGTTAAGCTTAGAGGAGCCTGGTTTTCTGGTGAAACAATATGCACGTGTGGCAGTTTTTTTTAATGTTATTTATGTATTGGGTATTTATAATGTGCTTATACACAATGTGTTTCAAGGCACAACCATTGAGTTGCTTATTGTTGGATTATTGGGCACTACTATTACCAATTGTTTAGTAATACATCAACATGTTCATACTCATTGGTTTATGAATTTCATTAACGCAGCCACTGAGCGCATTACAGCGGATGTTCCCTCTTTTTCTTAGACATATGAACTGAAGCCTTGAGCAGGCAGCAATAGAAAAGTACCAGCAACAGTAATATGGAAGATGGTGATTCTGGTTGTTATATGGGCAGGAAGGTTCTAGAAACATCCAGATCGGTGATTGGCATGGCAGAGTCACCTGCATTATTTTTAGTATTTTTTATTTTCACTAATCACATCTTTTAACACTTTATAACTACTTTTCCTTTCTAAAGTAATCTGTTTTATCTGTGATTAGAACTTTTCCACACATTATGTATTTGTAGCTCTATTTGTACTTTTTCTTTTATTTATTTGTTTATAAAGTCTATTTATTGACGTGTGCATACTAAATTATAAAAAACACATAGAAAAGTACCAGTGACAGTAATATGGAAGATGGTGATTCTGGATGTTATATTTGGAGGAAGGTTCTAGAAACCTCCAGCTCAGTGATCGGCATGGCAGAGTCATCCACATTAATGACAGACTGAAAGAGGTTTTTGGAAAATGTGGAATTAAGGTGAGAGGTCGCCTTACAGACAGTGGACAATTTCTTTAAGGGTCTTCTAAGTTTTGATTCAGTGAATATATCATACCCTATAAAGGTAGAAGTCTGGTGGATGCATCCGATTTTCATTGGGAGGGTTTGGTAGTTTAAATAAGTATCTTTTGTGTTTGTCCCACAAGACAGCAAAACTGTTTTTGTCTTTTGTTACTACCCGAAACTGACTCAAAGAGAGATCTGCTTCTCTGACAGCCTTGAATGTGTTTCCCTCATGAACACTTTGATTAGACAGTCCTCCGTGTGTGGACAGTCCTCCGTGTGTGGACACTGATCATGAAGGGGCAATGACACCTGAAACAAAGCAAGAGGTAAGTACCCCACTCTCAGAGGAGTGTGTTCTTGACAGATTTTCATCATTTCATGAGTCTTGTAACCTTATGCCCCCACACATGCAGCCCCTCCTACAATTGGAGCAGTTTGCTCCATACCAAAGCTTTAGCGAGCCACCCCCAGCACCGTCCTATTGTTCCTTCTACCTGAACATCTGCCTGCATCTTATTCTGTGGCCGCTTATTCTTGCAGTGGTTTGCTCACCCTGCAATAAGCATCATTGTCTTTCCCGAGCCAGGTGAAAGTCACATTTTGGTTATAGAGAGAGCTGCAAAGATTTATAACCATTGAGTACCCTTCTGAATTTTCGATGGACCATTCAACTGTCCATGCCAATGGCCTTACAAATACTTGGACCATCTATGTCCACGGATAGATAATAATTATATAGATTAGAGGGTAGCAGGGGAATATGATCTTTCTGTAGACACTTGCATTAAATGGTGAATCAAAGGTATGGAGGGTGAGTAAACCTGGTTACCATTTGGGAATGGGCTTAAAGTGGGTAGTGTTTACTGTGGTGGATCAAAAAAATAATCCTCTATATAGAATTGAGTAGTAGTTGATGCCTAGCAATCACATGCATGCAGTGTGGGATGTTTTAATCCACTTTTTGCTCTGCCATGCGGCATCACTGTGCTATTATGGTGCCAGAAATCACAAAATGGCCGCAAAACCCTTGTGCGCGCCCAAACCTATGGAAATCGCACTTTGCAACACAAAAAGATGGCTGACCAATCTGCCACACAAGTTGTCAGTGGTGGAACAGAGATCTCACTGCTGAAATATGCCACTGGGCCACACAACATGTGAAAATGGAGTACAGAAGGAAAAAGCAGGGTTTTGCTAAATTAAACCTCAAAAGCTTGCTTTAAATCCCCTTTTCTTTGTTGCTGAAACTGCAGAATGCCGGTACAAAACACTCTCAAACATCCAAAATTCTTGTTGGGTGCTACAATTCACTTAGTCTAAGAAATCAAGAAATCATTGTGAACTTGCAAGGTCCTGAAAAGCTGAAAGCATAAAGGGATTTACACGCAAAAGTGGCCTGTCTGTGGATGTCAAGAATCTCTGTGCAGCAGAGGACTGCAGGGATGAAAGCTGTCAGGAGCATGCCTGATTAAACTTTAAACATGTATAAATTGAAATCAAATGTTTGGAATTTAAGTGGCCTCTACTGATAATAACCCATGTTGTAATTGTTTTAATTCCATGGTTTCAAATCTAGAATGAGAATTCTAGCTGATATTTTGAAATCCCAAGTTTGTTTTAAGCTAAGGAAAAATGCAACAGAATTAACATTTAAATCAAGCCTGGCTAAAGCTACCAAACTGGAATAACAGGTTTCCTCACAGAGGCCATTTTCAGCAGCAGGAAATCACACCAAAGCGATAATTATAGGGTTTGAAAAGAACTTGGTCTACAGAGGCAAAAAGGAACAATGGACAGCTGCGGCTAAGGAAATGCGAGGTGTGAGGACAATCGTAAATGGCCTCTGCCAACAGTAAATAGAGAGGAGACTGTTCCTGAAATGCAGGGAGACAGAAAGAGGCAGACCCAAACAACCATCTGTGGCTGAACCTTCACAAAGAACACTTTTTTAAAAGACATACAATTTGCAAGTTGAAATTGTGAAAACTATAAAAGTAACAGATTTGTGAATCTAAATTTTGGCTGCACGTTTCAAGAGGTGGCAAAATTGTGTGACATGTTCTGGAAAGAAACGGCAGAAAATGTGATTTTACACAAAATGTATTGTTGCTAGAAGTATGAAACTTTATACACTTATGCCCATGGTAAATGCGCACACTTGTAATAATTTGCTTATAAATTGGACATTGTGTTCCTGATGAAAAGGGCAAAATTCTGTGAAAAGTAGAGCCAAGATCCCACGGCTATGGGGTTTTGAGGGATAGCTGCTATATAAAATATGTAATCTGTATATGTGATTGTTATAGAGGTTGCACATGTGTAAATATGTATTGTGCCAAAAGTAGATTTTGTGTTCAAGGGGCTAGGAGTGGACTCTCAGCCTCATAAAATCACACCGTAAAGGTGACACACTGTTTCTTTCCTCCTATCAAGGCAGAGAGGAGACTCTGACCCAATTGCCTGTCAAAGGGGCGAGCTTAGGATATACCAGCACACACACCCCTTTATCATAGCATAAATTGAGACAGCTCACCACTCAAAGACAGACAGATTCACTCACTATCCTGTCGCTGGCGGAGCACCCTACTTCTGAACTCTCCATCTTCCTTGCTCCAGACTCCAGAAACTTGGCAAAGCGAAACCCATTGCATAGCTGAACCATTTTCAGCTAGGCCTCAAATTCCAGAACCAGAAACCCACAAACCTAAGGAGAAGCATCAAAATACAGTAGGGCTGTGCTGTGCTGCTTGCCTGCTGAAATAGTTATCATCAGTACTAAGAAGGGCATATCCAATCCAGTCCTATGCCGTGCTGTGACCAGACCACCTTGCTGATTGCAGATCCACTCTGGTGTGCCCAGCCGTCTGTCCTAGTACCAGATCCAATTCCCTGACCAGAATCTTGACAGACCAGAATCCTGACGGTTCCATTTAAAAACATATCTATTGAGTATCTATAGATAGAACTGTGTCACTAGCATATGTACCTTGCTTAGTTAATCCCTATCTTAAACCCGTCCTATCTTGTATTCAGAATTTGTATTGTTAGGACTATTTTTGAATTGTCTGAACTTTCTATGCGATCCCTCCTACCTTCCTCCTGTACTAGTATTGCACTGATCTTTTCTCATCTGAAGAAGATGAGACCTTGGCAGGCAGTCATTCTGATCAAGTGGCTGTGTTCCCGTTGGGTTATTTGTTTTGTTCATAGTCATCCTCTAGTGTAAGAAACCCATTTGTCAATTAAAAAGTGCATTCCTGTTTTCCATTCTTGCGCCCATCTCGAAAAAACAACCTCCACTAAAACGTCCATAACCCCCTCAATGCTAGAAACAAAATTTCAACTTCTGCTTGTAGCTAACATCCACAGCTTTAAATTGCATCCAAAACCGCATACCAAATCCATATGGTTCTCCCGTTATCGCGATTATTGCACAGTGAAAAGTTTGCAGCAAATTTTCGTTAGGGAAATTCTGACACTTGTAAAACAGCTTTTGATTGCTCCCGACTTGAATTTTAAGATTTCAAATTGTTTCTTGGTATTAAATCGTTGCTTGTGTTTGTGTGCAACTATCCAAAGTGGCTCCCTTAAGAATTAATAGCAATTTCAGCATTTCTGACCATATTTAGTGTTTTTTCCCAATCCATTCTCAAGATAACTTTAAAAGCCATTCTGACAGCTTGACAGTCAATTCTGTTTTTCTCTTGTGTTTGCTGGGGGAAAGTGGGATTGTTATTTTGTTTGAATTCTGCCATTCCTGAATAACTGCTCTCTCCTCCTATCTCTTTACATTGTCTATTGGGGGATTGAGGGGTGTGCAAGGGGAACCTTTAACCACAGTGCTATCTGATCTGAACACACACACAAAAGTATTATTTCTGTGCTGAATTGTTTTGCTCAATATTACTCCTTGTGTATTAAAGAGATTATTCAGTGTCACATCACCTCATTGGTGATTATTGTGTACCTATTAAAACATAGTGTGAACAAATTGTAAATACATAAATAAATATTTTAACTTTGCAAACCAACCTGATTCCTGGTTCGGTGTGACCAGGGGGGTTCCAGGAGAGGGGTGTGATATGAGTGGTACATCGTTCAGAATAAAGAACTTTTAGACAAAAATAAATAATGATTTTGGTGGTGCATTACATGCTAGCCGTTGACTGGGTGTGTGCCGGATTGAAATCATGTACAGCTGTTTGCATAAGTGCATCAGCAAGTGCATCGGCATATTGCCAGAAAGATCCAACTGTGACTCTGGAAATGGGAGATTTAAAGGGCAGAGGGGGAATATGGGGGAATGGATATCGAATTATTGACATAATCTGAGATGAGATAGGAGACAACTATACCTGTATTATGCCTTTGCGAAGTGCCAGGACTTTTCCTTTGCAAACTTTGTGAGTTTAAATCAACACTTTGTAATCTTCAGGAAGTTTCAAAGTCTTTCACAGGTGCCAATAAATACCCGCAACATGGGTTTGATGGGTTTGTCAGTATCCGCATTTTAAATTAGTACAATAAAAAGTTGCCTGGAGGTGCTGCATCCCCTCCCCATTCTCCGCAAACAGCTGTAACTGAAAAACAGATTCTATTATCATATTATACGAGAAAAAACAAGGACATGTTTGCAAAGAAATGTTCATGCAAAGCACTATTTCCTGTAGAAATTTCTCACAAAACAATTGCTTCTAGGTCAAAACAGATAAATAAAAGCGGGACATGTACTACAGGCTGCAAGCTAGACAGGGGAACTCCTCCAAATCCTGATGTTCTCTCTTAATTACCCTCTGTGTGATGATTAACTGCACCTTCGTGAATTGTTTCTCATGCTAAACTAAAAGTAATTATTTATTTTATTTATTAGAAAAATTATTTGTTTTTAGTGAGCATAGTAAACCTTTTGGGGAGGGAAGCAAATAGGATGAAAATGAGATGCAAATATGATTCTGTGTTTGTTTTGTTCTCCGCCAAATGTAATTTAGCAGTAAAATACCACTGCAAATGGGTTAATTCTTATTTGCATTCTCAGACAATTGTATTCTTGTAAACTTCTCGCGCATACACGTATGCAATGATTGTTATCTGGAACAACAATTGGCTGGACATTTCATCCACTAAACGAATGCTTCCAGCCAAAATCTTTGCCGTGGATGTAAGTAGAGGGGTGGCAAGGAGAACATTGCTGTTACAACAGGGAAGCAGGAATGGGTACAGTGGGAGACAGCAAGGAGGACAGGGGGTGGGGTGAAGGAATAACAACATCTACATGCTCAAAAAGGGGTGTGTGTGTGTGTATGGGTTGGGGGGTGACAGAGCCCAAAGGAGGAAGGCAAGGAACCTTGTAAACAGATTATTTGTGAGGTTCCTAATATGACAGAGAGACAGCTCTACATGCACGTTAGTAGGATGAAGGAGTTGTGGGAAGATAGGGAAGCAAAGGGGCAATAAAGGGATGACTGAAGGAAGCAGAGGAAGTAATAGAACAGTAAAGTGGAGCAGGGACATTCTACTGGATTCCAGATTCCCAGACCATCAAGCCTCGCCAGAAAGGCCATGTCAGCCCCCTCCCTGAAATGGAGAGGCATTCAGATTCAGAAAACAGCAGCTGGAACTCAGAAGCAGGACTCCCAAAGCTCCTGATTTTCATGGATGGAGCCAACATGATGTGCCTGCGGGTAAGGGGTTGAAATGCACCATGGCTAGAACAAGGTTGGATAAGGAAATACTATAGACCTCAGATATCTCTCAAAGGTCTCACTACCACAGTTTACTCAATAACCCACAGAGCAGGGGCAATGATAGATCAGTTGGAGTTTGACATTCATTGAGCCACAGTAGAGAGGTTACTTAAGCCTACACCGAAGCCTGTGGTCTAGTTCATGGCAGCATTATCATTCTTTCTCAATTATAACATAACTGTCGATGAGGTTTCACAACCTTCACTGAGTGGCGACAGCAGGGAGAGAAAGTGAGAGAGAGAGAGAGAGAGAGAGAGAAAGAAAGAGAGAGAGAGAGAGAGTGAGAGGGAGAGAGAGAGAGAGAGAGAGAGAGAGAGATGATCCACTGGCACTCAAAAGAAAGCATCCTTCATGTGATGACTGTGGTTCACCAGCCACCCTAGAGTATTGCAGCCCTGAAACTTGACTTATCCAGCTGGAGAAATGGGATGGGTCCAGTTTGGTTTGCCCCTGAAAAGAGTCACCAGGCAGCATGATCCACTAAAGGACTGGTGACAACAAAACTAGTGAGTGGTACAGGGCCTTCAGAGGAGTGACGGTCTTTTGGCAGCAAGCCACGACAGGTGGTACTTCCTAGCCCCACACAAAGGATAAGTAGAAGTCTGGGACTTTGAGGGGAACCTCAAACCCCAGCCCAAGACTCGAGCTATTATACATTTGGAGCAGGAGATGCCCAGGTACTTCGCTCCCTGCAGCTCTAACTGGCAAATGTTGATGTTAGCATGGAGGGAGGAGCCACGCACATTTGGAGCAACACTTACAAGTTTTCACACACCCTGCATGGTGTGGAGAGGCAAGGTAGCCACATCACTGGGTTTCTCATGCACACAGTCTGCTCCGGAAATGATACAGATGACAGGTATACTCTGTGGTTTGTACTCTATTTTAATTTAATCAATGTATAATAACCAACTCAGGACCTGGAGGCTTAGCTGCACAAACAAACCCATATGACAGATACACAGCAGGGACAGGATAAACAACAATATGCAGGTAGATCCAACATACAGATGCAGGCCATATGAAGGGCCAACATAGGTGGGAGATCCAAGAACATGTATCCAAACAGCAGGTCTTCAGCTTCTTTCTAATCATTGCCATAGATCTCAGCCACCTTATTTCAGGAGGGATAGTGTTCCAGGCCTTGGGTGCTGCCAGGAATAAAGGACATTTCTTGACCTGGGTTAGTTTACAGGCAGGAATTTTAAGCTGATTGGAGTTATTGCATCTAAGAGTCCTGATGCTGGATTTAGCGATTAATGCTTCACTCAAATATGAAGGGCTGGATCCCATAAAACATGTGAGTCATCAATAGAAGTCGGAATTCAATTCTAGCCTCTATAGACAGCCAGTGCAGACTACGTCTGGAATCGGAGACGTGGTCTCTCCTATTAAGGCCAGTAATAAACCTCACTGCACTGTTTTGTATCATTTGTAGTTTTGTGCACTCTGGTTTAGTGATACCCACTAGTAGGCTGCTAGAGTAGTCAATCTTTGACCCAACAATGGCTCTTGCTACACTCTCACAGTTGGCTTGGAAGATATATGGGTGGAGTTGCACCAGCAGATTAATGTAGTAGACAGATGAGGAGACCAAGCTACTAACCTGGGCCCGCATATTCAAATTTTGATCCAGATAAATTCCCAGTGTCTCCACCTTTTGTTTTGTCTCAGGATCACACCCAGCCACTCGAAACATTTTATAATCTGTACCCAGCATCTGAAATTTGGTCTCTGTGCCTACCACCATCAATTCCATATTTTATTTATGGAACGCCAAAACATTATCCACCATCCAGGTTTGAATAAGTTCATAGACCTTATTCACAGTTTTTTCATCGTCCTCATGATAACCCAACAATGGGATGACAAATTGCATGTCATCAGTGTAATTCGTAAACCCAACCCTATTTTCTTCCACGAGATTAAAGAACGGGACTGTGAATATATTGTACAGGGAGGAAGACAAAATGTATATGGTAAAGCTCACATCTCAAACAGTTGTTAGGATAAGTGCAGGAAGAGGAACCAAAAGCAGAGTGTAACTGTCTAACTGTGCTAAAAACGAGCAACCAAAATGCAAATAACGCATAACTATGTCTCCTGGTGTGACAGAGCTGGGTATTAGATCACTGTCAATCACAGTTCAAATAGCTTGCATGATTGTATAAATGACCGTGGGAATTTTCTGTCCGTGTTTTATTCACCCAAACGCTATTTAATCAAATCTCATGTGGAGTGGTGAGTTTTGTGAACGTCTAAAAAAGGGGGCATAAGGTGTGGTATTTTGATGCCTACTTACAAAGTACTGTAAAAAGCTCACAACTTGTGAGTTGAAGGTAACTGATATATTTCTTTCGGGATACCACCCCTTGTTATTGGGGATATCTGAAAGTGGTCATGGGTTCATCCATGGCCAGTTAGGTCGACCGGTTTCGATGGGATAGAGCGATTCCAACTATCTTCTTCAGGACCGTCTCGTCAATGTAGCTGTAAGTCTATCTTCCAGCCATGCCCGGGTGTAGGAGGACAGGGTCGAGTGGCTGCTCCGTCTCCTGCAAGGGAGACAAAAGGCAGATGCAACATAGCAGGGTGTCAGTCTACCCAGTTTCCAACCCTTACTATAACAACAAAAGTGTGTAGGTCATAAAGGTGTCAAGGGGGGTGTTTATTGGGTGCAAAAAGAAATCAAAGAGGGGAGGGGGCCTATAAACTAGGCTGAGCTACTAGCTGTGTAGAATAGCGTATGAACCAAACACTCCAAAGTATCAAGGTGGTGGGGGCGGGGGTGGTGTCAAGGAAGGGCCCCATCCATGCACAAGCCACCAGCACTAGCAAGGGAGAGAGGACCCACCTGAGATCCTTGTAATCAGGAGGACGGTCAGGCAGTCTGAAAAGCCTGTGTAGTTCTCATGAATCTACAATGGAAGAAAATACCACACCTGATGCCCCCTTTTTTAGACGTTCACAAAACTCACCACTCCACATGAGATTTGATTAAATAGCCTATGGGTGAATAAAACACGGACAGAAAATTCCCACGGTCATTTATACACTCATGCAAGCTATTTGAGCTGTGATTGACAGTGACCCAGCTCTGTCACATCAGGTGACATAGGAGTTGTGTTTTTTTTGCATTTTGGTTGCTCGTTTTTAGATATAGTTATTCATTCTCTCGAAAACAGTACCAATGCTGGTTGGGGCACCCATACATTTGGTTAGTGGATGGACAGCTTTTCTCCCACACTATCCCTATTAGATAGGCGCTGCACCATACGCTGCCTAGGGATAGGCACCCCATTGCAGGGACAGTGTGTTCTTCTAGCAGGGTTAGACAGTTACACTCTGCTTTTTATTCCTCTTCCTACATTTATCCTAACAACTGTGTGAGATGTGAGCTTTAACCATATACATTTTTTCTCTAAAGAATCGTTCTTAATGTTATACAACACTGTTGACATAATGATTATGGAATGTAGCAATCTTTACTTTCACTTTTGAATTACCCTGTTGTTTCACCTTGTACTTTGTGCAACTTGCAGCAGTTGCTGGGTTGGATTAAATCCGAATTATAGAAGATGGGGTCACTCCTTTCTTCTGATAACAATTCCTTCTCCTGTTGGAAGAATTTAGTGTGTTCCTCACTCCTCCCCTTTCCTTTTCATTCAGTCATCTGTGACTGAGCGGCTAGGTTTTCCCTGTGAGACGCCTAGCTGGCTTTTCGTTGCTTCTTTACTTCTTTTCTCTTCTCTTCTCTGCATGTCCCATGCTAAGGCCTTTTCTCGAAATGGCAGAGGGGTATTAACTCACCTTCGCAGAAGATCTGGTCGATGGCATTCTTGCCAATCCCTCTCTATTATGCATTGACCTTGCACCTGGTGCCAGTACTAATTCAGATGAATGGTACGATATTGAGATACTAAGGAAGAAGATCATTCACTCTGAGCTCCACGGAGCACTTATGACCGAATATCTGCGACTCCCAATGGTCGAATAATTCAGATTGAACCCCGGATCTTACTGGATAACTTAAAATTCAGGAAGGACTGGTCGTTCATTGCGAACAAGTGACCAAGAGACTGATTGGTACTCATAATAAACACTTCCAAATCTGTAACTGATGAACTCATTAAAGAACTGACCGATAAAAGTGATGCGTTAAAAATTAAGATCGCTTTAGATATCTACACGGCCAAACTAATCTCCCTTGAGGCCACCCTGAAAGAGTTCAAAGATACAAATCTAACCAAAACATTCTTAAATTAAAAAAGGACTTACAGGCATTCACACATGTGAAAATCTACCCGTATTATACAAGCAAGACGTGACGCAGCCCAAATTTGGTTTCAGAACTCCCAAAGGGGTCAAAATAGATCCTGGTCTTGACAAGCACAAACTCGAGCAACTGTTCAGGTAGTTACACACGGCCTAGCTGACATGTCCAATTCACAGGACCCCCTGCCACTAACCCTACTACGGTCCCTTTTTTAGGCCAGCGCGGAAGAGGACAGTGGCAGAACCGTTGGCAGAACCAAGAACAATCTCAGGTGGTCACTCGCAGCCGGGGGCTAGGGCCAAACGCCCCCCCCCCTCATTGTTCCTTAATCGTCAACCAGTTCAGCCATATCCTGACAAGAGCAGAAGAGGAGATCCTTCAGAAAGGGTTATCGTATATTCCCACTGCTAGATATGATCCCTTTCAAACTAGGGTTGAATGCACACAATTGATGAGAAAGATACATCGGAAACAGTTCATTGCTGAAACATCTTATGAACAAGATGACGTGACAGGGTTTCGCCCCCCTTCCCAGTTCCTTCCTCCATCATGTTCCAACTCAGTAGAAACCAGTACATTTGAACAAGAACTGCTCAAAAAATAGGTGAATATGAAAGAAACATCCCATTCATCCATAATAATTGTACTCCGAAACAGTTGGCAGCTACTCACTAATTTAGCAAACAACACAGATAATACTATTAAGCCCGCTGACAAAGGCAGGGCTATCGTGATAGAAGACACCACAGAATACAGTATTGCTCAATGACCACACCAGTTACCAAGTCCTTGCCACTGACTATACCCCGGGTTTACAGTGGCTTTTCTTACACCCACACATCCACAAACACCAGTGATGTACGCTCTACCCAAAATACATAAGGGCCTTACGCCCCTGCCTGGTCGCCCGATTGTGTCCGGTATCAAGTCTATTCTCGAACCATTGTCGCAATACGTGGACTCTTTTATCAAACATCAGATTCTGAAAATGCAATCTTACGTAAAGGATTCAACAGCCATGCTTATCCTTCCGAACGGTCTGGGGTTTGATTCAGAACAAGACCGGTTGGTAACGATGGACATTGAATCCCTCTATACGAAGATCCTACAGCAAGACACTCTGAATATGTTGTGCAATCTACTATCCTTGGGCATAGAACTTTATGGAGTTCCACCTCACTTTATAGCACACTTGGCTGAAATTGCACTGACAACAAACTTTTTCTTATTTAACCAATGCTTCTACCAACAGGTCTTGGGTACGGCAATGGGCGCAACATTTGCTCTCAGTGTAGCCAATTTATATGTCGATTTCTTCTAGCATACCCACATCTACCCACATACCAACCCATTCCATGACCAACTGCTGACCTGGGGCCGTTACATTGATGACATTTTTGTGATATTTAGAGGTACCAGAGATCACCTACTCTCTTTTCACCTTTGGTTGAATAACCAGAATCGTAATATCAAGTTTACACTTGAAATGGACAAAAACCAAACTCATTTTTTGGATCTGGATATTTCTATATTCAATGGCGGCCTCCTCTCAAAGGTTTACAAAGAAGCCACAGATAAAAACTCACTATTGAGCTATTTCAGTCATCACCCCAGGGCGTTAAAAGATAACCTCCCATTTGGCCAATTCCTCCGCTACCAGAAGTTGTGCACTAACACCACGGATTACAAGTCTCAGGCCAAAGGTCTACAAAAACAACTCACTGAACGGGGGTACCCACGCAAGATTGTACAACAAACCTATAAAAGGGCTAAAAACATCCCTAGATCCGTCACTCTTGAGCAGCACAGAAAAGCTGAGGATGATACATGTATTACGGCCATTTTCAGCTATTCACCACTTTTGAATAAAATCAAAAGAGAAATAAAAAACTTTGGCCCATTCTCAATACCAGTGAATCCATCCTACCAGAACCCCACTTTGCTATCAAAAGATGACATAATGTGAGGTATAAATTGGTCAATAGTCTCCAGTCACCCAACCAACCCACCCAGACTTCTTTGTGGAATTCCAATCCACCGACAGGACACTCACCTTGTGGTCAATGTTCCATGTGGGTACAGACCAGTAGATCCACCACCATGGGTGGAGAAACTCTTTACCAACTGCAACAGCAAAGGAGTCATATATATGATCACATGCCCATGCAGGCTAAGCTACATAGGTATGACAGCTCGAGCAGCAAAAATCAGGATGATTGAACATCGTTCCTGTATCAGGACAGGGAAGCTAACAGCCCCCATGGTCTCCCATATTTTAGCTGAAGGCCACACATCAGATAGCTTCAAATGGACCATCCTAGAAAAAGTGAAACTGCCCACAAAAGGGGGTAATTTTCATGATATGTTGGTCAGGCTGGAACAGGAGTGGATTTTTAAATTGGATACCTGCCACATAGGCTTAATTAGTGTATCCAGTGGCAAGAACTTGCTGTAATACGATGATCAAACCTTTTTATGCCACTTTCTGTTCCCCCTCTGCCCCATCGATCTGGGTTTGTTTTTCGGCATCACTTGCCAGTCGTGTTCCCATCTGATCTAACATTGGCATTTGATTTATCCCACCAGTGGACACCCCATTTTTCCGCTTGCGAGATCTCGCTGCCCCTCACAGGGTGGCTCTCCACCCTAAACAACCCACCCACGCATAATTTTTTTATGACTCATTTTTTTAGACCCATGTTTTGAGACCCAGCACTTTCTGTCATTTTCAGATATAATTTTATCTTCCATTTTCACAATTGGTCCTACATGTCTCCTCCCTTCAGCTTCATTCATGCCTACATTTGGTTACATGTGCAGCGCTGTTATCCACTAATTTCCTTGGTTACATGCATCTTAATATGGGTTTGTAATTGCACTTCATATTGGGAAATATGTTCCTTTTTTTTTTCTTTTTAAGTCACCATCTGGGATTGTCTAGCTGCCCTCTCCCTACCCCACCGCCTTCACGCTCCAGTCCGCTCCTTTTCACTAGCCTGCAGATCTTGCCGGGACATAATTGTGCCAGCGATTCTGTCACAATCACGTCACACACCGCACAGGGCCTGGATGGCTAGCGCGGTCCAGCCCCGCCCACAGAGTCACGCAATCAGGAAGTACCTTTCCTGGTGCGCACGGCTGCAGACGCGATCCCTTCCACAGCGGATGGCTGCATCTTCGGTCTGCTCACAGCATCCACACAGGTAAGCAGAGCGTGTAAGTGCCCAGGGCAGACAGGCTGTTGCCACGCTGGCACAAGCATGCGAGCTGCAGCAATTCTGCCACGTGCTAATACCCCGTTATGGGTCGTTGTTGTTTCTTCCATTGTAGATTCATGAGAACTACACAGGCTTTTCCGACTGCCTGACTGGCCCCGTGATTACAAGGATCTCAGGTGGGTCCTCTCTCCCTTGCTAGTGCTGGTGGCTTTTGCATGGATGGGGCCCTTCCTTGACAGCCCCCACCCTCTTGATACTTTGGAGTGTTTGGTTCGTACACTATGCTACACAGCTAGTAGCTCAGCCTAGTTGATAGGCCCCCTCCCCTCTTTGATTTCTTTGCACCCAATAAACACCCCCCTTGACACCCTTGCAACCTACACACTTTTGTTGTTCTAGTAAGGGTTGGCAGCTGGGTAGACTGACACCCTGCTATGTTGTATCTGCCTTTTGTATTACTTGCAGGAGATGGAGCAGCCACTCCACCCTGTGCCCTAACACCCGGGCATGGCTGGAAGATTACTGCTTCATTGACGAGACGGTCCTGAAGAAGATGGTTGAAATCGCTCTATCCCATCGAAACCGGTCGACTTAACTGACCATGGGTGAACCCATGACCACTTTAAGATATCCCCAATAACAAGGGGTGGTATCCCGGAAGAAATATATCAGTTACCTTTAACTCTCAAGTTGTGAGCTTTTTACAGTACTTTTAGTAAGTAGGCATCAAAATACCACACCTGATGCCCCCTTTTTTAGACATTCACAAAACTCACCACTCCACATGGATTTGATTAAATGCCTATGGGTGAATAAAACACGGACAGAAAATTCCCACGGTCATTTAAACACTCATGCAAGCTATTTGAGCTGTGATTGACAGTGATCTAATACCCAGCTCTGTCACACCAGGAGATATAGGAGTTGTGCGTTTTTTTGCATTTTGGTTGCTCGTTTTTAGATACAGTTATTCATTCTCTCTAATCAAGTACCAATGAGGTTCGGGCACCCATACATTTGGTTAGTGGAGGGACAGCTTTTCTCCCACACTGTCCCTATTAGGTAGGCGCTGCACCATACACTGCCTAGGTGTAGGCACCCCGTTTGAGGGACAGGGTGTTCTTCTAGCAGGGTTATACATTTACACTCTGCTTTTGGTTCCCCTTCCTGCATTTATCCTAACAACTGTGTGAGATGTGAGCTTTAACCATAAACATTTTTTCTCTTAAAAATCGTTCTTAATGTGATACAACAGTGTTGATATAACGATTACGGAATGTAACAATCTTTACTTTCACTTTTGAATTACCCTGTTGTTCCACCATGGAAGGAGACAAACACGCCACCTGGAGCACACCATAAGCCAGGTGGGCCGGTAGAGCTTCTGCGTCCTTGCTGCACCGATTGCTTAAAAAAGAGCAAATCCAGGGGGCTGCATTGTCACAAAAGTCAGCTACTTCTTTTAATCTGGCTACCAGCACTATGTGGTTCACCAGAGCAAAAGCTGCCGAAAGGTCAAGCAGCATGAGCATGCCGTTTGTCCTTTGTCCATGATCTGTAGTCGTCTGGATTACAGGCTGAGCAATGTCGTTTCCATACCATGCCCCTGCCTGAAACCTGACTGCCATTTATTTAGTGGCACACATTCTTATTCAGAAATGCTGGGATTTGAATATAGGCCACAGGGTCTAAGAATTTTAGAAGAAATGGTATGTTAGAAATTGGCTGTACTTTGGCTTGTGTTTCTGGACACAAACCAGGCTTTTTTAATAAGGGAGTAACCCAGGCAGTCTTAAGATCTTTTGGAACATAATTTTCTCTGAAGGAGGCACTGAAAAAACTACACAGGGTTCCTATCAGTACAGGGGTACACACTTTTATTATCATGGTATCCTCTGTGCTGCTAAATGCTGGAAGTACAGCTTAAGTCAACATTGGTGAGCACACGATGCCATGAGGGACAAAGTGGAGAAATCTTAGCACACCATACTTGTGATTCCTCACCTGAAAAGAGATGGATGCTGGTGTGGAAGGCCCCTACACTATGTGATGTTTCGCAAGTGACTTCCAAACGTCAACTGTACACACCTAGAAGGTACTCTTCCATTACTTTTTGGGGATGCCTAATTTGTGTAGTTGCATTGTGGAAGGATTTGTGCCTCCTCAGCTTGTTATCCAGGAGCCGGATACTCCCCTATCACAGCCACCCCCTCCAAGTCTGCTTTGTTGTTTAGTGTTATCCTCATTGTGTACTAATAAGTATTCAATTTCACAATAGACATTGTATAGTTGTTGGTTAAACATGCATTACATCTCAGGGGAAATAAATACTCCAATACCTATGGATAGCGGCATCCCTGCATTCTTGATGGCTACTGGAAACAAAAATGTTTGCCATTAGGCATATTATATAACGTTTTCTGCATATGACGTTTTCATGTTTTATGCCTCTGTGCTATCTCCTGTGGGAGGAGGATTGGCAGTGTTCTGGTGCTCTGCTCATCTTTGCAATATTTTCTAATTTTAATTGGTGTTCAGGTATGCTTAGTTATATTCTTGTCAACACGGGTATTGTATTCAATGCACAATTCTCCTGTTCCTCTTAATGTTTTTGGAACCAGGTCATTTGGTGTCCAGGTCATCCAACCTTTTCAGTGTTATGGATGCATGAGTGATGGCACTGAGTGTTTTGCTGAAACTTGTAAACATGTGTGTGACGGCATGTGTGCGTTGGTGTGTTGGCTGCAGGCCTGGTGTTGTGGTAACATATCCCTATGTTTGTGGCACAGGAAAATGGTCCCTGCGCTGTCTGCTGCTGAGCTAACAATTCCCCCCTCATGTTTTGGAGATGTCAGTTTCATGATGCAGGAGGTTGACATGCGTATGAGTTAAGTGTTGGGCGCGGGATTGCCATCATTGAATTGGTTGGTGTTTTACCCTCCTGAACAGATGCTTCAGATGTTTTGGTATTGTTGTTGCTTGGTAGGATCTAAGCAGTTTTCTGCCCAAGCTTTCAGTGCTTCTGTTCTTGAACTTCACCACTTCAATTAGGGACATTGAAATAATAGAGTTTCTCCCTGAAAGTGAACTTCAGCCGTGCTGGGAACAGTATTGGATAGTAGATGTTACGTTCTCGCAACATCTTTTTCACACCAAGAAACTAGATTTCAAGTCATCGCACTTGGCCTTGACAAGTGTCATGTTGTGTGTAAGAGAGGCAACCATGTCCTAAAGGGTGTGTAAACCATCTTCATTAGCACTGATCCTGGATTCCGCTTCGGTGATTCTGGTCCGAGCGTGATCAAGTTGGGACTTGAGTGAAGCAACGTTAGAATTTATATCGTCCAACTTTTCATGGAAGGAGGTGAAGTTCTTAGCCATCGATTCCATCATTGCCGTGAGGTCAGGAGCTATAGTACCCAGGGGGGATGGAGGATCTTCCTGATTTGATGACCATGACCCTGATCTGATCGAGGTTTCGCCTTGGCAAACTTATCCTTGGCCCCTGTTTTATTGGCACCCCGGGATTTGTTAGACATTTCAGTACCGTCTAAAAAGAAGTGGAACCCAGGTGATCGACTTTAGGCCACAGAATCTGTTTCAGCGATCCGTGTAGGGGCCGGGCAACACATAATGGTAATGGCAGTGGAAGATCTGGATTCAGGACAGGATCAGAGAGCACCCTTAGTGGCCGTCAGTAGGTGGCATGGCGAGTATGACACTCCCACGGCTGAAGAATGCGTAGAGATGGAAACTGCAACGTGACAGTGCAGGCTGGGTTGCAATCTGCCACAACAGTGTGTGAAAGTGAGAATGAGCCGGGTCACCGGGCAGCTTACAGGACAAGCCTCATATACGTGTATGCCGCCTATAGCATAGGAGTCGTGACAATTTGCAGATCCGCAGGTGTATGGCCAGGCCAGTACTGATGTCGGCATAAAATATGGAACATATGAAGGCAGTGAGGGTACGCGCAACAGAGCCCACCAGGCACAGCTGTGAAGGATTGATTGCAGCTTCTACTGGCCCACACGAACAGCGGCGTCACCCCTTACCTCCCGCCAGTGCACTCACCCGTGGCAAGGTCGGGTCAATCTCGGCTAACGGGGGTCCAGGTGGTATTCTCCAGGGCAGCAGCAGGGGGCACGGCTCGTCTACGGCCACCCGCCCGTCACATCAGGGTCATCCGCAGCGTGGGGAGACTCAGGTCGCATATCTCCGGTTCGGCCCTCTGCGCCTCAGGGTAGTAGACGAACCCGCTCTCGGGGCCTATTGCGGTTATGCCACCAGCATCAAGCTCAGCACCTCCAGTCGAGGACAGCAGTCAGCAACATCCTGGTAATGGCCACCTGCATCAGGGCTCCACGGGTGCCTGCATAGACGGGACCCATTGCAGGGCTGGGACCATACAGCTCCAGATAACCTAGGGGGAAGGCCCGACGCTGGCCCAACCGCCTCTCAGACTGGGTGGCTGTATCTCGGTTACAGAACTCCGATTCTTCGCATCATCGTAGATAAGCTTGCCACAGACTCCTAGCAACATACGGAGGTAGTTTTAGGGCTCATGACAGGAAGGATCTGCCATTGTTATCGGATTGGTGTCGGTGTTGCACGGAGCTTCACAGCTAGGCAGTCATCTTGCAGGCTGCTCGACAGCGCCCCCCGAATGCGCTGTACTTTTCCAGGGCTTGCATGGAGTTTGCGCAGGCTCGGTATGTCTCTGCAAACAATCAGGCATCTTGTGCATGCCCACATTTGCACCAAATGACAAGTATTCATGGAACCACCCACGCAGCCTCTTGGCAAAGAAATGGCCATGCTAATTCCTTGATCTCTATGCCCCCTGATGACAGGCGTAAAGGCCCTTGCGCATAGGAAGTGCAACTCAAAGGTGGGTTTGCATGTCGAATTTAGGGATGCGTGTACACAACCGGGTACCGACCAACTCAGGGGTGCACCTATGCAGCGTAGAAGGGGGCAGGAACGGTTTACAGGAGTTCACAAGCAGATTTTCCGAGCTTAACCCGATTTTTCGATGTATCATACGCATGTTGTCGGGGTGCCGGCAACAATTACGGCGGACCCTGCGCCGGGTCCCCGAGATACCGGCATTCGTGCAGGGGACCCCGTGCTCTGTTTGAAGGGTGCATGTTTTTGCACCCGGGGAGCACGCAATGGTAGATGTTCTGCCTGTTTATGCTTTGCGTGGGGAGCGTGTTGGGGGCGTTCTGGCTGAAACTTGTGAATACGCTTACTTTGCACAGTAAATTCCATGAAATGCTTTGCATGCGATTTTTATTCTGCGTGCACGCTCGTGCAGTGACGCTCTCAGTGCATGGCAATTGCGGGAGAAATGCTCACTTTTCCATGAATCAGGCCCTTAATCTTCATTCACCATCATTCACAATCATACATTTACTTTAAGTTCTTCCAAAGCACAGTTAAACAATCTAGGCACTGCTGTACTGATTTCCTTTTCCTTCCCACCATTCCTCAGACCCAGCAGCTACTAACTGCAGGATTCTTGCATGCCTAGGGGCATTCAGCATCTTACGTGCCCTGCATTAAACTCCTTTTCAATTCCTTTCGATTTTCGATGCACATGTAATTCCTTTGGCTCGTCCCCACGGATACCTATGCTGCTGCGTTGGAACGTCCTAAGGTACTTTCCTCAAGTCCATGCACCATGTCATTATTTTCTTGCAGGCAGTCATCTGAGATGGAGCTCTTCCCTTCCAATGGCTCTGCCAGCATGCCTCACATGTGCACTGACCTATGCCAATGCGATATATTTACAGGTGCTCTACTCTAACACACCAGACACGTATGCCCTGATGTCATTGATGGATCGATCTCCCACAGAGCCCAATAGTTCTCACATTCACTCCTTTATGGCACCTTTGAGGATGGATAGCTTGGGCTCCACCTTTGAGTCACCATCCTCTCCTCCCCGGTGGGACGGATCCCTGCTATGCCCATGAAATCTCCATTGCTCAAACATTGACATGTCCCTGCACATCACACACCAGGCTTTGAAGGCGGGAATCCTGATGGGTTTTCAGGATATGACTCATTAATATTCATGAAGAAAAACGTACATACATTTAGAATCATTGCATGCAAATCAATCTCATGGCTATTAATTAGGGGTAGCCTCAAAACCCAGCATGGATCCAGCCCTCGAAGTCTGGAGTTGGAAAACCCTTAGCATTACACTGCATTCCTTGATGCCCCCTACTGGAGCCTCCACACTGCTCACAGCTTCCTCTGCTGTCATCCAGGATCCACAGCAAGCATTCCTGGAACACAGTCACAGTCTTTTGTTTTTTTCTGTTTCCTGAATCTTAGCCACAGTAGCAACATAGCCACACCTTATTCTATCCTGAGGGCCTCCAAAAATTGTTGATTCATTAGCTGGATCACTAGACCATTACTGCAGCTTACTTGGCTTCCTTCCTATGTCTTTCAGACCATCTCCTTTGCTATAGCAATGACCAGAGTGTCGCCATTGTTATAAATGATAGTCCAGTGTGCCTCGCCATTTCGTGAAAGTCCAGTATGCAGGTAAGTCCTGTTTTTCTTGTGTTAGATATGTCCATTAAGAAAAAGGACAAGAACCCATAAGCTCTCACCACCCAGTCTACATCCTTCCAACTGCCAGTGATTGAACGCCAGGGACACAGCATTTTCACAGGCACACAAAGACATTCTAACATTCCATCATTCACTCTGACCTCACACATTTCAAACCTGCATGCATCCATCAGACGAAGCTGATCACACAGCTACCTGAAGACCTACCAAAATTGTTGATTTCAGAAAGGCCCATTGTCATGGATAGTGTTTCCTTCCCTCCCTCGTCAACCACTGCTTCCACAGCCGGCATTAGTCTTGGTCTCTCTCTTCTCTCAGAAATGTGAATCTGAAGTCAGAACAACCTCTTACAAGCATGGGAAGCTGTTGGTGAAATTAACAATGCTTTCGCTACAGGAGAATTGCAACCTTGTAATCCCTGCCATTTTGGTGAGACTGGGGCATTTTTATCGTGTTTGCATTGTGTGGTTTGTGCAGGTGAATGCTAGTTATATTGAACAATAGATCCTTCAGACTCAGTGCCGAATTAAACAATGTATTTCTCCCTTTGTCAGAAACTCGGAAATGTTGCAATGCTGTTACTTTTACGAGATAGGCTACATTTATCACTCTAGATATTTTCTTCTGGTTAGGGAGCTTGACTGGCCCTCTTTGAGTGTCAGTCTTATGTGAAGGGGATTTGGGCCTCCTCTCTCTTTGTGGTGGTCACTGGGGTGGGGTGGAGGTAGTTTGAGTTCCTCTTCGACAACCACCTTCGTTGTTTAGCATGTCAGTAATGGTGCTGGAATTATAACTCTACGCTAGTTGGTCATGAGCATTTGCAGGGTAGTGGGCTTTTGAGTGCTCATGTGAATGACTACTGTTTTAGAAAGGTCACCCAGTTGGTATAGCCTAGAGATCCTCTGCATGCCCTTCTAGAACCAGAATACACTATCTTGGGCCATGACCCGGCCACTTTGACTATCCACTTTTAGTCTCCAAGGTCAGGCAGGGGACTACAAAAAACCTCTGGGAAATAATGGTTTGACAAAAACATTACTTGTAAAGAAAGACAGGATGCTAGTATTATGCTTCTATGTCTTTGCTAATACATTTTCAGCAGCTATACATTTGATACAAAGACTACAATAACCAGCATCCTGTGATTTTCTGTAGTTCAAACATGTTATATACATTTAGAACAAAACACACATGCTATTTCTAGTACTATTACAGCTTGTCTAGGATTTGACCTCATCTTTTTTCACATCAACGTTCCTCTTTATATGCTGCTCTTCTACAGAAACATGCGTTGTCATACTTCCCTTCTCAGGTAGCTACAAGCTTTATAAATTACATAAATGCATTAATAAATACATCCAGTCAAGTCACAAGTCATATTACAGCGAACCTTACTATAAAGTGTAGGTATTTTTGTCACTTTAGTCAAGGCTTGTCATTTATAGTCAAGTGATTCCTCTAACAGCCAATGCTTTATTGCAATGCAACAGTTTGCTTGAACATATGGATGGTTAGAAGGTGTCTATGATTTGTTTGGATCTGGCCTTGATCTGGCTATAGAGACCAATGCTGCACAAACATTTTTGGGGGCAGACTCACATCTATTGGTGGACAATGATACAAAGAGAAACTGAAGTTTCATATCAATTGATTAGACGTGCTGGCTGGTTCTTTTGCCATCAAATCTCTAGAAGCAGATTGAGATGATTATTGAGTCCTTTGAATGAACAATATCCAAGTAGAAAGACACAATTACCCTTTAGAGGGTGCTAGATCCAGGGTGCTGGCTCAGCCAGCCAAGAGCTTTTGCCACTACTGTCTGGACATGAAGATTTAATTGCTGGTTGAATATCTCACAGATCTGTTCCCTGTGGTTGCAGATTAAATACCAGGTCCCCTGCAGGATGACAATTGTAACCTATGTTTCCTTGGCTTGCTGTCTTGATGGGGCCCTCTACTGGTGAACGTTTTTGTGTCCCATGTGATGGTGCAGTTGCTGTGTTTCTTCATTTAAAGACGACAATGCCCTGCCAGTGGTGAAGGATGCCTGTGACAAATTGACTTCTGTGCTGCAGGGGCACAATAGTGAGTAGAGGTAAAAGTGCGTATTCAGCCCTCACACTTCTGCAAACTAGGATCCAACACAAAACATATGGGTATAAGAGGCGCAGTTAAGAGATTATCTCCTTCAACTTTTGTGGTAATGTGTGCCAAGGAAATGATGTACTCACAAGAGGGCTGTGAATTCGGTCCTATAATAATATATACTTTAATCAAACACACTATATCCAATACTATTTAAACACTAAACAAAACCCACCCCAAGGAAAGAACACAGAATCAGCAAAGATAGAAAGATGCAGCACTCTGGGTATTGAATCAGGAATGGAAGGCAAATAAAGGCCACAATGTTCTTTTAAAAAGATATGTTCTTGGGTGCAAAAGGGATAGCAGTGTCCTAACCAGTCTCCAGGGCCTACAAATGTGGCAGGTGGGAAGTTAGAAGTCAGTTGTAAATGTTTCTGTTTCTTGGAGGTCCGACAGCACTGAAAAAGACTGTAAACTATAGGGACGAATGGTTTGAGCCTAGTTCAGGTGCCTTGAGTCATGTTGATCCAAGTGGCAAGTTGGCATCGAGCTAGGGCAAATACAGTGTGCAGAGAGGTTTGGAGGTGGCATTTGATTGATGCAGGTTGGAGTGTTCATTCATATTGGTTCAGGGTCTAGCTGGTTTGAGTTGGTGTTGTAACCTCTAGTTAGGGACTGTGAGTGACACTCTCGTGGTTCAAGTTGAGATTCGGCAAAAGTTTGAAGCACTAATCGTGATTCTCCTGTGGTTCAATGTAGCAGATGTTTGTGGTTGAGCTGGGTCATGTCATTTGTGTAACAGCTGGTTTGAGTTGGCAAGTAAAATTCCAGCGGTCGGGGTCTGGCGTTAAGCAGTTGATATGCACCAAGAGGGTGAAAGGCTCTGTTCGGCAGGATGCAGAATCAAACTATTTTGAAATGCAAGCACGCCGGTTTGAAGAGTTTGATTGCATGCAAAAGGCCTCATCTGTGAATCCTGTGGTACGAAATGTGTCAAACCCAGTTTGGATGCAGTTCAACCAGTTCACTGCGATGAAAACAGAGGCCCTGGCTGTCTCAACCCTCAGGTTACTGTGCATCACTATCAAGGGATTTGGGGTATGATTGGTCCTTGTTCTTAGGCTTCCAACATGGGGCAAGCTGGCCTAATACTACAGGAGTCCTTCAACACGGTGAGGTCCTGGGTTCTATTGCAGGTGGCAAACAGGCAAGTCTTTCCATAAAAGCAGTTCAGTTAATCCCCAATGACCCCTGTGGATGGATAGGGGACAGAGCTTCCAGCTGCCACTCTGGATACACATTTTTCATCTCATCTTTGGAGGATTTTGAAAAGATAAACTCTCCCAACAAAGGTGCAACAGATACGGTCTTAAGTGTTTGTCCAAAAGTGAATCAAAGAATGAGTGGGTGACCCTTTGTTTAAAAATGAAAGCCTGCTTTGTGGGTCCAATCCCGGTTCTTAGAACCAGTGGACTTTGCCTTTTGACATCACACACAAAGTGCTTTGAGCTACAAGAACTCAAGTGACATAAAGGAAAGCTATAGGTAGAGAAATCTGACATGGTCTTCCTCCAGCTCTGTCTACACTAACCCTGCTCCAACCCTTCTCAATAGAATCAAAGGGCTTTAAATATGTAGCACCTTGGTATGAGAAGAGTCCTTTTGGGAATGTGTGTCCCCTTTCATTCCTGTTCTCAGGACATCTTCATGGTGTGCTATCTCTTGGGAGAGGGTGTTATCTGCCCACACAAATGAATAAAGTGAAGCAATCACCAAGGCTACAGTCCACCCTGTCTAGGGAGACTACACATACCCTTTTCACAGCTGAGCTGGGGTCGCAGGGCTGACAATTGTGTGAACTATCATTTATATGGTAACGAAGTGAGGGGATTGGATAAACAATGTCAGGTATGGCATCTAAGCCCTTCCTTCAAAATGGCTACTGTAGACGTCACTAAAAGTATGACGTCACATTGGTTCTACTAACTATAGGACCCTAGATTACATGGTCCCCTATGATTGGGTTGGCATCAACCCCACTCATAGTTTTCCACTTGCTTAGCAGCGTGCAGAATAGCAGGCCAGGTGCAGGGAGTTCTTCTGCTCCGCCCGGCTCCCTCCAATTATTGCAACAATCATTCATCACTTCTTGGTCTGGGAAAGTTAAGGCGTCTGGGCATGGCAAGGGTCCATGCATAGGTGTGAACGTTTCATCCCTTCTGCTTGCTTGGTCACGTGATCTCAACACTGTGAAATCGTTGTATTCTTCATGCAATTTCATGTATTTCATTTAGTTCTGGCAGTCGTCTTCCAACTGTGGCTTATCTTGACCTTTTTGAACAGGATACTCTGTTCTTTTTCTCATTAACTGTAGCCACTGCTGGTCTATTTCAGTCGATACGACCATGGCTTCTTGGCATGGTTGTCTTCGTATGAGTTTCTCCCTGTCTTTAATTCTCGATTTGCTTGCTGCAAAGCTCTCCTCTTGAGACATTTAGTAACCTTTGGTCGATTTTGCTCTTGTGCATAGTGGAAGTATACTTGTATAAAGTGCTCCTTTTGAGGTAGATATGTATAGGTGATGCTTGCCTCAATCTATCTTACTACTAAGCATAAGCAAGCCTCATGATTTTCTGAGCTTCTTGCGGTTACTGTGCATATGTACACGTTTAAACTAGCTGAATATCTTCATCACGCTCATGGCATATGTTTCTGACATTTGACATCAATCATTTCACTTTAGACTTGGGATGTCACTTATCCATGGTGTTTCGTCTCTTTTCATCATTCTCAGGACATTATATCTTCTATTTGTGAGTCAGTCAGGGTTCTCATGACTTCACCATTCAACTTCTTTTAGCATTTTCTTGGCTTCTACAGGTATCGCATTTTGACACTCGTCCTTCTGTCTCATTTGTCGGTATGGTTTTCTCAATGGGTACCTTACTGTCCAGGTTTTCTTGGGTGTCGGTACTTCAACAGGTGTTGTTCTTCTGATAGGTACTGGACAGAGCCCCACTGCGGCTCTCTGCTGGTTTATTTGTTCATCATACATCACATATTTCAGTGTGAACATTCCTGGTACTTCAAAATGGGGGGTTGGGGTGCAAATCGTGCTTGGTACTTACTCTACAAAGTAGTTAGGCATCAGTATAAAATGTCTCATTATTTTGTATGTAGAGGTTTCTGTGGAAGTATCTGTATTTTCCAGAAATTCTCTGGGTGCTGGAACACCATTCTTTGGTAGCATGTTAGTGTATTAAGACTCCATATGAATAGTTGCCAGGATGACTCTTTGTTGGAGGATCTTACTGACCTTTACATTGTTTGGTAAGTCTGTGGAATCCGGTACATTGCGACACGCCTTTTTTCCAAATGTAATCAAAATGATTTCCACACAGTCAAAATTAACTCTGATCAAAGTGGTGGAGCATGAGACAATGGAATATAGAATGAAAAAGTTTATCGGAGCATATCAGTTCCATTAAACATTTGAATACATAAAAACATCACATAGTACGTTAATTCAATACAAAAGTTTAAAAGATAATACACTATACTATTGGCCATAACAAGATAAATAACAAATCTAACAATAAAAATCTCACCCAAAATACATAGCAAACCACTCTAAAATCTCCATATGGGTTAAAAGGCCAATAGTTAGGAACATTTTATGTATTCAAAGGATTTCTCAGGTTATTATTTTGTATGAATTTGGTTCATATTCATATAAGATTTTAGGAAGCTTAAATATGCCTATGCTGTAACAGGTGAGCTTGACTTGAGTAAACATAGGAGGGCTGGTCAACATTGTTTAAAGGCCAAAGGCCTAAGAAGTAGGACCAAGAAGTGTTTGGCAAAGGATAGAGTATTTTGGACAAAAGTGGATTAGATGAAGTAAATCCTCAATGTCAGCCATACAATTTTGGCAGATTGAAGTCTTTGCAAGAGACCCCCCCTCCGCCCACCTTGCAGTGATTACATTCAGTATAATGAGGTTAAATCTTGCTTGGGTTAGAAAGACGCTATATTTCTTTTTCTTGACCACAAAAGATAGCCTGGGAACTGATCCTCAGTGAGGAGCACACAACTTCTAACAGAATGCTTCCGTAGTTCAAACTGCTCTCTATCCAGCCGATGACTAGATCCGAAAATAGCATAAACTCATTAATGGCTTTCCAGAGTCTTAAAGTTGGATTGCTGAAATGCAAGAGTCCACCGAGACTTTTGAGATAGCTGCATTTAAAAACAAAATATTGCAATTTGCCATCTGCAAAGACTTTCTGATAAAAGTGAACCAGGGTATCTTTAGAGCATTTTTGTCAGAACCCAACAAGTATGATATAATTTCTCGTATCACTACAACTTTCTCATTCATCCAAACCCTGAGTCACAAGTTTACTAGATCCATCCTTAACGAGTCTCCTATTGGTAAAACGTTCAATTCATTACAAACCGCATAATTTGGGGCTGAAAATGAAAGGCCTATGATTTGTTTGAAAAGCCTATTTTCCTTGTTCTTCTGAAGCCCCATATGCTTGCCCCGAATAGTGCTATAGATTTTGGTTTGGCATTATAGATCTTTGGCGTGATAGGGATTGGTTGTGCTATATATGAGTTTGAAAATCTTTTTATTGCCCCTGTTGCCTGTGCTATCTTCGATATTTGTTTTGTCACATGGGCTTCCCCAGTAATATATTTGTTGAATGTAATGTCTCGATATTCGTAAGATTCTGTTAACGGGAGACGGTTCCCATTAACATACAAATACTGCTATATTTTCTTTGGTGGCTTGCCTGTTGGATGACAAAGTAGGGCAACAGATTTCTAAACATTAATCTGCAAATCTAGGCCTGTCATGAACTCCAAATAAGCATCAGGGAGTTGTTGTAGTGCGTAGGGTGTCCTAGCCAACAAGACAGTAGCATCAGTTTACACGAGAACTGGGATAAAGAGAGAGCCAAAATGTGGAACTTCGGCATTAGCCGTCGCAAGGCATTTATTACACCGTCTGTGTTCAATGAAAACAATAAAGTTGGGAGAACGCAATCCTACAGTACTCTGACCTCCACCAGAAACCATGGCATGCAATGCATGTTAGTACCAGAGCGTACGCAAGCCTTTTTATCCATGTGTAGGCCTGAAAGTATGTTAATTAGCTCCTTCTTGTATTTCATGGAACTGAGACATCAGCAATGTTTACCTCTATTCACTTTATCAAAGGCAGTGTTCGGATCTGTGAATGGCATGTTGATAGACTCTCTACTCAAGCAGAAGGAATGTGCTACCATTAGACTGACGGAAACCTAACTAGTTATCTACCAGGGTCTGCTCGCTTTCTATCCAATTCTGAATTCTGGCAAGACCACTGTACCAATTATTTCTTGCTGTGAATCAATGAACGACATTGGTCCGTATGATATCGGGACATCTCTCAGGCCTTTGTGATAAATAGGGACAATCTCTGCATGTTTCCAAGAAGCCGCATAAGAATTCTGTTCCAAAATTTAGTTTAAAATGATTGTAACTACTGGAGCCCAAAAGAATGAATTGGAACAAAACAAATCAGATGAAATATAATCGTAATTCCTCCATGCTCGTACTCTTAAACCTTTTAAAACATCCCTATATTGAAATCCTGCAGTGCATGTCTTTACTTGGTAGAGATCACCAAAGGACATCTGGATCTTATCAGTGTTCTTAGCCAATTCTTATTTTGCAAATAGTGTGGTGAAATGTTTTACCCATGTGACATCTTGAACGTTGGCCATTCATGAGTTACCTTTACAACGAGGTCTTGGACCATGGTTCAGCATTTTTCAAAAGCCTCTTCAGTTGGAAGCCGAGGCAGCAATTCATCCCAAGATTTCTCATCAAGCTCTCAATTCCTAGCTGAGATAGTCTTTTTAAATGCTGAACATGCAAGGATTATCTGTTGCTTGCTACATGGTGTTCATATGAGAGCTTCACTACGGCACCCTTTTTTCCCTGCACTCTTTATTAAACCAGCTGGCAGACCTCTTGGCCTTACAGTCTGTGACGACGACAAAGCTAGCTTTGATACTCGCAGTTAGCCTTTGATAGTGCTGGAAATCCATTTCTGTCCTTGTTCGTTCTGCCAATATGGCTGAGAAAACCCCATTGTTTTTACAAATAATCTCATTTTGCATCTTATTACTGATGCTAGTATTCCATCGTATTCTTCTTTTATTTCCTGACAGAGCGGGAATAAGAATAAGAATTCTTCTGGTGTGTTCCATCCAATTCTTAGAGATACTGCATAGTAGTCTGTGACTACATCCGAACATACCATAAAGTCATTCATGTCTTTACAGAGTCTTAAATCAATACATATATGTTCTATGGATAATTTACCTAGGCTTTTACTAAAAGTATTTTTCCCTGGGATAGCATTCTCGTGACAACCATTAATCCCCAGTTATTTAACCAACTATAACATTTTGGGCAATTTGCACGCGAACATGAAGCTATTATGGGCAGGGCCGGGATATCAAGTATAGCATCTTCTACAACGTCTCAAGGGCAATCTGGCGGACCATTTCCTATTTTGAGGTTGAAATCTCCACCCAATGTAAGTACACAGTTCTTAATGTCCAATTAGGGTTGTACATAATCCATATTTTGTTTTAGGTTGGTCAAAAAGCAATCTCCCTCATTTTTACCCACCAGGGGCCAGATTATAGAAACTTTGCATCGGTGCAAGTGCAAAATTTGCACAGTATTAGCACTAGGGCAAAGTTTACCATATTTTTGAAAACACTGGGACACATTAAAAAATCATTGCCGTCGACATGTGCAGTTCGGCATAGTAAAAGCACCAGTGCTAAAATTGCGCTAGCAAAGTTTGCCCCAGTGCTAATACTATTCCGTATGAGCACTAGGGCGAACTTTGCCCTGGTGCAAAAATGTAGTGAAAATGGACAGTAAGGTACCCATTGAGAAAACCATATCAACAAGTTAGACAAACTGACAATTGCCAAAACACAATGCCTGAAGAAGCCAAGAAAGTACTAAAGGAAGACGAATGGTGCTGTCACAAGGACCTGGACTTCCTCACATATAGAAGATATGACAACCTGCGAATGATGAAAAGAGATGAAACACCATGGATAAGCAACATCCTGAGTTTAAAGTGAAATGAGTGATGTCAAATGTAAGAAGCTTATGCCATAAGTGTGATGAAGATATGCAGCCAGTTTACATGTGTACATATGCTTGGAACCGCAAGTAAGCTGAGAAATTTGTGTGGCTTGCTAGGCTTAGTAGAAAGATAGATTGCAGCAAGTGCCACCTATACATATGTACCTCAAAAAGGAATATTTTATATAAGTATACTTCCACTGTGCACAAGAGCAGACTCAAGCAAACGTTACTAATGGCTGCAGGAGAGGAGCCCCGCAGCACGACAATCGAAAGCTAAAAGACAAGAAACAAAACTCAGACACATGCAACCGTACCGTGCATCGGCTGACATAGACGAACCGTGGATACGATTTATGAAGCAGAGAGCAGAGTATCCTGTTCAAAGAAGTCAAGATAAGCAGCAGTAGGCAAGTGGTGGGCAGAAAGCTAAATCAAATACACGAATTGCATGGAAAATGAGACAATTTCACAGAGTCTGAAACACCTGACCTGCCAAGCAAGAAGAGTTGGTGCCTTCACACCTACGCGCGGCCTTGTGCCATGCACAGATATCTGAACTCGTCTAGACAGAGATGCATTCTCATGGCCAACCAACAAGAAATAATTGACACATGGCCATTGGGGAGGTGATTGATGATGGAAATGGTTGGGGGAAGGCTGGGAGAGCGGGCAAGCACCCTGCACCTGGCAAACCATTCTGCACACTGCTAAGCCAGTGGAAAAGTACAAGGGGGTTTGGTGCCAAGCCAATCATAATGGACCAAGTAATCTAGAATCCTATAGTTTGTAGAACCAATGGGACGTCGTACTTTTAATGACGTCCATAATAGCTATTCTGAAGCAAGGGCTTAGATGCCCCACCTGACACTGGTTACCCAATCCTGTCACCACGTTACAATAAACAGATACAGTACCTATAGTAAAGTTATCTTCCTATAACCAATAGAATTGCATGCAACATTTTAAGCGTTACACGTCAGTGATGATGAGTTTTTAGTATAAAAGATGTGTTGTGTTTTCTATGAAGTTCATTTAAGCGGGAAGGAAGATCGAGCGGTTGCTGATGTTCACTGAACTTCCCGTTCATTTTACTTGTCATTAAACACACTCCCTGTGCCAAACCATTGAGTTGTCATTATTGATTAGATGCAAGAGTACTAATCTGCATCCCCATCCATCTCACAGGTGCTGCTGCATCATCTTGAAGTGCTATTGGGCAACCCCCAGCTTTATGGGCCAGTTGGGGTCTGGTGCACACTTGGTAGCAGAGGATGGTTGGTTTATCAATTATCAATTAGACAAAAACACCCATTGGCTGTCGACATAAAGTAACTCTAGGTCCTCGGCAATATCAGAATTCCTTTTGCCATCTGGCTAAGCAGACCAAGAAGCTCCCCATAGATAGTGGCTAGAGTAAATTAAAAAACATGCAGGGTGAGGTTTGAAGGAACCTGTGTTTAGCCCATGAACCCCTTCCCACTTCCACGAGCAGCCGATCGAGTGAACAGCAGGAGAGGCGGTAACAAAGGTGGTGATCCGGAGGATCCAGAAAGGAAACATGTGAACGGTGAGTGAACAAGACTGAACGCTTTGGCAAAAAAGTTGCATGTCTTAGAATAAGTAAGGGAAGGTAACGGTGGGAAGCGGGACAAAAGGTAGAGATAGAGTAGAATGGATATGTATAAGGGGAAGGAAATAAAGACTCGAGGGTGACTGAGTAACACATAGAGGATACCAGGAGGGTACCCGAGCATAGAGGAGGATACCAGGAAGATACCTGAGCAGAGAGAGGATACGCTCAAATACCTACACTTAATATAGTTGCTAGAAGAAGCCTGCATCCAAAGTCCTGAATGAAATAGGACAAATTAGGAGACCAAAGTGGTTAAAGATGCTTTTGAAAGGGATGGGCTTACACTCCATGTTGAGGTAATTCATAGGGGCAGAGATCTCTGTAGCCGGCTGGATTCTGTTTAGTCTGTCTTTTCTGTCACATTTGTCTTGTATTTTTCTCTTTCTTTTTCTTTTTCTCGCCAACTTCATAATAAATAAGGACATTTTTGAGGAACGAGCACGAAAATTAGGCGATGGTGTAGCCAAGACACTGGGCCTCATTATGACCCAGGCGGTAGCCATGCCCTTATTAAGGGCATGGCTGCTGCCGGTAATGATTTTTTACTGGAGCCCAGAAAAGGGCAATAACCGGGTCATGCCAACCTTGGTGGACCTGGTAATTGCCCTTTTCTGAGCTTCGGTAAAAACTTATCCCCATTCCCATTGAGCCCCGTAGGGCTCAATGGGAATGTAGAGGATGCTAACAATGGGCCCGTTAATGAGGGGCCTGTTGTTAGCATCCTGGTCTGCTAGCAGCTCTTGCTAAGGATGCCTGGTTTTACCAGACATACTCAGCGGGACCCGCTGCAGACCTCATAATAGGGCTGCCCGGAATTGTACGGTGCCGGTCCCTTACCAGCACCGTACATTCCATGGCCGCCTGGGTTGTAATGAGGCCCACTGTATATTATGATTCGATGATTATTGTTTGAAAAGGAAAAAAATTATTTTGTGGAAAAAAACAGAATTGGAGCTTGCGACGATTGGTGCTCGTTCATATTGTTGATATTGTTTAAGTAATGTAAAATTTGACTAAGTGTTGTGTGAGGAAGAAAAGAGATAATTTTAAGTATGGAAGATGTTACACCGTTGATACACTTGTGCAAACAGTTGCCAAAACATGCACCTAAGCTGAAAAAGTACAGTGCAGAATGGGTTAAGGGAACCGCTAACAAAATATTTATGCCTTGGCACCAGGGCGGGTCACTATCTAAAACGGTCCTGCAACAAATGATGACATATTTGCACGTTACATACACTGGCAAAAAGTTAGACAAATGCCTAGCGAGTTTAGAACTTTGGAAAATGTACCAAGAGGACAAGGAGGAACAGCCGTCCTTAGATTGGATACTTAACGTATGCACAGAGGGGGGTGAGAGCCTTCAGCACCACCTGCACTGCCTGAAACAAAAGGTGAAGTTAGTAAAGACGAAGGATTATACCCGCTAAAGAAATTTAAAGCAGCCACGGGATATAGCAACCCGGCATATGAGTCACCTACGCAAAGTAGTGAAGAAAACCCAGACAAAGATAGAGATAGAGATACTACCTCCAAAGTCCTGCGGGACAAGGAGAGGCGTGAAAAGGAGAAAGGAGACCAGGCACAAAAACGTACAACTCTTGATACCAAGAGAGAGGGCAAAAAATGGAAAGGAGATGAGGATAGAACTGATGAGATAGCATTCACACAGAACGAATGGATGGGAGGTCAGATTCTGTTGAAACTCGATGGTAAAGGCATTGAAGAATTGAGACAAATGGGAGAGCTAGACGATTTTCGAAAAAGTGAGAAGGAAAGGAAAAAGGATTGAGAGACGAAAGGATCACGAGAAGAGACAGGCAGAGACTCAGTCACAAGCAGAGAATAGCCGACAAACAGAGTAGGCAGGAACTATGGAAGATAGGAGAAGCATAACAAAAGATCAGGGAAAGGAGAATAAAAAGCCAAAGGGATGAGGAAATACGAAGGGCCAATGAACAAAGAGATGCAAGGAAATGGGAAGAAGATAGAGTCAGAGAGGAAACACGGAAGCACAGAGGGTTCAATGACGACATAGAACGCAAGCGAAGACAGGAAGCATGAGATCTTGAATATCTGGAAAGAGTGGTTAAAGAACCTGATCCAGTGGTAAACTGGGAGGACATGGTAGAATTCTTTCCCCGAGTACGATTCAGTACCAGGCATGTGGTAGGCAAATATTGAGGATGACTTTGACACCTGAAGCATCGGAGAAACGATTGATAGAATATATGATGAAATGGGGCTAGAACAAGTACCCTAAGGGACAGGAGAGGACTAGCGTCTTGAGAGCACTCAGTTGTATGACACTGAGGACGCCCCTAGAAGTAGTAGAAACATAGAGTGTCCCTAGATAGGTTGACACTAAGTCGGAACAAGGATGATGAGAAGAGTTGCACAAGTTGGGCACAGACAATATCAGATGCAGAAAGAAAGGAATATGAGGAAACGGAAGATGAGAGAAGGTGCGAAAAACGCTTTTCAAGAGGAAGGGGAATAAGATGGTCAGATTCTAGTGAATCTGCACCTAGGGCATCAGAGTCAGCCACGCAATCAGATCGACACGAAGGAGTATTTTACGGTCAGAGGGGGGTGACTCCACCACCCTATGTGAGCCGACTAAGAACATTGCCAGATAGACAGCGATGCAGGACTATCATCCCTGCAGTGGATAGAAAAATTATGAGAGAGGAAAAGGAGTGTCATGTATCACAATTCCCATTGCTCGAGAAAGGAGGAACGAGGCCCCAGTATATCCCATGGCCACACATGGATCGAGAAAAACTGAAAAATACGCTTCCATTGTTAACACCAGGAGCCGGGAAATGGATACATGAGCTGGAAAAGATGACGGGAGGGAACACGCTAGCTATTGGAGATATTAAAGGTCTTTTAATCACTATACTTGGTGATCGAGCTGACAATGTGTAGACACGTGCAGGTTACCCTGGTGTGAGTACAGTTAACACTGCACACGATATAGCTACATTTAACAATTGCAGAGCTGCAGTATGGAAAGCATTACGATTGATATACCCAGATACCTCTGACATGGGAGCTATAATGACACGTAAAATGAAGGAATCGGAAGATCCACTGCTTTACATTCAGAACTTCCAAGACACATGGGTGTTGGAAACACAGGAATCTTGGGGGAAATCTATACCCGTGTTTTACCATATATTATGCCAAGGGCTGCCAGATCAGGTACAGAAGCAGCTCAAGAAATTAGTAGGAATCGAGGCCAAACCGTCGTCTGAAATACAGTTGATCATAGCTCACTGTTGCAGACTACTGCAAGAAAACAATTGCAAAGAAGAGGCTACATGAAAAGCTGAGGAGGCAAAATTAGTGCAGAAGAAATTGTCAAAATATGCCATTGAATGGGCAATAATAACTAGCACAGACGGATCGAACATGCAGCAGGTCAATAATCAACAGGAAATTAGTCAGGGCAATAATGGGTTTCACCCCAGAGGGAGAGGATTTCGGGGAAGAGGATGGCAGAGTAATCAGGGAGGTTTTCAAAACATGCAAAATGGCAATCCGGATATGCCAAATTGGCAAATAATCAGACCACCGCCAATATGTTGGACGTGTGGGATGTCAGGGCATCTAGCTTGCACATGCAGAAGCCAAGGCATGGTGCAAAGCGACTAGGGGACAAGAATAGGAATGGAGAATCCACCTGTGTTTTTTCAGCAAGGTGGAAATGGAGCTGCACAGAATCACACAGTGCAATAGCAAATGCTAGGAGCACAGCAAAGCTCGCAAACTCAGAACTTGATAAGTTATCCACAAGGACAGTCTCAACTTTCGCCGATGCAACTTTCACAGACAACACGTGCAGGACAGGCATCAAACTCTGCAATGAGAGCTAACACTGGTGATGGAGGAAGTCCATTCACGCAGCATGGGACAAAATTATATATGGATTAGGACAGCTCAATGGGAAGCCTGATGTGTTCTATCTTATCAGTGACCCCAGACCATCATGAGGAACCAAGGGTAGATGTCCTTATAGGGGATAAAGAATATTTCTTCTTAGTTGACACGGGTGCAACACGTTTGTGTACACGTGAAGGCAAGTTTTCCTTGTCCGGCGATGCTATTAATACTCAGGGCTTCAAAGGAGCAACATGTCGTGTTCCTTTTACAAAAGAACTTCCAGTCTCTATAGGAGAATGTGACATGAATGTGCCACTGTTATATTCAAGGCAAACCCCAGTAAATATTTTGGGACGAGACCTAATGACAAAGTTAAACATGACAATGTCGTTCACGGAGAAGGGCATAGTATGTTTGACTCCAGGAATGCATTATTTGAATGTATGCAAAATGATTAGAGAATACGCAAGACAATCAGCTATTAGAGCTGTGCCATTGGAACCAGAAATATTAGTGTATGGGATATGCATACTAATGGCAGGGCTACCAGGCCTTGCAGACAAAACCATGAGAACCCCAGATTAATTTCTATTTAGGCCACGAATACCTATGCACGAGAAAAAGGGACAAGTGTTTCCCTTGGCAATACATGCAGCCATAGTGTGGGAGAGAATGGCACTGATCAATGGTTGTGATGATGAAGGCAGTGTAACGCTCACCTGACTCCCACGGAGGCGCTGGCCTGGTTCGCGCTGCTGTGACCTCTTCTAAGGTGATGCGCAGGGTTTGGAAGACGGACTGGACCGGGCCCCCAAATCTGGCTTGTCTGGCTCGCAGAAGTATCCTTCTGTAGGTGAAAATAGGGGATTAACTGTCTGCGGGGTAATGCAATCGGCCTCCCACTTTCCCCTCTCACCCTCCTCGAAACCCTTCTGTGATTCCTCGTAGCATCTCACCTTAGGGTCTTGAAGGATGAGCTCTCCATCCTGCTTCTGATGCAGGGGCGCGTTGGTATCCAGTTACTTCACTGGATTTTCGGATTGGTGAGAACCAAAGTTGCTTGGCTTCCAGGTAAGTTTTTTGATAAGAGGTTCCCCTTGTGTCCATGCATTAATGTACTAATGCTAGTGTCTTTTTCCCCATAGGGGCCGGGGTATGGAATGCCGGGGAACAGGCACCGACCCGAGATGAGAGGTGAAATCCTTGTAGAAATCAGGTAAGTCTTTAATGAGCTTTTTTTGGTAATGTCTTTTCATTCGCTCATTAACGCTGATGTCTCTTTTTCCCCTTGGGAGCCGGGGTCCGGAAATGCCAGGATGCGGCGCGGACCAGAAATGGAGAGGGAATGAATCAACAGGTAAGTCTTAACATGGAGATTTAGCTTTCCTTATTCCCTTCTCTCTCTCACCTTTTGTTCTGGTCTTTTTCTCCCTAGGCGCTGGGGCGTGACTGCGAATCCGGATGATCGCTGCTGAACATGGAGGCGCCCTGTAAAGGTGAGTGGAATGCGGCGCTGCAGCAATCGACGCAATGAGCTTTTAAATAAAAGTCTTCCTTTTCAGGATTGTCGGCGAGATGTCTCCGGGATGCGGTTTTAGCAGGTAAGGACTTTTCCTTCTTCTGTTCTCTTCTTCTCTTCCTTTGCAGGTGATCCAGGATGCTGGCAGGCGTGGCAGAAGTCAGGATGCAGGAGCAGACAAGGTGAGTGTCCAGCTGCTAGATGCAGAACAACGCGAAGCACGTGTGGCTGTTCCGGTGGAGTTTAAATAGCCTTGGAAGAAGTTCCAGGTATGTATCCTTCCTCCAATCAGGTATGTATCCTTCCCCGACCACGCCCGGATGGTAAATTAGTCCCACAGGTAAAGTAGTTCCTTTCAGGCCTCAAGGAGGCCGGGATCCTGCAGCATGGTCTGCATCAGGTGAGTGCACCCAAGCACTCCCATAATGAGCCTGGCGCCTATGGCGCCAGGACTGATGTCTTTTATGAGCCTGGTGCCATAGGCGCCAGGACACTGTCCAAAGGGCCCCTATATGGGGTTGCTGGGTCCTTCCTTGGGGACTGGATGTCCGCTTTCAGGGACGCAGGGCTTGAACCGGCTCCCCGGGAGCGGGCATCATGACAGGCAGACAATGGTGCACAGTAATCGCCATTGAAGAAGGGTACATACTGACTGACGTCACTGATGATGATCTATTTTATGAACAAACAGGTGTAGACGAAACATCAGTTGAGGTAAGTTTCATTTTCTGGGTGAGAATGATCACAAGATAGGTGCCCCAGAGAATGTTGTTGGCGAAAAAAACGTTCTGAATATTTTGATGACGACATGGTCCAGGTGCCTTTCTAAGTATGGACCACAGGCCCCTACGATGTAGGCTTATAGAAAGGAGTCGGAGAGGTAAGGATTAAAATGAAGCCAGGAGCAATTTTGCCAAGAGCACTGAAGTATCCCATGTCTAGGGAAGCAGATGAAGGGATTTTAAAGACAATTTATTCTATGATGGAGCAGGGCATCTTAGTGATGTCAGAGTCATCATGTAATACCGCAGTTTACCCTATCAAGAAATCAAAGGGAGGGTCCTCGAGACTAGTTGGAGATTTACACTCGATAAATGATATTGTTGAGGCCAAGTTCCCTCTAGTCCCTAACCCCTCCACGATCTTATGTAACATACCTGTTGAGGCTCAACAGGGTGATTGACTTGAAAATGCATTTTTCTCAATCCCATTACACAAAGACTCACAAGATTTGACGTCATTCACATTCAGACAGATGCGTCTGAAGAGCATAAGGCTAGCCCAGGGATACTGTGAGTCTCCTTCAATTTTCAACAGAGTCCTCCAAATGCACTTAAGCAACATTGCATTAGAGAGTGTTGTCTTGCTGTATGTGGATGACATTTTAATTTGCAGCACAACAGAGGAAAGATGCAGACACAATTCTATTCAGCTATTGATTACATTGGCTGAGAAAGGATATAAAGTTGACAAAGAAAAGTTACAATATTGTCAGCAAGAAGTGCTGTATATAAGCCAGTTGATCTCGCATGGGGGGAAACGAACTACCCCTGAAAGAACTGAAGCCATAATGAACACAGCCAAGCCACACACGATAAAACAGATGCAGAGTTTTCTAAGTCTTTGCAATTACATCAGGGCATGGGTCTTTGACTACAGCTCATATACTAAGCCTTTGTTACAGGCCCGGAAAAAGGCAAAGGTGATGAAAGAAAAAAATTGAATGGCCTGAGACTATGGGAGAGGGGTTTACTGAATTCAAGAAGGTCATTTGCACCGCACCAGTTTTGGGGATTCCCAATAATGCAGAGGAATTCTACCTGTTCTCACACATGAATAGCAGCTTTATGACGGCAGTACTCACACAGAGAACCACATTGGGGTACAAGCCCCTAGCATACTACAGTGGGAATTTGGACCGAGTAATGAGAGGCCACTTCCCTTGCGAACAGAGTTTAGCTGCCACAGCATTCGCCATAGAGAAAGGTACAACCACTGTGATGGGATGATCAATGGCGCTGTTCGTCGAGCACACACTATTCGCCATTCTAGAGAAACCAAAGAGCACATTGACATTGCAGAGAGCTTCTGCATATGAAGTGATCATATTGAATCCATCGATTAAGATAGTTTGATGCAAAATAGTGAACCCAGCCATGTTCATAGCAGAGCCAGTCACTGAAGGAGAACCGATCCATGACTGTGCAAATTATGAGGAATTCTATGACAGAATTCCCAGGGTGAAAGAAAATGCATTGGCAGAAGGAGAAAATGTCTTAGTTGACGGTTCTTCAAGAATCAATCAAAATGATGGGCAGATGTACACAAGCACTACTGTGGTAAAGCACACAGCAAATGAAGAATTGTGGGTATTTATCAGTTCACGATTACCATCTCATTATTCAGCACAGGCTGCAGAAATATTGGCATTGATACTCGTCATCGAGAATCACACACACCAGGAAGTGAGGGTGTACAGTGACTCCGCCTATGTGACATCAACAGTGCACGCAGGCTTAGCGCGCTGGAAAAGGAGGGGCTACCTCCGAGCGGACGGCACACCAGTGCAGCATGCAGCCCTATTGGATAGGCTCATTAAGGAACTACAACTCCCAGTGGGCATAGCAGTGGTGAAATGCGTCACCCACACGAAGGGGACAGATTTTATCTTACAAGTAAATCAAGCAGCAGGCACAGAGGCCAAGCGTATGGCATCCAAGGGCGAAACTATAAAGGACGTGGAAATAACTGATGTAAATGAAGAAATGATCATTGCACAAAGTGAACCTGAGGGTTATAGTAACATGGGGCAAACGCAGTTAATGGAACTCCAAGGGGAAGCACCACAGGAGGAAAAGAACATCTGGAAGTGGCAAGGGTGTTCTTTTAACCTCTCCGAAAGCTTGTGGCAACAAGACAGCACTGGTAAACTAGTAATGCCTATAGCCCTGTTAAGATTAGCATTGGAACAATTGCATTATCCAGCACACATGTCAAAAGATAATTTAGCAGCAACGGTCGCTGAGGACTGATTTGTACCGAACTTAGCGGAACACGTTGCATTTTTTAGGATGAACAAAATGATCTACCAACAATTCACATATGGGCACACACTAAAAGTAAGTAGAGGAGTCACCCCAAGGCCAAATGGACCTTTTCAGCACTTGCATGTCGATTATGTTGATATGATTCAAGTATGTAACGGGTACAGGTATTTAATTGTTGTGGTGTGTCCATTCTCTAGATGGATAGAAGCAGGTCCATGTACACACTGAGACTCTACCTGTGCGTGTAATTTCTGGTGAGAGAAGTATTTCCCAGGTGGGGAGCATGTGAGGTCATGAGGTCATGAGGTCAGATAATTGGCCTCACTTTGTTAATACAGTCTTCGAACAGATTAGCTTGCTGCTTTATATAAAGCACAGGTTCTCGTCAGCGTATCACCCGCAAGGTAATGGAATATGTGAGAAGCTCAACGGTTTGTTAAAGGAAAGGATAGCCAAGTTGAAGCTTACTCTAAAGAAGGGATGGTTACACTGCCTTCCATTGGCACTTTATGCACTCAGAAACCAGCCTGATCCGACCATCATCTTACGCCGCACGAGATAGCAACAGGCAGAAGGATGCATACTCTGCTGACACCCTGAGACAGAGCTAGATATGATTCCCAGCCAACAGGAGAAATCTTAGGGTCTGAAATGCAAAATTACTTGAATTGCATGACATCTTGTCTTACTGTAATTTCAGGACAACTGCACCGACGACAAAAAGTGTGTAGGGCACCACAGAACCCAGAAGGATATATTTCTACACACTCAGTTCAGAGTTTACGTACACCATACATTTTTCCTGGAGAAACAGTCCTGTTGAGAAACCACACGAGAAAGAAGTGGGACGATCCATGGTTCAACTGACCCTTCAAAGTGGAAGACGTCACTCTATCTGCAGTCAAACTACAAGGATGAAGAGCTTGGATTTTCCTGGGCGACATCAAGCCATACATCAGAGAAGACCGCACCCCAACACGTACAGACTAGGGACAACGGACCACAGCACAGCACGTGCAGACTAGATCCATGATGAGGAAGAAGGACGCATGACCAGCAAAACAAAGATAAATAACTTTTGTGCGAAATTGTGGCTTAAAATTGGACATTTCCCCTGTGCAAAAAAGGGGATAAGGACATAGAACACAGACACTCTGTGCATCCTAGTTGCAGGGTGAAAAAGAAAATTATGCGTACAAGCCACAACATACTTTGTTGACTTTGAACCTTGGACTGAGGCACACTGAAGCCTTGATAAGAAAAGAATATGCCAAAATGTGATCGCGGACACACAAATTAGAAGAAAATACAGTATCTAGACTCATTCAAAACAGGAGCTTTGTTTGGACACACTTATTATGCCCCAGAGCAGCGGCATCACTAAAGATGTTCTGAATTACTTTGACTGAGTATTGATGTCATACCCGTCACTAGTGGGAAGACTCACTAGCATCACTGAATTTCTCCAAGACCCTGAATATGAAAAGACAATAAGAAGGCTGCTCACCGTGATTGCTGAGCAGTTCCTCCTGCTTCCGAAATACAGAGAAGAAAAACAAATGTCCCAATCAGAAGGTGAAGCGAATAGACTTGTCAGTGTGCTATTCTTTCAGTTAATTGAAGACTGCCAAAATCTTGTCGGGAGACACACTGACGTCCTGACATTTCTTTGAGATCCAGCAAACACAGAACGCTTGAGTATAATCCTGAACGGAATAATAATTCAGGTTGCTCTTCACACACACCGAGTTCACAGAAGCCACTCACAGTGAAAACCGAACGGTTCCAGAATTCATCAAGGACAACACAAATGTCCCTATCACCAGAATATAGCAGATTGGCGAGCAATGTCTTCTTTCGTCTAATTGAGGACTTTCCAGAACTTGTGGGAAGGCCCACCGGTGTTGACGTCCTCACTTTCATCAGAGAGCCAGCAAATTGTACTCCGATAACCCTACTCCTGCAGGGTATTGTAATGAAAATTGAACTTTCTAATCACCATCAGAATTTCCAGGGGAGACTGTGAAGCTTTTCGCCGAGGACAGAACGACAAAGTATTGCCAGAGTCTTCACGTTTATTCATACTATCAAGGACACGATATTTCTTTTGGAGTGAAGCAGATAAGAGGGGTAGACTTAGGAACTTGTGTATTTTTGAACATGTACAATGAAGGGAGAACTTGCAAAACTTATTGCATTAATTGTCATTTTTTTAATACAAAAAAGAGAACTGTATCCAGAGACAATAGACAATCTGTGATCCAGGCAAAGGAGGACAATTGCTCCAATACCTGCAACCTACCAGCAAAGACATAGAAATCCAGAGATATTTTTGCATAGAATATATTAACGTTAGTCTTTTCATTTGATGATAGAGATGGGAAATCAAACCAGCAGCATTGTCACCCCCAGGAGGAGAGACGTACTCATTGTTCCAGAACTATGTGCCACCACTTAACCTATAGGGGCATAATGTATTTATGCATCATATTCATCATTGTTTTATTATCACTGACAATTCGAAATGCATTTTTTATAGGTGTAAAAAGTGTTCCGAATCCAGTGCACCCACCTAATAATGTACGCATGACACCCACAAAAGCACCGAAACCCTTTATAGTGATCCCAGTTCCTAGGAGGTCCGACACAGGAGTGAGTGAACTTGAAATAAATGTGATTAGCAATGACACACACGCAGTGACAATCAAGTTGAAAAGCCGGAGACAGGGTCGGCAGAGTAAGAATGAAAGAGGGTTAATGACAACCACACGCATGCAAGCGATGAGTGCACACACACCAGGTCTAGTGTCAATGAAAGCAGAATCGCAGGCCAAAGAAAGGGAAACGTTTGGACAGCCAACAATGAGAAGCTACCCTACAAGTGAAGTGATAAGACAAATGGGAAAAGCTGAACCTTTAAAGAGACAAAAGGAGTTGGAGAACAAACCAACCAAGACAGCATTGGCAAGCACGAGTCGTGCAAAACTGTCACGTGCAGAGATGATAGACGAATCAATTTGTCCATTCATAACCAGAGCCAGGAAAATGCAAGAGGAGAAGGAAAGAATTGCAAGACTTTTGCCTACTCCACTAGTACAGATGAAGAGGCCTGAACCGTGGATTGAGGTACCTGAGAATCCACCAGTGAGAAGAAGCTACATGGATGCTATTAAGGATTTGATGATAGCGAACTACATGAAAACTGTGAGAATAAAGAGAAGCATACAAGGTGATGACAATGAACTCAATGACTACTTGGACAGCACTGCACATTTGGGAAATAACATAAGGTACCAGCATATCATAGAAGCTGGAAGACGGAATTCAGAGGAGGAATGCTTTGTTTGTGCACTCCTACCTTAAGCATGGGGAAGTCAAAGATCTTTGTAGCTGTAGAAATCGATATCCAGACAGCACACTGTCTGTCACACATAGCAATGTGCAAGACCAGAGGCCAGTTCATGGGAAGTGATGCCTCACTGAAATGGGCAACTGATCTAAATGAAGACAACTATGTCCAGGACATAAAGACAAGAAACAATGGAAAGACAAAGCACATTGTGATCAGATACGAGAAGCCTGGAGTTAAAGGAGATCAGAAGAGAGGCAAATCAAAAACTGAACATCCAAGAAAGAACTCCAGAAGAAGCCAGAAAATGGAAGAACAGAGGTCAAATGCAGATCTGGGGAACGGTACTTTCACCAGACAGATGGGAGAAAGGAGTAGTGATTTGCAGAGCATGGATGATCCTTGGAACCTGCAAAGAAGCAATTGAAAATTTGCAGAAGATATGCAGACCATTATGGCTGAGACTTGCAAAACTACTAACATGGGTCAAAGACAGAGAAAAACCCCTACATATACGGCCATGGAGAATGCCAAATTGTGCTTCAGAAACAATGGTACAAGGAAAATGGGAGAAAATCAGAACTGTGGACGTATCGTTGATGCCACAGGAATGGCACATGATACCGCAGTAATCATGGATCATTATTGGGCATGTGGATCCAGATCATATATCAGGCTGCCGAAGAATTGGGGAGGTATATGTACAATAGTGAATGTCCATGTTCCAGCGTTGGTTATTCCAAAAAGTGATCTGAACATTGACAGTTTTCCGAAAGCCCATGCTCACCTAAGAAAAAAGAGATATGTGGAACTGATTAATAGAATTAAGAGAGAGAATTACTTTTCTGCCAAATCAGAAGAAGCTTTTCACTAAATCCCATATGAACACAGACTGTTCAGCCTGACCTCATCAGTGTTCACGACAATCTTCATGCCACAAGCTCAAGTTGGAGCAAATACTAAATGGTTGCAGATAGCCAGATGGGAGTTACTGCAGACCATCAACACGACAATAAAAGGATTCAATGCAATATAGGAAGAGTTGAGGGTTATTCGACTGATGACTCTCAAGAACAGATATGTCCTTGACATGATCACAGCTATGGATGTGGGTGTTTGTGCAGAAATCAGAGAATCATATTGCACATTTATACCATCTCACAATGACGAAAATGGAACTTTAACAGGGGCCATAGGTATGCTGACGAAACTACAGAATCAAATGATTGACGAAACCGACAAAGTGTACGATGACAGTTGATTTGGATCGCTATTTTCATGGGTTCCACAATGGATGGCAGATGCATTCAAATTCTTAGGAGCCCTGCTAGTGATGATATTGCTTGGATTCCGTGTTATCAAAATAATAATCTCTCAGTGCAGGAAAACTGCAAAAAAAAAACCATAGGGATGAAGATCATGATTGATGTCGAACCAGGATTGAAGCCCAAAGACCTGACTGATGAATAAATAAGAGACTTTGTGAAAGCTAGCATTCATGCACCAGAAGCAACAAAGTTTCGGTATCCAAGCAAACACAGAAAGTATGTGGGAAGATGGATCTACCGCAGCCCAAATGGACAATGCCAACTGATGACATGGAACAAAGACGGGATTCATAAAAATATGGACCCCAAAGAGACATTTCAACAGACTTTCGTGTGTGAACGAGAAGTGAATGCAGAGGATGCAGAAAAGAGGGATACCAAGGAAAGAATAGAAGTGGTTGATGAATCGCCCAGAGGGGGGAGTGTAGAGGAGGTCCCAAGCCTGACCCGCACTCAAATCGCCCGTTTTGAAGTGCCAGGAACTTTCACGCCGAAGTATGTGACGTATGATGAGCAAATAAACCAGCAAAGAGCCGCAGTGGGGCTCTGCTTGGTACCTATCAGACTAACAGCAGCTATTGAAGTACCTGCACTAAAGAAACCTTGGACAATAAGGTACCCATTGAGAAAACCATATCGACAAGTGAGACAAACTGATGATTGCCTAAACACAATGCCTGAAAAAGCCAAGAAAGTCCTAAAGGAAGATGAATAGTGATGACACAAGAACCCAGACTGACTCACATATAGAAGATATGATAACCTGCGAATGACAAAAGAGATGAAACACCATGGATAAGCGACATCCAGAGTTTAAAGTAAAATGACTGATGTCAAATGTAAGAAGCTCATGCCATAAGCGTGATGATGATATGCAGCCAGTTTACACATGTACATATGCTTGGAACTGCAAGAAAGCTGAGAAAGTCGTGTGGCTTGCTATGCTTAGTAGTAAGAAAGATTGCGGTAAGCGCCACATATACATATCTACCTCAAAAAGGAGCATTTTATACAAGTATACTTACACTGTGCACAAGAGCAGAATCAACCAAACATTACTAAAGACCGCAGGAGAGGATCCCCTCAACACGAGAATCGAAAGCTAAAAGACAAGAAACGAAACTCAGAAACATGCAACCCATACCAAGAAGCCAAGGTTGCATCGGCTGACACAGACGAACCGTAGATTCGATTTATGAAACAAAGAGCAGAGTATCTTGTTCAAAGAAGTCAAGAAAAGCAGCAGTATGCAGGTGGTGGGAGAAAGCTAAATCAAATACATGAATTGCATGGAAAATCAGACAATTTTACGTTGTCTGAATCACGTGACCTGCCAAGCAAGAAGAGTTGGAGCCTTCACACCTTACCGCACCCTTGTGCCATGCACACATATCTGAACTCTTCCAGACAGAGATGCAGTCTCAAGCCCAACCAACAAGAAATAATTGACACATGGCCATTGGGGAGGTGATTCATTATGGCAATGGTTGGGGGAAGGCTGGGAGAGCGGACGAGCACCCTGCACCTGGCCGACCATTCTGCATGCTGCTAAGCTAGTGGAAAAGTATGAGGGGGTTTGTTGCCAACCCAATCATAATGGACCAAGTAATCGGGGATCGTATAGTTTGTAGAACCACTGGGACGTCGTACTTTTAGTGACGTCCACAATAGCTATTCTGAAGGAAGGGCTTAGATGCACCACCTGACACTGGTTACCCAATCCTGTCACTGTGTTACCATATACAGATATAGTATCTATAGTAAAGTTACCTTCCTATAACAAATAGAATTGCATGCAACATTTTAAGCGTTACACGTCAGTGATGATGAGTTTTTAATATAAAAGATGTGTTTTCTATGAAGTTCGTTGGAGTTTAAGTGAGAAGGAAGATTGAGCGGTTGCTGATGTTCACTGAACGCCCCGTTTTTTTTTACTTGTCATTAAACAGACTCCCTTTGCCAAACCATTGAGTTGTCATTATTGATTCGATGCTAGAGTACTAATCTGCATCCCCATCTATCACACGGGTGCTGCTGCCTCATCCTAAAGTGCTATTGGGCAACCCCCAGCTTTATGGGCCAGTTGGGGTCCTGGTGCACACACCCTACAACACTGGTGACCCTGAAGTGGTCCCAGACTCTCTGTGAGGTTGGGAGTCCCCCTCATTGCGCATCCTGGGCCATGGCGCTCGTCTGCAGTGATCAGTCCCTTGTGCACGACTTGAGGAGGTTTGCAGGTGTCATGTTGCCCAAAGACCTGCCTGTTACTTGGAGTGGGGCTTGCACCCAGCTTTGTAGGTGAATTGAAATGGACCCTGCATCCGAGGTGCTCGGGAGAACGCATAGATGTAAGTGCACTTTTGTGGAAGAAGAAGAAACAGAGGTAGAAGAAATGTGAAGTTGAGTGTTTTCGAGTATGTAAAGAGAGCAGACCATTTGGCGATACATTGGTGCTATAGTAGTAGCCAGAGGGGTATCATCCAATGATGGGAAAGAGGGTGTGTAAAGTAGTAAAATGGTGATACCAGAGGGAAGGCAGCACTGCAATTAGAGCAGTGGCCCAGTATATAGAGGTCCAGGGAACCCTCCACCCGGCACAAGAGGTGTGCAGAGCGGTAATTCCCTTGTCTGAAGGCAAGGAAACAGAGGAAGGGTTTAGACTATTGTGGAAACAAGTGTGTTATATGTTTGACAATATTTTTGTGTTCATAGTGGTTTAATGTTTTTTATATAGACTTGTTGTGGTGTGGGCTAATGGTTGCCCTTTTGTATGAATAGGGGTGTGTGGTGGTGAGTGTGCGAGGAACGGGGAAGGGGGTGTGGATTGGGTTGCAGAGACATTCAGAGAGGACACAAGGAGTGTCCGCAGCATTGGGTGCTGTAGGGGAACAGTGCTGCTGGATCTATCTGAGAAATTACTATTTTTGTTAAGGAGAGAAGTGGGAAGAGTAATGAGTACCTCACTCAAGTATATGTGGTATGTGCTTCCGCGGTACCCGGAAAAGATTCTCAAACACCATTGTCAGTGGGTCGCGGATACAAAAGGGGGAATGTCCAAGCCATCGCCCAAAGCGGGCCCAAATAACAGGGATGTGTTGTGACATATGTATACATATCTGGCTGTGAAGTATGAAGGGAGATGGCTGAGAAGTTGCAGGATATTCTCAAACTCTTGAGAATGGTCGAGGATTTAGAAGATGCCCTAGGGGAACAGAAATCACAAATGGAGGTAATACCTACACCTGGTGTTATCCCATGGCCCTGCCTCCTTATGGGTGTTTCCTCTGGCAACCCGATGCAGGGTATACCAACTGTGAATGGTCATAAATGTGAGGTGGACATAAATTGTCTTTGTCAGGATGATTTGCCACAACTTTCTGAACATATATAAGACTTCTGCAGCAGCCTTATACAGTTCTTTCTTATCCCTACCCTAACAAGGATTTCCCTGCCTAAAATAAACGAAAGGAAACACTGTAAAACAGGATATCTGTTTCTCACACTTATACATACAGTGAGTCAACAAGGTAATGCATATCAGTCTAAAGGCAACACAATTATAACAGTAACATTCACAATATGATCACAGTCTCTCTGTATAATATGGGTGAATTGCCCTTCCCCACATTTAAGTAGAATTCTACTGAACAGTTCCAAAATAAACAAGAAAATCCTGGTTTGTATCAAAGTTCCAACACAGTTGTTTTTGAATCCAATTTGACAACAGAAAGTTTCAACACAGTTCTTTGTGTCTCCAACTTGACAACAGAGAGTTCTAACACTCAAGTTGTTCAACAAAAAGGTTCTTCCTCTTCCTCTTGCAATAATTAGATTGAAATTGATCTTTTCAAATAAACAAAGAATATTTTCTTAGTTTGTTAGTAGCAACATAAATTGTCTTTGTCAGGATGCTTTGTCACAACTTATTATTTCTTAACATGTATAACACTTCTGCAGCAGCTTTATGCAGTTATTTCTTTAGCAATGAAAGTCTGTCAGAATAACTTGTTAACACCACTTCACAGCACTTCAACAACCTCTACCTGGTTTACTTCCATGCCAGGCCTACTACTTCAATTATACCTAGATGACTCCATTTCCCGGCCTACCAATTCAATGGTTCGCTGATCGGCTATTCTCCCCTGCCCAAATAGTAATTCACCACAAGTGTCCCTTGTGTTTAGAATCAGCTTACAACAGTGTTGCAGTTTTCATTGCTTCAGAACATCACACTTTAAGCAATTCTTAAAGCAAAGCAATATTCACATTTGTGCTTTTGAGTACTCTTTTGCACTTTCCAAAACCTTTGCAAGTTATGCTCCTCTCCTTCAGAGTAACCTTTTCCAGAACGGCAGGCTTCTTTCCACTCTTGTTCTCCCACTGTGTTAGCAAGCAAACACTGACAAGGATAAGGTTTTTACTCTTTCTCTTCCTTCACTTTGGCAATGTGGGTTTATACCAGGTTTTGGTATATCCTTCTTCAAATATGGACAATCATTTTTTATAAACTTTGACATTTTCATTAGTCCCCTCCTGCCTTTCGCAATATCTGTTGGTATTGTTTTAAATTACCATGATTTTTCTTTCTTTTGGCTTGGGTTGGTTGTCTGCATTAGGTTTTAAAAGTATTGTCCCATCTGATTGCTGGGTTCTCAACAAACTCACATGCTATACAACACAGTAATTCGTTTTGGAAAATAAATATTGTTTTCTTAGATTTCTGATACTTCAGTATTCGAAATTGCCTTTGGTGTTGCATTCACTCGTACGCAAGTGTTTTCTACTTTGGAAATGCCTGTATTGAGCATGCAAGTGGTCTCGAAGCGCTCCAGGGTCACTATCGGCTGGTGAACTCACTGGGTAAGGCATGTGCATCTGATTCCCTCGCTGCTCACAGGCACACTGCTTCAGTGGCTCCTTGAGACCCAGCAATCTGCTTCTTTTAGTTTGCGGCCTCCCATGCCACTTGTAAAAGGAGCTTCCTTTGCTTCAACAACTCCCTGGTACTCGCCAACCACCACAGTCAGCCTTGTTGGAAAGAAAGATTTCCACGCTTTCGCTTCCCGCGGCACAGCCTCTGCAAAGCAGGTCTTCAGAGGGCAAGCCTTCATCTTGCACGATTCCTGTGGCACAAACTCTGCAATCAAGGCTTCTGGAGGTAAATACCCTTTGAGGAACGGCTACTGTTATGTGCTCAGCAGTGATCCCATCATCTTCTCCCTCCTCCAGGTTCTGCTTCTGCAGCTTCCACTGCTCACACTGCTCTCAATGCTCCCTGTACTCACTAATGGCCTGCACCTGATGGGGCTTTTTAAGCCTCTCAGTCTTGCTCAGGTATGGGTCATTTCCATTAACAAGCTGACCACTTCTACTGTTTTGTTCCTCTTAAGCCATTTTCCTCGTCCAGATTCTTCAGGAATTATAGTCCCCAATGACAAAGTTTGTTTTTCTTACTTGATTTACAGTTTCAAACTTATTTCTGTTCCCCATAATATTCTTTAAAGGAATATCATAAGGATCCATAACAGGACAGGATTGAATAGAGGAATAAAGTTCTTTAGAGTTTGAAATATTATGAATCACAGACTTTCTTTCACTGTAACTTTGGGAGTTAGGGGAGCTTGTAGCTCTATGAGTTTCCATGGTTTTAGAAGGGTCTTTCTTTCTTTCTTTCTTTCTTTCTTTCTTTCTTTCTTTCTTTCTTTCTTTCTTTCTTTCTTTCTTTCTTTCTTTCTTTCTTTCTTTTTGATTTACCCACATTATTTATTTATTTTATTTATTTATTGGTCATTTTTAGGCACTTATACAATTAGCAAAAACGGTTTCAGAGCGCCCACGGGGCAATAGGTTGGGGACAGGGGAAGGAAGATAATGAATTACAACAGAGTTACATAAATAATTGAATTAATATTACAAACCATGGGAATACAAGGGAGGGTGGACAAACCTACACTGCCTTGTGAGTGTTCAGAATGTGCATTTGTAGGGGGGGTAATGGAAAGGTGCTGTGGTGCTCATAGAGAAGTGCTAGTGGTGAAGTGCTAAGAGAGAAGAACGACGTAATTGGAAACTCTTGCGGGAGCCTAAGTCTAAGTAAGTGCAGTGAAAAATAGACAGCGGCTTTGATGAAGGATGTAGGGGGTCAAAGCCCTGAGCATACATAAGGGCCCTGCACATCAGTCATGCTGCTGTAAGATTAGCAGGGAAGAGAAGAGGAGAACGAAGAATTAAAGAGAAAGGTCTTTAGGATTTTTTCTGGTAAAGTCGCCTCTGTTCAACTTGTGTAACAAACAGATTGTTATTACAACAAGCCATTACATAGAGGAAGACAAATACCACGTCTCACCCCACGGAGTCCTCTCGTTCCACTGGGCACCTTCTCCTCCCAGGTGATTCTCCCACGGAACACCACCCACTAGGTCAGGATCAGAAAGCATCTGCCTTTCCCTGGCCACCTGGGAGGAGGCTTTCGGCAGGGGTTTAGTGAGGCGTCCGTAGGATTCATCACACAACCACCAGTATGTTCCCCGACTATTGCTAAAGCAGGAAGCTACCACTGCTAGCATGAATGTCCCATGCCACTCAGCGGATAATGCAACAAGAGACCCATTGGTTATGGAAGTAGCAAACAGGGTGAAGAGAGAATTAGATGCAGCGCATTGGAAAACAGATACAGAGCGGGCGTGAGCAGTGCAGGAGCAGGGGGAGGAATGGAAAGTGACAAAAGGTGCAGACGAATGGAGAGCAAGGAACATTCTGTTCTGAATTGATAGTAGAGTGATCAGGGACATGCAAGTAACTGCAGCAATGATACCCACAATGCTGGGGGAATCCAGAGGGTCCATTGCATGCTGTCAGTGTTGATTATGACTCAACCCCAACAGCCATAGACGCAGAGGTTGCCGAGGAGGAAGATGAGTGGGCGTCAGAATCGGAGCAGAGGGAGAATCAGGAGGATGAGATACCTCCATAACCATCACCAAGGGTAAAGAGCCTATGGGGGACGAGGCTTAGGCACAACCAGGTTGAATGGCTGTAGCAAAAGACAAGCTAGAAGGGAGAAACACACAGGAGAAACGGTCGGGTGCACAGCTTCCGTTACTACACAAGGGACATGGGATGGCACAATACATCACCTGGCCATATTTAGACAGATTAAGGTATTATCCTAACTTACAGTGGCAGCAGGTACATGGATATATGCTTTAGAAAACAGGCTGCAGAGATTGCATTACCAGTAGGGGACATGAAAAGTGTATTCGCTGCAATGCTAGGAGAACAGGCAGATGGCATATGGCTGAAGGCAGGGTATCCAGCGGTACAGATAATGACAATCATGATGGAGCACAGTTTAATGACTGTCAAGGTCGAGAATGGAACGCTTTATGGTCAGCATGCCCAGGCACACCAGATATCAATTTGATTATGGGCTGTACCATGAAGCTAGATGAAGATCCGACATTGTATATAAACCAGATTCCAGAAATATGGAGGGTGGAGACAGAGGAGCACTGGGACAAGAATTTAGTAATATTTTGGAAGGGACTACCCAAAGATGTGCAAAACGATTTAAAATAGGTAGTAGGGATATAAGCAAAGGGATGGGCTGAGACTCAGGCAATTATAGTACACCACCATAGGAGAAGGCAGGAGAAGTTAAAACACACAACGAAGCAGGCACAGCAGGCTGAAGCAAAGTTAGTATTGAAGAAATTGATGAAGTTATGTGTAGAAGGGGCACTGATTACCAGCGCCCGTGAGGGGAGGCAGGACATAAGGCACACACTGGAATGGACGAAGGTGTACCAAGGGTACACAGACAATACAAGGGATGTGGGAGGTTAGCAGAGAGGAAGAGGAGGTTTCCAGGGAGGATTAGGAAGTGGATTCGGCCAATGAAGCTGAGGTTTGGGTGACCGGGACTGTGTTGGACCTAGCAGCAGGACAAGACACTTTACGCAAGAGTGCAGGAGCAGTCAAATATATCCATATGTGTGATACTGGAAATGCATCGGAGGGACAGTGCCTCCGTATCCTTGTTCTTTTTTTGCTTATCATGTATGTTCTGACTTGTTTTCCGTGCAGGAGTTCATGTGGGACTCCTGGCGGTGCGGCTGTTCTTTTTTTTGGTTTGGTGAACTGACCCTTGGGATACCCTTATGGCGCCAATGGGTGGGAGTACGACCCTGTACTCCTAATGTATGTTTTTGGGCACCTGTGTGTGGCTCACAGAGCAGGGAACGGGCTGGTGGCAGCTCCATGCTGGATTGACAGGTGTCCTGCGCATCCTCCATTTATCGTAATCTGAATAGATGAACCAAACATGGACAGGTCTCCAATTAGGAATGCATCAAAAGTTATGCATTTCGGAAAATATTTTCTTAATACAGAAGAAAGAAACTGCCTCTGTAAATGCTGATAGGACCCAAAGGCTTCTCATCTGACAGTTCAGTTCAGCATTACGTGGCTTTCGAAAACGGTCTCTGTGTGTTTGAAGCAACAACAGGAGAGGTCCCTGTCTTGCTGCATCAAGTGCGGATCCAATCTGCAGCAGCAGTTTTGTTGAAGTGACCCTAGTCTAAAATGTCAGATGAGAAGCCTATGGGCACTATCAGCATTTACAGAGGTGGTTTGATCCTTCTGTATTAAGAATTTTCTTTCTGAAATGCGTAACTTTTGGTGCATTCCTAATTGGAGACGAGTCCTTGTTTGGTTCATCTAATCAGATTATGATATTTGGGGTTAGAAGATAAACACCAGTACAAAAAACTTTTTTCTGGCCTGACGAAGGCCTGTTTCAACACCAAGGGAAGACTACCGCGTGGATGTGGACTATTTCATTTTCTTAGGTCGAAACGCAGTGCGTCGACACCACTTTTTGTTTATCCATTGGTTCACTTTCAGTGAACAGAAGGGTGATAATCAACAAGCACCCCATGGGGATGGTGCGAGTTACCTAAAGATAAGACTGTGAAGGAGACATTATAGAACTCTCAGAAAAACACAACAAACACAACTGTGAAATGTGCCCATTTCAAATAATCTGAGCCTAGTTTATTCCAGGCAACAAGAATATATGATATTCCGTCTTTTGCTCTTTATGTACATTGTGGCAAGACACCGCTCCGAAAGTGAGGTTCATATATCTACCGGACCTCCCATAAAAATGGATAGAAGGGTATGAAAAATGTTATGGCACAATAGCATAGGCCAAAAATGAACTAACCCAGATTGAATGTCATTGTGTATTATGTAGAATGCATATTTTATTTATGTATGAATTAGTATGCATAGGCAACCAGAGTCTTCACCTATATGTATAATTTTTTTTTGAATAAATATAATTGTTTTGAATAAGAAACAGCGTTGTTTCTTATATGAATTGGTTTGTTTCAGAGTGATATTAGCTAGAAACTCTCCAGGGTTGTGATTATTGGGACTTGACTATTACTAGTCATAAGAGCAACAGGAGCAGGAGAAAGTTTGTGCTCCACCCCTTTTTTTCATTGTTATATACCTTATTGACCACAGGCCCCTCGGAAATATAAAATCAAAAAGGTACGACCTATTTCTACACTCATATACCACCCACAATCAAAGATGATGCCCCCAAATGCCCAATACCCCCCACAAGCACCTAACCCTGTACAAGCACCACAATATGAGTATCCAACACCTCCACACCAACAAATGCCTAATGCAGGTCCAATTCCCACACATCCTATTTACAGCAGCAAGCCCCACAGCCCGCATCCCATCCCTGGTACACGGACCTCTTACCACATGTTACGGTAACCCATAAGACCGGAGCAAGTGTAACACTAGGGAGTGTTTTTCCACGTATGGGGTTTAAAATGTATCCCCAATTGGACAGCCCACAGAAAGTCCTGACGTGCCCAGTCCTGTCAGTCACTGCCAACACAGAAGAGTAACCCAGGTAGGTGTGAGGATAGGTAGTAAAACATGTACCTTCTTGTTAGTGACAGGTACTATAAAATCCTGCATAAGGAAGGTCACTTTGCCTTATTAGGAAAAGTCATGGCCAGGCAGGGGTTCCATGGGGTAATAATGACGGCTCCATTTACAGAAGACTTACCCATCAAGGTAGGCACTCAAGAGGTGGTAGACCTGTAATCATTTTCAAATGATACCCCAGTAAACTTGGTATGTAGGAAGCTTCTGAGTAAGCTCAACATGACTATTGCATTTACTGAGGACAGTGTAGTGTGCGCAACCCCAGGAATATATTTTGCTTGGGCTGCTGTGATAATTCCAGCACTTTATAGTGATAGCGCTACTGAAACATTTCTGGGGTTTTGTGTGTTTCTGTGCATTGGGGACCCGGCCTTGCAGTTCGGGCCGGTCTGCTTCCATTGGTGACAGTACCAGACTGATTTGCATATGGCTGAACCACTTTTGCAATGGTGCAAACAGGCTAAAAAACGGTGGTGTGGAAGGTTGCCGACAGCAATTCCAGTGGTTCAGATTGATTCAAAACCTCCCACCCATCACTTTTTTGGTTACAGTTTGTATCCCATTGTGAGAGAGGGTATGCCCAGACGTGGGTCCCTTGCACACTGTGCCATGGGAATCCAAGCTGCACCTCACTGAGGAGGAGCAACAAGGCTGAAACATGTCTGTGGTTGCTTGTGTTTCCGTGCAGAGGGGCCCTCACCTAGCAGTTTGGGCAGTGCTGCTCCCCTTGGTGGCAGTATCTGACTTATTTGCATATGGCTGGACCCCTTTTGCAATGGCACAGATGGGCTGAAAATGGTGGTGTGGCAGGTTGCCCAGAGCAATGCCAGTGGTTCAGATTGATTCAAAACCTTCCACCTATCACTTTTTTGGTTTCTTTTTCTTTTTGCTAACAGACAGGTGCCTATACATTCAGATTTGTTTAAGTAACAGTGCATGTGCAGGCTATTATCGTTTCAGATTTTTTAAGGGCTCTGAGCAACAGTTGTTTTTTTCCCTCTGTTCCCACCCTCTTTGAGCGCTTTGAAGCACATGCCAGTGTATAGGTGCTATATAAATAAACAATACCATACCATACCATACCATGGGTGCCAGGAAGGAAAGACAAAACATGGCGTGTGCCAGTCAAGTTTTTGTTTAGGCCGCAGACCCATCAAAAACATGCCCCACGAACCATCCTCACACTAGGTTTAGATGCAGCAATAATCAACAAGAATAAGGTAATACTGTTATGGACAGATGAGGAAGGAGGCTAGTGGCACACAGTTTTTCTGTTTGTATCCCACCCAGCCAACAAGGGGGTTGTCTGATGAGGAGTTGTTGGAAGATGTTAACAATGATGGACAAAGACATTTTGAAAAATGTATTCCTTGTCAGGACATGGTGCAGCACAGAGAAGTACCACACACTACACTTATTGCTAGACCAGTACCCTGCCACTTACATGGAACACATGGCAAAGGCACCCAGCACCCTGTGGACCAGTAACCCCCACAATGGATATTTATTGAAGAGCATAGGGGCCATTCACATCAAGCTGAAGAAGGGTGCAATATTACCTAGAGAACCTTGTTGCAAGGACTTAAAGAAATGCAGAAAGTAAAATAGTCACTCACATGGACAGGAGAAATGAGCACATATTTTCAAGAACATAAGAATGCTATAAGTAACCCTCCAGTGTTAGCAACCCCTGATTACACAAAGTAATTCTACTTGTTCTCAAATTCCAAGGGAGAAGTAATGACAGCAGTGTTGATCCAGACAACAACTCTGGGACACAAGCAGAATCTTAGACTCAGTGATGCAGTGTAATTTCCTTTGTGAACAGGTGCTTGCAGCTACAGCTTTTGCGATTGAAAAATATTCTGCAATAATCATGGTGTGCTCAGTAACATATGTGGAGCACACTGTTTTTGCCATTCTGGAAAGGTCTAAATCAATCCCCACAACCCAAAGTGCATCAGGTTGTGAGGTCATACTATTCAATCCTTTCATTCACAATGTAAGGTGTCACACAGTGAACGCTGCTACATTCATTGCAATACCTGTTCAGCCAGGGCAATAGGTGCATGAATGTGCCACGTAGGATGGTCCAAAGGATGGCCTAATTCGGGAGTATGCACTTGAAGAGTGGGAGGTGCTATTTGTTGATGGTTCATCAGCGATTGATCAGGAGACTAGCCAAAGGCATCAGGTGCTGCAGTGGTACAACTTTTACATGGGAAATATGAAGTAGGAAATAAAAAGAGTTTATCAACACATTAATCTACACACGCAGCAGAACACATTGCACTGATTGTACCACTGGAAGCATCACAAGGGTGTTTAGAAGTGATATATTCTGATTCGGCATTTGTCACATCCACAATACATCAGGGTTCTCCAAATGGTGAAGGAGAGTGTTCTAGAGGGCTGGTGGGACACCTGTGCAGCATGCAGCATTGCTAGAAAGATGAATGTATGCCTTATCCTGCCCATTAGTAGTAGCAGTGGTGAAATGTTTTGCCCACACTTGGGACACAGACTTATTTTCACATGTTAATGATGCCACAGACAGGGCTGCCAAAGAAGCAGCATATTTAGCATTTCGGATATCACACCATAGCCTGAGATGGCCACACAACAATTGCAGCTAGAAGTGTCTTAGACAGCAGTCCCGCTCACTCAGATAATTGAATTGCAAGGTCAGGCACTCCACGAGGAGAAGGGTTTTTGGGTTACTCATGGGTGCTCACTCTCACAAGCAGATCTTATCTGGAGAAAATACATTACAGGTAAAGTAGTAATGCCACAAGAATTGCTTATGGTTGCTCTTGAGCAACTGCCCTACCCAATGTATATGTCTAAACAGTACGTTGCATCTCACATTCAGGAGGACTGGTTTGTCTCCAACCTTCAAGAAAAGGTTGATACATGTGTGGCAAACTACAATAACTGCAACCGCTACAGCAATGGACATACCCTCGGGATGTTGCGTGGTACATCGCCCCACCCAACAGGAGGCTTTTGGGAGCTTCACATAGACTATGTGGACATGATAAACAGGTGCATTAACTATCATTATCTTATTGTTGTTGTGTGTCCATTTTCTCATTGGATTGAGGCAGGCCCTTGCGCACAACCCAATGCTAAATCAGCTGCCATATGTTCAGTTTGCAAGGTCTTTTCTCGCTGGGGGATATGTAATGTCCTAAAGTCAGATTACAGGGTTCACTTTTTCAACAAATTATTTAAAGAGATTACATCCCTATTGGGGATAAAACATACATTGTGCTTGATTTACCACCATCAAGCCAACAGAGGTGGAACATCTCAATGGGTTTTTGAAACAAAAACTGTCAAAGTTTTGTCGTACACTGGGGAGGAACTGGCTGCATTGTCTTCCTCTGGCTCTGTTCATCCTTAGGAACCAGCCAGGTAAGGACCAGCACTAGTAACCACATGACATAGTGATGGGGAGAAGGTTACACACACCTCTCACACCTGCACTCACTGCATCGGATGCACATAGGACAGCAACGATTTTGGGGGAGGAGTTATTTGAGGGATTTAACAAAGGTTACATCTGATTTTAACACATCAAAAAACAAATAATTAATTTTCAACCAACCAAAACCATCTAAAAAAAAAACACATTTTTGTTCTTCATTTTTGGGGGGATTCCCCTTTTTTTATTCATACTTTGCCCCCACACACAAATCTACTATTCTCATTCCCAACCACTTATATATAGTTTTAAAAAATGTGTTATTTTTTTTGTTAGACGTTTTGGGTTTGTTAAAAATTCCATTTGTTGTTTTCAATGCGACAAAAACACTGCATACCTTTAACAAAATGTATACAGATAATTTCCCAACAGCTTGCTCCCAGGAGAGATGAAACTGCTGCCATGCCTACGGTTGACCCAATGTTTCTGCAGGTGCCTCAGCTCTACCCCAGAGATTTCATATGTGTGCACTCCTTCATGAAAAAGTGGAGTACCTGTCAGTACCAAGGTCCATTCAAGGTTGTGGATGCCACTGCGTCTGATGATAGAGTGAAAGAGTTGTGGTATTGGGTCCACTAATCTGACTTTCAAAAAGCAACTGCTACTGCACCACTTTCTGCAGGCCTTCAAGAACAGTGACATTAAACACTATATTTACCTTTATAGTGACATCCTTGTTCTTGCAACAGATGCCCTCCCCACGGGCACCATAACACTAAGTGCTGATTTATAGAAAAAGTGTAAAATCCCCACAAAATACTTTGCACCAAAGTATTTCATGGATTCCAAAGTACAAACAAACCCGAGGCACAAAGTAAAAAGAGGTTATGCCTGGAATGCCGACAACACGCCCCTATGCAACCAAAAACATTGCCAAATAACCTTTGCACCTACGTTTGCGTCTACCTTTTCCCCAATCTCCAGCACCCCAGTGAAACTGCATGCTGTCCCCCCATAACTCAAGGCCGCAACCTCTGCAAAACTGTGTGTGGTCCTCCGTAAATCAAGGTAGCACCCAGGCAAAACTGTGTGCGGTACTCTCGTAACTTTTGCAGTTCCCCCATAACTGAAGGCATCAACCCGGCCAAACTGCGTGTGGTCCCCCGTAAGTGAAGGCAGCACCCCTGTGAAACTGTGCATGGTCCCCCCGTAACTCAAGGCAGCAACCCCTGCAAAACTGTGTGTTCTCCACCGTAAGTCAATGCAGCACCCAGGCAATACTGTGTGCGGTACTGGCATAACTCGTGCAGTTCCCCCGTAACTGAAGGCAGCAACCCGGCCAAACTGTGTGCAGTCCCCAGGTAAGTCAAGGCAGCACCTCGGCACAACTGCAGACCATCACCCCTAGTTTTAAGGCACCCAAACTGCTGGCCTACACCCCTAAGTCATAGCAGCCCCCTCAAGTCCTGACACCACCCCACTGACCTCCACCACAACCCCCGAGCAGCCCCCCAAATCCTGACACCACCCCCACTCATCTCCAACACAACCCCCACACAGATCCCTGATACTACACCCCTCTCCTCACCCCACTCACCTTTTCCACAAACCTAAGACAACCTCCTCAAGTCCTGACACCCCCCACCATCCTCACTCACCTCCCCCAAATCCCAGGAAGCCCCCTGAAGTCCTGACACCACCCCCACTGACCACCACCACAACCCTCAGGCAGCCTGCTCAAGTCCTGACATCACCCCCACTGGCCTCTGTACCAAGCCCTAGGCAGCCCCCTCAAGTCCTGAAACAACCCCACTGACCTCTGCTTCAAGCCCCAGGCAGCCCTCTCAAGGCCTGATATCACTACCACTGACATCCGCTCCAACCCCCAGGCAGCGCCCTGATACTACACTCCCCATACCTCATTCACCTCCACCACAAAACCCAGGCAGCCCCATCAAGTCCGGACCCCTTCCTCACCCCCGCTGACCTCTGTCCCAACCCCCAGGTAGCCCCCTCAAGTCCTGACACTAGCCCCACTGACCTTAGCCCCAAACCCCAGGCATCCCCCTCAAGTTCTGATACCACCCCCACTGATCTCCATGCCATGTCTCAGGCATCACCCTCAAGTCCTGACACCCCCACCACCCCACTCACCTCTGCCTCAACCCCCGAGCAGCCCCCACAAGTCCTTACACCACCCACACTGTCCTCCACCCTAAGCTTCAGGCAGCCGCCTCAAGTCCTGACACCACCCCCACAGATGTCTGCCCCAAGCAGTCCCATCAAGTATTGAAATCCCCCACCACCCTCGCTGAACTCCGCCCCTTTATCAGTCCAATATGGATCCTCAACTTACGTCAACTCATCTGGCCTGCCTCTGCCATGAAGAATACCTGCCACATATCATCCGCCACCACGGTCGCCACCACAATCAACCTGGGGGGCTACTGTTGAATCCAGGCCTGAAGCATCTTCTATTACTCCCCTGTAGACCACACTGATCTGCACATCAACCGGATAGCACACCATTGCACCACCTACACTGTGAGCACCCAATGTACATGTGACATGGCAATGCAATGCAATGTGGCATATGTACAGGGTCTTTGTGCCATTGCAATGCCCTTAAATTACTGCAAGTGAATGCCCTTGGAGGAGAGAAGTCCAATGAATCACAGAATGGGCATAATCCAAAGAATGTCTGGGTGCATTCCAGCCTTTGCAAAAGTAGGCAGTTAGGTAGGGGTCACAAAGTCCATGCCAGCGACCAAAGCAGAACAGGCCAGTGTCGGGATGATGTTAACCATCTCAGAGAGTGACTCAGGCAGAAATAAAATTGTAGCAGCTAGACTGAACCATTAACCATTAATCTAGGGACTAATTTGCATACCAGTGGCAGAGGTGATGCATGATATGAGAGCAGATAATGGCTGATTGCAAATGTGGGTGGGTGGTTGGCCATACCTTGTGAGGGATACAGCAATCTCCCATTGAGTGCGCACGTGATGAGTATAGCCCAATAATAGACCGTGAACACCCACAATGAAAAATATCCACAACAGTGAAAGAATTGTCGGCACTTCTGCAATCACAAGCAAGTGCCAAAGGAACACCGAAACATCAGTGGACATGAAATTAACACAAAATACAACACATCATAACTTCATTAGCCAATGTTCCTAGGTAAATGAAACGTCACCACACACAGCACACAAATTAACAGAGTGGAACCTGAGGCAAGATACATGAACAAGTGAGTATAAATCCACAATGAGAGAGCACAAATGCAAACATCACATATCTCACACATCAACACAACCAACCGTGTCTGCACACCATTACACACACACCAGAAAATGTAATTCAAACAACACCAGTGCTAAACACACAGACCCTGCACAAGGTACGAGAACAGATAAACAGATGTTCCCACCTCAAGCTGTCTGATGGCTCCATTCCTACATGTGAAATTCATGTGCATATGTCCAAATCAATCAAAGGAATGCCAACATGTCAAGCATTGACAAAACACAAAACATCAACAAACACATATGAACACATTCACCAATGGAGTACAAACACAACCATGCCATACCACTATTACACACACATCAAAACCATGTACCCAAAATAACAACGTGCATGTTTTTCAAAGCACAGAAGTAGGCAAGTGACACATGTGCATGGCAAACCTGTCAGAGATATGATTTCGGAAAGCACAGCATCTCCCCCATCTTCTAGAGCTGACCCATGTAAATCGAGCACAGATGCCACTTCCATTAAACACCAGGAGTACGCACACATGTCCCCCAGCATCACAGTAATGACATGACACACACTTTGAGGACCCAACCCACATCATAACCATTGGACCCATGCACTCTGAGAACATTGCAAAAGTAAAAGTGCACATGGCCAAAGAGACTGCAAAAAGTGTGATTTGAACAACATAAGTATTAAAAGTATGTACACACGAAAAATGTGAAGTGAAAGATGTCCAAGGATGAAATCAAATGAAAGTCAGCAGGCTAGTCTGATGGGATGTTGGACAAGGCTCCCACCAGGGCTGACTCCACCACAACATCCCCCTCCTGTAGGCATGCCTCTGTATGTTCCTGGAGGGCTCGCAGGGTGTCCAAAAAGTATCCCTCTGCCTCCTATGCCACCCTCCAGGACTCCCTCAGGATGGCTGCCTGCCCCCTTGCCCATTGCTCCTCTACCTCAGCGATGACTCTCTGAACGGCATCATCCCGTGTCTGCTGCCTCTCCACCTCCTGCTGCCTTGCATATCGTTCCCTGTCAGACATCAGGTTCTCCAGGTGAATCCTGACCCCCTGACTCAGTTGCGGTCAACATTGACCTGCAGAATGTGCCCCCTAACGGCCACCATCTGCTGCTGCCTGGAAGTGAGTCCCCTATGTCTGGACTCCCTCCATCTAGATGACAGTTGTCGTCGGGGGAGTATGGCACCTGCACTGCCCTCAAGTGCCTGCTGCACCACCATTGCCTGTTCCTGCATGGGCTCAAGGGCTTTCTCAGAGACCACCTGTGCTCCTGATGTAACGGACATGGGCACATCCAACCAGGGTGGGGGTGGAATTGGTGCCAAGGGAGCCATGGCAGTAGGTGGCACGGAAGCTGCAGTGGAGGGCAACTGGGCCACAGAGGTGGAAGTGGTGGAGGGGCCATTGCATGTGCCAGCCTGCAGAGACCACCCAAGAGTAGTGCAGTCACCAACTGTGCCAGGTAGACAGATATCTGCTTGTGATGCTGTTGAAGATCCACATGTGTAACCTGAACAGTATCCCAAATGGTCGCCGTCCACCTGGCAATACCTGACAGTAAGGGCTGGACTATATCTCGGATTGCATCATCAGCCCCAAGTTGGGCCATGGTCTGGGTGGGGGAGGCATCACACAAGGTGGTTACTGCTGCAGCAGATGGCCCAGGGACTTGAGAATGTGTGTATTTAGTCAGCTAACTGATGCTCTGTGCTGGGCTTCAGAATTACAATGCCCCATGTGCAGTACTTATCATTGGATTTTGCAAGTAAAAGCTTGTTACATGAATCATCAGTCATTAGTAATTCACAATTTTATGTCTCTACCTACACAGAGGACATGATCCGGACACAAGGGGAATGCTGGAGAGTGTGTGTTTGAAGAGAATCTCAGTGGCTGTGTTCTCAATGTGCACTCCATTATTGGATAAATGAGCATGCATGTTTTTTTTACGAGCACTGTACTAAGAGTCAGATGTCTGGGTCTTAGCCTTGCTATGTCCACCACTGTGTGCCTTGAGCTATGCTCCCCAGGAATTCTCTACGTACGAATGGACCAATAAAACATGTAGCTTGTACACATGGCAATGGTATGCAACACATATGTGACTGTACACATGCACAGTGTTTTGCATATCTATTGGCCAGTGGGTGAGACAATCATGACTCAAGCAGTGTCATGAAATTATGTACAAATTTACACAGTCTTTCATTACTTTGCACTTGTGGCCAGTGGACATGAATGAGCAACAATGTCTGTGCATAGACGCATGAGGGACTCTTCCTCATAGGGCAACATTTGAATGTCCAATAGTTTACTCTGTGTAGTTCATTACACATATGGAGTGTCAATAGAGCAGCGGTCGTGCAAGTGTGACTTTGTCAAATCCATGTTGCTGTGTCCTCACACATGTATGCAAGCCATGTGACTGTGACCAGAGATGCAGCTTGCAGGGGACATTGTTGCAATTGTGGTGGGGGATTCTGTGGCAACACATATGCATGCATGAGATTGGTGTCCTCACATGTGCAGGTCACACTTCCACATGTTGCATCATGAAAATGTCTGTGTTGTGCATGAGATCACTGATGATACACAGACCTCCATCCTGCCAGTGAGGTATTTCACTGCCACACATGTCCGGGTGTATGCATGCTCTCCCGCACATGCAGACCATGCCATGTTGTACTGCCTGATATGCCTGGCCCTGACTGTGCATGTCAGTGAATGCCATTCATCTGTGACAGAGCTCAAGTGCGCAAAGTCACAGGGTGTGATGTGTGTCCGGCCATTTTGTATCTGTATGCATTGCAATGCACACATGTCTGTATGGCAAGGTACTCTTGACTGAAAAAGTTGTTGTCTGTCTATGTGCAGGTGATGATACAGCAGATGCAGAGGTGGAGGAGGAGGAAGAAGAGGAGGCAGTATGTCAATCTACCAGTGGAGGCCATGGTGTTGCACAACCTGAATATTCACAGGTGCTACAGACGATCCACAATAGTGCATCTAAATCTTCTGACTCTGAAGTGACTTTGCAGTACCAGGTGTGGAGGTTACATTGAGGGACATGGAGGGTGCCACAAGGGGCATGCTGTATGGGGCCATTGAGTGTGAGGAGGTGAACTAGGCTTCATGGGTCCAGGCAGTGGTAAGCCCCACATCCGCAGTGGTTACGCTTGGAAGATTGCCCTCGCAACAGAGGTTTGAAGACATGCAGCCAAGGATAGAGGCATCACTGCGATGCGCCTGGACCCTGGCATCCCACCACTTTTGTCCCTGCTCACGTGGTTGACATGTGTATGCCGGAGAGACAGACTGGGAGCAGCAGATGCTACATATGGCCGTCCAACATGGCAAAAAGTTGCCTGAGATTTCCAGGGAAATGCATTGCATGGCAGAGAACATCTCCACGCCAGCGGCCCGGGATGCACATCTGGAATCTCAAGGACAACAGCAGCAACTGTTTTACAGCCTGGAGAATAAACTGTATAATGAGATGCTCTCTCACAAACTGGGCATGGAGGCCACTATTAAGGGCTGGCGGGATGATCTGAAGTGTCTGCAGGACTCCCTACATGCAGATGGACTGGCACATAGAGAAGACCTGAAGCAGGAGATGATGGCATCTAAAGACTCCAATAGTCAAGAGATGGAGATCTTGAGGGCTTCACTGCAAGTGGAACTTTGAGCCACACGGTCACAGCTCGATGAGGAGATTGACACCTTGAGGCAGAGGCTGTGCCAGCAAATTGGGGCATCACAAATGAGTGCACATGCAGACTATGTGACATCTTGCGAGGAGGTTCATCATTACCTCACAGCCATAGGGATGCTGGTTAATGCAATGAAGACCAGGCCTTGCCACTGCATGGACAGGATACATTGCCATCGCAACCACCACCTGATGATCCACCGCAGGATGGCAGTCTCAGTCCACCCACCCCACCTCAACCACCTGTGCCCTGATGTCCATGAGCCCACGGAGGGGTTTAGTGTTAACCCTTTCCTATCCACTCATGTGGACATGGACAGACACACTCTGCCTACGCCCTACAGGGTGGACATTTATTTCTCCCCCATTCCAAGATGGACATTTGTGCTTATGAACCTTTCTGGGATGGTCTGACTTCTCTTTTTTTACACCCCTGTTTTGGATGGGCACATTGAACTCATTGTTTGTACCACTGTCCAGGATGAACGCATTTTAGTTTTTATTAACCCTGTACAGATTGTGCATATTCAGATTTCTTTCATTTCGTCCTTGATGGATGCGTTGTTGCCCTCTTGAGGACTTTATGAATGAGGAATTGGACATGTAGCCATGCAGAGTGGTGTCAACTGCCATAGTTCATTTGACTTAAACAGGTTCACACATACAGGTGACTGCCAATCTAAACATTGTGGTACAGATGTGCAGTCTGCATGATTTACTCCTATAGCTGGTAAATTCCAATGGCCCATGTGGTTGGAGGGATCCTGACTCTTCCAGTGACTGCACTCCTTCTGAGGTCCACTCAGCACCATTTCACCTCCCTAGTCACCATGCCCTCTGCTGGGCACGGGCCCTCCATTCACAAATGCAGAGGAAAAGTGTTTGGTGGAGATGATGAGGAACTCACATCAGGGCAGCTATGGCGGCAGGTAAGGTTGTGTACTGTCAATCATGTCAATGGCTGGTAAAGTGTTCACCATAATGTTGTCATGCAGTACCACATGTAGGGCTTTGAAAAGCCATGTGATTGTGGTATAGTAACTGCCACTGCAGATCTGAGTTTATACACTGAGTTTATACACATGTCTGTGTGTTTATGTCCCCTTGAACATCCATGCAGACGTATTGGTTTTCTGGTTTTAATTCCACAAGGGACAGATAACTCAGGAGACTGTGCGGCACAAATGCCCCTTGAGCCTTTCGAATTCTATGACACATTGAACAAAAGCATCCTCATCCTCAGACTGAACTCTCTAGACATCTGGACTCTGCATTCTGATTATTCACCTCTTGCCTGACTGACCATTCTTAATTCTTCGTCCTACCACTAGTCTCCTACCCCCATGTCTCCTATGGGGTCCTGCCGGTGTACTCTCTGTCCACGCTAATCTTCAACTTGTGTCAGGGCTCACTCCACACCCTTATCCATTCACTTGACCTGTTCTGTTACAACTACACATTTTACACACACATCCATTCACAGATCACCGAGATCTCGGCTGCTCTCCATCATGACCTTGCATTGGGAAATGAAGAGCTGGCCGTAGGTCTCCATGTACTCCATAGGACTGCTTTGGCATACTTGAACTATCTAGGTGTGTACTGCCACCTCTGCCACCTCTTCTCCCTCTCTCATCTCTGTATGTCTGCTGTCCAGGAGTGGTGTGCCACCAACAATCTCTACCTTAATGCCAGTAAGACAGAGATTCTTCTCATCGGCACACCTGCACCCTTCTTTCATGTCCCTCTCTGACCAGCCTCCCTTGGCCCTCTTCCTGCTCCCACCTTTGAGGCTAAGAACCTCTGGGTCATCTTCAACTCCACACTCTCTTTTGCTCCTCATATCTCTGATGTCTCTAAGAAGTCAAACTACCAACTGCACCTCCTCAAAGGTATTCTTCCTTTCCTCTCCTTCCCCCAGAAGCTCACTGTCTCTAGAGCTCTGGTTCTCTCTAGGCTGGACTACTACAACAGCCTCTTCCTAAATTTGCCTACTCTCCGCTCTCTGCAACTCATCCAGAACAGGACTGTGAGACGTGTTTTTGGCCTCAAGTCCAGGGATCATATCTCTCCAGCACTGAAATCTCTGCATTGGCTCCCAGTGGCTCCGATGATTAAGTCCAAGACCCTCTTGCATTGTCCACAAAGCCTTCTGGGGCCTGGGTCCTCAAAACATCCAACTCTCGTAAATACCTTTTTACCTGAACTTTTGGCCCCTCCACCTCCAACTCCCTCAGGGTCCGTCGCTTCTCCAAGCAACAAGTTATTGGCAGATCACTTTCTTCGGCTGGTTCCTCCCTCTGAAACAACCTCCCTGCCTCTCTGAAACTTGAGGAGAACCATCTCCGGTTCTGGAAGCACCTCAAGACCTTCCTCTTTGCTTCTGCCTTCTCTCTTTCTCTCTCCTGCTGATTTCCTGTCTGATACTGCACTGGTCATCTGGCTACCCTCTGATTTTGATCCCAGGTCCTTGCCCGTCCAGTTGCACACCTGCACTGCCTCCTAGCAAACCTTGCACTTGGGTATGTATCTGTAACCCTACAGTACCCCTACCTGCCCTTTTGGACACCTGCTGTCTGCACTTACCCTTGCACCTGACACCTGCGGCCGCACTTCTTATTACTTTTTTGATTGCATGTACAGCACTGCACCCCTCCCCTTTCCCCTGGCACGTTTCCCCTCCACCCTCCCCTGCACTTGCGCAATCTCAATGTAAACTGGCCTAATAAGATCGTTGTCTCTTTCATCCCTCTGTGCCCCCTCCCTTGCCACGTCTTGCCTTGAAACACTTGTGCATAGGTGCGTTATAAATGCCATATCATATCATATCATACTGCTTTGCACATGTGTTTTTCTGTATGTTCTCTCCTCCAGAATGTGTTGCATTACTTTATTTTACATTACTTTTTGTTCTAATCCAGCACTTTATGTGTATGGACATTGGTGGCACATGCATGTGGAACATCATCCCCTCCTAAAGCTTCTGTTCATCCGCCGTCCCTGCAAGTGCTTGCAGTACACCCTATGATCCCTGCCCACTTCCTGGAAAGGGCTTGTCTAGGGTGTGTGATCTGGTAGAGGGGGAGGCAACAGCTGGTGAGTGATGGCCTGTCCATGAATTGTGCTGTCCAACTATTCCATTCTATTCTATTCTATTAAATTTTTATAGTGTGCTAAATCACCCTCAGGTTTCAGAGTGCAACAGAAATACCTACTCACTTGGTGTCCTTTTCCCTACCCTGCATCCAAGGGTGACCCAAAGGCACATGTGACACCTGATGGGGTGTGTGCATAACTTATATGCCTGCAATCAATGGCCCAGTGTCCAGTGTGGCATAACATGTTGTGGAAAATTGTTTGATTCACTGCCAGTGATTAGTCTGTCAATAAATTTGGATTTTGTTGGACTCATTGTTTCTCGTGCTCGTTGGTATGGCCTTCTTGTTATTGACCCTGGGTGTACCATGTCTGTCGGATTACATACGGGACAAATCAAGGCTCTGTTCATTTTGTTTACTTTCATGAAATGCATGTCTTTGCAAGCTAAGAATGTTATTTCAGGTGGAATGCTCTGGATGTTAGACAGGTGTGTACCTTGTTCAGGTAAGTTCAAGGCACTCAGCAGGCCACATGCTGCAGTCTAATTGGTGGCAGGGAGGCTTACACAGAGTTTTATTTTGTTATTGTGTTGATCTGAGGTGAGCGGGTCTGGCTGCATGGGTGTGGGGAAACATTGTGATGTGAGGCTGGTGAGTCATTGCTTGCAGTTTTTGTATGTGTCTTGCCTGCCGCGAGGCATCCTGTTCACTCAACTTTTCATGGAATGTCTACCCACGCTGGCAGTCCACTCCTTCAACTTCTGCTCTGTCTGTGGGTGCACTTCCCAGACAACTCCACACCCAGCACAGCATTGCAGGCCCTGTCAGCACAGCATTGCAGGCCCTGTGGGGTCTGCCATGTTCATCCAACCACAACCCTGGGCACTAGGCACACACCATAGGCCTGGTGTTGTTGCTTTCTATGGTGACATGTATCGTGCACAGTACACCAGCAGCTCTTTAGACACCTGTTGATATCTGCTCAGTGCATCTCAATGCTCAGTTCCATTCCAAGCTCATTGTTCCCCATTCAGTCCAGTCCCTCTGAGATCTGTATTCCCTTCCTCTTGCCTGTACCCTGCTCCCTTTTGTGTGCCAGTCTCCCTAACCTCTGTTTTTCCTTCCTTTCTCTTGCCTGCTTGTCTCTTTTCTGCCTGTTGCTTCTGCACCCTTCCTTCCTCTATGACTGCTGCCTGTTTGCCCAGCTGCCTTCTGGCAGATCATGTCTGCACTACAATTGATGAGAAGGTCGCCTCCCTTCATCTTGGATATTCCATTATCGGCTCCCCTGCCAGGGTTTCCTACACTGTCATGATGCCATGTTAATCAGGGGAAGCCAAATCGTGGCATTGGGAGGGCTTCCGATGAGATTCTGAGTTTCTAACCTCTCAGCGCTATTCGGGAGTCTGTATGACTATTTAAATGTAGATCTGTATTGTGAGCTTAATTGTTGTCAGGGAATGAGGTGGCCACTTGACCTGTATATTGTTGTGAGACAGGCTTATGGTGGCCAGGGCAGTCTTCACAGGTGTTACGTTACTGCTTACATTTAGTGATGTGCCTTCCTGTGTGTGCTCTCCTGTTTGTTGTTGGGGGTCTGCATGCACAATAGTTGGTGCGGGGGGCACGTGAAAGTCCTATGTGATTTCAATGAATGTGTTGTGTGATTTTGTGTGAATGAGGTGGATACTGTTGTTTCCACTTGCTATGACCGTGTCAGTGGTTGGTGCAGTTGATCTTAAGGTTGCTACAGTTGATTTTATGGCTATGGACGCATATAGTTTGCCTCTCCCAGACACACGTTCTGAGGGTGTTGTTATGGGTACGGACGAATGGCCCAAATTCATCATTTCATGGCACCAGGAATGTGGCTTCACTGTGTGTACTGCATAGGGGCTGGTAATCATGTGAAGTAGGTTTGCACAAGCTAATTGTGTGCAGCGTGCAGCCTTTCCCTGTGCCCATTGGCTGAAAAAGGGCACAGGTGGTGCCTGTGGCTGAGGGTGAAGTCCCTTCTGCATCTCTACCTGTAGGCCAAACTATGTGGCAACATTGTGCGGGCACAAGTGGCCACTGTGATTTTGCATACTACTCACAGGGCATATAGCAATCCCCCACCAGAGTGGTTAAGGGAGCAGAAACGGGACTTGAGCACCCCAAATGAGCACTACACTAAACCTAGTGGCCATGTGTGCTGTATTGTACCTTACCTTGGCTAATGCAGCAGGATTCCTGAGTGAGCAGGAATTTCGAGCAGTTGTGCACTGTCCCCAGCAAATGTGTAAATGGTTGTTATTGGCACTGATTGTCATAGTCTGTTGTTCTGTGTGTCACATGACTTTATGCATGTGCGTGACAGTTGATACTCACTTATGAGACAAGTTTTGCCAAAGGTTCCTGATGCAAGGGCCTGGTAGAGTGTTGACTGGTGGTAAATGAAGCCAGAGTAGTGACTGTTGGTAAATGAAGCTATCATGTGTGCTTCCAGTGAAATTGACATTGACATGCATGATGAGCCCATTTGCATCACAGATGACCTGCACATTGATGGAATGCCAATGCTTCCGGTTGCAATACATGTTCTCCATCAATCGGGGGGCCGTAGCGCGTCATGCATGCAATCAATTGCTCAGTACACATGGAAGGAGTGCTACCGCATCAACCTCCTGCCAGACTATCTGCCTTGCCTGAAGTGTGCATGGCATGTATGTGTGCCTATGCACATACACCTGAATATGATGTGATGCAGCCAAATTCCTGGTGTAGACACTGGGATTGCGTGGCAATATGCCTCTAACAATGGCATTGGTGTGCTGGAAAGAAACTGTGGCTATGTAATGTACAGCTGTCAGAACTTTCCCAATGGTTCTGAGGGCATAGGGGCAGATTGTGGGTGATGCAATGTCTTCCTCCCACTCCCTGACCATGTCTAGGATGACAATGGGTATGTGGTAGGAAAATTCTGTCCCTTGCCATCATCATCCTCCTCCTGCTTCTATGGCTGTGTACAATGGCTCCCACTATACCTGCATTCATCCTGGCCGAGTGATGTTTGAATGGTGTGTTATTGCATGCTTTATATGCGTTGGTTCCATAGTGCATCTCCTATAATGTGGTGGTGCGTTTGACTTTCCCCAATGTGAAGATGTGCGTTGAAATCTATGAATTTGGTTAGGTTTGTGTTTGAATGGGCATGAGATTTATTTGCGTGGCACGTCCCACAACATTTCCATGTTATTCCTTGTTCTTCCTCCATTTGCAGGGATAGTGGGCAATATGCATGTTCTGCCCCCCCATCTGTTTCTTTGCACATGCCCGTCACACACTTTGCACGGTGGTTCACGCAAATCACTGAACTGCACACAAAGTCATGATGGACCCGTGCAAAGTCCTAGAAAGTCACGCAAAGTCTGATCCATGAATCGGTAAAAGGAGGTTTATGTTCTGAAATGTGTACACAAAGTCACTTTTCAGTGTGCCAAAAATTCTGTGAATCAGGCCCTAACTGTTCTTCTTCCCCAAACATCCAGGATTAAATATACTGCAATATATATTGTTATATAATGGATGCATCTGTTTCTGTCTTCTTCTTTCCTTTATTGTAGGTACTTTTATATGATTTGTGCATATACAGGGTGGTATAGTAATGACACAGTGACATTAGGTATAGGGATAGCAAGAAATAAAAGGGAAACAGAAAATGAAATATAATATAATGAATATAGAGGCGTTATTTTAGATAACGTTGCGGATATGCACCACCACGACAACAACATGAGTGAGGTGGGAAGAGAAAAGTCAAATGAGAGCTTCAACATTTGCTCGATTATACTCTAGATAACAGTTGAACAGGTGTGCCCAAACTATTTATCGGTATCCAGTGATTTTATCGCTGCAAAAGATACTGTGGCAAAACAAAAACAGAAAATACTGATTTATTTTTACATTTTCTGGCATTATATATGTGGGGGTGGGTTACAGTAGTCATTTTTTAATGGGGAGCATGGGGGTGCAGGGGGTCTCCTCCTGCATATAATAAGTAATTTTGTTAATTTAAAAACACAGTATTTTCGGTATTGTTTGCAGCAGTATTTTGTCTACTGTAAAATCACATAGAACCCTATCCATCCTGTAAGAACTGCCACCTCTAATAGCCCAATGTTTAGTGCCTCTGGCCCTTTGCAGACTATGATGCCTGTTTCAAAGACAAACGGTCCAGGCAGTCACAATGGACAGAGATGAAAGTGAGTGTGCCAAGAACAAAGAGCAAGTGCATTGTCAAATAAGAGCACTACTGAAATTAGAAGGTGTGGTGTTTTCCAATGACAGATAGGTGAAAGGACTAGTGAGCTGTGCAGCTGGGCTCTACTGGGGTTCTTGGAGAATTTAGTGGCAGGTGTCAGTCAGAACATTTCTAAAACTGGAGCATCTATGCGTTAAAACTCACCTGGATCGATCTGAATGAAAAGTCTGCTAAGGTGCAGATACTGAAACACTTCTCCACTTCTCCTTTTGCTTCAGAGGAAATGGCAGTGTACTCGCAGGCACAAATGAAAGGTGCAATAAGACTTTGTTTATTCCCAGACTGACTAATGTCACATCTGATGCATTTTTACTAGGCGTGCGGATCATACGCTTAACTCCACGTTCTTTCAACAGGCGTCTGTTCACTCATCACCTTGGATTTGTCTGTTCTCATAGTGCCCGACTCTCATTTGACTGTCATAAATGTGCCACCCCCAATTGCAACTGAACCCCCTCCCCATAAGCGTGCTCGGCGCTCATTAGGAACCTGACGACAAAAGAGGTCCAATTATTGGTCCCAAGTCTCCTCTGACAAGCTGAACTCAATGCCAGAGCAATTCTGTCTGTTCTCAGAGACGGAAGCATTTTTTACTTCCCTCCTTGTGGCTGACATTCAAACTGCACCAATTTAATTCGGACATTTAAATCGAATTGGTTGCAGATAGCAAGGTGGAAGATGCTCCAGATAAGAAATCAGACAGATCAGGGTCTAAATTCAATGAAAACAGAATTACAGGTTATTCATTTTATGACTCTATGGAACTGGTATGTTCTCGATTTAGTTACGGCAATGGAAGTGGGCATGTACAAAAAGATACACTGCACATACACATCCAAAAATGATGCGGACAATGAATATGTATCCCATGCCATAGGAAGCTGGCGTGAGGGCTGAGACTGGTTTAATTCAATCTTTTCATAGGACCTGTCTTGGTTGGGGATACCGTAAAGGTGCTGGTTCCTATCGTAATATTTTTTCTTGTAATTCTTTGTTCATGCCAAATTATTCTACAGTGCTGCTCCAAGACACTACCTAAGATTGCAATGATGATGTCGGGGTCCATAATAACTTGTAAAGCTGCTCCCCTCACAAAACACATGTACACACAGACAGAGTAGTGTAATGGTGAAATAGAGCACAGGATGGTAAGAGTAGAACAACCGGTTGGTCCCCATGGACACTGTATTACCCACCCCCACACCTGATCCAGAAAATTCTGTGGAGCATTGGTTAGATTTGGCATGATTAGGGGATGCTGTTTCATGATGTGTACCCCAGAAGACTATGCCCGATGGGGGATAGTTTACGATATTTGTTCGGATGCAAGTGCAATGTCCTAGTCAGGCAAAGGGATTTAGAGAGCACAAATATATATTAGCAGGTGGCCTTGTGTTAGCCGTTCTTATTGGGCATGGCAGAATGTCCATGAATCCATTTGTAGTTAGCTTTGACACATATTAGAAGAACCATATAGCCTTACAGAAAGAGCAATAACATATTCACGTTGCGGTTGCAGAGGTAAAAGATAGGGTGATGTATCTTGGATTTAGCAAGTAGGTTGCTGAAAAAGTTAGGAGTATGAGAACGTTTTGTGGTAAAGGCGAGGTCCAGGGCTTAGGTAGCAGGAGTTCTTCCGTTTTGGATTTTAGGGCCTGTTATAGGATGTTACAGGATGTGTTTGTGAAAGTATGAGAAACAGGCCTAATGTGGATATCCAGCTGTGTCCAGTTGATCCTGAGACAAGTGCCCCTTCCTTCTCCCAGAAAGAAGTTATGCTATCAAGGTTATAGGCACCATAACAGTTAATTGAGTCTAACTGAAAAGCTTGGAGGAGCAGTGAAAGGAATGTTGGGTCCAGAGAGGAAGGGTAGGGATGCACCTTCTGAAGGTTGAATTCATGTGAGCAGGGCATGGGGTTCTGTGATACCAAGAGGTCTGGTGCAGATTTAGAGAACTACTGCCCTCACACGAAGATCAGTCATCCTATTTAACCCTTTAAGTGCCATGGGTTTCCCCCCCAGTGCCAAGGACTTTTTTGGTGATTTCGGTATGTCGCCATTCAATGCCTTGTAACTTTTTTGTCACATGAGATATCTAGCCAAATTTGTCCCCTTTCTATTCCACATGGAGGCAGTCGTAACGCCACCCATGAATCCAAGGTTGCTGTAGGAGGCTGAGAGAAAGTTAGCAAAAAGGGCAAAAATGTTGTTTTTTTTCAAAAAAATGCCAATAAAATGATGTACAAAGAAGCCTGTGGTTTTTCCTTGTAAGAACTAGGAACAAATGGTTTGCTGTGCTGAATTCCCCAATATCCTGCCTTTCAAGAACAGGTTGAGTGGAAACGTAAAAAAATTATTGTGATGTGGCTATCAACCGTTTTGTGAGAGGTAGGCGATTTTGGCCATTTTTGCCAAATGGACATGCATGGACGGAATGGAAGAAAAGTGTAGGAAAGCCGAATTGGGGGACAGAAAGGCATACATTTCTGAAAGTAGACAAAATTCCAAGGTTAGGAAGGGGTGATTTGCACAGGTCAGGCAACAACTAGGTAGGGGAAAATTCCATAATTTGGGGTAAAAGTGGGAAAATGACAGAAGAAAAGGTATGTGGTGGACATAGTTGGCCTGGTACGTCAATGGCTTCTATGAATTTTTAGAAAAACAATGCTCCACTACATTTCCCTGACTCTTGCAGTTCGGTAATAACATATTTTTTGTAATGTTTCACAAAAAAAGCAATACCACAAGCCAAGAATCAGAGCCATGGTACGCAGGAGTTTTATACTTACGGCCTGAACAGACGTACTTAGCATGTGTAAATCCGGAAAACCAATGTGGTGAGGAAGGGCAAGCATACATTTTTTGAAAGACCACAGGCAGACCTTTTTAAGGGTAGGTGACTTGTGCAGTTTACAAAAGTGTATTGTGCCTAAAGCAGCGACTAAATGTAGGTCACATTTGGGAAATTAAAGGGTTGTGTGACAAAGGGCAGCAGCAAATGGATCAAAACGATATTAAAACCATGCAAACACAACAAACGTCATACCTTCCTGCGTTCCCACACGTGTCCTGATGAAAATGGTACCTCACATGTGTGGGTGCACCTACCTGGGGCAAATGGGAGAGCCAAAAACGTGGCTAGCCCCAAGTCTTTTCCGACAGCTGAATTTCACAATTCTTTCAGAAGGGCGCACCATACAGAGATGGGCCTAGGGTGTCCGAGCCACCAAGGAAAACAGGGAACCCCATGCATTTCCGAAAGAAGGACACCCGTGGGATTCCGCAGAGGTCTGATTTGCACAAATCGGCCCAGAATGTATAACCCAGAAAGCCAGGCAACGTCCGAAATGTGGTGAAAAAAAACAGAATTTCTGCACATTTCACTCTGCTCACCCACCAAAACACGCTGCCAACAACACATGGCCTACCTTCCCGCGTTCCTACAGGTATACCAGCGAAAATGGTACCTCACATGTGTGGGTGTACCTACCTGTTGCACCTACCTGGGGGCCAAGGGGAGAGCCAAAAACACGGCTAACCCCATGTCTTTTCCGACAGCAGAATTTGATGAATTTCGTGGACGGGCGCACCATACAGATATGGACCTAGGGTGTCCGAGTCATCAAGGAAAACTGGGAACCCCATGCATTTCCTAAAATTGGACACCCGTGGGAATCCGCAGAGGTCTGACTTGCGCAAATCGGCCCAGAATTTATTACCCAGAAATACCGGCAAAGTCCAAAATGTGCAGTAAAAAACTCAATTTCTGCATATTTCGCTCGGCTCACCCACTGAAACACGCCGCCAACAACACATGGCATACCTTCCCATGTTCCCACAGGTGTCCCGACGAAAATGGTACCTCATTGTGAGGACGCACCTACCCGGGGGCCAAGGGGAGAGACAGAAACGCAGCTAACCACAAGTCTTTTCCGACAGCAGAATTTGATGAATTTTGTGGAAGGGCGCACCAGACAGATATGGGCCTAGGGTGTCCGAGCCACCAAGGAAAACAGACAACCCCAATTTTTTCCGAAAGGAGAACACCCGTTGGAGTCCGCAGAGGTCTGAATTTCTCAAATCGGCCCAGAATTTATTACCCAGAAAGCCAGACAAAGTCCGAAATGTGGCGAAAAAAAAACAATTTTCTGCACATTTCACTCGGCTGACCCACCAAAACACGCCGCCAACAACACATGGCCTACCTTCCCGCATTCCCACAGATATACCAACAAAAATGGTACCTCACATGTGTGGGTGCACCTACCTGGTGCAAAAATATACAGAAGACCGGGTAACAAACCTGGCCACACAGCCGCTCTCTGTTCAAGCCCTACCAAGGGCAGTGCAATTTGCAAAATTAGAGTCAACTAGTAAATGTTCACTGTATTTACAGAATGTAACTCATCCAAATAACTCTCTTAGTCGGGTCCAAAAGTAATATGCGTTTATCAAAAAGAAAATTCCAAGTTGGTCACTAATAAAATCTTAGTGAGGGCGCGGCTAACTCATCCCATAATTGTTATAAACATAAAGTGCCCATGCATTTCGGAGCATACAGCTCCTTCATCAGGGCAGGTCCAATTTACACAAACTCAAGGGATCGAGGTAGCCCGTGGAAAAAATGTGCGGGGAGTTGACAACAACTTCACGCAAGATCAAAGGTCTGGAAACCAGACCAAATCAATTCTTCAATCTGTACTCGTAAAGCTACGAGTGTACTGAGGCTGGTGCACCTACCTGGGGGGTAAGGGGAGAGCCAAAAACACTGCTAACCCCAAGTCTTTTACAACAGCAAAATTTGATCAATTTCGTGGAAGGGCGCACCATACAGATATGGGCCTAGGTTGTCAGAGCCATTGAGGAAAACTGGGAACCCTATGCATTTCCGAAAAGAGGACACCCGTGCGAATCGGCAGAGGTCTGACTTGCGCAAATCGCCCCAGAATTTATTACCCAGAAATACCAGCAAAGTCTGAAATGTGGCAAAAAAACCCCCAATTTCTGCACATTTCACTCAGCTCGCCCACCGAAACACGCTGCCAGCAACACTTGGCCTACCTTCCCGCATTCCCACAGGTGTCCTGACGAAAACGGTACCTCACATGTGTGGATGCACCAACCTGGGGGCCAAGGGGAGAGGCAAAAACGCAGCTAACCCCAAGTCTTTTCCGACAGCTGAATTTGATGAATTTCGTGGAAGGGCACACCATACAGATTTGGGCCTACGGTGTCCGAGCCATCAAGGAAAACTGGGAACCCCATGCATTTCCGAAAAGAGGACACCCGTGGGAATCCGCAGAGGTCTGAATTGCATAAATCGGCCCAGAATTTATTACCCAGAAATACCGGCAAATCCCGAAATGTGGCGAAAAAAAAACAATTTCCGCACATTTCACTCAGCTCACCCACTGAAACATGCTGCCAGCAACACTCGGCCTACCTTCCCGTGTTCCCACAGGTGTCCTGACAAAAACTGTACCCTTTTCCTTTTGCGCCCCGGTAGGTGCTCCCACACATGTGAGGTACCGTTTTCATCGGGACACCTGTGGAAACGTGGGAAGGTATGACATCTGTTGTTGGCGACGTGTTTTGGTGAGTGAACAGTGAGTAACCCACTTGTAACCCCAAGCCTTTCGGCACAGCACATTTTGTTTCTGTGGGCAACCTACAGATTTGGGCCGAGGGTGTCGAAGCCATCAAGGAAAACAGGGAACCCTGATCTGACTTACGCAAATCGGCCCAGAATTTATTACCCAGAACCCCCGGCAAAGACCCACATGGGAGATGGGTGCGCAAGGCCAGGGATATTACTGCCGACTTTGCTAGAGCTCTGGCTGCCCTGCGTTAAAGCTTCTCCCCACCAGGGAGTCATGGCAGTGTGCCAATACCTCTCCGAAGGGAAAAGCTGTAATGCAGCCCAGCCGCAACTCCAGGACAGTTGGAGGGGATGTCCCTGGCCTTGGACATCCATGTACCATGTGGGTGTTCCATCCCCTAAGCACAGCGTCAGCTCCAGGGAGCTCCAGCAGGATCCCCATTCCTTCCCGGAGGTGACATTTGTAATGTAGCACAGCCAGAGGTGGAGCCTGGGCTTGCAGACGGACAACCCACATGGGAGGCATCTGCTACCAGGGAAACACCAATGTTCTGCTGGCATGGGGGGCAATTTGTGGCCTGCCCCTGCAATTGTGTCCCAGCCCACCAAAATATCTGTCCAGATGGCCCATTCCCACCCACACCACCAACAATCCAGCCCCAGTCTCACCCACCCCACTGACAGTCGGCCCTAATCATAGAACAATAAAAAACAGTACTCGCATAACATTGCAGCTGCTTGCGTAGAAAAAGCTGTAAACAAAACGGAAAACATGTGTTACCTACGGTCACCCCAGCAAACACAAATCTACACTCATATTTTCGAAGCATGCCCCCCATGCAAGCCATCCCTGGTGGTCTACTGAACCTCACCCCCCCCCCAGTGAAAACACATTTGCCCCTTCCTGCGGGCAGATATCTGCCCCAGGGAGGGCTGCATGAGGTGCGCCCCCACACTCCATTTGGGGTGGGGGGAGAAGCCCATTCCAAAATGTCAGACAGGCCCCCCAATGGATGGGGCAGTAGGGATTGGACACCCTGCGGCCAGATTGGCACACCAATGTGCCCCTCTGCCCCAAGGCAAGTTTGGTAAACAAAGAAAAAACATTGAAAATGGTAGGCTGCACTTTAAGGGGCTGAGGGGCAACCTGCACCGCCGGGGAATTTTGTAATGTGAAGGGGGGTGAACCTCTTCACCTCCACCCCAATTGGAGGGGTGGCGCATCTCATGTAGCCCTCCCTGGGGGCAGATAAAGGGGGGCATGTCCTGCACTTCTCCCTGGGGTCAGGAGTCCTTTCCTAGGAGCAGAAATCTGCCCCCAGGGAGGGCAGCATTACATGGCCCACACTCCATTGTGGGTGGGTGGCGAGGGGGTCACCACCCCTTCCCATTAGAAAATTCTGTCAGGTTGGGGTGCCCCACAGCCCCCCTAAAATGCCATCTCCCATTTTCACTTTTTACCTTTGCTAACCCAACTCCCCTTGGCACAGATGGGCCCAATAGTGCGACAATCTGGCCCCAGGGTGCCCAAACCTTACTGCCCTACCCACTGGGGGGCCTGTCCCACAATCTTTGGTGGCCTCTGCCCCCTCACTCCAAATGGGTGACGGGGCACCTCATGCAGGCCTCCCTGGGCCTCCTACAAACAGCTGCGTGAGATACACCCCCCTCCATTTGGGATGGGGGGAGAGGGCCAACAAAAATTGTGGGACAGGCCCCCCAGTGGGTGGGGCAGTAAGGTTTGGGCACCCTGGGGCCAGACTGGCACACCAATGTGCCCCTCCACACCAAGGCAAGTTTGGTAAACATAGAACAAATTTGAAAATGGCAGGCTGCACTTTAGGGGGGCTGAGGGGCACCCTAAACCACTGGAACATTTTGAAATGCAATGGGGGGTGCACCTCTCCACACCCAACCCAAATGGAGGGGTGGGGCATCTCATGTAGCCCTCCCTGGGGGCAAATAAGGGGGTGCTGTCCTGGCCTCCTCCCTGGGGCCAGGTGTCCCTTCCTTGGAGCAGATATCTGCCCCCAGGGAGGGCTGCATGCCATGGCCCCCACTCCATTGTGGGTTGGGGGGAGGGGGCCACCACCCCTTCCCATTACAAAATTCCCCAGCAGTTTGGGGTGCCCCACAGCCCCCCTAAAATGCTGTCTACCATTTTCAGTTTTTTCCTTTGTTTACCCAACTCCCCTTGGTGCAGATGGCCACAGCCGTGTGCCATTCTGCCCCAGGATGCCTGAAAGCTACTTCCCCACCAATTGGCAGGCCTGGCCGACATTTTGTGGTGGCCCTCCCCCCACCCCAAATGTATGGGGGGCACCTCATGCCGGCCTCCCTGGGGCTCCTACGAATGGCTGCATGAGATGCCCCCACTCCGTGTGGAGTGGGGGGAGGGCCACCAAAAAGAATGGGACAGGCCCCCCAGTGGGTGGGGCAGCAAGTTTTGGGCACCCTGGGGGCAGATTGGCACACCAATGTGCCCATCTACGCCAAAGGGAAGTATGGTGAACAAAGAAAAACATTGAAAATGGTACACTACACTTTAGTGCAGGCTGAGGGGCACCCTAAACCTCTGTGGAATGTTCCAATGTAAAGGGGTGTGGCCCTCTCCCCCCCACACCAAATGAAAGGGGGTCCATCTCAATCAGTCCTCCCTGGGTGCGGATAAGAGAGGGGCATCTCATGCAGCCCTCCCTGGGGTCAGATGCCCCTTCATAGGAGCAGATATCTGCCCACAGGGAGGGCTTCAAGGGGTGCCCCAAATTCCCCTTGGGGTGAGTGGAAGAGGGCCACCCACTCTTCTCTGTAAAATAAATCCCTGGTGGCTAGTGCCCCCCGACCCCCAACTGAATCTTCCTTTTGTTTTGTTTCCCTTTATTTTTTTCATTTTTCCCCCTTCCTTGGGGGCAGATTATCAACCATCTGCCCCCACGGGGCCCTAACCTGCAGGCCCCATCCTTTGGGGGGCCTGCACACTTATTCCTCTTGCCACCCTCCAATTGGATGGGGGGCCATCTCATGTACTCCTGCCTGGGGCCAGAAATCTGCCCCCAGAAGGGATACAAGGGGTGGCCCCCCTTTCCACATGGTGTGGGAGGGGGAGGGCCACCACCGTTTCGGGGGACAAAAATATCCCTGGTGCCTAGTGGTCTCCCCACCCCCTATCCCGTTGCACTTCACCCTTTTGTTAATTATTTTTATTTGCCCCTTCCCTGGGGGCAGATGATCAGAAATCTGCCCCCAGGGTTATACATACGTGCCCCCATGCTTTGGGGGCCAGGGAGGAGAGGACTGCTTCCTGTAAGAAGCCCCCACCTCTCCACTGCTTTCAAAACAAATCCCTGGTGGTCTAGTGGCTAGGTGTGGATCGAGAACCTCCTCTTTCCAATGACACCTCCCTTGATCTCCGGCTTGAAATACAGCTGGAGTCCGAGGGGGAGAAAGGTGGAGACACACCTTTCCTTTTCACTGCGGCAGCCCGAAATGGCTGCCGCAGTGAAAATTACTTTTATTTTCACATCGACTTGCTTTACGCACGCCGATGTGAAATTGAAGGTAATCCAGCCCCCTGGCAGTGAGGGTGGACCTCCCCCTCACATAGCCCGGGGATTGGATTACTGTTTTGAGCGATCCCTCCTTTGCAGGGATCGCTCAAAACAAGGTGCGAAAAAGGACGAGCTATCTCGTCCTTGGCACCACGGAGGTAATGTCAAGGACGAGATAGCTCACACTCCCGGGATCAATAAATAAGCAAAATTCAAACATAAGAGTTGTGCCCGATCACGTCATTCCTGGGCTCCCAGAGAAATAAGGGAGGAGACGTGCTTTGGCTGTACCATGATTTGGGACAGGAGGAGCAAAGGTTATGCCAATAAATATATCTACAAGGTCAGGGAGCTGTTTGTGCATGCCGCAGTGCCTGGTATAATGAGGAGGAATAGTGTATAATCAAAGCTGATTTGGCCTCACTATTGACACTTTCATCAGGATCCAACAGAGGGATGCACATCACGTGATGGTCAAGAATATTACCAAGTGTAGAGGGAAAAGGAGAATCTGCGCAAAGGTGCAATAAACCAACAGATTCCAATCTCACTTTGTGTTTTGTCAGTAAGGAAAGATGTATTCCAGGCAATCATGATGTGACAACATTAATACTAGAGGAGGAGATGCAACAGATGTAGCTAAAGTCAATCAAATTATAATGGGGATGCTCACCTCTGATCCAGCTCCCCACCAAGCTCCTATAATTTGACACAGATATTGCCAATCAACTCCCAAAAGCTCTCTCCCAGTTCCACACAGACCCAAGGTCTTTTGCGATATCGACAGGGAAATGGAGCGAAACATGCAGCAAGCATCAGGCAGCACAATGCTGCAAACATGGTTGAATCCACAGGAGAATAAGAGCAGAGGAAAGCCAAAAACAACAATAGATGTGCATGTCCAGGCTCACAAACAGGGACACAGAAACCGAGAATACTTTCTTCTAGGCAGTGTGCGAACAGAGGGATCAGCCTGCTGAGAGTGCAGCTAAAAAGATCTATGGCTGCAGGTGTGTGCTCTCCTGAGGTGCCCCTCCTTCTCCCCCTCCAACAAGCTAACTGTAGCAGGAACAGCCCGCTCGCTGCTCCGCTCTGCAATGAAGTATTCCAATTGTCATCTTTATGTATATTGGGATACATGAAAAAGGTGAACATTGAATTGCTGTATCTGCTTCTCGAGGACAACGTCTTAAATGAACTTCCCCAACCATTTCCCTGTTCTCAGGTTTGTCGGATGATCGTTAGTGTAATACCTCTTCTATTCTTACATGGGCAAAGTATTCTTCTTCCCTTTCCTTAATCCCCATCCTCATCCAGGAAGTGGAGGTAATGTTAAGGTAATGTTGTTAACAACATAGGAGACCACCAAGAATATAGGTCCAATTCCTTTGTTCACTTGTTGGAAGATTCCGAAAGCAGACATTTCTTTTTTTCTGTATGTAGAAGAAAAATAGCCAACACCAAAACTCTAGCAACAAGAGGAGAGGGGTTAGACATATCCTTTGTTAGAGGAGCCCTCTTTTGGCCCAGGCAAACAAAGAGTTTCTCACCTGTATGTTCATGTTTTAACCATCAGCCATCCTTACCTAACCCAGATACTTGCTATCATATGGGGGTCTTCTTAATGTGGTAAGATGATGGTCTTGATTACTTGAGCCTGATCATCGGTACCAAGGAGGGTTTGACATTTTGATGATGTTAATTACAGTTCTTGAAAACAGTGTTGACTTGGCATCTTAGTGATAACATTTTGTGGAACAGTACTTCCAGATTCCAGACAGTTGCTGTGAGTGGGGTCAATGTGGATCCTAGGTCTCCAGGCGTGGTCAAGCGGAGTGTTTGTTGGGCTTTGGGAGCCAAGGATGAGAAATTACCATTTGTCACCATTTAAGATAACACTTTTAACAGAATATGTTGCACAGTAAGGCACTGTTTCACTTGTAGACACGCAATTGGAAATTTCTAGGTTCATGATTATAATTGTAAAAAGATTCAGGAGAAGAAAACAAAGTTTAAATATTTTTGGTTTAAAATGAATCACGTTATAAACTTGTGCTGCAACATAGTTCAGGAAATAGGACAGTACTCTGAGTTATTTGCAGCAATTCCATTTAAAGACAAATAGATTGTATCCATTTCCATCCCATGAAATAAGTGGCACCATCACTTATTTCATTGTGGACATCTCTGGTACTCCCAGAGATGGGCTATAGCTAACTAACTGCATTTAACATATGCACAATCAATAAAGATCATGTCCATTGCATTGTGAACATGTCTTCCCCCTCAACATCCCCAATAGGATGACATGAGGTTCGAGTGGTAGGATAAATCCTGCAATCTCTCAAATTAAAGACACATTTACAAACAAAATGGAATGGCTATTCAACACACCAATGAAATATTGTAAAGTGTCCCGCTTGCCATTCAACAGCCCCAGCACAACAGTAACATTGTGTGGGTAGTCTTGTGTAGTGAATATGGCGAAAGAAACCACCTAAATAATAATTCATAATAGTTATCTTTAAGATATTTACAATTTGAGGATTTGATTTCAGGAGACAAAATATTAAACCAAGGCAATTTGGACAGATGACACCCAAATTCAATTTCCCATTTCTCTTCATAGGATTGTGGCATTGGGTTGAAGTGAATTTCAAAAATTGTACAAGGGTATACTTGGAGTCAATAGAATTACACCCATATAAGGAATATCTTATTGCTAAATTAGCTATTCTTCCATCGCTTCTGTATTGTATCACATAACAGAAAATGTATCTTAGCACTTTGTCAATCTCAATGTTACTCTTTAAATCAATTCAAAACACAAATATCTGCCTTAGTGGCAAATGTAATGATTGCAATTCTTTGAAACATATCTCTCAAAAACAAATAGCTGCCTGTAAACATGTGTTCAGGGTATTGATCCCCACTGATGTTGGTATTAGTGAATACATCAACTGAAGTCAAACAAAATATTACAAATTCCATTATGAGATTAGTGTAAATTAAAATATTCAAACAGATTTCACACAATCTTTACTTTGACTAACAAAAAAAAAGTATTCATTTTCAGAAAGTATCCTGATCAAAAAGCAACACCAAGCCGCTAGTATAAATCAGAATTAAAAATTGTTAATAGAAACATTTTAATTTCCAACATAAATATTATTGCTATGCTTCTCAAAATACATATAAGTGAATGTCATGTTTGGATCTCTATTTTATGTCTTATCAATACCCAGTGTATCTACACTTATCATGAGAAGTGTGCTATGTATGCAGGTAGGTATGTAATATTAATATTGTATTAGTAGTGAAAAATACTAATATATATCAAGTTTCCAACTGCTTCTCTACATTCTGCCCAAACCTGTTTATCCAAATAAATAATGAATAATAATAATAATAATAATAATAATAATAATAATAATAATAATAATAATAGGGAATAATGTTGTTTATGAGTTTTTGGGTGTAGTGTCCACTGCTATTCTTAAGCATGATTATTAAAACAAATTAGTTTGCTAATGCTAGTATCTTATTCCCAGATTATTATTATTATTATTATTATTATTATTATTATTATTATTATTATTATTATTATTATTATTATTATTATTATTATTATTATTTATTTGTATTTAGTATTTAAACTTTTATAAATATTTCAAAATTTCAACATTTTCAAACATTCCAAATAAAACACATATCATATTTACACATACTTCATCATACTCGAAATTAAGCCTGACGGTTACACAGCTAACACAAATACTTTAAATGTAACAATCTAAACAAGATAAAATTATCATTGCTCAATCATAACACAGTGCACTAAACATAATTAATATGACATGGAAACAGTACATACAAATAGCAAACTCAGTTTGTACTAATACAGGATGCCTTGAAGACTACTCCAACCATAATTAAATGAATATGAGTATAGTATTATGATTTAAAGTTAAGATTATAAATACTAAAAATGTGAGTCGATCCTGACTGGCATATTAAACATTAAATTCAAACTAAGGTACTATCAACTGAGGGTACCCAACTATCACTTAGTGATACATACACTTGGCAATATTTTTACTAATACCAACAATGTAGACTAGTTTTTAGGTATTAGGTATTCATTTGCTTATCATACCCAATAACCTGAGAAATGCCAAGTGCGTCCTTTCCTTTGCAGTATTTAGACAATATATCCAGCAAGAGTCTGACTTTATGGATTCATAACTGTGTACAAAACTTCCAAGTGTTGTCATTATTGCTGGTCCTAAACCTGGGTACTCAGTAAATAGATGTTTCGTTGTCTCCAGCAATACATCACTTTTACAGATATGGCATCTGTGTTCCTGTCGCAGTATTTTATACCTGGTCCTGTGCATTGCCAACAAAGGCAATTGATTAATTCTTAATTTCAGCAGAAATATTCTTACTGCAGGGCTTGGGCAAGCTAGAACATAACTTTGTGCCCTAAGTTATACGTGTGTTACATTTACCACCTCCACGTGAGATCTTAGACCAACAAGATGATCATAATTTTTAGTCCAGTCCCACTGCTGTATTTTCCTTTTGAGTATTTGCTTCAAAATAGGTAAACTAATACCACGATTAAACTCTGAGGACCAAGCGATAGTAGAAAAACACTTTGTCATGCACTTAAAGTCATTACCCTTATTTTTCCCTACCAGATCTTTTGGAGTGGCCATCAATGCGAGTAATTGACACCTTGGGTTAGTATTAATTTTCAAAAAAACATTCCCTGCCTTATAATCGCATGTCCTTTTTATTAAACGTGTCCTAGCTCAAGCCTGACATATTCTATAGGCTCAGATTGTTGCAAATTGAGGATCCTTTTCCAAAAGTAGCCTTCAATACTGTCCAACCAACGCAGGTCATCCATGGCCAAGGCATTCAGACCATAAAGCTCAATTGTGCACAGGCATTGGGTATTGAAGGAGTCAACCCCATGTGCCGGAAGGTGAAGCCAGCCCCCACCAATGGCCAACACTAAAGGTCACTGTCTGATCCAGTCTCTGCCGGTCTCATGGTGGGACAGGTCCCCTCCCCCAACAGGGAGACTCCCAGCAGCCCTAGGCAGAGAATCTGAATTTCCCACAACCACTACTACAGCAACTTCCAAAATGTCTGACGCCATGTCCGAGTGCATACCTGGCTCCCAGGCAGAGAATCCAAATTTTCCACAACCACTACTACAGCTACAGCAACTTCCAAAATGGCTGCCATCATGCCCGACTGCATACCTGGCTCACAGGCAGAGAATCTGAATTTTCCACAACCACTACTACAGCTATAGCAACTTCCAAGATGGCTACCACGATGCCAGAATGCATACCTGGCTCTCAGGCTGCCCTGGGCCTGATACAGCCTGATAGGGCGAAATCTGCATTTGAAGGAGCCAACCCCCTGCGCCGGAAGGTGAAGCCGGCCCCTACCAAAGGCCAACACTCAAGGCCACTTTCTGATCCAGTCTATGCTGGTCTCATGGTGGGACAGGTCCTCTTCCCCAACAGGTAGGCCCCAGGCAGACAATCCGAATTTTCCACATCCACTACTACAGCAACTTCCAAAATGGCTGCCGCAATGCCAGAGTGCATACCTGGCTCTCAGGCAGAGATTCCGAATTTTCCACAAGCACTACTACAGCAACTTCCAAGATGGCTACCAACATGCCCGAGTGCATACCTCTCTCCAGGACTGAAATCTCTACATTGGCTCCCAGTGGCTGTGAGGATTAAGTTCAAAACCCTCTGCATTGTCCACAAGGCCTTCTGGGGCCTGGGGCCTAAATACCTTCAACTCTCTCTTCCTAAATATCCTCCTCCCCGAGCCCTTCGCTCATCCGTCTTCAACTCCCTCAGGGTCAGCCGCTTCTCAAGGCAACGAGCTGGGGGTAGATCTTTCTCCGCGGCAGGGGCTTCCCTCTGGAACAGCCTTCCTGCCTCCCTGAAATTTGAGGAGAACCATCTCCGGTTCCGGAAGCACCTCAAAACCTTCCTCTTTGCTTCTGCTTTCTCTGTCCCTCTCCCCTGCTAAATTCTTCATTGAAATTGCACTGAATCTGCAACTGGCCCACTCTCACCGACCTCGGTCCTGGGCCCAGCCACTCTCCACTTGCACTGCCTCCCTGTCAACCCCTGCACTGCGGGACTGTCTCTGTATCTCTACAGCCCCCCCTTCCCAGCACTTGTCTGCACTTACCTTGCACTTGCCACCAGCTGGCCCTATTTATTTAAAATTTTTTTATTTTTTTATTCTACTTACTTGTACTGCACTTCCCCCATCCCCTTCCCCTTGCACTTTTCCCTTCGCCTACCCCTGCACTTGCGCGGTCTGAATGATACCTGGCCTAGTAGGATCGTTGTCTGTCTTCCCCTTGTTCCCCCCTCCCTGCCTCGTCGCGCCTTGAAACACCTGTGTATAGACGCATTACAAATGCCATATCATATCATATCATATCATATCATATCATATCATATCATATCATACCTAGCTTCCAGGCAGAGAATCCACATTTTCCACAACCACTACTAAAGCTACAGCAACTTCCAAGATGGCTACCACGATGCCAGAATGCATACCTGGCTCTCAGCCTGCCCTGGGCCTTCTAAAGCCTGATAGGGTGAAATGTGCATTTGAAGGAGCCAACCCCCTGCGCCGGAAGATGAAGCCGGCCCCCACCAAAGGCCAACACTCAAGGCCACTGTCTGATCCAGTCTATGCTGGTCTCATGTGGGACAGGTCCTCTTCCCCAACAGGTAGGCCCCAGGCAGACAATCAGAATTTTCCACATCCACTACTACAGCTACAGCAACTTCCAAAATGGCTGGCGCCATGCCCGAGTGCATACCTGGTTCTCAGGCAGAGATTCTGAATTTTCCACAAGCACTACTATAGCAACTTCCAAGATGGCTGCCGCCATGCCAGAATGCATACCTTGCTTCCAGGCTGCCCTGTGCCTGCTGCAGACTAATGGGACGAAATCTGCATTTGAAGGAGCCAATCCCCTGTGCCGGCAGCTGAAGCCGGCCCCCACCAAAGGCCAACACTCAAGGCCACTTTCTGATCCAGTCTTGTCACAGTCTCAAGGTGGTACAGGCCCCCTTCCCCAACAGAGAGACTCCCAGCAGCCCCAGGCAGAGAATCAGAATTTTCCACAACCACTACTACAGCTAAAGCAACTTCCAACATGGCTGCCGCCATGTCAGAGTGCATACCTGGCTCCCAGGCAGAGAATCTTAAGTTTCCACAACCACTACAACAGCAACTTCCAAGATGGCTGCCACCATGCGCAAGTGCATACCTGGCTCACAGGCTGCCCTGGACCTGCTACAGCCTGATAGGGTGAAATCTGCATTTGAAGGAGCCAAACCCCTGATCCGGATGGTAAAGCCGGCCCCCACCAAAGGCCAACACTCAAGGCCACTGTCTGATCCAGTCTCTGTCGGTCTCATGGTGGGACAGGCCCCCTTCCCCAACAGGGAGACCCCCAGCAGCCCCAGGCAGAGAATCAAAATTTTCCACAACCACTACTACAGCTACAACAACTTTCAAAATGGCTGCCGCCATGCCCGAGTGCATACCTGACTCCCAGGACCTGCTACAGCCTCATAGGTCAAAATCTGCATTTGAAGGAGCCAACCCCCTGCACTGGAAGGTGAAGCCGGGCCGCACCAAAGGCCAGCACTCAAGGCCACTGTCTGACCCGTCTCTGCCGGTCCCATTGTGGGACAGGTCCCCTTCCCCAACAAGGAGACCCCCAGCAGCCCCCACCCCCAGGCAGAGAATCTGAATTTTCCACAACCACTGCTACAGCTACAGCAACTTCCAAGATGGCTGCCACCATGCCCGAGTGCATACCTGTCTCCCAGGCTGCCCTGGGCCTGCTACAGCCTGATAGGGCGAAGTCCAGATTTGAAGGAGCCAAGCCCCTGTGCCGACAGGTGAAGCTGGCCCCCACCAAAGCCAAACACTCAAGGCCACTGTCTGATCCATTCTCTGCCAGTCTCATGGTGGGAACAGGGAGACTCCCAGCAGCCCCAGGCAGAGAATCTGAATTTTCCACAACCACTACTGCAGCTACAGCAACTTGCAAAATGGTTGCCGCCATGCCCAAGTGTATACCTGGCTCCCAGGCAGAGAATCCACATTTTCTACAAGCACTACTACAGCTACAGCAACTTCAAATATGGATGCCGCCATGCCCGAGTGCATACCTGAATCCCGGGCTGCCCTGGGTCTGTGAGAGCCTAATGGGACGAAATCTGCATTTGACGGATCCAACCCCCTGCGCCGGAAGGTGAAGCCGGCCCCACCAAAGGCCAAAACTCAAGGCCACTGTCTAATCCAGTCTCTGCCGGTCTCATTTTGGGAAAGATCCCCTTCCCCAACCGGGAGACCCCCTGCAGCACTGCTGCGCCAGGCAATCCAAATTTTCCACAACCATTACTACAGCTACAGAAACTTCCAAAATAGCTGCCGCCATGTCCGAGTGCATACCTGGCTCCCAGGCAGAGAATCCACATTTTCCACAACCACTATTGCAGCTACAGCAATTTACAAAATGGCTGCCCCCATGCCCGAGTGCATACCTGGCTCCCAGGTAGAGAATCTGAATTTTTCACATCCACTACTACAGCTACAGCAACTTCCCCAAGATGGCTGCCCCCATGCCCGAGTGCATACCTGGTTCCCAGGCTGCCCGGGGCATGTTTCAGGCTGATAGGGCGAAATATGATTTGAAGGAGTCAACCCCCTGTGCCGGAAGGTGAAGCGGCCCCCCACCAAAGGCCACATCTCAAGGCTGCAGTCTTATCTAGTCTCTTCCTGTTTTATGGTGGGACAGGCCCCCTTCCCCAACAGGGAGACCCCCAGCAGCCCAAGGCAGAGAATCCGAATTTTCCACAACCACTACTACAGCTACATCAACTTCCAAAATGGCTGCCGCACACCCAAGTGCATACCTGGCTCCCAGGCTGCCCTAGGCCTGCTACAGCCTGATGGGGCAAAATCTGCATTTGAAGGAGTCAACCCCATGCACCGGAAGGTGAAGCCGGGCCCCACCAATGGCCAACACTCAAGGCCACTGTCTGATCCAGTCTCGTGGTGGGACAGGCCCCCTTGCCCAACAGGGAGACCCCCAGCAGCCCCATGCAGAGAATCCAAATTTTCCACAACCACTACTACAGCTACAGCAACTTCCAACATGGCTGCCGCCATCCCCGAGTACATACCTGCTTCCCAGGCAGAGAATCCAAATTTTCCACAATCACTACTACAGCAACTTCCAAGATGGCTGCCACCATGCCCGAGTGCATACCCAACTCCCAGGCTGCCCTGGTCATACTATAGCCTGATAGGGCAAAATCCGCATTTGAAGGAGCCAACCCCCTGCGCCGGAAGGTGAAGCCGGCCCCCACCAAAGGCCAACACTCAAGGCCACTGTATGATCCAGTCAATGCCAGTCTCATGGTGGGACAGGTCCCCTACCCCAACAGGGAGACCCCCAGCAGCCCTGCAGCCCCAGACAGAGAATCCAAATTTTCCACAACCACTACTACAGCTACAGCAACTTCCAAAATGGCTGCCGCCATGCCCGAGTGCACACCTGGCTCCCAGGTAGATAATCAGAATTTTCCACAACCACTACTACAGCAACTTCCAAGATGGCTGCCGCCATGCCCAAGTGCATACCTGACTCTGAGGATTCCCTGGGCCTGCTACAGCCTGATGGGGCAAAATCTGCATTTGAAGGAGTCAACCCCCTGTCTCGGAAGGTGAAGCCGGCCCCCACTAATGGTCAACTCTCAAGGCCACTGTCTGATCCAGTCTCTGCCGGTCTCATCGTGGGACAGGCCCCCTTCCCCAATAGGGAGACTCCCAGCAACCCCAGGCAGAGAATCTGAATTTTCCACAACCACTACTACAGCAAAAGCAACTTCCAAAATCGCTGCCACCATGCCCGAGTGCAAAGTGTGCACTAATAGCGTAACTGTGTTAAAGTTGAATCTAGAAAGTGTGCCCTAATAGCGTCACTGTGTTAAAGTTGAACTTAGAAAGTGTGCACTAATAGCGTCACTGTGTTAAAGTTGAATCTAGAAAGTGTGCCCTAATAGCGTCACTTTGTTAAAGTTGAACTTAGAAAGTGTGCACTAATAGCGTCACTGGGTTAAAGTTGAATCTAGAAAGTGTGCCCCATTAGCATGACAGGGTTAAAGTTGAACTTAGAAAGTGTGCACTAATAGCGTCACTGTGTTAAAGTTGAACTTAGAAAGTGTGCACTAATAGCGTCACTGTGTTAAAGTTGATCTTAGAAAGTGTGCACTAATAGCGTCACTGGGTTAAAGTTGAATCTAGAAAGTGTGCCCCATTAGCATGACCGGTTTAAAGTTGAATCTAGACAGTGTACCTCATAGCGTCACTGTGTTAAAGTTGAATCTAGAAAGTGTGCCTAATAATATCACTGTGTTGAAGTTGAATCTAGAAAGTGTGCCCTAATAGCGTCACTGTGTTAAAGTTGAACTTAGAAGTGCGCCTAATATCCTCTCTGTGCAAAGTTGAATTTATAAGTGAGCTTAATGTCCGCTCTGTGCAAAGTGGAATTTAGAAGTGTGCATATTAACATACCCTGGTTGACTTAAGAAATGTGCCAATTACCGTGCCCTGGTTGACTTTAGAAATGTGCCTATTAACATGCCCTGGTTGACTCTAGAAGTGTGCATATTAACGTGCCCCAGTTGACTTTAGAATGTGTGCCTAATACCCTCTCTGTACAAAGTTGAATCTAGAAGTAGGCCTATTAGCGTGCCCTCATTGAATTTAGAAGTGTGCCTAATATTCTCCCTGTGCAAAGTTGAATTTAGAAGTGTGCCTATTAGTGTACCTTGGTTGAATTTAGAAGTATGCTTAATATCCTCTCTGTTCAGGGTTGAATTTAGAAGTGTGCCTATTATCTTCTTTGTGCAAAGTTGAATTTAGAAATGTGCCTGATAGCGTGCCCTGGTTGTACCTTGAAGTGTGCCTGACAGCGTGCCCTGGTTGCACTTAGAAGTCTGCCTATTAGCGTGCCTTGGCTGATTTTAGAGGTGTGCCTGGTGTCCTCTCAGTACAAAATTGATTCTAGAAGGGTATATAACAACACCACTCTAGTATAACGGAAATTGACTGTGTCGCTAATAACGTCACTGTGCCAAAGTCTAGAAAGTCTGCCCTATATCAAGTGAACGGGTGAAGTGGATGCACTATATCGAGTGAAGTATGTGGATGGAACGGCTGGAGTGTGTGGATGGAACGGGTTAAGTGTGTCGATAGAACGGGTGAAGTGTGTGGAATCAACGGGTGAAGTGTGTGGATGGAATGGGTGAAGTATGAGGATGGAACGGATGAGCTGATGTAGAATGGGTGAAGTGGGTGGAACTGGTGAAATAGTAGAACGGATGAAGTAGGTGAATGAACAGGTGATGAGCTTAGAACCGGCGAAGTGGGCGGAACTAGTGAAGTGGATGGAATGAGTGGAATGGGTGGAATGAGTTAAGTGAATGGAACGTGTGAAGATGACGTACGTGGATGATGATGCATGGACAAAGAATAACGTGGGTAGAACGAATGAAAGGAATTGTGCATAAAATGGTGGAGTGCATAAAATGCCTGAAGTGCATGGAACGGGTGGGAGTACATGGAACGGGTGGGAGTGCGTGGAACGGGTTGGAGTGCAAAGAATGGCATGATGTACATGGAATGGTTTGGAGGGCATGGAACGTCTCCAAGAGCAATGAAAGGAGCGGTCTGAGTGGTTGAAACGGTCGTAATGCATGGAAAAGTCGGAGTACATGGAATGGATGAAGTTCATGGAACTATTGGATTGGGCAAGATCTCAAGCACCTAAAGTAAACCACCATATTCACATCTTCATGCTTACTCTCTTCTTAACATAACAACTCAAATAGAACACAGCGATACTATGACACCATTCGGTATAGCTGTTCTCATACCAACATCTGCCTCATACTCCCCATCACTCTACCTAAACACTGCTGGTTACACACCCCCCAGACAGGCGTTCTCCTCAGGCCTAACACAGCCACAATCGGTTTGGATAAATCCTGCCAGAACGAACACATACTCCTGCCCTCTCAACCACCACATATACCGCTAAGAAGCAGCTATTACATGAACGCCACACCAGCTGCACACATATCCGGTGCGCACATGCACCTTTGACTCTCTCTATTCTCTCTACTGACTTGAACTTTGGTTGCCAAGGGCGTTCAACCTACCAGCACCTTCAGACCAGACCAATGGTACATAAGGTGCTATATAAATGCAAAGTAACATAACAGTAACATAAAGTGTAAGTACCCCTTGGAGGGAATAACCCCCAGTCTGATTTGCAAATGTAATACTCAAATGAGTGACTCTTTAGCTCTAATACATTTAGTTTCCTTTTTAGAACTGCATGATCAGGAAGGGCTCATTTCTAGACCCAAATACCGCTAGTTACCCACCCTTTCCAAAACCCCAAGACTGTTGTTAAATATCGGGCATTTTATTACTTTAGTTGCAACAACCATGACCTTTGTTTTTTCCATATTTATGACCATGTCGTTCACCACTGTCTACTTAACCAGTTTCTCAAACATTACCTTTGCTCCACTGAGTGTAAAATTAAACAAAACAATATCATCAGCGTACAGCATACATTATATAGTATGACCCCCACTTGGGACAATAACCAATGGTATGGTTGACTGTAAGTGGCCAGTCCACTGTATATGTGCTGTACAACACGGGCACCAGTGTACATCCCTGTTTGACTCCCACATTAGTGTGCACTAGAGATGTCAACCCACGCCTATCATCAAACCTTAACTGCACCATTGTATTGTAATGTAAACCTTTAAGAATGCTCAACAGCCAAACAGGGCATCCCCTTAGCTCCATCATAAGCCACAACCTCTCCTGGCAAACCCAGTTGAAGGGCGCCCAAAAATCCAACAAAATGGGGTACAGGGTGGCCACCCCAGAGCGGAAGCCTCCCTATAGAGCATGTCCATAAGACCTATATTATTGGATGTAAATACACCCTGTTCGAAACTCAGTCTGAGCATAGTTCAATATATTTGCTTCCTCAATCCATCGCTGAAGAGCATCTAATACGAAAGATGCAAATAATTTCCCAGTGGAGTCCAAGAGGGAGTGTAACCTGTAATTTGCAGGCAAACTACGATCCCCCATTTTTATAAACAGTCACCTAAATCACCTGCTGCCATGAAGATGGAATAATCTGGTTACAAACTCTATCAAAATCTTCAGCAATAATGCCCACTTCTTGGGGTTTTGTTTGAGGACACATTGACAAGACCATTCGGACCTGGCTCCCTAGAATTCTTCAATTACATTGTTTTGTTTTAGATTTTAACCTCACAGATATCCAGATGCCAACCCTCACGTAGGTACTGGGAGGCAAAGTCAATTTACTTATTACATTTGCCCCCTTTATAAACTCAAGCCATTTCATTCCTTGGATCGGGTGAAGGGCTTTCTCCCTATTTCACCTTTCCTCAGAATCTTAATCATGTCTTGCCATTGTCTGTTTTTATCGAATATTTCCATCGTTTTTGCCATCCTCTGTATCTATTATTTATTTACCTTGTCATTATTCATTTCTTTCCCTTAGTGTTTGGAAACACAGACACCATTCTAATTTCCTTCCGCATAATGCGCTTGGCGTCCCTGATAACCCTATCATATTCATTATTAGTTTCATCACTAATTGTGGCACTCCTGTTAGGAAATGTACCATTCATATTCGCCAGGGTCTTAAGCCACATTTCAAACTCATTGCCACTTAATATCCGGTAAGGCTCTATCTCTGAAGTGTCTAAATGTATTGTCCCGGGACACCCTCCTCTGTTCTACCATTTAACATTCTAAGGTCCCATTGTCTAAAGTAGCTGACCAATCTTTTCCCTTTAATTTTACCACTCCCATGGAGCATTACACTACTGGGGTTGACATGGCAATAGTTTGGACACAACTGAGGATCACTGCACCTTGCAGTTAAATCACCTCCCAATAATACCAACCCATTGTCTCCGTACTGAATAGAGTTTTCTGTCAATTGCTCCTCCAACCTTTGGAGGAATACTACAGTGGATTTTATACTGGGAGGTAAGTATACATTAATTATCAACATCCTATCACTGTCGTTACTAGTAGAGGCCCTTATTTTCATCCCTTGTACATAGCCCCCATCTGATGGTTTCCAATCTAAGCAGTAGATTAATCGTTGGCTAGTTCCAATACTCAAACCTCCAAAAGGTCTCCCTTTGGGGCCTTTAGTAGCCAACAATTGATAGAGGTGGTACCCCTCTATATAAACTACACTATCGAGGCACGTTTCTTGTAACATTAACACATTGTAGCCCATTAATAGGTGCAAAGATCCCGCTTTCTGCAAAAGGTGCCTTTGACCCTATGTGTTCCAACTAACAACTTTAATCAGTCAATTACCAATTATCTGAGAGTTTTGGTGAGCGTAGCTAAGCCCACAGGGGACAAAATATATCCCCTCTCGTCCCCAGACCTATATGTAGTCTTGAATCACCAATATTTTACCTTGAGTCAGTCCCAAGGACCCACTCTCCCATACTCCCCATGTTCCAGTTCTACTGTGCACCTTGGGCTCACCCAGGTTACCTCTTGCTTCTGGACCCAGTTTCTGTCCGCACACCCACAATTTCAACCCCATACAGTCGAGAGCATCAACCTTAGCACACAGTAGCGCTGCCACCAGAGGACTAACAAATCGTAACAACACCCAATTAGTGGTGCTGTCCCACTTTGGCAGCACCAGCTCGGCTATGGCCGCAGATGTAATTGTGGGCAGCCACGGAACTTTAGCCCATAAACACAACAAAGTTGACCTAATCAGGAAAGGGCTATCTGCAGTGGTGTGTTTTTCTTCTAATTTAACCAAACAACCTGGCCTAATCATACCAACACCATTGTTAGGACAATTAAAAGTCACTTTTGGGCCAGCCTTCACCGCATTATCATTATTTATCACAGTTAATTCATCATTCTCGATAGCCCAATCTTGTGCAAACATAACTCTAGATAATACCCTCTCCTTGCCAGCACAGTCACTCATTGTCTTCACACAACCATTTCCTGCCCCAAGGTCACATACTAGTTTATAAATATTGCAACCTTTATCCTAAGACGTCATGTTACTTTGTTGGGACAGCACCCCAGCATTTCTGCTATAATCAATCCATTTGGGCTTGGGCAGGGCCCACCTGTCCATGGGACCCTGCAGTATGACTGATCTTTTGGTCCCATCTATCAGTGTATTTGTATCCATTTTCGCTTTAGTGGTTATCTCCAAACCACATCCCCTGTGCGTCTTCAGGTTCATCAAATAATCACTGCTAGGTGTAGTAGCATTTGGAGGGACTTTGCACATCGCTATATCCTTAAACCTTATTGTACTTAGGCTTTTGTTAGAGTTTAAAGGAGCTGATATTTCCATTAGAGAAATTTCCATGCAAAGAGCGTCTCATGCAACTTCTTCATTTTCTGCCACTAAATTGACCGAATCTTGCATCTGCCATGTATTTGCTGTCTCGTCCAAGGATGTGTCTCTCCTGCCCGTTGTTTAGTTTCCCGACCATGCCCTTAGTTTGAGTGTCCAATTTTGGGCTATCATTGTTTAAATTAGCCACCCCATTTTGCTTCAGATCAGGAGGCTGTATCGTAGCAAGCTTCGTACATATGTTCAAAACTGCCTCCTGTTTTGCTGCAATGGCTTTCAATTCCAAGTCAAAACCGTCAATTTTTCGTACTGGCTCTCCCCATTCAGGTGTTATCCTTACGTTGACAAACTCCACCGTACCCCTTGCATCAGAGTCTTGTAGCAAATGATCAAAATTACCCAATGAATCAGCGCCACCTATTTGATTGGTAACCCCAATAGTGTTCCACTGCAGTGTTGTACATAGGTTTAGTAGAGAACCATTATTATCCAATGAATGGGTAATCCCAATGAAGTGGGCAAACATTCTTACTTGTGCACGGATATAATTCAGCCAGCTGACTCCTTGCCTCACTCAACACATACTGTGCTGACGGTAGTCCAGAGCAGGAGAAGGTATACACTTCTTTGTGCAGATTATCAAAAGCTCGCTCTTTATTTTGACATGAGAAAAAAGACCATTATGCTTGTTTGGGTGGATTGCACATCCTTCTTCCCCCTTTTTTCGCTTGGGTAAGTCTTTATTATCTTATGGGATTGTTCCGGTCTACACAGGTGTTTACCATTAAGCACCATTTCACTGCGTAGTCCAGCCCGTTCTTTAACCTTGGATTTCATAGTAACAGGCATGGTTAACACGATGTAAAATCTTCAACCGGCCACCTGGACCTTCATATAAATTACAACCACCAGCCACTACAATCGGACCAGGCCGCTCGTATACAAGCAGCCACCTAATGAAGTTAAATCAAATACTAGTGGAGCTATCCTTTAAACGCATTTATTATTCATTCCATCAATGCGAACAATACATTTCAGCTCTGCGATCCAGTCCGCTGAGATATATCTGTGTTGTGTAACTCAAGCTGCTTGTGACCAAATTTACACAGAGTAGCAAGATGTATCTACTCACCAAACCTCTACAGAAAGGGTTCTGTTCTCCGCATTGTGCAAAACTAGTGTAGCGTGACAGTGCAGCGCACCCTGCACAATGTCACAAGGTCACTCAGCCACATTCCGCCGTGGCTCTGCCGGTGTAATGGAGTTTTAATCGCATAACTCAGGGTCCTGGACACTGCACCATAACCACTATAGAGAGACTCAAGGCTTCTCTCCAGGCTGCAAGGCCACTCAGCCACACTGCGCCCATATTATGCCAGTGTTTTTGATCGCGTGTGTTCAAATTCGATCCATCATCTTTGGGTAAGGTTCCCCTTCTATTTTGATTCTCAAATATTACCTCCATCAATCAGATAGAAACTGACTGTTGTTAAATGATGATCTAACAATCGCTAAATAAAAAAACATACTCTTTTGTAACCTTGACTAATTAAAACTCCATGATTTGCTCTCCCTAAAGTATATTCAAGCTTCATTCTCCCATGTTCGCCACATTGACTGCTGTGTGTACGCTCATGTTGGGCACTATTTTGGAATCGCCAGATAATGTGATGAAACAGAAAACAGACTGATCATTGATTTTAATTAGAGCTAGAATGATCACGTTGAGTGCCATCTCAAACTGATACACTCAAGAACTGAACTCAACAAACGAAAAATCAGAAAAAAAGAAAGGAATTGTTGAAAATCATGCAGCCCATAGGACCTCACACTGCTTAAGAAACTCTGTGCTACCTGCAGGTGACTGATCAACACTGCCAAGGCCAACTACTACCAAAATACCATAGCCTAGCCAATGTCAAAAATAAAAGCAGAGCCCTCTTCAAAGCCATCAAGCACTGCATCAACCCTCTGCCCGACCCACCCTTAGCACACTCCATTGAAAAATCTACCGCCCTCAACTATTTCTTCATCAACAAGATCAACATGAACAGCAAACACATATACACCAATACCACAACTGAATGCACACTGCAGATCCCATCTTGAAAATTCACAACTATCTGGACAACCCTCAAGACACTAACCACAGAAGACCTCAGCGCCACCTAAGCATCCGTCAAGGCATATGCGGATGACATCCTCCCAGCCTCCTTACTGTAAACCCTTCTGAATAAAGCACTCCTCCTTACCTCACAATCACCAACAGCTCCCTAACACAAGGCACCTTCCCCTCGACCCTCAAGACCTGATAAACCCTCCAGTTTCTTAGAAAACCAACACTGCACCCTGACAATCTCAGGAACTACCACTGCATTACCCATCTTCCCTTTCTAGATAAGATCCTTGAGAACCCAGTAGCCAGACAACTCCTCCAACACATCGAAGCCAATAACATCCTTCAGTCTTACCAATTTGGCTTAAGACCCAGAAACAGCACAGAAACGACTACCATGAAAGTGATTGACAATGAGCTTAAAATCCTCCATGATGGCCATCCTTGCCCCGTAGTTCTCCTTGACCTCTCAGCAGCATTTGACACAGTAGACCACCAGACACTCAACAGCAATCTACATCGCTGCATGGGGATCAGCAAGATAGTCCTCAGCAGGTTAAAATCCTACCTTCCGAATCACCAATAGTCAACAGTTTGACAAATTAATTTGTCCAGGTCAACAACTCTACCCATCACCTGTCGAGTCCGCAAGGATCTGTCCTGTCCTACTTGATCTTCAATCTTTACATGCAAAAGGTTTTGAACCCTCCTCTCTTCACACAACCTCCACATTCATCAATACAAAGATGATACGCAACTCTTCCTCAAGATATCCTCCATTGAAGACATGCACAGGCTCAAGACCTACCTGACATTGATCCATTCCTGCATGTCAAGTGCTTACCTTAAGCTCAAACCCTCCTAGACTGAAATTCAAAGTGCTGACCAGCAACACTGACCACCCTGACATCCAAACCTGGCTCTCTGCTATGAACTTCACAGGATTAACACAACAGATGGCCCACTGTGCCAATTCCCTTGGGTTCAGCATTGATAGACACCACAAGTTCAAACAGCACATAGCAAAGAGTAAACAAACTGCCTTTTACCAACTTCATCTCATGTGGAAAACCAAGTCTTTCATCCCAGAAAACAACTTCAGATCTGCTGTCCAAGCTTTGGACCTCTCCCAACCGGATGGTGGTAATGCTCTCTTGGCTGGCCTTTCTGGCAACTATCCTGACACTCCTGAAATGTGTCCTGCATGCTGCAGCAAGACTTATAAAAGGACTCCACAAATTCAACCACATCACCCCAACCCTCATTGAACTGCACTGGCTCCGACTGCAAGGCAATATCATCTTCAAATCCTGTTGCATCATCTTCAAAGCTACCTTAATGAGAAACTAAGCATCTCCTGAGGCCTGCAATCCACTAGAAGTAAGGAAATGTACAGACTCAAATTACGACGCTGCAGGAAGGAAAGAACCAGAAGATAGACCTTCTCTGTCTGCCGTGCATGACTCTGGAACCTCCTCCCCATCAATATCAGACATGCCCCATCACTTCTACAGTTCAGGAAAGAGTTCAAGACCTTCCTCTTCAAGGAATGGTGCCTCCTTAACACCTAAGTCCTCACACGTGGCACTCCCCACCCTACCTGAGACTCTGTGATCTTCTCCCCAGTTTCCTCCCGCCATGCTGCCAATTACCCACCCTCCCCTGTTAGCTCCTCACTCCTTTTTCGCTACTTCCCTCACTGTGTTCTTCCCCCTATGATTGTAAAGCACTCTGGATCTACCCAAAGCTAGTTCTAATCTCAATAAATACCCTAATAATAATAAAAAACTGTTTATAAGCACCTGAAGTCAGCATACCCTGAAACTGTCTTGTTATATGGACTCAATTAGCATTTGATGAAACTAACAGTACCATTTTGTTTTAATATAAACACATCTCTTTTCACATTGACTGAACAGATCAGATTCAACCATCTCCTTTTGTTAATTTGCCCAGATACCTGCGGGTGAGGCGTGCATTATAAATAATAAACAAATACAAAAACAAATACAAATGTATAGCATTTTTCTTTATCCCTCACTTAGCAACAATCAACACCTTAATATTGCTCCTAATAAGTATTGCCAATCTCCCCCTTCTTTGCTCCAGATGAAGAAAAGTACTACATAGGGAACTTTCTGGGATACAGCCTGGAGTATTCCTTGGGTACCAGATGAGTCTACTGGAGGAGTATGATCTCTATCCCTGAAGCTTTGACATCACACTCCTTTTTTAGTTGGGGAATTTAAACCTTGAACATTCCAAGTACCCAAACTCAGTGAACTCTCCATGCGAAAAACACTTAAGTAATAACAAATGTGAAGAAATACCATTTTAAAAGTGACGTGGATAAAACCGCACCTTAGATCACCCTTCAAATGTTATAATTGTATAAGAAGAGTACACCTATTGTATATGAAGAGCTGGCCTCTCACGTGTCTTCTTTCTTATCTAACCATTCCCACTCACTTTCTCTTCCCTGCTTCCGCTCTTCTCCTTTTGAACTTGCCTGTTGTGTCCCCCAAGGCTCTGCTATTTATCGTGTCCTGTTCAATGCCTATCTCTAGCCTCTTATTGGTCCCATCGCATTCCACAGCTTCTCTTGCTATGCCAATGCCGATGACACACAGATCCAGGTTCACCTGGATTTGGCTATACCAGAGACTGCTGTCAGGCTTAGGACATGCTTGGAGACTGTGGGTGAGTGGATGTCATCCAATTGGCTGAAACTGAAGGGAGATAAAATAGAGATTCTGTTGGTGGATTATTCTCAGGCAGCTACTCTCTGATCACAGCTTTTCTGTCCCTCTTCATTGGGTCCTTGTGCCACCGTAGTTCCTAGGGTAAAGGATCTGGGGGTAAACATCTCCTCTTCTTTATCAATGGCTGCCCCGGTCAGTGCTATCTGTCAGTCAGGGAATTTTAAACTAAAGATACTGGCCAAGGAACACTCAAAATGTTGCCTTTTCGTTGTCGGGCACTGGAGGTCTCCTCCATAGTGCTGTCCTCATTAGACTACTGCAATGCATTGTTACTAGCAGAGCCTGCCTATCTGATCCGTCACCTAAATGTTTTACAAAATTCCACGGCTTGAGGGGTCATGTCCACTCCCCGGTGTCTCCATAATTCGCGGTTCTACAAAGTCTTCATTTGCTACCAGTTGCGAAACGAGTGGAGTTCAAACCACTCTACCTGGTTTTTCATGCCCTGCATGGGACAGGGGCACTTTTTTTGCAGGCTACGTTTCAGTTGTATGTGCTTTGCCGGCCCCTTTGCTCAGCAGAAGTCTTTTGGTTGGAAGTCCCCTGCTTTAGGCTGTCTCGAGTGGGTGCGGAGCTCCATTCCACTTGCACTTCGGAGGATGGACGATTATGTGTCTTTCAGGTGATCCCTGAAGACATCTTTAATTTAGCTCCCTCTTATTGTTTGCTTACGTAGAGCCAAGACGCCCTTGGGCAATGTCGTGCTTTATAAGTGTACCAATAAATAAATAAATAAATATGACATCTGTTTGCGCAGCAATAAGGACATTGCTACTTTACATGGACTTTACATGGACATATGATTAGCTGTGTTAAAAAAGCAATGTCTTGAGTTAATCTATAACCTTGGTTAAATGGTTTCCTCAAATGGTCATGGTATTTAATATGTACACAAGATAGGTGAGTGCTTCCATGGAATTTACCAATTTTGATAGGAGGAGAAAACCCCACCTAACCCAGGGTAAATTACTTGGTACTTGTGCCACCAATTTGCTGAAACCATTGTTCCAGAAGAGAAAGAGAGGGGATGTGGGTTCTGAACTGAGTATATCGGGTTGGCATAGCAATGGGCAATGCCATGGCATGAAACTGCCAAATCTCTAAACTATCTTTTTCCAAACTCCTCCACCTTACTACCCAATGAGAAGTTCCCTAACAATATTTGCCCCAATCAGCAGCTTTGTAAGAAGTGAGTTGGTTGTCTGGCTTTCCATTTTCCAGTTGTGCAGTGAATCCATTTTTTGGCTATTTTTCCAGGGCCAGTTGGGCTACCTCTAAGAGCAGACATTTTGAGGCTGACTTTCAACAAACACCCACCAAACCAATACCAACTCTCTCAACCTCACTCTCTCTACTCCACCCAACCTAATGCACCCTCCCTCACTACCACACCCCTCTCTCTATTCCCACCCACCTCTATCCCACTCTCTCTACCCGCGCCCACCCACACCACCCACATGAGTTGGTTGGGTTTTGTTTGGGATATTTTTGACTACTTTTTACAAGTCCTCACAAGGCTGCTTTGTTCCTCATGTTTTAGTCACCATCCGAATTCTATCAACCACCCATGCCAATCCCACTCATTCTAACCATATCCACTCACTCACCCACCCAGACCCACCCTAGCCCCAAAATCCCTAGCCACAACCACCCACCCATTCACCACCTTCTGTACCCCACTGAAATATCCTACCACACCATCTCTACCCTCACTCACCCAAACTACTACCACCCGCTCTACACCAATCTACTGTACCCCCACTCTCCCATCCCCCAAACACCCAACCCCAATCCACTGTCTCTAACCGACCCCCACTGTCTCTACCCCACACCCACCCAACCCACACCCCACCTCTACCTCCACTGACCCTACCCCTGCTATCTCTACCCCCACCTAACCAACCCCACCCTCTCTACCTCCACCCATCCACCTTACTCCCACCCACCCTACCCCCAACATCTCTACACCAATCCACCCACACTGCCCCTGTTCTCTCTACACCCAACCACCCACCCTGCCCCTGCTCTCTCTTCCTCACCCTACCCCCACTCTCTCTACCGACACTACCCACTGACCCCACTGCTGCTTTCTCAAACCACAATCACCCACCCTAACCCCAATCGCTCTCACTGCACCCACCAACCCCACACCCAGTCTCTTTAATCCCACCCAACTAGTCTACCTACCCCCACCCACCTTAAGCTCACTGTCTCTACCACCAACCACTCACCCTAACCCCAATCTCTCTACTGCCAGCTATACACTTACTCCCACTCTCTCTACCCCCTCCCACACACCCTACTCCCACTATCCCTAAGCCCACCCAGCCAAGCCGACCACCACTCTCTCTAACCCAGTCTCTCTAACCCACCCCCCCTAACTTCCTCTGTCTACCCCCACCCTGCCCCTACTCTCTCTACCCCCACCCTACCTCCGCTCTCTCGTCAGGAACCAACCTACCATATCACTGCACTCTCTACACACAACCACCCCCTTACCCCTGCTACCGCTACCCTGCCCCAACTCTGTCTCAATTTACCACCACCCACCCTAACCCCATCCTTTCTACACCCACCTAGCCACACTACCCCCGCTGTCACTACCCCACTCACCCTATCCCCACTCCCTCTAACCCCACCCACCCTACCCCCACTTTCTCTAGCCCCACCCACCCTACTGCACTCTCTCTACCCCCACCCATCCTAACCCCACACTCTCTGCCACCACCCTCCCAATATACTCTGACTCTCTCTACCACCTTTCTACCCTACCCCACTCTCCCTATCCCCACCCACCCTACCCCCACACTCTCTAACTCCACCCTATGCACAGACTTTCTACCCCACCCACAGTACCCCCACTGTCTACTGCCACCCACCCAACCAACCTCTCTCTAACCACCGACCCTACCACCACTCTCTGTACCCCTCCCGCACAATTCCCACTCTCCCTACCCATATCCCCACTCTCTCTGCCCCATCCCACCATACCCCCAATCTCTCTGCCCCCACACACCAACCCTACCCCTGTCTCTCTACCCCACATACCCACCCTACACCCCATTTTTTCTACCCACAGCGACCCAACCACCCACCCATACTACCTCCTGTCTCTGACCTCAGACCTTACCTCCACTCGCTCTACCCCCACCAACCCACCCCACCCCCTCTCTCTACCTCGTACCACACACTCTACCAACACTCTAATCAAAAACTGCTATCCCCGCTCTCTCTACCCCCAAAACCAAACCCACTCTCTTTACCCTCACCCACCCCACCCCCACTCTATCTACCCGCACCCACCTCCCTCTACCCCCACCCACCCAACTCCCTCTACATGTTCTCTGAAATGCAATTGCCAATGTCAATGATTAGCACGCCACCCTTCTTGTTTAGATAAGTCAATTTTCCCTCATCCTTGTCGTTCAAATACACATTATGCAGCCGTATTTGTGCAAACGCAGTGTCTATACACAATAGCTACATAATATAAAATATATCATGCTGTGCTGTAAACCTTGTGTCACTTACTTAATGTTTGATATAAACAGCGCTTTGTCACAATGTCAACATTTTTGTGTAGTTTCCGTCCGGATTTTATCTCCCATAGAAAGATCTCTGTGATGCTATTGTAGGCTTTGATGGAGGACATAGGGCATTCAAAATTCACAAATTAATGTGCATCACAAATTTAATGTGCATTAGCTCTCAATTTTGAATTATTTGGATTACTGATTGGTTGTCATTTTACAGAAGATCATTAGGGATTTACAGTCAATGTCAATATTCCAAAAATATCGCTTTTATATTAATGGTAAGAATAATGGGTGTTAACTTTTAGAAACTGTAAATGAGCACCATGATCTTAACAGCGCAGAATCTACTGCACTGCATTCTATTATAGTAACACCAGGGCATTGCACATTACATTTCCTGTGCCAGTGAAATATTGTTGGAATCCATTTTTGCAAAAGTGCAAATATTTCACTCCCATGGCGCAAAGTTTCTGTAAAACAGGCTCAAGTAATGCATAATCGGCGTTACGTTACAGTATACACGAAAATGTAGTCTGGAAATCTGTTATCCAGACAGAAAGCACATCCGGTTTTCTAAATAAAGCAAAAAAGCACGCAGCGATCTTGCAAGACAGAGCAAACATACAGTTTTGGTTGCGTTAATGTTGAATACCCTGCCTGCTTTGGCTAGCGCATCTTATCATTTGCACCAAGAAATGAGGCAACCTATTCAGAAGGGTATTATAACGATCGCATCACAGACATTCAAATGCCTTTTTTAACCATTTTAAGAAATTAAAGACATTCCCCTGTGCCTGATTTGAGCAGGAGCAGAGGGGTGCACATTGCATGACATGGTCAATCTTGACCCGGTCATGCTTTTTTTGGTTTTGGTGCTTAATCGCTAAACTTTGGTACCGTAAATGTTTTTTTTAAAAAGGAAAAATGAGAGTTTGAGAGCAGGGTATGGCATTGGCATGGCAACTTGCCGATGCTTGGCTATGAAATGGCCGAAGCACCAGCCTGGCCTTCACCGTCTCACTCACGTCAGCCGGCCTGCTGCTGTTGCTGTTGAGCTGTGTGTGCTACCAAAGTAGGACCAAAATGGCTGCACTTAACTGGATGCCTGTTAACTTTTCATGTGTATGCACCAATGATTTCTGCCACTTAAACTGCTGTCGGACTAAGTTTGAAGTCCTCTGCAGAGTGATCTGTTTTCTAGCCAAAGCTGTTTGCAGCCTGGCACTGCTGTTGGCATCACAAGCTCATACTTGCGAGCCTGGCTTCCTCATTCAAATCCCAGGTAAGGCTAGAGCTCAGAGGGCGTGCACTCATCCAACAACCCTCTCCAGTCTCAGGCTGGTTGTTTAATAGCTTAAACAGGTCCCCCTTTAACATGGCCCACTTTCCCATCCTCTACTTTGTGCGACCCACCCGGCAGCCCCTCCACCACTCCCCTTTCTGTACCTCGAGGTCAGCACCTCTTTCTACCTACCCAACCCTCCCACCAATGGTTCCTACCCGCTGCTCAGTTTTATTTGTTGCCGACTGGGAGTGGAGCACCCCCCAGCATGTTGCTTCACGCTCTGTTGCCGGTGGGCTGGGGCACTCGATTCAGGGATTCATAATTTTGAGATTAGATCCTTTGCTGCTCAACGGGGGTCGTGTCATGGAGTGCTATGATATGATATGATATGATATGGCATTTGTAACGTGCCTATACACAAGTGTTTGAAGGCACGACGAGGCAGGGAGGGGGGAACAAGGGGAAGACAGACAACGATCCTACTAGGCCAGGTGTCATTCAGATCGTGCAAGTGCAGGGGTAGGAGGAAGGGAGAAAGTGCAAGGGGAGGGGGAGGGGGGAAGTGCAGTACAAAGTAAGTAGAATAAAAAATGCATTTGGCGAGGAGGATCGAGGATTTTTCAGAAGAGGATTGAATGTTGGAGTACACAGTAGCTGAGAGCAAGCCCACACCATGACAGTATACTGCCCTGTCTGACGGTAAAACCAAGCTGTGCCTTATCATATTACAAGTAAACAGTTACTTGAGTACTAGCTGGGGATGTCAATAAAGTGCTGTTAGGACGTTTCAGCACAAAACTCTTAGAAGTTAAATGATGTTTCAGCCTGCCTACAACTTCCAAAACTGGCTGGTTTGTTGCAGAGCATTGCATATAAAACAATAGGGTCAGTAACGCGTCACAGGATTATTTCCTCGGTGGCAATGAGTTTCCCCACCTGAGGCTGACAGACTCGACTATGCACATCATAGGGCGTGAGCTCAGAATGAGGCTGCTAATGACTACATTGGTTTTTAGTTGAAAAGAACATCCTAATGCATAACCTTATATTAACCATAACTTTATATTAACGTAACGGGTCTAGACCAGAATTTTTAATTCATGACCAAAATGCCTGAGTAACATGTTATGGAAAATGGCTACCTCTAAACTGCTCACAGGTACATAAAAGAATAAATGCCACAGAGGACAGACTCAGTCAATTTACGCATATCACCACAATATTGTCCACAGCCACAGGTATAAGCTGCAGCGAGAACCCTGACTTTCATCCAAGATATGAGATAAAATGGGTGCCCCTGATTCGGAGGTTAACGCCTGCTATTAGGGCAGTCTTGACCCATGCCGAGGTGCTAATGAAGCTGGGTCTTGTCGCCCTCCTGATACCTGTTACATGGAGGTGGCACGGGTCATATGAAGGCCAGTTGCATTGGCGTAAATACACATTATGGACCTTACCACTTGAGGGGATACCAGGTTTTTATATAGCACTTCATGAGGGACCCTGGGGGCTTCTGTGCATGACACAGAAGAATCTCACAAAACCCTGTGCATTCCTGTAGAAAAGGTGTCCAAACAGCAGGGATGCCGCTAATGTACTCAGTGCTAAGGAATGCTTATGAGAGAGAAGGCAATGGAATTGAGTAACTTCGGTTTCTTAGATGAAGACCGTACACAAAAGGCGTGAATTGCTTTACATTACGCATGTTTCTAGAGTTACATATCTGCGCGTACATTTACTTTAAGCGTGCTGACGAGATATCTCAACGGTTGAACACTCCTTTTGCAGAGACCTGCTTGATCTGCCGGTCACAGGTTCAAAACCAGGCTAGGTCAACTCACAACTTCATCCTTCAGATGGTTGATAATAGTAATATATGAAACGTGTAAAGAACTTCATAAAAACGAATTATTTGTCGCCTTAGCATACATCATATGTATGACAAATTGCAACATCTAAAACGTCTCCAAAGTTAGATATCCACCTTGAAGTTACTTTTCATTATTGATGTCTCCAAGGTAACAAAGCAACACGCAGGGTGCGGGTGCCTGCTGCATGCGGCCGCCTATGGTCAATTCTACAGGTCAGACCGGGTGGGTGTGTTGAGGGCGTGTTGTCTAGGGCTTGTCTTGGTCTAGTGACGTGTTTTACAGTCTTGCTTGGTGGGGTGGCCAGGGGTGCATCGACCCCTGGCTAAGCTACTGCGAGGCTCAGGAGTGAATTATCTCAATGGGACTTCAGCACGTTTAGGATGCAAGTTTGTGCCACCAGCAGGTAGGAGGCCGACACCACTTGGTGTCCAGTCTAGGGATGGGCATGGGTAACAGTTGCATAAGTGGCTATGTCAGGTGGGGGGGCTTCATTTGGAATTAGTAATTGAGTGTGAAGGCATCCCATTTTCTCAAGGCTAGGGGTTTGTGCAGACCCAAGCTGTCGGTGCGGCGCTGGAGCAGAGAAGGCGGCATACACAAAAAGGTTGCCATGGAGGTTGGGAAGGGGCTGAGAGTCGGGGGTTAGTGGAAGGTGGTAAGGCCATATAAAAGAACAGCATAGAGTAAGGAAAACCCATCCTATATTACATCCCGGTGCATTGCCTCATGCTTAACCGCGCTTCTGAGGCCACACTTCTATGAAACGATCATCTAAATCATGCATGGAAGGAACGAAATGTGTTTTAGAGGCAGAGCACTGCCGAGCACTGCGCCTTATCTTGCTTTCGCTAAAATAGCTGTACTGTTCTACGTTCTTAAAACTATGCATATTTCTCTTGGGTCCTTCTAGGGCGGTCTACTGGGAAACGGTCTACTGGGCCAGTATCTGGAGGGAAGTAATTATGGGGGGTCTCTGTTTCCTTCGAGGAATGCTTTGATTGGTGGCATTTAATATATCGGGAAGAGTGATGGATTTCTGTGGGAAGGGGTTCGGCAATATGCGTGGGGTCAATTGGGCGGAATTTCATGAGCATGGAAGAACACGACCCCTCGCATGAAGGTAGGGGGATGGTCGATCTTGCAGGCTTGGGAGCACTTTTATTGTACCACGCACACTGTGCAAGGTGGATGCATCCCGGCGGTGCAGGGGTATAAATCTGTGATATGATATGATATGATATGGCATTTATAACGCGCCTATACACAAGTGTTTCAAGGCGCAACGAGGCAAGGGAGGGGGAACAGAGGGAAGACAAAGACAATGATCTTACTAGGCCAGGTGACATTGAGATCGCACAAGTGTAGGGAAGGGTGGAAAGGGAAAAGTGCAGGAGGGAAGGGGGGAGGGAGCAGTGTAATACATAGGATCAACAGTAACAAAAATAAATAAGATAAATAAAACAGTAGGTAAAAAGTGCGGCTGGCTTGTGACAAGTGCAGGGGTAAGCGCAGACATCAAGTGTCAATAGCTGGTAAGTGACTGTAGGGATACAGAAACAGCCCCCAAGTGCAGGGGTTGCCCAGGAGGCAGTTCAGATGTGCAAATGGTGGGGGAGAGGGCATAGGCCTGAGATCAGAGGGAAGCCAGGTGACCAGTGCAGTTTCAGTTAGGAGTTTAGCAGGGGAGAGGAGGAAAGAAAGCAGAAGCAAAGAGGAAGATCTTGAGGTGCTTACAGAACCGGAGATGGTTCTCCTCAAGCTTCAGGGAGGCAGGGAGGCTGTTCCAGAGGGAAGCCCCAACCAAAGAAAGAGATCTACCACCAACTCATTGTTTGGAAAAGCGACTGACCCTGAGGGAGTTGGAGGTGGATGACGAAGAGTTCGAGAAGGAATGTTAGAGAAGATAGAGTTGAAGGTATTGAGGCCCCAAGGCCCAGAAGGCCTTGTGGACAAGGCAGAGGGTTTTGAACTTAATTCTCGCAGCCACTGGGAGCCAGTGCAGAGATTTCAGTCCTGGAGAGATACGAACCCTGGCCTTGAGGCCAAGGACAAGTCTTGCAGTCCTGTTCCGTATGACTATGCTTATACCATATAGAGCTAATACCACCCTGGGACCCATTTAAAATCTACACACTTTCTACAACTAGGCCAGTACCACGAGTTCCACCTGCTGTATGTAAAATGAAATCTACAATTTTGCATCAATTCACAGGGGAATTCAAAATATAACTTTGGTCAGTGATCCAATACTTGATAACAGGTCAGTGTGAATGGGGTCCAGGGGAACGTCTAAATATAGAAGGGACATATGGCCTGGCGTTCACTTCACTGTTCTCAACACCCATCATAACATTTGTATACTGTCATGTTGTGATCTATGGAAGATTTAATCCATCTAGAACGTATTTCGCCCTGTATTTTTACCTTTCTTTTATACGCCTTGTGCTGACTCCACCCCTTTTCTTCCTCCCTCACAGGAAGCCGGATACCCATAGTACACTCTTCCATTTCCAGCACATCCTGTGATATAGTTCACACCTCACTCCTTTACCTCTACACAGATATATCTCACCTGAAAGCCAAGAAGCACTCTCTTATCCTCCAGTGCTGAAAGACTAGCAATATCAAATCAGGGCTTTAAAACTGCACATAACATAACTGTCCCTATACGGCTTTAAAGGGCACCCATGTACTGTTGCAAGCTACAGTGCTTGAAGGCTTCTAGAAGTTTAGCAGCTCCTTAAGAGCCCTTTTTAGTTTTACACATTCTTGCTCATATTTCCTCTTGCTCTTCATTAATGGCACACTCTATCAATGACTCCCTCCCTTGCTCTTTTCCCCTTCTCATTCTGTACCCCTTTATTGCATCCTCCTTTAAACCTTTGCACTCTCCTTCTTGTACCCAGGTGCCTATGAATGCAGCAGGCAAGGAACATTAGTAAACGCCAGATCTATTGGCTTTGCCAAGGTTTTTTATTTTTTTATTTTTTTAAAATGATTTTAATAGGAATAGTGGAACATAACCATGTGACATTAATAAAGAGCAACACATGTGCATGGTAAAAAGCAAAACATACTGAATATTATAGAAATTACATACAAAACCAAGGCATATGAGTATACTATAATACATGCATCGAATTGTTGAGTGGGTAGTAACATAAAGACGAACAGGACAAACACCAGAGGGGATGGAGGAGGAATGGAATGGAAGGATGTGGGACAGACTAATATAATGACATTAATATTTAGCGTGAAGAGGCATTAATAGACAGGAGGCCAGAAAAGCTTTCCACTTCATGCTTTTTTTTAACTGTGTGGCAGCTGGAGTATGAATCGCTGGTGTCACGCTGGCTTTTCTATGCCTAAACAGCAATGGAAATGTTTTTTTTCTTTTGCTCTCATTTTGCATTGGCTCTTTCGGGGTTGCTGGAAGCTAGCTATACATTAATGTCAGGTGTGCACCCCCGACACTAATGTATGCGAGGGGGATGGCCAGTAAATCTTTTGAACTGCTGACCAGACCCCCTGAAATGCTCAAGTTGCCTCTGAGAATAAGATGACCTGAACATTTCTGCAATGAGTGCAAATTCAAAACGTGTCTCCTCTGGGCTTTTTTTTTTATTTGCACTTATTTTTGAGAATCGCCCCATATTCTTTAGATACATTTTTGCACTGTGGAAATGGACTACGACTGGGGAAAACATTGCCTTAGTGCAACAATGCGTTGAATTGTATTTATGTTGTAGTGTACACATTTTTAGATAATAATGACTGTGGCAAAACTTGTTTTCATCATTCTGCATTGTATTAGCATATGCTTTGGCTTTTGCACTGGTGCATATGTTATAAATTCTGGACCATGCTTATCGTCTATCGGAAAATACTTTCCAGGATTTTAGCATGTGCTTTGCTCAGTAAGACAAGTGTATCATTTGTAATGCAGCTGTGATATATACTAGAAGTGATCATTATAACTGGACATTATAGCAATGTATGTAGAGTACATTACAATGTTACTATAATATCATTTCTTCTAAAGGTTTATTTTACAAGGCAATTATCGTGCACCTAAGTGTATGGGTTGCGTGGTGGGTTTTAAAAGGCAGGCAGGTGTCAGAATGGACTGCCCATCTGTGTGCAGCATTGCATGAATCTGGTGAGACTGAACACAGTTAATTGCTGGCTATGAGCATGTGTGAATAAGGCATGCACATGCATGTGTGTTCACTACCTGAAGTGTCCCCTTTGTGAATTAGGGAATGACAACATTTTATTTTGTGTTTTAAGAAAGCTGGGTTTTGCTTTTCACTTGGACTATTTCTGTAATTCAGTTGAAGATTTCTTGCTCCTCCTCTACGTAATATTTGGGATTCCCCGAGCCATCTTATCAGATGGCAGCAGAGAATGGTTGTCCAGGGTATTCTGGGTGTCAAGGACCCCATGCCGTGGCCTCAGGACTATGAGGGGACTTATGGAGAGTGGTTGCATGTGTGAACAGAAAGCGGTCGACAGGAGCCCCCTTGGAGAAAATTCATGTCTGATCCTCGCTAGATGCCCCGTAGGGCAGAGGGCAGATAGCTGATTGGAGGCGACTCGATTCCGATGACCCTCGGTTAATCCACAAATGTAAGCATAGCATCAGCTTGGCAAACCAAAATGAGGGAGGAAGTATTTTTTAAATATTGGGGGAATTGTGATGAAGATGACGAGATAGCTTCTGACAAGGTCAGGAAAGATTGTAGTAAACCATGTATGATGTAAGGATGATGAGAGATAGCTTCTGACAAGGTTAGAGAAGATTGCTTAGGAAACCGCATCATGAGGTAATAAATAATAAGAGAAAATGACCTCACCAGGAGTTGGGAGGACATACCTATTTGTTGTAATTATTTTTTAGTGCTTGCTGGCACCAGTTTTAGATTATAAAATAGTTTAGATTTTGTGAAGAGTGGATTTTTTGTGTATGATGGTGTAGATTGTGGAAGAAGTGATGTGAGCGGCGTATGTGGTGTAGCTCAGCCACTTTGTTGTGATGCAGAAAGGGTTGTTTTGGGTAAAGACGCAAAACATTAAGAGTAAGAGAAGTATTGTTTGAGGAGTGTGAGAAATGGAGGTATGAGAGTGAGTTACAATTTGAAATAGAGGTCTTGTAAGTATCGATCAAATTTAACTGTAACTAATCAACATGAGGATACTTCCATTATTCATTTATGTAAAGCATTGCCTTGGTAAAAGGGCACATCCTTAAGTGCCACACCCACTGGGTGAGGGACACTGCAGGCAAGGTGTTTATGCCCTGGCTGCAGGAAGGCACTCACTCAAAGTCGGTACTGCAACACATGACGACATATCTACATGCTGACTATAAGGGGAAACAATTGCAGAATCGACTAGCCATTCTGGAACTGTGAAAAGTGTATGTATAGGAGATGGAAGAACCACCTGTAATAGAATGTGTGCTCAGTCAGCATGACGAGAGAGCCACAACGCCTATGGTGCCTCCCTCTCCTCCCCAAATTAGTAATCCATCTTCCGAAGGGCAGGTATTAAATCCATTACGAGAATTAAAAGCAGCAGCAGGATATACTAACCCCATATATGCGTCCCCACGTAAAGTAGTGAAGATGTTATAAACAAAGAAAACATAAGTATGCAAAAACAAGTGCCTATACGTAATGAATATAACAAATGATGTGAGATAAAGGCAATGGTGGTAGAGGCAGAGGAGGAGATCCAGAGATAGAGAGACAGACAGGGCAATAGGGATGATTGCCCTGAATGAATGGGTTAGAGGGCAAATAATGCGCAAATTATGTGGAAAGAGCATCAACAATTTTAAAGAAAGAGAAAGGGAAGGTAGAGAAAGAGGGGAGAAAGAAGAAGAAAAAAGGGAACAGGGAAAAAAAGAAAGAAAAAGGGAAAGAGAAACAAGAGAATGGGAAATGAGGTGTGAAGAAGAAAAGGAGAAAGAAAAAAGAAGCAGACAAAGGAGAGGAGATGAGAAGGTGAAAAAGAAAGAGAAAGACAGAGATGCGGAAAGGGAAAAAGAAAGGAAGAGGAGGACAAAATGGAGAGAGAGTAACAATTAGAGATGGATAGCATAATGGAATGATGATGAAGGGAAATAGATGAGAAAAGTAGGAGATGAACACCCCTGGATAGAGAGAGAGAAGAGACAAGAACTGAGAGAAAGATAATTGAGGTTACAAAGACACCACAAAGGGAGTGGATGAGATACTTTAAAAGTATATGCTTCCTGATGAAGGAGAGGTAGAAACCATGAGAAGTAGTATTAGCAATTTGTACAGAAACAGAAGGGATGGTACATGTAATACTACAGCGAACAAGGAACAGAGGAAGGTCTCCACAAGATGGGGAAAGGAACGTATTGCTGAGTTGATGAGTGGAACATATGTAACGAGTCCCCTCAGAAGATTAGATTTGGAAGACAGGGAGGACAAAGGAGGTGAATGTGATGATAACATGTGTATAAATGAGAATGGAGAGGAAGAGGCTGCATGAGGCCCTTCTGCAAGCCTGAGGATTAGGCAAGAGACTGTGTGGTTAGACTTGGAGGAACAAGAAAGGAAAAGGCCAGAACCCATTGAATGTCCTAGATGCTGTATGCTCAAAAATGCGATCAAGCAGCTTGGACAAAGGCAGCCCATATGTGAAAGGGGCAGCCCGTATAGTAAGGACACACCTACCCTGCAGAGAGCCATCTCCTTGGCACCACAAACTGTGATAGACTATGGTAAGAAGGAGGCAACTACAAATACAGTGAAAGAAGTAACAAAGACACCATCTATGGCGACCAGGAAGCGGGATAATGCACTGGTTGTGACCCAGTATGCTCAGGGTCCTGTAAGCACGTTTGAACTTAATGCCTCCTTATCGGATAGTGTATTACTATGTAATGTTATGACTGCCCCAATATCTTCTTCAAAAGAGCCTCTTGAAGTTCCAGCCCCTGAGCTGGTCAGTCCGCTAAGAGCCAACATTGACCTGAATGAATCTTGCCCGTCCTATCAAACTCTACATGACAACCTTTCTGCTTTCCCAGTACTCTATTCGAGTTCCTCACTGTCTGCAGAATCTGACGTCTCCTTTGCGGTGCCAACGCCAAGGAGTAGGTCCCAAAATATCTCCAAGGCATCATCCCCACCAGTACAACCAATAAATAATCTGATGGAGATTGCCTTGAGTTCGATGAATTTAGCAATACAATCAATGGGCAAATTAATCGAGACAATGGAACGCAAAATCATTGCCCAAGATAAGCAAATTGACTAAATTATGTTGTGGCAGCAGTCAGTGATGTTAAAGACAGAGGTGACTCAGGAAAGAACTATAAAAGTTGTCTCTGACCTGAACCCGAAATCTTTCTTCACTGTAGCTACACAAACCGTGAATGACCTTGAGCATGCCCCAATACAACTCCCTAATAAATCTGCTGTCCCTCACTTCCCAAAAATCATAACTGAGTTGACTGTTGCAATGCAAGGGGTGAATGGAGATAAGTGCCTTGAACATATAGAACAGAGTGAAGGCAGTATGAATGACAAATCATCCAGGTGCAAAGTCACATCTGTGTCCAAACCACTGTACCCCATGTTTCTTATAACCAAATCAAAAGTGGAGAGGCCTAAGATCATGAAAAAAGTCACCTTCACCACGGGAAAGAAAACAAAAAACCTTAAAAATGTCAAATCTAATGTAACATCTCAGACAAAACAGTTTGTTAAAATCCTTTCTTGTCCAGCACTCAAAGACAAAGCCAGAGCAATATCAAAATAATATCAGTCCCATGCTCAAACAGCCCATCAAAAATAAGGCACCATACAAAAAAATGAATCAGCATCAATACCATCTTATAAACCACTCGATGATCTAATCGAAGCGGCCTCCTCTTCTAATGCAGGTGCGGAAATGACTAAAAGGGCTACAAGTGTTGATAATGAGGCTTTGACGACTCTGATCCTTAAAACTCCTCTCTCTAATTTCAATAATGATATCCATCTAAGAGAGATTTGAAGGGCAGTTGATGACTATTTAGCAACACAACCATCTCAAGCCCCAACTTTAAAGCATGCTCCTGTTCCTATCTTGGTTGGGATCAAAAAATCTCAACCCCAAATCATTGACAAAGACAATGAGAAAGCAAGGTTGTCTGTGGGCTTTGCCGCTATTAGAGATATGGGAGAGGGAACCCGGGAATTGGCTAATATATTCCTACAGTCAGATAATGTCCAGACAAGTGTAGGCTCTGGTATACCACTCTTTGAAATTAAACAGATTATAACTTCCACCATTGCAGAAGTACTACAAAGTAGACCACAGGAACCACGTCAGATAATGAAGGATCTCATTGCCCCAGACAAAGATCAAAATCAAAATGCTCTGAAGATAAAACAACTTGCTCGCTTTTGGTTAACAATAAAGTGCTGTCCACGTCCTGCCACACAATATATCCTGAATCGCAAATTAGTCTTAGAGATCATGTCGGAGATTCCTGCTCTGGATGATGTTAAATCAATCAACATTGAGCAAGTCGCATTTCTCCCTAAGGGAGATGGGACAGAAGTAAGAGTTTGGATGCTTTCAAAAGTTATTTGGAATCTAATGTGTTCACAAAAGGCAAATGTGCTTATACTTGAGAAAGAGGAGATGTCTCAGCCACGGCTGAAAGTATATCTGGCCCCCTCAAACTCTGATAAATCTCGAAACGGTGTAAATGAAAATCGAGCCAGAATGGTAGAGTGTGCATGCAAACAACAAGGTAATTGTCATTAGAGTTTACTGCAGAAAGATCGGCTCATATCATTAGTGAGCTGGAATTCCCGAGGATTCAAGCTCCTTCTAAACAATTCATCACAGCTCTCAGCATATGACATAATATTACTTCAAGAAACGTGGCTCATAGAGCCTCCAGTGTGGAATGGCTTTGACCTTCAGGTAATTCCTGCTAACAAAGGAGCGCGGGGGAGGCCCACTTCTGGGCTACTGATTGCTGCTAAACAGAGCTCCCTTATCAAAATTGAATTTTGGGCCTCACCGAATCCATTTACACAGTTAATAAGGGCGTAATATAATCTAAAGTAATTTGCCTTACTCAATTTGTATTGGAATCCAGAGGCCATTTCTGATGAAAAACATTTGGAAGACCTTGTTATTCTCTTGGATATGATTGTGCTTGATCCAGACATCTATTATACTATAATTGCGGGCAACTTTAACCTTCACTGCCTTTCTCAACAAAGTAATCACCAGAGCACGCTTTTGTTGAAATGGTTAAAATTGGCCAAATCAAGAAACTTTCTAGTTTTGAATGGCTCCCTCTCCACTGATAATCCCCCGAGAGCCACATGGCAGAGAGGTAATAGTGCTGGGATAATAGATTATATCTATGGTGAAGAAAAAATGATGGAACAAATTATATCATTTCAAGTGTTTCAGAACAATTTGAGCGATCACAACATGCTGTCCATGAAATGGTCAGCCCCAAACTCCATAAACAAAGCACCATCTGATTATCTGAAGGGAAATTTAAGTGTAAACCCTACCTGGCAGAGATTAGCCTGGAATATTAACTCACTTGAGGCTTTTGGAGACCATTATGCTGTGCTGCTTGTACAATCTAATATCAACGGAGATCTGGAGGAAGTAATTTATCCAAATGCGATGCAGAAGTTTCAATCCTCCTCCACAACACAAACACAGAGGCAAAAGCCCCACTTTCATTGATTTAGTAAGGAAGTCAAAGACAAAAAAACACAAGTCAGACAAGAAAAACGCCAGGCAGCTCTTCTTCCACTGGTTTCCCGACTGAAGGTCTTAAAGCAAATCCAGTTGAAATACAAAAACTGGATGAGAGCAAGGAAATCCTCTTTATATCAGATTGATGGAGCTAACATCCTGCGCACTTTAAGCAGTAAACACACCAGACAAGTCTGGTCCTTGATAAATGTATCCACAGCGGGAAATAGCTGTACAGCTAAATAGCATAAATGAACAAATGTGGGCTCAGTACTTTACTAAAATATACAAACAAGAGGGAGACTTAAACACCATCACTGGTGTTGAACAAATTGGGATGTTTCATCTCCATTTTGACAGAGATTACATTGTATATTTCATAAACAAAGCCAGTAGATTGAGAGCCCCAGGGCCTGTGGGGCTGTCAAATCATATGTTAAAACAACATTCAGAAGTATGGGCCAACATATTGTTTGACATGTTCAACAACATCAATGTCACACAGACGATTCTTTAGTCATGGAATGTGCAATTATTATACCCATTTATAAAAAAAGGAGATCACAATAATCCAGCAAATTATCGTCCTATCTCTCTGCTGGATGCACCAAGCAAGATATTTCGCCGGATATTTTGCGGGAATTCAACATCTGGACTCTTCAACCTTTAATCAAGATCCTTTGCAGTCTGTGTTCATGACAGGTTTGGGCAAAATCCCAAATATCATGACCTTAAATATGCTGAAAACACAATGTGCAAAGGAAGATCAAGTTTTATACATGGCCTTTGTGGACTTCAAGATGGCCTCCGATTCATTTGATCGCCATATGTTACATAAAAAACTCCATCGATATGGTTGTCCACCTTCCTTAATCGCATTGATAATACATCTGCACTCGGATACGCAGTTGCAAGTGCGTTTGAACACAGAGGGACTTCTAACTGCCCCCATTAGAACATAACGCGGGTTAAAACAGGGGTGCATCTTGGCGTCCACCCTTTTCATATTTTTTATACTTGACATTGGTGAAACACTTCTATCCATTGCAGCTGACTCTCCTAGATTAGGAACTCAGAGCACACCGTGGTTATTATATGCAGATGATTGGGTCCTCCTGTCGCGGACCCCCATAGGACTGCAAAAATGATTGGATGGCTTGGCACATTATACTGATGTGAATTCCCTATCTGTTATTCAGGAAAAGACACAGATTTCAATCTGTAAAAAAAAGTTGGTAAATCGATATTATAAATATAACTGGTACATTCATCAAAAGGCGTTGCTTATAATATCTGATTACAAGTATCTGGGTATACACTATGTCATATGTGAAACACTTTAATATTCTTGATTGTAAATTGACAGTGCTAATCTCCCAAGCAAAAATTATGATTCATAAGTATGGAAAATTCTCATACAAACATATTCTGGCATTCTATGAACAAAAAGTTGTGCCAACTTTGGTATATGTTATAAAAACACTACTAAACATTAAACAACCAAAATGGCATGTGCTGGAAGCCAGATTTTGGAAAAAGGTCTTAAGATTACCACTATGTACACCAATGCCCATTCTTCAATACAAATTGGGCTTGTCATCATTAGCAAACCATGTCATATGGCAAAGATGCGCCTTTTTCCGCAAATGTTTATTGAGTCTGCACCTGACCAACATCTTGGGGATAGTACCACATTATTTGCTGATTTCTAAACATTCTTTTTCACAACAATGGCATCTAGAAGTGTATAAAATTCTATCAGACGCAAGTATTAGTGTACAACTGTTGATTGAGAATCCAACGCAAGCCAAAAAGAAATTGCACCAATACAATTGGATTGTGAACACAGACAAGTGTATTACATATAAAGATTTCTCTACTGCATTATTTGGACATAAGAGGCATCACCAAATGTCGGACTATCTGGTCAAATTTCCATTGCCCTATTTAAGAAATAAATACTTAAGATTCAAGTTAAATTTATGCTCTACAAATGATATTTTGGCTAGAAGGAAACAAATATGAACTGAGGAAAATTTCTGCCGTTATTGTAAAAATAAACAGCAGAAAGAGACACTGGAGCATATCATAGTGTCTTGCCCCGACTTGGAGTCACAGAGAAATCTATTCTTTTCAAATACCTTGCATATCTATGCACTGACCAGTCACGAGGACATATGGCGACGTCTCTTCTCCACTACAAAATTTGCTGTGAGGAAAGCGATTGTCCATTTCCTGATTGGTTTATTTCCAGACTAAAATTGATAATTAACATAACATTTGTAAGATGTAAATTTACACATTGATAGACTGTAAATAGGATTATATGAATCATGTAAAGTTTTATTGTAAATATGAATGTATGAATTATGAATTCTTTTTCTTTTTTATGTAGTACTGTAAAAAAGGTTGAATAAACTCAGACAAACAAATAAAAAAAAAGAAAGGGGTTGAGAAATCTGCTAGGGCGAAAGAAAATTAATATGACAGAACTGTGGGACAAAATCATAACAATGTTTTATCACATATTATGCCTGGGGCTGCCTGATGCAGTGCCGGGACAAATGAAAAAGATTGTGGGAATGGAAGCCAAGCCATGAGCAGAGATTCAACTGACAATAGTTCACCACTGTTGGTTAAAATAAGTAAAAGACAGAAAAATAATTGAGGACAGAAAGATGGATGAAGCAAAATGAATACAGAAAAATTGTCAAAGTTCTCAGAGGAATGAGCGGTATTGAGAAGTGGAGATGGGTGTACTACACAAGGAGCACCACAGGTACAACAAGCAGCTAACATGAATTTTGCAGGGTAGAATATCCTTATTCCACTCGAGGATGAGGGGGTGTACTGAGAGGTAGAGGGTTAGGATTTCAGGCTCTGCAGTGAGGGAGATTTAATGGAGGGCAACCAGGTTTGGAGGGCAGGCACAGCAATGTTGGGCATGTGGTAAAATGGGGCACATTTCATGTGCAGGCAGAAGCAGAGGAGGGATGCAGCAGAATTGGTCGTTAGCTGACCCAAGAGGGGGATTACATATCACCCTCCATATTGCATTGAACCACCTGCAAATTATACCCAGGATCCCATGCAGTATAATGCATAAGTGCCACAAATGCAACATACACACTCAGAGAGGCCAATTCAAATGCAACAAGCACCAATGCAAACACAGCAAGTCCCAATGCAAACAAAGCTGGTATTGATGCAGACTCAAGCAGCTACACAACAGAATACAGTTGCACCATGGAACACAAACAAATGGCCACAGGCACCCACACCTATAATAGTGGGTGTGACAGGAGTGGGCAGGAATCCTTTCACCGTGCACAGGACTGGATTTATACCGGCAATAGGACAGCCCACAAAATGACTTGATGTGTCCCATCTGATCAGTTATACCAGACCCATAAGAGGAAACAAGAGTCAGGGTAACCATAGGTGACAAAACATGTATCTTCCTTGTAGATATGGGGCAACTCGATCTTGTGTTAGAGAAGGGAAATTCCCAATGTCAGGCATTGCCATGAAAGCCTACGATTTTTTGGGGCGACAACTACGGTTCCTTTTACAGACTCTTTACATATCCCTATTGGGGAACATGATATATCTATGCAATTATTGTATTCCTGAAAGACACAAGTCAACATATTTGGGAGAGATTTTATGAGTAATTTGGACATGACAATAATTCACTGACGAGGGGATAATATGTTCCACCTGAGGGATTCATTAGGTAAATGCACAAGAATTCATAACAACAGTCTATGGTCAGAAAGCAAAACGGGGCATGCCCTTATACTTCAAATTATTCCATTACTGGGTACACATAATGCTAGCATGGTTTCCAAGAATACAGGATAGAGTATTATAATTACCCACAGAATAATTACTCAGACCAGAAGTACCCATTGATGAGGAGGAAGGGCAAGTTATCACAATGGAGCTAGAGGCAGCAATAGTGAGGGAAGACAGGGAGATTTCGCTTGGAGTTGACGAGGAGGGAATAAACTGGAGGACAGTGATAGATCTTGATGAGGGACACAGGCTGACTGATTTGATAGATGAATATTTGTTTACAGATGATGATTCAGATGATGAAGTCATGTTTTATGTAAGCCGTACTTACCAGCAAAATATTTGCGAGAGAATGTGACTAGTAAAAAGGATTGGATTGTGACCTTCCTCCAGGAAGTACCGAGCACATTTTGGTCCAGCAGTCCATACTACGTTGGCCTATTGAAAGGAGTAGGTGGAGTCAAAATTAAAATCAAGCAAGAAGCCATTTTACCACATGTGAGACTGTACCAATGTCAAAAGAAGCAAAGGCATTTATGACACCATTGCTGCCCTAATGCAACAAGGGATATTGGTGCCATCAGACATCCTATGGAGCACAGCTTTGTACCGAGTGAAGAAAGTGGCAGAAGGGTCATGTAGATTTATTCTGGATTTATGTCCCTTGAACAATTTTGTTGAGGCTGAGTTCCCATTGGTCCCGAACCCAGCCGCGATATTGTGTAATATTCCATCCAAAGCAAAATATTTGACAGTAATTGATTTAAACAATGCCTTCGTTTCGATCCCACTCTAAGATTTGACCTTGTTTACCTATCACCGGACAAAATTAAAAACATACTCCCCAGGGGTATTACATGTCACCATCAGTCTTCAACCAAGTACTTCAGATGGAAATGGGAAACAAGCAGCTTGACAGCACAGTGATACAATATGCAGACAATATTTTTGTGTGCAGCAAGACAGAAACTGAGTGCAGGAGGAATTCATAAAAGCTGATGCTAGTATTAGCAGAGAATTGGTAGAAAGTTTACAAAGAAAAGATGCAATATTGTCAGGAAGAAGTTCTATATATAGGTTAGCTAATATCACAAGATGGAAGGAAACTGACACCTGAAAGAGCAGAAGCAATTTGAAGACACCCAGGACAGATACAGTTGAAGGATTACAGCAATCTTTAAGCCGTTGTAAATATTGCAGGGCATGGGTCTTTAATTACAGCACATATGTGGGGCCATTTTTGAAAGCACTCAGAGAGGCACAGAAAGAAAACAGTCATATTGCCTGGACAGGTAAGATGATAAATGCTTTTGACGAACTGAAATAGCAATCAGCAAATAACCCATGTTAGGTATTCCTGATTATTATTAAGAATTATTTCTATTTTCACATTCAAATGGAGTAGTGATGACAGCTGTCCTGGCATGAAAAACTACTATGGGGCACAAACCACTAGCATTTTACCGTAGCATCCTGTATCCAGTGATGAGATGCCATTTCCCATGTGAACAGGTGTTGGCAGCAGCTGCCTTCGCAATTGATAAATGCATCAGAATCATGATGGGCTGCACAGTGGCATTATATGTTGAGCATACCCTGTTTGCTTTCCTCAAAAAACCCAAAAGCACATTAACTAGGCATCCACAAAAGACCTGGATGTGGCACGTGTCATTGGCAGACCTGCTTACAGGGGGCAGCACTTCTACCCTTTCCACTTCCATGTTCTCAACACTCCCTCATTGGCTGCTTTCAAAGTGTCACACATCCATCCACCACTCACATCCAAAAGCTCTACACCTAACCCTGCCATCTCACTTCAACACTTCAGATGCACACTTGAACACTCAGAGTACATATCTCCTGTTAATTAAAGACATGTACATCAGAAACTACTGTACAACTGCCCAAGATTTCTATTTCCAGATTCAACAAGATCTATATCTACCAAAACATAGTATAGGTATGCTTATATTTTTTTTAAAAGTTGTCTTGAACTCTTTCACAGATTTATTTGGAACACTTTTTAAGAAACTTACAAAATGCATATCTGTATTTCCACCAGCAGCATGTCACTTTTTCATAAAAGAAAGTAAAAGCAGAAAAAATAGATGTGTACACCATTTGTAATTGCCACTCAGTGTGTGTCAGTTTAACATATATTAACAGTACATGTATACTTCCTAACAACACCCATGCCAATCTTCAACTGCTATGCAGTCCTACTTTTTTCTCTACATTCTGCGACTTGTGCTCCAACTTTCACAATGGTAAAAGTGGAACTACAAGTCCCATAATGCAAACACAAACTCTAAAACTACATAACCAGCTACATATTAGAATGCATCATGTTGGCAAGTATGCATATACTCCTAACACATTAAACCATCCACCAATTGTATTAACTTTTTCCCCACCACTCCTCCTTCCATTGTAAATATGAACCTTGTTCCCTAAAAGTACTTTACCATTACCAAATATCACCACTAACTTTCTTTTACAATTACAGGAAAGGAACACATCACTGCTATCAACAACTGGAAAACTAATACCGTTTCCATCCGACAAAGTAAGTACATTAATGCACCAAGATTTATGGCAGCACAGTTCCACTATAAATATTACCCCAGAATACACTTTTCAAACCAAGATTTCTTTCACTCTACCCATTATATTCCACCAGTCACACTCCTGCTATTCCCGTCTACACACCACCATTGCAACACCCACTCTATTTGTCAAAACAGCACAATCACAGTTCAGATTCCATCACATCTCCACAGCATCCCTCACTAACCCAACACCATCACACCTCTGTACACTCATATTCTCCCTACCTTCCCAACCTCACCTAATATACCACTTCACAATCAAACAGCACTCTATCCATCTCTACAATGACACCCACACACCAATGCACCCGACATGCATATACATTGTCTTACCTTGAGGAACTTTTTTATGGAGATATCCTGTACTTGTACCTGCGCGACCTATTTTTGTTTGCTCCTTATCATTACCGTTCCTTCTTTATGTATTTTTACTTCTTTTGTATTAGTTGGTTGTTTGTCGCATGAGTGTAGGCCACCACAGAGACACTGAGTTCCTCTACTCCGTCTGTAAACTGTGAGAAAAAATACACTTGTGCCTGCACTTGTTTGCTCCAAGATAGATGAATGACACATTTAAAAAAAGCTGTTGTATTTGAAGTAGAAACTTTTAATTGTTTGGTTTTGGTTTTAGCTCCTCTTGGATGACACGTGTTTCAGCATATAGACTGTGCCTATTTCAAATCTGGGCTTTTTTATGAAGTTGCGGTTCCGCCACTGGTAAGTATATTTCTTGTCTTATCGAGTAGCTTAAAATTCCTGGGTTCAATCCCACCTGCAAGTTCTGATGCTCTCGCTTCAAGAGTCGGGTTCCATGCATATACATTGCACAACTTTCCAATACAACCTTTCTCTTTCACCCAGTAGACACAACAAAATGCCTACTAAACAGCAACTCCATAGAAAATAAAGAAAAGGTACAGCAGATAAGCGTAAAAGTACACCACATTGTCATCCACCTCAAAAACAATTTATAGAAAATATTAAAAGAAAAGAGCTAATAACCTCACTCTAAAAAGCTAAACCACCCACAACTAAAAAAGGTAATGCCCCTCTTGCAAAAACAAAAAGTAAAACATTATGTACAAACATAAGAATACCTACTAACAAACCCAATTGTCTATTTACCAGTGTTAACATAGTCACAGTAAAGCAATCCAAAAAAAGTATGTTACAAAATATAGAGTTCTTCACAATCTTATAAAAACATTTGAAATGTCACAATCTACCCTTAAAATCTACTGCAGGAGCCAAATCCTGCAAGCTTTAGTTGACAGCTCTTTCTACTAATGAGAACATTGTTTATATTGATTTTAAACAGAATGAAACCACTAACTAAATTAATCAATACATTACAAAAACTACTTCTAAACATGTGCAGTCTCAATATAGAGACATTTTCAAACATCTGTGATGGTGAATGGATTCACAACAACCAACTAAGGGAGGCTGAAGGGAAGCATACCAGCAAGCAGGCCCTTCAACAAGGTATGAAACATTAACTTTGCAAACAAAATGCTTGTGGTATAAACAATTTTGTTACAGCAGGGGAAAGAGATATACCGTGATGGCCTGTACCTTAACATTACAAATACAGACACTTGGAATATCTTAAACAATACATATTTTAATAATTTAATTACACATTAAAAACACATATCAAGACAATAATAACCCCGTCCTCCAACATAAAAAATACACTGGGTTGAGTAAACCAAAGAGTGAAACTAGACACAAGAACACAACATAGAAAAAAGGGAATTTGATTTTACCCAAAACTGATGTCTAGTGCTGTGTGGTCTCCTACCAATCATACCTCATTCATAAGCACTGTTTACCTTGCGTACCATTCATATGGTTACAACCATGTTGAGATATATCCTCAGCTTCATAAAACACATATCCATTCACGACATACACATGTCCATTTGATTCACACAAGCAGCACAGAATCATACTTCAATGAATAAGCTTATAAACAAGAATAACAAAAAACAATTGCCATAGACAAAATGGTCGAGGGTATGAAATGGTGGGACAAACCACTATGGCAAAAGAAACCCTTATAGAAAAAAAGTCCCTAACAAACTTCGAACCAAATGCTCCTTTGACCTAAACAAACCATCGAGTGTACAAATGGACATGCAGCTCGATGTGTAATGTACGCCAACAATCATTTAAATCTTTACGACAATTCCTCAATCACTATGTGAAACTAAAGGACAAAAGTACAATGAAAACTTTACAAACCATATACTCATGTCCAGTGCACAGCCACACTGGTCTGTGAGAACATTCATGAGGACATTCATTAGCCTGCTTTTCAGGAACTGCTTCCACCACATCAAAATGTTAGCAACACAACATTCTACTATACAGAATCTTGTGCATCAACTAGACTATGCAAAAAAGCCTACTCTGCAACTGAAAAATTTAAATAACATTCTCCTGCATGGAACAGCCAAAGAACTCCTTGAAGAAATAGAGCATACCCAATGTAAAGTGAAATTTAAATTGAAGGGACTTAGAAAATTCTGTACCTTCAGAAAACATTACCGAAAACCTCATAAACACCAACCACCTAATAAAGACATACAAAAAAGAAATAGCTAAGTTTCAAAACACATCTGCTGAAATAGCAGACCAAATAAGTGTCTGTTGCTGCAGCCCTTTTTATAAAAAGAGCACAAAAATAGTAGATTTAGCCTACAAAATAGAAGACCATGAAGAATCCCAATGGCTCCAATTAGATTTATATGTAACAGCAGAAGCTAAATAAAAAATACCTAACCCCTCAACAGTGTACACGTACTACAACACAAAGCTTGACAATAACCAAATGCTATCACGTGCTATCACTAATAACTTTGAAATATTCCCACTTCCGAAAGCTCTCAAACAGCTTAACTGTAATTGTATGAGAGAACAATAACACAAACAGTGCACTTTTTCAAGCTATAATATGCCCTCAACCAAATCCAGCAAAATTACCTCCATCCAAGCTGCTAAAGCGCATCTGTAGTAAAACATTATATTTACCATTGGATCAAATAGAAATGTTTAAACTCTAGGACTACAATGGCCAATAGATCAATCTTTGAGTGTTCTAGTTAATGGTGTGCCTACAAAAAACAACATAACAATTTGGCAACTACTATTCAACTTAAAGAAAGGTAGACAAGCCCTACAATATCTAAAAGAAAACAGTGAGTACTACAAGATATACACATAGAGGCAAACTTAAGAGAAACTACCCAAATTATTCAAGAGTCACCAGAAACTAGCCAATTTCAACATGTAGATTCTGTTACAGCAGACAACATTTTAGACCAGTATACCATTCACTCACTGAACTCCAAAGACAGAATTGATGATGCATTAGAAACACATCAAATGCATCAAGACAAACAATTCCCAATAAGCATATGGGAAAAAAGTTTAAAGCATGTTCTTTTCCTCTGCTCTATTCTACATGCAATGGAGGAAGATATGATGAAAGGTCCACAAAAATGAGTGCATCAGACTATCGCTCTTTACAAATGTATTCTGAAGACCCCAGATTCAGGCAAAATGTTGAATACATTTTCAACCTCCTCTTTGAAAGTGAACTAGCAACTCTATGTTGTGCAGTTGCACACACACTAAAAACAGGGTCCAACGTTTTAAACATATTTGCTACCCAAATGCTTCAATAAATACAAGACAAAGATTAGGTTTTGCAGTCAAGTATCATAAATCTCTTGGCAAACATGCATGGTACAAAGGAATACTGGTTCTGATGGCTTGCTGATGTACTTTGTATGCTTAGGAAACTAGGCCCACCCACATGGTTTGTTACTTTAAAGTGTGCATAGTACGTATGTGATGACTTGCATGAATTCTTACGCACTGCAAACCAAAACAAAGACAAATAGACATAGAAATCCCTGTTCTCTTGACCCTGTAAATGTATCAAGGTACTTTCACCATTGCTTCATAGCCATGCTGCATTTTATCTGTAATAAAACTACACCTCCACTTGGAGAAGTGCAACACTTATTTAGGAGAAAAGAATATCAATCCAGAGGAGCACCACGCATCCACATTCTTTTGTGGATAAAAGATGCACCAAAATGTGGCCATGATTCTGACACCACTGTTTTACAGTTTATTGAACAATACATTACCTGCGACATCCCTTCAGAAGCCACAGATAGTGACCTACATACACAAGTGCTACTCTTTCAAAAACATAAATGTGGCAAATACTGGTGACGCATATGTAAAAACAAAGGGAAATTGTATACCGAATGTTGCTTTGCCTACCCTAGACCATTGTGCAAAAAAGGACAAGCAAATAGCTTGATGTCTTCTATTAGACATAGCGTAAAAGGCAAATCCCCTACAAAATACATGCACCATTAAAAGGGACAAAGCATCCAGGTACATCAATGATTACAATTCAATAATTGCCCTCTTGTGGAATACAAACATTGACATACAATACATTGCAGACAGTTCTACTGCAGTTGCAAGATATGTCAGAGCCTAACTCACCAAAGCTGAGAAAATATAGCTAAAGAACCCCTGGGATGACATATCATCTGAAAAAACACCATCACATACATTTTACAGCTTCAGTATAACAATGCTCTCCCATAGAGATTGCGGCTCCTACCAAGTTTCAGACCATTTAACATGTACAGCCTTATATGGCTAATCTGTACACATTGTCTGGCTGACCCTTGGACCAGTCTCATTCCCAGAAAGAGTACTAAAACCCTACCAAGAGATGGAATACATTGCAACATTTTATCCCAACAGCCAGGACATTTAAAACAACAATGTACTTGATACATACTACCCAAACAGAAGTACTGCTTTGGAAAACATGTCTATGTAAGACATTGGCCAAAACTACACCTGCAAAACAATAACACACCAAATGAGAAAACTGGTAAATACTCAGTTACAACGTGTGATGGAAGCCTAGTAAAACTAACCAAACCCAGTCTAATTAATCATGTAAGGTTATCATTTAAAACTCCACAACATAGAGAACAGTATTACATGGCCCTACACCAACTTTTTAAACCTTGGAGAAAAGAAAAAGAATTATTAGATGGCCTTGACTAATTTGAAGCTGCATTTAAAGCAAATGAACGCAGTATAAAAAATGACAATTTCAAATAATACAATACAATACAAACAATACAAACAAATGTTGGACAATGAACACTTACAGGAAGCCACATCCAACTTGGAGAAACACTCATTCTAAATGAAGCAGAAATAGCCATGACTGAGGTAGACAATACCATGTATCAATATAAACAATCTGAGGAAGACTTGTTAGTCATGGAATCTCAGCTAAAAGATGACCAACTCACCATTCATCTAGAAGTCACTCAAGAAATTGTGTATGGTTTTAAACATGAAACTAAAACCTGTACATGTAAAACTTATAAATGTCTGCTCCTGTATGCAAGTGGTGAAGCTGGTTCAGGCAAAACATTCTAAATTAAAATAATCAGCACATTTCTGAAAAACTTAACAAACAACAACATTTTGGCTGTAGTGAAAGCCCTCACAGGTTTAGCTGCTACAACATAGGTGGTGTCACTTTACACCGACTGCTACTCCTCCCCATAGAACACCAACACAAATTAGAATACTACAAATTGTCAGTAGAAGCTGCTACTGAGGTACGCATAATTCTAAAACAACTGAAAGTGCTATTAGTAAGCATGGTGTCCGACCACATGTTGGGTTTAATTGATCTCAGAATTCAAGAAGTCGTAAAAACCAACTACGAGGAGCTGTTTGGAGTAAAACATGTTAATGTTTTCGGAGACCTCCTACAGTTAACACGAGTGAAAGGGCAACCTATTTTCAAAACATTAGGACACAAAGAATGCTGTAATACTCTTGCCAGCATTAGAAATGTAAATCTCTGGCAAGATTTCCACTACAGAAAACTAACTCAAAACATGTGCCAGTCTGCAAACCTCACATATGCTAACATTTTAAAAAGCATTAGAACTGGGATGCTTACAAAAGATGAAAAAGCCATCATAAATAGTAGACTAATTCATGAGCCATATGGGTGAAACAGATCTGCTCCAGATGTCATGGAACAATTAACTCAACAAAATCTAAAATATATGTGCTTAAGTCCAACCCTTGCAAGCTGTAGTCACTTTAACGACACAATTTTGAAAAAATAAATGCAACCTATACTGCGTATCAGCTCTGCAGACAAACTAGAAGTGCACAACATGACACTTCCTATGTATCAGTAAGCAACAGCACGACTATATAACTTAGAAAAATTTAACTACAACACAGCTGGATTGGAGAAATTATTTACTCTGTGTCTGACATGCAGAGTAATTCTAAAATGTAACCTTGTATAAGAACAGGGCTTAGTCAATGGAGCAATTGCTACAGTTGTTGGCTTCCAAACATACTCACATGACAACAACATTCAGTTTGTCAATATCCACTTTGACAAACTTCCAGAAGTTACACTGAACAAAGACATGTACTTACGCAGAGAGCAATTTTCTATGTAATTTTCACATGCTGTCACTATTCGCAAATCACAAGGTCTAACCCTAGACCAAACATTTATTGACATAGGCAGCACAGTCTTTAAAGAAGGTATGAGTTACATAACACTTTCACGACTGCGTACACTCAGTGGAATATTCCTAGTTAATTTTGATGCAAACAAAGTCAATGCTGACATTTCCTGCATCCTACAATACAACAGGTTATGGGCTCCATACACCCCCATCTAGATATGTAACCTGTACTTCAACAAAAGAAACCTTTTAAAAGACAAATAATAGAAACAGATACTATAGCTGTTTTCCCATCAATACCACTAAAGAAAGAAAAACCAACTCCTGCATCACAGAATCCAACCACAAAACTTACTAGTACAAAGTCAACTTCTAATCTATCAGAAAAGATAGACACAAATGTATGTTCTTCCGAAAGATCTGCAGGCCAATCTAACAATCCGCAATCATAACTCGCTGGTCTATTCAAATGCAGAAAACCAATAAGAGTAAATTGATATGGTTGTGACAATGAATCTTCTCTTTCAATTGCCAGCAATTGTTCTCAACAATGAAATGGCTCAGACCAGTTGTGTTTGCAAATGCTCGCCCTTCACAGAAATGCCACATATAATCCTGAGAGCACTTCCAGTGTCTCAGGTATAAGGCAACAATTAGACTACTGTGCAGGAACAGTAAAATGTACCATAAACACACAAGAAGATCCACACAAATTCGTAATGTACTTACTACAAGTAGTAGAAACCCAAAACATCCCTATAAGTGAAATCTTCCAGATTTCATACATGCATTCTCTGCAACCATGTTTCACAATACCAGATCCCTAATGAATGATTTCTGTATGTATCCATACCAGATTGTGAATCTATTCCATTTCACCAGCTTCTGCAGAATGCAAATCATGGCATAATATCCCCTTTTTATAATTCAGACAATCGTTCCACCATACAGATAAAGTCATATAGCCAATATGTCAAACTAATGCTTCTAAGGTACAATGCAAATGATACCAAAAATACTTGTAAGCTTACAGGTTTCACACACAGCCAAGTATCTCTTGGAAAGAAATTCTTCACAACATTAGGTATAATATACTACACTGGTGCTGCAACATCTTCAGGATACTACACTGCATATGTGAAAAAAAATTGTTGTTGGGGTAACCTCTGTTACCCCAAAACATAGGTTACCAGCAAATCTAACAAATGCCTTTTTAATATTCCTTCAACCCAAATTAAGTCACTAAACTATAGCACAATTAACAGTTAGAATTAGCCAGCAGGTATCTAACTACATCCATGATACTGTAAGAACAACTTTGAAAGCCAATCTAGTTAGAATACGCCAACAGTTATCTAACTACTTCAAAAACATTCATTGCAGAGCACTTCAAATACTCCATCTTATTTCTTATATAAAAGAGCATCTTCTTACCTTTGATGTAGTTGAAATACGCCAAGTATTTAACTATTTCAAGCATTCCCTTAATACAACAAACTTCAAACAAACATACTATTACCTTTACACTCACATAACAGTAATCATATGTTTTTATCCAGTACATATTTTTTTTTCCCGATGATTATACAATAGCAAAACAACAGCAGTGTCTCATATACTAATGTTGTACCAAACATAGTACTTAGAATGTACTGTTTATGAGGGTCTAAAAAAGAAAATGTATATTGAAAACGGTATAACACTATAACTTTTGAACTATCATGCTTAACCAATTGTACTGTTTTCTTTCTCCACAGAAAAGAAACCAAAGATTGCAGTTTCATGACACTACAACATTAACTAGCCAGAGCAAACTTAATTAATTACACATTCTGTGAGCACAATCCTCACATGTACTACAATCATAAGAACGGTATACAGTTCAATTACATTGTTCCTCCATACTACTAACTCTTTGAACTCCCACTACATTAAAACAGTGATGATTGTGCCCAGTGCACATATTCTGGGGGACATGGCCTATGACCATGTCCCCCAGAATCTGGCCACTGACCACAACACAATTAACTGTATAACAAGAATGTGTCATACACGGTCAACTAATAAAACTCACCCCCACGCTATTCTAATAATGTCAGTGGACACCAAAATTGACGGCAAATTTCCAAATCCTTTTTTCACTTATACAAACAGCTCCACGTTACCTTCATTCCACTTCTCTACCATTTCTATGCACTCTTTCAACCATCAAATAACCCCAAATATCTTTTCCAAGTCATCTGTTCACTGCGCTGTCCGCAAACTACTGAGGTGTCCGCGGACAGCTACGACACCTGCCTGACCTTTTTCAACATACAAAAACAGCCCCATTTAATCTTTTTTTCCACTCCCCCACCATTTCCACCACCAAATGACCTAAAATGTATTTTCCAGACTTTTTTCCCACTGCTCCCTCCGAATTCAGTTGTGGCTGTCCGTGGACCCAACCTGACAGGTGTTTCCAAATATTTGATGCACCTTCCGTTTTGTTTTATAATGACCAATCAGCAGGTGTGTCTGATGCCCGCGGACATCATGTCGTCCTTTGGACCAATTGGAGGCCCCTCCGTGGACCAAACTGGGAAGCGAGTCTGCATAACGAACCAAAATAGCACAATTTTGTTTTTACCAACTTTTTGAACATTTTAAACAAAAACACTGATCGGATTTACACCAAATTTTTGGGTCCAAGCCTCCACTCCTGCCACAAATGTGGTAAACATATATCCTGTGGTTTAGGCAGTAGGCAGGAACAAAACATTTTTTTCATTGCATCTTTGGGGAAAAAACACACATTTTGGGACCCCTACATAACTTTGTCCCACCTTGATGAAACCTCACCAAACATCGCATGATTAATCTGACAGGGCAATATACCTTTTTTTTGCAAAGTTTGGTGAGGATTCGTTCAGGGGGGGGCAAAGTTATAAACCACCCAAAAAATGCTCTTCCTATGGATTGAGCAATTTAACTATAACTACAGGGCCGCTACTGCAGGCCCTGTAATATATATATATAAATCACGTGTGATATTGAATATGTAGTACATATTCTGTTGTGCAAATATAAAAAGTGGTATGTGGGCAGCACCAAATGCAAATTAAAAATAAGGGTACAACAACATGTGAGAGCCATACAAAACAAAGATGCCAACTATCCGATGGCAAAACATTTCTCTCAATGCATTAAAAGCAATATGGACAGTTTTGCTTTCTTTGGTATCCATGCAATTGAAAATCGCGCGAGAGGGGGAGATCAAGAAAAAAAGCTCCGACAAAAAGAAACCCGTTGCATCTTGGACTTTGAAACAAAACAACCACAAGGCCATAACATAGACAAAGAACTATATACTTTCTTAGGCACTAGTATAAGCATTATCATACACAAAAAAACCTGTCACCTCTTACCAATAAGGACTGACTGATATAAAGTGTTTTCATAATTGGGTTTTAAATTTGAAAATCCATTATTGTTGTATATTTTTAACTGCACTTTTTGATAATATGTTGTTGTGTTTTGTGGTTTTTATGCACCTTTTTTATATTAGTCACCATGTATGTTTTATTCTGGTTATTGTGAATGGATTTTACTGCAGATTAGAGACATTGAAGAAAAACCGGGGATGTACTCAGTTTAAGAGTAGAAATAGATTTCTACACTGAATTGAAGTTGAAAGCACTAAGCACTTTATGATAATCGGAGGCTGATATGCACTAAACCACTAGGCACTTTAGTAAGCTGCTAGCACTAGGCACTTTTTACATGCACTATGCACTTTAAGTACAAAGGCAAAAGGCACTTTATTTAAAGAGATTGTGCAGATTGGACCGTGTTGAGGGACTTTTTTAAGGAACTAATGTAATGGATTTGTTGGTTGGACAATTTATACTGAGTGAATAGTAAATCCTTAAATGATTACTCAATCATGGATTAACGTAGTTTAACTTTGTAGGGATTAAGCCCTGTTCAAAGATGTCCGCCGGCCGTACCTACACAATTAAGTCCCCTCCTTTATGTTTATGGTCGTTGGATCCCCATGTCCCATTTCTATGTCTGCAGGCATGTTTTATGTATTTAAACACTATGGTGGCAGCACTTGGGTGTTGTGAGCAAGCGGCAAGTAACGCCGCGAAACGCGTCGACTTTTCTGGGAAGCTACAATGCTGTATTTTAACTAATAAAGAAGCCATTATGGATTTGCTGGTCACGGACTGATTATTTAAGCCTGGTATGAAGGAGAGTGCTCCTCGCATAACTGACGTTCAGCCAGTTCTTTTGAAAAAAAAATATATATATATATGTTATGGTTAAGTTGGTGTTTCCATAGGAAGAGCATTTTTTGGGTGGCTTATAACTTTGCTCCCTCTGCACGAAAAGTTGGGAGAGGTTTGGTCCGGGGGGGGCAAAGTTATAGGGGGGTCCCAAAACCTTTGTTTTTTCCCATTGACATAATGGGAAAAAACTTTGTGCACGCCTACACCAAATTTGCGGCAGGAGTGGGGGCTTGGTCCCGAAAGCGTGCTTTTGCAAATTTGGTGTAAATCCGCCCAGTAGTTTGTTTTAAAATGACCAAAATGTAAGGCAAAAAAATTAGTGATATCTCTGTTCGCTCCACGGACGGACTTCCCAGTTCGCTGCGCGGGCAGTGCCCTGATTGGCCGAGTGGCTTGCGTGAAGTCCGCGGACATCCGACGTGTTCACTGATTGGATGGCGTGGGGCGTGGAGTGCGTCAGATTTTTGGTGGCACCCGACATCTTGCATCGCGGACGACCGCGGACAGCGCAGTGAAACTTGGTTTAAAAATTGTATTTAGTGGAGTGTGTTGGTGTGTAAGAGTGTTTGGGGAAGGTGGGGGAGTATGAGATAGGTTCAATGTTCTGTTTTTTTTATGTGCTAGACGCTTTTGTTGTGTTCGATTTTTCTGCGGACAACACGGCTGTTCTGAAATGTTCGTAAATAAACCAAATGGATTCGGTGTCAAGTTGAAAGTGTTCTAAGAAGACTCGTGGGGTCCTGGAATGTTCGCAGGGGGTATCCTGAAGACGTGGTCTGTATTGTTCGTTGTCAATCTGAAAATGTTCTAAGAACACTCTGTGCTGAAATGTTCCTACATAAAGAAAATGGGGGTGTTCTGAGGACGTTGTCCGTATTGTTCGCTGGCAAGTTGAAAGTATTCTGAGAACACTTGCAGTGTCCTGAAATGTTTGAAAATAAACACAATGGGGGTGTTCTGAGGACGTTCTCTGTATTGTGTGCCTGCTTATCTGTATCCAAAGAGGGAATGGCACAGAGAATGAAGTGGAAATGGTAGAAGGGCTGTCTAAGAGTTACGCGGTCCTTGGACAGGGCGTGCTACAGCCGGGGTTTTCCAGCAAATCCAGCATGGAAAAAAGACTGTAGGGATCAGCCAATCAGATGCTGAGGTTGTGATTTGTGTTCAAAGAGACTGTGTGTAGTGAAGATGGCAGAAGTGGAGGAAGTCAGGGTGTTGGCGCTTGGAGATATGTTTGTGCATGGTTTACAACAGTATGCTCAATGCAGGCATGTTGCAAAGAATTTTGATGTTAAAGGAATGGAGGTGGTGTGGAACACTGTGCCTAATTGCAATGTACAGGGAATTGTACAGGTTTGTGAATATATGGGCAGGATGAACAGTCCCCATGTGGTAGTTTTGCACTATGGTGCTTTCCATTTGGGCTATGTCAGTGCCCCTACTTTGTTGGCAGATTTGGAACACTTGGTTGAAGCAGTAATGAACATCCTTCCAAATGCCAAAGTAATTTTTTCTGGATTAGTACCTAGGGCAATATGGGACAATAGTTCAGTTTTTTTTCCTCAGCAAAACAATGCTAGATCTTTTATGGGAAATGCCATTCTGTTTTGGAATGTAAGGGTTGCTTTGGAGAAGGTTATGTGAAGATTTTAGGAGTAAAGTAAGAAAAATAAAAAAAGAAAAATACAAAATAACAGGTGTCTGTCAAGCATCTCCAAAAAAAAACATTTCAGAGCCAACCTCAAAGGGGAAATGGGGCACACTATTTAAATTTACATTCACCACGCTCAGATTTTCGATATGTCTGCGGACATGGCGGTAGTCCGCGGACATCGAAATCACTAGCTAGGGGTGCAGTATGTAATATTCAGTAATATTCAGTTCAGTACACTTTTTGGTCAACATTATAAGAATCCCTCCTACAGAGTTTTCATGAAAAAGAAATGCACATGTGATGTCATCAGTGATGTCATCAATGACATTTGTGATGTCATCTTTGATGTCCTGTGTGTTAGTGTTAGCAGTGCACGCTGGTGTGAGTTATGGTTGCTTATCTTACCATAACTGCCAAATTTCTGGGGTTTTTCGTTTTTACTTTGAACCATAAAGTCCCTTTAACAAAGTTTTTTTACTGAATTTGGTAGGTTTTTAGTAGCGCAACTTAACCATAACGTCCCTTTTAACAAAGTGTTTTCATTGAATATATATATATATGTTTACAGAAAATCAAGGGAACATTCTTGCAACTATATTTACATGAAACATGTTGTGACACTTAAGGTGTACACAACAAGTAACAAATGCTTCCTATAACACTCATTTTTTTATGGTCTTGTTTAATGAGCGCTAATCCTCTTTAAGAAGTTTTGAATAATAGTTTTGCAGTGCTATTCTTTAATACTAAGGTATACTTTGTATTTGAAAGAAGTTTTCTTGCAATAGTAACACTGTTTTTTCTGTGATCATTTATTTTTCAAAGAAACGGAGAAAGATTCCCTTTGGGTGAACATAATAGGGCTACTCAATCATATTAGATATTCATTTTTAGCTCTTAGAAAGAACAGCACTCCTAGCTATTTGCAAAGGACACACTAGCTATAATGCTTATGAGCAAATTATTTACATTTTGTAACCTTTATTTTATTATTCTTATGGTGTTCAGAGAATTTGTTCTCTATAATGTGGCACAATGATTATACAAGAATGTAATCATGATAAATGAAATGGCAATGCTACAAATGCCTGAAGTAAGCACACAGATGAAAAGACTTAAAGGAAGTGTGTTGATCAACTCAGAGTCCATGAGCACATTTTCAGACAAATCTGGTCATGTTAGTAATAATTTGTGGTATCAGCACATAAGCAGAGTAGGGGGACAGATATCTGGAGATAGCTGTTTCGTGTGTTCATTCATCCCTTATGCCATAAGTGCATCTCAAACATTTGTAACTACAATGGTTCCCAAAAAGGCAGCCCATTGTTTGACACACCTTGCATTGTGTAGGACTCGAGGGCAATTTCAGGCCATAACAACCTCCATTGAGTGGGTGACAAAAGTCAAATCCCAGCGGGAAGACAATTTCATGAAAGAAAAGAATACAATGATAAAAGCTGACACACAACACAGAGTAGTACAATACTTACTGATAGGTATAAAAAGGAGGAGGGATAATGATAGAAGACCACCAGATATTGAAGTGTAACGATGCAGAAGGAAAGGAAATGTCAATGTGCTGAAATAGAGGCCAATTACAAACAAAGGGATACATACTGACAGCAGAAGGATGGGGTGAAGGGTTAATTGGGTGCAAGGCATTAGCACTCCTAGAACAACCTGAAGAGGTTGTGGAAAATGGGAATAAAGAAGGTCAGCGTATTGGCCCGAACATACCAAATTACTTATGTGGGTCAAACATGAAAGAGGACCTGTACCCATAATACCTTTAAAGAAAGCCACTCTGTGCTTCAGAAATAAAGGCACAGTACATGTTGGAACGAACCCAAGGTGTGAGCGTGTTTTTGATGTACAGCGTATGGCAGTTGGCATAGCAATACTAAAACACCACTTCTGGGCTCGTGGTTGTAAAGCTTACATGAAATTGCCCCCGAATTGGGGAGGCATATGTTCCATTTGCTCATATATACAGCAGCTCTGGTAATACACGAGAGTGAAGTAGAGATTGGCGATTTCCCCCAATGGATGCACACCTAAGAAGCAAAAGGTCCTCTACCCTTAGATGCAGTAAAAGGGAAAACAATTTTTCGGCAAAATCAACAGAGGCCTATGATGACATACCTGATGAGCCTAAATTGTTCGATAGGACAGGAGTGTTTTTTATTTCCTTCTTTACTCCTGGTTTTCAGGCATCATGAATGCCAAATGGTTGCAAATAACCACATTGGAGTTGTTGCAAGTGAGCAATGCAACAGTGATAGGCTTTAATGCCATAAAAGAGTAGCTGAGAGCATTACGGATCATTACCCACCAGAATATATATGTCCTGGTGTTTGAGCAAAAATTGGGCTTTTTTGTTGCACATACCCATCTTCCAACAATGAAGAGAATGAAACACTTACAGAGGCCATAAAGACCTTAAAAGACTTACATACAAAAATGGTGGAGGATGTGGTTGATCCTGAAAATTATGACTGTTTTAACTACCTGTTGTCCTGTATACCCTCCTGGATGGCTAATGCAGTTAAGATAATAATAGCCACATTAGTATTTATACTACTGGTCTTCTGCATTCTGAGAATATCAATACATGGTTGCAAAAAGGCTGCCAAAGGAGCAGTTGGGAGGAAAATAGTGATAAACATGGATACTCATGTACATGAGCACACCGAAACCGCCAATCTACCTCATATCCACGTAAGGGAAGGCCCCATTTCCCATATAGGATCAAAATGTACTTTTCTCCAAGAACCTCATAATAACATCGGATGATGGGTGTACTGTGATTCCAATGGGGAGTGCTGCTATACAGCCTGGAGCGTGGATTTACACATAAGACATGCATGCACCTTGAGTGGGGTGACTAAGATTTGAATCCCCAAAATACCTTATGCAGGGATGGCAAAAAGGAGGATGCGGTTGAGGCCTCAACCAGAGAGGGGAATGTTGAGAGACAGATGAATATCTCATTCATAATTTTTATTCCTCCCCCGGCCCAATATTATAAAGATGAGACACATAGGCCAGCACATTGCCCCACGTGCCTCCTCATTTGTTACATGCTGCCTTCCCCCCTCTGCCCCACCATGTGATACAGTTGTACCCCTCCTCTGTGCTTCTCTGTATCCCACCCCCACTGTGTGTCTGTTCTGTTTTTACCTCTGAAAAGTGCTCCATTATGCATCTGTACTGTTGCATACCTCTGTAAAGCGCTCTGTTATGTATCTGTATTGTTGTATACCTCTGCAATGTGCTCTGTTCCTTTCTAACCTAGGTCCGCATTCAATAAATACCATAATATTAATAATAATGATAATAATAAAAAAGCTGAGCAACGTTATTCTTTAAGACAACCATGCCACCCTTATTTCAGGCAGGTACAGCATGCGATGAATAGAATGTAAGCTGAAGATGGCGGGAATAACTAAAAACTAATCATAGAATCACGCATATTCATCCATTAGACATGAATCACATATGCAATCACTGTGAAGAAAACATACTAGGTGAAATGTGTATTTATACATGAAGAATATTAACATTACAACCATAAAGACATGAAGAATACTAACACAAGCAATATATAAACTGAATGCAACACAAATAACACACAAGTATAGCTCACTAACATCGAAATGCAGCAGTAAAAGACGGCCATCTTTTCTAAAATGGAAGCTGCATCATACTTCTAAGTGAATGAGAGGCCTCAAGTTTGCACGGCAATTCAAAACCCTGACATATCAAAGTGAAGATCCTTGCAGAGAGCAGAAAGTAGCTTGTAGCCTGAGCCAAGGTTACTAAGAAATTAGGGATGGCCTGAGCACCATAGAGAAGGCACAAGGTAAGTGTTTCCTGGACGCAGATGGAATACTTGCAAATGAATTAAGGTCTGGCAAAGTACAACTGACCATTGTGAGCCAGGTGCAGGATAATTATAAGTCAAAAGACCCTATGAAGAATAAGTCCCCCGAGGTACAAGAGACATAACACTTGTATCAATAGTAGCGAAAATACTAAATGTTGGCTGAATTAATTCTAAATATGGTCCTCTCACAAGTGACCCATACTTGAAGAACAATGTCTATTCATTAGCAAGAAATACAGATAGGACACTTGCCTCACTCCTTGCACATAATCCCAGACGTGAGGCGTCACACAAGGTTAACTAGAAAGGTGATCAACCTGGCTCATGGCCTAGAAATGAGGGACAGTGTTTTCTTGAACTAAAACAAGCAGCCGTGGAACTCTCTCCCCTTACTCCCATTTGGTTCATGTCTTGATTTCCAGTCAATTATCCAAGGTTCATTGGTTGATTGATTTTGTATTTATTATGAGCCTATACAAAAATGTTTCAAGATGCAACAAGGCAATTGAGGCGGAACAGAGGGAGGACAAGACAATGACTTACTATGCCATGTGTCATTGAGATTGTGCAAGTGAGCAACAATAAGTGCATGAGAGAGGGTATGCGAAGAAGTGTACCCAGAACAGCAGGGCCCTGAGTTAAGTGCTGTGAAGGGTGGGACCACCAGCGGCAATTCCAATGTGGTAGTGCAATGTTAGCCAGGTGGCAGTGCAAGTGGTGCCAGGCAGCAAGTGCAGGGGAACTGGTCAGGGGGACCTAGTGTCCTGTAAGACTCAGAGGACAACCTGGCAGCCAGTCAGCAGAAAGAGCAGGAGCAAGGAAAGGTAAGAAGGGTAGAGGGAGCGAGAAAGAAGAGGAGAAAATGAAGGTGTTGAGGAGTTTCTGGAACTTAAGGAGGTCCGGCTCAAGGCAGAAAGAGGCCAGGAGGCCATTCCATCTGGAGGCACCTGCAGAGGAGAGAGTGCTACCCCCAATCTCTGCTTGGATAAGTGACTCACCAGCAGAAGGTTAGAAGTAGACAAGCAAAGAGCTCTAAGAGGAAGTTACTTAGGAAGAGAGCGTTGAAGGTAGTAAGGGCCACTGCCCCAGATAGTCTTGTGGACAATGCAGAGGGTCTCATCTTAAACTTGATCCTAGCAACCACAGGGAGCCAGTTGAGGGATTTCAGGGCTGGAAAGATGCAGTCCCTTGGCTTGAGACCAATTTTAAGTCTTGCGGTCCCTTCTGGATGAGTTGAAGAGGGCGAAGAGTAGAGGTAGTTGCAGTAGTCCAGCCGAGAGAGAACCAGGGCTCTGGAGATAGTGAGCTTCTGGGGGAAGGTGAGATAGGGGAGACTACCTTTAAGGAGGTATAGCTGGAAATGGGCCTTCTTTGCAAGGTCTGTGATGTGTGGAGAGAAGGAGAGATTGGAGTTGAAGATCACCCCAAGGTGTTTTGCCTCAAAAGAGGGTGAGGGTGGACAACCCAAGGAGGGTGGTTAGAGTGTGAGAAGGAAAGCAGGAGCAGGGGTCCCAACGAGAGGGATCTCAGTTTTGCTGGCATTAAGGCAGTGATTGTTAGAGGTGCACCATGACTGATTAGCAGATAGACGTTCAGGGATGAATGAGGATGAGTAGGAGGGAGAGGGTAGCCTGAAAAAGAGCTGTGTGTGATCCATGTAACATTGAAAGTTACAGGTGAAGGTAGAGATTCAGGAGGGCCAAAGGGCCCTGATATATATAGAAGAGCCAAGGGGAGAATATAGAGCCCCGGGGAACACCACATGTGGAGAGAGAGGTGTTGGAGAGAAAGGAGCCAAGCTGAACCAGGGAGTGTCGGTCCAGGAGGAAGGACATCAGCCTAGCCGGGGCCTGATCTGTAATGCCAAGGATCTCACAGAGACGAGTAATCAGGGGGCTATGGCTGACCTTGTCAAAAGCAGAGAAAAGGTCAAGGAGAATGAGGACAGATGGAAAGTTAACTCCTGGCCAGGATAAAGCCAAACAATCAAAACCCCTGATGACAAGCCACCCATTATGGATTGCACCAACCAATACAATATCATAATAGTGATGTATTTTTGTTGTTACCAATTTATAGGTGGTCTTAGGAGGAGCCATCAGTTAGGTATTATCCAATTAGAAGTTATACCCATATAGAACATGTATATAGTCAATTCCCCTAACCTATCCCCTCATCCCATACATTTTGTATTGTCATCACTCTGACATGTTTTTGGTATGAAAAATATTGTTCTGTATGAGAGCTTTGAGAGCTGCGACCCTGTTGCTTGTATGCTGTCCCCGCTTTAGCTTGTGTGTTCATAAAGCTGGGTTTTCCTTTCACTTTGACTATTTCCCTTATTGAGTCTACGTTTTCTGGCTCCTCCTTTGCATAATATTGGGGTTTCCCCAGGCAATCTTATCAGACTGATGTAAAATAAAATGCTGCAGCATTTGTAAGTGCTTGATATCTGACAATAGCCACAGCAAATGGAGAACTGATTTAAACGAGAATGATAGCATTGTTTGCATAAATTGTTCATTGTCTTTTGACAGTAGCATAGCTATGTAAAATAAAACCTGTGTTTTCAAAGATGTTTCCTGGGCCTAGACTTGTGGAATGCTGTAGAACACCTGTCTGCTTTGCAGTCGGTTAATAAATGTTGCCCTGTGGAAGCCGTAATCATTTAAAAAGAGAAACACTGAGAAAACCCACCCCCTTCTAGTTGGGTATGATGGAGCTAGCCTGCACAGTCTCATGCCTAGAAAATAATGCAATTTAAATGACCATGTTAAGTACTCTAATGACAGTCCAGAAAAGGGAGAAGGGAGAGCACCCTGTACTAAGTTGACCCGGATTGTGATAGAATCAATATTTTGTGCTGTACACAATGAAAGCACAGCCTCCCTAAATACAAGCCTATATATTACATGAATGCTTACAGTAAGAGGCAGCAGTACAATATAAATATAGGCTGATTGTCTGTGATGCCAATACTTGTCAATGGCATAGGAGAGATGGGAATACAATGCTAATTGAAACATCTTTCTTCGGCACCAACACTTTTCATTGATTTTAAAGAAAATAAAACCTGCTTATTATCTGTTATTCAAGAAATGCAAGGATACATTGTACTGCCTATTGTTTATGGAACGCTTTAACTCGCACTGGCAGGCAAGCAGCAACATTTACAGAGATCTCTATATCATTATTTAGAAACATATTAAAATGTAGATTTGATTTATAAGAATGGATGTTTGTGTTTTTTGTAATTTAGCAAGATCTTTGCAGGCAGGTTAATTCTTCTTTCTGCAGACAGGCTGTCTATGAAATTACAGCACTATTAGTGGCTTCTCCAGCAAATACTTAGGGGACTGCCTTTGGTTTTGGTTCACTATTTTTATGAAAACCAATTATGAAGCCAAAGTACAGCTTTTTTCGTATTCCAGAATTTTGGGGTTGGATTGTGCTGGATCAGAGTGGGCTGAATCAGGGGATGCATCCTTGGTAGAACTCGAATTATATCCATAGAATACTCAGGAATTCTCAACTTGCACTCTTTTCACCACTGGTGTTTGCCATTACTTCCTCTGGAAAAGTCTGTTGTCCCCACATATTCTGCACTGTTGTAATGATTTGCTTGCTGTTCTCACTTTATTAACTTATCATTGTTTTTTGGCATTTCTGTTCTTGTCTATTAGCCCCTGTTTTTCTGTCCACTTTCTTTGTCTGTAGTTGGTTTGGCTTATATTTAACCCCAAACTCAAAGGCACTTGAACACGTCTGTGAATTGGATAGTTGGTCACAGCACGTCCACTCCTGATAATTACAAAGTGGACATTTGCAGAATATAACTGCTGTTGTTATTGACTAGCAACCAGGATTATTTCATATTTCCAAAAACTACGAGTTCTCATGGTCATACAGTACTGTCACTGTGTAGCCTTGCCCCAATACATAAGTATACCCCTCATGGAAAAATGCCATTTCCACTAGAGGCTACATGCTGGCTATAGTGCATTTCTTGTCAGTCTGCATCAACTTCCTGCAATAAATTACCACTGGATACATCTTCCAGTCTTGAAATATCTTTGAAACACAAGTTCAATGCAGAATGTGTAACGGGTAGGCATACATCTCAACAATTTAGCTTGGACGGGAATGGTGCCACAGCTTTGTCAACACACTCAGCCAGCCACTCCCACACACACATTCAAAATTGTTTGCCACTTGCCTTTTCCAGGCACAGTGACAGTGATAGTGTTCACTCCCCCAGCACCTCCTGCTCCAGTTCTTCAATCTCTGGTGCCAGTTTTGCAGCTTTGTCTCCTATCTTCACATTGCACTGAGACTCAATGTTGCAATATAGCAATTTAAGGTGGCCCTGGGTTAAACAGGCAAATAGAAAGACCTGGTACTCAAAAAGACAAACTTAGTCTTCCCATCATGTCTCTCTCAGCTCCTGATGAGATCATAGACCTAATCTAGTATAATTGCTAACAAACATTACATTTGCTTCATTGACAAAGTTGTAGCCAATCAATTTGTTGCAAATTATTGTCACAGATCATCATCCTGTCTTGGAATTAAATGACAGCCTAAGAGAACTCCAGTCAGTTGACCTATTGTGCCCAGTGAACTAAGGCATTCCAAGGGCAATGTTAAACTATGGGGAATAGCTTTCAAGAAACTTGATCAAAGGCTCATGCCTGTCCACACAGCACTGTGTGATGTTTAGAAGATTCAAAATGATTGGACTGAGATATAATATAACCTCATTTACTGACCTCTCACTTTTGGGGTCTGACTTAGTTACCATAGGCATACCCATATATATGTCAACATACATGTTTGGGGAGATGAGAACCTGTCTCAGGAAGATCGTAGTATCTGGAAATCCCAGGTTTGCAACAGGCATTGACAAAGCAATATTTCTGGCTATTGTGTAGGAATGGTGTTCCATAATAGTACTCTCTGGCAGTGGCTCCCATCAGTATGGGTGTGGGGTGCTGCGTATTATACCCCTCAATCAGGAACACTCAAGAGCATCAGATAGGTCAAGGTAGTTTTCTTTTATTTCAGATAACATGCCAGCAGCCCTAGTTGCCTCCTCCTTCATCCTGTGTCTCCTTCATCTCCCCTTTTCAAAAGCATATATGCGCATTCTCTCTTCTAACTCGGCAGCATGGTTCTGTGTTCCATCATAGAAAGTCTAAGCAACAAACATAACTTACACTGGACACAGTAGCTCACCATGTAACACACCTCCTTCCCTTAATTCCACAAACACAACATACTTTCCCTTCCTTTCACCAATACAGCCACCCTCCTCATTACACCATTTCTTTCCATTGCACAAACACACAGTACTAGCCATATCCTCCTTCGTCGTCATGGGTGCTGAGTACCTGGATGCACCTTTCTCCACTTTCCTGCCTAATCACACCTCAACCATGTTTCCCTTCAGCATCAGTGTCTGTCTCACACAGTTCTTACTGTCATCCCTTTCCATGGCACTACATTGAGCAACCATCATTCTCTTCCTTACATCCTCTTCTGACACTACATCCATATCGCCGTTGTTTTTTTAAATTTTTTTATTATTATTAGTTGTTTTGGTCACGAATCAAATCGAGACCTTTCATCTTTAAGAAACATACCACATATACAAGAATTTACAACAATTTACAAAAAATGGTATATGAATAAAATGATTAAATCTCTGCATATAAAAGAATAAAAAACATCACTCATTTAGAGATTTCAGCAGTAGACATCACAGATTACAGTATACAAAATAATCAACATCTTGGCACTGCATACATCGGGAATTTAGCTCATACAAATAATTAACCACTGCATATCTTACGGCATTTCTATTAGTATGGAATAATAAGTCCCATAGGTTTTTTGGGGTCAGGACCTGTTGGTCCAAAAATAAAGGCTTAAAGTGAACACAGCGGATTGATAATAATTAATGATATTCTGTACACAAGTGCTGAAGGGTTTCTGCTTGTTGTTCACAGAATCGGCAGGGTAAATGGGTGGTAACATTTCCCCGTCGATTCAATACATCATTGGTCAACCACAGATTTAACCTAAATCTCATAAAGCCATTCCAGTGGCTAGAGCTGGGGGACCTCACCATATAGTCAGCCACTGTATTATAACGCTTTAATGCAAATGGGAAAGCCTCACAATTTTTATAGTTGACACAAGCAAGGCGTGTATAGATCCAGTCAGCTTCCCAGACTTTTGATCTTGCTTTGTCTGGATTTTCTAATAGTAGAGTTGGATCTATCTGGACTTTTTCTAAAATGGATTGGATTTTTTGACGCCAAGCTTTAGGGAAAGTATCCATGGAACTTAATAGATATATGGATATGATGTTGATGATCCCTGTTGTGGCTTGATTTAGGAGGCATTTGTGATATAAGGCGCATAAGTTCCAGTTATAGATTTCATAAAGGGAAATTAGACCCAACTCATATCTTACAGGTGGCAGGGGTTGCGAGGTTGGTAGATGTAAAACTTGCCTCCAGAATCGACCTTCCCTGATGGCCCAATAAGTGTATGACATAACATATCGGGTCTCAGCGCCATACAGAATAACAGGCACCACTTTTTGTTTAAAGTAAGTAAGGATCGGTAGAAGAGAGAATTTGCAGTATCTCGCTTTGATGATCTTGGCTTGCGAGATACACATTTGAAGTTTATGAAGCCTTTGTTTGTTGTACTGATCAAAGGCACATAGGTTGGAAATGATCAGACCTAAGTATACATAGACATTAGTAACAGTAATCTTATTACTTTGAAGAGGCCAATAAAGCTGTGCTGAACTTTGTTTCCTAGTGCCAAATTGGACAACGTTTGTCTTGGCAATGTTAATTGTTATGCCATTTTCTTTGGTATAAGTATCCAGAGCACCTAATAACTGACACAAGCCTTTAGGGGTGTGCGACAATAAGACCATGTCGTCAGCGTACAGAAGCCATTGAATCTGAACTCCCAGAATTCTCGGAGAGTCAGATATCAATTTACTGAAACTTCGATGGATGTCGGAAACAAAGAAGTTAAATAGGGCTGAGGCTAGTAAACAGCCTTGTTTCAGGCCTCTGGCGGTTACAATGGGAGGAGTTAATAAACCGCCGTTGGTAAGCCTAACCTGGATTGAGGTATTGGTGTGTAACTGGATTATCCATTTCAAAATATGCCATGGACAGTTAACATCAGCCAGTTTCTTATATAGAAGTTCTCTTGGCACCGCATCAAACGCCATTTGAAAATCAATGAAGGCGAGATACAGGGGCTGTTTTCTTTGATAGGCTCTCTGTACAAGGCTTGATAGAGTAATGATGTTTACACCAGTTCCTATGCCTTGCAGAAAACCTGTTTGGAAAGGATCTCGCAGGTTACTGTCCTGTAACCAGGTGTTAAATTTTTTTAAAAGTAGTCTGGCGAATAATTTACCCGGACAGTCCAACAGTGCTATTGGCCTATATGATCTGGTATTCTCACGATTTCCTTTCTTAAATATCAGGAGAATAATGGATTTTTTCCATGTCTCGGGAATAAAGCCAGATATCAACACATGATTGAAAATATGATAAAGAATACCTACCCATTCATCGATATGCATTCTTAGCAGTGCATTATGCAGCCCATCTGGGCATACTGCATGGGAAGAGCTCAGTTTCGTGATGCAATGTTTAATGTCATCAATATCAAACGTGAATTTCCCTGATGCTGTGAATAAATGGCGATCTAATTGCATGTCAGAGAAGGGAGAGAGATATAATTTCTGAAAATACATCTGCCATGTTTCAGAGGAAATCAAGTTTATTTGGGCTACATGTTGCGGAATGTCAGTTGTACGATTAAGCAGTGCCCAGATACCAGCTGTAGATTTTGATACCAATTGTTTGAGCATAGATATCCCCTCTATTTCATACAATTTTGCTCTTCTTATTCTGAGCCATTTCTTATAACTTTGCTTAGCTGATCTATTTTTTTCAGCCATGTCGAGTCTTTGTGACTTCCGTAAATGTCGGATTTCTTGTCTTAGATCAGATTTTCGATATTTTATTTCCAAATCATGGGCGTGAGTGTGCCATTGTTTGATGAGCCCATTGCTACTAATAACTCGAGTAAACATCTTTATGGCAGTTGTATAATCTTTAACCAAAAGATTGCTCTGATACATGTTCTTAAGATTAAAATCTAGAGTTCTTAATTTCTCTTTATCCCAAGACAATCTATTTCTCCCATTGTTCACAACAGCACCAGTTACATTTGTATTCGACCATTGCATCATCTGAGTATAACCAATCTGGAATGAGAGTTTAAGTTTGTGATGATCGCTTAGATCTGTCTGGATAATTTCCAATTTTTGAACTGAGTGAAAAGTTTTGGCATTGACATAAATATAATCAATTATGGCATGCTGGGCACCTCTTTGCCGGGTGGATTGGGCGGGGCAGTCCCCACTCACATTTCCATTTAACATCAGGAAATTACGCTCAGCCATGATTGAGGACCATTTCATTTCATCATCCCTTAAAGCAACATCCCCCTCTGAGATAAGATGTAAATTGAGATCGCCCACGATTAGAATGTATTTTAAAGCGGTCTCAATGGCCAGTACATCTAATATTTCCACAAATTGTTTGAAAAAGTCTTCTGATGTTAATGTATTACTACACCAGTAGATGTTAACAATTGCTATTGTTTGATGGAGGCTAGATAGTTTTACTACCTGAAATGATAAAGAGGGGGACCTGCACATGGTCGCTTCTAGACCACAGTCCTTTTTCACTGCTAGTATAAGCCCACGTTTGGGTCTAACATGAGCACCTTTTTCTGCAGGGGTGAACAATATGGTGTGTGAGTCCCAAATTGGTGGCAAGACAAGCCATGTTTCCTGAAGGGCAACAATATCACTGTCAAATAGGTCCCCATTTGTTATAGAATTGAGGTGACTTGTCCCCATGTGTTCCAAGAAATCAGACTCAAGATCTTAGTATCAAGGCATAGTTATGCAGGTCTGGTCTGATCTGTTAATTCTTGATAAGGGGAACTATTGGAAGCTGATGTAAATATATGTGGCATATGGCCCTGTAGTGTTGCGGGACCGGGCCTCGTTTCTTGTAAAAGAGTGAATCCTAGGTCAAACAACACCATTCTGGACTGCCACAAGATCTCAGCTACCAATGAAGATCGGATATGTATACAAGCTACAGACAGATCAGTGTGGTTTATAAACTCAATTTGTTCGATGTCCAATGATGAAATAGCTGAAAGAGCAGGGATTTCTGCACAGATGTTAAGGATACTGGACCGATTCAAATCACAGGATTTAAATGGTGCATCTCGACATTTAATTATGAAACGATGGTGAGATAGGTCTTATTTTGCCTTGGTCTGTGTAGGTTGGTCTCTTGACGGCATTGGTAGCCGACCCGGGGAACGAGCCCTCTTGTCTTGGTAAGCAGCAGTGGTTACCTGAGGCCCCTGTATTAGGGGCTAAAGCGAGCAAAACCCTTTTTCTGTCAGTTTAGATGGGTTAATCTCATTTGATTGGTAAATAAAGGCTTCAATGGAGGCCTAGATTTCTTCCCGTAGCTCTTGTCGAGACACTGGAGTCAGATCAGGGACAGGAGCAGGAACCTGAGGTGGATGCATAGGCTTCATCTGGAGATTAGGACTGGTATTGCGTGTCAAATATGCCTCGACTGAGGCTCTAATTTGATCCTGAACATTTTTCGTAAGAGAGTCCTCTCTTGAGGAGACGACAGGAGCCACTGAGCTCTGGGTTAGGTCACCATGAGACTGTAGGACTTGTCTGATGTCTGGTTGTGAACATTGGATCTCGGCCTGCCCACCCGCGGTTATTGGTTACAAAGAATCATAATCTTCCTGTCTTTCTATCTGTAAGGCCTTGTATGGTTGAAACTTCAGATATGAATCAATGGATTTCTGTAACTGTGTCTAAATCGCCATCAATATGGGGGAGCTCTGGGCACCAATTGGATGAGTCGAAGACTCAGCCAACACTGTTGCAGTGACAATTGGAGGTACCAAAGGGGTTGCTTCTGGGCTTTTGAACTGGGAGCCTCGCTGTTCATTACTACACTCAGCCAGCTGTACTAGGTCATCCAATGGTTTGTGTGGCACAGCCATCGCAACCATTGGAGTCACCTCAGGATTCTGAGTGCCGGAATTGGCTATAGAAATGTTCATCTGATCGATTGATGAGTCCCCAAGGTTTTTCCGTTTTTTCCCACTGTTGGTTTCGGGGCAGGAGTTTTAAGTTTAACGGATTGCACTTTTCTTCTTTTGGTAGGCTGTGAGGTGATGGATTTAGCAGAGGTCCTGCAAAAGACCTCAAACACATTTTTTGAGGTGGATGTGCAGGAAGGCTGATTTTCCTTGAGGCTAATGACTGGCACAGGAACATCCTTGTGACCATTTGACACTGACACACAGACAGGCACGGACACAGGAACATCCGTGTGACCAATTGTTATTGCCATTGCGACGGACTCAGTGCCCTCAGATGTCTTAGCAATGCTGTCAAGGATATTAGTCTCTCCAAATGTAATAAGAGGTTGATCTGTCACCGGCACAGTGGGCAAATTAGATTGAATGGGCGACAGACCAGCGTGAGAGATGGAAATGATGTCATACGTTTGTGTACAGACTGCTTGTGTTGATTTGGGACTTAATAGTTCTTGAGTTTGCAAAGATGGATTGGGTCGTGTTGTCATTTTTAAATACAAGGAGAGTAATTGTTCAAGACAGGTGGTCTGTTTTGAGATTTTTAAATCCAAACCCTTGTATAGTTTTGCCACAGCTAGCAAGGCCGTATTCATTGCTGCCAAAGTATTGTTCAGGGCTGGTGCCTATGGAAAGGAGTATCTCTATGGATGGGGTTCAGAAAGAAATCGGATACTCGAGTACCCTGATCAAAACGTGGCTGCCTCGGGGTGGGTGCTATCTCTCTCTATGGATGGGGTTCAGAAAGAAATCGGATACTCGAGTACCCTGATCAAAACGTGGTTGCCTCGGGGTGGGTGCTACGAAAGAGACTGCTTCCTCAATTGATTCAGGGGGGGGAATAGAGCGTGTTACAGGGGATGCAATTGGTTCTGTTACTGATGTATTACTGTGGGGCAGCACAGGTGACAGAGTTTCACCATTTGTACCAAAATGGCTATTAATACCTTGTTCTAACTGGGTTAAGTCACCGGTGTTTGAGCACACATATCAAACTTCTTCGGAACACTCCTCAATCCGATTAGAGAGGTTCATAAATTCAATGTCCTCCTCCTCTATTTCTCCAATCATGGACAAATGGGTGTGAGCTTGTCTCAGTTTGTGTTGGGCCAGGACAGAACACAAAATAGGTTGAGGCATGGTATCCCCCGGGAGAAGAGCTGTAACAGGTCGTAGGTCACCAGCAGAACAGGCTACTATCAGCGTATTATCAGTCGGTGCACCATGCAGGCTGGCTTCGCGAGATGGGATATCGGAGGCTGCTGAGTGCATGGGGTCAGGGATTAAAGCGCCAGACGGCTGATCTACAGCATCGGGCTCCATAGAAACAGATTGAATCGTAGGGGGCGAGAGGCCAGATTGACCCTCCTCCTCAGATGTAAACCCCTTCCTTGGATATAGTCTGATGTCATCAGAGACTGAGTGTGAATGCTGAGTGGTGGCACGCCCAACACTTAATAATGGACTTGTGAGTCGGGGTTGGAGAAGAGCTTTTCTTATGACATTTTCATGCCCCGACTCAATCTGTTTTGTTCTAGTCTCTAGGATGGGTGGCATGTTGGTGGAAAAGTATAAGGAATCATGCAATTAAAAACCAAATACAGAAATAAGTTAATTGGGAAAGTGTAAAGATTTAAACTAAAAAGTAAACGGTATAAAGTAAAAAGTAAATAAGTAAATAATACCTAAGACCGAACCCGGCGACCCGTGAACAGCAAACAGTACTTATAGTACTTGCCGAGTGCGCGCGTGGGTGCGCTGTGACTTGAGGAAATGTAGGGCTGCAGGGCGGGCTTATTGGGGGGTGTGGCTAGTGTGGATAGAAGTCCTTTATGGAGACACAAAAAGGATGAAAAACGTATGAGTACAAAACATGAAGAGTAGGGAGTGACACACAATCACAGCGTTTGTTGACAAGTATGCACAACGTGCACAACGTGAGCACTAGCTGAGGGTGCACAACGTGCTTCGAGTACAGTCACCTTTGTCAATTTCTGAGGTCCAGGCAAGGCGGGTGCTGCACAAAAAGACGTCCTCGGGTGGAAACGTGATGCCACTGATACGACAGCTGCTCGAAGGACAATCCAAAAAGATGCAAAGCGCTCCAACTCCAAATCTCAAATCGCGCAGAGTATCGGCACAGCAAACAGTACTTATAGTACTTGCCGAGTGCGCGCGCGGGTGCGCTGTGACATGAGGTAATGTAGAGCTGCAGGGCGGGCTTATTGGGGGCGTGGCTAGTGTGGATAGAAGTCCTTTGTCAATTTCTGAGGTCCAGGCAAGGCGGGTGCTGCACAAAAAGACGTCCCCCGGGTGGAAACGCGATGCCACTGATATGGCAGCTGCTCGAAGGACAATCCAAAAAGATGCAAAGCGCTCCAACTCCAAATCTCAAATTGCGCAGAGTATCGGCACAGCAAACAGTACTTATAGTATATATATCGCCGTTGTACTTATGCATCCATCCAGGATACAACCTTATTTTAGACCTTCTCCTTATATCCATGAATGTCCTGTTAAACCTATCTACCACATAATTCCCTTTGGTATTGTACAACACTGTGGTTGAATGTTGAATGCCATTCTCCTTCAGAAAGCCTTCCATCTCCCTTGCTACAAACTGTGGACCATTGTCTGACACAACCTTCTTCGGAAAACCTTCTCTCCAGAATATTGATTCCTGAAAAGGCACCACCCTGCATGCACTGACTTCCCTCACCACACACGCTGCTGGCCACTGTTCATTGCCACAATAATATCATTTATTGTCTTTCCCTTACCACAATCGGCCCCGGAAAATCTACTGCCACCAAATCCCACACTGAATTAGACAGCTCTGCTACAATCATAGGTGGAACCCTTGTGGTCAACACTGTATTACTGTTTGAAAATCCATCACACCGCTTCAACAACTGCTCCACATCCATATCCATGCCTTGCCACCAATAGTCCTGCCAAATCATATCCTTGGTTTTAGAGATTGCCAAATGTCCTTCATGAACAATCCCCATGACAATTCCTCTCAAACCTTCCGGCATCTCCATTCGATACGCTTGTACCAAAATTCCTCTCTCCACATTCAATTCATTCTTTATCCTACTATGCATGTGGTAATCATCTCCCAAATCTTCTACGTGGGCCAAACATTTTGCATTTACTCCACCACTCTTTTGCATATATCATCCCTATCACACTGTGAACACAAATACTCTTCACTGCCCACTTGGGCATTCACATAAACACCCCCTTCCGTATGCATTATTTCTTTTCTCCCAATGTCATCTCTATCCATGACAGTATTCTGAGACAGAGCATCCGTGACCATGCTTTGTTCTCCCTTAATATACCAAACATCAAAATCCAATCCTTGCACTCCTGTTATCACCTAATGATTCTTCTCAACACCCCTTCCAGTCCTTTCCTATTGAAGATAGCCACCAACTGTTTGTGATCCATTACAAAACAAAACATCCTTCCCCACACATAACTCTTGAACTTTTTCATGCCCAACACACAGGACAGCACCTACCTTTCCACAACCGAATATCTTCCTTCTGAACTTGTGATGCAAATGATCCTGTTTGTATTTCAACCCTATTTAGCTGCATAAGCACATATCCCAGGCCACTTTCACTAGCATCAGTATGCAAGAGGACCTCACAACACAATCCTCATTGAAACAGTTCAGCATAGGGGCACCTACCACAGTTTTCTTCATGCCCATAAACTCCGACTGACATTACTTGCCGCACACAAACTTAGTATTTCTTTTTAGTGAGCTCCCTCATTCATTTCGCTCTCCCTGCCAGATCTGTTATACATTTTCCATAATATTCAATTAAACCCATGTATGAGGAAAACTCTGCTTATTCTGTGGTGCCTTCATGTGTACTATAGACTCTACTGCATCATCTTTAGGTTTTATGCCCATAGCTTATAATTCATGTCACAGATTAATGTACCGTGTCCATCTGAAACAAACACTTCTCCATTGAAATTGTCAAACTTTGCACAGCCCTCTTCTTAACCTTGCATCATACTCTTTTCTGTCTTTTTGTCAGACTATTCTGTCACCCTGGTGGCAACACACACACTTTAGACCACTAAACAATATGTTCATTACTCTCTGAAATACACTTGAGTCAGAAATGAAGCCAAAAGGCATCCTCGTGCACCTGCATAGCCTAAACAGAATTATAAATGCAGTCAAATCCATTGATGAAGGGTGCAACCACACTTGATGGTACGCCAACATTATATCTGTAATGGAGAGCATCCCTGCACCAGATACCTCCATCAACAGGTTGTTTATCATTGGTAGAGGAAACCTGTTCAGACCTACATTTTTATTCAGTGTCCTAATATATATACATAACCTCACACTACCATTAGTCTTCTTTACAGCCACTACTGGGCTGATCAATTCTGCAGCTGAGATAGTCCTTGGCACTGCTCCGGGGCTCAGTTTGATATAATGCAAAACCCCTTTAAGGCACTCAGTTGCCTCCTGCAATACCTCTGTTTTCTGCCAATCCACATCACTTTTTGCACCCCAAAAACCTGAGAACAGCATTTAGTAACTAAAATTATTGTGAGGTCTGCTTGAGGATCCCACATCAAATTGCCTCCATTGCTCATCACCATAAGTCTGTTGTTTTGCTTCCCAGAAATTCAAATTTTGCCTCAAACTACTCCACCACATCTATGGGCACACTGCCATAAGCATGGGCAGCCACAGTTGTGTCTTGTGAATAACAGCAATCAAATGTGCTCCTCAATGTACTCATGTTCATCCTGGTGTAATCTGCACTACTGTCGTTCAAAAGCCTGAGTGGTATATTGTTAACCTCAATCTCAGCATGAAGTTTGACTCACTTGGACCTGTCATCCACCACATTCACCATACACACATCATCATCATCTTGCTCCCACCATTCACACTCAATGAGGACATTATATCCTGCACACATTTTACATTTCTGAACTTTGTCCATTGTTTTCATCATCGTACCAGATGACCTTTTCTCCCACAATCTCTGCAAATCACATGTTGTAGAAAACAGTCCTTGTCCTTAGTGAATTCTTCAGTGATCCCACATCAAAATATTGCTTTCCATTAGACCTTCCATTGAGCTTCTGCTTCACCTCAGGCCTTCTTTTCAGCTGCTGTATGTACTCTTTTTTTTGCTTGTTTTCCTGGGCTCTAATACTGTGCTCAGCTTGGATTGGCATGCTCCCAGCCACCTTGTCTGCATCTGTGTCCTGTTCCTTCATGCACGTTTTGGTGTGCTCAACTATCTTTGCAATTTGCAACCTTGAACGCCCTCTCCAGACCTTTATCCCCTTCTATCCACAATGCTTCCCTCACTTTAGGACTACTCCAATGTTTCATGAGTTGGTCCCTCAGATGCTCATCCTTGCAGTTCTTAAAACCACACTTAATTGCTTGCCTGTGACGATCTGTGATAAAATCCACTATGGTTTCATTTGTTTTTGTTTTTATCCCAGGTGGTGAAGTGATACCTGGCCAATAATGTGTTCTTCTTAACAATAAAGTGACTATTGAGTTTGGTGACACTTTTCTCGAAAGTGTTCATCTCCTCTGCATCTCCTTCCTACAAGGGCAGTGGTAAAGGAGTGAGTCTTCCCTACCACCAGCAAAGTTGGCGCCATACGCGGCATGTAAATACTGCAGAAAGCCCTCTCTCCAATCCTTCCACTTTATCACTGGCTCTCCCAAAGAGGGCAAACACAGGGGTGGCCCAGGGATGTTAGCCATGTCAGCTGCAACAGATTTAGTATCTAATTTAGTAGTATTCCCTGGCTGTTCTTTTGATCACTTCACTGAGCTCCAGGGTAATCAAAGAGGTTGAATAACAATGCTCTAGACACCACCTGTATCCACGATGGTGGCCACCATCTGGCTTCACATTGGTGCCACTCTTAACTTCTTATGGGAGCCTCCACGGTTTTACAACTGGCCCAAAGATGGCCACAGCCTGGTGCACATGCCATATTGGCCAATGGTCATATACTGCCTGAACTGTTGCTACTTGACTGAGTGCCCATCAGCTCCAGGGTGATCAAAGGAACTGAATAGCAATGTCGAAGGCACAACCTGCCTCCAAGACGGCCACGGTACCTCTCTTAACAATGGCGCTACTCTTAACCTCTTATGAAAGAGTCTGCCGTGGTGCGCCCGTCTCAAAGATGACTGGTGCGTGGTTCTCGCACCCTATTGTCCAACTGACACAGTGAGAGAGACGGCAGGACCTCCCCATCTCCTCACCATGAGCTTACTACTACATCTGCTGCTCCCAACCCTGCCGTCTCTCTGCCACTGCTGCCAGAGATGGTATTCCAAAATCCACTGTGCCAGGCCCACAGCGCCACTCCCTCTGGGATCTTCACCAGAAAAATGGCACACGGCCGGGTTGGAGCCAAGTGGCACCGTACACTGCAGCACCAGAAAGTGGACCACAAGCGCCCTCAAGCTGTCACTCAGTAGGCAAGAGTCACAATGGTATGGCAGGGCTGGGGCTGCTGGGAAATTTGTCATCAGCATTATGCCCCTCAATCAGGAACACTCAGGAATATCAAGTAGGTAAAAGTAGTCTTCTTTTATTTAAGATAAAATGCTATCAGCACCAGTTGCCTCCAAATTCATACAGAGTCTCCTTCTTCTGCCCTTTTCAAAAGACTACATACTCATCAGGCCTCATTATAAAGAAGTCATTAACCCACAGCTGCTACCAGTGGGTTGCTGCCGTTCCCATAACACTGAATCCACCACCTGATATCCCAGTGCCACCGGGACATTACAAGTCCCGGTGGCTTTGAATTTCAGGCAGCGTGTTCAGGAAGTCCCCATTCCCATGGAGTGCCATAGTACTCCACGGGAATGGGTCCACAGAAGCACCGGCACCGTCCCTAACGGTGCCGATGCTTCCATAACAACTCTGCTTTCTGGGGCCATTGCACCCAGAAGGTCAGACCTTCCGGGCACATAGAGTTGTAGTCTACCCGGTCTGGAAAGGGTGCTGGTACGTTGCTACCAGCAGCCTTATTTCCAAACCATCAGAATTATAATGAGGCCCATTGTCTCTTCTAACTGCGCAGCATGGTTCTGTATTCCATGATAGAAATTCGAAGCAACAAATATAACTTATAACTGGACACAGTAGCTCACTATGTAACACTACCTGACTGAGGGGCAGGCCACCAACTCACAAAGGTGGCAGGCAGCACAGTCCACCTCTGTGATTTATCTGAAAAAGAGTACAGAGGAATGTGCTGCACACCTTTTAGCAGACGCATGTCCTGCGCTGCTAAATTTCTTTTTTTCATGATGACTGACAGGGGTGGCCTCCTCTCCTATCAGGTAGCGTGTCTACATTCCGATGAGGAGGGGAGGGCCATCCAATCCTTCCCCTGGCTGCATGGGAGTGTGTGTAGTGTGCATTTAAGTATATTGGCATGCATGTATATATGTTTGTATTTGTATTTGTTTTTTTACTTGTATTTGTATTTATTTTATTTTTATAGCACGTTCGCCAAAGTGCTGAACAGAATAATGTAGCATTATATTGAGAGACCACATTTAACCTGGGCCGTTCCTCCTGCCCAATCAAGGAGCCCTACAAAAATTTGATCTTGATTTTTTGCCCTGGCCCAAATTGATGGCTCATATAGAGCCACATAAATTCCCCCTGTGTCCACAATGAGCCAAGAATCAGTGCAGGGTATAGACAGAATATATATTTCTTTAAATTAATTAAAGCTCAATGAATAGCAAGTTTATTTAATCACACAAACCACCTTCACTGTGGATGTTACTTTTAAACACACTTCTTCCGCATTTACTTTGATCTCACAAACATGGACCAGAGGCTAAAAAAACTGTTCTACCCTCTTGTCCCATGGACCCTTTTTGTCACAATAAAGAATACTTTGCATTAATAGAGCATATACATCAGCACTTCGTGATAAGAGTATACTCTTGAATTACATACACATTTAGATTTTTGAAGAAATCTTACAGCAACATTTGTTCGTTTCATTTTCCTGCCTGCTTGAAATTGCTTGAAGTTTTGGAAAAATAGAATTGAACAAATGTATGAGGGAAATGGCACCCTTTTCCTTTTCACCCAAAAGCAGTGCAGAAGCCTTCTGCTTTCAGGGTCACTTACTCTCAAGAGAGAGTGTACATTGTTCACTGGAAATTATGCTAGTTTCACTATGCAAAACACTGCTCTCCCCAGCACCAAAACCGGTGCAGCAGTGATATGCAACAACCCTCTGTTTAAAGGCCAAATCTAGGGATAAGGGACAGTTTAGAAGTTTTGTTTGGGGTCACGGGCAGCCCTTTTGTTTAATAAATTGTTTAAGGTGTGATGACAATGGGGATTTTCGTTTTAGGATGAGTATACCTTTTATTTAAAAGCAAGTTTTGTGGAATGGGTTTCAGATGGGAATTTTGTTTTAGGGACACGTATCTTTTGGATTGAAAGGCAAGGTTTGGGGATGGTGATAATTATCAATTTTGATTTGGTGGCAAGGATACCTCAATTACATAAGGGGACTATAACTGTGTTCCTGCTAAGAGAGAGGGTGACATTTTCGAATTCTTCCAAGCTTCCCCCTGCATCCATCTATTTATGAATTAATTAAATAGATATATAGTCAAATATGATAAGGGGCTACACACATTTTACCCCACCCACTAATGGAAGAGAGCCCACTAATGAAAGTGAATAGTTCAATTAATTAGATCCCCACGCTGACATTTTACTTACATTTGGATATCTCTGGGCTTGGTACTCATGGATACTGGGCAGGGCTTCATTTTTGGGAAAAACAGGATTCTGGCCAGAACTTAAGTCAATGGGATCCCACAGCAATCCTCCCTCTATGGCTCCAGATAAGTATCACAGTCTCTGTTTTCTGATCTCCCCTGCATTGGAAATATCCAGACCTCTTCCAATATGCCCACCCAGATTATGTTTCAGTAGCTCTGCTTTAGTGATTTTTTTATGCAGCTGTCTTTTTTCTTCCATAGTGAAAGTCCTTTTAATTCTCTAAAACCATCTCATGGAAAATGACCATTAGGTGGTGCTGACTTATAATCTTGTAACCTGAATCAGACATTTACATCTCTCTCCACCGCCCAAGTCCAAGACCTCTCTAAGAATTGGTTCAGGAGTCTAGAACAGAAATATTGCAGCACCCCTGTGAGATTAACATTTCTTTTCCTTGTCCATTTTACCCCAAAGTCTGGCACTTTGTTGTTTTTTACGAAACAAATGCCATGATATATAGATATTAATATTCCTCTCATCATGATGCATCGGTGAAGCTTATTTTCATTATTGAACAGGCGTGCTATGATTATGCACATTTTTCACAAAAAGTATACTAGTTATGATCATGCAGTTTAATCTCCAGATACCTAATTTTATCCCACATTAGCTCGCCAATTCTTAAATTCAGGACATTTTCGGGGCAGCCAGAAACACATTTTACCTTGCTATTACAATTCCATAAATCACATGTGGTTATGTTTTATTTCAACAAAATCACCTTTAAACTATCTTTAAAATGACATATGGATGGACACAGTTTGACTTATTGTTGCTGAGAAAGTCACTAGCTATGATAGTCTATTTAAACATATGGGAAATCATCAGCATGTATGCAAATCTTAACTCTCATTTCCCCATATAGGTTTAATTTCTGTTGGACTGCTGCAGCCTCTTGGTCTGAATGATATTTTAAGTCCAAGGTAAAAGCCATTAGCCTTTTGCTCTTTGAAAGTTTATCGGGTGAGGAGATCCTTATCATGCAGCAGATCATTCACCTCTGCCCTATGATGCCATTTGGCCATGCTGACATCTGGTATTTTGTCCTGTAATCTCAATTTAACCATGATTCTGATCGTAAACTTTATGATTCCAAGCATTTTCAACATCCAGGTCTGGGTCTGTGTTGATCTCGTCCTGTAGTAAATTGTTAGGTCTACCTCAGGTTCACAGAGATTTCCCTTCCAGATAAGGAATCAGTCAGGCCTTGAGAACCTGCCCAACAACAAGAAATATGGTCTGTCTTCGGCCTAAATAACATTTACATGTGACCTATGACAACAAAATAACCTTTTCAATTGCTGCTGGTATCTTGCATGGGTTCCATGTAATTTCACCAACAGCCATTTTTACATCGGGTGTTTTGCCAGAGGAGTTTTTACAGAAAGACTCATCAAATTGTTTTCTATGATTTTTGGGGGTTCCCCTCCCAAAACCCCCCTTTGTTTTGCTATTTTTTTAATTTCCCCTGCCCAACACTTTATTTGCCCCTGTAAAAGAAATTTATTGAGTTTTTTCGGTAAAACTCCTGCGGCAAAACATCTGTTGTAAAAACAGGTGTCGGCGAAAGGACGCCACACCCTTACATGTGAAGTATATTATATATTTTAATACATTGCATCTCACCAACACACACCACATCGTTTCACCGGTATATTTATTTTAGCATGGAAACATTTACTTTTCATGTCTTGATTAAAAACTGCAAAACACACATGCAATGTCATTTTTGTTTCAGTATTTGAAAACTCTGCTTTTCATGTAGAAGGGGCCTTTCTTGCAAATGCAAATAAAAGGCTGTTTTTTCAGTTCAACTGTTCCCTTTATAATGAAAGATATGCCTTTTGATCTTCAGTCCTTGGCCATTCACATAGCATTTCAATTTTATCACAACACTTCCTTTCGTTACTTGCAGAAACACACACAATCTGCATTAATAGGCCCGTTTTTATTGTGGATGTTTTTGAAGGCTTACAGGTCATTTTTCTTGTGTGCATTTCAGTTACATTTGTTTGGGCTGTCATTAAACCCCACAATAATACGAGGGAAACAGTACAATCAAAATGGGCAATACATTCCAGCCAATAATGAACAGTAGAAAATGTGCAATCAATTATTGGTTTGAGCAGATAAAAGGTGTGTTTCAGATTGGTTTGGAAGGTACATAGAGATGAGGAGGTATGGATAGAGAGAGAAAGAGAGTTCAAATTATTGGGGACAAGTAAGGCAAAATAACGGAAGCAGGGAGAGGCACAGGGGGATTTAGGTAATGAAAGGAGGAACTGATTCTGGGGCGTAACACACAGGAACTGGAGTAGAGTGATATTAGAGAAGATGGATAGAGAGAGACAAGTCTGTGGATACATTGGAAGGCATTAGAAAAGAGATGGTGGAGAAGATGAGACTCAAAAGGAAGGAGAGAGATAGAAAGAAGAGAAGGAGAAATGGAGGAATGAGGAGGGAGATAGAAGAGAAGATGAATGGATGAGTTATATACGGATCGGAGTGGGGCAAGATGACAAGTGGGAAGACAAAGAAGAAGAGCTGAACAATAGATGATGCAAGAGAAGATCAGGCATGAAACAAGAAGCTTAGTAGTATGGAAAGGGAGGTAAGGACAGATATGGTGAATATCAAATAGCAGATAATGGCAAGATTGAGCAGTGGAAGTAATGTGATAGGAGACAAGAAAGAGGGGCCACAGATAAGACTGAGGTTGCGCACTGATTGGGAAAAAGGAAGAGAGGATGGGGAAAAGCGAGGGAGGGAGCAGGAAGAGGGGGAGGAAACAATCTAGCAGGAAAGATAAGAGCTTCGTTTTTTGAGGGAGTAAGGTGAAGGAAATGGGACAACATCCAACATTGAATAGCGGACAAACAGTTTGAAACAGTGGAGTGGGATGTGCCAGAGAAGGAGAAGGAGAATGTCATCAATATAAACATCACAAGAGAGAATATAAGAGGATATGAGCATAGTGATGGGGATAGTGTGAAGTGAGAAAAAAAGAAGAGGACCTAGGACACCGCTGTGAGAAACCCAATAAGGAAGAGGACATGAGTAGCCTGCAAGCCCAGGTAGCAGAGTATGAGCGGTTAGAGAGATAGGAGTGAAACTGCTTAAGAACGGACCCAGAAAAACATAGGAAAGAGAGAAGAAAGAAGAAGTAGGTACTCAACAGTATTGAATGCTGCAGAAATTCCAAGAAGAATAAGGACAGAATAAAGCTTAGAGTGTCACAGAGTGAAGGGATTGTTGGAGACAATCAGAAGGGCAGTCTCAGTGGAGTTAGAGGGACAGATAACAGATTGAAGTGATGGTAGGAGAGAGTGAAAATTAAGGTGGAAGTGATATAGGAGTGTAGAGCATGCTCTAAGAGCTTGTCGAGAAAGGGAAGAAGAGAAATAGTGTGGAAGTGAACTGGGATAGAAGGATCATGAGAGGGTTTTTTGAGAATGGGAAGGATGAGCACATGTCTGAATATGATCAGAAAACAAGAATTAGTGAGAGGGGATTTAAGAAGGCAAGTGAGATATGTTATGAGGTGAGGGTAGATTTGAGGAATGAGGGCAGAGGGAAGAGGGTCAGAAGTAGAAGCAGTGGGATGGGCACGAGGGATTAGGGCAGAAAAATCAAGGTCAGAAAGGAGAAAAGGAAGATGATGAGTAAGAGGGAAGAGTTGACAGGTAACAATATGTGTTTGTGTGTGTTTCTGACCCCACCCCTTAATATAGCTGCCCCTCTCAGAAGGGCCGTTAAATTTAGGGATGGGGCTGCAAGGGCCATGGCATTGTTTTTGCTTTACCTTTTATGCAGTGTCATGCATCGAGGTTAAAGCAAATGTTATAAGTGAAGTGGTATCATGTGGTAAGAGTGGCCTACATTGAATGTAGGCCAGTCAAGCCATGTAATAATGCTTCACTGTAGGCCAGTCTAGCCGCATGATGATGCTTCACTTATCATGTTTGATTTACCATTGTTGCACTGTACTGTGCATCAAGGGTAAAGCAAACATTAGAGTTGTCACTTTTCCATATTCAATGTTGGCCAGACTAGCGAAGTTGTAATGCTTATCAAATTGTCTTTACCCTTAATGCACAATACTGTGCATCAAGGGTAAATCAATCATAACTGCTATGTTTGCTTTACCCTTAATGAAGCAAACATAAGAGTTATTACCTGGCTACATGTGTACATTGCATATAGTCTAGCCAAGCCTGGTACGGACACTTGTTTGTGCTATACCCTTGATGCCAATTAAGAAATGCCATGCTACATTAAGCAAGTATATGTAGATTGGCACTACTACTGTCAGTCTGCATGTACTTTCGTAATGTGGCATGCCAGTTTTTATTTTACATCAAGGGAATAAGCAAATATAAGTGTTATTACTTGGCTAGATTGAACTACATTACTAGTGCCAGTCTGCATGTCTTTCTCAAGGTGGCATGACATTTTTTACTAGGCATCAAGGATAAAGCATAATAATAATAAGTTATTTTATATAGCACTTTAATCCAAATTGCTTTACATATGACTATTAACATATGTTATTATTACCCAATTGAAATCGGTACTCAGTTTATCAACCTCAGAAGTATGAAAGGCTGAATTGACCTTTCCAGGATTCAAAACTGCAACCTGCAGATCAAACACATATCACAGCAACACGTGCTTAACCTGCTGAGCTATTTTACCAGTTAATGATAGGAAACATGATACGTGTTATTGCATGACTAGCTTAGCCTATAGTGTCAGTGTGCATTTACCTTCTTACTGTGGCATGACATGTGTTACTTTTTTACATACTAGACATACTTACATTGGTAGCTCCAGTCTAGTTATAGTTTCTCAGTGTCATATGTTCTTTGAGTGTTACAGCATGTTTGTACTTTACATCAAGGCTAAAAGGTTAAACGTGAGCATAAGTGTGGTTGCCTGGTTTAAGAAAAAAGTAAAGATCAATGGGTGCACTCGGTTTTCAACCCATGCATTGAGACACATGCAGTAGATGTCTTATCAGTGCATTCGGTTTAGCAGAGGAATGCATGTTTTGCAGCTATATAGGCTACTTCCAACAGTTGTGGGAGAACAGCACCTCACTGTGAGGTAATTTACTCATTAATGAGCTTCAATGTTGCCTGGTGGTATTTCTGTTCACATATCCATGTTACTCTATGCTTACAAGTTGCTTGCTTCAAAAAGCTAAGGTGAATAGTTGAGCCTACTATTTTATCATTAAAATGATTTCTTTTCATTAACTGTAATATGGCCTAATACATTTTACACGGTGCGAAGACTAAATTATGTTTTATTAATGGAGAATGGTATGTGTGTGTGCGTGGGTACGTGTGTGTGCGTGTGCGTGTGTGTGTGTGTGTGTGTGTGTGTGTGTTTGTTTTAGGGAAATGTCTTTCTGGCTGTAAACTGCGGAAGAGCCCGAAGTCTCAGCGTCTCGAGTGCAGAAGCATTGTGAGAGTGTACAGACACGGAGTAGGAATCCTGGAGTTCGTCATCCTTCTGCACCGCTCGCGCGGATCCTTGCACGGTTTGCAAAATATGCCGAACTAAAAAGAAAGCCAGGGGGAAGTTCCTGCGATCCGGATGCTAGTTGCTGGATTCCAAAACAGAGTGCCCCCTGCGTTCTCACGTGCCCTCTTGTTTGAATCTCTAGGGCAAAGGGTGTCCATTTGTGGCATTAATTACCTTCAACAGAGATTTGCAACAGAGATTTGGTCTACGTTCAGTCCTTGGGATGGAGGGCTTCATCTCATCGGAAGGCAGACAGACCGTGCCTGCGAGCCAGCGGCAGAGCAGCGGAGCGGCCACAAGCACAGTCTTGCTTCTGATCCTGCTGCTTACAATAAAACAGGTAAGGCGCTTGCTCTTCTGATTGGCGTGCGTGGCTGGCGTTCAGATGCAAGAACACGATGTACCCGGCGCTGGCCTTCGTGCGTCCATGATGCAGCGACCCAGTGTTATCGCGTTATCTTATCAAAATAATGATGCGGAAAAAAGTAAGATTCTCAACCTCTCTCCACATTCGTGGATGTGAACCTTCCTTTTCGGTTCACTGCTGTCATCGGTACATCGTTTCGAGGCAGGCCTTGGACAAAAAAAGAAGGCGCTGTTAAATGCCCGTGCAGTAGGATGCGAGTTGTTGATGAATAGTAACAGCTACAAAAACAATTGAAAAAATATTACTGATAATTTGTGTGTGCATGGTCGCTGTTGCTTGTGCAGAAGGATAGGAATAGTGTTCAATGCGTCACAAAAGAACTACTTTCTTTTCTGCATTTCGGTTTATTTTCATCAAATCCTTCTTTCTTTCTTCAAAAGGATAAGATTTGTTGTTTAATGACTGAACATTCTCAGCCTGAAGAATAATTGAGTCCAAAATGTGCCCCAACACCCCAAAAAAAAAAATGATTGGTGTTCTGAACAATTAAAGGGAAATGTATACCAAACACGAGCAGCAGCGAAGTGACTAAACGTATATTTCACCGAGAAGCCTATATAACCCCAGGCACGGTGAAAAGAGCGGTGGTCCTTCGCAACACTTCCTTACCCTTCCGTGCTATTCTGCTCATCAGTTGCGACGCATAGACACCTTTCTATTCTATATAAATAAGGATTACAGCAACTTGGCAATGGTGCTAATAAGCGTTGTACCTGGTGCTGTCTATCCTTTTAAAAAACATAAAAAACATTATCGATGATGTCATAATTTCCAAGTGCGCTCTAAATGTATATCATGTAATTATTACACATCCTAAAAAGTAAATATTAAAACAATCAAACATTATTAAAATATTCAAACGAGTTTCATCTTCTGGGCCATTCTAACCTTCCCCTCTGAAATAAAAGCGTGTCCCCTGCTCACTTTCTCCAAACACACACTGTACCTGTTTTCTTTAGTAGATTTTTTTCATTTTGTATACTGATAAAAAAAGAAAATCGTGCAGTGTATGTCACACAATCGGCTTCTTCAACTCAAAGCACAATTGGGAGCGACACGTGGGTGTCTTCACTGCCATGTTCACGTAGACTTGGAAAGCACCCAGTTTGAGTTACGCAATATGTGTGTGGCTTGTCGGAGCAGGGACGTTGCTAGGTCTTGAAACGATATGGGGCTATGCTAAAATGTCGGCACTTGGGCCTAGCTAGCCTTTGGGTTGCAGCCTGTGGCCGTGCCTCCGAGCTCGGTGCTGTGCTGGCCCTCACACTTTGCAAACAGGGCTCTCGTGAACAGGGGAGTTGCTAGGTCTGGAAAAGACCCGGGGCTACGCTGATTTCGGAACTGTTGGGACTGGGGGCTAGCTAGGCTTTTGGCTGTAGCTCCTGAGATTCTATCCGGGGCTACAACCAAAAGATCAGGGTCTATAGTCCCCTTAGCTCCCCACTAGAAACGCCCCTGCTCGTGAAGCTGGGCCAGGCAGGACTACAAATATTTAAACAACTCTCGTGCTCCGTCTTCCAGCCCTCTCCCGAATGACACAGCTGCTTCCAGGCGTAGAAAAGAAAAATCTCCCGGTCTGGTCTAGGGCAGCGCCCCTTGAAACCCTGACCGAGGAACTGATCACATCAAAATAATACCAACCGTTTCACGAATTTACTGCCACAGCAAAGGTTAACATGCCAACTTTGGAGCTTGGGAAGTTAGTAGGAAATCGTGCGACATCTTTCCCCAGAACATGCGCTATAAATCATTCGTCCAAACCGAAAGAAACGTGACTTTTGATTTGCACAGGCCTGCTGCATTAAACATACGTTTTCACGTTTAGCTAAACAGCTCAGATTACTTTGAAAAAAACATGTATAGTACGGGTCGTATTGTTCATAATTGTGTAGTGTTTTTCGGCGATTACGTGTTTTTGTGTCTATGTTACTTGTCAGCCATATTGTGATATAGTGCCTACATTTGACTTGAGTTTTAACCTCATCGCCTGCACTTGGGCATAAGCGCCTGCCTCTTGGCAAATAATGTACCTCGCTGTGTCTCAAATGTTAATATGCGTAATATATTGCCAACATGTGTAACCAAAACAGTAGCTTTAAAGTGTATTGCCTCCATTACATAGTCACACTTCATCACAGCACCATCACATCAGAGTTTCTGTAATGTTGGCTCACATCAGACCACACACAGCCGTGCTGCTCATTGTATAACGCCTCGCGTTTGGAACGTTCCTGCTTCATGGCAACATGGCTGCGGCTCCCGAGGCCTGGAGTTGACCCTCTACCCTTTACAGCCCGGTCTCTGACACACACATACTTTAACGGAGCTCTCAAAGTAGGCTTCTTTTCCTGAAACGACAGGCTAAGTTGTTCAAATCTTCTTTATTGAAACTATATTTCCATTAAACATGTTCACAACTTTGACAGACAGGAACTTGAAGATTTATTGTGCATATGATATTGTGTTCCAGACTTAGTCTCACCGAGCAGCTCGTGTTGTAAAGCTTGCAAATTACTAAATCACCGTTCTGGAGCAGAAACAGCGACACCATGTAAATCAAGATAGTTCTGAAGTTTAAACTTTGCAAACTAAGTTCTTAATAGAAAAAAACTGTCAGAAGCATCCTAAGGAATTTGGTTTGTAAAGATACTCCTAGTGCATTTAGAAAGTAAAGTGCAACAGCTGTCCTATTGCCATACATGGTTCGTTGCACAGCTGTGATTAATTATCTGAATTAGAACATGGGAAATTCCTCATCAAGCACAATAGACCTAATTTGCAATACATTTTGTGCCGTGCAAAGTGAATTTGCACCGAAAAAGCACACTTAGTGCTACATGAAAAGACGCATGCATTTCACAAAAGGTGCTAGGTGCTGACACAGTGCCGTTGATGCCCTGAACAAGCTCATTGCGTCACACAGTGTTGCACATTAGCGCAAAGCAAGGGCTAACACAAGGGCAGAGAACGGGGCGAAATGGGCATAAAGCCTGATTATATCTGGAAATAGGGGAGTGACGTGGGCAGGCGCAGACTGGTTGTAGACACACTCCAAACCCCCAATCCTGACAAGTTTCAGTGATGGCAGAGGGCAAGTCCAATATACACAACATAACACACTGTGAATGCCAGTTCAGGAGCAGCAAGGAATCTGTGCATACAGACGGACACAGCCCTGCAAGTTCACCTGCCTCTATGATTTACAAACATGCACAGGACACCGAAAACACATGCCTCACGTCATCACTACTGGTTAATGAAATATGGACTGCATGCAGTGCCATCATCACATAATCCAAATCCCCAACACAAACCACAACCACCATGCAGACGCCTCAGGCACCCATATACATTAGGAGATACCACATTGTAACCAACACTTGAAGGATTAATTCACCACTACACACAGCCTTTTAAGATGGTACAGAACACACATAACTACACATCACACTGGCAAAGGGCTTTATTCAGGATTGTAGGAGGCCATAACACACACAGTTGATGCACAAAGACCACATATACACCCGTATGAGTGGCATCGAAGTTGACTCTCTGTTACAGGATGTGAGCATCACACCCATAGGTGACTAATCACAGTCAAGCCTGCCCAATGGAACATCACATTTACTAGGACCACCATCACTGCAGTACCAAATAGTGTGGCCACAACAAAAGCAGACCACATTACACATCACATTACGTAGCCGGTCAAGTGGCACAGCGAGTAGAGCGCTCGCTTTGAGCGCTCGCTTTGACATCCGTGCAGAGCCTGCGAATGCAGGTTCGAATTCCGGCGGGGCCAAACTCAGCCTTTCATCCTTCCGAGGTCGATAAATGAGCACCACACATCGTGGGTAATAATAAGCAGTGCTCAGATACCTGAGGGTTCGCGTGCCAAATTATTATTATTTATTATTATTATATGAAACTCTGATAGAACTATACTGCTAACAAAACACATCAGACCAGAAGACATCCAAAAACACCACCTGCAATGTCAACACTACAATAGGGCAGACCCAAACTAATATTATGCATATTACATGTATGCCAATTCAGGAGAGGCAATATTCCCACAGTCGCCATGACCCCCCTCCTCTTGTGCATTCTAGACTCGGAGGCCAGGCAATGCCAAATTCTGGTCCTTCATTGCTGCATCAATGCATGACCAAGAGGCATGCACCAACCCACCAATGACAGACATGACCTGGTTCTTGATTTCCCTCATCAACACCATGTCTTGTTTAATGTTTTCTATCTATCTATCTATCTATCTATCTATCTATCTATCTATCTATCTATCTATCTATCTATCTATCTATCTATCTATTTCAATCTTATATAGCGTAAACTTTCACTAGAGGCATCATGGCGCTAAGAAGATACGAAACAGTAAGGCAGCAAATTTCAAGACTCAAACAAAAAGATACGTCTTAAGTTAACTTCTGAAAAGATTAAAATCTTGTATATTCCAAAGAGGAGCCTGATGGCTATTCAAGAATGTAGGTATTGGCTACAGAAAACACACGATCGCTGCAACGTTCCAGGCGATAGCAAAAAACCAGCAGGAGTGCTGAGCAAGAAGAACGCAAAGTTTAGGTTGGGCAATAAGAGATAATCTTCTCCGGAAGAGATAAACAGCCTTGCTCATGAAATGCTCTGTGAGTCTGACAAAGTGCTTTGAACCGGAAACGTGTCAGGATAGGGAGCCAATGGAGGATTCTGTAGCCTGAATAAATTGTTTGGTCATAAGGTATGCACGTAGCCAAGCGCACTGCTGCATTTTGCACAATTTGGAGATGGTTGAGATGGTGCAAAGGTTGGGCTAACAGGGTCACTTTACAATAATCAAGGAAGGCCATAACCCTATGCAAGTCAAAGTACCATGACTGCAAGTTGCTTATCCCAAAAAATGTACAATGGTGTTGCTGGTCACCTCAACTCCAATGCACCTGTGTGTCACCACACCCCGTAGCCTTAAACTTCCACAGTATGGTACACTTAGGGTCTCTATAATCGAGGCATCAGCAGAGACAGATTGACTTAGGCACTTTGCTGCACACCATCCATGCATTGCCAGGTCACACAAATGTTCAATTCACACAGGGAACTGATGAACAGTGCTAAGGCCAACTGTTGTGTGAGCACCACAGGGAACAAGAGCAACAAAGGCATATTCCCCTTGGTGCCATGACACATTGTAGAAAGTGTCTTCACAACACACACATAGTGTGGTCCATGGAGGATTCCAACACCATGGAATGTGTTGTCGGGGGGGAAATTCTGCCGGGGTCAGCCGGGCCGTCCGCAGACCTCCGGGCAGGGAGGCCCCAACTCCTCCCGTATATCCCAAAGGAGATAGAGTATGAGACACACACAAGAAGCAATGTGACTCTGCTGTTTATTAAACACAAACGGCAGGGATGGGCCAAGGATCATACGCGTCTGACCTGACACACACACAATCGTGGGGCTCGCAGGCCCTTTTTACTGTAGTATGACGCGCTACCTGCGTCACTCTAGAAAATTAACAAAAAACCTATCGCCACTCTTAATTGGTTGCTCGAGTGGTAGGGTTAGTATAGCATACGTATAGAGAATAATATGAGTGGCCGAGGGTTAGTCAGGTGATATATCTGGGTTGTCCCTACAATTAGATACATGAGAATTGTTACATGAGGACTCCTAATGATTGGTTAATATTACTGTCGTCAGTGATAAGAGCCCCATGTTCTGATTGGTGCGCCCGTGAGCTTCCCAGCCTGGGACCATCGCTGTTCCCAGCTCTCGGTGTACCTGAAATTTGCAACAATGTTTCACTATTGGTACATGCAGACAATGTGAAGACTTATTCATGAGCTGGACGGCCGACTACACCCACTGTCGCAGATGTCCATGGATCCTTTCAAGTGTATCTGCCTGTGTCTTGTAACGAGGGATCCAGGCGCCAATTTCCTCCTGGGCTTGACATCTCGTCAGGTTCGGCTTGGTCACGTGAGATGGGACCGTGTTTGAGGCAGAATTCTGCACAATTAATATTGTTTTTCCTCTGTGTGCCTGGTTTAATTAGCAGGTGCGACTTTGATGTCGGTGCACGGCGTGCGAGGTTGCAACATCGTGCCCTTGATGGTCTGCTTTTGGAATGTGGGTTTGCAACATTACGACCTTGGCTGTCTGCTTTCCCCAGGCTCATTCTGCAGGATCAGCAACCTGACTCTTGTTCTGTTAACGTCCATGGGAGCTCTTGCTTGCGGCCTACTTAGGCCTAGTGTATAGGTGGAACCGTTTGGTGCACAGGCGCTTTAGGTTATAGACTCGTATTGTCTTGCGACCAGTATTGTGTCTTCGTTATAATCCTCATTATGGCACCTAGGTGTAGGAGAAGCGTAAGCAAGCTCTTTAGATGAGTTCATGGTGCGTCTTGCGTTTCTGCATTTTGAAAGCCTATGTGGAAAATAATAAAGATGCACGTCCGTGAGTATGTCTGTCACGTACGTCATAGCACTGAGTATATTCTTCATGTAGATTGGTGCGGGAGTGTCCAGTGTGGATGTTGGCACAGGTGTGCTATCCGTTGGCTAGGTCGTCATGGCATCTCTAACGACGTATAGTTTTAGTCCAGTTGATCCATGCCGCAGGCATCGGCATGGGCAGGGCGGGCTGCTGGGCAGGCAGGTGGACACATCCTTATGTTCCTGTACCAGGGTATCTGGTCGTCTGGTAGATGGACAAACTCTTCTCGTGGCGGGTGCTTGGGCCGTGAACCTTTAGGCCAGGCGCGAGAGGGGAAAGAGGGGAGTCTGTTTTTCCATTTTCCCACTTCAGTCCCCCCTCTGGTCGACTTGTCGACCACAAACATATCCTTTTCGTTATCTCCTCTTACTCTCCACACTTTAGTTATTCCTCCTAAATGTCCATAATGGTTAACATGATCTTCAAATGACCAATACATATATTCACAGGTTCCTCCAGGAGTACAGTATACCCATTTCCCTATGTAACTCCTGGGGTTTCTTGGGTTCTCGACCTTCACCGATGGTGGGTCCAGGTGGTTGGTGATGATCTGGTTGCGCAATTTCTCTCTCACTTGTATTATTATGCCCGTGTGTTGGCCGTCATCTGCTGGCATCAGTGGGTGCATACCGACCATTTCAAGCAACTCGTCAGTGGTGCGTGCCTTCCGGGCTTTCCAAAATCTTATTATGATCAATGTAGCTCCAGCCAAAATAATACAACCAACTATAATTTTCAGTCCATCTGACAGCCAGGATGGCATCCATGACCATAATAGCGAAAACCAGCTCTCATCCTGTTTTACACCTTTACTTTCATCCACCATTTTGGAGTTCAACTGGGCCAGTTGTGAAACTGCTTCTGTCAGTGTACCGTTGTCAGCATCATTGGCAGGAATGAATGTGCAGCATGATTGTCCTATCTTTGCGCAAACTCCTCCTTCCATGGCAGTGAGGAGGTCCAATACATATCTATTCTGCAGTGCTACCATCCTTATTGCTCGCAGCTCCTCTTTTATTGCGTTGAATCCGTTTACTGTAGAATTGATGGTCATCATGAGTTTCCATCTAGTTATCTGGAGCCATTTTGCGTTTGCGTAAGCCTGCAGTCCTGGATGTATTATTGAGGAGAAGAACATTGCTGCTCTGCTGAATAGTCTGTGTTCTGGCGGAATCGAAGTGAGTGCCGTTTCCGACCTTCCCCATAGGTAATTTCCTGTCAGAGGTTCCCCTTGTCTTTTCCGTCTGTTTAGGACAGTATCATTGCCGTTGGTCCTGTTCCCTGGCTCCTCCTGAGGCGGTGCAGATCTCTTATTTGTCTTGTCCCCTTCATCCATTTTGGGAAAGTTCGCCACATTCACATGCTTCTGGGGTACCACTAGCGATGGTACATTGACGTGCACCATTGTGCATACACCATTCCACAGAGGGGGTAGTGTGTGATATGCCTTTTCTCCACAGGCCCAGTAATGGTCTATTATCACTGCTGTTCCTGCTCCCCCCTCAGGTAACTCCATCAAGCTTCCACAATTGGTGTTATATCCTACGTCCACCTCTCCTTTATGTTGGTAGCATACTTTAGGCGCAGTCAGCGGCAGTATTGTTATCGGATCTTCATCCGTTTCTATCCATGTGAGCATAGGCACGTATTTGATCCAAGTCGTCCAACATCTGTGATTGTGTTCATTGATAGTTGAAATAGTTTCTTTTGTTACCATGTTGCTGCCAACCACTCCTATCTCCCATTTGTTGTCCAAGTATACTTTCCCCGTTATCGTCACCAGTGGCCTCTCCCAGCATCCTAATTTACCAGGAACATCAGTGGCGTACCAATCACATGATAAGTACTGCAGTGTTACTTTCTTTGTTTCACCTTTTGCAGGACCACTTGTTATGTATCTAAATGCTTCAGCATGTAAACTGCTCTTGTGGTAACTCAAATAAGTCTCGAGGAAGTTGTTTTCGTATGGGTATGAGTCTCGTGTTTTCCACTTCATATGCACCACTGTCCCTTGAAATCTTCCTTTTGTTTGGAACAGTGCCAAGTATATTATGCACCATGCTGTTTTTTCATCTATTTCTGTGGCAACAAATGTTCAAGAAGCGCTCATGGCGTATGGTATTAATGAGCAAACGTAGCAGCTGTCTTCTGTTGTCTGCTTACCAATGCGGGTCATGTGTTGATACCATATGTTGTTTGAGACGTGTGCTGAATCTTGTATATAATTGACAATACCTTTATTATCTGAGTATGTGCTGCGTTGTACTCTATTTTGCTTGTGCGCAATTTTACTAATATCACCTGACGTAACACCTGTTGCAGCTGGGGATGGGGGTGTGTTAGGTTTGGGTACAGCAACAATATTGATAGCACAGCTGTACTGCCATACAGAGGCAGCTACGAACCCGGTGATTACCAAAATCCCTATTACTTTTATTACATATGCTAATTTCACCGGCATTTTTGCTCTTACCTTGCTGCAGTCCGGCAGCGTATTCTTGCGACGTTATAGTTGCCCGCCTGAAAATTCTCAATATGCTTATTATTAAATGTTATTTGTTTAAGCTCTCCCTATCAAATAGTCATTCAGTGCCCAGGCGAAGAGCTGTTCCCACGCTACTCTAAGCGATCTATCTCTTAGGGCAGGTAAGTATGGGTGGAGGTGGGGCATCGAATATTCTATGGCCAAAAGGAACGCTGTGTAGTAGACGCGTACCCTTTTCCTTTTCAGGTACGTTGGCCTCTTTATTTCATATACAAATTGGTGTGACAATTCTTCTGGGTAATTATCGTCTGAGGGTACCATCTACTCCTGGGCAGTGAATTTGTTAGTTATCTACTTTCATAGCAATACAATAATACGCGGTTCCTGCATGAGCGAGAGAAAAGAAAAGAGAGCATTCACGTGTTTACATGTGTATTTGTGCGAGGCAATGTCCTTTAGTTTAGTTAGTACTGTAATGGGTACAGGGGTCAGTGGATGGTGGGCGGCAGGAGGTGTTTGGGTTCAACGGGTGGGCGTTGCTTTTACTCTTTGAGCGTGTGATCATGGGGTGGGCCGTATGGGGATCACCCCTTTCTTCTTCAGTTATTTTCTCTGGGGAGTGACAAGGTATGGGAATACTTGGGCCGCTGGCTGTGGTAGAACTTCCTTCTTCTGTTGTCGATGTTGTTGCTGTTCTCTCAATGAACCTGTCGGTGGCGCTGGGGCGGGTCTGTTGTCTGTAGATCTTTACGTCGTGTAGGTGGTTCCAGGCACGCTTGTCCTGTAACTTTACTGCTCTTGTTGATACCTCCTCTACCAGATGGGGACCAGTAAAGCGTGGGTCATTCCATTTCCTATTGAAGTTGCGAAGTAGTACATGGTCACCTTTAGCAACCTTACACAGTCCTTCCTTTTCCAGTTCTTTATCCGCGTCTTCTTGTTGGCTTCTATTAGACCCGCCCCGTGTGCACTCGAGCTGTTAAAACACAAACACTACACTAGTAATCAAAGAAGACACATATTGGTACATTTCATCACCCAGAACACTTGCAGTGCTTTCGTGGTCGGTAAATGCTCTTGACGTTGGCGTTAGGGGAAGGCGCATTTGACGTCCGGTAACCACCTCATGGGGAGTGAGGTGGTGGTCGGACCCTGGCTTATTCCTTAGCTCAAATAATGCTAATGGAAGACAACATAACCAACTCTTCTTTGTTGTTTGCTTTATCTTTGCAATTGCCTCCTTTAATAGGCCATTCAGGCGTTCACATATACCGTTGGCCTGTGGGTGGTATGCACATGCAAATTTATGTTTAATGTTCAGCAGCGATGTAATGTGCTGAAACATCTCGTTTGCAAAATGTGGGCCATTGTCTGACCTTAACACCTCGCACACTCCCCACCTGGGGAAGACCTCCCTCACTAGGAACTTGGCTGCTCTAAATGCATCTGGGTGTGAACAGGGCCCTGCCTCAATCCACCTAGAGAATGGGCATACTACTACAATCATATACCTATTTCCTTGACATATATTGATCATATCAACATAGTCAATGTGGAGATGCCGGAAAGGTCCCTCTGGCCGGGGTATAGTACCTCTTATCACCTTTAGAGTGTGGCCGGCCGTAAACTGTTGACATGTGATACAGTTACTGATAAAATTCGACACATGCGAATTTAACTCGGGGCAGAACCAGTCTTCCCTAATTCGTGCTGCAATTACTTCCTTGCCTGTGTGGGCTGGATGATGTAGTTGGCTCAGGGCAGTGTTGAAAAGTGCCAATGGTATTACAACCTTTCCAGTGCCACCCTGGCGCCATAGTGCGTCAGTTGGTGACATTGTGCATCCTCTTTTTACCCAGATTTCTTTTTCGGCCATTGGTGCAGCCGCTTGTAGCTCCATAATCTGTGTGGCTGGGAGATGGGTGTACCCTTCTCTTAACAACATCTCTTTTGCTATTCCCCTCCCTCTCCCTCTCTGTGACTCTGGGGGGTTCCATATCTCACCAAAGTATGCAGCATACTTCGCATGTGCGTCTGCTGCTGCATTCCCTTTTGAGACGTGGTCTTCACCATTGGTGTGTGCGTTGCATTTTACTAAAGCTAGTTCTTGAGGGTCATTTATTACTTCAATCAGTTCAGCCAATAAGAGAGCATGTTGCACTGGGGTGCCATCAGCTCTCCTAAACCCTCTTCTTCTCCATTTCGACAACCCTGAGTGGACAGTTGATGTAACATATGCGCTGTCGGAATATATGGTCACTCGTTTGTCAAAGCTTTCCTTCAACGCCAAGATCAGTGCGACCAGTTCAGCTGCTTGAGCGGAGTAATGCTGTGGTAACTGTACACATTTCACTGCCACACACACCGGTACCTCCATCATTTTCACCACTGCTGCCCCAGTCCTCATCACACCATCCCCCTGATCGATAGTTGATGACCCATCAATAAATAACAGCTCACCCCCCTCTAGTGCGTTTTCCTTCGACTTTTCTAGTACATGAGTACATTTCAGTTATTTCAGTACAGTCATGGGCATAGTCTCCCTCCTCAATTACTTCTGCTAGGAACCTTGCAGGGTTGACCGTGCTACATCTAACAATTGATAGTTCAGCTCTGGATAGAATGATCTCATAACCTGATGCTCTTTGCGTGGTTAGGGTGGATTTAGGTTTATTTAATATTGCAAAAAGTGCATGTTCCACAAATAGTGTAGTCGGGCACCCCATGGTTATTGTTGATGCTTTCTCCACCGCAAAAGCGGCTGCGGCGAGACCTTGTTCGCAGGGGAAGTGGCCTAACATTACAGGATCTAAGTGGCCACTGTAAAATGCTACGGGTTTGTAGCCCATGCTTGTTTTTTGAGCCAACACTGCTTTCATTACTGCTGAGTCGCAATGTGAAAATATAAAAAATCGCCGCTCATAGTCTGGGGATGCCAGCACCGGAGCAGTTGATATCGCATCTTTTAATTCATCAAAAGCTTCTTTCATTTCCCTCGTCCCCCCCAGTTTGTTCTCCCCTTTATTAGCTTCCCGTAACGCCTCAAGCAGGGGTCCTATGTATGAACTGTAATCAAATACCCAAGCTCTACAGTAATTGCAGAGCCCCAGGAACTGTTGCAGTTCCCTTACAGTTTGTGGCATTGGAGTGGCCGAAATAGCTTGTGCTCTTTGTGGTGCGATCTTTCTTCCATGTTGGGATATATGCTGACCAATGTAAAGTACCTGTTCCTGACAGTACTGTATCTTTTCCATGTCTACCTTGTAACCTTTGTCAGCCAATATTGTCAACATCTTTAATGAGTCCTCTCTGCATGTTTTTTCATTTTTACTGCAAATTATTATGTCATCCACATACTGCAACACCGTGCTTTCTACTTCAATGTTAACCAAATCCATCTGTATCACTCTATTGAAAATTGAAGGTGATTCACAATACCCTTGTGGCAATCTGGTGTGCTTCCACTTAGTGTTTTTGTAAGTGAAGCTCGTCAGATCTTGTGAGTCTGGGTGTAATGGTATTGAGAAAAAGGCATTTTTAAGGTCGATCACTGTAAATCGTGATGCTTCTGCTGGAATGTCACACAAGATTGTGGCCGGGTTTGCAGCTACGGGGTATTCCGCTTCTACTATGTTGTTCAAGGGCCTGAGATCCTGTATAAAGCGCCAAGACCCTCCTTTAGCCTTGCACACTGGGTACACAGCCGTATTACATGGTGATTCTGAGGGGACCAATATACCATTATTTATAAGGGCCGTAATGGTTTCATATATGCCCTCATCTGCCTCTTTTGATAGTGGGTACTGTTTTACTCTGGGGAGTATTGCACCTTTTTTCAATTTTATTTTTACTCCCCCTATACTTTTTATGTAGCCCACGTCATAGGGGCCAGTAGTCCACAATGATTTGGGTACCTTTGACATGTCGTCCTTAAAGAAAGGGACCGGGGTGCATGCGGGTGCCTCAAGTGCCATTGCAATTTTCTGTGCTACTTGTTTGTAGGCCACTCTTAGCCATATTTCCACACTCATCATAAACACCATTTCACCTTCCTCCTTTTCATCTGAAAACAGCTCTTCATCTGACACCTGGATGAGCCTACATCCTTCTGCTAATGCTATCACTGCCCTCCATGCTCTTCCTTCTCTGTCTTGGGCATGTACAGCAATATAATCAGCTGTTGCAATAATGCTCTCAATATCCATTGAAACCACCTTCCCTTCTGGTTCATTAACAGGTATTTCTGGTCTGAACAGATAGGCTGCTGGCCTTCTCCATATTTGTCCTTCTATCCCTGGCATCCATGCAATTGCCATGTCCGTTCCATACTGGAAGAGCTCACCATCTACTGGCTCCGCCCTAATCGCTGTCTGTCCACAGTATGCCTGCATAATTTGCCGTGCTGTGAGCATGTTAATCCCTGGAGTAGAGCAAATTATGCCGTCCTCAGTAAAAGAGATCGTCATATTCAACCTGTTCATTATATCTCTCCCCAGTATATTTACTGGTGAAGCACTATAATATAAAAGTGGAACTGACAGATCGTAATCTCCAATAGATAAGGGAATGTTATCAGTAAAGGGAACCAACCCTCTAGCCCCAGAGAATCCTTGGGTGTTCATGGTCTCACCTGACATCTTAAATTTACCTTCCCTTATGCAAGACTGGGTCGCCCCGGTGTCAACAAGGAATGATCATTTTTTGTCACCTATAGTTACCTCTATGCGTGGTTCCTCCGCACTATTAGGTGTTACTGACAGGATGGGACACACAAAGGCCGTCTGTGGGCTGTCCTATTGGGGGTACAACGACTGGCCATTCCCGGTATAAGGGTTGTGTCCCAAAACCGTCACCCTACCCAGTTGTGTTTGTGGTATTTGTGGTTGTTGTGTGATCGCTACCTGTTGTTGTGGCAATGTTTGGGGCTGTTGTTGTGTTAATTGTTGTTGTTGTTCATTTCCTTGTGGCAACATTTGCTGTTGTATTATGCCCTGCTGTACTTGTGCGGGCCGTGGTTGTCCCTGATTACTCCATGATGGTGTTTCTGGTCTAACTCTACACGTGCGTGACATGTGCCCCAATAGTCCACAGCTCCAACACACCGGTGGTTCCCTATTCTGCCATGGAAAGCTCCCTGTGTTGTCCTGGTATACTGGTTGCCCTGTGGGGTAGGAATTTCTAAATCCTCCCACCTGCGGTTGGGTACCATACCCGTACCCTCTCCCTCTCATAAGTCCTCATCTCCCCCTGTTATAATTGTAATATCCAGCTCCTTGCATTGGGTATCCTCCTCCCATGTTGGGCGTGTATGGTTGGAGTGGCGGCACCTGTTGTGTTGTAATCTGTGAAGGTGGTATTTGTGAGGAATCTTGTGCAGCCACTACTTGTGTGGGGCTTTGGGTCATTGTTGTAGGTGTAGTTATTAGTGCCCCTTCCATTGTGTACTTAGTAAGCTTTTTCTGTACTAATTTAGCCTCTTCCGTTTTTCTGTCCTGTTCCTTTTGTTTCATTTTTCCATGCCATGTCCTACAATGATGCACTATAGTCAGTTGTATTTCGGGCCATGGTTTTGCTTCCATTCCCACTACTTTCTTTAGTTGTTTCTGAACTCCTTCCGGGAGCCCTTGTACCAGTATATGGTAAAATATTGCTGGTGTTTTATCCCATTGTTCTCTAGTTTCCATGCGCCACTTCTCTTGGATTTCCTGAATATAATCAACAGGATCTTAGTTCTCATGCATTTTGCGGGTTGTAATTGCTCCTATATCTGATGTGTCTGGGTACTGTACCCTCAATGCCTGCCATAGTGCATGTCTGCAGTTTGCGAACGGTGCCCCATCGTGCGATGTATTTGTTATTGTTACCCCATGAAATCCCGCTCTTTTCCATATGTCATCCGCTCTATCCCCTAATATTGATATTAAAAGGCCCTTTACATCTCCTACTGCTAGCTTCTGTCCTGCGGTGTGTTTTTCCATTTCATATATCCATTTACCCGCACCTCCACTTAGTGATGGGAGCCTACATTTTATATTTTCTTTATCGGTATGCTTCCAAGGGACATACTGTGGTCTAACCCCACCTCTCTCCAAAAGTGGCATTAAATTATGTCTTGTTTCACCCTTTGCATTCCATAATATTGAATCCTCACACCCTTCCTCCTCTTCCCTTTCTTCCACATTTTCACTTTCGTTTTTATTTCCCCTGCTGATACCTCCTTCTTCTCCATCTTTGTCTGTATTTAATGTGGGCATGTGTATACCTCCTACCTGCCTGCGACTAGGGAGGTCTCTAAGCCGCCATGTATAGGGTGTCCGTTCGTCGGTGAAGGGCGCTAGTTTTATTTTGCGTAACGAACGTGAGGTGGTTGAGCATGTAGGGTGCGATAGGGGAGGGCGTGATGGGGATGATGGGGATGGGGATGTTGCGTCCTCATTTACCCGTCTTTCCTCTATTCCTGTCTTTCCCTCCTCACTTCTCTCCATCTCATCCTTTCTCCTACTGATCCATGGTGAGTCCATGTTGGTCCGGGTGATGTATAGTTTATCTAAGCTTTCCCTTTCACTCTTTCTCCCTTCACTTTCCACTCTCTCTTCCTCACTACAAAATCTATTTATAAACGGCACCCCCCACTCGGTCTTTTTCCCCTTGATCGTTACTGTTTGTAAATCTATTAGGTCCAGTTCTCCTCTTTCTCCTTTGTCAACCACTCCCCTTTGTGCTGATGTTGTTGCTACTTCTGTGTCATCATATATATTCCCCCATCTTCCACTCTCTCTTCCCCTATCTCCTCTTTCTCCTTCATACCTTTCCTCCATCTCCTTATTATGTTCCTCCCTCTTCCTTTTCAATTCCACCATCACTTCACTTCTCATCTGTTCTAATATTCTCTCATCCTCTTTCTCCCTCTCCCATTTCGCCCTTTCTTTTTCTACTATACTCTCCATCACCCTCTCTTCTTCGTATTTCTTAGTTGATTCTGATAGTAACCTCCTCCTCCATATTGCCATTTCTTTTTCTTTTTCTTCTTCTTCCCTTTTCTTTTCCCGCAGTACTACTCTTGATACCCTTTCTGCTGCTGCTTTTACCCTGTCAGCTTCTCTCCTTTGCTCCTCAGTTCGTTCCCTTATTTTTTCCAATTCGTTCTTACCTTCTTTCCTTTTCCTCGCTCTCTCTCTCTCTTCCCTCTCAAGCTGCTTGGTCCATTCATTCTGTTCATCCCTTAGTTTTGCTAATCGTTCCTCCAAAATCTCTTCCTTTTGTCTTAACAGCTCTTCCCCCCTCAATTCACTCTCTCTGGTATTATCCTCGTATGTTTTCTTCACTACCTCCCTCTCTTCTCCTGTTAATGAACCTCGTAATTTTAATAATATCTGTGCAGCTACCCATTCATCATTTCCTATCTCCACAGTCTGGTCTTCTCCAGTCCTCCCCTCCCCTGCTGTCATTTTCCTATGAGCCACATATGGTGGAGGGCTGTATGCCGGGTTCGAGTATCCCTCAGCCGCCCTTAACTGTCCTCTTTCTATTTCTCCCAATTCTCTTAAAGGGTACAACCCCCCTCCCTCTGTTTTTACTCCCGTTACTATGGGTATATCATTGCTCGGTTCCTTTTTTATTTCATCTGCTTTATTATTCTTTTCTCCTCCCTCACCTCTGTTCCCCGTGTTCTTTGGGTCCTCATACCCCTGTTTCCCATCCTCTCCTTCCTCCTTAATGTCTGTTTCTTCTGGTATTTCCCCCATAGTGAATATTCCATTTGGTCCTGGTCGGGACCCCATGTGGTTTGCCAACTTCTTCCCTTTATATGTATTGTGCAGATGATTTAATAGTGAATGTTGGGCATATGGATCGAAGCTACCGTTAGGTGGCCACAGTGTTAGCATTTTGTTATCCGTCCCCTGGGTCCATTCTATGCTATACTTAATCAGTTTCTCCCTATGGGGTGGCAGTGTTGTGCATATGTATTGTAGTGGCGTGGTGAGGGTGTTCCCCCACCCTCCCGATCCTGTTTGGTATGACATAGTAGCGCTCCACTCGCTACCCTCCCTTAATCTGGTATCAGTTTATCCCACTAGTAGTTTACAATATACAGCCTTATATCGTTACCTGGCCCCGTAAGTTTGGGGACTTACGATAGACCGCTTAAGGAAAATTATAAAAATATAGTATGTTACATTTGTAGATTTTCCTCTGCCTGTCTTCCTTTATACAACACCCTTACGGCCCCCTTGCGGCCGAGGCGTACGCAGCCCCCTGCGGCTGCGTACCCCTTATTACGTTCTTATACAGCCGTCCTGTTTTCACGTGCTCCTCCCCCTTCTACACTTGCCGTGGCCGGCGTTCTCCGTGCGCAGCCACGTTCCCCGTTTCGCCTTTCTCGATCAACTCGTTTTACCGTTTATCTCCGTTTCCACTCCCTTACCACCGTTCTCTTCCTCAACACTCTCAAAACGAGGATGCCTCGTGTTTGCGATATCCTATGAAAACCCTATTGGTGACGTCACCGATCTCGTAGAGCTACTGGTAAGTTCTTCATATACTCTTTAAATCCAAAATACACCTGCAATCTACCCCCGTTAACCCCACAGCTGTCTTCCTGTCACTCCTGGAACAAGGTAATCAAATCAACAATATAATCGGACTGCGCATGCTGCGTCGCCTCGCGTGTGATACGCCCCCCGGCAGGAGGGCTTAACCAGCCAATTATCTTCCGTATTTAGGCAACTAACTAGCTACCGCTTACAGGGAAACGTCATCTACCTATCGAGTGTCTTGCTTGAACAATAGGGATCCTCATCTACTCATTGATCAATAAATGCCAAATCGTAGGAAACCACACACACACACACCCTTACACGTAGTCGCGGCCTAGGCCAATCAGTGTTTACGAGCGGCCGCACGTGATGTTTTCGCGCTCCGCCCCCTTCTCTCGCGTTACGTTGCCAACTGTTCTCGCGCTTGTTCAACTATCATTCATTCTATTTCTAACACTAAACAGTCAAACCTTCGCCGTTCACCTGTGCAAAACCTCCCGCCTCCCGTATTTAATTCCTCCCCCCTCCCTCACAATTTCACATTGTTTGTTGTGCGTGGTATGCTCACCAAGTTCTCCTGATGCGGGGCCGCTCGACTGCGTGCACCCCTCCAAGCGGCTCGCCACCTCCCCTCGTCTGGACCACGTCTGGACACTCGCCAACCGCGGGCGGGATACTTCTCAACCGGCTCCCGAGGGCCAATATTCGGATTGCGCTGTCCGGTCTTCTCGCAGTTCCGCGACGGTCCTGTAGTCCTCAGAAGGGGGCGACGGCAGAGGGGGCCGCGCCGCCGGGCCTTCTCGCAACTGGAGTGCCTGGAAAAAGTAAAAATAAAAATGCCGATCCTAAACAGATCTCAGCAGTGCCTCCAACTTGTCGGGGGGGAAATTCTGCCGGGGTCGGCCGGGCCGTCCGCAGACCTCCGGGCAGGGAGGCCCCAACTCCTCCCGTATATCCCAAAGGAGATAGAGTATGAGACACACACAAGAAGCAATGTGACTCTGCTGTTTATTAAACACAAACGGCAGGGATGGGCCAAGGATCATACGCGTCTGACCTGACACACACACAATCGTGGGGCTCGCAGGCCCTTTTTACTGTAGTATGACGCGCTACCTGCGTCACTCTAGAAAATTAACAAAAAAACCTATCGCCACTCTTAATTGGTTGCTCGAGTGGTAGGGTTAGTATAGCATATGTATAGAGAATAATATGTGTGGCCGAGGGTTAGTCAGGTGATATATCTGGGTTGTCCCTACAATTAGATACATGAGAATTGTTACATGAGGACTCCTAATGATTGGTTAATATTACTGTCGTCAGTGATAAGAGCCCCATGTTCTGATTGGTGCGCCCGTGAGCTTCCCAGCCTGGGACCATCGCTGTTCCCAGCTCTCGGTGTACCTGCAATTTGCAACAATGTTTCACTATTGGTACATGCAGACAATGTGAAGACTTATTCATGAGCTGGACGGCCGACTACACCCACTGTCGCAGATGTCCATGGATCCTTTCAAGTGTATCTGCCTGTGTCTTGTAACGAGGGATCCAGACGCCTCTTTCCTCCTGGGCTTGGCATCTCGTCAGGTTCGGCTTGGTCACGTGAGATGGGACCGTGTTTGAGGCAGAATTCTGCACAATTAATATTGTTTTTCCTCTGTGTGCCTGGTTTAATTAGCAGGTGCGACTTTGATGTCGGTGCACGGCGTGCGAGGTTGCAACATCGTGCCCTTGATGGTCTGCTTTTGGAATGTGGGTTTGCAACATTACGACCTTGGCTGTCTGCTTTCCCCAGGCTCATTCTGCAGGATCAGCAACCTGACTCTTGTTCTGTTAACGTCCACGGGAGCTCTTGCTTGCGGCCTACTTAGGCCTAGTTTATAGGTGGAACCGTTTGGTGCACAGGCGCTTTAGGTTATAGACTCGTATTGTCTTGCGACCAGTATTGTGTCTTCGTTATAATCCTCATTATGGCACCTAGGTGTAGGAGAAGCGTAAGCAAGCTCTTTAGATGAGTTCATGGTGCGTCTTGCGTTTCTGCATTTTGAAAGCCTATGTGGAAAATAATAAAGATGCACGTCCGTGAGTATGTCTGTCACCTACGTCATAGCACTGAGTATATTCTTCATGTAGATTGGTGCGGGAGTGTCCAGTGTGTATGTTGGCACAGGTGTGCTATCCGTTGGCTAGGTCGTCATGGCATCTCTAACGATGTATAGTTTTAGTCCAGTTGATCCATGCCGCAGGCATCGGCATGGGCAGGGCGGGCTGCTGGGCAGGCAGATGGACACATCCTTATGTTCCTGTACCAGGGTATCTGGTCGTCTGGTAGATGGACAAACTCTTCTCGTGGCGGGTGCTTGGGCCGTGAACCTTTAGGCCAGGCGCGAGAGGGGAAAGAGGGGAGTCTGTTTTTCCATTTTCCCACTTCAGTGTCATCATGTAGTAAATGTTCTGAATCTGCATGCATATGAGTTAGCAACCGCAGAACTGACTATTTATTTTCACTGCCTTCGTACTCCAGACCCTTCCACCTGCAGCAGTTGTTCCATAACTGGCAATCACCCACAGCTCCCTCAGTCACAGCACCTTCACAGCAACACTAAAGCCTGAGAAAGGCTTGCAATTATTTTTGTAAGCAACAGTGGACTCCAAGTGGCCCATCAACTACTGGGCCTTCACCAATCTACCCTTCCTAGGTATGCAACTCTAGGCTACAGTAGTCCCACATGTGCTCCAACAGTTGGAGCCCAACAACATAGTTCAGTGCAAGCAACATTGCCTCAGAGCAAGATACTGCACAGACACTGCTGCCATCCCTACTTGTTTGGTCGGTTTGTGATGTGATTGTGATCATTGATCATGCTAGTGTATGTTGGGGTGACTCACACGTGGCTGTCCTTCGATTAGGTGTAATTTGTGTTTCTATGGTGAGCACTTGCATGATAGGGCCACTCACAGACTACCTTTGCCTGGATCCTTGGGTGTTCTTATTCGTTGAAGTGTTCTCTGTAATTATGCTACTCACTGGCTGCAATTGCCTGTTTAGCACCTACTGTTAAGGTGTAGTGTGTGTCCAAGACATGTTGCAGTTCATTTCGTAGTCACACTCAACTGAAGGAGTTTTTTGTCCCCCAAATCAAGGTGGCGCACAACAAAGCACTTTCAGTTTTTGAAGGTTGACTTTGGTAAGGCCTCCAACACATCTCACACCCAACCCCAACAAATACCCAGTGCCATTATGGACTAGGAACCAGGCCCGTGTGTAGTAAGAATATAGATTTATTTATTTAATTAAACCAAATTTGACAAACAGACTAACATCAGCAACCAATGCTGGGGCAACACAATAACAAAAATGACTTCTGTAATGGCACCAACACAGAGACCATACTGAGATATGCAGTCACAATTTACTGCAGCTTTCTTTTCAAATCCCTCACCAATACAGAAAATTCAAGTCACACAGTGATTGCTGATTTAGTTATAATACGTTTCTCTCCCAGTGACCCCCACCCTCCAAACATCAATTAGACTTGGCCCCTCTGAATTGAAGGCCAGTGGCAGAGAGTGGGTACACAATGGGAAACTCGTTTTGGGATTCTGATAAAATGCACTCTTTGGAAAAAAGAATTAAAGGGGAGAAATCGCTTTTTTCACTTATTAACACAGATGCAGTATGAGGGAAAGAAAAGCAATGGGAACATTTGTTTTGCCACATCTAAAAAGAACAGGCAGGGAATTGTGGTTTGGGGCAGAGCACAATGGCAACAAAGAGGCAATTTTGTTTTCCTCACCACATATGCAAAGGAAATACAAGGCTTCAAACTTCTGATTTAAAATTAAGGGGATCAATGGGAATTTTGTTTTTCACTCTGTACCCTGATTTGGAAACAGGGTTTTGGGATTCATTCTTTTGGCAAATCTTTATGTCTATACCGACTCACAACACACTGGAGGAGATTATTAGTTTTGAATGCTGACAAAACGCATCCTGTGATTTCTATAGGGGAATGAATTGATTTACTTTAATTTAATATGCTAAGGATCTACACAGACAAACAGGATATTTTGCTATGGGGAAATACTAAAATAATACTTGAGAAACATGCAGGGCCTACACAATCTATGGCTTTGGGATAGCTGTACCTACAGGAGAGGCCTTGTAATGGACATCAGGGAACAGCAGGGCACCTCTTTGACAGCCAGGGTGTCAATCAAGGATAGTCCCCTCTGGCTCCTACCCTACACTAAACTCCAGACTATCCTTTGTTTCCTTAAGTTTCACTTCCCTGTAAGCATGTGATCATCCAGAGGCTGGCTCATGTTTATCTTTGTCTGCCCCTTCTTGGCCTTGTAATGGTCCTGGCTGCAACTCTAATGTACCTTTTATGGGGCTAGTGAACTCAAAGTCACTTCTGCTGAAAGAACAGGAATGGCTTTATCTATTTCCACTGTGGTTTAAATCTTGGCAGTGTATTTCTTTCTATTTTTTAAAAGCAATGGACCCGATTGATTGTTGACAACCAGACCTCCCTTTGCAGCAGAGGAGTTGCTGGGGGGGAGGGGCTTAGTGGGCTATAGCCCCGGGTCTTTTGGTTGTAGCCCTGGATAGAATCTCAGGGCCAACAACCAAAAGGCTAGTTAGCCCCAAGTCCCGACAATCCAGCCATTAGTGTAGTTCTGGGTCTTTTCCAGACCTAGCAACACCCCTGCTCTCCAGGACCAGCAGAGGAAAGGTCACAAATAATGCATTTTAGCATTTTGCATGACATTTCATAAGGCACCTGGGCCTTATATCCATGTGTAATGTACTTCTTTAATCTCACAGTTGCAAAATACATGAGTATCACTTCTGGATTGTCCATATGTATAGGGCAGTTATATGAGAAAACCATGCTCAAACTCTGAAAGTCTTGTAGGCTCTTCTATCTGCATACTGTCATTTGGATGAGGAAAAGGGAAGTTCTTTTAATTCTTTTAATTGCAATAAGCTTGGGTTCACTTGAGATTACTAGAGCACAATCTGGTATTACATTGAAGATAATGTACACACTGCTATCTGTCTCTTTAAGTAAAAAGTGTAGCTTTCCTTGGATTTAGTAAAACAGCATTGTCTGCCACATGTCTTTCTTTTTCTTGATGAAATGCATTGCGCTTATCTTTGTACTTTTGAACTTCCCAGCATATGTCTCCTTCATTCGAGATTCAGGCCTGCCTTTAGTTCAATAGGCCTCATGTCCGGCCTCACCATTTCTGTGCTGGCTTTAGACTTTAATGAAACTTTACAAATCACTCTGGCCCCTTTATTTCTGGCATTGAGGGGCCATATTTCACCCCAGAGATGCCTCTGTTGTGGTGCAATGCAGGGCCACCTGTGTGCAGTGTTAGACTGGCCTGAGGACTGTTGTGGGCATTAACCGTGCTAACATTTTTCCTATGTACCATTTGATTTTGCACAGGACTTAATTTGTGAATCAGTTCACTGCACAATAGTTTAATGCAACACATTCGTAGCAGTGGCACTAAGGCTTTACAATATTTTTGCACTTTTTGTGTAAATCAAGCCCATTGTCTCTGATCACAAATGGGATGGATTAGGTGGAGATAACCTGGGAAAATATAGCACAGTGTTTACCAAAACAAAATATGTCAATTCAAGCATCACATGCTGTGGTAGACAGCACTCTGTTTGAATAATCATTGTACACTAGAAATTACCAACAGCAATTGTACCATATTAATTGACGTAACTGGCATGATGCAACTTCTTCCCGATTCTTAGTTGGTGATAGTCCCCATTATGGTGTCTCATAGAACACCATTGGGGCTTGGATGAATTACCACTGGACTGATTCTGATGGTGTGATTCTGACGGTGTTAATGTCTCAATTGTTTGGATGAAATAACTCCAGTCAAGTACTGCAAGTGCTGGAGGTTTTTCTCCACTTCCCAGTCCATCTTGGAATATGGTTGGGGGAAAAGGAGAACGTTCTCTCTTTTTTACCATAACATTATACTTGGAATGAAACCCATTGGTTCTTCTGTTCCTAGGCAATCTTACCAAAGGACTCTCGAACTCGAGGTCCCTTGGATTGTAAACAGAATTACACATAACCTGCCATACCAAAGTAATGTAGTATAACAAATGGTAGCATAGCGTTGTACAGCAGAACATTACATGATGTAAATTAAGATAGCTTATCTCTGCTAAAACTAAAGGAATGTTCAGCAGCTTTTAGAAAAAAGAAATTAGAATAGGAGTAAAATAATATCTTTTTTTTTTCATGTGTTACCCTCAAGAACCAACTGTAAATGTTACAGCTTTTTACTCTTTTTGTCCAAAATTGTACTGCCAAATGCATTATTTCAGCACATTAGTCTAAAAAATGTTCTTCACTTCTGGGCTCCCTCGCTACGCTCTATTACTCCCGGTAATTTGAGGACAGATTTAGGCCGCTACACTCAAAATATTCACCAGGAATGACTGCCAATGAATCATGAAATGTACTGGATAATTTTGTTGTTTCCGTAGGGAAACAATTATAGATTGAATGGTTGTCATGCCATTTTCGGTTAAAAAATGTTCGGCAAAATTAATCATTTAGGCACATTATTTCTCAAAAATGTCTCTGGAGGAACTCCCCACCTCCTTCTCCCCCTGAGACCCTGTAAAATCTTAAGGCTCCCCTGCTATGCTCAGTCGCTCGTTTTAATTTGAGGAAAGATTCAGGACCATTCATGGAAAACATTTACCAACCTATGAGGTCTCACCAATGAATAGTTTGTAATCTTGGTGCCCCCTCAGGTGCCACCCATGCCCTGTGGCACCAACAGCTGCCTGTACCACTGTGTGACCCAAGACAGGTCAATAATGTTATGATTTTACTAATAATGTAAAACTGTAAGAAATTGGCAATGGTTTTTCTTATTTTTATGAGTACATGAAATGATGCAGGAAGGTGATTCTTTCTCCAAAGGGGTAACCTGCTAACCAGATCCCCCTTTGTCTCAACTGCTTGCAGTAGTTTGGGCAGGAGACACGCTGAAACCCTAAATCTGTGGGTCTTTCTTTACAGTCCAAACTGGCCACAGACCTATGAGGTGGCTTATGGCCATATAGGGAGAGAACACCAAGTTACTGCGTTGGGCCATAGTCCTACAGGGATTTGATATGGGCATCCGACACAAACCAGGGGTACAGGACTCTACTGTTGATGGCCTCAGTAGGTACCTTCGCCAGGAGGATGAGCCAGGACCATAGAAGGGTGAGTCTCAACCTGTTTGGCTGGGGGCATTTAAGAAATTGTCATCTGGCAAGAGTGCAAAGCCCTGGCTTTTTTGATTTGTATTAGTACATAAAATGATGTGGGTGATTCTTACTCCAAAGGGGGTAATCTGATAATCAGATCCCCTGTTGTCGCAACTCCATGCCAAAAGCATAGTGTACGTGTGCCTTGCTCCATCAGTACCATAATCCATAGCACCCGCTCTGCAAGTGCTGCAGGGCAGGTTCAAAGGTCACAAGATGCCCACTCCAACGCTGCACGGCCAACAAAGTCACTGGATCACAGGGGTGACATTTAAGATATGTCCCCTGTACTCAAACTGCGATGATCATGAGTACCCATGCTGGTGGCAGGTTAATCTCTAAGGCAAAGTGCATGGTGATACTTATGATCATGGCTGCTACATCCCGATTGATTTTTAAAATGTGTTAGCTCCTCTGAGTCAGCGTGGCTGTAGAAGGGAATGTGTATTCAGATCAGATGGGCCAATACTGTCACATGGCAGGACAGACACACAGAGGACCCAGCCTCTTTTTGATTCCATTTGTGAGAGCCATTAGCCCCCTCCATTAGAGAAAGCAGGCAGCTGTCCTAGGCCTAAGTAAGTAAGGAGCACAACCATTCAGGATGAGTAGACTCACAAAAGGGGCTACATATTGTTGCAAGTAGGCGAGAAGGGGGAGCGGGTAACATGGACAGCAGTGCTCTGTACACTGGAAGAAGCCTTGCACCACCTTGTTTCTCATTGTTTCTGTTTCCCTTTCTTATCTCCTCCACTTCCTCCTTAACTACCTCTGGAGCAAAGCATGGTGGGTGCAAGATTAACAAGGCAAAGTCCATTCCAGCCAGGAGCAGGGATTGGACCCCTAAAGCAGGCTAGCTTTAGACCAATCACATTAGGGCTTGTGCCCATAACAGAAGGATTTTCATACACCTTCAGCAGAATGCCCTCAGCTCATAAGGGATCCTGTAAGAACAGACAAAAAAGGCAGTCTGAACATTCTCATCTGGACTTCCTTTGGGTCAGTTGAACTGTCCAAAACCTCCGCCAGAGGTGAAGATAGAGCTGTCCAAGACAAAAGTAAGATCTGTCCCCTAACCACTCCCAGGGAATATCCAGAGTGACCAATGCTGTGGACCAGGACCAACAACTCTGCAACAGATCTTCGGTTCCAGAAGAACAGACCATGAACTGGGCTATTTGTTCCTCATGTCATTTGCAAAGGCCTCACAGCAAACAGAGGGCCAGACTAGCTTATGCCCCCTGTTCTCTCACACTGAACCAGTCACTCTGTGTTCGCCACATTCTGAACAATATGGAGGGTGCTGGTGTCTGCTTTCCTCCAACCAGCCGAACAATTGCACTGCATCTAAACCAGCTTGACACTGCATTGTGTCCTAGCGAAGCATTTCACATGCTAGGCCCAAAGCACCTGCTCTACGCCGGAACCCGAACTGAATATATGGAGTGTCACTCACCATTTCTAATCAGGGGTTTTAGCCTTAGCTTGGCCCAGCTAGCCCAAGAACTGCCACCTCATGGACTGTACATCGATGCAAAATCGATCACTACATTAGCAACCATCGCCCGCAGACTGGAACCGCTGGTGCATCACTCACCAACCTCTCCCAGCGGCTAAAGCCCGAACAGGCTGGGCAAACTATGAAGTGTTCTTGGGACCACCCTCGACCTGCATCAATGAACTGCCGCTGTTCGACTGCACAGAGAACCTCATTTGAACCTACTCAATAACCGCTTGCTGCCAGGGACTCCAGGATCCTATGTGCCCAAAATGAGCCTGATAAGCTTGCAACATCATTCGACCCGTGCCTGATGCATCAGTCCGGCAAGAACCGAATCCAGATACTGTGACACTGAACTGCCCACACGGTCCACTGGGACCGTAGCGACTGGTTAGCTCACTATCACTCCGGTTTTCAACCCAATATCCATTTTTTGGTAGTACTTTACCTACCACTCCTGGAAGTACACTCAGAGTGCTACTTTTTCATTTCAGTTGCATCTTATTTGTTCTTTCTTTTGTATGGGTTTTTGTATAGTAATCGATTTCATTCTACTTTCAGATGGTGTGTTTTGATAAAGTGTTTATACTTTTATAGAACCTTGATTGGATATTCCTTTCATTTTGGTCACTACCGGTTCACCTGCTTATCCCTCTTAATCGTTCAATCGATGGAGCTGGTAGTATGGACTGACCATTGTCTTGTGAACTGTACATTTAAAGCAGTACGGGCTCAATCAAAGATCCCCCCGTCTCGTGTGTGGCAGCATAGTTGGTGGTCGGCTGCCTTTCGGGGTCTGGTTTGATTAGTTAAAGAGTAGTGTCAGGTGGTTCCTAATGCATCTCTTTCAGTACTGGCTCGCTCGTTGCAAGAAGCTGCTGATGATATTGCTCCTCGGCGGCTTATTCAGCCATGTAGGCGCCCGTCAGAGCCATTCTTTTCTCAACAGTTAAAAGCAGCGCATTGCATACAATTCTAATCTTAGAGCTCAGTACAAGGTGTGCTCAGCAGCATACTTTCTAGTCATCGCTGATGCCAAGAAATCTTACCTAGCCCAGAAAATTTAAGTGGCTTTATGTCAGCCAAAAGCTCTTTTTGCGGTGGTCAAATCTCTGTCTTCCTCTGAGAAATACACTTCTACAGTTAGTCACTCCCAGGATCATTGTGATTCCCTGTCCCAGTTCTTTGTGTCTAAAATTGATTCAATACGCACTACCATCCAAGCATCTGCCTCAGTTCTTGCCACTGAGAGGGAGATCCCTCGTCCTGGTGGCCTGAATATAGCGAAAGAACGGTCCTCTTTCCTGCACTTCTCTGAGGAAATGGTTTCTACTGCCATACAGCACATTATGTCTGGGTCGCCTCTGGATGTGGTGCAGCTGGCAGTGATGAAAGATATCTCCCAAGATCTACTAACGGAATTCACCATGGGTATAAATATTTCTTTCCAATCGGGGGTCATCCCAGCAGAATTTAAGATTGCTACGATGATCCCCCTTTTGAAAAAAAACTTCACTGGATCCTTCTCTCCCTTCTAAATTCTGTCTTATCTTGCTTCTACCTTGCTCTATGAAGCTTTTTGAGTCTTTAGTATCACCCCTTCTATCTTCATTTCTGGAATCTTCTAAAGTCTTGGATCTGACTCAATCAGGTTTTACACCTAGTCGGGGCACGGAAAGCGTCCTGGTATCGGTTCAGGACGACATGGCAAGGCTGGCTGATGCAACAGGGGTTGGTGACCTGATTCTTTTAGATCTGTCAGCGGCTTTTGACACTGTGGACCTCCCCACCCTGCTGACTCGCCTAGCTTAGATTGGAATCTCTGGTCAGGTGCTAGCCTGGTTCTCGTCATCCCAGGTGCATTCTCTCTCTCCGTTTTTCTCTGGTACCTGCCATCTCACCTGTGGGGTGCCGCAGGGCTCCACCTTGTCTCCTAGTCTCTTCAATATCTACATCCTGACTCTTATCTGCCTCATCCGCTCCCTCTGCATCAGGTGCTTTGCTCATGCCAACGACACTCAGATCCTGATCCATTTAGATCATGATCAGGCTGAGATGTAGTTGTGCATTCATCAGTGCCTGACGGCCATTGGAGAGTGGATGTGCCGAAATTGGCTGAAGTTGAATGGACTCAAGACGGAGATTATGGTGGTAGGTTCCCCTACTGATCCTGCACTTTGAGTGTCTTCTTTCTGGCCTTATTCTCTTGGCCCTTTCCCGGCACAAGTACTAGGGTGAAGAACTTGGGAGTGATTCTCTCAGTCTTTCTCTCCATGAATGACCAAATATCTGCGGTGTGTAAATCAGGTCATTTTCATCTTAAAACATTACAAAAGGTGATTCCATTGATACTGGTCACCCTTCGTCCACCTGTGGTTGCGACCATGGTGCTCAGCCGGCTGGATTACAGTAATTCCATATACCTGGCTCAGTCCAAGCGTCTGATCCAGCGGCTGCAGCGTCTTCAAAATGTGGCTGCCCGGGTAGCTATGGGGTCACTGGGGCAGAGCTCACATCTCCCCTCTGCTGCATGCCCTACATTGGTTCCCGGTGGCGCAGAGTATCAAGTTTAAATCACTCTGCATTGTTCATCATGCCCTGCATGGACTTGGGGCTGAATACCTTCAGACCAAATTCACCTGGTATCTTCCAACTTGTCATCTATAGTCAGCTTCGGCCGGTCTGTTATGTGTACCTACTTTTCGCTGTTCCCGTATTGGTGGATGGGTATTTTCAGTTGTGGCTGCCCAGGCCTGGAATGATCTGCTGCTGACAGTAAAAACTTTGTCAAATCATTTGGCTTTCAGAAGGGCTCTAAATAGTTATTTGTTCTAAAAGCTTTTCTGCTCTAGTTTACATTGACTGGCTGATGTTGGTTTTACTCCTCCCTTTCTAGCGACAAGATACCTCCGGGTGACCATACACTGTATAAATGACACTAACATAAAATAACCTTCACAACCCTCCTAAGAGTGTAGCCTGCTCTTGACCCATGTTACCACAAAAGGTGAATGAGGCATATCTCTTGATTGTCCCTCTTTTACCTTTATGATTGTGTCGTGTTTTAGTGTGTAGAAGCATGAGTGCCAAGTGGGCCCTTTTACCTCTACTCATCCTTGTACTCCTGTAAGGCAGAATCCAATTAGTCACACTGGTGGCAGTAGTGGGAATTGCAATAGATTGTGCCTACAGCTCAGCCAACCAAAATAGGTGTGTGCAGTTAAAGGTCGGTTGTACTGCCAAGGTATTTTTATGACCATGGAACTCGACTTGAGCATGGTGCAGACCTTGACAGCAAGTGTCTTGTGTGACCTCTGTTGGGAGAGAGGTCTCCCTCATGGCTTTAAGGTAAAGAAATCTGAACTGCTGAAAAGGCTCCAAGCTTCTGAGAAAGCTATGGGAAGGAGGGCTACACCGGGGCCAGCATCACACTGGATCCCCTACCCCTATTTCCCATGCAACTGGAGGGCATGGAACTGCTAAAGAGTGAGACAACGATAGTGTTTCCCAGCATTCCTCCCACCATGCAAGCACTGTGGAATCTCGCGGGTCATGAGCCTCTCAGTGGTGGCACTCATCGGGTAGATCTCGCGCTTCAGCCAGGCCACGAGAGACTGTTGCAGCACTCAACATGGACAAGCTCTAAATCAAAGGGGAGAGGAGAATGGCGCTGGAGGAAAAGAAGTAATGGGGAATATATCTTGATAGTCTCTGTTTTACCTTAATGCTTGCATGATGTTTTGGTTTGTAGAAGTGTGAGAGCTGAGTGGGCCATTTTACCCCTAGTCATCCTTATACTCCTGCAAGGCAGAATCCAGCTCGTCACAAAAACTATTTAAAATATATGATTAATGCCACATTCAGTTGTTCTTGCATACATTCTCAGGAATTGCTAAGGACCCTTGCACAGGCCCCTAGAGAAACAGAGGCAAGGACATTCTGTCTGTGCACATGCTGCACTCGTCCATCAGTCACAAAACACTTGCCTTTTGCTGCATACTTGCAGACCAAGTAGAGCTGCTTTCTGTTCTGCACTTCTACTTCTAGAGTGGGATAGGATAGGATGTTCCCAGCCGGGTCTCTGAACCCGATCCTTGCATATAGCTTCACTAGTGATGTAAGTGGGACACTGATAACCAAAATAAAGGTAATTGTAGAATGGTACATTGAAACAGCTTAACCTAAGTCGCGAGCATCAAAGGAAAGGGAGATGTAGTCTCCGGTGAAGTGCCACAGATTCAGCTTCTTCTGTTCATACAAGATTTCATTGGACCAACTATGTCTTTGAACCATATCTACACTTTAACGGTAAGTGCTCATTGGCTGGCTGATTTCAGCTGTTCCTTGGGAAGCAGAGTGAAGGCAGGTGGAGTTCTAATAGTCCTACCACAGAAGTAAAGGGTGCAGTCAACAACATGCATCTGTCAGAATTTCCAGAAAAGCTCAAGTTGCATATGTTCAAACATTCTGCAGTTGATTTGGGAGACAAATATTAAGGGTGCCATGAGTACTTACCATAGCTACATCTGATGTAATGTCACTGATGAAGATTGCCCCAAACACTATATTGTGTTAGACACTGACCATCCTATATCATGCACTGGCATGGTTAGAGTTGCTAATGTCTGTGTGCCAGTTGGCCATATAGCTGCAGGTAGTCTGGCTTGAGTGGTTGAGACTCCTTTGTTGGCAATGTTGGAGACACACAGTTTATTCTGTGCTACTAGATGTTGGTCATCATGACTGTCTCCTGGGACCATGATGGGGATGGACAGGGAAGAGATGAAGCTGCAAATAATTCACAGGTATGAGTCGTTGCAAGCATATATGGTTGGCATTGTAGTACTTGTAAACAGATGCATTAGAGGTCTGCAGACATGTGGGGAATGCTGACACAATCTCAAAGAAGATGGGCCACTTCTGATATGATATGATCCATACATTCTTGCTTGGACATACGTCAATGGATTAATTGCCACATACTGCATTTTATTGTTGGCAGTGATGTGGATAGGTGTTTAACTGTTGAATGCCTGTTTTGCAGTGTGCTACCATCCTTTTGAGTTACCTATGAATCTTCATACTTAGGACCTTTTAAGAACATATGCTGTGACATTGCCCCATCCATCATATCACTGGGCATGTGTGTCCAGCCACTGTGCCTTATTTGCATTGCAGACACAAATGTGTACATAGCATGTACATGTGCATTTCCAATTCACATGTCCATCTGCATAGGTAGTGAGCCATCTGTTCATTTCACACCTGGGACACAAGCTCATAGCTTTCTAGTAACTCTCTACATATTGTTGGGGCTCTGAATTTCGACAGGACCCATGGTATTTTATCATTCTTAACAATTCGGCTGAACTCTTTAAAATCTGCAAGGAACTGGCCAATCCTGCCACAGTCTCTACCTCTCCTGTCCCCTCCCAGGCCCTCTGTATGGCACTGGCTTCTCACTTCATCTCTAAAACTCAGAACATCCTGTCCTCGCTCTCCTCCTATCCCCTCCATCCCCCCACTCCCTGCTCTTCCTCTGGCCTTTCTGTAGCCACCTCTCCTCCTCCCTTCTCTGCCTTTCCCCTGTTCTCCACAAACGAGGTTTCTAGACAAGTCCGATCTATGAAAGTCTTATCGAAACAGGTACACCGCTGTTCCTCCAAAACTATCAAGGACCACATTGACTCCCTGGCCCCTGCCCTGGATGATTTCTGCAGTCACTCCTTCGCCACTGGAGTCTTTCCATCCTCCCTGAAGCATTCCCTTGTGCACCCCTTCATAAGAAACCCTCTGCCGACCCCTCCTGTTCGGTTAACTATCGCCCAATCTCCATCACTCCCTTCCCGGGGAAGCTCCTGGAGAAACTGGCCAGCTCACAGCTTAATCTCCACACTGAACATGTTGGTTGTCTTCATGATCATCAGTCTGGCTTTAGAGCTGCCAGAAGCACGGAAACTGCTCTCCTGAACATCCGCGAAGAGCTGCTCTCCAACCTTGACTCTAACACCCCTTGCATCCTCATCCTGTTTGATCTCTCTTCTGCCTTTGAAACTGTCAACCATGCCATCCTGCTCAACCGTCTCTGTGATAACCTGGGTGTCACTGGTCAGGCTCTGGCGTGGCTGACTTCCTTCCTCTCCGACTGACCCTCCCAGGTCCAACTTTGGTCCTTCCTCTCTGCTATGTTTTTCTCTACCTGTGGTGTCCCCCAGGGGTCTAACCTCTCTCCCTGGCTTTTCAACCAATACCTGGCACTCCTTGCCCACTGTGGGATGTTTTTACCCACACATCCAAGCCCTACCACAGAACTGTGCATTACTGGCATTGAAAACATCATGATGGCCAGAACTCACCAGAAAATGCACAGGGAAAACATTTTTGCCTCTGTCAACGTTAATACAAGAGACCATTGCCAAGCCCTATCCTTTGGCTACACACTGAGCAAAAACCAGTGCGAAGAAAGATGGTTCTGTTCAAAATCTGTTTTTATTAATGTCAAAAATTGCTAAAATCATGGGCACGAAACCACCAAACAAAAATCCAACTCTGGTTGAGTGTTCTACTTTACTTTTCTGAAGATCCACATTAATTCCATGTTAAGCGAGGATCATATACTATCAAGTAAAATCCCCTTTTTGAAATGGATTAATTCAAGACAGCTCCCAAAAATGGGTGCAGTACCGGCGCTCGACACTTACCAGGTTACTCACCGTAGTGACCACCTTACTCCTAGACCATAGTCCCCTTTCCTCCATACTTATGGGACATCTCTCCATCCTGTGGGACGGGACCGGAGCACTTTGTAAAAAGCATCCACATTTTTTTCAAAAATGTGTCCCTCCTCTCTTTCCTGCGCGGGTTCCGGCACGCGGCCGTAACCCCGCCCACCTTGGCTCGGCCCCGCGCATCGCCCATCAGTCCTTTTCTATCGCAGGGTCAAGACCCATTAGCAATAACAGAGGAACCTTATTAGAGGGGACGGCAGGCGGGCGTATGGAGGAAAGGGGACTATGGACTAGGAGTAAGGTGGTCACTACAGGGAGTAACCTGGTAATACTCCTACGTCCCGTCCCCTTTCACCATACTTATGGGAGATTCCCAAGCACTCCTTACAGGAACTATGGGTGGATGGAAATACCCCTTACTGAAACAGGTTCTTCAGCATAGCCTGGCCGAACTGAGCGTCAGCTCTAGACCTCATATCGAGGCAGTAATGCTTACAGAAAGCAGATGGGGAGACCCAAGTAGCCGCTTTAGCGATGGACTCCCAGGGAACATACTTCTGAAAAGCCACCACAGCTGCCTTGCCTCTCACCTGGTGTGCATGGATGCCTTTAGGAGGTTTCAGCTTTTGGACGGTGAAAGATTCCATGATACAGGCGGTAATCCATCTGGAAATAGATGCCTTAGACGCCGGCCTGCCCTGAGGCTTATCGAAGGTCACAAACAGTTGGGAAGAGCTCCAAAGCTCGGAAGTCCTGTCCAGGTAGAACCTAAGAGCTCTTTGGAAATCCAGGCAGTGTAGAACCCTTTCCGCCTCTGAGGCAGGGTTCGGAAAAAAGACTGGAAGGGAAATCAACTGATTCAGATGGAATTCGGTCACTACCTTTGTTAGGAAAGCTGGGTTCGTCCGAAGGACTACCTTGTCCTTGTGAAAGACCAAGAAAGGGTGCTCCACCGATAATGCCTGGAGCTCACTCACTCTCCTCGCTGACGTAACGGCTACCAGAAAGGACACTTTCCATGACACGTACTTGAGGTCAACCACAGCCATTGGCTCAAAGGCTCAAAGGGTTTATGGCACAGCGCTGTCAGGACTACATTTAGGTCCCAAGGCTGGTGCGGACTATGAACCGGAGGGTAGAGGAGTGTCAAGCCTGCAAAATGTCTCTTAACCACTGGGTTACTCAGAGAATAAGAGTATTGGTCTATAGCAAGATAAGCGGAAACCGCTGAAAGGTAAATTCTGCATGACAGAACGTAAACACCTGACTCTGCTAGGGAGGACACGAAGGACAGCACCTTGTCAATCGTAGCCACCCTTGGATCCAACTGCTTTTCCAAACACCAACAACAGAACCTGAGCCATTTACTCCTGTATTGGGATCTGGTCGAGGGTTCACTGGCTGCCTGGATAATACGCATGTCCCTACATTGGTTCCCGGTGGCGCAGAGTATCAAGTTTAAATCACTCTGCACTCTGCGTTCTTCAGCTTCCCAATTGCTCGATGAACTAGAGGCAGAGGCGGGAAGGCGTAAGCTCTCATGTTGTGCCATGGAATCTCGAGAGCATCCCACACAGAGGAGGCTCTCAGCCCCCCTCTGGAGCATACCAAGGAAGCTTCTTGTTTACCACCGTAGCGAAGAGGTCCACCTCCGGTGTGCCCCAATGCAAGAAAATCCATGAGAGGATCTCCGCCTTCAACTCCCACTCGTAGCTGACCACTGTCCGCCGGCTGAGGGCATCCGCTGTGACATTGAGCTGGCCCGGGATGTGCGCCGCAAGCAGCCGGACGCCATGAAGCATGGCCCACTCCAATATCTGGATGGACAGATCAACCAAAGGTGCCCACCCCGCAGGCAACAAAAAATTGTGCGGAAGGGGTATCCGAGCATTCCGGTCATAAACTGACCGATAAGGATGCGCACAAAGCCGAGAAACCAGCACTCCACCTGAGGCTGATGGCGCAGCTCTAGGGGTAGCATTCAAAATGGCCACCACGGTCGTCGTGGGAACGGGTGCCATTTTGTCATCACCTGAGGGGAACTGCAGCACGTGAGGAAGTGAGGCAGGGGTCCCCGTCGATGGATCAGGGGTCTTAACTTTAGCCTTAACACAAGGAACCTCGGCAGAGCCGGTACTATGAGGCCTGGAATGTTTCTGCGACATACCAACCGCCAAATTAGCCTTCTCAGGAAGGACCTCGGCGCTGCCGGTAAAAGAAGAATTTCCCTTTTTGCCCCCTCAACAGATCTGGTGTCGCTGCAAGAGCAGGAACGGTGAGAAACAACCTTCACCGATAAGGCCTTGCCAGACCCTCAGAAATGTTGGTAGCTTTAGCCTCTGTACGAGGGACCTTGGACCCAGGTCCGGTAACAGCCTTACTCACGTGGGCCTCGAACATCTGTTCGGTAGCACCAAGCCCCACCAAGGCCTCGGGCACACCCCGGCATAAGAGCCAGTCGTCCAAATAGGGATACACATGGATACCCTGGAGACGAAGATAGGCCGCAATCACTGACATCATCTTCGTGAAGACACGCGGTGCCGAACTTAGGCCAAAAGGAAGCACCCGAAACTGGAAGTGCTCCTCTCCCAAAGAGAAGCGGAGGTATCTCCTGTGTGGATTCCAAATCAGGATATGCATGTACGCATCCTGAAGATCCACCACGCTGAGCCAATCGCCCATCTGCAAAGCGAGCGAATCTGGCCAGGCGTGAACATCTTGAATTTCTCTTGGAGTAGGAAAAGATTGAACTGTGAAAGGTCTAGGATAGTGTGCAGGCCAGCCTGGTTGGGTTTGGGCACCGTAAACAGCCGGGAGTAGAAGCCCTCCCCTCGCTCGCCAAGGAAAACGGGTTCCACTGCTCTGAGGTGCAGAAGTTTCTGAACCTCGGCCTTGAGGGAGGGTGAGCCCGACAGCTGAAAAGGAGGGTTGAGGCGTGGGGTAGGGGGTAAAGGTAAGCGGAAGCCTGCTCGAGCCACTGACAAGACCCATCTGTCTTCTGTGATGGCCTGCCACGCCTCCTAATGAGACGCAATCCGTCCTCCCACCGGAGTCTCGTGCGAGCGTGGAAAACCCTCATTTAGCAGGCTTATCGGTGGCGGTGCCACCTGAACCTGATGAGGAGCCTGAGGAGCGGGAGAAATACCACATACGCTGTTGTCTACGGTGGTTATTCCCCGCAGGAGTATCCACTCTGCGAGATTTGCGGTCGAGGAAGCCCCTAAAACCAGAGGAAGGTCGACCTTGCGACAACGGCCTTTGAGCCTTGAAGGGAGCTTTAAGCAGAACAGACAATGATTTAGCCGTTTGAGTGCTCTCTTTGGTTATGGTGAGCTCTACATCAGTAGAAGAGTGAAAAAGCTCCTTACCATCAAATGGAAGGTACAGAACCTTGTCTTTCCCCTCCTTGGAGAACTTAGTGGCATGCAGCCACGCTTGCGCGAGGTATCAACCCCAAGCATCAGACCCCAAGCCGAGGTATCTACGTGATGAGCCGCAGCCTCCAGGAGATCCTGGGCCAAGACCCAGGCACCGGAAAGGCCTCCTCTGAAATCCTCCAACTTCTCGACCTGAATGTGATCCTCAAACTCCGACAGACCTCTTCACAGCGGCATGTTAGCTCCCGCCAAAATCAATTCTGCATTGGCCTGCCTGAGCTGTAAGGCCGAATTGGAAAAGACTTTCCTCCCTAGGCAGTCCAGGAGCTTGTCCTCCTTTCCCAAGACCTGAGTAGCCGTTGCGGAGGAGGATGCTGCAGGCCTGGATTGCAACATAGCCGCAGCCACCACAATGGAGGAGGGAGGCGGACAAGACGACAAGGCCACTTCTTCCGAAGAATGCAGCCTGTACCTCGCGTCAATCTTTTTATTGACAAAAAGTCCCGAGTGTGGCTTTTCCTCACATGGGCTAGGATGCTTGGATCCCTTGCAGCATGGTCTGCATCAGGTAAGTTTTAACATATGAGCCTGGCACCTATGGCGCCAGGACTGATGTCCCATATGAGCCTGGCGCCATAGGCACCAGGACTGTACCCAGATAGCCCTTAACAGGGGTTGCTGGGTTTGCTCCAGGTAACATGATGCCTGCTTCCAGGGTTGATAAACTTGGTCTGGATGCCCGGGGGTAGGCATAATGACACAGTGACACGATGAACAGTCTGGAAAATCTAGTTTAAAAGACAAAGACAGACTAGTAAACGAACGCTAGTGAGAGCCAGAGAGGGAAAACAAGGAAGAAAATCTTCCGAGGATGCAAGTGCATCCGGCCCCGATCGTGCAGAGAAAAGGACAGATGGGCGATGCGTGGGGCGGGGCCAAGGTAGGCGGGGTTACGGCCGCGTGCCGGGCCCCACGCAGGAAAGAGAGGAGGGACACATTTTTGAAAAAAATGTGGTTGCTTTTTACAAAGTGCTTCGGTCCCATCCCACAGAACGGATAGATGTCCCATAAGTATGGAGGAAAGGGGACGGGACGTTGGAGTATATCTGGTGCTAGCGGTCTAAACTCTGATTGGGGACCTGTATTTCAGAAGCTAAACAGCATCCTGAGCTAGCTGGGACTTCAAAGGCTTGCTGATTAATTAGAATTCTCAACGCCTACTGTTCCCAGGCCCCATACTAGAAGGCAGTCTAATTCAATTAACAGTTCAAGAGGCCTCTGTTCATGGGAAGTATTCACACCTGCTCTTACCACCAACAGTACAGGATATCGCCTTGACATGTAAATTAGGAGGGGAGGAGAGCTTTCTGCAGCCTGGAAGAAAGGAACAATAGCCTCTTTCAATTGAACAGGATATGCTGATTTGAGGTGTAATTGTCAACAGTTGCTCTGGCAGGAAAGCATGTGACACCAGACTGGGTTGTGGATTTCATATTGCACCAAATGTATGTTTTATGAAATTGCTTATAAAATATTGTATTAAGCTGACAGAAATGTACAATTTGGAGATTCTTAATATGAACCTCCTACCTACATTGTACCTACAATTTGAGACTAAACTCCACTCTGTGTGACGCTCTAAGACCGAACCCCGCTATTTATTAATATTGCAGAAACTGTGCTTACACTAGAGAATTGAAAACTTATTGTAATGTGCTCAGGGAGGGGCTGTACCTCTGTGTAAATTTTGAGGAAAAAACAATGTTGCAAAAGCAAATAAAAAGCACAAAATGTTGTCATTTCTGAACCCAAGCTCGCAGGAACATGGGGCTTGATCAGAGACCTGTCTTAATTCATCCATCATGTGTACATGTATTTTCAACAACTTGTGTATCTGGGAAATATGTGTTTTGGGTAAAATTGATTTTCTCAGTAAAAGCAAAGGGGCGTTTCTTCAATAGATTGTAAAATGGTAGCACTGGATGACTCACAACTCTGTTCTCCAGTGAGAGCACAGAAAATCCTATAGCCTATCAGGATCCTCAGAGGGTTGGGCATAGAAAGTTAGCCTTCCCACCCACTTTCTAAAGACATAAAAGGAGTCATTGAGACCCAGGTAAGGACATTCACTTCCCACTTCAAACTAATTTCTTGCGAAGCACTTTGACAGACGACTCCAGATCCAGAAGCAAGCTAGAACTTGAAGCAGAGAGGCCTAGTCCACTAGCTGAATCCTTCAGAGGCCTCAGAATCCATCAACCTAACCAAATTATTCAACAGCCGGGCGAGCTGTTTGATTCTGGCCTAGAACACTGTGCCAGAAACACCCAGAAAGCAGAGCTGTATCCAGAACCGAGACCAGACCGCTGTGCAGTGCTGAGACCGGAACCAGAGATCCAGAACCTAGACCAGACCAGACCAGATCACTGTGAGCAGAACCAGTGCCAGAGACCGTCCCGTGGCGAGAGAACCGCAGCCAACCTGACCAGATCTTGACGGCCTATTTCAAATTTATAGTGTGAGTACCCAGCCAGAACTGTGCATAGTTATCTATTAGTTTAAAATAAGCTTATCCCATCCAATTCAACCTGCCTAGAACTGCATTAGAAATCACGTGTTCATTCTGTGACTTTAAAGCTGTGAAAGTGTCATTTGCCATTCTGAATCATTATTTAATTTCTGAAAATCTACCTCCACAAAATCGTCTGTATCTTTTGAAACATACATGCTAGGAACAAGATTTAACTTTCACCTTAAAGCTAGGAATTTAAGCTTTCCAACAAGCCCAACACCGACTTATAGTTTTTCCAAAATCGCGCTCGACGCATTCGGAAAAAGTTCAGCGAATTGCAACTAGCTCATTTCACCACTTGTAAAAAAATAGCTGCTTCTTGCTGTCCATTGCTAAAATTCGTTTTCAATCTGATAATCCCTCATGAATCATTGTTAGTGTTGACCTGAACTAATTCAAAGTAGCTGTCACCTACCCTGAATCACCTATAGGGAATTAAAATAATTTTTAGCATATTTTCACTTCATTGCAAATCACATTTAAAAGTATTGTTGACTGTTTAAAAGCATACCGGTTGCTCTAAGCCTGCTAGGGGGAACTGGAATTGGTAGTGCATTGTGATTGTATTCCTGAAAACTGTGTGCTCTCCTTCCATCACCTTATATTGCATAGGGGGGAGTGAATCGCCACACAGGGAAAAGTGATTATATTATCTCTTGTTGAAACCATATCAGTTTATCCCTGTGTTGCATTCTTTTCCATCATTGAATTTCCTTGAAACCATAAAGCATTCTCAGCTATCTTATCCTTTCTATAGCAACTCCTAAGTGATTAAAAAAATGTGCTAGTGTAATATTACCCATTGTTGATCAACATTATACTCATAAGAATGCTATCAAATATTTATTTATTTATAAAAGTGTGATATATATCTTGTTTAATTTTTCAATAAATCTTGTAATTTGTAAAACAAACCTACTTCTTGGCTCAGTGAGGTCAGGGGGATTCAAATAGAGGGGCGTTATATAAGGGTTTATCATCCAGATTATAACTTGTCATAAAAATATATAAATATGGGCTTCCCTTGGGCATCCCAGACAAGGCATTGACTTAGTTGGAGTGCTGAATTGAAGTCCCTTAACAGAGTGGGGGCTCGAGCCGGGACATCTGGATTAGATCTACCACTTGTGCAGCTTAATACAGTGCGCTAACTGATAGGATACATAAATCCTGTTGGATCAAAATGCTGTATTACACTGTAAAAGCACTCGTCAAAGGAACGCTCTAAGGAAACGGTCTGTTTTGCAAAATAAAATACTAACTTCTGTAAATCAGGAAGGAAATCAATTTCCAGAATGACGACCCTGGTAGACATCAAAATAGCGAGAGAACACCTCTTACATAAGTTATTTGTGAGAGGTGAGTGGGCTTATCTTGACCAGACGGTGTGGTTGCAGGCAATCGCACCCCAGATAACTGAAACAGGGTCAGGCATATGGAGAGATCAGGGTCCATTCCATGTGGCCCTGAGTGAACTATATATGGCCCGTAAAGCCAAAGATGAGCACGACAAGATTGTCAGGATAGCAGCATATTTATATTTATATATGGGAGCCATACAGGACAAATGTGCTGAAGGCCAAGATCTGTCGAATAGGCAACAGATTGCATTAGAGAAGGCCCAATCTTACCTGGTCTCTTCCGAGCAGAGGCTGCAGAGGAGCCAGGAGTCAGAAAATGTTAGTAGGCAGTATATCATTAAAATAAAAGAGGACATGGATATACTGCAACAGGAAAAGACAGACCAGGATATCAGATTTCTAGCCTTGCAGAAGGAGTACCAAGAAGGTCTGGACTCCCTACTGCAGAGCCAGAAAAAGCTGGAGCAACAACTAGACTTCACCAGGGCATGCACAGAGCAGGTAGCCACCCTTCAAAGTCATCTAGATAGAGTGAAGGCAGAGAGCAACAAACTAATTCTGAAAGACCTGGATACCTAGACAGAATATGAGGATGAACAGAAAGCTGGTGCCTTTCAAAGGCAGATGGATGACCTGGCGGCACAGATGCAGGCTCTTAGTCAGGAAAGGGACACCTTAAGCCAGGAAGTCTGCTGATTAAAAGAAAACATTGAAGAAAATCACTTGGCCCTCCAGGGAAAAAGAAAGCATCAGAACTTGTTAGAGCACACCGGGAGGGTGGAAGATGTTCTGGCAAGAAAGGAGCAGGCCAGTATGGATGGGACTCAGGAGTTAACCCTCCTGCAGCAAAGACTGGCCCAGTACTCCAGGACCAACCAGGAGGCACAGAGAGAAAATAAGGCTCTCTGTCAGCACAATGATAGGCTCCAGCAACAGGTAGCCATGCAGGAGAGACTGATAGAGTCTGGTAAGGCCTTGGTTGAGGAACTGAAATCACAGGCTCTTGCATTGCAACAGGGAGCGGGGGCTGATAGAGATGAGGTTCGCTGGAAAAGGGAAACACCTGAGCATAATCTCAGGAGCCCTAGTACCAGAGGCCTTCATCCCTCTTATTCCCTGGACTCTGCCACCCCCATGTCCTCTGGCTCACAGGAGCCCAGGGTCACGGGGATGGCAGACTGCTATCCAACCAGAAGTATGGGGCTCATAGGCCAGTACCACCCAGGAATGGATGGCCAGGCATCCGGGTATGGGCACATACAGTGCAATTTAGTGGGGAACCCCAGGAGAGTAGGCCCACTAAGGGCATCCTAAAAACCTCTGCCCAGTTAGGTCAGTGGGGGGGGGGGGTACTCATCAAATCCTGGCAGCAAGGAGGAATCTGAAGACTCCTCTGAGCGTCACAGGACACAGGAGTCCAGGTCCCCATATTCTGCCAGCCATTCCCAGGCTTGCAGAATCCGGGAAAACCTGGAAGATCAGACAGGCACCTCTGGGAGCAGTGCTTCTGAGTCAGAGGATGAATGGACCATGGATACCCGAACCAAAAAGGCCAATAAGGCAAAAAAGGGCCTTGCTTAAGGACCCCTTAAAACAGATTAAGGCGATAAGGAGTGTCATCACCCCTTATCACAAGAACGCCAAGTATTCTGTTTGGGAACACTTGGAGCTTTACGAGCAAATGATGGAGACTTTCCATTTGAAGGATAGCAGTAGCTGCATTCAGTATGTCAAATGGACATTCTCCCCAGAATACTCCAGTTTCTTTGCGGTGCTGGAGGACCAAAACCATTCAAGATGGTCCACATATAGGGCGGCCATCTTGAAACATTTTTCTGTTCACAGAAATCCCCAAGAGGCTCGCAAGGCAGCCTACAATTTGCAATGTGGGGAGGATCAGGCCCCACAAGAATATGTGCAGGAATTGAAGCGTGCCTTTGCGCAGACTACTAAAAGGGTGCGCACGACAGTAAAGAGTTTGTTAATACGTTTTTCCATGCCTTGCCCAAATACATCATGACCCAGCTAGTGAGAGATTTTCATGAGAAAAGGTCACTAGACTAGGTCATTGAACAGGCCACCCGAATCTATGAGGTGCAGAAGACCCTAGAAAATAAAAATAATGCCCAGAAAAGTCCCAAACCGACCAGCACCACTGCTGCTGCCAAGGGGGCAGAGGTAAAGGTTGCCCCCATTTTAGAGCCAGTCACAGACAGGGAGTCAAGGAGGTAGTTCCACAAATGGGGTCCCTCTCTCCCCTGACTATGTAAGTCCCCACTACAAGGGAAACCGATCCATCCTGGGTTATGTGTGGACTCCTCCGGCCCAAGGGGGGGGGGTCCAACCAGGCACCCAACCCAGGGAACTTCCCTCCTAACTTCCCACAGGAGGGCAGAAATTCACCAAACCCTGGGCAGAACTTTTTTCCCAGGTATCCACCCAATTTCCAGCCCCAAAATCATCCATCCTTCTTTCCCCAATTCCCTGAGCCCAGACAACCTAATCCGGGAGAGGAGAGGCCAGGGATGGAGGGGTACCCAAATCTTCCCAATCCGGGGTACTACCGGAGAAGGGATAGCTACCCTTCCCGGGATCAGCCCAGGGGAGAAAATAGAACCCTGTATCAGCCTGAGCATGTTTCACAGTTAGAGCGCCAGGTCCAAAATATGGCACGGGATCTGGGTCACATGCTGATGGCTCAACAGAACCCTCAGATGAGCATGCCGGCGCAGAATGCCCCAAACTCTGGGCCTGATGCTCCAGAACAATGATGGGGGCAGCACCCCGATAACCACCGGTTACCAGGGAGGAGGCACAAGGGGAAGGGGGGTGTAAAGCCTTGGAGGAATCTTCCTTCCCCACTTGTAAACAGCCCCTGAAAACCCAGGAACCAGAAACAAAATCTCCTACCCCTGAAAGTCTGCCACCCAAGGAGCAGAGAGGAGGTAGGAGAAACAAAGGACCCATTTTGTGGAGGAGGTACAGGTCTTCCAATTTGAGAGAGAGGTATCCTGAGAGGATCCTGGGAAAAGGATCTTCTCCTTCAGAGATGGGGGAACTCCTCCCAAGCAAAAATGGGTCCCAAGGGATTCCAATCCAGACTGGGTAAATGTGGGGATTGAGCTGTTGCCGCTCATCATTTTATCCCAGAACCAACAATACCGAAAACCCTCCAAAAAGGGGGGGCGGCCCAGAACAGGAACCAGGGGAACCCAAAACCGCATCAATATCCAATAGCCAACTTTTTCTTTCAGATTCCCAAAACACCCTGCCAAACTCTGCCCAAATCTCTTCTCTCTCAATGTCCAAAACAAAACAATTAGCCCACCAGTTGTCCAAAAATGTGCATTATCTTTGCCCCCTTGAGGAGAAGGAGGGAAGATACTATGCCCCGGAACAAGTACAGGGACAGGGTACAATTTTGTAACTGGTGGACCCTGGATCCCAAGCTACCCTTTTGTCCAAAAGGGCCTTTGATGAACTAAATGCAGGAAGAGGGGAGAATTACCGTATTCCTCTCACCTCTCTTCCTGGACAACTTCAGAACTTTGACAGGAAGGAAATTCCCATCGAGGGGACTGCAGATTTGGACATTAAAATTGGGCGACACAAGGTGAAACACCCGGTCATAGTATTGACTCCAGAGGGCACCGCTTGTTTACTAGGGAATGACATCCTGAGAAGTTGTCACCCCTAATAGATTGCGTAAACAAGGTCCTCTGGACCCAGACTAGCCGACCAATAAAATTAAAACAGAGCATCAACCATGTTAGTTTAAATGGCACCTGCCACATGGTTGAACAAAAATCTGACCAAGTAGAATTTCACTTCCAGAACAACCAAATTCCAGACGTGACAATAATAGCAGTAGGACAACAGACTGGTGACGGGGGGTCCTCTCTATTTCTGAAAATCAACCTTCCTTCCAGTTTAAGGTGGTATTCCACACTGGAAGGAAACACTCTGAAATTCTTTACAAATCCACAATCAGACATTCCCACTCCAATAGTCCAGAAAGATGTGAAATCAGCTCAGAGCCGGGCTGATATTCAGCAAATTGGAGAGCAGTTGTTCATCCCTGTTCAGTTAAATGATGGGAAGGACTCTGTTCTCGCCCGAGTGTGTGTGAACAACTGTAAGAGCTTCATCAGCGAAGCCATGTTCCGCCAATTCCCAAAAGATCCAGCCATTCCCACATTCAAACTGATAGACAAATGGGAAATGGATCTGGAAACACCCAATTCCAAACATCTCCTGCCAAGCAGGTGTATGCTCAAAATCTCCATTGGCAACAAGAGCATAGTCCATAATTGTTGGGTCATGCGAGACGTCACTGTCACCTTTTACTTAGGCAGTGACATTCTCAATCGCTTTGCCATTAGTTTGGACCTAATAAACTTCAAAGCGTGGTCCCGATTAGCGGATAACCCCATGGGCTTTGATGATCCAGAAAAGGCATTTAGGTCAGCTCAATTGCTACCTTATGCAGTTGAAATTCAGATGAAAGAGGAAGTCACCATCCCAGAAAGGACCCGACAATTCTCCCTGGAAGTGAAAGTTAAAAGAGGACAAAAAATGAAAAACCCTGATGTTTATATTCATCTAAATGCTTCTCTCCAACAGCAAGGGTTGGGGGTAAACTCAACGCCATTAGTCAACATAGAACGTGACACCATTCCAATAGAGGTGGATAACAGTGACTTAAAGAGTATTACTCTAGCCACAGGCTCCAAAATTGGAATGGCGGTTGATGACCGACATTTCTCCATTGATTTAGGAAATGAACTGTTAGGACCAATCCCCAAGGACCGTTTTGACAGTGACAGTGATGACAATACAACACCAGACAGGATCTTTACCCTGCATGGGGGGAACTTCCTGGTGTACACTTCTTGCCCTTATGGTAAGGAAGATGTGACTTGTGACTTCAGGAGGGATGAGGTGATTTTCCAGGTCCATGAGGGCTGCCTTTCTCACCTGAAGCCTGCAGTCCAAATCAGCACCCTGACCAAGGACTTCTCCACCCAGCTGGAGGAGGCCGCTCAGATAGCAAAACCAGAAGTCTTTCCAGGCTTCAGGCAGATGGTGGAAGAGAGAGTCAACCTAGCTGATGCCTGTGTGAATCTAGAACAGAAGCAAAAGTTGAAACAGTTTTCTTGGATTTCCAAGATCTCTTCGTGGTGGATTCATATGACTGTGGTCGCACCGACATCCACAGAACAACAATTCCCACGGACCCTGGCATGACTCCAGTGTTTGTGAAGCAATATCGCTTGCCTCTCGCATCCATGGAGTCCCTTACTGATATAATTAAGAAACTTGAGTCCCGGGGAATAATCCGTCCAAACCACAGCACCTTCAATAATCCGGTGCTGGGAATATTGAAGCCAAAGGGCCAGTGGAGACTCTGCGCCGACCTTAGGGAGCTCAACAAATGGGTCCATACTTCCCGATGGCCTCTTCCCTACATTGACCATGGGCTAGCCCAGATCCAGGGGTCACAGGTGTTCACTGCAATAGACCCTACCAATGGATACTGGACTGTGCCTGTCAGTAGGGAGGACCAATACAGGCTGGCTTTTACCTTTGGGGGCCAGCAGTACACATAGACCCAGACTCCCTTCGGATACCTCAACTCCGGCAATGAATTCAACATTTTCCTACATAAGGCCATGCCTGACCTGGGTGCAAGGGGTAACCTGGCTTATGTAGATGATGTCCTCATCAAAAGTTAATCTGTGGAGAAACACATAGCAGAGATCCGTTATGTTCTGACACAGTTGAGGGCCGCCGGAGCAAAACTTTCCTTTCAGAAAGCACAGTGGTGTAGAAACCGTGTTAATTTCTTGGGGGATGAGATTACTCCCCAGGGTCTCTGTCCCCAGGAAAAGAAAGTGGAAGCACTTCAGAAATTGAAAGACCCCACAACTCTGCAGGAACTAAGGAGCCTCCTTGGACTGACTAATTACAGCAGAAAGTTCATTGAGGGCTACGCAGAGATCACCAGACCCCTGATTCATCTCTTGATGGCGGGGGTCAAGTGGGAATGGGGTCCAGAACAATCCGAGGCAGTAAGACAGCTCAAAAGAAGCCTCTCACAAGCGCCCTGCCTAGCTTACCCTGTCAGAAACAAGGAGTTTTTCTTGGAGACAGGGTTCTCTAATACATGCTTGACTGCAGTATTATATCAAAAGCATGACAATGTCAATAAAGTGATCTCCTATGCGAGCAAAACTTTATCCTGTGTGGAGGAAAAATTCAACGATTGTGAGAAGGCACTCCTGGCAACGGTATGGGCATTGAAGAATTACTGCCCATTTATCCAGGGGGAACACATCATAGTGGAGACTCCACACCAGCCTCTGCAATATCTCCAAAGTGACAGAATCTGGGCCAGAAATGTGAGTAATTCCCAAATTACTTTCTGGATTCTGTTAATGCAAGGCTTTCCTGTGGAGGTCAGATATGGCCAAAACAAGAAGAGTTCCCTCGCGCAAGGTCTGGCTGACTTGCATGATTGTGCCAGAGAAAACTGTCTCGAGGACGAAAGTCTAAAAATCAAGGACAACATGGACGCATACCTTAATTCCCCCCATAAAGTCTTTGAAGAAGTCAAGTGTGAGGGAATGCCCACTGTCTATATAGATGGATGCTCTTACCATGTTGACAACAACGGGGAAAAAGAACTTGTGGCCGGCGTAGGGAATGCATGGGTGAAGGAGTCCCCTGAACCCTCCGCTGGGTACAAAATTGGTCCCTGAAGTAGTCAGGTGGCAGAGTTGATGGCTGTGCATCAGGCCATCCTCACTGCTGTCCAACATCAACTCCACGAACTGGTCATAATCAAAGATTCAGATTATGTACGGAACGGGTTCGTGGAGCACCTGGTTAATTGGAAAACCAGAGGCATGTTATGTGCTAATAACAAACCCTTGAAACATGGGAAGTTAATCCAAAATATTGATGATCTGGTCACCTTGAATGGGATGACCGTCTACTGGAAAAAGATCAAGGGTCATTCCAAACTTGAGGGACTAGACAAAACTGGAAATTACTTAGCTGATCAGCTGGCCAAAACCGGGGCCATCCAAGGGGATCTAATAGAGATTGAGTCCCTGTTGGGGGAAATCCAGGTCATTGCTATCACTAGGTCACAAACAAGTGCTCACAATGATCTTTCAACTGCACAATGGAGTAAGAAGACCCCAGATGCTGATTTGATTACGACTCAGAAGGGGGATCCAATAATTGGTAAGTTTTACCAACACATTGAGGACACTGAGAACTTTCCCCTGACGGATACCAATTACATTGGGAAAGAGGACCTTAGAGTGTGGATGAAATGTCCAAAAATGTTACAAATCCAAGACGGTTTGTTGGTAAGGAAATCCCAAGCTGGCCATGATCAGTGGGTGGTCCCTACCTCATTCCGAAGCCTGATGTTAAGTCACGCCCATGATGCGGCCACCGCCGGTCATAGGGGGTTTCATACAACACTTGAGATCTTAAGAGAGGTTGCTTACTGGCCACACATGGGGCAGGACCTCGACTAATACTTGAAGGGGTGTCTTGTGTGTGCACAATTTCAGCCAACATCCCTCACACACCGTGCGCCTCTCCAAAAGAGGGGGGTGACACTCCCATGGTCAGATTTGCAAGTCGACTACATAGGGCCCGTGATCCGCTCCTCTAGGGGGAATAAGTGCATGTTGACGGTGACACGCTTATTTACTAAATGGGTGGAATGTCTCCCGGCCCCAAACTGCAAGGCAGAAACAGTAGCTGCCCTGGTGATCAACCACATCTTTTCCCGTTTTGGTCTTCCCCAAAGGATTGAGTCAGACAGAGGTAGCCATTTTACCAACAAAGTAATGACTAAGATGTGGGAGATACTGGGGGTTAAAAGGAAGCTACACATTGCTTACCGGCCAGCCTCTTCTGGTGCCGTAGAACGTTATAACCGAACCATTGTGAGCATATTAAAAATGTTTGTGGCAGATTCTGGGCCAAGTTGGGATATCCGATTACCTCTGGTCCTAATGGCCATCAGATCTACCCCTTCATCTGCAACTAAAATGTCACCGTTTGAGCTGATGACTTGACGCAAGATGGTGCTTCCCCAGTATTTGCTATACAGGACCCAAGAGTAGACATTAATCAATGCCTCCACAACTCATGAGTATGTGGAAAATTTGAGGAAACACCTTCAACATGCTTTTGCCTATGCTCAGCGAAACCTAGAAAGATCAGCCGAGAGTATGAAGACTCACTATTATTTGAAGACTACTAGGAAAGAATACAATGTGGGAGACCGGGCCTATCTATACAATTTCCAAAGGAACAAGGCCAAACAGTGAAAATGTCTGCCTACATTGAAGGGACCTTTTGAAATTGTAGACAAGATCTCCCTAGTTGCCTACAAGATCCGCATCCCCAAGGGTAGTTTGGCGGAAGAGGAAGAAAAGTGGGTCCATATAAATCAGCTAAAGTGTTGCCATCCCAGGCACACTCAGCAGCAACTGGAGGAGTCCTCTGAAATCTCAGAGGGGGCTGCTTCAGATTAAAGACAAGTCCAACCCAAAAATATGCCACATATAGCCTATAAAATTCCATGATTCTTGAAATGCAAATGTCTCCTGATTTATAAAATGTATATCTTCGCCCCACCATTAATAGTGGTGGGGAAATGTCTACAAATATGCTTCTGCCACTTTGCTTTGTCCTCCTAGGAGAGATGAAACCATGGAGACTGACCATGGAGGGCGACCCGGGGACCGAGAGCAAAGATCCGAGGGGCCTGGGGTGCCGCCCAATACTCCCATCAGGACCGTCACAGAGAACTGATCGATCGACCCTGATGGAGGAAAAGATGCTGAACTTTGCCATCGGTGGAATCGGAAGAAGATGAGGCGAACATCCCAGATCCTGTGAGTTCCATCGGTGAAAGATCAGAATGGCCATCGCAAGAGGGTGGGCTTGTGGGATGTTTTTACCCATGCATCCAAGCCCTATCACAGAACTGTGCATTACTGGCATTGAAAACATCATGATGGCCAGAACTCACCAGAAAATTCACAGGGAAAACATGAAAAATAGGTTGCCATCCATTTTTGCCTCTGTCAATGTTAATACAAGAGACCAGGCCCTATTCTTTGGCTACACACAGAGCAAAACCAGTGCGAAGAAAGATGGTTCTGTTCAAAATCTGTTTTTATTAATGTCAAAAATTGCTAAGATCATGGGCACGAAACCACCAAACAAAAATCCAACTCTGGTTGAGTGTTCTACTTTACTCTACTGCAGATCCACATCAATGCCATGTTAAGCGAGCATCATATACTATCAAGTAAAATCCCCTTTTTGAAATGGATTAATTCAAGACAGCTCCCAAAAATGGGTGCAGTAGCTAGCGGTCTAAACTCTGATTGGGGACCTGTATTTCAGAAGCTAAACAGCATCCTGAGCTAGCTGGGACTTCAAAGGCTTGCTGATTAATGAGAATTCTCAACACCTACTGTTCCCAGGCCCTATACTAGAAGGCAGTCTGATTCAATTAACAGTTCAAGAGGCCTCTGTTCATGGGAAGTATTCATACCTGCTCTTACCACCAACAGTACAGGATATCGCCTTGACATGTAAATTAGGAGGGGAGGAGAGCTTCCTGCAGCCTGGAAGAAAGGAACAATAGCCTCTTTCAATTGAACAGGATATGCTGATTTGAGCTGTAATTGTCAACAGTTGCTCTGGCAGGAAAGCATGTGACATCTGACTCAGCCAACTAGAGGAGAGCCAGACTGGGTTGTGGATTTCATATTGCACCAAATGTATGTTTTATCAAATTGCTTATAAATTATTGTATTAAGCTGACAGAAATGTACAATTTGGAGATTTTTAATATGAAAAATGTGCCTACAATTTGAGACTAAACTCCACTCTGTGTGACGCTCTAAGACCGAACCCCGCTATTTATTAATATTGCAGACACTGTGCTTACACTAGAGAATTGAAAACTTGTTGTAACGTGCTCAGGGAGGGGGTGTACCTCTGTGTAAATTTTGAGGAAAAAACAATGTTGCAAAAGCTAATAAAAAGCACAAAATGTTGTCATTTCTGAACCCAAGCTCGCAGGAACATGGGGCTTGATCAGAGACCTGTCTTAATTCATCCTTCATGTGTACATGTATTTTCAACAACTTGTGTATCTGGGAATTAGGTGTTTTGGGTAAAATTTATTTTCTCAGTAAAAGCAAAGGGGCGTTTCTTCTATAGATTGTAAAATGGTAGCTCTGGATGACTCACAACTCTGTTCTCCAGTGAGAGAACAGAAAATCCTATAGGATCCTCAGAGGGTTGGGCATAGAAAGTTAGCCTTCCCACCCACTTTCTAAAGACATAAAAGGAGTCATTGAGACCCAGGTAGGGACATTCACATCCCACTTCAAACTGATTTCTTGCGAAGCACTTTTACGGACGACTCCAGATCCAGAACCAAGCTAGAACCTGAAGCAGAGAGGCCTAGTCCACTAGCTGAATCCTTCAGAGGCCTCAGAATCCAGCAACCTAACCAAACTATTCAACAGCCGGGCAAGCTGTTTGATTCTGGCCTAGAACCCTGTGCCAGAAACACCCAGAAAGCAGAGTTGTAAACAGAACCGAGACCAGACCAGACTGCTGTGCAGTGCCGAGACCGGAACCAGACATCCAGAACTGAGACCAGACCAGACCAGATCGCTGTGAGCAGAACCAGTGCCAGAGACCGTCCCGTGGCGAGAGAACCACAGCCAACCTGACCAGATCTTGACGGCCTATTTCAAATTTATCGAGTGAGTACCCAGCCAGAACTGTGCATAGTCATCTATTAGTTTAAAATGAGCTTATCCCATCCAATTCAACCTGCCTAGAACTGCATTCGAAATCACGTGTTCATTCTGTGACTTTAAAGCTGTGAAAGTGTCATTTGCCATTCTGAATCATTATTTAATTTCTGAAAATCTACCTCCACAAAATCGTCTGTATCTTTTGAACCATACATGCTAGGAACAAGATTTAACTTTCACCTTAAAGCTAAGAAGTTAGGCTTTCCAACAAGCCCAACACCGACTTATAGTTTTTCCATAATCGCGATCGACGCATTCGGAAAAAATGCCGCGAATTGCACATCACCTTATATTGCATAGGGGGCGAGTGAATCGCCACAAGGGGAAAAGGGATTATATTATCTCTTGTTGAAACCATATCAGTTTATCCCTGTGCTGCATTCTTTTCCATCATTGAATTTCCTTGAAACCATAAAGCATTCTCAGCTATCTTATCCTTTCTATAGCAACTCCTAAGTGATTAAAGAAGTGTGCTAGTGTAATATTATCCATTGTTGATCAACATTATACTCATAAGAATGCTATCAAATATTAATTTATTCATAAAAGTGTGATATATATCTTCTTTAATTTTTCAATAAATCTTATAATTTGCAAAACAAACCTACTTCTTGGTTCAGTGAGGTCAGGGGGATTCAAATAGAGGGGCGTTATATAAGTGTTTAAAATCCAGATTATAACTTGTCATAAAAATATATAAATAAGGGCTTCCCTTGGGCATCCCAGACAAGGCATTGACTTAGTTGGAGTGCTGAATTGAAGTCCCTTAACACCACCGCATTGCCCCTCTCTGCCCCAACTTTTAGTGCTATGCGGATGACTCCCAGCTCATCTTCAGTCTACCCTCGGCCTCCTCCTCTACCTCCCTCATCTCTGACTGTCTGTCTGCTCTCCAAGAGTGGTGTGCCGCCAATGACCTCTGCCTTAATGGCAGTAAAACTGAGATTCTCCTCATCAGCACACCTGCTCCCTCCTTTCCTGTAGCTCTCTGGCTGGCCTCTCTTGGTCTCCTTCCTGCTCCCACCTGCAAGGATAAAAACCTTGGGGTCATCTTCAACTCCACACTCTCCTTCTCTCCTCACATCTCTGATGTCTCTAAGAAGTCACACTACCAGCTGGACCCCCTCAGAGGTATTCTTCCTTTCCTCTTCTTCCCACAGAAGCTCACTGTCTCCAGAGCGCTGGTTCTCTCTAGGCTGGACTATTGCAACAGCCTCTTTCTAAATCTGCCTGCTTATACTCTCCACCCTCTGCAACTTATCGAGAACAGGACTGCGAGACTTGTCCTTGGCCTCAAGCCCAGGGATCGTATCTCTCCAGGACTGAAATCTCTGCACTGGCTCTCAGTGGCTGCGAGGATTAAGTTCAAAACCCTCTGCATCGTCCACAAGGCCTTTTGGGGACTGGGGCCTCAATACCTTCAACTCTCTTTTCCTAAATACCTTCCTTCTCGAGCTCTTCGCTCATCTGCCTCCAACTCCCTCAGGGTGAGTCACTTCTCCAAGCAACGAGTTGGAGGTGGATTTCTTTCTTCGGCTGGGGCCTCCCTCTGGAACAGCTTCCCTACCTCCCTGAAACTTGAGGAGAATCATGTTCGGTTCCAGAAACATCTCAAAACCTTTCTCTTTGCTTTTGCTTTTTCTCCTCCTCTCCCTTGCTGACACTGAAACTGCACTGGTTACCTGGCCACCCTCTGATCTCGGACCTAGGTCCCCTCCCCCGCCAGTCACACTCATGCACTGCTTTCCTTGCAACCCCCGCACTTGGGACTGTTTTCTGCATCCCTACAGACCCACTACCAGCACTTGTCACCTGATTGTCTGCTCTTACCCTTGCACTTCCCACCTGCTGGCCGTTCTTTTACTTATTGTTATTATTTTCTTATCCCATGTACTGCACTGTCCTCTCCCCCTTTCCCCCCGCACTTCTCCTCCTTCCCCTTCCCATACACTCACTTCCACGACCTGAATGACACCTGGCCTAGTAGGATCGCTGTCTGTCTTCCCTCTGTTCCCCCTCCTTTGCCTCTTTGCGCCTTGAAACACTTGTGTATAGGCGTGTAACAAATGCCATATCATATCATAACTAATCATTCTTGCATCATTGTAGGTATTAAGCTATTGCCTGTGACAAACATGTTGTCAGTGGTCGTGGTCCTTCAAGGGTGCATGTGAATTTTTGCCCACTAACTGTTTACACATGTTATTTGTTTAGATACATTGGGTTGGTACTTGCAGAAACCGTACCCCCTTTACTTCTAACGCACAAGAAGTCAAAGGACTAGCGCAAACAGTTGGTGTGGTGTAAAATCACATGGAAAGAATGTGCTTTTTGCACAGTGGCAATTTCTGTCCTAATGCTAATTTCACTTGCACCCGTGCACATTTTCTCTAGTACAGCCTAAGTGTCCTTGATTACCCGTGAAAAGGAAGCATTGTGCAACTTTCAAAATTATGCGAGGCATAGCTGAACTGTATAGGGTGCGCAGTGAATACAGAATAAGTCAAAGTGAATCTGCAAATCCCTTTGTTAAATTAGCTTGACATCGATAAAAATGGGGTCCATTAGTCTTCACAATCACCAAGAACCCCTGAAATCGCCATAGGGTGACATAGTTTATTACATAATCTGAAGACACTTCTTTAACCCCAGTAGTTTACGTTAGTTTAGCGAACGCTTCTTACCTAGGACCTAAACTAGCACATGAAGCATTGCAAGTACGCGAAACACGTGCAAATATGACTCAGCAATGTTATGACCGAGCCTACTCGGGTAGCTCGCACCGTAGTACCCACGTAGTGGGCTGACATTACTTTAAAGATAACAACATGACAGGTACTGATCTGTTTAGCCCTGAGGGGGTCAAGGGACCAACACTACTGTCCAGGGGTATATATCATTGTTTCATGTCTCTATAACAGAGAGCTATAAACAATTACGCAATGTAAATAGTAAGATACATTCCCTGGGGGCAGGACCAGACTGTGTAAGGGCGCTCATTCATTTTCCATAGCCCATGAAGCGCAGCGTAGACCACAAAGGGTTACACGAATCGAGGCACTTCTGAAAAGTTAGCACACACCATAGTGGGCCTCCACTACTAACCAGTAGCCTGGATGGTGGCAGGAATCAGCTTAACCTGTACTTTTGCTCATTACCTATAGTTTATAGTTTCTGTGGGCTTTACTAGGATGTGCTTTAGCTAGGTAAAGGGCCACCAAGCAGTGTGGCATTCTAAGGGCCCCAAAATAATTTCCTACACCCGAAGAATGATAGCCTTCTCCAGACCGCTTGGGAAACATACTTTGCAATTGGGGGTCTACTAACAGATTCAGATTATTAATGCAAAGACAAAAAATCCTATGCGAGTCCCACCGAGTGAAGGTTGGTAGCAGAGAACCCTGAGGCATCACTGATATACAAAACTACTTGAGTAATTACAGAATGCATATGTCACATTGGTGGCTACTAGCGATGCCTAATAGCCTTTCATTAATTGCAGGGGCCGCTGCACCTTTCTGTACCAGAGGCATACCTCCGAATTTGTTATACAAGCTTATTTTATTAAACCTGGACGGCACATGTGCATACACCCCCTCCCCCAAAAACAAACACCTACAGACACACACATATGTGTGGACGGCCCTTATATACCAGTCGAATTCCATGGGCCACCTTAGAAATTGGTATTATATGGGTAAGAGGCAGAACCAATTATTCGTGTTGCTGCTGGTACAGAGAGCAATCACCATTTCATAATACATTATTTTAAAAGTAATGAGAAGATTGTGTTAACATTCTAAAAACTGTAAAGTGCACCGGAGAACAACAAGTGATTGCCATTTTCCTTAAACTCAGGTGCGTTAGAGTCTTGGGGAAAACTATGTGTTCCATTTGTTAACCCTACAGCTAATCAAATCTCTAATGATATGCTATAATGAATATTGTTTGGCGACGCCTCTGATTTGCAAACATTCCTCTGCCACCCTCCACCAAATTCCCCATGCTAAATAAACATGGAAAAAGGGCAATATGGTAAAATGTGAACATTATAGATTTTGGTTCAGATTCTTAAAATATTTATTTGGTGCATATGATGAGATAGACAGTCACATTTCCATCACGTGTGCCACAAAAGTATCTGCCCTGTACAGAAAATCATAGATGCATTCATCCAGATGCCCCCTTTTTTTTACCCCCTTTAAAAATGTGTGAAGATCAGGGGGCATTTCTGAGTCATTTAAAATGGCTCATGTATTCAGGAGCGTGTTGTGCCTTAAAATATGCAGAGAACAAACACATTCCCCTGCTCATGTTCCAAACAGGTGCCAGGGTATGCCAAATGCATGGCAGGGTCACTTCTGACCGTTCATGCATTTCTTAAGTGTAGTTGCATGAACCGCTTCGGACAAACTTGCATTCTATCCCTCAGCAGGGATAGAAATGCATTTGTCCTTAGCTTTACATTTCTCAGAGGAGAACCCTTAAATGGCCCGTCATTGTGAAATGCACTCACAACACGCACTCTGGGAATGGGAGCCTGCCATAAGTTAGTGTCAGGCGCATGTTCTGGACACACATTCATAAAAGGGGTAGGCCAGTGTGAGAATAGGGTGAGAAATGTGTAAGCATATGGTGACCTGCACGTTTTCAAACATGCCACATGTAAAAATAGTGCACCTTCTGTATCATTTTCGCTTGGAACACTTTTTTTAAAATCTGTTCCCAATTTAGTTTTTTGTCGAAGCAACTGATTTCTAAAAAGTGATTTCAATAGGAGAACTTGAATTAAACCGTTCAGCGTTGGCATTTTTTTTAAGCAACACATAAAGTCTGATTTTTGTCTGTGTTATCTTTTTCCTTGTTAGCGGATGATGTATGTGTGTGCATCAAGCAGAAAGGCAAGAGCTTTACGAAGAAGAACAAGTGTTTATATTTCTAGTAGCCGCCAACTAACATCCCGCCAACCTTTCGACTTGTATATCAACAGTATCTGTAAACACAGTGGCGGGACATACATCACCAGCAAGACGCTCTTCAAAACATCTCTTTCATGTTTCTGTAACTGGAAGAAACAGAGTTCAACACAACAATTGAGTTTTTTTTATTGAAGACGGACATTATATGACATATTGTTCATTTTAAACCACTGCATGCAGTCATGAATTGTGTTTAAAGAATGTCCAGTTAAGGTTAACTATTCTTAATTAAGACGATGTTAAAGGAGAACGAATTACATTAAGATAGTCTGTACACGGAATCTGAAATACTAACGTATGCTACTACGATTGCAGCACCTACCATGCACCCAAAAGCAAGTGTCTCCATGTTGGAGGATTGGCGAGTGCACCCCATTGCACGAAAGAAAGCTAAATGCCCTGAAATCAGCTTCCAGGGATTTAATCATGTGTTTGTCTCATGTGGGACAAACCAAAAACTGGAACAGCCACAGAGGCATTTAGAGCTAAGTTATGAATCTATCACACTGGAGACTCCTCCAAATTGAGGATATACCCAGCTAGCTGCCATACTCTGGCTGGCATAAGCATGGTGCCAGGACTAACAAGGTGCATATGCATTGATCCACAGGAGCACTGTTGAGCCACCTAGCAGGACGTGGGATGCACAAGAGGGAATAGCCCACACAATGTGGACTTCCATGCACAGTTCCATTGCAAGTGCATCCCCCCACCAAGGTTCAAGGCAATCTACCTTCATAATCACGAATGTATACTGCAGGACGACCCATGAGATGTTCCAGACAACTGTGCATTCGCAACCCTCAGGATCCCATTATTAACATAACAGGAAACAATATGTTAGAGCACATAGCATGCACTCTGCATACAATGAGTCAGGAATGCGAATTCCATCAACATAAAATGATATCTAAGTATTCACAAATGCACTAGTAGGGTGTAGACACATTTTCATCATAGGTCAACATGTTTAGGAACTGGCTGGAGCTATTTTGAAGTGTCAGCAAAAAATATGAAATAAGAATGTTTAATTTGTTTGGCCACCACTCACCCATCAATAACAAGAAGAAAATAAATGCAAACGATTACCTCAGAAGCAGAAAATCACTGCTTAAAGAGAGGAGCAAAGCCTCAATCCTTAACAATATTAGCAAGAGAGTCATAATGCGCCTGGGCTGGGTACAGGTTTTCCTTTTTTATAAAATGGGAAGAAATGGCATAGAAATGTAAATTATCTACTTTACATATCTTCTGTGTTCCAGGCTGGCTAATAGTGACAATAGATAGATAGTGGTATTAAATGAAATATCCCACACAAATCATAATGAAGAAAACACATTGTTCAAAAATATAATACATCAATCTGCCATACATTCAGAATGACAGTAAAAGAAACCCTTGTCAATTGCCAAAGTGGTTATTGGGCTCTAATGATTCAGTTCTATAAAGAAAGGCCCAACAATATTCACGTTTTAATAACTGGATATTTTTTAGCCGTGCACCTTTGGTGAGGTTAAACAACGTCAAGGACAAAGACTCAAACTTGACTAACAGAATGAGTGATAGTTTCATGTGAATTTCACTTTTTAGTTTCATTAGTCATTGCTTCAATGTATGCTGTGTTTTGGTGACAGAGTGGAGTTGTTATGCATATATTAAGCGTCAATGAGGAAAGTAGTGAATGTTTGAAGATAATCTTTTCGCAAGCTGTATGGTGTGAGAAAATGTCTCATTTGGCTACATTATTACAGCAGGAATACTGTAAGCAAGGGTATGTTCCCTTTTCTGGAGTGGGAAAAAGGTTGGTTTTTCATGCCGTGTAGCAACATCTGTTGACGTTTTCCAAACAGTGTTCATCCTTTTACAAACAAACCTAGGTGGATGGTTGGAGAATATATTAAAATATGCATCAGTGGCAAAACATTTGTTCAATCGTCATAGTTCTAGGACCATAGTTCTAGGACAATATGTTATGACACAGGTAATTCAAGAAATTGAAGCCTTTTCACAGATTTTGTCAAATGTTGTGAACGTGTTGGTTGCAATATTTTTAAATAGGTATTATTGGTTTAATGTTGCAGATATCTCGGGGAAATAATGTTCATCGTAACAATTACTCTGGATCACTACACATTTGTCTGGCTTGGAGCAGGGAAATGATTCTGCCTTAGCTGGCAGGAGATCTGATGTTACAGTGTGATGTCAGTTTCAGTGGAAAGATGTTAATGCCAGTCCAAATGTACAGATCATGTTATGTGTTATGTGTATTGTTTGAATGCATAGGAATACGATATGTAATAAAAACATTCAGGTCATCTTTAGTGGATTGCCATACTAAGACAACTTTATTGTTCTACCATTCATTTGCTTCCTCCCTTTAGGGATACTGGCTCATGTAAAATTATTTGTTATTCTAACCAATTCATATACATTTTGGCATACCCCGGTGCATATCTGGCACCTGCTCAAGTTAATGTCTGTGTCTCATGGAAATTATTCTCAAAACAGAAATATTAGTTTTTTTGTAAACATTTTTTTTTTATAATATTGTATTAATAATTGCTTTTAAGTGAAAGTTTTGATAGGGTGATTAAGAATTCTCAATGAACTCCATCTATTAGCCTACTCAGTAATGCAAATCTCATGGCCTGTATGTCTTCTTTATGTGGCATATTAGTATACAAACCACGTTGTGAATACAGATTTGGAATCCCACAATTATAACAAACAATTCTCTGCATGACGAGATAGCCGCTTCGTTAGATGATCAGAGGGAGAAAGGGCATGATCCGCTTCTTATAATAGCGGGTGATCTAAGCCTTGATGATGCCAATCAGGCTATAGAACATGAGGCATTTTGTGGTGGAAGTTAATTCAATCAAGAGACTGTGTAATACTGAACGGAATAACACAAGGGGACGTGCCTGGGAGACGAACTTGGAAAGGTGCTTATTCATCAGAAATACTTGACTATATTTGCAACTCAACCAACATGTCAGAAATTATTCAAACCTTGGAAGTAATAACTACATTTGCTAGTGATCACAATCTACTGAAACGTACGTTTAAGAACCTTAGCCAAAATGCAAAAACCTTCTACGGGAATATGCAGTTAATATCAATTATTCCGGGAAGAAACAAATTAAGAATACAACCGGGGAAACTCCCTGCGTTGAATTCAAACTTAAAAGAACTGATAACACGTATGCAAAACCAAGAAGGGAATGCTAGTATTGATTGTACTCCACTATTTAAGCAATATAAGTTACACCCTATAAGAGGGGAGAACAAACTGAAAATGTTGCATCGTCACGCTTATAACATACAGATAGTGGAGCGGAAGAAAAAATTAAGGAAAGACATTGCGAGGCTTAAACAGAATTCAGATACCGGCAATTCAAATGAAATACATAAACTCAAACAAAAATATCGTAACTGACTTTATTTACAGAAAAAAACAATGTTAAACCAAGACGTGGAGCGAATGCTGCAAAAAATGAAAACCAGAAATACAGCTGAAATTTGGGCAACCATCAACGAAATGGATGCCCCACAAGATGCCCTGATGGCAAATCCGATAACAGCCACGGCATGGCATGAATTCTACACACAGATGCAAGAAAAACAAGTCCAAGGATAGAGTTAAAGGCATATTGCACTACAGAGGAGGCACAATTGGATATAGATTTCGAAACCATTGACGTGTTGATGAATGCTATAATGAAGAGCAATCCAACAGAGTGGGCGACATATCTACATGATCTGATCAAATACATTTGTCAGTAGGAAAAGTTCCAATTTCATGGAAGACCACTGTTATCGTCTGAATTCTCATAAAAAGAATTTAGGACAAATCCCAACAACTATTGTCCCATAGCCCGTTTGGACATGGCAGAAAAAGTATTTGCAGCAATCGTACTGAAAGCCCTAACTAAGTGGAGTACATCAGCAGGCAGAAGAGATCCCTGGCAGTCCGGATTCGGGATGGGGAGAAGAACCTCGGTCAACATTTTCCTGATTAACTTATTAAAATCTAGATGTGCCAAAGTTAAGTACCAGAAAATATTTGTTGCCTTTTTAGACTTGTCAAAGGCATTTGACACTGCCAGAAGAGGGACATTATGGAATAATCTGGCAAAATGGAATTGCCCTTCGGTGATCATAGAGAACATCAAGACTTGTACACAAATACGGTAATCAGGGTAAGGCTGGACAAAGCGGGCCTATTGTCAGATAAAATACATATTAAAACCGGCCTGAAACAAGGTTGCCTTCTAGCGCCTGAACTATACAATCTCTTTGTCTCAGACATTGAAGATCCATTTTTCCAAACACGCTAATTTCCACCAAAACTAGCAGGAAGCCTGATTGGAAGCATGCTTTACGCAGACGACATAGTCCTGATGGACCAGACTCCAATAGGACTGCTGTGTCATCTGGAAGACCTGCAGGACTATGGGCCTCATTCCGAGGTTGGCGGTAAGGGGTTAACGGCGCCGGTAAAGGTCGGCTGGTTTTAACATGCGCCCTTAGTGGGAGCCGCTAAAGGACCAGCATGCTAACAACGGGCCCATTCCTATTGAGCTCTATGGGGGCTCAAATGGGAATGGGGATGGGGGCCCTGAATGGGGAAATACCGGGTCCTCCAAGGTTGGAATGTCCCGGTAATTCCCCATTCAGGGAACCCGGACCCGGTATGGGTAAGGGGATAGCCATGGTGCTAATAGTGCCATGGCTATCTCCAACCTCGTATTGACCCCCAATGTAGATTCCAACACCCTAACAATCAACCCAGACAAGTCTCGTATATTAAGCTTGAGTACAGTTTACAGCAAGCAGAATAAAAGAAACAAGTCTGGGTGGTTCCCAAAAGGGGAAAAAATATTAGAGGTGAAATCCATTAACTACTTGGGGGTCTGCATCAAAAATAGTAAATCTAAAGCGCCGAGAGTAGAGTTGATGAAAAGGAAAGCAACTAATTTACCGGCGCAAGGCAAGACTCTACTACGAAGATACTGCGGATTTACTCTTATCCCGTTGGTAACCTTTTACAAGATGAAAGTGGTTCCAATTTTGGCCTATGGCACTGAAACGGCTTTCTGTTTACCAGCATAAATATGGCCTACTTTAGAGGGGATATTTTGCCGGTCAGTGGTACAACTTCCAAAGTCGTTACAAATTCCAATAATAAGGAGAGAACTCGCCTTGACTTCTTTAAAAGCAACTGTGAATTGGAAAACCATCTCATTGTATCGGAAATGCTTTGAAGAGCCTCTTACAGGATGCTTCAAGGTCATCAATAAGGTGATGAGAGAATGTACTGACCAAACTTTACAGGGAAGGCAAAAAATGTGTGAAGACATCCTGGAAGATCTAATTGAGACTAAAGAGGACCTACTAAACAATCCTGGAAAAAAGAAAACAAAAAACTATATACAAGAGATTGGATGCAAACTCAAGAAGAAATAAATTTTAAAAAATTATGAGGACATCTGGTCGGGTCCAAGAAAATCAAACATATTACCCAGATACCTGAACATTTTTCCAAATTGGTACTTTCGCACTCAATAATTGCGGTTTCATTTGAACATCTTAGCCACAGGGGAAGTAATTCATAGAAGATCGAAGTCAAAAGGAACAGTTAAATACAGATTATGTCAAACTCTGAACTCATCATAAACTTTGAAACATCTGACTTTGGTATGTAAAGGTCTGAGAAAGGAACGAGACTAGTGTTTGCGTGAGACAGTGCAGAATTCCTACACTAGGGAATTTGATGGCTGGTGGCAAACTTGATTGAAGGGGAAAAATTCATATCAACTTGGCTCTAGTATGATTACTAGTATCTAGTATGATTGCTGATAGCAATTTTCAATAAAAATGGATGAACTACCACAGTCGAAAGAGGTGGAAGACTAAAAAACTGGTTTGGATATAACTGCCTGTGACAGTCATGATGATAGGCCACACCTGGTTTAGTTATAGCGACTTCTGGAAAGATATGAATTGTCTAGTTTTAATTGAAAGGAAAAGTAATTGATTTTATGTTTGTATGTAATAAGGGCTAACGGTTTTCAATTTTGTAAACCATTGTGAGCGTAATAAATAAATAAATAAATAATATAATCTAGAGTTGTTAGTACAGCAAGAGAGAGCCTCCATTATATAAATAACATCTGAGGTGGTCTGTGCAAAGTGGGGGCCCTTACCCACAAGATATTTGAGGAATTACATAATTTAAAATAACAACATAAGGTTCCATGACGTAACATATTACGCAATACGAGAGTGAGTCATGTACAGTTCATCATTTAAACATAGAATACTAATGAATGAGAAAGGGGTTGGGTGGAATAGAAAAAGAAGCATTGGCTCTGATGTGTTGCAAGTCATATAACAATCCTATTTTGATAATTAGGTTCACACTTAAATGTCAATTACTCTGAGATGACACATAATAAAGTAGAACATAAGGGATGTTTAACGAATATTCAGAACTTTCTCACAGTGGTATATTGAACTTTTTTCTGAAGACAGAAGAGAATGCCCCTAAGTTTTTAAACATGTCAGATCAGTAATAATTCCATACTAATAGTGAATGTGTTTAAAGTTTAATGGTGAAACATATGTTTTTGCATGGTAGTTTTGACATGTTAAGAGATCCCCCAAATGTACTCGCATACGGATAAATATGGAGTAATAACTGTGGGGGGAAATGGGCGTCTAGAAAGATATGGTGGAAGTCCACAGTCTCCCCAAACAGCTCAGCGTGAGCCGGATGAGACAAGTGAAGCTACAAAACAATTAGAGTCTGATCCTCAATCATCAGCTGAAGGGCAGGTTCACTGGTTGGGTCCTGTGTCCCAAGTCGACCCACTGAAGGGTAGGAGAAGGATGAATCTAATTTGTACTTTTAAAGGTTTATCAATGGGAATAAAAAAGGACCGTTTAAAATGCATTATGTGAGATATTGGGGGTTAGTGAAATTCTTTTCAAAAATGTTTCCTCTGTTCCTATTTTATGAGAATATTTGTATTGTGGAGGCTGCAATGTACATATAGGTTTTAACGACCCCCACCTGCGGGCCTGCCTTATCCAATGTAGGGAGCCATTGGTGTTCATTGGCATCAAAGATTACTTGGATGGAAATGCCAACATTTGCCATCTCCATGGTTCATGGAATGATCCTTTCTTGTCTACCAATGCTCAAATAGAGTATTGGTGTACATACAAGGAGGACAATAGGAAGGAAAGACTAAAAGCCCCAATTTTGAAGGCTAATCCAGCAAGAGAATTGAGACAGGATATCCAAATACCAAGGCATGCACTGAAGCTATTGCCTCATTCCCAGGAAACAGTTTACGACTGCATGGCACACATTGTGTGATGACTCAACCCACTTGTTTCTCTGCCATGCGGCATCAGTGTGTTCTGATGGTGCCAGAAACATCCAAATGGCCGCAAAACCCTTGTGCGCACCATAACCTCTGAAAATTGCGCTTTGCAAAACACAAAAAGATGGCTGCCCAATCTGCCATGCATGTTGTCAGTGGTGGAACAGAGATCTCACTCCTGAAACATGTCACTGGGCTCCACAACATGTGAAGATGGAGGACAGAAGGAAAAGCCGTGCTTTGCTAAATCTTGCTTTAAATCCTTTTTTCTTTGTTGCTGAAACTGCAGAATGTCGGTACAAAACACCCTCAAACATCCAAAATTCTTGCTGGGTGCTACAATTCACTTAGTATAGGAAATCATTGCTCCCATTGGACTATTTTTATGTGAGAATGAGGGTGCAGGTACAGCATGGCCAGGTGTTTGGTAGAAGAGGGGGTGGGGGTATTGTACCAAAAGGAAGCACCCTTGCCTGGCCTACCCAAAATAAAGATCTGGGGGAAGGTTGGAGTACTATCCCATTGAAGAGGGGGCCAAATTCTGGGAGAGAGAAGGCTTCATCTAGTTGCACCCTCCTGGCCAACCAGTACGAGATCTTAACCTCATGCGAAGACGTAGATTGACTACAGGATGTACCAGGGGGTAGTGAGTCTCAGGTGACTAGCCCAGCAATTGAGCAGTTAGTCTCCACCCCGCCGCGTCGCGGCTCGGTGAGTATGACCACTGACCTACGTCTGCTTTCTTGGAACATAGCGGGTTCATCAAACAAGTTGATGCTTGGGCCTGTGATTGACCTTTTGCAAGTTAATACCGTGGTCTTACTACAAGAAACATGGGCTTTCGTACCTCCGCAACTTGATGGCTTCACATCTTTTGATATTCCAGCCAATAAAAGGGCTAGAGGCCGTTGTTTTGGGGGCCTCTGTACCCTAATCAAATCCTCACTTAAATGTAGCATCAAGGTGATACCCACAGGAATGGACTTCTTACAGGTGGTTTCTCTGTCCTCAACAAAGGGTGAAACAATATGCATAATTAATTTCTACAACAGCCCGCATATCTCGGAGACAAATAAACTACCAAAGGTTAAGGCGTTTATGGAGGACTTAATGTCCCAAGAAAGTAACACCAACACATCATACATATGAGGTGGTGATTTTAATGTCAAAATGGGAGTGGGAACCTCCAAGGATGCTTCGGACCCATGGGAGAACTGGGTAGTGAACATCCCGTCACCCTGTATGAGAGATGTGAGAGTGTGCCCTAAGTGCCTGAAGCTGAGCATGTGGTTGAATGAATGGGGCCTATGTACTGTTAACGGTCGTCTAGCTCCGCATATACCAGGGGAGGTTACCTTTAACAATTACTTGGGTTCCTCCACAATAGACTATTTCTGCATATCTGTAAGACTCTGGGAGCGCATAGTAAGCTTTGAGGTGATCGCTGATGTTCATAGCGATCACCACCCTATTTGCCTGTGCTTAAATAGCCTGCTGGGGGTGGGGTTCCTAAGGTCATTGCCCCGTGTCCATCATTGGGTACTGCCGTTGGCTCTCGTAGAATCAAATGGGGGACCATACTAGAAGAAGATATACATGTTAAGGTAATAAGGGAAAAGGAACCCCTATTGTTGGATATATTGGGGAACAATTTACCAACTGGGGTGGTGGTCGCCAAATTTGTAGAACTGGTGGCCGCCTTCACAGCAGAATTCATGACCACTTTTAAGGCTAAGGGAAGAATGTCCATGAAGGGATGGTTCGGTTGGGCCTGTAAAGAGGCCAAACAAACTTGACTGTCGAGACTTAAGGACCCTACATCTAGCAGAAAGGCGATAGCTCTTGCAAGATCCGCATATAAAGGAGAAATAACAAGAAGAAAATAGGAAATTGAGGGGTGGCCTGGGAGGGCTTCCTATTTGCTGTCAAGAGTGGAGATCAGAAAGCATTCTGGGAATTTGTAAAGGGTGATTCTGTGGGGTGTAGGACTAATCAGGGCAGAGGGACTTATGTGGAGGAGGGGGACTGGTTAAAATATTTTGGCAGCCTGTTTGTGGCAGGAGTTATAGAAGCTGGTGCCGAACTAGCTGCTCTGGGCCTAAAATTTGAGATCGAGGAGGTCAGAAAGGCTATTAAACTGCAAGCCCATAATAGGGCTCTGGGACCGGATATGATCCCCTCGGATTTGTTTAAAGACTCTTTGGACTTGTGGGCACCATTACTCATGGTAGTGTTTAATCCATGTATGCTATCAGGGAATTATCCACCGTCGTGGAAAAGGGCTATTATCTTCCCAATCTTTAAAAAAGGAGATATGGGCAGTCCAAGTGCCTATAGACCGATCTCCCTATTAGACTCTTCCTTTAAGATCTTCGGGAGAAACTTATTGGCCCGTATTGAATCTTGGTTAGGAGAGGCTACGATCCTTTCCAAAATTCTATTCGGTTTCTGCCAGGGGTCGGCACAATGGAACAGAGCCTGAATCTTTATCTTTTAGTGGCCAATTCGGTTTTTTGCAGGGGAGAGGTTGTTTATCTGGCCTTTATGGACCTGAGCACTGCCTTTGATAAGGTAGATAGGGCGAAATTGTGGGCCGTGCTCGGATCCATGGGATGCCTGGGGGACATCTTGAAGGTAATGGTCGAGCTACAAACTGATAACAAGGCGTGTGTACTCAGTGGCCTAGGGGGACACTGCACGGCCTGCTTTAGGGTGGGGTGTGGTGTTCGGCAGGGCTGCGTGCTAGCACCTATCTGTTTTTGCCTCTATATTAATGGTCTATCACCAGAACTCATCACTATTTTGGCCGACTTTTTGGTGTTGGGGGGCCGGGGTTTCCCAGTCTTAGCTTATGCGGACGATACCGTCCTGCTAGCAAGAACCCCCAGAGCGTTACAGGCCTTGATTAACGCATACACAACCTTTATGTGTAATCTAGGTCTAAAAATCAATTCCAAAAAATTGGCAGTGATGGTCTGTTCGGGTAGAAAACGGCCAGTGGCGATGAAACCAATGCTTTGTGCCGGAGAAATTATACCACGTGTTAAGGCCTTTGACTACTTGGGCATCAGTTTTTTCTGAAGCCCTGAATGGTAGAACCCATGTGGATAAACAAGCAGCCAAAATGAGCCAGCAAATTGGGGGAATCATTCGTTTTATGTTGAGATGTAAGGGCCAGCCCTTAGAAGTAATTACTAAGATTTATGGTGCTCAAACCTTTGCTGTCACCATGTATGGTGCCCCCATATGGGGCTTTACAAAGGTTGGGGAAATACAAGTAAAGGAAAATAAATTCTTCAGACAACTGCTGGGGCTCCCGAACTCAGCAGCGTGCATCTCCATACATAGAGAACTGGGAATGGAGTTCTGGGAGGATCAATGGGCGTTGGCTCCAATCCTATTTTGGATCCAATTGTGGGCCAATGAATTTGCATCCCTGTGCCACTTTATTATTCGAACCATGGTGGGCAAAGTGGGTTGGCAAAAAATTCCTCTACTTGCATATATTTCCAATGCTCTCGGGGAGACCAACCTTAGTGATCTTTTTCCACCAGTCTCACCCATAACCAAGAGTGAGGGGTCTTGTTACAAAACTGTGGTCAGAGAGGCCATAGTAAGGAAAAGAACATTTCGGGAATACGGCAACAAATGTGATGAATACCACTCTATGATTAGTAGGCCCTCGGGGATCCAACCCTATTTAATATGGAGCCCTTATAAAAAGGATAGGTGGCTTATTACAAGGGCACATTTTGACTCACTTCGCCTGCAAGCAATTACAGCTGGGTCGAAGGGATCCAAAGACGGGGCCGGCTGTCCGGTTTGTGGACATCAGCTGGAAGATTTAGTTAATTTTATGTTTTTTTGCCTGGGGTACGCAGGTATTCGAAGGGCAACTTTGCTACCTGCCCTAAGGAAAACGAAGGTACATCACCACAAAGCTGCACTTATTTTTTAACGTAGTGCTGACTGTGTTTTTACCGCATGTGCATTGCTTACATTTTAATAAAAAGCAATGTACTTTAGGAAATTTTGCTTAGGCCCCAGGAAGACGAAAGCAAATTATGAACCATCTATATAGTGGATATACTTTGCATACTGATTTTTATTGTGCCCCTGCTTAAATAGGATGCTACGAATTAATGAATGTGAACTTGCTATTGGTCAATTTTATCTGTTTGTCTCATTTTAACCTCATAAGTATTAGTTTTTAGGAATTGGACATTTTTATTGATTGTATGTATTTGTTTATTAACTGATTGTTTGATGAATTTTTTTAAAAATTCAAATAAACATGTTTGACTTGACTTGACATCATTGTGAACATACAATGTCCTGAAAAGCTGAAAGCATCAAGGGATTTCCACAGCAAAAGTGGCCTGTCTGTGGATCTTTCAAAATCTGGGTGCAGTACCCTCGGCCGCCTGAATGACAGCTGTCAGCGGCCTGCAGGATTAAACTTTAAACATGTATAAACTAAAATCAAATGTCTGCAATCTAAGAGGCCTGTTATTGAGAGTAACCCATCTTGTAATTGGTTTGATTCCATGGTTTAAAATCTTGAACCAGAATTCTAGATGCTATTTCGAAATCACATGTTTGTTTTAAGCTAACCAAAAATGCAAAAGAATTAACAATTAAAATAAAGCTGGCTAAAGCTACCAAATCGGAAAAACAGCTTTCCTCACAGAGGCAAGGCCTCTCCCTCCAGCTCCCTCCACCAGGAAATCACACCAAAGCGATAATTATAGGGTGGGTGAAGAACCTGGTCTGCAGTGGGGAAGGAAACAATGAACAGCTGCAAAGCAGGAAATGCTAGGTGTGAGGACAATCGTAAAATGCCCTCTGCCAAGAGAACAGGAAGAGATGCTTCTGGGCTGAAGGGAGAGAAAAAGAGGCGGACCCAAACAGCCATCTGTGGCTGAACATTCACAAAGAACATTTTGTTTAAATACATATAACTTTCCACTTAAAATTGTCAAAAACACAAAAGTAACGGAATTGTAAATCTAAATTTTGGCTGCACATTTCAAGATGCGGCAAAATTGTGTGACATAATTTGGAAGGAAACGGCAGAAAATGTGATTTTACACCAAATGTATTTCTGCTAGAAGTATGAAACTTTATACACTTATGCCCATGTTATACACACACACTTGTAGAAATGTGCTGATAAATTGAACATTGTGTTCTGGATAAAAAGGGCAACATTCTGTGAAAAACAGACACAAGATCCCACAGCTATGGGGTTTGGAGGAATAGCTGCTATATAAAATATGTGACCTATATATGTGGTTGTTATAGAGGTTGCACATGTGTAAATATGTATTGTGTCAAAAGTATATTTTGTGTTCAAGAGGCTAGGGGTGGACTCTAAGCCTCATAAACCCACACGATAAAGGTGACACACTGTTTTCTCCTCCTATCAAGGCAGAGAGGAGATTCTGACCAATCCCTGTCAAAGGGGTGTGCTTAGGCTAAACCAGCACACACACACCCTTTATCATAGCATAAATAGAGACAGCAGAGGGCAGAAAAAGGACAGACAGATTCACCCTCTATCTGAATGCTGGCGGAGCATCCTGTTGCAGAACTTTCCATCTTCCTTTCTCCAGACTCCAGAAACTTGGCAAAGCAGAACCCATTGCATAGCTGAACCATTTTCAGCTAGGCCTCTATTTCCAGAACCAGACCCAACCCCACAAACCTAAGGGGAAGCATCATACAACACCCAGGCTGTGCTGTACTGCTTGCCTTCTGAAATAATTATCATCAGAACCAAAGGGGCAGATCAAATCCAGTCCTGTGCCGTGCTGTGACCAGAGAAGGGCAGATCCAATCCAGTCCTGTGCCGTGCTGTGACCAGAGTGCCTTGCTGATTGCAGATCCAATCCGATGTGCCCGCTGTCTGTTCCAAAACCAGATTCCCTTCCTGACCAGAATCTTGACGGACCAGAATCCCTACGGTTCCGTTTAAAAACATATCTAGTGAGTATCTATAGATAGAACTGTGTCACTAGCATATGTCACTAGCATATGTACTGTCCATAGTCAATCCCTATCTCAAATCAATCCTATCTTGTCTTCAGAACCTGCATTGTGAGGAGTACTTTTGAATTGTCTGAACTCTCTATACTTCCCTCCTATCTTCCTCCTGTGCAAGTATTATTAAAACTATCTTTGCGCTGATCATTTTTCATCTGAAGAAGGCGAGCTCCTCTGCGGGCAGTCAGCCTGATCAAGTGGCTGTGTTCCTGTGTGGTATTCGTTTATTCATAGTCATCCTCTCGTGTTAGAAATCCCATTTGTCATTTTAAAAGTGCATTCCCATTTTCCATTCTTGCACCTATCTCAAAAAACGACCTTCATTAAAACACCCATAACTTCCTCAGTTTTCGTGCTAGAAACAAAATGTCAACTTCTGCTTGTAGTTTTCCCGTTATCGTGATTATCGCGCAGTGAAAAGTTTGACGCAATTTTCGTTTTAGGGAAATTCTTACTTGTGTAAAACAGCTTATGATGGCTCCCGACCGTAATTTTAAGATTTCAAATTGTTTCTTGGTATTAAATTATTGCTAGTGTTTGTGTGCAACTATCCAAAGCAGCTCCTATAGGAATTATAACAATTTCAGCAATTTAAACAATTTTTAGTGTTTTTGCCCAATCCATTTTCAAGATAACTTTAAAAGCCATTCAGACAGCTTGACAGTCAATTCTGTTTTCTCTTGTGTTTGCTGGGGAAAAGTGGGATTGTTATTTTGTTTGAATTCTGCCATTCATGAATACCTGCTGTCTCCACCTATCTCTTTACATTGCCTATTGGAGGGTTGAGGGGTTTGCAGGGGGAACCTTTAACCACAGTCCTATCCGATCTGCACACACACACAAAAGTATTATTTTGGTGCTGAATTGTTTTGCTCACTAGTACTCTGTGTGTATTAAAGAGATCATTCTGTGTTACATCACCCCATTGGTGATTATTGTATACCCATTAAAACATAGTGCCTCATTACGTGAATGGAGGTAGCAATGGAGCTATTAGCTCCAAGGCTGCCTACGTTCCGGGATCCATTACCGGGTTCCTGCAATAGGGACTTACCGGGTTACTCCGACATAGGAGGACCCGCTAATTCCTCCTTGCAGGAACCCATGCCCATTCCCATTTGAGCCCCTATAGGGCTCAATGGGAATCGGGAGGGAGGTAATAATGGGCAGATTACATCTGGCCCGTTATTGCCTCCCTCTTCCTCTTGCGGGACCCGGATAGCACGCTTGGTTTTACAATGCGTGCAATCCGGGTCCTGCGATGGGAAGCTTGTAATCGGTGCTCTCGGAATGAAGGGGGCCGGTGCTGTACCGGCCCCCTTCATTCCAGGAGCGCAAGCCTTATAATGAGGCCCATATTGTGATTAAATTGTAAATACATAAATAAATATTTTAACTTTGCAAACCAGCCTGATTCCTGGTTCAGTGCCACTGGGGGGTTCCAGGAGAGGGGCATGATATGAGTGGTACATCATTCAGAATAAGGAACTTTTTGACAAAAATAAATAAGGATTTCAGTTGTGCATTACACGCTAGGCATTGACTTGGGTTTTTGCCGGATTGAAATCACTTACAGCTTGGAGGCTCGTCACGAGATCCTGATTTAGACATACCACTTGTGAGAGTCTAACACAGCGTGCTAACTGATGGGGTACATACACCTTGTTGGGCTACCACACTGTGCTACACTGTAAAAACACCCTTCAAGAGAAATACTCAAAGGAGTTGGGCCTGTTCTGCAAAGGTAAAAGTAACCCTGAGATAAGTCAGAAGGAAATTAATATTTCCAGAATGGCGATCCCAGTGGAAATTAATATGGCACCTACTGCACAAATTCATTGTCAGAGGTGAATGGGTTTAGCAGATGAGAATGTTTGGCTGCAGGAAATCAAACAACAAGTCACTGCCACAGAATTATACATATGGCAGGACCAGGGTCCATTACACCAGGCACTTAGTGAGCTGTATATGGCCCCAAGAGTAAAAGAAGAGCACTGTAAATTGCCAAAATAGCAGCGTACCTGTACCTCCACATTGGAGTAATACAGGAAAAATAAGCCGAAAACCTAGACCTGGCAAAAAGGCAAGTAGAATCCCTAGAGATGGTGTATCGCCTGGGCATAAGTTTGGCCCGTATTAAATACATTTAGTACTTAAAGAACAACTACCCGAGATCCTAAATAGTTCTATTTTACCCACAGATACCACGGACAGCACCACTACTGGTGCCTTTTCCTGACGAAGGCCAGCACAAAGACGGCTACAACCAAGCTACTTTCTTTGGCCGAAACACACCCTGTGTCACACCCTGTGTCGAACTACGTGTCACAACTGCATCACTACTCTGCACCTGTCAAAATTCAATGATTGTTGTGTGCACTTTCTGTTTTGTGTAACAGCGGGTTCTTATACCCCCTCGATATATGAGGAAACATGTATCTAAATGTAGTGCTGACCTCTATATTCCAGAGGCCTACACCTATTTGTGTCACCACTGCATAACCAACCTTGTTCGTGTCTTTCAACTATCTTCCGTGCTTATCGGAAGAAATGTAAAGCAAATTGTGGAGTTACTTACTACTTCCTGTGTGAGTACATAATAAACATTCACACTTAGCACTTCTGTGCCTCTGTTTTGGATCTCCTCATCCTGATTATTTTGTTTATGAAACGTATACCCACCTGGGTAAATCGGGACCTAGCCAGGTGCCCTAAGATTTAAATAAAATCCCTAGAGAAGACCCAAACTGATCTGGACTCTGCAGAGCAAATGCTACAAAAGAGCCAAGAATCAGAGAGTGAAACCAGACAGTACCTGACAAAAGTAAAAGAAGATCTGGATCTCCTGCAGCAAGAGAGGGTAGAGCAAGACACCAAAATACTGACACTGCAAAAAGAGTGCCAAGAAAGGTTGGATTCTCTACTACAAAGCCAACAAAAGCTGGAACAGCAATTAAATTATAATAGGGCCTGCGCAGAGCAGATAATCGCCCTGGAAAATCAGATTGATGAGATAAAGGAGGAAAATAATAAATTAATTGTGAAGGAGCTCCACACTCAAACAGATTTTGATGAGGAGCGCCAGAAATTATGTGCCATTAGAAAACAAAGGGACGACCTGGCTGCACAGAGGGGTACTCTAATTCAGGAAAGGGACGCCTTAGGCCAGGAAGTCAGCCATTTAAAAAACAAGGTGGAAGAAAATCACCTGGCCCCTCAGGGACTGGGTGAACTGAAAATGGACTATGAAAAGCTGTTAGAGCACACCTGGAGGGTGGAAGATGCTCTGGCAAAGAATGACCAGGCCAGTAAGCAGAGGACTCAGGAGGTGAGTCTCCTGCACCAAAAATTGGCCCAATACTCCCAAAGCAGGAAACACAGAGAGACAATGAGGCTCTCTGTGATAAAAAATGACAGGCTCCATAGACAAATAGCCATACAGGAACAACTAATAGAGACCAGAAGGCCTTAATAGAAGAACAAAAGGGTCAGATTCTTGCATGCCATCAGGGAGTAGGGGCTGAGAGAGATGAGGTCAGGTGGGAGAGGGAAACCCCTGAGCATAACCTCAGGAACCCTGGAACCAGAGACATTAATCCTTTCAATTCCACGGACTCTGCCACCTCCATGTCCACTAGCTCACATGAACCAAGGGCCACGGGGATGGTAGACTTCAACCCAATGGGGAATATGGGGCTAATAGGTCAGCGCCTCAGAGAAATTGATGGGCGGGCATCTATGTACAGGTTCCCAAGTGCTAGGGCCATCTTCGCTGATCAGGGAGACTCCAGTGATGGGAGAATCAGAGAAATGGATCCTCAGAAATATAACTCATCTAAGCATATTATGAACCATCTAGTGAGGGACTTTCATGAGAAAAGATCACTAGACTGGGTCATTGAACAAGCAACGCACATCTATGAAGTATAGAAGCCGTTGGAAAGTAAAAATCTTAGCAAGAGCCCTAAACCAACCAACACCGCTGCTGCTGCCAAGGTGGCAGAGGTGAAGGTTGCCCACATTTTAGATCTGGAGATGGGGGGGCCTAAGAACATTCCCGCGCAGACTCCGACCAACGCCAAACTCAGAAGGCCCTCGGGCCAATCCCAAACAGGGAGCCAAGGTGGTAACCCCACAAATGGGATCCCTAATTCCCCTGATTACATCAGCCCATGCTACAAGGGAAATATACCCATCCTGGGCTATGTGTGGATTCCTCCAGCCCAAGGGGGGGGTCCAACCAGACAGAAAGAAACCCAGGAAACTTCCCTCCTCACTTTCCCCAGGAGGAGAGTAATCCCCCAAATGCCGGACCAATATTCTTTCCCCGGTACCTGCCAAACCTCAACCCCCAAAAAAACAACCCATCCTTCTTTCCCCACTTTCCTGAGACTAGACAGCCCAATCCGGGAGAGGGGAGGCCAAGGGTGGAGGGGTACCCAAACATTCCTAACCAGGGGCATTTTGCGAGAAGGGATAGTTACCCTTCCCAGGATCAACCCAGGGTAGATCTGAGGACCCCATACCAGCCAGAGCGGGTGTCACAACTAGAGCGCCAGGTCCAGAACATGGTACAGGATCTGGGTCACATGCTGAGGGCTCAACAGAACCCTCAGATGAGCATGGCGGCTCAGAATTCCTCAAATCCACGGTCTGGCGCTCCAGAACAATGACGGGGGAAGAACCCGACAAACCACCGGTTCCCAGGGAGGAGGCACAAGGGGAAGGGAGGTGTAAAGCCTTGGAGGAAGCTTCCTTCACCACTGGTGAAAAGCCCCTGGAAATCCAGGAACCGGAACCAGAATCTCCTGCCCCCGAAAGTCTGCAACCCAAGGAACAGAGGGCGGGTAGGAGAAATAAAGAGCCTAAGAAGACCCATTTTGTGGAGCAAGTGCAAATCTTACAGTTTGAAGGAGAGGGGTCCTCAGAGGATTCTTTGAAAAGGATCTTCTCCTTCAGGGATGGGGGAACTCCTCCCAAAGAAAAATGGGTCCCAAAGGATCCAAATACAGACTGGGTAGATCTGGGGACTGAGTTAAAACCGCCCATCATCCGTACCCAGAATGACCAGCACGAAAATCTCCTGGTTCAAACCCATCCTGATGACTGCCTCCAAAAAGGGGGGGTCCGCCCAGAATCAGAACCAGGGGAACCCAAAACGTCCCCCATATCTAGCTGTCACCTTTTTCTTACAGGTTCGCAAGATCCCAAACAAAACCCAGCCCAAATCACCTCTCTGCCGGTATCTAAAGCAAGGAAGTTAACCCACCAGTTGGCCAAAAATGTGCATTATCTTTGCCCCCTTGAGGAAAAGGAGGGAAGATTTTATGCCCCGGTCCAAATACAGGGGCAATGTACAAACCTGGCACTGGTGGACACTGGATCCCAAGCTACCCTTCTGTTAAAAAGGGCCTTTGATCAACTGAATTCGGGAAGGGGGGAGAAATACCAAATTCCTCTCAACCCTCTTCCTGGACAACTTCAGAACTTCGACGGGAAGGAAATTCCCATCGAGGGGACTGCGGATTTAGACATTAAAATTGGGCGACACAAGGTAAAGCACCCCGCCATAGTTGTGACTCCAGAGGGCACACCTTGTTTACTAGGGAAGGACATCCTGCGTAGATTGTCTCCCCTAATAGATTGTGTAAACAAGGTCCTCTGGACCCAGAAAACCGACCAATGAAATGGAAACAGAGTGTCAATAATGTTAGCTTAAACGGCACATGCCACATGGTTGAACAAAAACCTGACCAAATTGAATTTCACTTCCAGAATAATCAAATCCCAGATGTGACAGTAATTGCAGTAGGACAACACACTGGTGATGGGGAGTCCTCTCTATTTCTGAAAATCAACCTTCCTTCCAGGCTAAGTTGGCATTCCACACTGGAAGGAAACACTCTGAAATTCTTTACAAATTCACTATCAGAAAATCCCATTCCTATATAGTCCAAAAAGACGAGAAATCAGCTCAAAGCTTGGCTGATATTCAGAAAATTGGAGAGCAGCTGTTCATCCTTATTCAGTCAAATGATGGGAAGGACTCTGTTGTCGCCCGAGTATGTGTGAACAACAGTAAGAGCTTCATAAGTGAGGCCATGTTCCGCAAACTCCCAAAAGATCCAGCCATTCCCACATTTAAATTGTTAGACAAATGGGAAATGGACCTGGAAACACCCAATTCCAAGCATCTCCTGCCGCACAGGTGTATGCTCAAAATTTCCATAGGCAACAAGAGCATAGTCCATAATTGTTGGGTTGTGCGAGATGTCCCTGTTGCATTTTACTTAGATAGTGACATTCTCAATTGCTTTGCCATTAGTTTGGACCTAATAAACTTCAAAGCTAGGTCCAGATTAGCGGGTAATCCCATGGATTTTGATGACCCAGAGAAAGCATTTCAGTCAGCTCAACTGCTGCCATATGCAGTTAAAATTCAGATTGGAGAGGAAGTCACCATCCCAGAACGGACCCGACAATTCATACTGAAAGTAAAAATTAAAAGAGGACAGAAACTAAAAAACCCTGGCGCCTATGTCCATCTTAATGCTCATTTCCAACAGCAAGGGTTGGGGGTAAACCCAACATCACTAGTCAACATAGAACACAACACCATTCCAATAGAGGTGGATAATAGCGACCTAAAGAGTATCACTCTGGGTGCAGGCACCATTATAGGAATGGCGGTTGTTGACCGACATTTTTCCATAGATTTAGGTAATGAACTGTTAGGACCAATCCCCAAGGACTGTTTTGACAGTGGGAGCGACAATGACACAACACCAGACAGGATCTTCACCCGACATGGGGGAAATTTCCTGGTGTACTCTTCCTTCCGTTATGGTAAGGAAGATGTGGCCTGTGACTTCAGGAGGGATGAGGTGATCTTTCAAGTCCACAAGGACTGCCTTCCCTACCTGAAGCCATTAGTCCAAGTCAATACCTTGACCAGGGACTTCTCCACCCAGCTGGAGGAGGCAGCTGAGATAGCCAAACCAGAAGTCTTTCCAGGCTTCAGGCAGATGGTTGAAGAGAGAGTCAACCTAGCTGATGCCTGTGAGACTCTGGAGCAAAAGCAAAAATTGAAACAAGTTTTCTTAGATTTTCAAGATTTGTTTGCAGTGGACTCATATGACTGTGGTCGCACTGACATCCACACAACAACAATTCCCACACACCCTGGCATGACTCCAGTGTTTGTGAAGCAATATTGCTTGCCTCTCGCATCAATGGAGTCCCTTACTGAAATAATTAAGAACCTTGAGTCCCGTGTGATAATTCGTCCAGTCCACAGCACCTTCAATATTCCGGTGCTGGGGATATTGAAACCTAACAGCCAGTGGAGACTCTGTGCTGACCTAAGGGAGCACAACAAATGGGTCCATACTGCCCAATGGCCTCTTCCCTACATTGACCAAGGCCTGGCCCAGATCCAGGGGTCAAAGGTATTCACTGCAATAGACCTGACCAATGGGTACTGGACTGTACCTGTCAGTAGGGAAGACCAATGAAGACAAGCTGGCCTTTACCTTCGGGGGGCAGCAGTACACTTGGACACAGACTCCCTTGGATACATCAACTCCGGCAATGAATTTAACATCTTCCTACACAAGGCTATGCCCAACCTGGGTAAAAGGGGTAACCTGGCCTATGTAGATGATGTTCTAGTCAAAAGCTTAACTTTGGAGGAACACAATGCGGGGATCCATTATGTACTGACACAGTTTAGGGCTGCTGGAGAAAAACTCTCCTTTCAAAAGGCACAGTGGTGCAGAACCCGTGTCAATTTCTTGGGGCATGAGATAACTCCTGAGGCTCTCTGTCCCCAGGAAAAGAAAGTGGAAGCACTCCAGAAAATAAAATACCCTACAACTCTGCAGTAACTAAGGAGCCTCCTTGGACTAACTAATTTCAGCAGAAAGTTCATTGAGGATTAGGCAGAGATCACAAGACCCCTGATCCATCTTTTGAAGGGGGGGTCAAGTGGGAGTGGGGCCCAGAACAAGCTGAGGCAGTAAAACAACTCAAAAGAAGCCTCTCACAAGTGCCTTGCCTAGCTTACCCTGTCAAAAACAAGGATTGATTTCTTCTTGGAGACAGGGTTCTCAAATACATGCTTGATTGCAGTATTATATCAAAAGCATGACAACGTCAATAAAGTAATCTCCTATGCGAGTAAGAATTTATCCTCTGTGGAGGAAAAATTCGACGATTGTGAGAAGGCACTGCTGGCAACAGTGTGGGCATTTAAGAATTACCTCCCGTTTATCCAGGGGGAACACATCATAGTGGAGACTCCACACCAACCTTTGCAATATCTTCAAAGTGACAGAATCCAGGCCAGAAATGTGAGTAATTACCAAATGACTTCCTGGATTCTGTCAATGCAAGGCTTTCCTGTGGAGGTCAGATTTGGCCAAAACAAGAAGAGTACTCTCGCGCAAGGTCTGGCTGACTTGCATGATTGTGCCAGAGAAAACTGTCTCGAGGACAAAAGTCTTAAAATCAAGGACAACATGGAGGCATACCTTGATTCCCCACACAAAGTCTATGAAGAAGTCCAGTGTGAGGGAATGCCCACTGCCTATGTGGATGGGTGCTCCTACCATGTTGACAACAACAGGGAAAAGGACTTGTGGCCGGCGTAGGCAATGCATGGGTGAATGAAGCCCCAGAACCCTCCGCTGGGTACAAAATCGGTCCCCGAAGTAGTCAAGTGGCAGAGCTGATGGCTGTGCCTCAAGCCATCCTCACTGCTGTCCAACACCAACTCCACGAACTGGTCATAATCACAGACTCAGATTATGTACGGAACGGGATTGTGGCGCACCTGGTAAACTGGAAAACCAGAGGCATGCTATGTGCTAATAATAAACCATTGAAACATGGAAAATTAATACAAAATATGGATGATCTGGTCAACTCAAATGGGATGACCATCTACTGGAAAAAGATCAGGGTCATTCTAAAGTAGAGGGACCCGACAAAACTGGAAATGACCTAGCAGATCAGCTGGCCAAAACCAAAGACATCCAAGGGGATCTACTTGAGATCGAATCCCTGTTGGTGGAAACCCAGCTCACTGCTATCACTAGGTCCTAGACAAATGCTCACAATGAACTCTCAACTGCACAATGGAGTAAGGAGACCCCAGATGCTGATTTGATTACAGCTCAAAAAAAGGACCCAATAATTGGTAAGTTTTATCAACACATTGAGGACACCGAGAATTTAGAACTTTCGCCTGACGGATACCGATTACATTGGGAAAGAGGACCTCAGAGTGTTGATGAAATGTCCAAAAATGTTCCGAATCCAAGACGGTTTGCTGGTAAGGAGATGCATAGCTGGCCATGACCAGTGGGTGGCCCTACCTCATTCCGAAGCCTGATGCTAACTCACGCCCATGATGGAGCCACAGCCGGTCTTAGGGGGTTTCATACAACACTAGAAATCTTACGAGAGGTTGCATACTGGCCACACATGGGGCAGGACCTCGACCAATACTTGAAGGGATGTCTTGTGTGTGCACAATTTCATCCAACATCACTCACACACCATGCTCCCCTCCAAAAGAGGGGGATGACACTGCCTTGGTCAGATTTACAAGTCGATTTCATTGGGCCCATGATTCGCTCCTCTAAGGGGAACAAGTACATGTGGACTGTAACATGCTTGTTCACTCAATGGGTGGAATGTCTCCCGGCCCCAAATTGCAAGACAGAAACTGCAGCTGCCCTGATGATCAATCACATCTTCTCGCATTTTGGACTACCCCAAAGGATTGAGTCAGACCGAGGTAGCCACTTCACTAGTGAAGTGATGACAAAGATTTGAGAGATACTTGGGGTCAAAAGGAAACTACACATTGCCTACCGGCAAGTCTCCAGTGGTGGAATTGAGAGATAGAACAAGACAATTGTGAGCATATTTAAAAAGTTTGTGGCAGATTCTGGGCCAAGTTGGGACATTCGATTACCTCTTGTCCTGATGGCCATCAGATCTACCCCTTCTTCTGCACAAAAATGTCTCCGTTTGAGCTGATGACTGGACGAAAGATGGTGCAACCCCAGCATCTGCTCTACAGAATCCTAGAGCAAACCTTGATAAATGCCTCCACAACTCATGAGTATGTTGAGAATCTGAGAAAACACCTTCAACATGCTTTTGACTATGCTCAGCGGAATCTAGAAAGATCTGCATACAGTTTGAAGACCCACTATGACCTTAAGACAACTAAAAAAGAATACCAAGTAGGAGACCGGGTCTACTTGTACAATTTCCAAAGGCACTAAGCCAAACAGTGCAAATTCCTCCCAAGTTTAGAAATTGTAGACAGAATCTCACCAGTCGCCTACAAATTCTGCATCCCCAAAGGCAGTTTGGCAGAAGGGGAAGACAAGTGGGTCCACATAAACCAGCTGAAGAGTTCCCATCCCAGGCATACTTTGCGGCAAATAGAGGAACCAACCGGAAACCCAGAGGGGGAAATTCCGGCCCCCTAGAAGAATTCACCTGTGGAAACCATTAGTAAATACAGGCGGGGAATATTGTAAATTGTCAAATGTATGCTTCTGCCCCACTACATGAATAGTAGTGAGGAAAATGTCCATAACCATGCTCTGTTCTGTCTCATAGCACTGAAACCAAGGATTCTAAGTACCAAGGAGGACCACTCGGGGACCGGCGGGAAAGACCCAAGGGGCCCGGAGTATCGACCATACTCCCATCCATAACCGGTGAGGAGAGCATGTCGATCCAGCAATGATGGAAGAAGCAGACGACTTTCTCCACCTGGACCAAAGAAAGAAAGAATATCCCAGTCTCCCGACTTCCCCTTGATGGGGAGTCAAACTCAAGTCATGAGGGGGGGCTCTGTGGGATGACTCAACCCACTTGTTGCTCTGCCATGCTGCATCAGTGTGTTCTGATGGTGCCAGAAACATCCAAATGGCTGCAAAACCCTTGTGCGCGCCAAAACCTCTGAAAATCGCGCTTTGCAAAACACAAAAAGATGGCTGCCCAATCTGCCATGCATGTTGTCAGTGGTGGAACAGAGATCTCAATCCTGAAACATGTCACTGGGCTCCACACCATGTGAAGATGGAGGGCAGAAGGAAAAGCCGTGCTTTGCTAAATCTTGCTTTAAATCCGTTTTTCTTTGTTGCTGAAACTGCAGAATGTCGGTACAAAACACCCTCAAACATCCAAAATTCTTGCTCGGTGCTACAATTCACTTAGTATAAGAAATCATTGTGAACATACAATGTCCTGAAAAGCTGAAAACATCAAGGGATTTCCACAGCAAAAGTGGCCTGTCTGTGGATCTGTCAAAATCTGGGTGCAGTAACCTCGGCCGCCTGAATGACAGCTGTCAGCGGCCTGCAGGATTAAACTTTAAACATGTATAAACTAAAATCAAATGTCTGCAATCTAAGAGGCCTGTTATTGAGAGTAACCCATCGTGTAATTGTTTTGATTCCATGGTTTAAAATTTTGAACCAGAATTCTAGCTGCTATTTCGAAATCACAAGTTGGTTTTAAGCTAACGAAAAATGCAACAGAATTAACAATTAAAATAAAGCTGGCTAAAGCTTTTTCACATTGTTGTTAAAGGCGTGTGTTAGCTCTTCGGAGATTCTCGGCACACACAAGTAAAGAGAGGCACGGAACTACAAAGCCCATCTGGATTGTAGTTTCCGCGCTCTCCACTTATTTCGTCCTCCGGCGCGATCGCGCCTGCGCGAACGAAACTGCGAGTCTGTGCGGGTATAAACACCAGACTACGCCGGTACTCACTCAGAGATCGTACTAGTGCTACTACTGCACGCGGGGGGTATATTAGATTTACTTGTTTTCCTTAAATCTTAATTGCTTAATTTGATGTTAGCAGGAAGCTGCCTTAGAAAGAACTTTTTTAGAATTAAATTTTAAACCACATAATTGTTTAATTGTTTAATACTTTTTTAACCTTTTTCGAGTTGCTATAATTTCGCATTAGAATTGGTTGAACAAGTCAAGTCACATTGTTGTTTAAGGCGTGTGTTAGCTCTTCCGAGATTCTCGGCACACACGAGTAAAGAGAGGCACGGAACTACAAATCCCATCTGGATTGTAGTTTCCGCGCTCTCCACTTATTTCGTCCTCCGGCGCGAACGTGTCTGCGCGAACGAAACTGCGAGTCTGTGCGGGTATAAACGGCAGACTACGCCGGTACTCACTCAGAGATCGTACTAGTGCTACTACTGCACGCGGGGGGTATATTAGATTTATTTGTTTTACTTAAATCTTAATTGCTTAATTTGATGTTAGCAGAAAGCTGCCTTAGAAAGAACTTTTTTAGAATTGAATTTTAAACCACATAATTGTTTAATTGTTTAATACTTTTTTAACCTTTTTCGAGTTGCTATAATTTCGCATTAGAATTGGTTGAACAAGTCAAGTCACATTGTTGTTTAAGGCGTGTGTTAGCTCTTCCGAGATTCTCGGCACACACGAGTAAAGAGAGGCACGGAACTACAAATCCCATCTGGATTGTAGTTTCCGCGCTCTCCACTTATTTCGTCCTCCGGCGCGAACGCGCCTGCGCGAACAAAACTGCGAGTCTGTGCGGGTCCGTGCAGAGACGTGCTGACGTGCTTCCTGCCCAGACTCCCGACTCCATCGGCATCCAGAGACTCCATAGAAAATGCAAAGTACGATTTCTAGCTCCTCACAAAAATTTGTACCATGCATTCATAATGATGCTATGTCCAACCCCACGTCCAACAGTCGCACTGTTGCACCCTCCCCACTTACCATAACTCTACTGAATACACGCTCTGCAGTGAAACATGTATTGGACATACATGATTATATTCAGGAACACAACTTAGATGTCATGTGTCTCACTGAGACGTGGCTCACTGACTCACATGGGCCTACCATAGAACAGATCACACCTCCAGGCTACGCCTTTCTTGGAAAACACCGAGAAGGGACTATAGGAGGAGGAGTTGCCATTTTATGTAAAAAGTCACTGGGTTTTTATGAGGCTAACATTGAATGCACTGGGAGTGATATTATTCACATTAAGATGACTTCCAATCCGAATTTTACCCTTAATCTAGTCCTTCTTTATAGGCCTCCTGAAGCCGACGACAGTTTCAATGAAGACTTTGTCAATATTATAACACCTATGATGACCACCAATACGGGTCTGGTCATTTTAGGAGATTTCAACCGTTGGAAAGGGGACAAAAGGGACAAAAAAGCTCTGGCCTTAGAAAAAATGCTTAATAATCACCAAGTCATAATCCAAAATATGGAACCTACACATAATAAAGGGCATATATTGGACTGGATTGGTACCAACAACATACAGATTGGAGACATTGTGACTAGACCATGTATTTGGTCCAATCACTCCCTTTTCTCATGTACTTTGAGGCTTCCCGCTTTAGCAGATAGGAAACATGTACCTACATATAAAGTCAAAGCCCGAAACTTTAAAAACATTACTCAGCCCATCTTGGCTGAGTGTATGCAAACCCTGATTACTAAAACAACTGACTCCGATGATCCGGAGACACTTATAAATAATTACAACCAGGAGATCACTGAAATGCTCGACAAATCCGCACCTATGAAAGATAAATTGGTAAGTGATTTACCAAATCGCCATAAATGGTTCTCCTCTTCCTTAGCAGAACTCAGAGCGAGTAAAAGACAGGCCAAACATACCTGGCATAAAGATAGATCTACTAATAACTTGTTAGATTGGAAACAAAAGGAGAAACAGTACAAAGTAGAAATTATTGAGGCCAAAAAAACCTTCTACATCAATCAAATCAGCTCAGCTGGTGATGAGACGAAGGAACTTTTCCGCCTTTTTAGATCCTGGGAGAAACCAACTGCCTGTTGCCTCCCTATAAAACCGACTAATGATGACTGCGAACGGGTACAGAAGGCCTTCGCAGATAAACTATTAAAAGCCCAAGACAAAATTAAATCTGAAGCCCTGTCATCTGCACAAATGCCTACCCCAATACCTGCCGAGATACACCATACTCGCATACAATTGCCCCAAACTCAGTCAGGTTCTATATCAAGCAGAGATATTCAACCAGGTCCTGTGTCAGGTTTCATCTTCAGAGAATCCACTGCTGTTGATATTTTGGATATCTTTAAGTCTATGCACCCCACTAACTGTCCGAGTGAATTACTTCCATCTAAATTCATCTTGGAACATAAGGAACTTTTTGCACCCTTTCTCTGCAGATTTGCAAACGCTTCTTTCCGAACAAGTGTGATTCCCCAATCAATAAAGAACGTAGCAGTCTCACCACTGCTAAAAAAAGCAGGTCTTGATCCCACTGATGCGGCAAACCTAAGGCCCATCACCAACACTCTGTTCTTCTTAAAACTTATTGATAAGATAGCAACCATCCAGCTACAGGCCCATGTCCAGACGGCTGCCATCTTGCATGCTAAACAGTCAGGGTTCAGAAGCCATCATGGCACAGAAAGCGCGCTTCTGGACCTGCAGACATATATGCTCTCTAGACTAGAAGATAGCAAGTCGGGGCTGCTGATGTTGTTAGACTTATCGGCAGCTTTCGACCTGCTAGATCACAAAATCCTACTCGACAGAATGCAGACTGTTGGAGGTCTCTCCGATAATGCCATAACTTGGTTGAGAGCATACTTGGAAGGTCGTTGGTCACTGGTGCATTGGGGAGACAGTTCCTCTGGGTCACAAACCATAACATGTGGTGTGCCCCAGGTGGCATGTCTTTCCCCATTGTTGTTCAACTTCTACATCTTTCCTCTTTGCTACGAATTAGATCTCTTCCAGACCTTTTTCTGTAACTATGCAGATGATTTCCAGCTGGTCCTTAACATCACTGGCGATTATGACAAAGATCAATATGCAGTAAATGCGGTTTATCAACTGATTAAACAGTGGATGTCCACCAACTGGTTATGTCTGAACGCTACAAAAACAGAGCTCATGATCTTTGGCCCACGCCAAGCACAAATCAAGCTGGGGCAGGAATATACTGGTTTTACGATAGATGGTAGCTTCATCAACACTGTGCAGAAAGTAAAAACCTTGGGCACATACATGGACAGCAGTGTAGACTGCGAAGCACATGTTGCAGCCATTACTGTTAGCACTAATTACCACCTCAAAGTGCTTAGGCAAGTTGCGCCTCTAGTTTCGGTCAAAAACCGTATCAAGCTCGTGAGAGCTGTTATCTTGCCTCGTATTGATTACTGCAATGCACTCTTAGGTGGTGCAAGTAAAGCAGAAATCCAAGAGTTACAAAAAATTCAAAATAAAGCTATTCGCATTATTTTTCAAATGAAGCGTTCAGAACCCACCACTGCAGCTAGACAAAAATTGCATTGGCTTCCTGTGGAACACAGAATTCAATTTAAATTGTTAACTATTTGCCATAAATGCATCTTTGGCAGTGCTCCTGCTTACCTCAAGGATGTCATTGGCTTCTACCAGCCCAAGAGAAACCTCAGGTCAGCTGAAGGCCATCTTTTGGTTCAGCACCGAGTTAAACGCTCCCGAGGCTCTGGAAGGGCCTTTTACACCCAGGGAGCTAAGGCATGGAATGCATTGCCCATATCCCTGCGCAAGACAACAGATCTTCTTGCTTTTCGAAAACAATTGAAAAAGCATCTCTTCTATTAGAGTAATCCTCTGTGGTAGTCTCTGTCCTCTGTACTCTGCTCTCTCGGCGCCTGGATGCCTACGGGCTTTGGCGCGGTATAAGCACAATAACATAACATAACAAAGCTACCAAACCGGAATAACAGCTTTCCTCACAGAGGCAAGGCCTCTCCCTCCAGCTCCCTACACCAGGAAATCACACCAAAGTGATAATTATAGGGTGGAGGAAGAGCCTGGTCTGCAGTGGGGAAGGAAACAATGAATAGCTGCAAAGCAGGAAATGCTAGGTGTGAGGACAGTCGTAAAATGGCCTCTGCCAAGAGAACCGGGAGGAGATGCTTCTGGACTGAAGGGAGAGAAAAAGAGGCAGACCCAAACATCCATCTGTGGCTGAACATTCACAAAGAACAGTTTGTTTAAATACATATAACTTTCCACTTAAAATTGTCAAAAACACAAAAGTAATGGAATTGTAAATCTAAATTTTGGCTGCACATTTCAAGAGGCGGCAAAATCGTGTGACATAATTTGGAAAAAAATGGCAGAAAATGTGATTTTACACCAAATGTATTTCTACTAGAAGTATGAAACTTTATACACTTATGCCCATGTTATACGCGCACACTTGTAGATATTTGCTGATAAATTGGACATTGTGTTCCGGATGAAAAGTGCAAAATTCTCGGAAAAGCAAACACAAGATCCCACAGCTACGGGGTTTGGAGGAATAGCTGATATATAAAAAATTTGACCTATATATGTGGTTGTTATAGAGGTTGCACATGTGTAAATATGTATTGTGTCAGAAGTAGATTTTGTGTTCAAGAGGATAGCTTCATAAACCCACACCATAAAGTTGACAGACTGTTTTCTCCTCTTATCAAGGCAGAAAGGAGATTCTGACCAATCCCTGTCAAAGGGGCGAGCTTAGGCTAAACCAGCACACCCCCCCCCCTTTATCATAGCATAAATAGAGACAGCAGAGGGCAGAAAAAGGACAGACAGATTCACCCACTCTCCAAATACTGGCGGAGCACCCTGTTGCAGAACTTTCCATCTTCCTTGCTCCGGACTCCAGAAACTTGGCAAAGCAGACCCATTGGATAGCTAAACAATTTTCAGCTAGGCCTCAATTTCCAGAACCAACTCCACAAAACTAAGGGGAAGCATCATACTACACCCGAGCTGCGCTGTACTGCTTGCCTGCTGAAATATTTATCATCAGAATCAAAAGGGGCAGATCCAATCCAGTCCTGTGCCGTGCTGTGACCAGAGAAGGGCAGGTCCAATCCAGTCCTGTGCTGTGACCAGAGCGCCTTTCTGATTGCAGATCCAATCCGATATGCCCGCTGTCTGTCCAAGAACCAGATTCCCTTCCCTGACCAGAATCTTGACGGACCAGAATCCTGACGGTTCCGTTTAAAAACATATCTAGTGAGTATCTATAGATAGAACTGTGTCACTAGCATATGTACTGTCCATAATAAATCCCTATCTTAAATCCATCCTATCTTGTCTTCAGAACCTGCATTGTTAGGAGTACTTTTGAATTGTCTGAACTCTCTATCCTATCTTCCTCCTGTGCTAGTATTGTTAAAACTATCTTTGCGCTGATAATTTTTCATGTGAAGAAGGCAAGCTCCTCTGCAGGCAGTCACCCTGATCAAGTGGCTGTGTTCCTGTGTGGTATTTGTTTATTCGTAGTCATCCTCTCGTGTTAGAAATCCCATTTGTCATTTTAAAAACGCATTCCCGTTTTCCATTCTTGCACCTATCTTGAAAAACGATCTCCACTTAAACGTCCATAACTTGCTCAGTGTTCGTGCTAAAACCGCATCCCAAATCCATACGGTTTTCCCGTTATCGCGATTATCGCACAGTGAAAAGTTTGCCACGAATTTCGTTTTAGGAAGATTCTTACACGCGTAAAACAGTTTATGATTGCTCCTGACCTTAATTTTAAGATTTCAAATTGTTTCTTGGTATTAAATCATTGCTAGTGTTTGTCTGCAACTATCCAAAGCGGCTCCCATAAGAATTATAACAATTTCAGCAATTGAAACCATATTTAGTGTTTTTGCCCAGTCCATTTTCAAGATAACTTTAAAAGCCATTCTGACAGCTTGACAGTCAATTGTGTTTTCTCTTGTGTTTGCTGGGGGAAAGTGGGATTGTTATTTTGTTTGAATTCTGCCATTCCTGAATACCTGCTGTCTCCACCTATCTCTTTACATTGCCTATTGGAGGGTTGAGGGGTGTCCAGGGGGAACCTTTAACCACAGTGCTATCCGATCTGCACACACACACAAAAGTATTATTTTGGTGCTGAATTGTTTTGCTCACTAGTACTCTGTGTGTATTAAAGAGATCATTCTGTGTTACATCACCCCATTGGTGATTATTGTATACCCATTAAAACATAGTGTGATTAAATTGTAAATACATAAATAAATATTTTAACTTTGCAAACCAGCCTGACCGCGGGGGGGGTGGTTCCAGGAGAGGGGCTTGATATGAGTGGTACATCATTCAGAATAAAGAATTTTTAGACAAAAATAAATAAGGATTTCACTTGTACATTACACATTAGGCATTGACTTGGGTGTGTGCCGGATTGTAATCACTTACAACATTCCCCCAAAGAGCCTTTAGAACTGTGAAAAGAGGATCCTGCTATCCGATCTGCACACACACACAAGTATTATTTCGGTGCTGAATTGTTTTGCTCATTAGTACTCTGAGTGTATTAAGGAGAGTATTCTGTGTTACATCACCCCATTGGTGATTATTGTATACCCATTAAAACATAGTGTGATTAAATTGTAAATACATAAATAAATATTTTAACTTTGCAAACCAGCCTGACTGGGGGGGGTCCAGGAGAGGGGCGTGATATGAGTGGTACATCGTTCAGAATAAAGAATTTTTAGACAAAAATAAATAAGGATTTCACTTGTACATTACACACTAGGCATTAACTTGGGTGTGTGCCGGATTGTAATCACTTACAACATTCCCCCAAAGAGCCTTTAGAACTGTGAAAAGAGGATCCAATCTTTTTGTTAAAATTGATATCCTGGAATGTGGCAGGTCTAAAAGTGAAGGCAGAGGATGAAGAATGGTTAACTTTTGTAAGGGTTTATTATGCTACATGCCTCCAAGAGACTTGGACTTAGTCTGAGTTCACCCGCAAAGGATATAATTGCTTTTTTAATAATGCACAGAAAGGGGTCTAGGGGAAGATCTACTAGTGGCATAACCACACTAATTGGGTGTTTTGGGGTTCGTTTTAAAAGATTCCAAAGACCAAGAGAGATTGTGAATAGAAAATATAATAGGGGCAAATCTATTGATGAAGTGTTAACGAAATTGACTGATGTTATAACCAAATATGAGAGGCCCCTTAATATTGTAGTTATGGGGGATTGTAATGCCACATTAGGCACCAATGAGCACAAATGAGGACAGAAAGCTTTTAGGGGATATTTGCAGAATCCCTGCCATGAACCTTAAAAACCAACTACAAGATCTGCAGGGCAACAAGCTTTACTGCTTTATGGGCAATTATTGTCTAGTGGAGCTCAATGGTCTACGTAAAGGTGACAGCCCCCCCATCCCCTGGTGCACTTGTAAGCAGGGCAATAGTTCATCAATTAAGTATGATGCATTGTTGTTTTTTTCCCGAGGGTATTAGACGTTATTGTGGTCAGTCACCTTGATAGCAACAATTTTCCGCTTAACTTTGTGGACAGTCTTGAATGCCCACCCACTACCACGCCAGTCGCGCTAGACAGCAATAAAAGTAGAGAAAGCTTCTTCTAGCATATCATTAATCTTCCAGAAATTAGGATTAGAGGGGCAAGACGCCAGAGTGATGACTACCAGGAGGAAGAGATTCTAAAAGAATTTCAATCAATTCTGTAAACTTTAAGGGAGATGTGTTCTGCACTTTCAATTACCCTTGCCCGCGGACCACACTATCTTCAATTCTATCTCTCTAAATATTCTCCCCCTAGACCACTATGCTCCTCTGGCATCAACTCCTTGTGTGTAAAGCGTTTTGCTAAGCAGAGGGCAGGGGATAGCTCACTTCCCTCTGTCGGCTCCTTCCTTTGGAATAGCCTTCCCCTCTCCCTGCACGTTGAGCAGGATCTTCTCAAATTCCTGAAGCTCCTTAAGACTTTCTTCTTTTTCTACTCCTTCCCTCCTTCTATCCTCTGCTAATCTCACAGTTGCTGAATCAGTGTCCTTGGCCCTTATGCATCTTCAGGGCCTTGACCTCCCTCACCGATTACTCCCAGCTCCTGTTTATCCACATCACTTTGCATCTGCACACCCTCCACTCTGGAGACTCGCACCTATACCTCTTGCGGCCCAGGCCATGTAGCACTCAACATTCTAGCACTTCGTCCATGGCTCACCCACGGGATCGGACTCCCCAGCACGTACCCCTCTTCACTCTTCCTTTCTGCACTTGCACGTTCTGAGTACTCACAAGGCATAGTAGGTGTGTCCCCCTCCCTATTCCCCCTCTGCTCTTAAATATTGTATTGTAATGTTGTAATGTACTTCACACTCTCCCTCCCTCCCTACCTTATGGGCACTTTGAAACAGTATATTCTTATTGTATAAGCACCTAACAAGCAAATAATAAATAAACCTGCTCAGGTGGGTGAAGGGATGCCCCTTGATATGATGCAGACTGCAGAGCATTTAAAATCTGAATCAATGCTGCTGAAGGATGCGGGAAGGTTTATGGGTGGACATTCCAAGATGTTAAAAAAGATTATAAATCACTTCTGAGGGACAAAAAGAGACTATATATAATACATATCTGGAACATTATGGAGAAGGACTTCATAACAAAAGATGTTAAAACATTTTGGAAATTAGTGGCAGAAGGTTTTGAAGACCCTGGTGGGGCCAATGAGAAAGCTATTCCCCCGGATAAATGGATTACACATTTCCCAAAAATCTTTTTTAATCCAGGTATGGGTACTGCTGGAGTGGCGAAATCTCTTAAGGGATGTGACATAGTTTTCTCTGAGGTGGAAGTATCACTTTCCATTAATACTATGGGCATCTTAACAAGTCTGACGGTCTGGAAAAAAGGGTGCCAGTAGCAATGTACCGCCACCCTTTCCGGACCTTCCGACTACGAGAATGCCTGAAGGGGCTTGTGCTCCCGGCAGGTATGACCGGCTGGGAGCACCGGCCTCTGCAGGCATGGTTTCCATGGAAGCATGGGCACCGATAGCAACGGTGTCAGTGCTTCCATGTCCCCATTTCCGTGGCATCCTATGGGACTCCAATTGGAATGCGTACTTACAGTTCCTGCTGCCTGACATCCTGGGCCACCGGGACATGTAATATCCCGGTGGCACCAGGATGTCAGGCGGCAGAAACATTGTTATTAGTTTGGTGGCAACCCACCCGTAGCACCGGAGGGTTACCGCTGACCTTGTAATGAGGCCTTATGTCTGTAGGAAAAGCTGCTGGCCCAACGGTTTTCACTCTGATGTCTATAAATGGTGACCTGAGTAGTGAATACTCCCGCTTTCCCATCTATTCAATACTATGAGCTTAGATGGAGTTACACTGAAATCATGGAGTGGGACCTTAATATTCCAATTTTTAAGAAAGTCTCCACTGAAGTCCCCAATTGCCATCACCCGATCTCCTTGTTGGATACAACTAACAAGCTTTTTTAGTAAATGTATTAAATATAGGATTGAGGAATGGGTGGAGAATAACAATATTTTAAATGCTGCTCAAGCCAGGCTCAGAAAGGGCTTTTCAAAACGTGTTCTTTAATTTAATCTGAATGTTTTAAAAGAAAAGTATTGTAAGTTTAGAGGAGGCAATTTGTATGTTGCTTTTCTGGATTTGGAAAAGGCTTTCGACTCCATAGATAGGATACTTTGTAGAGGAAACTAGAAAATATTTAAGGTCCCTAGAGGTGTTTTAAGCCTAATACAAGCATGTTATCTAGACACCAATCCAGCAGTTTACTGCCCATCAATGAGGGGGTGTTAAACAAGAATGGCCATTTCCCCCCCTTTAATTTATTCTTTTCTTATCAGATTGTAGTCCAGAATTGAATGGGTCTGCAATCTTGCCCCATGCTCTTCATAATGTACAATATGGATCGCTCATTTTTGCTGATTATGCAACACTACTAGATCTAACACAAAGGAGCCCAAAAGGAGTTTAGAATATGCAAAATTCTACTTCTGCAAAAATGGTTTAGAGCTGAATTGGGGAAAACTAAAATGTAGGTCTTCGGAAAAGAGAAAATGAACTATGGATGGAACATTATGGGTAAAAATATTGAAGTGGTGAGTTATTTTTGTTATATGGGGTTCACTTTTGATAAGACTGAAAACTGGGCTTTCCATGATAAGGCTAGTGCTTTGAAAGCTAAATCTAGGATGGGAGGTCTCTTGAGGTCTTATTATAAATTCGGTGCCCGTATTTTGGAGAAATGGCTAGATGTATACAGAGCTAAAGAAGTGTATGGGAGTCAGATATGGGGGTATGCTTATTGTGATCAGTTGGTGGTGTCCCGGAATATATTGTTGAACAAATTATCCGGCCTCCCTCCAGTAGCACCCAATAGTGCAATTAGACTGTAATTGGGCGTGCCAAATATAGCTAGACTGGCAAATTTGATATTTGGCACATTTTCTTCTGAAGTCACATGGCTTAAAAAATCCCAAAATACAAAATGCTCTGGCAGAGGTCGCAAGCTCATAAAAAATTAAAAAAGGAGCTGTTTTGGGAAGCCCTTTGTGCATGAACGTCATTTGGGGGTCACCAGGGGTCGTCGAGTCCCAGCAAGGTCAACTCAGCCTTTCATCCTGCTGAGGTTGATAAATGAGTACCAACACAGGTTGGGTGATATTGTATGTATATTTGTTCTATATGAAGCGCGTAAGTGCTGTATAATAACACATCATTATCTTTTGGCCTTGTATGCCTGCTTGCATTCACAGTGATTTGGTAATATGGGCATATACACACTGATATTAATAATACATATGGTGATCCACTCTTGTCTGAAATTTACATCACTTTACAGTAATATGTAACCATATTTTTCGTAGTGTACTCAGAAACAATGCTATGTGATGCAACTTCCTGTTTTGTCATGGGGTGAAAGGTCATGTTCCATCGCTTCCCGTGAAGTCACTTCGGTGTGGGGTCAAATGACAACACTTCCTGTGATGTCTTCAGAGGTGAAGGGTCGTGTGATGTCACTTCCGCTCCCCTGGCATTTTGGTGAAATGACATCCCAGCCTCTGCAATGACAAAGAATTGGATAGGGTAAAGGCGGATACCCTACCATCCCTCAAATTGTTTGAGGCTACTTGGTTTGCCTCTTTAAGTAGAAGGAGAAATATGCAAGTACAAATCACATGATCGCAGAAAATGCATGTTGATTCTTAGGGCCCGATTCATGAAATATTTGCCCGGTTCAAAGTGAAATTGCACTGCTGAAAAGTGACTTTACACTTCCGACACAAACCCTGATTCATCGAACCGTGCAAAGTGTATTTTAGCAGTGCAAAGTCTGGGCAACGTCCGTGCATAGTCATGTTTGCAGTACAAAATGACTTTGCCCGTACTTTGCACAGCAAAAATGCACTTTGCACGGTTCCATGAATCAGGGTTTGTGTCGGCAGTGCAAAGTCACTTTTCAGCAGTGTAAATTCACTTTGAACCGGGCAAATATTCCATGAATCGGGCCCATAGTCTCAACATACTCCCATTAAATGCCTGTAGCATTTGGAAATGTGGGGGATATATCCCTGAAATGTAATTGTGGAATGGGAATTGATGAAGAACTGGAGCATTTCCTTCTAAACTGTAAGAATTAGAACAACCAGCAGAAAATGTATTTTAGCCTCATTTTAAAAAGGCCAAAATTGGAAATGGAACAACCATACTTAATTTACTTGTTTGATGCAACAATTTTATTAATTATATGTGTATTTGAATTTTATGGCTGACAGTTTAATGCGCCGCACCTTGCGTAAAGTTTGATGGTTTGAAATATTGCGTTGCTTTCACTAATATATTATAGTAGCAGATTTACCGGTTCTCCAAGCTGGCTCTGTAGACAGACCTGATAACACTGATCCTGTAGGTCGCTTTTCCGATTCACTTATCGCTTGATGTGCTTTGCACACTGGAGTAAACTACAGTGAGAATGGGTGCATGTAGCTGGCTGACATACCCTGGAGCAGATGTTGGAGGACAGTGAGAGTTGGTGTGCTGCTACATACTGGGACCAAATGTGCTCTCTCCCCACCTGTCGCCTCCCCCTGGCGTCGTGCAGTTCGTTGCGTTGCATTACAGTGCAAATATCATGGAAACCGTGCATCCTAGGACCTGGACCTCGAGTTTTGTTCCTCGTGTCGGGACTGGTCATTCTGCGACCACAATGATGTTTTGCCGATTTCAGGCAACCGTCTCATATGTGAAGGTGCTGAAATCAAGGGGAAAGGTTTGGGGTGTCCAAATGTCATGTAGCCAGTAATGTCCACAGGGTCCTAACAGGTAACTATGCAACATTGTGTGCAGATTGGAGCAACAGTTTGGAATTATATAAGGAACAATGCTTCGACAAGCCACAAACACACAACATTTTTTTGACTTGTGCTGAAATCCGGGTAACAGGTTGGGTTGTCTGAATGTCACGGAGCCAATAATGTCCGGAGGGTCCTAGCAGGTAACTATGCAAAATTTGGTGCAGATTCGTGAAACAGTGTTGAATTGCATAAAGAACAACGCTTCACCAAGCCACAAACCCACAAACACATTATTACTCTTGATGATATCCGGGGAACGGGGTGAGCTTTCCAAATGTCATGTAGCCAGTAATGTCCACAGGGTCCTAACAGGCAACTATGCAACATTTTGTGCAGATTGGAGCAACAGTTTGGAATTATATAAGGAACAATGCTTCGACAAGCCACAAACACACAACATTTTTTTGACTTGTGCTGAAATCCGGGTAACAGGTTGGGTTGTCTGAATGTCACGGAGCCAATAATGTCCGGAGGGTCCTAGCAGGTAACTATGCAAAATTTGGTGCAGATTCGTGAAACAGTGTTGAATTGCATAAAGAACAACGCTTCACCAAGCCACAAACCCACAAACACATTATTACTCTTGATGATATCCGGGGAACGGGGTGAGCTTTCCAAATGTCATGTAGCCAGTAATGTCCGGAGGGTCCTAACAGGTAACTATGCACAATTCGGTGCAGATTGGTGAAACAGTGTGGAATTGTATAAGGAACAACGCTTTGCCACAAACACAGAACCACATTTTGACTTTGGCTGAAAGGGGTGGGGTGCCCGACTGTCATTTGCCGTAATGTCTGTAGGGTCCTAGCAGGAAACTATGCAAAATGTGGTGCAGATTGGTGAAACAGTGTGGAATTATATACGCAATAACGATTTATTTTGTATTCTTTTTTAAATATAAAGCCTCATCAACCACATCTTAAACATGTAGCCCCTAAAAGTGGAAATATGCAGTTGTGTAGGTTGTCCCTGCCTGTAACAGCACGGTGGTAGTCACTTTAAAGACTGTTGTGCATTACCACAAGGTTGATCCACCGTGCTGGTATTATATCCTCTTTGTGGTTGTTGTCCTGGTACAATTAATAGTATTTGATGAGAAGGACCCTACCTAGAATTGGCATGGATATATTCTTTTTCATTGTTTCCCATTCCACAGGCGTTGTTTATGTGGAGTCATTTTATTTTTGAAGCATTGATTGAAAGCATCTAAAGAATCTATGTGAAATGACCAAGCTTTAGAGGATCAGAGGTAAGGACGTTTATTGGAGCACAATATAAGTGAACCTTGAATTGACCCTCCATCTCCATTAACTCCCCTTCCTCTTAATGAGGAACTTGGAGCCCAGCGGGGAATGCTAGACTTCTCCTTTCCTCACACAAACATGCAAAAGTGACTTAACAACGACATAATCAAAACGTACAAGAAGCAATCTACAATACTACGATAGCTTTGATATAGCAATAGGGTGAGAACTCATATATCAACACAGAGATGCAACAGTGGGGAGACTACCGATACAAACTATCTGAAATAAATAGAACATGAGCTTACTAAGTACCGAAGCATCACTGGTATGTAATATGGTGGAACATTAACTCAATTGACACATCCACTCAGGCAAATGGGCCTCCATCTTTCTCTTCCTTCTGAGTCTATTTGTTATATGAATGTTCGAATTACAACCACTAGATTTAGTGTGAGTGCTTTTCTTCTTGGCATTTGTTCTTGTCCCACTTACAACTTTGGTGTTCTGCCTGCACCTCATTCTCAAAGTGCACCACTTCCCTACATCAAAGGTGTTGTGCTCTTACTTATTCAATTCATATTCTACACTCTTCCATTGTTATCATAATATTTTGGAACCACACTAAGCCACACCTTTGTACTCCTGGGGGTAGTCTGACACATACCCACTTACCTTCTTTGACATTACATTTCTTGGTAGCTTTACGTATATGGTGCACAACCTCGTTCTTTTCCTGCCTTTCCCTTACATGTTCACAAACATCGTTCCTATTTATATTCCATGCACTAGGTATCTACAAACAGTGCTTGTTAGCATTGGGCAATTATTTTTAGTACCACTACAGTTATCATATTATCACACAAATAATTGCTTTTTGAATGTGCCCATTTCACATCCATCTCAAGGCTGTGAGGATTTCGATCAAGAGGCCCATCTCCAGAGGTGCAGAAGCCTAGCCTCCCTGCATTATAGATTCCTTATCAGCACAGATCAAGCTGTGGCTAGAAAACCATAGAGTTATTCAGTGAGAATCATGGGGCTGCGATCAAGGAGAATGGTCCTCGTCACCTAGACGAGACAGCCTCCTAGTATCCTGTGGACAAATGACGCTAACCTCTGGAAAGTATTGATGCTACATTGAACTTTAGATCAGAGGTTCAGTTCTGGACCCATATATGAATGTTACTTGAATTTCGTTTGAGTAATGCTGCAAAACAATACGTCATCTCTTTCCACAATCACAGATCAGTAAACCTTGAGGGGAATATCCTAAGAACATTACAAGTTGACCAACAAGCAGTTAAGCTGACATCCATCTATGTGTATACTCAGATCTAATAGCCATATGTCATTCCCTCAGTGATTTTAATGTCAAGATGCCCACTTTGGCCTTTTTTATGGCCTGTGACTACATTATGTCCAACATGTAGCCTTTCTTAGGTTTTATAGATTACATATATTACAGAAGGTTTATTGAATAAAAACATGGAACATCTTTGCTTTCCTATTTATGTAATATAGGTGTGACTTTAAAATATTTATTAATACTCTTAACATTCTGAAATATGTTTTTCGGAGTTATCCTTATCCTCCAAGGTATCTTAAAAGAAAGGTTCTATGCACAAATGCTCTAAACTATTCTTGTAACACAAGCTCTGGCAGCACACCATCTCATAGTGATCAGCACGGTTTATGATTTGTTTGCATACCTTAATGTGTTCTGTGAGGGCAAGTCAATCAAGGACTTTGAACATAAAGCCAGCTATTGCTTGATTTGAACTATGTATAGGGCGTTCTTAAAAATGTTCCCTGGCATGCACTTTCATGCTAGGAAACACAGTATCTATGTTGTGAGTGTACACAAAAAGAGCTGAATTAAAATTAAGCAGAACCGAGTTAATAAAAAATCTATGCATTTATCGGTTTTCCATTTTGTCTCATGTGTTAAGCAACGCCACTAACATTTCTTACAGTTCACCGCTGTACACTAGTTTCTCGGGAATTCTTCTGAAAAGGAACAATGGAAAATATTTGATTTGACTTTTAAAGATTCTTTCAATGTGCTTATCCCTTACATGCACAGTTATATTACAGGGTCACCCATGCATTCATTTTCTTCGGTGTACATGTATGCCGCTTTGTTCTAGTTTGTTTCCAATACAATCATTAATGATGCCATTTGAGCACATGTCTTGACATCTTTCACAGAGGTATTATTTATGCTATTTATTTATTTATTTAATTATTGTTTATATAGCATTAAAGACGAGCTAGCCCAGAGGCATCAAGCACTAACAAGACAGGAAAAACACAAAAATGTCAAACTCAACATCTTCACACCATTTTCTGAGGCAGGACAGCAAGGCAGAGGCGAATCTGCTGGACGTCTCAGGCAAACAGAAATGTTCAGTGTACGCTTAAAGCCATGAAAGGAGACCAAACCCTCAGATCAGGGGGAAGCTAATTCCACAGTTTAGGTGCTGCATGATGGAAAGCACTTTGACCGACCATGATCAGTTTAGATGTAGGCACAAGCAGAATATTATTCGAACTTAGGCTCCTGTGCTTTGGCAGCCATGACATCCTTTCTGAAAGATAGGCCCGGCTTTGGTCAAACAGACATTTGTGTGTCAAGAAAGATGGTGATAGGTGATTCTTGCTTCCACAGGCGGCCAATGAAGTGCTCTCCTAGCTTGAGAGATATATTCTCTCTTACCAATGCCTTACACTGCCCGCACTGCACCGTTTTGAATAGCTTGCAACTTAGATAGTTCACCTTTCACTATTCCCTGAAGTAAGCTTCCACATTAGTTAAGCATGGCTCCATGGCTGTGGCAATGATGTTACAGCTTTTGTTTAGTCAGGAATAGCTGTAGCTGGCTTAACAACTTAATAATAGGAGAAGGTGGAAACTACTGTTAACATGTGCCTCCATGTGCATATCCTGATCAAGGAACCCCCTAGTATTTTGACTTTTGTCAGAGTGGCAACAGTACATCCTGCTATCCACAATTCCTTGTAGTTCTGATCAAGCTTCCATAGTCGAGCCACTGTACCTGATATCATTAGTTCAGTTTTTGTATCAGTTAACGCCAGTCCATTATCCATCATCCATTGCTGTATAAGGGAAGATAACCTCAATAATATTTTTCACTTCCAGAACATATTTGCCTGAGAGAGGAATAAAACAGTGAGGGCCCGATTCATGGAATATTTGCCCAGGGCAAAGTCCGGGCAAAGTCAGCGGGGTACAAAATGTTTTTGCCCGGACTCTGCACAGCAAAAATACACTTTGCACGGTTCCATGAATCAGGCTTTGTGCTGGCAGTGCAAAGTCACTTTTCAGCGTGCAAATTCACTTTGAACTGGGCAAATATTCCATGAATTGGGCCCATAGTGTCATCAGCGTACTAGGTGTACATTACGCCTCTTAAATCTAACAACTCAGAATATGGTTTTGTGAAAATATTGTACAGCAAGGCATGAACCCTGTGGGGCCCCAAAGTCATCAGTAGGCACTGCACTGCTGAACACTCTTGCTGTACGATTTTTCAGAAAATAATTGATCCACTTAGCTGCAGCTGCCGAGAAAGAGGCAGAATGAATTAACCTACTGACAAGAATGTTATGGTTAAGTAAGTCAAAGATCAAAGTATCATTTTCTACCTTTAAGTGACATGTTAACAATATACATTATGCTACCTTTTAAACATGTTGCTCACTATATTTGTTGGGAATACAGAAATGAGTTAATATTGACAAAAGCACATTGTGTGTGCAATATTACCTCGTAGTACTGTATTAGTGCGTATATTCGCCAACTTCCATGCAAGAAACCAAGGACTGCCATATCCAGCACTCCAGCTATAGGTTGCCATACACACGGTTAAATTGTCCCAATACCCAATATTTATCAAGAGGAAATTGAGATGCATAAATATGACTGCATCATTGTTCATTTCATTGTCATGATCATCACTATTGTGGATCTGGATCTTCGGATGCTAATGCACCTTTCCTCTCCCCTGATTCTTGACAATCTAACCTGAACAAAGGGAAGTGAAAGGCTGAAAAACAGCTTCATCTGAAGGGAAAAACCTGACTACATTTACTAGTCAGATAAATATTGGAAGAGATTGCGCTATTGGAGGATTAGAGAAACAGCTTCAATTAGATCCCTGAGGAAGGTCCATTACTTTACTGCTTTCAACAACCTAGCAGCGACACAGTGCTGGTAAGGGTACACGTGCTGAGAAAGAAGAGCAAGTAATGTGCAAAGCTGAGGGAGACAATCTTGCTTCAGGAGACAAAAATAAAAAATAAAAACACCCCGCGTGGTGTGCCTGCTGCAAAGTCATTGCCAAGTCCAGGACTGTGAAGAGAAAGGGGAGGAGCAGGGTATTGAACTGGACAGCACAGGAGAGGAGAGGAAGTCGCAGCAAAGCACAGAAAGGATTCTGAGCACAATCCAGAGTACGAATGACATTGTCAAGCAATGCTGCACTTCTTCGCTGCCATTAAATATTCAACATGGCCACTTACCCTGCAATTCTACTGTTCTGTGCCAATAGAACTGCTATTTTGGAGTGGTGACCTAGCCCACTGCTCTAATGTATTTTCTATTTATCTTTTTCCTTTATTCATCTTTCAGGGACTGCCTAGACTTCCTTCCCATATCTGTTCCTCCAGAACCCTTGCCTCTTGTTTGTGCTCCTGAACGAATTATCTTGCAACATGCATATACAGAACATATTTCACTGCTTTGATTCAAGCCTTTTCTTTGATACAAGCTTATAATGAAGCCACATACAGTAAAACCACCCTGTAAAGATACTGCAAAGGAATTCCATCAAGCCTGGACAGAAAGTCCAACTAATCTCTCACAGAGGAATCCAACTCATAAACAAAAGGGAATGCAAACATGGAGAGATGAGCTCACACGAAGCCATGTGCAGGCACAGTTCAATGGCCTGCAGTTTTCTGAAATGAGTTGTGTATTTTGGAGAAAACATGCTGTTGGAAAAAAAGGAAAAGTTAGTGAGATGTTTTGTGTGACTTTTTGTGGGAGTAAACCAGAAATGTTCCATTGTTGAAGCTTTTCACACGACACTACTTGAACCTTGCAAGTATAATTGCCATGCTGCTTGCTATGGCTTCCTGGTGCACTCAGTTGTCCTTAAACATGGTATGGTTCAATCAAAATGACATTATTAACTTATTTTTCATAATGTGTACAGCAGATTCGTTGGGTCCCGGACTATAAGACTGATAGTCATTTTTTCTTCTTTTTTAATATGTTTTGAGAAGTTAATGTTCCCAGTCCAATCAAGTGTCTGAAATAATCTAAAGCTTATTTTGCAAAACATAAATCAGTTATTTTTACAAACTCATTCAGTTTATTGACCAGCTGTTGTCATTTGCCGGTCAGATAGAACAGCGAGTAGAGCGCTCGCTCGCTTTGACATCCGTGCAGAGCCTGCTAACGCAGGTTCGAATCCCGAGGTCAATAAATGAACACCACACACCATGGGAAATAAGCAGCGCTCAGATACCTGAGGGTTCGTAGCGCTATATAAATGCACAAACAAACAAACATGTGCGTTTCACATATTGTCTTAAACAAATTCAGTTACAGTCATTGTAATACCATTTTTGTGGAATTCTTTTTATAGTCCAGAGTTTATTTTTAGTTCCAATATGCCAGCTTCAACTTGGACTTGACAATTCGAGCATACAAGGATCTAGGACAGTGCCAGACTACGTTCCCTGTGGGACACAGTAGAAGCTTTGCCCATTGCCACAGTCCAGACATTCACACATGCCCATGCCCTACACACAACCATGATACTAGAACAAGGCCACTATAGAGGACAGAATGCATGAACATTCTTCCCTTAGTGATAGATTGCAGTGCAATGTAAGACAAGCGTTATGCTGCATGGGGCGTAGATTGTCACTGATCTGCCATTGGAGAGCAGACGCGAGTACAGTAATATGTCTCCTGCTTCTGGGGGGGGGGGGTTGTGTGTGTGTGTGTGTGTGTGTGTGCGCGTGTGCGTGTGCGTGTGCGCGTGCGCGTGTGCGTGCGCGTGTGTGTGTGTGTAATCATTGTATTCTGTGTGGCTGTGATGGGGAAAGAGTGGCCTGTGATATACCATCCAATCTGTTAGCAAAACTATACATTACAGCATTATTGTATACTCTGTTTTCTCTTTCAGGTTGAATTTGTTTTCATTTATCATCACCATTTTCCAAATGGTTCCTCATCTGATATTTTAGGCTGTGTCTCTTCAATCAGAGCTTGCCTCCCATCTTGTAATTGCTGAAGCAGATGTTTACAGTTCTCAGGGCCCGAGTTACTAAAATGTTTTACAATGGTGCAATGCCATTGAAAAACAGTTTTGTAAATCAAGCCCTAAATGTGTTTAGAGAAATCATTGAACACGTTAATGCATTTCCTTAAAGATTCAAGAATGCAGTCATCATTTTCAGGGATAGATATCATCATCAGCATATTTGGCATTATCCTCCCTTCAAGATATTGTGACCAAGAGACGGTTTTCAATAGGGCTGTACCGAATAGCATATTTAGTATTCGGCCGAATACCGAATAGTTTGTCAACTATTCGGCCGAAGCCGAATATGAAGCCGAATAGTTGCTTTATTTAATAAATCATATTCCAAACTTCAAAAAACACACTTATTAAAAAAACAAATAAAGCACCATTTTAAATGCATTCTATACTTTTATTTCTCTTCATTGTAATTAATGTAGCATCTTTATTTAAAGTATAAAAGCCAGAAATAAAGCAGATTTAACCAAAATGAAGGGACCTAATGTACAGAAGATTGTTGCATATTCAGTGCCAGTTAAAGTAGGAGGCTTCACAAGCGCAAAAGGACTGCCTTTCTGAATCAGATGCATTGCATTCTCTATCCAGTTGCAAAGTTGATGCGGTCGATTTTCGAAACTTCTTTGCAGCTTACATAGAAATGTATAAAATGGTTTGTCGGCTCATGAGGACACAAGTCAAGAGGAAATCTGAAATCTGTGAACTTCAACTCACAACTATTCACCTCACCCAAACAAATGCTGCTCACTTTTCACTTAACCTAGCCACTCTTTCTCACCAATACACAAACATATGCAGCTTATCATTCCTGATAAAATATCAGATAATGTTAAACTCAGGACTCAAGTACTTAAAAAAAGAAAAGTGGGGACTATGATGTACGCAATGGGAAGTGACATGACAGGAACTGAAAGTATCTGTGCACATTTCTTTCAGTTTGTTTTTTTCCAACTGAAAAAAGTGCACATTGCATATAAACATTCACCAAAATAAAAGATGCTCCTGTATTGTTGCAAGCTAAGTATAAAAGATGAACACCTTTTTTGTCTAAGAATCTGTAACAAAACATGCCCTAAAGAGCATATTACAATACAAGATATTTTTCAGCTGTGTGATAGCAATTTGTCTGGTCTAATTCTATTCAGTTTTGCAAACTGAAGTCTATGGTTGCCGTTCTGAGTTCATGTTGCATTGTATTCAAATGAGAACGTCAAAGTATTCGGCAAGAGCCGAATAGCAAGAAACTATTCGGCCGGAGCCGAATAGCTTTTTTTCAGCCGGAATTTGGCCGAATACTTACTCGAAGCCGAAGTTCGGTACACCCCTAGTTTTCAATGCCACATTTTTAGGGCAGGGTTCACACTACCGGGGAATCTGGAGGAATAGACATGCAGAGGAAATCTATTACTGACAGTCAGATGTGATCTTTTAAAAAAGATTGGCCATGTTTCAAGGAATAAAATCCAATGTATGAAAAGTATTATTATTGTATCCTCTCATAACTAAGGTGTGTGCAGTCCCCTGTCCCTCTGTCATAGTAAACTATATAGATAGCAGATAAATAGATAGATAGATAGATAGATAGATAGATAGATAGATAGATAGATAGATAGATAGATAGATAGATAGATAGATAGAGCAACGTAGTCTATGGGCTAACAAATCTACAATCTGTATAGCTGGACCCACAATAATCCTCTGTTTTGGTTGATAGGAGGCTCCTTTGCTTGACTTTGGAACAGTTATCATATCAACGTGAGATCTTCTCAACTACTTGATGTAGGAGGCAATTAAGGGCTGTTACATGCACTAGTGCCCCACACGATCGAGATGACACATCTACTAGGAAGCCACCTTATTACAAGAGGTACCGTTTATATTCATTGAATTTGGGTTTCTGTACAGAGATCCTTTTATCTATACAATGCATGACAACAGAAACCCAAATGGCCTGGAAACAGGAACACCCATTAAAGCAGGAGGAATCCGTGGGATACCCTGGTTTGATCGCTAAAAGATGAAATCAAGAACAAATATATAGAATTTCTTCTTGTGTCTCCCTCTTAATTGTTTTAATGCGGCTTGTCAAAGAATTGTGTAAATCAGTTTGTCCGAGAAGCAGTGAGGTTGGGTTTCTCTTTGGTAAATGTGGCATGTTCCATTTTCAAACTCAATGTCCTATTCAGTGTGTTTAATTCATCTCACTAACTACTAAATTTCAATTGTAGTTACATTGATTCTGTTTTTAAGTTAAGGTTTAAGGTTGATGAAAATGTTATAAACATTGTACAGTTGGGGGGTGTGGCTTGGCGCCAACAGGCATGGCCGCCTAAGTGTCTCTCTGCGTTCCTTATGGCCACCATATATCACACCACCATAGTTCACCTACACAAAATTATGCTTTGAAAAACTGATTAAGACTTATCTTATGTTCCTGAATTGAATGGTGAGAGATTTGGAAGCCGTCTTCGGGTTGGAGTCCGCTGCTCTATGTGAGGAAGCCTGGAGCTGCTGCTAAGTTTCAAGACACCGGGTCACATGAGGATAGTGATTGGCGTGACACAGAGGTGTGCGCGGAGGCTTCGTCTTCTAGTCTGCTTACTTCAAAGAGTGCCCTCTGGTGGCGTATAAGTAAGACTTTGACTTTGAATGTTGAATTATCATCTTAAAAAGAATGCAGATTGGCACTCCACCTATATCATAGAACAATACTGCTCTCCTGAAGGACTTTTTTTCAACTTGCTCTGTTGCCTGTTTTGCAGCATATTTTCAACTATATCTGTATGTGGGAAATTACCTTGAATAATATACTTGCATTTCTACAAAGAGTTGAATAGTTTATACTGCGGCTATCAAACTATCAACTTTGCTAAAGTGGTGGCCCAACAGCATACCCAGAAAGGATCCACTAATAAAAATTCCACTGCTTTTGCTGTCCCCCCAGAACTCCCTTCTGCCATTCCAATCATCTAATGACCTGAGCATGGAGACTATTTTGATGGAGCTAAAGGTTCTCAAAACCTTTTATGGAAGTGACTAATAATAAACTCCAGCAACTCGTTGATAGATGGTCCATGTTTGAATACAGAATCAGTGAAGTGGAGCAAAGGATCGATGGGGCAGAGAATGCATCCCAGTGTGTTGCTCTTTTGGAAAAATCAGTAAAATACCTTCAGAAGCATAATAAAGACTGGAAAATAGAGGTTGTAGAAGTAACCTTTGCATAATTGGTATGCCAGAGAACTGTGAGGGTGATGACCCTGTTTTGTTTCAGAAAAAAACAGTACCAAATATCATTGAACTCAAGCCTTCAAGAGTGTTTAATATTCAAAGAGCTCATCAAATTGGTATTAAGGAAGTCGCAAATCAAAAAAATCTGTCCTTTCTACACTGATTTTCATTTGCTGTAATACACACAACTGCAAATAATCATTAACAAGGCAAAGGCACTTGGCCAACCCTGAGAAATGGTCACAGAATCTTTATTTCAAAAAAGATGTTACAAATAAAACTGTGCAACAAAGAAAATCATTTTGAACATACCACACAGCACTGAAAAAACATAATACAAGGTATGGGCTCATCCATCCAGGTACCGGTTACTATAAAAGGTAATATCTCTGTCTTTGATGATCCAGCGGACTTCAAATAATTCATGAGATTGTAAAAAATTGACAACATGGATACTTTGCTTCCTGATTCTTGTCAACTGTCCTTTGCATCCAAGGTGGCTATATGACTGTACATTACTTCATATTCACTTTCTTGTATCGGTAGTACATGTCCAAGAATTACAGTATAGGGAATGGATGAGCATGGTGTCTACTTCTTTTTTGGGTGTTTTCCTGTTAGGTGCTACTACACCCTATGATTTTTTCTGCATTCTTGTCAACTTCCTTTTTGGATGAGATCCATGTTGGTTTTTGTAGTAGTGATGTTCTGCAGTATTGTTTGTCCATGTTCATTCCTTATGTGTTTTTCGCTGTGTTTGTTTAGTCATATGAGGATAAGCTCTCTCTTTGATACAGTATTACGTCATCGGATGCTAGGTGACCATTTTATGTTTCCTCTACGTATTGGCTGCATATCAGTACATTTTCCAAAAAAGGGCAAACAAACGTGCCACTGATTCTAGTTAATGGCTTTTAAATGCATTTTAAATGCATTTACCTCATAAATCAAGGTACTAAAAGCAAAAGGAACTAAAGTACATTGAGAAATGTAATCCTTCACTGGCATGTATTCCAGCAACTTATATTTCAGTACAAGAATCGTTGAATTTGAAAACACTTTGGTTGGGTGAGGTTATTCCATGTCATGCTGAAGAAAAAAGTAATGGTGTTGCAATCCTTATTAATAAGGGGCTCTGTTAAAACCTTTTACATCAAGATGCTGATGACAGGGACACATGGTAATTAGTTAAATTACAAATTCATAAGCATTTGTATCAATTTTGAAGATTATGGCCCAGCGGTTCCTAGGTTTGGGGTTAGTATTAAAAAATATATTTTTCAATCCAATCTTCCAAATTTCATAGTATGTGGTGACTTCATTGAAATTATGGATCCTTTTTATGGAAACTAAGGTCAGAATCAGTCTTCAAAAGCTGCAAAACATAATAACTCCTTAGATTTATTTTGGAAATTAGTGTATGGGACTCGTGGCGGATTGGTCATCTTACTGAGTTTGACTTTCCTTTCCACTCCATTCTTCACAATACATTTTCCTGTATTGATTATATTTGTATGTCCTCATCTCTATCAGGAAGTGTTATAGATTCTAAGTTAGAAATCACTGTTATTTCAGACCTTGTGCCAGTTGTTGCTACTTTTGACCTTACAGATAGACATGTTTTCTCCAATAGATGGATATTCAATAATTTCCAGCTAAAAGATAGGACATTTGAATCAGCTTTCTTACCTTTCATAAAAGGTTCTTTGAAATTAATATTAATGAATAGACATCCCCAGTCCTCTGCGTATACCCTTCTAACTCCTTTTCCTAAAGTGGGCAAGGATTTGCAGGATCCCAAAAATTACAGACTCATAGGGCCTCATTACACGGAAGGTGGTAAGGGTTAACGGTCACCGGTAAGGGTAACTTTCTGGCTCAGTCTTTCCCCCTGTTCAGTTTGTTGTGTGATGGTGTATGCCGTCCCATGTACTCCATGTATTATGGAAACTCTTAGGCATTTAGCTCTTGATTTATTTGCATCAACTCTGATTTTATTATTTCCTTATCTCATGCATGTTTATGTCATATAAGCATTTTTTGTTTGGGCTCTGTTTTTAAAAGCTACCTTTTGCATATTGCTTGTAGTTGGGGTTAACTAGACGATCTGTTGATGCATTTGTGACTGTTGCTATAATTACAATTGTATGCATTAACTAGTAGACGAATTTCTTTGTGTTTGAATTGAAAAATTCTATTAAAAGTTAGTAAACAAGAAAATGCAGTTGTTCCGTTTTGGTTATTGAACTTAAATCATACATTTTGTGCGCTATATTTGTGAATAAGCTTCTTTTTTTGTTGGCACTGGTTGAAGAATGTGTAAGCTTGCAGACAATACATGCTCTTACCACACAGCTTCTGTAGATTAAATATTCAATATTTTTTGATTGTATACATGTAAAAGAAAAATAGTACCTCAAATACTTGCCAAAGATTCAAATAATGACTGTTTACATCAGTGAATAACAATATACGAACCATGGATTTGTTAATAGATATATATGTGAAACTCCTCACCCCTCCAAGTTGACAAATGCAGGTCAGCTAATAGAACAGTTTGTGTGGAGAGAGGCAGGACCATATCAAGACGAAGAGACACATTTGTCACGTAACAGTGACGTCTTCCGTGTCTAGTGTCTGGGAATAATGTTTTTGCTACTGAAAGTTACATAGTGTTTATTTATTCCCATCCATGTTTTTGGCTCGGGATGCATTATTAAATTGAGTCATTCATTGAAGCAGCTGTATCCTCTTAGACCTAAACAAGAGCAGCTTACTTACTGCCAAGACACGCGTAAGTGACGACAATTCAGTGTAATGTATTGGTTCCATTCTGAAACAAAAGCACGCAGAATAGTAACATCCTGCAGCCACACAGGAGGACCGAACTACCAGTGGCAATGCTTCCTACCAAGCCCCATTGCATGTACAATTGGTAGGCATACGCCTAAGCTTTGATGGGCTTTGTTCTCTCGCACCCATGTTGATGGAGAACTGGTGTCAGCACTAGACCCACGTAGGCACAGGGCTCACGTTGCAAGTGCCATGATCTGTAATGTTGACAGTATATTTCTAGGCACATTAATTCGAGTGTAATATAAAAGTGGGAAAGAAACTCGAATGCTTTGCATGAACATTTCTATTTCTGGCACCAGAATGCACACATGTGTCTGAAAGCCCCATTTATTTTGCACATTCCTCTGTGTCTGAACTGCAACAGGGCAGGCCAAGCACAGAAGAAATGGGTGGAATGGCATGCATCCGAGAGCATAGTGCTTTGTGAATAATAGAAGCCCTCTCAAATGTGATTTAGTCACTCGAGCGCACCCAAGCTAAATGTATCCCACCTTTTCATTCATTTCATTGGCCTGAATCACAGCATTAATAAGGTTTACAAAATATCATGAGTTTCTATACTTTTGCAGAAATCCCAGTGGCACTAGAAATATAATGGTAATGTGAATTGCACTGATAAAGCACCCTTTTACCAGATTTGTTGGCCTCTATGCACCTGACTCTGTAAGAAAACAGGGGCTGGGGGTTGTTAGTGGTACAGTGGAGAAGTCAGATGTGAAACCTGAGTGCAGATCAGAAGGACCCGGGTCCTGAGTGCTGATCTGCTTTCTATTGGTTTGAGCAAAAACACTTGGGAGTATTTCATCCAAAGAGGAGAGCCCAAGATCAGACAGACTACAGCGCTTTGAGTCTAGCTACTGTTGTGTGGGGAGCAGGGCTCAAGTGGAGGGACCACGCAGGCGGATACCGTCCCCCTTTGTGTTTAAGAGAAAAAAAATCAAAAATAAATAACAACAGGCTGCAGTGCCAAGGCTAGGTTTCGAACCCTGGCCTCACGCCTCTGAAACAAAACACTTAACCACAAGGCGACGGCTATTTGTAGAGCTGCAAATGTCTCATATTGACATGTCTCTATATGGACATGTTTGGGTACTGGTTCTCAGATTTAAAATGTGTGTGCATTTTATAACTAAGCAGCAAGGCAGTATGAACATCTGTTCGCTTGGCAAATGTTTTGTTGTCATGGCTGATGCTTTTTTGTCATGTGTGGTTTTTTTCAGTCGTGAAAGACAAGCCTGAATTAAATTTGCCTAGTTCAAGTTGATGGCAGGTGAGTTCCCAATGCTTGCCAAAGTCCCCACACTTTTTTTTATTGTTATGACTATAGCCCTGGTGTGGAGTATGCTAGGGCTATAGAGGAGAGTTGTGTCATAGTTCGATCAAGTGTAGCTGTGCCAACAGCCAGGCCTGTTCAGGCCATGTATGAGAGATGTGTTTGTCTACTGTAAGGTGGAATGATATCTTAGAGGAGTTAGAGTTAGTTGGGGGGTTGTTTGGGACTTACACGTCAAATCAACCTGGTGTCCTTCCTGCCTTCCTACCACTTGCCTCTTGCAGACAGATCCCATTTCCCTCTCTCACATTGACACTGCCAATCCATGTCTCACTCTCGCAATCTGCTCTCTCCCTCTCTCTCTTACTTTCCCTCTCACTCACTTTCTTTCACTCGCTCTATGTCTCTCTCTTCATCTCACTCTGTCTTTCTCTTTATAATCACCACATTGTTGCCATTTGCAACAAAGATATGTGAATTTGCAGAAGAACAAATGGGCATTGTGTATTTCCCGGATACTGCACTCATTACTGCAAGTTACATGTTAAAGGTTTTTAGGAGGTAAAAACATTTGGATCAGATAGAAGTCTGCTTGAAATGTAAAGACCTGGCCAGCAATGTCGACTTCTTTGGTATGTTGGTTGGCATGCTAAGAGTTACCTATAATGTCACTGTAAGTGGCTCAGGTAAAGTGGCAAGCTTGGACTTTTACCATCAGGGCAATACCTATCAGCCGAAAATAAATGCCTTTGTCAGGCATTGAGCAGGAGATTGGGCCTTAATCCTTAGTCATTTCATTCAGTGGCGGACCTCGTTGCCTCCAATAAGTCTCAGACTCCTCTCAAGTAGCAAACACAGAAGCAGGCCAAAATGAAATACCTCGCAATCCCACTATTCACCACTCACCTGTTGCCGAGGCAGCCCCATAAACTTGGTTTCAGAATGATGCTCTTACCCTTCAGAGGGGTTTTGCAATGAAATCAGGGGAAAGAAACATAAAGGTGGAATGTGGATTCCTCAGAGCATCCCTGGAAGCTGGGTGCACCGTCCAATGGCGGAAATGGGGTGCAGCAGCTGAAGTAAGAAGTATAGAAGTGTGCTGGCAGTGAAAGAAAGGGCATTTGGATGTGAAGGTATAATGACCAGTCCATTACCACTGTAATATAGAATGTGTACCTGCCTCCCTTGCTAGCTATCTGTCCTGAAGCTCCTTAGAAAGCGTATGCAACAACTAAATACTAAAACGAGGGTTCATTGCTTTTTTAAGGGTTGGCCTTCCAGGTATAGGGATGGCCTGGCCAATGATAATCATATGCTCAAGGTCTAGGCTGTCCCCAAAGGGGATCTCCTGAAGCCGGGAAGGTACAAACTCACCCATTAGCAGCTATATAAAATACAAAAGGGAGTGGAACGGGGAAAGTGAATGGGTTTCTGAAAGAAGATGGGGTTGATTTGGCACTCACAGGAGCAAAGCCCTCTTTAAAGTAGTAAAGCTTTGATCAAAACCCTCAACCGACCAATATGTACCAGCATGTCAGGGAAAATGCATTGGAATCATCAACGTATTGAAAAAAATCGTCAAAATCTGACAGCTCATCGAAAAAAACAGCATTAGCTCCCCCCAAACTTCCTCCTCACCGTTCCCCAGCATGCACACTACCTCTCTGAAACACATTTTCTCCACTCTCTCCCCAGCACCTCCTAAAAATAATTACCTCCATCAAACCTACTTTCTGCTCTGCTAATATATTCCTGGGCTCCATCATGAAGTGCACTCTGGTTATGCACTCATCAGCATCAGTAATGCCTCCCTCACAGAAATGTAATTCACAGATGCTCTCAAGACTGGTCTCATGCAACTTCTTTTGAAAAAAAAAAAAGAAAAAACAGGTCCGTACAACCTGGACAACTACTGGCTCATTACAAACCTCCTGTGCATGGGAAAAATATTTCTAAAAGTAGTTGCTGCACAAACTACCTGCCAGAATCGAACCCACCCAACATTCAGGTGGTGGATGATGCCCTTCAAATAATTGATAAGGGTGTCTTATGCCTCCTCATCCTCCTTGACCTCTTGGATGCATTCAACACTATTGACCATCGCATCCGCCTCTCCCTCCTCACTGAATGGATTAATTTCTCTGGAACTGTCTTTTATGGAAATACGTCCTGTTTCTCTGGCAGACGCCAGGCCATCCAGATGACCACGTTGCAGTCTAACCAACTCCGAGTCTCCTGTGGATTCCCTCAAGGCTCAATCCCCTCACTTACTTGCTCTGCCAGGATTTGTAGAGAAACATCTTATCATCTAATGAGCTTGGTGGAATTAAGATCCTCTATGGGTCCCGCTTTGTCCACTCTTAAGGGATGGGTGTAGTGTGTGCATGAATGCATCCTTTGTGTTTGCACTTACAGCACAGTCAGGATCTAAGCATATGCCCCAGTCTGGTTTTCACAAGGGGTCGGGAAATAATATTGGACAGTGGCTGGAGGATCTACTACACAGGGAGTCCCGTCAAAGTTTCGAAAAAATAGTTTCGAAATACAATAATTTCGAAACAAAAGCACCAGATTTTTTTTTTTCGATAAATGTAATTTTGCTTTTGGGTTTGATATAGTAAAAATAGTGTTTTTTCCCCAAAAAACAGGAGTTCAGAGGGGACCCCCCAAAAAAAACGAAAAAAAAAACGTGCCTTCAAAAAAAAAGAATTCCGATGCTTTTGAGTCGAAACTGTTGTATTTCGACACTATGACTGTCGAAACTTTGACTATAAACCCTACACAGACCTGCTACCTGAACTGGTTGTTACCAAAGGAATTAAACATGGACATGGGTCATCAAAGCTGAACAATATTGTGTCCATTATGTTGTCATGCAGGGTATTTGTAGCATAGCAGCCCAGTATCTATTTCTCCATTTTGCGATGGTGACAATAATGATCTGCATGTGGGTTTCACTTTTATAGTGGCACATATTTGCTAAAATAAATTGAATGGTATGTCCCAGAGAAATGCAAAGTGATTAAGAAGTTTGGTTTAACTTATTTCCATCAATCACAGTTTTCTCACACTCCATAGAAGAGTGGTGTGTTGCATGTTTGGGGGGTTAGTCATTTGTATGTAACAAAAAAGAAAGCCAGGGACTCACATTTCCTAGCAAACACACACCCACTCAGAAAAATAATCACAGATGGACACTCTGCGACACAGGCACTGACTTGCAGATCTGATACACTGGGCCACATTACAAGTGTGCTAGTCTGGAAATGATGGTGTCGGTAAGCCTACCAGCACCATTGTTTTCGGACCGGCACACTCCAGGTTTGCCAGCCGAAGCCGCTGTACCCGGCAGGGCAGACCCTACCGGACACAGCGGCCACGGTAGGCAAGCCTTCAAGGAAGCACCGGCACTGTTAGCAATGGTGCCAGTGCTTCCGTGGTCCCCATTCCATGCAGTCCTATGGGACTCCATGGGAACGGGGATTAATAGAATTACCGACGCCTGACTTCGTGGCCACCAGGGTTGCAATACCCCAGTGTTACCAGGAAGTCAGGCACCAGAAATTCTTTACAGGTCCAGTGGCAACCCACCGGTATTACCGGCAGGGTTACTATCGGACCCATAATGAGGCCCACTGACAAGAACATAGAGATGCACTCACAGAGTCAATGTTAAGGAACATACACAGACAGACATGCACAAATAGGCAATCATACAAACCTAAAGAAAAGCACTTGTTGAAAGAAATCATGGACAATCATACAGACATTAAAACATGTTTACCAGCTCTCACAATCATGCACTAAAAGAACACAGTCCATGGCAGAAAGGAATAAACTAACAATGAGGGACAGATAGTGATTTACTGAAGGCAGATATTGCTAACATTGAAACAGCAACATAGTGCACACATTTAGCAACACTAACAGCAATACGTAGGCACTTACAAAGACATTCAAAGATAGACAAATACACACACAAAGTGATAACTTGCCAGAAACTTGTAACTTAAAGAATCTATTGCTGTTAATATGGCCCTTGAATTCACATTTGGCCTCTCCAAAGACATAATAATAATAATAATAATAATAATAATAATAATAATAATAATAATAATAATAATAATAATAATATTACAGTATACAGTGCTTCTGCCATATTCCTCCTACTTCAATGCACTGCGATTATGGGGGTAATTCATAGAATTTAGCGCACAAGTGGCGCACGCGGCTGGCGCACAGTGTGCGCGTGCAAATCTCTGCGCCAGCCGTGTGCGCTAAAATCCATTTCCGTGCACAGCGTATTCATGGATTTTAGTTACCAAAACCAGCCATGGTTCACAGTGGTGCAGCCACCCTGCACAGCGCCAGTTACACCCCCAAGAACGCCCCTCGCGCAGGGAAAAGCCATCAAAATCCCCAATCCAGCGCAATGGGCTGCACTAACCTTGTACCAGCACGGCAAGCGGGGAATGTGTATTACTGGGGTTCGCGGAAAGTTTCACACGCGATAGGCCCTGTGCGAGCGGGGTACGTGTATTTCTGGGGTTCGCGGGAAGTTTCACACGTGATTTCAGCAGGGTACGTGTATTTCGGGGGTGCACAGGAAGTTTCACACGCGAAAGGGCCTGTGCGAGTGGTGTACATGTATTACTGGTGTTCGTGGGAAGTCTCACACGCGATTTCAGCAGGGTACGTGTATTTAGGGGGTGCGCGGGGAGTCCTACACGTGAATTGGCAATGTGGGTCCTCCCAGGTGTTCCCTCTACACCCTTCACGGCCCCTGCAGGCAGCCCACACCACAGGGGACTACCATGCACCCCTGGTCATGTGCCGCAAGCAGCCCATCCACCATGGGCATGCCCCCCAGCCAAGCCACATGTCAGCTTGCACTACTGATCACCAACACATGTCCCCCTGCACCCCCACCCCCCAGCAGTGCAAGGCACCTGCCAGCAGTCCCCCACTCATGTCCCCCTGCACCCCACCCCCAGCAGTGCAGGGCACCTACCAGCACGCCTCCACTCATGTCCCCCTGCACTCCCACCCCCCAGCAGTACAGGGCACCTGCCAGCAGGCCCCCACTCATGTCCCCCTGCACCCCCACACCCCAGCAGTGCAGGGCACCTGCCAGCAGGCCCCCACTCATGTCCCCTTGCACCCCCACCCCCAGCAGTGCAGGGCACCTGCCAGAAGCCCCTCACTCATGTTCCCCTGCACCACCAGCCCCCAGCAGTGCAGGGCACCTGCCAGTAGGCCCCCACTCATGTCCCCCTGCACCCCTACCCCCCAGCAGTGCAGGGCACCTGCCAGCAGGCCCCCTCTCATGTCCCCTTGCACCCCCACCCCCCAGCAGTGCAGGGCACCTGCCAGCAGGCCCGCACTCATGTCCCCCTGCACCCCCACCCCCAGCAGTGCAGGGCACCTGCCAGCAGGCCCCCACACATGTCCCCTTGCACCCCCACCCCCCAGCAGTGCAGGGCACCTGCCAGCAGGCCCCCACTCATGTCCCCCTGCACCCCCACTCTCCAGCAGTGCAGGGCACCTGCCAGCAGGCCCCCACTCATGTCCCCTTGCACCCCCCCCCAGCAGTGCAGGGCACCTGCCAGCAGGCCCCCAGTCATGTCCCACTCATGTCCCCCTGCACCCCCACCCCCCAGCAGTGCAGGGCACCTGCCAGCAGGACCCCACTCATGTCCCCCTGCACCCCCATGCCCCAGCAGTGCAGGGCACCTGCCAGCAGGCCCCCACTCATGTCCCCTTGCACCCCCAACCCCCAGCAGTGCAGGGCACCTGCCAGCAGGCCCCCACTCATTTCCCCCTCATGAGCCCCCTGCACCCCCACCCCCAGCAGTGCAGGGCACCTGCCAGTAGGCCCCCACTCATGTCCCCCTGCACCCCCATCACCCAGCAGTGCAGGGCACCTGCCAGCAGGCCCCCACGTATGTCCCCTTGAACCCCCACCCCCCAGAAGTGCAGAGCGCCTGCCAGCAGGCCCCCATTCATGTCCCCCTGCACCCCCACCCCCCAGCAGTGCAGGGCACCTGCCAGCAGGCCCCCACTCATGTCCCCTTGCACTCCCACCCCCCAGCAGTGCAGGGCATCTGCCAGCAGGCCCCCACCCATGTCCCCCTGCACCCCCAGCAGTGCAGGGCACCTGCCAGCAGGCCCCCACTCATGTCCCCTTGCACCCCCACCCCCAGCAGTGCAGGGCACCTGCCAGAAGCCCCCCACTCATGTTCCCCTGCACCACCACCCCCCAGCAGTGCAGGGCACCTGCCAGCAGGCCCCCACTCATGTCCCCCTGCACCCCCACCCCCCAGCAGTGCAGGGCACCTGCCAGCAGGCCCCCACTCATGTCACGCTGCACCCCCACCCCCCAGCAGTGCAGGGCACCTGCCAGCAGGCCCCCACTCATGTCCCCTTGCACTCCCACCCCCCAGCAGTGCAGGGCATCTGCCAGCAGGCCCCCACCCATGTCCCCCTGCACCCCCACCCCCAGCAGTGCAGGGCACCTGCCAGCAGGCCCCCACTCATGTCCCCTTGCACCCCCACCCCCAGCAGTGCAGGGCACCTGCCAGAAGCCCCCCACTCATGTTCCCCTGCACCACCACCCCCCAGCAGTGCAGGGCACCTGCCAGCAGGCCCCCACTCATGTCCCCCTGCACCCCCACCCCCCAGCAGTGCAGGGCACCTGCCAGCAGGCCCCCTCTCATGTCCCCTTGCACCCCCACCCCACAGCAGTGCAGGGCACCTGCCAGCATGCCCCCACTCATGTCCCCCTGCACCCCCACCCCCCAGCAGGGCAGGGCACCTGCCAGCAGGCCCCCACACATGTCCCCTTGCACCGCCCCACTCATGTCCCCTTGCACCCCCACCCTCCAGCAGTGCAGGGCACCTGCCAGCAGGCCCCCACTCATGTCCCCTTGCACCCCCACCCTCCAGCAGTGCAGGGCACCTGCCAGCAGGCCCCCACTCATGTCCCACTCATGTCCCCCGTACCCCCACCCCCCAGCAGTGCAGGGCACCTGCCAGCAGGACCCCACTCATGTCCCCCTGCACCCCCATGCCCCAGCAGTGCAGGGCACCTGCCAGCAGGCCCCCACTCATGTCCCCTTGCATCCCCAACCCCCAGCAGTACAGGGCACCTGCCAGCAGGCCCCCACTCATTTCCCCCTCATGTCCCCTTGCACCCCCACCCCCAGCAGTGCAGGGCACCTGCCAGCAGGCCCCCAATCATGTCCCCCTGCACCCCCATCACCCAGCAGTGCAGGGCACCTGCCAGCAGGCCCCCACACATGTCCCCTTGAACCCCCACCCCCCAGAAGTGCAGAGCACCTGCCAGCAGGCCCCCACTCATGTCCCACTCATGTCCCCCTGCACCCCCACCCCCCAGCAGTGCAGGGCACCTGCCAGCAGGCCCCCACTCATGTCACCCTGCACCCCCACCCCTCAGCAGTGCAGGGCACCTGCCAGCAGGCCCCCACTCATGTCACCCTGCACCACCACCCCCAGCAGTGCAGGGCACCTGCCAGCAGGCCCCCACTCATGTCCCCTTGCACCCCCACCCCCAGCAGTGCAGGGCACCTGCCAGAAGCCCCCCATTCATGTTCCCCTGCACCACCACCCCCCAACAGTGCAGGGCACCTGCCAGCAGGCCCCCACTCATGTCCCCCTGCACCCCCACCCCCCAGCAGTGCAGGGCACCTGCCAGCAGGCCCCCTCTCATGTCCCCTTGCACCCCCACCCCCCAGCAGTGCAGGGCACCTGCCAGCAGGCCCCCACTCATGTCCCCCTGCGCCCCCACCCCCCAGCAGTGCAGGGCACCTGCCAGCAGGCCCCCACACATGTTCCCTTGCACCACCCCACTCATGTCCCCTTGCACCCCCACCCTCCAGCAGTGCAGGGCACCTGCCAGCAGGCCCCCACTCATGTACCCTTGCACCCCCACCCTCCAGCAGTGCAGGGCACCTGCCAGCAGGCCCCCACTCATGTCCCACTCATGTCCCCCGCACCCCCACCCCCCAGCAGTGCAGGGCACCTGCCAGCAGGACCCCACTCATGTCCCCCTGCACCCCCATGCCCCAACAGTGCAGGGCACCTGCCAGCAGGCCCCCACTCATGTCCCCTTGCACCCCCAACCCCCAGCAGTGCAGGGCACCTGCCAGCAGGCCCCCACTCATTTCCCCCTCATGTCCCCCTGCACCCCCACCCCCAGCAGTGCAGGGCACCTGCCAGCAGGCCCCCAATCATGTCCCCCTGCACCCCCATCACCCAGCAGTGCAGGGCACCTGCCAGCAGGCCCCCACACATGTCCCCTTGAACCCCCACCCCCCAGAAGTGCAGAGCACCTGCCAGCAGGCCCCCACTCATGTCCCACTCATGTCCCCCTGCACCCCCACCCCCCAGCAGTGCAGGGCACCTGCCAGCAGGCCCCCACTCATGTCACCCTGCACTCCCACCCCTCAGCAGTGCAGGGCACCTGCCAGCAGGCCCCCACTCATGTCCCGCTGCACCCCCACCCCCCAGCAGTGCAGGGCACCTGCCAGCAGGCCCCCACTCATGTCCCCTTGCACCCCCACCCCCCAGCAGTGCAGGGCATCTGCCAGCAGGCCCCCACTCATGTCCCCCTGCACCCCCACCCCTCAGCAGTGCAGGGCATCTGCCAGCAGGCCCCCACTCATGTCCCCCTTCACCCCTACCCCCCCAGCAGTGCAGGGCACCTGCCAGCAGGCCCCCACTCATGTCCCACTCATGTCCCCCTGCACCCCCACCCCCCAGCAGTGCAGAGCACCTGCCAGCAGGCCCCCACTCATGTCCCCCTGCACCCCCACCCCCCAGCAGTGCAGGGCACCTGCCAGCAGGCCCCCACTCATGTCCCCTTGCACCCCCACCCCCCAGCAGTGTAGGGCACCTGCCAGCAGGCCCTCACTCATGTCCCACTCATGTCCCCCTGCACCCCCACCCCCAGCAGTGCAGGGCACCTGCCAGCAGGCCCCCACTCATGTCCCCCTGCACCCCCACCCCCAGCAGTGCAGGGTACCTGCCAGCAGGCCCCCACTCATGTCCCCTTGCACCCCCACATCCCAGCAGTGCAGGTACCTGCCAGCAGGCCCCCACTCATGTCCCACTCATGTCCCACTGCACCCCCCACCCCATAGCAGTACAGGGAACCTGCCAGCAGGCCCCCACTCATGTCCCACTCATGTCCCCCTGCACCCCCACCCCCCAGCAGTGTTGGGTACCTGCCAGTAGGCCCCCACTCATGTCTCCCTGCACCCCCACCCCCCAGCAGTACAGGGCAACTGCCAGCAGGCCCCCACTCATGTCCCCTTGCACCCCCACCCCCCAGCAGTGCAGGGCACCTGCCAGCAGGCCCCCCCTCATGTCCCCCTGCACCCCCACCCCCCAGCAGTGCAGGGCACCTGCCAGCAGGCCCCCACTCATGTCCCCTTGCACCCCCACCCCCCAGCAGTGCAGGGCACGTGCCAGCAGGCCCCCACTCATGTCCCACTCATGTCCCCCTGCACCCCTACCCCCCAGCAGTGCAGCGCACCTGCCAGCAGGCCCCCACTCATGTCCCCCTGCACCCCCACCCTCCAGCAGTGCAGGGCACCTGCCAGCAGGCCCCCACTAATGTCCCTTTGCACCCCCCCCCGCAGTGCAGGACACCTGTCAGCAGGCCCCCACTCATGTCCCACTCATGTCCCCCTGCACCCCCACCCCCCAGCAGTGCAGGGCACCTGCCAGCAGGACCCCACTCATGTCCCCCTGCACCCCCATGCCCCAGCAGTGCAGGGCACCTGCCAGCAGGCCCCCACTCATGTCCCCTTGCACCCCCAACCCCAGCAGTGCAGGGCACCTGCCAGCAGGCCCCCACTCATTTCGCCCTTATGTCCCCCTGCACCCCCACCCCCAGCAGTGCAGGGCACCTGCCAGCAGGCCCCCACTCATGTCCCCCTGCACCCCCATCACCCAGCAGTGCAGGGCACCTGCCAGCAGGCCCCCACACATGTCCCCTTGAACCCGCACCCCCCAGAAGTGCAGAGCACCTGCCAGCAGGCCCCCACTCATGTCCCACTCATGTCCCCCTGCACCCCCACCCCCCAGCAGTGCAGGGCACCTGCCAGCAGGCCCCCACTCATGTCCCGCTGCACCCCCACCCCCCAGCAGTGCAAGGCACCTGTCAGCAGGCCCCCACTCATGTCCCCTTGCATCCCCACCCCCCAGCAGTGCAGGGCATCTGCCAGCAGGCCCCCACTCATGTCCCCCTGCACCCCCACCCCTCAGCAGTGCAGGGCATCTGCCAGCAGGCCCCCACTCATGTCCCCCTTCACCCCTACCCCCCCACCAGTGCAGGGCACCTGCCAGCAGGCCCCCACTCATGTCCCACTCATGTCCCCCTGCACCCCCACCCCCCAGCAGTGCAGGGCACCTGCCAGCAGGCCCCCACTCATTTCCCCCTGCACCCCCACCCCCCAGCAGTGCAGGGCACCTGCCAGCAGGCCCCCATTCATGTCCCCTTGCACCCCCACCCCCCAGCAGTGTAGGGCACCTGCCAGCATGCCCTCACTCATGTCCCACTCATGTCCCCCTGCACCCCCACCCCCAGCAGTGCAGGGCACCTGCCAGCAGGCCCCCACTCATGTCCCCCTGCACCCCCACCCCCAGCAGTGCAGGGTACCTGCCAGCAGGCCCCCACTCATGTCCCCTTGCACCCCCACATCCCAGCAGGGCAGGTACCTGCCAGCAGGCCCCCACTCATGTCCCACTCATGTCCCACTGCACCCCCACCACCTAGCAGTGCAGGGCACCTGCCAGCAGGCCAACACTCATGTCCCCCTGCACCCCCCACCCCGTAGCAGTACAGGGAACCTGCCAGCAGGCCCCCACTCATGTCCCACTCATGTCCCCCTGCACCCCCACCCCCCAGCAGTGTAGGGTACCTGCCAGTAGGCCCCCACTCATGTCTCCCTGCACCCACACCCCCCAGCAGTACAGGGCACCTGCCAGCAGGCCCCCACTCATGTCCCCTTGCACCCCCACCCCCCAGCAGTGCAGGGCACCTGCCAGCAGGCCCCCACTCATGTCCCCCTGCACCCCCACCCCCAGCAGTGCAGGGCACCTGCCAGCAGGCCCCCACTCATGTCCCCTTGCACCCCCACCGCCCAGCAGTGCAGGGCACCTGCCAGCAGGCCCCCACTCATGTCCCACTCATGTCCCCCTGCACCCCTACCCCCCAGTAGTGCAGGGCACCTGCCAGCAGGCCCCCACTCATATCCCCTGCACCCCCACCCCCCAGCAGTGCAGGGCACCTGCCAGCAGGCCCCCACTCATGTCCCCTTGCACCCCCACCCCCCAGCAGTGCAGGGCACCTGCCAGCAGGCCCCCACTCATGTCCCCTTGCACCCCCATCCCCCAGCAGTGCAGGGCACCTGCCAGCAGGCCCCCACTCATGTCCCCCTGCACCCCCACCCCCCAGCAGTGCAGGGCACCTGCCAGCAGGCCCCCACTCATGTCCCCTTGCACCCCCACCCCCCAGCAGTGCAGGGCACCTGCCAGCAGGCCCCCACTCATGTCCCCTTGCACCCCCATCCCCCAGCAGTGCAGGGCACCTGCCAGCAGGCCCCCAGTCATGTCCCACTCATGTCCCCCTGCACCCCCACCCCCCAGCAGTGCAGGGCACCTGCTAGGAGGCCCCCACTCATGTCCCCCTGCACCCCCACCCCCCAGCAGTGCAGGGCACCTGCCAGCAGGCCCCCACTCTTGTCCCACTCATGTCCCCCTGCACCCCCACCCCCCAGCAGTGCAGGGCACCTGCCAGCAGGCCCCCACTCATGTTCCCCTGCACCCCCACCCCCAGAGTGCAGGGCACCTGCCAGCAGGCCCCCACTCATGTCCCCTTGCATCCCTAGCCCCCAGCAGTGCAGGGCACCTGCCAGCAGGCCCCCACTCATGTCCCCTTGCACCCCCACCCCCCAGCAGTGCAGGGCATCTGCCAGCAGGCCCCCACTCATGTCCCCCTGCACCCCCACCCCTCAGAAGTGCAGGGCATCTGCCAGCAGGCCCCCACTCATGTCCCCCTTCACCGCTACCCCCCCAGCAGTGCAGGGCACCTGCCAGCAGGCCCCCACTCATGTCCCCCTGCACCCCCACCCCCCAGCAGTACAGGGCACCTGCCAGCAGTCCCCCACTCATGTCCCCCTGCACCCCCACCCCCCAGCAGTGCAGGGCACCTGCCAGCAGGCCCCCACTCATGTCCCCTTGCACCCCCACCCCCCAGCAGTGTAGGGCACCTGCCAGCAGGCCCTCACTCATGTCCCACTCATGTCCCCCTGCACCCCACCCCCAGCAGTGCAGGGCACCTGCCAGCAGGCCCCCACTCATGTCCCCCTGCACCCCCACCCCCAGCAGTGCAGGGTACCTGCCAGCAGGCCCCCACTCATGTCCCCTTGCACCCCCACATCCCAGCAGTGCAGGTACCTGCCAGCAGGCCCCCACTCATGTCCCACTCATGTCCCACTGCGCCCCCACCACCCAGCAGTGCAGGGCACCTGCCAGCAGGCCAACACTCATGTCCCCCTGCACCCCCCACCCCGTAGCAGTACAGGGAACCTGCCAGCAGGCCCCCACTCATGTCCCACTCATGTCCCCCTGCACCCCCACCCCCCAGCAGTGTAGGGTACCTGCCAGTAGGCCCCCACTCATGTCTCCCTGCACCCCCACCCCCCAGCAGTACAGGGCACCTGCCAGCAGGCCCCCACTCATGTCCCCTTGCACCCCCACCCCCCAGCAGTGCAGGGCACCTGCCAGCAGGCCCCCACTCATGTCCCACTCATGTCCCCCTGCACCCCTACCCCCCAGCAGTGCAGGGCACCTGCCAGCAGGCCCCCACTCATATCCCCTGCACCCCCACCCCCCAGCAGTGCAGGGCACCTGCCAGCAGGCCCCCACTCATGTCCCCTTGCACCCCCACCCCCCAGCAGTGCAGGGCACCTGCCAGCAGGCCCCCACTCATGTCCCACTCATGTCCCCCTGCACCCCTACCCCCCAGCAGTGCAGGGCACCTGCCAGCAGGCCCCCACTCATATCCCCTGTACCCCCAGCCCCCAGCAGTGCATGGCACCTGCCAGCAGGCCCCCACTCATGTCCCGCTGCACCCCCACCCCCAGCAGTGCAGGACACCTGCCAGCAGGCCCCCACTCATGTCCCCTTGCACCCCATCCCCCAGCAGTGCAGGGCACCTGCCAGCAGGCCCCCACTCATGTCCCACTCATGTACCCCTGCACCCCCACCCCCAGCAGTGCAGGGCACCTGCTAGTAGGCCCCCACTCATGTCCCCCTGCACCCCTACCGCCCAGCAGTGCAGGGCACCTGCCAGCAGGCCCCCACCCATATCCCCTGCACCCCCACCCCCCAGCAGTGCAGGGCACCTGCCAGCAGGCCCCCACTCATGTCCCCTTGCACCCCCACCCCCCAGCAGTGCAGGGCACCTGCCAGCAGGCCCCCACTCATGTCCCACTCATGTCCCCCTGCACCCCTACCCCCAGCAGTGCAGGGCACCTGCCAGCAGGCCCCCACTCATATCCCCTGTACCCCCAACCCCCAGCAGTGCAGGGCACCTGCCAGCAGGCCCCCACTTATGTCCCGCTGTACCCCCACCCCCAGCAGTGCAGGACACCTGCCAGCAGGTCCCCACTCATGTCCCCTTGCACCCCCATCCCCCAGCAGTGCAGGGCACCTGCCAGCAGGCCCCCACTCATGTCCCACTCATGTCCCCCTGCACCCCCACCCCCCAGCAGTGCAGTGCACCTGCCAGCAGGCCCCCACTCTTGTCCCACTCATGTCCCCCTGCACCCCCACCCCCCAGCAGTGCAGGGCACCTGCCAGCAGGCCCCCACTCATGTTCCCCTGCACCCCCACCCCCAGAGTGCAGGGCACCTGCCAGCAGGCCCCCACTCATGTCCCCTTGCATCCCTAGCCCCCAGCAGTGCAGGGCACCTGCCAGCAGGCCCCCACTCATGTCCCCTTGCACCCCCACCCCCCAGCAGTGCAGGGCATCTGCCAGCAGGCCCCCACTCATGTCCCCCTGCACATCCACCCCTCAGAAGTGCAGGGCATCTGCCAGCAGGCCCCCACTCATGTCCCCCTTCACCACTACCCCCCCAGCAGTGCAGGGCACCTGCCAGCAGGCCCCCACTCATGTCCCCCTGCACCCCCACCCCCCAGCAGTACAGGGCACCTGCCAGCAGGCCCCCACTCATGTCCCCCTGCACCCCCCACCCCCCAGCAGTGCAGGGCACCTGCCAGCAGGCCCCCACTCATGTCCCCTTGCACCCCCACCCCCCAGCAGTGTAGGGCACCTACCAGCAGGCCCTCACTCATGTCCCACTCATGTCCCCCTGCACCCCCACCCCCAGCAGTGCAGGGCACCTGCCAGCAGGCCCCCACTCATGTCCCCCTGCACCCCCACCCCCAGCAGTGCAGGGTACCTGCCAGCAGGCCCCCACTCATGTCCCCTTGCACCCCCACATCCCAGCAGTGCAGGTACCTGCCAGCAGGCCCCCACTCATGTCCCACTCATGTCCCACTGCACCCCCACCACCCAGCAGTGCAGGGCACCTGCCAGCAGGCCAACACTCATGTCCCCCTGCACCCCCCACCCCGTAGCAGTACAGGGAACCTGCCAGCAGGCCCCCACTCATGTCCCACTCATGTCCCCCTGCACCCCCACCCCCCAGCAGTGTAGGGTACCTGCCAGTAGGCCCCCACTCATGTCTCGCTGCACCCCCACCCCCCAGCAGTACAGGGCACCTGCCAGCAGGCCCCCACTCATGTCCCCTTGCACCCCCACCCCCCAGCAGTGCAGGGCACCTGCCAGCAGGCCCCCACTCATGTCCCACTCATGTCCCCCTGCACCCCTACCCCCCAGCAGTGCAGGGCACCTGCCAGCAGGCCCCCACTCATATCCCCTGCACCCCCACCCCCCAGCAGTGCAGGGCACCTGCCAGCAGGCCCCCACTCATTTCCCCTTGCACCCCCACCCCCCAGCAGTGCAGGGCACCTGCCAGCAGGCCCCCACTCATGTCCCACTCATGTCCCCCTGCACCCCTACCCCCCAGCAGTGCAGGGCACCTGCCAGCAGGCCCCCACTCATATCCCCTGTACCCCCAACCCCCAGCAGTGCATGGCACCTGCCAGCAGGCCCCCACTCATGTCCCGCTGCACCCCCACCCCCAGCAGTGCAGGACACCTGCCAGCAGGCCCCCACTCATGTCCCCTTGCACCCCCATCCCCCAGCAGTGCAGGGCACCTGCCAGCAGGCCCCCACTCATGTCCCACTCATGTCCCCCTGCACCCCCACCCCCCAGCAGTGCAGGGCACCTGCTAGGAGGCCCCCACTCATGTCCCCCTGCACTCCCACCCCCCAGCAGTGCAGGGCACCTGCCAGCAGGCCCCCACTCTTGTCCCACTCATGTCCCCCTGCACCCCCACCCCCCAGCAGTGCAGGGCACCTGCTTGGAGGCCCCCACTCATGTCCCCCTGCACCCCCACCCCCCAGCAGTGCAGGGCACCTGCCAGCAGGCCCCCACTCTTGTCCCACTCATGTCCCCCTGCACCCCCACCCCCCAGCAGTGCAGGGCACCTGCCAGCAGGCCCCCACTCATGTTCCCCTGCACCCCCACCCCCAGAGTGCAGGGCACCTGCCAGCAGGCCCCCACTCATGTCCCCTTGCATCCCTAGCCCCCAGCAGTGCAGGGCACCTGCCAGCAGGCCCCCACTCATGTCCCCTTGCACCCCCACCCCCCAGCAGTGCAGGGCATCTGCCAGCAGGCCCCCACTCATGTCCCCCTGCACCCCCACCCCTTAGAAGTGCAGGGCATCTGCCAGCAGGCCCCCACTCATGTCCCCCTTCACCGCTACCCCCCCAGCAGTGCAGGGCACCTGCCAGCAGGCCCCCACTCATGTCCCCCTGCACCCCCACCCCCCAGCAGTACAGGGCACCTGCCAGCAGGCCCCCACTCATGTCCCCCTGCACCCCCACCCCCCAGCAGTGCAGGGCACCTGCCAGCAGGCCCCCACTCATGTCCCCTTGCACCCCCACCCCCCAGCAGTGTAGGGCACCTGCCAGCAGGCCCTCACTCATGTCCCACTCATGTCCCCCTGCACCCCACCCCCAGCAGTGCAGGGCACCTTCCAGCAGGCCCCCACTCATGTCCCCCTGCACCCCCACCCCCAGCAGTGCAGGGTACCTGCCAGCAGGCCCCCACTCATGTCCCCTTGCACCCCCACATCCCAGCAGTGCAGGTACCTGCCAGCAGGCCCCCACTCATGTCCCACTCATGTCCCACTGCACCCCCACCACCCAGCAGTGCAGGGCACCTGCCAGCAGGCCAACACTCATGTCCCCCTGCACCCCCCACCCCGTAGCAGTACAGGGAACCTGCCAGCAGGCCCCCACTCATGTCCCACTCATGTCCCCCTGCACCCCCACCCCCCAGCAGTGTAGGGTACCTGCCAGTAGGCCCCCACTCATGTCTCCCTGCACCCCCACCCCCCAGCAGTACAGGGCACCTGCCAGCAGGCCCCCACTCATGTCCCCTTGCACCCCCACCCCCCAGCAGTGCAGGGCACCTGCCAGCAGGCCCCCACTCATGTCCCACTCATGTCCCCCTGCACCCCTACCCCCCAGCAGTGCAGGGCACCTGCCAGCAGGCCCCCACTCATATCCCCTGCACCCCCACCCCCCAGCAGTGCAGGGCACCTGCCAGCAGGCCCCCACTCATGTCCCCTTGCACCCCCACCCCCCAGCAGTGCAGGGCACCTGCCAGCAGGCCCCCACTCATGTCCCACTCATGTCCCCCTGCACCCCTACCCCCCAGCAGTGCAGGGCACCTGCCAGCAGGCCCCCACTCATATCCCCTGTACCCCCAGCCCCCAGCAGTGCATGGCACCTGCCAGCAGGCCCCCACTCATGTCCCGCTGCACCCCCACCCCCAGCAGTGCAGGACACCTGCCAGCAGGCCCCCACTCATGTCCCCTTGCACCCCATCCCCCAGCAGTGCAGGGCACCTGCCAGCAGGCCCCCACTCATGTCCCACTCATGTCCCCCTGCACCCCCACCCCCAGCAGTGCAGGGCACCTGCTAGTAGGCCCCCACTCATGTCCCCCTGCACCCCTACCGCCCAGCAGTGCAGGGCACCTGCCAGCAGGCCCCCACCCATATCCCCTGCACCCCCACCCCCCAGCAGTGCAGGGCACCTGCCAGCAGGCCCCCACTCATGTCCCCTTGCACCCCCACCCCCCAGCAGTGCAGGGCACCTGCCAGCAGGCCCCCACTCATGTCCCACTCATGTCCCCCTGCACCCCTACCCCCAGCAGTGCAGGGCACCTGCCAGCAGGCCCCCACTCATATCCCCTGTACCCCCAACCCCCAGCAGTGCAGGGCACCTGCCAGCAGGCCCCCACTTATGTCCCGCTGCACCCCCACCCCCAGCAGTGCAGGACACCTGCCAGCAGGCCCCCACTCATGTCCCCTTGCACCCCCATCCCCCAGCAGTGCAGGGCACCTGCCAGCAGGCCCCCACTCATGTCCCACTCATGTCCCCCTGCACCCCCACCCCCCAGCAGTGCAGGGCAACTGCTAGGAGGCCCCCACTCATGTCCCCCTGCACCCCCACCCCCCAGCAGTGCAGTGCACCTGCCAGCAGGCCCCCACTCTTGTCCCACTCATGTCCCCCTGCACCCCCACCCCCCAGCAGTGCAGGGCACCTGCCAGCAGGCCCCCACTCATGTTCCCCTGCACCCCCACCCCCAGAGTGCAGGGCACCTGCCAGCAGGCCCCCACTCATGTCCCCTTGCATCCCTAGCCCCCAGCAGTGCAGGGCACCTGCCAGCAGGCCCCCACTCATGTCCCCTTGCACCCCCACCCCCCAGCAGTGCAGGGCATCTGCCAGCAGGCCCCCACTCATGTCCCCCTGCACATCCACCCCTCAGAAGTGCAGGGCATCTGCCAGCAGGCCCCCACTCATGTCCCCCTTCACCACTACCCCCCCAGCAGTGCAGGGCACCTGCCAGCAGGCCCCCACTCATGTCCCCCTGCACCCCCACCCCCCAGCAGTACAGGGCACCTGCCAGCAGGCCCCCACTCATGTCCCCCTGCACCCCCACCCCCCAGCAGTGCAGGGCACCTGCCAGCAGGCCCCCACTCATGTCCCCTTGCACCCCCACCCCCCAGCAGTGTAGGGCACCTGCCAGCAGGCCCTCACTCATGTCCCACTCATGTCCCCCTGCACCCCACCCCCAGCAGAGCAGGGCACCTTCCAGCAGGCCCCCACTCATGTCCCCCTGCACCCCCACCCCCAGCAGTGCAGGGTACCTGCCAGCAGGCCCCCACTCATGTCCCCTTGCACCCCCACATCCCAGCAGTGCAGGTACCTGCCAGCAGGCCCCCACTCATGTACCACTCATGTCCCACTGCACCCCCACCACCCAGCAGTGCAGGGCACCTGCCAGCAGGCCAACACTCATGTCCCCCTGCACCCCCCACCCCGTAGCAGTACAGGGAACCTGCCAGCAGGCCCCCACTCATGTCCCACTCATGTCCCCCTGCACCCCCACCCCCCAGCAGTGTAGGGTACCTGCCAGTAGGCCCCCACTCATGTCTCCCTGCACCCCCACCCCCCAGCAGTACAGGGCACCTGCCAGCAGGCCCCCACTCATGTCCCCTTGCACCCCCACCCCCCAGCAGTGCAGGGCACCTGCCAGCAGGCCCCCACTCATGTCCCACTCATGTCCCCCTGCACCCCTACCCCCCAGCAGTGCAGGGCACCTGCCAGCAGGCCCCCACTCATATCCCCTGCACCCCCACCCCCCAGCAGTGCAGGGCACCTGCCAGCAGGCCCCCACTCATGTCCCCTTGCACCCCCACCCCCCAGCAGTGCAGGGCACCTGCCAGCAGGCCCCCACTCATGTCCCACTCATGTCCCCCTGCACCCCTACCCCCCAGCAGTGCAGGGCACCTGCCAGCAGGCCCCCACTCATATCCCCTGTACCCCCAGCCCACAGCAGTGCATGGCACCTGCCAGCAGGCCCCCACTCATGTCCCGCTGCACCCCCACCCCCAGCAGTGCAGGACACCTGCCAGCAGGCCCCCACTCATGTCCCCTTGCACCCCATCCCCCAGCAGTGCAGGGCACCTGCCAGCAGGCCCCCACTCATGTCCCACTCATGTCCCCCTGCACCCCCACCCCCAGCAGTGCAGGGCACCTGCTAGTAGGCCCCCACTCATGTCCCCCTGCACCCCTACCGCCCAGCAGTGCAGGGCACCTGCCAGCAGGCCCCCACCCATATCCCCTGCACCCCCACCCCCCAGCAGTGCAGGGCACCTGCCAGCAGGCCCCCACTCATGTCCCACTCATGTCCCCCTGCACCCCTACCCCCAGCAGTGCAGGGCACCTGCCAGCAGGCCCCCACTCATATCCCCTGTACCCCCACCCCCCAGCAGTGCAGTGCACCTGCCAGCAGGCCCCCACTCTTGTCCCACTCATGTCCCCCTGCACCCCCACCCCCCAGCAGTGCAGGGCACCTGCCAGCAGGCCCCCACTTATGTCCCGCTGCACCCCCACCCCCAGCAGTGCAGGACACCTGCCAGCAGGCCCCCACTCATGTCCCCTTGCACCCCCATCCCCCAGCAGTGCAGGGCACCTGCCAGCAGGCCCCCACTCATGTCCCACTCATGTCCCCCTGCACCCCCACCCCCCAGCAGTGCAGGGCACCTGCTAGGAGGCCCCCACTCATGTCCCCCTGCACCCCCACCCCCCAGCAGTGCAGTGCACCTGCCAGCAGGCCCCCACTCTTGTCCCACTCATGTCCCCCTGCACCCCCACCCCCCAGCAGTGCAGGGCACCTGCCAGCAGGCCCCCACTCATGTTCCCCTGCACCCCCACCCCCAGAGTGCAGGGCACCTGCCAGCAGGCCCCCACTCATGTCCCCTTGCATCCCTAGCCCCCAGCAGTGCAGGGCACCTGCCAGCAGGCCCCCACTCATGTCCCCTTGCACCCCCACCCCCCAGCAGTGCAGGGCATCTGCCAGCAGGCCCCCACTCATGTCCCCCTGCACATCCACCCCTCAGAAGTGCAGGGCATCTGCCAGCAGGCCCCCACTCATGTCCCCCTTCACCACTACCCCCCCAGCAGTGCAGGGCACCTGCCAGCAGGCCCCCACTCATGTCCCCCTGCACCCCCACCCCCCAGCAGTACAGGGCACCTGCCAGCAGGCCCCCACTCATGTCCCCCTGCACCCCCCACCCCCCAGCAGTGCAGGGCACCTGCCAGCAGGCCCCCACTCATGTCCCCTTGCACCCCCACCCCCCAGCAGTGTAGGGCACCTGCCAGCAGGCCCTCACTCATGTCCCACTCATGTCCCCCTGCACCCCCACCCCCAGCAGTACAGGGCACCTGCCAGCAGGCCCCCACTCATGTCCCCCTGCACCCCCACCCCCCAGCAGTGCAGGGCACCTGCCAGCAGGCCCCCACTCATGTCCCCTTGCACCCCCACCCCCCAGCAGTGTAGGGCACCTGCCAGCAGGCCCTCACTCATGTCCCACTCATGTCCCCCTGCACCCCACCCCCAGCAGTGCAGGGCACCTTCCAGCAGGCCCCCACTCATGTCCCCCTGCACCCCCACCCCCAGCAGTGCAGGGTACCTGCCAGCAGGCCCCCACTCATGTCCCCTTGCACCCCCACATCCCAGCAGTGCAGGTACCTGCCAGCAGGCCCCCACTCATGTCCCACTCATGTCCCACTGCACCCCCACCACCCAGCAGTGCAGGGCACCTGCCAGCAGGCCAACACTCATGTCCCCCTGCACCCCCCACCCCGTAGCAGTACAGGGAACCTGCCAGCAGGCCCCCACTCATGTCCCACTCATGTCCCCCTGCACCCCCACCCCCCAGCAGTGTAGGGTACCTGCCAGTAGGCCCCCACTCATGTCTCCCTGCACCCCCACCCCCCAGCAGTACAGGGCACCTGCCAGCAGGCCCCCACTCATGTCCCCTTGCACCCCCACCCCCCAGCAGTGTAGGGCACCTGCCAGCAGGCCCCCACTCATGTCCCACTCATGTCCCCCTGCACCCCTACCCCCCAGCAGTGCAGGGCACCTGCCAGCAGGCCCCCACTCATATCCCCTGCACCCCCACCCCCCAGCAGTGCAGGGCACCTGCCAGCAGGCCCCCACTCATGTCCCCTTGCACCCCCACCCCCCAGCAGTGCAGGGCACCTGCCAGCAGGCCCCCACTCATGTCCCACTCATGTCCCCCTGCACCCCTACCCCCCAGCAGTGCAGGGCACCTGCCAGCAGGCCCCCACTCATATCCCCTGTACCCCCAGCCCCCAGCAGTGCATGGCACCTGCCAGCAGGCCCCCACTCATGTCCCGCTGCACCCCCACCCCCAGCAGTGCAGGACACCTGCCAGCAGGCCCCCACTCATGTCCCCTTGCACCCCATCCCCCAGCAGTGCAGGGCACCTGCCAGCAGGCCCCCACTCATGTCCCACTCATGTCCCCCTGCACCCCCACCCCCAGCAGTGCAGGGCACCTGCTAGTAGGCCCCCACTCATGTCCCCCTGCACCCCTACCGCCCAGCAGTGCAGGGCACCTGCCAGCAGGCCCCCACCCATATCCCCTGCACCCCCACCCCCCAGCAGTGCAGGGCACCTGCCAGCAGGCCCCCACTCATGTCCCCTTGCACCCCCACCCCCCAGCAGTGCAGGGCACCTGCCAGCAGGCCCCCACTCATGTCCCACTCATGTCCCCCTGCACCCCTACCCCCAGCAGTGCAGGGCACCTGCCAGCAGGCCCCCACTCATATCCCCTGTACCCCCAACCCCCAGCAGTGCAGGGCACCTGCCAGCAGGCCCCCACTTATGTCCCGCTGCACCCCCACACCCAGCAGTGCAGGACACCTGCCAGCAGGCCCCCACTCATGTCCCCTTGCACCCCCATCCCCCAGCAGTGCAGGGCACCTGCCAGCAGGCCCCCACTCATGTCCCACTCATGTCCCCCTGCACCCCCACCCCCCAGCAGTGCAGGGCAACTGCTAGGAGGCCCCCACTCATGTCCCCCTGCACCCCCACCCCCCAGCAGTGCAGTGCACCTGCCAGCAGGCCCCCACTCTTGTCCCACTCATGTCCCCCTGCACCCCCACCCCCCAGCAGTGCAGGGCACCTGCCAGCAGGCCCCCACTCATGTTCCCCTGCACCCCCACCCCCAGAGTGCAGGGCACCTGCCAGCAGGCCCCCACTCATGTCCCCTTGCATCCCTAGCCCCCAGCAGTGCAGGGCACCTGCCAGCAGGCCCCCACTCATGTCCCCTTGCACCCCCACCCCCCAGCAGTGCAGGGCATCTGCCAGCAGGCCCCCACTCATGTCCCCCTGCACATCCACCCCTCAGAAGTGCAGGGCATCTGCCAGCAGGCCCCCACTCATGTCCCCCTTCACCACTACCCCCCCAGCAGTGCAGGGCACCTGCCAGCAGGCCCCCACTCATGTCCCCCTGCACCCCCACCCCCCAGCAGTACAGGGCACCTGCCAGCAGGCCCCCACTCATGTCCCCCTGCACCCCCACCCCCCAGCAGTGCAGGGCACCTGCCAGCAGGCCCCCACTCATGTCCCCTTGCACCCCCACCCCCCAGCAGTGTAGGGCACCTGCCAGCAGGCCCTCACTCATGTCCCACTCATGTCCCCCTGCACCCCACCCCCAGCAGAGCAGGGCACCTTCCAGCAGGCCCCCACTCATGTCCCCCTGCACCCCCACCCCCAGCAGTGCAGGGTACCTGCCAGCAGGCCCCCACTCATGTCCCCTTGCACCCCCACATCCCAGCAGTGCAGGTACCTGCCAGCAGGCCCCCACTCATGTACCACTCATGTCCCACTGCACCCCCACCACCCAGCAGTGCAGGGCACCTGCCAGCAGGCCAACACTCATGTCCCCCTGCACCCCCCACCCCGTAGCAGTACAGGGAACCTGCCAGCAGGCCCCCACTCATGTCCCACTCATGTCCCCCTGCACCCCCACCCCCCAGCAGTGTAGGGTACCTGCCAGTAGGCCCCCACTCATGTCTCCCTGCACCCCCACCCCCCAGCAGTACAGGGCACCTGCCAGCAGGCCCCCACTCATGTCCCCTTGCACCCCCACCCCCCAGCAGTGCAGGGCACCTGCCAGCAGGCCCCCACTCATGTCCCACTCATGTCCCCCTGCACCCCTACCCCCCAGCAGTGCAGGGCACCTGCCAGCAGGCCCCCACTCATATCCCCTGCACCCCCACCCCCCAGCAGTGCAGGGCACCTGCCAGCAGGCCCCCACACATGTCCCCTTGCACCCCCACCCCCCAGCAGTGCAGGGCACCTGCCAGCAGGCCCCCACTCATGTCCCACTCATGTCCCCCTGCACCCCTACCCCCCAGCAGTGCAGGGCACCTGCCAGCAGGCCCCCACTCATATCCCCTGTACCCCCAGCCCACAGCAGTGCATGGCACCTGCCAGCAGGCCCCCACTCATGTCCCACTCATGTCCCCCTGCACCCCCACCCCCAGCAGTGCAGGGCACCTGCTAGTAGGCCCCCACTCATGTCCCCCTGCACCCCTACCGCCCAGCAGTGCAGGGCACCTGCCAGCAGGCCCCCACCCATATCCCCTGCACCCCCACCCCCCAGCAGTGCAGGGCACCTGCCAGCAGGCCCCCACTCATGTCCCCTTGCACCCCCACCCCCCAGCAGTGCAGGGCACCTGCCAGCAGGCCCCCACTCATGTCCCACTCATGTCCCCCTGCACCCCTACCCCCAGCAGTGCAGGGCACCTGCCAGCAGGCCCCCACTCATATCCCCTGTACCCCCACCCCCCAGCAGTGCAGTGCACCTGCCAGCAGGCCCCCACTCTTGTCCCACTCATGTCCCCCTGCACCCCCACCCCCCAGCAGTGCAGGGCACCTGCCAGCAGGCCCCCACTTATGTCCCGCTGCACCCCCACCCCCAGCAGTGCAGGACACCTGCCAGCAGGCCCCCACTCATGTCCCCTTGCACCCCCATCCCCCAGCAGTGCAGGGCACCTGCCAGCAGGCCCCCACTCATGTCCCACTCATGTCCCCCTGCACCCCCACCCCCCAGCAGTGCAGGGCACCTGCTAGGAGGCCCCCACTCATGTCCCCCTGCACCCCCACCCCCCAGCAGTGCAGTGCACCTGCCAGCAGGCCCCCACTCTTGTCCCACTCATGTCCCCCTGCACCCCCACCCCCCAGCAGTGCAGGGCACCTGCCAGCAGGCCCCCACTCATGTTCCCCTGCACCCCCACCCCCAGAGTGCAGGGCACCTGCCAGCAGGCCCCCACTCATGTCCCCTTGCATCCCTAGCCCCCAGCAGTGCAGGGCACCTGCCAGCAGGCCCCCACTCATGTCCCCTTGCACCCCCACCCCCCAGCAGTGCAGGGCATCTGCCAGCAGGCCCCCACTCATGTCCCCCTGCACATCCACCCCTCAGAAGTGCAGGGCATCTGCCAGCAGGCCCCCACTCATGTCCCCCTTCACCACTACCCCCCCAGCAGTGCAGGGCACCTGCCAGCAGGCCCCCACTCATGTCCCCCTGCACCCCCACCCCCCAGCAGTACAGGGCACCTGCCAGCAGGCCCCCACTCATGTCCCCCTGCACCCCCCACCCCCCAGCAGTGCAGGGCACCTGCCAGCAGGCCCCCACTCATGTCCCCTTGCACCCCCACCCCCCAGCAGTGTAGGGCACCTGCCAGCAGGCCCTCACTCATGTCCCACTCATGTCCCCCTGCACCCCCACCCCCAGCAGTGCAGGGCACCTGCCAGCAGGCCCCCACTCATGTCCCCCTGCACCCCCACCCCCAGCAGTGCAGGGTACCTGCCAGCAGGCCCCCACTCATGTCCCCTTGCACCCCCACATCCCAGCAGTGCAGGTACCTGCCAGCAGGCCCCCACTCATGTCCCACTCATGTCCCACTGCACCCCCACCACCCAGCAGTGCAGGGCACCTGCCAGCAGGCCAACACTCATGTCTCGCTGCACCCCCACCCCCCAGCAGTACAGGGCACCTGCCAGCAGGCCCCCACTCATGTCCCCTTGCACCCCCACCCCCCAGCAGTGCAGGGCACCTGCCAGCAGGCCCCCACTCATGTCCCACTCATGTCCCCCTGCACCCCTACCCCCCAGCAGTGCAAGGCACCTGCCAGCAGGCCCCCACTCATATCCCCTGCACCCCCACCCCCCAGCAGTGCAGGGCACCTGCCAGCAGGCCCCCACTCATGTCCCCTTGCACCCCCACCCCCCAGCAGTGCAGGGCACCTGCCAGCAGGCCCCCACTCATGTCCCACTCATGTCCCCCTGCACCCCTACCCCCCAGAAGTGCAGGGCACCTGCCAGCAGGCCCCCACTCATATCCCCTGTACCCCCAACCCCCAGCAGTGCATGGCACCTGCCAGCAGGCCCCCACTCATGTCCCGCTGCACCCCCACCCCCAGCAGTGCAGGACACCTGCCAGCAGGCCCCCACTCATGTCCCCTTGCACCCCCATCCCCCAGCAGTGCAGGGCACCTGCCAGCAGGCCCCCACTCATGTCCCACTCATGTCCCCCTGCACCCCCACCCCCCAGCAGTGCAGGGCACCTGCTAGGAGGCCCCCACTCATGTCCCCCTGCACCCCCACCCCCCAGCAGTGCAGGGCACCTGCCAGCAGGCCCCCACTCTTGTCCCACTCATGTCCCCCTGCACCCCCACCCCCCAGCAGTGCAGGGCACCTGCCAGCAGGCCCCCACTCATGTTCCCCTGCACCCCCACCCCCAGAGTGCAGGGCACCTGCCAGCAGGCCCCCACTCATGTCCCCTTGCATCCCTAGCCCCCAGCAGGCCCCCACTCATGTCCCACTCATGCCCCCTGCACCCCCACCCCCCAGCAGTGCAGGGCACCTGCCAGCAGGCCCCCACTCATGTCCCGCTGCACCCCCACCCCCAGCAGTGCAGGGCACCTGCCAGCAGGCCCCCACTCATGTCCCCTTGCACCCCCACCCCCCAGCAGTGCAGGGCACCTGCCAGCAGGCCCCCACTCATGTCCCACTCATGTCCCCCTGCGCCCCCACCCCAGAGCAGTGCAGGGCACCTGCCAGCAGGCCCCCACTCATGTCCCACTCATGTCCCCCTGCACCCCCACCCCCAGCAGTGCAGGGCACCTGCCAGCAGGCCCCCACTCATGTCCCACTCATGTCCCCCTGCACTCCCACCCCCCAGCAGTGCAGGGCACCTGCCAGCAGTGCCCCACTCATGTCCCCCTGCACTCCCACCCCCCAGCAGTGCAGGGCACCTACCAGCAGGCCCCCACTCATGTCCCCCTGCACCCCCACCCCCCAGCAGTGCAGGGCACCTGCCAGCAGGCCCCAGTCATGTCCCACTCACGCCCCCCTTTGACCCCCAACCCCCAGCAGTGCAGGGCACCTGCCAGCAGGCCCCCACTCATGTCCCACTCATGTCCCCCTGCCCCCAGGTCATGACGTTCCTCAATCATGGCCCTTATGGCCAGCCTCCCCAGCCCAAAGACCCAACCAAGTATTGCATCCACCCACATAGAAAAGGCAATTACATGATACAACCCCAATGGCAAGTATGTAAATGAACACACTGTCCGTCACACACACACAATGGGTGCAAGTGAATGTGAAAACCCATATCATGACATGCATGAAACCAATGAGATAATACCACAAATCGAAGTATGTAGAAAAAAATGTATTAAACACAACATGAATGTAATTAAAATCCAACTCACAACAATGGGAATAATAAAAGAAAAGCTGCATGTCCGTAAAAGAATAAAAAACAAGAAATCATAAACCAAAGAAACCCAAAAGAAATGGTGTCCAAAGTCACAGTCCAACAAAGCAAATCCAAGGAAAAAAAGAAAGTGAAAACCATTGCTCCATGGTGAAAATAAAAAAAAAGAGAATAATCCAATGGTGAACTATGTACAGATGAACAATCCAGGGTCCATGAGCCCAGCTGATGAAATGAAACCTATCAAAAATACAACCTAATAAAAAACTATATACAAAAACGTGGTGCATTGTCCAAGCGCAACCATTATAAAGAAAAAACTAAAGGAAACCTAACACTATCTAACTATATACAATGGCGGCGGGCAAGTATAGTGGCTCACTCTGTGGTGTCCCGGGGCAGGGCATCATCGAACTCCATGTCTATTTTCCGGAGGCGGGCCTCTGTCCTGGCCGCGAGGTCTCGCAGGGAGGCACTCAAGGCCTGTTCCAACTCCCTGCGAGTTGCCTCGAGGCACTCTGCCGCCTCAAAGCCCGACGCATGGAGAACTCTACCCTGACCATGGTGAGCCGCGCCTCTTCCGCCCGCTGCCGCTCCGCACCTATCTGCTGGTCCAACCGGTGCCACACGGAAGACACTCCCATTCCTGAGTCCTCCTGCCCTCTGGCCGATGCCTGCCCCTCCAATGTTGATGGCCCCGAGCCATCATTGCTCCCACCTAGAGCCTTCTCCTGCTGCTGCTGTCCATGTGCCATGTCTGATGGTGCCTGCACATCCTCCATCAGCTGGTCTCCAGTTGTGGTGTCCACCCCTGCTGGGCCCCTGACTCCCGACTGTGGCAGGGATGGGAGCTCCACCAAGCTGGCTGTGTTGGTCGGGCCAGGTCCACAGGGGGCCCTGGTGGAATCTGGGCCGCAAGACGGTGTGGAGAACGACTGGTGCATAGTCTCCACAGAGGAGGAGAGGTCCGCCAGAGTGCGCGACACATGTAGGAACCCACCAACCATGGCCCCTCCCAGCAGTGCCACTTTACAATGCTGCTCTCTGTGATGGCGTGCATTCTCCACCCAGGAAGAACACACGTCATCACGAATGACACGCGTGCGCAACGCAACACCAACCAGGACGGAGCCCATACGTTTGTGGGACCCCTCGTCCGCAGGTAGTGGAGAGGCAGATGACATGGCACTCTCCCCTACCTGCGGACAGGCCTGGGACGGGGCCTCCCTGCTGGTGCATGGTGGTGCAGTCACAGGGTCAGGGACATAGACATGCACAGGCCCCTCCGCGGTGACCTGTGCTGCCTCCAGACCCTGGCCATGGACTGCACCACTTGCACCAGTGGTACTACCCCCACCAGGCCCCATGTGTGGCTCAGTAGCGGGCTCCTCCTCCTCTGTGGAGACCACCAACCTGGAGGTCTCCACACCGTCTTCCACCATTGGAAGCCCCTGTGGGGGCTCACCCAGCCCTTCCGCCACAGCCGTTGTGGCAGACGCAGCACCAGCCCCTTTGCTCCCGGATGATGGTAATTCCTCGGAGGGTGGCTGGGCCTTGCGTCGCCGCCCAGTGGAGGCATCCCCGCCGCTTGGCTCCACAGCGCCGTCTCCACCCTCTTCTTCACTTGACGCTGCGTAGAGGGAGACATAGAACACAAGCATCAGGGTACAGTACAAAATACCCTAGACAGGAAGGAATTACACATGAGTGGCACTGTCAAATGTCACTTCCATCCTGTCATTCCACAACACATGGGAGAATGCACACAACACACATGCAGAAACAGTCCCGGCGCCTGCAATCAACATCAACATCCACGTAGAAGGGCCCTTGTAAACCAAGATGTTGCCTTCAAAGTCACACACACACTTCTCAGGCACACACACACACACATGTGCACCATACATGTACATGACATCAGCACCCATTCCTCACCCCCCCTCCATGTCCAGGAACAGAGACAGCCATGCTTTCATGTGTGCATTCTGCATAGAACTCCCCATGTTGCATTAAAACACATGCACCAACCATGTGGTTCACACATTACTGGTCTCACATGCATGACCACGATGTCCCTGCACACACACATCCATACATGGCCTATGTCACACATACAGGCAAGCATCAGACTACCAGCACACTGCAAAAGCTCCTCTCTCACACAGCAATGCTTGGCCACTTACCGCTCAACTCGAGATGGGTCTGCCTCTGAAGGATCTGGGAGTGGAGCGCTGGGCCTACGCATTCCAGGACCCTCATCTGGATGTTACTCATGTGTGCCCGGCCCCCCTCCGCGAGGCGCCAGACCTTGTGGAGGGTCCTGGACCTGAAGTCCTCCCAGCGCTTCTTGACGTGCTTGATGTAGCGGGTTGCCACCACCTCCGCGTTGATGGCAACCACTACGTCGTCCCAGATCCTCTCCCATCCTTCCTTGCTGGCGCGTGATGTTCCGAAGAGGGCATCATAATGCCCCAGGACATGCTCCACCAGGACACCAACTTCGGTGGCAGTGAAGCTGGTGGCCCTCTGCCTCTCTGGCTGGGGGTTGCCAGTGGTGCCAGATGGAGATGTGCCCGACATGGCAACCCCAGAGGCAGGAGTGGGTGGGCAACTGCGTCCTGGGACTGGGCTGTGGAGCGATGGTATCCCAGTCAGGAGCCTTCTGTTCCAGCAGGGGTGGACACAGCAACTGGACCCCTGCAGATGGCTGATGTGCAGGCACCAAATAGCAGGCACGTTGGCAGCAGACAGTCAGGCAGCAGCAGATGGCAGGTGGGAGCGTGCTTGGGGCTATGGGGGGCAGAAAAATGGCCTTCATGGCAGGAGCGTGGTCTTCCGTGTGTGTACGCAGGGCCAGCTTGATACGGAGTGATTTGTCACGTGAAAAAATTGCACGTCAGCGTGTAATTCGAGAAAAGGGCCTTAGCGCGTCAGCTCACGTACGCGATTTCATTGGACCAAAGGCCCTTAGCGCGTAAGCGCGTCTGTGACGTATCACGCATGGGCGTTGCCCTTTCACGTGTAAAACTTCATGCGAACCCCAGGAATACACGTACCCCACTCGCACAGGGCCTTTTCGTGTGTAAAACTTCACGTGAACCCGAGGAATACACGTGCCCCACTCGCAGAGGGCCCTTTCGCGTGTAAAACTTCACACGAACCCCAGGAATACACATACCCCACTCGCACATGGCCCTTTTGCGTGTAAAACTTCATGCGAACCCCAGGAATATTGGCCCTGTGCGAGTGGGGTACATGTATCCCTGGGGTGCGCGGGAAGTTTCACACAGGATTTTGCTGTCAGAGTGGTGTACTGAATTTCAGGGGTGCGCGGGGAGTCCTACACGTGAATTGGCAGTTTGGGTCCTCCCAGGTGTTCCCTCTACACCCCCCACAGCCCCTGCAGGCAGCCCACACCACAGGGGACTACCCTGCACCCCTGGCATTGTCCCGCAGGCAGCCCATCTACCATGGGCATGCCCCCCAGCCAAGCCACATGTCAGCTTGCACTACTGATCACCCACTCATGTCCCTTTGCACCCCCACCCCCCAGCAGTCAGGGGCACCTGCCAGCAGGCCCCCACTCATGTCCCACTCATGTCCCCCCCTACATGATATAAAGATGGACAGTCATGGCCCACTTCTACACCAAAAAATACCACATCACGCCACCCCATTCTTGAGATGCAATGATTTCCCAATCCAGCCCACACTGACATGCCTATCTCAAGACACAAACCAAAACTCAACTATGTACATCAACACATGTCCATCACACACATACACTGGTTGGCATTGCTTGTGTAAACCCACAATTTTACATGCATCAACCCAATGAGCAAATCCCACACATGGAACTAAAATATGAAAATGTATTATGTACATAAATAAATAAATAAAATGAAAGCATACCAAAATATCAAACATGAAATGAAAAGCATGTGAAAAAAGATGAGTGAATGAAAATGATAAGCAATGCAAAAAAAATTGAAAGAAAAACAGTCCAAACTCTCCCTCCACCAACGCAAATCGAAAAAAAAGGTTAAAAAAAAAGATATCCATTGCTTCATGTTCATAATGATAAATAAAATGCGAAATCAATCCATAGTCCAACTATTTACAATACATTGTTCTGAAAAAAAAAACATTACTCCATGTCCATAATGAAAAAAAATCCAAATGAATCCATGATGTAACTATATACAATCCATTGTCCAAAATAAAAACCCATTAATCCATGTGCAAAAATCCTAAAAATAAATCAATCCATTGTCCAACGATGTAAAGGGTCCATGAGCCCAACTAAACAAATGAAACCTAACTAAGAAACTACCTAAAATATAACTATATACAAATGTGTGTGGCATTGTCCATTGACCACAAATAAAAGGAAAACTAAAAGGAAACCTAACTCTAAAAACTATTTACAATGGCAGCGGGCTAGTCCGACGGCTCACTTTTGGATGTCCCGGGCCAGGGCATCATCGTACTCCTGCTCAATGTTCTGGAGGCGGTCTTCTTCCATGGCCTGGAGGGTTCGCAGGACGACGACATGTTCTCCTCCAACTCCCTGCGAATTGCCTCGAGGCACTCTGCCTGCCTCAGGGCCCTCCGTATGGAGTTCTCCGCCCTGACCATCGTGAGCCGTGCCTCTTCTGCCCGCTGCCGCTCCGCATCTATAGCATGGCCTAACCGCTGCCACATGGAAGACACTGCCAGTCCTGGGTCCTCCTGCCCTCTGGCTGATGCCTGCCCCTCTGATGACGAAGGCCCGAGCCATCATGGCTCCCACCTTGTTGCTGCTGCTGCTGTTCCCCTGCCTGTGCCCTGGCTCTTGCTGCCTGCACATCCTACTCCGGCTGGGGTGCAGTTGTTGATGTGGCCACCCCTGATGGACGTCCAACTCCCAACTGTGGCAGGGATGTGTCCACCACCAGCCTGGCCACAGGGTCAGAGGCAGCTTCACAGGGTACCCAGGTGATACATGGGTGGGAAGATGGCATGGAGTACGACTGGCGCATATGGGGTTCAGTTGAGGAGGGGGTCGGAACAAGGTCCAGCAAACGGAGGAATCTGGCCCTGGTGAGCTGTCCCAGTAAGTCAACGCGGTCAACGAGGTATTTGAGATGACGTGCAGTCTCCTCATGAAAAGACTGCAGGTCACCTCGCATGGCCCGTTGACGCAACGCCACCATACCCAGGACAGGCTCAACCCGGTCCCGGATAGCCACCTCCGCACGGAGAGGAAGCCCAGTTGTTGTAAGCGGATCCCCTCCCTGAAAACGGGTCTGGACGTAGGCATCCCTGCTGGTGCGGGATGATGCAGTCACAGGATCGGGTACAGGATTACACACAGGCACCTCTGCGGTGGCCTGTGCTGCCTCCTGACCCTGCCCCTGCACTGCACCACTAGTACCAGTGGAATCCCCACCTCTAGACCCCGTGTCTGTCCCTTGCATGGCCTCCTCCTCCACCAAAACCCCACCAACCTGGATGACTCCGTGCCATCTTCCTCCGTTGGACCCTGTGGGGTCTCAGCTGCCCCTTCTGCTACCGAGGAGTCCAACTCCGACCTCCGACTCTTGGACCTTCCCTCGGCAGCTGCGGCCTGGGACGCATCACCGGACTCTTCACTCCCCGACAAGATGACAACCTGGGAGGGGAGCCGGGTCTTGCGTCTCCGGCTGGCGGGATGATCCCTGCCGCTGTGCTCCACAGCACCCTCTCTGCCCTCTTTTTCAGTTGACGCTGCAGACAGGGAGAGATAAAACACAGGCATCAGGGCACTGTACAATGGACTGATACACACATGACAGTTGCACATGAGTGGCATTGTTGAACTACAGAGACGGCATCACACTCCACGACACACATGTCATTTTAACTGACACACATGAACATTTCAACAGCAATATTGCACCAGGCAGCACCATCCATACACATACAACAGCATGAGCAGCCAAAGGTGAGCCTGACATCACATGAAACACAAGGAGTGCACTAGACATGCACACACGCCACCACACTTACATGCATGTCTACATCTCCTCCAACTGTTGCAGTGATGAGATCGCCATATATGTCACATCTGCCATTCATCCTTCTACAGATCAGTGTCACGTGCATCCATGTTGCATCACAGTTGCACACTTGTCAGATACACATACATGCACATGTACACAGTGCAGATACATGCATTATGAACCACCAGCCATGCCACAACCATGCCAATCTACATACACAGAAATTCAAACATGTGTGCTCCCACACCTGCATTTGCCCAGCATGATTACCAACACATACACCATCAATGTGTCTCACAACTGAGAGGACTCACATATGGCAGCCTCACACCCATGTTCATACACATCCCTACATGGCCCTACATAAACACATGTGCAACCTGCACACTACTGGCACACCACGACACGCACAGCGTACTATCAACATGTATGTACACTTACCCCTCGACTCCAGACGGGTCTGCCTCTCAAGGATCTGGGGGTAGAGCGCTGGGCATATGTGTTCCAGGACCCTCATTTGATGGTTCGACAGCTGGCCCCGGCGCCCCTTGGCATCCGCTGCCTTACCGAGGCGCCGGGCCTTGTTGAGGGTCCTGGACCTGAAGTTCTCCCAGCGCTTCTTGACATGATGTAAGTCGCGGACTGCCACCCCATCCGCGTTGATGGCAGTCACGATGTCCATCCAGATCCTGGTCCGTCCTTCATTGTCGGCGCGCAAACTTCCAAAGAGGGCATCATACTGCCCCTGGACTTGCCCCACCAGGACACCAACTTCGGTGGCAGTGAAGCTGGTGGAACCTCTGCCTCTCTGGCTGGGGGTTGCCAGTGCTGCCAGATGGTGTTGTGCTGGACAGGGCAACCCCAGAGGCAGGAGTGGGTGGGCAACTGGGTCCTGGGGCTGGGCTGTGGAGCGATGGAATCCCAGTCGGGAGTCTTCGGTTCCAGCAGGGGTGGTCACAGCAACTACACCCCTGGCTGACATGCAGGCAGCAAATGGCAGGGCACGTGGGCAGCAGGCAGTCAGGCAGCAGCAGATGGCAGGTGGGAGCATGCTCAGGGCTCTGGGGGGCAGTAATTCAGCCTTCTGGGCAGGAGCGTGGTCTTCCGTTTGTTTTCCCGTGGCCAGCTTGATACGGAGTGATTTGGCACGTGAAAAAATTGCATGTCAGCGTGTAATTCGAGGAAAGGGCCTTAGCGCGTAAGCGCGTCAGCACACGCACGCAATTTCATTGGACCAAAGGCCCTTAGTGCGTAAGCGCGTAAGTTACATTACGCGCGCGGCCGTTTCCCTCATAGCACGTGATGACAGAGCACACGTGGAAAAACTGCACGTCCGAGTGTCATCACATGTAATTGGAGGAAAGGGCACGCGTACACGCGTATCTGATGTGTACGTGTGGGTCGGTTTAAAAGCTACATGTAGGAGGCCATTTCCTTGTACGTACTTTTCGTGGAGAGCGAGTGGGTGAAATCTGTACTTCTTGTCGGTTCACACGCGATTACTTCACAGCATTTCTAGTTCGTACTCCCTGTTACCTATGACAGCTTTTTTCTGATTTTTTTTTGGGCCTGTTTCCTCAAACAGAGTTCACTTCCCCTTTTGTCCTGTCTCCTCAGACAGTGTACAATTCTTCTTTTGGTGGGGGTATTGCCAACGCGCACACGTGCGTATTTTTCACGTTCTTTTTCCAGGCAGACGGTGAGTTGTGCACGTACTTAGCAACTGTGCTTTCCCCGTGTGTCACATTCCCCTTCAGAGGTCATTGTAGGCTGCGTGTATTACGCGTATGCTTATTTTTGTGTTTCTGGGTGCAACAGCGTAGTGCGGATTCATTTTGTCACACACGTGGTCTACGAGGGGTTGCGTGCACGTTAATTTTTGATTTTGGGCTGCCTGTGCATTGCGTGACCCGTCATCATCCCCCAGGGGTCACAGCCTTGTTAGAGCACTAGGGTACGAATTCCATCTAGTATCCTACCCCTTTGACCCCCAATTGCCCAGGACAATAGTTTACTGCAACTCCCATACGCACAACAACATCAGTGCCATGGTTGGGAGGCGACCAAGCGGTAAGGGAGGCAAAGGTGGCCGACCTTCAAAAGGTGGGCGTGGTGGGCGCGGTAGGGGATGTGGCTGTGATTTGCAGGGTGCCCCTATACCCCATGTGTGGAGGAACAATCAGGGACACTCATGCCCCCCCCCATGGTTGAGGGAAACATGGCTGACACCATCCCAGCACAGCCCCTGTTGGACCAGCCCATTGTGGCACCTGACCTGGCACAGGATGACTCCCAGGCTGACTTCCAGGTCAGCAAGTCTAGGCCACGTGTGGCGGTGCAAGTTGTTGTCATCAAGCCACATGGATCTGGGGCAGCTATGTCATCTGCTGCCCCAAGTATGCAGGGTGGAGAGGCTGCAGGGGCAGCTGCAACTTGATCTGCCCCAGCTATGACTCTCTCAGCCAGGACAGAGTCAGTCCAGGTCCATTAAACTGACGTTCCCCCTGCCAACATTACCCTGCAACCAATGCCTGCATCAAGACCTATGGACATTGTGCATTCCCAGACTCCTACTACCCAGTCCACTGGTGATTCTGCCCCTACTGACCAGAGCGGCGTAAGCCACTCTGGCTCTGCTCCACCTTTAAAGAAGAGGAAGAAGGGTGCTCTGGCATGACAGGCTGAGACCCCAGACACGGCAACACACTCCGGCACGTCAAGGAAGCCTTGCTTTAATGACGCGGAACTTGATGCACTTGTGTCCTATGTGTCGGCACATAGCCACGAAATGCTGGTGACTGCAGGGTCCAAGACCACAACTGGTCAACGTAAGGTACACTGGCAGATCATCGCCGACCGCATATGTGCCCTTGGATTTGTGAGGCGCACAGCTGATTATTGCTACAAGCGGCAGAATGACCTGAAACGCAGAGCAAAGAACAAGCTGGCCTCAAATCATGCCGCTACTCTGGTGACTGGCGGTGGGTCTCCACAAGAGGACAACGAACTCACTGAACATGAGTCTGTTGCTGGGGCCTTCGTCACAGAGGAACAGATCCAAAGTGTGGGAGAACTACCTGATTATGATGCATTGTCCGGTGAGTGCCCATGCATGTGTGTGTAATGCATGTGTATGTTGTTTGGGTGACAGGTTCTGATTGAGTGCCAGGTGAGGGTGTGTGTGCCAGAGTGGTATGGGTCACCCATGTGCTTCATCCAAAACATGCAGCGGCCTTGGATTTGGGTGTGACAGTATCCCTGCTGCCCACAGTAGTAATTTAGCGCAACATTATGGCAGTTTCCCTTGAAGTGGCATCTTGCAACAACATTGTTTGTATTTTTTAGTCTTCGTTCAGGCTGATTGTTTCAATTCTACCACTTTTGTTACGCATTCCTCAGCCCTATTGTCACATTTGTTACATGCTTCTGTCATTGATGAACCCCACATTGGCCCACATGTGTTACCTTGTTAGGTGAATGATTTGACCATTCAGGCTGATTGAGTATTGGCCTGATCACATACATTTTTGGGGCCTGTTTGAATGTGGAACATGATAGTTGTTTCCTGTCATGTTGAAGTGCACAACCATTGATGTGTCCATCTGCCTGCAATCACTGTATTTTTGTACTCTGGATGTGTTGCAGTGTGTGGCACATGCATATTTTGTCAAACTATGTAGCATTTTTCATCTCATCATGTCCATCTCACATGGATGGCTGACAGTACTCATTCACTGACATATGGATGTACTTGTGGAATGTACCATGGCTATGGTACATGCCGTCTGTGTGATGGCATGTGTAATGTATGTGTATTGTACATGCCACTCACAGGCAAATATGTGATGGCAGTGCTACCCAGCATGTAGCAAATGTGTTGCGCTTCCATCTTGGTGTCATCAGTGTCTGCCTTTTGCCTCCCCTTCCAACTCAGTGACAGTGCATGCATGGGAGGGTTATAGTCATGTGGGACATGTGTAAATAATGTACTGGTTCTGTAGCTTGTCAGGCTTATTTGTGTGCTATGCTGCTAATGCCTGTTTCCATTTTTTGTCTTTCATGTTTTTGCAGGGGATGACGCAGTTGATGCTGTTGAGGTTGAGGAGATGGTGCAGACCCTGGAGTAATCTCAGGCATGACTGGGCACCAGTGGGGGACGTGGTGTGGTGGTGGTTGAGAACCCAATCTTGCTGAAGACCATTCTGTCTAGGGGTGTCTCTGGGTGCACCTCCCCAGACCTCTATTCAGGGGCTGATTCAGATGATGAGACCTATGTGCCGTCCAGGTAAGTGTTTCTGGCAGGGATTCTGTTCTGTCCAACCCACCTGCACCAGGGGTAGAACCCTCTATGGGGATGTCAGTGTTGGTAAATCCGCCTTTGGTGGTTACAGATGCAGGGTCACACTCCACAACATCTGATCCTGTTCCTGGGCCAGCAGATCAGATGGGGAATGCAGTCCTGCAGCCTCAGGCAGTGCCGGCACAGCAAGGCGCAGATCGCCTTTCCCCAAACAGGTGTGGTGCCCGCTGACGCAGTGGCCTTACGCCACCAGGCAATACTGTATGGGAACAATCCATGTACGGTATGGCAGCCCAACAGGCAGCATCAGTTGAGATGATGGCTCAAGCAATGGAGTGGGTGGCCACTTCCATTGTCCGCCCTGAAAGGCAGATGGAGCAACTACAGCAAGCAACAGACTCCATTTGCCAATCACATAGGGAAGACATGTTGGTGTCTAAAAGGGACCGACGGGCAGCACTGGAGACTCTACACCAATCAATATCAATAGAGTCCCAGGCCCACAGGGAAGCCCTGAGGGTAGAACTCCATCACCTCAGGGAGACTCTTGTTGACCTTGAGGCTTCCACTAACTTGAGGACAGAACAGCAGCTGGAGAGGCTCACACATTCGCTCTCAGCTGAGATGCAGGCAACTCGGGAGGAGATCCAGGCATCACGTCAGGTGCTGCATGGGGATCTCCGCACTATAATCCTCCAGAACGAGACCTTCCACACCCGCATGCTTGCTGCCATGGAGGACCATACCAGGGCTTTGCGTGGTCTGCCTCCCATAGCACCACCACCTCCTGATGCAGCAGCAGAGGGTGATGAGAGCGACAGCAGCAGTTCTCCCACAATGGCATAGCCGTGCAGGCCATGAGCCCATGGAGGAGTTTTTTTTTTTTTTCCCAACATCCACACAGGTGGCTGTTGGTGTGCGCCCTGTCCTCGGACCTCCTGGGGGGCCTCCCCCCCTTCTCCCACATGGCCATTTTTGATTTTTGATTTTTGAATTTTTTTTTACAGTGTGTTGCCTTGTGTGGCTCCCTTGGGCACCCACTGTATTCCTGCTGGGCACATGCAGGCTTGTCCTGAGTTTGGGTTAGATGCTTGGGTTCGTAAGACACACACCCCTCCTGCTTCCCGTTTCCATGGGCTTGCAAAGGGTGTGCCCAAGTGACAGTGAATTACACAGTGACGGTGGACTCCCATGAGCTGTGTGGGCAGTCTGTAGTCAATACTGTGTATACATTCCTAGTGGATATTGTTGTTGTATTGTACACTGCATGGTGTATTGATATGTGCTTGTGCATCCATGTCTTCCTCCTAATTTCATTCCTCATGTCTTCACAAGGCCGTCTACTTTGGAGATGGAGTTCATGTTGTAAGCAGTGCTGTTACACATTTGCGTGGTAGCAACACTGTACAGTTGGAAGGGGTCGATGTGCTGGCATAATCAGGTTGTAAGACTACCACTACTTTAACTTAGTACTGTCATGTTTTTGCTATGTTTGAGGTTGTGTAGCTGCATTGTATTGTTGGTAAGTATTTGGTCATGTGAGTTGTTAGTTCTACATTACTGGGAGCATATTGTGTGTGGCCAGTTTCCATTAGGGACACTGTACTTTGTGACACTTGTGTCAGGTTTTGGGGATTGCTTTGTTTGCTCTCACATAGCATGACATGCCATGGTGTGTGGGGTGGCGGTGCTGGGGAGCGGTTGGGTGACATGGCACTGTTGTCATGTTGTGTTTTGCAAGGGGATAATGAATTTAGCAGCATAGAAGTGTGTCTTTTGATGGCACAGCATTGGTGGTGTTTGTGTAGGTAGGGATGCACACAATGTAACACTTCCAGGTGACCAATCTCAGGCTGGTATGGTTGTGACAGTTGACTGTCCCTTATGTCATCATCATTGATTTTCAGCTGGTATGTGCCAGGGATGTGTGCACTCCAAAGGGGTGTGATTTTAGGTGAAGTAATTAGCCACCACCTGCGTATGGGCTGCCTCACCCCGTGCCCTTTCCCCTCCCAAGCGCAGCGGCCGTGCATTTGGTTGGGGATGTGGGGGCACCACCATGTCCACGGGCAGGCCTCAGCGTGTTGCAACGTTGCGCAAGACACATGCTGCCACTATGATCCTGAACACTACTGGGGGTGCGTATAACAGCTGCCCGCCAGAACGGTCAAGGGAGCGAAAGCGTGACTATGCCCCGGGTTGCAATGTGGGCTGTGTTGTATCTCAGGTGGTGTGGTGGGGTTCCGAATTGGCGTCATCATGTGGGTGCTCAGAGGGTAGGCACTGTCCCCTGGGGAGGTGGTGATGGGTATCATTAGTGGGGTTGTGACATTACTCAGTATGTGAAATGCATGCATGATCTGTGGGATTTATACTCACCGAGCAGCCATGTATCGCCATGCGGCCCAGCTTCTAGGTCGTGGGTGGACCAGTTGGCATATACTGAGGTGATGATTCCCTTGGCATCACATACTACCTGCACATTAATGGAATGCCAGTGCTTGCAGTTTCTATAGATGTGCTCTGATTCCCTGGGGGGACGTAGAGCCACATGGGTGCAATCAATGGCACCTAGGACTTGTGCCACCCCGTAGAAATCCTGGACGGCAGCCTGCCTTTCTGCAGGTGTTCTGGGCAGGTATATGTGCCTGCGGACTGATGGGCGTGCAGTCATGATGGCCAAGACCTGGTGTAGGCAGCGTGACTGCGTGGCTTGTGACACCCCCCCAATATAGCACTTGTCCGCTGAAATGTTCCAGTGGCCAAGAAGTGCATTACATTGAGGACCTTCTCCAGGGGGCTGAGTGCTTGGGAGCACAGGGTGGGTGATGTGAGGTCATCCTCCCACTCACTCACCAGGTAGAGAATTATGTGAGGTGGAAACCTGTACCTCCCATACACCTGGTCATCAGGAATCCCAAAAAGGCTGGTTCTGGGTGTGAAAATTCTGGGCCTGACTATCCTCCTCCTCCTCCTGCGGTATCCCACGACCACTGCTGCTAGGAACGGTATATTCATCCTGGCGTTTGAGCTTGTTTGTTGTTTGCGCGCACTTTTATGCTGCACAGGTCCACGTACGCCTGCTTCCTGCTGGCGTACGTGTTTCTGGATTAGCGCATCTTTTTTGGCGCACGCGTTAGCACCGTTCGATTCCATGAATACGTGTTTTGAACATGCGTGTGGGCGTCCCGCGCATTTGCCTCCTGTACTTCCCCCGTGACGACCACATTTTCACGCGTTGTTCCCCATTCCTCGTGTCACGCCCCCTGTTCCTCCTACTTTTGTGTGTGCGCCACGCTATGTGCGATTTCGCTGTGCGCGTAGTGCACGCTGTTTGGAGACGTATGCCGCAGCGTGCGCCACGCAGAATTCTGGTGCACATCCTGGGATTTACACGCGCACGGACTTCCATGAATCGCTGTGTGTGGGTTTGGCTGCAATTTTCGCACTGGCACGGTGATTCGCACGCTTGCGCCGAACATTTCAGTGCACATTAATTCCATGAATCGGCCTGAAAATGTTTTATTGTTCCCCAATTCAATCATATTACTCAATTTATTCACCTTGGAAGGAAGAAGGCCTAAATAGGCTCTGCCGGAATCGTATCATTCATGTGCACGCTGGACCCATATTGGGGCCATGTGCTTAGCCTGTGAACGATGCACATGCTTTATGCATAATGGCATGACATATGCAAATGTGACTGATACACTAAGGATAAGGCGATAAAAACACATGTCTGCCATCGGAAACAATATCCATTATAACATGAACAATTTTACTATGCATGTATGGGCCTCACTATGAGTTGGACATTATTCCAGCCGTATATTTGCTGCAATACCACTCAACAGAATTACTGTTACTAACACTTGGTCTGGCGGAATTATCGCCGGATTACAAGTGGCATTGGCACAGTCAATTTTTTCAAAGTCCATTGGGGCTTTTTCGGCAGAGTTACCACCGGCAGTAATTCTGCCGATTTTGCTGATTCCTTTCAGCAGACAGTGGGAGGCTTTACCTTCAGCAAGATGTTGGAGGTAAATTCCCTACTCGAGGGCCATACTCGTAGTATGGCAGTGCGGGAAATGTGGTGGTAATTTCGTTACCAGCAATTTATTCCTGCACTGTCATACTTGTAATGAGCGCTATGTCACCAAATATGAATAGTATTTCAAGCACATTTTTTGACCGTCAGTCCAACAATCATACCAGATAGTGTAAAAGTGTACAGATGAGCACCTTCGTCAAGTAGTAAGGAGCTTTGGCCTTGATAATCAGAATCTAACTGTTGGCGCAGAGATATCTGAGGTTTGTGAGATGTCCAGGGTTATGATTTTTGCACCACTGTTTTCCTCGGTCTCTGAATAATTGTAGGACAGAGGCATTTCCTTTGGTGGAACATGTGCTCATAAGAGGATTTGCTCTATCTTTAGATCATTGACTTGCTCAATATGTTTTCACAGAAACTGCTCTTCCTCAAACTAACAACTTCAATTTTACAATGAATACCAATAATTTGCTGTTCCTAATTTCAGTTAATTCCTAGCAACTGTATAAGTGAGAATGTTCTGCTTCTATTCATGAAAATAACTCTATTTGTAGATATGCGATATATGTAATACAAACTTCACAGCTGGTAAGATTGCTGAGTGGAATGAAACACCCTCTGCAGAAATCCGGGTGTAAACTGAAGGATGCATGTTTGAAGCTGTGAGATATATTTTCATTAATCTATGAATACTACATCAGATGGAAAACCCTGATCTTATATCCCCTGACATACAGATCCAGCCCACAATTCTGGGAGCAAGACACAGGTGGTTTTATTAAAACTCACATTTATTTAAATAAAGGATTTAAATGTGAAATCATGGGAAAAGTCGTCGCTAGCTTTATGCAGGGGAAGTCACCACAATGTTACACAATCACAGAAAGCTGGTCTAAAAAACATGAATGACGTGCTTGCATTTATCTCACTATTTATGAAACACAGCACTGATTTCTATGATCAATTCTGTATACATATTGAAGTCTGAATAAGTAAAACATTCTAATTGGTACTTTGCTGCTAAACAAAGATTTGGTTTAAATTTGCCACACAGCAATCGAGATGGCAAGACGTCTAGTCATGCGACTTGACTATTTGGCATATTGCTTTATAAAGGTATGCATTTTTCCCAATTTAATAATTTCTGATTATTGTATACAATTCAAATATGTTGTCAAATTACAAAGGCACACACTGATCTTTGAACCACATCCATGCTCGTGTTATAGTTGCAGATATGTGTGTGATACTTGCTTTTCCATTTTACGTCAATGGAAAATAACATGTGCTATTTGAAACCAATGAAAATATAAATGACTGGAAATGCCCTGTAATTAAACTTTGGGCCCTGTGCTCAGCTCATTAGTTACAAGTAAACACCTTTTTGTGAAGCATTAATTAATGATTGATCTGGCATTTCTGACAGGTCCCATCAGGCATTCTTGTAGGCCCCATTTTCCTGCTTGCATTTGTCCCAGAAAACTGCTGATTTTTTATGAGAGAGCAAGATAAAGTGCTGCCAGCTAGGGGATACGTTTGCTTTTGAGGCCTGGTCATACAATAAGTCATCTGAGCACATTAGATGGTAATCTTCAGTGAAAAATATAGATTTAATTTCCTTGGTATGTCAGATTGGTTTTTGAGGCTATCCCTTGGAAAATTCCCAAAGGTGGGTGCCATTTTACTCTGAATTGAAACCCCGGTCAACTTGAAGTTAGCACGATATAGGTTGTTGAAATGAATCCATAAAAAGTCATCCAAAAAAATAGAACCACTGACACCTTTTTCCTTAATTTCTATAATTGTGTCATATTCACATTCAACATTAGTTCAAATGATTTGAATGCAATGCATTTCAGGCTACCTCATACCTATCAATAAGGTATGTTCAATTTAGAAGTAAAAAATAAGTTAGTTTAGAAAATCAGGTGAATACATTGGCCTTATGCATTTTTTGACATCCATATTATCTCTATGGTGCCAACTAGATTTATTCCCTAGCTGATTCAAATTGCACACATCTTTTAATTTGTTTAAGACTTTCTCGTGGGATCCTGGTCAGCCCTTATGTCATTCTGAACCCAATGATAAAGGTTCTGACCCTACACGGACACATCTCTGCGTATGAGAGAGCTATGTCGTGTGATTATTTGGGCTGCTGGGTCTTTGGGACTCCTTTCAAAGTCTTGCAATTTCATTGTACCAATTATTCACATTTGGGAATCCAAACTCATTTATTGAATTCAGGGCATGTCTGTGAGGATTTATAAGTGTGAGGGCAGCCCTTTCTTAAGATTAGACAGAGTTTGGATTATGCACACCAGGCCTACTGTTAACCTAGATTCAGAAGATACATTTGCGTTGTAATTGTAGTAGCTGCAGGAACTTGAGGAATTGAGATATTTGCGTCAGCTTACGTATGTGCTATTTTAAGAAAATGTTGCAGTGCTGGTTAGCAGTGTCCATCCTTAGACTACAACCTAAGTTATCAACCTGTCATGGTGATTACTTTGTATTTATTCCATTCTACTAGTTATATTAATTGTACTTTTAAAAATATAGGTCTATGAAATTATTTTGTGATTAAGGATACAGTGTGACATTTTGTGGAGGGTGATATTTGGTGATTCAACAAGAAACAGAAACATGGAACATGCCCTTTTATGCTAAGAAAGTGATTTTGTGCTGTCGTTAAATTCTGAATAGTGCCACAGGAACTGTTGGGATAGCTTTAAGGCTGTATTTAAAAGCAGAGCAGAGGTCAGTTGAACTCCTATGGACTGGGAAAGGGGTTGGCTGAGTGCCTGTGTTTATTATTTGCTACTAGATACTACCCCCAGCAGATATGCTCCCATTGTGACCACTTTCAGATTTTGCCATGACGGATACCCCCATAGCTATCCTCAGACTCCCCTGTTCACTAACCCTAAACAAAATAAAATAGACATGCATGTACCGGCAGACACATCTACAACAATTTAACTACCTTAAATCATTTAATATAAGTGAAGAGGAAACAAAATCAATTTCCTGGCTAGTTCAGAAGTATATTAAAAATCTGATCTGGTAGAGTAGCTGGAGGCTTCATCTGTCTCTAAACTTAATGTTTCCTGAGTCTCTTTGCATATTATGCTAAACCTCAATTAGGTACATGCAAACTCTGGCTCTTCATATGTTGTGGACTATTGCTCCCTTCACCTCTAGCAAGCATATTCAATGGAGGGAGTCAAAGTTCAGAACCTCTGGAGAGCTGCAGGTGGCAGACTGCTGACCCAAATTGACTGTGACCATCAAGACTGGTGTATGAATGGGTGTCCTATCGAGGAGTCAGCCTTGCTTGAAGCACAGTTGCCATTTTTAGACAGAGAGTCTGGTGCATTGGCCTTAAGTTCAAGATGATACCTCGCATAAAAGTCTCCATTACACTGTTTAACAGTATATTGATAACCTACCCTCAACACAGGGAGTCTGTCCCTCCCCAATCAAATGGATATGAAACAAATTATTTAACAGATTCTATTTTTTTAGGCCTTTCTCAGACACATATCATGGCCATTGGATCCCTCTCCCCTCAGCTAACAATGAACCAAGAACCAGGCCGGTGTACGGGAAATATATTGGTATTGGTTTAAATTAAAACTAATAGAAATTAGCACGAGAAGTTTAAAAACCACTTTATACATGGCATAACACAATCAACTTCTCTCAGCATAAATAAATCACAAAAGCGAGTTAAAAAGAACACAATCAATATTAACTTCCTTCAGATTTCACTTCACAAAATAATTACACTGATCAATAACAACTGCTCTTATGTAATGTTGTGCGATTTTGTTTTCCTGCAGGCTTAAAAGGGTAGCAGTAGGATTTCAAGAATCGTAAAAATACATGTGGCAATTATAATTCTGCCCAGCCATTTGGTTTCAAATAAACACAGTGTGATTTATCGATTTATTTTTCAAGGCCCCCCTTGCTTTGGTCTATGTTGGCAAGTCAGACAGAAAAATTGGCATGCTTTGGGGAATTCTGGTTTTCAGACCCCCCTTACTGAAAGGCCTGTGTTGGAGAAGCTGGATAAACAGGTTGGACTGATATAAGAACAAAGATACCCCTCTTCCTTAAAGAAGTCGGGGTCAGCTGAACAACAAGGATTACACAATTAATGTATAAGGTATAGTTTTAAGTGCACACTAGGAAGTGTGCTTTGTTAATTTTGAATTTTAACAAAATTCACCTCATAGGGCCTCATTAGTAGGTTGGCAGTAAGGGAAAATGATGCCGGTAAAGGATTACCAGCATCGCTTACCGCTCCGGTGTATTATGACCCGGCAACCCGCTATTAGCAGCACCCTAAATAACGGTGCCACTAATAGCGGCATGGGCGCGTACACGCGCCCCTTCGTGGAGCAAAAACCGGCATGCCGGTAATAGGAGGACATCCCAACCAACGCGGACATGCAAATACTGGCATCGAGAAGCCGGTAATCATGGGCCGCACAATGCCGGCCATACAGGCATCCCATGACCACCCACAAACAGCAATCAGCAATCAAGCCAACTGCCACAGGTGCACACAATCCCCACAGGTGGAGTCAATGGAGGCTGGGCCAGTATAAAATGAGCACACCCACACACCACACCTCTTCCAACACCAAAATGCTACCACTAGCTGTTGCAATCATGGCGCTGGAGGACATGCCAATACTGCTACAACTACAGCAACAACACCACTACAACAACAACTACAGCAGCAACAACAGGCAGCACAGAGGAGACGCAGGAGGAGAAGGAGGGTGAGACAGGCCCAGCAATTACCACCAGCATAGCCAGCAGTGCCTCGTAGGCAGCCACCAATCCCTCGCATCAGACCTAGGCCATTCAACCTAACCCCAGAGCTGATCCACACCCTGTACCGGTTGGACCAGGACACCATCACCACCATAGTGGACCTGATACTCAACGACATTGCCAGCCTCATAGAAATACGCACTGACATCCCCCTGCTACAAAAGGTGGTGTCTGTGCTCCACTTCCTGGCCACAGGCACCTATCAACACACAGTAGGGCAGCTGCATGGCATTTCACAACCACTTTTTTCACGCTTGTTGAACCAAGTGCTAGATGCCCTCCTGAAGCACTCAAGTACCGACATATCCCTACCACAGACTGCCCAGGAGATAGCCGACACCAAAGTAGGCTTCCATGCACTGGCAGGCATGCCCAATTGTGTTGGTGCCCTGGACTGCACCCATGTTGAATTGGTAGTCCCCCATGCCATAGAGGCGGTGTACCGCAATAGCAAGCAATAGCACTCCATCAATGTGCAAATGGTATGTGACTCCAGCAAGATCATCACACATTGCTGCGCCTGATTTCCCAGACCAACACATGATGCCATGGTGCTGCGCAACTCCACGCTACCCTGTCACATGGAGCGACATGCTGGACCACGTGCCTGGCTGCTTGGTGAGTTGCCCAACTGGCCCATGGCAGTGCTTTAGGGCACTGATGTGTAGGGATGCATACTCCACCTGGGTGGGAAAGGGGGGATGCATACTCCACCTCGGTGGGAAAGGGGGGGTGCATACTCCACCTGGGTGAGAAAGGGGGCGATGCATACTCCACCTGGGTGGGAAAGGGGGGATGCATACTCCACCTGGGTGGGAAAGGGGGGGATGCATACTCCACCTGGGTGGGATATGTCGGTGAGTGTAGAATACATGCAGAGCTAAACACTCCTGACCTGAACCTCCCAAACAGAACATGACACATCACTGGCACACATTTTACCATTTATGCATATCGAAGACAACAAGTCAGAGGCACGACCAGGCCACCATGGGTATGACAAGCAATGCATGACTGAACAGGATTGCAACTGTGCCAATGTAGCTAGTGTGACCATGCACAGTGTAGAATACACAGCATGAACGGGAGGCTAAACATTGTTGTACAACCACAGTACATCCGCCTCAGCATGCATTATTACACCCTGGATCATCTATTGAACGCCATCCACACTACCACGCCTCATAACAGTATATAGTATGTATCAATATTACAATCTTGCATATGTACAGGGACATGTGCATGTCCACACCAAATAGCTGTGGCCATGATTGTGCCACCTGAAGGTGGCAGCTCAGAGTGACACACACCTATTTGTATTTGCTTGCATGTGATGGAGGATATCCCTTGAGGCCGTGGCTACTTACCCCTGTACGGAACCCGCAGAACAGCCATGAAGAGGAGTACAATTGTGTGCAAACCCGTACCTGTGTTGTGATTGAGCAGACCTTTGGTCTGTTGAAGGCGTGTTTCCACTGCCTAAGCAGGTCTGGTGGGGCACTCCTATATAGTCCTGAGAAGGTGGCAAAGACCACCATGGCCTATGTCATGCTGCACAACATGTGCGTCCGGAGATATGTACGACTGCCACCTGACATTGACATGCATGCACCGGGTGAGGACGATGAGGATGGAGACGGAGGTGAAGTAGCCCCCCTGCCAGCACGTGATGCACGGGATGGCCATGCAGTACGCCAAGCACTGATTCACAAATACTTCTGAACCACAGGGACTATGATAGACATGTGTCACTGACACACTGGGTCAATGTGGACATGCACACTGGGATTGTTGGGAGTTGGCCACTGAACACCGTCACACATTATATGGATATACATAAAATGAACAATGTCCAGCCATTGAATTTTTTTGCACAAAACGGGTATATTTGTTCTAACAGAGAAAAACGTGAACACTCCCCCCGAACCCCCAGTGAACTCCCAAACCCACCCAACAAACCCCAGAAAACCCCAGTGAACTCCCAAACCCACCCGACAAACCCCAAAAAACCCCAGTGAACTCCCAAACCCACCTGACAAACCCCAAAAAACTCCAGTGAACTCCCAAACCCACCCGACAAACCCCAAAAAACCCCAGTGAACTCCCAAACCCACCCAACAAACCCCTATAGTCCCCAAATGTACTCCGTGAAATGTCGTCCTTCACCCGCAACCATGTGTCCCACTCCCATTGTCTGGGCACTCTAATTCCGCGACTTTTTTTTGTCCGGGGGTGGCATCTCTGAGTGCTGTGCACTCCTCTGGGTCGGCCGCATAGGGCTTGTGGAGACAGAGGATGCAGGTGTGCTGGCTGTGTATGTGTCCGAGGCAGGTTCCACGCCCGCTCCAAGGCGTGGCCGCTGCATATCGAGTAGGATGGAATTGAGGTCTTGGGTTACTGCCCCCAGACAGTCCCTCATGAGCACAGCCGATGCATTCACGGTGGCTGTGTTCAATGCGATGGCCGCTGTGGTCCCCGCAATGGCAGTTGCAATACCCCTCCTTGGGTCCTCACCATTGGCAATATACTGCCGCAGGAGATCTAACATGGCCTCCTGTCGGGCCTCCACCCTCGATAGGCGGGACTCCAGGGTGTTGGTGGGAGCTGGAGTGGTGGGAGCTGGAGTGGTGGGAACTGGAGTGTTGGAAGGTGCATGCCCGGGGCCTACATCCTGTGTGCTGTCCTCCTTGAAGGGGCACCGGTCCGAATCCCTGAGGTCTGAGTCATGGAGGCAGGGATCATCACTGCTGTAGGTGGTTGAGGGCTCCATATGGGGGGGTGGGCAGGGGGCTTGGGGTGGGTGTAGAAGACAGTACTGTGACTCCCTCAAGGTTCACATTGGCATCCAAAATGTCCTCGGTGGTGGGTGGCGCAGGAAGGGACACTCCTCCAACAGTTGTGGGTGTGTGCTGCTGGTCCTGATGTGTGTCCAGCACACTGGCAGCAGGTGTTGTTGGCTGACTTTCCACCCGGTCAGGCACACTGCCTGTAGGTCTGGCCTGTTTGTCTGGCTGGGGGGTGGTGGTGGTGGCAGTGGCCCTTGTTTTATGGTGTGATGTGCATGCCCTTGCGGTCCTCTCCTGACTGGCATCTTCCTCATTGGTGCCTCGGGGTTAGAAGAGATGCAGGTCATCAGTGATGGTGTCACATGCCAGCGGCATACAATTGTGCTGTTCAATATTCATAATTTATGCATCCATGTCTTACAGGTGTGTGGCACTTGGTGTTCTGAGGGGGCATATTGGCAATCACTGCATCGCAGGTGGCATGCCGTTGATATGGGGTTTGTGTGATGTGTTACATGGGCACGGTCCAGGTGTGTTGGCTGTGTGTTGGTTATGGGATTGGCACTCAGCATGCATTTCTGTGTGGCAGGGTTTGGGCCGCATTCTGGAGTTGGATATGTTGATGTGGGTGTAGGGACATGCATTGCCTTGCCTAGTTTCTCTTCCACATCACTTGTGCTACGTCATGGTTTCCCCTACAGGGATGTGCAAGGTTACTCACCTCCTTCTGGGGATGATGCCGCACCCATCTCCATCTCTCCAAATCCCTCAATCGACTCAGGATCAGTGAAGGTGCTAGCAGTCTCCTCCCAGGGCATCAGCTTTGCAGGTGAGTGGGGACCCTGCCTGTCGCCATGGCCGCCCTCCTGTTTCTTGACAGGATGTTTCTGACCCTCAAGCGGAGGTCGTCCCATGTCTTGCGGCAGTCACGCACAGTATGTGGGGTGGTCCCCACGGCCGACACCTTCCGGGCAACCTCCTGCCAGTTTTCCTTTTTCCTCATCTGGACTCACGCGTCATGTCATTAGCTTTCATGATGTCTGCATTTGCAGCGAGAGTGTCCGCCAACATATTTAGCTTGGCGTCTGAGAAACGCTGTTACTGCTGCCGGGGGGTGGTCTTCCGGGTGGCCTTGGAGATCCTCAGGGTTTTTCCACACAGCACAACATGAATCGACTGGTGGTTTTGGAGAATTGCAATGGATTGTGTTTTTAAAGATGGCCGCAGGCCAATTTCCCATTCCAATGCAATGACGTTATTTCCGGGTCCAGTTTTACGAGCCCGGTATTAGCATGTTGGTATTACCGGGTCAGTGTTTAGGGGTTCCACCTAGGCGGTGCAGGTATCGGCGGGTCCCGTGATGCCACTATCTGGGGGTTGGAGGGCCTTTTGCGGCATGTCGGTATGGCCATTACTGGCATGGGGGCTTGCCCGGGCTCGCGCACTCGTAATCACCCACTATTAGCGGCATCATACGAGCACCGACCTGCTTGTTCCGCCATGCCGGTAATGACCACGGTTTTACCGTGCTACCCGTAATGAGGCCCATAGTGTTCTGCCAAATGGATAATTAATTAAATTAATATTTTTGGTTAAATAGGCTAAGGAGCTACACAGTTTTGCCCCCCCCTGCCCACTTAAAGGGAAGGGATTCAAGGCAAGCAGACCCCCCCCACCTTTTGGTTTCCCAGGGCTAAGTTCTACTTACATAGTAAGCCTCTGTTTAAGGTTCAGGAAAGCCAGCTGCATCTAAGGACACTCTGGAAAGATAGGGCAGGGTTCTGGTCACTCCATTCTCAAAGATGGCCTCCCACTCTCCACCATAGTACCTACTCAGCTTTGAGGCATTCCTAGAAATAGACAGTTCCACGAGATACACTTCCAGCAATGTCCTCTGATGTCTCCTTACAGCTGTCAGATGGTAAGTTTCAGCAGCCTTCCTGATGGACTGTCTCTTGTCTGACTGTTCATGTCTTTCTCCTTTTTCTGTGTGTCCCCTGTTCTAGTGCAGTCCCCCTTATATAGCAGGGATGACACCAACATTTTTCAATCTTTGGGAAGTACCCTGCAATAATCCCTGCCACTAGGATTTGACAGTTACCCTTCTCACTCTGCCCAAACCCAGCCTCCAAGTCAGGATTGGTTTAGGGGTCTGGAGCAACATTTGGCAATTCCCATTTGTCACCATCCTTTGTTCTCCTTTCAACTTTTTGGCAAAAACTAGTTATGTATCACAACTTCATAATTTACTAGCAACTGCCACACTAAACATATTTTCTGTTTCAGCTAATCATGGTGAATCAGATAAGCCAACCACCAAATCTGTATAATGTAGCACGGCCATGTGGCATGTTTCCATAGAAAGCACAACAGTTATAAATATGTAAGTTACTACGCATATCCCTAATTTCATTTGCCACCAAATCAGCAACTCTCACATTTGGAACATGTTCAGATCAGCCAGAAACCTAGTTTAAATGGCCATTACCGTTCCCAGAGTCACAGGTGGATGATTTCTATATTCCCAGAATCACATGGAAATTACATAAACAATGGTAAATAGATGAATTGCATCCACCTATGATGTCGGAGAAAAAGGCCTAAATGATAATAGTCCTTTTAAATAAATTGTCAATCTTAATGTGGGACAAATGGTCCAAATGGCTTCCGGCCATTTGTTTTCACTGGGTCAGCCTGTGCCCACAGTTGAATTTCCTTTGTGTTGAAAGCTTGCTATTTGAAGTGATTGCCCCCATTTTCACATATATTATACATGCTCGAGCCAAGGGTAAATTTTGCTTTCAGAGCCAGAAGGTCTGGAGAACCCTGAATGTTCAGGACATTTTTATTGCAGTTGGTCATTAGATGGGAGATGTGACATCCAGGCTAGGAGTTTTCCTTTTGAAGTTTTGCCCACAGCCAGCAAAAGGGCCTGCCTTGAGCTGACATTTTCTTCATGAAGACTAAGTGGCTCTTCAAATTTCACTGGAGTGGGTGACAATTAATATGCATTGCTCTTTGTCAACCCACACATCAGGTTTTGTTTTCCTGACCTTTGTCTGTGAGCAGTGATATTTTCTTCACTTCTACTTTTTCAAACCGTTGTTATGTGCACACACGTGCGGGCCATTTTATTTTTCAATGTTTAAAAATCCTGTTTTGCATGTGACAGGGACTTCTGTTTTCTCCTTCTTTTGTAAATTAAAATGCTGTTTATCCATTGGTAATAGCAGGGAGTCCCTTTCCACCTGGCTCTTTAATTTTACTTGAAAAACCAAAACAAAGGCCAGGCCGTTTTTGTTTCAGTGTTTAAGATCCTGCCATTCATGTGAAACGGACTTCTATTTTGGACCTTTAAATGCACCCTACAGCTGTTGTTGTTGCTGTGTATGCGTGCAGAACACATGCTTACATTGTAGACCTAAAATAGCAGTGCTTCCTGAAAGGAACAAAGTTGGCCTAGAAAAACCAACACCTCTGTGCGTATGGGGAGTTCCATGAATTTAATTTACCATAGATTAATTACATCTTCATTTTACATCTTCATTAACACCTCTGCCAGCAATTTCATCACCTGGACCAATAGCATGAAGAACAGGTGCCCCTACAGAAACTGCAGGATTCTCTTCTCCACTAATTTTGGAATCTCATCTTCCCAATACTTCCCGAATACATTTTAGCAAACATATATCGGTTCTGGGCAATCAATGCCCAGCTGGACACATTGCTGCTAGATGGACTGCAAATCTGTTCTGTTATTCTGAAAATGCTCCTCTACCCGGCTGTCATTTCTTACCTAAAATGTCTCTTCTCTTTTATTTTCAATAGCATGTTGTTATCAATAACCCATATTAAAGCCTGTAGACAAAGCCCCTGAAACCCTTCTTCCATTTTAGAAATCTAGATTAGATTTTACGCTTTGCAACTTTCAATTGTGATTAGAGTTATCTTTCTATATCTTCTGATGCAAACACTTTGACTCCATAGAATAACGTTGTAATTTCTTCATGGGATTTCGATTTCTGCTCATTGGGTTTTATTTAGCCTTCCTTAGAAAGATGTTTGCCTGCAGGGTTCATGAACAGCTCAATTTTGTCATGATTTGTCGCACCCCCAATGGAAAAGGTTGATATCCAATCACTGCTTAAGATTGCTGACATTACACGTTCATGTCAGCAGTCTCACAATGCTTTGAAAGATTTGGAGTAAATAGTATTCCCCTAGCTGGCAAAATGTTTGCAAAGGGCCAGTTTCTTAGATGTCTCACTCTCTATCTCTCTCTCTGGTTTAAGGGCCATGCATCCATGTGGGCCCTAATCGATGCGGTGAATGATTTGCTTATGGCCATTGATAGAGGAAGACATTCAATCCTTTCACATAGTTCTCACATTTGACATGTCAGCAACCATGGACAGCATTAATCATTATTCATTTTTTTTTTCCCATATCCGGGATGTGGCTGAGGTGGTATAATATGAGGCATGTAGTGTCATCAGCATTCTGATGACACACAGAGTTAGTTGTTACTTCAAATCAAATTATCTCTAAGACAGCTTTGGCATCCCTATTTGTCTCTCTGAAGGCAAGACATAGGTGGAGGCATAACTAATGAAAGGCATAATTACTGAAACAGCATCCAAACACGACAGGAGTAATCTTATGGATATCTTAAAGGTGCCTGGGAAGTGTTATAAAGGGTGTGCAACTACTCCATGTCAGCAGAGAGGCCAATCTTGGTAATATGCTAGACCATAGCTTTAACATGCGTTCACAAGCTGCTGAAGTAGTTAATGCCCAGTATTTCTATCAAAAAACAATCTGTGGTTTTCTGCACTTGTCTCATCCACCAACTTAAAATCGCTTCCCGATACTTGTGTAGAAGCATTTCAAATATGGAATGATCCCCAGACCCATAGAGTGTCACTCGTTTGGAACCAGTGCAAAATGCTGATGCGTTAATGCTTTGACCTGCTTCGTTATTCAAGACTAAGGGAGGCTATTTGCTTTCACTATTAGTAGCATTCTGTTTAAACTACCATTTGCCAATGATGGCCAATACAACTTTTTCTGGTATAGGGGCCACTCTAAATGAGGACTTGAGCAGCAGTATATCTAAAAGAAACTGCAGGCAATCGGATGCCCCCAGTGGGCTTTGACCTCGCACTGCCAACGTTTTTGTTCACGACACTCGAAGGTTGTGCTTTCTCGAGTGTGAATCCTGATTTTTGTCATGCTGTGCCCTGTATTATAAGATGCACACCATGGTTATCACTATTTAACACTCATTGCAAAGACATTATTATTGTTTGCCATTCCCTCCGATGTAAATTGGATCCATTGCCCTGAGGCACGGGCCTCATGAAGTAAGTACTGGGACGAGGAAGAGTGTACCTAAGGGTAATGTCTTTCAGAAAGTTGAGACACTCCTGCGCTTTTACTTGGAGAATGAAAAGTTGCGTATACTAATTTTTAAGCTCAATCTGCACATTTCCATATACCTTTACAAGCGAATTAAGAACAAAGTTCAGTGCCACCAGACAGGGGGTGATAATTTGATTCTGCTCCCCATTTCCTAATCAGGACTGTGGAGGCGATGAAGAACTCTAAGATGAATCGGAGGAGTCAATTGAAATACCATGAGCTGCCTCCGAAGTCGATTGAAATAGTGCAGGTGTGGCAAATAGCGGAGACGATGCATTCAAATGATAGTTAACGCCCTCAGCACAGGATCGCCAGTAACAGACGCCTGCAACCATTCTCAGTAAAGCCACCCCGCTCAACATGGGAGGAGGCCTTAGAGAAAAAGCAGTTATGTCTCCCGAAAGGGGGGCCTAAGGCATGTCTCGCAAGCCTTGGGTGGCAAAAACATACTTTTTTTTTAATATTCGTTGATGTGAATGTAAACCCTCCCAATGCTTAATTTTCAAGAAGTACATCACAGCGGGTATACAATGGGTGGGCAAAGTACTTAACACTCAAACAATACCTTCCGAGCTGTTTTTTTTGTTCAGAAAAGGCTGGCTATTCACACAGAATGGGTGACTGCCACAGACTGCTCCGCGCTCCTGGTTAGGAGCCTGATTCAAACGTGAAGGTGAGTCACACAACGAAAGGCTCCTCCTACACCTCACACCCCAAGAAGGGATACACTTAGGTGACAGAGCCTGAGGCCATGAATTCGGTCCGAGACTGGCTCCTGATAACCCTACCATGAGAGAGTTTGAAAGGTTATCCGCCCTCCATGTAACATGGATTCTGATACATAGGTTTTGCATTGAATCTCTTAGTCCAGAGAAGGCAAGGGAAGCAAATGTTAAAGGATATTTGTACCCTGCACTATCATCACTGGAGTGGGCCCCTGGCACTCTGGCAGATCTGAAAGGGAAAGGGTGGGATGGGTTAGTAGGACTGAGTGGGAGAAGAGCTAGAGAGCTGTGATGTAGGCAACATCAGTTCAGTTAACACTGTTCACTGAACTTAAGTGTGCTTTTAGGTTGGTTGCTGTCATGTGCTGTTTTGCGAGACTATGGCCTCATTACGAGTGTGCTGGTTCAGTAACAATGGTGCCAGTAAGCCTAAGGGCACTGTTGTTACTGGACCAGCACACTCTGCATCGGAGAACAGCTGCCATTCGACCCGCCTGGTCTGACCTGCCTGGCGGGGCGGAACTGCTCGCAGACTTTCACGGTGCTACCGTCAACCCCATTCCCATTTAGTCCTATGGGACAGGGTGCCAGGCACTGTAAAAAATCACGAGCCCGGTGGCAGTCTGCCGGTTTTACTGGTACGGTTACAGCCGGACTCGTAATGATGCCTAATGTGTTGTTTGTTTGGTTGTTGTAGTATAGAGAAGCGCGTCCAGTTTCTTTTGCTTAGAGGTATGGTTGTGTTTGGTTTGAGTACGATAGGTGTATGCAGAGCGGTGAGATTTTTAGTAGGTGGTGTAAAGACAGTAAAGAATTACACAGAGAAATCGAAGAAAAAAAACAACTACAAGATCTTCTCTGAAATTCCTTCGTACTCTACAATCTAAGGAGCAGGAGGTTAATTCCTTAATGGTATTACCCTTCAGTAAAGAAAAGTATCTTCCCTCGTTTGACCATTTTAAAGGTTCTTTGGTAATTGTTTCGAATGGTTCCGGTCGTAAAAAAATTATTAAAAAAATGGTTGGGTGGCTTAATTTGACTGTCAAGTCATGGAGGTGCTGTGCAGAAGCACTGTCTCGTAAACTAGTGATGGTGGTGGTACTGATACATCGGCATCAGATAAACTTGCCACCAGCGCTGTTAATTTGGCACGTGATAAGGTGTTTGATCATGGCTCCTGGACCAATGAAATGTATTTCAATGGTGAAGATCATCCTTCGGTCGTGGGGGGGGGTGTGCCTATGCATCTATGAGCTGCTGTTTCAAAAGCTAATGTGAAGGAGAGGCTATGCAGTACTCTCACCCCATTGCTGTCTGGAGAAGAATAGGGCTTGAGGGGGCATTCTTTGGATTTGTTACAGAACTTTAAAACGAGACTCGGAGAGCTACTACACCAATCATCTGTCTGCTAGAACGTTTATAGTAGATAATTTGTCCATGGATGGCTATTATACTATTTAAGCAATATGCCCTAAGCCTTGGTAATGCTCCCACGGCGAGGGGCATAGCGCTTTTAGCACCTCGGGCCGCAAGACCGGGTTACTAATAGCATTCTTTTCTGTTCCAAAACACGGTGGTGCTTCGGAACAAAAAAAAAAAAGCAATGTCTAAGGAAATGGCCGCCAGAAATGGGAAAACATAGTCTGTTTTCCCTTTCCATGGCGGCCATCAGGAGCCGACACACAGAAGTGTTCCCAGCACGTTTGCTCCCAAAAAAGGAGAAAACAAAAGGTAGGTGGGGATGGAGGGGGGTAGAAAAAAAACACATACCTGATTTCCCGGCGGGGGACGATGGTGACCTCTAGCCGTGTGAAGGCTCGGAGCAGGGATGGCCCCCCTTCGAGCCTCCTCATTAGCTGAGGGGCTGCCATGCCCCCCAGCTGGGGACAAAGGAGTGGAATCCCGGCCCAGGGATTCCCAACCAAGTAATGCCCTGGCGAGGGCCAATCAGAATGTGTGTTACATTCTGGTTGACCCTCGCTGCGTGCTAATAATCTAAATGCCTGCAATGGTATACTGGACAGGCGGTTGGGTGGCCTACTGGTGGCTGCAAATTTGTGTTAGGTGCAAAAAGCTTTTTTTTTGGAAATGCATTGGGGGGTATCCTGGCGGTCCACGTTATATTGAAAGGATGTGTGCAGAATTGAATAGTTATTAAATTATATTCAAATGCAGTTGGTGTATCTCAGGGGAGGTTTATTGAGAGCATATAACGATGGTTCCTTCCAAATGGTTTGGGGTGTTCGTTGGTGAAGGTGCCATTTTGTAGGGAGACTATATTGCAAATTGTATGTGGGGAAAATGAACCCCCAGTGTGGATTAACCGGTACTGGAATAGCTTGTCACCAACAACAGAAACAGAGGGGGACCAGATGGCTGAATATATCGGACAGGAATCTTTTTCGTCTCATTGGCAGCAGTGTTGGGGATTTAGATGTTAGTCATACATGACAGGGAAGGACTCAGAGGTCCATTATAAACTAGGTCTTCAATACAGAGAATCTGTTTCAATTGTGCCAGCAGACAGTAATCCTTCCTGGAGAACTGAGTGACCCAAACATGATCTCTGACAACCTTAAAGTGCCAGTGAGGAGTACCCCAGAGCTGGTCTATATGGATGTGACTGCAGTACCGCAAAATAATAGAGTTATGTGGCATTTAGGTAATATTGACAGATTTAATAAAAATGTCAGGTCTTGACTAGAAGTCTTATCCCATCATTAAAAAGTCAAATTATCTCCCCTTTATGCTTTCCAGTATTCATTTGTACCTATATGGATGATTGCCCTCCACCCGTTAGCACAAGTAGATTGAGACCCATGGGCAAATGTTGTGGTTTATTAAGATGTTACACTGAACTCAGGGAGTCACCCACCCCACTGCCACAGCACGGAGGTGCACATCAAAGCACTGTTTAGTTTAGGTTCAAATTGGTGAGGCCTCCAACTCATCTTGCACCCAACCCCAACAAATATCATGTGCCACCAATGGACTAGGAACCAGGCCGGTGTGTAGTAAGAATATATATTTATCAATTTATTTAATCAAGATTTAACAAACAGATAACATCAGCCACCAACGCTGTGGCAATACCAAAAGATAACACAATAACTTGGTTATATAAAACAACACAGGTGATATTTTGAAACATGCGATAATAGCTTACACAGATTTAATTTCAATTTAATCAACAGAAAACATTCACAATCTAATACAGGGTCCACAGGTTGACTTATTTTGAAACAATACTTTTCCCCCAGCCACTCACATCCTCCAGTCCTCAATTTAATCTGACCCCTTTAATTGAAAGGCTAGATGCAGAGACAATGGAACAGTCGTTTTGCTGCTGGTTAAAAAAAGCTGTTTGGGAAAGGAATTCAATGTGAAAAATCGTTTTGGGCTTATTATTTAAAACGCAAGGTTTTGGCAAAAGTAACTCAAATGAAAATCACTGTTCAACACACTTGAAAATCAAAGGCAAGACTTGATAGTTTGAGGTCAGAGAAAAAGGAAAACAAAAGGAAGAAATCATTTTGCAACACACATGCAGTTGAGATAGAATACTTTGCAATCCTGGTTTAAAATGAATGGGGAATTTCGTTTTACACCCTCCACACTGAATTGAAAGGTTATGTTTTATGGATTACTTCTTTTTGGGATGATTGACACCCCCGATCCCATTTCTATGTGGGAGTGAAGGATTTCAGAGAGAGTCAACCAAGTCTTTATGAGCTATACCAGTTCTAACACACTGGGCATGAACTATTGTTAGTTTCAAAATCTAACAACCCTCATCACATGATTTTCTATGGGGGAATTAATGGATTTACTTTAATCAAAAGTGCTAAGGATCTACACCCCCACCCCCTCCACACACACACTTTAATAGAAAGGGTTAAGGATGGCTGCTCTCAACACAATGCAATTTCAACAGATGAATTGTTTTCTAATGGGGAAATAAGTTTGAATAAGATTTAATAAATCAGGCAAAGGGCCAACACAGTTTTACCTCCCTCTACCCACTAATGGAAAGGGGTAAAGGCAGGTGGCTCCCCACACAATTGATGGCTTTGGGATATCTAATTACATGGGAGGCTTCGGTCAAGAAAACAGCAGGGCTCCTCTAAGGACAGCAGAGGTTTGGTCAAGGGCTTTCAGTCAGAGATTTTCTCCTGCACGCAGACTCCTTATGCTCCTCTGATGTGGGTCCCCGTTAGCTTCTCTATGTCCCAGCCACTGTCTCCAATGCAAGGATTGAGGCCTCTTTGATAGCTGTTCCTGCAAGAGTCCAGCAGCAGCTCCCTCCCGGAACAATTCACAAAAAGCCTAGTTCTGATGTAAACTGGTCCTTTTATATGGCTAGTGAGACAGTAACTTTGCCATGATTCCCGTGACCAGGATTGGCTAACTTGATCCCTTCACATCCCACCACCACACCCCCTATCTTCTGATAGGACCATGAGTTTAGAGATATGCATGATGTAGGCTGAGGGAGGGGAATAGACGCATCATTTCAAATTGACAAGGATTCCTGAATCTTTTGTTCTGAAAACTCTCAGGCTGTAATAACTCCCTGGTTCTTTCAAATAACCCCATTATGAAATATATATGTATAAGTTCTATATTTTATGGCGAATCAGACCATACAGATATTACCTCGGCATGCCCTTCCTGAGGGTAGTTGCAGTTTTTCTTGATCTCCTCATAGATCGTACTAGAGAAAAATATGACAATTCATCATACAAATGTTAATGTTAATTTTGTCCTCCACCCTCACACCAACTTTCAAATCTCTCAAAATCATGGGAAGGCCCAAATCACATTTTTCTTAATAACTTCTGTTATGTTTATAACACAAAAGGTGTTTTAGCATGGTTTAAAGCAGATTTCTGTCACCTTTAATAACAGTCTGGTGCAAGCTTTGTGGCACATATGCTGTCATTTTTATGCAAGCAACAAAACATATTATGCTATTCCTTAAACCCCTGCCTCACAAGCCTTACTCACTTTCCTAGCCTTCACCTGTTCTTAGGTTTCCATTCCCAAAAACACTTACAGGGCATGTGGCTTTGAGCCCATGTTGATTTTAGATCTCCTCAAGAGTGTCAAAAGGATTCTGCTTCAGTCTTAATGCACATTTTATGAGATGGCCTTACCCTAGGTCTCTTCTGCAGGACCTGTTATCAGCAACTAATTGACAACCAGACATCTTTCTCCTAGAGAGCCCCAACCAACAGGTCATGGGTCACAATTTAATTTCCGTCGAAATATCCCTCTGCATCCATGCTTCTCAAAGTACAGCTTTAGATCAACCAAAGGTTTTTCCTTTTGACATTTTGCACAACATTCGTGAATGGTGCCGGTACATGCAGCATGCTGTGTTTGCAGGCGAGGCTCTGCCCGCCAGCGGAAGAAAGGCACCCGCGAACACAAATTGTAGTTTGCAAGCCCAGGAACTACAGTACAGGCAAGCTTACTGGTACCGTAGTTCCCGGACTGGCAAACTTATAATGAGGCCCATTGTGCTTAACCATTTGTATAGTAAATGACATTAAAACCTGTTGTTCATAACATATCGTTTTTGCTTCCACAATATTAAATGCAAGGTATATTCAGAATTTCACCAAATAGGCCGATTAACATAAAGCATGACTGTTAACCTCTACCACAAGTAGGCCTCTCCTTTTCAATTATATCATTTTAATATCAAAAAGTAGTTGTTTTTATTCATGACAAATGCACAGTGCTTGGCTTCACTTTAGATTTCTGGATCACAGTATGGTGCTGCATTGAAGACAATGTACACACTGCTATCTGTTTCTTTAAGTAGAACGTGTAACACTCGATGAATTTAGGAAAATAGCATTTTCAGCCACATATGTATTTTGCCATGAGGAGTGTTAGGGAGAATTCTCATAAATGTGCTAATTCCCTTCACCTTAGAGATCTCCAGCAACTTTGCTGGATTTTGAGGTCTTCATTTATTTTACCTAGAGAGACTGTGAGCCTATTTTCCCACTCTCTCATGTATTTTGATGTGTGTTTTACTCTTGTGTTATTTGTTTATGGGGTTTTAGATAACTCCATAGGCATCATCTTTTCATGTGTGTCACACAGCACCCTCAGTGCAGTGACACAGGGAAGCTTGTTAGGCTGTCCCGAGGTTTAAATACCTTCTCTGGGATAAACTAGTGTTTCCCAGAGAATGTAAGGTTAAATTGACTTTACTAGTCTTTTTAATTTCCTACACCCAGCACACAATATCTTACAAAAGAGTGCTGGAGGGGTTATGTCTAGAAATTCATATAGCAGTCAAATGCTACCCTTTCCTTTTGAAATGGCTGGCGGCAGTGGTTTTACAATGAACTAACATGATTTTTCCCAACCGTGAACAGCGGTAGCTAAAAATCGCAGCAGCCATGTTTTTCAAGATGGCGTCTGAGCCCCCTTTGTTTAAACAGGTCCCGGTCTTCTTTTTTCGCATTTCTTTTTGGAAAGGCCCTTCTAGAGTTTGTCTCAGCGTGCCAAACCAGGTTTGGTCCTTTTGTTTCCATGCCTTTGGCGAGCTTCAGGACTGAAGATGGCATCTGGCGCCCGAATGTCTGGGCTGGGCAGGCAGTGAGGGAGGTACCTGAAACTCCCTGTGCTTAGTCTCCTAGGAGACCCAAATGCACTCTGGCATGATTGGCTGGCTGACTGTCCAGCAAGGACAGCCACCCTGCTGGGAGAGTCGCAGCTAGGCTGGAATGAATGGGAGAAAACTGTTTAAAAGGCGAGTCTCTTGGACTCAAAGGCAGAGTCGACCTGTGGAACGAAAGAACCGAAGACGAGCTGGAAGAGGACGGCTGCTGCAACTATTGGACAGTTGGTTTGCCCGATGAAGCCCTGCTGCAGGTCCAAATCGGCAAGTTCATCTCGACAGAGAAGCCCCTTCAAGGACGACTTCTTCTTTTGAGTTGGTGTGACCAATCAACTTGTAAGCCACCTGGATACCATTCTCGGAGCTGGTTAGGATTAACCAGGGGAAAGGACACCAGCTTGTGTGCTTGAAGAACAGCAACCGCAATGGAAGATTTGCCAATTTGACAGCTTTTTGACCTGTCCCTGTGCAGTGCAGGAGTACCCCGATGTCCTCCCTCTTGTCCTCACGACTGAGGCTCAGGAACAGCGAGATCTGCAAGAACTGCCATTAACAGAAGTCTTCAGCTGCATCTTTTTCTTCAATATAAGGTACTGTGAAAACCCCACCGGGAGAATTTACCTCTCACTGAGAAAGTTCAGGGAACTTTGGCAACTTGCAGGCCTGGTCAGCTTGTGACCCGACATATGAATCTTTCTCCGTGAACTACTTCTAAGAACTGTGGCAAAGACTTTTCCGTTTTAACTACCAGAACCGTTTTTACTTGTACAAGACACTAGCCCATTTACTTTGGCATACCTATTGCATTGAATCAACTCCTCTGGTGAACTCAAACTATTTGCACTGTTTTAGAGTAACTGTAATATTTGTTTTTATTAACGTATGCCTTTTTGCTCCTACTTCAATGATATTTGGCTCCTACTTCAAGGGAGCTCAACTGCTTAGTAATCAATATTGTAGTATTATTTTTGTGTGATATTGGTTGCCTCATTAAGTGAATGCTTTATAAATGATTGTGTAATCATTTAATAAGTGTTTTTCCCAAGAAACCTTGAGTGTTAGTGTCTATCTGAATACTTGTCATTGAAGACCTTTATGTAACACCCTTACAAGCTCACATTCCCTCTTGGGATAAGCTTGGCTGCTCAGCTCGCTACCAAAAACTGTGTGGTACAGACGTATACCAAAGGTTGGTTTTGTTACACCTGTAGTCATAGTTGTGTGTAGTGGTCCCAGAGGGTACTGCATGCAACCTCTGCCGAACACATTAGGCACATCCGGCACTTTTAGGTTTCCAGGCCTATTTTCCTTCACTCAAGCGCCTGCTCATTTTGGTTAAGTTGAAATAGGCCTCTTTCTGTTCATGTCACTTGTCCTTAAGTCAGAAAAATGTTTTGGACTGCCTGCATTTTCCAATGGGTTGCACCAGTCAGCTTCACTCTTAAATACTGGCCGGACCTGATCTTTATATTTCCGACATTCAGGGGATATATTTTAGCCCACACAAACTTGCTGAAATTAAGCATTGTAAACAAATTAAGAAGGCAGGTATTATGCAAATTTGTATGAGTGATTTAGAGGTTAGTGAAATAACGCGCCCTGATGCCTGTGGGTTTTCGGCGCATAACAAAAATAAATACAAATACAAATACAAATACAAATGAGGTAGTTCAAAGGATAAAAGAATGGTACAGCAATAGGATTACATGAAGTAAATGCAAGTTCTATCAATTGGAATGTGAGAGTATGCTCCAGCATATTGTGAATGAATGAGATTCTACTGGAGCTTGGTCAACAGTCTTGGCGATTCTCAATTAAATATACATGTGTTAAGGGAGATTTCCTAAAGTCCTACTGGCAGTAATACTTAACTAAGATATTGCAGTGGTTTGTAGATCTCCAAATCTTAGTATTAGTATGGAAAAACTCAGGACCTTGGTAGAGTGACAGAGCAGTCAGGCTTATCTTAAGGGGAAGATGTGAGCTGTAGGTAAGTACACTGTACCTTAGACATGCTCACCAAAGAAACTCTTACACTTATATTTTATATACAATTTTATATATTTATTATATATGCAACATAATCACTTCATATACTTTAGACTTTTAGACTAGAACCCTTCAAAATACTTGAGAATACACATCAAAGGACACTTTCACTTTTGTGTTTGTTTGCGGTTACATTTGCAGCAACGTTAAAAAGGGAAACGACAATTTTACCGTATTATTGGTTATAAAGCGTACCTGCGGTTTCTAACAGTTTATATGGTAATACATTTACTCTGCAAACACATACAGAAGAGTCACTTTAAGGGAGAACAAGGGTTAGTTTGTGTAACATTAGCCATGTTCAAGGTTCTAGAGAGGGTTTCTTTGCACAGCAAGTCTGTTAAGTGCAAAACGCAACCCTAGCTAAAGGCAGTTCGGAGAGGGCTCAAAGTCCTGACAAGCACAGAATAGGAAGCGTTCCTAAGGATTTCTTCCCATCTGTAGTGTTATAGAAACAGCAAGTTAACAACTAACAAGGGAGACCTGTAAAAGGACTTGATATAGGGACAACAGCAGCGGCTTGAATCAGAGTTAAGAGGGGGTGACCCTGGTCACCTGTAGGTGCACTCCAACACTCTGGAGCAACTTCTTGGAATCAGCTGAGCAATACCTTTTCCCCAAAGTATGTTAGGTTAGAAGAACATGTTTGTGCCGGATGCTTTCAGCAACTTCTTCGTTCACTCTGCAGTTTTTGCGCCTTTTCTGCAGCACCAACAAAGGTCCAGTCAATCTTCTTCACTTCCTTCAGTCCTGCACTCTGTGATGGAGTCTGGGTGAGTTGGATCAGATCCCTGGAGAGTCTTTATGGGTTCAGAAAAGATTTACATGGATTCAGCCTTTTCACAATGATGCACTTGAAATGGGTAGCAGGTCTCCTAGTATTGGGGTTCCACAGCTCTGGAACTCCTAGAACCTCATGAGATGGCTCATTTCAAGGTTCACCTTCCGACTGCTTGTTCCAACCAGCCAATGGGAATGAGTTATCCTCTTTGGAGTTTCTCTGTCGCATAGAAAACAGGGTCAGGACTGGTTGTCTTCTTCTTTGGTTACTTCATCTTCCAGTGGTCAACTTGCAATTCAATCCAGAAGCCTCACCTTTTATACAGTTCCAGCACACACTCCTCTGCAATCTCTCTCAGCATTTTACAGGAAGGGGCGTTTGGCTGTACAATCAGGAAAGCCAGACCCCCTGTGGGCACTCAGGCAGACAAAGGATAGGGGGGGTGGAAGACTGCCCCCCACTTCCTGCCTGCCCAGACACGCTGGAGCCTAGACAGGGATACCCAAGGATTACTGTCAAAAGCAAAACACACAAACTGACCTCCCCCTCCCAGAATGGAAGAAGAAGGACTAACAAAGAACAACCATGCTAGCAATGGCAAAAAAATAAGAGAGGCACCAAGTTTGTACTTGGCTGCCCCAATTGTGCACTACCGCCGCTATGGGCGTAGCCTGCAGTATAAACATTATACAATAGTTGGTAGAACACGTTCACTGCCACCAGCCATAACTAGGAGATTGTCTATATGACTAAAAAGTCACAGGAGTAGAGAGAAGGAGGAAACTAGGTATCCCTTTGGTACTCCACTGAAGGTGATGTGTGCTAATTTCTCAGACTATAGAGTTTTGGGATAGATACTAAGTATCTCTCTATCCTTAATAACTATAGTAACTCGGGGATATGGAAAAAATAATCTTAAAGGGGGCCCTAAGTGTCCCCAGAAACACTGCCAATAAGGAGCTGTGTGCTGCAGTAATAAAACCCAGATGCCTTTAAGAGCTATGGAGCAGACAGACTCAATAGTGCAGGTAGAATGCAAAGAATAGAGTCTCAAAAGACAGAACCCACAAGAATAAATGAGTGGAAAAAGGCTCCACTCATTCAGGATTGACAGAAAAAGTGCTGGTGGTCTCACTAGGAGACGGGATGATGCATACAACATGATACATCTCCCCAACAACAGTAGAATCCAATTTTGGAGGAAACCTCAATTTCTCGCTGCATGCGATGACTGGGCTCGACTTAAATCATATACTTTATTTAAGATCTTGGGAGTTAGGTTTTGACAAGGATGATATCATTTTTCTAATTAAGAATAGCTCAAACTCTCGCGCTACGGGCCAAAATGGCCTACGCAACCATATCTAGAAAGCAAATCCTGACATGTGGGCAAAGTACCTTTTCATCCTATGTTGGAAAATATTAACTGACGAACACATTCCGAATACATGGACTTATTCCGACATTGTTCCCATTTAAAAAAGGGAGCAAGCTTGTCCCTGCAAACTACCGTCCAATCATGAACTTAGATGTTGATTCGAAGATTTTCTGCCCCCTGTTACTGAGAGATCTCAAATAGTGGACAAATGATCAGACAGGATTTAGGAAGGGTATTGGCACTATGTTATCAGGAGTATTTATGAATTTTCTTCAGCACTTGGCTGTAGTGCCAGGACCTTTACATATATATGTGGCAAGTATTAATCTCTCTCATGCCTTTGACATGGTGAATGGGACTGTTTTCTGGGGAAGTCAGGAGCATGGGGCATTCCTTCCCAACTAGTAAATATTTTGATTGGCTTACATACATGTTAAAAATCAGATGAATTGGAAGGGGCAGCTTTCACAACCAATCATAACACAGAGGTTTAATAAGGACTGCCTTCTTGCTCTGTCATCCACCCTCCTATTTAATCTCTATTTAGTGAATTTAGGTTCAAATTTGATAACAGCAACCGTCATGTCTCCAGGGCTTTTTGGGGTTAAAAATCTTCTGGCTCACATAGGTGGATGATACCATCCCTATGGCTTCACAAGAAGATTGTTGAAAGTGGTTAAAGATTACTCTGATCAAAAAGATTTACAGGCCGATTCATGGAATAATTAGCGCAGTGCAAGTGGCCAAAAACGTGCGAATCGCAGTGGAATAGCGAAAATCGCAGTGCAAGTGCGAAAATCGCACGAAAAGCAGCGCACATCGATTCATGGAAGGCCGTGCGCGAGAAAACCATCGGATGTGCGATAAAAAAGTGCGCGGCGCACGTTGGCGCACAGGCCATCTAACTGCGTGCGCCAGGTCACAGCGAAAATCGCACAGGCCACAGCGAAAATCGCACATAGCGCGGCGCACGCAACAAAAGTAGGCGGAACACGGGGCGTAACACTCGGAATGGGGAACAACTTGCCAAAATGTGGGCGTCACGGGGGAAGTACAGGGTACAAGTGCGCAGAACGCCCACACGCTCGCCTACAACACGTATTCATGGAATAGAATAGGGCAAAAAAGCGCACGCTCAAACCAGCGCACAGGCACAAACACAACCGCCACAAGTAGCAGGCGGTAGCGTCTCTGCGCCTGTAAGAAATGTGCGCCAAAAGGTGCGCCAACAAATAGCACCTATATACAGCCATGATGAATGTCCTATACTGTGGCCCTCCAGGACAAATGACGTGCAAAGGGCTACCCACAAACACATACACCCGCTGACAAAAAATATGTGTGCGTGCATACCGGGGTGCGCGGGAAGTCTCACACATGATTTGTCAGGGTACGTGGATTTCAGTGGTGCGCGGGAAGTCTCACACACGATTTGTCAGGGTACGTGCATTTCAGGGGTGCGCGGGAAGTTCCACACGCGATTTGTCAGGGTACGAGGATTGCAGGGGTGCGCGGGAAGTCTCACACGCGATTTGTCAGGGTACGTGGATTGCAGGGGTGCGCGGGAAGTTCCACACGCGATTTGTCAGGGTACGTGGATTGCAGGGGTGCGCGGGAAGTTCCACACGCGATTTGTCAGGGTACGTGGATTTCAGGGGTGTGCGGGAAGTTCCACACGCGATTTGGCCTTGTACGTGGATTTCAGGGGTACGCGGGAAGTACCACACACGATTTGTCAGGGTACGTGGATTGCAGGGATGCGCGGAAAGTTCCACACTGGATTTGTCAGGGTACGTGGATTGCAGGGGTGCACGGGAAGTTCCACACGCGATTTGTCAGGGTACGTGGATTTCAGGGGTGCGTGGGAAGTTCCACACGCGATTTGGCCGTGTACATGGATTTCAGGGGTACGCGGGAAGTACCACACGCGATTTGTCAGGGTACGTGGATTGCAGGGGTGCGCGGGAAGTTCCACACGCGATTTGTCAGGGTACATGGATTTCAGGGGTGCACGGGAAGTTCCACACGCGATTTGGCCGTGTACGTGGATTTCAGGGGTGCGCGGGAAGTACCACATGCGATTTGTCAGGGTACGTGGATTGCAGGGGTGCGTGGGAAGTTCCGCACGCGATTTGTCAGGGTACGTGGATTTCAGGGGTGCGCGGGAAGTTCCACACGCGATTTGGCCATGTACGTGGATTTCAGGGGTGCACGGGAAGTTCCACACGCGATTTGGCTGGGTACGTGGATTTCAGGGGTGCGCGGGAAGTTCCACACACGATTTGGCCGGGTACGTGGATTTCAGGGGTGCGCGGGATGTTCCACACGCGATTTGGCCGTGTACGTGGATTGCAGGGGTGCGCGGGAAGTTCCACACGCGATTTGGCCGGGTACGTGGATTTCAGGGGTGCGCGGGAAATTCTACATGCGATTTGGCTGTGTGCTCCCAGGTATTCCCTGTACACCCTCCACGGCCCCTGCAGGCAGCACACACCACAGGGGACTACCCTGCACACCTGCTCATGTCACCCAGCACCCCCACCCCCCAGCATCCAGGGGCACCCTCCACCAGGCCCCCACTCATGTCTCCCACCACCCCCCAGCCACCAGGGGCAGCCTCCACCAGGCCCCCACCCATGTCTCCCACCACCCACACCCCCCAGCCACCAGGGGCAGCCTACACCAGGCCCCCACTCATGTCTCCCACCACCCCCACCCCCCAGCCACCAGGGCCAGCCTCCACCAGGCCCCCACTCATGTCTCCCACCACCCCCACCCCCCAGCCACCAGGGCCAGCCTCCACCAAGGCCCCACCCATGTCTCCCACCACCCCCACCACCCAGCATCCAGGGGCACCCTCCACCAGGCCCCACTCATGTCTACCACCACCCCCACCCCCCAGCAGTGCAGGGGCACCCTCCACCAGGCCCCAACCCATGTCTCCCACCACCCCCACCCCCAGCCACCAGGGGCACCCTCCACCAGGCCCCCACTCATGTCCCCTATCACCCCCACCACCCAGCATCCAGGGGCACCCTCCACCAGGCTCCCACCCATGTCTCCCACCACCCCCACCACCCAGCATCCAGGGGCAGCCTCCACCAGGCCCCCACTCATGTCTACCACCACCCCCACCCCCAGCAGTGCAGGGGCACCCTCCACCAGGCCCCCACCCATATCTCCCACCACCCCCACCCCCCAGCCACCAGGGGCACCCTCCACCAGGCCCCCACTCATGTCCCCTATCACCCCCACCCCCCAGCATCCAGGGGCACCCTCCACCAGGCCCCCACCCGTGTCTCCCACCACCCCCACCCCCAGCCACCAGGGGCACCCTCCACCAGGCCCCCACTCATGTCTACCACCACCCCACCCCCCAGCAGTGCAGGGGCACCCTCCACCAGGCCCCCACCCATGTCTCCCACCACCCCCACCCCCCAGCCACCAGGGGCACCCTCCACCATGCCCCCACCCATGTCTCCCACCACCCCCACCCCCCACCCATGTCTCCCTGCACCCAGGTCCTCACAATCACCAACCATGTGCATAATGGTCAGCCTCCACAGCCAAAAGGCCCTACCAAGTAACCCATTCACCCACATGGAAATGGAAAGTACATGTTACACCCCCAACGTACATAAAGCAAATGAACCCATGTCTGTCACACACAATGGTTGCAAATGAATTTGAAAACACCCAACATGACATGCATGAAACCAATGAGATGATACCACACAGTGAAGTATGAAAACAAAATTGTATTAAAAAAATATGAATGCAAATGAAATGAAACAAACTACAATGCCAATGAAAAAAAGAAAAGGTTCATGTCCGTCCAAAAAAATTAAAAACACCAAATCCCAAAAAAATGTACTTCAAAGTCACATTAAAAATGAAATTAATCCGACAGAAAAAAAATAAATCCAAACACCATTGCTCCATGGAGAAGAAATAAAAAATTAAACAATAAAACAATCCAATGAAGAACTATGTACAAAATATCCAAGGGTCCATGAGCCCAACTGAACAAAGGAAACCTACAAAAAACCCTAACAAAAATGCAACTATATACAAAAAGTGGAGCTGTGTCCGTCGACTCCAAATCATAAAAATAAACAAATGAAACCTAAAACTAAAGAACTATATACAAAGGCGGCGGGCAAGTCCAGTGGCTCACTCCGTAGTGTTCCGGGCCAGGGCATCATCAAACTCCTCGTCTATGTCCCGGAGGCGGTCCTGTTCCATGGCCCGAGGGTCCGCAGGGACGACGCCATCTGCTCCTCCAACCCCCTGTGGATTGCCTCGAGGCACTCGGCCTGCCTCAGGGCCCTCCGCATGGAGTTCTCCGCCCTGACCATCGTGAGCCGCTCCTCTTCCGCCCGCCGCCGCTCCGCACCTATCTGCTGGCCCAACCGCAGCCACACGGAAGACACTTCCTGTCCTGGGTCCTCCTGCCCTCCGGCCGATACCTGCCCCTCCGATGTTGATGGCCCCGAGCCATGATGCCTCCCACGTTGACTCTGCCAGCACGACGGCATCCAGGCTGATGGAATCCACCGACGCCGTCGTGCACGTGCCCTGCCTGATGATGCCGACACATCCTCCATCTGCTGGGGTACAGTTGCTGTGGTGTCCACCCCTGCTTGACCTCCGACTCCCGACTGTGGCAGGGATGGGATCCCCACTGAGCTGGCTGCATAGGTCAGGGCAGGTCCACAGGGGGCCCTGGTGGCATCTGGGCCAGAAGACAGCAAGGAGAACGACCGGCGTATAGCCTCCACAGAGGAGGAGAGGGCCGCCAGATTGGCCGACACATGCAGGAAACCCCCTAACATGGAAGATCCCAATTGGGCCACGTCGGCACGGTGCTCTTCGTGATGATGTGCGTGCTCCTCCCGGGAAGCACGCACGTCATCATGAATTGCACCCGCGCGCATCGCAACCCCAATCAGGACCTTCTCCATACGGACACGGGTCCCCTCGTCCGCAGGTGGAGGGGAGTCAGGTGACATGGACCTCCCCTCTACCTGCGGACAGGCCTGGGACGGGGCATCCCTGCTGGTGCATGGTGATGCACTCACAGGGTCAGGGACAGCGACATGCACAGGCCCCTCCACGGTGACCTGTGCTGCCTCCTGCCCCTGGCCCTGGACTGCACCACTTGCACCAGCAGGGATGCCCCCACCAGGCCAGGCCCCATGTGTGCCCCTGTGGCGGCCTCCTCCTCCTCTGTGGAAACCACCAACCTGGATGGCTCCTCACCGTCTTCCACCGTAGCAGGCCCCTGTGGGGGCTCACCCACCCCTTCCGCTGCAGCCGTGGGGGCATCCCCGCCGCCTTGCTCCACATCGCCGTCTCCGCCCTCTTCTTCACTAGCCGCTGCGTAGAGGGAGACAAAGAACACAAGCATCAGGGTACTGTACAATGGTCCCCTAGACAGGAAGCAATAGCAGATGAGTACCACTGTCAAAGTACACTTCCATCATGTCCCTCCACAACACATGGGTCAGTCCAGGCAAAACACACACAGTAACAGGCCTGGTGCATGCCATGGACATTTCCATACATGTCCAATGGACTCTTGAAACATACAATGATATGGAACTCACATGCATCATGGGTCATGCCTATCACATGAACACACTTCACCTCAGTCACATCCATCTGGCCCCATACACCCCAAACACAGCGGATACAAGGGTAACTATGCTGCATCATTGAATCTGTGCATTGTCACACACATGTGTCATGCATCCATGGCATGCACAAGTCACAGACACGCAGGTCAGGCACACAGACATGGCTACCATATATGTACCTGGCATCAGCACCCATCCCTCACCCCCACCCATGTCCAAGAACAGAGACTGGCATGCTCTCATGTTTAAAATCTGCATAGGGCTCCCCATGTGGCATTTAAACACATGCAACAACCATGTGGTTCACACATCACTGGTCGCACATGCATTACCATGATGTCCCTGCACACATACATGCATACATGGCCTATGTCACACATACAGGCAAGTATCAGAGAACCAGCACACCGCAACATGCCCTGTCTCACACAGCAATGCTTGGACACTTACCGCTCAACTCCAGACGGGTCTCCCTCTCAAGGATCTGGGCGTGGAGCGCTGGGCGTACGCGTTCCAGGACCCTCATCTGGATGGAACTCATATGGCCCCGGCCCCCCTCCACGAGGCGCCGGGCCTTCACGAGGGTCCTGGACCTCAAGTCCTCCCAGCGCTTCTTGATCTTCTGGACGTCGCGGGTTGCCACCCCCTCCGCATTGATGGCAACCACACAGTCAGCCCAGATCCTCTCCCGTCCTTCCTTGCTGGCGCGGGACGATCCAAAGAGGGCATCATACTGCCCCAGGACATGCTCCACCAGGACACCAACTTCGGTGGCAGTGAAGCTGGTGCCCCTCTGCCCCTCTGGCCTGGGGTTGCCACTGGTGCCAGATGTGGAAGTGCCCGACATGGCAACCCCAGAGGCAGGTGTGGGTGGGCAACTGGGTCCTGGGGCTGGGCTGTGGAGCAATGTAATCCCAGTCGGGAGTCTTCAGTTCCAGCAGGGGTGGACACAGCAACTGGACCCCTGCAGATGGCTGATGTGCAGGCACCAAATGGCAGGGCACGGTGGCAGCAGGCAGGCAGGCAGGCAGGCAGCAGGAGATGGCACGTGGGAGGCTGCTCGGGGCACTGGGGGGCAGTAATTCGGCCTTCTGGGCAGGAGCGTGGTCTTCCATGTGTTTTCGCGTGGCCAGCTTGATACGGAGTGATTTGGCACGTGAAAATCCTGCACGTCAGCGTGAAATTCGAGGAAAGGCCCTTAGCGCGTAAGCGCGTCAGCACGCATACGCGATTCTATTGGCCCAAAGGCCCTCAGCGCGTAGCGCGTCTGTGACGTGACCCACACGGGTGTTTCCCACACAGCACGTGATGACGGAGCACACGTGGAAAGACTGCACGTCAGAGTGTCATCGCGTGTAATTGGACAAAAGTGCGCATACACGCGATTGGCCTATCTACGTGTATTTCAGGGGTGCGCGGGCACTTACACACGCAAGTACGTCAGCGCACCTGTATCCCGGGGTGCGCGGGAATTTCCACACGCTATTGGACTGGGTACTGGATTTCAGGGGTGCGCGGGTCACATGCTCGCCTACAACACGCGCAACGCATAAATTTGCGCGCTAACAAAATAACAAGCTCAGACCCAGGATGAACATACCGTTCCTAGCAGCAGTGGCCGTGGGCTACCAAAGGAGGAGGAGGAGGATAGTCAGGGCCAGAATATTCACACCCAGAACCAGCCTTTTCGGGATGCCTTTTGACCAGGTGTATGGGAGGTACAGGTTTCCACCACACATAATACTGGACCTGGTGAGTGAGTGGGAGGATGACCTCACATCACCCACCCTGTGCTCCCAAGCACTCAGCCCCCTGGAGAAGGTCCTCAATGTACTGCACTTCTTAGCCACTGGATCATTTCAGCGGACAAGTGCCATAGTGGGTGGGGTATCACAGGCCGCCCAGTCACGCTGCCTACACCAGGTCTTGAACATCATCACTGCACGCCCATCAGTCCGCAGGCACATATACCTGCCCAGAACACCTGCAGAAAGGCATGCTGCCGCCCTGGATTTTTACGGTGTGGCACGATTCCCCAAAGTGCTAGGTGCCATCGACTGCACCCATGTGGCTCTACGTCCCCCCAGGGCATCAGAGCACATCTATAGGAACCGCAAGCACTGGCATTCCATCAACGTGCAGGTAGTATGTAATGCCAAGGTAATCATCACCTCAGTATATGCCACTATCCCGGGTCCACCCACGACAGCTTCATTTACCGAATGTCCACCCTAAGCCGGGACCTAGAAGCTGGGCGGCATGGTGATACATGGCTGCCTGGTGAGTATGAATGCCACTGCACATGCATGCATGTCAGATACTGAGCAAGGTCACAACCCCACCAATGATACCAATCACCACCTCCACAGGGGACAGTGCCTACCCTCTCAGCCCCCACATGATGACGCCAATTCGGAACCCCACCACGCCACCCGAGGTAAGATATAACACAGCCCACATTACAACCCGGGGCATAGTGGAGCGCACATTCGGAGTGCTAAAGTCACGCTTTCGCTCCCTTGACCGTTCTGGCGGGCAGCTGTTATATGCTCCCCCAGTAGTGTGCAGGATAATAGTGGCAGCATGTGTCCTACACAACGTTGCAACACGCCGGTGCCTGGCCGTGGACATGGTGGTGGCCCCACATCCCCAACCACATGCACAGCCGCTGCGCATGGGAGGGGAAAGGGCACGGGGGGAGGCAGCCCGTACACAGCTAGTGGCTAATTACTTCACATAGAAATCACACCCCTGTGGAGTGCACACTGCCCTAGCACATTCCATCTGACAATCAATGATGACTCAACCTGACACTGATCCTGAATGTCTGGAGAATCAACCGTGAAAAGCATATCAGCCTGAGATTGTTCACCTGGAAGTGTTACAATGTGTGCATCCCTACCCACACAGACACCACCAAGGCAGTTTCGTGAAGAAACACATTCAAGCAGCTAAAATGAATACCCACTTGCAAAATGCAACAAGAGGACGGTGCCATGTCAGCCAACCCATCCCCAGCACCGTCACACGACACACCGTGCCATGTCATGCTATTTGCAGGTAAACAAAGTAATCCCCACAACATGACACAAGTGTCACAATGTACAGTGTCCCTAATTGAAACTTGCAACACCTGAAATGCTCACAGTAATGCAGGACCAACAACAAACGTGAGCAGGTACTACCATTAACATGACATCACAAATGTAATAAATTAGTAGTCTCACCACCTGGAAATGCCTGCACTCCCACCACTTCCAACTGTACAGTGTTGGCGCCATGTAGAGTTGTAGGTGCACTGCTGCCAACATGGACCCCATCTCCAAACTAGAGGGCCTTGTGTAGACATGAGTAAGGGACCTGCAAATTGGGAGGTAGACAGAGATGATGAGTTACACATCAATGCAACATGCAGTGTACAACACAACAGCAATATGCACTAGGAATGTATACACAGTATTGACTAGACTACCCACACATGTAGTGGGAGTCCAATGTGGTTGCACTATGGGAGGCAGCCCACGCAAGGCCCTAGTCTGCTCCTCCATGGCTGCAAGCATGCGGGTGTGGTAGGTCTCGTTCTGGAGGATGAGTGTGCGGAGGTCCCCATGCAACAACTCACGGGATGCCCGGACCTCCGCCCTCGTTGCCTGCATCACAGCTGAGAGCGTACGGCTGAGACGCTCCAGCTGCTGTTCTGTCCTTTGGTGTGTTGAAGCCTCAAGCTCAAAAAGAGTCGTCCTGAGGTGAAGGAGCTCCTGCCTCAGGGCTTCCCTGTGGCCCTGGGACTCTATGGAGATGGCCTCCTGCAGAGTCGCCAGTGCCCCCCGCCTGTCCCTGTTGGACGCCAACATGTCCTCCCTGTGTGACTGGCAGATGGAGTCGGTTGCCTGCTGTAGTCGCTCCATCAGCCTTTCAGGGGGGACAATGGAAGTGGCCACCCTATCCATGGCCTGAGCCATCATATCGGATGATGCTGCCTGTTGGGTTGCCATACCGTAAATGGATTGCTCCCATGCGGTATTGCCAGGTGGCATACGGCCACCACGTCGGCGGGCACCACACCTGTCTGGGGCAAGGCGAACTGCGCCTTGCTGTGCCGGCACTGCCTGAGGCTGCAGGACTGCATTCCCCCTCTGATCTGCTGGCCCAGGAACAGGATCAGATGTCGCGGAGTGTGACCCTGCATCCGTAACCACCAAAGGCGTAGCTGCCAACACTGAGATCCCCATTGAGGGTTCTGACCCTGGTGCAGGTGGGTGGGACAGAACAGAATCCCTCCCTGGAACACTCACCTGCGACGGCACGTAGGTCTCATCATCCGAATCAACACCTGAGTACAGCTCGGGAGAGGTGCAGCCAGAGACACCCCTTGAGAGCACGACCTGCAGCACTTGTGGGTTCTCACCCACCACCACACCACGTCCCTCACTGGTGGTTGGTCGGCCCTCGGACCCCTCCTGGGTCTGCACCATCTCCACAACCCCAGCAGTATCAGGTGCGTCTTCCCCTGCAAAGACATAAAAACAAAGAAATGGAAACAGGCATTAGCACCATGGCACACAATGAGGGCTGAGAAGCAAGAGAACCAGTACTTGATTGACACATGTCCCACATGACTAAAACCCTCCCATGCATGCACCCTCACTGCATATGAAGGGCAGGCAAATGGCACACACTGATGACACCAAGATGGAAGATGAACACATTTTCTGCATGCTGCCTGGCAGTGGCATCACACATTGGCCTGTGATTGCCAGGTGAAACACACATGCCATCACACAGATGGCATGTACCATTGCTATTGAGTGAAGATGGAGAGGAGGGCAGCACCTATTCATTCAGTCCAGTTCCCGCATGTAATAGCTTTTCTAATTCAACAGGTCAGATTTTTCACCTGGAGCTGCCAGTCCAAAATGGTCCAATTGCACAGGGACATGTGTGAACAAATGATATCCAGGTAACAAAGTCACTCCACTTTACCATAGCCATGTCAGACATGTGACTAGAGGACTGAGAAATGCCTAGTAAAAGTGGTGGAATGCAAACAATCTGCCTGAATGAACAGAGAAAAATAAGCAACAATGTTGTGGCAAGGTGACACTTCAAGGGCAACTGGCGTGCTGTTGGGCTAGATGTCTACTGTTGGCAGAAGGGATACTGCTATGGCCAAATGCAGCTGCGCAGGATGTATTGCATGAAGCACATGACTGACCCATACGACTCAGGCGCACACACTCTCAACTGGCACACAAACAGAAGCCCTCACACACACACCATGCACATGGATGACACACACATGCATGTGCACTCACCGGACAATGCCTCGTAATCAGGCAGATCTCCCACGCCTTGGATCTGTTCCTCCGTGACGTAGGTCCCAGCGACTGACTCATGTGGAGTGAGTTCCATGTCCACTACTGGAGACCCACCTCCAGTCACTAGAGTTGCGGCATGACTTGAGGCCAGCTTATTCTTTGCCTTGCGCTTTAGGTCATTCCAGCGCTTATAGCAATCATTGGCTGTGCGCCTCACGATTCCAAGGGCACTTACGATGTCCGCAACGGTCTGCCAGTGTGTCTGGCGTTGTGCAGGTGTGGTCTTGGATCCTGCAACAATGACCATCTCGTTATCATGTCCGGACACATACTCGACAAGTGCATTCAGTTCGTCATCCGTGAAGCTGGGCTTCCTCGACGGGCCGGACTGTGTAGCCGTGTCTGGGGCATCAGCCTGTGCCGGACGAGCACTCTTCCTCTTCCGCTTGGAAGGTGGTGGTGATCCTGAGTGTCCTGCACCGCTCTGGACACTAGGGGCAGGAGCCCTGGTGGACTCTGTATCAGGAGTGTGGGATTGCACACTCAGCATGGGAGTTGGTGCAGGCATTGGCTCAAGTGTAATGGTGTCAGGGGGAATGTCAGCAGGATGGACTAGGACCGACACTGTCCTGGCTGGGTGTGTGAGAGCTGGGGTGGATGGAGCCGCAGCTGCCCCTGCAGCCTCTCCGCCCTGCCTACTTGGGGCAGCAGATGACCTTGCTGCCCCAGATCCACGTGGCATGATGACATCAACGTGCACCAGCGCACGTGTCATAGGCCTGCTGACCTGGAAGTCAGCCATGGAGTCAGCCAGGTCTGGTGCCACAATGGGCTGGTCCAACAAGGGCTGAGCATGGATGGTGTCAGCCACATCAGCCTCAACGGGAGGGGGGGGGATTATGGGTGCCCTTGACTGGTCCTCCACACATGGGGGGACAGGCTCACCCTGCAAATAATGACCACGTCCCCTACCGGATCCACCACGGCCACCACTTGTGGCTCTTCCACCTTTGCCACCCTTACGGAATCCTCGCCTCCCAGCCATGGCACTGATGTTAATGTGCGTATGGGAGTGGCTGTAAACTATTGTCCTGGGCAATTGGGGGTCAAAGGGGTTGGGTACCAGATGGTAATTGTACCCTAGTGCTCTAGCAAGGCTAAATGTAACCCCTGGGGAAAGATGACGGGTCACGCTACGCACAGGAGGCCCAAAAAAGGGAGATGACGTGCACGCAACCCCTCCTAGCCCACGTGTGCAGAAAGAAAAACCTGCACTATGCTGTGGCACCCAGTAACACAAGAATGAACGTATGCGTGTCACACGCAGCCTAGAATGACCTCTGAAGGGGTAGGCTACACACGGGGCAAGCACAGATGTTAGATACGTGCGTGACTCACCGTCTGCCAGGTAAAAGAGCGTGAAAAAGGAGCGCGTTTGGTTGGCAACACCCCTGCCAAAAGAAGATTTGTACGCTGTCTGAGGAGAAAGGACAACAGTAGAAGGGAACACTGTTTGAGGGAGCAGGCCCAGGTAAACCAGTAAAAGAGAAAAAAGAGAAAAAGCTGTCAGAGGTAACAGGGAGTACGAACTTGAAACGCCGCGAAGTAAATCGCGTGTGAAACGACAAGAAGTACAGAATTCACCCACTCCCTCTCCACGAAAAGCACGTACAAGGAAATGGTGTTCTACACGTACCTTTTATACAGGCCCACACGTCCAGCATCACTTACGCGGCATGTACGCGCTAGGGCCATTTCCACCAATTACACGCTTTGTCACTTCTGCGTGTAGGGCCATTTCCACCAATTACACGCTTTGACACTCGGACGTGTCTTTCATTTTTTTCACACGCAATATTTTCCAACGTGTGCCCAATTCAACGTGCACGTGACTTCATAGACGCGCATACGCTGGTGACGCGTTTACGCGCTAAGGGCCTTTCCTCGAATTACACGCAGACGTGTTGGATTTTCACGTGCCAAATCACTCCGTATCAAGCTGGCCACGCGTTCACACACGGAAGACCACGCTCCTGCCCAGAAGGCCAAATTACTGCCCCCCAGAGCCCTGAGCACACTCCCACCTGCCATCTGCTGCTGCCTGACTGCCTGCTGTCCACGTGCCCTGCCATTTGCTGCCTGCACATCAGCCAGGGGTGCTGTTGCTGTGACCACCCCTGCTGGAACCAAAGACTCCCGACTGATTTTCCATCGCCCCACATCCCAGCCCCAGGACCCAGTTGCCCACCCACTCCTGCCTCTGGGGTTGCCATGTCGGGCACTGCAACATCTGGCACCAGTGGCAAACCCGGCCAAGGAGGCAGAGGGGCACCAGCTTCACTGCCACCGAAGTTGGTGTCCTGGTGGAGCATGTCCTGGGGCAGTATGATGCCCTCTTCGGAAGGTTGCGCGCCGACAAGGAAGGACGGACTCGGATCTGGATGGACATCGTGACTGCCATCAACGCGGAGGAGGTGGCAGTCCGCGACTACGAACGTGTCAGGAAGTGCTGGGAGGACTTCAGGTCCAGGACCCTCAAGGGGCCACTTGTCGGAAGATCAGATGAGGGTCCTGGAACGCATATCCCCAGCGCTCCACATCCAGGTCCTTGAGAAGCAGACCCGTCTGGAGTCGAGCGGTAAGTGTACATGCATACTGATTGTAAGCTGTGCGTGTGGTGGTGTGCCAGGAGTGTGCAGATTGAACATGTATTTTTATGTGGCCAAGTAGGGGGGGTGTACAGGGCCGTGAGGGTTACACATGCGAGGGGTCTCATGTGTGACACATGGATGGTGCTTGTGTGTGTGGGCTTGCATGGCACAGGATGTGGAGGAATGATTGTCAGGTGTGACATGGATGTCGATCATGACACTGCGACAGTTGGCGGAGGTGTACACATGCATGCAAGTTTGGTGTTGTGTGTGCATGTGTAGTGTACTCCCTATGTTGCATGTGATGTGTGGATGACCTTTGGCTGCTCATGCTGTTGTATGTGAATGGATGGTGCTGGCTGTTGCATTATGGCTGTGGTATGGCTCATGTGTGCAAGTTGAAATGACATGTGTGTTGGGGATTGTGATGCCATGTCTGAGGTTTACCAATGCCACTCATGTATAACTGTCATGTGTGTATGAGTCCATTTTACAGTGCCCTGATGCCTGTGTTTTCTTTCTCCCTGTCTGCAGCGTCAACTGATGAAGAGGGCGGAGAAGGTGCTGTGGAGCACAGCGGCAGGGGTCGCACCACCAGCCGGAGACGCAAGGCCCGGATCCCCTCCCAGGTTGTGATCTCGTCGGGGAGTGAGGAGTCCGGTGCCGCGTCCCAGGCCGCAGCTGCCGAGGGGAGGTCCAAGAGGCGGAGGTTGGAGTTGGACTCCTCGGCAGCAGAAGGGGCAGCTGGGACCCCACAGGGCCCAACGGTGGGAGATGGCACGGTGTCATCCAGGTTGGTGGGGGGGTTTGGTGGAGGAGGAGGCCGTGCAAGCGACAGTGGCGGGGTCTGGAGGTGGGGATTCCACTGGTGATAGTGGTGCAGTGCAGGATCAGGGACAGGAGGCAGCACAGGCCGCCGCGAAGGTGCCTGTGTGCAATCCTGTCCCTGCTCCTGTCACTGCATCATCTTGCACCAGCGGGGATGCCTTCCTCCAGACCCGTTCTCAGGGAGAGGATTGGCTTACGACACCTGGCCTTCCACTCCCTGCGGATGTGGCTATCCTGCACCAGGTTGTGCCTGTCCAGGGTGGGGTGGCGTTGCGTCAACGGGCCATGCGAGCTGACCTGCAGTCTTTTCATGATGAGTCTGCACGTCTTCTCGCATGGCTCGTTGACCGCATTGACCCACTGGGACAGCTCACCAGGGCTGGATTCCTCCGTTTCCAGGACCTTGTGCCGACCCCCTTCTCCACAGAACCCCCTATACCCCAGTCGTCCTCCATGCCATCTTCCCACCCATGTGTCACCTGGGTGCCCTGTGGAGCTGCCTCCGACTGTGCGGCCAGGCTGGTGGACAACAGATCCCTGCCACAGTCGGGAGTCGGACGTCCAGCAGGGGTGGCCACGTCAACGACTGCACCCCAGCTGGAGGAGGATGTGCAGGCACCATCGGACAGGGCACATGGACAGCAGCAGCTGCAGCAGCAGGAGGCTGTAGGTGGGAGCCACGATTTATTTATTTTACATTTATAAAGCGCTCACACAGCCCGCAGGCATCGAGGCGCTGTTACACGAATTGTTTTTCTTTGTTGCGTAATTGTGTTTTTTTTTGTTTTTTTTTTGTCTTAGTTAGATCTTAGTTAGAACGATAGCTCGGGGCCTTCAACATCGGAGGGGCAGGCATCGGCCGGAGGGCAGGAGGACCCTGGACGGGAAGTGTCTTCCGTGTGGCAGCGGTTGGGCCACGCCATAGATGCGGAGCGGCGGCAGGCAGAAGAGGCGCGGCTCACGATGGTCAGGGCGGAGAACTCCATGCGGAGGGCCCTGAGGCAGGCCGAGTGCCTCGAGGCAATCCGCAGGGAGTTGGAGGTGAACATGTCGGCGTCCCTGCGGACCCTCGGGGCCATGGAACAGGACCGCCTCAGGCACATAGACGAGGAGTTCGATGATGCCCTGGCCCGGAACACCACTAAGTGAGCCGCTGGACTGGCCCGCCGCCATTGTATATAGTTATTTAGTGATAGGTTTCCTTTGCAGTTTATTTTTCTTTGGAGTCGACGGACACTGCTCCACCTTTTGTATATAGTTCCATTTTAGATAGGTTTTTTGTAGGTTTCATTTCTTCTCTTGGGATGATGGACCCTGAATACTTTGTACATAGTTGGACTTTGGATTTGGATATTTTTTAACTATGAATATTTTTTGCCATGGAGCAATGGTTTTCTATTTATTTTTTACCTTCATTTACTTTTCATGGACTTGAACTTTGGAAGATATTTTTTCATATTGTCATTTATTGATTTCATTTTGAAAAGAGACAGCCTGCTTGATTTTTTAAATATTTTACTTGTGTATTTTGGTTGATTTTGATAGCCATTGCTGTTGTTTTTAATACATTATTTTGATTTTTTCATTCTTCATTGTGTGGTTTCATCTCATTGTTTTCATGCATGTCATGATATAGGTTTTCAGGTTCCCTTGCAACTATTGTGTGTGTGTGAGACACATGTGTTGATTTACATTATTTCAATTGGAGTAGTATCATGGGCACATGTAATACTTGGTTGTGTCTTTGGGCTGTGGCGGCTGGCCATGAGGCACATGCTTGAGGATTGTCAGGGCCTGTGGGGAGGGGGGCATGAGTGGGGGCCTGGTGGAGGCTGCCCCTGCACTGCTGGGGGGTGGGGGTGGTGGGAGACATGAGTGGGGGCCTGGTGGAGGGTGCCCCTGGTGGCTGGGGGGTGGGGGTGGTGGGAGAAATGAGTGGGGGCCTGGTGGAGGGTGCCCCTGGTGGCTGGGGGGTGGGGGTGGTGGGAGACATGGGTGGGGGCCTGGTGGAGGGTGCCCCTGGTGGCTGGGGGGTGGGGGTGGTGGGAGACATGGGTGGGGGCCTGGTGGAGGGTGCCCCTGGTGGCTGGGGGGTGGGGGTGGTGGGAAACATGGGTGGGGGCCTGGTGGAGGGTGGCCCTGCACTGCTGGGGGGTGGGGGTGGTGGGAGACATGAGTGGGGGCCTGGTGGAGGCTGCCCCTGCACTGCTGGGGGGTGGGGGTGGTGGGAGACATGGGTGGGGGCCTGGTGGAGGGTGCCCCTGCACTGCTGGGGGGTGGGGGTGGTGGGAGACATGAGTGGGGGCCTGGTGGAGGCTGCCCCTGCACTGCTGGGGGGTGGGGGTGGTGGGAGACATGGGTGGGGGCCTGGTGGAGGTTGCCCCTGCACTGCTGGGGGGTGGGGGTGGTGGGAGACATGAGTGGGGGCCTGGTTGAGGCTGCCCCTGCACTGCTGGGGGGTGGTGGGAGACATGGGTGGGGGCCTGGTGGAGGGTGCCCCTGGTGGCTGGGGGGTGGGGGTGGTGGGAGACATGAGTGGGGGCCTGGTGGAGGGTGCCCCTGGTGGCTGGGGGGTGGGGGTGGTGGGAGACATGGGTGGGGGCCTGGTGGAGGGTGCCCCTGGTGGCTGGGGGGTGGGGGTGGTGGGAGACATGGGTGGGGGCCTGGTGGAGGGTGCCCCTGCACTGCTGGGGGTGGGGGTGGTGGGAGATATGAGTGGGGGCCTGGTGGAGGGTGCCCCTGGTGGCTGGGGGGTGGGGGTGGTGGGAGACATGAGTGGGGGCCTGGTGGAGGGTGCCCCTGCACTGCTGGGGGGTGGGGGTGGTGGGAGACATGAGTGGGGGCCTGGTGGAGGCTGCCCCTGCACTGCTGGGGGGTGGGGGTGGTGGGAGACATGGGTGGGGGCCTGGTGGAGGGTGCCCCTGCACTGCTGGGGGGTGGGGGTGGTGGGAGACATGGGTGGGGGCCTGGTGGAGGGTGCCCCTGCAATGCTGGGGGGTGGGGATGGTGGGAGACATGGGTGGGGGCCTGGTGGAGGCTGCCCCTGCACTGCTGGGGGGTGGGGGTGGTGGGAGACATGAGTGGGGGCCTGGTGGAGGGTGCCCCTGGTGGCTGGGGGTTGGGGGTGGTGGGAGACATGAGTGGGGGCCTGGTGGAGGCTGCCCCTGCACTGCTGGGGGGTGGGGGTGGTGGGAGACATGAGCGGGGGCCTGGTGGAGGGTGACCCTGCACTGCTGGGGGGTGGGGGTGGTGGGAGACATGGGTGGGGGCCTGGTGGAGGGTGCCTATGGTGGCTGGGGGGTGGGGGTGGTGGGAGACATGGGTGGGGGCCTGGTGGAGGGTGCCCCTGCACTGCTGGGGGGTGGGGGTGGTGGGAGACATGAGTGGGGGCCTGGTGGAGGGTGCCCCTGGTGGCTGGGGGGTGGGGGTGGTGGGAGACATGGGTGGGGGCCTGGTGGAGGGTGCCCCTGCACTGCGGGGGGTGGGGTTGGTGGGAGACATGAGTGGGGGCCTGGTGGAGGGTGCCCCTGGTGGCTGGGGGGTGGGGGTGGTGGGAGACATGGGTGGGGGCCTGGTGGAGGGTGCCTATGGTGGCTGGGGGGTGGGGGTGGTGGGAGACATGGGTGGGGGCCTGGTGGAGGGTGCCCCTGCACTGCTGGGGGGTGGGGGTGGTGGGAGACATGAGTGGGGGCCTGGTGGAGGGTGCCCCTGGTGGCTGGGGGGTGGGGGTGGTGGGAGACATGGGTGGGGGCCTGGTGGAGGGTGCCCCTGCACTGCGGGGGGTGGGGTTGGTGGGAGACATGAGTGGGGGCCTGGTGGAGGGTGCCCCTGGTGGCTGGGGGGTGGGGGTGGTGGGAGACATGGGTGGGGGCCTGGTGGAGGGTGCCCCTGGTGGCTGGGTTTGACATGAGTGGGGGCCTGGTGGAGGGTGCCCCTGGTGGCTGGGGGGTGGGGGTGGTGGGAGACATGGGTGGGGGCCTGGTGGAGGGTGCCCCTGGTGGCTGGGGGGTGGGGGTGGTGGGAGACATGGGTGGGGGCCTGGTGGAGGGTGCCCCTGCACTGCTGGGGGGTGGGGGTGGTGGGAGACATGAGTGGGGGCCTGGTGGAGGCTGCCCCTGCACTGCTGGGGGGTGGGGGTGGTGGGAGACATGGGTGGGGGCCTGGTGGAGGGTGCCCCTGGTGGCTGGGGGGTGGGGGTGGTGGGAGACATGAGTGGGGGCCTGCTGGAGGGTGCCCCTGGTGGCTGGGGGGTGGGGGTGGTGGGAGACATGGGTGGGGGCCTGGTGGAGGGTGCCCCTGGTGGCTGGGGGGTGGGGGGTGGGAGACATGGGTGGGGACCTGGTGGAGGGTGCCCCTGCACTGCTGGGGGGTGGGGGTGGTGGGAGACATGATTGGGGGCCTGGTGGAGGCTGCCCCTGCACTGCTGGGGGGTGGGGGTGGTGGGAGACATGGGTGGGGGCCTGGTGGAGGGTGCCCCTGGTGGCTGGGGGGTGGGGGTGGTGGGAGACATGGGTGGGGGCCTGGTGGAGGCTGCCCCTGCACTGCTGGGGGGTGGGGGTGGTGGGAGACATGAGTGGGGGCCTGGTAGAGACTGCCCCTGCACTGCGGGGGGGTGGGGGTGGTGGGAGACATGAGTGGGGGCCTGGTGGAGGCTGCCCCTGCACTTCTGGGGGGTGGGGGTGGTGGGAGACTTGAGTGGGGGCCTGGTGGAGGGTGCCCCTGGTGGCTGGGGGATGGGGGTGGTGGGAGACATGGGTGGGGGCCTGGTGGAGGCTGCCCCTGCACTGCTGGGGGGTGGGGGTGGTGGGAGACATGAGTGGGGGCCTGGTGGAGGGTGCCCCTGGTGGCTGGGGGTGGTGGGAGACATGAGTGGGGGCCTGGTGGAGGGTGCCCCTGCACTGCTGGGGGGTGGGGTTGGTTGTGGTAGACATGAGTGGGGGCCTGGTGGAGGCTGCCCCTGCACTGCTGGGGGGTGGGGGTGGTGGGAGACATGGGTGGGGGCCTGGTGGAGGGTGCCCCTGGTGGCTGGGTTTGACATGAGTGGGGGCCTGGTGGAGGGTGCCCCTGGTGGCTGGGGGGTGGGGGTGGTGGGAGACATGGGTGGGGGCCTGGTGGAGGGTGCCCCTGGTGGCTGGGGGGTGGGGGTGGTGGGAGACATGGGTGGGGGCCTGGTGGAGGGTGCCCCTGCACTGCTGGGGGGTGGGGGTGGTGGGAGACATGAGTGGGGGCCTGGTGGAGGCTGCCCCTGCACTGCTGGGGGGTGGGGGTGGTGGGAGACATGGGTGGGGGCCTGGTGGAGGGTGCCCCTGGTGGCTGGGGGGTGGGGGTGGTGGGAGACATGAGTGGGGGCCTGCTGGAGGGTGCCCCTGGTGGCTGGGGGGTGGGGGTGGTGGGAGACATGGGTGGGGGCCTGGTGGAGGGTGCCCCTGGTGGCTGGGGGGTGGGGGGTGGGAGACATGGGTGGGGACCTGGTGGAGGGTGCCCCTGCACTGCTGGGGGGTGGGGGTGGTGGGAGACATGATTGGGGGCCTGGTGGAGGCTGCCCCTGCACTGCTGGGGGGTGGGGGTGGTGGGAGACATGGGTGGGGGCCTGGTGGAGGGTGCCCCTGGTGGCTGGGGGGTGGGGGTGGTGGGAGACATGGGTGGGGGCCTGGTGGAGGCTGCCCCTGCACTGCTGGGGGGTGGGGGTGGTGGGAGACATGAGTGGGGGCCTGGTAGAGACTGCCCCTGCACTGCGGGGGGGTGGGGGTGGTGGGAGACATGAGTGGGGGCCTGGTGGAGGCTGCCCCTGCACTTCTGGGGGGTGGGGGTGGTGGGAGACTTGAGTGGGGGCCTGGTGGAGGGTGCCCCTGGTGGCTGGGGGATGGGGGTGGTGGGAGACATGGGTGGGGGCCTGGTGGAGGCTGCCCCTGCACTGCTGGGGGGTGGGGGTGGTGGGAGACATGAGTGGGGGCCTGGTGGAGGGTGCCCCTGGTGGCTGGGGGTGGTGGGAGACATGAGTGGGGGCCTGGTGGAGGGTGCCCCTGCACTGCTGGGGGGTGGGGTTGGTTGTGGTAGACATGAGTGGGGGCCTGGTGGAGGCTGCCCCTGCACTGCTGGGGGGTGGGGGTGGTGGGAGACATGGGTGGGGGCCTGGTGCAGGGTGCCCCTGGTGGCTGGGGGGTGGGGGTGTTGGTAGACATGAGTGGTGGCCTGGTGGAGGCTGCCCCTGCACTGCTGGGGGGTGGGGGTGGTGGGAGACATGAGTGGGGGCCTGGTGGAGGCTGCCCCTGCACTGGTGGGGGGTGGGGGGGTGGGAGACATGAGTGGGGGCCTGGTGGAGCCTGCCCCTGCACTGCTGGGGGGTGGGGGTGCAGGGGGACATGAGCAGGTGTGCAGGGTAGTCCCCTGTTTTGTGGGCTGCCTGCAGGGGCCGTGGAGGGTGTACAGGGAACACCTGTGAGGACCCACCCAGCCTAATCACGTGTGTAACTTCCCACGCACCCCTGTAATACACATACCAAGCCAAATCGCGTGTGATAATTCCCGCGCACCCCTGTGATACACGTACCTGGCCAAATCGCATGTGAGAATTCCCGCGCACCCCTGTAATACACGTACCCAGCCGAATCCTGTGTACAACTTCCCGTGTACCCCTGTAATACACGTACCCAGCCAAATCGCGTGTGATAATTCCCGCGTACCCCTGTGATACACGTGCCCTGGCTAATCGCGTGTAAAAGTTCACGCGTACCCCTGTAATACACGTACCCTGGCCAATCGCGTGTTAAACTTCCCGCGTAACCCTGTAATACACGTACCCTGGCTAATCGCGTGTATTACTTCACGCGTACCCCTGATATGCACGTTACCCGCTTTGCGTTCCTTGTTTGGCAGCCCTGTAAACTGGTCCAGGGTTAGCGCAGCCCTTTGCGATGATTTTGCGATTTTGATGGCTTTTCCTTGCACGAGGGCGTTCTTGGGGGCGTTACTGGCGCTGCTGCAGGGTCGCTGCGATACTCTGCGCCACGGCTGGTTTGGGAGCCTAAAATCCATGAATACGCTGTGCGCGGAAATCGGTTTTAGCGCACGTGCCTGGCGCAGACAATCGCATGCGGACACTCTGCGCCAGCCGCTTGCGACACTTTTCTGCGAAATTCTATGAATTACCCTGCTAGTTATTGAAGAGAAGGAAAAAAAAGACATTGGGTCTCATTACAAGTTTGGCGGTAGTCTTGGTGGTAAAACCAGCAGGCTGCCGCCGAACTTCACATTTTTTCCAGCACCGTAAATGGCCAATTACAGGTTCATTAGGGCCCTGCTGGACCCGGTAATTGCCCATTTGTGGGTGCCGGTAAAAAGATGCTCCCCATTTCCATTCGGCCCCATACGGCTGATTGGGAATGGGGAGGTCGGATGCTGTGCTCGCGGGTGCCTTTCTGCCCACCAGGTCCGACTGAAAGGCACCCGCAAGCACAACTGGCAGTTTGTCGGTCCGGGAACTATGGTACCGGCATGCTTACTGGTACCGTAGTTCCCTGACCGGCAAACTTATAATGAGGCCCATTGTGTTTCTCTTCAAATAACAAGGGGAAGGACTTGCAATATTGGATAAACGATCAGAAAATGGAAAAGGTAAGGGAACTTGTATATTTAAGCTTTGCTATATTAAATAAGGCAAATAAAAATACTCTAATTGAGCTAACAAAAAGCAAAACGCTTCAGTAATCATGTGAAGCCTCGCTATGTACAGTACGGGAAGTTCACTCTGGTGCCAGTAATCAAGACTTATGACTGTAAAGTTGTTCTTGCACTTCTTGATTGTCTGAAAATGTATAAGTCACTCTTCTCCTATGATTTACCCTCTATTGAAGGATTGATGTGGACATATGTCCTTACTTTGCCCAAAAGCTTCCCGGCTATAGTGATCCATTTTAAACTGGCACTTTCTTCTCTAAATGTGAGATTGCTTTGGAAAAGAATACAGTTTTGTGATAAGTTTGTAATGCTGCCAAGATGTTCTTTATTTGAAGCATTTAATGAGGAAACCCCGGCTATCACAACATTTAAACATACAACGAAGATCACAGTGATCAAAAAAGAGCTGGGGTGAATTCCTCTTTGCTTACCACATTTTCCTTCCCCCAGATTAAGATCCATCATGATGTGTTTTCATTTTAAACTACTAGATACTATGAACAACTTAGTATTGTGGAATAAACAAGACATTTTAACTGGCCAATGTTGATTCTGTGCTGAGAGATGGTCACTTTAATGCATTTGGTGCTATATTGCCCTGAGTTAAATAATGTGAGGGGATTATGCTTTGGTCATTTTGTTAATACTTTTTTTTATCATAAGGCATGTTTTGTGGGAAAGATGTTATATAATTGTAGAGGAGCAGACATCGACATCACTGATAGGCTCCACCCTCCCACTTCAGTCATACTGGACAAACGACAGGAAGACACTGTGCATGACACCAGGTATCATCCCAATATTGCATTGAGTATATAAGAGACGGTATGCACTCAGACAACCGTATCGAATTTACCCTCATACTGAGGTGGTAGCAGGATTATTGGAGACAGGTGCAAAAGGATGTCATGAGGACAAGATACAATGACACACCAAAATGATATGAGAATACTTAAAGAAAGTAGATGTAACTGAAGAAACAAGAGTAAATATACGTACAAGCAAGAAGAAACCATATATACAAAGAAGATAAGTAATCAGGCGAGTAGTGAATGTATAAATGCAGAACTGCAAGGTAGATGAGCCATATAGAAGCTTGCTGGTAGAAAACATAACAAGGGTGAAGCGGCCATGTTGAAAGATGGATACTGGCTCTCAATGATAGTTAGTGAAGAGCTCTAAGAAGGGAGACCAGAGCTACAAATCTGACAGAGGCTGGAAATAAAAAGCTGTGCAAGAACAAAAAATAGCTGCATGCCAGATATCAAGGATGCCACAGAAAGAAGCTACTAAAGAGTACATGCAGAGTTACCGAGCAAAAGCAATGTGCTTATGACATATTTCTCTTAGATGAAGTAAATGAAGAAACAAGTATTGACAGTAAAAATGCAGAAAAGCCTATCTGAGACAGAGCAACCATGTGTCTCGAGGCCGAAGTGGGCAATGACTTCTGAAATAATTGAATCAAATAGCAGTAAATAAAAGGTTGAATTGAACACAATCGTGGTCTCCTCACATGTGATTCAGAATTTTAAAATAATGCCTATTCATAGGCCCAGGCTGAAGAAAACAATATGCCTTAACTCCCTTTAAAATTCCAGAGAAGAGAACATCCAGAAAGGACAAGTACAAAGGAAAGGCCTGGTTTGTAGGCTTGGTTGATGAGACATGGTAGAACTAATTGGGCAAATGGCAGTAGTCTGACGTTGTTCTCTGCACCTGAATTTCGTTTTGCTTATGTGCTGCTAGTTAGTCTAGTGCCCAAGATTGGGAGAAGATGGCAACCGATCATGAGGGACTATGCAGCGATGAGGACACTGTGTTGCTTGAGCCAATCCGCTAGTGTCATACAGTTATAATCTTTATTATAGGTAGTTAGAGGGAAGTTCAAGGCTTACCTGCCAGAGAAGGGGCAGCCAAAAAGGTTACTAACACTTACAGACTCTATAAGTAGACATGTTCCCCCTAAACAATCCCAAAGTCTAAAAAGGTTTTATTTTTTGCCACGTAGGATGATGTCATAGCTGATGCACATTGAGGGATAAAGTGTTTGTGTACCTGTAATTTAACTGTGAGTGTGTGGACTGCAATTTGTTGTTTGTCAGATTGTGCTACTTTATTGAATTGATAATTGTTGGAAGGAACTCCCAGGTATGCCAGAGGGATACTCAAAGTTCGTGGACTTGGAAGGCCCGCCAACCTTCCCCACGATACATGGAGGACTCAGTCAATGGCAAGTTGAAACTGTGGTTTATTACAGACAAAACCCTGCACAGGGATCTGCACAGTACAGAAAATATTCATGCACATCTCGCTCTTCCTCGGCTCGCAGGCCGGTTTACCCTCCAATGGCATCAGCACTTTGTCACAACCTTGGCCACTCTCCAGAAAACCAGCCCAGATGATTGGGTATTGAACAATCTATATCCTATACAGGACACTATAAATGTTATTCTACTGGCCCTCGCATGTCAGGTGGCTGGCCTGTTCCATACTCAGTTCACTAACTATAACATTGTTGCAATGTTGTGGATTTACCATTGGTTATTGCCCTTTGATACCCACACCAAGGGAACTAAACTGTGATTGGCTAGATCTGATGTACCCAGGCCTGTTAAACTGTATTCGTATAATACCGCCTTGTTATGTTTCAATTTTTGATCAACCTCGTCGCCATTTTAAGAATCGTCCGCCATTTTGATTTCAATTCTTGTTTTGTGTTCATAAATGGTGCAAAAGAAAAACCTGGGGGTCGTGAAGTAGCAATGCGCTAGTAAATGCCGCTATTTGATATAAGTATGTGGATCTGCTGCATTGGAAACCTGTAGCTGGTGCCCCCTAGTAAGCACCAGGAAACTTAGAGCAAAAAATGTGAAGTAAAGGTATATCCAATGCGCAATTCAGAAAATTACAAAATCATATCAGAGAGTGAAAACAAGGTCGTCTGCTTGTATGCAGGGTTTATTGGTCATGAACAGCCTAAAATGGTGGACTGTGTTTTCGACTTGCAGCCGAGCCAAACAACCTTTACGTTTTTTTAATATTTAGGGTGACCGAGAGCAGACTGTTTGTCACATGCAAAGAAACCTTGTGACTTGAATGAACTGCAATCCAAGTGTTGTCTGCGCTCACAAGCCTCATCCTCGTCTAAACAGCGGAACAATGTCGAGCAAACTCAAACAGTGTACTTTGGTTGTAATATATTGTGTTCTCTCTTGAAACTAGGTTTACTGGGGAACAGAGAACCAATGCCACAATTGTAACTTCATGGACATGCAAACTTGTTAAATCCATTGTACAATATAGTAATATTTGACATATGAACTGGGCACGAACCATAGCATGTAACTTATTAGTTCCGAGAGTGGCTGGACAATGTTTGAAAAACTGTATAAAAGTGTCCCTGTTAAGATGTCCAGCACTCTTACCCCTCACTGTGTCTGCTGGTACACACTGCGAGATGTTGAGAGCCAGATAGCTATCTGTTTGCTTTGACTGTGTACAGAATAAAAGATACTTGTATCTTTTCGACCCGTGATTGGTGTATTTCATTTTGTGGTACTAAGCCTCGATATTTCTTTGGGCTTTAAGACCTGGTATCCGCAATGATTCTCAGCTTACTGTGTACCTCATCAATTTGATGAGAACAATCATTTGTCTGTATTGTAAGTTGTATGTTCCACCTTTTCCTTATGGGAATGCTCCCCTGTCCGGCACAACACTTGTTGCATACTTGTTGCCATCGGTGTCTGTCTGCCTGAGACCGGCTCTCCTTGCTCACTACAGATCGCTGTCCATTGTCTGCTTCAGCCACGTCACATGTTCAGAGACCACGAATTTGAGCTCCAAGGCTCTGAATTATGAGGATTTATTAGTTTTATCTGCAGCTGGTCCCTTTGTCGTCTGGGGATTGGAAAATCATCTCTATCTCTTGACCTTGGCTGCGGATCCTGACTCACATGTCTTGCTCTCTGTCCAGTCACAATCAGCTCAGCTCGTCTCTTGCTCAGAGGCCTGCTGTATTTTTCCCAAATCGTAAAATTGTGTTTTCTACAGGGTCTATGCTATACTACATTTCCATAGGTTAGTCACACTTGGCTTTGTCAGGTCTCATAGGTGCTCCTGCAGTCCCATAGTCTTATTCAAATTAAAGCATCTGCAAGTTTTGCTCAGGATCTCCTGCGCATTGTGGTTTCTGTGTTGCTGCATTTGGCAAGTGGAATAAATAATAAAAGTATGTATATGTATCTGTCCTCTAACTATAGAACTGTGGGCTTGTGTGTGTGTGTTTGTGTCCCGAAGTGTGGATGGCACGGGTGATTCATGCATAATCCTGTTATGTTGAGGTGTCTCTAAAGACATCAGCAACATGGCTTCTTGATATTCTAGTCAAGGCTGTCCATATAGGTCTCCCTGACCATGGCCTGCGGCTCTTCATCCACACAGGGATACATCTGTACCACCCCTGTCCTGTATGGCTGGCTGAATGGATACCTCTTAACCTATTTGTCAATCATTGGTCCGTTAGGGATTCGTACGAAATAGAATGAATGATTGCAGGGTTTCCTGGCCTTCTTTCTTGTCATGAATTTAGTAGGAGGGGGCTGTTGGCAGGATCCCAACCCCCTCTTCAGTTCCCCCTCTGGTCGACCTGTCAACCACATCCTTACATGACAGTCCTTCTGCTTTGGGCTGCCATATCTGAGGTGCCCATACTAGTTTGTGTGATCATCAAATGACCAGTTCATGTAGCAGCACACACCTTCGGGGTTACAGCACACCCACATTTTTTCATAGTACTTTGCATCAAATGGGTTGTCCAGCTCTATTGCTCCAAGTGAGAACAGTTCACATTGTGCAATTCTTCCCCTTATCTTGTTTCTTTCTGCCACAATCTTGTCCTTTGCTCCTCCTCTATTCTAATCCATTACCTGTATTCCGATAGCTTCATCTGCTTTTTTATTGCAATTTGCCATGCGGATTTTGATCTCACACATTGAAGTTGCTGCTAGTATTGATGTGCCCATTATCAATTTTAGTCCATTTGACAGCCATGACGGCATCCATGACCAAATGCATGCTATCCAGCTCTGGTCTTTTCCGGTCCTCCCCGCTTCTTCTTCCATTTTGGCATGCATCTGCGATAGCTGTAGTACTGCGTCTGACAGGGTACCATTGTCCTCATCGTTGGCAGGTATGAACGTGCATCAGGAACTCCCAATTTCTGTGCAAACTCCTGCTTCCATAGCTGTGAGCAGATCCAGAAGCTTGGTGCTCTTCTTTTATTGCATTGATCCCATTCACTGTAGAGTTGATCGTCAACATCAGCTCCCAAAAGGTAATTCTTCAATTGATCTTTTATTTCTTTTGTTATTGTCCATCTTCAGGAACTCATCGAGCTTCACATCCTTCTTTGGCATGACCAACAAAGGCATGTTGATGTGTACCAACGAACAAACTCCTCCCCAGTCGTGTGGCAGTTTCTCGTATACCTTCGATCCGCAAGCCCAGTAATGATCCATCATTACTGCCGTTCCTGCCTTCGTAGCTGTGTGTTTTTGTATGCTCCTGCATCCGACATTCTCGCCAACTTTAACTTCACCATTATTCTGATAACACAGTGCTGGTGTCTTCAGAGGTATTATCGGCATTGGATTAGCTTCATTCTCCACACATGTAAGTAGCTTTGCATTCGCCTTCCATTCCTATAGACACTTGTTGTTTTCTTCCTGTATTTTGGTCACTGAAGATTGCGCTAGTGTCAGTGCCATGCTTCCCACCACTCCATCTTTCCATCCACCTTCTGTGTACACTTGGCCATACACGAGTATTTGTTGCCTTTCCCAGCAACCGGGCACTCCTCCTGTCTCCTTCCCTCTTGTCCATGGACATGGCAATTCCTTTAGGGTGATAGTCTTTGTTTCTCCATTTTCAGGCCCTTAAGTTAAGTACTGTATAACTTCATCTATCTGCCAATAATTGTTCATCATGTCTAAATTCTTTATGTAGTTGTCTTCATATGGGAACGTTGCTCTGGACATCCATCTTAATGTCGCTGTCTTCCCCTGGAACCTTCCTCAAGTTGTCACCATCGAGAGGTACATTAAGCATTGGTCTATTGCTGTTGGTTTTTTAGTTGCTATGAACGTTCTGGGGGCACTCATGGCATAGGGGATTAATAAGCAGACATAACAGCTCTTCCCGGGGGTTTCCTTACCTACTTTGTTCATGTGCTTGAACCATATGTTAATAGAAACTCGAGCAGTGTCGGTGAGATAAATATCAACCCCTCTCATATCTATGTCACACTGTGCTTACCTCTCCTTACCTTATATTTTCAGCAGTGTTCTCCTGTTCACCTGACATTGTTGCTCCACCTGCTTGGGTTGGGGGAATGTTAGTGGAGGGTGCAGTGGTAGCACTAGCAACACAGGTAATTTTGCAGAATACAAACACAGTAACACTGCTAGCAATAAGTAAGACCAAAAAACCATCACATGTTTTAATATGTAATTCATTTTCTCCTATGCTGCTTGATTCTTGAAGCTTGAAGATATAGCTGCTGAAATGCATGGAAAAAATGCATTATTTGGTTAGTTTTGTAAGTATTGTAAGTGCTCTTAATCCCTAGGGACCAAGTAATCGCTTATGACAAATGCAAACGCTTCTTCCCACACTTTTCGCACTGATGGATCTCTCAGAGTGGCAAGTTCAGAGGATTGCCATGCTCAAGCTATGGGCATGTTTGGGCCAAATACACTATAAAGGCAGAATAGTGTACTCCACAAGATCGATCTCGGAATCTACTGGGTCTCCTTACAGTATGGACACATTGGTCTGAGAAAGTATCTGGTTGATGGGCTAAGGGCAACTTGAACAATCATCAACAATTACATTGGCCTTCTCATTGGTTATGTGTGGAAAAAAAAATAACAAACAGACACTGTGCCCTCAGTCCAAGTTGATGAGCAGTTCTTTCTCTAACTCTGTTGCCCGTTAGCACGTGACCATTGGATGTCCTCCTCCTGGTCGTGCACATTCAGAACACACTTGTAGCTCTCCTAGTTGCTGAACGTTGGTCCTGTGGATGAAGGTGATCTTGTTGCCAGGCGAGGCCGCTGCTTTGTAGGGCTTGACGTTTGCCAAGTGGTTCCAGACCGGCTTCCCCTCAAGTTTGACAACACGGTCGGCCACCTTAATACCACGTGCAGACCCGTGAACCGTGGCGCATTCCAGCCTCTCACAAAATTCCTCAGGAAGACAATGTGCCCCACATTCACAGGGTTTTTAAATCCGAAGTCTTGTGGTGCGCTATTGCAGTTGCTCTTTTTGCCATCTTCTAGGCCTCCCCAGTGTCGTCGTATCTGGTGAGAGATAATAGAAGTGCTAGCAACCAATGAAAGTGATATATTCATGCATCTCCTGTCCTAACAAATCTGCACTATTATCACAGTCTTTCAGTGCTCTTGTGGGAAGAGTCAGTGGGAGATGCATGTGCCGGCCCGTCATCCACCTCATGGGGCGTTAAATGGTTGTCGAATCCAGGCTTATTGTGCAATGCAAACAGGGCAAGAGGCAAGCAGTGAAGACAATTATTTTTCATGCTCTGCTGTGTCTCAGCTATGGACTCTTTCAGGAGGCCATTCAGGCGTTCACACATCCCATTCGCTTGCAGGTGGTACACACAGGCAAATTTGTGTTGAATGCCCAGCAGCGTAGTGATGTGCTAGAGCATCTCATTAGCAAAGTGAGGGCCATTGTCAGACTACAGTACCTCACACAAGCCCCATTTGGAACACCTCTCTGACCAGGACTTTAGCCGCTCTAAGGGCATCTGCATGTGAACAGGGACCAGCTTCTATCCACCTGAAAAATGGGCACACAAACACTATCATGTAATGGTATCCTTGGCAAACTTGGATCATGATATAATATGATTAAAATGCACCTATACACAAGTGTTTCAAGGTGCAACGATGCAAGGGAGGGTAAACAAAGGGAGGACAAGACAATGATCTTACTAGGCCTAGTGACATTGAGATCGTGCAAGTGCAAGGGAAAGAGAAGGGGAAAACGTGCTAGGGGAATCGGAGGGGGAGCAAGTGCAAGACACAGGATCACAACATCAAAGAACAAGTAGTGCGGCCAGCAGGTGGCAGTGCAAGGTTAGGTACAGTCACAAGTGTCTGATAAGTGCAGGTAGGGAGGACTATAGGGGTGCAGATACACACCCAAGTGCAGGGTTGCCTGGGGGCAATGCATGGGTGCAACTGGGAGGGCAGGGACCTTGGCCCATGATTCAGAGGGTGGCTAGGTGACCAGTGCAGTGCAGAATCAGACAGGAGATTAGCAGGGAAGAGGAAGAGCGAAGGCAAAAGCAAAGAGGAAAGGCTTGAGATGCTTCCAGAACCGAGGATGGTTCTGCTTAAGTTTTCAGAGAGGCAGGGAGGCTGTTCCAGAAAGAGGCACCAGCCAAAGAAAGAGATCTGCCCCCACTTGTTGCGTGGAAAAGCGACTGAACCTCAAAGTGTTGGAGGTGGAGGACTGAAGAGCTCGAATAGGAAGATACTTCCAAAGAGAAAGTTGGAGTTATTGTGGTGCCAGACCCCAGAAGGCATTGTAGACAATGCAGAGGGTCTTGACCTTGTTCCTTGCAGCCACTGGGAGCCTATGGGGAGATTTCAGGGCTGGAGAGATACGTACTGTTCTGGATGAGTTGCAGAGGACGGAGAGAAGAGACAGGAAGATTTAAAAAGAGGCTTTTGAAGTAGTCCAGCCTTGAGGGAACCGGAGCTCTGGAGACAGAGAGCTTCTGGGGGAAGGAGATGAAAGGAAAAATACCTCTGAGGAGGTGCAGTTGGTAGTTTGAATTCTTGGAGACGTCAGAGATTTGAGGAGAAAAGGAAAATGTGGAATTGAAGATGGCCCCAAGGTTCTTAACCTCACAGGTGGGAGCAGTAAGAGGGCCAAGGGAGGCTGGCCAAAGAGTGGCAGGAAAGGAAGGTACAGGTGTGCTGATGAGGAGGATCTCCATTTTATAATCCACATATCTACATAATGTACATGTAAATGCTGGAATGGACTTAATGGTTTAGGTATGGCTCCTTTCACAACTCTCAGGCTATGCCCTGCTGTAAACTGCTGGCATGTCCAACAATTACTCTCAAAGTCAGCCACATGTTCAGTCAAATTAGTACAGAAGCATGTTTCTCCAACGTGGGCAGCAATGACCTCCTTCGCTGTGTGTGTTGGATAGTGCAACTATGTCAATGCATTGTTCAATAATGCTAGTGGCATCACCACTTTCCCTGTGTTATCCTGCCACCATAGGGCATCTGTCTGAGACATTGTGCATCCCCTCCTGCTCCACAATTCCTTCTCTTCCCTGGGTGCAGCTCCCTGCAATTCCATGATCTGTGCTTCTGGCAGCACATTGTACCCTTCCTTAAACACCATATTCCTGGTGCACTCTTGCATATTTGGAGCTCCTTCTAGTTGCCATGGCTCCCCAAAATATACTGCACACTTTGCCTCAAAGTCTGTGAAATGGCCACAGGCCCCAGAACACAAAAAACACACCATCTAATGATGTGGGCAATGGGTCACTTGACTCACTTATGTCCCTTTGGGACCCATAAACACAGGGGCCATGGCACATATAGAGATGTGAGCAGGAACACTTTATTTCAGTTCAGGAGTGCTTTTACTTTATTTCAGTGCAGGAGTGCTTTTATTTTACAAGAACTTTCCTGGAGCTGAAAGCATTTATTCCAGATAACATCCTCATGTGCTGACTTGCTGGGTGTGGCTCCATAGGCCTGGTCTTTATGTGCTGACTCATCGGGTGTGGCAGGGTGTGGCAGGCAGGTTGAACCTGGTGGGCGTGGCTTCATAAGCTCAGCTATATAAGCTGCTCCATTCTTAAGGCCGGTGCTTTGCATTACTGTGCACTCGAGTGAAACGTGACGCTCACCGCTGCTTAGACCAGTTTACTTACCTTTGAAACCAGGCCTTCTCCTGCATACTCACCTCCAGGAAACCGGTGCTTCATCGCTTCATCTGCAGACTCATCTCCTGACATCCAGTGATTTTGATCCCGAAGCTGCAGCACCGCACTCTGCATAAATGAACTCGGACCCTGTGAAGAAGAAGAAAGACTAGGTTAGAACATCCATCCTAGGGCCGAGCCGCATTTGAACCCAGCGCGCCCCCTAGTTAACAACTTACAAGCTACTGTACCGCTGCAGCTTCGTTCCTCATTCCCTTGGGCTGTGGCCTCGAGCTCCGCAGCTTCTTATGCAAGTTTGACTGCCTCAGCCCAGTACCTATGATTTTGTCACCATCAGTCATAACTGCCTTCCCCACTCTTACTTCTTACACTATTCCACTACTGTTTTTTAGATGTCCCTCTCCTGTGCTACCCTCTACCCAGCTCGACTCACCTTACCCATCTCTATGATTCCATCATAACCCTCCCACCCTGCTCACACCGTAGTCTGCTCTGCCTATGTGCCATTTATGGCCCTGTGTCCCTAACTCGCGGCAGTATTCCAGCTCTTACGCACACAGCACCTGTCCTCATCCTATCCAGGCCCGGAAATAGCATCAGCAACCTGCAGCTTCCCCCCCTACTAAAGTCAAGCCTTCCACGAAATGGCGTCCTTCACCATCTCTCATTTCTATTACATGTAACATAGCTGTCGCTCCCTGTAACAAGAGGCGAGCCTTCCTATTATGCTTTTACCAACCTTATCTTGTCGTATGTACGTAATGTAGATGTAGTTCCCCACAACAATAGGTGAGCTTTCCTATTATGTATTTACCTCTACTTATCCTGTCTAATGTATGAAATGCAGATGTAGCTCCCCGCAATAAGAGGTGAGCTTTCATATTTTATATTTTCCACCACATATTATGCCCAATGTACTATAGATCAACCCCTCACCCCCATCCCCACACACATGGTTGCATGTGTTGCTATGAGTGCCCGCCACACCCCCATGGTCGACTGTGCTGCTGTGAGTCCCCCCCACCACTCCCATGGTTGCCTATGTTGCTGTGAGTGTCCCCTACCCCCAAAGGTCACCTGTGTTGGTGTGAGTTCCCCCCAAAACCCCATGGTTGCCTGTGTTGTTGTAAGTCCCTCCCAACCCCCCATGGTCGCCTGTGATGTTGTGAGTGCCCCATACTCTTCCTCTCATTGTCCTCCCCCTCCCCTTTCCCCTCTCCTCCTCCATGCCACGCCCACCTAAAACTGACTTTCTACATTTTTATGATGCTGCCACCCTGCAACATGGGGTTAGGCAACATGTTTGTGCCACCTAAACTGACTCTACACTTGTATGCTGCTGCTGCCCTGCAATATTGGGTTGGGCAACATGTTTGTGCCACCTAAACTGACTCTGCATTTGTATGCTGCTGCCGCCCTGCAACATGGGGTTGGGCAACATGTTTGTGCCACCTAAACTGTCTCTCTGCATTTATATTCTGCTGCCGCCCTGCAACATTGGGCTGGGCAACATGTTTGTGCCATCTAAACTGTCTTTCGGCATTTGTATGCTGCTGCCGCCCTGCAACATGGGGCTGGGCAACATGTTTGTGCCACCTAAACTGTCTTTCTACATTTGTATGCTGCTGCCGCCCTGCAACATAGGGATAGGCATCCTGTATGTTTTTGCATGCACTTATGTAACTAGGTATGTCACCCTGCAATATCGAGTTAGGCAACATGTATCTTTTTTTCAAGCACTTATGTTACTAATTAAGCCACCATGCAACATGGGGTTAGGCAACATGTATGTTTTTGAAAGTACTCATATAACTAAGCCTTCTGTAACAGCGCTGCAATGCAAGGGCTGTTGTGCACTTTATAAATGTAAATACATAAAATAAATTGATAAATGGCACCCCCTCTGTTCCATGCGTCCACAATAGGCTTGAACAATCTGTCTTATATTGAGCATTTGTATTCCTGGTGTAGAGCACACTATTCCCATGTCTGTGGATAAAATGGTCATGTTCAGTCTGCTCATAATTTCTCATCCCAGTATGTTTACAGGTGTTTGTCGAGAGTAGAGTAAAGGCAGTGATAGATCGCAATCTCCTATGGATTGTGAAATGTTGTCTGTAAAAGGAACCACTTCCCAATCCCCACAGAATCCTTGAGTATTCATGGCATCGCCTGACAATGTAAATTCTCCTTCCCTAATGCAGGACCTAGTCACCCCTGTGTCAACAAGAAACAACTACGTTTTGTCACCTATCGCCACCCCATGCAAGGTTCCTCCGCAAGGTTGGGTGTGAATGACAGGATGGGACATATGAAGTTTGTCTGTGGACTGTCCAATTGAGAGTATAGGGACATCCCATTCCCTGTAAAGTGGCTGTTCCCTACCATGGTAACTCCTCCCAGTTGCCTGATGGCAACTGTTGCCATTGAGTCCATGGGCCTCATTACACGGTAGGTGGTAAGGGTTTAGCGGTACCGGTATTTTACCGGTACCGGTAAATCCTTACCGCCTTACTACGAGGTCCCTTTGCGGGTTGGGGAATTTAACACCTGCTTTTTGCAGGCGTTAAAAACCAACCCGAAAAGGGACCAGTGGAGCTAATTACGGTACCGCAATTTGCGGTACCGTAATTAGCACCTTCCCCATTCCCATAGAGCCCTATGGGCCAAAAATGGGAATGGGGAAGGGCAATGGTGGAAGGGGGAATTACTGCTCTGCCAACCTTGCAATGGGGCGGTTATTCCCCTTTCCACCAAGGCGGTGCCGGTATTTTACCGGCATGATCCATGGCGCTAATAGCGCCATGGTTCACCGCCTTCCGTGTAATGAGGCCCCATGTGTGCTGCAGGGTCATTGTTCTGTATTTGTGCTAATTTTTGTGTGTTCTCTCGAATTTGTAATGCGTGTAAATATTGTGGTACCGGCATCTGTGGTACCTGCATTTGTGTTTGTGGGGCTTGTAATTGTGCTTGTGGCATGTGCAGATATGTGCCCTGCATCTGTCCTTTCTGTTGTTGGTTTTATGCATAGGAATTGTCCTGGTTCCCTTGATAGGGCTGCTGGCCTTCCACCCCCCAGTTTTGTTGCATCCCCCTGTACCTACACACTCTTGAAATGTGTCCTAGCTGCCCACACATCCAGCACTGTGGTGGCTCTCTCCCTTTCACTTGGAAACCCCCTGAGAAATCCTCTGGGTTCTTGCTGCATCTGTTTCCCATATCCCTGAGACACTCCTGGAAAGCCCTCTTGGTTTTGATGCATCTGTGGTCCAAACCCACACCCTCTCTGTTGGCCCCACCTTCCTCTGAACCCATGCTGTGGGCTACCCTGCCCCATGAACCCTCCCCCGATGGGCGGTGCAAACTGCTGCGGTTGTTGCTGCTGCTGCGGCTGCTGTCCCTGTGGGGTAGGGCTGTTTTAAGACCACCCCTTCCATCGCATACTTCGATAGTTTTTAGAGTACTAGTTTCACTTCATCTCTCTTCCTGTCCCCTGCCTTTTTCTTAATATTCTCCTGCCACAACCTACAATGGTGAACTACTGTGAGTTGTATTTCTGGCCACCCCTTTGCTTCAATTCATACCAACTTCCTTAAACTTTTCTGGACAGGCTATGGTAACCCCTGTAGTAGTATGTGATAAAATATTGCTACTGTTTTGTTCCATGGCTCTTGAGTTTCAAGGCACCAAATCTCTTGAATCTCCTGAATATACTGCACTTATATATACAGTCTTCATCTTCCCTCATTTTCCGGGATGTAATCGACCTGATGTATGATGTGTCTGGTTATCATGTCTTAGTGCTTGCCATACTACTTCCCTGCAGATTGAAACTGCGAACCATTGTGTACTGTGTTTTGTGTCGTCACCCTGGGAATCCCACCCTTTTCCTTACAGCATCAGCTGCATCCCCTACCATCTACACTAGGAGTCCCTTTACACCCCCCAGAGCTATCCTATTTCCCGCTGTCATCTTCTCCATTTAATAAATAATTTCCCAGCCACTGCGCTCAACGAGGGCAGTCCACATTTCACATTATCCTTGTCTGCATGCTTCCACAGTGTATACTGGGATCATACTACCCCTCTTTCTAAGGGCATTGTGTGAACCCCTCCTCCTCATGCGTTCTTCTAGTCAGTGTCTCCTGCCTGGCTCCCTTTTGTTCTCAATGCCTGCACGTACATCCACTGGTTCTAAAATGGTTACTCTGATATTGTCGTCACATCTCCTTGTTAATCTTCCCCTTGAACAAGCCATTGCTGTCTCCCCTTTCCTTCATCCTGGGAGGTCTTTAAGTCTATCGACATATGTAGTGGTGTCATGTGGGGTGTGTGAGTCATTTGTCTGTCATGCCTGCTCATTCGAGCTGCCACCTCCTCTCCTCCTGTGTGCATCATAAACTCCCATGACACCCGCTTTTCTGTCCCCATCGACGTTAACTGGGATCGGAACTGCTCCCCCTCTCATCCCCACTGGTCCTGTCTTCATTGTCGCAGCCTGTGTCCATGTTGCTACAAAAATCGTCTGCAAAACTCAGTCTCCTCTATCTCAAGTATGTGTTAGGTTTCGTGCTAAGGTCAATGTCCTCCTCCAGTCTGTCATTTCCCCTACCTATTTCGCCTTGTGTCTTCACCGCTCTTATTGCTTGCTCATCCGCCTCTCTTCATGCTTGTTCCCTTTCCAGTCTATCCAACTGTAACTTCCTCTGTTCACGCTCAGTCAACTCGCGTTTTTCCCGTTCTGCTATGTCCCTTCACCTCTCGATCTCTTCCACTTCCCTTGTTTTTCAATCCCACTGCTCCCATTCTGCTCTTTTCCTTTCCTTGAGATCCCTCTCAATCCTCTCCTCCCATTCCCTTTCTATGTGCTCCTTCTCCGCCTTCCTTCATTCCCTATCCTCTCTCTCCAACTTCTCTTCTCTTTTGCTGTCCTTGTCATCTCGTTCTAATTTCTCCTCCCGGTGCTTCTCTCTCATATCCTCCTTGTCCATTATCTCCGCCCAGTTTGATGCTTCGCTGCTTCTCTTCAAACCCTGTTTTCCCTTCCAGCTTCAGGAGTATCTGTCCTCCTATCCACTCGATCGTGGCTATGCTCCTCAGCCCCTCCCTCACACCCTTCTATGCCTCGCTGCTTGTCTCTGGCTTAATAGTGGTCTGCCCTGCGCCTACCAGCCTTCCATTTTTTGTATGTGGTGGTGGCTTATATGTCGGATTTGAGTATCCCTCTGCTGCTCTTGATTCTCGTATTCCCTTGCTCATCGTCTGTGTCATCGGATACCACAATTGGAGGGACATGGCAAGGAGAGGAGGGATGAGCCCCTGGCTCCTTCACCTCCTGCTGGCTCAGCATCCACTGACGCCTTGCAGCATCCTCCTCACCCTCCTGAAACATGCACCACAACTCAAATATGGCTATGCGTTTTGTTAACTTCTTCCCCTTATAGGTACCCTGTATGTGTGTCAGAAGTGATTGCTGCATGTCTTTGGAGAAACTTCCACAAGGTGACCATGGTTTAGTTAACTTTCCCTAGGTACTTTTGTACCATTCTATGCTATATCTACACATCTTCTCCTTGTAAGGCAGGAGTGTCTTACACAGGTGCAGAAGGGGTCTGTGTCCCCGTTCATTTCCCTTGGTACATCTTTTTGTGCCTTTACCTCACCTCAAGTTGCGGGTTTCGACAATCCGCTGTTTAGGGAAAAAGGTACAATATAATGCCAATACCTTTGAGTTTCTAAAAGCCTCTCTGGCTCCACAACTTATCAGGCATGCTCCGAGCACTGCCCCTCCTTCACAATCACTGCCTCCTCAGGCACACCCACAATCTTGCACATGTGCCTTCCGTGCACTGCAACTTATTCACCTCATCTGTCCATCCCAATTTTCCAATACTACCTCCTCACTGTCTCGAGATCTCACTGTCCTATGTGCAACCCCATGGGTGATTTCACCAATCTACTGATCAAAGTAGTGCTGAAAAATCAAATACTGTACACACATTGTAATAGCCTGTTACTCCCAAACCACACAAAAACCCACAGCTGTCTTCCCACCGCCAGGCAGAGTATACCAATATTTTCCTGTGATCGAGCTGTACCCGCTGTGTCGCCTAGCATGCAAAATGTCTCACTCCAGGAAACTTAATCAGTCGACACACCTTCCACAATCTAGGCCAGCTCCCTTGCTAACCCTTACAGGGATACTGTCATCTATGACCTGAGTTAAAACGCCCAACCCACAGGAAAACCACTTATTTACATATCTTTTGTCATCCATGTCCTCGAGTCAATAGTTTAGGTTATTCACCAGAACTGTTTACCTCTAAAACTAAATGTGCCGTAAACATATAGAAGGAAATCCACCTCCACTCCTGTCCCTACTAACTTTTACAATGCTAAACAATACTTTGACGATATTCGGCGACACTAAACAATACTCCACAATTCTCAATACCCTCCCTCACAACCACAGTTGCCATTAGACTGGGTCAATACTTACACTCTGTGGTCTGCTGGCACTGCTTGGCTGCCAACTCCCCCAGAAGTTGCTCACTTCCCTGTCCTACTCTGTCTGGACTCTTCGCTGACTTCGAGCAGGATGATTTCCAACTGGATCCTGACGGCCTTTCCAAAGGCATGCATTTTCCTGTCTTCTCGAAATATGCGAGGGGCCTGCAGCCTCTCAGGTGCGGCGGCAGAGGAGACAACTTGTTGCCGGGCTGGCACTGTCAAACATCCTCTGCTACCAACTTGTTGGGAGGAACTCCCAGGTATGCCAGAGGGATATTGAAAGTCAGCGGACTTGGAGGGTTTAACACCCTCCCTCAGGATATATGGAGGACTCAGTCAACAGCAAGTTCAAACTGTGGTTTATTACAGACAAAACCCTGCATAGGGATATGCACAGGAACAGAAAATATTCATGCACATCTCACTCTTCCTCGGCTCACAGGCTCGTTTTACCCGCCAGTGGCATCAGCACTTCATCACAACCTGGGCCCCTCTCCAGTAAACCGGCCCAGGCAATTGGGTACTGCACACTCTATATCCTACACAGGACACTGTAGATGTTATTCTACTGGCCCTCGCATTTCAGGTGCCTGGCCTGTTCCATCCCCAGTTCACTAAGTATAACATTGTTGCAGTGTTGTGGCCTTACCATTGGTTATTGGCCATTGCTCCCCACACTTAGGGTACTAAACTGTGATTGGCTAGAGCTAATGTCCCAGGTCTGTCCTGGGATCCGCAATGATTTCCAGCTCACTGTGTACCTCGTCAAGGTGATGCAAACGATGATATGTCTGTATTGTAACTTGTGTGTACCAACTTTGCCTTAATGGAATGCGCTCCTGTCCAGTGCAAACACTTGCTGCATACTGTAGCCTGCTTGTTTCTGTCTGTGTCTGGCTGCCTGAGATTGGCTCTCCTTTCCCACTGCCGATCGCTGTACATTGTCTGTTTCAGCTGTGTCACATGTTCAGAGACCCCACATTTGAGCTAAGCAGCTCTGAATTATGTAGATTTAATAGTATTTTCTGCAGCTGGTCCCTTTGTCACCTGGGGATCGGAATGGCATCAGTATCTCTTGACCTTGGCTGTGGGTCCTGTCTCACATGTCTTACTCTCTGTCCAGCCTGAATCAGCTCAGCTCGTCTCTTGCTCAGAGGCTTGATGCCTGCTGTAATTTTCCTAAACCTTATAATGCGTTTGTGTCCATGCTATACTACATTTCCATAGGTTAGTCACACTTGGCTGTGTCAGGTCCCATAGGTGCTCCTGTAGTTCCATAGAGTTATTTGCATTTAAGCATCTGCAAGCTTTGCTCAGGATCTCTTGAACATTGCGGTTTCTGCGTTGCTGCATTTGGCTAATGGAAAAAATAACACAAGCAATGACATTATGTATATGTATCTGTCCTCTAACTATAGAACTGTATGCTTGTGTTCTTTATGTATTTGAGTGTGCGTTTGGGTTCGAAGTGCAGATTGCACAGGTGCTTCATGTCTAACGCTGCTATGTCGTGGTGTCTCTAACAACGTCAGCAACATGGTTTCTTGGTGCTCTGGTCCAGGCTATAGATATAGGTCTCCCTGACCATGGCCTTCAGCTCTTCACCCACACGGGGATAGATCTGTATCGCACCTGGTCTGTATAGCTGGCTAGATCATTGTAATATTTAGGTTTTGTATGGCCCTCTCAGTACCCCTTTCATACCCCATGCACTGTTGTGGATTAGAGAGACATGAGGGACTCATAGATACTGTGATAATATATAAAGCTGCTGCCCTCCCCCTCTACCTCATGTGTCACTATCCTTCCTGTCATTACTTATCAACCCCCGAGAGTCACATAGAAGTTGAGAATATGATGTTACCCTGCTGCGAGGTAATCCCAATGGAATATATTTCATATTCCACTGATACGGTGTCATAGTAGGAGGCTACAGCGTTTAAAAACATCTGTCGGTGATAATGGCTTCATATTTAAGTGATAGACAACCTCTTTCTGTACCTTTACTTGGTTTTCTTCCTTCTCTCAAATTATGCACATGCCCACCACCACCATTGTCACCAGACGAGATGTAGATTTTCAATTGTTGTGCTTTTGGTAAAACATACTGTTGATTTTAATGACATACAAACACAAAACCTATGAGGTATAAACTATCTAGGCAGTCATGAAAATGGGATATAGCCATCTGCTATTAGAGGAGTTTCAATGTATTTAATTAAGAACCCTCCCTGCTATGGTTCTAAAATCTGATAGTTGGGAATAGCAAGCATAATGTTTTCCAAATAATTGCAGGTAACATCTTGATATCGGTAGAAATAGTGGGGTCTTCAATGAATGTGAACAAAAGTGCAAATATGTAATCTCATTGCAATCAATTATATGGTACCCTCTGCATACTATATCGAGGGAACATTCAAAGGAATTTCTAGACATTACCTAGATATAAACATTGGCCCATGCATTTTCCTTGCACTAAAGCAGGGTTCTTCCCCCCTAAAAAAACTTTTATCATCCATAAATTTAGAATTTTTGACTGAAGCACCAAGTATTCCTCACACCTTAACCTCCTATAAATATCTTACTGGTGGAATGCCACACTATCATCTGGCATCCAGAGCTGGTCAAGTAGCAGAAGCCTCTGGTCTCTACTATGGCTTGAGGTGAACAAAACAGATCATCGACAGGCCCTTACTTTTCTCTTTTGACCAGCGTATGGCGGTGTCAACTCATTGACACATTATGATGTTACTGCAACAGAAAGAGCAACTTGTGTTTAGTACTCCAGGATAGCTAATGTAAGGGAGGAAGGGTCCTTTAGACCCCCCTACATTTTGTATGAAGTGTAAGTTATGCACATACAGTTGCTGGAGATGTCTCAGGGTCCGGGCTACCAGCGAAAGAGCTTGTAAGCCATTGCATGACACATAACAAACGCCATCTAGTACATCCCCTATACGCCATTTTTTATTATTCCTGACTCCATCTTTTACTAGGCCGCACTGTGATTTCTAATGAGCACTCTCTCCCTTCTCCCAGGGCTATGTACAGCTCAACCCCACCTCCTACCCTGTCTACGCTGGCCGTGGCTGTCCAGTTCTCACGGAAGCTTGGGCACGAATTGTTGCAAACTGACAATGTATTACTTCTCTTCCTCTGAGATCATTGCCCCGTGTGTGACCGGGCCGAAGCCTGGCTTGCGAAAACCCTGCGTCTCCACAAACCTGCCCCTGCTCTTCCAAGCCCCCCTCCACCTTTAAGAGTCATTGCCTGTATAAACTTTACACCCCTGTGTTTCTTTCATGTAGCAGATGGAGGGACCCATCCCCACTGGCCAACCCAGATGGCCCCCAATATAACTAATCCAGAGTGATCATATGTCCTCCCGGTACTAACATCTATCAATCCTTCGTTTGAACCAGGAGGTGCTATGACAGTAACTGTTAATAATAATAATAATAATAATAATAATAATAATAATAATAATAATTTGGCATGTATATAGCGCTACGAACCCTCAGGTATCTGAGCACTGCTTATTATTACCCATCGTGTGTGATGCTCATTTATCGACCTCGGAAGGATGAAAGGCTGAGTTTGGCCCCGCCGGGATTCAAACCTGCGTTAGGAGAGCACTTTCAGATAAGGCACCTGGACCCTTGTGCCCCTGTCCCCACTGAGGCTCAGGGGAAGAGTGTGTGCTGTTCCCTACACTGTATTGACGACCATGCATATTCTGTGTAAAGTTTATGTCCTATGATAATCACTGCATGTCAATAAAAATTGTGTAGCTTAGATTAGTTGGACGACCGATGGTGTGGACTCAGCCTGACCTTCACCCCTCCCAGATAAGCCCAGCTGACCCACATGCCACAAGAAGCAACAAGTTAAGCACCAGCCAATCAAGCAGCTCCGCCATGCTATAGCGCATATTGTATTAGTTAAACAAGCCAATGAAATGGCACCATGTAACTCTTACAGAAATCGTCATCGATGACGAAGATTGTGGTTAAAAATGTTATGTTTCTGTATTGTTTTCAGAGAGCAGCAGAGTCCTCTACATGCCTCATTTTGCTATTATATAAACATACTTTGTTTTACTCGCAATTTCTCTCCTGGTCGCATTTCCTACTGGGGTGTGTTCATTTATTTTGAGTTTTGGGTTTGTATTTTTGGGGAATGGCCACTTTCACTAACTAGCCACTCCCTGAGACTGAGACTGCCTGAATGAATGTGCAATTGACAAAATGTGTCCCAGTCCCGAGGACACACAGGTGTTGGTACATTGACAACGGCTTGCCAACCAGGGGCGGACTGGCCAATAGGGAACTTATTTTATTTCCAAATGTTCTCACAGGAAAATGGTTGGGGCTTGCTGAAAATGCGTACTGTGCGGCCACTTCGTAAATCATTTTTAGGGCACCTTTTGGTTCCCAGTCCACTCCTGTTGCCACCCACTGTGAGCAGTCACATATTGGCAGATCACACTTGGTTGTCATGAAAAGTTACAAAGCGTGACATCCTTGAGGGAGCATTCAGACAAGGACAAATAACAACAAGTTATCATGGAAGGTTACAAAGTACACCGTTAACGAGCAGGCAGACGCTGAGCAATCACTCTTAGGTAGTGGGCCCAAAGATTTAGGGGCAGGTTGCACCACTTTGAAAGGACAGGCTGACACCTTCAAATCACAACAAGCGACCTAATATGGCAGGACCTACTTGCCATGTGTATTTCTTTCTGAACTCTAGCCTTTATGGCAAGTGTAAATATGTTTGGCTATTATCTCCTAAAGTGTTAAGCTTAACAAAAAAAAAGAAAACGCAAAATTCTTCAGGCTCTCATTTCCTTTTTGTTCGCTTCAAAATCGATGGGAAACTCCATGTAGGGCTAAAAAAACGTCTTAAAAATAACAATATGTCAAACGTTAAAGTATGCTAACATATGAATCGGAATTCTGGAAAGGTCTGTGCATGGTGTTCTGTCTACACCTCAGACTCGCCTCTTGCCAGAGACACAACCGCTTTTGCAGAACTCTTCTTAGTCTAACAGGGCTTAATACATTCTGAGGTGACAACAACTAATCCGAAGTCTATTTTTCAACACACTAGGTTGTAAGACAATACCTCAGATGTGTTCTCGGGAAAGAGAGGCAGTGAAAGCTGGTTTCGACACTGTTTCCATTCAGCAGAAAAAGCATAAGTAGTGCTAAAGTCCTCTGACATATATCTTACAGGATGTAAGGCTTAGCGCAAGACCTTACCAATAGTTGACATGCTCTCCTCTTGCACAAGGAAGTACATTCTAAATACCCCGTTAGAAGTATTGCAGAATGTATCAACAATTTAGTTTTTGAAAAATATTGCTTATGTTAAATTGGCTTTGGAGTAGGCAACAGCAGAACTGATTTACCGTCTGTAGTCTTGGCTTCAGAAGGCAAAGCTCCATAGCGCTCCCCGGTGCAATGTTAGTTTTAATGCATCAGATGCCTTTATAACGAGGAGATAATGTCTCAAAGTTGTGCAGACTGGTCGGATTCGCATCTCAACAAAGTTCCTTTTTTGAAATAAGACTGATGCATTCGTAGGCCTATGACAATATAAATAGTTCACAGAGCATACATTTAAGAAAGAATTAAGGTTTCAATTGTAATGGTATATTTTTCTTCTATGTTATGTCATGGGGTATTGTGGCCAGCCAGGTGTGAACCAGACTGTGGATTGAGGAGGAAAGGAAAGAGAGGTAGTTACAAAAAGGACAGGTGTAAGAAGAGAAAAAGAAACCGACGAAAAGGGTTCTATGTGATCATTTCGCTTTTTGTAAGGTCGCCCAACAAAAAGACTGATTTCTTTAGGCCGATTTTGGGCAGCATACAAAAAGCAAAAACCCAGATTTCCTTGCACCTGCCACCACACTCCCCAACCCTCTCCCGACGGGATTTGCTCAACATTGTGGGGTTTCACCACCTGAATCCCCTTCCTCAGCACCCTCTGACCCCCACACTCCCTGAAAATAAACAAATACTCACAAAAACACGCAACACACACACAACACACAGCCAACACACACTTTTACCCTTTCTCTGTCACTGCCGCTTCCGGGTCCTGGCTGCCTGTCAGCCCCTGGGTGCACTCGTGTGTCGCAGGGGCTGACAGTCCGATTTAGAAAGACCTCTTGGTGCGGTCATAGAGCAGTCTTTCTAAATCGTTTTCTTTTTTTATTCAGTATTTTTAAAAAAGGTCTTTTGACCTAATACCACGAGAATATATAATGGGAGCGTAGGGATGAGAAATATGGCTGTGGTTATATGTGTTCAAAATTAATTTTGTTATTAAATCATGTAAGGAGCAGATGAGAAAAGAAGCAGTCAAACCCTGCTCATGAACTGAACTTTATCATTGACTACATATTCTGTTGTAACTGTTTAAAGTCGTTTTGTTTTTTAGCCTTTTAGTAGGGACACCCTTGTACATTTTCAGGGTAATTCATAGAATTCAGCGCACAAGTAGCGCACGCGGCTGGCGCACAGCGTGCGCGTGCGATAGTCTGCGCCAGCCGCGACTCGCTGCAGCGCCAGATACGCCCCCAGGAACGCCCCTTGCGCTGGGAAATCTCATAAAAATCACAAACCAGCGCAAGGGGCTGCGCTAACCCTGGACCATCACGGCAAGCGGCCCATGCGATTTTCAAGGGTGCGCGGGAAGTTTCACACGTCAAATCCCAGGCTACGTCCATTTCAGGGGTGCGCGGGAAGTTTCACACGCGAAAAGCTAGGCTACGGGAATTGCAGGGGTGCGCGGGAAGTCCCACACGCGAAAAGCCAGGGTACGTCCATTACAGGGGTGCGCGGGAAGTTTCACACGCGAAAAGCTAGGCAACGGGAATTCCAGGGGTGCGCGGGAAGTCCCACACGCGAAAAGCCAGGGTACGTCCATTACAGGGGTGCGCGGGGAAGTTTCACACGCGAAATCCCAGGCTTCTTCCATTTCAGGGGTGCGCGGGAACGTTTCACACGCGAAATCCCAGGCTACGTCCATTTCAGGGGTGCGCGGGAAGTTTCACACGCGAAAAGCTAGACTACGGGAATACCAGGGGTGCGCGGGAAGTCCCACACGCGAAAAGCCAGAGTACGTGTATTTCAGGGGTGCGCGGGAATTTCCACACGCGAATAGCCTGGCCGCGTGTATTTCAGGGGTGCGTGGGAAGTTCCACACGCGAATAGCCTGGCCGCGTGTATTTCAGGGGTGCGCGGGAAGTTCCACACGCGAATAGCCTGGGCGCGTGTATTTCAGGGGTGCGCGGGAATTCCCACACGCGAATAGCCTGGGCGCGTGTATTTCAGGGGTGCGCGGGAATTTCCACACGCGAATAGCCTGGGCGCGTGTATTTCAGGGGTGCGCGGGAATTATCACACGCGAATAGCCTGGGCGCGTGTATTTCAGGGGTGCGCGGGAATTTCCACACGCGAATAGCCTGGGCGCGTGTATTTCAGGGGTGCGCGGGAATTTCCACACGCGAATAGCCTGGGCGCGTGTATTTCAGGGGTGCGCGGGAATTATCACACGCGAATAGCCTGGGCGCGTGTATTTCAGGGGTGCGCGGGAATTTCCACACGCGAATAGGCTGGGCGCGTGTATTACAGGGGTGCGCGGGAAGTCCCACACGCGATTACAGCAGGGTACGTGTATTTCAGGGGTGCGCGGGAATTTCCACACGCGAATAGCCTGGGCGCGTGTATTTCAGGGGTGCGCGGGAATTTCCACACGCGAATAGCCTGGGCGCGTGTATTTCAGGGGTGCGCGGGAATTATCACACGCGATTTGGCTTGGTACGTGTATTACAGGGGTGCGTGCGAAGTTAAACACGCGATTAGGCTGGGTGGGTCCTGTCACCCTCGACGGCTCCTGCAGGCAGCCCACAAAACAGGGGACTACCCTGCACACCTGCTCATGTCTCCCACCACCCCCACCCCCCCAGTCACCAGGGGTACCCTCCACCAGGCCCCCACTCATGTCTCCCACCACCCCCACCCCCCCAGTCACCAGGGGCACCCTCCACCAGGCCCCCAACCATGTCTGGCACCACCCCCACCCCCCACCATCCAGGGGGCACCCTCCACCAGGCCCCCAACCATGTCTCCCACCACCCCCACCCCCCCAGTCACCAGGGGCACCCTCCACCAGGCCCCCACTCATGTCACCCACCACCCCCACCCCCCCAGTCACCAGGGGCACCCTCCACCAGGCCCCCACTCATGTCACCCACCACCCCCACCCCCCACCATCCAGGGGCAGCCTCCACCAGGCCCCCACCCATGTCTCCCACCACCCCCACCCCCCAGCAGTGCAGGGGCAGCCTCCACCAGGCCCCCACTCATGTCCCCGATCACCCCCACCCCCCGCCACCAGGGGCACCCTCCACCAGGCCCCCACTCATGTCACCCACCACCCCCACCCCCCACCATCCAGGGGCAGCCTCCACCAGGCCCCCACCCATGTCACCCACCACCCCCACCCCCCCAGTCACCAGGGGCACCCTCCACCAGGCCCCCACTCATGTCTCCCACCACCCCCACTCCCCAGTCACCAGGGGCACCCTCCACCAGGCCCCCACTCATGTCTCCCACCACCCCCACCCCCCAGCAGTGCAGGGGCACCCTCCACCAGGCCCCCACTCATGTCTCCCACCACCCCCACCCCCCAGCAGTGCAGGGGCACCCTCCACCAGGCCCCCACTCATGTCTCCCACCACCCCCAACCCCCAGTCACCAGGGGCACCCTCCACCAGGCCCCCACTCATGTCTCCCACCACCCCCACCCCCCAGCAGTGCAGGGGCACCCTCCACCAGGCCCCCACTCATGTCTCCCACCACCCCCACCCCCCAGCAGTGCAGGGGCAGCCTCCACCAGGCCCCCACCCATGTCCCCTATCACCCCCACCCCCCCGCCACCAGGGGCACCCTCCACCAGGCCCCCACTCATGTCACCCACCACCCCCACCCCCCCAGTCACCAGGGGCACCCTCCACCAGGCCCCCACTCATGTCTCCCACCACCCCCACCCCCCAGCAGTGCAGGGGCACCCTCCACCAGGCCCCCACCCATGTCTCCCACCACCCCCACCCCCCAGCAGTGCAGGGGCACCCTCCACCAGGCCCCCACTCATGACTCCCACCACCCCCACCCCCCAGCAGTGCAGGGGCACCCTCCACCAGGCCCCCACTCATGTCTCCCACCACCCCCACCCCCCAGCAGTGCAGGGGCACCCTCCACCAGGCCCCCACCCATGTCTCCCACCACCCCCACCCCCCAGCAGTGCAGGGGCACCCTCCACCAGGCCCCCACTCATGTCTCCCACCACACCCACCCCCCAGCAGTCATGGGGCACCCTCCACCAGGCCCCCACCCATGTCCCACTCATGCCTCCCACCACCCCCACCCCCCAGCACTGTGGGCCACCTGCCAGCAGGCCCCCACTCATGTCCCACTCATGCCTCCCACCACACCCACCCCCCAGCACTGTGGGGCACCCTCCACCAGGCCCACACAGATGTTCCCCTACCAATAGGAAATCACAATACAGATCCCAGGATCCCATGGGCAACCACATCCCAACCCATGTCACCCCAGTCCATACACACATCCAAGGTACACATCCATTCAAAAATCAAATACCCATTACATGATACATAACCAATGAGCAGTATGCGCATGAGTCCAAGTCCGTCAGACTCACACAATGGCAACACATGACTGTGAAAACCCAGATTGTGACAGTCAACAAACCAATGAGAGAAGTCCACACAATAGAATCAAAAGAACAATATATTAAAATGTAAGAAAGAAAAAAAAATAAACACCTAAATGAATACACAAAGTAACAGGAAAAAAAAAATGTTCTAATGAAAGGTGAAATCCAAAAGAACGGGTGCAAAGTCAATCAAAATGGAAATCAAAAACAAACACATTGCCCCATGGTCCAAATAATAAAATCGAAAACATCCACAAACTATGTACAAAGATGATTGTCCGGGTCCAATATCCCTAAAAACCATAAAATGAAACCTACCCAAAACCTAACTAATGCGAACTATATACAAAAAACGTGGGCCATTGTCCAATCAACCCAAATAATAAATTAAAATAAAGGAAACCTACTATCTACATAACTATATACAAAGGCGGCGGGCCAGTCCTGCGGCTCACTGAGAGATGTTATGGGCCAGGGCATCATCGAACTCCCTTTCTATCTCCCCGAGGCGTTCCTCCTCAATGGCCCCGAGGGCCCGCAGGGCTGACGCAGTGTCCACCTCCAAGCCCCTGCGGATCTCCTCGAGGCACTCGGCACGCCTCAGGGCCCTCTGCATGGAGTCCACTGCCCTGACCATAGCGAGCCGCCCCTCTTCTGCCCGCCGCCTCTCCGCATCTATTGCGTGGCCTAACCGCTGCCACACGGAAGACACATTCTGTCCAGGGTCCTCCTGCCCTCCAGCCGATGGCTGCCCCTCCGATGTTTATGGCCCCGAGCCATGACGCCTCCCACGTCGCTGCCGCTGCCTCTGCAGCCACTGCCTCTGCCAGCACGACGGCATCCAGGCTGATGGTATCCACCGACGCCGTTGTGCACGTGCCCTGCCTGATGATGCCGGCACATCCTCCACCTGCAGGGGTCCAGTTGCCATGGTGTCCACACCAGCTGGACCACCGACTCCCGACTGTGGCAGGGATGGGATCCCCACTGAGCCGGCTGCATTGGTCGGGGCAGGTCCACAGGGGGCCCTGGTGTCAACTGGGCCGGAAGACGGCAAGGAGAACGACCGGCGCATACTTTCCACAGAGGAGGAGATGCCCGACACATTGGCCATCACCTGCAGAAAACCAGCGCCAATGGCAGATCCCAACTGGGCCACGTCGGCACGGTGCTCTTCGTGATGATGTGCGTGCTCCTCCCGGGAAGCACGCACATCATCACGAATGACCCCCGTGCGCAACGCGACCCCAATCAGGACCTTTTCCATGCGCCCACGGGTCCCCTCGTCCGCAGGTGGAGGGGAGTCAGATGACATAGACACCCCCTCCACCTGCGGACGGGCCTGGGACGGGGCATCCATGCTGGTGCATGGTGGTGCACTCACAGGGTCAGGGACAGCGACATGCACAGGCACCTCCACGGCGACCTGTGCTGCCTCCTGCCCCTGGCCCTGGACTGCACCACTTGCACCAGCAGGGATGCCCCCACCAGGCCTCAGGTGTGCCTCAGTCTCGGCCGCCTCCTCCTCTGTAGAAACCACCAACCTGGATGGCTCCTTGCCCTCTTCCGCTGTAGCTGGCCCCTGTGGGGGCTCACCCACCCCTTCCGCCGCAGCCGTGGGGGCATCCCCGCCGTCTACCTCCACAGCGCCGTCTCCGCCCTCTCCATCACTAGCCGCTGCATAGAGGGAGACATAGAACACAAGCATCAGGGCACTGTACAATGGTCCCCTACACAGGAAGCAATATCAGATGACTGGCAATGGTAAAGTACACTCCTATCATGTCCCTCCACAACACATGGCTCAGGCAATACACACACGCAACACCCATGGTCCATGGCATGCACATCAACATACATGTCCACTGCACTCTTCTAAAGTACGATGTCATGGAACACACATGCATCATTGGTCATGCAAATCACACGCACACACTTCACCTCTGTCACATCCATGTGGCCTCGTACATCACAAACACAGTGGATATAAGGATGATTAGGCAGCATCAGTGAATCTGTACAGTGTCACAGACATGTGTCATGCATCCATGCCATTCAAAAGTCACAGACATGCAGGTCAAGCACACCGACCTCGACACCATACATGTACCTGGCATCAGCATCCATCCCTCACCCACACCCATGTCCACGAACATACACTTGCATGCTCACATGTGTCCAATCTGCATAGGCCTCCTCAGGTTGCATAGCAACACATACAACAACCATGTGATCCACAAATTACTGGTCGCACATGCATCGCCATGACAACACTGCACACATACATGCCTACAAGGCCCATTCCACACATACAGCATCACACAACCAGCACACTGCAACATGCACTGTCTCACACAGCAATGCCTGCACACTTACTGCTCAACTCCAGACGGGTCTCCCTCTCAAGGACCTGGGAGTGGAGCGCTGGGTGTATGCGTGCCAGGACCCTCATTTGGATCAAACTCATGTGGCCCCGGCCCCCCTCCACGAGGCGCCGGGCCTTTGAGAGGGTCCTGGACCTGCAGTCCTCCCAACGCTTCCTGACATGTGGGTTGTCGCTGACTGCCACCCCCTCCGCGTTGATGGCAGTCACGATGTCGTCCCAGATCCGAGTCCGTCCTTCATAGTTGGCGCGGCTACTTCCGAAGAGGGCATCATACTGCCCCAGGACTCGCTCCACCAGGACCCCAACCTCGGTGACACTGAAGCTGGGGCCCCTCTGCCTCTCTGGCTGGGGGTTGCCAGTGGTGCCAGATGTTTCAGTGCCCGACATGGCAACCACAGAGGCAGGAGTGGGTGGGCAACTTGGTCCTGGGGCTGGGCTGTGGAGTGGTGTTCTTCCAGTTGGGAGTCTTCAGTTCCAGCAGGGGTGGACACAGCAACTGTACGCCTGCAGATGGCTGATGTGCAGGCACCAAATGGCAGGGCACGGTGGCAGCAGGCAGGCAGGCAGGCAGGCAGCAGCAGATGGCACGTGGGAGGCTGCTCGGGGCACTGGGGGGCAGTAACTCGGCCTTCTGGGCAGGAGCGTGGTCTTCCGTGTGTGAACGCGTGGCCAGCTTGATACGGAGTGAATTGGCACGTGAAAATCATGCACGTCTGCGTGGAATCCGAGGAAAGGCCCTCAGCGCGTAAGCACGTCAGCACGCGTACGCGATTTCATTGGTCCAAAGGGCCAGGCGCGTAAGCGCGCCTATGACGCACGGGTGTTTCCCAACCCGCGTGAAAAATAAACACGTGCCGCGCGAGCGCGTCAGCACGCGTACGCGATTTCATTGGTCCAAAGGGCCAGGCGCGTAAGCGCGCCTATGACGCACGGGTGTTTCCCAACCCGCGTGAAAAATAAACACGTGCCGCGCGAGCGCGTCAGCACGCGTACCCGATTTCATTGGTCCAAAGGGCCAATCGCGTGTACGCGCACTTTTGTCCAATTACACGCAATGAAATACACGTACATAGGCCAATCACGCGATGACACTCTGACGTGCAGTATTTCCACGTGTGTTCCGTCATCACGTGCTGAGTGGGGAACGCCCGTGCGGGTCACGTCAGACGCGCTTACGCGCTGAGGGACTCTGGTCCAATAGAATCGCGTATGCGTGCTGACGCGCTTACGCGCTAAGGGCCTTTCCTCGGATTTCACGCTGACGTGCAGGATTTTCACGTGCCAAATCACTCCGTATCAAGCTGGCCACCCGAAAACACACGGAACACCACGCTCCTGCCCAGAAGGCCGAGTTACTGCCCCCCAGTGCCCCGAGCAGCCTCCCACGTGCTATCTGCTGCTGCCTGCCTGCCTGCCTGCCTGCTGCCACCGTGCCCTGCCATTTGGTGCCTGCACATCAGCCATCTGCAGGGGTCCAGTTGCTGTGTCCACCCCTGCTGGAACTGAAGACTCCCAACTGGGATTACATCGCTCCACAGCCCAGCCCCAGGACCCAGTTGCCCACCCACACCTGCCTCTGGGGTTGCCATGTCGGGCACTTCCACATCTGGCACCAGTGGCAACCCCAGGCCAGAGGGGCACCAGCTTCACTGCCACCGAAGTTGGTGTCCTGGTGGAGCATGTCCTGGGGCAGTATGATGCCCTCTTTGGATCATCCCGCGCCAGCAAGGAAGGACGGGAGAGGATCTGGGCTGACTGTGTGGTTGCCATCAACGCGGAGGGGGTGGCAACCCGCAACGTCCAGAAGATCAAGAAGCGCTGGGAGGACTTGAGGTCCAGGACCCTTGTGAAGGCCCGGCGCCTCGTGGAGGGGGGCCGGGGCCGCATGAGTTCCATCCAGAAGAGGGTCCTGGAACGCGTACGCCCAGCGCTCCACGCCCAGGTCCTTGAGAGGGAGGCCCGTCTGGAGTTGAGCGGTATGTGTCCAAGCATTACTGTGTGAGACAGGGCATGTTGCGGTGTGCTGGTTCTATGATACTTGCCTGTATGTGTGCCATGGGCCATGTATGCATGTATGTGTGCAGGGACATCATGGTAATGCATGTGCGACCAGTGATGTGTGACCCACATGGTTGTTGCATGTGTTGAAATGCGGCATGGGGAGCCCTATGCAGATTTTGGACATGAGAGCATGCCAGTCTCTGTACCTGGACATGGATGGGGGTGAAGGATGGGTGCTGATGCCAGGTACATATATGGTAGCCATGTCTGTGTGCCTGACCTGCGTGTCTGTGACTTGTGCATGCCATGGATGCATGACACATGTGTGTGACAATGCACAGATTCAGTGACGCACCCAACTTACCCTTGTTTCGCCTGTGTTCGGTGTGTTTGGGGCCAGATGGATGTGACTGAGGTGAAGTGTGTGCATGTGATATGCATGAGCCATGATGCATGTGAGTTACATATCATTGAATGTTTCTAGTGTCCATTGGACATGCATGGAAATGTCCATGGCATGCACCATGCCTGTTACTGTGTGTGTTTTGCCTGGACTGACCCATGTGTTGTGGAGGGACATGATGGAAGTGTACTTTGACAGTGGTGCTCATCTGCTATTGCTTCCTGTCTAGGGGACCATTGTACAGTAGCCTGATGCTTGTGTCCTTTGTCTCCCTCTACGCAGCGGCTAATGAAGAAGAGGGCGGAGACGGCGCTGTGGAGCAAGGCGGCGGGGATGCCCCCACGGCTGCAGCGGAAGGGGTGGGTGAGCCCCCACAGGGGCCTGCTATGGCGGGAGACGGTGAGGAGCCATCCAGGTTGATGGTTTGCACAGAGGAGGAGGAGGCCGACACTGGTGCACACATGGGGCCTGGTGGGAGCATCCCTGCTGGTGCAAGTGGTGCAGTCCAGGGCCAGGGGCAGGAGGCAGCACAGGTCACCGTGGAGGGGCCTGTGCATGTCACTGTCCCTGACCCTGTGAGTGCACCACCATGCACCAGCAGGGATGCCCCGTCCCAGGCCCGTCCGCAGGTAGAGGGGATGTCCATGTCACCTGACTCCCCTCCACCTGCGGACGTGGTAACCCCTGGCCGCGTGGAGAAGGTCCTGATTGGGGTCGCGATGCGCACGGCTGTGATTCGTGATGACGTGCGTGCTTCCCGGGAGGAGCACGCACGTCATCACGAAGTGCACCGTGCCGACGTGGCCCAATTGGGATCGGCCATGTTCGGGGGTTTCCTGCATGTGTTGGCCAATCTGACGGCCCTCTCCTCCTCTGTGCAGGCTATCCACCGGTCGTTCTCCTTTCCGTCTTCCGGCCCAGATGCCACCAGGGCCCCCTGTGGACCTGCCCCGACCAATGCAGCCAGCTCGGTGGGGATCCCATCCCTGCCACAGTTGGGAGTCGGAGGTTCAGCAGGGGTGGACAACACAGCAAGTGGACCCCAGCAGATGGTAGATGTGACGGCATCATCGGGCAGGGCACGTGCACGACGGCGTCGGTGGTTTCCATCAGCCTGGATGCCGTCGTGCTGGCAGAGGCAGTGGCGTCGGAGGCAGCAGCGGGCTCGACGTGGGAGGCATCATGGCTCGGGGCCATCAAGATCCGAGGGGCAGGCATCGGCCGGAGGGCAGGGCAACCCTGGGATGGTGGTGTGTTCCGTGTGGGAGGAGTTTGGCCAGCGGATAGGTGCGGAGCGGCAGCGGGCGGAAGAGGAGCGGCTCGCCATGGTCAGGGCGGAGTTCTCCATGCGTCGGGCATTAAGGCGGGCTGAGTGCCTCGAGGAAGCTCGCAGGGAGTTTGAGGTGGATATGGGGTTGTCCCTGCGAGACCTCGGGGCCAGGACAGAGTCCCGCCTCCAGGACATCGACATGGAGTTCGATGATGCCCTGGCCAGCAACATCACCAAGTGAGCCGAAGAACTTGCCCGCTGCCTTTGTATATAGTTATTTAGTTAGTTAGTGCTAGGTTTCCTTTATTTATTTTTATTATTTTGGACCGCTCGGACAATGGCCACTTTTTTGTACATATATTTTTCATTAATTAGTGGTAGGTTTCATTTTTGGTGTTGGGCTCATGGACCCTGGAACATTCCTGTATATAGTTTTTTTTTTTGGGAGATACATTTTTTTAATTTCTTATTGTTTTCACCATGACGTAATGGTTTTTGATTAATTTCCTATTACATGATATTGCTTTGGACAAATTCATTTTAATTTTTTTTCCTTTGTTTTTTTGTTTATCACTTTTGTTCTCGGACATGGACCATTTATTTACTTAGCCACATCGTTGTATGTTTGTAAATTTCACTTATTTTTGGTATTTAATACATTTTTTATATTTTCTTACACTTGTGTTATTTTCTCATTGGTTTGTTACATGTCATGATATGGGTTTTGACATTCACTTGCACCCATTGTGTATGTGTGTGTGACGGACATGTGTTCTTTTGCATACTTGGCATTGGGGTTGTGTCATGTGATTGCATTCACTATGTGGGTGGATGCAATCCTTGCCTGGGTGTTTGTGCTGGGTATGCTGGCCATTACTGCCATGATTGTGTATCGTCAGGACCTGGGGCCAGGGGGACATGTGTGGGGGCCTGCTGGCAGGTTCCCCACAGTGCTGGGGGGTGGGGGTGGTGGGTGACATGAGTGGGGGCCTGGTGGAGGGTGCCCCTGGATGGTGGGGGGTGGGGGTGGTGGGAGACATGAGTGGGGGCCTGGTGGAGGGTGCCCCTGGTGACTGGGGGGGGTGGGGGTGGTGGGAGACATGAGTGGGGGCCTGGTGGAGGGTGCCCCTGGTGGCGGGGGGGTGGGGGTGGTGGGAGGCATGGGTGGGGGCCTGGTGGAGGGTGCCCCTGGTGACTGGGGGGGTGGGGGTGGTGGGAGACATGAGTGGGGGCCTGGTGGAGGGTGCCCCTGGATGGTGGGGGGTGGGGGTGGTGGGAGACATGAGTGGGGGCCTGGTGGAGGGTGCCCCTGGTGACTGGGGGGGTGGGGGTGGTGGGAGACATGAGTGTGGGCCTGGTGGAGGCTGCCCCTGCACTGCTGGGGGGTGGGGGTGGTGGGAGACATGAGTGTGGGCCTGGTGGAGGCTGCCCCTGCACTGCTGGGGGGTGGGGGTGGTGGGTGACATGAGTGGGGGCCTGGTGGAGGGTGCCCCTGGATGGTGGGGGGTGGGGGTGGTGGGAGACATGAGTGGGGGCCTGGTGGAGGGTGCCCCTGGTGACTGGGGGGGTGGGGGTGGTGGGTGACATGAGTGGGGGCCTGGTGGAGGGTGCCCCTGGATGGTGGGGGGTGGGGGTGGTGGGAGACATGAGTGGGGGCCTGGTGGAGGGTGCCCCTGGTGACTGGGGGGGTGGGGGTGGTGGGAGACATGAGTGTGGGCCTGGTGGAGGCTGCCCCTGCACTGCTGGGGGGTGGGGGTGGTGGGAGACATGAGTGTGGGCCTGGTGGAGGCTGCCCCTGCACTGCTGGGGGGTGGGGGTGGTGGGTGACATGAGTGGGGGCCTGGTGGAGGGTGCCCCTGGATGGTGGTGGGAGACATGAGTGGGGGCCTGGTGGAGGGTGCCCCTGGTGGCGGGGGGGTGGGGGTGGTGGGAGGCATGAGTGTGGGCCTGGTGGAGGCTGCCCCTGCACTGCTGGGGGGTGGGGGTGGTGGGTGACATGAGTGGGGGCCTGGTGGAGGGTGCCCCTGGATGGTGGGGGTGGGGGTGGTGGGAGACATGAGTGGGGGCCTGGTGGAGGGTGCCCCTGGTGACTGGGGGGGTGGGGGTGGTGGGTGACATGAGTGGGGGCCTGGTGGAGGGTGCCCCTGGATGGTGGGGGGTGGGGGTGGTGGGAGACATGAGTGGGGGCCTGGTGGAGGGTGCCCCTGGTGACTGGGGGGGTGGGGGTGGTGGGAGACATGAGTGTGGGCCTGGTGGAGGCTGCCCCTGCACTGCTGGGGGGTGGGGGTGGTGGGTGACATGAGTGGGGGCCTGGTGGTGGGTGCCCCTGGATGGTGGGGGGTGGGGGTGGTGGGAGACATGAGTGGGGGCCTGGTGGAGGGTGCCCCTGGTGACTGGGGGGGTGGGGGTGGTGGGTGACATGAGTGGGGGCCTGGTGGAGGGTGCCCCTGGATGGTGGGGGGTGGGGGTGGTGGGAGACATGAGTTGGGGCCTGGTGGAGGGTGCCCCTGGTGACTGGGGGGGTGGGGGTGGTGGGAGACATGAGTGTGGGCCTGGTGGAGGCTGCCCCTGCACAACTGGGGGGTGGGGGTGGTGGGAGACATGAGTGTGGGCCTGGTGGAGGCTGCCCCTGCACTGCTGGGGGGTGGGGGTGGTGGGTGACATGAGTGGGGGCCTGGTGGAGGGTGCCCCTGGATGGTGGTGGGAGACATGAGTGGGGGCCTGGTGGAGGGTGCCCCTGGTGGCGGGGGGGTGGGGGTGGTGGGAGGCATGAGTGTGGGCCTGGTGGAGGCTGCCCCTGCACTGCTGGGGGGTGGGGGTGGTGGGTGACATGAGTGGGGGCCTGGTGGAGGGTGCCCCTGGATGGTGGGGGGTGGGGGTGGTGGGAGACATGAGTGGGGGCCTGGTGGAGGGTGCCCCTGGTGACTGGGGGGGTGGGGGTGGTGGGTGACATGAGTGGGGGCCTGGTGGAGGGTGCCCCTGGATGGTGGGGGGTGGGGGTGGTGGGAGACATGAGTGGGGGCCTGGTGGAGGGTGCCCCTGGTGACTGGGGGGGTGGGGGTGGTGGGAGACATGAGTGTGGGCCTGGTGGAGGCTGCCCCTGCACTGCTGGGGGGTGGGGGTGGTGGGAGACATGAGTGTGGGCCAGGTGGAGGCTGCCCCTGCACTGCTGGGGGGTGGGGGTGGTGGGTGACATGAGTGGGGGCCTGGTGGAGGGTGCCCCTGGATGGTGGGGGGTGGGGGTGGTGGGAGACATGAGTGGGGGCCTGGTGGAGGGTGCCCCTGGTGGCGGGGGGGTGGGGGTGGTGGGAGGCATGGGTCGGGGCCTGGTGGAGCCTGCCCCTGCACTGCTGGGGGGTGGGGGTGGTGGGAGACATGAGTGGGGGCCTGGTGGAGGGTGCCCCTGGATGGTGGGGGGTGGGGGTGGTGGGAGACATGGTTGGGGGCCTGGTGGAGGGTGCCCCTGGTGACTGGGGGGGTGGGGGTGGTGGGAGACATGAGTGGGGGCCTGGTGGAGGGTGCCCCTGGTGACTGGGGGGGTGGGAGTGGTGGGTGACATGAGTGGGGGCCTGGTGGAGGGTGCCCCTGGATGGTGGGGGGTGGGGGTGGTGGGAGACATGAGTGGGGGCCTGGTGGAGGGTGCCCCTGGTGACTGGGGGGGTGGGGGTGGTGGGAGACATGAGTGTGGGCCTGGTGGAGGCTGCCCCTGCACTGCTGGGGGGTGGGGGTGGTGGGAGACATGAGTGTGGGCCTGGTGGAGGCTGCCCCTGCACTGCTGGGGGGTGGGGGTGGTGGGTGACATGAGTGGGGGCCTGGTGGAGGGTGCCCCTGGATGGTGGGGGGTGGGGGTGGTGGGAGACATGAGTGGGGGCCTGGTGGAGGGTGCCCCTGGTGACTGGGGGGGTGGGGGTGGTGGGAGACATGAGTGTGGGCCTGGTGGAGGCTGCCCCTGCACTGCTGGGGGGTGGGGGTGGTGGGTGACATGAGTGGGGGCCTGGTGGAGGGTGCCCCTGGATGGTGGGGGGTGGGGGTGGTGGGAGACATGAGTGGGGGCCTGGTGGAGGGTGCCCCTGGTGGCGGGGGGGTGGGGGTGGTGGGAGGCATGGGTGGGGGCCTGGTGGAGCCTGCCCCTGCACTGCTGGGGGGTGGGGGTGGTGGGAGACATGAGTGGGGGCCTGGTGGAGGGTGCCCCTGGTGACTGGGGGGGTGGGGGTGGTGGGAGACATGGTTGGGGGCCTGGTGGAGGGTGCCCCTGGTGACTGGGGGGGTGGGGGTGGTGGGAGACATGAGTGGGGGCCTGGTGGAGGGTACCCCTGGTGACTGGGGGGTGGGGGTGGTGGGAGACATGAGCAGGAGTGCAGGGTAGTCCCCTGTTTTGTGGGCTGCCTGCAGGGGCCGTCGAGGGTGACAGGACCCACCCAGCCTAATCGCGTGTGTAACTTCGCACGCACCCCTGTAATACACGTACCAAGCCAAATCGCGTGTGATAATTCCCGCGCACCCCTGAAATACACGCGCCCAGGCTATTCGCGTGTGGAACTTCCCGCGCACCCCTGAAATACACGCGCCCAGGCTATTCGCGTGTGGAACTTCCCGCGCACCCCTGAAATACACGCGCCCAGGCTATTCGCGTGTGGAACTTCCCGCGCACCCCTGAAATACACGCGCCCAGGCTATTCGCGTGTGGAACTTCCCGCGCACCCCTGAAATACACGCGCCCAGGCTATTCGCGTGTGGAACTTCCTGCGCACCCCTGAAATACACGTACCCTGCTGTAATCGCGTGTGGGACTTCCCGCGCACCCCTGAAATACACGCGCCCAGGCTATTCGCGTGTGGAACTTCCCGCGCACCCCTGAAATACACGCGCCCAGGCTATTCGCGTGTGGAACTTCCCGCGCACCCCTGAAATACACGCGCCCAGGCTATTCGCGTGTGGAAATTCCCGCGCACCCCTGAAATACATGCGGCCAGGCTATTCGCGTGTGGAACTTCCCGCGCACCCCTGAAATACACGTACCCTGCTGTAATCACGTGTGGGACTTCCCGCGCACCCCTGTAAATGACGTACCCTAGTTTTTCGCGTGTAGGATTTCACGCGCACCCCTGGAATTCCCGTAGCCTAGCTTTTCGCGTGTGAAACTTCCCGCGCACCCCTGTAAATGACGTACCCTAGTTTTTCGCGTGTAGGATTTCACGCGCACCCCTGGAATTCCCGCAGCCTAGCTTTTCGCGTGTGAAACTTCCCGCGCACCCCTGTAAATGACGTACCCTAGTTTTTCGCGTGTAGGATTTCACGCGCACCCCTGGAATTCCCGTAGCCTAGCTTTTCGCGTGTGAAACTTCCCGCTCACCCCTGTAAATGACGTACCCTGGCTTTTCGCGTGTGGAACTTCACACGCACCCCTGGTATCGACGTGGCCAGGGCAATCGCGTGTGGGACTTCCCCGCACCCCGGGATACACGTACCCAGGGCAATCGCGCGAGTGACTTCTCGCGCAACCCGTTGTACACACACGCGCGAATTTTTGAACAGTGGGTGTCCGTGTAAATGGCGTACACCTTTGCACATCATTAGTCCTTTGGGGTCACGGTATGGCCCATTGCTGTATGTGGGTGGTATTTGTTGCCGCAGGTTTTGGCGCACTTTCGTTGAGTGCGTCGGGACGCTACCGCCTGCTTACTTGTGGCGTACGTTTTTGGGCCTGTGCGCTGGTTTGATCGAGCTCTGTTTTGCCCTGTTCGAATCCATGAATACGTGTTGCCGGAGAGCGTGTGGGCGTTCCGCGCACTTGCCTCCTGTACTTCCCCGTGCCGCCCACATTCTTCCCCATTCCGAGTGTTGTGCCCCATTTTATTCCCCATTCCGAGTGTCCCGCCCTGTGTTCCGCCTACTTTAGAGCTGTGCGCTGCGCTCAGAGTGATAGCGCAGTGGCCGTGGCGCACGCCGTTGGTTGACCTGTGCGCCGGCGTGCGCCGCACACTTTTTCAGCGCACGTCCTATGCTTTTCTTACGCACGGACTTCCATGAATCGACGTGCGCTGGTTTACCTGCGCTTTTCGCTATTTTTCGGCGCAGCGCACGTATTGGCCCCTCTGCGCCGGTATTTTCGGCGCACATTTATTCCATGAATCGGCCTGTTTATGTTGTGTATATCGGTTTTACTGGTCTATGTATATTTTTGTACCATGTGTTTCGATGCTTTTTTAAGAAGTCTGTCTCTGAAATAAAGCAGATATGACTGACTGGTAATGATTGCTTAGCATAATACACTGCAGAGTGGCAACATATAGAGTCAGTGCATATTTGTGTGATGGACTTAAGATGTGCACAAGTGTGATCCTGCACTATGGGTGCTTTTCACCAGAAGGAGTTCAAGAAACATAAAAACTATTTTTTTTACCTTGCTAAAAATGGGGTTTGATTTGGATTAACACAGCACTAATCCCCCAGCGCAAAGCAGAAAACATAATATTGATACCCCACTAAAAATAACTGCCCATGCAAGGGTGAGAACAGTCCAATGCAGGTTTTTGAAAATAAAGGAAGACCTACCGCAGATAGATGATCCTACTCCCTTTTTAAGGGAGGAGGATCTAGTAATGTCATGCCAACTCACAGAAGTGCCAGGCCAAAGGAGGGTTACATGGAGAAAAGGAGGGAGAGATTGTAAGATGGAATCTGATTGGCCCTCGCTGGGCCTTTACCCGACCGGGAATCCCTATCTGGCCTTGTTTTCCTTTGTCTCTGGAGGGCGGGTGTGGCAGCCCCTCAGCCAATGAGGAGGCTCGGAACAGAGTAATCCCCGTACCGAGCCACCACACGGCTGGAGGCTGCCATTGTCCCCTGCTGGGGATTAAGGTAAGTGTTTTGTCCCTCCCTCCCCTCCGAACCCCCCTATCCAAACAATCCCCTCCCTGCCCTCCCAACCCACTTACATTCTTTTTGGTCCTTTTTTAAGAGTGAAAGCGCTGGGAACACTTCTGACCCCAGCGTGTCCGCTCCCAATGGCCGCCATGGAAAGGGATAACGGACTCCATTTTCCCTTCCCCGGCGGCCATTTTTAAAAAAATGTTTTTTCTGTTCTGAAATGCTGCAGCTATTAATACCCCGATCTTGCAGGCCAGGGTACTAATAGCAATAAGCCCCCGCCGCAGAGGCATTACCGAGTCAGGTAATGCCCCTGCGGCTTCGGTTTTATTATTTAAAGATGTTTTACAAATCCACCTAAACACTCAAATCACTTTTACACGGGATGCACTCACAGGCCATCTGACTCACTCAGGCTCAACCCCCAACGGACATACAAACACAACACTCTTTCAAATGACTCACCCAGCCCTCCTTCACACTGCACGCATCAATATAGTACCTTTATCTCACTATGGAGAGAAATACAGGTCAAATCCATTTGGTCCCTTATAGAAGGAGGAGAATAAGGAGGGATTCTGTAGTTGAGGAGATACTGACCTGAGTATATCAATATTTTACTTCTAAGTATAGTATGTTCAGATTTCAATCCCAATAATTAGGTTAAATCTGGGGTTATGGTGGACAGATTTGATGTCGTTTTTCCAACAAGAATTCCTTCAAAGTACTTTAGCTTGTTGGAATTCCGCCGACAAAACGCACCTATTTTTAATATTATATTTATTTGGAGGGGTTCAACCAAAAGCCCCCCCTTTCCTTGCTCTAGTCCTCTTTCCCCAAGCCACTTCCTAGCCCTTTCACCCCTTCAAACCCATATATTTCAGTACATTCTGTTGGCTAATTCTTTCGAAGTAAAGTGCTTTGAAAGAATTTGTGTCTGCAAAAAGACGGCATATGGGTGGATATGCCCTAAAAGAACATGTGCATGGTAGTGGTACCACATCCCCTCTCTTTAGTGCAGGATGGATTGCTTATTCTACAACCAAAAGGAACAGGGTCTCGTGTCTTCCAGATAAGATGAGCTGAATCCTATTGAGTGTTAAGACAATTCTATCTGTAAATGTCTGCAAAATAATATGTGAGTATTTAAATACAGGATTAGCTCCTGCTTGGAATAAAGGAATTTAACGTTAGAACACCAAACAACCATGTGTGTCTTGTGTTCTTGTGGAAAATTAACTAAGTAAGTAATTCGAATTAAACAAAGGTAAAGCACAATTCAATATCTGTCAGCCTGAATGTTGGTTCATGGAAAGTAAGATACGTACTATAAACAGTAAAATAAATATGACCCTATTACAAAGCCCAAAACCCCAATATCTGTAAATATGAATTCTGAGTCAAGTAAAAGCCAAAATGTCATACGAAATATGAATTATTTATTGATTAAACAAAGGTACACAGGATGTCATACAACATGGTATTACGTGTATGGAGCAGTAAATATTTATAGAAGCAACTCATGGTGTAAATAACACTGAGGTGTACACAGGAAAGAAATGTGACATGGTAGAGTAGTAGGTCCCTGGACCAAAATAAAAGCAGACGACAAATTGCAAAGACTGTTTACAGACGCCAATCATGGAGGACATAATCCTGGATGTTGTAAACTTTTTATAGCAATATAGTAGTAGGAGGAGAATCTTTCAGTGAGAAATACTTTGTTTGTTTCTTTTTTTATTGTGTTACGGTTCAAACAGCATTTCACACATTGCATAAAAGAAGCAATCTTCACGATAGATGAAGATTTCAAGTTCTGTAACACAATTTAAAAAAGATCTAAATAATCATCCTAAATAAAACACCTAAAAATGAATTACTTTGTACAAAACAGCATGGTATTTACAATAAAACCATATTTCATCTATGATTTAAGTAGACATATTCAAGTTTATCTCTGATTTGACAACAGTTAGGCAGAGTAATTATGAGCGAATATATCAGTTTCGCTCAGAACCTTTCCGGCTGCTAGCCATACTTGAATAATCGCTATATCCTGCTAAGCATCGTAGCCAGAACTTCTCAGACTTGATATCATACGTATTGCTAACAAAGAGACCCAAATAAGTTGCCATTGCCTGACATTCTGTAAGAACATGTTGACCGTTTTCCTTCCAAAGACCACAATAACATTTCAATACAGGGACATTATCATTCTCTTGTATTTCAGACAGGGGAATTGGTTCAAGTTTCCTGCGGCCTTAGATATGTGAAATGCAACCTAGCAAAAGTATATAGACTTTTTAGTTTACTGACATAACTCATAAATCATGCTTTTAGAATTCCTGCATAACAGCACCTCTGCCCTCCTTCCAATGTGGTGACCAGACTATCTCTTTGATATATTCTTCATTGATGATTTTAAAATCAAGTAGGGATTTTCTGTCACTGTCAGTGATGGCTTTTTTTTTCATAATCATTAAAATAGAGTTAAATAGATCGGTCATTCTCGTGATATAAAATATGTCTTTCTTTATTTTAACAATTGTAGCTTAAGAGGTGAAGCACAGTTCTAATCTTATAGACTCGATTGGGGTTCCTTGGGATAACCCCAGCAGTTGGCGCCATATCACCCCTCCAAATTAGTTAATCCAATTACCATGGTTACCCATAAGAGCCTCTAGTGTATACATCATGCCTGTGGCTAATTTCTGTTTGCAGGCTTGGACAACGCCAAGTAAAGCATAGCACACAGTTCTCTGACTAAATACCTTAAGCATGGTGATAACTGACGGTGCTTTCTTTCTCCAATGCTCAACTATTTCCCTGATATAACCATGGGCCATTACGTTGTAGCCCAAGTATGTGTGTTTTGCCAGACTTTTGATTTCTTATTGTGAGGTCTGAATTGAAGTCGGGCAATGTTTACCTGTGTTGAAGCACATACATTTTGTTTTCTTCATGTCAATTACTAATTTGTTACTTTTGGCGTAATCTTGGATAGCCTCAGAAGCTCTTTTGAGGCCACTACATGTGCGGTCAAACACAACCTCATTGTCGGCATAAGCCAGTCATGTTCCCTACTTTGGGGGGTGGGCAGTTAATATTGCTCTGCAGGACCTCAATCAGGTCCACCAGGTCTCCTAGGAAAAGATTCAACAACATGGCGCCAGGACGCAGCCATGTTTTACACCCCTCCTGGTAGGTATCTCTTTACTAAAGTCGCCCATGCTGTTCAATCTAACCTGTACCCGGGGGATTGGTATGAAGTTGCTCGATCAATGTCAGCAGTCGCTCAGGAATACACTTTTTTTCCAACTTAACTGAAAGGATATTGCGATTCACTGTGTTGAAGGCTGCAGTGGAATCTATAAACAAGGCAAAGAGTAATGGATTGCCTTTCTTTTTGGCTTGCTTATTAAGTGTGTTTAGTAATACAATGTTTTATGAAGTGGATAGGCCAGGTCAAAAGCCTGTTTGGTGTGCACTAAGCATATTACCTTCGCTAAGCCATTTTTCTAATTCCCTGAGTAGGAAAGTTGCAAAGACCTTGGTTGGCACATCCAGTAAGGCTAGTAATCTCTAGTTGCAGGGCAAATCCTTTGCACTCTTTATAGACCAAGATCAAAAGAGCTGACTTCCAAGATTCAGGGTTACAACCAGTTCTAAATATGGTGTTGAATAAGGTGAGTGAGATGTGTGTCCACATCTCGGGTTCTTTTTTAAATAAAAAATTAGCAAGCCCATCAGGGCCAGGTGCTCTGGATTGTTAAAGTTTTACAATTACCTCCTGTTAGGGAGAATTCTCCAGAATGGCTAATTTCCCTTACCTACTGAGTCCCTCAGCAACTTTGCTGGATTTCTGGGGTTTATTTTTTTCATCTGGTAAGAGTGTGAGTCTTTTTTCCCCACTTTTACATGTGTTTTGCTGTGTGCGTTTAACATTTTTTTGTGTTCATAGACTGTGGAGCCTCACCTACTCCATAGGCATATTTTATTTACTGTGTGTTACACAGCAGCTTCAGTGTAGTGACACATTGTTGTCTTTTTGTCTCCCCAACTCCGACTCCATTTTCTGGGACAGACTACTGTCTCCCAGAACATGTAAACTTGCCATTGACTTTATTAGTCTCTTTTTAAAACTCACAGACCCAGTACAAACTATTTTAAATAGAGTTCTGGAAAAGGTTAATACTTATCCCTTTTTGTCTGTTTCTCTTGGAGCATTGTTTCGCTCCCTTTTCATTAAGACTTGGCTGGTGGCAGTGGTAACTACCTTATTTTTCCTACCGCGGTTATCTTAAATAGCCCTGGTATTGTTTGAGGCTATCTTGGCAGCCCCGAACTTAAACTGCAAGACCATATACGTTTTTATACGATTCCAGCTGGGTTTAGTCACCATTTCTTTTTGTAAAAGTCTTTCTCATGTTTTACTCTGAGTGCCAAACCAGGTTTGGTTCCTTTGTTCGCCGTACTTTCGTGGGCTTCCTTAGGAGCCTTTTTGTCTTGGAGGGACAGGATGTGAGGCAGGGGTTTAGGACTCCCTGCACAGGGTCTCCTTTGAGACCCATGTCACACTCTGATCTGATTGGTTGTGGTGACTGTCGCGGCAGGACATAATGGGAATGGGGAAGGTGCTAATCACGGCACCGCAAATTGCGGTGCCGTAATTAGCTCCCTGGTCCCTTTGCGGGTTGGTTTTTAACGCCTGCAAAAAGCAGGCGTTAAATTCTCCAACCCGCAAAGGGACCTCGTAGTAAGGCGGTAAGGGTTTACCGGTACCTCAGTCTCTATCTGTATGGGGAATGATACCATAGCGTGGTGACTGTAATATTTAAAAATGCCTACCATAGAGGCCGCCTTGTTAAAATCTGTTTGTCTGATATATAAATAGTCAAGTGAAGCTGTCTTTTTGCCCATTTTCCAGGTGTGAGAGCCTGGCCTATCACCCTCAATGTTGCCGTTAAGCATAATCATGTCTATATCTAAGCAAAATTCATTCCATGGTCACCCTTGCCTATTACTCGTTGGGCCTCATTATGAGTTTGGGAGTACAGGAAAAAAGTGGAGGTTATTACATTACCTCAATTTCTCCCACAACACCAAATTACAGGTTGTGACGGAATTACCACCAGTGAAATTATGAATGGTAATTCTGCCCATTTTTGGGGGAAAAGTGGAAGATATACTTCCTTGATTTTTTCACTTCTCCAAAAATTCTGCAGGATAATCACTCGTAATGCCACTGGTGGTAATCCTCAATGGAGTCCTATGGACTCCAGAAAATGGAGATTTACATCACCTACTACCACTGATAATCCTGTGGTAAATCCACATGATCAAGTGGGGGTAACTGTAAGTACATTTGATGGTATCTTGGAGGATTTACCTCCGAAATACCTACAAACTCGTAAGTTTGTGTGTTTCACGACACTAACCGGGTGGCTATCTTTTTTACACTTCCCTTGTAAGAGACCAGTGCAATGGCCCTTTGTCACCCCGGATGATAACTATCTTGCCAGGATTAGATGCCATTCTGTGTAATAGAGTCTTGTAAAGGTGCAGCACGTTAAGAATTGCTACCGCCCGGGGGATTGTAAACATTCACAAGTAAGATTTTATATTGGCATTTACTTCAATCCCCAATATAATAAAGTTGGGATCATTTTTGAAAAGTTGGATTTCTTTAAAGATAAAGAGCCTGATTCACATAACGTTTTCCTATGGGAGTGCGCCATTATAAAATGCTTCTGGGAATCAGGCCCACAGTCATTATAGACTCCAATTAACAGCCCACTAGCAGGGTGACCAAGAGCACGTTTCCTGGTGTGTCTTTAGTGGATACTGTAACTGTCAACAACTATGTTTGCTGTAAGCCAACTCTCCAGCATCATGAATATATCTTGCGGGAGGTAGTACTTTACACGCCCCTCAGTAATTGTTTAATAAATATTTGTGCCCTCATGTGTTCAAACGTGTCAATCTGAAGATTTCACTGCCTTTTGTCAGGTAGTGTAGGTAGGAATGTAGTCAGCCATTCCCAATGATCATCTTCATCTGTCGGTTGTAGGTCTTCCTTTATTTTCATATACGTGCATTGGACTGTTCTCCGCCTTGCATGGGCAGTTATTTTTAGTGGGGTATCAAAATTTGTTTTCTGCCTTGTGCTGGGGATTAGTGTTATGCTAATCCAGATCAAAGCCCATTTTTAGCAAGGTAAAAGAATTAGCTTTTCTTTTTCTGACTACCACACTGGATTCACAATGAACCATTGATGTTGGTGTTAGGGTATTGACGAGTTGTTCAACATACTAAAAATCCATGCTTGTCAAAACTCTTAGCCCTCTTAGAATAAAGCCCCAGAAGTTGCATTAGAGTATGAGACAAAAGCAATTTAATACAGAGTTATTTCCATCAATGAAGACCTTACTAATAGTACATCTGTTTGCCGTCGATGAAATCTGGCAAGGTGGTGTACGTTCATTATAGGTGTATGTTTGTTATTGATCTGTAAAGTTCAATTTTGCATTCCAAGCAGTCTATGTGGCACCGTTTCAGAAGCCACGCACTGTCTAACAGGAGAGACGAAAGTAATCTAAATAGATGCTTCACCTGAAGCATCAGATTGATTTAGTGGCAGCGATCCGCTGTGATATGTTAATGCATCATTGGGCCTAATTGCCCAACTGGTCAATATTCCTTGTGATGTAGCTCCACTCTCAAGCATTGTTTTTGCTTTTCTCCATGCTTTTTTAGGTGCTGCCTCTTGCTTAGAGGGTTCACCATCAAGTGATATAAGTGATGTGTTGCCATATCATAAGCCAGCCAGGCAGGGACTTTTTTTTCCCTTTCTTGGCTTTTTGGGCATTTATCTTCTTCAACTTCTGACGTTCTTTACGTGTTATGTAAGTCTCTTTCGGCTTTCCCTTGAGGCCTCAGAACACATAACTTCTTGAAGGACCCATTTTGGTGTTTTCCATTGTGTCCCTTGTATGCCTAGAAGATCTATTATAGACAGGGGGAGTCCCACTCTAGGGCAGTGCTTCCGGCAGATCATGGCACAAGTCGGGGAAAGCTTAGAAAGGTTGTTTGTTCAGTGAAAATTGATCAATTATTTCCAATATCCCAACTTGACGTTGAAGGTCTTCATGTATTTTGCTACACAGTTTAAGTAGTATTTTCATAGCAAAATGTAAAACCTTGAGCGGGACTGTCTTATTAAGATTCCCAGATCTGGACGCATTGGAGGTGTCTGCCGATTTTCAGTCCCAAAGCAGATCAAGAGTAGCAGCATGGATGTCAGCCGGTCTCAGTGATTTCACAGACGCATGCTTACTCTCTGTGCTGATTCTACTAATATGTTGTACGCTCTGGTCAGCGTTAGTTCTTTTTTTATTCACCTCGTTTTGCAATTTAAGGCATAGATTCAGTAACGAATTGTTATCTACTAGTAGTGTTGACGCGGCATTTGTGTTAGCTGATTAGTTTGTGATATTATCTGCCTGATCGATAGCTGGAAATGCTTTGGTTTGTACAAAACATTTTGTTATTGTTCCATTTTCCCTAATGAGGCAGCGTTGTTAGGTGATTTATGGCTAAGCTCTCTTTTTTAGGCTTTGTACCACTGCACCCAATTTCTTATGCTGCTTTAGTTGTGTCACACATCATAGCGCTACGTAGGTTGTACTTTAAAAAAAGTTTTTTAGGCATACCAAGAGCAATGTCTAAGAAGAGAAAGAGGGCAACCACGTGCACATTGAAATTACTGTCTGTATATATGCTTCCCGTTAGTATGAAAACCAATCAAGAGCAAGCACCGGAAATACCTGTGTGAGTTTTCTATGTCTTCAGCGAAATGTGAAATGTTGCAGCCAACACAGCAGCCCAGTCCAGTTTCCATGACCGGATATTGGCTGTCCTAAATGAATTGGAATGTGTACATTGGGCCACTTTGCCTATTATTTCAAATCTTTTTATTTCAAATCTTTTGAACAAGAAGACACTGCATCGGAAAACAGAACTATCTTGCAGAGCATTTAACAAGGCAGAGTATGAGAAATAATTAAAACAGTGCACTAGAGGAGCTGAAGATACTAGTCTATAATGCACCTAAGAGTAAACAATCACATGTTAGGTAGTCTGAGTATGTGTTAATAGGACAGTGTGCCAAATGTTGTAGAAGTTATTTGGTAGGGCTATAGAAACCACAACAATCTGGCTCCACGTCTTGACTAAATGTATGAGGATATGCCAATCAAAATGTTCTCAATAGGAGAAAGCCATGATTTGATGGCTTTTAAAAAAATAATCCTGAGTATATAGTGATAGCTCTGATATCATATGGGAGGGTGTTTCAGAGATGGGTGACAAAGATGAAATACATGGGCTATACCCAATTTATTTTCTAGGCTGATGTGGAACCAGCAGTTTCGTAAAAGGGGGACAATCTGAGATGACATTATGTCACTTTAGTTTCTGATCCAGTTCCATGTATAACGGTGGGTGTATTACAAAACGGTTCTGATCTGCCCCAGAAGTCAATGTACTGAGGGAAGGGCCAGCAAGGTGTGCTCTGTATATATAAATGTGACAGCTTTCTGGATGCCATGCTTTTGAACCTTTTGTGTCTAGCAATAAAATAGGCTTTGGCACTGAGGTATAGACAGTTTCCATAGTCTGAACAGGAGAGTATTATGGCATGATGGCCAGATTCTTGACTTTAGGAGACGGTATAGGGAGAAGGACAAATCATGGGTGCCTTCTAAGTAACTAGAAATAAGGACTGATTTACCAGAAAGGAGGTTTCCTTTGTCCCCTGGGTTTAGAAGCAAGTGGCTGCAGGACATCCAACAATCTTTAAAATCGAGTCAGATATGCTGGACCGAGGTAGGTTATTCATATATTTTAATAATTAGTTGAGTATCACTAGCATAGTTGTGTACTGAAGGAATAACAAATCACAGAGAGGTTGGAAGGGGAACAGATGGAGTTCAAACATAAGGGGTGATATTGAGACACTCCGAGGATTCTCTAAATAGGATGTTATTTAATTCTACTTGAAAAGGTTCCATTATTATTTCCAGAGACCTGTTGTTGAGGAAGAAGAACATCCAAGCTGGTAATGTATCTCTAATGCCAATTTGAAATACCCAAACTTTATCAGCAGCAGGCCTTACCTTTGAGGTCTTGTGTGACTTGTGTTTGAAGAGGTAAGACTTCTCCCCTAGACACACAGCTGTCTGAAACAAACAGAACATCCTAGGGGAAACCTGAAAAGGAAGCTTAAATGGAGGAAAGAAAAACCTCCAGGGAGGGGAAAAACCTCCAGTCAAGGAATCAAGGGCTCTTCAGGTATCCAGCACGGTGATCCGAAGACAGCTGAATAACGTATCTCCAAGGGTCCAGGGAAGGAGACAGATGTTGCGGGTAACAGCTCCGGTTAAACCAGAACCAGGAGGAGACCAGGAGAGGATAGAGCCGAGAAGAGCAAGGTTCAAGAAGGCAAGAGTAGCGAGGGAAAAATAACCAGCAACCTGGGCAGAGAAATGAGAATCGTACAATTGGGAAGAAAGGCACATTGCAATGCACCGTTAGATGGAGAGGGGCATCTTGAACCTGCCCGGGACGGCGTACCATCTTGGTAGTCCACATCATCACATAGAGTGAGATGGGAGATCTGCGCCATCATGGGAAGGGCTGACGTCCCATGTAACGTTGCCATAGTGACGTGTACGGCTGTAATTGCCATGCCTAGGAGCAGCGGTGATGGAACGTGACATCATGCACCCCTTCCATGGATCAATCCACCCGGCTGCTATGGGTATCTCTGAACGAACTGCTTCAACAAAGTAAGGGCTCGCACATGAGAACGTGGTTCCCATGACCTCTCAGTCACGGGATACCCTTTCTAATTAATAAGATATTGCAAAGCCCCCGAAAATGTCAGAAATGTTCTCTATTTCATACACATCATCCTGTAGAACCGGTGGTACAGGAGGTTTCTGTAATGATCCCAGGAAGGGCTTCAATAGTGACACATGAAACACAGGATGGATGCAATGCCAAGACGGGGGAAGCTTTAACTTGTAAATTACAGGTGTTATGGTCTATGAGATGGAAAAAGGACCACCAGACTTAGTTGCAAACTTCCCTGGTGTCAATCTGCATGGTAGGTATTTGGCAGAAAGCCACACTCAATCCCCTTTTCGGTACATTGGTGTTTCCGATCGGTATTTGTCTGCAAATTTCTTGATATTTCTTAAAGAGTGCTGTAATGCCACTGACGTTTGTTGATGTATAGCGTAATGTAAAGCTGGCGATATTGGTGAAGATTGTTGTGCATTGCCCAGTGAATTCCTGTTATACTGAATTGCTGCCACTATGCCGGCCCAACCTCGCAACTACCAGCTGCGTAGCACAGTTTGTGCCAGACAGAGCAAAGTTAAAACCATGGCTCCCGGTAGAGTGATAACTCGTGCTGTTGATAAATTTGCTCAGACAGATAACGCTGGTCTTTCTGTTAAAAAAGGAGTGTCTGGAAAAATGACCTCTTTTTTCACGCATGAGGATGTGGTTCTGCTGTCCAGTAGTTTTGCTCTTTTAGATGCCTGTTAGTCCTCTCCCTGGCCTGTAATTCTAATGGATTCACCAACATCTTCCAGAAATGATAATAACTCGCTTTTAAATGTATGTTACTGTTTACAGGGAAACTGATCTTCCTGGAACGTCCATTGAATGTAGTAATGTCATCGGTTTAATTTGTCCAAATCTCCGGACCTGGTTACAATTTTGGAAGACACTTATGGGGAGGAGGATGATTCCTCTTTCATTACTGATTCCTCATTTCTGGATACTGCAGAATTGACAACTATGGTGAAAGCATTATTTATGCTCAATACTAACATAGCACGTGAACATAGATCTTGTAGATTCTGTTGGTGGAATTGTATGTGTAATTCTGGCTAAGAGTTGTCTTGCTGGGAATTCTGCTCTTATTGACAATGCAGTTCAAACTGATGAACTGGTACCCAGTAGTGTGGCTGAGGTAGTAAAGATGTATAGTAGTGGAATGGCGGTACCGGTGGAAGCTTTTCAGGAGACTTGATCTGTACTTACCACTCTTGATCTACCTGCTCCTATTCCTGAGGACGACACTAATGATAAAACTATGATGAACTATAACAATGGTAAACATCAAAAGGGCAAGAAGGCAAAGAAAGTTGCAGAACGTGGCTAATTCCTCGATAACAGAAGTAGGCTGTAGTAACCAGGGTCATCCTAGGATCAACACTGGATCTCTGGCTGAAAACTCATAAACAAATGTTGCCTGTGTTAAAACCACTAAGGATTTTAAACTTGTACGGACTGCTGACCCTAATAGGGCTCCTACGGGGGCTGTTACTCCTGGCCTAATTGATAAATGGGGACAGAAACTGAAGATGCAACTAAGTGTGGGTGATGATATGGTAAATGAATCTTGGAATTCTGCAATGTGTTCATCACGATTGTTAGAAAGTGAGGATGACAATGGTAATATGGGAATGCTGGGAAAATTGGAAAAAAATGTTGGACCTAAATTTGTAAAGGTGGGAGGTAAAATGATTACAGAAACGTTTAACAAATACAGTGCTAATATGGTAACGTGTATTGAATTGCTACTAATGAATAGGCAAGCGACCCAAATATAATATTGTTGTGCTGTGCTCTCCATTGTACCTCTATGTCCTCTGGAGATATCGTGCTGGCCAAAGTACCCTCAAATGAGAGTGTTATGAAGTACTCAGAGGCACAGTTTGTATCGTCTGTGATAGTGCAATTTGTTCTTGCATTTTCTTTCAAAAGTCTTGAAAATGGGTTTTGAAATATTAATGGTTGTGGGTGATGATATAGGCTGTGCAAATGTGTAAAAATGCATCGGGTAGACATATCCAAATGTGATCTTTAAATCTCACAGTTTTCAAGTTTGCTGAAAGAAATGCGGTTTGGGTGCAGGGGTGGACTGGGAACCAAAAGAGGCCCTGGAAATTATTTTCAAAGTGGCCCCAAATTACACATTTTCAGCCAGCCCAACCCTTTTCCTATGAGAACATTTGGAAATAAAACACAAAAGAGGCCCAGGGTGCATGCAGAGGCCCACCGGGAAATATCCACAGTTCCCGATAGGCCAGTCCACCCCCGATTGGGCGATGCTCCCTGCCGTCTTAAGTAGAAATGGAATGTCTTCTCTGGCTGGGACTACCAATTACGTATGCAAGAAATTGGAATGTATAACTTGGAATACACACAGCTTTCACTCATTTCTTGTAAAATCTCAGTGCATGACAATTCTGCTTAATGCAGATATATTTGTGTTACAGGAGATGTGGATGACGAATGCACTATTTATTGATGGATACATAATTATACAGAGAACTGCGACACACAGGAGTCTAGGCAGATCAGTGGGTGGACTGGCAATTGGTTTCAGATCAAACATATGAATTGTCGAATTTCTTCTGCATATTGTGAATACTATTGTGCTGTCCCGTAATTGTAACCATACCATTGGAAAGTCCTTACTGTAGTTCCTGGTTGTCAATGTATATGCCTCCCCTGGGGGTTATCAATCAGTCAATAACTTTATTTCGGCTGTGGGGCAATAAAAGTACATCCTAACACACACAAAATAACAATAAAACAAATGACTATACATCCTTCCATGGAGTAATAGTGCAATTGCTATAGCCCCAGAGCCCAAATGTTAGTCAGCAAGCCAATATCTCAATTAAGTTTTCTTCAAATCGACCAGAAGTACAGATTCCCCAGTTCCATAGTACTTTTCCCCAGTCGCACGCACTACGTTAGCGCCTGAGAGCACAGGATGCTTTGGCCTAGTTGCAAAAGGATAGTTATTGTTGTGCTGGGAGTGGGCTCTGATTTCCATCATGCTATTTTGTGGGGGGTGACATCTCAAATCAATGCCCAATATGCCCTTGGCCACTCTCTGCTCCCTGAATTCAATCCCTAGAAAATCAAAGGTGCTCGCCCCTGATTGTGCAGTCTAGTACAGTTTCAGATATCCTGGGCATTACAGATAGACAGCCACATACCACACAGAACCAGTGGGTGCATTTATTTATTTATTTTTTTTTTTATTTATTTGTACATTTATAGGGGCATCTAGGTGCTAGTTACAGTGAGCAAGTCATGATGCAGTAAGAAGGGGGGAGTTTCAATTGTAGAGCAAGGTTTTGATCTGCTTTCTGAAGGCGTTGTCGAATGGTTTGTATCGCAAGTGTTGGGGTAGCTTGTTCCAAAGTGTCGCAGCACAGACTGGGAAGCTGTATCCCCCAGCTTTTTAACGCTTGAACCTAGACGTGACAAGGCAATGTTTGTAGGCAGATCTTGTAGGTCTTGAAAATAAGCGCTTCCCTGAATTCAAGGCAATTAGGGGCCAGTTTGGGAAACACGTGCAAGAATACAACCCACCAGACCCCCAGTCAACCCCCTCTCACCTTACTGTTTTTCATCCCCTGCCTCAGCTGTGGGCTTTGGGACCCGTGGCAAACACCATTAGGACCGGGGTTTGGGGCCTCATAGCCATCCCTACCAGCTGGCTTATCAACCATGGGATTAGCACTAGATACAAGGTCTTCTGGGATAGTTGTGCTGCATGATTCACTCATCTTGGGGTGAGGCCCGAAAGGCCTGAGTGGTTTGTAGCCTGGTTCTCCTTATCGGCCAAAGTGCTATTAAGGCTAGTGCTCTCTCTGATTGCATAAATGGGCATCGGCCTTGCCACACTGGTGCTAATCATGTTTGAATGGACATCAGGGTTGTGGTACTTTATCTCCTCCGATGGTTTTAGAGCACCCCTATTCTGTGAGCTCTGAGGATGGCCAAAATCAGCCTCTTTCAGTCTGCTAACTCAGACAAAACAAGGCTGCATTTACAACAACTAGCCATGGATGACCCCTTGGCAGCTGGTCAAGGAGATGCAAAATGGATGAGCCGGTTGGAGTAGGTAGGCAGGGAGGACTGGCACACAACTGGGGTCCATTCCCAGCACACTTGATCAGCCAATTCTTGTTTAGGTCTAAGTCTAAAAGGGAGGGACTAAAGTCATTGACATCACACAGTTTGTCTTCAGCGACCTCATTATCCATATTTTCCGTGGGTGCAGTGAGTCTATTGGGGGCCAGGGATGATGCCAACATTGTAAGATCTGGTTGATGTCCCTGTAAAGTTGTCATTTTGTCATCTTTACTGTCTCTAATGGGACTTTTCCTGGTGGCACCCCCCCCTGTAACCAATTTAATGGTGCACTGTTCAAAGGATTCTGGTCTGTGCTGGCCATCACAGGCACTAGTTTGTTTTGGCCCACGCCATTTCTGGTTAAGGGGATGTAAACATTGTAAGAGCTGGTTGTCTGGTTATTATTAGGAATCATGAAATGTGATTGATGAAATAGCTACACTATCACAACCTATGCCCCCTGCAGAAGGATTAAGTCCACCTGATGTGCTTAGCAGACACCAGGGCAGAGGCTCGGACGTTAATGAGCCAACCATGTCATTGTCTATGAAATTGTCTATAACCGGTTCTCAGGGCTGTAGATGCTCACTCCACTATTGCTGCTGGTATGTGAGTTATCCTTTGCCTTATTATCTATTTCTTTGCCCCCCCCAGATGTCTTGGTTAGCGCGAAGGAACTGATTAGTGACAAGGAACTGATTAGTCCAGGGAACTGATTAGTCCAGGGAACTGATTAATTTCCTTACTCAAGGTATATGCCTCTCCCTTGAGTCTTATGGGGCTGTGGGGCCATTTCTTATCAGCGCTGTGAAGAGGGTTCTGTAAACAGTATCCGCTTCACTATTAGTATTTTCCATGTTGGCACTGTGTAGCATGACATGCTGGAGTGATATATGTGGTAGGGAGGTTCTCTCGGGAATTTACAGCCATGGCAGTGGTGGCAGGTATAAGCAAGCCCCCCTGACCTAGCTAAGCCTCTCAAACCCATGGCCCCTCACCTGAACTTCATGTTTTGCTTCTCTCTGGCACGTTGTTTCCATGGTCTTAAAAAGTTGCCCACGCCCCTGCAGGCGCAAAACACCTGTCAAGTGTCTTGACCCACGTTTGAATTATTATGCTACAACATATGGTGCTGTGGGCTTAGAAAATCCAAGATGGCCGAAAAGCCCACATTTGCGCCAGAATCCAGGAAAACCGCGCAGTTTTTGCACACACCAAAATGGTCGCCACCCACCAGTGTGAGCGTGATGGGCCAGAAGCGCCATGAGTGAAACGTGGTGCCAAAGGAAAAACAGAAGTGCCTGTTAGCTAAAAAAGCGCTTTGAAATCACATTTGTTTCTCTGAAATGCAAGCTCAAAATGCTTATTTCAAACATTGCAAGATATTCAAAAATCTTATTGAACACCAGCAGACGTCTGGTAGAATGAAGTCTTGTGTGCATACCAAATCTGGAAAGATGAAGAGCCTAAAATAATGTTCATAACAAAACTGGCTAAGCTGTGGATGTCAGCAGCTTAAGTGAAATGAGATTAAAGCCACTAAAATCGAAATGTTTAAAATAAATGAGTGACCTACTTTTGAGTGTCACATAGGTTGCAACTGTTTAAATGTCATAGTTTTGAACTTAGAATCAGCGTTCCAGCTGCATGTGTCAAAATTGTAAGTTTGATTTGAATGAAGAAAAACTGGAACAAAAGTGACATTTGGCTGAAGCCTGGCTTAAAGAGATTGAATTTTGCCCGGCAACTACCCCTGAAAGGAGTTGAAACTTGCCCAGCAACTGCATTCACAGGCCTGGCTGCATTCTGCTGCCCCCACCAAAAGGAGATTACACCTCTCTGATTGAATTAGGGGAGGGGTACCTGAGACTGCAAGAAACAGAACAATGAACTTTCCTTGGCTCAGGCAAATGCTAAATCAGGGGGTCGTAAATGGCTTCTTCCCGGAAGGAAATGAGAGGGGCACTGCCTCTGGGAGCCAGCCGAGCTTGGAGGTGGGGACAGACAGAAATTCCCCCATGTGCTTTGGAACCTAAACCACAAACCTCTGGGCCAGAGCATAATTTTAGAAAGATGGATAATTCATAGTACATAATTGTCAAAATTATATCAATAATATCATGATTCCTGTGATTTTTCTGTGCACATTTTAAGAGGTGTTAGGACTCTGTGGTATGTTCTGGGGGGTAGTAGTGGAAAGTAGGGTATTACTCCAAATGTATGTATGTTAAAAATCTGACACTTCATCATCTGATGCCCATATTCCTTGCGCACATTTGTATACATTTTGGAAAAGTTTAGAGGTTGTGTTCTGGATGAAAAGGGCAGAATTCTGTCAGAAGTGAACACAACATCTTACAAAGACAGGGATCGGATGGTTTGGCGCTACAGAACATATGTTAACTGGACATATAATATTAGAAAAATTGTACATAGATAAATATGCATTTAAGTCAAAAATAGATTTGTGTGCAAAGTGACAAGGGGAGTGTTCTTTCTGTATGCCATCAAAAGGATGCCGGATGACTCACAATTCAGTTCCCCAGTCAGGCGACAGAGAATCCTACAGCCTATCAGGATCCTCATAGGGTTGGGCATAGAAAGTCAGCCTTCCCACCCACTTTCAAAAGACATAAAAAGACCCACTGAAACCCAGGTAGGGACTGCACTTTCCACTTTCTTGCGAAGCACTTTGCCGGACCAGACAATATCCAGAAGGACCATAGACTCCAGATAGACTCCAGAACATGAAGCAGAGAGGCCTGAACCAAAAGCTGAATCCTTCTCAGCAGGCCTCAGAATCCAGCCACCTAACCAAACTATTCAACAGCCAGGTGAGCTCTTTGATTCTGGCTAGAACTCTGTGCCAGAACCCAGAAAGCAGAGATGTATCTAGACCGCCGTGCAGTGCCGATAGAAAACCAGACCCAGACCAGACCGCTGTGCAGTGCCAGAACTTTTGCCAGAACCAGAGATCCAGATCAGCAGAGCAGAGAGAACTGCAGCTAAACCTGTTGACCAGATCTGTGACGAGGCCCATTCCTTCCAAAATTAGGAGTGAGTATCCAGTCAGACCTATTTAGAACTGCATAGAAATCGTGTGTCCATTCTGTAATTTCAAACCTGTGAAAGTGTAATTTGTAATTTGAATCTTACTTTATTTCTGAGAATCTACCTCCATTAAATCGTCCGTATCTTTTGAACCACGTGTGCTAGGAATGAGATTTAACTTTCATTTTAAAGCTAAAAATCTAAGCTTTCCAACAAGCTCAAACCCGACTACTCCTTATAGTTTTTCCGTAATTGCGCTCGACGCACTCGGAAAAAGTGCAGCGAATTGCAATTTGAATCAAATTTCTCCACCTGTCAAAATCGCTGTCTTTTGCTTGCAACTGCTGAAATCCGTTTTCAACCTGATAATCCCTCATGAATCACTGATAGTGTTGACCTGAACCAATTTTAAGTAGCTATCACCTAGCCTGAATCTCCTATTGGGGATTAAAATCATTTTTAGCATATTTCACTTCTTTGCAAATCACATTTAAAGTATTTTTGCCTGTGTTTTTTAATCATCCCTGTTGCTCTAAGCTTGCTAGGGGGGAACTGAATTGGTATAGCATTTTATTGTAATTCCTGAAAATTGTGTGCCTTCCTTCCATCTCCTTATATTGCATAGGGGGGGAGTGAACTGTCAAAAGAAAAAGTGATCATATTATCTCTTGTGGAAACCATCTCAGTTTATTTCTGTGCTGCATTCTTTTCCATCATTGCATTTCCTTGAACCCATAAAAGCATTCTCAGCTACTTTACCCTCTCTATACCAACTCCTAAGTAATTTAAAAAGTGTGCTAGTGTAATATATATCTTCTTTAATTTTTCAATACATCTTTTAATTTGCAAAACAAACCTACTTCTTGGCTCAGTGAGGTCAGGGGGATTCAAAGAGAGGGGCATTATACAAGGGTTTATCATCCAGCTCTATGAACTTGTCATAAAAAATATATAAATAAGGGCTTCCCTTGGGCATCCCCGACTAGGCACTGACTAGAGTACTGAATTGAAGTCACTTAACACACCATGTTGGAGCCAAACACCTGTACCCTTTTACACAGGCTCCACCTTCCAGGTCTTGTAAGTTGGTTTTGAAGAGGGGGGCATGGCCTCCAGCAATTCTTAGGGCCATCTTGCTGAGCTAAAGTGGAGCCAAACACCCACACCCTTTCCTGTGGGCTTCACCCTGCAGATCATGTCAGTTGGTTTTGAAGATGGGGCGTAGACTGCAGCAATCCTTACGGCACGGCCCCTGGGCCAATGTGGCACCCCTGCAGGTCTTGTCAGTTGGTTTTGAAGATAAAGGGTGTGGCCTAGGGTTATACTTTTGGATCTCTATTCAGTTATGTTGAGCATATCTTAACAATGTGGATACACAAGCACCCTGGCTTTGAGTTCATGGTCATCTGGGGATGTAATGTATTTTGTCCTGAGATAGAAGAGCATGTCAAAGTGGATGTCTCCGTTTGTCTAGATGATGGGACCTCTGTGTCTTATTTTCTGGACGCTTTTGGATTAGGGAGGGTCAATCTTTTTCCTTCATTACTTAATGATAAGAGTTATTATACTTGGTTTAATGGTAAATCTAAATCAAGGATTGACTCCATCTTTGTCACAGAGAAGTAAAAAAAAGTATTGGCCTAATAATTGTCCACTGACTACCGTGGTCAGTGACCATGTAGTTTAAAAATGCCACTTAAATACTTTGGATGAACCCTCATATCAGAAAGAATGATATGATAGGTTATTTATAAAAACTCTGGTTATTAGGCGCGGACCCGGGGATCGAACCTGTGGCGCTCCATGTCGTCATACTTCCAAGGCAAGCACGTTACCCCTGAGCTATCTTCCCGAGACTTGGGATTAGTCAGTAGTAACTTGCAGGGGAATAGTTTACGCTAGACAATAAGAAACAATGAGTAGTTTAATAGAGCCATGGCAGAAACTATTGATTTGGGAGAGTGCACAGATATTGGGTGTTATGAAGTTGATAATTGGATGTGAATGAGATTCTGGAGGTTGCTAAAAGCCTAACTACGCTGTTGGCAATTATCAAAATAAAATAGTTTATTCTAAGATTAAATATGGAGGAGTGTTTGATGCAGCTATTGCTGCTAGGAAAAGGGTATTATGTGCCGACAACAGGCATTTTAGAAAATGGGTAATCGATCTATGTTTGCGACACCAGCTTATTAGTCACTCTTTCACTAAATATAAAAACTGGATTAATTCCAATAAAATGTCAATAAAATATGCAAATTGGCTAATAGTGTTCACTGATTTAAGAGATAGGGACTGTGGCAAATTTTGGCATTATGTTAATAAACATATGATGAGTATGTTTAACCCATAAGCCAATCCTATCTCGGAAGCATCCTGGTTCTCCCATTAAGGACCACAGGGACACTCTTGCTCCAGCCTTGGCCTATTTCTGTAATCCCTTGTTTTCCACTGGAACCTTCCCCTGCCCCTTAAGCAATCCCTAGTGAAAACCTTATTAAGAAGTCATCTACCGATCCTTCGTCTCTGGCAAACTATTGCCTGATCTCCATCACTCCTTTCCTGGGCAAAGTCCTGAAAAAGCTGACAATCTCCCAGCTTAATCTACATACTGAATCTGTCAGTTGTCTCCATGACCACCAGTCTGGCTTCAGAGCAGCCAGAAGCATGGAAACTGCTCTCCTGAACACCAGTGAAAACTTGCATTCCAATCTTGACTGTAACCTTTCTTTTGTCCTCAATCTCCTTGATCTATCCTCTGCTTTTGATACGGTCAGCCATGCTATCCTGCTCAATTGTCTCTGGGATATCCTTAGCATCTCTGGTCAGGCTCTAGCCTGGTTGACCTCCTTTCTCACTGATTGACCCTCCCACGTCCAACTTGGGTCTTTCATCTCTTCTATCTCTCTCTACGTGTGGTGTTCCCCAGGGGTCTAACCTCTCTCCTGGCTAGTTAACCACTACCTGGCACCTCTGGCCCGCTGCATCTCTACCTTGTGCTCTAACTTCCAGTGTTATACGGATGACACCCAGCTATCCTTCAGATGCAGCCTCTTCAGCTCCTTCTCTCATACCAGACTGTCTGTCCGCAATTCAGGAATGGTGTGCATCTGATGATCTCTGCCTTAATGCCAGTAAGACTGAGAGCCTGCTCTTTGGGACACCTGCTCCCGCCTGCCATCTCTCACACTGGCTGCCCACCCCTGGTACTCTACCTACTCCTTCCTGTGAGGCTAAGAACCTTGGTGTCATCTTCGACTCCACCCTATCCTTCTCGCTTCACATTTCTGAAGTCGCTAAGAAGTCACACTATTAGCTGCACCTCCTCAGAGGTATTCTTCCTTTTCTCACTTTCCCTAGAAGCTCACTGTCTCCGGAGCCCTGGTCCTCTGTAGGCTGTACTACTGCAACATTCTCTTTCTAAATCGTTCTGCCTCACGCTTTGCCCTTTACAACTAATACAGAACAGGGCTGCAAGACTTGTCCTTGTCCTCAAGACCAGGGATCGTATCTCTCCATCCCTTAAATCTCTCCACTGGTCCCGTGTGGCTGCAAAGATCAAGTTCAAGACCCCCTGCTTCTTCCACAAGACTTTTTGGGGCTGGGGATGACACTACATCCAGCTTTCTCTTACTAATCATCTTCCTTCTCGAGCCCTTTTCTCATCCACCTCAAAATCTCTGAGTCTCAGACACTTCTCCAGGCAGAGAGTGGGGGGTAGATCACTGTCCTCGGTTGGGGCCTCACCCTGGAACAGCCTGCCTGCCTCTTTCAAACTTGAGCAAGACCATCTAAGGTTCTGGAAGCAACTCAAGACCTTGCTTTGCGTTTCTCCTTTCTCTCGCCTTCTCCCTTGCTTATATCCCTGTCTACTGCACATACTGGTTACCTCGCCACCCACTGAACTCACAGGATCAGACTCCTGCATGACCAGTTGCCCTTGCACTGCCTCTGGGCCTCCAAACCACTTAAGGGACTGTATCTGCAACCCTACAGTCCTCTGATTCCCTGCACTTATGAGGCACCTCCCTGCAGCACTACGGTTAACTTTGCACCCTCCCCCGGCACTTCTCTCCCTCCTTTCCTCCTGCACTTGCGCGGCCTGAATGACACAAGGCCTAGTAAGATCATTGTTTTGTCCTTCTGTCTTCCCTCTCTTGTCTTGTCACGCCTAGAAACACTTGTGTACGGGAGCATTTTAAATGACTAATCATATCATATTAAGGCATTGTATTATAAGGAGCAGACTGTTGACCACGACTATGAGCAGAAAGAGGCACCTAGGAATTCCCTCATTGCTTCTACAACGGAGTAGTATACGTTTGATTCTGAGGACCTGTTAAGGATATTTGTAAATGTAAAATCCTCTAAAGCTCCTGGGCCAGATGATATACCAAATGTAATGTTGAAGACCTCCTGCATTTACTGGGCTAACCCGCCACCGGGTCTCTTTAGGAAAATTGCGTATTCAGGTGTTGTACCAGGTAGATGGTATAAAGCGAAGCTAGTTCCAGTTTTTAAGAAAGGGGATAGAGGTGATCCTAAAAGAGATCATGTTTTGGCACTGATCTTTTCAATGTGTATTCATGAAAGGTTAAATGAGTGAGTAATGAATACAGGCCTTCTATCTTGCCAACAAACTGCTTTTACAAAAGGATACAGCACCCAGCATAAAGTATGGGTATTGCTGCATTTGATTAGGAACACCCTTGCTGTTAAAGGGGCCAATTTGTATATTAGTTTTATCGATTATGCTGCAACATTTGATTCATTTAAAGGCCTCGGTTGTGGTCGAAACTAAAAACCTGTGGGAGTGATCCCAGATTGCCTCAACTTGTACAACTGTATCAGGATACATCTCCGTCCATAAGACTTCATATGGATCGGCGTACATCAGCAAATCATGGAGTGAAACAGGGATGCGTGTTGGCCCTTCTACTTTATAATCTGTATGTGGCAAACATGGGTAGCAATCTTACAGCATGTAGATCTTTTCCCCCTTGTAGGACACCTAGAGGGTACCTACAAAGTCTTGAAGCTCTTGTGGAATTTTCCATGGACAATTAATTGGCTTTGAATGTGTCCAAGATTAAGGCTATGGTCATTGGGCAGCATAAAGCAGCAAAGCAAACATTTGTGTGGAAAATTAGGGACTCACTCGTGAAAATAGTTGATGAGTTTGTGTACCTGGGAATACTTATTAGCTCTAGTCTTGCAAATACAGCCTTAAAATACTTTGTGGTACATAAAATGATGAAGAAAATACACTTTCTCTAGAGGTAGATACTCTATTGAGGGACTCCTAGAAATCTATAAAACCAGAATTGTTCCATGTGTATTTTGTTGGCTGGAAATATTTGGTGAAAAAGAGGCTAAGTAACTCCAACAATTGGAGGGGCAAATCTGGAAAGGTAATGTTGGATTGCCTAAATGTGTTCCTGCAGACGTTCTGTGTTGTGCATTAGGACTTACCTGTCTCAAGACGCAATTGAGTTATGGCACCGAGTTCATTATACTTGAAGATTATGGGACAGGCTGAAACCAAGTCCCTAATAAATCCCCTTAATTTGATGCTTAAAGATGATGTTAAACCTGATGCAAATTTTCAAAAATGTATGGTAGAAATGCAAAATGTTCACATGATGATTGATTTCAATATTGAAATGCTGTTTAATTTGGGCCTTTGTACTGCTTCAATGAAGAAGAAAGCATGATTATGGGACAGTGGGAATTCGATTGAGAAACTGTCTCCGAAATCTAAATATTGTATCTTTGCTGTGCAGGGATTTCCTTTTCCGCAACGATTTTCTTATGTCATTAAAATTCAGTGTGTGGCTTTAAGGAGATTTATAATAAATTTGCACTTCAATCTCCTCCACACTAATGAAGTCCTGGGCTCTTGGTACAATGTTCATTATGAGCAGCAGATATGGAAATTATGCTCTAGGAAGTCAAGACCGCTAGACTTATACTGACTTGCTGACCCAAGTTTATTGATAAATATATTAAGGGGTACCTGCCATTTGGTCATAGGTATTTTATGATTTTTTTACGATTGATATAGATTATGTTTTAACTGATGTATTTTATCTAGTGACTAATTATTGTTGATTGAAATAATAATGATGGATCATTGAGATCAATATTTTGAAAGATAGTGAATTACTGATTATGCTTTATTGATTGAGGTGTGTCAGTTACTTAAATGATATTATGGCTTGTCTATTTTGTTTATGTTGTGTAAAAGGTTTGTAATACAACCAAATGCACAAATAAAAAAGACATTTAAAAAAAGAAAGATATAGGTGCAACACGTACAGAGGTCAAGGCCGAAGGCCATATCTAGTGAGATCTCAAGAAGCTAAGCAACAAGTTCGCACATGGCTAGTGGGTGCAAGAGAAAACTATTTGTACAACATGTACAGAGGCCACAGCAGAAGGCCATGGCTAGTGGGCCATCACAAAACTAAGGTATAGCAAAACCATTGAAATTCAGTGAAAAAACATTTGTTAAGGGAGAGTTAACGTGATCAGATTTAACACAACAAAACACCTGAAATTTAGCACTCGCATTTCAATCAAGTCCACCTCCAAAAACAAAATGCATCACACAAACCAAACATTGATAAGGGTTAATGACCAGGAGTGGGCCAGGAGGAAAAAAGTGCTCATCGGAGTGATAGGAAATGGAAAGAGGAGTTGGGCACTTGGTGAGTTGATGTGAGGACAGGGAATAGTTTTGCATTTTCAAGCATTATAGGGAGAATACTGGGGGAATTCTGCTGCATGGTTAGCTCAATTCCGCTCAATGTGTAGTTTTTTGACATTATAGGGGGAATATCAATGGAATCCCGCAGGAATGAGGACAGAGTGAAATTTAAATAAAAGGGTTTTAAACCTGCAATGATCATATCTCCTAGGCAGGGGGCAATGGCTCTCTGGGCCGAAGGTCATGGCTAGTGGGCCCCAAAAAAATCTATTGGTGCAACATGTGCAGAGGCGACAGGCAAAGGCAGTGGTCAATGGCCATGCTGAAATGGGTCTCAATGAAACCTGTAGTTGCAACATGAACAGTGTCCACGGCCAAAGGCCATGGCTAATGGGCTCAGAAGAAACTAATTGGTGTAACATGTAAAGTGACTACGGCTTTCAGCCCTGGCCACTGGCCATGGCCAAAGGCCATAGCTATTGGGCTCCTAAGACACATATGGGTGCAACATGTGCAGTGGCCACGCCGAAGGCCATTTCTTAGTGGGCCCAAAGAATCCTATTTGTGCACTATGTACAGTGACCACAGCCAAAGTCCATGGACAATGGCCATGGCTGAAGTACATGGCTAGTGGGTCTCAAAGAAACCTATTGGTGCAACATGTACAAGTGTCCATGGCTAGTGGACCTCATAGAAACTATAGTATAACAAATCACTTGACATTCAGTGAAAATCTTTTAGTGATGAGAGCCTTAAGGTGATCAGTGATGGCATGTGTTATGTAATCAGTGATACATTTCTTTCAATTGGGACGGATTTCAAAGAGCCAGTTGGTCTAACTGCGCTTTCCAAATCGTCTCTGGTGCACTGTGTTGTGCTAAAAAACGCATGCTAGACCACCTCGGTCTGAGCATGTGTTGACTGCCGTACAGATGAAGGGTATATCTTTTTTTATTTGGTCTTCTCTGTGTTGACAGGTGCAGGTTGGTCTAAAAACAAATAGGAGCTTTTTCCAATGGGTTTCTCTCTGGAGGTTATTCGCCTCAAAAAGGAAATGGACCCCTAGGTATGTGGTCTGGGGGTACTTTTTTGGAATGAGTTGGACCTGTGCAGATGGCGCTATGCACTAGGTCTAGTCGTTCTGTAGCCGACCGGTTTCTGTGGAGCACTGTAGGTGTGCCACATTCATCAGGGCTAGGTAGGGAGCAATTTGATGTATGCCCACTGCAATTCGTCTACACCAGCGTTGTCTGCAAGTCTTGCGTAACTCTCCCTGTAAGGATGACAGGAGGGAGGGGAGACAGATAGAGCAGGGATAAATATCCAATTCTACACCTCAACTGTAGGTAGTTCCCAAAAACACTGCATAGTATTAGTAATAAAACAGAGTCTTACTCTCTCCGTGTGGTGTGAGTGCTCTGCACGGGGGGTGAGGCAGCCCGAAACCTGGGGGCCAAATAACAGTCATTACTGTCAAGTATGGATGCAAGCGTGCATCTGGAAAACGAAAATGCTCTACATGCAAAGGTGTCTATTAATAACCAAATTGTGTCAATGACACTGTTAAGCTGCACGCTGAATGCCTTGCTGCTTAATATCCTATGAAGTGCATTCAAAACATCAATATATCCCCTCGAACATTCGAGGGTCCGCCTGCCTGCCTCTCGAACCCACGTGTGGGGGAGTGGCTGGCCGCAGAGGCGCCCAGTGGGGCCGCTTACCTGGAGCGAGAGTCTCGGGTGGTCCTGCGAGCCACGCGTGAGGTGTTGCTTCGCCGCGGCTCGCGCCACCCTTCTGTTATTGTAACCATGGCGCTCTGGGTCGTGTAGTCACGTGTGCCTGACTACAACATGGCCGAGCCCCGTTGGGGGGTGGCGGCCATTATGGAGCCAGGCACCGCGAGCCGGGCACCGTGGAATGTGAGCCCCCACACCAGTGTGTGGGTGGTGATCTACAAAGTGAGATGCTTGCTAGGTGTAGGCCCCACATCAATCAGCCATGTGTGAAGACAAACATCCTGGTTGGTGCGCTCAGTGAAAATCGAGTGCGCACTGGGAGCAGAGTCCACCAGTCTGCCCCCCATTCCCCTCTATTCCAGGACTGCACCTGTCGTGCTGCTGTAATCTAATTCTGTACAGGTATACCAAATGGAGATATGGCATTGGTAAAGGACTGTAGGAAGCACAACGATTCAAACATTGTCAACATAGTCCCACATACATCTGGTAGATCTATAGTTCAGTGAGGTACCACATAGGCCCAATACAGATGGAGTTACAGCGTGGCCAGCATTGGCCAACTGGTGGCTTCATTGAGTCCAGACTTGTCAGTCTGAAGACGGAAAATCCAAAGTTGTTCGCGTCTGAAGAGCAGATTGTGTATATTCCCTCCCCTTGTTGGGGTGATCATTTTTTCAATTATTGTCCATGTGAAATCTGTCGGGGAGTGCTTGAGTGCCACAAAATGTTCCACCATGGGTGCTGTGATCTTCTTGGTTTGTATGCATGATCTATGGTCCGCAAGACGCGTTTTTATCGGGCGTGTAGTCATGCCTACATAACGCTTGTTGCATGGGCATGTGATGATGTATATCACATTGCAACTGTTGCAATTTGTTAGGGTCTTTTGGATCCATGGGAAATGCCACCCTATGTCGATGGAGGTGGATCTCTTGGTGCTTGAGCATGCGCTGCATGTGCCACATGGGGTGTGGCCAGTTGCTTGATTGTGTCCCCATAGTGTGTTTTGTTTAGGTTTCTTCTCTTTGTAGGAGTGTACGAGGGAGTCTCGCAGGTTCTTCCTTCTTTTCAAGGCAAACCTCAGGGTTTCCAACTTTGAGAGCCGACGTTCAGGATAGGCCAAAGCTTGAGGACCTCTTTCTTAATCTTGTTAGTCAGATGCGAGAAGCTCAGGACTGCTGTGATGCTGTCTTGGGATTCACTCTGTTTGACATGATGTTCCAGGGTAACTTCTCGTGGGATGTTCATAGCTCGTTTGCGTGCCTGTTTGACTATCCGTTTGGGATAACCCCTGTTGGTCAGTTTTGTGGCCAGACATGTCGACTGTTGGTTGTAATCGAGCAGTGTGGTGCAGTTTCTCCGGTATCTTAGGAATTGTCCGAATAGTAAATTCCGTCTCAGACTTGAGGGATGGAAACTCTCATAGGTAAGTAGTGAGTTTCTATCTGTTGGTTTGTTATAGACTGTACTGACAACAGTTTTGTTTCGTATCTCGAGAGTGAGATCAAGAAAATTGACAAACTTGATACTGTGGGTTTCTTAGAACTTAAGGAAGGGATTCTGACAATTGAGCCACTCCATAAACTGTACAACGTCTGATTCATCGCCTCTAAAGATAAGTAGCACATCGTCAATGTATCTTGATCACAATTCCAATTTCAGTAGCCATGGGTTGTCAGCGCTGTAGATCTTTTCTTCTTCAAAGTAGGCAACGTACAAATTGGCGAGACTAGGGGCAAACGTAGCTCCCATTGCCGTCCCAGACACTTGCTCGTAGAAGGTGTTATCATAAAGGAAGAAGTTCTTCGTCAAGGCAATTTCAGCCAGTTGCATCACCAGGGTGACCGGGGTTTGCATAGGTGGATCTCTCTCTCGTAGTATCTTCTCAATTACTCTACGTGTGGCCATTTGAGGGATCTTTGTATACAATGATTTGATATCGAGTGTCACTAGAATGTTCTGGGAGGAATTGAACGGTCGGTCCTTGATGAGTTCCAGGACTGCTGTAGTGTCTTTAAGATAGGCACGCATCTTCACGACTTCTGGTTTCAAGAAGAAATCTACGAACTGTGACAGTCGTTCCAGGATTGAACCTATTCCCGATACTATAGGCCTGCCAGGAGGGGGATTTCTCCCTTTATGGACTTTAGGGAGTGCATAAAAGGCTGTTTTCTTGGGGTTCTTAGGATTGAGGAACTCATATTCCTTGTTGCTGATTAACTCATCTGCACTGGCTTCTTCTAGAATGGATACTACCAACTGTCTGATAGATTCAGTGGGATCCGTGCCCAGTTGCTTATAGCTGGGTGGCGGCCATGTTGTAGTCAGGCACACGTGACTATGCGACCCAGAGTGCCATGGTTACAATAACAGAACGGTGGCGCGAGCCACGGCGAAGCAACACCTCGCGCGCAGCTCGCAGGACCACCCGAGACTCTCGCTCCAGGTAAGCGGCCCCACTGGGCGCCTCTGCGGCCAGCCACTCCCCCACACGTGGGTTCGAGAGGCAGGCACGTGGACCCTTGAATGTTCGAGGGGATATATTGATGTTTTGAATGCACTTCATAGGATATTAAGCTGCAACGCGTACTGTGTGCAGCTTTACAGTGTCATTGACACAATTTGGTTATTAATAGACACCTTTGCATGTAGAGCATTTTCGTTTTCTAGATGCACGCTTGCATCCATACTTGACAGTAATGACTGTTATTTGGCCCCCAGGTTTCGGGCTGCCTCACCCCCCGTGCAGAGCACTAACACCACACGGAGAGGGTAAGCCTCTGTTTTATTACTAATACTATGCAGTGTTTTTGGGAACTACCTACAGTTGAGGTGTAGAATTGGATATTTATCCCTGCTCTATCTCTCTCCCCTCCCTCCTGTCATCCTTACAGGGAGAGTTACACAAGTATTGCAGACAACGCTGCTGCAGATGAATTGCAGTGGGCATACATCAAATTTCTCCCTACCTAGCCCTGATGAATGTGGCACACCTACAGTGCTCCACAGAAACCGGTCGGCTACAGAACGACTAGACCTAGTGCATAGCGCCATCTGCACAGGTCCAACTCGTTCCAAAAAAGGACCCCCAGACCACATACTTAGGGGTCCATTTCCTTTTTGAGGCGAATAACCTCCAGAGAGAAACCCATTGGAAAAAGCTCCTCTTTGTTTTTAGACCAACCTGCACCTGTCAACACAGAGAAGACCTAACAAAAAAGATATACCCTTCATCTGTATGGCAGTCAACACATGCGCAGACCGAGGTGGTCTAGCATGCATTTTTTAGCACAACACAGTGCACCGGAGACGATTTGGAAAGCACAGTTAGACCAACTGGCTCTTTGAAATCCGTTCCAATTGAAAGAACTGTGCTTCTTTAGTGCGACTACGAGTTTGGGCAACACACAGTTCGATACCCCTAAAATAGTCCTTTTGTTTTACTTATGTAATCAGTGATGTCATCAGTAATGCAATCAGTGATGTCATCTGTGATGGCATCATGTGGTCATACGCTGAGCAGCAGAGGACGCATAGCTAAGGTGGACTTGCTTGAAATGCGATTGCTGAATTTCAGGGGTTTTGTTGCATTAAATCTGGTCACCTTAACTCTCTCTTAACCAAGCCTTTTTTCACTGAATATATACATATATGTTGAAATGTGTGTCACACCATTTTTTAATTATGACATCACATTGGCCGCAGGAAGTTGCAGGTGTGGTTCAATGCTTTAAATGAGCAAGTCAAATCACACTTTAAAACCGGAAACATTTCTGTCCTTTGCTGCGTCTGAGCATTTGGGTATGCATCCCTTTGCCCTACTTCTATGAAGAAAGGAAACGCTGAGATGCACTTAATTGGGAGAGCGTAGGTGTTTGTTTTGCTAAGTGAAGGACGATTAGGCTCTTGGTGATAGTTTGTTAAACAAGCATTGGCTTTGTAAATGTAGCAGGTATTTTCTTTTTTTTAAGCCCCCACAGGACAAAGAATGCTTTACATCTTCATTTGCAATGTCAGACCGATTCTTACTATTTTAGATTTGCCATTGGCCCATTGAAGGTAATTGTCAGTGTTTCCAGTTCAGAATGTCAGACAGGCTGCAAGTCACCCTGTTCGCTTTTCACCCTTGTGTTTTAATTTCTCTGACCATCACCTTTTACACATTTTCCAAATATCAGGCCTATCTCATTCTCTTGTCCATGGATGCCCGTTTTGGAAAGACATTGCCCCTTTCTTAATGTAAGTCAGGTTACATTTCCTCATAGGACGGATCACAAAGGGTTATATAGAGTGAGCGGATTGTAAAATGGCCATCCTTACTAAAACACCCACCATACCAATTGTTTTCTCTTTGTTGCTACATTTGCATTGCAGTTCACTGACTGAAATATAATAAGCTGCTTTGACAAAACTGATGCACACCTCACCCCCTACCCGTCCAGCAACTTTGTAAACCATCTTCAGAATAATTGGTACACAAATGGTTTTGCTATAGGACTGAATATAGCCAAAACACCTTCTATTGTGGGACGCATGGCCATTCAGTTTTTTACCCTAGAAATTGTTTTAAATAAACTAGAAAGAAAAAGGAATTTAGATGGGTCCCTATTGTCTTTATACTTTATTATGAACCTGAACATGTTTGTTTCATTTTATTAAAACGTACCGTTTTTTTTTTTTTTAATAGGATGTTTTGTTTCATAGACATAATGAAAACATGATCTAACGTAGGACATAAACTTGTACTAGAGGCATATGATAAATAGAATACCTATGTTTTTGACAAGTCCCACAAGCCTGAATTGTGCCACATACAAGTTTCAATGTTGAACATTTGAAAACCTGCTTTAATCAGTTTGCAGAACTCACGAAGGATGCAGGCGAAGAAGTGAAAGCAACTTTCTTCCATAGCTGCCAAGTTGCCCTGTGTCATGCTTCATACCTCAAGCCAGTCCTGAATATTTTAATGTTGCATGCTGTGATTTGTAGTTTTGTTTTTCCCCTTGTAAATATGGGCCTACAAATCCCACCATGCAATGGGGGAAAACAAGCACTGGCTCGAGGTATCATGCACACAATTGGTGTAACTTGGCGGCTATGTCTGCCCAGCATGCTAACCCCTGAGTCTTAAGTGTGCACTAGGCAATTACTCTGTCAGGGCATGTTAAAGGAGTTATCCTAAAGTCCACTGCGAGGTAAAACTCTATAAGACTATCCCTTGGTATACAGGTCCCCAACTCTTAGCATAGTTCTCTGCTACCCAAAGGATTGGTAGAACGGCAGAGCAGCCAGGCTTATTTTATGAAGAAGATGGTTGCTGTAAGTAATTACAATGGACCCAGTCAATACAATAGTCCAAAGAAACTCTCACACACCGAAAGTTATATTTGATTTGATTTCATTTGATTTGCATTTGTAATGCGCCAGAGCCCACATGCATCAGGGCGCAGAGAAGGCGATGGTAAGAAGCGTTGAGATACAGAAAGATCACAATATTAAAATATACATTTATTCTTAAATACACAAGACAAGGTCGGAATTATCAACAATACTTTTCATATGTGACTGCTTCAATAGAAGTTGCTCACGCTTACAAGTGTTATAGACTAAGACAGTAATGGCAGTTCTACCGAATTATTAATAGTTCTGCACACCGTTTTTTGTTACAGAGAAATTACAGTTTCATTAATTTACTAAAGTCACTTAAAGTCTGTAGGAAGGAAAAGGAGTGTTATTCAAAACTATAGCAGTGATTCACTTTTCAAGGTGTCTAATGCTTTGGCAGTTCAATCCCTAACTATTCAAGAGTTCATCAAAATCAGTGTAGGATGGCAGCAAAAGTCTTATGTAGCAGCAGAAAAGGTAATGTTTTAGTCACTTAAATAAAATGCTTTAGTAAGATACCACAAATTAGAGGGAACCTGCAAAGGACTTCCTAGAAGAGCACAATGTCTTAGCTCTGGGCAAGAGGTCTGGGTGGACACCCAGACACCTGGTATCGTACTCCAGTAACACTGGAGTGTCTATTCGGCTTGAGTTACGTTCTACCTTGAGCCCCACAGTACCCTATTTTATTTATTTATTTATTTATTTATTTGTTACACGCCCAGACCCTCGGGTATCACGGCGAGGTTATAAGATAGCTTAGAAATTAGTCACATTCAAACATTGCATTAGTTGCATTACATGATATAGGTTACAACATATTCACAACAATATACAGTGGCCTAAGTATTTACAACAGTATCCGATGGACGGGGTCCTATCTTTGGGTGCTAATATTGGTTGAATAACCAGGTTTTTAGCTGTTTCTTAAAGATCGTGAAGGAGGATGCTTTTTTGATGATGATAGGTAGGGTGTTCCAGTGTTTGGGGGCTAAAGGGGTGAAGCTGCTGCCCCCTGCTCCTGTGGTTTTGAATCGGGGGGGGTCCAGGAGGAGTTTGTCGTTGGATCTCAGTAATCTTATGTTAGTTTTAGGATGCAGAGTGTTATTGAGGTAGATAGGTCCTTTTTTTGTAATGCATTTGTGGGTGATGCATAATGTTTTGAAAATGATGCGGGCTTTGATGGGGAGCCAGTGGGCATCTTTCCTGGTCTTGGATATATGGTCTGATTTTTTTATGCCTAGCGCTGCCCTCAGGACTTTGTTTTGCAAAAGTTGCATTTTGGCCAGGTTGGTGTTGGAGGTGCCCAGTAGTAATACATTACAGTAGTCCAATTTCGATAGGACCAGCGCTCTGGCCAGGGTGAGGCAGTTTGCTGGGGTCAGAAATTGACGGCTGAGTGCAATTAATTTGGAAGTGTAGGCCGTGGAGGAGGAAAGTATGCAGAGAGGAGTGCTACCATGTAGCAGCAGTGGTCTGACCCAGGAGTAATACACCAGGGGGGTCAAAGAACATCTATATATTACAACAAAGCAAAGGTCCTGGTGCATCAAAGGGTTTGTCCATATAAGGTATAAGTGAATTAGAATTATTTGTCTGGTCTAAACCCTAAGTAGCTAGTGTTATTGGTACATAATACATGCGGTTAGAGGTCGAAGTCATTCCTTCACAAATGAAACATAAACATTCTTGAAAGTACAAAGTAAAAGTTTTATATCAAGAAAAGCAAATAAACTAACATGTAAAGACATATACAATCAGTGATATAAATGGTACATACACAGTATTTAATGTAGATTCATAAACAAAAAAAGGATACTTAATGGTAAACATTCACATAAATTTGTTCTTCATCCCTTTTGGGTAACAAATGAAATCTGAACAAATGGAAGTGTAGAATTGAAAAAAACAGTTATATTAATGATAAACTGTGTGATGTAAATGCTTTTGGATAACAAATGAAATCTGAACAAATGGAGGTGTAGAATTGAAAAAACAGTTATATTAATGATAAACTGTGTTTTTGGTAGTTGGGAAACAAATAAATTAATTGTTACCCAATAGAATTTTTGTTCTTATATATTGGGTTTGGGTCTGCCTACGCATCAGGGGGAGGAAGTAACAAAAACAGATTCACAAGAATGGAGCTTCGTATGCAAAGTATCCTTGTCCTTTGATTCGTGGTTACAAACAAGAAAAGGTCCTAAATGTCACAGTGTTGTGTGATGGACCTTGTATCCCCTCTGGTTAACAATGCGTTTCGGCGGTACAGACTTCAAAAAGAGTAATGATCTGCATGTCTGGAGAGAATACTCCGCCTTCATCAGGGCAATGAATAGCAGGACCCTGCTAGAGTGTCTAGTCAAGGCAGTCTGCCGTTGGGAAAACAGAGAATTTGGGAGAGCAGAGCCCAGAGGAACAAATGTACGCCTGGGGTCACCCTTGGTCAGTGCGTCTCGAAGTGGTGATCCCTGGGCACGTAACTGTGCAGGATAGGCAGAATGTATCGGGTCTGCTGGTGTTCACAGTGAGAGAGGGTGAGGTCGTGCCTACACGTCAGACCTCGCGGGCGCCGATAGCGAGAATGCAGGGGTGGAGGAGGAAAGTACATTGATCTGTTTAGTCATGGTCAGGCTAGCATCGAAGTACACGCCCAGTGTTTTTACTTGTTTTGACACTGGAATATTGGTGCCGTCGATGTTGATGGTTGAATATTCTGGCTGAAGGGTTGCTAGTTTGGCTGGAGCTCCTACGATGAGGACTTCCGTCTTCTCATCGTTAAGACATAGGCTGTTTAATGCCATCCAGTTTTGTATGATGACGTAAATTTTATTGATTGTTAAAGTGTCCTGGTCATAGTTGCCTGTAAGAGGTATAAGGATCTGGGTGTCATCTGCAAAATTTGTGTATATGACACCCATATCGTCAAGTGCTGAGAACAGGAGCTTGGTATATGCCTTATACAGCGTGGGAGAAAGGTAAGAGCCTTGGGGCACTCCTATGGGGACTGGGATGGGGTTGGCTGCTTCTTTGCCTATGGACACTCTGGAGGTGCCGTCAGTTAAGAAAGACTTCACCCAAGCAGTGGCTGCCCCAGAGAAATTAAATTCACGGGCAAATGAGTTGCAGAGTTTGTCGTGGTCCACCAAGTCGAACGCAGCTGAGAGGTCCAACAGCAGGAGAATGCAAAGTTTCCCTGAATCTCTAATGGCATCCATTTGGATTTTGAGGTCCAAGAGAGCTGTTTCAGTGCTGTGGTTGGGCCTGAAGCCCGATTGTCTGGTGCCGAGGAGCTGGTTAGATTCTAAATGGGTTTGAATTTGGTTGTAGGCTAGTTTGTCGATGATTTTGAGTAAGAATGGGACCGTGGTTATGGGGCGATAGTTGGTTGGAATGGTGGGGTCTAGATTTGTTTTTTTTAGAAGTGGTGTAACCCAGGCTTCTTTAATGCAAGTCGGAACTGTATTGGAGTTGAATGAGGCATTGACAAATTTAGTGATGAGGGGGGTCAGGGTGGGTGCACAGGCTTTGACTAGTTTGGCTGGGACAGTATCTCCTTTGCAGTTGGATGCTTTTAGTTTGGAGATAGTCTCGAGTACGAGATTGTGGGTGACTGGTGTGAATTGGAATGGGGGGTTGGAGTTGTCACTGGAAAGGGTACAGGGATTAGGGAAGGGTTTTTTTTTGTAGCTAGGAGTAATTTTTTGGAGTTGATTTTGTTTTGTAACATAGTGATTTTGGAGGCAAGAGCATCTTGTATGGTGGTACACCATTCTTTGCTTTTGTTTATGGGTGTGTCGGTCGGAAGTGGGTTTTCAAGTTCTCTAAGGATAGAGAAGAGCTCTTTGGAGTTGGATGCTGCATTGCTAATGCGGGCATTGTAGGCGTTAGCTTTATGTGAGATGATAGCTGATTTGTAGAGGGTATTTGCGTCTTTGAATGCTTTAGCTGAGTCCGGGGAGGGATGTTTATTATGGGCATGCTCAAGAGAGCGTTTTTTCCTTCTAAGGGCGATTAATTCCTCGTTGAACCAGAAGTTGGATTTTTTGTTGAGGCGCCTTAGTTTGGAGGTTACAGGTGCTATGGTGTTAATCGCTGTGGAGAGGCATTTGTGGTAGTACTCAGCGATAGTAGTTGGGTCATTGCTGAGGATTAATTGGGTATCTAGCAATTTGATCAAGGTGGGGTCGAAGTTCTCAGCTGTGAGCTTTTTAGAGTTTCTACTTTCGATGATGTCCATAGATATGTTCTTGGGTGTGCAAGGGTCGTCGCTAGTGATAGTAAATTCTATACAGTAGTGGTCTGTCCAATTCAGTGCGGTAATCGGGCCTAAGGTGATGTTGGTGTTGAGGGTGAGGATCCAATCAAGGGTTCTGCCCTTGGTATGGGTGGGGACATTGACGTGTTGGCAGAAGTTCATGTCATTAAGTGCCAGGATGAGGGCGGTTGCTTTGGTGTCTTGGTTATCATTAAAACCTAGATTCAAGTCACCAATGATGATACATTTCGTTTTGGGTTTGATGAAGGGCGCCAGTATTAGTGGGATGTCTGTTTCTGGGTGGCTGTTTGTGCTAGGGGCTCTATAGATGACCACTATGTTAATTGTGGTGTTTTCATTCAATGAGAGTTTGGCGAGTAGTAGTTCGTACCCAGAGATTATTTCAATGGAACTTGATCTAAGTTTGATAGTGTTTTTTGCAATGATGGCCACACCGCCTCCTGGAGTGGTGGTTCTATCAGATCTGAGAATGGTGTAATCTGGTGGAATAGCCAATGCTAGCAGAGGGCCTGATGCTTGGTGTAGCCAGGTTTCTGTGATTACTAACATGTCAAGGTCAAGTTCGATGATGAGGTCATGAATATTAATGGCGTGGGCTCCAAGGGAGCGGGCATTGATGAGTGCATTTTTGAGACTAGTGGGAGGGTTGGGCTCCTTAGAGGGAGTATTTATAGTTGGTGGGCCACTTAGTGGAGTAGTTTTAGTTGCTCTAGGCTGGGTGTGTTTGTCGTTAGTTGTGTGGGCCGTGGGTTTGGGTGATCTGGGAGGCTGGGTCTTGGTAGTAGGGTTGTGGTGTGGAAGCCTTGTGCGAGCTCTTAAACGGGATGTTCTCTCATATCCTAGGATAGGGTGTGTTTTACCATTGCTTGAGGGGTTGTGGTGTACATGTGGATCATCAGTGATGGTCGAGGTGGGATGGTGTTCCTTACTGGTTGCGTAGGTGTCCTTGAGCCTGGAAAAGAGAATGGAGGAGGATGGGAAGGGAGGTGTGGTAGGGAGGAAGGGGGTAGGACAGGGGATGGGATGGTGTGTTGGACAAGCTAGTTTGGTGAGCCCATTACTGAGGGCGAGGAAGTGAGTGCCAGTGCACGGGGTGTCCGCTCGGACAAGGCAGAAGGGGAACATGATGCACAATATCCAACTTAACATAGCTAGGGATATAGGGGGTGGTGTAAAGTGAGGCTCGGCTCGCTTTATTTGCACCAATTGGGCTAGATACAGTAGTCAACAGTAAAATACTGTTAGGCTAATAGCAAAAATCCTAGGAGGGCCTGTGTGCGGTCAGGAGCGACCATAAGGCACAACACAATGTCACAGAGGACTCTGAGCGACCATAAGGCACAACACAATATCACAATGGTCTCTAAGCGACCATAAGGCACAACACAATATCACAGAGGTCTCTGAAGGACCAGAAGGCACAACGCAATATCACAGTGGTCTCTAAGAGACCATAAGGCACAACACAATATCACAGAGGTCTCTGAGTGACCATAAGGAACAACACAATATCACAGTGGTCTCTAAGCGACCATACAATTGGCGAGCGACCAGGAGGGTCTCAAATGGGTCATAAAGGTGTATTAGTAGGGGACCATGTTTATGCAGTAGGTGGTGAAACACACACTGTTCAGGGCTGCTCAAGCTGTAACAGTACTATGAAGGTCAGCCTATTGTGGACGCTAAATTTCAATAAGCACGGAGAGCTGGATAGGCTATTTCAATTGGGCATACTAGACAGAGAATAGCATATGCACAGTAGGCCACAGTGGCTAAGGTTCAAGTGGCATAGGCCCAGTGGGTAGCAGGAGCTAAGTTACACAAAATCAAAGAGGGCATGGTTCAGCATAGTCTCCATAGGCTGCAATGACTACAGTACTCATGGGCACAGTGGGCAAAGATCAGCCTAGGCACAGTGGGCTGCAGTGACTAGGGTGCAAGTAGCAAGGCACGAAGGGCTATAATGATTGCATTTCAAATGGCATAGACACAGTGCAGGCAACAAGGTAAAAGAAGGTGACCATATCGCTGGCAGGGAGGGATAGCATAATATAGCTATCTATTGAACTGTGATGGGCAAGCCTGAGCATGTAGTGGCTAGTTTCAACACATATGGGGAACACCTTATTGAAATAGTGCGGTCATTATGGAAAGTCGAGCCTCATGCTTTGGGACTGTGTGAGCTGCGCGATAGTGGGCAGAGTTATATGAGCACAGCTCGCAGCAGCGCAAGAAGTGTTACAGAATGGCTCTATGTCATTAAGTGGAGCGTAGATACTGGATCTCGATTTCAAGGTTTTTCGTATCCCTGCTAGAGGTGCAAATTAAGGCCCCAAGGCTTACCGTGATGGGGGCCCATCGTAGAGGAGGACGAGGCTCCCACCGAGCTACCATTAGAATACAGGGGTGAAGGGATGGGCACTTCCTCGCCTTCCAGTCGCCTAACAGGCGCAGAACAGGGCCTTTTCCAGCGGGCCTTCGCCGGAAGGGTTAGAGCCGGCTTCCGCCTGCCGGTGGATCGGTGCTATTGAAAAGCACGATTGTTGCTGTGGCAACGTTGCACGGCGGCCATGTTTGTCTGCACGGCGGCCATTTTGGAAGCAGGCAACTTCGGGAATCAGGGATAAAAGCAGATTTCGGGCACTTTAGGCAGGGTATGCACAATATGTACAAAGGGCCCTATATTCTGCAAGCTCACCTACTTCAGGGCTAAGGTGAAGGCGATCCTGCCCGCAGTCTGCAGGCTCGAGGTCAGTGGAACAGCTGATGCTGCCACGTGTCGCTTCAAATGGGATGAGGTCGGGGGCTCCTGCACGCTCTATTCATGGGGCTCGCAGGTGATGAGACTGCTCCTGCAGTATGGGTGCTGCGTCAGGGATGATGGGGAGAGAAGGGCTCCTGCCCTTGATCTCGTTTCACGCTCACGGCCGTTGATGCTGCTCCTGCAGTGTGGGAGTAGCGTAGTGTGTGCTGGGGAGAGAAGGGCTCCTGCCCTCTCCGCACTCGAGGTCTAACTGGGGTGGGGGGGCACAGAACAGGGCCTTTTCCAGCGGGCCTTCGCCGGAAGGGTTAGAGCCGGCTTCCGCCTGCCGGTGGATCGGTGCTATTGAAAAGCACGATTGTTGCTGTGGCAACGTTGTACGGCGGCCATGTTTGTCTGCACGGCGGCCATTTTGGAAGCAGGCAACTTCGGGAATCAGGGATAAAAGCAGATTTCGGGCACTTTAGGCAGGGTATGCACAATATGTACAAAGGGCCCTATATTCTGCAAGCTCACCTACTTCAGGGCTAAGGTGAAGGCGATCCTGCCCGCAGTCTGCAGGCTCGAGGTCAGTGGAACAGCTGATGCTGCCACGTGCGTGTCGCGTCAAATGGGATGAGGTCGGGGGCTCCTGCACGCTCTATTCATGGGGCTCGCAGGTGATGGGACTGCTCCTGCAGTATGGGTGCTGCGTCAGGGATGATGGGGAGAGAAGGGCTCCTGCCCTTGATCTCGTTTCACGCTCACGGCCGTTGATGCTGCTCCTGCAGTGTGGGAGTAGCGTAGTGTGTGCTGGGGAGAGAAGGGCTCCTGCCCTCTCCGCACTCGAGGTCTAACTGGGGTGGAGGGGCGCAGAACAGGGCCTTTTCCAGCGGGCCTTCGCCGGAAGGGTTAGAGCCGGCTTCCGCCTGCCGGTGGATCGGTGCTATTGAAAAGCACGATTGTTGCTGTGGCAACGTTGTACGGCGGCCATGTTTGTCTGCACGGTGGTCATTTTGGAAGCAGGAAACTTCGGGAATCAGGGATAAAAGCAGATTTCGGGCACTTTAGGCAGGGTATGCACAATATGTACAAAGGGCCCTATATTCTGCAAGCTCACCTACTTCAGGGCTAAGGTGAAGGCGATCCTGCCCGCAGTCTGCAGGCTCGAGGTCAGTGGAACAGCTGATGCTGCCACATGCGTGTCGCTTCAAATGGGATGAGTTCGGGGGCTCCTGCACGCTCTATTCATGGGGCTCGCATGTGATGGGACTGCTCCTGCAGTATGGGTGCTGCGTCAGGGATGATGGGGAGAGAAGGGCTCCTGCCCTTGATCTCGTTTCACCCTCACGGCCGTTGATGCTGCTCCTGCAGTGTGGGAGTAGCGTAGTGTGTGCTGGGGAGAGAAGGGCTCCTGCCCTCTCCGCACTCGAGGTCTAACTGGGGTGTGGGGGCGCAGAACAGGGCCTTTTCCAGCGGGCCTTCGCCGGAAGGGTTAGAGCCGGCTTCCGCCTGCCGGTGGATCGATGCTATTGAAAAGCACGATTGTTGCTGTGGCAACGTTGTACGGCGGCCATGTTTGTCTGCACGGCGGCCATTTTGGAAGCAGGCAACTTCGGGAATCAGGGATAAAAGCAGATTTCGGGCACTTTAGGCAGGGTATGCACAATATGTACAAAGGGTCCTATATTCTGCAAGCTCACCTACTTCAGGGCTAAGGTGAAGGCGATCCTGCCCGCAGTCTGCAGGCTCGAGGTCAGTGGAACAGCTGATGCTGCCACGTGCGTGTCGCGTCAAATGGGATGAGGTCGGGGGCTCCTGCACGCTCTATTCATGGGGCTCGCAGGTGATGGGACTGCTCCTGCAGTATGGGTGCTGCGTCAGGGATGATGGGGAGAGAAGGGCTCCTGCCCTTGATCTCGTTTCACGCTCACGGCCGTTGATGCTGCTCCTGCAGTGTGGGAGTAGCGTAGTGTGTGCTGGGGAGAGAAGGGCTCCTGCCCTCTCCGCACTCGAGGTCTAACTGGGGTGGGGGGGCGCAGAACAGGGCCTTTTCCAGCGGGCCTTCGCCGGAAGGGTTAGAGCCGGCTTCCGCATGCCGGTGGATCGGTGCCATTGAAAAGCACGATTGTTGCTGTGGCAACGTTGTACGGCGGCCATGTTTGTCTGCACGGCGGCCATTTTGGAAGCAGGCAACTTCGGGAATCATGGATAAAAGCAGATTTCGGGCACTTTAGGCAGGGTATGCACAATATGTACAAAGGGCCCTATATTCTGCAAGCTCACCTACTTCAGGGCTAAGGTGAAGGCGATCCTGCCCGCAGTCTGCAGGCTCGAGGTCAGTGGAACAGCTGATGCTGCCACGTGCGTGTCGCGTCAAATGGGATGAGGTCGGGGGCTCCTGCACGCTCTATTCATGGGGCTCGCAGGTGATGGGACTGCTCCTGCAGTATGGGTGCTGCGTCAGGGATGATGGGGAGAGAAGGGCTCCTGCCCTTGATCTCGTTTCACGCTCACGGCCGTTGATGCTGCTCCTGCAGTGTGGGAGTAGCGTAGTGTGTGCTGGGGAGAGAAGGGCTCCTGCCCTCTCCGCACTCGAGGTCTAACTGGGGTGGGGGGGCGCAGAACAGGGCCTTTTCCAGCGGGCCTTCGCCGGAAGGGTTAGAGCCGGCTTCCTCCTGCCGGTGGATCGGTGCTATTGAAAAGCACGATTGTTGCTGTGGCAACGTTGTACGGCGGCCATGTTTGTCTGCACGGCGGCCATTTTGGAAGCAGGCAACTTCGGGAATCAGGGATAAAAGCAGATTTCGGGCACTTTAGGCAGGGTATGCACAATATGTACAAAGGGCCCTATATTCTACAAGCTCACCTACTTCAGGGCTAAGGTGAAGGCGATCCAGCCCACAGTCTGCAGGCTCGAGGTCAGTGGAACAGCTGATGCTGCCACGTGCGTGTCGCGTCAAATGGGATGAGGTCGGGGGCTCCTGCACGCTCTATTCATGGGGCTCGCAGGTGATGGGACTGCTCCTGCAGTATGGGTGCTGCGTCAGGGATGATGGGGAGAGAAGGGCTCCTGCCCTTGATCTCGTTTCACGCTCACGGCCGTTGATGCTGCTCCTGCAGTGTGGGAGAAGCGTAGTGTGTACTGGGGAGAGAAGGGCTCCTGCCCTCTCCGCACTCGAGGTCTAACTGGGGCGGGGGGGCGCAGAACAGGGCCTTTTCCAGCGGGCCTTCGCCGGAAGGGTTAGAGCCGGCTTCCGCCTGCCGGTGGATCGGTGCTATTGAAAAGCACGATTGTTGCTGTGGCAACGTTGTACGGCGGCCATGTTTGTCTGCACGGCGGCCATTTTGGAAGCAGGCAACTTCGGGAATCATGGATAAAAGCAGATTTCGGGCAATTTAGGCAGGGTATGCACAATATGTACAAAGGGCCGTATATTCTGCAAGCTCACCTACTTCAGGGCTAAGGTGAAGGCGATCCTGCCCGCAGTCTGCAGGCTCGAGGTCAGTGGAACAGCTGATGCTGCCACGTGCGTGTCGCGTCAAATGGGATGAGGTCGGGGGCTCCTGCACGCTCTATTCATGGGGCTCGCAGGTGATGGGACTGCTCCTGCAGTATGGGTGCTGCGTCAGGGATGATGGGGAGAGAAGGGCTCCTGCCCTTGATCTCGTTTCACGCTCACGGCCGTTGATGCTGCTCCTGCAGTGTGGGAGTAGCGTAGTGTGTGCTGGGGAGAGAAGGGCTCCTGCCCTCTCCGCACTCGAGGTCTAACCCTAGGGTGGTTGATGAAAAAACAGCTGGATTCTCTCCTTTGAAGCAGCAACAGACACTGTCTCCTGATTCTTCGGACTGGTGATAAAAGGATGGACTCTGAATGGGATGTCACAGCAGCAATTGTGAGAGAGCACACTCAGCAAGGATGTCTTCTGTCTCCCACACCAGGCTACGGATTTGGTGCCTTTTTATCAGTTCCAACAATTAACAATTATCGGCTGATCGATTTTCCTCCATTCAGCAGTCCTGCACTCTGGTGAAGGGAATCGGATGAGTAGGATCGTGCCTCTGGAGGTCCAACTGGAGCTCACCAAAGTTCTGCATGGATCCATCCACACAAAGATGTTGCACTGCAATTGGGTCAGAGGTCCCCTGGTATTCAGGGTTTGCAGCCCTGGAAGATCACAGCACCTTAAGGGCTGGCTCGATCTGAATTTCGTCTTGGGATGGTTGGTCCCACCAGCCAAAGGGAAGGAGTGTCCTCTTTGGAGTTCCTCTGTCGATATGAAAATGAGGTCAGGACAGCAGTGGTCACTTCATGGTTACTGTAAGGGTCTGCAGGCATCTCTGGTCAGCCCCAGCTTTGTGTCTTCTGTTCCAGTGGTTCTATTGCCTTCTGCATCAGGAACTTCACCTTTTATTCGTATTTCTCATTCACTCCTCTGCAACCTCTCCAGCTGTCTGCAGAAAGGGGCAGGCGGCTCTCCAATCAGGACAGCCAGCCCCCCAGTGGGCATTGGTTCCATTCAGGCACTCTGGCAGACAAAGAATAAGGGAGAGTAAAAACTCCTCCCTGTTTCCTGTCCTCACAGACACACTGGAGCCTCGACAGGGACACAAAGGGTTCATGCCAAAAGCAAAACTACACGCATACTTCCCCCTCCCAGAACGGTTGAAGAAGGGCTAAGAAAGGACAACCACACAAGAAATGGTAAGAAAGGAAAGGAGCGACATTGTTAGAACATAGGTTACTCGTTTGTGCATAACCAAGACTGTATATACAGTATGCGGTAAGAAATAGCATGCACATTGGTAGAACACGTCCACTGCCACCAGCCATAACTTTAGGGTTGTCACTGTGACCAAAAGATCACAGGAGCAAAGCGAAGGGGGATTCTTGGTATCTCCTTAGCTCTCCACATAAGGTGCTGTGTGCAAATTTCTCATGAGTTAATGTTTTAGGAAGGATACAAAATATCCCTATATCCTTAAGAACAGCAGTTAAAGAATATCAAAATAGAACCCAGATGGTTATCAGCAACACTACACATAGGGTGTTGTGTTCTGAAAAAGCGAAGATGCCTTTAAGAGATATGGAGGAATGCAAGAATCCATAGCGTGAGGTAAAACAAAAAAAACAACAGAGTTCTAAAACATCAGAGTAAATAAGAATTAATGAGGGAAAAAGGGCTCCTCTCATTCAGGAAAGAAAGAAAAAGGTCCAGAAGTCCAGCAACAAGTGATGGGGTCTCACTAGAATAGGGGATTAAGCATAAAACTGATAAATCACACTCATCACCCCCAGACTGAGGGACAGGAGGATCTAATCCACTCCTGAATGGATCTCTGTTTCCAGTCAGTCATACTTTTTGGATGGACATCAGCATTCTTATGTTGGGTTCCTGACCGATACTCATTGGTGAAGTTAAAGCCTTGAAGGCTAATGGACCACCTGAGCCGCTTTTGACTTTCCCTCTTCATCTGCATCAACCACCTTAAGGGTTGGTGGTCTGTTTGAATCGTGAAACTCGATGCATATAGGTATCGCCCAAACTTCTTCAGGGCCCAAACTATGGACAAACATTAATGTTCAATCGTTGCCCACCTGGTTTCCCTATCTTTTAGTTTTCTACTAATAAAGCAGATGGGGTGCTCCCTGCCTTTGCTATCAAATTGTCTCAAGACTGCTAAAATCCCTGTTTTGGATGCATCAGTCTGGACTAAGAAGGCCTAAGTGTAATCTGGAGCTCTCAGCACCAGAGCTTTACAGAGGGCATCTTGCAGCCCCTGAAATGCTTTCTCACAGCCTTCATTCCTCTTTTCCCTCTAGGGGTATTTGGGTGAAGACACAGTATTTAGAGGAGAAACTATGGTCCCATAGTTCTCAATGAAGTTCCTGTAAAATCGTGTGAGTCCTAAAAAGGCTCTCACTTGTGTTCGAGTAGTAGGGGTGGCCCAGTCCTCTACTGCTTTTACTTTGCTTGTTACAGGATTGATCTCACCTCGTCCTACCTCAAGCCCAAGGTAGACAACTTTACTCTGCCCAACTTGAAATTTGCGTGCCTTGATGGTCAGATTGGCCTGACGAACAGCCTACAATACCTGTTCAAGATGGATAAGATGTTCTTCCCAGGTAGGGCTGAACACTGCTGTGCCATCCAAATATGCCCTGCAGAAGTTCTCTAACCCATTCAGAACATGGTTTAGCATGCTTTGGAAAGGGCAGGTCAATTTTTCAATCCTCTAGTCATGACCTTACAGGCCTGGTAAGTCATGAACTGGTACAGGCCTTCTGTGGTACAAAAATGCAGTTTCCTCATTGGCATGGTCAGTCAAAGCAATTTTCCAATAACCACTTGCCAAGTCAAATGTACTGAGGAATTTAGCTGAACACAGCTTAACCACCAGTTCATCAGTCCTTGGCCAATTATAAGCATCAGTTTTGGTAAATTAATTCAAGGCCTTGTAGTCCATGTAGAACCTAAGATCTTTGGTACCTGATTTTGGTAATAACACAACTGGACTAGCCCATGAACGTATGGAGTGTTAGATTACTTCAAAGTCAAGCATCTTGTTGACCTCTTCCTTAGTGTGATTCCTCACATGATCTGACATCCTGTAGCCCCTGCTTTTCACAGCTACACTACCTCCAGTATCAATGTCATGCTGGCCCCAAGTGGTCAAGCCTGGTGTAAGTGAAAACAAAGGTGCAGACTGAATTAGAGATTTGCACTCCTCTTGTTGCTGCAGTGTCAAATTAGAAGAGAGTTTAACTCCTATAGAGCCATCCGAAGGATGTCCTTTTAGAATATCTGGGAGAGGTTCACTCTCCTCTTCTTGATTAGAAGCAAAGCTCCTATCTCTGGTCTGGAGACATACGCCTTTGGTCAGTTGGTGTGAAATACCCGAGTGGATTCCCTGGGGTTGCCCAAGTCCACCAAATAATAAACCTCTCCAAGCTTGGCTACAGTCTTGAAGGGTCCTGTCCACTTGTCCTGTAAAACTATTTGTCTTACTGGGAGCATTAAAATGACTTGCTGATCTGGAAAAAAAACTCTACCATGTTGGCATTCTGGTTGTACCCGTGTTTGACCAGAGCCTGACCAGTCTTTAAGTTCTCAGAAGCCGCTGTCATGATGTGTGCCATCCTCTGTCTAAAGCCTAGCACAGAGTCAATAATTTGTATTGGCTCTAAGGTTGGGGCACTCTCCAGACCTTCTTTAATCAGGGCCAAATTGCCTCTGACTGGATTACCGTAGAGGAGATCAAAGGGGCTAAAGCCCACTCCAGCTTGATGCACCTTGCTGTAGGTGAAAAGAAGGCATGGCAGTAGAAGTTCCCACTTTCTTATAAGGGGATCTTCTAAAGTACCAATCATTCTCATCATGGTTCTGTCAAACCTCTCTGTCAACCCATTGGTTTGGTCGGTAGGATGTTCACAATGTGTAGATGACCCCCCAGGTTTTCTCCATGGCCTGCGTGTAGTGGGACATAAAATGTGGCCGCCTGTCTGATACAACCACATTCGGAAAACCGCCTCTGGTAAAAATTCCAAGTAGGGCCTTAGCCACTGCCTGAGAAGTAACAGTTCTAGATACCTCGGGGTATCTAGTGGCATCTTCCACTACAACTAGTCTAAACTGGTTCCCTGAGGACGTTGCAGGGTATATGCGACCAACAATGTAAATCCCCACACTCTCAAAAAGATCTCCCACAACTGGGCAGGGCACTATGGTGCCGCCTTCTTGGATCCACTCTTGCCAGACAATTGGCAATTGTGGCAGATCCTGCAATATTTTACTACTTCTGCACACATCTTGGACTGCAGTAAAATGTTGGTAGTAGAAAAAGTGAGCAGATGACTAATTTTTCAAATATTATAATAAAAGCGACAAGAGTCAACCACCAGAACCTTGAAAGATATTGATGAATCAAAGATAATGCCTAGGCGGAGAGTCTGATTTGAAGGACTACGCTGTAATAAAGAAAAAGATATAAAAGGAGGGGAAGAATTTTGGATGAAGCAGGAAAGAAAAGAAAATCCTGTTTTGTTATTATTTAGACAGAGAAAGTGAGAAGACATCCATGACTTAATGGCAGGTAGATAGCAAAAGTTGATGAATGGAGTCAGTAAACAAGGGAAATGTTGCCAGAATCTGAGGGTTGTCTGCATGGACATGACCCTGTAAAGCAAGAAATTAAGGTGGCTAGAGAATCATTTAGAGGGTAAAAAGAAATGGCCCAAGAACAGAACCCAGGGAACACCATAGGGGAATGGAAGAAACAGGAAGATGAATCTTTCCAAGAAGCGTTAAAAGAATGATTGGAAAGGTATGATTTAAGCCAACCAGGAGCTGAACCTGAGAACCTCAAGAGGCAAAAAAAGTCATACACAGTGTAAAAAGAAGTGTCCCAAGAACAGAACTCTGGGGAACAATGTAAGGAGAAGGGAAGAAACATGAAGATTAATCTTTCAGAGAACTGGTAAAAGAACAATTGGAAATTTAATTGTTAACCCAACTGAGAACCGAACCTGAGAATCCCAAGGAGGAAAGAGTATAGATCAAGGTGGGGTGGTCAACTGTGTTGAAGGCTGTGCTCAAATCTGATACAATCACAATTGAGGATATCTTAATATGACAGGCATGAAGCATGGAATCAGAAACAGATAGGAGAGCAGCCCGAACAAAAGCTAGATTGTGGGAAAGGAAGAAGATTTTGTGTACAAGACCTGTGACTATCTATTTGCCCAAGATCACAAGACAAAGAGTGCTAAAATTAAGTATCACTCTCTATGACACTGCACAATGTTTTAAATGCAACACCAAATAGCATTTATTTCTTATATGACTTGTGTAATCTAATGAGTAATATTCTCTCATGCACTTCGACTATCGCTGTACCTGATTACATATCTTTTATAGAGATTTTATTAATCAAAAACTGCATTACATTGATTTTTACCCTAACCGATACCATGCCAACCTTGTGTCATGCATTTTCATAACTATGTCATTAAACGCAATTCCTCATTTGTTGAAAAATGTGTGTTTGTATGTAAGTGATTTGTATACCTTAAAGTTTCAATCATGCAGTGTTATTGATTTTTCATGCTAAAGTTGAAGTACTACCGTTTGTGAGTTGGAGGGTGATAGGTTATGAGTGAAGAGTTACAGCTGGCCTTTGGACCGTATGTCCCATCCCACTTATGCCTACAAAATGTGTTTTTCCAATATACCTTGCCTGTGAGTGAACATGTTCTATAATACGATGCAGAGATTATTTCTTTATAATTTGTATTACCTTTCATAGCTTGAAGTTAAAACACCTCCACGTAATGTAGTGTTACAAGAATAACACACTGATTAATCCAATGTCACATATTGTTAAATGAGCTCAAAGTACACAAGAAAGACAAACTTTGAATGGAAATGTTAACACTATATTGCAATATTGTCAGCCTCCTTCTCTTCTTCTTGGTTCTTCTCTATAATCTCAATCCCTGACTATGTCTATGATGTATCACACTTTAGCCAGATATTGCTCCCAACTACCTTCAACCTTCTTCACTCTGCCATCACCACTACTCCCACTACCACCTTGCGCTCTCTCACCATTCTCCTACCATATAATTACTCTATCACTTACAATGAGAGAGTAAGAGTCATGACACTGGCAAAAGTGAAAGGGGCCCCTCCTAATCTGCGGTAGGTGGTCTAACAGGGCGAATGCCAGAGCCAGTCTTACCCCAGATGTGGAGTTAGGGAGTTGAGGGCCCCCAACCTCTGCCTTCCTGGAGGTTGCATTCAATGAGACTGTTAGTACCTCTGCCATTTGTCTATCTTTGTCCCCCTCATTTTCAGAGCTGCAACCCCTAGAATGCACCAAGGGGGCATGGAGAAAACTCAGACTGAAGTGGAAATGGACTCGAGAGCAGAAATGGAATGGACTGGGTATTTTCCTGCCCAAGAGAAAGAAGACACACAACACCTGGCAAGCTAACTCCAGACAAATGCCAGAGGCACGGTGGAGTAACAGAAAATTAACTGAGAGTAAGAATGGACTGCATGGGAGAAGTGGAATCACAGAAATTCCCCCCAAACACAGAGGAAAGAAAACTCAACCGCACAGGAGGAAAACCACCAGAAAAACAACCAGCCTGATACATGGGTGCCAGCCCACAAATGCGAATTGGAAAGGGGCCACAGCTAAAAGACTTCTCCTTCTCAATGGCTTCCAGGGAAAGTACCAACCCCCAAAGGATTGTTTAGCCCAATATTGGGAGACCAGTGGGAGCCATTTGAAATGGGATAAGGAGAGCTTTCAATCAGGGATGTAATTTGGGGGCCACCACGGTTCACAAATGCGACACCTGGCAACTCCTGTGTGACTCCTGGCACTGCCCCTGCGACCCCTGGTTAGAGGCAGAGAAAGCAAAAGTAGTGAGAACTTCAACAGCTACACCCTCTGTCCCGTCAGCACATGTTCTGTGGGTTAAACGTAAACTTAAAAAATAAATAATTTCTTTTTGAAGTCACTCTGACTCCAGAAAGAAATGATTTCTGTTCCGGATTCCCGGAATGATAATAATTTGTTTTTGAAGTCCCCTCCCCCAGGAAATAGGGATATAGAAGCCTCTGTCTTCCCTTCGCTGCACATGTGTGCTTAGAGCATTGGAGTCAGAGGTCTTCCTGCTGAGGAGTGCATAATGTATGGGGGCTATGTGTGTGTGGAGTGAATGGTAAATGGGTGCACATGTAAATGTGCAATTGAATGGTGTGTGAAAGGGTGTGCTTGTGTTCAATGCCTTGATTGCTTGCCAGCAATCTGCATTGCTCCTAGTTCTACACTTCCACATCCCAGTACTTGACTATGAAGCAACTTGCCTCATACCTAAAGTATTGGAATGAGGAAGAAGGATGTAGAGGGAATGCTGGGCAGAGGAGCTGATTTTGGGGGAGGAGAGAGGGAGGGAGAGGGGACATGTGGAAAGGGTGGGCAGGAGGGGAGTGAATTAAAACATAATGGACATCCATGGTAAAGCAGGCATGATATGTGCTATTAGTGGCTAGACTGGCATTTTGGTACAGCCAGTTTAGTCCTGTTTTACTGTGGCATGATATTTTTACTAGGCATTCATAATGAAGCAAGCATCATACGTTTTATTACGTGGCTAGACTAGCATTTTGGTGCAGCTAACCTAGCCATGTTTCACTCTGACTTGACATTTTGTACTGGGCATCTCTTATAAAGCAATCATGATAAGTGTAATTTCGTGGCTAGACTGTCATTTCGGTGCAGCCAGTTTAGCCTTTCCTTACTGCGGCATTCTATATTTTTCTGGGGATCTATAATAAGGTTAGCATCATAAATGTTATTACGTGGATAGATTGGTGTTTGGTACAGCCAGTCTAGGTATAACCTACTTTTGCATGGCATGTTTCACTGTGCATCATCAAGACTACAGCAAACATGATGAGTGTTATTATGTGTCAGGCCTACATTGTGCAGTCAGTTTTGACATGTTTTCTTTCTTTTTGTTATCGCTTTTTATTATTATTCAATATTCCATAACATTACAACAATTGAACTGCCACCATGAAAGCTTTATTGTTCCCCTGTCCCACCACCCTATAGCCTACAACAAGCAGTGCAAAAATATAGATACATATATTATAATCTTGTCTACAGAACACTGGGCAGATGATGTGTTCATTTTGCATGACTGTGATAATAGGGGGACTGTTGCCAGAACTGCTGCAAGCATGATTGCAGTCCGTGGGAGACCCTACCATATTCACCAATGGAGCTCCAATTGAATCCAACAGTTAATTCGATATTTCTGTTCATCCCCAAAACTAAATAGAAAATTATGGCACCTGGCGGAGTCCTGATTTACCCAGGTGGGAACATGTATACATATGAAAAATAATCAGGATGGAAGATCCTACAAGTGGTTGTGTGGTTCTGAGTGTTTATATTTATTTCAAAACAACACCTAACATTTTTAGTGACTCAATAATTACTTTACAGTACTTTCGATAAACGCGAAAGTTTGAGATAACGGATAAGAGTGATTGTAAACAGTGGTAACACAGCTAAGTGTCAACCTCAGAGATATTGAGGTTAAAACTCCACATAGAGGCACATTCACAAAATGAGGTAGGAAGGACCTACAGTTGGAAGAGGGTGCAACCAGGACTGAAAGTGGTCCCAGTCGTAGTTCACACAAGGTGTACACAACAGTTTTTACAAAACATACATGAGAGGGGGATGGTACAGTTGTGTCACGGGGGATCCACACGGGTGTGTTTCGGCCAAGTAGGGCTTGATTGGAGCCTGTCTATATGCTGGCCTTCATCAGGATGGACACCAGTTACGGTGTGGTCCGTAGTATCTGTGGGTTAGAGAAGGCTGTGAGGATCTAGGAAGGTAGTTGACTGATCCAAGAAAATACTTAATATTGGCTGAGTGGTGCCGTGATGATACATCATGTGGTGTATCAGTGTACAGCTTAACCTCTGCTGCAATAGCAGTGCCATGCTGTAGACAATCCTCAATTAGTTGCTGGATTGTGGGTGCGAAATGCACTTAGAGTGGGCCGTAGATTCCTGAAGCGCGACGTCTCTCAGGGTCCCGCGAGCCAGAAAGGGCCAGTGTGGGTCCCAAATCTGAGAGAAAACAAGGGTGGGCCATGAAGAGTGAGGCGGTCCAATTTGATTTAGCGGTCTATTTGTGATGGATTGTGTGTTGGAAAACGAATACCATCTGGGGTCTGTTACCCCAATGCTCCATGGTGGTTATCCGTGGAGGCTCGTGAGGTGAGCTGACCCTATGGTGGGGTAAATGTAGAACTGGATTTTGTGGTACGGCATTGTGGGATTGGAAGCAGCATCTTCTAAAGATTAGACCGTGGTGGTGTCCATAGCGGCAGGTGGAGTGAGCTGACCCCTAAGGGTGGTGTTAATCCAGGTATGGTCAGGCACTATGTTAGATACACTAGAAGCGGAATGCTTCAGCTATGAAGAGTCGTGCGGAGTCCATTGTTTAAAATGGTGTGAGTGGTGGTGCACAGAAGTAGCAGTGATGTCAATGTTCTGTGGACTGAACATGGTGGTCGTGTGGTTAGCGACTCCGGGATGCAGTGCTAAAGTGCATCGATCCGTGGGGGCGGCATCTTTGAAGACGGGCACGTAGGTAAAAAAACTTACCAGATGCGTGTGAGATCTAGTGGTTTGTAGTGGGCTGGTCCCCGGTGGTGCCTAGGAGTCTTGTGCGGGTGGCAAGTGGGCATAGTGGGATGGCAGGTGAGCTCATACAAGTGAAAGTGCCTAGCATGACTGATTCTCTGATATAAGGATGTATGCGATTATAAAGGTGCGTGGCACTCGCTAAAAAGGAGAATTAATAAAAGTACGGCAGTCCTTGATGTGAAAACTTAACGATTATAAAGGTGCGTTCGGTGCTGGCGTTCAAGCGGGGTCCTCAGCTTACAATGGTTGCTGTAGGAGGTGGACCTACTTCCGGGTGTTTAAACATTGACAAAGGATGCCTGGCAACCAATGGGGGTGCGCGGTTGGCAGGGGAGGCGAATGCTTCAGCCAATCACCTCATGCTGGATATGTTGTCCTATCATACGTGAGCTAGTGAAGTGAAGCCACCTTAAGTATTTGGACTACTCACAGTCCAGAGCATCATGGGATGGGTAGTGCCATACTCATGGACCACCTACTCAGAGCCATTTCAAACGAAGGGACAAGTAAATATGCATACACATGGTACGAATGGTGCACTGCTGCAGCGCTTGGCCAGGTGCACTGAGGGGATGTTTTTATGGTACAAAACATGTGTCAAATGGTGTCAGAATGGCGTCTGGCAACACGCAAACAGTGTGGAGCCTGTGCTTATTGAAAAATGGAACAGGTTGTCAATTTGTGTGGCAAAAAACCGCACAGGGTGCATGCAGTGATAGACACATGTGGCACTGGACAGTTCTAGTTGCATATTCATACAGAGGCAAAAATGTTAATAACGGCACAGTTGAAGCCACATAGTAATAAAACAACACTAGAGCATAAGTGGTTCATCTTATCAGCCCCTGGAGAGTCCAGTCCCTGCAGCGGGTGTCTATGATAATTAACATAGGTGGTCTATGCCCGAAAACATTATATTTGCATGGTTTTAACAGGGCATAATATTCATAATGGCACAGTTCTAGCCACAGGCTTATAAAGCCAGGGTGTATTAGGTATTCTTGGTGTATCTGATGAACCCAAAGTGCATAATGCCAAGGTACTTAATGTCACAACAGAGCGGTCCATCCCACGGGTGTTGGTCACACTGATGGAGATGGAAAGCCAGTGCTGGTTACTGGAGACATTGTGAAAAAGTCATGGGGACATCCCTCATCACAAGAGGATAGCAGTATTAAGGGTAACTCCAGTCGCTGGGAGGTACCTCTCAAAAACGTTTCCATTCAACGGTTATATTTAAGCCATTGCGAACTGAATCGAGTTTGTGCACCCACTTTTGTTCTAGTTTAGTGAGGGCCAAATTGATGTCTCCTCCGCATCGTTGTGGCTGCAATTGTTGTAGCACAGTCCAGGAAAATTGTTTGTGAGTATGTCCTTTCTTATCGAAGTGTTCAACTAAAGGTTTGTCTTGTACTCGGTTCTTGATATAGGACCTATGTTCATTGATCCTCTCTTTCACAGGTCTGATGGTCTTGCCGATGTAAACCATATCACACGGGCACTTGATGGCGTAGACAACATATCTGCTCTCGCAGTTGGTGTGGTTTTTCATCTTCCAAATGAAATCCTTGTGAGTGAAGGTTTTGCTGTTAGTGGTGTAGCGACATGCAACACACCGTCCGCAGCTGAAATGTCCTACTACTGGAGGAAGGTTCCACAGGGTTGCTGGTGTCTTTGTGGGTCCCAGGAATGTATGGACCAGGGTGTCTCTCAAGTTCTTATTTTTTCTGAAGGCGAACAACGTTTTTTTTGCTAGGCTGCCCTCGTTTTTAATCAAGTGCCAGTGTTTGTTGATCATGCTCTTGATGAGGTTGCTCACTGGATTGAACGTAGTGACGCAGACAGTTCTGTCGAAGGGATCCTTTTCCTTGGTGGTGAGACAGATGGAGTGGTCGGTATTCGCCGCTCTTTTTTTGGCCTTCCTGATGGATTTCTTAGGATAGCCTCTCTGATCTAGGCGTGTTTGAAGTTGTTTGGCATGTAGATCGAATTTTTCCTTGTCGATGAAATTTCTGCGAATGCGGAGGAATTGGCCGTAGGGGAGATTGTATTTCAGCCCTTGTGGATGGTAGCTTGAGTAGTGCAGCAAACTGTTTCTATCGGTAGGTTTCTTAAATAGTTCCGTTTTTAACAGTGCTCCAGATCGGTAAATGTGCAAATCAAGGAAATTGATGGCTTGGTAATCCCAATATATGGTGAACTTGATGTGGGTATTCTGTATGTTGAGCCAGAGATGAAACTCCAGTAGTGATTCTTTGCTGCCTTCCCAGATCAAAAGGACGTCGTCGATGTAACGACGCCAGATCTTGATGTGCGATCTGTAGGGGTTTTTGTTGTGGTAAATGTTGTCGTCCTCATACTGGGCAATGTAGAGGTTGGCCACGTCTGGTGCGAAAGTTGCACCCATACTGACACCCTTAATCTGCTGATACAACTGTTGTCCAAACAGGAAAAAGTTTTCTCCCATGGCTATGCGAATGCACTCCAGGAGGAAGTTAGCAGGTGTGGTGGTTGTGTCTGCCCTTTTCTTGAGGCAGGTGGCAAGTGCTTGCAGTCCTTCCAGTTGCGGGATGGAGGTGTACAAAGCCTCAACATCCATGGTGATGAGGATCGAGTCGGTGGTCAGATGTATGGTGTCTAGTGGTTTCTGTGCTATCCTTGATGTAGGATGCCATTTTTCCGATGAAGGGTTTCATAAAAAAGTCTGTGTATAATGAGAGCGGTTCAAGGAGGGAGTCACATGCAGAGACAATCGGTCTGTCTGGTGGTTTGGTGGCATGTTTATGTATCTTGGGCAGAATATGGAATGCCGGGATCCTGGGGTGTGTTTTGTTAAAAAAAGCCTGTTTGTCCTGGCATATCCATCCTTCTTCTTCGGCATGTTTGGTAAGGTTGTTGATCTCTTCTTCTATTTGCTGTGTGGGGTCCCTGTTAAGTTTCTTGTATGATGTGGTGTCGTCCAAGAGGCGCTGCACTCTTGTTTGTAGTCTTCGGTGTTCATGACCACGATTCCTCCGCCCTTGTCGGCTGGTTTGATGGTTATGGTTTTGTCTTGATTGAGATCCCTAAGGGACTGTCTCTCTTCCTTGTTCAAGTTGTCTTGATAAAAGTTTTTTTGTGTCAAGCCATTGGTGATAGTCTTCATGACTGTTTTTTCAAAGGTGTCAAACTCGCCCGGGATGGTTTGTGGGGGAGGAGTGAAGGTAGACGTGGGTTTGAAGCCTGTCATGTTGTCAGCGGTGTCTCTGGTTCTTGGACGGTGATGTTCTCAGAGTCTTGTTTCTCTGGTAAATATACCTCAAAAAAATATTTGAGTCTCAAGGTGCAGAAGAATGTTCTCAGTTCAGCCTCTGTCTTGAAGGGATCAGCCTTGGTGGCTGGGACGAATGATAACCCTCTTTCAAGGAGGGTATGTTCAGCTTTAGCTAAGACTCTGGAGGATAAATTAAAAATAGGAATGGATGCTAGGGCTGATTCGAGTACCATTGGCGTGTCCTCATGTATTGGCCCGTTTGTTGTGGGCGTCTCTTCGGTCGGCCCCGTTGGCCCCCTCTCTGAAAAAACGGGTGTTGTGGTGGTGGTCCGGTGTTCCTGCCGCGGCCTGGCGAACTAGATGCGCTGCCGCTCGAGGAGCCCAAGCTGCCAGAGAAATTAATGACACGGTTGCGTCTGTTGTAGTTGGTTTGTTGTTGCTGTTGTAGATCGCTGTTATATGTCTCCTTCAGGTAAGGATATGTTTTCTCCTCAGCCTAGTTTGTGAGATCCTTCCTGAATTTCTGTACCTTACATTCTACAGTGAGTTGGTTGAATTTAGTCACCTCCTCCTCCAGTTTTTCTAGTTTCTTCTTGGCGTCGTTGATGGTTTTGTCCTCAATGAATTTCTTCTCCAATGTGGCCAGATCTTCTCCTTGTTTCTTACACTCTTCCTGAGCGTTGTCTATAATAAGAATAATCCTATTGCCGACACCGCTACAATTTGTCTTGAACTTGGAGAAATCAGTGAACACCCGGGGGATGTTTTTTACTTGTAACCCTTCTGGAATAATCCCGGCCTTGCGGTATTCAAGCATGAAAGTTCCATGCATTTCTGTACGTATGAGTTTTTTCCTCTTCTGGAGAATAGTGTCCAGTTCATCTTTGTTCGCGCCTTGCACGATTGGTCCGCCTTCTGATCCTAAGGCAGATCTAGTGCGCATCAGTTTTTGAAAATATTCATTCGTAGAGGACACAATGTTTACCTTATCCATGTTAGTTAGTACTGGAGTAGAAAAGTTCTAGTATATAATCCTGCAATTTTGATAGCCCTACAACCATGGGTTGTGCTAAGTCAAATAGAAAATGAGGGCACCTGGCGGAATCCTGATTTACCCAGGTGGGAACATGTATACATATGAAAAATAATCAGGATGGAAGATCCTACAAGCAGTTGTGTGGTTCTGAATGTTTATATTTATTTCAAAACAACACTGAACATTTTTAGTGGCTCAGTAATTACTTTACAGTACTTTCGATAAGCACGAAAGTTTGAGATAACGGACAAGAGTGATTGTAAGCAGTGGTAACACAGGTAAGTGTCAACCTCAGAGATATTGAGATCAAAACTCCACATAGAGGCACATTCACAAAATGAGGTAGGAAGGACCTACAGTTGGTAGAGGGTGCACCCGGGACTGAAAGTGGTCCCAGGCGTGGTTCACACAAGGTGTACACAACAGTTTTTACAAAACATACATGAGAGGGGGATGGTACAGTTGTGTCACAGGGGATCGACACGGGTGTGTTTCGGCCAAGTACGGCTTGATTGGAGCCTGTCTATATGCTGGCCTTCATCAGGATGGACACCAGTTGCGGTATGGTCCGTAGTATCTGTGGGTTAGAGAAGGCTGTGAGGATCTAGGAAGGTAGTTGACTGATTCAAGAAAATACTTAATATTGGCTGAGTGGTGCTGTGATGATACATCACTTGGTGTATCAGTGTACTGCTTACCTGCTGCTGCAATAGCAGTGGGATGCTGTAGACAATCCTCAATTAGTTGCTGGATTGTGGGTGCGAAATGCACTTAGAGTGGGCCGACGCCTCTCAGGGTCCTGCGATCCAGAAAGGGCCAGTGTGGGTCCCAAATCTGAGAGAATACAAGGGTGGACCATGAAGAGTGAGGCGGTCCAATTTGATTTAGGCGGTCTATTTGTGATGGATTATGTGGTGGAAAAAGAATACCATCTGGGGTCTGTTACCCCAATGCTCCATGGTGGTTATCCGTGGAGGCCCATGAGGTGAGCTGACCCTATGGTGGGGTAGATGTAGAACTGGATTTTGTGGTATGGCTTTGTGGGATTGGAAGTAGCATCTTCTACAGTTTAGACCGTGGTGGTGTCCATAGCGGCAGGTGGAGTGAGATGACCCCTAAGGGTTGTGTTAATCCAGGTATGGTCAGGCGCTATGTTAAATACACTAGAAGCGGAATGCTTCAGCTATGTAGAGACGTGCGGAGTCCATTGTTGAAAATGGTGTGAGTGACTATCCAAATCTATCCAGAAGAGGTGGGAGCCTCGTTTCTGAGGATATAGGATCGGAATGGGTCCCAATAGTCAATCGGCCTTCTTCTGACAGGGAGAGACGCCACATATACTGATTCCCGAGTCTTACAAAGTTTCAGCATGTGAATCCATTCTCTCATCACAGCAGGTTTTGGTCTCGCTATTTAGCTATTAACGCTCTGGCGGCCACGGAGGCCACAGCCAAGAGATTCCTATCAATTTTTTGGAGATTTTAGAGAATGCTAGTACCCATGCTATTGGAAATTCCCGTGGGCAACCACGGATGATTTTACCCATAGTTTCGTACACCCCCTCCAGAAAATATGTATATGCACACAATTCCATGCAATTCCATTACCATATGCATATAATTCGTTGGGTCTAGGTCCCACTGTCGACAAGAGGCAGGTTTTTCAAGATAATATTTATGTAGCTGTGTGGGGAAAAGATATCCCTAATGTAGATACTTAAATTGTATTAGGCGGATCCTGGAGTTTAGAGATATCTTCGGGGTCATTGTGCAGATCGCCTGTCATTGGGATTCCATCAACGGATTGTGTAACGCCTTTTCCCATCTGGCCTTAAACCTCCCTTGGTGTACCGAGTGGAGAGATTTAATGAGTTTATACAGTGCTGATAGTACACCAGTGAGCTTGGAGGGGTCCCACAGTCCCTGAAGTGTCTCCTGCAACCTATAGCATAGAAGCATGGAGATTGCATTCCAGGGGCCTCGACTCGACTCTTCAGGTGTCCCATTGTTTAAATTTGCCACCCTGAACTACATCTCTGAGAGAATGGACACCCTGTCTTTCGAACTGGGTTCTGAAGATTCCCTCTGAGATAAGAGGAACACCGTGAACCAGATACATGGCAAAGTCGGCATGGTAGTTGCCCTTCGTTCCTATTCCAAAAAGAACCCGGTCCCAGGCCCAATGGGACACAGCGATGGGATGTATTTTGCCTTTGGGATTCGTCTGGGAGAACCCCATAGCGTACCCTTCTGATCATGAGTATAAGCCACCACTCTATCAAGTTTGGTGTGCGGGAGGTCTGTAGTGGGATGCCACCACCACATGGCATATTGGATCTGCCTGGTCTGGGTAATCCAGGCCTCCAGCAGCATATGGCTATGCCAGAGTATCCAGCACAATGTGTGCTTGTTTCCCTGCCAACACCAACCTAGTTAACAATGATCGAGCACATTTCCAGAACCATGAAGGGGGGATCAATGGAATATGGATGAAAATATACAGCTTCTTAGGAACAACCACCATTTTAGCCAGGGTGAGGGGCGCCTCCTGAGACAGCGGGAGCCGTATCCAAATAATGACCCTCTGTTCCAGCTGCTCTAGGGACACCATTAAATTTACCTCAAGAAACTTGGCGGGGGAAGTAGATACCACTGGGGGAAGTAGATACCACTATAGCAGGATACCTCATACTCTCTCGACACCACTGGAATTCAGGGGCAATATCTGCTGGCAGTTCCGTTAGTGTTTCTGGCAGTTTTTTGGACTTGGACCAATTGATGTGTAAACCCGAGAACCCACAAACACAGATATTTCCTTTGACATACCGCAGCATATCATCTGAATAGAGCAAAATGATCGAAATAGGTGAGCATATTTTTGCCGCCAATGTGTCAGTGGCATTCCCTTAATGCGCATGTCAAGGGTTCAACCGCAAGAGCAAAAATAATAGGAGAAAGGGGACAGCCCTGTCTCGTAACCTGGGGGGAAAAATACTATCGGAGTGCAAAAGAATTGTAAGGATTATGGCCTGAGGAGCCGCGCACAACAACTCGACCCACTGAATGTAATGGAGACCCAGTCCCACTATTTACAAGATTTCAAATAGAAAAGGCCTTCTCAGCGCTGCAGGTTATTTTGCATGGATCTACCCGGCATGAAGCCTGCTTGGTCTAGGAGAACAAGAGTGCTCATATGGGGGAGGAGTCTATCGGCCAGCAGTTTGGCTTGAATCTTATTTTCCGTGTTGATGAGTGACAGGGGTCTATATGATGCACAATTGCTTGGGTCTTTATCAGGTTCAAGGAGAAGCATGACCACTGCTGTCCTGTTGGTGGCCCACATATAAAGAGAATTCATACATGCAACCTAGATGTGCAACCAGAATATCTGAATATTCTTTATAGAATTCTACAGAGATTCCATCCTGGCCAGGAACCTTGCCGTTCGGGAGATGACAAATAACCCTGTGGATTTCTTCGGTGGAAGGGGTGAGTTAATGAAATCTGCCTTAGCGGGATCCAGCCATCCCAGAGTCACGCGGTCTAGGTATGCTCTGATTTCCCCAGGAGAGACCGAGAGTTGAGATGTATACAGTATGCTGTAGTAATTACAAAAGATTTTATTTATCTCGTTATCTCGTTGGAATCACGTGTCGGGAGCCCGTTGGGTCGGTAACCTCCAATATCACACCCTGACCCTTATACTTGTGAATTGCGCAGGTGAGGGTACAGCTAGTTGCTAGAACAGGGTCTCCCAAATACCTTTCCTCCCTGTCCGCGGTTTCTGAATGTGCTACCCGCCTTTCCACGAGCCGCTTCTCAACCTCTGGGTCCACTTCCTGTGTCTGTTTATGTTCCAAATCTTGTATATCGCCTTCCAGGCAGACGTAAGGTCGACCTCAAGGATTTAAGGACACCTCCGTCCTTGGAAATACAACAACCCCTTATGAATACCTTAAAGGCCTCACAGACAGTTCTAGAATCTGTACTGAGTCTGTGTTGATCAGAAAATACTCCAGGGTATCCTCTAGGATTACCTCTCGAAATACAGCATCCCCAAGGGCCCATGGACAAAACCGCCAGTGAGGGGGGCTGCATTCAATTGGGGACAGAGACCGTAACCAATATCGGGGAATGATCAGAGAGTATTCTAGGTAGCGTTTTAGAAATGGGCTTCTAGAGCCCTTTTGGTAACATGCATGCAATCGATGGGATGCAGAATAACTCTGACACCAAATAGTCGAACCAACTCAGGAAGATGGCAAAGCAGTCTGTTTTACTAACAATTATCCAAAACAGGGAGCTTACAACGGACATCAACGGCTGTTTGCTCGAGCTCTCATTGTATTTCATGTAAAAACAGCCTTTTATACAAAAATACTTCAGACGTGATGTCATACTTCACGGCAAATAAGAAATATCTACGCAGAGTTTTGATAGGCTCAATTGGAACATCTTAGTATACTTTCTATAAGGGGTTGGTTTGTGATTGGGTCTCTACTGTCAGGTGGACATCTTTTGTCCACCTCTAGTGCAAGTCATCTTCAACTTTATTAAGTACACAGTATATCTTTGACTCTGAAACTTTAAGGCCATTCGTTATATGCCCCTCTACAATTGGTTGGCATGCCCGCGTGCCATTTTGGAACATTCAGCTCACTAGCAGCATGTAAGCTCATACCTCAGGTGCCAGGAGGTGGACTTGACTGTACCTCCCACCCAATTAGGCCAATGTCTATCATTACCCACGCCTTCTGCCATGAAGATTGTCTTTGAACTTGGCCTTGCAGGGTATTCTAGTCTCTGGGAATGAAAGGGAGTGCAGGCATGCACTATCATCATTCTAGAACTCCTCACATAACTCTATTTCTATCCTTGGCTCACGTGACAGGAGACCACGATTTGGACTATTTTGCTGCATTTAACTGTCTTAAATCAATAAAATTTGGCACACATGGTGTTCTCTTTGCACCTTATCAAGGGATCATTCAGCGTCTCACGTTCACCACCTCCAAGAATAGATAACCAGTCTTGGCTGCTTCAGCCTTGACCAAAGGCCAGGCATCTTCGCTATTCATTTTCACGATCCCAGCTAATTCTTACTGCGACACAGCTCTCGACCTTCTCTTCATGGTTCTGGGCATACTAAATGTGTGACACCGATGTCCAGCTTCTATCCAAAGGCGGCTCCACCTGCAGTCTATTCAGTACATGTAGCCAGATTCTATAATCACTTAGTCTACATGTGTTGCTGCATCTGTACTGTTATTAAATGGCTTGTGTGTTCTGCAGTGCTCTTCACATGTGCACTCTTTTCTTTGTATATGAAAGTTTGCTAGATTCTTTATTTAGTCCTCTGTTTCTATAAGGGTCAAATATCTTCTTTAGCCAGTCTTCTCTCTGCGTCATACTTCGCTTCTTGTGATGTCACCAGCTCCTTTTCTTACTCTTTTTATATTCCTTTGGGGATTTCCTCCATTAGATTGTCATCTCTTCGAGAGTACATCTGATAGGGTTTTCTTAATGGATACCTTTTCTCAAAGATTCTCTGCGGAATGGTCACAACTGCTGGTGTCAAGCATGGCACAATCTCATGCCTCCAACATACAGGTGGGAGGGGGCGGGACTTCCTGCAGAGGAATTTGGCTGCTCCTCTACAGAAAGGTGTGCCACGTCAGCCAAGGGTATGGTCAGCATAACATAGTCTAACCTGGAGTCACTGCCATGTGCTCCAGAGTAGAATGAGTATTCCCTGTCATTGGGATGCATGTATCTCTATATGTCCACCATATCGGCCCAGGCTATGGCCGCTCTAGGAGGTGTTGTTTGTGTTGTTGAGGATCGGTACAAATCCAGGGATAATGCCAGGCTAAAGTCCCCCATCCACACTACTTCATAAGAAAAGAATGTATAAAGCATAACGGCACATTTCTGAAAAAACCCAGGCAAATTGACATTTGGAGCACATATGTTAATAATCAGTATTTTTGACCCTAAACATTCACATGCAAGCAAGATGTAACAACCCTTCAGATCACTTTTGGGTGTTTTGTTTCTGCTAGTCAAAAATCGAATTTAGGTGTTTTGTGTCTGCTGGTCAAAAATCGAAATTTAGGTGTTCTTGTGTATCTTAGCCAAAAATAGAATTTAGGTGTGTTGTGTATGCAAGCCAAAAATCACATTAGGTCTGTTTTCACCTTGCACTGTTTTGTTGGCTGCTAATCAAAAACTCAACTTACTCGCTTGTTCTCTCTATTGTTTCTGTTTTGCTCAGTTGCACCGCCCCCATTAACACTCATTGTCTTTCCTGGTCCTTATGTGTACTTCCTGTGCATTTGCACACTCCTGTCAACTCCCTCCCCTGTGCCTCAGCTGTTCAGCCTGGTTAAGTGCACCACACTCTGTGCCTCCTCACAATGGCACTTTCTATCTCTCCTATCTCCGCTAAATGCTTCTATATCTCCGATCCTTCACTGTTCACTAAGTTTGGCAGGAAGAAACTTAAGAAAGACACCATTGGCTCCAGCCCAGGCCTTCCTATCACTGACATCTACATCTGTGCATCTGTCAGAGAGATTCTCACCGACATCCTCTTTGTCATTCCTTCTCCCGACCTATGGACTCTACATATGGTCGCTCTGCTCTCTCCTTACTCTTCCTCACACATCAATGGTGTCAACTTCTGGGAGGACCATCTTGCCTTCTTCTCGACCTCCACGGTCATCATAAATGTCTATCAAAATGGTACTGTCCTGGTGCAGGTTCCTCAACCCAACCTCCTTCTTTTTGATAGAGTGCTCCTTCCCCTTATCAACTTTCCATCTTCCTACTCACTGGCTCCCTTGTCATATGCACCTATGACCTCCCTGGCTCCATTGCCTGCTAGGTCCGTCTTGGCTACCATGCGTCTGCCAGGTTACACTGCATCTCTTACTATGGCTCCTTTGCCATCTTCTGCTATCCTGGCTCCCTTGCTACACTCTCTGCACGGACAACCTTGTCAGCCTTTCCCACTCTGGTGCACTTGCAACCCACTGTTGAAGCACCTGGGGCTCCCTTTCCCCCTGCAGCCCCTCCTTCACTGGTTCGGTTGCCATCTACCACAGTCCCCTGCACCCCCCCCCCACGTAAGTCTTTCAAAAATAGCAATCTGCTCCACGTTGCCACACTCAACTCTCACTCCACAGTCAAACACTCCTCTGACAACTGCCACCTCCTTCAGCACCTGGACCGTGATGTTCTTGCTCTCACAGAGACATGGTTTAAGGACAGCTCTGTCACAAATTTTGAGACACTTCTCCCTGAAGGGTACAAGATTCTCTCTGAGCCCAACAGCCCAACAGCCCAGGAGGAGGAGTTGCCCTGATCTTTCCGGAGTGGATCCCTGTTTCGATCATTCCCACTCAGGCCTATTCTCCATTCGAATGCCTGGTCTGCAGGCTCTCTCTCTCTCTCCTTTACTTTAATTGATTTGTTATGTGCAAAACCATGAACCCATAAGCATTAGGGCACAGACAGATCAACAGACAAGAAATAACAGAAAACAGAGCAGAATGCTCTCACAGTGAGTGAATTAATAGGAGGACAGAAGGAGAAATTACTATGAGCGGCCAAAGGTGCAAAACTAGGAAGAAGTTCAAGAAAAAAGCAGTGTCTTCAACTCTTTCTTTAAATTTACTAAGGAGGTCTAACATCGAAGTGCTGGTGGAAGCAGGTTCCATGACCTAGGAGCAACAGAAAAGAAGGCCCCCATCCTGCACTTTCTTTGTTCTGCATCTTGGCAAAAACAAAAGGTTCTGAGTACTGGACCTGAGGTTCCTGCAGTTCACCTTCTCGGTTATAAGTTCTTGAGGGTAAGTGGGTATGGTCCCCCATCTGCATTTAAATGTAATGACCAGTAGTCTGAATTTAGCACAAACCTCAACTGGTAGCCAGTGTAGAGAGCGTCTGGCCTCAGAGACGTGATTGTGGTGGGACAAGCCCACGATGACTCTCACCGATCCATTTTGTACCACTTGTAATCTGTTTAGTTCTGCTTTACAAACCCCAGCCAGATGGCTACTGCAGTAATCGATCTTAATCCCGATTATAGCTCTCGTGATCGCTTCTGTATTAGCCTGTGATATGTACGGTCTGAGGTGCAGCAAAAGTTTGACATAGTATACCACTGTTGCAACAATAGTACCTACGTAAAATGTTATATTTAGTGACTGATCCAGTACTACGCCTAGGATTTTTACTTTTGATTGCAGTGCAATGGTCACCTCCCCTAGTAGGAAACTATTGTAGGCCGAATCCATTTTAGCCAGTGCCGCTGACGATCGGTTTTCCCTGTGTTTAAGGCTAGGTTATTGTTAATCATCCAAACCTCCACCAGGGAGAAGACTCTATTGAGTTCTAATTTGTCTTGGGTGTGGATGCCAGTTAGTGGGATGACACACTGGGTGTCATCAGCATAGTTAAAGAATAAGACCCCTTCCTCTTCCAGATGTGAGAAGGAGGGGGCCATGAAGATGTTATAAATACAGGGGGAGGTACATGCTCCTTGCGGCACCCCATACAAAACCGGGATAGGAGAGGCCTCTGTCTCCTCAATGCATACCCTGCTTAGTCTATTTGCAAGGAAGGAGCTGATCCAGAGCCAAGCCGAGAAAGAAAATGTTGCCACTTCATCAATTCTAGCTACCTGGATAGAATGGGCAACCAAGCCAAAGGCAGCTGAATGGTCGAGGTAAATTAAGCGGGAAATGAGACCCGCTGACTGGTCTAGGGAAATTAAGAGGGATGTGAGACCATTACCAATGCGCCCCCACAACATAGACTTCAATTCCAATAAAGATGTCTTGGTTCCGAAACCTAGTCTGAACCCGGACTGATGAGGATTCAAGATGGGAAACTGGTTGTGTCTCCTCTCTTACTCTGGCCACCTTCTATTAGTCGCCGGGCCAGTCCACCCTCTTGCTCTCAGAATGGGCATACATGGCATCTTCTCTCCTTTCCTCCCCCTCCTGACTCCTCCTGCTGGGGGATCTATTTTTTTAATTCTTTATACAATAAGAAAAATACAACAAACTGAACAATATTAATCCACATAAACAAGTCATAACTAATGAAAAACCAAGAAATTCCACATATGCCAATGTAAAGATTAACTGACCCCAACTCAACCAACCCCCTCTGCCCAACAATGGAACTAATACATATCAAAAAACTTCCCCCAAATTGTATCAAAAATCTTCAATTTCCTCTGTCTTCTGTAGATTACATTTTCCATGCCAGCAAGTCTATACATTTCCTCAATCCAATCTGCTGATTTTGGCGCAACTTGAGATTTCCAACCACGCAGAAACATTTTCTTCCAGATCGAGGCCCCTCTAAGAAACCATTTATTTTGTGACAGAGACAATTCATCCAATAAATCATCACAACTAAATATCATAGTCTTGAAACACAGATCCATTTGTTTCCCAAGCACGCTTGTACTTCACTACAATTTGCTTATGAACTCTACTAGCAACCACCCCCTCTCCAGGCACTCTCTAAGTCATCACACCATCTCCATCATCACACCATTCCATTTTCCCAATAATCTTTTTCAACCTTTTGTAATCAGCATTGTAAAAACTTGCAATGTTCCATTTCGCGTTCAAATCTGCCCCAGAATCCACTTCCCATCCTTCCAAATATCACCAATCCAGTTCACCCCACTCATAAACCATTCTGGCCAAAACAATACTTTCCCCTTGTCCTTAATTTTGGGATTCAACCAAATCGAAGCATTAGGTGATTTCAGCGCATCTGCACCCATCAAGTCATAAAGACTCTTCCAAGTATCTCGCAAAAATTCTGTCATTGGATCTTTCTTACCAACTGAATTTGACGTTATTAGGTCTGCTCTGGGAGCAAGCAGACCAGTTAGGCTCGCCTCAGCAATTGTACAATCATCTTGTGACTCTTTTAAGAATGGCACAATAAACTGACTAGCAAACGCCAGATGGTAAGCTAAAAAATTAGGGATACCAAAACCCCCTTTATCCAAAGGAAGCTGAAGTTTCCATAGCTTAAGCCCAGGCGGTTTCTGATCTCAAATAAATGACTGAATCAAGCCATCTAAATCCTTCCAGTAATGGAGACTTACTTTTAATGGAAGCATGCTTAGAATGTAGTAAATTTTGGGGGCAGAGGTCATTTTCAGAGCATTCATTTTACCCCAAAGTGACAAGTTCAACAAAGCCCATCTCTTTAGATTCATTTTGAAATATTTGCAAATTTTACCCATATTCACATCTACCATTTCATTGATCAATGGGGTTAACCAAATACCCAGATATCTCAGTCTTTTTTCACACCATTGAAAGCCCCAAGCCGTGATGGATGCCTTATCACATGTATAAGACATAGGCATAACCTCAGATTTGGACCAATTAATTATGTATCGAGCCACTTTACTAAATCTGCCTAGAATATCCATCAATACGCCAAAAGAATTTTCAAGATCTTGTAAAACCAATAAAAGATCGTCCGCATAAAACCAAATTCTCTGCTCTACTCCCCAATAACCTATCCCTCTCAATCCACGATCACCTCTAAGTGCAATCGCCAAAGGCTCAATAGCCAACACAAATAGTGGTGAAGATAAAGGGCAGCCCTGCCTAGTACCCCTTCTCAAATCAAAAGGATCTGACCTTAATCCATTCCTTCTAATGTCAGCTGTGGGGCACGCACATAAAAGAGCTATCCAAGAGATATAACTTTCTCCAAGATTCATACTACGCATGACCAAAAAGAGATGTTTCCAGTTTATCCGATCAAATGCCTTCTCAGTGTCGAGCGAGAAAACCTCCATATCTTCAACTGAATCCTGGCCTGGGATATAGTCAGTAACAGTTTACATATATTACTAGATGCCCTACGATTTTTAACAAAGCCAGATTGATCCTTATGAACCAGAATCGGCACCAAGTGTTCAATTCGCAAGGCCAGAACCTTTGGCATCATTTTACTATCCGTATTAATCAAGCTAATTGGGCGATAACTAGAGGGCACATTTCCATCCTTCCCCTTTTTCCAGAAAACTGAAATGGTTGCATGACTAGTGGTTGGTGGTAACAAACCGTCTCTCTTAGAGACTATAAGCATATCTCTCAACAATTCCAACGCAGACTCAGGCAGCACTTTGTAAAACTCAAAAGGTAAGCCATCCGGTCTCAGCGATTTACCCGTGTTCAATTTGTGAATTGCAAACTTGAGTTCATCCACAGTTCTATCACTTTCAAGCTGTATCTTATCAGTGTTTGTAATTTTAGGAATACCTAAACCATGGAAAAACGACTCACCATGACTTGTAATATCTGATTCATTCCGATATAAATTAGTGTGATATTCTTTGAAAACACCATTAATTTCTTTCGGGTCAAAAGTGGTAACACCATCAGACCTACAAATCGACGTGATTGCTCCATCCAAGTTTTGCTGACGAAGCCTGTACGCTAACCATCGGTCGCACTTCTCGCCCCTCTCAAAATATGAACACTTCACATTATACATTTCTCTCTCTGCCCTCTCTGTTATAATTCCATTCATCTTTTTCTTCAAGTTATGTAACTCCTTCTTCTTATCTATGCATCCCGGATCACTCACTAAGTCACTCGTAACCTCTTTAATACGCCTGTCCAAATCCAACCTCCTTTTCTCCTGCTTCTTCCTCTTCCCGCAGGAAAAACCCAGAACTAAACCCCTCATGGTACACTTAAAGGCTTTCCAAATAACTTTAGAACTTAGTTCATGAGTATTATTTTCTGTCACAAAATGATAAACTCACAATCTAATCTTTTCAAGTATATCTTCATCATATAGTATTGAGGTGTTCATTCTCCAAGTAAAAGATTTGCAAAGTCCAAAGTCTAATTTCAAAGCCATAGAAACAGGCACATGTTCTGTTACCATAATATTTCCAATCACACCTGTTCTATAATTCTCGGTCATCCAACCACCTGTAAGTAGCATATCTAAACGAGAGTAAGTAGCAAGCGAGCCTGAGTAAAAGCTGAATTCTCTCAAGTCTGGTTGCTCAAGTCGCCAACAGTCCTTTAAACCATGTTCTTCAACCAAAGCCTGGAAAGAAGTATAATGATTATCTTTCCTCTTCACCATCCTAACCCCACTGTGATCCAAAAAGGGATCCATTACCAAGTTAAAATCGCATCCCAAAATAATGTTTGGCGAGTCCAGATCCTGGATCATTTGAGAGACATTCCTGAAGAACAGACCATCACCAACAGAGGGAGCATAGACATTACACAAAATTGCAGTCACCCCTTGGATTTCCAACAGCAATGCAATAACTCTACCATGCTTATCCAAGCTCTCTCTTAAAATGTTAACAGGTGCATTTCTGCAAATTAAGATTGCAACGCCTCTAGATCATGAGGAAAAACATGAACCATACACGCTCCCAACCCACACCTTCAGTACATTTTTGTTCTCCCCTTTTAGCAAGTGTGTCTCTTGTAAAACACAGATATCACTTTTTAAGTCATCAAGACAATGGAAAACCTTCCTTCTTTTCACCTGATTATTGATCCGATTAACATTCCAAGTCATGATAGTCAAGTCTGATCCCGTAGTCCTAACCATCTTATAAATAAGCACAGTATACAAACAGATACGTAGTAGTTCCAAAATCAATCAGAAAATAACCCCCCCTCTTGAGAAAATGCTGGATTCCAACACCAACAATGAATTCAAACTCTATATCCCTGGCACTACTCCCAATTAACATACAAACCTAACCCAATTAAATAATATGGAGATACATTTCAAACATTCAGGTCTACATAGCCTGAATGTAATAACAAGAAATATTGTTCAAGAAGCAGAAGAGAAAACACACTTATACAAAGCCATAAACCGCATACCTTTAAACTCAACCTACGCCCAGATAGAGCAACTCAGTGCTGATCCCCTAAAGAAAGAAACAGAAAGAAATAAAGACCCCACTATCCAACTCCATTATATTAAGAACCCTACAAATGTCAAAGGTTGTGATCACCATCCTAAACTCAGTGTATAGACCAATCTGTAAATAAAATGAACTCAAATGTTTAAATCATGAACGTGTAAATAAAAACAGAACATCAGTATTTAGCCTGATCTGTACAACCACCACCCCACTGGCACAAGATGTGCCTAAGTCTGGAATATCCCATCCATATCCCAGCATCATCACCATTAAATAGATTCAACTCATCACATTCATCAGTACCAAAAACCGACAGCGCATCCCATCCTTCATATCACACACTGTACCTGGGCATTCCCATAGCAGAAATCATACATAAAAGCATCAAACCCCATTAATATTATGAACCATTCTACAGAAGTAGTCTAAAGTACTACCCCAGCAGACCTGAAACATCCCAGGCTTCACAAAAAGACTAAACAAACAAGCTCTGTGCACCTAATCGCCCCCATGCTGCAACCTAACATGACATGTTAAGTAGAGTCAAATAAGTGTTATAAATCAGAATGTTCAGAATCAATCAGCACATTTCTCCATACGCAAAATAATCTCAATGTAAGTTCCACACATTATAAATAGAAATGGACATTAGAGCTGTAGCATTACCTCTATTCCAATGTAAGCACACCCTCCATGCATATAAACTATACAACATTAGTTGACATAGGAATTCCCAGTTAGCATGGTAAATGGTAACATTTCAGACATCCCCACTAGGGTTAGTGCCAAAAAAGGAACCTGGTAAAATGAGGTTAATACACCATCTATCATACCCCAAGGGACAGTCACTCAATGATGGCATCTCCCAAGCTGAATCAGCAGTAAACTACACACACTTCCAGGAGCCTCTGAGAATTATTCAGGACTGGGCAGGGAGGCTCAGATGGAGAAATTAGACTTAGAGTCTGCTTTTAGGCTATTACCAGTCCACCCAACCTCACAACAATGGTTGGGTTTCACTTTTGAAGACATATTCTATGTTACAGATGCCTTCCCATGGGCGCGCAATATCTTGTGCGCTTTTTCAACAATTCAATTCATTTTTCCAATGGGCATTCCAAAATCAAGTACCTGGGGCCAGGGTAGTACACTACCTAGATGATTTAATGGTAATGGGCCCTGCCGGCACGGAAGACTGTGGTAGGGCTATAGTAGAATTGAAGAAAATGGCTGCGCAATGAGACATTCCCCTAGCTGCTGAAATAACAACCAACCCATCAACAACTATCATTTTCTTGGGAGTGGAAATAGACATCGGCACAGGTTTATGCAGGATCCCGAGGAAAAAATAGAAGAACTAGTAGAAAAAATATGAAACCTAATTAATACCGACAAAGGCACAGTTAGGGAATTACAATCCCTGGCTGGTAGCCTAAATTTCACAGCCAGGATAATACCACAATCGATGGTATTCTCCAGGAGTCTAAAGTTTAAAACTAAATCATGAGTAAAAAAAAAAAAAAACATTTACACATTAGATTAGGGGAAAATGTGGAAAGGTATTTAAAAGTATGGGAGAAATTTCAGACAGATTTCAACTGAGCCACACTTTGGTGTACTCCATTGAATTCCAGGGCAAAAAGGGTCCATTTTACAGACGCAGCAGGGAGCAAGGGTTTGGGGGTATTATTTGAAACAGAATGGGTGCTTCTCCATTCACAATCTTCTCACCCTCACTGTATCTTTCCAACCTTATCCCGTCTCCTCTCTCCTTCTAACCCTGATCCCTCTATCGCCTCTCCTCTTACAGCTTCGGATCTTGCCTCCTTCTTCTCCAACAAAGTCCTCAATCTTCGCCAAACTATCCTTTCCTCTCCTTCTTATGCTTCTCCTCCTCTTCCTCCCACTCCTCCTCCCTCCTCCATGTCTTCAGTTCTTCCAGTCACTCAATCTGAAGTTACCCTACTACTCTCCAAAACTCATCCTACGGTTTTTCCTTCTGACCCCATTCCCACCCCCCTCATTCCTATCTACCCCCTTTTCATACCCTATCTCACCTCTTTCTTCAATACCTGCCTCATGTCCACTTAGCCAGCTCCATTCAAGCATGCGAATATTATTCCTACACTCAAACACATTCAGCTAACCCCCACCTTGCCTACAACTATCGTCCCATCTCTCTACTACCCTTTCTCTCTAAACATCTCAAACGCATTGTCTACTCTCAAATTTCATCTTTCGTCTCCAACCACTCTCTCCTGCCTGCCCCTCAATCTGGTTTCAACCCTCTACACTCCACTGAAACTGCCCTTACCTCTGTTCTCAACTCTCTCCTCTCCTCACGCCACACCAAACATTCCTCTATTCTTATTCTTCTCAACCTCTCTGCTGCATTTCATACTGTCGACCATACTCTTTTCTTAATTCTCTCTCCTCATTTGGCCTCAAAGACTCTGTTCTTCTATGGTTCTCTTCTTACCTCTCTAACCGTACCTTTGCCGTCTCATGGGGCGGCTCCACCTCTCCCACCCTTCCTCTCAACCATGGCGTTCCCCAAGGTTCTGTCCTTGGTCCCTTTTTTCTTTTCGCTTTACACCTCCTTCTTAGCCCCCATCATTTCCTCCTTCGGAGTCTCACATCATTTCTATGCAGACGATACCCAGCTCTTTCGCTCCTTCTCCTCCTTCTCTCCTGACATCCATGAGAAGCTTTCTTCTTGCCTCTATGCTATTAAATCTTGGATGTACTCTCACTTCCTTACTCTCAATACCGATAAAACTGAAGTCCTTTTCTTTCCTGCATGCACTCTCCCTCTTCCTTCTCCTCCCCCTTTCATTCTCTTTCCCCCCTCCAACCTTTCCTTCTCTCCCGATGCCCATAACCTTGGTCTTTTTCTTGACCCCCACTTCTCCCTTTCTCACCATATTTCTCTTACTGCTAGATATTGCCGCTTTCACCTCTACAACATCTGTAAAATGTGATTCTTCCTGATCTTTCACGCTACCAAACTTTTAATCTCCTCACTCATCTCCTCTAGACTCTTCTACTGCTCTACTCTTTTCTTTGGTCTCCCCTCCACTCACCTCTTTCCACTCAAGTCTATCTACCACTCTGCCATACGCTCCCTCTGCCTTCTCTCACCCCATGACTCCATCTCCTCTTCTCTCTCCTCTCTAGGTTGGTTCCCATTTCATTCCCAGCTCAAATTCAATTTCCTCTGTCTCGTATTCAAATCCCTTCATGGTCTTGCCCCCCCATCTTTCCTCCCTCCTCACTTTCTACACTCCTCTTATTCTCTCCGCTCTTCCAATCTCTATCTACTCTCATCTCCACCACCACCTTTTGCCCCTTCTCGCTTTCTCTCTTTCCAACTCCTTGCCCCTAACCACTGGAAGTGCCTTCCTCTTTCCATCCGCTCTACTTCCTCCTTCATTTACATTCGTACCTTTTATTATTCTCCCCAACTCCTCCTTTTCCTTTCCTACTTCCCTTCCCCCTCTCTCTCTCCTTTCTCTCCACTCTCTCCTTCCTTATGTCCTGTACATTTCTTACCCTCCTCTATTCCTTCCTTCTCCCTGCTCCCTCTGCCTCCTCTCATATTTCTTCTCTCACCTTGCTCCCACCCACTATCTCTTCTCTCTCCTTGACCCCTCCCTTTTCTTCTTCCACTTCCATAAAGTAAATTGTTTTTGTACTGCTTTCTGGTTTAATTCAATTGTTATGTAATGCTTACTGTATATTGGTGGTTCCTCTTGTAAAGTGTTTTGGATTAAAACGCTATATAAATTCAAAATACAAATACAATAGCCAAATGCATGGCATGCAGCAGGATGGACCAAAAACATCACCCTTTTAGACATTTTTTACGTCTGGTTAGCCCTACGCATAAGGAGCCGGCACCTAGCATACACTGAACTCATGGCCTGGTCTGACAACATGGCGGTGGTAGGGATTATCAACAAAAGAACGACCAAATGCCATTTGGTGCTCAGAGTCCTGAGAGCCATTACGAGAATCACACTTCATAAAAACATTGTTTTCAGAGCAAAAGATATCGCTGGAGTGGATAATAACATTGCAGATGCTTTATCTCACTTTCAGAGGACAACATTTCTAGTGCTGCACGCCCAGAAATAGATGACACCAATCCCAGAAGACTGCCGGGAGATATTAAAGGATTAGAGAAAGCTGCATCAACGCCAACGTCGGATGCCCAGGGTCGAAGGACCTCAAATGGATATGCGACGCCCAATAGATTTCCAGAAACTAGGCAAAATAACGGGATTGTTAGACAGCATATGCTCTCACTCATATGAAACACTGTTATTTAAGACAAATTTTTCCCTCGCATATTTGGGGGCATTCCGCGTGTTAGAGCGCATAGCATCCAGCACAAAAGCCAGCAATGGGCTAGGCTTGGGCTTCGACTTGGGATTACCTTGGGCTTGGAAACCAAGGTAAGAAGGGACAGCGTCACCATCGACGTCCAACGATCAAAGACGGGCAAAACAAGTAATAAACATCTGCTGCATTGATGACGCATCCAACTGCCCAGTGTGCATAACCAATCTCTATTACATGAAATGCCCAAACGTAGGGGATACATTCCTAATACACAGACACACCTCGGCCTTAAGCCACTATCAATTCAAGGGGGTTTTGATGAAAACCATTAGTAACGCGGGATGGGATCCCAAAGAGTTTGGCACCCATTCTTTCAGAATCAGGGTAGCAACCACCGACTGGCAAGGTGGCATGGGGGCACAGCAGGTAATGAAAATAGGAGGGTGGAAATCAGACTGTATTAAAGGCATGATCCGGTAAAAAATGTTATTGTCCCTACGGGTCGGCCATGTTTTTTTAAGCCTAAGTGGCTCGATTTTAGAAAAATTTCCTACGGACCTTACCCGAGTTTTCGTCCATTAAACGCACGCGAAAACAGGCACCTGGGCGCTGCCATTTTGTGATAATCCTATCATTTCCCCCATCGCCCTGGCTGACCTGCTTTTGCGGCACTAAATCAAATCCCCCGCCCCTGAGCCTGACATTATCAAAACATTCATATTCGCCGCCTCTCTCCGTGACGTTCCTGTGCTGCGTAGGCAAGCGCGCCCAGTCGTCTTCTGCGTGACTCCACACAGAACCCAGAAACCAACACAGATCAACTCACAACACAGTGCGCCACAATTCGGAATATGAAACTGTACTTTAAAATGAAACAGCAACACGGTGCATTTGGTAAAGTACATTTATTTGACATTAAATGTTCAGAGAATATTCAGCAATTGCCATATGAACTCCGAAAGCCATTTATTTTCTTTTACCTGTATCCGCAATAACTGTTCCGTTTCATCTTGAGTCACGTGCTGTTCCTTTATGGTACACAGGGTGTTCATTTTGGTAAAAAGAATCACTTTGGAAGCACGGTGAACCGCAAAGCTGTTCCATCAACTAGGCACTAGTCCAGCGTAAAGGTTGATATGTTGCTTCTAGCCACTAGTACAGCGTAAGGGCATGTGGGCCCTTGGCGATCGTCCCATAATATGGTGATCGTGCTCCAGTTGTTGACACGAAGCTGCAGGTGTCTGCTGAAGAATCCATCCGCCGGTGTCTCAAACAGATGGCAGTGGCAGAATGGGATCAAATACCTGTTATGAAAATAAAAAAATTATAATTAGTCTCGCTAGCCGAACTTCATTAATATTACTCATTTTATTTATTACGGCCGATCAGAAACTATTTGCTTGCAAGGATAGTTCAATGGAGTATGTTTGTCTCTAAAATCAATGTGAAAAGTAACGAGATAAATCAAGGCCAACACACAATGAGAAACGACTGTTTGTCTACATGCCTGTGTAATGATATGATATATGATATGTCATGTGTAACGCGCCTATACACAAGTGTTTCAAGGCGCGACGAGGCAGGGGGTGAACAAGGGGAGACAGACAACGATACTACTAGGCCAGGTGTCATTCAGATCGCGCAAGGGGAAGGAGAGAGGGGGGCAAATGTGCTGTACATGGTTAGTAGAATACAAGATAAATAATAGGACCAGCTGGTGGCAAGTGCAAGGTAAGTGCCGGGAGAAGGGGCTGAAGGATACAGAGACAGTCCCGTAGTGCTGGTAGGCAGTGCAGGGAAGAGTGGCTGGGCCAAGGAACGAGATAGTTGAGACCTGTGGACCTGCATGCCCATGTGCCCTCTACGAACACGTTGCCCTTTCTTTTCCTAGCTCTTCATTCATTCATTTATTCATGCATCCATTCATTAATTCTTCATTCCGGTATAAAAGCGTCTAAAGATTTACTCACATTATATTTCAAATTTTCGTTGTGTCTCTGCGTAATGCAGTCTGTAAATCCGACTGTGCTCTTGACAACGATTTTTCATATACTGAACTAACATGAAACTCGGTCTAGTTTCAGAATGTTCTGCCTTATCGTCTCTTACGTTATTGCACACCCCCTTCAAATGAAGTTCTTTCGGCATGGTCCCTGTCTCAAGGTCAAAAAACAATACAACCTTATACTTCCAGTGCGACTTGTGGGCCTCTTCTTGCCGCGAGCTGAAAATCAAAGCCGCTGTCCTTCGCATTCTTTATTTGCAACATCCCGTAGTAAAGGCATCTGTGAGAACTTGAAGTTTCGAATCCATCTATGTAGTGCGCCTCAATGTGAAAATGCGAACTGGCTTCTCTCCCAAATGCCACGCCCCGCTTGGCGTGCTCTAAGGCCCCCAATTTTGTCCCCATTGTCTGCGAGCTTTGCAGCCCCAAAGAATCATAACTGTGGAGACATTTAATTTTTGGATGAAGGTCAGGGAAATTATAAAGTACCAGAGGAGTTCAGTTAAAAGTGAGATTTTTTGTTTGTTTGTTTTATTGTTTGCAATATGCAAGCCTCCCCTCCACTAACAATGCGCAACAGTGCGCAGCATTTACATTTACATGAGATGAGACATGAGAAAAATATATACATACACATATTTGAGGTGAATAGAGAGAGAATTCAAAGATGACACCCAGCAATTTAGCCACCCATGATGGTGAAGGTAGGGTTAGGGTTCCAGGTACACTGTACAATAACATTTATTTACAAAAAGACAATCGTATTGCAATTATAGACATATTGACATGGTCAGCAATATTCAGACAATGGTCAGCTTGTTCGCCACCCATGATGGTGAAGGTAGGGATTAGGGTTCCAGGTACACTGTACAGTAACATTTATTTACAAAAAGACAATTGTGATGCAATTATTTAAACCGGGATTTGTACCTCACAACCAGCTCCCCTTTGGGTGGACATGGCACAGTTGCAATGTTCGGTGGCACGCATCACTGCTCTGCACAGAAACGTCCAAAATTCCATATCTGTGCTTCTCTAACACAGCAACAATAAGGCCTTTCACAAAGTTGAACTGCATTTCATCATAGACTGGTTGGATCACCCATTGCTTCGTTCGTTTTGAAAAGTGCTTATTGTAGCGAGGCATCCTTACTTTACCCCAAGTCCTAGATTGTTCACGTCCGACATTGCTGTTATGGGCCAAGACCGCTAGTAGAGTACGATGTTTCATGCCCCGATAGCTAAAATGCAAGCGCTTTGGTCTGTACTTGAGGCACATATTGTGGAACATCTCCAAACCTCCTGTGTTACAGAATTCTGTCAGTCCTCTCAAATCTTTTGATAGAGTTTTGGCGAAAACAATCTTCTCAATGGCTTTGTGTGTCGGTGAAGATGGAATCAACCACTTCTTCTTCCTTGCCTCCTCTGGGGACAATGGCCCATGTTCACATTGGTTGAAATGTTGGTTTTCTGACCAGCGGTGAACGTTGGTACAGTGGTGCATCAGTGACCGCCATTTTTCAAGTAGTATTTCCACCGACCCTTCACAAGTTTTTGAGCTCCACCAAAGATGGTTTGTGATAGACTGGGACCACTGCAAAATACTTTCAAAACCTTTCTTTTTTCCTGCCGCCGAGATTTTCTTACTGATTGATTTAGCAAGATGCCATACGTCAAATTGATGATTAATATTTGGGAACTGCTCTCTCATTGTCTTGGCAATTGAAACGTGTCTGTCCGTGGCTATGAGTTCGATGTCCATTCCCCTTGATTGTAGATCTTGCACTGATTTTATAAATCCTAGTTTCTCCATGGCCACTGAGGATGTACATTGTGACACCTGCACGGCCAACAAACACAATTTTCTTACTATCCATGTCCTGAAAGTGGTAGGTGCAGTACTTGGCAGAAAATCCTGGGCTGTCGCACTGTCCATCGCCGGCTAGCCTGAATCGTTTCCCTTCTAATGTACTTGCTAGAGACAATTGTTCAATTTTCCAAGCATCACTAATGGCCGTAAACAGATAATCATGTTGGTATTTGTAGTACTGCGTTTTAGAAATGAAATGGAGTCCCACAAACTGAAAGAAAGCCTCTAACTTTCTAAAACTGGAGCCACTAAAAAGTGATGCAGCTGCACACAGTAGATTGCCTGCTTGCATTTTCCCCAGCATCGGTTGTGCAGACCATGAGAACATATGATTTAATCTACAGGCGGCCTTTATTTTGACGTTACTGCCTTTTATTTGACGAGTCACATTATTCAATGGCTTCCCACATACTTTCCCTCTAACGGAATGCCCCCATTTCAGCATACTTATAATATCCATCAAACAACTGTCGAATACAATGTATTTGCTCTCTTTCATTAGATTGTCATCCGGCGTCAACGTTGTTTCGGCCTGTGACGTTGTGGAGATTTCAACACATTGGAAAGTAATATCACTGATATCAAGTTCTGATGCGTCGATGGATGCTGCTGGTTCCTGCTCAGTCATTTCAACATCTGTTACTTCAGCATTAATGGGAGAACACAACAATGTTGACAGGTTTTTGGGTGGCAATTTTTTGGCGGGTGTAGATTGTGTGAATTGATCTTCAATATGCGGTGGTGCGGTCTCACTGTAGCAATGGTCCAATGCAACTTTGCTGTATTCTCCAAACTCAGCAAATTCAGTTTCTGGCCATTGGACAGGAGCATCTCGAGCCTGAACACGCTGCGCCTCAATGAATATTTCCTCCATAGTGTACATGGTCTGGCAAGCAACATCTCTCATTCGCTTCACTGTCTGTGTATGTATAGTTCTGACACCCACGGGTAACTAGAGGAGATATTGGAAAAGGGATGTTCAGTTTAAACACAAGATAAAGTGTAGTCCAATTGACTGGAAAAAAACATATAATAGTCCCCAGCACAAACATTTTTGAAAAGTTATGAACTGTTTGTGACTAACCTTTTTTTGGTTTCCTTTCTTTGCAACTTTTTTGACTCGACCTTCAACATCTGCACGCTGTAGCTCCGATTCGTTTTTCCGCATGTCCTCCCTTCCTCTTGAGCTGCAACGACTATATTTTCTGTATCCGCATAGACAGCACGGAATGAGGCTCCATCGACTCCCTGAAACATAGTACTTTCATTACTATGTATCAAAATATTGTTAGCATAAAACACACGTGAGGACGAACACACAGGTACATCTCAATAGCCAAACACGATTTAAACATTGTTTAGAACAATCAAACGACAAGTATTCGACCAGTGATGATGTAGTTCGATGGAACTATCAGTATCCATACCTCTGGCTCCGCATGGACTGCCATGAATGGTTGTATTGGAGCGGAGGCATCAGCATCCCCCTGAAACACAGTACTTGCATTAGTATGGTTTTCAATATTTGGAACATAACACACACTTGGCGTCGACGGCACAGGTACATATAAAGAGATAACCACAAATGATGCATTGTCTAAAACAATAAAGGAAACTCAAAATATGCAGATTTCAACGACTGATTTCACCGATTCCTTTACATCTGCATCTAAATGGGATGTTGTGATTGTAGTGGAAGCTCCGTCGTCTCCCTGAAACACAGCACTTGAAGAAAGTCTAGCAAATGTATTCACGTTATATGATCACGCATGATGGAGCTGTCAGTATCCATACCTCGTGCTGCTGAAGAATATCTATGGATGTTGCAAATGTAGTGCGCACTTCCGAAAGCTGTTGCGCCGATTCGTATACGCAAGGTCCCGCTTCCACTTCCCCTGGAATTACTTGAATGTGAGGCTCTGCATCAAGTTTAGGGGTTTACGCTCCATCAACTGCCTGAAACATAGTACTCGCATTAGTAAGGATTACAATATTGAAAACATAACACACACTTGGGGTTGACAGCACTGGTACATATCAATGGCTAACCATGAATGAAACATTGCATAGAACAATCAAACGACAAGTATTACAGTTCTGATGATGACGCTCGATGGAGCTGTCAGTATCCATACCTCCTGCTGGTGAGGAACATCTAGAAATGTTGTAGATGTGGCAGACGCTTCAGCATCTCCCTGAAAGACAGTACTTGCATTAGCATGGATAACACTAATTATAACTGAAAACAAACACCAGTGGACGGTAACTAAGGTGTATATCAATTGGAAAGCACTAACCAAATATTTGAAAAATAGTTACACGATAGAATAAAACTATTACTTGACACGCATAAAACAAGTCTTTAGCGGAGTAGCGTAGCAAGATTACCTGATACACGCTAGAAGTGGTTGATAACTGCGAGCACGTCAAGGATGTAGAATGTTCTTGCTTCAGATTGAAGGGAGAGTCAAGAAGTTGTAAAGGTAAATTATTGATTGATAATGAAATGCCAATATTAAAAATAGCCATGTAAGGCGACAGAATACTTGAAAAATGCGTTCCCATATATATACATTTCGTTTGTGGGTTATGAAATCGAAAAAGAATTTATTGAAAAATGTCATTATTCAAAAAGCTATACGCTCATATCAATATCGAAAGTATTACAAGGGATACAACACCTAAAATATCAATTAATCCATTAGGCTACCTACACACTGCGGCAAGGCCTAAAGCTAAATCCGGACACTTGACTCACCAGAGGCGGAATGTGGACGAATAGAGTGGGAATAGCGTTTGCGAGCAATTTCCGTGTCGTTGGCTGTTTATTCTTCTTTGTTACCCAAGATGTGGCGTACATGTCCGAGCAAAAGTGCAGGCTGCAGATGCGGTATCGATCACCCCTCTTGTCCTGTAAGACTTGTTGAACTCTACTTTCAAGCTCATCCAGTGGATATCCGCAATGTCTGACCCATTCTATGATTCGATCAACAGTTTTCGGGAACACATGCATTGTAGTGCCTTCAGATTTTGCATGGGTCTTCGAAGGGCAACCGCTAATCGAAAAGGCAGGCATTGTTGACAAATCTGAAAAGTAAATATCGACATTATTATCCAATATTCATGAATAAAGATTTGATGCAAAACTCTATACTAAACTATGAACATGTGACTCGTCCCTTGGATGTTCTGTCTTGCACGAGAAGGAAACATGCTTACATTATAGATTGGACCCCCGAAGGATGCAATTCGATGACAATTGACACAGATGAAAATAAATAGATCTATTGATAGCATAGCAATGGAAATTCAAGTCAATAGCAATGAGACCAATGAACATAGCACTATTGGGTACTCTACTCGCAAATAGATAGAAATTTAAAAATCTGCGAAATATGACCAGGATACATGGCCTTACCTTGACCAACAAACAGTTGGATTCAGCAAGCAGAGCAGTATGTTGCAGGAGAATAGGTGGATGCCACAGCTAGCGCACTGATGGGTATGCTCGAAGCGGTCACAGAAGTTCACGGATAGCACGACGACGAGCAGATTAGCATAGATCTCAGTGGTTCCCAGGTAGCACATGCAGGAGTTGACTTGCAAAGCACAAAGATGTTCTCATGAGACATATCGAGTGGTTTTTAAAGTATTAGAAACTGGGGTGTGTTTGTGAATGAATGACGTATGTATGTCGTGGTATTAGGGGGGCGGCCTGCTTGAAGGGGAGGCCTGCATGGAGACACGGTGTCTGAGGAGGCCATGTGACCGATGGCCCCTTGGCGTGGGATACCTTTTCAAGTGTACATGTAATTTAGCACGTTTGCCTTTCGCGCCCCTGACAGCGTGCATCCGCTGGCGCACACCTCCTTTGATAGAGGGTGGGTGGGATGGAGGGGCCTGGGGCGCGCAGATAAGGCACAGGAAGACTGCCGAATGGTGACACACTTATGTGGATTGCAGTGGGGCGGCATGCATCAAGGGGAGGCCTGCATGGAGACACGGTGTCTGAGGAGGCCATGTGACCGATGGCCCCTTGGCGTGGGATACCTTTTCAAGTGTACATGTAGTTTAGCACCTTTGCCTTTCGCGCCCGTGACAGCGTGCATCCGCTGGCGCACACCTCCTTTGATAGAGGGTGGGTGGGATGGAGGGGCCTGGGGCGTGCAGATAAGGCACAGGAAGACTGCTGAATGGAGACCCCTTGCCCTCTACTGCAGTATATCGTTGCCTATCAATAACAAATGCCACATACCAGAGATTTTGTGAGCACAGACCCACACTTCAACCAGTGTATTATAGTGGTCAAGAAATAGGAGTGGCATGACAAGCAGAGTATACTTACTCGTTACTTGGATTACAAGGACGAACAGTTGCGCGAAGTTCGTGCATAAGCACCATCATTATTCTCAAAACGGCCCGTGTGAGGCAGGCTGCCCTGAAGTCTGGCAGCTCGGTGATGCATTGCGGTCGTGGCTCGCCTTCGGAAATGTAGGCCAGGCATCCCGAGTTTTCTCGGCAGCAGCAGTTCTCGTCCTCGGTTGGCATTAGCTTGCACCGATTGTATGTGCACCAGGTGGAGACGCCGTCCATGCGACTAGGCCCAGGCGCTTCATCTATTGAATCGTCCTCCCAACTGTTGTCCGAATCCCCATCGTTTTCGCGTGCTTCCCTTTCCAGTAGTTCCTCCTCGGTATACTCGGGCTCGTACATGTAGGGCATTATTGTAGCCATTGTGTGCTAAACAAAGTACAATAATTTATAGAGATGGTACATGTCTTCACACGGGCTACAAGCGGCAAAGGTAGCTGACCAGAGCACAGAAACGGGTCACAGAATACTCAAAGTAACAGAGAGAGAGGAATGGAATCGAAAATCTGCTGCTGTGTGTTGTGAAACGGTCTGTTTATACTTATTGAGGAAAGAGGCGTCCTGCCATTTCCATGGCGACACATCATTAGCTGAGGTGCAGCGATTGTTGACACGAGACGTGCTTTGGTGTTGGGAAATGGGCGGTATGCGTCTGCTGATGACAGGCTCAGGGGCGGGGGATTTGATTTAGTGCTGCAAAAGCAGGTCAGCCAGGGCGATGGGGGAAATTATAGGATTATCACAAAATGGCAGGGCCCATGTGCCTGTTTTCGTGTGCGTTTAATGGACGAAAACTCGGGTAAGGTCCATAGGAAATTTTTCTAAAATCGAGCCACTTAGGCTTAAAAAAACATGGCCGACCCGTAGGGACAATAACATTTTTTACTGGATCATGCCTTTAAAAGATATATCAGGTCCAAACTAATATAGATGTCCCCCCCGGCAAAAAACAGCCATGGACGTGACGCTAAGACCAGCATGGATAGTCGGGCATTCTTTCGTATTCAGAACTGGACGATGGGCCGAAGAAACAAAGGAGGGCCAGCATTTAGGAACACAATTATATCATGGTGGGGCTACAAAGGCCTCCATTGGCAGGAAATTCATGAGAAACTAGCCGACCTGGTCGTCTACAGTGACCCGCCGGAATTCCTGATCATTCATTTAGGGGGAAATGACCTGGTAAACATAGGGAGGAGAAAGCTGTATAGGGAGATATGCACCTCACTGGCCAGCATCATCCACAACTGGAGGGACACAGAAATCTACTACTAAGCAATTTGCCCAGGAAAACATGGCTTGAACATTTTTGTATATCAAGGGTCCTGGGGTTTATAAAACACACAACCATAACTTTGGGCAACCCAACCTGTTTCACAAAGACGGGACCCACCTGTCTGGTTTAGGCATGGAGCCTTTTTACAGACAAATAACCAATTCCCTTACTACCAGAGGCTGTCACTAACCTACACTTTTGGGGGAACCCGGGCAGCCGACAACCAGCCTGAGTTTGGCGGCACGGGTCGGAGGTGGTAACCTTAGGACACAAAAGTACAATCTACCATGATATGTGATTATTTCTTTCCTTTTTATGACCATATCTGTATCAATAAAACCCACAGCCTTTTATTGCCAACACCGAACAAACGTATGGTGTGATATTTGGGGATGGGGGAGTAATGCAAATCACTGACACCCCATCATACAAATGTATGTTTTCTGCATGCATATGCGTCCACTAGTTATGATTTCCCGCACTTTCATGCTGTAGCAAAAGTTTTCACTGAAACAGGTCTTGTGGTTACAGATTATATTATTACTGAAGAAATTCTCAGTGGTCCATTGTGCCATACAAACGCCTGTTATTTAGCAGACCTCCTGAACTAAGACTTTCTTCAAGAACCTGTGTTTAAAAAACAAAGTCTACAGCACTCTGAAAAGCGACCACAAGGATTTTGACTAACATGTCTTATTTTTTTGTAACACACCCGACACCAGTTACCATTCCAGGAACTGCTGCACAAAAAAGAACTGGCCAAGGTCTACCACTGGATTCATCTAAAGCCGTGCATGTTACTTTCATCTCTGAACAAGCAATAATTTCATTGCATAGCATTTCATTCATTGTAAACCTTAGGACCTTTATTCTACGTTTGTGACACACTTGGCAAATGCGTGAGCTAATCGTGGTGGCATATTTCTGGATGTTAGTTGTTTGTAACCAAACCCAGTTCGTGGGCTCATTTTAAACGTAACATACACTTTGAAAATTGGGACTTTGTGCGGGCATTCAGCCTCTTGGGCATAATATTAAGTTCCTGTGTTTGTGAGTCTTTGCATTCCTGCAGTACAAGGAGGTGGGAGGTGACTAACACAAGTTGAGAGAGGAGGGAGAGTTGAACTATTGAAAGAGCCATCAGAAAATCATTGTGTGATTATCTGACTCCTTCTTTTATAGTCCATCACTTTACGTTACTAAGACACCACGGTTGGGTTGTGGTAATGAGAGTTGTGCATGATAGATCTGCCCCCCAAAGACCAGAAACTATTTGCTGGTGATCCACGAATAATGGTACTTCACTCACATCCAGATGGACATTTGAACCTGCACTTTTCCCACCACCTCCCATATGGTGCGTGTAGCTCGCCCCCTTTCGGGTATAATGGCTTACAAAATTCTCACTGTCAACATGAAAACATGTTGTCTTTTTCTAATCAATCTTTTCAAGCACCCTGTTGTGTCTTGCCTTTCCATGCACCCTGCCCTGTAGGCTTGGAATGTTAAGAGTGACTGACATGGAATGTTGTGTGTGAGAATGTTATGTTCTAAATGGCTCTGAGAGTGTCATTTGGAAAATGGGTTGACTGAGACAGAGTGCCGGTGGATGTTATCCCCATGTAACCTACTTGATGTTCCCTAGATGTACACCTGTGCCTTGTACCTGAGACTGGGAGTCCAGTAAAGATGTTTCCTCTTGCTCCACCAGTCTCAGGGTCATCTCTGGCCAAGATCTCGTTATTAAACACCCCTATCCCTGCCTATCCTTGAATTGGGGGAAAAGAGTCATTTTGAGAGTGGATGACCACACCTAAACTAGAAATAGAATAAAACATGCATTTGTCCCTCTGTGGGAGGGCTCTTCCTGAAAACAGGATGTTTCGGCTATGGGGACGCATGTCGAGGCCAGCCACAGCATTGGGGCATGTTTTAGGGGCCCCGTTGGGGTTGGCTGGCTGAGCTCGTTTAGCAGGACCTTTCTTGGGTGAAGCTCGACCTTTTTTTAGCAAAATTATTGAAAGGGTTGGAAAGTTTGAGGGACTTCAAAAATACCAACATTCGAGTGGTTTCGTGTTTCTTTGAAATGGCTCAGAGAAGACTGGCATGAAACGTTTTCGTCTTCCTATGAAAACAATAGTTTGATTGTTAGCAAGCAAGGTTTTCAGGTCGCTGTTCGCTCATAGACACCACTATGGTGTGCATGATTGTGTAGGTGCATCCAATATTGCCATTGTTTAACTGTAAAACCTAAATGCATAGTGCATGCAAAGTGGGTACAATCCCAGTCACAGGAGGTAGCCTTTTGACATACGCTTACTGTAACTAATGGGATGGCTCCGCTTTTTGAATAGATAGAGCGCTCATCTTTTTAAATGTTTTGCGTATGGTCGGTGGGGACGGAGGGGCACAATTGAGAATGCGTGAAGGAAGCCTGATGCCTTACATCCCACCTTCCCTTTAAGGCCGGACTCTACACAGCATGAGTCAGTAAGCCCTCCCTGTCTGCGCTTGAAGGAAGCCCGATGCTTTACATCCCACCTTCCCTTTAAGGCCTGACTCCACACAGCATGAGTCAGTAAGCCCTCCCTGTCTGCGCGTGAAGGAAGCTCGATGCTTTATATCCCACCTTCCCTTTAAGCCGGACTCCTCACAGCATGAGTCAGTAAGCCCTCCCTGTCTGCGCGTGAAGGAAGCTCGATGCTTTACATCCCACCTTCCCTTTAAGGCCGGACTCCTCACAGCATAAGTCAGTAACCCCTCCCTTTCTGCGCGTGAAGGAAGCTCGATGCTTTACATCCCACATTCCCTTTAAAGCCAGACTCCACACAGCATGAGTCAGTAAGCCTTCCCTATCTGCGCGTAAAGGAAGTCTGATGCTTTACATCCCACCTACCCTCCTGTTGCCTCCCAGGCTCTTTGCAATGCCCTTGCCTCACACTTCATTTAAAAAACCCAGGGCATCCTATCCACCCTCTCCACCTACACTCCTCCTCTTCCCTCTCCATCTGTGCTTGCTGACCCTCCTTTAGCCACCCTCCCACCATCCTTCTCGTCCTTTCCTCTTTTCACCCCTCATGAGGTTGCTAGACAAGTCCAATCTATGAAAGCCTCTTCAAAACAGGTTCATCCATGTTCCTCTAAAACCATCAAGGACCACAATGACACCCTCACTCTGGCCCTTGCTGATTTTTGCAACCACTACTTTGCCTCTGGATCCTTCCCCTCCCCTCTGAAGCACTCCTTTGTGCATCCTCTTCTCAAGAAACCCACAGCTGATCCTTCTTGTCCAGCTAACTATTGCCCAATTTCCATTACTCCCTTTCGTGGCAAACTCCTGGAAAAGTTGGCCATCTCTCAGCTTAACCTTCATTCCAATTCTGTTGGCTGTCTCCATGACCACCAGTCTGGTTTGAGAGCTGCCAGAAGCACGGAAACTGCTCTCCTAAACATCCGTGAAGATCTGCTCACCAACCTTGACTCTAACATTCCATCTGTCCTCATCCTCCTCGATCTCTCTTCTGCCTTCGACACGGTCAACCATACCATCCTGCTCAACCGCCTCCATGAAAACCTGGATATCACTGATCAGGCTCTGGCCTGGCTGACCTCTTTCCTCTCAGATCGACCCTCCCAGGTCCAACTTGGGTCCTTCCTTTCATCTATCTTCCTCTCTACCTGTGGTGTTTCCCAGGGGTCTAACCTCTCGCCCTGGCTTTTCAACCAATACCTGGCAACTCTCGCCCACTGCATTGCCACTTTCTGCTCAGATTTCCAGTGCTACGCTGACGACACTCAACTCATTTTCAAGCTGCCCTCTGCCACCTCTTCTCCCTCTCTCATCTCTGATTGCCTAACTGCCATTCAAGATTGGTGTTCCGCAAATGATCTTTGTCTGAATGCCAGCAAGACGGAGATCCTCCTCATCGGCACACCTTCACCATCCTTTCCCCTCACTCTCTGGCCGGCCTCCCTTAGCCCTCCTCCTACCCCCACCTGCCGGCTAAGAAATTTAGGGTCATCATTGACTCCACCCTTTACTTCTCCGCCCACATCTTTGAGGTCTCTAAAAAGTCAAATTTCCGACTGCACCTCCTCAGAGGTACTCTGCCTTTCCTCTCCTTCCCCCAGAAGCTCATGGGATCCCAAGCTCTGGTTCTCTCTAGCTTGGACTATTGTAATAGCCTCTTTCTAAATCTACCTGCCTCTACTCTCTGCCCTCTGCAACTAATCCAGAACAGGACTGCCAGACTTGTCCTTGGCCTCAAGCCCTGGGATCGTATCATTCCAGCTCTGAAATCTCTACACTGGCTCCAAGTAAATGCAAGGATTAAATTCAAAACCCTCTGCATGGTCCACAAGGCTTTCTGGGGCCTGGGTCCAAAATACCTTCAGCTATCCCTCCGCAAATACCTCCCCTCTCTAGCTCTTCGCTCCTCTACCTCCAACTCACTCAGTGTCAGTCGTTTTTCTAAGAAACGAGCTGGGGTAGATCTGTGTCTTCGGCTGGGGCCTCCCTCTGGAACAGCCTCCCTGCCACTCTAAAACTTGAGGAGAACCATCTCCGGTTCCGGAAGCACCTCAAGACCTTCCTCTTTTCTTCTGCCTTCGCTCCCCCACTCCCCTGCTGATCTGTTCTCTGTTGGCACCGTGCACCTGGCCACCCTCTGTCTTTTGGGCCCAGGTACCTGCTCATCCTGCCACCCTCCCGCACTGCCTCCGGGCCACCCCTTGCATTGGGGTTGGAACTGTACCCATACAGCCCCCCCTTTTCTTCCTGCACTTATCAGACCTACCCTGTTTGCTGCCTTAAACCTAGCACTTGCAAATTGCTGGCTGCATTACCACTGTTTGTTGCCTTTATTATTTATGTATTGTTATTTATCTGTTTCTCCTCTGCTTTGCACTTTCCACCTCTCCCCCCTTCCATGCACATTTCCCCTCCCCCTCTCCCATGCACTTGCGCGTTCTCAATGTCACTGGGCCTAGTAAGATCGCTGTTTTGTTCTCCCCTGTTCCCCTCCCTTGCCTTGCCTTGTCGCGCTCTGAAACACTTGTGTACGAGCGCGAAAGAAATAAAATATCAATCAAAAAAAATCAAAACCTTTAAGACCTAACTCCACACTGCATGAGTCAGTATGCCCTCCCTGTCTGCGCGTGAAGGAAGCTCGATGCTTTGATCTCACCTTCCCTTTAAGGCCCGACTCCACACAGCATGCGTCAGTAAGCCCTCCCTCTCTGCACGTGAAGGAAGCTTGATGCTTTACATATCACCTTCCCTTTAAGGCCCGACTCCACACAGCATGAAGCAGTAAGCCCTCCCTATCTGCACGTGAAGGAAGCTCGATGTTTTACATTCCACCTTCCCTTTAAGGCCAGACTCCACACAGCATGAGTCAGTAAGCCCACCCTGTCTGCGTGTAAAGGAAGCTCGATGCTTTACATCCCACCTTCCCTTTAAGGCCTGACTCCACACAGCATGAAGCAGTAAGCCCTCCCTGTCTGCACGTGAAGGAAGCTCGATGTTTTACATTCCACCTTCCCTTTAAGGCCAGACTCCACACAGCATGAGTCAGTAAGCCCACCCTGTCTGCGTGTAAAGGAAGCTTGATGCTTTACATCCCACCTTGCCTTGATGCTTTACATCCCACCTTCCCTTTAAGGCCCGACTCCACACAGCATGAGTCAGTAAGCCCTCCCTGTCTGCAAAGCATGGTGTCCTGGCTCTCTTGTGCGTCTTCCGTGTTATGCTAGCAGCACATCTGGAAGCCTCTGCCAGACTCGTCTGTATATAAACTGTGGTTAGGCGTGCAAATATTCGGTTGCGTTCCTGATGAGGACATGAAGTGGCGCACTTAAAATACAGAAGAGAGCGCTTCCTGACTTATTCTAGGACATTCCAGAACTTGTTCTTCAAAAAAGAAGCTGCCATTATAGTCTGATTCATCTGCCAGGGTCCCCATGTACAAAATGGTTTACTGAAACATACAAATACTTTTCGGGCTGTGGCATTCACGATATTGTATCACTCGGCGATTCTTTCGGTGCTACCCTCAAATAATTCAATAAGAAATTATCAGAATCGATTAAACTGTAAATCCAAAATAAGACGACCTTTGCAAGTGATTTAAAAAAAAAAAAATGTATTTAGTTGACATACAACTTTACAATCCATGTAGAGTTTAAAACCATATTTTCTTAAGGACATAAACATGACAAACAATTATTTTCAAAGTTGAACATACAACCAGCTCATTTAGTAAGAAAAAAAATATTTTTGATGTCGTTATTTTTATCATAGCCCAACACGTTGTTTGTCCACTGGCTTATCCCCCATTCTTGTCACCTCCTCGCCCCTCAAGCCTTCTTCTTTTATATTCACAAACGACATCCTGGCGGGGAGTCACACTATGATGCTTATTGGACAACGTCGGCACCGGAAAACCACTGCAGTGGTGATGGGCGCAGCATACATATTTAATAACGTAACATAGTATATTATCAAATGCAGTTTGCTGAAAATATCAATGGATATTTGATGGAGTGTGCGTAAAGACAAGCATTTGCACACAAAGACAGAGTTTCTGGAAACCAAGCACAGACGTGATGGGGCCCCTGCACAAGAAGAAAAGCATGGCGGCTTCAGCATCAGAACCCAGAGAACGCCAGTGAACTTAGAATTACCCAACAGTAATCAAAGGCCTTTGGATCGCCAACTGCACCCAAAAAGAATAAAACGTAAGTTGTTTTTTCAGAAACATTTCACCGATGTAAGTGTCATTAGCACTGGGGCAAACATTGCTCCAGCAAAATTCTTTTTATAATATATATTTTGTTGTATTTTATTTTATTTTTGCAATAGGGCAAAAGAAAACGACTAGGGCAAACATTGCCCAGGTGCAAATATGTTTTGTAAGAACATGGTCTTTTGCACTAGGCAATTAATGCCCAAGTGCACCTGTGAATCGTTTTCCTACCCTGCCTCAAAATGGTTTGCGTTGAATCAAATCTGTCAATGAACCAGTAGTTGAAGTGTAGGAAAAGAAGTAGTGGAACTATGTTCCCTGCTGGCCTGTCCATGCTCCTCATAAACCCCATTGCTTGCCCCCTCCCACACGCCATATAACCCCCTAAACAAATGCGCCTGCTGTTTAAGGGAAAGTTCAGTGTGCTGCACTGAATTGCAAGTTTCAACTTCTTCCTACAATTTTATTTTAAAATGAAACCATTCCGGAAGTATAGGAACAGTAAAACTTAATTTTATTAATTTACAAAAAGTTGAGGAGCACCGCTCCCAACCGCTTCCACCCACTTCGACCACTGCAATTAACAAATATGGCAATAGTTTTTTTTCAATTGTCAAATAGTTTTCTGTATTTCGCTGGTTATCGGTGACTCATGTTGGCACATATACTACATGATAGGTCTTCAAATGCCTGCATGATCACACCATATGTAATTTATTCACATACAATGTGTAGTTACTGTGGTGAAATAGCCAAGGATAGGTACACTAGATGCAGAGAAGAGCAAACATCATATAGTCCTTTTTCGCTTTCCACGCAGATGTTCTGTGGCACTGCTGAACTGGAGGAGTACTACTGAAGCCAGAGGCATAGCAGACAAGATGGGATAAGCAAACAAGTTGCATTCTGGGAAAGAGGGGCAAATCACAGAGTGCCACAAGAAAAGGTAAAAGGCAAATACATCACAGCAAACTGGTGAAGTGAAAGAGGCCTGTGTCTTATAAAAACAGACCATATGTTGCATTATGAAAATGGGTGGAAGAAGCAAGACAACCAGGGATGTCATTTGGGGGTTTTCAGGGGTTTCAGCTGTGACCCCTGTGGTCTCCCTTGCTACCCCGGTGGTCTCCATTGATACCCCTAAAAAAACATTTAAATCAACTTTTTATTTTTAAATGTAAGCTCCTCGGCTGTGGTCTGCACCATGTGGCTCTTGGTTTCTGGAGTGGCTGGTTTCTTGGTGAGGTGTCTTAAAAAAAAAACAGGGTGTTCCACAGGTGTAGTGAGCAGTGACCCTAAATAAAAAAGAATAGGAATAACAAATAATTTGTCTTTCTGGAATTCTATAGAATAATAGCTAGACTCATTAAAGGTTTATTTCAGGCTCACTTCAGGGTTGAGTCACTGATTTAGTCTGTTCTTAAACTCCGCAACTCACCCTTTCATCCTTCTGAGGTCGATAAATGAGTAACAACACAGGTTGGATGATATTGTATGTATATTTCTTCTATATAAAGCGCTAAAGCATATGTGCTATATTATATATTATAACAAATCATTATCATTTGGCCTTGGACCTCTGCTTGCATTCACAGTAATTTGGTAATATAGGCCTATACACACTGATATTAATGATACATATGGCGATCCATTCTTGTATTAAATGTATGTCACATTATAGTGATATTGTACCCATATTTTTCGTAGTGTACTTAGGAACAATGCTATGTGGGTGAAAGGTTGCGTTCCATTGCTTCCCAAATGACGTCATCAAAGGTCAAGGGTGTGTGACACTTTCCAGATGATGATTCCTCAGAACTACATACTATATATACTATATATGCCCAACTTGTCAAATCAGTTTGCTTGAACACTACTGGAGTTCAGAGAGTGCATATGTGGAGGATAGATCCAGATCCTTCAGACCAAATGTCAGGTTTGAAGCAGCCAAAAACAGTCATCGAATATCACTTCCCAAACCAAAGTTGAGGCCACTGGGTTCCATACCAACCACTGTACTATAATGTGGTATGTACCCAAAACATAGAGTCTAAACTAAGGATTCTTTTTTGATTTTAAGCAGAGCACCAAATTATGTAACACCAGAAATTCCAACATTTTTATTGTTAACTCATACATGTGCAGCAATGGCCGACTTAGGGTAGATATCTTATTCTTTCAAAAATTGCACCTTATTGGACAAATTATGGACCAAAGAAGGCAAACCCTGTAACTGATGCATAGTGTGAAAGAGGACATGTAAGCATCAGAACCTGTCAGGTTTGTGAGGCTGTCCCACTCCTTAATCATTATTGTCATTGTTAATTTAGGCCACCCATCATATATGACTCTTGTTGACCTCTAAAACATACAAACATTGATGACTATTGACCGAGTAATAGAAGGAGTTGTGAAGGTACTTCTTCCCTCACTGGCTACCTTAAATACTAGCAGTAGAAGACGTGTCAGCAAGTCTAATATGACTGATAGTGTCACTAGCCCCAGAGAAGTCCAATTGGACTAATGTCCTTACAAATCCTTACAAATCCATGGTACGGTCTGTAATGATATGCCATCAACCACTGCAAGTCGCCCTGGCTCATTACCTCACCCTGCATGAAAACCATCCTGTAATGCCTAATTATTCTGGAAAGGGCTGGAATTGGCTGAGTGCTATCCTTTCAAATAACTTGATGGGATAGGGAATGCTCAAAGTATCTCAAAATGGATTAAATCACTTTAGAAAATGTTGAGATTTTTTAACAGAAGAAACAATTCTATGTTTCATAGACGATTGGACTACGCTATTTATCCGACAGTTCTTTTAGCAGTCTGAAATTGTGCTGCAACAAGGGGTTGACTGACTATGACCGTGGGCACATTTAGTCAACCTGTCCTCTAGAAGGGGTGGGAACTGATCCTTAAATGAAATGAATGTCAGAATATCTAATTAATATGGTGGGGCATTCTGTTAGGGCATCACGAAGATGCTGCAATTGGGAATATTTTTCTTTAATAATCTGCTGGACCAGTTTCAAGATATTGATTAAGATGGGGGATCAGATTTTGAGAGTGAAGTTGTGTTTAAGATGTTGTGAATATTGCCATGGAAAAATTGGAAAACTCCAGATGATGTAGATGATATGTTTACACATAAATTATTATTTTTCTAATTCCTTTTGTGAGTTTTCCTATATAGAATGCTTTCCTAACGGCGATGGAGAACCCCTTTGATGTCAATTTATTGGTGTGGAAAATCATAGTGACAGGAGTTCATTCTGTCAGGGTATCTAACATAGAATTATTCATTTCAGATGAAGAAATGTGTGGGATTGCTGTAAATCTAGCAGGTGTTAAAGTGGAATTGGAGTTAATTGATGCTCTGGTAAAATAAAGAGATGTTCTTCCACTTATGGAGATCAGGCATTGCATTAGTCTGTCGGATAGGTTTAATCTGTGGATCAGTTCTAGGCAATAAGACCTAGTTGGGGTGAGTACCCTTCCTCTTTTAAGTTAGGGTAGCCAACAGGTTCATGTCCAGATAGTGACTAGTGCTGTATAACAAAAGGATGAAGAAGCATATCACATTCATAGCTACTGCTTTATCCAAGACTTCTTGACAGGCTGGACATGTGATACCTTCAAACCAAATGATAAGGTTACCTAGAACTAATAAGAAGTTATATTCAATAATAATAGGGCCCATGGTGCCAGTGAGGGCATTTGGAAATAAAGGTGTTGGTCAAGATTAAGCCAGGTAAAGTAACATAAGCACAAGGGAAATGAGGATGTGATTATGCTTTCTAAATGATAAATTATAAAATATCACTTAAATGGCACTGTTCTCCTGCCTTTCATATGTCTTAGGTAGAATAAATGCATATTAGTCTGAATTGTTGCTCAATGATTGAAAGATACATTACTTATCTAAACTTCAGAATATGAGTCATAATTAGCACCCTGGAATGGGGAGCAACCAAACAGGTTACTCGGATCGCGGGCTGAATCCCATGGTCCAAACCTGCATTCCGAGCAACCTGACGGCTGATTCCCCCAACCTGCCATATTTACCCATCATCCCTTCCCTTATGTTTGTGTTCCAAGTCCCTCCCACTCCTATTTTCCTGATGGCTTCTTTGGCGGCAGTGCCCATGCGGCTGCTGCTGCTGCTTCTCCATCTTCTGTTTGTCCTTCATGAAATGAAAGACAGACTCTGTTAGGATCCCTGTCTTCCAGCTCTGCTCTGTGGCGGCCATCTTGCCTCTGTTTTTGTATGAATGAACAGGACGCAGCAGAACACAGCAATAATACCCAATCTGGCCTGCTGTATCAGGTGATAACAGTACCAGGTCCTCCCTATGTTCAGGCCTTTAACTCAGGCCCCGGGCCATTACCACCCATCCAGACCTTCGGATTGGGTATTATTGCTAAATTAAAAATGTTCACGTTTTAGTTCCATACCAACACTGTTACTCTGTTCCCTACCACAGATTACTTTCTGTTCATGTGCTGAAGTACTTTATTTTGGTTCTTGGAGAAGTGGTCTCTTTCACTTCAATTATATCTAAATCATTTCACAATTCTTCATATATCCTATAATTTACATTGTTAGACACCTTTTCTCTTAGCAATAACATCTACATTATGTTATTCATCATTTTCCCATTATCACAATGTGACTCTTTCTGGCCATTTTGTGAGTTCTTAGGTTGTCTATAGGAGTAGGTCATGAGCTGGTAGGAGCACATCATCCAGGAGTGCCTGTGTCTAGCATCATCAACATTGTCAGCAATGCAGACATCAAGCTTCTCTAAAACGAAATGAAACCACTAATGGGCAGCATGTTGCTCCTGCTGTCCCCTTTTTAATGCTTGTAGGTTTACAAGGCTATTTGATTCCTGTTTCCCCCAAAAAATATTTCTTCTGGATTTAGACCCATGTGAGCCTTTCTCAATGAAGACAGGTCCAGCTGCTTATAAGACCCACCAAGACAAAACAAGAATTACATTCCTACAGTGTAATGCTAGTGGAAATATCCTCATTGCTTCTCACAATAATTGTAGTTTATTCTCTGAATAAGAACATACTTTGGCCTGATGATTATCAATCAAGGGTGTAGATGAAGATCTAGCCACAACATTAGGACAATTAACTAACTTATTTAAATAGGATGAAGGTCTCATAAACCACAATCTTTTGTTGGGTTGATGTGCTCAATGCAGAAAGAATCAATTTAGAATGACTCTTTAGAGTGTCATGTCTGGAAGATGAAACCATGATCGTATCTGAATGCATATTCAGTGAGTACCCATGTCTAATATGATTGTTTTTAGTAACGGAATTAGTGTTTCTGTCAAACAAGATGCTGACACTAACAAGGAACATGGCGTTACTCATTAGTCAATACCATCTCGCCAAAAAACGCTCAGATGACAAGAGACAGAAACACATGACACAGTGGCTGCTGACGTATTCACAGCTGAACTGGCGCGTTACTCTTTTATTGAAAGTGAGCGTTTCTGAAAAGTAATGATTATTAGAAATCCCCTCTATGACAAATTCTTCATAGAGCATGAAGGTCAGATAGGCAACTATGTTTGTGGTAATTTGCATTCAATCTCTCAAAGCACTGACATTGCAGAATGCAGTGTTCTCTCACACAATGCCCCAATAATATCAACTTGTGTTTTTCATGTAAAACAATATCACAAAAAAGACAATGTCAATTTGATTCATTCCTTATTGAGTTAGAAAGGTATTTTCAGTTTCCCAGAAGCCTGCATTGGCCCAATGTCTTGATTAAGAACCTCATATAGTCTTGATTTTATTCTTTGAATTCTGGTACATGTATTTTGCTCTTCCCACTACATACACAGAACAACATGTTCCACAATGTAAAGACAAGCAAGAACCTGATAAGCTTCTGATGCATAGCGTGAGACAACATAAGAGTTCTGATTTGACTTTTCAAATAGATTACATATGTGCAATTATGGACATACACCTTCTTAATTCAGGTTGCCATGTTGTGTCTTTGACAGGCTTGCACATTGTCTTGTTTAATACTGTGTAAGAATGTTTAAATAGGTGTCACCCTTTCAGGGCTATTTAACAACGCGCCCAAAACCAAGATTCTCACAATTGTGAATAATACATTGGTGTGATTTCACAGACTTTAAATGATTGGTGCAATGTTTGGAAAAAATCGGTACATGATGGTACATGTAATAGGCAGAGAATTGAATCATTGAAATCATGTCCCTAGGAACGTCAAACTGTAAAGGGAAATGAATGAATGTAATTGAGTTGGAGCGATGACTTTTGGTCAAAAGTGATTTAATTACTATAACATGACACTTCCTTAGATTTGGAGAAGTTAGATTTAAAATAAAGTAGTATTTACCAGGGACAAGTCACACCGAGCCCTAGATACAACAAGGGTATTTTAGATCATGTTCTGCTTCCTCACATCCAGTTCTCCTTTCATTTTCTTTCTTTCACTCTACTTCCATCTGTTGTCCCTGATTCTGATTGTGTTAGCCCTTAAATAGGTGGTTGATCCCTCCTGGATCAAAGAGTATCTGTCGCAGATTATTCCTATTGGTCGCTTTGAAACACAATTTTGGCTACTGTATTTACAATCGGTTACTTCACTTTTCAAAGTGAAGGCACGCCCCTGTACGCGCACACCAGAAAGAAAAAAAAAACAACCTGCTAGGAAAAAGGCCCAAGTCACCGTTTGCAAGAATAACACGTTTTATTCATACACAAAAGACGTGCATCAGCAAAGATCTCTGCTGCCGCGGAATGTTCTGAAAAAAAACTTTACAGGCAGCACCTTATGAAAGTACAACTCGTCATCTGTGATGTCATTACATACACTGAAAGCCCATGAGGCTGGTTGGTGAGAGCCTATACATAGTTGGGCCACTCCATAGGGGATGCTAGTCCATTGGTCCCAGTCTTCTTGCCCATCTCCATCTACGATTGAGCTGCTGGGCTTGTCATCCACAGAAAAACAGAACCTAATAAGCAATTAGTTACTTCTAAAAACAATGCTACTCTGTCACTATGAGAGTGCACCTGGCAGACTATCAGACAGAGATATGGGCCCAGTGGGAGAGCTGAGATAATACTAACTCGGATACTTCACTCATTCCCAGAAGCGCCATCATCCTCCCATGGGCTTCCAACCTTGTTCTAGGCTATAATTTCATCTCTCCCTGGCCGCTCACAGCACAAATTACGGGATACAAATGTGAAGGCAAAATAGCTTTGCTTTCTGATCTCTTTCATCAATTAAGGGTCTTACAGTTTTATGGTCGGTGGTCTGAAGTGTGGTATGTGGGGGTCTTGAGATCAAAGCATAGGATGGCTTTAGTTCTGCTGCAAAGTGGGTGTTGGGGCTCAGGGGCCATGCTATCTGTATCGTAAAGATGGTAACTGCCAAGAAGTGTTCTGCCCCCTTCTCGTGGCCTTTCAGAGCACATTCTTCCTGGGGTGCAAAGGTCTGCAGGCTCTAAGACAATGAAAGGCTTTTAACTCCCTGAAGCTCACTCGTGGTGTGAATTATGTCTGTGCCTATAATACAATATAATGCTAATATGTTGGATGCTTTCTCCGCGCTTGGGCCTATGTTCCAAAATGGCTGCCAATAACTAAGATGGCGTTTACACTGGCCACTACTATGTAGCTCCTACTGCATGCACTACGCAATTGTGCACTGTCCTGCATGCACGCCCCCATGTTCTCTCGAAGTGTGGTTTATTGTTTGTTTCTCATTTTGAATTGCGTATGGGTTGGAAAGACCCTCTTTCGCTCCCAACAAAAGTAATCTCTAAACCCCACCTACAAAAACCTAATTGGCTATGATCATGGGAAAGGATATTGTAGAAGTGTTTAGCTTAACATTTCCAATCTACTTTCCAATCTGGGGAATTGTCACATGCTCATTTTTTGCTTCCCTTTGAAAAACACACCCTTTCCTGACATCAGAATTGTCTACTTTTGAACCTATTTCCTGCCTTCTTTAATAACAGGATTTACATAGTCTTTGTGTGATGCTAAACATATTTATTTTATTCATGAGCATGTTCTATTTAAATCACAAGATAGCTGTTATTTTCAGGAGCCAGGGTCAAAGCAGAAATATCTTAATATATCCATGCAATGCACAGACACACTCAGATTTCGTTTGCATTGATTACAACGACCACACTTAGTTTGTGGTCTTAGAGTTTAATTCTTGAATGCCAAATTTGTTTTCTTTTTTTTTCAAATGTGTGTGTTTGTGTGTGTGTGTGTGGGAGAGGTATGGGAAGAGGCATGACACGTGTTTTTAAATGGACTCCAACTTAACAAGCTCCTCACTTGCAATATGGCTATGAAATACTATTTAATATTTAATACACCAGGATGCAACTTCACTTACAAACTACAAAATAGCATACTTGGTGGTCATAGGATTGTTCTGTAACTTATGCTGTGGTCATTAGATTGTTTCTTTAGATTAGCTTTACAAGAATCTGGCCTGAACAGATGGATATCTGTTCCAAGCAAATTAACCAGATACCACAGTGTTTGTTTTTGAGATGGAATGAAATGAAGGTATTTACATTAACAGAGATCTTTTGGAAACCATGGGAATCACAACATCATTATATTTTCATTATTTCTATTATTCTAGATAAAGCCGATGATTTGAAATATTTTTCAGCCACCTGGTTAAAGGATGCCTTGTTTACTAAGGGGAAACAATGGGCCTCATTACGACTCTCCCGGTGTCCCAGTGGTAATTTTGCCAGTCTACCAGTAACTGGTAATACCGTTTCCAGCACTGGGACCGGTGGTATTACCGCCAGATCACGAGTACCGTGTTGGTTGACCGAGTAAATCCCCATTCATGGAGTGAAATAGCACTCCATGGGGGATTTGCCGGTATTAGTGCATATTTATTTCTGTTAGGGTGTGAAATTACCTCCATCTCTTAGATGGAATTAATTCCTCCACCCCACCAGTAAACTTGTACTTGGCCGGTGTGGAAGGTACCAGTATACAGTAGTACTGGCATGTTAATTCTGCACCAGCCAATTTGAAATGAGGCCCATAATGTGTTTAGGACTTAAGCATAGCTGCTTTTGTGACTTCTAAACAATAATATTCTCATTAGATTGATTGGATCTAGTGTGTGGATATACTAAAATGAACACTAGTGTACGAATAAAAAGAGACTCAGATGGAGCATCAAACTCATATAATGATGTGGACAACATGCAGGTCATTTATTTACATACAATGCTGACAAGGCTCAATTGAAGTGTGTTCTAAATACACTCCTGAGCTACTTTCGATAATATAAGATTTTTCAATGGATGTATGAGTGGCATGTTACAAACAGGTCTGGTAAATTCAGGGATTGCATCACAATGCAGGCTTGAAATTGTGGTAAATACTTTGTCTTAGGTTTTCCACTGCACCATGAATACAGTTCCTGGCATATCAAGACATTATTAGGTACTATTTAACGTACCACTGAACTCATCCATACCAATCAACTTCACTCTCCATACAAGACAAGATACTTGCAGAGAGATCAGTGTGATGACTCCACCAACTTTCATCAACCTCCAGAATATTGTTCACCACGCTATTGACAACAATAGGATCACTCTCCAATAATGTCTCATTTCACCCTCTTTGGACACTCAACAGGTTAAGTAAATAAAGGAAAGGGCATTGTCTTTACTGTTCCTTTCTTGCCTCACTTCTTTTTATTATTCTTTCTGAAAATGACCATTATTTGTGAAAGGGTTCCGCCAACAAATATGTGAATTGTGTGCCCATAAATCCTTAACTCCATTTGTTCTTTAAATATTTGTTATATGGAGGTTCTGATAGCTGCAGCGGCAGTCCAGGGGCCACAGAATTACAGTGCCACATGATTTTTTTGCATGTGTGCACTTCACGTCACCAATTCCGCATTTGGTTAATAGCAAGAACTTTCAATTTGCATTTTCAGGATTAGGATATACAGTGAGCATACACAGAATACTCACCAAACCATACTTGCTGAAATTAAGGTCAGTGTTTGCAGAATGTCACTTTATTTTACAGCTAACTAAGACCCAATCAGAGATCTATCTCTGCCCTAAATGAGACCATGGGCCTCATCACAAGTTAGTTGGTTAGTTGGTAAAACTGTACCGGCACTGTTCTCCAGACCGGCTAATTAAGAGTTCTATGGCCGTGTGGCGTCACACCAGCCAGGTTTGACTGGTGGGCGTAACGCCACTGGCCGCAGATGGACACGGTTACACCGGTACCATTCCTGCATGGTGCCAGTGTTTCCGCAGACCCCATTCCTATGGAGTCCTATGGGAATGCCGGTGCCAGATTTACCAGTAATGCCCTGGTAATTCTGGCAAGTCCGGTGCTGGTAAATCCCCACGAGTCCGGCGGCAGCCTGTCGGGTTTACCGGCTCGGCTACCGCCAGACTTGCAATGAGGCCCCATGTTTTGTAGTTACTGTTATGGACTTGCTATTAACAATGACAAAAAGCATGAATATGGCCTTCCTGGTAAAAGTGACCACTCTCACCTACCACATTGATAAATAATATCGCACTAGGCCTGTGAAGGATTTACATGGACTAGTTACAACATCCCTGCATTTTCTTGTTCATTTTAGAAGGGGTAACTAAATGGATTGTACATGAACTCTAAGTCTGCCAAGCAGTGTCACTTTCAGTGCATACACGTGGTGTCAGTGTTTTTTACCTGGATGTTCCTTCTGGTAAAAGGGGTGTGTAAGTGAAATTGATAAAGTAGAGACATACATACATGTTCTGCTCATAGCCTAATGGAAAACAGCACTCTTAGGCAAGATGGACAACTTTCAGAAATAAAGCTGTATGCAGAATCAGTACCCGGCGAGAGTCAAGCAGAATGCAACATGCATTCTGATTGGCTCTTGCCGGGTTGTTACCTGGCCAAGAATACTTCGATTCTTGGCTGGGATTCCAGCCACCTTGTCCTTGGCAGGCCTTGGCGTGGCAGCCCCTCAGCCAACGAGGAGGCTTGAAGCGGGTCTAGCCTGCTCTGAGCCTCCCCACGGCTGAGAGGCTGCCTTCGCCCCCCACCTGGGACTCAGGTAAGGCTTTTTTTTGTTTTAAATCCCCTTTCCTCCCACCTCTCTCCCCTCCCCACCACACTTACCTTCTTGCTCCTTCGGAGCCATCCCCGCTCCATGCCTCCACACGTCTGGAGTCTTCCATCGTCCCCCGTCGGGGACGCAGGTATGTATTTTTACTTTTTATTTTTTCTTCCCCTCCCTCCAAACCCCACTTACTTTCTGCTCCTTTCTTTTTTTCGGGAGCAGATGTGCTGGGAAAACTTCTGTTTCCAGCACGTCCGCTCCCGATGGCCGCCATGGAAAGGGAAAATGGGCGCTGTTTTCCCTTTCCTAGCGCCCATTTTCTTGGTTGTTTCTTTTTCTTTCTGTCCCAAAAAGCTGCAGCGTTTCAGGACAGAAAAAAATGCTTTTAGTGCCCAGGTCACGCAGATATTGCGGGCCAGGGTACTAATAGGAGTATGCCCCTCGCGACAGGGGCATTACCGACTCTGGTTATTATTATGGTATTTATTGAGCGTGGATCTTGCGTCAGAAAGCAGCAGATCACTTTATAATCATTGGGGGAAGATCATGGTGAGTGAAGCAGAGAGACGTGGGAGTGAGGAGCAAGCAACACTGGAGGAGAAGTGCAGGCAATTTGTCAGCAAGGGAACTAGAAGCAACCCGGGGAGGAAACAGTGGGGATCAGATCAGCCGGTCTCAGGTAGGGTGTGGAGTGGAGGGTATGTTGAAATAGGGCAAGTGATGAGGTCTGTGTCAGTTAACATACCTGGAGGGTCAGTGTAGACGGAACTAATCATAGTGTTGATCAGAAAAGGGCTTATGCATAATGTTTCTGCATATTATTATATATCTATGTGAGAAGTTTTAGTTACTAGGACATGCTTACATTAGTCAGTGAGTGGCTCTGTGATGGGCTTCCACGGCGCTATATTTTGGAAGAAAACCATTGAGGATTGTTTTTTCCATTAGGTGTAACTGTAAACTCGCAGACCAACGCCAGAGACCTCTGGATTGTTTAACCAACTGTCAGAAGTGACAGAGACCAGAGCTGACAGTGTGAAAGGTGAGTAGACTGGGCAGAAAAGGGAAGAGATGACACGTATGTTAGCCATCTGTAAGAGTGTCAAACTTGCATAACAATATACTGAGTGACTGGTGCATGGAAGGAGATGGTGTAATATTCTGATCATATACTGTAATTCAGTGGGCCTCATTATGACCCTAAGGGGTTAACGGCACCATAAAAGGCTGCAGCGCCGTTAACCCCTTAGCACCTAATTACGAGGTCCCTTTGCGGCTCCCGACCTTACCGGCTGGTCTGGACCAACCGTTAAAGTAGGGACCCGCGAAGGGACCTTGAAGGTAATTACGGTACCGCAATTTGCGGTATTGTAATTACCGCCTTCCCCATCCCCATTGAGCCCTACGGGGCAAAAATGGGAATGGGGAAGGGCCAATGGTGCATGGGGAATTACCGCCCCGCCAACCTGGGAATGGGGTGGTAATTCCCCATTGCACCATGGCAGACTCGGTACAATACCGGCAGCAACCATGGTGCTAACAGCGCCATTGGTTACCGCTGGTGTTGTAATGAGGGCCATTGTCTTAGAGTGCAATTGCTGCAGACCTCAGAGGGATGCATGGCTTTCGCCATATAATGCAGTGACGAGTTTGCCAGTTCATGCCACAGTAAGACAACTTCACAGCAGTGAGGATAAGGATCGGGGACTTGGTTTCTGAGGCTGCAAGCCAAGTATATAAGCACCAGTGCACCCAAATGTCTATACTGGAGGGCACCTCAACCCTGAACCAATACGAGCAGCCATTTCTGTAGTAGCATAGGTGGGTGAAACTGAAGACATTTCCATGTTGAGTTGGTATTTACTGCTTAGAATACAGCCCTGAGGCTGCTGCTGAGTATTCGCCAGTCCCATGCTAGCAATTGTATGATGATGTTAAGGGTGTTGTTGAGATGAGTTTCCTCTTAAGCAGTTGATGAGCTCCTCTCGGAATACAGAGTACAAATAGCACCTCATACCCAAATTGGTCCTGTGAACACATTATTTCAGTTTACTAGACAACCTGCTCTATATACAGCCACAACCCTGACCAACCAAACTTCAGGAGAGTGAGAGAAAGAGGAACAATAAAATACATGGAGGGTGGCCAAAATCCAAATGCCAAATTTTCTTGACCACATTTGGAAATCTATTATTGTGATTTTGGTATATCACACTGGATCCCTGGAAAATGAATGGTCTGTGTTTGATCACATTTATAAGTAGCCTGGGAATGGGTAATACCAAGGACAGTCATCAGGGCCAAACTGAAGAGATCGGGATTGAAGCCACAAATGTATTTGCTACAAAATGCACTTGGACAGAAGTTCTACAAATGGTGATCGGGGCTGTTGAAACACTTGGAATCTATTTTAATACAAAAGGTTGGATTGCATTAAACCTTTCAAAACACAAACTAATTTCCTCCAAAACAGAGGCCCAAACTTGGCACTTTGCCAGCAGAAGTAGAAGTAGGGAATTAGACAGCAGATAGGCTTGGAATTCCTTCACATAATCTTCAAAATAACACAATCTCAATTATACCCAAACTCCACAAATGCACATTAATTTACACCAAGTGGACCCTCAACGTAGACACTTTTCCGTCAGCAGGAGAAATGTATTTTAGATTATTCAAATGATGTCCATAGTCCTTTTTCCGTTCATTGGTTACCAGCAAGATCAAGGGCTAAGTACACAGTCTTCCAGTTAGAATCTTACATGTATGTTACCTTTTTGCATTAGAGAAGTGAATACTATACCATTCTTGAAAGATATTCCTGATCTTATTAGCATTAACATGATCAGTCACATAACATATGATATTAATCCAGATTACTGGCAGGTCTATAGCCAAGCATAGGCAGAAAAGGTTTAATTTTCTAAATGAAACTCCATCTTTGAAATACATTGGCATTGTAAGATATCATAACCGAGCTGGTGGAGTAGCCCCAATACTTTCCAATGTGTATGGTTAGTGCATATATGTACAAAGTAGCATAATGCCTACGATCACAATGTAAATTATGTATGTATGTTGGAATGTATAAAGCACACAACTAGAAAGAAATGAACGGAGTGTACTTATGAGGCACATTCAGGTGTGTACAAATAGGTTGCAGTGGTAGCAGAGAAGGAGAGATGGGTAGGGGGCTTATGTGAGGCGCAAGATGAAGAGAAGTGGGGTCTTGTGGTGAGATCAGTCATTGATAAAATGTTCTTTGTACACTATGGTTTTCAGATCCTTCCTGAGGTGTAGGATGAAGGTGTACGGGGGGTCACCACAGGGTTTGGTAATGCAGATTACAAAAGTAGGCAAAAAGCAGTGTACTATGAGTAGGAAGTAACACAGTTTTATTTAGGGCCCAGACAGAGTTGGGACATCAATTTCAAACAGGGCACGGAACAGAACTGCATGAAACTGTGCTGCCAAAGTAATGCCCCTAAATCAAAGGTTTTTATAACAATCAAAACGAATTAGCATCACTACCTTTGCAACACAATACATCTTTCTGCATTCAACTGATTGGTAAACACATATCAACCCTTATCGATAAATATACTTTGCTGTGTTGTGATTGGATTCAACAAAACATACCACACCACCCGGGACTGGCCCATGTGACATCACAAGCCACCCCCCATTCCCACATTGTATGCCAAACCATTGAAACATATCAGATGATCAGCAGAACTTTCTGCATCCGTCCCCGTCATCTGATCTTTATTCCCATGAGAAAGCCTTATATCTGGACAGTGGTCAGAGCCTTTAACTGAGAACAAGTTATTGCATTAAAGTAACACGTCATGAACTCTTTGTCTTCTCCCCAGGTAGAAATGCATTGGATGGACAATTTGAAACTGCTGTGGGCTTTCTGAAACCTTCGGTAGACAATATTTTGTAAACTAACTATGCCAAATTATAAAATAGTTGTGCATTGATTGCCTTTCAACGAGACCCGTGAGCTCCAAATATGACCTCAAAAATGTGCATTGTTTTTGCCTCTTACCATGCTATCCTAGGATCGTGAGACTTACAGTGTGTAACCAGCTGCTACGGCTACCAGGTGATTATTACACTGAACACATGTTTTAGAAAAATCATGCCTTGAGGCCTTTTTACTGCGCCACAGCCTAATGTTAACTTCTCTCATACTTACCTGTGGTCCATCTTTATTATACAATTTTAGTTTCTTACATGTGAGACACTGTTACTTTGAGGCATTCTTTAGCTTAGTCATAATAGCCAAAATATTATTCTGACAGCCCCCTGCCAGGCCAGGCGCTACTCTCACATCTGGTAGGTTTTTGTCTCTTACTGCGCTGAACTTGCATCTTTACTATAAAGGTAGGCAGTGTCATCTGTCTTGGTAACTTGTTTGTAGCAGGGTGCATTGCAGGAAATCGCCAAAGTCATGTAATATTTAAAAAATACTAAAACGTGCCTGTTTGTGATTGGGGATGAGGCAATGTCTGTGATGCAAACAAACATCTTGCATTCAGAATGATTTACACTGAACCCCCTTCTCAAAGGACTGACATGACCTGACATGAACATGAAATCTCATGCATACCAAGTGATATACACACACCTCACCCATGTGTGGGAGGTGGAGCGGCGAAGTTGGAGCTGAGCCCATAACAGGATTTTTGAGCCACTACAGTAGGCAGTTATTAGGGCAAATGATTTGTCAATGCAGCTAGGGCCCTTCATTCTTAAGAAGGCAGGACTTTGAAGGTGCAAAAAGAGACTGAGAGCTCAAGGGCAGTGAGATTAACTTCCACCCATATTGAATCTCCCAGCATGTTCAACATATACAACACGTGCAATTCTGTCAGAAGCAGGGGATTCTGGGAATTGTTGCAAAAGGGAGAGAACACTCAGGGCATGACATTTTTTCATTCATCCCTGTATGGGGGACTTGCAATTTACCAATCTCCTACTAGGATTTGATAATAAATAGGGGACAAAACCCCACTATGTTAGTCAATATGATGCTATTCTGAGGGCTCACAGCTTCCTACAATAGAGAAATAGAGACAGGTGAATTAAGGAGGAAGAAATGAACTTGCCTTCCTTTCCTTTACATCCCTGAGGAACAGAATGGAAACTTTCTGTAAGAACTAAGGAGACCGGCTGTTGCAGAAGACCAGAAACACAGAACATCAAGACAGTGTCCAGAGAAACAATGTGGTTGCCTTGTAGATTTGAGCCTGATGCAGAAGAGTGTGAGAGAGATTCAGATTGAGTCAGTCTTAGAAGAGGAACCTGCAGCAAAACCTGAAGGAATATTTGAGCTAGAATTGAGCCTTCAAGTTGTCATCAAACTGCACTTCAAACCCAAGCATCCCCCTTCAAGATACAGCTACTTGAGCCCTCATTAGCCCTGCCTATCTGCAGATCAAGGCAGTAACGCCAAGCGCTGAAAGGAGATCTATGCCTAGACAGAGCACTGTCGGATCGGCTCTAGGGATTTCAGATAAAGTGCTTGAATCCCACTTCTATCTGCTAAACTATCCACTATGCCTATACCAGTCAAGCCACCCAGCTCAAAGACAACACCAGTGCGATCAATCAACACAAAGACATCATGCCACGCATCATGAAACCACCCTCGTACCAGAGACAACCAGGCCATAACTTGGGAACTAGAGAACTGGTTAAATTCCCCATGAAATGAAGGTGTCTTAAGGACTAAGTTTGTGTTTCCTCTCCTTTTTTAATTAATCAAATCCTTTCTTTTTTGACTCTACCCCACATTGAAACTCCTAGCTGCCTAACTCTGCATTTCGATTTATTTTTTTGCAGGGATGGGTTGTCAGTGTATATAGTGTACGTTTTAGTAAATAAAAGTAGCAGTGTATGTATTTGCCTGTCCTTTCCTTTTTCTTAGTACTGTATGTGCTGTGATTGCTTTGGTGTGTCATCAGCTGACCTCCCTCACTGACGATTAGAGCCTGCCCTCAGCAGGTGCTACCAAAGGTGAAAGAGGTGGACCATCTACTTGTGTCTGTTCTATCACTATGGTTATAGCACAAAATGGCGGCTTGTGTTTAGTCATAGCACCTAGAAAACATTGGGCCTCATTGCAGGTTTGTTCGTCTAGTAAAGAACGGTGGCAGTTCTTGTACTGCCACTTTATTTTTGCAGGAACTGAACCACTGCTGTTTTTACACACTACCTAATTCCGAGATTTATCATGCTGGGGGTAAATCCTCCACTTTAAGATAAAAAAAAATAGACCAAATTACTGCAGCAGAATACCCACTCCACAGTAATTCCAGCAAAATACACACGAGTCCTATTGGACACCAAAAAAGTGAATTTAAACTGCAATTCCATCACTCATGATAAGTTCACAGGACTGAGTGGTAGTAATGGTAAATGAGATTGGTAGTAACACGTTGGATCTGCAGAAGCAAATTACCACCAAACACGTAACGAGGCCTATTGACGCCCCGTACTTCCTCTGGAATGCAAGGTTTGTATCACACTGATGCACAGATTCACACATGTCCTTAAACCCTGACCACCTTGAATCAACAAAAAACACACATGGAGGACATCTCGCCACCTATTAGCCGTCAGCACCAAAATACAATAGAAATGGCAACCAAGGGTCTTCACAAATGGTGTCTATAAAGTGCAAAAAATGCCCTAGAAATAAACATTTATAAACCTCAAACAAGGTACAAGTGCGTCTGAGCGCGGCACAAAATAGCAGCACATATGTAACCATAAAACAATAAAAACAAAAATAACACATTTAAAATACAATCATAAAGACAGAACATACAATAGCAGCAACACAAAGACAATGTATTCTTCTCAAGTAACAGCTGATCCATATATAGAATTGCACAATCACGTTGCCGCGATTCCCTACATTTACGGAAGTCTGGAATCTTATGCAAATTAGAGCACAAAACGCTCCAGCGAGAAATATCCGCTCCAGAAAAAGATTTCTTTATAGAAACCTAAATGTAGCAATCTGCAATAGCTGGGAAGACCTCTGGAGACTACGGACACCTTCAGTTTTTCAGACATGACACTGGCCCTCACCACAATGTTGGCAGAATGGGTTTACCGGCACCGGTAAACCCATTCCACCCTACCACAAGGTCTCTTCGTGGGACCCGCAATCAGCGCCTGGAAAAACCAGACATCCATTCCGGGTCCCACGAGGACACCAGGGAGCTAACAACGGGCCCATCATTAACGAGCCCGTTGTTAGCGCCATCCTCATTCCCATTGAGCCCTATGGGGGCTTGAATGGGAATGGGGATGGACCGGGTCCGGGTTCCTCAGACGGGGAATTACTGGGTCCGCCAAGTTTGCGATGGCCCGGTAAATCCTCATTTGAGGAACCCGGGCCCGGAATGGGGTAAGGAGGCAACCATGCCGCTAAAAGCGGCATGGTTACCTCCAACCTCCTGATGAGGGCCACTGTCTAAAAAGCGGCCCACCGAGTTGACCTTAGAGCTGACCTGAGAGCTGAGGGGTTTCCTAAAAGAAATGTCACTGACAGTTTGTGCAAGTACTGTGCCCGGTCGACAGAAATCGTAAAATATTAATATACATGCGGGGGACCTTTCAGCCATTCTAACATATATGTCCATTTCTAAAGAAATACGTGGATTATTTTTGGGAAGGCACTATGGCCGAAGTGTAAAGTTCACCACAAAAATTAGCGTTTTCTACGTGTTTTTTGCAATTTATATTTGTTCTTGTGTAGCACAGTTTCTGATATCAGATATTCATGTGCCAAAAATAATAATATATTCCAGGCGCGCAACTATACAATATTAAACAGATACTTGGGTGCGCAGCGGGCGGGAACACGAGCTGAAGTGGGCCAGTTCCTGTCAGGGAGCTTCACTAATTAAGGAAATCCGACAGGGCCGTAAATCAAGGGCTGGGCAGTGAAGAGAAAATAACTGTAATGGAGTGAAGTAAACGCAATAAAACTGCTTTGAAATGGGAACACTTGATGCTGCCATCTTCTGTACACGCCATCTAACACACTCTCCACCGCACTGGATTCCACTGGGCGTGCAGCTGCTGAAACGTAAATAGTGCCGGTCCAGGACTTGGGAGGGACTCACGTTAGCAAATTAAACGAGGGGGAATAAAGATTGACCACGGTATTAAGAAGAACTCTGCCTTAAGGATTTTCAAAAAGAATAAATACATTTAGCAGAATGAGGAAGTTTGGCCAACATACATTTCTCATTGGTCCCAACACATCTTCTATTTTAAAGTGTACAGTTTGAAAACACACTTTAGCCACTAAGTGACATTGCATTTTTTGTGGACTGTTACGACCTCCTTCAAGACCCAAATTTATTTGCATCCTGATGTATTTGCTATTTTAACCAATCTGTTAGGATAACTCCTAGTGATCACCGGAAACTTTGCAGCTAGGCATGGAAAGAGATGGGAGTATGAAAGTCAGGGACGTCATTTGGGGGTCGCCAGGGGTCGCAGGTGCCACCCCTGAGCTCTCCCTTGCTACCCCTGTGGGCTCCCTTGTTACCCCTGAAAAAAACTGTTTTTATTTTTTATTTTAGGTGTAAGCTCCTGGGCTGTGGCCAGTACTATGTGACTATTTTTTTCTGGAGGGGCTGGCTTTCTTGTTCAGGCCTCTTAAAAAAAGAGGGGTTCCACAAGTGTAACACTTTGAGTTGTGACCCTAAATAAGAAAGAATAGGAATAACAAATAATTTGTCTTTCTGAAAATCTATACGATAATTGCTAGACTCATTAAAGGTTTATTTAAATCACACTTCACAGGGTGATTCACCGATTTAGTCTTTTTTCAAACACCTCAACTGAGCCTTTAATCCTTTTGAGGTTGATAAATGAGTACCAACACAGGTTGAGTGATATTGTATGTATATTTGTTCTATATAGAGCGCTTAGCGTAAGTGCTATACAATAACACATCATTATCATGAAATATATGTCACATTATAGTGATATTGTAACCATTTATTTTGTACTGTACTTAGGAACAATGCTATGTGATGCCACATTCTATTTTGTCAAGCGGTGAAAGGTCATGTTTCATTGATTCCCATGGTGTCTCTTTGGGGTGGTATCAAATTACATCACTTCCTGTGATGTCATCAGAGGTCAAGGGTCAAAAGGAACACATTGACACCCTCACTCTGGACCTTGCTGATTTTTGCAACCACTCCTTTGCCTCGGGATCCTTCCCGTCCCCTCTGAAGCACTCCTTTATACATCCTTTTCTCTAGAAACCCACAGCTGATCCTTCTTGTCCAGCTAACTATCGCCCAATTTCCATTACTCCCGTTCTTAGCAAACTCCTGGAAAAGTTGGCCATCTCTCAGCTTAACTTTCCAATTATGTTGGCTGTCTCCATGACCACCAGTCTGGCTTCCGATCTGCCAGAAGCACGGAAACTGCTATCCTGAACATCCGTGAAGATCTGCTGTCCAACCTTGACTCTAACATTCCCTCTGTCCTCATCCTCCTCGATCTCTCTTCTGCCTTCGACACGGTCAACCATACCATCCTGCCCAACCGTCTCCGTGAAAACCTGGGTATCATTGATCAGGCTCTGGCCTGGCTGACCTCTTTCCTCTCAGATCGACCCTCCCAGGTCCAACTTGGGTCCTTCCTTTCATCTATCTTCCTCTCTACCTTTGGTGTTCCCCAGGGGTCTAACCTCTCGCCCTGGCTTTTCAACCAATACCTGGCAACTCTCGCCCACTGCATTGCCACTTTCTGCTCAAATTTCCAGTGCTACGCTGACGACACAACTCATTTTCTGGATGCCCTCTGCCACCTCCTCTCCCTCTCTCAGCTCTGATTGCCGAACTGCCATTCAAGATTGGTGTGCTGCCAATGATCTTTGTCTGAATGCCAGCAAGACGGAGATCCTCCTCATCGGCACACCTTGACCATCCTTTCCCCTCACTCTCTGGCCAGCTTCCCTTGGCCCTCCGCCTACCCTGACCTGCGAGGCTAAGAACCTCAGGGTCATCTTTGACTGCACCCTTTCCTTCTCCACCCACATCTCTGAGGTCTCTAAAAAGTCAAATTTCCGACTGCACCTCCTCAGAGGTACTCTGCCTTTCCTCTCCTTTCCCCAGAAGCTCAAGGTATCCCAAGCTCTGGTTCTCTCTAGCTTGGACTATTGTAACAGCCCCTATCTAAATCTAAGTGCCTCTACTCTCTGCCCTCTGCAACTAATCCAGAACAGGACTGCAAGACTTGTCCTTGGCCTCAAGCCCTGGGATCGTATCTCTCCAGCTCTGAAATCTCTCCATTGGCTCCCAGTGGATGCAAGGATTAAATTCAAAACCTTCTGCATTGTCCACAAGGCTTTCTGTGGCCTGGGTCCAAAATACCTTCAGCTATCCCTCTGCAAATAACTCCCCTCTCGAGCTCTTTGCTCCTCTACCTCCAACTCCCTGAGGGTCAGTCGTTTTTCAAAGAAACAAGCTGGGGGTAGATCTCTGTCTTCGGCTGGGGCCTCCCTCTGGAACAGCCTCCCTGCCAGTCTAAAACCTCAGGAGAACCATCTCCGGTTCCGGAAGCACCTCAAGACCTTCCTCTTTTCTTTTGCCTTTGCCCCCCCTCTCTCCTGCTGATCAGTTCTCTCTTGGTACTGTGCACCTGGCCATTCTCTGTCCTCTGGGCCCAGGTACCTGCTAACCCTGCCACCCTCCCGCACTGCCTCCGGGCCACCCTTGCACTGGGGTCTGTATCTGTACCCATACAGCACCCCCCTTTTTTCTTCCTGCACTTATCAGACCTACCTTGTCTGCTGCCTTAAACCTTGCACTTGCAAATTGCTGGCTGCACTAAAACTGTTTGTTGCCTTTATTCTTTATCTATTGTTATTTATCTGTTTCTCCTCTGCTTCGCACTTTCCACTTCTCCCCCGTTCATGCATTTGTCCCCTCCCCCTCTCCCATGCACTTGCACGTTCTCAATGTCACTGGGCCTAGTAAGATCGCTGTTTTGTTCTCCCCTGTTCCCCTCCCATGCCTTGTCGTGCTCTGAAACACTTGTGTACGAGCGCAATAGAAATAAAATATCAATATCAATATCAAAAGGGCCATGTGATGTCACTTCCGCTACCCCTGGAATTTTGGTGAAATGACATCCCTGATGAAAGTTGGCTCCCATTGCAGTGATGTAAATCAAATATTCATAGAAGCTCAATAACCTTTCTCCTATCCCCTAAATCCCTGCTAGCTTACCCCAATAAAACGGTGTTTCAAAATCCAAGAACTCATTATGAAAATGGGTAGAAAACAACTGCCCATTTAACCAGTAGATAATGCCATTTGCATAATGGCTGAGAAAGCCAAATAGTGATCTGTCACAGTGGAAAGTTCTGCCCGGAATATACCTCTGCTAATCTCTAATGGACATGTCAGAGCACATTCTCAAGGGGGCATGCATATATCTCGGTAATAATCCAGTAAGACCAAGCATCATCAAAATGAAGACCTGCCTAAAGCAGGTGTTAACATGGGTGGTGTGTTTGTGGGCCACTACAGGGCTCCCCAAAACCAGTCTGTGTATGAATGGGTCATGTGTCCAGCCATAGAGGGTTTTAGAGAGGATAGCTTCATTCATTGAGATACTCATCACCCTCTACCATTTGCAAAGGAAACGTCTGCCCACACCACCCCTAGAGTGCTGGGCAGATATGTGTCCGCAGAGCAGACATTGGAAACTCTTCCCATTTTGCTTGCTCGACCTTTTGCAGACATCTTGATGTTGTATGCCTCTCCACTCAACACTTTCAAACACACAACATGGTCCTTGTGCCATGAAAAAAAAATCAACTTTTTTTCAAGGCTAGAAATCCTAGTAATTTACTCCAAATGTATATTCAATGCAGCAGCACATGTGTTGACCTAACCATAAATCCTTGTGTATGTTAAAACTGTGATATGTAAGCAGAAATCTCCTGGGACTCTAAGTGCAAAGTTTATTTAATGGTATTTACTCATAACGAGTCATAATACAATACAATGCACAATCTAGTGTCCAATGTATTGCCAATACTCCAGTGAACTTTAAAAATATGCCTTCCTGAGGATACACTTGATCCGTTGGTAATAACACTGAGCACACTGCAAGCTATCAAACATGGAGTTGTAGAGTTCAATAGGTGTATGAACTGGTCAGTTAGTGGTGGTACAATTCCAAAACTGAAAAGAATGTTCAACACGTGTTTCTCATTACTTGTGTCAAGTATAAGTACACACATGAGGATAATGTTGCATGTGCATTCATGCTATGGCCAGAATAAGTACAATCACACTAAAAACATTAAGCAGTCTTGTGGAATTCATAAACTATATGAACTCTTGAATGTGGATATGTGGGTTAGCTATTAAGTATGCATATTATTAATACTATATACAATAATGCCAACTGTGATACAACTTTATATACCTATTTTACTGACATAAAACTTACGCTGTTTGTCCCCAAAATATTAATGCTAAATAATATCATTGCCTTACATTTACATGTATAAATTAAGATGTATCGTAGTCTTAAGAAGAGGTGCAATACGTATTTCACATGACTTCTATATTTTTTAATATGGTACTCTTCTTGACTGCAGTAGGTCAAGATCCTTTTCTTTTATTGTGTACCCACTGAAAGAATAGTATTTAAGATCTTTAAATGAATGCATAAATCACATTGGGCCTCATTACACGGATGGCGGTAAGGGATTACCGGCACCGGTAAGGGCACCGGTGCCAGTAATCCCTTACCGCCCTACTACGAGGTCCCTTTGCTGGTCCATACCTTAACGGCTGGTTTTACCAGCCGTTTAGGACGGGACCCGCAAAGGGACCTTGGAGGCATTTATGGAACCGCAATTCGCGGTACCGTAATTGCCGCCTTCCCCATTCCCATTGAGCCCTATGGGGGCTCAAATGGGAATGGGGAAGGGCCAACGGTTAATGGGGAATTACAGCCCCGCCAACCTTGGAATGGGGCAGTAATTACGCCATTCACCATGGTGGGATCGGTAAATTACCGGCGGCAACCATGGCGCTAATAGCGCCATGGTTACCGCCTTCCGTGTAATGAGGCCCATTGTGTACTAACTGTTTCCTTAACACACATGCCTACAGACTCCTTGAAAGCAAGCAACAATAATTTTAAAGTAACTTAGAAGAGTACAGAAATGCAGATCCCCAAATTTACAGTTGGTTTACTTTTGGCATTATCTATTCCTCCTTTTTTTTCTCTTAGAAGAGTGAATGTAAAATAAAAATGAAGACACTAAAAAGACAGAAATGGCATTTGATACACCATACAATGCATTGACTGAATTAGCTAATTAGTAATTTATTTTTAATATTTAAACAGATACAAGGTATGTCGCAAAAATGACTGCACTTGTGTCTGAAAATTAGTAATTCTTCATAAACAGGTGTGTAATTCATGAATCGATCAAATCAGAATTACTAAATTGTAACAAGTAACTTCAAATAAATATATGAATGAATGACATTTCTACAAGATAAATGTGGATGTGTGTGAGGTCCACCTCTAACGCAAAGAGTTTTCAGAGGTGTGCGAGAGGTGTCTGCAGTCTTGACAGTGGAGAATGCTACTTTGGTGCCTGAGAGTCTATCTTCAGTGTCTATACCTGCGGCGGTACGAGTCTACAGCATTTAACCTCCACCTCTAATGCGGAGCGTTTGTGGAGGTGTTGCGAGAGGTGTCTGCAGTTTTGGCAGTGGAGACTACTACTTTGGTGCCTGAGAGTCTATCTTCAGTGTTTATACCTGCAGGAGGAGGAGTCCACAGCATTTAACCTCCACCTCTATAGCTGTGCCTTTGCGAAGGTGTGCGAGAGGTGTCTGCAGTCTTGGCAGTAGAGACTGCTACTTTGATGCCTGAGAGTCTATCATCAGTGTCTATACCTGCAGTGGGAGGAGTCTACAGCATTTAACCTCCACCTCTAACGCGCAGCGGTCACAGTGGAGTACGAGAGGTGTCTGCGGGCTTGGCAGTCTACTGCAAGTCTACGGCGAGACAAGGATGGTGAGGTACGCTGTTCACAACAGTATTGGGCATTGAGCTGGGAGACTTGGACTGCAGTGGTAGCAGTCTGAACAGGAGCGCTGGCGAGTGTAAGTGATTTCAATCCGGCACACACCCAAGTCAAAGCCCAGCATGTAGTGCACAACTGAAACCCTTATTTATTTTTGTCTATAAGTTCAATATTCTGAACGATATAACACTCATATCACACCCTTCTCCTGAGACCCCCCCGGTCACACTGAACCAGGAATCAGGCTAGTTTGCAAAGGTAAATATGTATTTATGTATTTAAAATGTAATCACAATATGTTTTAATAGATAAACAACAATTACCAATCGGGTGACAGAACACAGAATAATATCTTTAACACACTATGAATAAGTAAGGAGCAACACAGATGCAGCACAGAAAATAATGTTTTTTGTGTTGGTTTGGACAGATGGAACTATGGTTAGAGGTTCCGCCTGCAACGCCCCTCAGCCCCCAATAGACAATGGGCCTCATTATGAGTCCGGCGGTAACCTTGGCGGTAAAACCGCCTGGTTACCGTCGGACTCGTATTACCATTCCGCCTCCGTGACTCCCGGAATTACCAGGGCATTACAGCCCGGTGTCCAAGGAGTCACGGAGGCAGAATGGTGTTAATCCCCATTCCCATTGAGTCCCATAGGACTCAATGGGAATCGGGAAGTGGAACACCGGCACCATCTCGTGATGGTGCTGGTGTTTCCACGTCCGCCTGCAGGCGGGAGGTGTTCAACCTGAAGGGAAGATCACCTTCCGCCTGCAGGGGTCGGGATCGGGCGGTCCGGAATTAACAGTGGCGGCAGGTTTATCGCCATTGTTAATTCCGGACCGCCCGACCCGTAATGAGGCCCAATGTAAAGAGATGGGACGAGAGAGCAGGTATTCAGGGATAGCACAAATCAAACAGAATATCAGTCCCACCTTCCCCCCATAAAACACAAGAGAAAAACGGAATTGACTTTTCAGCTGTCAGGATGGCTTTTACAATTGTCTTTTGAATTGACTGGGCAAAAACACCAAATGTGGTCAAAAATACTTCATTTGTTATACATTCTTATGAGAGCCGCTTTGAATAGGTGCAAACAATCACAGGCAATGATTTAGTCCAATGAAAACATTTGAAATCTTAAAGCCCAAGTTGGAAGCAGTTTAGAGCTATTTCACACGAGTAAACCTTTCAGATTTTTAAAATCACGGCAAACTTTTCATTGCGCGATATTCGCGATAATGGGAGGATCGCATTGATTTGCAGTGCAGTTTTGGGTTCTATGGATAGCTACAGATGTCAGGTACAAGTAGGGAGGCATAGAGGTTTTAGTAAAGGTCGTTTTTGCGAGATAGGCGTGAGAATGGAAAACAGAAATGCACTTTTGAAAATGACAAATGGGTTTGCTTACACTAGAGGATGACTATGAAAAAGCGAATACCACACAGGGATCTTACAGTCACTTGATCAGGGTGACCCGCCTGCTAAGGAAACTCGACTTCTTCAGATGAGAAAAGGGTCATCGCAAAGATGGTTCTAACAATACTGGTTCTGAAGGAAAGATAGGATGGGTTTGAGATAGGGATAAGACAAGGCAAATATACTCCTAACAATACTGGTTTTGAGTGAAAGATAGGATGGGTTTGAGATAGGGATGAGACAATGCAATTATATTATGGGCCACAGTTCTTCCTATTAATACTCACAGGATAGGTTTTTAAAAGGGATCGTCAGCTCTGGTCATTGGATTGGGTCTGGTCTAGGTAAGACAGCACATCAGGCAAGGTACTGGATCAGCTATGTCGGTCACCAGATTAGCACAGGTTCTGCCATCCTAGTCTGTGGGTATTTGAATCAGCTGGATGGCGAGTTCCTCAGGCATGCCTAGTGGTGGCAAGCCAGAGAATTTCGGGATACTGGTTCAAAAGACCTTCTCACCCCACACAGTGTTTTACTGGGTGGAGGGAATACATTTGAGGATTTGGGCCTTGCGGGAAATCAATAGTTCTTTATTGCTGGTAAGAGATTTGCCATCTGGATCTGGAAGAATATTAAAGCTGGATGTAGGATGCTGGATCAGAGTGCTTTGATGGAATCAGGAAAGTGAGTGGATTTGTGGATTTGTGTGTCCCTATGTGTTGTCAGCTGTCTCTATTTATGCTATAGGATGACATCACAAAGGCGGTGTGTGGGCCGGCTTAGCTAAGCTTGCCCCAGTGAGCTGGGATAGGACCACACTTCATCTCCGCCTTGCAATTTGAGTGATTAGATCAAGGCCGGATGATGTCACATTTTATGATTTGCTTTACAACCCTCAGAGACCTCCCTTTAGCCACTGGTTTCAAAATCGGTTTCGATACTATATGTACATTTCTACATTGGTCACCTTTATACAAATCACACATAAAGATGCCATATTTTACGTAGCAGCTATTCCTCAAAACCCCACAGCTGTGGGATCTTGTCTGAACTTTCCACAGAATTTTGTCCTTTTCGCTATGAACACAATTTCCACATTTTAGGCAATTTTCCACAAATGTGTGTGTTTCACATAGGAATGTGCGTGTACATTTTCACAATTCTAACATTAATACATTTTGCATAAAACCATATATACTACCATTCCTGTCCAGAACATGTCATACAGTTCTACCACCTCTTCACAGGTGCCACCAAAAATAAAATTAACAACTTTGTCCTTTATATATTTTTCACCTCTTTGAATAACAAGTTTTGAGTCTTTTAAAAATTGTTCATTGTTCATTCTCTTAACAGCAGATGGTCACTTGGCTCCACCCCTTTGTCTCTCCTGGGAGTCCTCTGCATCCTCCTCTTTGGGGGAGGTTCCTTCCAAGAGAGTTTATGACTGCCTTCACACCTCCACTTCCTGGGTTGAAAGGCTTTTCATTGTTCCTTCGCTCTCTGTAGACAAGAGTCTGTTCTAACCCCGCAATTAACATCTCCCAGTGAGTTTCTGCTGAGAGGAAGGCCCTCCTTCTGGGAGAAAACCCTGCTTTTCCAGTTCTTGCAGCTTCAGCCAGGCTAATTAACTTCTTAAATCTGGCAAAAACCAAATTTGTCACATCAAACATAAATACATTTCTTTCTTGGCCTTAAAATCTGTATTCCTTTTTGGCAACAATCCTTTTTATGTTTGCTAATCCAGGAGACTTTTTAGTTTTAGGTCCTTTTAAAGTTTCCTCAGTACTCCACAGCTGTCATTCAGGTAGCCCCGGGTACTGCACCCAGATTTTGCCCTATGCTGTCAGTTTTCAGAGAATCCAGTTTGTCTGAGGAATGTTTTGCTCTTCACATTGGGGCTTTGTATGTTCACAATGTTTCATTAGATACATGAATTTTAGCACCAGGCAAGATTTTGAATGTTGAGAATTATTATATTATTGATATTGATATTTTATTTCTATCACGCTCATACACAAGTGTTTCAGAGCGCGACAAGGCAAGGGAAGGGGAACAGGTGAGAACAAAAACAACAATCTTACTAGCCCCAGTGACATTAAGAACGCACAAGTGCAGGGTAGAGGGGGAAGGGGGAGAAGTGCATGGAAGGGGAACAAAAGGAGCGTGCGGAGCGAGAAGGAAAAACTAAAATAATAATAAAATAATAAATAAAAAGGCAACAAACAATGGGATTGCAGCCAGCAAGTGGCAAGTGCTGGGTTTATGGCACAGGCCAGGTAGGTCTGAAAGTGCAGGAAGAAAAGGGGAGGGCTGTATGGGTACAGATACAGACCCCAGTGCAAGGGGTGGCCCGGAGACAGTGTGTGAGGGTGGCAAGATGAGCAGGTACCTGGGCCCGGAGGACAGAGGGTGGCCAGGTGCATATTGCAGAGGGAGAGTAGAGTCAACAGGGGAGAAGAGAGGAGAAGGCAGAAGCAAAGAGGAAGGTTTTGAGGTGCTTCCTGAACCGGAGATGATTCTCCTCAAGTTTTAGAGTGGCAGGGAGGCTGTTCCAGAGGGCGGCCCCAGCTGAAGACAAAGATCAACCCCCAGCTTGTTCCTTTGAGAAACGACTGACCCTGAGGGAATTAGAGGTAGAGGAGTGGAGAAGTGTTGTGTATAGGCATTTAGGAGTTTTTAGCAACAAAGCAGATGTCATTTGTAGGCACATTTTTGGGTTTCACTTGCAAAGTGCTGCTTCTCTCTCTGCACTCTGTTTGCTGATCATGGAGTCCACTGGTCCATTTCTGCAGGGTGTGCTCTATTCCACCGCACATGTACCATGGGTGGCAGGTTGTGCATCCCTCTTTTTGTGTGCTGAAGCACACTGTTTTTGTATGTTTTTGGCGGTGTTTGGCTCATACAAGGGTTTTGCCGCCATTGTTGCAGTTTCGTTCATCATAACTGGCAGGGTGATGCCACATAGGATAGTGGAGTGGGTCAATACATCCCACACAAGTCAGTTTACCTCTCCCTAACTTTCGGAGGCACTTAGGGCAAACCTCACCGATAGCGCAAGTGTTACAGGGTAAGTTGCCAGGACTTAGCGCACTCTCCATGTAAGTCCACATTTCTTTATTTTGGGAGTGTGTTGGGTGAGTGTGGTCCCCCCCCCCTGTTTTGCGGAGATCCATAGCCCACTGCAGCCCATTTTAATAACTGAACTAAGAATACTCTTGTCGAGCATTTTTACAGTTCTGGGTGTATAAGGCGGCTTTGATTTTGTCATCTCGTAGAATTGCCCAACCTCCTTCAGCCTTTAGAGTGGCCATCCTGGTTGCTCAAAGCCAAGAAGGGGTTTCTCGAATTGAATTGCTTTCTAGACAAAGGAAAAATATCACTCTAGGGCAAGGAGGAGAATACTATTGCTACTTTCTATGCTCTGTTGGCGAACTGAAGCCCTTTTTTATTTTTTACAGTGTATCAGGATGACGTCTGCCTCATAATTCACTCAGACTATAGAGCGGTTCAAGTGTGTGGAGGGTGTCGGTTGTGTGGGGGAGAGGGCCTGAGATTGGAAATATAACCCTCTTGAACGAAAATGTTCTTGATAATGCCGGTGCTTCAGCAAGTAGCCGGCGCTTCATCAACTTTATTCAGGTATAGATTGTTTACTGCTTAGTGCTGTTTAACTTTGCATTTTGTGAACACACGCATTGTTTTGTTTTATTGACTGTGTGACTTAAGTGAAAGGGTGAATTTGTGTGTTTTCTGCTTTCATACTTTACACTTCAGCTGTTACCGGCGAGCAAATCCTACTCACTGTGCTTGCCGTGTCTTGGCTATACGATTTGACTTATTTATGGCAGAGAGAAAGGTACTCTCAGTAGTGTAACAATTTATTTGTTTTGTAATTCCAATATTCAGGATATTTGGACACTTGGTTAATGTATTAGCATTGAGACACACTTCAAAACTACATTACCCGGCGGCCCAGGGCTCCATTTACTGACACGTCAGGCACTCAGCACCCGCGCTTCAGAAGCTAGCCGGTCTATGCCGGTTTTCGTTGGACTCAGTGGTAAGGTGTAAGCCTACAGCATCTCCTTTACATTTAGAATGCAAGGTAAATCGAAACATGGGTTTCCCCAAAAATGAACCCTTTACCTGGCTGCACTCCGTATTAACAGACTGACCCTCATTGACTGGCTTAAACACATCATACTTGACAGCCCCCCATCTACTCTTGAGGGTGCTGGATCTCAAGGAGGCCTTTCAGTGGCACCGCCAATGGTGGCAGAGCCCAACTCTGCATCGGGCTGGAAGACACTGGACACAGCGGTTATGGCTGATGCCCCTGCAGGCCCTACTTTCCCCATAGAACTCCCTGTCCCGACCCACTCGCCGCTCTCACCCATCGCTTAGCCCATTAGACTTCGCACATCAGCGCTTTCTGAGGCTAAGATTAGCATGCTTAAAATTGCTCTTCTGAATACACGATTTTTGGTAAAGTATGCACAGGATTTACACGATCTCATCCTGAGTAGCGAGGTTGACATACTCAGCTCAAAACACAAGTGGTCCCTCCATTTCCCTGCCTTTCACCCCTGGTTACACGTTTTTCAGTGTGGACCACATCAAGGGATAAGGGGAAGGTGTGGCCATCATCGCTAAATTTAATCTAGGATTGTTTCCAGCTGCTATCTCTTGAACTGGCTGTGAAGTTTTACAAGTCAAAATTACTCCCTTCCCACAATTTTGTGCCAATATAATTCCCATCTACCCCCCCCACACTATGCATGAGTTCAATGAAGAAATCATTGTATTACTCAATGACCTAATCACCCCTAACTCAGCTACCCTATTTTTGGGGGATCTTAATCGCTGGAGAGGTGATTCCCATGACAAGGAGGCGGTTGACCTAGAAGCAGCTCTCTCACACAGCGATCATGAAGTTACAAATTCCGATCCAACTATGATATGATATGGCATTTATAACACACCTATAGACAAGCTTTTCAAGGCACGACGAGGCAAGGGAGGGGAACAAAGGGAGGACGGACAACGATCCTACTAGGCCAGGTGTCATACAGATCGCACAAGTGCGTGGGAAGGGGCAGGGAAAGTGCAGTACATGGCAAGATGAAATAAGTAAGTAGCGGCCAGCATGTGGCAAGTGCATGGGTAAGTACAGACATCAGGTGTTAAGGGCTGGGAGGGGGACTGTAGGGATACAGAGACAGTCCCCAGGTGCAGGGGTTGCCAGGTGGGCAGTGCAGGCAGTGCAGGTGTGAAACGCTGGCAGGGGAGGACCTGGTCCCGAGATCAGAGGGTGTCCAGGTAGCCAGTGCAGTTTCCAGTTACACTGGGAGGTCAGCAGAGGAGGGGAGGAGAAAAAGCAGAAGCAAAGAGAAAGGTTTTGAGGAGCTTTCGGAACCAGAGCTGGTTCTCCTCAAGTTTAAGGTAGGCAGGGAGGCTGTTCCAGAGGGAGGCACCAGCCGAGGAAAGAGATCTACCACCAACTCGTTGCTTGGAGAAGCGACTGACCCTGAGGGAGTTGGAGGCGGATAAGTGAAGAGCTCAAGAAGGGAGATATTTAGGAAGAGAGAGTTGAAGGTATTGAAACCTCATGCCCCAGAAGGCCTTGTGGATGATGCAGAGGGTTTTGAACGTAATCCACGCAGCCACTGAGAGCCAGTGCAGAGATTTCAGTCCTGGAGAGATACCATCCATGGGCTTGCAGTCCTGTTCTGGATAAGTTGCAGAGGTCGGAGAGTAGAAGCAGGCAGATTTTGAAAAGAGGCTGTTGCAATAGTCCAGCCTAGAGAGAACCAGAGCTCTGAAGAAGGTGAGCTTCTGGGGGAAGGAGAGGAAAGGAAGAATACCTCTAAGGAGGTGCAGCTGGTAGTATGACTTCTTAGAGACATCAGAGATGTGAGGAGAGAAGGAGAGAAGGAGAGTGTGGAGTCAAAGATGACCCCAAGGTTCTTAGCCTTGCAGGTGGGAGCAGGATGACCAATAATCACACTCTGGATTGGATTGTGACTAGGAATCTGAAATCTGACATGGTTGTCACTTCCCCTTGTATTTGGTTGGATCACTTCATCATCAGTTTAGTGCTAGATCTCCCCATACCTTTGCCTAGGCCTACTAATACAGTGAAATAGGTTACCGGGCAGAACTTCAAAAAGGTGCGCCTTTCTGATTTTCAGCATTGTTTAGAGTTCATCATGTCCAACTATTCCCCTGTGGATCACGTGGACAATTTGCTGTCTGATTTTACTGACTTTCAGCAAAATGCTGGATAACATCGCCCCAGTGAAAACAAAATTAGTTAGAGATAATCTGAGGCACCAAAATTGGTTCACATCTGAGCTTGAGGCCTTGAAAAAGAAGAAACGGGTGCTGGAACAATGCTGGCTAAGCAGCCCTCTGCCTTTACCCGGCGGGAGTGGAAACAATAGGACAAATCTTATAAATCTCTTATTGTTGAGACGAAGACAAATTTCGTCAACTCTCAGATTCAACACGGCTCTAACTCAACGGGTAAAGTCTTCGAGATACTAAAAGCACTTGAAAAACCTAAAGCCTCTGTTGCCCCTTTTATAAGCACAGACCGAGATTGCTCTCTAACAGATGAGGCTTTGAACGAGAAAATCTCTACTGCCAGGAACCAAATTATACGAGTGCAGGGCCAAGACAGCTTGGTAGCAGGAGCGCCCATCTATCTGATAGAAAAAGACGGGAATTTTCCAGGCTTCTCTTTTTCACCAATTACACTTGAAGACAGGACCAACACGCTCTCGTCCATTCAGCCGACCTCTTGCTTTTTCAACCTTCTGCCCCCTAAATTAATCTTGGAGCAAAAAGACTTGTTTGCACCTTTCCTTACCCAATTTGTTAATGCATTATTTAGAGACACTAAAGTCCCCACGGGACTCAAGAAAGTCACCATTACTCTGATCACTAAGAAACCGAACCTGGGCCTTTCCAACCCCTGCAATCTCAGGTCTATTACAAATAGCCAATTTCAATTGAAAATCCTGGACAAGGTGGCCACCACCCAATTACCAGCCTTGACGGAACTCAATAAAAACCTCCACAGCCGACAATCAGGGTTTTGCCCTTCATTTAGTACAGAAACCGCCCTCGTGGACCCCCAATCCCACCTGCTGAAAATCTTGGAGAAGGGGAAAGCCGTGATGCTGATCCTTTTAGACCTGTCCATGGCTTTCGACCTCGTCGACCACAAGCGCTTGCTTCTGTGCCTACGACATCAGGGTGCTTGCTCTCCATGTGCTGTAAAATGTATTCAGTCTTTTTTGTTTAATCGTGAATCTAAAATCCAATGGTGCTCAGCTTCCTCCTCTACCTCCCCTACTGAGTACAGAGTCCCTCAAGGAGCTTCCATCTCTCCCTTTTTTTTTCAATCTGTACATATGTTGGTTGGTGGGGAGTCATAATGTCGAAAAAAAAATGTCGACAGACAAAAATGTCGAAAAAAAAAATGTCGACTTTCGTTTTTTTTAATTATATATTTATTTTAGGGGTTCGGGAGTAAAAAAAAAGGGAAAAATAAAAAAAAATAAAAAAAAGGGGGGCTGGGGGGGGAACCCCTCCATTTCGAAAAAAAAATGCATTGAAAAAAAAAGTCGACATTTTTTTTTTCGACATTTTTTTTTTCGACTTTTTGACTGTCGACATTTTTGTTGTCGACATTATGACTATAAACCATGTTGGTTCTGTACATTATTGGAAGAGCTTCGAGTATTTTTTACTAACTACGCCGATGACATGCAGCTGGTCATTGAGTTGTCTGTGGATTAAACAAAGGACTCCGGGACTCTGAAGAATATCTATAATGTCATCGAGAGATAGATGCCCACAAATTGGCTGTGTCTCAATGGCAATACAACTGAGCTTCTTGTCTTCGGCTCTCCCTGTGCTTGCTCTAAATTGGACCCCTCTTATGACAACTTTGTAATACAAGGCAACAACATCAAGACTCACTCAAAGGTTAAAATCCTTGGGGTCTTTTTGGAGGCCTCACTGAATTCTGACGCCCAGGTGCAATACAGCTGTCGGACCTGTAACTACCATCTCAGGCGTCTCCCGACAATTAAACCTTTTCTCAATGAAAATAATTCCATGATCATAGCACAAGCTACCATCTTGTCTAGGTTATATTATTGTAACACCTTCCTCTGCAGAGCTTCGAAATCCAACATTCTGGCTTGCCAGGTTATCCAGAATGACGCGATCTGTGTGGCTCTGAACATCTCCAGAAAGTCACACATATCCAAATTCAGGAAGGATCTCCACTGGCTTCCCGTGCAGCAGCACATCCAGTTTACAATTGCCATGTTAGTTCATCATTCTCTCTACAGAAAAGCCCCTGAATATCTCAAAGGTTTGGTTCCACCTTATCAACCCACGAGGACTCTGCGATGATCCTCTCTTGCACAGCTGTAGGGAGTTAGGTTCTCAAGAACAAGGGGTCTTGGTAGGTCTTTCTTGGCCATTGCAGCTTCCTTCTGGAATACCCTACCGGTTGCCATTAGAGCTATGTCTAATCTACGGATGTTTTTAAAATAAAAACTAAAAACCCATCTTTTCAGGTAACTTCTCAACCTTCTTATTCTTATATCCCCAGATTATTTGCTGAGCTGGTGAACCTACTGTCCACGCTACCGTTCAATTTGTTGTCCTTGTGTGTTTTTGTCGCACCCTGATGCCTGCGGGCTGTCTGCGCGTTATAAATAACTAAAACTAGGAGCCGGGCACCACAGGGTAAGTAAGGCAAACTGGACAATATACCTGATAACGTGGGTCCCCTCCGCAAAAGAAATTACCGGTTTATGGGACTGCACGCTGCTTACTGGAAGTATATTGCTGCTAACCTCACAAGCCAAACCTATATTATTTCCCCCGACTTTGAAGTCATTACTCACTTTTGCGGCACCCTTGCGCTGAAGGCAGTAACAACCTTTTAGACTGTTCGGCAACTATGGACAATAACGGGTCTCTGCTCAAATTGTGCAATAATCTCCAAAACATACCAACAGCACATAGTGTTGCTCTATTTTCGGGTGCTCCAGATGCAAACATTTATTCAACTCCTGACTTAGAAGTGTTGGTATCCCCTACCCAGGCTATGCATGTCTGCCACGAAGATGAAGAGATGTCTTTAGCTTTGGCACACATGTCAGCGGAGAGTAGGGATTCTCTACTCTCTGCCAACAAGGCACTTAATCAGTATTGCTGCTATGTGCCAGCATTGCATCCGAACAGAGAGATATGAAATTAATGCTGCATACACTGGCTGGAGCAACAGCAAATGAAACTCATTTGGCACTGCACATGGATAAAACCAGGCCCCCAGTCTCACCAACACTTAATCAGGGACTAGCTTGTGGCCTGTGCCTGTGGATAAAACAAATAACAAACAACAGAAATCAGCTGAGACCTTAAACATAGTGGATATATCAGAAAGGTACACCATGAAGGCTCTTGGCAATGAGCTGTCCATGATTGACAGTGCGGCAATATATGAGGAAGAAATTCAAGAGACCTTGCCTGACATTGACAAGGGGTGGGTTAACCAGAACATAGTTGTTTTCTTGAATTCTTCCCTGAGCTCTCCAACCGCACCTTTGGACTCTGTAAATTACTCCTCTCCTTTAGATGGATATAGGTGAATTACTTAAGCAATAGGCCCTGAGCAGTGGGGGCATTACCACTTCAGGTAATGCCGAGGGGCCCATAGTTACAACGAAGGCCCTGGGGCATTACCTGAAGTGTTAATGCCCCCCTGCTTAGAGGCTATTGCTATTAGTACCCCAGCCCTTAAGACCAGGGTACTAAGAGCATTTTTTTCTGTTCCGAAACGCTCTGATATTTCAGAACAGAAAAAACATGGCCACCAGGGAAGGGAAAACAAAGCCCGTTTTCCCTTTCCTTGTCTGCCATTAAAAAATAATGGGAAAAATGTAAAGAACAAAAATGGGCGCATGGAAAGGAGAGAAGGAACAGAAGTGTTCCCAGCATGTCCGTTCCTGAAATGGACAGAAAAGAAGGTAAGTGTGGTTGAGAGGGCGGGGAGGGAATTCTTTGAATTTGGGGAGAAGGAGGGGTGGGGGGAAACACTTACCTCGATCCCCGGCGGGGTAAGATGGCAGCCTCCAGCCGTGTGGTGGCTCAGAGCGGGAATTACCCCTTTCCGAGCCTCCTCATTGGCTGAGTGGCTGCCACATCCCCCCCGCCGCCGGGGACAGAAGGAAATAATGTTGTGGGGATTAGGAATCCCGGGGTCGGGTAATGCCCCAGCAAGGGCCAATGAGCTTGCTCGTAACAAGCTCATTGTCCCTCGCCGGGTACTAATAAGGCATAAGGAGATGGTACAAGACGGCAGACAGTTCTGCACAGTCCAATGGACAAATGGAACTGCCACAATGTTAATAAGGGCTGTATGCCTATTAACAAAAACTTGACCTTGCCAAACACATTGCTTCACATCCTCGAGTTTATAATATGGCTCAACAGCAAGCAAATGTTCATTTTTTTGCCTCAAGGGCGTATTGTCAATATTGAAGAAATCCATCCTAAAAGAGAGAGCCTATTTTTGAATCACTCAAATGTGCTTAATTTGTTTGGATCTATTGCTTGTTTAGCCAGCATGACTAATCATGACATTAGAGGATCACACTGCCTAAATGGGATAGTGCATCTAACTGGGTATTTATTGAATTTTGTTCCCCCGTAGTTGCATTAGTTGCATCGTTATTGTGGACTTATGCGCATGAACTGTATGGGAGGGGCCTTAACCTCACCATTTGTAATTTAGCGTGTGGCAAAAAGTACCAACATGATATACAGGCAGTTAATACCCATATGACTTTGGGAGAAGGGAAGTCACCAGTAGCGAAAGTGATGTACAATTCTCTGAAACAAGATACTTGCCAGCAGTATACCACACTTCGGGCTGGTTGCCATCAAGAAAAACCACGAGTGTCCAGTAAACCAATTGACATCGGAAATATGATGTGATAACTAAATGACTTAGCTGGAACAATGGTGACTTTCGATCCTTCCTTGTGCACCCAGTTGGTAAAAACTAGATATATTAGATTAATGTGACATCTTTGTCTTGCAGGAGACCTGAGCGAGAAAAGCCTTTTATATTGATATTGATGGTTATAATATTTTGCACACAGCAGCTAAAGGTGGTGCTAAGGGCAAATCAAGTGGTGGGCTTGCCATTGGTGCCTTGGCTAAGTACACATTGAAGGAATATACCATGAGTAGGCCCTCTCTTTATGTCATGGCAGCTACGCTGACAAATACAGAATGCATTCTGCTTATTATAAACATTTATGACACCCCCAGGTGGGGCTGCGACAAAAGTTATTATTGCCAACATCGAAGATTCTCTAGCACTTTGGCAAGATTCCTACCCCACGGGTGGGATTATTATAGCTGGGGATTTGAACACACCCAGCTTGTTACAGAAAATTCACAGTGACCAGTATGAGACTGAAGAGAGCATTCATATTCATAGCCGGTCCGATAGCACAGCGCGTAGAGTGCTCACTTTGACATCTTTGCTAGAGCTTGCCGACGTAGGTTTGAATCCCGGCAGGGCCAAACTCAGCCTTTCATCCTTCCAAGGTTGATAAATGAGCACCACACACCGTGGGTAATAATAAGCAGCACTCAGATACCTCAGGGTTTGTAGCGCTATATAAATGCTAAATTATTATTATTATATTTATGGCTGACCTGGAATTCTGGCAATGATGCTATCGAAGCTCTATCAATAAATTCTTATTACTGGCATTATACCGCCTATTTGGCCGAAGACCATTTTAATCCCTATATTTAAAAAGGGTGACTGTAACAACACAGAAAATTATAGACTATTAGCTATGCTTGACATTATTTCAAAAATATTCGGTATGACCCTGCAAAAACAATTGTCAGAATGGTCTATGTCTAAAAATTAGCTGTCTCCCTTTCAAATGGGCTTTCGTAAATCATATGGTACTCTTCATAATCTTAGTAATTTACAAACAATCATTAGCAACTGCAAGGAGGAATCATATGGGAATATCTATGTTTGATTCATAGATTTCTCGAAGGCATTTGATTCAATATCCCGCAATCGACTTTCGGCTAAATTGATTGATTGGGATATTGATCGTTCTCTTCTATACTTTCTTATTGCCTTATATTCTGATACTATGGTCTCGCTTCGAGTTAAACAGCATGGTGAAGTTACTGAGGATATCCCAACAAATAACGGCTCGAAACAGGGCTGTGAATTATCCCCAAATTTATATAACATGCACGTTGCTGATATGAGCACATGCATTGAAGCTGCACATAGTTTTCCACCACACCTGGGAACAATACCAGTGTTTTGGATTGGATATACCGACGATACAGTAATATTTGATAGAACTCCTATTGATCTACAGAGATCATTGGATGCTTTTGCTGTCTATGCACAGACTAATGATCTTTGTGTCAACAGTATTACAACAAAGATGCTGGTGTTTGGTAAGAGAAGAAAACATAGATACAACTTCATCTGGCACTATAAGGAAGATGTGCTGGAAATAGTTGACAACTATCTCTACCTTGGGATTCCTATTAGTGAACGCAGTCACCACAAATGTACAGCAATTACATGCACACCAAAACTATGAAGAAATGGCTCATAATCAGGAGACTTATACTTAATAAAGCAGGGAACAATGAGGAGGGAATGGCCGAAATGTATCACCGTGGTATTGTTCCCATGATTTTGTATGGCTCTGCCATTTTCTCAAATTGTAGGATAAAATTGATGGACATCTTAGAAGCCAAACTATTGAGATACATACTGGAGATCTCCGCTTTTGTCCCTGTAGAGGCCCTTTGTTGTGAACTTGGTGTACAATCCATTCGTCCTCTTTGGTTACTCCAGCGGTGTAAATTGTTTCTTGCAATATTTTACCCACTGATGGAGATAGAGAATGTGTATAGTTACCTGGCTAGACTATACAAATGGGGCACCATTCATTTCTTGATTTACTCAAAAAGTCTGCTCTTGAGTATCTTTTCCATTTGGAAAGTGATCTGCTTGAGTTATCGGAAGCTCCCAATTCCTCTTGCATATTAAAAAAGCAGAACAGTCATTGTGATTTTATAGCTAACATTAGGCATTTAAGTGGTAAAACGATGTGCCAGGCATACAGAACCCAAGCATTTCGTCGGGATTCTCTCCTGACCTATCTAACCAAATTATTATCTTCTAACATACGCATACTTATAGGGCCTCATTACAAAGATGACTACGAGGTCTGCGAGGGGTGCCTTTCAGCCCACCAGGTCTGACCTGGTGGGTGGAACAGCACCTGCTCACAGACCTGGACGGATGCACCAGCACCATTCATGAATAGTGCTGGTGCATTTGTCCTCCCCATTCCCATTGAGCCCAATGGGACTCAAATGGGAATGGGGAGTAATGTTTTCCTGCACTCCCCAATGGGCAATTACCGGTAATAGCCCATTGCCAGGTGCCAGAAAACTCATGACTCCGGCGGCAGTCATGCCCGTTATTTACCGGCACGGCTACCGCCAGAGTCATAATGAGGCCCAAAGTATACCTATGTTTTAACATTCTCCCGACCAGCAAGCATACGAGTAGATGGCAGATGTACCACGTAGTAAAAGACTTTGTAGAATATGCAAGGTACATATTGAAATGACTCATCATCTCTCAACTCAATGTCCAGCCCTCACATATCGTTATCGTTATGTAATAATGAAGATGTTTAATTCCTCAAATATGTAAGTTTTATTATAAATTTTGATTGTATCTATATTATTATATTTAATGCTTGCTTGTATATAATCAGTTTGGGTGTATTAGATATATCTGATGTATTTATTTGGCAAAATGTTTGTTTTATAACCATATGCTTTAAATTTAAAAAAAATCTGGAACATTGCACAAATTAAAATATGTGCCAAAATAAAGGTAGCAGGCCCGTCAATATCTAATGCTCATATTATGGTAAGATTCTGTACAAAGAATGCACCTTTGCTGTTTAGAATATGTTTCAAATAGCTGGTTCTATTTTTCTTTTCTTCCGTTAATTTCATTACATGTTTTTCTGCTATACTGTGGAGGGCCCTGAAGAAGTGCTTACTGCATGTGTTTTTCATTAACACTAGTAGCTAGAAACACATGGTGGCAGATTTTGTTCAGGTTAGGAATTTTCTCAATAGAAATGATAATATAGACCCATTTCCAAGATCTTAGACACCCTTTTTTCTAAAATAAATGGTGAATTTGACTTCCCGTTGAATATTAGTTGATTTTGCATTCTATCATTTGATGAATGCTTAACAAAATGTGTTTGACCAACAACGAGGGATTCTGACAACATTTGTTGACTTGAGGAGGGAGACATTGTAGGAAATGGATCAGCATAGTCATCATTCGTTATTTTACTGGCTTTTTTGGCTGCCCTCAGCAAAGGTGTAGCTATAATCCTCCTTGCATGCCCTGACAGGTATGCAGCTCTCATAGACTTTTCACAACAGTGTGAGTGGCATATTTACCTTCTACAGGGTCAAACACAGCAGATGAGACTTGGCTATTCATTAGGTTATCCAACAAACCCAATGGCGTGTCAGCTGCTCAGAGAGGATTCACCCTAACAACATTTGTTGAATCAATTTTGATGTCCGATTTAGGGGTTTTGATGATTCCTGTTTCTCAGTTTGAGCTGCTTTCAGAGTTTTATTGAAGCTTGTGGATTGATTTAGTATTTATTGAGTGCACATACACCAGAGACATCTTGAACCTAAACCTACAGATACGACCAACAGGTATGCAAAAAAAGGAGAGGCAACTAAAACAGAAAGGGTTTTAAAGAATGACAGAAGGAAAGATGATCTTGGATAGCGCAAAGTGCTAAAGGGAGAGCATTCCACAACCTTGCAGCTGCAACAGAGATGGCCTGATCACCAATCGGGGACCTTTGTATGTGAGGCACAGAGATGCTAAAACTGTTTTGTGAACAAAGAGGATGACCATGTGTGTACGGGCAGAGTGTACTTTTGAGATGTTCAGCTCCAATTCCGTAAAACACCTGATGCACCAAGCACAAAGATTTAAAATTGATCCTTTTTTCGACTGGGAACCAATGAAGCTGACGCGAGATGGGGGAGACGTGTGCTGCAAAAGGAGGACAAACCACAGCAGAATTCCTGCTCATAACCAAACAGGCAACAACCAGGGTATAAAACTTAGATGGCATGAAAGGAAGAACTTTACAAGAGTGTCCTAGGTTTAAGATGTCCAATTTGGAAGACTGACGATACCTGGACCTCCATAGAAAGCAAAGCTGACAACTTGACGCCAAGGTTCCTACCACTGAAGCTGGTGCAGGGAGGAGGGAGAGGGCTGTTGGCCAGTGATCCAGTGTCCATAGAGAGGGAACAGAAAGTGTAAAAGAAGAGGGAGATAAGCTTGTATCCAATACATCTGTCTGGTCTCCATTCAACTTCAGCCAGTTGTCGGCCATCCACTCCACCAACATTCTCAAGGCAACGCCATAGCTGTGACTCAGTGCCGCTCTCACATCCTCTAGGGAGTACCATCTGGGCATCAAACTCTGGTTCACCTGTTGCCTCATGGCCATGGTCTTCTTGAGTGCTTGTCTCCTCTCATGCTTTCTCTGGTGGCTGATGCCTCTCAAACACGGCCATACATTCCATGTTCCATGTACGGCCATCTTGGGTACGGACGTGGCTGGTTCCTCTGTGTACTACTTTGATTGGCCGACTGAACTTAGATTCCATCCGAGTTTTTATCCAATCACCCTCTGACTTCTCGACTTTGGGTTGCTCTTTGCTGATCGCACCATTTCTTCCTCTGTGACTTGCTGTTTTTTATCCACCATACTACATCTTCCATATTCACTTCTTCATCGTCCCTTATGCTAGCCAACGAGGGAGGTACCAGCATGGTCACCGCCCTTCTCCCCCTCAGCATGCAGAAGGGTGACAATTGAGTGGCGTCCTTGGGAGTCAAGCAGTGAGCTGCAACGTCTTCTTTAACTGTCTTAAATGGATCCATTCCAGATGCTGTGGCCAGCTGTATTGCCCCTTTAATAAAACAGTTTGCTCTTTGCACCAGCCCATTGGCCTGGGGGTGCTATAGCGCTGCTTTAATCTGTCATACGTTGTTCTTTTTCATGAATATCTCAATTTCTTTCAAAATTAATTGGACTCCGTTGAAGGTAACAATGTCCTTGGGTAGACCTTCCCTCTGAAAGACGGATGTTAGTACCTCAATAATGGTCAAAGTGGTGATATTTGGCACAAATTCAGCTTCCATCCACTTTGATAAATAGTCAATCATGACCACTCCATATCGATGTTCGGGAGATATTACTTCCAGGGGGCCTATAAAATATAATCCTAACTTTTACCACACTCCTTCAGTGGGTATGAGTGGCGCCTGTATTGTCTTTAACGTCTTATCGCTGTTCAGACAATTGTGACATCTGTCTATCATTGTGTGAATGACCTGATCCATGGCTGATCCCAGTAGGCCTCTCTCATGCAACGTCGCATCATGGTATTTCCCAGATGACATGAGTGGGCCAAATATTAAATGCTTGTTTGCATATAATTTATTGAGTTCTTAGTCAGCCTGACACATGTTTCAAGCAATCTGCTCTTCTTCTGAGGCTTGTGCACTATTCTCTTGCATCACATATCTATTGGTAATAGGGGTCATAGTAAAGTTGTACTTCTTGATATCTATATCTCCTCTCAATCGCGGTAGAATGTATATCTGAACCAGCCTTTCGACTTGCTGTGTTTATACAGGTTGTCCAATGCGGTGTATTGAACAGTATACCCCACCATATACACTCACCTGCTGCGATTGATCTAGGACTTAATGCATGCCTAGAAATGTGGTATATTAGCAGACTGTATAAGTGCTTGGATCTCCAGTCTTTCCTGCTCCTGGTTACACTTTCCAGTATTGTTTCATGCCTTCTGGGATGGCCCTTTCCTCCGGCCACCCTCTCCTGATACATTCAGTCAGCCTCACCATTGTGGGGTCCTTGCTGGCTTCCTCACTCCGATGACCCTGGCTTATTTCCATGAATTCAGTACTCTTCAGATCCTGAATTGACGCTAATATGCATTGGTCCTCCAGGAATGTGGTAGCCTTCTCTCTGTTTCCTGATAATCTGGACAGGCAGTCTGCCTGGGTGTTCTTCCACCCTGCTACTTGCTCTATTTCTTTTGCATGCTTTGCTTCAATGCGCGCTAACCGAGGCATGGAGGTTTTTGTCCCCCTGGGGCTTAACATGTGGATCAATGGTTTGTGATCCATGACTAACTTGAATTTGGTGCCCCATATGTATGTTCTGAAGTATTCCTTCACCCACACACAGGCTAACATCTCTTTTTACAGTGTTAAGTAGTTTTTTTGAGCTTTGGACGATACCTTGGATGCAAATGCCACTATGTGTGCCATGTCTTCATTCTTTTGGGTCAGCATGGCTCCTAACCCATACGCACTGGCGATGGTGGTGATAATTATGTCCCAAGCAGCATTAAATGGTTGTAAACATGGGGCTCTCATGATCCTTCCCTTTCTCTCTCAATGGTGCAGGGACTTCCGAGAAGTTGGGAAGGAACTTTGAGTAATCTTCAGCAAGCCCTAAACAGGATCTTAACTCTTCCTTGTTAGCAAGTTCCAGGGCTTTTACAATGGTCTATATCCTTAACCCCAGATATTCCACTTCCTTGGCCATCAGCACACATTTATCGTACCTCAGCTTCACCCCTGAATCTTGTAGCTTTGTGGGGACTTTTCTTAGCATGGTATCATGCGTTTGTTCATCTTCAGCATATACCAAGATATGGTCCTGGAAACAGAAGACGTTTCCCAAATCCCGCAGCAACAAATCCATCATCCGCTGGAATGCTGAGGCCGCTGATGATAGACTGAATGGCATGTGAACTGATAGGTGCCGAATAGAGTAATGAACATGGTTAGGGGTGTTGATTTTTTATGCAGGTATGTTTGGTGATAGGCAGCCCTCATGTCCAGCTTGGAGAATAATTTGGTTTTCTTCATCATTAATATCAGTTAATTTATGCTGGGGACGAGATAGCTGTCTGTAATCACCTCCAAATGTAGGCTGAAAAGATCTATGCATACACTCAAGTCATTTGAATTCTGTTTTTTGATTGGAACCACCAGGCTGAACCACTAGGAGGCTTCCACCTCCTCAATGGTGCCCTCTTTCACCATTTTATCCAGTTTCGACTTCAACATGTTTCAAGCCGTCGCTGGCATTGGACGCACCTTGTGCTTTACTGGGACTGTGTTGGTTTTAAGCATTATCTTGTGCATGTAATTCTTAAATCATCCAGGACGTTCTGAAAACCACTTGGGGAAATCTTCTTTGGACACTGGCACTCCTCCTGCATTGACCGCTAACACTTGATGCCCCATGCTGGGTTCCAGCTAAATTTTTAAACTGGCTTGAGTGTCCCACCCCAAGACTGCTGGACCTTCCTTAACAGAGTAAACTCTGGTCCTGGTTTCTCCACCTTTAAACTCAATGACGCCATTGATATACCCCAATGAACTTACTGAGGCACCTCCAAATATAGTGGGCTTGTGTTTGGTGCAGAGCAATTCCACTTTGTCACTTCCTACCATCTATTTATATGTGCGAATGGGTATTATTGTTAGATCGGAGCCTGAATCAAACATCACGCTCGTTTCCACACCATTCACCCTGGTAACACAATGTGGATTTTCCCTCCTGACTCTTGAGCTGTTGACCATTGTTACGGCGGGTATTCCTTCCTCTTCGGATGAACTGTCTCCTTCCTCCCGTTCTTCCGCTTGCACAGTCAGCACCTTTCTGTTGTGCCACCTACATGTGGTTGCAAAGTGCCTGAGCCTCTTGCAGATGGAACACTCTTTGTCCCTCGCGGGTCATTCCCTGTAATTGGCCGAGTGCTTTGTGCTGGCACATCTATGACTTTTGAGGGGCTCCCTTCTTCCCCATTTTCCTTCACTGGGTTCTGATGCTTGTTTCTACTTCCTCCCTCTAAACGCAACAGCCTGGACTTCCCCCGCTACCGAGCCACCAGCAAACTCTTTGCGTCTGCCAGCCGTCTCTTCGACAGATCTCGCAATTTCAATGGCTTTACCCAATTGAAGTTCCTTCTCCAGAATAAATGTGTCCTGCACCTTCCTGCAATTCATGTAGAGCATACGCATTTCGCAAATCATATTTTCAGCGCTATCCCCAAAATTTCAAAGGGCAGCTAAGTCATGTAACTTTTTGATGTGTTCATCCACGGGTTCAGAAGGCTCTTGTTTACGACTGTAGAACCTTATCCTATGCAGCACTGTGTTTTCTTCGCTGGCAATTCTCTTTATAATATTCCTCTCAGCTTCCTTGTGCACATCATCATCCTCCCCCGCAACCACTTCAGGCGTAAGGCTGGCAAACACTCTTTGTCCCTCCACTCCCAATGCATTGAGGAGCATTATCCTGCGCCTCGCAGCCGTGAAGTCCTCACCACCCAGGGCATCCACATATGTTGTAAACAGGGGCTCCCATTGAGGCCATGGAATCAGGAGCCTACCTGGTGTTTGCAGAAAAGGCAGGAATGGTGTCATACCTTGCAAGGTGGGTCGCATGGCTTCCGCATATGTTGTATATTAATCACACCTTGAGCTGGGTTGTAGCTTCAATGGTGTTAACATATAACAGCAGATCACACAGTAAATAACACGTGATAATTAACCTCATTGTCATATCTTTTCATCTCTCTGGGGTTTGGAGAGTCTCTGAGTGCTGGCTCCTGATGCAGAAGGAGTGCCGAAAGCTGCTCTTGCTCCTTCGCTCTGATGAATACAAAGTCTGTGGCACCCGGTTCTGGCGACTTTGCAGTTGGAATTTGCTCTGAAAGTGCATTTATGGTTGCTTGTGCTTTTGTATGCAAGTTTAATCCATCCAAGTCTCTTGGTGGTACTCTTGGTGAGTTTAATCTTGCCGTCTTGGGGACGGGGCTGGCCTCATGGGTGGCCGCTGATTGCTTCTCCCTGAATCAGATCTGAGTGGTGAAAGGAGATCTGTTTTGAACTCTCTGACAATGTTGTATGTGTCTGTGGAATCTATACCTATGGAGCAGGCAACAGATTCTGAGACTTTCTGACTGACCTTGATATTTACATCTTCTAAAAACTACCCAATCTTTATCAAAAGCATAGAGAGTGCTTTTTAAGGACAGGCAGACTCAACCGAAGGCACATGCCCCTTTTTCTTGTTTCTCTATGCAAGGGGGGAATGTACCCTCAGGCACGATGATGCTGCATGTTTGCTAACTTTTAAACACCATTAGAATTAACACGATTTCAATTGTCCTGTAAACTGCTCATCGAAACGTCTTTAATCAATATGAATACTCCTTCATGATGTAAGCATGGCTATGATAACCAAATGCATCTAATCTTTAACAATGCAATCCCAACTTGCAAGCACTGTAATAACAGACGTCATAATTCTCCAATGGAATGGTACTATTGATTTTATATGATGAAGAGCTGAGTCCACTGGTAGGTTTGAACCTGTCGCTTGCACACAGATTTTGTAGGCAAACCTTTAACTCACTGCCTACCTTAGCAGCTTAATGGGTAATGGCATTTAATAGAATGCAATGAACCCATATTATAACATGTTAGGTTATGGCTCAGTCAACCATGGATGAGCAAGGTGTCTTTCAATTGCTTCATGGTCCCGTGAAAGAAATGTGTTTATGTTTATTGAATTTATATAGCGCTTTAAGCCAAAGCACTTTACAATATAACAACAGATACAAAGTGAGAGAGCATATTTACAAACATGAACAGGTCATAAAACAATAAGTAGAACTATTTACAAGGGCGGGGATAGGTTAGAGGAGGGGATAGGTGAAGGAGTGACGCTGTAGGATTTGAGGTAGAGGTGGGGAGGGAGGAGGGGAGGGGAAGGGAAGGGGGAGTGGTATGGGTTGGTATGGGGATGTACTTGGATATTTCCATCAAGCACTCTGCTTCTGACGTGGTTCTGAGTTGTATAAATCACCTACATGCATACAGTCATACATATATATATATGCAAATGTATACATACATTCACACAAGCATATAAAGATATAGTGCAGAAAATAACTCTAGAAACAGCATGTCTTTTAATGTGCATCTCCAAAATGGTCACTGGTGTCCCATAGTCCTATGTGGTCCAGTGTGAAAAGAACACTTTGCTGCTACTGGATTCTTCAGTAATAATGTTCAGCAGCTCAGACGGAATTTCCCTGGTGGGGGCGGGGGAGTGGTGTATGACAATGAATAACAGTGATTGTGCACCGTATAAAACATTCCATAGCCTGCTTATGATTTTGAGAACCTAACCACAATATGTAAAGAAACATTACAATAATAATAACTTTTTTTTAATAAAACACTGATTGCCACAGTCTGTCTTTAGTCCTAATGGCGCAGTAAGTGCATTAGCACTTAATGATTATCATGTTTTCTGAAAGGAGGAGTCTGCTCTAAACGAGAACACTTCTGATTCTACCCACGTCTCTGCTGCAGACGCATTCATGCACTAAGCTTTGTTGCAATGAACCGTGCAGGAATCTGACAAAAAAATGATGAGCCATGAAGCAGCTGAAGGCAGCTAGCCTGGGATCTGAATCAGCAGTGTCAACTAGACAGCAACTAACGTCCACGATTAGTGGGTCTAGTCATATCATTTGTGTTTGTTTTGCAATTGGGCACATTCCTTAAAAAAGAAGTGCAGCTCAGAGTTGACGGACCTGGCAATTGGGACCGTCAATTCTCCTTTATCACATGAATAGCCTCTACAATGGAAAGTGATTAAGCATAGTGATAGGATGCTGAGTGCACAGCAGTAAATGAATAACTCGGAGTGGCTATGGCTTGTGGCGTGTCCATTATGATGCGTGGATGTTCAGTGTTTACAAACGGGAGGAGTGCAGACAGATCCATGCTGTGCGAAGCAATGATTACAAGCAGGCGATGTTATCGTGCATGTTATTTTTACTGTGTTTCCTAAAGTCTCGATAGTACAGTTGAAAAACACAGAGATTCATTCTTTAGGCTCACATCACATTGCATGCTGGAGAAAATAAAGCTACAATTGCACTATGTTGCTTACCATAATGCTATAACACTTTTTGTATTACCTGGTGGGTTTATTGTGTGATATATGCACACTTCAAGTCCTCAATACAATGGAATGCAATTTTAACCCTGCATTTTATACACTTTTGACAAACATGTTACTTGCATGCCATGACCCTTCGCGTTGGCCTTATCACTTCGCCTGCTCCTCCACACAGCATTAACAGAACGTGTGTTTCCATGGTAATTATTTTTTCCATGGTCAGCACTGACAATGACTTCTGCTGTAATATCTTCCCCTTTTTATCCATCCCAGAGGCTATACAAAAGACAAATATAGTAGTCTACAGATCGAGCATGTCAGCATTTCAAGTAAGGTACCCCCTGCCTTTACTCTAACACTCACATGTTAATATGACAAGACCTTTGAGATCCTTGAGAAGTTCAGAAAAGATTCTCCAGCAGAGATATCCAGGAATACATCATCTTAGTATCCTTAATGCGTGTGAACTTAAAGCTCATGAAGCGCACTCCCAAACCCAGTATCTATATGGCATGTTTATGTTAAGCTCAGACTGACTACTTCCATTCATTTCTATATTTAGAAGTTAGTTGTCAACTTATTTCCTGAGACTGCCTCCATATTGATAACATAAAACTCTCTTCATTCCATTTTAGAGTTGGAAGCAGGGCTGGGGAACTTGGGAGTGCGGGAGGTATTGCAGAGGGGTGGGATTGTTACTGTATGAACACATCAAAGCTCCTAAACCCGACATCAATACTGCAGTGTTTTCAATGATTCCCAGGCACAGACGTTCTTTAGCATTACTAATCTACAAAGAAAACATACTACCGGTCAGAAAGCAGAAAGGGCAGTACGAATACTGGCAATTGTAATAGTAAATTACCACCAGTTGTATTTTTTTATGTTTTATTTAAGTGTTTACAATTTACAGTAAACTCATATTATACAGTCATACTTGCAAAAATAAAAAAGTAAAATCAGTTGACATTTATACAAAATATAAAATGAGCTTCATTTATTAATTATAAATGAAGTTCATTTTATATTTTATTTAATTAATTATTTATTAAACCTATAACACAAATATCTTACACAATAATTCATTAGACCGTCAAATGCAAGGATACAGAGTAACCTTGTTCATCCAACAATAATTTCAAAACTGTTCATATGTAATGTCATTCATATGGTGTACACATGGACGAGAAATTCAATTCCTCATTGAATCTAGATTTCAACATTCACTGTAGAGATATTTTAAAGTTTCAACATGACCCTCCGTCACCATAAGTTACCCCTTCCCACACTCACATTACTTATACTGTGGCTAGTAGTTTTAGCCTACATTTATAATGTAACTTCATTTTTGATTGTAATCTAAAATGCATAACTACAGTGCATGGCCATTGGCTGGTGTCAAGGAGTTTAAATATTCAAATGCACATATTTTGTAATGTAACAGTTCTCTGACAACAACCCATTCACACACTTGCAGTCCCAATGCCAGCTCTGGTTTTCTTAGAAGCTTATTTTGCATAGATCATCCACTAGTGTGTCTAGAGGGGACCTCAATTTACTAATATATGTATTGACGGACGATGCCTCAATTATAAGTTCCTTGTGGAGGAAATTACAAAGATTAATATCCTCTTCAAGGGTGAATTCATGTGCAATGTGAAAAGAGCTTTATTGCAAGCTAAATATACCCAAGCTGTAAAGCCCAGTTCTGAATGAATACCTACACTGGGAATAAAATGAGGAAAACCTAAAGAATGTCCAATAGCGTCTGGCCTCTAATTTGGTCAGCGTATGCCGGGTTCTATAGGTTCATACCTCAGCTCCATACAAAACCAGAGGTATTTATTTAATTTTTACAATCTGAGGAAGTGGCAAAAAAGACTCATTATTTTACCTTCACTTTTTGAAATTGCAAATCACTTAACTTAATCTGATTTTAATGGGTCGTCTGGGGCATGTTTTCAGTTAGGATCGCTTCAAGGCAATTCGGATACTATGTATATGTTTTGAGCTACTAGGTACCACTGTTACCTCGTATTCTTCATTTTATGTGATTATACAAATCACAAAAGAACAATAAGGAGTTAAGTGATCTCTATAGGCCAACTTCTGTTGAGACCAATATTATTTGTTATATATCATGCTCACACCACAGGACCGGTATTGAGACCATGTTGCACAGTATCAACTTTTTCCCAGCTTGAGATTGTTTCTGAGGTATCCTCCCACCCAAGTCGTCAGCATATGCCAGCCACTTAAAGGGATACTCAGCTAATTTGGAGGGCAACTTTTCACAGAATTAGCAAGAAAGTTAAGATAGGCTCAATCAAGATTAAATAGGGAGGTGCCAAGATTGATTCATTGGGTATTTATAATGCACCTCTACACAGTGTGTTTCGAGGTGCAACAAGACATGAGGGAGGGGGAAAAGGTAGGACACAAAAACGATCCTACTAAGCCTTGTGACATTCGGAACGTGCAAGTGCAGTAATAGAAGTGCAGGGGAGAGGGAAGGGGCGGGGAGTGCCGGTCAGGGCAGAGTGCCCATGAGAAAGGAGTGCTAGGGGAGGCCAGATGGACAGAGCCAGGGGTAGCACAGTGCAGGGGAAGGAAGGTCCACAAGCTAAGTGCTAGGTAAGTGGCTGGAATAGGGCTTCAAGGGCGCAGGCCCAGCAGGGCAACAGCAGGGGATAGGGGCCCAGAAGGACAAGTGCAGGTTGAGGGGGGTCCGGGGAGACCAAGTGCAGGGATATACTGGAATGGGGGTTCTGGTGCATGGAACACTCTGCAGGAACCAGACAGTCAGTCAAGAAGCAGACAGGGACATTAGCAGTGGAGGGGGAGAGGGAATGAAGAGGAGAAAAGGAAGGTCTTCAGCAGCTTCCGTAACTTAAGGAGGTCCGGCTAGTGTTTGAAAAGGGCAGGGGGGCCATTCCAGAGGAAGGCACCTGCAGAGGAGAGGGATCTACCCCCCACTCTCTGCTTTGAAAAGCATCTGATTAGCAGAGAGTTAGAGCTAGACGAACAAAGGGCTCTAGTACGTAGGTATTTAGGGAGAGAGAGTTGGATGTAGAGGGGTCTCAGGCCCAAGAAAGCCTTGTGGATGATGCAGATGGCCTTGTACGTGATCCTCACAGAAGCCAGAGTAAGTTGAGAGATGTAAGGGCTGGAGAGATGCAGTCCCTGGGCTTAAGGCCAGGGATCAGTCTTGCAGTCCTTTTCTGGATTAGTTGAAGGGGTCGAACAGAGAAGTTAGGCAGATTAAGGAAGAGGGACTTGCAGTAGTCTAGCCAAGAGAGGACCAGAGCTCTGGAGACGTTGAGTTTCTGGTGAAAGGTGAGGAAAGGGAGAATGTCTCTGAGGAGATGCAGCTGAAAGTGAGCCTTGTTGCCCAGGTCAGTGATGTGAGGAGAGAGAGGAGTTGAAGATGACACCTAGGATTCTTACCTCAAAGCAGGGTGAGTGGAGGGGGCCAATGAGGGCAATCAGAGTGTGGGAGGGAAAGAAGGAGCAGGGGTCCCAATATTACTGGCATTAAGGCATAGATCATTAGCAGATTACCATGCCTGAATAGCAGACACACAGTCACGAATGAGAGAGGAAGAGGATGCAGAGGATGGAAGCTAAAGGGAGAGCTGTGTATCATCCACTTAACACTGGAAATTAGCAGAGAAGGTGGAGATCTAGTGGGCTAGTGGAGCCAGGTAGATGTTGAACAATCAAGGCAAGAGGATAGAGCCCTGAGGGACTCTACATGTGCAGAGTGAGATGGTGGAGAGAAAAGGTCCCAGTTGAACCTGGGAAGGTCAGTCGAAGAGGAAGGAGGTCAACCAGTCCACAGCCAGGTCTGTGATGCCAAGGGTATCCCAGAGCCAATTTATCAGGTTGGCATTTTTGACCATATCAAAGGCAGAGGAAAGGTCAAGGAAAAATACTACAGAACGAGAGCTGGAGTCGAGATTAGACAGCAGATTTTCACGGGTGTTCAGGAGAGAAGTTTCCTTGTCTCTAGCAGCTCTGAAGCCAGAATGGTGGTCTTGGAGACAGCCAACAGATGCAGGTGTGGTGGATAAGCTGGGAGATGGCCAGCTTCTCCAAGAGTTTGTCCAAGAAGGGGGTAATGGAGATAGGGCAGTAGTTTCCAAGACAGGAAGGGTCAGCAGAGGGCTTTTTGAGGAGAGGTAGCACAAAGGAGTGCTTGAGGAGTGAGGGGAAAGATCCAGTGGCAAAGGAGTGATTGCCGGAATAAGCCAAGGCCAGAGCAAGGGAGACAATGTTGTCCTTGTTGGATCTGAAGGAGCAGGGGAGCACCTCTTTGGGTGAGAACTCTATAGAGCAGACTTGACTAGAATCCTCATCAGGTGTTATTGGAACCAAAGAGGAGAGTAGGAGGTGAGGGGAAAGGTGGGCCAGGGGAGGCCTGAGAGTGAGTGAGGGAGAAGGGTGAGGAGTCGTGGAGAGTGAGGACAAGATGTCCTGAGTTTTGGAAATTAAGTGAGAGGCCAGGGAAGTGCAGAGTGACAGGGAAGTCACAGGAGAAGTGGAGACTGCTGTAGGGATGGCGAGTACCTTGCAGAGTTTGAAAAGTTCACCCATGTTGTTAGTGGCCGCAGAGATGCAGGCTTGGATATAGGCCCTCTTCTTCAAGCAGATGGAGAGTCTGTATTGCCTTTGGAGCAGGTGATAGGCCAGTTTGTCAGGGGATTTGGTCAAGGCATGCTATACTCCCATTCAGACTCTCTGTGCTTGTGCTTTAGAGTGGTCAAGTGACGTTCATACTAGGAGTTGCACTTGGATGCAGGTTTCATGCAGATCCTAATGACATGGACAAGGATGTCCAGAGTGTTGGAGATGGAGAGCTGAAGATTAGTAAGGTCTGTGCCAGAGTGAGTCAGCGGTAGAAGAGGGGTGAAAGTGGCAGCAAAAGCGGCAACTGACACTCCATAGGTTGAATGACAGAGAAGGAGGCTGACAGTGCAGGTGGGGGCTTAGCCGGGGGACCCAGGCGTTCCAGGTGAGAGGAAAGGAAGGCATCCAAGTTGTGTCAGAATGCATCGGACTGGAGGGAAGAATAGAGAGGGAAAGAGAGTCACAGAGGTTGCAGAAGAGCCCAGAGGGCACATCAGGGGAGTCAAGGTGAATATTGAAGTCTCAGAGGAAGAGAAGCTTGGAGGAGGAGGCAAGAAGAGAAGAGGTGAGGGCCTAGATGGTAGCCAGAGGCAAAGAAAGGCCAGGCAAGACATGAAGCCTGCATACAAGGCATGTGAAAGAGGAGCAGGCCTGAGTGGGTATGATCGTAGCAGGGACACACCCAGGGAAGATAAGAGCAACTCAGGCCCCGGACTGGTTAGGCCTGGGATTAGAAAGGATCTTGAAGTCTTCAGGGAGGAGAGTGTCAAAACTTGTGACAGAGTTGGCAGTGAAGCATGTCTTGGTAAGAGCAAGGATGTCTAGGTGATGTCTTCCACAAGGTGGTAGATGTCAGAGGAGTGTTTGGAAGCAGAGCGAGAAATGGGGGTAGCTAGGTGGAGCAGGTTTCCACTTTTTTAGGTTTTCCAAAGAGGGGTACAGTAGTGTGGTACAACCATCAGAGGTGGCAGAGAGGCAATAGGGGTCACATAAGGAGGCAAGGCAAGAGAGGGGAGGCAACTCTTCCCGACAGCACCCCGCTGGAAATCGACAGAGTCCACTACACAGCGCCTAGGCAAGCCTCTTCCTCTCCACCGGATGTACTCGCCCGGATTAATTTTTTCAGGGTTAAAGAGGAAATAATGAGAGAGGCCAGGTCTTCGAAACAAATCACTTTCAGAGGCGCAAACATTGCACTGTTCCAAGACCTTGCAAGCATAACCCTCCAGAAAAGGAAAGCCCTTCGTAACCTCACGGAATGGCTTCAAGAAAGGAAAATACAATACAGATGGGGTCACCCCACATCTTTGTGCTTCAAATGGAAGGGGGTGTGCAAGCAAATCCGGAGCCCCAAAGAGGCAGACCAATTCCTGGAAATAAGATCAGCAAATGGGGACTCTGACCATGCAACCTGCTCTCAATCCCAACCCGGCTCACCCTCATCCAATCGCTGGACCCGTATGCTAGCGGGTGGAGCAAACCGCGGGGCCCCCGAAGGCAACGCAATCCGGACTGATCAGAAGCCCTCACATATCTCCCTGTGGCCGGCTCGCCAGACCAATGTCTCTCTCCGCCCGGTGGCCCCGTGCGCCTCCAGCCTCTCTCAGTTCTCCATCCTCCCCTTATCTCACACGGAGGGTACTAGGTCAACGCCTGGCTCCCTGGGGAACACCATCAGACTCACATTCTGGCGCTCAACCTCAGGCCCTTGTTTTCTACACAGCCCTTGGCTTACCTCCCCACGCCCTGGGCGGTTTTCTGTTCATCTAGCCGGATGCAATTCCCTGACTACGGGGTCCACCAGTAACCCCACGAATGAGCTTTATGGTCTTATTCTCATTCTCACAGTTTTGGGGGAGAATGTAGGCAGTTTTGAGCCTTGAGAACGGTTTAACCCCCCTGAAAGCCCAGTTAACAGTTATAGTTCTTTTTGTAGACATCGGTAATTATAGAACTCCAACATGCTCCCTTAGGAAGACTCCAAAGCCTTGCAGCCCTTGCATAAATCACTCACGCAACACATGCTTTACACCCAGATCTATTAGGCCCGAACAACGCTAGGGAGATTCGCATCCTGACTTGGAATGTCCAAGGCCTTAACTCCCCCAGGCAGCGCAAATCGGTGGAGCACAGGCTGGCGGCTTTAAACGGAGATATAGTTATTCTCCAAGAGACTCATCTCTTGCCAGCTGACGAACACAGAATCAAGTTCAAGTGCTTTAAACAGGACTTCTTTGCCTCTAGTGGTGAGAAAAAACGGGGAGTGGCGAGCCTACTAAGTGACAAATTCCCTCTAACCAACCCCACAGTCAAAAAGGACCCATCGGGCAAATACCTTTTTATCCAAGGCCTCATTGCAGAACAGCCAATCACAATTGCGGGGATCTATGCCCTGAATGCAAATCTGGACAAATTCATAGATGAGCTACTCCCTCCGCTACTAAACTACACCACAGGGTATCTCCTAGTCGGGGGGGACTTTAACTTAGTCCCCGACCCCACGAAGGACAAGTCACTTCCCCATCCCTCCCTGACTTCTCCCGAGCCCTTGCATTTGCCAGACTTCTTAAAGAGTCGTGCACGGTCGACATATGGAGGGTAGCCAACCCCGACGCTCACGATTACACTTTCTTCTTAAACGCACACGGAGGCCACTCTCGAATTGATGTACTACTTGCCACCAGCACCTTATTCCCATGCTTTAGTAATATCAAAATCCACACTAGAATGGTGTCCGACCATGCGTCCGTCTCGGCAGACCTCTCTATCTTGGGAGGCCCCGACCCCCCTCCTAGGTTCTGGAAACTTAACAACACCTTATTATTAGATCAGGCGATCAGGGGCGAGGCAAAAGAAGCATTGATCAACTATTTCAAGGAAAATCAGAACCCCGAAACCCCAATTTGTCTGCTATGGGAGGCCATGAAACCAGTCATAAGGGGAGTATTAATTAGTGCAGCCTCCGAGCAATTCCGAGTCTCCAAAATCCTCACACAAACACTACAGTCCAAACTATCCTCCCTAGAAAATGACCTCAAGACCAAATACTCTAGAAAGGCAGACAGGGAGCTAAAAAAGGCAAAAAGGGCTCTAGAGATGCACTGGGCCGACCGCACAGCGAAGGCTCTGGCATATACGAAACAATTTTACTATCACAAAAGTAATAAGGCGAACCGGTTACTAGCCTACAAATTGCGGAAAACCCACACCAGAAACAATATAGTTAGCCTTAAAGGCCCAGATGGAATAAGCAAATTTACTACCCCAGACATAATCGAAACCCTATTGGACCACCATAAAGCGGTCATGCAAGGACCACCCACATCTCAGGAGGATAGAGCCCAACAGCAGCGCTATCTGGAATCTTTTCACACCCCCACGATCTCTTCCTCCTTAGACTCCCTAGAAGCCCCAATATCCTCAGAGGAAATTCTAGAAGCCATCAAATCACTTAAAAAGACCGCCCCAGGCCTGGATGGGCTCAATCCTAAATTTTATAAATCATTTGCTCACATCCTGACCCCACAATTAGCAGTACTATGCAACTCATTTCTATCTACAAAACAGGTAACACACTCCGTGGCTGAATCAACTACCATCCTACTGCAGAAGCCGGGAAAGGACCCTGAGCAAGCAGCCTCATATAGACCAATTGCCCTAATGAACACCGATGGAAAAATCTACTCCAAGGTTCTAGCAGCCAGATTACCCAGGATTCTCCCCGAGATAATTCAAAAAGATCAAACAGGCTTTATTCCTGGCAGAGGGACTCATGATAACATCAGGTGCACACTCAACATAATCGAGTCTGCGAACAGAATGAAAATTCCGCTCCTAGTAATTTCTCTCGATGCACATAAGGCGTTTGATCTAGTGAACTGGGACTTCATTCGGAACACTCTCTCTCACATGGGCCTTGGTCACAACTTTACAACATGGCTAATGGCATGCTACGCACATCCATCAACGCAACTCTGAGTCAATGGAAGGAAATCGACAAGCATCTCTATATCCAGAGGGACCCGCCAGGGGTGTCCGCTATCTCCTTTGGTGTTTGCCTTATATGGAGCCATTCGCCGCGAGAATCCGCCTCAATCCCAATATTAAAGGGGTCACAGTGGGCGGGACTGAACATAAAGTGGCGCTCTATGCCGACGATGTACTTCTCACAGTCACCGGTCCAACCACCTCGTTGCAACCTCTACTCGAAGAATTAGAAGCATTTGGTGCATGTTCTGGGTCCAGGGTGAACTATGATAAATCCTCCGTCCTCCCGATCAACCTCCCAAGGCCCAAGGCAAATACTCTTGGTCCCGATCTGCCAATCCCGCGGGCCCACACCTCATTGGAGTACCTGGGCGTTCACATCCCCAAATCTAGCCCGTTAATCTACAAACACAACTTCCCTCAGTTATTTAAAATGCTATGCTCAGACCTGAAATGATGGGACAAACAGGAGATCTCGTGGCTAGGTCGGATTGCCGTGGTAAAAATGAGCCTGCTCCCCAGAGTGCTTTATCACTGCCACGCGCTCCCAACTCATATCCCGAAAACGGATCTTGTAGCCTTGCAGCGCGATATTATGAAATTCATTTGGGGAGGCAAAAGACCCCGCATTGCCAGGAAAATCATGACCCGCAGCCAACAACTTGGAGGTCTAGGGGCCCCGGACATCGCTAGATATCGGCGCGCAGCTCAACTCGCACATGCCTTCACTTGGACTTGCTCAGTGGATCGCCCAGCCTGGCTGCAACTTGAAGAAGCATGGTGCACGTCCCCCTTATCAGACCTGCCCCACATCCAGTCCCAGAATACCCCACCCACAATATCTCCGCTTCCAGCTACCTGCAATACAGTGGACAATTGGAAAGCTGCAAACAGAAAGTGGGGAATCAAAAGCTCGTTGGGTCCACTGACCCCGATCTGGGGCAATCCAGGCTTCTCCCCCGGCCTTTGCCACCGAAGCTTCGCCAATTGGTCAGAGGGAGGCCTCCACAGAATCTCAGACTTTTTAAATGAAGGCCAGCCGCTCTCCTTTAAGGACTGTAAAGCGAAGTTCAACATCACCGAGGAGGAACGATTCTGGTATACTCAAATCAGGCACTGGATCTCGCAGCGCTCTGTCAGAGAACGAGGCTCCAGGGACTTAACACCCCTTGAACTATCACTAACGGCATCCCCTCCAAGCGGTAAGATCTCTACCCTCTATAAACTCCTAGAAAAAACCAACCCCGAATCAAAGGAAAGGTACATGCTGAACTGGGAGAACGATCTTGGGCAGCCCCTGGACCCTGAAGCCTGGGACAAAATTTGGACAAGCCTTCACAGGAGCACCCAGTGCGTTACTAATAGGGAAGGAGGATATAAAGTATGCTTTAGGTACTATATTACACTGTCCCAACTGTATAAAGCGGGTGTAAGGCCATCACCGAACTGCTGGTGGGGATGTGAGCAAGAGGGGTCGCTTTTCCATCTCCTATGGGACTGCCCAAAAGCGGCGCATTATTGGAAGGGGGTTCTGACGCATATCCGAGCAACAACAGGCCTCAACATCCCATGGGACCCTGGAATCATTTTACTAGGAGACTCGGGGGAAGGGGACCTACCAATGTCAGGAAACGCAGCCCGCCTCTGCACCCATCTACTATTGGCGGCCAAGATCGCCCTCGCCCATCTCTGGAAGCACCACGAGGGCCCTCCATCCCACTCTGGTGGGCTAAGTGTTGGGACATTATTGTTGCAGAAAGAGTCACTGCATCCCTCCTGGTCAACCTCAATCCCTTCCTGAACACTTGGGCCCCATTTATAGACTATGCGGATCGTTACCCTGCCCTCACACTGAAGCCGCCCAGTGTCCGCTGGTTGAACTGAACTCCGCATGGCTATAGCTCAGCCCAATTCAGAAACATCCTCCTCCACTATTGCCTCCCTATCAGAATATCGCTATGAATGAGTTGCATACTAAATTTCACCTTTTAATATCCATTCTTCCACTGTAATGAACTGTGCCATCACAATCCTGTGCTAATTCCGTTGTCTATTGTTTGATTTGTTTTCTTCCTTTTCTATTTTGTTTCTATTATTGATTAATATTGAATAAAATATATATTAAAAAAAAAAAAGAGAGGGGAGGTAGTTGTTGAGAGTCTGGAGATGTCTATCAAGACGGTGGAGGTTTGGATGAGAGCCCTGGACAATGACAGTGCCATTTCGGTAGACATTAATGATGATCCTAGAGGACATGAGGACGACACACACTTTGTGTATGGCATGTAGGCCATGTAGGAGAACATTTTGTGTACAGTGCAACGTTAGAGTATACTAACCGGAATAATCAATGTTTTAAAGGAGTAGGTATCTCCTTTCTACTACTGAGAGTTGGACGGACAGATTAAATATAACACTTAATTCAACATTAATATATATAATCACAGGATGACAGTCCCTATACTCAGAAGGAGAATACGCGTTTCCTTAGTTTAAACACTTTATAGAATGGTTATTAAGATTCTCACCAAAGTTAATAATATATAACATAAAACATCTGTCACACTGCAGGTTACAACAATTGAAAGAACTGTGCTGTTAGCTGGTATCTGCTATTTCACAGACATGACATATCACCTCATTCTCAATGTGCATCTCTCTACCACACAAACATATTTAACACCATTCCATTCAACATTTTAATAAAAAACATGAAAAGAATAGCAATATGATTTCATTGAGGATAGACCATGCTGAATGATCTACAATGTGAGAATGGCAGTACCTTTTCTCCTAGTGGATAGAACTACTCTAAATCCAGTCTGGCATGTTGACAAAATTGTTTTGCTCTTCGGCCCAATGATTGAATTTGCTATAGAATTTTTGCAAAGATATTACAAGTGGACTCTAAAAGGGTCATTAATCTCTAGTTGCCAGGGTCAATAGAACACCCTCTTTTTTCGATTGTTAACAGAATGCCTTTGTTCAGTACCAAGGTATAGAACCAGTGATCACAAATGCTCTGACATGTTTCATTAAGCAAATGGCCCAGTGTATAGGCTTCAATGTGCATAATATGTTACACAGCTGATCAGGACCTGGCACTCTTATGAGCTTCAATGTCTAAATGATATCAATGATAACTGTCACTGCAATGTTAGAAGACCAGCTCTGCTGGTGTAGTGTGGCTAATTCAAGTCACGATCTCGTGACCCAGTATCTTTCCATAAACCAACACTATTCTCAAGACATGATTTCCACGTACCATTTGCCATTGGTTTAATGTATTGAGAACAAGAGATTTCATTTTGATTTATTTAAAAATTCCCCCAACTTTCAATTATTGTTTTGTAATATAATCCTTAGCATACTTGTCCACTGGTCTGTTGGGCTGCACAACGTTGTTCATTGTAACAATGATACACTTTGTTTTGTGGGATATATTTACTCACTCAACAGCATTTCCCCACATCACCAAGCTGCAGTTGCGCAGAAACAGCCAAATGGCTGTGCTGGCACCGGTGAGCGCCATGGCTCCAGACTGCATTTTGCAACAACAACCAAAAATGGCTGCACCATCCTGCCAAGCACACATCGGGCATGATGGAACACAGGGGGCACATTGAAGGAGATTGCCAGTGTGTTGCGACATCAAAAAAAGGATGAAAGTGGAAAAAGCAGTGTTGCTTTGCTGCAAAAGCCAAAATATCCATTGAAAAGAAACCCTTTTTCACCCTCAACAAAAATGCTGCTGTGATGCTGATTCCCTCTGTTCCTGAAAGCCACTGTGATTAATAATCCCTACCAAGCCTTGTGTGTTTCACTGTGCCTCCGAAAAAACAGGCATGATTCTGATTTGACAAGCACAGTCAAACCAACTCTAAAAAAATCAACCAGGAAATCTACTTTTACTCACACGGAAAACGTGGTCATTTTCTCTGCAAAGGTATCCACAACTCAGCTGTTCAGAGAGAGACTATGGGCCTCATTACACGGATGGCGGTAAGGATTTACCGGTACTGGTAAAATACCAGTACCGGTAAATCCTTAACGCCTTACTACGAGGTCCTTTTGCGGGTTGGGGGATTTAACGCCTGCTTTTTACAGGTGTTAAAAACCAACCCGCAAAGGGACCCAGGGAGCTAATTACGGTATCGCAATTTGCGGTACCGTAATTAGCACCTTCCCCATTCCCATTGAGCCCTATGGGGCAAAAATGGGAATGGGGAAGGGCAATGGTGGAAGGGGGAATTACCGCCCTGCCAACCCTGGGATGGGGCGGTAATTCCCCTTTCCGCCAAGGTGGTGCCGGTATTTTACCGGCATGAACCATGGCGCTAATAGCACCATGGTTCTCCGCCATCCGTGTAATGAGGCCCTATAACTAGTTGAGCCATGCCTGCTTCAATGTATCCGTGGTTCAGACCAACTTGAGCATTTCAAGAGAATAACTATAGCTGCAGACAGTGTGCGAATCTGCTGGAGATGAAAAGTTGAATTTAGGAAGGAAGGGCCGGCTGCACCACGTGTATACAAATTGGCTTTTTCAAACTGAAGAAAAACACATACCTGTGTTTTGGAACAGTACACTGGTGAATGAAAGCCTGCCAGTCTTTAGCTATATGAAGGGGTTTGTTGCTGAGGAGACTATGTAACATGGGTTATTGTATGCAACTGGCTTGCTTTAATTCTAGATCTAAGATCAGAAATTAAAGGTTAAACCTATTGTGGCTGGAGCTGCAAGTTGAAAAACGGGTTTTCTGCTTGGAGGGGTGGCACCAAAAGGAGGGCTCTCTAAAGCAGATACTGACAGCCCCCTTATAATTACAGGATTGAACAGACTTTCATCTCTGCTGGGACCCTGACAATGAAGCTCCCAGGGAAGGAAGCCTGAGGTGTGAAGAGGGCAATATAACTTCAGTCAAGGGATAAAACCCCACCCTGCTCTTAAGGAAATGACAGTTGGCAGCAATTGAATGACAAGAAAGAAAAATGGACCCTGGAACAAACCCACATCTTCAAGTAATACATATACTACAACCTGACCACCTACCTGTGCAGCCCTAATGTCTCGTGTTACGTGTTTTATTGTCTTACTTTTTGACTTTGTGGTTCTTGTCTCTCCGCCCCGAAGCTCGAGAGCTACCGGCGCAATACAAATAAATAAATAAATAAATAAATAAATAAATAAATAAATAAATAAAAGAGACTGCCTTTTGTTCCCCAAGACTATTTCAGGAATAAACTTTAAAGACTTCTATCTTTGCAGCCGGACTTTGAAAAATTGTTTAAAAGTGAATTTTTGTGCTTTCTTTAGAGACACGGTAGAAGTCGCTGACACATTGGGGGGCAGAAAGGGCAAAATATTGAGGATAAATCAGGAAGTATCAATGTTGCAAACATACATTTTTGTACATACGTCCCAGGGGATAATGCACATCTGTGTATAAAGTTATGGAATTTTTAGGACAAATCTTTCATGTTTAAAATTACCAAAATGTATCTGAAGGGCGAAAGAGGTCCCACAGACTTGAGGATTGGACTGATATGTGCTGCACATAATATCTAATCTGTTTGTATACATTAATAAGAGATTGTAGTTGTATAAATGTCTGTTTTTGGCAAAATCGGATTTTCAGTAAAGTAAATGTGGGAGTTTTTGGACATTGCAAAACTCACCTCATAAACCTGACATCATTCCCTTAGAAGTCCAACCAGTTGAGAGCAAGGCAGAGACTAGCACCCCTGCCCAATTCAAGTAGTTTAGGGGCATACTTTGATGATGTAATTTTGCATTATAAATAAGGGTCCCTGACAAGACTCTACAGACACACTCTCTTCCTGACTTCCTGCGCGGCATCCTGTTTCTGTTTCCTTCATCTTGCACTGATCCAGATTTCAGATCCAACTACCAGGCCAAGCATTGCTAACCTTCCAGCAAGGCCTCAATTCTAAAACCCCAATACACAAAGGGAGAAGCAGTGGTATTTTGTGGGAAGCCTACTGCCACCAGCCTGGCTTGCGGCCCACCAATTGCTGCTCAATAACTGCATCCAGAGGTACCTGTGTCATCCGGTGACCAGAACTATCCTTTGGTATCCAGTCCCTGCCCAGCTGATCCTGTCCCGCTTATTTTGTCCAGCTGTCCTTTGCTAGACCAGATCTGTATGGTGACAAGAACGCTGACTGTCCCAAAATCCTAAGGTAATGTGGACTGTCAGTATCAATAGGAACCCATAGAAATCCATTGTATACCTTGCCTTGCCGTGTCCTTAGTTTCCCTCTCTAATCTATCCTATTCTGACCCCGATATCCTGTTAAAATTGTCACCATTATTTGTGAAACCCTGCCATTGATTTCTAGTGGTGGCGCCATCTCTTTAGTAATTTTGCCTTGTGTAAATCCTAAGCCCTTAGCCCTATTTCGGGTGATCGGACTGGTTCCGCTAAGGTTGGGAGCTGAGGTGCTGGGGGTTGAACATGTGAAACAACCCTGGTGCTTATTGTGTCCCTCTTTGGTGGCCTAGTCTGAATACTCAAGTGTAGAGTAAAACTGTTCTTGTCAAAACTGATTTCCTTTCCTTTTTCACTGCTCTATTTTACTCAAAGCGCGCCTTTCTAGATCTTGCCTAACTCATCCAATTTACTAGCTAGAGACTTACTTTCACTTCCATATTGTACCTGTGATCTATAGCTATCCAGCAACCAAATAAACACACTTCAAATCAGTGTATTTCACCCGTTCTTATTAAAGACCGTTTGGGTAATTTCAGGTGGGAATTGCAAAGTTGGCAAAGTTTCCAACGTGTCATTTGCTGCAACATGTTTTAAACCCTGCCACTCATTTTCAAACTGTATGCTTTTGGTAATCCACTGTTTGTGATTGTTAGTGTCTTTGCATTGTTGCTTTAGTGAGGAATTGTATTTGCTTCAAGGGTTTTCACACACATTCATTATTTAACGATCTGTTTCCGAGTGTCATTTTATAACACTGCAAGGGGTTTAAAATCTGTTTTTCTCTCTTAGTTGGGGAGAGAAGGGCAGATTTGAATTTTGGTTTCTATTTGTCATTCCTGATTACCTGCTGCTTCTGTTTATCCACTCAGAATTGAATATTGGTGGGTTGAGGGAACCTTTCAGGGGGAAATTCTAACTTAAGTGCTATCTTTCCTAAAATCAAAAAGTGCTCCTATTACTTGGTGTTTTGTAGATAGAAGGTTAAACTAGTGCATTGCTTATATTCCTATTGTTATTATGACCCCATTGGTGATTGCTGCCCCATATTAAAAAGTGTATGATTTCTTTTGAATTTTCAAATAAATAAATAAATATTATATTTTACCAACCAGCCTGGTTAACGGTCCATAGTGACCCGGGGTATTTGAAAAGGGGGTGTGATATGAGTGGTGTACCCTCTCAATATTGAATCTAACCTAAAAAAGATCAGCATTTCAGTTATGTGCTGCATACTAGGCCAAGACCAAGGTGTGTGTCGTCTGATTGAAATCCTTAACAGTTTGCTTTATGTCTTAACCTGGGACGAATATCCCAATCTTAGTGGGAGTTTTTAATTTAATACCAGGATGCCCGTCTCCTAATTCCTTCATTCTTTGTACCAGTTCCAGTGACTATTTCTTATTGGGTAGATCATATGAATTATATTTGCTAACAAATCATATCTTTTTTTGCAGTTGCTATATTACTGCCCTATAGATTCTTTATTACTCGTGTATTGCTTCATTAGCACACAAGGAATCAATTTATATAACCCCAAACAGCTGTTTTCGACTATACTACCTGTGTTTTGTATAGTTGTATCTGTACATTTAATTCTATTATGACATATACAGACTTCTTTAATTAACAGATACATCATAAGAGGGGGAAACAATAATGTATCTGCAACTCAAGCATTGATGAAAAATGACCCTGAACTTCACTGCCTGTCTTGCACATTTAACATCTTGCACAGGCACCCATATACTGCACATAGGAGATGCTGTCCTTGTAGGCGATCACGTAACCATGTAAGGGATATCCCCTTTTATATGACATCTAAGCATCCTTATCTACAACAATTGAGGGCTGCTGCCAAATGTAAGCCCTTCAGATTGCCCATGCTGTAAAGAAATGTAATCCACTCCAGGCACCAGGCAACCAATACAACTGACTGCTATCCCTGCTTTCCCACTGTAAATCAATAGGTCTGCAATGACTATTTGTGCCTTATAATTATTAATTTGCCAATTGTAACTGTGTCAATAACATTTGCTTTACGTCTTTGAGAAAATGTAATTCCAGAAGGGTGTGGAAGGCCATTTACATTCAGAGTTAATATTCAGTACCTGTCTGTTAAAGTCACATATGTACCTCCTCTTGTGGTAAATTCTAAGTGCTAAAGGCGAGAGGATTCTCAACTATAGAAACATGCTTTTTGACTCCAATCAACCCCTAATAGGCCGATCAATGGGATTTTTTTGGTAGTATTTTCATGAAAAAATACTTCATTCTCTAGCGTAATATTTGCTTACCATCGACTCATTTAATGTCCTCATATGTTCTATGGAAGCTGGCCTTTCATTGGGGTCAAGGCAACTTTCTTGGTTTTAACCTATGAATTTGATATGTGCTTCCAGGCGATGACTACTTGGTGGGGCTGTGGCTCGTCAGCTGAAATGGTCTACTATAATAGTGCATTTTAGATGACAAGTCTCACGGGGCACAGCAACACCCAGTAGCCAACCCCTGGAAGTTTGCCTCTAATTTGGAAGCACTGAACTATTCTTCAGGCAGGGATGCAATGAAGCTTTTGAAAAACTATACAAATTAAAGAGTGCATTCTGCAATTCCGTTTCTCTGCCTTTCTGAGTTCCCGATTTGTTGTTTTTTCAGAGGCATATGCCCTTCAGATGTTAAGTGCCCAATGGATTTGTTTAATTCATGATTTGAATGACACACGGATCTATGTGAGGGCATGCTCTTCGGAACTCATGCAGAGATGGGAGACTGGCTGTCTTTCTGGAGGCTGGTACCTGTCAGGCTTGTCTCTTAGTAAGATTGTAAGATTGGTGGTGGCGCAGTCATAGACATATTGGGGTTGTGTCACTAGAAGGAGAGTTGTGTTAGGACATAACCAGTCATGTATTAGGCCTTAGACACGTGGTGACTGGTGTGGCGCGGCTGGAGGAAAACTACATATCAAAATTGCGTTTCTCTACACCCATTGGCAAGGGCAGAATCTGACACGAGACAGGGACACTCGCAAGCCTCTTGGAAGCTTGTGAAGCTGAGGCCTTTGAGAATTGATGGGGCTGGGTCGGAGTGAGTCTGGAAATTAACTATTGCATTGCAGTGACTGGTGGGGGGGGTTATGCAGTATTATTTAAATGACATTGATGGCCCTTCAAGAGGTATTGTACGATCGGACCCAAAAAAAAACGTCCAACGGTACAATACGACCGAAAAATGCTACCACCAAAGGTTCGAACACCAAAAGTTTGAACCTTTGGTGGTAGCATTGCAGGTAAGTAAAACAAAAATGTTAAAAAAGACTGCGGAGGGCTGTGGAGGTGCCCACACAGTATAGTGAGCGTGGTGTTGCGATGGATAACCCCGCTGCACACCCGCAACAAAAAAAAAGAAAAAAAACGGGGGCTGCGAGGGTGTCCCCTGCAACACCCTGCTCACTATACTTTATAGTATAGTGAGCAGGCTTTGCGGGGGGAAACCCATGCAGCCCCCGTAGTATAGAAGTGTGTTCGCATGAGAAAGGTGCAAACTTTTGGTAGTCCACACCTTTCTCATGCAAACTTTCCGGCCGCTGCAAAATCAGCCGCGGTCGGATCACTTAGAACCCTTCAAGAAATTGTAAAGAAGCGTCAGGTCTGGATATCGTGACCCCCACATCTCTATAGGTTGAAACAATGAGACTGTTTGTTGGCATAGTGACACGTAAAGCCACAGTGTCCATTTAAGCCCTCAGTCAGTGTTTTGGAAATCTACATGTATTTGAATTCATTGGTCTTCCTGGCTTTTTAAGTCCCCAAATTACACTTAAGTATAGCAATTTTAAAACCAACAAGGGTAAGACTTGGTTCCAAAAACTGTTTACCATTTGGGCCGTCCTTCGTCTGTCCCCTGATGATTTCCAGCTAGAGATTCATATGCTTCTGTAGTCATTGGCCAGTTCTCCCTACTTACTACCCCCACTGGATTTCAATCACACAATCAAGTACACAACATGTTTGGATGCACATGTAAAACTCTCAGTAATGTTGTATCCCTGCTCTGTTTGGTGTACTTGAATTGTATCTGAACTAGCATACTTGCCAGCCCTACAGATTTAGGCAGTAGGCTACTGCTTTTTAAGCAGTCCTACCACCTACAGATTTCAGTGACAGATCCTACTGATTTTTACATTGGCAAGTCTAGGGCAGGCTCCAGGACAAAGCAGCAACACATTAATTAGTCTATCTGTACAGTGGACTGGTAGGTGATTCCTTTGATTGGGCTCAGACCTGGCAGCTACTTGACTCTGTCCTGCACTCTTGCCGGGACAACCCTTAGGTGAACCACCGGTGAAGGCAAGTGGCAGTGTGTAACACCATCACACAGTATCTGCCTATCAGACAGAGGGGGGTATCCGTCACCATGTCATTCAGTGTTCAACTTGCAATAAATATGTACTGCCTAGGCTGCTGCTAGAGAGTAGTGGCAAACGTTGCCTACCAGCTCTGTGTGATTACCTTCTGTGAAGTTAGGTAATTGAATTTGGTGTTAAGTTACCATTCATAATGATACATTTTTAACATTTGAACATCTTTCCATATAGTGCTGTTTGATGAGTTGTGTATTTTAGAATGCTTCAATGGTGCCAACAATGTATATTTCGTATTTTCCTGTGATGTCATTGTTATGGGAATTATTATTTTTGAAACTTCAAAAATCCTACATCTTTTTGGTCACAGAATGTTGGCAAGTATGAACTAGGGATATCGACTGCTTATGCACCCTTTGTTTTTGCAAAGCATGGTTTGATTTCTTTGTGCTATTTTTATACAGCTGACATCTTACCATAATTTAGTTGAGATTCGCTGATTGTTGGAAAACACGCAGCGTCATCTCAGAGATAAACTTTCGCAGTAGCAGAATGGGTTTTAGTATCTGAGCCAAATCTGTACTGCATGAGATGACCAGGGGCAGCCGGATTTGAAACTCTTTCCACAGCTCAGCAGTTATATGATGGGCCGATATAATAACTGTATGAATAGTAACATAATGTAAACGCTAGTGCAAGCTAATATGAATATGACACACCTATCAGTGTGTGATTTCTTTAGACAAATCACAAATTAATGTGTAACTCAATTCACAAAATGCAAATGATTAAACATGAAATAGGACTTCATGTGAACTGAAACGAATAATAATTTTAGATAGAAAAAGATGCTATGCGTAAGCTTACCATTTTTGTGGTAACTGTGATGCTAAGCTTTCTAAATACACTCTTTTAGTTTAAAACAGTCTCTTCATAACAGATTTCCTTATTGTTAATGTTTCTTTTTCACAGGTTAATGGATCTCTTCTGGAAGACACACTAAAACAATGGTCTGAATATAAGCAAGAGTGTGAGAAGAAATTAGAATCTGATAATACTGTCAAAACTGGTAAGATGCCACCCCAGATTGTGTGATTCTACTTACACACACATGTAAACACATACACACATATATAGGGGCATGCATGTGCAATAGCACATAAACACACTAGTATGCGTATAGATGTGAATTTATTGTGACATATATTTACTGTATAATTGGTAAATATAGTCTGGTATTATGTTTCTATTGCTGATTTTATATATTTATAAACATATGTAAACATCTTGTGTGTCTATGCTTAAAACACAAAAGTGGTGTAAAACGACATATTTGAATGCCATGACATAGGACAGTCTATGGGCCTCTCTCCCCCTGCACCCAGTCTGGCTCATGTCTTGATGACCTTCCACAAGTCCAAGGTTAGGTAGTATGATGCCAACCTATAGAAATCTGCAATGTCATGACACCTATCAAATCATAGGCAAACCAATCCCCTTGAAAAGAGATGATGTAGTTTTAACTTTATTGAAGTAAGGGTGGTCTCGGGTGGTGCCAGCAGAAGACCTGCCTTTGTGGGGGGGTAAGGCAGGCTTAGGCTTTCACGCATTAAGTGCTATAGATGCAGCTAGTATAGCCCCTTCCTGCAGCAGGGCTGGTAGCCAAAAAGGAGTGTCAGATTACACTCTATCTTGTCACTGGTTACTGTCGAGCAAGCATCTTGGTATCAGATATCTCCACTCCTAAAGATCAAGTTATTTCTACTGCAAAACCTCCATATGGTGTTTCTGGCTCTAATGATTTCACATATAGATGTGTGTAACACCGTCCTTGCTGTGCTCCTGGCTGCTCACCTGGATCCTCTCAAATCAGACCACCATGCTATGCCTCACCTCATCACTGGCTGTAGGAAATTAGAACACATAGGCCCTCATTCGAAGGTGGCCGGTAAGGGATACTGGGCTTTGGTAAGGAGACCAGTGCCGGTAATCCCTTACCGCCCTTCTACGAGGTCCCTTAGCGGGTCCCTCCATTAACGGCTGGTCTGACCAGCCGTTGTGGACGGGACCCGTTAAGGGACCAGGGCGCAAATAACGGGCTTGACATTTGCGAGCCCGTTATTTGCGCCCTCCCCATTCCCATTGAGCCCTATGGGGGCTCAAATGGGATTGAGGAATGGTTGGTGCAATGGGGACTTACCGGTCCCGCCAAGGTCGGACTAGACCGGTAAGTCCCCATTGCACCAAACCGGACACGGTCCCGTTAATGGTGGCAGTTATGGCGCAAATAGCACCATGACTACCACCAAACTCGGAATGAGGGCCATAACCTCTAACTTGTGTGAATTACACTGGCTCCCTATTCCAGCTAGAATGTGGTTCAAAACAGTGTGGCTCAATTACAAGTCAACCACCACGGGTATGATGGCTTACCTGATGGCAAAACTAAATACATCAGACAACACCTGGTCATCCCACAGTAAGAAGATCAAGAGCCTGGAAACTGGCTCACAAGGAGAAAGTAGGAAATAGTCCAGCTCCTGATATGCAAAAAAAAATTCGGGATTTACATCGTACTGGCAATCAAGACAGTTCAAAGTACCCTTTGGTTAAAGAAAGAACTGAAGACCTCGCTCTTCGAATGACACCTCAGCTATCTGGTGCACACCCCGATTCATTTATTGAGCTGTGATAATTATTACTAATGTTTACTTGATCGCTTGTTAATTTCTTGCTACCAATGTTTTGCTCTATGAATTCTATAGCCCCCATTGTTTCTGAATATATTATTATTAGCAGTAGCATTAGTAATAATATTGATAGTAATGATAATAATTAGGACTGTACCGAATAGCATATTTACTATTCGGCCGAAGCCGAATATAAGGCCGAATAGTTGCTTTATTTAATAAATCATGTTCCAAACTTCAAAAAACTCATTTATTAAAAAAACAAATAAAGCACCATTTTAAATGCATTCTATACTTTTATTTCTCATGTTTAGAAACTTCTTTGCTGCTCACGTAGAAATGTATAAAATGGTTCAGGTCGGCTCATGCAGGACACAAGTCAAGAGGAAATCTGAAATGCGTGAACTCCATCTCGCAACTATTCAGCCCACCCAAACAAATGGTGCTCACTTTTCACTTATCCTAGCCACTCTTTCTCTCCAACACACACACATGTGCAACTTATAATTTCCTGATAAAATATCAGATAATGTTAAACTCAGGACTCAAGTCCTAAAAAAAAGAAAAGAGGGGGACTATGATGTACGCAATGGGAAGTGACATGACAGGAACTGAAGGTATCTATGCGCATTTCTTTCAGTTTGTTTTTTCCAACTGAAAAATGTGCACATTGCATATAAACATTCAACAAAAGAAAAGATGTTCCTGTATTGTTGCAAGCTAAGTATAAAAGATAAGCACCTTTTATGTCCAAGAATCTGTAACAAAACATGCCCTAAAGAGCAGATTACAATATGAAATATTTTTCAGCTATGTGATGGCAATTTGTCTGGCCTAATTCTATTCAGTTTTGCAAACTGAAATCTATATTTGCCTTTCTGAGTTCATGTTGCATTGTATTCAAATAAGAGTGTCAAAGTATTCGGCAAGAGCCCAATAGCAAGAAACTAAATAGCTTTTTTTCAGCTGGAATTCGGCCGAATACTTACTCAAAGCCGAAGTTCGGTACACCTTTAAAAATAGTATAACACAAGAAGATTGGCAAGGATGATTATTATTACTATCATTACTAATACTAATGATAATATTATTAAATAATTATAATAATAATAATGATAATATTAATAATATTGATAACGATAATAATAATGAACAGCTTAGGTGGAGAACACTGTGGATGGAGACTGAGGGAAGCCACAGAGTTGATGCAAGGCAAGTTGAGGGGAGGCCTGTTCCGTAGCCAGTTCCGGCAGGGACACCACCGGTAAGAGCTTAACAAGAAAACTGTGGACATGCTATCATTTTAATATAATTGCATTGCAAACACCAGACTTGTGGCAGAGGAGATAATGGTCTGTAAGTGCAAGCGACCTCATTAGTCTAGTCATGCGATGGCTCCCACTTGCTTTTGACAAACTTTCAAGCGTTATGCTGGGTGAAAATCCCACAAAACTCCAATGGTTTCCTGCACTGGGAAAGACAATGAGGAGCTCCTAAAATGGTGGCTGTCTGTCTGAGGACTTTGTAGGGTGGACCTCAGCGAGCTGCTGGAGATTCCTGGAGGCTGCCAGCGAGTACCAGGGGAAGGATACAACAAAGGTCCCCTCTCTTGCCTCGTCTTGACGCAGTGCTCCCTTCAGTGGAACTGGGAGGCGGAGCGCCTCACTCCGTAATCGCAGCATTCTCAGTCAGCAGGAGACAGAGGATAGCAGTACCAAAGGGGAGATACGCCCACCGGCTCCAGTAGGAGTTGGGAGCCAGTTAATGGTTCCGCCTCCAGAGTTGACAAGGAGAGACCTTAGCACTCATTAAGCCGGTGGGATACTGGGCCTCACCAAAACTGTGAGCCTCCCCAAGTGCGTTCTTGATCCCCCAGGTGAGGAGGGGTGTCCTCAGGAATCAGGGTTCCTGGGGAGCTGTGATCTGGGTGACAACCTGGATTGTGCACATCGGGGGAGGCAACAACAGACAGTGGGTAGCCTCATGCATGGGCAGCCATACAGAGGCACCTGCCCCTGCACCCAAATCCTGGCCCTATCTGCAAATAGTATTTTCAGCAGAGGAAATGTCATGATGAAGTCAGGAAAGGTGAAGGAGAAGTCAGCTTCCTTTATTAGAGACTTGTTACAGCTGCTAAAATCAGCTATGTTCACAGCCGCAGTAGTGAAGCAACTATCTGGGCTTGTGGATCTCCAGTTAGCAACCAAGGGACATGGGTCTATAAATCTGTATATGTCCACTCAGCAGCTTGTCTTAGTTCCAGCTATCACAGCCCCTTGCACTTCAAATAATTTGCCATAACAATGCAATCACAAGAAGTGGCTTCTGACTGGTGTTTTCTAAGGATGTTTACTTCCAGAGAAGTGTTCATTCCTCCTGAATCGCCTTCCTCCCTCCTCTGCTGCTGGAACAGCAAAATATCCTGTTCAGCACCTGTTTTGCTGCTGGGCTGCCTGCTGAGTTCATTGTGAATCATGCAGTTCTCAGGCTCCCTCGCCCCCCTTCCATCTCGCTGCCCTCTCCCCACATGGGCCTTTCCATCCCCCCCATTTACTCTAACTGCTACTCTATCACCTATCCTACCTCTCTTTCTAAGCCTGGAAGGAAAAAGCTCATGAAAGATCTCCTGGTCTCCAACCCAGGCCTGCCCATCGCTGACACCTACGTCAACACTTCTTCCAGGCAGACTGTCACTGATAACGTCTTTTTTGCTCCCTCTCTGGACCTATGGACTCCCCATATGGTCTCAGTCCTCTCCCCTTTCTCTTCTTCACCCATTAATGGTGGTACCAGATGGGAAGTACTCTTGGCACACTTCCCATCCTCTAGGTGCATTGTTAATGTCTATCAGAATGGTACTGTCATGGCCCAGGGCTCTCAGCCCAACCTCCTCCTTCTTCATAGGTGTCTTCAGTCTCTCATGAACTTCCTCTCATCTCCTGCCTCTCCTCCTTCTGCCACCCCCCTGACCTCTTTGACACCACTGTCAGGTGCACCGCACCCCTGTACACCTCCTCAGAAGACTTGCAAAGGTGGCAAACAGCTTTCCTTAGCTACCCCAACTCTCCCCCTGCTGGTAAACACTCCTCTGACATTGGCCAACTTCTGGAATACTTTGACCTTGACATCATCGCACTCACTGAGTCGTGGTTCACTTCCAGCTCTGTCAATGTTTTTGACACACTCCTCCTTGAGGGCTACAATATCCTTTCTAAGCCCAGGCCTAACTGGCCCTGAGGCAGAGTGGCCCTAATATTTCCTGAATGGGTCTCTGCTACTATGATACAAACTCAGTCCTACTCTTCATTTGAATGCCTCGTCTACAGGCTTGGTGCCTCTCCTATCCTCTCACTGACTCGTGCCACCATCTACAGGACCCCTGGTCCAGTCTCCCACTACCTTTCTGAGTGGTCAGACCTCACCTCTTCTCTCCTGGAATCTACCTCCAAGCTTCTCCTCCTTGTAGACTTCAATATTCGCAATGACTCTCCTGATGCGGCCACTGGATTCTTCTGCAGCCTCTACGACTCTCTTTCCCTCACCATTCTACCCTCCGGACCGACCCACTCAGTCTAACACTTCTTGGATGCTCTAATCTCTACAGACATCCCCATCTCCAACTCTCTCACAGCACCTCTTTCCTGGGCTGACCATGCTCTCCTGTCCTCTCATCTGGATCTCGTGGGTCCCTTGGCTAAGCCTCTGCCCGCACTGCCAGTTTCCTTCTCCATCATTCGACAAATGAAACAAGTGTCAATAGCTTCCTTTGCCGCCACTTTCATTCCCCTTCATACTCCAGCTACTGAATCTCACACTGACACAGCCCTTGCTAACCTTCACTTCTCCATCTCCAACATCTTTGACATCCATGTTCCTGGCATGAGGATCCGCATGAAGCCTGCCTCCAAGTGCCACACCTGGTATGATTCTGACCTGAAATACAAATGCAGAATTGTTGAACGGAAGTGACTGGCTTCATGTTCATTCGCAGACAAACTGGCCTGGCCTGCCACCTGCTCCAAAGGCAATACAAACTCTCCATCTGCCTGAATGTCTGGGGCCACCAAAAACACAGCTGAACTTTTCAAAATCTGCAAGGAACTCACCAATCCTACTGCAGTCTCCACTACTCGTTTGCCATCCCAGATCCTCTTCACTGCAACGGCCTCTCACTTCACTACCAAAACCTAGGGCATCCTGTCCTCACTCGCCTCCACTCTCCTCTACTTTGCTCCCTCCTCCCTCACCCACTCTCTGGCATCCCTTGGCATCCGTCTCCCATTCCCTCTACTCTCCTCCTTCTCACCCATAGCACCGAATGAGCTCTCTAAGAAGTCCTATCAATGAAAGGCTCCTCCAAACAGGTTTTCCCCTGCTCCTCCAGAACGATCAAGGACAAAATTGCCTCCCCTACTCCAGTCTTGGCTGATTTTTGCAATCACTCCTTTGGCACTGGCTCCTTCCCTCTACACATTAAGATCTCTCTTGTGCACCCTCTCCTTAAAAAGTCTTCTGCCGACCCTTCCTGCCCGGCTAACTACCATCCTATCTCCATTACCTCTTTCCTGGCCAAACTCTTGGGGAAGTTGGTCATCTGCCAACTGATCTCCCACCCTGAATTGGTTGGTTGTCTCCACGACCATCAGTCTGGCTTCAGAGAAGCAAGAGGCATGGAAACTACTCTCCTGAACACATGTGAAGACTTGCTCTCAAATCTCGATTCCAACCTCCCTCAATTTTCATTCTTCTCAATCTTTCCTCTGACTTGGACACAGTCAATCATGCCACCCTTATAAATCGGCTTTGTAAAACCTTTGGCATCACAGACCTGGCACCGGACTATTTGACCTCCTTCCTATCTGACTGAGCTTCCCAGATTCAACTGGGCTTTTTCCTCTCCTCCGCCACAATCTCCACCTGCAGCGTCTCTCAGAGCTTTATCCTCTCACTGTGGTTCTTCAACATTTACTTTGCGCCTCTGGCCCACCTGATCTACACCTTCTCTCCTCACTTCCACTGTTATGTGGATGACACACAGTTCTCCTTCAACCTTTCCTCCATATCCTCATCTTCTTCTTCTCTCATTCCTGACTGCCTGACTGCCATTCAGGCATGGTGTCCTGAAAATGATTTCTGCTTAATGCCAGTAAGAGTGATCTCCTTCTGATTGGGACTCCTGCTCCCCCTTCCCTCCTACACTCTGGCTATCCAACCATGTGTCCCCTCCCCTCACCCTCTTGTGAGGCTAAAAACCTTGATCGTGGACTCCACTCTCTCCTTCTATTTTCACATTGCAGACCTAGTCAAGAAAGACCACTCTCAGCTGCACCTCCTCAGTGGTAGTCTCCCTTTCTTCACCTACCACTAGAAACCAAACGGATATCATTACGAGCATTCCGCCATACTCACTACCGGCACCGCCTCACACGATTGGGCAATAACCGGCCCATTACGATGAGTGGGCGGGTAATTGCCCTTTCGCAGGAGGCGGTAATGCCAGGCTCCCGATCCCCATTCTGCCCTATAGGGCAGAATGGTGGTGGGGAGCATGGTTGCACCAGCACCATTGATGACAGTGCCGGTGCAATCACGAGTTCTGCTTGCGGGTGCCGCAGAGCCCGCCAGATCTTACCTGGAGGGCTGACAGTGACCGGCGAGCATAATTCGTGATGTGGTGGCCCGGTATGAACGGTGCTGATGCCTTACTGGCACCGTTTATACCATGGCCGCCACTGTTGTAATGAGGCCCAATGTCTCCAAAGATATGGTCCTCTCTAAACTGGACTACTCAATCTACTTTTATCCTCCCTTTTCCCCCTTCAACTAACCCAGAATAGAACTGGGAGATTATCCTCAGCCTCAAACGCAGGGACCGTATCTCTCAAGGCCCAAAATCTCTCCACTGGCTCCCGGTGGCTGCGAGGATCAATTTGAAGACCCTCTGCATCATCCACAAGGCTTTCTGGGGCCTAGGACCCCGCTACGTCGAACTCTCTTTCCCTAAATACCTCCCTGCTAGAGCCCTTCGACCTTTTAGCTCAATGTCTCTGCAGATCAGATGCTTTTCTAAGCAGAGAGTGGGGTAGATCCCTCTTTTCAGCAGGAGCCTCCCTCTGGAATGGCCTCCCTGCCTCTCTCAGGCTTGACCTGGATCACCTTAAGTTCTGGAAGCTTCTCAAGACCCTTCTTTCCTCTTCTTCCTTCCCTCTCCCCTCCCCTGCTAATGCCACCCTCTGTTGCATTGACTGGCTGCCTGGTCCCTCCTGAGTACTACAGGGCACCAGGCCTTACTCCTCAAGTCTACCCCTGCACCACCATGTCCCTGGCCCCCAAACCCCAAACCTGCACTTGCCCTTGCGGGTTCCCTTTCCCTGATTAGCTGGCGGGGTGTGCATCCCTACTGAGCCTGGTCCACTCTCTTCCTTGCACTTAGCATGTGGTCCTCACTCCCTACACTCACTGCATCCCCCGGCACTTGCGCACCTGCCCTTAGCACTTGCCTTGCCCCAGGGACCATCTTCCTTCCCTTCTCCACCCTCCCTTCACATGTATCTTGCCACTTCTGGCCCCATCTTCCCTCCCACCCTAACATTTTTCTCTTCCACTCATCCGGTATCCTCCCCTCTCCCCTCCAACCCTTGCACTTTTTGTTACTGCACTTACACGATTCAAATGACAAAAGGCCTAGTTGGACCGTTATTGTTGTTTTCGACCCTGCCCCCACCCCGTTTTTTGTCTTGTGGCACCTTGAAACACCATTTGATGTGTAGGCACTTTAGAAATGCCAAATAAATAAATAAATACATGATGATTATTATTATTACTTTTCTTATTACAATGCTGGTGCAATGCAGAAACAAATGCATTATGAGCTCGGCTCGATACATTGGTAGAGCACATTACATTGAGCTAGAACCTCCAGTTTTTGTGCATGGTACTAGAACTCACAGAATTGTTTCGCTGATAGGGTAGAGCAAATTATTGACTCCAATGATGGGTGGAGCAAAATAACTTGAGACAGACCCTTCAGATTGGGAGAGCATGCATAGGGGTCAGAATGTCATCCCACTGGTCAGCAATGCCATACATAAATGAGGCAGCATCTCCAGATTGGGAGTACAGTACTAGGACTCAGGGTGGGTGGCTCCACTGGTTTCTAGAGGCACATAAATGTAAGATGAAGGTAACATGAAATATGTACTTTTGCATTGCACTAAACTACTACAGTGAGAGTCAAAGTGACTATTACCTTTCCCCATGCAGCACCACCTGTGCCACTGTGGCTGCCTTGAATACAAATATTCATCATTTGAAGAATCTTTTGTACAGTTCTCCCAGCAATGAGCCTGGTGATTCCTGGCATAGTCGTTGGTGCTAAGGTGCTGGTTTACGTTTTATAAAAGTAAGCTCTCCTCCATGAGTGACATTGAGTCATCTCTAATGGTCATAGACAGTTGTCCCGGCAGTGTTGAAAACCTATTTGCATTACCTGCCAGCTGGGGGGAAAGATGTGGTTTCTACCGCTAACTGAACTAGAGATGGCTACGTTGACCGCTTTCTAATCTTGAACAGCAGTGGATTGTCATCACTACACAGTTGGCATGTTTTAAGAATAAAGGCATCAATCTAACTACTCTGCAATGGACCCTCTGAATTCTCATTTTGACCCGTATGTTTATAGCAAGCCAGGCTCGGGCAGGAGTCACCTTAGTGGAGTCATCTGTGTAGAATAAGTGTGCACTTTCAGATGAACTTCTTTGTAGTGATGCAGGTCTCCAATGGGTTGTTGAACTCTGACTTATGACTCTCTCTTCTTGTTTCTTCCTGGCTTTTAAAAGTCTACTTGTGGCTTCCTTAAACATGGATAGCATGTTCTCTTGTGAACATGCCTCTTCCTGATTTTGATTTGATTTGATTTGATTTGATTTATACAGCGCACCGTTTACCCTGAGGCATGAGGGTACCGACAAAACAAATAAATACAGAAATCAATAGCACAAATCCAGAACACAAAATTAGGCAACATCAGACCACCAAAACAAACAAAAGAGGATAAAACATTGCATGCAGGAGTAAAAAGTCAGATCAAAACAATTCTAAGTTTTGTGGGTGAGGGCATGTCCTGAACATTTGTGAGACTTTTATAAACGCAGACAAGCTGCTGGTCCCACATCTTCAGGTACTCATGCACATGCTGTTTAAATCTTGCTACTATGACTTTAAACCTTGGGACAAGACAAGATGCCAGCAGGTACCCATTATCCTGCATCATATTTATTTTTATTTTCTTTATTTTATTCATTTATAAAGCACACTAAACCCAGAGGCATTAAGGTGCTGTAATACCAACAATGTGTGAATCCTGGCAGATACATAGCTTGTTGACCTGCTCCTGCATCACCAGAAAGTTCATGTTTATGTATAATGATGGATAGTTCCAATTTCAACCGGTATAACACTTTACTGAGTGATGTAGAGTACAGATTATCCTGCTAGGTTTCCTTTTCCAATGGCTGCAGCAAACAACACACATTGGGCTTCATCACGAGTTTGGCGCCATCACACGCCGCACCCACGGCACCACCACCCACCATTGGGCAATAACCGACCCATTACGAGTTGAATGGGCCGGTAATTGGCCATTCGCAGGTGGTGGTATTGCCGGACTCCCGATCCCCATTCTGCCACATAGGGCAGAATGGGGGTGGGGAGCATGGTTGCACCAGCACCGTTGATAACGGTGCTAGTGCAATAACGTGTTATGCTCACGGGTGCCGCACAGCCTGCCAGGTCAGACCTGGCGGGCTGTCAGGCACCCGCTAGCAGAAATCATAATTCGGCAGTATGGTAGGAACGGTGTCAGTGCCTTACCGGCACCGTTCATACCATATCCGCCAACATCACATTGGGCCTCATTACAACCCTGGTGGTAGAGGGTTAACGGGGCCGGTAGAGCTGCCGGTAGAGCACCGAGTACAAGGTGGCCCAAAACTGATCAGTAGTTATACAGACAATTGTGGTGACATACTATCTATCCTCCTTTAAGTAAAGGTGTTCCATTGACTTACACATGGTCAATATATGCCTAGCCATTTCAATTTCCTCTTCACAATATCTGCATTTCTGACTTTCAAGTGGTAACCTTGTCAGATACCTGCTTATTCCATGATCGATAATACATTAAATCTTAACCCCTTAAGTGCCAATGACGGGTATGCTTGTCCGTTTTGCATAGAGTTGCATAATAATGAAGAATTAGGCACCTCAGGTCTTCAGGGCAAAGCTTGGTAAAATAACTGATGGGTTTCCATTTTGTCAGAATGTTGATTACAATATACTGCATAGCGCTTTTTCTTAGCTATAGTGTCGATGTTCTTAATTATATCTCATTCTTACACTTTTTTTGCTGTAGACGCAAAGAAAACACCAAGGTTCTCTGTATCCAGGGATTCCAGGTCAATGTTGATCAAGAAATGTTTTACAATCTTCTCTAGCTCTGACCCCTGCCACAGTTATTCACCATTTAATTTCACAAATGGATCAAAAGGGTAATCTCCCCTGGATTATTCGACATTATTTTACCAAATAATTTCGTACATCGCACGTCCAGAACGTAGTTAAAGATGCGAGGCCCAGCTCACACCTAATATTCTTGCTAGGAACTGCCCTGGGGATTTGAATACCTTTCTCCAAATGTTCCACTCAAAACGGTCAAGCCATTTCATACATTTGGATTCCAGGACCACCATCCCATATAGAATCACTGTAATAATACTCATATTATAAATGCAGAGATACCCTTCAATCGAGTGACCACCCTTCCTCATAATGTAACCTTGAATAAGGTTCAATTTTTTTAGCATTATCCTACTAACAGACTGTCTGTAAAGTTCCAGGGTGGGGACATTTCAGACGGACACGCCCAGGTAAATGCAAGAGTCAATTATCTCTAAAGCCGATTTTCCAATTATAAGGGGACCTTAGTTTTATGACAATTGATCTTTAAATTATTACTATTGGCAAACTCCATTATGGCATTCAAAGATCTCTGAAGACCTAAGGGGTGCGGTCCATCACGATCATATCGTCCACATATAAGAGCCAGACAGCAGGCTCTTGGACAATATTAGGACTGAAATTATGACAACCCGTGAAAGAATTGTCCAAGTCAGTGACTTAGAGGTTATATACAACCGGAGCAAAGATGCATCCTTTCTTTAACCCAAAATTGGTGGCTATCAGGCCACTCATAGTTTCTTCTACGTCCAGCCTGACCTGGACAGTTGTGTTCATATACATACATTTTATAAAAATGTAGTTAAGTGGGAACCATTTTCCAATTTTCCTATTTTCCAATTTGCGCCAGACTTTCTTTCTGTTAGCAGTGTCAAAAGCCCCAAAATAGTTAGTGAAGCAGATGCACGGTTGTTTTCCTGCATCCCTATGGGTTTAAAACATAATGTGATGTAATGCCCAGTTGTTATCTAGGGTGCTATACCCTGCACGAAATCCATTCTGTTTTCAAGGTAGGAGATTCATGTCCCTAATCCATCTATTAACCTTATGGAGTATTAGTATTGAAAGATTGTTAGCACTAAAATCAATCATGGCCAATAGTCTATAATTCTGTGATAAATTCTTGCCACCATTTTTATAAACCAGGACAATGATTGACTCGTTCCAACTGGTAGGAATATTACCACTATACCAAGTTTAGGCATTCTACCGTAAAGAAGGCCAAAATTCGGGATTGCGCTTGATTACAACATTTGGGATAATGGATGGACCCGGGATACCTAGATGTCTTCAATTTACCTATGGCTCTGATTATATCTTCTAAATCAAAAGGGAAATCACCAGGTATGAGTTTGTACTTATCTGATGTTATATTAGTGGATTCCCCTTCACTAGTGCAATAGAGTTTGTTGACATACTTTACCCATTCATATTGATATGATATGATATGATATGGCATTTGTAACGCGACTATACACAAGTGTTTCAAGGCGCGACGAGGCAGGGAGGGGGGAACAGGGGAGACAGACAAACGATCCTACTAGGCCAGGTTTCATTCAGATTGCGCAAGTGCAGGGGTAAGGGGATGGGAAAAGTGCAGGGGGGGAAGGGAGAGGGGAAGTGCAGTACAAAGTGATTAGTAAAATACAAGATAAATAATGAGGGCCAGCTGGTGGCAAGTGCAGGATAAGTGCAGAAATTCACAATAGGATTGACCTCTAAGGCTATATGTTTGTTAAGATGTTTTCTATATTGATACCAGAATGTTTTATAGTCATTAGATTTAAGCATGCTGACAATTAAACGCCAATTACTGTTAACGTCTTGCTTATGAGACCTCATCCAGTTTATGAGACCTTGGCGTAATTAGCTAGACCCCTTCTGCTCTTCCACTATGATTAATGAGACTATACCAGGTATGAGACGTCAACTCTTTCTCAAGCATTCTTTCTTTCTGTCAATGATAATATCAGAAGCATTATCATAAGCCTTAACACTCGTGTGTGTCACATTTGTTCTTAACATGGGCTGTACTATTTCATCCAGAGTTCTAAATATTTCGATACTGTGAACCAATGTGAGCAAGGACAGTTCTCACGGGAGAATAGCTCAGCAGCAACGTGCTCATCTTAGAAGTAAGACTGAGCAAGGACAGTTGTCACGGGAGAATAGCTCAGCAGCAACGTGCTCATCTTAGAAGTAAGACGACACCGAGCAACACAGTTTCGATACCCGGGTCCGTACTTAGAAACCTCTGGGTATTAAGCACATTATGAATAGGTCCGCGCTTAGAAACCTCTGGGTATTGAGCACATTATGAATAACCAATCATATCATATCATAAGGAGCCATGGGTATTGCATTGTAGTTTCACTCCCATGCCATGATAACCAAGAATGGGGGAACTATGGTTTCCTCCAACCAAACTGACCCACAGCTTACAATGGTCACTGATGACAGTATGTTCTGTACGAAACACTTTTACCCACTTTCGTGTTCACAAAAATGTATTCAATATGAGATGAGGATTTCCTGTTGGACCAAGTATTAGAGGTGCAGCCCAATTGCTCAGATGGCTGGTCCATATACCTAATCCCATAGTCCTCAAAGAACTGCAGACATTTAAAACCATTGACCAGATGGGAGTAGCCCCAGGACTTGTAGTGACTTTTAGAAGCAAGTGTGTTAGAACTGTGCAATAGTTTACCATCATTTTGAGCTCTTGTGAATTTGAGTGCCAATGCACAGTAAGAATTAAAGGCCCTAGCCACAACGACCCTCGAATTAGGATCAACCACTCTCATCTAACATGCTCTCTTATAGGGTAAATTGTAGAATCAGTGGAGGACCCTCCAGGGGGATCATAGATAGTCACAATAAGCATCTCCCCAACAAAAATGTCAGGTGATTTTAGTCCCCTCGGCCCCTCAATGCTGAATATAGAAGGGGCCGAGTGTTCCAGGAGAGTATCTGGATTACCCTTTTCTTTGCCTCAATTCAATTTCCATGCAATGTTGCATTAATTCAACTACCCCATTCTTAGGTAGAATATTTTTAGTAGGTACATTTATTAGGCTCAGTCTTTCTTTCGTGCATAATTGTGATCCTAGCTCCTGATTTATAGAGTTTTTCTTTAACAAGGAATTTGTTCTTACACACGATGATGTCAAATCCTCTTTGAGCATGCTTCACAAATAGATGGACTATTATCGGACTATTATCGGAGAAACAAACTTTATGATTGCCCAGTTTGTTCTGATATACATATATATATGTATCAGGCAGTTCAATTGAGAACATTCCAGCAGTGGAGATCATAGAGAGATGTTCATTATGTAAGAAACGTCCAAAAATGTTCCCCGATTAATAAACGGGCTATCACATTGCAACTCATTTTACAAATGTGCCCAACTGGCCAATATCTGTATCCATAGACTGTTGGGGCTTATTTCTGTCCTCATTTTGCCACATTGAAGAGTCATGACCATGCCCCTGGAAACGTGTACTTAACTCAACTGTTGTGGATAATTTAGTCACTTCCACTGTGGAAGACATTTGGTTCATAAGAGGTCACTTTCACACTTTTTTCATTAAGCCACTTATCCATTGGGGATCTTGTGATGTTCCTTGGCATTCAATTTGCATTGTGGGATATGCACATCTCGGGCCGGCACCAGGTCAAATTCATCTTCCAGATCTGCACAGATTTGTGAGGCTGAAGCAATCTCTTCCAATGCTCCCATATTCTTCTTGGACTTTTATGCGTTTGCATCAGGATTACGACCCGTGTTTGCCCTTTTCCTCATCAGCCATTTTTTATTGTTTCTGTCACCTCTGGCGTGTCAGAAGTATGGATATGTGCAGACTTGAACTCTGCACTGCAGGAAGAAAAGAACCAGAAGAAAGGCCTTCTCTGGCTATGCCCCAAGACTCTGGAGCCAACCCCCTTTCAACATCAGACAAGCCCCTTCACTCAAGAACTTCCTCTAAAATTAATGGCTCCTCCCTAACGCCAAGGTTAAAACACCCTCAACGCCCCACCCCACATGAGACTGGGTGATCTGATCCCCACTGTTTCCTTTCCTGATTGCTTGTACATCCATTGCTACCAAACTGCCCACCCTCTCGCTCCCCTGTTAATTCCTTCCCCTTGATTCTCTGCATTCCTCACCATGTCCCTCCCCCGATGATTGTAAAGCGCTCCATTGTTTCACAAAGCTAGTTCAGGGCTGACAAAGTACACTAACAATCATACAAAGTAATTGGGGTATTAGGTTTTGTTGCAAGTAAGGTACATATGTTGATTCTGAACAGGAGAGAACATTTTTATGTCTGGTTAGGTCTAAGTGGCTGGTGGCACGACTACAGTTTTCAGTGAAATTCTTTGCTTGACAGGTAGCCAGTGTAAGTTGGATCTAGATTCAGAGATATGGTGGTTTCTGGGGATGTTTAAGGCTGACCTGATGGCATTGTTCTGGGTGGTTTGAAGTTTATTCAGATTCCCTTGGCTAGTCCCTAGATATAGAGTGCTACAATAGTCAATCTTAGACATAATGAGCGTTCTGGCTAAGGGGGCACTGTTCGGAGTGGTCAGGAACGGTCTGCAAGCTGCAATGAGTTTGCACGTGTAAGCCGATGCTGATCTGACAGCATTGGTTTGTCGGGTCAGGGAGAGGGTGGCGTCCAGGTAAATACCTAATGGTTTAGTGTCTTTGGAGACTTTGATGGTATTGCCATCTATGATAAATGACTGGTAGTAGGGATCAAGCTTGCCAAGACGTTGCGGTGTGCCCAGGATGAGGAGCTCCGTCTTGTCATCATTGAGACAGGCCTGGATGACCAGATAAACATCATTCAGGGCCTTAGTGTCAACTAGGTAGTCGCCAGTGATGCGGATGAGTATCTGGGTGTCATCAGCATAGGTAATATATGAGACACTCAGATAATCAAGTACATCAAAGAGCGGCTTAGCGAAAACATTATAAAGTATGGGTGATACACAATGTCCTTGTGGAGCGCCACAGTGAATTGGAGCAGGGTCAGTGGCTGCAGATGGTGAGAAGACCCTCATGGATCTGTTACTCAGGAAGGATTTGATCCAAGCCGAGGCGGAATGTTTGCAGTTCTCTGCATCCAATCAATATGTGATGCAGGTACTGCCATCCATTACTGTTGTTTGCATGTGTGATGCCATCTGTTTTTATTGTGTGTGTACTTCCATCCATTGTGGTTGAGTGTGTGTTTATATCTCTAGATGTGTGACTCTGATGCCATTATTTGCTCTATAGTGTTTGCTGGCTATTGGTTGTGGCTTGTGTGTGTTGCCATCAATTATTGCTGTAAGATGTTTGTGTGTTCATTGTGCATCCATCTGTTAGTGTGTGTTCTACCATCCATCATCATTTGTGTGTGTGTGTGTGTGTGTGCGTGTGTGTGTGTGTGTGTGTGTGCACATGTACTGTCATCTATTGGTTTAGTGTGTGCCACGGTCTTCCATCTTGTGTGTCTGTGCGTTTGTGTATGTGTGTGTGTCTGTTTGTGTGTGTCACAATTCATTGGTGTGGTGTTTGTGTGTTTGTATATGTAGTTGTGTTGATGCATGTGTTGACATACCTTGGTGTGTGTGTGTGTGTGTGTGTGTGTGTGTGTGTGTGTGTGTGTGTGTGTGTGTGTGTGTGTGTGAGCAGCCATCTGTTGTTTCAGTATGTGTGTCTTTTTGCATCGACATAATTTGCTTTTTTGTTTGTGTGTGTTTTTTGACTTCCGTTGTTGCTCTGGTTTGTGTGTTTTGCATCCATCCATTGTTGTTGTCACATGTATATGCGTGAGTGTGCTGCACTGTTTTATTGTTGTTCCTCACTGGGCATAGGGAGCAGAGCTGTGAAGGTCCTTTGTGGTGTGCAATCACCCTGTTTGTAGCGGTTAGAGGTTTTATACAGACACCCTTTGCCATTTATACTTGAGTTGAGTTTGAGTTGGTGGATTGAAATTAGACACATTGGGCCTCATTAAAATGAGGGCGGCCATGGAATGAACGGTGCCGACAGTGGCGTCACCAGGAATCACATTTAGGAGGGGCACAGAGGGGGCCAAAGACGAAAGTAGGGGGGGCACAGACAAAAGTAGGGGTGCGCCTATGAAAGGTAATGAGTGACGCAGTGGCGTAACACAAAATGTGGGGGCCCTCCTGCGAGCCATGATGAGGGCCCCCCCACCTACTCGGCAACAAATTACAGCTCGCACCACACTCTAGGCCGGCCTAGATTATCATGCTTACACAATACGCACAAGCGTGCTGCTGAAGGGGTATGCCGCACACTGCACTAGGAGAAAGATATAAATGTGTTTTTAATGCAATATACAACACAATTTTATGAAAACATTTGGCTATGAAGCCATAGTGTTCGCAATTGTTTTGTAGCGTAACACCAATCCAATACGTGCAAGTCAACAGCAGTGCACAGGAATATTAATGCTCTGCTATTAAAAATGCAATGCCATAATCAAAACACGTCCAACTGACTGCACAATGTAGACCAGTGTAGACACGTAATAACATTACAGTAAAGCATTCCAGGCCACATTTAGACATACCTCGACTGGTTGCACCAAAATGCCAGTCGAAGCAATAACACTCATCAAGAAGAGAGCACACATTAAAGCCTGCGTCTCCACGGCCTCTAACAACACGGCCAAACTCTTTACAATATGGAAGGAAATGGTCAATACTGTTGCGGTCTCTACCTCTCCTGTTCCCTCTCAGGCCCTCTGTACAGCTCTGGCCTCACACTAAATCTCAGGACATCCTGTCCGCTATCTCCTGTTCCTCTCCCTCTTCCTCTCTCGGCCTCCTTTGGCCATCTCTACCTCTTATCCTACTTTTTCCTCTTTCTCTCTGACAACACCTGAAAAGGTTTCTAGACAAGTCCGATCTATGAAAATTTCATCCAAACAGGTGCTCCCCTGATATGATATGATATGATATGGTATTTGTAACGCGCCTATACACAAGTGTTTCAAGGCGCGACGAGGCAGGGAGGGGGGGAAACAAGGGGAAGACAGACAAACGATCCTACTAGGCCAGGTGTCATTCAGATCGCGCAAGTGCAGAGGTAAGGGGAAAAGCAGAAAGTGCAGGGGGAGGAGGTGGGGGGGAAAGTGCAGTACAAGGTAAGTAGCGTAATAAAATAATAAATAATAATAAAAGGGCCAGCTGGTGGCAAGTGCGAGGTAAGTGCAGAGCAAGTGCTGGGAAGGGGGCTGTAGGGATGCAGTGACAGTCCCACAGTGCAGGGGGAGCCAGGGAGGCAGTGCAAGTGGAGAGTGGCTGGGCCCTGGACCGAGGTCACAGAGTGGCCCAGATGCAGGTTTAGTGCAAACTTCAGTGGGGAGTTTAGCAGGTTTAGCAGGGGAGAGGGAGAGAGAAGGCAGAAGCGAAGAGGAAGGTTTTGAGGTGCTTCCGGAACCGGAGATGGTTCTCCTCAAGTTTCAGGGAGGCAGGAAGGCTGTTCCAGAGGGAGGCCCCTGCTGCGGAGAGAGATCTACCCCCAGCTCGTTGCTTCGAGAAGCGGCTGACCATGAGGGAGTTGGAGACGGATGAGCGAAGGGCTCGTGAAGGCAGATATTTAGGAAGAGAGAGTTGAAGGTATTGTGGCCCCAGGCCCCAGAGGGCCTTGTGGTCAATGCAGAGGGTTTTGAACTTAATCCTCGCAGCCACTGGGAGCCAGTGAAGAGATTTCAGTCCTGGAGAGATACGGTCCCTGGGCTTGAGGCCAAGGACAAGTCTCGCAGTTCTGTTCTGGATAAGTTGCAGAGGGCGGAGAGTGGAGGCAGGCAGATTAAGATAGAGGCTGTTACAGTAGTCCAGCCTTGAGAGAACCAGGGCTCGGGAGACAGTGAGCTTCTGGGGGAAGGAGAGGAAGGGAAGAATACCTCTGAGGAGGTGCAGCTGGTAGTGTGACTTCTTAGAGACGTCAGAAATATGAGGAGAGAAGGAGAGTGTGGAGTCGAAGATGACCCCGAGGTTTTTAGCTTTGCAGGTAGGGGCAGGAAGAGGGCCAAGGGAGAGAGCTGCAGGAAAGGAGGGAGTGGGTGTGCCGATGAGTAGAATCTCAGTCTTACTGGCGTTAAGGCAGAGGTCATTGGCGGCACACCATTCCTGGATAGCAGACAGACAGTCGGAGATGAGGGAAGGAGAGGAGGAGGCCGAGGGTAGCCTGAAAATGAGCTGGGTATCGTCCGCATAGCACTGAAAGTGGGGACAGAGAGCGGCGATACGGTGGGCAAGGAGTGCCAGATACTGATTGAAAAGCCAGGGAGAGAGGTTGGATCCCTGGGGGACACCACAGGTGGAGAAAAAGATGTCAGAGAGGAAGGAGCCCATTTGGACCTGGGAGGGTCGACCGGAAAGGAAAGAGGTCAGCCATGCCAGAGCCTGACCAGTGATACCCAGGTTATCACGGAGACGGTTGAGCAGGATGGCATGGTTGACAGTGTCAAAGGCAGAGGAGAGATCGAGCAGAATGAGAACACAGGGAGTGTTGGAATCGAGGTTCAGGAGCAGGTCCTCACGGATGTTCAGGAGAGCAGTTTCCGTGCTTCTGGCCGCTCTGAAGCCGGATTGATGGTCATGAAGATTACCAACATATTCAGCATGGAGGTTAAGCTGGGAGATGGCCAGTTTCTCCAGGAGCTTGCCCAGGAAGGGAGTAATGGAGATTGGGCGATAGTTGGCCGGGCAGGAGGGGCCGGAAGAGGGTTTCTTGAGGAGGGGGTGCACAAGGGAGTGCTTGAGGGGGGATGGGAAGACTCCAGAGGCGAATGAGTGGTTGCAAAAGTCAGCTAGGGCAGGAGCCAGGGAGTCGATGTGGTCCTTGATGGTTTTGGAGGAACAGGGGTGAACCTGTTTAGACAAGGTTTTCATAGATCGGACTTGTCTGGAAACCTCATCAGCAGAAAAAGGTGGAAAAGCAGAGAAGGAGGGCGGAGGGGCGGCTGCAAGAGAGCAAGAGGAAGAGCAGGGAAGAGAGGGAGGGAGGTGAGAGGAGGAGAGCGAGGACAGGATGTCCTGAGTTTTTGAGATGAAGTGCGAGGCCAGTGCAGTGCAGAGGGCCTGGGAGGGGACAGGAGAGGTAGAGACTGCAGCAGGGTTGGCCAGCTCCTTGGGCGAATGAGTGGTTGCAAAAGTCAGCTAGGGCAGGAGCTCCTCCATAACCATCAAGGACCATATTGACACCCTCTCTCCAGCCTTGGGCGATTTCTGTAATCACTCTTTTGCCACTGGAACATTCCCCTCTCCCCTTAAGCACTCCCTTGTGCACCCACACCTCAAGAAGCCGTCTGCCGATCCTAATTGTCCAGCAAACCTTCGGCCATTCTCCATTACCTCTTTCCTGGGCAAATTCTTGGAAAAGCTTGCCATCTCCCAGCTTACTCTCCACACTGAAACTGATGGTTGTCGCTATGGCCATCAGTCTGGCTTCAGAGCTGCCAGAGGCATGGAAAATGCTCTCCTGAAAACCTGTGAAGATCTGCTCACTAACCGTGATTCAAGCATTCGGATCAATCGATTCCGTGAGAACCTGGGCATCACGGATCAGGCCCTGTAGTGACTGATCGCCTTCCTATTGGACCATCCCTCCCCTCTCAGGTCCAACTTGGTTCCTTTCTCCCCGCCACCTCTCCCCACCTGTGGCATTCCCCATGGGTCTATCCTCTCACCCTGTATTTCAACCTCTACTGGACACTTTGTCTCACCTGATCTCTGCCTTCTCTACTTTTTAGTGTTATGCGGATGACTCAGCTTTCCTCAGGCTCCCCTCAGCCTCCTCTCCTCTCTCGCTCATTCCTGACTGTCTATCTACTATTCAAGGTTGGTGCACCTCCAACGATCTCTACCTTAATGCCATGGTATCCGTCTCATTGGGACCCCTGCCCCTGCTTTCCCTCTCTCACTCTGGCCTCCCACCTTGGGCCCCCTTCCTTCGCCTTCCTGAGAGGCAAAAAACCTTGGTGTTATCTTCGACTCCACTCTCTCTTTCTCTCCTCACATCTCCGACGTCACCAAGATGTCCCGCTAGCAGCTGCTCCTCCTCAAAGGGGCTCTTCCCTTTCTTACTTTCCACCAGAGGCTCACTGTATCCAGAGCACTGGCTCTCTGTAGGCTGGACTAATGCAACAGCCTCTTTCTCTATCTGCCTGCCTCTACTCTCCGTCATCTGCAACTAATCCAGAACAAGACTGCAAGTCTTATCCTTGGCCTCAAGCCCAGGGATCATATCTCTTCAGCCTGAAATCTCTCCACTGGCTCGCAGTGGCGGCAAGGATGAAGTTCAAGACCCTTTGCAAGGATTTCTGGGGCAATGGCCCACACTACATCCAACGCTCTCTTCCAAAATCCCTTCCTTCTCGAGCCCTTCGCTCAGCTACCTCCAACTCTCTAAGGGTTAGACCCTTCTTCAGGCAGATAGTGGGGGGTATGTCCCTCTGCTTTCTCTCTCTCCATCCCCTGCTGACCTACCTGTCTGCTGTACCGACTGGTTGCTTGGCTACCCTCAGAGTCTCTCTGAGTCCAGGCACTTTCTTGATCGGTTACCCTTTCACTGCCTCTGGGCCTACCATGCACTTAGGGGCTGTAACTGTAACCCTGAAATCCATTGTCCTCCTTGCACTACCCAGCACCGTGCTGCCCTGGCTGCACCTACTCAGAGCATTGCTGCCCTGTTTTTCCCTCCCCTCCTCCCTTTCCCTTTACACTTCTCGTTCTCGTACTTGCACCATCTGAATGACACATGGCCTAGTAAGATCGTTTGTCTTGTCCTCCGTCTATCTTCCCTCCCTTGTCTTGTCACGCCTTATGTACGGGTGCATTATAAATGACTTATATCATATCATAGCATTTTATCACAGATGCCCAGAAAAATATGCAATGCAGCAGTAAGAAATCACTAGACTGGCAGCACTGAAATGCCCAGTTAAAAGAAAGTCATACCAAACTGAGGAATGACTAGACTGGCTGCACCAAAAAGTCTCTGTAGCCACTAATGCCACATATCATGCCTGCTTAGCCTGGACATAGACAACCATTATGATTTTTCACACAATCCCGCCCCTCCACACCTCCCCTCTACCACTCCCTACCCCAACCTCCAAAATCAGCCCCTTGGCCCAGAATTACCTCCACGTCCCTCGTTCTTGTCCAAGAGCTTACGTATGAGGCTCTTTGCCTCATAGGTAAGTACTGGGGTGAGGAAGAGTGGGACTAGGAGTAATGAAGATTACAGGTAGCTAAGTCAGACATTGCCGCCATGTACCTCTTCCTCACCCCAGTACTTGTGTATGAGGCAGAGTGCCTCAAATACAAGTACTGCCTCATGCATAAGTACTGGGACGAGGAAGAAAAGGGCTAGGAGTAATGACGATTACCAATAAGTAATCGATGCATTAAACACAAGTAGTATTGCAACACCACTTAGTTGACTGTGCTTCCACCCCCCCCCTGAAATTTTGTGCTATGTTGACTCGACCTGGCTGACCTTTAGAGCAGCTGCTGGACAGAATAGGACTCAGATGTTAAACGGCACCTGGGTTTCACTGTTAACAAGGGCCCAGAAATTACCAATGTAAAGCATTTCACTGTTAGTACCTGCCTTCAAACGCCACATTTTTTAGGCAATTGAAATTGTGATGTGGGATTAGTACTTGCATGCCAGGGGAGTGATTGGTAGGGTGGAGAGGGAACAGGAGATTGCTCATTCTTACAGTAGTCCATAGCTGGGTGCTTTTAGACTTAAAGGAGAGAGTTAACTGCTTGTAAACTTTGAAGCTGCACTAGAATAGTCTCATGAAAATGCGTAAAGAAGATAGATGCCCCCACACAAATACTTTTTCCCCCTCCCCATCGCTCGTGAAGTTAGCGCCTCTACCAACATTTGAAGGATTAGACCACCCGAAATGTAGATTTTGTTGCACCCCTGAACATAAGCACAGACACCATTCACCATATACACACACGCACACCCAGTCATTCATACATTTAAGTGTGCACCCTTTAACCATACAGGCACGCTCAGGCAGCCACCCATACATTTAAGTGTGCACCCTTTCACCATATACTCACACAGGCTGCCACCTATACATTTAAGTGTACATCCTTTCATCATACAGGCAAACTCAGGCAGCCACCCATACATTTAAGTGTGCGCCCTTTCACTATACAAGCACACACGCGCAGCCAGCCACCCATACATTTGTGTGCACCCTTTCAACATACACTCACACAGGCAGCCACCTATACATTTAAGTGTGCACCCTTTCACCATACACTTTCACATGCACACGTCATGGGGTTGAGGGGAGCCCTATTACTTCAAAAAGAAATGTTTTTTTTTTAAGTCACTCTGACTTCATTAAGAAATGATTTCCGGTAAGGACCGAACCATAACGGAAATAATTTCTTTATGAAGGCGGAGTGACTTCAAAAATAAACTATTGGCCTCATTCTGAGTCCGGTGATAACCATGCTGTTGCCACGGGAGGATTGCCGCCAGACTCGGAATGATTTACGGCACCTGACTTCCCAGTGCCACCGGGAGATTACAACCCCGGCAGCACAGAAAGTCAGGCGCCGGTAAAATGTTTCTCCCTATTCCGATAGGACTCTGTGAATTGTTAATGGTGCTGGTGCTTGCATGGCGGTCTGCCTACAATGGGCGCTGTGCTGGGCAGGGTCAGACCTGCGGGCACGGTGGCTATGGCAGGCAGACCTGTAATATGCTGGTACGGAAACAACGGTGCCAGTAAGCTTACCAGCACCGTTGTTTCCTGACCGGCATAGCTGTAATGAGTCCCTATTTCTTTTTGAAGTCATAGGGATCCCCCCAACCCCATGACATGGAAGCCTCAAGCCTAGGGTCTACCATGTCATGGGGTGGTAGATGTGGGGGAGGGCAGACTTCAAAAAGAACGTTTCTTTTTGTAGTCACTCTGCCTTAATAAAGAAATGAATTTTGTTAAAGAAATCATTTCTTTATGAATGAGTGATTTCAAAAAGAAACAAATCTTTTTTTTTTGGGGGGGGAATGTTTCATTTTTTTTCTCCAAGTGGGACCCCCTCCCAGGGGCCCCCTGAACCGTGGGGACTGCGGGGCCCTCAGTATGCCAGTGGTGGCATCACAAGCACTCCTGCAGAGAGGCTTTTGTGCACACCAACTACCCACACCCCACGCAGCTCCCCTCCTTCCCATCAAAATGCAGGCACGAAACAATTCAGTGACTAATGGCCCATCATTAGCAGTTTTGTGGCTACATTCTGATGGGAGGGGCTGCAAGCTGCTCGAGCACTACTTGCTTTGAGACAAAAGGAGTATTGCTGTGTGATATGCAGACATTTGCCTCAGTGAGTGTCACAAAACCACGAACAGAGAACATGGTCACTGCGCGCCTTAGGTAGGGGGGCACAAGGGGGGGCACAGGACTTCAGAGGGGGGGCACTGGCCCCCCCAGGTCCCCACCTAGTGACGCCACTGGGTGCCGATAAGGGACCGGCAACGATCATTCCAGGCTGCCACATTACGAGGTCTGCAGCGGGTTCCGCTCTGGACGCCTGGCCAGACCAGACGTGCAGAGCGGGACTCGCTAGCAGTCCAGGATGCTAACAACGGCCCGTCATTGAGAGGCCCATTGTTAGCATCCTCCCCTTTCCCATTGAACCCTATGGCTACCCCCAAACTCGTAATGAGGCCCATTGCCTTAGAAGTAATCCAATAATTCCTCTACAACCACAACCAACAAATAGGTTTTGGTTCAGTGATATCATCTTGAAATTGTTTTACATGTTTGCTTGGGGTTTTGAATTTCCACTTTACCTGTAATCTGCTTACCTTGGTCCCTTTTCTATTTACTATGGTGGCGCACATTAATTTTTCATGGGAGTTTGGTCACAAAGACTGTCCAAAGAGCCAATCCCCCAACAAAATAAAAAAATACATACATTGTTTGCACCCCGTAGAAGCCAAGGGTGTAAATATAAATATACATCACGCCGTAATCTATGCACTTACTCTATCAGAATTGTCCCTGGACCTAATATGATAGCAACCTCGTATGTTTCCTCCACCCTCCCATTACTGTTTTTTTCCTCCCCACCGCCTCTCCAGCACTATCTGAAATGTCGTCGGGCCTTTTGTTTTGTTCCTCCCCTCCCTTTCTGCACCCCTCTCCCTCACCTTTTGTTTTTCTCCGGCTCTACCAGAAATGTCATCAGGCCTAGTACAGTAGTCGCCTGTCTGTTTCCATTTCCTTCCCACTCTCCCCCTCCCTTCCTTATCTATGTCTTAGCTCTTGCACTATCTGAAATGTCGTCAGGCCGAGTACGATAGTTAATTTCACATCCTTACAGTTCATGGCCTGTAAGAATGTTTTTGTATTTTCTCTTCTTCCCTCCCTTGCCTTGAAGCGCTTTGAAACACATTGTGTATGGGCGCTATATAAATAAACGATCATATCATATCATATCAATCTACAAGCCCGGAAACGGCCCCCCGCCTTCACCAAGGGTGAGTCGCGAATGATTGGTGGTAGCTACATTACACCATGGCAATTGACAGCAACAGGCTGAGTACTGCGATTCCCATATCCCACTTAACTGCTACAGTTTGAGTCCAGACACAAAAGGTAAAGAAACTACCTTATTTGCAAGAAAGCCTTACTAGCAAAGAGCTTGCTGGGCAATTCACAGGTAATCCCGTGTTACTTAATGTATACGTTACTCCAGAGAGTTATCATACCATACGCCTAACTGGTATTTACAAAGAATTCAGGTGTACTATACTACTATCATAAAATCCATGTAAGTTGCATTTGATTCAATAAAAGGGACAATTAAAACAGCTTCAAAGCAATTTACACCATGTCAAATAGGAACAATTAAAAACGTACCAAAAACTGTACACAATGTTGTTTCTCCTACTATGAACTCGTTTTCCACTACATGGACCGTTACTGGACACATTCCACATATGTACATACATTATCATTGACTTTCACAACTCCTACCCACCAGTGACATCGGGAATATTCCGGGGCTTATGTGGGCGTGCACATGTGTTTAAGACACATTTTAAAGAGTGTGAGCAGAGGTACATATAAACTCGTGTTAACACGCACCTGTTCACTATTCAGATACCGCACTGGCACACACATGCGCGCACATACACAACTTCCTAGCACGCCCCTTACAAAGAGTAATCACATGTCGATCATTTTGTGTATTCAGAATAACTCATTGGTATGTTACTCATATTAAAAGCTCCGTAAATGGGGCCCCTGGACTTAAACTTCAATTCATGGCACTCCTCATCACTGCAAAAAAAAAAAAAAAAAAAGAAAACGGAAGTGGCCCCGCACACTTAGACCGGTCCCTGCACTGAAGTGTTTCAGCATTCCAGCAAACTATAGTAACCCTTTCATTACCTGAAGTCAATTGAATACAATCCACGCAAGGCTTCACAAAAAGAAGCTCATAGGCAGTCATGGAGGAGTGTACAATCAAGTGGACAATCTGAGTCTTAACATGAGGAGGTACAAGCACAATAGATCCAGCCCGGTGGCTGTGTAATGCCCCCCTTAGTAGCAGCATTGGGCAGAACTCCATCTGTAACTGTAAGGCAGCGTGACAGGGCTGATAGTAAAATAATTACATTAATGCATATAGAAATACCTCACTAATAGCTGTCTTTGTACTGGTTGAAGGAACTGCATAGTAAAAGCCACCCAGGCGTGGTTGCACTTGTGCTTGCGTGATAGTGGGGGCGCTCTTTATGCTGCAATGCATCATGTCTCGAATACCCAACGGATTGGGCTCAAAGCCGTTGCCTAAAAATATGTTAACCTGAAACGCACTTTTGACGGAGATTGGTCATTAAACTGCTTTGCTTTTTTAACCTATTTAAAATATTGTTCAGGAACACCCAAGAGTTGGACAGTATCCATTGCTTTTATAGTTCCACATTCTGTTGCAGGGAATGTTTTGCTGTACCTTTGTGTGCAGCATGACCTGAACGTAGGTACAGATGAAGGGAACATGACTATCTTGGGCAAGGTTCAGAAGTGCAGCAAGAACCAACATTATTACATTAGCCTTATCTGATTGCCTCCGTTTATCATGGCATGAGAACCAATCCCGTGCCCTCGCAAGGTCTTCCCCCGGAGTATAAATCAGGGAAATAAGAGCACAATCCGCAAAATCCTGCCAGCTGCAGGGTGATCAGCTGACCAGCAGGATCTACACACAGGTCCCCTGGGTCACAGAGTGGGCAAGTGTGCAGTATGAGGTCCAGTTGCAGGCCAAGTGCTGCGCCAGGCAGCCCTCCATTAGGGGGAGCTAAATGCTTAGATAAGCAGGAGCCTCCGGAACCCACGTGAATGGAGCAGTCGGGTTCGTTTACCATCAGTGCATTACAGGGTATGGACGTTAAAGCACCCATCACCTGAGCGTGATGTTTTGCATTGCCAACTCTATTCTAGGCTTTGGAATGAAAGCACAATGGCAGAAAATAAATGTTATAAAAATGCAAAGTGAATGCTCATGATGTGCTGAAAAGACCCCTCTTTGATTCGCTCTATATCCTGTGCCTGGGCTCAGCCATATTATACATGGCGCCCAGAAAGGACCTGGCAGGATCTTTGTATTCTTGAAGGTTTCCCTTGAATGTGTTAGCACTGATCCCAATAATGCACCCAGTACACTTCCTGGCATGTCCTTTCCCATCCTTTGACTTAGGAACCAAATATTTCCTCGCAGTGATGTGTGCATCCCCTGAATCTTTTTGAGAATCCCCTATAATACAACATACATTGGAGCTGATATTCGAGTTCTGTTGTATTTGCATGGCAGGGCCTGTTACTTTTCTACTTTTGAAAAAACAAGAAAACAATTTATAAATGATATTATGTATAATTCCATTTTTGCTATAATCAGTTGTATTCAATGCAATTAGTGCTGTCACCAGTGATGGCATCAGTGATGTGATTTGTAAGGTCATCAGTGTTCTCATACAACATGTAATTAGTGATGTCATCAGTGATGTGATCTGTGATGTCATCATTGTGGTCATAGGCTGCGCAACAGGGGGCACGACGTTAAGGAGGCTTTCGCTGAATTTCAGGGGTTTTGTTCCATAACCTTCTCACCTTAACTTCCCTGCAACTAAAGATTTTTTCCTTGAAGTTCAAGGGTTTTTTTATTCCATAAACAAAGTGGCATATTTTTTTATATTATTATTTGTATCCACAGCTACAGCATCAGCCAATCAATTGCAAGATTTTAAGTGCAAGCTTACAAGAGCAACAACTGGAGTGCTTTTATTTGCATATTAACTTCAACTACTGCCCCTGTTAACAATTTAACCACAGAAACAAACAATTGGGAGAGGTGAATTACTGAAACTGCATAAAATAAATTGCAATACATATTGTAATATATTTTTGCAGTCTGTGTTCAATTTTATCTATTTTTGTAACTCAAACGGCACCCCTTAACAAGGCCATTTCGGGGGCTGAAAAGAAATATATATATATATATATACATATATTTTTTTTATTATTATTATTATTATTATTTTAATTATTTTTCAGAAGAAAATGGGGGAAAACTGCCTTTTAAATCAAGAAATAAGAATTACAGGTAATCATGTATTCAGTGATTAACTTCTACCATTCCTCAAATGTAGCACCTCCCTTGACTACCCATTCAAGACATCACCTATCACCTACACATGACTTGCATTATGGAAAGATCAGGAGTTGATAAAACAGGAGTCTGTGCAGTTGACACCACTGCTGAGGTTGATTACAACCACAGCTCACAGCTACAGTAAACATATAAGACCAGATATAAGTAAAAAAAGACTGCGGCCCAATATTGGCCAGACGAGCTTGTCCATTTTCCAATACGCATCATCCACATCATTCAAGAAGACTTGCACTGAATTAATTATCATGATTAATGTCCCCTGCTTTGAGACAGAATTTTTCAACTTTCACGGCATAGAGCTTTTTTTGCAGAATGGGCAAAGTACATCATCTGCCTCTATCATGGAACAAGGTTTATTAACTTTAAAGAAGCACCAACTCTCAGCAGTGCTATTCATGTGAGTTGCCTTCTTCCTCAGTGGCAATGAATTCACAAAGCAAATGATAACATCATCACTGCTGGTACTCTCGTGATCGGACAGGTTGGAAATGTCCAACCGGGAAGGAATATGTAAAACAATAAAAATGACAACATGAAAAAGACAATGGGCCTCATTACGACCCTGGCGGTAGGGGGTCAACGGGGCGGTAGAGCTGCCGGCCCGTTAACCCCCTACCGCCTCATTACGAGCTCTGCTCATGGGACCCCCTGAGGACGCCTGGAAAAACCAGACGTCCTCAGTGGGTACCACGAGCAGAGTAGGATGCTAACAATGGGCCCGTCATTAACGGGCCCATTGTTAGCATCCTCCCCATTCCCATTGAGCCCTATGGGGGCTCAAATGGGAATGGGGATGTACCGGGTCTGGGTTCCCTGAATGGGGAACTATTGGGCTCTCCAAGGTCGAATGTCCTGGTATTTCCCCATTCAGAGAACCGGCGCCAAGCACCCGGAATGGGGGTATCCATGTCGCAAAAAGCGGCATGGTTACCTCCAGGGTCGTAATGAGGCCCAATTCCTCAAAATATATAAAAAGAGAATATTAGAAGAGATACGTCTTACTGTTTTCTTGCACAATGTTAGAAATATGCAAATGTCCAACTGGTGACAAAAATATAAAATAACAAAAATTACAACTCTAAAAAGACAATCTCTCAAATAATGAAGCCTTCTCTTTGAAGCTCTCTAGCATTTCTAATGACTCTTCAAATAGAGTGTGCCAGTGCTACCAGTGCTTGAAAACTCGGGCTGTTGCTAGCAGCAACTTTAATGGGTGGAGGTTGATTATGCACAACCACCGCTCAGAGCTACAATAAACATATCTAACCACATATAAGCCAAAAAAGACTGCAGATCAGTATGGTCCAGACTATCTCATGCAATTTGCAATACAGCTCATCCAAAGAGACTCACACCACATGCTTTATCATAGTTGATCTTCCCAAGCTTCATCCCACATCTTTTCTTTCTTTTCTCAGTTCTGAAATGCTGGTGTGTCTTCAACCAAATAAATACACTATTAGTACTGCGTATTGAAGTGGATGAAAACGTCCTACAGATACATGACATTGGAAAGAGAAGACCCTAGGAAGACCTCTCACTCATTATAATGCTAATAATGCAGATAGGAGCACCACATCTGTAAACGCATCATGAAAAGCCTCCTTTCTCAACCTCTCTTGAATTTCTAATAACATTAAAGGCAGCACCTTTAATGGGGGAGGCTGATTCTGCACAATCACTGGTCACAGCTACAGTAACTATATGACACCACATGTAAGCCAAAAAAGACTGCCCTCCATTATGGGCCAAAACCATCTCTTCCAATTATCAATACACATCATCCACATCATCCCAGGAGACTCACCCCACATGATCAATTATGATTGATGGTCCGAAGCTTTCTGACAAAACATTAGAAGTGCCACCTCTTAGTGTGTTCATGAACAAAGTTACACATATTCAAATGTCCAACTGGTGAGGAAAATATAAAATAACAAACATGACAAATCTAAAAAGACAAGACCACAAATCATTAAGCCACCTCTCTAGAATGTCTAATAACTCTTCAAATAGAGTGTGCCAATGCTGCAAATGTTTGAAAACTCTAGCTGTTGCTAGCAGCACCTTTAATAGGTGCATCTGGATTATGGAAAAACACATCTCGCAGCTACAGTAAAGATATAAGACTGCAGCATTGCATTGGCCAGACCATCTTGTCCAATTTTCAACACACATCATCCACATCATTCAACAAGACTCGCACCAAATGACTTATCATGATTAATGTCCCCAAGCTTTGAGACAGAACATTTGAAGTCCCACGGCGTAGAGCATTGTTGCAGAATGTGCAAAGTACCTCCTCTGCCTCTTTCATGGAACACTGTTTTTTGTTGTTACTTTAAAAAAGTGCCAACTCTCAGCAGTGCTATTCGTGTGAGTTGCCTTCTTCCTCAATGGCATTGATTTCAGAAACCAAATGATAACATCATCACTGCTGTTACTCTTGTGATCGGACATGTTGGAAATGTCCAACCGAGTAGGAATATGTTAAACAATTAAAATGACAACATAAAAAAAGACAAAGGGTCTCATTACGAGTATGGAGGTAGTCATGGTGCTATTAGCGCCATGGCTACACCATACCGCATACCGGGTCCGGGTTCTCAGAATGGGTACTTACCGGGTCATGGCTATTATCCAGATTGTCCGGGTCATGACCTTATGCCATGACATGGACAATCTGGCCACTGCTCATGGCCACAGGCTATAACTCAATCAGCACAGATATACCACTATTTTACGCACCTACATTATGACACTTGTCAAAAAAGAATCATGTCTTCACGTCCTTGCCAATGCTTCTTACACGACATTGCTGCCAATCCACCCATATTTTATTTTTTCAAAACTGTCAAAAAGTACATACATACAATGGTCATGTGACTTAGCCCTCACTTCACAAAATCCATTCAGACTTTGCACAAACATTCAATGGATGGTCTATTATCTTTCTGAAACCCTTTGTCCAAATTTGTCAAATGGCATAAATGTTATAAACCATCTAGAAATGTAGAGACCCCCTCTAAGTTTGCCCACTCTTCACAAAATCCCATTGAGCCCCTAGCATTTTATTTTTTGTAGTGTTCATGCAATTTCCCTTAAACATCATCCACATCATTTCAGGAAACCTGCACCACATGATTCATCATAATTAAGGTTCCCACGGTTTAAAACAGAACATTAGATGGGCCATTTCTACTGCTGTGTGATTCATTTTTATTTTGAAAACAACAGGCATACTTCATGACTGTACATCATGCATCTCACTAAAATTCTATTTCTTTCATGGCCAAAGGGCATGGTTAGGTACATAGTAGGTATTAGAGAGTCTTTTTTAATTTGGATGTGTGTTTCCAGACTTTTGAGCATATGAGACTTTGGAGAAAGAAAAAAGAAAATAGTTTAACAAAATTATTATGAAACGGAGCAATTGCAGTCTAGTTTTAGATGTGCCATATAATGTATTTTAGGTTGTGTATTCTCACTTATGGTGTTATTTTGTGTGGGTGTGCAATGTTTGCCTATTTAGTTTACTGTTATGTATTTTTCAATGGGTTCTTATTTTTCAGTTACTTTACTTAAGTACATGAGAAGTGTTGTTCTGTATTGATCATTTAAGTTGGATTGTAGTGTAAAACTTGAAGTCAGTCCCTTGTTAACTGACTTTTCGTAACCGCGGTTATGATAAAAGTCAATGAACTGTGGTTGCGGTTATAACTAAAAAAATGTTGTTATTATTTATTGTATTTGTGTATTTGTATATGTTAAGTAGTCCTTAAAAGGACTCTTTGGGGTATACTGAGTGTAGACCTTTAGCAGATTAGGAGTATTGTTTTGATGTTATGAAGGAACACTGCATTGCCTTCATTGATAAGGTGTTCTCAGCCATGAAGAACTGTATGTTGTTGTTCGCAATCCATAATTGGTTGTGGTCTGTCATGAATGCTGAAACTGCGTTATTATCATTTCTCTGGAATTTCACAATTTTATCATTAAATCTGGTGGTCCATCTCGATTGTTGCCTCTGTGTGAGACTGGAAACGATAAAGATGTTGTGAGAAAATAGTTCTTTTAGTTTTGACATGTCTTGTTTCAACATTAAAATAAGGGACACCACTTGTACATTCCCCAAATCATTGCCTCCACAATTAATTAGAATGATTCTCTGTGCCCTGTACTTCTCAGACTTAACAATTTTGGAAAACCTGGAAACACCAACGCATTACCTGCAATCCAAACCATTTACTTGTAATATCTCTCAAACCTATGTCCATGTTAATATTTTGTTTCTCCCATAAAGCCAGCAACCAAGACAGCCAACTGTCTCCAATCAGCCACACAGTTTTCTATCCAGCTATGATATCTGCAGTATTTCTCTGTTTCTAGGAAAATGATTCTTAGTTTGGATTTCTAGTAGTTTGTATGAGCAGGGTATGTATGATGTGTGTGTGTTGTACTTTCTAATTGGTCGATGGTGCTGTTGGTATTTTTCGCGGCTATCCAACAGCCGCCCAGCATGCAGCATTGCTTTTCGCGGGTAGATCCTCACCCCCCCCCACGTTGCAGCCATGGCTATATCCGAGCAAGTGACACGTTGTGTGTTTGTGGATGTGTGGTAGCTGCGGCTATCCGAAATGTTGGGTGGGGTGGCATCTTATATGCATTGGGTGTTTTCGGGAATTATAAGAGACTAGAGGAGTGGAGGAGGACTATGAGGAGTGGAGGGGGACTGGTAGGCATGTTGCAGACAGTTTTTGGTTTTTGGTGGAGTAGAAATGCAATTTTGAATTTGTAGCTTTTGCGAATAGCTGCAGTTATCAGCAAATGTCTAGGAAGGGCTCTGGTATAGCCGTGTCTATAAAAAAGCATGTGCATAGGCGCATCAATACTAGTCTGCATTTGATTTCTTCTGGCTAGAACTGCAGGTATTTTCAAAGTCACGTCTATAAATGTACATTTTCGGTGCAATAATCATACTTCTATGTGGATGATATATTATAGAATTGTATTTGTGTGTGTTATTCAATGTACTTGGTTGTTCACTCATTTTATTTGAAGGTTTTAAGGTGAATTTAGTTTGATTAGGGGCTTGCAGAAAAATGTACATTTACCTGTGACTACAATTAAGCTTTGTAGCCACGTTGATTATCTGTGGCTACATTTGATGCTGAGCAGGTTTTGTAAGTGTTTTGGTGTTTCTAATTGGGTAGGGTTAAAGTGGTTAATGTGTACTTCATTGTAATAGGTTGCAGTGAACAAGTCAGCCATTTTATTAGTTGTCTTACAATATAGTCCTCTTTTTGGGGTTTTGAATTTGTAAAGTATGGCACTCCCCATTTTGTCTACTTTTCTCATTTTGACTGCATAACTCTCAATTTATGTTATCTGTGATACAATAGTATTGGCATTAATCAGTTGTTGGTCATTGTTGTGTTGAAAGTTTGCTTTGATAATGGGCCTCATAACACGTTTGCTGGTCCAGCTCACCAGCACCCTTGTTTCCAGACCGGCAAACTAGGAATCTGCCTGCTGGGGCCACTGTGCTCGACAGGTCTGACACGGTAGGCCGACTGTTCACAGAAGCACCAGCACCATTAACAGTGGTGCCGGCATTTCCGAGTCCCCACTCCCATAGAGTAATATGGGATTCTATAGAAATGGGGACTTATATTTTACTGGCGCCTGACTTCCCGGGCCGCTGGACTTGTAATCTCCCAGTGGCACCAGGAAGTCAGGTGCCAGTAACATTTTACAAGTCCGACGGCAACCCACCGGTTGCACCGGCAGGCTAACCGACAGACTCATAATGAGGCCCAACATGTTGATAATGAGGCTCTGTGTTTTGTTTTGTTTTTTACTGTATTTGTTAACAATTAAGTGGGTGCTGCTGTCTATGTAGAAAATGGGTGGGAATCATTATTGAAAGTTGTTTATTAGGAAAGAAATTACATTTTAGTGGGATGCATGATATAAAATCAAGAAGTATTCTTGTTGTTTTCAAAATAAAAGATTTAACACAGAACAGTAGAAATGTGATTTTATCTACAATTCTTTTTTAATCACTTATGGTGTGTGTTAAAGTGGATTTTGGGATGATATAAAAATGGGTTTGTTTTAAAAAGATGCTTATTTTTGCTTGTGTGCCCATAGTGATAGGTTCTGACTATTGAGATGGCTTTAATAAAGACTTTGGGCAGCATCTGATGCAGGAATGCTCTCTTGCTTTTGGGCTTATTGCTATGCAAACTCATATTATGTCAAACACAGTGAATTTTGAATTATGAATTTTGAGTCATTTGTATCGCGCACCGGACAAACTTTAGTCTTTGGAATGTCTTTCTCCAGTTTGATAAGTAAATTGTCCCTGTAGCCATTTCCCATGGGAAATCTAAGCAGAACAAATGGGTTTTGAGGGTCTTACCGAATGTTATGAGTGTTTTAGCATCTCTGATAAATCCTGGGAGTTTATTCCATATTCTAGGTCCATAGACCCCAAATCTACGGTCTCCTTTACTCACATATTTTGACTGCGGAACTTGGAATAAATTCTTCTTACCTGAGAGTAGCAGCCAGCTAGGAGTATAGCTCTTAATTTTGTTGGCTAGATAACCTGGCACCAATTTATTTACAGATTTAAAAAACAGGCAAAGAGTTTGAAACTCTATTTGCTCTTTCACCGCTAGCCAGTATAAGGATTTTCTCAAATTAGTGATAGGTGCACTTTTTGATACTTTCCACACAAACCTAAATGCAGCATTTAGGGCCACCTGCAATCTGCGAAGCTGGAATGCTGGTATTCCTGACAACAATGCGTTACCATAATCCAGTCGCGCATTTACAAGTGTCCCTTAACCACTGCTCTATCCTCATTTGCAATAAAAGGCAAAATGTGTCTCAGTGATCGCAGCGTGTCAAATGCTGACTGCACCTTTGTGCTAATCTGCGCTGCACAACCCATATTGTCTTCCCACACACAGCCCAAGTTTTAAATGTTCTTTGCAAAATTGAGCAGCGCCCCTAGGAAACATGGTGGCGATATCTGTTTAGTCTGTTGCAGATGATGTTTAGAAGCAAATAATGACACTTCCGTTTTTCTGGCATTCAGCAACAATTGGTTAGCACACATCCATGCCTGTACCTCCTGTAGGCACTGTTCCACTATTGCACACGTATCTACAGATCTCTGCACCTTTAGGAACACCTGAGTATCATCCGCATTAGAATGAAAGTTGATGTTATGTTTCGTCAGTCCATAAGCAATTTCACATATAAGTTAAAAAGCAAAGGTGAGAGTGAAGATCCCTGAGGGACCCCACACTTTTGTCAGACGGAATCCAACAGGAAGTCTCCAAGGTGGGCCCTTTGTTCTCTTTTGATACAAGAAATCCCAAAAATATTTTAATTTTAATTTTAATTTTTATTTTGGTTTTCACAACAAACACAACATAACCAACACACCCGACATTTCCAGCTGCAAGCTTCATAGCATACATTTACATGTTATTTATTACTGTCCTCCTCCCACCCCCCTTTAACTCGAGCTTCCCCTTCAGTTCTTCTGACTTCCCCGCTGTTGGGACTAGTCCCCTTCCCCCTTTTCGGATGAATCACATTCACTAGATATGGCATGGTAGGTTCCCGACAATGTGGCTACCATTTGACTCCATGCTATCAGAGGTTCCACTTTGTTATCCTCCCCTCTGTTGTCTGCCTCATACCATACTACTATCTCAGCGTCTGCCCATTTCAGGAGGACGTTCCACCATACCTCTAATCTGGGTCTACGGGCTGCTTTCCATCTCATGGCTATTCTCCTTATGGCCAGAATGTAGGCCAGGTCCTTGAGTTTGCATGCGTGTTTCAGGCTAGGTGGTCTGGTAAATGCCCCCATCATGCATGCCCACACGGATTCCACATCTAGCTTGATTCCCTTTTCAGATAGTCGTAGCCTGACCTCCTCCCAGAACAATCCACCTCCGGACACAACCAAAACATATGGATCATACCTGCATCCACCTCCCCGCACTTGGGGCATTTTTGTATTTCTGTACTCCCAAAACTGGCGATCTTTCGGGGGGTCATGTACGCCCTGTGGGTGACATGTAACTGAATCTGCTGCAGCATCGCGTTCCTCAATACCTTTTAATGATATCTCTGAGCCCTTTCCCACTGCCCGTCTTGCATAGGCTCTCCCGCTTCCTCCTCTCAGTCCCCTCTCAATTGGAGCAGCTCCTTACCCACTCTGGAAATCAACTGTTCATAAATCCGGGATGTCTCGTGCCCTCCCTCAGATATATCATACATCGTTTCTATAGCAGTAACGGGTTGTGCTGCTAGTGCCAGTTCGGACCATGTTTTCTTCACCCGTTTAACTATTCTAGTGTATGTGATGTATTGCCTGGTATTCAACCCAGTTTTGTCAGCTATCGTTTGGAAGTTCCGTGCCCTCCCCTCTTGCCATATGTCTCTCAGAGTCGCTAGGCCTACCGGCTCCCAATATTTGCGGATCCATTTGTTCAGTTGTTCATCCATCCTGCATAGCGCCACGAGTGGCGGCTGCGGCGAGCATTGGGTCGAGTTTCCCATAATATGACACGCCTTTCCAGCCCAGCTCCAGCAATCTTGTTTGCCCCTGCATCTCTGGTTTGGGCAGCCATATCAATTCTTTTAGGAAGTAAGGGTCGCATTCACCCCTCAACAATCTAGATTTGGCTGTCTCATCCTCCGACAGCCACTTAGCGGCATATTGTAGCTGCCCTGCCAAGTGGTATATCTCAAAGTTCAGCAGGTTTATATCCCCTCTGCCATATGTATTCTATAATTTCCATAGGGCCACTCTATTTCTGGAGGTGTGCCACAGGAAACCCCTGCATAGGCTGTGGAGTTTAATAAAAAAACGTTTGGGCAACATGTGTAGGATGTTCACGAAAAAATGTCATAGCCTAGGCAGGACCATAATCTTGAGCAAGGCCGCCCTTCCCACCATGGCTAGAGGAAGTCTTGCCCAGAAACCCATACTCTTCTTGATGCCCTCTACTGCCCTTTGCGTGTTATATTTGTGCTCATCTGCAATTGTGTGTTATATGTCTATCCCCAGATACCTGAATGTTCTGGTCTGCCAGGCTATCTGCAGGGTAGGTAAGTTCTCCTGTGGGACTCCTCTGTACCTCCCCAAGGGCAACATGCTCGATTCTTTGGGGTTCACCACTATACCTGAAAGAGTTGCATAGGGCTCCATTACCTCTAAGATATATTGCAGGTTTTCCTCTGGGTACCGCAGATATAACAACATGTCATCCGCATACAATGATATCAAATGCTGTCCCCCCTGGTGTGTACCCCTATTTCTTCGTATTGTTGTCTCAGACAGATGGCTAGTGGTTCTAGAGCAAGGATGTACAACATTGGGGACCAAGGGCAGCCCTGTCTCGTGTCTCTGCTAAATTGCCATTTGTCCGAAATGATCGCCCCCATTTTGACCCTAGCTGTTGGGGAGCTATATACCATCTTTACCCACCGAAGGTACCCCGATCCCATCCCGTATTCTTTCAAGGCTGCCATGATCCAAGGCCACCTTATGCAGTCGACGGCTTTTACTGCGTCTAACGAGACCACTGCTATTTCACTTGGGTTGCCCTCTGTCTGTTCTATGATATGGTGGAGCCTCCTGTGGTTATCGGATATGGTTCTGCCTGGGACATATCCGGTTTGGTCGGGGTGTATGAGCTTATTTATTACCAGCTTGAGGCTATTCGCCAGCACAGACGTGAGAATTTTACTGTCCTGGTTCAACATGGATAGTGGTCTGTACGATCCGCAGTCTGTGCTTGGCTTGTCGGGTTTGAGGAGTGTAATAATTACCACCTCCCTCAGTGATTCCGGCAGTCTCCCTTTCTCGAAGGCTTTGTTAAACATTGCAAATAGTGGGGGGAGTACTTCTTGTCTATACATCTTATAGAACTCACTGGGAAGCCTGTCTGTCCCAGGGGCTTTACTCGTGGGCAGGTGTATTATCACAGTCTCTAGTTCCTCTATTGTGATTGGGGCATCCAGGTTCTCCCCATCTTCCTCACCCAATTTAGGTAGCCCTATGTCTTGTAGTGTCTCTTTGATCTCTTGCTCTGCCACCTCTCCTGTATCTTCGTAGAGGTGTTTGTAAAATCTAAGGAATCCCTTGTTCACACTCTCCTGGGTGTTCCGGACCTGGCCCGCTTCTCCCTTTATCTCTCCAATGGCTGATCTTGGTGTCTTGTTCTTGTATAGCCATGCAAGCAGCCTCCCCGGTTTATCTCCCCCTGCGTGTTGTCTTTCAATGTATTTTTTGTATTTTCAGATTGCATAACCTCTCCCAGAGCCAAGCACATGCCTGTTGTAGTTGGCTCACTTGTTTGGTATCTTCCTGAGGGGTGCCCCCTCTTTTCATAATTACTTCCAGTTTCTTCTCTGTCTCCTGTAATTCTCGCGCAAAACCCCCTTGGAGCCCTCTAGCTTTGGATATGGCCGCCCCCTCATTACCACCTTGAAAGCCACCCACAGGGTGCCCTCTCACTCCACGCTTCCAGTATTATTTTAGAAATACTCAGTTATCTCCTCCCTTCGGTCCTCCCGGAATGCAGTGTCCTTCAATGCCTCGGCTCTAAGCCTCCATGTTGGGATGCTGGCTCTGGGGGGCTGGCGTTGCCAAGCCAGGACCAGAGGGGAGTGGTCCGATAATATTCTCGCCTTATATTCTGAGCTAGTCATTTCCACCACAAGTTCCGGGGACGCGAACATGTAATCCAATCTCGTGTCTAGGTTGTGTGGGGCGGCATAATGTGAGTCGTGCCTATCGTTCGGGTGTTGCTGCCTCCATATGTCCTCTAGCCTAAACTCTCTTAGCAGGGCTTGTAGCATTTTCGCTGCAGGGGTGGGCCTGTCCAGTTTCGTGTCTGATCTGTCCATTTTGGGATTCAGCATACAATTGAAGTCCCCTCCCCATATCACTGCGCCTCCTATGTATGGGATAATCTTACTATATACAGTGTCTTCTTAAAATAGGCCACTGTATCTTGGCTGGGGGCATATGTGCACAGTTCTCTGTTCTCTAGCAGCCCCCGAATCACTACCATACTCCCATCCGGCTCCACCATAGTCTGTAACATCTGGAAGGGCACATGTGGCGACACCCAGGTGATCACCCCCCTGGCGTATGCCTAGTACGTTGCTCCTATGGTGGTCCCCCTCCACTTTTTTAAAATCACCTCTTGTTTCTCTTTAGTAAGGTGGGTCTCTTGCAATAGGGCTATATCCACTCTTTGCCTCCTCAGGTACATCATCACCTTATTTCTCTTCAGATAGCTGTTGAGTCCTCTGACATTCCAAGTTACTATTCTAAGATCTCCCATTGTCATCCATATTCCGTCCCTCCTCCCTCCTTCCTTGTCCTCCCCTCCATGTATACTTGGGGTGGATTCTGTGCAGAATCGCATGGGTGCAATCTTGTTCCCTAATAACTACCACTATAAACTCCCCAACTCCCTTCCCTCCCCCAACATCCCCCCTAACCTCCTCTTCCCATTCCCAACTGTTGCCCAGCTCTATCCCTGGATCTCAGACCCTCCCGCATTTAGTCCCCACACAGCTACGCTGATGCTAGGGTCACAGCGGGGGTTGCCACACTATTGGCAACCCAACTAAACTATCTCTAGGGGTGCAAGAGTAATCTAATAGGGTGCAAGCTGGATGCTCTATGTCTCCCACATTTATGCAACATTGTGTCCCGCCAGTCTGTGTTTCCTGCCCTACTTGTCTCTGCCATATACAGCTCTATATTCAAGTCCCATTGTTATTGTTTATACAGCACCTCTTTCCTTCCCATCATAGCTTCACTTGTCGTCTCCTCCTTCCCGCTGTTCGTTCATCTCCGATGGGCCGTTCTGTGCATCCAACCAAACCATGGCTTCTTCTGGGGTCTCTTAAAACATTGCCCTGTTTTTATGAAAGACTTTCAGTTTCTCTGGGTACATCAGCATATACTTGTAGCCTGCTTCCCGTAGTCTTCTCTTGACTGCTCCAAAGTTTAGGCGGCGTCTCTGTACCAGCATAGTGTAGTCCGGGTACGCTGTTATTGATGCAGAAGCCCTACGTATTGTGCCCCCTTTCTGGGAATTTTCCAAGATTTTTTCCCTGTCTTGGTAATTTAGGATCTTGGCAATGATCGGCCTTGGGGGGGCTCCTGGTGCTAGTTTCCGTTTTAGAGCCTGTTGTGTTTCTATGTAGTCTGTGGGGTTAGATCCCTCGGCGCCCTCCGGTAGCCTGCGTATGTTGTTCCTACGGGCCCGTCCTTCTGCCTTCTCAGCTCTGTTTTCCAGATTTCTCACTTGTTGAGGCATTATGTGTATCTCAGAGGTGTTTGACGCACAAGTGTTTGTATTCGATTTGACATCTTTCTCCAGCTCGCTTGTGCGCTCTGCTATCACTCGTACGTACTTCCGCAGTAGGTTAACGCCCACTTGTACTGCGTCAATCTTGAATTCAAGGGACGTTTTGAGGTTGGTCATGGCAGCTTCTAGTTTGGTTTCCCATGTGACTTTTAGGTCTGCTATCGCCTCCAAAATCTGTTGATCAATGCGCACTGGTGTGTGTCAGTCTGTGGGTCTCTCTCTTTGTTTCTAGCTCCTTCCATTGATGTGGTGTTTTGGTGTAGTCTTCCATGGTGGGTTGTTTCCCTTTGTTCTTAGGTAGCTTGGATGCCATGTCCGTATCGCCGGGTGTCCTCGCCGCTGGGGTCTGAGTTTCTGCTTTTTTGCGGCCCTCGTGCCGGCCTCTTTGTGTTGTGTGGGATCCGTTACTAGGCGCCTTTAGTGAGATGCCAGTGCCCTGTGTCTAGTCCCGGGCTCTATGCCTCGTTAGGCTCCGTCTGAATTTGTTTTGTTTTGTTTCATTTATTCCCCCTATTGAGTGGGGGCGGCCCGCCTTGTTTCAGGGAGCTACGGGCTCAGCTGCGCACACGGGTCAGAGCTCTCCACTTTGCTCGGCCCATGCCTGCGCCCGACCGCTGCTCTGATGCTCCTGTTGGCAGCCTGATCTGCGTCTTCCCCATCACATTCAGAAAGTGGCTCGTCCACAGTCCACAAGCTGCTTTGTTCCAGCTACGTGTCGCAGGGGTTCAGCCCCTCTCTCCGACACCTCCGCTCCTGCTTTCTCTTTTGGGCTGCTGAGCAATGCCTGATCAATTCAAATCAGGTCGATGGCGTTGATGCTCCGTGCCACAGCGGGTCTCCGAGGGCATCTTTCGGTTCCTTTGTTTGTGGGTGGCGGCCATTTTGCCATGGCTTCCGCAGGACTTCGGTTCCTTTCTTTTGTTCATAACTCATTCCCTGTGTGTCGGAATGAGCCTCGGAGGCCAGCGCTGCATGCTGCTCCTGTTCACATGGCTATGTCTCTGGATCAATGGCATGCACGACTCCTCCAGCTGGCAGGCTTCTCCGAATCGTGACAGGATCAGTGGGAGACTCCGAGATTTCCAGCTTTTCTCATGGCTAGTTAGCCACGCCCCCAATCCCAAAAATATATATAAAATAGGACAACACACAAAAACATGTTACAGATCAGGTCAGGGATTTTTTGGATGTTGATCTTTTACGGTGGAATAATATTATTTTGATTTTCATGACTATATCTTTTATGTTCTCAAAAGTTGTTCCACTAATGTATGTATATGAACATTTCAACAGCCTTGAAAATGACCCGATGGTCGAAACACGTGTCTGCTGTTTGTCATTGACAATTAAAACTTTGTTCTCATAAATATCTGATTTGTCATAATGATACATATGCGTAACTTGGATCTAAATTGATAGTGGGCAGAGTGCGTGCTACCTCCCCAAAACCTTTAATTGTTCCAAATTTACAAACCTTGTGGGTGGTTTGAGGGAACAATGTACCCGCAGCTGCTTCTTTCTTTCAGTAACTAGAGATTGGTCAATAGCGCACAAGAGTCCGATTGAACCCACGTGTTGATCCTTATGGCTTATAAATGTCATGCCATTTGATGAATCTGCAGAAAAGTTTACAAAGATTTAAGATTTAGATATAAATATTTTTGTAAAATGTGCTGGGACTTTGTCAAGAGGGGGCAACATTATAGGCTGGTCTCAACAATTTCCAATGTCTTAAAACTTTGTTACCTTTTGCCGAATGTGGACAAAGGTTTTCAGAAAGATTATAGGCCCTTGAAGGTTTGTGCAAAGTCTGAATGGATTTTGTCAAGTGGGGGCTAAGTTATATGACTATTGTATGTACGTACATTTTGACACTTTTGAAGAAATAAAAAGGCGGATTTCCAGCACAGTCATGTAAGGAACATTGGCAAGGACCTGAAAGCATGGTTTGACAATGTGTCTGTGTTTCATTTTTTGAAAAGTGTAAATTATCGCTGCAAAAATTAGTGATACACCTTTGGTGACTGAGGTATAGCCTATGGTCAGATTGTCGGGGTCATGTCATAAGGTCATGACCCAAACAATCTGGATAATGGCCTCAACCGCGAGGGATGACTGATGTGGTTAAAGTGGCCATGTGCACCAGGGACCGGCTATGTGGTAAGGTTTTTTTTTTTTTAATTGGTATAGGTTTGAAAGGTAAAGAAATGTGCTTGTGGGTATAGGTTGAAGTGCTGGGTGGGATTCCCATCAAACATTCACAAGAAGGGTAAACAAGAACTGGAAAGCATGGTTTTGCAAATATGTCCTGTGTTTTTCTTTAAATAGTAAGTACACAACGCAGTGATATAACGTTGGTGACTGAGCTGTCAGCAAGGAGAAATGTGTACTGTAAATTGCTTTTTGGGGCATGTGGCATGGCCGAAGCGGTAGATTTGAATGGGACAACATATTTTGCCTGTGTTGGCAGCCTGAATTGCTGGACTAAATTACAACAAATCTGTGTGATGAGCATTATCAAGGACCTGCAGGCAAGTTTTTGGAAATATGTGTTGTGCTTTATTTTTCCAAAGTGTAAGAATGCAAGTAGAAAAACTAGTGATTTACATTTGGTGTCTGGGTAGTGGGCCTGGCCCTCGGCAAACGCAAGTGTGTACTCTGATTTGCTTATTGGGGAATGTGGCATGGCAGATGCCTATGCTCTATTGATTTGGAGACTTGCCATGGTTGCAAGTCATGAGAACTGGCCATTGGTTACTTTGCTATGGTATAGTGGACACTGAACTAGGATGCCAGGTAGGTGCAGTGAATATTAGGGGCTGTTTGGTTTGGCTGTGCTCATGGTGGAGCCTTCTGCTGAAGGCAATTGAATAATGATTTCCATCCCCAGCATGCATTTCTGATAACAACAGACATAAGTATGTGTTGCAAAAAAAATGTTTCTTAAAGGAGCATCATAGTTCATATATGTGAAGAGTGGCCCTTCTAATGTTCTGTTTTAAAGCTTAGGAACGTTAATTATGATTGATTATGTGGTGCATGTTTCCTGAAACGATGTGGATGACGCATATTGGAAATTGCATGAGCACTACACAAAATAAATTGCTTGAGGCTCATGTGTTATGTGTATGGAAATTGGCTGCACATCGAGTAGGTGATTCCTCCTTTGCAATGGCACCAATAGTTAATGAACCGTTGACTTTGACAATATTGTGTTCTTCAGATGTTCCAGTTTTTCCATCTGGCAATGTCTTAGTGTTCTGAAGAATAAAAATCCTCTCTTTCAAAAATGGGCTGCATGTTTGAAATATCTAATTCAAGAATAAATACACCCTAAAAATAGCACAATCTCCAAAAACTACATGTCACTCTCATGTAATGAATATACTATGTAGAATTATATAATCTATAGTTTTATTGGCACATATAAACATCACTCACAAAAAACATTCTCTGATAGGTTCAAAAATTCAACAGCATCTGATGTATTTGACATGCTATTGGTACCTACCCACAACATAGACAATGTACAATGGATCAGAAAGTTAATATAAATGTTTGATTATTTGTACTCTTTTTTTCTATTTCTAATACCAATTTTGAAGTGACAAGCTGGGGCACTATGTAACGCAGAAGTGCCCCCCACCTGGCTGTGGGTTTATTGTTATTAGGATTGTGTTGCATTAGAGTGTAGTAGTAATAATGTTTTTATTTGCTCGTAAGACAGATCGGAATTTTGCAACTGAGAACGATTTCTGCCATGGAATGAGATAGAAATTGTGATCACTCTTTGAATGGTTGCTATTTCTCATGTATTGTTCTACCACACAAAAGCAGAAAGCTGCATGCAATGGCTGGAGGATTATCCTTCAGAAGAAATAAATACAAAATATGTTTGTAGAACAAAAAAAAAAGAAACAAAGAAATGCATCACATGCATTATTTTAAAAGTCAATTCTTTATCTATATGTAAAATGAGAATAACAATAATATTTTAAGGAAGACATAGTAGTCACCAAATACATATAGATTATCTGTTTACTATAAATTGTTTATACAACCAGCACAATTATTTTTAAAGTGTATTATATCTTCAATTGTTTCTAAATATTTGAAAGATTTTTAAACAGATGAAAAAGTTTTTGTAGTATGACAAAGAATCAAAGAAGAAGCACTACAACAACTACTCACAAAACTAATCCTGAATTAATTAAAACAATGAAAACAAATATTAATTCATGTTGGAAAAGAAGTACAATCAATTAAAAAGATAATTGAACATTTAAGAGAAATGATGGACAGTACAAATCACATTGAGTTAGAAAATATGAAGATGTGGCTTTTTTAAAGTTCTGTTACAAAAATTGCAACCATGAATATGATAAATGATATGGTGCAAGTCTTCTAGGATGATTAAGATGATGGGTTTTGGAAATTGGATGAGATATGTAGTGTTATATCTTTACTGTATATGTGAGCGGTGGCTGTGCAGAATCAACCTCCAACCATTAAAGGTGCTGCCAGCAACAACTGGAGTTTTCAAACACTGGCAGCAGTGGAACACTAGAGTTGCAATTTTTGTTTTTTTATGTTTTGCTCACCAGTTGGACATTTGAACATGTGTACTATTGTTGCAGGAAACAGTATGACATTCCTCTTGTAATTTTCCAATCAGAAAGCTTGGGAACACAAATTATGTTAAATTATTTGCTGTGATTTTCCTGGGATGATGTTGATAATGTGCATTGGAAATTGGATGAGATGGTCTGGACCATACTGGGCTGTAGCATTCTTTGGCTTATGAGTGGTATTATAGCTTTAGTGTACCTGTGAGCAGTGGTTGTGCTGAATCAACCTCCCCCCATTAAAGGTGCTGCTAGCAACAGCCAGAGTTTCAAACATCTGCAGCAATGCAAAACTCTATTTGATGAGTTATTAGAAACTCTAGAGAATTTTGTGAGGTGGCTTCATTTTTTGTGGCATTGTCTTATTAGAGTTGTCATTTTTGTTGTTTTATATTTATCAACACCAGTTGGCCATTTGAATAAGTCTAAAATTGTGCAAGAAACAGTGCCCTTCTAATGTTCCCTTTTTTATGTTTTGAGGCATTGTCATTTTATGTTGTCATTTGTATTGCTTTACATAGTCCTTCCAGGTTGGACATTCCAACATGTCCGATCACAAGAGTACCAGCAGTGATGATGCTATCATTTGGTTAAAGTTAAAAAACACAGTTCCATAAAACAGGCAAGGAGGTACTTTGCACATTCTGCAACAAAACACTATGCTGCAAGACTTCAAATGTTCTGTCTCAGAGATTGGGGACATTAATCATGATAAGTCATTTGGCGTGAGTCTTCTTGAATTATATGGATGATGGATATTGGAAATTGCACAAGATGGTCTGGCCCATACTGGGCTGCAGTCTTTATTGACTTTCATGTGGTCTTGTATCTTTGCTGTAGCTGTGGTTGTGCATAATTAATCTCCACCTATTGAAGGTGCTGCATCATTGGCACACTCTATTTGAAGAGTTATTAGACATTCTAGAGAGGTGGCTTCATTGTCTTTTTAGAGTTGTCATTTTTGTTATTTTATATTTTTGTCACCCTTTGGACATTTAAATATGTCTAACATTGTTTATGAAAACACTATGTAACGCTCACCTGGTTTCTGCGGGGGGGTTGGCGCACGGTTGGAGCCCTCCCTTGATCTGGTTCCTGAGAATCAGCTTCCCCCTCTGAGAGTGGTTGGACCTGCACCTCAGGAGATGGATGTTGACCCTGTAGTTTTGTAATGTTGAGCTATCCGTCCTGCCTTTCCTAGCAGGGGCGCGTAGAATGGGCCAAGTTAACTTCACTGGCCCGTGGGAAGGTTGTTCCAGACCAGCTGCGACCAATCCAAGTATGAGGTAAGTCTTTAGTATGATTATAGTTCAGTCGGAATAACTGTATTCCGTCTAGTGGTAATTCTTGCAATGTCTCATGTATATATGCAGCCGTGTGAGCGCATATAAGTTCTAACCTGTTTGTTTGTTTCCCTGGTAGGTGCAGGCCGACGAAGAAGAATGGTGTCTGAGTCTTCAATGAAGATTCGTGGTTGCAGGAGGGTGTCTCTGGCTCCGACCGTGGTGGAATGTGGCTCGGAAGAAGACTCGACTCATGCCGTAATGGAATGGAGGTAAGAAGAAGAGTCTGACACAGGCCACCACGAGTTGCAGGTAAGAGACACGCTCAGCGATGCAGCAGCAGGAGCTCTAGCTATGTAGAAGCTGGCAACAGGTAAGGTGTGCGCTCAGCGATGTAGAGGCTGGTGACAGGTAAGATGCGTGCTCAGCGATGTAGCGGCTGGCGAGAGGTAAGGGGCGCGCTCAGCGATGTGGAGGCTGGTAACAGATGGACCGACTGGCAGCAGGTAAGATGCATCCGCAGCGATGGAGTAGCTGAAGAGAAGACCCTCGCGGAGTTGACGTGGAAGACTGCTGGTAAGAAGCGTTCCCAAGAAATTTTGAAGATGAAGCTGTAATCCAGCGAGGCACAGGTAGGTACAGCAGAGAGTGTTACGCTGCTTGGAAGCAGAATAACACGAAGCGAGGGCAAGTTGATGGGCTGGCCTTATATAGGCTGGATCAGGCCCCTCCCATAGCTCCGCCTACAAACTCCACCTTGTCCTTCTTTGGGCCTGTAGCACGTGCCTTCCAGTTCTGTTCCCTGGAAGAGATGATGAAGAACTGGCCCCATGACCAGTGGCCATGACACACTAAGACGTGGCCCTTCTAATGTTTTGTCAGAAAGTCTGGGAAAATGAATCATTATAAATCATGTGGTGTGAGTCTCCTGGGATGATGTGGATATGTATTGGAAATTGCACGAGATGGTCTGGCCCTGTAAGAGGATTCAATTCAACACTACAGCTAAGTCAACGCCTAGTCTATAATACTGAATGAAAACCCTTATTGATATATCTTTATGTCCAGTTCATGCGTTCTGGATGACTACCCCTATATAACACCCCTCTCTTGGAATCCTCCTGACCCCACTGAGCCAAGAAGTAGTTCTGTTTTGCAAGTTAAAAGGTTTATTTGATAATTTAAAGAATAGATATATATATCAGACTTTATAATAAATTAATAATTGAATATCACACTTAATCTGATATGATAAAGATTAACAACGGAGAATCTGGCACTAGCACACTTCTTTATAATCACTAAGGAGTTGACATGAAATGGATAAGGTAGCACACTGGTAAATAGGGACAGAAGAATAATGTGATAGAGAATGCTTCATAGAGTTCAAATGGATGCAATGTTGAATGAAATGCAGTACAGAAAATCACTTGATAGGATTTCAGCAAAAGACAATGTAATCACTTTCTTGGACAATTTACCCCACCCTTTTATGCAATGCAAGGAAATGGAAGGAAGGCACACAATTCTCAGAAATGCAATTCAAATGTAATTCAGTTCACCCAGCAACTTAGACTACAGAAGTTGAAAACACAGGCAAAATGCTTTGATATGTGCTGGCAATGGAGTGAAAATATGTTAAAATGCTTTTAATTCCCTCTAGAGGTTCAGGGTGAGTGGTATCTAGTTAATATTAGTCCAGGCTCACACTGGCAATGATTCAGGGATAATTAGCAGGTTAAACGAATTTCTGGCAAATGGAAGGCAAGCAGCAGCAGATTTTTACACGTGAAGAAATTTGCAAATCGCGGCAAAATTCGCGAATGCGTCGGTGCGATTACAGAGGAACTACGAGGGCTAGCAATATCGTTTTAGGGTCCTAGGAAAGCCTAGGATCTCAGCTTCCAGATGAAAGTTACTGCAAGTCTCTAGCACAAACGGTCACGGAGATATGAGCGATTAAATAAAGGTTGTTTTTCAGATTTGAAATTTTAAAGTTCAAAAAGACAAGTGCAGCTTGCAACTAGAAAATGACAAGTGACAGCTTTACAAATGACAGGTGACAGTTAGGAGACAGTTCTACTTATATTAAAATAGGATTGAATTATATTATTTTAACTATGAGATTGGTTCTGCACAGTTTTCTAGGTACTCACACTATATTCTTGAGTGAAATGGGCCTCGCCACGGATCTGGTCAGGTTTTAGACTGGACTCTGGTCTCTGCACTTCACAGTGATCTGGGTCAGCTCTCTCTGGTTCTGCTAACAGCGGTCTGGGTCTGCTCTCTCTCTGGATTCTGGAGATTTGATAGATTTGAAGTCTCTATGTCTGCTCTCTGAAGGTTGATGGAGGTAAAGTATGGATTTTCCAGCAGAGCGTCCCGCAGCAAATGGATTTGAAGGTTCCTATCTGTCCTGTCTGTCTGCTTTTATGTGTTTTTTTTTATGGGTGTGTGTGCAGCATCACTAGACCCTACCCCTCTCCACTTATCATTGGCCAAGCTTTCATTTCTCCCCTGATTGGGGGAGCTAAGTTTTGTCAGAGTGATGTCATTTTACAGCCTGCAGAAAGTCCACTCCTCCTGTCAACTTACACACAAATCTAGATTTGAACGAAATACATATTTGCAGAGGTACATATTGTTTTAAAATCATATGCACCCCTCACATATCACAGGAGGTATCCCCTGTTCAAACTCTGCTCTTCCTGGGAGCTTGCATTCAGAAATGGCAATATTTTGCACTTTTTAACTGGTTTGCAATACCGGACATTACCCCAAATGTACACACATGTGCGCAAGGAGTATGGACATTAGTTGATGAAGTGTCAGATTTTTCACATGCACACATTTTGAGTAATATCCTCTTTTCCGCTAAAACCCCCCTGAACATGCCACCGGTTCTAAAAACCTCTTAAAATGTGGGCAGAAAAATCACAAGAATTATGGTGTCATTTAAATAATTTTCACAAGTCCGTACTATAAGTTATTCATCTTTTTAGAGTTATGTTCTGGCCCCAAAGGGGTGTGGTTTCCCCCCAGCACAAGGTTGAATTTCTGGTTTTTCCAGTTCTGCCAAGCCAGCTTGCTCTCACAGGCAGTGCTCCTCCCCTTTACTTCCAGGAGGAAGCTACATTTACGACATCTGCAATAAACCATCTGCCTGGGTCAGGACAGGGCTTTGTTCAGAGCTCCTGTATTCTGTGGGGGCTCCCCTTAATTAAATTATCAGAGAGATGGCATATCCTTAGTGTGGCCAGCAAAAGGCAGATAGGCCTGGGAACACAGCTGTGACTCAAGTTTCACTCCTGATGGGGGGTAGTTGCCAGGCAAAATTGGAATCTCTTTAAGCCAGTTTTTAGCTACATGTCATTTCTGTTCCCCAGTTTAAGTCAAGACATTTTTTTACATATGCAGCTAGGATGCTGATTCTAAGTTTAAAACTATGACATTTAAACAATTGCAACCTATGTGACACTCAAAGTAGGTCACTCATTTCTTTTAAACATTTAGATTTGTAGTGTCTTTCAGTCCAAATTTACTTAAACTGCTGAAATCCACAGCTCAGCCAGTCTTGTTATAAACCTTCAAGTCACTTCAGAATATAACTTTACATTGGATCCACTCTTAAAATGTCTTTCTTTGGCATGTTTTGGGTTCATTTATTCAGTTTTCTACAAAAAGTAAAATCTGGTGTTGTTTTAAAACGCCGGCTTTTGGATAGTGGTGAGTACTGGTACTGCACCCCTTTTTGGGATTTAAGAAAATGAATTCCCAACAGTTATGGGTTTGCTTTTGGCAATCAGCATTGCCACTCCCAATGGTTTCAGACTACTGTGTGGGTAGTCCACTGGTGGTTTTAGGCAGTGTCCTTCTGTGCCCATAACATCGGCAAAAATGAGTTGCAGCCTATTCTTCATGCATTTCCCTGTGCATTTTCTGGGAAGCTCTGGCCATCATGATGTTTTCCATGTCAGTACTGCACAGTTTTGAGGTAGGGCTCGGATGCATGGGTAAATACATCCCACAAGCCCCCCCTCGTGCGATGGCCATTCTGTTTCACTGATGGGACTCGCAAGACCTGGGATGTAGTTCTCATCTTCTTCCGGTAGATGGCCAGTTCAGCATCTCTTCCTTCATCCGGTGGATCGATCGGTCCTCCTCGCCGGTCCTGATGGGAAAATTGGGCGGTACCCCGGGCCCGTTGCGTCTCTGCTCCCGGTCTCCGGATCGTCCTCCTTGTCCCGTCTCCAGGTTTTCTTTCTCCTAGGACGACAAAGGAAGAGCGGCAATACCTATTCATAGACGTTTTTTCCACCACTGTTGAGATAGTGGGGCAGCATATGCATTTCATCATAACGAAACATTACATTCTTATTTTGAAAAAAAAACAGTATAACTAAGAGACAGTTTCATGCAAATCACAATATTTTAGAGACTAGATGTGGTATGTTTTATGATTGGAACTGAATTAGTCTGAGACAGTACCCGCTAGGATTCCAGAGGATTCCTCCAGTTGTTGCAGAGTGTGCCTGGGATGGCAACATTTCAACTGGTTTATGTGGACCCACTTGTCTTCCCCCGCTGCCAAAGGACCTTTGGGGATGTGGATTTTGTAGGCCACAGGGAAGATCTTGTCGATAATCTCAAAGGGTCCCTTCCACGTAGGCAAAAATTTGCGCTGCTTTGCCTGGTTTCTTTGGAAGTTGTATAAATAGACCCGGTCCCCCACCTGATATTCCTTCCTGGAAGTCTTCAGGTCATAGTGGGTCTTCATGCTATCAGCTGATCTTTCTAGGTTCCGCTGAGCGTAAGCAAAAGCATGTTGAAGGTGTTTCCTTAAATTCTCCACATACTCATGAGTTGTGGAGGCATTTATCAGTGTCTGCTCTTGGGTCCTGTAGAGCAAATGCTGAGGAAGCACCATCTTGCGTCCAGTCATCAACTCAAATGGTGACATTTTGGTTGCAGATGAAGGGGTAGATCTGATGGCCATTAGGACCAGAGGTAATCGGATATCCCAACTTGGCCCAGAATCTGCCACAAACTTTTTTAAGATGCTCACAATGGTTCGGTTGTAGCGTTCCACTGCTGCAGAAGAAGCTGGCCTGTAAGCAATGTGTAGCTTTCTCTTGACCCCCAGTATCTCCCACATCTTTGTCATTACTTCACTGGTGAAGTGGCTACCCCTGTCTGACTCAATCCTTTGAGGTAGACCAAAACGGGAAAAGATGTGGTTAATCATCAGGGCAGCTGCGGTTTCTGCCTTGCAATTTGGGGCTGGGAGACATTCCACCCACTTGGTGAACAAGCATGTGACAGTCAACACGTACTTATTCCCCCTCGCGGAGCGAATCACGGGGCCTACAAAGTCGATTTGTAAATCTGACCATGGCAGTGTCATCCCCCTCTTTTGGAGAGGCGCACGGTGCGTGAGGGATGATGGCTGAAATTGTGCACACACAAGACACCCCTTCAAGTATTGGTCGAGGTCCTGCCCCATGTGTGGCCAGTATGCAACCTCTCTTAAGATTTCCAATGTTGTGTGGAACCCCGTATGACCGGCGGTGGCCGCATCATGGGTGTGACTTAACATCAGGCTTCGGAATGAGGTAGGAACCACCCACTGATCGTGGCCAGCTTTGGATTTCCTTACCAGCAAACCGTCTTGGATTCGGAACATTTTTGCACATTTCATCAACACTCTTAGGTCCTCTTTCCCAATGTAATCGGTATCCGTCAGGGGAAAGTTCTCAGGGTCCTCAATGTGCTGGTAAAATTTACCAATTGTTGGATCCCCCTTCTGAGCTGTAATCAAATCAGCATCAGGGGTCTCCTTACTCCATTGTGCAATTGAAAGGTCGTTGTGAGCATTTGTCTGGGACCTAGTGATAGCAGTGACCTGGATCTCCCCCAACAGGGACTCAATCTCAATTAGATCCCCTTGGATGGCCCCGGTTTTGGCCAGCTGATCAGCTAAGTCATTTCCAGTTTTGTCTGGTCCCTCTACTTTGGAATGACCCTTGATCTTTTTCCAATAGATGGTCATCTCATTCGAGGTGACCAGATCCTCAATGTTTTGGATCAACTTCCCATGTTTCAAGGGTTTGTTGTTAGCACATAACATGCCTCTGGTTTTCCAATTAACCAGGTGCTCCACGAACCCGTTCCGTACATAATCCGAATCTGTGATTATGACCAGTTCGCGGAGTTGATGCTGGACAGCAGTGAGGATGGCCTGATGCACAGCCATCAATTCTGCCACCTGACTACTTCGGGGACCAATTTTGTATCCAGCGGAGGGTTCTGGGGACTCATTCACCCATGCATTCCCTACGCCAGCCACCAGTTCTTTCTCCCCATTGTTGTCAACATGGTAAGAGCATCCATCCACATAGACAGGGGGCATTCCCTCACACTTGTCTTCTTCAAAGACTTTGTGGGGGGAATTAAGGTATGCCTCCGTGTTGTCCTTGATTTTTAGACTTTCGTCCTCGAGACAGTTTTCTCTGGCACAATCATGCAAGTCAGCCAGACCTTGCGCGAGGGGACTCTTCTTGTTTTGGCCATATCTGACCTCCACAGGAAAGCCTTGCATTGACAGAATCCAGGAAGTAATTCGGGAATTACTCACATTTCCGGCCCGGATTCTATCACTTTGGAGATATTGCAGAGGCTGGTGTGGAGTCTCCACTATGATGTGTTCCCCCTGGATAAACGGGCGGTAATTCTTCAATGCCCACGCCGTTGCCAGGAGTGCCTTCTCACAATCGTTGAATTTTTCCTCCACAGAGGATAAAGTTTTGCTCACATAGGAGATTACTTTATTGACCTTGTCATGCTTTTGGTATAATACTGCCGTCAAGCACGTATTAGAGAACCCCGTCTCCAGGAAGAACTCCTTGTTTCTGACAGGGTAAGGTAGGCAAGGCGCTTGTGAGAGGCTTCTCTTGAGTTGTTTTACCGCCTCGGCTTGTTCTGGACCCCATTCCCACTTGACCCCACCCTTCAGGAGATGAATCAGGGGTCTGGTGATCTCTGCGTAGCCCTCAATGAACTTTCTGCTGTAATTAGTCAGTCCAAGGAGGCTCCTTAGTTCCCGCAGAGTTGTGGGGTCTTTCAGTTTCTGAAGTGCTTCCACTTTCTTTTCCAGGGGACAGAGACCCTGAGGAGTAATCTCATGCCCCAAGAAATTAACACAGGTTCTACACCACTGTGCTTTCTGAAAGGAATGTTTTGCTCCGGCGGCCCTCAACTGCGTCAGAACATAACGGATCTCCGCTATGTGTTCCTCCACAGATGAACTTTTGATGAGGACATCGTCTACATAAGCCAGGTTACCCCTCGCACCCAGGTCGGGCATGGCCTTATGTAGGAAAATATTGAACTCATTACCGGAGTTAAGGTATCCGAAGGGAGTCCGGGTCCATGTATACTGCTGGCCCCCAAAGGTAAAAGCCAGCTTGTATTGGTCCTCCCTACTGACCGGCACGGTCCAGTATCCATTGGTCAGGTCTATTGCAGTGAATACCTGTGACCCCTGGATCTGGGCCAGCCCTTGGTCAATGTAGGGCAGAGGCCATCGGGAAGTATGGACCCGTTTGTTGAGCTCCCTGAGGTCGGCACAGAGTCTCCACTGGCCGCTTGGCTTCAATATTCCCAGCACCGGATTATTGAAGGTGCTGTGGACTAGACGGATTATTCCCCGGGACTGAAGGTTCTTAATTATTTCAGTAAGGGACTCCATTGATGCGAGAGGCAAGCGATATTGCTTCACAAACACAGGAGTCATGCCAGGGTCCGTGGGGATTGTTGTTGTGTGGATGTCGGTGCGGCCACAGTCATATGAGTCTACCGCAAAGAGATCTTGGAAATCCAAGAAAACTTGTTTCAACTTTTGCTTTTGTTCCAGAGTCACACAGGCGTCAGCCTGGTTGACTCTCTCTTCCACCATCTGCCTGAAGCCTGGAAAGACTTCTGGTTTGGCTATCTCCGCGGCCTCCTCCAGCTAGGTGGAGAAGTCCCTGGTCAGAGTGCTGATTTGGACTGGAGGCTTCAGGTGGGAAAGGCAGCCCTCATGGACTTGGAAAATCACCTCATCCCTCCTGAAGTCACAAGTCACATCTTCCTTACCATAAGGGCAAGAAGTGTACACCAGGAAGTTCCCCCCATGCCGGGTAAAAATCCTGTCTGGTGTTGTATTGTCATCACTGTCACTGTCAAAGCAGTCCTTGGGGATTGGCCCTAACAGTTCATTACCTAAGTCTATGGAAAAATGTCGGTCATCAACCGCCATTCCAATAATGGTGCCTGCGGCTAGAGTAATACTCTTCAAGTCGCTGTTATCCACCTCTATTGGAATGGTGTCATGTTCTATGTTGACTAATGGAGTTGGGTTTACCCCCAACCCTTGCTGTTGGAGAGAAGCATTTAGATGTATGTAAGCATCAGGGTTTTTCAACTCTTGTCCCCTTTTAACTTTCACTTCCAGGGAGAATTGTCGGGTCCTTTCTGGGATGGTGACTTCCTCTTTGATCTGAATTTCAACTGCATAAGGTAGCAATTGAGCTGACCTAAATGCTTTTTCTGGATCGTCAAAGCCCATGGGATTATCCGCTAATCGGGACCAAGCTTTGAAGTTTATTAGGTCCAAACTAATGGCAAAGCGATTGAGAATGTCACTGCCTAAGTAAAAGGCGGCAGGGACGTCTCGCACGACCCAACAATTGTGGACTATGCTCTTGTTGCCAATGGAGATTTTGAGCATACACCTGCTTGGCAGGAGATGTTTGGAATTAGGTGCTTCCAGGTCCATTTCCCATTTGTCTATCAGTTTGAAGGTGGGAATGGCTGGATCTTTTGGGAGTTGGCGAAACATGGCTTCGCTGATGAAGCTCTTACCGTTGTTCACACACACTCGAGCGAGAACAGAGTCCTTCCCATCATTTAATTGAACAGGGATGAACAACTGCTCTCCAATTTGCTGAATATCAGCCAGGCTCTGAGCTGATTTCACATCTTTCTGGACTATAGGAGTGGGAGTTTCTGATTGTGGATTAGTATAGAATTTCAGGGTGTTTCCTTCCAGTGTGGAATACCACCTTAAACTGGAAGGAAGGTTGATTTTCAGAAATAGAGAGGACCCTCCATCACCAGTCTGTTGTCCTACTGCTATTACTGTCACGTCTGGAATTTGGCTATTCTGGAAGTGAAATTCTACTTGGTCAGATTTTTGTTCAACCATGTGGCAGGTGCCGTTTAAACTAACATGGTTGACACTCTGTTTTAATTTTATTGGTCGGCTAGTCTGGGTCCAGAGGACCTTGTTTACACAATCTATTAGGGGTGACAACCTCCTCAGGAGGTCATTCCCTAGTAAACAAGGGGTGCCCTCTGGAGTCACAACTATGACCGGGTGTTTCAACTTGTGTCGCCCAATTTTAATGTCCAAGTCTGCCGTCCCCTCGACGGGAATTTCCTTCCCGTCAAAGTTCTGGAGTTGTCCAGGAAGAGAGGTGAGAGGAATTTGGTAATTCCCTCCCCTTCCTGCATTCAGTTCATCAAAGACCCTTCTGGACAGAAGGGTAGCTTGAGATCCCGTGTCCACCAGCGCTGAAATCGTACCCTGCCCCTGTACTTGTACCGGGGCATAATATCTTCCCTCCTTCTCCTCAAGGGGGCACAGATAATGTACATTTTTGGACAACTGGTGGGCTAATTTTCTGGTTTTGGACATTGCAAGAGAAGAAATTTGGGCAGAATTCTGTGGAGAGCCTTGGGAATCTGAAAGAAAAATTTGGCAATTGGAGATCAGAGCCATTGTGGGTTTCCCTGGCTCTGGTTCTGGGCCGCCCCCCCTTTTTGGAGGCAGTCACCAGGATGGGTTTGAACCAGGGGATTTTCTTGCTGTTGGTTCTGGGATGAGATGGTGGGCGGCGGTAGCTCAGTCTCCACCTCTCCCCAGTCTGGATTTGCATCCCTTGGGACCCATTTTTCTTTGGGAGGAGTTCCCCCCTCTCTGAAGGAGAAGATCCTTTTCCCAGGATCCTCTGAGGATCCCTCTCCCTCAAATTGGAATATCTGTACCTCCTCCTCAAACTGAGTCTGTTTGGGTCTTTTGTTTCTCCTACCCCCCCTCTGCTCCTTAGGAGGCAGACTTTCAGGGGCAAGAGATTTTGTTTCCGGTTCCTGGGTTTCCAGGGGCTGTTTACAAGTGAGGAAGGAAGCTTCCTCCAAGGCTTTACACCCCCCTTCCCTTTGTGCCTCCTCCCTGGGAACCGGTGAGTTATCGGGGTGCTGCCCCCGTCATTGTTCTGGGGCACCAGGTCCAGAGTTGGGTGCTTGCTGCGCCGGCATGCTGATCTGAGGGTTCTGCTGAGCCCTCAGTATGTGACCCAGATCCCGCGCCATGTTTTGAACCTGGCGCTCTAACTGGGAAGCCCGCTCAGGCTGATACGGGGCCCTGTTTTCTCCCCTGGGCTGATCCCGGGAAGGGTAGCTATCCCTTCTCTGGTAGTACCCCTGGTTGGGAAGATTTTGATACCCCTCCACCCTTGGCCTCCCCTCTCCCGGATTAGGTTGTCTGGGCTCAGGGAATTGGGGAAAAAAGGATGGATGATTTTGGGGTTGGAAGTTGGGTGGATACCTGGGGAAGAAGTTCTGCCCAGGGTTTGGTGAGTTTCTGCCCTCCGGTGGGAAGTTAGGAGGGAAGTTCCCTGGGTTAGGTGCTTGGCTGGAACCCCCCCTTTGGGCTGGAGGAGTCCACACATAACCCAGGATGGGTCTGTTTCCCTTGTAACGGGGACTTACATAATCAGGAGAGCGAGGGACCCCATTTGTGGGGCTGCCTCCCTGGCTCCCTGTCTGTGACTGGCCCGAGGACCTTCTGGGCCTAGCATTATTAGGTGCAGGTAGGTTTTTAGGCCCCCCCATCTCCAAATCCAAAACGGGGGTGACCTTTACCTCTGCCACCTTGGCAGCAGCAGGGGTGCTGTTGGCTTTGGGGTTTTTCTGGGCATTACTTTTGCTACCTACCGGTTTCTGCACCTCATAGATCCGGGTAGCCTGTTCAATGACCCAGTCTAAAGATCTTTTCTCGTGAAAATCCCTCACGAGCTGGGTCATTATGTATTTGGGCAAGGCATGAAAAAATGTATTAATGAATTCTCTACTGTCTGTGCGCACCCTTCTGGTGGTCTGCGCAAAAGCATGTTTCAGTTCTTGCACAAATTCTTGTGGGGCCTGATCCTCCCCACATTGCAAATTGTAGGCTGCCTTGCGAGCCTCTTGAGGATTTCTGTGAACAGAAAAGTGTTTCAAGATGGCCGCCTTATAGGTGGACCATCTTAAATGATTTTGGTCCTCCAGCCCCGCAAAGAAACTTGAGTATTCCGGGGAGAAGGTCCACTTTACATATTGAATACAGCTTTGGCTGTCCTTCAAATGGAAAGTCTCCATCATTTGCTCAAACAACTCTAAGTGCTCCCAAACAGAATACTTAGCGTTCTTATGGTAAGGCGTGATGACGCTCCTGATCGCCTTAATCTGCTTTAAGGGGTCCTTAAGCAAGGCCCTTTTTGCCTTATTGGCCTTTTTGGTTCGGGTAACTCTTGTCCATTCATCCTCTGACTCAGAGGCACTGCTCCCAGAGGTTCCTGTCTGCTCTTCCAGGTTTTCCCGGATTCTGCGAGCCTGGGAATGGCTGGCCGAATGTGGGGACCTGGTCTCCTGTGTCCTGCGCAGTTCAGAGGAGTCTTCAGATTCCTCCTTGCTGCCAGGATTTGATGGGTACCCCCCCCACTGACCTAACTGGGCAGAGGTTTTCAGGATGCCCTTAATGGGCCTACTCTCCTGGGGTTCCCCATTAAATTGCACTGTGCTGGGGTGCCCATACCCGGATGCCCGCCCCTCCATACCTGGGTGGTACTGGCCTATGAGCCCCATACTTTTGTCTGGATAGTAGTCTGCCATCCCTGTGGCCCGGTGCTCATGTGCGCCAGGGGACATGGGGGTGGCAGAGTCCAGGGACTGAGAGGTATGAGGGCCTCTGGTACTAGGGCTCCTGAGGTTATGCTCCGGAGTTTCCCTTTCCCAGCGAACCTCATCTCTATCCGCCCCTGCTCCCTGTTGCAATGCAAGAGCCTGCATTTGTGCCTTCAGTTCCTCAGTTAAGGCCTTACTAGACTCTATCAGTCTCTCCTGCATCGCTACCTGTTGTTGGAGCCTATCATTGTGTTGACAGAGGGCCTCATTTTCCCTCTGTGCTTCCTGGTTGGTCCTGGAGAACTGGGCCAGTCTTTGCTGCAGGAGGTTTACCTCCTGAGTCCCATCCCTACTGGCCTGCTCCTTTCTTGCCAGAGCATCCTCCACCCTCCTGGTGTGCTCTAACAAGTTCTGGTGTTCTTTTTGGAGGTCACCCAGTCCCTGGTGGTCCAGGTGATTTTCTTCCATTTTCCTTTTTAAATGGCAGACTTCCTGGCCTAAGGCGTCTCTTTCCTGACTAAGAGCCTGCATTTGTGCCGCCAGGTCGTCCCTCTGCCTTTGAAAGGCACCAGCTTTCTGGCGTTCTTCATCAAACTCTGCCTGGGCATCCAGGTCTTTCAAAATCAGCTTGTTGCTCTCTGCCTTCACTCTATCTAGATGACTTTGCAGGGTGGCTACCTGCTCCGTGCATGCCCTGTTAAAGTCTAATTGTTGCTCCAGCTTTTTCTGGCTCTGCAGTAAGAAGTCCAAACTGTCTTGGTGCTCCTTTTGCAGGGCCAGAAATCTAGTATCCTGGTCAGCCTTTTCCTGTTGCAGGATGTCCATATCCTTCTTTATTTTAATGATGTGCTGTCTACTCTCATTTTCTGACTCCTGGCTCCTCTGCAGCCTCTGCTCAGAAGAGTCCAGATCAGATTGGGCCTTCTGTAATGCCAGCAGTTACCTACTCGCCAAATCTTGGCCTTCAGCACATCTGTCCTGCATGGCTCCCATATGTAAATATAAATATGCCGCTACCCTGGCAATCTTGTTGTGCTCATCCTTGGCCTTAGAGGACATATATAGTTCACTCAGGGCCACATGTAAGGGACCCTGATCTCTATATATATCTGACCCTGTTTCAGTGACCTGTTGTGTGATTGCCTGCAACCATGCCTCCTGGCCCTGTTCGGTCCATTCACCTCTCACAAATAGCTTATGTAAGAGGTGCTCTCTGGCTATTTTCATGTCTACTAAGGTCGTCATTCTAGAGATTGGTCTCTGTCCTGACTTACAGAAGTTTGTATTTTATTTTTGCAAAACAGACCTTTTCCTTAGAGCGTTGCTTTGAGGAGTGCTTTACAGCGTAACACAGCGTGGTGATCCGACCGGATATGTGTATCTGGTCAGCTGGCACACTGTATTAATCTGCACAAGTGATAGATCTAACCCAAACGTCCGGCCCGAGCCCCCAATTTGTAAGAGGATTCAATTCAACACTACAGCTAAGTCAACGCCTAGTCTATAATACTGAATGAAAACCCTTATTGATATATCTTTATGTCCAGTTCATGCGTTCTGGATGACTACCCCTATATAACACCCCTCTCTTGGAATCCTCCTGACCCCACTGAGCCAAGAAGTAGTTCTGTTTTGCAAATTAAAAGGTTTATTTGATAATTTAAACAATAGATATATATATATCAGACTTTATAATAAATTAATAATTGAATATCACACTTAATCTGATATGATAAAGATTAACAACGGAGAATCTGGCACTAGCACACTTCTTTATAATCACTAAGGAGTTGACATGAAATGGATAAGGTAGCACACTGGTAAATAGGGACAGAAGAATAATGTGATAGAGAATGCTTCATAGAGTTCAAATGGATGCAATGTTGAATGAAATGCAGTACAGAAAATCACTTGATAGGATTTCAGCAAAAGACAATGTAATCACTTTCTTGGACAATTTACCCCCCCCCCTTTTATGCAATGCAAGGAAATGGAAGAAAGGCACACAATTCTCAGAAATGCAATTCAAATGTAATTCAGTTCACCCAGCAACTTAGACTACAGAAGTTGAAAACACAGGCAAAATGCTTTGATATGTGCTGGCAATGGAGTGAAAATATGTTAAAATGCTTTTAATTCCCTCTAGAGGTTCAGGGTGAGTGGTATCTAGTTAATATTAGTCCAGGCTCACACTAGCAATGATTCAGGGATAATTAGCAGGTTAAACGAATTTCTGGCAAATGGAAGGCAAGCAGCAGCAGATTTTTACACGTGAAGAAATTTGCAAATCGCGGCAAAATTCACGAATGCGTCTGGTGCGATTACAGAGGAACTACAAGGGCTAGCAATATCGTTTTGGGGTACTAGGAAAGCCTAGGATCTCAGCTTCCAGATGAAAGTTACTGCAAGTCTCTAGCACAAACGGTCACGGAGATATGAGCGATTAAATAAAGGTCGTTTTTCAGATTTGAAATTTTAAAGTTCAAAAAGACAAGTGCAGCTTGCAACTAGAAAATGACAAGTGACAGCTTTACAAATGACAGGTGACAGTTAGGAGACAGTTCTACTTAGATTAAAATAGGATTGAATTATATTATTTTAACTAAGAGATTGGTTCTGCACAGTTTTCTAGGTACTCACACTATATTCTTGAGTGAAATGGGCCTCGCCACGGATCTGGTCAGGTTTTAGACTGGACTCTGGTCTCTGCACTTCACAGTGATCTGGGTCAGCTCTCTCTGGTTCTGCTAACAGCAGTCTGGGTCTGCTCTCTCTCTGGATTCTGGAGATTTGATAGATTTGAAGTCTCTATGTCTGCTCTCTGAAGGTTGATGGAGGTAAAGTATGGATTTTCCAGCAGAGCGTCCCGCAGCAAATGGATTTGAAGGTTCCTATCTGTCCTGTCTGTCTGCTTTTATGTGTTTTTTTATGGGTGTGTGTGCAGCATCACTAGACCCTACCCCTCTCCACTTATCATTGGCCAAGCTTTCATTTCTCCCCTGATTGGGGGAGCTAAGTTGTGTCAGAGTGATGTCATTTTACAGCCTGCAGAAAGTCCACTCCTCCTGTCAACTTACACACAAATCTAGATTTGAACCAAATACATATTTGCAGAGGTACATATTGTTTTAAAATCATATGCACCCCTCACATATCACAGGAGGTATCCCCTGTTCAAACTCTGCTCTTCCTGGGAGCTTGCATTCAGAAATGGCAATATTTTGCACTTTTTAACTGGTTTGCAATACCGGACATTACCCCAAATTTACACACATGTGCGCAAGGAGTATGGACATTAGTTGATGAAGTGTCAGATTTTTCACATGCACACATTTTGAGTAATATCCTCTTTTCCACTAAAACCCCCCTGAACATGCCACCGGTTCAAAAAACCTCTTAAAATGTGGGCAGAAAAATCACAAGAATTATGGTGTCATTTAAATAATTTTCACAAGTCCGTACTATGAGTTATTCATCTTTTTAGAGTTATGTTCTGGCCCCAAAGGGGTGTGGTTTCCCCCCAGCACAAGGTTGAATTTCTGGTTTTTCCAGTTCTGCCAAGCCAGCTTGCTCTCACAGGCAGTGCTCCTCCCCTTTACTTCCAGGAGGAAGCTACATTTACGACATCTGCAATAAACCATCTGCCTGGGTCAGGACAGGGCTTTGTTCAGAGCTCCTGTATTCTGTGGGGGCTCCCCTTAATTCAATTATCAGAGAGATGGCATATCCTTAGTGTGGCCAGCAAAAGGCAGATAGGCCTGGGAACACAGCTGTGACTCAAGTTTCACTCCTGATGGGGGGTAGTTGCCAGGCAAAATTGGAATCTCTTTAAGCCAGTTTTTAGCTACATGTCATTTCTGTTCCCCAGTTTAAGTCAAGACATTTTTTTACATATGCAGCTAGGATGCTGATTCTAAGTTTAAAACTATGACATTTAAACAATTGCAACCTATGTGACACTCAAAGTAGGTCACTCATTTCTTTTAAACATTTAGATTTGTAGTGTCTTTCAGTCCAAATTTACTTAAACTGCTGAAATCCACAGCTCAGCCAGTCTTGTTATAAACCTTCAAGTCACTTCAGAATATAACTTTACATTGGATCCACCTCTTAAAATGTCTTTCTTTGGCATGTTTTGGGTTCATTTATTCAGTTTTCTACAAAAAGTAAAATCTGGTGTTGTTTTAAAACGCCGGCTTTTGGATAGTGGTGAGTACTGGTACTGCACCCCTTTTTGGGATTTAAGAAAATGAATTCCCAACAGTTATGGGTTTGCTTTTGGCAATCAGCATTGCCACTCCCAATGGTTTCAGACTACTGTGTGGGTAGTCCACTGGTGGTTTTAGGCAGTGTCCTTCTGTGCCCATAACATCGGCAAAAATGAGTGGCAGCCTATTCTTCATGAATTTCCCTGTGCATTTTCTGGGAAGCTCTGGCCATCATGATGTTTTCCATGTCAGTACTGCACAGTTTTGAGGTAGGGCTCGGATGCATGGGTAAATACATCCCACAGCCCATACTAGAGGGCAGTCATTTTTGGCTTGTATGTGGTGTTATATGTTTACTGTAGAGGTGAGCAGTGGTTGTGCAGAATCAACGTCCCCCCATTAAAGGTGCTGCCAGCAACAACCAGAGTCTTCAAAGTCTGGCAGCACTGCAAAACACTATTTGAAGAGTTATTAGAAATGCTAGAGAGGTTCATAAGGAGGCTTTTTTATGAATTGTTTACAGATGTGGTGATGTGATCTCCTGTAGTACTACTTGAATAAGTGAGAGGCCTTCCCAAGATCTTTATTTATTATTAATGCATTTGTCAGAGGTATTTATCCACTTCATCTCAGCGTACTTATAGTGTCTTTATTCTGTTGAAGACACTTTAGCATTTTTCATACAAAAAAAGAAAAAGAAATGATGTGGGATATGAAGCGTGGGAACATTAAATATGATAAAGCATTTGGTGCGAGTCTCTTGGGATGATGTGTATTGGAAATGGTATGGGATGGTCTGGAACATACGGGGCTGCAGTCTTTTTTGGCTTATATGTGGTCTGATATCATTATCGTAGCTGTGAGCAGTGGTTGTGGAGAATCGACCTCCACCCATTAAAGGTGCTGCTAGCAACAGCCAGAGTATTCAAACACTGGTGGCACTGGAACACTATATTTGAAGAGTTATTAGATATAGAGATGGTCAGAGAAGCGGCTTCATTTGCTATGGCATTGTCTAGCCGTGTCTATGGACAGTGCAATCACACAAATCTATTGACGCGCCCATATCATGACAGCAGTGCATATGACAACATCTAATTAGTGAGTGCCAAAGTCTGTAGGTGCAAACAATTACCACACCCACAAAAAAAGAAGTTGACATTTATCTTTGCTTTCTGTACTTGCTAATGTAAGGGTTTTTCGGTAACTGCAGGCACTTTTGGCACTATACCCCTGAAAGTCATTATAATTTTTAGTCACTTTCCCCTAATACAATTTTTCTTTGTTTTGTGATTCCGTTGGTTTGCATATTTTTTTTTTTTTTTTTGAGGCATTGGCCTTCATTACAAGTTTGACAGTCTGGAATCCGTTTTTTTCCGTGAAGGTGGTGACACTGTTTCCATGACCGCAAGTATGCGGAACTAAGGTGTGATTACAGTTTGTCCAGCGCAACAGACCATTGCGGAAACAGTGTTACCGCCCTAATGCAAACACCCACAGAGACGGATGCACCGGGCACAATGGCAGCGGTACATCTGTTTCCGCCATGGCCATGCCGGATATGGAAATAATGGTGTAGGTAAAACCATGACCGTGAAAACCGGAAAGAGAATGGCGCCCAATACTCAAAGCACAATCCACTGCAATACACAGTAACCACAAGGCCTACAGCTCCTGTGACTGCTGATTAACAACATCTGAGATGACATCAAGGGTTCCAGCCACCCGCCAGTGCAAACCCCACTTCAGCGAGGCAGAATTGACAGTGCTCATAGAGCACTTTGTGGACAATTTGGCGCTGCTGTTCAGTGCAGATCAGAGGCACAGCACACAGCAGAAGGATCTGGTCAGCGGTTGCACAGAAGTGCACATCTGTTGGTGTCACTGTACGCACAGTGAAGGACTGCCACAAGTGATTGGATGATCTGCGGCTGTGGGTCAGGAAGCTGCTGGCAGCACACGGGCAGCACTGCAATGCCACAGGAGGGGGACCACATTCCCCACTGAAAATTCAGACATGGGAGGAGAGGTGCAGCAGCATCATGGACCTTGAAGGAATTGAGGCTGTCAGAGGAGCTGAGGTGGGAGTACCCACACCCGGCGATGCGGGTAAGTACAGAGAATGCAAAGACATGAGAGTGAATGAAGGAAGACCGGCAACCCCCCCCAGCCAGGTCCACATAGACACACAACACAACCACCATTGAGCCCACCACACCCAACACACCTTCACCCCTTCCCCGCCAGCCAGGTCCTCATAGGCACACAAAACAACCACCATTGAGCCCACCACACCCAACACACCCTCACCCCCCCAGCCAGGTCCACATAGGCACACAACACAACACCATTGAGCCCACCCCCCAGCACACCCTCATCCTCCCCAGCCAGGTCCACATAAGCACAAAACACAACCAGCATTGAGCCCACCCCCCCAGCACACCCTTCCCAGCCAGGTCCACTTTGTCGAAAGAGAAAGTATATTGTGCCTCCTATTGTAATAAATATATTAATATTGGCCTACTCCAAGCTGTTCGAAAGTTGCTTGTGAAAGAAATCCATGTTGCAAGGTCCTGACCTTAAATCCATGTAAGCCGCCATTTTAGGTAAAACCGCCATTTTAGGATTCGCTTTGTAAGAAAGTGAATACTATTAGGCAATCTTTTACTGATATTATGAAAAATCGGACAGGGTTCTATAAAGAGATAGAGTCCGTTTTGCAGTTCTCAGTGTTCACCCTAGGTGACATTGATTTGTTGTTTCCTGTACTCCTGCCCGTAGATGTATGGAAACAAGTTAGAACTATTGACAACGTACCCGGGTTGGGAGATTCATGGGTGAAATATAACTAGACTCGATGGGGAAAGGCCAGCTGGTGAAAGACCGCCTCAGGTGATATTAACTTTGCCTGACAGAATCGTTGCTAAATTAAAAACCATAATTCCCGAAAAGAGAATTATTTGGGACAAGCTTACGGCCTGTGTCCAAGTAAAGTCTGATGGTGCTACCAAGTTCTTTAATCGGTTCGAACAGGTATTCTCGGATTTCAGTGGACACGACTTAGGCACAGAGTCTGGGAAAAGATTATTTGTGGACAAATTTGTACGTGGACTGCTGCCTGACATCCAGTCACAAATGATGTCTTCTGAGAGCGCTTGGCAGGCGAAATCACAATCAGAAGTACTGCACATGGCTCTGTACTATGAGAACCATGTCAATAATGAAAAAGATAGGATTGAAAAACGGAAAGGCGATTTAAAAACTAAAGTGCTAGTGCAGCAAATTGTTAGGGGCCCCAGAGGGGGTAGTTCTCAGGTTAGAGGTCAGTATGTCCCACAGGGGAATGTGCCCTTGGGTCCTGTGAACATTAACCAGTGCGCTTATTGTCACCGAGAGGGTCATTGGCGAGCACAATGCCCCATCCTTCAACAAAGGTCAAATAATGCATTTAGTAATATGGGTAGGCGATCCAGAGGTCGCCCGGGCGTCGGGGGCCCTGGTAGAGGTCAGTTTACAAAGGACCCTCAGGAACCTTTCTCGCAGGGCAATCAGGCTCCGAGTGTGGACACCAGGAACATATTTGATCATCCTTCTGCTGCATATTTATCTGAAGAGCTTCCTTTTGATGATATTCTGTTTCGTTAGGATTGCCAGAAGCAGGGTTTGGAACCTACACCTATTCCCGTCAATCAGAAAGGTCCCTACGTTGAAATGGTGGTGGGAAATAGGAAACATCAGTTTTTGATAGACACTGGAGCACAGAAGTGTTCCATTGATCACTCACGGGTTCCAAACATTCCACTGTCAGGGCAAACCAATGTTTCTGTAGGGTTTTCTGGTACACTAATTTGTTTGTCCGCTTTCTATGCCGGTACCTATTTCTTTGGGTCCCTTTACGGACCATTGTCCATTTCTGTTGACTTCGGATTGCGGAGAGAACTTGATGGGGTTGAATCTGTTAAAAGAATTAAATGCAGTGATTTATTGTCCTTCTGATGGAGCGCGCTTGACGATTTCACCACAGCAATTTTCTGCCACGCAATTCTTGACTAGACCTTTGCCTCCAGAATTCATTAATGTACCAGAGAGCTTGTGTGCTGTCGACGACAATGATGTCAGTGTTTTACAGATTGAGCCTGTCAAGATAGTTTTAAAACATGGAATTGAGCTGCCACGCATTCCTCAGTATAAGATTTCAGTTGAGGGCGAGCAAGCTTTGAAATGCATTGTTTCCGATTTTGTGCATCCTGGGGTGATTGAAGAAATTTCGGGAAGTTTGTGTAACAGTCCGATTTTACCCATGTACAAGAAAGGCGATAATGCAATTCCATTCTGTTTCATAATTGATTTATGTGCCATTAATAAAGTTGTGGCACCACAATTTCCAATTGTGCCTGATGTAACGACAATCCTAACCATGATTCCAGCTACAGCTACTTACTTTACTGTTGTGGACCTGAAGAATGCTTTCTTTAGTGTTCCAATACACAAGGATAGTAGATATTTGTTGGCGTTCACCTTAGGGGGACGCTCGTTCACATTTACTCGTGCACCTCAAGGGTACACAGAGAGTCCTGTTGCTTCTAGCTGCTGTCTCTGAGAGTGCCTGTAAGGAGGGCACTGTGTTATTACTTATCCATCTAGCTAAGCATGGTCACAAAGCTGCGCTTAAAAAATGTCAATATTGTTGTCAGGAGGTCGCCTATTTAGGCTACCTTCTGTCAAAGGAGGGAAGAAGATTGACACCTGAAAGAATAAAACACATTTCTGGCATGTCAGTCCCAAATACACAGAAGGAAGTTAGGGCCTTGATAGGCATGGCTTCTTACTGTAGGTTGTGGATCCCAAATTTTTCACTAGTGATCAAACCGATATTGGCTTTGACGAAGAAGGGCATTTTTTCGCCATTGCCATGGAATGCGGTACACCAGCAGTCATTTGACTTGCTTAAGACTGCATTATGCTCTGCACCAGTTTTGGGCACACCAAACTATGGCCCTCATTACGACCCAGGCGGTAAGTAATCGAAATTACCGCCATGGCGTAGTGAGCGTTAATGCCATGGTCCGATGGCGATAAGAGCGCCATATTACGACCCATCGCGCACGAGCATTACGCCATGGCGGTAACGTAAACTATGCCATGCCGTAAATAGCCCTTACCGGCCTCGTTAACAGCGCAGGGTGACCTACCGCCACCCATCATTGCGCCGACCGTAGTCAGCGGTCACCGTAATTAGCGGTGACCGCAATTAGGCGGAACCGGAAATAGCGTAATCGCGGCGGAACGGGAAACAGCACAGTGGCCATCTTAAAAAACACAATCCATTGCCATCCTACCCAACCACACCACAACCAACCCTCAAACCCTGTCATTCCCATAACCCACCCATTTCCTCACCCAACCATGCCGAAAGTTGTGAAGAAGGCATGTGACAGGCAGCGGCAGGAGCGCTTCAGTCGTGAGGAACTGCAAATGCTTGCAGACACGCTCCAGGAGAAGGCCGATGTTGTCTTCTCCACTGAGATGACCCGGCCAGCCATAGGCCGCAAAAAGGAGGTGTGGGAACTTGTGGCACAACGTGTCAGTGCTGTTGGAACCACCCCACGCACCTCCAAACAGTGCCGCAAGAGGTGGGACGACCTGCGGATCAGGGTCCGGGGCATTATGTCTGCCAACCGTAACCTGGCCCTGGGAACTGGCGGGGGAGCAGACTCCCCACTGAAGATGCAGCCATGGGAGGAGACATGTGCCTCTCTGATTGGCATTGAGTGCATCGAAGGTGTCGGCGAGATGGAGAGAGGGGCCCCGACATCTGGAGACACAGGTAGGTGCCTCATATCCAGCCTTGCAAGACACCCTGATACACTTGCACGTGACAATCACAATGTGGCAGACGCAACACATCAGCAGATGAGCCACACCCTGCGCACATGCAGCATGTACACTGTACAGTAGGCAGACACACACCTGCATGCAAAACCGAACCTAAAGGGAGGCAACCTGTATGTCACGGGCTACTAACTCCACCATCTATCCATTACACTCTTCACAATGCCTGCTCAATGTCCGCTGAACCATCAATAACAGTCACCCTCCTCTGCTCCACCACAGGTTCGCAATCGGACACTGGCAGGGACGACAGCACCAGCACCCCAGCCAAGAAGGCCAGGAAAGTGGGAGAAGGGAACCATGCATCCACCTCTGCTTGACCCAGGCCGAAACCACGCCAGGCTGAAGAGGCCAGGGCAGCAAAGTCCTCTGAGGAAGGGGTCGTGACAGCGCCTGCAGCCCAACAACACCCACTGTTGCCCACTGAGGGCAATGTGTCAGCAGGGAGCAGTACTGTTGGGGAGACTGCAGCCATCGCTGCCTGCTCCGATAGTGATGTGGAGGATGACACTGGACTTGACCACAACACGCAACTTCACTCACCACTCCTATCCCCAATCAGCCATCATGGAGATGACACCCAGGGCCAATCGCCTGCTAATTCATGGCCAGCAACTCCAAGCCCAGTGGGAGTTGGGGAAGATGGGAGTAGTCCCATTGGTCCCCCATTGGCACCCTCCATTGGGCCAGATTTCCAGCTGTCGCTGGAGCAGATTGCCAACAGGCAGGAAGTACTGGGCACACTCCTCACGCAGCATGTTGCAGAATGTGGAAGTGCCAGTGCAGCCATGGAGAGGAGTGCTGATGGCATCAGGTCTGCCATCCAAACTGCCAGCAGGGACATATGCACCGAACTTGCTGCAGTGCGGCAGATGATGAGCCAGCTCATCCAGACAATTGTGGACACATGCCGTACTGAGCAGCCCAGTACATCCTCAGCTGCAAGTTCAGCACAAGCCACTCCCGTCCGCAGGTCATCCAGGACCCTGAGGAGCACAGGCAGGGGGGCCCCAGGTTCCGGGAGAGGGGGCAGTCAATAGTGTGCAAAACTATACACACTTCACCACGGGCACGGTCACATGTTTGCAGGGTGTTCAGGGGGGAGGGGGAGGGGGGAATTGGGTGTTTTTGAGTGTTCAGGATGGAGGGGGAAGTGGGAATTGGGTGTGTTGGAGTGTTCAGGGGGGAAGGGGAGGGGGAATTGGGTGTGTTGGAGTGTTCAGGGGGAGGGGGAGGGGGGAATTGGGTGTGTTGGAGTGTTCAGGGGGGAGGGGGAGGGGGGAATTGGGTGTGTTGGAGTGTTCAGGGGGGAGGGGGAGGGGTTCTGTTATACCTATTCAGAAGAACAATACACTTTTTCATTTCTCACAAACGAAATGTGTGGACATTGCTCATTGCGTATGTGTGCTTTATTGTTTTACAGTCCACAGTGTTGACATACCAGACACACACAGTGCCCCAAGTGCCATCCATATGTTACACACACAGAAGTATCGGTCAATGACATTCTGACGCATTATATGCCCCTCCTGTGCATCGCTGCCTCCCTGAGGTGCTGCCCCATCCCCATCATCATCATCCCCATCATCAGGTGGTTGTGGTTCTGCGTCAGGGGGTAGAGGCACGTTTCGTCTGATGCACATATTGTGTAGCATGACACATGCCATGACGATCTTTGCAACCTTCTCATGGCGGTACAGGAGTGCCCCGCCAGACCTGCTGAGGCAGCGGAAACGTGCCTTCAGTAGGCCAAAAGCCTGCTCTATTACCACACGGGTACGTGCATGGGCACGGTTGTAGTCCTCCTCATGCTGGTTCGATGGGTTCCGCACTGGTGTGAGGAGCCACCTCTTCAGGGGATAGCCCGCATCACCTGTAAAATGTGAGAAATGAATGTGTCAGGAACGAGATTGATTTGTGAACATGACGCACAACCATGCCTTGATTCCGACTGTTACTGTGCACCAATTAGAGTTGTGCTAATGGATTTACACTGTGCAACCAGTATGTGTTCATGGCTCTCATGTACTGTTTTGCATGCAAAAACACAATGCAGGGGGGACGATTGCCTTGTGAATGGCCATCCACTGTGTCTGTTCAGGCCGTCATTCATGTGACCTTGCACGTGTCCTGTGAGCTTGAAGCTCACATGATAGCAACATTGATGTCTGGCTCATTATGACCCCAGTGAGCATTACTGGTGTCAATGGGGACAGTTTGTGGGTCTTGTAGTGGTGCATTGATGTTCCTGTCTGTCATGTGCCTCCTTTGTGCGCAGTTGTGGGGGACAGGCCTTTCAGTAGTTGGTGCATGGTGACATGCATGTTGGTGGTTTTCTTTAGGGTCAATGCGGTCACAATTTGCACAATGCACTTGCAGATGGTTGTGTCGTTTTTGGGATACACTTTCATTCACATGTTGGGATGATTAGGTCAGGCATAATGTGTACACTACTCTGTTGACGTCAGTGCTGCCACAGGGAATGATCTGGCTACTGCTAGTTGCACCCATGTGACGTATGCATCACCCCCCTGTATCTGCCAGATGAAATATGCATTGGTACGTCATTCAACACCCACTTTGCATTTCCATGCTCATGACATTAGACTCACCGAGTAGGTAGGATCTTGGGCCTGCATGTCGCTCCATGTAGCGTGGTATTGTGGAGTTCCGAAGGACCATTGAATCATGGGTTGATCCGGGGACTCTGGCAGAACAATGTGTGATGATCCTGTTGGAGTCACAGACCATTTGCACCTTGATTGAGTGGAAATGTTTACGGTTGCGGTACGGTACCTCCATGGCATGTGGGACCACCAATTCAACATGGGTGCAGTCAATGGCACCAATGCAACCAGTTATGCCGGCCAGTGCATGGAAACCCACTTTGGTGTTGGCAATCTCCTGGGCAGACCGTGGTAATGAGATGTGGTCATCTGTGTGCTTGAGGAGGGCATCGAGCACTTGCATCAGTGTACGCGAGAATAATGGTTGTGATATGCCATGCAAGTGCCCCAGTGTGTGCTGGTAGGTGCCTGTGGCCAGGAAGTGGAGCACGGACACTACCTTCAGTAGGGGGGGGTGGCAGTGGGTGTTTCAATCATGCTGACGATGTCGTTGTGTATCATGTCCACAATGGTGGTGATGGTGTCCCGGTCCAGTCGGTACAGGGTGTGGATCTGCTCAGCGGTGAGGTTGAATGGGCTGGCTCTGATGCGTGGGATTGGGGGCTGCCTGCGTGGTGGCACTGGCTGTGCTGGTGGGGCTTGCTGGGCCTGCCTTGTCCTCCTTCTCCTCCTGCGTCTCCTCTGTGCAGCCTGTTGTTGTTGTTGTTGTTGTTGTTGTTGTTGTAGTTGCTGTTGTAGCACTCGCATTGCTCGAGTGTGACTGGGTGTGGGAAGGGGTGGGGTGTGCTCTTTTTGTACTTCCTGAGTCTGTATTGCCTTCACCTGTGCTGTTTCTGTGCACCTGTGGCAGCTGCATTCACTTTACATGGCCCTTTACGGTTGGTTCGCGATGGCGTAATTAGCACCATGGCGGTAAGGTACTTAACGGGCTGGGTGATGGCGTTAGGGGCATGTCCGCTTGGGTCGGCATTCGCATACCTTTCCGCCATGGCGCTAAGTACGGTGTGGATGTTCGCGTGCGGGCGCCCTTGGCGCAGTCAGCGGCAGCGTTAGCTACGATGCCGCTAATGACATCGTAGTTTACGGTCACGGGTCGTAATCGGCCCTAGCGGAAGACGATGGCGGTAATCGTTTACCGCCATCATTTTTCGCTTTGCGCCAGGGTCGTAATGAGGGCCTATGTGTTGTTTGTGCATGAATATGATGGATGTGCTTTGGCTGTATTAACGCAGGAACATGGAGGGAAGGCCGTGCGGTTACTTTTCTTCTGCCCTTGATCCTGTAGCATGCGCTTTGCCAAGATGTTTGCGAGCTGTCGCTGCTGCTGCCGCGTCTGTAAAACAGAGTGAGGGAATGGTCCTAGGCCATGATCTAACCCTGATGGTGCCTCACTCTGTAGATGTTCTAATGAACCGAACTCGAACGCAACACCTCACTTCTGCATGGTTTACAAGATATGAATTGATCTTGTTTGCTCCTCACATTCAATTAATCCGGCTGAACTCCTACCTTTCCTGCAAGATACTACTTGCGGTGATGAAGTGCCACATGATTGTTTGTATATGACCGAACAAGAGACAAAGGGTAGAATTGATTTGAAAGATACTCCCTTGGATAATCCGCAAGGAGAGCTGTTTTGTGACGGCTCCTGCTTCAAACTTCCGGATGGTACATCCATAGCTGCTTATGCAATAACTACATTGAGCACGGTTGTGGAAACTAAGAGAATCATGCATAATTCTGCGCAGGCCGCAGAGATTATAGCATTGACCCGAGCTTGTGAACTTTCCGATGGGCTTGCAGTAAATATATATACTGATAGTCAGTATGCCTTTGGGGTGGTCCACAACTTTGGGAGACTTTGGTCAGAGAGAGGGTTCCTAACTTCGCATGGCACCAAAATTTAACATGGCTCCCAAATAGTACAACTACTCTGAGCGCTTGCGCTCCTACTCAGTTAGCAGTTATGAAATGTGCAGCACATCGAAAAATTACAGATGATATAGGGAAAGGGAATGCTTTCGCTGATCAGATAGCTCGGCAAACTGCTACCAAACACCTTACGGAGATGTATGTTTCAAGGGAATCTGTAGATGCTTATGCAATAGATGAGGGTGTTGGGTCTGTATGGGACATCCAAGCTGATGCCACGTTAGAAGAATCCAAAAGGTGGGCTGAAGGCTTGGGGAAACTTGATGATGACAGGTGTTGGGTAGAAATAGTAGAAGGGAAATGGCTACTCCCTGATGCGTATGTCATGATGATGGTCATCATGGCCCATGGTCCTACGCATGTATGTGCCCAGAAAATGACAAAAATGTTAGAGAAAGTTTGGGTGAATGACAACATTTCAAAGATTTCCCAGCGCTACGTCCGGGAGTGCATGTTTTGCCTGCAACACAACGTGGGAAAGGGGACAGTAACTCCAAGGGGTAGTTTTGGGCCACCCTCTGTCCCCTTTGAAGTGATCCACTTTGATTTCATTGAAATGGAACGATGCGATAATAAAAAATATGTACTGGTGGTTATCTGTGCTTGTAGTAAATGGGTTGAGGCTTTCCCTGTTAAAGATGCTACAGCTATGACTACTGCAAAAATCATGTTAAAAAAATACTTCCCGCGTTTCGGTTTGCCAAGAGTTATCTGGTCGGACAATGCTCCACATTTTGTCGCCGCTGTAATTCTACAGATATGTACAGCATTACGAATTTACAAATGGTTCCATTCGGCCAGACATGCTCAGAGCGCCAGACTAGTAGAAAGACACAACGGTATCATCAAGAACAAGCTCGCTAAGACGTGTGCCGGCACCAAACTAAAGTGGCCGGACGCCTTACCGATCATTTTGTTATCCATGCCCACAACCCCTCAAACTAAGACTGGGCTCTCTCCAGTTGAGGTGGTAATGGGGAGACCTGCCAATATTTGGAACCTTCCTAAATGTAAGTCGTTAAGAAATGTTGAAAATGTACTACTTTCAGATTATTGTAGCCAATTGACTAAAAATCTGTATTTTATCACCAGGTACGAGAAGCTTTACCTGTGTGATACGAGGGCCCGGGCCACAGTTTACGGCCTGGAAGTTGGGTGCTCGTTAAATCTTTTGAGCGCACCTCTTGCCTCGCGCCTCGCTGGCGTGGCTCATACCAAGTCCTGTTGGTCACCCAGACAGCGGTGGAGGTCGCTGGGAGAAAGAACTGGATCCACGAGTCCCAAATCAAGAAACTTCCTCACCCTGTGCCACACGTTACAGAAGAAACAGAACCCCTCGCTGACACTGCAACCAATGATCCAAAGCAGTAAGTGTCACTGAGAGTGTGTCGGAGAATCTCTCTGAGCCCGTGAGGCTTGGGGAAGCTGCCATTTTGTCTCTGCACTCTCCACAAATTTTGCATCTGGAAACTGCTATTTCGAATTAGGCACCTTCACTTGCTTCTGACACGTTGCTTCCAGCAGGAAGTGACGACATCTTGTCTCCGGATCAATCAGTACCGGGAAAAGTAAAATATAATCTACGACCACGAAGATATACTTACGGCACGGTTTTGCTGTGCATTTGATAGACTTACGGCACGGTTTTGCTTTGCATTTGATAGACTTACGGCACGATTCGGCTGTGCATTCGGAGATGGAAAAGAGTCATCGAGGGCTTGCTTTTTGCCCACATTTGAGAAAGGGGTTTCTGTTGCCTAGGGTTGTGGAAGGACTAAGAAGTCGCTCGACCGGGAGGTCACCAGCAACAAACTTCTGAGTATCCGTTTGAAGACTATGATGCCCGCCACCGCTACTGCTCGTATGGGACTTGTAAATAAGGGGGTGACCAACCGGAACAATGGACAAAATGCCTGGGCCCCGAAAATGTATTGCTATATTTTTATAATGATATTTGGTTTTTTAATAGTCGCTACCTTAGGATTTTTGTACCTCGAGGAAACTCACTCTTTAGAACTTGTGTTGCCTACTGAAAGTGCACCCATTGTTCCTAGTCCCTTCGTACATTTGCATACTCTATCCCCTAGGGATTCTCTGCACAGACAAAGGTACCACAATAACACTTTACTGCTTATCATGAATGCTACACATGCCATTTTTAATAAATCTAAATGTTGGGTCTGCTCCCATTTACCGCAACACAGGGATAAAGGGCTACGTTGGTATATTCATCCTTTACCATTGACAACTGCTTGCTATGCTTCTATTAGAGCACTGTTCTTTGGCCGATGGAAAGATAGCATCTCAGGGAACTTTGATGGCACCAATTTCAATAGTTTTGAGAAACGTGTTTTGACTCCCTTGGGATGCTTGCTTTTTGCAAATAGGAGTAAACCGAATGTTGCTTCTATTAGGCCTTCTGATAAACTGTATCGTCCTTTCCAATCTTTGATTTCCTTTAAAATGGCTCCAATAGGCAATAAGGATGCCATGCCTCCTTCTTACACTGTTAACCATAGCCCCGATTCAGTTTCTTTTTGCATACAGAGGAATGGAACTCAGTCAATGGGAAATGTTCTAGGTTGTGCCAACGTTGCAAATTTGACTGGGGAAAACAGACCTTTGTATGTAGACGAACCTGTTTACTTTGTCTGTGGTAATGTAGCATTCCCATGGTTGCCCAGGGATTGGCAGGGAACCTGTTATTTAGGGATCCTGTTACCTGGGGTGTTTATAGCTAGTACAAAAGAAGTTTCGAAGGCTCGTCTGCGGTGGGACGAGAATGGTGACACCTCAGCACAAATCTTGGGAGATATAGCTAAATCAGTTGTGCCATTTTGGGGGCAGATAGCGAATTCAGAAGATATCAGAAAACTAGCGAGAGTACTGGAGAGAACCATTAACCGGACCACAGACATACTCTATAATATGACGTTAGAACAAAAGGCGATAAGATTAGTAGCACTTCAAAACCGAATGGCATTAGACGTCATTCTAGCTGAGCGTGGTTAAGTGTGGAAATTAGTGGGGTCCGCTTGCTGTGTTTTCGTACCAGATTCCTCCCCAACTATCTTCAAGGCAATACAGAATCCGCACGTCCTTAGTTCCGAAGTGCATGTTCCCGTTGGAAACTGGGATTGAAGTGCTTGGTTCTGGGACTTCTTGCGATCTTGGGGTTGGAAGGTACTTTCAGTCTTACTAATTATTTTGGGAATCCTGTTGTTTCTTTGTTGCTGTATTCAGTGTCTGCCTGGTATGTGTTCGATGCTAGGGGGATGTTGCGCACAAGCGATAGGTTCGATAGGACATCAAGTGTATGCCCCGGATAAAACTTCCAAACAATATGTGTTGAAAGATATTTTAGCAAATGACCTAATGGCAATAGATATTTCAGATAGTGATTCAGGGTGCATGGACGATGATGCATGGAGTTATTTGCAAGGAGATCCAAAGTAGTTTTTAGCACTTGGTATAGGCCAAAAGGAGGGTTTATCGAAACAGAAAGTACATTGTGCCTCCTATTGTAATGAATATATTAATATTGGCCTACGCCAAGCTGCTCGAAAGTTGCTTGCGAAAGAAATCCGTGTTGCAAGGTCCTGACCTTAAATCCATGTAAGCTGCCATTTTAGGTCAAACCGCCATTTTAGGATTTGCTTTGTAAAAGTCACTCTGTGAGTTAAAATGGTGGACGATGTAATTCCAGAATACAACATGGCCGTCTTGACCTATGTACATAGCTAATATGTAACTTGCCTGCAGGCCACTTGTTGAGGTCGTGAACTGAGACCTTGTCCTTCGTTGACCTGTGTGTAAAAGGATTACTCGTGCAATGAAACTAATACACAAGCATATGTTGAAACAATGTATTCAAATATTGAACGTAGAACATCTGTTTAACTACATTGTATTAATGTTTGAGAAGCCCTGCATGGAAAATCTTAGAATACACAGTTATTGCATAGGCTTGTTGATACATGTATTAAAGTCAAAACCAGTTATATGCGGTTGTCCGAGACCTGGGACGAACCCTAGATCGGTGATGTATTAAAAGGAATATTAACCCGAAGTGGGGCTGGACAATGTGCCCACCGAATGTATAAAAAGCGAATGCATTCTAATGTACAACGTCTCACACTGAACACACTGAACCACGCTGTTGTTCGTTGTGTTGTACTGAGGGCCGATAGCTATCTGATTTTGCTCTGTTTTTGTGACTGGATTCAGTATTAAATAAAGTACTTTGTATGTTCCTTTGTAACCCGTGTTCGGTGTATTTCCTTTTGGAGTACTCAGCCTCGATATTTTGATTTTGTTTTCACAACATAGTCACAAAACACAACCACCATTGAGCGCAGCACACCCAGCACAGCAAGCACCCCCATGTGACAACACCACCTGGAGTTCCAGATGGCGTGCAACCCCTGAGTGCACGCCTTGATCCACATGCCTCAGAGCAGCCCCCATCAATGAGTGTACTTGCAAGTAGATGAAGCATGAGGAGTGTGATGCGTGTGAATGGCCGATACACATCTTGTCACACCACTAACAGCATGCCCTACAATCCACCACAGGTACATGGGTGACAGTAACAGGGAAAACAGCCGGTGTCAAGGGGGACAGCATGATGCCATCGCATGATGCAACCCCAGCTAGCCACAGTCAGCACCTGTGTCAGCCATGCTTCCGCCACGGTGCAGGTGCACAATACCACGGACACCACCATCCCTGCTGTGCCTGCAGGACACCATGCAGAACCATCCAGTCCCCCACCAGCCACTTCCAGTGCAGCCACAATCACCTGTGCCCCAAAAAGCGACAATGAGAAAGGCAGCCTACAAAGTGCGTACGTACAGCATGGCGTCGATGAGACCACAAATGGCAATGAGGGGGGCAACACCATGCCCGATCAGCATGGCGCTGATGAGCCCATAAATGGTAATGAGGGGGGCCACACCATGCGCATTCAGCTGGGTGCATTTAGCCCCATTGTACTTCACAGTCTGATGCGCTTCCCCCCACCTTCCCATCAAGAACTCACCACGCATCTAGAGCACATTGAACACCACCAGGATAGCCTCACACAACTTGTGGACCAACAGCTGCAGGAGGCAGGGCTCCAACGGGAGGAAACACGACTGCAGTGAGAGAGCACGGCCACCTCTGTGCGTCGCCTCTCATGTGCTATTGGGCGATTTGCAACAACTAACATGGTGTTGTCACGGAGGGTCTAGGAGGGGAACAATATCATGTCGAACATTGCCAAGGCAATGTTGGTTGTCCAGAAGGCCTACCTGGCCCTGTGTCACCACCAAACCCCACTGTGCCCTCCACCAGCAGCACTCCCACAAGCTCTGTGGCCAGCAGCACCCAGAGGCGGTCCACACGGCTGGCAGGATCAACAGGGAAGGACGACCATGGGCCCAAACGTGATAGGAAATAGGCCGCACATTGTGGGACTTGAACTTACACAAGTCGTGATGGTGTTCGGGTTATCGGGTGGGTACGCTGGGGATTTGGGCGTGGGCCTTGTAGGGGGTAGCTAGTTGGGGCCTGGTCAGGGGTGGGTACGTCGGGGAGGTGGGGGTGGCTTTGAAGGGGTTAGCTAGTTGGGGCCTGGTTGGGGGTGGGTACATTGGGAATTGGGAGTGGGCACGTGTGGACTTCATTTGTATAATCAACATTTCTGACCTGTAAATTAGAAAATACACTGGTGTGCAAATGGGAAAGATGAGTGGACAATCTTATTTCGTGTCTGAAGGATTAATTTACTGTAGTGCTATGACGTGAAGTACTGAATGTGTGCATTTAGTATTTCAGAAAATATTGTGTCTGAGTGCTTCATGTGCATGTTGTCCATCTATGGCACCCCGGTCTGGTAGTGCTCCCATCCCATCATCATCGTCATCATCATCTTCATCTGCTGGCTCGATGTCCGGGGTCAGTGCAATGTTCATATGTATGCACAGATTGTGCAGCATCGCACAAGTAATAACTATTTTTCCGGCCTTCACCGGGCTGTACTGCAATGTGCCACCTGATCCGCTCAAGCAGTGGAACCTGGCCTTTAGCAGGCCAAAGGTCTGCTCTATCACGCCACTACGCCGCCTCCTCCACTGCCAAAGTGTTGCTTCATCTCCACTGCTGCTTGCAGGTTCCCTAGGCCAACTGCTGCTAGGGCGGCTGACAGCATGGTTGTGTTTGAAGTTGGCTTGGGTGTGTGCCTTTTGAATGCTCCCAGAGGCCTATGATGTGGAGCTGGCCTGAGTGTGCACACCTGAGGCTTGTTGCAGCTTACCTGCCACTTTTTAATGCTATAAACGTGGTGCCGGCGGTACCGGCACTGTGTTCACGAGGTTACCGACATGATCAAGTCGTTGTTTCCATGTCCGTGCTACTCAGAATGTGCCCGTTATTGCACGTTGCCGGTGACTGGGGGTATGACACTGACCAGTCCTGCTGGTCTGTGCATGCTGATACCGGGTGGGTTGCGGCTGTGGGATCGGTTTTGCAGTGATGGTGTTTCCACCATCGCGGGTCTTCATGAGTCGATCTGGTAAAATGTGCCGGTACGGTTTTACCTGCAAACGTTCAATCCGGACTGGCTAACTTGTAATGAGGACCATTGTCTTTTTTGTGTTGCTATTTTTATTGTTTTATATATTCCGTCCCAGTTCGACATTTCAAAAGTCCGACCACGAGAGTACTTGCAGTGATGATGTTATCATTTGGGTTCCCAATCTATCGCCACCGAGGAAGAAGGAAACTGGAATGGAAACCACTGTTGACAGTTGGTGCTTCTTTAAAGTTAAAGAACACTGTTCTAGAAAATAGGCAGAGGAAGTACTATGCACATTCTGCAACAGAGCTCTATGCTTTGGACCATCCAATGTTCCATCTCAAAGCCTGGGATATCTATTATGATTAATCATGTAGTGTGAGTACACTGGGATAACGTTGATAATGACTATCGGAAAGCACACAAACATTATAAAAGAAAAATGCACAGTTTCCATTCTTTGCGTAGATGGACAAAAGCAGCACTTGCAGCACTTCCATTCACCAGTGTAACAATATTACAAACTGCAAATGAAGCCTCAACTTCAGCAGTGTTGTCAACTGCACATACTCCGGTTTTTCCATGATACAAGTCATCTGCAAATGATGTCTTGAATGGGAAGTATAGGAACATGCTACAATTGAGGAATGGCAGAAGTTAATCGCTGAATACCTGATTACCTGTAATTCTTATTTCTTGTTTTAAGTGCCCGTTTCCCCCATTTTTTCTAAAAAATAAAACAGAACATATATATATATGTTGCTTTTGTTAGATAATTCATTCTTATGTGTTCTCCTTCCCTCTTCCATCACCCTTTTTCCGTCCGGTCGCCTTTTACGTTACAAAAATAGATAAAATTGAACACAGACTGCAAAAATATATTACAGTATGTATTGTAATTTATTTTATGCAGTTTCAGTAATTGAACTCTCCCAATTGTTTGTTTGTTTCCGCAGTTACACTGTTATCAGGGGCAGTAAGTTAGCAGCGAATAAAAACACTCCAGGCGTTGCTCATTTTAGCTTTGCACATAAAATCCTGCAATTTATTGGATGATGCTGTAGCTGCGGCTAGATATTATAATATTTAAAAAAAATGAACTTTGTATATGGAATAACAAAACCCTTGAAATTCAAGGAAAACAACTTTAGTTGCAGGGACGTTAAGGTGAGCAGTACATTGTAAAAAAAATTGAAATTCAAGGAACAACTTTAAGTTGGAGGGAAGTTAAGGTGAGAACTTAAGGCAACAAAAAGCAGAAAATTCAGGTATAGCCACTTTAACTTTGCATCCTCTGTTGTGCAAACTATGATCACAATTATGCCATCACAGATCACATCACTGATGATATCACTAATTACATTACAACAGTAACTGTCATTAAGCATGGCCTTTAGCCATGGTCAGTGTGCATGTTCAACTATATTTTAACTCATGAATGGGTACTAGTCATGGCCTTCAGTTATGGACAGTGGTCACAACTTTCACCCATGAGCACTGAATATTTTAAAACACTAACAAGCTACGGACAATAGATTTTAGTGTTTAAGTGGATGCAGCTTTCCATAGTGCCCACTGTATATTACATACACTAAACAGGTACTGGTCATGGACTTTAGCACAATATTCGCCAGTGACCACAATCTTTGACTGTGCCCACTATATATTCTAACATATAAATGGGCCACTAGCCATGCCCTTTGACCTTGATCGGTTTGTACATATTTTGGCCAAGCCCACTGTAAATTTTAAAATAATAAAATGCAATAAGCGATGACCTTTGACCGTGCCCTCTGTGTATTACACAACACTAACTAATCCGCTACCAGCTATGGCTTTCGACTGCGCCTACTGTACATTATATACACTAACCAGCCACTATCCCTAGTCTTCAACACAATACTAGCCAGTGGCCATGGCCTTTGGCTGTGCCGACTGTATATTGTGACATATCAATGGGGCCTAGCTATGGCCTTTTGCCATGACCACTGACTACAGCTTTCAATGTTGCCCACTGTATATTTTAAAACATTGTCGGGCTAATAGGCATGGCTTTTAACCATGCATATTGGTATTTTTTAACTCTAACTGGCCTTGGTGCTGGCCAGTGACCCCAGCCTTTGGCATGGCCAAGTCCATGGCCTAAATGGTTATTAAGGTAATTAAATGTTTCATGAGTTAACTTATAAATGATGTTATGCCTAATTCCATTATTGATGTAATCAGTTATATACAATGCAATTACTGTTGTCACCAGTGATGGCATCAGTGTTGTGATTTGTAATGTCATCATTGTTCTCATACAACATGCAATTAGTGATGTCATCAGTGATGAGATCTGTGATGTCATCATTGTGGTCATAGTCTACGCACCAGGGGGTACAAAGTTAAGGTGGCTTTAGCTGAATTTCGAAGCTTTATTTGCATTAAGTTCTCACCTTAACGTCCCTGCAACACAAGATTTTTCCTTGAATGTGTGAACAAGTGCCTGTTTGCGCATGAAATGCGTTGCTGGATGCCTCCTAACCTGAAAACCCCTTTTTTAATTCCAATAAAATAAAAATACGAAAGATTTGTATTGTCCCCACATCCACTGAATTTCAAGGGTTTTGTTGCATTAAATCAGATCACCTTAACTGTTCCTTAACTAAAGTGATTTAAATTAATTTCAAGGGTTTTGGTATACCAATAGATTTCTTTAGGGCCCACTGGCCATGGCCTTCGTCCATGGCCTTTGGCCACAGCCTTAGTCTGTAGCCACTGTACATGTTCCACCTATAGGTTTCCTTGTCCTTGTGGCCCACTATCCATGGCCTTCGGCCGTGGCCAGTGAGCATGGGCTTTGGCCGTGCCCACTGTATATTTTGATACCCTAGGTTTCTTTGAAGCCCACTTGTCATGGCCTCCGTCCGTGGCCTCTCCACATGTAGCAACAATAGGTTTCTTTGTGGGCCACTGTCAACAGCACCAATTTTCTCACTTTGGTGGTGAAAGATTCTTCCCAACTGAGCAGCAGACCATAATGTAGGAACTTCAGTACTTAAGGAGGCCACCTCGTGCATCGCGCGCACATAAAGCAAGTGCCTTGTCAAGTGCAGGTGGGCAGAATGGCTGATTGTGTATTCTTCATCATGGATGACTGAGAAAAAAAGGTTATGTGCTTAGAAGTAAAGGGGGCTCGAATCCCAATTCAATGGCTAAAATGCCCCAGAAGAAAGGAGGAAACAACAAGAAATCAAGCACACCAGCCGAGCAATTTGTCTTTATCCATGCCTGATTTGGGTGTCGGTCAAACGTTTGAAAATCAAAATCCCAGTGATAGACCTGGCAGGGATGTTTGTCAAGTCGCTGATGACTTTATTTCTCTATCACTAACTGAGGTCGACTTGGGTGACTATCAATTGGTGGAAAATTAAAATCTCTGGTGATAATTCTGAAAAAGGCATTTGTCATGTGGTTCATGATTTTATATCTCCATCAGTACAAGAGCCAAATGATGCATCGATAGAACCGCAAGCCAGTGTTTTTGTACCCAAAATAGTAGATAACAACTCGTTATTAGAACTTTCTTCTAACTTGTGAAGAAATTCAGTTGGGCATTGTAAGTCTAATCATATGGCTGACTCACCAGAGATGGATAATAACTTGATTGGAACTCATTTATTAAAGTCACCTGATTTAGAAAAGATTGCAGATGAGTTGGATGATGAGAATGAGGAGGTTGATGTATTTGGGCAGTCCAACTCAGCAGCTATTAGTGGGGACATTAAGGAGAAACTTCTGATTGTGAAAGCATTGTTTACGCTATGCATTACGATGTCCCAGAAACAATGACTTAAGTAATACAGTGGCAAAAAGTGTTGACATCATTTTGGTGAATAGCACTCCTGTAGATGTATCTATTATGGACTTTAATCAAAATTTAGCAGATGATATGAATGGAAGTTACATGTCTATTTCTTGCAATTGTGCTCTAACAGCTGCTCCATTGAGGTTGCGTTAGATGTTACAGTTTCACCAGTCTCTGAATCCATTCATATACTTGATCCTATAATGGTGAGTGCAAATATGAGTTCTAGTCCAGTAAGCAGAAGAAATCATAAAGAGAATACAAGAAAAAAGAGATGTCAACGTGGACAAAAACCTGTGGCAAAAGGAGTGGAAAGTCCAATAGGCCATTGCTAATTCTTCTGGGCTGGCTAATATTGATGCAATGGATATTGATTGTGTGTCATCATCTATTTGTTACAACCTGATTAAGCTTATCAGGGCTGATAGTAAAGGATTGGCTATTAAGCCACATTTTAACAGTCCTCAAGATAAATGGATAAGGAATTCTGCAACAAGCTAAGGAGGCTCTGATAAATGATATTAGCTCCTCATCAGATTCAGATGTACACTTTATGCAAGAGACTGCGCAGATAGGTGGAGAGATGACTACAGATACATCAGTGAAAACTAACCATGTCTCATCTGTAGATATAGATTCTAATAAGGATCATGTTCATCCTTTGTTGGGGGAAAGAAAGTTGATTTAGAGGAAGAAACCATAGGAAATGTTAATCTTAGGGTCTCTCATCCTAATAATGATTTTAATGTTTATGAGGCTGGAAGATATTGTAGTAACCCAAACATGCTTGGTAAAAACTATTGTTCATTGAATTATTTGCCTCTGACCATTGTCCATTTCTGAATAGGTAAAATATTTTGAAATTAATACACTGTATTTCCTAATTTACCTCCGTACGCTCAAAGGACATTGAGCTAGTTGAAATACCTGATGCGATGGATTCATATGCTGGTCATTGGTTTTCTTATATCCTCGGTCAAAGGGGAGGTTGTCCATAACCATGTGCACGATTTCCTGAAGATGGGATTTGAGTGTGAATATATTGATGACCGGGTTTCTTTTGATACTGGTGAGGTGGAAGTGAAGAATTTGAATGTTGGATCTGAACAGAAGGTTTTTGAAGACAGATTATATCAGATGATGAAGACACTTATTGAACAAACCAAAACTCAGAGAACTAGAAATTGAAGCATTACCTTGGTCAGTCTGCCTCAACTTTCTAGTTGCTCTGGCTTTGTTATTTCTTCTTGTAATACATGAGGGTACCATTTCTTTCATAATAATGCACATGGTCAAACATTATTTGAAGAATCCGTTTTTCAGGTAACTTGGTTCAGTGATCCTATCAGTATTCAAGGTTATTCTGTTATTCATAGATATGTGAGCAAGGGAGCTATGGGAAAACTTTCTGCAGATTAATAGTTGGAGTTAAATGAAAATATTCCATATCTGAGTTTTCTGGGTATTGTCATTCCTCGGTTTTGTCAGTCATTGTAGATCTAAGTATGGAAGCAAATTCTGCTATATATCTTATTATCAATGTTCATGCCCCTTCTGATGTAAAATCTTTATATGACTTGAGGAGCTTTGTTGATAATATCCTTGCAGACCCAAGTTTATGCTAGCCAGATAGATATTTTATGGTGATTGGGGATTTTAATGCTATATGTGCTAATAATTATTAAACAAAAGAGAATTCTGACAAATTGAGGGCTGAGGTTGTTTCACAGTGGAAGTTACTGCTTGAAAGCTAACGGATGGTGTATTTAGATAATATCAATGAAACAGAAGGTGATGTAGGTTATTCTTGGTTTATTGGAAATGTAATTTCTCAAATTGATTATAGTTATGTTTGCAAACAACTGTCTTTTGTCATGGGTGATCTCACATTAATAATTCTGTCAGTGACCATGTTGTCTTAAGTTGTGATATATACATTGATGTTATTAATCAATAGTTTCCGCAGGTAAAGCTACGGGGGCAGCCCACAAAAAGACCATGGGCAATTTACTCTTGCAAATACGGTCTGAATATGGGAGAAGTACACTTCCTGTGATAGCCCTTATATCAATAGCTCACAGCTCCTGCAGTTATTGCACCTGGTACCGGACCTGGGAATAATTTCTATATGAGATCTGCTCAAGATAGAATTACCAGAGCTGGGCAGCAGAAGTAATTGGGGGATGCAACATGGGATGTCCCCTGTTGCTTTGGATTAAATTTGCATTCAGCAAATCAACAACAAAAAACTTGGATTTGGAATACAAGATGGACCAAAAACAAATGCTGCACAAATGGCATCCCCACAATAATACCATCAGAGAGGAACTGATCAGCAACCACAAGGTTATGCCCAACAGTACACTCAAATCAGGGGTGGCAAAATGTAACAATCCAGAAGGAGCATTCCAAAATATACTGTCATGGAATACAAGGAGGTACCACTCCTTCTTTCTAGAAAAGAAGGAAAGATGTTACTGAACTCCTCAGTTTTGTTTCTGTTGCAAGAAACTTAGATAAAAAGAAAAATGGCTATTGATGGTTATACCATATTAACACGAGAGGCAAGCAAAGGCAAGGAGGGGCACCACAGTGGAGGCCAAAGCAATTTGAACATAATTAATTACCCCCCAGATAAGTCAAAGAAGAATCTACTATGTGTTGTAATTTTGTATTTTTCCAAACTGAAGCACAGGATCTTGGAAATCTCAATGTACGGTGCCATGCAGTGCATCTTTGAAAGCTAGTCTTGGAGAAATATTAAAAGCATGGCAGGATGAAATCCCTGGAGGTGCAATTATATTAGAGACTTCAATGCCCATTGTGTTCCCATTAGAGATCATGAATCAAAAGGAAACCTTTGTGAATTGGGCAAAAGAAATAGGGAACACCATAGCCTACATCAAAATAAACTTCAGAACAAAGACAGGATCTGGTTAAGCTTTCTCTCGGATTTTGATCTGCTTCCCTTAATTCCAACAGACTATCCATCCACATTAAAGCTAAAGACCTGGCAGGGAAGGGTCAGTTCCAAGTGCTTGGGTGCTATTTTTCCTTCGAATCACATACAAGAGTGCATTTGTTCATATAAGGTCAGCTTTAATGAAAAGAATGATCATGCACCATTGGTAGTGTCTTTGTCCTCACAATTAAGGGTGTTTCAAGGTAATTTTGCATTGGCTGTTAGCAAGCTACAGGGTAACAGATTAAGATAGTCTGTGGCAGACATAAGTGGCACAAATCAAACACTATTGAGGTATGCTATGCAAATGAGCCAAAATAGCCAAGCTGCCACATCAGGCATCTATATGGAAGTAAAAGGTAGTATTGACTCTTTAAATCTAGATAGACCCATGCAAAGAGTTGTGAGTAAGCATCAGGTCCCGTACGACATAGTCATACAGAAGGCCAAAAAACCACACTGTAATTGTATTGGTGCCATTAAATACTCAAAAGAGAAACATCTTGATGAGAAAAAAAGACAAATAAATAAAAGTGAAGCCTATTACAATCAGTGGCTAAGAGCTCATAGGATTAGAAAGAACTCAACTAATTGGACTATTATGGCACCTATATTGATCACATATTCAGGCCCAGGCACCAAAGGAAATTAGTTCTATATAGAAACATAGATGGTTCAAATACATGCATCACATGACAATGGAAATCAGCAGATGCAGGAAGTCCCTAGACTGAGAATTATACCCTTTGATGAAGATGACATACAACAGATAATCAAGGGTTTAAACTCACATATGGCTCCCAGGCCTGATAACATTGCAAATGTAGTAATGATGTGTGGGCGAGGATACTATATGGTGTGTTCAGGCAAATTGTAGAGAGCAGGAACATTCCTGGTAGTTGGTGCTGCTCCATCCTGATACCAGTTCCCAAGAAAGGCCTGCATTCTGAACCTGGCAATTTTAGATTGCTAGCAATACTAGATGTTAGTTGTAAACTCTCTGCTAAAATATTATTAGCATAACTGAATAAATGGGTCACTGAAAAGAAGCTCTTACAATACCCAACCAACAGGTTTTAGAACCGGGTGCAGAACAACTGATAGTATATGGGCACTATGCCTGCTGATGGCAGAAGCAAGTCATAGAGGGAACAGTTTCCTCTATCTTTGTTTCATAGATTTCTCCTATGCCTTCCATAGTGTAAACCGCTGGAGGCTCCAGGAAAAATTGAGAAAATGGTGCATTGATCCGGACTTGTTATATTTTATTAAGGTCTTGAACACAGATGCTAGTGTAGAGGAGCAGCTGAATGCCTCTGCAGGATGTCCCGCCCCCATCTTGTGTACATGATGGAAACCGGAAATCATGACATGCACAACACCAGTGATTGTGCCTATACCAGTTAGAGCCTTTGAGAAAAGGTATCCACTAAGAAAACCCTATATGATGTTCCCTTGCAGAGATGACAATCTATTGGAGGAGATCCCTGAAGGAATATGAAGATGAGAGGAAAAGAGTCTGGTGACGTCACGAGAAATGAGTGTGATGCACTGAGAAGAATGGTCAAAGAAGAAGATGAATAGAACTTACAGAATATGATGACAAAGTAAAGAATTGAGAAAACCTTCATATGCGGAATTAAGATTTCATGTGTGATGAGCACTGCAGAAAATGCAAGCCATTTTATAACTGTACAGATGCAGCAACACAAGTAGACTAAGTGATCTTAAAGGCTAGCTATACGTAGTGAAAAGACTGCATGCGGTGCCGCCATTAAATAGAATCTGGACATCAGTGTCACACATTTAGTATGCTCAGACCTGTGAAGAAAGAAGGATCGGAGGGCTGTGTCGCAGCAAGAAAATAACTGAATATTGAGGAAAGGCCTGGAATAGCTGTCTGGCCTGATGTCAAAGGATGGAGCGGCCAAAAACCAGTTATCTACCTTTGAAGAACAGTGAAGGTGAGAAGCTGAATCAGCCCTTGTTAAGGTGCAGGAAAGAACACCATGAGTGTCAAGTTTATTAATTCAAGACAATTAAATGCTGCAAAACAGGCTGAAATATGGTCTCCTGTCACGTGAGTCAAGGATGGAAATAGGAGTTTGGCATACAAACCTGAACAGTGATAAGAGTGTGCCAATACTCCCTTTTATTCACAGGAGCAGTGATACTTTGCAAAGACAAGTTCAAAGACAATCTGAATGGCAGACGGCATGTGCAATGAGAGATGTTGGGCTAATTGTGTGAGGAGACACAATCAAGTACACCTGCTGGAAACTGGGGTACCAGTGTGCGTGCTGCTAGTGAGCTGAATGTTCCAGAAGGGTACAAGCATGCCAACCAATTGTAGAAGGCCATATAATGAAGGGCCTTATAGTTTGAAAGCCCCCAGTGTACTGAGTAATTAGAATAACATAGAGTCACACCCACCTGAAAGCAAGTGCGCCACAATTAAAATTCTATGGTTAAAAAACAGTTGTTTATTTGCACTCACAGTTCTGAAAGTAAATCACAATTTGCCCTTTACTGATGACATGTGTTTCGGCAAAAAACTCATTGGGCATCATTATAAGTTTGCCGGTCCGGGAACTACGGTAACGGTAAGCATGCCAGTACTTGTGCTCGCAGGTGCCTTTCAGCCCGTCAGGTCAGACCTGCTGGGCAGAAAGGCAACCGCGAGCACAGCATGTCCGATGCACCGGTGCATCCGTCCTCCCCATTCCCATTCAGCCCTATGGGGTCGAATGGGAATAGGGAGCATCTTTTTTCCGGGCCCGCAAATGGGCAATTACGGGGTCCGGCAGGGCCGCAATGACCCGGTAAATGCCCATTTGTGGGTGGCAAAAAATTGTAATGAGGGCCATTGACTTCCTCAAATGAGGGCTCATTCATTTGTACTCAATTTCTCTGCTGTTGTCTGGTGATACTGTAATAACTGGGTTAAATCCCCTGCTTGTTCGCAGCTTGATAGCGCGTCAGCTAGGCTGCATTGTGTGGCGCACTTCAACCATAGAATCTTAAGTGTTGTGCACTTGCTTTCAGGAGGGTGTGATTCTATGTTATTATTTGCTTAGAGGTGGGGTCTTGTACCTCCGTCTCTCCTCGGAGTGCAACACTTTTCCAGACAGAAAGTCCTCCATTACGGTTGCAGAGTATTTATAAGCCAACCCCCAGTTTACATTGTGTATTACCGAGTGATTAGTAAGTGATGAAGATGACTTGCACCAGACCAGGGTGTGGGCATAAATTGTCCACCTGGCTGTAGAGACCCAATCACAACCCGATCCCTTAAAGAAAGTATACATAGATTTTCCCCTTAGTCCTATCACAGCTCCCCGTAGGTTTTTCTTAGTTTGCCACATAATGTGACATCACCTACGAGGAATCGTTAGTACTTAAGTGTGTTTTTTATGCAAAATGATTGAGAGCATGGTAGAACATCCCTTGATGCCTGTTGTAACTCCCTATTTCAGACAATTGAAAATAAAACAGTCGAAGGGGACCCTTTGCCAATTTCCTGAGTCTTATTATGTGGTGTAAAAGTTATTCTGCATCCCCATCCTTGTATGACATGTTACTGATTTAAAAGGGCCCTCCGTGGGTTCACCAGAGTGGTAGTCAGAACATCACAGCATGGAGCAGTAACTGGATCCAACAGGACAAATGGGGACCTGAAACAAGTGTGTGTCCTTGCGCACGCTCTCTACAATCTATATGTGTGTGACATGGGCAAAGAGTTTGAGAATTGTTTAAATTTCCCTCCAAAGCTATCCAATAAAAGTACTGGTTGGCTATGCTATGCGGACGATGCCGTCCTAATAGATCTTACGCCAGGGGTCCTTCAAAGAACAATAACGAAACTGCAGGAATATGCACAAGAGAATTGGCTTAGGGTAAACCGCAAGAAGACAAAGATAATGACTGCATTGGACAGGAAACACCCAATGCCTAGAATATAGATAAAGTTAAACTGGTGGTTGTTGACTCACATCCTTACATAGGCTGTCAGATTTAAACCTATCCCACTGCATCCCTGCATAAAGACACAATGGGCCTCATTACAAATCAGGCGGTCCGGAAACAACGGTGGCGGTAAACCCGCCGCCACCATTGTTTCCAGACCGCCTGATCCCGACTCCTGCAGGCGGGAGGTGATGTTACCGCCAGGTTTGACCTGGCGGGTTTAACACCTGTTAGGGAGAATTCTCTGTTTAGGCTGAATTTCCTAACCTAGTGAGTCCCCCAGCAGCTTTGCTGGATTTCTGGAGTTTATTTTTTTCCATCCTGCCAAGAGTGAGACTCTTTTCTCCTACTCTTAGACATAAATGTGGTTAATTCCTTTGAATGTCAATGTGTTCTATGGGCTATGGGGTCTCATATGTTTTTCTATGTGTGTTACACCGCACCCTCCGTGCCGTAACACTGGGGCGTCCTAGAGGATCCCCACCATAGACTCCATACCCTGGGACAGACTACTGTCTCCCAGGGCATGTAAAGTCACCATTGGCTTTACTAGACCTAAATTTACTAACAGAACTAGTACAAACCATCCTATTGTGGACGTACTAGTAGGGGTAATTCGATTACCCCTGAGTCTGTTATTGGAGGGGGCACTGTCCCGTCCCCCCTCATCGAGTTTTGGCTGGTGGCAGTGGAAACTACTTGTTATATTCGACCCCGAATATAACTCTATGGGATTCTTCCCAGTGTTGGAGGTTAATACTTTTTCTACTTAATCTCTAACCTACCACCAGCTTATTTATCTTAAATAAATCAATCGTCTTCTTCCCCTGACTGGTGGGCACAACCAGTCCCCCTTTGCTTTTTCTTCACTTCCAGGGCGTAGTGGTCGAATTGCCCGTGCTGAGCACCCCGGAAACCGGATAGCCACTAACCCGTACCGCGACCAAAAGGTGGTGCCTTGTGACGGAGCACTCCGTGGCTGGTCTCTTCCCTGGTGGTGCAACGATCTTCAACTTTCCTTCGACGACGAGAGCATCTCTTCTCTTGGCAAAGCCCCGACTTGCATCCACCACCAGGAACAACTGCCCCCGCGGAGCTGTCTCTCCACATACAAGGTACCGTGTCCGCCTGGCTTCCCTTGTGACAGTTAGCGTGAGGTGTCTTAATCCACGCCTCTCCATTGGGTCAACTCCAAGCCTTCTTAAACTTTCTGTTCTGAACTGGTCCAATCTTTCTGTGACAATTTGCGACAAAGACTCGAAGTGCATTTCCATTGTGATACTTTTTGGGACATATCGCCTTGCCTCTCTCCGAGTGGGCCTGGCCTCTGAACTTTGCGATCTACAGTAGACCCTGCCTTACTTGCCTTGCATTTGTTCGTAACAGTGTTGGTACCGAGTTGATTTCATACCCTGCCTTTCCTCTCCCGTCCTAACGAATACTAGCGTGCCATCTAGGTTAAAGCATTCACCTCTGTCTGCAAATAAGTGGTGCCGTTGAACCTAGACTTGTCGAACTATTGTTAGGGGGATTGATTGACTTATAGTAATTGTAATTGAAGTTGTTTGCCGTATTAGTGCCAGAGTGTTTTTCATAGATGTGTTGTTATAAATAAATACCTATATATCTTTACGCTAACCGTCAAAAAGGGAAGCCAGGCGGACACAGTACCTTGTATGTGGAGAGACAGCTCCGGCGGGGGCAGTTGTTCCTGGTGGTGGATGCAAGTCGGGGCTTTGCCAAGAGAAGAGATGCTCTCGTCGTCGAAGGAAAGTTGAAGATCATTGCACCACCAGGGAAGAGACCAGCCTCGGAGGGCTCCGTCACAAGGCACCACCTTTTGGTCGCAGTACGGGTTAGTGGCTATCCGGTTGCCGGGGTGCTCAGCACGGGCAATTCGACCACTATGCCCTGGAAGCGAAGAAAAAGCAAAGGGGACTGGTTATGCCCACCAGTCAGGCGAAGAAGACTCTCCGGCGGGGAGATCTCCTCTGTCGTCGGGAAGTGGTGAGACGGTTCAGCAGGGCTCCACCAGAGGTGTCGTCATTGCAGGTCGGCTCAGCTTTACCCTCGTCAGATTCTTAGGTCCTGTGGCAACTTCTGAAGATCCAGTCCCAAAAGCCCTGCTTTTATGCAGAAAACCCCCATTCATTCAGCCTAGCTGTCAATCAAAACACGCTAAGTGGTGAGCGGGGTGGCTCACCACTTGGGCCAATCACACCAGAGTGCGACTTGAGTTGGCAAGGCAACTCAGTCCAGGGTGCCTAAACCCCCTCCCACACCCCCAGTGGTACCCAGACAGAATGGCATCACTTTGGAGGGCCTCTGTGCAGAAGCCCGCCAAAAGTGGAACAAAGGGCTCAAACTTTGGTTTAGGAGTCACAGAGACGAACACAGACGCCATTTTAAAAACCGAGTTCTGGCAGAAAATACCAACCGATAGATTTATTTAAGATAAATAAACCGGTGGTATGTTAGAGATTAACGAGAAAAAGTATTAACCTCCAACAATGGGAAGAATCCCATAGAGTTATATTCGGGGTCGAATATAACAAGTAGTTTCCACTGCCACCAGCCAAAACTCGACGAGGGGGGACGGGACAGTGCCCCCTCGAATAACAGACTCAGGGGTAATCGAATTACCCCTACTAGCACGTCCACAATAGGATGGTTTGTACTAGTTCTGTTAGTATATTTAGGTCTAGTAAAGCCAATGGTGACTTTACATGCCCTGGGAGACAGTAGTCAGTCCCAGGATATGGAGTCTATGGTGGGGATCCTCTAGGACGCCCCAGTGTTACGGCACGGAGGGTGCGGTGTAACACACATAGAAAAACATATGAGACCCTATGGAGTAAAAGACCCCATAGCCCATAGAACACATTGGCCCTCATTACAACCTTGGCGGAGGACCATGGTGCTATTAGCACCATGGTCCATGCCGCTAAGGTAGAAATTTCGCCATGGTGGATGGCGGAATTACCGCCCCATTCCAAGGTGAGTGGGGCGGTAATTCCCCATTCACCAATGGCCCCTTCCCCATTCCCATTTTTGCCCCATAGGGCATAATGGAAATGGGGAAAGGCGATAATTACGGCACCGTAAATTACTGTGCCGCAATTATCGCCAAGGTCCCTTTGCGGCATGGCTTTTAACGCCTGCAAAAAGCAGGCGTTATACAGCCATCCCGCAAAGGGAACCTTGTAATCAGGCGTTAAGGGTCGGCGCCGTTTACGGCGCCGTAAACCCCTTAACGCCTGAGTCAGAATGAGGCACATTGACATTCAAAGGAATTAACCACATTCATGTCCAAGAGTGGGAGAAAAAGAGTCTCACTCTTGGCAGGATGGAAAACACAAATTCCAGAAGTCCAGCAAAGCTGCTGGGGACTCACTAGGTTAGGAAAGTCAGCCTAAACAGAGAATTCCTCCTAACACTCGCCCCACCACCCCCAGACTAAGAGACAGGATGATTTAATCCACTCCTGGATGAATCTCATACCTCTAGTCGATGACATACATCCTAGAGAGACCATCAGCATTTTGGTGGTGACACCCTGACCTGTGTTCAATAGGTTCAAAGGTTTTCCTTTGTAAGCTATATGACCTACAAACCTTCCTAGGAACATCAGTCTTTTTAAGTTTATAGGGGATCTGGTTGACCAGTCCCTCAGAAGTTGATACAACTACTGAACCTATGATAGGCTTTTCAAGGAGCCCTTATAAAGAAACTCCTTAGATCGAGAGGGGCCTCCAGAGGTTTTCCCTAACTCTCTGTTGAGAGAAGGTTGAGTTTTAGGCCTCTTGGTTGGAGGGGATGGAGATAAGCAAGGTACATGCTTCTCCTTCCTCTGAGATCTTACCTTACCCACTTTAGGAGTTTCCCCCTTAAGTCTAGGAATTGGGTTGGAGTCTTCGGTGGAAGGTCCAACAGTCTGAAGGTTTTTGGCCTTAGACTTTTCTTTTCTGGTTTTCCACCAGCACTGAGAATTACCAGTCCTCTTAGGCCTAGTTAGGGTTCCAGTAGGTCTATCCACCTCTTCCTCAGAAACAGGGGGAGTCACAGACTCTACAACTGGGGGGATAATGATGGATCTTGGTTGGGGCTCCCATTGCCCTAACAGGTTAGCCTGAAATGTGCCTGGGTCAGAGGTCAACTTACCAACACCAGGGCTTCTAGTGGGGTTCTCAGTAGAGGTTCCCACAGGCTTAGAGGGGTTCCTTAAGGTGGCCTCTCTAGCCAATTTGGTTTGGTTCTGGGTCTCCATACTGGGAGGCCTGGGGGTACTGGATACTACTCCTAGAGTTTTTAGATCATTCCCCAACAGGACTCTCCCAGGCACCTCAGTCTGAACACTGACAGGAATCCACACTGTCATGTCATTACACTGAATGAGGGCTGGTAGAATTGGAACCATTTGGACAGGGCCTCCAGACATCTTAGTGGGACCTTTGGGTGCCTTAGCAACATCCTCAGGCCTGAAAAAGCTTTCGTCCACTACTGTTCTGCTGGCCCCAGAGTCTTGCCTGGCCGGAGTATCCTGGCCATTGACAAGAACACTGTCCACATAATAACATTTAGAGTTTTCTGGAATAGAGTCATACACACTCCTATTCTGATTACTAACCAGATCCATTGACTCTACTGATACACTTGCTTGCATAACCCAACGTTCTTCAGCAAAGACTTCAAAGTGAGCACTAGTCATTTGGACTTCCTCCTCTGGAGCAAAGGCTAAGGAGACAAGCTGGACCCCTGAAGATTTACCCTTACATCTGGGATCTCCTTTCACGTGGTCAGTCAAGCCACAAACAAAGCATTTACCAAATGCTTTCTCTAATGGTGGCTTATTCTGGCCTCCTTCCGGTTTGGCACCAGAAGGCACACTATTCTGCTGCGGTTTTCCTTGTGGCTTACCCTTCTGGTTTTGTTTGGGGCCCTCTTTGGAATTTGAGTTATTCGAATTCTCTTTTGAGTCTTTTTTAGGCTGTTTTCCCTCATCCTTTTTCTGAGTTGCCCCAGAATCCTTATGAGTAGCCCTGTTGGCAACCCACAAGTCAGCAGCCTTAGCTAGCTTCCTGGAATCCAATTCCTTCGAATCAGCCAAGTGCTGTCTGAGCTCCGGAGAACAGGCATCATAAATAGACTCCAACATAAAAAGATTCTTCATACCCTCATAAGTGTTCACTTTGTAACCCTTAATACATCCCTCTAAGTTTTTCAGCCCTTTACTCACCCAGGTAGTCCAAGGGGTACCATCATGCTTTTTGAGGGTTCTAAACCTCTTAAGATACTGGGAAGGGGTCTTCCCGAATCTAGCTATCAAAGCTAGTTTCACACTTTCGTACTCTTTCCTATCCTCCTCCCCCAACTCCATTACCACATCAGTTGCAACAGTGGAGAGCCTAGAGAACAACCAGGTAAGCAACTCATTACCTGTGATGTTCTGGAGCCCATGATTGTACTCAAACAAACTCAGCCAATCCAACACATCCAACTTCGGTTCATACATACCAATTAATTCCTTCGGCATCTGGGGTCTTTTGGGACTGGAGCTTCTAGATGAGCCAGAGACAGAAGCAGTTTCGACAGACAACTTTTTCATTTCTAACTCATGCTTGAGCTCCATTTCTCGGAGCCTAAGAATTTGTTGTATTTCTTGGTCTTTCTGTTCAGTTTGAGCAGTAATCCTTCTGAATTCCAAGTCTATTTTCATTTTTTCTAGTTCAAGGGCTTGAGGACTTAGTGTGGGACCTGTTATAGGCCCTGTAGGTACAGCTGGTAAGGCAGACAGAGGAGCAGGTGAGACAGTTTCGTTAGCCTCTCATTCCTCTTCAGCCTCTTCATCGCTATCATCGGAACTTTGATTTAGATCAACACCATTACTGTTATCTACATTTGCTGGAGAAGTTGGTTCCTCTGAACCGGTACCCAGACTTTGGTTTTCCAGCAATCTCGCTATCAGTTCTACTTTCTTGTCTCTTACAGAAAGATTCTCTTGTCTACAGAGAGCTCTCAAACTCTCAGTATTTTCACCTGACAAGGACTCTTGACTGTAAACTTCCATAGTAGACATGTTTTTTAAAGTTGCTTTTTAGTGCTAAGCTCAACTATCTGGTGGACTTGGGCAATCCCAAGGAGGCTCCGACAGTCTTCCACACCAACCGACTCAAAGCGTATGTCTCAAGACCTGATGTAGGAGCGTTGCTTCTAGCATCATCAGAGGAAGAAGAAGAGAGTGAAGCTCTTCCGGATCTCCTCAGAGGTTTACCTTTAGACGAAAAAATTGAAGGAGTAAATCTCTCTTCCAATCTGACACCCGAGCAACAAGAAGAGTGCAAATCTATGTTGAATCAGTTTGCCTCTCTGTTCTCGCTTTCACCAGGCTTGACCCCTTGGGGCCAGCACGACATACTCACTGGTGACTGTCTGCCAGTCAAAAGCAGAGGATACCGAATGTCAGAAAACGTACAAACTCACATCAAAGGTGAGGTCAGCAAGATGCTTGATCTCGGGGTAATAGAACCCTCTACTAGTCCATGGTCTAGCCCAGTAGTGTTAGTACCAAAGGCCGGATCTAAAGAACTTAGATTCTGCGTGGATTATAGAGCTCTTAATGCAGTCACCAAGACTGATGCCCACCCTTTGCCAAGAACAGATGAGTTGGTGGATAAACTTGGCGCAGCCAAGTTCCTCAGCACATTTGACTTGACGTCAGGCTATTGGCAAATAGCCCTGACAGACCATGCCAAGGAGAAAACTGCATTTTCTATCCCCGTTGGCTTATAACAGTTTAAGGTAATGCCTTTCGGATTGAAAAATGCACCTGCTACATTTCAACGGATGGTAAACCAGGTTCTGAATGGGATGGAGGACTTCTGCATGGCATACTTGGATGACATAGCAGTGTTCAGCAATTCCTGGGAAGAACATGTAACCCACCTGAGAGATGTTTTGCAGGCTCTTGGACGAGCCAATCTGACCATTAAGGTGAGTAAATGCAAAATTGGACATAGTAAGGTAGTCTATCTTGGACATGAGGTAGGAGGTGGAGAAATAAGGCCTTTGCTCAGTAAGATTGAAGCTGTGCAAAATTGGACAACACCTACTACTCAGACCCAAGTGAGAGCCTTCCTAGGCCTCACTGGGTATTACAGGAATTTCATTGAGAACTATGGGACCATAGCTTCTCCTCTGAATGTCATCTCCTCTCCCAAATTTCCTAAAAAGGTTAGATGGAACGAGGAGTGCAATCAGGCTTTTGAAAACCTGAAAAAGGCTCTTTGCCAAGCCCCAGTACTCAGAGCTCCTGATTACCACCAAACTTTCATTGTGCAGACAGATGCTTCTAATGTAGGAATAGGTGCCGTACTCAGTCAACTGGATGGGAAAGGTAGAGAGCACCCCGTTTGCTTCATCAGCCGCAAGCTGAAGGATCCTGAAACAAGGTGGGCAACAATCGAAAGAGAATGCTTTTCTATCGTGTGGGCTCTGAAGAAGTTTAGGCCATACTTGTATGGTTCTACTTTTGTCATTCAGACTGACTGCCAACCCTTGAGATGGTTAATGCAAATCAAAGGGGAAAACCCAAAACTACTGAGATGGTCGATCTGCCTGCAAGGGTTTGATTTCACCATTGAGCACAGGTCAGGGTGTCACCACCAAAAAGCTGATGGTCTCTCTACGATGTATGTCATCGACTAGAGGTATGAGATTCATCCAGGAGTAGATTAAATCCTCCTGTCCCTTAGTCTGGGGGGGCCGTTAGGGAGGATTCTCTGTTTAGGCTGAATTTCCTAACCTAGTGAGTCCCCCACCAGCTTTGCTGGATTTCTGGAGTTTGTTTTTTGCCATCCTGCCAAGAGTGAGACTCTTTTCTCCCACTCTTGGACATAAATGTGGTTAATTCCTTTGAATGTCAATGTGTTCTATGGGCTATGGGGTCTTTTACTCCATAGGGTCTCATATGTTTTTCTATGTGTGTTACACCGCACCCTCCGTGCCGTAACACTGGGGCGTCCTAGAGGATCCCCACCATAGACTCCATACCCTGGGACTGACTATTGTCTCCCAAGGCATGTTAATTCACCATTGGCTTTACTAGACCTAAATTTACTAACAGAACTAGTATAAACCATCCTATTGTGGATGTACTAGTAGGGGTAATTTGATTACCCCTGAGTCTGTTATTCGAGGGGGCACTGTCCCGTCCCCCCTCGTCGAGTTTTGGCTGGTGGCAGTGGAAACTACTTGTTATATTCGACCCCGAATATAACTCTATGGGATTCTTCCCAGTGTTGGAGGTTAATACATTTTCTAGTTAATCTCTAACCTACCACCGGCTTATTTATCTTAAATAAATCAATCGGTTGGTATTTTCTGCCAGAACTCGGTTTTTAAAATGCCGTCTGTGTTCGTCTCTGTGACTCCTAAACCAAAGGTTGAGCCCTATGTTCCACTTTTCGTGGGCTTCTGCACAGAGGCCCTCCAAAGTGGTGCCATTCTGTCTGGGTACCACAGGGGGTGTTGGAGGGGGTTTAGGCACACTGGACTGAGTTGTCTTGCCAACTCAAGTCGCACTCTGGTGTGATTGGCCCAAGTGGTGAGCCACCACGCTCACCACTTAGCGTGTTTTGATTGACAGCTAGGCTGAATGAATGGGGGTTTTCTGCATAAAAGCAGGGCTTTTGGGACTGGATCTTCAGAAGTCGCCACAGAACCTAAGAATCCGACGAGGATAAAGCTGAGCCGACCTGCAACGACGACAACTCCGGTGGAGCCCTGCTGAACCGACTCACCACTTCCCAACGACAGAGGAGATCTCCCCGCCGGAGAGTCTTCTTCCCCTGACTGGTGGGCACAGCCAGTCCCCCTTTGCTTTTTCTTCACTTCCAGGGCGTAGTGGTCGAATTGCCTGTGCTGAGCTCCCCGGCAACTGGATAGCCACTAACCCGTACCGCGACCAAAAGGTGGTGCCTTGTGACGGAGCTCTCCGCGGCTGGTCTCTTCCCTGGTGGTGCAACGATCTTCAACTTTCCTTCGACGACAAGAGCATCTCTTCTCTTGGAAAAGCCCCGACTTGCATCCACCACCAGGAACAACTGCCCCCGCCGGAGCTGTCTCGCCACATACAAGGTACCGTGTCCGCCTGGCTTCCCTTGTGACGGTTAGCGTGAGGTGTCTTAATCCTCGCCTCTCCATTGGGTCGCCTCCAAGCCTTCTTAAACTTTCTGTTCTGAACTGGTCCATTATTTCTGTGACAATTTGCGACAAAGACTCGAAGTGCATTTCCACTGTGATACTTATTGGGACATATCGCCTTGCCTCTATCCAAGTGGGCCTGGCCTCTGAACTTTGCGATCTACAGTAGACCCTGCCTTACTTGCCTTGCATTTGTTTGTAACAGTGTTGGTACCGAGTTGATTTCATACCCTGCCTTTTCTCTCTCGTCCTAACGAATACTAGAGTGCCATCTAGGTTAAAGCATTCACTTCTGTATGCAAATAAGTGGTGCCGTTGAACCTAGACTTGTCGAACTATTGTTAGGGGGATTGATTGACTTATAGTAATTGTAATTGAAGTTAGTGCCAGAGTGTTTTTCATAGATGTGTTGTTATAAATAAATACCTATATATCTTTACACCCAAGCTCTGTTCTGTGTTTGCTTGTTCTACTGTGTAAATTGCCCTATTTTGTATACTCCACATACTGCCTAACTCTTCTTGAGGGAAGTCTGACTGCTCAGCCACAGCTACCAAGTGAATCTGTGTGGTACAGACTGCTACCAAGTGGGTTTACTGCCAAACACCTGTAGTCCTAAATCTTTTGCAGTGGTCCCAGAGGGAAATGCACAGGTTTCCGCCTAACAATACTGCCTGCCTGCAGGAGGACGAGGAAACACCGGCAGCATTACGAGATGATGCCGGTGTTTCCATGATCCCCATTCCCATTGAGTCCCATAGAACTCAATGGGAATGGGGATTAACACCATTCCGCCTCCGTGATTCCCGGAAACCCGGTGTTGTAATGCCCCGGTAATTCCGGGAATCACGGAGGCGGAATGGTAATACGAGTCCAGCAGTAACTAGGCGGTTTTACCCCCTCAGTTACCGCCAGACTCGTAACGAGGCCCACTGTTTACAAAAGTATTTGGACATTGGCAGGTGATGAGTAACTATGCACAATTAAAATGTGGAAGTTTAGTGGAGGGCTTAATAGAGATGTATATGAAAAGTATTATACCTGGTATTTTATATGCCGTTCAAACGGTACCACAAAAGAATATAAACTGGCACAAGATACTTGAGGGGAAAGAGCTTGCAAACATCAGGCCCAGTGCAGGCAATCCACTCACAATTAGGCTTAACTTAATTTCACACACTTTGGAAGAAAGCCTGCAGTAACCTATATATCAAATTTATGCATGGGCATGTGCAAGTGGATACCATGTTGGATTACATATATTGTTTGTAAGGCGTTAGCAGAGAAAGGGGGTAAAAAACAGCATTTGAGGATCTTAACAGGGTCACTTACCAGCATCTCACTGACTTGGCAACAGATACCAGAAATTAACCCAGTTGGTATTTTTGAAAAATCACTTAAAAATAAGTAATTGGTCTGGGATAGAATCAACAAAACAGATGCCCTGTCTAATAAGAGACATTGGGACTCATTACGACCCTGGCGGAGTGGGTTTACGCCAGCGTTATTCGCGGCGGACCCGTCCGCCCTACTACGAGTTCCCGTAGCGCCATGGAGCGTTTTCCGCCTGGTTTTTCCGGGCGGAGAAATCCATGGCGCTACGGGACCTTGTTGTTAATTACGCCACCGTATTTTACGGTGGCGCAATTAACGCCTTCCCCACTCCCATTATACCCTATGGGGCAAAAATGGGAATGGGGAAGGGTAAAATGGGGAATGGGGATTTACCGCCCCGCCAAGGTCGGCATGGGGCGGAAAATCCGCCAACCCCCATGGCGCTATTGGCAGCTTTCCGCCGTGCTCCGCGGTGCATTTAGCACCGCGATTTCCGCCAGGGTCGTAATGAGGCCCATTATAAGGAATACTCTATTCAGGGCCATATGCTGGGAGTTCCTCAAACCTATCTAACAAAACTTTGCTGCCCCAAGCTCTGTCGTTTCATTGTGTGAATTTGCGTGAATATTCTCCCGTTCCTGGAATTCAACAGGGCATGGTAGGGACTGGAATTAGGAAAACACAAATATCGCCTTTGTAATTCTGAGGTGGAGACATCAAGACATATTTTGACAAGTTGTCCAAATTAATGGAGAATTACAGACAAGGGTACGGTGCTCTCTGTATTGGGATACTATGGCCATAATTTAAGTGAGAAATCTTGGAGAATTGTTACTGTTGAAGTCTTTCTTGGATGTGCCATAGGATGTTTCTGTTCATGGGATTCTAAAAATGATGCACATGCAATTTCTTTTAATTGTGATCCTGAGAGGATGTTTTAATTTACTTTTGTATTGTTTGATGATGGGCAAAAAGCTATTTGGCTAAAAGCACAAATACAAAAATAAAACAATTTAAAAAAAGATATTAATCATAATGAAACTATGGAAAATTATGTGATATGTAACATGAAGGGGAACAGATTGATGTGGAATTCAACTACAATTGTGAAAGATCCTGATAACAATGTATTGTTGAATATTGACCATTCTGTTATGGGCTGGTCTCTGTCCTCAGAAAAGAGATTACACATTTTATATAGGGTGTTTTCAGTAAATGTTAGGTGTCCAAAGCTGCGAGTGGTTCTAGGTGATAAGTGTTTTAGGACCTATGATGTTGCAATAGCTGCCAAGAAGAAACAAATGAGATGTGAGATTAGATATGTGCTCAAGAAACGACTTCTCAGAAAACGTAAGAAATTGGTTAACACTAATTACAACAATTGGCTGAATGCACATAGACGATTGATTCATAGTGTTCAATGGAATATAGTTTTCCTGTCGTTCCGTAACAGGGACGGACGTGAATGTTGGTATTATTATCGCAAAATGATTTTGAGCAAGGATGCGAGCAATCTCTGAAGAGGTCTGGGTAAAATATGTGGGTGCTATATACTTCACTATAGATGATATGTTTTATGAAAAGAGAGATCTGCCTCAGTGATTTATTATCAGGGGATGTCCTGATTCACAATTACTTGTAATGACATCTTGGATGTAATTAATAAGCTTAAAACATCTAGGTTTTCTGATTATGTAAGACGGATGTTTTATTTCCCTAATCCTTTTTCGTGTATTCTATATACTTAAAATAGACAATTTCCTAGCCAGATGGGATAGAAAATGTGTTATAAAATGAATAATCCTGGACCGTGGGTCCATCTATTGTATGTAATATTTTTGGATAATATAAGAACTGGTATTTTTCGACCTAGCTGGATAAGAGCTTTACTTATACAAATATTTAAAAAACAACTTTTTTCGTACATTCAAATATTAAAAATAAACACTTAACAAATTTTTTTATGTGCAGAGCCCCGTTCACCCAGGTGCTGGAGTACTGATAATGGCTGTTTATGATGGCCACTGTTTGCCTTGCAATAATTGCATTTGTGATGTCATCTTTGATGTCCTTGGTGTTAGTTTTAGCAGTGCACGGTGGTGGCGCAAGTTATGGTTGGTTAGCTTACCATAAGTGGTGAATTTCCTGTGGGCGGTCGGTTTTACTTCTAACCATAACGTCCCTTTAACCCTAATGTGCTACAACTTTCTAGTATCACACTTACCCCTGATAACAGCATGTTCAGCCAATGCAGAACGCTTTAAGTCCCCACGTCCTAGCAACATTTTTAAGACTTCTATGAACTTTCTGCAACTTTTTTGCACCATTTTCTGTTTGCCGACGTTTGCGAAAGTCTAACGTCATCGCTGACTTTTTGGACAGTGCCACGTGACCACTCGCATGCGTGCAGCTTGATGACGTGTTTGCAACCGGTCTGTGCTTCATGAACCGGTCCGTGCTTTGCAAATAGTTCCAAACCGTATTCTCATCCGATATAGGAAGTTTCCAGCTAAAAATGTACCCTGGCCCACCACCTCTTACACCTATTCTTACTGATTTTCCATCTGCAATCTACAAGAGAGCACAAACTTGGATGAATATTAGCACAACTGCTATTTAACTTTAAAAATGGCATCAGCCAAAGCCATCCATCCTCCCCAGGTGCCATCAACACCACCACCAACACCACCACCACCACCTGGAGACCCTCCACAATGGAAAAAGCGCAATGATGCAGAAACCAATCAAGGGGACCAGGAAGATGAGATAGAACAAATGCCTACCTCATGCACCCAGAGAGAATAATGGGTGTGGCAGTTGTTTACCACCGTTGGGGGTGTACCGAAGGCTAAGGCTACAAAGTTGTACAAATTGTACTCAGTTGTGGACAACCTAGCCTGTTCCTTTCTCAGGAAGTAGTAAGCTGTATTTCTCTACCTCATCTTCCTCAACCGCTACTGCCACCACAGAGGCCACTCCTGTGGGGCAGAAGAACCGACCAACTTCTTTGCTGCCATAAAACAGGCTGTTGATCCATATCTTTCCAAGACAAAAATACTCTGTATATACTGCAACACACCACTCTGCTTTCAAGGCTGCAAACAAGGAGAAGCACTGCCCCCCACCTTACATTTAATGCATCTTGCCCTATGCACCTGCACCCCCATATCTGTGGTTGGTGCCCCTTACATCATTCCCCATCTCCACCTTACTTCCTGGCCTCTCCTGCAAAAAAGAATATAAAATACACAATAACAAAAAACACCAAAAAAGTTCCTTTTGGTACCACCTTTCACAGTTAAAAAATAGAACTAAAAGAAATTATTGTATAGACCCCATCTACTTTACATTTCACAGTAAACTAGTTAGACTCAATAAGATTCTCCAACATTTCCATTAGCATTTTGTATTATGCTAATCGAAATAATGGACAATTGTATACTAGAGAATAAGTAAAAGGACAGAAACAATTTTCTGTCCCAAATACTTTTCTCTAGCATACAATAAGGACCATAATCCATGGACCTTCATGACTCTCCACGGTCTCCAAAGTCCCCTTTGCAGGCAATGTATAATTAAAACACCCAGATGGCACGTTCACAACATCGCACAGGACAGCCTGTCTACCCTTATTACTTTATATTTGTAACACTCCCATTTCAAACAGTCACACATCCACCCACCAATCACTTCCAAAAATTCTACATATAACCCTATCAACATGTTAAATGTCCACATACCAACTGCCACTTAACAATGTTCTACACATCATTTCCATCTGCAATTCCCTTACTTATACAAAAAGATTGTACACAGTGCTCCTATAAATGGAGATGTTCATTGTGCAGTGAGAGAAGTGCATGAATAGAAGGGGCAGTAGGGATGGGCACATGCTCATGGGAACCCGGGAGGGAACCGCCAAGGAATGCCAAGGTGGTAGGCCATTGGCTAAATACTGGGCCGGAGGAGGCCCAATGGTTGGGTGCATCTTAACCGTAACATCCCTTTTACAAAGTTTTTTCTGTCAATGTAATTGGTTTTAATAAGTGAAAAAGTTTCATGATGTTAAATCACTGTGTCTAAGTTATTAATAAGTATTCTTTTAACATATATGAAAGAACTATACATTTCCTTTAACAAACACATTGTTTGAAATTCATACTTATGTGTGTCGTTATCAGCCGTGCATGCAGGGGATGAAAGTTATCGATGAATTGCTTATAGCATGAGGCTCGACCACGACCCCAGCCCCACTAAACCAACCCCACTATTCACTGCACCTACCCTGCATCCTAGCTCAGGGCCCACTATGCACTAATAATGTGACCAATGGCCAGTGCTCATGGCTTGCTGCCATGGCCAGTTTCCAAAATCCATGGGGCATGGGCTTCGGTCACGCCACATTCCCCAATACGCAAATCAGAGAACACATTTGCGTTTGCCGACGGCCAGGCACACTACCCAGACACCGAATATATTTCACTAGTTTGTATACTTACTTTCTGACATTTTGGAAAAATACAACACAGGACAGATTTGCAAAAACGTGCTTTCAGGTCCTTGCTGATGCTCGTCGCATGCATTTGTGGTAATCCAGTCCAGAACTTCAGGCCGTAGCCGGAAGCAGAATATTTTTTCTCATTGAAGCCTAGGACTGCGGCCATGCTGCATGCCCCAATAAGCAAATCAGAGTACACATTTCTACTTGCTGAGGGCCTTGCCTATTGCCCACGCACCAAAGGTATATCACTGTGCTGTGTACTTACATTTTGACACTTTCAAACAAATAAAACACAGGACAGATTTGCAAAACCATGCTTTGAAGATCTTGCTGATGCTCCTTGCGCATATTTGCTGAAATTTTGACCTGCACTTCAGGCTGTAGCCATGAGCAGAATAGTTTTTTCCCATTCAAAAACCTATCCCGACTTCAAAAGACTTTACCACATAGCCGGCTCCTGGTGACCAGGCCCACGTTAACCCCATAGCTTGTCCCTCCTGGTATTGGCCAATAACCAGATTTGTTGTCTGAAAAATAAAACACAGACACATTTGGGAAACCATGCTTTTGAATCCTTACGAATGCTCATTGCACAGGTTTGCTGCAAATCCGTCCATGTTTGAGGTTTTGAAAAGTGTCACTTACATAAAATAGTCATATAACTTACCTAATCATCACATCATCCATTTTACCTACATTATGACACTTTTCAAAAAAAAAAACATAGGCACATTTGTGAAACCATGCTTTCAGGTCTTTGCCAATGCTCCTTACAAAGGTGTTCTGCAAATCTGTCCATATTTTAGTTTTTGAAAAGTGTCAAAATGTACGTACACAAAATATCATGTAACTTAGCCATATCTTGACGAAATCCATTCAGACTTTGCACAAATATTCAAGGTTGGGTCTATACTCTATATTATTACCCAGCAATGGTGAATGAGCTGATCTTGTTAAAAGCAAGCTCATTGGCCCTCACCCGGGCCTTATCCCGCAGAGAAGACTCCAAGCACCGCCGATCTGGAGTTCTTCCTGTGAGTGGCCACCATGGAAAGAGAGAAGGGGCTACATGTAGTACCTTTGCCACTTCAATGGCGGCCAATTTCTTGGTTTATTTTTTTACATTTATTTTAATGGCCGCCATGGAAACGGAGACAGGACTACATGAAAGAAACACTGTTTACATTGGACATTATTTCATGTGCTTTGAATAAAATACATTACAGAATTAGATAGAACATGTTCAATTCTGAAATCGAAGTCCATTTCTTTCACGGTAACAGGAAGCTCTGTTCCATTTTAAAACACATGGGCCCTCATTACGACCCTGGCAGAAAGGTGTTTACGCCAGCGTAAACCATGGCGCACCTTTCCGCCTGACTACGAGTTCCCGTAGCGCCATGGTGATTTTTACGCCTGCTTTTTGCAGGCGGAAAAATCCATGGCGCTACGGGACTTGTTGTTAATTACGCCACCATAATTTACGGTGGCGTAATTAACGCCTTCCCCACTCCCATTATACCCTATGGGGCAAAAATGGGAATGGGGAAGGGTAAATGGGGATTGGGGACTTACCGCCCCGCCAAGGTCGGAATGGGGCGGTAAGTCCGCCAACCCCCATGGCGGAGTTGGCAGCTTAGCGCCATGGACCATAGTGCAAATTGGACCATGGTCCTCCGCCAGGGTCGTAATGAGGGCCATGGCATTTCAGCATATGAATATACAGGCATAACCACTGGTGTGGTTTTAAAGTAGACACTTCAATGTTGTAAACTAGACTCTCTTTATATAAGTGGCAATATCGTTCCCGATGATGTTGAAACAGGTGGCAGTTCTTTGGCTTTCTCACATTCTGCACCACATTATTTGCAAGGAATAGTGTTGTTTTTGATTTGTCTGAAGCATTGCTATGCATTTCGTGGGCTCCATATCTTTTTTTGCAGAGATTCATTATGTTTTAATGCAGTAAAGTACCACATTCTCCATTCATGGTTGAAACAAAGAGTACTCAAAAAACAAAGTGTACCCACTTCGTTAGGAAAGGCGCTTCTCAGTTAGCCCCAATTAATGGTTGCTGTTTGATGAATAAATACTCGTAGTATCAGAAATCTCAATTAAATGATTTAAGACAGAAAATGTTTAATGCACATTTCTGAACTATTGGATGAAAATCTTCTTAGTAAATAACACATCGAAAATTGCCCCTAATACTATGATGTTAGTGCCAATGCATTTCGGTGAAAACCTTCATCAGGGCAGTATTATAGCACAACATGATATATATCTTATCAGTTCTATTAGCATTGATTATAACAAATATATTGACAATGATCGCAACATGCATTTAAATGTAATAAATGGAAAACACATACCCATTCGTGAAAATACATCCGTATGTGAATTTAGAAGAAAAAAGAGAGGCATTTCAATTAGTATTCTACTTTACGAAAAGATACGTGAGTTGTTCGTTAAACTAGCAAGTACTCCATACCTTAATTGAGTTACTGAACGCCCGGTTGGCCTCGTCACTTGATAGCGAAACGTAAAGATCTGAAACAAATCATAGTTTAAGAACCAGGGGGTTTACCTCCACGATTCTGACTAACATATAGATACTGGGGAGTATCAGAACTTACCTACCGACTTGTTGGACAATTCGACCGCAAGTGCAGCGTTCAGCGCACTGGCGGTGTGGGTAATTGTGTATTTAAGGGTAACCATGGAGACGGAGCGAGGCATCGTGGTCACGGAGGAGCACGTACGCCTCGCGCCCCACCCCCTGGCGGAAGCCCTGGGGCGGGGATGTCTCCATGGTGACGGGAAGCTTTGCGATTACAGCTTTCTTAGGGAAAAGCGCGGATTCACCAGTGGGTGCGTTTATGTGCCAGGTATGTAGTATCAGGAGTGCAATAACCGTGCTAGCGGGGAAGATAATATGGCACTCTGTTACATTCGGACATTGGCGTACGAATAATATATCAGGTGAATGTTGCTGTCTATGACGTGCATGGTTACGTCCAATTATTCAGATGTTGACGAAAAATTAATTAGTAATAAAAATGGAGGTATAGGATGGGACATGAACGCCTCAAATGATTAGTTACTGCAGTTCTGTAGAATGTATAGTGAAAGCAAAATGGCACGCAGGATGTACGTCCATGGTGGTAAATAGGAAATGTCTACACAAAAAAAGTGTGTATTTACTCAAATACGTATGGATAACACTGAACAAATACTGAAAGATCATGAAAAATTATTAAACCTTAAAAAGGAATTATTAAACAGTAAAAAAATTATTTTGCAACAAGGTATATCCATATACATACGATTATGGCTGCCAAGCCCAATTATCAAGACAGTGTTAAGGAACTTCGACCTGATCCTGGTTGAAAAATATTTGTTAATTTAGTCTCAATACTTTACAGAAAGCACATATAATTAATCTCTTCATTAAGCCCTCTCGGTGTGAGGGAGCTAAGACGGTCGATCCAAAAGGTTTCTCTTTGGTCCATCTTTCTTTGGAGGTTCTCATGAATGTCTCTTTTCGTGATCACTTCTAGAATTAGAAACCGGATCTGGGCTAAGTTATGTCTTTTCTCATCCCAATGTCTTGCTACTGCTGAATTGGCGTTGTGATTCCTTATGCAAGATCGATGTTCATTCCATCTAGCCTTTGCTGTTCTCATAGTTTGGCCCACATAATATTGACCGCATGGACATTTGATGGCATAAATAACATTTTGGGAGTCACATGTAGCAAAACTCTTAAGTTTAATTGTCTCCCCTGTGTAGGGATGCTTCACTGTTTCTCCTTTTATAACATAGCCACAATTGCTGCAATTCAAACACGGGAATGTACCAATCTTTGTTGTGAATTTCCTTTTTAAAGGTGGTTTTGTTTGGACCAGTCTATCCTTCAAATTCTGGCTCCGCTGATATGCAAATGTGGGAATTTCCTTAAACAAGTGTTCAACTCGTTGATCACATAGAAGGGTATTCCAGTGTTTCTTGATGATGCACTTAATGCGATTGCTCTGGCGTGAATATTTGGATACGTAGACCAGCGGTGGAGCTTGCTTTTGTTTCGTGTTGACCTTCAATAGGTCTTCCCTCCTCTGGGTGGCTACCCGGGATTGGGCTGCGTGTACTTCTTCGTCTGAATATCCTCTATCCAAAAACTTTTTGCCCATCTCTTGGATGGCCTCCTGGTAATCCTCTGGATCACTTACAAGTCTTTTCACCCTCAGCATTTGACTGTATGGGAGGTTCTTTATGAGGCTCGGCTGATGGAAGCTCAGGCGGTGGAGTAGATTATTCCGGTCTGTTGGTTTCCGAAAAATGGTAGTCTGGTATCCCATGCTAGTGATCTTAATGTCTACATCCAAAAAATGGATATTGCTGAGTGAGTATTCATGGGTGAATTGAATTCGCGCATCGATGTTATTCAGGTATTCAAAAAAATTAAGCAATTCTTCCTCTGTATCTCTCCATATTCCAAATATATCATCGATATATCTTATCCAGAGGCCCAATTTAGAATGCCAATTCTCATTCTTTAGTATTTTTTCCAATTCAAATTTGTACATAAGGGAATTTGCATAGGAGGGGGCCATGGTGGCTCCCATAGCTGTGCCTGCCACTTGTAGATAATATTCATCCTTATATTGAAAATAAGAGTTGTTACTGATAAATTCAAGGAGTACCATTATGAACTCTTTTTGGGCTGGGATTTCTTCTGCGTTTAGTAGCATCCACTCTACGGCCTCTCCCCCTAAGTCATGCGGAATCGACGTGTAGAGGCTTTTAACGTCGATTGTAAAGCAAATGTTCTGGACATCAAATCTTGTGGAATTCAACAATTGTAAGAAGTGGGTTGAGTCCTTAATGTATGTGTTTGTTCTCTGAATCAGTGGTTGCAAGAAAAAATCCACATATTGGCCTAAAGGTTCTAATATGCTGTTCATACCTGCCACAATTGGTCTCCCAGGTGGACTGACCGGGTTTTTATGCACCTTTGGCAGCGTGTAGAAGTGTGGTATTTTAGGATGAGTATTGGTCAGAAATTTCTTCGTATGGTGATTTATCCATTCCAATTCTTCCGCCTTATCAAGCAAATTCTTTAGGTTGTCTCTTATCTCTGGCGTCGGGTCATGTGGCAATTTGGCATAAGTGTTAGTATCACTTAGTTGCCTTTCACACTCATGTTCATATTCTAATGTGTTTAGCAGAACGAGACCTCCTCCTTTGTCTGCAGCCCTTATTGTAATCGACGAGTCTCCATATAAATCCCGTATGAATAATAATTCGTGAGGTCTCATGTTACGTGGTGCATGTCCTTTGAACTTGAGTTTTTCAAGATCTCTTATCACCTGTTTTTGGAAGATTTCAATAGAAGGTACACTTATTGGAGGAATGAACGTGCTTTTACTTCTAAATTCTTTCAGCTCTGTTTCTTCTTTGACTTGTTGGTCTTCCAGCTCATTAAAGAACACTTTAAGTTTCATCTTTCTAATGAGTTTGTAAAGTTCTATTTTTGACTCAAACAATGTACTGTCATACGTTGGAACAAAACTTAAGCCTTTCCGAAGTATCTCTGTTTCTTTGTTTGTTAATACCCTCGCGGAAAGATTCATCACTATGTTCTCTTTTGTTGTAATCTCGTGTTCGGTTTCCCTTTTTGGTTTTCTCTTCCCCCTTCGAGTTCTCTTCTTCCTCTGTCTAAAAAAGAGACAGCAATATTTCTTGATGGTACTCCCTCGGTTACTCCCAGGGAGCTTGAAGTGCTTGCCGTACTGGCCTCTTCTCGGCTTGTAGGTTCACTCTCAATCTCTGCGCCTGAGCTGGATGTCTCACTGGAATTCGTGGGTCTAGGTTTCCTTACTGGTGGAGGATACTTGTCCATCCAATTGTACACTTCATCCTTCAAATAATCATAAGTATCTCTTTTAAATTTTCGGATTTTCTTAGATTCTAATTCGGCTTTGTATTCCACCAATTTCACGTTGATGTCTTGCAGAATTGCATCTACTTCTTCCTTGTTTAAGGTTGCTGTTAAAGCTGCTTCAATTTCTTGAATCTCCTTGTTGAGATCAGCTAAATCTTTTGCCAACTCCTGTATGGTCAGTAATATCAGATCTAGTGAGCACTTGTTAAGTATTGCTTCCCACTTCTTTACGAAAGTCTTGCTCTCCTTACATAATGTAGGGCGTAATTGAATGCGTAGTCCCCTTGGGATCCATTGACTCTTGTAGTATCTTCCTAAGGTGATTGCATGTAACTTGCGATTTATTTCCTTACGTATAAGGTACTCTAGTTGTTTGATCTGTTGTGTAGGATCTTGGCGTTTGCTGTTCCCAATTCCAAAACCACTGTCTTTTATAAGACCTAGTATTGCATTTGCCTCTTCTGTTGAAAAGCCCAATGTGTCAGCTCGATTTGTGGTCAGGGCTTCGATGTCTGTATAGGACATTTTAATTTGTATTTCGATTGTTATTTGTTTATTTATTTGTTGAAGCTTTTTGAACTGTGTGCTCCGCCTCTTTGTGCCAAGTGGGAAAACCAGGAAAATAAGGAGAGGGAGGAGGGCACCACTTGATAGTGTGAAATGTAAATAGCTCTATTGCAAAAGGATTAGTCAAAATGCTTTAACCTGGAGCTGCCTGTCCATAAAAGGTCCCTTAGCACCGGGATCCATTCGAACCAATAGTCTTCAAAAAACAAAGTGTACCCACTTCGTTAGGAAAGGCGCTTCTCAGTTAGCCCCAATTAATGGTTGCTGTTTGATGAATAAATACTCGTAGTATCAGAAATCTCAATTAAATGATTTAAGACAGAAAATGTTTAATGCACATTTCTGAACTGTTGGATGAAAATCTTCTTAGTAAATAACACATCGAAAATTGCCCCTAATACTATGATGTTAGTGCCAATGCATTTCGGTGAAAACCTTCATCAGGGCAGTATTATAGCACAACATGATATATATCTTATCAGTTCTATTAGCATTGATTATAACAAATATATTGACAATGATCGCAACATGCATTTAAATGTAATAAATGGAAAACACATACCCATTCGTGAAAATACATCCGTATGTGAATTTAGAAGAAAAAAGAGAGGCATTTCAATTAGTATTCTACGTTACGAAAAGATACGTGAGTTGTTCGTTAAACTAGCAAGTACTCCATACCTTAATTGAGTTACTGAACGCCCGGTTGGCCTCGTCACTTGATAGCGAAACGTAAAGATCTGAAACAAATCATAGTTTAAGAACCAGGGGGTTTACCTCCACGATTCTGACTAACATATAGATACTGGGGAGTATCAGAACTTACCTACCGACTTGTTGGACAATTCGACCGCAAGTGCAGCGTTCAGCGCACTGGCGGTGTGGGTAATTGTGTATTTAAGGGTAACCATGGAGACGGAGCGAGGCGTCGTGGTCACGGAGGAGCACGTACGCCTCGCGCCCCACCCCCTGGCGGAAGCCCTGGGGCGGGGATGTCTCCATGGTGACGGGAAGCTTTGCGATTACAGCTTTCTTAGGGAAAAGCGCGGATTCACCAGTGGGTGCGTTTATGTGCCAGGTATGTAGTATCAGGAGTGCAATAACCGTGCTAGCGGGGAAGATAATATGGCACTCTGTTACATTCGGACATTGGCGTACGAATAATATATCAGGTGAATGTTGCTGTCTATGACGTGCATGGTTACGTCCAATTATTCAGATGTTGACGAAAAATTAATTAGTAATAAAAATGGAGGTATAGGATGGGACATGAACGCCTCAATTGATTAGTTACTGCAGTTCTGTAGAATGTATAGTGAAAGCAAAATGGCACGCAGGATGTACGTCCATGGTGGTAAATAGGAAATGTCTACACAAAAAAAGTGTGTATTTACTCAAATACGTATGGATAACACTGAACAAATACTGAAAGATCATGAAAAATTATTAAACAGTAAAAAGGAATTATTAAACAGTAAAAAAATTATTTTGCAACAAGGTATATCCATATACATACGATTATGGCTGCCAAGCCCAATTATCAAGACAGTGTTAAGGAACTTCGACCTGATCATGGTTGAAAAATATTTGTTAATTTAGTCTTAATACTTTACAGAAAGCACATATAATTAATCTCTTCATTAAGCCCTCTCGGTGTGAGGGAGCTAAGACGGTCGATCCAAAAGGTTTCTCTTTGGTCCATCTTTCTTTGGAGGTTCTCATGAATGTCTCTTTTCGTGATCACTTCTAGAATTAGAAACCGGATCTGGGCTAAGTTATGTCTTTTCTCATCCCAATGTCTTGCTACTGCTGAATTGGCGTTGTGATTCCTTATGCAAGATCGATGTTCATTCCATCTAGCCTTTGCTGTTCTCATAGTTTGGCCCACATAATATTGACCGCATGGACATTTGATGGCATAAATAACATTTTGGGAGTCACATGTAGCAAAACTCTTAAGTTTAATTGTCTCCCCTGTGTAGGGATGCTTCACTGTTTCTCCTTTTATAACATAGCCACAATTGCTGCAATTCAAACACGGGAATGTACCAATCTTTGTTGTGAATTTCCTTTTTAAAGGTGGTTTTGTTTGGACCAGTCTATCCTTCAAATTCTGGCTCCGCTGATATGCAAATGTGGGAATTTCCTTAAACAAGTGTTCAACTCGTTGATCACATAGAAGGGTATTCCAGTGTTTCTTGATGATGCACTTAATGCGATTGCTCTGGCGTGAATATTTGGATACGTAGACCAGCGGTGGAGCTTGCTTTTGTTTCGTGTTGACCTTCAATAGGTCTTCCCTCCTCTGGGTGGCTACCCGGGATTGGGCTGCGTGTACTTCTTCGTCTGAATATCCTCTATCCAAAAACTTTTTGCCCATCTCTTGGATGGCCTCCTGGTAATCCTCTGGATCACTTACAAGTCTTTTCACCCTCAGCATTTGACTGTATGGGAGGTTCTTTATGAGGCTCGGCTGATGGAAGCTCAGGCGGTGGAGTAGATTATTCCGGTCTGTTGGTTTCCGAAAAATGGTAGTCTGGTATCCCATGGTAGTGATCTTAATGTCTACATCCAAAAAATGGATATTGCTGAGTGAGTATTCATGGGTGAATTGAATTCGCGCATCGATGTTATTCAGGTATTCAAAAAAATTAAGCAATTCTTCCTCTGTATCTCTCCATATTCCAAATATATCATCGATATATCTTATCCAGAGGCCCAATTTAGAATGCCAATTCTCATTCTTTAGTATTTTTTCCAATTCAAATTTGTACATAAAGGAATTTGCATAGGAGGGGGCCATGGTGGCTCCCATAGCTGTGCCTGCCACTTGTAGATAATATTCATCCTTATATTGAAAATAAGAGTTGTTACTGATAAATTCAAGGAGTACCATTATGAACCTCCAAAGAAAGATGGACCAAAGAGAAACCTTTTGGATCGACCGTCTTAGCTCCCTCACACCGAGAGGGCTTAATGAAGAGATTAATTATATGTGCTTTCTGTAAAGTATTGAGACTAAATTAACAAATATTTTTCAACCAGGATCACGTCGAAGTTCCTTAACACTGTCTTGATAATTTGGCTTGGCAGCCATAATCGTATGTATATGGATATACCTTGTTGCAAAATAATTTTTTTACTGTTTAATAATTCCTTTTTACTGTTTAATAATTTTTCATGATCTTTCAGTATTTGTTCAGTGTTATCCATACGTATTTGAGTAAATACACACTTTTTTTGTGTAGACATTTCCTATTTACCACCATGGACTTACATCCTGCGTGCCATTTTGCTTTCACTATACATTCTACAGAACTGCAGTAACTAATCATTTGAGGCGTTCATGTCCCATCCTATACCTCCATTTTTATTACTAATTAATTTTTCGTCAACATCTGAATAATTGGACGTAACCATGCACGTCATAGACAGCAACATTCACCTGATATATTATTCGTACGCCAATGTCCGAATGTAACAGAGTGCCATACTATCTTCCCCGCTAGCACGGTTATTGCACTCCTGATACTACATACCTGGCACATAAACGCACCCACTGGTGAATCCGCGCTTTTCCCTAAGAAAGCTGTAATCGCAAAGCTTCCCGTCACCATGGAGACATCCCCGCCCCAGGGCTTCCGCCAGGGGGTGGGGCGCAAGGCGTACGTGCTCCTCCGTGACCACGACGCCTCGCTCCGTCTCCATGGTTACCCTTAAATACACAATTACCCACACCGCCAGTGCGCTGAACGCTGCACTTGCGGTCGAATTGTCCAACAAGTCGGTAGGTAAGTTCTGATACTCCCCAGTATCTATATGTTAGTCAGAATCGTGGAGGTAAACCCCCTGGTTCTTAAACTATGATTTGTTTCAGATCTTTACATTTCGCTATCAAGTGACGAGGCCAACCGGGCGTTCAGTAACTCAATTAAGGTATGGAGTACTTGCTAGTTTAACGAACAACTCACGTATCTTTTCGTAACGTAGAATACTAATTGAAATGCCTCTCTTTTTTCTTCTAAATTCACATACGGATGTATTTTCACGAATGGGTATGTGTTTTCCATTTATTACATTTAAATGCATGTTGCGATCATTGTCAATATATTTGTTATAATCAATGCTAATAGAACTGATAAGATATATATCATGTTGTGCTATAATACTGCCCTGATGAAGGTTTTCACCGAAATGCATTGGCACTAACATCATAGTATTAGGGGCAATTTTCGATGTGTTATTTACTAAGAAGATTTTCATCCAACAGTTCAGAAATGTGCATTAAACATTTTCTGTCTTAAATCATTTAATTGAGATTTCTGATACTACGAGTATTTATTCATCAAACAGCAACCATTAATTGGGGCTAACTGAGAAGCGCCTTTCCTAACGAAGTGGGTACACTTTGTTTTTTGAAGACTATTGGTTCGAATGGATCCCGGTGCTAAGGGACCTTTTATGGACAGGCAGCTCCAGGTTAAAGCATTTTGACTAATCCTTTTGCAATAGAGCTATTTACATTTCACACTATCAAGTGGTGCCCTCCTCCCTCTCCTTATTTTCCTGGTTTTCCCACTTGGCACAAAGAGGCGGAGCACACAGTTTAAAAAGCTTCAACAAATAAATAAACAAATAACAATCGAAATACAAATTAAAATGTCCTATACAGACATCGAAGCCATGACCACAAATCGAGCTGACACATTGGGCTTTTCAACAGAAGAGGCAAATGCAATACTAGGTCTTATAAAAGGCAGTGGTTTTGGAATTGGGAACAGCAAACGCCAAGATCCTACACAACAGATCAAACAACTAGAGTACCTTATACGTAAGGAAATAAATCGCAAGTTACATGCAATCACCTTAGGAAGATACTACAAGAGTCAACGGATCCCAAGGGGACTACGCATTCAATTACGCCCTACATTATGTAAGGAGAGCAAGACTTTCGTAAAGAAGTGGGAAGCAATACTTAACAAGTGCTCACTAGATCTGATATTACTGACCATACAGGAGTTGCTAAAGATTTAGCTGATCTCAACAAGGAGATTCAAGAAATTGAAGCAGCTTTAACAGCAACCTTAAACAAGGAAGAAGTAGATGCAATTCTGCAAGACATCAACGTGAAATTGGTGGAATACAAAGCCGAATTAGAATCTAAGAAAATCCGAAAATTTAAAAGAGATACTTATGATTATTTGAAGGATGAAGTGTACAATTGGATGGACAAGTATCCTCCACCAGTAAGGAAACCTAGACCCACGAATTCCAGTGAGACATCCAGCTCAGGCGCAGAGATTGAGAGTGAACCTACAAGCCGAGAAGAGGCCAGTACGGCAAGCACTTCAAGCTCCCTGGGAGTAACCGAGGGAGTACCAATCAAGAAATATTGCTGTCTCTTTTTTAGACAGAGGAAGAAGAGAACTCGAAGGGGGAAGAGAAAACCAAAAAGGGAAACCGAACACGAGATTACAACAAAAGAGAACATAGTGATGAATCTTTCCGCGAGGGTATTAACAAACAAAGAAACAGAGATACTTCAGAAAGGCTTAAGTTTTGTTCCAACGTATGACAGTACATTGTTTGAGTCAAAAATAGAACTTTACAAACTCATTAGAAAGATGAAACTTAAAGTGTTCTTTAATGAGCTGGAAGACCAACAAGTCAAAGAAGAAACAGAGCTGAAAGAATTTAGAAGTAAAAGCACGTTCATTCCTCCAATAAGTGTACCTTCTATTGAAATCTTCCAAAAACAGGTGATAAGAGATCTTGAAAAACTCAAGTTCAAAGGACATGCACCACGTAACATGAGACCTCACGAATTATTATTCATACAGGATTTATATGGAGACTCGTCGATTACAATAAGGGCTGCAGACAAAGGAGGAGGTCTCGTTCTGCTAAACACATTAGAATATGAACATGAGTGTGAAAGGCAACTAAGTGATACTAACACTTATGCCAAATTGCCACATGACCCGACGCCAGAGATAAGAGACAACCTAAAGAATTTGCTTGATAAGGCGGAAGAATTGGAATGGATAAATCACCATACGAAGAAATTTCTGACCAATACTCATCCTAAAATACCACACTTCTACACGCTGCCAAAGGTGCATAAAAACCCGGTCAGTCCACCTGGGAGACCAATTGTGGCAGGTATGAACAGCATATTAGAACCTTTAGGCCAATATGTGGATTTTTTCTTGCAACCACTGATTCAGAGAACAAACACATACATTAAGGACTCAACCCACTTCTTACAATTGTTGAATTCCACAAGATTTGATGTCCAGAACATTTGCTTTACAATCGACGTTAAAAGCCTCTACACGTCGATTCCGCATGACTTAGGGGGAGAGGCCGTAGAGTGGATGCTACTAAACGCAGAAGAAATCCCAGCCCAGAAAGAGTTCATAATGGTACTCCTTGAATTTATCAGTAACAACTCTTATTTTCAATATAAGGATGAATATTATCTACAAGTGGCAGGCACAGCTATGGGAGCCACCATGGCCCCCTCCTATGCAAATTCCTTTATGTACAAATTTGAATTGGAAAAAATACAAAATAATGAGAATTGGCATTCTAAATTGGGCCTCTGGATAAGATATATCGATGATATATTTGGAATATGGAGAGATACAGAGGAAGAATTGCTTAATTTTTTTGAATACCTGAATAACATCGATGCACGAATTCAATTCACCCATGAATACTCACTCAGCAATATCCATTTTTTGGATGTAGACATTAAGATCACTAGCATGGGATACCAGACTACCATTTTTCGGAAACCAACAGACCGGAATAATCTACTCCACCGCCTGAGCTTCCATCAGCCGAGCCTCATAAAGAACCTCCCATACAGTCAAATGCTGAGGGTGAAAAGACTTGTAAGTGATCCAGAGGATTACCAGGAGGCCATCCAAGAGATGGGCAAAAAGTTTTTGGATAGAGGATATTCAGACGAAGAAGTACACGCAGCCCAATCCCGGGTAGCCACCCAGAGGAGGGAAGACCTATTGAAGGTCAACACGAAACAAAAGCAAGCTCCACCGCTGGTCTACGTATCCAAATATTCACGCCAGAGCAATCGCATTAAGTGCATCATCAAGAAACACTGGAATACCCTTCTATGTGATCAACGAGTTGAACACTTGTTTAAGGAAATTCCCACATTTGCATATCAGCGGAGCCAGAATTTGAAGGATAGACTGGTCCAAACAAAACCACCTTTAAAAAGGAAATTCACAACAAAGATTGGTACATTCCCGTGTTTGAATTGCAGCAATTGTGGCTATGTTATAAAAGGAGAAACAGTGAAGCATCCCTACACAGGGGAGACAATTAAACTTAAGAGTTTTGCTACATGTGACTCCCAAAATGTTATTTATGCCATCAAATGTCCATGCGGTCAATATTATGTGGGCCAAACTATGAGAACAGCAAAGGCTAGATGGAATGAACATCGATCTTGCATAAGGAATCACAACGCCAATTCAGCAGTAGCAAGACATTGGGATGAGAAAAGACATAACTTAGCCCAGATCCGGTTTCTAATTCTAGAAGTGATCACGAAAAGAGACATTCATGAGAACCTCCAAAGAAAGATGGACCAAAGAGAAACCTTTTGGATCGACCGTCTTAGCTCCCTCACACCGAGAGGGCTTAATGAAGAGATTAATTATATGTGCTTTCTGTAAAGTATTGAGACTAAATTAACAAATATTTTTCAACCAGGATCAGGTCGAAGTTCCTTAACACTGTCTTGATAATTGGGCTTGGCAGCCATAATCGTATGTATATGGATATACCTTGTTGCAAAATAATTTTTTTACTGTTTAATAATTCCTTTTTACTGTTTAATAATTTTTCATGATCTTTCAGTATTTGTTCAGTGTTATCCATACGTATTTGAGTAAATACACACTTTTTTTGTGTAGACATTTCCTATTTACCACCATGGACGTACATCCTGCGTGCCATTTTGCTTTCACTATACATTCTACAGAACTGCAGTAACTAATCATTTGAGGCGTTCATGTCCCATCCTATACCTCCATTTTTATTACTAATTAATTTTTCGTCAACATCTGAATAATTGGACGTAACCATGCACGTCATAGACAGCAACATTCACCTGATATATTATTCGTACGCCAATGTCCGAATGTAACAGAGTGCCATATTATCTTCCCCGCTAGCACGGTTATTGCACTCCTGATACTACATACCTGGCACATAAACGCACCCACTGGTGAATCCGCGCTTTTCCCTAAGAAAGCTGTAATCGCAAAGCTTCCCGTCACCATGGAGACATCCCCGCCCCAGGGCTTCCGCCAGGGGGTGGGGCGCGAGGCGTACGTGCTCCTCCGTGACCACGACGCCTCGCTCCGTCTCCATGGTTACCCTTAAATACACAATTACCCACACCGCCAGTGCGCTGAACGCTGCACTTGCGGTCGAATTGTCCAACAAGTCGGTAGGTAAGTTCTGATACTCCCCAGTATCTATATGTTAGTCAGAATCGTGGAGGTAAACCCCCTGGTTCTTAAACTATGATTTGTTTCAGATCTTTACGTTTCGCTATCAAGTGACGAGGCCAACCGGGCGTTCAGTAACTCAATTAAGGTATGGAGTACTTGCTAGTTTAACGAACAACTCACGTATCTTTTCGTAACGTAGAATACTAATTGAAATGCCTCTCTTTTTTCTTCTAAATTCACATACGGATGTATTTTCACGAATGGGTATGTGTTTTCCATTTATTACATTTAAATACATGTTGCGATCATTGTCAATATATTTGTTATAATCAATGCTAATAGAACTGATAAGATAAATAATAATTAGGCTTTTATATAGCGCTACAAACCCTCAGGTATCTGAGCGCTGCTTATTATTACCCACGGTGTGTGGTGCTCATTTATCGACCTCGGAAGGATGAAAGGCTGAGTTTGGCCCCGCCGGGATTCGAACCTGCGTTAACAGGCTCTGCACGGGTGTCAAAGCGGGCGCTCTACTCGCTGTGCCACTTGACCGGCTTTATATATCATGTTGTGCTATAATACTGCCCTGATGAAGGTTTTCACCGAAATGCATTGGCACTAACATCATAGTATTAGGGGCAATTTTCGATGTGTTATTTACTAAGAAGATTTTCATCCAACAGTTCAGAAATGTGCATTAAACATTTTCTGTCTTAAATCATTTAATTGAGATTTCTGATACTACGAGTATTTATTCATCAAACAGCAACCATTAATTGGGGCTAACTGAGAAGCGCCTTTCCTAACGAAGTGGGTACACTTTGTTTTTTGAAGACTATTGGTTCGAATGGATCCCGGTGCTAAGGGACCTTTTATGGACAGGCAGCTCCAGGTTAAAGCATTTTGACTAATCCTTTTGCAATAGAGCTATTTACATTTCACACTATCAAGTGGTGCCCTCCTCCCTCTCTTTATTTTCCTGAAACAAAGAGTACACCATATATAAACACAGTAAGGCACTGTTTGAGGATGCCATGCTCTGGTTCAGCCGGTCTCTCCCTTCTTTTCAATTTCTCCTTACAATCCCCAGCATTCTGGTTCAGTGTGACACTGCGTATTTCGGTGAGCTGCTTCTTGAAAGGAATTTGAAACATTATTGTTTATCTTTATTTTCCCAGGATTATACTGTAATGGAACATTTGATAGGTATGCTTGCTGGCCAAGATCTTCACCTGGAATTATATCAATACCTTGTCCTTGGTACTTACCATGGGTAAATGCAGGTATGGTAGGATTTTTTTTTTTTTGTATTTTCACAATTGTGTTGTGTTGTATTATGTTATATTTGTTGGATCTATTTTGTTCACTTCTGACATTTGTATGGTCTCCAGGTGCTCCTGTACATCTGAAAATGAGGGGCTGGGTTAGGTGAGTGGGGGAGAAGGGAACTGCAAGATAGCTTGTGTTTTGACATCATGGGTACTAAATATAGTAACCAGCATCATTGAATAACAAAATCAACGGACTTCATTCCAAGTATTGAGGGATTCTATGCCAGCCCACCCGCAGGCCAGAATGGGCGCCTCAAGACCTTCCTCTTTGCTTCTGCCTTCTCTCCTCCTCTCCCCTGCTGATTTGTTCTGTCTAGACATCGTGCACCTGGTCAACCTCTGACTTTCGGGCCCAGGTACCTGCTCACCCTGCCATCCATCTGCACTGCCTCCTGGCAGCCCCTTGCACTGGTGTCTGTATCTGTAACCCTAAAGCCCCCCCCTTTTTTTATTCTGCACTTATCAGACACACCCTGTCTGTTGCCTTAAACCTAGCACTTGCCACTTGCTGGCTGCACTACCACTGTTTGTTGTTTTTATTATTTAATTAGTTATGTTTTATTTATTTATTCGTATTCCTTTCTGCTTAGCACTTTCCACTTCTCCCCCCTCCCATGCACTTTCCCCTTTCCCTCTACCATGCAATTGCGTGTTCTCAATGTCACTAGGCCCAGCAAGATTGCTGTTTTGTTCTCCCTTGTTCCCCTCCCTTGCCTTGTCGCGATCTGAAACACTTGTTTATGAGCGCAATACAAATAAAATATCAATATCAATATCAATAGGCATTTGACTAGCCCCGCCATTGAGGCACCTAGTCATTTCAGTTCCCGTATCAGGGAGCCCTAAGGCACAAAGTCTGTGTTCAAACAATTTGCCAAAACAAATGTGTAACTAACCAGCACTCTATACCCAAACTTACAAAAAAGGGACTCCAACCCTTGCAAAAAAGCAGCACTCTACACAATTTCTTTGGACTTGAAAATTCCAGATTCTACTTGTCATTTTCAATAGTGGGATTGGATCCGCTAATTTTACAGTGGCCTTAATCCTGACACTGCGGATAACCAGGACAACTGAGTCATTTTAGTAAACCGAAAAAAAAATCCTAGAATACAAATCAAAAGAAGGCAAAGCCGGTGTCCCAGTGGTGGCCACCTATCACCCCCTGCTGGAAGGCCTTTGAAATACTACTATGAACTTCCAACCATTACGGAAACACTAACATTTGAGTGATGCTTGTTCAAAAGTTATCCAACTTTGCAAGCGAAACACCAGAGCATGTGATTAATCTTGGGTGAACGCGTTTGAGGAAACTCAGACCACTGGAGTCAATTCATCAGAAAGGATGTGAGATTCATTCAAGATAACGCTCTACCAGGGAATGCCCGAAGACCTCCATTACCACGCCAGCCCCTGTAACATGGTCTACTGTCCTGCAAACACGGACCAGTCCCCTGCAGAGCACCGAGTTATTTTAAACATGTTTCCATTTCCAGAGTATTTGGCTTTGGCATACGAATATGCACAGTGTGAGTTTGTGTGTGTGCATTTTGTTGGTGTGCGTGTGCATTTTGATTGTATGTGTTCAGTGTACAGGTTCACGTGTGATGCGTGGATGAATTTGCAGTTTCAGTGCGTGTGCGTTTGTGTGATATGTGGGCGCAGTGCAAAGATGTGAGCGTAGTTTGATGGTGGATGCATTTGGGCCTCATTACGAGCATGGGGGTGTATGCCAGGCACGCTACCGCCATGCTCGCTACCGGCACCACCTCCCGCGATTGGGCAATAACCGGCACATTGCGTGATGAATGGGCCGGTAATTGCCCATTCGCGGGTGGCGGTATTGCCGGGCTCCCCATAGGGCAGAATGGGGGTGGGGAGCATCGTTGCGCCGGCACCGCTATTATGAGCTATGCTCGCAGGTGCCGCACTGCCCGCCAGGTAAAACCTGGCGGGCTGTCAGGAACCCGCGAGCAAAACTCGTAATGCGGCAGGACATTATGAACGGTGCCGTCAACGCCAGGGTCCTAATGAGGCCCATGCGCATCTTTATGTTTACTTGACGTTTGCATGTTCACAACAGGTTTCATGTGTTTCGTGATATTACATGTTTAGGTCAGACACACGGATGACCAGTTAACGCCCTGTTGCCATGCACACCGCTCTACATACCTGAGTTTTCAGTTGAAAAATCATAAATACCTGGTACATGAGAAATCTCTTCAATGGAACCAGTCGATGAGGGCTCCTCCAAAAATGCATTTGTTCGACTACTCAGAATCGGTGACGCGGTGCCTCTTTGAAAAAAGTAATGTGTAAAGTAGGAGTGGATACTGGTTACACAAAGGACAACTCAACCTTGCCCATGTACCATCCACAGTTATGTTTGTACCAGCATCACTAGAACTCCTGCTTTCCATTCAGACTGCATCCGTGGCACGCCTGTGAACCAGCCCCAAAATCTGCCTATTCCCATGGGCAGTTCATGGTAAGGTGGAGGGGTATCTGCTTTAGATAACTTATTTTGTGAAAATGTGAGATCAAATGTGAAATGTAAAACAGGTCACCATCGTACCTACCCTGGCCTGAAGGAGCTATCAGTGTCAGCCCCATCATTGTGAACTGTGTTGTGCTCTGCTTGGATACATTCTGAACAGCCTTTATCCAGCAGTGTCCAGGGACACACAGACACATAGGTTTGAGGGAATTACTCGCAGAGGAGTGGAGAACAACAGAATGTAACGGAAGGTTCCCACTGATTGACACAATCTCCAAAATCACATGAGCCGGGGCATCTAGAAAGGATGTGAGAGCGCAGTGTACGTGAGAGAGATGAATCGCCTGCTGCCACAAATGGCTGCGGCCATGACGCAGTTTGCCTGTGGACAAGCACATTGCAGATACACCTGCATGCTCGCACAGCCTTTACAGCACAGTTAGACTGCCTCAGCCATAGCTTTTCTAAAGCAATGACCAGGGACCTACAGGCAGTGGCATAACACAAAATGTGGGGCCCTCGCTGCGAGCCATGCTGAGGGGTCCCCCCCAGCTCTCAAAAATCACTAGTCACACTACACTCTGGGCAGGCCTAGATTATCACGCTTGCACGATATGCTTGAACATGCTTCTGAAGGGGTATGCCACACACTGTACTAGGAGAAAGATATAAATATGTGTTTTAATGCAATATACAGCACACTTTCTGAGAATAATTGGCTGAAAAGCCAGGTTGTTTGCAATTGTTTTGTAGGGTAACACCAATCCAATACATGCAAGTCACTAACAATGCACATGAACATTAATGCTTTGCTATTAAAAATGCCAAGCCACAATGAAAACATGTCCCACTGGTTGCACAATGTAGACCAGTGTAGACACGTCATAACATTACAGTAAAGCATGCCAGGCCACATTTAGACATACCTAGACTGGTTGCACAAAAATGCCAGTCGAAGCAATAGCACTCATCAAGAAGAGAGCACACATTGAAGCCCAGGTCTCTGCTGCCTCTAACAACATGGCCAAACTCTTTAAAATCTGCACGGAACAAGCCAATCCTGTTGCAGTCTCCACCTCTCCTGTTCCATCCCAGGCCCTCTGTATGGCTCTGGCCTCTCACTTCTCTGCTAAAACTCAGGACATCCTGTCCACTATCTCCTCTTCGTCTCCCTTTTTTTCTCTCGCCCCCCCCTTTGGCCATCTCTACCTCTCCTCCTCCTTTCTCCTCTTTCTCTCTGACAACACCTACAAGGTTTCTATACAGGTCCGATCCATGAACGTGTTGTCCAAACAGGTGCTCCCCTGCTCTTCCAGAACCATCAAAGACCATATTGACACCCTCACTGAACATTGGCCGAATTCTGTAATCACTCTTTCACCACTGGAACGTTCCCCTCTCCCCTTAAGCACTCCCTTGTGCACCCACTCCACAAGAAGCCGTCTGCCGATCCTACCTGTCTGGCAAACTATCACCCAATCTCCATCACCCCTTTCCTGGGCAAAGTCTTGGAAAAGAGCTGGCCACACCCAGGCTTACTCTCCACATTGAATCTGTTGGTTGTCTCCATGACCATCAGTCTGGCTTCAGAGCTGCCAGAGGCATGGAAACTTCTCTGCTGAACACCCGTGAAGATCTGCTTTCTAACCTTGATTCCAGCATTTCTTCTGTCCTAATCCTCCTTCATCTTTCCTCTACTTTCGGCAAAGTCAACCACGCCATCCTGACCATTCGACTACGTGAGAACCTGGGCATCACGGATCAGGCCCTGGAGTGGCTGACCTTCTTCCTCTTGGACTGCCCCTCCCAGGTCCAACTTGGTCCCTTTCTCGCCACCACCTCTCTTTACCTGTGGCATTCCCCAGGGCTCTATCCTCTCACCATGGTTTTTCAACCTCTACTTGGCCCATTTGACCCACCTGATCTCTACCTTCTCCTCTAACTTTCAAGGTTATGCGGATGGCACTCAGTTTTCCTTCAGGCTCCTCTCATCTCTTGCTCATTCCTGACTGTCTATCCGTGCTTCAGGATTGGTGCACCTCCAACGATATCTACCTTTGTGCCATTAAGATGGAGATCCATCTCATTGGGACCCCTGCCCCTGCTTTCCCTCTCTCACTCTGGCCGCCCACCTTGGGCCCTCTTCCTCCGCCTTCCTGCGAGGCAAAAACCTTTTGTGTTATCTTCGACTCTACTCTCTCTTTCTCTCCTCGCATCTCGGACATCACCAAGAGGTCCTACCAGCTGCTCCTCCTCAAAGGGACTCTTCGCTTTCTCACTTTCCCCCAGAAGCTCAGTGTCTCCTGAGCCCTGTTTCTCTCTAGGCTGGACAACTGCAACAGCCTCTTTCTCAAGCTGCCTTCTTCTACTCTCCACCCTCTGCAACTAATCCAAAACAGGACAGCGAGAGTTATCCTTGGCCACAAGCCCGGGGATCATATCTCTACAGCCCTGAAATCTATCCACTGGCTCCCAGTGGTTGCAAGAATCAAGTTCAAGACCTTTTGCATTGTCCACAAGGCTTTCTGGGGTTGGGCTCCGGCTACCTCCAAATCTCTAACAGCTAGACGCTTCTTCAGGCAAAGAGTGCTGGGTAGATCTGTCCCCTCTGCAGATGCCTCCCTCTGGAATGGCCTCCCTGCCCCTCTCAAACCTTTGCGGACCACCTGATGTTCCCGGAAGCAGCTCAAAACTTTCCTCTTCTCCTCTGCTTTCGCTCTCTCCCTGCCCTGCTGACCTACCCGACCTACCTGTCTGCTGTACCGACTGGTTGCTTGGCTACTCTCAGAGTCTCACTGAGTCCAGGATCTTTCTTGATTAGTCACCCTTGCACTGCCTCCGGCCTACCACGCACTTAGGGACTGTAACTGTAACCCTACAGTCCCTTGTTCTCCTTGCACTACCCAGAGCCTCACTGTCCTGGCTGCACTTACTCAGAGGATTACAGCCCTGTTTTCCCCTCGCTTCTTCCTTGCACTTTCCCCCTCCCATTCCCCTTGACTTTCTCATTCTCGCACTTGCACGATTTGAATGACACAAGGCCTAGTAAGATCATTTGTCTTGTGCACCCTCTATCTTCACTCCATTGCTTGTCACGCCAAGAAACACTTGTATAGAGGCGTTTTATAATAGGCCTACATCATATCATTTTATCACAGGTGCTCAAAAAAATATACAATGCTGCAGTAAGAAATTATTAGACTGGCAGCACCCAAATGCCAATCTAGCCAGGTAATTACACTTAGCAGGACTGCTTTATCAGAAATGTGCAGTTAAAAAAAAGTCATACCAAACTGAGGAATAACTAGACTGGCTGCACCAAAATGCCTTTCCCTAGCCACTAATACCACATATCATGCCTGCTTAGCCTGGACATGCAAAAACATTATGATTTATCGCATAATCCCACCGCCCACACATACCCACTCCCTCCCATGCCCTACCCCAACCTCCAAAATCAGCTCTGTGGCCCAAAATTACCTTCACGTCCCTCTTCGTTGTCCCAGAGCTTACGTTTGATGCTCCTTGCCTCACAGGTAAGTACTGGGATGAGGAAGAGTGGGATTAGGAGTAATGAAGATATAGGTAGCTAAGTCAGGCATTACCTCTATGTACCTCTACCTCATCCCAGTGCTTGTCTATGAGGCATAGTGCCTCATACTCAAGTACTGCCTCATAAACAAGTACAAGGACAAGGAAGAATAGGGCTAAGAGTACTGGTGATTACCAATAAGTAATTAAGACTTTACACACAAGTAGGGGCTTAACAATATTCAGTTGACTGGGCTGCAGCACTCACTCCCAGAAATGTTGGTCTATGTTTGACTCAACCTGGCTAACCTTCAGAGCAGTTGCCGGACAGAACAGGACACAGATGTTAAACAGCACCTGGGTTTCGCTTTTAACAAGGGCCCAGCAGTTACTAACGTAAAGCATTTCACTGTTAGTAGCTGCATTCAAATGCCACATTTTTTAGGCAATTGAAATTGTGATGTGTGTTTAGTACTTTCATGCCAGGGAAGTGATTGGAAGGGTAGAAAGGGAACAGGAGACCGTTCATTCTCACAATAGGTGGGTGCTTTCACACTTAAAGGACAAAGTTAACTGCTTGTAACATTGAAGCTGCACTAGAATAGTCTCATTAAAATGCGTAAAGTTAGATGCCCCCACACAAATAAGTTTACCTCCCCCACCACCCGTGAAGTTAGCGCCTCTCCCAACACTTAAAGGACCAGCCCCCCGAAATGTAGGTTTTGTTGTGCCCATGAACACAAGCACAAACACCATTCACCATATACACATGTGAACACCCAGCCATCCTTACATTTAAGTGTACACTCTTTCACCATACAGGCACACCCAGGCAGCCATTCATAAATTTAAGTGTGCACCCTTTCACCATGCAGGCAACCCAGGCATCCACCCATACATTTAAGTGTGCACCCTTTCAGCGTTCACGCACACACGCACACCCAGTCAACCATACATTTGTGTGCACCCTTTCACAATACACTCACACACGCACATGTCATGGAGTTGCGTGGAGCCCTATTACTTGAAAGAGAAATTGGGCCTCAGTATAAGTTTGCCGGTCCGATAACTTGCCAGTACCACCGTTACCAGACTGGCAAACTACAAGTTCTGTTCGCGGGTGCCTTCCCACCCGCAAGGTCGGACCTGGCGGGCATACCGGCACCCGCGAGCAGAGCATGTCGGATGCACCGGCACCATACTGAATGGTGCTGGTGCATCCGAGCTCCTCATTCCCATTGAACCCTATGGGGATCAAACGGGAATAGGGAGCATTTTTTCCAGCATCCGCGAATGGGCATTTACTGCCAAAACTTGTAATGAGGCTGATTGTTTCTTTTTGAAATCACTCTGACTTCATAAAGAAATTATTTCTGTTAAGGACCGAACCATAATGGAAATCATTTCTTTATGAAGGCAGAATGACTTCAAAAATAAACTATTTCTTTTTGAAGTCATAGGGCTCCCCCACCCCATGACATGGCGGCCCCCAGCCTGGGTTCTTCCATGTCATGGGGTAAGGAGAGCCCTCGGACTGCAAAAAGAAAATGGGCCTCATTCCGAGTCGGGTGGTAGGGGATACCGGGCACCGGTAAGGAGACCGGTGCCGGTAATCCCCTACCGCCCGATTCTGAGGTCCCCTAACGGGACACGTAAGTAACGTGTGGTCGGACCACACGTCCCTTATGGGTCCCGTTAGGGGACCAGGGCGCAAATTACAGGGTTGCCATTCGCGAGCCCGTTATTTGCACCCTCCCCATTCCCATTTGAGCCCTACACGGGCTCAAATGGGAATGGGGAATGGTTGGTGCAATGGGGATTTACCGGTCCTGCCAGGGTCGGACTAGACCGGTAAATCCCCATTGCACCACACAGGACATGGGTACGGTATTGGTGGCAGTCATGGTGCAAATAGCACCATGACTACCACCAATCTCGTATTGACCCCCATTGTCTTTTTGTAGTCACTCTGTCTTCATAAAGCCATTATTTCTGTTACAGAAAAAATATCTTTATGAAGGCAAAGTGATTTCAAAAAGAAATTACCCCCCAAAAAATTGTATAACCATACTGGCACCGTTTCCGCGACCGGGCAATTATGACCTACAGACCCGGAAATAGCACCACCACAAACTGCCACTGCGGAGTGAAAGCGCCCTTAAACCCCCTGTTACCAGCAATACGAAACACTGCGCGCATCACAAGCAGCATGGACATGGAAACACCGCCACAAAAATGCTGCTAAAACCGTGACCACGGTGGCGGTATCACTGCCAACATGACGTTAAACAGTGCCTGGTGACCTGAATCAGGCCACAGGTGCACCAAATGAGCCCAGCTGGACCCAGCAGGCCACTCGGAGCCTACAAAAGGGCCACACCTAGGCCAACTCCAAACAGAACCATGCAGGCAGCAGCTCTAGTAGCAGTGGGACTGGGGCTACTCAACCAACAGGCAGCACTGCACATGCTGGCAGTAATGGTGCAGAGGAGGAGGCGGAGGCGGAGGAGGTGCAGGCGGCAACTACCTAGCCCTGCACCCATGGCAAACCCTATTGTCCAGCCAGCACCACCCCGAGGGCAGCCAGCGATACCACGCATCCGGGCCTCACCCTGGAACCTTACCCCAGGACAGATCCACACATTATACCGGCTGGACCGTCCAACAATCTTGTACATCACTGCCATAATAGCGGACGACATCAGCAGCCACATTGACATCCCCACCGCCATCCCCCCCTCCTAAAGGTGGTGTCGGTACTGCATTTTCTTGGCACCGGAACCTATCAGCACACAGTTGATGAGCTGCCCGGGCTATCACAACCCTGTTTCTCTAAAATCTTGGTTCAGGTACTGGATGCCCTGTTGTGCCATGTGTCTGAACACATTGCCCTACCCTGTACCCTTCCTGAGGTCATTGCCACCAAGTTGGCCTTCCATGCCATTGCAGGCATGCCAAATTGCATAGGTGCACTAGACTGCACCCACATCGAGCTGACAGTATCACGTGCCATTGAGATGGTGTTCCGCAATAGGAAACAGTACCACTCACTGAATGTACAGATGGTATGTGATGCCGCACAAGTGATAACACATTGCTGCGCAAGTTTCCCGGGCTCAACACATGACTCAATGGTTCTGCAGAATTTGACATTGCCATGGTACATGGAACGCTATGCTGGACAAAGCACAAAGCTATTGGGTGAGTACAGCTGCCAATGGCTAGGCCCTGTGGAAGGGTGTGTGTGTCCAGGACAATGAACAATGTGAGTGGGCTGCTGCGACTGCACATGCATTACCCCCCACCCATCCACTGACTAGACAACACAACCCAAACATCCCGAACCTACACATGACAGGTTACCACAGTGTGCCCGTACACACCCTGCCACGGGCCGTAAACAAAAAAATCAGTCTACTTCTAGGGATGTTGAGGCAGGTTTTATGCAATATTTCATGAGTAAAACTGACTTGGTATAGCAGTTCAGAGTGGAAAAAAGCAATGACAAGAAACACATGTCCTTTATTGTGGGGAACCAGGGCATTAGGAAAAGTCCATTAGTGTCTTGAAACACCAAAACCCAGCCATTAATTGGTTGAGGCCGGTACAAGGAAATGATGAACCTTTTTCCAAACCAGGGACATGTATTCACCTCCGTGATTTTGGGGTTCTGGGCTCTAGGAGCCATATTAGATTCATAGCTTCTCAAAAACATTATTGGGTTACTCTCCAAGTATCATGGAAGTTGCCCAATTTCTAAATATTTACCAAACTCTCTTAGAACCCTGAATAGAACACACTTGCATCAGGACTGTCCACTTCAAAAATAAACCAGTGGTACTGGTGACCTAAGTGGGATATACCAAAACCATTTTGTTTTATTAATTCCCCTAATGTTTCCTGGCAGTTTTTTTCGCATTGGTGAAAGATCATTTTTTGACTCATTTGGGTATGCCTATTCCTCGTCCTCTGATGGGGCACTGGCTATATAGGGAATATGATTGCCCACTTGACATGCTACCTGATGCAGTGATCCTGCACAGTCATATCTATGCACTAATGTTAAATGTGTTTGCTAAATTGAGACCATATTTGCTGGAGAATTCATATAGAGGCTTTATTAGACATTTCACTTTGCTGGTGGAGTCTCTAATCGTCTTAGCCACTAAATCTGATGATGCATTGAGACCTTGAGGCCTTGGACAATTATGGTGGAGTTACCATGTTAAATCTGCCTCAATCTTTTACTGTGACGACACAAAATCACCTCAGAACTGGAAGTAAAAACTATGTAATTCACTATTATGGATTCCTAAATAAACCCATTGAGGTTTGGAGGAATTACTGCCAGTGGTACTGCCAGTGGTAATTCTTCTGGTAGCAATCCGCCATTTTTGCAGGTTAACAGGAGGCCATAAATTCCAGTCCCCTCTCTAAAGTCAATCTCCTAATGCACTTTAACAAAATCAAGTTCAAAGTTAGAAGCCATTATCCAATGCTCTCCCCAGCATGTTCAAAGTTTTGCTGAGCCAGTGTGATGTGAAACCTCCTGTCCTCTGTGGGATGTTTTAACCCACTTTTGCTCTGCTATGCTGCAGCACTGTGTTATGATGGTGCCAGAAATAGCAAAATGGCCACAAAACCCTTGTGCGCGCCAAAATCTCTGAAAATCACACTTTGCAACACACAAATAGATGGCTGCCCAATCTGCCACACATGTTGTCAGTGGTGGAACAGAGAAAATTGAGTACAGAAGGAAAAAGCAGTGCTTTGCTAAATGAAACCCAAAATCTTGCTTTAAATCCCTTTTTCTTTGTTGCTGAAACTGCAGAATGCCGGTACAAAACATTCTCAAACATCCAAAATTCTTGCTTGGTGGTACAATTCACTTAGTTAAGCAATCATTGTGAACTTGCAAGGTCCTGAAAAGCTGAAAGCATAAAGGGATTTCCACAGCAAAAGTGGCCTGCCTGTGGATATAAAAAATCTCTGTGCAGCAGAAGTCTGCAGGGAAGACAGCTGTCAGGAGCCTGCCTGATTAAACGTTAAACATGTATATAAACTGAAACCAAATGTTTGCAATTTAAAAGGCCTGTTACTGAGAGTAACCTATGTTGTAATTGTTTTAATTCCATGGTCTAAAATCTTGAATGAGAATTATAGCTGCTATTTTGAAATCACAAGTTTGTTTTCAGCTAAGGAAAAATGCAACAGAATTAACAATTAAATCAAGCCTGGCTAAAGCTACCAAGCTTTCCATCCAGCAGGAAATCCCACCAAAGTGGTAATTAAAGGGTTTGGAAAGAACCTGGTCTACAGAGGAAAAAGGGAAGAATGAACAGCTGCTGCTAAGGAAATGCGAGGTGTGAGGACAGTCGTAAATGGCCTCTGCCGAGAGCAAACGGGGAGGAGACTGTTTCTGGACTGCAGGGAGATAAAAAGAGGCAGACCCAAACAACCATCTGTGGCTGAACCTTCACAAAGAACATTTTGTTTAAAGACTTATAACTTGCCAGTTAAAATTGTGCAAAATATAAAAGTAACAGAGTTGTGAATCTAAATTTTGGCTGCATATTTCAAGAAGTGGCAAAATTATGTGACATGTTCTGGAAAGAAATGGCAGGAAATGTGATTTTACACAAAATGTATTTCTGCTAGAAGTAAGCAACAGCCACAGGGTTTTGAGGAATAGCTGCCATATAAAATATGTAATCTGTATGTGTGATTGTTAAAGAGGGTGCACATGTGTAAATATGTGTGGTGCCAAAAGTAGATTTTGTGTGCAAGGGATTCTCAGCCTCAGCCTCATAAAATCACACGATAAAGGTGACACTCTGTTTCTCTCCTCCTATCAAGGCAGAGAGTAGACTCTGACCCAATCACCTGTCAAAAGGGCGAGCTTAGGCTAAACCAGCCACACACCCCCTTTATCATAGCATAAATAGAGACAGCTCACCACTCAAAAAGAAAGACAGATTCACTCACTATCCTGATACTGGCAGAGCACCCTGCTGCTGAACTCTACATCTTCCTTGCTCCAGATTCCAGAAACTTTGCAAAGCAGAAACCTATTGCATAGCTGAACCATTTTCAGCTAAGCCTCAAATTCCAGAACCAGAACCCCACCAATCTGAGGGGAAGCATCAAAATAAAGCCGGGCTGCGCTGTACTGCTTGCCTGCTGAAATAATTATCATCAGAACCAAGAAGGGCAGATCTAATCCAGTCCTGTGCCGTGCAGTGACCAGAGTGCTTTGTATAAACCAGTTCTGTGCCGTGCTGTGACCAGAGTGCCTTGCTGATTGCAGTTCCAATCCGATGTGCCCAGCCGCCTGTCCTAGAACCAGATCTATTCCCTGACCAGAATCTTGATGGACCAGAATCGTGATGGTTCTGTTCTAGTAAGTATCTATAGATAGAACTGTGTCACTAGCATATGTACCTTGCTTAGGCCAATCCCTATCTTAAACCCATCCTATCTTGTATTCAGAACCCGTATTGTTAGGAGTATTTTTGAATTGTCTGAACCCTCTATCCAAACCATCCTATCTTCCTCTGTACTAGTATTGCTAAAACTATCTTTGCGCTGACCTTTTCTCATCTGAAGAAGGCGGGTCCTTAGCAGGCAGTCATTCAAATCAAGTGGCTGTGTTCCTTCGTTTTGTTCCTAGTCATCCTCTAGTGTAAGAAGCCCTTTTGTCATTTTAAAAGTGCATTCCTGTTTTCCATTCTTGCGCCTATCTCGAAAAAACGTGCTCCACTAAAACGTTCATAACTTCCTCAGTTCTGTGCTAGAAACAAAATAGCTAACATCCACAGCTTTAAATCGAATCTAAAACTGCATTCCAAATCGATACGGTTTTCCGGTTATCACGATTATCGCACAGTGAAATGTTTGCAGCAAATGTTTGTTTAGGGAAATTCTTACACTTGTAAAACAGCTTTAGATTTCTTCTGACTTGAATTTTAAGATTTCAATTTTTTTTCTTGGTATCAAATCATTGCTCGTGTTTGTGTGTAACTATCCAAAGTGGCTCCCATAAGAATTTATACAATTTCAGAAATTGTGACCATATTTGTTGTTTTTACCCAGTCCATTCTAAGATAAATTTAAAAGCCATTCTGACAGTTTGACAGTCAATTCCGTTTTCTCTTGTGTTTGAAAGGGGGAAAGTGGGATTGATATTCTGTTTGAATTCTGCCATTCCTGAATACCTGCTCACTCCTCCTATCTCTTTACATTGCCTATTGGGGGTGGTGGGGTGTGCAGGGGGAACCTATAACCACACTGCTATCTGATCTAAACACACACACAAAAGTATTATTTCTGTGCTGAGTTGTTTTTCTCACTATTACTCCTTGTATATTAAAGAGATTATTCAGTGTTACATCACCGCATTGGTGATTATTGTGTTCCATTAAAACATATTGTGATTACATTTTAAATACATAAATAAATATTTTAACTTTGCAAACCAGCCTGATTCCTGGTTCAGTGTGACCCGGGGGGGTTCCAGGAGAGCGGTGTGATATGAGTGGTATATCGTTCAGAATAAAGAACTTTTAGACAAAAATAAATTAGGATTTCAGTTGTGCATTACATGCTAGGCGTTGACTTGGGTGTGTGCCGGATTGAAATCACTTACACATCCAATAAATCAGTGAACCACCCCCACATACCAAATGCCACATGTCATGGGTGATGACAGCAAATGTGTGGCCTTGGTAAACTCAGCGTGTCCGGTTTCTAGGGCAGTTTATTGATTTATTTAATTGTTTTGTTATAACACGCCTAATACCGTAGCTCAGTTCGGGTTCAAACCGCAAACCTGGGATTGGAACCTTTGATGCTCTGCATGGTCTTGCTTCAAAGACCAGTGCGTTGCCCCTGTGCTATCATCCTTTCACAGAGTTCTTGTCTCTGCAAGGCAAGTGCCACCCTGCAGTAGAAAATTCAGCACATCCTTCCCTAGTTTGATACTGCTAATTTGAAGATTGTGTAAAGGCAATGAAACTTAATCTGGTGCTATCTAAAATCCATGCATAGAAAGCATGTATCCATTTTCATATGCATACATTTTACACTACACCAGATGTTCAATAACTTAAAAGGCAGAGTGATAGTATGCAGTGGAATTACCACTTCCACCACTTGCATACCCTCTGTCATTCAAAGCTACATGCATTAACACCAGCATCTGACTGTAATGCTTTCAGATGCATATTCCCGAGCATTCCAGCATAAATCCTACTTCCCAGGAGAAAATGGCAGGTGGCATTTGCACAATTTGCACTACAAAGTGCAAAAAGAAGTAAGAGTTTTTGCACTATATGATACAAATTACTAATTTGCATGCACAAGACCATTTAACTCTGAAGTGCAAATGTAGCAGGAGCCTGCTATGTAATTTATGAACATTATCTCAATGTAAGCATTGGAGAGAGGGAGAGAGAGAGAGAGAGGGAGAGAGAGAGAGAGAGAGGGAGAGAGAGAGCGAGAGATAGAGAGAGAGATAGAGAGAAAAAGAGAGAGAGAGAGAGGGAGAGGGAGAGAAAGTGAGAGAGAGAGAGGGAGAGGGAGAGAAAGAGAGAGAGAGGGAGAGAAAGAGAGAGAGAGAGAGAGAGAGACAGAGAGAGAGAGAGAGAGAGAGAGAGAAAGAGAGAGACATGGGCCTAATTCACTGAGCGTTTTCCAATGGGGTTTTGCCATTATAAAACGCTTCTGCGAATTAGGCCCATAGAGAGATAAAGACCAAGGAGGAGATATATAGAGAACGAGACCGGCAGGATGGATTTGGCTGACATTTTCCGATCTAAAGGTTTGTCAGATTTGTTTTTTTAAATGAAAAGTTAATATGATAGAAAAACATGCTCCTTTTGGCCTACTCCCTTTCATTTTCCCATATTTTGATAAAGCCAAAGCACAAAGTACGCTGGGCGAATTTGGAACAAATAAGAATCAACTTTGTCATGAAGCGTTGACTCGATTTCCGAGAGAGGTATGAGGTAAATCCATCTACGAGATTTGTACATATTCGACAGGGAAGGGGGTGCTCCCTGCTCCCAACATATGTAGCTATATCTGTTTATTTGCTGGATGGAACTGGATGTAATTTACCAAACAAAAAGTTTGCCCAGGCTCCACCGAACTGGACATTGTGGGTGCAATATATTAGAAAATGAAAATGTTATCAAGAAAAAAAAAAGCATTTTGTTTTCAGCCTACTCCCATTCATTTTCATTGATGGGGAAAAAGTGCTGCTATTGAACAGCCGTATCGCAAAAAACACAGAGGAGGTTTTGAGCAAATGAGAAACAACTTGGGCACAAAGCATTGACTTCATTTCCTTAACTGGTTTGAGATCAATCCAGCCAGAAGTTTCATAAGAGAAGGGATGCCCTCTGCTCCTTCAAACCTTTAACCACCCTTGTTGTTTTGCAGTAGAGAGGCTGAGAGAGGGTAATAACCTTTGAACTGCTTGATGGATTTGGGTGATATTTTCTAAGTAATAAGGCAGGCAAGGGGCCCCCCAAACTGGACATTTTGGGAATAAAACATTAAAGAAATGAAAGGGTATTAAGAAAACATAAACGTTTTGTATCCATCATGTTCCCATTCATTTTCCCATAGAGAAAAAGTGCAGTTCGTTTTTGAACAGTCACAGCATGAAAACAGTTAAGAAGATTTGGAGCAAAAACCAAACAACTTGGGCACACAACATTTACATAATTTCCTTGTCTGGTTTGGGGTAAATCCATCCATTCATTTTTAAAATATGCTGCAGAGAAGACTGTTCGCCCCTGCTCCTTCAAACCTTTATATCAGTTTGGGGATTTGCAGCAGAGAGGCAGGGAGAGGCTAATAGCTTTTGACTTGCTGGATGCATTTGGATGACATTTTCCAAAGAAAATGTTTGTCAACACTCCAAACTAGACATTTTGGAAACAATTTGTTGAAAAATATAAATGCAATGTTCAGCCCATTCGAATTAATTTTCCATTAGAGGAAAAGTGCAGTATTTGAGCAGCCATGGCGCATTAACCGCTCAGCAGAATTTGACCAAATAAGAAACACAAAGCATTGACTTAATTTCTTTGACTGGTGTGGGGTAAATAAATCAAATCTTTTTCAAAATTTTTGACAGAGACATGGGGTGCCCCATCTCCTTAAAAAGTTGTATATATCGGCCTTGCTGCATTGCAGCAAAGAGACTTTCAAAGATGAAAACCTACTATTTTCTATTTGCTCGATGCAAGCAAATCCAAGCGATAATCCCAGGAGAAGGAGACAATGAAAGAACTAAAAACGCTGTTTGGATGAGGAAAAGGGATGCCATAAAGCTTTGGATTAACTCCCCATGACCATAGAGAGTCTAATAACCTTCTCTACTTCAGAAAGAAACTCAAAACTCTTCTGTTTATGTAGTCACTACTAGGGTAACACTGACTGTTTTGAATGCAAAGCTTATATGGCCTGGCTGTAGGCGCTGTATAAGTACCAATACCAATAGCAATGGCAATAGCGATTACATTAGCCTAGAGGTCTTGAGTGAGAAAGATAACACCATTTGAAGTTGGAGATTTGAAGGCAGGATGGGGAGTTGGTTATGTGTAGAAAATACTCAGTCTATATTTGCAAGATTGCGGAAATCTCACGAGATTAAAATGGCAACCCCGTAAGACGTGCTGAGAAACAAGTTGAGTCACATGAAGCGATAAGAGATAGAGTAATGGGACTGGGTTAGGGATGGAAAAAGCTATTGAGTGGAGTTAGGAGACCTGGAAAAGGGGTACATATGTTGACTGCCTCTGAGGGCGTGGACGACTTTTTAATTCCAAGCATTTTTTCCTGTTATCACAGGAATTGGACAACCACCACTCTACAGCAGGGATGTATGTTATTGGAAGTGATTATTGTGAAATTATTGCGACAATAAGGAGTTAGAAAAAAAGGTTTAACATCTGGAGTGCCTACATCTAAAGAGTAGGGGGCAATGGGTGTTTGGTAAAAAATGAATGGTGTGTCAGAGCTAGTGGCCATGGCTAGTTGCCCCAAAAGAATTCTGTTGGTGCAACATGTACAGAAGCCACGGCCGAGACCCAAAGCTAATGTGACCTCAAGAAACTATGCAACATGTTTGGCAATGGTGACTGGCAATCTAAAGGCCATACCTAGTGGGCCCAAATGAAAACTATGGTGTAACATGTACAGTGGCCATGGCCCGAACACAATGGCTAGTGGGCCCTCAGTAAACTATAGTATAACAAAACTCTTGACATTCAGTGGAATAAACATTAGTTAGGAAACGGGTAAAGTGATCAGATGTATCACAATAAAACCCGTACAATTCAGCCCTCACATTTCAAGCAAGTGCAAAGTATTTATGTGCCCCCTGTTGCGCAGCATATGACGACAATGATTATATCACAGATGATATCACAGATGATATTACTGGTGACATCACTAGTTATATCACACATAACATCACTTATGGCACTACTAATCACATTACACAAGACTGATGAGATCAATAATTACATTATTGATTACACTAGTTAGAATATCTTTGTTTACCTCTTTTGACACATATTTTATTTTATTGCACTTCACAATAATAACAACATAACATGGAGCAATACAGAAGTATCACATTATGATGTGTGTAGCATTCTCACTTTATACATCCGTAAGAAATTACAATACTTAATTGCAGGGAAAGTACCTGATTCAGGCAGGTGACAGTTTATTTGTAAGCCACCCTCAACACGGGGAGTTCCTTCCCTCCCCACGTAAGTGCTGATACAACAGACTGTTTAACTGATTCTTTTTTGAGCCCTAACTCAGACACATATCATGTCCCTTGTATCCGTCTGTCGTCAGGTAACAATGAGCCAAGAATCAGGCCGATGTATGGGAAATATATTGGTATTTATTTAAATTAAGAGTAATAGAAATTAGTGCAACAAACTCAAAAAACACTTTATCCGTGGCACAACACAATCAACTTCTCGCAGCATAAATAAATCACAAAAGTGAGTTAAAAAGTACACACTCTCAATTCTTTCCTTTCTGCACATTTCACTTTGGAAAATAATTACACTGATAAATAACAAAGGCACTTATCTAATGTTGTGTGGTTTTGATTTTCCTTCAGGCTTAAAAGAATAGCAATTGGATTTCAAGATTGGTATAAATACATATGGCAATTATAATTTCGCCCACACTTTTGGTTTAAAATAAATACAGGGTGATTTATCATTTTATTTTTCAGACCACCCCTTGCTTTGGTCTATGTCGGAAGTCGGACAGAACAATAGGAATGATTTGGGGAATTTTGGATTTCAGACCACCCCTTGCTGAAAGACCTGTGTTGGGGAAGCTGGATAGAAAGGTTGGACTGATTTAAGAACAAAGAAACCCCTCTTCCTTAAAGAAGTCGGGGTCTTCTGGACAACAAGGATTGCCCAATTAAATTATAGGCTATAGTTTTCAGCGCATACTGGGAAGTGAGATTTGTTAATTTCGAATAAAAAAAAATGCCAAATGGGGAATTGATTAAATTAAAATGTGTTGTTATATAGGCTAAGGATTTACACAGTTATGCCCCCCCACCCAATATAAAGGAAAAGGATTCAAGGCAAGCAGACGCCCCCACCTGGTGGTTTCCCCGGGCTCAGTTCTGCTTACATAGCAGGCCTCTGTTTAAGGTTCAGGAAAGCCAGCTTCATCTAATGACACTCTGGAAAGATAGGGCAGGGGTCTGGTCAGTCCGCTCCCAAATGTGGCTTCCCGCTCTCCACCATAGTATCCAGTCAGCTTTGAGGCCTTCCTGGAGATGGAATGCTCCACCCAGATGCACTCTCAGCAATCTCCTCTGGTTTCTCCTTACAGCTGTCAGATGGTAAATTTCAGAACCCATCCGGATGATCTGTCTCTTCTCTCTGTCCTCCTGTCTTTCTCCTTTTTCTGCCCCCTGTCCTAGTGCAGTCCCCCTTATGTAGCAGCGATGACACTACCAATTTTGCAATCTCGGGGAAGTGCTGTGCATTTATCCTTGCCTTGCCACTAGGATTGTACAAATACCCTTCTCTCTCTGCCCAAACCCAGTCTCCAAGTCAGGATTGGTTTAGGGGTCTGGAGCAACATCTGGCAATTCCCAGTTGTCACCATCCTTTGTTCTCCTGTCAACCTTTTGGCAAAAACTAGTGAAGTATCACAACTTCATAGCTGTACTAGCAACTGCCAGACTAAACAAACTTTCTGTTTTCGCTAATCATGGGTAATTAGATAAGCCGACCACCAAATCTGTATCATGTAGCACGGCCATGTGACACCTTTCTGCTGTTTCCATGAAAATCACAACAGTTATTAAGCATGTCTCTAAAATCAGTTACAACCCACTCACCAACTCTCACGTTTGAAACCTGTTCAGATCAGTCAAAAACCGAAAGTCACATGTGGATGACATTTATATCCCCAAAATTGCCTGCAAATTACATAAAAAAATGATACATAGAAGAAATCCATCTGCCTCATGATGGCTGAGAAAAAGGCCTACATGGTAATAGTCCTTTTAAATAAATTGTGAATCTTCACGTGGGACACAGGGTCCTGCTCCTGCTTCCAGCCTGTGCCGACCGTTTATTTTCAAACTCCTTTGTGTTTGAAGCTTGCTCTTTGATGTGAGTGCCCCCATTTTCACACATAGTAGTCATGCTCCCGCCCAGGGTAACTTTTGCTTTGAGAGCCAGCAGGTCTGGAGAACATTGAATTTCAACGCCTTTAGCAGGACATTTTTATTGTGGTTGGTCATAAAGGGGATATGTAACATCCAGGCTTGAAGTGGAAGATGTCCTTGTGAAGTTTTGCCCACAGCCAGCAAAAGGGTCTACCTTGGGCTGCCATTTTTTTTCAATGAAGACAAAGTGGCTCTTCAAATGTCAATGGATTTTTGTGGGTGAAACATAATATACATTGCTCTTTGTCAACCCACACCTCATGTTTTGTTTTCCTGAAATGTTTCTGTGAGCAGTGATATTCTTTTTACTTTTACTTTTTTCATACCGTTTTTATTTGCAGACATATGTGCAGGCAGTTTTTGTTTTCAATGTTTAAAAATCCTATTTTCCATGTGAGAGGTTCTTTGATTCTTACTTCTTTGGTAAATCAAAATGCTGCTTTATTGAATCATGAATTATTTGTAAAGGTCTTTTTTGACTAAAAACAAATAAAGTTTTATATATAAAAACAAATGCTGCTTGTCTATTGGTAATGACAGGTAAGCCCCTTTCCACATGGCTCTTTAACTTTACTTGAAAAACAAAAACAAATGCCAGGCTGTTTTTTTTCAGTGTTTAAAATCTTGATATTCATGTGAAAGGGCGTTCTGTTTGGGGCCTTTAAATGCACCCTTCAGGCAATTTTAGATATTTCAAACATAATATAATAAGAATGTGTAGTATTAAAACAAATAAGAATTGATAGAAGTAGAAATATTTTTAATGTAAGTGTTATGAAAATAGTAAATGCACACATTCAATTATATGTTTTATACATTTTTTTGTGTGTGTATAATAGAAAGTAAATGTCCATGTACATTGTAATAGAATAGATTCCAAGAATTCAACAAGAATGCCGGTCAGATAGAACAGTGAGTAGAGCGTTTTTTTTTACATCTGTGAAGAGTCTGCCAATGCAGGTTTGAATCCCGGTAGGGCCAAACTCAGCCTTTCATCCTTCCGAGGTAGATAAAAGCGCACCACACACAGTGGGTAATTATAAGCAGTGCTCAGTTGCCTGAGGGTTCCAAGAGATACATAAATGCAAAATTATTATTATTCAATATACACAAAAATCAGTTACTTATACTGCACAATTACATTCCTAGAAAATAAATGAACATTAGAAATGTGAGGAACCAGGCATGAGAGAGGGACACAGATGACTCATGGTGATTGGCATAAACTATTATTAGATAATGAAAGTGTTGAATAACGCCTCACTATCCCTAAACTAGGAGGAATTTCCCTACCTCAACCAAAGCTAATAGTCTGTCAAGTGTCAAGCTGTTCAAAGTAAAACATTTACAGTGTCCAAATTCCTATCCTAGCACTCACATTATAAAACAAACTGTAAGGTGTTAAGGGTATTGTCTTTGGCTTCGAAAGTGTGAAAATGTTCAAGTTCAACAAAAGGTATAACTCCAGAAAAAGTTCCAAATCGATAATGTTCACAGTTTCAGGGGAATGAAGAATAACCACATTTGTTATAGTCCAAGAGGATCCCTCACTCCTCTTGCATTGCAATTAATTCCAGGCAAATGACTCCCTTCACCAGGCCTTTTTCCACATTCAATGCAATTCAAATAACAAGGGCATGGGACTGCCTTAAGGTTCTCTTTCAATGATAACACAACTTGGGTGCAGATCCCAGACTCACAAGCACCTTGTATACTCCCCTGCCAGGTTCTCTTGTGCAGTTTCTATATTTAATTTGGGTGCAGGTCACAGACTCAAAAATCAACTGGTATACTCTCCTGCCAGGTTCTCTTATACAATTTCTTATGGGTGTGAATCCCAGATATACAATTCACCTAGTACACTCTCCTGCCATGACTTTATGCTGTAATCTCTCTTTTTCACTCAGTACAAGGGGGCATTACTGTGATGAAGATGACACTGATTCCAAAGAGGATTACTCTCTTCCCTACACTCAGCAACCAATGCACTCTTTATTGTTCTCTTTGCTTCAGTTTTGGCACCCTCTTCTCCCCTATGGGTTCACCAACAACATATGCGTTCTCTCTTTCCAATCGTACATATTCAGTACTTGCCTTGGTATCTGCTGGACTCAAGCAGCTCTCCCCCTTCAGCAGCATGGAGTGTTCTTGCTCCTTGCGTCAAAATGAAGCATGTCCTGGCTTCCAGTTTCTGCTGCATTGTCCTTCGTCTGATTATTCCACGGTCAACTGGCACTGCTTCACTATGCACCTTGTCTGGAGCTCATCTCTGCACCTCTGCTCTCGCTGGCAGTGGCTTGCAGCCATGTCTCTTAGTCTCTCAGTCCTGTCTGCATCATGGTCTGCACCAACAGCCAGTAGTGCTTGGATCTGCTCCCTCTCTCGCTACCTCCACTTGCCTGCCTTCAGTGTTTGCTGCCAAATTGGGACACCATCTGCTCTGCACTGCACCCTGCATCTCTCGTCGGCCTCCAAGCTGATGCTTTGAAAATAAAGCTCTCTCCATTTTCTCGCTGCAGCTGATTTAAACTCCCACCTCCAGGCAGGAAAATGTCTTGGACGAATCACATTCTTCACAATTCTTGACTGTGCATTATGGTTCACATGGCTGTCCTCTTTCTTGTCTCAGGAAAGGGGTGATACCATGTCTCCTCTGATGATGGCTGTTCATCCCTCTCCTCTGAGGGTCGACTCCCTTCATGTGATCTTCTCTCGCCTAGCCAGCCCAGGGTCAGGATAAGGTAGTGACTGCTGTTCCCTGGCGACATGAGTAGAGACTATTTCTGGGAAAGGAGTGATGACATCAGAACAAGCACAGAAACTACATAATTCATTATAGACATGGGAATGTCTTTTGAATATGAATTATGCATTTTTATTCTAATATATCAGATTACTTTCCAAAGTATTCAATATTATATCCCACTCTTTATTGTAATAATCACTGTATGCACTTACAACTGTGCACAGTACACTACATTTAACAAAACAAGGACAGGTTACAATGTAGTGTGATGAATATGTACATATATGCTATGTAACAAAACAGAGTTACAAAAAGAAGGGGAAAACGGATTACCCCCTCTCTGCCCATATCGCAATAACTGGTGAAAGTTATATTAGGATTTTCAGTTTTTTATCAGAAATAATCTCCACCACGAGACCATTTTCAAGGTAGCTATAATCAAGCAAATGCAATAATTGCATGACTGAATCCTGTTCTGAAGTACTCAATGAACTATCCCCACCATGAATCACTAAGTTGTTTAAATGTTTGTTTTATGTTGTTTGTAGTGTGATCCACGCTATACGCCATGGGGGTATAGAAGACTAATGCAATGAAAAAATAAATGCTCCTGTACTGAAGAAGGCCATTATAATGATCTGAAAAGGTCACTAGAGAGTGTCTCATAAATACTGTGGCTGAAGCATGTCTAATATCTTTAAAATCGAAATAGAACAATGTGAAGTATAGGTGACCTGGAAGGAGACTGCGCCTGATTCTTGCACACGAGACTTATTTTTTTATTTTATATTTTTTGTTTTTTATTTTTCAGAAAAAATTGCCCTTAACGTTGATGACACGTGTTTCGGTCCTCCAAGGACCTTTCTCAAATCAGGGCTATTGATTAGTCTTAATCATAATAAAGTCATAACAAGACAAAAAATAAACACATAAATAATCACAAAGAAAAATATGTGCATGTATCCAAAACATTAAAGTAACGGTTTGAGTATTGAAGTTAGATCAGCATAGAAAAATAAACATTTTTAGGTGAGATGCATACACACAAAAGTACATAGATGTAAAAATAATAAAAATAAAAATAAAAAGCCAGACAATAAATGGATGGGGAAAAAGGGTAGGAGAGAAGGGGTGAGATTCAAAAAGAAGATAAATACAAAATCTCCATTAGTTATTGTACACAATAAATTACTAAAACAAGCAATTTGTAATGGTCATTGTATGTCTCAGAAACAAGTGGAAACATGTTACCTTATGGTCATGTAAGAGGCCCCTGTCACAAGATGTGAAAGATAAGCTTCCATATATCATTGGGATAAATCCCTGAAAAAGCAAAAATAAACAAATAAAATTTTTTTTTATGATATAATAAATAAACTCTTGTCTTACCCTAATATAAAGCTCAAAAAGTGAATAATGCACTGGGTATTGGGTTACCAAATAGCGTGTGTTCTTGAATATTAAGGATTATTAGTTGAAAACCAAAATTACACGTGAAAAGATTAGCTTCGCACTCCTAATAACTGATGGTACGCTTTCGCGTGTGAAAATATACGTGGAAAGACATATTTCACGTATGAGTACTTGCAAGGTAATCCCGCGTGAGAAAATATGATACAATGAAAGGATCCTAGTGCCTCGCGTGAGAATGTCAACCCGTAAAATCGTAATGCTGGCTTGCCACGTATACTGAACTCAAAGCGCACAAACGCGTGCGCGATAATCCATGTTGAAGCGTAAAAGTACATCTCTACAATTATAGTACGCACATTCGCGTGCGCGTGAAAAAATGCTCTTATCTCATCTAACCGCGTGAAAATGTGATCGCGTGAAATCGTAATTAAGGAAAGGGACGTATTCTGTACTGGATGCGTACGATCGCGTGCTGGCTTGCCCCGTATACTGAACTCAAAGCGCACAAACGCGTGCGCGATAATCCATGTTGAAGCGTAAAAGTACATCTCTACAGTTATAATACGCACATTCGCGTGCGCGTGAAAAAATGCTCTTATCTCATCTGACCGCGTGAAAATGTGATCGCGTGAAATCGTAATTATGGATAGAGACGTATTCTATACTGGATGCGTACGAACGCGTGCGCCTAATACATGATAAAGCGTGCGAGTAGTTTTATACAGGGTGGGTATGCACAATCGCGTGCGCGTGAAATTACAGAATCTTAGCGTGAAAAACGTGGTAGTCGATTCACACGCGTTCGCGTACGCGAAAATCGCATGAGAATGTGGATGCGTGAAAAATTCAGACGCTCTCTTACCTGCTGTTCAGATTAAGCGCGTACAATCGCAGAATTGCTACAAGTCTCAAGGGGGCGCCATTATGCGTCCTCCCTGTTGTTTTATATGTTGCTAAGGGAACAATTCTCATAGAAAGTCCTTCCTTCATGTTTAGTCGTATGTTCACTGGTGGCCATATTGTAATGGAGTGAAAATGCGATAAAGGTATATGTTGAGTGGCAAATTGAGAAGTAATATGTATTCAAATAAAGTCTGCACGTCATGAACTTTTGATAATATTATCAAAAAAAAGGCAGAATTGCATAGAAAACACATGTGTGTGAGTGTATGAATGAAATAATGTCTTAATAAAGAAGACAATAATATGGAATAATGTACATAGACTGGTAAGAATGTTTACTCTTCATTATAGTTACCACAAAGTTGTAACTATAAAAAGGACACCATTTCATTATCAGAATTAAGTCTGAGTACTGTTGAATTGAATTTGCAAATCATTTTCGCCTCAGTTTGTCTGAGTCTCTTTTCTCTGTCACCTCCACGTCTTCCAAGGGTAACTTTTTGAAGGCCAATGAACTTGATGTCAGCTTTGTTATCCAATTGATGTTTCTCTTGCCAATGACAGGCAAGAGGCAGTCTAGGGTCCTGGCTTCCAATTTTGGCAAGATGTTCACGTACTCTAGTCCTGAGTTCCCTAATGGTGCTTCCAATGTATATTAATTTGCACACACATACAATCGCATAAACCACATATTTTGTCCTACAGTTTATAGATTGCTTGATTTTTATAGTCTTGTTATTGCTGCCCTTGAAACAATCTGTTTTTTCATGTGCATATTTGCAAATGGTGCAAGTTCCACATTTCCTGAAGCCATGGGTAGATTGTAGCCAATTCGATGTTCCCTCTCGTAGGTCTGGTAAGTCTGAAGGGCTTAGTTTGTTTTTGAGTGTCTGTGCTCTCTTAAAGATGATTCGTGGTTTGTTGTCAATAAAATTGGAAATATGGTCATCCAATTTCAAGAGATTCCAGTGTTTGGCCAGTATTTTTCTCACATGTTTGTGGTTGTTACCAAATTTAGTGATGAATCCTATGGTGGATGGCTCCGCAGATCTGTTCTTACTAGCTAGAGTCTGTTCCTGAGTTAGTTGTAGACTTTTATCCAATGCCTTAGCGACACAATTGTTTGAATATCCTCTTGCCAGAAATCTTGATTGTAGAAGCCCACATTCTTTCTCAAAGTATTCTTTGGTCTGACAATTTCTTCTTGCTCTTATGAATTCACCTGCTGGTATGTTGAGAATCGTTGTTCGATGATGGCAACTAGTAGCATGTAAGGTGGCATTGACCTCCGTAGGTTTACGAAATGTGCGCGTTTTTATCTGGTTTTGTTCAATATATATTGTAAGGTCCAAAAAATCAATACTATTAGCATCGCAGACACCCGTGAATTGTATACCCATTTCATTAACATTGATTCTGTTTAAAAAAGCCTGGAATTCTGCTTCTGTGCCTTTCCATAGTATCAACACATCATCAATGTATCTTAACCAATACATAAGATCCTTCTGATACACTTTATCCTTGTATATGACTGAATCCTCAAACAGTCCCATGAAGAGGTTTGCTAGGGCAGGGGCATATTTGGTGCCCATAGCAACCCCTCTTGTTTGTCTATAAAAGACATTGTTGAAATTGAAAATGTTGCATTGTAGGGAAAGCTCTAACATTTCCTTGATCATGACAATTTGATGGTACATCGAGGCTGACTCCTCCCTGAAGGTATAATCAATAGTTTTCAGAGCCCATGTATGTTTAATTGAGGTATATAATGCTTTCACATCCATGGTTGCTAAAAAACAGTCATGTTCCCAGTTCCAAGATTGTATCTTAGTGATGACATCTGTAGTGTCCTTAAGGTATGCCTTTAGTTGAGTTGCCCTGGGTCTCAAAATATTGTCCAAATACTGTGAGATATTCTCTGTTGCCCAACCTATCCCACTGACAATCGGACGGCCCTCTGGTATTAAATCATATTGCTTGTGGATTTTCGGTAAGAAATATATTATAGGTATGGTTGGGTTCTTGATAGTAAGAAAGCTCTTTTCATTGTCCGAGATAAGACCTTTTCGATACCATTCCGAAATGTAGAGTTCCACTTTTTGTGTGAACTCATTTGTAGGGTTAACTGGTCATTTCTCATAACAACCTGGGGTGTTGAGATGATTGCCGGCCATTTTCAAATAATCATCTTGGTCCATAATAACAATGTTCCCTCCTTTGTCCGCTTCTTTGATGATTATTGAGCGGTCGGTTTCCAATTGATGTAATGCTTCTTGTTCCCTGAGGGTAAGATTGGGTTTAGTTTTGGATTGAGGATTTTACAAGGCAGTATCTCAAGATCTGTATAAAATGGATTTTAGAAATCCTCAATCCAAAACTAAACCCAATCTTACCCTCAGGGAACAAGAAGCATTACATCAATTGGAAACCGACCGCTCAATAATCATCAAAGAAGCGGACAAAGGAGGGAACATTGTTATTATGGACCGAGATGATTATTTGAAAATGGCCGGCAATCATCTCAACACCCCAGGTTGTTATGAGAAATTACCAGTTAACCCTACAAATGAGTTCACACAAAAAGTGGAACTCTACATTTCGCAATGGTATCGAAAAGGTCTTATCTCGGACAATGAAAAGAGCTTTCTTACTATCAAGAACCCAACCATACCTATAATATATTTCTTACCGAAAATCCACAAGCAATATGATTTAATACCAGAGGGCCGTCCGATTGTCAGTGGGATAGGTTGGGCAACAGAGAATATCTCACAGTATTTGGACAATATTTTGAGACCCAGGGCAACTCAACTAAAGGCATACCTTAAGGACACTACAGATGTCATCACTAAGATACAATCTTGGAACTGGGAACATGACTGTTTTTTAGCAACCATGGATGTGAAAGCATTATATACCTCAATTAAACATACATGGGCTCTGAAAACTATTGATTATACCTTCAGGGAGGAGTCAGCCTCGATGTACCATCAAATTGTCATGATCAAGGAAATGTTAGAGCTTTCCCTACAATGCAACATTTTCAATTTCAACAATGTCTTTTATAGACAAACAAGAGGGGTTGCTATGGGCACCAAATATGCCCCTGCCCTAGCAAACCTCTTCATGGGACTGTTTGAGGATTCAGTCATATACAAGGATAAAGTGTATCAGAAGGATCTTATGTATTGGTTAAGATACATTGATGATGTGTTGATACTATGGAAAGGCACAGAAGCAGAATTCCAGGCTTTTTTAAACAGAATCAATGTTAATGAAATGGGTATACAATTCACGGGTGTCTGCGATGCTAATAGTATTGATTTTTTGGACCTTACAATATATATTGAACAAAACCAGATAAAAACGCGCACATTTCGTAAACCTACGGAGGTCAATGCCACCTTACATGCTACTAGTTGCCATCATCGAACAACGATTCTCAACATACCAGCAGGTGAATTCATAAGAGCAAGAAGAAATTGTCAGACCAAAGAATACTTTGAGAAAGAATGTGGGCTTCTACAATCAAGATTTCTGGCAAGAGGATATTCAAACAATTGTGTCGCTAAGGCATTGGATAAAAGTCTACAACTAACTCAGGAACAGACTCTAGCTAGTAAGAACAGATCTGCGGAGCCATCCACCATAGGATTCATCACTAAATTTGGTAACGACCACAAACATGTGAGAAAAATACTGGCCAAACACTGGAATCTCTTGAAATTGGATGACCATATTTCCAATTTTATTGACAACAAACCACAAATCATCTTTAAGAGAGCACAGACACTCAAAAACAAACTAAGCCCTTCAGACTTACCAGACCTACGAGAGGGAACATCGAATTGGCTACAATCTACCCATGGCTTCAGGAAATGTGGAACTTGCACCATTTGCAAATATGCACATGAAAAAACAGATTGTTTCAAGGGCAGCAATAACAAGACTATAAAAATCAAGCAATCTATAAACTGTAGGACAAAATATGTGGTTTATGCGATTGTATGTGTGTGCAAATTAATATACATTGGAAGCACCATTAGGGAACTCAGGACTAGAGTACGTGAACATCTTGCCAAAATTGGAAGCCAGGACCCTAGACTGCCTCTTGCCTGTCATTGGCAAGAGAAACATCAATTGGATAACAAAGCTGACATCAAGTTCATTGGCCTTCAAAAAGTTACCCTTGGAAGACGTGGAGGTGACAGAGAAAAGAGACTCAGACAAACTGAGGCGAAAATGATTTGCAAATTCAATTCAACAGTACTCGGACTTAATTCTGATAATGAAATGGTGTCCTTTTTATAGTTACAACTTTGTGGTAACTATAATGAAGAGTAAACATTCTTACCAGTCTATGTACATTATTCCATATTATTGTCTTCTTTATTAAGACATTATTTCATTCATACACTCACACACATGTGTTTTCTATGCAATTCTGCCTTTTTTTTGATAATATTATCAAAAGTTCATGACGTGCAGACTTTATTTGAATACATATTACTTCTCAATTTGCCACTCAACATATACCTTTATCGCATTTTCACTCCATTACAATATGGCCACCAGTGAACATACGACTAAACATGAAGGAAGGACTTTCTATGAGAATTGTTCCCTTAGCAACATATAAAACAACAGGGAGGACGCATAATGGCGCCCCCTTGAGACTTGTAGCAATTCTGCGATTGTATGCGCTTAATCTGAACAGCAGGTAAGAGAGCGTCTGAATTTTTCACGCATCCACATTCTCATGCGATTTTCGCGTACGCGAACGCGTGTGAATCGACTACCACGTTTTTCACGCTAAGATTCTGTAATTTCACGCGCACGCGATTGTGCATACCCACCCTGTATAAAACTACTCGCACGCTTTATCATGTATTAGGCGCACGCGTTCGTACGCATCCAGTATAGAATACGTCTCTATCCATAATTACGATTTCACGCGATCACATTTTCACGCGGTCAGATGAGATAAGAGCATTTTTTCACGCGCACGCGAATGTGCGTATTATAACTGTAGAGATGTACTTTTACGCTTCAACATGGATTATCGCGCACGCGTTTGTGCGCTTTGAGTTCAGTATACGGGGCAAGCCAGCACGCGATCGTACGCATCCAGTACAGAATACGTCCCTTTCCTTAATTACGATTTCACGCGATCACATTTTCACGCGGTTAGATGAGATAAGAGCATTTTTTCACGCGCACGCGAATGTGCGTACTATAATTGTAGAGATGTACTTTTACGCTTCAACATGGATTATCGCGCACGCGTTTGTGCGCTTTGAGTTCAGTATACGTGGCAAGCCAGCATTACGATTTTACGGGTTGACATTCTCACGCGAGGCACTAGGATCCTTTCATTGTATCATATTTTCTCACGCGGGATTACCTTGCAAGTACTCATACGTGAAATATGTCTTTCCACGTATATTTTCACACGCGAAAGCGTACCATCAGTTATTAGGAGTGCGAAGCTAATCTTTTCACGTGTAATTTTGGTTTTCAACTAATAATCCTTAATATTCAAGAACACACGCTATTTGGTAACCCAATACCCAGTGCATTATTCACTTTTTGAGCTTTATATTAGGGTAAGACAAGAGTTTATTTATTATATCATAAAAAAAAAATGTATTTGTTTATTTTTGCTTTTTCAGGGATTTATCCCAATGATATATGGAAGCTTATCTTTCACATCTTGTGACAGGGGCCTCTTACATGACCATAAGGTAACATGTTTCCACTTGTTTCTGAGACATACAATGACCATTACAAATTGCTTGTTTTAGTAATTTATTGTGTACAATAACTAATGGAGATTTTGTATTTATCTTCTTTTTGAATCTCACCCCTTCTCTCCTACCCTTTTTCCCCATCCATTTATTGTCTGGCTTTTTATTTTTATTTTTATTATTTTTACATCTATGTACTTTTGTGTGTATGCATCTCACCTAAAAATGTTTATTTTTCTATGCTGATCTAACTTCAATACTCAAACCGTTACTTTAATGTTTTGGATACATGCACATATTTTTCTTTGTGATTATTTATGTGTTTATTTTTTGTCTTGTTATGACTTTATTATGATTAAGACTAATCAATAGCCCTGATTTGAGAAAGGTCCTTGGAGGACCGAAACACGTGTCATCAACGTTAAGGGCAATTTTTTCAGAAAAATAAAAAACAAAAAATATAAAATAAAAAAATAAGTCTCGTGTGCAAGAATCAGGCGCAGTCTCCTTCCAGGTCACCTATACTTCACACTATTCAGCAAGGGGTCTTGTACTTGGCTAAACCCCCGACTTGGTGAGACGCGACTTTAAGGACTTATTGGACTACTTACATTTATGACATTCAGTTTCTTACCACTATCGGATGTCGCCAGTTTAGACCAAACCTTCCAAGCCAAGGGTTTTTTTTCGAAATAGAACAAGACTTGTTTGTCTCATCCAAAAATGTAAGATTAGATTTCTGTACAAAAAAAATGGGTTATGTTATGTTAGGGAATGTACAAATGAACATTTCTAATATTGCTTAAAAAGCAGCAAAGGTTGATGTACTGCATTGTCAAATACGTGTTTCAAAGACTGACAACAGTAAAACATAACACAGTAAGCCCTCCATCGGACTGGATCATAGTGATATATGGTTAGCTTATTATATGTACTTTTGGCAACCTCGTCACCCACAAGTAACTTCCAGTGATATGCATGTTTGTCCTCCCCACACTAGACACTGCTAGATACCCTTTTAAAGTAGGGAGAGATGGAAAGAGCCATCCTGTGCCAGGACCTGCATCTTCCAAGGCCCCAACCACACTCTGATCAGATCACCCTTTGAGACTCAACACAATATGGGAGGTAGGAAAACCTGACCTGTTTATCTGACCTGACCTGACCTGTGGTCACACAGCGAGTTTATCCATGTAGTGGATCATGTTAGCAGATCAATTAGCAGGATCACATATTGCCCATGCACATTTGCTATAGATCTTAGAGCCCCATATATATTTTCTCTAGAGAGTGGCTACCCTCACCCACGTGACTCCACCCCTCCTGGTGAAACCTATTCAACAATCCGTTATTAAAGACACACTACAGGTAAGAAACTTTAGCACATGGCGACAGGCTACCCTTTATTTTAGGCTACTCTATATCTAGCAATACTTACCTTTGCGTGACAATAAAAAGATATCTCATCTTTATTACTCTATGTGCAGGCATGACCAGACATATATTTGAATACCAGTTGTCTCTAAACAGATGTTGAAACCTCCCCACCTGACCCCTAGAGATCAAATAATCCCAGCGGTTAGTATGATTTTACATTCCAGCTGTTCTAACACTCTGGTTATGAATTGTATCATATGCACCACTTGGGAAACAGTCCATTTATAGATTATGTTTCCGTGAAGGGTCCCACAAAGAAATTGAATATGGTCCTGATGAAGGCAATGGTCCAGTAAAATCCTGATCCCAAAACGTCTTTTCAAATGGACAGATAGGCCACAGCCATCGCCTCCCGGTCATTAGGGGAAATATAACTCACGATCCCCCCACTAAAATAATGCAGATTTAGCTCTTCTGATGTAGACCCGCATTGATATACAATTCAAAGTCAGCCTAGACAGGTAGTGATCTGTCCTGTAACCACCCCCTGCGTAGAATGAACTTACACTTTAAATCACACAGTGCATATCATTTTATTACTGTTTTCAAAACGTGTCTGATTTGTCTTATGTGGCTTTGTGATGTTTTATTGAATACAGTTTCTAGGCACACCAATGTTTGTACTGTTAACACCTATGACAATTTATTTTTTTTAGTTGTGTTCTTTTAGTGTGTATGTATTATTATTTTCTATGTTGCCAATGTATGTACAGTCAATGAACAAAATTGTCTTATACAGCATTCTCCATTATGTGCTTTAATTTTAAAGGATGAGTAGGTTTTTTCCCATTCAAAAGGGAAATACAAAATTGAACTTCTAAAGTCCCTTAGTACCTCTTTCTTCTCACTTTATGTGTCTTTTACAATCCTTTGATGTATTCATTTTTTTAAAAACTTTTTGATTAATTCCCTGTTCTATATTGTAATATTGTTCCAATGCGATAACAGATGTTGGGAGTCCACATATGTAATTTGTCCCAGCAGGAGCTGGCCTGGGAAAAAGAAATCAAAGGGCACACCCATCGCAAAAGGACAAGCCTCACACCCGGGTGCTGCATACAAAAAAGGCCACTAATTCTACTGACAAGGGAAGGGGCAGATCTGGTGTAAAAAGAGGGAGTTCAGGCCAGCTGGAGGAAGGTTTCACTATTTTGTTTTTTTCTCTATATCTCTCTTCATCCCTGTTCCCTCCACTTACATTAAAACAAAGCACTTTGGGTATGATGTCAGAAGGCAAAGTCCACTTGTCCCAATGATTGTTTCTGGGCTCCTGAATCAGGCACATTTTAGCTCAATCATATGTAGATCACCTGTAGAAAAGGGTCTTTAAAAAAAGTGGTCTCCCACTCCTTCTTTGATTCGCTTTGAAACAAATACCTAATTAAGAATTTGTTGGAGCTCTGTTGGGAGAGTTGAATTACGAAAGCCCTCCGACAGTTAGGTGAAGAGTGAGTGTGATTGTTCAGGTCGACTTTATTTTTCATTCTGGTAGGTGGTGATTTCCATTCTGGATGGTGAAAATAAAGCTATATTCACTCTTTTTGCTGAACATAACATTGTATATATTTGTCAGGTTAGTTTATAATGGAATCTATGTACTTTTAAGTCATCTCTATGAAACAGAGCAGTATTTTAGCCCCTTTACACCATACATTAATCGACGTTCATGTCAGACTGAGATACAAATGTATGTGTTCAAGTTTCTAAAGTGTAGACTGTGCCCAAACCCTATCTTAGATATAGTATGTGACCCGAGACCAATTAATTAAATTCACTCTGTTGTATCTTGAAAAATGGTGCTGCCAGGTACACATATCCTGGTTGTGGGGTGGAGAGGTAGAATATCAGGCTTGGGTGTGTGTTTTTGGCAGCAGAGAGGAGGATACCAAGTGTTGCAATGTTGTTGTGAATGCAAGATGAAAAGTATGGGTTTTGTGTTTGAGCGTGGGGAAGCTGAAGGTCAGGTTTGCATCTTTCGTTGGCCCCGCTCTGGCTTGGCTCTACCCTTGAAGTCTTTGTCTCACCCACCTCTAATGCCAAGGGTGTTATTTAAAATCAGGTAAACATGTGATCCTTTGCTGTAAGAGCAGTGAGAGGTTTAGAGATGAGAGAATGGAAGTGTAGGGTGCATGGGTGATAGGAAGGTGGCTAGTGATATGAAATAACAAGAGACAAAAACTGTGTACAACCATGCTGAATAATTAAGTAATAACACACAGGAATATGGTTGAATGTGTTGCCACTAGGGCAATGAGGGTGGAACATGTTTCTGTTATTATTATCCAGATTGCAGATACTACCGTATGAATTCTGTAGTTGCCATTGATTTTTGAAATATAGGCAAAGACATGATGCACCTTTTGCCCCGGGACATGATTCTTTGTCTCAGCAAGGGACTTCTGGTCAGTAGCCAGGTAAAGTATATGTTGATGCGGGTGCAGTGGGTTTAAGTGAGAATCATCTCATGACATGCGGGCACTGAAGTAACATGAGTCCTAGACTTCCCGCAAATTTAAAATGTTCCTCTTTGAATGAAATAGAACTCTACAATGCTTTGCTTGTCTGCAGATCCCGCCTCTGATTTTTACATGTTCTTTGTTGTTTGTCAGTGCCCAGCACTCTCATGCCTCCGGGCCTTTTGTTCAACGCTATGGAAATAAATAAAATGAATAAATAAATCCTGGTTCCCTCTTCCCCGGCATTAATACAGCACGTACAGTCAGAAACGTTTTTATGGGAGGGCAAAAGGGGCACTTGCCCAGGGCCCCCACCTTGGAGGGGGCCCCACAGGGCTGCCTGATCTGAAGAAGTAAGATTCCATTGTTCACCAGTGTTAGATAGCACACGTCAGGTTAGTGTATGGGGTGCTGTTGAGGCTCTACATTCTGCCTTGATCAATTCATCATGTATTGCTTTCTGTGTTCACTGTGGTATACATGTTTGTGTGTTCCTTACGGCACAACTCTGTAGCATTCTTTCCTTCCTTTGGGAATTATGCTGATCATGTGCAATAGGCAACAGTGACATACATATTGATAAATTGAGTGCCACAATGGTTCAGAGGTTAGCTCAGTGTGTGAAGCACCCATTGCAGAGATATGTGTTCATATGCAAAATTAGAATATCACATTCCAGCAAGGCTGGCTGAGCCTTTCCCATGTCTGAAGTTTATAAACCTGCCTGCATATGTACTTGGTTTTGCAGAACAACATCTGCTGTTATCAGCAATGTACCTGCACCAGATAGGGGTTGCTATAATAAAAACTATGGTGAAGGTCTTGAAATTGGTTTGTTCAGATGGGGTGTTGTAAAACCTATAGTTTTACAAAGGTAGCGGGCGCCCCTCTCTCGCAAGAACAGACATGATAACCTGTTCAGTGGTTATTAACCACTTGAGAGTTCGCAGCCACTGCTTTTACTCACTGTGCCTTTCACAGATGGGAAATATCCATTTGCATATCAGTCTTTGTCCTGCCCAGGGGCAGTCCAGCACCGAAATACAATGGAATTCCAATCTGAACGAGAGTACCACCAGCAACCCCATACACGTGTTTCACCCTTGTTGGGGATCATCAGTGAGGTGAAGCTGATGCCTCTCTAAGCACAGTGAGAGGGAGACCACGTCTGGTTGCCCCCAGGAGACCTAGGGTTACCAATCCCAGGTTCCTTAACAAATAGTTTTACAAAGGTAGCGGGCGCCCCTCTCTCGCAAGAACAGACATGATAACCTGTTCAGTGGTTATTAACCACTTGAGAGTTCGCAGCCACTGCTTTTACTCACTGTGCCTTTCACAGATGGGAAATATCCATTTGCATATCAGTCTTTGTCCTGCCCAGGGGCAGTCCAGCACCGAAATACAATGGCAATTCCAATCTGAACGAGAGTACCACCAGCAACCCCATACACCTGTTTCACCCTTGTTGGGGATCATCAGTGAGGTGAAGCTGATGACTCTCTAAGCACAGTGAGAGGGAGACCACGTCTGGTTGCCCCCAGGAGACCTAGGGTTACCAATCCCAGGTTCCTTAACAAATAGTTTTACAAAGGTAGCGGGCGCCCCTCTCTCGCAAGAACAGACATGATAACCTGTTCAGTGGTTATTAACCACTTGAGAGTTTGCAGCCACTGCTTTTACTCACTGTGCCTTTCACAGATGGAAAATATCCATTTGCATATCAGTCTTTGTCCTGCCCAGGGGCAGTCCAGCACCGAAATACAATGGCAATTCCAATCTGAACGAGAGTACCACCAGCAACCCCATACACGTGTTTCACCCTTGTTGGGGATCATCAGTGAGGTGAAGCTGATGCCTCTCTAAGTAAAAGCAGTGGCTGCGAACTCTCAAGTGGTTAATAACCACTGAACAGGTTATCATGTCTGTTCTTGCGAGGGAGGGGCGCCCGCTACCTTTGTAAAACTATTTGTTAAGGAACCTGGTATTGGTAACCCTAGGTCTCCTGGGGGCAACCAGACGTGGTCTCCCTCTCACTGTGCTTAGAGAGGCATCAGCTTCACCTCACTGATGATCCCCAACAAGGGTGAAATACGTCTATGGGGTTGCTGGTGGTACTCTCGTTCAGATTGGAATTGCCATTGTATTTCGGTGCTGGACTGCCCCTGGGCAGGACAAAGACTGATATGCAAATGGATATTTCCCATCTGTGAAAGGCACAGTGAGTAAAAGCAGTGGCTGCGAACTCTCAAGTGGTTAATAACCACTGAACAGGTTATCATGTCTGTTCTTGCGAGGGAGGGGTGCCCGCTACCTTTGTAAAACTATTTGTTAAGGAACCTGGGATTGGTAACCCTAGGTCTCCTGGGGGCAACCAGACGTGGTCTCCCTCTCACTGTGCTTAGAGAGGCATCAGCTTCACCTCACTGATGATCCCCAACAAGGGTGAAACACGTGTATGGGGTTGCTGGTGGTACTCTCGTTCAGATTGGAATTGCCATTGTATTTCGGTGCTGGACTGCCCCTGGGCAGGACAAAGACTGATATGCAAATGGATATTTCCCATCTGTGAAAGGCACAGTGAGTAAAAGCAGTGGCTGCGAACTCTCAAGTGGTTAATAACCACTGAACAGGTTATCATGTCTGTTCTTGCGAGGGAGGGGCGCCCGCTACCTTTGTAAAACTATTTGTTAAGGAACCTGGGATTGGTAACCCTAGGTCTCCTGGGGGCAACCAGACGTGGTCTCCCTCTCACTGTGCTTAGAGAGGCATCAGCTTCACCTCACTGATGATCCCCAACAAGGGTGAAACACGTGTATGGGGTTGCTGGTGGTACTCTCGTTCAGATTGGAATTGCCATTGTATTTCGGTGCTGGACTGCCCCTGGGCAGGACAAAGACTGATATGCAAATGGATATTTCCCATCTGTGAAAGGCACAGTGAGTAAAAGCAGTGGCTGCGAACTCTCAAGTGGTTAATAAACACTGAACAGGTTATCATGTCTGTTCTTGCGAGGGAGGGGCGCCCGCTACCTTTGTAAAACTATTTGTTAAGGAACCTGGGATTGGTAACCCTAGGTCTCCTGGGGGCAACCAGACGTGGTCTCCCTCTCACTGTGCTTAGAGAGGCATCAGCTTCACCTCACTGATGATCCCCAACAAGGGTGAAACACGTGTATGGGGTTGCTGGTGGTACTCTCGTTCAGATTGGAATTGCCATTGTATTTTGGTGCTGGACTGCCCCTGGGCAGGACAAAGACTGATATGCAAATGGATATTTCCCATCTGTGAAAGGCACAGTGAGTAAAAGCAGTGGCTGCAAACTCTCAAGTGGTTAATAACCACTGAACAGGTTATCATGTCTGTTCTTGCGAGGGAGGGGCGCCCGCTACCTTTGTAAAACTATTTAAGGAACCTGGGATTGGTAACCCTAGGTCTCCTGGGGGCAACCAGACGTGGTCTCCCTCTCACTGTGCTTAGAGAGGCATCAGCTTCACCTCACTGATGATCCCCAACAAGGGTGAAACACGTGTATGGGGTTGCTGGTGGTACTCTCGTTCAGATTGGAATTGCCATTGTATTTCGGTGCTGGACTGCCCCTGGGCAGGACAAAGACTGATATGCAAATGGATATTTCCCATCTGTGAAAGGCACAGTGAGTAAAAGCAGTGGCTGCGAACTCTCAAGTGGTTAATAACCACTGAACAGGTTATCATGTCTGTTCTTGCGAGGGAGGGGCGCCCGCTACCTTTGTAAAACTGTTGTAAAACCTAGGCAATCACCTCCAACAGTGGCATAAACCATTAGTCCAAGAGATGAATAAGTATCCAAATTCAAGACTATGGAACAAAAGCGTTCATGCATGTATCCTGGATTTGCCAGAAGACGATACAGTGATCCTGGTCAAATCATCTAATATCTCTTACATTACTGTGCTGTCTTCTGTGAAGTTTGCCTTCTTGCATGCTGCTGGTATCGTTTAGCCCATTACTTGATACTTCTTCTTATGGAGGCCATTTGGGTGGAAGGGCTGTTAGACAGAAGAGAGTGGACCAGATGTTGTAGGTCTAAGGCAACCATATTCTAAGGTCTGCTTATTTGACACAAGAAACGGTTTGCTTTTTGGTAACAGTCTAAGTTTTTCATGCACGTTCATAAATGAAAATGTCATAAGCCATTGTTTTGGAAGTATTTAAAGTTTTAAAATACAAAACAGAAACCCAGATTAAATTTGTTAAATTACATCGATTGGTATGCTGATACTTATATACTTGCCTTGATGATGGAGAGAATAACGCTAGAATCATTCCCATTTTGCATAACACCCTTCTATAATATTTTGTTTAAAATCTTTCATGTTTGGTAATGTGTTGGTCTTCTAATGCTACTTATTTATCATTCTGATTAGAGCAAGAATGAAGAGGTAAGTGGACTTAAGGGAGTAAACGTACTTATTATGCTGCGCAACAGCATCTCAACCTATAGGTTGTGAGCGCGACGGGTGGGGTGAGGGGGGCACAACCAGTATTCTTGATCCCTTAATTCCTTTCTTTTGGTGGAGGGGGGCCTCAAAGATGTCCATGCCCAGGACCCTAAAAGTGCTTAATATGGCCCTGCATACGGTATGCGTACACGTATACCATGGTAACAACAAAACGGGTAGCATGGTAGAAGCAAAACTGCATCTTCCATAGTGTGTATCTGATAAAAACATGAATGAAAAAACACAGTACTAACAACATAAACCCAAAAAGCATTTTTAGGGATTAAACAGATCATAGGACTCACACTAGGTCGAAACCTTGATTATCAATCTGTCACAAGTTGGTTGTTAAACCTTCAGTCACTATGTCCACAAAAAGTAATTGTTGTCTTAATGCATAACTGCATGAGAGGATGGATATGCCACATATTCATCTACAATACAGAAAAATAAACCCCTGAGCCTGCACAAGAAGCTGTGAGTGCTTTCACCCACACTGAACGACAATGTGTAAAATATACGTGAAGGATGCATTGAGTCACAAATAGTCTTGAGATGTGTATGTGTATGATGCGTGTGCACGTGTGTGGGTGCACGTAATATGGCTCATTCACCTCTTAACAATATTAGATGTTCAAATGTTAACAAGTATTTTTGCCGCATGCCACTATTCATGAATTACCGGTATTATGTGTGATTGATGTGCTCGGGGCTACTGCTTGAGGCTCACTGGTTGAATAATGAGGACTTGAGAAGGATTAGGGGCAAAGCCAGGGCAAACATATGTGGGGTCTTATTCCAGCACCAAAACAGTGCATATCATATAGTGTGCTCAAGTAGGCCAGGTGGAGATGCAATATTAGTGATGGCCATGGAAAGTTGGTGGGGAGAGATCAGGAGCACAGCTCTAGGATGGGAGCTGCGTACATGGTGAATGAGCATCCATAGACATCCAGGTGATTGTTTTAGCCTTACATCATCATATTTCACTTGCAGTAGATGTTTATTGATAGCAATGGCCAATCAATGATCCCTGGGGATATAACCATGTTGGAGCCCCAAGACGTCCATGTGCATTGGAGGATGGGTTAATTGCTATGGAAAACTATGCATGGCTGAGAGATGTAGGGGCCTATTATTCAGTTGGATCATTGTTTACACATTACTGGCTCTTTTCGAATATTACATGCAGGTTAAAGGGACAATGGGCCTCATTACAACCTTGGTGCTAAGTGCACCAACTTTACCACCATGGTGTAAACTCTGTTTACACCATGGTGGATGGCGGATTTACCGCCTCATTCCAAGGTGAGTGGGGCGGTAAATCCCCATTTCCCATTTTCCCTTCCCCATTCCCATTTTTGCCCCAGAGGGCATAATGGGAGTGGGGAAGGCGCTAATTACGCCGCCGTAAATTACGCCTGGAAACACATTAATTGCACACCCAACCCCCTCCCACAACCACACCCACTCCGAAATGCTACCGGCAGGACTAGCCATGTTGGCCCTGGGGGACCTGATAGCACTGCAAGTACTCCAACTTCAAGAAGAAGACGAACACCGACTACAACCGGCCGCACGGAGGAGACGCAGGAGGAGGAGGAGGAGGAGGAGGGCAAGGCAGGGCCAGCAAGGGCCGCCAGCACAGCCACTACCACCACGCAGGCAGCCCGCTATCCCACGTCTCCGAGCACAGCCGTTCAACCTCACTGATGAGCAGATCCACACCCTCTACCGTTTGGACCGGGACACCATAACCGCCATTGTGGACATGACACAGGCTGACCTTGTCAGCATGATAGATAGCCCAACCGCCATCCCACCCCTACTGAAGGTGGTGTCTGTACTCCTGAAGGTAGGTTCCTGGCCACAGGGACCTACCAGCACACAGTCGGACAGTTGCATGGCATTTCACAGCCACTGTTCTCACGGACACTATTGCAAGTGCTCGATGCCCTCCTGCTGCATGCAGACGACTACATCTCTCTACCACGCTCGGAGCAGGAAATTACGAACGCAAAAGTGGGATTCCATGCACTTGGCGGCATACCGGGTTGCATTGGTGCCATCGACTGCACCCATGTGGAATTGGTTGTCCCACATGCCATGGAGGCCCAGTACCGCAACCGAAAACAATTTCATTCCCTGAATGTACAAATGGTGTGTGACTCCAACAGGATCATTACACATTGTTGTGCCCGATTCCCAGGATCAACCCATGATTCTATGGTCTTGAGGAACTCTACTATACCACGCTACATGGAGCGACACGCAGGGAACAGATCCTGGCTACTCGGTGAGTCTCATTTCAAGCATGATAGTGTGGGGTATGTGATGCGGCAATGACCTGGCAGGAAGGGGGGGGTGCGTACGTAGCAATGGCATTCCTCAAAATACCTTCATTGTCCACATACAGGTGATGCCGGGTATCCACTGAAGAGATGGCTCCTTACACCAGTCCGCAACCCACGGGACCAGCATGAGGAGGACTACAACCATGCCCACTCACGTACCCGTGTAGTCATTGAACAGGCATTCGGCCTACTGAAGACTCGTTTCCGCTGCCTCAGCAGGTCTGGCGGGGCACTCCTGTACCGCCATGAGAAGGTTGCAAAGATGGTCATGGCATGTGTCATGCTACACAACATGTGCGTACGTAGAAATGTGCCCATGCCCCCTGAAGCAGAACTGCAAGCACCTGAAGATGGTCATGATGAGGGTGGGGATGTGACAGCACCTCAAGGAGTCTGCGAGGCACAGGAGGGCCGTGACATTCGTCAGCATATCATAGATGCATGCTTCTAGCACTCACGCCTGGTGGCTGATACATGGACACGGGACTTGTGGCACTGTGTGTGTCTGGAACATGCACTATATGGACTGTACGCCTATAATGGCCTCGTACACAAAGATCAATGTCCACGCATCTCATTGTATGATCGTGCATTGTTCATGGCATATGTGATATCATGTTAAACACCCTATCGACCCGCCACCCAAGTAAGCCCAACACACCCCCTCCACCCTCCTACCTCCCCCCCGAACACCAGTGTCCAAAGATGCTCATTGTCAGTGGGCAGTCGCTATTGCAAGCCCCCTCTCCGGGTATCAGGGGCACCCCTGCCTGTGGAGCGCAGGTTCCTCCCAGATCTACGTTGGGGGCTGCCCTGGACGGAACTTGCAACGGATGATGTCTCTGCCTGCTCACGTCCATGCATGTCCCTAAGGGTTTGTGAGAGCTCAGTGAGCACACGGCGCACAGCGGCAAGTTCAGCACATACGTCTTTGGACGTTGCATGCAGTTCCCCCCTCAGGCTCTCGGTGCTTCTCTCCATTTGTACTCTCAGGCTCTCGGTGCTTCTCTCCATTTGTGCCCTTAGTGTCTCTGTACTTCTCTCCATTTCTGCCCTAAGTGTCTCAGTTGATGTTTCTATGGCTGCCTTAGTACCCCCACATTCATCAGCATGGTCCTTGAGGAGCGTGGCCAGTTGCTGCTGTTGCACGATCACCTGGTCGAGGGACTGTTGCCTCTGCTGTGCCATGGCCATTTGCGGTGGTGTCACAGAGGGGCTGCTCACCTCATGTTGCCTTGCCACAGGGCTTGTGGGGGATGGCCAGTCGTCGTCTTGTGGGTGCCCCTGCGTGGTATCCTCATGGTGTACGGGATGAAACAGACAGGGAGATTGAGACAGGTCATGGATGGATCTAACTTCGACATCCCCGTTTTCTGTGTCGGAGCATGCTGCCATTAATGCAGTGTCACCTATGGTGCTGCTGCCACCAGAAGCAGTGCCTACTGTGGCATCCATTGGGGGGACCTGTGGTGGTGCTGTTGTGGGCATGCTGGCTGCTGGGGTGCCTGTTGGAGTTCCCTCCTGTGTGCTGCCACTCGATTTGTGCTGCTGCCGTGTCTTGATGCGTGCAGCTGAGGTGGAGGGTCTTTGGCCGTTGGTCTTGGCCCTCTTTGCAGGTGTGCTGGTAGGGGTGTCCTGGAGCTCGTCGTTTGAATCGGACCCTGTGGTGGAGTAAAGGAGGGCGAGCGTTATTAATGGGTCTGTGGAAATTGGAATGGCAATGTATCACATGCATTGGGGTGGTACCTGAGGGTGATTTGGGTTGGGGCCTTGGAGGTGGTTTCATTTGTGTGTGGAGTGAGGGTGCAGTTGTTTTGCAGCCTGCAGTTAGGGTGTGCCTGCTGCACGTGTAGAGGGTGCTTTTAGGATTTTTAATTATTTATGTATTTAATGTGACTTTTAAAGTGTGCTATCAGGCCTATGCATGTGGCCGTTCTCCTGGACATGTGTTACTGTTGCACTATGTGGACACGTGGTACTTCACATGATTGGACATTGTGGTTATGGCATTGTTTTATTTGGGGCACCTACCTGATTCTTCGGTTGTCTGCACTCCTTTCTCCATCCCTCCGACTCCCTCTATACTCTCCATTCCAATGGTGGAGGCACAGATTTCTTCCCAGGGGGTCAACTTGATGGGTGATTCCGATCCCCCACCGGTAGCTGTGGCAATGTTGCGGTTGGCAGAAAGTATGCTACGGACGCGGATCCGCAGGTCGTCCCATCGCTTTCTGCATTGCTGTGGGTTGCGGGGTGCGGTCCCCACCGCACTTACCCGCTGTGCCACCAGGGCCCATATGGCCTTCTTGTTCGCAAGTGCCGTCCTGGTCATTTGCGTGGAGAAGACGGCGGCAGCATTCTCCTGGAGGGTCTCTGTGAGCACGGTGAGTTCCTCACGGGAGAAGTGGACCTGCCGCTTGCGGTCGCACGCTTTCTTCGCTACTTTTCCCATTGTTCTTGGTTTCACTAGGGTGGCTGACGGGTTGGGATGTGTCTCAGGGTAGTGTTTTTAATGGTTGTGTGGAAATAGTGTTTTTATAGGTGTACGGCGTGATGTTTCCCGTTCCGGGACCATGTTTTTACTTCCGTTTCCGTATATTTCCGGTCACCGTACTTTCCGGTTGCCGCTCATTTCGGTGACCGCTAAGATGGGTGGCGGAATTGCACCTAGGGCGCCGTACGGCGGCGGTGTGGGCCGTTTTGGGGTCATTTCCGCCATCGCGGACTTTGCACTTCCGCCATGGCGTGGTGCTCGTGCCCGATGGGTCGGAATGAGCCGCACTTTGCTCCGTCGTGCAATGGCGGAAACGCTATTTACGCTATGGCGGTCCGGTCGGTCGATTTCCGCAAGGGTCGTAATGAGGCCATAGTCTTTCCACCTCCTCCTCCTTCTCATGTTATCTCCTCTTCCCAGCATAGTGAGTAGAGCGCACGTTTTGACATCCGTGCAGAACCTGCTAATGCAGGTTCGAATCCCGGCAGGGCCAAACTCAGCCTTTCATCCTTCCGAGGTCGATGAATGAGCACCACACACCGTGGGTAATAATAAGCAGTGCTCTGTAGCGCTATATATATGCTAAATTAATAAATTATTTGTCACACCACCCTGTTCTGATATTACCTCCTCACCCACCTTGACCAAACTCTCACCACCCTCACCTGGCTCTTTGTCCTCCATTTGCCTCCTGCAAAATCCCATCTTCCACCATCCTTGTAGCACTTTGCAAAGTCCCTTGACTGCCAGCCACGACCTGCACCAGCAAGCCCTAGCGCTGGGCTGGATTATACAGTCATATCCACCTTCCCTGTGGGTGGGCTTCTTGGTAAGGATCTGCAGATGTGTCTCCCAAGTGTTGCAGAGCTGAGATTCGTTGCGGTTCCCAGCTTCCTGGAAGTCACAGTGAGGCTGAGAGATCGCGGTCTTGCTGTATTCTGACTGTGGTTGCTATTTTAGACTTCATTTGTGTTCTGCTGATCTAATACGGGGATGGTGATGTGCAGAACAAAACTGTCTCGGGCCCTGCGTCATTATGGAGTGTTGGGGTAGGTTAGGCATATTTTTACTCTTCTTCTTTTGCTTTGCATATAGTTTACTGTGATAGTTCATACGCACAAGCACATCGACCTTCTCCACGGAGCCATATATACAGATTGGCACACAGACCGCCCGATACTCACAAAGGGAGGGATTGCAGTATCTTAGATTTAGGGAGATTTCGCCCAGAAGCTGCTTATAGTGGGAACATGGATTGTCAATGGTTCTGCTTCAGGGAAGGTGTGCTATTGACTATCCTAGGTTGGTAAGGGGTTATGGTAACCATCCTGTCACTGACCTTGCAATTGGTCATGTTTTGCGTTTGGGCCCTAATATTAGTTGGCCTATCTTTGAAAGGGGTGGGGGTGCTGGAACTACAGTCACTGGGCCCTGTAAGTGAGCCAGGTGGAGCAAGGGCACTCTTGGGATCATCCCCATTCCCCCTCCTCTCTGCCTGCCATCCACTGGCTTGGGGATGCATCTGGCCCGCAGGGCTGCTCTCCTAACTGGCCTCAGAACTAGGAAGAATACATCATCACACTCCAGTTGCAGGTAATGAGAACAATTAGTTCGGATATCTAGTTACAGCACAACTACCTTAAGATGGTTGTTAGTGCAACTGTTTTGTTTTAGTAAACTTAGTGATAGTGTATATATTTCTCAATGTTGTAATAATGTTCAAAGAATACACAGAGTACTGTACAGAGTTGCACATATCAGGAGACACTGTAGAAAAACAAATCTATTTCTAAAACAGGCAAGCATACGCAAACAATACAACATGGGATGAACTGTGCTTGCCCCAAAAATTATTTGGAAAAAGAAAGCAGCAGATTGAACACACCATGTTTTATAACTATCAGTCAGCATGTTTTTCAGCAGGCAATTGGAACATACTCCCTCTTATAAGTTCTTTCAGCTCCCAGGTCCAACTGGGGTCCTTCCTCTCTGACATCTTTTTCTCTACCTGTGGTGTCCCCCAGGGATCTAATCTCTCTAACTGGATTTTCAACCAGTATCTGGCACTCCTTGCCCACCGCATCGCCGCTCTCTGCCCCAAGCTTTCAGTCTTAATCTGCCTGCCTCCACTCTCCGCCCTCTGCAACTCACCCAGAACAGGACTGCAAGACTTGTCCTTGGCCTCAAGCCCATGGACCGTATCTCTCCAGGACTGAAATCTCTACACTGGCTCCCAGTGGCTGCGAGGATTAAGTTCAAAACCCTCTGCATTGTCCACAAGGCCTTCTGGGGCCTGGGACCTAAATACCTTCAACTCTCTCTTCCTAAATATCTTCCTTCCCGAGCCCTTCGCTCATCCGTCTCCAACTCCCTCAGGGTCAGCCGCTTCTCGAAGCAATGAGCTGGGGGTAGATCTCTCTACACGGCAGGGGCCTCCCTCTGGAACAGCCTTCCTGCCTCCCTGAAACTTGAGGAGAACCATCTCCGGTTCCGGAAGCACCTCAAAACCTTCCTCTTTGCTTCTGCTTTCTCTCTCCCTCTCCCCTGCTAAATTCTTCACTGAAACTGCACTGAATCTGCAACTGGGCCACTCTCACCGACCTCGGTCGTTGGCCCAGCCACTCTCCACTTGCACTGCCTCCCTGGCAACCCCTGCACTGCAGGACTGTCTCTGTATCCCTACAGCCCCCCCTTCCCAGCACTTGTCTGCACTTACCTTGCACTTGCCACCAGCTGGCCCTATTATTTATTTTTATTCTACTTACCCTGCACTGCACTTCCCCCTGACCCCCTTCCGCTTGCACTTTTTCCCTCCCTCCTACCCCTGCACTTGCGCGATCTAAATGACACCTAGCCTAGTAGGATCGTTGTCTGTCTTCCCCTTGTTCCCCCTCTCTGCCTCGTCGCGCCTTGAAACACTTGTGTATAGGCGCGTTACAAATGCCATATCACATCATAGCTCATACATGATCTGACAGAGCCATGTGCTCTTTATAGAAAAAGGTTTCCTTTTATTTCTTCAATTGTGTTCCAAAATATAATCATTAAACGTTTCAAAGTATGGATCTAACAAGTTTCAGGCAACTTTTCCAATTGTCTGGAGGAAGATATTATCTCCCCAATTAACATATTTTAATGATGGTCCAGTGCTCAAACACACTCTTCAAATAATAGGACTACCAGACATTTGGTGCAAATGCATAACCATATGATGGCATTGCTTGGCATCTAAGGTGATTATTCACAAAGCCATATGATGATTTCATGTCTCTTCACAACAGTGCATTGACATGGGCCTTTCATGACAATGACTGGTATATGATCTGAGTTCAGGTGGAGTATCATTATAGTTATGGTACTGTCTGATTTATGATGCAAATATATGTAAGTGTGAAGTTCCCTGCATATAAGAAATCTATATTGGTTACATCGTGTACGCTTCTGGTCGCTATATGGGCATGTAGTGGTAAACCCCAGACTTGTGATGGCAATACATGGAATATTAACTCAGTACCAAGTGAACTTGAACCTATGTTCCAGAGTCCTGGAACACTGGAATATAAGCTTAGTACTATGCCATATCAGGGCATGAATTGGTCATGTGGTCTCGTTTGTACACAGCAACACTAATAAACGTACAATCGAAGCACCCATGCATCGACTCCTGCAAATGCACACATTCAAATCATACACACAGAAACTCAAAGCACATCTCAAACCAGCCATGAAACTGCATATATAGCAATAACCAAGCAGGGCGTTTTTGCTTTTGAAAGGGGGGTGTTAACATGCATTTGTTGTGGCCCTGCAGTCATAATGAACCCAAGCATGAATCAATAAATCATAAAATTAGTGAATGCATATTTCCAGGGATGTTGATTGGGGGTCACCAGGGTTTGCATGTACGACCCCTGGCAACTCCTGTGCAACCCCAGGCTCTGCCTCTGCGACCAATGGTGTCTGCAGAGGCAGAGATAAATTAAAGTAACGAGGGCTCTCAGAAGAGAGTCATCTTTACATCAATTTCTTTTCTAAGTCAGTCTGACTTCAAAAAGAAAATATTTCTGTTATAGTTTTATTTCTTTTTGAAGTTAGACTGACTTCAAAAAGAGCCCCGCCCTTCCACAGGTCATGGAGGAGCTGGTTCCTTGCGTGCATGGAGCATGGGAGAGAGGGCTGGCTGCAGATGAGTTCTTCGGAGCAGCAATAGATTTGGAAACAGTTTTAAAAAAGTGTTTTGTTTTTGTTGCAAATGTCTGTGCGTGTGTGCATGAAATGGTCTGTGTATATGTATATTATGTAATGTGCGTGAGTGGACTGCATGATGCATGGGTGGCTGGGTGTATGAGTGAATGATGGATGGGTGCAGTGTAAATGAGCATGGGAATGGTGTGCTTGTGTTCAATACCTAGATTGCTTGCCTGTAAATCTTCAATACCCCTAGTTCTACTCTTTCTTGTCCCAATACTTGCCTATGAAGCACCTTTCCTCATACATAAGTACAGGGAAACGGAAGAGGGACATGGAGTTAATGCTGGGCCAAGGATCTGAATTTGGGGTTGGCGGAGGAGAGTTGAAGGGATAGGGGACATGTCAGGAGGATGGGGAAGGTGGGGGCTGCGCTATCATGTAGTGGTCATGCATGATAAAGCAGGCATGATATGAGTTATTAGTGTCTAGACTCACATTTTGGTACAGCGAGTCTAGTCATTTCTTAATGTGGCATAACATTTTTATAGGGCATCTATGATAAAGTAAGCATGATATGTGTTATTACCTGTCTAGACAGGCATTTGTGTTCAGCCAGTATAGTCATGTCTTACTGTGGCATGACATTTTTGCAGGGCATCTCAAATAAAGTAAGGATGATAAGTGTTATTACCTGTCTAGACTGACATGTGTGTGCAGTTAGTCTGGCCATGTCCTACTTTGTCATGGCATAATTTTCTGGGCATCTATAATGAAGTAAGCATCATAAATTGTATTAAATGTCTAAACTAGCATTTTTCTGTAGCTACATATGTCATTTCTTACAGTGGCTTGACATTTTGTACTGGGCATCTCTGATTAAGCAATCATAAGTGTAATTATCTGGCTAGACTGGCATTTGGGTGCAGCCAGTCCTTAATGTGGCATTATATATTTTTCTGGGCGGCTATGAATAAAATAAGCATGAGAAGTGATATTACATGGTTAAATTGGCATTTTGGTGCTGCCAGTCTAGGTAGGTCTTGGCATGGCATTTTTTACTGTGCATCGTCAAGGCTACAGTACCATGATAATTGTTATTAAGTGCCTGGTGTACATTGTGTAGCCAGTTTTTACAAGCTTTCTTATAATGGCTTTGCATTTTTTATTAGCAAAGTGATTAGATAGTTCAGTGGGTTGAGCGCCCACTGCTGTGATATGTTGTCAAAGGTTTTGACCCATGTTGAATCCTTAGACTGGGTAGATGTGGGGATGAGCTGGTGCCACCCATTAGTCTATCCCAGAACAAACTAAATCAATAGACTGGGAGGATGTGGGGATGAGCTGTCGCCGCCCACATTCACGCCAGAATCCAGGAGAACTGCGTAGTTGGCACAAGACCACTCCAAAGATACAACCTTCTTGTGGGGGGGTTTCACATCACCACTCTAATGTAAGGATTCCTATCAAAATAATAGCAAAAATCTCCTGTCAAATTCAAGACAACTCAAAAATGGATGCAGTACCGACAAATTCCCCAAGGCGGCGCTAGCGGTCTAAACTCTGACAGGGAAACTGTATTTAGGAGTTGCAAGAGGGGCAGGGACTTCAAAGCTTGTTGGTTAATTGAAAATCTTAGCCACCTGTTGTTCCCAGAGGCCAGGAGCTGAGAACTCTTAACACCCCAGAGACTCACAACAGGAGGCAGGATATCACATGGCCCTTCTGAGTGAGAGGGAGGGGGTTTCCCCTTCAGCCTGGAGGAGAGAGACAATAGCCTCTTTCAGTTGAATGGGGTATGTTAATTTTGAGTGTTTCCTGTCAACACACCTCTGCCAGCAAGGAGAGACATGTGATCACTGACCCACCCAGACTTCTGGAGGCGGACCCAAACACTTTGGGAAGTTGAATTGCAACAAATACATATTTTATAGAAACAGTAATAACTTATTGTAACCAAATGACAGGAATGTACAACTTTGAGAGTCTTAGTATGGAAAATGCCCTCACGATTTGAGTCCAAACTCCGATTTGTACCATGTTCTGGGGCAAAACCCCGCTAATTATGAATATTGTAGACACTGTATTTAAGCTAGAGACATGGAAAGTTACTGGGATATATGTGGAAGGAAAATGTACCTTTGTATAATTTTTGATGAAAAACCAATGTTGCAAAACCCACTAAAATCGAAAATAAGTTGCCATTTTTTAATGCAAGCTCCTAGAAATGCCAGAGTCGGGACAGGGACTATCTTTAGTAATATATGATGTGTGTATGTGATGTCAAACAACTGTGTACCTGGGAAATATGTATTTAGATCAGGAATAGATTTGTGTGCACATTGACCAGGGGAGTGTCATTTCTGCAGGTCATAAAAATGACATCACTCTGACACACTATCCCTTCCCAAATCAGGGACCAAAGAATCTATTGACCTATCAAATCAAGAGAGGGGCAGACTTAGTGATGCTACCCACACACCCACTTTCAAAACACATAAAAGGAACATTGAAACCCAGGTAGAGACATTCAATTCCATTTTCTGCGGGACGCTCTGCCGGGAGACTCCAGACTTCACATCCATCAATCTCCAGAGACCAGAACTTTATTTCAGAACCTAAAGCAAGGGCCTAAACCCACAAACTGAGAACTCTTCTCAGCAGGCCTCAGCATCCTTAAAATCATTGCAAACTATTCCACAGCGGGCGAGCTGTCTGAATTCTTTGCCAAGAACTTTTGCCAGTACCCAGAAAGCAGTGTTACATCCAGAATCCACTTGATCTGGACCGGAAAGCAGCGCAGTATCCAGAACCAGAGGCCGCTGTATCCAGAGAGCTGACCCAGATCGCTGTGAAGTGCAGAGACCAGAACCAGAGTCCAGTCCAAAACCTGACCAGATCCGTGACGAGGCCCATTCATTTCAAAATTAGGAGTGAGTATCCACCAGAACTGTGCAGAACCCAATCTCTTACTAATCTAATCCAAACTATTTTAACCTAAGTAGAACTGCCTCCTAGAAATCCTGTCATCTGTCATTCGAAAGCTGCGAGCTGTCATCTGTCATTCTAAAGCTGCAAACTGTCACCTGTCATTTTGAGTTTTACTTTAAATCCGAAAATCTACCTTTATTAAATCGTCTGTATCTCTGGAACCGTTTGTCCTAGGAACGAGATTAGGCATCCCAGACTAGGCATTGACTTAGCTGCAGTGTTGAAGTGAAGCCGCTTAACAATGTGTATGATCTGCAGGTTGCAGGTTCAAATGCTGGCAAAGCCGAATCAGCCTTTCATTCTTCTGAGGTTTATCATTAAGTACCAACTTCGGTTGAGATGATAATTGTATGCAAATATCAGATATCTAAAGCATGTTAGCTATATATATATATATACATATATATATAGCATTAATGCTTGCATGCACTGAAAGTGACTTGCGTCTATTGGATTTTTGGATACTGTATTATCGCAGCAACTGGCAATGCAGGGGATCTACTTTCATAAAATGACAATACCCGACATGCAGCGACAATTGGAATTATATGGAAGTAACTGGCCATAAAATGCTGAAATGTCTTATCTATGGCAGTGCCTCTGCCTATTTTTCTGTGTGTTTACTGTTTATTAAAATCTTTAACACACATTTAATCATATACTTCAGAACTCTTAGTTCATTACAAATGGCAATAGATTACTTCAGGCACAACATTCTTAAACAAACATTACAGACATTAATTCATTCAACACAATGCACTATAATATCATATACACTATACCTAGAAGTGCCTCCTTTTCTAACCCTCAATATTACATTTTCCACCTATCCGACAAATTACTCTATTCCCTGATTCATTATGGTGGACTAATCGAGAAAAACAGTTCCCCCAAACTTTTTGTGTATAACTATTAAAATATTCACTAAAGCAATGCCAATTGAGCTTTTGTATGCATACAAGAGCCTAGCCCACTTCACTTTTTAAATACTCTAATCTCCTTATGAACTTTCCCAACCACATTTTCCTCAGCCCCAGTGTTGTGCTACAGCCAATCAGTAATGTTTGTTGTGTTTCTGCCTCCCCCAGCTTTTTACAGAGCTGACAATTTCTTTCTTGTCATTAAATCCCTCTTATGGGACTTTTGCAGGGAGTCTAGTAAGTTAAGATGAAAGTGCATATAAATGTAACGATATTTCGGTCCTGGGAATCTCATCACGGAGGACTGCATCGCCCTCTATGTTCTCAGGTTTGTGGTCAGCTCCCTTTTTTAGACATTGGTGGTCATTATGAGTTGGGCGGTAAGGGATACCGGGTACTGGTAAGGAGACCGGTGCTGGTAATCCCTTACCGCCCAATTCTGAGGTCCCTTAGCGGGAATCGTAAAGGACGTGTGGTCTGACCACACATCCTTTACGGGTCCTGCTAAGAGACTAGGGCACTAATAACGAGCCTGCGAATAGCATGCCCGTTATTAGCGCCTTCCCCATTCCCATTAAGCCCTATAGGGGCTCAATGGGAATGGGGAATGGTTGGTTGAATGGGGACTTACCGGGTCCTCCACGGTCGGAATGACCCGGTAAGTCCCCATTCAACCAGACCGGTACCAGACCCTGTTTGGGAGGCAGCCATGGTGCTAGTAGCACCATGGCTGCTACCCAACTTGGAATGAGGCCCAATTATCTGTATATCTTTTCCCATTTTATAATTTACATTTTGTTGTACATCTTCACCAGGCTTTCCATCAATGTAAGCTTGCCTGAGTGTATTTCAGAAAGAGTTGGGTCACAGCACTCCCCAAAATTGATCAATGCTTTGTCATAATTATTGCTTAACGATATATTCAAATGTTCAAATTGCAAAGTCGATGGTGGAACCAAAATTGCCTCAGCCTATGTTGTACTATTTGGTCTAGCCCTATTATTTATTTTTTTATTACTTGACTTAATTGTATTTTTACAAGAGACTCTTTAAGAAGAATCTAGCACTGTCAGGTTTGGGTAGAGGGACAAGATAATTTTCAGTTCCAAGTTGTTTCAGCTCTTGTCCACTTCCGGTTCCAAGTCTATGTTCTGAAAGAATAGTGCTACAGCTATCACCAGAGATGTTTTGTTGCTGATCATCAGATGTGACCACCAATCCCTTTCTTCGTAAGTCTGTAGGGCAGTTAAGTGGTGACCCAGACATATGGATCTTGCTTTAGTTGTTCCTAAGCACGACGACAACAGGTGTCTGATTGTTTCCACCTTGTCTTTTTTATTGCAGTATCGACAGCTGTTAGTGCTAGATTTTCCCCTTATAGCCAGGATCTCATTGGTTTTTAAGAGGTTCAAGCAGGCTCTTAGGAACGTGGTTCGCAGCGTTCTATTAGGAGATTTTGCTAAGTATCCTGTCACTTGATTTACTTTTTGCGTGTTTGTCGGGAGGTATGAAGTTAACTTGTTCTTAGCCACTGCTTCTCGTGACTGTATCCATTCCCATTCTTACAGTCTTTTGTTTAACTTTAGATAGGTTTCGCTCCAGGTCTTCGTCCGTGTTTCCAATCTCATCTAAGAGGGTTTTGTTCTTGATTGACCAGTTTGATAACATTTTATTTTTCCATCCCTCAATTTCTTTGTAGATGATCTTTGGGATTTTTGGGTGAGGGCTGAGCCGGGTAGTCTTGTATAGCATCAAACCATTCAAATCAATCATTGCTTTAAGTGTTACTAAGCTCAATTCTCTTCTAATGGAGGCCATTTCACCAAAACTATCCTTCCAGTTTTTGCCAGATTTTCTCGGGAATGTATAGCATTACCTCTACCTCATAAGAGATGGCTATATCACTTTTGCTTTGTAGAAGTTTATCATTGGGGTGAGTGAGAAGCACCTGTATTTTTATCTATAGCCTTTGTTTGTAAGCCTAGGGTCTTAATCTTTGCATAGAGTTTTATCTTCATTGGCGTTTCTACAGGGCTGCCGTTTAGTATGATGCCCAGGTATTTAAAGTTCTATTTTTTGCTTAGTTGTTTTTTCAAAGATCATGATTTTTATTTTTTCTGTGTTGAGTTCCAGGTCATTTTCTTTTATGTATTTAGACAGATTGTTTGGCTGGCGTTGGAGCCCTATTGCAGTCTGGTCTAATAAGATGATTTCATCAGCATATAGGAGACGTGTTACCTTCTCTTCTCATATCGATGGTGGAAAAGATCTTGTTTTTCCCTCTTTATCCTTGAAGTCTCAGATGTATGAATTATACTAGGCTGATGCTAATGGGCAGCCTTGCCTGACCCCTCTGAAGGTTTCAATCTGTTCGGATAATTGACCCGCTCCACTGAGCCTCACTCTCATCGATGTGCCAGAGTACATGGATTTAATAGGGTCCATGATTGAATTAGGACAATTCCATTTTCTCAATTTTAGCCATAGTTTCTCACGGTTGACCCGCTCAAATGCCTGGACCAGGTCAACAAAGGCTATGAAGACTGTAGGACTTCCCTCCAATATTTTAGCCTTCAGTTTGCTTAGCAAGATGATATTTGCTGTTGTACCTAAGTTTTTAATGTAGCCTGATTCATAAGGGTCCGTGCAGTCGGCCGTCCTTGCCCATGTTTGGAACTTATCCAGTAGTAAGGAGCCAAAGAGTTTGCCAATTACATCTAATAAAGCAATTAGGCGGTAGGTCTTTTTTGAACATTGGGACCACATTTGTTGTTCTCCAAGATGCTGGAATTGATTTTGTTGTTATACTTTTTTAAATTCCTTTCCCGATTAAGTGGGCCCATTCTTCTGGAAGGTTTTTCAAGTCAATGTTTGCGATCCTGTCAGTCCCTGGAGCTCTCGATCTGTTTAGTTTGGTTATTTTCCTCAAAATCAGCTCCATGTCATACTGTACATCCCAAGAATTTGATGATGGTTGCTGAAAGGCGCAATCTTCTCGAGAGGGTTTCCGGATGAGGCCTGTAAAGTGTGTCGTCCATCTTTGTTCACCTACATTATTTTGTAGGGCGTCATTTGTATCTTTTGATGTAGATTTTATTAGTGACCAAAAGTCTTTTGATTGTCTTCCGCAGACTGCTTGAAGCATTGTTTCTGAATCCTCTTGGTGCATTATTATCCGTTGATTCATTAGCCAGTTTTTGTAGGCCATAAATGCTGTTTTTGCATTCTCCTTATTTTGCACATCTTTTTATTTAGCGCAACACTTTTCTCTTTCCCACCAAGACTGAACTGTATGAATGAGAATGCTCTTTTGGTAAATTGTTCCAGTTTATCCTTTCAGATTGCAAAGGAAGTAATAATGGACAATAATCAACCCTTGGTGAGTATGAGGCCCTACCTTCTAATTTGTTCGGTACCAAATACAGCTTGGTTATATTACTAATAGCTTTTTGGTCAATCTTAAGCGGGTGCCATGGTACAGATTTCTATTGAGGTCCTTGTTACGTTTCTTGCTGTTTTTAGAGCTGTCCAAGAGGTGATCAGTAGGTTGTGATCACTATGTAAGGTTCTCTTCACTTTGAATGAAGATATGGGTGAGAGCAGTTCTTTTGACACATATATATGGTCGATTGTGACTCGCCGTCCATCGCGTTCCCATGTTGGCATGTGCAGCTTTTTTGTATTCTTGATTAAATGTAAATTGTGGAGGTCTATGGATTCCATTAGGTCTGACCACTGGATAACTCTTGTGACTGACACTGTTTGGTTTGAGCCAATGTTTATATATTTTTTTCATTGTTTTTTTTTTCCTTTCCTTCTTCTTCACCAGTGTCTGTGCAAGTAGCATTTAAATCTACACATATTATTGTGTGATTCACTTCGTATGCTACACTCATCTCATCAATCACTGATTCTATTTTACTTCTTGGTAAGGGTGTGTGTGGTACTCGGCCAGTATCCAGAGACTCCTCAACATTTTCATTGTCTCTAGAGTAAGCTCTAAGGGCACTGTTGGTTCCTTTTTCCCTGTGGCCACTGGGTTTTAAAGAAACTGCTTACTTATGCTCTCTTGTAGTCTTCCACCGACGTTGTTTCTCAACGTCGTTCAGTTTCTCTTTTTCTTGATTTCTCAATGTCTTTTTAGTTTGCTGCTTGGCTTACTGATGGCAAGTATCGATGAGCATTTCTTCCCGCAGATCTCTGTCTCTCGTGTTCTCGTTCTTCCGGTTTAGTTTCCCTCAGGTCATAACCTAACATTTGTAAGTTCTCTGCTGCATTGAGTAGAATTGACTTCACAACAGGTGAAGTGATATGAAGACATATTCTGTCCGTACAGCCCTGTGGCCAAATTCAATGATGTTTAAGTCATCCGCTTGAAGTTGTCTTAAGTTTGGAATGTAGTGGAACAAATTAATTGTTGTTTTTCTATTAAGGATTCATTTGTCTCCTTTATCTAATGTTTGTTCCAAATTGAGGAGGGTCCTGCTTGTTATATTTCTCTGATTAAACAAAATTGTGTCCCTTTTTCTTTGCCCGGTGTCTCGCTGCTTGAATGTGAGAGTTGTGTGGTCTTGGGGAGTTGTCATTGTGGTTATATTTTTGGTCGTGCCTATGGTTCGAATCTGTTGATGCTTTACAACCGTTTAAATTTTTTCCGATTTTATTTTTGCCTCTCCCGGACTCTTGCCTCTCTGGGTTGATCAACTTTTGTCTTTAGCGTTAAAGTTCATCCCAGTTGACCTATGTCTATGGAGGTGGCTGACGTGCAAAGGGTTATGCTCCTCCACTCGATTCTTCAAGAGCTTTTGGCGTTTCTCATCCATGGTTAAAAGAACTGGTTAATCGGACACCGTTATTGTTACTTTTTTCTTGGGTTCCAGAGGTAGCAAATTCTGCCCATTTGAGTCCACTTTCCCTTTGCGCTGGGATATCTCAAGAAGTTTGGTTTCCAAGTCTTCTATCTTGTATTGGCTAAATCTCCATTAATCAGGTGAAGTTTCAAGCTCTTCTATAATGGACGCAGATGTGTTTGTTTTTTCATTACTGTTTTGTAGTGGCCAGTTTTCAGATTCCACATAGTGTTGTCCTCTGTTCTCTTTTCTTTCATGATTTTGATGTTTCATTTCTGATCTTGGTTAACTAGGGAGTGTCTTGCCTGATTCTGTTTTACCATCATTTGAGCGTAAGTTCATTTGTGAGATGGAAATATATATCTTTGTGTCGTCGAGCTTGGTATTTCCTTTTAATCGAGTTTCTAAGTTTTCTGGCTGTGCTAGTTCTGTTGTCAATTGTGATTGGTCGTTTATTTCTAACAGAATGTGGCCTTTTGTCTGCCTCTCTCGAGTGCAGTCTTGTTTTCCTAGGCATACATTTTAGATGGAATTATGCAGGAGACCAGTTTTCTTTTGGGACGCCATTAGTTGGACCATCTTCAGAAGTTTGGTTTTAGATTGCTTGAGTAAAGCTTTCACTGAAGATATAGCTCCATGATCTTCAGACATTGTTTGTTCAGGTTTGGCTGGTATTTTCAGAGTTTCAGTTGTTTGAGTACCAACTATTAGCCAAACCTTCTTGCTTTGAATGATCTCAGGCTGTGCGGTTTCTGTTTCTTGGTCCTGTCTCTATGAAACAGAAGTGGAGGTACTTTGTTCTTTCGTGTTTAATTTCCATGCTTCCGTTGCCATAAAGTATCCCTCCAAATATGTCAGTTTACTGTGCATCAATGGTGCCATTGTTGTGTGGTATTTTGGTGTCTCATTCAGCTTCTCATAGAGCTTGCAAAATGGCGCTTAGGTGATTGTGACAGCTGACATAATGGCAAACAAGTCCGGTTTCATATTTGGTCTTTCCTTTCCGACCGTTTGCAGGATCTCACTCAGTCTTCTGTTCCGAGGTGGGGTGGTTAGAGGAATTTGAAGTGTTGGGAGTGTAGCAGGGGTTGTCGTATTTGAAGTCAGTCGAGATCTTTTGTTTGTCTTAATGTCATGTGGCGATCTTTCCCAGGGTAGATCTAGGTTTTCTAGAGGTGTTCTCTTAATGAGTTTAGATGCCAAGTACAGATCGTCCTTTATTTCAATTGAAGGATGCTTCTTTTGCTCTTCGTGTGTGGTGGTGATTTTGTCCGATAATAAGGCTATTGGTGTTGATACTGAATTGCTTTGTATACCAAGGGTTAATGCGGGCAGCTGGATGTTGTCCCTTAGTTTTGAGGTTCCACTGAAGATCTTAACCAACAATCTTGATTCGTTTGCAGGAGGTTTCTCAAAATGCCATCATTTTGGGGGTTGAGGTTTGTTCCTGTGTCGCAACAATATACCTGTTTGCGGATACAGATGGCAGCAGGATTTTGTGGTTGCTTACTGTTTCTCTTTCTGTTAGTTCTTCCATTCACTCCAGAATTTCTGCATCTGAAAATTCGCTCTGTTGGACAGGGGTAACCGTCCTGCTTTTAAACGAAGGGAGGTATCAGCAGGGTTATTTTCCTGTACTTATGGGATTGTTTCATTGGGTTTGCGTGTTTAGATTTAACTTGGTCTGACTGTTTTTAGATTGGACTGGGACTTTGGGTGGATAGCTAGTACTTTTCGTTTGTCTCCATATCCTGTCTGGTCCAGGTGGTTTCCTCAACTGCTTTTGACTCGGTCTTCCCGAGCTTGTGTTCTTTTGGGTCTTCATTTCTCCCTTAGAGGACCCCTGAGCAGGCAGCTGGATCTTTAATGATTCTTCAAGTGTTACATCCTGGAGATCACTCGTGGCTTGACTTAGATCTAAATATGCTTCAGTGCCCTGTAAAACCTCTGCTTCAATCAGTGATCTGTTAAAATCACTTAAGTCGTAATGGCGGCTGACTAAGTCCACCCTTGCAGTCACTGGGTGTATGTCGATTTGGATTTTTAATGTAGAGTTTGGCCGGTTCGTGCTTTGCTCTGCTATTAATTGAGTCGATTGCTCATTGTGTGTTTTAGGTGACTCGAGCAGAGCTGTGTCCGGTCTTGTTGTTGAGGCTGGCGAGTTTAAGGTGTTGGTGGAATGATTTCCAGCTATTTCGCCATTGTCCGTGTCAGGTGTACGACTATCCAGAGTTTCTGTTTGGGGCAAGATTTTGAGTATTGTTTCTGTACCCACTAGGTCATTTTGACCTCTTGATTTTAACAAAGGATAGTTATCCTCCCCCTTCTCGTGTGTTTTTGTTCGAAGTGTAAAGGCTGTTTCTGCCACAGCCAGTTCCCGCTCTAAGTCCTGAGAGTGGTCTGGGGGAAATGAAGTTAGGAAATGGAGGGGGTTGAGCAAAGGGCTTGTGGACGAATTTTACCTCATGTCTCTTGGTCCATAGTTAAGAGAGCTGGTGTCAGACTTTGCTGCTCTGGCGATGAAGCATCGTCGTCTGGCTCAGCTGATTTGATGCGTGTGCTTCCTAACATTGAAGGGGTCCGCTCCCAAGGTAACGTTCTTCTTCGTCCGCTGACTTCTGTCTCACCATCGTGGCCATCGTTGCCATGACTGCTACGACTGCAGAACTCCGCAGATAATCTGCGGCCGCTCCGCGGCCCGACTGTGTTTATGAATGGCTCCACCCACTCACTGATGAAAACTTCAGAAAGACATAAAACTGCTTGCAAATCCCAGCCAACGGCAAGCAAGCTGCTACGACTGCACAACTCTGCAGCAACTCCGCGGTTGCTCTATGGCCCGACCGAGTTTATGAATGGGTCCACCCACTCACTGATGAAAACTACAGAAAGACTCAAAACTGCTTGCAAATACCAGGCCAACACAAGCAAGCTGCTACGACTGGACAACTCTGCAGCAACTCTGCCCCTATTATTATAACCCTATTATATCATGACCCCATCCATGCCATATGAAGGCAGCACCCTTGTTAAAATGTGGTTAAAATGGTTACGTTAATGTACTTTTTTTTACTCCCGCAGTCCACTTTTGGTAATGTCGCCAGTGTTAAAGAGGAACTGATGCCATCTGGGCCAAAGGTCAAGGGACATCACTTCCTGCGATTTCATCAGGTCTGTGCTGTCACCAACAGCCTCTTAATTCTCATGAATATTAGATTTTCGAAAATAGATGGTGCATGCAAGAATCACAAAGAATGCCCTGGGTATTTAAGAAATAAAAAAGGAAATACATTGCAAAGATGCCAGAGGTGTGTCATTATTAATCATTGGTGTACATTTTTTTTCTTTCTCCCATCGCAATTCCGTTCTATGTTCGTTTCTTATGGTTGGCAGAATTTTGAACCACTTGAAGAAACATTGAACCAGTACTTTGCAATTTTGTGCAGCATCTGCTGTGGGGCTGGAAATGGTCCAGGTACAATATCTCACTGATACGATATATATTCACCAGGGTCAAATTTGACATGGTGCAAAAAAGGCAGTCAAAATGAAACCTGCATTAGTGCAAAGTTACTACAGTATGGTTGCACTTTCATACTACAGTGAGTGGTTACCCGGCAGTGGGTCACGCTACCACAGAAATGTTTCTGCGGTAAAGGATATCGAAACCCATTTTCTTTTTTAACAACCGGGTTCACAGGGGCAATGGGATAGAGGTGTGACACGAGACCCCTCCCAAACATTAAAGGGGGTTGGGGTGAATAGGGTCATAAAATGGGCCCACGGAAAGATGACTTGCCAATAGTGACTCCCAATCTAGTCACACGCATGAATGGCCTGATTCACAGAAGCCTTTCATAAAGGTGCAGTCCCATTGGAAAACGCCGTGTGAATCAGGTCTTAGGTTTTGGCCAAACTTGGACTGTACGTTGGAAAGTAGTGCAGTGAACGTTACTTTATTCATAAATAATAATTGTAGCAATCTTCTTTTTCTATTTATTTTCCTTTGGTGATATGTTGTGTATTCAACAGTTAAAAACACCAATTGCTTGACCGAATAACAAACGTATATTTCTATATTCGTACATTGCGTCAGAGAGAGCCTTACTGTGTGTGCTCTTTAATACTACCAACCAATCATATGAGCCAATTTATTCGCAAGATTGCGTGTGAGATTATGCTATTTATCAATTTTAAAAACCAGCCAATAAATGTCTTGAAATCGGATCAAGCAAAGCATTCCAATATCTCCTAAACATGGCTGCAAGAATTCCGCGGGCAATGCGTTTTTCGGCAGCATGGATGCCTTCTGCGCTATTTATCATTGGAGCTGTACACCTGTTCCGAGACTTGCTGATTCACCGGCACTTCGCATTACTCAGACTGACACTGGTATTAGCGCGAGGGTAAATAGTGTGCTTAAGTGGGATATAGCCTGGGGAACATTGCTATAATTGGAGATCTGCAGAAGTCTGAAGGCAGTTGCGCGCACACTGGGCTTTCCTCTGATATCCTTAAACTTTTGCAAGTCAATGGAAGCTGCTGCAGTTAAATGAATGTGTTAGAAAACCGCCCAGCGCATACCTTTAATGACTCCCTTTGCACTAGGACAGTGGCCTTGCCTTCTTTCCTTCCTCGTTTAGGGGTGCAGAAAAGACAATATGGCGGTACATTTGCAGTGGGGGTGACAGCAAAGAGAGAAGTGCAACCACTGAGACATACCTGTGCATGGTCCTCTCATTTTGGTTTTGGCGCATGTTGGTGGTGTAACCATCGAAATATTGCCAAAACATTGCTAATGTAAAGAACTTTAAAGGGGAGTTTGGGAGCAGTGCATGGCATTGGCATAGCAACTTGCCGACACCAAGTCGATGGAATGGCCAAAGCACCACTTGGGCCGACATCCTCTCGCTCACGTCTGGCGGCCTGCTGCTGTTGTTTTGGAAGTTCTGCAAGCTCCGAAGTAGGAGCAAAATGACTGCACTTAACTTTGTGCCACATATTTGTTTTCTAATTTCTAGGCAACAATGGTTATTTTCCTGTCGGACTATGTTTATTAAAGAGTGCTTAGTGATCTAGTTCCTGCAAGTACAGATGGCGCTGCAGAGGGGTTAGTTCTTGCAAGTATAGATGGCACTGCTGTGTGGCATTGCTAGACTCCAGGGTGTCTAGCGCTGTCGCAGTGTGTTGGGGGGCCTGGCGACCAACATTGGTTTTCGTAGGATGCACACGGTCTCATACAGTAAGTAGGTCGGCTTTGATCCTGCTTCTGTGGTTTGGAGACATCTTGGTGATTATTGAGGGAGGTGGGGAGCATTTGCTCCTCGCGCGGCACTGCCCTTGCCTGCCGCGCCCCAGCGGACCGGGCCCTGTGAGCCTTGCCTCCCCCCTTCCCATTCTCGCTTTTCATCCCGCTTTAGGGCGTTCGTTTCATGTGATCGCTGGAGCCACTTATTTCATTTAACTGTTCCTGACGCCAGCCCCTAAATTAACTGTTCTCGAATTCACCCAACGCAGTTTGCACTCCATGTGAGCATGCTGTGTTTAATTTGCTTCACCCTGCACTGTACCTTGGTATAATGCACAGGGGTAAGGTTGCAGAAAGCCTTAATTGCAGCACTTTAAAATGAGATACAGTACAATTAGGCGAGTGCACAAATCTGGAGAGAGAGAGAGAGAGAGAGAGAGAGAGAGAGAGAGAGAGAGAGAGAGAGAGAGAGAGAGAGAGAGAGAGAGAGAGAGAGAGAGAGAGAGAGAGAGAGAGAGAGAGAGAGAGAGAGAGAGAGAGAGAGAGAGAGAGAGAGAGAGAGAGAGAGAGAGAGAGAGAGAGAGAGAGAGAGAGAGAGAGAGAGAGAGAGAGAGAGAGAGAGAGAGAGAGAGAGAGAGAGAGAGAGAGAGAGAGAGAGAGAGATTGATTTTGATTCAGGCCCACAGGCTTGAAACGGCCAGTAGGCATACAAGTGACCAGCTTTGTCAATACTGTTGGTGCAGTGGGTGAGGGCAGAACAATTTAACACACTGTTGTTAAGGAGCTGGCAATAGGGGACGTGATGCCATTTGCGGGGAAATTCGTTTGGTAAGGCCTACATGGCATCCGCTATTGCGAGGTATCAAGGGTAATAGAAAGGGGGTGAGTGTTAACGGGCTTTGATACAGCTCAGGAAAAAAGGGGTGAGGGAGAAGTCCTGGGTCTCTATGGACAATAACCAGAGCTGGGTCCTTTGCAGTAAAGAACTCTGTATGACCTAAAAATACCAGGTCATTATTCTCATCCAGGTGCTTCCAGATACCCTGCTAAATATTTAAATGTAGCGCCTGGACTCATCTGCTTTTGCAGCTGGGTAATGGTGCAGTAGCAAAAATATGAGAAGAGGGAGGCACTTACTTATACCAAATTCCTATGCAAGTTAAATAACTAAGTGTCAATAATTGAATCGAATTCAAATATTTCAGGTGAAAAGGGGCAAATGCCACGAGGCCACTCAGGGCTAGTTAGAGACCAGAAAAACGACTCTGTCCTATTGGGAGTGCATATGGGGTTATCGTGTGACAACGCACAGTTTCGTTTTTCTAATGGTGCAGTAGCACAGGGCACAGGGATCGGGCCGAGTGAGGGTGCAGACTGGGTCACACAAAAAAAGTGGGATATGCGGCCGGTGGGGGAAGGGTACAGAAGCCCCTGGCCACGGAAGGACAACGGACAGATTGGGAGGGTTAGGTACTCGCAATTTGAGACTAGGGAGATGTAAACAAGAGCTTTTGGATGTAACATAAATATGCTAAAAATTCACATTGTGAGCGAGCGCATTAATTAAATGCTCCCTCGTTTAAGGTCATCTACGATTTCAAGCACCCAAGCCATTCATTGAAAAAACACAGTGCTCCATTCAAAACATAGCTGCACATGGTTAAAGGTTAAACAATGTGCCCAGGTCAGCTTCACAGCGAAAGAGGGTGGGCATAATTCATGGCCAACGAGACCGACCATACTATGTGAGGGATGCCAAAGTTGGTAAAGCTCTAAAGAACTGCATCTAGCCAGTAGATAGCTCAGTGGGTTCAGTGATTACAGCTAGAATATACGTATGATATGCAAGTAGCAGGTTCAAATCCCAGCAAGCACAAGTCAGCCATTCGCCGTTTCGAGGACAATAAACACGCACCAACTTTAGGACTGATGTATTTGAATATGTTCTATGTTCAGCGCCATGTAAATAACAAACATCAAATGCGATGTAGGGGATTAGCCAGGCAACAGGGGTACGTTTACACTAAGGCAGTCTTGCAAATTACTCCCGACCCAACCTGATTTTGGGGCATCTTTTCCCACATCCAAACAGTGTACATATCCTGTAAATGGTAAACCATTGTAAACCTCTCTAAACAGGCACACTGTTTGATACCCAACTATAGACAGTGTAAGTCCCTACCAGAATCATAATATAATATTGGCGAGTAAACAGGACTTCAGTTCTCCAAAGTTTGCAAGTCGGAAGCAAAGTGATTTGTTCCGGTTGTAACCAGGCAAAACTCATCCCTATTTCTAATCCAGTCAGATAGAAAGATAGTGGGTAGGTGGTTTGTAAACATTCTAATATACAAGCCCAATTTTATAAGCTTGCACACATACTCAAGACACATTTCAATAACATAGCTACCGAACACAAGGAAGCACCCATCAAAGCCAAGGGTCACTCATACAACCAGAGAATTGAAAATGCACAATCAGGCACTAGGGAGCATTTCTCCATACTTCGAGAGCCAGAATCTACTGCTCCAATACCTGATTATTGCATCAAGGACAAGTCAGGTGCCCCAATATCCAAAAGGCCCCTGCCAACAAAATAACCCTTCTACAAAACAAAATCAAAGATAAGAAAACTAAACTCACCCTAGACATCCCACTAGACAACTCTACCACAATGTCACAGTCGATCGCCTATAAATTTGAATTCACTTCCATTTCCATTATGGAAACTATAAGAATCATCAAGTGACTGAAGCCATCAAGATGTCAAGGCGACATCTGCCCGGCCACTCTCATTAAAGATTGCGTTAATGATCTAGCGCCCTTCATCACAACCCTGATCATTAACTCCTTTTCTTCCAGCAAAGTGCCAGACAATTTAAAAGAAGCCATGGGTACTCCCGCTGCTTAAAAAACCCACTTTGGAACCAAACATCCCTACTAACTATCGGCCCATCATCACAGTTCCTTTTCTATTGAACATCCTCGACAGCGTAGCCTACCTACAAATACAGAAATTCTTAGAATTCAATAATCTCTTAGGCCTTCGACAATCCGGCTTCTGCCCTGGGCATGCAACGGAAACAGCTCTCCTTGATTTCAAAATCCAAATCAAAGACAAAGGTGATTTAGCAGTCATCCTTCTACTTGACCTATCAGCAGCGTTCGATCTAGTGAACCACAATTTTCGTTGCCATAATCTAGCCCTGGCTGCTATTTTCTCACTGAACGCCATAAAGTGGATTGAGTCATTCCTATCCAGCTGCACAATGAGAGTCTTCTCCTCCACGACTGCAGCCGAACCAGCCTTTATTCTCCTGCAGATTCCCCCAAGGCTCATGTGTCTCGCCCACAATGTACAACATATTTATCAAGCCTCTGTTTGATCGCTTAGACAAATTGGGTGTCACATACGCAAATTCTGTTGATGACACACAAATACTCTTACCTATCACCAGAACTACTCATCATCGGCAGCCAATCCAAATTGAATAATCTACCCCACTGTTCTAAGCATTCAACATTGAGAGTAACACCATTACCAAAATCATTACCGTTGCCAAGAAGGTTAAGACCCTAGGTGTTTACATAGACTCCTCACTTACCTAAACTAGGCAAGTCAGTGAAATAGTATCCGCAGCAGCCTACCCCTCCTAATTGATCAGAGCCAGCAGATCATTTGTATCCACAGACAACTGCATCACCCTGGCTAGAGCACTTATCTTGTCAAGGACTGATTACTGCAACTCCCTCTTTGCAGGGACTAATGCCAGTAACATAAAAAAAATTACACATTGTGCAAAACAATGCTATTAGAGCAGCACTCAACATCCCCAAACATGAGCACATCTCATCAGCCGGTTGCAACTTCCAGTGGCTCCCGGTACGAGACCGGATCAAATTCAAAACTCTTTCACTCACACACAAATGCTTCTCCAATAGCGCCCTGACATACCTGAGAAATCAAATCTCAAAAACCATTCCAATAGACCTATCTGCTCCTCTTACGCCGGCCTTGTCGCTATCCCCAGGTTCAGATAACAAAAAGCTGGTGGTTGGAGCTTCCCAGTCCTGGCGGCCAAACTGTGGAACTCCATGCCCCCAGCCTTAAGGACTAACACTTCACTATGGTCAATCCGCAAAGGCCTCAAAATGTGCCTGTTCACCCAAGACCTCCCCTAACTCAAGGCAGCGACCATGCAAGCAGCCAACAGATTGTTACCTTTGGAACCTGGCATCAACACCTACACATACATTTCTGAAAAGTAGACAACATTCCAAGTTTAGGAAGGTATGATTTGCACAGGTTAGGCAACAACTATGTAGGGAAAGATTCCATAGTTTGGGGAAAAATTGGAAAAATGACAGAAAAAAGGTATGTGGTGGACATGGTTAGCCCGGTAAGGCAATGGCTATTGTGAATTTTGAGAAAAGCAATGCTCTGGTACATTCCTCCGACTCTTCCAGTTAGGAAATCACAAATTTTTCATAATGTTTCACAAAACAAGCAATACCACAAGCCAAAAACTGTTCCATGGTAAACAGGATTTGTAAGCTTATGGCCTAAACAGACATAATTAGCATGTGTAAGGAAGGAAAACAAATGTGATTAGGAAGGGCACGCATACATTTTTTGAAAGAGCCCTGGCAGACCTTTTGAAGGATAGGTGACTTGTGCAGGTTACAAAAGTGTATGGTGCCTAAAGCAGTGACTAAATGTAGGTCACATTTGGGAAATGAAAGGGTTGTGTGACAAAGTGCAGAAGCAAATGTTCAAAAACGTTAGGAAAACCATGCAAACACAACAAATGTCCTACCTTCCCGCGTTCCCAAAGGCGTCCCAACGAAATCGGTTCCTCACATGTATGGGTGCACCTACCTAGGTGCAAAGGGAAAAGGCTAAACCACTGGTAACCCCAAGTCTTTTGGCAGAGCAGGTTTTGCAGGATATTGCTCTTGTGGCCAAACTACAGATTTGGGCCTGGGGTGTCGAAGCCACCAAGGAAAACAGGAAACCCCATGCATTTCCAAAAAGAAGACACCTGTGGGAATCCACAGAGGTCTGACTTGTGCGAATCGCCCCAGAATGTATTACCCACAATGCCCCGCAAAGTCCGAAATTTGGCAAAAAAAACACAATCTTCAGATATTTCCCTCTGCCCACCTACCGAAACACATGGCCAACAACACATGGCCTACCTTCCCGTGTTCCCACAGGTGTCCCAATGAAAAAGGTACCTCACATATGTGGGTGCACCTACCTGGGTCCAAAGGGAAAAGGATAAACCACTGGTAACCCCAAGTTTTTTGCCAGAGCAGATTTTGCTCTTGTGGACAACCTACAGATTTGGGCCTAGGGTGTCTAAGCAACCAAGGAAAACAGGAAACCCCATGCATTTCCGAAGATAAGGCACCCATGGGAATCCACAGAGGTTTGAATGGCATGAATCGCCCCAGAATGTATTACCCACAACCCTGGCAAAGTGAGAAATCTGGTGAAAAAAACAACATTTTCAGACTTTTTTCCTCTGCCCACCCAATGAAACACATGGCCAACAACATATGTCCTACCAACCCGCATTTCCACAGGTGTCCCAATGAAAATGGTATCTCAGGTGTGTGGGTTTACCTACCTGGGCACAAAGGGATAAGCCTGAACCACTGGTAACCCTAAGTCTTTGCGCAGAGCAGATTCTGTAGTAATTTGCTCTTGTGGGCAACCTACAGATTTGGGAATAGAGTGTCAAAGCCACCAAGGAAAACAGGGAAGCCCATGTATTTCCAAAAAGAAGACACCTGTGGGAATCCACAGAGGCCTGACTTGCGCCAAACGCTCCAGAATGTATTACCCGCAATCCACGGCAAAGTTCAAAATGTGGCCAAAAATCCACAATTGTCAGACATTTTCCTCTGCCGACCCACCAAAACACGCCGCCAAGCACACATGTCCTACCTTCCTACGTTCCCACAGGTGTCCCGACAAAAAGGGTTCCTCACATGTGTGGGTGCACCTACCTGTGCACAAAGGGAAAAGGCTAAACCACTGGTAACCTCAAGTCTTTTGGCAAAGCAGATTTTGCAGGAATTTGCTCTTGTGGACAACCTACAGATTTGGGCCTATGGTGTCGAAGCCACCAAGGAAAACAGCAAACCTCATGCATTTCTGAAAAGAAGACACCTGTGGGAATCAACAGAGGTCTGACTTGGGTGAATTGCCCCAGAATGACAATCCCAAGCAAAGTCAGAAATTTGGCCAAAAAAAATACAATCTTCAGATATTTCCCTCTGCCCACCCTCCGAAACACGTGGTCAACAACACATGGCCTACCTTCCCGCGCTTCCACAGGTATCCCAATGAAAACGTTACCTCACATATGTGGGTGCACCTACCTGGGCGCAAAGGGAAAAGGCTAAACTACTGGTAACCCCAAGTCTTTCGGCAGAGCAGATTTTGTGGGATTTTGCTCTTGTGGACAACCTACAGATTTGGGCCTAGGGTGTCGAAGCCACCAATGAAAACAGGGAACCCCATGCATTTCTGAAAAGAAGACACTGCTCGGAATCCACAGAGGTCTGATTTGCATGAATCGCCTGAGAATTTATTATCCACAATCCCAGACAAAGTCTGAAATTTGGTGAAAAAAACTTAATTTTCTGATATTTCCCTCTGCCAACCCACCGAAACACCCCGCCAGCAACACATATCATACACACATATCATACCTTCCCATGTTCCCAACGGTGTCCCGACAAAAATGGTACCTCACATGTGTGGGTTCACCTATCTGGGTGCAAAGGGAAAAGGCTAATCCACTGCTATCCCCCAAAGTTTGGGGAGCCAACCTACAGATTTTGGCCTGGTATGTCGCAGCCACCAAGGAAAACAGGGAACTCCATACATTTCAGAAAAGAAGACACCCGTGGGATTCCACAGAGGTCTGACATGCATGAATCTACCCAGAATGTTTTACACAATTTTCAGACATTTCCCACCTGGAAACTACTGAAACACACCACCAAAAACACATGTCCTACCTTCCCACAGGTGTCCAGATGAAAACAGTACCTCACATGTGTGGGTACAGCTACCTGGATTGAAAAGAAAAAGTGTTGACCGTCCACAAGTCCAACATCAGTTCCAGGGAGACCCGAGAAGGACCCCCTCCCTTCCCAGAATTAAATTCTCTAACGCATCGCAGCCAGACCTCCAGGATGGTCGCGGGTGATGTCCCTGGTCTTGGGCACCCGTTTTCCATGTGGGTCAACCATCCCCAAGCCCAGCCTAGAGCTCTGGCTGGGATGCATTACAGCCTTTCCATCTGGGGAAGAACAGGGACCCTGCCGGAACTGCCACTGGACTTGGGGACAGTCAAACTCACAAGGGAGACAGGCACCCAAGGCCAGGGACATCACCTCCAACAAATCCTGGAGCTCTGGCTTGGCCCTTTGAACCATGTGAGATCCCAGAGCGAACTCAACAGCTAATACATTGCCTGTTCTCAGATTGGGAGCAACCAAGCTATTAATTGAGAAACAATATGCCAGCACAGAAGAAAATTAGAAGGTCAAGCACCATATATAATATGAGAAGTGGAGCCCTAACAGATGACTTATGTGCCCCGGAATTAGAAACCTGAGGCTGAAGTGAACCAGTGCAACTGAAGTTTAAAGGCCCAATAAATCAAGAGAGGGTTAATCTTCGGTCAAATGACACTTCAGTAAATCAAATGGTGGAAACCCAAAACGATTTACCAACAAGACAGACACAGGAAGGTACGCCGCCCACCTTTTGGGCAAACGGCTTAGAATATACAATAACTGCAAAAAATATGAAGCAGAAAATAAACAAATGCTTCAAAAATAAAAGATGGAGCACTGGTGATGTAGACTCGGTAGAGATTTATGAAACACCCCAATTGCCAATAGTAAGACAACTATTGACCAAGAATGACACAGACTCAACAGTACACACCAGAAATGAACAAGAAATGCTAGAACACAAATCAAGAGAGAATACTGATAAAAAAAATCTACATTTAACAGTGCATCCCTGGCATACGAGGTGATTCTGGGAAATTGTACTCATTCTCCAAGCCAGGGCATAGGCCCAATAAGCAAGCACAAAGCTTCCAGCATTGAACTTTGTGCTAACCTCATTAATTAATGTTTTTGAATTGTTGATGCCTGAAGTACAATCGCATTCATGTGCTTTCCTGGAAACGACTAGTGATATGCACAACTGTGAATCTGAGATGGTGGGCCTAAAGTCAGCTATTATTATATCACTAGTCAAAGATTTAAAAGAGATACATAGTATCATCATGAAGCAGGACGTACATATTGACAAATTGCAGAACTTAATAACAAAAATGTTTAATCACGTAGAAAATGCAAGAAATTGAGAAAAGTTCCCATAACAAAGATGGAAATGAACAAAGGGCTCAAGTACAGATAAGGGACATTGATAATCAAAAACAGGAGAGCTATGATCTTTTAGATGAGACCCCCTCTGACTCAATGCTGGAGGAATTTATGAGACTCACTTATATAATAGAAAGTTTAGAAGTAAGTGAGGATGAGGTCCTTCAACCTGAGGAAATAGTTTCAATGAGCAAAGTCCTAGTTGCGTCAGTAACCGAAAAACCAAAGAATTCAGGACGCACTACAAACAAAAAAAGAAGTACACAAAGACTCAACAGTGGTATTAACATCATCACAGGGGAGGGAACCCTAGGCAAAAAATAAAACCTCAATGAAAACAGCTTTTATAAACTCACTCAAGAACTCAGAGATTGTGGATACAAAGAAACAAATAATGGAGAAAAAAAAGAAAAAAGAAAGAGCCCACTCTAGAGATAAGATACCCCATCAACTTGTCAGCAAAAAAGGTAACTCTGTCATGGTCTCCCGTAAATAAAGATGTAGTAAATAAAAAAAGGCTGCAGCCTCACAAACATTCCTCCCATTAACAAACATTGAGTTAGAACCCATATTATACATATGCAAAACATATCAATGTACAAATAACACATCCCATTCTAAGCAAGGAAAGACTAGAATGGGTAATAGAACGTAGAATGGGAAAGGACATGTGGAAGGAAATTATTTAGGTTCATCTGTAGAGGACACAGGAAAGCAAGACCTAGTAAGATGGGAACCAATTTTCCAGCAATGTAGAAATTAAGCCACTAAGCAAAGAAACTGAGAGAGAAAGGCAAACCATTATAGATTATACTAATGATACTACAGTAGGAAAACAAGCATTCCCACAGGTCAAAGCAATCCTAGTCCCACAAAATCATTGTATGATGATCAACAATACATCAGATAAACAACAAGCCTCCCAGGAATCCTCAAAAATCATGACTCCAACTTCATCCTTAGCACCTTTTGCAATCCCTAGAGTATGGTTACATCAGTTTAGGAGAAAGAATGATTCAAAAACCTTGAACAGAAGCAGGATTCCAACCATTACAAAGCAAATTCCAGACTTATATTTTATCACTTCTAAGGACATTAAATGTGTCAGATTCCCCCAATCAATATAATTGCACACATGGTAGTACTGGGGTTAAAATCACAACAAGTCAAGATTTAGATCAAGAGCTGATGAGTGTGAGAACGGGAGGGGGTTCACAACTCCCTAGCTCGCCAAAGTACTGCATCCAAGAAAGAAGACAAGCCAAAACAGCATGTCTCAGAAAAGGAGGATAATCTGTTGAACTCTGATAATTGTTCCTGAAATTATGAAGTTCGTATGTGAGAAAATGTGGGAAAATCAGAATTCCCTTTATGCCTTCAGAATTCCACATTTTGGGTTGGAATACGAGAGGTTCCAATCATTTAGGTCCAGAATTTTGAAGGAAGAAACCTTTATCAAGCATGATTTAGTCATCCTTCAAGAAACATGGTTGATGGAAAAATTCAAACTAGACAGCTTCATAGCAATAGAACAATTAGCAACCGCAGGAGCACTGGGAAGACCATCAGGAGGCCTAATGATATCAGCGAGAATGCCCTCATGTATGGACCTCGAAGCCATCCTAACAGACTGTCAAGGAATTCTAGCCACCAGAATGAGGATGAGAACAGCAATCACCTTTCAAACATAAAAATAATCAATGTCTATTGGAACCCTGCAAAGGCTTCACTAATTGCTTTTCTAGAAGCATTTTCAGGTGTACTCCTTAAGGTGAATGGATTGTATGTTACAGCAAATATTGTGATACTTGGAGATTTAAATTCACAGTGTATCCCATTGCTGGGTAAGGTTACAGGAAAGTTACGTAACAAAATATTGGGAAATGGAAGAAAGTGGGCACAATTTTGAAAATATCGGAATTTAAGAATAGTCAACAGGAGTATAAAGGGAGACAGCCCCGCAAACATTATCTGTCGAAGGCAGAACGTATCTCCATTTTGGACTATTTGATTTTATCTGAAGACCTTTTTTCAAGCTGTGCAAGTTTCTCCATCTTATGCAGTGGAACAAGTGATCATAAGAGGGCATTAACAACATTAAAACTAGGAACATTTCAACTAAGCCAGAAACATCTCGAGGTTCTCAAAGTAAACAATGGTAAAAATAGAATTAGAAAATTTAAACAGAATGGTAGATTATTAAATAATAAACTGGGCAATATCCTAAATAATGATAGAGAATAAAATGCTGAGCCCTGAGAACTTCAAGAACCTTCTATGGATGATACAACTGCTTAATATCTCCCAATTACTCTTGTCTAAAAGAACGCATACATAGGTTCGATGAAGTATTGTGCAACAAGAAGAAAGAACTAAGGAACGCCATTTCCAAATCAAAACTTACAAACTAGTCCTTGGCGGACAAAGTAAAAGAAGAATAGAAGCTTGGAAATGAGTATATGAACTTGTTAAGGGCCCACAAGATCTTGCAGGTTCAGAGGGACGGAGAGCAGGTGTTAAACAACAAACTTTGATAACAACAAATTCACGTAACTTCTGGGAAATACTGAACAGCATGAATTGCCCCCAGTCTGAAGTATACAGTTATGTCATCTCCAAAACAAACTGGTCCAATTATATTCCAGAAACATTCAGAGACCAGAGGCCCAAAGCAACCAAAGAGCAACTACCAGCACCTTTGAAACTGAAGCTAGCTAAAGATTTAGTGAAAGACTTAATTAAAAAATCTTCCTCCTCTCGAGCGGTATGCCCAAATGGGCTCTCAAATGCAATCTTAAAATCCGACACAGACCTATGGGCCACAATTTTACTGCACATGTTTGAAACAGGTTCGACAAAAAAGATCCACCCAGACACATGGAAGAATGTGATTATTATCCCCATATACAAGCGTGGAGATCGTGAGGCTCCTTCAAACTACCGTCCGATCAGTCTGCTAAATGCTGATGACAAGATATTTGCGTCAGTAGTCCTCAGAGAATTAGAGGACTGGATTAAGAGCAATGACATTCTGAGCAGATTCCAGACTTCAGAAAAGGGTTGTTTGCCACCCTTAATGGCCTGGTGATGTCGATAATGTCCTGTCTGTCAAGGATAAAGAAAGGTTGTCTACTATATGGCACATGGCTCGATTTACCATCAATAGACAATGGCTTTCGGCAAAACTTGAAGCCTGGGCAATTCCAAGAGGCCTGTTATCAATAGTCAAAAGCTTATATGAAGACATCTTGTCCGAGTACGTCTGGACACCCAAGGTCACCTAAAAGAAGAAATACGAACAGAACATGGAGTGAGACAGGGGTGCATTTTGGCCACCTGTCTCTTTAACCTTTACGTGGTGGACCTGTCTGCAGCATTAGCATCACACTCCCTGGCAAGTCTGAGGATTGGCGCACAAAACATACAGTAGATTTTATATGCAGATGATGTGGTCCTCTTGGACTACCCACCAAGAGGGCTACAACACTTGCTAAATAATAAATGAATTTGGAACCTATGCAAAGGAAATGATTCCATAGTGAACCCGTATAAATCTAAAAGTTTGATATTTAAAAACCATGGTGTGCGAGAAGTCAACTACAAAGATCAGATTATCCCGGTAGTATGAGATCCAATATACATAGGCATCAAGCTGAAATCAACGCAGTCTAAAGGTTCATGTGAAGAAGATCTAGACTTAAAAGTGTTATCATTCAGAACACAAATTAAAAAAATATATTCAACTTATTCTAAATTCTCAATCACTTCTTTGTTTAAATATTACAAAGGGAAAGTAGTTGCATCTCTTCTCTGTGGCAATGAGAATTCTACATGTAAAGCAGATTAGCTAGGAACATATAGAAGGAAAACTCTTGAAATACGTCTTACACCTGCCTGTGAGTTATCCGATGGAATCCCTGAGATGCGAGGTAGGGCTCCCTTCGCTAAAAATGTCTTTAGATTGGAACATTTTGAATGTATTCATGTGTATTATGACATCCAAAGAGTCTCTGTACTGGGGCGTACGACAAGAATTGAACAAGGTTCGAAATAGGGTTTCGATCCAACTCAACACATATAAAAAGAGCATCCTGAGCGTCTCTGAGAGAGATCTCGAGGATTTCATTGCGAATCCAACATGTATAAATCGAGCCTTATCTCTCAAACAGATTGGATAATAGCACACATGACAAAATATAAAATCTTTACATCATTGTCGCTATTTGACAAAGCAAAACACTACTTGCCAAATTATCTGACATAGTTCCCAGATGATAGAGCAAGGACTGAATTCCTCAGGTTTCGACTAAGCCTTGTGAAAGCAGCTGAAGTGCAGGCCGCAAGAGATCATGGCACTCGAAACACTGAATGTGATCTATGCGAGGAAAAGAAAGTTCGATCCACGCAGCATATTCTCACAGCACGTTTAGGCACCAGAGAATTATGCAGAACACGATTAAGTTTGTGGTCACAAGCGATTGGTTTCTCTCAGATTCTTTTTGGGAACACCTCAGCTAAGGTCATGAAAGAGCACTGACAGTGGAATTAGTAAACATTTTGGAGCAACTGCGGTTTCTAGGGAAAGATGATGCCTAAATTCTGATTACTCACTCACTGCAGAAAAGACTGAACATACCGTCTTGCTTATCTAACTTAGTTACAATCACTCGAAAATTTCATAGTTTTAAGAGATTGTTTGTAAATATTATCAAGTGTTTTTTTTATTTTCCTTGTTTTAATATTTCTAATCTTTCTATTGTCCTTACCATTCTCCTCCTTTCTTCTTTCTTGCTTTTCTGAACTAAACTTATAAGTATATAAATGTATGAGATGTGTAAAAAGACGAATATAAAACGGATAAAATGCACAATTATACATATATATATATATATATATATATATATATTTTTTTTTTTTTTTTTTTTAAAGGTATCTGTATCCTCTGACACAGCCCGCAGCAAAACTACTCTGGCGCTGTTCTTCGCACTTGTGTGGGGATTAATTAGGTCAGCAAAGCAACTCCAGTAGGGTGGTCCGCCCCTATTATGGTGGTCTTCTGTGGTTCCTGTATGTTTCACACTCAATGACTTGCTGCACCCCCACATAATTATCTAGGCAACATCAGCAGCGGTCGTGCTTCGCTTTTACTGATTAGTGATCGGTGTAACCTCTCTTCCTGACCAACACATGTGGCCAGTGCATTTCAAATCTCAAATTGTTTTTCATAGTGACTTTTTATGTTTAAACGTTAATCAATGGACTAACCCTGTTGCCTTCCTGTCCACCCATTCCAAAACTTTTTTTCTTTTGATGAATTTCTATAGAACTGAATCCGAATTGAAAATAGGAAACATTCTTCTTCACTTGGCATGCAGTTTCTATCCTAGTGCATACAGTTTCTATCCATTTAGGAGATCGGAACAACTGGGGCATAACATTGACCTGGGCACCAACGGAAAAGCGGCCCACAGTTGTAAATGGCAATTCATTCCTTTGTGGACAGACAGTTTGAGCAGTCCCCTAGGGGGAGGTTTAAAAATAAAAAAAGGTTATACAAATTGTACAAATTTAAGAATATTTGTTCAGTAACATGAGTCAAAGCTAATAGCCACATATCAAAGTGACTTATCAAAGCGTCCCACTCTTAGTATAAGGCAGCACCGCCTTAAAACAGCTGGAAGAGTAGACTGGGCAGCCGGGCTATTTAGGGTGGTGACCCGGGTGAGAGGAAGAGATTGTAGCACACACATGGTCCAGAGAAAAAAGGACACACTATGTACTGTAAATAAATTGTGTATTTAAACACAGATTGGCCAAGAGAAACCTGGACGAAGTAAGCACTAGGCACGCCATAAACACAATGGCCCTCATTACGACCCTGGCGGAAAGGGGTTTACGCCGGCGTAAACCATGGCGCCCCTTTCCGCCTGAGTACGAGTTCCCGTAGCGCCATGGTGATTTTTACGCCTGCTTTTTGCAGGCGGAAAAATCCATGGCGCTACGGGACTTGTTGTTAATTACGCCACCGTAATTTACGGTGGCGTAATTAACGCCTTCCCCACTCCCATTATACCCTATGGGGCAAAAATGGGAATGGGGAAGGGTAAATGGGGATTGGGGACTTACCGCCCCGCCAAGGTCGGAATGGGGCGGTAAGTCCGCCAACCACCATGGCGGAGTTGGCAGCTTAGCGCCATGGACCATGGTGCAAATTGCACCATGGTTCTCCGCCAGGGTCGTAATGAGGGCCAATAACTAAGATGGCAAAGTGTAAGGGTGCCCAGCTTTGACCCCATCAATCCTGTGTGAAATATTCCCAGAAATAAAAAAAAAGGTCCTGTAGGGGTTGCGTGTTTTGAGGGCACTTTTGTGTGGTCTTGTTGGCTGGGAATATCAATGGCTTCCTCACTCACTTTATTCCCCTTCTCATCCGGAACCACTTATCACAACATCCGTGGAAACGTTGCACTCTCCTACTTGCACCCAGGTACCAATAACTGCAACATGCAAATAATCTCAGTATATGCCAACACTATTGGCATTGCCAATGCTTTTTTGTACAGGTGTTTAAGTGAGGCATAGAAATCTGGCAGGGTTTCCATGCCTGTTGCACTCCATTGAATCACTATGGATTTCAACAGGTTGTTGCTGATGCAATAAACAGCAAGAATCCATAGAGATGCCAGCATCAGTGTCTGCTTGAGATTTCATTGAATGTGATTAACTGGGCAGATGTGCAGCATGGAGCTGCTTGTGGGAGGTCGAAGTGGATGCAACAACCCTATCCCCAGCTCTATGCTCAAAATGCACGAGCATGTCCCGGATCGTAATTTACTAGCAGATAAAATGTAAATTATGATCTTACAAATTCTGCCTCCTACAAATGTCCCCATATATATGAAATCTACATGTGAATAATACATTACATACACACACAGTGCATGTGCAAATGTGTGTGAGGGACTAAATGTGTGTGCAACTTGCATGTAGATAAACATTGACCCTTATTTGCACATCTAGATAACAAAACAAAGACACACAAAACCCACACAAGAACACCCGTGCAACAAATAGGAAAGATACGAATGACAGCAGAACCCTCCCCACCCCTACACACACCAACACTCAAACAAATACATGTTCTGATCCAACAAATGACAATCATTGGCAATGCCAATAGTTTGGTATTTTGATACTTGCCATATGCCTACTACTTCTACACTAGCCAAAACTATTGGTATTTGGCAATGCTAGTAACAAGACTCCAGAGAGGGACATGCAGTGCTCATACATTGAGTGGCTGAAGCAGACCTGATTTTATTACAACTCCAAATTAAGCCTCACATGGCTGCTTTGAAAAAACACTTGCAGGCACTTCGAGCACAAAGTTTGACGGTAGGGCTAGAATAAAGAGGGCTCAAAGATTTCCCACAAGGAGGTGTTTTGGGTGGGGAGCGGTAGGAACTGAGTGGTAATGGCCACAGGGATTAGCATGCCCAGTGAATGGGTGGGCAAATAAACAAACAACTAAACACATTGGCCCTCATTACGACCCTGGCGGAAAGTAACTGACCGGACCGCCATAGCGTAAATAGCGTTTCCGCCATTGCACGACGGAGTAAAGTGCGGCTAATTCTGACCCATCGGGCACGAGCACTATGCCATGGCGGAAGTGCAAAGTCCGCGATGGCGGAAATGTCCCCAAAACGCCCCTCACCGCCGTCGTACGGCGCCCTAGGTGCAATTCCGCCACCCATCATAGCGGTCACCGTAATGAGCGGTAATCGCAAAATACGGTGACCGTAAATATACGGAAACGGAAGTAAAAACATGGTCCCGGAACGGGAAACAGCACGCCGTACACCTATAAAATCAGAATCCCAACACAACCATCACAAATCCTACCCTGAGACACATCCCAACCCGTTAGCCACCCTAGTGAAAACAAAAAAAATGGGAAAAGTTGCGAAAAAAGCGTGCGACCGCAAGCGGCAGGTCCACTTCTCCCATGAGGAACTCACCGTGCTCACAGAGACCCTCCAGGAGAATGCTGCCGTCGTCTTCTCGACGCAAATGACCAGGACGGCACTTGCGAACAAGAAGGCCATATGGGCCCTGGTGGCACAGCGGGTAAGTGCGGTGGGGACCGCACCCCGCAACCCACAGCAATGCAGAAAGCGATGGGACGACTTGCGGATACGCGTACGGAGCATACTATCTGCCAACCGTAACATTGCCACAGCTACCGGGGGAGGATCGGAATCACCCATCAAGTTGACCCCCTGGGAAGAAATCTGTGCCTCCACCATTGGAATGGAGAGTATAGAGGGAGTCGGAGGGATGGAGAAAGGAGTGCAGACATCCGAAGAATCAGGTAGGTGGGCCAAATAAAACAATGCTAAATCCACAATGTCCAATCATGTGAAGTACCATGTGTCCACATAGTGCAACAGAAACACATGTCCAGGAGAAAGTCCACATACATTGGCCTGATAGCGCACTTTAAAACTCACATTAAATACATAAATAATTAAAAATCCTAAAAACACCCTCTACACGTGCAGCATGCACACCCTAACTCCAGGCTGCAAAACAACTGCATCCTCAATCCACACAAAAATGAAACCACCTCCAAGGCCCTGACCCAAATCACCCTCAGGTACCACCCCAATGCATGTGATACATTGCCATTCCAATTTCCACAGACCCATAAATAACGCTTGCCCTCCTTTACTCCACCACAGGGTCCGATTCAAACGACGAGCTCCAGGACACCCCTACCAGCACACCTGCAAAGAGGGCCAAGACCAACGGCCAAAGACCCTCCACCTCAGCTGCACGGATCAAGACACGGCAGCAGCACAAATCAAGTGGCAGCACACAGGAGGGGACTTCAACAGGCACCCCGGCAGCCAGCATGCCCACAACAGCAGCACCACAGGTCCCCCCAATGGATGCCACAGAAGGCACTGCTTCTGGTGGCAGCAGCACCATAGGTGACACTGCATTAATGGCAGCATGCTCCGACACAGAAAACGGTGCTGTCGATGTAGGATCCATCCATGACCTGTCTCAATCCCCCTGTTTGTTTCATCCCGTACACCATGAGGATACCACGCAGGGGCACCCACAAGACGACGACTGGCCATCCCCCACAAGCCCTGTGGCAAGGCAACATGAGGTGATCAGACCCTCTGTGACACCACCGCAAATGGCCATGGCCCAGCAGAGGCAACAGTCCCTCGACCAGGTGATCGTGCAACAGCAGCAACTGGCCACGCTCCTCAAGGAGCATGCTGATGAATGTGGGGGTACTAAGGCAGCCATAGAAACATCAACTGAGACACTTAGGTCAGAAATGGAGAGAAGCACAGAGACACTAAGGGCACAAATGGAGAGAAGCACCGAGAGCCTGAGGGTACAAATGGAGAGAAGCACCAAGAGCCTGAGGGGGGAACTGCATGCGACGTCCAAAGACGTATGTGCTGAACTTGCCGCTGTGCGCCGTGTGCTCACTGAGCTCTCACAAACCCTTAGGGACATGCATGGACGTGAGCAGGCAGAGACATCATCCGTTGCAAGTTCCGTCCAGGGCAGCCCCCAACGTAGATCTGGGAGGAACCTGCGCTCCACAGGCAGGGGTGCCCCTGATACCCGGAGAGGGGGCTTGCAATAGCGTCTGCCCACTGACAATGAGCATCTTTGGACACTGGTGTTCGGGGGGGAGGTAGGAGGGTGGAGGGGGGGTGTTGGGCTTTCTTGGGTGGCGGGTCGATGGGGTGTGTAACATAATTTCACATATGCTATAAACATTTCACAATCATCCAATGAGATGTGTGGACATTGATCTTTGTGTACGAGGCCTTTATAGGCGTACAGTCCATATTGTGCATGTTCCAGACACACACAGTGCCACAAGTCCCGTGTCCATGTATCAGCCACCAGGCGTGAGTGCTAGAAGCATGAATCTATGAGAATCTGACGAATTTCACGGCCCTCCTGTGCCTCGCGGACTCCTTGAGGTGCTGCCACATCCCCACCCTCATCATGACCATCTTCAGGTGCTTGCAGTCCTGCGTCAGGGGGCATGGGCACATTTCTACGTACGCACATGTTGTGTAGCATGACACATGCCATGACCATCTTTGCAACCTTCTCATGGCGGTACAGGAGTGCCCCGCCAGACCTGCTGAGGCAGCGGAAACGAGTCTTCAGTAGGCCGAATGCCTGTTCTATGACTACACGGGTACGTGAGTGGGCATGGTTGTAGTCCTCCTCATGCTGGTTCTGTGGGTTCCGGAGTGGTGTAAGGAGCCATCTCTTCAGTGGATACCCGGCATCACCTGTATGTGGACAATAAAGGATGTTTGTGGAATGACATAGCTACGTACGCATCCCCCCCCCTTCCTGCCAGGTCATTGCCGCATCACATACCCCACATTATCATGCATGAAATGAGACTCACCGAGTAGCCAGGATCTGTTCCCTGAGTGTCGCTCCATGTAGCGTGGTATTGTAGAGTTCCTCAAGACCATAGAATCATGGGTTGATCCAGGAAATCGGGCACAACAATGTGTAATGATCCTGTTGGAGTCACACACCATTTGTACATTAAGAGAATGATATTGTTTTCGGTTGCGGTACTGGGCCTCCATGGCATGTGGCACAACCAATTCCACATGGGTGCAGTCGATGGCACCAATGCAACCCGGTATGCCGGCAAGTGCATGGAATCCCACTTTTGTGTTTGTAATTTCCTGCTCCGAGCGTGGTAGAGAGATGTAGTCGTCTGCGTGCTTCAGGAGGGCATCGAGCACTTGCGATAGTGTCCGTGACAACAGTGGCTGTGAAATGCCATGCAACTGTCCGACTGTGTGCTGGTAGGTGCCTGTGGCCAGGAAGTGTAGTACAGACACCACCTTCAGTAGGGGTGGGATGGCGGTTGGGCTATCTATCATGCTGGCAAGGTCAGCGTGTGTCATGTCCACAATGGCGGGTATGGTGTCCCGGTCCAAACGGTAGAGGGTGTGGATCTGCTCATCAGTGAGGTTGAACTTGCCTTTTTGAACGTGTATGTTGCCCCTGTGTACCATGAAGGAACAGGGCGTCACACAAGCAGAGGCTGGTCATTTATTGCGGATGCAGCCCACAATACTGAAATGTATTTTGGAGTTCATGACCTAATGGCTGTATGGGCTTGGTGATTTTGTAGTGCATTAAATTTCTATTATGATATTAACCGTGTAGCGTTATTCTTTGCAAGTAATGTAGCATATTCCTATTTGTGGAGCGATGTATTGTGAGTAGATCTGCATTGGGTTCCGGCTTCTGGTTATAGTTGCGTGGTACTGTACTGGGCGCGTTTGCCTGCGAAGCCCAGTGAGGTCAGGGATAGGGGCTGCCATTATGACTGTTTTAATGATGTCATGCTCAGGGGCGGGGGATTAGCTTTTGTGTAACAGATGCCGGTCAGCCAGGTGGATTGGTGGAATGATGTGATTATCAGAAAATGGCTGGTCACAGGTGCCTGTGTTTGCGTGCGTTTCTTGGAGGGAGACTGAGGTCATGTCCATTGGAATAGCTTCTGTATTCGTGCCATCTGTGCCCTGCAGCTCCCATTGGCCCCTCTTAAGATGGGCCTGGCTGCTCAGTCACTCTGCTAACTTGTGTGGTACATGCTTATGCTGATGGTTGGTTTGTTTACTGGCAAGAGTACAGGGCTGGTGCAGTCTCCCTCAGGTTACTGCTTTGAATGTTGCCTTACACTGGTGTCAAGCGATGGGGGCCTGTTGTTGTTTTGTCTCATATTTCAGTTCATATTGCTGTACTTGACCCTTCACGTGCCTGTGCTGCATCAGTACGGCAATGGTGACATGGCAAATATGGATGACCACTCACAAGGCACTTGGAGCCCCTACATTCATTTGTTCGTTGGCATGCATGGGTGACGTGTACATTTCACTGGTTGCATTGTGTGACTTCATTGCACCTACGAGGAGTTGTGCAATGTGGCCAGGGAGTGGTGTACAGGCACTCAGTAGGGCCATTTACGGTTGGTTCGCGTTGCCGTTCTTCTCACCATGGCGGAATGGTACTTTCCGCCATGCTTGATGGCGTTAGGTAAATGTCCGCTAGGGTCAGAATTCGCGTACCGTTGCGCCATGGTGGTAATTACGGTTTCGCATGGCGCGCATGCGCGTACTTGGTGCAGTTAGCGTTGGCGTTCACTACGGTGTCGCTAATGGCATCGTACTTTACGGTGACGGGTCATAATCGCACCGAGCGCTATTCGATGGCGGTATTGCATTTACGCCATCGTTTTTCGATTTCCGCAAGGGTCGTAATGAGGGCCATTGTGTCCCTCCTCATGTGGCATGTGTCCCTATCTGTACTCTAAACAACACCTATAGACTGTGTGTCCCTCCTCATTTGTCATTCCTCCTGTACTCCAATGCAATACTTTCAGCTTATAAGTGTCCCAACTTAATGGTATAGTCAGAATCCTCAATACCTATATCAGCTAACCTCAGAAAAAGTTCACACCTTTGCTTGAAGGCCCTCACCTTTTATCATTAGATCATTAATGTGAAACGCCAAGCAACCAGGAGGAGACCTCTCCAACTTCTTACACAGGGATCTACTAATGTACTGTGCCCACCGAGAGGACAACCCCAACTCCAGCCTCACAATACTAATGGGGACTGAGGAGGGAATACCCAGGACACATTTTAAGATTCTAGATTCCAATATGTCCATCAATTTCCTATCCCTAGAATTGATCAACTCATAGCCATATAATGTTATAGCAGAAACCTTTACAGAACTCTATCAAGGGCTTCAATATATATTCAAAATACTTCCTCAAGACCACCTTAGTCACTGAGAGACAGAAACAAACCTTTTCCATCAGCCTTGCTTTGTATTTTTCCAAATGCTTTTTAGGCGTGATAACCAACCACAGATAACATAAGGAATCTACTCTTGCGATTCTCTCATTATTCAAATGCCAGGAGGATGATTTGATATTCTGCCTCTTACTGCAAGATTGTGCTGTATTGATCACCAGATGATTCTGGAGGAGGTATCGCTCAACTCCATTTAGGAGTCTTTGCAAGCCCACTTGAGCATAGGCCACAAGGACTAAATCATCAGTGTAGGCTATGCAGAAGAATGATAGACACAACCATTTAAGAGCGAAGCCTACCCAGGACTCCCCCTCCATCCACAAAATCTGCCAAATACACATTAAACGGAGTGGGGGTGAGGATGCAGCCCTGATGTACGCCCCTCTCCAGACAAAAACTCCTGGAAAGGTCCCCCAAAGTGTTCAGATGGACCATAGCAGAATTGTCTCTGTACAGCATCTGAATCATGTAGAGAAGGCCTGGATCTATCGGCCAGGTTGTTAGTTTCTTCCAAAGGAGTGTGATGTTAACAGTATCGAAGCCAGAAGATTCAGAGATCTACCAAATCTCCCCAATACCAAATATACAGGTGAAAAGAGCCAACCTGCTTAGGAGCGTTCCTACTCCTTTTTTTTAAACTGGCTTGAAGGGGATTGAATAAATGAGTTTTTTCCATCCCAAGAGATAAGGTGCCTCAATATTAGGGTGGCAAAGATTTTTGAGGAGCTATCAATCAAAGCAATAGGACAATAGCTCCTCCGGTCCTCCCTATTCCCTTTTTTATAGATAGACTCAGACTAAGATTCAGGGCAGGAACGCAAAACTGCTACATGTTCAAATAATCTGTACAAAATATCAGCACATAGAGCAGGACTGTTGTTAAAAACCTTGATTCCCACACTATCAGGCTCACTCGTTTGACCTATTGATGACCTCAATGATTTTGGATCTATCAAATTTCACTGACCAAGAAATCCGATTATTGTTGACCATATCAGATCCTATAGGTGTTTGTGTGTCGTTTTCAATTATTTTAGACAGGAAATCTACCCACCCTTGTTGCGACACAAAGCAGGCCTGAGATTTCCCTTGGAACTGGCTTCTGTTATTTAGAGCCCACCAAATAGACTGTGAGTCTTTCCTGATAACTTTTTGAAATATGTCCGAGAGATATATTTCTGAAGTTTATAGTTCTTTAACCAGTTTTTATATTTCTGTACCAACTCCTTTTTTAATTTTCTTTTGTAATCCATACCGAACCACATTTGCTTATTCAATTGATGAACCAATTTACGTAATTTGTGTTTCTATTAATCAGCTCATTATCAGGATTATTTTTTATCCTGCCGCACAAACGGTGTAGGGTTACCATACAGTTTTCTAAGTGTACGTCGCCTAATTTAGCCAGGGGGTGCAGGAAGTACCATGGCAAAGCTTTCCTAGATTTTTCTTCCGACCTTAAATTCTCCCACCAGCACTGCAGCCTGTTATTGATATTTTAATAATCAACAATCAATGCATTACCTACAAAGGAATGATACATGTGCTAAAATAATATTATCCATGGCCCATTTGGCTCACTGTTACCCCAGTCTAAAATGGGTAATTTGCTTCTTTATATAACACTGTGACTTTGCTGATATTGCGTTTCTCCTAGAGACCAAAGAAGACCTCTGTGAGTAGCCCCTGAAACAATTTTTACTTTAACTTTGTACACATGCCTTTCTGTTCCAAATGTCTCCCCCTTCCCCATTATTTCATACTACTGCAAGACCAGTTGCTGCACGCCACCCACTTCCAAAGACACCAGCCCACACTAATGTCTGTCAGAACCTCTCTGCAGAATGACCATACTTGAAGAGCACCACTACACAGGCATTGCCAAGAGGCACCCTTGCCAAGGAGGCACCATGACTACTTTAGATGGATGCTCCAAAGTAACCCACCATGATCTCCAATAAACTCTCTCCACACTAAAATTCTGAACTTCTATCTACAAACAGTGCATGCACACACACTAAACCACGCATAGCAAATGAACATACCTCCCACCAGACCTCAAACAATAGATGTCTGGACCTCTCCAACTACTTACCTATCACTGTCCAGGTCAATACAATCCAGCAAAACTGGCCTACAGTGCCCCTTCACAAGTGGCTTAGTGCCTTCAAAACAAAACACCCAGAAACAGACCTGCACACAGTAACCAGTCACTTCCAACTGTGTGCACAAAAGCAATAATCTAATCCCCACCTCACAATCTGATCCACGAGAGCACCAAGAGACCATGCACATGGCAGTGGGGCACAGTATAAAACACAATAACATAACATAACACTGCATAGGATAGCACTGCATGCATTTAATGTGACACACAGTGACAGAAATGTCTGTAGCATCACACATGACACTTCAATCAATAAAAAAACAATGCATATTTAACATTGTTCAACAGTTAACACATGCAGTTGTACACAAAAATAAAACAACAGAATACATGTGAGAAAAAGACAACAACTGGATACATTACCCCCCTTATGGATTTGTTTCCTGTGAAGCATCTCACACCATGATGACTTGACCACACCACCATTGGCAAAGCAAAGTCCTCAGCAAACTTAATTACATAAACAAATGTGGGCTTAGCACTCATACACAGACTCAGTACCCGAAGCTGCACTTAATGGAATCAAGCACAGGACCGGCACAATGTTGTTACAGGTGTGATAATGTGTATTTACAAAAAATGAAAGAAAGTCCACAGAAGTCACTGGGGATTACTGAATAAGACTGAGGAGTGAAAACTCATAAGGAGGTTAATGCAAAATGGAAACAGTGAGCAACTCGACGATGACAACAATAAATCAAATGACAGGAAAAGCTAACAGGCCGAAATGAAGTTGCTAACGGCAGCGTTGGCTGTCGTTAGCTTAGAAATAAAATCAGTTATAATCATGGGCCAGGGCAGGCCACCACTACCCACACACCTCACAATCTTCTTCTTTCTCCGTCACTTCAGCCCCCTTATCTTTCAATAGCATGATGTTTCTCTCCTCCAGTCACTGCCACAATGGCACGGATGCTCCCATCATTCATGGTGGGGGAATCTAGGAACTCCTGGGAAAAACCTCTCCTAGTGTGGCTGCAGGTGTTAGGTATGTGTTGTAGTAAGGATAGAGCCTGGTGCGATGTAGGAGCACATAGCTGAAAGCAGGGCTGTTCCAATAGCCTGGCTGATAGCTGCATCCAAGAATAACACCACGTACACAAATATATTGTGTTGCTCGCTAAGAAAGTCCTGATTTCATGAGCACAAAGCAACATCAGGGTACAGTGAGTAGCCCCATGATGAGCAACGCAGTCAATGTCGGGATACCTGCCACACTTGGACTGTTATGGAATTTATGAGCTGAAGAATTTGTGCAGCATTTTCAGTGTGTAGTTTAACATTTGATACTAACACTTAGAATTGGTGGTAAAATAGAGTGAGTTAAATATGCCCTAGGCGACAAAAAAGTAGGTAGCCACAGGTGCACGGACAGGGTCAGTTTCAGAGAATGTGCAAATGTTAACAACAGTACTTTGCAAGGGAAAATTCAGAGTGTGCAATGTAGCAGCACAACGGGCCTTGAAAAGAGAGTGCCCATTATTAGAGGGTAAGGAAGGGTACAGTTACTCTGGGTCGAAGGATGTTGTGCTAAGTGCTAAGCGCAATACTGTACAAAGGTCACCAGGAGCTGGAAAATTACACGTGGGGTGGTGACAGATGACACCATAGAATAGGAGAGGAAATGCTACACAAAACATGCAGAAATATATGGAGGAGGCAGAGATGAATGAGGGTTTGAAATAGAGGGAGAACAAAGGGGTCTGGATCTGTTTGGCATGCTGGAACTTGGGGGACTTTGAAAGGCTGGTTCTCTGAGCTGACAGATAGCTGCGTAGGGGAGCTGCAAAATAACTGCACAGGGAGTTTGTGGAAGCCTGTGGTTTGACTCTGGGGCAGTGGTCTGGTGAGGACAGGCTAAGGTAGACCTAGCGACAGAAAAGGCCCATGGACTAGAGAGCCCATTTGAGAGACCAGTGAGTATAAATTGGTCAACAATTGTATTCTCGAACATGTTCCTATTGATAAATGTTTTATTGTACTTGTGTTCATGCTTAACAAGTGACATAATTGAGTTCTCTATTTCTTGCTGATGAGGTTGAATATATAAATTGCCTAACCGTGAAAATGTGTAGTGGTCCTTATTGTGTCTAGAGCCTATCCTTTTTGTGCATCTAGAAGTAAATGGGCATTAGAGGGGTCTGGGCCTCTGGGTTTGGGCGCTACCAACAAATTCAATACATAATTCATGAATGAAAGGTACAGTACTAAGCATGATGTTGCATTGATAGCCTCCCAATGCATGATAAACCTTAGCAAAAAGAAAGAGTCAAGCTTTGTCTTCCTACATATTTGGTGGAGGTGCCAGGGATTGATATCTAGTGCAGTAACCAGACCTGGCATTGTACTTGTCAATAGTGTGCTGTACAAGAAGTGCATTTTAAAATAAAGATGTATTATAGTGACTTTTAGAAATTCTGACTTGCGCAGATAAGGTGAAACATGTCTGAGGTTAGCATGGAAAATGTGTGTGACTACGCAGAATATAAATTATTTGCTCCAGGAATGTGGTCAACAGATACTATGAATTTGTGGAGCGAGCATTTATTTCAGAGGTTGGGAGGGAGGCGTCTGATCAATTGTTTGAGAAGGGCATGGTTTTGCACTCGTGTTTGACTCTTTAACTGTAATGTCAAGAAAACTCAGAGACAGCTTGTTTCAGTTGTGTGCAAAAGTGTGATTCATTTAACACAGTATTTTGGATACTAGCAATCAGGAAGGGCAAACAATGATAAGCTACAACAATGAATTTGCAGAATTACGCAAAAGAGTAGTTCAGCTAGAAGGTACATCAGGCGGAGGGGTTTTACCGTTTTCACAGTTGGAGATCCGTTGTAACCCGTTGATGGATGGATTGACAATTTTACAAGCAAGTTCCCAGCATTGTGATACATTGCAGAATGAGTTAGAAGTTAAAAGACGTTGGATTAAGGAGGAGTCAGAACAGATTGACCAGTTAAGAAGGGAATTAGCTCAGATTCATATTTATAGAGATGAGGTTATGACAGAAATGGATTGACAGAAACATTTCACACGTGATGTTCAGTGCTTAAAGACAAGATCAATGATTTGATGGCGGAAAGTAAAGCAAGTTTCATAGTGGCTTCTGATTACAGAGAACAAGTGACAGATATAATTGAGTGCATTTGAGGGCGAGACAGAGGGTCTGAAAGCACAAATAAGGGAGTTAGAATCACAAAACAGGGGTTTAAGCGGACTCCTTTTGCACTCATGTTTAATTGAGCTGCATAATATGCCAGCAAATGAACCGATGATTCAGGACATGTCAGAAGAGGCAGCAGGCCTGCCAAGGATTGGCTAGCTTCCAATATCTACAGGGAAAGAATGCGGAGAGCCACTGGCTGGCATGGAGAGTGGTAGACAAGCGGTGAGGCAGAATCATAAATGGGTTTTCACTGAGGGGAGAGGGATGGGTGCAACAGAACAATTGAGAAAGTAAAATGATGATCAATTAAATATGAAGCACACAGATGCAAGGAATTGTGAAAAGGGAGCAGACAGAGCTCCACACAGATCTCAGAGCTATGGGTCCTCAAACGAAAATGTGATAAACATAGATGCAGTTAGGTAATGAGGTCACTTAAAGAGATTATGAGGCCATTTACAAAGGATGCTGATGGGTCTTTAGAAGAACGCTTTAATCAGGCTATATACATTTATCAAACACTAATTGCCTGATTTATGGAATTTTTCTGCACACTGAAAAGTGACTTTGCACTGGAGCGAAACTCTGTTTACCCATTCATGGAACTCACCTTGCGTGCATTTCTGGTTCCTTGCAGGCACTTCGATTTGGGCTGCTATGTTAATTCAGTACCTTTCAAGAATACTTTTTTTATGGTCACAATCGGTCATTTGTAGCACAGTTAGCATGTGATTTCTCAAATGAGATGAACATTCAGTGAATATCAGATTAATCTATGAAGGCGTGAGAAGCCATCTCCCACACACAGAATAAAGGAAACAGACAGAAAAGCAGAACAAAAGAGGTGGTAGCTTGCCCTACAGTTGCAGAAATGAAGTCAGAGAAGAATATGGTATTGGAGACCGGAAAGCCAGGAAATGACACAAAACAGAATCAGAAGGATTTTCCAATATAAGAAAGGGCCCCTGTGACATCACCAATGCCATTTATTCAATCCACTAATCCCAGGCACCAGGTTACCTATGTAAGCCTGTGGTATATTAGAATCTCATCTCAGGTATTCAATCAGTTCAGGAAGGATAGCAGAATCAAAAAGCACCCCAAGCCAATTGCCTCATGGACCGTATCAGGCATTGGGAGCTTAAAGTAGGTTTAATCCTACAACAATGACATATGGGAGCAATAATCAAACGGAACCAAGATATATAGATATGTGCATTGAAACTAAGATTCAACAAAGGAGCAATATCAGCCTAATGAAAGACATAATATGATATATAGCCCTCACTCTTATGCCCAAGCTACAGCACAAGGGGATTGCGGATAGAGAGCAATCCCACGTTCTGTACCTTCCCATGTCATAGGAATTCAGGGGAAATACTAGCCAAATCAAGTCAACTGGCGATACCCATGATAACCAGAACAGGCCCTGGCTTTTTAAATCAAAGCATTATAGGTCTAGAGCACAGAGATGCGACTTTAGGGATCAAGAGATATTTCAGAGCCTAGAAACACAAGTGAAGATGCTTGCTGAGGAAGTCGGGGGACTGTGCGCTATTGAGAGAAATCACCAACAAATGACACTTCAGAATGAAGAGCATAAGAGTGATATTCTTCAAGGAACCAATATGTGCCTAGTCAGGCCAACAATCCACACTGGAGAACAGGCAAAACATGACACACCATTGGATAAACAAGCAGGAATGCACAGTATTTTCGATTCTGAGGATAAGGTGTGCAATGAAATTGGAAATAGGAACACAAACAATAAGGAGGTGTGGTTTAACCCCTGAGTTAAACCAGACATTTGACTCCATTCAGGTAGGTAAGGCAAAAGAAAAAACACACATGATTACACTGGCTTGAGTGGTGAACCCAAAGAACAATGGGGAAGAAAACAAACTAAAATAAACATATTGCAAACAGAGAGGATGCAGAGGATACAAATAAACACATACCCCACAGTGTTAAGTGTGCAGGATGGGATACTTCTGGCACAGGGTGAAAAAGTGAGTGTTCAAATGGGTGATGAAAAAAGGGCCATCACATGCTTAATGCCTTGGATGCTTCCATTTAAAAGGTACACCTGAGAGTACTGAATATATCAGTAATAAATGAAACAGAAGTAAATGAAATGACCAGTGAGGTTGGAGAAAATAAAAAGAAGTGTGATGGGGTTACATTGCCAGAGGAATATTTTGTGCAACAGATGTTCAGTGAGGTGCATATAACAGGTAAGGTACAAGGGCAGGGTTAGCTGAAAACACACAATTACAAATGCATGAAAAAGGAACTACTGCAAATATAGGGAAATCATGTGTCAAAGAGAAGGTAATATATGGTACTGAAAGCGATGTGGAAAAAACAGATGAGGAATTGGGTGTAAACTTAAGCGGACCCATTTTGAAGGGAGGCCAGCAAAGCTTCAGATGGAATCACAGAACAGAAAGATACACAAAGACGGTAGGAACATTGAAAATCTATCAGTCAATAACGTGGGTAAGGTATCATTCCACATGACCCTTTGGTGGTCACTCCAATTGAGGAGATGCCCTTCCTGTTAAATATGAATTGCATGAAGCACCTGTCGCTGCTGATTGATGGTGTAAATTGTGTCCTCTGATCAATGGCTAAAACGCCCCTGAAGAGATAGAAAATTGTAAGCCAGGTTAGTAATGCAAAAGAATGCCACAGCATTGCCAAATCAGAAAGGGTGTTTGAGGTATATATTCAAAATGGCTGTGTACCTAGTGTTACTGTCATTCTCATGTGCCAGGATGAAATGCAGGAGGAAAAGGGAAAACAGTAATTTAGATCCCAAGCAGAACTGGCAAACACAAGTGGATGGAAAAACATTAAGATTCTATTCAGATGAGGAGGACACAGAATCCTGTGTCACCTCTGTTTCAAAACAGGAATTGCAGAGATACACATGAATGAAGGTCAGCATGGATACCAGTGCATATGCTGGTATCCATGCTGGTATCATTTACATATGGATGGGTATCTGGAAATGATTGAAGCAGTATTGGGACTTGAACAAAAAAGGAGTTTTAGCAGAAGGTGTTTAAACAAATACTTCACAGAAAAGCGGTATCAAATTTCACCATTAGAAATCAACAAATATTCGGATTAGACAGGCTGGATTTAGGACCAAGTACTGGAGGTGCATGCTAAAAATGGAAAAGCGTCAATCACAATGTGTGGATAGAAAGTGGAGTTCAGGTCAAATTCTACCTGGGGGATGATATGCACTTAATCAGCATAGTTCTTAATTTATTGAATCAAGGGTTTTGGTCCAGGCTGGGTGGAGCACCAAAGGACTTTGATAATAAAAGGCAAGCATATTGTTGTGCACAAATAATTCCATATGCAGTGTCACGTCAGGTGAAAAAGGGTGTTACCATTCCTGTGTTCACAAAGTATCATTGAAACCCAGAAAAGTGACAAACAATTATTGAGTATGACACATGTGTCTGTATCAACAAAACCATGAGACTACAGGGAATAGAATGTGAGTACACACCACTGGTAGAAGTTGGAGATGGTCCCATTCGGATAATAGGAGATAATAAAGTATGTCAGGGGATTTATTTGAAAGAAGGTTTACCATTAGGTATTTCAGAAATCATACTACACTGCAGATTTGAATAACAAAATTATTGGACATATTCCTGAAAGCTATGTCATTTTGCAAGGTGAGTACTTAGGCTCCAAACCAAAGGCGTCTTCAGAATACAGTAAGTGTAACCTTATAAACCAAAGGATGATTGCATTCTATTCCAGGTGCATGACAATGAGACAGACGAAAAACAGCAAATTGAAATGAAGGCCGAGATGCCAAGATACTTGAGAGTGGTACCTGTCCAAATAGATACCGCCACACAATTAGAGCAAAGCACAGAGATTCCTCCTCTGGAGGATTTCCCAGAATTTTCTGAAATGGTATAAGACCAAATCCAAGCTGCAGGTGCATGTACAAATGATTTGGAGAGGGACCAGTTCAGGAAAATATTTATAGAATTCAAGGATGTATTTGCCACAGATGCATGTGATTCTGGGCATACCGACTCACAAGTAGCCATGCTACCAGAGGATTATGGCAGGGAAGCTGTCTTTGTGCAGCAATATAGGCTGCTCTTGGCTTATTTAGAGTTGTTGATGGAAATAATTAAGACCCTAGAGTCGAGAGGGATCATTAAACCTATTAACAGTACATCAAACACGCATGCGTAAGAGTTCCCTTTGCCTATATCAACAGTGGGAGCGAGTTTGTAATTTCATTTAATGTTGGACTTCCGGATACAGGTGAGAAATGAACTATAGTTAATGTGGATGACTTCCTGATTAAGAATGAGGACATAAACAGCCATTTCATTGAAATAAGACATGTACAAATACAAATGTCTGAATCAAAGGTATCACTGCACAAGGTGTAGTGGTGCAGAAATAGGGTAAAATTCTTGGGACATAAAATCACAGACCAGGGATTGAACCCGCAGAAGAAAGAAGTTAGAAGCCATTCAAAAGATGAAGGATCCCACACATTTGAAGGGTTTGAAAACTTTGTTTAGGATGTCATGTTACAATAGAAAATTCATTGAAGATTATGAAAATCACACAACCATTGACTAAGCTATTAAAACAAGGTGTGCCCTGGACATAGGGACAGAAATAGCACAAGATGGTAGATAAATTAGAGAATCGTTTTGCAAGGGTCCCCATGTATGGCTTTTCCAAAGAGGAATCAGGATTTCTTTATAGAAATAGAATTCATGGACCTTTGTCTGTCAGCGGTTTTGTATCAGAAACATGACTCGAACTACAGGACCATTGCATATGACAGCAAAGCTGTGTCACAAGTAGAAACCACATTTAAGGAATGTGACAAAGCACTGTTTATAGCTGTGTTGGCATTACAACATTTCTGCACCATTATTGAACAAGAGTGAGAAATTGTTGAAACTGCACATCAACCTCTACAACTTATTCCAAGTAAATGGATCAGATCAGGAAATTTAGCCCAATCAAGAAATACTTCATTGACATTACAAGAGTTCCCCATAGAAGTGAGATATGGGCAGAATAAAAAAGGTCCAGTGGCCCAGGGGCTTGCAGATTACATGATTGTCCATTGGTAGAAAACACAGACAGCACATAATTTGTAATTGATTTCATTTGAACAGTTAGGACCCTTTTAAATGAGGAAGCACATCATTACATGGATGTTGGTGCAGAATAGCTTTCACAACAATAACCAGACCGACAAACATCCTTATATATCAGAAATGTGTCATAAGTGACGTCATACTACGTGGCAAACCAAGAAAACTTATTTGGGATTGTGGTAGCTCTACGGGGAACATCTAGGTATACTTTCTGTAGGGAATTGGATTGTGATTGGGTCTCTATAATCGGTGGACAATTTATGCCAACCCTTTGTGCAAGTCATCCTCAATATTTGTTAGATACACAACACACTATAGGGCTATTCAATACATGGCCCTCTAAAATTGGTTGGCACCCTTCTGGAATATTTGACCCACTAGCAGCACGTAAGCTGGTACCCCAGGTGCTTGTAGGTGGACTTGACCATGTATCCCCACTCAATTAGCCCACCATCTATCATCACTCATGCTTTCTGCAATTTGAATTGTGTCTGGACTCGGCCTTGAAAAGTATCAGTACACCTTAGAATAGAAGTGAGTCTGAGCACATTCTTATCTTCAAGTCTCGATGTAGCTTGCCTATTTTCTATTTCCATCCCACATGACAGGTGACAGCGTTTGAGTTCCTTTCCTCGTATTTAATAATATTAAATGAATAAAACCTGGCATTCATAATGTTTCTGTCGCACCTTTGCAGGAACTCGCCTCGTTTATCACATTCTTTGTATCTCCTTGAATAGATAACCAGTTATTGACTGCCCCAACCCGTGACACTGGGCCAGACAGCCTTCTCGATCCTTCCATGATTTTCAGCAGTTTTTCTCTGCTGCACCACACTTTCAACCCTTCTCTTTAACGGGCCCTGTCTTACTAAAGTTGCGACATCGAATATCCAGACTCGATACATACATGTATATTGGCTAAATATATATTGGCAGAACCGCCTGCCGTCTCTTCACTACATATAGCCATGTTGCAGCATCTGTACAGTTATAAAGTGACTTATATTTTCATCACTGTTCTCTGTACGTGCAGTCTACATTTTGCTCATAAACTGTCACTCGATTCTTTATCTCGTCATCAGTTGCCATATGATCTATGCATTCTCTTCTGTGATCATCCTTCTCAGTGCATCATTCTCATTTCTTGTAATGTCACCAACCTCTTGCGTCCACTGCTTCACACTTCTTCAGGGGCCACCCCTAAGAGGCTGTCATCTCTCTACAGGTACACCTTATAGGGCCTTCTCAATGGATACCTTGTCTCGAAGATCTTTTGAGTAATTTGTATCATTATCAGCGTTGTGCATGTCACCATTCCCGGCTTCCAACATATAGGCAAAATAGGGGCAGTATTTCCAGTAGAGGCATTTGGCTCCTCCTCTACAGATTAAATTTGAATATTCACCACAAAAAGTATTTCAATAAAGATAAATGTAGAAATCGCCCAACCATATATGTAGATGGTTTTGCATATTTATTTATTTTTGCATTTTTTAAGCGCATTAAACCCGAGGGCATCACGGCTCTGGATACAGCAAGACATGCTACACTTCAACTTGCAAATAGGCAGCAAACACTGCAGCATTTTCAGTTTGAACAGTCAGTTGACAACTGAGAGCATAGATCATAGCACATTCTTGTAAAGAGGAAAGTCTTCAGCTGTTTCCTCAAATACCAATAAGACTGATCTTAATTCAAGAGATTGAGAGTTTCAGTTTTTAGCAGCGATGACCAGGAAGCTCTGTCCTCCAGATCTCTTCCTCTTAAATCTGACGATTGGGAGCTGGTGGGCGTAGTAGGAATGGGTGGGTTTGATTGATTGTGCTATTTTTTGTTTTTGAGAGAGGTGTGTCGGGCAGTATTTGACAGGTATTTGTGCGTGATGGCCATTGTTTTGAAGATGATTATTTCTTGAATCTGGAGCTAATGTGCGTTCTTTCTTGCAGCGGAGATATGATCCTACTTGGAAATTCTTAGAGCTGCTCGTAGGGCATTGTTTTGGATGACCTGTAGTAGATTGTTTGTTTGATTAGTTTAAATCTAAAGTGCAATTTGATTACTAAGTGTAGTTTGTTTGAAAAATTGTAGAACAATATGTTAAAGCAACCATTTTTTCTGATGCTAATACTTGTTGGTGGTTTCATAGAAAACAAAGTAATTTTATTTGTAAACTTTTACCAGATCACTTCTTCCCACTTGGATTTCATGGGGGCTGGGGGGACAAGGTAGACATAATTGTCTGCTGTAGATTGTTTCATTTAATGTTTCTCAAACAACCATTTATTTTGTGTGTGTGTTCATAGTAAAGTATCAGAGACCATTGACTAGAATTGTCAATCATATTTCTATTTCTATACATGGATCTTTGTTCAGAGATGCAAAGTAGGCAGGCTGCAGTATGGTAAATGAAAATGCTAGAGAGGCAAAGGTAGGCAGGCTGCATTGGGTTCATTTGCATTGTAATAAAGTTATTTTGAGTGTTTCAGAGGGTACTTCCACAGCTTTGGATATTATGAGACCACCTGTATTTCCTTAATTTACTAATTTACATAAAATAAAAAAAATGGTGATTAAAACTGCCTGTGTATGGCACCAAATTATGGGGCAGGATTGTTGGTTTGAGGGTATTAAATTGGGGACATGTCTCCGTAATAAGAATCAACTAAACCCGTTAATATATAGTCCATAGATACATCTCATTGCAGTGTTAAATAAGAGCATCCTCCATTTTATAATCTATGAACTTTTTGTAAGATGCTTTTAACATTGTTTGCATGTGCCATAGGAAGTGTCAAATATTTTGTATGAGCTTTTATATATTCATATTGTGTATTGATGAACAACTCACAAAGGGTGACATAAGTGAGTGCTTAAAAAAGTACACAATAGGAAGCTTACATAAGGTGTGTATTGAATTGTAAGAACATTCCAGTGGTAGATGGTTTACCTCACAATTCCTTGTGTGTTGGGTGTGTGTGTGTGTGTGTGTGTATGTGCGCACGTCCGTATATGCCTACTGAGAGGTCAGTATAGCTAAAGGAGCTCTTACAGCAGCATTGTTTAAAATGCATTATCAGTTTTAGCATGAGTTCAAGTAGGCAATGTACCATTGCTTTTGTTGTCACAGTGGTCAAACACAGCAGCTGCCCAGTTAAGGAGGAGTGTGGGGGTACTTCTGCTGCCTTATCTGACATTTCTCCAAGACATTTTACCAATTTATGTAAAAGTTGTAAATGTAAAAGCACAATTTTGTCAACACCCCATAGAGGCATCCCAACAGCCCCTCTCCTTCTTTCCTTCTTCTGTAGTGTAAATAGCTCTTAATGGTGAGGCAGAACCTTCCCTGACTCCAGGAGACCCCCTGTGTGGAACAGTTCACAACTTGTTCATAATCTAATCCCTGACAGCACCTCCATGCCCTTTGAATGACAGCCCTTAGTATCTGGACAAATAAATCATCACTGTCTTTGCCCGGCTCCCAACATTTTAGCAGTGGCACAATTAAAAATAAAAACCTCTGAACCCCTTATACAGAAAGGCAACAGAGAGATTGCAAACATGCCTGTCACTGGCAACACCCTGCTGTTTACCATCATATGGTTGCCACAATCTTTAAGTCTCTTTCTTAATGCCAGGTCGCGCCAAATGTTTGAAGAAACATCACCACTCCCTCCAAATTGTCTGCTCTGTGTTCATCTTGAAGCGTCCCCTGCAGGGTTGCAGCATCATTGATACCAAAGGCCTGGTTCCACATCAAAACCTGGTGAAGTTGTGTTTGATGGTGGCAGGGATTTTTACTGTGCACTGTGTGAGAAACATTTGGGGCTTGAGGGAAACAGGTAGACCTCTGGCCCGAAATAACCAAGGATTCCAGACCATGTCCAGAGCACTGCCCGCCAAACGTTTCACAACCACTTTCTTGCTCTGCCCAAGATGGGCAGAATTCCAAGCAGGCCACTAGGCACAGCACCTGAGCATGGTAGAGTGAGTTAGAGGCATCTCTCAGCCTGCCAGCCAATAGGCTAAGGAAGGCAAAAGAGGTAATTGTGGCCTCAAATTTAAAATAGCCCTTTCTCTGATTCAGTTTCTTGTCTTCCGTTGCTTATGGCAATTGACTGGAGTTTGCAGATGGATACCTCTCCCCCCTCATCTTCCAACTCACAGATGCTTGTTTTACTGCACATGGAATTCAATGTATCGATTTGAGAGAGAGAGAGAGAGATAGAGAGAGAGAGAGAGAGAGAGAGAGAGAGAGAGAGAGAGACGGGGCAAGAGAGGGGTTGGAGGGATTGGTATCTGCAGTGCCAGCTAGTGAAATGGAACCTGCATGCAATAGGCCAGAGGTGGGAGTACTGGGTGCCTTGACTACCTGTTATTCAGTGTGCATTTCATCTGCATGTGAAGTAGAGCAGTCCTCTCAATTGTAGACAGTTACCCTAGGGGTTGATAGACTATTTATAATACCCATTCCCCCTTTTGCATTGCAACACATACAATACAGCTGAGTCCAACAAAATATCTGGTCCACTTGTTACATAGACACTGACAAAGAAGCCATCTCTGCTCCTGAACTCAACGCTCTACATTAATTTTTTTAAAGTTTTAACCAAGTGATATATTCCAGTACTTGAATAGACACCTAATTCAGTGTACCATTCACATGAAATGTAATACTCTTTTTATGTCCATCTTGCACAGAGTGTGGCCTTCCTAAGGGCCTTCTACCCCAGAGTGCTTCATATTAATTGCAGTAGGAGCTATACAAAAATCAAATAGCATAACATAACTTAACGTCCTTGCCTTCACAATACAAAGTATTTCAAAGTAGTCATTGCTGCTTGAGAGTATCAGACTGACCACCTGGTTGATGTTCGGAGTTGCTTGAGAGATGGACATTGGTTTCCAAAGTTCAACATAAATCTGCCCAACAAGGTGGAGTAAATTGTGTGCACCTATGCAATATCATCATTTGTAGTTGCTCAGGGAGACAAACAATATACTAAAGAAAGACTATAGGCAATTGACCCACTGTGCCAATCACAGGAAGGAGCACATAATCAGGTTGATGCTGTATCGTTTGTGTCATGGTAAGTCTATGATAAAGTCCAAGGAAATTGTATGCTATGGGCTTTAGAGTAGAGGAAAAACACTTATCCTGGAAACAAATTATAGTTTAACTCACTCAAGAATACAATTCCAGTAGACAGCCATGACAACACTACATTGTAAAGGGGGTATGGCTTGGGGAGGGGGCGGTCGTTGACTGGGGGATGTGTGACCCAGAGCTCAGTGGTTGGTTTGTGGGGGGGGGCAGCTTGTGAGTGGGGGGGGGCTGTTTTTTCTTTTGCTGCGGATTCCCGGCCTGGCGATGGGGGGAGTAACTCGTTCTTTATCTGTGCTGTAGAGGTTGATTTTAGTGTGGTTTGTGTTGATGGTCTGCTGCATTGATTTTATTTTTGATCTCCAGTGGTTGTTGATGTTGTCACATAAGCGCTTGCATTTGGATGACGTCTTTGTTGTAGGATGAAGATTATTTTTGAAATCTGTTTGACTCTGAGTTCTGTTTGTTGGTTGGTTGCCAATTAAGTTCTTTTAGTGTAGTATTTTCTTTTTTGTTGCTTTGAGTACTGTTGATTTGTACAATCTGAGTTGATTTTGGTATGTATTTTTTTGGCCGGTCAGTTATAGTGTTCTTTTCATATGTTTTCCATTTTGTTTGTTTTTTAGTTCTTTCAGCTCTTCTGTGAACCATCTTGTGATTAAAACAATGTTTGGGTGTGGTTTTGAAAGGTTTGTCTGGAGTTAGGCGGTCCAATGACTCAGTGATCCAGGTGAGAGGACTTCAGCACCAATTTTCGGAACTCTCAAGTCCCAGGCAGCTTCATCTGGGCACTTCCTCCACTGAAAGTCTGAAGAAACCTGTCTTGTTTGTCCTTGAAGATGTTGGATCTTTCTACAAGCACCCTTCTTGGAGACTCCTTATAATTTGTGCCTCAGTACTCAAGATCAGCTAGAAAGGGAATCTGCATCTGTACATGCACCTCATTACCGTCAGCCAGGTGGTGCGGTTCCTGCACTGGCACGTGTGTTTCTACGTGCCCATTCCTGGTAGATTCTGTTAGGGAAGAATTGGTACAGACAAACTGTGTGAGACTACACAAGATCCATCTGCTTGGTTTTAAGTAATCCAATTTTTGGTATAGGTCTGTACTACACAATTTGGTAGTGTGATTGAGCAGCCATGCCTATCTCAAGAGGGGAAAATGTGAGCTCTAGAGCTGTACAGATGAAATCAGTCAATATATGTAACTAAGTAAGTAACACTTACATTCTCAAGGTTTCAGGTATAAATATATTTCTGGAGCTTTTGGATCTGCTTAGATCCCATGCTGTGCATAGTCTGACATCTAGTGGAAGTCGCTGAGTATTCAAGATTTATTTTCAAAACTCAAACGGAGGTCGACAGGGCGCGATTAGTAATAATATCCCTAATGTGATGCGTACTGTACCCATGGTCCTTCACGCATCGAGGTCCCTCAGATTGTTTTTTCCGGCATTGGAGTCGGTCGCAAATGCAGAGTTCTCTTCCAGGCAGATTCCTTTGATTTACTACAGTTTTAATTGTAGACTTTCCTCCTTTCCTTTGTTGTTCGCTACGCTGCATGACTGTTCAACCACTCAACGGCTCCTGGCGAACACTCATCTCGTCGACGACTGATCGATTGATGACCAGACGCAGCCTTGCCGGCCTATTCGGGCTTCGGCCCATTACGGTAGGGAGAGATGAGGGAAGTTCTCTATACTGACTTCTTTTAGAGAATGTTTATCCTATCATCCCCTTTCTTCTATTTTCATGCAACTGCATAAATCATATTCATAATGGACAAGACCCTGTTTAAATGTTGTCCCTCCTGCCACCATAAATTCTCTTGGTAAGACACACACACACCGAGTGTGCGATCACTGTCTCCTGAGGGATTACTGAAAAGCACTGTAAATACTGTCAGCTTATTTTGGCTGAAAACCTTAAAGGATCAGTGGCCAAAACGCTGGGATGCTCACGCCATGCACGCCGAGGCCTCCATACAGGTAACGGAAGACTCCAGTGAGGACAGCTATGGGGTCATGAGTGACGCAGAGGTTGAGCGGGATCTGTCGGAACCCCAAGTGCAGGCCCCCCACTCCGAGAAGCAGGCCGACAATCCTGTGATGGAGAAGACCCCCTGCAGCCATGGCAAACACAAATACGCTAAGTACGTACCCCATGCCAACACTCAACGACAACGTCAAGCGTCAAGGTCCATGCAGTGATCAGGTATAAAGTGATTCTGTCGAATACAAAGCCTTGAATGCAAAAGCATTGAAAAAATTCATTTTTTTAAAGGTAAAGGTTTTAGTTTTATTCTAATGTGTTTTAAGGGGTAAAAAAACAGGGGCTGGGGGAAACTCCATTAAAAAAAAATAATAATTTTTTCGATGCATTTTTTTCGATGCTTTTTCATTCAATGCTTTTGCATTCAATGCTATCACTATAAATTGTTTCCTCACTGTCCTCTAGGCCATCACAAACGCTTTTGCCTTATGGCAGTGCCCAGAAACCAAAACCAAAGGTCTGTTTAGACACTGCATATAAAAAGACCCTCCTTTCACATGCCGAAGAACAGGCAGCGAAAGTGATTTCGGCGTCCCCTCCCTTAAAGAGTGCCAAAAATACAAGCGCTAATCAAAAAACATGTCAGTGCTTCACTACCATTGGCCCAAAAAAGACAACCAGTCTAAGTTTCCTAACACCACAGACACCCTCTCTGGGGCTATGCGCCATAAAGATACTGTTCCTTCCAAGCCCACCCCTGTTAAGGATGTCACTCCCTCCAAGGGCCCTATCATCACAGGTTTCCCACCCCCATGTTATTTTACACCAGAACATTTTAATACAATTTTAGGGAGAATGTCCTGTTTCATGGAATTCATGGACAAACACCCCGACCAATTGACTGTTCTTAGAGATACCAGGGGCAAGGGCATCAGCAGAGCCACCCCCTGCCAACTAGTCCAACTTTGAGCCACCGCCGAGCATCTCTTCTCTAGGCACTCAGGCCTCAGCATTCCAAAACACCACTCAATACCAAGAACCATCTCAGGACTCATATTATGATGACCAAGTAGGGTCTCAGGGGGACCTCTATGACCAAGACCAGTTCTACGATGATGATATATTCTACATAGTGCAGTTGCCAGACCATCAGATTCGCCAGTTGACAATCAACTCCAGTATAACGAATTGCCAGATCAACAACGTGTCAAAATGCTGTCACTACCACCTCAAACTTTACAGATGCATTTTTCCCTGCCTCTCTTACCCCAACAGACTTGCCGCAGTTATGTCTATTGTGATGTCGAGACTGGACTATGCCAACTCCCTATACCTGGGAGCACCAGCATAACAACTCAACAAACTCCAAAGAGCCCAAAACGCTCCCACAAAACTGATCCTTGCCCTGTGACACAGAGACCACATCTCATCCACTCTCCACACCCTCCACTGGCTACCAGTCAGATGAAGGGCTATCTTCAAGACCCTATGCATCACTCACCGAGCAGTGCACAAGACCGGCCCAACGTACCTAGAAGAGAAGATAAAACCCTATCTCCCATCTCGCACCCTAAAATGTAGCACTGCCCTCTTTCTAGTGATTCCATCCTCTAACTCTGTCAGGATCGGAGGATCTGCCTTCTCAACCTTGGCTCCAACTCTGTGGAACTTACTCCCCTTACATATTTGACACACCCAAGACTATATTACGTTCTGTAAAACTGTAAAAACGTGTCTCTTTCCGTAATGCCAACTATGACCTTCTGAGGCGGCTAAGACCTTGCTACCCGGTGACAAATGCTCAATGAGATCCTCAGAAATGTTGTAATTGAATATGCTTAATAAGTCACTATTAAGCAAACACAAGCTTAAAATCTGGAATAGCGAGCACCTTCATTATAACTCCACCCAAACACTCACCTCCCTTATCACTATGCTTACTCTCTACTCTACAACAACACACAATTAGAGTGCAGCTACACGCCTCGATCAATGTCGGCCTAGCTGCTCACATACGAACATTACTCCATGAACACCTCATCATTCTAATAAAACGCAGCTATACCCCACAAGAACTGGCCTAGCTGCACACATAAGCATCCTACACAGACCTAACGCAGCCAGAACCCAGTCTTGGTGTCCATCCTGCAGACTGCACACATTCAACTGATATCAAATACCACCAGACCTAATGCTAGGCTGCAGCTACCATTAGGCAATTGCATCGGCTGCTCATATAATTGGTGCACCCAAGCACCCTATGACACCTTACTCTCTCAACTGACCTGGACAACGGTCCCCGAGGGCGTTCAACCTATGAGTGTGTAGGAGTGATACGGTAACATGCGGAAACCCATCATAAGAGATTGTTGCAGAGATGTACCCCATTGCGAAGACAATAGAGCAATATTTCAACCCCTGAAATATTGCATGTCATCCTGTGAGTTGGCACAGCATCCAAACCACGACATCTTTGGCTCCACAGATTTTTGGTCATGCAGATGTGTAGTGTCTGGTTTTAAGGTGCCTCATCTGTGGTACTACCTCCCAGTTGCAGTCCTAGACATCTAAGAATGTTGTGTTATTAATTGATGTAATTTGTCCTCATCAGCTCCTATTTGCATCTAAACTACATTGTTGCAAGAAGATGCACCCTGATCCTTCTGACACACCACGACAGCAGGCACTACCTGCAGATGTGGAATGTGGTAACCACGACCGTTCTCGTGTAGTGCCTGTTAAATGCTGATATTACTGATCAGACAAATAAAACCATAATCAAAGAGCGTAACAGCCACTGACCCAACAGAAAACAAGGGGCCTCATTACGACCCATGCGGAATGGGTTAATGGGTTCTGCTAATGGTTGCAGACCCGTTAACACCATTCCGCACGATTATGAGGTCCCAGGTAAAACCAGGCATCGTTACTGGGTCCCGCGAGGGTACCAGAGAGCTAACAACGGGTCGGTCGTAATCGGCCCGTTGTTAGCTCCCTCTCCCATTCCCATTGAGCCCTGTGGGGGCTCAGATGGGAATGGGGAAGGGCCAGGCCCGGGTTCCCTGATGGAGGAATTACCGGGCCCTCCAAAACCGGAATGGCCCGGTAATTCCCCATTCAGGGAACCCGGACCCGTAATGAGGCCCTAGAGGTTTGGTGGAAAAAACATTTGCGCATAAGTCTAAAAGCTCTGCAACTCAATAGACCTTATGATTGAAAACTTCCTTTGTCTGAATAAAGAACTGAAATCAAATCTGTTCCTCATTGTCTTTGGTGAGGATTGTTGTACCAAATGCACGCCTTACCTGCTAAATACTACTAAAATGCCTGATTATATACAAGTTACACATGGGATGCAACTATTCTGATACTATTGACATAAATAGAATTATGACTCTGGAAGCCTGTTCTGAAAGCAATGATGTACCCTGGAAACACCAAGATATCATCCAACTTCTTATTCATCATCCCATAACACTCTAAAACATTGAAAAAGCAGTATGACTGTGAGGCAAAAACATTAAAAGATCAACAGTGCAGTATGTAGCAGGTCATACAGATCCAGGTAGAAAGAAATTGACATTAATAGGCCAAAGGTCCATTCATGTAAGACTGTCCTAGATTTGATTTTGTTAATATCTGTGGCAAGCAGAGGTGAGAGGTTGCAGAATCGTGTCTGGAGACATGACAGTGAATGGCGTGCACTTACATGAACAAGATGAAGGTATATTTTAATAGTATTTTGTCATGGTTACATTTTCATCCAGTGCATCCTGACGTTTCTTCATTCCGAAATGAGTTTATCACACTACACAGGGGACCACTGCATTTCCTGTTCACGTGTTTTTTGTCCCACTGGTGGTCGAATGAGACTTGTCTGTGGCTGTCTCTGAATAGTTACAGGCCTATATCCCAATGGTAGGGGCGAGACATACATGTGACAAACTAAGCCCAATTCCTAAGACTTCCATTGATGACATTTAGTGACAGTATGTATGCCCACACAGCCTTTGCCCATCATCATCCCCAGGAGAAGGGGTTGCAGATCTGACCATCTGCTTGAGCCTGGTGTATCATTGCGCCTCCTGTACTTAGGCAAACCCACTCCAAAAAGCCCCATCAAAGAAAGGAGAGCGATTGGTTCTTCGTGATCCATATGAGTGCTGCTGAGGGAGTATGGAAGATAATATAATTATCCACTCCCCATTGTTTATGCCCACACATCCTTTGACCCACATAATCATCCCAAATGGTGGTGGGCAAGGCTTCTCCATCTGCCAGCAGCTTGTAAACCATTTCACCGCCTGTATTGAAAGCAAGGAGAAGTGTGAAGGGTTCAGTATGAACCATTTGGCTGGACCCTGGTCCAAGATCGCATCAACTGTACAGCTTTGTGAATGGATAATTGACAAGGGTTAAACCTATCAGGCTCACCCACTTCCACACTACTACATACTGTGTTGTATCCTTTATTGTGCCATACCGACAGCATATTTAAGGTCCAGTTATTACTTTGGCATCATCATAGGGGTATACTGATATCTCTGGGCAGGGTTTTGTTCTCTGTCTCTGTAAATTTGCTGTTGCCGTCACTTTAATGATTGTTTACATGTAAATAGGTTGTTCTTCAAAGAGAGAAATGTGGCAAGCTCCTGCTCTAAAACCCCTTTCTCATCAGAGCCTCGGGGTGAGCATCACTGCAGAGTTCTGCCGTTTTCCTGCAACTCCCTTAAAGTGGGAATGGCTTCTCAAGACACGGGTTGATGTTGACCCTGTGTGTCCCCCTATTCCTCCTGAACTGGCCCACTCCCCATTCATGCTACCATGGCCTTTTCAGTCCTCAACAGCATAGATGCATGCTTGCCTATCAATCTTAGATCCATTTATGATAACATACATTTAAAAAAACGATTCTCCACTCTACTCCTCAATTTTTACCGACAGCTACTCCTGACACAATTTTCACCATCACCATCCCAGGAAAGTAACACTCATCACCACACGGGAGTTCCACAACCCAAGGAGATCACGATTAGCCAATACAAAATTGAACTATCTTCCTCAATACTAACTCCAAAATACTCACAAGAGCCCAACAATTCATCCCTGTATACCTCAATTGAGCCTCTCCAGTTATCTCCATATCCCTTCCAACTAGGGCCACTTTTAAAATTGTAGAGAATTCTATCCACACCAAGGTGTTCTGCCATCTGCCCACCACTGTTGTTCAGCCCTCACCATCCTATACTACTAGTCCCACTTAACATGTTTGAATGCCCGAGGGGAACTATCCAGTCCTTTATCATGGACCCCCTATCTCTGACAGATGTATAAAGATCACCATGCTCCCCCTATTGAAAATCTGAAACAATAATCTCGAAGGTGGGTGTAGTAAATGCTCGTTCTGCAGTAATACAATTCCCCTCGAGCATCAACGACCTCAAATTCAATGTTGTGGCAAATACATTGATGTGGGTTTCTAATACCCTTACCACTTCCCTTGACATTTTTCTTTAAATTTTATTTATTTATAGAGCACCAAAGACCTTAGGCTTCAGGGTGCTACATCGGCACAAGAGACTTCTTATGACGGGACAAAAAAAAAGAAAGGGCAGGTCAACCAAGACAGACCGCATAAGGGGGACTTCACGAATTTTCTAAAACGCAGCAATAAAGGTTCTTGTTTCAGCATGGTGGGGGGTAGAGCATTACAGAAATTCAGATAGTAGGTTGTTCTTCAGTAATTTTCTAAAACGCAGCAAGTTAGGTTCTTGTCTCAGCATAGAGGGAAGTGCATTCCAGAGTTGGGGTGCTAGTACAGTGAAAGATCTCCCCAAACCTCTGCTTTCCTTTACTCTGGGGATAGTAAGCTGACCACTGGTACTCGTGCGAAGATGTCTAGATGGATTTTAGAAAGTTTTGTGTTCCTTCAGATATTTAGGAGCATTGCCGTAGACACATTTATGACTTAGGGTAATGGCCTTGAAGTGTATACTTGCTGGCACAGGAAGCCAGTGTAATTCCCTTCTAGCGCCGGTAATATGGCATTGTTTGGGGGTGTTGTAAATCATTTTGCAAGGTCTGTATTAAATTGATGCAACAGGAGTCGGCCCAAAGAAGGACATTACAGTAGTCTAACCGTGGTAGAATAATTTCTCTTGACAAAATGGCACGACTTCTTTGTGACAGAATAGGTTTTGCATGTCTTAGTACTTTTAGGTGGTACTGGGTACTGTAAACTACTCCCTCAACATGAGCGGCAGAATTCCCAGTTGCCATCATGTAAACGCCAAGAGTTTTTACTTTGTCTTTAGGGAGGATTTTGATATTGTCGATGGACAAGCTGGAGTAGTTGAAACATAGCTTGGTTCTGACTTGAGTGGACCTGAAGATCATCAGTTCGGTCTTGGAGGAGTTCAAATTCATCCAGTCGTTGAAAAGTCTGTAGATTTGTGGTATCTTGGCTGAGGCAGAGTCATTGTTGCCACTCAACTCCAGAATGAGTTGAGTGTCATTAGCATAATTTTAATAACATATGTTCAGAGAAGTTAGCAAGTCGCATAAATACTTGGGGGCCGATTCATGAAACAAACATGCAACGAAAATCACAGCGCAAGCTGGCGCAAGCGTAAAAGAGCAAGCGCACTTGCACGCGTGCGATTCAATGAAGGGCCTGTGCGTGTCTTCAACTGGTTGTGCTCCAAATCCGTGCGTCGTGCACACGGGCGCACACGTCATTGCAACAACCCGAGTGATGTGCGTGACGCGGACAGGGAAAGCGCACAACGTCGGTGCACACAACAAAAACGGGGCGGGTCACGGGGCGTAACACGCGGAATGGGGAACAAAGCATGAAAAAGAAGGCGTAACTGGGGAAGTACTGCAGGGAAATACACGGAACGCCCACATGCACGCACACAACTCGTATTCATGGATTTGAATACGGGAAACAAGCGCACGCTAAAAGACGTGCACAGGCGTCAATAAGTCCGCCACAGGAAGGTAGGCGTAAGCGTCCCCACGCACAGTATAAAAGTGCGTGCAAACAACAAACACGCATATACAGCTACGATGAATGCCCCATTTGTCGCAGTACTGATCGTGGGACACCGCAGGAGGAGAAGAATAGCCAGGGCCCACATTTTTTCCCCTTGGACTAGCCTTTTTGGTATGCCTGACGACCAGGTCTACGGCAGGTATAGGTTTCCACCTCACATTATCCTAGACCAGGTCAGGGAGTGGGAAGATCACCTTACATCCCCCACCCTCTGCTCCCAAGCATTGAGCCCTTTGGAGAAGGTGCTCAATGTCCTGCATTTTTTGGCCACTGGGTCATTCCAACGGACTACAGGCCACGCAGTCACGCTGCCTACACCAGGTGCTGGCAATCATGACTGCGCGCCCCTCGGGCCGCAGGCACATATACATGCCCAGAACACCCGCAGAAATGCAGTCCGTAGTCCAGGACCTTTACAGGGTGGCACACTACCCCAAAGTGCTCGGTGCCATAGATTGCACCCATGTGGCCGTACGTCCACCTAGAGCCACTGAGCACATCTATCGAAACCGCAAGCACTGGCATTCCATCAACGTGCAGGTGGTATGCGATGCAAATGGAATCATTACCTCTGTCTATGCAAACTATCCAGACTCCACCCATGACAGTTTCATATACAAAATGTCCGCCCTGAGCCGGGCCCTGGAAGCTGGGCAGCATGGCGACACATGGCTCCTAGGTGAGTACAAATGCCTGTGCACATGCATGCATGTCACACACAGACAAATACACAAACCCCAATAATCACAACCATTATCACCTCTCCAGGGGACAGTGCCTACCCTCTGAGCAACCACATGATGATGCCAATCCGGAACCCCACCACACCACCCCAGGTAAAATACAACGCTGCCCATATTACAACCAGGGGCATAGTGGAGTGCACATTCGGAGTGCTAAAGTCACGCTTCCGCTCCCTTGACCACTCTGGCAGGCAGCTACTCTATGCACCCCCAGTAGTGTACAGGATAATTGTGGAAGCATGTGTCATGCACAATGTTGCAACACGGCAGGTGGTACCGGTGGACATGGTGGTGCCCCCACATCCCCAACCACAGGCACAGGCGCTGCCCATGGGAGGGGATAGGGCACGTGGCGAGGCAGCCCGGACCCAGCTTGTTGCTACATTTTTCACCTAAACTTCCACCCCTGTGGAGTGAACACAGGCCTGGCACATACCAGGTGACAATCGATGATGACAAAGAGACAGTCAACTGTCACAGCCTTAGCACCCTGAGAATGTTGCCATGGAAGTGCTACATTGTGTGCATCCTTAGCTACTAAAACACAAACATTTGTGTGTGACCAAAAGGAACACATGCAAGGTGTGCATCACACACCCCTGCAAATCAGGCCATCACAATCCCTGGAATGTCATCCAAACCCTCCTAAAACACATCACCCTTGTTTGACACACCATCACATGGCAAGCAATAGGAAAAGGCCAACACATTACCAATAATACACAAAGTGACATGTGATAAATGGAAATTGCCTTCACACAATGACGCCTGTCATGGAATCTGATGAAATGACTGACCAACAACCTCCCACACAAAACAAGTCATACCCAAATGCATTCCAACAGTAGTAGCATGAACATATCAATCAAAGCCTGTTTACATGCAAATTGGCCAAGACAAAATCCACATTCCTGAATATGTGTGCTGTGTGCATCTCCTCCAACACACTGCTCAGCACACAGCATAGTGACCAGCCATTGTGACAGAGACACACTTTGAGCATCACATAAAAAGGACAAAATAACCAAATAAACAAACAATTGACGCATGTACAGGTTCCACAAATGGCCATAGATCATGTGCTGCAGGGACATAGTGGTCCCCAGAAGGCAAACTGTGTGCACATTTGGACATGGAAGGGTGGATGTACATGTGGTGGAGCATAGTACGATTGTATGTGTCAGTAGGCACATACACTCAATACATGCATGTCCAATCAAGTGACCATCAGTGTCCTCTATACATCACATGTGAACATTGCCCATGTGCACACCCCAGCATGGCAAAACACACCAATCCCCTCACACCTGAAAGGTAAAAACAACACAGGAACAGGCATTCACCAGCAGAACACATCATGTGCATAGGACACCACAATAACAATGTCAGCGTGCCCATCACACTGCAGGCCACGACAACTGTCCAACAACCAAACACCCTCGCTCATTCACATCTCACTATGACCTAATGAACAACCGTGTCTGTGGTATGTAGCCTTCTTCCTTGAAGTCTACCTGGCCACAGGATCACCCTACCCCTTTGTCTCCATCTACCACCTTGCGTGTAATTAGTGTCCAGCACCCTCAGAGGCCACCCTGACTGGCAAAAATACCAAAATGAAGAGAACTCAAAGGAGCCAAACACACAAGCCAGCCAAAAAGCCTGTAGGCAGCAAAAAACACTTGAAGAGTCTCCAGTACATGACTTGAAGTAGCAGTAAATGTCAAAGCACATGTACAAGCACAATGATGGAACAACCAAGTTAGCACACTTAAACAATGCTACAACAGGATGTGTGCCATGTTTGCTACATAATATACAATGATCCAGCACCAACTGATAGGTAGTGTCACTGCTCCGGTGTCCACGCGCAGGAGTGGCATGAACCAACTACCCCCTCCGTGGTCTGGGCGCCTGCAAGGTCAAACTTACACAGGCCTCTGAGACCACGGTGGGGAAGGAGGGTCAGGGATATGTCGACTGGACAGGCATTGGTATTCTGGATAACCGGAAAGAGGGGCAGGAGAGGGGAGTTGGATTGTCAAGGGAAAGTAGGGAAAAGACGAAAATCTACTATTCACAATAACACATACTAAATCAGAAAAACCATGTACATCATGCACATTGTGCCAAATCACTCAAATGGAAGTCAAAGAGAGACTTATCTCTGGGGTGAGTGCTGGCCTCCTGCCAGCGCATTCTCAGGTCCGGTAACAGGAGCAGTTCAATGCTGCAAAGATAGTAAGAGTTACTAATCTGTGTGTGTCCATAACACACACACACACCACCATACATGCCACAAAGCAAGTAACTCATTTACAAACAAACACTTTTGTCTGCTGCTTCGAACCCATACGTAAGACTCCCCCCGTGATGGTTCATACAGTGTCAATGCAGTAAGTCAGGGGCACGTGGGCGCGTGGCAAATAGAAGAGCAATGTGTCAAGATTCACACTTCATGCAATGGTCCCTGGGTAAGCAGCTACACGCATATAACGAGGTACCACTTCAGTACAAGTAGTGTCCTGACATCCCCCAAATAAAAGAGGTAGTGCATGTGTCAATTTGAACATGCAAATGATATGCACTGCACACCGGTCTGTCCCTCGCTGGGTGTCCCTGTGTGCAGCTCAGTTTTTCCATGCTTTGAAGGCTAATGGGCTTATACATCTGCTTCAATGGAGCATGCTGGACTGGAGGATCTGTCCAGCAGCCCCTGCATGTGCCCCCGACAACTTGGAAAGCAACTTGTGATGTGTCCACCAACTCATTTTAGCTGTACTGTGTGCTTCAACACCAATAACTGTCCAAGCTCACCGTAAGTTGCGCTACTTAGCATGCATGTGCAACAGGCCTAGTGGAAGGTTGGCTGTGGTGTGTGCTCCTTGTGCTGCTCACCTTGCATGGAGTTCCTGAAAACATGTGTGCTTCTGTTGGATGTATGAGCACAACCTCTGTGGCACTGCTAGCGCACACATGTGCATATCTGCATAACAGAATGTGGCTAGCTGCCAGACGTACACTGGCCCATGTTTGCCATCAAAGGTGGTCTGGAGGCTCATTCTCCCGCAGAAAGGGCACCAAACACAAAATTAATACAGGAAAGTCACCTGTGTGTATCTCTTCATGCTGGTTGTGACTGGACCATGTCAGAGACATACATCAGATTCCATCCCACCATCAGTGTGACTTTGACAGGCAAAGGGTGGCGGACACTACCTACAGCATGAAGTGCATCAAGCACATGTACATTGAAGAAAATAAACATACAACACAATGCACAGCAATTAATGGGCACCTGATTCCTGAAACCACCCATTCTTAATGCTGAAATGCCATTGATAAGACCCCTACAATCTCCACTAGTGGTGTTAACACAAGTAGTATAGCAGCAGACAGGCCACAGATATGATAGTCCAAAGCCCTTGTGAAATAGACTGTAACACCGAACCATCCTTGTAAGCCCATGGATAAGGGAAGCAGGAGTGGCCTATGTAAGTCAGGACCCCAAGCTGCAAACACATACACGAGACAAGCTTGAAGGGCCCAGCTGGAACAGACAGTGGATGCTTCCAAAAGCCACAAAGCACCACACTGTCACATGAGAGCACAATAGACAAGCAATGTTAGACTATATTAACTAATTACACTAACTATGAAAAACCTACATTACCTAATTAAACTAAATATCAAATGAATGTTAACTAACTAAACTAAAATGAAAAATCAAAAATGGCCACACACGACCCAGGTGGGGGGGGCACCCAGGAGGAGGGAGGTACAGGGTGCAGCTCAACACCCACATGCGATGATGTTGTGTAAAAAAAGAAACCTCCATGGGCTCAACGCCTGCACAGCCCGACCTGTGTGGGAGATACCTCGTCGTCCGAGTCTGGCTCTTCCTGAAAAGGAGGATGTGGCACAGGAGCCTGACCACGCCTAGCCACAGCTTGCCCCTCGTCGGCAGCAAGTCTGCCGGACGGGTGAGCCTGTTCTGTGTGGCGATGACATGTAGGTCTGCTTGCAGAACCTCCCGTGATACGTGTGCTTCCTCTTGCAAGGTAACACATGTAAAACAGAGTTCTTCCTGCAAGGCCTGGCTGGACAACTGATGCACCTCCCAGCAAGCATGTAGTTCAGCCGAGATGGTACACTCAAGCTGTGCAAACCTCTCCTCTGACGGCACCTTCTGGGACATCAAGAGGACACCCGGAGTGGATCTGAGGGACTCATACTCAGCCCTCAGAGCCTCCATGTGTGCCTCAGCGTGAGCAGCAATTGCTTGACGCAAAGACAACATTTCAACCCGGCGTGCCCTGTCTGAGCCTGCCATGCCCAGCCTGAAAGGCGGGCCGTAGACTGTGCCACCCTCTGCTGGAGAAGCACCTGCCTGGCCGGGGGGAGCACGGATTGGGCCACACGCTCCATGCTCACAGCAATGTTTTCCATTGCTGCCCCCTGGTGTTCTGAATTGGCAGTCATGTCTTGCTCCCACTCAGTATACTTCGGTGGTGCACGGCCACTGTGCTGCTGGGCTTGACACCTGTGGGACCCAAGGACCGGCCGTCCTCATTGGGTTGGCACCGCCCACGGCTGCACGACTACATGCCCCCATCGACGTGATGGCCCAGTCCCATCAGTGACTGGTGTGGAGGGTGACCCTGCATCCCGATCCACCACAGACAGAGCTCCCACCACTGTCTGACCCCTCAGTGCAGGTGTCACAGACAGAGGAGTGTCCACATCAGAATCACTCACCCCTGACGTATGGACCTGATGCACAGCCAACTCATCATGGACGTCAGAGTGGTCATCTGGGCTGGACTCATTGCCAGCCAAAGACAAGATGGACTGTAGCACATGTGGGTTTTCGTGGTCTACCACCGCACAACCCCCACTTGTGCCGGGTTGCTGTAGTTATAACAACCCTGTGCCTGGCATGACAACACCATCCTCCGGCTCCATTGCGTCTTCATCTGAAAAGTAGAGAAAAAAAAGATCAAAACACATGTCAGAAGAACACAACACACACACACACAGACAGACAACACATGAAGCAGACATGTCACACACAAAGGAGAACCTGCCATGCATGCCAGTTCAAATTCACATTGCTATTGTGCTTAGGCATGTAGAAGGGTGTTATGCCACTCAGAAGTGGCTCGATGCAGTGCAGAACATTTGTACATTACTCACTATCTACATGTACAAGTACTTCATGATGTGTATCAGAAAACGTGAAGGCAGTGCAAGGACAAGTTCAGGCATCACGTGCAATGTGCATGCAATGGGTTACATGGCTACAAGCAAAGCACCCCTCCCCCTAAGTGGAAATGCCGGGATGCATTGCATGGTATCAAAAGGATGACCAGAGACCTGTGTATCGGCATACAGTGTTGACTAGCATCAATTGCATCATCTGAGTCAACTGACAACACAGCAGATGATGATGGGACAGTTAGCAGGCCACATGATGAGCCCTCAGTAGTACACCCACGTGTGCAGAAGACACTACACCAGTTGGACTGAGTCAGTGGGCCTGAAACAGGCTGAGGCCTGTGACCCACACAGACTGTCACACCCTAAACGTGTGGGATGCAGGATGAGCCACAGTGGCCATGGGAAGGATGATGAAATTCCATGAAATGTAGGTCACCCTGGACACATACTACAATGATCATCCATTCAAGGACACATAGTGGCATGCATGGAATGCACATGGAGCATGAATGGGCACTCATGTCCCTGCGGACCATCTGACATCTGCACAGTCCAAGTGAGACACCCTGCATCAAGTACAAAGGATGCACCCCACTGCCTGTGTCTTGCAGGTTGCCTGGTGGAAGTTAGCATGTACACAGGACGCATGAACAGGCCATTCCATTACGGCAAAATGATGCAGACCAGTGTAAAGGTGATATTGGGGTGCAGGTGGGGTGGAGGGGAAAGGGAGCATGCCTATGTGGAGTACCCACATACAGGCAGAGGACACATGCACGTCAGTCATGCAATGACATAGTCCCCGTGCTGAGAGGAAGGACACCCCAGGCTACATGCAGAAGGGCCAGTGAGCAGGAACATGGACCGGAGGGGCAATCAGCTGACCAGCATGTGAGTAGGGTGCAATTGTGGTGATGATGACAGTCCCTGTCTTCTCCACATGTCCACCATCCTGCAGAGCAGCCATGCATCAGTGAAGCATTGCATTACTTGCACATCTAAACCATGTACACATGACATGTAGTGGCAGTCATGCACAACACATCACACAAGTAAAACACACATGTCCTCGACAAACACGCAGCAACACTCACTGGACTGAGCATCAAAGTCCGGCATCTCTCCCACTCCGACCAATTCTGGTGGTATGAACTCTGCAACGAGTGACTCATGCGGAGTGAGGTCTTCCTCCTCAGGTGCCGACCCACTGCCAGTCACCAGAGTCATGTTGTAATTTGAGGCACGCTTAGCCTTAGCGCTGCGTTTGAGGTAATTCCAACACTTTTTGCACACTTGCTGTGTGCGCACCACATGGCCGAATGCACTCCCATGTTCTGCAACTTGCTTCCAAGGGCTATCATGGTGGGCAGCCGTAGTTTGACAATTAGGCCCCACTAACATGTCACGGTTGTGGTCCCACACGTAGTCCACGAGGAAGTCCAGTTCCTGCGCAAAGAAAGGCTTCTTCCTCGACGTGCAGGAGGTTGTGGCTGTGTGTGGGGTCCCAGCCTGTGCTGCAGCTGCAACCTTCCTTCTCTTGGATAGTGGCGCCGACCCTGGCTGGCAAATGCCGCCCTGATCAGTATGGGCAGTGGCAGCGGAGGATTGAGCCAAGGGAGTGGCAGGTGGAAGGACGACCAAAGGCCTGACTTGCATCAGTGGCTGCTGGGTGCCCTCGAATGGACCCTGTGCAGCAACATCCGCTGTGGCAGGGTCAATGACCACGACTGTCCTGGTTGGTAGACTCACAACCGGGGTGTTGTTGGCTGCATCTGCCCCTGCACTTGCCAACACCTGGCTGGTCGGGGCAGCAGATGACATTAGTGCCCCAGGGACACGTGTCTCGGTCAGGGCAGCCCTGCGTGCACCTACGGTGTTCTTCCTGCCCTGTTGGAAATCTTCCATGGACTCTTCAAGTGCCAATGCAGCCTGCGCTGGCAGACCCTGAGCCCTGAGCCTGGGTCTTGGTGTCCACAGCTGCACCTGCAGCTACCACTAGCCTTGGGCCCGTGGCAGTCGATGCAACAGACTGCCGGGTCACATGGGTGCCAGTGCCAGAAGCTGCATCTCCCGGAACCACAGGGGGTGGTGGCATGACTGCACCAACACATGGCACACCCCTGCCTCTTCCCCCTCTGCAGCCACCCTGTACACCCTGGAGTCCCCCTACTCCCTGGTCACCCCGGCCACGTCCCTGACCATGCCTACCATGAGGAGTACGCCCAGCTGAGGCACCCCTCACCTTTGGTGGCCTCCCAACCATGGCACAGATAGAGTAGTGCCGGCACAGATGGAGAAGTGCCAATGGTAGGTGTCCACGACAATTGTCCTGGGCAATTGGGGTGAAGCGGGTGGGATGCAAGATGTTAACATCACCCCTGCACCTGCAAGGCTGTATGTGACCCCGGTGATTAAGTGACGGGTCACGCAACGCTCAGGCACCCCAAAACTGCAGTAAAACCGTGCATGCAACCCCTGCAGCCTACGTGCGTGGAATTAACCTCCCGCAGTACGCGGTGGCACCCAGGAACATGAAAAACGCATACGCGTGGGACATGCAGGCTACTGTGATCTCAAAAACGGGTACGCGATACACTGGGGCACCCACAGTGGGAAAAATAACATGCGCGACTCACCGTCAGACTAGTGTGATGATGAAAAACACGCGTAGCCAATACTCTTGCCAAAAGAAGAGATAAGTCCTTGATCTGCTGTGAAGTTATGATGGCACGCGAAACAACACGAAGTAGCAACACACATGTCGGTCTCCATGAAAGGCACGTACAGCGAACTGCTGGCCCCGCTCACCTTTAACCCGTGCTGAGGGAAACGCCAGCGTGTGTCACATCACTTACGTGCTTAGGACCTTTTACTTGAATTACACGCATTCACACACGGACATGTGGTTTTTTCACGTGCTGATCCACTATGCACCCGTGTTGAGGGAAACGCCCGTGCACGTTACGTCTCAGACACGCTTACGCGCTAAGGGCCTTTCCTCAAATAACATGCTGACATGCACTTTTTTCACGTGCCAAATCACTCTGTATCAAGCTGGCCACATGACAACACACGGAAGACTACGCTCCTGCCCAAAAGACTATTTTCCTGCCCCCAAGAGCCCCGAGCACGCTCCCACCTGCCATCTGCTGCTGCCTGCCTGCCTGTCTGCTGCCCACGTGCCCTGCTATTTGGTGCCTGCATGTCAGCCATCTGCAAGGGTCTAGTTGCTGTGTCCACAACTGCTGGAACTGAAGACTCCCGACTGGGATACCATCGCTCCACAGCCCAGCCCCAGGACCCAGTTGCCCACCCACACCTGCCTCTGGGGTCGCCATGTCGGGGCAAACACCATCCGAGACCACAGGCGACCCCCAGCCAGAGAGGCAGAGGGCCACCAGCTTCAGTGAGAAGGAAGTTGGTGTCCTGGTGGAGCAAGTTCTGGTGCATTATGATGCCCTCTTCACACCATCATGCGCCGACAAGGAAGGATGGGAGAGGATCTGTGAGGATGTAGTGGTTGCCATCTACGCGGAGGGGGTATCAACCCACGACATCAGGAACATCCGGAAGCGCTGGGAGGAGTTCAGGTCCAGGACCCTCAACAAGGCCCAGCACCTCATGAAGGCAGAGGATGCAGAGGAGTGCTGGGTCAGCCTGACCAACATCCAGATGAGGGTCCTGGAACGCATAGGCCCAGCGCTCCACGCCCAGATCCTTCGGAGGAAGACCCATCTGGAGTCAAGTGGTAAGTGGCCATGCATTGCTGTGTGAAACAGGGCATGTTGCAGGGTGCTGGTAGTCAGCTACTTCCCTATATGTGTAACATAGGCCATGTATCGATGTGTGTGTGCAGGGACATAATGGTAATGCATGTGAGACCAGTAATGCGTGAACCACATGGATGGTGCATGTGTTCCAATGCAACATGGAGAGCAGCATGCAGAATGCACACATGAATGCATGCCTGTCCCTGTTTTTGGACATTGATTGGGGGGTGTGAGATGGATGTACATGTATGGTGTACATGTCTGTGTGTCTGAGAAGCGTGTGTTTGACTTTGAAATGCCATGGATGCATGACACATGTCCGTGACGATGTGTAGATTCACTTATGCAGTATAGTCAACCTTGTGTCTGTGGTGTACAAGCCAGGATGCATGACCCTCCGGTGATGTGTGTGCATGGGATCAGTATGAGCCATGATGCATGTGAGTTTTAAGGCAACATTTATGTCAATAAAAGAGGCCCTTGTACATGGATGCTGATGTTGATTGAATGTGCCGTGCCTGTTTCTGCATGTGTGTTGCCTGCATTGGCCCATGTGTTGTGGAGGGACAGGATGGAAGTGACGTTTAACAGTGCCACTCATATGTTATTGCTTCCTGTCTAGGGGACTATTGTACAGTACCCTGATGCTTGTGTACTATGTCTCCATCTACATAGCGTCAAGTGAAGAAGAGGGCAGAGACGGCACTGTGGAGCTAAGAGGTGGGGATGCCACCACCGGGCGGCGACGCAAGGCCCAGCCACCCACCCAGGAATTGCCATCATCGGGGAGCGAGGGGACTGGTGCCGCGTCTGCCACTACAGCTGTAGCGGAACGGCCGGGTGAGCCCCCACAGGGGCTTGCAATGGCGGAAGACAGTGCAGAGACATCCAGGTTGGTTGTCTCCACAGAGGAGGAGGAGTCTGCTACTGAGCCGCACATGGGGCCTGGTGGGGGTAGTACCACTGGTGCAAGTGGTGCAGTCCAGGGTCAGGAGGCAGCACAGGTCGCCGCGAAGGGACCTGTGCATGTCGCTGTCCCTGACCCTGTGACTGCACCACCATGCACCAGCAGGGATGCCCTATCCCAGACACGTCTGCAGGTCGGGGGGAGGCCCTGTCATCTGGCTCTCCACTACCTGCGGACGAGGAGTCCCATGACCGTATGGGCTCTGTCCTGATTGGTGTCGCGTTGCGCATGCGTGTCATTCGTGATGACGTGCGTGCTTCTTGGGGGGACCATACACGCCATCACGAAGAGCTGCGTGGCAACGTGGCACAGTTGGGAGGGGCCATGGTCGGTGGGTGCCTACATGTGTCGCGCACTCTGGCAGACCTCTCCTCCTCTGTGGAGACTATGCGCCAGTCGTTCTACCTGCCATCTTCTGGCCCAGATTCCACCAGGGACCCCTGTGGACCTGGCCTGACCAACACAGCCAGCTTGGTGGAGATCCCATCCTTGCCACAGTCAGGAGTCAGCGGTCCAGCAGGGGTGGACACCCCAACAACTGGAGACCAGCAGATGGAGGATGTGCAGGCATCATCGGACAGGGCACATGGACAGCAGCAGCAGCAGGCTCTAGGTGGGAGCGATGATGGCTCGGGCCATCAACATCAGAGGGGCAGGCATCGGCCAGAGGGCAGGAGGACCCTGGAATGGGAGTGTCTTCCATGTGGCTGCGGTTGGGCCAGCGGATAGATGCGGAGTGGCGGCGGGCGGAAGAGGTGCGGCTCACCATGGTCAGGGCAGAGTTTTCCATGCACCGGGATTGAGGCGGGCTGAGTGCCTCGAGGCAACTCGCAGGGAGTTGGAACAGGCCATGGATGCATCCCTGTGAGACCCCGGGGCCAGGGCAGAGGCCCGCCTCTAGGAGATTGACATGGAGTTCGATGATGCCCGGGCCCACAACATCACAAAGTGAGCCATTGGACTTGCCCGCCACCATTGTATATAGTCAGTTAGTGTTAGGTTTCCTTTCTCTTTTTTTTTCTTTTGGGGCGCTTGTACAATGCCCCACCTTTTTGTATATAGTTCTTAATTAGGTAGGTTTTTTTTTTGTAGGTTTCATTTCATGTGTTGGGCTCATGGACCATGGTTTCAATCTTTGTACATAGTTGGAATGTGGATTTCTGAGAAAATATTACTTTACATCACCATGGATCAATGGATTGTTAAATTTAGGTTTCCTTTGGATTTGCTTTGGTGGACAAGGAGTTTTGACTAACTTTATTTTGGATTACTTTGGATTGTGACTTCATTATATTTTTTCATGTTTGGACATGCATTTGTTTCTTGTTTAAAATTATGTTCATGCTTTGATTCCATTTGCTTCATTTTGTGCACAATACATTTTGATGTGTTACTTCCAGGTGTGTTATTTGCTCATTGGTTTACTGCATGTCACAATGTTGGTTTACACAATAACTGCCACCCAGTGTGTGTGTTTGACGGACATGTGTTGATGGGCATAGTTGACTTTTGGTTTGTGACAAGAAATAGGCCTTTCAGTGTGGGGTGGATGGGAAACTTGATCGTGTCTCAAGAGTGGGGTGGCGTGCAGTGGGATTTTGGTGGACATGAGGCCCATGAATGTGCATCTTTATGACATGTTGGGTGGGGACATGAGTCGGGCCTGCTGGCAGGTGCCCGACAATACTGGATGGGTGGGGGTGCAGGGGGATATGTGTCGGGGCCTGCTGGCAGGTGCCCGTCAATACTGGATGGGTGGGGGTGCAGGGGGACATGTTTCGGGGCCTGCTGGCAGGTGCCCGTCAATGCTGGGGGGGTGGGGGTGCAGGGGGACATGAGTTGGTCCTGCTGGCAGGTGCCCGTCAATGCTGGGGGAGTGGGGGTGCAGGGGGACATGAGTCGGGGCCTGCTGGCAGAAGCCTGTCAATGCTAGGGGGTGGGGGTGCAGGGGGACATGAGTCGGGGCCTGCTGGCAGGAGCCTGTCAATGCTGGGGGGTGGGGGTGCAGGGGGACATGAGTCGGGGCCTGTTGGCAGGTGGCCGTCAATGCTGGGGGGGTGTGGGTGTGCAGGGAAACATGAGTTGGGGCCTGCTGGAACGTGCCCGTCAATGTCGGAGGGGTGGGGGTGCATGGGGACATGAGTCAGGGCCTGCTGGCAGGTGCCCGTCAATGCTGGGTGGGTGGGCATGCAGGGGGACATGACTCGGTGCTCACTGGTGCATGGTGACATGTGGGCTGGCTGGGGGGCATGGCCATGGTGGATGGGCTGCCTACGGGACATGACCAGGGGTGCAGGGTAGTCCCCTGTGGTGTGGGCTGGCTGCAGAGGCTGGGGAGGGGTTACAGGGCACACCTGGGAGGACCAACACTGCCACACCTCAGAATACACGTACCCCGCGCACAAGGCCTAACGCGTGTGATTCTCCCCTGTACCCCTCAGAATACATGTACCCCGCTCGCACAGGGCCTATCATGTGTGATTCTCCACGCGCACCCTTCAGAATACACGTACCCCGCTTGCACAAGGCCTATCGCGGGTGATTCTCCACGCGCACCCCCGAAATGCACGTACCCCGCTCGCACAGGGCCTATTGCATGTGATTCTCCACGCGCACCCCCGAAATGCACGTACTCCGCTCGCTCAGGGCGTATCGTGTGTGATTCTCCCTGCACACCCCTGAAATACACATACTCTGCTCGCACATGGCCTATCGCGTGTGATTCTCCACGCGCACCCCTCAGAATACACGTACCCCACGCACAAGGCCTATCGCGTGTGATTCTCCCCGCGCACCCCAAAATACACGTACCCCGCTCGCACAGATCCTATCGTGTGATTCTCCCCACGCACCCCTGAAATACACATACCCCGCTCGCACAGGGCCTATCGCGTGTGATTCTCCACACGCACCCCTCAGAATACACGCACCCCGCTCGCACAGGGCCTATCGCATGTGATTCTCCCCGTGCACCCCCAAAATACACGTACACCGCTCGCACATGGCCTATCGCGTGTGATTCTCCACACGCACCCCTCAGAATACACGTACCCCGTGCACAAGGCCTATCGTGTGTGATTCTCCCCGTGCACCCCTGAAATGCACATACTCCGCTCGCACGGGGCATATCACGTGTGATTCTCCCCGCGCACCCCCAAAATACACATACCCCACATGCACAGGGCCTATCGTGTGTGATTCTCCATGCACACCCCTCAAAATACACACCTATCGCGTGTGATTCTCCCAGCGCACCCCTGAAATACATGTACCCCGCTTGCACAGGGCCTATTGCGTGTGATTCTCCATGTGCACCCCTCAGAATACACATACCCTGTGCGCAAGGCCTATCACGTGTGATTCTCCACGTGCACCCCCGAAATACACGTACTCCGCTCGCAAAGGGCCTATCGCGTGTGATTCTCCACACGCAGCCCTCAGAATACACGCACCCCGCTCGCACAGGGCCTATCACGTCTGATTCTCCCTGCGCACCCCCAAAATACACGTACTCCGCTCGCACAGGGCCTATCGCGTGTGATTCTCAACATGCACGGGGAGTTTTACAGACGTTTCCGTGGTTGGGGGGCTGTATGCTGGTCCACTGGCCTGTGCGCCATGTATGGGATTTGTGTGCTGTTCATGGCACACAGGGCGGGGTTGGGGGCGTAACTGGCGCTGATGCAGGTTCGCTGCGCCACTCGGCGCCACGGCTGGTTATGGATGTTAAAATCCATGAATACGCTGTGTGTGGAAATGGATTTTGGCACACGCGGCTGGCGCAGACTGCCACACGCGCCCACTGTGTGCCAGCCACGTGCACCACTTGTGCGCCGGATTGTATGAATTACCCTGTTGATGTATAGGTTAAATAGGGAAGGGAACAGGCAGGCAACCTGCATGACACGCTCCATGATGCATTCAGTTTTAGAAGAAGGTTTACCCCAGCAAACCCACGATTTCCTATTACCGAAGAAAGAGGAGAACCAGCTGATAGTATTAGTTGAACACTACCTGTGAGAGTATAACCGGTCCATGAGACATGCATGTTCGAGTAAATCAAAAGCAGCTGACAGGTCCAACAATATCATCAAGCCTGCTTGGCCCCTCTCCACAATGGTGAGCATTTTCGACTGTATAACCGCTAGTGCAGTCTCAGTCCTGTGGAGGTCCTGAAAACCTGATTGTATTTTTTTGGTCTCAGATATTATTAACTTCCCTCTGTTATTAAATATCCCTCTACCTGGAAGGTATAAGACCCAGCACAAGGACAGGTTCTGAAATACTGTGCCTGAGAGGTCCTTTACCTCCTTGAAAACTTAAGATGCAATCTTCATCCTCTCCTATTCTTGCTCTCCTTCTCATTCTAGACTCTGTGAGAACTCCACCACAACAATGTGTATAGTTTACTGCCCCCAATGACCCATCAGCACCGTTCAAGAGGAATGGCTTGAGTTTATGTCTATGACCCCACTGACCTAGACCTCCCAAATCACCTATCTGTGTGCTTTAAACATGTGGATTAATGACTCTACCAACATGGCTGCAATAGACATAATCACACATGTTTTCAAACTGGGCCTTTTACAATGGGTAACCCGCCTAACCAAACAACATAGGCACACCCAGTACCTGATGTTTACCCATAATGACACATCAACATAGCAACACATACCTCTTGCTGTCTAATCATCTGTTGATTTGCACCCTTTTCCCCATGCTCAGTACTAAATCAAAACCAGACAACATCCCTAATCCGCATTCACCGTGCAAGTCTTCATATATCTAAATATGCCTGTGCCAGGACCTTTGAGACTCCGAAAATGTCCCAATAATCCTCTGTTTATTCTAGAGGCCCTCCCTTGCACCAACTATGTCTGCAATAATAAACACCCACATCAAGGCTTCACATAATTGGTTCAAAAACCTATAAAGATTACCAAGAAAGCTAACATGAAAATGGCTGAAATCTCAGTTAGATGGTGATCTGGCATGTTCCAAATCACAAGCACACACCTACCAAAAATCCATCTTGCTGATTAAAAATAACACATGCAAGAGAGCAGCAAGTATGTACCCAACAAGGCCAGGGATCTCTTCTTGGTCTGTAAGAAAGAACAGACTTTAGCACTCTACTTACCAACCCTGAACAATCCCAGAGATGCCAACCCTTTACAGGTTAAGATCAAACAAGTTAAACTGTCCATTATGCTACACAATAACCCCCCTCTTTCCAACATGCCTACCATCCACAACCCTGTCCTGATCCACATATTTACAATGGCCATGGAAATTAATGTCATAATATTGTTAACCGAATGAAGGGTTCTTCAGTGAAGTCATCCCCCTCCACACCCGTCTGCCCCCAGCAGGAGAAAGCACATCAAAAACCTGGCCACTTCAATTTCTGCTGTTTGCAATGTTCGCTCTTCACTGGCTACATGCCAATAAAACAGACAACAATAATCTCCATTTTGAAAAAGGTGTGGCAGACCAGATGGCCGTCACCAACTATCACTCTATTGCCAACCTTCCACTGGAAGGAAACATCCTAGAGCGAGCAGTCCTTGTCTAAATCCAGAGGTTCTGCTAAGATAACTCTCACTTATGATTGCCAATCAGAATTGTGCTCTTTTTGAGGTTGCACATCAGAGGCAGTGCACGTGAGGGAAATGTACAATGTGCCCCCTGGTTGATACTCAAATGAATGTGCCTAATTCCTCTTCAGTCTCTCGCTCCTCTATGACAGAGTGGAGCACTTGATCCTTCTCCACCACATCATTATTATCAGCTACGAAGCCTTGGAATTGTTTGAATTCCTCCTCACGTAGCAGCCCTGCTAATTTAAATGTGGCCACATGTTACCAAAGGCATGGACTACTCCTTATGGAGTTCACCTGAGCCCTTCTATCACACTTGGGCTCATCAATGTCCTACAAGAAATCCTTGGTGACCATCAAGAACTCCTTCAAACTGCAACTGTTTCCAAACAATGTCCCAAAATTAATATAAATAAGGTGACATAATAGCAAACCCCCAAGTGACCACAACCATTGATGGGAAGAGACAGAACTGGATAATATCCAGAACACTCTCCCAAAACAATGAAAAAAAAAACATTGGACCTCATTCCAAGTGTGGCAGTGTGGGAAAAAATGGTGGTAAAAAAATTACCCACACCACTATACTATGAGTTTGGCCCTAGCGTGGAGGTTTTACCTCCAGCATTGTGCTGGATGTGAATCCTCCAAATCTCTGTCAAATAATCAACAACATCTGCATAATTACAGCTGTGGTAATTCCACCAAAAAAGCCTCATAGAGTCCTATGGACTCAAAAAATGGGGATTTACATTGCCACCACCACTTGTAATCCGGCAGTAATTCCACCGGACCAAGTATTTCGGTTGGGTGCTATTCTGGTGGATTTACCACTGGAATTCCCGCTCAACTCGTAATGAAACCCATTCTCTTTAGCTTGCCTTTTAACATCTCTCTGTCATTCCCAGTCACCTTGCCGTGGGACATATTCATGTCCAACAAGCCAGAAATCTCAGAGTCATCTTTGAATAACATTTCTCCTTTATTGCATACGTGAATATGATTTCCACAAAAGTCAGTTTCTCACTACACATGCTGAGGAAAATCCTTCCATTCTTGGACCACCATTTCAATGTGGAATTGGACAGGGCTGTCATGCTTCTGCATCTGGCTTACTGCAACAGGATAGAATAGAGCACTCCAGATGATCAATTTCTGTAGGAGACATGAACACATATCCGCATCGCTTAATGACCCCTATTGGCTCCCAATGTAACAAAGAATCATCATCAGGACTACCTGCTTCACCCAAAGATCATCTCTGATTCTGTCCCACCATTATCGACTTCTCTTACCACTTACCATTGCCTGTCTAGGTGCCTCATAACCCCTTCTGTTTGGGTCTTTCTCCATTGGCGTCTTTTTGAACGGTGGCACACCTATTATGTCTTACGAGTAAGTAGCAGATCCCATGGATAAATGGGCAGAAACCCTTGGGTTCTCTGCAGAGGAGGCACATGTTATTCTTAACCTTATCAGGGACACCGGTATTCCTACTGCTAATAGAGATCCCACTAAAAAAGTAAAACAACTTGAGTGCCTGATCCATAGATTAATCATAAACTTCATGCAGTCACCCTAGGGCGCTTCTACAGGCTACAGCACATTCCCAGATGTCTTAGGATCCCATGTAGACCCACTCTTTGTAAACAGAATAAAGCATTTGTTAAGTAATTAGAGCAGAACAAATGCTCTCTACGCTTCATTCTCTTAACAAGCCAGGAACTATCTATCTAGGTGCATACATTCTTTAAACAAAGATATCATGGACAATCAGACAGAATTGAGCACTGTGGTGACACAAGATGAGTTCCAATTGATTCCAATTGATATCAATTCTAGAGTAGACTCACACAAAGCAGAACTCGAAGAGAAAAAGATTCACATGACGAGGTCTACACATGGATGAACAAGTTAAGTGCATCATCTCACACGGGTCACGGCAGTAGCTCGTCCAACCCTTCTAGTTCAGATAGCGAGTACCCTACAGATAACACAACCACTGAGATTAGTATCATAGAGGCACCGCTTACTAGTGAATCCAGACCATCAGCAAGGGAGGTTGACCCAACTTTGCCAGTTGGTTTTTTTTTTTTTGTTTAGGAACACAACATTAAACAAGAGAACCCACCAGAGGCACCAACAAATGAAGAGGCTCGAGACCACAGAGGAGATTTCTGAACAAGAGAACATATTCATCAACTTATCCCACCCTCAGTTGACCCATAAAGAGATACATAGGGTTGCGTTTTGTCCCCACACACCTAGTTAGACACACAGATCGACTTATTCCGATTCATTCGCAAACTCAAACTGCAGTGTTTGATATCACGGATGATAGCACCGTGTCTAGTGATGGCGAGGGACTATGTGTTTTCCAGACTACACCCACGCATGTTGCTCAAAGCAGCTGGAGGTGGAAATGAGTGCCTTTTCTTAATTGACTGCACAGGCCCAGAGGAAACAGTTTTCTCTGGTGCCTGTTCGCAAACGCTGGCTGGCCTTTTATTGGACTGTGTCAAATGTGTGCCAAAGTCCTGACTGCTCAACAAAGACTCTTCCAATATGAATGAATAGCAACATCGTAATGTATACATATGTAACTGCAACTCTTAGGAAATAGGGAAATAGCCCTCATGATATCACATTGGGTGACGTGCAATTCTGAGTTAGGTTAATTACGAATGGAACTGAATGATCTACTTGCCTCGTGCATACATAAAGTCAGAGAGGGAGACTAATAACCTGGCACATAACTGGGTTATCTTTTGAATTGAAACATGGTGAGTGGAAGGCTTTTATTTGTTCTCATGCCATCATCTCATTACAATAAGCTTGCGCCTTAGGAGTTTGTAATTTGAATGGCTGTACCACTTTCTTTACATGAGCAACACCAAATAACACATGCCGTAATGCCATTAGATTATCCATATACTTGACAAACCTCACTTACAGGCAAGGCAGTTTTCTAGCTGCCACCCAATGAAAGGAGAGAGATACTGGTAATGAGATGTAATGTCTCTGGGAAAGCACTGCACTTCATAAATAATTTGCAATGCATTTGCAAAACATTTTGGCTTCAATATTAACACAGGTCCAGACGATTTTTAATAATAAACATTAGAAAAACGAACGTGATGAAGTTCACTGTCGAGTAGATCAAAAGTAATGCGTAACATTCATGCATAAAAATGCTTGATACTCTGCTCCATATGTTCTTTCATTTGTATGGCAGAAAGGCGAAACGTAGAAGCAATAACTGTTTCTACCAACACCACCACACCACCACACAAATATGCAAGAATTTACACCAGCATGACATTTTGATGCTGGCCCAATTGTTTTGGATGTCTATAGCACCTGCTTTTTACACCAGCGAAAAGCAGGCAGATTCCATAAGAAACCAGTGTAATTGTGAGCTGACATGCGTAACTGGCAGGCAGCATTTATTCAATTGTTCAATTTGCACTACAAAGTGTGAAAACAAAAGTATACAGGCTATTATGCCTACATTTAGATCTTTGTTTTGCACTTTTCTTGTAAGTGACTAAAATTGCCTTAAGGGGTCCTGTTTGCACACAAGTGAAAAGGTTGCAAGTCCCTTTGTTGCATTTATGCAGACCTAGAAAATGAGCCCCATACTCCACTAATCTGCATCTATCTTCTATGCGGACCCTCTATCTGTTGTAAAGTATTGCAAAGTGTGTATACAACCTGACAAAAATGTGCTTGTTCTTTTTCTCAATTTTAATAACTGTCCATAATGGCACATCCACCTCAATTAAGTGTAACCCACTATGAGGTGTCAAAGCAAAATGCCTGAATAAAATCAAGCATGATTTCTAGACTATCAATGTTAAGGAGGTGCTAAGAATCACACAATCAGTCACGAAAAATACTCAATGATGGAGGACTCAGGCGCACTTCAAAACCGAGATTTCTTCAAACAACGAATCTAAGTCAGAACAACATACAAGCATTTCTTCTTGTAGCTCTCAGATTTGAGATGATTATTAGCTGGTTTTGTTACACAATTGCGTCAGGAATAACAACACGTTACATTATCAATTTACAAAACCTACAGGGAATCGGGATTGGTTAATAGATCAAACTACATATAGAAACAAAAAAAGAAAATTAACTGATTGGTTGGAGCTACCCATCATGGGCGTTGTGGTAAGGGACCTCTTATTGGTTGGCATCGAAGTTACCAAACTTGCACATTTTGACAAGATGTCAAGACACAAGCGAGACACAAGCGGAGGAAGAGACTTCTCGGGTCTGATATATTTCCAATTAAAGAATACCCCTAATTATCCAAGGGCAATGAGGCCTCCTTTATTCTATGAACTTGGCCTTGTGTGATGTCAGGTGTCTGTGTGCATGCTAGGGGAGTTCCGGACGTGTTCTATCTACATTGGCACATAATGAATAGGCAGTGTTTTTCATACCTCGGTCACATGTTAGGATGCTGTGTTTGAGAGTGCAGAGTCTCCCTCTGACCACTTTTGGTGTGATTCAAGTGAGAGCAGCAGTGTGACTGAAGACCCTCGGGCCCTCATAGTGTTAATTTGTTAAAGTTTCCTTAAATTCTTTGTGTTCACAGCGCTGTAGCACTCCCTCGCTTCCCACTCCTCCCCTGCATCCATTTCCCTGTTCCAGCTCCCTCCCGCCTCCCAGCCCGCCCACCTCCCCTGATTGCTGGCAGATCCATCGTGTCTCACGGCTAGCGGCCTGCAGAGTCTCCCTCTTGCCACTTTTGGCGTGATTCAGGTGAGAGCAGCAGGGTGACCGGAGACCATCCCGGACCTCATAGTGTAAATTTTGCTTAAACAATTTGCGCTTGCAGCGCTGTAGCACTCCCTCCCTTCCCACCCATCTGCCGGCATCCATTTCCCCATACCAGCTCCTTCACACCTTCGACCCCGCCAAGTCTCCCCTCATTGGTGGCAGATCCATCATGTCTCAGGCCTAGCGGCCTGCAGATTCTCCCTCTTGCCACGTTTGGCGTGATTCAGGTGAGAGCAGCAGCATGTCTGGACCTCATAGTGTTAATTTGTTAAAGTTTTCTTAAATTCTTTTCGCTCGCAGCGCCGCAGCACCCACTCCCTTCCCACCCCTCCCCTGCATCCATTTCCCCATTCCAGCTCCCTCGCGCCTCCTAGCCTGCTCACCTCCCCTGATTGGTGGCAGATCCATCTTGTCTCAGGCCTAGCGGCCTGCAGAGTCTCTCTCTCGCCATTTATGTCGTGATTCAGGTGAGAGCAGCCGCATGACTTTAGACCCTCCTGTGCCTCATAGTTTTAATTTGTTAAAGTTTGCTTAAATCTTTGCGCTCACAGCGCCATAGCACTCCCTCCCTTCCCTCCCCTCCCCTGCATCCATTTACACTTTCCAGCAAGCCTGCCCACCTCGCAGCCCGCCCACCTCCCCTGAGTGGTGTATTGTTGGTCATCCCTGACCCTCCCAGGGCAGCCCTCTGCCCGGCAGCCCCTGTGGCTAAGGGCCCCAAGGCAAAGGGTGGCTCCCACTTTGCGGCTCCTATCAGTGTCTGCAGTTGTCAGCAGGGGAAGCCAGTTGCCAGGTGCCAACCAATAGCTACTAAGGAAGGTAAGAGTGCCCCGAGTTATGCTGAGAACCTCACTCTACCCTGCAAATCCCGTCCATGTTGCAGACTCTCAAACTTAGGTGTGTTTTTTCTCCTATTTTAAAGTTGCATTGTGAAAGTATTTAAAGTTGCATTGTGAAAGTATTTAAAATTGCATTGTGAAACCTAGGCCTCTTCCCCACTATTCAGGACTCTCAAACTTAAGTGTGTTTTTTCTCCTGTTTTAATGTTGCATTATGAAAGTATTTAAAGTTGCATTGGGAAAATATTTAAAATTGCATTCTCAAACCTAGGCCTTTTCTTCACTATTCAGGACCCTCAAACTTGGGTGTGTTTTTCTCCTGTTTTTAAGTTGCATTGTGAAAGTATTTAAAATTGCATTGTGAAACCTAGGCCATTTCCCCACTATTCAGGACTCTCATACTTAGGTGTGTTTTTCTCCTGTGTTTAAGTTGCATTGTGACAGTATTTAAAATTGCATTGTGAAACCTAGGCCTTTTCCCCACTATTCTGGACTCTCAGACTTAGGTGCGTTTTTTCTCCTGTTTTAAAGTTGCACTGTGAAAGTATTTAAAGTTGCATTGTGAAAGTATTTAAAATTGCATTGTGAAACCTAGTACTCAGGACATCCTGTCCTCTATTTCGTCTTCTCCCCCTCCTCCCTCTACTACCTGCTCTACTACCTGCTCTTCCTCTGGCCCTTCTGCGGTTGTCTCCATGACCATCAGTCTGGCTTCAGAGCTGCCAGAAGCATGGAAACTGCTCTCCTCAACATCTGTGAAGACCTGCTCTCCAACCCCCTGTGTCCTCATCTTACTTGATCTCTCTTCTGCCTTTGACACGGTCAACCATGCCATCCTGCTCAACCGTCCCTATGATAACCTGGGTATCACTAATCAGGCCCTGGCTTTGCTGGCCTCCTTCCTCTCTGATCGACCATCCCAGGTCCAACTTGGGTCCTTCATCTCCTCTATCTCTATATCTACCTGTGGTGTTCCCCAGGTGGCTAACCTCTCTCCCTGGCTGTTCAACCAATACCTGGCACTTCTTGCCCACCGCGTTGCCACTCTCTGCCCCAGTTTTCAGTGCTATGCTGATGATACTCAACTCATTTTCAGGCTCCCTTCTGCCACCTCTTCTCCTCTCATCTCTGACTGTCTGTCCGCCATCCAGGAGTGATGTGCTGCCAATGATCTCTTCCTTAATGCCAGTTAGACCGAGATTCTCCTCATCGGCACACCTGCTCTCTCCTTTCCTGTCACTCTCTGGCCAGCCTCTCTTGGGCCTCTCCCTGCTCCCACCTGTGAGGCTAAAAATCTTATGGTCATCTTCGAATCCACACTTTCCTTCTTTCCTCACATCTCTGACGTCTCTAAGATGTCACACTACCAGCTGAAACTCCTCAGAGTTATTCTTCCTTTCCTCTCCTAGGCTGGACGATTGCAACAACCTCTTTCTAAATCTACCTGCCTCTAATCTCTGCTTTCTGCAACTCATCCAAAACAGGATTGCGAGACTTGTCCTTGGCCTCAAGCCCATGGATCATATCTCTCCAGGACTGAAATCTTTGCACTGGCTCCCAGTGGTGGGGAGGATTAAGTTCAAAACCCTCTGCATTGTCCACAAGGCCTTCTGGGGCCTGGGACCCAAATACGATCAACTCTCTCTTCCTAAATATCTTCCTTCTCGAGCTCTTCGCTCATCTGCCTCCAACTCCCTCAGGGTTAGTCACTTCTCCATGCAGCAAGTTGGTGGTAGACCTCTTTCCTCAGCTGGGGCCTCTCTCTGGAACAGCCTCCCTGCCTCTTTGGGACTTGGGGAGAACCACCTCTGGTTCTGGAAGTGCCTCAAGACCATGCTCTTTGCTACTGCTCTCTCTCCTCCTATCCCCTGCTGATCTTCTGGCTGCATCTGAAACAGCACTGGTTACCTGGCTACCCTCTGATCTTGGGCCTGTGTCCCCTCCCTGCCAGTTGCACACCTACACTGCCCCCCTTGGCAACCCTTGTACTCCGGGACTGTTTCTGTATCCCTACAGCCCCTACTAGCACTTGATACCCGATGACTGCACTTAACCTTGCACCTGCCACCAGTTGGCCACACTTTTCTTTATTATTTATTGGGCCTCATTACGAGGAGGGTGGTAGAGGGTTATCAGCGCCGGTAGAGGTGCTGGCGCTGTTAACCCTCTACCGCCTGATTATGAGGTCTGCTCGCGGGTCCCTCTAAGGTTGTCTGGTAAAACCAGACATCCTTAGCGGGACCCGCGAGCAGTCCAGGATGCTAACAAAGGGCCCGTCATTAACGGGCCCATTGTTAGCATCCTCCCTATTCCCATTGAGCCCTATGGGGGCTCAAATGGGAATGGGGATGTACCGGGTCCAGGTTACTTGAATGGGGAAATACCGGGTCATCCAAGGTCAGAATGGTCCGGTATTTCCCCATTCAAGGAACCCGGACCCGGTACCCTGTATGGAGGTAGCCATGCCGCTAAAAGCGTAATGAGGCCCATTGTCTTTTGTTATTTTACTGTTATCCTATGTACTGCACTGCCCCCTCCCCTTCCCCCCGCACTTTTCCGCTTCCCCCCTCCCCTGCACTTGCGCAATCTCAATGTCACCTGGCCTAGTAGGATTGCTGTCTCTGTCTTCCCTCTGTTTCCCCTCTCTTGCCTCGTCGCGCCTTGAAATACTTGTGTATAGGCGCGTTATAAATGCCATATCATATCATATCATATCATTTCATATCATATCATATAATTTCCTTCTATTTATTAAGATTTTATCTAATTCTAATGTGCATGTTGGGTTCTTTGTGGCCACTCATGGTGGTAGTCAGTTACTTTCTATAAAGGCTTTTGGTGGGATGATCTCTTGCACCTGGACATCAAGGGATGTTTTTGTGATCTTATTAAACTTGATTCATTGGGGAGTCTACCATGCCTCATCTTGGGAACTGTTATCTGGTATCTGTGTTCCGTTAATCCATAACTCCCTTCCTAGTTGCGTACCTTGGCTCTTGCTGTGAGCTACTGCCTGGGCTCTGCACAAATATGTGTGGCTGTGGATTCAGCCTTTTGCGTTTTCTGAGGTCTTGATGCTTGTGCTCGTTCTGAGACATGCTGCGGCGTCCATCTTTGGGAATATGGCTGCCCAATTACACCCGCACTTCCATGTTAGCAAGCTATATTTGCTTGTCATTCAAGTTGCACTCACTATATACATTGGACATGTTAATGTTCTTAGTGTCTTATGCATGCTATGTTAGTATTCTTCATGTTTAAATGCATATATTACCTATTGTACGTGTTCTTCATGTGGAGTTCATGTGTTCCTCATGTCTAATGCATGCACTTCTGTGTGTATGTTTCATGTGTATATGTATATTCTTCTAGTTACTTTATATCTTTATATAGATATTAACAACTATCTGTCACTCTACTAGTCGACTCATCCCTCTTATTCATAACAGTAAGTATGTGGTTTTAGTTGGTATGATCTTCCACCCCAAGGCTCTTGGGGCGATATAGCTGTCTTGATTGATAATGTTTCTCACCTGGACGATACTGGTGAGGGGCAGGGATTAGAATAAGCACTTGTATATTTATCTGAGTATGGGCAGTGGGTGTTCCCTGTTTATTCATCGGTCTCATTACATCACTCCAGAAATTATTAACACCATTACGAAGAAAGTCCTCGGCACTTACGAAGAAAGTCCTCGGCACAGGGAAAACTCTTTTGCAAACTAAATGTCATTCTGTGAGGGAAACCGTAGATGAAATCAAGTCATTAAATCATGCTGATGATGTGTGGAGCAAGCCTAAAGGCCACATTTCAAGTATGTCAGTGTGGTGAAAAATGGCGGTAATCGGATTACTGCCACTTTTACAGCCCCCTGAAATGTAGAGTTACACACTGAAACGCTGTAAAAAAAAAAACACCTGTTTTTGTGTGAAGGAAATGTCCTTCAGACAAAAGCATTGTTGCATCTGGTAACAACATCTGTCAGTAATATCACATTCCTTTGGAGGCCAATGGGGAATAACTGAACGGTCAGCATGGCTCTAGATCATGCAAACCCTACCTGTTACTGAATGTTTACCTCATGCGGTTACAGCATTTGTGTTTGGAAATACAGACACATTCTAAATGAGGCTTAGAGTCTTGTTCAAAGAGCATTTTCCAATGGGATTGCACCATTGTACAGCGCTTCTGGGAATCAGGGCCTTAGTCACCAGATAACATCTCATCTGGACTAAGGACACTTAGCACATACTTCATGGTCTCATTCAGAGTTTGGAGGTATTGTCCTAATACATATTAGTAAACTCAAATACTGTTACTGTATGCCATAGACATGAAGTAACAGGAGGTTCCACATGATTTATTACCTGACATTATTATTTACCGCCTCATTGCAAGTCTTGCAGTGCAGGAAAATGTATGTTAAATGTGCCAGTAATTCCATGACTGACACTTTTACCACACTACTGGTTTGACAGTGGGAGTCACTGATTTACCTCCAGCCAAGTGTTGGGGGTAAATCAGACCCCACTGGCAAAATAATGCTGGTAATAACGGTAATCCCCTCCATGGAGTCCAATGGGAGTCCATGGAATGGGGATTTCACTGACGTTACTGCCACCTGTCAGGAAGCAGAAACAGTAGGTCAGTTTGCCGGTATCAAGACGGAATTGACGGCGGGATACCCGCAAACTAATAATGAGGCCCTTGGAGTTGGGTGGATCATTCCATTCATTTATTCCCCATTTGGAGTACGATTGGACTCTAGGGCCTGATTAAGAGTTTGGTGGTATCCCACCAGTAAATCTGGTGGGATACCACAAAATGGACATACCAGCACCTGGTCTGCCATGATCACCGGCAGATTACAGGTGCTAGTAAGGATAGGTAATTCCCCATTCCATGGAGTCACATAGGACTCCATGGGGGGAATGCTGGTATTACTGGCATCGGTAATACCAGTGCTGGTAATACCAGCAGCTCTTTGCCAGTGGGGTGGTTGACTTGCCTCCAGCTCTGGGCTAATCAGGCTCCCCATCCGACGCTGCCTGACCCTTAGGAGCTGCCGGTGCTGTGGGGAGTGGGCCTGTTGCTGGCGCAGGCTGCGCGGGAGGTAAGGGGTCTTGGTTTGCGGAAGCTGGAGCTCCCCTTTTTGTGGGAAGCAGGCTTGCTGCTGGTGCCAGCTCCAAGGGAGGTACGGGGTTACATGCCTCAGTGCTGGACGGTAGGTATGCTGGTGTGCCGGCAAGGCTATAACAGGAATACAGATGCACTTTTTGCCGTAACTGCATTATACATTATTGTGTCCCGTTAATAAAGAGTTGGTGCCTAAATTTGAAAATGTACAACTGTTTTTACATTCTCACTGTATTCCCATACAAAACTATTGAGATTTGACTCTTAAGGTTTCAGGAAGCCCCTTTCCATTCATAATGTGTTGACCATTTCAAAATGTCTTCATAAGAACGTTTTACCTAAAGTTGGTACTTTTTGTTGACAGAGTATTAAATGACACATTTATTTTGTTTGAAATTATTTAAATGATTGTGTTTTAAATGATTATAATTTTATATGGAGTGCAGTCACACGTACTTTCATTATTTTGGCATTACATTAAAATGAAATAAGCACTGCATAAATGCACACAGAACATGCAATGCAATACTCTGTTTTATTTCTGAAATCAATAAACATTTAGTCCATCTGTGTTAAACAAACATGTTTTAACGTGCCTTGGCAAGGCAACGTCTACTAGATGTCCTATCCCAGTTACGCAAGTGGCACGTTTTTTTTTTTTTGTTTTTGTTTTTTAAAATGCACACAAGCCCAGTGTGTGTGTTGACCTTTCTGCCTGTCGCTCTGCTTGCTCTTAGGAAGTGCAGGCTACGTACACAGATACTGCTCCGACACGGGACTTTGGCAACGGACGGACAACTCAACAACTATTTGGCGCGACCACTCGGAATGCTCGGAGAATAATCACTTCCAACAAAATGTGAGCACAGCCAGTTTCTCTTATGAGTAATGTTTTAATGTTCGTAAACCATTTTGAAATGTGGATGAATTGTGTTTGAATGCTCTGTGCGTGCGATGCTGCACAGATACTGTATAACAAAGAGTGAATGGATTAAGTGAGATTGGTGACATTATCCCAGAAGGGGCAAATGAACGCCTAACACGTTATAAATGGCATCATGAGGTTTACAAAAGTCATGTTTAATTATACTATCACGCATACACTAGATATAATATGTCATTATAATACGCAACCCATACACGCGAGTTGCTTCTTGTCTTAAAATATGAACGAGTTAATTTCGTCTTACAATGATCTCGGGTAGAAGAGACCCATTTGTGGCTTATCTGCCACTCCAGTGACGTAGGTCGAGTGAGTCCACCGGTGACAATGGGCCTCATTACGAGGTTGGGGGTAGCCTTGCCGGTAAAACTGGCAAGGCTACCTCCAAATTCGCATCCGGGTCCGACACCCACGAATGGGCAATAACCGGGCTATTCCAGCCCTGCCAGACCCGGTAATTGCCCTTTCGCGGTGCATCCAACATGCTGTGCTCGCGGGTGCCGCTCTGCCCGCCAGGTCAGACCTGGTGGGCTAACAGGCACCCGTGCGCACAGCTCGTAGTATGGCGGTACGGTACCAACGGTGCCAGTACCGCTACCAGCACTGTTGTTGCCTTACTGCCATACTTATAATGAGGCCAATCTAATCCTGTAGTCACACAAAGATGGCATGCGGCACAAGTTGAGAGCTTGAGAGGCTCCCTCTCTCTATTAAACACTTTACAGGTAGGTGAACCTAGTGGTACTTTTTTAAAAGTTGTATTTCTCATTTTCATAATTGTACAACAAGCTACGGTTCGTACTGTGAAAAAGATGAATACAGTGGACTTGATCTTCAGTTGCAAATACCCTTAACAGACCTGAGTCTGTGTGCATAAATGCATGCAGAGTTTTACCTACTCATTTTTTTTTTCTCTTGTATGTCATAGATGTTTTTCCCTCCATGGCATAGCAATGTCACATGTGGTTGCACTTCTTTGACAGTATCAGCACGTGTGAGGAATTGTCATGTGCCAAGGGTGCAAAGCCTTGGCTTGTTTGATTTTTATTAATAGCTACATTGATGCAGGTAATTCTGTCTCCAAAAAGGTGATCTACTGTTCAAATCCCTCTTTCGTCAGCTACATGCTAAATGCTTAATGTGATTGTTCTCTGCTGCATCTGTAGCCAGATCCGCAGTGCCTGCTCTGCCAGCGCAGAGAGCAGGTTCTGAGGGCACGGGTGTCCCCTGGATAGCTGCAATGATGGCCAAGTCTCTGCAGCACTGGGCAGCATTTAAGACATGCCCCTCTGTAGCACAACTATGATGAACATAAGTAACCCCTGATGGTGGCAGGATAAACTCGAAAATAAAGCTATGCCTGTATTTAGGCATCGTGCTACTTATGATCAAGGCCGTCACATTCAAATTGATATCAAGCATGCGTCAGCTCCTGGGAGTCAGTTCTTCTGTGGAAGGTGATGTGTACTCTTTGTCAGGGAACCTGAATGGCCATGCCTCCTCTTTAATATCTTCGTGAGGCCACTATCCTCAAAGGAGCACATCCATTCAAAAGGAGTAGCCTCACACCAGGGTGCTACATCTGTAATTACCTTTGTTCCTAATGGGAAGGGAAGCGGGTAGGATTAGAGTAGGCAGCAGGGCTAAGTTCATGGGAAGGTGACACCATTTTGTTTCTCTCTGCTTCTCTCTCTCCTTGCTATCCCCTCCACTTCCTCTGCAGCAGAGGATCTTGGGCATGATATCAGAAAGGCAAAGGCCACTTCTTTGAAGGACAATGATTGGACCACTATGGAAGGCTAGCTTTAGTCCAATCGTCCGGGGACTTGTACCTGCCCCTTCAACAGATGCACCCTGGACACCTGAGAAGAACTCACTGGACCTCAGTCTGTGGTGAAGAAGGAGCCATCCTAGGCTGAAGATAAATCTGCCCTCTACCCACTCTCATGGCACATTAGGGGGTGAACTTTTGTTGTGGGCCAGGACCTGCCAACCTGCACAGGAATCTCCTAAAGATGGAAGAGCAGACCTTCATCAGAACCATTCGGTCTTCAAGTCCCTCTGAGTGTGGGCCTCACAGTGTACAGAGGTCCAGACCAGCTGAAGCTCCTTGTTCTGCTGTATCAAACTGGTCATACTGGGTCACTGCAACTTGAAAGGTAAGTAGGACTGCAGTGTAAACAATCCAAACTATTGCTTACATTTCAAATCCACTCAATGTTGCATTGTGACCCAGCTGAGCTATCACCTTCTAGGCCCAAATCCACAGCTCAACACCGGGAAACGATAAGAACTGCTGAAGAGTCTCACAACTACTATGGCCAGGGGTTACAACCATGGCTCGACCCGGCTATCCCTTGAATAGGCACTGACCCGCACATCGGCACACCAAGATCACCATATCAATGACCGTAGCCCACTGACCTGAATCGCAGGAGCATCACACATTGACCCCTGCCAGTGGCTAAAGCCTGACTCAGATTGGGCCAACTGCAAGAGACCAAGGACTGCCCCGACCTGCATTGCTGAAAGCCACCATCAACCACACAGAGTGACCGCATTTGCCCCGGTGTGACGTCCGCTTGCTGCTTGGGCCCACATAACCCAACTGAGCTTGATCCACTTGCATCAACGTTTGATACTGGGTTCAACTTCGTTAACCCACCAAAGAACCAAAAACTAGGTACCATTTCACAAAAACTGCCCCTGGGTCCAGAGACAGTTAGGTCACCTCAGCACCTTCTTTCACCAAAGACATATCATTTCGTGATTGGTATTTGCTTATCACCCCTGTGTTCATGCTCAGAGGGCTACTTTCTTCAGGCTGTTGCTTCTGCTCTCTACTTACACAGAGATGGGTTTTTGTGCAGGGGTTTTCATTTGTGTCTATTGCAGATGGTGTCTTTAATTAATGTGCATGCATTTTTATAGAAACCTGATTGCACATTACTTTTGCACTGTGTGACTGTGTTGTTTGGGTTGCTACTGGATCACATTTGCACCCCTCTTAGGTACATAGCCTTCCCTCAGCTCATGTTACCAGAAAAAGTGAAGGAGGTATATCTCTTAACTGTTCACGTTGTACCTTTATGATTGTGCTGGGTTTTGGTTTATGAGGGCTGAGTGGGCCATTCTACCCCTACTCTTCCTTGTACTCCTTTGGAGCAGAAGCACTTTGTCACAGCATGTCGGGTACACCAATAGGGATTTGTTTGCTTCTCTCAGAGATGGCCCATGACCAACATTGTGTTTCAAATGCTATTTTTGTGTTCCTCTGCCACTGCTGTCATCAGTGTGAGCTGTGTACACTATGTGCCTTGTATGTTGTGTACCTGGTGGCTGGTGTGCTTTCTTCTTGGAACGGTTAATTGTCGGTTTTGTAGGTGGCCTCTAAAGGTCTGTTGGGCTTGAAAGATTAAGGGCCTCATTACACGGATGGCGGAGAACCATGGCGCTATTAGCGCCATGGTTCATGCTGGTAAAATACCGCCCCATTCCAAGGTTGGCGGGGCGGTAATTCCCCCTTCCACCATTGCCCTTCCCCATTCCCATTTTTGCCCCATAGGGCTCAATGGGAATGGGGAAGGCGCTAATTTGCGGTACCGTAATTAGCTCCCTGGGTCCTTTTGCGGGTTGGTTTTTAACGCCTGCAAAAAGCAGGCGTTAAATCCCCCAACCGGCAAAGGGACCTCATAGTAAGGCGGTAAGGATTTACCGTACCGGTATTTTACCGGTACCGGTAAATCCTTACCGCCATCCGTGTAATGAGGCCCTAAGTCTTCCTCAGTCAATAGTGGGGCCACACCGAGCCCTCCATTATCTAGTTTCTCACAGATGCTGTTAGCATGGTACACTTACCCGAGTTTGGTGGTATACCGGAATTATTAGAATAGTACTGAATGGAGTTACCATTACCACCACTTGGTCTGGTGGATTTACTGCCAGATTACAAGTGGTGTTAGGCAGACTTATGCCCCATTTTCTGGAGTCGATTGCACTCCCTGGGGATTTTGGTAGAATTACCACCTGTTGTAAATCTACCGGTGCTAATTCTGCCAATTTTAACAATTTTAAGATGGAACGTTGTAAGATTTACCTCCAACATGATGCTGGAGGTAAATCCTCTGCTCCAAGGCCAAACTTGGAATATGGCAGAGCGCTAAAAGTAGCAGTAATTCCATTACAGCCAATATTTTACCACTCCACTGTACTCGTAATGGGGGCCACTGTCTTCAACAAGGCTTATCAGTTTCCCTCTATTGCTGCCTAAACTCCTGACTTGGATGTACTGATGAAAATCCACCTGTGTCAGTTTGTATGCTATAGGGCACATGCTGTGCATCATCGGCAATTATAATGTTTTGGAGTAAGTACTGGTGCTGTTCCAAAAACTCATAGATAGGGATCATTCTGGTGCAATTAGGCTTGACATAAAGGTGCAGCCAGGGGTTGCAGGATGATGTTGTGAGTGGGTAAGTGTTCATGCAGGTTTTTTCTTTTGTGTGAACACCATTTCTGATTGGTAGGTAATGGCACTGTGGTTGAGTTGATTGGCATCATGTAAGCCACAGCTTCAAAGGTGGTATGGTCAGGATGGCACAGCCAGTGTGCTATCTGCCAATAGTTCTGTGACATCCAATGGCTAACGAAATGGGTCCATTGTAGCCTACAGGTATGTCTCCATCATGACTGCTGCAGATGTGAGGGATATGGAATTGGTTGTATGTGTCTCGAGTAGCATGCCCTCTAAGCTGGCCATGGTGGAAGAGTGTGGGTGGCATTATTATTGAGTGCAAAGGGTTGGCTTCTGTTGGTATTCATTAGCTCTGTTGTCACATTGCTAGTAGTTTGCAGCATGATGCATATTTGCAGATCCATGGTCAGTGTAATCAGTGTCAGAATGGAAATGAGGCACGGATTGTCTTTGATAGTAAGTGCATCCTAAGTGGGTGGCACAGCTGTGATGAACTCATGAGCAACTGTGGGTATGCAGTCTGCTCATATGTCCACAACTGCTTGCATAGCGTTACTGTCCATTTGTTTCTGTGTAGCTTGTAACAGTTGTGGATTAGGAATTTGTGAGCACTTACGTTTTGTTTTATAGAAACTCATGTGTAGGGCATATCCTTGATATTTTACAGTGTTGTTGTTCTAATGGATTGTACGTTTGGCCTCAGATTCGTCCATTCGTCCATTCAGGGAATGGCATCTGCTCATGTTTGAGACCAAAAGCCATACTGTTTGTGGGGCCATGACCTTCCTTGATTTTTGCTTCAGTAAACAAAGTGTGTCTATTAGTGCCTAAGACCTTGACATGGAAGGTAACTCCCTGCATGTGGGAAAGTGATATTTGAACATTTGTGTTTTCCCGTTTGTGGCCTTTTCCCTTAAAGCATAACTTGATGGATCTGAGGGGGAGACCCTTTCATGGTGGGCCCAGGGAGCTACATCCACAGCACAATAATTTGCTTGGGGGTGGTGCACCAAAGGAGGATCACATGGGGAAGGAAGCATCCTATTGGATTGGGGACAACTATTCCCGGGAGACACGGTATGCCCCCGCATCGATTACAAATTCCTCCTTTCTCCCCTCTAGCCAGGGCCAATGTGTTCTATTGTCAAATTAGTCAAAATAAGAAGCTTGATAAGACAGAAATACAAACCAAGTATTTTACATCTAGTTTGAAAAGAAGTGCTAAGAAGAAGAAGAAGACCGAGAATCCGAGGATCAGTTTGAAGGATCAGCGCAAGTGGTCTAGTTTCTCATGAGATGTCTTTGGCCAGAACAAAAGCAACAAACCAGCATAGGAGTTCAAAATGAGCACAGCTGAGATGCGAAGAGAGAGCAATCCTCCTCCACAGGAGGAAGGCCGGAAGCCGTCCATCGGGCGAGCTGGCAGGTGCCAAACAGGAAGCCGGACCAGAGAAAGAGGAGAGCAAAACCTGTTCTGAGATGGAAGATACTCCTGCGCTACTTCCATGATGAATCACTGGGCACCCCAGGCCCCGGCAAAGCACTTGCAAGGAAGATTGCGGAGCTGGGCAGAGTCAGATGTCTCTCCTCTTTCTCTGGTAGGGAAGAGTTACAAGTTGCTGGGATATGAGAACTGTGAATCTAAGAAGTGTATCCTTGTGAATTTCTGAGTGTTGTTTACCTTAAAGGATACAAGGCTCAGAAGCACAAAAGGATTGAAAGTAGAAGAAGTCTTGGGGAAAGGAACACAGCCCTGTCCTTGGATTCCTATACCAACGAACATTTTTTATTTCATCACTTTTTATTGCACGAGAGACTGGGAACGTTTCTGTTTATGTAACTACCATGAACAGGTTACTTTGGGAGGAGATCATCCTTGCACAATTGGTTTAAGTTGAATGTGTTAGGAGACAGAAGTAGGTGTTCGAGACACAAAAGTGACTGACTTTTTGGTTTTGACATCCTAATTTCTTTGACCCCTGTTAGCTTGAGGCCTTTTTCCAACCATTTTATGATTAATAAAAGTCTACACCCAAAAAGATGCCACCATTGAGTCCGAGCCTTACTTCTGCACCGTTACAGTAATCAAAATTGTAATTTTTTTTATTATTGACAAGGACAATTGTTGAATCTTTATTTTTGCACTGATCATTTTGTCCATTTCTTCAATCATGCAAATGTCTTTATATCTACTTCTCTAGGTGTAGTTCCTGGATTCTCACTCTCTGGTGTACCTGTTTCTACTTTCCAGTCCTGTGGTTCATTGTGAAGTGATACGTTTTCTGTCGATACTTCTATCTCATCTTCTTTTTGTTCTTGCCTTGGCAGTGCTGGTGTCATTCTCTGCTCAGTAGTCTCCTTTTTTTGAATGGACTGTCTATGAATGTTCTGTCCTCTGTGATAGGAATTATTTCTACATTCCACATTCTCCCGTTTTCATGCGGCGAGCATGCCCACCCTGCATATGAAGGCTAGAGTGGGGAGCTGACCAAATTGAACAAAACATTATTCATCCCCCAAAATGCTATTTTTATCCACAGTATGTTTCACTCTACCCATGTATTTAACAAATATTGCATAATAGTTTTCTTATTGTAGACCTAACATAGTAATCAGTTGATCTTACCCGCCAGCTGAACCTCAGAGTCTCAAAGGACCCCCAGTCCTACTCCGCACTTACCCCAGGGCCCTACACCCCTCACAAACTCAGTGCACTAGAAAATTAACCCTAGAGAGAGGCTTCTCTCTGCACTTACCCCAGTCTCCAACAACCTGGTCCACTTGTACCCACCCCCTGAGAACTTGCACGATCCGTACACACTGTGCTGAAGATCGGCTGTATGTTCTCCCTGTCTCAGTCCTTAATCGCACTTGTTAAAACTTCAGAATCGCTGTCAGGCCTATGTGCTGATCCTCAAACTGTTTAATGTATTTTACGCACTTACTCTGCCTTGCAGACTATTATCGTCTCAGAATTTCAAGGTCTCTGAGTGACTGTTGTTTTTCCCCCTGTTCCCACTCACCTTGAGCGGTTGAGCGCTTTGAAACACTTGCCTGTGTATAGGCACTTTATAAATAAACAATACCATACCATACCGTACTTGACCGATTAAATAGCTATTGAAATGAATACTTTTTGGTGTCCACTGAAAATCTCACCATGGAAAGTTTCTCCCACGGAAAATGTTTTCGCAGGTAATCACTTTGACTGAAGTCAAGCAATTTCCACAAACATTCTCGTACTGGATTTAAGAAGAGTAAATAACCCCAGTCGTGGACTTTGTGAGGAAGGATTTTTAGGAGTCAGACACATACAATCCTCCTCTCTGGAGGGATTTTCACATAGAACCTGCTTTACATTTTGAAGATGATGGCCAGCCCTCTAGCCAATGTAGCCTATTTTCTCAAAACCTGTGTAATCTAATAAAAACCATGTCTGCCCATATAGCATCAACATAATGTCTAAGGAAATAAACCATTTGTGTAAATGTTTGATTTGTGAGGGATATGCTGATGGCTCTGCCCAAACTGACAATAATTGCTTTCAAGGCATTCCTGAAAATTATTGATCTATTGAACATGTTTGATCAACTCAAATCTAACAAATGTCTCCCAAAATGTATTAGTTGTTCTCCAAAACAGTGATGAGGGTGTCCAGTTCTGCCTTCTACTCAGGCTAATATCTCAGGATCTGTATATGAGCTAATAATAATAATAATAATAATAATAATAATAATAATAATAATAATAACGATCAAATTACATCTTATGAAAATCTAACACATGACACATTTCTGGCAATGTTTTCATCTGAAGGGGGCTGATGATGGAATAAGGTCCCTGCATGATAGTTGAGTACACCATATTCTTTATCTTCAAACCTTTTCTACCAATAGTTGTAATCTTGGAAATGGTTGAGCAAACCAGCTCTAATCAATATTTATTGAAATACATTATTTTTTGTCAGTACTTTTAATGAGATGACATGTCCCAGTCGAAAGCAGCCTGACATATCAGGTCCTGTGTCTAACGAGTAGCTACAAACTTCTTTTTTTTGTAATGTTGATGAGGGAGGACAGTCCCCATCCTCCACCTCGACCCTTGGTGCCATATATTTCATGGCCTGTGTATAATCTAACAAATGAATCTGATTTATACCAGATATGTCAAATATCTAACACATGAAATACATGTTAATAATTGTTTGGGATAAGAGTGGCTGATGGAGAAATAGCCTCCCTCAAATTAATTGTGCACAGCTTGTCGCACCTTGAAACACTTGTGTCGCGCCTTGAAACACTTGTGTATAGGCGAGTTATAAATGATATATCATATCATATCATGTTCCTTCCATCCAAACACCTGTTTAGAGTTTTTTATTTGTATTTATAGTAGATGGAATGTTGAGAATCGTTGATCCAATTAGATCTAAAAGATATAGATTAAATGTAATAATGTGTGTTTTCAATGTAATTATGTGGGTAGCAGTCGCCCCTCGTACCCAGCTTAATACTTCAGGGAATGTGTGTGATATAACAAAATAACTGTCTAATCTTACTGCATCTAATACATCTAATTACATACATTTGTGTTCATATTCTGGCTGGGGGTGATGACAGAATAGGCCCTCTCAGATTAATTGTGTACAGGGAGATCCTTCAATCAGAACATTAGCCTTTAACATGTTTTTTTATTTTCAATAGTAGATCAAATGTTGAAAACGGTTGCTTAAACCAGATCTAATAATTTTCAGTTCCAATAAATGATTTACTGAAGAGAGGCAGCATATTCATTACCTGAAAACACCTGTTGAGAATATTCTGTTTGTACATTTAATGTTGAGAATGATTGATCCAACTAGATTTAACAAATACTTCTCAAAAAGAATAATTTCTTTGTCCAATCACAACTCCTATCCAGCCTGATACTTCAGGAAATGTGTATAAATTAACCAAAAAACGGACCGCTGTTGCGCAATGTTATGAAGTGAGCAGACCTCCGCCTCGCTACGCCCGCAGGCTCTTGGCGGGGCTATGGAGGATTCCTCAGATGGTCTTCTGAGCGGTACACCCCCTTTTGGCGCGGCCATTCCGCTGCGCGCTGATTCAGCACAGCCAGTTGGCCACAGCAGCCAGTTCGGCGTGCCCATTTTGGCGCGGGAGCCTTTCTGGGCGCGTCGATTCAGTGTGAGGGACGTTTGGTCGTCGCTGACATTGCAGCCACATCTAAACTCCCTCACGCCAAGTTCAAAAGAATAATTCTTTTGAAATGCAGCACGTTGGCAGGAAATGTTATCGTGTTGCATTTAAAAAGAATTGTGACTGTGGGTTGATGTAAACAGCGACGCCAAAAGAGGGTGTACCGCTCTTTCTGCTTATATTTCCCTTATATATTTTTTTTATTAAACTGTTGCATTATGATGGTTAAATATGTAACTTTTGCTGCCCCAGGTACAAGGGCAGTTTGGTCTTGTGGTTAACTTCCAAGCCTTACAATCCTGCAGGCCATGGTCCGTGGCTGAGCTAAAACGTTTTATTTTATTGTATTAGCAAAATATCCCATTATTTTTCTTTTACTGAGAAAATAAAGAAAGGTTCAGTTCATCCACAAACCATGGCCTGCATGACTGTGGGGTAGAGCACTTAATGCAAGGCCAATATCTCCATCAAATTTACAAATATGACAGCATATAAGAATGCAAGTGCCTGGAGGCTGTAAGCCCTGGGATGGACTATCAGGGAGGAGAGAGGTGGTAGTGGGGAGAGGGTTAGAGGTGGTAGTGGGCAGGTAGTGGGAGGAGAGAGGTGGTAGTGGGCAGGGGGCTAGAGGTGATAGTGGGCAGGGGGTGGAGAATAAAAGTGGTAGCTGGTAGGGGTGGGAGGAGAGGTGGTAGCTGGCAGGGGTAGGAGGAGAGAGCTTTTAGCTGGCAGGGGGAGGAGAGAGCTTTTAGCTGGCAGGGTGGAGGAGAGAAGTGGTGGCAGGCAGGGGGTGAAGAAGAGAGGTGGCATCTTGCAGGGAGTGGAGGAGAGAGCTGGTAGCTCGCAGAGGTGGAGGAGAGAAGTAATAGCTGGGAGGGGTGGGAGGAGAGGTGGTAGCTGGCAGGGGTAGGAGGAGAGAGCTTTTAGCTGGCAGGAGGAGGAGAGAGCTTTTAGCTGGCAGGGTGGAGGAGAGAAGTGGTAGCCGGCAGGGGGTGGAGAAGAGAGGTGGCATCTTGCAGGGAGTGGAGGGGAAAAGTGGTAGCTGGCAAGGGGTTAGAGGTGGTAGTGGACAGGTGGTGGGAGAAGAGAGGTGGTAGCTGGTAGGGGTGGAGGAGAGAAGTGGTAGCTGGGAGGGGTGGGAGGAGAGGTGGTAGCAGGCAGGGGTAGGAGGAGAGAGCTTTTAGCTGGCAGGGGGAGGCAAGAAGTGGTAATGGGCAGGGGGAGGAGAGAAGTGGTAGCTGGGAGGGGTGGGAGGAGAGGTGGTAGCTGGCAGGGGAAGGATGAGATAGCTTTTAGCTGGCGGGGGGAGGAGAGAAGTGGTAGCGGGCAGGGGGGAGGAGGTAAGTGGTAGCTGGGAGGGGTGGAAGGAGAGGTGATAGCTGGCAGGGGTAGGAGGAGAGAGGTGGCATCTTGCAGGGGGTGGAGGAGAGCGGTGGTAGCTGGCAGAGGGTTAGAGGTGGTAGTGGGCAAGTGGTGGGAGGAGAGAGGTGGTAGCTGGCAGGGGGTGGAGGAAAGAAATGGTAGCTGGGAGGGGTGGAAGGAGAGGTGGTAGCTGACAGGGGTAGGATGAGAAAGCTTTTAGCTGTCAGGGGGGGAGGAGCGAATTGGTAGCGGGCAGGGGGGAGGAGAGAAGTGGTAGCTGGGAGGGGTGGGAGGAGAGGCGGTAGCTGGCAGGGGTAGGAGGAGAGAGCTTTTAGCTGGCAGGGGGAGGAGAGAAGTGGTACCAGGCAGGGGGGAGGAGAGAAGTGGTAGCTAGAAGGGGTGGGAGGAGAGGTGGAAGCTGGCAGGGGTATGAGGAGAGAACTTTTAGCTGGTGGGGGGAGAGAAGGGGTAGTGGTCAGGGGGTGGAGGAGAGTGGTGGCACCTTACAGGGGGTGGAGGAGAGAGGTGGTAGCTGAAAGGGGGGTAAGAGGTGGTAGTGGGTAGGTGGTGGGAGGAGACAGGTGATAGTAGGTGTGGTAGGAGGAGGGATCTTTTAGCTGTCAGGGGGTGGAGGAGAGAGGTGGGCGCTGGCAGGGGGTGGGAGGAGAAAGGTGGTAGCTGGCGCAAGGGACAGGGTGTCCTCCAGCAGTTGGGATTGTGGTGCCGTAACACACAGCTGTGTCATATGTGACATCCCAATGCTATGCCTGTTATTGTGTAACCCCAGAAGCCACTATACCATGTCCCCGCCTACATTACATGTTTTTGGTTGTTACCTGGAAGCCAAAGGTCTGTTGACATGTTGTACTTTAGTGTGCTGCACTGACTGGGCTGTGACACAGTGTCTGAAGGCCTGAGCAAAAAACGTTCCCCAACTTGTCTCCAGGAGAATGACCGGCATACTTTCCAAGCGTGGCAAGCAGAAGTTTCTCCATGAGGGTTACCAGTATATCTTCGATAGGCACAGCACCGACCGGTCAAAGATATTCTGACGCTTTGAGGAAAAAGGTGAATGCAAACCACGCCTACACACGGCAACGCTGGATGACCAGGTGTTGCGCAGGACGTATGAGCATAGCCATGGCAGTGATGGCGCAAAAGGCGAAGTGTGCCGCATCCTATCAGGGATCAAGGAGTGGGTGGTGGGGACAGTGGAGTCGACAGTGTCGATCATCAATGGAGCCCTCCAATGGACATCAACAGCCATGCAAGGGAAGATGCCAAGGAAGGACGCAATTCGCAAGGTGATCCAGAGGTGTCGCAATGCAACCCACGGGGTACCACCTCAACCACAACACAGAGCGGCGATCAGGATACCAGAAGCCTACAGGGTCTACCATGCCACATCGAATCAGCCGGAACGCTTTCTCCTTTGGGATTCGGGGGAGAATGATGAGAAATGCATTCTCATATTTACCACCTCTAACCCCCTGCCAGCAACCACCTCTCTCCTCCACCCCCTGCAAGATGCCACCTCTCTCCTCCAGCCCCTGCCCACTACCACCTCTCTCCTCCGACCACCTGCCCACTACCACCTCTAACCCCCTGCCAGCTACTACCTCTCTCCTCCACCCCCTGCAAGATGCCACCTCTCTCCTCCACACCCTGCCAGTTAAAAGCTCTCTCCTCGTAAAATAAAAACAATGGGATATTTTGCAAATACAATAAAATAAAAAGCTTTAGAACAGCCACTAACCATGGCCTGCAAGATTTGAACTTAACCACAAGACCAATCTGCCTTTGCGCCGGGGTCAGCAAAAGTTCATATTTAACCGTCATAAGCAACAGTCTAATAAGAAGAAAATATACAAGAGAGAAATATGAGGAGAAAGAGCGGTACGCCCTATTTTGGCGTCGCTGTTTACATCAACTCACAGCCACAATTCTTTTCAAATGCAACACGATAAAATTTCCTGCCAACTTGCTGCAGATGAAAAGAATTATTCTTTTGAATTTGGTGTGAGGGAGTTCCAAACGTCCCTCGCGTCAAATCGATGGCGCCAAAAAGGCTTCTGCACCAAAATGGGCGCACCGAACTGGCCGCCGCGCCAAAGCGGTCGAAGCTCTCTCCTCCTATCCCTGCCAGCTACCACCTCTCCTCTCACCCCTCCCAGCTACCACTTCTCTCCTCCACCCCCTGCCCACTACCACCTCTCTCCTCCCACCACCTGCCCACTACCACCTCTAACCCTCTGCCAGCTACCACCGCTCCTCCCACCACTCCCAGCTACCACTTCTCTCCTCCCACCCCCTGCCAGCTACCACCTCTCTCCTCCCACCACCTGCCCACTACCACCTCTAACCCCCTGCTAGCTACCACCTCTCTCCTCCACCCCCTGCAAGATGCAACCTCTCTACCCTCCACCCCCTGCCCACTACCACCTCTCCTCTCACCCCTCCCAGCTACCACTTCTCTCCTCCACCCCTGCCAGCTACCACCTACCCTCTCACCCCTCCCAGCTACCACTTCTCTCCTCCACCCCTGCCCACTACCACCTCTCTCCTCCCACCACCTGCCCACTACCACCTCTAACCCCCTGCCAGCTACCACCTCTCCTCCCACCACTCCCAGCTACAACTTCTCTCCTCCACCCCTGCCAGCTACCACCTCTCTCCTCCCACCACCTGCCAACTACCACCTCTAACCCCCTGGTAGCTACCACCTCTCTCCTCCACCCCCTGCAAGATGCAACCTCTCTCCTCCACCCCCTGCCCACTACCACTTCTCTCCTCCCCCCGTGCCAGCTAAAGGCTCTCTCCTCCCCCCTGCCAGCTAAAAGCTCTCTCCTCCTACCCCTGCCAGCTACCACCTCTTCTCCCACCCCTCCCAGCTACCTCTTCTCTCCTCCACCCCTGCCAGCTACAACCTCTCCTCTCACCCCTCCCAGCTACCACTTCTCTCCTCCACCGCATGCCCACTACCACCTCTGACCCCCCGTCCCCACTACCACCTCTCTCCTCCCTGATAGTCCATCCCATGGCTTACAGCCTCCAGGCACTCGCATTCTTATATGCTGTCATATTTGTAAATTTGATGGAGATATTGGCCTTGCATTAAGTTCTGTACCCACCAGTCTTGCAGGCCATGGTTTGTGGATAAACTGAACCTTTCTTTATTTTTTCCGTAAAATAAAAATAATGGGATATTTTGCAAATACAATAAAATAAAAAGCTTTAGCTCAGCCACGAACCATGGCCTGCAAGATTGTGAGGCGTGGAACTTAACCAAAAGACCAAACTGCCCTTGTGCCTGGGGCAAAAATGTTAAATATTTCACCGCCATGATGCAATAGTGTAATAAAAAAAAAATGCATTAGAGCATTTCACAATGAAAAAGACTGAATCCTCCCCTGTGAGACTTTGAAAAAAAGAATAAAAGATAAATAATGCCACCTCTCTCCTCCGGAAAAAAAAACAGTAATGAGACTATCCCGTGCCAAAAGATAAGAATAGAACATAAATAATGTCACCACTCTCCTCAGGAAAAATACTGTAATGAGACTGTCCCGCGCCAAAAGATCCCCGCGTCCAGAAGTCGCAGCGCCGAAACGGTCGCAGCGAATCGGCCTGCGCCAAACTGGCCGCGCCTAATCGTCCTGCTCTGCTTCTGAGTCATTGAGGGATTGCAAAGGGATGCGATTTGTGGGAAGGTGACTCTGAGAATCGCACTGTTGCCTTTATTCATAAAAGATCCCTCGGTCTTAGAGTCATCCCCAATCAACAGATCCCCACAGCAGAGCTACTGACAGTCAAATTACATATTTCACCCAACCAAACCGGCACCCTGCATCTCATCTATAGGCCACCAGGACCTGCCACCACCTTTGCAGAGGATATTACATCCATCCTGGCAGATAAAATTAAGACCAATTCACAAATGATCCTATTAGGGGATTTCAATCTGGGTTTCCAAGACCCCAATTACCTCAAAGCACTATATATTGCAGGTACCCTAACTAACTTAGGCTTCTCCCATTGCATCCTTGAACCTACCCATAACAACTGGAGAACCCTCGATTGGGTGGTTGACCTAAACTGCAGTATCAACCTAGTGGCAAGCTCACCCTCCGCTTGGTCTGACCGTCATACAATTACCTTCAACATTACAGCCAAAGACCAATACTCTAGACAAGACATTGCACCTCCAATTTGTACAAGAAATAAAAGAGACATAACAAGGGAGAAACTACTCCCCCTCCTCCTACCCGTATTAACAAAAGCCTCACTGTCATGTATGGACCCTGCAGTCCTAGTGGGTACCTACACTGACACCATTCTCAAAGAGATGGACTCTATTGCCCCCATTAAATCATGGAAACCTAAAACTTGTGCGCACCTTAACTCGTGGTTCACGCCTCAATTGAGAGTGCTACGCAAAGAAAAAACAAACTCTGAAGCAAGCTGGAAAAGTCACCCCTCTGATGCCAACAAGGGCAGCCTCATTATAGCATCCCTTAATTATAAAGAGGCAATCTTCCAAGCGAAAAAAGATACTTTCAACAAGTGTATACTGCAAGCTGAATCCAATACCAAAGAGCGTTTCAAGATACTCAAATAACTTGAAACTCCAACCACGCATCTTGACACCTGTAGCAAAGACAGTACATGGTGCTCTAAAATACAAAAAGCACTCTTTGACAAAATCTCAACACTCTAATCCAAAATCAATGGCAAAAAAGTAGCCTTCAGTCCAACTCGCAGCCTAATTCCCCCTTTGGAAAAACTACCCATATCCTTCACACCCATAAACCCTTCAGCTTTTCACCTCTAACTATCTCAGAGGTAGAAAACATAATCAACAAACTTAAACCCTCCGATTACCAGGGTGACACATTCCCAGCTCCCATGAACTAGCTCTGTTCATCACTTCCCTAATAAACACTTCATTCAGCACATGCATCGTCCCCGATAACCTCATGGATGCATGGGTTGTCCCCTTCTCAGAATACTGTCCTTAGACACGAGTATACCCACTAATTACAGGTCCATCACCACCATGCCTTTCTTTCTCGCTTAAAATTCTGGACCGAGATGCATATTTGCAGATCCAGGACTATCTGGAATCTACTAATATCCTTGCCCTGAGACAATCTTGCTTCCTTCCCAGGCACGGAACTGAAACTGCCCTCATAGATTTAAAAACTCCAATTGAGGATCTGAAAGATAACAGAAAGCTCACCCTCCTATTACTATTAGACTTATCGGCAGCTTTTGATTTGGTGAACCATCAAATTCTCTGCCCAAATCTTAAAATCAGCAGCCTACGTTTCAGACAAAGCCACCACCTGGATTAGAACATTTTTGGCCAATAGATCTTTGAGGGTCTTCTCCCCTTCTGCTGCCGCTGAACCATGTCCCCGCTGAACCATCTCCAGTACTGTGCGGGGTCCCTCAAGGATCTTTCTTCTCACCTACACTCTACAACGTGTTCACAAAACCGCTCTTTGATATTCTTGACTCTCTGGGTGTCACCTAAACTAATTACACAGATGACACCCAGATACTCATCCCCATCACTGGAGACCACATTGTGGACACAAAAGCCTTAAACAATGTTTATCAGATCATTCAGGTTTTGATGGCACAACACAAGCTCTGTCTTAACAATAATAAGACGGAGCTCCTCATCCTGGGCTCCCATCACTGATTTAGCAGATTAGACCCTATCTTCAAAACTTTTATCATTAATGGCAACACCATCAAGGTTTCCAACGATACTAAAACCTTAGGCATCTATCTTGACTCCACTTTACCTCTCACCAGACAAACTAATGCTGTTATCTCAGCATCTGCTTACACGTGTAAACTCATCACAGCCTTCCGCCCATTCCTTACCACAGATAACTGCATCATCCTTGCCAGGAACCTCGTTATGTCGAAATTGGACTATTGCAATGCCCACTGTTTAGGGACTAGTCAACAAAACCTAAGGAAGTTCCAGGTCACCCAAAACAACACCATCAGGGCTGTTTTAAATATTCAGAGGAACCAGCACATATCGGACACCAGACGCAACCTACGTTGGCTCTCAGTAGCCCAAAGAGTATCCCTTAAAACTCTTTCTCTCATGCACAAATACCTGGCCAACCAGGCTCCTAGCTACCTGGTGAGCCGGTTCACACCACTCACCTCCAGCCATCCTCAGCGAGTAGCCCAAGCTCACTGTCTCTCTCTCTCTCTACCTAGGTTCAAACTACAGAAATCGGGTGGGGTCAGTTTCCTGATCCTTGCCACCAAATTGTGGAATTCGCTTCCCAACCCACTCAGATCAGAATCCTCCTTCTACTCCTTCAAGAGCAAAGCCAAATTGTGGCTCATCTCTCAAGCCACCCACAACCTCCACCATGCATCGCAATGCGTTAAAGCAACTACAAATGACCACGTACTCTTGATTTAACTGTCCATGTAATCTGAATGTAAATATATTGTAAATTTCTTGTAAGTATTTTGGAAAGTATACTATGTCTGTTTGATCTACTGTTCTCGATGATTGTTATGTCACTGTAACCTGAGATATGCGCCCAGATGCCTTCAGTCTAGGCGCGCTATACAAATGAAGAAATACAAATACAAATACTGTCCATGCTGATCCGGTCGGTGTGGGAGGGGGGTTTGGGGCTCCCAATTGTCATAAAATACTATTGGGCATACCAACTGGTGACAGTGAAAGAATGGGTATATGACAACCAGGCGGCCTCCCATAAACATGTGGAGGGGAATATGATGGGGAACTACCCGCCAGCGGTAATGCTATACAGAGACCTGTGTAAATGGAGCCTGCTGCATCCAGGGCACTGCACTATCCAGGCCTAGTCCTTGCCCCTCACCAGAATGGGTTGAAGAGAAGTGGTAACGATGGAGGTATACATCAGGGTTAATAAAGACCTCCCGAAGGTGGGGTAGAAAATCTAACAAACTAGATGGGCCATAGTGGGCATGCAACAGCTGAAACACATTATGGAGCAGAAGCATTGGGCCCCCTTCCTTCACTTGCAGGCTTCTTATGGTTTTCACAATAGGGATTGTTTCACCTACTCACGACTGCAAAATGCTTTGAGACATGAGGGTAGGGATGAATTGGACCTCACCGTTGGAGGCAAACCTGTTAGAGGGGAGACCACCTGGGAAGGTAGTAACAACACTTCATCAAGTGATCAACACATTTTCTACAATGCCCCTGAGCAAGCTGAAGGATCTTTGGGTGAGCGACCTGCAGGATATAGAAGATGAGGACTGGGTGGGTGTGTTGTGATCAGCAAGGGAGTCCTGGCTGTCCAGCAAACTACGGCTTATTCAGTTCAAAATATTATATAGGGTGCACTACACAATGGCTAAGCTTCATAAGATCGGGAGGGCAGGGGATCCTAATTGCGTTGTGGCACAGAGGTGGGCTCCTTCTACCATACTATATGGCCCTGTCCTAGGATACAGCACTATTGGGTAGTGGTTAAAGAAGGTCCTGGGGAAACCATTACCGGATTGCCGGAAGTTCTGCCTGCTACACATGTGTGGGGATTCCGACTTTTCCTGCAAAGAGTTGTGTCTTAGCAAAACAGCGTTGATGGTGGCCAAGAGAGACATAGCGGCAGGTTGAGGTGGCACAGTAGCCTTGACGGTTTACTCATGGCAGGAAGGAATAGACTGTTGCTGTCAGCTAGAACTGGGAGTGTTCAGAGATAGGGGATTCCCACTGAAGCATGATAAAATCTGGTGGAAATGGCAGGATGCAAACTGAGATTGTATTTTAGTTAGGGGGCTCCGGTGGGTTGGAGGAGGAGGGAGGGGAAGCAGGCAGTCAGATGGTATGAAGGATGAATAATCTGCCGTCCGCAGAAACGAAATATCTCAGCCTTCTCTCCAAAGCAGGGGAACTTTAACAGTAGGGGGCAGCGCTTTGAGAGGGATTTGAGATCTGTGATCCACAAATGAGAAACAACACTGGGGGTGGGGGGGCCGTATTTTGCTCCATTTGGGCTGCAGTGAATGATGATTCTCTTCATTGAAAGGTGTCAGAATGTCATAATCTGCAAGGAGGTAATTGATTTTCTCCAGCAGTCTGCTGGATTCCCTTGGTGTGCAAGGGCGTGATGGTCCAGGCAGTTCTAAAATAAAGAAAAGTGAACTTGGGCCCGATTTGAGGGTGCATGGCATTGGGTGATTGAATGTGGAATCGATCTTAGCAGTCATTGCACATTCAGGGGGTTCAGAGACTGGGCCCATCCCAACTTCCTGACACCACCTTAATGGTAAGACTGATTCTGATTTATGGCCTGGTAGCCCTCCAAACCCAGGTCGGGGGAGGTCACTGTTCCCCCTTGATAGAGTCAAGCCCCTGACCCTGTCACAGTTGTCACTTTTGCAAGGTAAATTATAGGTGTACATCAATAACACGGCTGTAGGATATAGGAAGGAACAAAGGACCTGCCATGTGCAGGAAGAATGGAGCCATTGTGGACTGTGTTTTTGTGTGAAGCCTTTTTTGGAAAGCATGAGTAAAGGTGATTCATCAAGCCCCATTGACCGATGGATGATTCATGGACTCTAGAGGTTTTCCTGTAGAAAGGAAATTATCACTTGTAGGGTTGAAGCCTGGAGATGTGCTCATGGAGAAACTTACATTCAACTCTAGTGTTGGATTGATTGTGGCCATTTTCTATGGGCCAAAAAACTGCATCTCGCTATCTAAGAAGTATAGGTTATCCACATTGTTCCAAGGATAACACACTGAACCTGTTAGATTCTAGGTATTTACTCATACATAGAAACACGTTTACTTGTTGTAATGATCAAGGTTCTGCTCCCAGTAAGAAAGCATCACCTATCACGTAAATCATTGATGTTTATATGGATTGATGTATAGAAGATCTGTCCCCCGGTGGAATCTGGGATTGTTTTCAGGGAGAACATTTATGGTTCCCTTGTAGGAAGTAGGGGTTCTGGGAATACACCCATGGACAAAGAGCATGTCAAATGTAGAAAATATGTGTTTGTGGGATTTGCTGATGCCAAAAACACCTTTATCTGTAGACAGAATGGGCTCAGGGAATCCGCACAGGGATAGATAACCTGTCATTAAAAAGTCATTCACAGCTATACAAACACAAGTTATTGTGATGTTGGAATAATAATAATAATTTAGCATTTATATTGCGCTACAAACCCTCAGGTATCTGAGCACTGCCTATTATTATTATTATTATTATTGTGTGGTGCTCATTTATTGACCTCAGAAAGATGAAAGGCTGAGTGTGGCCCTGCTGGGATTTGAACCTTAGTCAGCAGGCTCTGCACAGATGTCAATTTAAGCACTTTACTCGCTGTGCCTTCGGACCGACTTGGAAGATTTGGTTCTGGTGCCTAGCAAAGAGGTGGAAAGGCGGTTACCTATAGAAAGGATTTCTTTTGGAGAGTGGACTCAGGATAATCTGCTTGTTACTTGTGGGTGGGATAACTTTCAGGGATTCACCAGAGACAGAGAAATTGGCCACCTGCAGAAAGGTTGTGGGGATTTTGAAAGCGGTCGGAAGCTGTGAGGAACAAACTGGGAGAATGGCAATAAACTTAATGGGTCTCATTACGACTCAGGCGGTAAGGGGTTTACGGCGGCGTAAACAGCGCCGACCCTTACCGCCTGATTCCGAGGTCCCTTAGCGCCATGGAGGTTTTAACACCTGCTTTTAGCAGGTGTTAAAATCCATGGCGCTAAGGGACCTTGATGTTAATTACGCCACCGTAATTTACGGTGGCGTAATTAACGCCTTCCCCACTCCCATTATGCCCTATGGGGCAAAAATGGGAATGGGGAAGGGTAAATGGGGATTGGGGACTTACCGCCCCGCCAACCTCGGAATGGGGCGGTAAGTCCGCCAACCACCATGGTGTAAACATAGTTTACGCCATGGTGGTAAAGGTACGACCCAGGCGGTAACTTACCGCCTGGGTCGTAATGAGGCCCAATGACTCAAGCTGAGCTTCTGCAACACCCAATTCACCAGTCATTGATATGAACTGGCCAAACGCCCCTGCAAAGTACCCCTATCTTATTCATGGGCAGCAAAGAACGAGCTCAAGTTCACGGCCAGATGTGTCATTTGATTAATGACCTACAATTACAATGGAGTTGAGAAATCAAAACACGCACATAGATTAATGTAATCAACAGGGAATATATTCTTTCACCTGTAGGAAGGATGCATTTGGGTATTCACTCAGCAAGGGATATACAATGGAATGACCTGTTCTGTGTCTTTGACCAAGGACAGGCAGCATGCCACCTGTAGTAAGAACAAGTTCTCATGGGGTCACGCAAAGTTATAAAAAAAAATCAACTATAGAAAAGGTGGATTCCATGAGTTCAAATGGCTGGAGAAACTGTTGCTGGTATGAAGGATGAATAATCTGCCGTCCACAGAAAAGAAATATCTCAGCCTTCTCTCCAAAGCAGGGGAACTTTAACTGTAGGAAAGATGGTCATCTGGGGATGCACTCAGGGAATGTAGAAACGTCACATGTCTGGAAGGATGGTTTCTGCTTTCAAAGCCTATAAAATAGCTTGGAGTTTTAATAACCTGCCACAGACATGTGTATTCAGCCTAGAGAATACAGGTTCAAAGCTTGGCAAATCCAACTGAGCTTTTCGCCAATTTGAGGTATATATATTAACTACAATGTCTACAAACAACAACTATTATCACAGGACTTAGAAGCGTTAGGAACCTGGCAGGATACACTACACCAAAACATTGTTTTTAATCTAGTAGCAGAGAACCTCTCAAAACATTAGAGCCATCTGAAATGAGCACATAGGTAAATAGCTGCCCATCTCTCAGGCTGGAAGGTCCAAAGTACTTTCACAGGGATACACACGCTCCCCCTTGAAGACAGGATGGGTTGAAGTGGTTAGCCAAGAGATGCAGAGCATTTCACCTACATTGCAGGTTGGGCTCAGTGGATCAGAGTAGGTATACAAAGTGTGTCACCTCAAATAGTGGACAGCTCCAAAAAGACTCGGAAAGGACAAAGGAGTTAAGAAAGAAACAAAAAGTCTACTCTCTGAGAGTTGATGGGTTCAAGAGCTATGCCCAGCAACATAGGTTCTGTCAATGGAATCTCAATTAATATCAGTATAATTTCTAGGACCAAATGGGTTTAGGAAATTTGGCACAGGGATCGAGATTCAATTTCAACACCACTAACTCAACACCCAACACTTTAAAGGCGTAGTGATAGGAAATGACCAATCTAACACTTCTCGGCCTCTTTCTGGAAGCCTTAGAGTGGGGTGGTTGGTTTTACCTGATCATCCATTCTTTGTCCCCTCTCTAAAGGTGGCAACTCTTTAAGTGATTTTGGATGGCAGGCCAATGCAATACCTGGATCATTATGGCAAACATTCTTCTAGAGGTAAAGTGTTCGGTACACTGCACACTCTGCCCTTGTGCTCTCTCTGAGAGATCTCATCCATGGGCTAGGTGCACACTCGATTTCCACACATATCCCCTTTTACCAATCAACACCCCATTGGTAGGACACCCCCTCATCTGAGGTGTGTACTGAGGGTTGTCCCGCTCTACTCCCTGGCCACTTCTTTTCATGACTCCCCCTTTCGTTATCTATTGGGATAACTCTCCATGCACTTCTCTAGTTCAATCTAATTACGGAAGCATTGTATTATCCTGATAACAGTTCTTAATTAGCCCCACCATGGGAGAAACATGTGAACAGAAAGCATTTGTTTTTCCTGTATCTAAGTTTTCACCTCGAAAACAACATTTCGAGGACACAAATGTCAATTGTTTTTTTTTTAAATGTATTTTTCCAATTATATATGCCGGGGGAGACCCCCAAAACCCCTGATACTGCTACAGATCGATTATTACATTTAGCCACCCCCCACGTATATATGCAGTGAAATCCAGCCTTCTCCATTCAGAAAATGTGTCCTCAGAATGTTTACCTCTGTTATTTTAGTACGATGCCCTTTTCCCCATTATTTCCACATCAATTCGCTGAACACTTTCAAATTTGGAGGACTGCTTCGCTCAGGCAGTGCGTTGCAGTGTTTACAATTTGAAGCAATTATCTTTGAACTCGAGAACGAGTGGATACGGGTCAGCTGTGATCATGGATTCTCTCTCTCTCTCTCTCTCTCTCTCTCTCTCTCTGTCTCTCTCTCTCTCTCTTTATCACTCTCTCTACAAGACAGAGTATTAAAGGAAAAAAAAACAAGCAAGATCTCCTTCATTTTTTAATTTCATTACAATTTGCTGGCAGCATTTACAATGTATTCCCATGGAATCCAACTGCTATTAGCATGTGCCAAAACACGCAGATTCCATGGGAAAGTCATGCCAGCTTAAAAGTGTACCCTTTTGAACTTAGGGCCCTTTAGGAACATGCATGTAACGGAAAGGATCATACAGAATAGTTCAAATAACTGAACCAACTCAGGAAGATGGCAAAGTACTGTTTTATTAACAATAATCTAAAACAGGGAGTTTACAATGAACATCAATGGACATACACCCATTTGTTTTCTCAGTGATCTTTACACTAAACATAGTATTTACATCAGAAGTAATGTCATACTATGTGGCAATAATGAAAAACATATCAAGGGTCGGGATTGGCTAAAGGGAACATTTTAAGTATGCTTTCTATAGGAACTAGGATTGGGATTGGCTGCCCACTATCAGGTGGATAAGATGTGCCTCTAAAACATATCATCTTCTGAAACATTAGATACACAGTTTCTCTTCAAATTATAAGGTCCTTCGTTATATGGACTACTAGAAATGGTTGGCACGCTTGTGCCATGTCTGGAACATCTGGTCACTTAGCAGCACATAAGCCCAGACCCAGGTGCAATGATATGAAGCATGACACTTCCTCCCCATCCAATTAGCCCAGTATCTTTTGTCACCCATGCCTTCTGCCGTGAAGATTGTCTTTGTACTTGTCCTTGCGAAGTATCCTTGTCTTTGGGAATGCGCTCGAGTGAGGGTACTCACTATTGTGTCTTAGAACTCCAAGTTCGAACTTTATTGTCATCCGTGGCTCACATGACAGGAGACCAAGATTTGGTCAATTTTCCAGGTTTTGAATGCTCTAAATGTATTAAACTTGGCACGCTTGGTGTTATTTATTTCACCTCAAAGAGGGATTATTCATCCTCCGCACGTTCGCTCATTTCCAGAACAGATAGCCGAGCTTGGCTGCTTCAGCCTTGACTCCAGGCCAGACAACCTCGTCATGCCGCTCCACGATTCTGGTTATTCTTGCTGTGACACAGTTAACCATTCGCGCTTCATGGGTCCTGGCCTACTAAACTCATGATACCGCTGTCCAGCTTGTATGTAATGCCGGGGACGCCTGCGTTCTATTCACTACATATAGCCAGCTTCTATGATGACTTAGTCTACCTTGCGTTTCAGCCTATGTACATTTATTGAATGGTTGATTTTCTGCAGCACTATGTGCACAAATAATCTTCTCCTTTGTATTTAAAAGCTCCCTTGATTCTTTACTTCATCATTAGTTTCTTTAGGATCTGTACATTCTCTTTGATCAGTATCTCGGGACGTTGTACATACTTTTAATGATTTCACTAACTTATTTTCTTTGCTCTTTCTCATTTTCCTTCAGGGACTTTCTTCCTTAGGTTGTCATCACTTCAGGCATACATTCGGTAGGGGTATCTCAATGGGTATCTTCTTTTGAGCACATGCTGTGGTATTGGCACAACGGCTGGTGTCAAACACAGCACGGTCTAATTTCTCCAACGTATAGGACTAAGGGGTGTAAGGTCTCCTGCCGAGGAATATAGCTGCTCCTCTAAACTTTGATGTCGGAGGAGGAAATATCAATTCTGTTTTTGTGCTATTTTGTGCGGCAGATATGGCTAACACCTGCCATTTTAATGATAATGATTTTTTTTTATTCGTATAGCACTTATGCCTAAGTGCTGTACATCTGCAGCTTTCAGATCAGACATAGATCACAGCAGTGAGCACTCAACCTGTTAATCTATCTTAGCAGCTTTAACCTTGCGGTTTTACTCCAAGGCTTATGAAATTAGCCCTTTAAATTGGAAATCTATAATTTGTGACAGTTCTCTTTTACATTATCCTAGATTTTGGTTTAATGCTAGCATGTTTTCAAAATGTTGCCTCTCCAACAAATACATCCTTGCATTGGCCTTCCTTCTTTACTGTGCAATTCCATATTTATATATGGTTAGTAGTTCTGTTTCCAATGTAAATAACATCCCAAGTTTAGTGTCTGGAGCATTGTGTAAAAAAAGACTAGTTAAGTCATTGAACAATATAAATCCACTTCCTAGCATCAGTGTGAGAGACTTCTGTACCAAAGCATTGCTATCAGAAAATCGAAAGGGAAGAACTGTGCTTGAATGCAAGATTCTATGGCATGACAGGAGGCTTCATATTATGCATTTCCATCTTTACTCTGAAACCACAGCAGCAAAGAAAGCTTTTACAAACAAAAAAGTTTCAAAAACAGAACTAGATAGAGTTCCATGTCAATGTATGGGGAACTCCCCAAACCATCATGGAGGACAGGTCATGCCCTGCAGTGGACCAATGAGCAGGGACCCTCCTCTATATATGTCCATTACTCTAACCCCAACCCCTCTTTCTTTGCTGCTGACACCACAGCTAAGTCACGCCTTTTAGTTGTGCCTTGCATGTTAGTCAGTGGTTGCCATATGAATTGTGTTGCATATATAATATGTGCTTTACTGCTTTCACCTTGGAAATTATGTTTCCTTATTTACGTTTATTATTGCAGTATGGTATTAACTGCCACTTACTTCGTGGCGTCTGACAAAGGTAATGAGCTTGGGGCGCCTGGCAGTGCCGGGCTCTGTGTGTTTATTTTACTTCGTTCTTCAAACATTAGTGTGAGTTGCGCACATGCTTTGTTGTGTCCTTCGCGTGCGGCCCCTTTTGGAAGCTGTAGCTTCAGGCCTGTCACGCGTGCGATATGGTGTGTTTCTTTTATTTTCTTGAGAAGGTTGTCAGCTGTGGCGCGCGGCTCTTTGAAGCCTTGGCTTCAGACCTCGCGTGCACAGCCTTTGGTTTGTTTCGCGTGCGGCCCTTTGGGAAGCTGTAGCTTCAGGCCTGTCACGTGTGGGTGGCGCATAGAGCGCCAGGTTCTGTGTATTTTATTTTTATTGATGATTATGTTGTCAGCTGTGCGCGCGGGTCTGTGGAAGCCTTGGCTTCAGACCTCGCGCGCACAGGCTGATGTTCGTACTTCCCTCTGTCGCGGCCCCTTTTAGAAGCTTTCGCTTCAGGCCCGACACGCGCAGGGTAGCCTCCTGATTAACACGTTTGTCGGCTATCTGTCGACTGGCCCCCTCCTTCCCCATTCACCTCGCAGCGTTAAAAGCTTTGCTTTACTCCCGACGCGGCAGGGGAGGGGGGGGTTGTAATGAGAGTTTCTTCATTTACACTACCCCAGGCCCAGGGGTAGGATTGATCAGCGCTCGGATACCGGTGGGTTCATAGCGCTATATATATATATATATATTTATATTACCGCTGAATTATGAATGCTCAATTGTTCAATTTATTCACAATAAGGTACAAGAGTGATGGGACTTTGTTTCCTTTCCTATACGCTGCCCCGAGCTCAGGGGTAGAGTTGAGCAGCGCTCTGATACCTGTGGGTTCATAGCGCTATATATATATAAATGCTGAATTCGGAATTGCTAAATTGTTCAAATTATACCTACTGAGATACAAAGGTTTTCCCTTTATAGGGAACATTATGGGACAGTGCATGTTTTTTCCACATGTCCCCACGCGCGCCCTGGCAATAGCTTTGCTTACTAATGCGCTGGTCAGGGGAGCGCCATGTACCATCTCCTTTACATTGTGGACATGAAATACAGAAACTACAAAGTGTCTCTCACTATTTGGGGTATATTGTGTCAGTATTTGGCACATTTATTTGAGTGCCGCTGCCTGCTCGGCTTCAGGTGTCACCTGAGTTTGGATGCAAGGGTTGTTCCCTGGCGTGCTGCTGGTGTTCATACCCTGCTACGGTAAGCAGCTTGTGGTGCGCTTGTTCAGCCTATTCCTTGGTTACAGCAATGGTTTTGTGGATGCTAGGGTTCCCTAGTGGGCTGTTGTTTCCATACCCTGCTAGGGTGAACAGCTTGTGCTGCGCTGGCTCAGTGTATTCCTTGGTTACAGCAATGGTTAAGCTGTATGTGAAGCATCAACGCTTCCCCTTTGTTGAAAGGATTATTTTGTTTTGTTCATTTTCTCATTTAATCCTTCAAAGAGAAAGACTGGGGTTGGTGGAGGTGGTCGTTAAATGACCTAGTGGGGGCGTGGGCCTTCCTATCCAGCCATCATGCAGGCGCAGTCCTGTACTACCATGAAATTTCATGTCCCTTTACAGGCGAAAAAATGTCTGGTTCGTTACCCCTCCCTCTCTCTTTTCCCATTCGGTAGGTTCAGGACAACTCAGTCGGTTTACTTCCCTTAGGTTTCTCCTCCCCTGAAGGGGTCAAGTACGCAGGTTGGGGGGAGTACCCACAGTTCTGGTCTGTTCCTCATAACCTGGTTTTCTTAATATACATCTCCTTGTTTCTGTGACAGTTAATTTGGCGGACCCTACTTGCCTTCATGAGGCGCTAAGGACCTTAGCCTTCTTCCCTCATCAGGGGAACGGTCTTGGGAGGCAGTGCAATCCACTTGTTTTGTGAATTAACCCTCGACATTGATTGCACAGTCCTGGGTATCCTTCTTTGCCCTTGGGAACATAAAGGGTAGGACCCTATGAAGGAAGAGTGGTATCTGGGTTTTTTAAGACATATATAACCCAGTTTGCTCAGCTGCCTAAAGAGGGATGTATCCTCTATTTTCCCTATTTGATGTACAAGTACTGGGCTACTTGATTCAGATCTGTTTGCCTGCTCGGCAACGACGATGCCTCTGCCCTTACGGAGCGGCGTAATTACCCCTCTTGTGAGGAGGGATGGCTCAAGGGCAAGGCATTCCTCTGAGAGGTTACACTATACAATCCAGGTTCGGATTATAATACTAGCACTTGAAAATGTGTGGATCATGAAGGGTTGGTTTATAAGAGCGATTGCCTGCTCGGCATCAATGGAAAACCTTCATGGCCACAGGATGGCGTAAGCCCTTACCCGTAGGATTTCATCTCAAATTATTATTGAAAGGGGGCTTTATTAAGATCTTTGCCCCTTAGGAGAAGGGAGCCGCTCCTTTGGTTGTTTTCCTAAGTCTACCTATCCGGTAGAAGGTGCATCAAGAAGTGCGCTCAGTTACTCCTCTGCTCGAGGGGCCTGAGCACAGTGTTTTGTGTTCCTTTGGAGGGATTGTGTTGACAGGAGTCCTGCTAGTCATAGGATATCTCCTGTAATGCCTCTGGTGTTCACCAGCTTTTCGTAGTTGATGTTCATCTCAAGCCCCTGGGGGTTGCTGTGGGTTACCATGGATCCTATTTGCGCACTTCCTTTGTCAGTTCGTCCCTTGCCCTTATTTTCAGGGCGGTGATAACAGCCTCCTTCACGGTTTTTCAATTATGAATGAGATAACTCTGCTCCCACTAATTGGGAGTGGGCATATAGGGTACTTCTAATAATAAGTATTTTGTAGGTTTTAACATCTATTTGTGGCACCCTTTAAATGGAAGTTTTATTATGCTCATTGTTTCCTGTCTCCTGGCAGATGGTATGGTTGTGTTAGACCTCCGAGGATTAGTGCTGGGAGTTCCTCCACTTTTTCTCCTCTCAGGTGTTTCCGCTTCAGTTCCACTGATGGGTTCACTCTTATCATTGTCCCTCCCTTTTGGTTTGGCCTTTCCCATCAGCCCCTGGTGTTACCAAGTTGATGAAGAAGGTGTTAACACACCTCGGTTCCAAAGGGTTCTGGCGAATATATATATATATGTGTTTCTTGGATACAGTTAGAGATGTCCCTTCCGCGATCACAGAGTTGTTCTTGGTTTTTAGGCACATCATTATAACTCTGCATCTTATCCTTTGGGATGATAGACTGTACTTCAGTAAGGAGTTAGCCGTTTCTCCCCTGGAAAGGGAGATTTTTTCCCTTAGCTAGCTAACCTAGATGGGCAGGGAGCCAGCTCCTTTCGTGTCATTTTTCCAAGCATCATTGCGGGAATCTATCATTCTCGCATTTAGATCAGCCTTTGGAACCGTTTTCTAGTTCTGTTACACTCAAGAGCCTTTCTCTAAGGTCAATTGCAGCTAGCTCCGAGTCTAGAGCAACATATTGTTATCAGGATGTTGGTCCGATAACTCAGCAAGTACAGCACTCGCTTTGACATCTGGGCAGAGCCTGAAGTTGCAGGATCCAATCTTGGCAGGGCCAAACTCAGCCTTTCATACTTCCGAGATCGATAAATTAGCACCACACACCGTGTACTATGACAAGCAGGGCTCAGATGCCTGATGGTTTGTAGCGCTTTCCGAAAGCTACATTATTAGCTCTCTCTTGGCCACGATCTTGTACGGTTGGAGTTTCCGATTGAGTGATCTCTTTTTCCTTGTGAGAAGGTGGATGCCAGTGCACTGCCTTCGGGCGGTACCTCCGGGATTGCTCAGTTCCTGTTGGGGCCTTCTCGGAGGTGGTTCCCATCCCTATAGGATTTTACCATGCATATTGTCTAGTGTCATCCCTATCCACCTTTGTCTATCTCTGCCCGACAGTTTTCCCTTATGGTTCCTTCAAGGGTTCCTCTCTGTTATTCATTAGAATATTTTTCATCTCTTCCTTGGGCTTCAGAGGTTCTTTTTGCAGTGCACTATCTGGGTCATCAAGGACTTTGGAAAGCCTTTAATAAGTCTATTTTCTTTTAGCTGGCGGCTATTCAATGAATGGGTTTGTGACTCAGATTTCGCTTCTGTTTCTCCCTTAACAGAAATAGGTTTTTCTGGTGGAACGGTCTACAAAGGGTTTATTACATGCCAATGATTGCATTTCACTGCCATTATCTCAGCGAGACATGGTCGCTAAGGGTGAAAACAGGGGTTTGGCAGTACTTTGTGCGCAGGACCTTCAGGTCCATGGGTTTGGGTTTCACCTTGACTAGGTGTTTCTTATCGGCTACGACTATATTGCATTGTATTACCGCATCTTTGTCTTTCAAGGAAGGATTGTCTGGGCTACAACTGTTTTCAAAGTTACCCATGTGGAGTTTCTTTCCTGTTAATTGCATGTCCTGTATCAGTCCTTTAGAAATGGACAGTGGAATGTTCTCCCGGGGGGGGGCAGAAAAATCACTTTTTTCTTGCCAGAATGGGTACCCGTAGGGTTTCCTCCATCTATTATACAGGTTTCCGGGACATTTTCTAATGTATAAGTTGTTAAGTGTTTTAAAATGCTTAAGTTGGACTTAACCCCTAAATACCTCTCAGCTGCTTCCTGTGGGAACACTATTGCGGGGTCTCTTACCCTTGGGCCATATGGATTGAGTAGATTTTGCAGAGAGAAGGAGTCCATTGCTCCTTTGGTCCTTCAGTGGAAGATGCTGTAGTGTTAAGACGCTCTCTTGTGGGGAGGGAATTATCAAGCAGCTGATTGGTCATAGGAATAATATTTGGAATAATTTTATTTTATCACAAGTGTATTGCTCAGGTTGGGATTGGAATTGGGATGCAAGGGCTTTGAACTTGCATAATATGAAGCCTCCTGTCATGCCATAGAATGGGAAATCCCCCTCACTAACGTGACAGGGGGTTTAGATTCTATTAAAGACAGGAGACGAGTATTATCCCACCCACCCTCCCTTTGTATTGGCTGTTCTATTACACCCACCCACCCTATTATATTTCATATTGTTTCAGATTCGGGTGAGAAGTCCTATCCAGAAGAACTTTGTCGTGGCTTCAGGCTGCGGAGAGGTTGAGATCTCCAGTTTCGCTGGATCCTTTCTCCGCGCTACGCAGTTCAACCGTTTAATTGGGCGTTTGGTGCAAGAAAGCTGCAGAAAGAGGGGTTGGGGTTAGAATAATGGACATATACAGAGGAGGGTCCCTGCTCATTAGTCCACTGCAGGGCATGACCTGTCCTCCATGATGGTTTGGGGAGTTCCCCATACATTGACATGGAACTCTATCAAGTTCTGTTTTTGAAACTTTTTTGTTTGTAAAGGTTTTCTGTGATGCTGTGGTTTCAGAGTAAAGATAGAAATGCACAATACTCGCCTCCTGTCTGCAATAGAATCTAAACCCCCTGTCACGTTAGTGAGGGGGATTTCCCATTGTGGGTTGACATGGCAACTATTAATGCTTGCGCATGAAACCACCAAACATCCAGCTGGGAGATGTGCCCCTCTGCAGCCAGCCATCTGGTAACTCACAGATATTTTCTCCTACTGGCAACCTGTTTCCATTTTCATTTACTGTTTCCCTTGTTCTTGTATATTTATTTTATTTTTTGGAGAGGTGCAGTACCACTGACAACATACATATTCTCTCATAAGAAATCTCAGTGTGATTTCTTATGAGGACATCTGCATGTGGTCAGTGGCACTGCTCCTCTCCCATTTCAATATGATTTCTTAGGAGTACATCTGTATGTTGTTAGTTGTACTGCACCTCTCCATTTTGAATGTGATTTCTTATGAGGACATCTGTATGTCGTCACTGGTACTGCACCTCTCCAATAAAGTTGTGAGGACAGCTGTAGGTTGTAGTTAATTGGAGCGGTGCAGTGCCACTGACAACATACAGGTGTCCTTGAAAGAAATCACATTAAGATCAAAACTACAATATAGTACAACTACGACCAAAGGCTGCAGACCAAACACCAACAGATGTTACTCTGCCTTTGTGCTGTTTCACCTTTCAAAACTTGTGCTGTTTATCCTTTCCTGTTAGTGCTATCCCTCTTGCTTTTGCTGTCCCTCCTATCCCTGGCACTATCCCTCTTCCCGCTTGCAGTCTCTCCTCCCCTTGCACTGTTCCTCCCCCCCTTGCAATGTCCCTCCTCCCCCCTTTGGCTGTCCCTCTTCCACCCTTTTGATGTCATGCACTGTCGCTCCTTATCCCTTGCACCATTGGTCTTTCCCCCCGTGTGCGGTCCCTCCTCCCCCATTGTGCTTTCTATTCCTCCCACTTGCACTGTCTCTCTTTCCTCCCTTGCGCTGTTCCTCTTCCACCTTTTCACTGGCCATCCTCCACCTCCTGCATTGTCTTTCCCCCTTGCACTGTCCCTCCAACCCTGCTAACCATCCTCCCCCTTGCACTGTATCTCCTCCATCTGGTATGCTCCCTCCTCCACCTTGTACTGTTCCTCCTCCCCTTGCACTGTTCCTCCTCCCCTTGCACTGTTCCTCCCTCCCACTTGTGCTGTCACTCCTCCCCTTTGCTCTGTCGCTCCCCTCCCTTGCGCCATTGATCCTTACTCCCTTGCGTTGTTGCTCCTTTCACCTTGCGCTGTCATTCCTTCCCCTCTTGCACTGTCACACCTTCTCCCTCAAGCAATGTGACTCCTTCCCCCTTGCACTATTGCTCCTTCCTCCTTGCACTGTCGCTCCTCCCCCTTTGCGCCATTGGCCCTTATCCCACTTGTGCTGTCTCTCCTCCCCCTTGTGCTGTCTCTTCTGCTCCTCTTGTACTGTCTCTCTTCCCTCCCGTGTGTTGTCCCTCCTCCCATCTTGCCCTGGCAACTCTCCTCTTTGCACTGTGCCTCCTCCCCTTGCACACATTCCCTCCTCTCCCCTTGAGCTGTCCTTCCTCCCCCTTGCGCTGTTCCTCCTCCTCTTGCACTATGTCCCCTCCCCCGTTGTGCTGTCACTTCTTGCCCATGCGATGTTGCTCTTTTCCCTGCACCATCTCCCTCCCCCTTGCTCTGTTGTTCCTTTCCTTTGTGCTGTTGCTCCTTATACCCTGTTGTTCGCTACTCCTTCTGCTGACTCACATTCCCCAATTTGGCTGTCACTTCTTTCCTCCTTTGCACTGTTGCTCCTTCCTCCTTGCGCTGTAACTCCATTACCCTTGCGCTGTTGTTCTGCCCCCTATTGATGTCACTCTGCTGCCCTTTGTGTTGTTGCTCCTTCTCTCTTTGCGTTGTCGCTCCTTCCCCCTCTTATTCTCACACCTTCGTTCAAATGTTGTACAAAGCTCCTGTGTACTTTTGCTGGCCTATTTTTCATCTGTTGGATTGTTGGATGTTCCCTCCAGCTGCCATGTGTTTCTTTTTCCTCCCCCCACAGTGCATCCCCCACCCCCCAGTGCTACCCTTCATGCCCTCCCATTCTTTCATTGATTCCTCCATGTGTTGTCATTCTTCATTTCTACTCTCAATGCAAAATGTAAAATGCAATGAACAACTACAAACACCAAAACTATTGGCTTTGTCAATGTATGTTTTTAATAAGGTGTAGGGTGCAAAAGTAAGATATACAAGGAAGGATGATCATTTTTCCCAAAACTGCAAATTGCATGCAGAGGACCACCAACGTGTGTACTTACATGCTGTGGGTCCCCTGCAGGAAATGTTAAACTTTTGCAATGCGAAGTGCAAAAAGTCATGTTGAAAACAAGGAAAAATCCCACCCTTCTAGGGATCATTTTATAATGGGTTAGAGCTTGAATTAGAGTAAAAGCAAGGCGTAATGCTTTCACGCTTTACTTTTTACACCATTGCTCTGCTGACTCAAGGTGGAGGAGGGGCAGAGAGCGGGGATACCATCTCCTTCTCGCTTTCCTCCTGCATCGTGTGTGAGCTCTTCATTTTACAGCAGCATGGGATTTTCATACAGGTGTAAAACAAATGAATTCCACGGAAATCTGCCTTACATTAGCACCTGCGAATGATCGGGTAGATTGCACAGGTATTTATTTGTAAGCGCCGCCTGCAATGCTTAATTTGCAGGTAGCGTTTACTTTTTTGTTCGTGGGAGAATTAGGATTTTTTTGTTTTTTTTAATGCTAACTGCATGCAAGTGATAAACCATGCTTCTTGGGTCTCCTGGTTGCAATTATTAAAATGCACACGCAGGTGGGTATGCTAGTAACACCGGGCATATGGACAGTTAACTTTTCTGTTTTACTTTCCGTCTTGTGAAGAAATGAATACCACCTGCAAATGATGCTTTTCAGTTGGATAAATCGAGGTCGATTCCACAGAAATCCATTACTTTTATGCCTGTAGGGAAACCTCATACAAGCATAAAACAAAGAGCACTGACAGGCCGGTGGGGGTCATCTGCTGCTCCTGTTGGTGGCACTCTCAATCTAAAGTTGTACCCATGCTCGTCCCCATTTTTTGAAAGCACCCACTTTCCTTGTTTTTTAACCTTAACTTAAGTCCCCCCTTATTTCTGAAAACAAGCAGCTGGTAACGTCCCTTACACGTGAAAATGCAGAAGGGTGAAAATGCTACACAAGTTGTGTCATAATAGATGCTCAAATACCATCATCCCTGAGTGATTGGAACATAGCATGCATTATTTTAAGTGCTCAGATCGGAGCATAGTTCATAACAAGAGGCAGGCAGCAGACTCAGAGCCCAAGCAGAGCGCTACACAAAATCACGGTTTATGGTATTTCTCTTTAATAGAAATGTGTCTTGACATCTTTTCATCAGCCAGGTGGGAACCCCTCACCACTAGGTCGGGCGGGGCACGTCTCTATTCTACTCTACTCGGGTCGCTGAAATGAAAGGAAATGTAAACCGCATGTCACAACACAAGACAAAGGGCCTGATCACGAGTTGGCCTGTAGCCCTTAAATGCAGCGGTAACAGTGTTACTGCAGCATTAAAGGGTCCGCACAATCTCAAGTCTGGCGTGTTTACCCCCAGCTAAGAGCTGGGGGTAAACACACTGGAACAATGAACATTTTCTATGTAATTACCGCCGGCAGTATTACAGCACAGTAATTGCACCGAAAATTGACCCAATGGGGAATGGGGACAACCAGTTAGCACACAACCCGTGATCCAGCGGTACTACCACCAGACGGATGGGAGCTAACACTAATAAAGTTGGGCGGTATCCCAACCGGGAAACCACCCGAATCGTGATCAGGCCGAAATGATTGTTTTAAACATACTTTGACCACTTTTTGCCCCGTCCTTGCACCTGTGTACTATCTGTAGCTGTAGCGCCTCAGGATCCCTGCTCTTATAGTGGGGTGGCTGACGTGTAATGTTTGGAAGAGGTTACCTTTTAGCTCCTTTGCAAGACTGTGTTGGATTTCATTCTTGTTGATCTACTTCAGGACCAGAGGGATGACTTGTATACCCCACACATATGCACCAAAAACAGAGAGAGCCAGAAAAAAAGGCACCCTTTCCCTTGAAAATCGAGGAAGCATATTTTCTTGATTTCAAGTGGAAAACGCACCTCTTTTCTGCATATTTTGGGTACTAGCATGCCTACCATAAATATTTGTGAGTGCCACCACGGGGGTGCTGCTCCTCCTCCTCCTCCTAGTCGCTCCTTCAAAACGGGGGCACAGAAGGAAATGGTGGCATAAAATCATGATGCCTTGCTTTTCAGCATCCATTTCCTGCATCACCCCATTTAAAATGAGGATGTTAAGAAATAAAACAGGTAAACTGAGCTCTTTTTCGTTGCCTTTGATTTCAGGATGAAGACCACGCAGTCGTTTACACGCTGCGATCCATCTACAGGGTGGGCTATTCCGTCTCGCTGGTAGTTCTGGTGTTCGCCCTCCTCGTCCTGTCGGTATTCAGGTTAGTGTACATGAATGCTCTCGCTACATATACTCCGGCCTCCTCTCCCACGACACGTGTATAATATGTTCCATTTTCATGACATTTGGTTTATCTTTCCCCTCAACAGACACATCCATCGTTCAAATGCTGTGGGGTCTCGTCGATCAAGCTGTTGATGTAATTCATAACTGGGGGGAAGGCTGTCACCAGTGTTGTCTTAGATCTACAGCAGAGGGGGGCATCCATCACGCGGGGTTGCTGAAGATGTTCTAGCACTAGAGGCTTCTGAACGGTGGCCAGCTGCGAGCACAGAGAGTTTGCAAGGAGAATTGCTGGGGCGGGAACGTTCCAATGGGAGTCCTTTCCTTGAGTGATTGCCTCTGTGCAACCCTGCAGCATAAACCGAGGCAAGACATGTTATAAACGAAAGGAGCTCCCTTGACCAACTTTAACTGCCTCCAACCAGATGAATATATTAAAAAACAGAATGGGTGCATGATTGCAGACGAAGGGAGACCAATATATCAAAGGCAGGGGTTATTATTTTATTGACAGGGGCATCTATTTAATGGTGCAGATTTGCAAATGTCGTTCCGCTGAGACAAAACAAACAGAATTGCACAGCCGAAGAGACACTGTGGGGAGTTGTTTGCCTTTAAAAATTAGCCTTTGTCTGGCGTTGCGGGATTTTTTTATACATTTCACAAACTGACTGCCCTTGTATTTTGCATAACCTTTGAGGAGAGGGTGAGAATACAGCCCGTTTAGCAATACACCAAAAAAAACATTGGAATATGCTCGATGCCACGCAGTCCAGCAGCAGCTTAAATACTTAATAATTCATTAACTGTTTCAGTGTAGGTTGCTTGAGCTGACTGAAGAAATTCACGAATTACATTAAATTTGAAGAGGTTTTTTGACAAAATCTGAAATCTTTCTATTATTACGTAATTAAACACTGACTAAAGTGCGTATATCACGCATCATGCTTATGGTCCCACTTTCTGAATCAAGCTTTACAGGCCCCACTTTCTGAAGCTCAAATACAGGGCAAGCATAGCCAAAGCAGCATCTGTTCACTTTTAGGCCAACCTGTATCTTTTCTACAAGTGGATGGATTGTGGCCTGTCAACTGTGGGTCACAATGAGACCCACAGGATATAAAAAGGAATCCTCTCACCCCAAACCCTGGGGCATTGAACTCCCACTTTCTGAGGATAAAGTGAGGACCATCGTGTGACAAACTGGATTCTGCTTTACAGGAGTACAAGTCTGAGTAGGGGTAAATGGCCCACTCAGCCTTCATACTTCTACAAACCAAAACACAACACAATCATACAGGTAAAACAGGGACAGTTCAGAGCTATAATCCCTTCACCTTTTGTGGCAACATGGGCTGAGGGAAGGCTTTATCCTTGGGAGAGGTGTGAAGGTGAACCAGCAGTGACCCAAACAACAATGTATAACTGTCCAAAATAAAGGGAATGTCCAACCAAGCTTCTATAAAAATATAAACACTGTAATTAAACACACCATCTGCAGGTAGAACAAATAGGGAATACATTACAAAAACAAACCCCAAAAGAACAATAGATAAAATGTGATAGGCTGCAGAAAGTAGTACTATGAGCATGGTCCCAGGGGCGGTAGGTTAAGTACTAACAACAATAAGGATATCTTGGGAGAAAACAGGAGCGATCATGACCTTAAGGGTCCAGGTGGACCGAAGGAGGCAGATCAGAGTCAACTGTACTTGGATTCAGATCTTGGTGGGCTGGTGATGTCAGACCCAGGGTCGATTATAAATGCAAGCTGATCAGGCTTATTTCAGGCTCATAGGAACGTGAAGGCCCCGTCAGCAAGCGGGCATCGAGTAGTGTTGAATGCGGGTGCTCGGTGCAGTAGAACAGCAGCTCATTAAGGATGCAGGTCTGGGCGATCCTGGAATGTTTCCCAGATTGACAGGCCCATTCGTGCTTTAGCTCGGAGGAGTCAATGAGTGACGCTCCAGCGGTTCGAGTCAGAGGGCGACAGACATCGAAGTGATGACCTTGGGTCCATTGATTTGTAATCGATGAGGCAGCATTTCAAGGGCTAGCTGGGCTAAGCCATGGTTGCATCCCCTGGTTTGAGTAGGTAAGTGACTATCCAGTGATTTGATGTAGGCTCTGCATTGAGCAGTCGCTTCGGGCCTACCATGTGATGAGCATTGGCTGAGACACAATGCAGTGTCGAGCTGGTTGAAAGTGCAAATAATGTTCAATGGGTGGAGCATTCCAGCAGCCAGCGCCGGTGACTGCCATCTTGTTCCAGGTGGGGTGAACATGGAGCAAGCAGTTTGGTGGGGTGAACATGGAGCGTCGGCTGGTCTGGTCCTCCAGTTTCTGTGAGGCCTTTTCAGGGGGACTTGAGGATAGGATGGCTCAGTTCAGGGTCTTCTCTCCTTGCTCAGGAGATTCCATTGCGGAGTGGTAGGTCCTGATCCACAGCAGAGGTTACTCCTAATGTGCTGTGGGAGTGAGCGGGACAGATCTTGCTTCTGTCTTGGATGATTCCTTCTTCATCTCAGGCTGAGGGCTTTTGACAGTGCAACTCTCCCAACAGAAGTCCAGTGAGATCTTCAGAACAAGACTTGGCTGTCTTTGCCTGTCAAGTCAGAATCTCGTGACCTTCACACCTGCTCTGTGCCACAAGTAGAGCGAGTGCCACAGATCAGGCTACTGATGCGGCAGTGCCCGAGTGCACTATATGTTTGTCATGGAGTCGACAGGCAAAGGGAAATCTGGTTGGCATATTACCCCTTTTTGAGATGGTATTACCCTCATCATTATATTTGTTAATACAAATTTAAAAAACCAGGGCTTTGCACCCTTACCAGATGGCAATTCCTCATACAGAGACACCCACTAAATATGGAAGACACCATACAGCTCATTGTGCCAGACACTCACTGGTCCACTTGACCAAAAGGCTAAAATGGCCTAATGTACAGGAAAAGTGGGCACTCAGGGGGAATCTGATTACCTTTTGCAACCCACTTACATCCACAATTATTATCCACAGTGGTAGTTGGATACTGTTACATATGGTCCTTGACAATGTGCTACAGCACCTACATAGTGATATTATACTGGTGCTAATTTTGTATCAATACAAAATTGTTCAGCAGACCTTCAATCAAATAAATGTTGCCATTTGTGCCGATTCTGCTTTTTAATCATCATTACATTTTCAATGTAAATATTAAATGATAAAACAACCATATACAACCAGGTGCGGGTCCTTAGCATATCACATGAAAGCATGCAGTACGTAGACCAATGATACAAAGAGCAATGAAGGATCATTTTATTACATGCAGAAAGTCCAAATATAGTGATGTAATCACATTTGGTAGAGTGTCTGCGAGTAGCTACCAGGTGCAGTAGCTAAGTGTAGGCTAATGTTAGGTTGCAAGAGGCAGGAATTGAGTGAAAAGGTGACTCCTGTATTCCTAAAAAATACAGTAGTTAGAGTATAAGTGAGAGACAGTGGGCACTTCTTCCAGTATCCTATTAGATATAAGAAGTCCTAATTATATGTCAGAACATTTAGACCTTTAGGAATCTTTGCTGTGGTGGGGTTGAGCATTGTGCATAGTCTGCTGAAGAAGGAGAGTTGATCTGCAAGGCAGATTTGTATATTGGAAGCAATGCAGAAAGCTTGCATGTGAATTGTGATGGTAGTATGGGAAAACAGTGGGGTAATCTCAATGTTCCTGCGAGATGGTTGTATTTGCACTGACTGATGATGAGTCAGGCGGCCATGTGAAGAATTGATTTTTTGTTATTTGCGATATTTCTCATGCTGATAACATGAGACGTACCGAGCAGTGGGAAAGTCATCTGGGTGTAGCTAGAAGAAATGGTTAAAGAGAATACACTCTCGGAAAGAGACAAAAAGGGAAAAACAAGTGTGTCTGCAAAACGTCTTGAGTTCTCTCGGGTATAAAGTAAGGGAATTCAAAGTATGAACATGGAAAGGTAAAAAGTTCCATCGGAGCAGGCCAGGCACAGTAAATCGCCTCTAGCGTCATCGTTAGATGGAGGAATGAGCAACAACTTCATATTTGTACAGCGCAGGCAATGTGAATGTTGATATTTGTATTTTCTGATCCAGATATTGTGGCACATGCCAAGAAGGCACTGGAAAAATAAACAGAGAATTGTGAAGGAAACATGCTGAGAGATTGGCAGCAAGTGCAGAGCATATTGAAAGTCGTAAATTGGGGCACATTTGGGTAAATTAAAAATGAGTCACGCTGCACCATTTTGAACCTTTTGAAGGGGGTTTAGAAGACTTTTTGGCAAACCTGCATATAATGAATTGGCATCATCCAAGTAGGAGTTCACTAAGGAACCCGCCACCAATGGGTGGTCTGATTCCCGATGGAAATGAAGTATATGCAGTAATAATTTAAGCCCGGGAAATGAATATTGAACAGTTACAGTTACAAATGGAGATAACAGTTCTGTAGTCGTAGTGGTTTGAGATTCACAAGCTTGCTAAATTAAATGTCAACAGCCAATCGTCTGTAGTCCCTAGCTGGGACTGTAGTGATTCTAAACAAATCCATAATTGCACAATTTAAGGAATATCAGGCCACATATCTTTCAAAATACAGGAAAAACATACATGTTTAATACATGTGCATGTGTGGCACTTAATCTAAGAACTTAAATGAGGAGGTAAGATTGACCTCGTCTACAAGGACACAAGGTGCTTGCTTCGGCAGCACATATACTAAAATTGGAATGATACAGAGAAGATTACCATGGCCCCTGCGCAAGGATGACACGCAAATTTGTGAAGCGGTCCATATTAAAAAAAAAAAACTAAAAAAACAAAGACGCATGAATTAGGAAAACAGCAATTAAATGGTTAAAAAAGTGAGGAGAGGAATATTTTGCCATGTGAGTAAGTCAAAAGAGCCTAAAATCCTCAGAGATCATTTGTATTTGTGATTACCTTAATCAAAGGGACGTTACATAGTCTGTCCTAGAGTGAAATTTCAGTGAAACTACATATCTTAGATGAAACATTTAAGTGAAAATTCCTTGTTTAACCCCCTTGGCAGTAGTGTATCCAATATTTTTCTCTACGTGATAGGATAGCCTGGTAGTCTCCACCCGTGTGTGGTTTTTTAACAACTTCTAGGACCTGTAACTTAAATTGAGCAACAGTATGGTTATTTTCAACAAAATGTCTTTACAGTTCTTGTGGTTTGTCCCAAGTATAATTACAACCTTCTCCCTGGTTTTGATGAGGATCCCTAATGGAACAAAAACACACCTATCTGAATCGTCTTTTTACTTGACCTCACAATATACCCTTTCCCCGAGGGTACTCAAGTATTCTCAATCATAAAGTGGCACTGCTGAATATTCTTCTAAATACCAAAGGGAAAGATTTGTGTTGCTAGTTGCTGCCCTCCTAATTCAAGAAGTGACAGTTTGTCTTCCTGTTGCTATATTAAAACAGAAAAGAAACAACCTTTGACATTGTTTTTTCATCTATGACCTACTCACTTTCTCATGGGTATTCAACTCTTAACTCTAGGGATCGCCAGAGCTCACACTTCCATAATGCGCTTCAGAGTCAATCCTCTCTCAACTGTGTCCTGATAAGGGCTGCAAACAGAAGATACCAAATAGAAAATTGTATCCCCAATAATACTGATTTGATCTTAATATTCCTGAATACATATCAAAAGGTACTTACTCATAAAGCCAAGGAGGGTCTCCTCTATTCCAATATTATTCTTGCTTTTCATCCCAACCGTGGGAGTAGATGGTATCCCAATGGTGAAAAAATAGTTACTTAAAATAATTATTCAAAAAATATATCTAAGATAGTACCTTGCCACATCTAGTGTAAATTCTATCACTCTTGTATCTAATTCAAATTACTTACTAGAAATCCTCCAGAGTACATTTTCTTCATGGCTGCACGATCCTAATAGGCTTCCCCCTTTATGAATTTTCTGCATTAGTAGGTCCTATAAACAAAGACCCACATACAGGGTTGTAGTATGTATCCACCCCAGAAAAATAGTACCTAAAAAGAGAGATCATCCCTGCAAATTTCTTACCTTGTTCCTAGGGTTGCTTCTTCCCCATTGTGGCCCAAACAGTAGCCGTGCGGGTGAAAACCAAATGGCTATAGTCTTACTAGCGTGTTGTGATGTCATCACGTACTGTGATGATGTCAACAAGAGTGCACAATTGTAAACATACTAGCACTCAGTGTTTTTTGGAATAGGACAATGTCCCTCTGAAAATTAGCACACAAATTATGTTATTGATTAAAAAAAAAACATTAAGCCCCCAGATGCTCCAACAATGATCTTTAGGGAAAGACATGTTTTTACATATTATTCTATGGCGCTCCAATTATAAAGAGGATCTTAATGTAACCAAGGTAAGCAATGTTCCCATTAATACTCCCCACATGGAAAAGCCCATAAATGAGTATATTAGTCCTAAACAAAATATCTTATTTGAGTCTGAAGTTCATGGCTACTGAGGGTTGATCCATCCATTAATGGGCAATTTCACATTAATGTTAAAGGCAGAATATCCTGGAGAGCTTTCCACACTTCCCCATTTAATACTTTAATCCAAAATTGTCATATCCTGTATTTGTAAAATGATTAATTTCCCACGTGTTCATATTTACACACCTGCAAGTCATCATCCCTACAAATGGTTTGTATAGTTTAACACACACTACACATTGATACTTTCAAGAAATTCCTTAGCACACACAGGGAAAATATATCAATAACATATCTGTTCACATTAATACATGTGGGAGTCATTGTCCCTACCGATGATTTGTATATTTTTACATACAGTGCAAATTAATACATGCAAGGGATTGCATAGGAATTTCCTTGAGGGGCTTGTCAACGGTTGTCAGGCAACCACAAGCAACAATACGAGGCCACGCCCACCTGCCTCGTTCTCACTCGCTTGCTACGGCTTGGAATACCGGCTTTCAGGCGAAGCTGCGGCGGAGTGAGGCAAAGTGAGAAGTAGCTGTCTGCAGCTGTCTGTTGCGATTCCCTGGCACATGACCTTATAGGCATGCCGTGCCCCGCCTGCCCGCCCCTCTCAGCACCTTCACAGAAACTATTTTCCATTGTCAGGATTATCACTGCAGTACTGTTTATCTTCTTCATGACCATTTCAGTACCTACCAGTTCACCTCCCACTATCTCTCAACCAAACTGTCGCACACCAGTCTCATGTAGAAATCCTAATCTTATTTACTCACAACTTGTCGATACTTCAACTGCTATCGACCTTTGGCTTATGGAATGCAAGGTCGCTCTTCAACAAGACTACAGCATTTCTGGACTTTTTTCTACGCTTGCACTTCAATTTTTTATGTATAACTGAAACATGGATTCTCTCACACAATCCAACTATAGCTGCTTCCTCACTATCATTCTTCGTCCTCGTTCCTTGAACCAATGGATGTGGTGGTGTTGTTGGTCTCTTGTATCATCCTAACTATTTATCTATTCCTTTGCCTGCCTCCTTACCGAAATACTCTTCATGAAAGCGCACTAGGAGGAGAATATCTCTGGACTGTTTGAGCTTACTGCAGCTGGGACCCAGAATGGCGCCCCTGCCACCCTTCCTTTTTGTTTGCATATCTAACTGGGGACTGGGGCTCCAGAGGGGCTGTACCGGGGATAGACATGCCTGACTTTAGAGTGCCAGACTAATGGTTACTCCCTCCACCCTTCCCACTGAGGGCTAATATTGAAAAATGGGGGCGAGTTGGATCATGGCTGACTCTACACTACAGTTACCAGAATTCCCTGCTACCATATCCTGGTAATGACCAGAGGGAGTCAACCCTGAACACCTGAATCGAATCGGCCTCCCTGAAGATTTCTGAGGCATGAAAGAGCGCTAAGAGAACATCTTTGGACTGTTTGAACTTACTGCATCTGGGACTGTTAGGCAGAAACTTGTGCAGTTCCCTTAGGGACCACTGCAAAAGATTTAAGACTACAGGTGTTTGGCAGTAAACCCACTTGGTAGCAGTCTGTACCACACAGATTCACTTGGTAGCTGTGACTGAGCAGTCAGACTTCTCTCAAGAAGAGTTAGGCAGTATGCAAAGTATACACAATAGGCACCCAGATACAATAGCACAAACAAACACTGCCCAGAGTTTTGGTATATCATTATTTATTTATTTAAAAACACACTTACTGAAACACTCCAGCACTATTATTGTAAATCACTTCAAAACACAGTTACTATTTATATATCTACATCCCTTATTCCTTATCAGACAAGTCTTAGTTAACACAACTTATTTCCAGACAGAGGTGAGCGCTTAACTATAGATGGCACTCCAATAAGTTAACGAAAAAAAGGGAGGGAAAAAGGCAGAATGTAGGAAGATACACCACACTAATTTTTAGGAACACTTTAGCAAGGCAGGAAAGTCAAAAGTTACTTGTGAGCCAAAGTCCATAGGACGGGCCCACTCTTAGAGAGAGCAGGGCACAAATGCACCCAAGATCACACAATTACAATAGGCTTAGAAGTCTTGCAGGGAGTTCAAAAAGGATTTAGTCAGAAAAGTTTAGCCAGGGTGTTCCAGGGCTAAATCTACCCCGTACAGTCGGTTGCAAGGGAAGCCAGGCGGAACACGGTACCTTAGGTGGAAAGGATCCTCCAGCGGGGGCAGTTGTTCCTGGCAGCGGGTGCAAGTCACGGCGTCGTCCAGAGGATGAGAAGATCTCGACGTGGAGGAAAGCTGAAGGTCGTTGCACTGCCAGGGAAGAAACCAGCCGCTGAGTTTTCCGGTTAAAGGTACTACCCTTGGTTTCGCGGTAGTAGAAAAACGTGGTATCCCGGTTGCCGGGGTGCTTGGCACAGGCAAGGGGGCCACGAGATGCTTCAGGAAGGTGAAAAGAAGGTGAAAATGGTTATCCCCACCAGTCAAAGGAAGAAGACTCTCCGGCGGGAAATCTCCTCTGTCGTCGGGAAAAGTGGTGAGACGGTTCAGCAGGGCTCCACCGGTGGTGTCGTCATTGCAGGTCGGCTCGGCTTCTCCCTCCTCGGATTCTTTAGGTCCTGTGGCGACTTCTGAAGTTCCAGTCCCCAAAGCCCTGCTTTTATGCAGAAAACCCCCATTCACTCAGCCTAGCTGTCACTTAAACATGCTAAGTGGTGAGCCGGCCGGCTCACCACTTGGGCCAATCAGGATGGAGTACGACTTGAGTTGCCTAGGCAACTCAATCCAGGGTGCCTAAATCCCCCTACACCCCTCCTAAGTACCCCAGAGAGAGTGGCACCACTTTGGAGGGCTTCTGTGGAGAAGCCAGCCAAAAAAGTGGAACAAAGGGCTCGACTTGGGTTGGAGTCACAGAAGATAACACAAACGCCATTTTAGAATCGAGTTCTGGCAAAAAATACCAACCGGCGAATTAATATTAAATAAATAAACCGGCGATATGTTCGAGGCTATCGGAATGAAATAATTAAAGGTAGTAGCCTCGAACAATGGGAAAATCCCATAGGGATATATTCGCGGTTGAATATAAAAAGTAGTATCCACTGCCACCAGCCAAAACTCGATCAGGGGGGACGGAGACATGCCCCCTCGACTAACAGACCCCGGGGCAATTAAATTGCCCCGGCCAGTATGTCCACAATATGATGGTTTGTACTGGTTCTGTTCAGAATTTGAGACTAGTAAAGTCAATGGTGACTTTACATGCCCTGGGAGACAGTAGTCAGTCCCAGGGTATGGAGTCTATGTTGGGGGGTCACTATGACACCCCTGTGTTACTGCACTGAGGGTGCTGTGTAACACACATCACAAAAACACATGAAGCCCTATGGAGTAAAAGACCCCATAGCGCATTAAACACATCTATAGTCAAAGAATCACACTCAAATCATGTCCAAGAGTGAGGGTAAATGAGTCTCACTCTTGGCTGAAGAAAAAAATAAACCCCAAAAATCCAGCAAAGCTGCTGGGGGACCCTCTAGGTTAGGAAATTCAGCCTAAACAGAGAATTCTCCCTAACAGGGACCCAGAGTAGCGCCCCTGCCACCCTTCCTTTTTGTTTGAATATCTAACTGGAGACTGGGGCTACAGAGGAGCTGCACCAGGGCTACACATGCCTGACTTTGGAGTGCCATACTGATGGTACCGCCCCCTTTCCCACTGAGGGCTGATATTGAAAAATGGGGGAGAGTTGGATCCTGGCTGGCTCGACACTACAGGTACCGGAATTCCCTGCTTTCATATCCTGGTACTGACCAAAGGGAGTCAACTTTGAACACCTAAATCCAATCAGCCTCACTGAAGATTGCTGAGGCATGAAAGCACACTAGGAGGAGAACATCTTTAGACTGTTTCAACTTACTGCAGCTGGGACCCAGAGTAGTGCCCCTGCCACCCTTCCTTTTTGTGTATATATATATCAGTGAAAAAAACGTTGTTAAAGGGACGTTATGGTTCAAAGTAAAACCGAAAAACCCCTGAAATTCGGCAGTTATGGTAAGATAAGCAACCATAACTCGCACCGCCACCATGCACTGCTAACACTAACACCCAGGACATCAAAGATGACATCACAAATGTCATTGATGACATCACTGATGACATCACGTGGCTGGCTCTCCCTTTTTTTCCTTTCCTGACATATCTAGGCCACATGATTTTCTTCAGTAACAGTCAGGAACTAAAAATTGTAAATTACTATATTCGTAGACTTATCCTTCAAGTATGTTCTTAGAATAATTCCCTTATGGTCCAGTCATATCATATGAAACATATACATAGGAGAAGTCACAACCTTGAAAGACAGCAATCCTTTTTGTGCATTAAAATGATCAGTAGATTTATCAGCACTTTCTGATACTTTTGATGTTTTTTTTATTACTGTACTTTCCCTGAATATGCTCATATTTTTATATGTTGTACTCACACTATTTTCCTTAGGGTCCAGACACATCATGTGATATATATAGATAGGGTAAGTAACACCTTTGAAACAGAGCAATCATTTCTCTGCATAAAGGTAATCAGTTAGGTTATGAACACTTTCTGCTACTATTGCTGTTTCTTTTTCCTACTTCAATTCCCTTGTATATATTCATATTTGTATGTGGTGTTGTCTCTTTGTGATTTGTGTATAATAATGCAATTATGTAGTAAGTGGGTTTTATTACCTACTTATCACAAGTTTCGCTGTACGCAAAACTCTAATATGAAAACAGTTATCATTTCAATATTCAACATGGCAAGCTTATGCATATTGCACCTCCATCATGTATGCTGCACACAATGCCTATGTTTCTACATGAGTACCTTAGTATACTGGATTGAAGTTAATAATAGAATGCTATTTATATCAATGCATAGCTTAATGCACTGATTAGCACTTGACATTTATTCCAATAATCTTTGACACTTTTTTTATTAACATTACACTAAGAATCCCTTGTACAGACTTTTCATGAAAGGTAAATGCACATGTGATGTCATCAGTGATGTCATCAATGACATTTGTGATGTCATCTTTGATGTCCTGGGTGTTAGTGTTAGCAGTGCACGGTGGCGGCGCGAGTTATGGTTGTTTATCTTACCATAACTGCCGAATTTCAGGGGTTTTTCGGTTTTACTTTGAACCATAACGTCCCTTTAACAAAGTTTTTTTACTGAATTTCATAGTTTTTTAGTAGCACAACTTAACAATAATAACTTTGACTTTATGTACATACAATATGGAACATACTGAACCCTTTCTACTGAATTTGATGGTCCGCAGACATGTTTGGACAACAGTACCACCACCTAAAAACTCTGGGGAGGTATGTGTAATAGTTATATCATAACATAGGAACATTTAACAAATTCACAAAGCAGCACACATACAAAGTATTTGTAGTAATACTTAAAACATGTTACTCATATATGTAACACACTAACCATTCATGTAAATACAATATGTTTTAAAATGGAATATACCAAAAGAAGATAAAGTGGCTTCCACCATAATTACCTCACAGACGCTCCACAACCAACAGCAAGACCAGACGTATACACTACTGATTACATATCTCACCAGACATAGTAAGTGCACTTCTATTTACTCATATATTTAGAAACGTTCTATATTTTAAAAAAAAACACATTACTTTTTTGTTTTCTCACAGAAATGTGTAGTACCCTCGACTGGCTAGAGGAGCATTTCCCACGAGAGGAAATGTTAGAAAATAGTCCACCTAATGGTACACACTTTACTATATAAACCAATTACTAAATATTATTTTGTATACATTTAACATATACATTTTTTTATTACAGACCATACAAAAATTCCAAGCATCTCACAACAACAATCAGAGGATATCACTCATCACTCTACAGGAGATTAATCAAAAAATGGACAACCTTATGCAACATTTTATGGATTTGAAAAACTTTGTGGAAAATTATGTGAAACCCCCAACAGCACACCATTGTCCAACCTGCACTTGTCCCCCCCACCCTATCCCACGCAGTTAACCCCACACCCTGTCTATGGACCAAAGCGTTTCGATGAGATTTCCTTCCCTTCTTCACCTGATCCCAGTTATCTAGAAATCCCTAATTCTCCTGTTTTTGTTTCTGTTTCTGCCCCACCTTCCCAGTCATAATTGTATATATATATAAAATAAAGTTACTTTTCTTATATTGTGTTGTAATTACTTTCAGTTCCTTGAGATAAAACCAATTTAGGTGTCCACGGACACCGCGGTTGTTCGGAAATGTTCGTAAAGAAACGAAAATGTAACTGTCCTGAGGACACTACATCTGTCCGTAATGTTCTCATGCAAGTTGAAAATGTTCTAAGAACACTCGTAGTGTCCTGAAATGTTCGTAAATAAACGAAAATGGAGGTGTCCTTAAGAACACTATGCCTATTCGTAGTGTTCGATAGCAAGCAGAAACTGTTCTAAGAACACTCGTGGTGTCCTGAATTGTTCGTAAATAAACGAAAATGGAGGTGTGCTTGAAACGCTATGTCTGTCCGTATTGTTAACAAATACATAACGGCTGTCCGTAACTGTTAGTTTTACATGTGACGCACTTTTAATTAGTTCAAGACCCGAACACTGTCCGGAGAACATCAACACGAATGCGCAAAACAATGTCCGTACATTGGGTGTCCTGCGGACGACCGCTACCTTAGCGAACATGCTCACAAAACAATCATGTGACCGCGCCCACGCTCATCTCGTGCTCTAAATGCGGACACTGTTCGTGTCCCTGACCAGTTTAAAAGTACATTTCCAAGTAATCCACAATATTTCTCATTAAACAATCACCATACCACAAATCCCACATACTAATCCTAACTTTCCACATAGTTTTTGTGACTTTTTGAACCTTTATTGATGTTCGATCTGTCTTGCGGACGGCGCGCATGTCCGCGACCCGCACACAAGCACCCCGATATAAGACCACGCCCTAGAGCGCATTCTCATTGTGTTTCTGACTATTCCACAGAGCACACCTCATTTTGCTGCTTACTGTGCAGATTTTGAGATTTCCATCTCCAAGCCTATGACATCCATGGCTCGACTATTACCACATGGTGCTACATCTGCCTCAGCACCACCCCCACCCCCTCCACCACCACCATTTCTCCAAGGGCCTGAAGAGGGGAACAGGAGTGAGGATACAGAGGAGGAAGAAGAGGATGACGAGAATGAGGTAGAAGAAATCCCTACTACCCACCGTCGGCGTGAATCTTGGGTGTGGCGGTTGTTTATCGTTCATTGAAACGGTCCTAAGTCTCATGCGAACCGTGTCACCTGTAATGAGTGCAAAATGGTACTCAGTCGCAGGAAGCATGGTTCGTATAGCTTTGGGACCACTACCATGAAGCGACACCTGCACTCATTCCACACTGGGGCCATTCGCAAGGTTGTACCTTGCGAGAAGCGTAGTAGGTTGATTGCCTCCACTTCATCCTCCGTTCCTGATCCTGTCACCACAAGGAACACCTCTGTGGGACAGCGTCTTCCTCAAGCTGCCTCACAGGCCATACAGAATTCTGATGACTCTTACCTTTCGAGGGTCACAGTTGTATGTGTGTACTGTGACACAGTACTCTGCAGGGGGGAGCGACTTCGGAGTGCTTTTGAGACGATCATCTCAGAGCACCAGAAGACCTTCTCACTACCCAAATAAAACCCACTCTACATCTTCCTCTCTCAGCTCGCCCTTTCTTATCCCTTTGGTTGGTGTCCCCCTCCCTTTACCCTCCTTTCCCTCCTCTCCTAGTGTGTCGTGTATAAAAAAGAACAAAAAAAATACAAGATAACAAAAATCCCCCAAAAAAATAAGGCTCTTTTCAGAGCCGCCTTTCACAGTTAAAAAATAGAAGTGAAGCTACATAAAGCATAGCCATTTCCATTTCGTGAAAGTCCGCGGACGGTCCGCGAACAGAAAAACAATTGCATTGCTACCCTATTGAAACCAATGCATGTTTCTCTAACAGGAAGTGGTGGCTCTGAAAAGAGCCTTTGGGAGGTGTTTGAATGTAAAACATTTTAACTACGTAAGACGTACTTCAAAACGAATGCTGTATTTCTAAAAAAGGTTGCAATGCATTTTGTACATTTCTTAGAAAAATCTGATTGCCAGCATAAGTAAGATGGACTCCATCTTTGCGAAAAATGTATGTACTACGAAACAAAATATTTTCATTGTTAAAAGAGGACATACCAAAATCTCTTAGGAAGGCACAAACAGCCTTATTAACATTACGCCTTGCTTTCTCCATTTGTGGACCACATGAGAAAGAACGAAGCCACACTTGTCTCTGCGTAATCCGTGAAAAAATTATTTTAGAGTTTGGAAACATGTCCATTATCTTCTGAAGTCCTTCTTTCATTGCAAATTGCAAAGAAATTCCAGACACATGTCCTAAACTGTTCCCTCTACAACGAATTACAATTATGTCTGGATGTTCCTCTATCTTCAAAGTTTTACAGAGAGGTAGCAAGTCCAACCACTTCATTCCACGCACTCCATGCCAGTGCACTTCCACATGTGGGAATCCAAGCTCTATAGATACTCCACAGCTTTCTGCATGCACCTTCAACCAATGAATCCACGAGTCTCACAAAATCCATACAATCTGTGTTTTGAAACACTCAGCCATAGCTATCTGTTCTTCTCTCTGCAAAAACAATATCTGAGAAAACCTCTCCTAGCACAACACACTCACTAAACTTTACTAACCAATCCCTTGCTTCATCCAATCTATTTCCATACCTCCCCTCCCCAAATTCCCCGGATGTAATACGCGGTGTCCTAGAACTACCGCCATGTCCGCAAACGTATTGTAACATGTACAGCCCTTCTACCATTTCGATTTCACTCTCTGTGCCATTCCCTCATTGGATGTAGCTAAGCAATCACATGACCATCCACCAATCAAATCCCATAACTCTACATGTAACTGCATCATCATAGAGCAGCACTACAAATGTACCGTGTATCTCTCGGAGTACAAGTCTCATACCATTGACAACCACGATCTACGAGAAATACGATACAAATCTCCAATATTTCTACTTCCAGCTTGGTCCATATCCATATACATGAACAGAAAGTACAGGTATGCATATTTTCTACACAGTACATGAACACATTTTCTAACCAACTTTTACCTTCTATAATCTGAAAAATGAATGGACGATCATTGTTCATTGTCCTAAAATGACCTGTCACTTATAAACCTTTATATCATTTAATTTCTTCATACACACACACACACACATGCAAATACTATTAAACTAACATTTTTGAAATAAAATATATACACGACATATAATCACACAAAATAACATACACACTCTATGATCAAATCTCAAACAATAATATTTGTACAAACACATAATTGGTTTTAATTTTTTTCGTTTATATAAGTACTTACATACATTTATATAGGACAAGCAGACTATGACATTCACTCACTGTTACGTGCAAAAGCAGGCTATGACACATAGCTCTCAACTCACATGCTTTCGGCGGGTGTCACCCGCCTTGTAAAGGACTGACTCACCCGCCAAGCCTCCTGCACGCCCATTCATTCCAATGGGCGTCTCACCCGCCAAAAACAAAATCAGGTGATTTCACCCACCTTTGCGACACACATGGTTGAGAGCTACGATGACAATGACTCACTATTACGTGGAAAAGCTTACTTACAAGAATAGTGGTATACGTTGGTAGATTATGAATTCCACAAACCATAGTAAAGATATTTTCTTTCCTACTCTTAGTCATAATATAATTTTCATGGTTTTCAGGAAGGCGCTGAGAATTTCAATTTAAAAACATCCATGTCTAAAATGAAAACATTGCTATATAGCAACCAAATTACTAATTTGTTTCTTTTACAATTGCAGTGAAGCCCATTCTCCTGAATAAAAGCAGCCGATTTTGATTTACAAAGAACAACTAAGAAGCAAACTACTCATTTTTGAAAAGAAAGTAAGTAGATTGTTACCATAATATTTGATTTATAACTCAAACACTCTGTACGATGCATTCATGGTATTTCTGTGCCTAAAAATAGAGATTCTTCACCATTCTGACCAAAAATCCCCCCCCCCGTCTTAAACAGTGATCTCAAGTCTCAAGTCAGAATGGCCATCAAATTCCTATTTTTTCGGCACACAAATTACCCAACTCAGCTGCTAGAATATAGATGTTGTAGAACAAACAACTGTTTTAATTGTATAGCTTTACCTATATTATTTATTCTTCTCCACACCACCGGCTTACTTTTTTCTGTCATCTGAACCCCACTTTAGTAACACATTAATTGAAGAATACCCATCCCTAGTAGTTCAACTTCCCAATTCACAATCACAAACCATTACATACATCTTTATCATCTTACTCAAACAATCATGCACACAACACACATGCATTGCAGAAAACCCCAACCCATACCTTCTGTATTTTTTTCAACAGACGCTAAAGAATGCCCACCAAAAAGCAACTCCGTAGAAAGGGATGCAGAAGTAGAGCAAATGAAAAGAAAAGTCTCCAACATAAACACCCATCTATAGCAGAATTTGTAAAAAACGTTGAAACACAACAGCTAATACAGTCATGTTGTGAAACAGAAGATGTTTCTAGTGCAAAAACTTTGCCTCCTCTATCACAAAGTAAAACGACCCAAAAAACTATTAACAGAAAATCATCTATCACTACAAATAAAACATCTTCTATAAATCTTGATATAGTACAAAGTAAGCATACCAAGAAAAGTATATTAGCCAAAATGTTCCGTCACAAAGTCCTTCAAAATCTGATAAAAACAGGAGAGAAACCAGGTTCAATACTTCAAATCTATCGTAGGAAAGTAATCTTAGAAGCGTTGATAGACAGTGCAATTCTTCTCAAAAGAAACTTATTTATTGTTGTGTTAAACAGAATTAAACCACTAACAAAACTAATAACTACATTTAAAAAAAGACTTCTCAATAAACGAAATGTGAACAGAAATAACTTCTTAAATATCTGTGGAGGTGAATGGAGTCACACTACAAGCACAGAACCATACTTTAATGAAGAAGCGTACAAACAAAAGCAAACAAATACAATTGCCATACATAGCAGTGGTCGAGGTTATGAAAAGTTAATAATACCATAATGCAACAAGAAGTACTCCTTACAAAAATATGCCCTGAAAACTTAGATTTACCCCTCCATTCGACTGAATCAGAACATCTAATTTACACATGGCCATGCACGTCAATGTGTAACATTCCCAAACAAATGTTCAAATCTTTACGCCTATTCCTCAATCTATATGTGAAAAGCAAAGACAAAATCAAAATAAAAATACTGCAAAGTATGGATGCTTGTCCAGTACGCAAGCACACAGGCCTGCAAGGACATTCGTTGGCCTGCATATCAGGAGCTACTTGCAAAACAACCTTCCATGATATCAAAAGGATATCAACACATCATGCAAGTATAAGAAATCTAGTTTATAAACTGTATTATGTAAAAAGTCCTGCTTTAGCACTAGCCAATTTAAATAACATTCTTCTACATGGTACACCAAAAGACCTACTAGAAGAAATCGAGTATATACAGAAAAAATATTTTGGAAATGAAACCCACTTACAAGACGAATTAGCTGTCAACCAACCTTGTAACAAATCTGCACATGGCAACCTTTCACTACACACATACAAAAAAGAAATACTAAAATTTCAAAGCACTTCAGCTGAAGTACCAAACCACGTGTGTGTATGTTGCCGCAGAACGTGTTATAAAAGTAACACAAAAACTATAGACCTTTCATACAAAATAGAAGACAATGAAGATTCTAAATGGTTTGAATTAGCTCTCTACCTTATAGCAGAAAACAAATACGAAATAACTGACCCCATAATACTTTGCAGTTACTGCACTACCAAACTTGACAACAACCAAACTCCTTCACGTGCTATCTCAAATAACTTGGAATTACATCCACTACCAAAACTCCTTCAACAACTTAATTTATATGAGAGCATCATAATTCAAACACTTCATCCATTTCAAGCAATAATACGCCTTCAACCAAAAACTGCAAAATGACCTCCCTCTGAATTAGTGAAAGGTATTCATGGAAAAGTAGTGTATTTACCATTAGATCTGAAAGAAAATGTGCAAACCCTAGGAGTGCAACGTCCAATGCAACAATCTTTAATTATCTTGGTAAATGGAGTACCTACAAAAGACAAAAACATTTGGCAACAACTGGTAGATTTACATAAAGTTAGAGAAGCCCTGCAATTTCTCAAAGAGAATAATGATTATTACAAAGAAATTAATATCGAAGAAAACTTGAAAGATACAACTGAAATAATTCAAGAGACACAAGAAACTGGTCAATTTGAGCTCCTAGATCCTGCTACAATAGCAAACACTTTAGACCATTATACAATTCACCCATTGCACTCTAATGACACCATAGAAGATGCACTGGAAACATACCAAATGCGTCAAACAAAAGGATCACCAATCAGCATATGGGAAAAAAGTATAGAAGCACATGCTTTTCCTCTACTCTTTCCAACTGGCAAAGGAGGAAGATACAATGATAGACCTGTTCAAATATCAGCATCAGAATATCGCTCATTACGAATGTATTCTGAAGATCCCAGATTTCGACAAAATGTGGAATACATATTCCACCTACTCTTTGAAAGTGAATTAGCAACTTTATGTTACAGAGTTGCACACATATTAAAATCAGAATCACACTTTCAAAATATGACAGCCACACAATTATTACAAAAAGTTCAACAAAAAGATGAGGTTTTACAGGCAAATCTTACAAATCTATTAGCAAATATGTGAGGTACTAAAGAGTACTGGTTTCGACGCCATGGAGATGTACGTTGTATGATCAGAAACCTTGGCCCACCCACTTGGTTTGTTACATTAAGTTGCGCAGAATATGCATGGGAAGATTTACATGCTTTCCTACGCATATCAAACGAAAACAAAACAAACATAGATATACTAACACCTGGAGAACTTTGTTCTCAGGATCCTGTTAATGTTTCGAGATATTTTCACCATCGCTTCATTGCTATGCTACATTTTATTTGTAATAAATCTGTTCCTCCCCTTGAAGAAGTGCAACACTTCTTTTGGAGAAAAGAATACCAAGCCAGAGGAGCACCACATGTCCACATGCTTTTATGGATTAAAGATGCTCCTAAATTTGGTCAAGACAGTGGGCCTCATTAGGACCCTGGCGGAGAGGGTATTACGCCAGCGTAGTGCATGGCGTACCTCTCCGCCATACTACGAGTTCCCGTAGCGCCATGGAGGTTTTCTCCGCCTGGTTTTACCAGCCGGAGAAAACCATGGCGCTACGGGACCTCGTTGTTAATTACGCCACCGTATTTTACGGTGGCGTAATTAACTCCTTCCCCACTCCCATTATACCCTATGGGGCAAAAATGGGAATGGGGAAGGGCAGAATGGGGATTGGGGATTTACCGCTCCGCCGAGGTCGGAATGGGGCGGTAAATCCGCCAACCCCCATGGCGCTATCGGCGGCTTTCCGCCATGCTTCGCGGTGCATTTAGCACCGCGAAGTCCGCCTGGGTCGTAATGAGGCCCAGTGATGCCACTGTTTTACAGTTTATTGAAAAATATGTCACTTGTGAAATTCCGTCAGAATCCACAAATAGTGATCTTCATGCAAAAATCTTACAGTTCCAAAGACACAAATGTGGCAAATATTGTTGTCGCAAATACAAAAAGAGAAATACTAGACCAAATGCCGATTTGGTTTCCCTAGACCAGTTACAAATACAGGTCAAGTGAACAACCTCATGTCTTCAGTTAGACATAGGGCCTCATTACGACCCTTGCGGAAATGGAAAAATGATGGCGGAAATGCAATACCGCCATCGAACACCGCTCGTTGCGATCATGACCCGTCACCGTAAAGTACGATGCCATTAGCGACACCGCAGTGAACGGCAACGCTAACTGCACCAAGTACGCGCACGCGCGCCTTGCAAAACCGGAATCACCGCCATGGCGCAACGGTACGCGAATTCTGACCCTAGCGGACATGTACTGAACGCCACCAAGCACGTCGTAAAGTACCATTCCGCCATGGCGAGAAATACGGCAACGCGAACCAACCGTAAATGGCCCACTGAGTGCCTGTACTCCACTCCCTGGCCTCATTGCACAACTCCTGGCAGGCGCAATGTACTCACACTATGCAACCAGTGAAATCCACTATTCACCCATGCATGCCAACGTAGAAAAGCATGCAGGGGCTCAAAGCGCCCCGTGAGTGGGCATCCATGTACGGCATGTCACCATAGCCGTACTGACGCAGCACAGGCATGTGAAGGTACAACACATCAAAATGAAAATCAAGAACACATGACACAAAACAACAGTAGTCCCCCATCGCTTGCCACCAGCGCAAGGCAACATCCACAACAGCATCCTGAGGGGGATTGCACCAGCCCTGTACTCATGCCAGTAAACAAACCAACCATCAGCAGAAGCATGTACCACACAAGTCGGCAGAGTGACTGAGCAGCCAGGCCCATCCCAAGAGGGGCCGATGGGAGCTGCAGGGCACAGATGGCATCAATACAGAAGCTATTCCAATGGACATGACCCCAGTCCCCCTCCAACAAACGCACGCAAACACAGTCACCTGTGACCAGCCACATTCTGAACAACCCATCATTCCACCAATCGACCTGGCTGACAGGCACCAGTCGGCCAAAAGCCAATCCCCCGCCCCTGAACAGCACATCATGTAAACAGACACAATGGCAGCCTCTATCCGTGACCATACTGTGCTACGTAGGCAAACGCGGCCAGTACTGTACCACACAACTCAACTCAGAAGGCGGAACACAAAGCAGATCATCACGCAATACATACCGCCACAAAGCGAAAATCGCCACATCACCTGCAAAGAACAACGCAACACGACAAATATCGGAATACAATTTAAATGCACATCCAAATGACAAAGGCCCCACATCAATTTGCAAAATCCCACCAAAACAACCATCATCACCGAGGGCTGCATCTGCAATAATTGACCGGCTTCCACTTGTGTGACGCCCTGTACCATCATGGCACACAGGGCTTACATCAACGTTCCAAAAGGCAACATGGAAGCGGCAAGAACCGCAGGTCCGTCCCATGAGGCAGGCACTAGTCGAGCTGAAAGGCCGAAATGTTGCACCTAGCCACCAGTACAGCGTAAGGGCATGTGGCCCATTGGCGATCGTCCCATATGATCGAAATGGTGCTCCACTGATTCACCCGAAGCTGCAGGAGTCGAGAGTAAAAACCATCTGGAGGAGTGGCGTAGAGATGGCATCTGCAATAGGGCAGGAGATACCTGTCACCCAAAAGAAACACAAATCAACCGATTGCATTACGGGACTCATGATGCATTACAATCTTCATTCAACACACCAAATCCACACCCATATGCATGCTAGCCCACTCCAAAGGAATATACACACCCCTAATCCAGTATCGAATCACAACGAAACCAATCGAGCTAAATACACCATTGGCAACGTCGGTTACTGTGCATGCGTCCGTCAAGATAGAACCCATGACATGGGATTAGTAACGTGCCTAGACACAAGTGTATGAAGGCGCGTCGAGACAGGGAGGATCCGACAAGGGCAGAGAGACGTATGTCCCACTATGGCAGCCTTGCATCACATAACGCAGGGGAAGGGGAGTGAACCAAGAAACCCATGTACATGGCAGACCCTAAACGGATTCATCAGTCCATGCATCCACACATCATTCCCTCATCCCGCAATGAAAACGCATGAATATTCACTCACATAATATGTGAAACTTCCATCGCGTCTGTGCGTAATGCAGTCCGCAAAAACCACTGTGCCCCTGGCCGGATCTGTAGTGTTGTGAAGCAAGATGGATTTGGGAACGTCCTGCCTCATCGTCCACTACGCTATTGCGCATCCCAATCAATTCATATCATTCATTGCCTGCTCGTTATGGGCCATGTCCCAAGGACATTCTACAATAGAACGTTACATTTCCAGCCAGACCTGTGGGCGTATCCTCGCCGCTACTTCAAAACCAAAAATGCTGGCCTTCGAATTCCTCACTTGCAACATTACGTCGAAAAGGCTTCTGTGAACGCTTGCATTCACAATTACATCAATGTAGTGCGGCTGTGTGTCATGATGCTAACTGGCTGCAATCACAAATGGGACGCCACGCCCGTCGGTGAAGTACGTTACTGTGCTGCATGAGGGTCGGCCATCGATCGAGCCCTACATACCACTGACTCTTCACAGGTATGTAAGCGGCTGCAATCATAGCATGTGTAACAATGGGAGCATAGCATGAAAATCAGTCAAAGTACATCACACTGCCATCGGGATTTGATACATGATTCCAATCCCAAGATGCCATGCGGCCAAATGCAGCCTTACGTGCGGGCCGTGCTCGACCAGAAGGGATTGCATCTGCCACAGATTCATTCAATCAGCACAGGTGGAGGCCATACAGGCCGACAGCACATATATTGCAGACCCAAACCCCTCCCACAACCACTCCCACTCCAAAATGCTACCGGCAGGACTAGCGATGTTGGGCCTGGGGTACCAGATAGCACTGCAAGTGCTACAACTACAAGAAGACGACGAACAACAACAGGTACAACAACCGGGCGCACAGGGGAGACGGAGGAGGAGGAGGAGGAGGAGGGCAAGGCAGGGTCAGCAAGGCCCACAAGCACTGCCACCACCACCACGCAGGCGGCCCGCAATCCCACGCCTCCGAGCCGATCCGTTCAACCTCACTGCTGAGCAGATCCACACCCTCTACCGTTTGGACCGGGACACCATAATCGCCATTGTGGACATGACACATGCTGACCTCGTGAGCATGATAGATAGCCCAACCGCCATCCCACCCCTACTGAAGGTGGTGTCTGCACTCCACTTCCTGGCCACAGGCACCTACCAGCACACAGTGGGACAGTTGCATGGCATTTCACAGCCACTGTTCTCACGGACACTCTTCCAAGTGCACGATGCCCTCCTGAAGCACGCCGACGACCACATCACACTACCACGCACGTACCAGGAGATTACCAACGCTAAAGTGGGATTCCATGCACTTGGCGGCATCCCGGGTTGCATTGGTGCCATCGACTGCACCCATGTTGAATTGGTTGTCCCACATGCCATGGAGGTCCAGTACCGCAACCGGAAACAATTTCATTCAATCAATGTGCAAATGGTGTGTGACTCCAACAAGATATTTACGCATTGTTGTGCCAGATTTCCAGGATCTACCCATGATTCTATGGTCCTGAGGAACACAAGAATACCACGCTACATGGAGCGACACGCAGGGCACAGATCCTGGCTACTCGGTGAGTCTCATTTCATGCATGACATCGTGGCCCATTTGATGCGTCAATGACCTTGCAGGGGGGGGGGGGGCTACTTAGCACTATCATTCCACTGACACCCTTTATTCGTCTCATACAGGTGATGCCGGGTATCCACTGAAGAGATGGCTCCTTACACCAATCCGGAACCCACAGAACGAGCATGAGGAGGACTACAACCATGCCCACTCACGTACCCGTGTGGTCATTGAACAGGCATTCGGCCTACTGAAGGCTCGTTTCCGCAGCCTCAGCAGGTCTGGCGGGGCACTCATATACAGCCATGAGAAGGTTTCTAAGATGGTCATGGCATGTGTCATGCTGCACAACATGTGCATACGTAGGAATGTGCCCATGCCCCCTGACGCTGTACTGCATGCACCTGAAGATGATGATGATGATGAGGGTGGGGATGTGGAGGCACCTCAAGGAGTCCATGAGGCACAGGATGCACGTGCAATCCGACAGAGCATCATAGATGCATGCTTCTAGCAACCACGCATGGTGCCTATTACACGGAAAGGGGACCTGTGGCACTGTGTGTGTGTAGTACAGGCACATTGTGGACTGTACGCCTATGAAGGCCTCGTACGCAAATATCAATGTCCACACATGTCATTGGATGATAATGAGGTGCTGTATTGTTAATGTGATTTGATTTATACACCCTATGGACCCGCCACCCAGTGAAGCCCAACACACCCCCTCCACCCTACTACCTCCCCCCCCAACACCAGTGTCCAAATATGCATGCTGTCCGTGGGTAGACGCTATTGCAAGCCCCCTCTACGGGTATCAGGGGCACCCCTGCCCGTGGAGCGCAGGTTCCTGCCAGATCTGCGTTGGGGGCTGCCCTGGACGGAACTTGCCACGGATGAGGTCTCTGCCTGCTCGCGTCCATGCATGTCTCTGAGGGTTTGTGAGAGCTCCGAGAGCACACGGCGCACAGCAGCAAGTTCAGCACAGACGTCTTTGGACGTCGCATGCAGTTCCCCCCTCAGGCTCTCGGTGCTTTTCTCCATTTGTGCTCTCAGGCTCTCGGTGCTTCTCTCCATTTCTCCCCTGAGGCTCTCACTACTTTTCTCTATTTGTGCCCTGAGTGTCTCGGTGGATGTTTCCATGGCTGCCCTGGAACCCCCGCATTCATTTGCATGGTCCTTGAGTAGCGTGGACGCTTCCTGCTGTTGCTCGATCAGCAGGTCGAGGGACTGTTGCCTCTGCTGGGCCATGGACATTTGCGGTGGTGTGACAGGGGGGCTGCTCAACACATGTTGCCTTGGCACAGGACTTGTGGGGGTTGGCCAGTCGTCGTCTTCAGGGTGCCCCTGCGTGGTTTCGTCATGGTGTAGGGGATGGAACATGCAGGGGGATTGGGAAAGGTCATGGATGGTACCTACGTCGCCAGCACTGTTTTCCGTGTCGGAGCATGCTGGCATGACAGCTGTGTCACCTATGGTGCTGCTACCACCAGAGGCGGTGCCATCAGATACGTTCTTTGGGGGGACCTGTGGTGCTGGGGTTGTGGACTTGCTGGCTGCTGGGGTGCCTGTTGCAGTCCCCTCCAGTGTGCTGCCACTTGATTCCTGCTGCTGCCGTGTCTTGATCCTTGCACCTGAGGTGGAGGCTCTTGGGACGTTGGTCCTGGCCCTCTTTGCAGGCGTGCTGGTAGGGGTGTCCTGCAGCTCGTCGTTGGTATCGGACCCTGTGGTGGAGTAAAGAGGGGCGAGCGTTAGTTATGGGTCTGTCGGATTTGGAATGGCAACGTATCAAATGCATTGGGGTGGTACATGAGGCTGATTTGGGACTGGGCCTTGGAGGTGGTCTCATTTTCGTGTGGATTGAGGATGCATTCATTTGGCTGCCTGCAGTTAGGGGGTGCATGCTGCACATGTAGGGGTTGTTTATGGCTTCTTGATTGATTTGTTTGTTCATTCTGACTTTTAGAGGGCGCTGTCAGGGCTAAGTATGTATTGCACTATGGGGTCACATGGTACTGCACATGTTCGTGGTTTGTGGATTTCGCATTGTTTCTCTTGGCCAACCTACCTGATTCTCCGGATGTCGGCACTCCTTTCTCCATCCCTCCGACTCCCTCTATGCTCTCCATTCCTATGGTGGAGGCGCAGATTTCCTCCCAGGGGGTCAACTTGATGGGCGACTCTGAACCCCCCCCGGTAGCTGTGGCGATGTTCCTGTTCGCAGAAAGTATGCTGCGTACGCGGATCCGCAGGTCGTCCCACCGCTTGCGACATTGCTGTGGCGTGCGGGGTGTTGTCCCCACCGCACTTACGCGCTGTGCCACCAGGACCCATATGGCCTTCTTGTTGGCAAGGGCCGTCCTGGTCATTTGACTGGAGAAGACGACGGCGGAATTTTCCTGTAGGGTCTCGGTGAGCACGGTCAGTTCCTCTCGGGAGAAGTGTACCTGCCGCTTGCGGTCACACGCTTTCTTGGCTACCTTTCCCATATTTATTTTTTTAACTGGGGTTGCTAACGGGTTGGGATGTGTGTCAGGGTCGGATTTTTTATGGTTGTGTTGGGATTCGGATTTTATAGTTGTGCGGCGTGCTGTTTCCCGTTCCGGCCACATGCTTTTACTTCCGTTTCCGTATATTTACGGTGGCCGTAATTTGCGGTGCACGCTCGTTACGGTGACCGCTCATTACGGTGACCGCTAAGATGGGTGGCGGTATTGCACCTGGTGCAGCGTACGGCGGCGGTAAGGGCCGTTTTGGGGTCATTTCCGCCATCGCAGCCTTTCGGATTCCGCCATGGCGTAATGCTCGTGCCCGATGGGTCGTGATTGGCCGCACTTTGCTCCTTCGTGCAATGGCGGAAACGCTATTTACGCTGTTGCGGTCCGGTCAGTCAATTTCCGCCAGGGTCGTAATGAGGGCCATAGTGTTAAAGGTAAGTCACCTAAAAATACATATTGCATAAAAAGAAAAGAAGAAGAAAATTATATCAATGATTACAATGCAATCATTGCCCACTTGTGGAATGCAAACATAGCTGTGCAGTACATTGCAGACAATTCTACTGCAGTTGCACGATATGTCACAGCATACTTAACCAAATCAGAAAAGACAGAGCTCCAAGACCTCTGGAATGACCTGTCATCAGATAAAACAGTGTCTCAGAAATTATACAGCTTGGGCATAAAAATGCTGTCCCATAGAGAATGTGGATCCTATGAAGCAGCTGATCGATTAACTGGTACTGCATTGTATTGTAAATCTGCAAATATAGTATGGCTAAGTCTTGGTCCAGCTAAATCTAGAAAAAGAGTTCTAAAATCATACGAAGATATAGAAACAATAGCCAAACATGATCCCAACAGCCAAGACATTTTAAAAAACAATTTATTGGACACATACTACCCAAACAGGAGTACCACTTTGGAAACCATGTGTCTATACCACATAGCCCAAAACTACACATACAAAAATTATATAAAACCTGATGAGCAAAACTGTAAATACAAAGTGACAAACTGTGATGGCAGCTTAGTAAATCTCAACAAACCAAATTTAATTAATCATATCAAATTGTCATTAAAGACTCCTCAACATAAAGAAATATATTACATGTCCCTGCTACAACTCATCAAACCATGGAGAAAAGAGGAAGAAATACTAGATACCTATGACTCATATGAAGACGCTTTCAAAGCTAATGAATGCAGTATAACTGATGTAAACTTTGCACAGTACAAAACAATGCTGCACAATGAACAGCAACACGAAGAGGAACTCCAGGCCCAACTAGATAAGGACACTCCTGACAGTAGTCAATCTTCTGTCACAGGAAGCCAAGAACCACTGGGAGAACCACTAATAACAAATGAGGCAGAATTAGCTATGATAGAAGTAGAAATCACCATGTGTCACTATGAAGATAAAGAAGACTTAACTACACTACAATCAAAACTAAACAAAGAGCAACATAGCATTTTTCAAGAAATAACAAAAGAAATTGCACATGGTGTGCAACATGAAAACAAAGAATGCACCTGCAAAAATTACAAACCTATACTATTGTATGTCAGTGGTGAAGCTGGTTCTGGCAAAACATTCCTAATCAAAATCATTAGTAAGTTCCTTCAACAATTGACAAACAACAAACTGTCAGCTGTTGTCACTGCCCCCACAGGTTTAGCTGCCTACAACATAGGTGGTGTCACTTTACACCGATTACTACTCCTGCCAGTAGAATACCAAAACCAGTTAGATTATTACAAACTTTCTGCAGAAGCTGCAATGGAAGTACGCAGAGTATTGAAACAAATGAAAATGCTGCTAATAGATGAAGTGAGCATGGTGTCCAACCTAATGTTGGCTTTGATTCACCTCAGATTACAAGAAGTACTCAAAACAAACTATGAAGAGCTCTTTGCAGGAAAACACATCATTGTTTTCAGAGATCTTCTTCAATTGACACCTGTAAAAGGTGAGCCTATTTTTAAAACATTAGGACACAAACTCTGCCGTAAAACTGTTGGCAGCATTGGAAATGTCAACCTTTGGCAACATTTCCAATACAGAGAATTAACAGAAAACATGCGCCAATCTGCAGATCTCACTTATGCCAACATCTTAAAAAGTATCAGAGTTGGTATACTTTCTAGAGAAGCAGAAGCAATATTGAAAACCCGGCACATTCATGCACTTCATGGTGATAATGCATGTGCTACAGATGTTATGGAACAATTAGCCCACAAAAATGTCAATTGTATGGCCTTAATGCCAACTCTTGCAAGCTGTTTCAAATTCAATGAAATAATGTTAAGCAAAGAAATGCAACCAATTATGGAAATTAGCGCCACAGACAAACTAGATGTACATGGAATGACACTACCCATGTGTGACCAAGCCACAGCAAGACTAAATAGTTTAGAAAAATCAATCTCAAACACAGCAGGCTTGGAAAAGATATTAAAATGATCCTTAAATTACAGAGTAATGCTTAAACGTAACCTTGACGTGGACCAAGGACTAGTTAATGGATCACTGGGTACAGTTGTTGGTTTTCAAACATACCCACGTGACAACAAAATTCAGTTTGTCAATATTCTCTTTGACAAACTTTCAGAAGTAAAAAGAATAGGACGCTCAACAGCTCGATTCCTTCTCTTCAAAGACATGTATGTACGCAGAGAACAATTTTCTCTAACTCTTGCATATGCAGTCACCATTCATAAATCACAAGGTGTTACTCTAGACAAAGCAATGATAGACATTGGTAACACAGTCTTTAAAGAAGGCATGAGCTACGTAGCACTGTCACGCCTACGTACAATTGACGGTCTATTTCTAATAAACTTTGATGCAAGTAAAGTAAATGCTGATATTCCTTGCATTTTAGAATACAATAGACTTTGTTCACTATACACCCCCCATCTACAAACATATCCTGTTCCACAAAAAGGAACATTTTCTAAAAGAAAACTAAATCAAACAGAAATGCAACAGGATGTCACTGCAAATCCTCCAAAGAGACTAAAAGAAACTAAAACTTCACCAAGTACCACAAGCAAAAAAGAATCAATTAGGGAAAGTAAACCAGGTACTTTTTTAAAGAAGGAAGACAAACTCCAAAAAAAGCAGTCAGATACAGAACTACTTGGACCATTTAAATTCTCAAATATAGTTGGTGTAAGTTGCTACGCAAATGTAGCAATGAATATTCTATTTCCATTACCACCAATTGTTGACAACATTTACTTACACAGTACAGACCCATTGTGTTTGCAAATGTTAGTACTTCACAGAAATGCAGCAAACAATCCTGACAACACGTATAATGTTTATGGAATAAGACAACAATTGGACTACTGTGCTGGAATGGTGAAATTCACTATAAACTCAGGAAGATCCACAAGAATTTCTAATGTACTTACTATTAGTACTGGAAAACAAAAACATACCTATAAATGAAATCTTCCAGATTTCATAAATGTGGAAACATACATGCACTCTCTGCAACAATGTGACACAAGAACAAATCCCCAAAGAGTGCTTTGTCTATATATCAATACCTAATTGTGAATCCGTTCCATTTCAGCAACTTGTACAAAATGCAAACCACGGTAGATTATGTTCTACCTTCAATTCGGATAATCGCTCCACATTACAAATACAAACACATAGTAAATACGTAATACTAATGCTTCTATGTTACAATGCAGATGGTACGAAAAACAACTGCAAGCTGACTGGATTCACACATGGTCAAATATCACTTGGTAGGAAAACCTTCACAACAATAGGTATAATCTACCACGCAGGAGCCACAACCAACTCAGGGCACTACACTGCATATATAAAAAAAAAATGTGGATGGTTTGAATGTAATGATAGTACCGTTACTCTAAAGCAGAGATTACCAGCTAATCTTACAAACGCGTATTTAATGTTCTAAAAACCAAAATTTGATAACTGAACTGTACTTAAACCTTAAGTACACTTGTAGTAAAAAAATATAAACTGTCACAATATTTCAAAACCTATCTAACTGCCCAAAGATTCTACAACAACTAATCAGATAAATTAATACCACTCAAATAGAGCAAAAAATAGACAGAATACGCCAATTGGTATCTAACATAAACAGTTAGAATATGCCTACTGGTATCTAACTGGGCCAAAATTTTACAATATCCAAAAAAATACCTAATATCTTACTGCTCACAAAAACTGAAACAATCCAATGCATAAATCATTAGGCAGAAAGAACAAGTAAACGCAGAAAACAAACAAATAAATAAACTGTAGCATAACAGAAAAAGGTTTTTTTTTTTAATCCAACATGGATTTTTTTTCTCACAGACCCAATGATTTTAGCAACAAACACAGAAACTTTGCAAATTGCACAGTACTCTGGTTTGTAATCTACTAAATATGAGGGTCAATAAAAAGAAGAAAATGTTGATTGTACAATATAATTAGTCATTATAAAATACTAATACTAACATGCTATTTTCTTTTATTACAGAAATGAACAAGAAAAACATGGACTCCCGTTACTAAACCAAATAGTACGTATAACAAGATAAATACAACCATCGCACCATATCACACCCATACAAGCTTATAACATTGTTCCTTATAAATTAGTTTTTGACCCAAAGTTAAAATCCACTATGGGTGTGATATGCTGCGGTGGTTGTGGCCAGGGCATACACTCTTGGGTGCATGGCCAAATGGCCATGCACCCAACATTCTATACCCTGGCCACAACCACCGCAGCATATCACACCCATAGATGCAAGCATTGCAACCATTTTTATGTCTGCGACAGGGAGAAGGTCCTAGGACACATTCAACTTGCCAGAGGACAATACAAAGAGCGTCCTCAGGACACCCCCATTTTCTTTATGTACGAACATTTCAGGACACTGTGATTTTTCTTAAAACATTTTCACCTTGCCAACGAACAATACAGACAACGTCTCCAGGACACCCCCTGCAAACATTCCAAGACCCCACGAGTGTTCTTAGAACACTTTCAAGTTGACACCGAATCCATTCTGTTTATTTACGAACATTCCAGAACAGCCGTGTTGTCCGCAGACAAATTGAACACAACAAAAGCGTCTAGCACATAAATAAAATACAACTTTGAACCTATCTCATACTCCCCCATCCTCCCCAAAGACTTCTACACACCAACACACTCTACTAAATACACATTTTGAACAAACTTTCACCGCGCTGTCAACGGACGTCCGCAAATGCAAGATGGCGGGCGCAACAGAAAATCTGACGTGCATCACGCACCACGCCGCCCAATCAGCGAACACGTTGCATGTCCGCGGACATGACGCAAGCCGCTGGGCCAATCGGGGTGCTGTCCGCGGAGCGAACAGGGAAGTCCGTCCGCGAAGCGAACACAGATATCACTAATATTTTTGCCTTACATTTTGGTCATTTTTAAAAAAAACTACTGGACGGATTTACACCAAATTTGCAAAAGCACGCTTTCGGGACCAGGCCGCTACTCCTGCCACAAATTTGGTGTAAATCCGTCCAGCGGTTCGGGCTGTAGCCGTTTGCGCCTAGGATCCCCCTCTTCACAACGACCACCGAGGGCAGAGGGCAGGAGCCCCCCTCCTCTGATGTTGCCACGGACACCAGGCTGCATCCCCAAGCAAGCACAGACCGGCATTACACGGCCTGCCTGACCGTGTCCCAATCCTGTGCTTGACCTGCCCATGCCGGGCGCGACGCGGCACCACAGCGAGGCTGAGCCTGAATCTGGCCCTTATTTTGCATTCAGCTTCCGCCGGCAGGCGGATGAGCCGGCGGCCTGCATGAAGGCCGTATAAAGGCCCTGTTAGCAGCCTGGAGCGGTATTGAGCGTCCCCAGAAAACTCCTATAGGCAGAAGTAGAATCGCATCAGGTGCTCAAACCGCCCGTTCTCCGCATGCCCTCGCCGCTTCTATCATCCAGTCTCGGAGCATGCATCTGCAAACATCTGCAAATAATGCTCACAGCATGAAGGTAAACCTATAGGCAAACGTTCAAAATTATCCTTGCATGAGCTGCCTGATTGTCCTAGCATCCCTGCCCAAGACTGATTTCACAACTTCCATAGTACACCCCACCCATCGGCTGGCGTACCGCATTTCTGCTATCGTGATATCTCTAAGTGATCTGCTCCTCCATAGTATCACATATTGTGCCCCATGGTCATATCCAGTCTCCCTTTGACCTATGCTGAGCCTTGTGTTGTGCCCCATGGTCGCCATTAGACCACATTTAACCTATGCTGAGCCTTGTGTTGTGCCCCATGGTCGCCATTAGACCACATTTAACCTATGCTGAGCCTTGTGTTGTGCCCCATGGTCGCCATTAGACCACATTTAACCTATGCTGAGCCTTGTGTTGTGCCCCATGGTCGCCATTAGACCACATTTAACCTATGCTGAGCCTTTTGTTGTGCCCCATGGTCGCCATTAGACCACATTTAACCTATGCTGAGCCTTGTGTTGTGCCCCATGGTCGCCATTAGACCACACTTAACCTGTGCTGAGCCCTGTGTTGTGCCCCATGGTCGCCATTAGACCACATTTAACCTATGCTGAGCCCTGTGTTGTGCCCTATGGTCGCCATTAGACCACACTTAACCTATGCTGAGCCCTGTGTTGTGCCCTATGGTCGCCATTAGACCACATTTAACCTATGCTGAGCCTTGTGTTGCACCCTGTTGCGCCTTAGATGTGCTTTATCAGTGAATGCCTCACCTAGCCTATATGTGCCTTGTTAGTGAATGCCTCACCTAGCCTATATGTGCCTTGGTAGTGAATGCCTCACCTAGCCTAGATGTGCCCTGCCACTGAATTGCCCATTTGTGCCTGCTAGCGAATGCCTCACCCAGCCTATATGTACCTTGTTAGTGAATGCCTCACCTAGCCTAGATCTGCCCTGCCACTGAATTACCCATTTGTGCCTTGCTAGTGAATGCCTCACCTAGCCTAGATGTGCCCCTCTACTGAATTGCCCATTTGTGCCTTGTTAGTGAATGCCTCACCTAGCCCATTTGTGCCTTACTGGTGAATGCCTCACCTAGCCTAGATGCGCCTTGCTACTGAATTGCCCATTTGTGCTTTGTTAGTGAACTCCCCACCTAGCCTATATGTGCCTTGCTACTAAATGCCCATATGCACATTGCCATTGAATCTCCACTTGTGCCCTGCCATTGAATGCCCATTTGTGCCTTGTTAGTGAACACCCTACCCAGCCTATATGTGCCTCGCTACTGAACGCCCATATGCACCTTGCCACTGAATACCAATTTGTGCATTGTTAGTGAACGCCTATATGTGCCTCGCTACTGAATGCCCATATGCACCCTGCCACTGAATGTCCATTTGTGCCTTGTTAGTGAACTCCCCACCCTGCCTATAGTCCTAAGCACCCACGTGCACATATCTGGATTCACTAAAAAATGCTGCATCCATTATTGCACTTCAGCATTATAGCTGTTACTCTAAGTTTTATCACCATGACCCAAGAACACCTTACGGCATCTCCTGCCTCGATATCAGACCCGACCTTACATACGTTGCCCAACATAGTGACTAATAACCCTACCAACTCTCCACCAAATAATATTAGTACCAGAGGTGAAACCTTCACCTCCCTCCCACGCACCTTGCCAGACAGAAATCTTAAACTTCGCGCAAGACTCACACAAGTATATGAACCACCTAGAAGAACCTTACCATCAACCAACCTAAAAACAAATTACCCACATAAACCACACCAGACGGTAACAACAAATGTCACTACAATCAAAACACAAAAGTTCAAGACCTCAGATACCAATTTAACTACCCCTAGCCAAGCAAACATGCCTAAAGAGAAGCTAGTACTCAAAGGAGCACTCCTTAATGCGAGATCCCTTGTCACCCATGCCCTTGACATAGCCGACCTCATTACAGAACACAATCTGGACTTCCTGGCAGTAACCGAGACCTGGCTACTGGACCATCGCTAATGCTAGCCATTCCAGAAGGCTACACCATAACACGACAAGATAGGGATGGCACACGAGGTGGTGGAATTGCCATCATCTCCAAATTGAGCCTCTCTCTCAGAACATCCCCTCCTCAAATCCTACAATCCTGTGAAAATATCTTGGTTAAATTCCAGATAAATAACATACAAACCCTCACCATCCACTTAATTTATAGACCCCCAGGTCCTCTCGGTACCTTCGACGAGGACTTGCATAGCCTAATCACCAACAACCTTAAACCTACCTCCCAGCTTCTATTATTAGGAGATTTTAAACTTGGCTTTAATGACCCTATGGACAAACAAGCCTCAGACATAGCCAATACCATCAATGCATCAGGCCTGTCTCAGAAAGTCATCAGACCCACTCACTCCAAAGGGAGAACACTAGACTGGATAGCAGATTACAACTGCACAGCCTCTATCACTTCCATCTCTCCCCAATCATGGACAGATCACTCTCTCGTAACCTTCAACCTATCTACAGCCAGACCCTCTCCGACGGTCCCATTGTTAGCACCTCGTTGTCTAACCAGAAACAAAAAAAGTATTACAGCGGAAAAAGTCATCCCCGCCATCCTACCCACGTTAAACACTCTATCTGACAATCTAGACCCTAGTACTCTAGTTGAAGAATATAACAAGATTATGCTCAACACACTGGACAAAATCGCCCCGCCCAAACTTAGAAAAAGCAAACCTAAAGCGCACCTTAACAAATGGTTCACTCCCCAATTGAGAGATTTACGACTCCTAAAAAGAAAAAGTGAAAATTCCTGGAGACTATATCCCTCTATCGAAAATAAAGCAAAACTATCCTCTATCTCCTCTCACTTTAAAAAAGAAGTGAACCTTGCCAAAAAGAACTCCTATGATGAACGTATCACTAACTCTAATTCTAGCATGAGAGAACTTTTCGCCATACTGAAGGAATTAGAGTCACCAATAGCCACACCAGACTTAGTTACCAAGGATAAGACTTGGTGCACAGATATTCAAAATGCGCTAGTAAATAATATCAATACACTTCAAACCAAAATACAACAAAAAAAAGATATGCTCAACCTTCAGCACTCCCCTAATACCTCTACACATAGTACCCCACCAGAGGCAAACAACAAATTTCACTTCTCTAAAACATCCCCACTAGAAGTAGAAAAAATCATTCTTTCACTCAAACCATCTAACTGCAAGGGCGATACTTGCCCAGCACAGTTAATAAAAGACGCTGCCAGAGACCTCTCACCATTTATTTCTAAATTAATCAATGCCTCCTTCACATCAGGCACTATCCCAGCCAATTTAAAACATTCCTGGGTGCTCCCACTTCTCAAAAAACAGACCTTAGACCCACTTATCCCAACCAACTACCGCCCCATTACCACTGTGCCATTCCTCCTCAAAATATTGGACAAAGCCGCCTATATTCAGATACAAAAACACCTTGACTTGTATAAGCTCCTAGGAGCAAGACAATCTGGTTTCCGTCCACTTCATGGAACGGAAACCGCCTTAATTGATTTAAAGACGCAGGTCGACGAGCTGAGGGATGGAGGAGGAATAGCACTCTTGCTCCTACTTGATCTCTCAGCAGCATTCGACTTGGTTGATCACAAGGTACTCTGCAAACACCTGGACTCTGCTGCCCATTTCTCTCCTGAGGCCATCAAGTGGCTAGAATCTTTCCTCAGCGAAAGAACAATGAGAGTTTTTTTCCCCTTCGGCCGCAGCTGACCCTACCCCTATATTATGTGGCGTTCCCCAGGGCTCCTGTGTCTCGCCTACCCTATACAATATCTTCACCAAACCCTTGTTCGATGATCTGGATCTTCTGGGTATCACCTACACTAACTATGCAGATGATACACAGATTCTCCTCCCGCTTTCTGGGGATCATAGGAAGGACTCGGAATTGGTGAACAGAGTATATCTCGTTGTTCAAGCATGGATGGCCACACATGGCCTGTGCTTGAATGACGACAAGACGGAGTTGATAATCCTGGGAACACATATGAACACCAAAAAATTAGGTCAGGAATTCTCCTCCTTCAACATTGATGGAAATCCTATCATGGTCTCCAAGGAAGTAAAAACCCTCGGTTTCTACTTGGATTCCACACTATCATTCGAAAAACAACTAAAATCCTTGGCCTCCACCACCGCCTACACCTGCAAACTGATAAGAGCAGGCAAGCCTTTCCTCTCTAATGACAGTTGCATGATCTTGGCTAGAGCACTTATCCTCTCCAGGATCGACTACTGTAATGCCCTTTACAGTGGTGCCAACAAATCTACCATCCAGAAACTTCAAACGTTCCAAAACAATGCTTTGCGAACAGCGCTTGGCATAAATAAAAGAGCACACATTTCCACCATTAGACATCAACACAAATGGCTATCTACAAACCACAAAATTCAATTAAAAATGATCTCCTTGACACATAAAGCTCTTAACAACGCCGCCCCAAGCTACCTCACGAACAAAATACAAAAAAACCCTCCATCAGACCTATTAGAGCTACCAACACTAACTGTCTGGTAGTACCTAGATTTAAACTAACCACGGTCGGTGGGAATAGTTTCCCTGTGAAGGCAGCTAAAACCTGGAATCTATTACCGAACAATCTAAGAGCAGATCAGCCGTACCCACTATTCAGAAGGAATGCTATCAAATATCTTATCTCCAACGACCACTAGATATAGGTTTATAGTATTCCCAGACCTGACACTGGTCCCTCTCCTCTGTCTCACGATATGTTATGCGTACCATCTTCTATGTAACTCATCGACATGCACGATGATGGTCCTGCACATTTGTATACTATTACTGTATCTTGTATAATATGTATAACTTGTATTATATCTATAATATCCATTAATGTATATTGTATAATATGTATAACTTTTACTGTAACCTGTATAATCTGTAACGATGTAAGCTTCGCATTATCCTACCTGCTGCGCCCGTCTACCTATGGGTCTGGAGCGCATTAGAAATAAAACAAACAAACAAACAAAGTTTTTTCCCATTCAGTCTATGGGAAAAAAAAAAGTTTGGATCCCCCCTATAACTCCCCCCCCCTGGACGAATCCTCACCAAACTTTGCAAAAAAGAGTGTGCCATATACTTTTTTTGCAAAGTTTGGTGAGGATTCGTCCAGGGGGAGCGAAGTTATAAGCCACCCAAAAAGTGCTCTTCCTATGGAAACACCAACTTAACCATAACTACATGGCCACTACCGTTGGTTAAGTTGCACTAATAAAAACCTATGAAATTCAGTAAAAAAAATCGTGTCATCAATGATATTTGTGATGTCATTGTTGATGCCCTGGGTGTTAGTCTTAGCAGTGCACGGTGGTGGCGCAAATTATGGTTGCTTAGCTTACCATACTGGCGAATTTCAGGTTTTTTTTTTATTTTACTTGTAACCATAACTTCCTTTTAACAACATTTTTTTACTGAATTTCATAAGTTTTTATTAGTGCGACTTAACCATTACATCCCTTTAACAAAGTTTTTTCATTGAATTTCATAGGTTTTTATTAGTCCAATTTAACCATAACGTCCCTTTAACAAAGTTTTTTCAGTGAATATATATATATATATATATATATATAAAGTCAGTAAAAAAAACTTTGTTAAAGGGACGTTATGGTTAAGTTGCGCTACTAAAAACCTATGAAATTCAGTAACAACACTTTGTTAAAGGGACGTTATGGTTCCAAGTAAAACCGAAAAACCCCTGAAATTCACCAGTTATGGTAAACTAAGCAACCATAACTCGCGCCACCAGCGTGCATTGCTAAGACTAACACCCAGGACATCAGAGATGACATCACAAATGTCATTGATGACATCACTGATAACATCACATGTCTGACTCGCTGTTTTTTCCTTTAGTGATATATTTTAGACAGTAATAGTTAGGAACAAAAAAAATCAAAAAAGTACTATATTTGTAGACTTATACTTTAAAATGTTCTTACAATAATTAATTTAGAGTCCACCCATAGCATATGAAACATATACATAGGAGAAACACAATCAGTAAGGTTATCAACACTTTCTTATTGTTTTGCTGTTTTTTTATTAATGTACTTTCTGGAAGTGCTCATATTTGTATTTGCATTAGTTTCTTTAGGGTGCAGTAGCATCATGTGATATTTGTACATAGGGAAGTAGTAGATTTAAAGCAGAGCAACCCTTTCTGTGCATAAAGATAATCAGTTTTAGTAGCACAACTTAACCATAACCTCCCTTTATCAAAGTTTTTTTTACTGACTATACATTTTCATACTGTGAATTTGATAGATGTTTACTAGGATTCCCTTACTTTGTATACATGTAACATAGAACATACTGAACCTCCCGTTAATGATTTTGATGTCCCGGACTGTGCGTATTTCCGCGAACGGACGTGGACAACATCAACACTACCCAAACACTCAGGGGGTATCTTAAGTTGTTCTATCATGCCATATAAACACTGCACAAGTTCAAAAAGCAGCACATAAACACATTCTATGTAATAATAAATAAGAAGTGGAACCTATATATCTAACACATCAACCATCCATTTAAATACCATATGTACTAAAATGGAATATACCAAAACAAAAAAGATATGCCTCCAACATAATTACCTCACAGAAACTGCACAGCTAGGAGCAACAGCAGACCTACACAACAGTAAGAACACAATTTACCAGAAACTAGTAAGTCAACTTCATTTTTCTTATATATTTCTAAACTTTTTGTATTAGGTACACTAAAAGTAATATCTTTTTGTTTTTTACACAGAAATGTCCAATACTTTGTAATGGCTTTGAGGAAAATTTCCCACGTGAGGAAATGTCTGAAGACAGTGAAACTAATGGTAGACACTTCTTTATGTGCACTTAACATGTATATATTTTTTTAACAGACGATACAAACATTGAAAATAATACACCAAAAGACACATTGGAAAATACACTGCAGCGCATGGAATACAAAATGGACATGCTCATGGAAAATTTCAATCTTTTGAAACATTTTGTGGAGGACCAAATAAAACACAAAATTAAATACCATTGTCCCACATGTACCCGTTCCCCCTCTCCATGTCCCAGTCAACTATCCCAAACCCTCACCACCAAGAAAAACTTTATGATGAGACTTCTATCTCTTCATCTCCTCCCATCCATCCTCTCAAAACCCCTAATTCCTCTGTATTTGTTTCAGTTTCTGCTTCCCTCTCTCATAAATGTTGTATCTGTATATAATAAAAAGAAATATTATGTGTCTTTTAATTCAATCTTTTGTGTCTTATTTCTTTTTAAAAGTTAGTTGGGGTGTCTGCGGACAGCGCGCAAGTCCGGAATGTCCGTAATTAGCAAAATGCGGGTGTCCTAAGGACACTATACCTGTCCGTACCGTTCACAAACAAGATGGAACTGTTCTTAGAACACACTCGGTGTCCGGGATGTCCGTAAGTGAACAAAATGGAGATGTCCTAAGGACACTATACCTGTCCATACCGTTCTCAAGCAAGTTTGAACTGTTCTAGGAACATTTGTGGTGTCCGGGATGTCCATAATCAGTTAAAATGGAGGTGTCCTAAGGACACTATACCTGTCCATACATTCTGTAGAACATCTAGGTACATGCGCACCACACCCATAAGTCCTGCAAACATTGCGCCTGTCCGTAAATGTCCGTCTCACTTACGTGGCACTTTTAATTTATTTGAGGACCAGAACACTCGCCGTAGAACACCCGCTCGCATGTGCATGACCGTTCCTGTGCATTTGGTATCCTGCGGACACCCGTTCCCTTCGCGGACATGTTCCCGACGTCATCATGTTACCGGGCCCACGCTGAGCGTGTGTCTGATTTGCAGACTCTGTCTGGTTCCAGAACATTTTAAAATAACTTTTCAGACAATCCAAATTATTTTACAGTGAAAATTCACCATTGCACATGTCCCAGACAATGACCCTGGCTTTCCACATACGTTTTGGAACTTTTTGGGGTGTTCGATCTGTCTGCGAAGCGCACATCTCCACCCCTATAAAAGGCCACACCCCAGAGCTGATCTTCATTGTGCTTCTGGCTGTTGCCAATTGACTTTTCCTGCCTTCGCTGCTCTTGCTGAGATTATCTCATCAACCCTGATGGCACCCATGGCTGCTGTTGCTACATCTGCCTCAGCACCACCCCTCCACCACCACCAACTCCCCAAGGGCCTGCAGAGGGGAACAGGCATGAGGATGAAGAGGATGAGGTAGAGGAAGTTCCTACTACCAGCACTCGCCGGGAGTCTTGGGTGTGGCGGTTCATGGTAATGTACCAAAAGCACATGCGAACAAGGTCACCTGCAACCAGTGCAAAATGGTGCTGAGTCGTGGGAGGCATGTTTTGTACAGCTTTGGTACGACATCCATGAAGCGACACCTGAAGTCGTTCCACGGTGGGGCCGTTCGCAAGGTTGTACCTTGTGATTAACGTAGTAGGTTGAGTTCCTCTACCACATGCTCTGTTTCCGCTCCTCCGAGACACTCCCTCCAGCTGTCTCACAGGCCATTCATGATGCTGTTGACCCTTACCTTTCGATGGTCACAATATTGCTTATGTACTGTGACGCAATACTCTGCAGGGGGGAGAGTCTTCAAAGTGCTTTCGGGACTGCGGTCACGGAGCACCAGAAGACCTGCTACCTACCTAAGTAAGGCCCACCCTACATATTCCTCACTCCACCTGCCCTTTCTTATCCCCGTAGTTGGTGTCCCTTCATTACCCTCCTTTCCCCTCCTCTCCTAGTGTGTCGTGTGTAAACAAAACCAAACAAATATATAAGAACAAAATAAAAAAGGCTCTTTTCTGAGCCACCTTTCACAGTATAAAAATAGAAGTGGCAAATAAACAGTGCAGCGCCCTGTGCATTTTTTAGAAGTCTGCGGACAGTTCTAGGACATATAAAGTTTTAGGGTGCTGCCCTAGAAAAACCAATGCACTTTCTCTGGGAGGAAGTGGTGACTCTGAAAAGAGGCTTTTGGTGGTGTTTTTGTGTTTTTGAAAAACTTGAAATCATTAACATCTACTGCAAAATATATTACTGTAATTCCAAAAAAGGTTGCAATGCATTTTGGACATTTCTCAGAAAAATCTGACTGCCAGCATAAGTAAAATGGACTCCATCTCTGCGAAAAATGTATGTGCTACGAAACATAATATTTTCATTGTGAAAAGAGGACATGCCAACATCTCTTAGAAAGGCACAAACAGCCTTATTGACATTGTGCCTCGCTTTCTCTCCATTTGTGGACCAAATGAAGAAGAATACAGCCACATTTGTCTTTGCGCAATACAATTACGTTCCCTCCACAATGAATTATAATTATGTTTGGATGATGCTCAGTCTCTAAAGTAGCACAGAGAGGTACCAAGTCCAGCCACTTCATTCCATGCACTCTCATTTGCATGCCTCTCCACCCCAAAATCCCTGAATGTAATACGTGTTGTCTGTGGACTACCCCCATGTCTGCGGACATATCGAAAATATGAGCGCGGTGAATGTAAATTTAAATAGTGTGCCCCATTTCCCCTTTGAGGTTGGCACTGAAAAGATACTTTTTGGGGTTTCTTTTTGCAGATGCTTGACAGACGCCTGTTATTTTGTATTTTTTGTATTTTTTTTATTCTTACTTTACTACTAAAATCTTCACATAACCTTCTCCAAAGCAACCCTTATATTCCAAAAGAGCATAGCATTTCCCATAAAAGATAAGGAAATGCCATCTTCTTTAAAACAATCAGCATTACTGAAATCAATATTCTCATTATTACAGAAAAACAAACCAGCTCTAAGCATGAAAGCACACCTGCCTCGGTTGATTGCACACCTACCAATGTTTTGCTGAGGACAAAAAACAGAACTATTGTTCCATAGTGCCCTAGGTAGTAATCCAGAAAAAAATTATTTGGCATTTGGAAGGATGTTCATTACTGCTTGAACCAAGTGTTCCAAATCTGCCAACAAAGTAGGGGCACTGATATAGCCCAAATGGAAAGCACCATAGTGCAAAACTACCAGATGGGGACTGTTCATCCTGCCCATATCTTCACAAATGTGTAAAATTCCCTGTACATTGCAATCAGGCACAGTGCTCCACACCACCTCCAATCCTTTGACATCAAAATTGTTTGCCACATGCCTGCAATGAGAATACTGCGGTAAAGCATGCACAAACATATCTCCAAGCACCAACACCCTGATGTTCTCCACCTCTGCCATCTTCACTACACACAGTCTCTTTCAACACAAATCCACAACCCCAATATCTGATTGGCTGATCCCTACAGTCCCCTTTCCATGCTGGATTTGCTGGAAAATCCCAGATGTGGCATGCCCTATCCGCGGACAGCCGTGGTGTCTGTAGAGCACGTAACTCTTAGACAGCCCTTCTACCATTTCCACTTCACTCTCTGTGCCATTCCCTTATTGGATACAGCTAAGCAGCACACAACCATCCACCAATCACATCCGAGACCTCTACATCTAACTCCATCATCAGAGTTTAGCACTTCAAATGTACTGTTGATCACTCTGAGTACAAGTCTCATATCATTGGAAAGCACCTACTACAAAAACTACTGTACAAGTCTCCAAGATTTCTACTTACAGCTGCATGCATATCCACATGCATGAATACAAACTACAGATATGCATATTTTATTCACAGTACATGTACAACTCGTATGAATGCATATAAACAGAGTAATGCCACTAAACCTGTATAACCTATAAAATTAACTTATTGCAATTTTTCCCATTTGCTATAACCAACTGTCACTTCCAAACCTGTCTGCTATCTACAGCACAGCTTAAAAAAAACAAGTGAATTTCATACACTTAATATTCTACTCATTTGCAAACCATGTTGAACTAACATATTGTAAATAAAATATAAAGGCTGCACATAGTCAAATGAAATGCATGCATACACTATGTTCAGATATCAAACAAGAATAATACTACAAAAACATAAAAATCAACGTCTAAATTAACATCAATGCTATAAACACACAAAATTACTAATTATTTCTTTTACAATTGCAGTGAAGACCACTTTCCTGAAAATCAGCAGCATCTGAACTACAAATAACATATGTGAAGAAACCTGCTCATTCCACAAAAAAGGAGTAAGTACAATACTACCTTAATATTCTTACTGTTACTCAAACACACTGTGTGGTTCATTCATGTAATTTGTGCACCAAAAAAACTGATATTTCTGAACCATTCTGCCCACAAATCCCCATTTATTAAACAGGTATTAGCAGGCAGAATGGAACACAAATCCCCTTTTTTTGGAACACAAATAACATAATTCAACCCCTAGAATGTTAGTATTACAAAACAAAGAACTGTTTTAATTTTATACCATTAAATTTACTATGAGTGCTTTTCCTCACCACTATCTCACTTTCTACTGTCATCTGAACCGCAGTATAGTAATACACAAATAGAAGAATAGTCTTCCCAACTAATTGTAGCTGCCCAATGCACAATCACACACCACCACATATACCTTTACCATCATACTCAGACACTCATGCACACAGCACACATAAATTGCAGAACGGCACAACCCATACCTTCTTTTTTTTTCAACAGACCCCAAAGAATGCCTACCAAAAAGCAAGTCCGTAGAAAGCAACGCAGAAATAGAGCAAATGAAAATAAAAGTGTCCAAAATAAGCATCCATCTCTAGCAGAGTTTGCACAAAAAGTTCAAACAAAACAGCCAATACAGTCATTTAGCAAAACAGAACAAGCTTCCAGTACAGAGACATTGCCTCCTCTATCAAAATGTAAAACGAAACAGAAAATGATTAACAAGAATTCCGCTACCACTACTGCTAAAACTGCTCCTATAAACCTTGATATACTAGCAAGTAACCATACCAAAAAAAGTATTTTAGCAAAAATGTTCTGCCACAGAGTCCTTCAGAAAGCAGGAAACAAATCATGCACAACCCTTAAAACCTACCGTAGAAAATTAATCTTAGAAGCTTTGATAGACAGTGCAATCCTTCTCAAAAGAAAGTTATTTATTTTAGTGTTAAACAGAATGCAATCACTAACAAAACTAACTACTAAATTACAAAAAAGACTTCCCAATAAAAGGAATATCAACAAAAATAACTTCTTAAATATTTGTGGAGGTGAATGGAGTCACACCACAAGCACAGAACCATATTTTAATGAAGAAGCATACAAACAAAACCAAGCAAACACAATTGCCATACATAGCAGTGGATGAGGTTATGAAAACATTAATAATACCAAAATGCAACAAGAAATACTGCTTACAAAAATATCCACAGAAAACTCAGTAGTACCTCTCCATTCGACTGAACCAGAACTTCCAGTATAAAAATGGCCATGCACGTCAATGTGTAACATTCCCAAAAAATCTTTCAAATCTTTACGCCAGTTCCTCAATCAGTATGTGAAAGGCAAAGACAGAATCAAAATGAAAATGCTGCAAAATATGGATACCTGTCCAGTGTGCAAATACACAGGACTACAAGGACATTCATTAGCCTGCATTTCAGGACCTATTTGCAAAAGCCCCTTCCATCATATTAAAATGATATCAACACATCATTCAGCTATAAGATATCTAGTCTATAAACTGTACTATGCTAAAAGTCCTGCTTTAGCACTAGCCAATTTAAATAACAATCTTTTACATGGTACAGCCAAAGACCTACTTGAAGAAATCGAGCATATCCAGAAAACATTTTTTGGAAGTGAAAGCCACTTACAAAATGCAATAGCTTTATAACAGACTAGCAACAATTGTACACATGGCAACCTTCTACTACACACATACAAAAAAGAAATACTAAAATATCCGCTGAAGTATCAAACCATGTGTGTGTGTGTGTTGCCGCAGAACTTTTTATAAAACTAACACAAAAACTATAGACGTAACATACAAAATAGAAGAAAATGAAGATTCCAAATGGTTTGAATTAGCTCTCTACCTTATAGCAGAAAACAAATATGAAATAATTGACCCCTTAATAATTTGCAGTTACTGCACTACAAAACTTGACATCCACCAAACTCCTTCACGTTCTATCACACATAACTTGGAATTATTCCCACTACCAAAACCCCTGCAACAACTCAATTTATATGAGAGCATCATAATTCAAACAGTGCACCCATTTCAAGCAATAATACGCCTTAAACCAAAAATAGCAAAATTACCTCCCTCTGAATTGGTGAAAGGCATTCATGGCAAAGTAGTTTAGTTACCATTAGATCTAAAAGAAAATGTGCACACTCTGGGTGTGCAAAGTCGAATAGAGCAATCTTTAATTGTTTTAGTAAATGGTGTACCTACAAAAGACAAAAAAAAAGGCAACAACTCGTAGACTTACATAAAGTTAGACAAGCCTTGCAATATCTCAAACACAATAATGAATACTACAAAGAAATAAATATTGAAGAAAACTTAAGGGAAACTACTGAAATAATTCAAGAGTCACCAGAAACTGGTCAATTTGAACTTCTTGATCCTGCTACAGTATCCAATATTTTAGATCATTATACAATTCACTCTAATGACAGCATAGATGATGCACTAGAAACATACCAAATGCGACAAACCAAAGGATCACCAATCAGCATATGGGAGAAAAGTATAGAAGCATGTGCTTTTCCTCTACTCTTTCCTACTGGCAAAGGAGGAAGGTACGATGATAGACCTATTCAGATAACAGCATCAGAATACCACTTATTACGAATGTATTCTGAAGATCCCAGATTTAGACAAAATGGGGAATACATATTCCACCTACTCTTTGAAAGTGAACTACCAACTCTATCTTACGGAGTTGCACACATATTGAGATCAGGAACCCACTTTCAAAATATGTCAGCTACGCAATTAATACAAAAAGTGTAAGAAAAAGATGAGGTTTTACAATCAAGCATTACAAATCTGTTAGCAAACATGTAGTACTGGTTCCGATGTCACGGAGATGTACCTTGTATGATAAGAAACCTTGGCCCACCCACTTGGTTTGTTACATTAAGTTGTGCAGAATATGCATGAGAAAATTTACATGATTTCCTACGCATATCAAACAAAAACAAAACAAACATAGATGTACTAACACCTGGAGAACTTTGCTCTCTAGATCCTGTTAATGTTTCAAGATATTTCCATCATCGTTTCCTTGCTACACTTTATTTGTAATAAAACTGTTCCTCCCCTCGCAGAAGTGCAGCACTTCTTTTGGAGAAAAGAATACCAAGCCAGAGGAGCACCACATATCCACACGCTTTTATGGATTAAAGATGCTCCTAAATTTTGTCATGACAGTGATGCCACTGTTTTACAGTTTATCGAAAAATATGTCACTTGTGAAATTCCATCGGAAGCAACAAATAGCGATCTTCATGCACAAATTGTACAATTTCAAAGACACAAACGTGGCAAATATTGTCGTCGCAAATACAAAAACAAAGGGAAATACTACACCAAATGCTGCTTTGGTTTCCCTATACCAGTTACAGAAACAGGTGAAGTGAACAACTTCATGTCTTCAATTAGACATAGTGTTAAAGGTAAATCACCTAAGAACACATATTACATAAAAGGAACAGGAGAAGCAAAATATATCAATGATTCCAATGCAATCATTGCCCTCTTATGAAGGCAAGAAGGCAAACATAGATGTGCAGTACATTGCAGACAATTACACTGCAGTTGCACAATATGTTACAGCCTACTTAACAAAAGAAGAAAAAACAGAGCTTCAAGACCTCTGGAATGACCTATCATCGGACAAAACACTATCTCAGAAATTGTACAGCTTAGGCATAAAAATGCTCTCTCATAGAGAATGTGGCTCCTGTGAAGCTGCAGATGGTTAAACTGGTACTGCTTTGTATGGAAAATCTGAAAATATAGCATGACTAAGTTTTGGTCCTGCTAAATATAGAAAAAGAGTTCTCAAATCATACGACAACATAGAAACAATAGCCAAAGATGATACCAACAGCCAAGACATTGGAAAAACAATTTACTAGACACATACTACCCAAGCAGGAGTACCACTTTGCAAACCATGTGTCCATACCACATAGCCCAAAACTTCACATACAAAAATAATATAAAACCCGATGAAAAAAAAGGTAGATATAGAGTGACAAATTGCGAAGGCAGCTTAGTGAAACTTACCAAACCAAGCTTAATTAATCATATCAAATTGTCATTAAAAACTCCTCAACATAAACAACTATATTACATGTCCCTGCTACAACTTTTTAAACCATGGAGATAAGAAGAGATACTAGAAAACTATAACTCCTATGAACACGCTTTCAAAGTAAATTAAAGCACTAGCCCCGATGTAAACTTAACACAGTACAAAACAATGTTGCAAAATGTACAGCAACACAAAGAAGAACTTTAGGCCCAACTAGATAAGGACACTCCCGACAGTAGTCAACCTTCTGTAACAGGAAGCCAAGAACCACTGGCACAGCCACTAATAGCAAATGAGGCAGAATTAGCTATGACAGAAGTAGAAAACACCATGTGTCACTATGAAGAAGATACAGAAGACGTAACTGTGCTACAATCAAAATTGAAAAAAGAGCAGCGTACTATTTTTCAAGAAGTAAACCTATACTACTATACGTCAGTGGTGAAGCTGGTTCAGGCAAAACATTCTTAATAAAAATCATCAGCAAGTTTCTTGAACAATTTACAAAAAACAAACTGTCGGCTGTTGTAACTGCCCCCACAGGTTTAGCTGCCTACAACATAGGTGGTGTGACTTTACACTGATTACTACTCATTCCAGTAGAACACCAAAACAAATTAGAATATTGCAACCTTTCTACAGAAGCTGCAATGAAACTACGCAGAGTGTTAAAACAAATGAAAATGCTACTAATAGATGAAGTGAGCATGGTCTCCAACCTAATGTTGGCTTTGATTACAAGAAGTACTTAAAACAAACTACGAAGAGCTCTTTGGAGGAAAACACATTATTGTGTTTAGAGATCTTCTTCAATTCACACCAGTGAAAGGTGAACCTATTTCTAAAAACTTAGGACACAAACTCTGCCGTAAAACTGTTGGCAGCATAAGAAATGTCAACCTTTGGCAACATTTCCAATACAGAGAATTAACAGAAAACATGCGCCAATCTGCAGACCTCACTTATGCCAACATTTTTAAAAGTATTAGAGTTGGTGTACTATCACAAGAAGCACAAGCAATATTAAAAACCCAGCACATCCATGCACTTTATGGCCGCAATTCATGTGCTACTGATGTCATGGAACAATTAGCACACAAAAATGTCAATTGTATATCCTTAATGCCAACTCTTGCAAGCTGTTCCAAATTCAATGAAACAATGTTGAAAAAAGAAATGCATCCAATAATTGAAATTTGCTCCACAGACAAACTCGACGTACATGGTATGGCACTACCCATGTGTCAACAAGCCACAAGAAGACTAAATACCTTACAAAATTCTATTTCCAACACAGCTGGTTTGGAGAAAATATTAAAATGATCCTTAAACTGTAGAGTAATGCTTAAACATAACCTTGACGTGGAGCAAGGACTAGTTAATGGAGTACTGGGTACAGTTGTTGGCTTGCAAACATACCCACGTGACAACAACATTCAGTTTGTCAATATTCTCTGTGACAAACTTTCAGAAGTAAAAAGGATAGGGCGCTCAACAGCTTGATTCCTTCTTTTCATAGACATGTATGTACGTAGAGAACAATTTTCTCTAACTCTAGCATACGCAGTCACCATTCACAAATCACAAGGTCTTACCCTAGATAAAGCATTGATAGATATTGGGAACACAATCTTTAAAGACGCCATGAGCTACGTAGCACTGTCACGCTTACGTACACTTGACGGTCTATTTCTAATCAACTTTTATGCAAGTAAAGTAAACACTGATATTCCTTGCAATTTAGAATACAATAGACTAGGTTCACTATACACCCCTATCTAAAAACATATCCTGTTCAACAAAGAGGAAAACGTTGTAAAAGAAAACTACTTCAAACAGAAATGCAACAGGATCTCACTGCAAATCCTCCAAAGAGAGTAAAAGAAGCTAATACTTCATCAATTAACACAACCAAAGAAGAATCTTTTACTCAAAGTAACTCGGGTACATCTTCAAAGAAGCAATGCACACTCCGAAAGAATGACTTGGACATAGAACTATCTGGTCCATTCACATTTTCAAATATAACTGGTGTAAATTGCTACGCAAATGTAGCAATCAATATTCTATTTCAATTGCCACCAATTGTTGACAACATTTACTTACACAGTACAGACCAATTGTGTTTGCAAATGTTAGTCCTTCATAGAAACACAACCAAATTGCAAATTGCGGTACCGTTATTAGCTCCAGAGTCCCTTTGCGGATCCCGTCCTTAACACCTGGAAAAACCAGACGTTAAGGGAGGACCCGCAACGGGAACTCATAGTAGGGCGGTAAGGGATTACCGGCACCAGTGCCCTTTCTGGTGCCAGTAATCCTTAACTGCCCGCCTCGTAATGAGGCCCATTGTCAAGCTTTGTGTTGCAGTATGTGCACACTCTTGAGGGGTTAGTTATTTTGTATTTACCTTCTGATTTTAGATGTAAAGCTAATTGGAACCATTGCAATACTTTATTGTCTTCTATTTTATAAGCTAGATCTACTATTTTTGTGCTCTTTTTATAAAAACCTTCTGCAGCAACAGACACATATTTGGTCTGATATTCAGCAGATGTGTTTTGAAACTTAGCTGTTACTTTTGTGTATGTCTTTATTAGGATATTGGTGTTTATGAGTTTTTTTGGGTAATGATTTCTGAAGGTACAGAATGTTCTAAATGACTTTCAGTTCCAAAGTATTCACATTGGATTTGTTCTATTTCTTGAAGGAGATCTTTGGCGGTTCCATGTAGGAGAACGCTATTTAAATGTTGTAGTTCTAGAGCAGGACTTTGTGCATAGTTTTGTCACTGCACAAGGTGCCATATAGTAGAATGGTGTGTCGCTAATATTTTGATGTGGTGGAAAGCGCTTTTGCAAGCAGTTGCTAAAGTGCAGGCTAATGAATGTCCCCACCGACCAGTGTGGCTGCACACTGCACAGGAGTCTTTGGTTTGTAAAGTTTTCATTTTACTTTTGTCTTTCAGTTTTACATAGTGATTGAGGAATTGTCGTAAAGATTTAGAGGAGTGTTCGCGTAGATTGCACATTGAGTTGAATGTCGATTTGTACACTGTACGGTTTGTGTGAGTGAAAGGAGCATTTGGTTCAAAGTTTGTTGGGTATTATATTTCTATAAAGGTTTCTTTTGCCATAATGGATTGTTCCACCCTTTCATACCCTCAACCACAATTTTCTATGGCAATTGTTTTTTGTTGTTCTTCTTTATAAGCATCTTCTTTGAAAAATGGTTCTGTGCTGCTTGTGTGAATCCATTCACCGTCACAGATGTTGAAAATGTCTCTATATTGACACTGCACATATTTAGAAGAACTTGTAATTTATTGATTAATGTAGTTAGTGGTTTCATTCTGTTTAAAATCAATTTAATCAATGTTGTCTTCAATAGAAAAGCGGTGTCAATTAAAGCTTGCTGGATTACTCTCCTGCTGTAGTTTTTAAGGAAAGATCATGACTTTTCAGATGTTTCTATAAGATTGCGAAGAACTCTATGGTGGAACATTTTTTGTAACATAATTCTTTTGGATTGCTTTAGCGTGACTACGTTAACACTGGTAGATATATGACTGGGTCCATTAGTAGGTCTGCTTTTGTTTGTACATGACGTTTTACTTTTTGTTTTTGCAAGAGGGGCTTTACCTTTTTTAGTCGTGGTTGGTTTAGTTTTGTTGAGTGAGGTTACTAGTTCTTTTGTTTTAATCTTTTCCAAAAATTGTCTTAGAGGTGGATGAGTATGTGATGTACTTTAAGTCTTATATGTTCTACTTTTTCTTTCTTTTCTATGGAGTTGCTGTTTAGTAGCATTTTGTTGTGTCTGTTGGGAAAAGAGAAAGGTTGCATTGGGAAATTGTGCAAATGATATGCATGTATGGTGCATGGGGGTGTGGGTGTAATTGTAGAGATGAATAGAGTGCTGTTTGATTGTGAGATGGTATATTAGGTGTGGTTGGCAAGGTTGTGAGAATACGAGTATACAGAGGTGTGATGGTGTTGGGTTAGTGAGGAAGTCAGTGGTGGTGTGATAGAAAATGTACAGTGATTGTGCTCTTTTGAGGAACAGAGTGGGTGTTGCAATGGTGGTTTGTAGATGAGAGTAGTAGGAGTGTGAATGGTGGAATATAATGGCTACAGCCAAAGAAATGTTGGTTTCAAAAGAGTAGTCTGAGGAAATATATCTAGTGGAGCTGTGCTGCTATCATCACATGCATATACCTGATACATTAATGTACTTACGTTGTCGAATGTGAAGGGTATTCGTTTTTCGGTTGTGTTTCTTTCCTGTAATTGTAAACAAAAGTTAGTGGGGATATGTGGTAATGGCGAAGTGCTGTTATGAAGCAAGGTTGATTTTAGGAGCATTATCATGAAATTTAAGAAATGTGTATTAATTTGCAGAAGTTCTGTAAGCTTTTGTAAAAGAGAGGAAAAGTTCATGTAAAAGAGTTGTAGTGCACTTGTAAATAGCAGTTGGTGTGTACAGGTTTAATGTGTTAGGAGTGTATACATACTTGTCAACATGATGCATTCTAATATGTAGGTGTTTATGTAGTGGCAGAGTTTGTGTTTGCATTATGGGACTTGTAGTTCCACTTTTAGCATTGTGAAAGTTGGAGTACAAGTCACAGTATGTAGAGAAAAAAGTAGGACTACCGAACAGCTGAAGATTTGCATGGGTTGTGTTAGGAAGTATACATGTACTGTTAATATATTAAACTGGCACACACTGAGTGCTAATTACAAATGGTGTACACATCTATTTTTTCTGCTCATACTTTATTTCATGAAAATGTGACATTGCTGCTCAAAATGCAGCTATGCATTTGTTTACGTTCTTAAAAAGGCTTCCAAAGAATATGTTGAAAAGCGCTGCATTGCATACGTTTATTTGATATACATGTCACAGTTTTGAATCTTGAAGTTCAGTCGTGTTTTTTTCTATGCATTGTGGTACTTGTAGTTTCTGTTTTATAATGGGAGGAGTCAAATGGAAGTGACAGAATGCAAAGGAAAAAAGAAACACTTAAGAATCACATATACATTGAAATGGGTGATGTTGGGATGTATGCATGTGCTGACAACATATTAAACTGTGAGACACTAAGTGCCACTTCAAAATGGTCTACAGGTCTATTTCATCCGGTTTTCTGTTATTTTATGGAAAAGTGACACATTGTTCCTGTACATGCACATATGCATTTTTTTTAACTTTCATCAAAATGCTTGTAAAAAGAAACATTTTGAAATGCAGAGCATTCTAATTGTTTGCTGCTTCATGTGAGCAGGTGATGAATGCTACACTGCATGGAATTTTCTAGAGTGGTTAAACAAGACAGTATGCTTTTTGAGAAGCTTATTACATGGTAAGTAAGTAGCATGAACCTTTCATATATATATATATATATATTTGTGAAATAGTTAAAGAAAATGTTTCTTTAAATAGAAGCATACCTGTACGATGTTTCGTTAGATGCAGATCTTGTTGAATCTGGAAATAGAAGTTTTGAACAGTTGCACAGATGTCTTTTATTAACCAGAGATATGTACTCTGAGAGTTCAATTGTACATCTGCGGGGTAATTCATGGAATTTCGCACAAAAGTGGCGCACGCGGCTGGCCCACAGTGTTCCCGTGCGATAGACTGAGCCAGCCGGGTGTGATAAAATCTATTTCATTGCACAGCGTATTCATGGATTTTAGCCTCCAAAACCAGCCGTGGCGCAGAGTGGTACAGCGACCCTGCAGCAGCGCCAGTTACGCCCCCAAGAACGCCCTCGCGCAAGGAAAATCCATCAACATTCCCAATACAGCGCAAAGGGCTGCGCTAACCCTGGACCAGTTTACAGGGCTGCCAAACAGCAAACGCCAAGCGGGGAACGTGTATTTCAGGGGTGCGCGGGAAGTTTCACACGCGATTCCAGCAGGGTACGTGTATTTCAGGGGTGCGCGGGAAGTTTCACACGCGATTCCAGCAGGGTGCGTGTATTTAAGGGGTGCACAGGAAGTTTCACACGTGAATGTGCTGGGTATGTGTATTTCAGGGGTGCGCGGGAAGTTTCACACGCGATTCCAGCAGGGTACGTGTCTTTCAAAGGTGCGCGGGAAGTTTCACACGCGACTGTGCTGGGTATGTGTATTTCAGGGTGCGCTGGAAGTTCCACACGCGATTGGGCTGGGTACGTGTATTTCAGGGGTGCGCGGGTAGTTTCACACGCGATTGTGCTGGGTACGTGTATCTCAGGGGTGTGCGGGAAGTTCCACACGCGATTGGGCTGGGTACGTGTATCTCAGGGGTGCCCGGGAAGTTCCACACGCGATTGGGCTGGGTACGTGTATCTCAGGGGTACGCGGGAAGTTACACACGCGATTGGGCTGGGTACGTGTATTCCAGGGGTGCGCTGGAAGTCCCTCACGCGATTTAGCCTGGGAGAGCGGGTTACGTGTATTCCTGGGGTGGGCGGGAAGATTCACATGGTCGCCTACAACGCGTCAAAAAAGACGGTCCAATCCAGTAACACGTACGTCAGCATGAAGCAGGCATACGTCGACCCGCGCAGCATAAAAGTGCACGCAAACACCAAACAAGCTCAGATGCCAGGATGAATATACCGATCCTAGCAGCAGTGGCCGTGGGATACCGCAGGAGGAGGAGGAGGATAGTCAAGGCCAGAATCTTTACACGCAGAACGAGCCTTTTTGGGATGCCTGATGACCAGGTGTATGGGAGGTACAGGTTTCTACCTCACATAATACTCGACCTGGTCAGTGAGTGGGAGGATGACCTCACATCACCCACCCTCTGCTCCCATGCACTCACCCCCCTGGAGAAAGTCCTCAATGTACTGCACTTCTTGGCTACCGGATCATATCAGCAGACAAGTGCCATAGTAGGGGGGGGGTGTCACAGGCCTCGCAGTCACAGTGTCTACACCAGGAGTTGGCCATCATCATTGCACGCCCATCAGTCCGCAGGCACATATACCTGCCCAGAACACCTGCAGAAAGGCAGGCTGCCGCCCAGGATTTCTACGGGGTGGCACAATTCCCCAAAGTGCTAGGTGCCATTGATTGCACCCATGTGGCTCTACGTCCCCCCAGGGCATCTGAGCACATCTATAGTAACCGCAAGCACTGGCATTCCATCAACGTCCAGGTAGTATGTGATGCCAAGGGAATCATCACCTCAGTATATGCCAACTATCCAGGGTCCACCCACGACAGCTTCATTTACAGAATGTCAACCCTAAACCGGGACATGGAAGCTGGGCGGCATGGCGATGCATGGCTGCTTGGTGAGTATAAATGCCACTGCACATGCATGCATGTCAGATACAGAGCAATGTCACTACCCCACTAATGATACCCATCACCACCTCCCCAGGGGACAGTGCCTACCCTCTGAGCACTCACATGATGACCCCAATCCGGAACCCCATCACGCCTCCCGAGGTCAGATACAACACAGCCCATATTGCAAACCGGGGCATAGTGGAGCGCACATTAGGAGAGCTCAAGTCATGCTTTCACTCCCTTGACCTTTCTGGCGGGCAGCTGTTATACGCTCCCCCAGTAGTGTGCAGGATCATAGTGGCAACATGTGTCCTGCACAACGTTGCAACACGCCGGGGCCTGGCTGTGAACATGGCGGTGCCCCCACATCCCCAACCACATGCACGCCCGCTGCGCATGGGAGGGGAAAAGGCACGGGGTGAGGCAGCCCGTACGCAGCTGGTGGCTAATTACTTCACATAGAAATCACATCCCTATGGAGTGCACACAGCCCTGGCACATACCATCTGACAATCAATGATGCCTCAATCTGACAATGATGACGAATGAAGGGACAGTCAACTGTCACAACCATAGCAGCCTGAGATTGGTCACCTGGAAGTGTTACAATGTGTGCATCCCTACCTACACAAACACCACCAATGCAGTGTCATCAAAAGACACACTTCTATGCAGCAAAAATGAACACCCACTTGCAAAATACAACATGAGAACAGTGCCATGTCACCCAACCCCTCCCCGGCACCGCCACACAACACACCATGGCATGTCATGCCATGTGAGAGCAAACAAAGTAATCCCCACAACATGACACAAGTGTCACAGAGTACAGTGTCCCTAATGGAAATTGGCCACACATGAAATGCTCACAGTAATGCAGGACCAACAACACACATGAGCAAATATTTGGCAATAATACAAATCAGCTACACAACCTCAAACCTACCATAAACATGACAGTACAAATTTTAAAAAATTGGTAGTCACACTACCTGATAATGCCAGCACTCCGACCACTTCCAACTGTAGTGTTACCACCACGCAAAAGTGGAGGTGCACTGCTTACAACATGGACTCCATCTCCAAAGTAGAGGGGCTTGTGCAGAAATGAGGAATGGACCTGCAAATCATGAGGATGAGATGGATGCAGAGGCACATATCAATACACCATGCAGTGTACAATACAACAACAACATGCACTAGGAATGTATACACAGTATTGACTACAGACTGCTCAAACAGCACATGGGAGACGAACGTCACTGTGTAAGTCAATGTCACTTGGGCACACCCTTTGCAAGCCCATGGAAACGGGAAGCAGGAGGGGTGTGTGTCTCACAAACCCAAGCATCTAACCCAAATTCAGGACAAGCCTGCATGTGCCCAGCCACAATACAGCGGATGCCCACGGGAGCCACACAAGGCAACACACTGTTAAAAAAATAAAAAATCAAAAATGGCCATGTATGGGCCAGGGGGTGGTGGGGGAGGCCACCCAGGAGGTCCGAGGACAGGGTGCACACCAAAACCCACCTGTGTGGATTCTGCAAAAAAAAAAACACCTCCATGGGCTCATGGCCTGCACGGCTACTCTATTGTGGGAGAATCGCTGCTGTCGCTCTCCCCACCCTCTGCAGCTGCATCAGGAGGTGGTGGCACTATGGGAGGCAGCCCACGCAAAGCCCTAGTCTGGTACTCCATGGCAGCAAGCATGCGGGTGTGGAATGTCTGGTTCTGGAGGATTATCGTGCAGAGGTCCCCATGCAACAACTCACGGGATGCCCGGACCTCCTCCCGAGTTGCCTGCATCTCAGATGAGAGCGTACGTGTGAGTCGCCCCAGCTGATGTTCTGTCCTCATGTCAGTTGAAGCCTCAAGCTCAACAAGAGTCACCCTGAGATGACGGAGTTCCACCCTCAGGGCTTCCCTGTGGCCATGGGACTCTATAGAAATGGCTTCCCGAAGAGTCTCCAGTGCCGCCCGTCTGTCCCTGTTGGACGCCAACATGTCCTCCCTGTGTGACTGGCAAATGGTGTCTGTTGCCTGCTGTAGTTGCTCCATCAGCCTTTCTTGGGGGACAATGGAAGTGGCCACCCTATCCATGGCCTGAGCCATCATCTCAGCTGATGCTGCCTGTTGGTTTGCCATACCGTATATGGATTGCTCCCATGCGGTATTGCGAGGTGGCGTACGGCCACCGTGTCGGCGGGCACCACTCCTGTCTGGGGCAAGGCGAACTGCGCCTTGCTGTGTCGGCACTGCCTGAGGCTGCAGGACTGCATTCCCCCTCTGATCTGCTGGCCCAGGAACAGGATCAGATGTTGCGGAGTGTGACCCTGCATCCCTAACCACCAAAGGCGGACCTACCAACACTGACATCCCCATTGAGTGTCCTACCCCTGGTGCAGGTGGGTCGGACAGAACAGAATCCCTCCCAGAAACACTTACCTGCGACCGCACATAGGTCTCATCATCTTAATCGACACCTGAATAGAGCTCGGGGGAGGTGCACCCAGAGTCACCCCTTGAGAGAATGGTCTGCAGCAAGTGTGAGTTCTCACCCACCACCACACCACGTCCCTCACTGGTGCCCGCTCGGGCCTGAGACCCCTCCTGGGTCTGCACCATCTCCACAACCCCAGCAGTATCAAGTGCGTCATCCCCTGCAAAGACAAGAAAGAAAAGAAATGGGGACAGGCATTAGCACCATGGCACACAATTTGGGTTGAGAAGCAACAGAACCAGTACTTCATTGACACATGTCCCACATGACTATAACCCTCCCATGCATGCACCATCACTGCGTATGAAGCGGAGGCAAATGGCACACATTGATGACACCAAGATGGAAGATCAACACATTTGCTGCATTCTGGCTAGCATTGCCATCACACATTGGCCTGTAATTGGCATGTCCAAAACACATACATGACAAATGCCATCAGACAGATGGCATGTACCATAGCCATGTCACACATGTGACAATAGGACTGAGAAATGCCCAGTGAAAGTGGTGGAATGCAAACAATCTACCTGAATGAACACAGAAAAATATGCAACAATGTTGTGCCAGGATGACACTTCAAGGGCAACTGGCGTGATGTTGGGCCAAATGTCTACTGTTGCCAGAAGGGATACTGCAATACCCAAATCCTGGTGCACAGAATGTATTGGATGTAGCACATGGGTGACCCAAACCACTCAGACACACACACCCTCACCTGGCACTCAATCAGAAGCCCTCACACACACACCATGCACATGGAGGACGCACACATGCATGTGCACTCACCAGACAATGCCTCGTAATCTGGCAGGTCTCCCACGCCTTGGATCTGTTCCTCTGTGACGTAGGTCCCAGCAACATACTCATGTGGAGTGAGTTCAATGTCCTCTGTTGGAGACCCACCTCCAGTCACTAGAGTAGCGGCATGACTTGAGGCCAGCTTTTTCTTTGCCCTGCGCTTCAGGTCATTCCAGCGCATGTAGCAATCATTAGCTGTGCGCCTCACGATTCCAAGGGCACTTATGATGTCCGCGATCATCTGCCAGTGTGCCTGACGTTGAGCAGGTGTCGTCTTGCACCCTGCGGTAAACAACATCTCCCGGTCATGTGCGGACATATACTCCACAAGTGCATCACGTTCGGCCTCACTGAAGCTAGGCTTCCTCGAGGTGCCGGACTGTGCAGCCGTGTCTTGGGCATCAGCGTGTACTGGACGAGCACTCTTCCTCTTGGAAGGTGGTGGGGATGCTGAGTGTCCTACGCTGCTCTGGACACTAGGGGCAGGCACCCCGGTGGACTGTGTACTAGGATTGTGTGAATGAACACTGAGCATGGGACTTGGTGCAGGCATTAGCTGAAGTGTGATGTAGTCAGGGGGAACGTCAGCAGGATGGACTGGACTGACACTGTCCTGGCTGGGTGAGTGATATCTGGGGTAGATGGAGCCCCAGCTGCCCCTGCAACCTCCCCACTCTGCCTACTTGGGGCAGCAGATGACATAGCTGCCCCTGAGCCACGTGGCCTGGTGACACCAACGTGCACCGCCACACGTGGCCTAGACCTGCTGACCTGGAAGTCAGCCTGGGAGTCACCCTGTGCCAGGTCTGGGGCCACAATGGGCTGGTCCAACAAGGGCTAAGCATGGATGGTGTCAGCCATGTTACCCTCAACCGGGGGGGGCATGGGTGTCCCTGACTGGTTCTCCACACATTGGGGGCTAGGGGCACCCTGCAAGTCCCGGCCACATCCCCTACCGTATCCACCACGCCCACCTCTTGAGGCTCGGCCACCTTTGCCACCCTTACCGCTTTCTCGCCTCCCAACCATGGCACTGATGTTGCTGTGCGTATGGGAGTTGCAGTAAACTATTGTCCTGGGCAATTGGGGGTCAAAGGGGTAGGGTACTAGATGGAATTCGTACCCTAGTGCTCTAGCAAGGCTGTATGTGAACCCTGGGGAAAAATGACGGGTCACGCAACGCACAGGCACCCTAAAAAAGGGAGTTAACGTGCACGCAACCCCTCCTAGACCACGTGCGTGGAAAAATAAACCTGCACTACGCTGTGGCACCCAGAAACACAAGAATGAACATATGCGTGTCACACGCAGCCTAGAATGACCTCTGAAGGGGTACGCTACACACGGGGCAAGCACAGATGTTAAATACGTGCACGACTCACCGTCTGCCTGGAATAATAGCGTGAAAAAGACGCGCATGTGCGCGCAGGCATCACCCCCGCCAAAAGAAGAATTGTACACTGTCTGAGGAGACAGGACAACAGAAGAAGTGTACGCTGTTTGAGGAAACAGGGCCAGGAAAAAGACAAAAAGAGAAAAAGCTGTCAGAGGTAACAGGGAGTACGAACTCAAAATGCCATGAAGTAAATTGCGTGTGAACCGACAAGAAGTACAGATTTCACCCACTCGCTTTCCACGAAAAGCACGTACAAGGAAGTGGCATTCTACACGTGCCTTTTAAACATGCCCACACGTCCAGCGTCACTTTCGCGTGTACACGCTAAGGCCCTATCCTCCAATTACACGAGCTGACACTCTGACGTGCAGTCATTGGACGTGTAACATGCACCCATTTACAGGGAAACGCCAGCGCACACACGTCACAGATGTGCATACGCGCTGAGGCCCTTTCAACCAATTACACGCTTCGACACTCGGACGTGCTTATTTTTTCTACACGCCATGGGAAACGCCTGTGCGCGTTACACTATAGACGCGCCTACACGCTGGGGGCCTTTTGGCCAATGAATTTGCGTAGGTGTGCTGACGCGCTTACGCGCTAAGGGCCTTTCCTCGAATTACATGCAGACGTGCTGGATTTTCACGTGCCAAATCACTCCGTATCAAGCTGGCCACGCGTAAGCACACGCAAGACCACGCTCCTGCCCAGAAGGCCGAATCACTGCCCCCCAGAGCCCCGAGCACGCTCCCACCTGCCATCTGCTGCTGCCTGCTGCCCACGTGCCCTGCCATTTGCTGCCTGCACATCAGCCAGGGGTGCTGTTGCTGTGACCACCCCTGCTGGACCCGAAGACTCCCGACTGGGATTCCATCGCTCCACAGGCCAGCCCCAGGACCCTGTTGCCCACCCACTCCTGCCCCCAGCCAGAGAGGCATCAGTGATGTCATCTTTGATGTTGTAGGTGTTAGTATTAGCAGTGCACATTAGTGGCGCAAGTTATGGTTCCTTAACTTACCATAACTGGCACATTTCTGGGTTTTTTCAGTTTTAATTGTAACCATAACGTCCCTTTAACAAAGTTTGTTCACTGAATTTCATGTGTTTTTAGTAGTGCAACTTAACCATAACGTCCCTTTAACAATGTTTTTTTACTGAATTTATCGGTTTTTATTAGTGCAACTTAACCTTAACATCCCTTTAACACAGTTTTTTCACTGAATATAAATATATTGCAGGGCCTATGGTAGCAGCCCCGTAGTTATGGTTACGTTGCTCAACCCATAGAAAGAGTACTTTTGTCCAGATTATAATTTCCCTCCTACCCCCTGGACCAATCCTCACAAAACTTAGCAAAAAAAGTATATGGCCCCATCACATCGATCCTGCAAAGTTTGGTGAGGTTTCGTCAAGGAGGGGCAAAATAATGGGGGTGCCTTAAAATGTGTGGTTTTTCCCATAAATGCAATGGAAAAGAAATGTTTCTCAAGCCTAAAGCCCAAACCGCTGGATGGATTTTCACCACATTTGTGGCAGGTGTGGCGGCTTGGTCCCAAAAGCGTGCTTTTGTAAAGTTGGTGTACATCCGTCCAGTCGTTTTTTTATTAAAACAACCAAAATTCTGGTAATAAAGAGATTAGTGCTGTCTGGGTTCGGTCCGCAGACTCACATCCCTGTTTGGTCCGCGGACCGGCCTATGATTTGTCCAGAGGGTAGTGTGAGGTCTGCAGATATCGGGAGTGCTCAAAATAACAAACATAAGGTGCGTCAGATTTTTGGAAATGCCAGCCATATTGGATCCGCGGACATCCGCAGCTAACCGCTGACAGCACAGTTGGTTGAAAGTCTGAAAAACACATTTTGGGTCATTTGGTCTTGGAAAGAGGGGCTGGGGGTGGGGGAGTGGAAAAAAGATGATATTGCACTGTTTTTGTTGGTTGAAAAAGGCCGGGCAGATGTTGTAACTGTTTGTGGACACTGCAGTAGTTCGAGGACAGTGCTTTGAATAGACAGTTTGGAGAAGACATTTGGGGTTATTTGATGTCTGGAAGAGGGCGTTGACATGGTAGGGAGGTGGAATGAAGGTAATGTAGAGCTGTTTTTACAGGTGAAAAAAGGGTTTAGAAATGCCGGCGGGTCCGTAATGTAGTGGGAGTACAAAGTGTTTGTAATATGAAGGAATTATGTAATTGAATTGTATACAGTACTTATGTAGTACAATTGAGGATAGTGCTCACAGAATATGTAGTTGATTAATTTTGCTGTGGCTACTTTGTGTTGTAGCGTCATGAAGTTGCAATCTCTGGGGTTTTTTCATTGAAAAAAAAGCTGTACATTGGTTAAGCATGAAAGATCAAAAGCTGTCCTTTTTTTAGACCCTCATAAACAGTATATTTTAAGTACCATGTTTCATACAACATTAGTGTATGACTGTTGTTCTGACATTAAATAATCAGTGGGTCATTGTGAAAAAATATCTGTACTGGATACTGTATGTATGTATGTATTGTATGTATTTAGTTTTTATATAGCGCTGATAGCCCAAGGGCATCAGGGCGCTTGTACAAAGAACACTGAGACTGCGAGACAAACAAAACGGAAAACCCGTTTGAGACGGACAAATGGTACAGCTAGCTATTGAGCGGCGAGGTCTCAGAGTGAGGTCCTGCGCCCACGATCCTATCTGAAGAGGTGTGTTTTTAGCCTCTGGCAACTGGCAACTTAACCTTATCATCCCTTTAACAAAGTTTTTTCACTGAATGTAAATAAATTGCAGGGCCTACGGTAGCAGCCCCGTAGTTATGGTTACGTTGCTCAACCCATAGGAAGAGCACTTTTGTCCAGATTATAATTTCCCTCCTACCCCCTGGACCAATCCTCACAAAACTTAGCAAAAAAAGTATATGGCCCCGTCACATCGATCCTGCAAAGTTTGGTGAGGTTTCGTCAAGGGGGGGCAAAATAATGGGGGTGTAATAAAATGTGTGGTTTTTCCCATGAACGCAATGGAAAAGAAATGTTGCTCAAGCCTAAAGCCCAAACCGCTGGATGGATTTTTACCAAATTTGTGGCAGGTGTGGCGGCTTAGTCCCAAAAGCGTGCTTTTGTAAAGTTGGTGTACATCCGTCCAGTCGTTTTTTAATTAAAACAACCAAAAATCTGGTAATAAAGAGATTAGTGATGTCTGGGTTCGGTCCGCAGACTCACATCCCTGTTTGGTCCGTGGACGGGCCTATGATTTGTCCATAGAGTGGTGTGAGGTTTGCAGATATCGGGAGTGCCCAAAATAACAAACGTGAGGTGCGTCAAATTTTTGGAAACGCCAGCCATATTGGATCCGCGGACATCTGCAGCTAACCGCTGACAGCACAGTGGGTTGAAAGTCTGAAAAACACATTTTGGGTCATTTGGTCTTGGAAAGAGGGGCTGGGGCTGGGGGAGTGGAAAAAAGATGATATGGCACTGTTTTTGTAGGTTGAAAAAGGCCGGGCAGATGTTGTAGCTGTTTGTGGACACTGCAGAAGTTCGAGGACAGTACCTTGAGCAGACAGTTTGGAGAAGACATTTGGGGTATTTGATGGCTGGAAGAGGGCGTTGACATGGTAGGGAGGTGGAAAGAAGGTAATGTAGAGCTGTTTTTACAGGTGAAAAAAGGGTTTAGGAATGCTGGCGGGTCCGTAATGTAGTGGGAGTACAAAGTGTTTGTAATATGAAGGAATTATGTAATTGAATTGTATATAGTACTTATGTAGTACAATTGAGGATAGTGCTCACAGAATATGTGGTTATTTAAGATTGATGTGGCTACTTTGTGTTGTAGCATCATGAAGTTGCAATCTCTGGGGTTTTTTCATTGAAAAAAAGATGTACATTGGTTAAGCATGAAAGATCAAAAGCTGTCCTTTTTTTAGACCCTCATAAACAGTATATTTAAGTACCATGTTTCATACAACATTAGTGTATGACTGTTGTTCTGACATTAAATAATCAGTGGGTCATTGTGAAAAAATATCTGTACTGGATAAAAAAGGATCATAGCATGTTTGTTTGAAGCATGTTGTAATTAAGGGAATGCTTGAAATAGTTAGATACCTGTAGGCGTATTCTAACTAAATTAGAGGTTAGAAATTGTTTTGTCATATAAGAATTGAGATGGCGTATTTGAAGTACTTTGCAATGAAGGGTGTTTTTGAAGTAGTTAGATACCCGTTGGCGTATTCTAGCTAGATTGACTTTCAAAGGTGTTCTTTCAGTATTATGGATGTAGTTAGATACCTTCTAGCGTATTCTAACTGTTAATTGTGCTATAGTTTAGTGACTAAATTTGGGTTGAAGGAATATTAAGTAGGCATTTGTTAAATTTGCTGGTAACCTATGTTTTGGTGCAAGGGGGTATTGTTATATTCAAATCAACACACTTTTTCCCCCAAATTCAGTGTCGTGCCCTGAAGTAGTTTCAGCATTGGCATGGTATATTATACCTACTGTTGTGAAGGTTTTCTTTCAAAGAGATATTTGGCCTTGTGTGAAGCCTGTAAGCTTACATTTATATTTGGTATCATCTACATTGTGCCTTAGAAGCATTAGTATAACATATTGGCTATGTGAGATACTTTGTATGGTGGAAAGATTGTCTGAATTGCAAAAAGAGCATAATATGCCATGATTTGCATCCAGCAGAAGCTGTTGAAATGGAATGGATTCACAAGTTGGTACTATACATATATAAATTGTTAATTAGGGATGTAGTCTTGTGAAACATGGTTGTAGAGAGTGCATGTATGCTTCCACGTGTTTGAAACATGGAAGATTTCATTTAAAGGGATGGTTTTGTTTTCCAGTACTTCTTGTAAGTACATTAGGGGATTCTTGTGGATCTCCTTTTGTGTTTATGGTACATTTTACCATTCCTGCAAAGTAGTCTAATTCTTGCCTTATACCTCAGACACTATAAGTGTTGTCAGGATTATTTGTGGCATTTCTTTGAAGGGTGAGCATTTGGAAACACAAATGGTCTGTGCTATTTAAGTAAATGTTGTGAACAATTGGTGGCAATTGAAAGAGAAGATTCATATTCACATTACCATAACAATTTACTCGAGTTGGGTTTCTGAATTTAAATGAACCAGCAGGTTCTGTATGTGTATCGTTAGATGGGGCTGCAAATCTTACTGGAGAAGAGACATGTGTGTCTTTCTTTTCTGATGGATGTGAAGTTGCCTTTGGACTAGACAGTTTTGTGGTTGTATTGTTTGATGCAGGAGTTGGTTGTTGTTCTTTTTAGTGGTATTGTCGAAAAATCTGATGTAGCTTCTGTTTCTATTATTTGTCTTTTAAAAGGTTTCTTTTTTTAATGTACAGGGTACATATCTAGATGGGGGTGTATAGTGCCCATAGCCTGTTGTATTTCTGGATGCATGGAATGTCAGCATTGGCTTTATTTGCATCAAAGTTAACTTGGAATAGATCATTGATTTTATGCAGACGTGAAAGTGCTATGTAACTCATTCCTTCTTTAAAGACTGTGCTGTCAATGTCAATCAATACTTGATCTAAGGTTAGACCTTGTGATTTGTGAATAGTGACAGCATATGTAAGTGACAGAGAAAATTGCTCTCCACGTATGCACATGTATTTGAAAATAAGGAAATGTCCTATAGTTTGGACAATTTCTTTAACTTCTGCAAGTTTGTCAAAATGGATATTGACACACTGAAATTTGTCATGCAGATATGTTTGGAAGCGAACAGCTGTATCAATTGCTCCATTGACTAAGCCTTGTTCTACATCAAGGTTGGGTTTTAGAATTACTCTGCAGTTCAGACACAAAGTTAATATTTTCTGCAATCCTGCTTTGTTGGAGATACATTTTTTCTAAGCTATTTAGTTGTGCTGTTGCTTGTTAACACATAGGAAGTGTCATGCCATGCACGTCTAGTTTGTCTGTGGAGCTAATATGCAGCATAGGTTGCATTTCTTTTTTCAAGATTGTCGTGTTGAATTGACCACAACTTGCAACGGTTGGCATTAAGGACATACATTTTAGATTTTGTTTGAGTTATTTGTTCCATGAAACCAGGAGCAGCATGTGTTTCACCCATATAGCTCATGGATACGTCTACTATTTAAGATGGATTTAGCATCTTTAGTAAACAGCCCAGTTCCAATGCTTTTTAAAATTTAAGCATATCTGAGGTCTGCAGACTGCTGCAAGTTTTGAATTAGTTCTCTGTAGTGAAAATGTTGCCAGAGACTTACATTTCCAATTCTGCCAAGAGTTTTACAGCATTCTTTGTGCCCTAATGTATTGAAAATAGGTTGCCCTTTCACTGGCGTTAACTGTAGGACATCTCCGAAAACAAAAACATGTCTTCCTCCAAACAGTTCCTTGTAGTTGGTTTTTAGGACTTCTTCCATTCTGAGATGAATTAAAGCCAACATGAGGCTGGACACCATGCTTACCTCATCTAACAGGAGCACTTTTATTTGTTTTAGAATTCTGCATACCTCAGTAGCAACTTCTGCTGACAATTTGCACTATTATAATTTGTTTTGGTATTCTACGGGGAAGAGTCGTAGTCAATATAGTCAATGTAAAGTGTATGTTGTAAGCAGCTAAGCCCGTGGGGACTGTTACTACAGCCGAAACGTTGTTGTTTGTTAAGTTTTGTAGAAATGTGATGGTTATTTTAAATAAGAATGTTTTGCCAGAACCAACTTCACCACTTACATACAGGAGCATAGGTTTATCATTTTTACTGGTACAGGTTTTAGTTTCATGTTTAAAACCATGCTCAATATCTTGAGTGACATCTAGATACATGGTGAGTTGTTCATCATTTAGCTGCGATTCCAGAACTGACAGGTATTCCTCAGATTGTTGATATTGATATATTGTATTTACTACCTCACTAATGGCTATTTCTGCATCATTTAGAATGAGTGGTTCAACAAGTGGGTCTTGGCTTCTTGTAAGGGAAGGTTGACTGCACTCAGGTGTGTCTTTGTCTAGTTGAGGTTCAATTGTTTCGTCTTGTTGACATTCATTGTCTAACGTTTGATTGTATTGTTTGAACTTGTCATTTGTTATACTGCTTTTATTTGCTTTAAATGCAGCTACAAATTAGTCATACCAACCGAATTGTACTTTCTCTTTTCTCCAAGATTTAAAAAGTCGGGGTAGGGCTGCCATGTAATAAGGTTCTCTATATTGTGGAGTTTTAAATGATAACTAATTATTTTATTTGGTGTCACATTGTTTTTGTAGGTGTAGTTTTGTGCAACGTCGTACAGACACATGTTTTCCAAAGCAGTACTTCTGTTTGGGTAGTATGTGTCAAGTACCTTTTTTTTAATGTCCTGGCTGTTGAGATAATTTGTAGATATGTTCTCTATCTCTTGGTAGGATTTTAGTACTCTTTTTTTGGGATAAAGCTGGTCCAAGGTTCAGCCAGACAATGTGCTCAAATTTGCCATATAAGGTTGTACCTGTTAAACTGTCCACATTCTCTATAGGAGTGCATTTTTATACCGAAGCTGAACAATTTCAGTGATAGTGCTTTGTATTGTATGTCTATGTTTGCATTCCACAAGAGGGAAATGATTGCATTGTAATTATTGATGTACTTGGATGCTTCATCCCTTTTAATGTATTTTTAAGGGATTTGCCTTTTACGGTGTGTCTAACAGAAGACATCACGCTATTTACGTGTCCTTTTTTGCACACTCGTCTAGCGAAGCAAAAGTAACATTTGGTATAGTATTTCCCTTTGTTTCTATATCTATATCAGGAGTTTCTGTCACATTTATGGTTTTGGAAGCGTAACACTTGTGTATGTAGATCACAATCTTTGGCTTCTGAAGGGATGTAGCAGGTAATTTATTTTTCAATAAACTGTAAAACAGTGGTGTCACAATCATGGCCAAATTTTGGAGCATGTGAATGTGTGGTTCTCCTCTGGATGGATATTCTTTTTTTCCAAAAGAAGTGTTGCACTTCTCCGAGCTGAGGGGTAGTTTTATTGCAGATACAATGCAACATGGCTATGAAGTGATGGTGAATGTACCATGATACATTTACAGGGTCAAGAGAACAGAGTTCTCCTGGTGTTTTTATGTCTATTCCATTTTTATTTTGGTTTTCAGTTTGTAAGTAGTCGTGCAAGTCATCTGATGCGTATTCTGTGCAACTTAAAGTAACAAACCATATGGCTGGGCTTATGATCCTTAACATGCAACGTATATCAGTGTGGCGTCAGAACCAGTAGTCTTCGGTGTCACCCATATTCGCCAAGAGATTTGTGATACTTGAATGTAATACGTCATCTGTGTTTTTTTTTTATTTCTTGAAGCAGTTGTGTAGCGATATGTGTAACAAGTTAGACCCTGTTTTAATGTGTGTGCAACTCCATAGCATAGAGTGTCTAGTTCACTTTTGAAGAGGAGGTGGTAAAAATATTCAACATTTTGCCTGAATCTGGGTAGTTCAGAATACATTCGTAAAAAGTGATATTCTGATTCACTAATTTGTGTGGACCTTTCATCATATCTTCCTCCTTTTCCTGTAGGAAGGAGTAGAGGAAAAGAATGTACTTCTTCACTTTTTCCCCATATGCTCATTGGGGATCCTTTAGCTTGATGCATTTGATAAGTTTCTAATGCATCATCAATTGTTTCTTTGGAGTGCAATGGATGAATGGTATACTGTTCTAAAATGCTGGCTGCTGTAACAGGATCTACATGTTCAAATTGGCCAGTTTTTGGTGACTCTTTAATAATGTGGGTGGTTTCTCTTAATGTTTTCTCTTTTTTTATATCATTGTAGTATTCATTGTTTTCTTTTAGATATCGTAGGACTTGTCTAACTTGGTTTAAGTTGACTCGTTGTTGCCAAATTGTTTTGTCTTTTGTTGGCACACAATTAACTAGTGCAAAGATTGATCTATTGGCCGTTGTCCTAGGGATTGAACATTTTCTTTTAGATCCAATGGTAAATATATTACTTTGCCACAGATGCCCTTTAGTAGCTCGGATGGCGGTAATTTGGCTGATTTTGGTTGAAGGCATAATTATAGCTTGCAAGGGATGCACTGTTTGAATTATAATGCTCTTGTACAAGTTAAGCTGTTAGAGAGCTTTTGTAAATGGGAATATTATTGGCATTTGGTTATTGGGCTTCATTACGAGGTTGGAGGTAGCCATGGATCTATCAGCTCCATGGCTGACTCCAAAACCCTAATGACTCCGCCCTGGTAAATGGATCAATTACCGGTCCATTCCAAGGTTGGTGGAACCAGTAATTCCCCATTCACCAGGGCCCTTACCCATTCCCATTTGAGCCCCCATTGTGCATTGTGGTACTTGTAGTTTCTGTTTTATGATGGGAGGAGTCAAATGGAAGTGACAGAATGCAAAGGAAAAAAAGAAACACTTAAGAATCACGTATACATTGAAATGGGTGATGTTGGGATGTATGCATGTGCTGACAACATATTAAACTGTGAGACACTAAGTGCCACTTCAAAATGGTCTACAGGTCTATTTCATCCGGTTTTCTGTTATTTTATGGAAAAGTGACACATTATTCCTGTACATGCACATATCCATTTTTTTTAACTTTCATCAAAATGCTTGTAAAAAGAAACATTTTGAAATGCAGAGCATTCTAATTGTTTGCTGCTTCATGTGAACAGGTGATGAATGCTACACTGCATGAAATTTGCTAGAGTGGTTAAACAAGACAATATGCTTTTTGAGAAGCTTATTACATGGTAAGTAGCATGAACCTTTCATATATATATATATATTTGTGAAATAGTTGAAGAAAATGTTTCTTTAAATAGAAGCATACCTGTACCATGTTTCGTTAGATGCAGATCTTGTTGAATCTGGAAATAGAAGTTTTGAACAGTTGCACAGATGTCTTTTATTAACCAGAGATATGTACTCTGAGAGTTCAATTGTACATCTGCGGGGTAATTCATGGAATTTCGCACAAAAGTGGCACACACGGCTGGTGCACAGTGTTCCCGTGCGATAGACTGCGCCAGCCGCATGCGATAAAATCCATTTCATCGCACAGCGTATTCATGGATTTTAGCCTCCAAAACCAGCCGTGACGCAGAGTGGTACAGCGACCCTGCAGCAGCGCCAGTTACGCCCCCAAGAACGCCCTCGCGCAAGGAAAATCCATCAAAATTCCAAATACAGCGCAAAGGGCTGCGCTAACCCTGGACCAGTTTACAGGGCTGCCAAACAGCAAACTCCAAGCGGGGAACGTGTATTTCAGGGGTGCGCGGGAAGTTACACACGCAATTCCAGCAGGGTACATTTATTTCAGGGGTGCGTGGGAAGTTTCACACGCGATTCCAGCAGGGTACGTGTATTTCAGGGGTGCACGGGAAGTTTCACACGTGAATGTGCTGGGTAGGTGTATTTCAGGGGTGCGCAGGAAGTTTCACACGCGATTCCAGCAGGGTACGTGTATTTCAAAGGTGCGTGGGAAGTTTCACATGCGATTGTGCTGGGTACGTGTATCTCAGGGGTGCGCGGGAAGTTCCACACGTGATTGGGCTGGGTACGTGTATTTCGGGGTGCGCTGGAAGTTCCACACGTGATTGGGCTGGGTACGTATATCTCAGGGGTGCGCGGGAAGTTCCACACGCAATTGGGCTGGGTACGTGTATCTCAGGGTTGCGCGGGAAGTTCCACACGTGATTGAGCTGGGTAGGTGTATCTCAGGGGTACGTGGGAAGTTACACACGCGATTTGGCCTGGGAGAGCGGGTTACGTGTATTCCTGGGGTGGACGGGAAGATTCACACGGTCGCCTACAACGCGCCAAAAAAGACGGTCCAATCCGGAAACACGTACGCCAGCATGAAGCAGGCATACGTCGACCCGCGCAGCATAAAAGTGCACGCAAACACCAAACAAGCTCAGACGCCAGGATGAATATACCGTTCCTAGCAGCAGTGGCCGTGGGATACTGCAGGAGGAGGAGGAGGATAGTCAGGGCCAGAATCTTTACACCCAGAACCAACCTTTTTGGGATGCCTGATGACCAGGTGTATGGGAGGTACAGGTTGCCACCTCACATAATACTCGAACTGGTCAGTGAGTGGGAGGATGACCTCACATCACCCACCCTCTGCTCCCAAGCACTCACCCCCCTGGAGAAGGTCCTCAATGTACTGCACTTCTTGGCTACCGGATCATTTCAGCGGACAAGTGCCATAGTGGGGGGGGCGTCACAGGCCTCGCAGTCACGGTTTCTACACCATGTGTTGGCCATCATCACTGCACGCCCATCAGTCCGCAGGCACATATACCTGCCCAGAACACCTGCAGAAAGGCAGGCTGCCGCCCAGGATTTCTACAGGTTAGCACAATTCCCCAAAGTGCTAGGTGCCATTGATTGCACCCATGTGGCTCTACGTCCCCCCAGGGCATCTGAGCACATCTATAGAAACCGCAAGCACTGGCATTCCATCAACGTCCAGGTAGTATGTGATGCCAAGGGAATCATCACCTCAGTATATGCCAACTATCCAGGGTCCACCCACGACAGCTTCATTTACAGAATGTCAACCCTAAACCGGGACATGGAAGATGGGCGGCATGGCGATGCATGGCTGCTTGGTGAGCATAAATGCCACTGCACATGCATGCATGTCAGATACAGAGCAATGTCACTACCCCACTAATGATACCCATCACCACCTCCCCAGGGGACAGTGCCTACCCGCTGAGCACCCACATGATGACGCTAATCCGGAACCACATCACGCCTCCCGAGGTCAGATACAACACAGCCCATATTACAACCCGGGGCATAGTGGAGCGCACATTCGGAGTGCTCAAGTCACACTTTCGCTCCCTTGACCGCTCTGGCGGGCAGCTGTTATACGCTCCCCCAGTAGTGTGCAGGATCATAGTGGCAGCATGTGTCCTGCACAACATTGCAACACGCCAGGGCCTGGCTGTGAACATGGTGGTGCCCCCACATCCCCAACCACATGCACGCCCGCTGCGCATGGGAGGGGAAAGGGCACGGGGTGAGGCAGCCTGTACGCAGCTGGTGGCTAATTACTTCACATAGAAATCACACCCCTATGGAGTGCACACAGCCCTGGCACATACCATCTGACAATCAATGATGCCTCAATCTGACAATGATGACGAATGAAGGGACAGTCAACTGTCACAACCATAGCAGCCTGAGATTGGTCACCTGGAAGTGTTACAATGTGTGCATCCCTACCTACACAAACACCACCAATGCAGTGTCATCAAAAGACACACTTCTATGCAGCAAAAATGAACACCCACTTGCAAAATACAACATGAGAACAGTGCCATGTCATCCAACCCCTCCCCGGCACCACCACACAACACACCATGGCATGTCATGCCATGTGAGAGCAAACAAAGTCATCCCCACAACATGACACAAGTGTCACAGAGTACAGTGTCCCTAATGGAAATTGGCCATACATGAAATGCTCACAGTAAGGCAGGACCAACAACACACATGAGCAAATATTTAGCAATAATACAAATCAGCTACACAACCTCAAACCTACCATAAACATGACAGTACACATTTTAAAAAATTGGTAGTCACACTACCTGATAATGCCAGCACTCCGACCACTTCCAACTGTAGTGTTGCCGCCACACAAAAGTGGAGGTGCACTGCTTACAACATGGACTTCATCTCCAAAGTAGAGGGCCTTGTGAAGAAATGAGGAATGGACCTGCAAATCATGAGGATGAGATGGATGCAGAGGCACATATCAATATACCATGCAGTGTACAATACAACAACAACATGCACTAGGAATGTATACACAGCATTGACTACAGACTGCCCACACAGCACATGGGAGACGAACGTCACTGTGTAAGTCAATGTCACTTGGGCACACCCTTTGCAAGCCCATGGAAACGGGAAGCAGGAGGGGTGTGTGTCTCACAAACCCAAGCATCTAACCCAAATTCAGGACAAGCCTGCATGTGCCCAGCCACAATGCAGTGGATGCCCACGGGAGCCACACAAGGCAACACACTGTTAAAAAAATCAAAAATCAAAAATCAAAATCAAAAATCAAAAATCAAAAATGGCCATGTATGGGCCAGGGGGCGTGGGGCAGTCCACCTAGGAGGTCCGAGGACAGGGTGCACACCAAAACCCACCTGTGTGGATTCTGTGAAAAAAAAACACCTCCATGGGCTCATGGCCTGCACGGCTACCCTATTGTGGGAGAATCGCTGCTGTCAGTCTCCTCACCATCTGCAGCTGCATCAGGAGGTGGTGGCACTATGGGAGGCAGCCCACGCAAAGCCCTAGTCTGGTCCTCCATGGCAGCAAGCATGCGGGTGTGGAATGTCTGGTTCTGGAGGATTATCGTGCGGAGGTCCCCATGCAACAACTCACGGGATGCCCTACCTCCTCCCGAGTTGCCTGCATCTCAGCTGAGAGCGTACGTGTGAGTCGCCCCAGCTGCTGTTCTGTCCTCGTGTCAGTTGAAGCCTCAAGCTCAACAAGTGTCACCCTGAGGTGACGGAGTTCCACCCTCAGGGCTTCCCTGTGGCCCTGGGACTCTATAGAAATGGCTTCCCGCAGAGTCTCCAGTGCAGCCCGTCTGTCCCTGTTGGACGCCAACATGTCCTCCCTGTGTGACTGGCAAATGGAGTCTGTTGCCTGCTGTAGTTGCTCCATCAGCCTTTCTTGGGGGACAATGAAAGTGGCCACCCTATCCATGGCCTGAGCCATCATCTCAGCTGATGCTGCCTGTTGGTTTGCCATACCGTATATGGATTGCTCCCATGCGGTATTGCCAGGTGGCGTACGGCCACTGCGTCGGCGGGCACCACTCCTGTCTGGGGCAAGGCGAATTGCGCCTTGCTGTGCCGGCACTGCCTGAGGCTGCAGGACTGCATTCCCCCTCTGATCTGCTGGCCCAGGAACAGGATCAGATGTTGCGGAGTGTGACCCTGCATCCGTAACCACCAAAGGCGGACCGCCCAACACTGACATCCCCATTGAGGGTACTACCCCTGGTGCAGGTGGGTTGGACAGAACAGAGTCCCTCCCAGAAATACTTACCTGCGACCGCACATAGGTCTCATCATCTTAATCGACACCTGAATAGAGCTCGGGGGAGGTGCACCCAGAGTCACCTCTTGAAGAATGGTCTGCAGCAAGTGTGGGTTCTCATCCACCACCACACCACGTCCCTCACTGGTGCCTGCTCGGGACTGAGACCCCTCCTGGGTCTGCACCATCTCCACAACCCCAGCAGTATCAAGTGCATCATCCCCTGCAAAGACAAGAAAGAAAAGACATGGGGACAGGCATTAGCACCATGGCACACAATTTGGGTTGAGAAGCAACAGAACCAGTACTTCATTGACACATGTCCCACATGACTATAACCCTCCCATGCATGCACTATCACTGCGTATGAAGGGGAGGCAAATGGCACACATTGATGACACCAAGATGGAAGATCAACACATTTGCTGCATGCTGGCTAGCAGTGCCATCACACATTGGCCTGTGATTGGCATGTCCAAAACACATACATGACACATGCCAACAGCCAGATGGCATGTACCATAGCCATGTCACACATGTGACAATAGGACTGAGAAATGCCCAGTGAAAGTGGTGGAATGCAAACAATCTGCCTGAATGAACACAGAAAAATATGCAACAATGTTGTGGCAAGATGACACTTCAAGAGCAACTGGCGTGATATTGGGCCAAATGTCTACTGTTGCCAGAAGGGATACTGCAATACCCAAATCCTGGTACGCAGAATGTATTGGATGTAGCACATGGGTGACCCAAACCACTCAGACACACACACCCTCACCTGGCACTCAATCAGAAGCACTCACACACACACCATGCACATGGAGGACGCACACATGCATGTGCACTCACCAGACAATGCCTCGTAATCTGGCAGGTGTCCCACGCCTTGGATCTGTTCCTCCGTGACGTAGGTCCCATCAACATACTCATGTGGAGTGAGTTCAATGTCCTCTGCTGGAGACCCACCTCCAGTCACTAGAGTAGCGGCATGACTTGAGGGCAGCTTTTTCTTTGCCCTGTGCTTCAGGTCATTCCAGCGCTTGTAGCAATCATTAGCTGTGCGCCCCACGATTCCAAGGGCACTTATGATGTCCGCGATCGTCTGCCAGTGTGCCTGATGTTGAGCAGGTGTCGTCTTGCACCCTGCGGTAATCAACATCTCTCGGTCATGTGCGGACATATACTCCACAAGTGCATCACGTTCGGCCTCACTGAAGCTAGGCTTCCTAGAGGTGCCGGACTGTGTAGCCGTGTCTGGGGCAGCAGCCTGTACTGGATGAGCACTCTTCCTCTTCCGCTTGGAAGGTGGTGGGGATGCTGAGTGTCCTACGCCGCTCTGGACACTAGGGGCAGGAGCCCAGGTGGACTGTGTACTAGGAGTGTACGAATGAACACTGAGCATGGGACTTGGGGCAGGCATTAGCTGAAGTGTGATGTAGTCAGGGGGAACGTTAGCAGGATGGACTGGGACCGACACTGCCCTGGCTGGGTGAGTGATATCTGGGGTGGATGGAGCCGCAGCTGCCCCTACAGCCTCCCCACCCTGCCTACTTGGGGCAGCAGATGACATAGCTGCCCCTGATCCACGTGGCCTGGTGACACCAACGTGCACTGCCACACGTGGCCTAGACCTGCTGACCTGGAAGTCAGCCTGGGAGTCACCCTGTGCCAGGTCTGGTTCCACAATGGGCTGGTCCAATAAGGGCTGAGCATGGATGGTGTCAGCCACGTTACCCTCAACCACAGGGGGGGGCATGGGTGTCCCTGACTGGTCCTCCACACATTGGGGGCTAGGGGCACCCTGCAAGTCCCGGCCACATCCCCTACTGTATCCACCACGCCCACCTCTTGAGGCTCGGCCACCTTTGCCACCCTTACCACTTCCTCGCCTCCCAACCATGGCACTGATGTTGGTGTGCGTATGGGAGTTGCAGTAAACTATTTTCCTGGGCAATTGGGGGTCAAAGGGGTAGGGTACTAGATGGAATTCATACCCTAGTGCTCTAGCAAGGCTGTATGTGACCCCTGGGGAAAGATGACAGGTCACGCAACGCACAGGCACCCCAAAAAAGGGAGATAACGGTCATGCAACCCCTCCTAGACCACGTGCGTGGAAAAATAAACCTGCACTACGCTGTGGCACCCAGAAACACAAGAATGAACGTATGCGTGTCACACGCAGCCTAGAATGACCTCTGAAGGGGTACGCTACACACGGGGCAAGCACAGATGTTAAATACGTGCACGACTCACCGTCTGCCTGGAATAATAGTGTGAAAAAGACACGCGTGTGCGTGCAGGCAACACCCCCGCCAAAAGAAGAATTGTACGCTGTCTGAGGAGACAGGCCAACAGAAGAAGTGTACGCTGTTTGAGGAAACAGGGCCAGGAAAAAGACAAAAAGAGAAAAAGCTGTCAGAGGTAACAGGGAGTACAAACTCGAAACGCCGTGAAGTAAATTGCGTGTGAACCGACAAGAAGTACAGATTTCACCCACTCGCTTTCCACGAAAAGCACGTACAAGGAAATGGCGTTCTACACATGCCTTTTAAACATGTCCACACGTCCAGCGTCACTTTCGCGTGTACGCGCTAAGGCCCTATCCTCCAATTACACGAGCTGACACTCTGACGTGCAGTCATTGGACGTGTAAAATGCACCCATGTACAGGGAAACGCCCGTGCACGCATGTCACAGACGCACATACGCGCTGAGTCCCTTTCAACCAATTACACGCTTCGACACTCGGACGTGCTTATTTTTTCTACACGCCATGGGAAACGCCCGTGCGCGTTACGTCATAGACGCGCCTACACGCTGGTTGCCTTTTGACCAATGAATTTGCGTACGTGTGCTGACGCGCTTACGCGCTAAGGGCCTTTCATCGAATTACATGCAGACGTGCTGGATTTTCACGTGCCAAATCACTCTGTATCAAGCTGGCCACGTGTAAGCACACGGAAGACCACACTCCTGCCCAGAAGGCCGAATCACTGCCCCCCAGAGCCCTGAGCACACTCCCACCTGCCATCTGCTGCTGCCTGACTGCTTGCTGCCCACGTGCCGTGCCATTTGCTGCCTGCACATCAGCCAGGGGTGCTGTTGCTGTGACCACCCCTGCTGGACCCAAAGACTCCCGACTGGGATTCCATCGCTCCACAGCCCAGCCCCAGGACCCTGTTGCCCACCCACTCCTTCCTCTGGGGTTGCCATGTCAGGCACTACACCATCTGGCACCACTGGCAACCCCCAGCCAGAGAGGCAGAGGGGTACCAGCTTCACTGCCACCAAAGTTGCTGTCCTGGTGGAGCTAGTCCTGGGGCAGTATGATGCCCTCTTCGGAAGTTTGTGAGCCGACAAGGAAGGACGGACTCAGATCTGGACGGACATCGTGACTGCCATCAACGCGGAGGGGGTGGCAGTCCAACAATTCCATCATGTTAAGAAGCGCTGGGAGGACTTCAGGTCCAGGACCCTGAACAAGGCCCAGCGACTCTTGAAGGCAGCGGATGCTAAGGGGCGCCGGGGCCACTTGTCAGAAGATCAGATGAGGGTCCTGGAACGCATAACCCCAGTGCTCCACATCCAGGTCCTTGAGAGGCAGACCCGCCTGGAGTCGAGCGGTAAGTGTACATGCATACTGATTGTAAGCTGTGCGTGTGGTGGTGCGCCAGTAGTGTGCAGGTTGCACATGTGTTTTTTTGGGGCCAAGTATGGGGGGGTGTGTACAGGCCCGTGAGGCTAACACATGTGAGGGCTCTCATGTGTGAGACATGGATGGTGCTTGTGTGTGTAGGCTTGCATGTCAAATGCAGATGTGTGTGCACACATGTTTGAATGAATGTGTATGTAAGTAGGCATGGTCGTGATGTCACACATGGATGTTGGTTTCAGCTGCATATATCTGCACCGTGTACATGTGCATGTGTGTGTATTTGACAAGGGTGCAACAGTGATGCAACATGGATGCATGTGACACCGGGATGTGGAAGACTGATTGGCAGATGTGACATGGATGCCGATCTCAACACTGCGACAGTTGGCGGAGGTGTACACATGCATGCAAGTGTGGTGGTGTGTGTGCATGTGTGGTGCAATCCCGGTGTTGCATGTGATGTCTGGCTCACCTTTGCCTGCTCATGCTGTTGTATGTGTATGGATGGTGCTGGCTGTTGCGATATGGCTGTGGTATAGCTCATGTGTGCGAGTTGAAATGACATGTGTGTTGGTGATTGTGATGACATGTCTGAGGTTTGCCAATGCCACTCATGTACAACTGTCATGTGTGTATGAGTCCATTGTACAGTGCCCTGATGCCTGTGTTTTATTTCTCCCTGTCTGCAGCGTCAACTGATGAAGAGGGCAGAGAAGGCACTGTGGAGCACAGCGGCAGGGATCGCACCGCCAGCCAGAGACGCAAGGCCCGGCTCCCCTCCCAGGTTGTCATCTCGTCGGGAAGTGAGGACTCCAGTGCCGCGTCCCAGGCCGCAGCTGCCGAGGTGAGGTCCAAGAGGTGGAGGTCAGAGTTGGACTCCTCGGCAGCAGAAGGGGCAGCTGGGACCCCACAGGGCCCGACGGGGGAAGATGGCACGGAGTCATCCAGGTTGGTGGGGGGTTTGGTGGAGGAGGAGGCCGTGCAAGGGACAGAGACGGGGTCTGGAGGTGGGGATTCCACTGGTGCTAGTGGTGCAGTGCAGGACCAGGGACAGGAGGCAGCAAAGGCCGCCGCGGAGGTGCCTGTGTGCAATCCTGTCCCTGATCCTGTCACTGCATCATCTTGTACCAGCAGGGATGCCTACGTCCAGACCCGTTTTCAGGCAGGGGATGAGCTTACAACAACTGGCTTTCCTCTGCCTGCGGACGTGGCTATCCTGGTACGGGTTGAGCCTGTCCTGACTGGTGTGGCGTTGCGTCAATGGGCCATGCGATGTGACCTGCAGTCTTTTCGTGAGGAGACTGCACGTCATCTCGAATGGCTCGTTGACCGCGTCGGCCTACTGGGACGGGTCACCCAGGCCGGATTCCTCCGTTTGCTGGAGCTTGTTCCGACCCCCTCCTCAACTGAACCCCCTATGCGCCAGTCGTCCTCTGTGCCATCTTTCCACCCATTTGTCACCTGGGTGCCCTGTGGAGCTGCCTCTGACCGTACGGCCAGGGTGGTGGAGGACACATCCCTGCCACAGTCGGGAGTCGGACGTCCAGTAGGGGTGGCCACATCAACGACTGCACCCCAGCCGGAGGAGGATGTGCAGGCAGCAGGAGCCAGGGCACGGGCACAGGCACAGCAGCAGCAGCAACGAGGTGGGAACCATTATGGCTTGGGGCCTTCGACATCGGAGGGGCAGGCATCGGCCGGAGGGCAGGAGGACCCAGGACGGGAAGTGTCTTCCGTGTGGCAGCAGTTGTGCCACGCCATAGATGCGGAGCGGCAGCGGGCGGAAGAGGCACGGCTCACGATGGTCAGGGCGGAGAACTCCATGCGGAGGGCCCTGAGGCTGGCCGAGTGCCTTGAGGCAATCCGCAGGGAGTTGGAGGAGAACATGTCGTCGGCCCTGCGGACCCTCGGGGCCATGGAGGAGGACTGCCTCCGGGACATTGAGCAGGAGTTTGATGATGCCCTGGCCCTGAACATTCAGAAGTGAGCCGTCGGACTAGCCCGCTGCCCTTGTAAATAGTTCTTTAGTGTTAAGTTTCCTTTCTTTTTTTTTTTTTTTTTGGGGCGCTTGGACAATGCCCCAACTTCTTGTATATAGTTCTTCATTAGGTAGGGTTTTATTTCATAGGTTTCATTTAAAGGATTGGGCACATGGACCCTGGATGTTCACTTTGTAAATAGTTTGACTATGGATTTGGATTATTGATTTTTTTTCACATGGATCAATGTTTTTTTTATTATTTTTGCCCCTTGGATTTATTTTCTCAGGCTGGCACTTTGGAGACTTGCTTTTGGATTGCTTTTCATATGGATTTCATGCATCTTTTTCGTTTATTGGACATGCAAGATTTCATTTATTATTTCCATTTTCTTCTGTTCCATTTCATTCCCTTGCTTTTCTGTTTAATACATTATCATTTGGTACTTCAATGTGTGGTATTCTCTCTTTGGTTTCATGCATGTCACAATGTGTGTTTTATCATTCAAATGTTCTGATTGTGTGGGTTTGACAGATATATGTTGATGTGCAGACTGGCCATTTGGGATGCATCATGTGGTGTTGATTTCATTGTGGGGTGGATGTTATACCTGGTGGTGTGTACGGACTGGGGTGGCGTGGGGGGTGTATTGAGGGGGCATGGGGAACATGATTGTGGATTGTCATGAGGTTTGGGGGGACATGTGTGGATGCCTGCTGGCAGGTGCCCCTGACTGCTGGGGGGTGGGGGTGCTGGGAGACATGAGTGGGACATGAGTGGGGGCCTGGTGGAGGGTGCCCCTGACTGCTGGGGTGTGGGGGTGTAGGGGGACATGAGTGGGGGCCTGGTGGAGGGTGTCCCTGACTGCTGGGGGGTGGGGGTGCAGGGGGGCATGAGTGGGGGCCTGGTGGAGGGTGTCCCTGACTGCTGGGGGGTGGGGGTGCAGGGGGACATGAGTGGGGGCCTGGTGGAGGGTGCCCCTGATTGCTGGGGGTTGGGGGTACAGGGGGACATGTGTGGGGGCCTGGTGGAGGGTGTCCCTGACTGCTGGGGGGTGGGGGTGCAGGGGGATATGAGTGGGGGCCTGGTGGAGGGTGCCCCTGACTGCTGGGGGGTGGGGGTGCAGGGGGACATGAGTAGGGGCCTGGTGGAGGGTGCCCCCGACTGCTGGGGGGTGGGGGTGCAGGGGCACATCAGTGGGGGCCTGGTGGAGGGTGCCCCTGACTGCTGGGGGTGGGGGTGCAAGGGGACATGAGTGGGGGCCTGGTGGAGGGAGGGTGCCCCTGACTGCTGGGGGGTGGGGGTGCAGGGGGACATGAGTGGGTGCCTGGTGGAGGGTGCTCCTGACTGTTGGGGGGTGAGGGTGCTGGGAGACATGTGTGGGACATGAGTGGGGGCCTGGTGGAGGCTGCCCCTGACTGCTGGGGGGTGGGGGTGCTGGGAGACATGTGTGGGACATGAATGGGGGCCTGGTGGAGGGTGCCCCTGACTGCTGGGGGGTGGGGGTGCAGGGGGACATGAGTGGGGGCCTGGTGGAGGGTGCCCCTGACTGCTGGGGGGTGGGGGTGTTGGGAGACATGTGTGGGACATGAGTGGGGGCCTGGTGGAGGGTGCCCCTGACTGCTGGGGGGTGGGGGTGCTGGGAGACATGTGTGGGGGCCGGGTGGAGGGTGCCTCTGACTGCTGGGGGGTGGGGGTGCAGGGGGACATGAGTGGGGGCCTGGTGGAGGGTGCCCCTAACTGCTGGGGGGTGGGTGTGCTGGGAGACATGTGTGGGACATGACTGGGGGCCTGGTGGAGGGTGCCCCTGACTGCTGGGGGTGGGGGTGCAGGGGGACATGTGTGGGACATGAGTGGCGGCTTGGTGGAGGGTGCCCCTGACTGCTGGGGGGTGGGGGTCTAGGGGGACATGAGTGGGGGCCTGTTGGAGGGTGTCCCTGACTGCTGGGGGGCGTGGGGGTGCATGGGGACATGAATGTGGGCCTGGTAGAGGGTGTCCCTGACTGCTGGGGGGTGGGGTGCAGGGGGACATGAGTGGGGGCCTGGTGTAAGGTGCCCCTGACTGCTGGGGGGTGGGGGTGCATGGGGACATGCGTGGGGGCCTGGTGGAGGGTGCCCCTGACTGGTGGGGTGTGGGGGTGCAGGGGGACATGAGTGGGGGTCTTGTGGAGGGTGACCCTGACTGCTGGGGGGTGGGGGTGCAGGGGGACATGAGTGGGGGCCTGGTGGAGGGTGCCCCTGGATGCTGGGGGGTGGGGGTGCTGGGAGACATGCGTTGGTGATCAGTAGTGCATGGTGAAATGTGGGTTGGCTGGGGGGCATGGCCATGGCGGATGCGCTGCCTGCGGGACATGACCAGGGGTGCAGGGTAGTCCCCTGTGGTGTGGGCTGCCTGCAAGGGCCGTGGAGGGTGTAGAGGGAACATCTGGGGGGACCCACACGGCCAATTCACGTGTAGTACTCCCCGGCACCCCCGAAATACATGCACCATGCTGAATTTGCGTGTGGAACTTCCCACGCACCCTGGAATACACGTAGCCTGCTGAATTTGCGTGTGGAATTTCCTGCGCACCCCGGAATACACGTAGCCTGCTGAATTTGCGTGTGGAACTTCCCGTGCACCCCGTAATACACGTAGCCTGCTTTGATCGCGTGTGGAACTTCCCACGCATCCCGGAATACACGTAGCCTGCTGAATTCGAGTGCGGAACTTCCTGCGCACCCCGGAATACACGTAGCCTGCTGTATTTGCGTGTGGAACTTCCCGCACACCCCAGAATACACGTAGCCTGCTGTGATCGCATGTGAAACTTCCCGCGCACCTCGAGGTACACCTACCCTGCTGGAATCGCGTGTGGAAATTCCTGCGCACCCCGGAATACACGTAGCCTGCTGAATTCGCGTGTGGAACTTCCCGCGGAACCCGGAATACACGTACCCTGCTGTGGTCGCGTGTGGAACTTCCCGCGTACTCCAAAATACACGTATCCAGGCCAATCGTGTGTGGTACTTGCCGCGCACCCCAAAATGCACGCACATGGTATTTTTCACGCAGCAGGTGTCCGTGTTTTTCGCGTACCCCTTTGCACGTCATTTGTCCTAGAGGGCCACAGTATGGGACATTCATCATATAGGTGTATATAGGTGCTTTTTGTTAGTGCACATTTTGGCGCACATTCATTTCAGGCGCAGGGACGCTACCGCCTGCTTTCTTGTGGCGGACTTGTTTGGGCCTGTGTGCGTCTTTACACGTGCGCTGGTTTGCCCTATTCGATTCCATGAATGCGTGTTGTAGGCGAGCGTGTGGGAGTTCCGCACACTTGCCTCCTGTACTTCCCCCGTGACGCCCATATTTTCACGCGTTGTTCCCCATTCCGAGTGTTACGCCCCGTGTTACGCCTACTTTTGTTATGTGCGCTGCGCTATGTGCCATTTTGCTGTGGCCGTGGTGCACGCCGTTAGATGACGTGTGCGCCCGCGTGTGCTGTGCACTTTTTCAGCGCACATCCAATATTTTTCTCGCGCACGGACTTCCATGAATCAATGTGCGCTGGTTTCCCTGCGATGCACTGCGATTTTCGCTCTTTCACTGCGAATCGCACGTTTTCGCACGCTTGCGCCGAAATTTTCGGGGCACATTTATTCCATGAATCGGCCTGCTGAAGTGTTGAAGTGAGATGACAGGGGTAGGTGTAGAGTGTTTGGATGTGATTGGTGGATAGATGTGTGACTCTTTGAAAACAGCCAATGAAGGAGTGTTGAGAACATGAAAGTGGAAAGGATAGAAGGGCGGTCCCGCTTTTAGGGGTCTATGGACACTGCGCTAGTCTGTGGACAGCACATGCCACATCCAGATCTTTTGAGGATGCCTGGCATGCAAAGGGGACTGTGCGGAGTAGCCAGGGTTTTCTGGGTGTGGCTAACAGGAAGAGAGGTTAGTAGGAGTTTTGTTTGCAGGAGTTGTGAGAGCAGTGATAATGGCTATGGCTATGACATAGAAGGCAGACAGTGTGGACTGTGGGGGGACTCTTCAATTCAGTCATTGAAGGTATATGCTGATAATCAAGGCATCCTTGGATTGGCAGAAGTGCAAGTTTCCTGCGATGCAGTGTGTGGCACAAACTGGACAAACTTGTGTCATTCTGCGAGAGTATGGCTCACTTTGAAAGTCCAGATATTGTGATTGTCCATTGTGCAAGGGACAGTCTGGGTTTTGTGACACCAGTATATTTGCAAGCTGGTCTAAAGAATATTTTTTTTAAAAGCCCAATGCAACTGTTTCCTGCTGCTCAGATGATTTTTTCAGAAAGAAATCAGAGTCACACATGGAGATGTCCAGCAAACTTTTTTTTCAGTCCTCAAATTGAACAATCAAGGCAGATTGTCAATAAAGGTGTTTCATCTATGTTGTATGCTGCTGGAATGTCATCCAGATCTTTTGGAGTTGCCTTGCATGGAAAGGGGACTTCGAAGGCCGCGGACAGTCGTTGTGTCTGCGGACATCGTGGGGGAGATTAGTTAATTGGGTTTCGTAGGGGTGGTGTACAGGAAGAGAGGGAAGCAGTAGATTTGTTAGTAGGAGTTGTAAGAGAATTTAAAAAGGCCATGATGTCTTTCAGAAGGCAGAGTGTTTGGATTTTGGGGGACACTTGGGTCCACTGGGTAAGGTCTATGCTGAGCATTGTGGAATAGGCAAACATCTTGGGTTACCTGAATTGGAAGTGTTCTGGTACGGATTGCATGGCATGAAGTGAGTGGACTTGCTCCCATTTTGTGCAAATATGGTTCAATTGAGGCATCCTGCATTAATATCATTCATTGTGGTGGGAACAGTTTGGGGAATGTGACTGGAAAACCATTGCAGTTTGCATTGAAGGAAACATTGGGAAAGTTGAAGGAAATGTTCCTTAATTCCATATAATTTATTTACCAATTGCCCAGAGACAAATGTGGATGCTTTCTAGTTTATTTGGTCCGCAAATTGAAAAAGCGAGGTGCAACGTAAATAAAGCTGTTTGTGCTTTTGTTCGCGATGTTGGCATGACATCGTTCCATAATCAGAACATTAAATTTGATAGGGGAACCATTTGTCAGCGAGATGGAGCCCATCTAACTGATGTGGGTTATCAGATTTTTATGGAAAACATTCAACATGCTTTGAAGCAGTTTCTGTGAAAGTGAGAAGAAATAATGAAAATCAGTAGAATGTTTTCTTAGTTCAGTTTGTAAAATCAAAAATTAAAAAAATATATATAAAGACCAAACATGCCAAAAAACTGTTCTTTAGATGTCCATGGACTATGGTGTTGTCCGCTGACTATTCAGACCTCTTTTTTTTTTTTGCACTTCTATTGTTTAACTGTGAAAGTGGCTCCTAAAGGAACCTTTTTGTTGTGTTTTTTACAATTTAGTAACATTTTGGGTAATTTATTTAGGAGAGGCAGAGTACGGGATGGAATGGAGGAAAGGGGCACCAACCACAGGGACGAAAGGGCAGGTGGAGAGAGTAAGATGTTGGGTGGGCCTTAATCAGGTAGGTGGCAGTCTTTCTCATGCTCTTTGACCGCAGCTTCGAAAGCACTCAGAAACTGTTCCCCCCTACAGATTGGTGCTTCACTATACATGCATAGCACTGTGACCCTTCAAAGGTAAGGGTCAACAGCATTCTGTATGGCCTGTGAAGCCGCCACTGGGCTCCTATGCCCCATAGGCGTAACCTTTCTAGTGACAGGAGCAGATGAAGATGATGGGGTGGCGGAAGTCAACCTGCTCTTACTTGAGAAAGGTTTTGCCTTTCTCAGAGCACTGTGATGGGCTGATTTACAGGGCGATTCATGGAATTAATGTGCGCTGAAAATTTCTGCGAAAGCGTGCAAATCGCAGCGCAAGTGCGAAAATCACAGCAAAACCCGCGCGCAGCGATTCATGGAAGTCCATGCACATGTAAATCCATGGATGTGCGCTAAAATCCTGCGTGGCGCACGCTGGAGGACATGTCTTCATACAGCGTGCGCTACGCGCACAGCGAAAGACCACAAAGCGCAGGGCACAGAACAAAAGTAGGCGTAATACGGGGTGTAACACGAGGAATGGGGAACAATGCGTGAAAATGCAGGCGTCACAGGGTAAGTAGAGGAGGCAAATGAGCGGAACGCCCACACGTGTGCCTACAACACGTATTCATGGAATCGAACGGGGCTAACACGTGTGCCAAAAGAGACGCGCTAATCCGGAAACACGTACGCCAGCAGGAAGCAGGCGTACGTGGACCCGTGTAGCATAAAAGTGCACGCAAACAACAAACAAGCTCAGACGCTAAGATGAATATACCGTTCCTTGCAGCAGTGGTCGGCGGATACTGCAGAAGGAGGAGGAGGATAGTCAGGCCCATAATCTTCACACCCAGAACCAGCCTTTTTGGGATTCCTGATGACCAGGTGTATGGGAGGTACAGGTTTCCACCTCACATAATACTCAACCTTGTGAGTGAGTGGGAGGATGATCTCAATCACCCAATCTGTGCTCCCAAGCACTGAGCCCCTTGGAAAAGGTGCTCAATGTACTGCACTTCTTGGCCACTGGTTCATTTCAGCGGACAAGTGCCATAGTGGGAGGGCTGTCACAGGCCACGCAGTCACGCTGCCTGCACCAGGTGTTGGCCATCATGACTGCATGCCCATCAGTCCGCAGGCATATATACCTGCCCAGAACACCTGCAGAAAGGCAGGCTGTCGTCCAGGATTTTTACGGGGTGGCACACTTCCCCAAAGTGCTAGGTGCCATTGACTGCACCCATGTGGCTCTACGTCCTCCCAGGGCAACTGAGCACATCTACAGAAACCACAAGCACTGGCATTCCATCAACGTGCAGGTAGTATGTGATGCCAAAGGAATCATCACCTCAGTATATGCCAACTATCCAGGGTCCACCCATGACAGTTTCATTTACAGAATGTCAACCCTAAACCGGGACCTAGAAGGTGGGCGGCATTGCGATACATGGCTGCTTGGTGAGTATAAATGCCCCTGCACATGCATGCATGTCAGATACTGAGTAATGTCACAACACCACTAATGATACCCATCATCACCTCCTCAGGGGACAATGCCTACCTTATGAGCACCCACATGATAACGCCAATTCGGAACCCCACCACACCACCCGAGGTAAGATACAACACAGCCCATATTGCAACCCGGGGCATAGTGGAGCGCACATTCGGAGTGCTCAAGTCACGCTTTTGCTCCCTTGACCGCTGTGGTGGGCAGCTGCTATATGCGCCCCCAGTAGTGTGCAGGATCATAGTGGCAGCATGTGTCCTGCACAAAGTTGCAACAAGCCGGGCCTGCCGGTGGCCATGGTGGTGCCCCCACATCCCCAACCACAAGCACGGCCACTGCGCATGGGAGGGGAAAGGGCACGTGGTGAGGCAGCCCGTACGCAGCTGTTGGATAATTACTTCACCTAGAATCAAACCCCTGTGGAGTGCACACAGCCCTGGCACATACCAGCTGACAATCAATGATGATGACATAAGGGACAGTCAACTTTCACAACCATACCAGCCTGAGATTGGTCACCTGGAAGTGATACATAGTGTGCATTCCTACCTACCCAAAGACAACCAATGCTGTGTCACAAAAAGACACACATTTATGCTGCATGAATTACTACCCCCTTGCAAAATACAACGTGAAAATAGCTCCATGTCACCCAACCCCTCCCCATCTCTGCCACCCAACACACCATGGCATGTCCTGCAATGTGAAAGCAAACAAAGGAATGCACAACACATGACACAAGTGTCACAAAGTGCACTGTCCCAAATGGAAACAGGCCACAGACAATATGCTCCCAGTAATCAATAACAAACAGCACACATGACCAAATACTTACTAGCAACGCAATACAGCAACACAGCATGAAACATTGCCAAATTATGTCAGTACAAACTCAAAGTAATGTAAGTCATACAACCTCAATAAGCCAGCACATCGACCCCTTCCAACTCCAGAGTGTTGCTGTCAGGCAAATGTGTCAGTGTACTGCATACAATATGAACTGCATCTGCAAAGGAGACGGCCTTGTGAAAACATGAAGAAGGTACCTGCGAATAAGGAGGAAGACATGGATGCACAAGTGCATATCAATACACCATGCAGTGTTCAATACAAAAACAAACCCCACTAAGGATGTCCACACATTTATAACTACAGACTGCCCACACAGCTCATGGGAGCGCAATGTCACTGTGTAAGTCACTGTCACTTGGTCACACCCTTTGCGAGCCCATGGAAACGGGAAGCAGGAGGGGTGTGTGTGTCAGGAACCCAAGCATCTAACCCAAACACAGGACAAGCCTGCATGTGCCCAGCCGGAATACACAGTGGATGCCCACGGGAGACACACAAGGCAACACACTGTAAAAAAAAAAAAAAAATGGCCATGTGGGACCAGGGGATAGGGGGGGTACCCAGGAGGTCTGAGGACAGGGTGCACACCTGTGTGGATGTTGGGAAAAAAAAACACCTCCATGGGCTCATGGCCTGCACGGCAACGCTACTGTGGGAGAAGTGCTGCTGTTGCTCTCATCACCCTCTACTGCTGCATGAGGAGGTGGTGGTGCTATGGGAGGCAGCCCAAGCAAAGCCCTGGTATGGTCCTCCATGGCAGCTAGCATGCGGGTGTGGAAGGTGTCGTTCTGGAGGATGATAGTACGGAGATCCCCATGCAGCACCTGACAGGTTTCCTGCATTTCTGCACGCATAGCCTTCTGTGATGCCCGGATCTCCACCCAAATTGCCTGCCGCTCAGCTGAGAGTGAACGTGTGAGCCGCTCCAGCTGCTGTTCTGTTCTCAAATTTGTGGAAGCCTCAAGTTCAACAAGAGTCTCCCTGAGGTTATGGACTTATACCCTCAGGGCTTCCCTGTGGCCCTGTGACTCTATAGAAATGGCTTCCCGCAGAGTCTCCAGTAACGCCCGTCGGTCTCTGTTGGACGCCAACATGAATTCCCTGTGAGATTGGCAAATGGAGTCTGTTGCCTGCTGTTGTTGCTCCATCTGCCTTTCAGGGGGGATAATGGAAGTGGCCACCCTCTCCATTGCCTGAGCCATCATTTCAACTGAAGCTGCCTGTTGGGTTGCCATACCTGGTGGAGGGTGCCCCTGACTGCTGGGGGGTGGGGGTGCAGGGGGACATGAGTGGGGGCCTGGTGGAGGGTGCCCCTGACTGCTGGGGGGTGGGAGTGCAGGGGCACATGAGTGGGGGCCTGGTGGAGGGTGCCCCTGACTGCTGGGGGTGGGGGTGCAAGGGGACATGAGTGGGGGCCTGGTGGAGGGTGCCCCTGACTGCTGGGGGGTGGGGGTGCAGGGGGACATGAGTGGGTGCCTGGTGGAGGGTGCCCCTGACTGTTGGGGGTGGGGGTGCTGGGAGACATGTGTGGGACATGAGTGGGGGCCTGGTGGAGGCTGCCCCTGACTGCTGGGGGGTGGGGGTGCTGGGAGACATGTGTGGGACATGAGTGGGGGCCTGGTGGAGGGTGCCCCTGACTGCTGGGGGGTGGGGATGCAGGGGGACATGAGTGCGGGCCTGGTGGAGGGTGCCCCTGACTGCTGGGGGGTGAGGGTGCTGGGGGACATGTGTGGGGGCCTGGTGGAGGGTGCCCCTGACTGCTGAGGGGTGGGTGTGCCTGGAGACATGTGTGGGACATGACTGGGGGCCTGGTGGAGGGTCCCGCTGACTGCTGGGGGTGGGGGTGCAGGGGGACATGTGTGGGACATGAGTGGGGGCCTGGTGGAGGGTGCCCCTGACTGCTGGGGGGTGGGGGTGTAGGGGGACATGAGTGGGGGCCTGGTGGAGGGTGTCCCTGACTGCTGGGGGGTGGGGGTGCAGGGGGACATGAATGGGGGCCTGGTGGAGGGTGTCCCTGACTGCTGGGGGTGGGGGTGCTGGGAGACATGTGTGGGGGCCTGGTGGAGGGTGCCTCTGACTGCTGGGGGGTGGGGGTGCAGGGGGACATGAGTGGGGGCCTGGTGGAGGGTGCCCCTAACTGCTGGGGGGTGGGTGTGCTGGGAGACATGTGTGGGACATGACTGGGGGCCTGGTGGAGGGTGCCCCTGACTGCTGGGGGTGGGGGTGCAGGGGGACATGTGTGGGACATGACTGGGGGCCTGATGGAGGGTGCCCCTGACTGCTGGGGGTGGGGGTGCAGGGGGACATGTGTGGGACATGCGTGGGGGCCTGGTGGAGGGTGCCCCTGACTGCTGGGGGGTGGGGGTGCTGGGAGACATGTGTGGGGGCCTGGTGGAGGGTGCCTCTGACTGCTGGGGGGTGGGGGTGCAGGGGGACATGAGTGGGGGCCTGGTGGAGGGTGCCCCTGACTGCTGGGGGGTGGGTGTGCTGGGAGACATGTGTGGGACATGACTGGGGGCCTGGTGGAGGGTGCCCCTGACTGCTGGGGGTGGGGGTGCAGGGGGACATGTGTGGGACATGAGTGGGGGCCTGGTGGAGGGTGCCCCTGACTGCTGGGGGGTGGGGGTGTAGGGGGACATGAGTGGGGGCCTGGTGGAGGGTGTCCCTGACTGCTGGGGGGGGGTGCAGGGGGACATGAATGGGGGCCTGGTGGCGGGTGTCCCTGACTGCTGGGGGGTGGGGTGCAGGGGGACATGAGTGGGGGCCTGGTGGAAGGTGCCCCTGACTGCTGGGGGGTGGGGGTGCAGGGGAACATGCGTGGGGGCCTGGTGGAGGGTGCCCCTGACTGATGGGGTGTGGGGGTGCAGGGGGACATGAGTGGGGGCCTTGTGGAGGGTGCCCCTGACTGCTGGGGGGTGGGGGTGCAGGGAGACATGAGTGGGGGCCTGGTGGAGGGTGCCCCTGGATGCTGGGGGGTGGGGGTGCTGGGAGACATGCGTTGGTGATCAGTAGTGCATGGTGACATGTGGGTTGGCTGGGGGGCATGGCCATGGCGGATGCGCTGCCTGCGGGACATGACCAGGCGTGCAGGGTAGTCCCTTGTGGTGTGGGCTGCCTGCAGGGGCCGTGGAGGGTGTAGAGGGAACACCTGGGGGGACCCACATGGCCAATTCACGTGTAGTACTCCCCGGCACCCCCGAAATACATGCACCATGCTGAATTCGCGTGTGGAACTTCCCACGCACCCTGGAATACACGTAGCCTGCTGAATTTGCGTGTGGAACTTCCTGCGCACCCTGGAATACACGTAGCTTGCTGAATTTGCGTGGGGAACTTCCCGCGCACCCCGGAATACACGTAGCCTGCTTTGATCGCGTGTGGAACTTCCCACGCACCCTGGAATACACATAGCCTGCTGAATTCGAGTGTGGAACTTCCTGCGCACCCCGGAATACACGTAGCCTTGTGTATTTGCGTGTGGAACTTCCCGCGCACCCCGGAATACACGTAGCCTGCTGTGATCGCATATGAAACTTCCCGCGCACCCCAAGGTACACCTACCCTGCTGGAATCGCGTGTGGAAATTCCTGCGCACCCCGGAATACACGTAGCCTGCTGAATTTGCGTGTGGAACTTCCCACGCAACCCGGAATACACGTACCCTGCTGTGGTCGCGTGTGGAACTTCCCGCGTACCCCGAAGTACACGTATCCATGCCACGCACCCCAAAATGCACGCACATGCTATTTTTCATGCAGCAGGTGTCTGTGTTTGTCGCGTACCCCTCTGCACGTCATTTGTTCTAGAGGGCCACAGTATGGGACATTCATCATATAGGTGTATATAGGTGCTTTTTGTTAGTGCACATTTTGGCGCACATTCATTTCAGGCGCAGGGACGCTCCCGCCTGCTTTCTTGTGGCGGACGTGTTTGGGCCTGTGTGCGTCTTTAACCGTGCGCTGGTTTGCCCTATTTGATTCCATGAATGCGTGTTGTAGGCGAGCGTGTGGGAGTTCCACGCACTTGCCTCCTGTACTTCCCCCGTGACGCCCATATTTTCACGCGTTGTTCCCCATTCCGAGTGTTACGCCCCGTGTTCCGCCTACTTTTGTTATGTGCGCCGCGCTATGTGCGATTTTGCTGTGGCCGTGGCGCACGCCGTTAGATGACGTGTGCGCCCGCGTGTGCTGTGCACTTTTTCTTTCAGCGCACATCCAATATTTTTCTCGCGCACGGACTTCCATGAATCAATGTGCGCTGGTTTCCCTGCGATTTTCGCACTTGCACTGCGATTTTCGCTCTTTCACTGCGAATCACACGTTTTCGCACGCTTGCGCCGAAACTTTCGGGGCACATTAATTCCATGAATCGGCCTGCTGAAGTGTTGAAGTGAGATGACAGGGATAGGTGTAGAGTGTTTGGATGTGATTGGTGGATAGATGTGTGACTCTTTGAAAACAGCCAATGAAGGAGTGTTGAGAACATGAAAGTGGAAAGGATAGAAGGGCGGTCCCGCTTTTAGGGGTGTATGGACACTGCGCTAGTCTGTGGACAGCACATGCCACATCCAGATCTTTTGAGGATGCCTGGCATGCAAAGGGGACTGTGTGGAGTAGCCAGGGTTTGCTGGGTGTGGCTAACAGGAAGAGAGGGTAGTAGGAGTTTTGTTTGCAGGAGTTGTGAGAGCAGTGATAATGGCTATGGCTATGACATAGAAGGCAGACAGTGTGGACTGTGGGGGGACTCTTCAATTCAGTCATTGAAGGTATATGCTGATAATCAAGGCATCCTTTGATTGGCAGAAGTGCAAGTTTCCTGCGATGCAGTTTGTGGCACAAACTGGACAAACTTGTTTCATTCTGCGAGAGTATGGCTCACTTTGAAAGTCCAGATATTGTGATTGTCCATTGTGCAAGGGACAGTCTGGGGGTTGTGTCAGCAGTATATTTGCAAGCTGGTCTAAAGTATATTTTTTTAAAAGCCCAATGCAACTGTTTCCTGCTGCTCAGATGATTTTTTCAGAAATAAATCAGAGTCACACATGGAGATGTCCAGCAAACTTTTTTTTCAGTCCTCAAATTGAACAATCAAGGCAGATTGTCAATAAAGGTGTTTCTTCTATGTTGTATGCTGCTGGAATGTCATCCAGGTCTTTTGGAGTTGCCTTGCATGGAAAGGGGACTTCGAAGGCCGCGGACAGTCGTTGTGTCTGCGGACATCGTGGGGGAGATTAGTTAATTGGGTTTCGTAGGGGTGGTGTACAGGAAGAGAGGGAAGCAGTAGATTTGTTAGTAGGAGTTGTAAGAGAATTTAAAAAGGCCATGATGTCTTTCAGAAGGCAGAGTGTTTGGATTTTGGGGGACACTTGGGTCCACTGGGTAAGGTCTATGCTGAGCATTGTGGAATAGGCAAACATCTTGGGTTACCTGAATTGGAAGTGTTCTGGTACATAGTGCATGGCATGAAGTGAGTGGACTTGCTCCCATTTTGTGCAAATATGGTTCAATTGAGGCATCCTGCATTAATATCATTCATTGTGGTGGGAACAGTTTGGGGAATGTGACTGGAAAACCATTGCAGTTTGCAATGAAGGAAACATTGGGAAAGTTGAAGGAAATGTTCCTTAATTCCATATAATTTATTTACCAATTGCCCAGAGACAAATATGGATGCTTTCTAGTTTATTTGGTCCGCAAATTGAAAAAGCGAGGTGCAACGTAAATAAAGCTGTTTGTGCTTTTGTTCGCGATGTTGGCATGACATCGTTCCATAATCAGAACATTAAATTTGATAGGGGAACCATTTGTCAGCGAGATGGAGCCCATCTAACTGATGTGGGTTATCAGATTTTTATGGAAAACATTCAACATGCTTTGAAGCAGTTTCTGTGAAAGTGAGAAGAAATAATGAAAATCAGTAGAATGTTTTCTTAGTTCAGTTTGTAAAATCAAAAATTAAAAAAAAATATATAAAGACCAAACATGCCAAAAAACTGTTCTTTAGATGTCCATGGACTATGGTGTTGTCCGCTGACTATTCAGACCTCTTTTTTTTTTTTTGCACTTCTATTTTTTAACTGTGAAAGTGGCTCCTAAAGGAACCTTTTTGTTGTGTTTTTTACAATTTAGTAACATTTTGGGTATTTTATTTAGGAGAGGCAGAGTACGGGATGGAATGGAGGAAAGGGGCACCAACCACAGGGACGAAAGGGCAGGTGGAGAGAGTAAGATGTTGGGTGGGCCTTAATCAGGTAGGTGGCAGTCTTTCTCATGATCTTTGACCGCAGCTTCGAAAGCACTCAGAAACTGTTCCCCCCTACAGATTGGTGCTTCACTATACATGCATAGCACTGTGACCCTTCAAAGGTAAGGGTCAACAGCATTCTGTATAGCCTGTGAAGCCGCCACTGGGATCCTATGCCCCATAGGAGTAACCTTTCTAGTGACAGGAGCAGATGAAGATGATAGGGTGGCGAAAGTCAACCTGCTCTTACTTGAGAAAGGTTTTGCCTTTCTCAGAGCACTGTGATGGGCTGATTTACAGGGCGATTCATGGAATTAAAGTGCGCTGAAAATTTCTGCGAAAGCGTGTAAATCGCAGCGCAAGTGCGAAAATCGCAGCAAAACCTGCGCGCAGCGATTCATGGAAGTTTGTGCACATGTAAATCCATGGATGTGCGCTAAAATCCTGCGTGGGGCACGCTGGAGGACATGTCTTCATAAAGCGTGCGCTACGCGCACAGCGAAAGCGCACATAGCGCAGGGCACAGAACAAAAGTAGGCGTAATACGGGGTGTAACACGAGGAACGGGGAACAACACGTGAAAATGCAGGCGTCACAGGGGAAGTACAGGAGGCAAATGAGCGGAACGCCCACACGTGTGCCTACAACACGTATTCATGGAATCGAACAGGGCTAACACGTGTGCCAAAAGAGACACGCTAATCCGGAAACACGTATGCCAGCAGGAAGCAGGCATACGTGGACCCGCGTAGCATAAAAGTGCACGCAAACAACAAACAAGCTCAGACGCCAAGATGAATATACCGTTCCTTGCAGCAGTGGTCGTGGGATACCGCAGGAGGAGGAGGAGTATAGTCAGGCCCAGAATTTTTACACCCAGAACCAGCCTTTTTGGGATGCCTGATGACCAGGTGTATGGGAGGTACAGGTTTCCACCTCACATAATACTCAACCTTGTGAGTGAGTGGGAGGATGACCTCACATCACCCAATCTGTGCTCCCAAGCACTGAGCCCCTTGGAAAAGGTGCTCAATGTACTGCACTTCTTGGCCACTGGTTCATTTCAGCGGACAAGTGCCATAGTGGGGGGGCTGTCACAGGCCACGCAGTCACGCTGCCTGCACCAGGTGTTGGCCATCATGACTGCATGCCCATCAGTCCGCAGGCACATATACCTGCCCAGAACACCTGCAGAAAGGCAGGCTGTCGTCCAGGATTTTTACGGGGTGGCACACTTCCCCAAAGTGCTAGGTGCCATTGACTGCACCCATGTGGCTCTACGTCCTCCCAGGGCAACTGAGCACATCTACAGAAACCACAAGCACTGGCATTCCATCAACGTGCAGGTAGTATGTGATGCCAAAGGAATCATCACCTCAGTATATGCCAACTATCCAGGGTCCACCCATGACAGTTTCATTTACAGAATGTCAACCCTAAACCCGGGACCTGAAAGCTGGGCGGCATTGCGATACATGGCTGCTTGGTGAGTATAAATACCCCTGCACATGGATGCATGTCAGATACTGAGTAATGTCACAACACCACTAATGATACCCATCATCACCTCCTCAGGGGACAATGCCTACCTTATGAGCACCCACATGATGATGCCAATTCGGAACCCCACCACACCACCCGAGGTAAGATACAACACAGCCCATATTGCAACCCGGGGCATAGTGGAGCGCACATTCGGAGTGCTCAAGTCACGCTTTTGCTCCCTTGACCGCTGTGGTGGGCAGCTGCTATATGCGCCCCCAGTAGTGTGCAGGATCATAGTGGCAGCATATGTCCTGCACAACGTTGCAACAAGCCGGGGCCTGCCGGTGGCCATGGTGGTGCCCCCACATCCCCAACCACAAGCACGGCCACTGCGCATGGAAGGGGAAAGGGCACGTGGTGAGGCAGCCCGTACGCAGCTGTTGGCTAATTACTTCACCTAGAATCAAACCCCTGTGGAGTGCACACAGCCCTGGCACATACCAGCTGACAATCAATGATGATGACATAAGGGACAGTCAACTGTCACAACCATACCAGCCTGAGATTGGTCACCTGGAAGTGATACATAGTGCGTATTCCTACCTGCCCAAAGACAACCAATGCTGTGTCACAAAAAGACACACATTTATGCTGCATGAATTACTACCCCCTTGCAAAATTCAACGTGAAAATAGCTCCATGTCACCCAACCCCTCCCCATCTCCGCCACCCAACACACCATGGCATGTCCTGCAATGTGAAAGCAAACAAAGGAATGCACAACACATGACACAAGTGTCACAAAGTGCACTGTCCCAAATGGAAACAGGCCACAGACAATATGCTCACAGTAATCAATAACAAACAACACACATGACCAAATACTTACCAGCAACGCAATACAGAAACACAGCATGAAACATTGCCAAATTATGACAGTACAAACTCAAAGTAATGTAAGTCATAAAACCTCAATAAGCCAGCACATCGACCCCTTCCAACTCCAGAGTATTGCTGTCAGGCAAATATGTCAGTGTACTGCATACAATATGAACTGCATCTGCAAAGGAGACGGCCTTGTGAAAACATGAAGAAGGTACCTGCGAATAAGGAGGAAGACATGGATGCACAAGCACATATCAATACACCATGCAGTGTTCAATACAAAAACAAACCCCACTAAGGATGTCCACACAGTTATAACTACAGACTGCCCACACAGCTCATGGGAGCGCAATGTCACTGTGTAAGTCACTGTCACTTGGTCACACCCTTTGCGAGCCCATGGAAACGGGAAGCAGGAGGGGTGTGTGTGTCAGGAACCCAAGCATCTAACCCAAACACAGGACAAGCCTGCATGTGCCCAGCCGGAATACACAGTGGATGCCCATGGGAGACACACAAGGCAACACACTGTAAACTGTGTGGATGTTGGGGAAAAAAAACACCTCCATGGGCTCATGGCCTGCACGGCAACGCTACTGTGGGAGAAGTGCTGCTGTTGCTCTCATCACCCTCTACTGCTGCATCAGGAGGTGGTGGTGCTATGGGAGGCAGCCCAAGCAAAGCCCTGGTATGGTCCTCTATGCCAGCTAGCATGCGGGTGTGGAAGGTGTTGTTCTGGAGGATGATAGTACGGACATCCCCATGCAGCACCTGACAGGTTTCCTGCATTTCTGCACGCATGGCCTTCTGTGATGCCCGGATCTCCCCCCAAATTGCCTGCCGCTCAGCTGAGAGTGAACGTGTGAGCCGCTCCAGCTGCTGTTCTGTTCTCAAATTTGTGGAAGCCTCAAGTTCAACAAGAGTCTCCCTGAGGTTATGGAGTTATACCCTCAGGTCTTCCCTGTGGCCCTGTGACTCTACAGAAATGGCTTCCCGCAGAGTCTCCAGTAACGCCCGTCGGTCTCTGTTGGATGCCAACATGAATTCCCTGTGAGATTGGCAAATGGAGTCTGTTGCCTGCTGTTGTTGCTCCATCTGCCTTTCAGGGGGGATAATGGAAGTGGCCACCCTCTCCATTGCCTGAGCCATCATTTCAACTGATGCTGCCTGTTGGGTTGCCATTCCGTACATGGAGTTCTTCCATACAGTATTGCCTGGTGGCGTACGGTCACCGCGTCGGCGGGCACCACACCTGTTTGGGGCAAGGCGATCTGCACCTTGATGTGCTGGCACTGCCTGAGGTTGCAGGACTGCATTCCCCCTCTGATCTGCTGGCCCAGAACAGGATCAGATGTTGTGGACTGTGACCCTGCATCCGTAACCGCCAAAGGCGGAGTAACCAACACTGACATCCCCATAGAGGGTTCTACCCCTGGAGCAGGTGGGTTGGACAGAACAGAACCCCTGCCAGAAAAACTCACCTGCGAGGGCACATAAGTCTCATCATCCGATTCAGCACCTGAGTAGAGGTCTGGGGAGGTGCACCCAGAGACACCCCTGGACAGTATGGTCTGCAGTAAAAAAGGGTTTTCACCCACCACCATACCACATCCCCCCGGTGCCAGGTCGTGCCTGAAATTCCTCCTGGGTCTGCACCATCTCCTCCACCTCAACAGCATCAAGTGCGCCATCACCTGCAAAAACATGAAATACAACAAATGGAAACAGGCATGAGCACCATAGCACACACATAGGCCTGACAAGGCAGATATCCAGTACATGAATTACACATGTCCCACATGACTATAACCCTGGCATGCATGCACTGTCAATGAGTTGGAAGGGGAGGCAAAAAGCACACACTGATGACACCAAGATGGAAAAGCAAGATATTTGCTGCATGCTGGGTAGCGCTGGCATCACACATTAGCCTGTGAGTGGCATGTCCAATACACATACATGACACATGCCATCACACAGATGGCATGTAGCATAGCCATGGTACATTCCACAAGTACAGCCATATGTCAGTGAATGAGAACTGTCAGCCATCCATGTGAGATGGACATGATGAGATGAAAAATGCAAAATAGTGTGACAAAATACGCATGTGCCACTCACTGCAACACATCCAGTATACAAGAATACAGTGATTGCAAGCAGATGTACACCTCAATGGTTGGTCACTTAAATTTGACAGGAAACAACTATCATGTACCACATACAAACAGGCACCAAAAATACATGTGAACAGGCCAATACTCAATCAGCCTGAATGGTCTAATCCTTCACATAACAAGGTAACAAATGTGGGTCAATGTGGGTTGTAATCAATGACAGAAGCATGTCACATATGTGACAATAGGGCCGAAACATGTGTTGCAAAAGTGGGAGAATTGAAACAATCAGCCTGAATGAACACTGAAAAATTATGAACAATGTTGTTGCAAGATGACAGTTCAAGGGCAACTGCAGTAATGTGGCACTAAATGGCTACTGTGGGCAGAAGGGATACTGTCATACCCAAATCCAAGGCCAGTGAATGTTTTGGAGGAAGCACATGGATGACCCATAACACTCAGGTGCACACACCCTCACCTGGCACTCAATCATAACCCGTCACCCACACAACATACACATGGATTACACACACATGCATGTGCACTCACCGGACAATGCGTCGTAAACTGGTAGGTCTCCCACACCTTCGATCTGTTCCTCTGTGACAAAGGTTCTAGCAACAGACTCATGTTCAGTGAGTTGGTTGTCCTCTTGTGGAGACCCACCGCCAGTCACCAGAGTAGAGGCATGATTTGAGGCCAGCTTGTTCTTTGCTCGGCGTTTCAGGTCATTCCACCGCTTGTAGCAATCATCAGCTGTGCGCCTCACAAATCCAAGGGCACTAATGATGTCCGCGATGGTCTGCCAGAGTGCCTTACGTTGACCAGGTGTGATCTTGCACCCTGCAGTCACCACCATTTCGCGGCTATGTGCCGACACATAGGCAACAAGTGCATCAAGTTCGGCCTCATTAAAGCTAGGCTTCCTTGACGTGCCGGAGTGTGTAGCCGTGTCTGGGGGCTCAGCCTGTAGTGCCAGAGCACTCCTCTTCCTTTTTTTCAAAGGTGGTGCGGATCCTGAGTGGCTTACGACGCTCTGGTCAATAGGGGCAGAAGCGCCGGTGGACTGGGTACTAGGAATGTGCGAATGCACAATGACCATAGGTCTTAGTGCAGGCATTGGCTGCAGGGTGATGTTGGCAGGGGCAACGTTGGTATGATGGACTGGGACCGACACTGTCCCAGCTGGGAGACTCAGAGATGGGGTGGATCGAGCTGCAGCTGCCCCTGCAGCCTCCCCACCCTGCCTACTTGGGGCAGCAGATGACATAGCTGCCCCAGATCCAAGTGGCCTGGTGACACCAACTTGCACCGCCACACGTGGCTTAGGCTTGCTGATATGGAAGTCAGCGAGGGAGTCATCCTGTGCCGGTTCAGGTGCCACAATGGGCTGGTCCTACAAGGGATGAGCTGGGATGGTGTCAGCTACATTTCCCACAACCATGGGGGGGCATGGGTGTCCCTGATTGGTCCTCCACACATAGGGGTCTAGGGGCACCCTGCAAATCCTGGCCACATCCCCTACCGCACCCACCACGGCCACCTTTTGGAGGTCGGCCACCTTTGCCTCCCTTACCGCTTGGTCACCTCCCAACCATGGCACTGATGTTTTTGTGCATATGGGAGTAATAGTGAACGATTGTCATGGGCAATTGGGAATGAAAGGGGTAGGGTACTAGATGGAATTCATACCCTAATGCTCTAGCAAGGCTGCCTGTGGACCCTGGGGGAAGATGACGGGTCACACAACGCACAGGCACCCCGAAAACAAAAAATAACGTGCACGCACCCCCTTGTAGACCATGTGCGTGGAAAAATGAACCCGCTCTACGCTGTGGCACCCAGAAACACAAAATTAAGCGTACACGTAATACACGCAGCCTACAATGACCTCTGAAGGGGTACGCGACACACGGGGCAAGCACAGTTGGTAAATACGTGTGCGAATCACCGTCTGCCTGGAAAAAGAACATGAAAAAGACGCGCGTTTGCGCGTTGGCAACACCCCCGCCAAAAGAAGAATTGTACGCTGTCTGAGGAGACTGGACAAAAGAAGAAGTGAACGCTGTTTGAGGAAACAGGCCCAACAAAAAAATGGAACGCTGACAGGTAGTACGAACTTGAAATGCTGTGAAGTAATCGCGTGTGAACCGACAAGAAGTACAGAATTCACCCACTCGCTCTCCACGAAAAGCACGTACAAGGAAATGGCGTCCTACACGTACCTTTTAAACTGGCCCACACGTACAATGTCACTTACGCGTGTACGCGATAAGGTCCTTTCCTCCAATTACACGAGCTGAAACTCGGACGTGCAGTTTTTGCACGTGTACGATGAACATGCACCCGTGTTGAGGGAAATGCCCTTGCGCGTCACGTCACAGACGCGTAGGCCCTTTCCTCGGATTACACGCATATACACACAGACGTGCAGTTTTTCACGCTGCCTGAACCACTATGCCCACGTCACGAGGGAAACGCCCACGTGCGTAATGTCACAGATGCGCTTACGCGCTAAGGGCCTTTCCTCGAATTACACGCAGACGTGCAAGATTTTCACGTGCCAAATAACTCCGTATCAAACTGGCCACGCAACAACACACGGAAGACCACGCTCCTGCCCAGAAGGCCGAATTACTGCCCCCCAAAGTCCCGAGCACGCTCCCATCTGCCATCTGCTGCTGCCTGCCTGCTGCCCACGTGCCCTGCTATTTGGTGCATGCACGTCAGCCAGGGTTCCAGTTGCTGTGTCCACCCCTGCTGGAACAGAAGACTCCCGACTGGGATACCATCGCTCCACAGCCCAGCCCTAGGACCTAGTTGCCCACCCACACCTGCCTCGGGGTCGCCATGTTGGGGCAAACACCATCTGAGACCACTGGCGACCCCCAGCCAGAGAGGCAGAGGGCCACCAGCTTCAGTGTGAAGGAAGTTGGTGTCCTGGTGGAGCATGTCCTTCGGAACAACTCACGCGCCAACAAGGAAGGACAGGAGAAGATCTGGGACGACGTAGTGGTTGCCATCAATGCGGAGAGGGTGGCAACCCGCGACATCAAGCACGTCAAGAAGCGCTGGGAGGACTTCAGGTCCAGGACCCTCTACAAGGCCCGGCGCTTCGCGGAGGGGGGCCGGGTCAGCATGAGTGAAATCCAGATGAGGGTCCTGGAACTTGTATGCCCAGCGCTCCACGCCCAGACCCTTGGGAGGAAGACCCGTCTGGAGTTGAGCGGTAAGTGGCCAAGCATTGGTGTGTGAGACAGGGCATGTTGCAGTGTACTGGTAGTCTGATACTTGCATGTATGTGTGACATAGGCCATGTATGGATGTGTGCGTGCAGGGACATCATGGTCATGCATGTGAGACCAGTAATGTGTGAACCACATGGTTGGTGCATGTGTTACAATGCAACATGGGGAACTGCATGCCAAATTCACACATGAAAGCATGCCAGTCTCTGTTCTTGGACATGGAGGGGGTGTGAGGGATTGGTGCTGCTGTCATGTACATGTATGGTGCACATGTGTGTGTGTCTGAGAAGTGTGTGTGTGACTTTGAAACGCCATGGATGCATGACACATGTCCGTGATGATGTGTACATTCACTCATGCAGTGCGGTCACCGTTGTATGCACTGTGTCTATCCACTGTGTCTGTGGTGTACAAGCCATGATGCATGACCCTCCGGTGATGTGTGTGCATGGGATCAATGTGAGCCATGATGCATGTGAGTTTGAAGGCAACATTTTGGTTAATAGAGGCCCTTGTACATGGATGCTGATGTTGATTGCAGGCGCCGTGCCTGTTTCTGCATGTGTGTTGCGTGCATTCACCCATGTGTTGTGGAGGGACAGGATGGAAGTGACGTTTGACACTGCCACTCATGTGTTATTGCTTCCTGTCTAGGGGAATATTGTACTCTACCCTGATTCTTGTGTTCTATGTCTCCCTCTACACAGCGTCAAGTGAAGAAGAGGGCGGAGACGGCGCTGTGGAGCCAAGCGGTGGGGATGCCTCCACCGGGTGGCGACGCAAGGCCCAGCCACCCTCCCAGGACTTGCCATCATCCGGGAGCGACGGGGCTGGTGCCGCGTCTGCCACTACGGCTGTGGCGGAAGTGCCGGGTGAGCCCCCACAGGGGCTTGCAATGGCGGAAGACGGTGTGGAGACATCCAGGTTGGCGGTCTCCACAGAGGAGGAGGAGCCCACTACTGAGCAGCACATAGGGCCTGGTGGGGGTAGTACCACTGGTGCAAGTGGTGCAGTCCAGGGCCAGGAGGCAGCACAGGTCACCGCGGAGGGGCCTGTGCATGTCACTGTCCTTGACGCTGTGACTGCACCACCATGCACCAGCAGGGATGCCCCGTCCCAGGCCCGTCCGCAGGTAGGGGAGAGTGCCATGTCATCTGCCTCTCCACTACCTGCGGACGAGGGGTCCCATGAACGTATGGGCTCCATCCTGATTGGTGTCGGGTTGTGCACGTGTGACATACGTGATGACGTGCGTTCTTCCTGGGCGGAAAACGCACGCCATCACGAATAGCAGCGTCGCAACGTGGCACTGTTGGGAGGGGCCCTGGTCAGTGGGTTCCTTCATGTGACGCGCACTCTCGCGGACCTCTCCTCCTCTGTGGGGACTATGCGCCAGTCGTTCTCCCTGCCGTCTTCCGGCAAGATTCCACCAGGGCCCCCTGTGGACCTGGCCTGACCAACACAGCCAGCTTGGTGGAGATCCCATCCCTGCCACAGTCGGGAGTCGGCGGTCCAGCAGGGGTGGACACCACAACTGGAGACCAGCTGATGGAGGATGTGCAGGCATCATCGGACAGGGCACATGGACAGCAGCAGCAGCAGCAGGAGCAGGCTCTAGGTGGGAGCAATGATGGCTCGGGGCCATCAACATCAGGGGGGCAGGCATCGGCCAAAGGGCAGGAGGACCCTGGAATGGGTGTGTCTTCCATGTGGCTATGGTTGGGCCAGCGTATAGGTGCGGAGCGGCGGCGGGCGGAAGTGGCGCGGCTCACCATGGTCAGGGTGGAGTTCTACATGCGTCGGGTGTTGAGGTGGGCAGAGCGCGTCGAGGCGACTCGCAGGGAGTTGGAACAGGCCATGAGTGCCTCCCTGCGAGACCTCGGGGACAGGACAGAGGCCCGCCTCCAGCAAATAGATATGGCCGAAAGCATCACTGAATGAGCCGCAGGACTTGCCCGTCACCATTGTAAATAGTTTATAGTGTTAGGTTTCCTTTTTTTATGTTGGGGCTTTTGGACTATGCCCCACACTTTTGTATATAGTTTTTTTGTTAGGTAGGTTATTAGATAGGTTTCATTTGTTTAATTGGGCTCATGGACCCTTGTAAATTGGATTGTACATAGTTAGACGTTGGATTTATTTGGATATTTCAATTTAATTTCACCATGGATCAATGGATTTACCATTTTGCGTTTCATTTGGATTTAGCTCTGGTGGACAGAAAGTTTTGGCCATTTTTCTTTTGGATTAGTTGGGTTTTTTGAGGATTTTTTTAAATTTTATTTGGATATGCATTTCATTTCATGTTTGCCATTATTGTATGTACTTTCAATTGGTTTTCATGTTAATACATTTTGATCTTTTACTTCAATGTGTGGGATTTGCTCATTGGGTTCATGCATGTCGACATGTGGGTTTGCTCAATCAATGGCAACTTGTTTGTGTGTGTGTGTGTGTGTGTGTGTGTGTGTGACGCACATGTGTTGATGTACATAGTTGACTTTTGGTTTGTGTCATGAGATGGGCATGTCACTGCTGGGTGGGTGAGTGGGTGGGGGGACATGAGTGGGACATGAGTGGGGGCCTGCTGGCAGGTGTCCCTCACTGCTGGGGGTTGGGGGTGCTGGGGGACATGAGTGGGACATGAGTGGGGGCCTGCTGGCAGGTGCCCCTCACTGCTGGGGGGTGGGGGTGCTTGGGGACATGAGTGGGACATGAGTGGGGGCCTGCTGGCAGGTGACCCTCACTGATGGGGGGTGGGGGTGCTGGGGAACATGAGTGGGGGCCTGCTGGCAGGTGCCCCTCACTGCTGGGGGGTGGGGGGTGCTGGGGGACATGAGTGGAACATGAGTGGGGGCCTGCTGGCAGGTGACCCTCACTGCTTGGGGTTGTGGGTGCTGGGGGACATGAGTGGGACATGAGTGGAGGCCTGCTGGCAGGTGACCCTCACTGCTGGGGGGTGGGGGCACTGGGGGACATAAGTGGGACATGAGTGGGGGCCTGCTGGCAGGTGACCCTCACTGCTGGGGGGTGGGGGTTCTGGGGGACATGAGTGGGACATGAGTGGGGGCCTGCTGGCAGGTGACCCTCACTGCTGGGGGTTGGGGGTGCTGGGGGACATGAGTGGGGGCCTGCTGGCAGGTGCCCCTCACTGCTGGGGGCTGGGGTTGCTGGGGGACATGAGTGGGACATGAGTGGGGGCCTGCTGGCAGGTGCCTCTCACTACTGGGGGGTGGGGGTGCTGAGTGACATGAGTGGGACATGAGTGGGGGTCTGCTGGCAGGTGCCCCTCACTGCTGGGGGGTGGGGGCGCTGGGGGACATGAGTTGGTGATCACTAGAGCAAGGTGACATGTGGCCTGGCTGGGGGCATGCCCATGATGGATGGACTGCCTGCGGGACATGACCGGGGTGCTGGGTAGTCCCCTGTGGTGTGGGTTGCCTGCAGGGTCCGTGGGGGGGATAGAGGGCACACCTGTGAGAACCCACACTGCCAATTGACGTGTGGGACTCCCCGCGCACCCCCCTGGATACACGTACCCCGCTCTGACAGAAAAAGCATGTGTGGAACTTCCCCCGTACCGCGTTATACACGTACCCCACACGCGCAGGACCAATTGCGTGTGAAACTTTCTGAGCACCCCAGTTATCCATGTAGCCCGCACACACAGGGCCTGCCGTGTGTGAAACTTCCCGCACAACCCCCAAACCCATGTACCCCACACGCATAGGGCCAATCGCGTGTGAAACATCCCACGCACCCCCTCCACGTACCCCGCACACACAGGCCCAATCGCGTGTGAAACTTCCTGCTCACCCCAGTAATCCACGTACCCCGCTCGCACAGGCCCAATCGCGTGTGAAACTTCCTGTGCACCCCAGTTATCCAAGTAGCCCGCACGTACAGGGCCTGCCACGTGTGATACTTCTTGCGCACCCCCCAAATCCACATACCCCGCACGCACAGGGCCAATTGCGTGTGAAACTTCCCGCGCACCCCAGTAATCCACGTACACCGCTCGGACAGGGCCAATCGCGTGTGAAACTTCACGCGCACCCCAGTAATCCACGCAGCCCGCACGCACAGGGCCAATCACGTGTGAAACTTACCGCGCACCCCAGTTATCCACGTAGCCTACACGCACAGGGCCTGCCGCGTGTGATACTTCCCGCGCACCCCCCAAATCCACATACCCCGCATGCACAGGGACAATCGCGCGTGAATCTTCCCGCTCACCCCAGTTATCCATATAGCCCACACGCACAGGGCCTGCTGCGTGTGATACTTCCCGCACAACCCCCAAACCCATGTACCCCACACGCATAGGGCCAATCGCGTGTGAAACATCCCACGCACCCCCTCCACGTACCCCGCACACACAGGCCCAATCGCGTGTGAAACTTCCTGCTCACCCCAGTAATCCACGTACCCCGCTCGCACAGGCCCAATCGCGTGTGAAACTTCCTGTGCACCCCAGTTATCCACGTAGCCTACACGCACAGGGCCTGCCGCGTGTGATACTTCCCGCGCACCCCCCAAATCCACATACCCCGCATGCACAGGGACAATCGCGCGTGAATCTTCCCGCTCACCCCAGTTATCCATATAGCCCACACGCACAGGGCCTGCTGCGTGTGATACTTCCCGTGGACCACCCAAATCCACGTACCCCGCTCGCACAGGCCCAATCGCATGTGAGGCTACCCGTGCAGCGGGGTACGTGTATTCGGAGGGGTCCGCGGGGAGTTTTACAGGCGTTTTCATGGTTGTGAGCCTATACGCCATGTACGGGATTTTTGCGCTGTACATGGCGCACGGGGAGAGGTTGGGGGTGTAACTGGCGCTGCTGCAGGGTCGCTGCGCCACTCTGCGCCACGGCTGGTTTTGGATGTTAAAATCCATGAATACGCTGTGTGCGGAAATGGATTTTAGCACACGCGGCTGGTGCAGAAAGTCACACGCTCACACTGTGCACCAGCCGCGTGCGCCACTCGTGCGCAGAATTCTATGAATTACCACATAAGTGTGTCGCCTCATGGAAGTAGTCCCGTAGGAATACAAGCCAGGTTTCCTTCGACTGCACTCAGTGCATTGAGCCTTGCTTGCATGAGCCGTTGGAACATTTACAACAGTCATTAAAAATTGCCACACCAAGTACTCACTCCGAGCATTGGTGACAGGGACGTCCTCCACTCCATCCTCTTTTTCTTCTTGATGCAGTCCCAGTGCCTTTATTCCAACCTATACATCCAAAAGAAAACTGGTTGCATAAAACTGTACTAAAGAAAGGTTTTGACAAGTGCAATGGATGTAAAGTTTGTTGATTCTAAAGAATGTGTAAAATATGGAATGAGAGATCAAAAGAGATGGTATATTACACAAAGAATTAACTGTCTGACAAAATATGTTGTTTATGAAATTGTATGTCCATGTAACAAAATGTACATAGGGTCGACTACATGCCAACTTAAGATCCATACTTTGCAACACTATTGAGCTATCCTGAATAAGCATGAGAGATATCCCTTAGTCATAAATTTTGCAGAAAAACATAGAAGTGACGCTACATTAATCACATTTCTTGCCTTTGCGCATATACCAGATCCTAAAAGAAAAGGGAATAGAGAATGTAGACGCAGACGCACATCCCGGTCTACCCCTCTGGGGTGTTTGGCCACATGGGTCCAGAGAAAGTCAATAACTGGGAATTGTTTTGTTTCTCCTTGAAATGCTTGGCCATAGGATACGTTGGATCTAAAGTTTTAATGGCTCTCAAATGCTCAATGATACTCATCTTTAGTTTACATGTGGTCCAGCCCACGTACCACTTGTCACAAGGACAACAAAGGATGTAGACAACTAAAGTAGTTTCACATGTAATGAACTAGTTAATAGCCTGTGGTAAGCCTGTGATAGGATGTGTAAAAGACTTTTGTACAATCGTATAAGTACAAACTTTGCACTTGTGGCATTTGACAAAACCAGCGGAAGGCACAGGTAGCAGGTAGGAGACCTAGTAAGGGGCTGCAAAAAGCTTAAGATCAATTTGTCCTTCGTTGAAGGTGCCTGTCTATATGTTAAAACAGGATGTGATGAAAGAGAGGGAGATCATTCTTTGTCCATCTTAAGAACATGCCAATGCTTCTGGACATTTTTTTCTCACATTGAGTGCAGAAGCATCAAATGTCACTATCATGCATGGGTCATAATTGACAGTGGGAGATTGTGGACTTGGTGAGTGTATTTATATTGAGTAAAGCATCACTATGCAGCAATCTAGCCCTAGCCTTCATGCATGCTTTTTCAACACCTTTCGAATGGCCTATTGATAAAAGAAGATATGGGAGACTTCAGGACAATATGTGTCAAATTCTATGTGCTAACAGACAAATTCCCATAAGGAATGTTCCTCTTACAACTCACCGATTGGCTACTGGTGGCATAATGGGAGACCTGAGCTGGTAGATTTTTCATACACAGAGGTGTGTAACCCCGAAATATCCAAGATTACCATGACATCAAGGTACACAATCTCACTTAGGCCGTGATTTTCGGTGAAGGTCAAATTCACTCCATTGGTGTTAATACTGTTAACAAAATCCAACCAGCCAGATTCAGATCCCTTCCAAATAACGAAAACATTGTCAACGTACCTCCACCAGGGCACATTCTGTATGGGAAACATCTCTGATATACTGTCAGGCAAAAAGGGAAACTCCCAGAACCCCCCTTGTTTTTGCATGTTAAGTAGCTTTGGGTTTTACCCTAAATTACTAGGGCAATCCAGATGTGGAACCCTTGCTCACTATTCTTAGAGAGGCACAGCTCCACCTCACTGACGAGGCCGAACCAGGCTGAAACACATGTCTGGGGTTGCTGTTGGCACTCTTGTTCAAAAGAGAATTGCCAGACATTTCGGTGCTGGACTGCCCTTTGGCAGGACAAAGACTGATATGTAATTGAAATGGCTCTTCTGTGAAAGGATGGTGAGCTAAAGACTGGTTGGGACTCCAACCTGGGATATAGGCCGGTAGTAGAGAAACTCCCAGAACCCCCCTTGTTTTTGCAGACAAAAAGGTTGCCTGCCACAATCCCCTTCATAAGATTTGCATATTGAGGAGTAAAGGTACTGGCCATGGCTGTCCCACGTACTTGATGGAAATAAACACCTTCGAAAAGAAACACAGCATTAAGAAGGCAAAACATTAACATCTCCAAAATCATAGTGGAGTGAGACAAAAATTTGAGAGACGTGTGTCCAGAAAATACTTCCACGCATTGATGCCCACCACATGATCTGTTTATCTGTAAAGTGACACAACAGCCAGTGTGGCCAAAATTACACCCTCTTCTCATGGAACCTCATTAATGTGTTGAAGAAAGGTGGCAGAGCTAAAGAAGGCTCAATAACAAATAGGATATTTTTAAATGTCGCAAGTGTCACTTCACCTCTGTCTTTTTATACGCAAAAGCAGTGTATTGTTCTAAAGATGTCCAACATTTTCCCACATGGCCTTTTAAACTTCGGGTTCATAGGTTCACACCTCTTTCATTCAGTTCTCCTCATACATTCTGCCATCCTCGCTCTGTGAAACTCCCCTCTTATGCCGACATGTTGACAGACGCATCGGGCTGTCTCAGCAGCATAATGTATGCCTATATTTTATCGCTTGTTATAGCAACTGTAAAATGCTAAGGAATCCCCATTGCATCATCTTCATTTTCCCGGATGCACGGAAGGTATTTGAGCATTTTCCAAAAACAACCCTTTTAAAAATGATGAACAGTCAAAGTCAGAGTCTGAGCCAATCCAGAACATGCTTTTCCAAGACTACACGATTAGAGGCACGGTTAATAAAGACGCAGGCCAACAGCATCCAAGCCAAACGAGCATTGGCCTAGGCTTCGACTTTCTGTACTAGTGACCCAATGGTGCTGCAAAGATTTAAGCACATAGCACATTTGAAAAGTGTTCCAAACATTTCTGCCACTCATTGGACAAGCCACGGCTTATTTCCATTTCCTTTTTGCTTCAAAACTCCCAGTTCGTTACTATCCTTTTCTGATTCTGGTAAATAAGCATATTTTACTTTTTTTAAAACCATATCATATAATTCTTCCTTCAACGAATCTCCAGGTATATGATCAATCTTGTAAGCCACCATTTTCTAAGAATACTATACATTCAGATATTGCAGCGTACGGTTATCGTATGGTGACAATGAACTATGGGCCAGACAAAATGGACTCACAATCTCAGTCGATTGCTGCAGACTTGTCCACGTGCTAATGACCCGTAGACAAGGTTAAAGGCTTGTGGATAGTAAGGGCCTTTAAGGACATAAAAGATGCAGTTACTGCCCCGGAGAGCCGGGAACATGCAGTTTTAAAGCTATTAGCTCCCGGCATAATGGGATGCTAGATGTTGTGTACGTGGTACACGAAGCGCGCATGCGCGGCCCACCGGGCCGGCCATGCGCGCTAGTTAATAAAGGCGGTGCCCGGGCAGTTCGCGCCGGAGCACCGGAACAAGCAGATGTCTCCGGCGTGTGTTCTTGCGCGCCGCCACCGCGCGCTGGTGTCCCGACCCAGGGAGGCCCGCACACCACCTCAGGGCTCTCCCAGGGCACAACACTGGCGACGAGGAGGTACGGACTGCTTCCGTGCCCCGACAACCTCGGAGAGACGGAAAGCCTTCCGTATTACGGACCCGCGGAGCGCAGGCGGCCATCTTGTTTTCACTCGCTCCCCCTTCACACGAGGCGGCAGTGGTTGCGGCCTGAAAGGGTGCTCGTGCGCCACTCGTCAGCTGTGTTTGAAGGACACAGACAATTTTTGGGAAAGCCCACAGTCCTGCAGGCGCAGGGCTGTGGCAATTAAGAAGAAAGAAGTGGGTTTTTACACCCCAACACTACCACGAGACCAGGACAAGCCGCCCTTCTCTCCAGACAGACAACTGTGAGTACTTGACGCAGAAATGGGTGAAGAGGCCGACGATGAGGGTGCCGCTGCCCCAATCCCCCGCAGATCTCGCAACTCCCTAGCCCCCATGCCAGAATTCGATACTACTGGCCCCCCTTCCAAGCTGGGCCCAAAGTGGCTATTGTGGGTCAAGAGACTAGATATGTTCTTCAGGGCATCTGGGGTGGACGATGATGACACCAAAGTTGCGACTATGATCTACTCGGCAGGCGCAGAAGTCCACAAGGTCTACGACTCCCTCGTCATCCCCGTGTTCACGTATGACGCAGTCAAGCAGGCGCTCAAAGACCATTTTCTCCCAATGGCTAACGTGGATTTTGATAGATTTGTCATGGGCGCTGAAAGACAACTGGACGACGAGCCCCTAGACAAATTTTGCACCCGTCTGAGACACCTGGCGACCTCCTGCAGATGGGTCAATGAGGAAGAAATGGTCCGCAACCAATTACTGCAGGGGTGCAGCTCCGGAAAACTTCGAAGGCAGGTACTGAGAGAACCTGGCCTGACCCTCCAGCAAATTTTGGACCTGGGTAGAGCACATGAGCTGGCGGAAGCCAGAGGTGCAAAAATGGACGCTGCCACGCGACCGAAGAATGACGAGGATGCATTCGCTGTGGGACGGTCAGCAGCGGGAAGGTCAAGGTGGGCGCCGAGAAGGCCCGATACCACGCCCACGCCAGGCAATGCCCCATCGTGCTCCTACTGTGGGTATGACCTCCCCCACAGTGGTGACTGCCCGGCAAAGTCGAGAACATGCGCCCGGTGTGGCACACCGGGGCACTATGCCAGGATGTGCCGGGCTGCCTCCCCCGTTGCGGCAGGAAGAGGACCGGAGAGAGCTGGACGAGGAGGCGCTCGCAGAGTGAGAGGTATCTCTTCGATCGATCAGGGCCTGCAGGACCTGGACATCGCGGAAGAAGAAGAGGAGGAGGAAGAGGTTTTCTTCATCTCCGGCATCGCAAAAGGTCCTGGCACGAGGCGCCAACCCACATGCACTGTCAACATCGATGACGTTCCCACCCCCATTCTCATTGACACTGGGGCTTCGGTCTGCGTGCTAGCCACCAAACATTACGAGGCCCTGCCAGGCCCATCAGAACTATCAGCGTCCACGGCACGAATATATGCATTCGGGGGGGAAACACCCCTACCCATCCAAGGTGTTCGTTGCCCCGGTTTCTCATGGACAAAACACCATCAAAGCTAGGTTCTTTGTCACCAGCGTCAGCCCACATTCCCTGTTGAGCTGTGCGGCGTCAGAGGCACTCGACATTGTTCACTTCACGTTTGGGGTATACCACGCCGATCTGAAAAGCATGTTACACAGGTTTGAAACTCTCTTCAAGGGCATTGGTAAACTGAACGCAGAGCCCATTCGCCTACACATCGACAAGTCCGTTAGGCCGACAGCCCTCAAACACCGCCGGATTCCTTTTCACTTAAGAGCCCAAGTGGAAGAGGAGCTGCAACAGCTAGTCGACCGGGACATCATTGAAAGAGTGGAAGGCCCCACCCCTTGGGTTTCGCCCATCGTAGTAGCCCCAAAGCCGAAACAGCCGGGGGCTGTACGCATATGCGTGGACATGAGGCTCCCAAACGCCGCCATCAAAAGGGAGCGTCACCTCACACCCACTCTAGACGACATCGTCGGAGAACTCCAAGGCGCCAAAGTCTTCTCCAAACTGGACCTCAGGTCTGGGTACCACCAGTTGGAGCTACACGCCGAGTCGAGGTACATTACGACATTCACTACTCACGAGGGGTTGTACCAGTACAAGAGACTTAACTTTGGAATCTCGGCCGCGGCAGAGGTCTTCCAGAACGCCATCAGAGGAGCCCTGTCCGGACTGAAAGGTGTCATTAACATGTCCGACGACATCTTGGTCTTCGCCAGGTCGGAAATTGAACATCTTAAACGGCTAGAGAACACTTTTGAGAGACTACAGGCGGTAGGCCTAACCCTGCACCAAGAAAAGTGCGAATTCCTCAAAGACCGACTGGAATTCTTTGGGTTCACCTTCCATGCGGGGGGCATATCCGCGGACCTTGGAAAAATGAAAGACATAAGGGATGCGCCTCCACCCACATCACCGGCGGAGGTTCGGAGCTTCTTGGGGATGGTCAATTACTGCGGCCGATTCATCAAAGACCTAGCCTCTCTGTCGGAACCACTGAGGGCACTTACGAGGAATGACGTGGCTTGGCAGTGGACTGAGATTGAACAACGATCCTTCAATGCCATCAAGGAAGCCCTGTCGGAGCAGGAGACAATGGCCTATTTCAACCCCAGCCGGGAATCAGAGATTGTGGTCGATGCCAGCCCGGTGGGACTGGGGGCAGTCCTCATGCAGGCAGACGAACTAGGGGTCATGAGGCCCATAGCATATGCCAGCAAAGCCCTCACCGACACGGAAAGACGGTACTCCCAGATAGAAAGGGAAGCCCTTGCCATCTTGTGGGGATGCAAACACTTTAGGATTTACATCCTCGGCAAACCCGTCGTCGTGATTACGGACCACAAACCCCTAATTCCTATCCTGTCCGGAACGTCATCCAAGCCGCCCCCCCGCATCGAAAGATGGATGCTGTCCCTCATTGAATACGGCGTCAAGCTAGTATACCGCCCAGGCACTCATAACCCCGCCGACTACCTTTCTCGCCACCCAGGCTCGGGGAACGCCCAGAGTCCCGTAGAGACGACAGACGCTGGGGACACCGTGCATCTCGTCATTAAATCAGCCCTGCCAGTAGCCTTGTCGAGAGAGGACATTGCGGACGACTCGAACACCGACGAGGCGTTCCGAAGAGTGAAAAGGGCGGTGGCCACCGGAGAGTGGCGGGACATCCTTCTAAACAATGCCAGGAGGTACCCAGAGGTACAAAGGGACCTACAACTGCTGTGGAAAGTTTGACACGAGCTCTCGGTGTCCACGGACGGCCTGTTGCTGCGAGGGAACCAAATCGTGATCCCCAGGTCGTTGATCACGAGAGTCCTCCAGTTGGCCCACACAGGGCACCAAGGCATGGCCAGGATGAAGGCGCGCCTCAGGCTGAAGGTCTGGTTCCCCGATCTGGAACACAGGGTAGCCAAATTTGTGAGGACCTGCATCCCCTGCCAGGCCACAAGTCCTGTGGAGAGGGGTCCACCCATTCAGGCCATGGAACGGAGCAACGTGCCATGGGGAACAGTGCACGCAGATTTCGGCTCGACCGGAAGAGGTCTATATTTCTTGGTGGTCACGGACCAGTGGTCGAGGTACCCGGAAGTGGAACTCGTGGAATCCACCGCCAGCGATCACACCATCCTGGCCATGGACAAAATCTTCGCCACCCATAGGTTCCCATTGGAGATCTGCTCAGATAATGGAGTGCCGTTCCAAGGGCAGCGGTTCGCTAGATACTGCGCGGAACGAGACATCAAGCACCGGAAGGTGACCCCGCTGTGGCCAAGGGCCAATGTAGAGGTTGAGCGGTTCATGCGGACGCTTAACAACATTTTTCGCATTTCTGTCAATGGAGGGGAGGACCTGCGACACAACCTAATCGACTTTCTCCGTGAGTACCGGTCCACCCCACATTGGTCCACCGGAATCGCAACCGCCGAGGCGCTGTTCAGGCGAATACCCAGAGGGCTGATACACGAAGCGGGAGATCAACGCCCAGGAGTGATCGATAGCGCACGGGTGACAACAGACAGAGCAGCGAGAAACGAGAGCGAAACAACAAGGCGGAGGCTGCCGGAAAAGGAGATATCAGTAGGAGACACCGTCCTAGTCCGGAATAGGAAACCGGAAGGAAAACTCTCGATGACTTACGAAACCCAACCAATGGGAGTAACTCATGTCAAAGGTTCAATGGTCACAGCTGCGAACGCTCGAGGAACGGTAACCAGAAACGTGTCCTTCTTCAAGCGCATAGGACCCGTGGCAGCGGAGGGAGAAACCACTCCTGACCAAGGACAAGCAGCAGAGGCGCCGCAGGAAGGCGGTGAACCGCCCGAAGACCCTGGGGGACCAGAGAACCTCGAGAGAGGCTCGCCCAGGTACCCGCGCAGGGAAGGGCACCGCCCACCGCAAATGTTCCAAGACTTGATCATGGACTCGGCAGCCTGAGTAACGAAGTCTGTTAAGTACAGTTTGATTTGAGCCACGTTGGCTCCCCTGTTTGATGTGTTTGTTGTTTGAGGGGAAAAAGGAGGGATGTTGTGTACGTGGTACACGAAGCGCGCATGCGCGGCCCAGCGGGCCGTCGCATGCGCGCTAGTTAATAAAGGCGGTGCCCGGGCAGTTCGCACCGGAGCACCGGAACGAGCAGACGTCTCCGGCGTGTGTTCTTGCACGCCGCCACCGCGCACTGGTGTCCCGACCCAGGGAGGCCCGCACACCACCTCAGGGCTCTCCCAGGGCACAACACTAGGATGCTTTCTTTATGGAAAAATGAAACCGTGCATGAGTAGAGGGCAAACCGTTTCTATTGGTAAATAATATAATACATACAAACTTCAAGGCCACCATGGAAACAGAAAAATGAAATGACTAATTCCCTCTTTCATGTCAATGTACATCCACCAGAGCAGTAAGGAAGATGGAGAACACAGGAAGAGCACGGGGTGGGGCAGGGAGATTTGGGACCAGTGTCATAGTGCTATTTTGTGAAAGCACAGGCAATGACTGCAATTTAGGGGGAAATATGAGCTAATTAAGTTATGTTACTTTAACATTGCTTCTCAAGAAAATCAGGTGACAAAAGATGAAAGATGTTAGCTATATATATATATATATATATTTTCAGTGAAAAAACTTTGTTAAAAGGGACGTTATACTTCAAAGTAAAACCGAAAAACCCCTGAAATTCGGCAGTTATGGTAAGATAAGCAACCATAACTCGCGCCACCGTGCACTGCTAACACTAACACCTAGGACATCAAAGATGGCATCACAAATGTCATTGATGACATCACTGATGACATCACATGTGCATTTACTTTTCATGAAAACTCTGTAGGAGGGATTCTTATAATGTTGACCAAAAAGTGTCAAGGATCATTTCAATAAATATCATGAGCTAATTAGTGCATTAAGCAATGCATTGATATAAATAGCATTCTATTATGAAGTTCTATCCAGTATACTAAGCAACACATGCAGAAACATAGGCAGTGTGTGCAGTTTACATGATGAAGGTGCAATGTTCATAATCTAACAAGTAATAAGTAGCTAATAAAACCCACTTAATACATAATTACACTTAATACAGACAAAATACAAAGAGACAACAACACAGCCCTTCTACCATTTCCACTTCATTCTCTGTGCCATTCCCTCATTGGATACAGCTAACCAGGCACACAATACGGAGAACGTCCACAGAACACCCCCATTTTGTTTATTTTCGGACATTTCAGGACACCGCGAGTGTTCTTAGAACACATTCAACTTGCCAGCGAACAATACGGACAACGTCCTCAGAACACCCCCATTTTCTTTATGTATGAACATTTCAGGACACCGCAAGTGTTCTTAGAACACTTTCAACTTGACACCGAATCCATTCTGTTTATTTACGAACATTGCAGAACAGCCGTGTTGTCCGCAGAAAAATCGAACACAACAAAAGTGTCTATCTAGCACATAAAAAAAACAGAACATTGAACCTATCTCAGACTCCCCCACCGTCCCCAAACACTCTTACACACCAACACACTACACTAAATACAATTTTTAATCCAAGTTTCACCGCGAATGCAAGATGGTGGGTGCCACAGAAAATCTGACGCGCTTCACGCACCACGCCGTCCAATCAGCGAACATATCACATGTCCGCGGACATCACGCAAGCCGCTCAGCCAATCAGGGCACTGTCCGCGGAGCAAACCGGGAAGTCCGTCCGCGGAGCGAACAGAGATATCACAATTTTTTTTGCCTTACATTTTGGTCATTTTAAAAAAACTACTGGACGGATTTACACCAAATTTGCAAAAGCACGCTTTCGGGACCAAGCCCCCGCTCCTGCTGCAAATTTGGTGTAAATCCGTCCAGCGGTTTGGGCTGTAGGCGTGCGCAAAGTTTTTTTCCATTATGTCTATGGGAAAAAACAAAGGTTTTGGGACCCCCCTATAACTTTGCCCCCTCTGGACCAAACCTCTCCAAACTTTGCAAAAAAATTCAGAGTAGTCACATACTTTTTCTGCAAAGGTTGGTGACGATTCATCCAGAGGGAGCAAAGTTATAAGCCACCCAAAAAATGAAATTCATTGAAAAAACGTTGTTAAAGTGACGTTATGGTTACAAGTAAAACCTCAGAAATTGGCCAGTTATGGTAAGCTAAGCAACCATAACTCGCACCACCACAATGCACTGCTAAAACTAACACCCAGGACATCAAAGATGACATCACACATGCCATTGATGTCATCACTGATGACATCACATATTTGGGCCACTTGCTTTTGTTCACTGACATATATAGGCCAGGTGGTTTTCTTCACTGACAGTCAAAACATTAAAATTGAAAAGGTGCTATATATCAAGACGTTAACCTTGTGATATGTTCGTAAAGTACGTTCCTTATGGTTTAGTCTCAGCTGATGGTGCACATACATGGGGAAATAAGCAGGCCTGAAATTCATTTGTATACATGAAGATAAACTTTCATGTTAACATTTTCTGATGATGCTGTTTCTTTCTTCTTTACTTTAGTTTCCTTGTATGTGCCTCCTATTTGTATGCATTGTGGTTCTTCATATACATTGTTTGTACTAGCACAAGTGTAGTTAGTCTTGAATTGTTAGCTAGTTTTTGCATGTTTAACATTACACAAAACTCGGATAAGTTAGCATTCATTATTGTACTTCCAAAATTACAAGATTATAAATATTGCACTTTTATGGTGCATGCTGCAGCCATTACCTATGTTTATATATGATTAACAACAACATTCCAATACAATGTTGTTTAGATGAGTACATTCTTTAATGCATTAAGTAGTTCATCATAGGTCTCCCGATCACCCCTGATATCTTGTTGCCAACATTATAAACACAACCCCTTTAGGGACTTTTCATCAAAATTAATTTCACGTGTGATCTCATCCTCCACACCGCCCCTCCAGCACTATATGAAATGTCATCAGGCCTAATATGATAGTCGCTTGTTTTGTTCCTCCCCTCCCTTTCTGCACCCCTCTCCCTCTACTTTTGTTTTTATCCGGCTCTACCAGAAATGTTGTCAGGCCTAGTACGCTAGTCACCTGTCTGATTGCATGTCCTTCCCACTCTCCCCCTCCCTTCCTTATCTATGTCTTAACTCTTGCACTATCTGAAGTGTCGTCAGGCCGAGTACGATAGTTAATTTCACATCCTTACTGTTCATGGCCTGTAAGAAAGTGGTTGTATTTTCCCTTGTTCCCTCCCTTGCCTTGAAGCGCTTTGAAACACATTGTGTATAGGTGCTATATAAATAAACAATCATATCATATCATATCAGTGATGTCAAATGACATTTGTGATGTTAGTCTTATCAGTGCACGGTGGTGGCACGAGATATGGTTGCTTAGTTTACCATAACTGGTGAATTTCTGAGGTTTTTCAGTTCAGTTTCAGTTTTCCAAGTTCTTTCAATGAATTAAATAGGTTTTTATTAGTGCAACTTAACCATAACGTCCCTTTACCAAAACATTTTCATTGAATTTCATAGGTTTTTATTAGTGCAACTTAACCATAAAGTCCCTTTAACAATGTTTTTTTCAGTGAATTTCAAGGTTTTTACCAGTGCATGCTACTTTTCTACAACTTACTAATATTATACTTACCCAATATAGCAATGTTTGTGTGCAATTTACAAAGTTTCACCTTACAACTCTTCCATTCCCACCTTCTAGCATCATTTTTAACACTTCTTTACACTTTTTGCAACTTTTTCAACTGATTTTGCATCCGTAGACGTCCACGAACATTGTACTTCATTGCGAACATTCCGGCCAGTCCCACATGACCATACGCTGGCGCGCGGTATGATGACGTGTCTGAGAACGCGTCTGCACTTCGCGATCAGAGCCATGCTTCGCGGACAGTTCGGAACTCATTATCCATTAACAATCTAGTACACAGTACATACTTCAAAGGATGTTGACACAACTGCTATTTATCTTAAAAATGGCATCACCTGTTGCCATCCCTCCTCCCCAAGAGCCACCACCAGCTGGAGGACCTTCAAAACAAAAAAGCGCAGTACTTCCAAAGACAATGAAGAGGACCAAGCAGAAGAGGTAGAGGAAGTGCCTACCTCTAGCAACCAGGGAGAATCATGGGTGTGGCAGTTCTTTACCACTGTTGGGAATGTACCAAAGGCTAAAGCTGCCAAAGTGAAATGATGAGTGCAACTCTGTACTTAGTCGCAGACTTCCCGGACAGTACTCCTATGGGACCACCTCCATGTGCTGACATGCCAAATCCAATGACCGAAATGCTTTCAGAAAGGTTGTTCCTTTCTTAGCAAGTAAGAGGCTATCTTCCTCCACCTCATCTTCCTCAACCAATACTGTAAACGCACAGCCTACATCTGTGGGACACAATATCCCACCAGCTACCTTGCCAGCAAGAAAAGAGGCTATTGATCCATATTGTTTTTAAAACAACAGCCCTCTGTATATACTACAACACAACATTCTGCCGAGGGAAGCAATTTCAAAGTGCTTTTGAAGCGGTAATCAAGGAGCATGAGAAACACTGCTCCCTACCTTAGAAGTAACACATGTGCAACATCTTCCCCTATCCGCCTGCCCCTCCATATTAGTGCTTGGTGCCTCTTCTCTCTTTTCTTTTCCCACCTTTAATTTTAAGCTCTCTTGGCAAAAAAATAAATACATAAAAAAGCAATAAAAGAAATGTTCATTTAGGAACCACCTTTCACAGTAACAAAATAGAACAAAAAAACTCAATCTACTTTACATTTCGCAATAAAGTGCATAGACTCAATAAGATTTTCAAACATTTCCATTAGCATTTTGTGTTATGCTAATGGGAATATTGTGGAGTTCATCACCCGTTCCAGGGACTGGAGCAGTAGATACCAGCCCGGCAGCTCAAGTTATCAGCCCAAGCAAAGCGATGGTGGATAACAAGGTCTCTGGACCATTTTCCCCCCATTCCAGCCCCTGCAATGGGGGATGAAGGCCATTAGCACCCCAGGTTCCCAAAGAGAACCTGCGGCGTTCCGGTGTAGGAAGGAAAATCCTCTTCGCTTTCCATGGCAGCCTGCAGAAGCCGGTGAAAGAACCCTATGACCATATTACCACAAGCACATTTTTCTTCCCTTTCAAAGCTATCCCATTTTCGAATAACTTTACCACAAAACCGGTCCCAGGTGGCTATGGCCACTTTAACCTCAGATTGTCTGGACCATGACCTTTTTCCATGACCCAGACAATGTGGCCACTGCCCATGGCCACAGACTACACCTCAGTCTCCAAAGTTATATCACACATTTTTGAACCTACATTAAGACACTTGTCAAAAAATAAAACACGGGCACATATGCACAACCATGCTTTAAGGTCCTTGCCAATGCTCCACCCATGTTTTATTTTTTCAAAAGTGTCAAATGAATGCACATACAATAGTCATATAACTCAGCCCCCATTTTACAAGATCCATTCAGACTTTACAAAAACATTTATATCTAGATCTAAAAAAATGTTTGCAAACTTTTGTGTAGATTTATCAAATGGCACCACATTTATAAGCCTTTATAATATTTTGGGACTCCCCCTCTAATTTGACAAAATCCCACCAAACTTCGCAAAAACATTTATATCTAGATCTATTATCAGTTTGCCAACCTAAGTGTAGATTCGTCAAATGGCACCTCATGTATAAGCCTTTACATTATATTGGGTCCCCATCTCTAATTTTGCCCCGTCTTGAGAGAATCCCACCAAACTTTGTGAATGTAATTGCACAATTTCATGCAGTTTCATTAAGTGACAGCAAAACTATAAGCCATCCAAGAACTGCTTATCACCAACCCTGTAATGCAGAGGTGTCCGCAAACTGTCCGCAAACTTCACAGGACTGTTTGCAGACTTTTACGGCGAAAAACACCTGTTTTTTTGCTTCTTGCAGCCATATCCCATCCTCATCACCCGTCACCCCCCAGAGATTATTTCATAAGTTTTACAAGTGCAATGTTGTGTTGATTAATATGTTTTTACCGCAATGTCTGTGGCCACCGGCCGCTTTCCGTGAATCCACGCTGGCGGGAATTTGCAAAGATATGACGCACTACATGCTTTTCACAATCCAATTAGTGGGCGCGTCCGATGTCCGCAGAAACCACGTTGCCTTCTAAGCCAATTGGAGCCCTGTCCACGGACCGAACCGGGAGATGGATCTGCGGACCAAATCCAGATATCACACATTTTTTTGGACCTGATTTTTGGTAGTTTAAAAAAAAACTGCTTGACGGATTTCCACGCTTTCGGACCAAGCCGCCGCTCCTGCCACAACTTTGGTGAAAATCCGTCCAGGGGTTTGGGCTGTAGGCGTGAGCAACATTTTTCTCCATTCAGTCTATGGAGAAAAAGAAATGGGGTCCCCTCCTATAACTTTGCCCCCCCCTCTTGACAAAACCCCTCACCAAACTTTGCAAGTAAATTCAGAGCGGGCCATATACTTTTTTTGCAATGGTTGGTAAAGATTTGTCCAGTGGAACAAAGTTAAAGCCACCCAAAAGAGGTCTTCTTATGGATTTAGCAACTTAACCATAACTACATCACCGTGGGCTATGTAATATATATACATATATATATTCAGTGAAAAAACATTGTTAAAGGGGCATATAGTTAAGTTGCCCTAATAAACCCCTATGAAATTCAGTGAAACAATGTTGTTAAAGAGATGTTATGGTTACACGTAAAAAAACGAAACCCCCAAAGATGACATCACAAATGTCATTGATGACATCACTGATGACAACACATATGAAATACATTTTCATGAAAAGTCCTTACAAGGGGTTGTGTTTATAATGTTGGCAAACAAATGTCAAGGGTGATCCGTAGATCCATCATGAAATACTTAATTTATTAAAAAAATGTACTTATCTTCACAAAACATTATATTAGAGTGCTGTTGTTAATACAGGAAAGTAATCATACATACAGATAGGCAATGGCTCCACCATTAACCATAGAAGTACAGCATGTTTAATCTATTAATATTAGCCAGTGAAATAATAACTACAATCCTGAAGCCAAACCCTAAGAAAATTACTTTAAGAACAAACGACAAGGGTAACGTCTATATGTATAACATCTTTTGAATGTTCATATTCTGACTGTCAATGAACAAAAACACCTGGCCTAGATATATCAGTGAACAAAAACAAGTGGCCCAAATATGTGATGTCACCAGTGATGTCATCAATGACATTTGTGATGTCACCTTTTTTCTTTGTCATCCCCAGAGGTCATCATGTGACCGCACCCGTACAGCATGATGGTATGTCCGCGAATGGTGTCCACAATCGTGCACAGTTTAAATGTGTATTTTCCACCAACCTAGTGTATTTCAAGCTGAAACTTTACACTTTACCTTTTATCCTTCCACAGCTGCCAGACCCATTCCTGATTAATCTAGCAACTTTGTACACATTTACAACACCTATTTTTGACTCAGTAGTCCACAGACAGCACAACTGTCCATTCACGATTCCTCTGGAGGGACCCACCCATTAGTTTTCCTCATTCTCAATCTGGCTGTCCAGGAGAGAGCATTTGGGAAACACCTGCTCTGCAGACTTTAGAATACATGCTGCAATGACAGCTATTATGGCCATCTCTGCTTCCCAACCGGCCTCACCACTACCACCTGAACAACCTGGAGAGAGGAAGAAGAGGGTGAGGTGGAGGAAGTGCTTACCTCTAATACTCGGAGTGAGTACTGAAATGCACTGAGTGTAAAGTTGTGCTCAGTTGCAGGAAACCTGACTTTAATTCCTATGGGACAACTTCCATGACACCAAATATAACCACCCGAATGCTCTGAAGAAGGTGATACCTTTCTCAGGTAAGAGTAGATTGACATTCTCCACCCGATCATTTTCATCTGCTCTTTGTACCACAAAGGATACTCCTTTGGGGCGGAGGATCCCTGCGGCGGTTTCACAGGCCATACTGAAAGCTGTTGATCCTTACCTTTCAAGGGTCACCGTCCTATTTTTGTATTGTGAAGCACCGATCTGTAGGGCAGAGCAGTTTCGGATTGCTTTTGAGGCAGCGGTCAAGGAGTTTGAGAAACACTGCCACTTACCTTGATTAAGGCCCACCCAACATCATCCTCTGCCCAACCTGTCCCTTCATCTCTGTGGTTGGTGCCCATTCCCTCCCTGCCCACCCCCACCTTACATCTCCTGTAAAAAAAAAAACACCAAAAAGCCACACAAAAATCAAAACCAAAAAAACACAAATTACAGTCCCTTTATGAGCCACCTTTCCCAGTTAAAAATAGAAGTAAAAAAAAAGTCACAGGCCCCTTTGCAGCCTGCATAGCCCATGGAGAGTGCAGTAGTCCACATACACCTAAGAAATTTCAGGCGTCGGATGGGGGCATGAACATCCTTTTAATTGGTTTTCACGCAAAAATGGTGGTTCTTAAAATAACCCTTTTTGTCTTTTTGGCTTCTTAATATGTGTTTGATTATTTAGTTTTATATCCTAAACTAACAAAGTTTTTACACAACGTAATTATTATGTGTTCACAAAAATGGAGTCAATGCATTTTGATAGTTTTGCAGAAAAATCGTTTCGCCCGCATCAGTTAGATGCACTCCATCTCTCTGAAAAATGTTCACAATATCAAACATGAAAAGATGTCATGCCAACATCTTGCAAACAAGCACACACAGCTTTATTGACATCGCACCTTGCTTTTTCCATTTGTGGACAAAATAAATTTGAACGCATCCACATTTGTCTGTGAGCAATCAGAGAAAAAACATATTTTAGAATTTTGAAACATTTCCATCAACTTTCCAAATGACTCCTTCATTACAAACTGCAATGAAATTCCAGTGACGTACCCCAAACTGTTCCCTCCACAATGAAGAACAATGATGTCTGGATGTTTCAAGTGAACCCTATTCTCACAAAAACAGAATCAGGCCGCCCACTTCATCGCTCGCACTCCATACCATGACATTTCAAATTCATGGAATCCAAGATTTTCACCTGATCCACAGTGCTCAAAATACACTTTCAGCCAATCTATCCAAGAGTCTCCCAAAATCCATACACTCTGTTTCCTCAAATATATAGCCACAGCCATTTTCCGTGCTCTCAGAAATCTTGCAAACAGAACTCCTGCTAACCTCTCTTCCTGTACTCCAATAACCTGATTGGTTAATCCCCACTGTGCCTCTTTTCATCACAGGCATCCTCAAAAGACCCAGATCTGCATGTGCTGTCCACGGACTTCTGTGGTGTCCAAAGACACCACAACCACTCAAAGTGGTGGGTGGGTGTGATTTATACTCAATTCCAGTTATGTATTATTTTTTGGTGGCTCTGAAAATAACCTTTTTTTGGTTTTTTGGGGGTTAGTTAACCAACAAACTTTTTTGTTTGTTTTGCTTTTATGTACAGTAGAACTATACACTGTACATTTTTTTACAAGAACTTTTTCAATGCATTCCTAACATTCTAAATAAAAATTTAATTTCCAACATCAGTAAAGTGAACCCCATCTTCACAAAAATAATTGACACCATCAGAGCTTATAGTGGCCTCATTACAAGTCAGGCGGTGGACCATGGTGCTATTAGCACCATGGTCCATGCCGGATTCCGCCATGGTGGTTGGCGGAATTACCGCCCCATTCCAAGGTGAGTGGGGCGGTAATTTCCCATTCACCATTTGCCCTTCCCCATTCCCATTTTTGCCGCATAGGGCATAATGGGGAAGGCGCTAATTACGGCACCGTAAATTACGGTGCCGTAATTAGCACCAAGGTCGCTTAGCGCCTTGGACTGTAACGCCTGCAAAAAGCAGGCGTTAAAGTGTGAATCAGGCGTTAAGGGTTAACGGCGGCAACGGCGCCGTTAAACCCTTAACGCCTGACTTGTATTGAGGGCCATTGTCATTCTCAAAAGATGACATTCCTGCAGAATATAAAAACACAGATACAGCTTTACTGACAAGCTGCCTCGAATCTTCCATTTCTGGTCTGAAAAAGTTTGGATATCTACATGCTTGCCTCTTATTCATTTCAGAAAAAAAAACAATCTTTGCAGCAGGAAATATTTCCATTAGGCTTTTCAAGAAGCCCTTCAGGGCAACCTGCAAATACATTGGAGTAACATACCCCAAACCGTCCCATCCACAATGCATAATTACATTGACTGGACATTTAAAGTGAGCCAAACTCTGACAAAATGAGGACAAGCTTGCCCAGTTAAAGCCATAAACTGTATGCCACAATACTTCCACTTGTGTCAATCCAATACTCCCAAAGCTGCCATGATTTTCAGCATACACCTTCAATGACTGAATTGAAGAATCTCCCAAAATCCACACACTCTGCTACCTCAAAGCCATAGCCATAGCCGTCTTCACTATTCACAACAATCAAAACACCTGCTACACTCTCTTCATGTAAACCACAATCAGAACATCTCATTGGGTAATCCCCACAGTCCCCTTTCCATGCCAGGTATCCTTAAAAGACCCAGATGTGGCACATGCCATCTGCAGACAACTGTGGTGTCACAGGGGCAGCCATTCTACCCTTACCACTTTCATGTTCTCAACACTCCCTCATTGGTTGCTTTCAAAGAGTCACACATCCATCCACTAATCACATCCACAATCTCTACACCTAACCCTGTCATCTTCAGTTCAACACTTCAGATGTACACGTGAACTCTGAGAGTACATATGCCATATGACTCACAGCTGGCTGCATCAACAACTACTGTGAAACTCTCCATTTCTATTTCCAGATTCAACATCTGCATCTAACAATACATGGTACAGATATGCTTATATTTTTTTAAATATTTTCTGCAACTCTTTCACAAATATATATACAGAAGGTCCCTGCTGCTTAGCCTGTAATACGTTTTTCAATAGCATGTTCTCTTTTTAACCACTCCAGTAAAATCCAGCCATTGCAGCATTCAGCACCTGCTCACATGAAGCAGCAAATGCATACCATGCCGTGCATTTAAATATGTTTCTTTTTCGGAGCACATTCATGAAAGTTGAAACATTCATATGTCCATTTATAGCAGCACTGTGTGTAACTTCTTTCTAAGTCAAAGCAGATGCAAAACATTTGCAGAACATTTTTTAAGTGGCACCACGTCTCTGCAAGTTTAACATGTTGGATGTACATGAATGCGTGCCAACATAGCCCATTCCAATCTGTAGGTGATTATCAAGTAATTTTTTTCTTTGCATTCTGTGACTTGTAATTCAACTTCTTCCATTATAAAACTCAGATTAGAACTCTCACAATGCAAACAAGAAATAGGACTGGAATGGAATATCCGAAAGTGTGGCATTTATATCAAATAAATTATATAAAATGATGTGTGTTTAAATAAATTGTTTAAGGAGAACCTTCATGTTAATGTTAATGTTAATGTTAATGTTAAAGGACATTTGTACCGCACACTATCACCACCGAAGTGGTCCCCTGGCGCTCTGCTGGCTCTGAAAAAGGGGAGGAGAGGGGGTGGGTTAGTGGGAGTAAGCTGGAAAAGTGCAAGAGAGCAGTGATGTGCTGTTGGCAGCCTTAGCCTGGTGGGTCTGTCGGCTGGGCTTGGGGTGTTTTATGGTCCGTAGTCGTCATGTGCTGTTGTGCAAGTCTATGTGTGGTTTGTTTTGTTGTTGCGTTGTTGTGAAGTTTGTGCGGAATGCTGCGTTTAAGGCTTGTGGTTGTGTTTGGTTATAGTTTGAGAGGTGTATGCAGAGGGATGAAATTGTTAGTTGGTTGGTTAGTTGACATTGCTGTCCTTGCAATTGTGGGATTCCATGTAGGTCCGGTACATGCTAACAGTCACATTTCTATCTGGATGCCGTGCAAGCTAGGTTCACAATTCTAAGTGTGGTGCGTGCTAAGAGTTACAAATGCTAACAATCACATTTCTGAAATTCCATCTAAGTGTGATATATGCTAACCTTCACATTTCTGTCTAGATTTGGCGCAGGCTAAACTTGGGAATTCCATCTAAGTGTGGCATATGCTAACAATCACATTTCTGAAGTTCCATCTGAGTATGCCATATGCTAAGAATCACATTTCTGAAATTCCATCTAAGTGTGATACATGCTAACAATCACATCTCCGTCTAGATTTGGCGCAGGCCGAACTTGAGAACTCCATTTAGGTTTGGCATATGCTAACAATCACATTTCTGTCTAGATTTGGCACAGGCCAAACTTGAGAATTCCTCTAAGTGTGGCATATGCTAACAATCACACTTCTGTCTAGATTTGCCACTTCTATCTAAGAGTGGACATGCTAATATTCACAATTCCATCTAAGAGTGGACATGCTAATAATCACAATTCCGTCTAAGAGTGGACATGCTAACATTCACAGTTCCGTCTAAGAGTGGACATGCTAACAATCATAATCCCGTCTAAGAGTGGACATGCTAACATTCATAGTTCCGTCTAAGAGTGGACATGCTAACAATCACAATTCCGTCTGAGAGTGGACATGCTAACATTCATAGTTCCGTCTAAGAGTGGACATGCTAACATTCACAGTTCCGTCTAAGAGTGGACATGCTAACAATCACAATTCCGTCTAAGAGTGGACATGCTAACATTCATAGTTTCGTCTAAGAGTGGACATGCTAACAATCACAATTCCTTCCAAGAGTGGACATGCTAACATTAATAGTTCTGTCTAAGAGTGGACATGCTAACATTTACAGTTCCGTCTAAGAGTGGACATGCTAACATTCACAGTTCCGTCTAAGAGTGGACATGCTAACATTCATAGTTCCGTCTAAGGGTAGACATGCTAACAATCACAATTCCGTCTAAGAATGGACATGCTAGTATTATGGCACTCTATGTTATTGGTAGGTAAGATAGCGTGGCACGGTTTTCTGGAGTAGAGTGATTGCTCTACTCCCCACCCATGCCACACTCACGGTTTTTTGTTGGTGTCTGTTGGCTGCAGGCCTCCTTGGCGTCCCCTGCGGACACCTGCAGACACATCTTGGAGCCGCCACTGTAGGAGCCACCCTTTGCCTTGGGATCCTTCGCCGCAGGGGCTGCCGGGCAGAGGGCTGCCCTGGGGAGATGGCTTTAATAGTGTAGAATGAGCCAATCAGGGTGAGGGGGTTGTCTGGGAGGCGGGAGGAGGGAGGGGAAGGATAGGGGGAAGCCGATGGGGGAACAGGGAGCTGGGACCATGTGGGCGCCGGAACCAGGAGGCACACCGGGCCTCTGATGTTGCAATGAGCGGGCCCTGGAGGGTTTCGTGCGGGGCCATTACTTACCTGTGCAGCGCCTGGAATAATGGCATCTGCACGGGTCCGGTGGCCTCTAAGGCCGTAGTAAACACAGCCTTTGGGCCAATCAAGGAACGGGGCGGTCTGGGAGGCGGGAGGAGGGAGGGGAGGGATAGGGGGAAGCCGATGGGGGAACAGGGAGCTGGGACCACGTGGGCGCCGGTACCAGGAGGCACACCGGGCCGCTGATGTAGCAATGAGCGGGCCCTGGAGGGTCTTGGGCAGGGCCATTACTTACCTGTGCAGCGCCTGGAACAATGGCATCTGCACGGGTCCGGCGGCCTCTAAGGCCGTAGTAAACACAGCCTTTGGGCCAATCAAGGAATGGGGGCAGTCTGGGAGGCGGGAGGAGGGAGGGGAGGGATAGGGGGAAGCCAATGGGGGAACAGGGAGCTGGGACCACGTGGGTGCCGGTACCAGGAGGCACACCGGGCCTCTGATGTTGCAATGAGCGGGCCCTGGAGGGTCTCATGCGGGGCCGTTACTTACCTGTGCAGCGCCTGGAACAAATCAGATTTGCATGAAAGTAAAAATATGCATATGTGCATTTATATCAACACTCTGTGTAACTTTTTCTTAAAACAAATGCAACACGTGTGTACAACATTTTTAACTGGGACATGGTATTTTTCAGTATAGTGTGTTGGCAGTACATACAATCATGCTAACATAACCCATTCCTAGCTGCAGGTGCTTATCTAGTCATGTTTTTTTTTCTGTACAATCTGGAACGTCTAGTCCAAATTTTGTAATGGCAAAAGTGGAACTGCAAGTCCCACAAGGCAATCAAAATAACTACATAACCACCTACATAATGGAATGGATTATGTTGGCAAGTATGCATTTACTGCCCACATATTTAACTTGCACAGACCAGGTGCTACACATCTTTTTCATCTGCTTTTCTTTTCTTTTGCAAAACCTTTGCGCACAGTGCTCCTATAAATGCACTTATGCATTTTCAAATCAACGTTTATTTTACTCTTACTCATTATATTGTAACATCTCAACACCACGGGTATAACACCAACTGTTTTCTTCAAAAGATCACAATGTCCCTACTTTTTCATTTGCACCACCACTCTTTTACTCACTAACCCAAACCCTACCCACCTGTACACACTCTTACTCTTACAACCTTCCAAGCACAACTACCATCCCACTACACAATCACACAACACACTATTCATCTCTACAATCACAGCCACAAACCCATGCAAAATACTTCCATATACATTCCACAACTTTCAAACCCAAACTTTCTTTTGTCCAACAGTCACAACACAATGCCTACTAAACAGCAACTCTGCAGAAAAGAAAGAAAAAATAGAGCAGATAAAAATAAAAGCAAGCCTTATTCTCATCCACCTCTAAAACAATTTATAAAAAGTATTAAAACAAAAGAGCTAGTAACCTCACTCAAATAAATGAAACCAGCAATGACTGAAAAAGGTAAGGCCCCTCCTTCACAAACTAAAAGTATAAAAAGATGTACAAAAAAAAGTGGACCTACTAATGAACCTAACATTATATCTACCAGTGTTATTGTAGCTACTCTAAAGCAATTCAAAAAATTAATGTTACAAAAAATGTTCCACCATAGAGTTCTTCACAATCTTATCAGAAAAGCTGAAAAGTCACAATCTACCCTTAAAAACTACAGCAGGAGACTAATCCTACAAGCTATAATTGACAGCGCTTTTCTACTAAGGAGAACATTGTTTATATAGATTTTAAACAGAATGAAACCACTAACTAAATTAATACATTACAAAAAGTACTTCTAAATTTGCGTAATGTCAATATAGATACCTTTTCAAACTTCCGTGAAGGTGAATGGATTCACAAAAGCAGCACAGAACCATATTTCAATGAAGAGGCTTATAAACAAAAACAACACAAAACAAAACAATAGCCATAGACAGTAATGGTTGAGGGAATGAAATGGTAGAAGGCACCAATATGACAAAAGAACCCGTAGAGAAAAACAATCTTTTAAATCTTTATGACAGTTACTCAATCACTATGTGAACTAAAAGACAAAAGTAGAATGACAACTTTACAAACCATGGACTCCTGTCCAGTGCACAGCCACGCTGGTCTTTAAGGACATTCTTTAGCCTGCATTTCGGGAACTGCTTGTAAAAGCACCCTCCACCACATCAAAATGTTAGCAACACACCATTCTGCTATACAGAACTGTGTGCATAGACTATACTATTTAACATTTAAATAACATTCTCCTACATGGAACCGCCAAAGAACTGCTTCAAGAAATAGAGCACATCCAAACTAAATACTTTGGAACTGAAGTTGACTTAGAACATTCTGTAACTTCAGAAAACATTACCGAAAACCTCATAAAACACCAACGTCCTAACAAAGACATGCAAAAAAGAAATAGTTCAGTTTCAAAGCACATCTGCTTAAATACCAGCCCAAGTACATGTCTGTTCTCGTAGAACATTTTATAAAAAAGAGCTCAAAAATAGCAGATATAGCCTTCAAAATAGAGGACATTGAGGAATCCCAATGGTTCCAATTAGATTTATATATAAAAGCAGAAACTAAATGTGAAATAACTGACCCCTCAATAGTTTGCACATACTGCAACACAAACCTCGACAATAACAAAATGCCATCACATGCTATCACTAATAAATTAGAAATATTCCCACATATAAAAGCTCTACAACAACTAAACATCAGAGCATTATAATCCAAACTTTATACCCTTTCCAAGCTATAATACGCATTCAACCGAAATGAGTCAAATTACTCCTCTCAGACAGTTCCATTGCAGTTGCAATATATATCACAGCCTATCTCACCAAAGATGAGAAAACAGAGCTAAAATACCTTTGGGGTGACATATCATCTGACAAAACATTATCACAAAAATTGTGCAGCTTCGGTAGAAAAATGCTCTGCTATAGAGAATGTTGGTGCTACGAAGCTGCAAACCGTTTAACAGACACAGCTTTGTATGGCAAATCTGAACACATTGTATGGCTGAACCTTGGACCAGCCTCATCCCAAAAAAGAGTACTAAAATACTACCAAGAGATAGAAAACATAGCCACAAATAATACCAATAGCAAGTAGATTAAAATAAAAATACGCATTCAACCGAAATGAGTCAAATTACCTCCATCTGAGTTACTAAAGGGCATCTGTGGCAAAGTAGTATATTTGCCATAAGATCTCAAAGAAAGCATAGAAATTCTAGGAGTACAGAGACCAATAGATCAATCTTTGATTGTACTAGTTAATGGTGTACCAACAAAAGACACAACGATTTCGCAAAAACACTTGTCAACTTCAAATAAATTAGACAAGCCCTACAATATCTAAAAGAAACAATGAATATTACAAAGATATACACATAGAGGGAAACTTTAGAGAAAGCCCCCAAATAATTCAAACTCACCAGCAACAGGCCAGTTTGAGAGTGTAGATCCTGTTACTGCAGGCCACATTTTAGACCAGTATACAATTCACCCACTAGACTCCAAAAACACCATTGACAATGCATTAGAAACATATCAAATGCATCAAGCCAAAGGATCCCCAATGAGCATATGGAAAAACAGTGTAGAAGCACGTTCTTTTCCTCTACTCTTTCCTATAGGAAAAGGAGGAAAATATGTTGAAAGGTCCATGCAAATTAGTGCATCAGAATATCGCTCTTTAAGAATGTCTTCTGAAGACCCCATATTCAGACAAAATGTCAAATACATTTTCCACCTCCTCTTTGAAAGTGAACTAGCAATTCTATGTTATGGAGTTACTCACACATTAAAAACAGGCTCTAACATTTTAAAAATAACCGCTACCCAACTACTTCAAAAAATAAAGGACAAAGATGAAGTTTTGCAGTCAAGTATCACAAATCTCTTGGCAAACATGTGTGGTACAAATGAATACTGGTTCTGATGTCACTCTGATGTATGTTTTATGCTAAGGAACCTAGGCCCACCCACATGATTTGTTACTTTAAGTTGTGCAGAGTATGCATGGGATGGCCTGCACAACGTCTTATGCACTGCAAACCAAAATAAAGATGGAATAGATATAAAAACAGCGGGAGAACTTTGTTCTCTTGACCCTGTCAATGTATCAAAGTACATTCACCATTGCTTCATTGCAATGCTGCACTTTATCTGCAAAAGATTACCCCTCCGCTCTGAGAAGTGCAGCACTTTTTTGGGAGAGATGAATATCAATCCAGAAGAGCACCACATATCCACATGCTTTTGTGGATAAAAGATGTTCCTAAAATTGGCCATGATAGTGACGCCACTGTTTTACAGATTATTGAAAAATACATAACCTGCAACATCCCTTCAGAAACAACAAATAGGGAGCTACATACACACATTTTACACTTACAAAAACATAGTGTGGCACATACTGCCGACGGAGATTTGAAAAACGAAGACAAATACTATACCAAATGCTGCTTTGGCTTCCCTAGACCAGTTTGAACAAAAGGACAAGTACATAGCTTGATGTCTTCTGTTAGACACAGCGTAAAAAGGCAAATCCCCTAGAAACACATACAACATTAAAAGGGACGAAGCATCCAAGTACATCAATGATTACAATGCAGTCATTGCCCGCTTGTGGGATGCAAACATAGACATACAATACATTTCAGACAGTTCCATTGCAGTTGCAATATATATCACAGCCTATCTCACCAAAGATGAGAAAACAGAGCTAAAATACCTTTGGGGTGACATATCATCTGACAAAACATTATCACAAAAATTGTGCAGCTTCAGTAGAAAAATGCTCTGCCATAGAGAATGTTGGTGCTACGAAGCTGCAAACCGTTTAACAGACACAGCTTTGTATGGCAAATCTGAACACATTGTATGGCTGAACCTTGGACCAGCCTCATCCCAAAAAAGAGTACTAAAATACTACCAAGAGATAGAAAACATAGCCACAAATAATACCAATAGCAAGTAGATTAAAATAAAAATGATTTAATTGACACATACTACCCAAACAGAAGTACTGAATGTTTGTCTGTACGACATTGCCCAAAACTATACCTACAAAAACAATGTCACACCAAATGAGAAAACTGGCAAATATTCAGTCTCAACTTGTGAAGGAAGCCTAGTGAAACTCACGAAACCCAGTCTAATTAAGCATGTAAAGTTATCATTTAAATCTCAACAACATATAAAATTTTATAACTTTTCAAACTTTGGAGAAAAGATAAAAATTATTAGGTCACTATGACTCATTTGAAGCTGCATTCAAAACAATGCAGAGAATCTTGGACAATGAACGCCAACAAGAGGAAGAAAATGTAAATTCAACTAAATAAAGACACTCCTGACGGCAGTCAATCTTCCTGTCAAGATATATTATACAGCACAAGCAAGTCAGGGATCTCCTTCCCTTGCAATGAATGTGGCGCACAATAAAACTGTGTTTTATCTTTACAATCGCACTTTGTTTTTAAGAGGCCTCCAATCCAGCTCGCACCCAACCGCCACAAGCACCCTGTGTCACAGTAGACCAGCAACCAGGCCGGTATATTGTCAATGAAGATTTTATTAATTTGTGATTTAATGGGAAAATAAACAGTTACAATAGCCACCACAGTGTGACAACACAAACTTCAGAGTACTTTTAGTCAAGTGGCACAATAAAACAACACAGGCATGCATGGCACATGGATTTACTTTACTGATTTCACCACTGCTCTCAACAATTCAAAACACCATTAAAATAAATACAACCCATGGGAAAGGGCATGCGTTCACAAACGATTCTTGAGTCCCAGCAACCCCCACACCCTCTAGACCTCCACTAGGCTTGTCAGATTTAAATGGAAGGCAGTGGCAGGAAATGGGAACACCACGTTAAAATCAGATTTTGAGTGAGGTTTTCAGAAACAATATGGCAGCCAGCAATGAATGGGACCATTTGTTTTTCTGCACAAGGAAACATGGGTTTTCACTTAATTAGGACAACTGTGATGGGAGAGGAGCACACAAGGGTATTTCATGCTGCTTAGACTAGAAGATAAATAGGGTTTCAGAACAGACCAGCAAGCACACAATAGGAAAATTGATGTTAGTACATGAAACACCTGGGTAAATAAAACGGAAATGTCATAGCAAATTAATGATCAAAATATGATAGGGGAAGAGGAATAGACTAGGAAAAACTGGTTTAAAAGGATAAGTGAGATTTCCAGGAAAACAAAAATGCAAATGACACTCATTTTTACTAAGGCTCCAAACGACAGACATGTTTTAAGCAATGGGGAACTCACGATAGGAAAATCGGTTTTCAGTTGAAATGACAGAGGCACATAACAGTTAGGCTCTGGGCAGAGAGATTACTGGGCAGGGATCTTACTCACAATAAGAAATCGGTTTGGGTTTAAATTGACAGATGCAAATAGACATGTGTTTTGTAAAACACCATTTAAGCACACGGACAAATTCATTTTCAGCTCACAATGAATATAATTCTTTTTAGGCTCCTCTCTGCAAGTATCATTCCCGATTTGGACAGCTGCACACCATAGTTCTTGCAGAATTGATAGGGGATTGTTCAAGGGTTCCCTCCCTTCTGTGGGCCAATAGGTCCAGAGAAAATGGGAGTGTTCTGGGAAGCCAAGGGAGGATACCCCATCAATTATTTAACTGGGACAGGGGGCTGGGTCTGATTTTTGCACATGGAAATCTCACTGCATGACAGATGCCCTTTCTCATCATATTATGACACATATGCCAGCATTTTTTAATACTACATGTTTCAGGGAATCACATAAACCTTCTTTGATGTCTTTGCGACCTACTGGTGCGAGGCTACAGTATTTCCTCATTTACGCCACCAGAAATATATTAATGAAAAATACGGCACTCAGTGGGTGTAATAAGGATACTATTTTACATATTTCCTCAAATCAAATTTGTATGGTTCTCACCTTTATCCAGAGATCACAATATCATTTTTCCTTGTAACCTTTGGTATGTTGGTGTCACCAAAATCATTTTGGCTCAGAAGAAGCGTCTCGCTGATAGCTTTTCAGAAATCTGAACCTGAATTGGGTGTGATCAATATTTCCCCAATTATCCCATAAACAGCATATCTCCCATTTTGGGCAATGGTTGTGAAACCACTCCGTAGCTCTGCCCTCACCATTGGAAGGGTTCTGGTTTTGGCTCTGACGTCAAGGGGGATGCTTTTGTTTATATCAGCCTAGAGCTTCAATGGCTGATGGCCAGCTTTATGATGGCCTAAGTGGTTTTAGTCATAAAACCTGGGGAGCAGGAGAATCTAGTTTCACACTTGGGAAACCTACAGCAGAGAAATGAAATCAGGATTCTGGCTTTCCTCTAATGAACATTTACATTTAAATCAACTCTTAGAATTGCACCATTTCCACATGTAAAACACTTGCACAGTAGATACCTGAAAACAGAGATTACAGAAGGGCAACATAATATGTTATGTTTAAAGACTTTAGCTGTACATATGACTACTTAAATCGTTGGTTTTGAAAGCAAAATTGCAATGTCCTTTGTCAATGCCAGCTGTGAATGGCTTTGACTCTGCTACAATTCAACATCTCCATGTAGATTCTGCAAATTATTGTTTCCACTTGTGATGGTCTCATGATGGACAAAACTAAAGTTGATCTATTAAACATCTATTACACATCTTGCACACATTGCATGTCTTTAATATAGAGGGAAAATCAGATTTACACATTTCCTTTAGTTTTTCTGCGAAAAGCATTCTTCTTTACAGTAACTGTAGCTCACAATGCAGCCATCCCATGTAGGGTCTGGGGACTGTAGTTCTGGACAATATTATTTCAGCTTCCTCATACTTTGGCAAATTATGCCATTTGTCTTTCCCTTCGATGAGACAATAAACATTTTTAGGCATTTCCAAGTTTTGATGCCTAATTTAGCTCCTTTTTGCTTTAAAATTGCAGGACCTTATTTCCATGTTAAATTGAAAATGGGCCTTTCATTTTTGGGGAGCCCACATAATGACTCCAGACTTTAGTTATGGCATTCAGGTCTATTTCACCCCACATTCCCATTACAGGAATCCAAGAACCACTTGGACAATCAATCATTCTAAATGAAGCAGAAATAGCCATGACTGAGGTATTAAATAACTTGTATCAATACAACCAATCTGAGGAAGACGTGGCAGTGCTTGAATCACAGTTAAATGATGGACAACTCACCATTTATCTAGAAGTCACTCAAGAAATTGAACATGGTTGTAAACATGAAACTAAAACATGTAGCTGTAACAATTAGAAACCTCTGCTCCTGCGTGTAAGTGGTGAAATTGGCTCTGGTAAAACCTTCTTAATTAAAATAATCAGCACATTTCTACAAAACTTAAACAACAACCTTTCGGCTGTAGTAACAGCCCCCAAAGGTTTAGCTGCCTACAACATAGGATGTGTAACACTAAACCTACTACTGTTCCTCCCCATAGAACACCAAAACAAATTAGAATACTACAAATTATCAGAAGAAGCAGCAGAGAATTCTGAAATAAATGAAAGTGCTCCTGATAGATGAAGTTAACAACAGTAAAAGATCAACCTATTTTCAAAACATTAAGACACAAACAATGCCGCAAATACACTTGACAGCATTGGAAATGTAAATCTCTGGTAACATGTTCACTAGAGAGTACTAACTCAAACATGTGTGACTCTATAGATAATCTAATCCATGAACTATATGGACTAAACACATCTGCTCCTGATGCAATATAACAAGTAACTCAACAACATCTAAAATGCCTGTCCTTAATGCCAACTCTTGCAAACTGTAGTCAATTCAATGAGACAATGTTGAAAAAAGAAATGCAACACATACTGCTTATCTGCTTGACAGACACACTAGAAGTGCACTGCATGAAACTTCCTATTGGTCAACAAGCAACAGCACGACTAAATAGCTCAGAAAAATGTATCTTCAGCACAGCTGGATTAGAGAAAATATTGACTTTGTGCCTAAACTGCAGAGAACGTAGACATAGAACAAGGTTTAGTGAATAGAGAAATTGGTACAGTTGTTGGCTTTCAAACACATCCACATGACAACAACATTCAGGTTGGCAACATCCACTTTGACAAACTTACAGAAGTCAAAAGAATGTGCCGCACAATACCACATTTCCTTCTTTTTCAAAGACATGTACAATTTTACCTATTTCTTTCATATGCTGCCACTATTCACAAATCACAAGGTCTAACCCTAGATCAATCATTGATTGACATTGGTAGTGCATTCCTTTAAGATGGTATCAGTTACAGAGCACTTTCACGTCTGCATACACTCAACGGCCTATTCCTACTTAAAATTGATGCAAACAAAGTCACAACTAGCATTCCTTGCATCCTGGAATGCAACAGGCTATGTGCACTATACACCCCCATTTAGATATGTACCCTGTACCTCCAAATAGCAAACCTATAAAAAGAGAACAAATACAAACACAATATATAACATATCTCCCAACAATACCACTAAAGAAACAAAAAAACAACTCCATCAGCAGCAAAAAAAAAAAACTGTCTAGTACAAAGTCAACTGCACATCCATCAGAAAACAAAGAGACACATTCTCTGCTCCAGAAAAATCTGCAGGCCCATCAAACAATCCACAAACAGAACTCTCTGGTCCATTTAAATCCAGCAACACAATTGGAGTAAATTGGTATGCTACTGTAAAAATCAATCTTCTTTTTCAATTGCCACCAATGGTTCACAACATTTACTTAAATTACTTGGACCAGTTGTGTTTGCAAATGCTAGTCCTTCATAGAAATGCCACAAATAATCATGACAACACTTACATTGTCTCAGTTATAAGGCAAGAATTGGACTACTGTACAATAATGCTACAATTTACCATAAACGCACAGGAAAATTCACAAGAATTCCTAATGTACTTACTACAAGCACTGGAAACCAAAAGCATCCCTATAAATTAAATCTTCCAGATTGCATACACGTGGAAACATATATGCACTCTCTGCAACCAAGTTTCACAAGAGCACATCCCTAATGAATGATTTGTATATGTATCCATACCAAATTCGTTACACCATACAAATAAACTCACATAGCCAATATCTCATACTAATGATTCTAAGGTACAATGCAGATGGAACCAAAAATAACTGTAAACTTACAGGCTTCACACATGGCCAAGTATCTCTTGGAAAGCAAACCTTCACAACTGTAGATAGTTAATGGCCAAAAATGTTGCCCTCACAATTACGACAGACGGAAATGCTAACTTTATATTTTTTAGACACCCCTTACACCACATATATATGGGGCAGTATATGATATAATATTAGTATGAGGGATTTACAGGGGTCTCCCCCGACATATTTGTGTAGCGTAAAGGGTATAATAAAAAGAAAATCAGCATTTTTGGCCATCTCAATTGTGAGGGTCGCAGTGATCACATAGATCCCAGTAGGTATAATATACCACACTTTTGCCTCAACCACTTCAGGACACTATACTGCATAGGTAAAAAAAGAAGTGGTTGGTTTGAATGTAGCGACACCTCTGTTAATACAAAACATAGGTTACCAGCAAATCTAACAAAGGCCTACTTAATATTCCTTAAACCAAAATTTAGTCACAAAACTGTATCACAATTAACAGTTAGAATACACCAAAAAGTTTATAACTACATCCATAATACTACAATAGGACATATAAAAGTCAATATAGTTAGAATAGGCCAACAGACATCTACCTACTTAAAAAAATACCCTACATTGCAAAACACTTAAAATACGCCATCACAATTCTTATACAACAAAACATCTTCTAAACACTAATGCAGTTAGAATACGGCAACAGGTATCCAACTATTTTAAGCATTCCCTTAATCATAACATACTTCAAATATGTTATGAAATTTGCACTCACATAATTGTAATTGTTTTCTTTATCCAGTTGTTTTTTTTCTCCCAATGACCCAATGATTATTTAATGTCAATACAAAAGCAGTGTGTCATACACTAATGTCGTACCAAATACAGTACTTACAGAATGGACTGTTTATGCGGGTCTAAAGTAAATGTATATGTAACATTTTATACAATGAAAGCTTTTAAACTATCCTGCTTAACAAATTAAACTGTTTTTTCACAGAAAATGAACCAGAAATTCCAGCTTCATAACGCTATTGAACTAAGTAACCATACCAAGTATAATCACATACATATTCTATAGGCACTATCCTCAATTGCACTACAATCATAAGTACCAGTTTGTTCTGAAGATCTGCAGGTAATCAAATTTGTGGATGAAGTTCATGGGGATCTGCTCGCTTACCAGGTCTGCTGGTGGCACATGTCCCCTACTGCTTTTCAGAATCAGGCGGAGAAAGAGATATTTAAACTGAATGGTGGTTTTGCAAATGTTAATGCAGGGGATAAGATAAATAACCCCTATCCAGCTGTCTTGCACAAGAAGCAAGAAACAACTCTCCATTTTCCTCTGCCAGAGTCCTGATACAATAGCAAATGAGGAAGGGAAGCCCCAGGTTGTGGACTTTGGCATCCTGGAACACCAGGGGGTTCTCGCACCTCTTTAATAAATGGTATACAAATGTGGACATCTTTGACCTTATCTGTCTACAGGAAACATGGCTTAGCAGAGTGCCTGTTCTTGATAGCTTCACAGCCATAATTAATCCAGCACACCGTGGTACAAAAGGAACACCCATAGCTGGTCTACTGGTGGCAGTCAGAAACAGCCTGGGACTAGAAGTAAAATATGCTATGAACCCAAATCCATTCATGCAAAGAATATCTATGAAATGGTTTCCTTCAGGGAGGGGTGAGTGTCCCTCCAAGGATGGAGGGTGGTCTCTGTCATTATTAAATCTGTACTGGAACCCCAAAGCGATGAACATACAGGATTTTGTGAGACAGGCCTTGCTACTTCAAGATGAAGTATGCACTTTGAGTGGCTCTGTGATCATGTACAGAGATCTGAATATTACATGTCTAAATTCCACTGGGGCGATCAATCAAGTGGATAAATAAACAAGTCACAATCTGAGAAAAAAGGGCTAGCTTGTTCCAGATTAATGGGCTCAAGAGATTTCCTCGGTATCAGGTAATATTTTCGCCACCAAAAATATTGCCGTACATATGGTCGTCGGGAACGGCCATAGGCGATATTTTTGGTGGCGAAAATATTAGGTGCAGGGGTTGCAGGGGTGTCCCCCGCACATAAAAAAATGATGCAGGGTTTGCGGAAAAAATATCACATGGAACCATTTCCTCTTGTTAAATGGCTATAATCGATTAAGTATTTGTATCACATGACTTGTTTACGAGAGTGAAGGACTTTGTGGTGGTACCATGTACTGCTAGCAACCACAATTTACTGAAGGTGCAATGTGGGAGGAGGGGAGGGAGGAGAAAAAGTGGGTAGAGCTGGATGTGGAAACAGTAAATGGGGGTTGCAGACTTAGAATGTCTAAGACAAAAAAGAAGTACCTCTTGATTCGCTACAAAGGATTGGCAAACAAGGTGGAAGGAATTGTGCCACATCCTCCATTGGATTATCTGCCAATCCTACAGTCTTTTATGATGAAAGGCCCTGTTAATGGCCCAACTAAGGTAAAGCATCGCCATTTGTCCGATAAGGTGGTTGTGGGAAAAACGAGAGACCTAATAAAGGTGAATTATCGTGGTGATGAACAAGCATTGTCCGAATGTCGCTGGTTAAAACATTCCTATACAAAATGGCACATTCCTATACAAAATGGCTCTGGGGACACAAAGCTCTGATGCTCCAGTGCAATGCTGAAGAAATGCTGAACATAATTCATAAAAAAAGATGGGTGACACCTGGAAAGTAATTAAATCTTGCTATTAGGCACAGGACGCCCAACAGGCTAATGTGGACCCTGAGCCTGCTTGGGTGGGTCATTTTAGAGATCTCTACTCAGCAGGGAATGATGAGGAAGAAGGGAAGAGCTCACTACCCTTAGCCATTTGGTTGATACCACAGACAACTGATGACATAACAGATCTAACTAAAAAAACAAGTTCATCTCGAACCCCCGGTCCGGACGGGCTAACAAATGTAATGCTCAAACGAGACCCGGACTTCAGGGCAAATTTCTTGCAAACTATCTTTGATAGGATAATGCAAGCTATTCCTCCATCATGGGTACTAGCAGTGGTGGTTTCGTTATTCAAGAGAGGCAGTGGGGATGATCAGGGTAACTATCGCCCTATTGGCCTCTTGAATGTCTTGGGTAAAATCTATGGAAGTTGTCTGTTGAAGATTTTGAATGAATGGACTGAGCGAGTTGGCCACTGGGATAATTTTCAGACAGGTTTCCCGAAGGTTTTGGGTACTAGCCCATGTGGAGCCATGTTCTCTATCCTTAACGCAAGGGCTCTGGAGGGGAAAGGAAAGACATTTGTGGCTTTTGTGGATCTTGTCCAATCATTCAACAGTATAAAGAGATCAAGGCTGTGGAATAAAATGAAACAGTGGGGGTGCACAGGCGATCTACTGGAGCAAATACGAGCACTGCACATGGGAACCACTTTGAGATTAAGATTGAACAAAATGGGATTATTAACTGATGAAATCCAAACTCTTAACAGGGCTGCCCTTGACATCCGCCCTGTACAACAATTACATCTCAGACTTTGCAAAGACTTTGGGTAAGGCAATTGCATTCCCTCCGAAATGTAATGGGATTCCAGTAGGCCACATATTATATGCTGATGATCTGGTATTTATGGACTAGACAGCAATAGGACTTCATCGTTTGTTGGCAAAGCTGAAAGAGTATGTACAAGAAAATGAGTTGTCAATCAACAGCTCTAAAAGAAAAGCTTTGATTTTAGAAAAGCCCCAATCCAAACCCAGAGGGCGACCTAAATGGTATATCGGGGGTGGCCGAGTTGAAGTAGTGGAATCATTAAAATATCTGGGCACTTGAATAAATGCAAGCACGACCGAGGCAAAATCCGTGGAACTGCTAAGGGAAAATGCCTCTGCATTGGCAGCACAAGCAGGGATCCTAATTAGAAGGTATTTTAGGTTTTCGATCATGCCTTTAATAGACTTCTATAAATTACAGCTAACAGCTGTGTTATAATTTAGCTCAGAAGCTTTGTTTTTTATCTCGGAAACAACTTAGCCCCTGATCGAAGGCTTATTCTGGAAAAATGTTCTGGGCCTCCCAAAGTCTGCACCTATGCAGGTGATCAGACAAGAATTGGGGCTTACCTCACTAAGGGGTATTGTTCAGTGGAAGGTTCTTTAATTGTTTAGAAAATCTGTTGGAAAACACCCTAAAATAGTTAAACTGATAACAGATGAAATGACCTTGGGAAGATCAAAGGCCCTTAAGAAATGGGAACTGCAATGTGGGGAGCTACTAGAAAAAGCCGTGTGTACTGTGGACGCTTTGAGGAAAAATCCTACGAAAGTTAAGAGAAACTTGTGGAGGGTGGATTGGATTGAGATCTTGGAGGTGGCCAGTAGATTCAAGCTGTTTTACAATCTGAAGCTTGAGCAAAGGGCCACCTGTGCGCTCCCTAAATATCTCATTACATTTCCTAGTAGCTCCCACAGATCTTGCTTCATGAGATGAGACTTAACCTCTATCCTTCTGGAGAGGTTTTTGGCTATAAGGGCAGGTAAAGTCTGACAGTTAGCTACCTGTTGCCTTTGAGGGAATGGCGGAATCTATCACCCACCTAGTCTTATTTTGCCAGCGTTTTACGGACTTAAGAACAAGTGTGTTTGAAGGTTTCCTGAGTAGGGTGAGGACCCTAACACTGGATGAGTGATGGCGAATGATACTGAGTGGGGAATGTTTCTCACTGGTATTTGCAGTACTACATTTAGTGGAGAAGATATTCGAGACACTATATGGTCGTAATGGGGAAAAAGGACTAATAGTGATGGTTTTAGCTATGTCCAAGTGAATTAGAAATGGATTGGACATTCTTACTTTCTGACGGATGTTTAGCGATGAACTGTATTCAAGTAATATGATTTTTCCAGATGATGAGGCATTTTATGTTATCTGTACTGTATGTATGTTTTGTATAGGTATTTTGTTTTTTGAAAAAGGTTTTCTGGTTAAACTAATGAATTGCAATAAAAAACAACTGCAATCATAAGTACCATATACAGTTCAATTATATCATTCCACCATATTACAAGCACTTTATACTCCCACTACTTTAACTATAATTATTATATTCATAATACTACTTTAGTGATTCTGGCCATACCCCTACTACATTATCTATAATTACTATACGCATATTAGTACTGTGGTGGTTGTGGCCAGTGGCCAATTTCTTGGTGTCATGGCGTTTGGCCCAAGAATCTACCCACTGCCCACAACCTACACAATGCAATTAACCACATAACAAGAATGTACAATATACCTTCAAATAACTCACCCAGAACCCCCAGCCATCCACATGATGTCTCAGCAACATCTGCAGACCCTTTTTTCCACCTATAGAAACAGTTTCATATCATCTTTATTCCACTCCCCTACCCTTTCCAAACCATATGTCACCCACCAAATAACTCTAAAATTGTTTCCCAAGTCGTCCATTCACTGCGCTGTCCGCAACCTACCGCCATTTCCGCTGACTGCTACTACACCTGCATGCCATTTTTACACCTACAAAAAAGCCCCATATCATCTTTTTTCCACTCCCACCAAATAATCCAAAATGTGTTTTCCACACTTTTCCCCCACCTCAATGTTCGCGCTCAGTCACGATTATCCGTGCTCAGTCACGACTGTCTGCAGATACAACATGGCAGGCATTTTGGAAAATATGACGCACCTCACGCTTTTCACCATCCAATCAGCGGGCAAGTCCAATGTCTGTGGACATCACGCCACCTTGTGGTCCAATCAGAGGCCCGTCCACAAACTAAACACGCAAGTGTGTCTGCAGACCGAACCCAGATATCACTATTTGTATTTGAGCTACTTTTTTACTGTTTCAAAATGAACCAATGGACAGATGTACAACAAATGTACAAAAGCACGCTGTCGCCGCTCCTGCCACAAATTTGGTGAAAATCTGTCCAATTGTTTGGGACCCCCCTATAACTTTCGCCCCCCTGCACGAAGCCTCACCAAACTTCACAGACTCAATCTGACTAGCTCATATAAGAATTTTGCAAAGTTTTGTGAGGATTTGTCCAGGGAGGACGAAGTTATAAGCTGCCCAAAAAGGGCTCTTCCTATAGGTTGAGCAAATTTACCATAATTCACAGCCACTAATGCAGGCTGTGTAATGCATTTCAACAGAAAAAAGTTGTTCTAGAGATGTTCTAGAGATGTTGCAGTTAACTTGCACTAATAAAAAACCTATGAAATTCATTGAAACAAACTTTGTAAAAGGGACATTATGGTTGCAAGGAAAAATAAAAAAACCAAAGACATTCACCAGTAATGGTAAGCTATGCAACCATAACTCACACCACTACCATGCACTGCTAAGGCTAGCAACTTCCAGCCATCCGAGGCCCTTCCCACTTACCTGCTGGACTGGAGCTTTAAGCTCTTCCCGCTCCTTGTCACCACTTTTCCTCATGGCGGTGGTCATTTTTTCATTTTTTATTTGCCTTCGGAGATTAGCGTTTCTTTGCAGCCAATCGAGAGAAGAAAAAAAATAAACCATTCAGACCCCGGATGAGCCCTTGGGTGTGAATGGCTTTCACCCCCGCCTTGGGGGACAGACATGGCTGGTAATGGCCCACAGCCCTTGCCAAGGCTCGGGCTGTCATGCTATCCACCTCACCTCTCCTAGCCCCACTACCATGTCCCCTTTTTCACCCCTGCTTTCCACTTCCCACTCCTTCATCTCTCTTCCTCTCCCCCTTTCCCATCCCCATGCACCAATCCATAACAACACCTAGCCAACACCTCTGAATGACCCATCACCTCTCACCACCATGCCTCAATCCTCAGAGCCTTACGCTTCCAACTGAACCATCCATTCCATGCCACTACTCAATCTATAACCTGCAACCGCCTGCCCCCTATTCCCAGTCCCTAACCACCTGCAACCCTCTACACCCCCATTTACAGTGTCCCCCAGACCACCTCTGTCCATCCCGTTACACTGCCTTACACAACCGACCCACTCCATGCCACCAGCACCAACCCACGTGTGACCCTGACCATCTCAGACCTGCCAACCCCAAACACCTGGGAATACACTGCCACCACTACCTCTCAAAAAGTCACCTGCCTCCTCTTCAATGCCTAGTCTGTAGCTAAAGATAGACCCAGCATCTATGATTGCCTAACCTCTGAGAGCCTCAATCTTATCTTCATTACGGAAACCTGGTTCTCAGATAACCTCAAGCCTATTGCTCATAAAGCATTCCCTTCTGACTACTCACTTATCATCCCACAACAGACATTCTAGAGGAGGAGGACTAGCCATCCTCCACAAACCTCACATCTCTATTACTTCCACTTAAACATAACCCAGCACAGCTAACTGTGAATCCCTCTGAGTCAAACTCTCTCTCTTGCCTATTCTCTTAAACAGCTTCCTACTCACCTGCAGGCCCCCCAGCTACCAAATACTCTTTACCAACAGACTTTGCGACTCACTAGCAGCCATTCTACCTAACCACCCTGAACTTGCCCTACTGGGAGATTTTAACATCTGGTTTTGACCTCCCCAACATCTCCATTACTCTATCCCTGGTCGACAAACTAGAGGCACTGAACCTCACCCATCATATCAGATGACTGACGCATACTGCTGGCCAAACCCTTAACACCATTTCCAGCTCTTCTGACCTAATCTCCACTTCGTCCCCCAAGATCCGAACAGCCAAAAAAGCCTATTATAATTAAAGGATCCTCAACTGCTGTAGGGGCAGCAAAGAGCTCTACAGGATCATCACAGAATTCCTGAACCCTCCCTGCACCGCAGACCCGGCTGCCTCCTCCCAAATGCTCTGCAACTCCCTGTCTGAACACTTCCACAAAACATCCCTAAACCGGACGGCTACCCTCAACGCCAAAACTTCTATCCTGTCCACCTGCTCTACGCTCTACTAGATCCAACCACACCTCACCTGAGAACCCTTCTTTCTTCTCTTTCAACCTCATCTCGAGCGAGGAGTTTGTGAAACTACTGTTAGCCAACCCTATGGCTCCCTCCCTCGGCCCTTGTCCCACCTCTCTCCTCAAAGAAATCTTCACATCCACTTGTGCAGAAGAATTGGAGAGCTCCACTCTTAACGACTCCCTCACCTCCGCCATCTTCCCAGAATCCTTCATAACTGCGCATGTAAGAAAATGTCCTTCGACATTCTCCTACCAATCAACTACATGCCCATCTCCAACACCTGGTTCCTGGCAAAACTCATCAACCGCATGATTACTCACAGATCAATGTTATCGTGGAATTCAACACTGTCCTAGACCCCACTCGAATCAGGTTTCTGTTCTCACCATGGAACATAAACCATGCTGATCTCTATCTGGGATGACTCAAACTCACAGAAGACTCAGAAGGATGCACAGCATTTCTTCTTCTTGACCTCTCATCAGTGTTTGATCAAATTAACCACATGATCCTCCTTGACAGACTACACTTCTTAGGAATATTAGATTCAGCACTCACCTCATTCCTCCCTAATAGATAGCAAATCACCCATCTCCCCCCTTTCCTTTCTTCTGCATGCCCAGTAAACACTGGAGTACTGCAAGGCGCCTCCTTCTATCCCTTCTCTTCAACCATTATACGATCACACAACCGCACCGGCTATAACTATGCAGATGACATACAAATCATCTTGAGAATTCCTAAATAAACCGCCTACCCTCGCCCTGAGCTAGCAGCATGTCTCACAGACATTGACGGCTGGATGTCGACTAACCATCTCCTTTTGAACCCAGGTAAAATGGAGATTATAGTATGCAGCAAAACTGCTCTATAGCCCCAACCGATTCCCTGGCCACCCTCAACCCCTCCCGACCACAACCACTGTCAAAAACCTCACATGCACAATTCACTCACACCTACCTCTGTCTCTCACCATATTAACAATGGCACTGAATCCTGCATTTTCACCTTCCTCCTGAAGCACATCTTTCCTTACCTCACCTCCCTCAACAGACTTTCTGCAATTCTAACCATTGTCATGTCCAGACTTATGCAAACTCCCTCTTCTTGGGTGCACCGACCTATCAGCTAAAAAAACTCCTAAGAGTACAAAACTCGGCTACCAGACTGCTTCTCGCATTGGGACAAAGGGCCCAAATCTCACTGACTCTCCGCACCCTACACTTGCTTCCAATTGGACGCATAGCCACCTTCAAATTCCTATATATTACCCACAAAGCAGTGCACAATGCAGGCCCCAAATTGCTATAAGATAAGATTACGCCTTATCACCACACTCGCACCCTAAGGTCAAGCACTGCCCTCCTCCTCATGGTCCACACCACCAATTCGGCCAGGATATGAAGGTGTGCATACTCTAGCGCCAACTTTTCGGAACTCACTACCTCCCTCCATTAGACACAGCGATGACTACATGGCTTTCTGGCTTTCTGGCAGGCACTCAAAACCTGGCTCTTCACGTTAAAAAAAAGCACATAAGAGAATGCAAAGAACACCCAACCAGCCCAACCAACAAATGACGTGGTATCACGCTCAATACAGACCCTTTCATAGAGTCGCAAGCCAGGGGATATTATATTTCCATTATCTGGAGCCTTTGCCAGAGACCGGAAACCTAAATTGTAGTAGCACCCATGTTAATTGCGGAATTGATTTACCACCTACTTCCGCCAGGAATACTGTAGGCTCTGAGATGTAGAGATATCTATCGCCAATAACCGATTGTCCTAGACTCGTAACCCAAGCACTAATACCACTCTTGAGTTTGATCAATGCCAGGCCATTATACAATCATGCACTACGCTATCAGTCCAAGGAATGCATATGCCTGCCAATTCCTAATCTGAAAATCCATGAACAAAAATACATACCGGGAGGCCGTCTAGCACTTTGTATGCTAATAGTACCTATCTGGGAATGTATTTAGCATAAATACACTTGTGCCCTGCTCAGCTCATCAAAGATGCTGCCCGAGACCTCTCCCCTTTTATCACAAAATTGATCAATGCCTGCTTCGAAACTGGACCCATCCCTACTAACTTAAAACAATCCTGGGTACTCCCATTATTGAAAAAACACACTCTCGTCCCCGCCATACCCTCCAACTACCGACCTTTAACAACTGTTCCTTTCCTCCTAAAAATTCTGGACAAGGTTGCCTATGTACAAACACAGAAGCACCTGGAAGAACACAACCTCCTAGGATCTCGACAATCCGGGTTCCGGCCCCAACATGGGACCAAAACCGCTCTCATTGACTTAAAAGCCCAGATCGATTCGCTCAGAGACAACGTGCAAACCGCCTTACTCCTTCTCCTTGACCTATCTGTAGCTTTCGATCTGGTCGATCACTCTGTCCTATGTGCACACCTCCAAACTGCAGCCCACTTCTCAACAGAGGCCATCACGTGGATCACATCCTTCCTTAACAGTAGGACTATGAGGGTCTTCTCTCCCACGGCTGCAGCAGACCCCACACCTCTCACCTGCGGTGTCCCTCAGGGCTCCTGTGTCTCCCCCACACTATACAACATATTTACCAAGCCCCTTTTTGATGATCTGGATCATCTCGGTATCACCAACACCAACTACGCAGATGATACTCAGATCCTCCTCCCGCTTTCTGGAGATTATGGAATGGATTTGGCCTTGTTAAATAGGGTGTACATCATCATCCAGGCAAGGATGGCCACTCATGGACTATGCCTGAATGATGATAAAACAGAACTCATCATCTTATTCACGACACTTAACATAAGGAAACTCGGCCCGGCCTACAATTCCTTTATGATTGATGGTAACAACATCAAAGTCGGACAGGAGGTTAAAACTTTGGGATTCTATTTAGACTTCAGTTTTTCCTTCAAAAGACAAGTGAGCTCCCTCGCATCCTCCACGGCTTATACATGCAAATTAATCCGTGCAGCTAAACCCTTCCTGTCGGACTCCAGCTGCCTGACTCTCGCCAGAGCTCTTATTCTGTCTCGCCTTGACTACTGCAATACCCTATACCTGGGATCTACCAAGGCTACCACTAGTAAACTGCAAACCCTTCAGAATAATGCTCTCAGAGCAGCTCTGGGCATTTCTAGAAGGGAACACATCACGAATCTCAGCCAACAGAACAATTGGCTTTCAACTAAAGATAAAATTCTATTAAAAACGGCATCACTTACTCATAAGTCTCTGAACAATGCCGCCCCAATTTACCTGATCAACAGATTCCACCGACAGGCCTCATCAAGACCCACCAGAACCGCATACAAAACATGCTTCTCTGTTCCACACTACAAGCGGGCCACCATAGGGGGTAACAGCTTCCCAGTAAAAGCTGCTTTGCTATGGAATTCCTTGCCTCCCAACCTTAGAATTTACATGCCATACCAGAATGTCCGCACACTGGTAGTCTCCTGGTTGAATCATGAGACCCACTAAGACTTTGATGTACCAGAGTCACCTGCACAATTTGTAACCACGTGTGCCTCCTGATTACCTGCCTGCGTGCCTTCCTGTTTACCTGTGTATGATGGCCTGCAAGCCTAACACTGACCTGTATATGACTTTAGTGTATTTTATTCCTGCATTATGTATACTCTTGTACTGTAACAAAGCTTCGAAAATTCTTGTAAAGGCTGCGCCCTGATACCCCCGGGTATGCTTGCGCATTATAAATAATATAAACAAACAAACAAATACCTACTGGGAATATATTTAGCAGAACTACCAACCCAAGCACTAACAGCACTTTTGAACTTAATCATTGCTCTGCAAACATACAATACATCTGGAAATCCATGAGCAGAAATTGATAACAGGGGGCCGTCTAGCACTTATTTTGCTAATCACTCCTATCAGGGAATGTATTTTGCAGAACTGCCCACCAGGAATCTATCTAGCAGAACTACCAGGTCAATTACTAATAGCACTTATGAACTTGATCATTGCCCTTCAAATATGCACTTCGCTATTAGTGCAGTAAATGCACTTCCTTGCTAATCCTAGACATCTGGAAATCCCTGAGTAGAAAGATATACCGAGGACATATTCTTTACTAATCCCAACTACCTGGGAATGTATTAAGTAGAGATACTTATTGGAGAATCCATTTAGCAGAACTGTCGACAAGGACATCTCTAGCACCTACACAGTAACAACATGAGTTGGGACAGATCGGCCTGTCACCGCCCGACAGTCTTCACCAAACAAATTTAGCACAACAAAACAGAGGGAGGACCTAGCCTAAAAGCAAGAAACCACCCCCTCGACAGGCACTGGAATCTAAACAAGAAAAGGGTCCCCCTACAAAGCACTCAGACACTCAAACACACCATTATGTTAACTCTTTCCTCTGTACCAACAAACAGTAGAATGCAGCTACACCCCTTGATTAATTCGGCTTAGATGCACACATACTAATACACCTCCACATTCACCTAAACGGTCTTTAGAACACAGATATACCTCTCAAAATCAGCCTAGGTTCACACATAGTCTCATTCACAGACTCCAGCGCTGCTAGAATGCAGACACCCAAGTTGATTGGTCTTCCTGCACACATTATACTGATCTTACTGTTACGCTCACATGGTCTCTGCGGGGGCGTTGGGACATTGGGCCTCATTACGACCCTGGCGCTAATGGGTTAACGACACCGTAAAAGGCTGCGGCGCCGTTAACCCATTAGCGCCTTACTACAAGGTCCCTTTGCGGGACCCGACCTGAACGGCTGGTCTAGACCAGCCGTTAAAGTAGGGACCCGCAAAGGGACCTTGGTGCTAAGTACGGTACCGCAATTTGCGGTACCATACTTAGCGCCTTCCCCAGTCCCATTGAGCCGTATGGGGCAAAAATGGGAACGGGGAAGGGCCAATGTTCAATGGGGAATTACCGCCCCGCCAACCTTGGAATGGGGTGGTAATTCCCCATTGAACATTGGCGGAATTGTTACAATACCGGCACCAACCATGGTGCTAATAGCGCCATGGTTTAGCGCCAGTATTGTAATGAGGGCCAAAGTGTAGGTGGAAAATCATTGATAAAACACAACTACAAAATGCCACTTCAGTGGCCAGGGTGTCATTAAAACCATTGTTTGAACATCTTCGTATCGTCTAGTTTTCATGCACTCTAAGAAAAACTAGAATTTGTGCATAGACCTCTATGGTTATTTGCATCAATTTATCACTGTATTTTCATTATATAATATCATATCTCAACATGTTTCAGTTCACAGGGGTGATAAATCCGGAACATTCATCAGGAATGAGACCCTAGTTTTTGTACGAGTATTTAGACTATGCTAGTGTGTTGGAAAATGTAATGTTCGTCCTTCAAGTGTTTTGGTGTTTTAGAGGGTGAAGCCATTCAAAATGATGGAGGTAGGTGCTTGTATTCGTCCTTCCTTGACCCTCTCATGTGAGGATCACAATTTTGGTTACCTGGCTAGACTGGCATTTCAGTGCTGCCAAACTAGTCGTTTATTACTGGGGCATTGTATATTTTTCTGGGAATCTATGATGAAATGACATGATATGAGTCATTTACAACACGCCTGCACACAAGTGTTTCTAGGCGTGACAAGACACGGGAGGGAAGATAGAGTGTGGACAAGACAAACGATCTTACTAGGCCTTGTGTCGATCATGCAGGTGTGAGAACGAGAAGTGCAAGGGGAAAGGGGGGAGTGCAAAGGAGAGGGGAGTGAAAAACAGGAGAGCAATTCTTTGAGTAAATGCAGCCAGGGCAGTGCAGCTCTGAGTAGTGCAAGGAGAACAAGGAACTAGGGTTACAGTAAAGCCCCTAAGTGCATGGTAGGCCGAGAGGCAGTGCAGGGGTGACTGATCAAGAAAGAGTTTGGACAAGACTATGAGGGTAGCCCAGCAACCAGTTGGTACAGCAGACAGGTAGGTCAGGTAGGCCAGAAGGAGAGGGAGTGAGGGAAAGCAGAGGACAAGAAGAAGGTTTTGAGCTGCTTCTGGTTCTTCAGGTGGTCTGGCTCAAGTTTGAAAGGGGCAGGGAGGCCTTTCCAAAGGGAGGCACCTGCATAGGAGACAGATCTCCCCCCCCCCCCCACACCCACTCTCTGTCTCGGGAAGAGTTTAATCCCTTAGAGAGTTGAGGGTAGCTGAGAGAAGGGCTTGTGAAGGAAGGTATGTTGAAAGAGAGCAATAGATGTAGTGTGGGCTCGGGCCCAGAAAGCGTTGTGGACAATGCAAAGGGTCTTGAACTTGATCCTTGCAGCAACCGGTAGCCAGTGGGGTGATTTTGGGGCTGGAGAGATATGATCCCTCGGATTGAGGCCAAGGATAAGTCTTGCAGTCCTGTCCTGGATTAGTTTCAGAGGGCAGAGGGCAGAGGGCAGAGGGCAGAGGGCAGAGGGCAGAGAGTAGAGGAAGGCAGGTTGAGAAAGAGGCTGTTGCAGTAGTCCAGCCTAGAGAGAACCAGGGCTCTGGAGACAGTGAGCTTCTGGGGGAAGGTGAGAAAAGGGAGAGTCCCTTTGAGGAGGAGCAGCTGGTAGTAGGACTTCTTAACGATGTCAGAGATGTGAGGAGAGAAAGAGAGAGCGGGGTCAAAGATGACAACCAAGTTTATTGACTCGCAGGACGGTGAAAGAAGAGGGCCGAAGGTGGGCATAGAGAGTGCGAGAGGGAAAGCAGGAGCAGGGGCAGGGGTCCCAATGAGAAGGATCTCCATTTTGCTGGCATTAAGGGAGAGATCGGTGGATGCACACCAATCCTGAATCATGGATAGACAGTCAGGAATAAGAGAGAGAGGAAAGGAGTCTGAGGGGAGTCTGAAGGAAGGCTGAGTGTCATCTGCATAAGAGGAGAAGGTAGAGATCAGGTGGGCCAAAGTGGCCAAGAAGAGGTTGAAAAACCAGGGTGAGAGGATGGAGCCCTATGGAACACTACAGGTATAGAGAGATGTGGCAGAGAGAAAGGGACCAAGGTGCACCTGGGAGGGGCTGTCCAAATAAAGAGGTCAGTCACTTAAGGGCCTGATCTGTGATGCCAGGTTCTCATGGAGTTGATTAATCTGGATGATGTGGTTCACTGTGCCGAAAGCAGAGGAAATATCAAGGAGGATGAGGACAGAAGGAATGCTGTAATCAAGATTGGAGAGCAGATCTTCACAGGTATTCAGGAGAACAGTTTTCATGCCTCTGGCAGCTCTGAAGCCAGATTGATGGGGATGGAGACAACCAACAGATTCGGTGTGGAGAGTAAGCTGGAAGATGGCCAGTTTTTGTCCAACAGTTTGCCCAGGAAAGGGGTGATGGATATTGGGCGATAGTTTTCCACATACAGACAGGAAAGGCTGGCGGCGTCTTGAGGAGTGGGTGCACAAGGGAGTGCTTAAGGGGAGAGGGGAACATTCCAGTGGCGAAAGAGAGATTTCAGAAATCAGCCAAGTCTGGAATGAGGGTGTCAAAATGGTCCTTGATGGTTCTAGAGGAGCAAGCAGAAGAGCACCTGTTTGGACAACACATTCAAAGATCAGACTTGTCTAGAAACCTCATCAGGTATTGTCAGAGGAGAAGGAGGAAGAGAAGTAGAGCTGGCCAATGGTGGGCCAAGAGAGGAAGAGGGAGAGTAAGAGGGGATGGGGGACTGGATGAGAACAGAGCCATACAGAGGGCCTAGGAGGGAACAGGAGAGGTAAAGAGCGCAACAGGATTGACCAGTACTTACAGATTTTAAAGAGTTTGGCCGTGTTGTTAGAGGCCACAGAGATGCAGACTTGAATGTGTGTTTTCTTCATGATGAGTGTTTATTGCTTCAACTGGCATTTTGGTGCAACCAGTCTAGGTATGTCTCAATGTGGCTTGGCATGCTTTACTGTAATGTTATTTCACTGGTCTACATTGTGCAGCAAGTTGTACATGTTTTCATTGTGGCTTGGCATTTTTAATAGCAAAGCATTCATGTTCCTGTGCACTGTGGGTGAATTGCATGTATTGGATTGGTGTTACCCTACAAAACCATTGCAAACACTCTGGCTTTTTAGCCAATTTTTCTCAGAAAGTGTGCTGTATATTGCATTAAAACACATATTTATAGCTTTCTCCTAGTGCAGTTTGTGGTATACCCCTTGAACAGCACATTTGTGCGTATTGGACAAGCGTGATAATCTAGGCAGGCCCAGAGTGTGGCGCAACCCATGATTTGTTGCTGAGTTGAGAGGGGCCCCCTCAGCATGGCTTGCAGGGTGGCCCCACATTTTGTGTTAGGCCACTGGTGGACAGGCTTAGTGTAGTCCCCCAAATGGGCTATCTCTGCTGCACTAAGCAGGAATGTAGCCCTGGTAGCTGCCTCTCATTAATCGTTTGTGTGGCTAGGCAACACACTCCAAAACTATAGCCCATCAGCCAGCCTGGGAAAGGGGAATCAAAGGGCACAGACTTCACAAAAGGACTAGTCTCACAGCAGGGTGTTGCAAACCAAATGGCCTTTGATGATGTGGGAAAGGGAATGGGATGGGGTTAGTGGCGACAGAGGGAGCTCTGCAAAGGTGGTGAAGGGTCTCACCATCTTGCTTCTCTCTGTATCTCTATTTCCTTCCTGTCTCCTCCACAGTGGTCGAAGTGGGCGGGAGCAGTCGGGAGCAGTGCTCCTCTACTTCTTTTAATTACGTTTTACCGTTCCTATACTTTTATTTTAAAAATAAACCGTTCCGGAACGGTTTCGTTTTCAAGTAAAAGTGTAGGAAGAAGTTGAAACTTGCACTTTTAGTGCACTGCACAGGACGTTTCCTTAAAGAGCAGGCACATGTTTTTTGGGGGTTTATTGTGCATGGGAGGGGGCACGGCAAAGGGGTCTGTGGGAGCAGTGCAGGCCACTAGGGAACATAGTTTCACTACTTTTTTTCGTACACTTCGACCACTGCTCCTCCACCACCTTTAGCTCAAAGCAATTTGAGTATGTTGTAAGAAGGCAAAGACCACTTGTGTCAAAAACAGGGATTGGACCTATTAAAGCACATTTGCTTTTGTCCAATAACCTGTGGATGTGTGTCTGCAACTCCTTGCTTGATTAACCTTTGGACCATCCAGATAGAAGGGCGTATTAACATGGCCCTCTTTTGGGAGAGTTGACTTTCCAAAGCCCTCTGCCAGTGAGGTAAAGATGAGTGTCCAAGTCAGTGGCATACTCTTCTACCCAACCAACCCAATGGCACCTTTGTGGTGACCTGCTTCTGGACCAAGACCTGGCCCTTTGCCAGTTACACTTGTGCCCATGACAGCACTGGAGGTGAAGGTCTCCTACAGCAATTTGCCTGCCTCCTTTGTGTTTGGGGGAATTCGAAAAAGGGCCTGTCTATTTCCTGAGCCCCTGGATTGGGGCTCACAGCAACTTGAGGGCCAGAACAGACAGGACTGCTATGGTTTTGCTGTCAATCCACTGTGTGATCTGTGTTTCAAACCCATTTGAAACAAAAGAACCAACATGACCATCTAAAGCTGCTGTTACCAATTGCTTGATCCTCGAGATGATCGTGACATATGTTCGAGCCAGTTCGCTGCTGCCGAGTGTATCTTTGCCACGGATTAAGCTAGAAGCTCATTGAAATAGAAGTCATGTTCTAGCCACTTTTTGTTCCACCTGACTCTTTGTCACCAATCCAAATCAAGATTCGAACAGACTCTGAAGGCCACATCAAACTGCAACCCTTGAATGTTGCATTGAACTTCCCAACTTGAACTGTGCATCCAGTTCCCAGGAGCATTGCTGTTGAACCAACTGTCAAACCGACCCTGGTAGCTCTCATGGTCCACAATTCTTTGAATGCCGTTTGGAACTACAGCAAACCCCTGCTTGATCTTGGCTTGATCCCAGCTCCTCATCTAGAACAAAGTAGCTGTCTTATTTGAGTCTGGTTCGCACTGCTCGGACAGAAGTTTGTGTCAATGCAGCTCAGCCAACAAGACAAGCGAAAAGTGTTTATTTACTGCTAATGGCCCACTGGTCTGTCTTCAAAACCCAGAGACTGGTTTGGTCACCTTTAATCCCTTTTCTGCACAAGATCATATCCTTTTATGAACATTGTGGTTTTAGATTGACGAAAGGGGAAATAAGAAATGTCATATGCCTACTGGGTTGGTCTCAAACCCTAGTGGTAATGATATGTACAAAGGTATGAAAAAAGTCTATTGATTCCAAGGTCTGTTCTCCTGTACTGATGAATACCCATTGAATAGATCATCCTTTTTTAATCTTTGCCAGTTAATACCCCACTTATGGGTGATATCAACAAGAGATATTGAATTGGTAGAACATTTGGAAAACTGTTCACTTGCTACTATTCTGGTTCATTTGCACTGTGAATCCACCTTGCAAAGTTATAAACAATTGTGAAGGTGATTTCTATAGATTGGCATCTGAGAGTTCTATCCAATATATAGCTATTAAAGAGCAAGTCGAAAATTGATCACGTTATGTTAAACCCTCAACATTTTCTGGCAATAAAACGTACATAAATCTAGATGTAATCTACAATCTGCTGGAAGGCATGTAAGGCATCATGAACAATCACAGGCCTAATTTACAGAAAAAGCACTGACGACGGGCAAAGGTTAACGTAGAAGCGTGAACATTTTGAGGTGCAAATGTGTAGCGGCAGGAGCCGATTCACAGAATGAAATGTGCGCAGAAACCTGCAGCCCAAAGAAAAAGTATTAGCGCCCCCGACACCCACAACAAGCCAACATGGCTAAAGAACATAGCACCATAGAAGTGCTTTGTGCTGCACTATGAACTGTGACATTGGCTGTGCAAATGGGAAGGAAGGAATCTAATATTCCTAACCAACAATCACCATTACTCCCACTCCTACACATCTGCGCCCTCCAATTCTACATTGAGGCTGCACCCACTCCTCGTTTCATGACCCCGACCGATCTGCACCCCCCCCAATTTTTCATCGGGGCTGTGCATTGCTGATGAAGTGCGGATGTCAGAGGGATCTTTCACATTTGTCATGTTTAATGTTGCTTCTGTGTTCCCATTAATGTACACAAGAACTGTTGATAGATATGGGTGTGAAATCTTTCATCATGTTGATACATTTTTGGATTTCGTGAGGGGATATATTGCTTTCTGGGAATTAGGGAATACATCTTTATGATAGGGCAAGGGACATGTTGCGGGTATCAGAAACATGCATGACGGGGATGTGGCAGGGGAGGGAGTGGCCAGTGTTTGCTCTTCAAGGGAAGCACTAGCAACCAGGTGAGGTAACAGGGGGAAGCAGCTCATACTGTCTTAGGTAGGGTAGTGAGTGGAAGGGTTGTCGAGGCTTATGTCATGTATTGTCTTTAACTTGCTGAGGAGGCTGACATGCTCTTTCAGGAACTGTGACAGTGAGTGTAGAGTCTACAGTTGGGATGAAGAGGTAAACATATATTCAGACATAATCTGAGAAAGCATATCTGCTGTATCCTACATTAAAGTGCCATTAGATATGTATTCTACTATTGTCCTAATTTCTGGTGTGCTATGGGCAGAGGCGTTCTTATGGGGGTGGTGGGGTTAGGGGGCTATAGCCCCGGGTCTTTTGGTTGTAGCCCCAGATAGAATCTCAGGGGCTACAACCAAAAGGCTACCTAGCCCGAGACCGACAGTCCCGACATTAGCGTAGCCCCGGATCTTTTCCAGACCTAGCAACACCCCTGGCTATGGGCTAACATAAATGCTGACATTGTGCTTGGGAAATCTTACTGACTATAGTCTGACAGCCTTGTATATGATGACGCTAGAATTGAAGGTGAAGAAGGCTTGCAATGGTTGCAGAGTCCAATGATGGTTACTGCTTCTGCCTGACATCTGCACGGAGGACACATCTCAGGGATAGGAGGGTGGAAAATCAGAGGGATTACATAGTTGGAGGTCAGCCTGGGAAACTTGAATTGGCTAAGTAATGTTACCCAGGGTTGGATGCACCGACACAGGTAGTGCCAAAGTGCTAGAATGTCAACCCAGAGTAGGGGCGGAGGGTGAGGACATATGGAGAGAGTAGCAGTTAAAGGTTGCAGGTTGAGTAGGTGGTATATGACATAGGGATTGGTGCTTGTGATGGTGTGGGTCCTTTGATGATAGTGCCATGCTAATATTTTTATAATTACAAGAGGACACAAGGGAGCAGTAGGATGGCAATGGTAGTGCAGGGGTTGGGGTTTATGTGGGCCATGGGAAGGTGTTGTAGATGGTATTATTATTATTATTATTATTATTATTATTATTATTATTATTATTTGTGCCAGAACTGTTCAAATAAAGGGGAAACAGGTGTGTTCTGGGGAACAGGAAGGAGAGTGGATGTACAGGCAGGGCTCCATCAACCAGCATGGCCACAGATGATAGATGCACGGGTCCAACCTTTCTAGGGATGGTGGCAGAGCAGCATGGTGAAGCAGAAAGGGATGGGGCTTCACCATGGTGGGAATCATTGGTGGGGGCATCATGTGGTATGCCCACACCCACCATGAACAACAGGGTAGTGGTTAGGACAGACCCCACCCACGTAGGAGCAGAGATGTGTGGAGGTGCCCTCTATCACTGGTAATACGTGGAGGAGGCAGTCACCAGGGGAATTGGGGATGTGAAGTGGTACAGGGTGGTACTTGAGTTGTGAGTGGGCATTGATGGATTTAGCAGGAGAGCATATTGATGAGTGGGGGGAGGAGCAGAGCATTGGAGAGGGTTACACAGTGGGTATGGGGTAAGGGATGTACGTGGGTGGGGTAGTGATGGACTTAGGGGTACGTGGGTAGAGGAAAAGGAAGGTAAACAGGTACAGTGGCTGGGCATATGTTGCTGCAGGACCATGAACATGGCAGAAGTGAGTGGAGGTGAGCAGGTCCAGCAGCAATGGTGCAGAGGGAACCAGCATCAGGGTAGCACTCAGATGCGTGAATTTTGATAAACAAAATTCTACAGTGTTCTCCCTCTTGTGGTTAAATAGATACATTAAACAGATGCATTCAAACCTTGTCCACTATTATACTCTATTAAAGCACAAAGAGGTTTTGTTCTATAAAAACATATACAAGCACAGAACAATATTACTGCTTGTCTTTCGCCAATGGAAGAGTGGATTGCATTAAACAACGTATGTCTTTTTGCTTGCAAGATGACATCCTCAACTTTAGGCCTCAGATCCCTGCTTTCCTAATTTTGCAATGGCCTAAAACTCTAGGTGCTGCTCTCCGATTTCCAGAATGATAACAATCATACGGATAGTCTTCAATGAAGACGTGGTCTCCTTAGGAAAGATTGAAAACCTAACCAGCAAGTCCCATTTCCAAATAGTTGTGCTCAGGAAAATATGCCCATATCTTCAAATGTTGCAAAAGGTGGATCTGACCACGGCCTGGTTCTTTTAAACTAGACTACTGTAACAAAGTATATGTAGGGCTGAAGAAACTTCAAATCCACCAGTTAGCTGGTGCAAAACTGTGCAGCTATACACATCTTGGGCCTTAAAACATGTGGCATGATCACACCAGTACTAAAAGTACTCCGGTGACAACCCATTGAATACTGTATAATATTGGATATATTATGTAATGTTATGTTATTGGGCATTTGTATAATGCCTTTTACCATTGGTGTGAATCCAAATCGCTGTGGGTTGAACACCCTCAGGGACCACAGTCCAGGTCAGTGGAGAGAATATTGTAGAACAACGTGCTTAGGCACACTCAGTATGTGTGCAGCCAGTGTGGGAGGAGAGGTGTGTAGCTGCATATTAGTGCAAGGTGTGGTGCAGTGGTTGTGTAAGTGTCATGGCCACTGGACAAGGGTCCAGTCCTTCCTCACCTCCTGGGTCCAAATGGACCCAGTCCTGGTGCCTTTGGCGCCAGGTTCATGAAAAAGTGTGCCTTGCAACTCTGTGCCTAAAGCAAGTGCAGCAGGGCTGGGCATGGCTATAGAACATCATTGGAAGGCATGTGCAAGAGTCCCTGGGAGGGACCAGGTGGAGCCACTAGGCGGGGCTAAAGGGAGGGGCCAGGGCCAGCCTATACGAGGCCAACCCATCCACATGACTCTGCTTCGCGTTATTCTGCTTTCTGCAGAGTAACGCTTACCACAGTCATTACCTGTGCATCCACTTGATTCCAGCTGCTCCATCTCTGAAGACATTTTACCGGATTCCAGCAAATCCATTGCTGAAGACGCCTCTTACCTAAATCCAGCTACTCCACCGCCGAAGGCGAATTTTACCTGATTCCAGCTACTCCATCGCTGAAGGCGCCTCTTACCTGAACCCAGCTACTCCACCGTTGACGGCACACCTTACCTGCTTCCAGCCGCTCCATCGCTGTGCACGCTTCTTACCTGCATCCCATCACTATCGGAGTCAAAGCCTTCTTCTCACGTGATCTGAGCACCCAGCTACTCGGAGCTCCACTTCTCCTTCGCGGAACCTTCATCCTGCAACCACAGAGCTGCGCCGAACACCCAGACTTCGCTCTACGCCGCTGGCATTCTCCTGCAAGGGAAAAAGAACACAACAGGTTAGAAATCATATAGTTAACGAACGCTTGGCCGTGCCATACTTGATACTAGAGTTCCATCATAAAGACCAATTTAACAGCTGCTTTGGAAGCTCCATCATCCTCAGGGGAATCCCCGGAGTCTCTCCATGACTCTGAACTACACTTTCACACCTATTCGGAAGAGATACAACATTGCAAGTATTACTATTAATGATCAAGGCCAAAGACATTATAATAAACAAACTATAATTATAACCAAAAGACTTACCTTCTAAGTGGATTTGTCGCAGCCAGTCTGGATCAACACTTTCACGGACCAGTGAAGCAACTATGTCCACTCTATGCGCCCCTGCTATAAGAAGCAGGAAGGATAGATCAACATTAAAATACAACAGGTGAGCTTGCATGGGAAAACGCTTGTGCACTTCATTTTGCCACGATAGGGTTGAGGGACTCACAACACCACCAGCCATTCTCATGGCCTCTCATCTTCTCTCAGGGGCAATACCAGCATCCAGAACAGCAGACTCTGCAGCAACAGGGAGAGAGAGGCGATCCAGGGGAGCCAAGACAAGGGAGGGCTCCAACAATGGGCCTCATTACGAGTTTGGAGGTAGCCATGCCCTTAGCAAGGGCATGGCTACTGCCAAACTCAGGTCCAAGTCCCTCAAAAGGGGACTTACCAGGCCATTCTGACCTGGGACGGCCTGGTAATTCCCTTTCACGGGACCCGGAGCTGGTACGTCCCTATTCCCATTTGAGCCCCCAATGGGCTCAATGGGAATGGAGAGGATGGTAGCAGCGGTACTGTTCATAACGATACCATTGCTACCATCCTGGTCTGCTCACTAGTGCCGCTATGCACGCCTGGTCTAACCCGGCGTGCAGAGCAGCCTCCGCGAGCAAACCCGTAATATTGCGGCATGGCAACAATTAGATTGTATTACTGCAATCGCCCCCCCAGCCCCCGAGCACCCACACAGCAAAGGCCTTGGAGAAAGGGTGACCTGCCACACAAAGATTAATTATTGTTGCAAGACCTAGCTGTACTCGGATACTTCAGGCAGGAGATAGGTAACAATATGTTCCCAACATTAGACAAATGTAATAGCAGTGAAGGACTCATTTTGGTGTGAACAAGGCTCAGAGGCAAGACCTAGTCAGGGTATTGAAAGAGGTTGTGGCTTTACTTCCCGCATTGAACAGTTGGACCATTGGAACTACAGCTGACAGGCTAAAAAGAGCAAATACATCCCAGAAATTAGTCTTCAAGAGCATTTTCTCAGCGGCGGTTTCATGAAGCCACCTGATCCCCAAGAAAGATATGAGAGGATGTGTGCTAGAAAAGTAACTAGTTTGAAGATGGGAGTCACATGATGTGTTGTCAGATGTACATCTGGAAGGTCTGAGAATCGCTGAGGGGTGCCAAGTTGACTGGCTGCATGAGAAAGTGGTAGTGTGTCCATTTTGTTGCCACAGGGTACTCACTTCACTGTTCACACTTGCATCAGGATTGGGTCATCTCAGGGGTCGTGCATATCATGAAGTTCTCCTGGCCAATGGGAAAAGGCCATTGTAGCAACAGTAATATCAATAATGTTGTCCAATCAAAACGGAGTAATTTTTGCTATATAACTATACAATTAAGTCATGCATAGGGGCAGCATTTAATTGATCATGGATAGGTTACTGACCAATGGGTTTAGGGTATATAGGTTGTGTTTATATTTCTGTATAAGGGCTAGCCAATTTGGAGTGTGGGTTTAACATGCCCTTGATATCTGTAACAAATGTTGTTTTGTGGTTTTCCTTTATAAAACCTGTAAACTAATATGGGCGTGTCAAGAGCGTTTTCAGTTTTTTCAGGTCTACAGAGCGGACTCTCCTTCCCGGCCATACTTGTATGTAATACATCTGTTTTCTTGCAAAATGCCCACTCTATTACTGATTCTGTGCATTGTTTTTTCCTATCGGTTTTTGGGACTACCTTACAAAGAAGTAGGCAGGGGTTAGGCAAAATTAAAATAAAAGTCCTCATGCAAGATGAAAAGGCACTCTCTTGGTAAACCTGCATTAATAATCTCACGCTTACATTTTTTTCTGGGGGACCCTCTTCCCCAGCCTTTATAGAAGCAACTACCACAGATTTATTAAAAAAATATACAAAATTCAACATATTATCTAATCAACCTCCCAGCATTAGCCTCCCTGAACTCCAGCATGCATACTGTCCCTCTGGACTGAACTCCCTCCTCTTTCCCTCAGACCTCCTAAAACCAATGTCTTCTCACAACCTACTTCCTACTGATGAAATTATCCCAGCCCCCGTCATTTATCAATCGATGGCCCTGCCACCTAATTCATTAGTCAGCATCATTAATGCTTCCCTCATAGAAGGGTCATTCCCAGACACCATCAGTCGGGGTTCCATCCCAAGTGTAGCATAGAGACGGTTACCATCCAGGTGGTGGATAATGCCTTCCAAATCATGAATAACAGCGACTCATGCTCCCTCATCCTCCTTGACCTCTCTGTTGCATTTGACACTGTCGACCAGTGTATCCACCTCTCCCTCCTCGGTGACAGGATGGTATTCCCTGGCACTGTTCTGAATTGGTTTACCTACTACCACTTGGGCATAAATCAGGGCGTCCAGATTAATTCATTGCATTCTGACCAGCTCCAAGTCTCCTGCAGAGTCCCCCTAAGCTCCATCCTCAAGCTGATCCTTTTTAACCATTAAATGGAACCTCTGGGTAAACTTTTCAAAGACCCCCAATATAGCCATCCACAAATATGCAGATGATACTCAGTTGTTCATGAGAATAAATAGCCAAAAGGACATCAGTTGTCTCCGCAATTACCTAGCCATCATCCAGTCCTTGATGTCAGCTTCAAACCAAGCCACAACCAAATTTGTACTCATTGGTCCGCCCACAAAAAAATAACTTGTCCAATAATGTCTCAATTGTATGGGACTAGAAAGATTTCATCTGGAAATCTCAGATTCAGCAAAACCATTCAACATCACCATTGAGAGTAGCGTGTCCTTCCAGAAAGATATAGCCAAGAAGACCCAACCAGCGTAGCGCCAACTCGCCACCAATCACAAAATACACAAATCAGTTCAAAATAATCAATTCATCCCTCTGCAGGGGTTCGGGGCTATAGTTAAGGCCCTTGTGGTCTCGCATATCGATGGGGGAAATGCCCTCATGACAGAGCTCCTAGCTGCTCACTTGGCTTCCATGAAAGCAGTCCTCCATTCTGCAGCAAGTGCTATTATGGATGTGTGTAAAATTGACTGAATCACCCCATCATATGTGAACTACTTTGGTTTCCTCTCCAGGCTAGGACACTGTTCAAGACTGCATGTATTATCCACTAAGTAGCCACAAGTAGCAAACCTGCTACCTGGCAGCAACGCTTCTCATATCTGGTGGCACACGCTTCTTGCACAGCAAATCAACCAACTGGCTTGAATCACAACTAGTCCACATAGAGAGGACCTGTAAACACTCTTTCTCTTGTCACGCACACACACTATGGAACTCGATCCCAGTAATGACTTGGAATGCGCCCACAAATTTCCAATTTCATAAATCTCTCAAAACACAGCTTTTTCATCAGCACCTGGCCATGGACTAATCCCAGTGGATGCATAGAATGCAACTCACAGTACTGTGCTTCTATTTAAAGACACCAGCGCTAATGCTAGCTAGCCCAAGATTGTAGAGCGCTCTGCTGCTGTCAAACTATGTATGAGCTTTAAACAATTTAATAAATAATGAATAAATAATAAATGCATAGGGGCTCATGTTCAATAGAGCTTTACTTGCGTTTCGCCTCTCACTTCCTCTCTGCCAATTCTCCAGCATCTGCGCTGGAACCAGCATAAAGCAGACAGGACACAGTAGAGATCCACTGTACGTGCTAAGCATCTACAATTACAATTAAACCCTCCTTGCATTTCAGGTAGGGTTTATTTGTAATTGTGGGGGCCGCTGGGGCTCTCACAATGAAAAGTAAACACTGCCTGCCATGCCAGACCCCGTTTAGTCACTTTGCACTTCGGAGTGCAAATGTGAAGGGCAAGAGGCTGCGGCGTACACGCCCCACCTTTCTTGCCTTTTAAATGTGCACTCAAAAGTTCAAATGAAGACAATTTGGCGGTGGGGAGCCGTTTACGCTGCTTTGCAAATGTAATGGCTCGCTGCCTCTGAAATTAGCTCCGTAGTGTCAGACCCTCATCAAAGTACAGAAGCAAAATCCAGCAGTGCTGATCCCGACGGCATTGCTTTGACCATACTTCCTCGACTGGTGCATTTGTCTCCCTTGTTCGCCTTTTCTGGGGGTCAGTCCATGCCATCTACCCATTTATTATTATGTTAGAATTGCATTGAAGGAGAGAGCATAAACCCTAGCGACAGCTGAGCACCTATTATAATAGCGAAGCACAAGCAAGTAAAACAAAAAACAGATGGGGGCGCTATAAGTGACCATTCAGAACAGAGAAGGAAAGAAAACATACTATATTTGTGGTTCCGTTCGAGTGAAGAGGAGCGGGGTAGATGGGACTGGGAGAGAACTGGACGGAACCAGAAGAGGAGGACTGTGAAAGGTGCACCACCCCAAAGTGGGAAACACTCCATTGAATTCCATTGCAGAATACGAGGCTCCTCTGAAAGAATGGTCAGGACTTCCTTTCATCAGCAACCGTTCACTTTTTCTGAAGCAGGCCGTAGTGTTCCTTTCCATATGTTTCATACATCACTTTGTTGGGGAAATGGAGCTCTTGCAAAAACACCGTTCTGTTGCTCACAATTTCACTTTTATAAGTAGTACAAGGAAATGTAGAGCCAGTGGGGATTCCAACTGCTGCCCCACGTTACCTTATAGACAGATTCAAGAGACATTCTTCCAACCGCCCTACAAAAACTGCCAACTCCAACCTCCTGACGGTGCCCAGATTTAACGCTCCAAAACCGGAGGATGCAGCTTCCCGGTGAAAGCCCCCCAACTTTGGAACTCCCTTCCTCCCGCCTTAAGGGTAGAGCAAACCTACTCACACTTTAGGCACACCTTTATTCACTGGACTAAGGAAAATGACCACTAACACACAGACTATCCCTTACGACGCCACTACACCTTCCTGGTCCGTTTCTCACTGCCTTACTCCACCCACTCTCTGACCATCTGCCCATATTAATCCAGCCACCTTTACCCACCCTACTCCCTTTGTACATAATCTGTATATACATGTATATAACTATCTAACTGCACAGCAACTCGTTCAAATCTGTATATATATATATATATGTATATTACTGCACAGCAATGTAACCGAAGCTGAACATTTTCTCGTTGCTTTTTGCGCCCTGATACCTTCGGGTCTAGCGCGCGTTATAAATAATAAAACAAACAAACAAACTTGCCCAAAATGAAGTTAAAAATAGCCCTCACGAAAAATGCCTTCGGATTACAAAGGGAAATAGAAATACGACTCTTATGGAATAGACTTTAACCATAGGTGTTTTTTCTTTCCCACAGAAAACTCCATTGTACTCGTAACTACATTCACATGAACCTGTTTGCGTCTTTCATCCTGCGAGCAATAGCCATTCTTACCAAAGATGCTTTAGTTTGGAATGCTTACGCCAAGCGGCCAAACGATGAAGTGGGATGGCTCTTCTTCTTCGATGCAGAGGTAAAATCTTGATATTCATAAATACAAGTCCAATGAAATGAATGCCTCAAACATGCACTCTCCGCTTGCGAATGCAGAGCGGTAATTGTTTCTTGTTGAAAATATTAAAAATATATCAAATGTTTTGCACAATCAATAAATGCGTCCTATTATAAAAAAAAAAAAAATCTTGGAAGTTTAATAGTAGAGAGGACCCAATGAGGGCTCATGCTTAAAATCTGAACATCAGTACACACTCTGTTTAGTTATACTATTACAATACCATTAAGCAATGATTGTTATAATTTCCTCTAAAGGCTGGAGCAAACATTCAGGCACTCTTTATTAGACAACCACCTTGTCTAGAGTACCTCCTATTAGACTCCAGCTCTATCCATCTTCTATGAATATCCAGGCAGATATCTTCGTCACAACCAGTGGGTTGACCATATGGATAGCTTGCACCAGTAGATACCCCTCTCCAAAGATCACAGACCTTTTCATATCGAAACACAGGTAACCTGATCCCTGCAAACACCACACTTTTACCCCATCTATCTTCCATCTATCCAACTAACAGCCCCTTCATCCATTTCTCTTACAGAGCCACACAGAGCTAGGCCAACACTATTGGCGGTTTTGTCATATGTCCGCATTTCGAAGGTCGAACACTGTAAAGAACAATTTATTTTGGTCGTTTTGGTGTCACCCACAAAATGCTGAAATATTGCATATTGGGCCCGCGCCCTCCCCTGTGCTTTTTTGTTTTTTAATTGGGTGGATTCACACCGGAGCCACCCTTTCATGCCCCTCCCCCTCCTTTCCTGCACTACACTTTGAATACGTACATTAACACCATCCATATATTTTAAACAATACCCTTGCCTCCCCCCATTCCCAGCACAAACTTTCACCCACCTCTTGCCCACATACATTAACACACACATGCACACACCAAAACAAACCCTCATCTTACTTCCCCGATTTCCCTCGCCTGTCAGCCTCTGATCGCACTCGTGGGCGTCACAGGGAGCAGCTGACATTCCTAAGATGGCCGCACACCAAGAGGAAGGCAGCGTCAGGTGAAGCAGGGTAAGTGCAGGGTTGGAAGGAGTTTGATTATGGGCTAGAGAGGTGGGCAAATGGGGTTTAAAGAATCGATTTAGAAAGACTCAATGATCGATTTTAATCAGTATTTTTAAATCAATCTTTTTTTATCGACCTATACAAATCTACATTGTGACTTAATACCCTAGTGGCAGAAATGCACTATTATGTTAACATATGTTTCATTAGTCAATAAACCAGCAAATGCTAATGTCCCTGGCCTGTGATCCATGTTTGATCTATGCCACTACCACCAGGCTTACCCACAACCCAAATACTAACACATAGTGTACATTTTTTGTAAAGGCATCCTGGCCACTGGACTGCCTCTCTCATCTGATGTGTTTTCCTTTGTTTCGTTTGAAATGATATCCAGACTGAAGACATAAATGCAAACATTAAAGCAAAAGACAAAGGCCCTAATTCATGGATTATTTTTGCCGAAAAAAACGGGATGTGTGCGCTGTTCTGCCCGCAAACCCCATTTGTTAAACAGGGATTTGCGGGCAGAATGGAGCACAAATCCCGTTTTTTTTCAGCGCAAATAATCCATGAATCAGGGCCAAAGTGTATTGGTTGTGTACGTGTTGGCCACCAGATGGTGTTTTAGTGCCACATTCAAGCTGAATTTGATTTCCGATAGGATGTGGGTGCGTACACATAGCTTTTGCCATTATTTGGCATTTTACCCACCCACAGACATCCATGATTATGCTAATACCAATGGCCATTCTCATCCACTGCCAACCCCTTCTGCAAACAACACACCCTTCTGGTATCTGTGTAAGCTAGTTGTAACATGCAGTAACATCAAACGTTGCGCTATGAATTCCTGGTGCAATAAAAATAGCTTACCCAAGTGTGCCATTAATTAAAATGTATTCATAAGCAGTATGTGGTCCGTGCCTCAATTCCTTGCACTTGAAACGTATGTGTTTTTTTTTTGTTTTTTTTCTTTCAGGTGTCTACCAGCTGCCGAGTTTCTCAGCTACTGATGCATTATTTTGTTGGTGCCAATTATTTTTGGTTATTGGTCGAAGGGATATATCTCCACACGTTGCTGATTACTGCTGTGGTATCAGAAAGGCACTTACTTCAAAAATATCTCGTCATAGGTTGGGGTAAGTTAATTGATTTGTTTTGTACATTGCTACGAATTGTACATTTAACATTAGCTTCCTGCCATGAATGGGTTACAAGTGGTATAGGGGTGCAATGGGGTACATCTTAATAAGCATGGGTGTTTCCCATCCCTATTTTACAGCTGAATGTTTCTCCAATTAAATGTATTGGTATTTGATCAAATGTATTTATATTGCACAGCCTGTGAAACTTAGTGGTGCCATTGGGTCACAGTGCAGAAATATCCTAACTTGGGGGTTGGGGGGACACATTCTGTGGCCTCCACTGCATGTCTGTGTGACCCCAATGCAAAGCATGCTTTTGTCCTGACCCTCTGGCGTCATTGGGAGCGGGCACTAAACTGATTAATATATGTTCGTGTGTGTGTCGCGCAGGGACGCCTTGCTTCCTTCCGTGGCTCCTATCTGTTCTTTTGAAGATCTGCAAGTGTCCACTCCACTCTCCAGACTAAATAATCAAAGTCAATGCTCTTTTAAAACATAATCCTAAAAGATTGACATTGTTCTGCTCCTAATCATGTTTCACCAATGATGTGCAAATGTGCATTGCACCACAGTTCCATTTTCCTTAACTGTTCATACATATGCCAAGATTACGCTGATTGGTCCCTGTTGCCATGACCTATTTTGACATATGTTATCATTGTCCTTACCCTCGGTTGAATTGACCCTAAGTGGCCTCCTGCAATACTATAGTCCATTATTATAAACTCCTCCCAAATGACTCATCATCATATAACTTTATTACGGCCGCAAGCCATAAAAGATTATAAAACACATATAAAACAACATATTCAGCATGAACATTTCAATCAAAATTCATCAGACTCCACAGAGACTAAACCAAGAAACCTGGAAGCCCAATTATAAATTATTCAAGACAAATGAATGACAGCCACATCTCATTTTGAGCCTGGGGCAGCCCGCTGTGGCTTCAATACACCATATATCATGAAGATCTAAATCGATAAGTGTCACCAAATTGTCTCTTCCCTAGGGGGACATCAATAGCTCCCGCAATGACATCCTCTCACTACCCGTTGCTAGTGTCAGCATTTGTTATGAAGAGCGTCCCTAGATTCATGGCGGTTTGAAGCTAATTTTTGGACTCCATGTAAACATATTACTATGGATATAGATAGAGGTATAATACATGGCTTGGTCTCCTTTTGATCCTGTTAGCAAAACTAGTTGTCCTAGAAGAGCTAACATTGGTCAAATCAAGCAGCTGCTTGGTAGGAAGAGAGTCAGAAACTTGGGTTTCCCAACAGGGGTCACATTCAGTTGGGACGGGTTCAGGCTGAGGTCTGTTAGCCTCTTGGGGGAACACGAGATTAGTATTTATTTCAGGTCCTTTTGTGGGACCCATCATACAATCAGTAACAGCATTGCTATTAGGCAAAGACTCTCCAAATGCCGCCAATTTATCAGCTACCCTTTTACCCCCCTCTTGACAATTAATTAAATCTCCCTTGCTCACTCCTTTCCCAATGACATCAAACAAGGACAGGAGTACGTTACTAATTGTTAGAAGCTCGGGGAATGCAAATTTAAATTGACAGGATCTCTGTGCTCCCCTCGCCAGCTTGCTTTTGGATACAGTTTGTCAATGAGTCAGAAGGAGGTGCTAACTCACAAAAAGGTACGGTTCTTAGTGATCCCATTTCCTGCAGGTCGCTACTGATTACCCCTGCTGAAATAACCTGTACCTCCTCAGTCATAGTCCCCAAGTTTTCAATCGGGGGATGAACATAACCTAATAAAAGCCCACTATTGAAAATCTCGCGGGCAGCTTGAAGCCATTATAGATAGTGGAGGCATGTCACGACTGGCCATCGGATGTATATCAGAGAATCCACCCCTGCACGTAATACAGCGGTTCCAGCATTTCCAATAGAGCCGCAAAAGGCCCAAGGGGAGTCAAACTGGGTAGAAGATGTAACAGCAGGGTGTGCAATAGCCACTTTGAAGGTGGCATGGGTTGGGGGGGGGGCACATGTCCAGAGCATTGACTCCTCCTGGGGCCATGCTCACTTGTATTCCAGCAGAGTCTTGAATTGATGCAATACATGGCTGTAGATTGTTAGAGCTTCTCCTCAGCCTGATATGCCCAAACACAAGGAAAGGAACCACATGAAAATCAGGCTGCCATGTCACATCTTTTCAGCACAGAATCACAGGCAAGCCAACACATGTTTTGTCCTCATTGGGCCTCATCAGTGTGGTCAAGATTGGTTCTCTGGGCATATCCAGCTAGGGACCCATGTCAGTGCTTACCCATCCTATCCAAATCCATAGAAATATTTTACAATCTAAAAAATAATAAAAAATAGTGTGTTTATGGAACTCAATACAGGGCCCTGGACAATGAGCATGGCCTTCGGCCATGCCCACTGTGTATTTTAACACACTACCGGGCCACTAGCTATGGCCTTCTGTCATAGCCAGTGGCAAGGGCCTTTGGCCGTGGACACTGTACATGTTTACCCAATATATTTCTTTTGGACCCATTTAGGTGGCCGCAGACTGTACTTGTGTTTCTTGCCCACTAGCCAAAGTCTTAGGCCCTGGCCAGTGAGCACGGCCTTTGGCCGTGCCCACTTTATATTTTAAAAACCTACTATGCCACTGGTCATGGCCTTCGGCGGCCATTGACTGTGGCCACGGCCTTTGTGTGTGTCGTTTGTACATGTACCTCCAATATCTTTCTTTTGGACCCAGTAGGTGGACACAGCCATTTGGCAGACTAGCCAGGGACTTAGGCCCTGGTCAGTGACCACAGCCTTTGGCCGTGCCCACTGTATATTTTAAAACACTACCGGGCATTAGCCATGGCATTCGGCCATGTCCACTGTACATGTTCTGTCAATATGTTTGGACCTAATTGGTGGCCACAGCGTGAGTACAGCATTCGTGCTCACCTGCCAGGGCCATATTGCACCCCTTAACATGTTGTTCCCAATAGGTTACCCCACACCTCACTCTTGTATTAATCTAATTCTTTTAACTCTCTCTTTTTATTTGTAATCCTTTTTTCCCATAAAACGGTTATATTAAAAATTGACTAATAATAACCATATATATTGCAAAATACTTACAGTTATTATACATGTGATGCACTTTCAATAACTCAGAATATGCTAAAATAACCTTGGGTCCACAGCTCCTCACCCTCAAACCCCCAATTTCACATGGTGTCCCTTTTCCCACTTCCTGCTGCTAGCCTGATGCCATTTCATCCTTTATCCTTCTCCAAATGGCATTTTCCTAACTTGTTCTTGCCTAACCCCATATATTACCATGATTATACGTGAATATCTTTTTCATAGAGAAAAATAACGATGTTTTTTTTTATTTTCCTCTATCATAAATTTCAAAAACTACTGGACGCAATAACAACAGATCCCTCGCTCCTTCCCAGAAATAGCTTCAATGCTTCAATGTTTTTTTTTATAACTGGTCGAATTCCATCAAGCGTTTTTTGCAATGCGCTAGAGCAAAAATGTGTCAAAAATGAATGGGGACTTGGACAAAACTGAATATTTTTTGTTTTCTTACTAACTTCTTTATTTTTAATGGATCTTTCCCAATATTAGCAGTCTGGGGTGGCATATAAGTACAATTTTGTTTGGAAAATTTCAGCCAAATCCATCGTACGAGTCAAACGTTATTAGCAACATGTTTTTGGGGTTGCCTATTGTAAGGGAGGAAGGGTCTTTTTGCCCCTGTACATTCTGCATGAAAGAAGTCAATTGCTCATCCCATCGCGGGAGATGTCCCCCTTGTCTTTCCTCTGACGCCAGTGGAAGGAAGCCATAGGATGATACACTCAGACTCCATTTTGTGTCACCCCAGACTCCATCTTTATACTAGGCCGCACAATGATCTCTAAACCGCCTTCTCTCCCCTTGCCCAGCGCAGCGCACAGCCAGCTCTGACAACCCCTACCACCTCCTCCCCTGTCTACGCCGCACATGTCCTGTTCTCAAGGAAGCCCAGGCGCAAATTGTTGCAAGCAGATACAGTATTCCTTCTCTTCCTCTGAGCTCATTGCCCTGTGTGTGACAGGGGCACACCTTGATTCATCCGTCTCCACAAACTTGCTCCGGCTCCTTCGACCCCCACCTTTAGAAATTACTGCCTGCACAACCTTTTGCCCGTCTACTCTCCTTTCATGTAACTGTTTGCGAGACCCTTCCCCATGGACCACCCTAGATTGCCCCCCGTATACCTAATCTTGTGTGATCATATATTCTTCATGGACTAACACCCATCAATTCATTCGTTTTAACCATGAGGCAACAGGGAGAATGAATCACAGATCAAAACCCCACAGAGGGACACCCAGGTTAAAATTGTGCAAGGACCACCGCTCCAATTCCCCCTCACAGGCCTAGGTTAAGAATGTGTATATGTTTGCCCACAATTTATAGGCGACCCCTCATTCTGGTATAAGTTTTATGCCCAACAGAACTCTTTGCATGCCAATAATTGTTGTGTAGTTTAGATTAGCTGGAACAGTTACAACTTGTGGACCCAACCTGACCTTCACCCCGCGGAGATGAGCCCAGCTGACCCACGTGTCCTCAGACCACCCTAGCCAATGCAACCAATTGGAGTCTAGGACTGTATATTTCTACATGCTGAGCCATAGGGGCCCACCAATGAATGTTGTTACCTCTTCGATGTATGGCATGATGTTTTTTCTCTTTATAAGGTACTGTTTCTTTATTATCTGGCAGAGCGCTCTCAGAGCAGCAGAGTCCTCTGCGTGCATCTTTTATCTGATATGTACTTTGTTCAACTTGCAGTCTTTCTCCTGGTCTCATTCCTTACTGGAGTGTGTCCATTTATTCTGAATTTGGGATTTGTATTTGGGGAATTAATGCCATCACTTGGTGACCCCGACTACGTGATTGGTCCGGGAAGACCCCTGTACTCTGCGGCGAGAACCAGGGCACCCCATCAAGACCACCGCCACCTATGGATGACCGGTAGTTAAAAAGCATACGCTTCAGAACAGGTTCCGCAGGTCCTGGCTTTGCAAATGCCCAACTGCTCGCCAGAGCCGGCGTCGGCTTGGTTGGGGGCGACACCCCAATTGTGGATAGACCACGAATGGAGGCTCTCGGATCACCACGGACACGTGAGTATTGATTGCAAGAAGAATTAATGGAGGGAAAATTGATGGGAAAGGAGTAAGATTAAACAGTGGGGCAACGGCCTGCGGGTTGGATTGGTATGAGTGGGATTGAGTGATTGCTGACTAAGGTGTTTTTTCTTTCCATGGCCATTCGGTTTTATATAAGGTGATAAAATAAGAGGAGGTACGGGAATCTAGCTCCGAAAGATGTGGAAGGTGGCGCTGCATAGTACTGTCTCAACCAGTGCAGGAATATAAGTGAGGAAAAAGGAATAAGTAGGAGTCTTCTGTAATGAGTAGACTCGGAAAATAGTAGTGATTCTTTATTTTGGTATTGACAACCACTTTTTAGAGGTCGGTCCAGATGGGGCCAGGGTGAGGTGAATGTGAATGAAGGGAAGATTTGGCACTGTTGAAAGAAGGTAGAAAAGATAAAAAGTTATAAGAAATATATGTTTCGTGTTTTTTGTTGCCAGTATGGTTTGTCAGTCTGTCAGGTCTGCCTATTAAGTGGTTTATGTCTTTATGTTTCTTTTTCTTGTTATGAAGTGTTCAAGATGATATTAAGGTGTAAGCAAAATGTTTTAAAATGCAATTTGAAAAATACATGCTAGAAGATATCAAATTGTTGAAGTACTGACAGTGGTAACTGACACTTACACCCACGCACACACCCAGACAGTGGCAAGAAATGATAGGAGCAGATATGCCACTCCTACACATCTGCCAATACTTCCCCTTGTACAGTGAGAAAATAAAAACACAAGGGACACATGGGGTTGTGCAAAATGTCTGCAAATGTACACTTGGTTGATGGAATGGGGGATGGGACTGTGAATGGCTGTGTTGCCCCTGATATACCAGGTGATTTGACCTTTAATAGTCATGTAGGCTCCTCGACCATTGACTATTTTTGTATTTCTGTAGGACTATGGCAACAGGTTTTGAGTTCCGAGGTGCTAGCATATGTGAACAGTGACCACCACACCATCCGTTTAACACTGAAGGGGGTGCTAGGGGATGGGGGTTCATCTAATACTGCAATCTTCACAGCAAAGGGGGTGGTTTCAGGTGCCAGGAGAATCAAATGGGGAAACATTAGGGAGGCTTATTTGCACCTAGATTCGATCTCTGAGAACATAAGCCTAGTGCATGGTGTTTTGGATGACGGTACACCCCACTGGAAGATTATGGATTATTTTGTTGAATTGGTGAGTGCTCTGTCCAAAAAGTTCACAGCTTTGAGTAAGGTACCAGGGAGGGCACAGCATAAGGAATGGTTTGATGAGGGTTGCAGTGGTGCGTAGAGATCATTGTTGAAGATTATGAAAGCACTAGCCTCTAGCAGGAGGGAGATTGCACATGCCAGAGCTCAATATCGGATGAGATTCAGAGAAGGAAACAGGAATTGAGGGGGCAGCATGGGAGGACTTTCTGAATGTGGCCAAATGTAAGGACCCAAGGGCCTTTTGGGAGTTTGTGAAGAGGGGTCGCCATGGTTCTATGTCTAAAGGGGCGAGTGGCACACATGCAGAGGAAATAGCCTTGCTGGAACACTTTGGGAGTCTGTATAGGGGAGGAGACACAGGAGAAAGTTCTGGTTTGAGTACCTCCTGCCTAAAGTTTGGGCTGGAGAAAGTGTTTAGAGCTATCAGCCAGCAGGCACTCAATTGTGCTCCCAGCCCCGATGTGATTCCCTCCGACATGTTTAAGGACCCTCTGAATCTGTGGGCACCACCTTTAATGGTGGTGTTTAATGCATGCATGGAAACGGCAGATACCCCTTGTCCTGGAAAAATGCTATTATGTTTCTTATTTTTAAAAAGGGGGACTATGCTAGCCCACTTTCCAATAGGCCAATCTCACTCTTTGACACTTCTTTCAAGATTTTTGGGAGAGTGTTATTGGCTCACATAGAAAGTTGGCTCGCGGAGGAGTCGGTTTTGAGTGACATAAAATTTGGTTTTCGCCCCGGGGTAGGGACAATGGAACAGAGCCTTAACCTATATCTCCTGGTGGCTAATTCAGTCTTCTGCAGGTGTCAGGGGGTGTACCTGATGTTTATGGACCTGAGCGCGGCATTTGATAAGGTAGATAGGAGGAAACTCTGGGCCGTGCACAGGTCCATGGGCTACCCAGGGGAAATCTTGAAGATTTTGGTGGAACTACACAGAAACAACGAGGCATGTGTATGCAGTGGCCCGGGTGGCCATTGAGCAGCCTGTTTTTCAGTTGGGTGCAGTGTTCAGCAGGGCTGCGTCCTGACTCCAATATGTTTTTGTTTATACATCAATGGGCTCCCAAAGGATTTGCTGAATCCCTTGGCTGATCTATTGGTTTTGGGGGGCCGTGCTTATCCTGTGCTGACTTATGCAGATGACAATGTATTGCTAGCCAGGATCCCAAGGGCGCTCTAGATTCTCAGTGAGCCATATGCAGCATTCATGAGTAATCTGGAGCTCAAGAAGAAATCAGCTGTAATGGCATGTGTGGGAAGAAAACGGCCAGCAAACATGCAACCAATGCTCTGTGTCGGAGAAGTAATCCCCAGGGTGAAGTGGTTTGGCTATTTGGGGATTTGTTTCCCAGAAACACTAACCAGGAAGATGCGTTTAATCAAGCAATCGGCCAAATTAACACAGCAATTAGGGGGAATTTTTCGCTTCATGTCACACTGTGAGGGTCAACCTCTGGATGCTGTGGCTAAGATCTACGTGGCTCAATCAAAGGTTGTGATGCTGTACGGTGCACAATTATGGGGCCTGCAGAGGGCTGATGAAATACAAACCAAGGAAAACCAGTTCCTCGGGAGATTATTGGGGCTTCCGAGTTGTTCCTCATATCTATCCATTCACGGGGAACTGGGCTTGGAATTTTTGGAGGATCAGTGGGCTTTGGCCCCGATAATTATCTGGGTTCAGATATGGGCGAATGAATGTGCCTCCCTCTGCCATACCATAATAAGGTCATTAATGGCCAGGGTGGGTTGGAGGAAAATCCTGTGGCTTAACTATATTGATAAAGCCTTCGAAGAAGCAAATCTAAGCACCTTGTCACCACCAGTGGCCCCACTGACTAAAATAGAGGAGGGTAGTTATAAACGTGCTCTAGGAGAAGTGTTTCCTGTGAAAAGATTATCTGCAGAGTCTGAGAAGAACTATGATACAGTACATGCTGTGATTAGCCGGCCGAATGAGATTCAACCGTACCTAATTTGGGGTACTAGCAAAAAAGACTGCTGGCTAATCACAAGGGCAAGGTTTGATTGTCTTCTCTTGAGGGCTAATAGAGTGCACTGGAAGGGCTACCCGGATTCGGCTGATTGTCCAGTGTGTGTGTACAAAAAGGAAGATTTGACTCATTTGCTATTGTGTTGCACAGGATACGAAGGGATCCAAAGCGTCACGTTAATACAAGTGTTGAAGGAGGTTAACATTCGTCAACATAGAGCTGCCATTCTGTTTCTTTTGAGTGCCAACTCTGTTCAGTTTGCTTGTGCCTTAATCTCCTTCTTGAAAAGGGAAATGTATTTTAGAAAGGGGATATTGAGGCTACAAGGTGAATAATGCTGTGAGTTGTATTTTGGATTGCAATGGGAATGGGAGTTATATGCTGTAGACTGTGTTTTTATTATGCCTGTAGCAAAGAATCAGTGAATTAGATTTTATGTGGATTGTTTTATCACAGTGTATATTATTTGCATTATGTGGGATCCGGTGATGAATGTAAATTTATGGGACATGCTTTTTTTAACCAACTATCAAGTGTGCTCATTGTTGTGTATGTTTTATGTGTTTTATGGATTTTTTTTATCCGAAATAAACACTTTTTGACTTTGATTTGAGAAAATAAAAAAAGTATCATGGGCAATGGTCAACAGAGATTAAGGAGGAAGGGGAAGTTCAAATATGGCAAGAAGGAGGATCTTTTGATAAAACAGTGTTGGATCTTGCGGCGACATATATGGCTAAATATAAAGGGAAGCAGCTTCAAAATAGAAGGAAAGTGTTGGATCTTTGGAGGATGTTTGAAGAATCACCTCCTGGAAATAGTAAGGAAAGGGAGTCACAATCTGGAGTGGCCACAACACAGGAGGGAGGAAGGGTAATGTAGGAAGGAGAGGGACCCAAAATTCTATACCCATTACTGACAAAACCTGCTGAGGGATATTGTGATCCGTTGTATTTACCCCAACCAAGTGCACCAACTACACCAGCAATACATCCCCCTGCCCCTTATTACCCCAAGGGTATATATGGACCAACAAGCACAACCCCAACCCACATAGGACGCATTAGCAGAAATATAAAAGATCACATCACCAATACCCGAGAGGAACTGGGCCGACTAAGAGCCCTGTGTTAAGAAACATTACAACTGTCCGGCTGAGGGCAGACACCACCCCCACCACCATCACAAAACTCCTCTGTTATAGCAGAGGATGAATGGAAGTCCGGGGACTTCATTTTCCACTTTGATAGTTCACTGGTTAAGGTAATACGAGTAGAGTGAGAAGGTGAGCAGGGGAGTACGGGGCAAGGTAGTTTGACATCCCACAGGGAGGAAGAGTGTTGGAGTGATATTGATGAATACGAGGAAGGAGCCACATGAGGGGGTCTGTAAGTCCAGTACATGACACCACAGGTGGGAGAGGAAGAGGGAGAAAGGTGGCAAGGAAGGCTGAGGAACAGGAAGGGTAGAATGGCACTAGAAAGAAAAAAGGAACAAAGGTAAGTAAAGGTAGGGGGAGAGCAAATCTACAGATGTCTCTCATCCATAAAGGTGCGGGAAGGCCTCACTACGTGCCTTGGGCGCTCATGGATAAAGCCAATTTGTTGAAGGCGCTATCCCCGCTCTCCGGGTGTGCGAGTAAATGGATATATGCCTTTGAGAAAAATACTGGAGGGGTTCCATTAGCAATAGGGGATGTCAAGAGTTTAGTAGTTTCTGCAGTGGTTGATCAAGGAGATGGGTGTGGGTGAAGGCGGGGTTCCAGGGAGTGACAATAGACTGTGACCGCCATGATGGGGCATCATTTAATAATGTGAGTGCACAGGTGTGGGATGCACTGCAGAGAACCTTCCCTGACACCCCGGATTTACACTCAGTGATGAAATGCACAATGGGGGACGAGGAAGATGCCACACAGTACATTCTTCGGGTGCAGGATATATGAAGGGCGGAGATGGGCACGGCCTGGGACAAGTAAACCTCCATCTTTTACTTCATTATCAAGAGAGGCTTCCCGAAGGAGGTGCAGAAGGCCCTACATAAAATTGCTGGGATAGACGCCAAGGGTTGACCAGAAATACAAAGCATCATAGTACATCATTGTAGAAGGATCAAAGAGCGGGAAAATAAATAGCACAGAAAAGATTGGCAGACAAAGCGAAACTTGTGCAAAGTAAGTTGGTGAAGGTTGCAGTGGTAACAGCTGTCCTACCCACAGAACGACAGGGCGACGGGGAGGAGGAGCCAATAGCACTGCAGGCTAGAATGGCAGCGACCTCAGCAACAAAACGGGCAAGAACAATGGGACAGAGAGGAGCAATATGGAGGGCCCCAGTGGCGAGAAAGACCTGGAAGAGGAAGAGGTGGGTTCAGAGGATAGAGGGGGCTATGGAGGACAAGGGCCCAGGGGAGGGGACAAGGAGCATGTTGGCCATGTGGGAGATGGGGCCATTTTGCGAGGGAATGTCGTACTTTTCCCATGGCGCATTACCAAAACACACAAAGATTTAATAATGAACAGCAATATGGCCATCCACAACCAGGAAGCCCTTATGGACTACCCATGGGGGGTTACGGAAACAAAGAACAAACTGATGCCCGGTTCACAAAAGGATCCAGGGCACAAAAACAAGGGAAATGTGGAAAACACCCACAAATCCTTTCACCACAACCACCAATGGCACACCAGCGCCTTTTCAGGGGACAGCCATGGTTGGGGAAAAAGTATTTTCTTTCCCAGGAACAAACACCCACCCAGATTAGGACAGCCCACAGAGTACACTTGCGTGTCCAGTCCTGTAAACTACCCTACGTCCAGATGAGGAACCACTGGTGAGGGCAGAGATAGGAGACATACAGTTCATCTTCATGGTGGACTCAGTGTCATGATTCCTGCCACTCATGTCCCCAGCCCTCCAAGATGTCAGGCTGGAGCAAGGCCACAATCACCTACATGACCCTCAAGGGCCTCTCCATCCCTCCAAAGACCCACTTGGAGTCAGACTTGGCGCTTGTGGCACCAGACTCACTCACTCCCATAGGATAACATTGGGGATTGGACTTGTAGTGCATTGATGGGGACAAGATGGATTCCCCCACATAGTTCGGTTCCCAGAACTGCATGTGCAGTCTAGTCTTTTGGGTGTGGTTCAGCCCAGAGACACCTGGGATACCCAGAGACAATTTAAGTCACGCCCAGGCTGAGAAACATGCTTTGCGTTTTCTGCACCTGCAGCGTGACACTCACCGTGTTCGGATCGGTCTCCAGTAGGCCTGCATCTTTCTTCTGCGCTCAGCTCCTGCAAGAACAAGAACACAGTTAGGAACAGCCTTACCTTGCGGCACTTCTGCTCATCATTCATCGCTCCTTCTGTTTTGCGGGCATCTTTGGCGGTGTCATTCCCATCCCAGCACGCCGCTTCCTAAGGAAAAGGGAAAAGAACAGAACAAAAGCATTAGTAAGCAAATCTTCGCTTATTTTTAAAGACTGTACGAGCTTCAAATGCTTACCTGAATCCCAGCCACTCTGGGGGAACTCTGTCTTCAGAACTTCTCATCCATCTGCAAGAGGGAAAAGACACTCCAGGTTAGCGTGGAAACATCTAGAGGCACTGCATACCACGCTTACTCACTGCATTTCTTCTTCATAACCGGCATCCACGCTGAAAACGTCGCAGCACCTAAAAGACACAGAAAAAGAACTCAGTTCAATACAAATAGGAAAGGGTCGTATCGTGCATCGTGCTCTCACTCACCTTCAGCACTACTCATCTCAGCATCACGTCGCCATCCCCGGATGCCGGCCATCATCTAAGGAGGGAAAGGAACGAAGTTAGAGAACTGTTCAAAAGACTCATTATACTTACCTGTCGTACTCTTGCCAGTGCAGTAACTAGGCAGCAATGAGCCCGCATCAATCAACGCGCCCCTCCGCTGAAAGCAGGACGGAGAGCATACTTTCCAAGAAAACAAGGTGAGCTGTGGATCAAAGGGAAGGGTTGGACCCCGGGGAAGAAGGGGTTCAAGCATACAGAGACAATAGGGAGTTAAACTCTACCAATCCTGTGTTTCAGGCCCAGTCTCCAGTTGAGTAGACTCCAGACGAGGGGTTCGAGGTCGTAAGAGGTCATAACAGGCTGAGTGACGTCCCTGTGGATACCAGGTGAGCGTTACACCCAGGTGCAGAAAAATCATGCCTAATGGAAGGCAGGTTTCTGCTGTCGGGCAAACATTTAGAAATGCAGGGATTTTCTGTGGCTGTGGTCACGGTTTTCATCTCTGACTGTCTGTCCGCTATCCAGGAATGGTGTGCCGCCAATGACCTCTGCCTTAATGCCAGTAAGACTGAAATTCTACTCATCGGCACACCCACTCCCTCCTTCTCTGCAGCCCTCTGGCCAGCCTCTCTTGGCCCTCTTCCTGCTCCTACCTGCAAGGCAAAAAACCTTAGGGTCATCTTCGACTCCACACTCTCCTTCTCTCCTCATATATCTGACGTCTCTAAGAAGTCACACTACCAGCTGCACATCCTCAGAGGTATTCTTCCCTTCCTCTCCTTCCGGCAGAAGCTCACTGTCTCCCGAGCCCTGGTTCTCTCGAAGCTGGACTTCTGTAACAGCCTCTATCTTAATCTGCCTGCCTCCACTCTCCGCCCTCTGCAACTCATCCAGAACAGAACTGCGAGACTTGTCCTTGGCCTCAAGCCCAGGGACCGTATCTCTCCAGGACTGAAATCTCTACACTGGCTCCCAGTGGCTGCGAGGATTAAGTTCAAAACCCTCTGCATTGTCCACAAGGCCTTCTGGGGCCTGGGGCCAAAATACCTTCAACTCTCTCTTCCTAAATATCTTCCTTCCCAAGCCCTTCGCTCATCCGTCTCCAACTCCCTCAGGGTCACCCGCTTCTCGAAGCAACGAGCTGGTGGTAGATCTCTCTCCGCGGCAGGGGCCTCCCTCTGGAACAGCCTTCCTGCCTCCCTGAAATTGAGGAGAACCATCTCCGGTTCCGGAAGCTCCTCAAAACCGTCCTCTTTGCTTCTGCTTTCTCGCTCCCTCTCCCCTGCTAAATTCTTCACTGAAACTGCTCTCAATCTGCAACTGGGCCACTCTCACCGACCTCGGTCCTGGGCCCAGCCACTCTCCACTTGCACTGCCTCCCTGGCAACACCTGCACTGCGGGACTGTCTCTGTATCCCTACAGCCCCCCCTTCCCAGCACTTGTTTGCACTTACCTTGCACTTGCCAAGTTGGCCCTATTTATTTATTTATTTTTTTTCTACTTACTTTGTACTGCACTTCCCCCCTCCCCCTCCCCTTGCACTTTCTCCCTTCCTCCTACCCCTGCACTTGCACGATCTGAATGACACCTGGCCTAGTAGGATCGCTGTCTGTCTTCCCCTTGTTCCCCCCTCCCTGCCTCGTCACGCCTTGAAACACTTGTGTATAGGCGCGTTACAAATGCCATATCATATCATATCATACTCTAAAGATTTGGATATAACGGTGCAAGCACCCCTATTATACCACAAAGTCTTGCCTATAAACCTGCTAGGGAGGGACCCCCTTAGTAAATTCAACATGACTATTTTTTTACTGAAAGGGGCATAGTATGCTCAACTCCAGGAATATGCCCCCTCCGGGCAATGCTGTTGATTAATAAAATAGCAAATGAAATAGCCGTCCGAGGGGTGCCCACAAATGCATGGGATACAAGTACTTGCAAGAGTGGTACCCGAAATAACACGAAAGGAATGGAGAATACCCTCTGACTTTGTTTTCCGCCCCATAGCTGCCCCTGATATATTGCCAGGTACCATCCTCTCCCTAGATCTGCAGAGAGTACAAGTTTCAGCTGGACGTATTGTGGCAATAGGTCTGGACATGCACAGATGTGAGTGGAGGACAGTGTTATGCATAGATCCAAACATAGTGCTGCATGATCTCACAGACGAGGAGCTGTTCACTGACAATGACAATGATGGGGAGATAATAATGGACATATGCATGCCCTATGGCATAATGGTCCAAAACAGATGAGTAACAAACCCCCTCATGGCCATTGTCAGTGCACCACCATAATCTTTCCATGAGGACATGCAATAGATACCTGCAAAATTGTGGACCACTGAGTAAAACAATATCCCCTGTCAAGGGAAGCAGAGGAGGGGATAAAAGAAACTATACATGCCTTACTACAACAGGGTATCATTGTGCCATCAATTTTCCCTTGCAATGCTGCAATTTTACTGATTAAGAAAGCGAAGAGAGGGGCTTGGAGGATGATACAGGATTTACGCCCACTTAATGACATCATACAGAAGGTGTTTCCGCTCGTCCCAAATCCTGCATCCATTTTGTGCAGTATTCCAAAAACAGCCAAATGCTTTACAGTGGTAGACTTGAAAAATGCTTTTTCTCAGTAACACTCGATCAAAGCTCACAATACCTGACTGCATTTACCCAGGGAGGGAAAAGACATGAACATTGCAGATTACCACAGGGATACTGTGAAAGCCCAAGTTTTTTAAACAGGATATTGCATGAAGATCTTGGCACTATTGATGTAAAGAGTACAGTGATTCAATACGTAGACAACCTTTTGGTTTGCGGTGAAAATGAGGAACAGTGCAGGGCCGACTCTATAACATTACTGAATTTGTTGGCACACAAAAGTTACAATGTAGACAGAGGAAAGTTGCAGTACTGTCTAGATGACGTAATGTATCTGGGACAACTGATATCCAAAGATGGCAAAAGAATACTCCCAGATAGGGCATCAGCATTACGTGCTGCAACCAGACCCCACACAGTGAAAGACATGCAAACATTTCTTGGTATATGTAATTATTGCTGAGCATGGATACTCGACTATGCAGCATAAATGAGGCCCCTACTACAAGCATTAAAAGAAGCTCTAGAAGAAAACACAACTATCACATGGACACAAGACATGAACACAGCCTTCACAACACTAAAAGAACTGATTTCTACAGCCCCCGTTCTAGCAACCCTGATTATGAACAAGAATTCTACCTGTTTTCACACTGCAATGGAACACTTATGACAGCAGTCCTAACACAGAGAATATCTTTAGGGCACAAGCTACTAGCCTATTACAGTGGTACCCTCGACTCAGTAATGCAAGGGCACTTCGCGTGCAAACAAGCTCTCGCAGCTGCCGCCTTTGCAATTGAAAAAAGCACCACTATAGTGATGGGGTGCTCGTTCACATTATTTGTTGAACACTCCTTGTTTGAAATTCTCGAACAATCAAATTCTACACTCACCACGCAAACAGCAATTTCTTATGAAATAATTCTCTCTAGCTCAATCATTTGCAAAATTGTAAATCCAGCCACATTCCTCACTGAGCCATGCACAGTGGAAGACATGAAAAATCATGATTGTGCCACATATGAGGGGGAGGGAGACGACATTCCCAAAGCAAATGAAAATGCCTTAGAGGAAGGTGAGGTGTATTATGTGGATGGGTCGGCATTTGCCCAGATACAGGAGAGAAGCAGCGGTAGTAAGATTGGAGGAAGGGAAGTATGAGATCATCCTACAAAAAAGATTACCTATACATTATTCAGCACAAGCAGCAGAACTAGTAGCACTAATTGAAACATTGCATGCATTGAAAGGATGTGCAGTAACAATTTAATCAGATTCAGCATATGTAACCACAACTGTGCATGCTGGATTGTCCAGGTGGAGGAGGAGAGGTTTCAGGAGGGCAGACGGGTCCCCAGTACAACATGCAGAACTTTTAAATGAACTGACAGAAGCTTTTGCGGAACCTTCTATAGTGGCTTTGGTAAAATGCAAAGCCCATACAAACAACAGTGATGTAATCTCACTAGGGAACGCGGCAGCAGACACTGCTGCAAAACAGGCAGCATACTTCCAAAAGCCCCAAGCAACAGAATATCTGCTAAAAAGTGACACACACGATGAAAAAGAAGTGGGGTATAATTCATTGCCCATAACACAGATAATAGTCCTAAAAAAGAGAGTCCCAATTGAAGAGCAAGAGAAAGAGGATGTGCACACAGTCACCCACTGATCTCCTCTGGAGGCAAGAGATAACAGGGAAAGTAGTAATGCCTGTGGAACTATTACAGCTTGCCTTCCAACAACTACACTTTCCAGCACACACAACAAAACAACACATAGCTGCTGACATCCAAGGGGAGTGGTTTGTCCCAAGTCTCCAAGAGCATCTCACAAAAATGACTATTGAATGTGTAACTTGTCAAACATACAACTCTGGGATGACCCTCAGAACACTGCGAGGGACACTGTCCTGCCCCATCGGACCTTTCAGTGAACTGCACATTGTCTATGCAGATATGGAAGAAAGGCGCAATGGTGCAAGATACCTAATAGTGGTGGTCTGCCCCTTTTCACACTCAGTAGAAGCAGGACCCTGTGCACCCCCTGATGTGAAATGCACAGCAAAGTTTTTGGTACAAGAAGTGTTCCCACGTTGGGGAATTTGTGATGTCATACGCTCCAACAACAGAACGCACTTTGTTAACAACCTCTTTAAAGAGGTAATGTCCCTTCTGGGAATTAGACACAAGCTATGTTCCATTTGCCACAGGCAAGCAAACGGAGTGGTTGAGAAAATCAACCACCTCCTCAAAAGTAGACTGTCAAAGCTATGCCACACCCTCGAAAAGAACTGGGTATACTGCCTGCCCTTGGCATTATTTAAATTATGAACACAACCAAGTAAAGACCACTACTTGTCCCTGCATGAAATAGTGACAGGACAACACATACAAACACCATTATCCCCAATAAGAAGAGCTTCAGATGCACACAGGACTGCCACAATTCTGGGGGAGGAATTCAGGGAGTATCTATCACAGCTTACACGAGCAGTGAGGAGCATAGCTAAGCAAGTGGCCCGACCCTTTATGAGGGAAAACAAAACTGACACACGCACTGCAGCAACAGACAGTCCCGATACACAGTTAATGTCCGGGGAATTGGTGCATGTGCCAAGTTTTGTGAGGAGATGGAATACCGAATGACATATTGCACCCCTTCCGCAGTGAAGGTTAAGGGCCTGAAATATTGGATATAACTCTCTGATGTTAGAAAAGCACATGGCAGCACAGTGTCCGAAGGAGGAAAGCCAAATGAGTAAGAAGCAGCTGTGCCCTGATGAGGTTAATTGAGGTGAAATGAAACACTTCAGTATGATAGCACGATGTAGAAATGTAAATATAGGTGCAACAAAGTTATTAATGAGTATATCAAAGTGAATAAAATTGAATGTATATAAATATATGTCATAAGTACTCTCTCTCTCTCTCTCTCTCTCTCTCTCTCTCTATTCCCTCTCACACTCGCAATATGAAATTATATGGTTTCTTGCATGATTATAAGTGCACTTAACCCATTGTATTCCACTCTGTATGTACAAATATGTCAGAAACAAGGGCCCTCAATTACAACGCTACGAATGTAGTTAGCAGTAGGGGCAATTTTAGCGCTACTAGAGCGTGTTCTCATGAGTGTGGCCTCTACTTTACTGCCATTGTATTTTCAACAATATTATTGTGTTTAGGGCTCTATTGGAGCCTACCTTTTATTTTAGAAGGTATAAATGAAGGGGGGGGGTGTAAAAAGTGGTACAGGAGGGAACACACTTAGTATGGGATGGGTTGAAATTGCAATGGGCCCAGAATGTCTCCATGAACCTTACTTCTCTGCATAGAAATTGTACAATGAAAGCCCCACTGTTTACACACCCAATGATGAATTGTGATGAAAATGTACTAGATGCTTACAATGAAGACCATTCAATTTCTGATGTATTAATTTTGTCACATGCACACACACAAACAACCATTGAACCTACCTCAAATGATTACATGCAATTTATGTAGAGAGGGTTCCCGCCACAATGTCTGCAGCACCCCAGTCAACAACTGAAGAACCCCCACATACGGTGTGCTGTCGGAGGATAAGCTACAAGACAGAGTGTCACACAAAAAGAGACCCTCAATCTATATCTCTAGAGACTCTTCAGAACTTCTGGCACAGATACCGGACCAGTTTAAGCTGTTCAACTCAGCAGAGACATTTTTCGCATCACTCATACCAAGCATCCAGACACAAGCAAACGCCAAGTTGTTACAAATTGTGAGGTGGGAGCTGATCCAACTCGCAAACGACATTGACGAGAGGTTCAATGTCATCAAGGTGGAATTTAGAGCCCTGTGGTTAATGATCATGCAAAACTGCCATGTCCTGGACTGCCTCACAGCAATGAAAGGTGTTTGCCAAAAAAATCGGGAGTGCATATTGCACCTTTGTGCCTTCTGCAGATGCCGACAACGGGACATTATCACACGTAATAAATGCGGTACACAAACTCAGAGAGAGAATGAAGGAGGGCGGTGTACAATCAAGTGACTGGTATGATACAAGTTTTGACTGGGTTCCTTCCTGGTTTGGGACTGCAATGAAGATACTCCCCCATCATAGTATTTTTTCTGCTGATTTTTTTGTGTGTGCCAGGTAGGGGTTCGATGCTGTGCACAATCTATGCTTTGTAGTGCAATGATGATGGTGAGAGTGGGCAACCCCACAAAAGTGCCCCATGATGTGAAAGATGCACACGTTCAAACAGGGGATACCCAAGAGCCCAAATACTGCATGACAGCATTGTACAACACAGGGAACGGAGTGGATAATTTGTATCATACAACCATCAAAGATCCCCATGAACAAGAATGGTATAAGGAGGTGTGGGTGGATCTCTCTGGGGATTGTGGGTGCATATACATGACCTGCACTCCTGATGAATATGCACAAAGGGGTTAGAACCTAAGGTCCATGTGAAGGGCTTGGATGCCAATAAAGGGAACTCCTGCTTGGGATGAACCAGTAATGGAGGCAGAAGACCGTAGGTGCACTAATAACCAATGTTATTTGTGACTTTAGGAGTAACGAAAGGGGGGAATGTAAGGGAGGAAGGGTCTTTTTGCCCCCCTGTACATTCTGCATGAAAGAAGCCTATTGCTCATGCCATCGCGGGGCGATGTCCCACTTGTTTTTCCTCTGACGACAGTGGAAGGAAGCCATTGGATGATACACTCAGACTCCATTTTGTGTCACCCCAGACTCCATCTTTGCACTAGGTCACACAATGACCTCTAAACTGTCTTCTCTCCCCTTGCCGAGCGTCGTTGCACAGCCAGCTCTGACAACCCCCACCACCTCCTCCCCTGTCTGCGCTGAACAGGCCCTGTTCTCACGGAAGCCCAGGCTCGGATTGTTGCAAACAGATACAGCATTGCTTCTCTCCCTCTGAGCTCATTGCCCTGTGTGTGACTTGGGTGAATCTTGACTTGTGTATTCATCTTGATCCACAAATCTACTCCTACTCCGATGACCCCCACCTTTGGAAATGACTGCCTGCACAACCTTTTGCCCCTCTACTCTCCTTTCTTGTAACTGTTTGCTAGACCCTTCCCCACGGACCACCCTAGATTACCCCCCATATACCTAATCCTGTGTGATCATACATTCTTCATGGACTAACACCCATCAATCCATTTGTTTGAACCATGAGGCACCAGAGAGAATGAATCACAGATCAAAACCCCACAGAGGGACACCCATGTTAAGACTGTTCAAGGACCACTGCACCCCTGCCCCCTCACAGGCCTAGTTTAAGAATGTGTTTATGTTTGCCCACGATTTATAGGCAACCCCTCATTCTGATATAGGTGTTATGCCCAACATGACTCTGTGCATGCCAATAATTGTTGTGTAGTTTAGATTAGCTGGATGAGTTACAACTTGTGGACCCAACCTGGCCTTCACCCCGTGGAGATGAGCCCAGCTGACCCACGTGCCCATAGACTGCCACAACAACCAATTGGAGTACAGCACTGTATATCACTACATGATGAGCCATGGGGGCCCACCAATGAACGTTGTTACCTCTTCACTGTATGGCATGATGTTTTTTCTCTTTATAATGTACTGTTTATGTCTTATCTGGCAGAGCGCTCTCAGAGCAGCAGAGTACTCTGCGTGCATCTTTTATCTGATATAAACTTTGTTCAACTTGTAATCTTTCTCCTGCACTCATTCCCTACTGGGGTGTGTCCATTTATTCTGAGTTTGGGATTTGTATTTGGGGAATGAATGCCTTCACTGTGCAAATCAATGCTCAACCTAATAATAGTGCGGCGACTGAAACAACTTTGTTAAAGGGACGTTATGGTTAAGTTGCACTAATAAAAACCTATGAAATTCAATGAAAAAACTTTGTTAAAGGGACATTATGGTTACAAGTAAAACCCAAGACATGAAAGATGATATCACAAATGTCATTGATGACATCATGACATCACAAATTAAATGCATTTTAATAAAGAGTCCCTACAAGGGTTGAGTTAACTAATTAGATGAACTTAGTAACACATTGAAAGAACTTGTGCAGTATGTGAAAAATTGTGTGATTAAAAATGTTCCCTATCACTGTCCATCTTGCACCTGTCCCCCTTGTGCCCAGCAATCATCCCCTGCACATTCTGAACATTTTAATGAAAGACATTTTGATGAAAACCTCATTCCCTTCCTTCCTTCATAATTATTGTACAAAAGTTGCTGATTCTCCCATTTATGTTTCCCATTCCAATACCCCATCCCTTTCTTGAATAAATATATTTTTTGTACTATAAATGTTTTGTTTATTGTTGTGTGATATTTCCTATTTTTTTAAAACTCCCACTATGAGTCCACAGACACTAACACTGTCCGGGGTGTCCGGGGTGTCCAGACTCAAAATGTAGGTGCCCCCGGACAGCCGAGATGTCTGGATATGTCTGGTTTTGCATTGCTCACTTTTAATTAGTCTGTGGTCTACGACATCCAGCGCATGCGCCGTGCGATTCTGGCCTGGTGGGTGTCCATGGATGTCATCATTTGACCGCACCTTTGGGCATGACAGCAGTGTCAAAGTGCTTTGACAGCCAATCTAGGGTGTTTCAAGCAGAAACATTACTCATGCACATCTCCCAGACCCATTGTACCTTGATGTGGCAACTTTGTACAACCTTTCAAGGTATCATTTCAGCTCAGTAGCTGGCGGACAGTACGACTGTCTGCAGACAGTTCCTCTAAAGGGACCAACCCATTACATTTCCTCATTCTCAATCTGGCTATCCAGAAGAGAGCACCAGTTTCACTGCTGGACACATTTCTTTTGCAGAACTTGCTCTTGGAAACCATGGAATCTCTAATGGCCATTGCTTCTTTGCAGCCACCACCACCAGCCCCACCACCAACATCACCATGAGGGCCTGGAGAGGGGAACAGGCACAGTGATACAGGAGAGGAGGATCAAGAGGAAGACGAGTATGAAGTGGAAGAAGTCCCTGTCACCAGTACTCAGAGTGAGTCCTGGGTGTGGCAATTTTTCACGACCATTAGAAATATACCAAAGGCTTGTGCGAGAAAGGTTCAATGCAATGAGTGCAAAGTTATACTCAGTCGCAGAAATCCTGGCCTGTATTCCTACGTGACTACTTCCATGAGATGCCACACCAAATCAACCCACGCAACTGCTCTGAGAAAGGCGATTCCATTCTCAGTTAAGAGCAGTTTGATTTCCTACACCCCATCATCTTCATCTGCTCCTGTAACCACAAAGAATACTTCTTTGGGGCAGAGAATCCCTGTGGCAGCTTCACAGGCCATACAGAATGCTTTTTATCCTTACCTTTCGAAGGCTCACAGTGCTATGTATATACTGTGACGCACCGATCTGTAGGGGCGAGCAGTTTCAGACTGCTTTCGAGGCTGCAGTCAAGGAGCATGAGTAACATTGCCACCTATCTGATTAAGTCCCGCCCAACATCTTCCTCTTTCCACCTGCCCACTCACCCCTGTTGTTGGTGCCCCTTCCCTCCCTTCATTCCCCTACCTTGCTTCTCCTGGAACTACCTTTCACAGTCAAAAATAGAAGTCATAAATAAAGTCACAGCCTGCATAGTCCAGGGACAGCACTGTTCTCCGCAGACAACTAAAAAATTCCAGGCGTGGGACAATTGAAATCATTTAATTGGTTTGCGTTCAAAAAGGGTGGCTCTTAAAAGAACCTTTTTTATGGTTTTGCCTTTTAAATTTGTTTTAAAATCTTTGGTTTTACAAACTGAACAAAGAAAACATTTTACAAAATGTGATTATTTCTTCTGACTTTCACAAAAACTGCTTCAAAGCATTTTTAATGTTTTCAACAAAAATCTGATTACCCACATTAGTTAGATCGACTCCATCTCTCTGAAAAATGTTAACACTATCAAATTTGATGTTCTCATTACCAAACAATGTCATGCCAACATCTCACATAAAAGCATGTACATCTTTATTCATGTTGCGCCTTACTTTTCCATTTGTCGACCAAATGAACTCGAGCGCATCCACATTTGTCTCTGGGCAATGATGTTCAAACTAGGGAACATTTCCTTAATCTTTCCCAATGTCTCCTTCATTGCAAACTGCAATGAAATTCCAGGCACGTACCCCAAACTGTTCCATCCACAATGAACAATAATTTCTGGATGTTTCAATTAAACCATAATTGCACCCACTTCATGTTTCACACTCCATACCAGAACACTTCCAATTCAGTGAATCCAAGATTGTGGGCAATTCCACAATGCTCCGCATAGACATTGCCAGGGCCATTTGCAATCCTCTCAATCCTCTCACAACTCCTACTAACACAATTCCTGCTACCCTCTCTTCCTGTACACCCCACCCAGGAAACCTGATTGGCTTATCCTCCGATGTTGCATGGATACCCATGACTGTATGCGGTCTCCGCTGTTCACTTTCCATGCCAGGCAACCTTAATAGATCCGGATGTGGCACATACCGTCCGCAGCCACTGCAGTGTCTGCAGACGTTGCAGCCACTCAAAGAGGTGCAGGGGTGAATTAAACACAATTCAAGTTATTTAGTCTTCATTGATGGCTTTGAAAAGAACCTTTTGTAAGGGGGGTTGTTAACCAACACATTTGTTTTCCTATTTTTTTGCTTTTATGTACTGTAGCACTGTACACTCTACATCTTCCTTTACAATGCCCTTACAGGAACCTTTTCAATACCTTCCAAATATTGTAAAGGAAAATTGAATTTCTGACATCTGTGAAGTGAACTCCATCTTGACAAACAAAATCACACCATCAGGACTTGTATTGTCATTCTCAAAAGATGACATTCCTGCAGCATATAAAAAAGCAGATGCAGCTTTATTGACAGGCTGTCTTGATTCTTCAATGTGTGGACTGAAAAAATGTGTTGGACATCTCCATGTTTGCCTCTGATTTATTTCAGAAAAATATAATCTAAGCAGCAGGAAACAGTTGCATGAGACTTTTAAAGAAATCCTTCAGAGCAACCTGCAAAGACAATGGAATCACAAACCCCAAACTGCCCCTCCACAATACACAATCAAAATGTCTGGACATTTGAAGTGAGCCATAACCTCAAAGAATGAAAACAAGCTTGCCGGTTTAAGCCACAAACTGCATGCCACAAAACTTCCACTTCTGCCAAACCAATATTTCCAAGGATGCCATGATTTTCAGCATACACCTTCAATGACTGAATTGAAGAGTATCCCAGAATCCACACAGCCTGCCTTCTCAAACACATAGCCATAGCCATTGCCAGTGCTCTCACAACTCCAGAAAAACAAAAAGTGTGTTCATCTCCCTTCATGTACACCACACCCAGCAAACCTGTTTTGCTAATCCCCACAGTTCCTTTTCGATTCCAGCCACCTACAAAAGACCCAGATGTGGCAAGGGCCATCCGCAGACTATCACAGTGTCCGTGGTCCCCATAGCACAGGGGCAGCCTTTCCACCCTTTCCAGTTTCATGTTCTCAACACTCCCCCATTGGCTGCTTACAAAGAGTCACACATTCAACCACCAATCACATCTGAAACCTCTACACCTAACCCTTTCATCTTACTTCCACACTTAACATAGAGGGTTCCTGATAATTGCCCTTTAATAAGCTTCTTAATAAGCATATTCTCTTTTGTAACCACTCTAGAAAATGCTAAGTATTGCAACATTCATCACCTGCTCACATGAAGCAGCAAACAATTACAATGCTATGCACTTAAAAAAAAATTCTATTTGCAATCTTTGCGATGAAAGCCAAAAAAAGGCATATGTGCATGTATAGCAGCACTGTGTCACTGTTTCATAAAATAAAGGAAAAGCAGATAAAAATGATCTGTAGACCATTTTTAAGTGGCACTTGGTGTCTGCCAGTTTAATATGTTGGAAACGCATTCATACATACCAACATCACCCATTCCAATCAATAGGTGATTATAAGTCTTTATTTCTTCCTTTACATTCTGTCACTTCCAATTCCACTTTTCCCATTACAAAACTCAAAATACAAGTCCCAGAATGCAAAGAAAAAAAGACGACTGAACTTCAAGATGTGAAACTGCGACATGCATGTCAAATAAATATATACAATTCTGTGATTTGCAAAATATTTTTGGGAAGGATTTTGAAGAAATCAGCATTGCATCACTTTTTCATATAAGAAAGTAAAAGCAGATAAAATGGATGTGTACACCATTTGTAATTGTCACTCACTGTGTGCCAGTTTAATATATTGACAGTACATGTACACTTCCTAACATAAGCCATTCCAATCGTATGCTGCTTATGCAGTCCTACTTTTTTCTCTACATTCTGTGATTTGTACTCCAACTTTCACAATGGGAAACTTGGAACTACAAGTCCCAGAATGCAAACAAAACATCTAGGACTACATAAACACCTACAGGTTAGAATGCATCATGTTGGAAAATATGCATACACTCCTAACATATTAAACTTCCACACACCAACTGCCATTTAAAAGTATGCTACAAATATTTTCCATCGTTTCTTCTCTTTTATAAAACATTACAGAGCTTCTATAAATGCACATACACATTTCTTAACTTTCATGAAACTGCTCCTAAAAGCAACCATTTTTAACCGTCCATCAATGTTATTTACTGTTTAAATGACGTCTAAACGGTGGTCGGTCAAAAAACCGAAAAAAAAATATCGAATTACCAAAATCTCGAATTTAAAATCTCAAAAAAAAAAAAAATCTTGAATTATTTATTTATTTATTTATATGTATTTGTGGGTTCAGGTAAGTATAAAAAAAAGGGTAAAATAAAAAAAATGAAAAAAGGGGGGTTGGGGGGAACCCCCCATTTCGAAATAAAAACGTATTAAAAAAAATTCGAGATTTTTTTTTCGAGATTTTCAATTTGATATTTTTTTTTTTCGAGATTTTTTAATTCGGTTTTTTGACTATAAACCGTCTAAACATGCACAGTTTCAATATACAAACCTTTTCAAACTTCAGTAATGGTGAATGGATTCAAATAAGCAGCATATAGCCATATTTCAATGAAGAAGCTTATAAACAAGAACATCAAAAAACTATTGCCATAGACAATAATGATTGAGGGTATCAAATGGTGGAACACACCATTATGCCAAAAGAAATCCTTATAGAAAATAAAGTCCCCACAAATTTTGAATGAAATGCTCCTTTCACCCAAACAAACCGCCCAGTGTACAAATGGACGTGCAGCTCAATGTATAATGTATGCCAACAATCCTTTAAATCTTTCAGATAATTCCTCAATCACTATGTGTAAAAAGTAAAATGAAAACTTTACAAACCATAGACTCCTGTCCAGTGTGCCGACACACTGGTCTGCAAGGACATTCTTTAGCCTGCATTTTAGGAACTGCTTGCAAAAGCACTTCCCACCACATCAAAATGTTAGCAACAAACCATTCTACTATACAGAAGCGTGTGCATGAACTATACTATGCAAAATGTCCTGCTCTATAACTGTAAAATTTAAATAACATTCTCCCACATGGAACAGCCAAAAAACTGCTTCAAGAAATAAAGCACATCCAACGTAATAACTTTTGAACTGAAGGTGACGTAGAACATTCTATACCATCAGAAAACATAACCAAAAATCTCATAAACACCAACGTCCTAAAAAAGACATACAAAATAGAAATAGCTAAGTTTCAAAACACATCTGCTGAAATACCAGACCAAATATGTGTCTGTTGTCGCAGAACGTTTTCATAAAAAGAGCACAAAAATAGTAGATCTAGCCTACAAATTAGAAGATAATGAAGAATCCCAATGGTTCCAATTAGCTTTATATCTAACAGCAGAAAGTAAATACAAAATAAGGGACCCCTCAACAGTTTGCACGTACTGCAAAACAAAGCTTGACAATAACCAAAAATGCAATCACGTGCTATCACTAATAACTTAGAAATATTCCTACTTCCAAAAGCTCTCCAACAGCTTAACTTGTACGAGAGCATCATAATACACACAGTGCACCCATTTCAAGCTATAAAATACCTTCAACCGAAATCAGCCAAATTACCTCCATCCAAGTTACTAAAGGGCATCAGTGGCAAAGTAGTATATTTTCTACTGGATCTAATAGAAAATGTTCAAACTCATGGACTATAACGGCCAATAGATCAATCTTTGATTGTACTAGTTAATGGTGTGCCAACAAAAGACAAAAGAAATTGGCAACAACTAGTCAACTTAAACAAAGTTAGACAAGCCCTACAATATCTAACAGAAAACCATGAATACCACAAAGATATAAACATAGAGGAAAACGTAAGAGAAACCACCCAGATTATTCAAGACTCACCAGCAACTGGCCAATTTGAACATTTAGAGCCTGTTACTGCAGCCAACATTTTAGACCAGTATGCAATTCACCCTCTACACTCCAAAGACACCATTGACGATGCATTAGAAAAATATCAAATGCATCAAGCCAACGAGTCCCTAATGAGCATAGGGAAAAAAGTGTAGAAGCACATTTTTTGCCTCTACTCTTTCCTACAGGAAAAGGAGGAAGATATGATGAAAGGTCCACAAAAATAAGTGCATAAGAATATTGATCTTTATGAATGTATTCTGAAGACAACAGATTTGGACAAAATGTTGAATACATCTTTCACCTCCTCTTCGAAAGTGAAATAGCAACTCTTTGTTCTGGAGTTGCACACACATTAAATACAGGCTCTAACTTTTTAAAAATATCTGCTACCCAACAGCTTCAAACAATAAAATTCAAAGATGAAGTTTTGCAGTAAAGTATCACAAAGCTCTTGGCAAACATGCTGTCACTGTTGGCCAGATCTTCCTCACCTGAGTCTCAGTTTCTGGAGGGAGCCAATGACTTGTCTGGAGGTGGGGATGATCCTTTCTTCCTGGATGAATGTCTGTCCGTGTAGAGGTATGGTTTAACCCGGGGGGAAGCCACTATGACTGCTGTAGTAGGCAGCTAAGGCAGGAGGCCTTCGCCCGAAAGTAACCAGGTAAGAAAGGGAAAAACCCAAGACAGCATAAAAAAGCCTTATTTCTTGAAAATGTGCTGGTACGTGCTGTATTGAGATCCTGAAGTCAAGAGTCCAGTGGAAGGAGGCAGCATAAGAGAATGGAGCCAAGGCACTAGGATCCAGGAGGTGAGAGTCCAAATGAATGAGGCAGTGCGTGAGAAAGAAGTCAAGGTCTGGAGATCCAGGCCAAAACAGGTAGGCATAAGAAACCCCCCCGAGAGAGAGAGTGAACACAACACAGAGACAGGGGTGAAGCCAGTGAGCAGCATGGAGTGAGCAGTGAAATGAAAGGGAGAGGGAGTAAGCAGGGCGAGCTGACAAGTGATAGCTACAAGGCAGCTGGGAGCGGAGAAAAACACACGGAGGAAAAAACAGTGTCTCACTACAAAAGAGGAGAGGAGTAGTTGCAACGCACTGAACAGCAACAGCAGAATGCTTATAAAGAAAGATGGCACTGACCATCTTGGAAAGTAGTAGACCAGCAATGCACATTCCAAAGAACGTGATGGCACAACGATGGCACCATGTGTTTCCAATGGACCATAGTTTCCAGGAGTTGCGGCTGCTGACACATGCGTGGTACGAAAGAATACTGGTTCTGACATCACGCTGATATACTTTGTCTGCTAAGGATCCAAGGCCCACCCACATGGTTTGTTACTTTAAGTTGTGCAGAGTAGCATGGGATGACTTGCACAAAGTCTTACGCACGCAAAGCAAAAGAAAGGTGGAATAGATATAGAAACATGTATCTAGATACTTTCACTATTGTTTCATTGCCATGCTGCATTTTATCTCTAATAAAACTAGGCCTCCTCTCAGAGACGTACAACATTTATTTTGGTGAAAAGAATATCAATCCAGAGGATCACCACACATCCACGTGCTTTTGTGGAAAAAAATATGCTACTAAATTTGGCCATGATATATAAGCACTGTTTGTTTTACAGTGTATTCAAAAATACATTACCTGCGACATCCCTTCAGAAACCACAGATACATGCACAAGTGTTACACTTCCAAAAACATAAGTTTGGCAAATACTACAGACATAGATGTAAAAACAAAGGCAAATACTATACTAAATGTTGCTTTGGCTTCCCTAGACCAGTATGCCAAAAAAAGGGACAAGTAAATAGCTTGATGTCTTCTGTTAGACAAAGCGTAAAAGGAAAATCCCCTAAAAATACATACAACAGTAAAAGGGCCAAAGCATCCAACTACATCAATGATTACAATGCAATCATTGCCCTCTTGTGGAATGCAAACATAGACACAATACATTGCAGACAATTCCACTGCAGTTGCAAGCTATTGACATATCATCTGACAAAACACGATCACAAAACCTTTACAGCTTCAGTATAAAAATGCTCTCCCATAGAGAATGAGGGTGCCAAGAAGCTGTCGACCGATTAACAGGTACAGCTTTATATAGCAAATCTAAATACATTGGACCAGCTTCATCCCGAAAAAGAGTATTAAAATCCTACCAAGAGATAGAAACCATAGCCACAAATGATTCCAACAGCTAGGACATTTTAAAAAACAATTTTATTGACACGTTCTACCAAAACAGAAGTACTGCTTTGGAAAACATTTGTCTGTATGACATTGACCAAAACTACAAAAACAATGTCACACCAAATGAGACAATTGGCAAATATTCAGTCTCAACTTGTGAAGGAAGCCAAGCCTATGCTAATTAATCAAATAAAGATATCATTGAAATCTCCACAGCATACAGAACTGTATTACCTGGCCCTACTCCAACTTTTTAAACATTAGATACAAGATAAAAGAATAATTTTGTGACTATGAGCCTCATTACAAGCATGCTGGTCTGGAAACAATGGTGTTGGTAAGCTTACCGGCAATGTTGCTTCTGTACTGGCATACTACAGACCTGCCTGCTGGAGCCACTGTGTCCACCAGGTCTGACCCTGCCGGACACAGCAGCCACAGTAGGCAGACCGTCACGGAAGCACCAGCACCGTTAATACCCTGGTGTTACCGGCAAGTCTGGTGAATATTTGCGGGTGCAGTAGCAACTTTCTGGTAATACTGGCACATTTACTGCCGCACCCATAATGGGGCTCAATGACCTCTGACTTCAATGACGATTTATGCCACATTCTGAATAATCTCAAGGGAACTAACACCGGAACTATTCTCTTGGGCGATCTGAATAGATGGCGAGGTAACCTCTGCGATAAAGAGGCTATTAGCCTAGAAAATGACCTAACAAACATCAACTACTACATCGCCAATAAGGGCTCCACTTGCACCTCGGGTAATCAACTTGACTGGATCATTACAAATAATGTTAAACTGACAGTGACCAATACTACTCCATGCATCTGGACAGATCACTTTAAAGTCGAAGCTACATTCCACCTCACAGTCAAAACCGATCACTTTGACAATTCCCCTAAACCAGTTTTAAGCAGAAACCTCAAGAAAATCACTCATGACATTCTTAAAGATGGCCTCATTCATGTCATGAATAACACTGCTGACAATGATTCCTGCCAAAGCATCATCCGTAAATTCAATAATCATTTCCGGGAGATTCTCGACAAATGTGCGCCATTTAAAAATAAACAGGTTCGCCCCAACCCCAACCATCAGCAATGGTACACACCGGAATTGAGTACTTTTAAAATAGCTAAAAGGAAACTAGAAAGAATATGGAACAAAACCCCTTCAGAGGAAAATAAAGAAAACTGGAAAAAGTGTGACTTCTTATACAGAGCCAAACTTGCTGAAGTAAAAAAAGAATACTATAACACTCAAGTTACCAGCGCTTCCAACGCCACCGGAAAACTGTTCCAAATCCTTAAATCCTTCGAAAAACCACCCACTCTCTCTTCACCCTTTCAACCAACCCTGTCTGACTGCAAAGCAGTCCAACTGGCTTTCTCAAATAAAATCAAAAAGGCTAGAGATTCCATTATAAATCGCAAAATATCAGATCCGCCACCCGTGCAACCTAAGATGACACATCCGGCTCTAGACATTCCTAAATTCACATTCTTGCCAGTCTCTATTGAAGACATGAACGACACCCTCTCTTCCATAAATTGCACTACCTGCGCCGAAAACATCATACCTCCCAAACTGATTCTTGATAATACTGAAATCTTCTCCCCTTTTCTTTGCCGTATGACAAATGCTTCCTTCAGGGACCGGAAGGTACCGACAGAAATCAAAACAGTCACAGTCACCCCCCTAGTCAAGAAACCAGGATTAGATCAACAAGACCCTGCCAACCTTAGACCCATTACTAATTGCAACTTTCTTCTGAAGGTCCTTGACAAAATAGCGACCAGGCAACTACAAGATTATGTAGATCATCACAGCTTGCTACACCCCCAACAATCGGGCTTTAGAAGTGCCCACAGCACTGAGTCAGCATTGCTGGACTTACAGACAGAAATGTTGAGCATCCTGGACAGAGGTAAAACAGGGCTGTTAATCCTCTTGGACCTCTCGGCGGCATTCGATTTGTTAGATCACGGAAAGCTCCGAGAGGCCCTAGGCGCAGCTGGTAACTGCTCCCATGATGCAATAGATTGGGTGTCTTCATTTTTAGAAGACAGGAACTCAAAAATCAATTGGGCAGGTCATTCCACCTCACCCAAACCTGTAGATTGCGGCGTCCCCCAGGGAGCCAGTTTCTCACCCTTGCTCTTCAACTTATATATCCGCTGCCTTTGTACTCTTTTATCTCAGCTCGGAATTTTTTTCACCAACTTCGCTGACGATACACAGCTCATTCTAGAGCTGAGCGGAGACCATCACGCAGATAACGAGAAGCTATCGGCTATTTACGACATCATCGAAAACTGGATGATTGCACACTGGATGTGTCTTAATAGCTCCAAAACGGAACTCATGACCTTCGGAAGCGCTAAAGCCTTAAACAATCTTGGTTCGGATTACTCCACATTCACCATAAAAGATTCTACCATTAAGGTATCTAATAAGGTTAAAACACTAGGTATTTACTTACAATCCTCCTTAGGTGCAGAAGCCCAAACCGCTTATTTAAAGCGAAACTGTCAATACTACCAAAGGCTTCTATGTCAGATAAGACCTTTTCTTAATACCAAGAACAGCACCACGATAGGGAGAGCCACCATACTATCCCGCTTAGATTATGGGAACGCGCTAATGCTCGGCGCCAGCAACAACTGCCTGAAACAATGTCAGATTATCCAGAATAATGCTGTTAGGTCCATCACTAATAAATCCAAACGTGAACACATCACCAAGGACAGAAAAGATCTTCATTGGTTGGCTGTAAAGGAACGGATCAAGTTTAAATCACTGATCCTAACCCACCGATGCCTATATGGCACGGCACCTGCATACCTTAAGAATAAATTCAGCTGGTACGAGCCGAGCCGTAGCTTGAGATCTGCAAAACAAGGATTGATCAATCCCAGCCCTCCAGGTAAAGCCACTGGTCTCGGCCGAGCCTTTCCGAACCTGGCGACTTTCCACTGGAACAAACTGCCTTGCAGCCTCAGATTGGAAAACAACCTCCAACGCTTTAGGAAACAATTGAAGACCTTTCTCTTCATATAATTAGACAACCTCCACACCGCTTCTAGTTGCCATCGTTCTGCTTCCTCCCTCTCTATGCTCTCTATGTGTTGTCCCGTTCTTCTTCGTCCTTGTGTCCTTGTCGCGCCCTGATGCTTGCGAGCTTCGGCGCGTTACAAATAAATAAATAAATAAAATAAATAAATAATGACTCATTTGAAGCTGAATTCAAAGCAAATGACAGCAGTCAAACAAATGATAATTTCAATCAATACAAACACATTTCGGACAATGAACGCCAATAAGAGGAAGAAATTGAAGCTCAACTAGACAAAGACACTCCTGAGGGCAGTCAACCTTCCCTTACAGGAAGCCAGGAACTACACAGAGAACCAGTCATTCTAAATGAAGCAGAAATTGCCATGACTGAGGTAGAACATATTATGTATGAATTTAAACAATCTGAGGAAGATTTGTGAGTGCTGCAATCACAGCTAAATGATGAACAATTTACCGTTTAACCAGAAATCGCTCAAGAAATTGAACATGGTTTTAAACATGAAACTTAAACCTGTAACTGCACATATTATACAACTCTGCTCCTGTATGTATGTGGTGGTTCTGGTAAAACCTTCTTAATTAAAATAATCAGTACATTTCTACAAAACTTAACAAACAACAACCTTTCGGCTAACTGCCTCCATAGGATTAGCTGCATACAACATAGCAGGTGTAACTTTACACTGACTACTGCTCCTCCACGTAGAATACCAAAACAAATTAGAATACTACAACTTATCAGAGAAGCTGCTACTGAAGTACACAGATTCTAAAACAAATGAAAGTGATAGATTGAGTAAGCATGGTTTCTAACCTCATGGTGTCTTTAATTCATCTCAGAATGCAAGAAGTCCTAAAAACCAACTAACATGACTAAATAGCTTAGAAAAATGTATCTCCAACAAAGCTGTATTGGAGAAAATATTGACTTTGTTTCTAAACTGCAGAGTCATTCTAAAACTTAACTTTGCTTTAGAAAATGGATTTAGTCAATGGCGCAATTGGTACAGTTGTTGGCCTCCAAACATATCCACATGAAAACAACATTGGGTTTGTCAACATACACTTTGAAAAACATGCAGAAGTGATAAAAATGTGCCAGACAATAGCATGTTCCCTTCTTTTCAAAGACATGTACATATACGCAGAGAGCAATGTTCCCTATCTCTTGATTATGCTGTCACGATTCACAAATAACAAGGTCTAACCCTAGATCAAGCATTGATTTACATTGGCAGCACAGTCTTTAAAGAAGGAATGAGTTACGTAGCACGTTCACAGGTGCATATACTCAATGGTCTATTCCTAGTAAACGTTGATGCAAACCAAGTCAACGCTGGCATTCCTTGCATCCTAGAATACTACAGGCTACATGAACTATACACCCCTCATCTAGATATGTACCTTGTACCTCAAAAAAGAAACCTTTTAAAAGACAAGTCATACAAACAGAAGTTATAGCAGGTATCCCAACAATACTGCTAAAAACAACAACCTACTCATTCTGCATCAAAAAATACGACCACAAAACGGTCTAGTATCAATCAGAAAAGAAAGACACAAATGTCTCTTCTTCAGAAAGATCTGCAGGCCCATCAAACAATCCACAAACATAACTCTCTGGTCCATTTAAATTTAGCAACACAACTGCAGTAAATTGTTATGCTAATGTGACAATGAATCTTCTGTTTCAATTGGCACCAATTGTTCACAACATTTACTTAAACGGCTCTGACCAGTTGTTTGCAAATGCTAGTCCTTCATAGAAATGCTGAAAATAATCCTGACAACACATACAGTCTCTCAGGTATTAGTCAATAATTGGACTACTGCAGGAATGGTTACATTTATCATAAACACACAGGAAGATCCATGAGAATTCCTAATATGCTTGCTGCAAGTACTAGAAACCCAACACATCCCTATAAGTGAAATCTTCCATATTTCATACATGTTTCACAAGACTACATCCCTAATGAACGATTTGTATATGTATCCCTACCAAATTCTGAATCAATTCCATTTCACCAGCTTCTGCAGGATCCAAATCATGGCATATTATGTTTTGTTTGCAATTCAGACAATCATTCCACCATACAAATGAACTCACATAGCCAATATGTCATACTAATACTTCTAAGGTACAATACAGATGTTACCAAAAATAACTGTAAGCTTACAGGCTTCACACACGGCCAAGTATCTCTTGGAAAGAAAACCTTCACAACAGTAGGAATAGTATACCACACTGGAGCAACAACCACTTCAGTGCACCACACTGCATATGTAAAAAAAAAAATCACTTTAGAGACTAAAATTCAATTGTTGGCTCGACAAGGGGTGATGCTTCATAAGCGTTTTGGCAAATTTTTGCTGAATACAATTATGGCCTTCTATCGCCAGAAAGTCGTCCCTATAATTATCTATGGAAGTGAAGCTATGATTACATCTACCCTTATAAACTGGCAAAAGCTTGAAGTTTTAGTTTGGCGCAAGATCTTGCATCTCCCCAAGAATTTTCCTATGCCACAAATTCGCTTTGAAGTAGCATTGCAATCACTCGCCTCATTAGTTCTCTGGAAATGGCTAGATTTCCTACGAAAAATCAGAAATGGAGAAGAAACACCTGCCTTACAAATCCTACAGGAAATCCTTCAGGCGATGAATAATACAGTGCTGAAACAGTGGAAGTCACGACTCTTCCTGGCCATGACAAAAGAAAACATTACGGTTGAAATGCTTATCAAACGACCACAACGTGCAAAGGTTAAACTGCAACGTAATGATTGGCAGAAAACATAAGAAGACAAAACGAGGTACAACATGAATTTACTTTCATCATTTGATACACAAGCTCCGAATGAACTGCCCCAGTATCTCACACTTTTTCCTGACCCCACTATCCGGACAATATTCATGAAACATCGTTTCAACATTCTCCCGACGCGACAAAGACTAGCTCACATTCGCAAAATATCAAAAGATGAACAATTCTGCCGATACTGCAAGGACATAGATGCCATAGAATCCCTTAAACATCCCTTAAACATCTAGTCATGGTATGTCCCGAATTATCTGCCAAGAGAGCCCTTTGCGGGGGAGCATTTAACATCGCCCAGCAACAAGAGGAAGGAGATAACAGATGGCTTAAACTGCTTGAAGGCAAAAACAAAAAACTAATCTTCACAATTGTTCAATTCTTGATTGACATTTTAGAATATAATCTAAACTGAAGTGTTCTTCTTGTTTTTGTCTTGCTGTCTGCACCTTTCTTAAACGTTGTAAACTAATGAAATGTATATGAGAATTCAAATGAAACGTTTATATATAAACTGTATCATTTTAAATAAAAAATATGTCAAAAAAATAAGTGGTTGGTTTGAATGTAACAATACCGCCATTACTCCAAAATATAGGTTACCAGCAAATGAACAAATTCCTATTTAATATTCCTACAACCCAAATTTAGTCACTAGACTGTAGCACAATTAACAGTTAGAATACACCAGCAGGTATCTAACTACATCCATAATACTGCAATAGCACCTTTGAAAGCCAATCAAGTAAGGAAATGGCAACAGGTATCTTACTACTTGAAAAACACCCTTCATTGCAAAGCACTTCAAATGCACCATCTCAAATCGTGTATGACTAAACATTGTCTAGCCTATAATGTAGTTCGGATTTTATTTTCCAATGACCCAATGGTTATGGAATGTCAAAACAACAGCAGTGTGTCATAGACTAATGTTTTACCAAACATAGGTCCTCATTACACGGTAGGCGGTGGACCAAGGTGCTATTATTATTAAATACCGGCACCGCCTTGGAGGAAAGGGGAATTACCGCCCTATTCCAAGGTTGGCGGGGCAGTAATCCCCCCTTCCCCCATTGCCCTTCCCCATTCCCATTCTATGGGAATGGGGAAGGCGCTAATTACGGTGCCGCAAATTGCCGCAAATTGCCCTTGGTCCCTTTGCGGGTTGGTTTTTAACGCCTGCTAAACAGCAAGCGTTAAAGTACCAACCTGCAAAGGGACCTCGTAGTAAGGCGGTAAGGGTTTACCGGTACTGGTGCCCTTACCCGTACCGGTAAACCCTTACCGCACTACGTGTAATGAGGCCCATAGTACTTAAATTGTACTGTTTATGAGGGTCTAAAAAAGAAAGTCTATGTTTAAAACTGTATACCACTACAACTTTTGAACTATCATGCTTAACCAATTGTACTGTATTTTCCACAGAAAAGAAACCAGACATTGCAGCTTCATAATGCAACAACACTAAGTAACCACAGCAATCATAATCAACTACATATTCTGTGAGCACTATCCTCAATTGTACTACAATCATAAGTATCATATACAGTTCAAGTACATTATTCCTCTATATTACAAACACTTTGTACTCCGACTACATGACCTACTACTGTACACATATTCCTACTATGGTGGTTGTGCTCAGTGCACATTTGGGGAAATGGCCTCTGGCCATGCCCCCCAGAATATGGCCACTGGGCACAACCAACACAATACAATTAACTATATAACAAGTATGTACCATACACCGTCAACTAAGAAAATGTACCCTGACCCCCCTGCAATCGAATACTCAGCGGCATTTCCAAACCCTTATTTCACCTTTAAAAACAGCTCCATATTACCTTGATTACACTTCCCTACCATGTATATGCCCTCTTCCAGCCATCAAATAACCCCAAATGTCTTTTCCAAGACGTCCGTACATGGTGCTGTCCGAAAACTTCTGCAGTATCCGTGGACAGCTTTGACACCTGCCCGGCCTTTTTCAACCTACAAAAACAGCCCCATATCATATTTGTTGCACTCCCCCACCCTTCCCAGACCCTCTTTACAGCACCAAATGACCCAAAATATGTTTTCCAGACTTTTCCTACACTGCGCTGTCCGCAGTCAGCTGCAACTGTCCACGGATCCAACATGGCAGGCATTTTCAAAAACATGATGACCTCATGCTCTTCACCATCCAAATAGCGGGCGTGTCCAATGTCCGCGGACATCATGTCGACCGCTGGACCAATCGGAGGCTCGTCCGCAGACCAAACAGGGAAGTGAATCCACAGAGCGAACCCAGATATCACACATTTTTGTATACCTACTTTCTAGTCATTTAAAAAAAAACAAAAAAAAAACAACATGACGGATTTGCACCACATTTAGAACAGCACGCTTTCAGGACCAAGCCACCACTCCTGTTGCACATTTGGTGAAAATCTGTCCAGCGGTTTGGGCTGTAGAAACATATTTTTTCCGTTGCGTCTATGGGAAAAACTACACATTTTAGGACCCACCTATAACTTTGACACCCACTCCCCCTTGAGGAAAACTCACTAAACTCTGCAGGATCAATCTGATGGGGCCATATACTTTGTTTGCAAAGGTTTCGTGAGGATTGATCCAGGGTGGGCAAAGTTATATGCTGCCCACAAACTGCTCTTCCTATGGGTTGAGCAACTTAACCAACTTAACCATATCTACAGGGCCGCTACTTCAGACCCTGGAATATATGTATATATATATTTGTTGACAAATCATTATTCAATACAGAGTTAAGATGATCCGTGCTATCACAACAAAACTCTGCCGCCCATGATGCCATTTTTTTAGATTTGGCAATTGGGTGGCACTTTAGCACCACCTATAAACCAACACTATTGCACTGGAGTACAGCTAGAGAGAAATTGCATATGAAGAAGGATACAAAGCTTGCAGGTGTTTGTAGTAGGTTTGATCTGGGGAAGCATTAGACTGTATGGTCATTGTGTAATGTGGTGGGTGTGCCTGCTGAAGCATGCTAAAGGTGAAGTTACCTCTTGGAGCTGGAAGGTATGGATGGGTCAGTGTACCTGTCCATGAAACATACTTGTATGTCACGTACCTGGTGTGTACCTGCGTACAATAAACCTACAACAATAAGCCTTGGTCCAGTGTCTTCTTAGCAGAGGAACTCACAACAGCGCTGTTGGAGTGCCCATCGCAATGCTAATCCCTATGGCCATTCCCACCCAGTTCTGGCACCTACCCACCAAAAACACACCCTCCAAGGATCTCTTTGAGCTAGTGTTATCAGACCTTACTATCAAACGTTGTGCGTGAGGTGGCCTCCAGTCTTATGGCTGTTAATTCTCCCTAGACTCAGGGGAATTACTAAAAATGCGCTGCAAAAATAGCCGGGAGAAGGGATGGGTCCATATGACACACAAAATATTTCCCCATATATATTTAATTCCCATACTAATGTCTGTGCAGCACAGACACCCAACTCACATGAAGGCTTCCCCATTCTCTCTTTAGGTCAATTTTCTCAAAGTTGACATAACCCACTGTATATAAGTCTTCGATCTGTCAGAGCTCCTGGATTTCCAAAATATCTAGCTCCCTGGCCCATTCTAACTCTTCATCTCCTTTTAATCTTTTACCCAACCCGACAATATTACAAGAGCGGTGCAACAGATCATTACTTCACTTAATTCGATCTAATATGTTTCCTTTTTCTAAACAACTTTACAGGGTGAGTGATAGTTTCACAAATAACCGTTAAATGAGGTCCCATCCGAAGACATCTAGCTTTCTCTGACCACCACCGCTCATTCGCTTGAACCAACAAATTCATTCCAAGAGGGGCTCCAAAACAACCAAGTCAACTTCGATAATTCCAGGCGTTGCTGTTGCTTTATTTTGAGATGTGATGGCGTAACGATGGTGTGTGGATCAGTTCAGATTGCTTCTGAAAGGGGATTTTTGCTGGAAGGTTACAATGTGAAAGGGATATGCATATAGGGGAGCAATGAGGAAATCATCAAAAGCTTAAGAATATAATTGCAGAGAAATTGAGATCATTCTGAGATGGATTTGATTGAGCCTCTGATGTCAAAGTGTAGGATGAAAGGGGCTGGTTTTATCTGCATTTGTAACCTGTTCCTGAAGCAGAAGGGTGCATAGCAGAAAAGTGATGTTGATGGCAAAGCAAGAGACATTTCACTGGTTGGGAGTTAAGCTGTTAGTCCATCAAGCTCCATGTCAGTCAGTCCTTTCTGGCCTTGGGTCTGCTTGGGGGGTTTCTGAGGAGAATACTTTTGGCCTTTGCCAGCTTGTGCTTTAGGTCGGTACTTGACATCCAGGCTTGGGAAGGTGATGTCCTTGATGAGATTGATCTTTAGGTATATCAACAAAGAGTTTACCCAAAGGGTTGATGTAGAGGTTGAGTATGACAGGCACAGGATGGGGCCTTATGGAAGTCCATAGGTTCGAGGTGGCACCAGGATCTGTCAGTGCCCATTTGTGCATGGCAGTCTCTGTTGAAGAGGTGGGAGGTTCAGTGTAGGTTTCTTCAGCAGGATGATCTGTCATGTTTCAGTTTATCTGGTAATGTGCCTTGGATGAGGGATGCATTCATAATATTGAGAAGTAATGTGAGTGTTTCACATCGTAGGTTTTGGGTTTGAGGGCTGCAAGAGTGTTGGTCAGAAAGTCTGTAGTAATTGTCCTGAATTCGGTCTATCTTTATATGGTATCGGTGGGAGTTCTATGGTGTGCTAGGAGCAGTCATTGTGTTACCTTATCTTGTCAATCTTGTCTATAAAGAAGTTGTTGATGGTGTTGAATTTATCGATAAGTTGTGTTATTGAGGAGCCTGACAGGTGGTTAATGCAGTGCATTGAGACCTGGAAGAAAACTCTACTCCTATTTCATACTTCCATGGTGGCGGTTGTGTGGCAGTTTGCTGTCGTTGTTCTGATGACTATCCTGTATGCAGAACAGAGGGATTTTAAGGTGAATGGTTGTTATTGTTGCAAGATTTCCTCCAGAACATTTTTGGTCGGTGGATGGTGTGCATGTTGTTGGAGAGTTTCTTGCAGCGGTTGATGTGTACAAAAAGAAGTACTGGAACTATGTTCCCTGCTGGCCTGTCCCTGCTCCTCGCAAACCCCATTGAAACGCCCCCTACCAGGTGCAATCAAACCCCTACGTCCAAACCAACACGCCTGCTATTAAGGGAACATTCAGTGCAGTGCACTGAAATGCAAGTTTTAACTTCTTCCTGAGCTTATTTTAAAACGAAACCATTCCGGATCGGTTTCTTTTCAACAAAAAAATATATGAATGATAAAATATTTAAAACAAATATAGAAGCACCGCTCCTAACTGCTCCCACTCAATTCGACCACTGGTTAAGTGCAAGTTTCAGTGGCATATGGTTATTGGTGGTCTCAGGTAGTGTGTGATTGAAGCAGCTGAACTGAGCGTTTGGCATGTTCTTAACAATCGGATATGAGGGCCAAAGTGATGAGGGTTCCTGCTGGTCGTCCATGGGGAAGTACTTGATGGAGCGGTGCAGTGTCTTGGTTGGTTTGGGTTATCTCTAGTGGGGAAGAGCTGTGTAATGGAGAGGGATGGGTACAGCTGCATAGTATGTCCAGTCCAAAGTTAGGAGGTGAAGACTTTTGATGTCTGGAGAGGTGGTGAATGCCAGTTTCAGTGTGTTTCATTTCGTATTTCTTTGACAAGTTGCTTGATAACCATGGCGTTGAGTAGTGTCTTATTTGATATTATGACACCTATTATAGTTTTACATTTAAAGAAAATGTCTGGACATCCCTTTCATTGGTATGAATTGAATCGCCACCTTCCTGCACATAAAACATGTGAAAAAAGAAAATATGTTCTATGAATTATCCCTCACTTAAAAAATGATCAGTTTTGGATGAACCCACTTGCAATGCTTCCAGTTCAAAAACGTCTGCCTTGCCATTTCTCGGCTGGAAGCTCTACAAAATGTGCCATGCTCCACTGTATTTGGCAGCTGTTGATGGAGTTTTCTTTGTCTGTTTGCCGATGCATTAAACCATTGCCAAGTTAACTTGCAAGAATTGCTAAAAGCTTTGCAGAACGTCGTCTGCAGGTTGTGACCACGTTCTTCCATTTCTTTTTAGAGCAAATGACTTATTTCATCTGCTTCCTACTCTGCTCAGAAAAGCTGGAGCCTGTACGTCAAAAACACATGTTCTCCTCCTCAGAGGCAGTCTTATTGCTGTCCCCATCCTTCAGCATCGGTTCTCACACCTTAATTTGTTAGCCTTCAATTTCGGCAACTTTATAGAAAAACATATGCTACTTGTACAGTCATTCTGGCATACGAATTTATTTTTCAGGAATAATGGAGGGTACTTTGTAAATGGCAAACATGTGTGTTAGGGTGATTATTTTTTAAATGATGGATTCATCTTTTGGACCACATTGTGTTTCTGACGCACAATTGTATTGTCAACTCATGTCTAAGTGGGTATTTAGGAAATGGCAGCAACATGTGATGCGGATGAATATTTCATAAATGTTGGATGGACTGCTGATGGGCGTGTGTTGTGCAGCACTATTAATGGAAACATTAGCCACTTTTTCATCTACCACAGCAAGACAGTTGCGCATTACTCAACTCACTAATACCTTGCTCCCTTCTGTTACATCACGTATGGCATGGATCAAATCTGCGTGTTGCAACAAGTCTGTGTTTCTGGGTGTGTGATGAAGGTGTGGAGCTCACTGAGGGTGAACTGGGGACAATGCTAGGGGAGACAGGAAAGAGTGATGCAGAGGGCCAGTGGCATGCAGCGGGTGCATGAGGAACACACCTATTTGAAATACAGGGCAAAGGAACAGAGCTGGCCAAGAAAGGAGATGCAGAGCAGGATATTGAAGGCTGGCTACAAAAATAGGTTGACAAAAACGAGCTTGGCACAAGGAAACCGGGGTGTGTGCAATTAAAGTTTCTTGTGGCCTATTGTGACAAATCTGAGAATGTTGTCCCTTCTCCACTAGGGGGAGACGTTTTCCATGAGTTGAGGATGGTGTGTCCACAGTTCAATAAACACCCTGGGGTGGTGCACAGAGGGAGGATTACATGGCAAAGGAAGCCCCGATGGGATTGGGGATGACTATTCTCAGGATATGTGGTATGTCCTCGATTCAGTACCGCCAACTCCTTCTCCAGTAGTAAGTCCTCCTCCCCCACCCTCGAGACAGAGCCAATGTGTTCTAGTGTCAAGGAAGTCATCTAATGTACTTAACAGGACTGAAAGTCCAGCTAAGTACTGTGCATCAGGTCTTAAAAGAAGTACTGTGAAGAAGAAGATTACTGAGAGTCGGAGGATCACTTTGGAGGACCAACGTGAGCGCTCTAGCTTCTCACGGGATGTCATTGGCTGAAATGAAAGCAACAAACTAGCACAGGAGTTCAAAATTAGCTCACCTGGGATGCAGATCCTCTGAGTAGGAACTGCAGGAGCAGTGGACTGGGCAAGCAGACAAGAGCCAAACAAGAAGCTGTGAACAGAGGAAAAGGAGAACGTAAACTTGGTCTATGCTGGAAGGGCCCCTCATGCTGCTGCCACAATGAACCTCTGGACACCCCAGGCCCTGACAAAGCTCCTGTGAGGAGGGACACACAGCTGGGCAGAATCAGATGTCCGCAGAGCTACTGCAGTCCCCACCACTCACCCAAACACTACCTGATCCCCGAGGACCAACAACACAGATGTTTGGTACATGCTGGTACCTACAATGAAGAAGCTTACAGGTGCGTAGGTTACCTTAGAGGCATTTGAGATCCAGGGAAGCAAGGGGCTGATGAGACAAGTTGAAGCAAGAGGGTATGGGACCCATATAGAAGTGAAAGTATATGTGGGTCTGGGACCCTGAAGGAACATTGCAAGTCTGGGACCGCACCCCTTTGAAAGTCAAAGAGTAAGAGGGTCTGGGAACCCGAGAATACCCAGAATAGAGCAGTTGTCTGTTTGGCAGGAGAGCAAACAAAACAGATACAACAATGGACTGTGAATCTGGAACCTGCACCCAGATGATAAACCAAGAATAAGATGGTCTGACCCCTAATTGAAGAAAGAGCAAACAAGGGAAAGTTGTATACTTGGCAGGAGAGTAAATCAAGCAAGTACAACCCTTCATTGTGAGTTCGGACACATTCCCATGTGAAAGACAAAGTCCTGCAGAAACGAGGAACAAGAGGGTCTGCAGCCCTGTAAGAGAAAGAGAGATAGTCCATGAGAGGGCAACGGCTTTACAGGAGAGTAAACCTAGCTATTCACATCTTTTTGAGTCTTGGACCTGCACCCACATTAGAGGTTGAGAATCAGAAGTCTCTCCTTTCTTCTCTAACTGCTTTTCTATCAGCTATCCTATCCTTCTCACTAAGTCTGGTAGGAAGAAGTTCAAAAGAGATATCCTGGTCTCCAAACCAGGCCTCCCTGTCGGTGATACCTACACATGCTCTGAAACACTTGTGTATGAGTGTTATAGAAATAAAATATCAATATCAATAAAATATCAATACCACTGCTTCCTCCAGACAGACCTTTGCAGACATCCTCTTTGCCATTCCCGCTCCACCCCTATGGACTCCCATATGGTCTCTGTTCTCTTCTTTTTCCTCTTCACCCATTAATGGTGGCACCTGATGGGAGGCCCTCCTGGCCCCCTTACATTCCTCCAAGACCATCATTATTGTTTACCTAAATGGCATCGTCTTGGTCCAAGGCCCAGAGGCAAACCACCTCCTTTTGATAGATGCTTCCTGTGCCTTATCAACTTGCTTTCTTCTCCTGCTGTCCCTTATTTCCCATCTCTGTCTTCTCTGCCTCCTCCATCCTTTGCCACCACTACGGCTGCCTCTGCTGCTTCTCCTGCCACCCTGTTGCCTCCTTCATTTGCCAGCCATCTGGCACCCACATCCTCTTCCTTATCTACCTTGCCTGCTCTTCCTGTTTCCTCTGCCCATCCTCAGGCGCCTTCAACACTTCAGCAAGGCATAGATCTGACCTGTACCCCTACACAGAAGTCCTTCAAAGGAGCAACCTGCTCCATATTGTCACTCTCAACTCTCGCTCAACTGTCAAACGCTCCTCTGACATCAGCCATCTCCTGGAAGAACTCGATCTAGATGTTCTTGGTCTGACCTAGACGTGGTTCACAGGCAGATCTGTAAAATGCTTTGTCACTCTCCTTTCTGATGGTTTAAAGATCCTCTCCATGCCCAGAAATAACCATCCGGTGGGGGTGTAGCCTTGATCTTCCCGGAGTGGATCCCTGCTACTATCATTCCTATCCAGAACTACTCCTCCTTTGAATGCCTGGTCTGCTGGCTCTCTCTGTCTCCTGGCCTTTCTCTCACTGTGGCCACTATCTACCAGCTGCCTGGCCAGGTAACCTCCTTCCTCTCTGAGTGGGCGGATCTCTCCTCCTCCCTCCTCACCTGTACCTCTCAGCTTCTCCTCCTCAGAGACCTTAACATACACTTGGATGCTTCCTGTCCTTCTGCAGGACTCTTTCGCAACCTCTGTGACTCCCTCTCTCTCTCTATGCATCCCTCTGGCCTGACTCACTCTGAAGGGCTCACACTCGATGTTCTGATATCCTCAGACTACCTCCTCTCCAATGCTCTCAGGACTCCTCTCTCCGTGAGTGATCACTTTCTCCTTTCCTCCCATCTCTCTCTCTTTACCTCTCAGGCCAAGCTGACTCCAGCACTGCCACTTACCTTCTTGGTCATTCGTCCCATGAAGCGTGTGTCAGTGGAGGCTTTCAACAATACCTTCTCTCCTTCTGCACCTTTGGCTGACCCACACCAGCCACAGTCCTTTCCAAACTTCATCTTTCTATCTCTGACACTCTTGATGTACTTTCCCCTTTCATGAGGATTCACATGAAGCCCAAATCTAAGTGCAACTTCTGGTACGGCTCCGGCCTCGTCACCCTTAAATGCAAGTGTAAGGTCACGGAGAGGAAGTGGAGGTGCACTCCCTGAAAAACTGGCCTGCCGCCGGCTCCAAAGTCACTACAGATTCTCTGTCCTCGCCAAGAAGAGAGCTCACTACCAAAGCCTGTGTCTCTGTGGCATCAAACAACTCGGCCAAACTCTGTAATAATCTGGCCAATCCTGCTGCAGTCTCTACCTCTACTGTTCCTTCCCAGGCCCTCTGTACGGCCTTGGTTTCTCATTTCACCACTAAAACTAAGGACATCTCTTCCTCTTCTTCCTCTTCCTCCACTCCTGGCCTGTTTGTGGCTACCTCTCCTCCTCCCTTCTCTTCCTTTCCCTGTTCACACCTGACAACATTTCCAGACAAGTCGATCTATGAAAGCCTCATCAACAAAGATTCTTCCCAGTTCTTCCAGAACCAATCAAGGACCACATTGACACCCTTTCTCCAGCCCCAGCCTTGGCCGATTTCTGTAATCACTCTTTTGCCACTGGAGCCCCCACCCCTGATGAAATCTCTTGTGCACTCCCTCTTAAAGAAGTTCTCTGCTGATCCTTCCTCTCTGGCTAACTATCACCCGATCTCTATCACTCCTTTCCTCTGCAAACACTTGGAAAATTTGGCCATCTCGCCAGCTTAACCTTCATACTGAATCTGTCGGTTGTCACTATGACCATCAGTCTGACTTCAGAGAGGCCAGAAGCACGGAAACTGCTCTCCTGAACATCTGTGAAGACCTGCTCTCCAACCTTGATTATTCTAACCTCCGTCTCTCCTCATTCTCCTCAATCTTTCTTCTGCTTTTGACAGAGTTCACCATGCTAACCTGCTAAAGCACCTGTGTGATAACCTGGGTATGACTGATCAGGTTGTGGCCTTGTTGAATTCTTTTCTCGCTGACCAACCCTCTCAGGTCTGACTGGGTCCTTCCTCTCTTCTATCTCTCTCGCTACCTGTGGTGTTTCCCACGGGCCTAACCTCTCTGCCTGGCTGTTCAACCAATACCTGGCACCTCTTGCCCACCACATCGCTGCTCCAACTTTCAGTGTTATGTGGTTGACACCCAGCTCCCTTTCAGGCTCCCATCGGCCGCCTCTACTCCTTCTCTCATTCCAGACTGTCTGTCAGTAATCCAGGAGTGATGTGCCACCAATGATCTCTGACTTAATCGGAACACCAGCTCTCTTTCTGGCCACCCACTCTAGGTCCTCTTTCTGCTCCTACCTGTGAGGCTAAGAAGGTTGGGGTCATCTTCAACTCCACCCTCTCCTTCTCTCCTCACATCTCTGACAACTCTAAGAAGTCAAACTATCAGCTGCACCTCCTCAAAGGTATTCTTCATTTCCTCACTTTCCCCCAGAAGCTCACTGTTTCCAGAGCTCTGGTCCTCTCAAGGCTGGTCTACTGCAACAGCCTTTTTCTAAATCGTCCTGCTTCTACTCTCCATCTTCGACAACTTATCCAGAACAGGACTGCAAGAATTGTCCATGGCCTCAAGCCCAGGGATCGTATCTCTCCAGCCCTGAAATATCTTAATTGGCTCTCACTGGTGGCAAGGATCAAGTTCAAGAACCTCTGCATTGTCCGCAAGGCCTTCTGGGGCCTTGAACTGTACTACCTCCAACTTTCTCTTCCTAAGAAGGGTCTTGAGCTCTCTGCTCATCATCCTCCAACTCTCTGAGGGTCAGTCGATTTCCGAAGCAGAGAGTTGGGGGCAGATCTTTTTCTTCGGCTGGGGCCTCCCTCTGGAACAGCCTCCCTGCCTTTCTTAAACTTGAGCAGAACCCACTCCGGTTCTGGAAGCAACTCAATACCTTCCTCCTCACTTCCGCTTTCTCTCTGCCTCTCCATGCTGATGACCCGTCTGTTACATGCACTGGTCACCTGGCCACCCTCCGAACTTGGGCCCAGGTCCGTGCCTGTCCAGTATCAGCTCTCAGTGCCTCCCCAAGCACTTTCGTCTGTATCTTTAACCCTACAGTCCCCTCTCCCTGCACTTATGAGCCACCCGTTGGCTGCACTTTTTGATTACCTGCACTAAGCCTCCCGCTGGCTGCCCTTTTGCATTACCTGCACTTCTCCACCCCCCCTTTTGCATTGCTCCCCTTCCGCTTCCCTGCGCTTGCACGATTTGACTGACACAAGGCCTAGTAATATCATTGTTTTGTCCTCCATCTGTTTCCCCATCCTTGTCTTGTCACACCTAGAAACACTTGTGTACAGGCGTGTCATAAATGCCATATCCTAAACTATCATATCAATAAGGGGATCAAGGACCCTGGAAGTGAAAAGGACATAATATTATGCTTGGTAGGGAAGTGTGCCAAGTTGATGGGATAAAAGAAGTGTAAAGCTGAGATAAATATCCTTGTATATTATTCAGTGACATTTACCCAAAAGGTTATGGGGCTCAGATACCCAAAATAAATGAAAGTAGAAGAGGTCTATGGGAAAAGGAACACAATGCTAGCCTTAGAGTCCTACATTATTAACATTGTTTATTTCATGACTTTTTGCCCGAGAGACTGGGAACTTTTCTGTTTGTTGGATACCTTGAACCCTTTACTTTGGGAAGAGATCACCCTTGCAGAGTTGGTTTAAGTTGCTAGTGTTAGGGACAGATGTAGGCCTTTGAGACTTGACAGTGGTAGACATTTTGGTTTTGGACATCCTGACAATTTCACTAGTTTTCTTTGAGGCAGGGAAAGAAACCCCTCTTAGCTTTAGGGATAGAGATGCCTTTTTCCAACACTTTCTTGATCAATAAAAGTCTGTACCTAACAATATGCCACAATTGTGTCTGAGCCCTCCTTCTGCACCCTTATACTATAGAATGGCACAAAACATAGGGTCAGCAAAAGAGAGACAGAAACAAATGACATATTTTAGATGCAATTAGAGCCAATTTGGAGCACAAAAAACCATAGACGTTCAACTTTTTTTCCAGCCATCATCAAGATGGTACTTTGGAAATAGCATGAATGTGTGGTCGGGTTGAATATATTGCAAAGGTTGGATAGAAGACTGATGGATGAATGCTTTATTGTTCTCTTACATTCTCCTGATCTTACTAGAAGTAGTGGTAATTAACAGTGTAGATGTTTTCAAGAAGCTCACAAAACCTTAGCAATATTCATCAATATCAAAATTATGCACAATCAGACCAAATCCTGAATGGTGTAGGGGAGGAATGGCCACGAGGCCCTCCTCACCTACAGCTCCCTCTCCAGGTGAGGACCATGGCTCGGTGGGCGCACCCTCATGCCACCCGGGCCCAGGTGGAGGAGGGTTCACCCGCCGACGACATTGCCCACACGCACCCTGTCTTTGCAGTTACCAAAAATTAAGTTAGGCCTAGACGCCATCTTGCATAGCAAACATGGTGTGAGTTCAGCACACTGTAACGAGGCCCCCACCTTTGGAGGGCCTTTCATGCATCTCTGCCGCCTCAGCAGCCCTGGCAGATCCGCTGCAAGCACGTTCCCATGAGAAAGTCGGAGATGAGCTAAACCCGTGATGCCAACAGGGCAACATTATATTAGTAACAATGTGATATTGCACCCCGTATGACCCGGACCGCAAGGCCGGGGTAACGGGGAAAAAGCTGAAGCATCACTATCTGAAGAAGGTGGAAAATAATTCAAGTATTGGTAATAATGAACTACCTCTGTTTAAAATGTGAATAAACCATAAAAATGTAACGTTATATGATATCCCTCCAGGTCTGGACTAATGCTGCTATAACCACGGAGAAAGATGTTGACTAAACGTGTAACCTCTATTTTGTAAAAGTGTTTTTCAATAGTATGTAGAAACTTGAACTCATATATGTTTTTGAATCACCCAAAGCGGCGAGCATCAATCTCTGTAGGCCATAACCTAGATATCCCTCGTATAACGTCTAATGTACATACAATACGCGCACAATGTAGTGAATATAATGTTAGGTAATGAAAAGGTACTGGAACCGACTGTATTAAAGAAATGTGTAACGAAATTGAAATATATATGTGTGTCTAAATAACGTCAAAATAAGGCAGAACAGTATAGAACTTCTGCATTCACTGATCAGCAACGCACGAGGAAAATACCTTTGTGGATATATGCAAGGCCATTCCCTCTCCCACCCCACCAAGCCTGCCAGATAAAAAAGCTAAGACTTGTGCCGCGCTCCCTCACCTCCCCCAACCAAGCTGGCGTTACTTCAGAGAGTCAGAGGCCCCGGCACCGCAACCAAGGCCACAGCCCGCCACCTGTGTTATTTACAGCACGGTAATAAACCCACGGTTGAACCCACTGATCTACCAGCACCCTCTCATAAATCCCACGAACCCCCCAAGAATCCTGACCCCGTGTAAGGACGACCCCCATCATTGGGACAGGACACAGAGACCCATCTATATAATAACTTCTAACGCAGCAGACAGACATGTATCATTCGGCCCAGGCCCCAGAGCCCCGTCCCGTGACCTAAAATACCGGTCAATAAGACACAGGTAAATCTCACCCCAACCGACAACCACCAGACCTCTCACGAGGTGCATTCCTCATGTGTTGTGTTTATTTTATAAGATAAGCTGTTGAAGCGATTTATTAATGAACTCAAATGTCATTTTCTGAATAACTGCAGTGTGCATGGCCTAGGGCAAATGAGACAGGAAAGGTATTCGTCATTGTCACAGGCTGCCCCAGCACATCAACACCGTACAGATGACCTCAAGCCGGCCTGCCAGGCCCAACCCAACCCACGAGGCTGACCAGTGACGTCGTCACGCCAGGACCAACCCCGCGGCAGCAACACCTATAGTTAGTCGACGCCACCCAATCCCAATCGACTTGTGCCCCCTATAGTGTTTAGGTGTTGATGACGTTTTTTGTATTAGAAATACGCCTGTCTTTGCTATTGTCAGACAGAGCGCTCTCGTAGGTTGCAGAGTTCTTTGCATGCCTTATCCTTGGATAAACTCCCACTTACGCTCACCCGCACTCTGTCTTGGTCTTATTCCCACTACGGGAGAGTCCCTTATTGTCTCTCATTGCGGGGAGGATCGTGCTGAATTGGGGGCGCTTCCTTTCAGTGGTGACCCCGATAGCGTGATATCTCCAAACTATTTTTCCTAACTCCTTCTTAAACGACCCCCTTGTGGCACGAGAATCTCCGGTCGAGAAGGGATACGCACGGTGAGCCGTCTCCGGGAGGCCGCCCGCCAACGGCGACCGGCACAATAAGAAGTGCGCACTCAATGAGAAAGGGTACGGGATCCCGATTGGAAAAAAATCCCCTTTGAGTGCCGCTCGCCGGAGCCAGGGGCTGACCGTTGAGTTACCGGTGACGCCGCCTGGACGGACCCAGTTTCGGAGAGTATCGGTTCAAGACGGGCACGTGAGTACCGAGTGCGAGTGATCGTCAAGGGGAGAAGAAGGGGAATTGGGAATAAAAGAACGGGGACAGGTAGAGGAGAAGAATATCGGGGGTCCACTAGAAACGGGTCTTGAAACTTTCTTTATTCTTTCTTTGCATATGGCCATTAGGAGTAAGAAATAAGTGACGTGGTAGAAGTGACGGAAACCTAGCTCCGAAAGGGGGTGGAAGGCGGCGCCGCATAGTGCTATCTAAACTAGTACTGGGAATATATGAAGAAGTGAGAAATAAGTTATTGGTGTCTAGCAAAAGGAGACACCGGGAATATTTTTAGTGATTGTGCTCTCTCTCTCTATTTCTTTTTTCCATTTCCACGGGGTAGGGGGGGAAAATGAGAAAGGTATAAAGTAGTTAGAACATCTTAAAAAGTGGGGACTCAGTAGTGGCACGTACAGACGTGAACACAGTAACCTTAGCAGGGAAACAGGGACAGCTGGCCAGGGAGGAAAGGGAGGAAAAAGACAAAAGTGTGAGTGGAAAGTATTGTGAAGGGTGCGCGCACCGTACGAGTGTTGGAGACGAACGGGTGGCCGCGAGGTGGTGCCAGGGAGTGTGGCCATAACCATTACTTGATCAATTGCAAGTGAGATTACATAAGAGTGCCTGGGAATGGGAAGGAGATGAGATATGGTGAGTGAGAAAAGATTTGCACAGTGAATAACAGTGGGTGATAATTTTGAGAGGTCCGCTCTTGTCTGTGCCGTAAAGGTATACATACGCATATCTACACCTAATCAAAAGTAACGAAGGCGAACGCGGTAGCGCTAGCGATTTAGAGGATGGGGGCTGAAACTCCCTTGTCACACATTTGTAAGAGCTTGCCGGGATATGCTGAACGCATAAATAAATATCATGATCAATGGTTAACAGAATTGAAAGAGAGGGGTTGCCCCAGATTTGGCCAGAAGGAGGGTCTTTTGACAAAAGCGTTCTTGATATGGTATGTACATGTATTCGCCTCAAGTATAAGGGGAAACAATGGCAGAATAGGAAGGAGATATTAGATCTCTGGAGATTGTTTGAGGAAGTACCCCCACCCAAAGCTCCAACACCAAATATTGATTTACCTTCCACCACAGATAATCCACTGATGATCCCGCGGGAGGAAAAGGAACAGCTAAGTACAGAACAACCGGCGGAGGTGATTAAGTTGTACCCAATATTACCTAAACCAGCCCCTGCAGCAGGATATAGCGACCCGATTTATGTGCCTCCCCCTTCGACCAGCACACCACAAAGACCAACTGCACCCCCACCATACGAAAACACCAGAGAGCGCGCCCAGGGAGGCACACAGAGGGTGGACATAGAGAAGTTAACGAGTGACTTAGAGTCGAGGCTTACAGTGGCAAGAGATGAACTCTCAAGAATAAAAGACATATGTGAACGCACAGCATGCGCCCCCACACAATCTGGACGCACGTCTAGAGCGTCGAGCGAAAGTAGACAAATTGAGGAGGGATGGAAAAAGGGGGAAATACTGTTCAGAATTGAGGAAGAACCGACCAGGATAATAGAAGTGGGGACAGCAGAAGGAAGCATTGGTGACGTCTCGCGAGAGAGAGGGATCAGAGAGGATTTGTTATGTGATGTCAGAGGAGGGGGGGATGAGAGTGATAGATTGAGCATGGCAATAGGAGGAGAAGGCGAGGAACTAGATGGTGCATGTTCACTGGGGACTATAGAAGATGAATGGATGGGACGACTAAGAAATAGGGTGGGGAAGATGGCGTCATTAGAGTCAGCAGTGACTAAGGAAAAGGAAGCTGCAACGGCAAAAGGGAAATTACAACTCCCATTACTCCACAGGGGGGGCGGGAGGCCAAACTATATACCGTGGGCTCAGATGGACAAGGCTAATTTAATGAAATTACTACCACAGCTGTCGGGAGGGGCAAGCAAGTGGATATATGCATTTGAGAAACATACCGCTGGTATACCGCTGGCAGTAGGCGATGTGAAAAGCCTACTAGTGTCCGCAGTAGGGGATCAGGCAGACAGAGTATGGGCTAAAGCGGGTTTTCCAGCTGTAACTTTAGAGTGTGATCGCCATGATGGGGCGTCTTTTAACACCGTGCGAGCAAGGGTGTGGGACGCACTGCGGGAAACCTTCCCAGATACCCCTGATTTGCAGTCAGTAATGCAATGTACCATGAATGACGGGGAGGACGCTATGGATTACATTCTCCGGGTGCAGGAGATGTGGAGAGCGGAAACGGGCACGCCCTGGCACCAATCCACATCTCTATTTTATTTCATCATTAAGAGAGGGCTCCCAAAGGAAGTGCAAAAGGCACTAGATAAAATAGCAGGTGTTGAGGCAAAAGGCTGGCCGGAGATCCAAAGCATAATAGTACACCATTGTAAACGGATCAAAGAAAGAGAGAGGGAAGTAGCACAGAAAAGGTTGGCGGACGAGGCGAAGTTGGTGCAATCAAAATTGGTGAAGGTCGCAGCCGCGGTAGCGGGACTCCCACTCATACGGGAGGGAGAGGAAGGAGAGGAGGGGCAAATAGCAATACAAGGAAGAATAGCAGCGAATTGGGCAGGACAAGGGCAACGACAGTGGACAGAGCAGGAGCAGAACGGAGGTCCAACGTGGCAAGAGTGGGCCCCAAGAGGAGGAAGAGGTGGGTACAGGGGTCGAAGAGGAGGACAAGGGTATGGAGGAATGGGAGGAAATGGGTGGCAGGGTCCCAGAGGTCCACAGGGGAGCTGTTGGAATTGTGGGAGATGGGGGCATTACTCAAGAGAATGCAGGAGCAGACAAAACAACGGTTTCCAAGAGATAGAACAGTATGGACACCCCCATCCAGGAAGCCCCTACGGCCTCCCTATGGGACAATACCAGCAACCAGACAATGCAGTACAAAGGAGTAACGCACAACTACACGGACATCAGTACCGAACACAAACCAACCCACAGAATAATGACAATGTGCACTACACGCCTGGTAACACTTTCGCCACAGTAGCTAATGGGGCACCCGCCCCCGCACCTTACAGTGGAGTGGCAGTAGTTTCGGGGAACATTTTCGATCAAGGGGGGGCAATGAGACACCCCGCATAGGACAGCCCACAGAGAGCACTTGCGTGTCCAGTACTGTCTACGACCCACAATGCATCAGAGGAACCATTGATAGGAGCGCAGATAGGAGACAAGCAATTCATATTCATGGTGGATTCGGGAGCGGAGAAATCATGCATTAGAGAGGGCCGGTTCCCGTTATCTAATAGAACGTTAGAGACGCAGGGGTTCTCTGGGGCTGTAATTGAAGTTCCTTACACAGAGGTATTGGATGTGACAGTGGGGGGTAAAACAGTGAAAGCACCCTTACTGTACTATGAAAACTCTCCCATCAACTTACTGGGGAGAGATCTCTTGAGCAAACTAAACATGACCATATCATTCACAGGGAGCGGCATCGTATGTTCAACGCCAGGCATATGCCCCCTCCGTATATTAGCAGTAATACACGGCCACACAATAATAAAAGAGATCAGAGGGGTACCAAGAAATGAGGAGATGTTTGTTGAAGGCATGAGAACATTGGCTCTCATAGTACCAGAACTAAAAAGGGTGGAGTGGAGGATCCCAGCAGAATTCCTTTTTCGTCCCATAGCAAGCCCTGACACTGCTCTTGGGGCAGTACTATCGTTGGATTTGCATGCAATACATGTATCAACAAACAGAATATGTGTGATTGGTATTGACATGGAAGGATGCGAGTGGCGGACAGTATTGTGTACAAATGCAAATATCCCGCTGAGAGAGCTCTCGGACGAGGAGCTATTTTCTGACACTGAGGGAGATGGTGAAATAGTGATGGAACTGGCAATGCCCTGCGACATTGTAGTTACAGCCAGACAAACCAAGGTTGAACTAATGGCGGTAGTAGGAGCGCCGCACACATTTTTTGATGAAGACATGAGTTCAGTACCCACTAACTTATGGACTAATGGCCCCCACGATGTAGGGTTGCTGCATGAAGTTCAGCCTGTGGTGATAAAATTAAAACAGGGAGCTATACTACCCCGGGTGAAACAATATCCACTGTCACGAGAAGCAGAAGAAGGGATCAGAGAGACAATCGATGCACTGCTAGCACAGGGTATAATAGTGCCCTCAAACTCCCCATGCAACACATGCATATACCCAATCAAAAAGGCGAAGGGGGGTTCGTGGAGGATGATACAAGATTTACGCCCACTGAACGATGTGGTAATGAAGGAATTCCCTTTAGTCCCGAACCCGGCGACAATACTGTGCAACATTCCAAAAGTAGCATCACACTTCACAGTAATTGACTTAAAAAATGCATTTTTCTCGATTCCCTTAGCGGAAGAGAGCAGGTACTTGACAGCATTTACATTGGGAGGAAGGAGGTTCGAACACTGCAGACTACCACAAGGATATTGCGAGAGCCCAAGCATATTTAACAGGGTACTACATGAAGATCTGGGGAATTTGTCTGTAGAAAGCACAGTGATTCAGTATGTTGATGATTTATTGGTTTGTGCACAGGCGGAGGAAGAGTGCCGACAGGACTCAATAACACTTTTGACTTTATTGGCCAATAAAGGATACAAGGTGGACAAGGGGAAGTTACAGTACTGTCTGACAGAGGTCCTATACTTGGGTCAGCTGATATCAAAGGATGGCAAGCGAATTATACCAGACAGGGCACAGGCGATTAGAACAATTGGAGAGCCCAAAACAGTAAAAGAGATGCAGAAATTTCTGGGTATGTGTAACTATTGCCGAGCATGGATATTGGACTATGCGGCGTACACAAGGCCCTTGTTACAGGCACTGAAAGAAGCACAACAAGAACACAAACACATAGAATGGACAGAGGAGATGAACACAGCATTTAACTCACTAAAAGAGCTGATATCAAGCGCTCCAGTACTAGCAAATCCAGATTATGGGCGCGAATTCTTCTTATTTTCACACTGCAAAGGAACACTGATGACAGCAGTATTGACGCAGAAAACATCTTTAGGGCACAAACCACTTGCTTACTATAGCGGCACCCTAGACGCAGTAATGCAAGGTCATTTCGCGTGCGAGCAATCCCTAGCTGCAGCTGCGTTCGCAATTGAAAAAAGTGCCACGATAGTGATGGGCTGCCCGGTGACACTGTTTGTGGAACACTCACTTTTTGCAATATTAGAGCGAACAAAGAGCACATTGACAACACAACGCGCCACAGCATATGAGATAATACTGTCCAGCGCTAACATCCATATAGTAAGATGTAAAACAGTGAACCCAGCCACATTCATCACAGAGGCATGCACCGTAGAGGACATGCAAAACCACAACTGCGCCACGTACACAGGTGACGAAAGTAAGGATCCAGTGATTTTTGAAAATGCCCTGACCGAGGGTGAGGTGTATTTTGTGGACGGGTCAGCATCAATAGACATGGAGACAGGAGAAAAGCATGTGGGTATGGCAGTGGTACGATTAGAGGAAGATGAATATGAGATACTAGTACAACACCGCCTCCCATCACACTATTCAGCGCAAGCAGCAGAACTAATAGCGCTAATAGAAGCATTGCATGCCGCCAAGGGGTGCGCAGTGACAATATATACAGACTCAGCATACATGACAACAACAGTTCACGGTGGGTTGGCCCGGTGGGGGCGGAGAGGGTTTCGGCGAGCAGACGGAACGCCAGTCCAGCATGCAGAATTATTGAAAGAACTGATTGAGGCCCTGCAAGACCCCACGGCAGTGGCCATCGTAAAGTGTCAAGCTCATACCGCAAATACAGATTTTATATCTTTGGGGAACGCGGCAGCAGACGCCGCTGCCAAAGCAGCTTCATATTTACAAAAAGGTGAAATAGGGGAGTACATGTTGCACCACACAGCAAGCCAAGAGGTCCCCACAGGATATAACATGATGTCCACACAGGAGATAATAGAGCTGCAAGAGGGAGCTAGTGCAGAGGAAAAATTGCTGTGGACTAAGAGAGGATGCAGCAAATCACCAACTGATTTATTGTGGCGACAAGAGAGTTCAGGAAAAGTGGTAATGCCAATTACGCTGCTAGAAATAGCATTTCAACAACTACACTTTCCCGCACACAACACAAAGAAACACATAATGGCAGAAATACAAGAAGATTGGTTTGCACCTTGCCTCCAGGAACACGTCACAAGGTTAGCTCTAGAATGCACGACATGTCAAATTTACAACTCAGGTATGACATTGCGTACACTAAGGGGTACGATACCAAAACCAAGTGGCCCGTTCAGAGAGCTCCACATTGATTATGTAGACATGGGAGAAAGGTGTAACGGGGCTCGATACATGATTGTGGTTGTATGTCCATTTTCGAGGTGGGTGGAGGCAGGCCCATGTGCCCGCCCTGACGCGAAGGGCGCCGCGAAGTTCCTAGTGCGGGAAGTGTTTCCGCGCTGGGGAATTTGCGACGTTATTCGCTCAGATAACGGGACGCATTTTGTTAATGAATTATTTAAAGAAGTGACTACATTATTGGGAATAAAGCACAAATTATGTTCGATTTATCATCCTCAAAGTAATGGCGTCGTGGAAAAGATAAATGGCCTGTTAAAAAGCAGATTATCAAAACTTTGTTTTTCCCTTAAAAAGACTTGGATGTACTGCCTGCCTTTGGCCTTGTTTGAACTACGAAACCAGCCAAGTAAGGACCACCATTTGTCCCCGCACGAGATCGTCACGGGAAGAAGAATGCACACAGCGCATTCGCCTCTCCGTGAGCGTTCTGATGCACACAGAAGCGCAGCTATATTGGGGGAGGAGTTCACAGAATACCTGCGAAAACTGACACGGGCAGCGCGCGTAATTGCAAAGCAACTAGCCCCCCCCTCGACAAGAGAGGAGGGGAACGCGACTGAACCAAACAGGCTGCCTGAAAAACCACTACAGCTAATGCCTGGTGACCTTATATATGTTAGAAGTTTTGTGCGGAGGTGGAACGCACCACGCTTCCATGGCCCCTATGAGGTAGTGTTTTGCACGCCTACGGCAGTAAAGGTTAAGGGCCTGCGATATTGGGTGCATTTGACAGATGTACGTAAAGCTTACAGCGCTGCGGAGAGTGAGGTGCAGGATGAGGCACAGGCAACAGCGGACGATGAAGTTGTGCGGAATGAATGATTGGAAGTTTGTGTGCTTCATGAAATGAACAGTGAACACAATTAGCGCGCAACAAATGTCCTGGACTAAAACACGTACACATGAATATGTAAATTTTCTTTTTTTTTACAATTTTTGAAAGTTTTGCGTGGGGTTCTTTTTTCCCCTCCTGTGCTCTTTAAGATGTTTTTTTATTATTATTGTTTTTAAAAATGTCATGTTTTTTTATTATTATTTATATATATATATATATAAAGGTACGAATAATGATGACTGAAAGCTACCTTGTCTGTCAACAAACCCCCTCCCTCACCCAACCCTATATTTTATCACCGAAACGTTACAACGTGGAAATGCTTACATGTTTGTATTTAATGAACTTTTGTGTCTCAAACAGGATTTATCATGGCATCGAATGGGCAGCCTGCAACTAATAGATATGTTAGATTTAGAGAAATGTTAGTGGCTAGATTAACATATTTATTTGAATGTGGTTTATCAATATGTGCTATCGTGTTCTTCATCTCAATGTTTTGTCTGGTGTTACACTGGATTATAGCGTTCATCTCTACCGAGATGAACGAGGGGGGAGGGGGGAACAACACCACCCTTGCTCCTGGAACGAAAACAATTCCGACTGTAGGTATCAAAGAAGGTGATTTCTTGATCTGGGATGGATCACACTTTGTGTGGGGATACTATACTACACCACCCACTGCTGTCCTCTCACAATGGAGAACCAAAAATGTAGATAATGACACAATGTCCCAACCTGGAACATACAACAACCACACGATCCCTCCCGCCCCAATTTCAAACAACGATCTCTTGTTTATTAAGGAGGATGGAAAAGTGATTATGATGACAGAACACAAGTCCCTATATGAAGAATTAGAAAAGGGGGGTGGGAGGGAGGAAGGGGGGCCTGGTTCTTCACCTCCTATAACGAGAAGGTACAGAAGAAGGGAGAAAAGTAGGCGGAGGAGAGAGACTGGTGGAAAAGGGTATGATGAGTATTATGGGCTAGGGTTAGACAAAATGGAAGACCCACGACACCCTCACCAAGCAAATAAATGGTATGCAGACATGAGCACAACAGCCAAACAAACAACCAATGAGAGCTGTTATGTCTGCTCACTTATCCCCCATGCATCAGGCACACCTAAAGTATTGTTGCCACGAGAATTGCCCATTGTGGATGCCCAATGTCTCCTTCATCTCACGCTGTGTAGAATAAAGAACACTTTCCAAGCACACGATGTCTCTTTCAGAATGTTACAGAACAACAAAACGTGCTATTCGCAAGCGTCTGGAGTGATCTGCCTTAAAGAACCTTTCTTTGCAATACAAGGGACACTGTTTTCCGAAAACAAATGGAAAGACGAAGAAGTGCTGTGCAAGGCAGAAGCACTGAAGGGTGTCCAACCGGAAAAGCTGCGGTGGATGGAAAGAACGTGCTTGCCAATATGGAAAGAACACATCCCTAAATTAACATGGGTAACAGCGATGGAGAAACCCTTCAAGCTACAAAGTGAAATACAAAACGAACTATGTTTCAAGGGAGAAGGAAAAATGGCAATAGGAACGAACAAGAACTGTAACAAAACTCTCACCATCCCAGATATGAAAAAAGGAACAGCAGCACTAATGGACACCTACTGGGTATGCGGAAACAAGGCGTACCTGCACCTTCCCCAATCATGGAGTGGTAGCTGCTCAATGGCCACTTTGCATTCAACACTAATGGTGATTCCCGAAAGCCATATTGACAGAAGTAACATGATGAACGGAGGCTTGAACCAGAATGCAGCGTCTCCAACTACACAAGCGCACCTTTATGTCCTGTCCTCCGGAGGGAAAGGAGAAGAGCTCTCAAGGAACAAGCGAGCCTCGAATTACATATCACAAGCATCATCTGATTTATTGGCACAGATCCCAGACAAGTATCGCCTGTTCAGCTCCGTGGAAACATTCTTTGCTTCGCTAGTATCAAGTGTCCAAGCAAGAGCAAATGCAAAATGGCTCCAGATCACACGGTGGGAACTGATCCAGTTGGCCAATGACACTGAAGAAGGGTTTAACATAATAAAGGTGGAACTACGAGCTCTGCGATTAATGACCATGCAGAACAGGTATGTTCTAGATCTGTTAACAGCTATCGATGGAGGTGTTTGCCGAAAAATAGGAAGTGCGTGCTGCACGTTCGTACCTTCTGAAGACGCAGAAAATGGGTCCCTGTCCCACGTTATTGAAGCAGTACATAACTTGGGCGAGAAGATGAAAATTGAAGGTGGAGCTGAGGATAGCTCGTGGTTCGACAATATCTTCTCTTGGGTTCCCTCATGGCTTGGAGTGACAATGAAGTTCCTGATACCAATAGTGGTGATCATCCTTGTGATGTTCTGCCTGTGCCAGGTGGGCCTCCGATGTTGTGCTAACGCAGTTCCTAACGGTGCAATGATGATGGTGACAATGGGCAACTCCGGTGGTACAATTAAAGCAACACAAGAAGTACATGTGCAGACAGGAGCAGATAACACCCCCAGGTACCAGTTAGTGCCTATGTGCCGTGATAAGTACATAGTAGATAAACTATGGCACACCACTATCAAAGAACCACGAGACGTAGAACTGGAATGGTATGAGGAGGTCTGGGTAGATCTGGAAGAAACTGGCGACTGTATATATTTAACATGTACACCAGACGAGTATGCTAGGAGAGGTGAGAGCTTAAGGGGGGTGTGCAGAGCATGGATGCCTATAAAAGGAACCCCTGCATGGGATGGTGCAGTGTTAGAGGAACAAGAATGTAGAAGATTAGAAGAGCTAAAGAAATTCGTTACTTTAAGTAACGAAAGGGGGGAAATGTAGGGGAGGAATGGCCACGAGGCCCTCCTCACCTACAGCTCCCTCTCCAGGTGAGGACCATGGCTCGGTGGGCGCACCCTCATGCCACCCGGGCCCAGGTGGAGGAGGGTTCACCCGCCGACGACATTGCCCACACGCACCCTGTCTTTGCAGTTACCAAAAATTAAGTTAGGCCTAGACGCCATCTTGCATAGCAAACATGGTGTGAGTTCAGCACACTGTAACGAGGCCCCCACCTTTGGAGGGCCTTTCATGCATCTCTGCCGCCTCAGCAGCCCTGGCAGATCCGCTGCAAGCGCGTTCCCATGAGAAAGTCGGAGATGAGCTAAACCCGAGATGCCAACACGGCAACATTATATTAGTAACAATGTGATATTGCACCCCGTATGACCCGGACCGCAAGGCCGGGGTAACGGGGAAAAAGCTGAAGCATCACTATCTGAAGAAGGTGGAAAATAATTCAAGTATTGGTAATAATGAACTACCTCTGTTTAAAATGTGAATAAACCATAAAAATGTAACGTTATATGATATCCCTCCAGGTCTGGACTAATGCTGCTATAACCACGGAGAAAGATGTTGACTAAACGTGTAACCTCTATTTTGTAAAAGTGTTTTTCAATAGTATGTAGAAACTTGAACTCATATATGTTTTTGAATCACCCAAAGCGGCGAGCATCAATCTCTGTAGGCCATAACCTAGATATCCCTCGTATAACGTCTAATGTACATACAATACGCGCACAATGTAGTGAATATAATGTTAGGTAATGAAAAGGTACTGGAACCGACTGTATTAAAGAAATGTGTAACGAAATTGAAATATATATGTGTGTCTAAATAACGTCAAAATAAGGCAGAACAGTATAGAACTTCTGCATTCACTGATCAGCAACGCACGAGGAAAATACCTTTGTGGATATATGCAAGGCCATTCCCTCTCCCACCCCACCAAGCCTGCCAGATAAAAAAGCTAAGACTTGTGCCGCGCTCCCTCACCTCCCCCAACCAAGCTGGCGTTACTTCAGAGAGTCAGAGGCCCCGGCACCGCAACCAAGGCCACAGCCCGCCACCTGTGTTATTTACAGCACGGTAATAAACCCACGGTTGAACCCACTGATCTACCAGCACCCTCTCATAAATCCCACGAACCCCCCAAGAATCCTGACCCCGTGTAAGGACGACCCCCATCATTGGGACAGGACACAGAGACCCATCTATATAATAACTTCTAACGCAGCAGACAGACATGTATCATTCGGCCCAGGCCCCAGAGCCCCGTCCCGTGACCTAAAATACCGGTCAATAAGACACAGGTAAATCTCACCCCAACCGACAACCACCAGACCTCTCACGAGGTGCATTCCTCATGTGTTGTGTTTATTTTATAAGATAAGCTGTTGAAGCGATTTATTAATGAACTCAAATGTCATTTTCTGAATAACTGCAGTGTGCATGGCCTAGGGCAAATGAGACAGGAAAGGTATTCGTCATTGTCACAGGCTGCCCCAGCACATCAACACCGTACAGATGACCTCAAGCCGGCCTGCCAGGCCCAACCCAACCCACGAGGCTGACCAGTGACGTCGTCACGCCAGGACCAACCCCGCGGCAGCAACACCTATAGTTAGTCGACGCCACCCAATCCCAATCGACTTGTGCCCCCTATAGTGTTTAGGTGTTGATGACGTTTTTTGTATTAGAAATACGCCTGTCTTTGCTATTGTCAGACAGAGCGCTCTCGTAGGTTGCAGAGTTCTTTGCATGCCTTATCCTTGGATAAACTCCCACTTACGCTCACCCGCACTCTGTCTTGGTCTTATTCCCACTACGGGAGAGTCCCTTATTGTCTCTCATTGCGGGGAGGATCGTGCTGAATTGGGGGCGCTTCCTTTCAATGGTGAGCAGAAAAGGGGATCTTCAATCATTCCCAAAAAATCTGAAAATGAATTGATACAGTCAAACTCCATTTTGTAGATAATTCCATAGGGGCAGTTCAGCTACTGAGAATCTTCTATTGACCCTGGTTTTTGCTGCAAGTTTTGGGAATCATGAATAGAAAATCATTTTATGATTGGAGGCTGAAAACAGGAGAATAGGAGATCAACCTTCCTTCCAGGAAAAGTAGAGCAGGTCTTTAGAGATCCCAAATGTAGCAGATATAATTACCAGAAATAGTAACCAAGAAAATCTCTATCAAAGGTGTTTAAAATATTTAGCCTACAATTCACCAGTGCCCCAACTACTGCTGCATGTTCTTCTTAACAAAGGAAAGTGAGGGTGCAACACAGGTGCCACAGTCCAACAAAAGGTCTTCTAAACATGTTATTTATTTGTGATTTGAAACTCATGTCGGACTGCAAAATAAATCCACATTTTTGTTCCTTCTTTGACATAGGTGATTTCAAAGAGTAGGTGGTAAAGCATGTTTCTTTGTATTGCCAAGCTATTGACCGGGGCCTAGTAGCATGGCCTCTGTTTTGGATGTCTTAATTTTGATGTATCCAACATCTGACCTTGTGTAAGTGCTAAGAGGCTGTGGCAAATATATCCTTATGTCCATTAGATGATTAATCATACAAAGGCTGCAATCTAGAATGAAACTGGGAAATTGCACTTCCCAACCTGCTAGAATTACAGCCAGGGAGAATGATCTCCAAATAGCCTGTAGGTTGTCTAGTTTCTGTGCATCCTCATCAAAAAGGAGATTTCCATAACACATCACAACTTCACGCGAAGGAGGAGCCATTGGGGAATGTATTTGTGAAGCATGATAGTCATACACAGCTTGATACTCACTCAGTACACGGTGTTGAATTAGTACAAATAATGTTCAATATTAATAATCAATCTTCAAAGGAATGGGAGTTATCAGGCCTTCTCTGTCTATGCTCGAAGACTCTAGAACCTCCTCCCTATCAACATCAGATTTGCCAAATAACTTCTACAGTTCAGGATAGAGCTCAAGACCTTCTTCTTCAAAGAATGTTTCCTACTTAATACCTAGGTCCACACACCCTGCACTCCCCACCCTACCTGAGACTCACCGATCTTCTCCCCAATGTCTTCCCCCCGTGCTGCCAATTACCCACCCTACCCTGTTAGCTCCCTGCTCCTTTTTTTCACTGCTTCCCTCACTGTGTTCTTCCCCGTATGATTGTAATGCGCCATCTTGTTTCCCGAAGATAGGTCTGCACTCAATAAATAACCTAATAATTATAATAATAACAACACTAATAATAATAATAATACAAATAATAACATCAGAGTTGCTACTAAGCACTGTTAGAAAACTGCCATCAAAATGATGGATACATTTTCAGTCCCATCAAAATCCACTATAAGCTTTTTAAGCTTATTAAGGGCACAGCTGCCATCGGTAATGATTTTTTTACCGGAGCCCAGAAAAGGGCAATAACCGGGTCATGCCGACCATGGTGGACCCGGTGGACCCATGGTGGATCTGGTAATTGCCCTTTTCTGGGCTCCAGTAAAAATGTATACACATTCCCATTTGAGCCCCATAGGGCTCAAATGGGAATGGGGAGGATGCTACCAACGGGCCCATTAATGACGGGCCCGTTGTTAGCATCCTGGTCTGCTAGCGGGTTCCGCTAAGGACGCCTGGTCTGGCCAGGCATCCTGAGCGGGACCCGCATCAGACCTCGTAATGAGGCAGCCCAGAATGAACGGTGCCAGTCCCTTACCGGCACCGTTCATTCCGCGGCCGCCAGGGTCCTAATGAGGCCCACTGTGTTGTAAAAATGTGTACTTATTCTTAACAATTATTTGGTGCATAAAAGTCTTAAGGTGTATCCCAAATTATGCAGATTATTTTAATCTCTGAACAGATGAATGATACACATTTTAAAGAATAGTAAAGGACAGAACAACAAACCTAAGAACAATGTTCTGCGAAAGTACATATAGTTAAAGTCACACAAATGATCATGAATAGAAAAACTAAACAAAACACAATCTTAAAACAAGACCCAAATCATACTGGTCATGCAGTGATTACTAAGAATTAATCGGTGTAAACTACTACTAGGTACATTAAATCTTAACCTGCTTACTGTGAACTACTGCAGGGTATACTAAATAATACTCTGGGGAGTTTTTGTTAATTAATAATCATGCCATTTATCTGCCTACGTGAACATGAAATATCTGGAATTTTCTCAATGCTCCTAACTAGTTACTAAAGCACTGGTGCACTCTTCGGCATGCCGGTGATCGTGGCATCCATGTGAAGCCTTCCTCAGGGTAGGTAACGGACCGGCATACTTGTAATAAGGCCCAGTGTGTTGTTAGTAGTGTGAACCCTTTCCTTTTGTTGAATAATCCCCATTCCATGGCACCCCTCCAGAAGCAGTCCAGAGCATTTAGGAAGACACACTAATTAGCACTGCATTTAGAAGTGTGGCTACACTTAGAGGGAAACCGATGCAAAATATATCTGTCTAGGAAATATAATTCTTCTGATCACAATCCTTGAGCACATTAATGCCATGATACTCTGGATCCTGATTGGTTTCCAGCATTCCAGACCTTGACTCCTGGTGTAAATATAAAAAATAGAAATTAAATATTTGACTGAAAGTACATTAATACTCTGAAATGTACCCACAAGTCCCTAGGCACAATATGCAGATTTACAGTACATCCTGCAGCCCTCCCACAGCTGAATGAAACATTGGAGTCTTAGAATAGTATACTGAAAGTTTGACCTGCATGCAGCAGATTTACAGCCATCTGTACAGAAAATGAGTTGTCCATCAACAGCATTATGCTAGCCCCTAAGATGTATTCAATTAGCACTTAACACTCAAACCCAGAGGATCGTTGATCAAATGTTATGACACTTTAGACTGAAGGTAGGAATCACTCTCCATGTTACAATTTAAGACATCTGATACGTAGATGTTACAGGTGATCTTTAGAAATCTCAATTACATCCTAGCCACACTCTTTCAACAATGTTATGTCAGACCCAAGCCTCAGTTACAGAATAGCAGAACTTCTCAACCTTTTCCTCTGGAAAGTCTGTTGAAATGACAAACTCCTAACACAGACAAGCAGTACTAGCTGCAGACCCTGATAAACAGCGTAGGCAAGTCTTCCGCTGCCCTCACAGCATCATTGGCCTCGCAGCAGCCAAGCCTAGCATTTATTTCTAGGGGTATCTATTTATTTATTTATTTATTGGACATTTGTAAGGCACCTATACACAAGTGTTTAAAGGCGCCATGAGACAAACAAAGGGGGCAGAGAGCAGAGGAAGAACAACAACAATAAATGGCCCTACAAGGCCTTGTGACATTCCATCCATGCAATTCAGTGAAAATGAGTACAGGGTTAGGGGAAATGGCAGGGTGTAAGGCCTGGTGTATGGGGTAGTGAAGGAGAGAAGTGCAGGGAGGTTGGGGCCCCAGGGGCTGGGAAAGTACTGAGGGGAGCCCAAGAGGGCAAGTGCCTGGGGGGGAGGAGTAGGGGTCAGCAGTGTGAGGACGGGGTAGAACAGATTCAGGCTGGCCAGGGAGGTGTGCCCGAGGGCAAGTGCTGGAAGGGCTGCTGGGGAAGACTGGGGGATGAGGGCCTGGTCCCTGTAAGGCAAATAGGGGAGCAGGCACCAGTCACAGCAGCAGGGGGGCATTAGCAGGGGAGGGGGAGAGAGAAGGAGGAGGAGAAAAGGAACGTCTTAAGAAGTTTCCAGAATTTAAGGAGGTCCAGCTCAAGTCTGAGAGGGGCAGGAAGGCCGTTCCAGAGGGGGGCTCCTGCTGAAGAGAGAGATCTACCGCTCCCCCCACTCTCTGCTTGGAGAAACATCTGTTCTGCAGTCAGGTGGGGTCAGACGAGCTAAGGAAGGCGAAGGGAGGAGAGAGGTAGCTTGAGGAATAGGCTGTTGCAGTAGTCCAGCCTAGAGAGAACCAGGGCTCTGGAGGCAATGAGTAAGGGGGAAGGTAAGGAAAGGGAGACTGACTCTGATGCAGTGGAGTTGAAAGTTGGACTTCTTGGCAAGGTCTGTGATGTGTGGGGAGAAGGAAAGAGGAGTCTAAGATGACCCCATACAGGGGGTAGGCGTCCCAATGAGAAGGATCTCCATCTTACTGGCATTAAGGCAGAGATCATTAGCAAAGCATCATGCTTGGATAGCGGTCAGGCAATCAGGTATGAGAGAGGAAGAAGAGGAGGTAGAGTAGTGTATTGCTCGCCCAGAGTGCACGGACAGTCATTAATCACCAATGCAATTGCAGAGCCAATACTTTAAACGCAGGTAGACGACGCAATGACTTACAACCACACGCTCTCTTAGAAAATAATGAGCACGTATACGGCTATTTATTTAAAGCTTGAAAGCAACAACTGATAACACAGAAATAAATCACAGAAAAGACAGAGAATTCAAAAGAAAATACATCACTGTGGGCGTAACTGAATCCCTTAACTCGCCAGAAGCGGCTGGAAGACCCCGATAACAGCCAGGCCGAGAGCACAACAGCCCACAGGTATGCCGGATGAAAGCGTCCCCCTTCTGACTGAGGTCTTTGTACTTGTCCCGTCTGACCGTTGAGGGGTTCCGCATATATGCACTCCTCGAAAAGTGGTGGTAATTTCTCGAACATTTCTGGCAAATGCACTTGCGCATTGATGAGCAACCGTTGGTTGCCAGCTGGGTCAACCAACAGTAACCTCAAGGAGCAGAGCGCTTCCCTCCTCTAAGAACAAGCGCCACGGAAAACAGTCCCATAACTCAAAACAAGACACAACAAAGCCAGCTTTCCCAGCAGATGGTCCTTGACTGCATACCAGGTTTGGAAAGCATGTTTTCTTCAGCAAAGTAAATCCAGCTCTCAGCAAAATGAGTACAGCTTTTCACTGCGCCATGAAGTAAATATCCATTATGGCTCTGAGTGCCCCCAGAATACACTGCGCACCAGTGCCATGTTTTAGCTCAAGCATAACAATTCCACCGTTGGATATTTATCTTCCATAGCCCAGTGGCAGAGGAGCCGGTCTTTGAAACCGACGAAATATTAAAACTAAGTTGGGAATGCATTGAATACAACAACAATAAGCTATTATGATAGCTAATATAATGCAAATAAAAGCAAAAGTGTAACGCAGTGTACCCCCAATATCAGGAATCCATGAAAATAACCAATCCCACCAATTCCCAGTATGATCTTGGGACACTTGAGAAATGAGATCCCTCAAACCTCGAATATGACTTTCAATGGATCGGGAATGGTCACTTAGGTTGAAACAACACATACCTTGAACTGCGTTACAACCTAAATTATGCTTTAGTAATAGATAATCAACAGCAGCCCTGTTTTGCAAAGTTGCTTTTCTAATAACTTTGCTATCAAGGAGTAACTCTTCTAATGCCCGAGAAGTATGATTGAGTCCTTTGACTACTAAACATGCTAATTTGATCAAAGATTTGTAACCCCCAGCAGCTAAACCCCAAACTCCCACTAATGAAAGGGTTAATGCTAGAACCTCAGCTTCTGATAGCAAATGCACATGTGAATCACAATCGGGGGATAGACCCACAGACTCAAAAGTTGACCTTTTGCCTCGAGATATCGCTGGGTGTAAAGGGAACATCATTAGTCCTAATCGAGTTAAGGCACACGGACCTCCGGAAATGTTAGCTGGAATATAAGTGTATGTGATGTTGCCACATGAAAAGAGCCATCCTGTTGGAAGTTTCACATGATTCAAATGACTGGCAGCTATCACTGTATGATTACAAGACATAGGGCCTCATTACACGGAAGGCGGTGGTCCAGGGTGCTATTAGCACCCTGGACCATGCCGGTAAATTACCGGCACCGCCTTGGCGGAAAGGGGATTTACCGCCCCATTCCAAGGTTGGTGGGCGGTAAATCCCCCTTCCGCCATTGCCCTTCCCCATTCCCATTTCTGCCCCATAGGGCTCTATGGGAATGGGGAAGGCGCTAATTACGGCACAGCAATTTTGCGGTGCTGTAATTAGCTCCGAGGTCCCTTAGCGGGTTGGTTTTTAACGCCTGCAAAAAGCAGGCGTTAAAACACCAACCCGCTAAGGGACCTCGTAGTAAGGCGGTAATGGTTAACGGCCACCGTTACCATTAACGGTGGCCGTTAACCATTACCGCCTTCCGTATAATGAGGCCCATAGTGTTATTCACACTGGTACATGTGCGTGGAATTCGTGAACACAATCGTTTCTCGAACACAGTTTGATTTTGCTGTTTGGTTAAATTAAGCTGTTGGCATTTGCCAATTTCTTTTGCATTGCATGTCATAAGGTAACACACATCACCTTGAGTTATATTATAGGTTATAATACGTGTCAAATTTCTCCATTTGCGATCTGTTTCCTGGCAAAACCTGCAGTACTCATAAACGGAAAAGGATTGCCTGATATCGGAATCTTGAACCAAAGAATCATTGTGCGTGACGCCGAAAATATGCTTTAGAACCGGAACTGGCATCAGCATTGCTACTAAGCACGTAGTCAGTAAGGCTTCAGCATTGGGCAAAAGTGCGTAATGTTGAGCACCTGTTGTGCCAGGTATGTCCACATATTCTCATATTCTCTGTTTGGGTGATCATGGGAGCATGTTTTCACCGTCCTGAAGATGCCTCTCGCATAACTGGTATCAATGTTGTTTTCACTTGCGCCTGACGTGTTTGCCGCATTTCATGAATCCATGTCTTCGGTCTGGCTGGCTTTTTGGCATCGGCGTAGGGCTGCTTTTGGACATCATTACTCATCATGATCAGTTTCTCCTTGATCTCTGGCAGAGATGTGGCATTTTTCATTGGTAGCAGCATGCCGTTTAACTCTCCCAAACGGAGTCCATTTAGTATCACAATTACACCAGCCAGACACAGGGTCTACAAATCAAACCCAGAAAAGAGATATCAGTGTTGTAAATCACTCTCTTAGGTAACATTTGTCTGCGGGCACATATTGCCATTTATTTCTACTGGGCTCCATTACTAAAACGACTTGGTCTTTGCCTGATGCAATGACATCTGCGGGCACTGGTGGGCCACTTGGCCTTTCCACCCACACCTTAGCACCCGGTACCATACTGTCTGAAGAGCCAAAACCACAATCTCCACAGGTAGTTAACACTGTAGGAGGCTCCCCCTTCTTAATCATGGACAACTTAACGGGGATAATAATCAGTTGGGCCACCCGATTGCCCTTGTGGATCGGTAACAATTGGTCCCCACTATTCATCAGGGTGACTTTGATCTCGCCTTGGTAATCGGCATCAATTACCCCTCCCAACACTTGAACTCCCTTCAATGCTAGGCCAGATCTAGGGCCAATCCATCCCATATGCTCTAGGGGAATTTGTACTCCAATCCCTGTTTCAATTACAACCTAATCTGATTTCCTCATGGGAATGCAAGTCTACCCCTGCTGACTCTGGAGTCGCCCGATAGGGAGCTAAAGCACCCGGTGTAATTTCCCCGTACAATAGGGTTTCTCTGACTGGATTGGGTTGAATCTGTAAAGCAGGAGTCATTAGCCACATCAAAGGAGTTTCATGCTCATTCACAGGCCTATTGTTTAGCACTTGCACCGAATCAAACACACGATCACGCCAGCCTGCCAAATTGCCATCTCCAGATTTGTACAGTTGTTCTTTCCACAACCCATTCATTTGTTCATTCAGCCCTGAAGCGGCAGGGTAATAAGGCACATGGTAGAGCCACTCAATGCTCTTTTCCTGACAATATTCCTGTATCAATTTGCCTTTGAAGTGTGACCCATTGTCACTTTGAATCTGCAAAGGCACTCCGTAATGCAATATGATCTGATCCAACAACCTAAGGGTGTTCAGTTGTGTGGCACGCTTGCACGGCAAAACCATCATGTATCATGAGTATGTATCCTCAATAGTTCATGCATACTGACAACCTTTACTGATTGGCAGGGGACCGATATAATCAATCTGCCAAATTTGACCTGGTAGTTTTCCTCTTTGCAATGTACCCCGAACAATCTGAGGGATAGGCCTATGCTGTTGGTGTTGGCAGACTGGACATTGCAAAATGATTGTTTTCACTACCTCTAAAGGAATACTGATTCCTCGAGCTTGTGCCCACCTGATAGTAGCCTTTTCTCCAAGGTGCCCACATTTCTGGTGAGCCCAGCACCAAATCCTCCAAATCGTCTTCCTGAGCATCTGCATCCACAGATGAAATCTTGGTGCGTTCATCTGCAACAGAATTAAACCAACGTTCTAATGAGTCTGTAGCACAATGCACGTCCACATGATACACAGTGACTTCACTTTGTGATAACATTTCTGCAATATCTTGCCACAGTTCTTTTCCCCACAACTCTTTTGAATGAATCTTCCACCCATTATTTTGCCAGGTTGGCAACTACACCGCCAACCCATTCGCCACTTACCATCAATCCGTGTACAAATGACATCGACCAGAGGTCTCTTGTTTCAATGCCTGGTAAACTCCGTAAAGCTCTGCAAACTGACTGCTCTTCCCTTTCCCTGACGTCAAAATCTTTTTTGTCTTGGGATTGTATGACACTGCTTTCCAGTAGCGCTCATTTCCCACATATCGGGCTGAGCCATCCGTGAACCAGGCATGCTCTGTCTGCTCCACGGTCAAATCGCCATAAGGTACTCCCCATTTCACGGGAGACTCGCGTTTTTCAGGCACTTCCGGTGGTATGTAATCTGAGGGCGGTATGTTGGCTACTTGCTCATGTAATTTTGCAACTATTTGGCTCTATCTTGAATGTACCATTTCCATTTAATTATGCTGGCTTCTTGAGCATGTCCTATTCTATGTGTTTTAGGAGAGCTCAGCACCCATTGCATAATCGGTATTTCTGGCCTCATCAATACATCATGGCCCACCGTCATTTGTTCGGTATCAACAAGGGCCCAATAGCATGCCAGCAACTGCTTCTCAAACGGAGTGTATGAGTTACCAGCATTGGGTAACTTACGACTCCAGAACCCCAATGGCACACGTTTCCTGTCCTGTTTCTGCCACACACTCCAGTTAGCATAATTGTCTTGTACAGACACATTCAATTCCACTTTGCCTTCCTTCAATGGCCATAGACCAAGCAACTGCTGCACGGTGTCTTTCGCCAAATCAAATGCTTTCTGCTGCTCTTCCCCCCACTGAAACTCATATTTCTTTCATGTCACTTTGTAGAGGGGGGGCAGTATCTGCCCTAAATGGGGAATATGGTGTCTCCAAAACCCAAACAGCCCTATAAACTGCTGAGCTTGCTTTTTGTTCATTGGAGTGGTGAACTCAAGTATTTTCTGTCGGGCCTTCGGCACCATTTCTCGATGCCCATTCTGCCACTGAATCCCTAGAAATATCACTGTTTCAGCTGGGCCTTGAATTTTATTCGGGTTAATCTCCCATCCTTCCTTCTTTAATCCTTCCATAATGACTTCTAACTGGTTTTGTACACTGCGCTCATCCTTGCCCTGAATCAAAATATCATCAATGTAGTGAGAGATGTGTATGTCAGGTTTACACAGTATCTTGTCTAAGTGTTCTGCCACCAGCCGGTGACAGATAGTCGGGCTATGTATGTACCCCATAGGTAACCTTGTAAAGGTGTACTGACGCCCGCTCCAAGAAAATGCAAACTGCTCTTGGCACTCTTCAGCAATTGGCACAGAGAAAAATGCATTTGCTAAATATACTACTGCATACCAAGTCCCCTCAAACTTTTGTACATTGTCAATCAAGGTAATGGTATCTGGGACCGCGGGCACTAAGGGAGGAGTGTGTTTATTCAACTCACGGTAATCCACCGTCATCCTCCAAGACCCAACCCCCTTTTTAATAGGCCAGAGTGGATTGTTCCATGTGGTGGTGATAGGGCATAAGACACCCGCCTCCACATACCCTTTGATGGTGTCTGAAATTTCCCTGTGCCCCCCAGGGATGCACTATTGCTTCATTGCTACCCGCTTGGTTGCCACAGGCACTTGCACCGGGGGCATATTCAATTTGCCTACGGTAATGGGGGTGCAGGTCAATGCACTCACCCCAAACTGGTACGTTTTACCTCCCAGTCCCAAAGTTAACCCTTCCAGAATGTCAAAGCCAATTATGTACTCAGGTATTGGGACAATCAACACTTGGTATTTCTGCCTATTCAAATTGCCTATTTTCATCTCCACTTCCATTTGTACTGCGGGGGTCTCCTTTCCCCCGAGACCTGTAATAGTAAATTGTCTGCCTTTGAATCATGCTGGATTGCCATGAATCAGAGAGGCCTCCGCTCCGGTGTCTATCAATGCTCGCACCCCTTGCATATTTCCTGGCCCCCAAAAAATCTTAACATCAACATGGGACCGCCTATCAACTTTTATGCGAGCAGAAACTGCCGGAGCTTGGCCGTAACCCTAGTCAAATTTCGAATTAGTGTGACTTGACTCTGCCTCTAGCATTGCACTCACCACCTTCCTCAAATCAGCGTATGTTGGCTATACGGGGAAGGTGTCCCCATAGACCCTACTTCTTGTTCTTCCTCAGGAGGAGCGGAAGGTGTGGCTTGGTTACTACCTGTTTCTTAACCTGTTTATAGCGCTCTTTGGCTGTAAGCCCTCTCTTTTTGTATAATTCATACATTACCCTAGTTTTAACGCCATCAATTTCTTCTCGTGGCACACCATCTTTTAACAAAGCCAAAAACATGTCCTTTCTGGACACTCAGAGTCTCTACTATATTGCCTCCTGCCTTCAGTTCTTCTCTCACTACGCCTCTCTCTCTCCCGTGGCTTGTCATCACTCTTGTCCCACTCCCCTAAATCTGCCAGTTGCCAAATGGCATCCACTACCTCATCAGTGGGTTTGCCCGTCATACCTACGAGCAAAGTCATAATGACACTTTTGTATGCGGGTGGTGCAGTTCTGATCACCATGTTTCTAGTTGAAACTGAGAGCGGCACGGCCCCCATGTGTCCTGGAGCATCTACGTGAATTGCCTCTTTCATAGCATGCTCTTTGACCTTTTCAATTGCCTCTTTCAAAGTATACCACTTTGTTTCCTCGCTAGGCCAATCTGTGGTAATGGGGTATTTACGGTTACATGCTTGGGCTGCTAGGTGCAACAAAGACACCTGTGAATCGTGACCATTCTCATCAGGGGGTGGCCCTGCCCTTAAGACCTCCTGTGCATTGGTGTGAGTTGACAAGGGTAGAAAACGCGGTGAGTCTGTGGAATCTACCAACAACCCCGCAGCGCCCCCATCTAGCAACCTCACCATCCATGTCAATAAAGGTTCCCCTGATTTTTGCCTCAAACGGGTAATAATTTCCCCAACCTCCTGCTGGGTGTAATGCTCCAGGGTGGTTAAATCCACATCCCCGCCTGCAGCATTCTGCGGGTGGAGCCCGGCTCGCCGTCTTCTAACTGGCTTAGCCACCACTGTCTTCTGCTTAATTTCCATTTTGGGGTCTGACTCATTTGCTGAACTACTCTCTGGACTGGTTGAGTCAAAAATATCTCCATCCCAATTATCCGGATCCCAGTCCACACCAGCGGTAGCGATTACAGCTGCCACCTTTCTTTGGTTGACCCCTCCCCGTATTTTCCTATACTTATACCGGGCTACTCTGACTGCTGCCCTCTTGGCCACGGCCTGGTATGTGTCAGCCTTATCTTTAAAAAGTTAAATTTAAATCTGCTGCATTAACCCAGTCTGCCATTCTGCTGCCAGCTCTCTTTCCAATCGCAAAATATCATTTTTCATTTCCAAATTCCTTTGATGTATTTTCCTATAGGCATGCAGGAGGACCCTCCTGAAAAGCATGTTTTCTTCAGCAAAGTAAATCCAGCTCTCAGCAAAATGAGTACAGCTTTTCACTGCAGCATGAAGTAAATATCCATTATGGCTCTGAGTGCCCCCAGAATACACTGTGCACCAGCGCCATGTTTTAGCTCAAGCATAATAATTAGGGATGCTTAAAGAAGAGCTGTGTGTCATAACACTGGAAGTGAGGTGAGAAAGTGGAGATCAAATGGGCCAGAAGGGTGAGGTAGATATTGAAAAGCCTCAGAGATAGGATTGAGCCTTTAGGAACGCTGCAGGTAGAGAGTGAGTGGCAGAAAGGAAAGGGCCTAATTGCACTTGGGAAGGTTGGTTAGAAAGGAAGGAGGTCAACCAGGCCATTACCCGGTCCGTGATGCCTAGGGATTCACATAGACAATTCATGAGGATGGCATGATTGACCATGTCAAAGTCAGAGGAAAGATCGAGAAGGATCAGAACGGAGGGAGAGTTGGAAGCTGAGAGAAGGTCTTCACAGGTGTTCAGGAGAACAGTTTCTGAGCATCTGGATTCTCTGAAACCAGACTGGTGGTCGTGAAGACAGCCAGTGAATTTGGTTTAGTGGGCCAGTTGGGGGATGACCAACTTCGATAGGGGTTTGCCCAGGAAATGGGTGATGGAGATAAGGCAATAGTTAGCTGGGCAGAAAGTATCTGCAGACAGCTTTTTTAGGAGAAGATGCACAATGGGGTGCTTGAGGGGTTGTGGGAAGAAGCCACTGGCAAAGGAATGGTTCCAGAAGTCCACCAAGGCAGGGGAGAGAGAGAAGATGTTGTCCTTGATAGTTCTGAAGGAGCAGGGGTGCACCTGTTTGGAGAAGACTTTCGCAGAGCGGATTACTCTAGCGACCTCATCTGAAGCAATTGGAGAGAAAGAAGAGAGTAAGAGGGATTTTGAGGGGGGGGGGGCAAGGGAGGCAAGAGCAGAGGAGGGGTGGGGGTAGAAGTAGAGGAGAGTAAGTCCTGTCTGCCAATTCCCAGGAACCAAAGATAACCTAGTGTATAGTACCCCTGTCTAGTTCTCTGTCTCACTCCCCCACTCTTTCCATGCACTTTGTTTCTCTCTGTCTCTCTGCCTGCCTCTATTGATCTCACTCTATTTCACAGTCTCTTTCTACGTAGCTGAGTGTTGCGTTGGCAGGTGCGTATAACTCTGTGAGAAAAAGGAAAATACATATATCCTGAGGTTAAAAGGGCTATACAATTTTTAAAAAGCAGGTATTTAAAAAGAAAAAAAAGGTATATTATGTCAGTGGACTTACATTGCAAACCGACTCATTTTAAAATGTTGCACTGATTATTTCTAACCAGCATCTATTTTAGTCATAAAAGGAATGTTACACCTAGAACAGCCATTTAAATTCTGTTAATACAAGGTTTGAATTGAAAGATGCACAGTCTGGAACACTCATATTGTACCCTTTTGAACCAAAGTGGCTTTTGGGAACATATAAATGGCATGTGTGCTCCAATTACTGAGTATATTATGCACACTGTGCCAATAGCTCATTTCACACTCACCCCAACAGTAACACGTAACATTGAGGCATATATACAGGTTCAGACAGAATTTGGTTATAGATTGAGCATATATTGACTGCAATATCACTCTGCCCATTGGGACCCAATGGTGGCCGGGCAATAATATTTTCTTTCCTATAAAGAATTTTAGTTGGCTCCCAGGGCCTGGATAGTTGCACGCATGCTCAGTTGCCAATGAGACAGAAATCCCAAGAGCAAATCCGTCTGTATCTTGATGCTTGGAAGAATATTGTAGCATTCTCCCACAACGTTCTGGGACGTTTTACTTGTGCAACCCAATACATTTTATACTTGTGTATGTGCATGAAATGCCCTGGGCAGGGCTACCTTGTAGGGGTACTAGTCAACCTCAACATAAACACATGATACTCCATCATCTGTTTTTGAAGAGAGGCACAAAGGAAAGCCCAGTTGGTGAGAATTCTTCTGAAATAAATCCTACCCTTGATGATCTCCAAATAGATTGCCGCTCTGGAGTAATTTCAGGACTGACAAAGCTAAGAAGACATATGAATTAAATGCATGCACAGTTTCAATCCACTGACAAGTGGCTTGGAGATGCATTGCACATTCATTAGTCACTTCGCCAACTAACAGACTCTCACTCTTTCCAACCCTAGGACTGGCATCTGAACGGCACTGCACCAGCCTCTCTAAAGCAATGACATGTTGGCAGACTCACCTCAGCCCAGCCTATCAGCCCTCAACAAGGCCCAGGCTCAAAAGCTCCCTAGAGACCTTGGAGGGTCTTTGTCACAAGTCAATTCCTACCCTTTCCTCATGATTGAAAACACAATCCTAGAGGGTATTTGTCACAAAGTTACCCCTCTGGCCTCCAGGAGTCAAAGGCATAACACATGACTGATTATTCCTCATCCATATCAGCTGTCTAGAGCCACCAGCCTGATACGTGATGGATTGTGCCACTAATGATCTTAAAAAAGGGCAGGCCTGACACACTGACTTTCAACCGAACTGCACCTACCATGATTGACAATATCCCATTCCATTCTGCCACCCTGAGAGAAGTCGAATAGATGGACTCAGTGATTTTCTTTTGTTTCTATATTTTTTTGTTCCATCTCTCTAGTTCTACGGACACCTCCCCCACTCAACAGAGTGTATCATTCATACCTTGATGACCTCAATGGGCCTCATTATAATAGTGGCGGCCACGGGAGGAACGGTGCAGGTAAGGCACTAGCCCTGTTCATACCGGGCCGCCACATTACGAGTTCTGCTCGTGGGCGCCGCTCTGCGTGGCTGGTCAGACCTGGCGTGCAAGCCGGCACCCGCAAGCATAACAGAAGGTAGCAATGATACCGTTATGAACGGTACCGCTGCTACCATCCTCCCCATTCCCATTGAGCCCTATGGAGGCTCAAATGGGAATGGGAACGTACCGGCTCCGGGTCCCGTGCAAGAAAATTACCGGGCCTGCAATGGTCGGAATGGCCCGGTTATTCCCCTTTGACAGGACTCGGTGCCGGACCTGAATTTGGGGGCAGCCATGCCCTTTTTAAGGGCATGGCTACCTCCAAACTCATAATGAGGCCCAATGTTTGGCCACAGGGGGCTCTAACATCCAAATAATGCCTCACTGAGCATTTCTATAATTGAGGTAAACTGACAGGCACAGATAAGGAAAACTGGATTCCCAGGAGGGCATTTTTAAGCTGCAATAATGTAATGTTTATCAAAGGCTTCATTTTATCCCTGCCTGTGGAAGTAGTGAACACCACAGAAACTCCCAAATCAATGACTTTGTTAGCCTAATTAAAGTATCAACGTGTTGTTTTTATTTTGGATAAACACAATGAAGGCAACTCCCTTTTTACGCACACTCCAGGATAAAGACAACCCGCTAGGGAAATAGGCCAGGAGATAGCATTGCAAGGATATCAAGGTTTAATAGTACAGACTACAAATATCAGTAAACGACTCTGCTGCTCGAGAGCAGTCTGACTCGTTCAGCTAAAAACATGGGCTTAAAAGCCGTAAACATATCATTACATAAAGGACTAAAGGATGCCACTGATGAGAGGCACCCTACACACGGGCCTGCTCCAGAGGGGATGCCAGGCTGTAATTGGTTGGTTCTTTCCCGCCGGTCAGGATACATGTGGGTCAGCTGAGTTCATCCTCGCGGTGAAGGTCAGGGCACACATAACCAACATTGTTTCTCTCTAAACTATACAATCTAAGCCTGGTTATTACATCATTGTGGCAGGCACCTGGGCAGAACGGGAAATGGTGCCAGGGGGAAGGGAGGATAAAATACAGTCATGCTGACCCACACATTCAGGGCTTTGCTGATACCGCAGTTCCCGCACTTAAGGTCTGCACCCAGGGTTTTGATCTTTAATGTATCCCTCCCTGTACCTCGTGTTACAAGAGATGTGTTTTCATGCTTGGAGAAATACAGCTGCGCATGCTTAGATCTTCTATAGACACTTGATTTGTGTTGGGCCAGGGGTGTCGTGCACATATTGGGGGATGAAAAGGTGGGATTATCAGGTCAGTGGTGTGGGACTGGCTCTGGACTGGCTGGGTGGGGGTTAGAGACCTACTGGCAGCTTAGTGGAGATGAATGGATGCAGTGAGGAGCCTGGTGTTGCCTCCCCCATTTCTTTGGAAGATCTTAAATATTCGCAACACTGGAGGGACAGGGGGAAGTGGACTTCCATGGGAACGTGGCTCTGCGGCTTGATGAGATTGGGCCTCGTGAGCAGGGTTTGTGAACAGCGCAGTTTTGCAAGTGTATTCCTTTTAGCCCTTATACAAAATGGAGTCATATGGTATGGGTTTTCTAGTGCCGCACATCTATTGTAGGCACTACAGTGCCTCTGCAGGTGGCCTAATAGTGCAGATTGAACCCCCCCTTATACACTACATCACCTCATATGGTGTTCGCCTTACCTGAAAGCACCTAGGGGGTGGGATAGACTCATTTCCATGCCAACATTTCCCTCCTTTCGTAACAAATTATCCCCCACCATATTTACACTTATTTGCACGCCTTTCTTCTTCGTCCCATGCTGATGATCCCCTTATTGGCATTCACGCTCTGCACACATGTCTTAAACTTTCCCCTCACTGCACATACTGTTCAGGTGTGCAGGTCATGTATATGCATCTCCCAATCCACCCTTACCTCTTTGTGATTTTCGGGATCATGGGGAGGTACAATGGTTGTGTGGTATAAGTGTCATGATCTCTGCTTCCAAAAGGTCAGGGTTTTCCCAACTCCCTTGGAAGCAGATCTATAACCCAGGTTCCGAGTGCCAACCAGTCCCAATTGGGACCTTTTGGACCCAGTCCTGGCGCCAGTGGCACCAGGCTCATAAACATGCCCAGTCCCAGCGCTGGAAGCGCCGGGCTCATAATGCTTGGGTGGACTTACCTGCAGCAGACCATGCTGCTTACTTGCCTGCCAGTTGAGCCTCTGATCCTCTTCTGTTTGGAACTACTTTTCCTGTTGGGTGGGGCAGGAGCCACTCCCTAGGTTCAGAACACTGGAACTCTTCTGGAAAGCAGGAACTCTTTTCTTACCTAGGCGTGGCTGTGGGAGGAGACACCTAAGCACTACAGGAGGCTATTTAAACCACACCCGATGGATGAATCTTGCTTTGCGTTATTCTGCATCCTCTGCAGCGGAACGCTCATCGTGTCTTCTGCATCTGATCCTGGGCCTAAGGAAAAAGGCTTACCATCCTGAATCCAGTCTTCAGCAACACCTATAAAGACAAGAACGAACAGGTTAGCATTACGGTCTTCAGTGACAGCGCTTCACTTACCTGGTCCATCGGCTGTCACCAACGCCTCGCGCTGCATTCCGGCATCTGAAAGACAAAGGCTTACCTACTCTTCGTGCGCTCCGGAGGTCTCCGCACTGCATTCCGGCATCTGAAAGACAAAAGCTTACCAACTCTTCACACGCTCCGGAGGCCTTCGGCGCTGCATCCCGCATCTGAAAGACAAAACAAGGTGCGTTTAAAGACATTGGGGAACTTTAATACTCACGTGCCATTACTCCTTTCCACATCTAACCCAGTGGGTATTCCGGCACCCTGCAGCCGCTCCGAACTTTTACCTGCAAAATAAAAAGACAGTTAGAGCGCATCGTGAAGCAGGCAACAAGCGCTTACTTACGTGCTTCCAGGCGCTTCTATTCATCACACGGGCTCCATCTTCAACTCACTTCAGCCCGTCATCCGCCATCGCCGGAACCCTGCAAAACAAGAGACATCATTACTAAAGACTTTTAAAGACATTAGAATTACTCGAAACTTACCGTTCGTGCAGTAAACGACGGACAGCAGTCCTCTGAAGTCAAGAGGCCTGCTCCCCTTATCCAGTGAAGAAACTGGTTACAGCACCCTGCCCCGAGGCAGATGGAGAGCACGGCGTTCACTTACCTAAGGTGAGAGCATTAACCTTTGGGGTTCTACAGGAGAAGAGAAGGGGAAGAAGAGAGAGACATTCAATAACCCAGTTCATTAATCCCATATTTTCTATCTGCAGACATCTTACCCTTCGAGTCAGACATACAGTGCACAGAGGTCCAGCCCAAAGAGCCAGCCGTGGGTTACACATCACCTTTGAAGATACGGTATACGCCCAGTCAAGACCGGCGCCTCTACGGGAATCAGGTGAGCGTTACAGAACGCAAAGCCTACCGCAAAACTCCCGTCCAGGCGCTATGGAAACCTCGGATACCGACCAGCTAGCCCAGTTACTTGGGGAACTAAGGGCAGAAGTGCATGCAGCCCGTCAGGAAACAAACGCTCTAAGAAGGGAACTGATTATTTCCAAGGAGCGAACAGATGATCTCGCTAGACAATTGCTACAGTCACAAGCCGGACAGACCCCGTTACCCGCATCTGGGGGAAATCTTCCTTCTACATCCTCTATGAATCCAGTGCAGATCAACCTACCTGGAAATGTACCTCTGGCTCCGCCCGAACGATTTTCTGGTGACCCAAAGAGGTTTGCAGTATTTATCAATCAGTGCCGGTTGCATTTCTTATGCCGGCCAGCAGCCTTTCCAACTGATCAAGCTAAAGTAGCTTTCGTGCTTTCGTACCTTAGTGGCAATGCGGCAGACTGGTCGATCCCTCTAGTAAATCAAGATGATCCGGTCCTCCATGATTTTCAAGCTTTTCAGCTCAGTATGGAAAAACTGTTCGCAAGACATTCACAGGGGCAGGCCTTGGACAATGAGCTTCTTTCGTTGCGACAAGGTAATCAAGACCTTTTGGCTTATATTGCGTCTTTCAACAGACTGATAGTGGAAACTCAATGGCCTGAGGACAAAAGGATTACGCTGTTTTATAGAGGTCTACGTGGAGAGCTCAAAGATGTGTTAGCCCAAGTAGTGAATCACCCACAAGATTGTTCGGACTACATAGACTTAGTCGTTCAAATAGATCACAGACTGCAGAACAGGAAGGCCGATCGTTCCAAGTTTGATGCTCGAGTATTTTCCAAACCGCCAACTCCTTCCAAAGGAGTAGACTCCGGGGAACCCATGCAAATAGGGGGCCTGAAAGGTCCTCTAACACAAAAGGAGCGGGAAAGGAGAAAACAGTTGCAATTATGCCTCTATTGCGGAAACTCAGGGCACTTTCTTCGAGACTGTCCGGTGAAACCTGCCAAGAAGGCAGTAGGAGCTGCAGTTACCAAAGTTACAAACTCTGAGCAGGGAAACGACCTCGCCCGACAAGAATAGAGGTCCTCTTGCCGAGCGTGAAAACCAGTTCCGTGACCTCGCATTTCCTGATACCTATGGTCCTCATTAGCCCTGATAATCCGGATCGATTACATGCAATTGAAGCTTACGTCGACAGCGGTGCCATCGGCAATTATGTGGATCATGAAATGGTTTTGAGGATGAATCTAACTCTTTGTCCCAAGGCTGTAAAGGACTTTATTACTACGGTGGATGGAACGGAGATAGCCTCCGGACCAGTAACGCATACCACTCAGGAAGTGACGCTACTAAGTCAAGATGGACACCATGAGAAGATTGTGTTCGATGTGATCAAGGCTCCTCAGTTTCAGATTATTCTAGGAATACCTTGGTTAGAGAAACACAATCCTCTGATCGATTGGCCAGCAAGAACGGTCCAGTTTACAGAATGTGTCTCTACTTGTCACCCTCCACTTGGTGTTGCACTGGCAGCAATTTCTTCAGAGACTCCCCAGTTACCTCCCGAATACCTAGAATACCAAGATGTTTTCCGGATGGATCAGGCTAACTCTCTACCTCCTCATAGGTCTTATGACTGCCAGATAGACCTGATACCTGGATCTACTCCTCCTTGTAGTAGAATTTATGCCCTCACCGAGCCTGAGAACCTTCACCTTCGACAATACCTGGATCAATACCTGGCAAATGGGTTTATTCGTCCTTCCAAGTCCCCTGCTTCTTCAGCTTTGTTCTTCGTTCCAAAAAAGGAAGGAGACCTTAGAACTTGTATAGATTATCGCTCCCTGAACCAGATCACCGTCAAGAATAGATATCCGTTACCTTTGATCCCTGAACTCCTGGACCAAGTCAGAAAAGCATGCATATATACAAAGCTGGATCTTAGAGGAGCCTACCACTTGGTACGAGTAAAAGAGGGCGATGAATGGAAGACGGCCTTCTGCACCAAATATGGGCTATTTGAATATCAGGTCATGCACTTCGGACTTTGCAATGCCCCGGCCGCCTTTCAATATTTTATGAACGATGTCCTCAGAGAGCTCATAGATGTGTGTGTTGTTGTTTACATTGACGACATCCTCGTTTATTCTTCATCGGAATCTGAACATCGGAAACACGTGAAAATGTTCCTCGAAAGATTGCGTCAACACAAACTTTTCGCTAAGTTGGAAAAATGTGTTTTCAACGTGACTGAAGTTGAATTCTTGGGATTCATATTATCACCTAGCGGAGTGCGTATGGATTCAAAGAAGGTCGATGCAGTTCTCAAATGGCCATCACCATCCTCCGTAAAAGGTGTGCAAAGCATGTTAGGTTTCGCTAACTTTTACCGCAGGTTTATCCCCGAATTTTCTCGAATAGTCCAGCCCATCACTGCCTTGTCAAAGAAAAACAAACGTTTTGAATGGTCTACCGAGGCGGAACAAGCTTTCCAGGATTTGAAGACTAAATTTATCTCTGCACCAATCTTAAAACACCCTCGCCCCGAACTCCCCTACATCGTGGAAACTGATGCTTCAAGCCTTGCCATGGGGGCAGTTCTATCACAAAAGGACCAGGTAACCAATCAGTTGCATCCCGTGGCATTTTGGTCCCGCAAATTCTCGCCTCCTGAAGTCAATTACACGATTACTGACAAGGAACTTCTGGCTATCAAGTCTGCCTTTAAGGCTTGGCGGCATTATCTGCTGGGGGCCCGACACACCGTTACTGTGATTACGGATCACCGAAACCTGCAATATTTGAAAACCGCAAAAGTCCAATCCTCTAGACAACTCCGTTGGGCATTATTCTTTGCCGAGTTTGACTTCATAATTACCTATCGACCTGGTACAAAAAACGGTAAAGCTGATGCCCTTTCTCGGATGGGAGTGGAAGAACACTTGATCAACCCTAAACCTGTACCAATCATTCCCGAACAAAGAATTATGGGTGTAATTGCCACACAATCCATAGAGGAAGTTAAGGATAAAGCCAGGCAACTTGTAACCCCAGCAGACATACAGAATTGGCATCTGCAGGGAAAGGACTTTGCAGTAAAGGACAACTTATTGTATTTCCAAGAACGATTATACCTGCCCAGCACAGATTTACAGAAAAAAGTAATCTCTTGTTATCACGATTCTTTAATGGAAGGACATCCCGGTATGGCCAAGACCTCAGAAAAGATCAAGCGCTACTTCTGGTGGCCGTCTTGGAAAAAAGATATCAGAGACTTTATAATGTCCTGTGGAGTATGCGCCCAAAACAAGAGTCAAAAGGAAAGACCAGGAGGCCTCTTACGCCCTATTGACATCCCACCTCGCCCTTGGCATACGCTTTCTATGGACTTCATCACCGATCTACCTCCATGCTCCGGATACAATACGATTCTAGTAATCGTGGACTTATTCTCCAAGATGGCGCATTTCATTCCGCTCAAAGGCTTGCCAACAGCAGCAACTCTGGCCCTAGAATTTCTCGAAAACATCGTCCGACTGCACGGTTTTCCTTCGGTTCTAATTTCGGATCGAGGTAGTCAATTTATTTCTCATTTTTGGCGAAGTTGCTGTCGGTCGGCTCAAATTGATGTGAGACTATCGACCAGTCACCACCCTCAGACCGACGGACAAACCGAGAGGACCAATCAAACTCTGGAACAGTTTTTACGCTGCATGCTGCAACAAACTGAAAAAACTTGGAAAGACATCCTTTGGATAGCCGAATATGCCTACAATAACTCTGTCCATTCGGGAACTGGGAAAACCCCGTTTTTTCTTTTATACGGCAGTCACCCTCGAACCTCGGAGTTGGATCCCCTCCAAGATCTTGAAACACCAGCAGTAGACTACGTGCATTCTACAATCACCCAAGCCTTTAAGGAAGCTGTTTCTCACCTTCAAAGGGCTAAAGAACAATACAAGAAAGGAGCAGATCAACATCGGAAGGAAGCCCCTCAATATCAAGTAGGGGATCAAGTCTGGTTATCCACCAAATATCTACCTCTAAAAGGGCCACGCACATTCAACCCAAGATACCTTGGTCCCTATTCCATCACTACCATAGTAAACCCAGTAGCGGTCAAGTTGGACTTGCCCCCGCACATGAAGATACATCCGGTCTTCCACGTCTCTCTATTAAAACCCGTGCAACCTCAAACCCGACTAACTAAATCTCCAAAACCCATCCTAGTTGATGGAGAACTCGAGTTTGAAGTCAAAAGCATTCTGGACTCCAAGATCTCCAAATCTAAACTATTTTACCTAATTGACTGGAAAGGCTACAGCCCCCAAGAGAGATCCTGGGAACCTGCTGAATATGTCCACGCTCCTCGCCTAATCAAAAGTTTCACCGAACATTTCCTGACAAGCCAAAACCCCCGGAGAAGCCCGGTTTGGGAGGGGCCTTGAGGGGGTACTGTCATGATCTCTGCTTCCAAAAGGTCAGGGTTTTCCCAACTCCCTTGGAAGCAGATCCATAACCCAGGTTCCGAGTGCCAACCAGTCCCAATTGGGACCTTTTGGAACCAGTCCTGGCGCCAGTGGCACCAGGCTCATAAACATGCCCAGTCCCAGCGCTGGAAGCGCCGGGCTCATAATGCTTGGGTGGACTTACCTGCAGCAGACCATGCTGCTTACTTGCCAGCCAGTTGAGCCTCTGATCCTCTTCTGTTTGGAACGACTTTTCCTGTTGGGTGGGGCAGGAGCCACTCCCTAGGTTCAGAACACTGGAACTCTTCTGGAAAGCAGGAACTCTTTTCTTACCTAGGCGTGGCTGTGGAAGGAGACACCTAAGCACTACAGGAGGCTATTTAAACCACACCCGATGGATGAATCTTGCTTTGCGTTATTCTGCATCCTCTGCAGCGGAACGCTCATCGTGTCTTCTGCATCTGATCCTGGGCCTAAGGAAAAAGGCTTACCATCCTGAATCCAGTCTTCAGCAACACCTATAAAGACAAGAAAGAACAGGTTAGCATTACGGTCTTCAGTGACAGCGCTTCACTTACCTGGTCCATCGGCTGTCACCAACGCCTCGCGCTGCATTACGGCATCTGCAAGACAAAGGCTTACCTACTCTTCGTGCGCACCGGAGGTCTTCGCACTGCATTCCGGCATCTGAAAGACAAAAGCTTACCAACTCTTTGCACGCTCCGGAGGCCTTCGGCGCTGCATCCCGCATCTGAAAGACAAAACAAGGTGCGTTTAAAGACATTGGGGAACTTTAATACTCACGTGCCATTACTCCTTTCCACATCTAACCCAGTGGGTATTCCGGCACCCTGCAGCCGCTCCGAACTTTTACCTGCAAAATAAAAAGACAGTTAGAGCGCATCGTGAAGCAGGCAACAAGCGCTTACTTACGTGCTTCCAGGCGCTTCTATTCATCACACGGGCTCCATCTTCAACTCACTTCAGCCCGTCATCCGCCATCGCCGGAACCCTGCAAAACAAGAGACATCATTACTAAAGACTTTCAAAGACATTAGAATTACTCGAAACTTACCGTTCGTGCAGTAAACGACAGACAGCAGTCCTCTGAAGTCAAGAGGCCTGCTCCCCTTATCCAGTGAAGAAACTGGTTACAGCACCCTGCCCCGAGGCAGATGGAGAGCACGGCGTTCACTTACCTAAGGTGAGAGCGTTAACCTTTGGGGTTCTACAGGAGAAGAGAAAGGGAAGAAGAGAGAGACATTCAATAACCCAGTTCATTAATCCCATATTTTCTATCTGCAGACATCTTACCCTTCGAGTCAGACATACAGTGCACAGAGGTCCAGCCCAAAGAGCCAGCCGTGGGTTACACATCACCTTTGAAGATACGGTATACGCCCAGTCAAGACCGGCGCCTCTACGGGATTCAGGTGAGCGTTACAGAACGCAAAGCCTACCGCAAAACTCCCATCCAGGCGCTATGGAAACCTCGGATACCGACCAGCTAGCCCAGTTTTACAAAGGTAGCGGGCGCCCCTCTCTCGCAAGAACAGACATGATAACCTGTTCAGTGGTTATTAACCACTTGAGAGTTCGCAGCCACTGCTTTTACTCACTGTGCCTTTCACAGATGGGAAATATCCATTTGCATATCAGTCTTTGTCCTGCCCAGGGGCAGTCCAGCACCGAAATACAATGGCAATTCCAATCTGAACGAGAGTACCACCAGCAACCCCATACACGTGTTTCACCCTTGTTGGGGATCATCAGTGAGGTGAAGCTGATGCCTCTCTAAGCACAGTGAGAGGGAGACCACGTCTGGTTGCCCCCAGGAGACCTAGGGTTACTAATCCCAGGTTCCTTAAAAAATAGTTTTACAAAGGTAGCGGGCGCCCCTCTCTCGCAAGAACAGACATGATAACCTGTTCAGTGGTTATTAACCACTTGAGAGTTCGCAGCCACTGCTTTTACTCACTGTGCCTTTCACAGATGGGAAATATCCATTTGCATATCAGTCTTTGTCCTGCCCAGGGGCAGTCCAGCACCGAAATACAATGGCAATTCCAATCTGAACGAGAGTACCACCAGCAACCCCATACACGTGTTTCACCCTTGTTGGGGATCATCAGTGAGGTGAAGCTGATGCCTCTCTAAGCACAGTGAGAGGGAGACCACGTCTGGTTGCCCCCAGGAGACCTAGGGTTACTAATCCCAGGTTCCTTAAAAAATAGTTTTACAAAGGTAGCGGGCGCCCCTCTCTCACAAGAACAGACATGATAACCTGTTCAGTGGTTATTAACCACTTGAGAGTTCGCAGCCACTGCTTTTACTCACTGTGCCTTTCACAGATGGGAAATATCCATTTGCATATCAGTCTTTGTCCTGCCCAGGGGCAGTCCAGCACCGAAATACAATGGCAATTCCAATCTGAACGAGAGTACCACCAGCAACCCCATACACGTGTTTCACCCTTGTTGGGGATCATCAGTGAGGTGAAGCTGATGCCTCTCTAAGCACAGTGAGAGGGAGACCACGTCTGGTTGCCCCCAGGAGACCTAGGGTTACTAATCCCAGGTTCCTTAAAAAATAGTTTTACAAAGGTAGCGGGCGCCCCTCTCTCGCAAGAACAGACATGATAACCTGTTCAGTGGTTATTAACCACTTGAGAGTTCGCAGCCACTGCTTTTACTCACTGTGCCTTTCACAGATGGGAAATATCCATTTGCATATCAGTCTTTGTCCTGCCCAGGGGCAGTCCAGCACCGAAATACAATGGCAATTCCAATCTGAACGAGAGTACCACCAGCAACCCCATACACGTGTTTCACCCTTGTTGGGGATCATCAGTGAGGTGAAGCTGATGCCTCTCTAAGCACAGTGAGAGGGAGACCACGTCTGGTTGCCCCCAGGAGACCTAGGGTTACTAATCCCAGGTTCCTTAAAAAATAGTTTTACAAAGGTAGCGGGCGCCCCTCTCTCGCAAGAACAGACATGATAACCTGTTCAGTGGTTATTAACCACTTGAGAGTTCGCAGCCACTGCTTTTACTCACTGTGCCTTTCACAGATGGGAAATATCCATTTGCATATCAGTCTTTGTCCTGCCCAGGGGCAGTCCAGCACCGAAATACAATGGCAATTCCAATCTGAACGAGAGTACCACCAGCAACCCCATACACGTGTTTCACCCTTGTTGGGGATCATCAGTGAGGTGAAGCTGATGCCTCTCTAAGCACAGTGAGAGGGAGACCACGTCTGGTTGCCCCCAGGAGACCTAGGGTTACTAATCCCAGGTTCCTTAAAAAATAGTTTTACAAAGGTAGCGGGCGCCCCTCTCTCGCAAGAACAGACATGATAACCTGTTCAGTGGTTATTAACCACTTGAGAGTTCGCAGCCACTGCTTTTACTCACTGTGCCTTTCACAGATGGGAAATATCCATTTGCATATCAGTCTTTGTCCTGCCCAGGGGCAGTCCAGCACCGAAATACAATGGCAATTCCAATCTGAACGAGAGTACCACCAGCAACCCCATACACGTGTTTCACCCTTGTTGGGGATCATCAGTGAGGTGAAGCTGATGCCTCTCTAAGCACAGTGAGAGGGAGACCACGTCTGGTTGCCCCCAGGAGACCTAGGGTTACTAATCCCAGGTTCCTTAAAAAATAGTTTTACAAAGGTAGCGGGCGCCCCTCTCTCGCAAGAACAGACATGATAACCTGTTCAGTGGTTATTAACCACTTGAGAGTTCGCAGCCACTGCTTTTACTCACTGTGCCTTTCACAGATGGGAAATATCCATTTGCATATCAGTCTTTGTCCTGCCCAGGGGCAGTCCAGCACCGAAATACAATGGCAATTCCAATCTGAACGAGAGTACCACCAGCAACCTTAGTTACCTGGGGAACTAAGGGCAGAAGTGCATGCAGCCCGTCAGGAGAGAAACGCTCTAAGAAGGGAACTGATTATTTCCAAGGAGCAAACAGATGATCTCGCTAGACAATTGCTACAGTCACAAGCCGGACAGACAAAGTTACCCGCATCTGGGGGAAATCTTCCTTCTACATCCTCTATGAATCCAGTGCAGATCAACCTACCTGGGTATGTACCTCTGGCTCCGCCCGAACGATTTTCTGGTGACCCAAAGAGGTTTGCAGTATTTATCAATCAGTGCCGGTTGCATTTCTTATGCCGGCCAGCAGCCTTTCCAACTGATCAAGCTAAAGTAGCTTTCGTGCTTTCGTACCTTAGTGGCAATGCGGCAGACTGGTCGATCCCTCTAGTAAATCAAGATGATCCGGTCCTCCATGATTTTCAAGCTTTTCAGCTCAGTATGGAAAAACTGTTCGCAAGACATTCACAGGGGCAGGCCTTGGACAATGAGCTTCTTTCGTTGCGACAAGGTAATCAAGACCTTTTGGCTTATATTGCGTCTTTCAACAGACTGATAGTGGAAACTCAATGGCCTGAGGACAAAAGGATTACTCTGTTTTATAGAGCTCTACGTGGAGAGCTCAAAGATGTGTTAGCCCAAGTAGTGAATCCCCCACAAGATTGTTCGGACTATATAGACTTAGTCGTTCAAATAGATCACAGACTGCAGAACAGGAAGGCCGATCGTTCCAAGTTTGATGCTCGAGTATTTTCCAAACCGCCAACTCCTTCCAAAGGAGTAGACTCCGGGGAACCCATGCAAATAGGGGGCCTGAAAGGTCCTCTAACACAAAAGGAGCGGGAAAGGAGAAAACAGTTGCAATTATGCCTCTATTGCGGAAACTCAGGGCACTTTCTTCGAGACTGTCCGGTGAAACCTGCCAAGAAGGCAGTAGGAGCTGCAGTTACCAAAGTTACAAACTCTGAGCAGGGAAACGACCTCGCCCGACAAGAATAGAGGTCCTCTTGCCGAGCGTGAAAACCAGTTCCGTGACCTCGCATTTCGTGATACCTATGGTCCTCAATAGCCCTGATAATCCGGATCGATTACATGCAATTGAAGCTTACGTCGACAGCGGTGCCATCGGCAATTATGTGGATCATGAAATGGTTTTGAGGATGAATCTAACTCTTTGTCCCAAGGCTGTAAAGGACGTCAATACTACGGTGGATGGAACGGAGATAGCCTCTGGACCAGTAACGCATACCACTCAGGAAGTGACGCTACTAAGTCAAGATGGACACCATGAGAAGATCGTGTTCGATGTGATCAAGGCTCCTCAGTTTCAGATTATTCTAGGAATACCTTGGTTAGAGAAACACAATCCTCTGATCGATTGGCGAGCAAGAACGGTCCAGTTTCCAGAATGTGTCTCTACTTGTCACCCTCCACCTGGTGTTGCACTGGCAGCAATTTCTTCAGAGACTCCCCAGTTACCTCCCGAATACCTAGAATACCAAGATGTTTTCCGGAAGGATCAGGCTAACTCTCTACCTCCTCATAGGTCTTATGACTGCCAGATAGACCTGATACCTGGATCTACTCCTCCTTGTAGTAGAATGTATGCCCTCACCGAGCCTGAGAACCTTCACCTTCGACAATACCTGGATCAATACCTGGCAAATGGGTTTATTCGTCCTTCCAAGTCCCCTGCTTCTTCAGCTTTGTTCTTCGTTCCAAAAAAGGAAGGAGACCTTAGAACTTGTATAGATTATCGCTCCCTGAACCAGATCACCGTCAAGAATAGATATCCGTTACCTTTGATCCCTGAACTCCTGGACCAAGTCAGAAAAGCATGCATATATACAAAGCTGGATCTTAGAGGAGCCTACCACTTGGTACGAGTAAAAGAGGGCGATGAATGGAAGACGGCCTTCCGCACCAAATATGGGCTATTTGAATATCAGGTCATGCCCTTCGGACTTTGCAATGCCCCGGCCGCCTTTCAATATTTTATGAACGATGTCCTCAGAGAGCTCATAGATGTGTGTGTTGTTGTTTACATTGACGACATCCTCGTTTATTCTTCATCGGAATCTGAACATCGGAAACACGTGAAAATGGTCCTCGAAAGATTGCGTCAACACAAACTTTTCGCTAAGTTGGAAAAATGTGTTTTCAACGTGACTGAAGTTGAATTCTTGGGATTCATATTATCACCTAGCGGAGTGCGTATGGATTCAAAGAAGGTCGATGCAGTTCTCAAATGGCCATCACCATCCTCCGTAAAAGGTGTGCAAAGCATGTTAGGCTTCGCTAACTTTTACCGCAGGTTTATCCCCGAATTTTCTCGAATAGTCCAGCCCATCACTGCCTTGTTAAAGAAAAACAAACGTTTTGAATGGTCTACCGAGGCAGAACAAGCTTTCCAGGATTTGAAGACTAAATTTATCTCTGCACCAATCTTAAAACACCCTCGCCCCGAACTCCCCTACATCGTGGAAACTGATGCTTCAAGCCTTGCCATGGGGGCAGTTCTATCACAAAAGGACCCGGTAACCAATCAGTTGCATCCTGTGGCATTTTGGTCCCGCAAATTCTCGCCTCCTGAAATCAATTACACGATTACTGACAAGGAACTTCTGGCTATCAAGTCTGCCTTTAAGGCTTGGCGGCATTATCTGCTGGGGGCCCGACCCACCGTTACTGTGATTACGGATCACCGAAACCTGCAATATTTGAAAACCGCAAAAGTCCAATCCTCTAGACAACTCCGTTGGGCAATATTCTTTGCCGAGTTTGACTTCATAATTACCTATCGACCTGGTACAAAAAACGGTAAAGCTGATGCCCTTTCTCGGATGGGAGTGGAAGAACACTTGATCAACCCTAAACCTGTACCAATCATTCCCGAACAAAGAATTCTGGGTGTAATCGCCACACAATCCATAGTGGAAGTTAAGGATAAAGCCAGGCAACTTGTAACTCCAGCAGTCATACAGAATTGGCATCTACAGGGAAAGGACTTTGCAGTAAAGGACAACTTATTGTATTTCCAAGAACGATTATACCTGCCCAGCACAGATTTACAGAAAAAAGTAATCTCTTGTTATCACGATTCTTTAATGGAAGGACATCCCGGTATGGCCAAGACCTCAGAAAAGATCAAGCGCTACTTCTGGTGGCCGTCTTGGAAAAAAGATATCAGAGACTTTATAATGTCCTGTGGAGTATGCGCCCAAAACAAGAGTCAAAAGGAAAGACCAGCAGGCCTCTTACGCCCTATTGACATCCCACCTCGCCCTTGGCATACGCTTTCTATGGACTTCATCACCGATCTACCTCCATGCTCCGGATACAATACGATTCTAGTAATCGTGGACTTATTCTCCAAGATGGCGCATTTCATTCCACTCAAAGGCTTGCCAACAGCAGCAACTCTGGCCCGAGAATTTCTCGAAAACATGGGCCGACTGCACGGTTTTCCTTCGGTTCTAATTTCGGATCGAGGTAGTCAATTTATTTCTCATTTTTGGCGAAGTTGCTGTCGGTCGGCTCAAATTGATGTGAGACTATCGACCAGTCACCACCCTCAGACCGACGGACAAACCGAGAGGACCAATCAAACTCTGGAACAGTATTTACGCTGCATGCTGCAACAAACTGAAAAAACTTGGAAAGACATCCTTTGGATAGCCGAATATGCCTACAATAACTCTGTCCATTCGGGAACTGGGAAAACCCCGTTTTTTCTTTTATACGGCAGTCACCCTTGAACCTCGGAGTTGGATCCCCTCCAAGATCTTGAAACACCAGCAGTAGACTACCTGCATTCTACAATCACCCAAGCCTTTAAGGAAGCTGTTTCTCACCTTCAAAGGGCTAAAGAACAATACAAGAAAGGAGCAGATCAACATCGGAAGGAAGCCCCTCAATATCAAGTAGGGGATCAAGTCTGGTTATCCACCAAATATCTACCTCTAAAAGGGCCACGCACATTCAACCCAAGATACCTTGGTCCCTATTCCATCACTACCATAGTAAACCCAGTAGCGGTCAAGTTGGACTTGCCCCCGCACATGAAGATACATCCGGTCTTCCACGTCTCTCTATTAAAACCCGTGCAACCTCAAACCCGACTAACTAAATATCCAAAACCCATCCTAGTTGATGGAGAACTCGAGTTTGAAGTCAAAAGCATTCTGGACTCCAAGATCTCCAAATCTAAACTATTTTACCTAATTGACTGGAAAGGCTACAGCCCCCAAGAGAGATCCTGGGAACCTGCTGAATATGTCCACGCTCCTCGCCTAATCAAAAGATTTCACCGAACATTTCCTGACAAGCCAAAACCCCCGGAGAAGCCCGGTTTGGGAGGGGCCTTGAGGGGGGGTACTGTCATGATCTCTTCTTCCAAAAGGTCAGGGTTTTCCCAACTCCCTTGGAAGCAGATCCATAACCCAGGTTCCGAGTGCCAACCAGTCCCAATTGGGACCTTTTGGACCCAGTCCTGGCGCCAGTGGCACCAGGCTCATAAACATGCCCAGTCCCAGCGCTGGAAGCGCCGGGCTCATAATGCTTGGGTGGACTTACGTGCAGCAGACCATGCTGCTTACTTGCCTGCCAGTTGAGCCTCTGATCCTCTTCTGTTTGGAACTACTTTTCCTGTTGGGTGGGGCAAGAGCCACTCCCTAGGTTCAGAACACTGGAACTCTTCTGGAAAGCAGGAACTCTTTTCTTACCTAGGCGTGGCTGTGGAAGGAGACACCTAAGCACTACAAGAGGCTTTTTAAACCACACCCGATGGATGAATCTTGCTTTGCGTTATTCTGCATCCTCTGCAGCAGAACGCTCATCGTGTCTTCTGCATCTGATCCTGGGCCTAAGGAAAAAGGCTTACCATCCTGAATCCAGTCTTCAGCAACACCTATAAAGACAAGAAAGAACAGGTTAGCATTACGGTCTTCAGTGACAGCGCTTCACTTACCTGGTCCATCGGCTGTCACCAACGCCTCGCGCTGCATTCCGGCATCTGATAGACAAAGGCTTACCTACTCTTCGTGCGCTCCGGAGGTCTTCGCACTGCATTCCGGCATCTGAAAGACAAAAGCTTACCAACTCTTCGCACGCTCCGGAGGCCTTCGGCGCTGCATCCCGCATCTGAAAGACAAAACAAGGTGCGTTTAAAGACATTGGGGAACTTTAATACTCACGTGCCATTACTCCTTTCCACATCTAACCCAGTGGGTATTCCGGCACCCTGCAGCCGCTCCGAACTTTTACCTGCAAAATAAAAAGACAGCTAGAGCGCATCGTGAAGCAGGCAACAAGCGCTTACTTACGTGCTTCCAGGCGCTTCTATTCATCACACGGGCTCCATTTTCAACTCACTTCAGCCCGTCATCCGCCATCGCCGGAACCCTGCAAAACAAGAGACATCATTACTAAAGACTTTTAAAGACATTAGAATTACTCGAAACTTACCGTTCGTGCAGTAAACGACGGACAGCAGTCCTCTGAAGTCAAGAGGCCTGCTCCCCTTACCCAGTGAAGAAACTGGTTACAGCACCCTGCCCCGAGGCAGATGGAGAGCACGGCGTTCACTTACCTAAGGTGAGAGCGTTAACCTTTGGGGTTCTACAGGAGAAGAGAAAGGGAAGAAGAGAGAGACATTCAATAACCCAGTTCATTAATCCCATATTTTCTATCTGCAGACATCTTACCCTTCGAGTCAGACATACAGTGCACAGAGGTCCAGCCCAAAGAGCCAGCCGTGGGTTACACATCACCTTTGAAGATACGGTATACGCCCAGTCAAGACCGGCGCCTCTACGGGAATCAGGTGAGCGTTACAATAAGTTATCAACTACATCGCCAATAGGGATTGGGACCATGTGGTTGAATGGGGTGGTCATTTTGCTCAGTTTGTATCTCTACATCCTTTCTATCACGAGGAACCTTATTATTCCCAATAGTCACCATCATCATTGCACTATTAGGCACAGCTTTGGCACAACACTGGAGACCTAAATGGCATGGGCAAAAGATCACCAGGATAACCACGAAGATAGGGACCAGCATTTTCACTAATGTTCCAAGCTATAATGGGACCCAGTGGAACGTCATCATAAAACAGTCTTATTCCTGGACCCCAGCTTCCTTTTTCATTCTTACCCCAGTTTATGCACTGCTGCAATGGCATGTGATAGTGTCCCATTTTCAGCGTCTTCAGAAAGTACAAATTTGGCAACATGAACTCCCGATCATTTTACAAACACTCCCCTCCATAGCTTTCAGGAGGTCCAACACTTACCTATTCTGCATCGTCATTATCCTTAGTGCCCTTAGTTCCACTTTGATGGTGTTGAACCCTTGTTCAGTATCATTCACCAGCTGGATTAGCTCCCATTGAACAATCTGGAGCCATTTGGCATTGGCCCATGTCTGGATGCTGGGTAATAGAAATGCAAAAAATTTCTCTGCTGAATTGTAGAGCTTATATTCTTCAGGTATTTGTGCAAGCAGCTCAGACGAGTCATTGGAAATGCAATTTGATGCTATTTTCCTTCTATATAGTTGGTGATAGGGCTCTTTTTCAGGGAGCATGAAAATGTTTTGTGTTTGCTCTGTGTGTCAAGCTTCTAAGGTTGGGGGCACAGTGGGAGCTTCGAGCCAGAGTCCCCCCTTTAGGTGCTCTTCTGGTACGATCAGCAGGGCGGAGTGCAGCGTTGCTAACAAACAGTAGCCCCTACAAGAAGGCGGGAGTTGCAAGTACTCTTGCTGGCCGCAGATCCAGTAATAGTCCATCAGTTCAGCTGTGCCTTTCTTAAGGTCGGGCACTAGGACAGTTTGGTTACATTGTTTGTTTGACCCGACAGCCACAATCCCCTCGCAGAAAAAACAAAGTTTGTATGACTTCTGTTGGTGCACCTTCACTGGTTTCTCGAGGGCCGCAATCCAAGTTAACTTTGTGATATGTTCTGTCCATGTTTGCTCACAGGTTTGCTCCACAAGTATTACAATTTTCCCAGACAGCCGCCAGAGTCCTTCCGCCCTGCATGCATGTTTTGCTTCTTCCCACTCGTGTTGACATATCTTGCTCAGTCGATTACTAGATGCAATGCTTTGAGAAAGTTGGGGTTATTGTAGCTCGTTTTGCACTTTCGGGGTTCACGATCGATGAGTTCTAGATATACGTTACGTGCCTGGAAAGTGCCTTTGATCCTATATTGTGCAAGTTGAATCAGATACTGTGTTTCTATTATGGGTATTTTTTGAGCTACTAAGAACTTGGTTGCCACAGATGCAGGCAATATCAAGGAGCAGATGTAGCAACTCCCATTAGTCGTTCGCCTTCCCATTGCACTCATGTCAGAGTACCAACTGTTCAGGTGTTCGGGATGACATAGGTCTCCCACTGCATCTTTTTGCACTTTATAAATAAATCAAATCTAGTCCTAAGCCATGATATGCATCATATTTGCGCTGGCGTACTTGCCTTTTCTTTCTGTTATTGCGCAATGGGGGCCTTTTCCCCACAGACATTGCATCTCTAGTGGTGTTAGTATTGCATATGGATCGTTTTACACCTGGCATTAGTAGTTCAGCCATTCTACTATTGCATATTGTAGTTTGGGAGCTGCTACTATTTACAAGGGTGTCATTATACACTGTTCCGTCAGTTGGCATTGTGGGGAATTCATATACTGTTACTGGTGTACTATCATTCATCCTTTCATTCCTGTCAGGGAAGGGGGTAGGGGCCTGGGTGTTTTTGACCATTGTGGAGCGCATAAGGATAGAACTGGGGCCAAAGGGTGGCATTTCAGTTACATTCGAAAGAAATACAGTAACATTGAAGGGTATTTCTGTTCCATTCAAAACTAATCGTGTAACATCCAAGGGTATACTTTTGTTCCCTGTCCCTTTAGACCCCTAACCCCTTCTTTTAGAAGGGCAGCCCAGATAATAGATGTCCCCCAATAAATCCCTAATGTAAACATGAGTATGGTAAACAAAATTGCCATAAAATGTCGGCCACATTCATAGAGAGAAGAGAAAGAGAAAGAGGGTTTTAGTTTATTTAGCTTGTGCTCTAGCAGCAATACATGTACTGTAAATATTCTCACAATCACAAATATGGTCAGCGTAGAGCTGCTGTTTTGAGGTTGTGTTGTTGCTTTCTGCCTGGACACATATTGTGGAGTCCTGCGGAGCGCTACGAACATCAGAGAGGTGTATCCAGTATCTCAGCCCCTTTACCTTTACTGCAAGAGGGGTGGAAAACACATGTTCATAGCGCCGATGGAACCTAGAGGCGTTCCATTTTCGAACAAAGCTTCTGACATAGACCCACACTCCAGGCAACAATGGTTATGCAGGGATGGTGTCTGTCAGTGGGGTAGTCAAAGTGTCCCTTTCTTCTGTGTGAGGCGGTGCCATTTGCTTTGTGATGTATCTGATTGCACGTGTGAGTTGGGTTGCTGCCCTATGAGCATCTGATGCTCTCCTTTCTGGTGACAGGGGTGTCTGCATGTGCCTGCCAGTTATGATTTCGTGGGGGACAGGTAGTGGTCCTTACTGGGTTGTGTGCGTAGGTGGAATAGGGCCAGGGGCAGTCAATACACCCAATTCTTTTTCAGAGCGCTGCATAGTTTAAATAGTCTGCTTTTAAGGAGGCTGTTGATTCCTTCCACCACCCCATCTAATTTCCATCCCAAAAACGGTATTCTACCCTGGGCTGACATGGTGCAAGCAAACTGAATATATATAAACGTAATTACTGCAGCATTAAGCAATATATAATAAAATGCCTGTGATTGCACCCATGAGATTCAACACTACCCTTGCAATGCCACCTCCTAAACTCATGCAAAACAGGAGTGGTCTCCATTACATAAACAGAGTGTGCTTTGAATATGTATCTACTGATTGACACATGCTTGAAGAAATTGGGCATGATTCATGGAAATGTTTTATAATGGCGAAATCCCATAGGAAAATGTTCCATGAATCATGCCAATTGTGTCACTCACTGGAAACAATAATCATAGAAATAGTACACCTCTCCCATAGAGTGGCCCCTAACACGTTCTCCGACAGAGCTGATAATAGCAAGGACTGAGAGTTTACTGAGAATGTTTCTGCACTGCTACTCAATCAACTTGTAACAAGCACCAATCACAAGTCCAGACTTACACTTGATTGAGTTTTGAGCAATACAATTCAAACTTAAAATGGAATTCCAGACTTGGCTTGCTTACATCAACATGTTGTTGACGATCAGCAGGAAATGGTGGCTGTAAAACAGGCAAAGAAACTTGATAAGAGACACTTTCACACTAACTATGCTGCAATGGTTCTAAATCTGTAAACTAACAAAAACATTGATGATCTACTAGCATCTTTGTCCTCAATGTCACCGAAATAGTGATTCATGTCGCACCCTTGAAAGAAACTGAACATAATTAAAAAAAAAAGTACTAATATATGATTCAAATGTGGATCTGGCATAAAATAAAGGATGGAAGGGAAAGACAGCAGTGATAATCAAATCTCAAACCAGACAACACGACTTGCAAAATCCACATCACAGTATGTTTTAAATTCATCAAAATGGTATGTTCTGATAACCACATCAATGAGTCGACAACCAACCAATGAAATACAAATACTTCAATATCTTTTGGAAACAAAGGAATCCTGAAAGCCTGAAAAATCTCCCAATTTCTCCCAACAATTTTGTGAAGTAACAAACATCTGACAGGATAAAGCCATCAATCCAGTGCTTTTATCTCACCCTTTTTGTTGGAACCTACGACATGCACATCCGTGCGACATGTCAGTAGAAGTGAGTAGAGTGGCAAGCAAAATCCAAGCCTTTGACTTTTCCTTTTTTTCTTAACATTTCCAATATTCCACACTTATTTTGCTATCAACCTCATAACCATCACAAAGTTCATCCCTTTATCTCTTCCATGCTAACAAATTACTAATCTGAACACTTGTTTTACCCGTCTAGTTAATCGTTCTGCTTTGCTGATTGATCTTCCTGACTACAAACTTGCCCTTCTGCTACATCTTTAATTCAGCCATTCAAAGTCTCTTCAGCCTTTCCCCGCGCCAGTCAATTTCCTGACTTCCCTTCAAATCCTCTATCCTAATTCATGTTCTGTGCTTCCTTTTTAAATGTAGGCATGGCCAATCCCCATCGCATCAATGTTCTTTAGTTTCTGTTTATGTCCCATCCCATACTCTATGTTGCCAAACTCACTTTCTCCTGGCTGTTCCCAAGCCTCCAAGTGCACAATCCCATTTCCCATCTTTTTCACTGCTAGGACCTATGCATGGGAATTCTCTACACCCCCATATCAGAGCTTTATCTGCCCTTTATTTGTTCTGCTCTCAGCTCGAAACGTTACTACTTTCCTAGTACGATAATCTGGTGAATGTCACGTATTTTCAGTTGTTCAAATTTCCGTAGCTTTATATATTGCTTGAGCACTTTGGTAAATGTGCTCCATAAATGAATACATACAGATGAACATTAAAGTATAGCTAGTGCTTTTCTGATGACAAGGGTAGATAAGTCAATGATTCAGGCAGAAACCCAACTGCTCCCCAGTAAAGTTGTCAAAAATGATCTCCTGGGTCTGTTTCCGAAGACCTGAGGGGGGGTCATTACGAGTGCGGCAGTAAGGGGTTAACAGCGCCAGTAAGGATGTGGTGCTGTTACTCCTTACCGCCTTATTACGAGATCCCTTAGCGGGTCCCAATAAGGGCGGCTGGTAAAACCAGCCGTCCTTAGCGTGAGCCGCTAACGGACCAGGGAGCTAATTACGGGCCTGTTATTAAAGGGCCTGTTATTAGTTCCCTCCCCATTCCCATTGAGCCCTATAGGGGCTCAAATGGGAATGGGGATGGGTATTTTGAATGGGGGTTTACTGGGTCCTCCAAGGTTGGAATGACCCGTAAGTCCCCATTCAGGGAATCCGGACCTGGACACGAGTTTCGAGGCAGCCATGGGGCTAATAGCACCATGGCTGCCTCCAAACTCGTAATAATCCCTCTTATGTTTACCTGTCATCCCCTCCCTGGGATTCTCGGTTATAGTAGGGCTTTCGAAGAAAAAAAATAGTACTTTCACAGTATCAAATATGAAAGTCCTCCATTTAATTGTCAGGATAACTTCTCCGTTCCCTAAACTGATGGAATCAATAAAAACAATTGAACAGGAATCTCTCTTTATAACATATGTAATCACATCATGGTTTGATAGAGTCTCAATCTACCAGTTGTCTCTCTTCCGATCACTCACATTCACAAACTCCAAGTCTCCCTTCCTTCTGCTGTGTACATTGTGCATCTTGGGTGGGATGCGACTGCCTCCTAGATTGTTGCATGTATCTCAGGAATCATTGGGTTTTCTCAAGCAAAGGGACACTGCACGTTTCTTTTTACCTTTAAGATGTAGCTAATTTGATTTGCCTTTCCAAGTTTCCAGTCGAGGTTAAAACATCCATATAATTCCTCTTCCTTAAGATGTTGATGTCTCACCTCTCCACAACCTCTTCTCCTTCTCGATGCCACACCACATGCTTGTCTTGTCCTCTCCCACTGTGGAGTTAACCCCTTCCAGTGCATATCTCACCGCCAAAACCTCTGTATTGGGACAATCATGCTCACTCATTTCTTCCTGTTCTTGCCAGATAATGATATGATATGATATGATATGACTGGTTATTTATAACGCACTTAATACCCAGCGGTTTCTAAGCCCGGACCCGTGGATCGAACCTGTGTTGCTCTGTGTCGTCTTGCTTCCAAGGCAAGCTCGTTGCCCCTGAGCTATCCTCCCAGGAAAACACTGGCACTTTTGCCTGAATTGTATGTGGGAGAGCGAAACATGGCTGTAATACCATTGCATGTCTAAGTCAAAGCCACGTAATGTCCCTTCTCAGTCATCGATGCATCATACTTTGAATACAAGGGCATTAATCATTGCTTTCTTTTCATTATTTATTAATGGTGAAAAGTCTGCCAAGTCAGTGGACTCATTGTGCAGTGGAAGGTGTAACTAATCACTGGGCCTGTGTCCCCTCCACATCTCTAAAGTCATATTGCCTGGAGACAACTGCATACTGTACTTCAGAGTGACAGTTGGATATATCACTTTTTTCTCACCCAACAGCACCAATCACCTCTAAATGGCCAGTAATATATGGCAGGGATGCAGCAAACCAAAACCATCTGGACAACTGCTTCCCTTAATGAAGAATGTCAGTGTCTTGCTTCTTAATTAGTGAAAACGATGCATTGGTATGGAAGGTGTGAACATCTCCCTCCACCTTGTTGGCAGCAGTGTAGGGGTGGGCATATGAGGAGCTAAGTCGACTTGAACATTTGCATTCTTTTCTTTCTTGGATTTGTTGTCCCAGCTTTGTCATGCTTTATATTACTGTTGTTCTAGCGCATAACGTGGAATGCTGCCATATGTGGGACTGTGATTTGTGACTTGTATGATGCTGGGAGGAGGTCTTGTAAACTGGATACACAGAGTGCTGTGTGGAATCTTGTTTTGTGTCGGTGGTGGGGGTGAATATAATATTTAATGACCTTTGAAAGCAGTGTTTGGTGCTTTACTGCTGACTACGAACTCGGTTAGAACACAATCATGGGAATCCAGGAGAGGTTCAGAGAGGTGTAGAGAGGCAGTCGGGGCAGAGCGGTCGAGTTTCTACAATTCCAGAGTTTTTCTTCTATATTTGCAGCAACAGCGGCGGAGCTTCCCTTTAAAACCTCCTGAACCCCAAAGGGCGGAGAGGCTCATAGAGGCAGTCGGGGGCAGTGCGCGAGAATATATACAATTCCAGAGTCTTTCTTCTATCTTTGCAGCAACAGAGGCAGAGCTTCCCTTTAAAACCTCCTTAACCCTGTGGAGCAAAGTGGTTCAGAGAGGTAGTCGTGGGAGAGCGCTCGAGTTTCTACTATTCCAGAGTCTTTCTTCTATCTTTGCGACAACGTAGGCAGAGCCGCCCTTTAAAACCTACTGAACCCAGCGGAGCGGAGCAGAGAGCTTCAGAGACGCAGTTGGGGCAGTTTGGGAAGGTTGGGAGAGGTTGACCCGAGTCCCAGCACTGCATTATCCAACAACAACAAAGCGGGAGAAGGTCAAGGACTACCCCCAACCACAAACGCTGCAGTCAGGATCCACAGTAAGGCAGTCTCCGTAACTTTTTTCTTTTGTTTTGAAAGATGAATCCCTCTTTCAAACTGCTCCACCTGCTAGAAATACAGTTAGCGAACAGCGCACAGTGCCTTTTAACTCAACGCAACTCAACTCAACTCACGGTCCAGTAGATTGGATTTGTTCAGAAGGTTAACAGGCCGATAGATAAAAACGCTGTGCAAATAGAAATGACTGAGACTCGTCTGGTCTAATAGCAAGTGAGTCATATGAGGGAAGTTGTTGGACCCTGTACGCTGTCAAGTTAACATTGATCAGCTTTTTTTTTTGGGCGACTGAGGGCTGGGAGAGCCTATGAGCCGTAAAGAAGAGACTGGAAAGCGGCTTGAGAACAGACCAATAAAATGTGAACGATTTTCTAAACATTGAATCCCAAGGAACTAAGAACTCTACCTAGAGGGAGATGACTGTGGGCAAGAGCAGCCTTAGAGCCAACCATATGTCATCACAATCAGCCTTTTTATTGGGTCGGCGACTGGGGGTCTCTAGGAAACTTGGATCCACACCTGTGGGTGGTGACTACCGGCATTAGTAACCTTTGAGCCACCCGCTCTTTCTATTGATTGATTGATTGGCCTTTCATTTGCATCAGTAACTGCAGGCCGCATTAGTGCCTTTGAACCGATTGCAACTATATCAAAAGATCGGTCAACCTTTGTATATTCTAATTATTGCCAGCATCTTTTGGTTTGTGACTGCGGGCGTTAGTAGCCTTTGAGACAACCATACTATATTTGTAGATAGGGAGGTTTTCTCCTGGCTATTTTGCTTCAATAGTTTAAATAATCTTGTTGACACTGTGTTAATGCGATACAAGTTTTGCTTTTATTGGTAATAGTGTTGTATTGTTTCTCATATTACAATGATAAGCGTAAATTACACTAAGGGCAATTGTGCGCCTTGTTTGCCAGCCGACACGTGTTTCGACCCAAAGGGTCTTTATCAAGGCTGAAGAATATTCAAAAATCATGTGGTTCGTGACATTTGTGACATGGGTGAATTATGTGACATAGGTTATAGTGGTGCATAAAAAGTGGTGCGTGAGTGAAGTGAGTAGGTTGTTGCACGTGATTCATAATTACATGGTACATACATTTGATGTAATGACGTATTCATTGAAGGTAGGGGGAAAGAGGAGAAAGAGCAGAAAAGGTTAACGAGGAAGTGGCTGAGGGTGAGGGCAAGTTTATGGAATGCCGAGGAATGAAGCCTCTTACCTATTGTCAAAGTTCTTGAGCCCCCTGTGGGGTCCTGGTACTAAGTTGGTGCTGTCTTGTTGGCAGACCTGGCTCCTGTTGGGCCCTGAAAGGCAAGTGGATTGAGCGTTAGGGAGATGTGTTGTTTATGTGGACCCCAGGTTCAATAGTGCCGGCCCCTGTGGGGGATGATGGGGTGGCAGGTCCTCCAGGATATAAGATCCTGAGGGGTCGTGCAAGGCATGTCCAGTGAAGGTTGGTGTGAGGAAAGCTGCTAGCCTGATAATGTAGGCATGTGGATGAAAGTTGTTGTCTGGCAAATGCATGGCTCTGTTGAGGGGTGAGTGGTCTGGTTCGGTTTTGCATGGCATCAAAGGGATGTATCTGTAGCATGGAGTGGTTTGGGTGCTGAGCAATACTATATTTGTATTGGGTCGTCAACTGGGGGTCTCTAAGGAACTAGGATTCACAGCTAGTGGGAGATGACTGTGGGCATTAGTAGCCTTTGAGCCACCCGCTCTTCCTATTGATTGGCCTTTCATTTGCATCGGTGACTGTGGAATTCTGGCTCTATTGTTTGTTGAAGCCCCATTCTATTCGATGGGCACTGCAAGAAACTTTTCCAAATGGGCAGTTGTCCCAGAGCTACTATCCTTATTAAGCTTGTTGGCCCCCTCATGTTAAAGCCCAGCTACCACTTTTGTCCACCTGTACTTTATTCCTCAGGGCTGGCACACAATGTGCTATTTGCCATAAATAATGTACCCTGTTTCTCAACAAAGCACCACTCGGGAAGTACACATAGTGGGTCATTATGACCCTGGCGCTAAGTGTTTAACGGCGCCGTAAAAGGCCACAGAGCCGTTAAACACTTAGCGCCTGATTACGAGGTCCCTTTGCGGGTCCCGACCTTAACGGCTGGTACAGACCAGCCGTTAAAGTAGGGTGCCGCAAAGGGACCTTGGTGCTAAGTACTGTACCGCAATTAGCGGTACCGTACTTAGCGCCTTCCCCTTTCCCATTGAGCCCTATGGGGCAAAAATGGGAATGGGGAAGGGCCATGGAGGCATGGGGAATTACCGCCCCGCCAACCTCGGAATGGGGTGGTAATTCCCCATTCCGCCATGGCGGAGTCAGTAAGTTACCGGCGTGGACCATGGTGCTAATAGCACCATGGTCAAACGCCTGGGTCGTAATGAGGCCCATAGTTTTCTTTCCCTAAACACAGACAGAACATTACCTACTGTCTGCCAACAATTAAGAACACTTAAGCGGGTGATATTTCATTAGCAAAAGGAGAGGTGTTTGTGCGCTGAGCCACAGTAAAGTCTGAATTACAGTGCAGAGCACTATTCCGTGCCAGAGCTTGCAGGGCAGGATATATTTCTTGGTTTGTTTTGATTTTGATCCAGTAATTGAGGACAGCAGACATTTCAGCTCAAGTGCAGGTTTTTCAGTATCATCTTGAAGGAGGAATCCAGTGCTCTCGAATAGGCTTCTCGAAGCAAATTGAAGCAAAGTGGACGCGAACGTTAGTGTTCAGAAACTCACAACACATTTCTCTTCTGCAAACTTTGGGGTTTTACTTAGAGATGTCAAATCCACCTCAGAAGTTACGCGCTGTGTGCCTTGATGCAGTTAATACTGCCCAGGGCACATTATAATATTTTCACTTGAAAAGCTGTGTCAATGGCGATGAGTTTGAACGTCCACAGCTTCAAAATTCCATATGAAGTGAATATGGCCCTCATTACGACCCTGGCGGAGAACCATGGTGCAATTTGCACCATGGTCCATGGCGCTAAGCTGCCAACTCCGCCATGGTGGTTGGCGGACTTACCGCCCCATTCCGACCTTGGCGGGGCGGTAAGTCCCCAATCCCCATTTACCCTTCCCCATTCCCATTTTTGCCCCATAGGGTATAATGGGAGTGGGGAAGGCGTTAATTACGCCACCGTAAATTACGGTGGCGCAATTAACAACAAGTCCCGTAGCGCCATGGATTTTTCCGCCTGCAAAAAGCAGGCGTAAAAATCACCATGGCGCTACGGGAACTCGTACTCAGGCGGAAAGGGGCGCCATGGTTTACGCTGGCGTAAACCCCTTTCCGCCAGGGTCGTAATGAGGGCCTATGTCTTTTATTCAATTGCACCTATTGAAAATACCGCTTTAGAAAGACTGAGCTGAGAAAGCTGTCTTTCTAAAGTGAACTGCGTGCCCCTGATGACGTACGCACATCCAGCACTACCTGAAGACAAAAGCCATGACCGCAGCAGGTAAGTGTGTGTGTGTGTCTAGGTTTGTGTTGCTACTTGTGCTTGTGAGGGGAGTGTTGGGCGGGTAGTGAAGTGAATGAAGGGCAGCAAAGGGAGCATTGGGGGTAAAACCCCTCGATGTGAAGACTAAAGAAGGGGGGGGAAAGTGGTCGAAAAGGTAGGTGTATGAAAAAAGTGAAATTTCAGAATATTGAGAGCTGTGCCAAAAAATGTTTGTGTGTGACCATCAATAGTCGGAAATTTCTCATAAAACCCCAAAATTGGCAAGCTGGGCAGGACAGCCTCAAAAAGGTCAACAGCTTCACCTACCTGTGTTTTCCGACTTTTTTTTCTCCTTTCAGTGTAAAGTGCATATTAAAGAATGGGTAAAGTCTTAAGGCGTGGCACTCAGTAATCAGTTGACTGGGGTTGATGCTAAATATGGCAAATGGTCTCTCCTCCCGGTGTGAGATTCTTTGAGGGGAAAATAGTGAGAAAAATTCTGCATGGACTTTGAAATTCTTCCTCCCTGGGCTTTGGACTTCTTGCCTACTATAGAAAGGCTGATGTGGAGGAAGATATCGAGTGGCATTCCCCTGGCCGCAGTGAGGTATCAACTTGGAGTATACTCACTTAAATGTCAAGCATTATGGAAATATCTATCCCTCTATTACAAGATCTTAGGTCCAGTAAATGACCTTAGCCTTTTTGCCGACTTAAATTATGTACTTTGAGCAAGGGGGATAAATTCATTTATGCCTATTCAGAGTTTTGTAACAGGATCTGTTTTGATATTGGGCAGTCAACTGATGATTTGGTTGAGAATCCGGACAAGGTCAAAGGGGCTTTGTTCAACTATGATTGGACATCCACACTCAACTCCCTCCACTCAAATTTATAATTAAAACATCTGAGGTACGACTGCAAGCAGGAGGGTGTATTTGCTCCATACTTATCGATTTATCCAGATTGGACTCTCTGCCGTGACTACGTAAGGTTTAAGTGGAATTTTGATACAACCAGGGAGGTGGTGGCACAACAAGTCAAAATACTTAATAATCAGGCAATATGTCACTTGTGCAAAGCCGAAAACACGATGGTGACACTTGAGCACCTTGTAACTTTATGCCCAGCTCTTCAAGGGAACCGATAACTATATTTTAGGTTGAATTTGGGGGATCAGGGTGCTCTGTGGAACATTTGTCTTGTTGGTTGGACCCCGTCTCTTGTTTTGGCAGTTACATGCTTATTACATTCACTGCTATTGGGGAAGCAAGAGGGGGATGCTTGAAAAATTGTAACCTGATAAATTGAGCATTTTAGTTTGTCCAATTTTCGTATTATTATGATGAATTGAAAAATGCTACGTGGTTGATTATTTTTTTTAATGAATTGATGAATTCATTGGAACTGTGTATTACGATTTGTATGTATGTATTAATGAAATGTTTGCTTTTTTATTGTGTTTCTTTGGTTAAAGGTTATTGTAAAACATGTTGATTCAATTATTGTGATATGATATGATATGATAGCTTATTTATAACACGTTAAAGATCCAGAGCTTTCTAAGAGCGGACCCGGGGTCATACCTGTTTCTCCATGTCGTTCTGCTTCCAAGGCAAGCACGTTGCCACTGAGCTATCCTCCCGAGACCGTGCACTTGTGCACTTGTCTTGAGAATGTCTATGTTATATATGTAGCCAATCAGGATTCATATTTTCTTTTAATGTGGCTGAAATGTGGATCAGTCCTTCATTTATTAAATTATTATTGTGCTATCCCAGATAAATTAGGGATACAATTAGGGATATTGAATAATGCTCATGAAATCATATTTTTGAATATTAGGAAGATGGATAATGTGATGCAAAAATATATGCTACCCTATGTAATGTTCATATAATGGAATTGTAGGATAATAATGGTACTTAGAAAGAGCTTGATCTTTAGGTACCTGCTTACCATATCATTGGAAACCATGGACCCTTATATATGGTTACTCATCATGTATCTCTATATATTTAATATAGATGTTTTACTGTTGGAGTCATTGATCAGAGTTTCCTTTTTCAACAGTGCTTCCTGTCTGCTTTGTTTTACCATGGGTAATTGCAAAATCTAAACTAGAAAATACTGGGTAAGTTATTCTGATACTTGATCATATTATGTTTCTTCGCATCTCTTTCAAAATATTAAATTGTAGATTTCTCTATATTTAAATATTCTATTCTTTGATGATCTTGTCAGAATCCCTTTGTTAAGGTCAATGAAGTTGGAAATAAATATCTGGTAGCTGACACATTATGTTGTGATATTTTCAACCAAACTTATTTTAGATTAGTACCTGGCGAGGGCCAATCAGATGGTTACAAACAATCTGATTGGCCCTCTCCGGGTCCTTACCCAGCTGACCAAGACTCATTTGCTGCTGATCCAGAGCTCCACATCCGACGAAGTTCCTTTGTGTTCCTCGTCAGGCCACCATGGAAAGTGTGACGATACTATGTGTATTCCCTTCGCACCCTTCCATGTCAGCCATTTTGTTTTGCTTTTTTTTCTCGAGTTGAGAAACGGTTTGTACCTCGTTACTCAGCTCTAGGAAAAAATGCTATTTGTACACCGGTACAATTTGCTCTGGTAATAATAAAGCCATAGAATCCTTGGAGGGGCAGCATTACCAGTCGGGTAATGCCCCTGGGGCTACATTGAAGCCCTTGCTTTGCTCAGGCTCGTAATTATCACCCCAGGGGCATTACCTGACTGGTAATGCCCCCCTCCTCTGGTTCTAGTGATTTATTAGATTTCCCTCTGCAGGACCATACTAGTGAAAGCACATTCTATAAATTAAAGGCAATTGTTTATTTCTGTCTCTCAGAATGTGTTTCCTATGCACCTACATAATTTAAAAGCCTGGGCAAGCATGTCTTTTGCCACTAGCCACAATAAATATTGTCTTGGTCAGCAAGTGTTTTTATTTTCACCCAAATTAAAGAAAGGGGAGTCTGGTATGATGGTTCTTTCTGTAGCAAACACTTGTATTTGTTTCCTCCAGGCAGTGAGTGTGTTCCCACATTAATTAATAATCCTGGGAAGTGGGTTTTGACTGCAACATTTGGCGATCCATGGACGTGGGTGTCTCATGACTGTCCACATACATTAACCGCGGAAGTACTTGAAAGTACTGTTTGCTGTCTCTGCCTGCTGCTCGAGTCTCTGCTGCTACTGCTATTTACATTATCAGCGTTTTATTGACAGCGTTTTCCTGGGACTTGTCCAGCTTCATCGGCTGGAGGAATTATTTTGCTGTGACACTCGTTTGCATCTACCGCTTTAAGAAAAGCTCCTGACTGAATTTGATCCCGCCCCCTCAATCTGTGGGTGGGCGGCATAAATACTGCTGCTCCTGCGCATTCGCGCGCGCACCGCGGAAGTACTTGAAAGTACTGTTTGCTGTCTCTGCCTGCTGCTCGAGTCTCTGCTGCTACTGCTATTTACATTATCAGCGTTTTATTGACAGCGTTTTCCTGGGACTTGTCCAGCTTCATCGGCTGGAGGAATTATTTTGCTGTGACACTCGTTTGCATCTACCGCTTTAAGAAAAGTAAGCCTAAGCAACTTTATTCCAACTTGAACTACCTTAAGACACAGAAAGACACTGAAAGACACGGAAAGTCACGGAGACTTGCCTTGCCTTGCACCCTACCATTGCACTTCTATCTCACACAGTGTCCCTTTTTTGTGTCTCTAGGCTCCTGACTGAATTTGATCCCGCCCCCTCAATCTGTGGGTGGGCGGCATAAATACTGCTGCTCCTGCGCATTCGCGCGCGCACCGCGGAAGTACTTGAAAGTACTGTTTGCTGTTCGCGGCGCGCGGCGAAGCGCCGGAGCGTCCTTAATTTGGTTTCAACTTTCGGGGAATCACCATAAGTAAGTCGGCTTTTCAATTATTCAAGCCTGAAAGATTTGTGAAAACAATCTCATTTCTTTGGGCGTATTAGATCCTTACCCCCCAAACATGAGACACTTGTACACATTAAGCACTGGAATTCCACTGCTTCCTAATGTCTGGAGAATTGAATGCGAACATGAAAAAACAAAAATGAGTGAAACCTCCGCTAATTTCAATACTGCTCCTAGCATTGCTCCTGCATGCTCCACACCCAGATTAGTACCTGGGAACAGAAGGCGTGCTAACAAGAAGGTTCCTGTTGGTAACACATCAGATATCCGATCCTTTTGTTTTCCTGCTGTTCCCACTAGTACTGGTACTGCTTTTCAAACATCCATACCGATTGTCAACACTATTAGTGGTTTGATTGATGACAAAGTCATTGAAGGTTTTGATGCAGACGCTGTGATAGAAATAACAGGATGCGACATCTCCTTATCAGACAGTACCGTTTTGAGAGGGGAATCTAGACCTCATACCAGCGCTGCTATGGGTAGTTGTTCTTCTCCCTCCCATAATGATGTGCCAATGACAATTGACTTAGTAAACTCCAAGATCGATACTTCCAATCACGTGTTAGAAGAAAAATTATCTTTTTCACCTAACATCTCTGCAATTACCTACCAGAATCAACGTGTGTCATCCGCCTCATTTATAAATCCTACACCCCGTAGGCAAACTGAATCACAAAGTCATCCAGTGCAAGAGGGCGTGTCTAGGGCAGTCATCATATCGTTTGAAGCTATGCAAACGACAATGAACATCCTGCTTAAACTATTTGACACTTTGAATGATAAGATAAAGACTCAAACTGATTTACTTAATTTAGTGGTATCTTGGCAAACCAAACAAGATGCTGCACTTGTAATGCAGAATGTCGTAACAACCACTGATCCAAAAGCAATAAAACACCCAACAATGGCTACTTCGGCTGCATCATCCGTTTCTGAAGTGAATGCTAAATTTCGCCCTGATACTAGTTTATGGACTCCCGTACTCCCTTGCTTTCCTAACATCATCGTTGACCAAGTTAGTAATGCTACAGTAGACTTGGTCCTACTGGATAAACAAGGGAATAAGACCCTTCCAAATACAGAAGATAGTGATGTTTACTCTATCTTTTCTAAAAAGGAACATCCTATAAAACAAATAAGCTCTATAAAAGTACCAAACAGAGCGATTAAAAAATCTAAAAACATCAAGGGCTCCAAACAGCCAATGACTGCCGCTTCCAAGCAGTTCATTACACAACTTAAAGTACCTAATACAAGTGCTCAATCAGCTTCTTCTGCTGTAGCAAAAAAATATCAGTTATTAGCACAAACTCGTAAACAACAAACTATTGTTGCTTCACTTTTCAAACAGAAAGCAACTCATTACGAGCCTCTTGACGAATTAATTAAGGCAGTAGATTCTCATGCAAGTTTGCACAAAGAAACCACACCAAAAGCAGCCCCAGCGTCTTCAACAGCTGAACAGTTGAGTCCCCTGGCAAATAACTCAATGAACAATGCTGTAACTCACCGCGATGAGATTAGGAAAGCAGTGGACACTTACATGGCTCAATGCCCAGCTCAAAGAAACCTCACAACCCCTGCACTCACAAACACACCCATTTTGTCCTTGACATCTTGTGATCTTCAAGCTATGAGTGATCGACCAGATAAGGGTGGTGTTGGAAAATCTACAAACACTAATTCCAAAAATACCAAATCCCCATGTTCTGGTGCTCACATGGATGGCAAGCTCTCTGCCTCCAATTGTAAGGAAAAACATGAATCGGAAATAGCTCAATTGGTCAAAGCACTTTTGCCAACAAAAAATAATGGTGAAACAGGTACTCGGCCTTCGATATTATCGAACCACAACACGTCTACCATTCAAGAAACATTACAACCCAAACCCAGTCATCCCAATCTAGGATCACTGGTATTGAGTTGTCGTCCAAATCCATACCCTCAATACACACTAAACCGTCAAAGTATTTTAGAAATATTCTTTGACATAGACTCCTTGAACGATGTAATTAGTTATGACATTGAACAAGTTGAATTCATAATGTCTAAACAACAGAGTATAGTCAGACTATGGTTTCGATCAAGAGTAATCAAAAATTTAGTTTGGCAGGCAAGGGAGGTCCTATTTTCTATGGGCTTTCTGGTAATGTGTGAATCGCAAATAGAGACCGAGTACAGTCCTTCTGCCAAAGAAAGTGTTAAAAAGAATGTTACTTGGTGCAGTGATGTTGACAATCATGAGTCGAACCGTGCCATAAGTCAGAAATGTAAATGCCATTGTAAAATCAATGAAAGTTAACTAGAGCAAGAGAACAGGAAAACTGTTATATCCCTTGTTTCCTGGAACACACGTGGTTTTGGTCATCTATTAGGAAACAATGATAAATCACTTTTGGAGTTTGACATCGTAATGTTACAGGAAACCTGGATTACAAAACAAATTTTATGGGACAATCATGAACTCCATACCACGTTAGCTCTTAAAAATCAAAGAGGCCGTCCCATGTGTGGCTTGTTGACTGCCATCAAAAGCAGTGCAAACATAACCATTATACACAAATACTCTCCTAATTCTTTTTCTCAATTAACTATTGCGGCTATCAATTCCGTCTTGTATGCTCTAGTTAACCTTTATTGGAATCCTCTTAAAACTGATGACTCAGAATTTGTTTCTGCTGTATAAACTCTACTGGATTATTTAACTGTTGTACCTAAAGTATCACATATTATTGTAGCCGGTGATTTAAATCTTCACTGTGTTACAAAATTGAAAGTATCTGAGCAAAATCGGAGAATCCTATGGAACCATCTCATGAAATCAAGAGGTTTCCTGATGATGAATGGGTTAGGACCTAAAGATCAACCTCCACAAAACACATGGTCGCAAGGAGGTAGCAGTGGAATCATTGACTATATTTATGTTAATGACACACTATCCTTGCTCTCACCTGAATTCAAAATTACTCAAACTCAAAATAGCGATCATAACTTGCTATGCTTGCAATGGATGGTACCTTATTGACAACTACCGATTAGTGAAACAAAATGGGATCATTCTATAATGACAAATAACGGTGTCAATAGAGTACGTTGGATAACAGACACCATCACTCAATTCGGTATGATGTTGGAATCTGCCTTTGACAGTACTCATAGTAGCATCGTTCCGAGCTCAGCGTATTATGACACTCTACAAAAGATGACTCAAACTTACAACAAGCCGAGATTCTATAAAACGCGACTCCATGTGTTCGATTGTAAAATCAAGGATAAGAAAGCATCTTTTAGAAAAGCAAAGCGAGAAGCTATGCTTCTACCAATATGTGTTCGCTTCCAAAAACTTAAACAGTTAAAAATGAACTACAAAAATTGGATTCGGCACTATAAAGCTCAGATGCTACAAACAGATGGAGAACACATGTTGGAACTTATAAAAGATAAGAACACCTCGGGTATATGGAAAGCCATAAATGATTCATCTTTAATTCCACAACACTGTAAACAAATTCAACAGGTCTCTGAATCCACATGGGTTGAATACTTCCAGATAATTCTTGCGTCTCCTAATCAAGATACCCAAGTATCCACCCAAACTAAGGCCAATCCTTTTTTTCTTAAAATAGAGAGAACTGATATTCTGTATTATATTCAAACAATAAGCGCTTCAAGAGCACCAGGGCCTGATGGGTTGTCTAATTACATCTTCAAACAAAACCCAGAATTGTGGTCTAATATTTTACTCTCTTTATTTCAGCAAATTAATTATTCTCAAATCTTACCTAGCTCCTGGAAACATTCCATCATAGTTCCATTGTACAAAAAAGGCAACCGAGAGAAACCTGAAAGTTATAGACCTATGGCGCTGCTTGATGCGCCGGGCAAAATATACACCAGGATTGTACTAAAAGAACTGAACACAGGGATGAATTTAGTTAACATGCGTGACCCTTTCCAAACTGGGTTTGTTTCAGGTCTCGGCACGACACCGAACATGCTTGTCCTCAATCTGCTAAGAGCTAAATATATCAATTGTAACCAAAATCTATATATGGCATTTGTGGACTTTCGTGGTGCCTTTGATTCTGTTGACAGAAATCTGTTATTTTGTAAACTTAGAAGGTACGGTTGTCCTCATTCACTATTACGAATTATTGAAGAACTTCATTCGGATACAACGATTCAGATTAGATTATCCACAGAAGGATTATTGTCCAGGAGAGTAAAATCGGAAAGAGGCGTTAAACAAGGTTGCATTTTAGCCTCAACGCTCTTCAATCTGTTCCTTTTAGATCTAGGAACGGATTTTGAGGAAATAGAAAGTGATGCTCCTAAATTAGGATCCCAAAGAATCCAATGGATCCTCTATGCTGATGATTTAGTATTGGTATCACAAACTCCTAGAGGCCTCCAGAACTTGATTCAATGTCTTGAAAACTATAGCAAAGTGAATAATTTGATAATTAACACAGAAAAAACGCAGGTGTTGATCTGTCAAAAAAATAAAGCTAAGGAAAAATTTAAACGATGCAAATGGATACTAAACAATGAAAACCTTTGCTTAGTTAACACTTACAAATATCTAGGTCTACACTTTGCTGGAATCCCGGTGCCTCTGTTACAACCGTCCATCCTAAAAGCAAAAATTCAATCTTTAGCCTCACAAGCTTCTATTATCCTGCGAAAATATGGGAAATTCACAACTAATCATGTGTTGCTTTTTTACAAACAAAAAGTGATTCCCATAATAGCTTATGGGGCCGATTCACAATTACCACAATCAAGAAAATATTGGGATAAGTATGAGGGCACATTTTGGAAGTCGGTTTTCAAATTACCAAATTGCACACCGACGGCATTGTTGAGACTAGAAATGGGCTCTAATTCGATTTATTGTCATGTCCTATGGAAAATGTGTTGTTTTTTTAGAAAGTGTCTGATAGGTGTCTCCCAGAAAAATGTGTTGAACACTATTGCGTACTACTTGCTAACTTCCGCTGACAGATTTCCAAAAGTTTGGCTCCAATCTGTGATTAACATACTTACCGAAGCTAATATATCCTTGCAAATGCTAATTTCAAATCCAACAAAAGCAAAGAAAACATTGTTCTTATATGATTGGATTTTGACCCAAGATCTGTGTAAAAACCTAGTTGATTTTTCTTGGACTATCTTTTATCCCAAAAAATTGGGTATAATGGAAAAGTATCTACAAAAATGTCCTTCACATTTTGTACGAGCCCAGATGTTAAGAATGCGCTTAAATCTTCATCCTACATATGAAATTCTGTCCAGACGCGATAAGAACCTAACGCAAAGCAAATGGTGTCGGTTTTGTAATGATAATAACTGTATTGAAACCCTTAAACACCTAGTAGTGTCATGTTCTGCATTAGAGACACTACGGCAAATCTATTTTAAAAATTTTCTACAGCTTTATTACTTTCGCACTGAGGAAGACATTTGGGGCCTAGCAATTAATAGTGAATGCTCAGCGATTTTAATTGCTTTAGTTAAATTTATATCTACTATCTTTCATTAATATGGATTTGTTGCAAGTATAAAGAGGTGTAATATATTTTTCTTTGTTCATGTGTTGAAGATGAAATGTATTGAATCTTAAATTGTTATGTATTGATAGACTCAAAATTAATTCTTCCTGTTTCTTTCTTTTTTATGTTGTTTTATATTAAATATTTGAAAGGTTGAATATCAGCCAAAAAAAAAAAAAAAAAAAAAATAATGGACCATTGGTGGTGTGTCTTACCCACTGCCTAAAACCATTAAATGATCTGTGATTTGTCACCCAGGTAAATTGCGTGTTTGCACAGCACGGGCAGGCATACCATTGAGGTTATTAGTTGCATGCATGTTTTTCTCTCCCTGCTGCCCACATTAACTAATGTCTGGGCAGTGGCAGTGACATGTCACCTGCATCACTTCATGAGTCCGCTGCCATCAAAGGGAGACCCACCTTTTCTTATAAGGTAATGCCACCAGGAAATGCCTATTCCTGTTACCAATAAGCAGCATGACTGTGCCAGTGTTTCCCTGCCATAAGTGCCTGCCTTTTCTTACTCGCTACTGTCCGAAGCAATGACCCCTTCCTCTTGTCTGGTTATGCTGTTCCTGATGGAGTTTACCATTGCTCCACACTGTCTCACTTATAGTGCCACAGAATGAATCCATTTTGCCCCAAACACTATCTTGCACCCACTTTCTCTGGCATATCCCCTTTCCACTTTCTTCTAACCACATATGCGTTCCTGCTTTCCCAGTTACTCTATCTTGCCTCATATTGATAATCTCATAATCTCATATTTTCTTCCTGCAACCAGTGGCCTTATTTGCAACCATTACCTCCCTTCTATCCCCACTGACGGTCTTGCATCCGTTGAATTTCTAGAACCAACTGACTCCATATTTACCCCACTGATTTTTTCCTCTCCCTACTGCCTTTCTTCAGACCCCACTAACTTACCTGCCCTCATTGACTCTCTTCTGCTACTGTCTGTCTTCTGTCTCTATTACTGACTCCACCCTGCCTCCTTGCACTTGCTCTCCTGCTTCCCCTTTTCCTGGCCCACGCAGCATTGAAATAGAATCTGTATACTATAACTGTTTGTAGAAGCCAAAAATGTCTGTTGGTAACTGTTTAACCAAACTGACCAGTGATAGATACAGTATAGACTTCAGAGACAGTTGTTTTTCTCTGCAATGAAGTGTTTGTATCCGACCAGAATATTCACAAATGTTTTTATGCATGATGTTGGCATACAATACTGTTAATACAGTGCAGCAGTGTATATATTATTGAAGCATTGGGGTTTTGGCCTGTGAGATATTGTACATGTGTTTGCCAAAGCAACAAGTGTTCATTGTATTCTTTCAAGCGCATATATATTTTCGAAGTGTATTTCCTTTATAAGCAGTTGGTACATCACCCGGTAACCTGGATGTTAATTAGGGGTTTACCGAATAGTAGTTAAGTGTTGAGTCGAATACCGAAGAGTTGGACAAGTATTCGGCCAGAGCTGAAGACAGAGCCAAATAGTTGTCTTTTTAATAAATAAAGCTATGTAGACATGAAAATAACTTGGTGAATTAAAAATACACTTTAAAATATGTATATCCCTACTTGATTGCATTTCTTTTCTTTGTAATCCATGGCCTATGTATGTGTACACCATGAAAGGAATACATTACCAGAAATAAACATTTCAATAAGAGCACAGTTTGTGTTTTGCACATTCATAGGTGTTGGTTGTTGGGCAGGGCACACGCAACTAAGACTAGCACAAACGTATAGTATGCAAGTATGCAATCAATGTGAAGGGAGGATGGGATATGTCTATTGTACTTTCAAATGAAACGTTTGGGCCTGCCCATCTTTAGTTTTCTGGCTCCAGCAAGGCACTGAAAAACAAAAAGGAGTAATTACATCAATTAGCACCCAGCTGATTGCTGAAGTGCTACTGAATGCAAACCTTTTGGAGGCTAAAGTCATGCTTTGTACCTGTGGTACTGAGGCTTTTGAAAAAAATCTGTCCATGACTATATAGTAACAGATTTATATTCTTTATAAACATAATATTTTTATACAGAATTATGAGAAATATGAATTATGGATCATGATATAACATTGTGCCAAAAGTCAAGCAATGGCTGAGAATGGTAGATTGTGAAAGGGTGAGTTTGATGAACAGTCCAACATGGTTAGTAATGACAAACATTACAAGAATCTTTGTAATCCCAATTCTCTGTATCTATTTTGGGATTAGGAAACAGTCAATGTTGGTATTGATTTGATGTGAATGTGAATAAAACATGTAGCCTCAAGTGTGATAATGAGTGTCTCACCGGATATGTGAGATGAACATTGGTGATTAGTTTTATTTTATATTGGTTCTAATGCACTGTCCATAGTCATAGTCCACCTATCTAATGTCTGATGGAAGGCAACATTTAATTGACCAAAGCAAATTAGTTTACCTCTAAGCAGACACAGTTGTAGGGAAGCTTTGTTCCAAAAGAAATTCAGATCTGTAGGAAGCATAGATGAGCATCATGTTATCTATGTAGCAACATTCTGGCACTGTAGCCTTACCCATCGGTTATCAATGAAGGTTTTGCATTATCTTGATACCTTAACTGATTCGAAAAATTGTCACCCTGCATATTATGGGCTTGATTTACAAAAGCATTTTCAATTGCAAAATCCCATTGGAAAACACTTTGTAAATCAGGCCTTAGTTTTCAATGTGCATCAAAATGTGTGTGCCCTCAGGGTGTACACATTACCTGACTCCAGTAAGGAATATGGCTCTTCTGATGGCAGATAATGTTAGTACGAAAACCTTTCATAAATTGAGCAATGATCACCTAGTATTATTCAAGCTATTCATGTTCCATGATATAAAGTTCAGCTTAGCCATATTCTTAGCTAAATATATCTGGAATAGTTTCTCAACAACATGTTCTTCTATACTCTTTGAAGCATGTCAAAGCAACATTAAAGATAGCAATGTCGCTTTTTCTTGGAAGAAAGCAAATGTTATAATACTTCTAAAAAATATTCACTTTTCTGCGTATATTGTTTCATCTCATTGCTAATGACAGTGCGAAAACCCTGTGCTTAAAGCTCGGAAGCAAAGGAACACCTCTTGAGTCTAAACAAGTATTGGGACAACACATTCCTCACCAAAATATAAAAAAAACACACCCGTCACGTTGCCTCCTTGCGAGATGTCATAGAAATACCCATTTCTCCACTGGCTGTAGTCCTGCTCAATGCAGAAAAAGCATTAAAGCATCTCAGATGGATCCTTCTAAATGACACCCCAGATTGTTTGTCATTGGCACCCGTATATATTTCAAAGCCATGTGTGAGCTCGATTGTACCCTAAATAAGAAGTGTTGTCAAGAAAGGTGAACGCTAAAGAAATAAATGACCACTCTCCATTTCTGCTCTCTGTATTGAACTGGTGTTCTTTCAGTTATATGTGTACGCCAATAATATACTTTCACTTTATTGAATACTGGCACGTCTGCATCCATTAACACCTTTGGGGTCTACACCACCAATTTGACATCAGACCCAATAACAGCCTTTGAAGCTACTAAGACCTTGGTACCATGGTAGGGTACACATCGAATTTTGATAACTTGAGTAACAGATTAGCTGTTGCATGGATTTAGTACCAAAAGTTTGAGACAGCCATTAATATACGCTTTTCTCTGGCTTTTTTTCCAAAGTGTACATGTTTGCAGGTTACAAACCCCTATTTCATTAAACAGGTTAACTTAAATTGTTAACAGCTATGTATCATACATGGAGGAGTATCCTGTGGGCATTCAATAGCCCTGTCTAAAACATGTTGACACCTATTTGTAAAAACCTAGTATTTTACCCATCGTTAATGACAGACTGGCTAGGGTGCGGGTACTATATGGCATTAAAACATTCAAGGAACTCTAAAGTAATGTTATGTTCTGCTTGTTTAACAACTATGATTTCCTCGTATATCTACGAATTTGCTTTTGTGTATTTGACCAACCCTGGCTTTATACATAAGACAATGGGCCTCATTACGAATGTGCCTGAAAGGCAACAACGGCGCCGGTAGTGCTACCAGCGCCGTTGTTACCTCTCCGCCACATTACGAGTTCTGCTTGCCGATGCTGGACTGCACGCGTGGTCTGACGTGCTGACCGGCACCCGTGGGCTGTACTCTCGATTGCCCCGCACCGTTATTAACAATGCCAGTGCAACCATGCTCCCGACCCCCATTCTGCCCTATGGGGCAGAATGGGGATCGGGAGGCCGGCCATACCGGCACCCGCAAATGGGTAATTACCAGCCCATTCATCTCGTAATGGGCCGGTAATGGCCCATTCGCGGGTGCCCTTAGCGAGTTTGGCGGTAGCCGTGCCCTCAATAAGGGCACGGCTACCGCCAAACTCGTGATGAGGCCCAATCTGTTTAGAATTTTTGAAATCTTCATTTGAGCCACGCACAATCCTTAATGCCTATCAAATCACGATTGATTCATTGCCAAATGTCCTTGATGCTGAGCACACTAAAGGGTCTGACGGCCTTGGGCGCAAATTACTCAGAGACAATGGGCCTCATTACGAGTTTGGAGGCAGCCATGCCCTTGGTAAGGGCATGGCTGCCTCCAAACTTGGGTCCGGGTTCCCTGAATGGGGAAATACTGGGCCATTCCGACCTTGGAGGGTCCAGTATTTCCCCATTTAGGGAACCCGGACCCGGACCATCCCCATTCCCATTTGAGCCCCCATAGGGCTCAATGGGAATGGGGAGCATGCTAAAAACGGGCCCGTTAATGACAGGCCCGTTGTGTGTTGTAATCAACAATATAGCGTGATTTTAGTTGTCTTAATCTTCTAAATCTGTTGCCTCCTCTTGGGTGTGGGTCAACTGTGTCGATTACAAAATATCTGAAAGAAAGGACATTTCCATGAAGTTTATCCTCAAAATGGTTTGCTAATGGATAATTAATGTCCTTATTTTTAATTGCCCGTAGATGCTGTAAAATGCGCAATCTCACTTCTAGTTTCGTGCTTCCAATGTACCATAGTTTGCACTGGCAAGTAATCACGTAGATAGCAAATGGTGTAGAGCATTTCATTTCTTTCTTTATCAACACTTCTTTAGTTGTTCTTGGATGATTGTATTTTGTTGTTTTCAATCCAAAGCGACATGCCTTACATTTGGTACATGGAAAAAAAAACAGGTGTTTTCGCAGGAAGCTAGCTCCATATCGTATTTGTTTGTGCGCTTTGAAACATACTAGGTGACAATTTGGTTTGCAAAGAGGCTGGTTTCCTGTAGGTTACAGTTGCATGCGGTTTGAGGAGGTGACTGATATCTCGTTATCTCTCTTAAGGAGATGCCAATATTTGCTTAGGATTCTTTTAACATCTTTTGTTCCTTTGTTGTATGTAGTGATGAATCTGATCACCAGGTCATCTTGCAGCCTTCTTCTTTCTGGTATTTGGTTTGGGGGTAATTTGTGTCTGTTTTGATTTCTTCCTGGTATTCCCTTGCCTGCTTGGGCAAGAGGCGCATCTCCTCTAAAAAATTCCATTTTATCCGAGTATCTTCATTGCTCGAGATGAGTAGAGGTACTGGCAGATTTCTCAGTTTCGCTTTGTGGGGTATTTCCTGTTGTTGGTTCTGTCGTTGCCTGCATGCCTTTGCAAATATATTGTCATATTTCTCTGCACAAGTATAGATGCGCTCAGTGGCATTGTCTTCCTGTCTCTAAGGAACTTGCGTTGTTTTTGCTCTTTAATTAATTCTTTATATTTGCCAAGGTTTTTCTGCATCTGTATTTTGATGTTGTTGGCTGTTTCTGCTTCAGGTCCTTCAAAAACATATTTTTCCAGTACCTCAATATCTTTCAGGGCTTTAATTCTTTCACTCTTGGCATATTTGACCAAAATGGTAGGGATTTTAAATGAATACTCATTTGTTGCTTCACCCCAATTATTGTGCATTGCAGGGTCAGGGTCTTCGTATATTGGTATAGTAAATATTCTTAAGCCCCTAGGTATCCATTGATTGTCCAAATAATTTTACAGGGGTTTCACCTCCCACCATTTGTTTCTCTCTTTTTTTTGTGAAGTTTTTCAAGTTTGAACATCTTTTGTTGAATGGATTTGGATTGCTGTGGTGTTGGATTATATGCTGCTTTAAAGTTACTCTTCAAGCTTTCACTGAATAAAAGTGATGCTTCTGCATCTCTGTTGCCCTCTTTGTCTGCCATTCGTTTTGTGAATAGACTGCAAATATGTTCAGTATGTAATGAGGTTCCACTCTTGTGGTTCACCAGTCTCTAATATAGAGAGAGTATTCTATGTATTTAGGTGAAAGTCTAAATAGAAAGATTATTTGTGTGAGTTTATTTAGGTCGACTTGCAAAGTAATCATTTCCATGGTTTCTTGAGTTAAACTTTCCATTGACATCAATTGTTGATATTTATTTGAATATGCATTATTATTATTATATCAATCAAACCTGAAATCAAACCATATGTTGATCTCTCTATTTGATGTGTAAATTAATTTTGTCATGAAATGGTGCAAGTATTATATATATATATATATATATATATATATATATATATATATATATATATATATATATATATAGGTTAATTTTAGCTATGTCACACATTCCACAACACTACCTAGTAGCCATCACTGGAAGTTCACCTCCAGTTCTGAGCCACAACAGCAAGATGGCACTACCCTCATAGACAAAGACAAAGGTTTGCATTTGAGTTAATTTTCATACCTACAATGACAATGCTTTGCTGGTTTGGCTCAGTGTTCTCAGCAATCTTTAAGGGCAAGTCAGTTATGGATGACTTGTAGGTAGAGTCTGAGAAGGTGTTTACATGAGTGTTAAAAGAAAGTCAAATTTTGATGGCTTGCATACAGATCTTGTGAAAATGTTTTCGGTACCCTTCCTAGGTGGGTCTCAAGGTATGATTTCATGCCATTAAGCCATTGGGCATGAATGGGTTTTCCTCAAAAGAAACAGGGGGATGGATACCATGTCTTGTCTGATGATTCCCTGAAACTCTCCCGGAGGCTGTCTCCCCCATGTGATCCTGCCTCATATAGCTACCCCGAGGGTCAGGATCAGGCACTGGCTGCCATCCCCTGGCAACATGGGAGAGGTCACCACCGGGAAAGGAGTGATAATACCAACAGATTCATCATATACCCTTCCCCTAAAGACTGGGATTCCCTCCCAAGGGTTCCTGGTTAGTTTATGAATTGCGGTTTCCCCCAGAAAATTGGATTCTCCCTCAATTTTAATTTCCCATTTCCAAATAAGACCTTCTGGCAAGAATCCCTCTTCTTGATAAGATTCCAAACGGGAATAAGCAAGGGAAGAGTTGCTGAATTCCCTACAGTGTTACTTTCTCCAAAGAAACAAGTTAGGTGTTCTGCCACCTGCGGATTAGGTAATTCTTCAAACATGCATGTCCCACCCTGTAGGTTCTTATTCTTATTTGGGCCACCTGCGAGACCCACTGGTCAAACTGGGGTATGCTACTCCCTATAACTATTTGGGCTGGCAAGTTGGAGACTACTACCATGTCAAATATACTTCTTTTTTCAAGATAGTAACGTGTTGGGTCTTTGGGTCATTTTCTACATGGACAAAAACTCTTTCTTATCCCATCTTTTTCCACCGCCGGGGCAGTAATTCTACCTGTATGGCACTCTGTTTGCTTCCACTATCCAGTAGGGCCCAGAGGAGTTTCCCCTCTTGAGTGACAGGGCTCTGTAGGAGGTTTTATTTCTTGTTTAGAGGGAAGTATTGGCTCTTCTCCAGTTCTTAATTTTCCTACCTTTAGGTAGGGAGTCTCTGGATTCTTTTCTCAGTTTGCTAGTATCTCACTAGGGTGGGTGTAGAGGATACTTGTATAAGATGGTTCAGCCATTGCTTCTTTACTTTGCCCATCCTGACTGGTTTATTTTCTTTATTGTATGGTAGGGAGATCACTCCTATTCAGGTGGCAATGTTTCGTTGGATGACCATACTTTTCACAGGAAAAAAATAACCTCTGATCAAAAGTAGAATATGGGGGTGTAACAGATGGTTTACCTCTGTTTTCATCCCCTATTATCATTACATTAAAACCGGGTCCACTACCTTTAGGTTTATCAGGTATCACTTATTCCTGTGAACCATTGCTGGAAGTCCCTGAGGTGTATGGCTTTAGTTCTTCTTGCTATAAACAGAAATACCCTGGTGGGAATCTGTCCAAGTTCCAGTCCCCAAAGCCCTGCTTTTATGCAACAAAACCCCCATTCATCAGCCTAGCTGTCACTCAAACATGCTAAGTGGTGAGCCGGACGGCTCACCACTGGGCCAATCACACAAGAGTGCGACTTGAGTTGCCAAGGCAACTCAGTCCAGGGTGCCTAATCCCCCTCCCACACATCCTGTTGACCCCAGACAGAGTGGCACCATTTGGAGGGCTTCTGTGGAGAAGCCCGCCAAAAAGTGGAACAAAGGGCTCGACTTGGGTTAGAGTTTCAGAGGCGAACACAAACGCTATGTTAAAACCGAGTCCAGGCAAAAAGACCCAACCGGGGAATTAATATTAAATAAATAACCCCGCGGCATCTTTAACATTGCACCAAAAAGTGGTGCGTTTAAAATGAATGGGAAAATCCCATAGGAAATATTCCGGGGGAATATTTTGCGTGGTATCCACTGCCACCAGCCAGAAACTCGACAAGGGGGACTGGGCAGTGCCCCCTTGGAAAACAGACCCAGGAGCAATCGAATTACCCCTACCAGTACTTCCACAATATGGTGGTTTGTACTGGTTCTGTTCACAATTTAGACTAGTAAAGCCAATGGTGATTTTACATGCCCTGGGAGACAGTAGTCAGTCCCGGGGTATGGAGTCTATGTTTGCGGGTCACTATGACACCCCTGCGTTACTGCACTGAGGGTGCTGTGTAACACACATACCAAAAACACATGACGCCCCATGGAGTAAATGACCCCATAGCCAATAAAACACATTACATAGTCAAATGACATTCTCAAATCATGGCTAAGAGTGGGAAAAAAGAGTCTCACTCTTAGCAGGAGAAAAAAATAAACCCCAAAAATCCAGCAAAGCTGCTGGGGGACTCACTAGGTTTGGGAAATTAGCCTTAACAGAGAATTCTCCCTAACACCTGGAATACTCTTCTGCAAGGGCTTCTTGTACTCATGCACTTGTAATTACCTGGCATACTCTCATGCCAGGACTTATTGTGCTCATACACATATAACTGCCCAGTATGCTCTCCTACCAGGGTTTCTTGTACTCACACACCTATAACTAGCTGGTATACTCTCCCGCCAGGACTTCTTGTGTTCACTCTGTGTTTCTATCCACTTTCACAGTTGTACATTTGCTTGGTTGAATAATATATCCTCTTGATATGTTATTCGATTTGCTGTCCCCATGTACTTGCGTTCCATGCATTTATATACTGATTCAGGCCTTTTTACAATTAGTCTGTTCGATTTCTCTTTTTCTTTTGTTCAGTTTATTGTTATTCACATTTGTCACAGTCACTGATATGCTGCGGTGTTCCCACTATCCTTGGGGTAACTCACTTGCTCTTGTTGGTGTCCTCTGGCATATTCACGGTCAACTGGCAAAGATACACCGCCTGCTTTTCCATAGTTCTTCCTTCTCCCAGGGCTTCTCTTCAGCATGCTGGCTTCGCTTCAGGTAAGCAAGGTGCTGCTTTCTGCGGTCAGTGAATGCCTCAGAGTCTTTCACTCACTTCTGGTGTTTCTGCAGCACGTCCCGATCTCACAGTGTCTCTTACTCCTGAATGGTGAGCTGCCTGGCTACACCACACATGTTTATGCCTTTCAGATCCACAGGCCTCAAAGAGAGGTGAAACCCTCTCTCACCAACAGCAGCCTCTACCAATTTGCTTCTGTTCTTTAAATTTCCTTTGAACAGGTGTTTGTGGGAAACAACTAGAGCACTTGCTGGGCTTGTGACTTCTGTCCCTCTGCACTGCTCTTTCTCACTTCCTTGTCCCAGTGTTCAGGTGATTCTGGTGGAAAAAAAGTCCATTGTTGATGGTCGGTTTATAAAAAAATAAATAAACACTTTCAACAGTTCAAGATGTTAAATCAGTTCTGGATGATGGACAAACGGAACTGGAGAAGGTGGTCTTGTAATTTCCACAAGGTGGACCAAAGCTGGAAATTTGGTCTCTGAGATTTAGGGAAAGTTTTTCCCTATCCTTCCTAGGTGGAGGTGTAGCCATATGACAATAGGCCATTAAGGTTTTAGGTATGATAGGTTTATCTTCAAGCACAAATGGGGGTTGCCATGTCCCATCCAATGACATCTGCCCGTAGGTTGTTTCCTCCCATGTGATCCTCCCTCATATAGCCTCCCCCAGAGTCAGGATCAGGTAGTGGCTCCCGTGCCCTGTCCAAATGGGAGGAGGTCAATGCAGGGAGATCAGTGGCGACTCCATAGGATTCATCACATACCCTTGCCCTTAATACCGGGCTTCCCACACAAGGGTTATTATTTTGATGTTGGTTAGTGGTCCGCTCTACATGAGGAGTGTTTTCTCTAGTCTTGGTTTCCCACCTCCAAATAGGACTTTCAGAAATAAAACCATCTTCTTCCCAAGAATCGAAAGGGGAATGGGGAAGGGAGGTTTTGTTAGCATTTTTCTGTAGTCTTTCAAAACTTGGAAAGTCTGTGCAAATAATGTTTCACTCCGGTACCCCAGGGATAACAGCATCATTTACTTGTGTGGTTTCCCCTTGAACTAGGATGGTAACTGGGGTTTTATGGCATACCTACTCATCTCAGTTCCATATGACAATGTCCCTGCAAAAATCTCTGACAAAAATGTAGTCAAAAATTGCCCTGGTTTGCAGGGACATTATCACATTGAACATGCGGGGGGTGGGGGAACCCCTGCAAATCCCGAAACCTTTTTTTTTTTCAAGGGGAGTGTGGTCACCACCACAACCCCCGCTCCCCCTGACCTCATATATATGGTGAACAATATATAAAGTCACCACTGCCTTTTAATGATGACCATATGTATGGCGACCATACATGGCTATAAAATTACCGGATACCCTAATCTCCATGTACACACATGATCTTCATTAGGGATCCCATTTCCAAACAATCTGGTTGATATCAAGTAGGGTTTTATTGCTGCCTTTTTGCTATCAATTAAGGCTTTAATCGGTACCCTGTTTACTGTAGGGGAGTCATGAGTCTTAAATGGCAAAACCCCACAAAAAGAAATACTGGCAGTTTCAATATTTTTCTCTTCTGTAAAGTCACCTTTGTCCCAATCCCTTCCCTTCATGTAACTAATCTCCATGGGTTCCTTCATTTTGTTAGAGGGACATTGTCTGCCCAGATGCCCTAACTGCCTGCAAGAGAAGCATATTATGGAGATGGGCTAAGGAGTACATCCCTCCTCTGGTTTTATTTGTACCCTTTCTTTGTTTATCATGGGTTTTTTTCACCGCTTCCTAAGTCTTTTTTATGGGAGCTATCTTGGTTTCTATCTTTTGCAGGGAAAGGGAATGGGGAAATCGTTTATGATCTTGCTCTGGATTCTTCATTTTGATATAAGCTTTTCAAATGTCTGTTGGTTTTGGCATGGATTTGAGCTGTTTCTATGGCCATTATTAAGCTAGAGCTGTTTGTGAATTTACAAACTGCTCGATGGTAAAGGTTTCCAACACCTTAGGTAATGTTTTTCTTTTACTGGGCCATAACTTCAAAGTATTTTGTACTCCGGCCCCTAATTCTATTGGGGTTTCATCTGGGTTTAGCTTGATGTTTCTTAGTTTCTATTCATAGAAATAATGTGTTTGGCCCACTGTTTTAAATTATTCTTCTTTTATTTCATCAAAAGTATCTGTGCCAAAGGAATTCAACAACTGATATGAATTGGGTAGCTCATCTCTCAAAAGAGGAGCCAGATAACATGTTTTAAAGTAATCTTCACAATAGAAATGATGTGGCAACTTTTCAAAGTTGAGGAAAAACTATCCCAGGTATTTCCCTTCATTGTAAGGTTGCAATATTCCATGTGGTAATACATGTCCCTGTTGAGAGGCATACATTCTATCTAGCCTGGTTTAAAGCCACTCTTCGGCTTGGATTTAGTGGCTGGTTAACTCTGTTAACAGAGTTTCTATATTAGCCATCTCAAGATTCTTGCTGGTATCTTTCTATCCAGCAAAGACAATATCCTGTACAAACATATAGATGTCAGGATCTTGAACTAGATCGCCTGTCCGCTTGGCTGTAAAGATAAATATCTCTTCCTCTGCTTCTTGAGGTTGGTCCCCTTCTATTTGGTCAAATGTGTTTTCTTGGGGAATGGAATTACCTAGATTTTCCTTCTCAAAAGGGATTTGGGGGGGTTCCCTAAGGCTAGGTGTAAAACCAAGATCAGGTATTGGGGCAGGATCTATTTCAGCCTTAACTATTAGATTCAACATACTATTTGGTTTTATATTAATGGTGCGATATTCTAATTGTGTCTAACAAAGGATGGCCCCAAAAAAGAAGCCTTCAGTATTTAATTGGAAAAGCAAACTGTGTCAATATTCTTTGTTTAATACTAACAATGGTTTCATTTGAGGCTATTTCACTTGTGAAGTCCTCCTCCTCTATTTGTTGGATGGTGTGAGTCTCATTTAAAATTTAAGAGATACAAACATTCCTGTGGGTTCCCCAGTTTGTGTCAGCTGGATCACAATCCCATTCCTGACACCAAATATGAAGAGTCATGAGTGAAACTCGTATACAAGTTTGTCATGTTTTTGGGTTAAAGACTTTCATTGAAAATAAAAGGGTTGGAAAATGGCCTCTCTGACGCTGCTCTAAGAGTTATTTCCGTACCTGAATCAAAACTAAGGGTCTGCCTGTGTCAGGATGTCCAAATCAAAACTGTCTTTGTGTCTAAAATTTCCATTCTGACCCTCACACTATCAACTAAACTACAAAGTGAAAAAGGGAGGGTGTCTTTAACTTTTGATGTTTTTTTAAAGTGTTCATAAAGGAACAATAAATAGTTCAACAAAAAAAAAGCTCTCCAGGTATAAGGAGTCCTTGTTCCAGAGGGTAGTTTAATTCCCTGGGATTCCTCTTCATTGCAAATACTTCTTTATACAACAGGTCTTTGTGTTGTTCTTGGCCCACCATAACACTGTCACATAAAAATCTGTTTAGCCTTGTAATTCTGTGTATCTTAGAATTCCTAGTTTTCGTTTCTGCTAGAGTTTGGTCTCTTCTCATTTGGTCAGTAAAGTTCTAATATTCCTTCTTATGATTTCTTGTATCCACACACTTGCAATTGCCTGGTATTACCTCCTGCCAAGGCTTCTTGAATTCAATAACTTGGAATTGCCAGGTATACTTTCGTGCCAGGGCTGTTTATGTGCATATATTTATAATTGCCTAGTATACTCTTCTGCCAGGGCTTCTTGTTCTCATGCACTTGTGTTGGGAAGCAAGGCCGATTGTCCCAGGCCCCCAAGATGTTCAGAGTGAGGCAGATGCCTCTGAGTGTCCTGTTGATGCTGGAGCAGGCTATAAGGGGCAATGGGGTGGTGCTAACAGCTGCACTAAGGGCAGGCTAGCATATGTGGGGTTATAGGGTGTATTTGGAGTGAAACGTCATCTTAGAAATAACTGTCATATTGAAACCTGATGTCTAACGCTACACTGCAGCCCGGATATTAGGCCGAGGCCACAAACAAGGAATTATGTGTGTGCATGTGAGAATAGGTTGTAACATGGGCAGTGGTGAGAAAGGCCAGAGCCTCAGAGATTCATAAACCTTGCATTGTCTCATACTGCCAACCTTTGTATCCCAGGAGGAATGTGCCCTGCAAGGCCATGAGGGAGCTGAAAGCTCCCTGCAAAATGTTATCCCACAAGAAAGAGGGCATGAGTCTCCGACCTACTGCAGTCCCAACTTCAGGATATAGTGCCCAGATGTCCCTCTCCCAAGACACCTGCATTCTAAAGAATTAGCCAGTGCCAGACCACCGGCCATACAACTGTTAGAATCATTAATCAATCAGAGAAAATCAAAAATCAGGAACGAGTGCCCCACCACTAGGTCATTTGATTTGTGCTGTGAGGTGCTGGGAGGGACAAAGCAACAAATCTAATAACCAGGGTGGACAGCTTTCGAAAGGTGCACATGAGTCTGGATAGAGCTGGGGTTGCAAATCATAATGACCTTGAAAGTATTCTCCTACCCTGTGTCTGCAGTACCAGGTGTTCATTAGAGGAGAGATAGACAATGTATTGTTTTTCTGCTTATAATTGACAATCAACTCCAGCTTCACACCTGATGACGTGCCAGGAAAAGCCCACATGGAAGAAGACAGACAGATGGGGCTTGGAACAATGACCTGGCATCCCTTATGGAGCATGAAGCCTATGTATAGTGTCTCATCAACCAGTCAGTCAAATTTGTAACCTATGTAACTTATGACACTGTGTGCCCTTTTAATGTGTTGCTTATCCTGATTTTGGCAGAGCATTCCGTACCAGCAGAGTCCTTTGCTGGCACATCTTTGTCTTCTTGTGGAAATTAAATGTGTTCTCCTTGCAAGAGGTGTGCTGGGCCTTTTTCCCTAATGGGTTGTATTTTTCCTGGTGTGAGCGTTGAGGGGTTTGTCTACATTTTTGGTGAAAAAATGTATAAAAGAGTTGTGTCACTCATACTGATGTCATGCGCCCTTGTCATAACGTTAAAAGGTAGGATCAATCAATACTTCTTATATTCCAAGTTAAGTTTTGAGTTTTTATTTCAACATGGATTCTTCGAAAAATGCCCTATGTGATTACACGTGTTTCGACAATCTGTCTTTTTCAAATCAGGGCTAACCATATAATTCATAGCAAACAAAGTATTAATCCATTTCAAAATGTACAAAAAATGCACCCAAAAATGAAATTTTTAACAACATTGATAAATGGCCATTTGAGGGAGGGGAAAGGGTAGGATTGTTAGGGTTGAGAGAAAAAGTGTTTTTCAGAAATAATAGAACAGAAAAAACAATAATAGCAAATGACACAAAACAACGAGAAAAAAAAAAATTATAAGAAATTGATTAGTATTAAATGGCTTCCCGATAATTGAGATTGTTGTGTTAAATTAATCGTTCACTGTTGTTTCTTACCCAAATTATTGGTTCAAAGTTCATAATTTGAATGCTTTAGTTCAATGTTCATGGGTTAAATCCCTGAAAGTTAAACATCATATGGCTCATGAGTGAGTTTATATTCCCCACGATATTTAAACTTGCTTCGAGTAACATGTTGAGCCTTCCCTTCCGTTGAGACTACTTAAATTACAGAAAAGGGACGTGTCCTACATCTCTCATGTTTACTTTGTATTTTGAACTGCCAATATTGTTTATACATCGTAATAACTCTCTCTGTCCAAGATGTAACACCACGTTTTTTGAAACTGTAATTTTCAACCACAGGTCATTGTTGTAATAAAAATAGTAAGTATGACAGCATTGTTTAAAAACCTATTTTGTGGGAATACTTGTGTTATTCACAAAAGAATATTTATGCAAATTCTGACTGATCACAGTCAACAATCATCTTATACATGTCCATTCACGTTTAGTGGCACAATTTAACGAAAACTTAGGCGCGACCTTTGAGGAGAACGTGACTCACTTGGTTAACATTGAGGTTTACCCAAAATATGGCCGCGAGGTTTAAAAATAGAAAAGGGACTGCCAAGAATTCAATAGAAATAATATTGCGATTGAAATTTAGTAGTTTATCGCTTATCGCAAACACAACTTTGACCCTAATAACCAATATAAATCATTGTCAGATTAGGGAACATCAGGAAAAACAATTAAACATTAAAATATAGAGCAACAATTTTTGGTGAAAATGCCGCCGCGTACTTATAAATTAAAACTGACATACATAAAAATAGTATTAAAGTTTGCGAAAAAATATCGAACACTTTATTGATCGCATTAGAATTAAGACGGAAGTGGTAAACACAGTAGTAGGACCAAGGGGTCCGTTAACCTGAGTACACAATAACAACAGTACATAGGTACAGATCACACGGGGACGATTAGAGACGGAACACGCTTGTTGATAGCAGGTAAGCGTGCTAAGAGGGCTCCCATATGGGGGTCTAGTTTACACAGTCCACCTACACGTGGAGAAAACGTGGTGTTACATCTTGGACAGAGAGAGTTATTACGATGTATAAACAATATTGGCAGTTCAAAATACAAAGTAAACATGAGAGATGTAGGACACGTCCCTTTTGTGTAATTTAAGTAGTCTCAACGGAATGGAAGGCTCAACATGTTACTCAAAGCAAGTTTAAATATCGTGGGGAATATAAACTCATTAATGAGCCATATGATGTTTAACTTTCAGGGATTTAACCCATGATCATTGAACTAAAGCATTCAACTTATGAACTTTGAACCAATAAATTGGGTAAGAAACAACAGTGAACGATTAATTTAACACAACAATCTCAATTATCGGGAAACCATTTAATACTAATCAATTTCTTATAATTGTTTTTTCTCATTGTTGTTTTGTGTCATTTGCTATTATTGTTTTTTCTGTTCTTTTATTTCTGAAAAACACTTTTTCTCTCAACCCTAACAATCCTACCCTTTCCCCTCCCTCTATGGCCATTCATCAATGTTGTTAAAAATTTCATTTTTGGGTGCATTTTTTGTACATTTTGAAATGGATTAATACTTTGTTTGTTATGAATTATATGATTAGCCCTGATTTGAAAAAGACATAGATTATCGAAACACGTGTAATCACATAGGGCATTTTTTTCAAGAATCCATGTTGAAATAAAAACTCAAAACTTAACCGGAATATAAGAAGTATTGATTGATCCTACCTTTTAACGTTACGACAAGGGCGCATGACATCAGTATGAGTAACAAAACTCTTTTATACATTTTTTGAACGGAGTAAGGGGGCCAGGCAAACTCTGTTGTTACCCAAGGCATGCGACCGAAATTGTAAATCACAAATTATCAGCAAAAGGGCGCCGAGGTCCACCTGAACAGGTACCCACCAAAAAAGGCTCCCCACACGTTGAAGATACATTTCTGGTGACCCCAATGTGATCCCAGTGGCCGCTGTGAAGAAGGAAGCTTCCAGGCTGCATCTCTGGAGGGGCCACACACACCTGCAGTGACCAGTCCCAAGCGTGCAACTCGTAGTGGTGTTCAGGAGACATTTTTATAGAATTCTTGTCTGCTCTTTGGAGTGGTGCATGATTTCTAGGAGGGTGCAGACGTTATTGGCACCCCATAACGGAGGAGCTCAGATGAACATTCAGATGTACACCTGTTGCGAGCAACAACAATGAGGGCAGGAGTGAATGGGGAGTTGTGGTGTGATTGAGTGAAGGAGAGAGCCAAAGACCATGTGGCGGTTTTGTATCTTTTCCTATCATTATTGCTGTAAGGATAATGAGGAGAGAAACAGGACTGTGGGATCCTTTCCGAGCTAGGGGAGAAGGTGGCACCATTTTGGATTATTATTTTAGGTTGTTGTTTTACTGAATTGAAGTATTATTGAGTATTGCGTTTGGACCCGGGGAGGGCCTCTGAAGGTGGTGTGGGGATTGGGTGTGGAGAGAACAAGAGTGTGCATGGCGGGGTGTGAGTGTGGACAGGGGTGATAGGGAGGCAGGAGGGAGGACTGGTAGTGATATTTATGAAATAAATGTGCTGGTGTATATTTAAACATTTTGTGAGCATAATCATTGTCAATATGGGAGTAATGACTTCATTGGAGTATTTGTGCAGCACATTGCCATTGTACAAGGACAAGATAGAGAAGTACCACAAGCAGTGGGTAGCAGAAACTGATTGAGGGATGTCCGGGCCATAGCCAGAACATGGAACTAACGACAGGGGAATATTGAAACATATGCCCACATTTATGGCTACTAAATACAAGGGTAAACAACTTCAGAAGTGGAAAGAGCTTTTATCGACCAACACCTAACACTGTTACACTGCGGGAAAACAAAACACAGAAAGAGTTGGAGGAGGCATTAGAGGCAATGCAGGCAGAGTTGGCATGGTTGAGGGCTTAAAGGGAAGGGCAGAGCAAACCAGGATGTGGTCTGGATGAGTGGAGTGCTGGATAGCACTGCCATAAAGGATGTGCATATTGAGAAGTGGAATAGTGGTGATCGAGGAGCGGAAGGTGTGGGTTATGGGACAGTGGGATCGGACAGGGGTGAAGACCGAGACCTACGGGAAGGAGAATGGCATACCTTGGACAAATTCGAGGATGGGGAAGCAATGGAGGGTCCAGAGGTTTCAGAAGGTTTCTCCAAGAGTAGAAAGCCTGTGGGAGCCGCGATTAAGGGGTAGATTTTGGAAAGTAGCAGTGGCAAGGAAAAAGAGAAATGATGGGTGTAAGGGGGGGCGAGGTGTGAGCATGCAGCTGCAGTTATTGCTGTTATTGCATTCCTGCACCTCAATGCAGGGGCCACAGTAGATATATTCATTTGAAGCAGACAGCATGGGTTCCTTTGGGGGTGAGAGACATGGAATCTTTACTTGTTGCAATTGTGGTAGATCAGTCTGGGGATGTGTTGGTTAAGGCTCGGTATCCCGAGTGAAGCTAGATGACGATGCACACAACAGAGCTGCATTGAACAATACCAGAGCACACATGTGGGACGGCGATGCAGCAGGCATATCACGACACACCAGACTTACAGTCCATAATGCAGTACATCATGGGGTACAATGAAGACACCTCTCAGTACATTTTAAAGGTTCATGAGATGTGGCAAGCAGAGATGGGAGACCTGGGGAACCGATCAGTTCCTCTTTTCTATTTTGTCATTAAAAGGGGATTACCCAAAGAGGTGCAGAAGGTGCTTGAGGAGATAGTGGGTATCGAAGCAAAGGACTGGGCTGAGATACAAACTATAATTATACATCACTGTAAGTGGATAAAAGAGAGAGAAAAGGAAATGGTTGCAAGCAGAGGAAGTAAAACTGGTGCAGAAAAAACGGATGAAAATAGCAGTTGAAGGGGCGGTGGCCGTAGTCACTCAGAATGAGCCATTTGAGCAGGTAGCAGCGTGAGCAAAGGCGAGAATAACTGCGCTCTGGCAAGGAGTATGACAGGGACAATGGAGTGGTTGACCTCTGCCCCAATATTATGAGTGGCAACAAGGAGGTCAGCAGCTGGGGACAAGGGGTATTTCAATGGGGCAGAAGGGGTCAGGCAGATTGGGAGGGAGTTGGCTGAGAGGGGGAGCTGGACCTAGCCATTGTTGGATCTGAGGAAGTATGGGAACTTTGCGAGGGAGTGTAGAAGCAGAATGGGAGCAGGATACAATCCATATGCCACTTTTGGTAAAATGCAACAGCAACAGCAGCACTTCCCTCCACCCCCAATTTGCACTTCCATTCCATGCGAAATACACCAGGTATACACACAGTTTCCACTGCAACCCCCACATATAGAACAGCAGGCCCCATTCGGTTCCCCAAACCAGATCATACCAACGCACCAATCGCACGGTGCCTCCGTGTCTGGAGGCAACGACGAGCCCAATTGAACAGTGGCCCCCTATAGTGGGGTGAGCGTATTGGGAGGTAACCCTTTCACATTCACTGGAACTAACACATATGCTAATTAGGATAGCCCACACAGCTATTGTGTGTCCGGTCCTGTCCATGACTACCCACCCTGGTGAGGAACGCTTGGCAGGGGTGCTGAGATTGGAAATAAACAATTCATCTTTATGGTTGACATAGGTGCGACTAAATCATGCATCAGTGAAGGAAACTTCCCATTATCAGGTGAAATGCTTAACATGCAGTGATTCTCTGGGGCTGTAGCAATAGATCCATATACAGAAAAGGCAGCTATCAAGATAGGAGGGAAAGTCGTGCGGGCACCCATACCATACTCTGACCAAATACTCTCACTCCAGATCTTTACTTCCTCTGGCACGAACTCTCTGTTTGTCAAGCGCTTCACTAAACAGCAAGCTGGTGGCCGATCTATTTCCTCGGCTGGGTTCCTCCTATGGAACAGCCTCCCCCTTCTTCTTCATCTTGAGCTAGATCTCCTCAAATTCTGGAAGCTCCTCAAGACTTTCCTTTTCGCTTGCTCCTTCCTCTGCCCTCTTTTACTAAACCCCACATTTACTGAAATTGGTGACCAGGGCCGGCATGTGTCCACCTGGGTCCAGGTCTCCCACCCGCAATGGCCTTCAGCCTACTCAGAGTTCTTGTCTTGGCACCCACTGGCCTGTGCTATCTCTGCCAGTCACTTAACAGTGTCCTGCAACTTACTCCCTAACACTACCCTCTCTGGTACTCCTGGCACTTACCCCCTATTCCTCATGCCCTCTCGCTATCTGCACTTGCACGTTCTGAATGCTCATAAGGCGTAGGTGGACCGTCTCTCTCTTTCATTGTTAAATTTACATTTCATTCCCGTGTTCCCTCCCCGTTGCCCTGTGGGTGCATTGAAACACATTTCACTTGATGTATAAGCACCTTCCAATGCAAGCTAAATAAATAAATAAATACTCAGAATTATCCCCAGTTAACTTGCTGGGGTGCGAGCTCCTCAGCAAGTTGAACATGATCATTTCTTTCACAGACCAGGGTATAGTCTGTGCTACAGCAGGGATGTGTGCCATGAGGGCTATGGTGATTATACCTGCGAGAGGGGGGATGGTTCAGGGTATTCACATTGCCCTGACATGTGTGTGTATGGAATCACAGTTTTGCTTGACGCAGTACCTCAGATTGGCAAGGCATGCTGTAATGTACCATCTAGTTTCATCCTAAGGCCCTTTGTGACCCCAGAGCTTGCACAAGGGACAATTCTGTCATAAGTTGGTGGTATCTACGAAAAGGATTGTCGTAGTGGGATCTGACTCAATGGGTGTGAGCGGCGCACTGTATTGTGTATTGATCCTACCGTGCCTCTAAAAGAAGTGACAGATGCAGAGTTGTTTGAAGATAAAACTGATGATGGAGAAATTGTGCTGGCGATATGCATCCCCTGTGAGATCATGGTGCAGTATTATAAGGTACAGTGCTAGCTAATGGTCCTTGCCAATCTGCTCTTTTTTACTGAGAAAGTTCTAAAGCATGTCCCAGAGAGGTTGAGGACAACCAGTGCCCACGATGGGGTGCTCCTGCAGGGAGTGGCCCATGTCTGACCATCACAGAAAGATGGTGCAGTAATACCCCAAGCAAAACAATACCCTTTGTCCAAAGAAGCTGAAAAGGGAATATGAAACACAATTATGGCACTTCTAAAACAGCAAAACATTGTCCCTTCCACCTCCCCATGAAACATGGCAACATATCCGATAAAAAAAGACAAATGGAGGGAGTTGGAGAAGGATCCATTAGGATGTGGTACCCAGGCCTTCTGGACATGTCCATATGCCCTCCAATTCATCTTCCGCAATGAGAGGACCTTCTCTCGAGAGAGGAGGTTTGGTTTCTCCATCCAGAGGGCAAGACACTCAGCCTTCTCAGATGGGTTCTGAGAGGTTGAGATACAAGTAGTTTGACCACCTGGATGACGTAAGGTTGGTTTTTTGCTTTCGGCTAGAAGGCTAGCAACAAAATCCTTATAACGCTGCCTTTGGAACAAATTCTACAGTTGGTGTAGGAAAAAGGCTATGGAACCTTTTCAATGCAATATACCAATGTTGTTGTCTTTTCTGTTACATTTGGATAATCTGGGGCTCCAGACTGGGACCATTAAAGGATACTTGGCAGCGCTTTCCATCTTCTAGCACACCTCAGAAGAGGTATCTTATTTTAAGATGCCATTGATTATACAATTCCTTAAGGGGCTCACTAACCTGTTGTCTCCTACACCTTTTTAAGTCCAAATTTGGGATCTTAACCTGATATTTATATTCCTGATGTGTACTCCTTTTGTGTCAATCCACTCATGTCCGTTAATACTACTTACACTTAAAACCATTCTGTTAGTTGCATTAACATCAGCGCGCAGGGTGAGTGAGTTGCAGGCCCTATCTAGCAAGCCTTCATTTACCATGTTTTATAAGGGTAAGCTTGTCTTTAGGGTCAAACTTTTTTCTTGGCAAACATTATGTCTGATTTTACATTTGGCCCAGAAAATTGAGCTTCCAACATTCTATCCACCATCTCAGCCTGGCAAGGAAGAGGGCTACATATGATTGATCCTAGAAGAGCTTTGAGCATTTACATTTCTGGGATGGCGAAATTACATCAACATGACCAAATATTCATTGGCTACACTGGTCACAAATTGAGACTTTGGGTTACTAAACATACTGCATCCAGGTGGATATTTCTTGCCATTTTGGAGTGCTACAGATTACCTGGGTAGTATCCACCAAAAGCCCAAAGAGACCATTCCTCAAGGGGCAAGGCAACATCTTCAGCTCTTCAAAGAGGGGTGCCTATAAAAGATATTTGTGCGGCAGCCACTTGGTCTACCATCTAGACTTTTGCAAAGCATTACTGTCTGGACTCATCTTCTTGCTAGGAAGGACGATTTGGGAAAGCAGTCTTATACTCAATTTATGACAAATCTTGAGAATTAAAATCCATACTCCCTTCTCCAAAATGTAACACTGCTTTCGAAGTCTATCATAAGATCAGGAATACGTAGAAGAACACAATCCATTCAAAGAACAAGTTACTTACCCCTGGTAATGTTCTTTCAGCTGGATGTTCCTCTGACGTATTCCTCATCGCCCCTCCCAGCCTACTCTGCTGTAGAATTTCCAGGCTTTAAACTTTACACTCAGAGTCTGATACTGTCCAGGATTCACTGATGCTGGTAATTTTGCATGAGGAAGGTGTAAAAACAGAACTGAAGCCAACGACCGTTGTGCATGCGATATATACCAACAATGACTTTGACTCTGAGATGGAAACCTTCTTAACTGGTTCTTGCTGTTAATCTTTATTTCATTTTTATGCTTAATCTCTATTTTTATGACATTTTCCGATTCTATATTTAGTTTATTTATTTCTTCTATTATGTTTATTAGTATTGCTTGTCTCAAGTTGTTGAGCAATCTTAAGAATTAGGATTCTATTCCATACTTATAGTTAATGATATGTGTATCTAATATTTCAGTTTTATTTCTTTTTGAGAATTATGTAATCTTTTTAGAATTATGTAATGATTAATCAGTCTATTTAGAGATTGATAAGTTTTTTAAAATGTAAGTTATTTTTAATATGTGAAAAGTGTATCTATAAACTACATCACATTATTGATAAAGTCTATAAATAACTTGAAAAGCTCTTAAGCCAACGAACAGCCTTGTTAAAGGCCTTTAAATGTTTCCTATGTCTTTGGCCAACACCCCTCAGGCTCTAGTATGTTCGGCGGGCAATTCTACTGTGCCAATTTTGACCAGAGTAACATTTGGTCTACGCTGTTGAAACCATGGGCAAGATCTACTAAGGCAATGTATGTTTTTTTCCCCTTGTATAGCGCTCTAATTATTAACATGTTCAGTAGCAATAAGTTTAATGAACATCCCACTCCTCTTACAAAGACACATTGCCTTTCATCTAAGTGGCCTGGGTCTCGGCTCGAACTTTTAAGTCGCTTTAATAGCAAAGAAGCGTACATTTTGCCCAGGACATCGAGCAAGGCGATCGGGCAGTAGTTTTTTGAATCCGCCCTGGATACTTTGTTGAAGATTGGTATAATCACAGATCTTCACCATGATGCTGGTAGGCTTCTAGATGCTTCGATTATGTTGAAGAGTGCGCAGCAGAAATGTGTCCATTCCTCAGCTGCTTTTTTCAATATGTAGTTCATCAACCCGTCTGGGCCTGGGGCTCGTGAAGCACTTGCTCGCTTTCTGGTTTGGATAGTTGGATGTTCCAGCATTGTATTTTAGTAGTACGTTCTTCGATCATTTATTCATCCGATTCGGCGTTACATAATAATGAGTAGAACGAATACCAAGCCTCTTCGGACACAGCATTGATGGTTAGAGCTTTTTGTGCTGTTGAGTTCCCATTTGACAGTGTCCACAAGTTCCTTGCATTTTTGCTTGTAATGGCTTCCATCATTTGTTCTGCATCATTTTGGAATGGGATGCTTTTATACTAAAGTAGCCAGTTTTTTTAATTTCTGGCAACATTTTATAATATCCATACATGTTGATCCACTATTTCCACAGCGGAGCCTTTGAATCTCCTTTTGAGTTTGCAATTTCTCTCTTGGATTGCTTTGTCGAACACGTTTTTGTTTAAAGTGAGGTTTTAATCCTGCGTTGACAATTTCGTGAAAGGCTTGCAGCAGCGGTAAATAGTTGGATCCTAGTTTTTGCTTGTTTTAAACATTCCTATATAGTTTGCACAGTTTAGTCACTTCCAAACGTGTTATACATAGCCAGTTTCTGCCTGAAGTAAGCTTGACCTTATAGGGATATTTCCATTTTGGATTGCCGTATGACCAAGTCATTGTTAGCTTGAGTAACTTGTGGTCGCTCTTGGTAATTTGTATGATCTCCAGTTTTTCTATACTGCTTAGTAGATCGTCTGTCACAAAGAAGTAATCAATTGTAGAGCTTGACTGGCCCTTTACTCCAAGTAGAGACTGCCATAATGTCTCCCTTTGTGTTACCATTTAACATATGGATGTTACGTGCATTTATTTCTTTCATCAGACTTTCTGCCCTAGATGGTTTCTCAGCAAGATGTGTTGTTATTTTATTCTGTCTGTTATCCATGTGGCTGTATTGTAAGCAATTGGTGTGAAATTCACCACAGATTATGATCTTAGTGTTGTCATTTCTGATGAAGCATTCATCTATTTGACACATCATCATAGCAACAAATCTTTCTTTCTTACAATCCATCAGATTCCAATAAATGTTGATTAGAATTATTACTTCTTTCTTTCTTGACCTTTGACAATTAGATTTCAAAGTCAGGATTTGGATATTTAGATTTGGATTGGCTACCGCGTGGATAGAGAGATTTAGGTTTTTTGTTGATCAAGATTAACAACCCGGAGGAAGGTCGACGTTTTAGCTTTTTGCCGACAGGGTTTAAAAATAAGTCATAACCTTCCACTATTGAGCTTCAGTCAGCCATGTTTCTTGAAAACATAGTATATCATATGCTGCCAGTCTGTCGCTATTGTTGTTAAGGAGATGGCTGTAGCCCAGAGTGTTCCAGGTGCCAATAATGACCCTCTTTTTCGTGAGGGGCACCTTATGCTATTTCGTATGGGTATTGTTTATAGCTCATGCTAACAAATCCCAGTTGGAACCTTCGAGATTCGACTTTCTGTTATTGTTTTGCATACAAACAGAATGTCCCATCATTCCTGCTTGTTGAGTTTGGAATGTTACTTGCATGAGATTTCTATTGCTTCCCTCGTTTTCTTCTGGCATTTGATGTATTCGTTCAGAGGAATGTATTGCGGGCATTATTGGGGCTTTGTCAGTACTGAGCCGAGTGACTTCCTCTTGTTTGTTATCTTGTTCCAGGCTGCTTGATCTGCAGGGTTCCATCATGTGCAGTTGTTGTAAGCAATCGCTTATGTCAAAACCCAATGGCAATAGTTGATTTGCGTAATTCATTAGCAATTGGGAAATTTATCTACACGCAATCTTCATGCACACTGAGTCGTAGTTAGATGGTATTGGTAAAAAGACTGCCTGAATATTGCTGGAGTCTTTTGATCTCAAGTTGGGGATATGATGGAAGAGCTTGAGAATGTGTGAAGTGTTAATTTTCAATTAATCGTTTACTTGTCCAATTCTCTCTAAGTATAGTTGGTGTGCCTGTCATCCGTGTCTTGGAAGCCGATGGATTTATTTGGTTGGCAGCTTGTATCCACTTTTGGCAGATTATTTCGATCTTTGTTTTGCATCGTGTTGCTCGCCTGCATGAGCTCATTACAGTGGTTTATTATGAGACAAGCTCAAATCACTTGAGGACTGTTGCTTTTCATGTTCATCAGTCTTGTTTGAAAAATCTCTAAGTTGTAGCTAGATCCCTTTTCTATTATGTGCTTGCAGTTGTTTGTTATTAGTCTTGTTTCATTGGAGCAATTTTAGGTTGCTATTTTGTTAATTAGCATGTTTCTTTTTGCTTCCAATGTGAGAAAAGCCTGTTTCTTTACATACGTCATCCTTGCTGCTTGATAGCCTCACATCTCCACCATGCAAATCGTTCGACCTTTGTTGATTCACAATTTTCTTCCTCTGTTGTACAAGCTGGATTTTGTTCTTCTACACTGTATACAGAGAGCTTGAGTAAATCTTGCATAAAGTCTCTGTCTTGCTGTGTTGCGTTTTTAATCAATAAATTCAACTCACTTGAGGAGTCAGCTGCGATTATTTCTTTTTGCACATTTTATTTTGCAACTGTATGTTTAGTTTTATTTTTTGCCTTCTCCACTACTGTTTTGCTACCATTGGTGGAGTTTTCTTCCAGCCCCTTCATATTTTGAATAAAACTGCATGCATTATTGGATTTGCAGACTTTCTTTGTTGTTTGATTTTTTTATTTTCTCATTTGATTATTTTGTAAATCTGCAGCTTTGTTCCTGGCCATCCTTTTTCTAGCCTTTTTCGTCAAGAAAATGTCATAGTTCTGCCCTGAAAGAGTCTCGTCTTCATTCGAGGTAGAGTCAACTGTTTCAATCATGTCTAGGTGGGCTGGTTCATAGTGCTTTGATAGTTTTGGGACCTCTGATTTTTGATTTGGTGATGACTCAACTCGTCTCATTTTGCGATTCAACGTTGCTAAGCACATCTTCATTTTGTTCTGTTGGTTCCGTCTCAGTTGATTTTTGTACCATTTCTGTGGGCTCTTTGGTACACTGTTGGTTCTTCAGACTTGATGTTGATGTTCTTCTGTTGCATACTTCTCTTTGTTCTGCATGTAGTAAATTATTTGGAGGATCTTTACCCCATTTCAAGATCTCTATAGCCACTTCCAGCTGTAGTTTCTTATTTGCTCCAATTTCTGCCATATGATCACATAATCATTTTTGGAGCAAGGATCTGCAGAACCCACTTTAATCAAATGTTTCTCTAGATTAGAAACAATATTCTCAATATACAGCAGCTTTGTGTTAGCCATTGCCATTAGAGTGGCTTTATCTGTATACGAGTCGTTAATTGTCTCGTCTAGTTTTGTGAAGGGTGCCGGAGAGATAAAAATGCTGACATTATGTTAGCTTGTAGTTGAAATGTCGATCAATGGCATCGTTCCACCTCTATATCTGTGGGCCTCATTACACGGTAGGCGGTAAACCATGCCGGTAATTTACTGGTACCGCCTTGGAGGATAGGGGAATTACCGCCCTATTCCAAGGTTGGGAAGGCGGTAATTCCTCCTTCCTCCATTGCCCTTTCCCATTCCCATTTTTGCCCCATAGGTCATAATGGGAAAGAGGAAGGCGCTAATTATGGTACCGCAATTTGCGGTACCGTAATTAGCACCCCGGTCCCTTTGCGGGTTCAATTTTAAAGCCTGCTAAAAGCAAGCGTTTATGTACCAACCCGCAAAGGGACCTCCTAGTAAGGCGGTAAGGGTTTACTGGTACCGGTAAAATACCAGTACCGGTAAACCCTTACCGCCTACAGTGTAATGATGTAATGAGGCCCTGTGTCTTTTGTTACTTTCTGGGATCCTGTACTTTCAACCCTTGTATTGATTTGATTGTAGGGAAGAATCTGAATCTGAGTGGGAATCGGATTGTTGGGTGCTGGACACTCATCTCTTTGTAGATCGAGTGTAGGCGCCGTTGCTTGCCCTGTTCGGATTGCCAGTCTTACAAGCTCTATATTTGTTTTTGATCGGGCAGCTGCAATCATTTGCTGCCTCCAGATCGTTTGTGATGACTCTTCTTTGTTGACTTTTTCCTAGCAGGGATGTCATATGAACAATTTCTTGTATTAACTTAGAATTTTCTAAATTAAGTTCAGCACTCACAATGACTGCTGTTGTTTTTTCCATTATTAGCTTGCCTTTTGAAGATACGCTGGTGGAATCCTGCATGTCTCGTATGTCTGACACACATCTTCCTTTCTGTGGTATAATTCCAGTATGCTCATACGATGCTGTTGGTGGTGTCTGTAGACATTTGGAAGCTTCTCTTCAGTAGGGAGGTTGGTTTTGTGACCTTTGGTGTTTTTAGATTGCGCATGCACTTTCTTTGTCTATTTTTCAGGATCTGTAATAAATTCATCTCCTTTCCTCGTTGCAAGCTTACAGTCCTTGTGGGAACTGTCAGCCACTGCTAGCAGAGGTTCTTTGTCTAACAGGGCCCGATCTTAGGGCTCATTACAGAATATGTCACATGGACATTTGGCGCTGATTTTACCCAATGCTTCGATCCCTGCTGTGCGGTAGGTGGTCACCTCTTGTTTTCTTAACGGGCATCTCTCTTTTCCAGCATCAGTTTTGTCTTTAAGCAGTACTTGGTCCCCGTAAAATGTGGGCTTTACGTATTCTGCCGGGTCACCGTGTGCGTTTATATTGGCCTCTGTCTGATCACGAAATTCAGTATATATTATGTCTGATAGACACTGGCAGATATCTTCCTGCAAGGTCAAAACCGGCAGTGCACCTTCTGCAATTGGGGAGGACTGTGTGGTTAAGGCATGTGTACTTGTCTCATATTCCGCATATAATTTATTCGTTGTTTTCCTTTGTTCTTCGTGACTCAGTGGCTGAACATGTTATGTTATGTCATGTTAAAGGTACTTATATGGCACACCGTCACCAACAGAATTGGTCCCAAGGCGCGCTGGCCGATCTGAAAACAGGAGGATGGCGGGTAGGGTTAGTTGGGAGGAAGAGAGTAGGAGAGTGAGAGAAGTGATGTGCTGTTAGCAGCTTCAGCTCAGTATACACTGAGTGCTGGGCTTTGGTGCAGGTATCGGATCGGGCAAGGCATTGTGTGCTGAGGTGCTGTCTATGTTGTTGATGCAGTGTGGTAAAGTGCGTGCGGATTGCTGGGACAGAAATGGTTGTGTGCGTTTTGTATGGGTTGAGTATGCAGAAAATAGAGGGTTGGGTTAGTGGGGTCTGTATCCTGGTCCAGGTACTTCTGGTTCCGTCTGAGTTGTATCCCTGCCGGTGTTGTTGTTTCTGGTTCCTTATGGGCCGTCTCGCTGTGGTGGTGCTGAGCGCATCCAGCTGTTTCATAGTGAGTCCTGTGTGGGCTGGTAGGTGTGTCTGAACCATTTTTACGGGTGCAGAACTAGGTTGGTACTATCTATTCTCTTATTATCTAATGTGACATTGGTCAGTTGAAGCTTTGAATGGTTCAGGGTCAGAATGCTGCTGAGTTTCAGTTGGTTCTTTGGTTTCCGTGGGGTGACTTCCTTAGGACTATTGTTTAGTTGTAGTTTGTGTCTGATGGCTCATTGTGCTTCCTGCTGTATCTTGACGAGTATTGTGTAAAGTGGGTGCTTATTCTGTTTATCACCCTCTGGATTGGAGCTAATGGTACAGGGTTTACTATTCCCTATCTGTCTGCTGTGATTAGGTCTGTTGGGAATGGCTATAGTTTAGGGTCAGGGTCCTATTGATGAGTTGTCCTGGTGTTTCTGTCTTCGTCTTGCTATGTATTCCATCTTTTGGTCCGATTACCTCTGTCTCTCGGTTAGTCGTTTGGTATGTCCTGGGTTTTTCCTTAGGGTTTTTCTGTAGGTTGCTTGGTGTGGATTTGGATCTGTCTCTTTGTTCATCGATCAACATGATCACCATTCTTTGCAAGCCCATTTGCACGTGCACTAACTTGATTGAGTATTTGCTTCTAAGACTGATTGCAAGTCATTTTTCTTGGATAGAATGCTCGTAACATGTACCGGCGAGCTGTATCTATGTACCATTGAGGCTCCTTTTACACAACCCTGCTGCTGAATTATTGCCGGTGACTGCTTGATTTGCACAGTTCCATACTTCTTTAATCAACTCACTCTCAGCCGTTTGGAGGTTTGAGTTCTCTTCGGTCTTGCTTAAGTGCTCAGCAGTGACAGTGGCGAGGTCTGCGAGGTCCGCGAGGGCCGCCCCCGGGAAAGTTTGCGCCGGCATAACAGGCAGAGAGGTTGGTGCTTGCTTGGTAAGTTTACACGCTTTAGATACAGTATCAGGATCTTCCAGGCATTTTGTGGGCTTTGTGGGCTGTCTTGGGGGTAACAGGGTAGCATTTGGTCTACAGCTCACCCTCACCCCCCACCCCGCTCTCTCTCCCACCCCTTCTGATCTCGCCAGCATTTCAGCATCAGACTCCTGGTCTATCCCTCCTGCCATAGTGTCCTCGCTCACCCGGGAGGTATTTGTTGAATTCGAGTTGAGCAGTCTAATCTGCTTGCTCGTCTTCTGATTGCCGTTCAAGCCGTACGTTGCACCAGTCACTGCTGCCGCTCGCAGCCCGCAGGCAGACTGCAGTAGACTGCACTCAATGTCCGCACTCCATGTCCCGCTTCGCGTTGTGCTTGCTAATATGAATTAATTCAGTGAAGCACAGGCTCCTCTTCTCACCAGCAGCAAAAATGATAGATAGACTGCAGTAGACGGCACTCAATGTCCGCACTCCACGTCCAGCGTTTCGTTGTGCTTGCTAATATGAATGAATTCAGTGAAGCACAGGCGCCTCTTCTCACCAGCAACAGAAATGATAGATAGACTGCAGTAGACTGCACTCAATGTCCGCATTCCGCGGAATATTGCAAATGACTCCCACAATTAATGATTGCAGGAAACATTGAAATGAATTCTGATGTAATCAGCCTGTTATTAGTAGGTGGTAAATTCAGTCAGATGCAATAGGAATCCTTTTGTCAGGCGGAGTCGGAAAAGCAGGTGAATTTGTTAAGTCTTTTTTGGACCACAACTCCACTGGACAAATAGAAGAAAATCTGGTGGATGGGTAAAAATGACGATAAGTGTACCTCCACTTTTACGAAAATGTTTACTGAACAGTGCAAACCAGAAAATGGCCCCCTTACTAAGTGCAGCAGAGTGCTGTAGTTTAATTATTTATTTATTGTGCATTTGTAAGCCAGTTATATATCAAGTAAATTGTGTTTCAAAGTACCCACAGGGAACAGTGAGGGAATATGGGAATGAAATGCAAATATTACAATGAAAGATATAGGCGATCCTACTAAGCCTTGTGGGCATTCATAAGGTGCAAGTGCAGATAGAGAAAAGGGATGGGAGCGAGGGGACTAAGTGCTAGGAATACCGCAGGGAAGTGCTAGGGAGTAAGCATCTGTTAAGTGGCTTGGTGAGTGGTCAACTGCCAACAAATAAGTGAGTGCAGGCCTGTGATGGCACAGGCCAGTGGGTGCCAAGGCAAGTGCTGTGAGCAGGCGGCGACTGAGGGTGATTGGGTGTGGGAGGCCAGGATCCAGGTGGACACATAAGGGCCCTGGTCACCAATCTCAGCGACTATGGGGCTTAGCAAAAGAGGGAGGTGGGAAGGAGGAGGTGAAAAGGAAAGTCTTCAGGAGCTTCCATAATTTGAGGACATCCGGCTCAAGATGAAGAGGAAGAGAGAGACTGTTCCCTACGAGGGAGCCAGTCAAGGAAAGAGATTGGCCACCAGCTTGCTCTTTATTGAAGCGCTTGACACATATAGAGTTGGTACCAGAGGAATGTAAAGATCTGGAGGGAGAGTATTTAGTGAGATTCAGTTGTAGATAGTGAAGACATTGTCTACGGCAGTCACTTTGTTCTGGTGGAACCTGTTGGAGGTCGAGCCCTGTTTCTTGTGACACTGATCACTTTAAATATGCTACTAAATGTGGCACACCGCAAAGTTTGGTTGAGTGCTGCAGTTGAAGGCAGCAATGGCATATTGTTTACGTCAGTAACTTTGTCCTAGTGGAGCTTGTTGGATTAAGAGCACTGTTGACAGTGACACCGGTCACTACAAAAGCACTACTGAGCACAGAGCACCGTGGAGTGTGGCAGAGTGCTGCAATTGAAAGCAACAAGGGTGCATTGTCTACAGCGGTCACTATGTTCTGGTGGAGCTTGTTTGAGAAAGTGCCCTGTTTACTGTGACAGTGGTCACTTTAAAAGTGCTACTGAGTGTGGAGCACCATGGAGCACTAAAGAGTGTGGCAGAGTGCTGCAACTGAATGCAGTTAAGGTGGTAAGACATTTCGGAGTGGGACTTATCTGTTCTCGGAGACTTACCAAGGTAAAGAAATATTCTTATAATATATGACCTGAGGAATAAATCAGTTCCTGACAAATGTCAACTGACCCCTCCTACTCCTCTTTTGCAATCTATAGCAGTGGTGGGTAAAGAGGTCTTTGAAGACACTCCACCTCCAGCAGAGCCGGACTTGGTAGATGATAACAAACAAACTACTGATAACGCCTCAAGATATATACATGAATCTGCCTCATTCTCTCCTCGAATTGAGATTGTTTCATCCACAGTTACCTCAGCTTTGAACATGATCACAAGCCCAAAGGGTAAACCTACTATCATTAGCAATCTAAACACACAGGATAGAGCATGCTCAAATAAAAACCTGAACATAATCTCTAGTCCATGCAAATATAAAAGACGTTTGCCTTGTGGCTGGAAGTAGCACTGATCTCTGTGATCTATCAAAGTCCAAAGTGCTGCATCAGACAGAGAAAAAAGCTTTCAATGATATTACTATTATTGATTTTGATCTGCCAGTTGTAAGTCTGAATGACGATCTGTGCAATAATGTACTAAATAAGAATGCTAACCTAGTGTAACACAGTTCTTTGCTTGTGGATGATGTCCCATTTTTTTTTAACGGAACACCATTCTATTTCTGACGTAGACTCATTATACTCGCTAAGCTCAATCTCACCTCTGGGACTTCACCACTCATTAAAATACCTGAAAATAATATACAGTTAACAGCACCATCGATTTCATTTCTGAATGTGTTGCTGACTTTGTTCTTTTCCTTGTACGATAACATCAAGATAGAGTTGAAAGGACATACTTTGCCTTTAATTGAAATCAAACTAAAATTGAATTCTTGATTCATCCTAGAGGAAATCCAGTAATTGTCCTTATTCAGGAAGTACAGTAATAATAAAAAGCCAACAAATACCAAAACTAGCTGATCAGGGAGGTTTACTCCATGAGGTAAATACCATGAATTGCTCTGAGCCGATTAAAGCGTTGAATAACGAAATCTGGACCTCTGACCCCTTGACAGGACTACATAAGAAGGCCACCAAAAAATCCAAGAACAGAAGAAAGGGGTGATCTAATAAGCATACGTCACACAATTTGTTGGGCAATTTACACCTCACTGAAGAAGCAGTGAGTAAGGCGTGCATTTAGGCTTCTGTTATCATGACAATTGACTACTACTAAGAGATGACAACACATACATGAAACTTGACAATGGTCCCACAATGGCTATCAAAGAAATTTTCAAGAAGACAATTGATAAAGCAGTGAACTATGATTGGATTTCGGACAATACTGGTGAATTTCTCATCAAAACATTTCCTGTTATCCCAGTTCTTTACGCGCTACCAAAAATACATAAAAACATGCGAGATCCACCATTTAGGCCCATAGTGGCAGGAACGGAAATTATTATTCATTCACTAGCTATTTATTTGGACAGAGCACTGCAACCATTGGTGCAGAAGACTGAAACTTACTTAAAAGATACCTCACATTTTCTGAACCTATTGGAGGACTTACATTGGAATGAATCTCAACTTCTTTTATTTACACTGGATGTGAACAGTCTTTATACGTCAATCCCCCATGTGGAAGGTATTGCATCATTGGAATGGTTTCTATTTCAACACGAAGATATCTCAATACACAAAGAATTTGCCATTGAATTACTTAACATCATCCTTTACAACAATTACTTTTGCTTCAGTAACAAATTTTACCTCCAGATCTCAGGCACATCAATGGGCTCTTCAGTGGCTCCTGCGTACGCAAACATCTTTATGTACCATTTCGAAAACACATTCTGAACAAAGAATCCTGGAACAGGAACCTTATCTTCTGGAAACGATTCATAGATGATATTTTTGGTATCTGGCATGGATCACAGGATGAATTACAACAATTCTTCAGCTACTTAAATGGTTGTCATGAGAAGATACAATTCACATTGGAAATTGGAAATCCTCAGATTCACTTTTTAGATGTGAACATTACAAGAATGAACAACAAATTCTTTACTGAAATCTACAGAAAACCAACAGATGCCAACAGCACCTTACACTTTGCAAGCTTCCACCCACTGCATTTAAAAAAGAATCTACCTTATAGCCAATGCCTCAGAGCAAAAATGATTACATCTGATGCAACTCAACTAGCACGCGAATTCGACAACGTGAGAGCACGGTTTAAGAAAAGAGGTTTCCCTGAGCACACACTCAACAAAGCCATTGAATGTACAACAACTCTGGAAAGAAAAGAACTCCTGAAGGAAAAGACAAAAAAAAGAAAATTCTAGATTGATTCACACTCTCAAATTTTCCAGTCAAAGTTTCCAAATCAAAAAAATAATTCAGAAAAATTGGGACATCATAAAATCTGATACTAATCTCAATAAACGTTTTCCAGAACCTCCCATGCTAGCCTTCAAAAGAGGCAAACATTTCAGAGATTCTTTGATTAAAGCTGAAAAATAGAAAAATCAACAACCAACTTTTTTGGCCAAACCTAAACAAGGGACATTCGCCTCTTTAAACTGTCAACACTGTCCTAATATTTTGAAAGGTGATCACATCCGACACCCCAACAGTGGTAAATAAATCCCACTCAAGGACTTTGCTACTTGTGAAAGTAAGAATCTTATTTACGCCCTCAAATGCCCCTGTGGGAAATATTATGTGGGCAAGACTTTGAGAAAAATCAAAGAAAGTCTCACAGAGCAACCTGCAACCAAAAATCTCCAGTTTTTAGACATTTTAATGAGAACAGACATAACATCTCTCAAATCAGATGGGTTGTCTTGGAAATTATGAAACAGTTACCAAGAGGAGGTGATCTTGCAAAACGAGAGAATTGTAATAGATCCATAGACTTGACTCACTGGCCCCACTTGGGCTTAATTTAGACTTTTATATGGGTCCCTTTCTATAAATAAATTCTTTGAGGTTTGTTATAGTCAGTACATTTCTGATTAGTAGCTATTAAGCCCTCTAATAGGCCACAAAATAGACGAACTACACTACACTTGTTTATAATACCATTAAGGAGGGTCTTAAATTCTAAATTCTATGTTCGGTCTTCAATATCTGAATATGTTTCTTTTAAGTTGTGGTTGATTATAATGTGAGCTCTCAAGGAGACAGTTATATTGAGTTAGATATACCATTGACAGTACCTTGTCATCATACCTACAAATTATGTTTTTGTCTCCTGGTTTTACCTTGTGTTTTACCTTTTTTTTTACCTTGTGATTTAATTATTTAATTGACAACACAATCTTTACACATAATACATTATCTCACGTTACGCAGTTGTTCATCCACTGATTGCCTATATCTTGTTTTATCTCTTTTTAAATCTATTTAACATCTTAGCTACTCCTAGTTTTAATATTTTATAATCTATCCACATACTCGGTTTAACTCACTTTTATGGACCCCAATTAATATATAGTACTACTAGCTATACCTCATATCTCCCTTTTTATTATTCTTCTTGATTCTTTAGATACATTTTTTACTGATAGTACCTCAGCGAGCTAACTAAGTGCTATAAGATATTTAATAACGCAGCAGCATGTACTACGCACATTGTGCAAGGCAATAACACAGTGTCCTCCACTTGTGTCTCCATATATTTTTCATCTACATTATCCATATTAGACCCTTTGCTTATTTCCTTGTTACTTACTTTCATTTACATGATTACATTTCTATCAAATCCAATCGGCTGCTATTTCGTCATCCACAACACAGTGCGCATGTGCGCGATGAAGTCACGATGTTTACATCGTGACGTCACGCGTTTCTGATGTACAATGTTCGTTAGACATCAGACTGCCTTTGACTGGTATATTAGACCCTTTACTGGTCTTTAGCCTATTTCTTTATTTACTTATTATCATTCTAATGATTATAATTCTTTAGCCTATTCACTTACTATCATATTTCATATATATAAATAACTCAGCGGCATGTACCACGTAGATTGCGCATGGAATTAACACAGTGTCTTTCACACGTGTCTCCATATATTTTTCATCTACATTTTCGTATATTAGACTCTTTGCTTATTTCCTTATTACTTACTTTCATTTACATGATTACACCTCTTACAAATCTAATCGGCTACTATTTCGCCATCCACAACACAGTGCGCATGCATGCGATGACATCACAATGTTTACATCGTGACGTCACACATTTCTGACGTACAACGTTTGTTAGACATCAGACTGCCATTCACAGGTATATTAAACCCTTTCTGGTCTTTAGCCTATTTCCTTTTTTTACTTTTTATCATCCTCATGATTACAATTCTTTAGTCTATATACTTTCTATCATATTCATGATTATATTTCCGAAAATATCTTATTGGCTACTTTTTTGTTATTAACTACACAGTGCTTCTAATGAATAATTTTGATTTGTACTAAAGCATCTAACTGTGTCAATGTGTACTGATATACGATATACGATGATAAACATTACCAATTTATGTATGTTTATTTTAAACACAAGCCTACCACTTAATAATTAATTAAACAAAAATAAAAATCAGGACTCCTCACAGAGCCACCTATAGAGTGCAGAGGACGGGAGTTCCCACATTTGGGAACTTGATCTATTGTGATCATGACAATTGACTTCCAGACAGAGACTCAAACAAGCTCCATCTTGATCACTTAGAGTAATTCTAAGGAAACAGCAGAAGAACTGAAGGGAAAAAACAGATGGCTTTAAATTAATAGATCAATCAACAATGACTGAAACACATTTAATAGAAAAAGAGATTGTGTGTAGAGGTGCACACTCAATTACTTAGATTCAAGATAGGTCAGAAGAGAACTGTTTATGATTTTAGGATTGTTTAGTTGCTCCCAGTCTAATCTTGACTAGAAGATCAAATCTATGATGCAAAGGGCAGGTCCCTCGAGACATTCAGAGGACATGAGTTGGGCCCACTATGGCAAAAACATCATTCGCCTAAATGAATCAAATTGACGTCCTCTGAATTCAGTGATATACAATTTTTTACTGATCAACAACATTTAATAAAGAAAACAATTCAAAATCAAAACAATTCAGTCATATATGGAGCAAGGAAAAAACATAAATATTTCTGTTCCAGAATTGGAAAATTGTTAACATAAAAGTATTTTATTTCCACTCAAAGCCTATACAAATGTTGTGTTTTCACAGATTTAAGGTGTGCATGTTAAGTACACATGTATAGAATTACAGGGTAACATTCTAAGTAGAATATCTAAGTGGGGAAGAGTTCTGTGCTAAGACCAGGTGGTAAGTCCCGGCATATCTCCTCCTATTTACTATGACACATTTTGGGCAGTGATGCCCTTCATCAAGTAAATAATATCTGTAAATGTGTGAGTTTCCTGTGTATCAAAGTAATTATGTATAGATGCAGATGTTCATGTTAGAGAAGACATTTTATCATATACATCCTGTGCATAAGATTAACAGACCTGAAAGATTCTTCCACTAAAGGAAGTAATGCCACCAGTATCTAGAGTAGCGCTAGAAGAGAACAATTAGATGGGAAAAGCATTGGAGAAAGATTTGATAAGGTCTATCAAATCATAAGATGAGGTAGCGAGTATGGAACTCGAGGGAATGGTGATCGATCCCTAGTACCGCAATTACGAAGTGAGGAAGGAAACTTGCTTAGTAATGAACACAGGGCATTATCTTTGAGCAGATTTTACTTAGACAAGGCTGGGTAGGATGATAGTCACACTAGTTGGGGCCTAGACATGTCAGATGAGGAATGAGAGTCTGGTCTTGGGTCAGAAGGAGGGAAAACATGCACCTCTGAAGGAAGCCCTCAAATGCATAAGGAAGTGAGATGTTTGGATCTGGAAGAAGCTAAAAATAGAACACCAGATCCCATAGCATATCCTGACTGTCCATGAGACTGTCCACATAGTGACTCTCCACCATATGTAAGCAGGTTGAGGTCCTTACCGACAAGCAGACAGACAGGGACGATCATCCCTGCCATGGATACCCCAATAGTGGGATCTGACTAGGGGTTGGGGTTCACACAGTTTCCCTTATTAGAGAAAGGGGGGGCAAGACCGCAATACATTCCATGGCCACAGATGGACAAGGATAACTTAAAATTCAAGCTCCCTAGTTTGTCTTCGTGGGCTGGGAAATGGATATAGGAATTAGAGAAAATGACAAGAGGAAATACGCTGGTCGTGTCTCCGTAATCCCCAACAGTGGAACTTCCGGATCAATCCTTTTCTGATCCCATTTCGCCACTTCCAGGAGGAAGTGACGACACTTTGTCCTCACCAGAAACTGCCAAATATAATTTGCGCCCAAGGAAGTAAACGTACAGCATGGTCTGACTGTGCGATTGAGAAAATCATTTGACGGCTTGCCTTTTGGCCCGACTGTACGGGAAGATTCTGTTGGCTAAGGGTTGTGGGAAAGACATTAAGAAGACGCGCGACTTGAGTCGCCAGCAAACGAACAATTGGTGTTTTTCGGTTGAAGACGACAATGCCTGCACCCGCTACCGCTCGTATCGAACTTTTAGATAAACATTTGACTAGCAGAGACCATGATCAAGCATGTAAGGGGACCCCCAAAGTGTATTGTTGCCTTTTTGTGATAATTACTGTATTTTTAGTAACTGTTGGGTTTGGGTTATGGTATCTGGAGGAAGCATATCCGTTAGAGGACTTTTTACCTATTGAAAATGTATCTGTTATTCCCACTCCTTCCGTGCAATTGCATACTTTATCGCCTAGAGATTCTTTGCATAGACGGAACTATCAGATTAACACTCTTTTGTTAATAATGAATGCCACTCATGCAATTTTTAATAAGACCAATTGCTGGATCTGCTCACATCTACTGCAACATGGGGATAAGGGGCTAGGCTGGTATATTTATCCCTTACCTTTGACAACTGCCTGTTACGCTTCTCTTAGAGCACTATTTTTTGGTCGATGGAATAACAGCATCTCAGGGAACTTTGATGGTACAAATTTAAATAGTTTTGAAAAGAATGTTTTGATGCCCCTGGGATGCTCGCTTTTTGCAAATAGAAGTAAGCCAAACGTTGCTTCTGTTAGGCCCTCTGATAGATTGTCTCATCCCTTTCAGTCTTTAATCTCTTTCAAAATGGCTCCTATAGGCAATAAGGATGCCACGCCTCCATCTTATTCTGTTAATCATAGCCCTGATTCAGTATCCTTCTGCATACAGAGGAATGGAACACGGTCAATGGGTAATTTTAGAAAGTGCGCAAACGTTGCAAATTTGTCTAGTGAAAACTGACCTCTCTACGTAGGCGAACCTGTCTATTTTGTTTGCGGTAATGTGGCATTTCCATGGTTGCCCAGGGATTGGTAAGGAACCTGTTATTTAGGGATTCTATTACCTGGGGTATTTATTGCCAGTACTGTAGAAATTTCGAAGACTCGTCCACGACGAGGTGTGAAAGGGGATACTCCAGCGCAAACTCTAGGAGATATTATGAAATCCTTTGTGCCATTTTCTGGGCAAATTACGAATTCCGAAGATATCAGGGGACTAGCGAGAGTATTGGAGAGAACCATCAACCGGACCACTGACATACTCTATAATATGACGTTAGAGCAGAGAGCGATAAGATTAGTGGCATTAGATGTCATTCTGGCCGAGCGTGGAGGAGTATGTAAATTAGTGGGGTCCGCTTGCTGCGTTTACGTACCAGACTCCTCTCCGACGATCTTTAGGGCTATCCAAAATCTACATGTTCTTAGTTCAGAAGTACATGTTCCTGAGGGAAACTGGGAACTTAGTAAATGGTTTTGGGACCTCCTACGGCCATGGGGATGGAAGTTGTTCTCGGCCCTGCTGATTATCTTGGGAAGTTTTCTTTTTCTTTGCTGTTGTATACAGTGTCTCCCTGGTATATGCTCAGTATTAGGGGGATGTTGCGCGCAAGCAACAAGTGTACTAGGGCATAAAATATACGCCCCAGAGAAGGTTTCAAAAGAGTATGTGTTAAAAGAAACTCTGGTGTCAGACCTAATGGCAATAGATATGTCAGACAATGATTCAGGGTGTATGGACGATGACGTATGGAGTTACTTGCAAGGAGATCAGAAGTATTGTTAGCACTTGGCATAGGCCAAAAGGAGGGTTTGTCAAATTGGAATATTAAATGATGCCTCCTATTGTAACGATTGTACGTATATTGGCCTACACCAAGTTGCTTAAAATTGTACGCGAATAACTCTCTACGGCAAGGTCTTGACCTTATAAATTGATGTAAGCTGCCATCTTGAATCAAACCTCCATTTTAGGTTAGAACCACCATTTTAGGGGTTTTGTACAAAGTCACCCTGTAATCTAAAATGGCTGTCTCGTGTGCTCTTGTTCTTGCCTTAACCTCTTCAACCTCTGTAGGAGAGTTAATGTCCAACCTGCCTTCAGTCTACATGTTAGGGTCATGTAGACCTTGTCCTTTGTTGACCTCGGTAACAGGGGATTACTTGAAGCAGCAATGTTAAACTACAAGTATACAAGAACAGTAAAGCTATCCAAATACGATATGTGAAATATTTGTTTGATCTGTATTAAAACAATACATAAAGAGTGTAGCGTTAAATTAAAGAACAATAGAGTGTGTTAGTAAATGTATTCAAAAGTAAACCGCATGCACGAGATAAGTAAATTAGGAAAGTGAAGCTGGCGCGACCCTAGCCCAATTTATTATTAACTTGTAAGAGGCTGGACATCATTTTTACAAATTGTATAAATACGTTGATGTCCAGCTAGGAAATTCTGTTCACTGCTCACATTGAACCTGCTGGTGGTCTCTGTGATGTATTGACGGCCAAATAGCTATTTGTGTACTTTGTTGAATACTGTTCAGTTTTGTAATAAAGATTCTGGGAATCTTTACAAGCCCGTGTCAGTGTATTTTCCTTTGCTTGGTGTAACAGCCATAATATTGTATTTTTTTCTGATTCCACAACCTCACTTCCTATACTGCCTTACAATGGGCCTCATTTGGACTCCGGAGCTAAACCATGGTGCTATTAGCACCATGGTCCATGCCGGAGTCCGCCATGGTGGAATGGGGAATTATCACCCCATTCCGAGGTTGGTGGAGCGGTAATTTCCCCATGCCGCCATGGCCCTTCCCCACTCCCATTTTTGCCCCATAGGGCTCAATGGGAATGGCGAAGGCGCTAATTACAGTACCGCAAATTGCGGTACCGTAATTAGCACCAAGTTCCCTTTGCGGGTCCCTACTTTAATGGCTGGTAAAACCAGCCGTTAAGGTCGGGTCCCGCAAAGGGACCTCGTAATTAGGCGCTAAGTGTTTAACGGCGCCGCAGACTTTTACGGCGCCGTTAAACACTTAGTGCCTGGGTCATAATGAGGCCCAATGTTATGCCACTGTTGGCAAAATTGTGTGTGTTGTCACTTCCGCAAATGTGGCCATTTTGGTGAATTTACGTCACTGAGCCCAGGGACCGGAGGCAAGGTTAAGGGTTAAAGAGGTGGCAATAATTCAAATTGTAAGGCAAGATGGGGGAGGATTGAAAGCCAAAAAAGCCCAGCACATTAAACCTTATGAAGCCCATAATTACACAGAGCTGACCATTTCTTTGCAAAGGCCCAAGGACTTACCCTTCTGAGAAATGGGGGCTTGTGAAGACAGCTACACTGGACATGCTGTGACAAATTGCCATTTGGCAAGGGTGTAGAAACCCTTTATTTTCTTTTCTTTTTAATACATTAATAGAATGTTACAGGCAATTCCATCTCTGAAAGGGGATTCTGCTAATCCGATTCCTCTTTCATAAGCTCCATGCCAAAAGCACAGAGCAGGTTGAGAGGTCACGCCTGCCCATTTGACAGCTGCAGTGACAGTCAAGTCTTGCAGCACAAGGGCTGCATTTAAGATATGCACCCCTGTATCAAAACTATGACGATCATTAATATCCCATGATGACGGAGGGTCAACTCTAAGAACATAGCTATGCTTGGGATAAGGCATGGTGCAGGGCACCACTTATGATCATTACAGCCACAGCCAATTTAATATGACATGCATCACCACCTGTGAAGCAAGTTCAGCTGTCAAAGGTGATGTGTATTCTTTCCAGATAAGGCTCCACCTGCCCAATGGCAGGCCTGTAGTCTTGAGTGATTGTCTCTCATTGTTCCTTGATGAGGGAAGGTAACACCTTTTCCTAGGGAAAGACGCTCCACAGTAGGCTGGCTGGGGAACAGGAACCTAAGGCTACATCCATTCACAAAGGGCTAGGCCTCACACCAGGGTTCTGCATTTCTAAAGGCCTTTGATTCTATTGAGAAGGGTAGGGGGTGGTATAGTCTAGCCAAGGAGACATGTGTACAGTGTGTGGAAGATTCTGCCATCTTGTTTCACTCTGCCCCTCTCTCTCTGTGTCCTGTCCACCCCACTTCCTTTAGTACAAAGCACCTTTGGTGTGTTGTCAGAAGGACAAGGTCCACTCATTTCAAGAGCAGGGGTCTCACACCACTTCTTTGAATCATTTGGAATCATCTTTTGAACTCCAACCTTTCAAGATAATTTCATTGGATCCCTGTTGGGAGAGTGGACATTTCCAAAGTTCTCTGTTAGTGAGGAGGAGACTGAGAATCCGAGGCAGAGGGACGCTCTGTCCCCTAACCACCAACAGGTCCCAGTGGGGGTGAACTGCTGCTGAAACAAGCACCTCCCTGTTTGCCAACTATATTGGTTCCCTGGAAGATACCATGTTGAAGCTGCAATTTTGTGTCAGCTTCCCCCCTGTTTGAGAGCACAGGAAAAGGATACATCTTGCCCCATAGCCCCTGGATTGGTACTCACAACACCCTGAGATGCAAGGTAGCTGGGAGCCTAGTGTTTTCTCCATTCAACTGCTTTGAACCATGTGTTCTAGAAATGTTCAACACATTCGACCCACCATGCTGCTTTTTGCACTCTCCTGATCTTCAAATCGATTGCGCAGTGCCCGAAGTCTAGTTCAGCACTGCTGTACTTAAAAGTACTTTTGACTATTAACTGCCCCCTTAGTCCAGTTTTGTGCTTTAGAGACCGGTTATGTCACCTATTCCCTTTGTGCATCCAAGAAACATATCCTTTTTAATGAACATTGTGGGTTTTACTTGCCTTACACCCATGATGCATTACTCACACTATTACACTGTGCTATCCTTGCTTATTCTCTCTTCTTTCCACAGGGGTGGGTTTTGGGAAGTGTTTTTCTATTTGGTTATTTTGCAGATGGTGTGTTTGATTAAAGTATATCTATTGTGATAAAACCTTGATTGGACATTACATCAATTTTTGGATTGTTATTCTTTGCTGTTTGGGTCGGTACTCAATCACATTCACAACCTTTTGGAGACCAAAGCCTTTCCTCGACTCATGTTACTGCAAAAGCCAAAGGTGGTATATCTCTTAGCTGTGCCTGTTTTACCTTTATGATTGCGTTGGCTCTTGTTTTGTTGATTTGTAAGGGTTTAGATGTCATTTTTGCAACCCCCCCCCCTTGCACCCCCCCCTTTCCCTTTACCCATTATTGTACTCCTGCAGAGCAGAATCCAATTTGTCACACATGCGATAACACCCGCTGGTGGATTGCTAAAAACCTTCAAGGATAATGAATACCATTCTTTGTGTAAAGAAATCCAGATTAGGGGTCCTGATATTATGAAATAGCCAAACTTCACGCATAATAGTAATTTGCCTAAAATCAAAGAAATTGAACTCACATAATCCTTAAGTGCTGCATTACTTCACACAGTCACGACTAAATCACTCACACTGCATTGATTGTGCCTTTATATTCTGTGCCGCTTGTACAGAGGTGGAATGACCGATCTATGTTCCTTTGCGTCTGCCAGTGGTCTGCTTCCTGGCAGTAGAGCATCTGTCAAACCTAGTGCCCTGTTGATGTCATTATTCTGGAATCACATTTCACCTGCCCTTCATGTCATACATTTAAAAGTCACATCGGTTTTATGATGTATGCGGGACGTTTAAGTGTCACTTTGGGGAGCTTATTTGGAGTTTGCAATCATATAACACTGTAATGATGACCCATAACCCATAATACAAATTGGGTTTGGAATAAAAGTGCATACTGTTGCAATGGTAAAACGGGTTAGCTCAGTGGGTAAGTATGTGGTGGGAATGCTTAAAAATCATCATCTCGTTTTCAGATCGGCCTTAATAACATCTCATAAAGTCGTCATTGCATTGAAAGAGGGCCAAGTACTTTATAGTCATCAACCACTCATCGAGCAGACCATGCCTTCTCTTCTTTGTAAATACATTCTTTTGAGTGTGGTAATTGGCGCATTTAGTAGCTGCTATTTTGAAATTGTATTTCTTTCCTCGGAGAAGCTGCTTTAGTTTTTCAGCTTTCAATCTATTACATATTTTCATGTTTCCAATAATGTTATAATATCTTTAAGATTTATACGGTGCCCCTCGCCATCAGAGCACTCCTACTATACAAAGTATGGCATGGATATTGATTAGCCTATTGTGCAACCATCTGGGCTAAACCAGACCATAGTGTGTGTAAAATAATAAAGGGGGGGCACTGAGGGAATAAGAGAAGCAGGAGTTGGATAGGAAAAAAACGGACATGGAACTGAGGGGGTACAATGGGTTTGAGGGTGGCGGTGTAGGGTTGTGGTAGTGGGGCTGCATGTGTATTCATTGGTAGTTAAACGCATGAAAGTTGATCAGTAAAGTTGGAGTAAGACCTGCGTGGGATGCCAAGTCATTTTCTGTGAGGGCAGTTTCTACTACATTGATTGTTGCCAAAGCTTCACCGCAGGGTTGTATGATGACATGGGGTGTGCCCAAGCGTGCACATACGTGTGCGGGCATCTTCATCTAAGTGTTTAAATGTCCTTCCTATTGAGCAAGGAGAACAATCTGACATGTGACAATCTGAATGAAAAATTTGCCAGAGCAAAGATTTGATGGCATAAAGGTGATGTAGTGAATACACAAAAGAAAGGAGGATGTGGAATCTCAATCCTCCAGGGGGCGTGCTTGCTTGGTCACCAAATGTGTGATGAGTTTCGATGTTGAACGTTAGTGATGTGAGTATAGTGGAATGCATTGATTGGGAGTACGTTTTCAAATTCTAGAAATATGCACCCATTTATAGAACAAAAGAATAAACTCTGAATTCCCTATTTACGCTCATTTACTTGCCATCACCAAAACTACAAAGTAGTCATTCTATAGTGCCAACTACCTAGTACCGAATATCAGCATACCTGCTACATGTATGGCTGTATAGGAGACAGACATGCAACATAGCTTAAAATGTTTAAGCGGCTATGTAATATAAACACGAGATTCAGGGCTATTGGAAGGTCTCAGGTGTGCCATTGCTATGGAAAGAAATTAATTAGCCAAGAGTTGGCCCTTTAAAGGTGACCGAAGAGAAAACAAATGGAAACGTGCTAGAGTAAAGGGGGTGCAGGGGACAATCCCTATCCTACAAGGTGAGATTTGGTAATGAAGGTGAGATGATATAAGTAAAATGTAGTGCAGTATTTGGGAGTAGACTATCGTACCCCAGACATATATCGCCATCTATAGTAGGAGAAAAGTTCCTAAATTCATTATCCAGGCACTGTTCAGTAGCATAGGTGCTCATTTTCTCTATGTCTCTGCATATATTTTCACTGAAGCAATCATGCCCCAGCCAGTGGGGACACGTGGCGCTAATGGCACGACAGCCCGAGCCAAAGCAAGGACTGCGGGCCGGTGATGGCCTGTACGCCCCCCTGGCTGGGACATGATTCCTTTTCGTACCCTGGGTTTGCCCTTGAGTACAAATAGATTTCATTTTTAGTTTTTTTTACTCGGTACAATGGGCTCCGTGCTATTCCGCAAACCCAATTTCCCGAGAGAAAAAAAAAAGATGGCCAACACATTGGAAAGGGGATTCAGTCCCTTTTTTATTTCTCTGGGAGCTGCGGGCTGGAGGAGCACTGGGACCGGAGCACAAAGCTCCAGTCAAGCAGGTAAGTGGAGAGGGAATGAAGAAAGGGTTTATTTTGTTTTGGGCGGGTGGAGGGAGGGCAGGGAGTTGGGTAGGCAACAGAGAGAGGCTCTTTGTTGCCTCCCCACATTAAAAATAAAATAGCTCCACCACGTGAAGGGCCTCGGGTGGCTGGTTAGTAGGCGGTACACTGTGTATTCTCGCCCGATGTTCCAGTCACCTGATTGGCTGAGTTCCTTTCCCCGGGTGTGAATGACAGTTTGTCCACAGTTTGTCAACAGCTATTGTAACTATAAAGTAGTCTTTCTTACAGGGCCAAACGACCAAGTAAGCAATATTGGCATAGATGGTATTCACATTACACGTTTAGTAGAATGGCTACTTTTCAGCAGCATTCACACAATATTTACTACTGTACTTACAGAATAGAAACATACAAAGGAGATTAAAGTGAAATCAGCTGATACAAGTGTGGCTCTTCACTCAGAATAATATGCATTTAAACATATAAGACTGCAACACAATACATGATATGAGAATGTGCATTAAGAACATATGCAAACATTTTATAAAAAATATGTCATGAATCAAGATAAGAGATAACCTCCAATTGTGTCCCTAAAAATGTCATCATAAGATACTCTGGCTTCCGGGGTAGTGACGTTTCATGTCGGTAGGGCTGTAACCAGTTTGATGCATTTAATTCCCATCTCATCCATAATTATCTTGACATTTTTAACAGAGACTCCTTGTTGCCTCATGACAAACAAGATGGTGCCACCTGGGGAAGGGCATCTGGTGGCTGGAAAGAGTGGGTGGTACACACTTTATTCTCGCCCTCTCTTCCAGCCACCTGATTGGCTCAGCGCCCTTCAACGGGTGCGAAAAATACTTCTGCATGCAATGCATAGTGGGTTATAACAGATTCATGCAATTTGCCCCTCTGAGTCAGATACAATTCCAAACTAGTTCACACAGTAGGGCAATAATTACATTGGAACACCACCTAAGTCAGGGGCAATGCTGGATGAGGGCACAGATTACATTTCCACAACTGGGAGTAACATATCTTTAGGACCTGCATTTCATTGGGACAACCAGGAGCAAAATCACAGAAGAACAAAGATTACAATGGGACACACCAGTGAAAAATCACAAATTATGCAATGTAAGTGAATTTGAAGGGAAGGGGCCTAAGGATGTGCATAGGTGACTGATGTTTGCAATAGTTAACCACCAGGTCTTGATTTTTACTGTTATATCATCTGCAGCTGTATACAGTTAAGTCTGTCATGTTTGCGTGATACAAACCATCAAATCAAATCAAATGTAATTGTCATTTTTATCTCGCCTTTCACCATTGGTATTGGCCCAACACGCTGTAGGTTGAAGACCCTCGGGGGACACAAGTCCAGTTATGTGAAAGTTTTCAGAGAGATAAAATTGCGTGTGTTCGTTTTAGCCAGTACGAAAGTAGGTAGAGTGGTCAAGTCACTGCTAGCCACCCATATCAAGTTGGGAATGTCGGTGAGTGCTGAGAGGTAGTACAGAGGACATGTGAGAGCAGGAGAGGAATTTGTTTGTGCAGCTTGTCCAAATTTATATCTTGGGGGATAGCTGGATTCTTATGACACAGTTGTTGTACAATGCGTCTTAGTGTGGTGTAGGTGGCCGATGGGTGCTGAGATTTAGTCTAGAGAGTATGCACGAGCAGGAGAAAAACCGTCATGTGTGCAGCTAGACAGAATTTGTATCATGGGGGATAGCTGCATTGTTATGGGGGTTTGTTGTGCAATATGTCTTAATGTGGTGCTTTTAGTGGATGGGTGTTGAGAGGTACTATGGATACTATGCAAGAGTCATTATGTGTGCAGCTAGGCCACATTTTATGGTGGGCGATAGCTGTATTCTTATGGCAAAGTTGTTGTGCAATATGTCTTATTCAAGAGCAGCAGCAACAGTTATGTGTGCAGCTAGACCACATTTTAATGTTAATTGTTACGGATAGCTGTGTTTGTATGCCAGGTGTGTTGTGCAATGTATCTTAGACTGGTGCCTGCAGTGGCTGGGTGCTGAGAGGAAGTCTGAACAGTATGCAAGAGCAGGAGAGTCATTATGCATGCAGCTAGACCACATTTATTGTGGGGGATAGCTGCATTCTTATGGCTGAGGTGTTCTACAATGTGTGTAAGAGTAGTGTCTGATAGCAGATGTGTGCGGGTGGGTGGCAGTGCCTTAGGGTAATTTCGATTAGTGTTGATTTTGATACGTTCCCGTGTGTCCTGGCTGGTTTGTTGGTTGTTTTGATTCAGCTGAATTTAGAAGGGGTGAATTCAGGGCGTGGCTAAGTTCTACCCAATCGCCAGATGCAATACATTGGCCACCTTGACAGAATTGTCTAGTTGTAATACATTGGTTACCCTCAAAATTGATCTAAATCCAATACATTTGCTACTCTAAAATTAAACACATTTGGTACATTGGCTACCCTCAAAATTGATCTAAGTGCAATACATTGGTTTGCTCAGATTCATGTAAGTGCAATACACTGGTCACCCTAAACAGAGCAAAATAAAATGCAGTGCATTGGGTACTCCAAAAAGTTCATCTAGTTGCAGTACATCAACTATCTTCAAAATGCATCTAATGCAATACCTTGGCTACCCTACCCTAAGAATTAATCTAAGTACAACACATTGGCTAGTCTTGCTTTGGTTATTTCCCGTAAGAATGGATGTGATATGTACTTGTCTGCTATTCCTGTCTTCTTGGTTTTATATCTGCGGCTTGAATTCCCTCATGTTGTCTATTGAGTGTTCTTAGTCAGGTTAGGTAGGGTACATTCATACCACGGTTTGGTGATTGTATCGTCATTCTGGGTTGAATAGCTGGCTCACAGGGAGGACAGGGATAGTCAGGGACCAGAGTGGAATAGCCTTGTTTGAGGGCCATTCCGGGAGACTTAGTGGTCCTCTTTGCTTTGGATGGTCAGTGGTGTAGAATTTCAGATGGAGGGAGCTTGGATAGAGAATATAGTGACTACAATTATGGTAGATTTGAAGGAGGGGATCACAAGTAAGAGAGCAGTGCCTGAGTGCAGGTTTCCATTGGGGTGTGGTGGGTGATTTTCTCTTGAAGGTATTTTGGCCTGTCGTGTGTAATGCTCTCTGAGTGATGCACATGGCTTTGAAAGTGAACCGCTGTCCGACTGGGAGCCAGTGGGAATATAAGGGTGGGGGTGATGTGCTCTCTGGGGCTGAGGGCAAGGAGGAGCCTAGCTGAAGAGTTCTGGACACTTTGGAGTTTTCTCAGTTGGTAGGCAGAGGCGCCCAGGTAGAGGGAGTTGGTGTAGTCTAGTCAGGAGAGAACAATGGACATGTTTGCAGTTACTCTGTGGGGGTAGGAGAGGTAAGGGAAGATGCATCTGAGTGTGCAGAGGAATAGGTAGCATGATTTTGTCACAGTGTTAATGTGGTGTGATAAAGTCAGGTCAGTGTCCACCATGCGGCATCAAGTTTCTTACCAAGGTGCCGTTTTGTGTCTCCACGCTCTCTTAACTCGTACTCCACACAGAAGCCCAAAACTGTGTCAGAAGCAGAGACCCAGGACATCACTAAACTGCTGGAAGTGATTTTTGTCACAGATTCGGAGGTGGACACCGTCAGAGACTGTGGTGTAGTCTTCACATTTGATTCACAAAGGCAAAGGTCTCACAATCCCACTACCAGGCCATCCACAGGGGTGCCACTATCTGGCCCACCTAATTAGATTGAACCCATTTCAGTGTCACAGTATCACACATTACATGTGGCACACTTTATCAAATTTACAATTGTGCACAAATTATTATTAAGACCCCAAGGAGTACAAATACAGAAGGTAACAAAATAAATAACAGAATAACAACCCAGAGCAACATTAATGTAGGGCACACATTATACTGAGAAACCGTGAACCAGAGTAGACCATGACTTGCATTGGGACTCCATGGAGCAGAGTTTTAGAACAGAATGACTTACTTTGGGACACCCAGGAGCAGAAATAATGCTCATCATGAATGTCATTGGGACGCCCATACCAAAATCATAGTACCCAAAATTACATCAGGACACTCCAGAACCATAACTCGGTAGAGCACACATTACATTGGAATAACCAGGAGCAAGATTACAGTAGGACAAAGATTACATTGGGAGGCCAAGGAGCACATTCTCCATAGAGCAAATGTTGCATTGATTGATTATTTATTTATTTATTTATTATGCGCTTATACACAAGTGTTTCAAAGCACAACCATGCATGGGTGGGGAATACATAAGGAAGACAAGACACATTATCTTATTAGGCATGGACACCCAAAGGCTAAATTACAGTAGGGCACACATTATATTCAGCGGCTTTCCATCATTTGGTCATATAGCAGCCTAAGTGCAAGCTGGATGATGTGGAAGTGCAGCACTAGGGCAGCCCAGGGAAACAGACAATCCAACGCCACTCTTGCCTATCTCTGGGCCAGATAACCCTATCAGGTGCACGGATAGCTGGCAGTAGGGGGGGGTCACATGACTTTTTAACCTATCACAAGGTGTATGGCTCTCAACCAACCTCAAGCACAGTCGAACCCAAATTACATTGGGAAACCCATGAGCAAAATCACAAAAGGACATACATTACAATAGGCTATCCCTGGGCACAATTCAGTATAGACAAGAATTACATGGGGCAAAATTACAGCAGGACAAAGGCTGATATGCAGGGAAATTTCTTCTCTGTGAAAGGGACAGTGAGCTAAAGACTTGGTAGAGTCTCTCCCAGGGATTATTCACCCAAGAACAAGTCATTGGGCTATGTTCGTGCTGGTAGAGAGATTCCCAGACCCCCTTTGGTTTCAAAATTGTAATTAAGACCATCTGGGACAATACAGTAGAACATAAATTATATTGGGAACACCAGGGAGCAGAAACACAGTAACACAAACATTACATTGGGACACCCAAAACAAAAAAGACAGTAGGCCACACATTACATATGTAAAGTGAGCTGCGAAATTATAGCTGTGAATATTTTACTTTTGGTCACGTAGTAGGTAAGGGCCAGTAGTGCGCACATTACATTGGAACACTCATGATAATAGTCACAGTATTGCACATATAACGTTGGGACACTCATGAGCAAAATCACATCAGAGCACAAGTTAAATAAGGACACCCAGGAGCAAAAATCACAGTAATGTATGGATGAAATTGAGACATCCATTATCAGCCTAACAGTAGGGCATGAATTACATTACATGGTCACTGTCCCTTTCATTGTCAAAGAACATTGAGTGTCTGGGAGGGTGTAGAGATACAGCAGTGCATGGAGGACAAGGGGAACATACACACAGGTGTCACCTTTTTCTTATGCATGACAAGTCTGACATGTGAGGTGCTTGGCCTTAGTGAAGTTGTGGGGGCCACGTGACATCTGTGACCAATCACAATCTGCGTGAATCTCAACCATGCATTATAAAAGTAGGCCACACATTACATTTGGACATCCCGGAGCATAGTGACTTTAGTGCACAAACTACACTGGGACATCCTGATACAAAATGGCAGGAGGTCACAATTATAATGGTGCACCCATGGGCAAAATCACACTAGGGCATGAATTACATTGGATGCTGTCCCTTAAATGGTCTTAAAGTGGTACGAGTCTGGGGTGGAATGGAGTAGCAGGTCATGGGCAACATAGGGAACCGACAGCACCCTTGGCTGGTGCCTGGTTATCAGGCAGTGATGGTGGCCAAAGGGTCATCAGACTTCTACAACCTTATCAAAAGGTATTTGTCACCCATCTATGCTGGAGTGGGAATGGAAGTGGAGTGAGGCAGGGGGAAATGGACAGAAATGGGGGAGGTGGTTTGCGACCAGGTCCGATTTGAAGAAGATGAAGATGTCGCAAAGACATGTGTCTGTCACGCTCTTTACTCGGCCTTGTAGGTACCGAAATGGGTAATTACCTTACGAGGTCCAAGGCATTTTAGGGTTACATTAAGCAGGTAAATTATATTGTGGGGGCAGTCAAGTAGTGAATTGGAGGTGACGGGGGATTTATTAATGGAATTTTGCATGCATGAAAGTGCAACATTTGCATAGTACTTTCTAGGGGATGCAGAGTGAGGGGAAAGTATAGAACACTGTAGGAAAAGCCCCCAGTATGGCAAATAAAGGGAATGTGGTGCCTCCTCGAGAATGCAAACGTATCCAAGCCTTGCAGCTCGCCCAGATCCTTTGTGGGGTGATCGCCTCAGTCCTGGACAAGGGCCCTGACCCTTAAACCATCGAATTCAAAGCCAGTATGAGACCTCAACAAAACAATGATCGTGGAATTTTAAATCCAGACATAGTTTACTCGAACACTTGTGAAAATGTCTTCAGGAATGCGCCTAATCGGGGAAACGTCATAGCAATATAAGTATTTATCTATATTTCAAACTAGTATTCAGCGATGTTTGGCAAAATCAAACATTTACAAAAACATTTTTCAAACAGCCCTTGGAGAGTTTCAAGTAGATTTGGCCTTACGCTGTCTAAAGTTTTTCCAAAAGTGGAATACGTTTAAACTAAATTATGTTTTTTTTCTGTTAACATATACATATGTCCCATAAAGCAAAGTCAGTATAATATTAATCTTATAGATCACTAAACTGGAGCATGATCCTAGTACGTGTGTGATATCAGCATTCTGCGTGCACATCTTCACAACACAACTTGTTATGCCCTTCAAATCTTACTAGTTCTTAATTTGTGATGTTGTCAAAGGGGTCTTCATGGAGCAGAGAAGGATCTCCTTGAGCTACCCCTATATTTGGGGCATTTTAGAAGGAGGTGTTTGAGTAGCTTTATTCAGCGTCTCACTATATAGAGGTCTATCGACATTACACCCATAACAACATTTGTAAATCAATTTGATTGGTTATTTGTAACAGGAACTACCTCACAGAGCAGCGATAAACATGGACGGTGATGCACAAGAGTTTTATGTTGGGTAGTCTGAATTCACCCATTGCTGGATTAGCAAAGAGCTTGCTCACTTTGACCATAGGCTTTGCATTGCCCATACTCTACATTCAGCTTTATTTCTTTTAAACTCACTTTTGTTTCAACACCCTTCATGAATGTATTGTCTGTGATAATTGCTGATAATATGGATGCAAGGAGTAACAACAGCAATGGGCATACAGGACACCCTTGTTTGTTTCGTTTTCCAGTGCCTGACATGTTCCAATTGCAAATCACCCTAGCAGGAGGATTAGTGTAGTCAATTTTATTTGTTAATACACTTTCTCTTTAACCATACCTACATAGGGTGTTGAACATTCACCCCTACTCAGCCCAGCAAAAGGCTTTCTCTGTGTTCATGGAAAGGGCGAGTGTAGGGGTGTAGCAGTGTACAATTGTTACATGATGTGTGTTAGCTCTCTGACATTATCTCAAGCTATTTCACCTGACACACATCCCACTTGAATGGTATGGAACAGAGACAGGTGGAGCTATTGCATTCAATTGGCAAAGGCATGTACCATGACCTTAACATCTACATTAATTAACATGATAAACATGAGGTTTGCACATTTAGCGTGATCACTTCTGGTATTGGGGATGCCTGGTGAGCACATCTAGATCATCTAGATCATCCATGCTGATTTCGGACCCGGGGAAGGACCATCAGCCAATGAGGTGGCTGGAACAGTGGGTAGGAATACACAATCCCCACCCACTGTTCCAGCCACCTGAGGCTCTTCCCCAGGTGGCACCATATTTTGATTTTTCTTTAAATGCAGGGAGGCAACAGGGAGGTACTCTCTGTTGCCTCCCAATCCCACCACCCGAAAACAATCAAACCCATTTCCCACCCCCTCCCTGCCTTCCCACTTACCTGCTGGGGACTGGAGCTTCATGATACGGGCCCAGTGCTCCTCCCGTCTGGCTAACATGCACATGGAAAAGAGACAGTGTGGAATTGTATTGGGAACAACTCTTCGCCAAGCCACAAACCCACAAACAAATTCTGAAATCCAGTGAAAGGGGTGGGGTGCCCAAATGTTATGTAGCCAGTATTGTCTGGAGGGTCAAAACGTAACTGTGCAAAATGTGGTGCAAATTGGTGAAACAGTGTGGAATTGTACAGGGAACAATGCTTTGCCAAGCCACAATCCCAGCCGCAAATGCACATGTTTTCACTTTTATAAATATAGATAGATATAGTTAAGGTGCTAGCCTTGAGGCATAGGAAATCCAAAAGGTATATTGCTCATAACATTTGACTTGCATGACGGATTTGGATGACATTTTCCAAATAGACTTTTTGTCATGGGCCCTAATTTTAGGAAAAATTGTTAAAAAATGAAAATGTTATTAAGAAAGCAGAAACATTTGGTCCTTTTTCAGCATACTCCAATTCATTTTCCCATAGAGAAAAAAAAATTAAATTTGCTAAAGCTGAAGCACAAAAACTGCTGGGTGGATTTGGACTAAATAACAAACAACTTGGGCACAAAGCGCTGACTTAATTTATGGGACAGGGCTGGGGTTAATCCGTCCAGAAGTTTTAAAACATTTGACAGGAAAGGGGGTGCCCCGTGCTGCCAACAAAATAGCTATATCTCCCATGGTGCTTTGAAATTAAATAGAAAATCTACCATTTAATTTTTGCTCGATGCAAGCGATTACAGGGGTTATAACAGGGCAAAAGCTCTTTGGAGGAGGAAAAATTATTCATTTGCACCAGGCAAAGGTGGGGGTGGGGAAAGAGCGTACCAGGTGGAATTGGAGAGATGGCGCTGGTCTGGGGAGCCAGTTGCAGTTTGAATTATTTTTTTTGTTATTATCAGGGGAATACAGGGGAAATCTAACAAGAGTCCCGCGAAACAACAGAAGACACGCTCGAAAAGAAAATGCTTCATACAAATGAAAGAGTGAAAGGGGGTAATGGGAGTGGGCCAGGGACGGAAAACGCATCTATGGGTGACAGGGGGGACCTTGGAAAGAGGAAGGGTCACTTGGTGAGTGTCTGAGAGGACTGGGAAGAGGTTTTGATTTTCAAACATTTTCTGATTATCGGTGGAATACCAGGGAAATCCTGGGGGCATGAGTAATCTGTTGTCATTATATATGTGTATTTCATTGCTGTTATTGGGGGAATATTGGGGGAATCCTGTGGGATTCGGAAGAGAGTGAAAAGAAAAAAATAAATTATACACCTACAGTGATCACATCTACTAGACAGGGTGCAATAGTTATTTGTGCCACTGGGCATGACCAAAGGCCATGGATAGTAGGCACCAAAGAAACCTATTGGTGCAACATGTACAGTGGGCACTGCCGAAGGCCATGACCAGAGGCTGTGGTTAGTGGACACCAAAGGAACCTATTGATGCAACATGTACAGTGGCCACAGCCAAAGGGTGTGGCCAATGGTCACGGCCAAAGGCCATGGCTAGTGGACCCCAAAGACACAGTGGCCAAGAACGAAGGCCAGGATTACCGGCCATGGCCAGAGGCCATTGCAAGTGGGTCCCAAAGAACTTGAAAAAAACATAGCAACAAAACCTTTGACATTCAGTAAAAAAACCTTTGCTAAGAGAGAGTTAAGGTGATCAGGTTTAATGAAACATATTCTTGAAATCCAGCACTAGCATTTGAAGCAAGTCCACCTTAACTGTGTGCCACCTGTTGCACAGCATATGACCACAGCTGTGACATCACTGATGACATCACTGGTGATATCATTAATTACATCATACATGAAATAACGGGTGACATCACGGATGGTATCACTAATGACATCATGTACAACATAATTGGTGCGATCAATAATTACATCATGTATGATATTACTGATTATATAAGTTTGAAATGTCTTTATTGTTCACTTTTGATACATATTTTAATTTATTACACTTAAAAATAATAACAACATGACATGGAACAACACAATCATACACAAGTATTGTATGATTATGTGTGGAGTCTTCCTTTGTAGTACTTATCAACTCACAAAATGTTAAACACAAATGTGTAAATGTATACAAATGGTTTGATTTTCATATGTAACATTATAAAAATGGGTAGTAAGCAATTACAATAGTTAATTGCAGGGAAAATATCTGATGCAGCAAAATCTAGTTCAGGTATTTCAAAAATAATGTAATAAGTAGATCTAGTAGTTAAAAATAAGAAGAATGGATAGAAATAGAAACATGTTTAATAGTAAGTGTTATAAAAATAGACAACGTTCACACCTAAATGTACAATTTGTCTTACCGTAATACCCTCACATGAATGTTTATTTTCTAGATGTCTAGTTATATAAAAAATTATGTCAGATGAAAGAAATTACATGCCGATGTGCATTCTGATAGTATAATATCTACACATTCAAGGTTTAGTGAATTTGCAGACATCATCAGTTACTTATACTATATAATTGTATACCATATGTTTCATTCAAAGAATCAAGGGCAGACTGCAATGTTCTATGTAAGTATGAAATATCTACATACATGGTTAATGGCAAAGCAGAGTTGTCATATTTCCAAATGTAATGATTCAAACCAGTGATGTCAGCTATGTCATGTATTGATGTCATTAATATTGTCATCAGTGATGCCATCTGAGATGTCATCATTGTGGTCATACGCTGCACAATAGGGGGTGCAAAGTTATGGTGGACTTTCTTGAAATTCAAGTGTGGAATTTCAAGGGTTTGTTGCATTAAATCTGGTCACTTTAACTTTAATCCATTTATAACGTGCACCAAGGACCCTAAGGCTTACGGGTGCAAATCTCTATTTGCTGAATGTATATATAGAGAGAGATGGCCTGACAGTGTACGCCTCTGTCTAGTGCCTCTCTGAAGTCCAATGGTCTTCTGGGTGTGAGCATAATCATCTAAATTTGTTTTTTTCCACTGAAGTTACTTCCTTCTGGGAAAGATCATGACTACACATTGTTGTACAAGCCAGGCAGTAAGTGGCATAGAGACAGAATTCCCCTTACTCCCTCAGCGTCTTCCATGACCCATCCCATGCCCTCATTCCTGGGAATCACCCTCAAGGTTTCCATAACTAGCATATAATCCCCAAATAAAACGGAATATCTTAATTTCTCCTTTGTGTTCATGTACTGCCTTTGACGTAATAAATGGTCTCTGCACAGCACCAACCCATTTGCTCATCATGAGACATGAGTCTGTCTTGAAAACCTGCAGGCTAGCCTTGTGAGCCAGCATTGTCACCCTTCTCTGCCACATCTTTTGTGACTGCACATGATTTCATCGGGTCTTTTATTGCCTCCGAGAACCATGGGTTTGAACATTCACACTTAGAATCTCCACAATATGTCACCTCACTCCCCCCAGAATGTCCCAACCTTTTCTCATGCCCATAGCATTTGTATTGAGGATCTTTCTGCCAATCCCGCCACCAGCACATTTGCATGTCAAAAAAATCACTTCTCAATATCTTTTCTGGCATCCAGTATGTCGGTGTAGAATCTTTGTTTGACAAGCTCATCCCCCCATTCCATGGCCTATAATTGGCATATGTGCACCAGCGTATCCACTCTCACCCTGGCACCTACCTTGCTATATCCACTAACCATGCTCCTAAGAGCCTCTCATCAATCTCGCCCTCGGCAGATTAAATCCCATATTCCAAGGAAGCATTATGGGGTAGTCCAGAAACTGCCCTGACATATATACCTTACATGCTTATTTTATCTACCTTACTTTCAGTTAAATATCTGTCATTGTTCTTCGTAATTTCCTATATTCACTGTATAAGAAGCCTTCTAATCCTGTTATTGCCTTTAACTCTTCAATGACCAGCAACCTGTTCCCACTCCATATATCTCCTTTGTGTTGTACACTGACAAATATAATCAATCTGGATTTGTAGGACTATCCATAATGACACCTATTTAAACAGATATGGATGGCATCCCAAAAGGTTACATGATTTCCTCCAGCAGCATATCACAAATTCCATAAGCATGTTTTCCCTTTTCCTTTTTTGAGAGCAGTCATTGGAAAAGCATGTTTCCAACTAAGCCCAGTCCCCATCTTCCTCTGGGTGGTCACCAATCCACTTGCCCAGATGTCTTGAGCTGAAGGCCGCCTGATATTTCTTGAAATACACTAGGCTCATTCCTCCCAGCCTTAAAGGGTGCTGATGCTTCAATATTGCAATGCATTCAGGTTTCTTGTTCCATAAAGCTCCTCATGCACATTTTCACCTTTGTGGATGTCCAACCCAGGACTGGCACAGGCATAATTACAAGGGAATAGTTATCTTTCTCTGTGCATCTTAATCGAGTTCATTTTGCACCACAAGAACAATTTATTTGCTCACCAGTAGTCCGGAAACTCCCTAAGCAGTTCTGTCACCCTGTCAAGAGGTTTTCTCCAGATGCTTTGTATATATGTCTGTAGACATATACTCATGTACGTCAACTCTTTTAGGCACCATCTGACACTCTTTATTTCAAGGTGAGATTTGCAGAATTTCCACGAGACTGGCAGAACCTCAGATTTCTTCCAGTTGATTTTGTACCCTCATTCTTTGTCAAACTCTCTGATGATGTGGCCTCAAATTGATACTACAAGGTCCTTTATGGCAAGATGTAAATCACTGTAATAAAACCACAATTTCAGCACAGCCCCATTGTATGAGACCCCTTCAACTGCAGATGAGCCACTAATCTTGACTGCCAGTGGCTCCACCGTCAGCATGGAGAGGAAGTGAGACAGGAGGAATCCTTGCCTTGGCCCCCTTTCTAGGTTGTTGGGATGGCTCAATGGTCTATTCTCAATACTGAAGCCATTGGCCAAGTGTACATGAGATTTGTAAGATCACGGAACATAATCCCAATGCTCTCCTCTCTAATGCATTGAACAAACATTTGTCTTGGGAGGATAGCTCAGGGGGCAGCGTGCTTGCCTTGAAAGCAACATGACACAGAGCACCACAGGTTCCATCCCGGGTCCGTGCTTAGAAACCACTGGGTATTAAGCATGTCATAAATAACCTATCATATCATATATCATATCAATTCTATCCTCCTGAATGCTTTCTCTGCATCCAGCGAGATATCTGCAACTGAGTCCTCCCTACCCCAGCCCTTATATATTGAATGAAGTAGCTGCACATCCCCCCCCCACAAAGCGGCCTTGCTCTCTATTAATCAGCATTAGATGGACTCTCTCCAGTCTTTTTAAAAACAGTTTTGTCAACAATATGCAATCACTTTTCATCAAACACATTGACCTCGAGTTTTTACATGTCTCCTTGTCTTCATTTAGTAGTTAGGGTCACACACAAAAACATAAAACACAACATACCACGCATTACTTCTATCCGGGATTATCCATGGTCATGCAGAAATCTGCTCGGAGTCTGTTCAGTCCTGACATTTTCTACAGGTTCTTGCAGATCTCCAACTCTAGCACTGCCTTTCCCTCCACCCCGAGATTTGGCAGCAGTAATACATCTGAGAACTTCTTAGGCAAGTCTTTCTCTGTAGAAACCTCTTTTTTATTTAGTGACTAGCAACATGCGTCCGTACTTCGCAAAGGTTCTGTGGACAGACATGATACCACTCATCAATTGTTGACAATCACATAACAGCCATGGAGGGGGGGGGGGGTGAATTGGCATACTGCACCATAATGGGACCTTCTGTGTGCTTACCCCACATGTCGCCTCACCCTAGGGCGGCACAGTATTTTGCAGTGCATTGCGGTGCAAATATCTCAGAAACGGTGCATGCTATGGCTTAAAATGTGGTTTATGAGCCTTCAAGCTTTGTCCATTTGGTCTATGACCACATCAATGTTTTGCTCATTGCAGTGCAAATATCTTGTAAACGGTGCATCCTAGGGTCTTGAAACTTGGTGTATTCTGTTCCTCACGCTGAGATGCTTGAAATGATTTCTGTCTGGTCCTTCTATGATCTCCTTGATGTTTCACCACTTCCAGGAAACCGTCTCATGTGTGCAGTGGCTGAAATCGGGGAACTGGGTGGGGTGTTCACATGTAATGTAGTCAGTGACATCCGGAGGGTCCTAATAGGTAACTGTGCAACATATGGTGCCGATTGGTGGAACAATGTGGATTTGTATGAGAAACAAACCAATTTTCCATTTTGTATAGCTAGATAGATATATAGATAAATAGATAGTTAGATGAGTAACATTTCTTGAATATTTAAATTTTGTCTCATGTCTAGAGACCATTACACAAGACCATCACACTATGCTCCATTTGAATTGCTGCAACCATGTGCCCATTCTCCTGGGACCTCAGCCTATATGCAATCATTCATCCATCCCTCTCCCGTTTTCTCAAAGGAGTTTGTCCTTAGTAGGAACAATGAAGATTTCCACTGCTAATAGCGCAGGGAGCTCTTGATTCTATTAAAGACAAGGAGGAGAGCATTATGCTTTATCTTCTTATTTATTACTCCCCAGCAGTTTCATCAAATTATTAAAAATGTTCAATCCTTTAATTGAAACATTTTTTTTTTTAATCTTCATTTCCCATCAGTCTTAGGTCCCTGTACGCCAATGTCCTGGTCATGTGACCTAGTCCTTCCTCTTCCTGTAGCCTTCCTCTTCTTTGACTGCTTCCAACTGCAGTCTTAAACAACGACTGAACTGTGAACTTGTTCCACAAAGTCTCTGAATTTAAGAGCTCGGCTGAGTCGATCCTTTGCATTCTAACTTGCCATTTTGGTCAACGTATCTTGTTCCCTTCTCGTACATCTTCAGCTGTTCTTCTGGTCGTCTCCTAGTGATGGAAACAACAGTACATTTTAGGGCGGCGGATAAACTCCCTATTCTGGGAGGAAATCATGTGAATTATTCTGGTACATATCACAGTACATTTTCTTGTTGCTCTTTTGTCGCTCCCGTGTATCAAGGGTGGGAAAGTAATGCTTGCCTCCTTGTCATTAATAGAATCAAGAGCTCCCTGCGCTATTAGCAGGGGGAATCTTCATTCTATGTCAAGACGGAGGCGAGCATTACGCTTGTTCAAAGCTTCTCACAATAGCTTCTGCTAGCGTGTTAATTGGTCTAAAATAAAACGTTCTAAACGTAGTATCACTCGCCCAATCAGCTGCTTTCAGGATATCTTGCAACGTCGCACCCTGCCTCAGTGCCTTCGATGCCATTGCACCTCACACTGAGTGTGCTCCAAATTTTGACATGTCTATTCCTGCTAGACTCATAATCTCTCTAACCCATCTCGCTATGGTGGCTGTCACCACACCTTTATGCAGCTTCCTGCGTGCTATCAGCAATTGCGTCATTCCCCTCGGTCTCAGCTCAGCTGTTTTATTTGCATATTCTTTTATACATGTGGCTACGCACCATTTTGGGTGTTCTTGCATATATGGGTATGTTATTGTGGAAGAATCTGTTTTTCGTTCTCCTGGCCAGGTGGAAAGTCACTCTGTCTGGTCCATATACCATTCTGTCTATTTCTAGTGCTCTGACATCTGCTACTCTTCTACATGATACCATACATAGCAGCATCGCTAATTTCCCAGAAAGTCTGTCTAAGGGTAGGTATCTATTGCTGGGCCAATCAGCTTATAGTTGTAGTATGACTGATAAGTCCCATAGGGACTCGTATCTTGGTTGCAGTGGTTTCCTAAATCTTATCCCTTTTAGGAGTCTAATTACTGCCACATTTTCCCCTACTGGGACTCCTTCAGTCGGCGTGTGGCCTGCTGATATTGCGGATCTATATACTCCTATCGTTCTGTAGGCTTTCCCGTCTTGTAGGAATTCTGCTAAGAAATTTAGTATCTCTACTAAAGGTGCAGAAACGGATGAAAACTTCTCCTTTTGCACGACCTTGACCATATGTTCCACACTGCGTTGTAACTCCTTCTAGTCGACGGAGCCCATGACTCCGCGACGAGGCTTGCAGCTTTTGCCAAAATTCCTGGGAGATTCCAGCATCTCCTGCTATCCTGCACGCCATCAGCAGCAGTGTCCCCCTCACTCTCAGAGGGTGACACAACCCAACTGGGTCCGTGAGAAGGTTTTCTCTTTGAGGCAACATTCTTGGATAGTCAGATATTAGCTCCATAAGTGCTGGAAACCATACTTGCGACTTCCATATCGGAACTACTATTATCAGATTTGCTGCTTCTCTGCGTACTTTCGTTAAGACTCTGCTTATCATTACGAATGGAGGAAACGCGTATAGTGTCTCTTCTCTCCAATCTTGCAGGAAAGCATCCACCCCTGCTCCTGCTGGGTCCAGCCTCCAGCTGAAGAATCTGTTCTTCTGTGCATTCAATCTGGATGCAAACAGATCTGTGTGAATTGGCCCTCAGAGTTCTTCTATCTGCCAAAAGATTGCTCTGTCCAGCATCCAGTCGCTGGAGTCTGTTAGATGTCTGAAGTTCCACTCCGCTACTACATTCTGGGCACCCGGTAAATATTCTGCTATTACTGCAGTTCCTGACTCCAGGCAGGAGTGCCAAAAGTCCTTGGCTATTTCCGCTAATAATCTGGACTTCATTCCACCTAAGTGATTTATGTACCTGACTGCTGAGATGTTGTCCATCTTCAGTAGAATATGTGAATTCACCCTGTGTTTCGTGAAAGCTTTGATTGCGAATGAGCCGGCTAACAGTTCTAGGCAGTTTATGTGTAGTCTGGGTTCCTCCGAGCACCATCTGCCTCCTGTTTGGAGCTTCCCGCACCGGGCTCCCCAGCCTGCTCTGGTGGTGTCTGATTCTATTACCATGTCGGGTCGGTCACCAAAAATGGCTCTGCCGTTCCATGCCTCCATGTTCTGCAGCCCCCACTGCAGCTCTGTTCTGGACTCTTGGTCTAAGGGCACTAGCTGGTGGTAGCTCAGGCCCTGCTGAAGATGACTTATCTTCAGCCACTGCAGCGCCTTATAATGCAGGGGCCCAGGTAATATTTCTTGAATTAACGCTGCTAACAGGCCTACTATTCGTGCGATCATTCGCAGCGATGTGACTGTTCTGCTGAGACAGTTCCTTATTTCTCTTTTTATGTCCCGAATCTTCCTGTTAGGTAACTCTAAGGTAGCTGTCCTGGTGTCTATGATGAAATCTAGGAACTCTATCCTCTTCACTGGTATCATCTGCGACTTCTCTCTGTTCACTAGGAAACCCAGGGAGTCCAGAAGATTCGCTACCCAGCTGGCCTGGTAGCGTAGTAGATCTTCGCTGTCTGCCATTAGCAGGATATCGTCTAGGTAGACAATGATCCATATCCCTTTCTCCCTGAATGCTGCTGCTACAGACTTTATCAGTTTCGTAAATTCCCAGGGCGCTGATGCTAGTCCAAATGGCATTGTCGCAAATTGCCATAATTGCCCGTCCCAGTCGAAAGCTAGAAAGGGACGGTATTCTCTTTGTACTGGTATCGTAAGATAGGCATCTTTCAGATCTATCCTCGCGAGCCAGTCGCCTTGTCTGAGTGTGTCCTTAATTGATGGGTACCTTCCATCTTGAAATGGTTGTAGACTACCCAATTATTCATGTCTTTTAAATACATAACTGGTCTCACTTTGTCTTTTCTGTGAACCAGAAACATATTGCTTATAAACCTCGGAGCTTTGCACGGTTCGATTGCTCGTTTCTCCACTGGGCTCTGTAGTTCTGCGTGTAGCAAATCATTCTCTGTTCACGCTGATACTATTGGTCGGGGGGCTTTGTACTGGGTTGGGGTCTGAGTAAACTCTATATGCAAGCCTTTGGCTGTCTGTAATACCCAAGCAACTTTGGAAAGTGAGTGCCAGTTTTCTCAGCATTTCGCTGTCCTCCCGCCTACTGGTGGATATGTGGATGCTCTCAACTGTGGGGAAGTTCTGTCCTCTTCCCTGGCCTCTGCCTCGCCTTCCTCTGGGGAAGCGACCTCTGGGTGGGAAGAAGGTGTCTGGCTGCTTATTCTCCCAGTATTGTGCTCTGTTCGATTGAGGCCTCCTGGACGTTTGGTAGCGACCGGTCGCTCAGCCTCTATACCGACTGGTCCCGCCAAAAACTCTTCCAGGGAAGATCTTTTTTATTGAAGCTAATTCCCTACACATCTCCCCATCTCTTTTCCAAAGATCTCACCGAACAGTAGCCCTTGTGCTGCTTCTCCCGCTTCGTAATAGGACAGATCCCCTAATTTAGGGTCTATTTTAAACTCTTCTGCGTTCGGAGGATATTGCGCAATTGGCATTCCCCAATAAGCACACCACTCTCTGTGCCCAGTTTGCTAGAACCACTGCGTCCACTTCTTCCCCGGTGTCTCTCGCTCGTTCCGCCAAGTCCATGATCTTGGCTAGGGGACCAGCCAGATCCAGGACTTTCTCCTGACAACTCCTCCATGAACAGTCGATCCCTTTCTGGGGTCCCTGTTGGATTTGGCGCCAAAAGCCAGCATCTTGGGGGTCCAGCTCTGGCGCTTCTGCTACTTTGCCTGGAAGCTCTGGTTTTGGGCACTCTGCCCTCATCCTTTGCCTCACCTCTTTCTCCAGAGCCTTGCGCAGTCTTTGAGTCATGTATCTTGCGACTCTTGGGGAGGGCATCCATTCTGAGGATTTTGGGTTTCGAATCTCTTCTGGACAGTGGTCGAAGTGGGCGGGAGCGGTTGGAAGCGGTGCTCCTCTACTTCTTTTAAATAGGTTTTACTGTTCCTGTACTTTTATTTTAAAAAGAAACCGTTCCGGAACGGTTTTGTTTTTAAATAAAGGTGTAGGAACACTGGATTTTCCCTTAAACATCAGGCACATGTGTTTTGGGGTTTTTATTGTGCATGGGAGGGGGTGCATCAATGGGGTTTGTGGGGAGTGGTACAGGCCAGTAGGGAACATAGTTCCACTACTTCTTTTCGTACACTTCGACCACTGCTTCTGGATGAAACATATCTGAGGTCTCCTCGTCCTCTAGATTGTTTAGCTTCCTCAGCCTCTTCTTTGGTGGAGGCAGACTTCCTTCATCCTCTTCCTTATTGACTTCCTCTTGTGAGGAGTTTGGGGTTTCTGTGGGTTCCTCTTCGGGGAAAACCTCTTCCTCTGTGTTGCCCATATACTCTTCTCCTGGGTAGGGGGTCACGAGGCTCGGCACCACCGACTTAGTCATGAAGGCTTCTCTCAGTCTATAAAAAGCGTCTGTCACCTCTGGGGCCTTTGGATCTGCCCCTTCTGGTTGGCCCAGGGGGTCAGAAGTGTCCTTGCTCTTCCGGGCCTTATTACACCCCTGTGGGCCCTCTGGCGCGGCCCTTGTGGACATGCTTGCTTGTGGTGTGGTGCTTTTTTCTCTTTGGCTCAGAAATATTTCAATTGTTTCCAGTCTTTCTTGAAGGGGTCTGGCCCCTTGAGCCACTGCCTTTATGGGAGAGTCTCCCAGCACTTCCTTAACTCCCACGGCACCTGGACGGGTGACACCGGATAGACTGGAACACTGGTGGCACACACAGAGACTGAGTCTACTACCCCAGACAATCCTACCTACACTTTCGCCTGGCCCTAAATTACCACCAGGTACCACAGTGGTGTGGAATCATCGAGATGTTGGCAATCACCCCACTACCTGCAAGGTTGTCATCGGCAGGTGCACTGGCCACAGGAGTATGAAGGTAGGATAAGGGGAGCTATGAGAGAGCGTGTTAGAGGTGGGGGCTAGAGGAGTAAGGAACCTGTATGCCAGTCAGACCCAGATCAGGACAGAGCCGCATCAGGGGAGACTACGCAAGCTGAGCGCATCAATTCAGGATAGAGACGCAAACTAACCAAACCTACTAACAATTTCCCCTTCTGCATACACCTCTCAAAATCCAAACAAACACAACCAAAAACTCCAGCACAACAAACCGCACAAACTTCACTACATCGCCACAACAAAACAAAAACACACATAGCCTTGCACGAAAGTACACGATGACTACTGGCCGCAAACACCCCAGGCCCAGCCAACGGACCCACCGGGCTGAGGCCGCCAACAGCACATCACTGCTCTCTTGCACTTTTCCTGCTTCCTCCCACTAACTCAACATCCCCTCCTCTTTCAGAGCTGCCAGAGCGCCAGGGGACCAATCCGGTGGTGATAGTGCACGGTACAAATGTCCTTTAACATTAACATTAACATTAACATTGAAGCTGTGGGCCAGGTCCTCTGGGTACATGGCCTCTTGCCCCTCCTCACTCCACTCAAACTCAGCCAAAGTGTGTGCTGGTAGGTGCCTGGTGATACCCTCTCGGGTCTAGTGGCACGTCCACTGCTCACTCTGCTTAGATGAGGCTGCACCTAAACTGCTAGAGCAGCTTCTTTATATTCAGTGCAGGGCACTGAGATTACTGTCTGCTCTTCTTCAGAGCTTATCTACGCTCCGGTGTTAAAATATGTGTTTAGTTTAGGCTCCGGAGTGTTTGGCGCATTCCCCTGTGTCTCCTCGATGTGCCACAGTATGGGAGACTGGGCCGCAAGCCCGCAAAGTGATTAGCCCCTCCTTTCCAAAGGAGGGTGCTCTACGCTCTGTGATTCAGTTCGCCGGCTCTCCGGCATTAAGCTTCACCCCCGCGAGGGTGGGGGCTCCTTGAGTGGCTCTCTGCGAGCTGTGTTCTCACACTCGCGACTCTGCTCTGCCCCCCCAAGGGTGGGGGCTCCTCGCTCCCGAGGCCGCTCCGCCCCCACAAAGGTAGCAAAACCCATGAGGTGCTGGAAATGCAGCACAGGGCTGACACAGGATATCTAAGTTCTAAGGCTATATCCCTGCGCTGCTGTTTACATTCAATCCCTATGTTAATTGATAACTTCTCTCACACTAAAAAAAACCAAATACGACTTTAGTGCTCACAGTAAACGCAGCTAAACCAAAAGGGTACTTATCTCTGGAGAGCAGGAAAAGAAGAGGAAGGTTACCAGAAGAGGAAGTGTCAATCTGGAAAAGTGAATACCCTTCATTTGAATGACAGACGTAACTTGATGGCCGTAGGCCAACCGTCTTATGCACCGAATTATAGAAATAAAGACTGCTGTGCTTGACCAACAAGCGGCCATTTTAAACGTAGCAAGAAGCGCCATTTTGCTTGTTAACCACTGCTCATTGCTTTCTGTCTAAAAACTGCTTTGCAGCTTGCAATTCTTGCGGATTCTGCTTACTCTGCTCAACTGTTAACATTGTTGTCTGAATATGAAAGGGCAAGGTGGCGGGACTGAGGAGTTCGTTGAAACTCCTCATGAGTAGCCCAGAAAGGAATGCCCACGCTCCCTCTCTGTAGCCTTGAGGGAGAGCTGCAGGGCATTTAATCACTTCACAGCTGCCAGCCAGTCTTGTACGATGGTAGAATATGTTAGAATAAAACAGCTAAAGGCTTGAATTATGCTCTTCCTACGGCCCCCCTTCGCAAAACCCTGTCAAGCGTGTCGGTTCCCAGGACACGAATAGCACCTCATAGATAGCAAAGTATGGAATGTGGCTCTTTCCCCGTGTGCAGCTTGCTTCCAAGAACAGAACCACTGTGTTCTGTTCAACAGCTAAAAGATGCCTCCGCACTTTCTAAATTGCACATTGTTACTAGAATAGACATTGAAAGTGTCATAATTGTCATGCTCGTCGGAAATGTCCATTGTCATCCCAAGTTCAGAGAAACTTAATAAAGGGGGGTGTTAAACATGACATAGCTGATTGTATGATATGCATTTTGTATATATGTAACTGATGTATGTAATTCGCTCTCTTGCATCCCTCGAGGTCTAGGAAACTCACGTTGCGGGGCGTGACACAAGAATTGGCCAATTGGGACTATTTTTGCTTGCAATAAACCCTAGCATTGGGAATTTGAACCTCGTGTCTGGCGCATCTTTTCGTGTTTGGTTATTGCCTTGTTTCCATATCGCGAGGGTCCCCTAGGGGCCCCCTTCAGAAGGACTAGGTCACATGATCAGGACACTGGAGTACAGGGACCTAAGACTGATGGGAAATGAAGTATAAAAAAAAAATGTTGTTTCAATGAAAGGATTGAAAAATGTTAATAATTTATTGAAACTGCTGGAGAGTAATAAATAAGAAGATGAAGCATAATGCTCGCCTCTGTCTCGACATAGAATCCACATTAAGTTTCTTTGGTGAGCAGTTTGTGTAGATAAAGTGTCCTCTTTTCGAGATTTTGTGTGGTCTCTGTTATCTGGAGCAATCTAAATTGAACATTCAGTTCCTTAACATCCACCGTCAAGTACAATTTCCATGAATTCCTCGCTCTCTCTCTTTTTTTGCCTGTGAAATTCATCATGAGACTGTGCATGCAATATGTCATTGCGCTGTTACTCACTTCGCAAGTTCGATTCAATCTTATGAATTCTGCAATTTCTTCATTTATCACTGCCTTCACACCCCTGTTGTGTATGTATGCAGTATTAAGGCACCAGTTAAAGGATATAATCTGGGCATATGTAAGCATTAGATGAAGACTCACTATATCATGATTTACACCTGTTCCTGCATCTGTTGCACAGTGGGATGATCCTCACATCTGTGCATTGAAAAGTGCATGCCATTTGTGAATTCGGGATGGGGTTTTAAACACACAAAAATACCAAATGGGTAAAAAAAGGGAATCTGAATTAGCGCATCTCATCATTTGTGGCAAAAACAGTTTTGAGAATCTGTACCCAAGTGTTTCTATTGGCCCAGCGGTACTCATGGCTACCTTGGTCCATGCATTTTTAGAACCTCCGCTATCTGAAGGGGCTGCCGTGTGGTGTGTTTAGTCTTATCGCTCAAAACCTCAAAATAAATGCCTGCCCACCACTAATTTTCTCCTACTCCTTGGTCGTACTGTGACCTAGATGTTGATCACGGTCCAGCTGCATGACCGTATTTCTCAACTCCAGAGAAGGGATTAAGCTTTCCTCCCTCAATATGCCTCAATTGCCATCTTGTAGACACTTTCCTTATATTCAGGTAACTCTTGTCTCACATTTTTCCAGCTTTCCTTGCTTCCTTTGCCAATGCTGAATGCCTCGCTGTTGTAGTTGGTACATTCCAAGCCTTCCCCTTACTAATGACCAAACTTAAGGTTAATACCATGTAAATGTTCTCCTTATCAAAAGCATGTTGTGTGTCCACTGCTCCATGTAACTTGAGTGGGCAATCTGGGGGTGCAGCCTGCACCTATGTTTCTATGTCCTGGCACAGAGACAGATTTCATACAAAACTATATTGTGTCCAGAGCCCATCTGCATATTTTGGGTGAGGTTGTTAACATGCCTTTCAAGGATAGGATGTGTATTAAAGGTTTGTGGTCTGTTTTTACTGCCTCTGGTAGGCCTTACAGAAATGCCTTGAAACGTTTAAGGCAGCAGAGCACCCGCGTTATTTTTCCGTTCCATGGATGAGTCATTTTTCTTGCTCCTTTTAGTGACTTTCAGGCAAAAGGAATGGTCACCTCTTAATACATGTCTATTTTGGTCCGAACTTCTCCAAATCCTTCATCACTCGCATCAATGATGATAAATATGTTGGCCTGCATGTTGAATGTAGCCAATATGGGTGCCATTATTACCTCTTCTTTTATTGTCTGAAACTTGAATCAACAGTCATATGACCATGCAATTCATTTAATTTCTAACACATGCATGTTTGATGTTTTCTTTGCAATGTCTTTCACATACTCGGCATGATATGCTTTTAGGCCAAAAAAAGCCCAGAGTCAAAATGGTGACAGTTAGTTCCTTCTTTGGCTGGATGCCTTTGTGCAAATAAGGCACCCCACATATATCACTTCTCCCACCTGACATAGACATTTCTCATTTTCTAAAGTAAGTCCTTTTGCCCTGATTATGATTAAAGCTCCACACAAACATGTACCATGTGCTCTTGTTTGTTTCTCTGTCACCAAGATATTGGGCCTCATTCCGAGTTGGACGGTAGCCATGGTGCTATTAGCACCATGGCTGGCTCCCAAACCGGGTCCGGTACCGGTCTGGTTGAATGGGGATTTACCGGGTGATTCCGACCCTGGAGGACCCGGTAAATCCCCATTCAACCAATCATTCCCCATTCCCATTTGAGACCCCCATAGGGCTCAATGGGAATGGGGAAGGCGCTAATAACGGGCCCGCGAATAGCAGGCCTGTTATAAGGTCCCTGGTCCCTTAGCGGGACCCGTAAAGGACGTGTGGTCAGACCACACGTCCTTTAAGGTTCCCGCTAAGGGACCTCAGAATTGGGCGGTAAGGCATTACCGGCACCAGTCTCCTTACCGGTGCCCAGTATCCTTTACCGCCCAACTCATAATGACCCCCATTGTCCTGAAAGAGAAAACACCATCCATGCCCCCAAACATGTCCTGCATAAGACACTGGAATCCAGCCAAAGTGTATGCCAAAACAAATGGCAGACACTGATCATAAAAGGTCTCAATGGAGTGACTAAAGAGGTGAGGTGTCTGGATCATTTGCACAGCATTATTTGGAGCTATATCGAGGACATTTGAACCATTTCTGACGGTTTTGTAGTGGATATCTTCTCTTGTATGTTTGGAAAGTGGTGTCCATCCACCCATATGCATGTGTTCAGCGCCCTGAGATTTATACACATCCCAATAGCATGATTGTGCTTGTGTACTACACGCTCGGGGGAGAACCAATCTTTAGAATTAGACTATATTTAAATCCCTTGAGTAATCCAATATTGAAATTGAACTAAGCTAGTAACTCTTCTTTTAGGTGCTCACATTATTTCAGGTTGTCTGGCAATACAGTGAGGATGGGACAAAATTCACATGGATGCAACTTGATCTGTAATGCTGCCTATTTGTCTCATTCAACTTCTTTCACTATGTGCAGTCAGAAAATGGCACACCACTTGAATTACAGGGTTGCCCATGTGTATCCCATGATGTTCATGGGTCCCAATCTGTATCCTGCAGGATTGATGTGGAATTTCCTCAGGCATTCACTTAATCCGACAAAGCACTTTGCAGTATTTTGCCTGTCAGAATGGTTTTTCAAGTGATGCATTCTTTGTAATGTAGAGCGTTAGACTAGGTGAGTGTTCTACTGAGTGGCAATTAGAAATGAGCTGCTGTAGTGCTGGATGCAAGTGGTCATACCTATGTACTAAGCTAACTTGTACTGCCTTGCAAAAAAAGCACTTACCTATCACTGTGGTCCAAGTGTGGTACTTGTCAGCTTGGAAGGACCCTACTATACACTTTGTAACACTGTCAAGATATTATCGGGTAAGATGACCCTGGGTGCATAATAATTTTCATATAGTTCCACTGACTTCTACACAAGTCACATGGCTCTCTTACTTTGGAGACAACAACAGTCAACACACATTCTTCCTTTCTATAGCAATGTTAACATGCAATCTGAATGTATGGCCTTTGGCGCCTGTGAAAATGCATGCAATGTGTCTTCTCAGAAAACAACTGAGGCCATTCCCAACCAAAGCATCCACATGTGGGTTGATGCCTATATTTGCATTCTTGAGTCTCTTGATACCCACTTGTTAGGTTTCTTCTTATTTCCATGGACTAGGTTGTTGTCTGATCTTCCTGGGTAATTTATTATATTAATGTCACTTCTTGTTCTTTTGACTCACTGGTTGAGGTATCTTCTTTCTTGGGGTATATTGATGGTGTCCTTGATCTTTTTTGGCCCATTTGTCTTCTTTTCATGGTCAGCCAACACGCCGGCCAGGGTTTTTATGGCTTTGCAGCATTTAAAAAGAAAGATTCATCTTTTAATTGCATGGGAGCTTGTTATTTATTGTTCAGAGGGATCCAGCCATTTGATTTTGACCAAAAATAAACTAAGGGTGAAGTGAGGCTCGAGGCCAGAGTGACCAATACTTTATCGGTTTCAATTGTCTTTTCAGGATATGACAAGAGGCCATGTGTGTTGAATTGGTAGTCGTTTAGATTAGAGTATTCCAAAGACGCCAGCAAGTCAAGCTGGGTGAGATGGTTATTGCCAGTTCAAATGGAACTTGTTTATTATGTCCCTCCTCATGTTGTTTGAAGTACTTGTGCAAACCATCTGCAATTACATTCAGTGTTAGGAGGTCTCAGGCCAGCTGGGACTTGTAATACATTAGGTTTGTATATGACTATGTAACTATGTGATGATTATGCCACAATCTCCCACAGACAAATCCTAAAAGAGGATGTGTTGACACAAGAACTGAAGATGGTAGTTAAGATTATTGTGACCAATGAGAATGGGGGAATATGAGAAAGATTGGATTTCATTTGTATAGGTCTTGACCAATCAATATGGAAGGTGGCTTGTAATAAAATATATGGCAGTGTTTTAACTGTTACAAAAATGTCTATACTGTGTCAACTTGCGTGGTTCAGAGAAAATTGGGTTAGTTGGACCCTACAGCATCATTTAGCTCCTCCCGATCAATTGTACAATAAACTTGCTTTACGTACAATGGTGCACTCACTTCTTAAGTGGTGGGCCTGCTGGGGTTAAAGTGATTAAAGGCCCATCCCAACGCATTTAAGTCAGATACCTCCTACACCTAAGCATTATCTAATATGCATTCTCATTACCAAATACAAATAGAAATTGCCAGTGTACCTCATTAAGACACAAATATGTGATGCTATTTGCAGAAAAAACAACACACATGGGATACACAGAAGCAGTGGTTAAGTGGCTGAAAAAGGTTTTAGGAACAAATCTGCACTCAACAACACTTGAGGTTTCACATCTTGCATCCCTCGCTTCTCCTACTAACTTTTCCATTCCACCCATTTTACAGAATGTAAAGCCAAGAGGCTGCCAAAAAGGTGGAAATTGTGCTACACAAAATCACTTTATATTGCATCAAATAGAAAATAATCAGACTAAACACATGTTTTCGAACAGATTCACCTCAGTGTGGAGAAGGAGAGGTTCTAAATAGGCCATGCTGGACTTCTATTAAATATATTTGCACACAGTATCCGCAGATCTGCACACTCTGTATACTTGGCTGAGTGGGGAAACCCCATTTTCCAGTTAGTAGTATATGAAACTCTTCTTCCACATAGTAGCAATCATCATGCAAAGTACAATGTTAAAGGTAGTAATGTTAATGAACAACATCTCGCTATTCACTATCTTCAAACCTACAATCTCCATGGAAATTAAAATAGTAAGAGGTTTTATTTTGTGATTAGATGTTTACATTGTTTTTGGATAAGACACAGTTTGTCAGCAAAAGGCATGAATAGTTGTCAGATGATGACAGTTCTGAAAGCTCAAACATGTAATACTCTTTATTCGGACCCGGGGAAGGGCGCTCAGCCAATCAGCTGGAACATTCAGCGAGAATTCACTTGGTACTTCTGCTATTTCCAGCCACCGAAGGCCCTTCCCCGGCCAGGTGGCTCCATCTTGGTTGTGGGAAGGCAACAGGGAGCCTCGCCTCCTGTTGCTACTCCATGTCACACCCTCCCCAAACGCCTAAAAACGAACCTGAACATTTCCACACCCCCTTCCCTCCTCACTTATCTGCTGGACTGTAGCTTTGTGCTCTGGTCCCGGTGCTCCGCCCACCCACGGTCACCAAAGAAATTTAAAAGGGACTAAAGTCCTTTCCTATGGCGACAGCCATGTTTTTTCTAATTTTTTTCAGGAAACTGGGCTTACACAGTAAACCCAGCGCCCATCTACAGATAAAAAAATATCAAATCATTCGCAACTCGGATGAACCCAGAGTGTGAATGGCTATCACCCCCTTGTTGTGGTGTGGACATGGATTTGCTCGGGCCTGCCTATGCTCAGGCTGGCAGGCCATTACAGCCATGTCCGGCCCTCGAAGGTGGGGTGATTGCCATAGGAAGACAATGGTCACTTGAAAGATCCATTTCCCAATCACTCCTAGTAACAGGGCTGCACAGTGCAAACCTCGGCAGAAAACAGATGAGTGAAGTCAAAATATGTGCAAGGCCATCTGGAGGCACCTTTTCCATCTTGACAGTATGTGCAGCCTTGGTCTGCAAGGCCTGACTGCAATACCTGAACAAATGCGTTTTCATATTTTTGAATATCATTTAGACATGAATTCAGACAGGAACCAAATTCATTTCTGTCTGTATTTATGTGCAGAAAAAATAAAAAATGGCAAACGAAAAACCCCAATTCATTTTTCAGCACAGATTTTCAATTTTCTTCGACTGGCGTAACGGGGGCCCCCGCTTCCCCTGCAGTGTGGGGGGCCGGCCACCACACATGTCCTGGGAGGAGGGCCCCCTTGGACTAAAATATCTATATATATATATATATATATATATATATATATATATATATATATATTCAGTAAAAAAAACTTTGTTAATGGGAAGTTATGGTTAAGTTGTTCTACTAAAAACCTATCAAATTCAGTGAAAAAATGTTGTTAAAGGGACGTTATGGTTCAAATTAAAACTGAAAAACCCCTGAAATTCGGCAGTTATGGTAAGATAAGCAACTATAACTCGCGCCGCCACCGTGCACTGCTAACACTAACACCCAGGACATCAAAGATGACATCACAAATGTCATTGATGACATCACTGATGACATCACATGTCTGGCTCCCTCTTTTTTCCTTTACTGATATATCTAGGCCAGTTACAATCAGGAACTAAAAATTCACTATACTATAATACAAAGTACTATATTTGTAGACTTATACTACAAATATGTTCTTACAGTAATTCACTTAGGGTCCACTCAAAGCATATGAACCATATACAAGGGAGAAAACACAGACTTGGAAGACAACAATGCTTTCTATGTAGAAAGATGATTAGTACGGTTATCAACACTGTGTTATAGTTCTGTTGTTTTTTTATTACTGTACTTTCCCTGAATATGCTCATATTTGTACACATTGCGCGTACACTACTTTCATTAGGGTCTAGTCACAATATGTGATAGTTATACACAGGGAAGTAGTAGCTTTGAAGCAGAGCAATCATTTCTGTACATGAAGATAATCAGTTACGTTATGAAAATTGTCGGGTAATACTGCTGTTTTTTTGTTTACTTCACTTTCCCTGTATATGCTCTATTTGTATGTGTTACTGTCTGTTTGTGTTTGGTGTGCAGTAATGCAATAATGTAGTAATTGGGTTTTATTAGCTATCTATTACATGTTTCACATTATGCAAAACTCTAATAAAAAAGCAGTTGTTATTTCAGTATTCAACATGGCAAGATTATGAATATTGCACCTTCATCATTTATGCTGCACACACTGCTTATGTTTCTGCATGAATAGCTTAGTATACTGGATAGAACTTCATAATAGAATGCTATTTATATCAACACATTCCTTAATGCACTAATTAGCTCATGATATTTACTCCAATAATCTTTGACACTTTTTTTTATTAACATTACACTAAGAATCCCTTGTACAGACTTTTCATGAAAGGTAAATGCACATGTGATGTCATCAGTGATGTCATCAATGACATTTGTGATGTCATCTTTGATGTCCTGGGTGTTAGTGTTAGCAGTGCACGGTGGCGGCGCGAGTTATGGTTGCTTATCTTACCATAACTGCCGAATTTCAGGGGTTTTTCGGTTTTACTTTGAACCATAACGTCCCTTTAGCAACGTTTTTTCACTGAATTTCATAGGTTTTTAGTAGCGCAACTTAACCATAACGTCCCTTTAACAAAGTTTTTTTACTGAATTTCATAGTTTTTTAGTAGCACAACTTAACAATAATAACTTTGACTTTATGTACATATAATATGGAACATACTCAACCCTTTCTACTGAATTTGACGGTCCGCAGACATGTTTGGACAACAGTACCACCACCTAAAAACTCTGGGGAGGTATGTGTAATAGTTATATCATAACATAGGAACATTTAACAAATTCACAAAGCAGCACACATACAAAATATATGTAGTAATACTTAAACAATGTTACCCATGTATGTAACACACTAACCATTCATGTAAATACAATATGTTTTAAAATGGAATATACCAAAAGAAGATAAAGTGGCTTCCACCATAATTACCTCACAGACGCTCCACAACCAACAGCAACACCAGACGTATACACTACTGATTACATATCTCACCAGACATAGTAAGTGCACTTCTTTTTACTCATATATTTATAAACTTTCTATATTAGAAAAACTTTTTTCTTTTCTCACAGAAATGTGTAGTACTCTCGACTGGCTAGAGGAGCATTTCCCACGAGAGGAAATTTTAAAAAATAGTCCACCTACTGGTACACACTTTACTATGTAAACCAATTAATAAATATTATTTTGTATACATTCAACATATACATTTTTTTTATTACAGACCATACAAAAATTCCAAGCATCTCACAACAACAATCAGAGGATATCACTCTACAGCAGATTAATCAAAAAATGGACGACCTTATGCAACATTTTATGGATTTGAAAAACTTTGTGGAAAATTATGTGAAACCCCCTCACCCTATCCCACGCAGTTAACCCCAAACCCTGTCTATGGACCAAAGCGTTTCGATGAGCTTTCCTTCCCTTCTTCACCTGATCCCAGTTATCTAGAAATCCCTAATTCTCCTGTTTTTGTTTCCGTTTCTGCCCCACCTTCCCAGTCATAATTGTATATATATATGAAATAAAGTTACTTTTCTTATATTGGCCCTCATTAGGACCCAGGCGGTAAGGGGTTTACGCCGGCGTAAACCATGGCGCCCCTTACCGCCTGAGTACGAGTTCCCTTAGCACCATGGTGATTTTAACGCCTGCTTTTAGCAGGCGTTAAAATCCATGGCGCTAAAGGACCTTGTTGTTAATTACGCCACCGTAATTTACGGTGGCGTAATTAACGGCTTCCCCACTCCCATTATGCCCTATGGGGCCAGAAATGGGAATGGGGAAGGGTAAATGGGGATTGGGGACTTACCGCCCCGCCAACCTCGGAATGGGGCGGTAAGTCCGCCAACCCCCATGGCGGAGTTGGCATCTTAGCGCCATGGACCATGGTGCTAATAGCGCCATGGTCCTCCGCCAAGGTCCTAATGAGGGCCATTGTGTTGTAATTACTTTCAGTTCCTTGTGATAAAACCAATTTAGGTGTCCACGGACACTGCGGTTGTTCGGAAATGTTCGTAAAGAAACGAAAATGTGACTGTCCTGAGGACACTACATATGTCCGTAATGTTCTCATGCAAGTTGAAAATGTTCTAAGAACACTCGTAGTGTCCTGAAATGTTCGTAACTAAACGAAAATGGAGGTGTCCTTAAGAACACTATCCCTATTCGTAGTGTTCGATAGCAAGCAGAAACTGTTCTAAGAACACTTGTGGTGTCCTGAATTGTTCGTTAATAAACGAAAATGGAGGTGTGCTTGAAACGCTATGTCAGTCCGTATTGTTAGCAAATAAATTAAACTGTGCTAAGAACAAACAGCTGTCCATAACTGTTTGTTTTACATGTGACACACTTTTAATTAGTTCAGGACCCGAACACTGTCCGCAGAACATCAACACGCATGCGCAAAACAATGTCCGTACATTGGGTGTCCTGCGGACGACCGCTACCTTAGCGAACATGCTCTCAAAACAATCATGTGACCGCGCCCACGCTCATCTCGTGCTCTAAATGCGGACACTGTTCATGGCCCCGACCAGTTTAAAAGTACATTTCCAAGTAATCCACAATATTTCTCATTAAAAAATCACCATACCACAAATCCCACATACTAATCCTAACTTTCCACATAGTTTTTGTGACTTTTTGAACCTTTTTTGATGTTCAATCTGTCTTGCGGACGGCGCGCATGTCCGTGACCCGCGCACAAGCACCCCGATATAAGACCACGCCCTAGAGCGCATTCTCATTGTGTTTCTGACTATTCCACAGAGCACACTGCATTTTGCTGCATTCTTTGCAGATTTAGAGATTTCCATCTCCAAGCCTATGACATCCATGGCTCGACTATTAACACATGGTGCTACATCTGCCTCAGCACCACCCCCACCCCCTCCACCACCACCATTTCCCCAAGGGCCTGAAGAGGGGAACAGGAGTGAGGATACAGAGGAGGAAGGAGAGGATGACGAGAATGAGGTAGAGGAAATCCCTACTACCCGGCGTGAATCTTGGGTGTGGCGGTTGTTTACCGTTCATGGAAACGGTCCTAAGTCTCATGCGAACCGTGTCACCTGTAATGAGTGCAAAATGGTAAGCATGGTTCGTATAGCTTTGGGACCACTACCATGAAGCGACACCTGCGCTCATTCCACAGTGGGGCCATTCGCAAGGTTGTACCTTGCGAGAAGCGTAGTAGGTTGATTGCCTCTACTTCATCCTCCGTTCCTGATCCTGTCACCACAAGGAACACCTCTGTGGGACAGCGTCTTCCTCAAGCTGCCTCACAGGCCATACAGAATTCTGATGACCCTCACCTTTCGAGGGTCACAGTTGTATGTGTGTACTGTGACACAGTACTCTGCAGGGGGGAGCGACTTCGGAGTGCTTTTGAGACGATCGTCTCAGAGCATCAGAAGACCTGCTCATTACCCAAATAAAACCCACTCTATATCTTCCTCTCTCAGCTCGCCCTTTCTTATCCCTTTGGTTGGTGTCCCCCTCCCTTTACCCTCCTTTCCCTCCTCTCCTAGTGTGTCGTGTATAAAAAAGAACAAAAAAAATACAAAATAACAAAAAAAATAAAAAAAAATAAGGCTCTTTTCAGAGCCGCCTTTCACAGTTAAAAAATAGAAGTGAAGATACAAAAAGCATAGCCATTTCCATTTCGTGAAAGTCTGCGGACGGCCCACGAACAGAAAAACAATTGCATTGCTACCCTATTGAAACCAATGCATTTTTCTCTAACAGGAAGTGGGGGCTCTGAATAGAGCCTTTGGGAGGTGTTTGAATGTAAAACATTTTAACTACCTAAGACGTACTTCAAAACGAATGCTGTATTTCTAAAAAAGGTTGCAATGCATTTTGTACATTTCTCAGAAAAATCTGATTGCCAGCATAAGTAAGATGGACTCCATCTTTGCGAAAAATGTATGTACTACGAAACAAAATATTTTCATTGTTAAAAGAAGACATGCCAAAATCTCTTAGGAAGGCACAAACAGCCTTATTAACATTACGCCTTGCTTTCTCCATTTGTGGACCACATGAGAAAGAACAAAGTCACACTTGTCTCTGCGCAATCCATGAAAAAATTATTTTAGACTTTGGAAACATGTCTATTATCTTGTGAAGTCCTTCTTTCATTGCAAATTGCAAAGAAATTCCAGACACATGTCCTAAACTGCTCCCTCCACAATGAATTACGATTATGTCTGGATGTTCCTGTATCTTCAAAGTTGCACAGAGAGGTAGTAAGTCCAATCACTTCATTCCACGCACTCCATGCCAGTGCACTTCCACATATGGGAATCCAAGATCTATAGATACTCCACAGCTTTCTGCATGCACCTTCAACCAATGAATCCACGAGTCTCCCAAAATCCATACAATCTGTGTTTTGAAACACTCAGCCATAGCTATCTGTTCTTCTCTCTGCAAAAACAATATCTGAGAAAACCTCTCCTAGCACAACACACTCACTAAACTTTACTGACCAATCCCTTGCTTCATCCAATCTCATTTCCATACCTCCCCTCCCCAAATTCCCTGGATGTAATACGCGGTGTCCTAGAACTACCGCCATGTCCGCGAACGTATCGTAACATGTACAGCCCTTCTACCATTTCGATTTCACTCTCTGTGCCATTCCCTCATTGGATGTAGCTAAGCAATCACATGACCATCCACCAATCAAATCCAATAACTCTACATGTAACTGCATCATCATAGAGCAGCACTACAAATGTACGGTGTATCTCTCGGAGTACAAGTCTCATACCATTGACAACCACGATCTACGAGAAATACTATACAAATCTCCAATATTTCTACTTGCAGCTTGGTCCATATCCATATACATGAACAGAAAGTACAGGTATGCATATTTTCTACAAAGTACATGAACACATTTTCTAACCGACTTTTACCTTCTATAATCTGAAAAATGAATGGACGATCATTGTTTCACTGTCCTAAAATGACCTGTCACTTACAAACCTTTATATCGTTTAATTTCTTCATACACACACACACATGCAAATACTATTAAACTAACATTTTTGAAATAAAATATATACACGACATATAATCACACAAAATAACATACACACTCTATGATCAAATCTCAAACAATAATGTTTGTACAAACACATAATTGGTTTTAATTTTTTTTGTTTATATAAGTACTTACATACATTTTATATAGGACAAGCAGACTATGACATTCACTCACTGTTACGTGCAAAAGCAGGCTATGACAAATAGCTCTCAACTCACACGCTGTTGGCGGGTGTCACCCGCCTTGTAAAGGACTGACTCACCCGCCAAGCCTCCTGCACGCCCATTCATTCCAATGGGCGTCTCACCCGCCAAAAACAAAATCAGGTGATTTCACCCGCCTTTGCGACACACATGGTTGAGAGCTATGATGACAATGACTCACTATTACGTGGAAAAGCTTAGTTACAAGAATAGTGGTATACGTTGGTAGATTATGAATTCCACAAACCATAGTAAAGATATTTTCTTTCCTACTCTTAGTCATAATATAGTTTTAATGGTTTTCAGGAAGGCGCTGAGCATTTCAATTTAAAAAAAATCTATGTCTAAAATGAAAACAGTGCTATATAGCAACCAAATTACTAATTTCTTTCTTTTACAATTGCAGTGAAGCCCATTCTCCTGAATAGAAGCAGCAGATTTTGATTTACAAAGAACAACTAAGAAGCAAACTACTCATTTTTGAAAGAAAAGTAAGTAGATTGTTACCATAATATTTGATTTATAACTCACACACACTGTACGGTGCATTCATGGTATTTCTGTGCCTAAAAATACAGATTCTGCACCATTCTGACCAAAAATCCCCCCCGTCTTAAACAGTGATCTCCTGTCAGAATGGACCTCAAATTCCTATTTTTCGGCACACAAATTACCCAACTCAGCCGCTAGAATGTAGATGTTGTAGAACAAACAACTGTTTTAATTGTATAGCTTTACCTATATTATTTATTCTTCTCCACACCACCGGCTTACTTTTTTCTATCATCTGAACCCCAGTTTAGTAACACATTAATTGAAGAATACCCATCCCTAGTAGTTCAACTTCCCAATTCACAATCACACACCATTACATACATCTTTATCATCTTACTCAAACAATCATGCACACAACACACATGCATTGCAGAAAACCCCAACCCATACCTTCTGTATTTTTTTCAACAGACGCTAAAGAATGCCCACCAAAAACCAACTCCTTAGAAAGGGACGCAGAAGTAGAGCAAATGAAAAGAAAAGTCTCCAACATGAACCCCCATCTATAGCAGAATTTGTAAAAAACGTTGAAACACAACAGCTAATACAGTCATGTTGTGAAACAGAAGAAGTTTCTAGTGCAAAAACTTTGCCTCCTCTATCACAAAGTAAAACGACCCAAAAAACTATTAACAGAAAATCAACTATCACTACAAATAAAATGTCTTCTATAAATCTTGATATAGTACAAAGTAAGCATACCAAAGTATATTAGCCAAAATGTTACATCACAAAGTCATTCATAATCTGATAAAAACAGGAGAGAAACCAGGTTCAACACTTCAAACCTATCGTAGGAAAGTAATCTTAGAAGCGTTGATAGACAGTGCAATTCTTCTCAAAAGAAACTTATTTATTGTTGTGTTAAACAGAATTAAACCACTAACAAAACTAATAACTACATTTCAAAAAAGACTTCTCAATAAACAAAATGTGAACAGAAATAACGTCCTAAATATCTGTGGAGGTGAATGGAGTCACACTACAACCACAGAACCATACTTTAATGAAGAAGCGTACAAACAAAAGCAAACAAATACAATTGCCGTACATAGCAGTGGTCGAGGTTATGAAAAAGTTAATAATACCATAATGGAACAAGAAGTACTCCTTACAAAAATATGCCCTGAAAACTTAGATTTACCCCTCCATTCGACTGAATCAGAACATCTAATTTACACATGGCCATGCACGTCAAGTGTAACATTCCCAAAAAAATGTTCAAATCTTTACGCCTATTCCTCAATCAATATGTGAAAAGCAAAGACAAAATCAAAATTAAAATACTGCAAAGTATGGATGCTTGTCCAGTACGCAAGCACACAGGACTGCAAGGACATTTGTTGGCCTGCATATCAGGAGCTACCTACAAAACAACCTTCCATGATATCAAAAGGATATCAACACATGATGCAAGTATAAGAAATCTAGTTTATAAACTGTATTATGCAAAAAGTCCTGCTTTAGCACTAGCCAATTTAAATAACATTCTTCTACATTGTACACCAAAAGACCTACTAGAATAAATCGAGTATATACAGAAAAAATATTTTGTAAATGAAACCCACTTACAAGATGAATTAGCTGTTAACCAACTCCGTAACAAATCTGCACATGGCAACCTTTCACTACACACATACAAAAAAGAAATACTAAAATTTCAAAGCACTTCAGCTGAAGTACCAAACCACGTCTGTGTATGTTGCCGCAGAACGTGTTATAAAAGTAACACAAAAAAAATAGACCTTTCATACAAAATAGAAGACAATGAAGATTCTAAATGGTTTGAATTAGCTCTCTACCTTATAGCAGAAAACAAATACGAAACAACTGACCCCATAATACTTTGCAGTTACTGCACTACCAAACTTGACAACAACCAAACTCCTTCACGTGCTATCTCAAATAACTTGGAATTACATCCACTACCAAAACTCCTTCAACAACTTAATTTATATGAGAGCATCATAATTCAAACAGTTCATCCATTTCAAGCAATAACACACCTTCAACCAAAAACTGCAAAATTACCTCCCTCTGAATTAGTGAAAAGTATTTCTGGAAAAGTAGTGTATTTACCATTAGATCTAAAAGAAAATGTGCACACTCTAGGAGTGCAACGTCCAATGCAACAATCTTTAATTATCTTGGTAATTGGAGTACCTACAAAAGACAAATAAATGTGGCAACAACTGGTAGATTTACATAAAGTTAGTGAAGGCCTGCAATATCTCAAAGAGAATAATGATTATTACAAAGAAATTAATATCGAAGAAAACTTGAAAGATACAACTGTAATAATTCAAGAGACACAAGAAACTGGACAAATTGAGCTCCTAGATCCTGCTACAATAGCAAACACTTTAGACCATTATACAATTCACCCATTGCACTCTAATGACACTATAGAAGATGCACTGGAAACGTACCAAATGTGTCAAACAAAAGGATCACCAATCAGCATGTGGGAAAAAAGTATAGAAGCATGTGCTTTTCCTTTACTCTTTCCTACTGGCAAAGGAGGAAGATACGATGATAGACCTGTTCAAATATCAGCATCAGAATATCGCTCATTACGAATGTATTCTGAAGATCCCAGATTTCGACAAAATGTGGAATACATATTCCACCTACTCTTTGAAAGTGAACTAGCAACTTTATGTTACGGAGTTGCACACATATTAAAATCAAGATCACACTTTCAAAATATGACAGCCACACAATTTTTACAAAAAATTCAACAAAAAGATGAGGTTTTATAGGCAAATCTTACAAATCTATTAGCAAATATGTGAGGTACTAAAGAGTACTGGTTTCGACGCCATGGAGATGTACGTTGTATGATCAGAAACCTTGGCCCACCCACTTGGTTTGTTACATTAAGTTGCGCAGAATATGCAATGGAAGATTTACATGCTTTCCTACGCATATCAAACGAAAACAAAACAAACATAGATATACTAACAACTGGAGAACTTTGTTCTCAGGATCCTGTTAATGTTTCTAGATATTTTCACCATCGCTTCATTGCTATGCTACATTTTATTTTTAATAAAACAGTCCCTCCCCTTGGAGAAGTGCAACACTTCTTTTGGAGAAAAGAATACCAAGCCAGAGGAGCGCCACATGTCCACATGCTTTTATGGATTAAAGATGCTCCTAAATTTGGTGAAGACAGTGATGCCACAGTTTTACAGTTTATTGAAAAATATGTCACTTGTGAAATTCCGTCAGAATCCACAAATAGTGATCTTCATGCAAAAATCTTACAATTCCAAAGACACAAATGTGGCAAATATTGTCGTCCCAAATACAAAAACAAAGGGAAATACACCAAATGCCGATTTGGTTTCCCTAGACCAGTTACAAATACAGGTCAAGTGAACAATCTCATGTCTTCAGTTAGACATAGGGCCTCATTACGACCCAGGCGGTAATCTTCCGTCGTTACCGCCATGGCGTAATGAGCATTTACGCCGTGGGCCGATGGCGCAAAGAGCGCCACATTACGACCCATCGCGCACGAGCTTTACGCCATGGCGGTAATGCAATTAACGCCATGGCGGAAAAGGCCCCTACCGGCATCGTAAAGCGAGCAAGGTGCACTTCCGCCACCGTAAGTAGCGGCCACCGTAATTAGCGGCCACCGTAATTAGCGGCCACCGTAATTTGCGGTGGCCGTAAAAAGCAGGACCGGAAATAGCGTCATTGCGCCGGAACGGGAAACAGCACGTCGGCCATCTTTAAAAACACAATCCATTGACATCCTACCGAACAAAACCAGATCCAACCCTGACACCTGTCCCAACCAATCACCCACCCATCCAACTACCCAAAAATGCCTAAAGCTGTTAAGAAGGCATGTGACCGCCAGCACCAGGAAAGATTCAGCCGGGAGGAACTCTGCATGCTTGCGGAGACCCTGCAAGACAACGCAGCTGTCGTTTTCTCCCCTGAAATGACCAGGACAGCGATAGGGAAAAAGAAGGCCATCTGTTCCATGGTGGCCGAGCGCGTCAGCGCAGTGGGGACCGTACCCCGCACCCCACAGCAGTGCAGGAAGCGCTGGGACGACCTCCGCATACGGGTCAGAGCGGTCATCTCTGCGAACCGCAACCTTGCAATGGGTACCGGTGGAGGGTCGGAATCCCCACTAAAACTCCAACCGTGGGAGGAGATTTGTGCAACCACGATTGGCATGGAAGCCATTGAAGGCGTCGGAGGGATGGAAAGGGGATGAAGGTAGGTGCCTCAAACAAGACATGCCATAGTCACTGCAGTCCATTCATGTGTAGCACAAGGTTGCCCTAGAGTGTAAATGCAACACATTTCCACACTGCCCATAGCCACATGCGAGCACCACCCTGTATACACTGCTGGCACCCGCATACCTGCATCCACATTCCACACTAAAAGGAGACAACCTGCATGGCCCTGCCTTAAATCTGCCTCATCTACTGACCAGAATAATGTCTATCATTGTCATTCCAAAGTCCGCAGACCCATCAATAACGCCCTCCCTCCTTTGCTCCACCACAGGCACAGATTCACACCCCGAGGACCAGGACACCCCTGTGACGAAGAGAGCCAAGAAGGCCAATTATACCGTCCCCGCACCCTCGACCTCAGCTGCAGTGAGGCAGACCCCACAACAAGCAGGACCCACTGCAAGCATACCGGACGTCCCACCGGCAAGCACCCCTGTAGTCAGCAGGCCAGCAGCAGCTGCTCCACCTCTACCAAAATTGCCTGCCACAGAAGGCACCGGGTCAGCGGCCAGCAGCAACATGGGTGAGACAGCTGCAATAGCTGCATGTTCAGACTCAGACATTGAGGAGCACGAAGTCTGAAGCCCCACTGACCTACTACATTCCCCCTGTTTGTCAGACGCCAGCCCCCATGAGGATCACACACAGGGGCACACAGAGGTAGAGGAGTGGCCTTCTACCCCATGCCCAGTCCTCAGTCCACAGGAGGGGAGCAGCCCCTCCAACACACCACCAGCACTGGCCATGGGCCAGCAGGGGCAGCCGTCCCTCGAGGACATCACAGAACGGCAGCAACAACTGTCCACGATACTGGCTGAGCATGCCGCGGAATGTGTGGGGGCTAGGGCAACCATTGAAAAGGCCACGGAGACCCTAAGGGCCGAAGTTGCGCAGAGCACTGCCACCCTGAGGGATGCCATGCAGGCCATGTCCAGGGACATCTGTGCTGAACTTGCCGGCTTGCGTCGTGCGCTCACTGAGCTCACCCACACCCTACAGGACGGGCATGCACGGGGGCAGGCAGGGACATCCTCCACTGCCAGTTCTGCACAGAGCAGCCCCGTCCGACGTTCCGGACGTAACCTGCGCTCCACAGCCAGGGGTGCCCCGGGGGCCGGGAGAGGGGGCATGTAACAGCCTGTGCCCACTGTCACAGGCATCTGTTGACACCTACATGGGGTGTGTTGCGGTGTGCAGGGGGGAGGGGGTGTGTTGGGGTGTGCAGGGGGGAGGGGGGAGGGGGTGTGTTGGGGTGTGCAGGGGGGAGGGGGGAGGGGGTGCGTTGGGGTGTGCAGGGGGGAGGGGGTGTGTTGGGGTGTGCAGGGGGGAGGGGGTGTGTTGGGGTGTGCAGGGGGGAGGGGGTGCGTTGGGGTGTGCAGGGGGGAGGGGGTGTGTTGGGGTGTGCAGGGGGGAGGGGGGAGGGGGTGTGTCACGACGTTTCATAGTTTAAATACACTTTTTTCTTTCCCAAAATGAAATGTGTGGGCATTTTCATTGCGTATGTGTGCTTTATTGGTGTACAGTCCACAGTGTGCATGTCCCAGAGACACACAGTGCCCCAAGTGCAGTCTCCATGTGATTCACACCAGCCGTGTGTGCTAGAAGCAGTGGTCGATGATACTTCTTAGGCGCATTGCACACCCCTCCTGTGCGTGGCCTCCTCCATGGGGTGCCGCCCCATCTGCACCCTTCTCATCCTCATCGTCAGGTGGTTGCAGTTCTGCGTCAGGGGGCAGGGGCACATTCCGTCTGACGCACATATTGTGTAGCATGACACATGCCATGACGATCTTTGCCACCTTCTCATGGTGGTACAGGAGTGCCCCACCAGACCTGCTGAGGCTTCGGAACCGTGCCTTCAATAGGCCGAATGTCTGCTCTATGACCACACGAGTACGTGTATGTGCACGGTTGAAGTCCTCCTCGTGCTGGTTCTGCGGGTTACGGACTGGTTTAAGGAGCCACCTCTTCAGGGGATAGCCTGCATCACCTGTATGTAGGCGAGAATGTATGTGTCAGTCATGTCGTCTGATCAAGAACATGATGTGCCAACATGGCTTGCATCCAACTGTTACTTTGGCTCACTTCTACATGCACTAATTGATTCACACAATGCAACCAGTATATGCTCATGGCTCCCATGGCCTGTTTTGCATGCCATCACCCAATGTATGCAGAGGGGTTGAGTGCATTGTGAGTGCCCGTCCTCTGTCTCCGTTCTCTGTGTTACTCACAGCCAGGTGGAGTAAGCATCATCCCCCCCTTTCAGCCAGGTGGAGTATGCATTACCCCCCCTTTCAGCCAGGTGGAGTATGCATCATCCCCCCCCTTTCAGCCAGGTGGAGTATGCATCATCCCCCCCTTTCAGCCAGGTGGAGTATGCATCATCCCCCCCCTTTCAGCCAGGTGGAGTATGCATCATCCCCCCCTTTCAGCCAGGTGGAGTATGCATCATCCCCCCCCTTTCAGCCAGGTGGAGTATGCATCATTTCCCCCCCCCCCTTTCAGCCAGGTGGAGTATGCATCATCCCCCCCCTTTCAGCCAGGTGGCGTATGCATCGGTACGTCATTCACCTGCCCACTTCCATGACATTGGACTCACCGAGTAGCCAGGATCTTGGGCCTGCATGTCGCTCCATGTAGCGTGGTATTGTGGAGTTCCTCAGGACCATAGAATCATGGGTTGATCCGGGGAATCGGGCACAACAATGTGTGATGATCTTGTTGGAGTCACAGACCATTTGCACGTTGATTGAGTGGAACTGTTTCCGGTTGCGGTACGGTACCTCCATGGCACGTGGAACCACCAATTCCACATGGGTGCAGTCGATGGCACCAATGCAACTGGGTATGCCGGCTAGTGCATGGAAACCCACTTTGGTGTTTGCAATGTCCTGGGCAGTCCGTGGTAATGAGATGTGGTCGTCTGTGTGCTTGAGGAGGGCATCGAGCACTTGAATGAGTGTTCGTGAGAATAATGGTTGTGAAATGCCATGCAAGTGCCCCACTGTGTGCTGGTAGGTGCCTGTGGCCAGGAAGTGGAGTACAGACACTACCTTCAGTAGGGGGGGATGGCGGTTGGAGTGTCTATCATGCTGACGATGTTGTTGTGTATCATGTCTACGATGGCGGTGATGGTGTCCCGGTCCAAACGGAACAGGGTGTGGATCTGCTCAGCAGTGAGGTTGAATGGATTGGCTCTGATGCGTGGGATTGGGGGCTGCCTGCGTGGTGGCACTGGCTGTGCTGGTGGGGCTTGGTGGGCCTGCCTTGCCCTCCTTCTCCTCCTGCGTCTCCTCTGTGCTGCCTGTTGTTGTTGTTGCTGTTGTAGCACATGCATTGCTATCAGGTCCTCCAGCCCCAACATTGCTAGTCATATTGGTATCATTGTGGAGTGTGACTGGGTGTGGGAAGGGGTGGGGTGTGCTCTTTTTGTACTTCCTGTGTCTGTATTGCCTTCACCTGTGCTGTTTCTGTGCACCTGTGGCAGCTGCATTCACTTTACATGGCCCTTTACGGTTGGTTTGCGATGCCTGTAATTAGCACCATGGCGGTAAGGTACTTAACGGGCTGGGTGATGGCGTTAGGTGCATGTCCGCTTGGGTCGGCATTTGCGTACCTTTCCGCCATGGCGCTAAGTACAGTGTGGCCGGTCGCGTGCGCGCACCCTTAGCGCAGTTAGCGGCAGCGTTAACTACGATGCCGCTAATGGCATCGTAGTTAACGGTCACGGGTCATGATCGGACCTGGCGGAAAACGATGGCGGTAACCATTTACCGCCATCGTTTTTCACTTAGCGCCAGGGTCGTAATGAGGCCGATAGTGTTAAAGGTAAGTCACCTAAAAATACATATTGCATAAAAAGAAAAGAAGAAGAAAAATATATCAATGATTACAATGCAATCATTGCCCACTTGTGGAATGCAAACATAGATGTGCAGTACATTGCAGACAATTCTACTGCAGTTGCACGATATGTCACAGCATACTTAACCAAATCAGAAAAGACAGAGCTCCAAGACCTCTGGAATGACCTGTCATCAGATAAAACAGTGTTTCAGAAATTATACAGCTTGGGCATAAAAATGCTGTCCCATAGAGAATGTAGAGCCTATGAAGCAGCTGATCGATTAACTGGTACTGCAATGTATGGTAAATCTGCAAATATAGTATGGCTAAGTCTTGGTCCAGCTAAATTTAGAAAAAGAGTTCTAAAATCATACGAAGATATAGAAACAATCGCCAAACATGATCCCAACAGCCAAGACATTTTAAAAAACAATTTATTGGACACATATTACCCAAACAGGAGTACCACTTTGGAAACCATGTGTCTATACCACATAGCCCAAAACTACACATACAAAAATAATATAAACCCTGATGAGCAAAACCGTAAATACAAAGTGACAAACTGTGATGGCAGCTTAGTAAAACTCACCAAAACAAATTTAATTTAATTAATCATATCAAATTGTCATTAAAGACTCCTCAACATAAAGAAATATATTACATGTCCCTGCTACAACTCTTCAAACCATGGAGAAAAGAATAAGAAATACTAGATACCTATGACTCATATGAAGACGCTTTCAAAGCCAATGAAAGCACTATAACTGATGTAAACTTTGCACAGTACAAAACAATGTTGCGCAATGAACAGCAACACGAAGAGGAACTCCAGGCCCAACTAGATAAGTACACTCCTGACAGTAGTCAACCTTCTGTCACAGGAAGCCAAGAACCACTGGGAGAACCACTAATAACAAATGAGGCAAAATTAGCTATGATAGAAGTAGAAAACACCATGTGTCACTATGAAGATAAAGAAGACTTAACTGCACTACAATCAAAACTAAACAAAGAGCAACGTAGCATTTTTCAAGAAATAACAAAACAAATTGCACATGGTGTGCAACATGAAAACAAAGAATGCACCTGCCAAAATTACAAACCTATACTATTGTATGTCAGTGGTGAAGCTGGTTCTGGCAAAACATTCCTAATCAAAATCATCAGTAAGTTCCTTCAACAATTGACAAACAACAAACTGTCAGCTGTTGTCACTGCCCCCACAGGTTTAGCTGCCTACAACATAGGTGGTGTCACTTTACACCGATTACTACTCCTGCCAGTAGAACACCAAAACAAGTTAGATTATTACAAACTTGCTGCAGAAGCTGCAATGGAACTATGCAGAGTATTGAAACAAATGAAAGTGAGCATGGTGTCCAACCTAATGTTAGCTTTGATTCACCTCAGATTACAAGAAGTACTCAAAACAAACTATGAAGAGATCTTTGCAGGAAAACACATCATTGTTTTCGGAGATCTTCTTCAATTGACACCTGTAAAAGGTGAGCCTATTTTTAAAACATTAGGACACAAACTCTGCCGTAAAACTGTTGGCAGCATTGGAAATGTCAACCTTTGGCAACATTTCCAATACAGAGAATTAACAGAAAACATGCGCCAATCTGCAGATCTCACTTATGGCAACATCTTAAAAAGTATCAGAGTTGGTATACTTTCTAGAGAAGCAGAAGGAATATTGAAAACCCGGCACATTCATGCACTTTATGGTGATAATGCATGTGCTACAGATGTTATGGAACAATTAGCCCACAAAAATGTACATTTTATGGCCTTAATGCCAACTCTTGCAAGCTGTTTCAAATTCAATGAAATAATGTTAAGCAAAGAAATGCAACCAATTATGGAAATTAGCGCCACAGACAAACTAGATGTACATGGAATGACACTACCCATGTGTGACCAAGCCACAACAAGACTAAATAGTTTAGAAAAATCAATCTCAAACACAGCAGGCTTGGAAAAGATATTAAAATTATCCTTAAATTGCAGAGTAATGCTTAAACGTAACATTGACGTGGACCAAGGACTAGTTAATGGAGCACTGGGTACAGTTGTTGGCTTTCAAACATACCCACGTGACAACAAAATTCAGTTTGTCAATATTCTCTTTGACAAATTTTCAGAAGTAAAAAGAATAGGACGCTCAACAGCTCGATTCCTTCTCTTCTAAGACATGTATGTACGCAGAGAACAATTTTCTCTAACTCTTGCATACGCAGTCACCATTCATAAATCACAAGGTCTTACTCTAGACAAAGCAATGATAGACATTGGTAACACAGTCTTTAAAGAAGGCATGAGCTACGTAGCACTGTCACGCCTACGTACAATTGACAGTCTATTTCTAATAAACTTTGATGCAAGTAAAGTAAACGCTGATATTCCTTGCATTTTAGAATACAATAGACTTCGCTCACTATACACTCCCCATCTAAACACATATTCTGTTCCACAAAAAGGAAAATGTTCTAAAAGAAAACTAAATCAAAAAGAAATGCAACATGATGTCACTGCAAATCCTCCAAAGAGACTAAAAGAAACTAAAACTTCATCAAGTACCACAAGCAAAAAAGAATCAATTAGGGAAAGTAAACCAGGTACTTCTTTAAAGAAGGGAGACAAACTCCAAAAAAAGCAGTTAGATACAGAACTACCTGGACCATTTAAATTCTCAAATATAGTTGGTGTAAGTTGCTACGCAAATGTAGCAATGAATATTCTATTTCCATTACCACCAATTGTTGACAACATTTACTTACACAGTACAGACCCATTGTATTTGCAAATGTTAGTACTTCACAGAAATGCAGCAAACAATCCTGACAACACGTATAGTGTTTTTGGAATAAGACAACAATTGGACTACTGTGCTGGAATAGTGAAATTCACTATAAACTCACAGGAAGATCCACAAGAATTTCTAATGTACTTACTATTAGTACTGGAAAACAAAAACATACATATAAATGAAATCTTCCAGATTTCATACATGTGGAAACATACATGCACTCTCTGCAACAATGTGACACAAGAACAAATCCCCAATGAGCGCTTTGTCTATATATCAATATCTAATTGTGAATCCGTTCCATTTCAGCAACTTGTACAAAATGCAAACCACGGTAGATTATGTTCTACCTGCAATTCGGATAATCGCTCAACATTACTAATACAAACACTAAGTAAATACGTAATACTAATGCTTCTACGTTACAATGCAGATGGTACGAAAAACAACTGCCAGCTGACTGGATTCACACATGGTCAAATATCACTTGGTAGGAAAACCTTCACAACAATAGGTATAATCTACCACGCAGGAGCCACAACCAACTCAGGGCACTACACTGCATATATAAAAAAAAAAATGTGGATGGTTTGAATGTAATGATAGTACCGTTACTCTAAAGTAGAGATTACCAGCTAATCTTACAAACGCGTATTTAATGTTCTTAAAACCAAAATTTGATAACTGAACTGTACTTAAACCTTAAGTACACTTGTAGTAAAAAAATATAAACTGTCACAATATTTCAAAACCTATCTAACTGCCCAAAGATTCTACAACAACTTATCAGATAAATTAATACCACTCAAGTAGAGCAAAACATAGACAGTTAGAATACGCCAATTGGTATCTAACTGTCCCAAAATTTACAAATATGCAAACAGATAAATCAATACCACGAAATTATATCAAAACATAAACAGTTAGAATACGACTACTGGTATCTAACTGGGCCAAAATTTTAAAATATCCAAACAAATACCTAATATCTTACTGCTCACAAAACTGAAACAATCCAATGCATAAAGCATTAGGCAGAAAGAACAAGTAAACGCGGAAAACAAACAAATAAATAAACTGTAGCATAACAGAAAAAGGTTTTTTTTTTTAATCCAACATGGATTTTTTTTCTCCCACAGACCCAATGATTTTAGCAACAAACACAGAAACTTTGCACATTGCACAGTACTCTGGTTTGTAATGTACTAAATATGAGGGTCAATAAAAAGAAGAAAATGTTGATTGTACAATGCAATAAGTCATTATAAAATACTAATACTAACATGCTATTTTCTTTTATTACAGAAATGAACAAGAAAAACATGGACTCCCGTTACTAAACCAAATAGTACGTATAACAAGATAAATACAACTATCGCAGCATATCACACCCCTACAAGCTTATAACATTTTTCCTTATAAATTAGTTTTTGACCCAAAGTTAAAAACCACTATGGGTGTGATATGCTGCGGTGGTTGTGGCCAGGGCATACACTCTTGGGTGGCCATGCACCCAACATTCTATACCCTGGCCACAACCATCGCAGCATATCACACCCATAGATGCAAGCATTGCAACCATGTTTATGTCCGCGGACAGGGGGAAGGTCCTAGGACACATTCAACTTGCCAGAGGACAATACAATCACCGTCCTCAGGACACCCCCATTTTTTTTATGTACGAACATTTTTGGACACCGCGATTGTTCTTAAAAGATTTTCACCTTGCCAACGAACAATACAGACAACGTCTCCAGGACACCCCCTGCAAACATTCCAAGACCCCAACACTTTCAAGGTGACACTGAATTCATTCTGTTTATTTACGAACATTCCAGAACAGCCGTGTTGTCCGCAGACAAATCGAACAAAACAAAAGCGTCTAGCACATAAATAAAATACAACTTTGAATCTATCTCATACTCCCCCACCATCCCCAAACACTCTTACACACCAACACACGGCGCGGTGCTTATTATTAACCACAGTGTGTGGTGCTCATTTATCGACCACGGAATGATGAAAGGCTGAGTTTGGCCTTGCCGGGATTCAAACTTGCGTTAGCAAGCTGTGCACGGATGTCAAAGCAAGCGCTGTACTCGCGGTGCCACTTGACAGGCTACAGTGAAGTGGCACAGCGAGTAGAGCGCTTGAACGCCTATAGACCGGTTAAATTATTTCTATTAACCCACCCTGTGTCGTCTGCCTTTTTCAGAGCCCTCTAAACGACAGGGGATCAATTCGGCAGTGATAGTGCACGGTAGAAAACATTATGCCACTTTCAACGAACAAGTTCAACTTGAGCGGTCTTTAATGCTACGCTATTGTAATTATATTTGGTATAAAATAATCTAAAGGGTTACTTACAGTACAATTGCAATTTCCATTGTCTACGAGTGGTGCAGTCCCAAAATACGACTCCGCGTGTGCCAACGATCTTTCGCATAGTGATATAATATATAAAAGTGGTTTCGTTTCAGAAATGTCATCTTTATCTTCTCTTACGTTTTAGCAACACTCCTTCAAGAGAAGTCTTTCATCACAATCTCTGTCTGTCAAGGTCAAAACACAATACAACCTTATAGTCTGCTTCGAGAGCCTCTCCGGGGCCCGAGAAAAAAAATGTGAACGAGCATAAATTCTTACTTTGCAACATTCTGTGTAAAGCCATTTGTAGAAGTTGGTTTTTGCACGCCATGTTTGTATATTGTTTGGGTGATATTAAAAAAAGTTTGTTTAAAGGATGTTATGGTTCTAAGTACAGCCGAAAGACCCCTGAAAATCGCAAGTTATGGTAAGCTATGAAAAATAACTGCCACTACCACCGTGCACTGCTAAGACTAACACCCAGGACATCAATGATGACATCACAAATGTCATTGATGACATCACTGATGACACCACATGGCTGGCTCTCCCTTTTTATCCTTTACTGACATATAGAAGCCACATAGTTTTCTTCAGTAACAGTCAGGTAGTAAAAATTGAAAAGGTACTATATTTGTAGACTTAGGGTCCAGTCACATCATATGAAACATAAACATAGCGGAAGATACAGGCTTGAAAGAGAGCAATCCTTTCTGTGCATGAAGATAATCATTATGGTTATCAGCACTTTCTCATAGTTTTATTTTTATTACTCTACCTTCCCTCTATATGCTCATATTTGTATACATTATACTCACTCTCCATAGAGTGAATGGGAAAAAAATTTTGCTCGCGCCTACAGCCCAAACCGCTGGACGGATTTCCACCAAATTTGGACCAGGAGCAACGGCTTGGTCCCGAAAGCGTGGTTTTGCAAATTTGGTGAAAATCCGTCCAGTAGTTTTTTTTAAAATGACCAAAAAGTAGGTAAAAAAAAAATAGTGATATCTGTGTTCGGTTCGCGGACACACTTCCCTGTTCACTCCGCGGACAGTGTCCTGATTGGCCAATCGTCTTGCGTGATGTTCGCGGACATGCAACCTGTTCGCTGATTGGACGGCGTGGAGCGTGAAGCGCGTCAGATTTTTCAGTAGCGCCCGCCATCTTGGATTCACGGACGTCCCCGGACAGCGCGGTGAAAGTTTGTTCAAAATGTGTATTTTGTATAGTGTGTTGGTGTGTAGGAGTGTTTGGGGAGGGTGGGAGTGTATGAGATAGGATGAAAGTTGTGTTTTTTATGTGTTAGACATTCTTTTTGTGTTCGATTTGTTTGCGGACATCACGGGTGTTCTGAAATGTTCTAAATAAACTGACTAGGCGGTGTTCTAAGGACTCAATATGTGTCCGTTTTGTTCGCAAGCAAAGTGAAACTGTTCTAAGAACACTCGCTGTGTCTGGGGAGTGTTCGTAGGGGGTGTCCTGAGGACGCTGTCCATATTGTTCTCTGTCACGTTGAATGTGTCTTAAGAACACTCGTGGTGTACTGAAATGTTCGCAAATAAACAAGATGGTGGTGTTCTGAAGACGCTTCTAAGAACACTCGCGGTGTCCGGGGAGTGTTCGTAGGGGGTGTCCTGAGGACGCTGTCCGTATTGTTTTTTGTCAAGTTGAATGTGTCCTAAGAACACTCGCAGTGTCCTGAAATGTTCGCAAATAAACAAGATGGTGGTGTTCTGAAGACGCTTCTAAGAACACTCCCGGTGTCCTGGAATGTTCGTAGGGGGTGTCCTAAGGACGCTGTCCGTATTGTTCTCTGTCAAGTTGAATGTGTCCTAAGAACACTCGCGGTGTCCTGAAATGTTCGCAAATAAACAAGATGGTGGTGTTCTGAAGACGCTTCTAAGAACACTCCCGGTGTCCTGGAATGTTCGTAGGGGGTGTCCTGAGGACGTTGTCCGTATTGTTCTCTGTCAAGTTGAATGTGTCCCAAGAACACTCGCGGTGCCCTGAAATGTTCGCAAATAAACAAGCGGGGGGTGTTCTGAAGACGTTTTGAGAACACTCCCGGTGTCCTGGAATGTTCGTAGGGGTGTTCTTAGGACGCTGTCCGTATTGTTCGTTGTTAAGTTGAAAGTGTTCTAAGAACTATCACGTTGTTCTGAAATGTTCGTAGGGGGTGTCCTGAAAACGGTGTCTGTATTGTTCGCTGGCAAGTTCAAAGTGTTCTAAGAACACTCACATTGTTCACAGACATTAAAAGTTTCCCATAGATCATAGTTGAAATGTTTGAATCTATGGATGTGATATGCTGCGGTGGTTGCCAGGGCATAGAGTCTTGGGTACATGGACATTTGGCCATGCACCCAAGACTCTATGCCCTGGCAACAACCACCGCAGCATATCACATTCATATTTGCTTATAACTTTGGGTGAAAAACAAATGTATAAGGCACAAAGGTATTAGATACTATGGATGTGATATGCTGCTATGGTTGTCCTTATTATTGTATACTTACTGTTTGGTCTAGTAATGGGAGTCCATGTTTTTCTTCTTCATTTCTGTGATAAAAGAAAATAGCATGTTAGTATTAGTATTTTGTAATGACTTATTACATTGTATAAGCAATATACTTTTATTTTTTTTCGACCCTCATATTTAGTAGAGTACAAATCAGAGTACTGTGCAATTTGCTCAGTTTCTGTGTTTGTTGCTAAAATCATTGGGTCTGTGGGAGAAAAAAAATCCATGTTGGATTAATGCTCTATACTTTGTTTTGTTGTATTTATTTTATAGCAGTAACAGATTCTTATGTTTGTTTTGATATTATAAAATTTTGGAGCAGTTGGATACCAATTGGCGTATTCTAACTGTCTATTTTTTTAATATATTTTAGTGGTTTTGATTTATCTATTTGGATATTGTTAAATTTTGGGACAGTTAGATACCAATTGGCGTATTGTAACTGTGTATTATTTGGTCTAATTTAGTGGTATTCATTTATCTGATTAGTTGTTGTAGAATCTTTGAGCAGTTAGATAGCTTTTGGAGTATTCTAACAGTTTATATTTTTTTAACACAAATTTATTTAAAGGTTTAAATACAGTTTATTTATCAAATTTTGGTTTTAAGAACATCAAATAAGCGTTTGTAAGATTTGCTGGTAATCTCTGCTTTAGATTAATGGTACTATCATTACATTCAAACCATCCACATTTCTTTTTTATATATGCAGTGTAGTGCCCTGAATTGGTTGTGGCTCCTGCGTGGTAGATTATACCTATTGTTGTGAAGGTTTTCTTATCAAGTGATATTTGACCATGTGTGAATCCAGTCAGCTTGCAGTTGTTTTTGGTACCATCTGCATTGTAACGTAGAAGCATTAGTATTACGTATTTACTATGTGTTTGTATTACTAACGTGGAGCGATTATTTGAATTGCAGGTAGAGCATAATCTACCATGGTTTGCATTTTGTACAAGTTGCTGAAATGGAATGGATTCACAATTTGGTATTGATATATATATGAAGCGTTCATTGGGGATTTCTTCTTGCGTCACATTGTTGCAGAGAGTGCATGTATGTTTCCACATGTATGAAATCTGAAAGATTTCATTTATAGGTATGTTTTTGTTTTCCAGTACTTGTAGTAAGTACATTAGAAATTCTTGTGGATCTTCCTGTGAGTTTATAGTGAATTTCACCATTCCAGCACAGTAGTCCAATTGTCGTCTTATTCCAAAAACACTATGGGCCTCATTACGACCCAGGCGGACTTCGCGGTGCTAAATGCACCGCGAAGCATGGCGGAAAGCCGCCGATAGCGCCATGGGGGTTGGCGGATTCACCGCCCCATTCCGACCTCGGCGGAGCGGTAAATCCCCAATCCCCATTCTGCCCTTCCCCATTCCCATTTTTGCCCCATAGGGTATAATGGGAGTGGGGAAGGAGTTAATTACGCCACCGTAAAATACGGTGGCGTAATTAACAACGAGGTCCCGTAGCGCCATGGTTTTCTCCGGCTGGTAAAACCAGGCGGAGAAAACCTCCATGGCGCTACGGGAACTCGTAGTATGGCGGAGAGGTACGCCATGCACTACGCTGGCGTAATACCCTCTCCGCCAGGGTCCTAATGAGGCCCTATATGTGTTGTCAGGATTGTTTGCTGCATTTCTGTGAAGTACTAACATTTGCAAACACAATGGGTCTGTACTGTGTAAGTAAATGTTGTCAGCAATTGGTGGTAATTGAAATAGAATATTCATTGCTACATTTGCATAGCAATTTACACCAACTATATTTGAGAATTTAAATGGTCCAGGTAGTTCTGAAATCTAACTGATTTTTTTGGAGTTTGTCTTCCTTCTTTAAAGAAGTACCTAGTTTACTTTCTCTAATTGATTCTTTTTTGTTTGTGGTACTTTATGAAGTATTAGTTTCTTTTACTCTCTTTGGAGGATTTGCAGTGACGTCCTGTTGCATTTCTGTTTGATTTAGTTTTCTTTTATAACGTTTTAGTTTTTGTGGAACAGAATATGTGTTTAGATGGCGAGTGTATGGTGAGCGAAGTCTATTATATTCTAAAATTCAAGGAATATCAGCGTTTACTTTACTTGCATCAAAGTTGATTAGAAATAGACCGTCAAGTGTACGTAAGCGTGATAGTGCTACGTAGCTCATGTCTTCTTTAAAGACTGTGTTACCAATATCTAACATTGCTTTGTCTAGGGTAAGACCTTGTGATTTATGAATCGTGACTGCGTATGCAAGAGTTAGAGAAAATTGTTCTCTGCGTACATACATATCTTTGAAGAGAAGGAATCTAGCTGTTGAGCGTCCAACCGTTTTACTTCTGAAAGTTTGTCAAAGAGTATATTGACAAACTGAATTTTGTTGTCACATGGGTATGTTTGAAAGCCAACAACTGTACCCAGTGCTCCATTAACTAGTCCTTGGTCCACGTCAAGGTTACGTTTAAGCATTACTCTGCAATTTAAGGATACTTTTAACATCTTTTCTAAGCCTGCTGTGTTTGAGATTGATTTTTCTAAATTATTTAGTCTTGTTGTGGCTTGGTCACACATGGGTAGTGTGATACCATGTACATCTAGTTTGTCTGTGGCGCTAATTTCCATTATTGGTTGCATTTCTATACTTAACATTATTTCATTGAATTTGAGACAGCTTGCAAGAGTTGGCATTAAGGCCATACAATTGACATTTTTGTGGGCTAATTGTTCCATAACATCTGTAGCACATGCATTATCGCCATAAAGTGCATTAATGTGCCGGGTTTTCAATGTTGCTTCTGCTTCTTTAGAAAGTATACCAACTCTCAAACTTTTTAAAATGTTGGCATAAGTGAGATCTGCAGATTGGTGCATGTTTTCTGTTAATTCTCTGTATTGGAAATGTTGCCAAAGGTTGACATTTCCAATGCTGCCAACAGTTTTATGGCAGAGTTTGTGCCCTAATGTTTTAAAAATAGGTTCACCTTTTACAGGTGTTAATTGAAGCAGATCTCCAAAAACAATAATGTGTTTTCCTGCAAAGAGCTCTTCATAGTCTGTTTTGAGTACTTCTTGTAATCTGAGGTGAATCAAAGCTAACATCAGGTTGGAGACCATGCTCACTTCATCTATTAGTAGCATTTTCATTTGTTTCAATACTCTGCGTAATTCCATTCCAGCTTCTGCAGAAAGTTTGTAATAGTCTAATTTGTTCTGGTGTTCTACTGGTAATAGTAGTAATCGGTGTAATGTAACACCACCTATGTTGTAGGCAGCTAAACCTGTGGGGGCAGTGACAACAGCTGGCAGTTTGTTGTTTGTCAATTGTTGAAGGAACTTACTAATGATTTTGATTAGGAATGTTTTGCCAGAACCAGCTTCACCACTGTCGTACAGTAGTATAGGTTTATAATTATGGCAGGAACATTCTTTATTTCCATGTTTTACACCATGTGCAATTTGTTTTGTTACTTCTTGAAAAATGCTACTTTGCTCATTGTTTAGTTTTGATTGTAGTATAGTTAAGTCTTCCTTATCTTCATAATGACACATGGTGTTTTCTACTTCAATCATAGCTAATTCTGCCTCATTTGTTATTAGTGGTTCTCCCAGTGGTTCTTGGCTTCCTGTTACAGAAGGTTGACTACTGTCAGGAGTATCCTTATCTAGTTGGGCTTGGAGTTCTTCTTCATGTTGCTGTTCATTGTGCAACATTGTTTTGTACTGTGTAAAGTTTACATCAGTTATAGTGCTTTCATTTGCTTTGAAAGCATCCTCATATGAGTCATAGTTATCTAGTAATTGTTCTTATTTTCTCCATGGTTTGAAGAGTTGTAGCAGAGACATGTAATATACTTCTTTATGTTGAGGAGTCTTCAATGACAATTTGATATGATTAATTAAATTTGGTTTAGTGAGTTTAACTAAGCTGCCTTCACAGTCTGTCACTCTATATTTACCTTTTTTTTCATCAGGTTTCATATTATTTTTGTATGTGTAGTTTTGGGCTATTTGGTATAGACACATGTTTTCCAAAGTATTACTTCTGTTTGGGTAGTATGTGTCCAATAAATTGTTTTTTAAAATGTCTTGGCTGTTGGGATCATGTTTGGCTATTGTTTCTATATCTTCATATGATTTTAGAACTCTTTTTCTAGATTTAGCTGGACCAAGACTTAGCCATACTATATTTTTAGATTTACCATACAATGAAGTACCAGTTAAACGATCAGCTGCTTCATAAGATCCACATTCTCTATGGGTGAGCATTTTTATGCCCAAGCTGTATAATTTCTGAGATACTGTTTTATCTGATGACAGGTCATTCCAGAGGTCTTGGAGCTCTGTCTTTTCTGCTTTAGTTAAGTATGCTGTGACATATTGTGCAACTGCAGTAGAATTGTCTGCAATGTACTGCACATCTATGTTTGCATTCCATAAGTGGGCAATGATTGCATTATAATCATTGATATATTTTTCTTCTTCTTTTCTTTTTATGTAATATGTATTTTTAGGTGACTTACCTTTAACACTATGTCTAACTGAAGACATGAGGTTGTTTACTTGATCTGTATTTGTAACTGGTCTAGGGAAACCAAATTGGCATTTGGTGTAGTATTTGCCTTTGTTTTTGTATTTGCGACGACAATATTTTCCACATTTGTGTCTTTGAAATTGTAAAATTTGTGCACGAAGATCGCTATTTGTGGCTTCTGATGGAATTTCACAAGTGACATATTTTTCAATAAACTGTAAAACAGTGGCATCACTGTCTTGACCAAATTTAGGAGCATCTTTAATCCATAAAAGCATTTGGATATGTGGTGCTCCTCTGGCTTGGTATTCTTTTCTCCAAAAGAAGTGTTGCACTTCTCCAAGGGGAGGAACAGTTTTATTACAAATAAAATGTAGCATAGCAATGAAGCGATGGTGAAAATATCTTGAAACATTAACAGGATCCAAAGAACAAAGTTCTCCAGGTGTTAGAATATCTATGTTTGTTTTGTTTTTATTTGATATGCGTAGGAATTCATGTAAATCTTCCCATGCATATTCTGCACAACTTAATTTAACAAACCAAGTGGGTGGGCCAAGGTTTCTGATCATACAACGTACATCTCCATGACGTTGAAACCAGTACTCTTTAGTACCACGCATATTTGCTAATAGATTTGTAATATTTGATTGTAAAACCTCATCCTTTTGTTGCACTTTCTCTAATAATTGTGTAGCTGTCATATTTTGAAAGTGTGATCCTGATTTTAATATGTGTGCAACTCAGTAACATAAAGTTGCTAGTTCACTTTCAAAGAATAGGTGGGATATGTATTCCACATTTTGTCTAAATCTGGGATCTTCAGAATACATCCGTAATGAGCGGTATTCTGAAGCTGATATTTGAATAGGTCTATCATCATACCTTCCTCCTTTTCCAGTAGGAAAGAGTAGAGGAAAAGCATGTGCTTCTATACTTTTTTCCCATATACTGATTGGCGATCCTTTTGTTTGACGCATTTGGTAAGTTTCTAGTACATCTTGTACGGTGTCATTACAGTGCAAAGGATGAATTGTATAATGGTCTAAAGTATTTGATATTGTAGCAGGATCTAGTAGCTCAAATTGACCAGCTTCTTGTGTTTCTTGTATTATTTCAGTTGTATCTTTCAAGTTTTCTTCAATATTAATTTCTTTGTAATATTCATTATTCTCTTTAAGATATTGGAAGGCTTGTGTAACTTTATATAAATCTACCAGCTGTTGCCATTTTTTTTGTCTTTTGTAGGTACTCCATTTGCTAATATAATTAAAGATTGCTGCATTGGACGTTGCACTCCTAGAGTATGCACATTTTCTTTTAGATTTAATGGTAAATAAACTACTTTTCCATGAATGCCTTTTACCAATTCAGAGGGAGATAATTTTGCTGTTTTTGGTTGAAGGAGTATTATTGCTTGAAATGGGTGTACTGTTTGAATTATGATGCTCTCATATAAATTAAGTTGTTGTAGAGGTTTTGGTACTGTGTATAATTCCAAATTATTTGTGATAGAACGTGAAGGAGTTTGGTTGTTGTCAAGTTTTGTAGTGCAATAACTGCAAAGTATTAAGGGCTCAGTTATTTCATATTTGTTTTCTGCTAGAAGGTAGAGAGCTAATTCAAACCATTTAGAATCTTCATTGTCTTCTATTTTGTATGATAGGTCCACAGTTTTTGTGTTACTTTTATAAAAAATTCTACGGCAACATACACATACATGGTTTGGTACTTCAGCTGATGTACTTTTAAATTTTAGTATTTCTTTTTTGTATGTGTTTAGCAAAAGGTTGCCATGTGTAGAATTGTTGCTTAATTGGTTTAAAGCTATTTCATCCTGTAAATGGCTTTCACTTCCAAAATATTTTTTCTGGATATAGTGAATTTCTTCAAGTAGGTCTTTTGCTGTACCATGTAGAAGGATGTTATTTAACTTTGCTAGTGCTAAAGCAGGACTTTTAGCATAGTACAGTTTATAGACTAGATTTCTTATAGTTGAATGATGTGTTGATATCCTTTTGATATCATGGAAAGTGGTTTTACAAGTAGGTCCTGTAATGCAGGCCAATGAATGTCCTTGTAGTCCTGTGTACTTGCGCACTGGACAGGTATCTATATTTTGCAGTAATTTAATTTTGATTTTGTCTTTGCTTTTTACATATTTATTGAGGAATTGGTGTAAAGATTTGAAACATTGTTTGGGAATGTTACACATTGAGGTGCATGGCCATTTGTACACTAGACGTTCTGATTCAGTTGAATGGAGGGGTAATTCTAAGTTTTCAGGGCATATTTTTGTAAGGAGTACTTCTTGTTCCATTATGGTATTATTCACTTTTTTATAACCTCGACCACTGCTATTTATGGCAATTGTATTCGTTTGCTTTTGTTTGTACGATTCTTCATTAAAATATGGTTCTGTGCTCGTAGTGTGATTCCATTCACCTCCGCAGATACTTAAGAAGTTCTTTCTGTTGACATTTCGCTTATTGAGAAGTCTTTTTTGTAATTTAGTTATTTGTTTTGTTAGTGGTTTCATTTTGTTTAACAGTAAAATAAATACATTTCTTTTGAGAAGAATTGCACTGTCCATCAATGCTTCTAAGATTAATTTCCTATGATAGGTTTTAAGCTTTGAACCTGATTTCTCTCCTGTTTTTATAAGATTTTGAAGGACTTTGTGACGGTATATTTTGGCTAAAATACTTTTCTTGGTATGCTTACTTTGCACTATATTAAAATTTGAAGAAGTAGTTTTATCTGTACTGATAGCTGATTTTCTGTTAATTGTTTTTTGGTTTGTTTTACATTTTGATAGAGGAAGCGAAGTTGTTGTACTTGAAACTTCTTGTGTTTCACTAAATGATTGTATTAGCCGTTTTGTTTCAACTTTTTTTTACAAATTCTGCTAGAGATGGATGCTTATGTTGGACACCTTTATTTTCATTTGCTCTACTTTTGCGTTGCTTTCTACGGACTTGTCTTTTGGTAGGCATTCTTTAGGGTCTGTTGAAAAAAATAAAGAAGATATGGGTTGATGTGTTCTGGAATGTATGTGTGCTGTGTGCATGAGTGTTTGAGTAAGATGATAAAGATGTATGTAATGGTGTGTGATTGTGCATTGGGAACTAAAACTAGTAGGGATAGGTATTCTTGAATTTATGTGTTACTAAACTGGGGTTCAGATGACAAAAAAAAAGTAAGCTAGTGGTGTGGAAAAGTACAAATAGTAAATCTAATGTATACAATTAAAACAGTTGTTTGTTCTATAATATGAAAATTGTAGTGGTTCAGTTGGCTAATTTGTGTTTTCAAAAATAGAAATTTGTGGGCCATTCTGGCTGTAAATTGCTGTTTAAGACATGGACATTTTTGGACAAAATGGTACAAAATCTCTATTTTAAGAAACCAAAATAGCTCGTATTAATGTTATAGTATATTTGATTGATAATACAAATATTATGGTGATATTTTACTTACTTTTTTTTTAAATTAACAGGTAACTTCTTAGTTTTTCTTTCTTCTTTGAATTCGGCTGCTTCTTTTCAGGAAACTGGTCTTCACTGCAATTGTAAAAGCTTCAAATTAGTAACTTTGTTTGTATATAGCACTGTTTTTAATTTAGAAATTGTTTTTTTTAATTGAAATCCTCAGTGCCTTCTGTAAAACCATTAAACTAATTTATTTACATAAGATACATTGCATCAGTTCAGTACATATGATATGTTCTTAATGAACAAATTGTATTGAATGACTAACTGTAGCAAAAAAAAAATATCTTTACTATGTCTTGTGAAATGTATAATATATTAGTGAATACCACTATTTCTGTAAGTAAACTGTTCTAGGTAATAGCGCCTCCATGTCATGTCTAATTTAAAGTAATTAAGTAAATAAATAAATAAAAACAAAAAATATGAAATTGTATAAGTATTTTTATAAAGGTTTAAACATAGATTGTGTTTGCATGCAATTTTGTTTGAATATATGTAGTCTATATATTTCATTTAAAAAATGTTAGTTTAACATGATTTGAGTGTGTGTGTATAAAGAAAGTAAAAAGTATAAAGGTTTACAAGTGATAGTTGATTTTAGGAAATTGAAAAAAGTACAGTAAATTCATTTTACAGATTTTACAAGGTAAAAGTCTGTTTGAAAATGTGTTCATCTACTATACAAAAAATATGCATACCTGAAGTTTGTGTTCATGCATATGGATATGCATGGAGCTGCAAGTAGAAATCTTGAAGACTTGTACAGTATTTCTGGTAGATGCTGCTTGCCAATGATATGACACTTGTACTCAGAGAGATTCAGAGTACATTTGCAGTGCTGATCTATGATAATGCAGTTAGATGTAGAGGTCTTGAATGTGATTGGTGCATGGTCATGTGATTTTTGAGGTACATCCAATGAGGGAATGGCAGAGAGAGTGTAGTGGAAATGGTAGAAGGGATGTTCATGTTACGATATGTCCGCGGACATGGCGGTAGTTCGCGGACATCGGGAGTTACATCCGGGGATTTTTGGGTTCAGAAGTCATGCAAATGAGAATAAGCACTGAAAGGGATTGGTCAGGAAAGTTTGGTGGGTGTGTTGTGCCAGGAGAGATTTTCTCAGATACTATTTTTGCTGAGAGAACAAAAGATAGCTATGGCTGTTTGTTTCAGAAAACAGATTGTTTGGATTTTAGGAGATTTGTGGATACATTGGTTGAAGGTGCATGCAGAAAGCTGTGGAGTAGCAGTAGATCTTGAATTCCCACATGTGGAAGTACACTGGCATGGAGTACGTGGAATGAAGTGGTTGGACTTCCTACCTCTCTGTGCTACTTTTTAGACAGAGCAACATCCAGACATAATTGTAATTCATTGTGGAGGAAACAGTTTAGGACATGTGACTGGTAGTTTTTTGCAATTTGCTATGAAAGAAGGACTTAGGAAGGTTATGGACATGTTTCCTAATTCTCAAGTGATATTTTCACGGATTGCGCAGAGACAAATGTGGCTTCGTTCTTCTTCATTTGGTCCACAAATGGAAAAAGTAAGGCGCAATGTTAATAAGGCTGTTTGTGGCTTTCTAAGAGATTTTGGCATGTCTTCTTTTCACAATGAAAATATTATGTTTTGTAGTACATACATTTTTCGCAGAGATGGAGTCCATCTTACTTATGCTGGCAATCAGATTTTTCTGAGAAATGTACAAAATGCATTGCGACCTTTTTTGGAATTACAACAACGATTTTGAAGTAGATGTTAAGCATTTACAATTTTTGACTTACAAACACCACCCAAAGGCTCTTTTCAGAGCCACCACTTCTTTCCAAAGAAAATTACAATGTTTGTGATGGAGTAGCAACCCAATTTTTTTAATGTTCGCGAACTGTCCGCGGACTTCTAAAAAATACAAAGAGCCCTGCTTCATTTATTTTCACTTCTATTTTTTAACTGGGAAAGGCGGCTCTGAAAAGAGCCTTATTTTTTTTTTATTTTAGTAATTTTGTATTTTTTTTGGTTTTTCAGACATGACACACTAGAAGAGGAGGGTAAAGGAGGGTAAAGGGGGGGACCAACCACAGGGATAAGAAAGGGTGAGCTGAGAGTGGGTTTTATTTGGGTAGTGAGCAGGTCTTCTCGTGCTCTGAGACGATAGTCTCAAAAGCACTCCGAAGTCGCTCCCCCCTGCAGAGTACTGTGTCACAGTACATACATACAACTGTGACCCTCGAAAGGTAAGGGTCATCAGCATTCTGTATGGCCTGTGAGGCAGCTTGAGAAAGACGCTGTCCCACAGAGGTGGTCCTTGTGGTGACAGGATCAGAAACAGAGGATGAAGTAGAGGAAATCAACCTGCTACGTTCTTCGCAAGGTACAACCCTGCGAATAGCCCCAGAGTGAAATGACCTCAGGTTTCGCTTCATAGTAGTGGTCCCAAAGCTGTAGTTACCGTGCTTCCCGCGACTGAGTATCATTTTGCACTCATTGCAGGTAACATGGTTCGCACAAGCCTTAGGACCATTCCCATGAATGGTAAATAACCGCCACACCCAAGACTCACGCCTAGTGCGGGTAGTAGGGATTTCCTCTACCTCATTCTCATCATCCTCTTCTTCCTCCTCCGCATCATCACTCCTGTTCCCCTCTTCAGGCCCTTGGGGAGGTGGTGGTGGTGGAGGGGGTGGGGGCGATGCTGAAGCAGGTGCAGCACCAAGTGGCAGTTCAGCAGCCAAGGATGCCATCTCGATGATGGTGAAGTCTGCAGGTGGCAGCAAAAATCACTGTGTTCTGAAGAATAGCCAGAAACACAATGGGAATAAGCTCTTGGGCGTGGTCTTTTATAGGGCTCCTGCGCTAGGGGCCACCGGCTGGGGTAAGGACTACTCACGGTCCCCGACGCAGGAAGACCTAAACGTCGCCAGTACAGTCCACTTCACTGGCAGGTTCGAAAGCGACAATCAGGATCTCTTGACACCATGTAGTTTCCGAGATGCAGAGAGGAATCCCCAATGGGACAGTGGCGATTTCTCTGCTCCAGGTGGAGGAATCAGCCCAATTCCACTGCAGCAGGCTTCAGGGCAAGGGGGTCACAAATACAGTGAACTTGCACAAGTCGTTCCCGCAGCAGGGCAACGCGGTAATCGTGTTTACTCCGGTACGGGCGCACTCATCTCACTTCAGAACTGGGAACGGCAAGTGTACGAAATTCAGTGTGAGGGTGCCGTGGACACAGAGCAAGCAGTATCCCAAGTTTCGAGGGCCTCCTCTAAACAGCGGCAGTAACAGAGCAAACGTCCCGTGTAAGCTGGTCAGCCCATGGTTGGCCCAGGGACATTTCTGAAGAGGTTTACTTGCAGGGTTTGTTGAAGGTGCAGAGCATAGTTGATCCCAGTATTCCAATGGGTCGAAGCGTCTTCGCAGACCTTCTAGGATGATCAGATGCAGATTGGTCCCACGGGACGACAGCAGGCTCAGGGTGCCAAACCTTCCAGGGTGTCACCAGCAGTTCCTCCACTCGGCTTTGTGTTGCAGGATACTTGGCTCCTTATCCCTGGTTCAGTGTGAACTCAAGAGATCAACATGGTAGTGGTGTTTCCAGCCTCCTCTTATCCAAAGTTCCCTTTGCGCCAAAACGGAGAGGACCCAATGGGAGATCTGCTCACAAACACTCACTCAATACGTGGACCAATCATGGACCACGGTGGTCCCAGGCACTCAGGACACTCCAGACTCTCTGGCACCCAGGATGTGTATTGGGAACAGTCATCCCAGCCCACATCCTGGAGGTACGCACAAAAGGCATGTAGAAGCCCGCGAAAGCATTGGGTTTCACGGGAAAGTGCATGACCAAATAAGGACTGACCTGGGTTGACTCGACGTGGGAAGGTGAAGGGGCAAGATGGCCAAAGGACAGGACAAAGAACCTCGTGGCATTGCCATTTTGGAGCCAGGCCACCTGTTCGTGCCAAGCACGGTAAATGCGGTTAACATGGCAAGGAAGGGTTAAAAATCCATGAAAACAATAGCTGCCACCAGTCCTGTCCGTGACACATCTGCACAGTTCATAAAAAGTCCAGCAAGAGTTTCTAGGGCCTTTGGAAATGACTAGAGACCCACGTCTGCTGTACGGTAAATTACATTGCACACTTATTACATGTTGCACAAAAGCTGCAACATGAGGAAAGGACTAAGGGAAACAAAGTCTCCAAGTACTGACTGTCTTAAGGGCATGTCAGTTTCCCCATAAAAAGTGAGCGAAAGCCCAGAGGAGTGCAGCTGAGGGCTGTGCTTCTCTGGCAAAGTTTAGTCAATTGCGTTAAACAGTAGCAAAGCGTTTGGGGGTTGACACATGGAGGGGAAATTACATACTCTTATGAAATCTTTCTTAACACTCGCCCTCCCCAGACTGAGGACAGGAGGAACTAATCCATCCCTGGATGAGTTTCTTGTTCAGGTCGGTTAAACATTCTGGGCAACCCATAGCATTGCTATGTTGGACACCTGGCCTATGCTCAATAGTGAAGTCAAAGCCTTGCAGACTTATGGAAAGGATCGGAAAGTTTCAAAAGGTATATAGAAACTCAAGATTGCTATGTGGGACTTGTGCCATGGTGAGATTTTATTGAAAAATATTATGGATTAACTGAAAATGTACTTTTAAATTGTTCGGGACACGAACAGTGTCCGCATTTCAGGACACACGATGAGCGTGGGCGCGGTCATATGATCTGTTTGCGAACTAGTCCGCGAAGGAAGCGCCTGTCCGCAGGACACCAAGTGCACGGAGATTGGTTAGCGCATGCGCATTGATGTCCTACAGACACTGTTCGGGTTCTGAAGTAATTAAAAGTGCGTCACACGTGAAACGAACATTTCAGGACACCGCGTGTGTTCTTAGAACAGTTTAAACTTGGTAGCGAACAGTAAGGACAGATATAGTGTTCTTCAGGACACGTGTAATTTAGTTTATGTACGAACATTTCAGGACACCAATAGCTTTCTTAGAACAGTTTGAACCTGCTAGCGAACAGTACCGGACAGGTATAGTGTTCTTTAGGACACTTTAATTTTTGTTTGTTTACGAACAATTCAGGACACCGCGTGTGTTCTTAGGACAGTTTCATGTTGCTAGCGAACACTACGAACAGTTGTACTGTTGTTCAGGACACATCATTTTCGTTTATTTACGAACATTTCATGACAGCAATTGTGTTCTTAGGACATTTTTAAGTTCATAGCGAACATTACGGACATATATAGTGTTCTTTAGAACACTTTAATTTTTGTTTCTTTACGAACATTTCAGGACACCACATGTGTTCTTAGAACAGTTTCAACTTGCTAGCGAACAGTACGAACAGGTGTGGTGTTCTTCAGGACACCTCCATTTTCGTTTATGTACGAACATTTCAGAACACTCACACTGTCCGCGGACACTTTTATTGTTTTTTTAAAAAAAAACTGAAACTATTCACAATACAATATAAAAATTAAACTTTATTTAACATATATTAATAATTTATGACAGAGAAGGGGAGGCAGAAACAGAAACAAAAACAGGATAATTTGGGGTTTCAACATGATTGGTATTAGGTGAAGAAGGGATGGAGATCTCATCAAAACGTTTTGGATTGTGGAGAGGGTTTGGGGATAATTGACTGGGATATGGTGAGGAGGGACAAGTACATGTGGGGCAATGGTATGACGTTTTTGTTTTAAAATGATCTTCAACAAAAGTTTTCAAATTATTAAAATTGGTCAACAATAAATCAATTTTGTCTTTTATGTTGTCAAGCGTGTTTTCCATAACAGCTTCTTCAGAGGTAGTTTCTATTTTGTTATGCTCTGTACAAAAAAAATATATATATGTTAAATGTATACAAAATAATAATATTTAAATGGTTTATATTATAAAGTGTTTACAATTAGTTTCACTATCTTGTGACATTTCTTCATGTGGGAAATTGTCCTCTAGCCATTCCAGAGTACTAGACATTTCTGTGAGAAAAAAAAAAAAGATAATATATTTTTTAATCTAATACAGACAGTTTATAAATATATGAGTAAAATGAAGTACACTTACTATTTCTGGTAAGATAAGTCCTATGTATTCAGTGGGTCTGGTCTTGTTCTCAGTTCTGTTGTGTCTGTGAGGTAATTATGTTGGAAGCCAATTTATGTTCTTGTGGTATGTTCCATTTCAGAACATATTGTATTTAAATGACTGGTTAGTGTGTTACATATATGGGTTACATTTCTTATGTATTACTATATATAATGTGTTTGTGTGCTGCTTTTTGAATTTGTTAAATGTTCCTATATTATGATATAACAATCAAACATACCCCCCCACAGTTTTTAGGTAGTGGTACTGTTCTCCGAACATGTCCGCGAACATTAAATAAGTTCGCGGACATCACGTTCATAAGAAGAGATCTTGTCAGTTCCATATGACATGTATATAAAGTCATTATTGTTAAGTTTTGCTACTAAAAAACTATGAAATTCAGTGAAAAAACTTTGTTAAAGGGACGTTATGGTTAAGTTGCGCTACTAAAAACCTATGAAATTCAGTGAAAAAACTTTGTTAAGGGACGTTATGGTTCCAAGTAAAACCGAAAAACCCTTGAAATTCGCCAGTTATGGTAAGCTAAGCAACCATAACTCGCGCCACCACCGTGCACTGCTAAGACTAACACCCAGGACATCAAAGATGACATCACAAATGCTGAAATGTTTGCAATTAAACAAAATGGGGGTGTTCTGAGAACGCTGTTCGTATTGTTCGTTGTCAGGTTGAAAGTGTTCTAAGAACCCTCCTTATGTCCGCTGACATTACAATTTCCTATGCGCCTTACCCGTCTTTTTGTCCACTAAACAAACGATAAATCAGGCTGCTGTGCGCCGACATTATGTGATAATACTATCACTTGCCCCATAGACCTGGCTGTCATGTTTTTGCGACACTAAATCATGTCCCCCCCCCCTAAGCCTGACATTATCAAAGCATTCATATTCCCCGTCTCTCTCCGTGACGTTACAGGGTGCGTAGCCAAATGCGCCCAGTCGTCTCCAGTCCTACGCGACTTTACACAGACCCGGAAAGCAACACACATCATCTCGCAACACAGCGCGCCACAATTCGGAATATGAAACTGTGATTTAAAAGCAAACAGCAGGATTGTACATTTCGTAAAGTACATTTATTTGACATCAAATGTTTAGAGAATATTCAGCGATTTGCATTTGTCTTTGCTGTCGATCTGCAAAAGTTCATCTTGACTCACGCGCTGTTCCTTTGCGCTACACAGGGTGTTAGTTTATGATAAAAGAAGCACTATGGTCGCACTGATAATCGGAAGGCTGTTCCAACAATGAGGCATTATGGATTATAAAATACTAGCATATTAAAAATAGCAGTACACGTTTAAGAAGCGACAACAGAACAACCTAATCATTGTGGGGTTTATTTAAATACTAGTGCATTTGCATGTGAATGTATGCATATGGATGTAATGAGTTTGCATCTGTGCATTCGCGACTTTCATTACAAAAAAGGAGTAAGCTCAATGAGAGGCTATAACAACCATGCCCTCGGCAATCACCCATCATGCACCTGGTGAATTATGCAAATTAGGTTATGACGTCATTTAGCTACTTCTAGCTACTTTTATGATGGCCAATAGCTACGTTTCTTACTAAGGAGTTGCCAACACTGCTCCTACACGACTTCATACAGAATCCGGAAAACAACACAGATCATCTCACAACACAGCGCACCACAATTCGGAATATGAAACTGTGATTTAAAAGGAAACAGCAAGATTGTACATTTCGTAAAGTACATTTATTTGACATCAAATGTTTAGAGAATATTCAGCGATTTGCATTTGTCTGTGCTGTCAATCTGCAAAAGTTCATCTTGAGTCACGCGCTGTTCCTTTGCGTTACACAGGGGGTTGGTTTATGATAAAAGAAGGACTGTGGTCGCACTGATAATTGGAAGGCTGTTCCAACAACGAGGCATTAGACCACCATAACGGTTGGTATGTTGCTTCTAGCCGCTAGTACTGCGTAAGGGCATATTGGTCCTTGGCGATTGTCCCATAAAATGGTGAGGGTCATGAAGTTGTTTACTCGGAGCTGCACCTGGCAGTTAAAAAATGCGTCGGCTGGGGTCTGAAAATCGTGGCATTGACAGTAGGGAAGGATGTATCTATTTTAAAAACATAAATTAGTCTCACGAGCCGATCTTCATTAAAAATATTCATTTTATTTATTAGGGCGTGAAACTATTTGCTAGCGAGGAGCGTGCATGTTAACTTATTCCCACTAACCCACCCTCTCTCCTCTGCCTTTTTCAGAGCCGTCTGAGCGCCAGCGGACCACTTCGGCGGTGATAGTGCACGGTACAAAACAATATGCCACATTAAACGAACAAGTACAACTTAACCGGGCTTTAACGCCATGCTATTGTTATTATATTCCGGTATAAAATAATTTAAAGGGTTACTTACATTATATTGGCATTGTCCATTGTCTACGCGTAATGCAGTCCCTAAATACGACTCCGTCTGTGCCAACGATCTTTCTCATAGTGATATAATATATAAAAGCGTTTTTGTTTCAGAAATTTCATCCTTATCGTCTCTTACATTTTTGCACCCCTCCTTCAAAAGAAGTCTTTTGACACGATCCCTGTCTGTCAAGGTCAAAAAACAATAGAACCTTATAGTGCGAGTCGTGGGCCACTCTGGCCCGCAAGCAAAAAATGGAAGAAGCTGACCTTCACTGTGAACGATCATAAATTCTTACTTTGCAACATTCTGTGTAAAGCCATCCCTGAGAAATTGCTTTTTACACTCCATCTTTGTATATTGTCTGCGTGCTAATTAAAAAAGTTTGTTAAAGGGAGTTTATGGTTAATTTGCGCTACTAAAAACCTATGAAATTCAGTAAAAAAACGTTGTTAACGGGACGTTTTGGTTAAGTTGCGCTAATAAAAACCTATGAAATTCAATGAAAAAACTTTGTTAAAAGGGACGTTATGGTTAAGTTGCGCTTCTAAAAACCTATCAAATTCAGTAAAAAAACTTTGTTAAAGGAACATTATGGTTCAAAGTAAAACCGAAAAACCCCTGAAATTCGGCAGTTATGGTAAGATAAGCAACCATAACTCGCGCCACCGTGCACTGCTAACACTAACACCCAGGGCATCAAAGATGACATCACAAATGTCATTGATGACATCACTGATGACATCGCATGTGCATTTACTTTTCATGAAAACTCTGTAGGAGGGATTCTTATAATGTTGACCAAAAGGTGTCTAGGATCATTTCAATAAATATCATGAGCTAATTAGTGCATTAAGCAATGCATTGATATAAATAGCATTCTATTATGAAGTTCTATCCAGTATACTAAGCAACTCATGCAGAAACTTAGGCAGTGTGTGTAGTATACATGATGAAGGTTCAATATTCATAATCTAACATGTAATAAGTAGCTAATAAAACCCACTTAATACATAATTACATTTAATACAGACAAAACATACACATATGAGTATATACAGGGACAGAGAAGTAAGCAAAAAAGCAGAAGTATTAGCAGAAAGAGTTCATAACCTAACTGATTATCTTTATGCAGAGAAATGATTGCTCTGTTTCAAAGCTGCTACTTACTGTATGTAAGTACAATGTATACAAATATGAGCATATACAGGGAAGGTATAGTAATAAAAATAAAACTATGAGAAAGTGCTGATAACTCTAATGATTATCTTCATGCACAGAAAGGATTGCTCTCTTTCAAGCCAGTGTCTTCCGCTATATATATGTTTCATATGATATGACTTGACCCTAAGTCTTCAAATATAGTACCTTTTCAATTTTTACTTCCTGACTGTTACTGAAGAAAACTATGTGGCTTAGATATGTCAGTAAAGGAAAAAAGGGAGAGCCAGCCATGTGATGTCATCAGTGATGTCATCAATGACATTTCTGATGTCATCTTTGATGTCCTGGCTAGTAGCGCAACTTAATCATAAGGTCCCTTTTAACAAAGTTTTTTTCATCGAATATATATATATATATATATATATTTTGTATATTTATTTTTTTAGTCACCATGCTTTACTTAAAGAAATTATTTCTGTTAATATATTTCTTTATGAAGGCAGAGTGACTACAAAAATACATTATTTATGATTTAAGTCTGAGGGCTCCCCCCACCCCATAACATGGAATCCTCTAGGCTGGAGGCCTCCATGTCATGGGGTGGGGAGCTCTATTTATTTATTTATTTATTTATTTATTTATTTATTTATTTATTTATTTATGTATGTATGTATGTATTTATTTACTTTGACATTTATATAGTATGCCAAACCCTAAGGCATCTGGGTGCTTTAAGCTTAAGGCTTAAGAGCTTTGAGGTGGTTACAACAGTTACAGTAATGTCCAAGTACACACATTGGAAAAAGCCTGACATCATGTTGCAAGGCGGCTACACCAGAGCATGCAGTTACAAAGGGCAAAGTCCAGTTGCATCAAATTGAAAAGCCTGCACCTCATTTTGCAAGGCGGCTACATCAGAGCATGCAGTTACAAATGGCAGGTTCATGAAATGGAAAAGCCTGACCTCATGTTGCAAGGCGGCTACATCAGAGCATGCAGTTACAAAGGGCAAAGTCCAGGTACATGAAATGGAAAAGCCTGACCTCATGTTGCAAAGCTGCTACATCACAGCATGCATTTGTAAATGGCAAAGTCCAGGTACATGAAATGGAAAAGCCTGACCTCATGTTGCAAGGCGGCTACATCACAGCATGCATTTGTAAATGGCAAAGTCCAGTTGCATGAAATGGAAAAGCATGACCTCATGTTGCAAGGTGGCTACATCAGAACACGCAGTTGCAAATGGCAAAGTCCAGTTGCATGAAATGGAAAAGCCTGACCTTATGTTACAAGGTGGCTACATCAGAGCATGTAGTTACAAATGGCAAAGTCCAAGTACGTGAAATGGAAAAGCCTGACCTAATGTTCCAGAGCAAAACAGTTTCTTTTTGAAGTCTCTCTGCCTTCATAAAGAAATTATTTCCATTATGGTTCAGTCCTTAAGGAAATAATGTCTTTATGAAGTCGGAGTGACTTCAAAAAGAATACATTTCTTTTTGAAGTAATAGGGCTCCACTCAACCCCATCACGTATGTGAGTGTATGGTGAAAGGGTGCACACTTAAATGTATGGGTGACCGCCTGGGTGTGCCTGTATGGTGAAAGGGTGCACAGTTAAATGTATAGGTGGTTGCCTGTGTGAGTGTATGGTGAAAGCATGCACATTTAAATGGATAGGTGGCTGCATTTTGATCCCCGGCCCCACGCTTAGGTCCTTGGGAGGATAGCTCAGGGACAACATGCTTGCCTTGGAAGAAAGACGACACAGAGCACCGCAGGTTGTATCCCCGAGCCTGCGCTTAGAAACCTCTGGGTGTTAAGCGCGTTATAAATAACCTCTCATATTATATCATGCGTCGAGTGTATGGTAAAAGGGTGCACACTTAAATGTATGCGTGGCTGCCTGGGTGTGTCTGTATGGTGAAATGGAGCACACCTAAATGTATGGTGAATGGTGGGTGTTCAGTGGTGCAACAAAACCTACATTTCAGGGGGGCTGCTAACCCTTTAAATGTTGGGGGAGATGCTAACTTCACGGGTAGTGGGGGAGGGGCAAATGTCTTGGGGACATCTAATTTCTATATGCATTCTAATGAGACTATTCTCGTGCAGCTTCAATGTTACAAGCAGTTAACTCTCACCTTTAAGACTGAAAGCACCCAATTATGGGCTGCTGTGAGAAAAAGTAGTCTCCTGTCTCCTCTCAACCCTTCCAATCACTTCCATGGCATGCAAGTACTAAACCCACATCAGGATTTAAATTGCCTAAAGAATTATGCATTTGAATGCAGGTACTAACAGTGAAACGCTTTACGGTAGTAATTGCTGGGCCTTTCCTAACAGCGAAACCCATGTGCCATTTAACACCTGTGCCCTATTCTGTCCGGCAACAGCTCTGTAGGTCAGCCAGGATGAGTCAACATAGCCCAACATTTCAAGGGTGGGTCAGGGCGGAGGGCTAAAGCCCAGTCAGCTCAATGGTGTTCCGTCACTACTTATATTTAATCCCTTTGTTACTTATTGGTAATCTTCATTATTCATAGCCCTATTCTTTCACGTCCCAGTACTTGTGTATTAGGCAATTGGACTCCTACACAAGCATTGGGATGAGGGAGAGGGACATGGAGGTAATGCCTAGTTTAGTTACGTGTACTCTTCATTACTCCTAGTCCCACTCTTCCTCATCCAAGTACTTACCAGTGAGGCAAGGAGCCTCATACGAAAAGCACTGGGACAAGGAAAAGGGACGTGGAGGTAATTCTGGGCCGAGAAGCTGCTTTTGGGGGTTGGGGCAGGGGGTGGAGGGAGAGGAGGTGTGTGGGGCGCAGCGTGGGATGCGGATTGTGCAATAAATCATAATGGTCATCCATCGCCAGGATAAAAAAGGTATGATATGTGGTATTAGTGGCTAGAGAGGCATTTTGATGAAGCCAGTCTAGTCATTTCTTAGTTTGGCTTGAATTTTCTTTTTTTTAACTGCATCTCTGATAAAGCAGTCTTGCAAAGTGTAATTACCCGGCTAGACTGGCATTTGGGTGCTGCCTGTCTAGCCATTTCTTACTGCAGCATTGTATATTTTTCTGGGCATCTGTAATAAAATAACCATGATAAGTGTTATTGCTTCGACTGGCATTTGGGTGCAGCCATTCTAGGAATGTCTAAATGTGGCCTGCCATGCTTTACTGTAATATATCATCACGTGTCTAGACTGGTCTACATTGTGCAGCCAGTTAAACATGTTTTGATTGTGGCATGGCATTTTTAATATCAAAGCATTATATTAATTAAAGCATTAATGTTCCTGTGTAATGTTGGTGACTTGCATGTATTGGATTTTTGGATTGGTGTAAAACAATTGCAAACGCTCTGGCCTTTTAGCCAGTTATTCTCAGAAAGTGTGCTGTGTATAATGCATTAAAACACATATTACATGGCCTGCAGGGGCCCCCTAAATTTTGTGTTACGCCACTTTTTTCTTGGGTCATTCTTATGTCATATCTCAGGCTTTTGAATTCTGCATGTGTCTCTGTGTTGTTGGCTAAGTCGCCATGATGAAAGACTGGGTGGTAGTATTGTTCTGTCAGGGATGAAAATATGCAAACATGTTAGTTATGTGTGAAGCTACTGCAGCATATTCGGGTTTGGAGTATTGAGTGTGCTCCATGCAATGTGGCAGAGATGGTCGACACGTGAAGCACGAGAGATCCCCTCCAGTGCATAGAGAGTGCATGCTTTTGTGCTAGCACATATTCCGATGGATGAGCTAAGATGTGCAAGGTATGCAGGGCGTCTCTGGATTGACATCATCACAGGAGCAGGAAAGTATCAAGCCTGTGTTAGTAAGGGAGACATGATTGCTGTACTCTACATGGGCCTTATTTCATACGCTCCATAAACCACACAGGAGCCAGACTCTGCATAACCTTCCTTTATTTGTTCTCTTCATAGCTGCCCCCTCTCCTCCCTCTCATCGTCCTGGGTCCCTTGTTCTTAAGGGGGCGATGTTCCCATTCCCTGGTATCAATGATCTCATAACGAGGCTCATGCTGCACACAGGGCACTCAGAGTATAGAGATGATGCCTTCTCAATAAATATGAAGTGCTAATGACAGTAGCGAAAAGACAACTAACATAGCCACTGTTGTTCTTGTTTGCAGTGCAATTTCTAACGGAAAGGATCATACAAGATTGACACTCGGTACAGCAGTGTCTAGTCCACTTGAGTTGTCCATTGTGGTTGTTTTGCATTGGCGTAATGGTACAGAGTTCCTGTGGGCCTTTGCTTTTCGGTTCTCTGGCAACACAGCATCTTCGTGTGTGCTGCAGGCGCCACTGGCCTTACATCAGCTTTGTTCCCCTTCACACCTCTGGCAGTAGGAGCTCAGGAGATGACAAAAGTTTAAGGCACAGGCTGGGACGAGCTCGGCACAAGCTCCTTCAATCTCACTAATAGGGTGGCCCCCTTTACCGTACGGTTACACAGGAAACTTAGAAAATGGAGATGATTCAGAAGCAGAGTGGGCATTCCCCCAAACAACTGTGTTAACAGCATTTGCAGAAAATGGCAGTTTAAGATACACACAGACTAAAACAAAGACTACAGCAAAGAGAAAGCTATGCTGTTAGGCATACAGGTCCCTGGTTTTAGATTTCTCTCCAGGCCTGCCCTGGAATTTCCAAGCCCTGGTGACAAAAGAGATGTGCCCCCTGATGTGCATCAGCATCAGACGTGACATCACAGAAAAAGGGCATTGCAATGAGTGTGATCCACCTTTGATCCTCGAAGGTATTAAAGGGAGTGGCTTTACAAAAAATTGACATAAGCAAGACAACTGTTTGCAATACACGAATGGGCGATCGGCATGGACGAACATTATAGTCTTTTAAATCATTGGAGAGGCGTTTTGAAACATCAAAAACTAGAAAGTGAATTATTGCTATGGACTCCAACATTTGGCAGACAATAAACACGCTTTTGTTGAGTATTGACAAAGGGGATTGGAAGCCTCTTCAATTCAGAGACTTCACCAAATATATCCCCAGCTTTAGTTTTTACTAATATGTGCTAAGAGCTAATATAATACTTAGTTAACTAGAAATGTCATGAAAACTGGAATGATTACACGATAAACAGGCACGTTTCATTTTAGCCATCCGGAATATCGGTTTATAACAAGAGAATGCAAACTAATGTGATCCTAAACAAATTTTCTTTTGGCGTTGAAAACTTTATTTTCAAGACATAACGAAAAATAGTGAAATAAATTGCAAGATAAGACCATCCGCCTGTTGTCGTTATGTGTTGCAGCATGTAGCCTTAGGTGGCCCTGTTTCTAATCAGCCAATTTTGCACCAATGAAAGGACAATATCCTCCCTCCAAGGGTCCCCCCAGTTCTCTGTCTGGGGCCTTCCAACACTTTTATCTCCATTTGACTTCTCTGCCAAAGCAAAGGAAATGTTAAGAAGTTATTTGACAGTCATGTACATGAAATGCAATATGAAACAAGCATTGGCAATGCCAACAGTTTTGGCTTTTGTTTAGGTCATAGTGGGATTAACTCGCCATGGATGGTAGCAGGTGCAAAATGGTACCTGGACATCTAATAACAGTGCCTGGCAAATGCCTAATTCTTATACACAAGCAAAAACTGTTGGCGTTGCCAATGCTTTTTTTAACAGGACTTCAGTTAAGGTCATGCAGAGTGCTTACAAATCGAGTGACTGAAGACGACCTGGTTAAGAAAATTGCATTTCGCCAGTTGTGGGTTCACAACTCCAATTAAGTTATTATATCTCAGAAGACTGCTGTAGGTACTTTGAGTGCAAGTTTGATGGCAAAACTTGATTAAATCAAGATCAAAGAGTTCCCATGAGGAGGTGTTTCATGCAGGGATGGGTAGGAACTGGGTGGGAATGGACATAGGGATTAGCATGGCCATGGGCCATCAATGCGTGGATAAATAACCAAACAACACCTACAAGTTGTGTATCCCTCTTGTTATGCCATTTTTCCCTAGCTGTACCCTAATGCAATAGTTTAGGCTTATAGGTGTCACAAGCGACAACTAATAGCCCAAACTAAAAAAAGAAAAACCGAGCTCTTTAATCTTAACTCTAATTGCTGGGAAGGCTATGAAGAGCTGATCCAAAGGCAGAAAAGTGGGATGTTTCCTAGTCCCAGACAGATTTTGAGTGGGATGCAGCACACATACCATAAAATCGGGACAGTCACAAACAATTCATCTTAGTTGACCAACTTTCCACAGCACATGACACAACAGGTATTCAGGGTGTTCTCTAGCAGCTCAGCTGTCCATGACGCCCATGTATTTTCCAAGCAACCAGAATGAAGGTTTTGACTGCAGAGGTTGCATCTGCTGCATCAAAGTTCATTATGTCCGTAAATTGTGCTCACCACACCCCCGTGGAAACTGCTTTTAAAAAACAAAACAGACCTAAAGAGTGTTTAAAACCCAGCATTAAAACCTTATTATACAATCATTAATGAATGTTATCATTATTGATCCTTGATCAAATAGTAAGGGCCTGATTCATGGAATTTTTTGCATGGTGTAAAGGGACTTTCCACCGGTGCAAAATGACTTTGGTTAGGGACCTACAGTGCAAAGAAAACAGGTTTGCACCTGACACGCCCACAATATGCCCCCATTGCAAACCAAGGACTACTGAAATAGACAGTTTTGCACACAATGTGAGCTGTTACACCAGATGCAGCAAAAAATCTACAAATTGCATGGTGAGTACTGACAAGTAATCACCTTTAGTTGCACCCATGTCAACCATTAACAGTGCCTGGAGAACCACAAATCAGCGCCCCAAACGCAGCGTGCACCAACACCCACTATTCCTACTTCCTTTACACCCACCAATCTCAGCCTCCACATGCAAGTGTGCTTGCACCCAATATTCCTTCACCCTGTACACCCAACAATGTGAGCCTCCCACGTGCAAAGTGCACCTGCACCCACTTATCCTACCCACTGTACAACCACCAATCATCACACCAATACACATAACCCCACACTCACGCATCCCCCACCAGCACACATAAGGTCCACCCCAAATCCGCACCACCATGCACCCATGCATGGCCCTGGAATAAAATAATAGGGCACACGGTTCACTCATACATTTGTGACTTGTCTGTCTCCATTAGAACCCCCTCTATAAGGGCACAAATGTGGATGAGAACTGTCCATCTCAGCTAGTGCTTGTTTGGTGCAGCTGGTTGATGCCCCCCCTGTGCCTGTAGGTGTGCAACAGGAAGACAGCAAGGCAACCAACCCACAGCTGGTTTGGGTGCCCCCAGTGCAGGCACCAGTGCCCCACAGTGACGCTGAAGTGAGATTGGAAGTTGTGGGCCATGTTGGACCCTGCCCATGGCAGGGGTCCCAGAAGAAGAGCTGGCTGGGCACAGTGAGGTGGACCAAGACACACCTGGCTGTCAATCCTGACCACTGGGCACCCACCAAGCTATACCACATGGCCAAAGTGGAATGTGAGTCCCAACAGAGCCCAGCAGCTGAATGCACAGGCGTTGAGAAGGCAGTGATGGTGGGACATGGGGCCTGGATAGGGCTACACCAGGCAGGGACCCCCATAGGTCTGCACCCCATGAGAAACCCAGCCCTGTTCCTAAATTCCAAAACCTCTCCATGTCAGGACTCAGCCCAATACCCCATCAAAATCCACTACAAGTGTCACCATCTCCAGAGTGTAGCCAGAACACCCTACTGTATTGGATATGCATGATTTTTCCGTCATGGAAAAGTCAGCGATGGAAAAATTTGCATGAGAAATGTGCGAACCACAAAAGGTTTGCACATTTCCCATGCAAATACGCATTTAAAACCCCTACAAACCCACACCCCACCCACAACACACCCACGACACACCCCCACCCACACCCTTAACACACCCCCACCCACACTCCCAACATACCCACACCCCACTTACCTTTCCTTCACGCTGTGTCCTTGCGGCGCCAGTTCCCTTTCACTTCCGTGATCGGGAACCGGCGCCACAGAGTCCTTTTCTTTTCTTTTTTTTAGAAGCTGCAGGGGTTTCCCCCCACATCCCCCGCCCGCTAATCTGTAACCCTGTTTTTTTTTTCTTCATTTGGCGGGGGTTGTCCCCCTCAACCCTCGCTCACTGTAGTGAGTGGGCTGTTGCGCGGGACAGCCCCCCAGCCCCAAGTCTGACCCCACCAAAACACCTAGACACACATCACAAAAAGTTCGGGCATTTGGTAGTCCGAAATTTATGTGGTGTTTGTTTTAGGTCTTTTGGTGGGGTCGGACTTTTAAAGTTGGTAAAAACATACGATACCACTGTATCTTGTGGAGGGTCATTGTGCACACATCATTCAAACAACAACCTGTGGGTGCTGTGTCAAAATGAGTGACCACAATTATTGACTCAACTCGATTCGGCATTACCTTAATTATCAAAAGTGACACTGTTTGGTCTTTGTAACTATTGGTTCACCATAACACCCCTCCTGAGGAAATCGACTCCACATGGCCCGCAACACCAAATATGGCAGAGGAATACCACCTGAGTGTACCTGTACATCCACGTGAATGTGTCGTCTCACCATTCCTAGAAGTGTGAGGGCTGAGTGGGCCATCAAATCCCCACTCACCCTTGTGCACCGGTCATTCAGATTCCAATCCTACACAGATGTGTCTCCCATGATGTACGCCATGGAGAAAACAATGACTACATTCATTGGAGTCACCTGTGGTGCGTTTGACATGCATTCACCTGAAGCACATGTAAATCTACAAACACCCTTACACACACACTCATCTGCCCTACAGATGTCAGAGTGATATTTGGTGTGTAACACATGCATTAGCAGTCACAGTATGTGACATGAATGCAACTCTACACAAAAGGCCAAATCAGGCCGCACATACATTCACATTACATATACTGTGCATGACAGTGGCCATCACTGGGATTACCAAATGCACAGATCAACAAACACCATCATTGACTACATCACCACACCCACCACACCTTTGACACACACATGACATTAATAAAGCCTCACCGATAGTAATGTCACCCTTAAAAGCACACCTGTAGCCACAACACAATCACAACCCCCTATTAGTAGTAGGGCCATATACATCAACCACATTTCAGGATCACAGGTGTGTAGCGTGCAACATCCATGTGTACTGCAAGGCACAGTCATCATTGTCCCACATAAGTAACCAGAGATCTGTACAGCCACATGACAATCTGTGCAAGGAATTCAATGTAGGACAACCTTGACTACCACAATGATGAACCATAATAATACCCCACCACCACCACCACCCTGACACACATACAGCCAGAGATGCACATGACAGTCTGCACACAACACACATACATGTACCAATCCAAAGCACATACATCGACTACATGCATGGACTGAGAAGGTCACAATGAATGCATCTACATATGCTGATCCATAAGTGAATGGTTGTGAGCCTGCTACCTGCATACAGCACACATGGTGCTTGTTGGCAATGTGCACATGTAACACAGAATCATGCCTGTGCATTGAGCATATGCATGGACAAATGCCACACAGAATCTTGTCAACTGAAAACAATGAGATGCTGAGTACACGTGAATCCCGACAAGCCTACGACATAAGTATGCAGCATGCAACCATCAAGACAGCCCAGTGTGACATTCACACCAAAAGATGAATGAATGCACACAGGCATGAGTGTCAGAGAAAGGGAATTATACAGGAAAAACAAAATAACCACATGAATCTGTTCCGAAGACACAGCTGTATTATAATGGAAACAAAACTTGAACCATGAAATCACCATTAAGCCAAAACAAAATCCCAAGAATCCTAGTTCAAAAAAAGAAACAATTTAAATCCACAAAACACAACATATTTGCAGTCCTGCTGTACTCCTATATCTGACAATGCCTGGCCCAAGGCTACCTTTATCTCTGCTTCCACTTGCTGCAGGCAGGCTTCAGTGGTATCACTGAGGGTCTGCAGGGCCCCCTAGTTGTCTGTTCAATTTGTTGTGCAGCCCTCATACTCTCCCCCAGAATAGCATCACACAACTCCACCATCTTTACATGTGCTGCAGCCCTGGCAGCTTCCTCCTCCATTGCCTGCAGCCTCTGTTCCTCCTGCAGACTCGTGAGTTGCAGTTGGCATGTGGTGGCAACATGTATCATGTTTCTTGCCACCTGCCTTTCCTGCCAGACATCGAATGCCTGCTGCACACTATGTGTCATGAAACACTGGTGTGCCTGCCTCCGCTGCTGCAACAACCCACCTCTGGTGCTAGGACTACTTACAGCGAGATAAACAGCCCCAGAAAGGGAGCACTGCCCCACCAATCACCTCCAGTGCCATGTCCGCCTGCACTGCTTTATCCTGTACAAAGGCCATCCCAGACCATGGGACCACCTGAATGGCCTTGATGGCCACTTGCACACCAACCGAGCGCGAAGGAGCACTAGACTTGCTGACGGGGTGTCAGGGGCAGAGGAGCCTGAGATGGGGGTCAGCATCGAGGCCAGACCTGTGGGTGCCTGGGGCACAGTAGCTGAGGATGAGGAGGGTGGCATTGGTGTTGTCTGTGCAAGCTGTACCACGCACAGCAATGCACTAGCCACTTGTGACATAATGTGGCAGACCTTCCCATGATGGCTGACGAGCTGGCCACAGATCACGTCAAGGGCCTCAAGGGCAGCCACCTACCTGTCACATCCTGACAAGAGCTGGGGTAACACGGCATTAAATATGACTTCATCGACACTTACTGAACGGCTTGCCTGTGTTGTGGCATGACCGAAGGTGTGTAGCCCTGTAACCGATGGACCCGGGACAGTGCGAAGAGCTGACTCCACCACTGTGTCCTGCACAACCTCTTGTCCCAGGTCCATGTCTGCAGCCTGCACATCGACGATGCACACCCATCAGACACCATGGCCAGGCCCACAATGGCTTCCCCCCTTCCTCCAGACCTGAACCTGACACCCCAGATGATGGTGACTTGCCTATCTGTGGGAATGGTGGAATGTTCCTGCCCCGCTGCCCCTTAGGATTCACCCTCAATGACCATGGCAACATCCTGCACGTCATCACCTGTGCCATCGGATGAGGACCCTTCTCCAGCTACCTGCCCCTCAGACGAGGTGTATAATGACAGTTGTGGCTGTGGTTTTAGCAGCCTCCTACAAAGCCTTGTCCTGGCAACTTGCTCCTCCTCAGTGCGGGTCTCTCCATCTGCATGTGACACTGGTTGAAAAGGGAGTGAGGAGAGGCAGTTCAGCATATGTGTATTCACATGTGCATGTCCAACGTTTGGCAAGGTCCATGCCGCCATCTCACTTACAAATGCCTTGGGCCCATCACATCACAACTTCAATTAATCATCCTGAACACACAGACATGTAAGCTTGTAATACATGATGACATCCCCATCAATTGCATGCATGGGTTTGCCTGGGATGAGCAGTCACCACACCATGTGTACAATAGTTGCCAGGGCCAACTGGGCACATTGATGGGGCATACATGAGTAATGTAGCATATGGGCAAGACTTGCAGCCATCATCATTGCACTATCAACACCAACATACCTCACCCTTCACTGACCAAGTGCCCTCCTCCAGCTATCAACCATGGGACTTGGTCAGGGGAACACTGGACCTGGCAGACTCCCTGCTTTCCTCCATAGACTTCCACAGCCTATAGGTGAGTCAGCTACCCATCACTCATCTCAATCAGTACACATCCAGGGCTCAAAACTCCCTCACATGTATTCAATCAGCCACCAATAGACAATGCCATTGCACCAGATGTCCCCCCAGCACTTGAATCCCCCAAAAGTAAACACACATCCCACAAATCAGATGGCCGCCTGGACTCACACCTCTGAAATGGACCACATATGTCCATCAGTCAAAAGACAACAGGGAGGTGAACCTCAATATTGAATATCCCTTGACCTGTAACTGATGATCCAGCACCATTGACCCCATATTGTAACTTCCATGGGACCCACACAGTGTGGAACCTTGCATGCACCATGGAGACATCAAATATAAGCCATGCAAATGGCACCAGAGCAAAATGGCATGCCACATTACGTTGAACTATATTGCAGTGTACATCAACCAGCGTCCTCCCAACATGCATCCTTGACTCATGGCATACCCATTCAGCCCCATCGCACTGACAGGGTGGACTCACCTGCAGCAACATGCCATGCACTGTGCCCCCCAAGAGCAGTTCCCCCTCCCCAAAAGTGCTGCCATCCCTCTCCCACCTACTTGGATGCAGCCACAGAACCACTAGTTCCCTTTTGGCAATTACCCCACTTACCTGTAGTGTGGAGCAGCGATGAAGTGTTGGTGTCCGGATGAGGCAGTGGCAGTGTTTGGCAAATAGTCCCAGGACTGCACACTGGAGGAATAGCAGAAGTGTGAGGTCAAGACAAGCTGGAGCAGGAAGCAGACAGAGAAATGTGGCAGCAACAGCTGGTTATTCAAGCTAGACATGTGTCACGCGAGTTACGCCTGTCGTGACAAGCAAACAGCCCACGCACGGCTCACTGCGAATCGGGGGCTCATGGACAGGATGCATCTGTGCTGCGTAATTCTAACGGACGGAGGATGCAGAGCACATTGGAATTTGGTGTGACGGGCGATGCGTGAGTATGCACGGTGCAAGTGCAAAACTAGCAAGATTTGCTGTGAATCATCTCCATCAACCCTATCATGGATGGGAGGGGAAATGGCAGGGCATAGAGACCAATGAAGAAGAGTGGATCCCCACCAAAATGTGAATGGAAGATAGGACAACCACCATATGCTGGGGATGCACCACTGGCACAGACGGGCAGCAGTGCAGTAAGTGAAGGGGCCACTGGAACTCCCATGACCCAGGGACAGCCACCGGTCCCTGAGAAGCGGCAGAGACGGAAGAAGACATTTGATGAGGAGGAGTTACAAATCCTCACACTATGTGGATGAGCTCCAATCTGAGCTATACACATGGGCTTGCAGCACCCTAACACTGGTCCAGTGGCAGTGTAAATCGCACTAGGCCACTGATTTCTACAATGGTGGAGAAGCACACAGCACCAGAGGGCATATGAGGATGGACAACCTCACCAGGCGTACCAAAGAGAAACTTGGTGCAAATGTGTCCTCTGCACAGGCTTTGGTGGTGGGTCTCCACAAGTTGAGGAGCTCATTCCTTTTGAAAAAGTTACCTCTGGACTCATCACGAGTGAACAGGTTGTTGGTATGGGAGGCAACGACCCATATGGACTTGCAGCAGGTGAGTGACATGTGTGACTGATACATGTGTTCTTTACACCACTGTGCATGAAAATGGATGAGTGTATTGATGGTGCCCGGGTGGATTCACGTCAGGCATCTCCATTCGGGCTCTACATACATGTGCACACTGTCCACATGATATGCAGTGTGACTGTTGGATGCATGATGGTCATATCACTGCACCTTACAGCTGTATTTGTGAATGGCATTAGCTACATGCCAATTTGTTCAGTAACTACATGTCACTGCGCACAGTGTCACTGTCATGCCTGTGTAGTGTGTACTCTCAATGTTGGGTGCACTCACATGGCGCCTGCACTAGCAATGGGTCATGCATGTGTGAATCATTCACTGCTCTGGTCAGACAGTGACCCAGGAAGCGGTGCAATGCCAGCAAAATGTACGGGGGTAACAGTCACTGCAGCCCTTATGCTGGTGACAGACAGCATTGTCATGTCTTCTCAGGTTGCTGGTGCATTTGGAGTGCCCATGGTCTGTTGTCGATGAAAGTACACATAGGTGACGTCCATGTCGGTCCGTGGCCAGCCATGCCTGTGATGCATGTGTCCATTTGGCCCTTGATACACCCTTGACGTATACGCTTGCAAGGGAGCTGCTGTAACCTTGGCATTGCTTTTCCCCACAGGGGCAGTAGGGGGATTTTAAAGGGCACTGACTGAACATGGCCACAACCACACACAGAGGCCTGCCTTTGGTTTGGACGGGTTACAGGGTTGGCAATCAACATGGCCGGTCTCTTGCCACCTTGGCCCACAGACCTTGCATTTGCAGCAATGCCCCTGTGACTCCATTTCATACTCATACCTGCATCTTGTCCCATACTTCTTCCTTTGTCTATGACATTTTGCATTGCATACATATGCCACGCCTGCCAGTAATTACGGGCACGGCTGCTGCCGGAGTCTTTTTTTTACTGGCACCTGGCAATGGGGATGGACGGCGGACCCGGAACATCCACACTGCTGGGTGCTAGTATTTATTATTGCCCATTCCCATTTGGGCCCCATAGGGCTCAATGGGAATAGGGACGCTGGTTAATAACGGTGCACCTGCATCCGTCAAGGTTTGCTTGCGGGGCTGGTCCGCCTGCCAGGTCAGATCTGGTGGGCGGGAAGGCACCCGCGAGCAGACATCGTAGTTTGCCAGCCCGGTAACAACGGTACCGGCAAGCTTACCGGCACTGTTGTTACCAGACCGGCAAACTCGTAATGAGGGCCTATATGTCCATTTTGTGAGCCTGATGCATGTGTAGATGGTCCATATGTTATGCATGCATTTCATGTGAGGCATACGTGCATTTCCAGGTGGCCCCCTGAACTTTGTTGTCTGCCTTTTTGTAGGTGATGACAAAGCAGAGGGGGAGTAGGTGGCAGATCAGTTGTCAGGGGATGCACAACCAGGCACCAGCAGTGGATGGACTGCTGTGTGTGGTGAAAACTCACTGCCATAAGACCATTCTCAGCATGCCTGCACAGTCATCATCAGAGGAGGATGACAATGAGATGTCAGAGCCATATTGAGGTAGCTGGTGGAACAACCACCATTCAGCAGTCCCAACCCCATTTTTCTCCTTGGGATTTTGGAGGAAACTGAGCCTGAGGGGGGACAGGAGACTGTGCCCCTGCCAGTGGTTTTCCATGCTTCTTCTGGAGGCACTGTGCCTGTAATTTTGTCCACACCCATCCTGAAGACAGCAGAGGTGTGTACTGGAAGTGAGATGCACGTGGACCCGCAGCGCATGCCAGTGCACTCACTCAGTCACTCAGACAAGGGATGCAGTACCTCATCATGGTTTCATCGGCCACGCACAGATGGGGATGGGGGACTGATACCTGCTTCCCACTTTGACTGGGACGCGGAGGTTATACACAAAATGGTGCTACAGGTCGCGGTCATGCAGGAGATCGACAGGGACATGCATTCTCTGGCAGACAATATCATCACATCTAATGCCACGATGTGTATGGAATTCTGTTGCGTGGGGAGATCACTGTCTTGAGGCAATGCTTGCATGAGGAGATGAAAAGCTCAAGGAACCAGCGCAGGCAGAAGATGACAGACTTGGATGTAGTTCTGCATGAGCAGTTGGAGGCCTCAAAGGAGCATCACCATCTTTAACATGTCCTCCCAGAGGGACACAATCAACATCCAGGTGGATGCAACACAGGCTGTCATGCAGGCAGACATGAAGGAGATGCACAAGGACAGTCATCAGGACCTGGTTGCAATTGGCAGACCCTTGCATTCTTCTGTGTCACGTGAGGCAGCTACACATCAGGACCAAGCACTGGCCTTGCATGACCAGGGTCCCCCATCCCAGGATGATCCACAGAGCGGGTCTTAGCAAGGCTTCTTGCAAGTAATGCTATTTTGTTTTTCCCTGCACAAGTTTCTTATGTTGCTTCTCACCTTGCCACGCCCCTTTCTCATGCCCCCCACCAACTATGTGTGTAGTGATGCTTTTTTAGTTGATATTTTGTTTCTACTATCCAAAGTGGGCTCCTTTTCTTGACAGACATTGCCATGATGCACCATGTGCAATTATTCACTTTGCAATTGATACTCCAGGTGGCATGCACTTACTGCCATGTTTCGTGATGTTAACTGACATGCTGATTCACCAAGGGACATGATCAGACATTCTGGCAAACATTATGTTGACCCATGATGTGCATTATTTGAGGAGTATGTGTGACAGGGTCATTGTACTCTACTGGACGTGTATCAGTTGTCATTTCAGGTCACTTTGCACAGTCAGTCCCACCCACCCTGTGAATGCACCCGGATCCCTATCCTTCTATCCAATTCCCCATTTCCTCTGCTGGACACTGGACACTGTCATTCCTGACATGCATGAGGAGGCACCGTGTTAGGTCGAGGTGGTGAGAAATATACAGTACAACAGCAATTACATAAGTTAAGGGAGTACACAGTCACACAGTTGCATGTTGTTGACCTATGCATTCAAGTAGCCTTCTGATGTGGCACAAGTAGGGTTGTGTATGTAAGTGTCAATCTGATGGTATGTGGGTGATTGTCACAGTGTATGGACACGGGAGTGATACAATTTACATGATTGTGGACATTGTTTTGAACTCAGCACCATGCTTGTTGTAGTCTGTCCACTGAAGATGCTTATATTCATGTGTTCCTGGTACTGGGCTATACACTGACCCCTTTGTTAGTTATTGGTTTATTAGCTGTCATGTCCTGTGAGCCTTCCCTGCCATATCCTGCCATGATTATTGTCAAGTAGTCACTCCATCATGCATGTGCACCCTGCACACCTGAGTCTTTCCTTCCACATGGGGGGACGTTTCTTTGACATGCAGCAGCAGTGTTTTGAATTTTTACATGTTTGCATGTTCATGATGTGTGAGTTATGCTGTATCTTGTTGAATGAGCGCCAGACCAAGGAGACCTTGTATGCTGATTCCCTATCCCATGCCATGCGGACCACCTACTGTGGCACTGCTCACTGGCCCTGCAGCCCACTAGCCTGATAGGGTATTTAGTTCCCGGATGTCCTATGAGAATCCCTAAGAGGGTGCTGTGAAGGCACCTGTAGTCATGTGACCCTGATGATGAACCCCCAGGCCATCCGCTGCACATGCATTATTGTGCAGGAGAAGGCTTCATGCTGCCCCCAGCCAGTCAGTCTTGGGTGGCTGATACCTGCAGTTGTTAGTTCTCCCGCTGCCCTGGCACCTCTCGCCCCACGCATCCCTGTGGTCCCTCCACAGTGGGGTGGGAGGACCGCTTCAGTGGCATTTAAATGGTACATACTTATTATCAGGGAGTCCATCTGTCAATTACAATGTACTTATTGAGGTATCATGTGTTGGTAACGGGTAATGGATGTAGCTATGTACGGGATGGTGCGCCATGCTCCTTGTTTGACATTGTTCAATGGGTCATGTCCATGTTACTTTATTAGTTGAGCTGTGTAGCCAAGTTACCCTGTTATCTTTATTTGTATGCTTGGGTGAGTGGCTTGGGGAATGAAATGTGTAATACTAAGTTTTTATGTGAAGGATGTAGATGGTGGATATGTGTGATTTTTGGAGTATGAGGCACACACTAATTCTCCACGCTGTACTGCCATTCTCAGGTTGTTGTTTATGGCCCAACTGTACTTACCATGTTTCATCATCGAAGGCCATCAGAGATGTGGCTATGATGCGACTCTTACACTGGATGTTATCCATGTGAAGTATGTCTGAACAAACTGATTCCGTATGTGCTGGCCCCTCACCCTTTGGCCTTCACTGCCTGGGTCGTAATGAGGGCCATTGTCAGTGGTATTTCACAGCCTACACAATCAAGCTACCTCAAACAGGTCCTAAGCTCCATCTTAGCATGTGTGCACAGCCACATAGACATGCCATGCAATGTGCAGGCAAGGCAAAGAGTGGTTCAAACATTATATGTGGTTGCCCACTTCCCATGGGTACTTGGGGCAATTGATTACACACATGTTGCACTAGAGCCCCCATGAGCCACAGAACATATATATCGGAACAGAAAATATGAGCACTTGCTGAACATGCAAGCCATCTGTAATGCAAAGTGTCACATCATGCATTTGAACGCAATCTACCCTGGATATACCCACGATAGCTACATATTACACCCTTCCCTCATTTATCAGGCACTGGCATCGGGAACTTTCGGCAACAAGTGGCTCATTGGTGAGTATCAGCCAGCACAGACACCAAAACATAGTGATTGGGGGGTTACATCCAATAGAAATGACTATACAATCACATACCATAATAAAATGTGATTATCAACAGTTACAGGGGACAGTGCTTACCCGGTATCACCATTCATGATGACGCCTATCTAAAATCCCACCACACCAGCAGAGGTCCACTACAATGCAGCCCACATCGCCACCAGAGGCATAGTCGAGCCCACATTTGGAGTGCTGAAATCACGGTTCCGCTGCCTGGACCATTCAGGTGGAGTACTGTGTCATGTAAAATCATATTGGCATGTTGCATCTTCCATAATATAGCCACACATAGCAACATAATACACTGAGCATATTTAGCATGCATGTGCCGTTGCCACTTTGGTAACAAACTCATATAGCTAGCAGCACACAGCAAGAACAGACATTCAAACTTGCAGTGACACTGGTCTGACATATGCCAGCTGTTCAAATGACAACATAAATAGCCATATCCTTATCAATAGCAGATGTTTCCCTGTACACATTTCCTGTTCCTTCACAATTTTTCAAAGGGATTTTATATGCATGCAAAAATGCAAACAGTTCACTTATCTCATGCCTGTGGCGGGGCGGTAAGTCCCCAATCCCCATTTACCCTTCTCCATTCCCATTTTTGCCCCATAGGGCATAATGGGAGTGGGGAAGGCGTTAATTACACCACCGTAAATTACGGTGGCGTAATTAACTCCATGGTCCCTTAGCGCCATGGATTTTAACACCTGCTAAAAGCAGGTGTTAAGTCCGCCATGGCGCTAAGGGACCTCGTACTCAGGCAGTAAGGGTCGGCGCTGTTTACGGCACCGTAAACCCCTTACCGCCTGAGTTGTAATGAGGGCCAATGACTGTGGTCTGTTGGAATGTGCCAGTCCCCAGGCAGTGAAGGACTGTCAGGTCTTTCATCAGGGGTGGCATTGGATGTGAGCACATAGTTGGGGAAAGCAGGTCATTCTCCCACTCCCTGACCAATTCAAGGATTAAAATGGGGGGGTGAAATGTGTCATGTACTTTCTCATCGGGTACAATGAATTTTGTTGTGCGTGTATGGTAGATTCTGGCCCTGCTCCTCTTTCTCCTCCTCCTTCCATTAGGCAGTAAGTATGCAAGCAATGCAGGAACGGCATGGTTGTGACGTGTCTCTGTGATTGCATGGCGTTTTTTAAATGTTGGATTTTATGGTGCAGTCTCACTTTGCAGCTGGTCCTGGGTGGAGGTATAATTTATTTCCTTTTTAGTTTGCGTAGATGCACGAGTGAATCTGTGAAAACGGGTTTGTTTGCACTTCGTGGGGTGTGCTTGTGCATATGGCAAGTCTGGAGAGTGGTGACATGTGAGGGGGAAGAGAGTGCCTCCCTCCTCAAACCAAAGTTATCCCTCATTCCTCTACTTCAATGAGGCAGTTTGCATATTCTTATGCACCACACAAAACTTTCTGTAAATCAGGCTCCCTGATTCATGGAACAGTGACTTAGAAATACACTTTGCACTGTTCCATGAATCAGGGTGGAGCAGTGCAAAGTGTTATTTTGCACAGCAAAGTGACTTTGCACAGCAAAAAGGCACAATGCACTGTTCCATGAACCAGGGTGTTAGTTTGCAGTGCAAAGTCCCTTTGCATCAGTGAAAAGTCCCTTTGCACCGTGCAAAATAATTCCATGAATCAGCCCCAAATATTTTAACATGATTAATTGCACTAAGATTTCTTTCTCGCTTGCTCTTTCTCTCGCTCTCTCAACCTCTTTTTGTTAGTTTCTCGTAGTTTCTCGTGCATACATGTATATCAAGCACATGTGATGGTTCCATGATGGCAGACTTAATCATCTAGCCATAGATATGCTAGGCTAAAAAACTACAATTAAGAGAAACGTAATTCTCTTTTTGTGCTAGTCTAATGACCGGAACTTCCACTGGTGCAGACTTAAGTTCAACAAAAAATGTCTATTCACACTGCAAAAATATTTTTGCATGACATCTTTCCAACTTTCCTCCACACATCCCTCTAATACTTAAGGTAACATATTCATTTTCAAGATCTTCACACCAAATCTTCACCAAGAACAAGTGCATACTTGGGGCCTGATTAATGGAAAAATGTGCATTGATCCCACAAATCCTGTGCATCCAAAACAACTTTGCACATCCCTGTGTACATAAGATTTTATGCGTGCTCTGCATATGCATGACATTGTTCCTACAAAGTAACCATTTGTGCAAGTAGCGGCTGGAATGCCCACGCCATGCCCCCATACATAGCAGCTCCAGCCGCGTTGACAGACCTTTGCGCACTCCTCAACCACAAAGTAATGCACTCTGGCAATACTGCTTGCAAACCCCTCCAACCAAGGTAGCACCTCGGTGACACTGCGTAGGGTCCCACCATAACTATTCCAAGCACCCCCTCAACATCTGTACAATGTATTGTAAAGGTAGTAGTTTTCTGGTAAATATCCATGTAACCCCCCCGTAAACCGTGTCTGCACCACACTACACTGCTTACACGCACCCCTAACTTCATTCGGAACTGTGACTGCGTGCACACACCCCTAAATCCAAGTTCTGATCTTACCTTTGCACTGTGATTCCTATACGCATGGGTCTTTATGCCTGCCTTCAGATGGAGGTTGACTCACAAGCTTTGCTTGGTGATTTCCCCGACGTGAGGTTTCACGGTCACATTCATGAATACGCTTGGTTCACACAGCTGTGGGAGTGCGATTGTTTTGTGCCGGCTGTCCCTCGACATGCCCACAATTTGCCTTGTCATTCCTCATTCTGCATGTTCCGCTCCCTACTTTCAGCTCTGCGTAGGCCCTACCCACCCTCTGCAATCAGCCCCTAATTGTAAGTTGAGCAAATATTTTCTAGTGTATGCCTTGGTTTGCGTAGGTATTGTGGAAGAACCAAACTCAATCCAGGCGGTTGGTTAGAGATGTTGCTACTACTCGTAAGTACAACTGCACTTATCAGCAATGAAAAGGGGGTCTAGTTACTAGCTATTTTAAAAGTGATTTAATTAAACACATATGCTGACACATGTTTCAACCAAACAGAGGTCTTTTTCAAGGCCGTGGTGGATATACAGTGTGTGATGTACATTGTTATTTGTGTGTCATTACCTGTGTGGTAGGAACAATGGTGTTAGTTGTTAAGGGTTTGGAGACCTGGCTGTGAGGAGCCAATAAAAGGGCTGAGTTAAATATAGGTCTGGTTCCCTACCATGTGGTGGATAGCAAGAGCAGTGTGTCTAGAATGTGAGCACCAATGTGGTCGCTCTGTTGGTTAACAACCTGTGGGATAAACATAAATGGTTGTTGCTATGATACCCATGTGGCCTAGAGGGGACAGAGAGGGCGAATTAGTCACAGGCTGGGCTGGTTGCGGCCTGGTTTGGTGGGCGCTGGCCAAATGGCTGGATTGCTGGAGCTTGGTGCCCACAGTGGTGCGAGTGTGCTGCCATGACGGGGAGATGGCATGCACATGTGGGGGTCTAGGAGGCACTGAGATGTGCTTATTAGCACAGGACAGAGGCTCCCATAGATGGCAAGTGGGCACTGGGGATTGGGAGGGTGTGCCCTCAGATGAGTAAGTATAGCACTTGGGACCCAGAGGAGTTCCAGGTGTTGCTAAGTGCTGGTTGAATATAGAGGTACAAATTTAGAAGCCTGTGGCTGTGGGAAAAGGGCTGTAGAGCCTGAAATGTTGGACTTGATGTGGGGGTCTGAAGGAGCACTGGTGGTGTGGCCTGGCTAATGCTGGGTCGCAATGCTCTGTCCTGCATGGGCTGATGTTTGAATGTGACACGTGCATATTGTCTCGGACCATGGAGAAAAAGCAAGACAGATTACTCGTGCCAGCGCTGAGTCATAGTGATCAGTGTTTGGGCAGGAGTTAATCGCCCTGTGACAAGTATACCGTTTCCGAATGGAGAAGCTGGGTTTGGTAAGGGGGCGGGGCAGTGATATGTCCTGCATGGGGTGAAGTTAAAAAGTGACGCTTGCATATCGTGTCCTACCGTGGAGAATAAACAATGCTGTTTACTCGGGCGAGCGCTGAGTCATAGCGATCAGTGTTTGGGCGGGAGTTAAAGGTCCTATGAACAGTATGCCCTGTATCCAATTGGAGAAGCTCGGTTAGTTTGGAGGGTAGGGGAAGAAATGCGCAGGCAGGCCCTGCGCGAAGGCCCCGCAGTGTACGTATTTTTCCTGTAAAGTCGATTCCATGAATTGCTGAAGGGAGGGTTTTGCGCACTGAATGGCCCGCAGAGTCCAGATGTACCCCCGCAAAGTATTGCATAAATCAGCCCCTAGGTGTAAGCTCAGCGAATATTTTCTAGTTTATGCCTTGGTTTGTGCCTGTACTTGTTTTCATGTGCCATCCCAATTAAACACCCACCACCTCCCCGGCACATCTCTTGGCATATCATGCCTGGTGATTCACTACATTGACTGTTTCAGTTTTGAGTGAGCAATACATGCACTATTTAAGCAGACGCACATAGGCAAATCATTTTGCGACTCACCCCTAACTTGCACTGACAACACCTGCATCGATTTTTAGGTGTGAGACAGACTTACTATATTGGAAAAATGGGTCCTAAACCACTTTTCCTCTGTTCCTCCATTCATCGTATTGCTGTGCAGAACTGTACTTCAACATCACTGTATGATGCTTCGGGTACATTCCATAGGAAATGGCATCTGTGAACTGGTGCATGTCCTCGGAATGTTACTGCAAGTTCACAATGGTATTTTGTAATGCTGCAAATTCACTCAAAAATCTGCCGGCCAGACATGCTCTGTGGATATGTATGCATTGGGTGATGAGCATGTGCGCAGCCATCATTACCTTGAGAATCATCTGACATTGTGCCCAGGTAAAGGAAATCATATCTCTACCGACTCTTGCAATACAATGGAGTGACACCCATGTTATCCTCACATCCGAATACTCAGGCTGGCAGATCAATATACCTTGTTTAATGATACAAACATCATTATTTTAGAGTGAGTGTTGTGAAAACTTAAAAGATCTCCAACCCCTTGTGTATAATGCACTTAGTAATTCAATCATGCACCCCTTTTATCACAGACATATTTGTAAAAGATACAGTTATGTGCTTATTTATATGATTATCCTTTAGGATCTATGTGATTCCATCAAATCCATTTAATGAAAATGGGTTTTATTGAAAAAGACATTGGGCCTCGTTACAAGTTTGGCAGTAGCCTTGCCGGTGCCATGCTCTCCATTCCCATAGGGCTCAATGGGAATGGGGGGTCGGATACACCTGCACCATTCAAAATGGTTCCGGTGCATCTGACATGCTGTGCTCGCGGGTGCCGTTACGGTCACCAGGTTAGACCTGGAAGGTGTAAAGGCACCCGCGAGCAGAACTCGTAGTTTGCCAGTCCGGGAACTATGGTACCAACAAGCTTACCGGTACTGTAGTTCCCGGACCGGCAAACTTGTAATGACCCGCATTGTAGGACATTTCATCATAACTGTATATGGGGGGAGACATATCCTTCACATTTATCACTACCCTAACCAACCCCCCCACATACATTTACCGTGAAATTTGATGGAAAAAATTCGATGGAATCGAATTTGATGAACTCTCCTACGATGGAATCTACCTGTACTATTTAAATAGAAAAACATTGCCCCCCTCCAATGTATCTGTGTTATTTTCTGGTTGTGTGGCTGTCAGCAGCAACTGCGGTGGCTCTAGCAAACGAGCACCTGAATATATGGATCTCACATAGAAAAAGACATAATTATAGAGTGAAAGAGAGAGAAACAGAGCTGAAAGAGAGCGAGAGAGAGAAAGAGAAAGAGAGAGAGACAGACAGACAGGCAGAGAGAGACAGGCGGAAAGAGGGTACTAGATCAGTCTATGACATTCCCTGTACAGTTCATTTTCTGTGTTTTGCCAAGTATTGATATGCTTTTTTGTCTTTATATCTACTAGATGCTGGGGTTTTTATGGAAATATGGGAATCTGGTGGATGATCAGGGGCCCAATGATGCTTTCAATTATGGTAAGGATGTGCATACTATTCATTTAAAAATACTCATTGTATATATGTGTAATACATTTCAGTGTGTCTGTTCTTTCGCCACCTCATTTCTTTCTCCCTATTTTTCTATCACTCTCTTCCCCCTCACATGTCACCACTCTCCAGACTTGCCTACATTTGAAAATCAAAAACCCTGAGGTTTCTGCGGCCCGCAGTGTGTGCATGCCTCATGGCACCTATATAGCATTAAGAACCTGTTCCACAGGCTATACCAGGGGTATTGCCCCTGGGACATTACCCCCGATATAGCCTGTGGAACAAGTACTTAACGCCATTAGTACCCTTCCACGCGCAGGAACAGGGCTAATTAAAAGTGTTTCTTTTCATGAACGGGTCGCATTGCGGCGTCCCGCTCATGGAAATAAAATACTGTTCAACGATGGCCACCATGGATGGGAAGTTTGTACTCTGTACGGAGCCCCACTTCCATTTTCCATGGCAGCATCAGGGAATGGAGGGAGCAGAAGCAGCAGTAATAAGGTACGTGGGGAGGTGGGTTTGTTTAAAACGGGGCAGATGTTGGGGGAAAGATGGTGGGCGGGGGAACCGGCCATCAGGCAGCATTGGACATGGGCTAGATCGTCAGTATCAGCCCGCGTTCATAGCATCCTCATTGGCTGGCATCCATGCCAAGAGTGCTAATAAGTTATATACATTTTGGCCTTGTCACACCCGAGGTTAAATTAAAAAAGGGGACAGACATGTATATTCACACACACTCCTGCTAAATGAACATTTACAACTTACTATCAGCAGCTCTAATTTTTTCCATCTGGGGAGATAATTCTGCTTTTGTTAATAATTAAAAACAGCTGGACAGATGTGTTCTGTTTAATTATTAGATCATCATATGTCCAGGGCAAAAACAGGACTTACACATACACATTTCTAGATAAGTCACAGTGAGATAAAACTATTTGCCCAATATCACACACTTTAGTGAAGTGGTGAAGAAGGAATTAAAGACCACTCTGGGACTGAACCACTCAACCACATATTTTCTCAGAGCGAGTTGGTAGGAGTATGTGTTAATGTTTGGCATTTAAGAATACTCTATTACAGAAATGACTTTTTGGCTACCTTCAGTAGCCAACCTTTCCTTAAGCAAACAGTTTGAGAAATATATAAATACACAGAAATGTGCTAAGCAAAAACAGTGAAATTATAGATTATATGCCCTTACTGCTCCCCAATTAAAGGAATCCAACTCCCAGTACACAAACAAAAGAACAAACGGTAGTGTGATAAGCCCTGCTTGTTTGTGTGTGTCAAAATAAAAACACAATGAAAATGAGAGACAGTTGAAATGTTTTTGCTTTGAAAAAAGGCACCGACTTGGATATTTATCTGAAGCTTTATCTTGGGCTTTCTGATACAAAATCGGGAATGTCCCCTCATTTCTTTTCACTAGCCGTTACAAAGAGTTGTTCATTGTTAAAACGCCCTTGTGAGCGCACTGTGGGCTTTTGTACCTGAGCAGCAAATTTTAACCTGATTGTCTCACAGTCATCCTCGGATCACTGCCGGGGTACGAGGGAAGAAAGCCACCAAATTTTTTTTCAGTGTGTCAAATATTTTGTGCTCTTCCCTGGAGACTCGGAGAAGAGCATGAGAATCCACAAATTCCAGGACAATCCAGGAGGTTAGGAGGGTCCGCCCTCTCTCGCCTGACTCTTCTCTCTCCTTCTCCTCTTTCAGGTGTGCTCCAAATCCTACTCTTTGTCTCTCTCTCTCTGTATCTCTATCTCCTTCTCTCCCTATTTCTCTCTCTCTACAGCTCTCCATCTCCCTCCATCATATCCTCTTCCTGTCTCTGTTTAACATTATCATTCTCCCGCAACTTCCACATCCTTCTCCCTCTGCCTCCAAATCACTCTCACATGTTCACCCCACCCCCACTGTGCTTCTCCCTCCCCTCCCACCCTCACCCATCTCTATTCTCTATATCTCCTTGTTTTGTTCTGCTCCTTCATCTTTTTCCTCCTCCCCTCCTATCCTCTATCGCTACAACTATCTGTTTATGCCTCACCATCTGTTGTCACACATATCATAGTTTTAAATGGATTTAATTATTTGATATGACTTTGAATTGTTATTTGTAGCTGTGTAATTTTTCAAACCGTTAATCTTTTGGGGTTTGTAACTGTTTTCAGGGTTGCCACTGATTAGTGACCCTTCATTACTGGGTCCAAAATACCACTGTAATATGCTAGAAGCGTGTACCCCAACATAGTCCTTTGTGTGAGTACTGCTATCATGACAGTTCCATTTGTGTGCCAAAGTAAAAGAATTCCTCAGGGTAATTGGAAATTCCTAGAACTGGAGCTGTACAAATTGCCTTCTTTAACTCATCAAGCCCTTTTTCCATAACTTCAGTCCATAAAATATTTTCCTGACTTTGTTGGGCCTTTTTCAGGGCTTGCAACAATGGTCTTGTGCAAGAACTATAATCAAATATCCATGCTCTAACATAATTGCACAGTCCTAAAAACTGTCGCATTTGCTTTATTGTATGCAATTTCACTGTTTTCAAAATCGCCTCATCTCGTTCCGGTGTAACTTTCTTTCCCTCATGCAAGATTAACTGTCCTATGTATAACACCTCTTCTTGGCAATACTGTAATTTCTCCTTGTCCACCTTTTATCCCTTCTCGGCCAGTATAATCATTAGTTGAACTGAGTCTCATCTGCACTCTTCTGATGTGCTGCAGACTAAAATATCATCTAGGTATTGTAACACGACACTTGGCTAATCATTATTGCTTAAGTCCATCTGTAGGACTCTATTGAACATTGATGGAGACTCACTATATTCTTGAGGCAGCCTTGTACTTTTCAACTTAGTCTGATGGAACATAATATCATCAGATCCTGAGAATCTTTATGCAACGGGACTGAGAAAAACACATTTTTCAAGTCAATCACAGTGAAATAGTGTGCCTCAACAGTGATACTACACAAGATTGTCGCCGATTTGGGAACTAAAGGAAACTCGGCCTCTGCAATCTGATTAATTGGGCACATATCTTGAATTAAACAGCACAAACCCCCCTTAGATTTTTTGATAGGATACACCGCAGTATTGAATGGTGACTCTGACGTCATATAAATGCCTTGATCCATCATGGCAGATATCGTTTTCAAAATACCCTTGTCTGCCTCTCGAGACATAGAATACTGCCTTGCCTGAGGTAAAATTGCTCCTGGCTTCAGTTTAATCTTAACTTCTCCAAACCCCTTTAATAGGCCTACATCATAGGGGCCCATGGTCCATAAAGGATCTTGCACTTTCGCCATGTCTTCATCAAAAAATGCAGGATGCTGTCACACTATCATCATTTTCTGTGGCACCTCACATCTTTCTGCCCTAACCCAATATGTAATGCTCATTTCAAACACCACTTTGTCGTCTGATGGGACATCTTTAAAAATGTCCTCATCAGTGATGTCAGTCAGTCAATCTTTAACCCTCTCCTATAGCAATCACTGGGCTCCATGATCCACCATCATCATCAAATCACATGAGCACGGCCAATTCTCCTCGTACCACAGTTGCTTGCAATTCTAAGGGATACATCTGTCCCCCCTCTTCATCCATGGGAATCTCTGGCCTAAAAAGAAATGTATCAGGTATTCTCATAGTCTTACCCACAATACCAGGCAGCCATGTTAACAAAATGTGTACCCCATAGTGAAATACTTCTGGCTCTGAGGATACTCCTCATATGGCTATTTGCCCTGTAAATGCCATGATAAGTTCCCCTACATTTAAATACGTATGTCTGGTATTGAACACACTATGGGCCTGATTGATAGAAGTGTTTTAAAATGGCACAATTCCATAGGAAAAGGTTCTGTGAATCAGGCCCTATGCCTTCATCAGTGAAATAAATCATCATGTTTAGTTTTGTCATTAAATCTCAGCCCAGTATATTAACTGGTGTCTGTCATGAATACAACAATGGAACAGACATATCACATTCTCCTATAGAGACTGGCAATGTGTCAGTAAAACAAATTCTACTTGTATCTTCTGAGAATCCTTGAGCATTCATGGCATTACCCGATAATAAAAATGTTCCCTCTCGTATACATGAGCGAGTTGCACCCCTACTACTTAAAAAGAAAAGGATTTGCCTCCTATAGTGACATTAGCCCTCGGTTCCTCTTGAGGATTGGGAGTCACTTATAGTACTGAACACATCAAATCACCCAATGAGCTGTCCTGTTGTGGTACATACTTATTTCTGTACTCATCAAAGGATTCCCACCCTGGACAGTGACACCCCCTATCCTAGGAGTCAATAGCTGTCCTGTGTTTGCACTCTGCTGTATCTGCATAGGTGCATGCTGTGACTGCCCTTGTGGAGGATTCCTTTGTGCTTGCTGTGGTTGCAAAGCCTGTTGCATTATTGGCGCTTGCGCTTGAAACACTGTCTGATCTTGAGCAAACCCATCCCTACTTTGTGAGCTATATGCAGGCGAATAAGCGGTCCCCCCTCTTGTGAACTGCTCATTCTGTACATAGCCTTGGCTTCCACATGTTTGTGCTATGTGCCCTGTCATTCCACATATCCAACATACAGGAGGGAGTCTTCTAATTTGCCCTCCCTGCATACCTTAATTATCATTCTGCATAGTCTGAAACCCGCCTTGTTTATTCTGAAAGTTCCCTTAATTACTCTGAAAGCATCCTTTCCACAGAAACCTCACCTACCTCTTGGTATGAATCCATTCCCTCCTTGATCAAACTGCCTTTGGTTATTCACCTGTGGCCTGTTTGTTGCTTGTTGCTATCCTGTCCCTTCTCCACTAGTTAACATTGTCCCTTCTATCGCATACTTTAATACCTTCTTCTGTTCTATCTGAGCTTCCTAGAGCTTTCTAACATTGTCTCTCTTTAGACTTTTCTCCTGCAACAATCGGCAATGGTGTGCAAAACTCAGCTGTATTTCTGGCCATGGTTTTGCTTCCATACCCACTAGCTTCTTAAGCTGTCTCTGTACCTTGTTGGGTAGTCCTTGCATAATATATGATAGAATAGAGGTATAGATGTCCCCAAGGCTGCCGCATTTCCAAAGACCACTGCTCTTGGAAATTCTGAATGTAAACAAGCGGATCCCCCCTTCCTGCATTTTCCGTACCATAATAGGTCCCATATATGCCATATCAGGACACTGTACTCAAAGCGCTTTCCAGACATCCGCTCTACAATTATTCAACTGTGCTCCATTGTGCTCTGTGTTATGTGCAGTGACACTCGTGTATCCTGCTCTTGATCAAATGTCATCAGCCCTCTCCCCAAGGATATCTGCTAGAAGACCCTTAATGTCCCCTATGACTAGCGTATTTCCTCCTGTCATTTGTTCTAATTCATAGATCAATTTTCCAGCACCTTAAGTTAAACTCAGGAGTTTACACCTTAAATTATCCTTATCCCTCTGGGGCCATGGTATATACTGTGGTTCATCTTCCAAAGCTTTGAGCTAGCTAACCTCTTTTCTAGCTTCTTTCCTCTGTACGCTGCATGCAAATATGTCGTCATGTGTTGCAAAACTGCTTTGAACTCTGATCTCCCTTTTGGACATGGCATGAACATTTTATCTGCCGTGCCCTTAACCCATTCTGCACTGCATTGTTTAAGCTTGGGTGCGTGTTTTGGCAGCTGTCTGCACAAGTGTATAAGCAGACTAACATCCTCCATCATGACTAGTCACAATCAACTGTCAATACTCACCGTTACTTTATACAAATAAATACTTTTCAGAAAAATAATACAATATGAGAGTGCACCAATCATCGCAACTCCAAGCCTCTATTCCATTTTTCTTCAATCTACTTATTCACTCAACATTATCAGTCGACTAAATAAATAAATATTACATTTTCAGCCTTTACCACAATCTATTACTTTTCCGTTGTTCACTACCTCACCATATACTACACTACAATATATAATAAACAAACAAACTAACAGATTCGGCCGGCCCACATAAATCTCTGTCAATGCTCCTCATGACTTATGTCTGCCCCTAATAATGACTCTGATTGGAGTATGAGTTATCCTCTTTAATGATCCTTGATCGTTTGTAGCCTAGGTATGTCCACTTGGACTTTAGGACAAATTCCTTCTATACGTCCTTGACGTAGGATTCCAGGCTTATCATATAGATCACTCCTTGTCTATATACCTTAAACAGTGACACTCTTTGTCGTTAAAGTAAACATACCCCAACCAACCCTCCATTTCTCTTTCCCCTTTATCCCTTTATCACTCTCCCCAGTCAATGCCCATTCATCGTTTGCCCTCTCTCTCAGTCTACTCACCATTCGTGTTTCAGCTTCTGACTCTCTAGATCGCCTTCTCCTCAACCATCCTCTTCAGGCTTTGGTCAGCTCAGCTGCCTGTAGAAATCGGGAGGGGATTCCGTAAATCGAGGGACCCATCCCACCTGTATTTAAGTGACTTGCAAGATTTTCTAATGGCTGCTATCTACAGAGAGCTTCACGTTCCTCCAGCTAAATGGCGGAGGGCACTCGATATTTCGAGACCCTTAAAAGACTACTAAATCGATTGGTCTTTTAATAACCAGCATCTCTCTGCTACTATGTGAACCTGTGCACCCAACACTAAGCCCTTTAAGACTAGGTAGCAATACTTTGAGATGGTTGGAGATGCGGAATATACTCAAACATCAATAAACAGACTGATTCAAGAATTTGGCAAAGTACGTCTGTTTTAATATAAATTATCTAAAACAGGGAGTCACAACGAACATCAGCGAACATCCGCTCGATCTTCTCACTCAACAAATTTCATAAAAAACACAACATTTATAGTTAAAGCTCATCATCATTGACATCAATCAACATGTCAAACTACAAAAACCTACTTGGGAAAGTGATTGGCTTAACAGGAACATCTAGGTATAAGTTCCATATTTGTTATGAAGGTGATTCATTCTCTATCACCAGGTGGGGCAACTAAGCCCTCCTCGAGTACAAGTCACTACAAACATCATCAAATGCATGGCATCGGTTACACAAACTATAGGGCTGTCTATTACGTGTCCCTCTACAACTGGTTGGCACCCTTGCACCCCTCTGTACTATTCCACACATGCTTGCAGCATGCAGGCTGGCACCCTGGTGCTGGTGGGCTGGTCATAAACAAAACTTCCCACGTCATTAGCCTGTCATCTATCACCACTCTTACAGTCTGCCAGTCAATTAGCCTTTGAACACTGGCCTTGGAAATGTTCTCTGTGCCTGAGAATAAAAGGGAGTAGAGGCATACTCTCTCTCTTGGTTTCGATACAGCTCAACTCAGTATCTATTTCCATCCATCCACGTGACTAGAGACCATGTTTCAGAGCTTTTCAGTATTTGAAATACTATTAAATGATGAACCTCTGATGTCTTCAATGTTCTTGCTCCTCACTTCAAACAGGAGTTTGTTCTTTTCACACATTTTGTAGCTTCTGAACGAACATCCTATCTCATGGTGACCTTGACATCCTGGTGCTGGGCCAGCCAAGCTCTTCTTGAATCTACCTCCGGTATTAATTAATTTTCCAACTGCGCCACACTGAAAAAGCCTGTCTATCTACTGGGGCCAAACTCTGTTAATCGTGCATTGTGGAACATCCATAGTTATCTATTCCTATGTATATACGTTGGTGCATTGCCACAATCTATTCATTAGATAGCCAGCCTTTAAGAATGCTTTGTCTACTTGCGTTACTGCATCTGTCCAATTGTAAAATGACTTGACGTTTTCTTCATTGTTTCTGTAGCATGAGCATCTTCATCTTGAGCCTGAAATGTTGCTCATCTTTAACACCTTCTCCTTAGATTTTCATAGAATGATTACATTCTACATTCTCTTGTCTCCTTTCTGGATGCATCAGCTCTACTTCGCAAGACATCATCAATCTTCTCTTTTGCTTGTTTTTCACAGTTCTTGTGGGATGGCCATTGTATTCTTGTGAGTGCATATATGGCTTTCTCAATGGGTATCTTACTTCCAGGATTCTTTTTGATACAGGTAGTCTCACTGGCACTGCACGTGTCTCACACTCTGGCTCCCAACATATAGACATCATGGGGGTGGAGCATTAAGTGGGGATGCTTTGCTACACCTCTACCGGGTTATCCCATTTGTATTCATTACCTTTCTTGCCCCACCATGACTCAAATGACCAAAGTGCTCTTCCATGAAGTGGACATCTGCATGGCCTATGAGAACAGATTGTGACTGACAGGTGCTCTAGTACAATTCTTGCTTTTGGTCCTAATTATGCAATCACATTGGGGTCCATCAAGGATAAATACTGCATGCCATCCCCAAACCCAAGGGAAATGTGAAAGAACAAAGGAGACATTAGAGCAAGAACTGCAGTCTTATTTCAATTGGTCTTCAAGACAAATGGGGCTACTTTCTGGAGAGAGCAGAGGTGGTGTACCTCAGTCAGATGCACCCCCCTTTGGTGCATTTTGGACTGTATCCTAAGTTGTTGCCCACACATCTGATACCTACAGGTAGAGTTCCATCTGCTACTCTCATGGTTTTGAAATTACAAGTTAAGCATCAATGGTAGAATCAGCCGGCATGGATACAAAAAATGGCACGAGGTGCATGCTGACAAGAAGCAGAACCCTGAATCTGTCGATCAGAAATTAAATGAAGTATGTCTCGCTTCGAAGAATTTGCCTATTTGAATTATACCCACAGACTTGCCCCCACGGTGCCTGGGACTATACTCTATCAGTAAACACATATCCTTGGTGGCTATGTATTTGGCCTCTGACCAGCTGGCATATACAGCCAGATTTCCAGCCTTCCCTTTTAAAATAATGCATGCCAGACCACTACAGCAGGACCCCACTTCTTTCAACTCCATCATTGGTTAATGGCCAAGGCAACCTGAATAAAAAAGTGTGAGATATATTTGACTCCCGTAGCCGCTGAGATCCTCTATACGTTCTCATTGACTGGAAAGGGTATACAGCCTCAGATAGATCATGGGATCCTGCCTCACAGGTTCATGCCCCCTGCTTTGTGCGACAATTCTCTCAGTTTCTTTGAATCCCTGTGATGTAAACAACCTATAAAAGTGGCAGGATTTAATACACACCATGCAAACTCCCACATGGTGGCTACCAATTACAACAATGACCTACTGGAACATGAACCCTCACTGGTGATGGTGTGGTGGGAATCTGTGTGGGACAGGGCTTAAGCAGGCAGCAAGGGGAAGTATTATGAGGAATTAGGAAGATGCTGTCCTATGTGTTTTCGCAGGGTGCCACAATCATGGCATGCAGCCATGCATAGGGCATGTTTCCTCCTTGGTACATGTGCAATGGGAAGCCATTCTTTTAATGTTTTCTTGTGTGCCCACTTGACTAACCACAAGGCGTGCACCACAGTGTTGTCTGGAATAGATTTGGAAAGAGAAAAGTTAATGTTAGATACATTGCATGGCATAGTCCAATTGAAATGTTTTCAGATATACAGGTATGAATTGTTGCTGTCAGGAATGTCTTGGCACGATATGTATGGGGATTCTTCTGGTCAAAATAATTCTCTCAGAGTTATCTGTCAAACAGAACTGCATGGCACGGTCTGCTTGACAGAGATTTCGGAAATAGTGCGGTATGTAAGTGTCTTCAATCCAGCACTCCAACTAAGTCAATGCCTAGTCTGGGATACCCAATGGAAGTCCTTATTTATATATTTCTATGTCAAAGTTCTTTAAATCTGGATGATGCACCCTTATATAACGGCCCTCTCTTTGGATCTCCCCGACCTCACTGAACCAAGAAGTAGGTTTGTTTTGCAAATTAAAAGGTTTATTTGAGGAATTGAACAATATCACACTTTTATGAATAAAATAATATCTGAATAGCACACTTATGAATATGAACAGTAATCAGTATGGGTAATATTACAACATCAACAATCTCTTTAATCAGTTAGGAGTAGGAATAGAAAGGATAAGGTAGCAGAGAATACTTTTATGGTTCAAGGAAATGCAAGATAGAAAAATGCAACACAGGAATAAACTTGATATGGTTTCAATCAAAAGACAATATGATCACTTGTTCCCCTGTTATTACTCACTCCCCCCACTATGCAATATGAAGAGATGGAAATGAGGGCACACAGGTTTCAGGAATATTAATCAACAATGCAGTTCAATTCCAGTTCCCCCAGCAAGCTTAGAGAAAACAGGTATGATTTTAAAACAGGCATAAATACTTTTGAATGTGATTGCAATGAATGGGAAAATATGCTAAAATGATTTTAATTCACTAAAGGCTATTCAGCACCAGCGAGAATTACTTTGGATTGGTACAGGTCAACACTAGCAATGATTCATGAATGATTGTCAGATTGAAAACGTGTCATGCTTTCCTCTCATTCCGTTCCCGTTTCACAAGCATCTAGGACAGGTAACGACACTAGGCCAGGCAACACTCACACTGCCCCAGTTACTCCAGCCACTTTCCCACTACCTGTCACTCACAGTGGGCGGCTGTCACGTGAGCGGGTTTGCCCCAGGGACCACATACGCAAGTTCGGGGGTACCCCATTCCTTGGCTGGCGCCTGCCATGGCATCTGCAGGATGGAGCTCGCAGACGCCGGCTGCAGGATGCTGGACGCAGGAGGTCGCTTCCACGATCATTGAGATGTAAACAGTGCTCACGTGTCGCGCTCGCGGGACACGTGACGCGATTGCCCATCTCACTCACAGATCATGTGACGCGGAAGCGCCCACTACTTAAGCGCTGAACTTCCGAGGTTCTGCGCTTCACAGCTGTTCTTTGGAGGACTCTGTACAGTGATCAGGATACCTTTTCGTTCCACAGCTCTCGACTTTGGACCTCTACTCGGATTTGCTTTGGTTACGTTCTTTGGCTCTGTTTTTTCTGGATCAATCGAACTCGGAACGCTCTATGGACTGCCTCGGATTACCCTGAATGGACTTGGCATTATTTGTCTCCTCTGCATTACGTTATCAAGTACTTTGGTTTTGGTTCCTTTCACTCGTTACAGGAGGGCAGGCCGGGTCCACACCCAGTCTACTGTTCCTCTCCCTACTTATTACGCTCACATGGTTCCCACAGCAATGTTGATCGAACCCGGACAGCTGCAGTCTCCACCAACGTGATGCGTAGTGAAGAGATGACAGTCTGGACTGGCCCGCCTAATCTTGTCTGCTGGACTCGTAGAAGTATTCTCCTGCAAGTGGAGAAAGGGATTTAGCCACCCGTGGACCTTAGTGATGGCCCCCCCAACTGTTCTCGTTCTCCCCACTAATCACCTCCGATATCCCCACTTGGTAACCACACCTTATGTTTTTAAATGATGAGCTCTCCATCCTGCATGGCATACAGGGGCGCGTGGATACCAGTTACTTCACTGGTTTGAAGGTACTGGAGGAGTTCCGGAGGAATATTGACTCCAGTGTCTATAAAGTTCAAAGAGTTCAATGTGTCCGATGTTCACTCTTGTTCCATTCCCTCGTTAGGTTGCAGCTGGGTCCAAAAGAATATTGCCTGGAGGCAGCTGATGGCGTTCAGGTAAGAGTCTGTATTACCAAACACTGTCCGGTAAAAGTTGCATGAGTTTAACTTGCTGTTTTCTCTCCCTTTATAGGTGCGGCATAGAAATATGCAGAGAATTAATGGATAATACCTCCGGTGGTAAAGCAGGTAAGCCTATGGTGGCAAAGAGATTATCTTTGTTGGTTTTCTCGGCTCACCTTGTTATTCCTTTTGCTTCCCCCCCCAGGTGCTGGGTTTCGACGAAGAAAATGATGGAGGCAGCGCCGAGTTGAAAGATGCGGTGGACTGGTGAGTATAGCGCGGCGCTGCTGCTGGTGAAGCGACGTGTGCTGAAATAATGTCCTTTCCAGGCTCGGAGATGTGCTGGGTCCGGAATCAGGTAAGGAATCAAATAATGTCCGTGATCTAACCTCGTCTCCTTTCTTTTCCTTTTGTCTAGGAGCTCCGGATTCGAAGTGGGCGTGGCAGAAGACTGGATGCTGACTTGCAGACACGGTGAGCGTTACGCTGCTGGATGCAGAATAACACGAAGCATGAGCTGCTGTTCGGGCGTGGTTTAAATAGCCTGCAAAGTAGACCCAGGTAAGAAGTCCCCCAGAACCACACCCGAGTGAAAAATAGTCCCTGTAATAAAATAGTCCCATCCAGGCCTCACGTTGGCTTGGACTCATTTGCAGCATGGTCTGCATAAGGTAAGTGAAGTCTATGAGCCTGGCGCCTATGGCGCCAGGACTGATTTCTATGATGAGTCTGGCGCCTAAGGCGCCAAGAATGAATCCAAACAGCCACCAGCCGGGGCGGTTGGGGTTTCAATGAGTATCTGGATGCCTGCTCCCGTGGCTGATGGACTCGATCCGGATGCCCGGGGGTAGGCATCATGACACTACTGCCATCGGGGAAACCAGCTCATGTGCCCCTTCCATGGAATTACCACCCAGCACAGGATATAGGGCCACACCACCTCCCAGCTTAGGTAAGCACTTCTCCTTAACCTGTCTTTTTGCTTGTACTGTGCTCATTTGATTGCTAATAAAGGCTTTCCTTTACAGCAACCTTGGGGTTCAACGTTCCGTGGTTCTGGGCTTTGAGGTCTACCCACCTGTGGCCTCAAAGATCGCATAGGGAGTAATCTTGTATTCTCTCTCTGTGGTACTTGGGGATGGAGGTACCATACGCTTCACGACAATCAAGAAACCTGACAGACTGTGAAGCCAGTTTTTGTCGTGCAGAGTATGCAGTGTGCCACGGATGACCCCATGGCAGCTATGGTTCAGGCGATCACAGTATTAAGAGCAGACATGGCCATCGCCACCACAGCCCTTCACCAGCGCTTGGATACTATTCAGAGTGCCCGCCACCCTTTACCTGCAGATGCAGAGTTCGGGGATGCGGCACCACCTGCTCCATTGCCCCAGGCCCCAAGCCCAGCCACTCCTGCTCCCGTGGTTCTACCCTCTCCTTTCCCATTGGCTGCACCCAAAAGGTTCCAGGGGGATCCCAACAAGTACCGTCATCATTGATTTTGGGGCCACTGGTAATTATATGGATATCACTTTGGCCCACACACTCAATCTCCCTATCAACACTAAGACCCGACCAGAACCCGTGCAGACTATAGACGGGAGTTCATTGGTTTCTGGCCCAGTTAAACAGCAGACAGCCCCTCTCACATTGGTTATACAAACTACTCACAAAGAGACCATCAGTTTTGACCTAATATCCATGCCACAATACGACCTCATTCTGGGCATTCCTTGGTTGCGTCTGAACAACCCATTGATCAATTGGAGGGCAGGTACCGTGCTCTTTGAGTCAGACGTTTGTCAAGAGTTTTGTCTCACGATACCCCCTGTTGAGAGTACCCCAGCCCAACTCCTCAGCACCATTACACAACTCTCTTTGGAACCCTCATCCGTTCCCCTGGCTGACACACATATTGTTGGTCTTGTAACAGAGATAGTTCCAGAAGCCTACCGGGACTATCAGGACATGTTTGATAAGGGGTCATCGGAAGTCCTTCCACCCCATACGATGTACGATTGTCCCATTGAGTTACTACCAGGTTCTGTTGTCCCAACGGGTCGCATTTACTCACTATCTCCCACTGCGGAACAGACTTTGAAGGCGTATATTCAGGAATCCCTACACAAAGGTCATATACGCCCGCCTTTATCCCCGGCCGCCAGCCCCATCTTCTTTGTCCCAAAGAAGGAGGGAGACCTCCGCCCATGTGTTGACTATCGACGCTTGAATGCCATCACCAAAAAGGATAGGTATCCAATACCTCTCATCAGGCCCCTATTAGATCGCCTCACGCGTGCTTCAGTGTACACCAAGTTGGACCTCAGGGGTGCGTACAATCTAGTACGCGTGCGAAAAGGCGACGAGTGGAAAATGGCCTTTTGCACTCGTTACGGATTGTACGAATACCTGGTCATGCCCTTCGGCCTTTGTAATGCGCCTGCTACATTCCAGCGCCTCAAGAATGAGATATTTAGTGATATTCTAGATGTTTTCATGGTGGTCTATCTAGACGACATTCTAATTTTTTCACGTTCACAAGAGGAACACGTCCTACACGTAAGGGAGGTACTAAAACATTTACGCACATTTTCCCTTTTTGCAAAACCCAAAAAATGCCAGTTTCACACCGACAACATTGAGTTTCTAGGGTTCCACATCACCCCTGACGGCCTCGCTATGAACCATGCCAAGGGCAAGACATTATTGGAATGGCCGTTCCCCACCACTCTCAAAGCATTGCAGTCTTTTTTGGGTTTCGCAAACTTTTATAGAAGGTTCATCTCTGGGTTTTCATCCATAGCAGCGCCTCTCACCCTCCTGACCAGTCCACTTGTCCCATAGAAATGGTCCGACGACCAACAACTTGCATTCGATACCCTCAAAGCTGCATTTACCACTGCTCCTGTCCTTCAGCACCCTGACATCAAACTCCCTTTCATAGTTGAGGCGGACGCATCCTTGTTCGCCCTAGGGGCAATCCTGTCTCAAGAGTGTGCCACTACTGGATGATTGACCCAGTCGCCTTTCACTCCCGAAAGTTCATCCCCGCAGAGTGTCACAATACGGTGACCAAAAAGGAACTTCTAGCTGTCAAAGAAGCGTTCCAGGTCTGGCGTCACCATCTCCTAGGGGCAAGACACCGGGTGATGGTCTTATCGGACCATCAGAATCTCCGCGATTTGGCATCACTAAAGTGCATAAACAGCAGACAAGTCAGGTGGCACCTGTTCTTTGCCGCTTATGATTTCCAGATCATGCATCGTCCTGGTACCGTTAATGGAAAGGCGGATGCTTTGTCTCGCTCTCCTGGGATAGTTTCGTTGCCTATATATCCTGAAACCTTACTAGATAAGAAACATGTGATATGTCTTTGTACCCCATCTCTGACTCTGCTGGATATGGTCCACACGTGGGCTTCTGCCCACCCGTCCTTACTTCCAGATTGGGATCTGGTATTACATGACGGTCTTTCCTTCTTTCAGAACAAGTTGTTTCTACCTACCACTGACGCCCGCAATCCGGCTCTTGAATGGTCCCATGATCTCCCCGTTAATGCACATCCCGGTCAGCGAAGAACACTCTCGCTTTTACAACGAGAAGGGATGTAGAATGCTACGTCAACACCTGCTCTGTCTGTGCCAAATGTAAACATCGGAAAGTGCGCTCGTTAGGACTTCTGCAGCCCCTACCCATACCCCCGAGGCCTTGGCATACCTTGACGATGGATTTCATGACGGACCTCCCCAGAGTTCAGGGCTTTGATTCCATCTGGGTTGTGGTAGACTCGTTCACCAAGATGGCGTGGTTTATCCCGTGCTTGGGCATTCCCTCTGCTCCTGTCCTGGCGGGGTTGTTCTTCAAGTCCATCGTCTGCCTTTTTGGTTTGCCGTCGGTGTTGATGTCCGACATTGGTTCTCAATTCACCTCTCGTTTCTGGCGCACTTTGACTAAGTTGGTGGGGATTGATTCGTGTTACTCTTCGGCCTACCATCCTGAGACGGATGGGCAGACCGAGAGGGTTAACCAGACCATGGAGCAGTACCTGTGTTGTTTGACGCTTCAGCATCAACAATCCTGGTTTTGCATCTTGCATCTGGCTGAATTCGCCTACAACAACGTGGTGCACTGCTCCACTGGTTTCTCTCCCTTCTATGTTTTGTATGGTCAGCACCCTAAGATCCTGCCCATCCCCGACTTCTCGCTTTCTGGTAACCCGGCCGCCTCTTCCTGCATCAGAGACGTCTCTGCCGTCCACGCGCAGACCTTGCTACATCTCAGGGAAGCCCAGGACTCGATGAAGGCTGCCCCGGACCAGAAGCGTTCTGTTGCCCCTTCGTTTGCAGTGGGAGATAGAGTCTGGCTTTTATCTCGCCATCTGCATCTGCAGGGTTGCCACAAGTTGTTGCCCCATTTCGTTGGTCCTTTTGTGGTCTCCTGGGTGATCAACCCTGTGGCCTACCGCCTTCGAGTCCCGGTTTCATGGCGGCTTCACCCTGTCTTCCATGTTTCCCTTCTCAAGCCTTGTCCTGGTCCTACCCGTCTTCGTTCCCCGGGGGCCCCAGTTTCCCCTTCTTCCCCGGATGTGTTTGAGGTGTCTGCTATTCTGGGTTCACGTGTTTTCAGGGGGGATTGCCATACCTGGTGGATTGGGAAGGCTATGGCCCGGAGGAGCGCTCGTGGGTTCCCGCGGGGGATATTCATGCTCCTCGTTTGGTTTCTCATTTCCATAGGGACAATCCTCTGTGCCCACAGGATCGTGGGCCATTGGGGGGGGCTCTGCCACGCTTTCCTCTCATTCCGTTCCCGTTTCACAAGCATCTAGGACAGGCAACGACAGTAGGTCAGGCAACACTCACACTGCCCCAGTTACTCCAGCCACTTTCCCACTACCTGTCACTCACAGTGGGCGGGTGTCACGTGAGCGGGTATGCCCCAGGAACCACATGCGCAAGTTCGGGGGTTCCCCGTTCCTTCGCTGGCGCCTGCCATGGCATCTGCAGGATGGGGCTCGCAGACGCCGGCTGCAGGATGCTGCGCGCAGGAGGTCGCTTCCGCGATCATTGAGATGTACACAGCACTCACGGGTCACGTGACGCGATTGCCCGTCTCACTCATGGATCATCTGATACGGAACTGCCCACTACTTAAGCGCTGAACTTCTGCGGTTCCGCGCTTCACAGCTGTTCTTTGGAGGACTCTGTACGGCGTTCAGGATACCTTTTTGTTCCACGGCTCTTGACTTTGGACCTCTACTCGGATTTGCTTTGGTTACGTTCTTCGGCTCTGTTTTTGCTGGATCAATCGAACTCGGAACGCTCTATGGACTGCCTCGGATTACCCTGAAAGGACTTGGCGTTATTTGTCTCCTCTGCATTACGTTACCAAGTACTTTGGATTTTGGTTCCTTTCACTCGTTACAGAAGGGCAGGCCAGGTCCACACCCAGTCTACTTTTCCTCTACCTGCTGCCATTGGGGAAACCAGCTCATGTGCCCCTTCCACGGAATTACCACCCAGCACAGGATATAGGGCCACACCACCTCCCAGCTTAGGTAAGCACTTCTCCTTAGCCTGTCTCTTTGCTTGTACTGTACTCATTTGATTGCTAATAAAGGCTTTCCTTTACAGCAGCCTTGGGGTTCAACGTTCCGTGGTTCCGGGCTTCGAGGACTACCCCCCTGTGGCCTCAATGATCGCATAGGGAGTAATCTTGTATTCTCTCTGTGTGGTACTTGGGAACGGAGGTACCATACTCTTCACAACAATAAAGAAACCTGACAAAACAAATCTCAGCAGTTGCAAACAAGAAACAGCTATTTTGGCATATGTTGAAATGGAGCTAAATGGCAATTCACAGCAATTTTTCCACGTGCGTGAAATGCGATTCCGAAAAAACTATAATGAATTGGAATGTCGTTGGAAAGCTTAGGATCTTAGCTTCAAAATGAATTTCAGTTCTAGGACGTACGGTTCACAAGTTACAGAGGTCTTTGTGAAGGTAGATTTTTCAGAAATAGAATCAAGATTTCAGAAATGACAGATGCGCTTTAAAGGTTTACCAACAAGGATAGGCATATACTAAGGAGCTATGAAGAAGCAAGATACTCAACGGGCAGCCACCAGAACAGCGGCGCCACCGCTCTGATCTCTGTCCGTCAAAACACTTGTCCCTCTTCAGAAAATATCAGAGCAAATATGATTATTACTACAATTATCACAGACTTATGTGGAGGAGAGAAGAGTTTAGGATAGACAAAAGGTTCTATTATGCAGTTCTGGACAGGTTAAGATGTTTGGAATAAGATTATTTTAACTAAGAGATGACTATGCACAGTTCTAGACTAGATACTCACTCCTAGGCTTTAGAATGGAGTGAGCCTCGTCAAATATCTGGTCAAGGGTTTGGACTTCACTCGCCACTGGACAGGTCTCAGGCATTCTGGGTTCTGCTCTCAACACTGCACAGCGGTCTGGGTGGCCTCTTGGACTGGATCTGACGGGTTCTGGATACAGCTCTGCTTTCTGGGTCTGGACCTTGGTTCTAGCACAGGGTTCTTGGCTAGAATAGCAAAACAGCTCAGCCCGGCTGTTGAAGGTGAGAGCCCCTTGGGAGTTTAGGGGTTAGAATCAGGTTGCTATATTCTGCAGGCCTGCTGAGAAGGGTTCAGCTTGTGAATTAGGCCTCTCTGCTTCAAAGTTCTAGAATTTGGTTCTAGAGTCTGGTCTCTGAATATATCTGGAGTCTTCCTGCAGGGTGCTTCACCAAGAATAGTTGAGTAGTGGAAAAGAGTGTCTGTCCTATCTGTCCTAACAGTCCTTATTTATGTATTTCCAAAGTGGGTGGGGAGGCTGATTCTCTATGCCCAACCCTCTAAGGATCAGATTGGTCAAAGGATTTCCTGTCCCCTGACTGGAGAAAGTATCAGTGTGTCACCTGGTGTCATGTTTATGGCTTAGGTGAAAACACTCCCCTTTGTGTCTGTACAGCATATCTGATTTTTCATAAAACACATATTGACAATATACACAACATGCTACCTACATTGCATGACAGATTGCCTAAGGTACATCTCTGTCCAGCTCTGATCTTCCAAGGAGCTTTGGTTCACAAATGACCACTTTTTGCACTTTTGGTGGGTTTCCCAATATTATTTCTGCACCCATTTTTAGACATGCATTCATATCCTCTCTGGGCATATTACTGTAATGTTTTAAGTTCATAGCAACAACCCAGCAGCTGCAATATGAATCAATTCCAGGGTTTGGTCTCAGAACATCACACAGCGTCCAGTCTTAAATCGTGAGGGAATTTTTCATTTTAAGAACCTCAATGTTTCCCATTTTTGTCAGCTTGGTCCAATTTGTTATAAGCATTTTTAGAAAACATACATTTGCTTTCAATTCAATTCAAATCTCAGTCTGGTCTGCCTCCTAGAGCTGGGCTGACTCAGAGGATCACCTGTCTTGTTTCCTGCCAACACTTTGTTGACAGTTACACCCGAATTTTGCATATTCCTATTCATCCCAAATAATCCATTGTCTTGACTGAGAGCAACAGGCCAGGGTGCCTCTGCTAGTTCCTGTTCACACCAGCCTATCAATCTCTTGGCCAAGGCCAGGGAAAGCTTCCTTTGTCCAGGAAAAAGGTGTGAAGGTTCTCAGGGGAAGCAAGCCTTGAAGAGTTTTAACTGCATCAGGTTACTTTCTGATCAATTGTAACATAATTCCTTGTGAAACAAAATAACAGTTATAAACTTAAAATAAACAACATATCCTTAAATCAAGTCTTTTTCAAAGTGAAATCTGTGTGGCACTCTTATATGGCATTTTGTTGGAATTCTATTCTTTGGCATAGTTTGGGTTCAATTGTTCAACTTTACACAAATGGTTTTAAAACGCCGGCTTTCTGGTAGAGGTGAGCAATGGTACTACACCTATTTTGACAGCTGTCTTTCCATCAAGTATCTTTGAAATGGGATTTTGTTCTGAGAACAAATGATTCTTGCTGACATTGTATTGATAGGGATTCTGGCAGTAATGATGTGGAACACCCAACAAAGATGTTGGATCTTTTAGGTGCTTTGTGAGCCATGATTTCTGCAAATTTGACACCAAATAAAAACAGATTTTTGGAACTAGCTCTCTTTCTTTTGCAATGATTTTGCTCTGTGAGGAGCCAAATTGTGGGTTTTGGCAGTGATCTCCTGTGTTACCACTGACATAGGCAAAAGTAGATGGTGGCCTATTTTTCAGATTTTCACTGCGCAATTTCTGGTGATTTCGAGCGAGCAGCATGCTTTCCGGCGGTCATTATGATGTTTCTGCTGCCAGCAATGCACAGTGATGTTGCAGGGCTTGGATGAGTAGGTTGATACATCCCACATGCCCCCCTCTTTTGCGATGGCCATTGAACTTCCATCAATGGAACTTCTCAAGACTGGGATGTAAGCCTCATCTCTCCGGATTCCACAAATGGCAAAGTTCTGCATCTTTTCCTCCATCAGGGGTGGATCGATCAGTTCTCCTTGCCAGTCCTGATGGGAGTATTGAGCGATACCCCGAGCCCCTTGGATCTTTGTTCCCGGTCCCCGGGTCATCCTCCTTGGTTAGTCTCCATGGTTTCCAATCAACTATAGGTTATCTCTCTCCTAGGATGAAAAAGCAAAAACATATTTGTAGATATTTCCCCACCACTGTTAATGTAGTGGGGCGGACATATACATTTTATAAATCAGGAGACATTTGCATTATTGTATTTTATAGACTATATAGGGAATATTTTAGGGTTGATATTTTATGGATCTGGAGTGGCCCCCTCTGGGGTTCCAGAAGACTCCTCCAGTTGCTGCAGAGTGTGCCTAGGATGGCAACACTTCAGCTGATTAATATGGACCCACTTATCTCCCCCCTCTGCCAAACTGCCTTTGGGGATGCAGATCTTGTAGGTGACTGGTGAGATCTTGTCTACAATTTCAAAAGGTCGCTTCCAGGTAGGCAGAAATGTTCGCTTTTTGGCCCGGTTCCTTTGGAAATTGTATAGATAGACCCGGTCTCCTACATTTTATTCTTTTCTGGTAGTCTGTAAGTCATAGTGGGTCTTCACGCTATCGGCTGATCTTTCTAGATTTCTCTGAGCATAGGCAAAAGCATGTTGAAGGTGTTTTCTTAAATTTTCAACATACTCATGAGTTGTGGAGGCATTGATAAATGTCTGCTCTTGGGTCCTGTAAAGCAGATGCTGGGGAAGCACCATCCTGCATCCAGTCATCAGCTCAAACAGTGACATTTTTGTTGCAGATGAAGGGGTAGAACCGATGGCCATTAGGACAAGAGGTAATCGAATATCCCAACTTGGCCAAGAATCTGCCACAAAGGTTTTTAATATGCTCACAGTAGTTTTGTTGTAATGTTCTATTGCACCATTCGAGGCTGGCCGGTAAGCAATATGTACCTTCCCTTTAACCCCAAGTATCTCCCACATCTTTGTCATTACTTTGCTGGTGAAATGGCTACCTCTGTCTGAATCAATCCTTTAGGGTAGTCCAAAACGCGAAAAGATGTGATTGATCATCAGGGCAGCTGCTGTTTCTGCCTTGCAGTTTGGGGCCGGGAGACATTCCACCCATTTAGTAAATAAGCATGTCACGGTCAACATGTACTTATTCCCCCTAGAGGACCGAATCACAGGCCCGATAAAGTCGACTTGCAAATCTGACCATGGCAGTGTCCTCCCCCTCTTTTGGATAGGCGCACCTGTGTGTGAGGGATGTTGGCTGAAATTGTGCACACACAAGACACCCCTTCAAGTATTGGTCGAGGTCCTGCCCCATGTGTGGCCATTATACAACCTCTCCTAAGATTTCAAGTGTTGTATGAAACCTCCTATGACTGGCTGTGGCCGCATCATGGGCGTGACTTAACATCAGGCTTCGGAATGAGGTAGGAACCACCCACTGATCATGGCCAGCTTGGGATTTCCTTACCAACAAACCGTCTTGGATTCAGAACATTTTTGGACATTTCATCAACACTCTGAGGTCGTCTTTCCCAATGTAATCGTTATCCGTCAGGGGAAAGTTCTCAGGGTCCTCAATGTGTTGATAAAACTTACCAATTATTGGATCCCCTTTTTGAGCCGTAATCAAAACAGCATCTGGGGTCTCCTTACTCCATTGTGCAGTTGAGAGATCATTGTGAGCATTTGTCTGGGACCTAGTGATAGCAGTGACCTGGATCTTCCCCAACAGGGACTCGATCTCTATTAGATCCCCTTGGATTGCCCCGGTTTTGGCCAGCTGATCAGCTAAGTCAGTTTCAGTTTTGTCTGGTCCCTCTACTTTGGAATGAACCTTGATCTTTTTCCAGTAGATGGTCATCCCATTCGAGGTGACCAGATCATCAATATTTTGGATTAACTTTCCATGTTTCAAGGGTTTGTTATTAGCACATAGCATGCCTCTGGTTTTCCAATTAACCAGGTGCTCCACAAACCCGTTCCGTACATAATCTGAATCTGTGATTATGACCAGTTCGTGGAGTTGATGTTGGGGAGCAGTGAGGATGGCTTGATGCACAGCCATCAACTCTGCCACTTGACTACTTCAGGGACCAATCTTGTACCCAGTGGAGGGTTCTGGGGACTCATTCACCCATGCATTCCCTACACCAGCCACAAGTTATTTTTCCCCGTTGTTGTCAAAATGGTAAGAGCATCCATCTACATAGACTGTGGGCATTCCCTCACACTTGTCTTCTTCAAAGACGTTGTGTGGGGAATTGTGGTATGCTTCCATGTTGTCCTTGATTTTTAGACTCCCATCCTGGAGACAGTTTTCTCTGGCACAATCATGCAAGTCAGCCAGACCTTGCGCGAGGGGACTCTTCTTGTTTTGGCCATATCTGACCTCCACAGGAAAACCTTGCATTGACAGAATCCAGGAAGTAATTCGGGAATTACTCACATTTCCGGCCCGAATTCTGTCACTTTGGAGATATTGCAGAGGCTGGTGTGGAGTCTCCTCTATGATGTGTTCCCCCTGGATAAACGGGCGGTAATTCTTCAATGCCCACACTGTTGCCAGGAGTGCCTTCTCACAATCATTGAATTTTTCCTCTACAGAGGATAAAGTTTTACTTGCATAGGAGATTACTTTATTGACCTTGTCATGCTTTTGGTATAATACTGCAGTCAAGCATGTATTAGAGAACACTGTCTCCAAGAAGAACTCCTTGTTTCTGACAGGGTAAGCTAGGGAAGGTGCTTGTGAGAGGTTTCTTTTGAGTTGTCTTACTGTCTCTGATTGTTCTGGACCCCATTCCCATTTTACCCTCCCCATCAAAAGATGAATCAGGCATCTGGTGATCTCTGCGTAGCCCTCAATGAACTTTCTACTGTAATTAGTCAGTCCAAGGAGGCTCCTTAGTTCCTGCAGATGTTCTCATGCCTCAAGAAATTAACATGGGTTCTACACCACTGTGCTTTTTGGAAAGAAAGTTTTGCTCCGGCGGCCTTCAACTGTGTCAGAACATAACGGATCTCCGCAATGTGTTCCTCAACAGTTGAGCTCTTGATAAGGACATCATCTACATAAGCCAGGTTACCCCTCTCACCCAGGTCGGGCATGGCCTTATGTAGAAAAATGTTGAACTCATTGCCGGAGTTGAGGTATCCAAAGGGAGTCCGGGTACTGCTGGCCCCCAAAGGTAAAGCCAGCTTGTATTGGTCCTCCCTACTGACAGGTACAGTCCAGTATCCATTGGTCCGGTCTATTGCAGTGAATACCTGTGACCAGCCCTTGGTCAATGTAGGGAAGAGGCCATCGGGAAGTATGGACCCGTTTGTTGAGTTCCCTAAGGTCAGCGCAGAGTCTCCACTGGCCGTTTGGCTTCAATATCCCCAGCACCGGATTATTGAAGGTGCTGTGGACTAGACAGATTATCCCACGGGACTCAAGGTTCTTAATTATTTCAGTAAGGGACTCCATTGATGCGAGAGACAAGCGATATTGCTTCACAAACACGAGAGTCATGCCACGGTCCATGGGAATTGTTGTTGTGTGGATGTCGGTGCGACCACAGTCATATGAGTCCACCGCAAAGAGATCTTGAAAATACAAGAAAACTTGTTTCAACTTTTGCTTCTGCTCCAGGGTCACACAAGCATCAGCTAGGTTCACGCTCTCTTCAACCATCTGCCTGAAGCCTGGAAAGTATTCTGGTTTCACTATCTCAGCGTTCTCCTCCAGCTGGGTGGAGAAGTCCCTGGTCAGAGTGCTGATTTGGACTGGTGGATTCAGGAGCGAAAGGCAGCCCTCATGGACCTGAAAATCACCTCATCCCTCCTGAAGTCACAAGTCACATCTTCCTTACCATAAGGGCAGGAAGTGTACACCTGGAAGTTCCCCCGATGCCGGGTAAAAATCCTGTCTGGTGTTGTATTGTCATCACTGTCACTGTCAAAACAGTCCTTGGTGATTGGTCCTAACAGTTAATTCCCTAAATCAATGGAAAAATGTCGGTCATCCACCGCCATTCCAATAATGGTGCCTGCGGCTAGAGTGATACTCTTTAAGTCGCTGTTATCCACCTCTATTGGAATGGTGTCATGTTCTACATTGACTAATGGTGTTGGGTTTACCCCCAACCCTTGCTGTTGGAGAGAAGCATTTAGATGAATATACGCATTAGGGTTTTTCAATTTCTGTCCTCTTTTAACTTTCACTTCCAGGGAGAATTGTCGGGTCCTTTCTGTGATGGTGACTTCCTCTCCAATCTGAATTTCAACTGCATAAGGTAGCAATTGAGCTGGATCATTTAGCCCATTGGATTATCCGCTAATCGGGACATAGCTTTGAAGTTTATTAGGTCCAAACTAATGGCAAAGTGATTGAGAATGTCACTGCATAAGTAAAAGGCAGCAGTGACGTCTCGCACGACCCAACAATTATGGACTATGCTCTTGTTGCCTACAGAGATTTTGAGCATACACCTGCTTGGCAGGAGATGTTTGGAATTGGGTGCTTCCAAAGCCATTTCCCATTTGTCTATCAGTTTGAATGTGGGAATGGCTGGATCTTTTGGGAGTTGGCGGAACATGGCTTCGCTGATGAAGCTCTTACCGTTCTTCACACACACTCGGGCGAGAACAGAGTCCTTCCCTTCATTTAACTGAACAGGGATGAACAACTGCTCTCCAATTTGCTGAATAACAGCCAGGCTCTGAGCTGATTTCACATCTTTCTGGACTATTGGAGTGGGAATGTCTGATTGTGGATTGGTAAAGAATTTCAGAGTGTTTCCTTCAGTGTGGAATACCACCTTAAACTGGAAGCAAGGTGGATTTTCAGAAATGGAGAGGACCCCCCATCACCAGTCTGTTGTCCTACTGCTATTACTGTCACGTCTGGAATTTGGTTGTTCTGGAAGTGAAATTCTACTTGGTCAGATCTTTGTTCAACCATGTGGCAGGTGCCATTTAAACTAACATGGTTGACACTCTGTTTCAATTTTATTGGTCAGCTAGCCCATGAGGACCTTGTTTACACAGTCTATTATGGGTGACAACCTTCTCAGGAGGTCATTCCCTAGCAAACTAGGGGTGCCCTCTGGAGTCACTACTATGACTGGGTGTTTCACCTTGTGTCCCCCAATTTTAATGTTCAAATCCGCAGTCCCCTCGATGGGAATTTCCTTCCCGTCAAAGTTCTGAAGTTGTCCAGGAAGGGAGGTGAGAGGAATTTGGTATTTCTTACCCCTCCATGAACTCAGTTCATCAAAGGCCTTTTTGGACAGAAGGGTAGCTTGGGATCATGTGTCCACCAGTGCCAAAATTGTACCATGCCCCTGTACTTGAACCGGGGCATAGTATCTTCCCTCCTACTCCGCAAGGGGGCACAGATAATGCACATTTTTGGACAACTGGTGGGCTATTTTTTCAGTTTTGGACATTGAGAGAGAAGAGATTTGGGCAGAATTCTGTGGAGAGTCATGGGAGTCTGCAAGAAAAAGGTGGCAACTAGAGATATGAGAAGTTCTGAGTTCCCCTGGTTCCGGCTCTGGGCCACCCCCCCCTTTTTGGAGGAAGTCACCAGGATGGGTTTGAACCAGGGGATTTTGATGCTGTTGGTTCTGGGATTGGATGGGAGGTGCTAGCCCAGTCCCCACATCTACCCAGTCTGAATTTGAATCCCTTGGGACCCATTTTTCTTTGGGAGGAGTTCCCCCATCTCTGAAGGAGAAGATCCTTTTCCCGGGATCCTCTGAGGTCCCCTCTCCTTCAAATTGGAAGATCTGTACCTCCTCCACAAAATGGGTCTGTTTGGGTCCTTTGTTTTTCCTACCCCCCCTGTGGTCCTTGGGTGGCAGACCTTCAGGGGTAAGAGATTTTGTTTCCGGTTCCTGGGTTTCCTGGGGCTGTTTACAAGTGGGGAAGGAAGCTTCCTCCACGGCTTTACACCCCACTTCCCCTTGTGTCTCCTCCCTGGGAACTGGTGGGTTTTTGGGGTTCTGCCCCCGTCATTGTTCTGGAGCACCAGGTCCAGAGATTGGGGCATTCTGTGCCGGCATGCTCATCTGAGGGTTCTGATGAGCCCTCACCATGTGACCCAGGTCCTGTGCCATATTTTGGACCTGGCGCTCTAACTGTGAATCCCGCACACGCTGATATGGGGTTCTGTTTTCTCCCCTGGGCTGATCCTGGGAAGGGTAACGATCTTCTCTGGTAGTACCCCGGTTTGGGAAGATTTGGGTACCCCTCCACCCTTGGCCTCCCCTCTCCCAGATTAGGTTGTCTGGGCTCAGGAAAGGGGGGAAAGAAGGATGGATGATTTTGGGGTTGGAAGTTCTGTGGGTACCTGGGGAAAAAGTTCTGCCCAGGATTTGGTGAATTTCTGCCCTCCTGGGGGAAGTTAGGAGGGAAGTTCCCTGGGTTAGGTGTTTGGTTGGATCCCCCCCTTGGGCTGGAGGAGTCCACACATAACCCAGGATGGGTCGGTTTCCCTTGTAGCGGGGACTTACATAGTCAGGGGTCTGAGGGACCCCATTTGTGGGACTACCTCCTTGACGCCCTGTCTGTGACTGGCCCGAGGGCCTTCTGGACTTAGAATTATTCTCTGCAGGCAGGTTTTTAGGCCCCCCATCTCCACATCTAAAATGGGGGCAACCTTTACCTCTGTCACCTTAGCAGCGGCAGGGGTGCTGGCCGGTTTGGGGCTTTTCTGAGCACTATTTTTATTTTCTATGGTCTTCTGCACCTCATAGATTCGGGTGGCCTGTTCAATGACCAAGTCTAGTGACCTCTTCTCATGAAAATCTCTAGCTGTGTCATGATGTATTTCGGCAGCACATGGAAAAATGTATTAACAAATTCTTTACTGTCCGTGCACACTCTTTTGGTAGTCTGCGCAAAGGCACGCTTCAACTCCTGCACAAATTCTTGTGGGGCCTGATCCTCCCCACATTGTAAATTGTAGCTGCCTTGCGAGCCTCTTGGGGGTTTCTATGAACAGAAAAGTGCTTTAAGATGTCCGCCCTATACGTGGACCATCTTGAATGATTTTGGCCCTCCAGCCCTGCAAAGAAACTGGTGTATTCTGGGGAGAATGTCCATTTGACATACTGAATGCAGCTACAGCTGTCTTTCAAATGGAAAGTCTCCATCATTTGCTCAAAGAGCTCTAAGTGTTCCCACACAGAATACTTTGCGTTCTTGTGATAAGGCGTGATGACAATCCTTATTTCCTTAATCTGTTTTAAGGGGTCCTTAAGCAAGGCCCTTTTTGCCTTATTGGCCTTCTTGGTTCGGGAAACCTGGGTCCATTCATCCTCTGACTCAGAGGCACTGCTCCCAGAGGTGCCCGTCTGATCTTCCAGGTTTTCCCGGATCTACGAGCCTGGGAAAGGCTGGCAGAATGTGGGGACCTAGTCTCCTGTGTCCTGGGACGCTCAGAGGAGTCTTCTGATTCCTCATTGTGCCTAGGATTTGATGGGTACCCCCCCCCCACTGACCTAACTGGGCAGAGGTTTTCAGGATGCCCTTAGTGGGCCTATCCTCCTGGGGTTCCCCACTAAATTGCACTGTACTTGGGTGCCTATGCCCAGTTTCCCGCCCATCCATTCCTGGGAGGTACTGGCCTATGAGCCCCATACTTCTGACTGGATTGTAATCTGCCATCCCCGTGGCCCTGGGTTCATGTGCGCCAGGGGACATGGGGTGGCAGAGTCCAGGGACTGGGAGAGATGAGGGCCTCTGGTACTAGGGCTACTGAGGTTATGCTCAGGAGTTTCCCTTTCCCAGCGAACCTCATCTCTATCAGCCCCTAATCCCTGTTGCCATGCAAGAGCCTGAGCTTTCAGTTCCTCAATCAAGGCCTTACTAGACTCTATCAGTCTCTCTTGCATGGCTACCTGTCGCTGGAGCCTATCATTGTGCTGACAGAGAGCCTCATTTTCTCTCTGCACTTCCTGGTTGGTCCTAGAGTACTGGGCCAGTCTTTGCTGCAGGAGGGTTACCTCCTGGGTCCCGTCCCTACTGGCCTGCTTCTTTCTTGCCAGAGCATCTTCCACCCTCCTGGTGTGCTCTAACAAGTTTTGATGCTCTTTTTGGAGCTCACCCAGTCCCTGGAGGGCCAGGTGATTTTCTTCCAACCTCCCTTTTAAGTTACAGACTTCCTGGCCTAAGGTATCCCTTTCCTGAGCAAGAGCCTGCCTCTGTACCGCCAGGTCCTCCCTCTGCCTTTGAAGGGCACCAGCTTTCTGGCACTCTTCCTCAAATTCTGCCTGGGTGTCCAGGTCTTTCAGAAATAATTTGTTGTACTCTGCCTTCTCTCTATCCAGGTGGCTTTGCAGGGTGACTACCTGCTCTGCACATGCCCTATTGAAATCCAGTTGTTGCTCCAGCTTTTTCTGGCTCTGCAGTAGGGAGTCCAAACCTTCTTGGTACTCCTTCTGCAAGACCAGAATTCTGGTATCCTGGTCTGCCCTTTCCTGTTCCAGGATACCCATATCCTCTTTGATTTTAACCAAATACTGCCTACTTTCATTTTCTGACTCCTGGCTCCTCTGCAGCTTCTGCTCAGAAGATTCCAGATCAGATTGGACCTTCTCTAATGCCATCAGTTGCCTACTTGCCAGATCTTGTCCTTCAGCACATTTGTCCTGTATGGCTCCCATAGATAAATATAAATATGCTGCTACCCAGGCAATCTTGTTGTGCTCATCCTTAGCCTTAGGGGCCATATATAGTTCACTCAGGGCCACATGTAAGGGACCCTGATTTCTCCAGTTATCTAACCCAGTTGCAGTGACCTGTTGTGTGATCGCCTGCAACCACACATTCTGGCCCTGCTCAGTCCATTCACCTCTCACAAACAACTTATGCAAAAGGTGCTCTCTAGCTATCTTGATGTCTACCAATGTCTGTGTTGAGAAATAGGTGGGCGCACCCTCTTGTTTTGTGTGGGGGCTTGACTCGAGAGGGTAATAGGTACAATAGAGCAAGAGATGAGTCAAAGCTACCCTGGCCGATGACGTGACATAGGGTCACCGAGGTTTGCAGTAGAGCTAAAAACAATGTTAGCTCTGAAGGACAAAATAAACCCTTTGGAGAGGTGAAGCTGACAGAAAACAGGTTTTTTTATTTTACTCTAACACATAGAGAAAAGAAGACCATTTTTTACAAACTGCCCTGTGGCGCTGAAACTATACATGGTGAACACATTAGAGTGTGCATTTTTATGGGTTAGTATGCAAAGTGAAAGATCACAGTTTTTTGTTGTTTCAAACAATAGTATTAATAGGACATTAAGCTTTGTCTTAGACTTGTCGACACATTATTATGTGTTTCTGGTTCGGTATGGATAGCTGGTGAATGTGGCTGAAGGGATGGAAGCAGTGTTGTTGCACCAGGTACCGAACGGTCTTCAGGACAGATAGATCAAGTCAGGTGAAGTAGTAGGAATTGTCAGCCTGTTGAATTACAGGGGACTGGTTAGTACAGTGAGAGAGGTGTCTGGGAAGTTAAAAACTGCAAAGGGAGGAAACCTACCATGTTCGGGTTGAATGCCGCCTAGGTGAGAAAATGTTGAGTCCAGGTAGTAGGACTGGAGGGCTGTCTGCATGAGTCAGAGTCCTTGAGCTGAGTAGGTAAAGAGACAATCTTTTAGGATCTAGTTTATATCGAGACTGTGACCTGTAAATCGTACACAGAGCTGTGGGAAAGACAAGGTGACAGGAAGTATATTTATTTATTAAACGAAGTGCTTGGTGAAGTGCACAGATCTTCAAAGGTGCTTGTTCGTTCAATTTATAGCACAGACTATATGTCCAATAAATAGCCAGATAGGAAGGCACAAAACCGCTGAGGGCACTTAGGAAATTAAGACTAGGGACTGCCAACATTGCAGTGGGAACCCGTGGTTGGCACGTGAAGCGGAGTGGGCATATCGAGTCAGAGAGTAGTGAACAAAAGGCGAAATGCTTAAACAAAAATGGACGTGCATAGGGTGAAAACGCCGTGGTATTAAGGCATGAATAGGTCGATTTCAGGAACCACACTGGAGGGTACAAGTCCTAATGAAAGGGGAGGTGGAATACCTGAGTCTTTGTCTTTGCTGCGGCGTGCGGCGGCGGTCAGCTCTTCGGTAGAATGAGCTGTGTCACTGTATCGTGCTACTGCGCGTGTGCGGTAGATAAATGCTGCGTTGGTGTGCCTGGCCTCGGGCTTGTTGGACTGCGCATGTCATGGGCGACTAGTGTCTGAGATGTTTTGTTTAGACAGGTGTGTGTAGAAAGAGACATCTCTCACCGTATTAGCCATACCGTCCATAATATGAAAGCAGCTATGGTGTTTGTCCGTGGGTATAGCCTGCTTATTGTTCATATTTCAAAGAAAGGAAAGAAACAATTCGATCCTGAAAAAACATGCAAATACAATGTGTATCCAAATGCGTGTGTACACTCAAACGTATGTTGATTAAAAAACGTGCTTAAATGGTACACTGCTCTTTAAAGACTGCAAGGTGCTGTAACTTATATTGCATACAGCAGCACAATAGTTGCTTATTTTTAGCAAGCAGAAAAATGATCATACATTTTTGCACATATGTGTATCATTACATAGAAATAGTTCAATTGCACAAATGAATATGGCGAATAGTTGTGGTTCGTAATGATGCTGTGTGGGACTCATATTGCATGTTTGGAGGCTGCATGGTAAAGGCCATTGTAACAGAGTATGTATTGCTATAGGGAAGAGTAGTGCTGCCCTGAGAATACATTTATACCATAGAACCAAAAAACCAAAAAATGGGGCAAAGAACCAATGAGCAAGAACAGCAGATTAGGGAAATAAACTGTTTTTTTTTTCCCATGGCTCGATAAAGGTGTGACCTCAGGGTGGTCTGAAGGGGCTGATGTAGTCCAGGGCCCAAGGGTGAGTGGCTGTGGATTGATCAAGCATCTATCTATTAAAAAAGAGGTTCCATTCGATTGAAACGTTGAGCCCTTGTTTAACAGAGTCAAGGCGATATATCCATTTTTGCTCGAGTTTGTGCAGGGCTAGGTCTCTGTCGCCTCTGCGAAAAGAATTGTTAACTGTTTGTAATATTGCCCAGAAGATGTCTTTATGGGTGTGGTTTTTGGCTTTGAAATGTGCCACCAATGGTTTATCTTCAACTTGGTTCCGCACACAGGATCGGTGTTCGCAAATGCGTTGCCTGATTTCACGTTTACACTTGCCCACTTAGATGAGATCGCATGGGCATTTGATTATGTAGACCGACCACTTAGTTCTGCAGTTTGTGAAGGAATTGAGGGTCCAAGGTTTTACTTTAAGGTCGATGGTTTTAAGATTGGCTGTCAGGGGACAGACTGAACAAGAACCGCATTTGAAATGTCCTTTAACTGCTGGAAGTTGCCATAGCGTGGTTTGTTGATGGTTTGGTGTGTCGAGTTCTGTGTACATATGTACGAGATGGTCTTTGAGGTTTCTGCTGCATTTGAACGCAAACCGTGGTTTTTCAGGATTGAAGGTCTCAGTTTTGAGTGTGTCCCAGTTTTTTAGGATCACTTTTCTGATGCAGTTGCTCATGGGAGTGAAGGTGGTTACGCATGTCATCCTGGTCCTCGATTGATCCTTTTTGCTTGGTGTTAGGCATGATTCTCGATTGGTATTTTTTACTCGCTTACGAGCTTGGTGAATGATGTGTTTTGGGTAACCTCTTTCTTTGAGCCGGATTGCTAGTTCTTTACTCTTGGACTCATATTCACATAATGTTGAACAATTGCGCCTTATCCTGAGAAATTGGCCGTAGGGCAGATTTAGCTTGAGCGCTGAAGGATGAGAGCTAGAGAACTCTAGAAGGGTGTTTTTGGATGTTGGCTTTCTGTAGAGGGTAGTGCCCAAAGAGTTGTCCGGATTTTTATAGATTTGCAGATCTAGGAATGGAATGTTGCTCTTGCTGTGGTCAATGGTGAAGTTGATACAATTGTTTTGTGAGTTGAGCCGTTGCAAAAAGCAGAGGAGTTGTTCTTCTGTCCCTTTCCAGATCATAAACACATCGTCTATGTAGCTTAGCCAGTTGCCAATCAATAGTTTGAAGGGATTGACTTCCTTGTATATTGAGTTTTTTTCAAAGGTGTCCATGAATAGGTTGGCCACGTCGGGTGCAAACATTGCCCCCATGCTGGTTCCATGTACTTGTTGGTAAAAAGTCTGTTTGTAGATAAAGTAGTTCTCCATGAGGGCTATTCTGGTGCATTCCAGGAGGAAGTCCGTAGGTGGTTCTATTTTAGTTCTTTTGTCGAGGTAGGTTCTTAGGACTTGCAAGCACTCCATTTGCGGAATACTTGTGTACAGGGATTCGACGTCTAGTGTTACTAATAGATTGTCTTGTGTGATTTGTATTTTCTCCAATTTTCTGATCATGGCCGTGGTGTCTTGTATGTATGAAGGCATCTTACTGATGAAAGGTCTTAAAAAATGGTCAATGTAGATGGATAGTGGTTCTAACAATGATCCAATTCCTGCCACAATGGGTCTACCTGGAAGGTTTATTTGATTTTTGTGGATTTTTGGAAGCAAATAAAAGGCTGGAATGATGGGATGTTGGTTGACCAAAAATGCCTTCTCGTCTTTGGCTATCCATTCTTCATCATATGCGTGGCTCATGAGACTGGTAATTTCGGACAGTATCCTTGAGGTTGGGTTGATGGATAGCTGTTTGTAGAATCTGTTGTTGGAAAGTTGGGTCGTCACTTCTTTATCATAGAGGGTCTGACTCCACAGAACAATGCCGCCTCCCTTGTCGGCAGGTTTGATGAGGAAGGTTTTGTTTTTTTCAAGCGCTTGTAGTGCAAATCTTTGTGCGGCTGAGAGATTGTTTTTGAAACGGATCTTCTTGTCAAAAGTTTTGTGCAATTCCAGGATGATACGGTTTTCAAAAGACAGTATTTCAGGACATACCATTGAAGCAAGGGGGAAAAAATTAGATGGAGGTTTTAGTCCCGTGGATCTTGGCGGCTCTTTTTCAGGCTTATCTCTGAAGAAATATCATAGACGAATTGTGCAAAAGAATTTCCTGAGTTCTACTTCTGTACTGAACAGGTCGGCGTTGGTGCTTGGTATAAAGCTGAGGCCTTTTGATAAAACATCTATTTCATTGCAGGATAGGATGTGATCGCTGAGATTGAAAATAGGGATCACCATGTTTGTTGTGGGAGACCCATTGCCGTGTTCGCATTGGGTGTAGGCCTTGGTAGCGTGGCCTCCCTCGTTGTCCCCTCCCGCGAAAACTTGAGGCCTGCTGAGGGTTTGCTTGTCCGCCGGTGGTAGAATCTGAGTCGCTACTGTTGGAGCTATTGGAGAATGTAACAAATGTTTTCCTCTGCTGTCTTCTTTGGTTTTGTCTTGATGCGTTGAGATTTAGCTGGTTGTAAAAACCGGGGACCAAGTATGGATACATTTTCTCCTCTTTGTAGTTTTTTATGTCTATTTGAAGTTTCCACATTTTTTATGAATTGTGAATTTCTGGAATTTCTTGATCTCTTCTTCGTCAAGCCCCCACACAAAAAAGAGGGTGCGGCCACCTATTTCTCATCCCTTCGGACAACCCTTCGGTTGTTGGGCATCATTAATTTTGACAAAAAATAAATGGAGAACGTCAACATAGTGAGTTTCTCTGATGATTTACTTAAAGATCTATTAGACTCCCCATCAGTTTTAGGGGTGTCTACAACACCAGCAGCGCCGGCGACAAACCCGGCACTTAATGATCTAGACATTTTACTCCAAAAAAAGAAAAAACTGGTTCGCACAGAATCCCATGGCCAACTAATGCTTGAATACCTCAAAGCAGGCATTATTCCAGAAGGTTTACAGGTGAAAAACATACCGAGGGTCTTCCTCGATAATCCACGCTTCATGAAACAATTCAGTGGCGTTGGTAACAAATGCTCACGCGACTGGTTCATTCTAGTAATCAAAACAGCAGAAGAAGAAGCTAAAACACAAAGTGAAGAACTCGCGTCACTAGAAGACAAGATCAAAAAAGACTCTGTTATCCCTGATATAAAAACTCACCTGGATAAAATCGAAGAAGAGATCAAGAAATTCCAGAAATTCACAATTGATAAAAAAATTGTGGAAACTTCAAATAGACATAAAAAACTACAAAGAGGAGAAAACGTATCCATACTTGGTCCCCTGTTTTTACAACCAGCTAAATCTCAACGCATCAAGACAAAACCCAAGAAGACAGCAGAGGAAAAAATTGCATGTTTTTTCAGGATCGGATTGTTTCTTTCCTTTCTTTGAAATATGAAGAATAAGCAGGCTATACCCACGGACAAACACCATAGCTGCTTTCATATTATGGACGGTATGCCTAATACGGTGAGAGATGTCTCTTTCTACACGCACCTGTCTAAACAAAACATCTCAGACACTAGTCGCCCATGACATGCGCAGTCCAACAAGCCCGAGGCCAGGCACACCAACGCAGCATTTATCTACCGCACACGCGCAGTAGCACGATACAGTGACACAGCTCATTCTACCGAAGAGCTGACCGCCGCTGCACGCCGCAGCAAAGACAAAGACTCAGGTATTCCACCTCCCCTTTCATTAGGACCTGTACCCTCCAGTGTGGTTCATGAAATCGACCTATTCATGCCTTAATACCACAGCGTTTTCACCCTATGCACGTCCATTTTTGTTTAAGCATTTCGCCTTTTGTTCACTACTCTCTGACTCGATATGCCCACTTCGCTTCACGTGCCAACCACGGGTTCCCACTGCAATGTTGGCAGTCCCTAGTCTTAATTTCCTAAGTGCCCTCAGCGGTTTTGTGCCTTCCTGTCTGGCTATTTATTGGACATATAGTCTGTGCTATAAATTGAACGAACAAGCACCTTTGAAGATCTGTGCACTTCACCAAGCACTTCGTTTACGATATAAATATACTTCCTCTCACCTTGTCTTTCCCACAGCTCTGTGTACGATTTACATGTCACAGTCTCGATATAAACTAGATCCTAAAAGATTGTCTCTTTACCTACTCAGCTCAAGGACTCTGACTCATGCAGACAGCCATCCAGTCCTACTACCTGGACTCAACATTTTCTGACCTAGGCGGCATTCAACCCGAACATGGTAGGTCTCCTCCCTTTGCAGTTTTTAACTTCCCAGACACCTCTCTCACCGTACTAACCAGGCCCCTGTAATTCAACAGGCTGACGGTTCCTACTACTTCACCTTACTTGATCTATCTGTCCTGAAGACCGTTCGGTACCTGGTGCAACCACGCTGCTTCCATCCCTTCAGCCACATTCACCAGCTATCCATACCGAACCAGAAACACATAATAATGTGTCGACAAGTCTAAGACAAAGCTTAAAGTCTTATTAATACTATTGTTTGAAACAACAAAAAACTTTGATCTTTCACTCTGCATACTAACCAACAAAAATGCACACTCTAATGTGTTCACCATGTATAGTTTCAGCGCCATGGCGCAGTTTGTAAAACATTGTCTTCTTTTCTCTCTGTGTTAGAGTAAAATAAAAATAAACCTGTTTTTTGTCAGCTTCACCTCTCCAAAGGTTTTTTTTTGTCCTTCAGAGCTAACATTGTTTTTAGCTCTACTGCAAACCTCGGTGACCCTATGTCACGCCATCGGTCAGGGTAGCTTTGACTCATCTCTTGCTCTATTGTCTACCAATGTCGCCATTGTGGAAATTGATTTCCTTCCTGACTTACAGAATTTTTTTATTTTATTTTGCAAAACAGTCAGTCTCCTTAGAGTGTTCCCTTTTGAGGGGTGCTTTTACAGTGTAACACAGTGTGGTAGCCCAACAGGATGTATGTAGCATGTCAGTTAGCACACTGTATTAAGCTGCACAAGTGGTAGATCTAATCCAGAAATCCCGGACAAGCCCTCAATCTATAAGTGACTTCAATCCAGCACTCCAATGGCTAGTCTGGGATGCCCAATGGAAGCCCTTATTTATACATTTTTATATCAAAGTTCTTTAAATCTGGATGATGAACCCTTATATAACGCCCCTCTCTTTGGATCTCCCCGACCTCACTGAACCAAGAAGTAGGTTTGTTTTGCAAATTAAAAGGTTTATTTGAGGAATTGAACAATATATATATATCACACTTTTATGAATAAAATGATATCTGAATAGCACACTTATGAATATGAACAGTAATCAGTAATGGGTAATATTAGAACATCAACCATCTTTTTAATCAGTTAGGAGTTGGAATACAAAGGATAAGGTAGCAGAGAATACTTTTATGGTTCAAGGAAAATGCAACACAGAAATAAACTTGATATGGTTTCAATCAAAAGACAATGTGATCACTTTTTCCCCTGTTATTACTCACTCCCCCCACTATGCAATATGAAGAGATGGAAATGGGGGCACACAGGTTTCAGGAATATTAATCAACAATGTAGTTCAATTCCAGTTCCCCCAGCAAGCTTAGAGAAAACAGGTAAGATTTTAAAACAGGCAAAAATACTTTTGAATGTGATTGCAATTAATGGGAAAATATGCTAAAATGATTTTAATTCACCAAAGGAGATTCAGCACCAGCGAGAATTACTTTGGATTGGTACAGGTCAACACTAGCAATGATTCATGAATGATTGTCAGATTGAAAACGAATCTCAGCAGTTGCAAAACAAGAAACAGCGATTTTGGCATATGTTGAAATGGAGCTAAATGGCAATTCGCAGCAATTTTTCCACGTGCGTGAAACGCGATTATGGAAAAACTATAATGAATTGGAATGTAGTTGGAAAGCTTAGAATCCTAGCTTCAAAATTCAAATTTCGGTTCTAGGACGTATGGTTCAAAAGTTACGGAGGTCTTTGTGAAGACAGATGTTTGAGAAATAGAATCAAGATTTCAGAAATGACTGATGTGCTTTAACGATTTACCAACAAGGATAGGCATATACTAAGGAGCTATGAAGAAGCAAGACACTCAACGGGCAGCCCCCAGAACAGCGGCACCACCGGTCTGATCTCTGTCCATCAAAACTCTTGTCCCTCTTCAGAAAATATCAGCACAAAGATGATTATTGCTACAATTATCACAGACTTATGTGGAGGATAGAAGAGTTTAGGATAGACAAAAGGTTCTGTAATGCAGTTCTGGACAGGTTAAGATGGTTGGAATAAGATTACTTTAAACTAAGAGATGACTATGCACTGTTCTAGACTAGATACTCACTCCGAGGCTATAGAATGGAGTGGGCCTCGTCAAAGATCTGGTCAAGGGTTTGGACTTCACTCGCTACCGGACAGGTGTCAGGCAATCTGGGTTCTGCTCTCAGCACTGCATTGGACTGGATCTGACGGGTTCTGGATACAGCTCTGCTTTCTGGGTCTGGATCTTGGTTCTAGCACAGGGTTCTTGGTTAGAATACCAAAACAGCTCAGCCCGGCTGTTGAAGGTGAGAGCCCCTTGGGAGTTTAGGGGTTAGAATCAGGTTGCTAGATTCTGCAGGCCTGCTGAGAAGGGTTCAGCTTGTGAATTAGGCCTCTCTGCTTCAAAGTTTTAGAGTTTGGTTCTAGAGTCTGGTCTCTGGATCTATCTGGAGTCTGGAGTCTTCCTGCAAGGTGCTTCGCCAGAATAGTTGAGTAGTGGAAAAGAGTGTCTGTCCTATCTGTCCTAGCAGTCCTTATTTATGTATTTCCAAAGTGGGTGGGGAGGCTGATTCTCTATGCCCAACCCTCTAAGGATCGGATTGGTCAATGGATTTCCTGTCCCTTGACTGGAGAAAGGATCAGCGTGTCACCCGGTGTCATGTTTATGGCTTAGGTGAAAACACTCCCCTTTGTGTCTGTACAGCATATCTGATTTTTCATAAAATACATATTGACAATATACACAACTTGTTAATGCGACCTACCTTGCACGACAGATTGCCTAAGGTACATATCTGTCCAACTCTAATCTTCCTAGGATCTTTGGTTCAGAAATGACCACGTTTTGCGCTTTTGGTTGGTTTCCCAATATTATTTCGGCACCCATTTTTAGACATGCATTCATATCCTCTCTGGACATATTACTGTCATTTCTTATGTTCATAGCAACAACCCAGCAGCTGCAATATGAATACATTCTGGGGTTTGGTCTCAGAACATCACACAGCGTCCAGCTTAGTCTTAAATCGTGAGGGAATTTTTCATTTTAAGAACCTCAATGTTTCCCATTTTTGTCAGCTTGGCACAATTTGTTATAAGCATTTTTATAAAACATACATTTGCTTTCAATTCAATTCACATCTCAGTCTGGTCCGCCTCCTAGAGCTGGGCTGACTCAGAGGGTCACATGTCTTGTTTCCTGCCAACACTTTGTTGACACTTACACCCGAATTTAGCATATTCCTATTCTTCCCAAAGAATCCATTGTCTTGACTGAGAGCAACAGGCCAGGGTGCCTCTGCTAGTTCCTGTTCACACCAGCCTGTCAATCTCTTGGCCAAAGGCAGGGGAAGCTTCATTTGTCCAGGGAAAAGGTGTGAAGGGTTCTCAGGGGAAACAAGCCTTTTGGAGTTTTAACTGCATCAGGTTACTTTCTGATCAATTGTAACATAGTTCCTTGTGAAAAAAATAACATTTATAAACTTCAAATAAGCAACATATCCTTAAATCAAGTCTTTTTCAACGTGAAAACACTGTGTGGCACTCTTATATGGCATTTTGTTGGAATTCCCTTCTTTGGCATAGTTTGGGTTCAATTGTTCAACTTTACACAAATGGTTTTAAAACGCCGGCTTTCTGGTAGAGGTGAGCAACGGTACTACACCTATTTTGACATCTGTCTTTCCATCAAGTATCTTTAAAATAGGATTTTGTTCTGAGAACATATGATTCTTGCTGACATTGTATTGATGTGGATTCTCGCAGTAATGATGTGGAACACCCAACAAAGAGGTTGGCTATCTTAGGTGATTTGTGAGCCATGATTTCTACAAATTTAACACCAAATAAAAATTGATTTTTTAAACTAGCTCTGTTTCTTTTGCAATGATTTTGCTCTGTGAGCAGCGAAATGGTGGGTTTTGGCAGTGGTCTCCTGTGTTACCACTGACATAGGCAAAGTAGATGGTGGCCTATTTTTCAGGTTTTCACTGCGCAATTTCTGGTGATTTATAGCGAGCAGCATGCTTTCCGGCGGCCATTATGATGTTTCTGCTGCCAGCAATGCACAGTGATGTTGCAGGGCTTGGATGAGTGGGATGATACATCCCACAGGTACATTTTATGCACCTACATAAGATTGCCACAGTTATTAATGATTTTACATATCTGATCACCAAGTCTGCAACTCAAAATAATAGGTAAAACAAGATCAGTCTGAATATTGTCAATCTGTGGTTGATATCAGGTCCTTTTCATCCCACAATTGAGCCTCGTCGGGTACAGACTGTGGCACCAGAATAAAGGTTTTCAGATTTTCGAGAGTCAGTGTACTAGCAACAACTCACCACTGTACGTATGACAAAGCAGGAAGAGTGTTTTCTTTGAAAAATGTCAATATGATAAGTTCTTCCCATTCTACACAGAATAACTGGAGGCAATGTCCTAATAAATAATTGTCATAATACGGCTGCTTGTAATCTCACTGGAAATAAAACAAGTACCAATTCCATTAATTCCAAACTTTCTACCATATGATGTCACTGTGACCCTAACAAATGTGTGATGGTTTAATGCTTTTTTGGTTTTGGTGCACTTTGATGGTGCAAAGTACCACCATAACATCAAAATCAATGCTACTGATAAAAGAGAGGGATGGGGTTTTGGAATGCAGTGCCTGGTTGTCATGGATCATGGAAACGCATGGATGTAATGACAAATACACAATGGGTTGCTTTCAAATGCCTTCCACCATTTAAAACAATGATTGTTGGTCTTAAATGCATTTAGCCAATGGTCAGTAAGGTTATCCATCAAGTGCTCACAGCTTCAGCTGTGCGCAGTTATCTTTGTTTATGCAAACAGCCTCCCGGTGTGGCACCAGAGCAATAGAAGTCTGCTTCTGCCTGGTTCTATGTAATAATGTCCCTGCAAAATTGTCCCCTGACAAAAAAGGCACCGTTTTTCACAGACATTATTACATTGAACATGCGGGGGGCATCCCCGCAACCCGTCCTCATACATAATTTCACCATATTTTCAGGCCGATTCATGGAATAATTAGCGCGGCGCAAGTGGGCAAAAATGTGCGAATCGCAGTGGAATAGCGAAAATCGCAGTGCAAGTGCAAAAATCGCACGAAAAGCAGCGCACATCGATTCATGGAAGTCCGTGCGCGAGAAAACCAGCGGATGTGCGATAAAAAAGTGCGCAGCGCACGTTGGCGCACAGGCCATCTAACAGCGTGCGCCAGGTCACAGCGAAAATCGCACATGCCACAGCGAAATTCGCACATAGCGCGGCGCACGCAACAAAAGTAGGCGGGACACGGGCGTAACACTCGGAATGGGGAACAACTTGCCAAAACGTGGGCGTCACGGGGGAAGTACAGGGCACAAGTGCGCGGAACGCCCACACGCTCGCCTACAACACGTATTCATGGAATAGAATAGGGCAAAAAAGCGCACGCTCAAACCAGCGCACAGGCACAAACACGACCGCCACAAGAAAGCAGGCGGTAGCGTCTCTGCGGCTGTAAGAAATGTGCGCCAAAAGGTGCGCCAACAAATAGCACCTATATACTGCCATGATGAATGTCCTATACTGTGGCCCTCCAGGACAAATGACGTGCAAAGGGGTACCCACAAACACGGACACCCGCTGACAAAAAATACGTGTGCGTGTATACCGGGGTGCGCGGGAAGTCTCACACGCGATTTGGCCGGGTACGTGGATTTCAGGGGTGCGCGGGAAGTTCCACACGCGATTTCAGCAGGGTACGTGTATTTCAGGGGTGCGCGGGAAGTTCCACACGCGATTTCATCAGGGTACGTGTATTTCAGGGGTGCGCGGGAATTTCCACACGCGATTTCAGCTGGGTACTTTCAGGTGTGCCGGAATTTCCACACGCGATTACAGCACGGTACGTGTATTTCCGGGGTGCGCGGGAAGTTCCACACGAGATTTCATCAGGGTACGTGTATTTCAGGGGTGCGCGGGAAGTTCCACACGCGATTGGCCCAGTGCGAGCAGGGTACGTGTATTTCAGGGGTGCGCGGGAATTTCCACACGCGATTTCAGCAGGGTACGTGTATTTCAGGGGTGCGCAGGAAGTTCCACACGCGATTTCAGCAGGGTACGTGTATTTCAGGGGTGCGCGGGAAGTTCCACACGCGATTTCATCAGGGTACGTGTATTTCAGGGGTGCGCGGGAAGTTCCACACGCGATTGGCCCAGTGCGAGCAGGGTACGTGTATTTCAGGGGTGCGCGGGAATTTCCACACGCGATTTCAGCAGGGTACGTGTATTTCAGGGGTGCGCGGGAAGTTCCACACGCGATTTCATCAGGGTACGTGTATTTCAGGGGTGCGCGGGAAGTTCCACACGCGATTGGCCCAGTGCGAGCAGGGTACGTGTATTTCAGGGGTGCGCGGGAATTTCCACATGCGATTTCAGCAGGGTACGTGTATTTCAGGGGTGCGCGGGAAGTTCCACACGCGATTTCAGCAGGGTACGTGTATTTCAGGGGTGCGCGGGAAGTTCCACACGCGATTTCATCAGGGTACGTGTATTTCAGGGGTGCGCAGGAAGTTCCACACGCGATTGGCCCAGTGCGAGCAGGGTACGTGTATTTCAGGGGTGCGCGGGAATTTCCACACGCGATTTCAGCAGGGTACGTGTATTTCAGGGGTGCGCGGGAAGTTCCACACGCGATTTCAGCAGGGTACGTGTATTTCAGGGGTGCGCGGGAAGTTCCACACGCGATTTCATCAGGGTACGTGTATTTCAGGGGTGCGCGGGAAGTTCCACACGCGATTGGCCCAGTGCGAGCAGGGTATGTGTATTTCAGGGGTGCGCGGGAATTTCCACACACGATTTCAGCAGGGTACGTGTATTTCAGGGGTGCGCGGGAAGTTCCACACGCGATTTTAGCAGGGTACGTGTATTTCAGGGGTTCTGGGGAGTACCACACGTGAATTGGCCGTGTGGGCCCTCCCAGGTGTACGCTCCACAACCTCCACGGACCCTGCAGGCAGCCCACACCACGGGGGACTACCCTGCACCCATGCTCATGTCCGGCAGGCAGCCCATCCACCATGGGCATGCCCCCAGCCAACCCACATGTCACCTTGCACTACTGATCAACAATGCATGTCTACCACCACCCCCACCCCCCTGCCACCATGGGCATCCTCCACCAGGCCCCCACTCATGTCTCCCACCACCCCCACCCCCCAGCAGTGCAGGGGCAGCCTCCACCAGGCCCCCACTCATGTCTACCACCACCCCCACCCCCCAGCATCCAGGGTCACCCTGCACCAGGCCCCCACTCATGTCTCCCACCACCCCCACCCCCCTGCCACCATGGGCAGCCTCCACCAGGCCCCCACTCATGTCTCCCACCACCCCCACCCCCCAGCCACCAGGGGCAGCCTCCACCAGGCCCCCACTCATGTCTCCCACCACCCCCACCCCCCAGCAGTGCAGGGGCAGCCTCCACCAGGCCCCCACTCATGTCTCCCACCACCCCCACCCCCCAGCAGTGCAGGGGCAGCCTCCACCAGGCCCCCACTCATGTCTCCCACCACCCCCACCCCCCAGCAGTGCAGGGTCACCCTCCACCAGGCCCCCACTCATGTCTCCCACCACCCCCACCCCCCAGCATCCAGGGTCACCCTCCACCAGGCCCCCACTCATGTCTCCCACCACCCCCACCCCCCTGCCACCATGGGCAGCCTCCACCAGGCCCCCACTCATGTCTCCCACCACCCCCACCCCCCAGCATCCAGGGTCACCCTCCACCAGGCCCCCACTCATGTCTACCACCACCCCCACCCCCAGCAGTGCAGGGGCAGCCTCCACCAGGCCCCCACTCATGTCTACCACCACCCCCACCCCCCAGCATCCAGGGTCACCCTCCACCAGGCCCCCACTCATGTCTACCACCACCCCCACCCCCCAGCAGTGCAGGGGCAGCCTCCACCAGGCCCCCACTCATGTCTCCCACCACCCCCACCCCCCAGCATCCAGGGTCACCCTCCACCAGGCCCCCACTCATGTCTCCCACCACCCCCACCCCCCTGCCACCATGGGCAGCCTCCACCAGGCCCCCACTCATGTCTCCCACCACCCCCACCCCCCAGCCACCAGGGGCAGCCTCCACCAGGCCCCCACTCATGTCTCCCACCACCCCCACCCCCCAGCAGTGCAGGGGCAGCCTCCACCAGGCCCCCACTCATGTCTCCCACCACCCCCACCCCCCAGCAGTACAGGGGCAGCCTCCACCAGGCCCCCACTCATGTCTACCACCACCCCCACCCCCCAGCATCCAGGGTCACCCTCCACCAGGCCCCCATTCATATCTACCACCACCCCCACCCCCCAGCAGTGCAGGGTCACCCTCCACCAGGCCCCCACTCATGTCTCCCACCACCCCCACCCCCGGCCACCATGGGCAGCCTCCACCAGTCCACCACTCATGTCTCCCACCACCCCCACCCCCCAGCATCCAGGGTCACCCTCCACCAGGCCCCCACTCATGTCTCCCACCACCCCCACCCCCCTGCCACCATGGGAAGCCTCCACCAGGACCCCACTCATGTCTACCACCACCCCCACCCCCCAGCAGTGCAGGGGCAGCCTCCACCAGGCCCCCACTCATGTCTCCCACCACCCCCACCCCCAGCATCCAGGGTCACCCTCCACCAGGCCCCCACTCATGTCTCCCACCACCCCCACCCCCCAGCCACCAGGGGCAGCCTCCACCAGGCCCCCACTCATGTCTCCCACCACCCCCACCCCCCAGCATCCAGGGTCACCCTCCACCAGGCCCCCACTCATGTCTCCCACCACCCCCACCCCCCTGCCACCATGGGCAGCCTCCACCAGGCCCCCACTCATGTCTCCCACCAACCCCACCCCCCAGCATCCAGGGTCAGCCTCCACCAGGCCCCCACTCATGTCTCCCACCACCCCCACCCCCCTGCCACCATGGGCAGCCTCCACCAGGCCCCCACTCATGTCTCCCACCACCCCCACCCCCCAGCATCCAGGGTCACCCTCCACCAGGCCCCCACTCATGTCTCCCACCACCCCCACCCCCCAGCAGTGCAGGCGCAGCCTCCACCAGGCCCCCACTCATGTCTACCACCACCCCCACCCCCCAGCATCCAGGGTCACCCTCCACCAGGCCCCCACTCATGTCTACCACCACCCCCACCCCCCAGCAGTGCAGGGGCAGCCTCCACCAGGCCCCCACTCATGTCTCCCACCACCCCCACCCCCCAGCATCCAGGGTCACCCTCCACCAGGCCCCCACTCATGTCTCCCACCACCCCCACCCCCCTGCCACCATGGGCAGCCTCCACCAGGCCCCCACTCATGTCTCCCACCACCCCCCAGCCACCAGGGGCAGCCTCCACCAGGCCCCCACTCATGTCTCCCACCACCCCCACCCCCCAGCATCCAGGGTCACCCTCCACCAGGCCCCCACTCATGTCTCCCACCACCCCCGCCCCCCTGCCACCATGGGCAGCCTCCACCAGGCCCCCACTCATGTCTCCCACCACCCCCACCCCCCAGCCACCAGGGGCAGCCTCCACCAGGCCCCCACTCATGTCTCCCACCACCCCCACCCCCCAGCAGTACAGGGGCAGCCTCCACCAGGCCCCCACTCATGTCTCCCACCACCCCCAACCCCCAGCAGTACAGGGGCAGCCTCCACCAGGCCCCCACTCATGTCTACCACCACCCCCACCCCCCAGCATCCAGGGTCACCCTCCACCAGGCCCCCACTCATGTCTACCACCACCCCCACCCCCCAGCAGTGCAGGGGCAGCCTCCACCAGGCCCCCACTCATGTCTACCACCACTGCCACCCCCCAGCATCCAGGGTCACCCTCCACCAGGCCCCCACTCATGTCTCCCACCACCCCCACCCCCCTGCCACCATGGGCAGCCTCCACCAGGCCCCCACTCATGTCTCCCACCACCCCCACCCCCCAGCCACCAGGGGCAGCCTCCACCAGGCCCCCACTCATGTCTCCCACCACCCCCACCCCCCAGCAGTGCAGGGGCAGCCTCCACCAGGCCCCCACTCATGTCTCCCACCACCCCCACCCCCCAGCATCCAGGGTCACCCTCCACCAGGCCCCCACTCATGTCTCTCACCACCCCCACCCCCCTGCCACCATGGGCAGCCTCCACCAGGCCCCCACTCATGTCTCCCACCACCCCCACCCCCCAGCCACCAGGGTCAGCCTCCACCAGGCCCCCACTCATGTCTACCACCACCCCCACCCCCCTGCCACCATGGGCAGCCCCCACCAGGTCCTCACAATCCCCAATCATGTGCGTAATGGACAGCCTCCACAGCCAAAAAGCCCTACCAAGTAACCCATTCACCCACATGGAAATGGAAATCACATGTTACACCCCCAATGTTCATTAAGCTAATGAACCCATGTCCGTCACACACAATGGTTGCAATTGAATGGGAAAACACACAACATGACATGCATGAAACCAATGAGATGATACCACACAGTGAAGTATGGAAACAAAATTGTATTGAAAAAAATAAAGAATGCTAAAGAAAGAAAACAAACTACAATGTGAATGAGAAAAAAAAGCTGCATGTCCGTATAAAAACACAAAACTGCAAATCAGAATCCAAAAAATATTTGCCCAAAGTCAAAAGTAAAACAATCTCCATGCAATAAAGAACTATGTAAAAAACTACCAAGGGTCCATGAGCCCAACTGAACAAAGGAAACCTACTAAAAAACCTACCTAAAAATCAACTATATACAAAAAGTGGAGCAGTGTCCGTCGACTCCAAATCATAATAAGAAAGAAAGGAAACCTAAAACTAAAGAACTATTTACAAAGGCGGCGGGCAAGTCCAGCGGCTCACTCCGTGGTGTCCCGGGCCAGGGCATCATCGAACTCCTGTTCGATGTCCCGGAGGCGGTCCAGTTCCATGGCCCCGAGGGTCCGCAGGGACGACGCCGTGTCCTCCTCCAACCCCCTGCGGATTGCCTCGAGGCACTTGGCCCGCCTCAGGGCCCTCCGCATGGAGTTCTCCGCCCTGACCATTGTTAGCTGCGCCTCTTTCGCCCGCCGCCGCTCCGCACCTATGGCGTGGCCCAACCGCTGGCACACGGAAGACAATCTCTGTCCTGGGTCCCCCTGCCCTCCGGCCGATGCCTGCCCCTCCGATGTCGAAAGCCCCGAGCCTTCACGTCTCCCACCATGTTGCTGCTGCTGCTGCTCTGCCTCTGCCCGTGCACTGCCTCCTGCTGCCTGCACATCCTCCGCCGGCTGGGGTGCAGTTGTTGATGTGGCCACCCCTGCTGGACCTCCGACTCCCGACTGTGGCAGGGATGCCTCCTCCACCAGCCTGGCCGCACCGTCAGAGGCAGCTCCACAGGGCACCCAGGTGACTGATGGGTGGGAAGATGGCACAGAGGACGACTGGCGCGTAGGGGGTCCAGTTGAGGAGGGGGTCGGAGCAAGCCCCATCAGACGGAGGAATCCGGCCTGGGTGACCTGTCCCAGCAGGCTGACGTGGTCAACGAGCCATTCGAGATGACGTGCAGTCTCTCCATGAAAAGACTGCGGGTCACCTCGCATGGCCCGTTGACGCAACGCCACACCAGCCAGGACAGGCTCAACCCGGACCTGGATGGCCACGTCCGCAGGCAGAGGAAGGCCAGTTGACGTCAGCTCATCCCCTGCCTGAAAACGGGTCTGGACGTAGGCATCCCTGCTGGTGCAAGATGATGCAGGGACAGGATCGGGGACAGGATTGCACACAGGCACCTCCGCGGCCGCCTGTGCTGCCTCCTGTCCCTGGTCCTGCACTGCACCACTAGCACCAGTGGGATCCCCACCTCCAGACCCCGTCTCTGGTGCTTGCACGGCCCCCTCCTCCACCAAACCCCCCACCAACCTGGATGACTCCGTGCTATCTTCCCCTGTTGGGCCCTGTGGGGTCCCAGCTGCCCCTTCTGCTGCCGAGGAGTCCAACTGCAACCTCCGCCTCTTGGACCTCCTCCCGGCAGCTGCGGCCTGGGACGCGGCACCGGACTCCTCACTCCCCGACGAGATGACAACACGGGAGGGGAGCCGGGCCTTGCGTCTCCGGCTGGCGGTCGGATCCCCGCCGCTGTGCTCCACAGCACCTTCTCCGCCCTCTTCATCAGTTGACGCTGCAGACAGGGAGAAACAAAACACAGGCATCAGGGCACTGTACAATGGACACATACATGCATGACAGTTGTACATGAGTGGCATTGGCAAACCTCAGACATGTCATCACAATCCCCAACACACATGTCATTGCAACTCGCACACATGAGCCATACCACAGCCATATCGCAACTGCCATCACCATCCCTACACATACAACAGCATCAGCAGCCAAAGGGGAGCCAGACATCACATGCAACACAGGAAGTGCACCACACATGTACACACACCACCACACTTGCATGCATGTCTACACCTCTGCCAAGTGTTGCACTGTTCAGACGGGCATCCATGTCACATCTGACAATCAGGCTTCCACATACCGCTGTCACATGCATCCATGTTGCATCACTGTTGCACCCTTGTCAAATACACACACATGCACATGTACACAGTGCTCATACATGCAGCCGAAAACAACATACATGCCTGACATGACGGACATGTCTACTTACATACACATTCATCCAAACATGTGTGCACGCACAACTGCATTTGCCATGCAAGCCCACACACACAAGCACCATCCATGTCTCACACATTACAGCCCTCGCATGTGTCAGCCCCACGGCCCTGTACACCCCCACCCATACTCGACCCCATACAAACAGATGTGCAACCGGCACAATGCCGAATAATCACCACACGCACTGCTCACAATCAGGATGCATGTACACTCACCGCTCGACTCCAGACGGGTCTGCTTCTCTAGGACCTGGACGTGGAGCGCTGGGGATATGCGTTCCAGGACCCCCATCTGTTCTTCCAACAAGTGGCCCCGGCGCCCCTTGGCATCCGCTGCCTTCAAGAGGCGCCGGGCCTTGTTCAGGGTCCTGGACCTGAAGTCCTCCCAGCGCTTCCTGACATGTTGTAAGTCCCGGACTGCCACCCCCCCGCGTTGATGGCAGTCACGATGTCAGTCCAGATCCGAGTCCGTCCTTCCTTGTCGGCGCGGGAACTTCTGAAGAGGGCATCATACTGCCCCAGGACTTGCTCCACCAGGACACCAACTTCGGTGGCACTGAAGCTGGTGCCCCTCTGCCTCTCTGGCCGGGGGGTGTCAGTGGTCACAGATGGTGTTTGCCCCGACATGACAACCCCAGAGGCAGGAGTGGGTGGGCAACTGGGTCCTGGGGCTGGGCTGTGGAGCGATGGAATTCCAGTCGGGAGTCTTCGCTTCCAGCAGGGGTGGTCACAGCAACAGCACCCCTGGCTGATGTGCAGGCAGCAAATGGCAGTGCACGTGGGCAGCAGGCAGTCAGGCAGCAGCAGATGGCAGGTGGGAGCGTGCTCGGGGCTCTGGGGGGCAGTAGTTCGGCCTTCTGGGCAGGAGCGTGGTCTTCCGTGTGCTTACGCGTGGCCAGCTTGGTACGGAGTGATTTGGCACGTGAAAATCCTGCACGTCAGCGTGAAAACCGAGGAAAGGCCCTTAGCGCGTAAGCGCGTCAGCACGCATACGTGATTCTATTGGACCAAAGGCCCTCAGCGTGTAAGCACGTCTGTGACGTGACCCGCACGGGTGTTTCCCACACAGCACGTGATGACAGAGCACACGTGGAAAGACTGCACGTCAGAGTCTCATCGCGTGTAATTGGACAGCACGTCAGAGTCTCATCGCGTGTAATTGGACAGCACGTCAGAGTCTCATCGCGTGTAATTGGACAGCACGGCAGAGTCTCATCGCGTGTAATTGGACAGCACGTCAGGGTGTCATCGCGTGTAATTGGACAAAAGTGCGCATACACGTGATTGGCCTATGTACGTGTATGTCAGGTGTGAGCGGACACTTACACACGCAAGTACGTCAGTGCACCTGTATCCCGGTGTGCGCGGGAATTTCCACACGCTATTGGACTGGGTACTGGTTTTCAGGGGTGCGTGGGTCATACGCTCGCCTACAACACGCGCAACGCATTAATTTGCGCGCTAACAAAATAACAAGCTCAGACCCAGGATGAACATACCGTTCCTAGCAGCAGTGGGCGTGGCCTACCAAAGGAGGAGGAGGAGGATAGTCAGGGCCAGAATATTCACACCCAGAACCAGCCTTTTCGGGATGCCTGATGACCAGGTGCATGGGAGGTACAGGTTTCCACCACACATCATACTGGACCTGGTGAGTGAGTGGGAGGATGACCTCAGATCACCCACCCTGTGCTCCCAAGCACTCAGCCCCCTGGAGAAGGTCCTCAATGTACTGCACTTCTTAGCCACTGGATCATTTCAGTGGACAAGTGCCATTGTGGGTGGTGTATCACAGGCCACCCAGTCACGCTGCCTACACCAGGTCTTGAACATCATCACTGCACGCCCATCAGTCCGCAGGCACATATACCTGCCCAGAACCCCTGCAGAAAGGCATGCTGCCGCCCTGGATTTCTACGCTGTGGCACGATTCCCCAAAGTGCTAGGTGCCATCGACTGCACCCATGTGGCTCTACGTCCCCCCAGGGCATCTGAGCACATCTATAGGAACCGCAAGCACTGGCATTCCATCAACGTGCAGGTAGTATGTAATGCCAAGGGAATCATCACCTCAGTATATGCCAACTATCCCGGGTCAACCCACGACAGCTTCATTTACCGAATGTCCACCCTAAGCCGGGACCTAGAAGCTGGGCGGCATGGCGATACATGGCTGCTTGGTGAGTATGAATGCCACGGCACATGCATGCATGTCAGATACTGAGCAAGGTCACAACCCCACCAATGATACCAATCACCACCTCCACAGGGGACAGTGCCTACCCTCTCAGTCCCCACATGATGACGCCAATTCGGAACCCCACCACGCCACCCCAGGTAAGATATAACGCAGCCCACATTACAACCCGGGGAATAGTGGAGCGCACATTCGGAGTGCTGAAGTCACACTTTCGCTCCCTTGACCGTTCCGGCGGCCAGCTGTTGTACGCTCCCCCAGTAGTGTGCAGGATCATAGTGGCAGCATGTGTCCTGCACAACGTTGCAACACGCCGGGGCCTGGCCGTGGACATGGTGGTGCCCCCCCATCCCCAACCACATGCACAGCCGCTGCGCATGGGAGGGGAAAGGGCACGGGGGGAGGAAGCCCGTACACAGCTAGTGGCTAATTACTTCACATAGAAATCACACCCCTGTGGAGTGCACACTGCCCTGGCACATTCCATCTGACAATCAATGATGACGCAACCTGACACTGATCCTGAATGTCTGGAGAAAGAACCGTGAAAACCATATCAGCCTGAGATTGTTCACCTGGAAGTGTCACAATGTGTGCATCCCTACCCACACAGACACCACCAATGCAGTTTTGTGAAGTTACACATTCAAGCAGCTAAAATGAATACCCACTTGCAAAATGCAACAAGAGGACAGTGCCATGTCAGCCAACCCAACCCCAGCACCGCCACACGACACACCGTGCCATGTCATGCTATTTGCAGGTAAACAAAGTAATCCCCACAACATGACACTAGTGTCACAATGTACAGTGTCCCTATTAGAAACTTGCAACACCTGAAATGCTCACAGTAATGCCGGACCAACAACAAACTAGAGCACGTACTACCATTAACATGACATCACTAATGTTAAATATTAGTAGTCTCACCACCTGGAAATGCCTGCACTCCCACCACTACCAACTGTGCAGTGTTGGCGCCATGTAGAGTTGTAGGTGCACTGCTGCCAACATGGACCACATCTCCAGACTAGAGGTCCTTGTGTAGACATGAGGAAGGGACCTGCAAATTGGGAGGTAGACACAGAAGATGAGTTACACATCAATGCAACATGCAGTGTACAACACAACAGCAATATGCACTAGGAATGTATACACAGTATTGACTACAGACTGCCCACACAGCTCATGGGAGTCCAACGTCACTGTGTAATTCACTGTCACTTGGGCACACCCTTTGCAAGCCCATGGAAACGGGAAGCAGGAGGGGTGTGTGTGACTCAAACCCAAGCATCTGAACCAAATACATTACAAGCCTGCATGTGCCCAGCCACAATGCAGCGTATGCCCACAGGAACCACGGAAGCCAACAAATCGTCCCAAAAAAATTGGGAATAAAATAAATAAAAATAAAAAAAAATCAAAAATGGCCATTGAAGGGCCCGGGGGGGTTGGGGAGGCCACCCAGGAGGTCCGAGGACAGGATGCACACCAGAACCCACCTGCGTGGATCCTGGGAAAATAAAACACCTCCATGGGCTCATGGCCCACACCTATTCCCTATTGTGGGAGTATCACTGCTGTCGCTATTATCACCCTGTGCAGCTGCATCCGGAGGTGGTTGCACTATGGGAGGCAGCCCACGCAAGGCCCTAGTCTGCTCCTCCATGGCTGCAAGCATGCAGGTGTGGTAGGTCTGGTTCTGGAGGATGAGTGTGCGGAGGTCCCCATGCAACAACTCACGGGATGCCCGGACCTCCGCCCTCGTTGCCTGCATCTCAGCTGAGAGCGTACGGGTGAGATGCTCCAGCTGCTGTTCTGTCCTTTGGTGTGTTGAAGCCTCAAGCTCAACAAGAGTCGTCCTGAGGTGAAGGAGCTCCTGCCTCAGGGCTTCCCTGTGGCCCTGGGACTTAATGGAGATGGCCTCCTGCAGAGTCGCCAGTGCCGCCCGCCTGTCCCTGTTGGACCCCAACATGTCCTCCCTGTGTGGCTGGCAGATGGAGTCGGTTGCCTGCTCTAGTCGCTCCATCAGCCTTTCAGGGGGGACAATGGAAGTGGCCACCCTATCCATGGCCTGAGCCATCATCTCGGATGATGCTGCCTGTTGGGTTGCCATACCGTAAATGGATTGCTCCCATGCGGTATTGCCAGGTGGCGTACGGCCACCACGTCGGCGGGCACCACACCTGTCTGGGGCAAGGCGAACTGCGCCTTGCTGTGCCAGCACTGCCTGAGGCTGCAGGACTGCATTCCCCCTCTGATCTGCTGGCCCAGGAACAGGATCAGATGTCGCGGAGTGTGACCCTGCATCCGTAACCACCAAAGGCGTAGCTGCCAACACTGACATCCCCATTGAGGGTTCTGACCCTGGTGCAGGTGGGTGAGACAGAACAGAATCCCTCCCTGGAACACTCACCTGCGACGGCACGTAGGTCTCATCCGAATCAACACCTGAGTACAGCTCGGGGGAGGTGCAGCCAGAGACACCCCTTGAGAGCACGACCTGCAGCACTTGTGGGTTCTCACCCACCACCACACCACGTCCCTCACTGGTGGTTGGTCGGCCCTCGGACCCCTCCTGGGTCTGCACCATCTCCACAACCCCAGCAGTATCAGGTGCGTCTTCCCCTGCAAAGACATTAAAACAAAGAAATGGAAACAGGCATTAGCACCATGGCACACAATGAGGGCTGAGAAGCAAGAGAACCAGTACTTGTTTGACACATGTCCCACATGACTAAAACCCTCCCATGCATGCACCCTCACTGCATATGAAGGGCAGGCAAATGGCACACACTGATGACACCAAGATGGAAGATGAACACATTTTCTGCATGCTGCCTGGCAGTGGCATCACACATTGGCCTGTGATTGCCAGGTGAAACACACATGCCATCACACGGATGGCATGTACCATTGCTATTGAGTGAAGATGGAGAGGAGGGCAGCACCTATTCATTCAGTCCAGTTCCCACATGTAATAGCTTTTCTAATTCAAACAGGTCAGATTCTTCACCTGGAGCTGCCAGTCCGAAATGGTGCAATTGCACAGGGACATGTCTGAACAAATGATATCCAGGTAACAAAGTCACTCCACTTTACCATAGCCATGTCAGACATGTGACTAGAGGACTGCGACATGCCTAGTAAAAGTGGTGGAATGCAAACAATCTGACTAAATGAACAGTGAAAAATTAAGCAACAATGTTGTGGCAAGGTGACACTTCAAGGGCAACTGGCGTGCAGTTGGGCTAGATGTGTACTGTTGGCAGAAGGGATACTGCTATGGCCAAATGCAGCTGCGCAGGATGTATTGCATGAAGCACATGGCTGACCCATACGACTCAGGCGCACACACTCTCACCTGGCACAAAAACAGAAGCCCTCACACACACCATGCACATGGATGACACACACAAGCATGTGCACTCACCGGACAATGCCTCGTAATCAGCCAAATCTCCCACGCCTTGGATCTGTTCCTCCGTGACGTAGGTCCCAGCGACTGACTCATGTGGAGTGAGTTCCATGTCTACTACTGGAGACCCACCTCCAGTCACTAGAGTTGCGGCATGACTTGAGGCCAGCTTACTCTTTGCCCTGCGCTTTAGGTCATTCCAGCGCTTATAGCAATCATTGGCTGTGCGCCTCACGATTCCAAGGGCACTTACGATGTCCGCAACGGTCTGCCAGTGTGCCTGGCGTTGTGCAGGTGTGGTCTTGGATCCTGCAACAATGACCATCTCGTTGTCATGTGCGGACACATACTCGACAAGTGCATTCAGTTCGTCATCCGTGAAGCTGGGCTTCCTGGATGGGCCGGACTGTGTAGCCGTGTCTGGGGCATCAGCCTGTGGCGGACGAGCACTCTTCCTCTTCCGCTTGGAAGGTGGTGGTGATTCTGAGTGTCCTGCGCCGCTCTGGACACTAGGGGCAGGAGCCCTGGTGGACTCTGTATCAGGAGTGTGGGATTGCACACTCAGCATGGGAGTTGGTGCAGGCATTGGCTCTAGTGTGATGGTGTCAGGGGGAATGTCAGCAGCATGGACTAGGACCGACACTGTCCATGCTGGGTGTGTGAGGGCTGGGGTGGATGGAGCCGCAGCTGCCCCTGCAGCCTCTCCGCCCTGCCTACTTGGTGCAGCAGATGACCTTGCTGCCCCAGATGCACGTGGCATGGTGACATCAACGTGCACCAGCGCACGTGTCATAGGCCTGCTGACCTGGAAGTCAGCCATGGAGTCAGCCAGGTTTGGTGCCACAATGGGCTGGTCCAACAAGGGCTGAGCATGGATGGTGTCAGCCACATCAGCCTCAACGGGAGGGGGGGGTGGGGGGATTATGGGTGCCCTTGACTGGTCCTCCACACATGGGGGGACAGGCTCACCCTGCAAGTAACGACCACGTCCCCTACCGGATCCACCACGGCCACCACTTGTGGCTCTTCCACCTTTGCCACCCTTACGGAATCCTCGCCTCCCAGCCATGGCACTGATGTTAATGTGCGCATGTGAGTGGCTGTAAAATATTGTCCTGGGCAATTGGGGGTCAAAGGGGTTGGGTACCAGATGGTAATTGTACCCTAGTGCTCTTGCAAGGCTGATTGTAACCCCTGGGGAAAGATGACGGGTCACGCTACGCACAGGAGCCCCAAAAAAGGGAGATGACGTGCACGCAACCCCTCCTAGGCCACGTGTGCAGAAAGAAAAACCTGCACTACGCTGTGGCACCCAGTAACACAAGAATGAACGTATGCGTGTCACACGCAGCCTAGAATGACCTCTGAAGGGGTAGGCTACACACGGGGCAGCAACACAGATGTTAGATACGTGCGTGACTCACCGTCTGCCAGGTAAAAGAGCGTGAAAAAGGAGCGCATTTGGTTGGCAACACCCCCGCCAAAAGAAGATTTGTACGCTGTCTGAGGAGACAGGACAACAGTAGAAGGGAACACTGTTTGAGGGAACAGGCCCAGGTAAACCAGTAAAAGAGAAAAAAGAGAAAAAGCTGTCAGAGGTAACAGGGAATACGAACTTGAAACGCCGTGAAGTAAATCGCGTGTGAAACGACAAGAAGTACAGAATTCACCCACTCGCTCTCCACGAAAAGCACGTACAAGGAAATGGTGTTCTACGCGTACCTTTTATACAGGCCCACACGTCCAGCGTCACTTACGCGGCGTGTACGCGCTAGGGCCATTTCCACCAATTACACGCTTTGTCACTTCTGCGTGTAGGGCCATTTCCACCAATCACACGCGATGAGACTCTGACGTGCAGTCTTTCCACGTGTGCTCTGTCATCACGCGCTGAGAGCCTTTGGTCCAATAGAATCGCGTATGCGTGCTGACGCGCTTACGCGCTAAGGGCCTTTCCTCGGTTTTCACGCTGACGTGCAGGATTTTCACGTGCCAAATCACTCCGTACCAAGCTGGCCACGCGTAAGCACACGGAAGACCACGCTCCTGCCCAGAAGGCCGAACTGCTGCCCCCCAGAGCCCCGAGCACGCTCCCACTTGCCATCTGCTGCTGCCTGACTGCCTGCTGCCCCTGCACTGCTCGGGGGTGGGGGTGGTGGGAGACATGAGTGGGGGCCTGGTGGAGGCTGCCCCTGCACTGCTGGGGGGTGGGGGTGGTGGGAGACATGGGTGGGGGCCTGGTGGAGGCTGCCCCTGCACTGCTGGGGGGTGGGGGTGGTGGGAGACATGCATTGTTGATCAGTAGTGCAAGGTGACATGTGGGTTGGCTGGGGGGCATGCCCATGGTGGATGGGCTTCCTGCGGGACATGAGCAGGGGTGCAGGGTAGTCCCCCGTGGTGTGGGCTGCCTGCAGGGGCCGTGGAGGTTGTGGAGCGTACACCTGGGAGGACCCACACGGCCAATTCACGTGTAGTACTCCCCAGAACCCCTGAAATACACATTCCCTGCTGGTATCGCGTGTGCAACTTCCCGCGCACCCCTGAAATACACGTACCCTGATGAAATCGCGTGTGGAACTTCCCGCGCACCCCTGAAATGCACGTACCCTGCAGAAATCGCGTGTGGAACTTGCCGCGCACCCCTGAAATGCACGTACCCTGCAGAAATCGTGTGTGGAACTTGCCGCGCACCCCTGAAATACACGTACGCTGCTGAAATTGCGTGTGCAACTTCCCGCGCACCCCTGAAATACACGTACCCTGCTCGCACTGGGACTATCGCGTGTGGAACTTCCCGCGCACCCCTGAAATACACATACCCTGCTCGCACTGGGCCAATCGCGTGTGGAACTTCCTGCGCACCCCTGAAATACACGTACCCTGCTCGCACTGGGCCAATCGCGTGTGGAACTTCCCGCGCACCCCTGAAATACACGTACCCTGATGAAATCGCGTGTGGAACTTCCCGCGCACCCCTGAAATGCACGTACCCTGCAGAAATCGCGTGTGGAACTTGCCGCGCACCCCTGAAATACACGTACCCTGCTGAAATCGCGTGTGCAACTTCCCGCGCACCCCTGAAATACACGTACCCTGCTCGCACCGGGACTATCGCGTGTGGAACTTCCCGCGCACCCCTGAAATACACGTACCCTGCTCGCACTGGGCCAATCGCGTGTGGAACTTCCCGCGCACCCCTGAAATACACGTACCCTGCTCGCACTAGGCCAATCGCGTGTGGAACTTCCCGCGCACCCCTGAAATACACGTACCCTGATGAAATCGCGTGTGGAACTTCCCGCGCACCCCTGAAATGCACGTACCCTGCAGAAATCGCGTGTGGAACTTGCCGCGCACCCCTGAAATACACGTACCCTGCTGAAATCGCGTGTGCAACTTCCCGCGCACCCCTGAAATACACGTACCCTGCTCGCACTGGGACTATCGCGTGTGGAACTTCCCACGCACCCCTGAAATACACGTACCCTGCTCGCACTGGGCCAATCGCGTGTGGAACTTCCCGCGCACCCCTGAAATACACGTACCCTGCTCGCACTGGGCCAATCGCGTGTGGAACTTCCCGCGCACCCCTGAAATACACGTACCCTGCTCGCACTAGGCCAATCGCGTGTGGAACTTCCCGCGCACCCCTGAAATACACGTACCCTGATGAAATCGCGTGTGGAACTTCCCGCGCACCCCTGAAATGCACGTACCCTGCAGAAATCGCGTGTGGAACTTGCCGCGCACCCCTGAAATACACGTACCCTGCTGAAATCGCGTGTGCAACTTCCCGCGCACCCCTGAAATACACGTACCCTGCTCGCACTGGGACTATCGCGTGTGGAACTTCCCACGCACCCCTGAAATACACGTACCCTGCTCGCACTGGGCCAATCGCGTGTGGAACTTCCCGCGCACCCCTGAAATACACGTACCCTGCTCGCACTGGGCCAATCGCGTGTGGAACTTCCCGCGCACCCCTGAAATACATGTACCCTGATGAAATCGCGTGTGGAACTTCCCGCGCACCCCTGAAATGCACGTACCCTGCAGAAATCGCGTGTGGAACTTGCCGCGCACCCCTGAAATACACGTACCCTGCTGAAATCGCGTGTGCAACTTCCCGCGCACCCCTGAAATACACGTACCCTGCTCGCACTGGGACTATCGCGTGTGGAACTTCCCGCACACCCCTGAAATACACGTACCCTGCTCGCACTGGGCCAATCGCGTGTGGAACTTCCCGCGCACCCCTGAAATACACGTACCCTGCTCGCACTGGGCCAATCGCGTGTGGAACTTCCCGCGCACCCCTGAAATACACGTACCCTGATGAAATCGCGTGTGGAACTTCCCGCGCACCCATGGAATACACGTACCCTGCTCGCACTGGCCCATTCGCGTGTGTGACTTCCCGCGCACCCCTGAAATACACGTACCCTGATGAAATCGCGTGTGGTACTTCCCGCGCACCCATGGAATACACGTACCCTGCTCGCACTGGCCCATTCGCGTGTGTAACTTCCCGCGCACCCCTGAAATACACGTTCCCCGCTTGGCGTTTGCTGTTTGCCAGCCCGGTGAACTGGTCCAGGGTTAGCGCAGCCCTTTGCGATGATTTAGCGATTTTGATGGCTTTTCCTTGCGCGAGGGCGTTCTTGGGGGCGTTACTGGCGCTGCTGCAGGGTCGCTGCGATTCTCTGCGCCACGGCTTGTTCGGGAGCCTGAAATCCATGAATACGCTGTGCGTGGAAATCGGTTTTAGCGCACATGCCTGGCGCAGTCAATCGCACGCGGACACTCTGCGCCAGCCGCTTGCGACACTTTTCTGCGAAATTCTATGAATTACCCTGTTAATGTGGACACTGGCTTTTCCCAGCGGGACATTATGTATCGGGAGATTATTGCCCGATATCCTCTGCCTTCCATGAACTAAGCAAATGGGGGCACACAGAAGCGATTGAGCACATGACAGAGTCTGAAATAATGAGAAGTGGTGGGGTGGTGGCGTAGCCGTTGTCTGGTCCTGCCACCTTGCGTTATTGCACTAACAGCCAAGATTTGCTCACTGCTCCCCTATTAGTCAGTGTTCTTGTTGTGGAGGGAAGGGCTTTCTGTTCCTCTATGGTGGCGCATGGAGAGGGTGCAAGAAGGTACGTTTTTTTATTTAATTTGATGGAGTGTGTCTATATGTATACAAACAGGTGTGAGCGAGGTTTTTGTTTTGTTTTATGTAATGTGTGAGTATGCATACATACATGCAGACACATTGCATACAATACAAACAATACTTAAATGCTTGCACCCGCACCACGCACCACTCTGCCATGAAAGACCGGATTGCACTCTGTTCCTTTGCGCTAACTGTGTAGACATGCTGCCTGAAAAAAGAGGACTCCTCGCCTCTCAGTCAGCATGTGCATGCTGTGGGTGGGAGGGCCATCTGGTCCTCTGTGGCAGCGCATAGTGAGGCTGCAAACAAGTAAGTGTTGTTTTTAAAATGTAATTTAATGTATCACTAAGTATGTATGCAGGAATTTATGTGCGTCTGCATGTATATAATAAATGCACTCTCATTCCTCATTGGTTGCCCATGTTTATCATGTGGTTGTGATTGAACACCAATATTACTACACATTAAATACATGTCTAATACATCAATTATTATTATTATATATTTCTTTTTTTATTGGACAATCCTGCCCACTTTCCTGGGCCGGGTGGCAATTTTTGTGTGTGTAATTTTATTTATTAACAGGTTCACATCACAGACGACCAGCAAAGAGCACATACAATCAGGGAAAGGCACACATAGAGACAGCATAGATGACAATAGACACTTATCACATCTATAGCAAGCAGTATTGAGAACAAATCTCCTGTTTTATCAAACGATATACATATGAACTACTAGGGCTACACATGACTCGTGAGGATAAATGTCTCGTGCATACTCACCCATCATAACAAGCCAAATGCTGTGACCGGATGCTGAGCCAGGCACCCACATTTCAACTAATCCTTACTATATTCAGTACAGAGTAGCCATCTTAATCCTCATTCACTCCCCCTTCTTTTATCTTGGCGTTACCCTCTGATTCCCTAGCCGTCTCTATATCACAACACCAGGCTAGATCCTGAAGCCATTTGCTTTGTTTGGGGCCACAGTACCAGACGAAAGCATTAAAATACTTTGCTTTGCTAATAGCATGCCTATGGAGAGTCATTTCCTCACTCCTTTAGAGACCCCCGGAAACCACCCAAACAAGCAGCAGAGGATATTTTGGAGCACCTCTTGATAAATCATATGACCCGTCATTTCAGTCACCTGTCTTCAAAAAGACGCCAGTTGTGCAGAGTTGGAGGCAGTCAGCGCAGTCCTGTGGAGGAGTGTTTCCTTGCTCTCTATTTTACGTGAGATTGCGAAAAGGAGCTGGACAGAAAAACCCGTTGCAGCCGTGGAGCAGAGTTGTGAAGAGTTGGAGACAGTCAGTGCAGTACTGTGGAGGAGTGTTTCCTCGCTCTCTACTGTTGGTGAGATCACGAGGAGGAGATGGATAGAAAATCCCCTTGCAATGGAGGAGCAGAGCGGAGTTGTGCAGAGTTGGAGGCGGTCTGTGCAGTCTACCCAGGCCGTCCTGGCACTCTTGATCATCCATCTTGCGGGTTAGTCAGACGGATTAACTGTACTTTATTTGCCTGTTCTTCCTACTCTACTTTGATTGTACTCTGCCTGGCTGACCTTGGAAGCACCCCCTCATGGAATTACTCTGCCCGGTGGTCCTTGAAGCTTATGTACGACCTAAGAAGCGGTAACACAAATATGCCAACAAGTCATGCCCAGATTTCGGACGCTGGCATGCTAACCGCTTTCAACCCTGGTGCGGGTGATTTATTGCCAATGAAAGGAAGTCCATCTGACTGCCCTGTGCCCGTTGTTGGCCAAGGATGAAAGCAACTTTCTTTACACCTGTTACAGCAGCAGGGTTGTAATCCACTTGTTGTACTTCTCCTCCCTCTATGGACAATTCGATATTTGTGTACGCCTCCACTTCTTGAGCTTTAGCACCTACTGATCTTGGGTGTGGCATAATGGCCTGAGAGTCCCTGCCTCACATCCTAATCACTCACACGGCTCAAATCGACCGGAGCCCAGTGGACACTCACCCGGATCTAAGTTTTGTGTCCAACTCATTTGATCAGGACCAGCATTATCCCTTTTGGCTCAGACTCTTTTGCATCATCATTGGACTCACTGCGGCCCCTTCACCCCCTAGTAGGCTTTCTGCGGCTTTGAGAAGAATTGATGACTGCAGTGTCGGAAACCAAGATGGACACTTGGGTGAAAACAACCAATTATTTTGTATTTTGGTTTCCCTTTATGAGAGTTTTCAGTGGGAAACTAGATCCAATTATATCCTCTTGGAATCTTTGCTGTTTAAATTCGAGACTATAAAGGTTGCCGATAAATAATTTTTGTTTAATCACAGGAATGACTCATCACAACCTTAAAACTTTATGTGGCCCCATCACAACCTTTAAAATGTACGTGGCCTGTGGCCCGTCTCCTGTGATAAGGTGCTCCCTTCACAGGATCAGACAAGTTCAGTGTAGCCTGAGTAGGGCTCTAGCACTGGGCTAACTATGCAACATGATGCAGTGCACATACCAGTGGGAATTAAAATGCGCACACATGTTGATCTGCAACCTCCAAACATCAGTACTTCTTGCAATACATTAAATGTGTAGGTTATTTGTGTGGATGACTTGATTTGTGGAGATGTTTCAAATCAATCTGTGGCTTCTGGTGTTTCAGTACTTCTCTAACCTCCTTTGAGATGTAAAATGTGTGGTACACAAGCAAGTATGCCCACAAATCGACCTCTTAAACAGTTAAATAAACAGTCTTCACGCAAAAACCTGCGCTCCCTCTTTGCTCAGCCTGTGGAGAAAGCTGCTCTGTCCACTGTTTCCATAATTGCTGCCTTGTCTGATTTATGACTTACTAATTTAGCTGAGCACACTGCTGCTACTAGTAGTGAGTTTTTGGCCTATGAGGTGTCTTTACTGGTAGCACTACCGACTTGTTTGAACAAGGCCATAACGTTCCCGGAAGTATTGAAAGTTTCCTTATTTCCAGGTGGCCCTTTGTTGAGAAGTGTCTATGAAGCCAGCCCAGTTCCCACTGGAGCGCCATATCAAGGAGTGTGTGTGTCTATTAACAGTGATGGTCTTCCCACGAGATTGGTGGTGGGATCACAACCACATATTTGTGAAGTCCAATATTGTGTTTGACATTATCCTGAGGGAACGTGAAAATCTCAGAGTGTTGGGTTTTGATCTGTTACCCTTCAGAGTAAAACATTTGTTCGAGATGGTCCATCTGTGGGTAGGAGATTTTTAACCTCAGTTGATGCCATGGAGTGTTGCAATGTTTTAGAGGAGCACGTTTTATCATTGAAAAGGAAAAGGAAAACATCTGAGGAAAGTTGGGACTGGTCTTGGTTGCTGGGTACATCAAATTGAGAGCCCTCCACAACCGCCTCCCTCTCTTCTCCCCACGAGCCTTCTTAGTATTCAACACTTGTGCTATTCAGCATCTTTTTAACAGTCCTGAGTTGGGTCTCTTGTTCAGGAATCACATTATCATTACTCTCCAAAAAACATGGCTTAAATCTTCCCCCTCTTTGGATGGTTACTTTGTTTAGTCTCTGGGGGCATGGCATGAGGACCTTGATCACCCCTATGGTGGTCTCTTAACCATGGTGAGTTCTTGTATTGAAATACGGGGGGTTGTAACTATGACATCAGTTTTGGTTCTATGACGACACACATTGAGATCTGTGGAGAAAGTAATTTCCATCTGTTGATTCTCAACGCATATTGGCACTCTGGCCTAATTCCACTGTGTGATTAATTAGATCTTATAATTCAGTTTGTGAACGAATGGATTTATGACTTCCGGCCAAGATGGCCTCTCTTCTGTGAGTGTTGCCGGAGCTCCACAATAAATCCTGAAAACCTACATCCCCCGGCGCGAAATCTACCCTTTATTGGTGGGTGAAGATAGCTGAAACTGCAGGGCTCACTGCACTTCAATATAAGAGGCACTAGATATCACTGAGCCAGCGATAACCACTGCGAAAGACAGAGGTGCCAGCCCGCCATTGCGACCCCACGTCATCTCGCTGATAAAAAGGCGTGAGGAGGAGCCGGGAGACGACCGGTCTGGGCTGGGAGCCTGATGTGCCCAACTGGAGAAACTCCAAACCTACACCATCCAGCAGCAAAGTTCACAGGCAGAGCTGCTCAGACCAGCTGCAGCTACATAGCGAACACTACGTGAACGACTGTGACCTGCCCAGGCATTACCGATTCACTCAGACAACCCAGTGGACAGCCCTTCACCCGAGCCCTGAATGATTCCCTCCTGGGGTGGCGCCGGGAGGCGGAGTGCCAGCAACACTGACCCCCACCGGCAGCGACACTGAGAGTCATGGTGGTGCAGCTGGGACGAGGCTACTGTTTGCTGGAGGGGGCCCCGAGGAGGCTGTGGCATCGCGTGGACGGCAACGGGACCCGGGCCGTCACTGCAGAGGAGAGAGAGGACCTGCTGTGGCCTACAGACTCAGCCCACAGCAACAGGTGAGAGCACAGAACATCCCGCCCCTGAGCCGCCCCTCTCCCCCCAGACAGACAGAGACCGAGTTCCTGGTGCCAGAGTCACTCGGCCGACCATCATCACTGCTCCTTGTTCCCTGCGGTCGGCCGAAACCAAACAAACAACAGGGAGGCCCTCAGGGGTGTACATGACCACAGGCTGTACGGAAAAACGCCCTTCCGGGGCTTCCTATATTGCTGACCAACGCTGTTCCACAGCCCCCCTGGCTGGGGACAAATCAACAAGAACATGCGAAAGGGCGGCCAGGTGAACTAATGGCCCAGCCCTGGGGGAAGTTGCCTCCCACCCAAAAATAGCAGCCACCCTTACAGCAGCAGACAGGCTGCTCCTCCATTAAAATGGCATGCAGGACCGTCAAAATCACCCAGGCCTGGATTAAATAGGCAGAAACCAATGATCCTGCACAATCTGGCGGGCTAAATTTTTCCTGAGCGCAGTGGCAGTGACACCAGTGCAGTCACCGCACCCCGATGCCTAAAGCGCTCATTCAGAGCCTGCCGCGCTGTGGGGGCCACTGCTGCCAGTCACTCAACCCAACTGACAAACAACTGCCTGGGTACAAAGACGGGCCGCCGCCCGCCCTACGGTGAGCACTGGTGAGTACACTGAAGAGTTTCATAAAGATACCAATAATACCAACAAAACCAATAACGCCATTCAGTCCCCTCACCCGAGTAGCGGGCCGGTGGTGCTCCAACACCTCCTTGTAGCCACTGCCGCCTTAGACATGAAACTCGGGTTACCCGGACTCGATCTTGATACCATCACGTTCATCCCCAGATGCACGCTGTAACCTCGAAACACAAAACAAGTGCAGGCCAGCAGGACATCCACTGGGCCACCCACAGACTTACTTAACCACACCGCCATGGACCTTCACCCAACCACCAAAACCGAGCAACGTCAGAGGCAACCTTTCATCAGCTACCAACCCTGCAACCTAAAGTCTGCGCCACGGCTAAGGTACGAACAAACGCAGGCCCGAGAATCTAATCACCCGCTCACTAGCTTTGGATTCCCCTCCTCCCGCCTGCTCACCCTGCCACAGTAACACCCCCTATCCAGAGCTGACTATTGTACGGCATCGTCTCCCGCATTGCCGAGATCCCCGCCAGTTACCGCTGAGCTCGGCTGCTGATCAACTCCCTGGTCCCGACTACAGGACACTCCAACTATGCGTTGTCCTAGGACCGGTACTAGTGCCCCAATCACAGCACCCCAGAATCACTTTGTTTAAGGGGGAGGGAATAAATACGGGCAAGTTGGGGGTTTCTCGTGCGAGAGGGGAGAAGTTACACTCAGTTCTCGAAACGCACATACTGTAGATCCGCCACCTGTCACCCGACTCCATCAACACCCAACTACTTTGAACCACAACTATTTAACCAACCGCCACGAACTGGCAGTCTGCAGAGTATAATCATGAGAACAACCGCAACCAGTAGAGACAATAACCAGATCCGAAGGAAAGATGATCAGCAAACGCTGTGTTCAACCTAGCTACATGAAACATTATGGGGGGCAAACAACCATCTAAAACACACAAAATATCCCAATATCTCCAAAGACACAAGATAGACATAGCCCTGATCCAGGAAACGCACCTTCTCCCCAACTCTGAGAACAGCTGGGCCCAGAACTGGGGGTGTCATAGATACTTCTCCTCATACTCCTCATTTGCTAAAGGGGTCGCCATTTTAATAGACTAAAAGACAAAGTTCGGGCTAATATCCTTTTAGAAAGACACAGAAGGCAGAGCGCTCCTCGTTCGAGGAATCCTAGAAGGAAAGAAGTCGTCCTGGTGAACTTGTATGGGCCAAATACCGATGGTGCAAATAACTTTGACTGGGTGATGATGCATCTGGAAAATACTAGATCAGCCACGATTATCTGGGGAGGAGACTTAAACACACCACTAGACCCCCATAAGGATAAATCTCAAGGCCTATTGACCCCATCATCCAAAGCAAGTCTTCAGATTCTAGAAATCTGCAATGCTTATAACCTCATCAATGTATGGAGACACAATCACAGGAAATCCTGCAAATACTCCTTTCATTCATGGGTACACAACACTGACTCGCATCTTGACTACTTGTTGGTATCTTCCCAGAGTCAGCTCCAATTGGGTCAATGCCAAATCCTACCAAGAATCCTTTCAGACCATTCCACTGTCACCCTCGAACGCATTCCTTCAGACAGCATGAAAGGCAAGCCACAATGGAGATTTAAGTCCGGATCCATGCAGGACCACGTTTTCGCAGACGAACTCCGATCGGAGATAACCTCCTTTCTTGAAATAAACCAATCTTCTGTGGCATCTGCCGGCACTCTATGTGAGACGCTGAAATGCTACGTCGTGGGAGTGTGCCTGGCAAATGAAAACGGGATACTAAAACTGATTAGAAAAGAACTAACCTCCAGCAAATCCAGGTTGAAAGAGCTCGAACATAAATGGATCATCGCAATGACCCATGATCCCTTGCAGCCCTCAAGGTAGAACTCGACAATTTTAGGTCCACAGCGGAAAGAGAAATAAAATTCTTGTCCCGAAGCCACAAAGTCCGTCAATACAGCAAAAGCCAGAAGTCTGGAGCCCTCGTAGAACGACTAGTAACAGCGGAGCGAAAACCTACCCTAGAGGAAAGGATTAGAAATCAACAAGGCAAACTAGTTCACACAGAGGAGGAAATCGCCAAAGCGTTCCGCATCGTCGATCAAGAGCTTTATAGCACCAGATACACTGCCGACCCAGCAGACTTGTCCCAATATCTCGAGAACATTGAACTTTACTGGAAAAGTGCTGAATTGAGAGAATCACTGAATAACCCCATCACCCTCGATGAGATTCTCACAGGAATCAAAAGCCTCCCTAACAATAAAGCCCCAGGGCCCGACGGCCTAACAGGTGAATTTTATAGGGCCTACGCCCAACTATTGGCCCCACTACTGCTGCAGTTGTATGAGGAAGCAATGGAGACCGGAAAACTACCACCAACCCTTCATATGACAAATATGATCCTTCTGCACAAACCAGGGAAACCGCAAGAAGACTGTACCTCATATAGGCCAATATCTTTAATAAATCTAGATAACAAAATACTAGCAAAAATTCTTATCACAAGGCTACTCCCCCGATGCCTGGCCTGGTACTGGCCGATCAAGCAGGCTTTATACCCGGCCGCAACAGCACATTCGGCATCAGGAGAAAGTTTGGAGCCATGGAGGCGCTTGATCCTGAGAGCCAGCCAGTAGCAGTCCTACTCGACGCTGAAAAGGCCTTTGACTCTGTTGAGTGGCTCTTTCTCTTCGAAGTCCTGAGATGCATGGGTTTGGGCAATTACTTCCACAAATCGGTTGCCCTTCTATACAATTAGCCCATTTCCAACATTATCCTGGGGAGTACCAGGTCCTCAGAAATAAAGCTACAGAGGGGGACCAGACAGGGATGCCTTCTGTCAGCGGTGTTGTTCGCACTAGTGATGGATCCTCTGGCTTCCGATCCGAGCTCGCCACCTAAACAGAGGTATCTCCATTGGTCCCCACACACTGATAATCTCCCTCTACGTAGATGATGTGGCTCTCTTCATACATAACCCAGCAGAGAATTTAAACCCAATCACACGAGAGGTGATCAGATTCAGTAACTTTTCATGACTGAGGATTAACCATTCGAAATCTGTGATATTTCCTTTAACCACATCCACTTCCGAATTCACTGATAACTTTGGATTCAAATCGCAACAATCATTCAGATACCTGGGCATCTTCCTGTCCAGATCCCATCAAGACATCCTCCAGGATAACTACGGGATAACGGTGGAAACACTACAAGGCAAAATTAATAGATGAAAACTCCTCCCGCTCACGCTATGGGACGGGTTTCCCTGTTCAAAATGGTAATCCTCCCAAAACGACTATACCTCTTTGCTAACATCCCTCCATTACTGTCACAGCAGTTTCTCCATCGAACTCGAAGTCTGATACTCAACTTGCTATGGGCAGGCAAGGTGGCAAGAGTAGCACACTCCACACTCATCCAACCCGGCCTTGCACTCCCAGACATAGAACGTTACTACTGGGTTGCCCAAGCCCAGTTCCTCTGGCACTGATATTCCACAGACTTCATCAGGCTCCATGTTCAGATCAAGCGGGCCCTGGCAACTCCATACCTCCTCAGAACAACTGTCCTAGGACAACTCCACATATCTCACACTACGCTAAATGTAGTCCACACTACTTACGCCATCTGGAAAAAAAATGGGCAAAAAAGTGGCGTCCAGACCAGATTCTCTCCACTAATCCCAGCAAAATTAATAACCGGAATCCCCTTAACCACAGAGAAAATATATCTAAGATGGGCAGACAAGTTACAAATTAAGACACTAAGCGACCTATTCATCGAAGGCACATTTCTTACTCCATAACAAGCCAACGACAAAGGCGGCAACAACGCCCTAGACCTGTTCATCTACTTTCGGCTACACCACGCACTCCAATCCAACTTCATCACATTTCCGCGACAACCACCAACATGGCAGCTTCTTCACGGGGTCATACAACGAAAGGCGAAGGCAGACTAGTCTCAGAGATATATATAACGCTCCTGAATGACACAGCGCCCTCATCCTCAGCCCCTAAAAAAGATGGGATAAGGCCTTGAAAGCCACAATACCAGATGAAGACTGGAACTACATCCTACATCAAACCCAGAAAGTGTCACTTAACACACGATTCAAACAAATACATTTCAACTACGTACACCAGGTGTATCATACACTGGCGAAACTCCACTCACAACTCTCAACAATCCTGGCAACCTGTGAGCACTTCAGAGCTCCAGATGCAGACTTCCTACACCTAGAATGGTCATGCCCACGCATTGCTCATTTTTGGAGCTTAGTATTGGAAAAAACCTCAGCAATTATCGGAGTTCAATTAGACCATGACCCTGTGCTAGCACTCCTTGGCTTAACCTGACATTTACCATCCTCCGGGCGCAAACTGGCAGGCCTATTGCTGGTCCTAGCATGAAGAAGGATTGCAATGACATAGGGGCGCTGACCACCCCAACATGCAGTGTTGGCTAAAGGATGTGACCCACTGTCAGGACGTAGGTAGAAACAGACTTCATAAAGACTCTGCCTCTCCATGCCCGACCCCCAGACATCTGGGGTCCCTATATCGCATATCTGATCTCCACGGCTGACACAACCTCCTCACAGAACTCGTCCCCTGGTCCAGACCCTCAGGGTCACTGAAGCTAAGTAAATACCAACTGCAGAACACAAACTGTACACGCTGCTCGTGGACTCAACTGCTGTCAAATCTGGGTGGTGGAGGGAAGGGGGGGTTTGGTACGAATCTTTAGTTGCAGCCTGTGCAATGTTGTTTTGTTAATGTTATTCAAAAACAAAAATTTAAGTTAAAAAATATATATATTTCTGAGGCTTGTGGAATCTGCTTGGATCACATGCTGTGCATAGGCCGACATCTAGTGGAAGTATTACAGTTTGTTTTTCGAAACTCGAAAATGGGCGTCGACACAGGGCGTGCCAGTAATACTATCCCTAGTGTGACATCCACTGTACCCATGATCCCTCACGCGCCTAGGACCCTCAGATTGTTTTTTTCCGCCATGCTGGTCGGAAGCACTGAGCGGAGTTCCCTGACTTAGTCAGATTTTGCAAATATTGTTATATATTTCCCCATTTTATTCCACCTATACGTCGAGTCTCCGAACATCGACGCTCGACGCCGGATCGGAGAAAATTCAACCGTCGGACTACAGCGATGGATTTGGGCCTCGGAAGGCCTCTGGCCTCGGCCTCGGCCCGGGCCTCGGAAGTCCTCTGGACTCGGCCCTGCAAGTAGGGAAAGTGGGGGGTGGCACATATCCTACACTATGATTGATATAGGTACATTACTTATATTCCTACACTCCCAGCCCACTGCCATAGGGTGCGTATGGAGGGTACCCCTTTTCAATTTTGCTCCAAGTGCAACTGCAAGTATCCTTGGGTTGACAGACACGCCACGTGTAACCTCTGCTTGCCGAGGGACCGCCCGAGGCGAATTGCAGAGAGTGCAGTCGGTTTAAACCGAAGACCCTTAAGGACCGTTCGACAAAGCGTTGGGCCCACCACGCCAGGCGACAAGAGGCCGCGGAGGGTGCCTTCAGCGATGGCAGCAACGCCATACTTTCGGACGGCGAGGGCAATGTGGCGTCGATGGACAGCCAAGCGCAAGTCCCCGACCTCGGAAGGTTGTCTGGCAGGGCAGCTATGGGGAAGACCCCCGGCGACACGAGCGCTACCCACACCACTTCCAGCAAACAAAGATCCAACCGAGACTCGACGCGCACGTCGAGTTCTCGGAAAGAGGCACGAAGAGAACGGTCCACCAAGTCAGTGTCCTCTGGGAGTTCGCGTTCGAGATCGCCGCATGACACCAAGCAACCCTCCACTGTTGCTAAGAGTGCCTCGCTCCCCTTAGTGACTGAGGTTCGGTCGTCGGAGGACGACACCAACCTCTACCCCCAGGCCGCACTCAAGGAGTCGGCGTCTGCAGGCAACGCGAAGGCTGCTACCGAATCCCTTACACTCTCTAGAGACAGGGACTCTACCCCCGAATTTCGGCGCCAGGCACCGAAAAGCTCTGATAGGGCCCTAAAATCGGGGAAACACTCTTCCACCTGCGGGGAGGGGGGAAAACAACGAAGTAAGCAGTCCCAGCCTAATTCCAAACTACATTCTTCTCCACCTAAACAGATGGATAAAACAGGGAAAGCACTCCAGGAAAGAGTTATTCCCAGTTAAAGGGAATGGTCCAGTGATGACATAGACAGAGTAATGTCAAGGATGTCATCATTGGCAGATTTCTATGCTAAAAATCCGGAACACTTTCTCTCTTATACCCCAGAAGGGTCAACTCCCTCAGGCTCTAAGGATCCAATACCCCCAAGTAGGAAGTCCCGACCAGAAGCATCAACTCAGTCTTCAGACCCCTTCTATATACAGCCCTATTCTCAATATCAGGAAGATCCATCCTTTGGCTAGGATCCAGACGTGGGCATGTTCAAAGAACAAACTGGGACAGGCTATTATAGGGATGATGAGGACCAAGAGGAGGAGGACGACCCAGATACATACAGGGTAGATTCCCCGGTAGAAAAAGAGCCCGCGGTTACCGACTCCCCTGTCGACAACCAGCCTCTCCTGAATGAGGTCCTGTCCAGAGCGGCACAGCACTTCCACATTGACACCCAAGGTGCTCAGGAAGAGAGGGACTTTGCAGAGGAATTGGTGGGAGAAAAGAGACCTGTTGCTCAGGCCATCCCTATCCTTAAGTCAATACAAAGGAGGATAGACCCTTCCCTTGTTAACCCCAATCTCACTAGGGCAGTAAACCCCAGAATTGAAAAGCTTTTCAGGGCAGCCCATTCTGACCCACTGTACATAAGGGCAGGGGAGTTGCTAGGTCTGGAAAAGACCTGGGGCTAAGCTGATGTCGGAACTGTTGGGACTGGGGGCTAGCTAGTCTTTTGGCTGTAGCTCCTGAGATTCTAACCGGGGCTACAACCAAAAGATCAGGGGCTATAGCCCCCTTAACCCCCCCTAGCAACGCCCCTGCATAAGGGGACATCTCAAACCGGACTCCTTGGTTGTTACAAACACCCGTAAGAGGGCGGGATCACCCTTGTCATCATCCGAGGCTCCCCCCGACAAAGAGAGCAACGGTACTACACCTATTTTGACAGCTGTCTTTCCATCAAGTATCTTTAAAATAGGATTTTGTTCTGAGAACATATGATTCTTGCTGACATTGTATTGATGTGGATTCTGGCAGTAATGATGTGGAACACCCAACAAAGATGTTGGATCTTTTAGGTGCTTTGTGAGCCATGATTTCTACAAATTTGACACCAAATAAAAACAGATTTCTGGAACTAGCTCTCTTTCTTTTGCAATGATTTTGCTCTGTGAGCAGCCATATGGTGGGTTTTGGCAGTGATCTCCTGTGTTACCACTGACATAGGCAAAAGTAGATGGTGGCCTATTTTTCAGATTTTCAATGCACAATTTCTGGTGATTTCTAGCAAGCAGCATGCTTTCCGGCGGCCATTATGATGTTTCTGCTGCCACAATGCACAGTGATGTTGCAGGGCTTGGATGAGTAGGTTGATACATCCCACAAGCCCCCCTCTTGCGATGGCCATTGAACTTCCATCAATGGAACTTCTCAATACTGGGATATAAGCCTCATCTCTCCGGATTCTACAAATGGCAACGTCCTGCATCTTTTCCTCCATCAGGGGTGGATCGATCAGTTCTCCTTGCCAGTCCTGATGGGAGTATTGAGCGATACCTGGGGCCCCTCGTATCTTTGCTCCCGGTCCCCGGGTCGTCCTCCTTGGTTAGTCTCCATGGTTTCCAATCAACTATAGGTTATCTCTCTCCGAGGATGAAAAAGCAAAAACATATTTGTAGATATTTCCTCACCACTATTAATGTAGTGGGGCGGACATATACATTTTATAAAACAGGAAACATTTGCATTATTGTATTTTATAGACTATATAGGGAATATTTTAGGGTTGATATTTTATGGATATGGAGTGGCCCCCTCTGGGGTTCCAGAAGACTCCTCCAGTTGCTGCAGAGTGTGCCTAGGATGGCAACAGTTCAGCTGATTAATATGGACCCACTTATCTTCCCCCTCTGCCAAAGTGCCTTTGGGGATGCAGATCTTGTAGGCGACTGGTGAAATCTTGTCTACAATTTCAAAAGGTCCCTTCGAGGTAGGCATAAATGTTCGCTGTTTGGCCTGGTTCCTTTGGAAATTGTATAGATAGACCCAGTCTCCTACATTGTATTCTTTTCTGGTGGTCTTTAAGTCATAGTGGTTCTTCATGCTATCGGCTGATCTTTCCAGATTTCGCTGAGCATAGGCAAAAGCATGTTGAAGGTGTTTTCTTAAATTTTCAACATACTCATGAGTTGTGGAGGCATTGATCAATGTCTGCTCTTGGGTGCTGTAAAGCAGATGCTGGGGAAGCACCATGCTGCGTCCAGTCATCAGCTCAAACGGTGACATTTTTGTTGCAGATGAAGGGGTAGAACCGATGGCCATTAGGACAAGAGGTAATCGAATATCCCAACTTGGCCCAGAATCTGCCACAAAGGTTTTTAATATGCTTCCAATAGTTTTGTTGTAACGTTCTACTACACCACTAGAGGCTTGCCGGTAAGCAATATGTACCTTCCTTTTAACCCCAAGTATCTCCCACATCTTTGTCATTACTTCGCTGGTTAAATGGCTACCTCTGTCTGAATCAATCCTTTGGGGTAGTCCAAAACGCAAAAAGATGTGATTGATCGACAGGGCAGCTGCTGTTTCTGCCTTGCAGTTTGGGGCCGGGAGACATTCCACCCATTTAGTAAATAAGCATGTCACGGTCAACATGTACTTATTCCCCCTAGAGGAGCGAATCACAGGCCCGATAAAGTCGACTTGCAAATCTGACCATGGCAGTGTCATCCCCCTCTTTTGGATAGGCGCACGGTGTGTGAGGGATGTTGGCTGAAATTGTGCACACACAAGACACCCCTTCAAGTATTGGTCGAGGTCCTGCCCCATGTGTGGCCAGTATGCAACCTCTCTTAAGATTTCAAGTGTTGTATGAAACCCTCTATGACCGGCTGTGAGGGACCCAGACCCCCGATCCCTATGTGGAGGATGCCGACTGCAGCACTTGAAGACCCTGAGTTCAGGGAAGACCTCGCCGGAAAACTGGAAGAATATCTGGAAATCAACAAGGTGTCGGTATCCTCCTGGAGCACAATATGGGAAGCTATGAAGGTGGTGCCCAGAGGAGAACTTATATCAAAATCCGGCGGAATTCGCAGGCAATTAAAGACAACACTCGAAGCACAAGAAGCAGAGATCTCCCGACTAGAGTCCACCCACGACAACTCCACAGAGATCGAGAGCAAATTGAAGGAAGCTTGCGTAGAATGTCAGCAAGCATGGGAAAGACTGGAGAAATTCGATTTCACCACATATACTACCATATCCCACAAGGAATCGGACAAACCAGGGAGATTACTGGCCTTGCTCTGCAAGCGAGAACACCCCAATCACCTCCCGACGGAGATACGGGACGCCGATGGGATATCCCACACGACACAACTGGGGATCAACAACGCATTTGCCAAATTCTATTCCAAATTGTACGCCCACGAGGCACAAATTCCCACGGAGGACATTATAGAAACAATCGAGGAGATAGATCTCCCCCGAATATCAGCCGAGCAGAGAGAAGAATGGGAGATGGAGATCACTCCTGAAGACGTGCAAGGGGCAATCAGGTCCCTCTCCAACGGCAAGGCCCCCGGCAGTGACGGCCTCCCACCTGAGTTCTACAAAACGTACAAGCCCATCCTCACCCCAGTTCCTCACGAAGTCTACCAAGAGGCATACACAAACGGGGTCCTACCCAACACCATGAAAGAGACCATAATCATTCCCATGCTAATGCCACACAAATCAACCAGTGATTGTGAATCCTATCGCCCCCTGGCCATGCTAAATTATGATGCTAAGATTCTGACATCCATACTAGCCAGCAAGCTGGCCAGAGTGGTGGGATCCATAATCCACGAAGACCAGAACGGATTTGTGCCTGGGCGCAACTCCACAGCTAACCTAAGGAGGCTACAACACATAATGGCCAAAACATACGAAAGAGATGAAGACCTGGCGGTATTGTCGCTTGACGTTATCAAGGCCTTCGACTCCATATATTGGGAATGGATTAGGGAGGTCTTGAGGAGATTCGGCTTCGGAGAGGGCTTCATCAGGTGGATCAAGGTCCTCTATAATTCCCCAATGGCAAGAGTGAAAACGGGAAGAATGGTATCAGCAGCCTGGGAAATACAAAGAGGAACGAGACAGGGGTGCCCGCTATCGCCCATGCTGTACATACTGGGCCTGGAGCCGATCGCATTATACTTTAGGCAACAGCTCTTCGATGCTGGCATCAAGGTGGGCAATGTACACCACATAATATCCCTATACGCGGACGACGTTCTTCTATACCTGAGAAACCCCGAGGTCAACGCACCCACAGCGCTAGAGGTACTCGACAATTATGCGAAATACTCCGGGATCAGATTCAGCAGAAGTAAGTCCTCCGCGTTCCCCCTGGCGGGCCTACGCGGTACACCAGAAAACGATCTCCCGGCTGTAGGAATAGGTTGGCAACTGGTCAAGTTCCGGTACCTAGGGATCAACGTGAGCCATACCCCGCTACTCACGCATGAACACAACACAGAAGCCGCAACCACGAGTCTTCGACGCTCTATAAAATTCTGGTCCAAGCTCCCGCTGGCAATGGTAGGCAGAGCAGCGATAGTCAAGATGATCATACTCCCCAGATTCCTATACTTTTTCGTGAACATTTGTCACTATGTCCGACCGCCCTTCTTCAAGAAACTGGAGGCAATCATCAAGGACTTCCTGTGGGGACCTCACAGACACAAACTGTGGCTAGCCATCCTATCCCTGCCACATAAAGAGGGAGGGATAAAGCTACCAGATCTCCAGTTATTCTACCTGGCTGCCCAGTTAAGCCACATAACGAAATGGCTCTCGGACGAACCCTCTGCTGAATCGGAACTACTGAGGCAATCCCCGATCAACGTAATCCCCAAGGAAACCCTATGGCACCCCATACGGCAATCCCCGGTTACCCCACAGGTAATCGAGCTAGGAAGGAAGATATGGGCCAGGTCCTGTTACATCAAGCGAGTGAAACACCCGTACTCTCCGGATAATCCTATCTTGGCAGACACTTGTAGAACGGAGGCAGACCTAGCCACAGCAAGGAGGTGGGAAGAAGCCTGCATATACACATGGGGTGACATGTTTGAGTAGGGGGAATTCAGGGACTTCGAGTCACTAAAGGCCATTGAAGGAATACCCCCAGGCCAGTTTCTCTGGTACCACCGCCTCAAGCAGACCGCCAAGAAACAATGGAACAGTTGGCCAGAGGAGCCCACCCAGACCCTCTACTACAAGAGATGCACAACCTTATGGATGGTTGGAGACCAGTCTCCAGGCTCTATAACAGACTATGTGACAAATCCAACCCTAAAGGCGAAGCCCTGAGGGCAAGATGGGAAGCAGACCTCGAGACCCCAATCACGGATAAAGAATGGGAAAGAGCGTTAATATTCCCCAAAAAAGTGTCAAGGAACGCTTGATTCGGCCAGATCCAGTTGAACGTCCTGTACAGGACATACATGACCCCACACAGGGTCGCCTCCTTCAACAAGACATCCTCCCCAGCATGCCCATGGTGCGGGAACGATAATGCGGATATGATCCACATGTTCTGGACCTGCGCTAGGGCGATGACACTATGGTCCAAAGCTAAACAGACTTGCATGGACACCGGAATGCGGAGATACGAATGGACTCCTGGCGAGTGCCTACTGGGAATTTACCCCAGACCCAGCAAATTCAAACATGCTGTTAGGTTAATGGACATCTCATGCATCCTGGCTAAGAGAACCATCGCGATGGCTTGGAAGACGCCATCGGGCCCTAGGCATGAACGCTGGCTTAAAGAGATGGAGAGATAGACGGCAGCTGAAACTAGAGCCTGGCAAGAAGGAACAACATCAAGCGGCGAAACAGAGAGCGGCACCTTGGACTCTTGGAAGGCCCTCCTGAGAGATATCCGCTTCAGCGCTGACCACAAACCCCCCTGATAACCCATACCATCACACCGACACTACCTCCCTACACCTGACCTGAACCGACGGTCCCTGTATGCGACCCCCCCTGCTTCCTGAAGCACTGGAACATTGGACTCGACCCATCCATCCACCGAAACGCTCGCTATTATTTGAAGACTGTTGTTGTTTTTATTGTTCTTTCCCCCCCTTTCTGTTCTCCCCTCCTCACTATTTCGTCCTTTGTTTACCTCACTGTTTAATTCACGTTTGTACTGCACATATTTTCTCACCAAATACCAATAAAATACGTTTGAAAAAGAAAATGACCGGCTGTGGCCGCATCATGGGCGTGACTTAACATCAGGCTTCGGAATGAGGTAGGAACCACCCACTGATCACGGCCAGCTTGGGATTTCCTTACCAACAAACCGTCTTGGATTCGGAACATTTTTGGACATTTCATCAACACTCTGAGGTCCTCTTTCCCAATGTAATCGGTATACGTCAGGGGAAAGTTCTCAGGGTCCTCAATGTGTTGATAAAACTTACCAATTATTGGATCCCCTTTTTGAGCCGTAATCAAAACAGCATCTGGGGTCTCCTTACTCCATTGTACAGATGAGAGATCATTGTGAGAATTTGTCTGGGACCTAGTGATAGCAGTGACCTGGATTTTCCCCAACAGGGACTCGATCTCTATTAGATCCCCTTGGATTGCCCCGTTTTTGGCCAGCTGATCAGCTAAGTCATTTTCAGTTTTGTCTGGTCCCTCTACTTTGGAATGACCCTGATCTTTTTCCAGTAGATGGTCATCCCATTCGAGGTGACCAGATCATCAATATTTTGGATTAACTTTCCATGTTTCAAGTGTTTGTTATTAGCACATAGCATGCCTCTGGTTTTCCAATTAGCCAGGTGCTCCACAAACCCATTCCGTACATAATCTGAATCTGTGATTATGACCAGTTTGTGGAGTTGATGTTGGGGAGCAGTGAGGATGGCTTGATGCACAGCTATCAACTCTGCCACTTGACTACTTCAGGGACCAATCTTTTACCCAGCGGAGGGTTCTGGGGACTCATTCACCCATGCATTCCCTACGCCAGCCACAAGTTCTTTTTCCCCGTTGTTGTCAACATGGTAAGAGCATCCATCCACATAGACAGTGGGCATTCCCTCACACTTGTCTTCTTCAATACTTTGTGTGGGGAATTGCGGTATGCCTCCATGTTGTCCTTGATTTTTAGTCTCCCATCCTCGAGACAGTTTTCTCTGGCACAATCATGCAAGTCAGCCAGACCTTGCGCGAGGGGACTCTTCTTGTTTTGGCCATATCTGACCTCCACAGGAAAGCCTTGCATTGACAGAATCCAGGAAGTAATTTGGGAATTACTCACATTTCCGGCCCGAATTCTGTCACTTTGGAGATATTGCAGAGGCTGGTGTGGAGTCTCCACTATGATGTGTTCCCCCTGGATAAACGGGTGGTAATTCTTCAATGCCCACACTGTTGCCAGGAGTGCCTTCTCACAATCATTGAATTTTTCCTCCACAGAGGATAAAGTTTTACTCGCATAGGAGATTACTTTATTGACCTTGTCATGCTTTTGGTATAATACTGCAGTCAAGCATTTATTAGAGAACTCTGTCTCCAAGAAGAACTCCTTGTTTCTGACAGGGTAAGCTAGGCAAGGCGCTTGTGAGAGGCTTCTTTTGAGTTGTCTTACTGCCTCAGATTGTTCTGGACCCCATTCCCATTTGACCCTCCCCCTTCAAAAGATGAATCAGGGGTCTGGTGATCTCTGCGTAGCCCTCAATGAACTTTCTACTGTAATTAGTTAGTCCAAGGAGGCTCCTTAGTTCCCGCAGAGTTTCTCATGCCCCTAGAAATTAACATGGGTTCTACACCACTGTGCTTTTTGGAAGGAAAGTTTTGCTCCGGCGGCCCTCAACTGTGTCAGAACATAACGGATCTCCGCAATGTGTTCCTCAACAGTTGAGCTCTTGATAAGGACATCATCTACATAAGCCAGGTTACCCTCTCACCCAGGTCGGGCATGGCCTTATGTAGAAAAATGTTGAACTCATTGCCGGAGTTGAGGTATCCAAAGGGAGTCCGGGTCCATGTGTACTGCTGGCCCCCAAAGGTAAAAGCCAGCTTGTATTGGTCCTCCCTAATGACAGGTACAGTCCAGTATCCATTGGTCAGGTCTATTGCAGTGAATACATGTGACCCCTGGATCTAGGCCAGCCCCTGGTCAATGTAGGGAAGAGGCAATCGGGAAGTATGGACCCGTTTGTTGAGTTCCCTAAGGTCAGCGGAGAGTCTCCACTGGCCGTTTGGCTTTGATATCCCCAGCACCGGATTATTGAAGGTGCTGTGGACTGGACGGTTTATCCCACGGGACTCAAGGTTCTTAATTATTTCAGTAAGGGACTCCATTGATGCGAGAGGCAATCGATATTGCTTCACAAACATGGGAGTCATGCCAGGGTCATGGGAATTGTTGTTGTGTGGATGTCGGTGCGACCACAGTCATATGAGTCCACCGCAAAGAGATCTTGAAAATCCAAGAAAATTTGTTTCAACTTTTGCTTCTGCTCCAGGGTCACACAGGCATCAGCTAGGTTGACGCTCTCTTCAACCATCTGCCTGAAGCCTGGAAAGACTTCTGGTTTCACTATCTCAGCGGCCTCATCCAGCTGGGTGGAGAAGTCCCTGGTCAGAGTGCTGATTTGGACTGGTGGCTTCAGGTGGGAAAGGCAGCCCTCATGGACCTGGAAAATCACCTCATCCCTCCTGAAGTCACAAGTCACATCTTCCTTACCATAAGGGCAGGAAGTATATACCCAGAAGTTCCCCCCATGCCGGGTAAATATCCTGTCTGGTGTTGTATTGTCATCACTGTCACTGTCAAAACAGTCCTTGGGGATTGGTCCTAACAGTTCATTCCCTAAATCAATGGAAAAATGTCGGTCATCCACTGCCATTCCAATAATGGTGCCTGCGGCTAGAGTGATACTCTTTAAGTCGCTGTTATCCACCCCTATTGGAATGGTGTCATGTTCTACATTGTCTAAAGGTGTTGGGTTTACCCCCAACCCTTGCTGTTGGAGAGAAGCATTTAGATGAATATAAGCATTTGGGTTTTTCAATTTCTGTCCTCTTTTAACTTTCACTTCCAGGGAGAATTGTCGGGTCCTTTCTGTGATGGTGACTTCCTCTCCAATCTGAATTTCAACTGCATAAGGTAGCAATTGAGCTGGATCATCAAAGCCCATGGGACTATCCGCTAATCGGGACCAAGCTTTGAAGTTTATTAGGTCCAAACTAATGGCAAAGCGATTGAGAATGTCACTGCATAAGTAAAAGGCGGCAGTGACGTCTCGCACGACCCAACAATTATGGACTATGCTCTTGTTGCCAAGGAGATTTTGAGCATACACCTGCTTGGCAGGAGATGTTTGGAATTGGGTGCTTTCAAATCCATTTCCCATTTGTTTATCAGTTTGAATGTGGGAATGGCTGGAACTTTTGGGAGTTGGCGGAACATGGCTTCGCTGATGAAGCTTTTACCGTTGTTCACACACACTCGAGCGAGAACCGAGTCCTTCCCTTCATTTAACTGAACAGGGATGAACAACTGCTCTCCAATTTGCTGAATAACAGCCAGTCTCTGAGCTGATTTCACATCTTTCTGGACTATTGGAGTGGGAATGTCTGATTGTGGATTGGTAAAGAATTTCAGAGTGTTTCCTTCCAGTGTGGAATACCACCTTAAACTGGAAGGAAGGTGGATTTTCAGAAATGGAGAGGACCCCCTATCACCAGTCTGTTGTCCTACTGCTGTTACTGGGCCTCATTACGAGTCAGGCGTTAAGGGGTTAACGGCGCCGTAAACGGCGCCGACCCTTAACGCCTGATTACAAGGTCCCTTAGCACCATGGTGATTTTAACGCCTGCTTTTTGCAGGCGTTAAAATCCATGGCGCTAAGGGACCATGGTGCTAATTACGCCACCGTAATTTACGGTGGCGTAATTAGCGCCTTCCCCACTCCCATTATGCCCTATGGGGCAAAAATGGGAATGGGGAAGGGTAAAATGGGAAATGGGGATTTACCGCCCCACTCACCTTGGAATGGGGCGGTAAATCTGCCATCCACCATGGTGTAAACGTAGTTTACACCATGGTGGTAAGGGTACGACCCAGGCGGTAACTTACCGCCTGGGTCGTAATGAGACCCACTGTCACGTCTGGAATTTGGTTGTTCTGGAAGTGAAATTCTACTTGGTCAGATTTTTGTTCAACCATGTGGCAGGTGCCATTTAAACTAACATGGTTGACACTCTGTTTCAATTGTATTGGTCGGCTAGCCTGGGTCCTGAGGACCTTGTTTACAAAGTCTATTAGGGGTGACAACCTTCTCAGGAGGTCATTCCCTAGCAAACAAGGGGTGCCCTCTGGAGTCACTACTATGACCGGGTGTTTCACCTTGTGTCGCCCAATTTTAATGTCCAAATCCGCAGTCCTCTCGATGGGAATTTCCTTCCTGTCAAAGTTCTGAAGTTGTCCAGGAAGGGAGGTGAGAGGAATTTGGTATTTCTTCCCCCTCCCTGAATTCAGTTCATCAAAGGCCTTTTTGGACAGAAGGGTAGCTTGGGATCCAGTGTCCACCAGTGCCAAAATTGTACCATGTCCCTGTACTTAAACCGGGGCATAGTATCTTCCCTCCTTCTCCGCAAGGGGGCACAGATAATGCACATTTTTGGACAACTGGTGGGCTATTTTTTCAGTTTTGGACATTGAGAGAGAAGAGATTTGGGCAGAATTCTGTGGAGAGTCATGGGATGCTGCAAGAAAAAGGTGGCAACGAGAGATAGGAGAAGTTTTGAGTTCCCCTGGTTCCGGCTCTGGGCCAGCCCCCCCTTTTTAGAGGCAGTCACCAGGATGGGTTTGAACCAGGGGATTTTGATGCTGTTGGTTCTGGGATTGGATGGGAGGCGCTAGCTCAGTCCCCACATCTACCCAGTCTGAATTTGAATCCCTTGGGACCCATTTTTCTTTGGGAGGAGTTCCCCATCTCTGAAGGAGAAGATCCTTTTCCCAGGATCCTCTGAGGACCCCTATCCTTCAAATTGGAAGATCTGTACCTCCTCCACAAAATGGGTCTGTTTGGGTCCTTTGTTTTTCCAACCACCACTCTGCTCCTTGGGTGGCAGACCTTCAGGGGTAAGAGATTTTGTTTCCGGTTCCTGGGTTTCCAGGGGCTGTTTACAAGTGGGGAAGGAAGCTTCCTCCACGGCTTTACACCCCACTTCCCCTTGTGTCTCCTGCCTGGGAACCGGTGGGTTTCCGGGGTGCTGTCCCCGTCATTGTTCTGGAGCACCAGGCCCAGAGATTGGGGCATTCTGTGCCGGCATGCTCATCTGAGCCCTCAGCATGTGACCCAGGTCCTGTGCCATATTTTGGACCTGGCGCTCTAACTGTGAAACCCGCACAGGCTGATACGGGGTTCTGTTTTCTCGCCTGGGCTGATCCCGGGAAGGGTAACGATCTTCTCTGGTAGTACCCCGGGTTGGCAAGATTTGGGTACCCCTCCACCCGTGCCCTCCCCTCTCCCGGATTAGGTTTTCTGGGCTCAGGAAAGGGGGGAAAGAAGGATGGACGATTTTGGGGTTGGAAGTTCTGTGGGTACATGGGGAAAAAGTTCTGCCCAGGATTTGGGGAATTTCTGCCCTCCTGGGGGAAGTTAGGAGGGAAGTTCCCTGGGTTAGGTGCTTGGTTGGATCCCCCCCCTTGGGCTGGAGGAGTCCACACATGACCCAGGATGGGTCGGTTTCCCTTGTAGCGGGGACTTACATAGTCAGGGGCGTGAGGGACCCCATTTGTGGGACTACCTACTTGACTCCCTGTTTGTGACTGACCCGAGGGCCTTCTGGACTTAGAATTATTCTCTGCAGGCAGGTTTTTAGGCCCTCCATCTCCAAATCTAAAATCGGGGCAACCTTTACCTCTGCCACCTTAGCAGCGGCAGGGGTGCTGGTCGGTTTGGGGCTTTTCTGAGCACTATTTCTATTTTCTATGGTCTTCTGCACCTCATAGATTCGGGTGGCCTGTTCAATGACCCAGTCTAGTGACCTCTTCTCATTAAAATCTCTCACTAGCTGGGTCATGATGTATTTCGGCAGCACATGGAAAAATGTATTAACAAATTCTTTACTGTCCGTGCGCACCCTTTTGGTAGTCTGCGCAAAGGCACGCTTCAACTTCTGCACAAATTCTTGTGGGGCCTGATCCTCCCCACATTGTAAATTGTAGCTGCCTTGCGAGCCTCTTGGGGGTTTCTGTGAACAGAAAAGTGCTTTAAGATGTCCGCCCTATAGGTGGACCATCTTGAATGATTTTGGCCCTCCAGCCCTGCAAAGAAACTGGTGTATTCTGGGGAGAATGTCCATTTGACATACTGAATGCAGCTACTGCTGTCTTTCAAATGGAAAGTCCCCATCATTTGCTCAAAGAGCTCTAAGTGTTCCCACACAGAATACTTGGCGTTCTAGTGATAAGGCGTGATGACACTCCTTATTGCCTTAATCTGTTTTAAGGGGTCCTTGAGCAAGGCCCTTTTTGCCTTATTGACCTTCTAGGTTCGGGAAACCTGGGTCAATTCATCCTCTGACTCAGAGGCACTGCTCCCAGAGGTGCCCGTCTGATCTTCCAGGTTTTCCCGGATCTGCGAGCCTGGGAATGGCTGGCAGAATGTGGGGACCTAGTCTCCTGTGTCCTGGAATGCTCAGAGGTGTCTTCTGATTCCTCCTTGCACCCAGGATTTGATGGGAACCCCCCCACTGACCTAACTGGGCAGAGGTATTCAGGATGCCCTTAGTGGGCCTACTCTCCTGGGGTTCCCCACTAAATTGGACTGTGCCTAGGTGCCCATACCCCGGATGCCCGCCCATCCATTCCAGGGAGGTACTGGCCTATGAACCCCATACTTTTGGCTGGATAGTAATCTGCCCTCCCTGTGGCCCTGTGCTCATGTGCGCCAGGTGACATGGGGGTGGCAGAGTCCAAGGACTGGGAGAGATGAAGGCCTCTGGTACTAGGGCTCCTGAGGTTATGCTCAGGTGTTTCCCTTTCCCAGCGAACTTCATCTCTGTCAGCCCCTGCTCCCTGTTGCAATGCAAGAGCCTGCACTTTCAGTTCCTCAGTTAAGGCCTTACTAGACTCGATCAGTTTCTCTTGCATGGCTACCTGTTGCTGGAGCCTATCAGTGTGCTGACAGAGAGCCTCATTTTCTCTTTGCGCTTCCTGGTTGGTCCTGGAGTACTGGGCCAGTCTTTGCTGCAGGAGGGTTACCTCCTGGGTCCCGTCCCTACTGGCCTGCTTCTTTCTTGCCAGAGCATCTTCCACCCTCCTGGTGTGCTGTAACAAGTTTTGATGCTCTTTTTGGAGGTCACCCAGTCCCTGGAGGGCCAGGTGATTTTCTTCCAGCCTCCCTTTTAAGCTACAGACTTCCTGGCCTAAGGTATCCCTTTCCTGAGCAAGAGCCTGCCTCTGTGCCGCCAGGTCCTCCCTCTGCCTTTGAAGGGCACCAGCTTTCTGGCACTCTTCCTCATTCTTCCAATTCTGCCTGGGTGTCCAGGTCTTTCAGAAATAATGTGTTGTACTCTGCCTTCTCTCTATCCAGGTGGCTTTGCAGGGTGACTACCTGCTCTGCACATGCCCTATTGAAATCCAGTTGTTGCTCCAGCTTTTTCTGGCTCTGCAGTAGGGAGTCCAAACCGTCTTGGTACTCCTTCTGCAAGGCCAGAATTCTGGTATCCTGGTCTGCCCTTTCCTGTTGCAGGATACCCATATCCTCTTTGATTTTAACCAAATACTGCCTACTTTCATTTTCTGACTCCTGGCTCCTCTGCAGCTTCTGCTCAGAAGATTCCAGATCAGATTGGACCTTCTCTAATGCCATCAGTTGCCTACTTGCCAGATCTTGGCCTTCAGCACATTTGTCCTGTATGGCTCCCATGGATAAATATAAATATGCTGCTACCCAGGCAATCTTGTTGTGCTCATCCTTGGCATTAGGGGCCATATATAGTTTACTCAGGGCCACATGTAAGGGACCCTGATCTCTCAGGATATCTAACCCAGTTGCAGAGACCTGTTGTGTGATCGCCTGCAACCACACATTCTGGTCCTGCTCATTCCATTCACCTCTCACAAACAACTTATGCAAAAGGTGCTCTCTAGCTATCTTGATGTCTACCAATGTCACCATTCTGGAAATTGATTTCCTTCCTGATTTACAGAAGATTTTTATTTTATTTTGCAAAACAGAACGCTTCCTTAGAGTGTTCCCTTTTGAGGGGTGCTTTTACAGTGTAACACAGCGTGGTAGACCAACAGGATGTATGTATCCTGTCAGTTAGCACACTGTATTAAGCTGCACAAGTGGTAGGTCTAATCCAGAAATCCAGGAAAAGCCCCCAATCTGTAAGTGACTTCAATCCAGCACTCCAACTAAGTCAATGGCTAGTCTGGGATGCCCAATGGAAGCCCTTATTTATATAATTTTTGTGTCAAAGTTCTTTAAATCTGGATGATGAACCCTTATATAACGCCCCTCTCTTTGGATCTCCCCGACCTCACTGAACCAAGAAGTAGGTTTGGTTTGCAAATTAAAAGGTTTATTTGAGGAATTGAACAATATATATATATATATATATATCAAACTGTTATGAATAAAATGATATCTGAATAGCACACTTATGAATATGAACAGTAATCAGTAATGGGCAATATTACAACATCAACAATCTTTTTAATACGTTAGGAGTAGGAATAAAAAGGATAAGGTAGCAGAGAATACTTTTATGGTTCAAGGAAATGCAAGATAGGAAAATGCAACACAGAAATAAACTTGATATGGTTTCAATCAAAAGACAATATGATCACTTTTTCCTCTGTTATTACTCACTCCCCCCACTATGCAATATGAAGAGATGGAAATGGGGGCACACAGGTTTCAGGATTATTAATTAACAATGCAGTTCAATTCCAGTTCCCCCAGCAAGCTTAGAGAAAACAGGTATGATTTTAAAACAGGAAAAAATACTTTTGAATGTGATTGCAATTAATGGGAAAATATGCTAAAATGATTTTAATTCACCAAAGGAGATTCAGCACCAGCGAGAATTACTTTGGATTGGTACAGGTCAACACTAGCAATGATTCATGAATGATTGTCAGATTGAAAACGAATCTCAGCAGTTGCAAACAAGAAACAGCTATTTTGGCATATGTTGAAATGGAGCTAAATGGCAATTCGCAGCAATTTTTCTGCATACGTGAAACGCGATTATGGAAAAACTATAATGAATTGGAATGTAGTTGGAAAGCTTACAATCTTAGCTTCAAAATTCAAATTTCGGTTCTAGGACGTATGGTTCAAAAGTTGCGGAGGTCTTTGTGAAGGCAGATTTTTCAGAAATAGAATCAAGATTTCAGAAATGACAGATGCGCTTTAAAGATTTACCAACAAGGATAGGCATATACTAAGGAGCTATGAAGAAGCAAGACACTCAACGGACAGCCCCCAGAACAGCGGCGCCACCGGTCTGATCTATGTCCGTCAAAACACTTGTCCCTCTTCAGAAAATATCAGCACAAAGATGATTATTGCTACAATTATCACAGACTTATGTGAAGGAGAGAAGAGTTTAGGATAGACAAAAGGTTCTGTAATGCAGTTCTGGACAGGTTAAGATGGTTCAAATAAGATTACTTTAAACTAAGAGATGACTATGCACAGTTCTAGACTAGATACTCACTCCGAGGCTATAGAATGGAGTGGGCCTCGTCAAGGATCTGGTCAAGGGTTTGGACTTCACTCGCTACCGGACAGGTCTCAGGCACTCTGGGTTCTGCTCTCAGCACTGCATTGGACTGGATCTGACGGGTTCTGGATACAGCTCTACTTTCTGGGTCTGGATCTTGGTCCTAGCACAGGGTTCTTGGTTAGAATTTCAAAACAGCTCAGCCCGGCTGTTGAAGGTGAGAGCCCCTTGGGAGTTTAGGGGTTAGAATCAGGTTGCTTGATTCTGCAGGCCTGCTGAGAAGGGTTCAGCTTGTAAATTAGGCCTCTCTGCTTCAAAGTTCTAGAGTTTGGTTCTAGAGTTTGGTTCTAGAGTCTGGTCTCTGGATCTATCTGGAGTCTGGAGTCTTCCTGCAAGGTGCTTCGCCAAGAATAGTTGAGTAGTGGAAAAGAGTGTCTGTCCTATCTGTCCTAGCAGTCCTTATTTATGTATTTCCAAAGTGGGTGGGGATGCTGATTCTCTATGCCCAACCCTCTAAGGATCGGATTGGTCAATGGATTTCCTGTCCCCTGACTGGAGAAAGGATCAGCGTGTCACCCGGTGTCATGTTTATGGCTTAGGTGAAAACACTCCTGTTTGTGTCTGTACAGCATATCTGATTTTTCATAAAACACATATTGACAATATACACAACTTGTTAATGCTACCTACCTTGCATGACAGATTGCCTAAGGTACATATCTGTCCAACTCTGATCTTCCTAGGAGCTTTGGTTCAGAAATGACCACTTTTTGCACTTTTGGTGGGTTTCCCAATATCATTTCGGCACCCATTTTTAGACATGCATTCATATCCTCTCTGGACATATTACTGTAATTTTTTATGTTCATAGAAACAACCCAGCACCTGCAATATGAATAAATTCTGGGGTTTGCTCTCAGAACATCACACAGCGTCCAGCTTAGTCTTAAATTGTGAGGGAATTTTTCGTTTTAAGAACCTCAAAGTTTCCCATTTTTGTCAGCTTGGCACAATTTGTTATAAGCATTTTTATAAAACATACATTTGCTTTCAATTCAATTCACATCTCAGTCTGGTCTGCCTCCTAGAGCTGGGCTGACTCAGAGGGTCACATGTCTTGTTTCCTGCCAACACCTTGTTGACAGTTGCACCCAAATTTAGCATGTTCCTATTCATCCCAAGAATCCATTGTCTTGACTGAAAGCAACAGGCCAGGGTGCCTCTGCTAGTTCCTGTTCACACCAGCCTGTAAATCTCTTGGCCAAAGGCAGGGGAAGCTTCCTTTGTCCAGGGAAAAGGTGTGAAGGGTTCTCAGGGGGAACAAGCCTTTTGGAGTTTTAACTGCATCAGGTTACTTTCTGATCAATTGTAACATAGTTCCTTGTGACAAAAAATAACATGTATAAACTTAAAATAAGCAACATATCCTTAAATCAAGTCTTTTTCAATGTGAAATCACTGTGTGGCACTCTTATATGGCATTTTTTTGGAATTCTCTTCTTTGGCATAGTTTGGGTTCAATTGTTCAACTTTACACAAATGGTTTTAAAACTCCGGCTTTCTGGTAGAGGTGAGCAATGGTACTACACCTATTTTGACAGCTGTCTTTCCATCAAGTATCTTTAAAATAGGATTTTGTTCTGAGAACATATGATTCTTTCTGACATTGTATTGATGTGGATTCTTGCAGTTATGGTGTGGAACACCCAACAAAGAGGTTGGATCTCTTAGGTGCTTTGTGAGCCATGATTTCTACAAATTTGACACCAAATAAAAATTGATTTTTTGAACTAGCTCTGTTTCTTTTGCAATGATTTTGCTCTGTGAGCAGCCAAATGGTGGGTTTTGGCAGTGGTCTCCTGTGTTACCACTGACATAGGCAAGGTAGATGGTGGCCTATTTTTCAGGTTTTCACTGCGCAATTTCTGGTGATTTCTAGCGAGCAGCATGCTTTCCGGAGGCCATTATGATGTTTCTGCTGCCAGCAATGCACAGTGATGTTGCAGGGCTTGGATGAGTGGGATGATACATCCCACAGGTACATTTTATGCACCTACATAAGATGGCCACATTTATTAATGATTTTACATATCTGATCATCAAGTCTGCAACCCAAAAGAATAGGTAATACAAGATCAGTCTGAATATTGTCAATCTGTGGTTGAGATCAGGTCCTTTTCATCCCACAATTGAGCCTCGTCGGGTACAGACTGGGCACCAGAATAAAGGTTTTCAGATTTTCGAGAGTCAGTGTACTAGCAACAACCCACTACTGTACTTATGACAAAGCAGGAAGAGTGTTTTCTTTGAAAAATGTCATTATGATAAGTTCTTCCCATTCTACACAGAATAACTGGAGGCAATGTCCTAATAAATAATTGTCATAATAAGGCTGCTTGTAATCTCACTGGAAATTAACACGCAGAAGACATTTGGACTGTGTAGAGTTGTTAAAACAAGTACCAATTCCATTAATTCCAAACTTTCTACCATATGATGTCACTGTGACCCTAAAAAATGTGTGATGGTTTAATGCTTTTTTGGTTTTGGTGCACTTTGATGGTGCAAAGTACCACCATAACATCAAAATCAATGCTACTGATAAAAGAGAGGGATGGGGTTTTGGAATGCAGTGCCTGGTTGTCATGGATCATGGAAACGCATGGATGTAATGACAAATACACAATGTGTTGCTTTCAAATGCCTTCCACCATTTAAAACAATGATTGTTGGTCTTAAATGCATTTAGCCAATGGGGAGTAAGGTTATCCATCAAGTGCTCACAGCTTCAGCTGTGCGCAGTGATCTTTGTTTATGCAAACAGCCTCCCCCGTGTGGCACCAGAGCAATAGAGGTCTGCTTCTGCCTGGTTCCATGTAATAATGCCCCTGCAAAATTGTCCCCTGACAAAAAAGGCACAGTTTTTCACAGAGACATTATTACATTGAACATGCGGGGGGCATCCCCGCAACCCGTCCTCATACATAATTTCACCATATATAATGTGGACAATGGCTTTTCCCAGGGGGACATTATGTATGGGGACATTATTGCCCGATATCCTCTGCCTTCCATGAACTAAGCAAATGGGGGCACACAGGAGAGATTGAGCACATGACAGAGTCTGAAATAATGAGAAGTGGTGGGGTGGTGGCGTAGCCGTTGTCTGGTCCTGCCACCTTGCGTTATTGCACTAACAGCCAAGATTTGCTCACTTCTCCCCTATTAGTCAGTGTCCTTGTTGTGGAGGGAAGGGCTATCTATCTGTTCCTCTATGGTGGCGCATGGTGAGGGTGCAAGAAGGTACTTTTTTTATTTAATTTGATGGAGTGTGTCTATATGTATACATACAGGTGTGAGCAAGGTTTTTGTTTTGTTTTATGTAATGTGTGAGTATGCATACATACATGCAGACACATTGCATACAATACAAACAATACTTAAATGCTTGCACCCGCACCACGCACCACTCTGCCATGAAAGACCGGATTGCACTCCGTTCCTTTGCGCTAACTGTGTAGACATGCTGCCTGAAAAAAGAGGACTCCTCGCCTCTCAGTCAGCATGTGCATGCTGTGGGTGGGAGAGCCATCTGGTCCTCTGTGGCAGCGCATAGTGAGGCTGCAAGCAAGTAAGTGTTGTTTTTAAAATGTAATTTAATGTATCACTAAGTATATATGCAGGTATGTATGTGCGTCTGCATGTATATAAGAAATGCGCTCTCATTCCTCATTGCTTGCCCATGTTTATCATGTGGTTGTGATTGAACACCAATATTACTAGACATTAAATACATGTCTAATACATCAATTATTATTATTATATATTTCTTTTTTTATTGGACAATCCTGCCCACTTTCCTGGGCCGGGTGGCAATTTTTGTGTGTGTAATTTTACTTATTAACAGGTTCACATCACAGACGACCAGCAAAGAGCACATACAATCAGGGAAAGGCACACATAGAGACAGCATAGATGACAATAGACACTTATCACATCTATAGCAAGCAGTATTGAGAACAAATCTTTTCGATATACATATGAACTACTAGGGCTACACATGACTCGTGAGGATAAATGTCTCGTGCATACTCACCCATCATAACAAGCCAAATGCTGTGCCCGGAAGCTGAGCCAGGCACCCACATTTCAACTAATCCTTATTATATTCAGTACAGAGTAGCCATCTTAATCCTCATTCACTCCCCCTTCTTTTATCTTGGTGTTACCCTCTGATTCCCTAGCCGTCTCTATGTCACAACACCAGGCTAGATCCTGAAGCCATTTGCTTTGTTTGGGGCCACAGTACCAGACCAAAGCATTAAAATACTTTGCTTTGCTAATAGCATGCCTATGGAGAGTCATTTCCTCACTCCTTTAGAGACCCCCGGAAACCACCCAAACAAGCAGCAGAGGATATTTTGGAGCACCTCTTGATAAATCATATGACCCGTCATTTCAGTCACCTGTCTTCAAAAAGACGCCAGCTGTGCAGAGTTGGAGGCAGTCAGCGCAGTCCTGTGGAGGAGTGTTTCCTTGCTCTCTATTTTATGTGAGATTGCAAAAAGGAGCTGGACAGAAAAACCCCTTGCAGCCGTGGAGCAGAGTTGTGAAGAGTTGGAGACAGTTAGTGCAGTACTGTGGAGGAGTGTTTCCTCGCTCTCTACTGTTGGTGAGATCACGAGGAGGAGATGGATAGAAAATCCCCTTGCAATGGAGGAGCAGAGTGGAGTTGTGCAGAGTTGCAGGCGGTCTGTGCAGTCTACCCAGGCCGTCCTGGCACTCTTGATCATCCATCTTGCGGGTTAGTCAGATGGATTGACTGTACTTTATTTGCCTGTTCTTCCTACTCTACTTTGATTGTACTCTGCCTGGCTGACCTTGGAAGCACCCCCTCATGGAATTACTCTGCCCGGTGGTCCTTGAAGGTGGCTATTTGTGACGTTCACCTATGGCTCAGTGTACTTTGATCTCTCACACCTGTGACACATAAGAGGACACGCTTCTATTTCAGCTTATGTACGACCTAAGAAGCAGTAACACAAATATGGCAACAAGTCATGCCCAGATTTCGGACGCTGGCATGCTAACCGCTTTCAACCCTGGTGCGGGTGATTTATTGCCAATGAAAGGAAGTCCATCTGACTGCCCTGTGCCCGTTGTTGGCCAAGGATGAAAGCAACTTTCTTTACACCTGTTACAGCAGCAGGGTTGTAATCCACTTGTTGTACTTCTCCTCCCTCTATGGACAATTCGATATTTGTGTACGCCTCCACTTCTTGAGCTTTAGCACCTACTGATCTTGGGTGTGGCATAATGGCCTGAGAGTCCCTGCCTCACATCCTAATCACTCACACGGCTCAAATCGACCTGAGCCCAGTGGACACTCCCCCGGATCTGAGTTTTGTGTCCAACTCATTTGATCAGGATCAGCATTATCCCTTTTGGCTCAGACTCTTTTGCATCATCATTGGACTCACTGCGGCCCCTTCACCCCCTAGTAGGCTTTCTGCGGCTTTGAGAAGAATTGATGACTGCAGTGTCGGAAACCAAGATGGACACTTGGGTGAAAACAACCAATTATTTTGTATTTTGGTTTCCCTTTATGAGAGTTTTCAGTGGGAAACTAGATCCAATTATATCCTCTTGGAATCTTTGCTGTTTAAATTCGATACTATAAAGGTTGCCGATAAATAATTTTTGTTTAATCACAGGAATGACTCATCACAACCTTTAAATTGTATGTGGCCCCATCACAACCTTTAAAATGTACGTGGCCTGTGGCCTGTCTCCTGTGATAAGGTGCTCCCTTCACACGATCAGACAAGTTCAGTGTAGCCTGAGTAGGGCTCTAGCACTGGGCTAACTATGCAACATGATGCAGTGCACATACCAGTGGGAATTAAAATGCGCACACATGTTGATCCGCAACCTCCAAACATCAGTACTTCTTGCAATAAATTAAATGTGTAGGTTATTTGTGTGGATGACTTGATTTGTGGAGATGTTTCACATCAATCTATGGCTTCTGGTGCTTCTGGTGTTTCAGTACTTCTCTAACCTCCTTTGAGATTTAAAATGTGTGGTACACAAGCAAGTATGCCCACAAATCGACCTCTTAAACAGTTAAATAAACAGTCTTCACGCGCTCCCTCTTTGCTCAGCCTGTGGAGAAAGCTGCTCTGACCACTTTTTCCATAATTGCTGCCTTGTCTGATTTATAACTTACTAATTTAGCTGAGCACACTGCTGCTACTAGTAGTGAGTTTTTGGCCTATGAGGTGTCTTTACTGGTAGCACTACCGGCTTGTTTGAACAAGGCCATAACTTTCCCAGAAGTATCGAAAGTGTCCTTATTTCCAGGTGGCCCTTTTTTGAGAAGTGTCTATGAAGCCAGCCCAGTTCCCACTGGTGCACCATATCAAGAAGTGTGTCTGTCTATTAACAGTGATGGTCTTCCCACGAGATTGGTGGTGGGATCACAACCACATATTTGTGAAGTCTAATATTGTGTTTGACATTATCCTGAGGGAACGTGAAAATCTCAGAGTGTTGGGTTTTGATCTGTTACCCTTCAGAGTAAAACATTTGTTCGAGGTGGTCCATCTGTGGGTAGGGGATGTTTAACCTCAGTTGATGCCATGGAGTGTTGCAATGTTTTAGAGGAGCAAGTTTTATCATTGAAAAGGAAAAGGAAAATATCTGAGGAAAGTTGGGACTGGTCTTGGTTGCTGGGTACATCAAATTGAGAGCCCTCCACAACTGCCTCCCTCTTTTCTCCCAAAGAGCCTTCTTAGTATTCAACACTTGTGCTATTCAGCATCTTTTTAACAGTCCTGAGTTGGGTCTCTTGTTCAGGAATCACACTATCATTACTCTCCAAGAAACATGGCTTAAATCTTCCCCCTCTTTGGATGGTTCATTTGTTTAGTCTCTGGGGGCATGGCATGAGGACCTATATCACCCCTATGGTGGTCTCTTAACCATGGTGAGTTCTTGTATTGAAATACGGGGGGGTTGATAACTATGACATCAGTTTTGGTTCTATGACGACACACATTGAGATCTGTGGAGAAAGTAATTTCCATCTGTTGATTCTCCCCAGACAGACAGAGACAGAGTTCCTGGCGCCAGGGTTTCCGAAGGAGAGGCGGAGAGGCCCTCCCCTGATCACCAAGGCCGCCGTCGTGAGTCACTCGGCCGACCATCATCACTGCTCCTTGTTCCCTGCGGTCAGCCGAAACCAAACAAACAACAGGGAGGCCCTCAGGGGTGTACATGACCACAGGCTGTGCGGAAAAACGCCCTTCCGGGGCTTCCTAGATTGCTGACCAACGCTGTTCCACAGCCCCCCTGGCTGGGAACAAATCAACAAGAACATGCTAAAGGGCGGCCAGGTGAACTAATGGCCCGGCCCTGGGGGAAGTTGCCTCCCGCCCAAAAATAGCAGCCACCCTTACAGCGGCAGACAGGATGCTCCTCCATTAAAATGGCACGTAGGACTGTCAAAATCATACAGGCCTGGATTAAATAGGCAGAAACCAATGATCCTGCACAATCTCGTGGGCTAAATTTTTCCTGAGCGCAGTGGCTGTAACACCAGTGCAGTCACCGCACCCCGATCCCTAAAGCGCTCATTCAGAGCCTGCCGTGCTGTGGGGGCCACTACCGCCAGTCACTCAACCCAACTGGCAAACAACTGCCTGGGCACAAGAGGGGCTGCCGCCTGCCCTACGGTGAGCACTGGTGAGTACACCGAAGAGTTTCATAAAGATACCAATAATACCAACAACACCAATAACGCCATTCAGTCCCCTCACCCGAGTAGCGGTCCAGTGGTGCTCCAGCACCTCCTTGTAGCCACTGCCGCCTTAGACATGAAACTCGGGTTACCCGGACTCGATCTTGATAGCATCACGTTCATCCCCAGATGCACGCTGTAACCTTGAAGCACAAAATCAAGTGCAGGCCAGCAGGACATCCACTGGGCCACCCACAGACTTACTTAACCACACCGCCATGGACCTTCACCCAACCACCAATACCGAGCAACATCAGAGGCAACCTTTCATCAGCTACCAACCCTGCAACGTAAAGTCCGCCCCACGGCTAAGTTACGAACAAACGCAGGCCCGAGAATCTAATCACCCGCTCACTAGTTTTGGATTCCCCTCCTCCCGCCTGCTCACCCTGCCACAGTAACTCCCCCTATCCAGAGCTGACTATTGTGCGGCATCGTCTCCTGCATTGCCGAGATCCCCACCAGTGACCCCTGAGCTTGGCTGCCAATCAACTCCCTGGTCCCGACTACAGGACACTCCAACTACGCATACAAATATGCCCTGTCGTCCGGAGCCACACCGGAGCACCTGGTAACTCTCTGCGGCCGAAGTGTCCCCCCGACTGACCCCAATAACAAGTTGATCAACTGAACCTGGGCCTACCGATATGCCTGCCCCTGATCACGCAAAACAACCGCCATCAGCGCTCGGGGACCCTTCAAAGACAATCTGCGAAATAAATCCTGGCTACCACCCGACATCAACCACGGTGGAGTTCATCCCTCAGCCACACCTGTCACAGCATCCTACCACTAACAAGGTGAACTCCCTCTAACATGTCAGACACGCAACCCCTCTGCTTTGCACTAAAATACAGCTACCGTCAACCCAGGACCTTGCTTGCCTCAGCCCTGGTCTGCACAAGATCACTGCAAGATGGGTAAGACAGACAAGTCCCAAACGAAATTGAATTTCGAACCCGGCGCAGTGAGTATAACCCCGAAATCGAATGACCAAATGGAGACCCGGCTGTGGAAGAAGAGCAAGAGGACGAAGTACCCACATCTGTAGATATCCGAGAGATCCCACACAACCTAAAGGGTGGAATAGGAAACTTGGAAAGCAAACTCAATGCACTGTCATCTAAAGTAGACCTGCAGGAACACCGTCTCGACAAACACGGGGACAGGCTGGACCCGGTGGAACAGAGGGTCTCCAACCTCGATGACAGCTCTGCTTAACTCTCTGCCAGAGTATCAACACTAAAAAACCAAATGAAGGTTGACACACCCAAAAATGAAGACCTTGAAGGCCGCTCACTCTGCAACAACATCATGCTGGTCGCAGTGAGAGAAAAGATGATCTCAGAGAAAATAGAGGAATTCATTGAGACGGCATGCAAGGACCTCTTCAGAACCCCAGCCCTATCACAGCTCTTTGTAGTGGAGAGAGCCCACAGGGTGCCATCTGCCCGGCCCAATCAGGGTGCAGCCCCATGCCTGATCATTGCCAGACTCCTTAATTATAAAGACAGAGACACAATCCTGTGAATGGCAAGGAAAAAGGAGACCTCCAATTCGATGGCGACAACATCGAATTCTACCCTGACTTCTCCCCTGCAGTGCAAACATTAAGGAGATCCTTTGCAGGAGTTAAACGCTGGCTGCAAGATAATCAAATGTCATATTCCATGCTATACCCAGCAAAATTGCAGATTCAGCACGAGGGGAATACCCAATTCTTCAATTCACCTGAACAGGCAAACTACTTTCTTGACAGACTGGGCTGCAGACACCCTGAAAAAACATCCAGAGACCACCAAGAAGAGACCGTTCGAGAAGAAACCCACCATGATTCAAGAGGCACACACCCACCACCGACCTCTTGTAATCGTAGCTCCACATCGAAACCGAGCGACGTAATTGAGACTAGACTGGAGCCATTGTCCTTGGACCGGCACTAGTGCCCCAATTACAGCACCCAGAATGACTTTGTTTAAGGGGGAGGGAATAAATACGGGCAAGTTGGGGGTTGCTCGTGCGAGAGGGGGGAAGTTACACTCAGTTCTCGAAACGCACATACTGTAGATCCGCCACCTGTCACCCGACTCCACCAACACCCAACTACTTTGAACCACAACTATTTGACCAACGGCCACCAACTGGCAGTCTGCAGAGTATAATCATGAGAACAACCGCAACCACTAGAGACAATAACCAGATCTGAAGGAAAGAGGATCAGCAAACTCTGTGTTCAACCTAGCTACATGAAACATTATGGGGGGCAAACAACCATCTAAAACACGCAAAATATCCCAATATCTCCAAAGACACAAGATAGACATAGCCCTGATCCAGGAAACGCACCTTCTCCCCAACTCTGAGAACAGCTGGGCCCAGAACCTGGGGTGTCATAGATACTTCTCCTTATACTCCTCATTTGCTAAAGGGGTCGCCATTTTAATAGACGAAAAGACAAAGTTCGGGCTAATATCCTTTTAGAAAGACACAGAAGGCAGAGCGCTCCTCGTTCGAGGAATCCTAGAAGGAAAAGAAGTCATCCTGGTGAACTTGTATGGGCCAAATACCGATGGTGCAAATAACTTTGACTGGGTGATGACGCATCTGGAAAATACTGGATCAGCCACGATTATCTGGGGAGGAGACTTAAACACACCACTAGACCCCCATAAGGATAAATCTCAACGCCTATCGACCCCATCATCCAAAGCAAGTCTTCAGATTCTAGAAATCTGCAATGCTTATAACCTCATCAATGTATGGAGACACAATCACAGGAAATCCTGCGAATACTCCTTTCATTCATGGGTACACAACACTGACTCGCATCTTGACTACTTGTTGGTATCTTCCCAGAGTCAGCTCCAATTGGGTCAATGCTAAATCCTACCAAGAATCCTTTCAGACCATTCTACCGTCACCCTCGAGCGCATTCCTTCAGACAGCATGAAAGGCAAGCCACAATAAGGATTTAAGTCCGGATCCATGCAGGACCATGTTTTCACAGACGAACTCCGATCAGAGATAACCTCCTTTATCGAAATAAACCAATCATCTGTGGCATCTGCCGGCACTCTATGTGAGACGCTGAAATGCTACGTCGTGGGAGTGTGCCTGGCAAAAGAAAACGGGATACTAAAACTGATTAGAAAAGAACTAACCTCCAGCGAATACAGGTTGAAAGAGCTCGAACATAAATGCATCATTCCCAATGACCCATGATCCCTTGCAGCCCTCAAGGTAGAACTCAACAATTTTAGGTCCACAGCGGAAAGAGAAATAAAATTCTTGTCCCGAAGCCACAAAGTCCGTCAATACAGCAAAAGCCAGAAGTCTGGAGCCCTCCTAGTACAACTAGTAACAGCGGAGCGAAAACCCACCCTAGAGGAAAGGATTAGAAATCAACAAGGCAAACTAGTTCACAAAGAGGAGGAAATCGCCAAAGCGTTCCGCATCGTAGATCAAGAGCTTTAGAGCACCAGATACACTGCCGACCCAGCAGACTTGTCCCAATATCTCGAGAACATTGAACTTTACTGGAAAAGTGCTGAATTGAGAGAACCACTGAATAACCCCATCACCCTCAATGAGATTCTCACAGGAATTAAAAGCCTCCCTAACAATAAAGCCCCAGGGCCTGACGGCCTAACAGGTGAATTTTATAAGGCCTACGCCCAACTATTGGCCCCACTACTGCTGCAGTTGTATGAGGAAGCAATGGAGACTGGAACACTACCACCAACCCTTCATATGACAAATATGATCCTTCTGCACAAACCAGGGAAACCGCAAGAAGACTGTGCCTCATATAGGCCAATATCTTTAATAAATCTAGATAACAAAATGCTAGCAAAAATTCTTATCACAAGGCTACTCCCCCGATGCCTGGCCTGGTACTGGCGGATCAAGCCGGCTTTATACCCGGCCGCAACACCACATTCGGCATCAGGAGAAAGTTTGGAGCCATGGAGGTGCTTGATCCTGAGAGCAAGCCAGTAGCAGTCCTACTCAACGCTGAAAAGGCCTTTGACTCTGTTGAGTAGCCCTTTCTCTTCGAAGTCCTGAGATGCATGGGTTTGGGCAACTACTTCCACAAATCGGTTGCCCTTCTATACAATTAGCCCGTTTCCAACATTATCTTGGGGAGTACCAGGTCCTCAGAAATAAAGCTACAGAGGGGGACCAGACAGGGATGCCTTCGGTCAGCGGTGTTGTTCGCACTAGTGATGGATCCTCTGGCTTCCGATCCGAGCTCGCCACCTAAACATAAGTCTCTCCATTGGACCCCACACACTGATAATCTCCCTCTACGCAGATGATGTGGCTCTCTTCATACATAACCCAGCAAAGAATTTAAACCCAATCACACGAGAGGTGATCAGATTCAGTAACTTTTCATGACTGAGGATTGACCATTCGAAATCTGTGATATTTCCTTTAACCACATCCACTTTCGAATTCACTGATAACTTTGGATTCAAATCGCAACAATCATTCAGATACCTGGGCATCTTCCTGTCCAGATCCCATCAAGACATCCTCCAGGATAACTACAGGATAACGGTGGAAACACTACAAGGCAAAATTAATAGATGAAAACTCCTCCTGCTCACGCTCTGGGACGGGTTTCCCTGTTCTAAATGGTAATCCTCCCAAAACGACTATACCTCTTTGCTAACATCCCTCCATTACTGTCACAGCAGTTTCTCCATCGAAGTCGAAGTTTGATACTCAACTTGCTATGGGCAGGCAAGGTGGCAAGAGTAGCACACTCCACACTCATCCAACCCGTGACAAAAGGCGGCCTAGCACTCCCAGACATAGAACGTTACTACTGGGCCGCCCAAGCCCAGTTCCTCTGGCACTGATATTCCACAGACTTCATCAGGCTCCATGTTCAGATCAAGCGGGCCCTTGCAACTCCATACCTCCTCAGAACAACTGTCCTAGGACAACTCCACATATCTCACACTACGCTAAATGTAGTCCACACTACTTACGCCATTGGAAAAAAAATGGGCAAAAAAGTGGCGTCCAGACCAGATTCTCTCCACTAATCCCAGCAAAATTAATAACCGGAATCCCCTTAACCACAGAGAAAATATATCTAAGATGGGCAGACAAGTTACAAATTAAGACACTAAGCGACCTATTCATCGAAGGCACATTTCTTACTCCACAACAAGCCAACGACAAAGGCGGCAACAATGCCCTAGACCTGTTCATCTACTTTCGGCTACACCACGCACTCCAATCCAACTTCATCACATTTCCGCGACAACCACCCACATGGCAGCTTCTTCACGGGGTGATACAACGAAAGGCGAAGGCAGACTAGTCTCGGAGATGTATATAACGCTCCTGAAGGACACAGCGCCCTCATCCTCAGCCCCTAAAAAAAGATGGGATAAGGCCTTGAAGCCACAATACCAGACGAAGACTGGAACTACATCCTACATCAAACCCAGAAAGTGTCACTTAACACACGATTCAAACAAATACATTTCAACTACGTACACCAGGTGTATCATACACTGGCGAAGCTCCACTCGCAAGTCTCAACAATCCTGGCAACCTGTGAGCACTGCAGAGCTCCAGATGCAGACTTCCTACACCTAGAATGGTCATGCCCACACATTGCTCATTTTTGGAGCTTAGTATTGGAAAAAACTTCAGCAATTATCGGAGTTCAATAAGACCATGACCCTATACTAGCACTCCTCGGCTTAACCTGACATTTACCATCCTCCGGGCGCAAACTGGCAGGCCTATTGCTGGTCCTAGCATGAAGAAGGATTGCAATGACATGGGGGCGCTGACCCCCCCAACATGCAGTGTTGGCTAAAGGATGTGACCCACTGTCAGGACGTAGAAACAGACTTCATAAAGACTCTGCCTCTCCATGCCCGACCCCCAGACATCTGGGGTCCCTATATCGCATATCTGATCTCCACGGCTGACACAATCTCCTCACAGAACTCGTCCCCTGTTCCAGACCCTCGGGGTCACTGAAGCTAAGTAAATACCAACTGCAGAACACAAACTGTACATGCTGCTCGTGGACTCAACTGCTGTCGAATCTGGGTGGTGGAGGGAAGGGGGGGTTTGGTACGAATCTTTAGTTGCAGCCTGTGCAATGTTGTTTTGTTAATGTTCTTCAAAAACAAAAAATAAAGTTAAAATAAAATTATATATATATTTAATATTGCTGGCAATCAAGGCTCGTGGAACACCCACTTTGGCATCTTGAGTCACCGAAACTCTTAGCAGATGATTGGCAACTTCCTCCGTGGACTGGAAGCTCAACACCCTTATGGTGGATAACTTTGAATGTTTTTTACACGACCTTGGTGTGGTTAACCTGCCACCGGATGAACCAGAATGGGTTAAGATCCAAGAGGCATCTTCATGCCTATAATGACAAATGTGTTGTTAGAAACAAAGAAATTAGATGGGCCGTCAGGCAGGTACAGAACAACATGGCCCTCCCCTAATTGAGAAAGGTGTCCGAATTAGAAAATCTGGAATTTGTATAATAATTGGTTGTGTGGAAACCGTGCCCTTAGGTGCCAGGCCGATGCTGAGGTTATGCTGGCTGTTTTGAGTAATAAAAATGACTAGGCCTTTTGGAGGCATAGTAACAACCTGGGTTCTACACAAACTAGTAATGCAGTTTCAGAGAAAAATTGGGCATCTAACTTCCAATCACTCTATGTATAGCCTGATTCAACCAGGCTCATTTTGAGATAAGTTCCTGTCTTCAGTGACCAGGTGTATGACATCAACATAAACTAGTCAGATTGGGAGATAATTAAATGGATCAGCTGCTCATGGGCCCTTGGCTTGAACAAGCTCTCAGATTACTTATTTAATTCTGACCCGGTAGCCCGGGCAGCCACCTCGGCTACATTGTTTTTCAATGTGTTTAATACAGAACTTGTTCCATTGTCTTGGTGGTCCCAGATGCACATTATCCCAATGTATGCTAGATCGCATCCCTGAAATTATAGAATGATTGCGATCCTTGATGTTGATAGCAAGGTTTTTGACACCATCCTGCTTCAGCATGGAATCATGGGCAAATCAATCGGGCCGTTTTGAGAAATGGCGGACAGGCTTTCAAAGACATATGGGTATGTAATTAAATGGTTTTATGGTAAAATGCTTCCAACATCTTTCATGGAGAAAGAACTATAACTCTGTTTATCTTGCTTCCATCATTCTTACAACAGCCTTCCATGCCGTTGACCACAATTTATTGTGGTATAAATTGAATAAGTGGGGTATCCCTAATGGTTTACTGAGATTGATGACAGGCCTGTTTGATAACTCTAGCATTCGAGTTCGCTTGAATAATCATTGTTTCTTGTTGTGTTCAATTTCTAATTCTTGTGGGTGAAGCAGGGCGGAGTCATGGCCCCCTGCATGTTTAATTTGCATATGTCTGATGCCTTTTTCACCGATAAAATTGCATAACCTAAGACTGTTATGGTTGGTTTGTGCCAACAATTTTCTTATCTTGTACTTTACACCTATAGGCTTGCAGCGTTTACTCTATGGCTTCTCTAATGTTATTGACACCCATTCCTTAAAGATTAACCAAACCAAGTCAAAGATTATGCAACTTTCCAATCTGAGAAAGAAGGTTCCCTTTAGTTGGCAAATTCGATCTGAGCCTGTTGATATGACTGACACCCTTCTTTATCTGGGTTTCTTTGTTACCTCAAAAATAAATAAAATCAAATTGTGGCCCTGGCTGAGAACCTGTGCCACTGCTATGGCAAATCAGTTGTGTAGGGTGGACTCGTGTTTTGGTAAATTGTCCTTGTTGCCCTCCATTTGCTTCTATGAAGGGTCAATTGTACTGAGGATTCCATATGGAATTAAATTCTGCAATGATACCTGAATTCTACCTGTACTTAAAGCCCTGAATTGGATGAAGATCTTTTGTGTCCCTTGCTCTGTCCCTCTGCTCGCAATGCCATATCAGCGGGGCATAGTCTCTTTGAAAGCTAGAGCTCAGTGGAAGCGTATTTCACGCCATAGGAAAGTGCTGGTGCCCAGCGAGGGATCTTTGTTTGTGTATCTGAAAGAAATCTTGTTGGCAAAGGGATGAGGAGTATTGCAAGAACTCAATGAGTTGTATACAGCTTAACTTATTGAATGTGGTTGCACTGTGAGTGAGTTGCTGGGGAATCCAACCAAACTGAAATATGCCCTCTATTATCTTGAGTTGATACACACTGTTGATGGTTTTCACCAGTATGCTTCACTGTGTCATCTGCAGGAGGACCATAAGAGGTCGGGGACATTAGCCTCCTTTTTGGCAATTTATCCTAACAACAGTACCCAGCATCTATATATTAGGTTTTGATGGAACCTTGTGCTCACTAAAGAAGTTTTGGTTCAATTTGGGCGGGTACAGGAAGAGCGTGCATTCTGCAGGATAAAGATCAATATGAAAACCTTAAGCATCTGTTGATCTACTGCCCTGTGGTTCAGAGATTTAGGTGGAATTTCCTTAAAAGGTTAAGTGACTTGCTGGCTCGGGGAGGAAATGAATTAACCTGGAAATACTGTCTAGCAAGATTTACTACTTCTGTTGTTGTGTCTGTCGCATCATTTTAAGAGTATTGAATATTAAAAAATATTCAGATTTTTCTGTTTCAATGCTCCTTTTCTTCTTTTTTTATATTGTTGTTTTCAATACATCTTCTGTAATAGTATATTCTAATGTTTATCGTTTGATTTTTGTTTTATCTTTTTCATTTCCGCCTTTTAAAAGTTATCTTTTTAACAAAAAACAAAACAAAAAAAAGATGCCAGAAAGGACACTCCCACAGAACATGATTAAATCCAGCATTATTAGATCTACATTTGGGATAATGCCTGTTGGCAGTTTTATCAAATGTCTTCTGGACCATAGTGGACAGATAGGAATGGTGGAGAATTTTAAATTGAACGAGCTTAAACCTAAAACTAATCACCACCCTCAGGGTGTACAAGCAACTATGACGCTACAGCTTTCATCCCGGGTCTACTCCTATGTCCGACACCCACAGTCACTTACATGGTAGAACCTCCCTAGGAGTTGAGTCTAAAACCATCCGGTGGATTGTGGAAACCACCCTTATAGTGGTTGCTGAATGAACAAGATACTTCAAGAGGGCAATATCCTGTGGTTCTGAAGGGAAATACGGTGACCATGCACAAAATGCCTCAGGAATCCTGAAGTATTGAAATGCCAAACTGAATGCTCCCCCTAACTTAGCCTTAACCTGTTCACATGAGACAAAGTACATGTTAGCATAGACATCGAGCATATTATTGATGCCTAACCACGACCAAGCTCTCTTAACATGCCATCACATGTCAGGGCTAAACCATGAATATCCCAGACAGTACATTCTGGGGTATACAGATGCTGGATTTACATTCTCTGACACACCCTCCTCCATGCACAGACTGTTCACGATACTGGGTCGAAGGAGCACCTATCATTAATCTGCATAGCTAGCTGAGCACTCTACAGAGAATGCGGGATAGACCAAGCTCCTCTCAATACGAACATGCTGGAAAGACTCGGAGCCCAGCATCCAATATGAGACAAAAGAAAACTGAGCCGCCAAGTAATACCGTTCTTATCAGGGGGACACAGCCCCCCTGTTCCCACGTTCCCATGAGTGTCTCCAATTTAATTCTGGGTGCTTTCGGGATCCACACCAGCTTCATCAACCATGTTTTCAGCTGTATGAAATATTGGCATCCGGGCTAATAAATGATTTACAATAAACTGTCAGTGATAGTTTTCAACTTTGATGTAACTGCAGCAGAAGTTTCCTGCACTTGAAAGCAGAGGGGAGGTTATCTGAGTAGAGGCATGCTGCACCTCAAGAAATTAGTTAAATCATGCGAATTTGAGAAAGCCTAACAATAGTTTGTTATGTTATGGTATAGTGCATTTGTATAGCACCTTATGTAAAATTGGTATGATCTCAGTGAGCTGTGGGTTGAACGCACTCGGTGACCGTGGTCCGTATCAGTTGAGAGAGTAGTGTAGCATATAGTGCTTCGGTGGACTTCGTATGTGAGCAGCTAGAGTGATTTGTGCGGGTTGGCTGCATTCTAATGCTAAGTGTGGTGCGGTGGATGTGAGAGATCAGTGTAATGTGCGCAGCAAAGAGGGTGGTCTCTGAGACTGCATTCTTGCTGCCGTGGGGCATGTGTGAGAGATTGTGTGACGGTAAGTCCATCTTTTTTCGTGGGGTATAGCTGCATTCTCCCAGGCTGTTGAGGTGTTATATGTGTCAATATAGGTGTGTGTGCAGCTTGGCCGAATTGATCGAGGGGTGTAGCTTTGTTCTATTGTTTGATGATGTAAAGAGGAGGGTGAGCATATTAGTAGGAATGCTCTTCTTTCTGTTCCTCTTTGGCAACCCCCAGGCCAGGATGCCACCCTGCATCGTGAGGTGGGGACTCAGGCTACAGGACTACTCCACAGACCAGGCAAGGAAGAGACTTCCTGCTGACTTCCTCTCCAGACATCCAAGGAGCAGTTGCTCCTGAACCATTGGTGGCCGACAGGTACCTTCAGTACCTAATCCAACCGTCAATTCCCAAAGGTCTCGAGCCTGCAAAAATAGCCCATGAGATGGAAGCGGGTCAGGCATGTCAGATTGTGTGCAAAGGGCTCAGGTCAGGTCAATGGAGGAGGGCCAAGGAAGGGGTCACCTTGTGTTGGAAGAAGTGGAACAGGAGGTGGACAGATTGTTGCAGGTAAAGGAGGAGCTAACTCTTTCAGAGGACAATCTACTCATGAAGGCCACAAGATGGTGATCCCAGCTTCACTGAAGTGGAATGTAATGGAGCTGGCAGACGGGACATAGAGGAGTGGTCTCCACGAAGCGCATGCTGCGCCAAAAGGTTTGGTTTCTGCAACTAGATGTCATGGTGGAGGAGCTCCTGAAGCAGTGCCCCACGTGGTGCCTCCTCATGCCCAACACGCACCCCGAACCGCTGTGGATGTTGGAATTAACAGTACGTACTTGCCAACATGGACAAATCCTCCCGGTACCCGGAAGCCCAAATAATATCCTCAATGGCAGCGCATCACATCAACACATAACACAAAAAAGACTCAGGGGAAACGTCAAATGGCCCCGAGATTCATCCCCCTAGCAAGGCATACAACAGTTTCAAAATTAGAGAATCTCGTGGCTTCCATATTGGCCCTCCTTTGGAATGAAACTCACCATACTTCAGACCTCCTTGGCAAACAGAACAATTAAACTTTTGGGTAGTACATATAATTATAATACTTTATTAAGTTGACATTTACATGAACATATTCATATGATTGTAAAAATCAGTGCTTAGCACTGAACTGCTAAAAACACACATTTAATTTCATTTTCTATTTTTTAGATTATAAAGTGCAATCAAACCAATATTCCTAAACTCTAAAACCCTATGACACAACCTATTACCTCCGATAACCGGTTGCCTATACTATATAAAAGACCCTGTAAAGATAAATACTCCTAATATATACCAAAGACAGTCCCTATACTGTAGGGTACTCTCTCACTACACCTAATGTCCTTATTCAGTGAATCCCATAAATACTGGGGTTCTGAGCAGTAAAATATTTAGTTGTTAAATGTTGGCTATTGTACAACACATTGACAACCCCGACATGTTTTGTTCTCTATCAACAGTTGGTAAAATGTAAGAACCTCTTCAGGGGCAGACTTGGCAATTTATCAAACAAACACAGGTCTTGACACTTTTAACACTGTATATATAAAAAAATCCTTGTTTCTTCATGTTGAACTTCATGTAACCGTAATCACATTCACAATTAATGCTTATGGATGGATGGGTAAACTTGTCTTCTTAATAGACAAAAACAGATCCTTGGTGGAGCGACACGCTGTCATTTATTAGGTCTTAAACGCCCGCTCTTCTCAGCTGTAGTCATTCATACCGTGGCGTGCGCGCTATTAGCAGATACTGCCTATTTTAGTTGCTGAGGACGTACGCGGCCTTCTTGGAGACTTCAATCTTACACAGAATCCAAATGCCGTCTTCCTCCCGTCAGCCCAAATCGCGTGACTTGTCACCTGATCCTAGCGCATCACATCATCCTGGTACTGGACCGCATATTCACAACATAAAGCATCCCAAAGAAAGTAAAGACTGGTAATGGACCCCCATTCAATGGACAGGACTTTACAAAATTCAAAGAGTACACGGGTCTCCACCACCATAAAATCACGCCACTCTGGCCGCAGGCTAATGGGATAATTGAGCGCGTTATGGCCAACCTTAAGAGGGCCCTATAAGTGGCACAACTCATAGGCAGCCATATGAGCAGGTGCTCCACCAGCTGCTGAGAGACTACCGGAGCACACCCCACAGCACCACAGGAAAGAGCCCGGCAGAAGTAATGTCGGGAGAGAGATCCAGACCAGACTACCACAGGCCAGCTCTCCAGAGAACAGGCAGCCAGGGGACGATGAGTTAAGGGAACGAGATCGAGCCGCCAAGACTCGCATTAAGGAATATGCTGATGGTAGGAGATATGCTCTTGAACCTCAACTGGAAGTGGGGGACATAATAGCGGTAAAGCAAACCCAGACCCACAAGCACTGCGGCTTTCCAAGAGGAACCCCTAATCATCATGGAAAAGAAAGATTCCATGATCACGTCTTAAGGGGACAGAGGACCAACCACCCCCAATTCTTCCCACTTCAAAAGGTTTCCCCTTGCGGGATCGAGGAGGCTAAGTGGACGCATCGCAATACCTGATGAACCTGAATATTTCTCGGATGAGTCCTATCAAGGAGACCAGGACGACTCAGACGTGTCTGGCTGAGAGGACAGCGTCGAGAGGTCAGAAGTCAGAGGCTTTGCAGAGCATGCCTACACCAGTCCACAGTGAGCCAGGAACAAGCCTTGCCGCCTCATTGAAGAGATGGGCTAGTGGACAGTATTCATGTTTGAATGACACCCATGTTGGGTCACTGTTTAAATGGGGGGGATGTCATGTTTACACATGAGCTCTGGGCATCATGGAGGTGGGAGGCAGGGAGGGAGGTGATGCGGGAGGGCGGGGTTAGTTAGAATACGAATGTTGGTGAATAAAGAAGGACCTTAGAAAGAGAGCCCCCGTCTCCGTGTCTCTTTCCGACATCGCGCGTGTGAGGCGCAGGCGGGCCATCCCTCGGCGAGGTATAGTCCATTACAGACGGAAGCTTGAGTTGTGAAGTGAGTATGGCTTTTCTTCTTTCCATTCTAATGGCATCTTCTTAGGCTATTGGCTCTGACTGCTGCAGAAACTAGTTCTCACATCATGTAGTCATGCATGCAATATAATATTCTGCTCCAGTGACATTGAATCTTCTCACTGAAATACACTTGAAACTAATTTAAAATATATTATAGATGAAAGCTGATCTGTACTGTTGCCCTCTGTCCAAACTGGATACTGCTAGGATGATAGCTCAGGGGGTTATGCACTTGCAGTAGCCATCTGTATAAAGCCTAAGATTTACGAAGCGGGGCAGGCTCCATACCTCATACACTCGAGGTTCATTAATTGAATATCATGACATATTGAAATGGAATGATATTTTATTTATATCGTGCTCGTACACAAGTGCTTCAGAACACGACCAGACAAAGGGAGGGGAACAGGGGAGAACACAAACAACGATCTTACTAGGCCCATTGAGAATGCGCAAGTACAATAATGTTAGTCCATATTATTACACTGATAGAAAAAGACATCTGCCATGAAACAATGTATAAACCCATGATTGTATTATTATTATTTTTGTAACTATCAGCAATGCTACAGTTCTCAGTTTGACCTGTGCCTAAACTCATCTGCAACTCGACTGAGCAACACAACTTATTTATCAACATTCATTAATGCAGTCACAACCTGTCATTGTATTGTTCCTGCCTGTGTGTTGAACAATTTTCAAGATGGGGTCAGGCCCAGTTGCGGTTGCCATTTCAGTCAGCATATGTTTTAAGGCAGGTGTGTTATGCAGGAAATATTGATATGATGCAAGTGTACAGCAGATGATTGTTTGCAGATATTTTCTTTAGCATAATCCTTCTTGACGTTGGGTATTACTGTTATGAGAAGTCAAACACATTTGTGCTTATAAGGTTATAGCAGATTCATTTTAATGTTACATATTTTAATCCATGGCTTTGTCGGTTCTATTTAAGGTGAATTTTTACATTTTCATTAGAATTATTTGGCTGCTGATTTCAAAACTGAAAGCCAGAAAAATGAGTTTCAGTGATTACAAGTGCAGGTATGTGAAACGTTCCTTCCTCAAGCCTCTCGGTCTCCTCCTTGTGCCTGTCTACATTAATTCCACCCTTCCATGCACTGCTTCTTAACACACCCTCCATTGTCTTACTCTTTCCACACCTCTTTCTTGATCTATTCCATGATGTCTTCCTTCTGTTCATGTATTCCTTCTCTCCCTGGAACACTATTTGTGATGTCATTTACCTCTTTTGAAATAACACATCTGAAATATGCTATTTATATATTTCTATCACTACTTGTTGTCATGTTAAGACTGCTGTATACATTGGGTCGCATGACGAGTTTGGCGGTAATTCATTGGTTATTCTCCCAAATTACCACCAAAAGTGTTTACCGTTACCACCACTTCGTCCTGTCGCTTTACCACGGGATTACAAGTTTACAAGTGGTGAAATGATGGTGTAATTCCCCATTATTGTAGTCCATAGGACTCTGTAGTGATTTTTGATGGATTAGCCGCCGCCGGCATTACCACATGGTAATTCCACTGTTAATAAATCAGACAAAACCTATAAATTGGCAGTGCGGAAAAAACAGTGGCAATTCTGTTACTGCAAAAAAAGTGGTGGTAACAGAATTAGAGCCATTCTTTTCCTGCACCACCAAACTTCTAATGAGGCCCTGTAGTAAATCAGGCGAGACACAAGTTAGGGCTTGTGAGCTTTATTGTGAGGCCCCCGGAGGGTGGACCAACAGCAACTGACACTTGGCGAATGTGTCGTTCTTACAGGACCAAGATGTTGACAGGGTTCTAAGAACCACGTCGCTATGTTCATTACATAACATCTCCCTTACTGGGAGAAAACAAAAAAAAAACAGGGAGGAGGGTGGGGCGGGGGATGGAAAAAAGGGGGAAAGGATAGGAGTGACAGAAACATTGGTAGGGAATAACTTTATAACGCAATACACAGAATAGTGTTTAGTAGTATATGTAATCATTGTTGAAGTTTTGGATGATCTTCCGGTTTCTCCTCAACAGTCTCCCAACTCAAGTTTCGTCTACGTTTCCATGTGTTCCGTCTTCATCCACTTGGCTATGATGAGGTGTTCTTTCAGGAGGAGACTTTGATGTGGTTCCGTGTGTCATGTATTCGGATGTGCTGGGTCTGTGAATATCAGTTGTTAATTTTACCAGGGCGTCTCCCGACCACCTCTTCCCATCATCCAATATGGCGGATTTTCCTTGGCAACGGATAACTCTCCGTGGAGATCTGAAGTTGGTTTCACCCTTAAGCGTCTTTTTTGGTACTCTGACACAAACCCAGTCTCCTTCCTGGATTTGCATTCCTCTTACAGCATTTTTGGAGTCATAGTATGATTTGTACTTGGTTTGCTTCGCATGTATTCTTTCCTGAATTCGCTCCATGTCTAATTTGGCTTCACCACTGTTCGTGAAGATCCACGCTGGTCTTAGACGGTTGGTTGCAGCTCTACCTCGCATCAAGGTGAATGGCTCAATGTTGGTGGTGGTATGTGGCGTCGTCCTGTATGCACACAGTGGGCCTCATTACGACCCTGGCGTTAAGGGTTTAAAGGCGCCGTAAAAGGTATCGGCGCCGTTAAACCCTTAACGCCTGATTACGAGGTCCCTTTGCGGGACCCGACCTTAACACCTGCTTTTAGCAGGCGTTAAAGTAGGGTGCCGCAAAGGGACCTTGGTGCTAAGTACGGTGCCGCAATTTGCGGCACCGTACTTAGCGCCTTCTCCATTCCCATTGAGCCCTATGGGGCAAAAATGGGAATGGGGAAGGGCCCATGGTGAATGGGGAATTACCGCCCTGCCAACCTTGGAATGGGGCGGTAATTCCACCATTCACCATGGCGGACCCCGGCATGGACCATGGTGCTAATAGCACCATGGTTTAGCGTCGGGGTCGTAATGAGGCCCAGTGCCTCCTTGAGTGTTTCTTTCCATGGAAGAGTATTAGCAACAGCTAGTTGATTATGCTTTTTACGAGTCTGTTCATTCTCTCGACTAGTCCGTTGGACATTGGGTGGTACAAGGACGTGGTCACATGTTTGATGGATCTGTTTTTGAGAAATTCTTGAAATTCAGAAGACATAAACTGAGACCCGTTGTCTGAGACTACTTCTTTGGGCTCTCCTTCCCTGTTGAAAATTTCTGTGAGGAACTCCGTCACTTTTCTGGTGGTAACATTCACTTCGGCAATTCCCAAATCAGTCCACTTGGAGGTATAATCTGCAAGTACTATTATGTATATTTTCACTGTTTCTATGTTTTCGAAGGGACCCATGATGTCTATAGCAATTTTTGACCACACATTTGCGGGTGGCTCTATGGGTTGTAGAGGGGTCTTCCTCAGAATCTTAGATTTGTCACTCATGGCACATGCGGTACAGTTCTTGACCACCTCCTCGGCTTCTTTCCACATGTTCGGCCACCAGTAGCTGCTCCTCAATCTATTTCTTGTCAGACTTCTCCCTAGATGACCTTCATGGGCCAAATCGAGCAGTTTTTTTTCTGAGTGGCACCAGTGGAATCAGTCTGTCACCTCTGAAGACATGTTTCTCATCCATAGTTATCTCATTTCTGATGGGTATGAAGTCTGCCAGGGCTCGACTGGGTTCAGCCCAGTCATTGACTATGGCTTTCCTTATTTCTTGTTGCTCTACATCAGTCCTGTTGATGTTTATCCAGTCATCTTTGGGAATGGCAGGATAGATGGTAGCTACAATGTCCTCGTCAGAGTATTTGATCTCATCATCTCGGTTGGTGGATAACCTGGAGAGACAGTCAGCCACTTGATTAGAGGGACCAGGGGAATAGCACACTTGGAGATTGTACTGCATGATGTCGAGGAACCAACGCCTAATCCTAGGTGAAATAAGGTGAGGTGTCTTGGATTGAAGGACGTTTACTAATGGTTTGTGATCTGTTTTGAGTATTATGGGCAGGCCCCATATTAAGTTTCTGAAGTGTTGTAAAATCCACTTTATGCCCAGAGCTTCTCTCTCAATGGTGGAATAATTTAGTGCTGCACCTCTCAGTACTCTTGAGGCGAAGGCAGTAGTCACAATGCCTCCTTTCTGTTGTTGTTCAATGACGCCGCCAAGTCCGATCTTGCTGGCGTCCACATATATTATGGTTTTGCTTTACAGTCAAACATCGCTAAGGCGGGAGCTTGATTGATGTTGGATTTGACATTTTCAAACTCACTCTTACATTCAGAGGACCAGACATATATGGCTGCCTTGTTCATGATATTCCTCATACGTTTCGTATTGTTGGCATAATTATTTATAAATTTGGAATAGTATTCGGTCATGCCGAAGAAGCTTCTGAGTTGGTCCTTGTTTTCAGGTTCGGCAATACTCATTATGGTATCTATGACTTTTTCTTGGGACTGATCCCCTTAGCGTCGATGGAATGACCAGGATAAGATACTTGACTACATTTTATGTTGCATTTTTCCAATTTGAGGGTTAGTCTGCTTTTCTGGATCACTTGGAGAACACCCATGAGTTTTGCGTCGTGTTCATCTTCTGTCCTGGCCGATATGAGGATGTCATCTTGAAAACAGTGTACACCGTCGAGACCTCCAAACAGGTGTGACATTAGCCTCTGGAACACTGCCGAAGCCGAGGCGAGGTCAAAGAGCATCCTGTTGAACATGAACGCCCCCAGGGGTTTGACAAATGACGTGAGGTTCTTTGAGGACTCTTCTAACGCGATCTGGTGGTATGCTGACGAGAAGTCAAGAGTACTGAAGTACTTAGCCGGTTTCATGGTTGATAGAAGTTCGGATATGTTGGGAAGGGGGTGTCTATCGACCCATATGTTCTTATTTAGGTCTCTTAGGTCAACACACATTCGTATGGAGTTGTCAGGCTTGCCTACCAGGACGATCGGGGCAAGCCACTCAGAGCTTTTAATGGGTTGGATGATATTTTCCTCACACAGGCGTGTGAGCTCCCTTCTTTGGTGCCGAAAGGAATTCCTCTGACACGATGGGCCACAGGAACGGCAGCCTTCTTCAAGACTATCCTGTGTTGAAAACCCTGCAGTAGTCCCACCTTATCAGTGAAAACTTTGGGAAACTTTTGCTCAAAGTGAACTTTATGTCAGTGGACCCCATGTCAGTAGGATCACTAAGCACACTCAACACAGGGACTGTTTCTCCGGGGTGGATTCTTATTTGCAGAGCGGCTTGTTCTTCCCACCCTACAACTGAAGAGCCGTTTTTGGCCACGAAAAGTTTGCAATATGTCTCTCTGTCATGAAATTTAAGCCTCACCCATGTGTATCCGATTATTTCAATGGGAGTTTTTCCATAGCCGGTAGCTCTCAGCAGGGTGTGTCGTAGGTCTTGCATCTTCCTGGATAGTGTCCCTAGAAATGTCTGGACGTCCACCATTGTGTAAGGGGAGCCTGTATCCACCATTACCTGCAACAGGGTTCCATCAATGTGCATGTTGACCCAAGGGCCCTTGGGTTCATGTGAAGAGGTGATGGTGGGGATTTATATTGGCAGACAAGCTTGGTCAACGAGTAACATATCATTGTGACCTGGATCATTTTCTATGAATCTCACTGAACTTGATCTACTGTAAGGTCTTCTGTTGTATTGATTACCCCTACTAGGTCTTCCTCGAATGTTTCTGCAGACTTTTGCAAAATGGCCAAACTGGCCACACTTGTAACACTCAGCATTGATTGCAGGACACGTCTTGTCAGCGTCTCCATGCTTAAACCATCCACATTTTGACAGTGAGCAGAGTCTCTGTTGTCACTGGACGAAATCCTCCCTCTTCTGGGGTTAAATCTTGAGCCTCTTGAGTTTGGAGCTCTTCTCATCAGGGCTAATATATTTTCAGAGGGATCCATTTCAGAATTTATTTCAACGGACTTGACTTCAATGCACTCCCTTTGGGTTTGGGCCAGTCTCTCTTTCATGCAATGTTCACCAAACTCCATGCTCCTCACAATTTCGGTGGCTGGTCTAGGGAGGGGTTTCTCGTTTGCCACAATTTTTGTTGAATGCGTGGGTCGGCTACATTAAGGACAAGCTGGTCTCTAAGATATTTGTCGCCGACCCCAGTGAATTCGCAAGATGCCATTAAAACTCTCAAGGAAGCGATTTACGAGTCAATTGACTCACCTTTCAATTGTTTCCTGGTGAAGAATCTGTACCTCTCCAGTACTATGTTGGTTTTGTTGCCAAAATGCCTGGTGAGTTTGGTTAGGGCTGTGTCAAATTTGCGGTTGCCTTCACCCACGGCATCATCTGGTTCTGGTAGTGCCCTGAATAGTCTTAGAGCTTCAGCTCCTATGCAGTTCAAAAGTGTTGCTTCTTTAAGGTCATCATTGAACTTGTTTCCCCCAATGGCCCTAAGGTAGACGTGGAACCCATCAACCCATTGTTCCCACGAACATGTTGGGGTCCCAGGGGAAGCAAGGAACTTTGTAGGATGAGCAATAGTCTGCATGGTGTTCATGTGTGGCGGGGGTGACTGTTGAGAAGGTTCGAAAGTGGGTGGTTGGTCTCTGAGTTGTGGTAATGGTGGGGCACAGCTAGCAGGTGTTGAGGATGGCTGGTGACAGGCGGAAAATTCAGGATTCAGGTGTCTTGGTTTGTAGGGGTGGGCTGCTCTGCATGAAAGGTCGGTTGAATTTGGCTAGTTAGTGATTGTGTTTGCTTCTGCGGCCAGTTTTTGTCAGATCTCAGGGTTTTTGCCGGTCTCAATGTATGTGTGCACTTCTTGTGTCACACATCTGCATGCAATTTGGTAACACGGCAACACAGAGAAATATTTTCTTTTTTTTTTTATTCTGCACTGTCTGGTTCAAAAATCACAATAGCTACAACTGCTGTACATTGTGCTTGCTTTAAGAATGTGGTTTACTTCTTTAAAGCTGTGCTTTACTTCAAAAGATGCTTCTTTTCGCAACCATGAGCCCTTCTCGTGTGGAAGTTTTCATCTCCCACGCGATCGAGGCGATCTTAGTGGTGTTGTCGCCATGGTTATTGTCCACAAGGGGCTAAAATGGCTGCACGTAAAGTTACGCCCTAAGGTCCCTTCCTCGATTCGCCGTTAGACGCCGATTCGTATAATGCCCTGTAGCTGTGCGCGGAACCCCCAAATAATTAGACTGGGTACCTCTCCACCTCCGGTTGCGTTGAGATGTCGATGCCGGGCCGTGAGACTGGAGCCACCTGTCGCTTCGCTCCCCTTCTGCTTCTTTGGCGTTGGATGTGAGAGCGGGCAGGGGGCTGAGTGTGCCGCCGCTGGTGCCCGATCCCTGTGATGCGGCGCAGGATGCCCGCTCTCGCCGTCGGAAGGGGGGGGGCGCTTAGGGCCTTCTGTGCTGCTCTCAGGTGCCGGGGAGGCGCGGCAGCAGCGTTCGCAGCGCCACCTCGTAGCGGGTGCTGTTCGCGGCTGGGAGTCGTGGGTTGCCGACAAGCAGCACAGTCCGGTGCGCTGCGGGGGCCGTTTTGTGTAAGTTTCCTCGTCGCCAAATGTAGTAAATCAGGCGAGACACAAGTTAGGGCTTGTGTGCTTTATTGTGAGGCCCCCGGAGGACGGACCAACAGCAACTGACACTTGGCGAACATGTCGTTCTCACAGAACCAAGATGTTGACAGGGTTCTAAGGACCACGTCACTATGTTCATTACATGACAGGCCCTCACTTTAAACCAAGGCAGTCTAATACAGGGGCCTATTTACAGAGACGAGGCAGTCTAATACAGGAACCTATTTGCAGAGACGAGGTAGTCTATTAGAGGGACCTATTTACAGAGACGTGACAGACTAATGCAGGAACCTATTTACAGAGACAAGGCAGTCTAATAAAGGAACCTATTTACAGAGACGAGGTAGCCATATAAAGGGACCCATTTACAGAAATGACGCAGTCTAATACAGTAACCTATTTACAGTGACGAAGCTGCCTAATACAGGAACTTATTTTACAGAGGCAAGGCAGTCTTATAGATGGACCCATTTACAGAAACGAGGCAGTTTAATACAGGAGCCTATTTACAGAGACGAGGCAGTCTAATACAGGAACCTATTTACAGAGATGAGGCAGTCTAATACAGGATCCTATTTACAGAGATGAGGCAGCCTAATAGTGGGACCAATTTACAGAGACAGTGTTCTATGTAGAAAGGAAACTGCTACTGTTTGAAAAGCCTGCACACAGTTCACGCTCAAAAGAATACATCAGCGGATTTGCCATTCTTTCCAAACCATTACTGTGAGAAATCCATCTAGCAAATGGAGGGGAAAAACAATGTTATTTTGTACGCCATCCAGCTGAATGTAATGATCCATTTAATTTATATTCGCATATTTTCAATCGAAACGTGTGACACAATCAGTTCCTTTGTCTGTTTTGCATAGTGTTAAAGAATAAATGTCATCCATTTTAAAGGTGTATTTATTTTTTTGTTTTTAGTGTTACAAAAATAAAATGATCACTGCAGGTCACTGTTTGCATATTTTAAGCAACGACTTAGTGAGCATGTGTGGGCCATGCAGGAAACATGTCCCAGAGTTATATGGCTCATTGACTGACTGACTGAACAAAGCTGAACTATTCCCCTTAGAAATATACTGCTGTTATGAAAACAAGCTTCTCCAGTGCAGGAGATGGCACGTGACACTCGGCTGCAATATTGTCAGACAGCGAGTCCTCAAGCGTAGGCCTTTGCCTCGTCTTGGTGCATGCATGCCATTTGCGACCCCATTCATACTGTGGCGGTTCACAGGAAGCAATAGCCAGGTTTGGACAGCAGGCAATGGGGTTGCCTACATAGATGTAACGCAGCGGATAGAGGAAGAATGTTGGTATGAATGAAGGGGTTTTGCTTGCATGGCCAGCCATGCTGCTGTCTTAGAAGCCCTATGCAAGTGAAGCTGTCAGCATTCCTTCAATCGTCGGAATCACCATCATGTATGGGGAACCAATGTAGTTGTCAGTCTGGTTCACATTCAGCTATCTCCCCTTCTCTCTGTGTCATGAATGTGTATCCTTCAAGAATATACCATATACCTCTGTAACCTGCGAGCTCCTTCTCGACCTGATTGGTTGTGAATCCTGTCTATACGGTTCAGTGTAAAAAAAATATCTGATTGGTTTTTGCTCTGTACTGACATCAGAGTCATACATATTTCTCAGACCGAATGTTTCTATTTTCCTGCAATTGAGAGTACTATTCTCTGCAACTTCTACCATTGTAGAATATTTTCTGTCAAAGTAGAGATGCTATGGTGGTAAGATAGCTCAGCAGGTTGAACGCTCACTGCTGTGTTCTATGTGTGATCTGCAGGTTACAGGTTCGAATCCCAGCAAGAGCAACTCAGCCTTTCGTCCTTCCGAGGTTGATACACGAGTACCAACTTCGCTTGGCATGATATGTGTATGAAAATATGTTCTGTGTACAGCACTTAGGCGTAAGCGCAATATAAATAACAAATTATTATCATTATTTGTCACGTGGCCTCTCTGCATTGACATAATAAAAGTTGACTAAAATGTTAAGTCTATCCTCCATTGTCAGAGTACTTTGGAAACTGGATGATATTAGTTACGACAATCAAAAGTCCACTAGCGGTCTTCCAATGATATTGTGTATTGCCAATGCATCAAAAGCAGAATAACCCTTTATATCATTTGTATACAACTGCCATGTTTTCGTAACACGGTAATGTCATAAACATGTACAACAATCACCCAGTCTTTCTCCCTAAGATTAGAATTTAGCCAAACTATGTTCCATTACATAAACGTCATGCATGTTTAGGCATTCCCAGTATCAGAGGCCTGTGATGTAAGCAATGGTTGGTGTCCCATTAAGTAATGTTCCTGTAACCCTCAGATCCCCAGCAGGTAGGCAGAGATAGAGGTACACTCCTGAGCTATAATTCCAGGGAGCGCTGCATTTCTTGGCGTAAACCAATTGACCATCTCAATTGATGACCGTGGTTCACGGATCTCGCTTGTCAACATTAAAGTATCCCCAGACAAAGCTGATATACATGTTTGAAAATAAATAGTAAAATTTGTGATGGTAATTTGTTTTTTAGCATATTGACTCTTTCAACCACACACCAAAAGTGCATGGCTGGTGCTACTTAATAGAAATACCCAGGTGGAATTATAGCAATAATGGTGACATTGCAGTGGAAATGAACCTGCTATTCTAACATACTGGCCACAATACCTGTGCTATTAAATGTGACCGTGGAACAGTCAGCATCAAAGTATCCATGCTTTGTACTTTCATCATGTTTTATTGCAATCCATTAATTGTAACATCAGTGTGCTGGTACTCTCGATCTGATAGGTTCTCAAATGTTGAAGCTTTGTAAAAACTAAGGTTGCAGGCATTGTCTGGAGTGATTTGTGCAAAACATAACACTTTACTCATATTTTCCATATCTTATCCTTGCACTCCCTAGGGGTGTTAAGCAACACACTGCTATTGTTATTATTGGGCCTCTCCATTTGAGTCCCCTTCTTGATTAAGAATGAAGTACATAGTACATAGTAATTAATTCGGCTTTGTACTATTTAGTGTGCAGGACTCTCTGATTGCTATCCGGGTGGGAGGTAAGATGGACTCCTGAGGTCACAGTGTTATATCTAATATTAAAATCTAATTTATCCTTTATTCTCTGTCATTTCTCAGTGTCTAAAGTTACATTTTCCAACATGGGAAGCCTCTTTCATAGCATACAGTAAAGTCACAACTCCACTAACTTACACATGGGATGGCTTTCAATAACTGAATGCTGTACCCGCCAGCTCTAGACAGAGCCACTTTCTTGCGTGATTGGAGTGAGCACATTCTTCTTGCCTCCTTGTCTTGTTTTTATCACCACCTTTTGTTCAGCAATATCATTTCCCCTGCTGCCTGTGGGTGAAATTGATTAACCTTTGTTTTTGATTTTGAAGCTGCAATTATTGCACCACAATTGACACCATTGGTAATATTGAGTTTGAATGAAGCCTCAAGACCATGAAATGGCTGCATGGACGACAGGGCTCATGCACATCGCTGGCTTTGGAGGCTACTACTGTGGGGGTCTAGTAGACTCCATTTAAGACTGTCAGCATAAGATGGTTTGGTGTGAGTGAATCTCATTTCTAATGCACCTGCAATATGCGTTAAATAGGATTTGATGGACTCCATGTGAATGTTAGGTTCTATGTCATAATCCCGCATTTTAAAGCCCAAACACAAATAAGACTGATATTTATGGGCTGTTTTTGTGTAGCATTTAAATGCAATATTATTACATAGTACGCCTCTTCCTCCCTGCCACTGATTCTCTTGTTAATCGGGGGGGAGGGGAGGTTTAACCGCTGCGTATCCTCCATTGCCCACCCACCACCCTCTTCCCACATCTGAATGTCCATTCTCCCCACACATACGCATACAAACACATACACGCACCCAAGCACACACAAACACAGTTTACAACTCACTCATGTGACAAGTCCACTTTGGCACACAGAGCATGTCATCCCCTCTGTGTACTCGTGTGCGGCACAGCCTTGACAGTTCAATTTAGAAAGACTGCTCTGCGTGGCAATGGAGCAGTCCTTCTAAATCGTTCTTTTTTCGTTTTGGAAAAAAGAAACAGGTCTTTTGACATAGGACCGAATGTTAGCATTCTTGCCACATTTATTTATTTAGATAACAATATGCACAAAATAAACAGTTTAAGACAATTTATACAACAAATATAAATGACAGGGCGAGTTTGAAAAACTCCTAGCTTGCCCTATAGCTAAAGATGGGAGTACTCTCAACCATCATAGTAAAAAAACACAATCCTAGTCATTTGTCAGTCAAAGCAAAATTACCTATACTAAAAAAAAACGATTGCCTGCCCGTACTCTACTACAATAAATGTGTATAGGGAAAGATGTATATGTAAAGGAAAAAGCAGTGTTCAAAACAATCTGTCAAGGTAACTGTGCAAATCTCCCTTCCCCACATTGTTAGCATGGCATAAGGTGGCACACTCTTGGAACACACTCTTGTTTTAGACACAAGGATGCAGCTCATACTGTGGATAAGGGGCTTCCATGAAAAAAGTCTCTTGGTCGCACAAAGTCTTTTGTTCACACAAAGTTTCTTATTCCTAGGATGCCTTGGATTCATTCAACAAATAAAAAGTTCCTTTCCTCCAGGATTAATACTTCACAAACTTCAGTCTTTGTAGTTCACATAGGTCACCCTCTGTCAGGTTCGGACCTTCTGATCATACTTTCTCACAGTTTGTTAGAGGTCTCCCTTTGTCAGGCTCAGATCTTCCGAACACACTTTTTCTCACATTTCGCTTCAGGTCTCCCTTGGTCAGACTCGGATCCTCAAAATCATAATTTCTCACAGTTCACTTTTCTCATCGAAGACTTTTGAATGTACGAGGGGTTTTACGAATACTTCAGCATGACCACTTTGATAACAAATCACCTTTCATATTCATTTTCCCATTTATGTCAGATACATTTGTCATTCATGAGTTTCTCAGCTTTTCACTTTTCTGCCTGCACCACTATGCATACTTAAACAGATATCTTCAATTGTACACTTTCGCTGTGCCAGACCCCTCGGTTATCTCATATCATGTCTCACTTGTTTGATTCACAGTTCAGTAATCCTTTGATGGCTTAATCACATTTATCTTCAACACAGACCCGCCTTTCACTGCTTTCTTTAACTTGCAGCTGTGCTGGTTTCTGTGCTCGCCTCTTTGAGTTAGGAGCCCAGGTTGATACCACAGCTGTTGCTTCACCTCCCCAACTCGGTCATTCAACCGGGAGGGCTGCTTGTATCTTTTTCACACAATACCAGATTCCCGGTTCTCTTTCGTCTGGGTCACTTGGGCAGCATTCAATATTCTTTGCAGGTAATGATCATTCACCGGGATGCCCCAAAAGAACTGCTCCTTTGCATGCCTTGCCTTGGTCAGAGTGTGTCCCAGTGTTCCACCTTTTGTCCATGAGTGGAAAGTAAATAGGCATCAGTTATATGCAATTGTGGTCAATTGCCGGACTGTGCCTGACCGTACTAACGGGACATGCCTGGTGTAATGTTTCAGTGTTAGACTTCTCTTCCACAGCTCAGTGTTTGTGCAGGGCAGGGGGAGTGGAAAAATCAAAATATCCTAAAAAATATGATGGGGTAAAGGTATTGAAACAGGAGGGATACGGTATCTCACCCCCACTCCCTGAGGACCCCTCACCCAGCTGATCCACCCCCACTGGTCAACCGCCAGGGTCTGGATCCTAAGGCGATGGCCCCACCCTGGCCACCTGAGCAAGTGATCTCCGGCGACTAGACGGTGAGACAGCCTCTGGTTTCTCAAAGTACAGGTTTCTCACAGTACAAACATTCAAATAAAGTAATGAATGGAAAAACGGGTATTGCTTTCATCTGTAGGCCAACAAAACGAAAGATACTGGGTTGCAAGGCCAGATGCCCCTGGTGACTTGGAATGAGATATAGAACACAAACTTCAATGTCCAAATAGGGTGCTACTTTGTTTTGCTGTATGTAGGATTTATGCCTGATACCTAGTGGCGCTTAAGCACAGAATGTATGATCCATTTATTACAGTCAAACTTGCTATCAATGTAGTCAGTCCAATCACTCAGACCCCTGAGGGACAGAAATAGTAAAAGAAAGGACCAGACAAAATATGGATGCATTAAAAGTCAGTTAATATTAAAGAACACTCATTGACAGCTACGTAAATTCATCCACTGGTGAGCAGATGACCATAGTGCCCTAAACACCTTTGTCCATTTGTCCGGAAGCCGGATAGTCTAAAGTCCATCACGTTGTGTGTACAACTTTACTGATGTAATGTTGAAGAGGATGACTTACCATCCAGTGGTTTGTCCTTGCCATATTAATTTTATGTGCGTTCACTGTCCACCAATGTTCACTTACAGCAAAACAGTGGGTTCAGTATTTTCTGCCAGATTTTGTTCGACTGCTTATTGTGTATAATCAATATGGTTTAAATCTTAATGATGAATTGATCAGTATTCCCAGTGCAAGAAGTGTATGAAGAAAAGTAGAGTAAAAAGTGTGGAGCTCTATGACAGGGAGCATTTTATGATTGCTAAGGGGGAGCAGTATCCTGAATCCAAAGCAGAATCTATGGCTATGATTAGTTGATGGCAGGAGTGCAATGTTAGCTCAGATCCAAGTTCACCAACCTTATGCATCAAACATCTTTGAAAGGGGCATATATCCACCCTAATGGACATGTCCGGACACTGGTGAGGTTAAAGGAATGCTCCGGAAGGGTGGAATATGCTATGTTTAAGACATTTCCAATGGATTAATTTGGTCACCAGGTTAATAAAGTCAGACGTTGGGTTCTGAAGTCAAGTCCCTGAATGCTCACACCAGAGAGAATACAACATGCTAGGGAAGAAAGGCCCAAGTCGATCTTGTAAGGATAACACGTTTTAATCTCACACACAGATGAGAGCAACAGCAAAGATCTCTGCTGCTAAAAACTTTCTGCCGAAAAAGGGTACAAGCAGAGGCTTAAGAGAATGCACATTGTCATAGTGACGCAATATATAAAGTAAAAACATGCACGGCTGGTTGGTGTGTACATATACAGGATCCACCTGGCCAATAAGGGTTGCCAAGTCAGTGGTTCCAGCTGAGTCTGTCTGTCTTCCATCTCGTGGGTGCCGCAGAGATCATCTTCTTCTCACCGATGAAGGTCAAAGAACAAATTATCTGCACTCCTAACAGAATGCTGCTTTGTCATGTGCACCTGGCAGGCTTTAAGACTGGCACGAAGGAGGTTCTGGGACACTCTAACCACCACACACACAGTTCACTCACTCCCTTCCATGCCATCTAGCTCCAAGGTCCCCACCCTTGTTTTGAACTATAATTTATACCTCGCAGCACCTCGCAATACAAATCATAGATTGTCGCTCACTGTCTGTCCTCTTTGAACATTTCAGCACTTGTTACTTTGGGGTTGGTAGTCAAAGGGCACCCGATGCCATGGAACTCAGGGATCTTGAGGTTTAGTCAGTTATATGGGCTATAACTCATGGTCGCCTGGGGATGGGCTGGGTCATGCTTTGGCCAGTGTGAGATAACATGCAACCAGGCACCGGTCTATGATCGCGGCCTTGTAGGGCACATTCCTTGTGCACAGAAAAACATCTTTGCAACACTGTTAGAACAATGAATGCGCTTTATGGCGGTTGGGGTGTGGGTTGTCCTCACAGGCGCTTGGGCATGGCTGGAATTTTCCCTCGTCTCAAAATTACAGCCTAGTGCATGAAATGCTGCATTTGCTGTGCAGGCCTTGTCTCCAAACTATAATTACTACCATCTACACAGAATACACTAACATCTATACAAAACGGAGGTCTTGCTCCCACCTTGGGCTATACTGTGGGTTGAATATATTGGGGTAGGGTTCTACCACCATCCCTCCTACCCACTGGCCCATCATAGTGCTTTGAATACCTCTTGCCATACTCTAAAGCATTTAGGTGGGTGGGACATTGTTTCCCCCTTTCCAACAGCTTCCAAACTTGAGGGTGGATTTTTCTTTTCTTCCGCTCACAAATGTAGAGTGAATTTGAGCCATAGGAAAAGGCAGTTTCGTGGGGGGGCCCATAAATATGTCTGTATAACTCTGGCACTGTTACAGCCCGGCCAGAAGAGATTGTGTAAGGGGGCCTTCAGGCTGTCCCACATTAGAAGTGGTATTTTTGGTTTCAGAACTAAAACGTGCCATCACCAAACAAAAATGGTCCTGCTGTCTGGGTCCAGATGGTTTCTTGTGGACCTTTTATGGGCAGAAGTAGAGTTATGGGCACCAATCCTTACTATTGGCTTTAATGTGATCATCGCATGTGAGCTCTTTCCAACCTCCTAGCTGTCAGCAATACATTATAAAAAATGTAATAAGGGTGACAGGCACACCCTGATTCTTATAGACCCATGTTCGTGCTGGACATCCTGTACAAAAAGTTTGGGTGTATTCTGTTGGCAAGATCTGAAGCCTGTATATCACACAAGCACATCTTGTCTATAGTCCAATAGGGATTTTGACTCTGGGCAAATCGGAGAAAGCCTTGGATGCATACATGATTTGAGTGGTTTCTCTCTATATAAGGTTTGAGCCAATATATCTGGCGTTCATGGATCTGAGCATGTCCTTCGATAAAGTAAGCCAGACAAAGCTGTGGGATGTTCTCAGGTCCTTGGACTGTCCTCCAGAACTGGTAAGGCTATTGATTACTTTGCACACCACACTAGAGCCGGTGTGAGGAATGGTGACCAAGGATTCTACATTGACTATTTTTCAGTTAACTCAGGCATACAACAGGGCTGTGTGCTGGACCCCTTTCTCTTCTCTCTATACATAAATGGGTTATACAAGACCCTAGTCAAACTGATGCCAGATATCCTGAGGGTGGGGAACTGAAGTCTACCTCTACTTGCGTACGCCAAAGATACAGCGCTGATCACAAGAACACACAGAGCTCTGGAGGGCCTTATATGGGTGTACACCACCTTTATGAATAATCTTGACCTTCAAGCCAAAGCAGGCAAATGTGCATTAATAGTTTGTATGCTTGTGAGGTGACGTGTTTCGATGCCAAACATGTACAGTAATAATATTGACGTCCTATGCGTAAAGAAATTTGACTACCTTGGAAGAAGCTTTCCAAACAACCTCCAGGGTGGCTTTCATATTTGTAAACAAACCAGGAAACAAACAATGGGTGGGGTTTTGCGGTTCATGAACCTTTACAGAAACCAGTCTCGCAACAGAATCCTGAAGGTTTATCATTGCAAAGCAATAAATCCGCAGGCTAGCGAGCCTCACTTTGGGGCTTTATTGATATGGACGATTTGCAAGTTGCAGAAAATGTCCAATCAATCAATCAATCAAAAAACGTGTAGTACGTCTCCCATTCGCCACCACATTTTGCTAGTCACCAGGAAGTAGGCCTGGGGTTTTTGACTGATGATCTTATTGCAGACCTTGTTATGCACTGGCTACGCATCCAGACAAATCCCAAGGCTGATATTTCCCAATCTATAATCCTGGAAATGCGAACCAAAATAGGGGCACGCACTATTCCGTAGATAATCCATTTGAAAACATATCTGGGGAAAATTGACTGTTCGAGTTACTTATTGACGCTTCAAAATCTAGATCAGCTTGCAGCCTCCAAAGTGAAGGCTAGGCTTGGGGTTTTTATTCATGAGATCCGAGTCACTCTTTCTTTACCTCAACCGGGATGCAAGGTTATTTAATGAGGGACAACAAGAGCAAGATTCAGCTATCTGCCACTGATGTCAGTTATGGCCTTCAGGAAGGGACGTTCTCCCGAGAAGCACCAGTGTCCGTGTCTAGAGGCTGCAGATAACCTGCTTCACTTTATGCTCTTTTGCATGGCATACAATGATATAGGTGCAAAAACGAGGAAGATCCTCCTCAGAGTGCTTCGTGTTAACCCTTGCTGCCCAGCAGTACTCTTTCCGATTCCTGCAAAGTCACTGTGAATGGCATAGACTGTATTGCAATATGTGTGGCAGGCACTATATAGAAGAAATAGCACACTAACTGTGTGATTACTGCAGGAATCTGTGGTGGTTGTTATGTATGCATCAAGCAATGACTAGGCCTATTGCGAAATGCTGAGCAGGATCCGCCTCTATTCTTTAAGCTGTATGTTGCAGCCACAGTAACGACCAGGCTGGCATGTGAAGAGCGGAAGCCGGGAAGCTACAGTTTTTTTTAAAAAAAAATTTAATTAATGCTTTCATCGATGCATATTGCACAGAACGTAAGGCTGAATCTGGACTTTTATTGTTTTTTTACTTAAACTGTCTTATCTTTTATTTGCTGATCTTGTGACTAATGTTTTTATAGACTTTGTTTACATCTAATAATTGTAACTTGTATGGCATAATGCTGAATGTAGTCTATTATTTATAAATGTAATCAATACACTACAAATAAAGTCCAAATAGGCTAACAATAATTCAATATGGTACGTGGAAAAGTCCAGCCGCAGTGTTATTAATGTTATCTCCTCTCTGGGGAAAATTGGATTGTGGCCATGGCTGACTGGTGGTAGAAAGGACAACCAGGCTGACAATGTCTGTCATTTCGAGATGGCTGTGTTGCAACCGCCAGAAAGTAGTTCTTTCTCCACCTCTTCCCAGGATAAAGGTACTACTGGTCTCAGTGGGACCCACAGCTGCCCATAGGAAACAAGTCCACATGTATAGCAGCTGGAGTGCCCTATAAGTGGCCATATCTAACCCTGGAATCGATATCTTCATAATATGAAGTCTTGACTCAAAGTTAGCAGTACATGGGAAACGGGGTGGATTACCATGCAGGGTGTCTCTCAGGCTATTGCAGAATGGTTTGGAGAATTCAACTAGTCAGTCTGTTTTTCACTGTTGGGAGGCCAAACTATCTAATGTCCAGCAAGAAGCACCTGGCTATATCCCAACTCCATATCACCATCTGGACTGGAACAGAAAGGTGAATCCGCATTCAGTTTAGGACTGTATATTGTTGTATATTTGCATTTTAGATATGATAGGTTATTTATAACTTGCTTAATACCCATGGGTTTCTAAATGCTGACTTGGGGATCGAACCCCTGTCCCCTGTTGCTCCGTGTCGTCTTGATTCCAAGGTGAGCACGTTGCCCCTGTGCTATACTCCCGACACATAGCCATGTTGCTCAAAGAACATCATAGTAATAATGTATTAATGGCAACTGCTTAACCAATATGAATTGCGCATTGTTCAAATAAACGATAAACGAGAGGGAACTACATTTTACATGTTACGCGGTCATGACCTCTGATTTATATTTCTTAAAACAATGTTTGCATTATTTGTTTGACATGTCTGTTAAAAAAATGGCATTTGCCTGACACCTCTTGAAAATATTGAAGTAATACTCTTCAATGACGGCTAACCTTAGTGAGATATACACCTTTGCTCTGCGATTGTGTCTGTTGCTCTATCCTTCTTTCTTGTCTTGAATTATATTTCGTGTCATTTCATGTACTAATTTCCCACTTGTTTCCAGGCTTGCTCGATCCACTCTTGTGTTAATTCCATTGTTGGGCATTCATGAAATTGTATTCACAGTCATCACGGATGATCAAGTTGATCGACATTCAAAGCATATAAGGCATTTTATTCAGTTCTCCCTGAGCTCTTTTCAGGTAGGTGTCCACCCATATTGCGTGTATTTTTAAAAGTGGTAATGATGATCAGCTCAACTCACAATTTAAAAATAGAAATGAAACACGTGACAGATGAGATATGCCATTCTGCAATGCTCTTTTAACTCTTTATAAGAAAAGTTTATATATCTTCACTTGATTTCATTTGCCAGCCATTCAAATATGACATGTTGACTGAAGCCACTATTTAACATCGCAATAGTACATATATATCTTCATTGTACATATATTGGATGTTGTTTAGTAAGAAGATGGAGAGGCTTACCGGAGAGACAGGGGCCGATTCATGGAACAAATGTGCGCCGAAAATCGTGGCGCAAGCTGGCGCAAGCGTGAAAAAGCAAGTGCACGCCCACGTGTGCGATTCATGGAAAGCCCTGCGCGTGTTTTTCCCTGGGATGTGCGCCAAATCTGCACGTGGCGCACATGGGTGCACACGTCATTGCAACATCCATAACGCTGTGCGCGAAGCGCACAGCCAAAGCACACAAATTGATCGCACACACCAAAAGGGGGGCGGAACAAGGTGCGGAACACGCGGAATGGGGAACAACGCGTGAAAAAGAAGGCGTAACTGGGGAAGTACTGCAGGCAAATACAAGGAATGCCCACACGCATACGAACTACACGTATTCATGGAATCGAATAGGGGAAACCCGCGCACGGCCAAAGACACGCACAGGCCTAAACACGTCCACCACACGAAGGCAGGCGGTAGCGTCCCTGCGCATGACAAAAGTGCATGCAAACAACAAACACGTATATACAGCTACGATGAATTTCCCATTCTGTGGCCCCCTAGGAGAAATGACGTGTCACGCAACACTCAGGCATCCCAAAAAAGCAAGAAAAAGAGATACACGACCCCTGTAGCCCACGTGCGTGTAAAAAAACACACGCAGTACGATGTGGCAGCCAGGAACACATGTAATGCATACATGATCAACACGCAGGCTAGTATGCCCAAAAAATAGGGGTACGCGACTAACAGGGACACCGGCAGTAGAAAAAGTAGCATGTGCGACTCACCGTCTGCCTTGCGTGTGGAAGAATAATGCGTAGCCAACACCCATGCCAAAAGAAGAAGTATGCACTGTAGCCGCAGTGAAGTAATCACGTGTGAACCCCAACGTCTGGAAAACACACGCACCGCTTACCACGAAAAGCACGTACAGAGCGATGGAATCCCACGTGGGATCTTCAACCCGTGCCAGGGAAAGGCCTGCGCGCACATTACGTCACAGACGCGCTTACGCACAAGGGCCTTTCCTAGAATTACACGCTGACGTGCTGTTTTTTCACGTGCCAAATCACTGCGTATCAAGCTGGCCACGCGACAACACATGGAAGACCATGCTCCTGCCCAGAAGGCCATTTTCCTGCCCCCCAGAGCCCCGAGCAGACTCCCACCTGTAATCTGCTGCTGCCTGCCTGCCTGCTGGCCATGTGCCCTGCCATTTGGTGCCTGCACGTCAGCCATCTGCAGGGGTCCAGTTGCTGTGACCCCCCTGCTGGAACAGAAGACTCCTGACTGAATTTCCATCGCTCCACAGCCCAGCCCCAGGACCCAGTTGCCCACCCACACCTGCCTCGGGGGTTGCCATGTCGGGGGAAACACCATCAGACACCACTGGCAACGCCCAGCCAGAGAGGCAGAGGGCTACCAGCTTCAGTGCCACAGAAGTTGGTATCCTCTTGGAGCAAGTCCTGGGGCATGATGATGCCCTCTATGGAAGAAGCTGCGCCGACAAGGATGGACGTGAGGGGATCTGGAAGGACATCGTGGCTGTCATCAACGTGGAGGGGGTGGCAGTCTGCGACATACAACACGTCCGGAAGTGCAGGGAGGACTTCAGGTCCAGGACCCTCAGGAAGGCCCGGCACCTCTTGGCAGCAGCGGGTGCAGTGAGGCGCCGGATCCACCTTACCACCGACAACATGAGAGTCCTGGAACGCATTACCCCAGCGCTTCACCGCCAAATCCACGAGAGGCAGAGCAGTCCGGAGTGGAGAAGTAAGTGTCCATGTGTACTTATTGGACGTAGTGCATGTTGAGATGTGCCAGGAGTGTGCAGCTTGGACATATGTCTGAAAAGGCCCATGTATGGATGTGTATGTGCAGGGACATGACCGTGCTGCATGTGAGTCCTGTCATGTGTGATGCACATCAATGGTGTATGTGTTTGAAATCATGATGCACAACTGCATCTGGAGGTGCACACATGTTTGCATTTCTGTGTATGTACTATGGCATGGTTGGGGTGTGACACATGGATGCTGGTTCCACCTTCATGTACGTGCATGGCATACATGCGCATGTGTGTGTTTGACATGTGTGTGACTGTGAACCGCCAGGGATGCATGTGACACAGACATGTAGGAACACAATTGGCAGATGTGACATAGTTGCTGATGATTGCACTGTGACAGGTGGTGGATATGTACAGATGCATGTCTGTCTGTTGGCACGTGTGCATGTGTTCGGCACTCCGCATGTTGCTTGTGACGTCATGCCAACCTTTGGATGTTCATGCTGTTGTGTGCGTATGTATGCTGATGCCTGCTGCACGATTCCTGTCAAATTCTGCATGTGTGTGGGTTCAAATGATATGAGTGTTGGGGAGTGTGATGGCATCTGTGAAGTTTGACATGTGTATCCGACCATTGTACAGTGTCCTGATGCCTGTGTTCTGTCTCTCCCTGTCTGCAGCGTCGACTGATGAAGAGGGTGGGGATGATGCTGTGGAGCACAGAGGCAGGGATCCCACCGCCAGCCGGAGACGCAAGGCCCAGCTCTCCTCTCACGTTGTCATCTCTTCCGGGAGTGAGGAGTCTGGTGCCGCATCCCTGGCCGCAGCTTCCGAGAGAAGGTCCAAGAGGCGGAGGTTGGAGGTGGACTCCTCGGCAGCAGTAGGAGCAGCTGAGCCCCCACAGGGGCCTATGGAGGAAGATGGCACAGAGTCATCCAGGTTGTTGGGGAGTTTGGTTGAGGAGGAGGCGTGGAAGGCCCACGCACAGAGCCTGGAGGGGGGCATTCCACTGGTGCTAGTGGTGCAGTCCAGGAGCAGCGACAGGAGGTAGCACAGGTGCCTGTGTGTAATCCTGTCCACGATCCTGTGACTGCATCATCCTGCACCAGCAGGGATGCCTTCGTCCAGACCCGTCTTCAGGGAGGGGATGCCCAAACAACAACTGGCCTTCCTCTCCCTGCGGACGTGGCAATCCGGGACTGGGTTGAACCTGTCCTAGCTAGGGTGGCATTGCGTCAACGTGGTATTCGGGACATACAGGGTTCTCATGAGGACAATGCATGTCATTTCGAATACCTCATTGATCGCGTCCGCCTACTAGGACGGGTTACCCAGGCTGGGTTCCTCCGTGTGCTGGATCTTCTAGCGACCCCCTCCTCAATTGAACCCCCTATGCACCAGTCATCCTCCCTGTCATCTTCCTGTGCAAGTATCACCTGAGCACCCTGTGGAACTGCCCCTGAACCAGCGGCCAGGCTGGTGGAGGACACATCACTGCCACAGTCGGAGGTCCAGGAGGGGTGGCCACCCCAACAACTGGACCCCAACAAGAGGAGGACGTGCAGGCATCGACCAGCAGGGCACATGAACAGCAGCAGCAGGCTCAGGGTGGGAGCTATGATGGCTCTTGGGCCTTCAACATCACAGGGGCAGGCATCGGCCGGAGGGCAGGAGGACCCTGGATTGGGAGTGTCTTCTGTGTGGCAGTGGTTGGGCTGGCAGATATATGCTGAGCGGCGGCGAGCGGAGGAGGGATGACTCACTATGATCAGGGCGGAGAACTCCATGCGCAGGGCATTGAAGCGGGCTGAGTACCTCGAGGCCAGGGAAGAGGCCCGCCTCTGGGACATCGACATGGAGTTCGATGATGCCCTGGCCCGGAACATCAACAAGTGAACCGTTGGACTTGCCCGCCACCATTGTACATAGTTAATTAGTGTTAGGTTTCCTTTGTTTTTTCTTTTATTTTGGAGTTCATGGACATTGCTCAACTTCGTGTATATGGTTTTTCATTTATAGGACTTTTTTGTAGGTTTCCTTTTGTTTGTGGATCATGGACCATTTGGACTTCCATTGTATATAGTTGCAGACTTGTGCATACTTTCTTTTTCAATTTTCCCATGGATCAATGGTTTTCTTTTATTTGGATTATTTTGTTCTTATTGACATTGGCAATGGACCACTTTTTTATTCAACATGACGTTTATTTTTGTTTCATTAGATTACCTTTTTTGGGGTTAAATCTGTCATTGTACATTGATTTTCAGGTTTGTATTCCTCTATGTTACTTCATTATGTTTTTAATACATTTTTTGTAACTTCATGATTGGTGTTGTGTTCTTTCATTTGTTTTGTGCATGTCGCAATGAACATTGCCCCAGTCATGCGTTGCCACTGTGTGGCTCTGTTGTGCATTTATGCATGGGCATGGTGGTACTTTTAAGATTGTCATGGCATGGGTAATTTGGGAGTGGGTGTTGTGGATGGTTGCATGCTTGTACTGGGGGCCCAGGGGGATTTGGGTTTGCATTAGGGCCATGGGTCTGTTTTGTTAGGATATGTTGTTTGGTGGGCCATATGTCGGGGCCTGCTGGCAGGTGCCCATCAACGGGGGTTGGTTGGGGACATGTGTCGGTGCTCCTGAGTGCATGGTGCCATGTGGGCGCCCGTGGGGCATGCCCAGGGGTGTAGGCTAGTCCTCTTTGGTGTAGGCTGCCTGTGGGGCATGCCCAAGGGTGTAGGCTAGTCCCCTTCAGTGTAGGCTGCCTGCGGGGCATGCCCAGGTGTGTAGGCTTGTCCCCTGTGGTGTGGGCTTCCTGAAGGGCATGAGGAGGGGGGAAATGGCACACCCGGGAGGGCCCACACTGCCAAATCGCATGGACCTCCTCGGAATACACATACCCCGCTCGCCCTACTGAAAATGCGTGTAAAAGCCTTGCAGCTCTGCTCGATTAATACTGTTGTGACCTCCCCTGGTTGGGGCACTAAATGCACAATGTGCCCTACTACTTTTCTAAGGGGTGCCGACGCAGGAGAAGGGGAAGATGGTGCCAAATAAGCTTCAGTAGGTGCATTCTGTCCTGTTAGTCCTTACCTGTGAACCTCTTCCTCCGATGCTGTCTTCTCAATGGCCTTCCCTTCCACTGCCCTATGCATAAGTATTTTTACTGTACTAACCCTCAGATATGGCAAGCTACAACACCAAATACATGACAACCACACCTATAGTCAATACCGGCCTCAACCGATTACGCATACCAGAAGCCAAGATTGCAGGACTGGAAGACTTATTCATATCTTCCAACAGAGATGACAAGGAAAAAATCCATTATGAATGACTCCTAAAACCTTACTTCCAGAATAATGTACAAGATCGGCCACCAAAGCCAGTGCACACCCATGCTTACTTTGAGGCAATAGCACTTGCAAAGAAAAAAATGAGAAAATCTCTGAGAATAGCCAAGACAATCGACTCCTTATACAAAATGACAAAAATCAAAACTATATAACAAAAATTCAGAAATTGGCACAAGAACAACTGAGCCATTATTGTACAAAACGACGCTGAATCCATGCTGACTGCACTGAATAAAAGGAACCCCAGAGACCTTTGGTCATTACTCAATCCCACCCACACCATTGAACGACTGATCGTGGATGTTCCAGAAGACGTCTGCATTTTCGCTCCATATGCAGCATGAATTTAGAACAAGAGAGCGCTTACACCTCTGGTAACACAGACAAGAAAGTTTGGTATAAACATTGGGATCACAAAGAGATTCTCTCACACATCAGACGACTAAACTCTTCAATGGCCTTAGTAATAACATCATTAAAAACCAACCAGCAGCCTAGGCAAAACTATGTGTGCGACTCTTCATCCTCATCTCTGAAAACAACCTTATACCCAAATCATGGAAACTGGCAATCATTGTTCCCGTCTACAAGAAAGGCGAGAGAAACCAGCCTCGAAACTACCGCCCTCTGGTGATGCTAGACCCACTTGGGAAGATCTTTGCTTCAATCTTGGTCAAAAGATTAAATGAATGGATCAAGAAAGACAACCAATGTGATCCTCGCCAAACTGGATTCGCAAGAAACGTGGGCACCAACATCAACCTACTAATCCTTAATATTCTGAAACAGGAGTCGATTAAAACCCAGACTAATACACATGCTATATTTGTTGACCTCTGGATGGCATTTGACAGCATCGACAGAAATAATCTGTGGGAAAAACTACTAAACCAAAACTGCCCACACGAACTGCTTGAACCCATCAAAGTGCTATACAGTGACACCACCATCCGAGTCTGACTCACCAAAGATGGAGCCTTGTCATCTGTGATCAACACCACCAAAAGACTCAAACAAGGGTGCCCATTGGCTGCCACCCTTTTCAAATTCTCTTTGCTGGACATCACTGAAAATCAAAAGATTCCAACATTTAATCCGCCAAAAATAATTGCGACTTCTGTCTCATATATTCGATATGCGGACTACATTGTAATCCTCGACAAGACAAAGATTGTCCTTCAACTAAGGCTGGATAAACTTGCACACTTCATAAAGGACAATAATCTAGAAATCAACCCAGAAGAAACTCAAGTCATGTCTCTCGGTTTTTGCTCCAAAAAACAAAACGGTCTTCTACGACTACATCTAGCGGGGAAAAAACTAGAAGTTGTTAAGGAGATCAAATATCTCAGCGTTTGGCTTTCGCAATCCAACATAGAACAGCCCTGGTTCAACCATCCAAGCCACAGAGCACTCACCCTAGTCAGACAAGGCCCGATTATTCATCAAAAATATGGCCAATTCACCATGAAATCAGTTATGGCATTCTACAAGCAGAAAGCCTGTGCTATGCTTCTGTATGGGAGTGATACATTAATCAATCTCTCTCCCAAAATGTTGCCAATGGTGCAAGGCTTCTTTTGGCAGAAAATACTCTCTTCAGCCCCGTCCTAATCCAATGCCAAGAATACGGCATGAATTAGGACTTCAATCATTAAACTCCATTAAAAGCTGGAAGCAATTGGACATATATAGAAAGACTATCGACAATGACGAAATGCCGGCAACCAAGATCTTTACTCAAAGAAAAGAAAAACTAAACCTGACTACCTTTGACCTATGGGAAAAAGCGTGCCTTCTGCTCTTGAACCAAAAACAACATTTCTGTTGAGATGCTAACAAACAGACCTCTGAAGGCCAAATAGAAATTCAAAGACAACAATTGGATAAACACAAGCACCGACAAGGCATCATACAAAATGAACATCATTGTAGACACAGAAATAAGAGCCCTTAATGAACTCCCTCCATATCTGGAAAAATGTCCTTCAAGAAAAATGTGCGATTTGTATCTTAGACTATGCCTGAATGTCCTTCCCATTAAAGAATACTTAGCAGAAACTAAACAAATAACAACCGAAGGAACGTTCTGCAGATTCTGCAAAATCGACAATCAAACTGAAACAATCTACCATGTCCTTAAGAAGTGCCCTTTGCTAATCGAATGAAGGAAGCAGTTCTTCAGCATGACGAACCCCCAGAGAACCAGCTGCAGAGAAAAATAAATGTGGCTCCAAATAATATCTGGTAACAACCGGAAACTGATCACCACTATTATCCAATTCTGGACTTTCATCATGACCAAAGAAGAATGCTAAACACGACATCACGCAGCAAGCCCCTATTGACAACCCACATTTTTATCAACAAATATGAATGTTTTTGTACAAGGGAACTAACATAATGTAAAAGTGCATATTTTCTAGTATACACTTTCTATATGGGGGTCAGTATATAAGGGGAACCTATATTATAACAATGAAATGTCAGGAACACTTTCTTTTATTAAAATTAAAAGCCTAAATCTTCAATATGTCTTGTCCTTCTATCGATCATCCATCAGTGATCTGAACAATATGTCACATCCTATTGAAATGCCACTTCTAATAGCATGAGGTGCAATACGTAAAATTAGAATGTCTGATTGCATTAGATCAATGTGTTAGGTCAAGTATACATTTGTTAACTTTCAATCCTGTTTCTTGACTAGTTTCCTTACCAATGACATTGGAGAATGCGGACTTCAGTTCCCAGTGGGGACATATTCAATGGAATATGTATTTATATATTTTGTCGTGGCCCTTATGATTTAATTCCCAACATACTTAGTTATGCTGGTCATCCTAGTTACCAAATTTTGTCTGGTAGTTTGAAATCCAATTTCCTGCTTTCGATAAGGCTATTGACTGTCTTTTATTTCATTTTTTGTCTTTGAGCTAAACCATAATTGCTAGCATTTAATGTTTGTTTCATCAACCCCAGCTTCAGTTCTGTCTCAGAACATGTACTTCAATTCCCAGCATTAAATGTTTATTTAGTGTATTTCTTTAACATTGCAATCAGGAACCCTGGGCTCCCACCCCCAGTCGTAAATGTTTATTTGGTCAATGCCTCTTTCGATTTGGTTTGGGATGTTGGCTTTCTATTCCCAGGAGTTGGCGTTTCTCGGGTGAAACTCTTTATTATTTTGGTCCTGGACAATATTTCCCTTTTTCCAAAGCACTTCCCCTCTTAGTATTATTATTGTGGTTCTATGAAGGTTTTTCCAAAATTGCAGCAGGCAGTGTTTCACCTTTCAATGCTGTTATTCGTGACTCTAGGAACCTTCTGCCCAAAGTCTTGCATGCAGTGGTTTTCCTCTGTCACTTTTTACTGCTTGTAGGAAAGTTCCCTCCAAATACCAGCATTCAGCAGTTCTACTCTCAATGAGAAAAAAAATGTCCAAACTTCTTTAGGTGGAGGGCTTTTTCCATGATCCCTTTGGTTGATCTCTCCACGCTTTGAGCAACTTTCGGCGCCTCTGTGCTCCTATGATATCTGCCCCCTGACCCGCTATCTCACTTAGTGCTTTAGGGTTCCTATGACCCCTTTCATCGTCTGGCTCTCTTAGTTTTCTTGGGTTCCTGTGACCCTAATCGGGGTTTGTGCTACTTTTCAGGCTCCTCTAACCCTTTTCCTGGTCTCATTCTCTTTCTTCTCCCATGTGCCAGTTACCCTTGGATGGGCTAGAGTAATCCTTCCCTCTTTCCCGTTCGTTCTCCCTTCTGTTTTCCTCTGTCCAACCTGGGCAACCTGTGTACCTGTTTTGTTGTGGTGCTTGCTCTAGTGAGGGTCCTACTCATAAGTGCTGACTGCGTCCTAGACAGCTTGAGACATTTCTGCACCAAATGCTAGTGGTCTTTGCATTCTGCTCATCTCGGCTCTTTCTCTCTCTTGCTGGCTCTTGGTTGGATAGCAGAGGACCCAGTCCTCTCTTTGCCCCCTGGACTACGTGTCTGTTTGTGGGCTCCAGGCCCACCACACCCCGTAAGAGGTCACACTTCCAGGCCTAGTTCACTCCACACAGCCTCTGCCTTTCCAAGTTTGCGTGCATACTTGTCTAGCATATGGTGTCTCCCTCTGGTGTCGCCTCCTTCTGCACTGCAGCCGGCTCCACTGACGATATTCTCATGTCTGAGACTAGCCTCAGCGTTGGGTTTCTCCTCCTCCATTCAGGCATCGTTGCCCCTTTATTCTTGCTCCGGTGTTGAGAATGGGTGTTTTGGTCACCATGGGTTGATAAGCATGTGGAAAGTTCAGCATCACCTTGAGCCAAACTATAGATGTATTGTCAGTGATACGTTCAGCACTGGAGTCCTTGTCCCCTAAATAGGAGTCACTTCCAGTGAAGTACCGATTTCCCAAACTCATAGGGAGGGTTTTGCTGAGTGGGCTCACCTCCCTAGCCTGAGCGTGGGTAGCTCCCCCTAGGGAAGAATAGAAAAATTCCCCAGAATTGTCACAATGGATACTAATTGAATGTGAGACAAATGTTGCCAAAAGCTGAGTGCTTTTCACCGGAATAGCGTAGGTTGACGTTAGTAGACGTTATAGTTTCTCCGAAATGGAGACTTCAAAATAGAAAACAGACTCAGAGGGTCAAATCCAACTTTTTGAATTGAAATGGGTCCACACACCTTAGGGAGGGCCTCAGGCCCAGACATAGAACACTTAATAGCTTTTCCTGCAGGGTCATGTAAGTGTTTTGCCTCCCATGATAGCCTGCTTGTTTTCTTCTTTGCAGAAGACAATACATATTCCCTTGATAATCTGCATGTTACATACCTTATTCTGTGATATCACAGCAGAATCAAGGCAGACAGTGACACAGTAGGCAATGCCCATATTCAAAAAGAAAGCCACATTCTTAGCATTATGTTACAGAGGAGACATGTAGCCAAGCAAGGAAGTTGTAACATATGTTGTGCAGTATGGGAAACAAAACAGATAATTGTCCAGGAATTCTTTCTATTCCTTGTAATATATTGATTGTGTGATAAGAAATGTACACTAGAGAATAAATGCACTAGACCAATTGAAACTGATTGTGCACCATTAAATATATACATGCCCCTTTACACTGCCCTTTTGCTTTTGTAATCCTTAGGCTACACCACATCGGTACATCTTTATTACATAGAGGTTTCTGCAGCTGCAGTAAAGAGTGACCCAGGAATCAATCTAGAAATCCTCTGCCATCCCTGTGCCCCTGGAGATAATGCACACCTATAGGCGGCCTTGGATACAACCCCCGATATACATATTTATAGTTGCACCAGAATTAAGAATGTTGTGATAAAGTGGCCAATGACAGAGAGGGACAAGTGGATAGAGAAGCCAGAATTTGGAGAGAATGAAAGAAGCATGAGATAATGAAATATGGGACACTTCTGGTAGACAATACTGCATAGAGTTTGGGATGGTAGCAAAAAGATGAGTTCCGTGTTGGCAAATTGATTTGGTTGTGTTTAATACTGTCAACAGCTTGATGATGCCTGCCTGTCACTCATGGTTCCTGTGCTTTGTTTATTTCTTGTCACGTTTTCCTTTCTGTTGATACATATCAGCGTATGCCAAGTTTGCTGGTGGAACAAAAAAAAAAAGAAAAAAACACACCAAACTTTGAAGATTCATTATTGAAGTATAACAAGAGTTCAGAGCCACGAGCAGCAGAGAATGATAGTTATTTCTAGATTTTGGTTGAGAGAGCACTTACACAATGGTATTCTCAATCAGGCCCCAACAATCTGTCCTCCGTTAAACGTTTAGTTTAACAGAGAGAAATGGATAGACACGAAAAGATATGGTAATTTCAGACTGTCAGTCATAGCTCTTGCATCACAATCCAAATATGACAAAGCTCAACCCAGGGACTTCATTTCACCAAAATGCCAGGGGTAGCGGAAGAGACATCTCATGACACTTGACCCCGATGACATCACAGGAAGTGATGTCATTTAACCCCACCCCAAAGTGATATCGAGTGAAGAGATGGAACACGACCTTTCACCCGTTGACAAAACAGAAAGTGGCATCACATAGCATTGTACACTACGAAAAATATGGTAACGATATCACTATTATGTGATGTACATTTCATACAAGAATGGATCGCCATATGTAGCATTAAGATCAGTGTGTATAGACCCATATTACCAAATTACTGTGAATGCACGCAGACGTCCATGACCAAATGATAATGATATGTTATTATATAGCACTAACGTTTAAGCGCTTTATATAGAAAAAATATACACCTAATATCACCCAACCTAGAATTCATAGAATGCATAGAATTCCAGAAAGGCACATTATTTTGTATTCCTATTTAGGGTCAGTGCTGAAAGTGTTAGACTTGAGCCACGTTTCTTCTTTTAAGGGGCCTCAACAATAAGGTCAGCCACTCCTGAAGTAAAGAGCCACATGGTGCTGGCCACAGCCCAGGAGCTTGCATTAAAAAATTAAAAAATAAAAAAGAAACGTTTTTTTTTTCGACTTATTTTTAGAGGTCGCAAGGGAGTCCACTGACGTCACAAGGGAGGCCTCAGAGTTGCCGTTGCGACCTCTGGCGACCCCCAAATGACGTCCCAGGCTCAACCCTTTAACATTGGGAATCACGAGAGTCAAAAAAAGAATATTTCATATGAATATATGAATTAGAACATCTATGAAGAATATCTAGAAATGTTAAGTTACTCTACATAAGAGGCCATGGGAAAGGGGCTGATGGGCTTAGGGAATCATTACAGGCTGTGCAAAGTGTTTACCAAATGTGATGATAATGCCACCAGTGAGTGGAATACATAAAAGCAATTCAAAGAACTTAGTCAGGAATTCTTTAACAGAAAGTAATTTTTTTGTAAACTATTTATCAGAAAGCTATTTTGAAGATTGAGCTATTCATGTGGGAAATGCCCTTTAGATTGACTTATTTTGCTATTCTGATCAATTCACTGAAGAATCTGTAAAGAGTTCACTTACTTTTTTAACAAAAAAAACTAACACTGTGTATGGTGAACATTAAAAACCAAAAGAAGGGTCAGTAAGCCCCTAACACTTCATTCCAATGGCTATTTATTCAAAACAAAGAAAAGGAGGTGGAATGAAGTACAATGATCCTCATAAAATCACATCTTATTAAACAATGTTCACTTTTTTAAGCCACCTAAACTGGCTCCTAGATTAGCAGCACACCAATGTTTTCACAGTATCACTTATACTAACATATACACTACATTGCACCACATCACAAACTCACAATAATATAAAAAACATCAAAATCATAAAATGCAAATAGTATAAAATAAGAAAACACATAGAAATATGAATAAAGGTAGTAGATTTAAGTTCCACGGTGTAAACAGATATCAACTATTAGAGCAAAAAGAGCAAATCTCACAGTGAATACATTTGCGTTCATTCACAACATGACAAGATCTGACTGATTGCTGTTACATGGTGGAAATAGTACACAGTATAGGTTAAGTGGAAACTTGGAGGAAACACCTGAAGTATTTTGCCGGAGGAATTTACCTATAGAAAAACATTGAGGAATTATCACTGACAGATTTACTGTCAGCAGTAATTCCTCCAATGTCCACTGCGGTCCTTTAGACACCATAATGGCATATACATTTTACTGGAAATTGTGAGGTTTGGCCTCAAAATCAGATGGTGGTAATGATAAATGAGTTCAGTGGAACTACCATTGGTAATGGGCCCAAAGGATAGCTCAGTGCCAACTCGTTTGTCTTGGGAGCAAGACAACACAGAGCAACACAGGTTCAAATCCTTGTCCTGCGCTTAGACGGGTCACCAGTATTAAGCAAGTCATACAAGTTTAATTCATTACCTGATTGTTCCAAACTCGCAATGGGGTCTAAATCACTTCCATAGAAAAGTGACAAGCAGTTGATGTTGAAAAGTGGAATGAACTTCTAGGAAATCCTTTTTTTTGAAGCATTTGAAGACAAGACACAGAATGCATTTGATGGCAATGCACCGAAAATGGAAAATATATAAAACACACATTTCCTACCTCAGACAGCACTTACACTAGCAGGAGCAAATGGATATCTTAAATCTCAGGTCCTGTTGCCAGTTAGTATATCTAGTGCAAGAAAGGATTGCATATAGTTTAGTAATTGCACACTACTACACACCATTCAAAATAGTATGTTTGAAAGAAAATGGTTTGAGTATGCTCTTTTGTCAACATAGAGTTTGCCAGAGGCATAATTAGTGAATGCTGCCTAAAATATCCGACAAATGCTTCTCTAAGCAACAGCAAATCTGATCCATTGGCACAATTAGTGATAGTGATAGTGATATAGTGCTGCCTAGAGAGGAGGAGAATTACTTCTTTAAGAACAATCACAAGCAAACAGGCTACCGATAGACACAAGAAACTATAAAAAAAAATAAAAAAAACAGTAGAACAGATTTGGGACATTGTAACCGAGGGTAAGTGCAACATGTCAAGGTACCTAGATGAAACAAAACATGTACCTGAGTATTTCATGCAACTCAACCAGAAGATGAAACAAACCTGGTCCAAAATCACATAATTTGGAACATTCAATTATAGCCCATTTTCCTCTTTACTTACAAATGAGCTGCCAATCGTGTGCCTGAGCACCCATATTCCATCGCACACCATGTTCATGCTTAATTATTACCATTTGCTAGGTCACTGTAGATTAACAGGGACTGAGGTGAAAGCCAAACGAGAAAAAACATTATTATGCATCTGAGAAATAAATGGAAGAATTAAGGTGAGTTTGCATGTGTGTAGCGCAATATGTACCTGTGCAAAGACATTTACGATGTTGCTAATACTATTTCATGTTTGCAAAGTATGTTTGTAAATAATATCCATAGGAATAAAGTGGATTTGATCACAGATGCAAAACCAATGAATGGCCGATAAAGATAGTTTTCCTCGTTAAGAGTTTGGCAGTATTCCCAACAGAAATACAGCCAAATCCATTTCTGTCACTCTTAATCACAGTAAATTCACAGAGGATTTGAAGCACTATGAACTGCAATCTCACCACCGTTTTTGGGTTGCAATGTCAAAAAAACCTCCAGCAAAGACAAAAGAGCTGGAGGTTCTTCCTCCACTTTACCTCCAAAATTGGAATTTGATGGTGTCGTATTACTGGTGAGTATTCTGTTACCACCACTTACAGGCGAGGAGGACTGGCAACATTTTGCCTTGGGGAAAGTGGGGCAAGTGCATTTTGCTGGCACATAGTAGGGGGGGTCGTAAATTAAGGGGAGATGAGGGACTGAAATAAACATTTCCATTGCTTTGATTAAGAAATTAGTAACAACTGGAAAATAACCCTAACAAGGTGGAGCATTCTCTATAAAAGGTGCACATCTTTTAAAAGTACAAAGCTATACTTCAATATATAGGTTATGCAGATCTGCAATCTTAACAGGCATATTCACAAGTGTTTTCACCAGATGTTCAAGACGTTCCAGTAGTCTAGTGAGTATGTCTCTCGACTTTGGTCCTGACAACCTGAGTTTCAATCTTGGGTACAGCAAAACAAAACAGATGAAATACATCAACGGATGCGAATAGATTTCATGGATCTAAGATCTGGGGAGACATTGTTTTCAGGATCTCGCATATGGGAAAATCTGGCCCAATGACAATAGCTCTCTATAAACACCATATAGTAACAACCAAGGGTGCTTTTTAACTCTTTTTGTAATGAACTCACTAGTGATCAAGAAATTCACCAGGTCATAGGGTAAGCATTCTTACAGAATGACACCAAGAGTACACTCTAAAAAGATATGGACATGTACTTCCTTGGCAAGTAGGAGACATACACTGCTGTGGATTGTAACAGACCAACGGAGCATGGTGCACAGTGGTGGCAACATTACAAGCCAGGGTCACATAAAATGTCATTTAAATGTGTGCATTGCCACTGGACAGTCATAATACGCACATGCAGCCTAGACTCATGTCCCACACTCACTGCGTAGGCCCATGTGTGGGAGCCACCCAGACACATCTACAATGCTGAAATCAGGAAAATTTCCTCACCCCATCTTCACAGAGGTGGAGCAGGCCTGGTAGCACTCATTTCCTTTGATGCATGCTAAATTCTGAAGTATGCTATCTTTTTCAATGTTATGTTTACATTTTACAGCTATAGCCCAGTGGGTAAGAGCCTAGACAGTCTGAAGGGCAATTACCAACTTGCCCCCCTTCCCAGTCCACCCCTTGACCACTTAACTTACATTTCCAGAAGAGGTGTACTTGTTTATTACACCTCTATGGAAGCCTTATCATCATTGGGTCTTGAATTATGTCATTATGTTTGATTTCTTGTAACCCCATAGGATGAGTTAAGGCTGACATTACCTTTCATTTGGTTCTGGGAGTGTAATAACTTAAATCCATGAAATATATCTCAGTTTTAAAGCATGTTTAATTGAGTAACCTCCCCTGATTTAATACCCCGACCACTATAATCCCACCCCAACATTTTGGTGCAACAAGCAAGCTATTTTACTCTGAATATACTATTTTATTTATAATAATACATCATAATTAAAGGTGGTTCCCTAACTTTGAATCATTTGGAAGTCACCAACATTATTCTGCAGAAATACAGGCAGCTCGTCTACATGAATGAAACACAACATGACTGCTTTAATCTCACTAATATTTGCATGAACAATGTTCACAAACACCTATTCATATAAACATAAGTCCAAATAACTATTCCAGACAAATATGAACATTCAAAATATCACCACTTGTCGACATCACTTTTCAAAAAAGAACAAAACAACCAAAAAAATATACTTCACACTATATAATCCACTTGATTTTCTCTGACTCCATCAACAAGTGTTGACATCGTAGCAAAAACAATGGATTCAAATATAACTTTCTTATTCTAGTGCTGACTCTACTCTAAATGTTGGGAATCTAGGTTTGTGGTTTGGTCATAGACACAATCATACTGGCTACAGTGTGTGTTTGGCTACCTCGTGTAAGATTTGGATTTTGGATAAAGGTTTACAATTTTAATTGGCACTAAGAGCTCACTTAAGGCAGTCTCATTTCCTTTCTAGGGAAATTTCTTCGGGAAAATGACATTGATTATTTAAATTGACAATATGTGCTTGGGAATTCAGGGTATACACCAAGATGTTTCCTATTCTACTTTAAGCACTATCAAACTTTATTCATTATTTCTCATTCTATGTAAACTATGTGCCTGATTAATGGAATTATTTGCGTGTAAAACGCAGATTTACGTGCAATTCTGCCTGAAAATCCCCATAGCTCAAACAGGGATTTTCAGCCAGAATGGTTCTCAAATCTGAGTTTTACGCGCAGATAATTTCATGAATCAGGCAATATGTGTTTTACAATTCAAGAATTCTATCAATTCCTGTAAATCTGTGAATCATGTTGAAAAACAGATCACAAATCCACATATAACGAATGCCTGTCAAAACACTTAGGGGCCGATTCATGGAACAAATGTGCGGCTAAAATCTTGGCGCAAGCGTGAAAAAGCAGGTGCACGCGTGCCATTTATGGAAGGCCCTGTCCGTGTTTCCATCGGGATGTGCGCCAAATCCGTTCGTGGCGCACACGGGCGCACACGTCATTGCAACATCCTGAACGCTGTGCGCGATGCGCACAGCAAAAGCGCACAACTTTAGCGCACACACCAAAAAGTGGGCAGAACACAGGGCGTAACGCGCGGAATGGGGAACAACGTGTGAAAAAAAGGCGTAACTGGGGATGTACTGCAGGGAAATACACAGAATGCCCACACGCACACGAACCATATGTATTCATGGAATCGAATAGGGGAAACCTGCGCACATCCAAACACACACACGGGCCTAAACATATCCACCACACGAAGGCAGGCGGTAGCATCCCTGCGCATTACAAAAATGTGTGCACACAAAAAACACGTATATACAGCTACAATGAATGTCCCATTCTGTGGTCCCCTAGGAGAAAAAACATGTCACGCAACACACAAGCATCCCAGAAAAGCAAGAAAAAGAGATAAGCGACCCCTGTTGTCCAGGTGTGTGTAAGAAAGCACACGTAGTACGCTGTGGCAGCCAAGAACACAAAAAATACGTATGCGATCAACACGCAGGCTAGTTTGCCCATAAAAAAAAGGGTATGCGACACACATGGACACCCGCAATGGGAAAAATAGCGTGTGCGACTCACCGTCTGCCTTGTGCGTAGAAGAAGAACGCAGAGCCAAAACCCACCCACTGTGAAGTAATCGCATGTGAACCCCAACGTCTGGAAAAAACACACACCGCTTCCCACGAAAAGCACATACAGAGCGATAGAAACCCACGTGGGACCCTCAACTCGTGCCAGGGAAACGCCCGCCCGTGTTACTTCGCATACATGCTTATGCGCTAAGGGCCTTTCCTCAAATTACACACTGACGTGCAGTTTTTTCACGTGCCAAATCACTCTGTATCAAGCTGGCCATGCTACAATGCATGGAAGACCACACTCCTGCCCAGAAGGCCATTTTCCTGCCCCCCAGAGCCCCGAGCAGCCTCCCACGATCCAACTGCTGTTGCCTGCCTGCCTGCTGCCACTATGTCCTGCCATTTGGTGCCTGCACATCTGCCATTTGCAGGGGTCCAGCTGCTGTGACCACCCCTGCAGGAACAGAAGACTACTGACTGGTGTTCCATCACTCCACAGCCCAGCCCCAGGACCCAGTTGCCCACCCACACCTGCCTCGGGGATCACCATGTCGGGGCAAACACCATCAGAGACCACTGGTGACCCCCAGCCAGAGAGGCAGACGGCTACCAGATTCTGCGATAAAGAAGTTGGTATCCTGGTGGAGCAAGTTTTGGGGCATTATGATGCCCTCTTCACACCATCGCGTGCCGACAAGGAAAGACGGGAGAGGTTCTGGGAGGACATAGTGGGTGCCATCAACGCATAGGCGGTGGCATCCCGCGACATCAAACACGTCCGGAAGCGCTGGGAGGACTACAAATCCAGGACCCTCAAGAAGGCCCAGTGTCTCTTGGAGGCAGTGGATGCAGTGGGGCACTGGGCCCAGCTTACCACCCAGCAGGTGAGGGTCCTGGAGCGCATTCACCCAGTGCTTCACCACCAGATCCTCATGATGCAGGCCCATTTGGAGGTGAGCGGTAAGTGCCCATGCATTCACCTTTGAACAGTGCATGTTGAAGCGTGGTGGTAGTTAGCTACGCGGCTGCATGTGTCACATTGGTCATGTATGGATGTGTGTGTGCAGGGAAATGATGGTGCTGCATGTGAGTCTAGTCAGGCGTGACCCAAATAGATGGTGTATGTGTTACAATGCATCATGTGAGCAGCATGCGGAATGCACACATGCATGCATGCATGTGTCTGTACCGTGACATGTTTGTGGTGTGATAGATGTGTGCTGCTGTCATGGACATGCATGAAGTGCATGTCCGTGTGTCAGAGTAGTGTGCACGCCATGGATGCATGACACATGTCTGCGATGATGTGTCGAATCACTGATACAGCCTACTCATCCTTGTATCCACTGTGTCTGTGGGAATACGGGGCCAGATGCATGACCCTCCGGTCATGCGTGTGCATGTGATCAGCATGTCCCATGATGCATGTGAGTTTCAGGCCACCATTGGATTTATCTACGGTGCAGTGGACACGGATGCAAATGTTAGTTGCATGTGCCATGCCGGTTCCTGCATGTGCGTTGCCTGCACTGACCCATGTGTTGTTGGGAGACATGATGGAAGTGACGATTGACAGTGCCACTCATCTGCTATTGCTTCCTGTCTAGGGGACTATTGTACAGTACCCTGATGCTTGTGTTCAATGTCTCCCAGCAGTGATTTAAGAAGAGGGTGGAGACGGCGCTGTGGAGGAAAGCAGCAAGGATGCCTCTACCGGCCGGAGACACAAGGCCCAGTCACCCTCCCAGGAAATTCCATCATCCGGGAGCGAGGGGACTGGTGCCGCATCTACCACTACGGCTGCAGAGGAAGGGGCAGATGAGCCCCCACAGGGGCTTGCTATGGCGGAAGACGGTGTGGAGCCATCCAGGTTGGTGGTGTGTATAGAGGAGGAGGAGGCCGCTACAGAGCCGGACATGGGGCCTGGTGGGGGTGGTATCACTGGTGCAAGTGGTGCAGTCCAGGGGCAGGAGGCAGCACAGGTTGCTGCGGAGGTTCCTGTGCATGTCTCTCTCCCTGACACTGTGACTCCATCACCATGCACCAGTAGGGATGCCCCGTCCCAGGCCCGTCCGCATGTAGGGGGGAGGTCCATGTCATCTGGCACTCCTCTACCTGCGGACGAGGGGACCCGTGACCGGATGGAGTCCGTCCTGATTGGCGTCACGTTTCGCACACGTGACATTCGTGATGACGTACGTATTTCCTGGGGAGACCACGCATGTCATCACAAAGAGCTGTGTGCCAATGTGACCCATTTGGGAGGGCCCATGGTCGGGGGTTTCCTCCATGTGTCAGCCAGCCTTGCAGCCCTCTCCTCCTCAGTGCACACTATACGCCAGTCATTCTCCCTGCTGTCTTCTGGCCCAGATGCCACCAGGGCCCCCTGTGGATCTGCCCCAACCAATGCAGCCAGCCTGAAGGAGATCACATCCGTGCCGCAGTTGGGAGTCGGAGGTCAGCAGGGGTAGCCACCCCGCCAACTGGACCCCAGTGGATGGAGGATGTGCTGGCATCATCGGGCAGGGCATGTGCATGACGACACCGGGGGATTCCATCAGCTCGGATGTCGCTGTGGTGGCAGAGGCAGTTGCGTCGGAGGCAGCAGCAGGCTCAGCGTGGGAGGCATCATGGCTCGGGGCCATCAACACCCCAGGGGCAGGCATCGGCCGAGGGGCAGGAGGACCCAGAACTGGGAGTGTCTTCCATGTGGCAGCGGTTGGGCAAGCAGATAGATGCGGAGAGGTGGCGGGTGTAGACGGCACGGCTCAGGATGGTCAGGGTGGAGAACTCATACACCGGGCTTTGAGGCGGGCGGAGGGCCTTGAGGAAACTCGCAGGGATTTGAGGGATTCAATGGCTGCAACCCTGATAGACCTTGAGTCCAGGGAACAGGCCCGCCTCCGGAACATTGACATGGAGTTCGATGATGCCCTGTGCTGGAACATCGAACAGTGAGCCGTGGGACTAGGCCGCCGCCTTTGTAAATAGTTATGTAGTTAAAGGTTTCCTTTAATTATTTTCCTTGGGGCGCAAGTTTTCGTTTGGATTGTTGGGCTCATCGACCCTTGGATGTTCATTTGTAAATAGTTTTGGACCTGCATTTATGTTACTTGGACCCACGGTGGAATGCTTTGCTTTTTTTAAACTCTGATTTTTGTTTGATGGACTGACCCTTTGGAGCCATCTTACTTTGGATTTTATTGATTTCTGCATTAATTTTCACCCCATCATTTTGCTAATCCTAGCTTTTGTTTAATCTTTATTTTTTCTTGTGTGATTTTGTTTTATTCATTCTGTTTTTATATAATACATTTTGTATTTACTTCATTTGTGTGGTCTTCTCACATTGTTTTCGTGCATGTCACAATGTGGGTTTTCTCATTCACATGTTGCCTTTGTGTGGGTCTGACGGACATGTATTTCTGGGCATACTAGTTATATGGGATCTATCATGACATGGGGATTTCATTGTGGAGTGGATGGAATGCTTGGTTGGGTGTTTGGACTGGGGTGGTGTGGGGTGGGATCTGGGTGGCCTTAAGGGCCATGGGTAAAGATTGTGATGACGTGTTGGGTGGGGGACATGAGTCGGGGCCTGCTGGCAGGTGCCCGTCACTGGGGCTGGGGCGGGGGACATGAGTTGGGGCCTGCTGGCAGGTGCCCGTCACTGGGGGTGGGGCGGGGGACATGAGTCAGGGCCTGCTGGCAGTTGCCCGTAACTGGGGGTGGGGTGGGGGACATGAGTCGGGGCCTGCTGGCTGGTGCCCATCACTGGGGGTGGGGTGGGGGACATGAGTCGGGGCCTACTGGCTGGTGCCCGTCACTGGGGGTGGGCTGGGGGACATGAATCGGGGCCTACTGGCTGGTGCCCGTCACTGGGGGTGGGGCAGGGACATGAGTCGGGGCTCCCAAGTGCACAGTGCCATTTGGACTGCCTGCGGGGCATGCTCAGGAGTGTAGTGTGGTCCCCTGTGATGGGGGCTGCCTGCAGGGCATGGGTAGGGGGGGAGGGGCACACACGGGAGCGCCCACACTGCAAAATCGCGTGCAAAACTCCCCCGCGCACGCCCCAGGATACACAAACCCCGCTCGCACTAGGCCTATCGTGTGTAAAACTTCACAAGCACCCCTAGGAATACACGTACCCCACTCACGCTAGGCGTATCGTGTGTAAACCTTCACACGCACCCCTAGGAATACACGTACCCCGCTCGCGCTAAGCCAATAGCGTGTGAATCTACATGCACATGCCCCAGAATATGCGCAGCCAGCCCATCTACCCTCCCCATTCCCCGCAGGAAGCCCATCCACCCTGGGCATGCCCCGCAGGCAGCTCCTCCACCCTGGCCATGCCCCGCAGGCAGCCCATCCACCCTCCCCAAGCCCCGCAGGCAGCCCCTCCACCCTGGGCATGCCCTGCAGGAAGCCCATCCACCCTGGGCATGCCCTGCAGGCAGCCCACTCCACAGGGGGGACTTTTCCCACGTTTTACACGCAATTTCACTGGCACGAGCGGGGTACGTGTATTCTGGGGCTTGTGCAGGGAGTTTTACATGCTATTGAACAAGCACGAGTGGGGTACGGGTATTACTAGGGGTGCATGTGAAGTTTTACATGCTGTTGGCCTGGTGCGAGCGGGGTACTGTATTCCTAGGGGTGCGTGTGAAGTTGTACATGCTATTGGCCTAGCGCGAGCGGGGTACGTATATCCTGGGGCGTGTGCAGGGAGTTTTACACGCTATTGGCCAAGTGCAAGCGGGTACGTGTATTCCTAGGGGTGCATGTGAAGTTTTACACGCTATTGGCCTAGCTCGAGCAGGGTACGTGTATTCTGGGGCGTGCGTTGGGAGTTTTACACGCTATTGGCCTAGCGCGAGCAGGGTACGTGTATTCTGGGGCGTGCACGGGGAGTTGTAAATGCATTTTCATGGTTGGGGGCTGTATGCTGATCCACTGGCCTTTGCGCCATGTACTGGATTTGTGTGATGTTTTTGGCGCACAGTGCGGGGTTGGGGGCATAACTGGCGCTGCTGCAGGGTTGCTGCGCGACTCTGCGCCACGGCTGTTTATGGATGTATGAATCCATGAATACGCTGTGTGCCTAAATGGATTTTGGCGCATGCGGCTGGCGCAGACTGCCGCACGTGCACGCTGTGCGCCAGCCGCGTGCGCCACTTGTCCGCCAGATTCTATGAATTACCCCCATAGATTCATTAATATTTGCCCAGACTCCAGAATTATATGCCCTGAACAAACATACATTTTAGGGCATTCTATTTTAGCATGCTTCCATAAAGTTTTCCTTACTGGCCCGGTCTCGACTTTAGTGGCATAATGTGTTAAAAGATTCCCCAAAAGGCTTTCAATTACTATCAGGGGTTTGCTAATTATCGGGACATATATCTACCGCACATGGGTTGCTGTACTCATGTTTGGTTTCACTTTTTAAAATCCTGGGAAAGGTAGGAACATCAAAAGCTCCAGGCAGATCCTCATTGTAAACTCTACTACCAGTCTGTCCCCAGCTTTCAAATTGCACGTAGTCAATCTGGTTGTGTCTCGGAAAAAAACCCTGCATTGGGTTCCCTCTTCAAAAGGTCATCTTAAGGGTAGGCTTCCATCAGCTACATCAAGGTAGGTTTAACCCCAATCAGAATTTCGCCAAGAGCTCTCTCAACTTCTTGTGTGTTTAGCCTTAAATACCTGATAAACTCCACCCATGCAGCATCATTTGATTGGATGCGGCATTAGACAGGTTCTCTTCAGATACTGGCCTTCCATCTTATCCTCCCGTTTACTTTGTATTTATTTAAAATTATAGGAGTTTAGAGAAGTGCGGAATGAAGTGTAGGAGGTAATAGAGTGGACGGGGATGGGTTGGCGGTTCCAATGGAAAGGAGCGAGAAGTTGGAAGGAGCAGAAGCGGGAAGGGGCACAGGGTGGAGGAGGAGGAGAGAGAAGGAAGAGATCTGCTGAACAGAGAGAACGATAAGGAGTATAGAAAGTGTGAAGGATGGACAGGTAGGGAGGGCAAGACAATAGAGGGCAAGGGGAGGTTTTCCTCTCCTCCCCTACAGAAGCATCATGAAATTGGAATGAAATATATCTTTCCCTTATAATGTGTTTTATGGACATCCACCGTTATTGAGGCCTATATATTTGGAATGACAAGACATTTCAAATGTAGATATTTTACATGTTAAAGTAGTTGGTAATATAAGGACATTATCAAAATATCTATATGTATTAGTAATTCCCTCATATTATCATATTGTGTTTAAAGGCTGATGAAGCTGATTGCTTTACTGATTTCGAATCTAGGTTTGTTTTTTAAATCCAGAAAAATATTCAAAAGTTGTAGCCCATTTCTTTATTTGGTTTATCTTAAAAGAACCTATTTACTTAATTTTCCAATTTGTGTATTACAAGTTCATAAGAGTTTATCATTATCAGAAACATGTGCTAAGCAGATATTCTGAAGCCCTACGAAATGAAGCAGACACACACAGGCTAATTCATAGAATCCAGCGCACAAGTAGCGCACGCGGCTGGCGCACAGCGTGCGCCTGCGATAGTCTGCGCCAGGCACGTGCGCTAAAACAGATTTCCGCGCACAGCGTATTCATGGATTTCAAGCTCCCAAAACAGCCGTGGCGCAGAGAATCGCAGCGAGCCTGCAGCAGCGCCAGTAACGCCCCCAAGAACGCCCTCGCGCACGGAAAAGCCATCAAAAGCGCTAAATCATCGCTAAGGGCTGCGCTAACCCCGGACCACTTCACAGGGCAGGCAAACAAGGAAAGCAAAGCGGGCAATCTCCAAATCAGGAGTACGCGGGAAGTACTACACGCGACTAGGCAGGGAACGTGAATCACAGGGGTACGCGGGAATCATCACACGCGAACAGCCAGGGTGCGTGTATTACAGGGGTAGCGGGAAGTCCAACACGCGATGGGCCAGGGAACGTGTATTACAGGGGGACGCGTGAAGTAGAACACGCGATAGGCCAGGGAACGTGCATCACAGGGGTACGCGGGAATCATCACACGCGAACAGCCAGGATGCGTGTATTACAGGGGTAGCGGGAAGTTCAACACGCGAAGGGCCAGGGAACGTGTATTACAGGGGGACGCGTGAAGTAGAACAAGCGATAGGCCAGGGAACGTGCATCACAGGGGTACGCGGGAATCATCACACGCGAACAGCCAGGGTGCGTGTATTACAGGGGTAGCGGGAAGTTCAACACGCGATGGGCCAGGGAACGTGTATTACAGGGGGACGCGTGAAGTAGAACACGCGATAGGCCAGGGAACGTGTATTACAGGGGTACGCGGGAATCATCACACGCGAACAGGCAGGGTGCGTGTATTACAGGGGTAGCGGGAAGTCCAACACGCGATTGGCCAGGGTACGTGTATCACAGGGGTGCGTGGGAATTATCACATGCGAATAGGCTGGGTGGGCCCCCACAGGTGTACCCTGTACACCCTCCCCGGCCCCTGCAGGCAGCCCACAAAACAGTGGACTACCCTGCACACCTGATCATGTCCCCCTGCACCCCCATCCACCCGGGGCACCCTCCACCAGGCCCCCACCCATGTCTCCCACCACCCCCACCCCCCAGCAGTGCAGGGGCACCTGCCATCAGGCCCCCATCCATGTCTCCCACCACCCCAACCCCCATCCACCAGGGGCACCCTCCACCAGGCCCCCACCCATGTCTCCCACCACCCCCACCCACCAGCACTGTGGGGCACGTGGCCAGCAGGCAGTCAGGCAGCAGCCGATGGCAGGTGGGAGCGTGCTCAGGGTTCTTGGGGACTTAAATTCGGCCTCCTGGCCAGGAGCGTGGTCTTTCGTGTTAGAACGCGTGGACAGCCTGATAGGGAGTGATTTTGCACCAGAAAACCCCACACTCATCGCGCGAAAACCCGCATCGCGCGAAAACCCGTCACCAGCATATGTGCGTCAATAGTTACCTGCACGTGCAGTGTCAAAGCGTGTGATTGGTGAAAAGTGAGCGACACGCAGGAGTGTCGAAGCGCGTGATTGGTGAAAAAGGATCCACATGCAGGAGTGACAAAGCGTGTGATTGGTGAAAAGTGAGCTACACGCAGGAGTGTCGAAGCGCGTGATTGGTGAAAAAGGATCCACATGCAGGAGTGACAAAGCGTGTGATTGGTGAAAAGATACCTACACGCAGGAGTGCCAAAGCGTGTGATTGGTGAAAATGGGCCAAGCACGTACACGCCGTAAGTGACGATGTACGTGTGGGCCTGTATAAAAGGTAGTGTTGAACACAATTTCCTTGTACGTGCTTTTCGTGGCGAGCGAGTGGGTGAATTCGGTACTTCTTGTCGTTTCACACGCGATTTACTTCACGGCGTTTCCAGTTCGTACTCCCTGTTACCTCTGACAGCTCTTTTCTCTTTTTCCTCTTGTACTGGTTTTCCTGGGCCTGTTCCCTCAAACAGTGTCCCCTTCTACAGTTGTCCTGTCTCCTCAGACAGCGTACACCTCTTCTTTTGGCGGGGGTGTAGCCAACCAAAAGTGCTATTTTTTCACGCTCTTTTACCTGGCAGACGGTGAGTCACGCACGTATCTAACATCTGTGCTTGCCCCGTGTGTAGCCTACCCCTTCAGAGGTCAATCTAGGCCGCGTGTGACACGCATACGTTCATTGTGTTACTGGATGCCACAGCGTAGTGCAGGGTTTTCCATCAGCACACGTGGTCTAGGAGGGGTATTGTGCACGTTCCTTAACTTTTTTGGGGTGCCTGTGCGTTGCGTGACCCGTCATCTTTCCCCAGGGGTGTCATATAGCCTTGCCACTGCACTAGGGTACGAATACCATCTGGTACCCAACCCCTTTGACACCCAATTGCCCAGGACAATTGTGCACACCCACTCCCATACGCACAATACCATCAGTGCCATGGTTGGGAGGCGTGCAAGCCGTAAGGGTGGCAAAGGTGGCCGAGCCACACGTGGTGGCCGTGGAGGATCCAACAGGGGACGTGGTTGTGACTTGCAGGGCGCCCCTGTTCCCCCCAGTCTGGAGGAACAGTCAGGGACACCCATGCCCCCCCCCCCCCCCCCCCAGTTGAGAGTCATGTGGCTGATACCAACCCTGATCAGCCCATGTCGGACCAGGCCATTGTGGCACCAGACCTGTCCGAGGGTGATTCCATCGCTGACATCCAGGTCAGCAGGTCCACTGTACGTGCACCGGTGCACATTGGTGTCATCAGGGCACGCGCATCTATGCCAGATAGGTCATCTGCTGGCCCCCGTAGCCAGGGTCTGGCTCAATCCACCCCACCTCTCATACACCCTGCCAAGACTGTGTCGGTCCTAGTTCATGCACCTCAGATCAGGCCTGACCCCATCCCACTACCCCCAATGCCTGCACCTACTCCCATGCTGAGTGGGCAATCACACACACCCAGTACAGAGTCCACCACGGCTCCTGCCCCTAGTGTCCACAGCGGCGTAGGACACTCTGGATCCCCACCCCCTTCCAAGCGCAAGAGGAAGAGTGCACGTCCGGCACAGGCTGATGCCCCAGACACGGCTGCACAGTCCGGCCCATCAAGGAAGCCAAGCTTCACAGACGCCGAACTTAATGCACTTGTTCAGTATGTGTCAGATCATGATAGGGAAATGGTCATCGTTGCAGGGTCCAAGACCACACATGCCAGACGCCAGGCACACTGGCAGACCATTGCTGACAGAATAAGTGCCCTTGGAGTAGTGAGGCGCACAGCTAGTGATTGCCAGAAGCGCTGGAATGACCTTAAGCGCAGGGCAAAGGATAAGCTGGCCTCAAGTCATGCCGCAACCTTGGTGACTGGAGGTGGGTCCCCAGCACAGGAAATAGAACTCACACCACACGAGTCCGTAGCTGGATCCTACGTCACCGAGGGACAACTCCAAGGTGTGGGAGACCTCCCTGATTACGAGGCATCATCCGGTGAGTGCACATGCATGTGTGTATCATCCATGTGCATGGTGTGTGTGTGAAGCATTCATGTTGGGTGCCTGTCAAGGGGGTGTGTGGCAGAGTTGACAGTGGCACCCATGTGCCTCATCCAGTATGTACAGTGCAACACCATCTGGCCACAGCACTATCCCTACTGGCAACAGTGCACATATGGGCCAACACCATGGAAGTTGCCCTTGATTAGTAATTTTGTCACTACATTGTTGCTCATACTCCCCTGTCTATTCATCTGATGTCTTACATACCATTCCTCTCCTTTCCCCCAGCCATTAAAGTTTCATCTTCACATGCCTGACATGCAATGATACCACATGCTAATGCGTCCTCTGTATATAAATGCCTACCAACATGCAGTCATAATGTGGATGTAGCCTTGACATCCACCTCCTTCCTGGGTCCTTTGGTACCGTCTGGTTTCGAGCCCCATTCCCTCACACTCCATGCTGCTCTTCATGGTCTATCTTCCATGACTTCTACAGTTCAGACCATCGTGCCCTACGCACGACACCTGCTTGCCAAAAGTCAAATGAGGGCAGCCTACCCTCCAATGCGACCCACCCTATTGCTGACCAGTGCATCTGAGCCTACTCTAAGCTAACTCTCACTGACATCTGCTCATACATGCCTTTGCCTGTCCCATAGACCCTTCACATGGTCCCTGTCCTCTCTCCTTGCTCCTCTTCCACCATCATAGGTGGGACCCGTTGGGGTGTACTCCTGGCCTCCTTCCAATCCTCAGATACCACTAATGATGTGCATGGTAATGGGAGCGTCTCAGTCCAAGGCCCTTAGGCCAACCTCAATCTCCTTGAGAAATGCTACCCACATCTCATCAACTTCCTTACCTCTCCTGCTGTCCCCCCTCCTCTCTCCTCATCAATCCTGCACTGCCTCCCTGCACCCTCCCATGAACCTTCTCCGCCTCCCACTCCAACTCCTACACATGCGGCACCTCTGATCTCTAGCACTCCCCGTAAGTCCTACAAGGCTGTCAACCTCCTCCACAATCACACTCCTTTCACTGCGGCTGCATCAGGCATTCCTCCGATAACTGTCACTTACATGAGGTTATGCACCTTGACATCCTTGGTCTCATGGAAACATGTCTGACGGCCAGCTCTGTCTGCATCCTTGACCCTCTCCTTGGCCCGCCACTACTGTGCAGGGGGGGTGTGCCCTTGGCTTCCCTGAGGGTATTCCTGCCACTGTCACACCTACTTAGACCTACTCCACTCTGGAATGGCTTGTGTGAGGTTTCTGTCCACCACACCTTGACATTCCAAACAGTGCGTACTGTGTCTGGGAAAACTGGTCAAATGTACTACTTCCTTTCTGAGTGTCCTCACCTCTCCTCCTCACTCATGTCCCCAGACACAGAATTCCTCATCCTTGGTGCGGTACGCATCCACCTGCATGCCTGTTGACGCCCCCACGTGACCATTCTGTGACCTCAGCAACTCCCTCTCACCCTCTAGACTCCCGTCTGTCCCTACTCATTCTGCAGGGCACACTCTTGATGCTCTGATCTCATCTGACTTTCCCCTCTCCGTCCATCTCTGCACTCCTCTCTCCTGGAGTGATCACATTCTCCTCTCCTCCCAGCTCACCCTCAACACCCCACAGGCAAAGCCACCCTCACCACTGTCACACACCTTCTTGGTATTCCGACCCATGAAGTGTGTGTCAGTCGAGGCTCATGCTGCCAAAATGTCCCCCCCATCCAGCTCCCCCTTAGGCTCACTCCCATCCTGACAGGGCCCACTCCATGCTCCACTCCATGTCAGGTACACTGGATGTCTTAGCCACGGTCATGACCACCTGTCTGAAGCCCCATGCCAATGCAGAGTCCTGGCATGACTCGGATCTTGGGAACCCAAACCACAGGTGCCGGGTGGCAGAGAGGGAATGTCCTGCATCATGGCCATCCTCTGGCAAACTGGCCTGCCACATGCTCCAAAGGCAATAGCGCCTCACCCTTCTCACCAAGATGAGATCCCCAATCCAAGGGCACATATCTGCGGCATGTGACAACTCTGCAGGACACATAGAAATCTGAAAGGACCTTGCCGAGCCAGAGGCAGTGTGTACCTCCCCTGTCCCCTCCGAGCCCACAGCACAGCATGATTGTCTCTGTACCCCTATAGGCCACCCCCCCAGCACTTGTCTGCGCCTAACACCATCTGCCCTTGACGTCAAGTCCTACTTACCTTGTACAGCACTTCCAGCCGCCACTCCCCCTTGCACTTCATTGTGCCACCCACCCCTGCACTTGCGTGACATGAATGACACCAGCACCAGTAGTATTGTTGATTGGCATCCCCTTCTGCCCCACCACCCCTCAGTGCTCCGCTGCACCTACAAACATTACTTGACCGGTGCTTCACGAATGCAAAATTATTCCGTTACAGGTGTTGGGGAGGTGGAATCACAATGTTTACTGCATTATGTTGATCTAGACAAGGCACTGTGCATCGTTGCCAATTTGGACTAGCAGATCCATGTACAACATGTATACTAATTGATGTGACGATGCAATGTCAGGACCAGAGTGGTAGAAATCCAAAAAAGTAGCCCTCCTCTCCCTCTTCACTTGGTGGCTATGTCACATGCCATGTGTGTGATGGCATGTGCCTTTGACATGGCAATCACCGCCCAATGTGTGATGGCAGTGCTAGGCATCAAGGTGAGCAGGCGTTGCTCTCCAATCAGTACATAGTATGCCCTGAGCCTCCCCTACAGACCCAGTGATGGTGAATGCATAGGAGGACTCCCAGTCATGTAGGACATGTGTCGTAGGACTACTGCCTATGTTGTTCATCAGCCCTTGTTGCATGCCATGGTGCTAATGCCTGTTTCCATTTTTCTCTTTCATGTCTTTGCAGGGGACGAAGCACTTGTTGATGCTGGGGATGTGGTGGTGGAGCCGTCCCAGGAGGGCAACCCGGGCCGACCTACCACAAGTGAGGGACGTGGTGTGTTTGTGGGTGAAAACCCACAAGTGCTGCAGGCCGTGCTGTCGAGGGGTGTCTCTGGGGGTTCCTCCCCCGAGCAGTATTCAGGTGTAGACTCGGAGGATGACACCTATGTGCAGTCGCAGGTGAGTGTTCTTGGGAGAGAATCTCCTCTGTCCGACCCACCTGCAGCCAGGCCATTGGCCTCAATGGGGATGTCAGTGTCGGCAGATCAGCCTCCGGTGGTTACGGATGCAGGGCCACACCACCCAATCTCTGATCCTGTTCCTGGGGCTGCAGATCAGAGAGGGAATGCAGTCCTGCAGCCTGAGGCCTTGCCGGCACAGCAAGGCGCAGTCCGCCTTGCCCCAGGCAGGTGTGGTGCCCGTCAACGTGGTGGCCGTATGCCACCTGGCAATACCGTATGGGAGCAATCCATCTACGGTATGGCCACCCAACAGGCAGCATCATCCGAGATGATTGCACAGGCCATGGATAGGGTGGCCACTTCCATTGTCCCCCCAGAAAGGCTGATGGAGCGACTGGAGCAGGCTACAGAGTCCATCTGCCAGGCACACAGGGAGGATATGTTGGCGTCCAACATGGACAGGCGGGCGGCACTGGCGACTCTGGGGGAATCACTTTCCATGGAGTCCCAGCGCCACAGGGAAGCCCTGAGGGAAGAACTCCGTCACCTCAGGTCGACCCTGTTAGAGCTTGAGGCTTCATCCCATAGAAGGACAGAGGAGCAGCTGGAGCGTCTGACACGGACGCTCTCGGCCGAGATGCAGGCAACTCGTGCGGAGGTCAGGTCATCCCGGGAGTTACTGCATGGGGACCTCCGCATGATTATAACCCAGAACCAGAACTACCAGACCCGCCTGCTTGCAGCCATGGAGGAGCAAACTTGTGCTTTGCGTGGGCTGCCTCCCATTGTCACACCATCTTCTGAGGCAGCTCCCCCACCTCCAGAGTCAGCTGCAGGGTCTGGGCAGAGCCATAGCGACTCATCTCCCACAACAGAGTAGCCGTGTGGGCCACGAGCCTATGGGGTGTTTTCCTTTCCCATGATCCACACAGGTGGATTGTGGCGTGCATCCTGTCCTCGGACCTCATAGGTGCCCCCCCCCCCGCCGGCCCTTTCATGGCCATTTTTTCTCTTTTTCATTTTTATTTTGCAAGAGTGTTGCCTTGTGTGGGTACCTGGGCATACACTGTATTGTGGCTGGGCACATGCAGGCTTGTCCTGAGTTTGGTTTCGATGCTTGGGTAGCAGACATCCACACCCCTCCTGCTTCCCTTTCCATGGGCTTGCAAAGGGTGTGCCCAAGTGACAGCAAATTACACGGTGACATTGGACTCCCATGAGCTGTTGGCCAGTCCATAGTCAATACTGTGTAGACATTCATAGTGTTCATTGTTGTTGCACCTAACTATGCATGATGGTATGATATGTGCCTCTACTTACATATGTTGCTCATGTTTTGCAGGTATTTCACACAGATCTTCACAAGGGCATACTCTCTGGAGTCACACTACATGTCGGTAGATGTGCACTGACACTTTTGCATGGCGCCATCACTGTACATCTGGACGGTGAGGACATACCAGCTGAATCAGGTAATGAGACTACCATTGATTACATGCAATGTGTCTTGTTTGGGTGGGCTTCAGGGTGGGTTGGTGTGTAATTTGATAGAAATTACTCTCACACAGGTGTGTAGTAGTGGCTCCAGGGCGGTTAGCTGCTCAAGTGCGGCTATGTTCCATTTGGGGCACTGCTATTTGTGACACTGGTGTCATGTTGTGATGGCCAGTTTGTTTGCTGTCACATACCATGACATGGTGTCCTCAGTGGCGGGACTGTGAAGGGAGTGGGTGACATGGCAATGTTGTCATGTAGTGAATCGCCTGTGGGAATGCATTTTAGATTGATGGAGTTGTGTCTTTGCGTTGTGATGCATAGCTGGTGTATGTGTAGCTAGGGGTGCACACATATTGACACTTCCATGTTAACAATCTCAGGCTGATGTGTATCTGACAGTTCATTGTCAAGTACTTTTCAGACATTGTCAGGTAGAGTCATCATTGATTGTCAGATGGTATGTGCCAGAGCAGTGTGCACTAGCCAGCACTGTGATTCCTAGGTGAAGAAGTTGGCCACCAGTTGCGTACGGGCTGCCTCCCCCCGTGCCCTTTCCCCTCCCATGCGCAGCGGGCGTGCATGTGGTTGTGGATGTGGGGGCACCACCATGTCCACGGGCAGGCCCCGGCGTGTTGCAACGTTGTGCAGGACACATGCTGCCACTATGATCCTGCACACTATTCGGGGAGCATATAACAGCTGCCCGCCAGAACGGTCAAGGGAGCGAAAGCGTGACTTGAGCACTCCGAATGTGCGCTCCACTATGCCCCGTGTAGCAATGTGGGCTGTGTTGTACCTTACCTTGGGTGGCGTGGTGGGGTTCCGGATTGGGGTCATCATGTGGGGGCTGATAGGGTAGGCACTGTCCCCTGCGGAGGTGGTGATGGGTATCATTAGTGGTGTTGTGTCATGACCCAGTATCTGACATGCATGCATGTGGAGTGGCATTCATGCTCACCAAGCAGCCATGTATCTCCATGCTGGCCAGCCTCTAGGTCCCGGCATAGGGTAGACATTCTGTAGATGAAGCTGTCGTGGGTGGACCCTGGATAGTTGGCATATACTGATGTGATGATTCCCTTGGCATTGCATACAACTTGGACGTTGATGGAATGCCAGTGCTTGCGGTTTCTATAGATGTGCTCTGTTGCCCTGGGTGGACGTAGAGCCACATGTGTGCAGTCAATTGCACCAAGCACTTTGGGGAATTGAGCCACACCATAGAATTCCTGGATGCACGTCCGCCTTTCTGCATGAGTCCTGGGGAGATATATGTGCCTGCGGACTGATGGCCGTGCAGTGATGATGTTCAAGACCTGGTGTAGGCAGCGTGACTGCGTGGCCTGTGACACACCACCCACTATGGCACTTGTCCGCTGAAAGGATCCAGTGGCCAAGAAGTGCAGTACATTCAGGACCTTCTGCAGGGGGCTGAGTGCTTGGGAGCACAGGGTGGGTGATGTGAGGTCATCCTCCCACTCACTGACCAGGTCCAGTATGATGTGTGCTGGAAACCTGTACCTCCCATACACCTGGTCATCAGGCATCCCGAATAGGCTGGTTCTGGGTGTGAATATTCTGGCCCTGACTCTCCTCCTCATCCTCCTTTGGTAGCCCACTGCCACTGCTGCTAGGAACGGTATGTTCATCCTGGCATCTGGCTTGTTTATTGAAAAGTGCGCAAATTAATGCCTTGCGCGTGTAGTAGGCAGCGTGTGAGCCTCGCACCCCTGGAATCGGGTTCCCACTCCAATCGCGTGTGGAAATTCCCACGCTGCAGGCATACAGGTGCGCTGACGTACTTGGCTGTGTAAGTGGCCGCGCGCCCCTGAAATACACGTATATAGGCCAATGGCGTGTAAGCGCACTTTTGGGCAATTACACGCGATGAAATACACGTACATAGGCCAATGGCGTGTACGCGCACTTTTGGCCAATTACACGCGATGAAATACACGTACATAGGCCAATGGCGTGTACGCGCACTTTTGGCCAATTACACGCGATGACACTCTGACGTGCAGGATTTCCACGTGTGCTCGTCTTCACGTGCTGAGTGGGGAACGCCCGTGCGGATCACGTCAGACGCGCTTACGCGATGAGGGACTCTGGTCCAATAGAATCGCGTATGCGTGCTGACGCACTTACGCGCTAAGGGCCTTTCCTCGGATTTCACGCTGACGTGCAGGAATTTCACGTGCCAAATCACTCCGTATCAAGCTGGCCACCCGAAAACACACGGAACACCACGCTCCTGCCCCGAAGGCCGAGTTACTGCCCCCCAAGTGCCCTGAGCAGCCTCCCACGTGCTATCTGCTGCTGCCTGCCTGCCTGCCTGCCTGCTGCCACCGTGCCCTGCCATTTGGTGCCTGCACATCAGCCATCTGCAGGGGTCCAGTTGCTGTGTCCACCCCTGCTGGAACTGAAGACTCCCAACTGGGATTACATCGCTCCACAGCCCAGCCCCAGGACCCAGTTGCCCACCCACACCTGCCTCTGGGGTTGCCATGTCGGGCACTTCTACATCTGGCACCAGTGGCAACCCCAGGCCAGAGGGGCAGAGGGGCACCAGCTTCACTGCCACCGAAGTTGGTGTCCTGGTGGAGCATGTCCTGGGGCAGTATGATGCCCTCTTTGGATCGTCCCGCGCCAGCAAGGAAGGACGGGAGAGGATCTGGGCCGACTGTGTGGTTGCCATCAACGCGGAGGGGGTGGCAACCCGCAACGTCTTGAAGATCAAGAAGCGCTGGGAGGACTTGAGGTCCAGGACCCTTGTGAAGGCCCGGCGCCTCGTGGAGGGGGGCCGGGGCCACATGAGTTCCATCCAGAAGAGGGTCCTGGAACGCGTACGCCCAGCGCTCCACGCCCAGATCCTTGAGAGGGAGACCCGTCTGGAGTTGAGCGGTAAGTGTCCAAGCATCACTGTGTGAGACAGGGCATGTTGCGGTGTGCTGGTTCTATGATACTTGCCTGTATGTGTGCCATGTGCCATGTATGCATGTATGTGTGCTGGGACATCATGGTAATGCATGTGCGACCAGTGATGTGTGACCCACATGGTTGTTGCATGTGTAGAAATGCGGCATGGGGAGCACTATGCAGATTTGGGACATGAGAGCATGCCAGTCTCTGTACCTGGACATGGATGGGGGTGAGGATGGGTGCTGATGCCAGGTACATATATGGTAGCCATGTCTGTGTGCCTGACCTGCATGTCTGTGACTTGTGCATGCCATGGATGCATGACTCATGTGTGTGACAATGCACAGATTCAGTGACGCACCCACCTTACCCTTGTTTTGCCTGTGTTTGGTGTGATTGTGGCCAGATGGATGTGACTGAGGTGTAGTGTGTGCATGTGATATGCATGAGCCATGATGCATGTGAGTTACATTTCATTGAATGTTTCAAGAGTCAATTGGACATGCATGGAAATGTGCATGGCATGCACCATGCCTGTTACTGTGTGTGTTTTGCCTGGACTGACCCATGTGTTGTGGAGGGACATGATGGAAGTGTACTTTGACAGGGGTGCTCATCTGCTATTGCTTCCTGTCTAGGGGACCATTGTACAGTAGCCTGATGCTTGTGTTCTTTGTCTCCCTCTACGCAGCGGCTAGTGAAGAAGAGGGCGGAGACGGCGCTGTGGAGCAAGGCGGCGGGGATGCCCCCACGGCTGCAGCGGAAGGGGTGGGTGAGCCCCCACAGGGGCCTGCTACGGCGGGAGACGGTGAGGAGCCATCCAGGTTGGTGGTTTGCACAGAGGAGGAGGAGGCCGACACTGGTGCACACATGGGCCCTGGTGGGAGCATCCCTGCTGGTGCAAGTGGTGCAGTCCAGGGCCAGGGGCAGGAGGCAGCACAGGTCACCGTGGAGGGGCCTGTGCATGTCGCTGTCCCTGACCCTGTGAGTGCACCACCATGCACCAGCAGGGATGCCCCGTCCCAGGCCCGTCCGCAGGTAGAGGGGATGTCCATGTCAACTGACTCCCCTCCACCTGCGGCCGTGGGAACCCCTGGCCGCGTGGAGCAGGTCCTGATTGGGGTCGCGATGCGCACGGCTGTGATTCGTGATGCCGTGCGTGCTTCCCGGGAGGAGCACGCACGTCATCACGAAGTGCACCGTGCCGACGTGGCCCAATTGGGATCGGCCATGTTCGGGGGGTTCCTGCATGTGTTGGCCAATCTGACGGCCCTCTCCTCCTCTGTGCAGGCTATCCACCAGTCGTTCTCCTTGCCGTCTTCCGGCCCAGATGCCACCATGGCCCCCTGTGGACCTGCCCCGACCAATGCAGCCAGCTCGGTGGGGATCCCATCCCTGCCACAGTTGGGAGTCGGAGGTCCAGCAGGGGTGGACGACACAGCAAGTGGACCCCAGCAGATGGAAGATGTGCCGGCATCATCGGGCAGGGCACGTGCACGACGGCGTCGGTGGTTACCATCAGCCTGGATGCCGTCGTGCTGGCAGAGGCAGTGGCGTCGCAGGCAGCAGCGGGCTCGACGTGGGAGGCATCATGGCTCAGGGCCATCAAGATCGGAGGGGCAGGCATCGGCCGGAGGGCAGGGCAACCCTGGCATGGCGGTGTGTTCCGTGTGGGAGGAGTTTGGCCAGCGGATAGGTGCGGAGCGGCAGCGGGCGGAAGAGGAGCGGCTCGCCATGGCCAGGGCGGAGATCTCCATGCATCAGGCATTGAGGCGGGCTGAGTGCCTCGAGGAGGCTCGCAGGGAATTTGGAGAGCACATGGGGTTGTCCCTGCGAGACCTCGGGGCCAGGACTGAGTCCCGCCTCCAGGACATTGACGTGGAGTTCGAGGATGCCCTGGCCAGCATCACCAAGTGAGCCGCAGGACTAGCCCGCTGCCTTTGTATATAGTTTTTTAGTTAGTTAGTGCTAGGTTTCCTTTATTTAATTTTTTTTTTTTGGACCGCTTGGACAATGGCCACTTCTTTGTACATATTTTTTTAAATAGTTAGTATTAGGTTTAATTTGTGGTGTTGGGCTCATGGACCCTTGAACAATCCTGTAAATATAGTTATTTTTTGTGAGATAAATTTTTTAACTTTCATATTGGTCACACCATGTCGTAATGGTTTATCTTTCATTTCATTCTACATGTGTTTACTTTGGACAAAATCTATTCATTTTTCTATCCTTTGTTTTTTGGTTTCTAATTTTTGTTCCCGGACATGGACCTTTTATTTGCTTTACCAGATAGTTGTCAGAGTTTACTTTATTTTTATTTTTAATACATTTTGATATTATCTTACACTTGTGTCATTTTTTCTTTGGTTTCTTACATGCCATGATATGGGTTTTGACATTGACTTGCACCCATTGTGTATGTGTGTGTGGCGGACATGTGTTCTTTTGCTTACTTGCCTTTGGGGTTGTGTCATGTGATTGCATTCACTATGTGGGTGCATGCAATCCTTGCCTGGGTGTTTGTGCTGGGTATGCTGGTCATTACTGCCATTATTGTGTATCGTCAGGACCAGGGGCCAGGGGGACATGGGTGGGGGCCTGGTGGAGGGTGCCCCAGGTGGATGGGGGGTTGGGGGTGGTGGGAGACATGGGTTGGCCATGGGTGGGGGCCTGCTGGCAGGTTGCCCACAGTGCTGGGGGTGGGGGTGGTGGGAGACATGGGTTGGCCATGGGTGGGGGCCTGCTGGCTGGTTGCCCACAGTGCTGGGGGTGGGGGTGGTGGGAGACATGGGTTGGCCATGGGTGGGGGCCTGCTGGCAGGTTGCCCACAGTGCTGGGGGTGGGGGTGGTGGGAGACATGGGTTGGCCATGGGTGGGGGCCTGCTGGCTGGTTGCCCACAGTGCTGGGGGTGGGGGTGGTGGGAGACATGGGTTGGCCATGGGTGGGGGCCTGCTGGCAGGTTGCCCACAGTGCTGGGGGTGGGGGTGGTGGGAGACATGGGTTGGCCATGGGTGGGGGCCTGCTGGCAGGTTCCCCACAGTGCTGGGGGTGGGGGTGGTGGGAGACATGGGTTGGCCATGGGTGGGGGCCTGCTGGCAGGTTGCCCACAGTGCTGGGGGTGGGGGTGGTGGGAGACATGGGTTGGCCATGGGTGGGGGCCTGCTGGCAGGTTGCCCACAGTGCTGGGGGTGGGGGTGGTGGGAGACATGGGTTGGCCATGGGTGGGGGCCTGCTGGCAGGTTGCCCACAGTGCTGGGGGTGGGGGTGGTGGGAGACATGAGCAGGTGTGCAGGGTAGTTCCCTGTGGTGTGTGCTGCCTGCAGGGGCCGTGGAGGGTGTACAGGTAATGCCTGGGAGCTCACAGCCAAATCGCGTGTGCAACTTCCCGCGCACCCCTCAAATCCACGTTCCCTGCCATATCGCGTGTGGAACTTCCCGCGCGCCCCAGTAATCCACGTACCCGGCCATTTCGCGTGTGGAACTTCCCGCGCGCCCCTGATAACCACGTACCCGGCCATTTCGCGTGTGCAACTTCCCGCGCACCCCTCGAATCCACGTACCCGGCCATTTCGCGTGTGGGACTTCCCGCGCGCCCCTGAAAACCACGTACCCGGCCATATCGCGTGTGCAACTTCCCGCGCACTCCTGCAATCCACGTACCCGGCCATTTCGCGTGTGCAACTTCCCGCGCACCCCTCGAATCCACGTTCCCTGCCATATCGCGTGTGGGACTTCCCGCGCGCCCCTGAAAGCCACGTACCCGGCCATTTCGCGTGTGCAACTTCCCGCGCACCCCTCGAATCCACGTTCCCTGCCATATCGCGTGTGGAACTTCCCGCGCGCCCCAGTAATCCACGTACCCGGCCATTTCGCGTGTGGAACTTCCCGCGCGCCCCTGATAACCACGTACCCGGCCATTTCGCGTGTGCAACTTCCCGCGCACCCCTCGAATCCACGTACCCGGCCATTTCGCGTGTGGAACTTCCCGCGCGCCCCTGATAACCACGTACCCGGCCATTTCGCGTGTGCAACTTCCCGCGCACCCCTCGAATCCACGTACCCGGCCATTTCGCGTGTGGGACTTCCCGCGCGCCCCTGAAAACCACGTACCCGGCCATATCGCGTGTGCAACTTCCCGCGCACTCCTGCAATCCACGTACCCGCCCATTTCGCGTGTGCAACTTCCCGCGCACCCCTCGAATCCACGTTCCCTGCCATATCGCGTGTGGGACTTCCCGCGCGCCCCTGAAAGCCACGTACCCGGCCATTTCGCGTGTGCAACTTCCCGCGCACCCCTCGAATCCACGTTCCCTGCCATATCGCGTGTGCAACTTCCCGCGCACTCCTGCAATCCACGTACCCGGCCATTTCGCGTGTGCAACTTCCCGCGCACCCCTCGAATCCACGTTCCCTGCCATATCGCGTGTGGAACTTCCCGCGCGCCCCAGAAATCCACGTACCCGGCCATGTCGCGTGTGGAACTTCCCGCGCGCCCCTGAAAACCACGTACCCGGCCATATCGCGTGTGGACCTTCCCGCGCGCCCCTGATAACCACGTACCCGGCAATTTCGCGTGTGCAACTTCCCGCGCACCCCTCGAATCCACGTTCCCTGCCATATCGCGTGTGGGACTTCCCGCGCGCCCCTGAAAGCCACGTACCCGGCCATTTCGCGTGTGCAACTTCCCGCGCACCCCTCGAATCCACGTTCCCTGCCATATCGCGTGTGCAACTTCCCGCGCACTCCTGCAATCCACGTACCCGGCCATTTCGCGTGTGCAACTTCCCGCGCACCCCTCGAATCCACGTTCCCTGCCATATCGCGTGTGGAACTTCCCGCGCGCCCCAGAAATCCACGTACCCGGCCATGTCGCGTGTGGAACTTCCCGCGCGCCCCTGAAAACCACGTACCCGGCCATATCGCGTGTGGACCTTCCCGCGCGCCCCTGATAACCACGTACCCGGCCATATCGCGTGTGCAACTTCCCGCGCACTCCTGCAATCCACGTACCCGGCCATTTCGCGTGTGCAACTTCCCGCGCACCCCTCGAATCCACGTTCCCTGCCATATCGCGTGTGGAACTTCCCGCGCACCCCTGCAATCCACGTACCCGCCCAGCCCATATCGCGTGTGGAACTTACCGCGCACCCCGGTATGCACGCACACGTTTATTTTTTCTCTCTGCGCGTGTCTGGGTTTGTGGGTACCCCTTTGTACGTCATTTGTCCAGGAGGGCAACAGTATTGTACATTGGTCATGTCTGTATATAGGTGCTATTTGTTGGCGCGCCTTTTAGCGCACATTTCTTGCAGGCGCAGACACGCTACCGCCTGCTTTCTTGTGGCGGTCGTGTTTGTGCCTGTTTGTGCCTGTGCGCTGCTTTGAGCGTGCGCTTTTTTGCCCTATTCTATTCCATGAATACGTGTTGTATGCGAGCGTGTGGGCGTTCCGCGCACTTGCCTCCTGAACTTTCCCCGTGCCGCCCACATTCTTCCCCATTCCGAGTGTTGTGCCCCATTTTATTCCCCATTCCGAGTGTCCCGCCCTGTGTTCCGCCTACTTTAGAGCTGTGCGCTGCGCTCGGAGTGATGGCGCAGTGGCCGTGGCGCACGACGTTGGTTGACCTGTGCGCCGGCCTGCGCCGCGCGCTTTTTCGGCGCACGTCCTCTGCTTTTCTTGCGCACGGACTTCCATGAATCGACGTGCGCTGGTTTCCCTGCGCTTTGCGCTGATTTTCGGCGCAGCGCACGTATTGGCCCCTCTGCGCCGGGATTTTCGGCGCACATTTATTCCATGAATCGGCCTGACAGTATGTCCAATTGATAATGAAATCTGTCTCAGGGTCCATATTAGTTCCCGACACATGAAAGGACCTTTGTGTGAGGAAAAACCAGGAAAGCATTATTTATGCTGCACATGCCTAGATGAATTAAACAAGACTGTGATGGGTATAGTTTTGGAGGCACATGAAAGTTATACAATCAATGCAAAGTCCAGTTGATCCTTTATGGTCTGGAAACATACACTGAATTAAATCTAACACCCCTGAAAAAGTGAGAAGGGAAACTATGGTATTCTTAATTAGGTCTTCCCAAATGCATCCCTGCCAAATGCATTATCATAGAACTAGGTCTCATGTCATTATTGGCACTGGTGCAATTAAGGCAAAACATTCTATAGATACAAATCTATAAAGCCCATAAAAACACCTTTGAACATATTGAGACTAGCGTCCAACTCTTTTATTGAGCCTGTACTCAGAGACTTTATGAATGCCTTCTACAGCTTCTATATCTAAATAGACCAAGTGCCAGATCGGTTCTTTCCCACAAAAGTATTGATCCGACAAGTTAAAAAACAAACTCAAATGTGGGATTGGCGACTGAATATCAAACATGCATCTAATCAAAAGTCCTATCAAGATCATCTGTATGACAAATCACCCAGACAAAACCCTGAAAAATAGATAGCACTACACCCATTTCCTAGTTTACGAAGATTCGTCATGTAGTTCCGTTTTAACCGCCAACCCTCACTTATGGTAATTGGTGCAAGAAATAACGTCCCATGTGAACATGGAATATGAAGACTCTGTGGTAATAAGGAATATATGGAGAGCACACATCATCTATTAATCAATTCTAATATATTATGTCTTGGGAGGATAGCTCTGTGGCAACATGCTCGCCTTGGAAGCAAGACGCCACGGAGCAACACAGGTTTGATCCCTGAGTCTGTGCTTAGAAAAGTATTAAGCGCGTTATAAATATCCTACCATATCATAACCAGCTGTTCTGCTTTAAACAAGTCCGACATGATCTAGTTGGTTGAGTTAATCAATGATCTAAGAACACTACACACAGATGATTTCTGAAATTGGATCCTATCTGGTCATACAAAAGCACTGTCTATTGCACTTACAGAATTATATATTGACTACGTTCCAAACAATGACAATTTTAACCCTGTAAAGGAAACAAGGAAACGTGATTTATTGGATTTTATTTTTCTATCTGTACAATCTTTGGTATTACTTTGACCAATTGTTGTGTGAAAAGTCTTCTGACTAAAATGCACATCATTCTGTTTTGTTTAAAGCATAATAGATGACGCAGTATTGCTCTGCCTCAAGTCAAGACATTCAGGGTTTATATGCGGATCTGGTCCTTTGAGGCAGTTTTACTAAAGGAACATGCCTGTGACTTTTGACCCTGCTTCCCTCATAAACTATGAATCACCATGAAAATTCGATTTTTGGAATACAATGGCTGAATTGCGTGCACTTTAAGACCAGCATAGACCTTATGTATACCCTGAGATATGTCTGTTCAGCACAGCTAATTGATTAATTACTGAATGCAATGGTCAGTGTCACCTGCATGCTGACCTCTGGGCCCTCTGTATTGAGAACTGAGCTATGACTAAGCACAGTCCAGGGTTAATGTTATGAGTGACAGGCATCACCTGGGAATCCCAACCTAGCAACGTTGGAAGCACTTCCGCCCTTCCCAATAGTTACGCCATGACGCCTTCCACCCAAAAGCGTATTTCACATTTGCCTGATGGAGACGTTTCACGTTGCAACATCTCCCGTTGTTGTATGTGGTGTTCTAATTTCCTCTCTGCCTTTGCTCTGCTTCTCCGCTGCCTTCTCCTTCCCACTTCCTTCCCCTTGCCTTCGCTCCACTTTTCTGCTGATATTTTCTCCTCCAGCATTGCTCCTTGAACTCTCCTACTGCTTGCTGCTTCTTCTCTGCAAAAGGAAGAGCCCCTCCTACTCTAGCAGTTTTTTTGCCCAGAACAAGGTTTTTATTCCTGCTGTCTTTGGCCCTGCATTCCCTGGGAAGAGTCAAGAACCAGTCTCACCCACTGTTCACAGTGGCTACCAAGACGACGGGAGGCTGCTTGCATTGCAAGACGTCCTCAGCAAGTGGTAAGGTAAAGCAAACATTTGCTGAGCAGTGGACATTTGCTGAGCAGTAATTCGTTTTGTCACATTTAACATTCTGGATGAAACGCCGTGTACAATGAATCTTGTTCAGTGAAATACATAATTTTTGTTAAATACATTGTGGCCAACTTGGTCTTGTTAATCAATCAAAACACTGAAATATATATATATATATATACATATATATATGAAACATATATAACTAACATGGTTAAATGTTAATTAAATACTCCAGTTTAACTGTGTTACTTCTCACAGTCGGTCTTATTGACATGTGAACATGTTAAGTACACACATGTTGTCAATATTAAAATATATGATGTTCGGGACCAGTGTCTGGCAGAGCAAGGGTCTGCACGGTTGCGGTCACTTGCTTTCAGAACCTTTACATCTAGTTAGTAACATCCTAAGGCTAAGTGCCATGGTTGCCATGGACATTGATGATTGCCTCCTAAGCCTACAGAGTATTTCCTGAAATGGAAAGACGTTCTTAAAGATCACATATATCCCTGTGTGATGAGAACTGGGGAATGGCACTATCAGCGTGTTCAGGTTTGTCCTATGCTCTCTGTGCGCCTTTTGATGGTGTGGTGGCTTATACTGATGTTATCCATAATGAATTGCAGAGGGAATTGGTTGACAAGCTGCACTTGGACCACCTGTAATTGTCCCAGAATGCAGTAAGATGTGAACGACCACCTTATTCCTCAAAAACCTACCCCTGTGGGAGTGGGATGATCAAGAATTGAGCCAGTGATCGGGCTAGGGTATTCATACTAAACCCCTTCAGCATAAATACATTAAGGAGCTTAACAACTATAAATAGAAGTAGCTCATCATTTCACTTGCAGGTGGATCTTAAGAATATTGTATCAAATGGTGTAATGATGGCAGTATGATCCTGGGGTGTTCATAATTGGTTGATGTTATCCTTGCTAATGTTTTTCATCACATCCTGTTTACTTGGTCACACTATTTTTTCGAGAGCAGTTTATCACGTCCTAGCCCCTTGTATAAAATACATACTTATAGGTAGGAAAAGAATATAAGACGGCCACATGTTGTATGGAATTTGCTGATTACTGGGAGCGTTGGGAGTGGATCTCTGTACCCTTAAAATGTTTTGAGAGATATTGACAATTTGTCTACGGGGGAAACATACATGTATTGTTTTATTTGTGTATGTGTAGCCTGCATTTATTGTACTTATACATTTGAAATGAATTGCATGATTGAAAGCTTTTATGGCTGAAAATGTTTAATGGTCATTAGTTTCTGAAATAAACAATATGTTTTGAATTGAATTTAGGTGAGTGAACACATGCTTGAATTTATTGTTAACATATGAGAGCCAATGTATTGACTTATTACAATGGAAATAATACAATATGTAACATTTTTTTTATTTTTCACAGGGTTTTGTCGTAGCCATGTTATACTGTTTTTGTAACGAAGAGGTAAGATACACCCTACCTTTTGACGATGTAACAGTCAAAATAAATTGATTATTAATATGGAAAACATGTTTGATGTAATTCTATACTCAATAGATCAGCTTTCAGCATGTCAGTACATTTTATTTATCACTGGGAAAAACAGTTACAGCATTTGATTTCCATCACTTAGGTGAGCCTATAACTAATGGAGGTTCTGTGCAATGGGGAGAATGGAATGGCATTTGCGGATGAATACATAACTCAGTGATTTTGCTATATGTCTGCCCTTTTCACATTGAGGCCATGCAGGCAGTGGCGGCAGACAGGTCGATGGCCCGTTGGTGCCGTCAGTAGGGATTGTGGACTTCAGAAGATCAGCAGCATAAGCAAAATCATGGTGCCCACAGAGTGCATTCAATTTCATAATAATAATAATACTGCCACTACTACTAATCATCATCATCATTGTCATTATAATCATCATAATCATAAAACGGAGCTTTGCACACGCTAAAGTTGACATCTGGCCTCAGTGATGGCTGTGACAAAGTTCATTGAGGGTAGACGACATCCTTAATGCAGGCTGACCACTCTAATTATCCGGTATAGACAGCAGTAGTCACAGGGCTACTGCACGCATGTGCTGTGTGGTATGCAGTCAGGGGTCTCAACCACTCAAGAGAATAAGTGATGGGCGAGGTGATCTGCACTTTTGTGAATACTGATTTTGGATGAGTTGGAAGGGGCACAACCTACATCCGTTCCTTTCCTTTCCTTCTTCCATGCACCTTGACTCCTCTGTGTCCGTCCTACTGCTGCCTGTCATTCCTAAACCCTGCCCACCAACTCTCCAGTCTCCCTTCCCTGCCACTTTGCATCCACCCCCACCCAACATCATTGTTACCTGGACCACAGCCCTCTATGGCATGGCAACCCTCTGCAGGAGTTTGATCTTTGTGGGCACATACGCTGCTTTCCTGGAATTGTCTAGTTTCTGCATCCTGACTATTCCACCTATTGAGAGGGCCAGTGTCTGGAAAATGCAGTTTTTTTTCCACACCAGTATGGCCATCCCCTGTATTATCCCATCTTTTGCATGGTCTCTTCATGCCATCTCTGCCCCTTTAGGGAATGAAGTGGGCCACAGCGGCGAGAACACTACCCCCCATGTCTTTCTTTCAACTGCTCCGCTATTTATGTGGTTCTGAATATCGCAGCAAATGTTTGGGCAACACGAGATTTCTATGTGCTTTCACCCAATCCCAGCTCTGGATTATTAAATTCCATCGTTATGGGAGAAATTAGAATTCCACATCTCCCTCATTGCTGTCAATTCTGTCACATCGTGCATTCACCCGATACGTGACCCCTCATTCTGCACTGTGCTCTTTCCGTTGCCAGGCCCCTTTGTGTTTTTGTTTTACCCTTGCTCTCTCCCGAATGCTCTCTTTTACTCTTTTACTCATTGTCATGTTCTTTCCATATCCCAGTGCCTGAAGGTTCGCTGTTCACAGACTCAGTGAAATTTCTAGATATTGTTGCGCCCAGGGTGAAACACCACAGTGAGCCCCCCCCCCACCATGTTACTCCTCTACTGCTACCCCCACTCCACTCCCTCTCCAAAATAAAGTAATTATTGCAATTTAAATAGCATTTTATTTGCTTGTTCTTAAAATGAATGAGTAGTCTCCATATACCACAACATTTTAAACAAGAATATCTTATGCGTGTGTTCGGTGTCTAAATGAAGGGCACTCTCTTGGTTGATGCTTTCACAAAAGCGCCTCTTTCTGCTGCTGTAATCTAATATTTCCAACAATTTTGCTCTAAATTGAAACTATAGCAAGTGCTAAGAGCTCTCTACAATTGGTGAGCACAGCGCTCAGAGGCCGTTCAAAGTGCTCTGACAGAAGAATGTTTGACTGGTGAGAAATAAAGGGAAAGAGTTAGGCGGTGGTGAAAAAGAAGGCAGTCCCCAACTATATTAAGTGCGTTTGGGTTATACAGAATGCTTGGAAACATCTTCAAAGCGGTATAAGGGAAAACTAGATGCGTAGGTTGGTCATGAAGGGAAGCAGTCATGATGCCATATGATCTATGTAGCAAAACAAAGAATAACAATTCTTGCCAAATGTTGTAAGTGCATGAGCACTCAGCAGGAAACCATGCTATATGGTGAGAGTAACTAAGTATGGGAAAGCAATATCTGGAAAATGGCATGCGCGCCAAGGCAGGCAATGGCAACAGCTATCAAAAGTGGTGAATTACTTGGCATAAAATATTATAAATCATTGCAATTTACAATTTCCAAAACCGTTATTCGACATACAGTAATCAGATTGTACAATACATCACAAGATGAATACAATGCATTAAAACAATCATACAGTTAAGATGAACCAGTTTAAAAACTTAGATAAAAGTCTGAGATGTACCACTAAAAAGGCTTGTTGCAACAACACTGGGCCTCAATTATCACACACAACTACACACTACCATTCCCAAAAGCAGTTCTAATACCAGGAGTAAACTATTCGCAGCCTGGAGCCCGGTTAGAGTGCTACCTTCCTTCTCCTCAATATCCATGCTCAGTGCAAATAGCGGGCTGCATAGTATGCCCTTAAGAGGTTGAGGAGTTCAGGCTTTGACCCCGAGTTATAATACCTGCCGCCAGCAGAACGGGTCTCAAAAAGAACCGTCTTAGCCGCTGGTAGGGCTTGTAGTATAATAGGACATGTGCGATTGTCTCCTCGGTGGCCCTGCATGATGAGCAACTGGCTGAATCAGGGCCCTTCCATTTGGAAATAAAAGCAGTAGTCGGGAGGGTCCTTAATCTAAGCGTCATATAGAGTGATGGAGCATAGGCTGGCCTAGTCTGGTCCAGATAGACTTTAAAACCCTCTATGTGTCTCTTATTCAGATAGTCCTTGCCCAACTTTAACTTTGCAGCTTTGATGAGGAATAGCTGCATGCCAGGTGAATAGCTCATGTGCAACATGCTGGTTTCGGGAATGGGACAATGACATGTGAAAAGGTTGAAACCCTGGTGGCACCAACTAGGCCCTTCTACATTCTGAGTGCAATGAATAGAGTACCAGCAGTGAGTAATATTAACGCTAATTAATACAGAGCTTAGAAGTGGTCCATCTACATGAAGTTGTGGGAGCATCAGCACATTATAATTACAAGGTGTAAGTACAATGACAGCATGTTGAAATGCCTAATAACTTAGCTGGTTGTTGTTGTCCGATGCCAGAAGTTGGTCATGTGTGTGAATACCTGAAAATGATGTGAGGTCCTTACTGTATGATCAAAATGCATCTTATAGGTTTAATTCTACCATATCCTGGCTAAACCTATGCAATATTGGTAACTTGTGTATGCAACTGTAATTCTCTGCAAATCCTGAATGCAAATGGGCATGTGATCTCAATACTTAAAATAACACACAAGAAAACCTTTTCACTAGACACATGTCCAAATTGTCGGCTTTTGCCATTAATGTTTGCTACAATTATTGCTTTCTACATATGCACATACATTTTTCACAGTAAATAAAGCACACACACACAACCACCAGCGAACTAAGGAAGTAATCCCCATAAGTGCAATCTCCTCAGCCTTCAGTGTTTTCAATTGTCCAACTCCTGATCCATGTTTTAATACATAAAGGGCAGAAACAAATATATTTATCCATACTTATTCATACTGTTTTTGCCTTCCAGTAAAGTGCATAGTTTTCGCAAGGTAACCGCATGTGTTTGTAGTCCTGGGCTTTCGTAAAACAATTCAATAGATTCTGAGAGCTTTAGTCTAATTTCAACTAGACTAAAATTCCAGAAAACAATTATTTTCAAAAGAAACCCTAGTGATTTTCAGATGACAAAGAGTCACTCATTTCATAAAACATCTCACAAACAAGAAAATTTGCATAGTGACCCGCTATAATACACACATGAATGCCAATTTCTTCCTGCCTCACATATTAAGCCTTCCTCTCGCATTTACCTTGGTTTTCCACTCCTGCCCCCACAACCGCCCACGCAGGCATGTTATCTCTGGCGCTTTTGATTAAACAAGCACACAAAAATGCCGCCCTTTCAGTCCTCCATTCTGGCATGCCATTGCAATGCAGACATTATCAAACTGTGTAACCATGATTAGTTTCATTTGGGAGGCAGGAGCCTTCTTAAAAAACTTCTTATACGAGTAATAAGCTATTTGCAGCATCATGGGAGAAGGATGGCTATGGGAAGGGCAGGCATTTGTCCCCTGCCCACTGCCTCTGTGGGTGTAGTGTTCACTGCTCAGCGATGTTAAATGAGGCGGCTCCCTGCTTTACCAGGTGGGAGATTAACAAGATGCCTGCAAGCCTATTGCCCCAAACTGTGCCCCAGGCTGTTACCCGATGTGTCTGTCCCTAGAAAAGGGCCTGCTCCTACTGCCCATAACTTGTCTTTTGTATTCTTTTCCCCCGGTTCACTCTCCCCACCTCATGGTCTCTGCTTCACATGTCGTCTCTACCCCAGGCTTTCTTTTTTTCCATGTGCACTCTTTTCCTTCCACCGGTTCACTTTCACTCATTTGCTCCTTCTCTGTGCTGTTGCTTTGACCCTGACCCCTATTTACCCATCCGTGTCCTCTGTTCCCCCTGCTCGATCCTCCACATTCTTTCACTGTTCCCCAACATACTTGCTTGCTCTCCCACTCCAGGTTCTCTCCATGGTCCGAATCTGTATCACTGAAGCGGTCACTCATCTACTTGTTCTTTATACTCCCTTAGGTGCATTCATTCACCCAGATTTGCAAACTCTTCAACCCTTTGCTGTCTTCTCTCTCCTATAAGCACTTTCCTCCCGTGATGATTAGAGGACCCACTGACCCATCTACAGAGGACAGATGGGAGTTGTGGTTGTACCCTGACACCCTTCATGCCATGGTCTCTTCTACCCATGCTCCCAGTGGCATATTTAGGCTTTCTGCTTCCCTAGGCTCAAAAAAGTGCATGTGTCCCCTCCAAGTTTACTCCAACTCTAACAGACTCTGCACCTTCAACAGATTCTGCCCCTCCAACAAATCTGGTTGTCCAAACTACACCCGTTCACCCCCATTTCACCCCCGATTTTGGCTTCAAAACCTTAAAGGGATGTTTTGCAGGGATTAGAATTGCTTCCTCTCTATTAATTCAAGATTGTCATCTGCTATGTTAAATTATGTGAAAGAGTTTTTTCAGACCTCTGCTGTCCAAGATATAGAGATGGCAGAATTGTCTACAGTTCAGTGCACTAGATGTACTTGTTACCACCAATTGTATACTTTCAGTTAGGTCAGAAAACAATCTTTTGGAGGAAGTGATCAGAACATAAACTGTCTGCCAACAACTGGCCACAAGTTAGAAGGCTGCAACAAGGAATTTTAGTTTATATGCTAATATCTGGTTCCTCTCACACATTGCCTGCTGTCACTCCATGAGAAGCACCAAGACTGGTCTGTAATACTAATGAAACATAAGTACATTTCTACATCTGGTCTTGTCAAGTGGTAATGTTTACATATGAAATATATGCAAGTGGTACAGTCACATCTTATAACAATGTTGAATAAAAAGAACTCAACCCCCTTCTCATGGTTACAGCTCCATTGTTAGCAGGGGGTCAAATGGAAATAAGTCAAGTTATCTGCTGTAGGCAATGTACCTCCAATCCCTTGGGATGGAACGCCATTAAAATATGGCAAAATCACAAGTGAAGTTTGTAAACTCTGCCTGGGCATAGACACCTCAGCGAGACCCTGAACATTCATGTGTGGGAACCAATGGCATTCCTTGTAGCTGCACAATCCAGACACCTTTTATTACAATTAAGTGGTACATACTGTTTACATCATTTCTGTTTGTGCCATTGTCCAAAATATCCAATATTCCAAGAGTAATACTGAACAATGGATCAGACATTCCACCGCAATATTACCTTTGTGGCTGTGGTTTATGCTATGGGTCTGGCCAGCTTGCATTTAAGGTAATTTAAAATGTTTGTAAACTCTAGATTTCATTGGAATGTACAAAACATATGAACATTTTTTGTGGATATAGATATAGATGTCCTGCTATCGTTTGAAGTACTGTTTCAAAGTAAAAGTCCAGCCTTGTATTTAAAATATAATTCATGTAAAGATTACTTATAAACATCACAGTTATGCATAGTATGACATACTTTGCAGTTGATTTGACTGATAGTACTGAGCGTGCAGCGAAATGTCTTTGAAGACACATGATATGATAAACCCAGATGGGATGCCTTGCCATTTGCCTGCTTAGCACGGTTCCGCTTCTGTAAAGATGGCTGAATGGATATCTTTATGGGAATCATTTACAGCTGTGAAACAGTGTGTACCTGTGTACCTTTGCCACACAGTTTTTGTCCTCACCTTCTATGCCTTTGGTTTTGTTTCACAGGTTTATTGATGCACTTGCACATTTAGATTTACTCTTCAATTTACTTCTCTATGATCCATTTCAAACTTGCGCCTTTTAGGCGGCCGCAGTGTTGAGTTTAACTCTTTGAGGCACAAACTGCACTTAAGAGACTTAAGGTTAAAGGCAGGTTTACTAGGTTCGGAGGTTCACATGGACAGCAGGTCGATACGCAGAGGAACAGGTAAGTTACATGTAGGTCATGTTCTTATGTAGGGAGACATCCATCGGTCCCTCAGTCACTCCAGCTCCCAACTGACACTACATGGAACCTCCAGGAGTCTTGCATCTCAACATTCCATATTCAGATTAACCTTCTGACATACGCGCACACAGGTTTAGGAGAGCCAAGTGTAAAATACAACACTCAGACCACTGCAATGTGGGGACGGGGAGGAGAAATTAGTGCTTGCTTCTGAACATCATTTTAGTGCCACCTGTGGGAACTTTATGCTTGACTTAAGTATAGGCATTCATTTAATATTGTAAAATGATACATCATTTTTAACCTTTATTTTTCTGAAGGGAAAATCTTAATTTCTCCAACGGTTTAAACATGCATGTTGTGTATTTGAATATAAAAGAGATTGCTTAACAAATTATATGTTTATTCATTAGAAATAACTCCAAAGATAATGTGAAGTGGCACCAATAAAACCAATGAGGTTTTGGATGTTTTGCATTTTAAAGAGCATATTTGGAAGACAAGAATTACGAAAGAGCTTTATATCTTGTATATCTGTCAGACCTGTCTGTGAGAGTTGCATGACTGAATAACTAAATACCTGAAACACCCTGGGGTTGGTACTCAATTCCCTTTTTGCTTTTTTCTAAAGTCACACTATCAATAACGTTTTTGTAACTATCAAGCATATATACGTTTGGCTGGAAAAAAAACTTTGGCCGTCAGATTGGAATGACTGCTAACAGCAAAACGAAATGGGCTTTATATTTAAAAAATAACAACCAATAAACTGAAAATGAACTGCGATATAATGCCGCTTCTCTGGCAATTAGCTGCCCTAGGCCTGGGCATAGTTGGCCTTGTTGTAGATATGCCTCTGCAAGTTCCCAACACCCCCTGCTGTCTTTACTCCGCACTGCCTTTCTATTGCGATCACACTCTCTCGTGCTAGTGTGTCCTCCACTTCTCCACACTCTCTGCTCTCTTTCCTTGTGTGCACTTGTTGTCTTATGCATTCTTCGCCCTGTTACTTGCTTGCACAAACTCTGTCCACTCTGGTCTGTTCTTCTCTACTGTACACTCTGTTTCACCTCGTTCCCAATTAATCTCCATTACTCCCCTTTCCTTGAGGTTGACCATCACCCATTATTTTTTGTCCTGGCATATGAAGTGAGTAACTACGTTTTTTATGTGGATACCTGGCACATGTTTGACAACCTGACATTTTATGGCAGTGCATGCAATAATACCTGCCATTTGTCTGGCATGATGTGATATCAAAACATAGCATTTAATAGCAGTACCTGGTATATAATGTGATCACATTGCCATTTGGTGGTACCTAGGACAGTATGTTGTGAGAAGCTTGAATTTGATGGGAATCCCTGGCATAATGTGAGTGACTGTTGTAAGCAATTCAATGGAGTGTGCGGCATACAATGTGAGTGCATGTGCTTATGAAGAAATACTGATAACAATATAATTATACAAAATCCAAAGCCTTTCACTTTGCCAATGCTGATTAATGTTGGTTTCTATTGGAAATACTTTTTGAATAGTGACATGAAAAGCAATATCGCTAAACGTGTGCTCAGTGGGGGCAGTGAATGTGTGGGTGAGGAATCTATATACGGCAATACATAAACAGGGTAATTCATAGAATTCAGCGCACAAGTGGCGCATGCGGCTGGCGCACAGTGTACGCGTGCGACTTTCTGCGCCAGCCGCGTGCGCTAAAATCCATTTCCGCGCACAGCGTATTCAGGGATTTTAGCCTCCAAAACCAGCCGTGGTGCAGAGTGGCACAGCAACCCTGCAGCAGCACCAGCTACGCCCCCAACCCCTCCCCGTGCAAATTCTGTACATGGCGCACAGGCCCTGAACCACGAAAACGCCAGTAAAACTCCCTGTGCACCCCTCTGAATACATGTACACCCCGGCGCGGGGAGTTTCCCACGCAATTGTCCCTGTGCGAGCAGGGTACTTGTGTTACTGGGGTGGGCGGGTACTTTCACATGTGATTGGCCCTGTGCGACCGGGGTACGTGTATTACTGGGGTGCGCGGGAACTTTCACACACAATTGGCCCTGTGCGAGCAGGGTATGTGTGTTACTGGGGTGCGCGGGAACTTTCACACGCGATTGGTGTTGTGCAAGTGGGGTATGTGTATTACTGGGGTGCGCAGGAACTTTCACATGTGATTGGCCCTGTGCGAGCAGGGTACGTGTGTTACTGGGGTGCGCAGGAACTTTCACACGCGATTGTCCCTGTGCGAGCGGGGTATGTGTGTTACTGGGGTGCACAGGAACTTTCACACGCGATTGTCCCTGTGCAAGCGGGGTATGTGTGTTACTGGGTGCGCGGGAACTTTCACATGCGATTGGCCCTGTGCAAGGGGGGTACGTGTGTTACTGGGGTGCGCAGGAACTTTCACACGTAATTGTCCCTGTGCGAGCGGGGTACGTGTGTTACTGGGGTGCACGGGTACTTTCACACGTGATTGGCTCTGTGCGAGCGGGGTACGTGTGTTACTGGGGTGCGCAGGAACTTTCACACGCGACTGGCCCTGTGCGAGCGGGGTACGTGTGTTACTGGGGTGCGTGGGAACTTTCACATGCGATTGTCCCTGTGCGAGCAGGGTACGTGTGTTACTGGGGTGCGCAGGAACTTTCACATGCGAATTTGCTGTCAGAGCGGGTTACGTGTATCCAGTGTGGTGCGCCGGGAGTTCTACACATGAATTGGCAGTGTCCCCTCTACCCCCTCCACGGCCCCTGCAGTCAGCCCACACCACAGGGGACTACCCTGCACCCCTGGACATGTTTCGCAGGCAGCCCGTCCACCATGGCCATGCCCCCCAGCCAGGCCATGTGTCACGTTGCACTAGTGATCACCAACTCATGTCCCCCAGCACCCCCACCCCCCAGCAGTGAGGGGCACCTGCCAGCAGGCCCCCACTCATGTCCCACTCATGTCCCCCAGCACCGCCACCCCCAGCAGTGAGGGGCATCTTCCAGCAGGCCCCTACTCATGTCCCCCAGCACGCCCACACCCCAGCAGTGAGGGTGACCTGCCAGCAGGCCCCCACTCATGTACCCCAGCACCCCAACCCCCAGCAGTGAGCGGCACCTGCCAGCAGGCCCCCACTCATGTCCCCCAGCACCCCCACACCCCAGCAGTGAGGGTCACCTGCCAGCAGGCCCCCACTCATGTCCCCCAGCACCCCCACCCCCCAGCAGTGAGGGGCACCTGCCAACAGGCCCCCACTCATGTCCCACTCATGTCCCCCAGCACCCCCATCCCCAGCAGTGAGCGGCACCTGCCAGCAGGCCCCCACTCATGTCCCCCAGCACCCCCACCCCCCAGCAGTGAGGGTCACCTGCCAGCAGGCCCCCACTCATGTCCCCCAGCACCCCCACCCCCCAGCAGTGAGGGGCACCTGCCAGCATGCCCCCACTCATGTCCCACTCATGTCCCCCAGCACCCCCACCCCCAGCAGTGAGGAGCACCTGCCAGCAGGCCCCCACTCATGTCCCCCCCCCTACATGAAATAAAGATGAACAATCATGGCCCACTTCTACACCAAAATACCACAGCACGCCACCCCATTACTGAGATGCAATGATTTCCCAATCAAACCCACACTGACATGCCCATCTCAAGACACAAACCAAAAGTGAACTATGTACATCAACACATGTCCGTCACACACACACACTCGTTGGCATTGATTATGTAAACCCACATTTTCACATGAATTAACCCAATGAGCAAATCCCACACATGGAACTAAAATATGAAAATGTATTATGTACAAGAATAAATCAATAAAATGAAAGCATAACAAAATAGAAAACATGAAATGAAAAGCATGTGCAAAAGAAGAGTAAATGAAAAGTATAACCAATACAAAGAAATCCAAAAGAAAAATAGTCCAAACTCTCCCTCCACCAACGCAAATCCAAAGGAAACGTAAAAAAAAATCCATTGATCTATGGTGAAATCAAAAGAAAAAGTTCAAAATAATCCATTGTCTAACTATGTACAATCCATTGTCCAAAAGAAAAATCCATTAATCCATGTACAAAATCAAAATCAATCCAACTTCCAACTATGTACAATCAAATTTCCAAGGGTCCATGAGCCCAACGAAACAAATGAAACCTATCTTATAACCTACCTAACAAAAAAACTATTTACAAAAGTGTGGGGCATAGTCCAAAAGCCCAGAAATAAAGAAAAAAAAGGAAACCTAACACTATAAACTATTGACAATGGCAACGGGCAAGTCCTGCGGCTCACTCAGTGATGTTTTTGGCCAGGGCATCATCGAACTCCATGTCTATTTGCTGGAGGCAGGCCTCTGTCCTGGCCACGTGGTCTTGCAGGGAGGCACTCAAGGCCTGTTCCAACTCCCTGCAAGTCGCCTCGAGGCACTCTGGCCGCCTCAACGCCCGACACACGGAGAACTCCGCCCTGACCATGGTGAGCCGCGCCTCTTCCGCCCGCTGCCGCTCCACACCTATAGGCTAGCCCAACCACAGCCACACGGAAAACACATCCATTCCAGGGTTCTCCTGCCCTCTGGCCGATGCCTGTCCCCTGATGTCGATGGCCCAGAGCCATCAATGCTCCCACCACGAGCCTGCTCCTGCTGCTGCTGCTGCTGCTGTACATGTGCCCTGTCCAATGATGCCTGCACATCCTCCATCAGCTGGTCTCCAGTTGTGGTGTCCACCCCTGCTGGACCGCTGACTCCCGACTGTGGCAGGGATGGGATCTCCACCAAGCTGGCTGTCTTGGTCAGGCCAGGTCCACAGGGGGCCCTGGTGGAAACTGGGCAGGAAGACGACAGGGAGAACGACTGGCGAATAGTCTCCACAGAGGAGGAGAAGTCTGCCAGAGTGCGCGTCACATGTAGGAACCCACCAACCAGGGCCCCTCCCAACAGTGCCACGTCGCGACACTGCTGTTCATGATGGCGTGCGTTCTCCGCCCAGGAAGAACGCACGTCATCACGAATGTCACACGTGCGCAACACGACACCAATCAGGACGGAGCCATACGTTCATTCGACCCCTCGTCCGCAGGTAGTGGAGAGGCAGATGACATGGCACTCTCCCCTCCCTACGGACGGGCCTCGGACGCGGCATCCCTGCTGGTGCATGGTGGTGCAGTCACAGGGTCAAGGACAAGGACATGCACAGGCACCTCCGTGGTGACCTGTGCTGCCTCCTGACACTGGACTGCACCACTTGCACCAGTGGTACTACCCCCACCAGGCCCCATGTGCGGCTCAGTAGCAGGCTCCTCCTCCTCTGTGTAGACCACCAACCTGGATGTCTCCGTACCGTCTTCCGCCAATGCAAGCCCCTGTGGGGGCTCACCCGCCCCTTCCGGCACAGCCGTAGTGGCAGACGCGGCACCAGCCCCCTCGGGCCCGGATGATGGCAAGTCCTGGGAGGGTGGCTGGGCCTTGCGTTGCCGCCCAGTGGAGGCATCCCTGCCGCTTGGCTCCACAGTGCCGTCTCCGCCCTCTTCTTCACTTGACGCTGCATAGAGGGAGACATAGAACACAAGCATCAGGGTACAGTACAATATTCGCCTAGACAGGAAGCAATAACACATGAGTGGCAGTGTCTAACGTCACTTCCATCCTGTCCCTCCACAACACATGGGTGAATGCACGCAACACACATGCATAAACAGGCACAGCGCCTGCAATCAACATCAGCATCTATGTACAAGGGCCTCTATTAATCCAAATGTTGCCTTCAAACTCACATGCATCATGGCTCACACTGATCCCATGTACACACATCACCGGAGGGTCATGCATCATGCCTTGTACACCACAGAGACATTGGATAGACACAGTGCATACAACGGTGACCGCACTGCATGAGTGAATGTACACATCATCACGGACAAGTGTCATGAATCCATGGCGTATCAAAGTCACAGACACACTTCTCAGACACACATACATGTGCACCATACATGTACATGACAGCAGCACCCATCCCTCACACCCCCACCATGTGCAAGAACAAACACTGGCATGCTTTCATGTGTGCATTTTCCATACAGCTCCCCATGTTGCTTTGGAACACATGCACCAACCATGTGGTTCGCACATTACTGGTCTCACATGCATGAACATGATGTCCCTGCACACACACATCCATACATGGCCCATGTCACACATACAGGCATGTATCAGACTACCAGCACACTGCAACATGCCCTGTCTCACACAACAATGCTTGGCCACTTACCGCTCAACTCCAGATGGGTCTTCCTCCGAAGGACCTGGGCGTGGAGCGCTGGGCATATGTGTTCCAGAACCCTCATCTGGATGTCACTCATGCTGACCTGGCCTCCCTCCACGAGGCGCCGGGCCTTGTGGAGGGTCCTGGACCTGAAGTCCTCCCAGCGCTTCTTGACGTGCTTGATGTTGCAGGTTGCCACCCCCTCTGCGTTGATGGCAACCACTACATCGTCCCAGATCCTCTCCCGTCCTTCCTTGTTGGTGCGTGATGTTCCGAAGAGGGCATCATACTGCCCCAGGACATGCTCCACCAGGACACCAACTTCCATCACACTGAAGCAGGTGGCCCTCTGCCTCTCTGGCTGGGGTTCGCCAGTGGTCTCAGATGGTGTTTGCCCCGACATGGCGACCCCCAAGGCAGGCGTGGGTGGGCAACTGGGTCCTGGGGCTGGGCTGTGGAGTGATGGTATCCCAGTTGGGAGTCTTCTGTTCCAGCAGGGGTGGACACAGCAACTGGAACCCTGGCTGATGTGCAGGCACCAAATACCAGGGTACATGGGCAGCAGGCAGGCAGGCAGCAGCAGATGGCAGGTGGGAGCGTGCTCGGGGATCTGGGGGCAGTAATTCAGCCTTCTGGGCAGGAGCGTGGTCTTCCGTGTGTTGTTGCGTGGCCAGCTTGATACGGAGTGATTTGGCACGTGAAAATCTTGCACGTCAGCGTGTAATTCGAGGAAAGGCCCTTCGCGCGTAAGCGTGTCAGCACACGTACGCGGTTTCATTGGACCAAAGGCCCTTAGCGCGTAAGCGCTTCTGTGACGTGACTCGCGTAGGCGTTTCCCTCGTGACGTGGGCATAGTGGTTCAGCGCGCGTGAAAAACTGCACATCCGCCTGTGAATGCGTGTAATCCGAGGAAAGAGCATAAGCGCGAAAGTGACGTGACGCGCGCGGGCGGTTCCATCAACTCGGGTGCATGTTCATCGTACACGTCCAAAAACTGCATGTCTGAGTGTCAGCTTGTGCAATTGCAGGAAAGGGCCTTAGCGCGTACACGCATAAGTGATGCTGTACGTGTGGGCTGCTTTAAAAGGTACGTGTAGGACCCCATTTCCTTGTATGTGCTTTTCGTGGAGAGCGAGTGGGTGAATTCTGTACTTCTTGTCGGTTCACACGAGATTACTTCACAGCGTTTCAAGTTCGCACTCCCTGTTACCTCTGACAGTGTTCACTTCTTTTTTTGTCCTGTCTCCTCTGACAGTGTACAATTCTTCTTTTGGCGGGGGTGTTGCCAACGCGCACACGCGTGTTTTTTTCACGTAGGTTTTCCAGGCAGAAGGTGAGTCGCGCACGCATTTACCAACTGTGCTTGCCCCGTGTGTCGCGTACCCCTTCAGAGGTCATTGTAGGCTGCGTGTAACACGTGTACGGTTATTTTTGTGTTTCTGGGTGCCACAGCGTAGTGCAGGTTCATTTTTCCACGCACTTGGTCTACGAGGGGTTGCGTGCACGTTACTTTTTGTTTTTGGGGTGCCTGTGCGTTGCGTGACCCGTCATCCTCCCCAGGGTTCACAGACAGCCTTGCTAGAGCACTAGGGTACGAATTCCATCTAGTACCCTACCCCTTTTTGCACATAGCCCCTACCCCCAATTGCACAGGACAATTGTTTACTGCAACTCCCATATGCACAACAACATCAGTGCCATGGTTGGGAGGCGACCAAGCGGTAAGGGAGGCAAAGGTGGCCGACCTCCAAAAGGTGGGCGTGGTGGGCGCGGTAGGGGACGTGGTCAGGATTTGCAGGGTGCCCCTAGACCCCCATGTGTGGAGGACCAATTAGGGACACCCATGTCCCCCCCCCATGGTTGAGGGTAACGTGGCTGACACCATCCCAGCTCAGCCCTTGTTGGACCAGCTCATTGTGGCACCTGGCCCGTTACAGGATGACTCCCAGGCTGACATCCAGGTCAGCAAGTCTAAGCCACGTGTGCCGGTGCAAGTTGGTGTCACCAGACCACGTGGATCTGGGGCAGCGATGTCATCTGCTGCCCCAAGTAGGCAGGGTGGGGAGGCTGCAGAGGCAGCTGCAGCTCTATCCACCCCAGCTCTGAGACTCCCAGCCGGGACAGTGTCGGTCCTGGTCCATCAAACTGACGTTGCCCCTGCCAACATCACACTTCAGCCAATGCCTGCACCAAGACCTATGGTCATTTGCCTTCGCACACTCCCAGTACCCAGTCCACCAGCGCTTCTGCCCCTACTGACCAGAGTGGCGCAAGCCACTCAGGCTCTGCTCCACCTTTGAAAAAGAGGAAGACGGGTGCTCTGGCACGACGGCTACAAAGTCTGGCACGTCAAGGAATCCTAGCTTTAATGACCCCGAACTTGATGCACTTGTGACCTATGTGTCGGCACATAGCTGCGAAATGGTGGTGACTGCAGGGTGCAAGACCACACCTGGTCAACGTAGGGCACACTGGCAGACCATCGCGGACCGCATAAGCGCCCTTGGATTTGTGAGGCGCACAGCTGATGATAGCTACAAGCGGTGGAATGACCTGAAACGCAGAGCAAAAAACAAGCTGGCCTCAAATCATGCCGCTACTCTGGTGACTGGCGGTGGGTCTCCACCAGAGGACAACAAACTCACTGAACATGAGTCTGTTGCTGGGACCTTCGTCACAGAGGAACAGAGCCAAGGCGTGGGAGAGCCTCCTGATTACAAGGCATTGTCCGGTGAGTGCCCATGCATGTGTGTGTAATCCATGTGTATGTTGTTTGGGTGACAGGTTCTGATTGAGTGCCAGGTGAGGGTGTGTACTCCTGAGTGTTATGGGTCACCCATGTTCTTCCTCCAATACATTCATATGCCTTTGATTTGGGTATGACAGTATCCCTTCTGCCCACAGTAGCCAATTAGCCCCACATTAATGCTGTTGCACTTGAACTATCATCTTGCAACAACATTATTCGGATTTTTTCTGTGTTCATTCAGGCTGATTGTTTAGATTATCCCATTTTTCATATGCTTTTTTTCATCCCTAATGCCACATATGTGACATGCTTCTGGCATTGTTTGCACCCCACATTGTGCCACTTTAGTAACCTGGTTATGTGAACCATTCAGGGCGAGGGGGTAATGGCCTGTTGACATTTATTTTTAGGGCCTGTTTGCATGTGGAACATGATAGTTGTTTCTTGTCATGTTGAAGTGACCAACCATTCATGTGTACATCTGCCTACAATCACTGTCTAATTGTACACTGGATGTGTTGCAGTGTGCGGCACATGCATATTTTGCAACACTATTCTGCATTAATCTTCTCATCATGTCCATGTGACATGGATGTGTGACAGTGCTCATTCACTGACATATTGCTGTAGTTGTCTAATTTACCATGGCTATGCTACATGACATCTGTGTGCTGGCATGTGTCATGTATGTGTATTGGACATGCCACTCACAGGCTGATGTGTGATGCCAGTACTACACGACATGTTGCGAATGTGTTGCTTTTCCATCTTGGTGTCCTCATTGTCTGCCTTCAGAATCATTGACAGTTCATGCATGCCAGGGTTATAGTCATGTGGGACATGTGTTAACCATGTACAGGATCTCTGTCTTGTCAGGCCTATGTTTGCGCTATGGTGCTCATGCCTGTTTCCATTTCTTGTGTTTCATGTTTTTGCAGGTGACAACGCACTTGATGCTGGTGAGGTTCAGGAGATGATGCAGACCCAGGAGGATTCTCAGCCACGACCAAGCACCAGTGGGGGACGTAGTGTGGTGGTGGGTAAAAACACTTTGGTACTGCAGACCATACTGTCGAGGGGTGCCTCTGGGTGCAGCTCCCCAGACCTCTATTCATGTGCTGAGTCGGATGATGAGACTTATGTGCTGTCGCAGGTCAGTGCTTTTGGCAGGGATTCTGTTCTGTCCAATCCACCTGGACCAGAGGTAGAACCCTCTATGTAGATTTCAGTGTTGGTAGGTCCGCCTTTGGCGGTTACGGATGCACGGTCAAACTCCACAGCATCTGATCCTGTTTCTGGGCCAGCAGATCAGAGGGGGAATGCGGTCCTGCAGCCTCAGGCAGTGCCAGCACAGCAAAGTGCAGATCACCTTGCCCCAAACAGGTGTGGTGCCCGCCGACGCGGTGGCTGTGCGCCACCAGGCAATACTGTATGGGAAAACTCCATGTAAGGTATGGCAACCCAACAGGCAGCATCAGTAGAAATGATGACTCAGGCAATGAAGAGGGTGGCCACTTCCATTATCCCCCTGAAAGGCAGATGAAGCAACAACAGCAGGCAACAGAAACCACTTGCCAATCACACAGGGAAGACATGTTGGCGTCCAACAGGGACCGACAGGCGGCACTGGAGATTCTGCGCGAATCCATATCAATAGAGTCACAGGGTCACAGGGAAGCCCTGAGGGTGGAACTCCATAACCTCAGGCAGAGTGTGCTTGAACTTGAGGCTTCCCGAAATGTTAGGGCAGAACAGCAGCTAGAGCAGCTCACACGTTCGCTCTCAGCTGAGCTGCAGGCAACACGTGAGGAGATCCGGGCATCCCACGAGGCCATGCGTGCAGAAGTGCAGGCAATCCATGACATGCTGCATGGGGATATCTGCACTTTAATCCTCCAGAATCAGACCTTCCAGACCCGCATGCTTGCTGCCATGGAGGACCATACCAGGGCTTTGCGTGGGCTGCCTCCCATAGTGCCACCACCTCCTGATGCAGCAGCAGAGGGTGAAGAGAGTGACAGCAGTTCTCCCACAATGGCATAGCTGTGCAGGCCATGAGCCCATGGAGGTATTTTTTTTTCCGCAACATCCGCGCAGGTGGGTGTTGGTGTGCAGCCTATCCTCGAACCTCCTAGGTTGCCTCCCCCCTCCCATGGCCCCCACATGGCCATTTTTGATTTTTTTAAAAAAAAATTAGTGTTTTGCCTTGTGTGGCTCCCGTGGGCATCCACTGTATTCCGGCTGGGCACATGCAGGCTTGTCCTGAGTTTGGGTTAGATGCTTGGGTTCGTGACACACACACCCCTCCTGCTTCCCGTTTCCATGGGCTTGCAAAGGGTGTGACCAAGTGACAGTGACTTACACAGTTACATTGGGCTCCCATGAGCTGTGTGGGCAGTCTGTAGTCAATACTGTGTATATGTCCCTAGTGGGTATTGTTGTCGTATTGTACACTGCATGGTGTATTGATATGTGCTTGTGCATCCATGTCTTACTCCTAATTTGCAGGTTCCTTTGCCATGTCTTCACAAGGCCGTCTCCTCTGCAGATGGAGTTCATGTTGTATGCAGTACACTGACACATTTGCGTGGCAGCAACACTCTACAGTTGGAAGGGGTCGACGTGCTGGCTTATTCAGGTTGTAAGACTACCACTACTTTGACTTAGTACTGTCAGGTTTTTGCAATGTTTCATGGTGTGTTGCTGTATTGTGTTGGTGGTAAGTATTTCTTCATGTGTGTTGTTTGTTATTGATTACTGGGAGCATATTGTATGTGGGCAGTTTCCATTTGGGACAGTGCACTTTTGTGACACTTGTGTCAGGTCTTTTGCATTGGTTTGTTTGCTTTCACATTGCATGACATGCCATGGTGTGTTGGGTGGCGGAGCTGGGGAGGGGTTGGGTGACATGGCGCTATTTTCATGTTGTATTTTGCAAGTGGGTAGTCATTCATGCAGCATAAATGTGTGTTTTTTTGTGACACAACATTGGTTGTCTTTCGGCAGGTAGGGATGTACACAATGTAACAATTCCAGGTGACCAATCTCAGGCTGGTATGGTTGTGACAGTTGACTGTCCCTTATGTCATAATATCATGGATTGTCAGCTGGTATGTGCCAGGGCTGTGTGCACTCCACAGGGGTGTGATTTTAGGTGAAATAATTAGCCACCATCTGCGTACGGGCTGCCTCACCACGTGCCCTTTCCCCTCCCATGCGCAGTGACCGTGCTTGTGTTTGGGGATGTGGGGGTACAAGGACGTTGTGCAGGACACATGTTGCAACTATGATCCTGCACAGTACTGGGGGCGCGTATAGCAGCTGCCCTCCAGAGCGTTCAAAGAGAGCAAAAGCGTGATTTGAGCCCTCCGAATGTGCGCTTCACTATGCCCCGGGTTGCAATATGGGCTGTGTTGTATCTTACCTCGGGTGGTGTGGTGGGGTTCCGAATTGGCGTCATCATGTGGGTGCTCAGTGGGTAGGCACTGTCCCCTGGAGAGGTGATGATGGGTATCATTAGTGGGGTTGTGACATTACTCAGTATCTGACATGCATGCATGTGCAGGAGCATTTATACTCACCAAGCAGCCATGTATTGCCATGCCGCCCAGCTTCTAGGTCCCGGTTTAGGGTTGACATGCTGTAAATGAATCTGTCCTGGGTGGACCCTGGATAGTTGGAATATACTCAGGTGATGATTCCCTTGGCATCACATACTACCTGCACGTTGATGGAATGCCAGTGCTTGCGGTTTCTGTAGATGTGCTCAGTTGCCCTGGGAGGATGTAGAGCCACATAGGTGCAGTCAATGGAACCTAGCACTTTGGGGAAGTGTGCGACCCCGTAAAAATCCTGGACGACAGCCTGCCTTTCTGCAGGTGTTCTGGGCAGGTATATGTGCCTGCAAACTGATGGGCGTGCAGTCATGATGGCCAACACCTGGTGCAGGCAGCGTGACTGCGTGGGCTGTGAGACCCCCCCCCCCCCGCTATGGCAGTAGTCCGCTGAAATGAACCAGTGGCCAAGAAGTGCAGTACATTGAGCACCTTTTCCTGGCTGCGATTCGCACGCTTGCATTTTCAGTGCACATTAATTCCATGAATCAGCCTCAAAATCAACAACCACCAGGTACAAATCTACCCTTTTGAAGTTCACTAATTCAACTTAAAGACAATTCTATTTTTTAGCAGAGCACTTTGTATTGCTGTCCTAATGTGTTCTTAGGTTGCTACCATCTTACCAATGTCGTAGTTTCAAAGTGCTGACCCTTGTTGGTGACACATTGTGCGGAAGCCAGGCCTTAGTCTGCTGGGAAGGAGAGTAAGATCAAGAGTGAATTATTAGAGGGGGGAAGAGGACACGGATGATTCAAACGCAATACGTTGTGTTCATGTGGGTGTGTGTTAGTCCACTACATACACTCTAGCTTCTAGTGAGGTAAAGACGAGTATGTGTTGGGTTAATATCTGCATTGTGATTCCAAGGCCGTTTTGGAAAAATGATAAATTAGAGTTTGAGGAGTGTTGCGTGAGCGAGGGGCTCCAGTGCGTGCTCAGACAAGCCTTATAATTAATAATGCTAGCGCTATGATCTCTTTTCTTGGATCCAAGAATGAGACTGGCAAAAATTCTGCAATCCGCGGTTAGTAAAGGAGAGGGTCTTGGTGTTTATTATATGGTGAATTTGAACAGAACAAGCCAATCATTTTCCACTGAACCATGCACAGAGGCCCTGCCTATCTCTCTAAGAAAAGGCAGAAGTCGTCTATGTAGGTAAGGGTGAAAAATGGCCTTTCACAGCGTGTGCTAGGCATAGGTGACATGACTTATCGGCGTCCATAAAGACTCACATTTCACAACCTTGAATATAAAAGATTCCCCATTTCCAATTTCTAAAGCGTCATAAAGACGAGGTGACTTTGACTGTTTCTGACTAAAGACAAAGCTCTGCTTTGATGTAATTCGACCTACGTTAACTTCGACACGTCCTCCTTTTAATAGCAGTCAGAATACGACGTGCCTATAAAAGTGTGTCCTGTCTATCCCATCTGCAGGGGGACAACAAAAGGATGAAAACCCTGCATGACCCTAATAAGGTAGACACGGCAGGACATAAGCAAACAGCCCATCCAGCTTCAAATGCATTGTAGGGTTGCCTCATACCCTTACATGCAACTACACAAAGAGGCAAGCTAGGAAATGTTATGTGACCTGCTACTTAAAGTATTAAACACAGCAAAACTCTTGTTTTTAATGCACTTCCCAAACGTCTTGCAGATGTATACACTTTTTTTGAGAATCCCCTAGGCTCTGATCTCCCATTGCCTATCCCCCCCATCCAATTTCAACCTCACTGATTCTGGTAAATCCACATGGACCGCCTCTGAATCGATTTCAGAAGGGTGGCATACAAATGATCAGCAGACTGTAAAATGCCGCTGACCACAAAGAGAAAAACACTGATGAACAGGAAATCAGCAATTCCAGATGAATACCGTGTGTAACATTACCACCAGGCATACATTCATTAGCACCCGTGTAAACTGTATCACTACTGTAATTTTCTAATTTAGAACCACATATTGTCCACCAAAGCTAAGCTGGCACATACAGTATGGAAAACGTGTTAAGCCTGGAAAGAACAGCTGAAGATAATGATGGGAAAAATGGTTTGCGCTGCAGAGGAGAGATGAAATGACTATTGCTCACATGATTACTAAACAGGCAGTAAACCCAATCATAAAGGTGTTACAGGCACAGCCTGAAAGGTATACCTCCTTCTCGTCTTTTGGTAGTGCAGGCTGACAGAAGACTATATCTTCAACTCCAAAATAAAAGAGTGTCCAATCAAGGTTCTATAAAAATATTGACTTTTAATTATTTATTTTATTTTGACACTTATATAGCACACAAAATCAAGAGGTATCTAGGTGCTGTTAACTTAAAAATATGGTTACAGTAAGTGCTTTAGGTTACAGAAAAGGAAACGTATGAGGTGAATTACAACGTGGAACGTGCAAAAGGTAATACATCATACGCCAAGTGCAAGAGAGAAGTACATGGTGATCACATCCATTGGACCTGCCCCATGTAGCACGACGGCTGCAGCACACAGATGAGAAAGTCCAGCAACGGGCATCTACATGGTGCCTACCCCATGTTGCAGGGCAGCAGCAGCACACAATTAAACAATAACATTGTGAACAACTAAATATGAACCTAAGGAAAAACCCACCCGTGTCAGGAAATACAGAACATTAAAGCTGTTGTAGAATTGCACAGATGAGCTGGCATGTTCAGGCACTCAGTTGACACAATGTCAATGTTCAAGATAATATATTTCAATAAAAATGCACTATGGTCCAATGAGTGTCCCAGGGTTACAGGGCCTCTACACAGTACCGTATTGATCTGTAAATGGGGCTCAGAATCATTGAGCAGGGCATTTCAGCATCAAGCAGTAGTCTGGGTGCTTTTGGCACCAGGTAAGAGTGGGGCCATTGAGCAAAAACAGCAAATCAATATGATGTGGTTTGCTTAGGTGGCAGCATTGGCTTGTAGGTCGAAGACAGTGGGAATGGCTACCAATGTCGGGCAGGTAGTGCTGAAAGACTCTTTAATCTCAGAGGCAGTGAAGCAGAGACTTGGCTGGCTCAACACAGTGTCAGGGCATGGCGGCATCCATGGGCATAATTTTATGGGGGGGTGGTGTTTATCCCCCAATTGTCATAGCACACCATTGTGTCCCTCTAATTTGTCAGGGTCCCTTTTCTGTATATGCCATGTCCTCCCGAACACTTTCAGCAAAGTTACTCCTATGGCAACATCCTCAGCTTGGAGCCCAAGCTGGTGACCAGGCAACGGTGTCCGGTTGGGGACGCAGCAAGGCTTAGTAATCTCAGCTGGGGAGACAATGGAAAAGTGTTGAGGTCAAGGATGACTCCTTTGGTTCCTTTGCAACAGTTTAGACGGCCTTGAAGGTGCCCACACTGGCTTGGAGGCAGTTTAGTGACCAGGGGTTACTTCATTGGTTCTTCAGTTTCTGGGAGTCCAAATTCAGGCGCTCCAAGACAAAGTGAGTGCTGCTGTTGCACTCTCATTCTTGAGAGCTGGACTGGCAACCACAAGGGTTCCTTCACAACCCATGACAGGGTCCTGTATCCAGTGCAGCCACAGTGAGGCCTTAGTCCAACAGCAGTCACGCCCACCTTTTCCAAGTGATGGTTAGGGAACAGAGATTTCCTCTGCCTTGGATGCCTTCTGTCATCACCTCCCTGTTAGAGGGCAATGGAATGGACTGCACTCCCAACAGAGGTCTAAAGCTGCATTCTTCCCGCTCGTCTTATAGTATAGAAATGAATCAAAGAATGAGGGGGTGCTCCTCTCCATTTAAAGGTAAAAGGCAACACAGGATTTGTCCAAGCAATCATTCCTCTTGGGTCTTATCCCTGTTGACGTAACAATAACCCTTTTTCATTATGACATCACATCTATGGGGCCTTGCTTAGAGTGGCCTGGAAAAAGAAAGAAAGGGTGAATTGTAAAATGGGAGCTTAATCATTATTTCATATCAGAATGTTATCCTTAAAGAAATGTATTCCATCGATCACGTATGGTTTGGAAATGTTCACAAACAAAATGGAACGAGATCTTGCAAATATTGAGACACATGTTTGGCCTATGTGTTTGGGAGTCCCAAGCAATTGCCCTTTGGCATTAATAAGAATTGAGCTTGGACTGGAGGTCTTAAGGTCCATGATTAAAGTGAGATGTATTTTAAACTATCTGAAGATTCAAAATACTGATCAAGAAAATATAAGCCTGCTTCTTCAAAAGGATATGAATACAGTTTGGAATCCTGAACTTGCCAATGTTGTCCTGAATAATGAACTCTTTCTCTGCAAAATGGGTTTTGGATATAAAAAGGAGGATGCATTGTATAATAATTTGAGACAGTTGAAATACAAATACAAAGCAAAAATATGTGCCTTGTGCAATAAGGTAATACAACTACAGGCAAAAGAATAACTACAAGAATATTACAACTTTATACCCACATTTGGTACCTTATATAAATGTATTAAGTGCTTTCCAAATAGGGACTCCGGATATCTGCATTTATAACTTAGAGTGAATATTTTGGGAACCCTTGAAATAACAGGTCCCCGTTTTAATTGACATCATAATTGTGATTACTGTAGGATGTGTTATAACTCAAAAATTAAAGAAACATTAAAACATTTGTATTTAGGTGGTCCTGCAATTACAAGTGTCAGGCTATATTTGTTAGCAAATGTGTGCATAACCTGTCAAGTTTACTAAAGCAGGCATTCTGTAAACAGTGCATTGAGAGAAAGGAACTAAGACTGATATTAGCTATATGTAATTATTGGCTTACAATCGTGCTGTTTTTAGACTCTTGGAATATTAGAAAAGCCTGGACTTGTAGCAGTGCAGCTCTTCATTTTAGCTTTTGGTGAACAACACCCATGTGACACATATATGGCACCCATGGGTGGGGTACACCCGTGTGTCTATTTTATGTTTTTCTGGGCACCTGGGTGTTGCCCACAGAGCAGGCTATTGGCTGGTGGCAGCTACATGCTGACTTTGCAGTGGCTCTGAGTGTCCACCATTTTTGGGATACCCCGGCCCTGCCATAAGTATCAATGGATTCCTACACAAAGGCAAGATGGCCTCTGTAGCCTCTTAGTTTCTATTGCCTTTTACCTTGTTTCCCAAAGTCTTGAGAAACCCTGTTTCTGTTCCCTTCCACCTCAATGGCTGTTGGGTGGAGATACCATATGTGTCTCTGGGGCTGCATCCTGTAAACTGACTGGAGCCTTCCTAGGTGTTTTGTGTTGTGGGTATACCCTAGGAGTAGGACCTTTGTGAATGGAGTTGGGAGTCAACTCACATTCTCTGTTGTGGTTGGTGCCTGGTTTCTGTATGTGTGACACAATGAATGAGACAGCCCTGACTGAAACTGACATGAAAGCAGTGTAGTGTGCTGAAAGGCTGGGTACTTACACCAATCCAGATTCTTTGTTATGGGTGTCTGGATGGAGTGAAATGTCTGAATTCCTGTGAGCCTTATTGGATGTCTGCCTGCATAAATGCCCTTCTATGTGATTGGCTGACTGAACCCAGCTCAGCCAGAGTGAATGGGGAACAGATGTGTATATCTGGGGACCTCCCACTTACCAATTTGTTCGGAAGCTGAAATGGAAGCTGAAGCAAGAAGAAGTTGTTCCTTGAAGCCATTTGGTGGAGAGGTCTGCTGCTGCATTTCTTTACTGTAATCTTAAAGTTGTTGGGCCTCATTAGGACCCAGGCGGTAAGGGGTTTATGGCGGCGTAAACAGCGCCGACCCTTACCGCCTGATTCCGAGGTCCCTTAGCGCCATGGAGTTTTTAACACCTGCTTTACGAGGTGGTAAAATCCATGGCGCTAAGGGACCTTGTTGTTAATTACGCCACCGTAATTTACGGTGGCGTAATTAACGCCTTCCCCCCTCCCATTATGCCCTATGGGGCAAAAATGGGAATGGGGAAGGGTAAATGGGTTAATGGGGACTTACCGCCCCACTCACCTCGGAATGGGGCGGTAAGTCCGCCAACCACCATGGCGTAAACATAGTTTACGCCATGGTGGTAAAGGTACGACCCAGGCGGTAACTTACCGCCTGGGTCGTAATGAGGCCCGTTGTCTCTCCCAAGGACTGATCCAGAGAGGACATGTGAAGGAGACCTCTCCCCGAACTACAAAATTACTGTTCTTCATCCATGTGTTCCTGACGTCCAGAGAAGGGGTCTTCATTAGTCCTGACGAGGAGTGCCAGGGCATCTCAAAGCGGAGAAGTCCATTGGTGTCACCCAGGGTCCGTAGGAGTGTTTCGTTACTGCTGGGAGCCGTTCCAGCCTACCACCCAAAAGAGGGAGTACCCTGGCATAGTGCTGCTGGACACCTGGAGCTGCAAAAGTTCCAAACTGCTTGAGAACATTTTTAAAAGAGCATCCTCACCATCATCATTGACCACCTTTTCCCGTCTGAAACAGTCGCTGAGTGCTGAGGAAGGTCTTTCGGTGGGTTTCCCGCCACCAGAAGCTAACAAAGATGTCCCAAGGGTCCAGACCAGATGAGGGTCCATGGTCCACTCCAGTGGTTAAGTCCAGGTCACCATATGCCGTCCAGAGGTCTATGCTGTGGCTGAAGCACAGAAGAACCGAAAGTTGGAAAACCACAATATTCCGAAATCTGACACCAAAAGTGACCGATGCACTTGTCACCGCCGGAAGTCATTGAAGGATGCCAGGGGTCTTACACTCATCTGCCAAGCATTTGAGGAGCCCACAAGAAGGTTAATTTTCACAGGACATCTGCCGTTGGAGAAATCGTTGATCAAAGGAGAGCACTGTGAAGAGCTAAACTCCTGCACTTCAGAAATAATTTGGCTCCATTTTCTTTCTTGAAATTAGCATCATAGTGGCTCCTTCTTCCAAAGGGGGAACATTCTCGGAGATAATCGTTGAGTGAAACCGAGAAACTCTGCCACTTTGCCTATCAAGGGACCAAAGCTACTGTGACGGGTAAGAGCATCTTCTATCCTCAGGAGTCATCCATGGTTACCAGAGCCATCCTGTTCTCCTGTGGCCACTCAGGTACTTTGGGGAGTCAGAACCTTTTAAAGAAAACACAAGGTGAATGAACATTATTGGACTGGCCTGTAATATATTTGCTATATATAGAAGCTTTGTCATCACCTAACATAGTATGGGGACTTTTCTTTTTGGGAGCTTTGGAGAAACACTGTACTTAAGAACCAGTCTGCATCCCCTCCTGAAAGCTTAAGCCTGGCTGCTCGTCCACTGTTTCAAAATTGAGAGCCTTGCTGGGGTGTTCTGTGCCTTTAACCTACCATATAGGGGGAATAAGTACCGATACCCCCCTCCAGTATGAAATGAAGTCAGTACTAGTGTTTAGGTATAGCTTTTTTTATGACATTATATCAATGTTTGTATAAGATAAAGATTCAATAAGGAGATACAGTGAAGATACATTAAATAGTTTTGTGGCCATTTATGGCATACTTTAAAGTATCTTATCTAACAGCTAAACTGTTTTACATGTGATTACTGTAATGAGCGTATAAGATTTGTTATTAACCACGTATCCACGTTAAATAAAAATAACAACCTCTGTGTGTTTCATACAGCCTGCCAATGTTTCCTGAATGTTAGATACTTGCAAACATATTTTTGAATAGTTTTACAAAGGTAGTGGGCGCCCCTCTCTCGCAAGAACAGACATGATAACCTGTTCAGTGGTTATTAACCACTTGAGAGTTCGCAGCCACTGCTTTTACTCACTGTGCCTTTCACAGATGGGAAATATCCATTTGCATATCAGTCTTTGTCCTGCCCAGGGGCAGTCCAGCACCGGAATACAATGGCAATTCCAATCTGAACGAGAGTACCACCAGCAACCCCATACACGTGTTTCACCCTTGTTGGGGATCATCAGTGAGGTGAAGCTGATGCCTCTCTAAGCACAGTGAGAGGGAGACCACGTCTGGTTGCCCCCAGGAGACCTAGGGTTACCAATCCCAGGTTCCTTAAAAAATAGTTTTACAAAGGTAGCGGGCGCCCCTCTCTCGCAAGAACAGACATGATAACCTGTTCAGTGGTTATTAACCACTTGAGAGTTCGCAGCCACTGCTTTTACTCACTGTGCCTTTCACAGATGGGAAATATCCATTTGCATATCAGTCTTTGTCCTGCCCAGGGGCAGTCCAGCACCGAAATACAATGGCAATTCCAATCTGAACGAGAGTACCACCAGCAACCCCATACACGTGTTTCACCCTTGTTGGGGATCATCAGTGAGGTGAAGCTGATGCCTCTCTAAGCACAGTGAGAGGGAGACCACATCTGGTTGCCCCCAGGAGACCTAGGGTTACCAATCCCAGGTTCCTTAAAAAATAGTTTTACAAAGGTAGCGGGCACCCCTCTCTCGCAAGAACAGACATGATAACCTGTTCAGTGGTTATTAACCACTTGAGAGTTCGCAGCCACTGCTTTTACTCACTGTGCCTTTCACAGATGGGAAATATCCATTTGCATATCAGTCTTTGTCCTGCCCAGGGGCAGTCCAGCACCGAAATACAATGGCAATTCCAATCTGAACGAGAGTACCACCAGCAACCCCATACACGTGTTTCACCCTTGTTGGGGATCATCAGTAAGGTGAAGCTGATGCCTCTCTAAGCACAGTGAGAGGGAGACCACGTCTGGTTGCCCCCAGGAGACCTAGGGTTACCAACCCAGGTTCCTTAAAAAATAGTTTTACAAAGGTAGCGGGCGCCCCTCTCTCGCAAGAACAGACATGATAACCTGTTCAGTGGTTATTAACCACTTGAGAGTTCGCAGCCACTGCTTTTACTCACTGTGCCTTTCACAGATGGGAAATATCCATTTGCATATCAGTCTTTGTCCTGCCCAGGGGCAGTCCAGCACCGAAATACAATGGCAATTCCAATCTGAACGAGAGTACCACCAGCAACCCCATACACGTGTTTCACCCTTGTTGGGGATCATCAGTGAGGTGAAGCTGATGCCTCTCTAAGCACAGTGAGAGGGAGACCACGTCTGGTTGCCCCCAGGAGACCTAGGGTCACAAGGGTGAAACACGTGTATGGGGTTGCTGGTGGTACTCTCGTTCAGATTGGAATTGCCATTGTATTTCGGTGCTGGACTGCCCCTGGGCAGGACAAAGACTGATATGCAAATGGATATTTCCCATCTGTGAAAGGCACAGTGAGTAAAAGCAGTGGCTGCGAACTCTCAAGTGGTTAATAACCACTGAACAGGTTATCATGTCTGTTCTTGCGAGAGAGGGGCGCCCGCTACCTTTGTAAAACTATTTTTTAAGGAACCTGGGATTGGTAACCCTAGGTCTCCTGGGGGCAACCAGACGTGGTCTCCCTCTCACTGTGCTTAGAGAGGCATCAGCTTCACCTCACTGATGATCCCCAACAAGGGTGAAACACGTGTATGGGGTTGCTGGTGGTACTCTCGTTCAGATTGGAATTGCCATTGTATTTCGGTGCTGGACTGCCCCTGGGCAGGACAAAGACTGATATGCAAATGGATATTTCCCATCTGTGAAAGGCACAGTGAGTAAAAGCAGTGGCTGCGAACTCTCAAGTGGTTAATAACCACTGAACAGGTTATCATGTCTGTTCTTGCGAGAGAGGGGCGCCCGCTACCTTTGTAAAACTATTTTTTAAGGAACCTGGGATTGGTAACCCTAGGTCTCCTGGGGGCAACCAGACGTGGTCTCCCTCTCACTGTGCTTAGAGAGGCATCAGCTTCACCTCACTGATGATCCCCAACAAGGGTGAAACACGTGTATGGGGTTGCTGGTGGTACTCTCGTTCAGATTGGAATTGCCATTGTATTTCGGTGCTGGACTGCCCCTGGTCAGGACAAAGACTGATATGCAAATGGATATTTCCCATCTGTGAAAGGCACAGTGAGTAAAAGCAGTGGCTGCGAACTCTCAAGTGGTTAATAACCACTGAACAGGTTATCATGTCTGTTCTTGCGAGAGAGGGGCGCCCGCTACCTTTGTAAAAATATTTTTGAATAGCTTTTTAACTTCAGTGAATGTTTCCCACATTTCTCTCAATGGTGTTATGTTTTGCAAACATACAATTTTAGGTTACATTGGGCCTCATTACGACCCAGGCGTTAAGGGTTAACGCCGTCGTTAACCCTTAACGCCTATTCTGATTTTAACGGCTGCTCTTAGCAGCCGTTAAAATCCATGGCGCTAACCTGCCATGATGCTAATTACGCCACCGTAATTTACGGTGGCGTAATTAGCGCCTTCCCCACTCCCATTATGCCCTATGGGGCAAAAATGGGAATGGGGAAGGGAAAATGGGAAATGGGGATTTACCGCCCCACTCACCTTGGAATGGGGTGGTAAATCCGCCATCCACCATGGTTTAAACGTAGTTTAAACGTAGTTTACACCATGGTGGTAAAGTTGGCGCAATTAGCGCCTGGGTCGTAATGACCCCCATTGTTGTTATATTGCTTTCCCCTTATTGTTAGTCTGGGTTTTAGACACTTGGGGGATCATAATGAGGGGGGCAAGTGAGGTCTTCATGCAGATCCCCACCAAAAATACCATTTTTAAGAGGCATGCAAATTGGTTTGATGCCAAGTGAACATTTTATGAAAAAAATGCTTCTTTTAAAATGTCCTAGTAGGAGTCGTATTGAAATTTCTCAAGCCAAACAAACTTGTAAGTATGCCATCATGAAGAGGAAAGCCTATATGGCTGAAATGAATCGGATGGAGTTGGAAAGGGCTGCGGTTTCGTGTCACTGCAAACTGTATTGCAAGGTGATTGCCACTGGCTGGAATTACAATCCACCCTGTGTTTAGGATATAACTGCTGATATCTCACCTGCAAAATGGTTTAAACATTTCTCAAGCCTTCATAACCCAACAACCAACTCTCCCGATCACTAATTTTGTGTAACAGTTCGTTTGGGCCATGTGGAACCACACCCGGGGGAGCATTGCTGGCAGTCTAACATTATCTATGGAAGACCTTGAGACTGCACTGAGGAGTATCGTTGCTGGAAAATCTGCTGTCGATGTGTATAAGATTATTCAGTACCTTGCTACTTCAAAAAGGTATTCCTCACAGTTGGAACCAGGCACATATTCATCCTATCTTTAAGAAAGGCATCTCGACAGATCTGGCATCCTATCGCCCGATCTCTTTATTAACACCACGGCTAAGTGGTTTGGTAGGGAAATCAGAAATATCCTTTCTGATACTTATTATGGTTTCAGGAAGGGAGCAGGAACTGTGGAGCAGATTTTAAAGTTGAATTTAATTATGGAGAAATATGTTTGAGGGTATGGAACCAGGCAACTATCATGCCTATCTTTAAGAAAGGCATCCAGGCAATTCGGGCCTATCGTCTGATCTCTTTATTAACACTACTGCTATGTGGTTTGGTAGGGCTGTATATGGTAAAATCATGGACTGGGCTGAAGATAAAGCTATCCTTTCTGATATTCAATACAGCTTCCGGTAGGGAGCGGGATCTGTGGATCGGATTTTCAATTAGAATTTAATTTGGGAAAGATATGTCTGAGGGTATGGGGCACCTATGTAAGAAACGTTTATGGATCTAAGCACCGCATTTGATTCCATGAACCGTGGCAACCTGTGGGCTTCCTAGCTGGCTCTTGATATGTCACCCATGTTGTTGGACTGTTTGGTTGAAATGCATCGGAATTTGTCAGTCAGAGTGCACCTTAATAATACCGAGCGACTGATTGACCCAATCAGTGCAAAGTGCAGTGTGAGACAAGGATGCATGCTAGATACATTACTTTTTAACGTGTATGTTAATTTGCTATCCACTACACTGTCAGGCTCATCAAGCAATGTTCCCTACATTGGTGGGGCGCGTTTCCCGGTACTAATATACACAGATTACTCCATCCTCATTGCCAAAAAAGGTTATCATAAATGTAGTTTGATGCACATTTCAGACTGCATTCGACTACAGCCTTTGATTTATTCGACACGCCTATGGGGTAACCCAAGTCTGACACTAACCAGGTTGCTTGTCAATGATATTTTGGGTAGAGATGTACACTATTAATCTAATCGGTAAAATGATTTAGGTACTACATTAAATTCCCTTGGCAAGGCAGAATATTTCCGAGTAGGTAGGAATAAAGGAGATTCAACATTAGCGTCAAAGGCATTTGTGGTCCTTAAACGAAGCCAAAGAGTGGATATTAAGTGTAATAAGTGTCTAGCATTCAGGGCTATTTTGGAATCAGGTCAGTCTTGAGTCTTCTCAGTTATATTTACAGGTTTGATGATTTGCAGAGAAAGGGCAATTTTGCTGCGTCTGAGAGCGACACTTTTATAAAAAAAGTGAATATATATTTAATATAAGAAGTAAATAAGTTACCAGATGCTTTTATGACTCGTATTATATGGATTATCTGATGCATTTGCTACTAGTATGCGCTGTAAATGCCAGTTTAAGACAAAAATACCTCATTCTGATGCTAAGAACTTGGGGGATAAGACTTATATCCTTGGTCAAACACATCAAGGCTCCCTCTTTTAATGCCGTTATTAGAGTAAGAGTAAGTTGTTGTTTTTTTTTCACACAAAACTAGCAAACACAATTGGAGTGTAGATGCAGACTGGGTGAAGATTAACAGCTACTGCTCAGTCAGACAATGGGTGAAAATGTTGCCCTGCTCCTGGCAATGTCAAGCAAAATGAATTGTGGCTTGAGGCTGTGTGGTAGTAGCCCAATGAGAAGGAACAGCAGAGCGGGGAGCACCAGCAGATAAGTGGAGTGGTGAGCTTGGGAGGCGAGTAGGCAAGGGTGCGGGGAAGGGCATGATGGGGGGATGGAGGATTGGCTGGGTGCAGAGGTGCCAAGGCATCTCAAAAAACAAATGGCGACACCAGGGAAAAAGGCTTGGCTGGCTGTTGATACGCGGACAGGACACTGGCCATTCTTATCTTCATTTCCAGCCACCTTATTGAGCACACTTCTCCATGTGCGAAAACTAATTACAGAGCAGTAGTGCTGTCCGTTTCTTATTATGGGTCAGTAGTGATGTCACACCTGGCCTACAATAAACACATTATTTGTAGGCTTTTATAATGGAATCACAGGCTAATAAAATAATTGACAGTGTCTTATGGAAGTATTACATGCATTTAAATGTGCTTTACATTTCTAAAACATTTATGGTCGCTAATCTTTGAATTGTCATTCAAATATGATAATTGTAGCGACATTTTTGAATCCATTCATGTATTAATAATGTACCTCTTTTAAACATTTTTTAAAAGAGGTACATTATTTTAAAAAGCTTTACCCAGCTTTTTAAAATACATATGCAATCCTATTATAAAGCCTTCCTAAATGTGGGCCACAACTGACTAACCCCCCATCAAACTAACCACATTCTATAAATCAAAGGCAATACAGAGGTGTAAAAGCCCGCACCAGAGGCCTCTATGTCGTAGCAGGTGACTGTCACTGACGTTAGTGGTCCTGAGCTGAAGGCAAGGGCCTATTACGAGGGCAAACATAATTTGCAATAGAGGACTGCTACGCTGTCCGAGCTTGTGCAGGTGGCATAAGCAGCAGACTCTTCTGTCTGGAGCTTGCTATGACTGAGCTTGCTCGGGTCTCTTTGTCAACTTCCCAGTGTGTACAGATCACAAAGGGACACTTGGAACGCAGCTTTTAGAGCCTCAATCACAAGATTTCGGATTGGCTAGAGACCTAAAGAAGTTAGAACAACAAAGTAGGAGCAGGAAATGCAGGCTTCTTTTGGTGGTTAAAGCATGCATTCTACATGTCCTCATTGTGTAATAGAAGAAAACATTGCCTAATTAACCTTGGATTTGGGGCGAGCCTGATTTGAATAGGGTCTTTAACCCTTTGTAATGGATTGGCAGGTGAAGAACGATGATCTTGCGGGTTGCCCGGAGCAATGTCAGAGGTTAAGATGAATTCTAAACCTTCCAGCCATCACCTCTTTTGTTTTTATAACTAAGCTTTATTTTAATTTTTTTGGTCTCGGGAGGATAGCTCAGGGGCCCCATGCTGGCCTTGGAAGCAAGGTGACACAGAGCAACACAGGTTCGATCCCCGGGTCTGTACTTAGAAATCTCTGGGTATTAAGCGCATTATAAATAACCTATCATATCATAGACACAGGCCTAGTGTCCTACTGGATGTTATGGGCCTTGAAGAATGAGTTGTAGACGTGAGTGCAGTGAGGACATTGAACAAGGACTAACACCTGGCAGGCCTTACAGCAGGCCTTACAGCATGGTGTATAAAGTTACCATACACTGCATCATTCTTTCCCCGTGAAAAAAAAAGGGCTGCAAGGGCACAAAGGAAATCAAGTAATGCCTTTACAGGGCTAAATAAAAGTTGGATTGGCATTCTCAATTTCCGTTGGAGTAATGCCCACTCCACTTTTAGTGTTAACGTTAACATGGACAGGCAGGGGCCTGTTGTGAAATGTATCTGGCAGTCTTGGGGACATGGCAGCAGATACTTAGACGGGCTCTTTTGAAAGTACAAAGCTCTCTGGGCTTTTCTTCACCCGATTTGCCCAATGGAGCAGCACAGGACTTCCTCCTTCCTCCGTTTAACCCGTGTAGGCCAGTGAGGCCAACCCAAGGCTTTTGCTTCACCACTCCACCCTGTTGGCATACAAAGCCTGGAAGGACTTTTTTTAAGGAGCAGTCCCCCAGATAAGTCTCTCTCTGTCTCTCCCTCCTTTCTTCATCTATCTTTTTAACTGTTGTTTTGTTTTGTAAATCCTACTGGATTCTTTTCTCTCTCCTGCCCAGCCCATTCATGGGCAGGCGAGTTCTGTTGCTTTGTTCTTTTATTTTTCTTTCTTTAATGAACATTACATCCAGCCCAATGTTGGGCTAGATGGTTTAATTCAGATACAAAATTACACACACATACACATAGATAAATAAATCACACACTATACATTTATTAAAAAACGTTATTACCGTGATGGCGGCATCTTTATTCCTAGGGTCTCTTAGGGGACAAGCATGTAGCCCTTACTGACTTGGCCCCATGGGGTCACGGGCTATATTAGTGCATATTTTGGGCATTTCCAGAACTTTCCAATTTCAAGTGAGGTTTCAACTAATGGCCTCTTAAGACTGTGTACAGTGATACAATAGTAGCATTTTGAAGATTTGTTCAGACCCCACCTAGCTGTGAATCCCTGCATGGGTAGGATACCCAAGTGTAATTTCATTAAGATAGCCCTATCCTTTGCATTCGATTTTCCGGGGTAATTTTCAAACCTGGGGGAACTTTCCACTACCAGGTTATTACTAATTAAACGACAGCCATCATGCTTCTCAGACTTTCACATTTCGCCCATCCTCTGTATGCCTTTTAAGTAGGCCATAACAGCATTGAATAATCCATAACTCGGAAAGATTAAGCAGATTGAACATATATTTAACCGTTACATTTTCACTGTTTAAGATCTTAGTCCAATAAAGAAGAGTTTTTGCAAAATCGCCTGGCCTATACCATCAATGCCCTGCTGTGTCCTGATTGATAGAGACGGTGTGCTGCATGGTGGCCTCAGCAGTCTCTTTAGTATTATCTTATTTTCTTTGGTCTCACTTACATTCAGATTAGTCTGCCCCCACAGTTCAGAGCCATAAGTTGCTGCAGTGGCTGCTGGGGCATTTTATACCTCTAGGTATCCAATGCTATTCTATCATCCTGGTGTTTCAAGGAAAGCTAGCATTGCTTCCCCTATATGGCTCAAGATGTTGCTGCCTTTCTCAGTTTGAGGGTTCGAGCGTGGTGAATTTGATTATTTTGGCAGTATAATTGATAATATATCTACTGATTTGAGCACTGTGTCCCCTCTGTAAAACCTAGGATGAGGAAGCTTCTTCTCCCTCTGAGATTTACAAACCATATTTTTTGTTTTGCTAATATTTAGCTTTAGCCCCTTGTCCTTCACTAAATAAAAAAATAAAAAACTATAAGTTGTCTTTGGAGACCAATTGGTGACTTTGATAGTAAAATGGCATCATCAGCAAATAAGAGAGTACACATCTCTGTCCTCTGAAGCTTGGGGCATCTGCAGACATACATACAGAGAGAACAATAGGGGTGCTAACACGCACCCCTGCCTAACCACTTCATTGAATCTAAAAGATTCAGTATAACCATAATGATGTCCACCTCTCACCCTTGCAAGGTTGTCTGTATATAACAGCCTAATTGCTCCTGCAAGTTAAACTGGGATTGATATTTGCTCCAATAACAGCCATAGTTCAGATCTAGATCACATATCAAAGGCTGTTTGGAGATCTATAAATGCTACTAACATGAGTTGTCCCTTAATTAAAAAAAATGTATATAAAACCAATCAAAGGCAAAATACTTGGTCAGTGGTTGAGATGTCCTTCCTAAAACCCACTTGTAAGAGAGATAATCTGTTATGGCAATTACACTAGTCTTCCAACCTAGTTTGTAGCACTTTACCAAAAAATGTTCCTGAGGAATACAACAGCAAAATAGGATGATAGATTTGTGGCAGGTTACGTGCTCCCCTTGTATAGATTGAAATCCAGGTCACCCCTTGCCAAATAGAGGCATGATTAGCTCCCTTTGCTCTTGTTCCCACCACTTGAGGGCTTGCTTTGGGATCTGTTTCTTATTGGACTTACCTTCTGAACCCTACAACACAGTACTGTGCTTATTTGGAGGCTCTGAATCCCTATTTTCCATTTCACTTTCCATCTGGAACCATTTCATTTTTTTTAGCCAGCATGCTTTTTATATTCAAAAGACTGTGTTTCCCAGTATTCCTTGCTTATTGCTTCATCTGAACCCTAGCAGGACCATGTTGAGTGGAGAATAAGGAACACCGGTGGCTGCAGGTGCTAGCAAGATTCGTACCTGAAGTGTCTGATCATTAGCCAGCTTTAAACACCTCAGTGTGCTTCAGTCAAGCACTGGTCATTTTTGCAGTGTTCCTGTTTGTGCCCAGTCTGGTTCTTATACCTAGTGTCTAGTTCCTAGTTTCCTATTTCTAGCTCCTGGATAAGTGTGCTTGTGAGCATTGGTGGGCAAGCCTATTGGGGTTTCAGCCACAGGCTGAATGAAATTTGACTTGGTGTGGGATCCGGACCGGTTTTATAAGCCATTAGATGGGCCAGATAAATGACTGTATATGCAACTTGTAACAGGCTGACTATGCACAGACATCCATGTATTCTTCTACAATGAGCAGCAGCTGGAATGGTAAGTTTCAAGTTAACTACTCAACCAGTGTTACTGTTTCGACTCGAGCAGCGGGCACTGTGTCCCCTCTGTAAAACCTAGGATGAGGAAGCTTCTTCTCCCTCTGAGATTTACAAACCATATTTTTTGTTTTGCTAATATTTAGCTTTAGCCCCTTGTCCTTCACTAAATAAAAAAATAAAAAACTATAAGTTGTCTTTGGAGACCAATTGGTGACTTTGATAGTAAAATGGCATCATCAGCAAATAAGAGAGTACACATCTCTGTCCTCTGAAGCTTGGGGCATCTGCAGACATACATACAGAGAGAACAATAGGGGTGCTAACACGCACCCCTGCCTAACCACTTCATTGAATCTAAAAGATTCAGTATAACCATAATGATGTCCACCTCTCACCCTTGCAAGGTTGTCTGTATATAACAGCCTAATTGCTCCTGCAAGTTAAACTGGGATTGATATTTGCTCCAATAACAGCCATAGTTCAGATCTAGATCACATATCAAAGGCTGTTTGGAGATCTATAAATGCTACTAACATGAGTTGTCCCTTAATTAAAAAAAATGTATATAAAACCAATCAAAGGCAAAATACTTGGTCAGTGGTTGAGATGTCCTTCCTAAAACCCACTTGTAAGAGAGATAATCTGTTATGGCAATTACACTAGTCTTCCAACCTAGTTTGTAGCACTTTACCAAAAAATGTTCCTGAGGAATACAACAGCAAAATAGGATGATAGATTTGTGGCAGGTTACGTGCTCCCCTTGTATAGATTGAAATCCAGGTCACCCCTTGCCAAATAGAGGCATGATTAGCTCCCTTTGCTCTTGTTCCCACCACTTGAGGGCTTGCTTTGGGATCTGTTTCTTATTGGACTTACCTTCTGAACCCTACAACACAGTACTGTGCTTATTTGGAGGCTCTGAATCCCTATTTTCCATTTCACTTTCCATCTGGAACCATTTCATTTTTTTTAGCCAGCATGCTTTTTATATTCAAAAGACTGTGTTTCCCAGTATTCCTTGCTTATTGCTTCATCTGAACCCTAGCAGGACCATGTTGAGTGGAGAATAAGGAACACCGGTGGCTGCAGGTGCTAGCAAGATTCGTACCTGAAGTGTCTGATCATTAGCCAGCTTTAAACACCTCAGTGTGCTTCAGTCAAGCACTGGTCATTTTTGCAGTGTTCCTGTTTGTGCCCAGTCTTGTTCTTATACCTAGTGTCTAGTTCCTAGTTTCCTATTTCTAGCTCCTGGATAAGTGTGCTTGTGAGCATTGGTGGGCAAGCCTATTGGGGTTTCAGCCACAGGCTGAATGAAATTTGACTTGGTGTGGGATCCGGACCGGTTTTATAAGCCATTAGATGGGCCAGATAAATGACTGTATATGCAACTTGTAACAGGCTGACTATGCACAGACATCCATGTATTCTTCTACAATGAGCAGCAGCTGGAATGGTAAGTTTCAAGTTAACTACTCAACCAGTGTTACTGTTTCGACTCGAGCAGCGGGCACTGCCCCGGGGCCATTCAGCCATGCAAAGTGGGAACTTTCATTATAAAATCCTCAGAATTAACACTTTTTTATTTAGCTCAGTTTTAAATGAAAAAGCACCAATAGCAAAGCCCATGTGCTGTCAGGTGTCTGCCGGCATGGCACCAACCCTGCTCAAGCAGAATTTGTATGTTAATTAGGAGGATAGTTAGACGGGCTGACTTCCTGAGCCTCAAGGCCTGGCTGTTGCTATCGTAGTACTTAGTTCAGTTGCTCTGCTCATGCCCTTTGGGGTTGCATGGAGGGTGTGGCTGATGCCAACACAACCAGTCAGTAGAAGGAGAGAACATATTTAGAACTTGAGATGAGGGAGGAAGAGGCAAAGTACGATGACACGTGGGGAGCATGAGACCTATTCAAGGTTGAGGCAATGAGACAGATTTTGTGCACATGGGCATGTATGCTCTGCTACTGCTTTTTGACTTTGTCAGGATAAACGGCGTGCAAAAAGAAGCAAATAAGATGAACACAAAAACCAAGAAAGTAAAAAAAGAAAAACAATTGAAGAGAGAGAAGTGAGGTTATTCGAGAAAGGGCAAGGGCTGGGGTGGGATTGTGGAGTGGCTACGATTCAGAGTAGTCACGAGAAAACATGTTGATTTACTGCCACAGCTGGAGGCCAGGTCCACGAGCATCTGGTGGTGGGGAGGCTTGATTTCGCAGGAAATCACTGCTGTCAGTCTGAAAATGATGTACACTCACACCCACAGGGGCAGAAAGGTTAGCTAGCCCTCTTGCCTTGCAAGATAAAGAAGCTTGGCAGGCAGCATACCTGGGAGGGCTGCCTTTTTATGGCTGGACAACATGGATGTTTATTTTTTTCCTCTGGCAAATGATACTGGACCTGTGTTCTTTTTAATTCTGAGAGGGAAGAGGGCCTGTCGGTGGTGAGCGTGTCCAAAATTGGGAAGAGGAATAGGGCCTTGCAAGGCGAGTGCATTGTAGGTTGAGAACCACCACTGTTAAAACAGTCTAGACATTTTGATGGAAGAGATCTCACCACATGTCATCTGCAGTTACTGCATGACATGGTGTGAGTACCTTGATACTAGCCACCAAACCAGAGCAAAGTAAAAGACAGAGCCACTGAATTCTTGGTTTAATTTGCTGAGGTAACTGGGGGCTGGCTGCTTCCTCAGGCTGAATCGGCAGCTCACTCACACACCAATGACATTGCTTACAAAGATGACAGACACCATCACTGATAATTTCAAAGTCATCCCATACCTCTCGCACCTCAATCCCATATGTGACTGTGCAGCGGCAGCTGCTCCTTCCTAATAACACACAGCTTTAATAACAGACAGCCCATAAATATCTATGTCTACAGTTCCAAGGTAATCAGACTGGCAGAATTGCACTACAGTTTACTGATGCTGGGGCACAGCATGTCCTTGGAGGGGGTATGCTTGATATGATATGATGTGATGTGGCATTTATAACACGCCTGTACATAAGTGTTTCTAGGCGTGACAAGACAAAGAGGGGGAAACAAAGGGAGGACAAAATAACAATTTTACTAATTCTTGTATCATTCAGATTGTGCAAGTGTGGGGAAGAGAGAAGGGGAGAAGTGCCAGCGCTGAGCGTTAGGGGAAGTGCAGTTAACTCACAAGTGCAGTCAGCTGGTGGCTCATAAGTGCAGAGAGAAGGGAGTGTAGGGTTGCAGATTCAGACCCTTAAGTGCTGGGGAGCCTGGAGGCATTGTGAGGGCAACTAGACATGCAGGAGCCTGGGCCTGAGTTCAGAGGGTGACCAGGCGACCAGTGAGCAGAACAGTCAGGTGCATCAGCAGGGGAGAGAAAGAGAGAAAACAGAAGTGAAAAGGAAGGTCTTGCGCTGCTTCTGGAACCAGAGGTGGTTCTGCTCAAGTTTGAGAGAGACATGGCGGCTGTTCCAGAGGGAGGCCCCTGCCGAGCAGATAGGTCTGCCCCCAACTCTCTGCTTGGAAAAGCATCTGACCCTCAGAGAGTTGGAGGTGGATGAGTGGAGAGCTCGAGAAGAAAAATATTTGGAAGAGAAAGTTGGAGGTAGGGCGCTCCCAGGCACCAGGATGTATTGTGGATGATGCAGAGGGGCTCGAAGTTGATCCTTGCAGCCACGGGAAACCAATGAAGAGATTTTAGAGCTGGAGAGATACGATCCCTGGGTTTAAGGCCAATGACACGTCTTGCAGTCCTGTTCTGGATACGTTGTAAAGGTCGAAGAGTAGAGGCAGGAAGAATTAGAGAGAGACTGATGCAATAGTCCAGCCTAGAGAGGACCAGAACTCTGGAGACAGTGAGCTTCTGGGGTAAAGTGATAAAAGGAGAATACCTCTGAGGAGGTGCAGCTGATAGTTTGACTTCTTAGAGATGCCTGAGATATGAGGAGAGAAGCAGTGGGTGGAGTCAAAGATGACACCAAAATTCTTAGCCTCACAGGAAGGAGCAGGAAGAGGGCCAGAGGGGCGACCAGAGAGAGAGAGGATAGGAGGGAGCGGGGTGTCCCATTGAGGAGGATATCAGTCTTACTGGCATTAAGGCTGAGATCATTGGCAGCACACCATTCCTGAATTGTGACCAGGCAGTCTGGTATGAGAGTAGAAGCAGAGGTGGCTGAGGGGAGCCTGAAAGAGTGCTAAGTGTCATCCGCATAACATTGAAAATTGGAGCAGAAAGTAGCGATGCAGTCGGCAAGAGCACTTGCACCCTGTGGTGCTCTCCTTCTCCAGGTGGGAAAATAACTATAGCACTCCTTGTGGACTTCCTCATTGTAAATAAGTAAATATAACCAAATGAATAACTACACGGAAAACAATCCTTATTACAGAAAATTATGTCTATTCTAAATCACTGGGACTGTTGATTTGGAAAGAGGCCTGTACAAGTAAATCAGAACATGCGGCCATCCTAAATTAGCTATCCCTCAAACTGCTTGCCATCGTTTATGCCGTTGTTGCTATGGGTTTTTTGGGATTATTTGCATCATTGCATGTTCAATGTGTGTAGAGAAGGATTTCCTTTTACCAAGTGCATTGGGCAAATGTGTTTTGGAGGTGCCCGTTTCAGTTTGTTGCCTGCCCCTACTGCTCTTTACGTGGTGTGCCTAGTGGTTGAATTGCAAGCTGTATATTGTTGTCAGAGTGTACTGCAGACACAACTCTGACTCTTCCTCGAGCACCACGCCGCCCCCCACTGCATTCTCCCATTGCACATTGCTTCTACGAGGTAGGCAGTACAGGCCTGACAATTCGTTAAACATGGTACTGCAGTGCCTGTATCGGTACAAAAGGAAAAATGCATGCTCTCCCATAGCTCACACTATAAACTAGATGATGTATGATATGGCATTTATAACGCGCCTATTCACAAGTGTTCCAAGGCGCGTCGAGGAAAGGGAAGGGAACAGAGGGAAGACAAAAAGAACAATCCTACTAGGCCAGGTGCATTAAGATCACACAAGTGCAGGGGAGGGGTATATGTTCATTATGGTAAATAGTATTGTGCATTATATTATCTATATGTAATAGTACAGCATGTGTGTTCTAGTACCAAAATAAAGTATGTGTACAGTACCTTTCAGTGGATGGTAATGTACATTAATCAAGTTGGCCTTGAAGGTTGTGCACTGCATGGCACCTGGTACAGCACATTATGTGACTGACTATATGGCCCTTTTGTCATTTTACAATCTCAAAAGATAAGAGATGACTACAGGATATTATTATTATTATTATTATTATTATTATTATTAGTAGTAGTAGTATTAGTATTATTAGTATTAGTATTATTAATAAACATAATAATTACTTATTGCATGCAACATGACTGTATGCCTCAGTGTGCACAAAAAACACAAAACACAAGTCTACTAGACATGTGCAGAAGACAAGGATAGTAACCTGAGTGCATCGGTACAAGTAAATAGTGAGCCAGTGCACTGGCAGACACAGCTTGTGTGAGGACATATCGCTCCCTGCCATATCATGCTTATTCATATTTAAAAAAGAGTGTTCCCTGCACTGGTCAACTTACATGTTTTTAGCTCCTCGTTGAAATCTTGTTTTTTTTATGTTATTGTGTTATAGTCAAATACAAATTTTGACTTTTCACAAAACAACAAAAATCACATATTGACACATTTTAGATATACACACAATTATAATCAACGAGTAGAAATAAAAAAGGGAAAGAAAAAAGAAAAAAGTATACAATATCCCTTTAAAAGGAAAGATTAATAAAAACAGGAAAAAATAAATTTCCTATCATATCACTTTCATGATTGTTGTCCTACCAGAGCAATACACAGCATATAAAATATACCATGAATATTGTTCAGCATTGTTCCGACTAAAGGACTCCTTTCTTTCTAAGACAGATGCAATTTGGCTCTTAGAACTGTCTTGCCAGATTCAGCTCTTTCAATACATTTATCACTTCAAACGTAAAAAAGACTGTTACCCGAGACTGTAACCATTGAACCCTCAGGTCCCATGTCCCTGGGCAAACAACCAACAGATGTTTCAAAGACTGTGGCCCTCATTCAAGATTGGTGCTAGTCATGGCGCCATTAGCGCCATGACTAGCACCAATACTGATACCGCCACCGACGTCGCGGTATGGGTACTTATCGTCCATTCCGAGCTTTGAGGGACCGGTAAGTCCTTATTTTAAAAGCCATTCCCCATTCCCATTTGAGACCCCATAGGGCTCAATGGGAAGGGGGAAGGCGGCAATAACGGTACCGCAAATTGTGGTACCGTTATTGACCCCGGTATCCCTTTGCAAGTCCCGTCCTTGCTAAAAGCAGGTGTTAAGGGAAGGACCTGCAAAGGGACCTCGGAATAGGGCACAAAGGGATTACCGGTGCCTGGTATCCCTTTGCGCTCGGGTCGTAATGACCCCCTGTATCTCAGACCTATCACATTTTTGACAGATATCGGCAGGAATCTCTACTCCATTTCTTATATGTTGTATTTTCAGAGTTGGCAACAAGTTTAATCAGAATCTCAAGAAGTCGCTCTACTAGCCGGATCTGGGAACTTCCTCAAATAAGTAGGTAGAAATGCTCTTGGGTTCATAGAGGAGGAAAGTTTAGATGATCTTACTGTCACAATAGTCCTTATCTCATCCATCCTTGTCATGGATTCCTTGACCTTCAAGGGATTTTGGATCAGTATTTCTAACGTACAGTCCGACTGCAATAGAATGTTAGTGCATTTTGCCCTCAAGTTGTTCAGATATATATTTGAGATCCCCTGCAGTGAAACTGCTGTGTCTTTGTATAAGGAAGGAGATGGGGGATCAAGAATCAACCTGTAGACAGAGATCCATTTCCACTCCAGACATGCTCTTAGTGAAATAAGGCCCAACTCGTAGCATACACACCCAATAGGGACACAGTTGGGGAGGCCCAGAACGTGTCTCCATATTTTGCCCTGTATTCTGTCCAGGTCAATTACATATGATTGGGGGTTGATATCGAGGCCATACAGTAATGTTGGAATTATTTTACCAGTGTAAAATCTAATGACTGGGACAATAAAGAATGTACAGAATGTATTTCATGTTTTTTTCATTTGCGCCCCTAAATGCTCAATTTATGCCCTCTCGATGTTACACGCCCCTTCATGGGAAAAGATCTAACTTTGGAACCTAGATAAATTACCTCCTTTATGATTGGAATTCTTTGGTTATTCAGACGCCAGATGAACGGTTTAGTAACCATTAGGGGATGTTTAAAGATCACAATTTTCGATTTTTTGGGATTTATTTTTTAGGTCGTTAAACTCTGCATATTCTTGGAGTGCGAAGGGAAGCCGTTGAAAACCAATCTGCGTGTGATGTAAAAACACAATATCATCGGTGTATGCCAACCAGTTAATTTGAGTGGTTCCTAGTTTTGGACTCGCCAAGGCTAAATCTTGTATCCATTTGGCAAAATCAGATAGGTATAGGTTGAACAGAAAAAGGGGCTACTAGGCATCCATGTCGTACTCCTGTTTCTATTTTGATGGATTTAGAGAGTTTCCCATTCCTGTTCAATCTAACTTGAAGTTCTGAATTGTTGTGGAGTTCTATCAGAATGGCCAAGAGGTTATCCGGGATTCCCCATTATTTATTTATTTATTTATTTATTTATTTTGATTTTTGTAACGCACCAACATGCCCGTGGGCCTCAGGGCGCACATAGAACAAAACAAGACGAGGACAAACAAGAAAGTGGAAAAGGAGAAATGGGGCAGGACATTATTCCAAGTTGAATAAGTGAGTCTTGACGGCACGTTTGAACGCGGTGTAACTCTGGATCTGCTGTATACCTGCTGGAAGTGTGTTCCACAAAAGGGGACCCTGAGCATCCAGTGTTGTGCCTCCAAATTTGGCTGTCGCGAATTTGGGATAATTGAGAGTGACCGCCAAAGAAGAATGAAGGTTCCTCACATTGGGTTTGATGCCTATACGGAATGACAGATAGGTTGGGCTGCTAAAACTGAGGCATTTATGGGTCGTAGTAAGCATCTTATGCGTTATGCGGTGTTTAACGGGTAGCCAGTGGAGTCTTTTCCTAAAAGTAGAGATGTGTGTGCAACGTGACTGATTGAAGATGTTACGCACGGCATTGTTCTGTGCCACTTGTAAGGATTGAATATTAGAGGCTGTGGTGCCCGCCAGGAGGCTGTTACAATAGTCCAATCGTGAATTTATCAATGCAGTGGACAATAGAGCACAGTTCTCTTCCGATATGAATGGTCGAATATATCTGATTCTCTTGTTTATAATACTACAACTAGTTTTATGCTGGAAATATGGGGCTTCATGGAGAGTACCTCATCAAGAACTACTCCCAAGGTCTTGACTTTCTTTTGAACTGTGATGGTGTTGTTGGCAATATGAAAAGAGGCGTAGTTAGGATCCAGTTTTGCCCGGGTGTTTTTAGATGCCACAATAAGGAGTTCAGTCTTTTTATCATTAAGGGCCAGGGAATTACAAGCCATCCAATCTTGTATGGCTTTATATATTCGGTTAATGGTTACAGAGTCACTACTGTATGAGCCACTCAACTGAATAACAACCTGAGTGTCATCGGCGTAGTTTGTATATTGCACTCCTAGTTTGTTCAAAAGATCGAGAAGGGGCCGGATGTAAAGGTTGAAGAGCAGCGGCGACAGACAGGAGCCCTGAGGGACGCCACATGTCTGAGAGATAGGGGAAGATTGTTTATCACCCATGCAGACCCTTACCATTCTGGGACCCAGAAAGGATGCGATCCATTTGGATGCAATTGCAGAGCAGTTGGCGACCTCTCCGAGCCTTGACACTAGTAAGCTGTGATCAACTAGGTCAAAGGCCGCAGAGAGGTCCAATAGCATGAGCAGAGTAGCTTGGTTTTTGTCAGCTATGCTAGCAAGTGTAGATTTGAGATCAAGCATAGCTCTCTCAGTTCCATGACGAGCCCTATATATGTAAGTAGGCCAGTTTATCAAGTATCTTAACTTTCCCCAAAGGCGGTCCCTATTGATGGTTTCGAAAGCTTGGGACAGGTCTACCTATGCCCCAAATAGAGGCATTGCAAATTACGAACTGCTCAAAAGGCTTACCTGGCTGGTCGCCTCTCGGCTGGCACCACTCCGGAAATTCCACACGTGCTGAAGAACACCGCGACCTACAAGGAAAGGAAGGAAAATAGGTTAGCAAAGGCAAGACATTGCAGCACTGCGCATAGCGCTTACTTACCGCATCATAGCGCTCTTAATGTGCCATCATTTATCAGCGAGGCTCAACAAAGCCAGTTTGCCGCGCTGAAGCTCTGCATATCTAAGGGAGAAAAAGTGACATTGTTAAACAAAGAAAGGCATGCAAGAATAGCAACAATACGAAAGAACAGCAATAAGACCTACCTGAACGATATCAAACGGGCCGGCATCAGTGAAGTAACTGGACCGCACACGCCCACGAAAGACAACGCGCCCCTGCAAAGAAGGCAGGAAGGAGAGCATGCCTAACTCTACCACAAGGTGAGCAGAGGGCCCCAGAGGGGCTGACATCATATGGGGGTGGAGGGAGGATACTTACCCCGGTCAGCCAGTCTTGAACACAGTCCTCCTGTATTTCAGGCAGAACCTTCCTCCCAGATCACATCTGGGCACCACTGAGAAGTATACCAGCGAGTAACCCGGCTGGGTGTCATCCCTGTGGATACCAGGTGAGCGTAACTGTGTGTTGCCCTCTGACTCATTCCTCGACTTAACGTAAAGTGGAGAGTGATGGTATCTTGACTGCCCTATTTTAACTCTAGTATTTTAACTTCATATTAAGACCCAACTTCAACATGGCCGGCAGTAGGTCATCTTTCTTCTGAGATTTGATATTTTACAAAATATATATGTATGAACTCTTTCAAATAGGAGTATCCTAATTCTAATTGTCACCTTTTCAGTAGGCGTTGTTAGTAAAGCATCAGAATTACAGCCTTACCCAATACAAATTAAAAGTGTATTCAACAGTGTGTGAATGTCTGCTAGCACTGCAGACAGTCTCACCTAAGTCGCAGCCTCTCCGGCTGAAATAGTTCACCGATTGGACCATCACCATTCAAAATAATGTGAGAATGTCATCTTAATCATTTCATTGAATATGAATGCTGAGCTCATGTGATTAAGAAGGTTAACTTCTTTTTTCTGTATGTTCCATGGAGAGATGACAATCTCCTTTCATTGGCCTCTTTTCACATTGTGCACCTGACTTCCTTACACTCATCACTTGGCTTCCTTCCTTGACTTACATTGCTTGCCTTAAAAAGCCATGTTACATCCACAGTCGCAGGTGACATTTCAGTAAATGTCACACACTGGGGGAGGCACACCGAGTTATTGTTATAGATGAAAATGCATAGGTGATTGGCACTCATCATGCTGGAATGAAGTAAAGCAGCATGCGCTCAGTTTTATTGCAACCCTGGAAAAAGCAGTATGCTACTAATGCTAGAAAGTGTGTGTGTGTGACTAACAGCAGTGAATCTGGGAATACTAGTATCAATGTGTCAATCTGTAAGGTTGACTGCCACCAGAAATTAATCAAAAAGAGCTAAAAGCACTTTGAGACAGATTGTGTTTACATAATAATGCATGTAATGTTAGGTATTGTGATTTGAAAGTACTGTACTGCATTTTCATGATGCATAGATTATTTGAAATTAAATACAATATTTAAAAAATTCCCAAACTCCTCTTCTATGTTTGCCTTCAAAGAACATTGTGTAGCGACCCAACCCATTTTTAATGTACACTTGTAGTTGGTATCTCCTCACTGTCACTCATCAATGACTAGAACGTTCTTTCTTTGTGGGGGGCTATCACTGTCTGGCAGAAGCAGTGCAGAGCAAGTGGGGAAGAGGAGTTTATGACTGACGGGTAGGTTGTTTACATCTTAGCAGACAAGAGAGAGCAAGGAAGTTAAAGGAATAAGGACGAATGGTAGGTGAGAGGAAAACAAGTGAGGGTAGAAGAACGGGAAAATAAGTTGAGAGCAAAGATGGCAGAAAGGAAGGAAACAATGTGAGGGAGGAAAGAAAGAAGGGGAGGATATACATCAAGAAAAGAAAGGGGGGAAAGAAAGGAAGAGAGGGAGGGAGGGAGGAAGGAAGGAAGGAAGGAAGGAAGGAAGGAAGGAAGGAAGGAAGGAAGGAAGGAAGGAAGGAAGGAAGGAAGGAAGGAAGGAAGGAAGGAAGGAAGGAAGGAAGGAAGGAAGGAAGGAAGGAAGGAAGGAAGGAAGGAAGGAAGGAAGGAAGGAAGGAAGGAAGGAAGGAAGGAAGGAAGGAAGGAAGGAAGGAAGGAAGGAAGGAAGGAAGGAAGGAAGGAAGGAAGGAAGGAAGGAAGGAAGGAAGGAAGGAAGGAAGGAAGGAAGGAAGGAAGGAAGGAAGGAAGGAAGGAAGGAAGGAAGGAAGGAAGGAAGGAAGGAAGGAAGGAAGGAAGGAAGGAAGGAAGGAAGGATAAAAAGACATAAGGACCAAAGAAGGAAGCAACTATGGGCCATGGAAGGATGGAATTAAATAATGGAGGAACTGCTTCTCTGGTAAATTAGATCAGTGAGTTGAGCACTGACTGCTGCGATTTATGTGTGATCTGCGGGTCCCAGATTCGAATCCTGGCAAGGCAAACTCAGTCTTTCATTAATCTGAGGATGCTAAATGAGTACCGATCTGGTTGGCGTAATCATTTTATGTAAATATATTCAATGTGCAGTCCTTTGGTAAAAAGCGCTACGTAAATAACAAATCATGATCAAATGCCAGGGCTACTGCTACTAGTAAATAGGCCTTGAGTTTGGTTGTGCAAAATAAGTACAGGGTTTAGTTATATGATGAATTGTATTTTTAAAAAAGCACCAAATGTATGTTTCTCAAGTGTTTTCATAAAATATTACATGCAACAAACAACCTTTGCCCTCCATACCCTCTATAAGTAGCAATTCACAGGGGTGCCCGGGCCTATTTCTTGTCCCAGTCCGATCCTGCTTATTAGTATGTCCTCCCAGTGGACCCAAAATTACTTGGGTAGTCATTCTAATTCTCTGCCCCATTCAAATCTGCTAAAATAGAGAACGTATTATTGCAGGGGACTGTAGGGTGAATAAAGTGGGTGCTCACTGTCACCTAAAAGTTACAGGCTGCCTCTTTGTGCGGTGGCCGCTGTAGTTCAGGCATACTGGGTGACTCTTCTTAGTTATATGAACAGTGGGAACAGTGTTAATATTGCCTCTAACTCCCCCCCGCCCCCGCGCCCCATCTCCCATACTCATTCTCTCTGATATGTGATAAAAGGACCTGAATTTCGTTGATGAGAATTTGCGCTAGCAACATGGAAGTCATTGAAGAAACAGATTTTCTTTTAGACACGGCTGGGTGTGTCACAGGGCTTGCTTTCCTTGTAGGCATAATGAGGTTCCCAAGCAAAGTTAAAAGAGGGTGTTCTTCATGCTACACCTCACAGAGGCACGCCCAACTGGCCAGTGGAGTTCAACACAAATCCGTCTCCCCACCTTCACCGATGTTTAGACCTGGATTGTACCAAGTGATCCTGCATCAAGTACTATACTAGAACTGGACACATAGTTCTCAAGTGTCTGGACAGTTTCCAGGCAAAGCGACACTGCCAAGCAGCACTCCGCTTTGTGGTAATCTTTATAACAACCTCTATGTGTCTTAACCAATCGCTCCCAATCCTCCACCACTTGTAAACATTGTAAGGGGGTGTGGAGACTTGGTCTTAGAAAAGAGTAAAGGAGGCAGGGATGGGAACCAACCCCAACTTTTCCCCTGCCTTTCCACGTGGTCACTAGCAACAACATATAAAAATGACATAGCTCAGTCCTGCAGTCGAGAAAATGCACTATGGATTCTCCCATGCTCACCAAGAGCAGGCTCCAAGCTGCACCAAACTGCACTCAACTGCACTGATAGCACCCTTGCCATTGCAGGCTTTGTCATGAGGGCACGGTGTCTGGACCATAAAGTGAAGAGGGAGTGGCCATTGATTGGAATGTGGCTGTGCTCCGAGCTCCCTATCTCCTCCTGCACTCAACTGATAAAGCCCTTCTAAACATAATCTTGTCCAGATTGGAAATCAGGACAATGCCATGAATACTACACATGCATATGTTTACCTATAATTTGACACTGCTCGATATAAGTAAGCTTTTTAGAAATAGCCTGCAGGCCATACTGTGCGTTAAGTGCAATGAAGAACAAGTTAAAGACACAAGTGCAGCAAGGGTGTTGTGTTAGAAATTATTTGACTGAATGTAATCCTTTTTTATTGAGTAATTTGCATTTCAAAAGGCTTTGCATTGAAGTTTCATGGAAACAAATATTACAAATTAAAAAAAGTAATGTATACAAAAGCAACATGTTCTAATGTAAAAAAGATAATGTATTCATGCTGCCTTGTGATAGAGAATATTTGAAAGTGTGTGATGTGTTATTTGTATTTTAGTTTCTGCAAGAACATGATAGCCAGAATGATACAAGAAAATCACATTAGATGTTAAGTATATGTATGCATAAAATAACTTGATGTTTTATGGGAAATAAAGACATGGCAAATACCGTATTCCATTGCATAAAACAGAACATCTAATAATCCTTTAAATACTATAAAACTGAAGCTGTCAACTCTGCGGCGCCTAAATGGTATGCTTCTGCAGAATGCAGCTTCTTGAGGCCAGGAATGCAGAAACCCATGACATTCGTGTTGATCTGATTTAAGGACACAGCTGTAAATGCCTAGGAAAAAGGGCCTTTGTTTAATATATAAAAACAAAAGTTAAAATTTATTTTAAATCCAGGGTTATTGTGGTCTTATTTTTTTAAGGTGATCAGAAGGCCAAAAACATAAGTACCTTATGGATCTGTAAAACACATTCTTAATAGCAGAAACCTCAAACCCTGGAAGACCAATAAGGCATCGGCAAAATCCATCTGCTCCATTAAAGCACCCTTTTAAATTGATTCCTTTCCTTCACAGAATATCTGTCTCAGTAGATGGATTTGCCTGATAACAATTGATCAGGATTCGCGCGCGCGCGCAGACACACACACACACACACACACACACACACACACACGCACGCACACACGCACGCACGCTCGCACGCACGCGCGCACACACACACACACACACACAGAATTCAAGCTGGATTGTGCAATACAATGTATACCAAAACAGTAGCAATTATAGGTGAAAAATGGCAAATGTATTATTGTTTCATATTAGAACTGGAGATTAAAATGCATGGAGTAATACATTTACATATTTTATCAACTCTCTCAGGCAGGCATCCACAGATGTATCTGGAATGAGAATAGTTTTGTTTATCTGAATATTAAATTCTAATTAATGGCATAGGACCACCGCAGGAGTTATAAGGGAAACACATATTTCAGTCCAATTTTGATTTCATGTTCCTAGTCAGATGGCTAACTCATTGCTAGCAGATTCCCACATGACACAGAAGATTCAATGGACCAACTGATGAAAAGAGGAGGATCCTTTTGGGTGTAAATAAGTGAAGGAAAATGATCGCAGTCCTGTCCCCTGTCCAATCCAAAATTGCCACCTCAAATGATACTCCATTGGTGACATTTGCTGGGTATTTAATCTAAAATGCATGGGAAAAGAAGAGAGTTGTGGGGAAAACAGAAAAGAAAGAGAGCCTATTTGATAGGTGAAAAGTGGGTTGGGTTTCTACCTGGACCTAGTTAATGGACAATCTCCTTAAGAATGCTATTTTCAGATGGGGCTGGAGGCAACGTCATTTCCAAAAACAGAACCATAGTACATGAGATATATTTTGGGAGTAGGTGAACAGATTAAAAGGATCAGCCTATCTAGCGGGGATGCTAGAAATGAGTTGACATCCACGCATGTCCTGCACCTATAAAGGACAATCCAGGTGTGAGTAAAACAATAGTAGAGCATTTGGATACATTTCCCAGAGATTTATTAAATCCTATATAGTAATTAAAAGTATTTTGGGTTAACCGTGCTCATAAATTATGTCATTGAAAGTGGGAAAATAGCACACGGTGTGTGTACAATGTAACTGATAAGTCAAATTGACATTTCACTTTAATGCGGCTTTGTTGGACTCCCTGGGGCCCTTAGACATCTCAAATTGAAATGGGGACTGACACGTTCAGGGACAGCATGTCTTAATGGCTCGTGTAGATACATTAGGCCAGATTCTAAGAAATTAGCGGAAATGAAAGGAGTGCAGTGAATGTACTCCTTTCATTTGTGCTCATTACCGAAATGCTTGTCACCTAAGCGTTTCAGGAAGGGATGGACAAGAGCACAAAGATGCATGCTCCTGACACTAATGCATGAGAAGCAACCACATTTAAATCGCAGTTGTCACATTTCAAGAGAGAATCATGACAGGGTCAGGTATGACCCTGCCATGATTTGCACCTCTGCCTATGCCTGTTCCCAACAGGTGCAGGTGGATGACCCTCATTGCTGCACATTGAAAAGCACACCCCATTTGCGTATTCGGGATCCACTTTTAAATGCGCAGAAATGCCCCATATTTGCACTATTGTGCAATGGGGGAAAAGGGAATTTGAATGAGCGCATCTAAGAGGTACTCATTCAAATGACCTTTGTGAATTGTGATGCTCCTTATAGTGGGGAGATTTGTTGGCGCATCTCCCCACTTGCACCAATAAACGATTCGAGAATCTGTCCCTGGTTGTCAGGTAATCTTAATCTTTCGAAAAGCAGTCATTTTCTTGAACTAAGAAAGCGATGAAAATGGTGGCATGACCTTCAAACCCCTCCTTGGGGAACTATACAACTTTAAAGGAAAGGCTATTCCAGTAGATGGAGTTATCGAAATAAGAATCAAAATACAATGACATCGACTCACCCATTCGCTGACATTCCTGGCTCCTCAGGGAACACGTTTTTAATGGGAACAATTTACTTGCTTTCGCCTTGATAGATTGTGTGAACCAGGTCCTCTGGACCCAAACTCATTACACAATAAAGATAAAAATAAATGCAATTATGTAAAAAAAAAAAATCAAAAGCATTCAGTTCAAGTAGAAATTCATTTACAAAATATTCAAGTCCCAGACATCGCTTTTATATCTGTCAAAGAACAAGTTGATAGCAAAGGAAATGTAAATCAAGAAATAACTTCCATAAGCATAAAACTGCATAGCCAATTACAAATGTTTAGAATATTCACATGTTTAGTCTTCTTGATATGTGTAACTCTACCCTTGACATGATAGTTTCAAAACACCTGATTTCTCACAGGTGTGTGTCCAAGTTCACAATTGGAACCAAAACATATACATGTGTTGTAAGAGATGTGATTTCTCATGTTTATATCTCTAATGACACATCACATCCATTAGCCATTAATCTGGATTTTATTAACAGCAGAGTCAGTTCCAGAATGTGAGAAAACTTGATGGATTTGAATGATCTTGCGAAAGCATTTTCATTTTGACCAGCTCAATTGCGACCTTACAATGCAACCTTACAATGTTGAAATCCAAATAAAAAAGGTCACTATCTCGGGAAATCTCTGACAATATACTTTTCCAATAAAAATCAGAAAAGGCAAAACCTTGTTTAAGGAAGAAGCTTTTATTTATTTAAATGGCATTCTTCAACAACATGGATATTCTCTACATCAGACTCCAGTAATCGATATAAAAAAGATACCATTTGAATATTGCTATACAACAATGACCCCTAAAGTGTTATTTTGTCTAAAGACACCGTTATTGGACTGGCATTCATTTCCAAACATTTTTCAATTGATTTATGAAATCTGTCAGTGGTCAAACACCTGGGAATTGTTTTAACACCACTGATGGTAGCAGACCACAGATGATCTATGCTCATAATCTGTATGCTGAAATTGTTCTCTGAGTTATGTGGCGAACCAGAAGGAGGAGTTGAACTCAAGGATGACATTTCAAGTGTTTTTGCTAAACTAAAAAAAGAAAATGCCTATCTATACCTACTGTAAATAGGGATTTTCCCTTCCTACATAACTAAGCTATGGGTGCTCACCTGTCATCAAAATCACAAGTAGTCCTCAGTCCAAACCTAATCGCTATAGGACCCTACCACTGTGTCGAAAAACAAAGTGAACAAGCCAACGCAATAGCCTCTCTGCTTTAGGCTATGTCCGGCCAATTGCCCTTTGGATGTCTCTCTGGAGATAGATTTCAGTTCATACAAAAACAGTTCAGAAAAGAAGTATCCTCTGCTCTCCTCTTAGCCTCTTCAGATAGACTTGTAAATCAAATGTCACAAGTTTGTTACTTGGAGGAATGTTTCTCTTGTTCCTTTTCCACCGTCTTGACCACTTTCTCTCTATTGGTTCTGTATCTTGAACAGGTGGACTGAACTCTGCAGGTTCCCATCCCCTTATTATTGGACCACTATCACTTATTTCTCGAGGGCTCTCTGCCTTTCAAGCTTCTTCAACCTCTCCGGTTGCATATGTGCTCCTTGCAAAGATTTAATGCTTGGGTTTCTAGAGCTCGTGCAACCCTCCTTGTTAGTTTCTTTCCAACTATTTGTTCCTGCTCTCCTCCTTCTACCCTGTGCATCCCTAGCACCCTCTATGCCTTCAGGTGTGCTCCAGCGGGATGTCATCCTAGCAGGATGTTGTCATTTGCCCTTCTCAATGGTATGACCATAACTTAAGTATCGGTTTCTCTACTACTGCCTGATTTGCCAGTCACCACAGCCCTTGCTATCCAAGTGGAGGATGTGTCCCTCCATTCTGTCACAGCCTTGGTGTAGTTTCCTGGGTCACAGACTGACCATGGCTTCAGCATGGCCACTCCACCAGGTAAGCAGGTTCTCTTATTTGGCTGTATCGCCTTTCTCAGTGCAGACCTTCCATCATCTCTGCCTTCTCTCTGCTTCTCTCAATGCTACTGCTGGCTCTGTGGTGCAGAGCAGCTCCACCTCTCTAGGACATTTGTACATCAGAGGTGTGCCTCTGCAAAGGATGCTTCCTCCTCCATTCAAGGATCCTCATCCCTTCATTCTCACTGTGGTACTTCAAAAGATCATGTTGCTTTTCGTCAGTTGCTGAGTTCAAGTTAATGCCTGTATTACCATGAGCCAATGATATAAAAGTCAGTATTTTCTGGATGTAAAATAGACATGACATAAGTTTCTCTATACCCATATATGCAGTCAGAGTATTCTTCATAGTGAGTTCCTTGTAGGAATGGGAGTCCTGAACCCCTAGAGGGCAGTCACTCCCAGTGAGGTCCCACTTTCCCTGACCTCTAGGGAGGTTCTTGCTTAGTGGGATCACCTCCCTAACCTCAACAGGGGTGGCTCCCCCATGGAAGAAGGGACGAATTGTCCAGATTTGTTACCAGTAACAACCTCAACATTAAGAAATCACCCATACAGGTAGATAAAAGATCACTCCACGCAAATTGAAAATACTTCATACATTGACTCTCCAGAAGTATATCCCAGGTTTCCAACAGATTGAATAACATATACCTCTGGCTGATGCCTATGAGACAGAAGAACAAAGACAACGCTTGAGATTTCCAGAAAGATTTCTCTGTCAATTCATGTGACTGTGAACATACAATTCTAGATTGCACAACAATTACTACAGACCCTGATATGGCACCAGTGTTTGTAAAACCGTACAGTATTCCTCTTGTATCAATGGAATCACTGACAGAGATTCTGACACATACTTGCTTTAGTAGCACGGTACTGGGAATATTAAAATGCCGTGGACAATGGCGACTCTGTGATGTCCTGAAGGATCTGAACAAGAGGATGCACTGGTTTTAGTTTGACAACTTTGTATTGGACTATGTCTGTACTCTGTAAACACCAATATATATATACCTTTACCTTGGGGGGCAGTAGTATGCGAGGACTTGTACATCATGTGTGTACATTAACAATGTGAACAAATTCATTATAGTGCTACATAAATCACTGCCTGACCTTGTTGAAAGGGGGAACCTGGAATATTAGATGACCTAGTAATGAAATATAGAACTGGGGAAGAACACTTGGTGGAGATCCATCTCATGTTGACCCAATTATGGTACGCAGACAAGAAAATATCTCTTCTACATGAAATCACAGCCTGGGTCATAATCCTCTGGAAAAGAAGGATTATGATTCACTGAAGTTGAAGATCCCCACACATATATGTAAGTTATATGTCTGTTAGGTTTAACTGACTAAAGTTGTAAATTCATAGAGAATTCTGAAGCGGTCACCCTCTTCTTATTAAAAATATATTGAAAACAGAGGCAAGGTGAGGGGTCTTTGAATCAAGGCTGTGAAACAACAGAAAAGAAGTCCCAATAAAAGATAAGTTTTCCTAGAAACAGGATTTTCTGACTCCTGTTTAACAGTGGTTTTGTACCGGGAGCCTGACTGGGTTAAAATTGTCATTTAATTTGTAAGACATTATCACCTATCAAAATTAAGTTTAATGAATGTGAAAAATCCTCTGTGGCAACACTATGGCCATAGAAGAATTACTGTCTGTGGATCCACGATAAACATATCATAGTTGACACCTCCTATCAGAACATAGATTATTTGCAGAGTTAGCAAATGTGGACTGGGGAAGTCTTAAATTTAAGGTTTACATCCTGTATTCTGTCTTTGAAAGGCTAGCCGGAAGAGATCAGATATTGCCAAAATAAAAAGAGTGTGACAGCTCAAGGATTAGCAGACTTATATGATTGTGCAGAGGATAACTGTGTAGAAGATGATGATTCAAAAACAACTGATGATATGGAGGCATATCCCACTTCAACTCACAAAGTGTATGAAGAAAACACCTGTCAGGAAATGCCCATAATGTAAGTGAATGGGTGTCACCACCATATCCAGCAAATAATGAGGAATTTGTTTCTGGCACTATAAAAGTGTGGCTTAATTAAACCCTTGAAACCTCAGCTGGTTATAAATGGGGTCCCTAGACGAGTAAGGTGGCAGAACTGATGGGCATATATTAGGCTCTCTTTATTGCTGTAAATAAAGTGATAATTAACAATTCAGATTATGCCTGCAATGGAATTGTTGAACAACTGATAAACTGAAAATCCAGGGATATGTTATGTCTTCACAACAATTGTCTGAAACATGGGAAAATAATCAAAATACTAGATGTTTGATGACATCAACCAGTTTTACCATCTATTGGAAAAGAATGAATCCACACACTAAGATTGAGGTTCGTAACAAAACAGGAAATGATTTGGCAGATGAATTAGCACAAACTGAAGCTCTCAAGCAAACAAAATGACACATGACACAAAATGACACATTAGCGCCATGGTTCATGCCGGTAAAATACCGGCACCGCCTTGGTGGAAAGGGGAATTACCGCCCCATTCCAAGTTTGGCGGGGCAGTAATTCCCCCTTCCACCATTGCCCTTCCCCATTCTTGCCCCATAGTACCGGTACCGTAATTAGCTCCACTGGTCCCTTTGCGGGTTGGTTTTTAACGCCTGTAAAAAGCAGGCGTTAAATTCTCCAACGCGCAAAGGGACCTCGTAGTAAGGCGGTAAGGGTAAACCCTTACCGCCTACCGTGTAATGAGGCCCACAGTATTTTTGCTCTGAGAGGGATACTCTTACCACTAAGTCAGAGGAGGCTTTGGCTTATTGCCACTTTAAAATATCCCAACCCCCTAGTAAGACTGAGATGGTAAGCTCCAAGGTTTTAAATCTTCAACCTATCACATCCAGAAAACATCATCTCCAATGCCAAAGTTACACCAAAAGAATGAAGGGTGTGTTGCCTTTGTTATACCATCTGTTTCTAGTAAAACTAAAACTCACAATCCCTCTTCTAAAATATTATGGGGGTTACAAACACCCGTAAAAATGTAAAATAAGTGAGAAAACAATATTTTCTTAAAATTAACTACATGTCCCCGAATCACTCAAGGACTGTGACACATGCAGGAGTAAAGAACAGGCAAGTAGGACTAACAGACTTTGCCAGAGTCAGGCAATTAACGTTAAGGGCTTGGACATGGAGTCAATTTCCCCACCTGAGAGACATAAAAGGCTGCAGCAGAAAGGAGCAGTGGGAAGGACCTAGAGCAGGAGCTGGAAGGTTGTCAGTAGTAGCGGAAAGATAAGAACACAAGGCTGGCAGTTCACATGGAAGTGTGACCTCTTAAGGGACGCCAGGATGAGAGAAGAGCAGATTTCAACTGCAGGTTCTGACTGGTCCTATGTTCACAAACCCTGTCTGTCTGTGGTTGCACTGAGAGAGACTGCAGTGTTTTGGGGCCGGTGAGTGATGCTCTGTACTCCAATTCACTAATAACTCCTTGCGCTAACTTTAACCAGCTCCATTTAAACGCGCGTAAAAATAACAGCGAGTAAAAGTTGTTTGTTGCCGTGGCAGTCTGGACAACAAAAGAAATGTAAGATGCGCATGTTTGAAACAAGTTAAAGTAGTCGCTTAGGAGAAAAACCTTTCATTTTCCATTGTAAAAAATAACCTTACCGGAGTGGTCATGTGTCTCCAATTAAGGGGGAGAACTCTGCTTGTAATTACTCAAAAGATAGCAGCTGATTTTTCTGAATTGTAAAAACAATATAAACATCAAAGAAAGGTTGCATGAGAAGGATGGTCATTCCCGATTCACGTTAAAGCAGAATTCTGTATGAATGAAAGGGAACGCAAGACTTTACAGTTAAAATGCTTGTTTAAAGACTGGTCACGTGTACCATATTCTATTTCCTTTGTGAAACTTAAATCTTGTAACATCCAGAACAAAATACTTAATTGTAGAATTTGCTGAAGTAGCAAGAAAAACAAGCATTACCCAAGCCAGTAGGAAAACCCTTTCCAACATGAAACCAGCACTAATAAGAACTAATCACCGGTATGTTGACGTTGTCAAAGTTGCTACCAATCCTGTGTCCTCTGATACAAGTGTGACAAGGTTATCCAAAGCTGGAAGAGTGGCAATACAGGTTTGGGGTAACTGCTGGAATTAGGAAGGTCTGCATAAAGCTGGGGAAAGGAGCTTGGTGCTTGTTGAAAGAGCTAATAAACAATAGATCTGAGACTGTTGAAGGTGAGAGAAAGAAACAGTCTAGAAGACAAGACAGATTTGAGTGATAACTGTAAGACAGACAGATGAGGCAAAGATGCGGCCCTTTTACTGTGGCATAGGAAGGAACAGTGCCTTATCACCCTGTGGAGGTTGAAAAGTCTAGTCTTTAAGTTGCCTAATACATCCTCAAAGTACCAACTTGCAGTAGGACTAACAGAGCTGTAGCTGTCTATAATATTGTCAGAAAACATTATATTGAAGGTGGTTGATACAGTAGTATACTCTGAAGTAAGGGAGCCTGCTTTCAAAGTGCCAATAGCAGAACAGAGATGCCAAGAGGGAATCAACCCCCTTAGAAGAATCTTCCTGACCAGTTATATTAAAGACGCTATTGAAGTTTTAGCAATATGGGCAGTCTTGAATCAGAAGTGGTACGTTTGTTTTGAACTTTGTCAAGCTTATCTGTTGGCAATGAGATAACAGAATTGCTCACACAAGTGCCTCCAAAAGGAGAATATCCCAACACTGCCACCCTGCTGCCTAGCCCCATCATGAATACATCCTCACAACCTCATGTGACTAACTCCCCTGACTCAAAGAGTTTCACCTCACGCACCACGTCTCTGCCAGCACATCTGATGCCGCCCACCTTGACATCATGACTGCTTCAACATGTTCCCCTGCTTGTGCTCCACACAACCACTCTTGGTGCACTTCCCCAGCATCCCAGACCTGTCTTACTAACACCCTGTCCACTCACCCACAAGTCAACACATGTAAATCTACTACTATTCCCATAGCCTGACAGATAAAGGGTGCAATAGTGAATGCCAGATCAATTCCTGCCCACTCTCTTGAAATAGTTGACCTCATAATAGCCAACAATCTTGACCTACTAGCTATATCGGAATCATGGTTCCATCCTGCCTGTGGCTCATCCCTATCTCTAGCAATACCATCCAACTAAACAATCAATTGCAAAGACAGAGGGGACTCAAGAGGTGGCAGTGTGCCCTTATAGCTAGAGACTCTCTACCTCTCAGAGAAAATCGGTAGCACTGCTTTCTCTACTGGTGAACGCCTGACTACCAAGCTTAAGATTTCTCACACATTCACTGTAACTATCCACCTGGTTTACTGGTCCCCAGGCCCCATACTCTCCTTCGAAGAGGGAATCCATCACCTTCTCTTTAACTCTAAACCAACCTCCAAGACTTTTCTCCTTGGTGACTCAAACCTTGGCCTTAATATGACCAAGATGCCCTGAATGTGCTCTCCTTAGCCAGTTCTCTTAAGGTGCTTGGCTTCCCACAATGCATCCTCAACCCCACGCACTCTAAAGACTGAATCATCGACTGGCTTACTGACATGAATTGCGACATCTCACTTACTGCCAACAAGCCATGCCCAGGAACTGACCACAACAGCATTTCATTTACTTTAATTGTCCCCAACCACCGCTCCACAGTGGCCCCATCTCTTTTTAAAACATTATTATTATTATTATTATTATTATTATTATTATCATTTTCTTTTTATTATTATTATATTTTTTTATTGAGCATATGCTTAGCTTCTAGAAGCAATGAAACACTTTAGAGAGTTATACAACAATACAGATACATCATGCGCAAACCTGACTCGCCTACGTCCCTGCCCACTAACAGCACCTAAGATAGCTCAGGCTGCATCAATATCCTAAAGGCTGTATTACTTCAAATTGACATGCTCCAAGAAAAGTTAAACAGCAAAAAAACACTTGAGAATTGCTGCACCTACTGCCTCCCCTATAGGGACACTGGCCACCCCTTCCAATGTCCCCCATTCTGCTTTAAATCCATCTTTGAAATGGAAGCCATTCAAATCATCAAAGGCCTCAAACCTTCCCGCTGCCAGCGTGACATCTGCCCTGCAGCAGTCATTAAGGGCTGTGTTAAACTACTTGTACATTTCATTGCTACCATTTTCAACTCCTCTTTCACCACATGTTCCAAACCCTCCAGCCTCAAGGATGCATGCATCCTCTCCCTACTAAAACAACCAAATCTGGACCCTAATATCCCTACTAACTACCTTCCCATCACCACCATCCCTTTCCTGTTGAAAGTCCTAGATTGTGTGACTTATCTGCAGAGCCAGAGCTTCCTGGAAGCCCACAATCTCCTACACCTGCCCCAGTATGGCTTCCACCAAGGCTATGGTACTGAATCTGCCCTGCTGGAACTGAAGAACCAACTGAATGAGATTAAAGATGCTGGCAAGTCAGCCATTCTCCTGCTGTTAGACTTGTTGGCAGCCTTTGACCTGGTGGACCACATGGACTAAGCTGCACACTTCTCTCCAGATGCCATCTCTCGGATCTCATCCTTCTTATCCGAGAAAACCAAGAGAGTATTCTCAACCAGTGCGGCAGCCCACCAGTCCCTGTTACTTGCAGTGTCCCGCAAGATGTGTGTGTTTCCCCTACATTATACAACATATTCACCATGCCACTATTTTACCTGCTTGATGATAAAGGAATTTCTTACATGAACTATGCGGATGACATGCTGATCCTGCTCCCCCTCACTGGAAACTATGCTTTGAATGGATTGTGTTCACCCACGTATTCCTTATCTTATGATATCTCCATGTCCAGTTTCAGTTGCTTCGGAAATCTTTTCCAGCATGGGGCGCTGCACGTCAATGCCTTGCGTCATCAATGGTATATAGCGCATGCAGAGACCGTTGGCTTCAGGTCAATTTTTCTGCGAGAGCTAAAGCTTTGGATTATTGGCACGCTTCAGTTCCTCGACTAAGAAACCTTTCGTTTAGTGAAAATGGCATTGTCATCGGCATCCTCAACTCCGAGATCGGGGTTAAAAAAATGACACGACTGTGGGGCAGAGCTGTCCCTTACAGACCTGCATCAGGTGTTTCTATGGTGCCTCAGATCCTCTCATTTGACTTCCGAGTGTGGGGACTTCCTATCGATTACAGCAAAGGCCCTGAAAGAGCATGAACGGAAGCTGGCTGCAGGTAGGCCCCATGAATCACCTTCGACAACACCATCAAAAAGGTGATCCTGCGATGAGTCGAGAGCAGACTCTCCTCATCGGAAGAAAGCTAAAAGGTCCAGATCACATAGTGGCTCACACCACTTGTCATCTTCCTCACAACGTTCGAAAAAAGGTGCCACAGGTCAGCAACTTCCTTGTCGAGTTCTTCCCTGAATGGAAATCGTGCCAGACCAAATCGGCCTCACCGGCCTAGTGGGAGAAGTTTGGCCAAAAGATTGTCAAAGTATTCGAGAAAAGCAGCCTTGACAGCCTCGAAGAAAGATAAGAGCCATGCCAGTGTCAAAAAGCACAACAAAAGGGAGGCAAGGGACAAAACCTGTGCGACCTCGGCCCGAGTGTCCATGAAAAAACTCCTCGCGAACCCTCAGAGGTTCCCTCAAGTTGAGAAAAGGCTCCTTCAAAGTCAAAATCATTAACATCATTTGCACCAAAGACTCCACATGCCTAAAAACCTTTGACACCACAGACTTCAACGCCATTGTTGACGCAAATTCAAAAAGCCTCGAAGGATGTCGTAAAAACATTCACTCCACTGCCAAGGAAGGATTTTTTCAAATCCCTTTTCTCAATTTATGAGGATGATGAACCATCTTCAGATGATATATACCCATTTGGGTTGCAGTACGGGACGCCAATGTTCCAGAGCCCTTCATTTCCGAGGACCCAAGAATAAAAGATCTACATGACTCCCTGGAATCTACAAGTGGGTTGGACACTTCCCCAGAAATAGATTTTGGCACACCAGATCCCTAGGGCCATGCAGATGGATCTCACAGACAAAGGATGTCTAGAGTGATAGAAAAGCTGGGATGGAGTAGGCCTGCACCACCTTTTTGGGTAGGACGACCTGACTGATTTTTTAGACAAGGGACCCCAGGAGGACCCTATTCTACCATTCCCTATAGCTCTGCAAAAGAGAGTTAATGCCAACTGGGAGAGGCTGGAGTTCATTTCAGCTGTGAACAAAAAACTAACATGCAAGTACCTTGCGTCAAGTGGTAACCCATACTATCTTGCAAAATACCCAACTCCTGAAAGCTTGATAGATCAGGTTGCCACTTCTACATCCAGACAACAGGCATACCCAACTACCCCTCCCCCACATACACAGTTGACAGCATTATGGGGGGAAGGACAAAACATTTGTTTAAACATTTTAAACATTGTCAAGGATGGCAAGGATGCGATATGCGAATCCCCCCACACTGGTCTCGGCAGTATCAGCAGAGCAATGGCGGCTAGCACCGTAAGATGCAGATTTGCCTGGTTGAGAAAGTATTGTGTTGCTCCAGATATACAGTCCAGACTTCTTCACATGTCTTTTGATGGCACTCATTTATTTGGCAGCATGGCTGACAAGAGCCTGGAGAAGCTGCAGACCTCCAAGGCTGCAGTCAAATCCCTTGGCGCAGCAATCAGGCAACCACCTTCTGGCCCCTGCTCTTACACCGTGGAGGGCAGGTCCTGTTGCTATTATTCCTCAGTTGGAAGAGGGAGAGGACTGTCCAATCAAAGAGGTCAGAAAAAATTCCCCTATGATGGACGAGGAAGAGTGCTAAGACAACCCAGGCAGGGGCTGCTTTACCCTCAACCGCTGCATCAGCTGCCTAAAGACCTCTGTGAGGCCTTACTCCACAAGACCTCGGTGGGAGGCAGACTCTCAGATGCATGGGCATTGGAAACAGTGGCCCAGGGTTACTGTCTTCCCTTTCTAAAAAAGGTCTCAGGATCATCCACCGGAGAACTGTTTGAGAGTTCTAGATCCACTCCTTGTACAGGAAATATTAACCCTACTAGAGAAAGGTGCTATAGAACCGGTACCTGAAGTAGAGAGGAACATGGGGTGGTACTCCTGTTACTTCCTAAACCCCAAGAAGGACGTAGGATTGAGACCCATCTTGGACTTAAAAGACTTGAGCAAGTTCCTCAGGAAGGACAAGTTAAAGATGGTTACCCTTTTGCAGATCCTTCAGGCCCTCCACCTTCAGGACTTGATGGTACCATTAGACTTTCAAGATGCTTTCTTTCATGTGCCAATCCATCTCAAGCACAGAAAGTACCGAAGTTCGCCATTGGCGGTTCTCATTATCAACTTGAGTTTGCCTTTTGGTCTGACCTTCACCCCAAGGGTTTTCACCAAGTTGATGGCAGTGGTGGTCCAGCGAGTCTCAGTAGACGAGGGATTCACGTCTACCCCTACCTGGACGATTGGCTGATCAGGGCACATTCTCCCAAACAGGTCCTGGTACATCTCAGTTCCACCTGTCACTCCCTTCACATACTGGGCTTCTCCCCCAACTTCGAGAAGTTCCACATGATACCATCTCAAAGGCACCAGTTCATGTGGGCTGTTTTGTATGCATCCTTGGGAAAAACCTCAGCACCCGAGGTGAGGGCTCAAGACATTCTGCAGATGGTCAACAAATTCCAAAATGCCCAAAGTCTTCCGGACTTCAATTTTCTGAGGTTGCTCGACCTCATGCCATCCTGCATTTTCCTGGTGCCAGAAGCTCGTCTGAGAATGAGATCTCTGCAATGGCCTCTCCGGTCTCAATGGTCACAATTCTCAAGCAAAATGTCAGACCTCCTTCAGGTTCCAAGCAGAGTAGCACAAGATCTTCTGTGGTTGACCCACCAAGAAAACATTCTGAAAGGAGAACCTTTTTGGCAACCATGACCAGAGATAATTGTAGTGACAGATGCCTCACTCATGGGGTGGGGAGCCCATACCAATGATCTGACAATCAGCAGTCGTTGGTCTCCATTGGAATCCAAACTACGCATCAATCAATTTTAGCTGAGGTTAATCAGACTAGCGCTGAAGGCCTTTCTGCCCTCTGTATGGGGAAAGAATGTCCTGATAATGATGCACAATACAGTGACCATGTACTACCTCAACAATAGAGGAGGTGCAGGGTCATTACCACTGTGCAGAGAGGCAATGCAGCTCTGGTACTGGGCAATTCAAGAAGGACTCTTTCCATTGGCATTTCACCTAGCCGGAGAGGAGAATACAGCAGCAGACGCTCTGAGCAGGCAGAGCACAGTCTCCCACGAGTGCAAACTAGCTCAGGAAGTCCATTAGAGATTTTTTTCCTTTGGGGAACCACTCAAGTGGATATGATTGCGACCAATGTCAACTGGAAGTAGGAATTGTACTGCTCCAGGGAATTTCCTCAAAAGGAGCTCTAGGAGAGGAGTTGACGGTGGACTGGGAGTTTCCACTCCTGTATGCATTTTCTGCAGTCCTTGTCCTTCCTCAAGTCATCAGGAGATTAACAAAGTTTAGGAAAACCATCATCCTTATTGCTGTGGATTGGGCATTAGGGAGAATGTTCATGTTTTTGCCAATTCCCTTTAACATTAGAGACTCTCAGTTCTTTTGTTGGGTTTTTTAAATTTTACTCCTAAGTGAGTAGGAACTTTTTCTCACTCACTCCTTTGTTTTCCTGACTATGACTTTCTATGTTCCATACTGTTTTATGGAGTCTGGTAAATTCCATAGGCATCCGTGTTTGCATTTTGACACACAACACCTTGTGTACAGTACCACTGAGAAGTCCTTTGGAATTCTCTTAAATGTGTAACTACATTTTATTGGGTGAACTATTGTTCCCAAGAATAGTAAAATGACCCCTGTCTTTCTTACCTTTAATGCATGGGTCCAGCACACACCACCCTATGTGAAGTGCTGGGGGGTTACATAGTAATTCCTTTAACCCATTCCTCATGTAACATTTTGTTACACTAACTCATGGCTGGTAGCAGTGGTTTCTTTGTTTAATACCTAATGACATGTATCTGCAGGCTGATACCTCAGCTGCAGTACTGCACAAAAGGGTGACCATTTTCCCAAAATGGCACATCTTCTTTTTAGCCATTTCTTGTTAGTTAGTTTCTTCTAGGCTTTTACTCTGTTGTTTGCATCAAGTTTGAGTTCTTTGTGTAGTTTTCCTTTGGCAGGCTTCAGCCCCAAAGAATGCCCAGGCTCCAGTGTGTCTGGAAAGGTAGGAAGTGTGGGAGGGTCCCGAAACTTCCCTGTCCTTTGTATCTAGGTGTGCCTCAGTGAAACCAGTTCCGATTGGCCAGCTGTCTGTCCTGAAAGGACAGCCACCCTGCTGTGTGATTGACAGCCTAGGGCTGTGAATTAATGGAAAATTGCATAAAAAGCAAGATTTTTGAGATTAGAAGAAGAGTCGACCACTAGAACAAAATTCAAAGCAGAAGATGAAAGAAGACCCCAACGGCACCCTACTGGACCGCAAAGTGCAGGACTGACCCTATTTTTGAATTGACTGGAAAGACCCATAAAGAATGACTTTCTCCCTTAAGCTGATGGGATGTACTAGACTCGAGACAAACTCTAATTTGGCACAGCCCCTGACTTACTACGACTTTCCAAGGATGCAGAAGCCCAATGTCTGGGGTACCTCCACCACTTGCGAGTGCATTCTCTTCAGAAGTCCGAATCTGGCTAGATCTTCGTGGACATCCAGAAGACCCTACAGAAGCAGGAAATCTGCATTCAGAGTCCCCACACCAGAGTCCAGTTATGAGAGATCAAGAAAACCCTAACCAGAGCTTTTCATTCTTCATTGGAACTGAGAAAAAGGTGCCAAAACCACAAAGGGCCACTGAATCAACAGAAATCCATTGCTGCTGAGTACCTATCTTGAGTGCTGCTGCAGGAGTCCACCAGACCTCCTACCTTTCGTCACCATGACCAAGGAACAGGAACAAGGGTCGAATGCATTGCATTGTGTGGAACAGGAACAAGGGTCGAATGCATTGCATTGTGAAGGCAACCAGCTGTAACACTTTCATTTTCAAGGTGCAGTGGGTCTTGGTGTAGTTTATCCTTTTGCTATTTGGGGTGATTCTACCTTTGGGAGTGTGATTTAACCCAACACCAAGTTGACCTCAACTTACCTGCTTTGGCCTTAGAGCTTCTGCTTTCTAAAGGTGGCTCTTCTTGAGTTGCTGTGATTTCTCTTTTGAACATTGACTATTTATGAAAAATGTTCTAAGAAGAAGAGCATCAGAACTTTGACTTTGTCCATTTACTTTGGATCCCTGGCTCCATAAAGGCCTCTTTTTGAACCTATTGGCATTGACAGTGCTTCTTCTGTTACAGGTCTTAAATGTTCAACACTTAAATGCTGTGGTAATTGATTGCATACATCCCTTTGGGAGAATCTAACTGTTCTTATAACCTATCAGTCTGTTCTAATCTAATCTAACCCTAACCTTTCCTTTCTGAAAAACTATACATTGCAAAGCTGATACTATATAAATGCTATACTGACCTCAAAGGACATCACCTCTGGGTGCTGGAACATGTGTGACAATGAATCACTTACTCACCTGCTTTAATGTTCACTTTTGAATTGAATCCTAATTTGGGATTAATGTTACAGCTAATTACTGCTTTTTTAAAGAATGCATTAAATTGCTTTGTGTATAAATAAATAATTAATTTGTTATACCTTTAAGTGTGTAAGTGTTTACTTGGATATCTGTATTTACTGGTTTCATTACACAGCTCTACAGCTCACATTACCCCTCTTAAGATATGCCTGGCTGCTCAGTCACACTACCAACTCGTGTAGTACAGGCCTATATTAAAATGTGGGTTACCTAATACCAAGGAGATAGGTCTTGAGAAGTCCCACACGAGTTGGACTGCTCTAATGCCTACCTAACACTGGGGGCAGGCGGCAGGATTGGTGTAGAGTGGTTGCAGTGACTACTGGTTGTAGTTTTGCCCAAAAAAACCATCCACAAGGCTAGCTCCACCAAAAAGAAAAGTAATTTTGTAACTGAAAATAATGCCTGGAATGGTTAATTTAAATGACCTGTCCCTTACTGCACTTACAATGGAACAATTGAAAGAATTATGTAGGACAAGAGTTTAAAGAGTAGAACACATGTGTTGATTGAAAAGTTGTTAAATCATCAAAACCCTGGAAGTAGGCCCATAACCCTACTCCCAACCTTGATATGGACATTGATGAAACTGATTGTTAAGAGCTTAGATCCAATCTGCCAGATAGGTCAGAAGGTGAGGAGGATCCTCAAGGAGTGAGCAACTCCCCTCTTCAGCCTGCCCCTGTACTTCAGCAAGCTCCTAATACAACCCCTGTTGGTCACAATCTAAGCCCAGAATATATATCTCTTGAAAGAATGAGACTGGAACTAGAATTCAACAGACATGCAGTACAATCTGAAGAAAAAGACACAGAGAGAAGGCTCAGAGAGAGGGAAATGCAGCAGGAGTATGATATAAAAAAGATATCCATAGATTCTGCTTCCTTCACAGAGTCCTCTCAGTCTACTAGTCCCAAGAGACCTCTCATTCCAAAAAAGGCTGTATGTATGATCCTAAACTAGATGTGTTGGATTGGTTGAGTACATTTGAATTCACTTATGGTTTGCAGAATATGTGTGGAAATGATTTAGTTGCATGAAACATGTCTAGACTCCCCCAGAATGGTTGTGATGCTATTATGGAATTCAGTACTACAGACAGAAAAGATTATGAACTAGTCAAACGGGCACTTGTTGCCAGATTTGGGAAGACTCCTTCTCAATAACATAAAAAGTTTAGAGACCACAAAAAGAAGGATGGTACTCCTTGGGCTACCTGAGTTTGTGAATGCCTGAAAAACTTAGATGGTTGCGTTAAAGGATACAAAGAAAACTCCTTCGAATGAATGACAAATTTGTTGTTACTACAGAATAGTTTTGATGCCTGCTCTCCTGAGCTGAGACATCACCTGGCTCACTCTAAGGAACTTGATCCAAAGAGACTAGCTGAAGCTGCTGACTTATGGGTATCCAACAGGGCCACTCATTAAGATTGTGGGGCAACTCAGAAAAAGGATGAAGGGAAAAAGCACAAGAAAGATAGTTACGAACATTCTAATCCTCCACCACCTAAAGAGGGCCACAGACACCATAAGGGTAGATTTTTCTGCTTTGGCCCCAGAGGGAACCTCTGGGGCCAAAGCTGAGGGAGGCTACCAGAAACCCCCATTCCAGAAATGTTATGGTAAATGCGTTGTTTGTGGGTCTGGTGACCACGTGAAAGGGGATTCCAGATGTAAGGGTAAATGTTCAGGGGTGCACAATGTATCCTTAGCCTTCACTCCAGAGGAGGAGGTTCCAATATCAGGTGCTCACTTTCACCTACTAGCTGGTGACCCCATTGGAGATCAAGCAAGTGTTTCTTTAGTGTCCTTGGGTCTGTGGGAAAAACAGAATGTAGATGTGTAGGACACAATAACTGACAACACAAGAATATTCCAAGGACAGTGAACTTGTAAATGGCCCCTACCATCCGAGACACTGGGGTCAGCATTACAGTGGTTAATGAAAGTTTCTTAAAACCTGAGGATGTAGCTAAGGCACCCAAAGGTCCCACTAAACTAACTTGCTGTGGAGACCCTATCCAAATGGTTCCTTTTTTTATTGATTTGGTTGAAAGCATAGATAATACATTATCAACCTTTCAATAAGTGAAACATTAGAACAATGTCTATATAAATTAATACAAAGCAATTAATTTGGAACGTTTCAGTGCATGTGTTAATTCAATATCAAAGCAAATGATAAATGAAAAGGAGAAAGATGAAAAAAAAGGGAAAAAAAGAGAAATAAAATTCTAATTTCGAGTGCTTTGTACAAAGATTGTCAAATGAATTGAATACAAAATAATCATGAACATTTTTTTCCCACTGGTTAATTCAAGTGAGATTCAAGCAGATCAAACATTTTACTATGGCAAATCTTAAAGCATTTCGATTTGAGGCAAACAATTCTTTCGACATCGACTCTTGGATTAAATTCTTCGACCTTCGAAGTGTTAAGTATTGCTTCTGCTTGTACATCAGTTCGGGACATTCTGTCATAAAATGTTGAACACTCTCTTTTTGGTCAAAATGTTTACAAAATCTACCAACATTTTCCACTTGCGGTGTTATCTTGTGCTTGGCTATTAGATCTTTTGTATGAATTAAGCACAATCGAAACCGTAAATAGATAGCACGGTAAAGAGTACTGGGGAATTTAATCAAGTATGACTCTGCAACACCTTGTTTTTTAAGCTGAGAGTGTTACCTCGAAAGGAGGTGTAAGTTAAGCATGTTGCACGAGTCTCTATCTAGATGGTTCTATTTTCCCAGCCCTCATCTTTTTTGGCCCGGATGTTAAGATGGATTTCTGAACTCTGTCCTGGAGCGGCAGAGGTTCAGAAGGCCAGCCTAGTTTCTTGGAACAGGGTAACCTCTGGAGAAGCCAGACCAATCAGGGTAGCGATGGCGGCGGTCAAGACTAGGTCTGAGGGTGACTGAAAGCCCGCAATGAGCACACAAAGCAAGGATACTTACAAATTACTCCAGACGGGTGTTATATTAAAAATATAGACACATTTATTACAAGGCCTTTGTAACATCGACCATAGTAAAGAATCACGGTAAAACTCCAATAAACCAACACATCACAAGCGATACAATATATATACAAGACCAAGGGGTCTAAAGAGTTAGAAGCACGAAAAATGCAGACCACCTAGATGGGGAGGAAAGCAGGCAGAGCAAGTAATCGTTAGACCCACTTCGACATCAGAGGCCACCTAACTAGAAGGAAGTCCGAGCCCTACAAAGAGTGGAGCCTTGTGCTCAAAGTACCTGCACACGTGGGTGCCAACTGGCAAAGGGGAGTCTCTTCAGGGAAATCAGGCAATTCAGAGAGGTGAACAAAACGATGAAGAACAGTTCCCCGCTATTCAAGCGCGGCCTCCACTTGTGGGCAGAAGCAGGGCGCGAGTGCCGAAAAGGGTTGCTGTTTACGACAGCGATGGAAAGCCACAGGCTCCTGCGGGAGGGCGACCGGTTAGGGTATTGACTACTCACCGGTCCCCGATGCAGGCAGACCCAGGCTTCTCCGGTTCTGTTTGAGTACTGGCAGGTTCAGATGTGATCAGCAGGATGTCTCAACGCTGTGTAGATTCCGCGACAGCAGGAGTCCGGGTTGAGGGTGTCCCAAATGCAGCGAACACGCACAGATTGTTACCACAGCAGGGCATCTCGGCAACCATGTGTATTCCGGTCCCAAAGCACACGTCTCACTTCAGACCTGGGAACACCAAGTGTATGAATCGTGTGAGAGTGCCGAGGACTCGGAATTTAGCAGCAGCCAGATGGCGGTGACAGAGCAAGATTCCTGTGTAGACTGGTCAGTCCACTGGATGGCCCAGGGATGCTTCCAAAGGCTTACGTACAGGATTTGGTGAAGATGCCGAGAATAGTTGTTCCCAATATTCTAAAGGATCGAAGCGCCTTTGCAGACCTTCTCGTTCGATCAGAGGCCGAGTGGTCTCGCAGGACGACAGCAGTGCAGGGTGCGAAACCTTCAGCGGGTCACCAGCGATTCCTCGACTCAGCTTCTTAGTTGCAGGATACTTGGCTCCTTATCCTATGTTCGTGAGAACTCAGGAGATCGACATGGTAGTGGGGTTTTAAGCCTCCTCTTATCCAGAGTTCCCTTCGTGCCAAAACTGAGAGGGCCCAATGGGAGATTCGTTCACAAACACTCACACCATACTTGGACCTATCACGGACCACGGTGGTCCCAGGCATTCAGGACACTCTAGACTCTCTGGCACCCAGGATGTGTGTTGGGAACAGACATCCCAGCGCACATCCTGGAGGCACACACATGGCATGCAGAAGCCTGCGAAAGCGTTGTGTTTCGCGGGAAAGTGCATGACCAAATAAGGACTGCCCTGGGTCAGCTCGACCTGGGGGAAGGTGATGGGGCAAGACGGTCAGCGGACAGGACAAAGAACCTCGTGGCATGGCCATTTTGGAGGCCAGGCCACCCATTTGGGTCAAGCGCAGGAAGCGCGGTTAACATGGCAAAAAGGGGTTCAAAACACAAAGAATCGATAGCTGCCACCAGTCCCGTCCGTGACACACTTGCACATTTCATGATAAGTCCAGCGAGAGTTTCTAGGGCCATTGGAATGACTAGAGACCCAAGAGCGCGGTAATGTAAGTTACGGTGCACTCTTGTTTCATGTTGCTCAAAAGCTGCAACATGAAGAAAGGACTAAGGGAAACTAAGTCTCCCAGTACTGACTGTCTTAAGGGCATGTCAGTTTCCCTGTAAGAATGGAGCGAAAGCCCAGAGGAGTGCGGCAGAAGGCTGTGCTTCTCTGGCAAAGTCTAGGTAAGGGTGTAAAACAACAGAAAAAAGTTTGGGGGTTGCCACATGGAAGGAAAGTTGCCTACAATTATGAAATCTTTCCTAACACCGGAGGATATAGGTTTTGTAGATGGTGGCCGCTACCGTGAATAGTGTTTTGTTGGCCTGGTTGGGTGTTTTTCTCCAAGTGGCTTCTGCTGCTCGTTTAGCTTTCTGAATGATTTTAAGCTCTGGGGTGAACCATTTGTCTGGTTTACCTTTAGTGAGTTTGATAGGAGCAATGATATCTACTGCAGATTCAAGTGTTTTATTATAGAGGTCAGCAAGTTTATCCACATCTAGGTTGGAGTAGTTTGCGAGAGCAACGATTTTGTGGATTAGAGGGCAAAGGCTCTGCAAGGTGATGTTGCAGTTATTCCTGGTGAGGGTTTGCGGGATAGTAGCTGGAGGGGTGTTTAGTTGCGTCTTCCCTTGGATGGAGAAGGAGATGGTATGGTGGTCTGACCATGTGATTGGTTCATTTTTAAGGATGGAGGTGGAACAGTTGTGCTCCGCCAACCAGTCCAAGGTTCTGCCTTCGTTATGTGTTGGGGTTGCGATCCTGTGCTTGAACCCTAGTTAGGAGATAGTGTTTTACAGGGAGAGCGCATTGGCGTCATTAGGATCGCTGAGGCCCAGGTTGAAGTCCCCTAGTCGGATGACTTGAGATCCTGTTTTGGTATTAGTGGTCATGAGGTCAGATATCTCTTCCTCAAATGAGGAGATGAGGTCTGGAGGTCTGTACATGAGGTGCATAAGGATGGTTTGTGTAGCAGAAAGTTAGAACTTAGTAGACAGGACTACAGCAGACCGGAAGCTGGACAGGGGGAACATTCTAAGGCCAAGGGATGTTTTGGTGATAAAGGCGACTCCTCCTCCTTAACCTGAGATCCTGTCATTCTTTATTATTGAATAGTATTGAATAGCCCTCTGGTATGGCGAGGGAAAGAGCTGGGCCTGCTGTCTGATGCAGCCAGTTTTCTCTTAGTGAATATGAGGTCCAGCGCATGGGCGACCAGTGATCGAGCATTGATGAGAGCACCTTTCATCAAAGGGTGTTCAATCATGCCAGTGGGGGCTTTGTGAGTGTTGTCCAGGATTTGCGAAGAGCTGGCTTGAACTTGGTTATGTTGAGAATGAGGGAGGTGTTTTTTAGTGATAGACCTGGAGTGTAAGAACCAGGCGCCGAGTCTCAGATTTCTGTCCTTCACTGGGCAAGGGTTCCAAGGTGAGGAGGGAGCAGCAAATCGGTGGATCCATTCTAATAGGCTGATGGAGCAGTTTGGATGGTCAATTTCTTTAGTATTACCATATCCCATAGTTTTGGTCTATGTGAAATGTTGAGGCGTGGGTGACTGAGGTAGTGGGTTCATAGGGAGGAGAGAAGTGTTATAGGTGTTGAGTAGGTAAAGAGTTACCGTCAAGGTAAGAGTGGTTAAGTAAAGATTTGCCATGAACAAACTGTTTGGGTCTGGGGATCACTGGCGTTTGTTCTGTCACAGTAGGCTAGTACAATCAGGCACAGTTGGCTGGGCACTGCGGGGTAGCTCTATTGTGGAACATAGGCTAGTATAGTTTAGTCACAATAGGCTAGTTCAAAATAGGCACAGTGGGCTACAGTAGGCTAGTTAGATTAGGCTAGTTCAGATTAGGCACAGTGGGCTTCAATAGGCTAGTTGAAAATAGGCACAGTGGGTTACAGCAGGCTAGTTCAAAATAGGCACAGTGGGCTGCAATAGGCTAGTTCAAAATAGGCAACGTGGGATACAGTAGGCTAGTTCAAAATATGCACAGTGGGATGCAATAGGTTAGTTCAAAATAGGCACAGTGGGTTACAGCAGGCTAGTTCAGAATAGGCACAGTGGGCTGCAATAGGCTTGTTCAAAATAGGCACAGTGGGCTATAGTAGGCAAGTTCAAAATAGGCACAGTGAGCTGCAATAGGCTAGTTCAAAAATAGGCACAGTAGTTACAGCAGGCTAGTTCAAAATAGGCACAGTGGCTACATCAGGCTATTTCAGATTGGGCACAGTGGGCTGTTACAGGCAGGCAAAATGGGCAAATTAATTGAGGACACAATGGGCTAATACAATGGAGGCATAGAGGTTCGGTACAATCATGGCATGAGATGGGTTTGTGCATGCGCAGGGAGCGGCACTTAAAGTACATGCATATAGACATACAGGAAATGTATGGGACCATCAATCATAGCAAGAGAGTGGATGGAATAATATATATATATATATATATATATATATATATATATATATATATATATATATATATATATATATATATATATATATATATATATATATATATCAGTGTGCAGAATTGCAGCAGTCATGTCGATTACTTACAATGTGTCCATGCTTGCGTGAGGGCATAGTTGCATTCGGTGGGCAGTGAAGCAAGTTCATAGTTTTTGGCCATGCAGCGGTGTCTGGAGCAGCGGTGAACCACAGCAAACAGGGGCAAACAGAGCCTTAGGTGGCCTTCGGTGCGGCCGGCTCTTCTGCCTGCCGGCAGAAATGAGGGAAATTTGCTGATGGTTGCTTACAAACCAAATGGACGCTAAGCCTCGTTGTGGCGCCGCATCGCGCCCAACATTTTGTTTTGGGAAATGATGTTGGCGTGTATGCAGGCACAGAGGCTGGGCTGCCTGGGTGACATAAAGGCAGTCATTTCTTCAGATCTCATGGATGGCATTAAAATCTGCAAGACTGATGGATGGTGAGCCTAGATGGCACTCGACACGCTGCAGGCCTCGTCACGGGTATCGGCAGCAGGTGATCACACGGGCGAGCGGTGATCAGATCAGGGGATGATTGGGTCCTCCAGTGATTGGGGGTAGGTGGGGACTCCTGCCCTCGCCACCTGGATGCTGCAACTGAGGGCTGAAGAGGACAAACAGGGCCTTAGGTGGCCTTCGGTGAGGCCGGCTCTTCCGCCTGCCGGCGGAAACAAGGGCAATTTGTTGATGGTTGCTAGGCAACCAAATGGACGCTAAGCCTCGTTGTGGTGCCGCATCGCGCCCGACATTTTGTTTTGGGAAATGATGTTGGAGCATATGCAGGCACAGAGACTGGGCTGCCTGGGTGACAAAAAGGCAGTCATTTCTTCAGATCTCACAGATGGCATTAAAATCTGTAAGTCTGATGGATGGTGAGCCTAGATGGCACTCGACACGCTGCAGGGCTCGTCACGGGTATCGGTGGCAGGTGATCACACAGGCGAGCGATGATCAGGTCAGGGGATGATTGGGTCCTCCAGTGGTTAGGGGTAGGTGGGGGCTCCTGCCCTCGCCACCTGGATGCTGCAACTGAGGGCTGAAGGGGCAAACAGGGACTTAGGTGGCCTTCGGTGAGGCCGGCTCTTTCGCCTGCCGGCGGAAACAAGGGCAATTTGGTGATGGTTGCTAGGCAACCAAATGGACGCTAAGCCTCGTTGTGGTGCCGCATCGCTCCTGACATTTTGTTTTGGGAAATGATGTCGGCGCGCATGCAGGCACAGAGGCTGGCTGCCTGGGTGAAATAAAGGCAGTCATTTCTTCAGATCTCACGGATGGCACTAAAATCTGCAAGTCTGATGGATGGTGAGCCTAGATAGCACTCAACACGCTGCAGGGCTTGTCATGGGTATCAGTGGCAGGTGATCACACAGGCGAGTGGTGATCAGGTCAGGGGATGATTGGGTCCTCCAGTGGTTGGGGGTAGGTGGGGGGTCCTGCCCTCGCCACCTGGATGCTGCAACTGAGGGCTGAAGGGGGCAAATAGGGCCTTAGGTGGCCTTGGGTGAGGCTGGCTCTTCCGCCTGAGGCGGAAACAAGGGCAATTTGTTGATGGTTGCTAGGCAACCAAATGGACGCTAAGCCTCATTGTGGTGCCACATTGTGCCCAAAATTTTGTTTTGGGAAATGATGTCGGCGCGTATGCAGGCACAGAGGCTGGACTGCCTAGGTGAAATAAAGGCAGTAATTTCTTCAGATCTCACGGATGGCATTAAAATCTGCAAGTCTGATGGATGATGAGCCTAGATGGCACTCGACACGCTGCAGGACTCATCATGGGTATCGGTGGCAGGTGATCACACGGGTGAGCGGAGATCAGGTTAGGGGATGATTGGGTCCTCCGGTGGTTGGGGTAGGTGGGTGCTCCTGCCCTCACCACCTGGATGCTGCAACTGGAGTAGTCTCAAGTTCCCGCAGGGCTCCCAGCAGAAAGAGACAGGAGCTGACAAGATCGGCCAGAGAAGCAACCTTAAGATACTCTCAGTTTGAGGTTGGGAGGAATCCAGTACCCAAACCAGCAGATAGGCCAACCTTCCACTTCTAGAAACAAGTAAGAGACCAAGGAGAAATTCAGAATCACTGAAAAGAAAAAGGGTCTCAAACCCAAACCTGCTCTGAAGGCAAGCACTTCCCTGAGAGGATAGTCTCAGGTCACCCCAGTGGCCCCATCCCCAGTTGAAACTGAGTGGGTGGATGAACCAATTCCTGAAAACCCAGCTACTGGTGAAACAGAACTGGAGGAGATACTTCACTGCTTGGAAGATCTGAATCCTAGAGACCATCCTGAGCTGCAGACTGTGCTTGCAGATAATGGAGCCTCTAGGGCAGATTTAAGCAGAGGACAGGGAGAGTGTTCCTCTCCAGAAGGTCTGAGACAACAGACAGCTTCCCAGCTAGAAGGGCAAGAGCCAGGGAAGCATAGGCTCTAATGGGAGGATTTTCTCCTCTACAATGAGCATACATAATCTACACCAGGTGACTTCAGGTGACTGATAGTACCTCAGGAGGTGTGAATAAACTACTACAACTAGCACATGAGAAACCTTTGGCTGGACACTTGAGTTCTCTGTACGTTTACTGGCCCAAGATGGGTGCATATGTTGACAAACATTGTAGAAGCTGCCACACATGCCAGTCCTCTGGCAAAAGTGGATCCAAGAATGTAGCACTTTTAGTGCCCCTCCCAGTGGTGGGAGTTCCTTTTGAGAGGGTGTGGGGTGATATTGTTGCCCCCCTAAACCCTCCTACTATCCCAGGCAATCGATTTACATTGGTTGTGGTAGACCATGCTACCAGGTACTCGGCGGCTCTACCTATGAGGGCTGTTATGGACCAAGCAGTGGCTAAGGCTCTCCTTGGTAATTTTTACCAGGGCTGGGTTTCCTAAGAAAGCTATCTCTGACAGGTGATCTAATTTTATGTCCCACTACATGCGGACCATGTGGAAGAAATGTGGAGTAACTTACAAGATCTCAACTGCCTACCACCCTCAAACAAATGGATTGGTAGAGAGGTTTAACAGAACAATGGACAACATGATAGGTGCCCTAGAAGAACCCCTGAGAAGAAAGTGGGACCTTCTACTGCCATGCCTTCTATTTGCTTACATAGAGGTGCAACATGCTGGTCAGGGCTTCAGCCCCTTTGAGCTCTTCTATGATCATCCAGACAGTAGCCACTTGGCCCTGATTAAAGAGGGTTTGGAGAGTCCTCCATCCCTGAAGTCAGTCTCTGTCACTGCATATGTGATAAGCCTCAGGAGGAAGATTGTACTTTTGATGACAGAAGCAATAGAAAACCTGAAAGCTGGTAAGGATCTGGTCAAACATTGGCATGACAAGAAGGCTAACATTGTGGTGTTTACTCCAGACCAATTAGTATTGGTTATGGTTCCTACAAGTCAGAGAGCTCCACAATTAAAGGGTATCTGGCAGTGCTATCTAGTTTTAAGCACTCCTATGATGAGGTATCTTTCTTTAAGATTGTGCTGGTTATACAATTCTTGAAAGGATTGACAAATGTCTTTCCTCCAGTCCCCTTTCTAAGTCCCAGTTTGGGATCGCAACCTTGTTCTAAAATTCCTAATGTGTGCTCCCTTTGAGCCCATCCACTCCTGTCCTTTAAGGCTTGTTGACCTTAAAGACCATTCATTTGGTGGTCCTTACATCAGCCCGTAGGGTGAGTGTACTTCAAGCCTTGTCCTGCAAGCCTCCTTATGGAGTGTTCTTTGGATAGAGTGGTCCTTAAGGTTAAACCTACCTTTCTACCAAACATATTGTCTGAGTTTCATTTACCTCAAAAATCATTCTTCCTTCTTTCTATCCCCCACCTCATCCTGGAAAGAAGGAAGAGGGGGTACACAGGCTCAACATGTGCACTTAGCTTCTACATTTCCAGAATGGCTAAACTAAGACAATTGTCTTTTTGCTGGTTACACGGATCATAAGTTTGGTGTGGCGGTTTCAAAACAAACCTTATCTACATGAATTATCCTTGTAATCTCAGAATGTTATGGGTTACCTGGAAAAGATCCTCCTGAGGGTCTCAGAGCAAATTTGACCAGGGCCATGACTACTTCCTCTGTCTTACAGAGGGGAGTCCCAATTCAGGATATTTGTGATGTAGCAACGTGGCCCTCTGTCCATACATTCACAAAGCACTATAGTGTGGAGTCTTCCTTAGGCCTGGAAGGTGTTTTTGGTCAGGCAGTGTTACATTCTGTACACACAGGCCAATAAGGAACTCCCAAATTCTAATGTGAAATTGAACATTCTGTCTCCCTCCTCCAGAAATACAAACACTTCTCTGGGAGTTTATCATAAGAGGAGAATACGTGGGAGGACACAATTCATTCAAATAACAAGTTACTTAGCTGTGGTAACGTTATTTCGACTGGATATTCCTCCCGTGTATTCCTCATTGTCCCTTCCAGCCTACCCCACAGTTGAATTTCCATGTTACTACAGTTTACGCTCTTTCAGGGTGAGTAGCTATCGGACATAGGATAAACCTATACACGTAAAAATCAGAACTGAATCCAACGGTCGCTGCACGCGCTATATACTATCGATGCCTTTCACACCGAGACAGAGTCCCTCAAGGGACATCAAGTCGACAGGCATCAACATGCAGCACCTCCTGCTGGAAAAATGTTCCAAAGTAGCTGAAACTGGATATGGAGATATCATAAAATGAGGAATACATGGAAGGAACATCCTGTCGAAAGAAAGTTACCACGGGTAAGTAAGTTATTCTACTGACACTTTCACTCTTCACTCAGTCCATCACACCATCCAGGTGTGAATGGCATCCCTCCATCTCTGTCTCATTGAAAAAAAGACAGACATTTTATTGGTCAGCTCACACTCTTCTCTCAACAAGATTAGCCAATCCTACTAATTTTTCATCATTGACGGCATCACCAGCCAATTTACCAGCAATATTAAGACCTTGGGAGTGTACCTGGATGCTACTCTATCTCTTTCAAGGCATGTCAATGTGATCACCTCTTCTGCAGCCGACACCTCTAAACTAATCAATGTGTGCAGACCCTTCCTGACCTCCAAAAGCTGTGTCACCAATGTTAGAGCACGCACAGGTTCGAGACTGGATTACTGCAATGCCTTATTTGCAGGGAGCTCTTCGCATAACATCAACAAATATGCTAATTATTCAAAATAATGCCCTCAGAGTGACACTCAACATCCCAAAGCATGAGCATATCACAGCAGCAAGAGGAAGTGCAAAATGGCTACCCATCCATGAGCCTATCATCTTTTAATCCTTAGCAATCACACGCAAATGTCTCTCTAATACAGCACCAAGGTCTCTCTCACAAATGTTCTCCAAAACACACAATCCCCCACATTCATCTGCTCTGCGTATTCTCACCAATTGACTATCCCAAGATTCAGGAGAAAGCGATCTGGGATGAATGGGGCAACTTACTGGTAATTGCCTTCAAGAACTGGAACGCATTACCCTTTATACTGCTATCTGAAAAATCATATTGGTCCTTCAGGAAACATCTCAAGGCTTTACTCTTCCCCTCAGACCTGCAGCACCTTTGAGCCATTTGAATACCTTAATTTCCCTTGACATGTACTAAATGCCTCTAACATGAGCCAACTGTGTGCCCCAAGTTCCATTGATATGTATTTATCTTCCTGTCTATATAACATGCAACCTGCGCCTTGATGCTCCTGGATTTAGTGTGCTTAACAAATGAAAAATAAAGACATTTTGATATTGTTCCAACAAAGATTAGATGCTGTGTTTGTTTGTATCCATATATTAAATAGCCATGGATGCAGTAATGATATGCCAACGGCATAACAAGCAAAACCATCATAAAGCACGAGCTGTCTTACTCTGCCCTTCCTGCCTTGTACAGACTAGTATTGCCATCTTTGCTAATGCTTCAGAGATGCAGTCATCATATGCAAAAGTGTAGCCTCATGTACCCAACTGGTACAATTGTATACTACGTTATTCTTCATATGCCGGATGGACTCCTTATATGCAAGGTAGAGCCTCACATTCACACGTTCTATCCTCATATACTGTACACCATCTCAGTCACTAAGTACTGCTATCTCGTGCCATGTAAAGCCAAATTGCAAGATAAAGTCATCAGATATACTCAGTGCTACATGCAACAGACGTTACTGACCTCATTACCACTCGCGTAGATGCACTCTTCACCCGAGTGACAAGTCCCAACCCAAACTCCCCACATGCATCCTGGATGTCCACATACCCATGGGCTACAGCATCTAAAACAAGGACCACCAAGGGGATGATGATGGTGGATGTGCCATTATCCACAAGAATCCACGTTTTAAATAATGTACACCAATTCGAAACACGTATATGTCTATTTGCTCAGGATCTTGCAAGTTGGGCGTGCAGAGAAGCTGGGATTTTAGCATGCACACCCTAGTTTTAGTCTCCAGTTGAGCTAGTAGCCCACCGTTCCTCCCATACCATCTTAGTTTTGCACCAACCTACAATTATTTTTTACATTATTATCTGTACCAATTGCATGCATTTCATAGAGCTGATGACCACACAATAAACAACATCTTTAAAGAAACGTTTTGCGTAAAAGGAGATTGATTAATTTCTATATGGCACTGGTTTACACATATACTAGACATAATACTATAAATAACAGTTCTTACAGTTATCCAAATTAGTGATCCTCAATCATAAGCATCACATGGGAAATTATTATTCAGACTCCCTGCCTGTTGTCTGAGGCGTGCCACAGGGGTCTTCTCTTTCGCCATTATTATGTAATATTTATATCCGTCCATAACTGAGCATCTTTTCCCAATTCAACTTTCGTTATCACTCTTAGGCTGACGACACCCCCATTTATGTGAGACTTAAAAATCCCCCAGAGGCAATATATGGAGTGCTAGCTTGTGCACAATAGATACAAAGCTGGATGTTAGAAAATAGGTTGCAATTAAACCCTTCGGGGCTCAGATAATCGTCTTTGGCTCTAAAAATCATCCAGCTGATTTACACTCCTGCGTCCCCTGTCCAGCTCTTTTTGAAGTTCTGACTATCTTTTCTGCTAAAGTTAAAAATCTTGGGTGCATCTGGTAGGCACATTTAAATTGCACCTTGCATGTTAGTGAGACTATCAAATCCATGTATTTCTGACTTAAACTCTTTAGGCCTGTTCTGCCCCTTATTAAAGAAAATGATGGTCCAGTTGTTCTCGGGACTTGGTTAATTCTAAATTGGATTCCTGTAATGCCCTTGTAAGAAAATAGTCCCATGCACCTGAGTCCATTTAGAATAGGGACAATGGGAGGCGCAATACATTCCAGTACCGTTTACATCCCTGTCGTGCATTTTGTTTAAAATGGAAGAGCAGGAATATCACGCTCCTAATTGCATTCCTATCCCGTTTTGGGTTCGTCATTGTGAAATGTACTTCTACCCACTACTTGAGTTCTGGGAGCCCCCTGAAATGTGCAGGTCATCTTTGTGGATAAGGGGATCTGGCGTTTCCAATATGAATGCAAATGACAATGTGCTTCTCCTGAGCATTTTTTGTTGTTTGCCTTCATTGTTGTGCCTCTATTGTGTCATTAACTTTGCCACCAGCAAGACCGGATTCTGCGACTAGAATTCAGCAAAACGCTGTGTTCAAGCCATCAACCAGCGAGGTCTATGCAAGGGACCTGAATTCTGCTTTGGAAGATTTCATCCATTTTGGGCCACAGTTCCAAATTGTTTGCATGTTTTGAGCCGTGTCAAGCCCCCAATGTTTAGATAGGCTTGAATCTGTCCCGAGGCGGTTCACCCATAACTAAAGCAGAGCTTCTAATTTGACTTCATAATCCTATTACTTTGTCGGTTGCATCAAGTAAAAAATATGCGCAAACAATATGTTTCCATGGAATTTGTGAAGGATAGTGATAGAAGGCTATTTATATTCTGTGTTTGAAATCAGAGAGACAAACCAAGCGGCCTTGCAGACTGTTCCTATTTATCAAAGGAAGGCCACACACAAAGGCGAAACAACAGAGAAATATACATTGGGAATAACAGGGAGCCGAGGATACTGACTATTCATCCAGTTGCCATTTAAGGGTAACACTCAAATAGAGTGAGAGTGAGCATTTGTTTGGGCAGATGTGCCACTCCTGTCGGGTGGGTAATATATCATATGATTACACTTTTGCTGCAATACATTTTCTGTTATTTTACAATGGATTTTGTTAAGTGACCCCATAGAAATTAGAAATATTTATGTAGTACAAGCATTCATCCTCAGCTACTGTCTACCTCAATGCCCTCACTCTTCCTTATGGATTGCTCTAGGTTGGCATGTAGGTACCAGCAGGAATTTGTGTTACTATACAGTCCATGGTACGACATGCATTTTTCGTTTCTTCTATGAGTAGTAGCAAAACAAATCAGCATTTGATAACCTTGGCAACTCTGCTAATAAAATAATGCTCAGCGTTTGGGAACATATACCTCACTGTTACTCACTCAATACTGTTGTTTCTTCAAATGTATCAATGTGCATCTAAAAATTCAGTTCCTTAGGTGTCATGGCTTTCATGATGATAAAACCTACATTACAAAGTGTATTGGGTTTCACCACACTCTGTGTAATTCAAGGTTGTGGCCTGTGTCTTGTTCAACACAGTCTCAAAGCTAGAGTGGTGATTTAAGCATATGCCTTAAGAGAGGTTACCTTGAGAGTGTGGTTTCGCATTGAGTAAACCCAGGATCTGACAGAGATATGAATTGTTTACTAAATTGAATGCATGATGGGAAATCAAAAAAGGACTCTTTGCCATTGATTGTATTTTATGCAAAGGCTCAGCCGTATAAATAGTTTGAATATCTCAGACGCTATGGTGCTTTGAACATTATTGACACACATGTCTAGAACTGTACAGCTCTGCTGAAGTGTAGCCAAAGCTCTGGAGCCTCTGCTGTTCTATGGAGCACCCATCAACACCAATACAGGAATCGCTATAACTATGAACCTCAAGGCCAGTGTGGACAGCAGGGCATAATGGTACATTCATCCATTTACACTGCAGTGGTGATCTGCAGGATATTCACAATTTGGGGTCACATGTCACAGGATCTGCCTATGCTGCCAGAAGGCCTTGGTTGGGGTGCATGACCCCGATCCACAATACTACCACACACTCGGATTGCGTTGAGTCCGTTCTCTTGGCTCAAAAGAACCAATTAGCCATGTGGCATAGCTCCCTCTGAATAGGCCTAGACAACTGGTTGGTGGGGATAATGGGCATATACATGCAAGATCGTCACATATAGTACTTAAAGTTTACTGGATTAGCTGAAGCCCTAATGGGAGTAATCGATCACAATTCTTGTGCCAACTCAGCAATGTATTTTCTGAAAAATACATCACTCTTATTATTTGTGATGGGTGTTTTAATATCAGGTCATGACACCTTGATCACATTCTTCAGAATATGCTTAATCCCATGTTATATCCAACTAACCTCCTGGACAAACCCACAAAGGGACACAACTGCTGATCCTTATTAGGCTCTTATTGAATGGGTACTGCCACATTCCCGCAATGCTAGTACCACTGTCATAACTCATTTCACCATCTGCTGATTATGTAAAACTATGGGGTATCATTACAAGTTGAGCGGTGCAGCTAAAATCAGTGATAATGCCATGGTAAAAGAGTTACTGCCGCATTTCCACCTCATTACCAAACCGCTAAACCATGGTTTTGGTGTTTGGAGGAAAAACCTCCAGCAAAACGCTGAATGTAAGTTCACCATCTCTCCACCAAAATGAAGTCATTTTGGCAGAATTACTTCCGGTGGTAATTGTGCCAAAGTCCAATTAGAGTCCTATAGACTCCATAAATGGGAACTAAACACTGCTATACTGCCACTTGTAAACTGGTGGTAATTTCGCCAGATCAAGTGGCGATAATGGAAAATCTATTTGGTGTTATTTTGGCAGATTATTGCCAAAATACCACCAAACTTGTAATGAGGCCTCATATGCCTTACATTGCATATTTTCTGCAATTAAAACATTATTCAGCTGAAGATATATCTTCTTTACTCCCAACAGCTTCCATGAAAATTAGCTTTTATTATTCATTCGATTCACTGTAACCACCGGTAATCCGCACTCTCTTGTTTATTTGTAAATTTATGTAAATCTTTATTATTTGTAAATCACTGCATTTCTGTAACACTGTTTAAGTTCTTGCCCCCAGTTACCTCAGAGTTCGGTGCGCGATACAAATAAATAAACACAATTAAATTACAATTGCAGCATAACCTAAAATCTCTACTACCAACTTGTTTTTGACCATTTCCGAACCTCTGATTTGGAAAAGAATACGCAACCCTCTATTCTCAGTCTAGTCAACCCACCCCTTAAATGGGGGTATCAGGAAGTCCCTATATGGGCAGCCAGATAATCCACACCTCTGTTCGCTTGCCACGTCCTATTCTCATCAGATATGCCCCCTTCTCAAGAACGTATTATGTACAGGAGTAAACATTGATGCTTTTTCCTATCACTTTAGTCTAACCCCGAACCCGCCATCACCTCCTTCCATCAAGCCATTTCTAACACTAAAGAGAAAATTGACTCTTTACTCTTGTAAATACATAAATCAGATACTAGAACAGCCAATGCATGGTTTGATGGACAAACCACTGCATTAGATGGAAAAGACAGAGAAGTCTAGCAGAGATGGAAAAAGACTAGCCACTGTCAAAAGAAATCTCTCTCATCCATATACAAGGCTACCAGAGTACCATATGGTGCCAAGGAAAGACTACTTCCACCAAGGAATTAGGAAAACACATTGGCTTTTGTGAAGGCATAGGTTAGGCATGCTCTAGGCACTGTTTTAGTGGTACTACTTCCATATTAGATGGCAACAGCTGTCAAATGGCTATACAGTATCTGAATAAAAACCACCACTGTTGGCTTTGCATACACTTGAATATAGCATGAATTCAGTACAAAGAACAGATACAAGCACAGATATATCCCTCATGAATTAAATGTCTGAAGGCAGTGTGTTCAGACATTTCAGTTGACCAGAAGAGATGTACATATGCAATTAAGCCAATACCTTTCAGGTGACTGTTTAGAAACATAAAATCATGGGGATATCCTTAAATGTGCCGATCCAATGGATGTGTGTTTTGGGTGGAGAGGGGCAGGCAGTGGGTGAAAACCGGCATGGTAGGTCAATGGAAGGGGTGGGAGTGCGAAACCAAATAACACAACAGGCTGCGTGTCCCTCCTCCATCTCATCGCTCTCCTATGTTCGCTTCCCATGCCAATAGCTTTCGCTTATAGGTTGCACTGCCACCAAAAATCAAAAACTAATAAATGACTCATGAGGCACATTACAAATCCGACCAAATGCTTAAAATGTACAAGGGGCCCACCAAACTGATGCAGGAGGTCTCCTCCCTTACCCAGTCACAAATAAACGGTCAGACGACATGGCACCCTGAATGAATTACAAGATTAACTCTACAGAGTCACAGCATGCGAACCTTCTCAAACTCAATCCAGTGTCATCTGGCAAAACCTTCCAAAGTGATAGAATTAAGACATTTAACACCCAATGATTGCCCCATTCAGCAAAGCTTAGCAAAGTACATTGAGCAGTCCACCGCCAAGCATCACCAATCTGCAATCTGCAACCTGCTTAGAATTAGTGTTGCTGCAAGCCGCTCTAAAGAAAGCTGTCATGATCCCTCTTCTACAAAAAAGGTCATTATGATGTTTCAAATTTGGTCATCAACAGACATATAGCCAACTTGCATTTTCCAGAAAAGTTCATTGTGGGCAAAATCTCAAAACAGCTTACACAGGGGAGAAACACCTCACAGTTACACTAACCAAAATAAGAGGTCACATTCTTCATAATAGGATTGCATCTTCCAAGGCAGCCTCTGTCTCCAAGCACCCACAATCAAGGAGTGACTATGAGGCGCACCACCCAAAACCTGTGCTCCCTTGTCGTCTTTCCACATTCAAACGGCCTGCCTTCATGCCTGTTGGTAAAGATGAGAATCTCGGTATGCTCTATAATGTTATGCTTTCTTTCAAACCGTATAGCCAATCGCTAATTAGAACATTTAATTATGTGGGCAAGTCCTGAAGGAAGATCTTACTTTCATGAATCTCCATCAAAATCTGGACATTGAAAAGCCTTCCTCCTCTCAAAAGCAACTATTGCAATCATGCGTATATGTCTCTCCATAATACATCTTTGCAGATTCTAGGATGTATTTAAAACAGAGCAGCTCTTAGGCCTTAGGCCAAATCAAATAGGAGCACACCTCCAGTGCACTGCCGACACTGCACTGGCAACCTGGACAGCAACCTGTTATTTTTTTTAAGATGTTACCCACAGAACAGTCTCACATAAAGGTTCATAGAACCTGATGAAACAAAAGACTCATTACACTCCTTCACTGAACCTGAGCTCCTGCTCTGCAAATAGTATTGTCAAACCATCCTATCCAATTAACTGGCTTTTCTAATGAAAGCTTCTTCAATGTTTCCTTTTCTTTTTCTATAGTTCCTCCCCCATAAATGTATTTTTCCCAAGGCACCCTGAAATAATTATGTATGAATGAAGCACATTTCAAATAATGAAATGCATACATGTAATTACAGTTGTTAATCAATCTATTTACTACTTTCATTTTTGTTGATATGTTCTCAATTCAGATTGATATGAATTATGGTCTTGTAATATCTACCTCTTATTTTTGAAATTTATTTTTGCCTAGGCCCACTGCTGTTGTTGCCTCTGATCCTCTTCCTCCTCCTCTCGGATTTAATTTTTAGCAGGTGATTCCTTTCTAGCACATATATTACACTTCCAACCTCCTCTGTACCACCTCCACAACCATCTACACTTTGTGGTGTTCTTTCCTCCAACTACTCAGAATGACTTTCTCCCCTGATGTTATCTCCTCTGAGTCCCTAATGAGCTCTATTGTTGTGCCCTCCTAATTGGACTTCACCACCTTCTCCTGCACCTAGAATCCTACCACATGCTCTTTTTCTCCACTCCCTTCTCCTGATGTTATCATCTCCTCCTGCAACCACATTCCTGGTTTTATCACCTGCTCTGCCACCTCTTTATCTCTCTCCACACCATCTGTCCTTCCACTCTCTCTGATGTCACAACTTCCTTCACTTAACTCCTACCACCTCCTGCTGATCATTTATCCCTTTGATATTGCAGGCTCCCCCTTTACATCTTAGCTCTCACCACCTCCTGCAGTTCTCCACTGTAGTCACCGCTCCACTCTCATCATTCTCTCTAACTTCTGCTCCTTCCACCATTCTCCAGCTTCCAGCCTTTTCCAGGTCTGCTCCTACAACCACACTGGGCAGCTGTGGCTGTGAGCTTTTATAATGTGTTCCCTCCTACGCCTGGGTAGGACATTCAATGAGGTTTTGCACCTGTGACTTGTAATTGTATAAGGACTGGTATTGGCTGTGCTTCCAAAGGCACCTGAGGTGGTTTGGCCTCAAGGGGCTTTAGCATACCTATCTCTAATCTGTCTGCTACATTAATATCCACTGTCTGGATATGGATTCAGTGCTTCCATCATGTGAATTAAAAGTTTGAAATACACAAGGAAAGTTCCTATATTTAGATTTCATTTTGCATTGTGCTTGTGGGGGAATTGAAACATTGTATCCTTGACATGAGAAACACTTAACTGAGAGCAATGCACCTGTAACTTCGTTTCACATGCTAAATCTTCAGTTTTCCGGAAGTTGTAAACTGTCCATATTGTATTCACATATCTGCAGACTTCAATGTGGGTCCTGCAAACCTTACGAAAGGACTCTTTTAATATGTCGGGTTAGGCTATAACCTGTTACCATTGTCAAGTGAGGATAACTCACTTCATTTAACCCTTAACTGCCAAGGGTCCTCCTTTCCAGTGCTAAGGCCTTTTTTGGTGATTTCGGTATGTCGCCATTCAATCCCTTGTAACTGTTTTGTTACATGAGATATCGCTGACAAATTTGGCCCCTTTTTTACATGTAGGCGGTTGTAACGCCACCAAGGAATTCTAGTTTGCTGTAGGGGGGGTGAGCAAAAGTAACCAAAAAGGGAATATTTTTCTTTTTTTTTCAGAAACTGCCAATAAAATGATGTACAATGAAGCCTGTGTTTTTTTTCCTTGTACGGCCTGGGAACAAATGCTTTGCTGTGCTGAATTTGCCATTTTCCAGCCTAAAAAGAACAGGTTGAGTGGATACCAAAAAAATAAATAGTTGGATATGGTTACCAGCCGTTTTGTGAGAGGTAGGCGATTTTTCCCTTTTTTCCAAAAGGACCTGCGTGGACACAATGAAAAATGAGGGTAGGAAAGCTGAATGGGAAGACAGAAAGGCATACATTTCTGAAAAATAGACAGAATTCCAAGTTTAGGAAGGGATGATCTGCGCAGATCAGGCAACAAATATGTAGTGAAAAATTCCACAGTTTGGGAAAAAATCGGGAAAATGACAGAAAAAAAGGTATGTGGTGGACATGGTTGGCCCAGTACGGCAATGGCTTCTGGGAATTTTGAGAAAAGCAATGCCCCACTACATTCCCTGACTCTTCCAGTTAGGAAATCACACATTTTCCCTAATGTTTCACAAAACAAGCATTACCACAAGCCAAAAACTGAGCCATGGTACACAACGTTTTTTATGCTTACTGCCTAAACAGACATACTTTGAATTTGTAAGTAAAGAAAACAAATGTGGTGAGGAAGGGCACCCCTACATTTGTTTAAAGAGCATAGGCAGACCTTTTGAAGGGTAGGTGACGTATGCAGGTTACAAAAGTGTATAGTGCCTAAAGCAGCGACTAAATGTAGGTCACATTTGGGAAATGAAAGGGTTGTGTGACAAAGTGCAGTAGCAAATGTATGAAATCGTTATGAGAACGACGTAAACACAGCAAATGTCCTACCTTCTCACATTGCCACAGGTGTTCCGATGGAAACGGTACCTCACATGTGTGGGTGCACCTACCTGTGCACACAGAAAAAAGGCTAAACCACTGGTAATTCCAAGTGCTTAAGCAGAGCAGATTTTGCAGGAATTTGCTCTTGTGGACAACCTACAGATTTGGGCCTATGGTGTCAAAGCCAGCAGGGAAAACAGGGACCCCATACATTTCGGAAAAGAAGACACCTGTGGAAATCCACAGAGGTCTGACTTGCACAAATTGGCTCAGAATGTATTACCCACAATCCCCAGCAAATTCCGAAATTTGGCAAAAAAACAACATTTTCAGACATTTCCCTTTGCCCACCCACCGAAACACACCGCCAACAAATTATGGCCTACCTTCCTGCGTTCCCACAGGTGTCCCAACAAAAACAGTACCTCACATGTGTGGGTGCAGCTACCTGGGTGCAAAGGGAAAAGGCTAAACCACTGGTAACCCCAAGTCTTTCGGCAGAGCAGATTTTGTGGGAATTTGCTCTTGTGGACAACCTACAGATTTGGGCTTGGGCTGTCAAAGCCTCCAAGAAAAATAGGGAACCCCATGCACTTCTGAAAAAGAGACACCAGTGGGAATCCACAAAGGTCTGACTTGTGCGAAACGGGCCAGAATTTATAACCCACAATCCCTGGCAAAGTCTGAATTTTGGCAAAAAACCAACAATCTTCAGACATTTCCCTCTGCCCACCCAGTAAACACGCCGGAAACAACACATTTCCTGCCTTCTAGAGTTCCCACAGGTGTCCCTATGAAAATAGTACCTCACATGTGTAGGTGAACCTACCTGGGCGCAAAGGGAAAAGGCTAAGCCTCTGGTAACCCCAGGTCTTTCGGCAGAGTAGATTTTGAGGAATTTGGTCTTGTGGACAACCTACAGATTTGGGCCTGGGCTGTCAAAGCCACCAAGGAATACAGGGAACACCATGCATTTCTGGAAACAAGACACCCGTGGGAATCCACAGAGGTCTGACCTGCATGCATCGCCCTAATATTTATTACCCACAAATCCTGGCAAAGGGTGAAATTTGGTGAAAAAAAATAAATTTTCAGACATTTCCATCTGGCCACCCATCGAAACACACCGCTAAAGCCACATGTCCTACCTTCCCGCGTTCCCACAGGTGTTCTGACAAAAACGTAACCTCACATGTGTGGGTGCCCCTACCTGGGTGCAAAGGGAAAAGGTTAAACCACTGGTAACCCCAGGTTTTACGGAAGAGCTGATTTTGAAGAATTTTGCTCTTGTGGACAACCTACAGATTTTGGTCTGGGGTGTCACAGCCAGCAAGGAAAACAGGGAACCCCATGCATTTACGAAAAGAAGACACCCGTGGGAATCCACAGAGGTTTGACTTGTGAGAATCACCCCAGAATGTATTACTCACAATCCCTGGTAAAGTCAGAAATTTGGCGAAATAATCAACACTTTCAGACATTTCCCACTGCCCAGAAACCGAAAAATACTGGCAACACCACATGTCCTACCTTCCTGCGTTCCCAAAGGTGTCCCGATGAAAATGGCTCCACTCATGTGTAAGTGCACCTACCTAGGCGAAAAGGGGACAGGCAAAACCACTGGTAACCCCAAGTCTTTCAGCAGCACAGATTTTGCAGAATTTTGCTCATGTGGAAAACCTACAGATTTGGGCCTAGGATGTCGAAGTCACCAAGGAAAACAGGGAACCCCATTAATTTCCAAAAATAAGATACCCATGTGAATCCACAGAGGTATGACTTGCGTGAATCGGCCCAGAATGTATTACCCACAATCCCCGGTAAAATCTGAAATTTGGTGAAAAAACACAATATTCAGACATTTCCCTCTGCCCACCCACCGAAACACATCGCCAACAAAACATGGCCCACCTTCCTGCGTTCCCACAGGTGTCCCAACGAAAACAGTCACTACAACTTTGAGAGACTGGAGGTACTTATTTACCGACCACTTATAAACAACCCTCCATTAGGCTTTAGTTTGAGCATTTGAGCAAAAAACATTATGTTTAAAGGGTCACTTGCTTCCCCACTATCCCTTCTTGGTTGTACCTCTTATATATGCTTTCTGATCATTATATCATCATATATCACACCAGTTTGTATCAAAAATAGTCATTTATTATTCTTTCTTTGAACACATTATGTAAAAAACACTTTTTAACAATTTTTCTTTTTTTTCCTTTTTTATATGCAATTGTCAGATAGCTCCATACAATTCATTGATAAAACAAATATAACAATGATTTTCAATTTCATTATGCGCATCAAATAATCTGTAGTAATACATTCTTTCACAATTTTCTTCAAGATAAAAATGTCATCAAGATCTGTAGTTTGCTCTCCTCTCTCATAGAGAAGTGCATCCCAGTCCATAAAATATTTCACTCTGTGTTCATATCACCCATGCTTACTCTTATACTGCATTCAAACCATACCCGACATGTTTCATTCCTTAAACACTTTCATACCACTAACAAGGAAATTCTTCATGGGTAAAAACTTCATTATACCACAATTCAATAAGATGTGCAAATCTGTTTGTCTTCTTTTCATTCTAAGGATCCACTATTGATGAGGTTCCATTAGTATTTTACTGAGGTCCAACCTTCAAACGGATAACTAAAGGAAGCAAGAGAAGGGATATTCAAATTTTAGTATTCGAATCACCTCCGGGTATACATTTCTATTATATAATACCAGCTGTCTTTACTAGCAGCATTTCGGAGTAAATTATTTCATTAGCTCCTACTTCACATTCATTATCAAACTACGCCTCTCCATTTCCATAGCTACAGGGTATCAGTCACATTTTGCTTGGCAAGAACACTTCTTATATTTGACTCTATTCAGTCTCAGTTTGGTCACTCCCAATAATAGAATTATTTGAGACTGTTCATTATCTAGGATTCATACACCTAAGATTAGCTTTGTTTGTTTTATTGTCTTTCTATCTTCTAGGTTTATCGCTTATTGTCGATACATCTGGTAGTACTGCTGTATCTATCTTGATAGCTGACTGCCGGGTACCGTCTAGAGCGCACCTCTGTGCTCTTCCACTATTAGAAGGAAACCAATGAAAAATTATTTTGCAGATTTCTTATTGTTTGCCCATCTGTCTTATTTTATTTTTTGTAATGTTTTATTCTATTCCCTTCCTACACCCTGTCTACTTAGGTCTGCTCATAGTGACCCAATTGTGTAGAAGGTCTTTGTTTGCTTCACAAAGAAATAATCTACTAGCAGCTTCTAATCTCGAGTCGTCTGGTACTCTGCCGGTACTGTATCATCCAATACTTCTTTTTCGGTCCTCTATTCAGTTTCTATTTACCTATAGTTGGGCGGACACGGAGAGCACTGGATTTTTACTATATTGCACATGTGCATCTCATATCAGTCTCTATCCAAACTAGCTCGCTGTTTAAATATGGATGGACTATTCTTACCTTTGTCTTTTCTTTTCGGACTCCAGTCCTTCCAGGTGCCTCGATTTCGCTTTTCCGATCTGTCTCGGGCTGTATCTCATTTAATGCCACAGCGCGTCTCGCACCACCTCCCGCCGTTTGTGGTTGCCTGCATTTCTGTCTTTTCACCGTCTTTTAAATTCTTGCACTAATCATGTGATTAGTACATCACATGATCTGTGGCCACTGCGTACGCCACTTGCCCTCTTTAAAATTTGCATGTCATTCTGCAGTAGCCTTCGGCCCCCTAGTCTTCCGACTCCGGGGCTCCGCAAGGCATACCGACACGCCACGGACCCGACACCACGCTCAAACCACTAACCCGCGGCGCTCCCAAAGTCCGCTGACCCCACATGGGCTTCCACGCTGCACCGATCACTGTGCTTCACGGCTCCGCCCGCTGCAGTCCACAACATCCCATGTTTACATTCAGGAGGCGAAAGTATGTATTTGTAGCTGCCATTAGGTCTGTGTAAGACTCTATGTTTGTTGAGCACGGTTATTCTACTGTGGGACATCCAGTATATTCTTTCCCTCATTGTGGGCTAGCTATTCGTTATGCGCTATTCTTTTATTTCGAACAATTCAAATTCTCTCAGGGTCCCTGTTCTCAGCATCTCTTCAGATTGGACAAAAACGAGAAACTATGGAGACAAATTGTTACCCATGTAATAATGTGTTAAGATCTGTAACTTAACTTTAGTTATGTTATTTTGTATCTTCATCACTTATTCTACTGTCTCCATCTTCTCTATTTGGGACACCGGGACAGATGGCTATCATAGCCCTATCTTTAAGAGGTTAATGAGTAGTCACTCTGTTTTCTCATTTAAGCCTACCTCTATGCTTTTTGTGAGGAAAATCAGTTCTTTCTCTTTTCTGGCCAGTTTTCTTCTATCAAGATTCGAGTCGTTTGTTTGTCTCATTGAGTACACTACTGACCATCTCAAGTCTTCCACTTTGTGCATCATCTCAATGAAATTATCTACTAAGGGGGCAGAATGCACTCTATTTCTTATGCAGCTTTTGTGTTCCCTGATGCGTATTTTGATTTTTCTTTCTGTCTTCCCTATATAGATCTTTTTACAGGGACACTAGATCTCATATACTACAAAGCAAGAGTTGCAATTCGTCAGCACTGTTTGTTTCCAAGGATTTTTTAGTCCTAGATCAATTTCTGTTGTTTTCTTGGTTTATCCACAGCACATGCAGGACCCACATGGGTAATGTCCTTCTGGGGCTTGCAATCCCCATGTTTCTGTTAAGGTCGGTTGTGTTTTGGTCTGCTTGGTAATATCATTTCTCATGGTCTGGTCTTTTATCGACCTGCTTCTTCGGAATGCCATCAAAGGTTTCTGTAGCGGCACTTTTTCTTTTTCCAAGATTTTCCAATTCCGGTGGATGATCTTCCGTATTCTGTTAGAGAGGGTACTGTAGGTATTCACAAATACTATATTCTCTTTGTTATCTCTTCTAGGATTTTGTTCTAGTACTGCCTCTCTATTGTTATTCTCAGCTCTCCTCATGGCTCTTTTTGTCAGCCTAGTGGGATAGCCTCTCTTATGTAGATCATTTCTCAGTTTACGGGCACCTTCTTTGTAGTCTGCATTTTTCGTGCTGTTCTTCTTGAGCCGTACAAACTGGCCAAAGGGTAGATTGTCCCGAATATGTGCCGGATGAAAACTTGTATAATGTAATAAAGTATTGCAATCAGTGGCCTTCTTATATGGTTTCACATACAGTTCTCTCTTCTCTGTATCCACTTTGATGGTCACATCCAGATAGTTAATTTCCACTTGACTTAGATTTTCCGTAAATTTTAAATGCTGGTTTTGTCCGTTGATCCACTCAAAAAACCTACTGGCAGTGCTTTCATCTCCTCTCCAGATGATGAGCACATCATCTATATACCTCCTCCATAGTAGTATATTATCTTTGAATGGATTAGTGTCATTGTAGATACAATGTTTCTCAAACGCCTCCATGTACAGATTAGCTATACTTGGGGCCAAAGTAGCCCCCATGGCTGTGCCTTTTATTTGTTTATAAAAGGCATCATTGAAATGGAAATAACTTTCCATCAGTGACATTTCAGCACACCACATAATGAAGGACACTGGAGTGTTGGTATTTATTGTCTCAGTGAGTAATCTTTCTTCCAGCACTTCCAGAGATTATTTCTGAGGTATATTCATATACAGGGCTGTAACATCTAAGCTGATAAGTATCTCTGTGGTGTTATCAAATGGTCTACCCTCATTTCTCTTGTGATCTGTGTGGTGTCTTTTACATAGGAAGCCATTTCCCTAACCAGAGTTTGCATAAAGTGGTCTGCAAATTTAGATAGAGGTTCTAAGATGGAAACATACCCTGACACTATAGGTCTTCCTGGTGGTTTAGTCAAGGATTTATGTATTTTAGGGAGTATATAGAATTGTGGGATCCTTGGTTTGTCTACCATTAGGAAAGCCGCTTATTTCTTTGTGAGCCATCTTCTTTCCTCTGCTTTTGTCACTTTAAGATGGATTAGTCTTTCCAATTTCTCTGTTGGATTATTCTCCAAAAGTAGATAGTTGTTCTTATCTCCTATTTGGTTCATACATTCCCCTATGTAATCTGTTCTGTTAAGTACCACCGTAGCCCCACCTTTGTCTGCTTTTCGAATGATTATTAAATCATTCTCAAACAATGTCTTGATGGTAGCTTTTTCTGTCTGGTTCAGGTTGTGATAATTTTTCTCTGTTTTGGTTTTCTCTTCCAATGTTGTAACCTCTTGTAGCACCCTACTTTCGAACACTCTGGCCTCCGCCGTTTGGATTTGTGTTGGAGAGCAAAATTCGGATTTCTTATGTAGCCCACTGTCTGGTTCACTATTGTCTATTTTATCATCAAAAAATTGCTTCAGGTGGATCTTACTCATAAATTCGGAGAATTCTTCTCGAAACTTAAATCGGTTATGTGTATTAGTGGTTACAAACCCAAGGCCTTTATTCAGGGCCTTGTTCTCTTCCACAGTCAGCACATAATTGGATAAGTTTACCACAGTGTTTTCATGCTGCAAGTCATTACTCGTTGGTCTGGGTCCCATTCCTGTTAGTCCTGTTCTAAAAAATGTTGCTGTCCGCTTATGTTACCTCTGTTACTGTTCCTTCTTGTGCCACCTCCTCTTCTGGGGCCTCTTCTCCCTATGTTATAATTGGGGGCTTGTCCTCTTCTGCCTGCATTATTGCCTTCCCATGTGCTCTCTTCACTGGGACTAAACGAGGTCCCTCTGAACCTGACACTTCTTTTAGAGTTACCTTGTTTCTGTACTTGCTCTTCTTGTTCTTTAGAAAAGTAGTTGTCTTGAATGAACGGGAAGGCTTTCTCATGGGTGAATTGTTGTATATCTTTTTTCAGATGTCTGATTCGTACTTTGGTCAGGTCACCTTTAAATGTCTTCATTTCACTCAGCAATTCATCCAATCTCTTTTTATATTGTTCCAGAGGGACGATCTTTTTGATTTCTTTCTCCAGTTTTTTCAGGTCTATTGCTATTTTTTCAGTTGTCTGTTTGGCGGTATCAATTATTAGGATGACCCAGTTCCTGCCATATTTATTACCAATGTAGCTCCACTGTAGCAAAAACTCTTTATTGTCCAAGAAAATCCTCGGCTCGTTTCTTACTACGAGTCCCATCGGTAGTATGCTATTTCTCAGATATTCTAACATGATACTCCCATGCAATTCCGATCTAATTAATCTCTTTTTGATCTGAATCAATTCATCCCAACTGGTCAAGTTTGATGTATCGCCTAGTTCGTCTCCAAATAGGGTTGAATTGCTAAGCAATTCCGTAATATATTCATCGTCGTAGCTCTTGCACTTCTCAGCAACCATGTTTATCACTGCTTTCTATGTCACCTGCTACTTTCAAACGGAAGGCGGCGTCCTCAAATGGATGCGCTCACCATTAATGTGTTTTGTCTCACACACACTACCATTTAGAGAGAATGGATGTACCTATTTACCGACCACTTATAAACAATCCTCCATTAGGCTTTAGTTTGAGCAAAAAACATTATGTTTAAAGGGTCACTTGCTGTGTAAGAGCACCTACCTAGGCGAAAAGGGGACAGGCAAACCCACTGGTAACCCCAAGTCTTTCAGCAGAACAGATTTTGCAGAATTTTGCTCATGTGGAAAACCTACAGATTTGGACCTAGGATGTCGAAGTCACCAAGGAAAACAGGGAACCCCATTAATTTCCAAAAAGAAGCTACCCATGTGAATCCACAGAGGTATGACTTGCGTGAATCGGCCCAGAATGTATTACCCACAATCCCCGGTAAAATCTGAAATTTGGTGAAAAAAACACAATATTCAGACATTTCCCTCTGCCCACCCACCGAAACACATCGCCAACAAAACATGGCCTACCTTCCTGCGTTCCCACGGGTGTCCCAACGAAAACAGTACCTAACATGTGTGGGTGCACCTACCTGGGCGCAAAGGGAAAATGCTAAACCACTGGTAGCCCCAAGTCTTTCGGCAGACCAGATTTTGCAGGAATTTGCTTTTGTGGACAACCTACAGATTTGGGCCTAGGGTGTCAAAGCCACCAGGAAAAACATGGAACCCCATGCATTTCTGAAAAGGAGACCACAGAGGTCTGACTTGCGAGAATCGGCCCAGAATTTATTACCCACAATCCCTGCCAAAGTCTGAAATTTGGCAACAAAAACAAAATATTCAGACATTTCCCTCTGCCCTCCCACTGAAACACACAGCCAACAAATCATGGCCTACCTTCCGGTGTTCCCACAGGTGTCCCTATGAAAATGGTACCTCACATGAGTAGGTGCACCTACCTGGGCGCAAAGGGAAAAGGCTAAACCTCTGGTAACCCCAAGTATTTTGTCACAGCAGATTTTGAGGAATTTGCTCTTGTGGACAACCTACAGATTTGGGCCTGGGCTGTCAAAGCCACCAATGAAAACAGTGAACCCTATATATTTCTGAAAACAAGACAGCCGTGGAAATGGAGGTCTGACCTGCATGAATCGCCCTAACATTTATTACCCGCAAATCCTGGCAAAGGCCGAAATTTGGTGAAAAGAATTACATTTTCATACATTTGCCTCTGGCCACCCATCGAAACACGCTGCCAACACCCCATGTCCTACCTTCCCGCGTTCCCACAGGTGTCCCGATAAAAACGGTACCTCACATGTGTGCTGTACCTACTTGGGCGCAAAGGGAAAAGGCTAAACCACTGGTAAGCCCAAGTCATTTGGCAGAGCAGATTTTGAGGAATTTTGCTCTTGAGTACAACCTATAGATTTGGACCTGGGGTGTCGCAGCCAGCAAGGAAAATAGGGAACCCCATGCATTTCCAAAAAGAAGAGACCTGTGGGAGGCCAGTCATTTGGCAGAGCAGATTTTGAGGAATTTTGCTCTTTAGTACAACCTATAGATTTGGACCTGGGGTGTCACCAGGGGCGTTGCTGGGAGGGGGGCTAAGGGGGCTATAGCCCCTGATCTTTTGGTTGTAGCCCCGGATAGAATCTCAGGAGCTACAGACAAAAGGCTAGATAGCCCCCAGTCCCAACAGTTCTGACATCAGCTTAGCCCCGGGTCTTTTCCAGACCTAGCAACTCCCCTAGGTGTCGCAGCCAGCAAGGAAAATAGGGAACCCCATCGCATTTCCGAAAAGAAGACACCTGTGGGAGGCCATGTTGGTAGGGCCGAAATCATTCAATGGCAATTGTCTCCATTACCACTCAGCGCTCGAACAGTATTGGTAAACAATGTGCTAATAAGACCTCAAGTGAATGTGTTAACATGCCCTTGAACACGTACCCTCGCTGATATAATGTTGTGCTATGGGCACAGACATGTGGATATACAACTAGGTAAATTACCCCGATGGGTAACTGGACAAAAGAATTCGGATGCCAGGACATAAATCTAGAGGGTAATGTGCTCTGTTAGTGTCAACCGGTATGGCTGTATTCTTAAGTATAAGCTATATGTGAGGAAAGACTATGTACTCATGCTAGAACGATGTCTAGCATTAGTTTGTGGCAGGCATGAGGTACTCTGTCCTGAAAAAGGATCATAAATCCATTATGTGTCATTAAGTGAAATGGTTCACTGGTCATGGTTCAATTAACCCTTCTCACCAGTTCTTATATTCACAATGTCACAACATGATACTGGTGCGCATGCGTAGAGTGCCATGGTAAACATAAACAGAGCAGTATTATTATTACAAAAAGCAAATAAGATCGAATTCTTCATTAAGTCCTCGTGGGGACAATGCTTCCAGTCGATCGATCCAATAAGCTTGAATAATTGTTTTCTATTTTATTGTCTATTTTATTGTCTTCCATTGTATTATGGTCTCAAATCATGTTTTGGGATTTGTTTAATACTCACTCAATGATATTATGTCTGAAAAACAAACACCACAATATTAGTAGTGCATATGTGACCTGGCTTTGAAGAAGGAATTGTTCTGAAATGCATTAGCCAGAGGGTTATTGTTTGCTCCAGCCTCAGCACTAGCCTAATTGGTGGAGTTGAACCAATTACTATGATCTTTGAAACGCTACAAAATACCTTTTGGATAAATAAAATATTTTTTGAAAAAGTCACAGTTTGATTGAAATTGATATACAGACATTAGCCAATTGTCTAACCCGAAGTGGGTATTAAGGGTGTGCGGCTGACACCGAAGGCTAACTAGCCTAGGTCTTTCTTTTTCTCAATTAAATCACTGGTTACCCCAAGTCTTTTGGCAGAGCAGATTTAGAGGAATTTTGCTCTTGTGGACCACCTATAGATTTGGTCCTGGGGTGTTTCAGCCAGCAAGGAAAACAGTGAACCCCATGAATTTCTGAAAAGAAGACACCCGTGGGAATCCACAGAAGTCTAATTTGCGCGAATTGCCCCAGAATGTATTACCCATAATCTCCAGCAAATTCCGAGACTTGGCAAAAAAACCACAATTTTCAGACATTTCCCTCTGCCCACTCACCGAAACACGCCGCCAACACCACATATCCTACCTTCTCTCGTTCCGACTGGTGTCCCAACAAAAACAATACCTCACGTGTGGGTGCACCTACCTGGGCGCAAAGGGAAAAGGCTAAACAACGGGTAACCCCAAGTGTTCCGGCAGAGCAGATTTTGTAAGATTTTGTTCATGAGGAAAACCTCCAGATTTGGGCCTGAGGTGTCGCAGACAGCAAGGAAAACAGGTAACCCCATGCATTTCTGAAAAGAAGACACCCATGGGAATCCACAGAGGTCTGAATTGCGTGAATCGCCCCAGAATACATTACCCAAAATCGCAGGCATAGTCCAAAATTTGTCAAAAAACACAATTTTCAGACATTTCCCTCTGCCCACCCACCTAAACACGCCGCCAACACCACTTGTCCTAGCTTCCCGCGTTCCAGAAGGTGTCCCGATGAAAACAGTACCTCACATGTATGGGTGCACCTACCTGGGTGCATAGGGAAAACGCTAAACCACTGGTAATGCCCAAAGGGTTTGGGGAGACATCCTACATATTTGGGCCTAGGGTCCAAGGAAAACATTGAACCCCATGCATTTCCGAAAAGAAGACACTGGTGGAAATCCACAGAGATCTGACTTGCGCGAATCGCCCCACAATTTATTAACCAAAAGCACCAGCAAAATCAGAAATTTGGCCAAAAAAAAGAAAACAGGGAACCCCATGTATTTCTGAAAAGACAGTTCCCTCTGCCCACCCACCGAAACACGCCGTCAACAACACATGTACTAACTTCCCGCATTCCCACAGCTGTCCCATTGTAAAGATTTCCCTCATATGAGTGGGTGCACCTACCTGGGTGGAAAAGAAAAAGTGTTGACCACCCACAAGTTCTACGGCAGTCCCATTGAGCCCCTGCAGGGTCTCCAACCTTTCCCGAAGGCAGAAGCTGCAACGCAGGCCAGCTAGAGCTCCAGGATAGCACTTGGGGATGGTCGCCCTATATGGGAGACAGCCCACCAAGGCCAGGGGCATTACCCCCGACTATCCTGGAGCTCCCTGGAACCACTGCTGGGCTTGGGGGAGGCCTAACCACATGGGAAATGGATGCCCATGGCCGTGGACATCACCTCCAATTGTCCTGGAGTTCTGTCTGGTCTGCGTTACAGCTTTTCCCTTCAGGGAGTTTTTGGCACACTACCGGGACTCCCTGGTGGGGAAACGCTGTAAAACAGGCCAGCAAGAACTTCAGGATGATCGGAGGTAATGTCGCCGGCCGTGGGCATCCATTTCCCATGCGAGTGTACCATCCTCAAGCACAGCAGCAGCAGCAGGGAGCCTCTGCAGGGTTCCCTTCCTGCCCCAGGGGGAAATTCTTTAACGCAGTCCAGCCAGCGCTCCAGGATGGTCGTGGCTGATGTCCCTGGCCTTGGGTGGCTGTCTCCCATGTGTTTGACTATCCCCAAACCCAGAAGTGGTTCCAGGGAGCCCTAGCAGGGTCAACAACTTTTCCCACAGGGAAATTCTGTAATGCTGCCTAACCAGCGCTCAAGGATGGTCGGGGGTGATGTCCATGGCCGTGGGTGGTTGTCCCTCATGTGGGTTGACCATCCACAAGTCCAGCAACGGTTTCAGGGAGCCTCAGCAGGCTCTCTGTACTTTCCTAGAGGAATACAGTGTAACGCAACCCAGCCAGAGCTCAAAGATGGTTGAGGTGATGTCCCAGGCCTTGGCACCCGTCACCCATGTGGGTCGACCATCCCCAAGCCCAGCCTGGAGCTCTTGCTGGGCTGCGTTACAGCTTCTCCCTCCGGGAAAGGTCAGGGACCCTTCCGGGGCTCCCTGGAACCGCTGCTGGGTTTACGGATTGTCGACCCACATGGGAGACGGGTACCCAATGCCAGGGACATCACCCAGACCATCCTGAAGGTCTGTCTGGGATGTGTTACAGAAATTACCTCTGGGAATGGAGGGGCACCCTGTCGTGGGCTCCCTGGGACTGCTGTTGCACTTGGGGATGGTCAACCCACATGGGAAACAGCTGCCCAAGGCCAGTAACTTTAGCCCTGACTTACCTGAATTTCTGGCTGGCCTGTGTTACAGCTTATCCCGCTGGGAAAGGATGGGGAATGTCCTGGGCCTCCCTAGAATGAACGCTGGGCTTGGGAACATTCAACCCACATAGGAGTAAGCCGGCCAGGGATATGACCCCCTACCACCCTGGAGCTCTGCCTGAGTTGCGTTACAGCTTTTCCCTCTGGGAAATGTCAGGGACCCTGCCGGGGCTCCCTGGACCCCCTGCTCGGCTTGGAGACAGTCGTCCCACATGGGAGACAGCCGCCCAAGGCCGGGGACATCATCCCTGACTATCTCGGAGCTCTGGCTGTCCTGTGTTACAGCTTCTCCCTCCAGGAAAGGTCGGGAACCCTATCGGGCCTCCCTGCACGCGCTGCTGCGCTTGGGGATGGTCAAACCACATGGAAGACAGACGCACAAGGCCAGGAACATTACCCCTGACCTTCCTGGAGCTCTGGCTGGCCTGCATCATAGAATTTCCAGACATTTCCCTCTGCCAACCCATCGAAACACGCCAAAACACAACTTGCCCTACCTTCCCGCGTTCCTGCCGGTGTCCCGACAAAAATCGTACATTACATGTGTGCGTGCACCTACCTGGGTGCACAGGGAAAATGCTAAACCACTGTTAACCCCCAAAGGGGTTGGGGAGACAACTGACAGATTTGGGCCAGGTGTGTCAAAGCCTGCAAGGAAAACAGGGAACCACATGCATTTCTGAAAAGAAGACACCCGTGGGAATCCAGAGAGGTCTGACTTGCACGAATCACCCAGAATGTATTACCAACAATACCTGGCAAAGTCTGAAACTTGGAGAAAAAAAAAAACACAATTCTCAGACATTTCCCTCTGCCCACCAACCGAAATGCGCTGCCAACAAAACTTGTCCTACCTTGCCGCTTTCCCATAGGTTTCCCGACGAAAATGGTACCTCACATGTGTGGGTGCACCTTCCTGGTCGCAAATGTAAAAGGCTAAACCACTGGTAACTACAGGTCTTACGGCAGAGCAGATTTTGAGGAATTTTGCACTTGTGGACAACCTACAGATTTATTTGGGCATAGGGTGTCGAAGCCATCAAGGAAAACTGGGAACCCCATGCATTTCCGAAAATAAGACAATGGTGGGAATCCACAAAGGTCTGACCTGCGTGAATCGTCCCAGAATTTATTACCTACAAACCTCAGCAAAGTCTGAAATTTGGCCCAGAAAAACCTGTATTTTCAGACATCTCCCTAGGCCCACGCCCTTAAATACACAGCCAAGAACACATGTCCTACCTTCCCACATTCCCAACGGTGTCCCAACGAAAACAGTACCTCACATGTATGGGTGAACCTACCTGGGTGCAAAGGGAAAAAGCTAAACCACTGGTAACCCCAAGTCTTTCGGCAGAGCAGATTTTGAGGAATTTTGCTCATGTGGACAACCTACCGATTTGGGCCTGGGGTGTCCCAGCCAGCAAGGAATCCAGGGAACCCTATACATTTCTGAAAAGAAGACACCCGTTGAAATCTACAGATGTCTGACTTGCGCGAATCGCCCCAGAATTTATTATCATCAATCCCTGCCAAAGTGCGAATTTTGGTGAAAAAAAACTCAGTGTTTAGACATTTCCCTCTGCCACCCCACTGAAACACACCTCCAACAACCCATTTTCTACATTCCCGCATTCCCACCGGTGTCCCGATGAAAAAGGTACCTCACATGTGTGGATGAACCTACTTGGGCACAAATGGAAAAGGCTAAACCACTGGTAACCCCACGTCTTTCGGCAGAGCATATTTTGAGTAATTTTGCTCTTGAGTACAACCTATAGATTTAGACTTGGGGTGTCACAGCCAGCATGAAAAACAGGGAACGCCATGCATTTCCGAAAAGAAGACACTCGTGGGAATCCAAAGTGGTCTGACTTGCGTGAATCGTCCCAGAATATGTTACCCACAATCCCCAGCAAATGCAGATATTTGGCAGACACATTTTTTTTCAGACATTTCCCTCTGCCCACCCACCGAAACACGCTGCCAACACCCCATGTCCTACCTTTCCGCGTTCCCACAGTTGTCCCGATAAAAACGGTACCTCACATGTGTGGGTGTACCTACTTGGGCGCAAAGGGAAAAGGCTAAACCACTGCTAACCCCAAGTCATTTGCCAGAGCAGATTTTGAGGAATTTTGCTCTTGAGTACAACCTATAGATTTGGACCTGGGGTGTCGCAGCCAGCAAGGAAAATAGGGAACCCCATGCATTTCCAAAAAGAAGACACCTGTGGGAGGCCATGTTGGTAGGGCCGAAATCATTCAATGGCAATTGTCTCCATTACCACTCAGCGCTCGAACAATATTGGTAAACAATGTGCTAATAAGACCTCAAGTGAATGTGTTTAACATGCTCTTGAACAAGTACGCTCGCTGATATAATGTTGTGCTGTGGGCACAGACATGTGGATATACAACTAGGTAAATTACCCCGATGGGTAACTGGACAAAAGAATTCGGATGCCAGGACATAAATCTAGAGGGTAATGTGCTCTGTTAGTGTCAACCGGTATGGCTGTATTCTTAAGTATAAGCTATATGTGAGGAAAGACTATGTACGCATGCTAGAACGATGTCTAGCATTAGTTTGTGGCAGGCATGAGGTACTCTGTCCTGAAAAAGGATCATAAATCCATTATGTGTCATTAATTGAAATGGTGCACTGGTCATGGTTCAATTAACCCTTCTCACCAGTTCTTATATTCACAATGTCACAACATGATACTGGTGCGCATGCGTAGAGTGCCATGGTAAACATAAACAGAGCAGTATTATTATTACAAAAAGCAATTAAGGTCGAATTCTTCATTAAGTCCTTGTGGGGACAATGCTTCCAGTCGATCGATCCGATAAGCTAATGTCTGTGTGTCAAATATCTGTTTGTACCTGTGGGCGCCCTGTGTACTTGAATAATTGTTTTCTATTTTATTGTCTATTTTATTGTCTTACATTGTAATATGGTCTCGAATCATGTTTTGGGATTTGTTTAATACTCACTCAATGATATTATGCCTGAAACACAAACACAACAATATTAGTAGTGCATATGTAACCCGGCTCTGAAGAAGGAATTGTTCCGAAATGCATTAGCCAGAGGGTTATTGTTTGCCCCAGCCTCAGCACTAGCCTAATTGGTGGAGTTGAACCAATTACTATGATCTTTGAAACGCTACGAAATACCTTTTGGATAAATAAAATATTTTTTGAAAAAGTCACAGTTTGATTGAAATTGATATATAGACATTAACCAATTGTCTAACCCGAAGTGGGTATTAAGGGTGTGCGGCCCACACTGAAGGCTAACTAGCCTAGATCTTTCTTTTTCTCAATTAAATCACTGGTAACCCCAAGTCTTTTGGCAGAGCAGATTTAGATGAATTTTGCTCTTGTGGACCACCTATAGATTGGGTCCTGGGGTGTTTCAGCCAGCAAGGAAAACAGTGAACCCCATGAATTTCCGAAAAGAAGACACCCGTGGGAATCCACAGAAGTCTAATTTCCGGGAATTTCCCCAGAATGTATTACCCATAATCTCCAGCAAATTCCGAAATTTGGCAAAAAAACCACAATTTTCATACATTTCCCTCTGCCCACTCACCGAAACACGCCGCCAACACCACATGTCCTACCTTCTCACGTTCCGACTGGTGTCCCAACAAAAACAATACCTCACATGTGTGGGTGCACCTACCTGGGCGCAAAGAGAAAAGGCTAAACAACGAGTAACCCCAAGTGTTCCGGCAGAGCAGATTTTGTGAGATTTTGTTCATGAGGAAAACCTCCAGATTTGGGCATGAGGTGTCGCAGACAGCAGGGAAAACAGGTAACCCCATGCATTTCTGAAAAGAAGACACCCGTGGAAATCCACAGAGGTCTGACTTGCGCGAATAGCCCCAGAATACATTACCCACAATCCCAGGCATAGTCCAAAATTTGCCAAAAAACACAATTTTCAGACATTTCCCTCTGCCCACCCTCCGAAACATGCCGCCAACACCACTTGTCCTAGCTTCCCGCTTTCCAGAAAGTGTCCCGATGAAAACAGTACCTCACATGTATGGGTGCACCTACCTGGGTGCAGAGGGAAAACGCTAAACCACTGGTAACCCCCAAAAGGTTTGGGGAGACATCCTACATATTTGGGCCTAGGGTCCAAGGAAAACAGGGAACCCCATGCATTTCCGAAAAAGAAGACACTGTTGGAAATCCACAGAGATCTGACTTGCGCGAATCGCCCCACAATTTATTAACCAAAACCACCAGCAAAATCTGAAATTTGGCCAAAAAAAAGAAAACAGGGAACCCCATGCATTTCTGAAAAGACAGTTCCCTCTGCCCACCCACCGAAACACGCCGTCAACAACACATCTCCTAACTTCCCGCATTCCCACAGGTGTCCCATTGAAAACGATACCTCGCATGTGTGGGTGCACCTACCTGGGTGGAAAAGAAAAAGTGTTGACCATCCACAAGTTCTAAGGCAGTCCCATTGAGCCCCTGCAGGGTCTCCAACCGTTCCCAAAGGCAGAAGCTGCAACGCAGGCCAGCTAGAGCTCCAGGATAGTTGGGGTTAATGTCCCTGGGCTTGGTGGGCTGTCTCTCATATGGGACGAACATCCCCAAGTGCAGCATCTGTTCCAGGGAGCCCTGGCAGTGTCCCCAACCTTTCCCGAAAGGAGAAGGTGCAATGCAGGCCAGCTAGAGCTCCAGGATGGTTGGGGGTGATGTCCCTGCCTTGGGCACACGTCTCCCATGTGGGTTACCCATCCCCAAGCCCAGCCTGGAGCTCTGGCTGGGCTGCATTACAGCCTTTCCCTCTGGGGAAGAATGGGGATCCTGCAGGAACTGCCACTGGACGTGGGGACGGTCGAACTACATGGGGCCGCTGCTGGGTTTAGGGATTGTCGACCCACATGGGAGACAGGTACCCAATGCCAGGGACATCACCCAGACCATCCTGGAGGTCTGGCTGGGATGTGTTACAGAATTTACCTCTGGGAATGGAGGGGCACCCTGTCGGGGCTCCCTGGGACTGCTGTTGCACTTGGGGATGGTCAACCCACATGGTAGACAGCTGCCCAAGGCCAGTGACTTTACCCCTGACTTACCTGGAGTTCTGGCTGGCCTGTGTTACAGCTTCTCCCTCTGGGAAAGGATGGGGAATGTCCTGGGCCTCCCAGAACCATCGCTGGGCTTGGGAACATTCAACCCACATAGGAGTAAGCCGGCCAGGGATATGACCCCCTACCACGCTGCAGCTCTGCCTGAGTTGCGTTACAGCTTTTCCTTCTGGGAAATGTCAGGGACCCTGCCGGGGCTCCCTGGACCCCCTGCTGGGCTTGGAGACAGTCGTCCCACATGGGAGACAGCCGCCCAAGGCCAGGGACATCACCCCTGACTATCTCGGAGCTCTGGCTGGCCTGTGTTACAGCTTCTCCCTCCGGGAAAGGTCGGGAACCCTATCGGGCCTCCCTGCACGCGCTGCTGTGCTTGGGGATGGTCAAACCACATGGAAGACAGATGCACAAGGCCAGGAACATTACCCCTGACCTTCCTGGAGCTCTGGCTGGCCTGCATCACAGAATGTCCAGACATTTTCCTCTGCCAACCCATCCAAACACGCCAAAACACAACTTGTCCTACCTTCCCGCGTTCCTGCAGGTGTCCCGACAAAAATCGTACATTACATGTGTGCGTGCACCTACCTGGGTGCACAGGGAAAATGCTAAACCACTGTTAACCCCCAAAGGGGTTGGGGAGACAACTGACAGATTTGGGCCTGGTGTGTCAAAGCCTGCAAGGAAAACAGGGAACCAGATGCATTTCTGAAAAGAAGACACCCGTGGGAATCCAGAGAGGTCTGACTTGCACGAATCACCCAGAATGTATTACCAACAATCCCTGGCAAAGTCTGAAACTTGGAAAACACAATTCTCAGACATTTCCCTCTGCCCACCAACCGAAATGCGCTGCCAACAAAAGATGTCCTACCTTGCCGCTTTCCCATAGGTTTCCCGACAAAAATGGTACCTCACATGTGTGGGTGCACCTTCTTGGTCGCAAATGTTAAAGGCTAAACCACTGGTAACTCCAAGTCTTACGGCAGAGCAGATTTTGAGCAATTTTGCACTTGTGGACAACCTACAGATTGATTTGGGCATAGGGTGTCGAAGCCATCAAGGAAAACTGGGAACCCCATGCATTTCCAAAAATAAGACACCCGTGGGAATCCACAAAGGTCTAACTTGTGCAAATTGCCCCAGAATTTTGTTACCTACAACCCCCAGCGAAGTCCAAACTTTGGCGAAAAAAACACACTTTTCAGACATTGCCCTCTGCCCACCCACCGAAACATGCAGCCAACCACACATGTACTTCCTTCCCGCCTTCCCATAGGTGCCTCGATGAAAATTGTACCTCACATGTGTGGGTGCACCTTTCTGGACACAAAGGGAAAAGGCTAAACCACTGGTAACCCCAAGTCTTTCGGCAGAGCAGATTTTGAGTAATTTTGCTCATGTGGACAACCTACAGATTGATTTGGGCCTAGGGTGTTGAAGCCATCAAGGAAAACTGGGAACCCCATGCATTTCCGAAAATAAGACAACGGTGGGAATCCACAAAGGTCTGACCTGCGTGAATCGCCCCAGAATTTATTACCTACAAACCCCAGCAACGTCCAAAACTTGGCCAAAAATAACTGTATTTTCAACCATCTCCCTAGGCCCATGCCCTTAAATACACAGCCAACAACACATGTCCTACCTTCCCACATTCCCAACGGTGTCCCAACGAAAACAGTACCTCACATGTGTGGGTGAACCTACCTGGGTGCAAAGGGACAAAAGCTAAACCTCTGGTAACCCCAAGTCTTTTGGCAGAGCAGATTTTGAGGAATTTCGCTCATGTGGACAACCTACCGATTTGGGCCTGGGGTGTCCCAGCCAGCAAGGAATCCAGGGTACCCTATACATTTCTGAAAAGAAGACACCCGTTGAAATCCACAGATGTCTGACTTGCGCGAATCGCCCCAGAATTTATTATCATCAATCCCTGCCAAAGTCTGAATTTTGGTGAACAAAAACTCAGTGTTTAAACATTTCCCTCTGCCACCCCACTGAAACACGCAGCCAACAACCCATTTTCTACATTCCCGCATTCCCACTGGTGTCCTGATGAAAACGGTACCTCACATGTGTGGATGAACCTACTTGGGCACAAAGGGAAAAGACTAAACCACTGGTAACCCCATGTCTTTAGGTAGAGCATATTTTGAGTAATTTTGCTCTTGAGTACAACCTATAGATTTAGACTTGGGGTGTCACAGCCAGCAAGAAAAGCAGGGAATCCCATGCATTTCCGAAAAGAAGACACCCGTGGGAATCGAAAGTGGTCTGACTTGCATGAATCGTCCCAGAATATGTTACCCACAATCCCCAGCAAATACAGATATTTGGCAAACACATTTTTTTTCAGACATTTCCCTCTGCCCACCCACCAAGACACGCCGCCAACACCCCATGTCCTACCTTCCCGCGTTCCCACAGGTGTCCCGATAAAAACGGTACCTCACATGTGTGGGTGTACCTACTTGGGCGCAAAGGGAAAAGGCTAAACCACTGGTAACCCCAAGTCATTTGGCAGAGCAGATTTTGAGGAATTTTGCTCTTGAGTACAACCTATAGATTTGGACCTGGGGTGTCACCAGGGGCGTTGTTAGGGGGGGGCTAAGGGGGCTATAGGCCCTGATCTTTTGGTTGTAGCCCCGAATAGAATCTCAGGAGCTACAGACAAAAGGCTAGATAGCCCCCAGTCCCAACAGTTCTGACATCAGCTTAGCCCCGGGTCTTTTCCAGACCTAGCAACTCCCCTGGGTGTCGCAGCCAGCAAGGAAAATAGGGAACCCCATCGCATTTCCGAAAAGAAGACACCTGTGGGAGGCCATGTTGGTAGGGCCGAAATCATTCAATGGCAATTGTCTCCATTACCACTCAGCGCTCGAACAGTATTGGTAAACAATGTGCTAATAAGACCTCAAGTGAATGCGTTAACATGCTCTTGAACAAGTACCCTCGCTGATATAATGTTGTGCTGTGAGCACAGACACGTGGATATACAACTAGGTAAATTACCACGGTGGTTAACTGGACAAAAGAATTTGGATGCCAGGAGATAAATATAGAGGGTAATGTGCTCTCTTAGTGTCAACCGGTATGGCTGTATTCCTAAGTATAAGCTATATGTGAGGAAAGACTATGTACTCATGCTAGAACGATGTCTAGCATTAGTTTGTGACAGGCAAGAGGTACTCTGTCCTGAAAAAGGTTTGTAAATCCATTATGTGTCATTAATTGAAATGGTGCACAGGTCATGGTTCAATTAACCCTTCTCACCAGTTCTTTTACTCACAATTTCACAACATGATACTGGTGCGCATGCGTAGAGTGCCATGGTAAACATAAACAGAGGAGTATTATTATTACAAAAAGCAATTAAGATCGAATTCTTCATTAAGTCCTCGTGGGGACAATGCTTCCAGTCGATCGATCCAATAAGCTAATGTCTGTGTGTCAAATATCTGTTTGTACTTGTGGGCGCCCTGTGTACTTGAATAATTGTTTTCTATGTTATTGTCTATTTTATTGTCTTCCATTGTATTATGGTCTCGAATCATGTTTTGGGATTTGTTTAATACTCACTCAATGATATTATGTCTGAAACCAAACACCACAATATTAGTATTGCATATGTAACCCGGCTCTGAAGAAGGAATTGTTCTGAAATGCATTAGCCAGGGGGTTATTGTTTGCCCCAGCCTCAGCACTAGCCTAATTGGTGGAGTTGAACCAATTACTATGATCTTTGAAACGCTACGAAATACCTTTTGGATAAATAAAATATTTTTTGAAAAAGTCACAGTTTGATTGAAATTGATATACAGGCATTAACCAATTGTCTAACCCGAAGTGGGTATTAAGGGTGTGCGGCCCACACCAAAGGCTAACTAGCCTAGGTCTTTCTTTTTCTCAATTAAATCACTGGTAACCCCAAGTCTTTTGGCAGAGCAGATTTAGAGGAATTTTGCTCTTGTGGACCACCTATAGATTTGGTCCTGGGGTGTTTCAGCCAGCAAGGAAAACAGTGAACCCCATGAATTTCCGAAAAGAAGACACCCGTGGGAATCCACAGAAGTCTAATTTGCGCGAATTGCCCCAGAATGTATTACCCATAATGTAAAGCAAATTCCGAAATTTGACAAAAAAAACACAATTTTCAGACATTTCCCTCTACCCACTCACCGAAACACGCCGTCAACACCACATGTCCTACCTTCTCACGTTCCGACTGGTGTCCCAACAAAGCAATACCTCACATGTGTGGGTGCACCTACCTGGGCGCAAAGGGAAAAGGCTAAACAACGGGTAAATCACAAGTGTTCCGGGAGAGCAGATTTTGTGAGATTTTGTTCATGTGGAAAACCTCCAGATTTGGGCCTGAGGTGTTGCAGACAGCAAGCAAAACAGGTAACCCCATGCATTTCTGAAAAGAAGACACCCGTGGGAATCCACAGAGGTCTGACTTGCGCGAATCGCCCCAGAATACATTACCCACAATCCCAGGCATAGTCCAAAATTTGCCAAAAAACACAATGTTCAAACATTTCCCTCTGCCCACCCACCGAAACACGCCGCCAACACCACTTGTCCTAGCTTCCTGCGTACCAGAAGGTGTACCGATGAAAACAGTACCTCACATGTATGGGTGCATCTACCTGGGTGCAGAGGGAAAACGCTAAACCACTGGTAACCCCCAAAGGGTTTGGGGAGACATCCTATATATTTGGGCCTAGGGTCCAAGGAAAACAGGGAACCCCAGGCATTTCCGAAAAGAAGACACTGGTGGAAATCCACAGAGATCTGACTTGCGCAAATCGCCCCACAATTTATTAACCAAAAGCACCAGCAAAATCTGAAATTTGGCCAAAAAAAAGAAAACAGGGAACCCCATGCATTTCTGAAAAGACAGTTCCCTCTGCCCACCCACCGAAACACGCCGTCAACAACACATGTCCTAACTTCCCGCATTCCCACATGTGTCCCATTGAAAACGCTACCTCACATGTGTGGGTGCACCTACCTAGGTGGAAAAGAAAAAGTGTTGACCATCCTCAAGTTCTACAGCAGTCCCATTGAGCCCCTGCAGGGTCTGTGGGTGTGTGGGTGCACCTACCTAGGTGGAAAAGAAAAAGTGTTGACCATCCTCAAGTTCTACAGCAGTCCCATTGAGCCCCTGCAGGGTCTCCAACCTTTCCCGAATGCAGAAGCTGCAACGCAAGCCAGCTAGAGCTCCAGGATAGTTGGAGGTAATGTCCCTGGGCTTGGTGGGCTGTCTCTCATATGGGACGAACATCCCCAAGTGCAGCATCTGTTCCAGGGAGCCCTGGCAGTGTCCCCAACCTTTCCCGAAAGGAGAAGGTGCAATGCAGGCCAGCTAGAGCTCCAGGATGGTTGGGGGTGATGTCCCTGCCTTGGGCACACGTCTCCCATGTGGGTTACCCATCCCCAAGCCCAGCCTGGAGCTCTGGCTGGGCCATATTATAGCCTTTCCCTCTGGGGAAGAATGGGCATCCTGCAGGAACTGCCACTGGATGTGGGGACGGTCGAACTACATGGGAGACAGCCATCCAAGGCCAGGAACATCATTCCGAGACGTATGGCACCCCGCTTGAGTTCTAATTTAAGAAGTCATTATAATTGCCTTGTCCATGTATTTGTGGCTGTTTGTATATTAATTAGTGTGGCGTAGCTTCTGACCACCTAGCCGGATGATCCCCTTCAACCGGCTTGTTGTTCAGATTGCTCGGCTACATTAGGTTGGTACTGATTGAATTATCAGCCGTGTTTTTAGACAAGCATTCTGCTTGGTTATGCACTTTATTTGTGAATCAAATGTTGCTATTTAGACATGAGCTCGCAAACATGATTTAATATGTATGTTTTAAATGTATAATGAAATAAAAACAAAATGTTCATGTTCTTTAATTATTTCTTTTTTTGTATGGTCTGATCTGTGGTTCCGAATTTGGTGACCCCTCTCCCTGTCCTTGTTGCCGGACTCCTCCTTAAACTTGATTTTTTCCACTGACATAATTTTGTGTATATTATTACAGGAACATCACTCCGGACAAATCCTGGAGCTCTGGCTCGGCTGCGTTACAGAATTACCCTCAGGAAGAGATGGGGACCCTATCGGGGCTCCCTGGGACAGCTGCTGTCCTTGGGGATGGTCGCCCTATATGGGAGACAGCCCACCAAGGCCAGAGGCATTACCCCCAACTATCCTGGAGCTCCCTGGAACCACTGCTGGGCTTGGGGGTGGCCTAACCACATGGGAAATGGATGCCCATGGCCGTGGACATCACCTCCAATTTTCCTGGAGTTCTGTCTGGGCTGCGTTACAGCTTTTCCCTTCAGGGAGTTTTTGGCACACTACCGGGACTCCCTGGTGGGGAAAGGCTGTAACACAGGCCAGCAAGAACTTCAGGATGGTCGGAGGTAATGTCGCTGGCCGTGGGCATCCATTTCCCATGCGAGTGTACCATCCTCAAGCACAGCAGCAGCAGCAGGGAAACTCTGCAGGGTCCCCTTCCTTCCCCAGGGGGAAATTCTGTAACACAGTCCAGCCAGCGCTCCAGGATGGTCGTGGCTGATGTCCCTGGCCTTGGGTGGCTGTCTCCCATGTGCTTGACCATCCCCAAACGCAGAAGTGGTTCCAGGGAGCCCTAGCAGGGTCAACAACTTTTCCCAGAGGGAAATTCAGTAATGCTGCCTAGCCAGCGCTCAAGGATAGTCGGGGTGATGTCCGTGGGTGGTTGTACCTCATGTGGGTTGACCATCCACAAGTCCAGCAACGGTTTCAGGGAGCCTCAGCATGCTCTCTGTACTTTCCTAGAGGAATACGGTGTAACGCAATCCAGCCAGAGCTCAAAGATGGTTGAGGTGATGTCCCAGGCCTTGGCACCCGTCACCCATGTGGGTCGACCATCCCCAAGCCCAGCCTGGAGCTCTGGCTGGGCTGCGATACAGCTTCTCCCTCCGGGAAAGGTCAGGGACCCTTCCGGGGCTCCCTGGAACCGCTGCTGGGTTTAGGGATTGTCGACCCACATGGGAGACGGGTGCCCAATGCCAGGGACATCACCCAGACCATCCTGGAAGTCTGGCTGGGATGTGTTACAGAATTTACCTCTGGGAATGGAGGGGCACCCTGTCGGGGCTCCCTGGGACTGCTGTTGCACTTGGGGATGGTCAACCCACATGGTAGACAGCTGCCCAAGGCCATTGACTTTACCCCTGACTTACCTGGAGTTCTGGCTGGCCTGTGTTACAGCTTCTCCCTCTGGGAAAGGATGGGGAATGTCCTGGGCCTCCCAGAACCATCGCTGGGCTTGGGAACATTCAACCCACATAGGAGTAAGCCGGCCAGGGATATGACCCCCTACCACCTTGCAGCTCTGCCTGAGTTGCGTTACAGCTTTTCCTTCTGGGAAATGTCAGGGACCCTGCCGGGGCTCCCTGGACCCCCTGCTGGGCTTGGCGACAGTCGTCCCACATGGGAGACAGCCGCCCAAGGCCAGGGACATCACCCCTGACTATCTCGGAGCTCAGGCTGGCCTGTGTTACAGCTTCTCCCTCCAGGAAAGGTCGGGAACCCTATCGGGCCTCCCTGCACGCGCTGCTGTGCTTGGGGATGGTCAAACCACATGGAAGACAGACGCACAAGGCCAGGAACATTATCCCTGACCTTCCTGGAGCTCTGGCTGGCCTGCATCACAGAATTTCCAGACATTTTCCTCTGCCAACCCATCCAAACACGCCAAAACACAACTTGTCCTACCTTCCCGCGTTCCTGCAGGTGTCCCGACAAAAATCGTACATTACATGTGTGCGTGCACCTACCTGGGTGCACAGGGAAAATGCTAAACCACTGTTAACCCCCAAAGGGGTTGGGGAGACAACTGACAGATTTGGGCCTGGTGTGTCAAAGCCTGCAAGGAAAACAGGGAACCACATGCATTTCTGAAAAGAAGACACCCGTGGGAATCCAGAGAGGTCTGACTTGCACGAATCACCCAGAATGTATTACCAACAATCACTGGCAAAGTCTGAAACTTGGAAAACACAATTCTCAGACATTTCCCTCTGCCCACCAACCGAAATGCGCTGCCAACAAAACATGTTCTACCTTGCCGCTTTCCCATAGGTTTCCTGACGAAAATGGTACCTCACATGTGTGGGTGCACCTTCTTGGTCGCAAATGTTAAAGGCTAAACCACTGGTAACTCCAAGTCTTACGGCAGAGCAGATTTTGAGCAATTTTGCACTTGTGGACAACCTACAGATTGATTTGGGCATAGGGTGTCGAAGCCATCAAGGAAAACTGGGAACCCCATGCATTTCCGAAAATAAGACACCCGTGGGAATCCACAAAGGTCTAACTTGTGCAAATTGCCCCAGAATTTTGTTACCTACAACCCCCAACGAAGTCCAAACTTTGGCGAAAAAAACACACTTTTCAGACATTGCCCTCTGCCCACCCACCGAAACATGCAGCCAACAACACATGTACTTCCTTCCCGCCTTCCCATAGGTGCCTCGATGAAAATTGTACCTCACATGTGTGGGTGCACCTTTCTGGACACAAAGGGAAAATGCTAAACCACTGGTAACCCCAAGTCTTTCGGCAGAGCAGATTTTGAGTAATTTTGCTCATGTGGACAACCTACAGATTGATTTGGGCCTAGGGTGTTGAAGCCATCAAGGAAAACTGGGAACCCCATGCATTTCCGAAAATAAGACAACGGTGGGAATCCACAAAGGTCTGACCTGCGTGAATCGCCCCAGAATTTATTACCTACAAACCCCAGCAACGTCCAAAACTTGGCCAAAAAAAACTGTATTTTCAACCATCTCCCTAGGCCCACGCCCTTAAATACACAGCCAACAACACATGTCCTACCTTCCCACATTCCCAACGGTGTCCCAACGAAAACAGTACCTCACATGTGTGGGTGAACCTACCTGGGTGCAAAGGGACAAAAAGCTAAACCTCTGGTAACCCCAAGTCTTTTGGCAGAGCAGATTTTGAGGAATTTCGCTCATGTGGACAACCTACCGATTTGGGCCTGGGGTGTCCCAGCCAGCAAGGAATCCAGGGAACCCTATACATTTCTGAAAAGAAGACACCCGTTGAAATCCACAGATGTCTGACTTGCGCGAATCGCCCCAGAATTTATTATCATCAATCCCTGCCAAAGTCTGAATTTTGGTGAACAAAAACTCAGTGTTTAAACATTTCCCTCTGCCACCCCACTGAAACACGCAGCCAACAACCCATTTTCTACATTCCCGCATTCCCACTGGTGTCCTGATGAAAACGGTACCTCACATGTGTGGATGAACCTACTTGGGCACAAAGGGAAAAGGCTAAACCACTGGTAACCCCATGTCTTTAGGTAGAGCATATTTTGAGTAATTTTGCTCTTGAGTACAACCTATAGATTTAGACTTGGGGTGTCACAGCCAGCAAGAAAAGCAGGGAATCCCATGCATTTCCGAAAAGAAGACACCCGTGGGAATCGAAAGTGGTCTGACTTGCATGAATCGTCCCAGAATATGTTACCCACAATCCCCAGCAAATACAGATATTTGGCGAACACATTTTCTTTCAGACATTTCCCTCTGCCCACCCACCAAAACACGCCGCCAACACCCCATGTCCTACCTTCCCGCGTTCCCACAGGTGTCCCGATAAAAACGGTACCTCACATGTGTGGGTGTACCTACTTGGGCGCAAAGGGAAAAGGCTAAACCACTGCTAACCCCAAGTCATTTGGCAGAGCAGATTTTGAGGAATTTTGCTCTTTAGTACAACCTATAGATTTGGACCTGGGGTGTCACCAGGGGCGTTGCTGGGAGGGGGGCTAAGGGGGCTATAGCCCCTGATCTTTTGGTTGTAGCCCCGGATAGAATCTCAGGAGCTACAGACAAAAGGCTAGATAGCCCCCAGTCCCAACAGTTCTGACATCAGCTTAGCCCCGGGTCTTTTCCAGACCTAGCAACTCCCCTAGGTGTCGCAGCCAGCAAGGAAAATAGGGAACCCCATCGCATTTCCGAAAAGAAGACACCTGTGGGAGGCCATGTTGGTAGGGCCGAAATCATTCAATGGCAATTGTCTCCATTTCCACTCAGCGCTCGAACAGTATTGGTAAACAATGTGCTAATAAGACCTCAAGTGAATGCGTTAACATGCTCTTGAACAAGTACCCTCGCTGATATAATGTTGTGCTGTGAGCACAGACACGTGGATATACAACTAGGTAAATTACCACGGTGGTTAACTGGACAAAAGAATTTGGATGCCAGGACATAAATATAGAGGGTAATGTGCTCTCTTAGTGTCAACCGGTATGGCTGTATTCCTAAGTATAAGCTATATGTGAGGAAAGACTATGTACTCATGCTAGAACGATGTCTAGCATAAGTTTGTGGCAGGCAAGAGGTACTCTGTCCTGAAAAAGGATCGTAAATCCATTATGTGTCATTAATTGAAATGGTGCACAGGTCATGGTTCAATTAACCCTTCTCACCAGTTCTTATACTCACAATTTCACAACATGATACTGGTGCGCATGCGTAGAGTGCCATGGTAAACATAAACAGAGGAGTATTATTATTACAAAAAGCAATTAAGATCGAATTCTTCATTAAGTCCTCGTGGGGACAATGCTTCCAGTCGATCGATCCAATAAGCTAATGTCTGTGTGTCAAATATCTGTTTGTACTTGTGGGCACCCTGTGTACTTGAATAATTGTTTTCTATGTTATTGTCTATTTTATTGTCTTCCATTGTATTATGGTCTCGAATCATGTTTTGGGATTTGTTTAATACTCACTCAATGATATTATGTCTGAAACACAAACACCACAATATTAGTATTGCATATGTAACCCGGCTCTGAAGAAGGAAGTGTTCTGAAATGCATTAGCCAGAGGGTTATTTTTTGCCCCAGCCTCAGCACTAGCCTAATTGGTGGAGTTGAACCAATTACTATGATCTTTGAAACACTACGAAATACCTTTTGGATAAATAAAATATTTTTTGAAAAAGTCACAGTTTGATTGAAATTGATATACAGGCATTAACCAATTGTCTAACCCGAAGTGGGTATTAAGGGTGTGCGGCCCACACCAAAGGCTAACTAGCCTAGGTCTTTCTTTTTCTCAATTAAATCACTGGTAACCCCAAGTCTTTTGGCAGAGCAGATTTAGAGGAATTTTGCTCTTGTGGACCACCTATAGATTTGGTCCTGGGGTGTTTCAGCCAGCAAGGAAAACAGTGAACCCCATGAATTTCCGAAAAGAAGACACCCGTGGGAATCCACAGAAGTCTAATTTGCGCGAATTGCCCCAGAATGTATTACCCATAATGTCCAGCAAATTCCGAAATTTGGCAAAAAAACCACAATTTTCAGACATTTCTCTCTACCCACTCACCGAAACACGCCGCCAACACCACATGTCCTACCTTCTCACGTTCCGACTGGTGTCCCAACAAAAACAATACCTCACATGTGTGGGTGTACCTACCTGGGCGCAAAGGGAAAAGGCGAAACAACGGGTAAATCACAAGTGTTCCGGCAGAGCAGATTTTGTGAGATTTTGTTCATGAGGAAAACCTCCAGATTTGGGCCTGAGTTGTCGCAGACAGCAAGCAAAACAGGTAACCCCATGCATTTCTGAAAAGAAGACACCCGTGGGAATCCACAGAGGTCTGACTTGCGCAAATCGCCCCAGAATACATTACCCACAATCCCAGGCATAGTCCAAAATTTGCCAAAAAACACAATGTTCAGACATTTCCCTCTGCCCACCCACCGAAACACGCCGCCAACACCACTTGTCCTAGCTTCCTGCGTACCAGAAGGTGTACCGATGAAAACAGTACCTCACATGTATGGGTGCACCTACCTGGGTGCAGAGGGAAAACGCTAAACCACTGGTAACCCCCAAAGGGTTTGGGGAGACATCCTATATATTTGGGCCTAGGGTCCAAGGAAAACAGGGAACCCCAGGCATTTCCGAAAAGAAGACACTGGTGGAAATCCACAGAGATCTGACTTGCGCAAATCGCCCCACAATTTATTAACCAAAAGCACCAGCAAAATCTGAAATTTGGCCAAAAAAAAGAAAATAGGGAACCCCATGCATTTCTGAAAAGACAGTTCCCTCTGCCCACCCACCAAAACACGCCGTCAACAACACATGTCCTAACTTCCCGCATTCCCACAGGTGTCCCATTGAAAACGCTACCTCACATGTGTGGGTGCACCTACCTAGGTGGAAAAGAAAAAGTGTTGACCATCCTCAAGTTCTACGGCAGTCCCATTGAGCCCCTGCAGGGTCTCCAACCTTTCCCGAAGGCAGAAGCTGCAACGCAGGCCAGCTAGAGCTCCAGGATAGTTGGAGGTAATGTCCCTGGGCTTGGTGGGCTGTCTCTCATATGGGACGAACATCCCCAAGTGCAGCATCTGTTCCAGGGAACCCTGGCAGTGTCCCCAACCTTTCCCGAAGGGAGAAGGTGCAATGCAGGCCAGCTAGAGCTCCAGGATGGTTGGGGGTGATGTGCCTGCCTTGGGCACACGTCTCCCATGTGGGTAACCCATCCCCAAGCCCAGCCTGGAGCTCTGGCTGGGCTGCATTACAGCCTTTCCATCTGGGGAAGAATGGGGACCCTGCAGGAACTGCCACTGGACGTGGGGACGGTCGAACTACATGGGAGACAGCCACCCAAGGCCAGGAACATCACTCCTGACACATCCTGGAGCTCTGGCTCAGCTGCGTTACAGAATTACCCTCGGGAAGAGATGGGGACCCTATCGGGGCTCCCTGGGACAGCTGCTGTCCTTGGGGATGGTCGCCCTATATGGGAGACCACCCACCACATCCAGGGGCATTACCCCTGACTATCCTGGAGCTCCCTGGAACCACTGCTGGGCTTGGGGGTGGCCTAACCACATGGGAAATGGATGCCCATGCCCGTGGACATCACCTCCAATTGTCCTGGAGTTCTGTCTGGGCTGCGTTACAGCTTTTCCCTTCAGGGAGTTTTTGGCACACTGTAACACAGGCCAGCAAGAACTTCTGGATGGTGGAGGTAATGTCGCCGGCCGTGGGCATCCATTTCCCATGCAAGCGTACCATCCCCAAGCACAGCAGCAGCAGCAGGGAGCCTCTGCAGGGTCCCCTTCCTTCCCCAGTGGGAAATTCTGTAACACAGTCCAGCCAGCGCTCCAGGATGGTCATGGCTGATGTCCCTGGCCTGGGTGGCTGTCTCCCATGTGTTTGACCATCCCCAAACCCAGAAGTGGTTCCAGGGAGCCCTAGCAGGGTCAACAACTTTTCCCACAGGGAAATTCATTAATGCTGCCTAGCCAGTGCTCAAGGATGGTCAGGGGTGATGTCCCTGGCCGTGGGTAGTTGTCCCTCATGTGGGTTGACCATCCACAAGTCAACCCAGCCAGAGCTCAAAGATGGCTGAGGTGATGTCCCAGGCCTTGGCACCCGTCACCCATGTGGGTCGACCATCCCCAAGCCCCGCCTGGAGCTCTGGCTGGGCTGTGTTACAGCTTCTCCCTCCGGGAAAGGTCAGGGACCCTTCCGGGGCTCCCTGGAACCGCTGCTGGGTTTAGGGATTGTCGACCCACATGGGAGACGGGTACCCAATGCCAGGGACATCACCCAGACCATCCTGGAGGTCTGGCTGGGATGTGTTACAGAATTTACCTCTGGGAATGGAGGGGCACCCTGTCGGGGCTCCCTGGACTGCTGTTGCACTTGAGGATGGTCAACCCACATGGGAGACAGCTGCCCAATGCCAGTGACTTTACCCCTGATTTACCTGGAGTTCTGGCTGGCCTGTGTTACAGCTTCTCCCTCTGGGAAAGGATGGGGAACGTCCTGGGCCTCCATAGAACCAACGCTGGGCTTGGGAACATTCAACCCACATAGGAGTAAGCCAGCCAGGGATATGACCCCCTACAACCCTGGAGCTCTGCCTGAGTTGCGTTACAGCTTTTCCCTCTGGGAAATGTCAGGGACCCTGCCGGGGCTCCCTGGACCCCCTGCTGGGCTTGGAAACAGTCAACCCACATGGGAGACAGCCGCCCAAGGCCAGGGACATCACCCCTGACTATCTCGGAGCTCTGGCTGGCCTGTGTTACAGCTCTCCCTCCAGGAAAGGTCGGGAACCCTATCGGGCCACCCTGCACGCGCTGCTGTGCTTGGGGATGGTCAAACCACATGGAAGACAGACGCACAAGGAAAGGAACATTACCCCTGACCTTCCTGGAGCTCTGGCTGGCCTGCATCACAGAATTTCCTTCGGGGGAGGGAAGGGGACGCTGCTGGGTTCCCTGGAGGCATCTGTAATGCAGCACAGCCAGAGGTGTAGCCTGGGCTTGCGGACGGTCAGCAGACATGGGAGACAGTGGAAATACCAATATTATGCTGGCATGGGGGGCAATTTGTGGCCTGACCCTGCAATTGTGTCCCAGCCCACCCAATTATCTCCACAGATGGCCCACTCCCACCCACACCACCAACAATCCAGCCCCAGTCCCACCCATCCCACTGACAATGGGCCCTAACCGTAGAATAAAAAACAGTACTCACATAACGTTGCAGCTGTTCGCGTAGAAAAAGCTGGAAACTAAACAAAAAACATGTGTTACCTATGGCAAGCCCAGCAAAAACAAATCATAACTAATATTCTCTGATCACGGCCCCCCTTTCAATCCATCCCTCGTGGTCTACTGACCCTCATCCCCCAGTAAAAACACATTTGACCCTTCCTAGGGGCAGATTGGAAGATTGCAATAGCAATCTGCCCCCAGAACGCGCTACATGAGAGACCCCCATCCATTAGGGGTGGGCGGGGCAGGGTCAACCCCCTTTTCATTAAATAAGTCGCTGGTGATTTAGGGTGCACCCCAACCCCCACCAACAATGCTGCTTTTTTTTACCCCTACCCTAGATGCAAATGGCCAATTACGGTGCCCATATGCCCCCAGGTTGGGAAAATGTACTGCCCCATGCTTGTGGGGTCTGTCCCAGGATTTCTGGCAGCCTTCTCCCTCCCTAACCCAAATTGATTTGAGGGCATCTCATGCAGCCCTACCTGGGGGCAGATAGGGACAGAAATCTGCCCCCAGGGGGCCTACATGAGGTGCCCCCATCCACTTAGGTTGGGGGGGCCACCCACCTTTCAATACAGAAAAATCCTGCTGGTCTACTGCCCCCTGTACCTCCTCACTCCCACCTAAATCGTATTTATTTATTTTTTTACCTTTCCCCCATGGGGGCCAATACATGTGGCCCCATGCTTGGGGGGCCTGCACCAAGATTTCTGGTGGCCCTCTTCCCCCACCCCAAATGGATTGGTGGGCATCTCATGTAGCCCTCCCTGGGGGCAGATATGGGCAGAAATCTGCCCCCAGGGAGGGCTACATGAGGTTTGTGCCTTAAAATATTTACATTGGTCATTGTGCTTTTCAGCAGAGAGTTGAGAGTCTTTGCAGAAATGAAAAGCCACCTTTTTGTGCACGATGCAAGTTATTCCCACTATATAACACAGAGAAGCTGCAAATTAAATTACGCAAAAATGCTATTTGGAGCGGGAAAAGGGATGCCATCAAACTTTGGAAGGAACGCTCCCATGACCTTACAGAGTCAAATAACATTCTCAACTTCAGAAAGAGACTCAAAACGCTTCTGTTTATTTCATCACTCCTATGGGAACACTGATTGCTTTGAACCACAGTGTTTATATGGCCTGGCAATAGGCACAATGGTGGGTTGGGGAGCCATTTACGGACAGAACATTTTTGATTTACCAGAAGACTGCTGGATTCTCATGAGATTACAACGGCAATGCTGCAAGACACACTCAGAAGAACATGGGATGAGTGATAGCGAGTAATGTGAGAGGGTAAGGGGGGAAAAGCAATTGAGTGGAGTGGGACCTGAAAAAAAGAAGGGGTACACATATGGAGTACGAACCACTACTCTACCGCCCAAATATATATGCTATTGTAAATTATCATAGGAATAAGGAGTTTGAAAAAAAGGTTTCCATTTTCATTGCTTACATCTACTTGGTAGGGTGCAATGGGTGTTTGGTAACAAAGTAAAGGTTTGAATTGGCCAATAGTACAAAGAGAAAAATATTGGTGAAACACACGCAGAGGCCATGGCTGAAGGACGTAGCTAGTGAGACCTCAAGAAACTAAGTCACATGTTTGACCGTGGCCACTGGCTATGGCTGAAGTCAATGGCCTGTGGGCCCACAAAACATTGGTAGAACATGTGCATTGCTGATGGGCAAAGGCCATGGCTAGTCGGCCATGAGGAAACTAAAGTAAAGCAAAACCCTTTAAATTCAGTTAAAAAAAACATTTGTTAAGAGAGAGGTAAGGTTTTCAGATTTAATGCAACAAAGCCCTTTAAATTCAGCATTCACATTTCAATAAAAAATTAGATCTACCCTGTTGCTTATACTCCACTGCGTGTAATGCTCACCTGGTATCCACAGGGACATCACTCAGCCTGTTCTGACCTCTTACGACCTCGAACCCTTCCCTGGAGTGAGAGCGCGATGCGCGATACGACCCTTTCGTATCTGTATTGAACGGAGTTCGTATTTTCTGTGTCTTTTAGGTGCCGCAATGTTTTCAGCACGGATGCTGGTTAAGAAGAAGAAATGCAGTGAGTAAGCGCGGATGCGGAGCCTCTAAATGTTTCCACGCTAACCTGGTGTGTCTTTTCCCTCTTGTAGATGGATGAGAAGTTCCGGAGATAAAGTTCCCCCAGAGCGGCTGGGATTCAGGTAAGCGTTTTATCTTGTACAGTCTTTAAAGTAAGTGAAGATTTGCAGAATGCTTACTAATGCCTTTTTTCTGTTCTTTTCCCTTTCCTTAGGAAGCGGCGTGCCGGAATGAGAATGACACCGCCGAAGATGTCCGCAGAACAGAAGGAGCGATTGAAGATGGGCTGAAGCTCCACAAGGTAAGGCTGTTCCTAACAGTGTTCTTGTTCTTGTAGGAGCTGAGTGCAGAAGTGAGATGCAGGCCCTCTGGAGACTGATTCGAACACAGTGAGTGTCACGGTGCTGGTGCAGAAAACGCAAAGCATGTTTCTCAGCCTGGGCGTGGCTTAAATAGTCTCTGGGTATCCCAGGTGTCTCTGGGCTGAACCACACCCAAAAGACTAGACTGCATATGCAGTTCTAGGAACCAAAATATGTGGGGGCATCCATCTTGTCCCCATCTATGCACTACAAGTCCAATGCTCAATGTTATCCTATGGGAGTGAGTCTGGTGCCACAAGTGCCAAGTCTGACTCCAAGTGGGTCTTTGGAGAGATGGAGGGGCCCTTAAGGGCCATGTAGGTGATTGTGGCCTGGCTCCAGCCAGATGTCTTGGAGGGCTGGGGACACGAGAGGCAGGAATCATGACAGCACTCCCCCTCCAGGCCCCTCTCAAGGTGGCTCTTCTGTCTGATCCTGGTTTGGTTGGATGGTTTAGATGAAATCATCTAAGCAATCGAGGTGCATGGATATACTCACAAGGCTCCCATGTCCTGTCTTGGGGAACGTACCCCTTCCAGTCTACTAAATAGTATAACTTGGATCTGACGTACTTTGAATCCCGGATGTCCTTGACTTCAAATTCTGGCTCCCCGGCGACTACTACTGGCTGCGGTGGTGTTGCTACCCGGGTCCCAGGTTGAACAGGTTTAAGGAGAGACACGTGGAACACAGGATGAATCTGCATGTTTGCTGGCAAAGCTAGTCTGACCGCCACAGGATTTATCACGGAGGTGACAGTGAATGGACCCAGGTATCTTAGGCGGAAAGTTCGGATTCCTTTAATGGACACGTGTTTAGACGCCAGCCAGACTTTGTCTCCCACTTGGTAGTTGGGGGCCTTTGCTTGGTGTTGATCAGCAAACTTGACGAGTCTTAGCTTGAAGTAGGTGTTCAGCTGCTCTTTTAAAGGTTTGAGAAATGGTCGTGTGTGAGGTTTTGATTGCTGGCATTTCCAAGGTTGTAGGAACGTCCAACTCAGAGGTGCATGGATGTGCGCCATACATGGTATAAAAGGGGGTCTGCACAGTGCTGGGGTGTAGGGAATTATTACAAGCATATTCAGCTATCCATAACAGATCGAACCAGCTTCCTTCCGCTTGGTGTAACATGCAACGCAGATACTGCTCGAGCGTTTGATTTGTCCTCTTGGTTTGACCATCCGTTTGGGGATGTTGGCTGGTGGATAGCCGGATGTCGATCTGGGCCATAGAGCAGCACCTTTTCCAGAAATTAGATACGAATTGAGTACCTCGGTCTGAGACCAAAATGGAAGGAAACCCATGGAGCCGTACGACACCCTCAAGAAATACCTTTGCCAGAGTGAAAGTGTTTGGGAGCCCCTTAAGAGGAAAGAAATGTGCCATTTTTGAAAACAGGTCCACAACTACAAGAATAGTGTTAAATCCTTGGCTGGGTGGTAGGTCAGTAATAAAATCGAGGGACAATGTGTGCCAGGGTGCTGGTGGAATTTCTAATGGTTGTAAGAGCCCAGCCGGTTTCTGCTTGGACGACTTGTTTTGAACACACACTCCACAAGATAGGATGAATTGAATAATGTCTTTACGCCACGTGGGCCACCAATAATTTCGTTTCACCTTGGCCAGGGTTTTAGCGATTCCGGGTTGGCCCTCGATCAAAGAATCATGATAACTGGTCATGATTTGTTCTCGTAGTTCTTGGTTAGATAAGAATAAACAATTCCTGAAGTAGGGCAACTGGTCCTTTATTATGTAATGTTCTCCTTGTGCACTCCACGCTTGTAATTGCTCCGGACACATCAGGTTTTGGATTTCTTCATGTAATTCTTTCTGAGTTATGGTTGTTGTGATTCCTAGAAGTTTGTCACCCATGAGGATTGCTATTGGGTTAGGGGTTTGATACCCTCTCTTCCATGCCCATACGGGAAAGGGCATCGGCCTTCCCATTTTTTACCCCTGGTAGAAATGTGATCACGTAGTCCTATTCATCAAAACAAAGAGCCCAACGTAGTTGTCGTGAGGATTGGGCCTTTGCCGTTTTTAGGTAATGGAGGTTCCGGTGGTCAGGTATTACGGTGATTGTGTGTCTGGTGACCAAGAGGCAGTGCCGCCATGCTTTAAAGGCTGACTTAATGGCCAGGAGTTCTTTGTCCGTGATAGCGTAATTGAGTTTGGGGGGTGTGAATTTACGCGACTAGAAGGCAACAGGGTGTAACTGGCCTGTTTTGGGGTCCTTTTGTTAGAGGACAGCACCCATGGCCATGCTCGAGGCGTCCGTTTCCACCAGGTATTCGAGATCAGGGCAAGGGTGGCGTAAGATTGGGGCAGAAGTGTATCTTTCCTTGATATCATCTTCGGCTTCTGTTGTCCACCTGAACCTTTTATTGCATTTCCTTAGCAATGACTTGATAGGATGCACGATTTGCGAAAAGCCTGGGATGAATCGGCGGTAGAAGTTTGCAAAACCCAGCACACTTTGAATGAATTTGTGGATGGCCAGTTCAGGATAGCATCTACCTTATGTACATCCATTCGGATTCCATTCGGGCTGAGGATGAAACCCAGAGGTTCCACCTCGGAGACGTGAAATGAGCACTTTTTGAGCTTGGCATAGAGCTGGTGTTGACAGAGTTTCTCCAATACGGATCAGACGTGTTTGACGTGGTCCTGCTTAGATGCGGAATATACTAGATTATCGTCAATGTACACTAGAGCACAGACATCGATCAATTCCCGTAGGACATCGTTCATGAAGTATTGAAATGCAGCAGGTGCATTGCAAAGGCCAAAGGGCATCACTTGATATTCGTACAAGCCATATTTTGTGCGAAAAGCGGTTTTCCATTCATCCCCCTGTTTTATGCGAACAAGGTGATATGCACCCCTCAGGTCTAGTTTTGTGTAGATTTGGGCATCTTTACTTGATCAAGCAATTCAGGGATCAGCGGCAGAGGGTAGCATTTTTCACGGTAATCTGGTTCAGTGCGCGATAATCGATGCACGTTCTCAAGTCCCCTTCCTTCTTCCGTACAAAGAATAGAGGTCTCTGGCCCGCTGGAGACTTCAAGGGTCGGATGAACCCGCTGGCCAGGTATTGGTCAAGATAGGCCTTCAGGTGCTGAGTTTCTGGTTCTGTGTGTGCGTAGATTCGCCCATAAGGGATTTGTGCGCCGGGTATCAGGTCGATTTGGCAATCGTATGGTCTGTGCAGTGGCAGGGTATTAGCCTGTTCTTTCTGAAAGACATCTAGAAAGCCTTGGTATTCACTTGGTAGGGTGCTGATTGCCACAGTCGCAAGCATGGAGGTTCTGGTGTCTATTGGTTGTTTCCCTTGGCGATAACATGTGTAGGCGCAATCGTCAGGAAAGGTCAATTCCTTTCCTTTGTTTGGTCACATGCGTAGCCCCTCATACCGCGCTCTTAGTTATGATATTATATTGTACCAACGGTCGAACAATGCAATAACAACCAATGGTTGTTATTGCATTGTTCGACCGTTGGTACAATATAATATCATAACTAAGAGCGCGGTCCGCGCAAGTAAACATACTACAACATGGCGGCTCCCAAGAGCCAGCCACGCGAACGACCGCGTATGCTCCAGCTCTTGGCTTGAGCGCCACATTGTTTATTTTTGGCGGCGTCGGCCGCGGAGCCTCGGCTCCAGTTTCACATCGGCGGAGATGCTGGTGAGTGCGGGTCTTTGGCGTATGCCCCTAGACTTTACCATCAGTCTGAGGGGCTACGCATGTGACCAATCAATCCTCATTATATATTATATTACTTGCTAATTAGTCCTTTTTTTCCATCCCTTCTGCCCCATCCAATCGTCTCTGCGCAAATCGCTTACTTCATGTGGTATGCAGATTTCTCTACGCATTGGAAGTGTTTTATTTAGGTATGCTTTTCCTCACCTACTCCTTGTACGTTTCTTATCATGAATTCTATAATACTCAATTGGATGCAATGACGAATAGTCATATTGAATGGGATCTATTTACTTTTCTCCAACAGTCGAGCCCACTTTAATTATTGATCTGGATTATCAATCAATTTATTGGTAAGCACTTTTATTTTCAGTAATGTCTTTTTAGATAGCAGTATTTTCTGGGTTTTTTGCCTTACATGGACTATTTTTAAAAACATGCTATTTTTTCCAACACACTCCTCAGTCAGGCTGATTCACAAGGAAGATAAGGTAAACTACTATTTATTTACTTTTGGTATGCCCATTGAGTGGGAGAGACATTACATCTCATGCTATTGCTAAATATTCCCTTGGACTTCTAATTGATTCCAATTCGTTTTATCTTTGTTTCTCTTTCAAACCTATTTATCCTGCATCGACTCTGGCAATTATGGATGCACTTGCCATATCCTTTATTTTAAAAAAATATGCAACCTGATTAATCGTTTATATTTTATCTATGCTCTCAAATGTCGGTATATTATGTTTGTCCATTGTCTTTGTTGATTTATGTGATTTAACACTTTGCGGGTGCTGCCACACATGTACCCTTTACTTGGAAATGTGGCTGTTGGTATAACAATGCCAACCCACTATGTTTAATTTTGTTGATCCTTGTTCTGATCTGATGATTTGGATCCTTGTATAATCATGTACAGAATCACCAGCCTCTGATGACGAGCCCCTTAGCTCGAAACACGTGTCAGGCTGTTTAAGAATTCTTCAAAGACTGTTCAAGAATTCTCCAATTAAACTTTATGCTAATTGTAGTTTAATTGTGTCTTTGTGCACAGATATCAGGCAAACAACCTTCTGTCTCATTCACATACCGTTGGCAGGTTGCCCTCAACCTTTGCCTCAATCTGCAGCCCTTGCTCAACATATTTAACTGTCAGGGCGCCTGTATCTCACAATAATCCTTTTCTGCCAAATAAAAGGTTGTCTCTTTAAAGATTTCAAGTGTTGTGTGAAACCCCCTATGACCGGCTGTGGCTGCATCATGGGTGTGACTTAAGATCAGGCTTCGGAATGAGGTAGGAACCACCCACTGATCATGGCCAGCTAGGGATTTCCTCACCAACAAACCGTCTTGGATTCGGAACATTTTTGGACATTTCATCAATACTCTGAGGTTCTCTTTCCCTATGTAATCAGTATCCGTCAGGGGAAAGTTCTCAGGGTCTTCAATATGTTGAATAAACTTACCAATTATTGGATCCCCTTTCTGAGCCGTAATCAAATCAGCATCTGGGGTCCCCTTACTCCATTGTGCAGTTGAAAGATCATTGTGAGCATTTGTCTGGGACCTAGTGATAGCAGCGACCTGGATTTCCCCCAACAGGGTCTCGATTTCTATTAGATCCTCTTGGATGGCCCCGGTTTTGGCCAGCTGATCAGCTATGTAATTTCCAGTTTTGTCTGGTCCCTCTACTTTGGAATGACCCTTGATCTTTTTCCAGTAGTTGGTCATCCCATTCGAGGTGACCAGATTATTAATGTTTTGAATTAATTTCCCATGTTTCAAGGGTTTGTTATTAGCAAATAACATGCCTCTGGTTTTCCAATTAACCAGGTGCTCCACGAACCCGTTCCGTACATAATCCGAATAAGTGATTATGACCAGTTCGTGGAGTTGATGTTGGACAGCAGTGAGGATGGCTTGATGCGCAGCCATCAACTCTGCCACTTGACTACTTCGGGGACCAATCTTGTACCCAGCGGAGGGTTCTGTGATCTCATCCACCCATGCATTCCCTACTCCGGCCGCAAGTTCTTTTTCCCTGTTGTTGTCAACATGGTAAGAGCATCCATCCACATAGACAGTGGGCATTCCCTCAACTTGTCTTCTTCAAAGACTTTGTGTGGGGAATTAAGGTATGCCTCCATGTTGTCCTTGATTTTTAGACTCTCGTCCTCGAGCCAGTTTTCTCTGGCACAATCATGCAAGTCAGCCAGACTTTGCGCGAGGGGACTCTTCTTGTTTTGGCCATATCTGACCTCCACAGGAAAGCCTTGCATTGACAGAATCCAGGAAGTAATTTGGGAATTACTCACATTTCCGGCCTGGATTCTGTCACTTTGGAGATATTGCAGAGGCTGGTGTGGAGTCTCCACTATGATGTGTTCCCCCTGGATAAACGGGTGGTAATTCTTCAATGCCCACATCGTTGCCAGGAGTGCCTTCTCACAATCGTTGAATTTTTCCTCCACTGAGGATAAAGTTTTGCTCACATAGGAGATTAGTTTATTGATCTTGTCATGCTTTGCCTTTGGTATAATACTGCAGTCAAGCATGTATTAGAGAACCCTGTCTCCAAGAAGAACTCCTTGTTTCTGACACGGTAAGCTAGGCAAGGCACTTGTGAGAGGCTTCTTTTGAGTTGTCTTACTGCCTCGGCTTGTTCTGGACCCCATTCCCACTTGACCCCCCCCCTTCAAAAGATGAATCAGGGGTCTGGTGATCTCTGTGTAGCCCTCAATGAACTTTCTACTGTAATTAGTCAGTCCAAGGGGACTCCTTAGTTCCCGCAGAGTTGTGGGGTCTTTCAATTTCTGGAGGGCTTCCGTTTTCGTTTCCTGGGGACAGAGACCCTGAGGAGTAATCTCATGCCCCAAGAAATTGACACAGGTTCTACACCACTGTGCCTTTTGAAAGGAAAGTTTTTCTCCGACTGCCCTCAACTGTGTCAGAACATAACAGATCTCCGCTATGTGTTCCTCCACAGTTGGGCTTTTGATGAGGACATCGTCTACATAAACCAGGTTACCCCTCTCACCAAAGTCGGCATGGCCTTATGTAGAAAAATGTTGAACTCATTGCCGGAGTTGATATATCCGAAGGGAGTCCGGTTCCATGTGTACTGCTGGCCCCCAAAGGCAAAAGCCAGCTTGTATTGGTCCTCCCTACTGACAGGCACAGTCCAGAATCCATTGGTCAGGTCTATTCCACTGAATACCTGTGACCCCTGGATCTGGGCCAGCCCTTGGTCAATGTAGGGAAGAGGCCATCAGGAAGAATGGACCTGTTTGTTGAGCTCCCTAAGGTCGGCGCAGAGTCTCCACTGGCCCTTTGGCTTCAATATCCCAAGCACCGGATTATTGAAGGTGCTGTGGACTGGACGGATTATCCCACGGGACTCAAGGTTCTTAATTATTTCAGTGAGGGACTCCATTGATGCGAGAGGCAAGCGATATTGCTTCACAAACACTGGAGTCATGCCAGGGTCCGTGGGAATTGTTGTTGTGTGGATGTCGGTTTGACCACAGTGATATATCAGTCCACCGCAAAGAGATCTTGAAAATCCAAGAAAACTTGTTTCAACTTTTTCTTCTGCTCCAGAGTCTCACAGGCATCAGCTAGGTTGACTCTCTCTTCAACCATCTGCCTGAAGCCTGGAAAGACTTCTGGTTTCGCTATCTCAGCGGCCTCATCCAGCTGGATGGAGAAGTCCCTGGTCAAAGTGCTGATTTGGACTGGAGGCTTCAGGTTGAGAAGGCAGTCCTCACGGACCTGGAAAATCACCTCATCCCTCCTGAAGTCACAGGTCACATCTTTCTTAACATAAGGGCAGGAGGTGTACACCAGCAAGTTCCCCCCATGCCGGGTAAAGATCCTGTCTGGTGTTATGTTGTCATCACTGTCACAGTCAAAACAGTCCATGGGGATTGGTCCTAACAGTTCATTGCCTAAATCAACTGCCATTCCAATAATGGTGCCTGCAGCTAGAGTGATACTCTTTAAGTCGCTGTTATCCACCTCTACTGGAATGGTGTCATGTTCTACATTGACTCGTGGTGTTGGGTTTACCCCCAACCCTTGCTGTTGGAGAGAAGCATTTAGATGAATATAAGCATCAGGGTTTTTCAATTTCTGTCCTCTTTTAACTTTCACTTCCAGGGAGAATTGTCAGGTCCTTTCTGGGATGGTGACTTCCTCTCCAATCTGAATTTCAACTGTATAAGGCAGCAGTTGAGCTGACCTAAATGCTTTTTCTGGATCATCAAAGCCCATGGGATTATCCACTAATCGGGACCACGCTTTGAAGTTTATTTGGTCCAAACTAATGGCAAAGCGATTGAGAATGTCACTGCCTAAGTAAAAGGCGGCAATGACGTCTCACACGACCCAACAATTATGGACTATGCTCTTGTTGCCTATCGAGATTTTGAGCATACACCTGCTTGGCAGGAGATGTTTGGAATTGGGTGCTTCCAGATCCATTTCCCATGTGTGTATCAGTCTAAATGTGGGAATGGCTGGATCTTTTGGGAGTTAGCGGAACATGGTTTTGCTGATGAAGCTCTTACCATTGTTCACACACACTTGGGTGAGAAGAGAGTCCTTCCCTTCATTTAACTGAACAGGGATGAACAACTGCTCTCCAATTTGCTGAATATCAGCCAGGCTCTGAGCTGATTTCACATCTTTCTGGACTATAGGAGTGGGAATGTCTGATTGTGGATTTGTAAAGAATTTCAGAGTGTTTCCTTCCAGTGTGGAATACCACCTTAGACTGGAAAGAAGGTTGATTTTCAGAAATAGAGAGGACCCCCCATCACCAGTCTGTTGTCCTACTGCTATTACTGTCACGTCTGGAATTTGGTTGTTCTGGAAGTGAAATTCTACTTGGTCAGATTTTTGTTCAACCATGTGGCATGTGCCGTTTAAACTAACATGGTTGACACTCTGTTTCAATTTTATTGGATGACTAGTCTGGGTCCAGAGGACCTTCTTTACACAGTCTATTAGGGGTGACAACCTTCTCAGGAGGTCATTCCCTAGTAAACAAGGGGTGCCCTCTGGAGTCACAGCTATGACCGGGTGATTCACCTTGTGTCGCCCAAATTTAATGTTCAAATCCACAGTCCCCTCGACGGGAATTTCCTTCCCGTCAAAGTTCTGAAGTGATCCAGCAAGAGAGGTGAGAGGAATTTGATAATTCTCCCAACCTCCTGAATTCAGTTCATCAAAGGCCTTTTTGGACAGAGGGGTAGCTTGGGATCCAGTGTCCACCAGTGCCAAAATTGTACCCTGCCCCTGTATTTGTACCGGGGCATAGTATCTTCCCTCCTTCTCTGCAAGGGGGCACAGATAATGTACATTTTTGGACAACTGTTTGGTGAGTTTTTTAGTTTTGGACATTCAGAGAGAAGAGATTTGTGCAGAATTCTGTGGGGAGTCTTGGGAATGTGAAAGAAAAAGGTGGCAACTAGAGATGGGAGAAGTTTTGAGTTCCCCTGATTCCAGTTCTGGGCCGCCCACCCTTATTGGAGGCAGTCACTAGGATGGGTTTGAACCAGGGGATTTTTATGTTGTCGGTTCTGCGATTGGATGATGGGCGGCACATCTACCCAGTCTGAATTTGAATCCTTTGGGACCCATTTTTCTTTGGGAGGAGTTCCCCCATCTCTGAAGGAGAAGCTCCTTGTCCCAGCATCCTCTGGGGATCCCTCTCCTTCAAATTGGAAGATCTGTACCTCCTCCTCAAAATGGGTCTGTTTGGGCACTTTGTTTCTCCTACCCCCCCTCGGCTACTTGGGTGGTAGACCTTCAGGGGTAGGAGATTTTGATTCTGGTTCCTGGGTTTCCAGGGGCTGTTTACAAGTGGGGAAGGAAGCTTCCTCCAAGGCTTTACACCCCCCTTCCCCTTGTGCCTCCTCCCTGGGAACCGATGGGTTATCCGGGTGCTGCCCCCATCATTGTTCTGGAGCACCAGGTCCAGAGTTTGGGGCATTCTGCGCTGGCATGCTCATCTGAGGGTTCTGTTGAGCCCTCAGCATCCGACCCAGAGCCTGTGCCATATTTTGGACCTGGCGCTCTAACTGTGAAACCCGCTCAGGCTGATACGGGATTCTGTTTTCTCCCCTGGGCTGATCCCGGGAAGAGTAGCTATCCCTTCTCTGGTACTACCTCGGGTTGGGAAGATTTGAGTACCCCTCCATCCTTGGCCTCCCCTCTCCCGGATAAGGTTGTCTGGGCTCAGGAAAGCGGGGAAAGAAGGGTGGATTGTTCTGGGGTTCGAAGTTTGGTGGATATCTAGGGAAAAGTTCTGCCCAGGATTTAGGGAATTTCTGCTCTCCTGGGGGAAGTTAGGAGGGAAGTTCCCTGGGTTAGGTGCCTGGTTGGATCCCCCCCTTGGCCCGTAGGAGTCCACACATAACCCAGGATGGGTCAGTTCCCCTTGTAGCGGGGACTTACATTGTCAGGGGAGTGAGGGACCCCATTTGTGGGACTACCTCCTTGGATCCCTGTCTGTGACTGGCCCGAGGGCCTTCTGGGCTTGGAACTATTCAGTGCAGGCAAGTTATTAGGCCCCCCATCTCCAAATCCAAAATGGGGTCACCTTTGCCTCTGCCACCTTTGCAGCAGCATGGGTGCTGGTTGGTTTGGGGCTTTTTTTAGCATTTCTGTTATCTATGGGCTTTTGCACCTCATAGATCCGGGTGGCCTGTTCAATGATCCAGTCTAGTGATATTTTTTCATGAAAATATCTCACTAGCTGGGTCATGATGTATTTTGGTAGAGCATGGAAAAAAGTATTAACAAATTATCTGCTGTCCGTGCGCACCCTTCGGGTAGTCTGCGCAAAGGCACACTTTAGTTCCTGCACACATAATTGTGGGGCCTGATCCACCCCACATTGTAAATTGTAGGCTGCCTTGCAAGCCTCTTGCGGATTTCTGTGAGCAGAAAAATGCTTTTGGATGGCCGCCCTATATGTGGACCATCTTGATTGATTTTGGTCCTCCAGCCCAGCAAAGAAACTGTAGTATTCTGGGGAGGATGTCCATTTCACAAACTGCATGCAGCTACTGCTGTCTTTGAAATGGAAAGTCTCCATCATTTGCTCAAAGAGCTCTAAGTGTTCCCAAACAGAATACTTAGCATTCTTATGATAAGGTGTGATGACGCTCCGTATTGCCTTGATCTGTTTTAAGGGATCCTTAAGCAAGGCTCTTTTTTGCCTTATTGGCCTTCTTGGTTTGGGTTACCCTGGTCCAATCATCCTCTGACTCAGAGGCACTGCTCCCAGAGGTGCCCGTCTGGTCTTCCAAGTTTTACCGGATTCTGCGAGCCTGGGAATGGCTGGCAGAATGTGGGGACCTAGTCTCCTGTGTCCTGGGGCGCTCAGAGGAGTCTTCTGATTCCTCCTTGCTCCCTGGATTTGATGGGTATCCCCCCCCCCCACTGTCTTAACTGGGCAGAGATTTTCAGGATGCACTTAGTGGGCCTACTCTCCTGGAGTTCCCCACTAAACTTCAAAGTACTTAGGTGCCCATACCCAGATGCCTGGGAGGTACTGGCCTATGAGTCCCATACTTCTGATTGGATAGTAATCTGCCATCCCCATGGCCCTGGGCTCATGTGCGCCAGGGGACATGGGAGTGGCAGAGTCCAGGGACTGGGAGAGATGAAGGCCTCTGGTACTAGGGCTCCTGAGGTTATGCTCAGGTGTTTCCCTTTCCAAGTGAACCTCATCTCTATCATCCCCTGCTCCCTGTTGCCATGCAAGAAACTGAGCATTTTGTTCCTCAATCAAGGCCTTACTAGTCTCTATCAGTCTCTCTTGCATGGCTACCTGTCGCTGGAGCCTATCATTGTGCTGACAGAGGGCCTCATTTTCTTTCTGTGCTTCCTGGTTTGTCTTGGAGTACTGGGCCAGTCTTTGCTGCAGGAGGGTTACCTCCTGAGTCCCGTCCCTACTGTCCTGCTCCTTTCTTGCCAGAGCATCTTCCACCCTCCTGGTGTGCTCTAACAAGTTTTGATGCTCTTTTTGGAGGTCACCCAGTCCCTGGAGTGCCAGGTGATTTTCTTCCAGTTTCCCTTTTAAGTGGCAGACTTCCTGGCCTGAGGTGGCCCTTTCCTGCCTCTGTGCCACTAGGTCATCCCTCTGTCTTTGAAGGGCACCAGCTTCCTGGCACTCTTCCTCAAATTCTGCCTGGGTGTCCAGGTCTTTCAGAAATAATGTGTTGTTCTCTGCCTTCTCCCAATCTAAGTGGCTTCGCAGGGTAACTACCTGTTCTGCGCATACCCTGTTGAAGTCCAGTTGTAGCTCCAGCTTTTTCTGGCTCTGCAGTAGGGAGTCCAATCCTTCTTGGTACTCCTTCTGCAAGGCCAGAATTCTGGTATCCTGGTCTGCCTTTTCCTGTTGCCGGATACCCATGTCCTCCTTTATTTTGATTATATACTGTCTGCTTTCATTTTCTGACTCCTGGCTCCACTGCAGCCTCTGCTCAGAAGCGTCCAGATCAGATTGGGCCTTTTCTAATGCCATCAGTTGCCTACTTGGCCTTCAGCATATTTGTCCTGTATGGCTCCCATAGATATATATGCCACTATCTTGGCAATCTTATTTTGCTCATCCTTGGCCTTAGGGGATATATATTATTCACTCAGGGCCACATGTAAGGGACCCTGATCTCTCCAGATATCTAACCCAGTTGCAGTGATATGTTGTGTGATGCCTGCAACCACACATTCTGGTCCTGCTCAGTCCACTCACCTCTCACAAATACCTTATGTAAAAGGTGCTATCTAGCTATCTTGATGTCTACCAATGTCGCCATTCTGGAAATTGATTTCCTTCCTGACTTACAGAAGTTTATTATTTTATTTTGCAAAACAGACGGTTTCCTTAGAGCGTTCCCTTTTGAGGGGTGCTTTTACAGTGTAACACAGTGTAACACAGCATATGTATCCTGTCAGTTAGCACAGTGTATTAAGCTGCACAAGTGGTAGTTCTAATCCAGAAATCCCAGACGAGCCCCCAATCTGTAAGTGATTTCAATCCGGCACTCCAACTAAGTTAATGCCTAGTATGGGATGCCCAATGGAAACCTTTATTTATATATTTTTATGTCAACGCTTGTTTAATTCTGGATGATGTACCCTTATATAACGCCCCTCTCTTTGAATTCCCCCGGTCTCACTGAACCAAGAAATAGGTTTGTTTTGCAAATTAAAAGATTTATTTGAAGAATTGAACAATATATATTTCACACTTTTATAAATATGGATAATGTCTGAATATCACACTTAGGAATATGAACAATGATCATCAATGGGTAATATTACAATATCAACAATCTCTGTAATCAATTTGGAGTAGGAATGGGAAGAATAATGTAGCAGAGAATACGTTGTATGGGTTCAAGAAAATGCAATGATAGGAAAGAATGCAACATAGAAATAAAACTTGATATGACTTCAATCAAAAGACAATATGATCACTCTTTCCCTCTGTTACTACTCACTCCCCCCACTATGCAATATGAAGAGATGGAATGAGGGCACACAGGTATCAGGAATACAATCAACCATGCAGTTCAATCCCACTTCCCCCCAGCAAGCTTAGAGAGAACAGGAAGGCTTTAAAAACAGGTCAAAATGCTTTTGAGTGTGATTTGCAATGAATGGGAAAATGCTAAAATTGATTTTAATTCACTAAATGGATTCAGAACTAGTGAGTGTTGCTTTGGATTGGTTCAGGTCAACATTAGCAACAATTATAGAATAATTAGCAGATTGAAAACGAAATTCAGCAGTTGAAAGCAAGAAATAGCTGTTTTTCTATGCAATGAAATTGAGCCAAATTGCAAATCGCTGCAACTTTTGCACGTGCGGGAAACGCAATTGTGGAAAAACTACAAGGAAATGGAATGTTTGGGTTGCTTTTAACGCTGGGGATGTTAGCTTCAAAATTATATTTAAATTTCGTTTCTAGAACGTGCGGTTCAAAAGTTACAGAGGTTTTAATAAAGGTAGATTTTTCAGAAACAGAGTCAAGATTTCAAAATGAAAGATTGTGCTTTAAAGATTTACCAACAAGGATAGGCTTATACTAATCGTCTATGAAGAAGCAAGACACTCAACGGGCAGCCACCAGAACAGCGGCGCCTCTGCTCTGACGTCTGTCCGTCAAAACACTTGTGCCTCTTCAGAAAAATATCAGCGCAAAGATGATTGATGCTACAATTATCACAGACAATATAATGAGAAGAATTCAGGATGGACACAAGATTCTATAATGCAGTTCTGAATAGGTTGGAATGGTTGGATTGGGTTACTTAAGACTAAGAGGTTGGTTATGGACAGTTCTACACTAAATACTTACAACTATGGCTTTGGAATGGAATGGGCCCATCAAAGATCTGGTCAAAGGTTTGGCTGGGATTCTCTCGCCACCGGACAGGTCTCAGGCACTGGGTTCTGCTCTCAGCAAGGCACTCTGGTCTGCGCGGCCTCTTAGACTGGATCTGACGGGTTCTGGATACAGCTGTGCTCTATTGTTCTGGATCTTGGTTCTAGCATGGGGTTCTTAGCTAGAACAGCAAAATAGCTCAGCCAGGCTGTTGGATTTTGTGGGGTGCCCCTTGGAAGTTTAGGGGTTAGAATCAGGTTGCTTAATATTCTGAGGCCTGCTGAAAAAGGGTTCAGCTTCTTGGGTTAGGCCTCACTGCTTCAAAGTTCTAGAGTTTGGTTCTAGAGTCTGGTCTCTGGATCTATGTCTGGAGCCTGGATCTTCCTGCTGGGTGCTTTGTCAAGAAATCAGTTGAGGATTGGACAAAATGTGTGTGTCTGGGTCCTCAACAGTCCCTATTTATGTATTTCCAAAGTCGGTGGGGAGGCTGATTCTACTATGCCAACCCTCTAAGGATCGGATAGGTCAGAGAATGTCCTGTCCCCTGATTTGATAAAGGAGCAGTGTGTCATCCTGTGTCATCGTGTGTCATGTTTATGGCTTAGGGAAAAACCCTCCCCTTTGTCTCTGTACTGTATATCTTATTTTTCATTAAAAAAAACATATTTACAATATGCACAACTTGTTAATATACGCATCACAGATTAATTAAGGCATGTCTCTGTTCAAGTCCCATGTTCGTACGAGCTTTGGTTCGTAAAAGACAATTTTTTCACGCTTTTGGTGGGTTTCTCAATGTTAGTTCTGCACCAACTGTGAGCACATTTTTCATTTTAATAATCCCTAAATTTCATATTTTTGTCAGTTCAGTACACTTTGCTATAAGCATTTTTATAAAACATACATTTACTTCAATGTCAAATCAACAATTCCAGTCTGGCCCGCCTCCAGAGCAGGGCTGAATCAGAGGGTCACATGGCTTTCTTCCTGCCAGAGCAGTTTGTTGTCAGTCACACCTGAATTAGCATTCCTATTCAGCCGAAGGAATCCATTGTCTGCACTCAGAGCAACAGGCCAGGGTGCCACTCCCAGTTCCTTTTCACACCAGCCTGCCATTCTCTTAGCCAAGGGCAGGGGGAAGTTTCCATTGTTCAGGGAGAAGGTGTGGAATGTGTTTGAAGCACAGTGTGGGAAACTTTAACTCTTAAGCCCAATGTCTGAAATTGTCTTGCATTAAAATATAACTCACATTTTTCACAAATACATCAACCAATTTCTTACTTCAAGCCTTTTCAGAATATAGTTTTGAATTGTATCCACCTCTTAGGCTTCTGATAGCAAGTCTTTCTTTGGCATAGTTTGAGTTCCATGTTCAACTTTACACAAGATGGTTTTAAATTGCAGGCTTCTGACAGAGGTGAGTAACGGTATTACACCCATTTTTGACAGGTTTCTTCCAGCAAGCAATCCTCAAAAGTGGACTTTGTTCAGATGACATATACTTCTGTGGACATTATATTAATGTGGATTCTTGCAGTAGCATAATGTGGAACACTCAACAAGGAGGTTAGATCTTTTAGGTGGTTTGTGAGCCATGATTCTTGCACATTTTTGACAATAAAGAAAACAGATTTCCAAACAGCTCTGTTTCTTTTTGGCACTCAGCATTGCTTTTTCAAGTGATTTCAGGCTACTTTGTGGGTCGCCCAATGGTGGGTTTCGGCAGTGATCTCCTGTGCTCACTAAGATAGGCAAAAATGGATGGCGGCCTACTTTTCAGATTTTTACTGCGCACTTTTGGGTAATTTTTAGCGAGCAGCATGCTTTCCAGTGTCCATTTCTGAGATTTCTGCTGCAGGCAATGCACAGTAATGTTGCAGGGCCTGGACTAGTGGGTTGAGACATCCCACAGTGGCTTACTTATATATGCAACATTGTATGCATTAAGGCGTACTGTACACTGCATGTGCAAATTGAGCTCATGAAATAAGTGAAAATAAATTATGCCATTCCAATTTAGTCAGATGCCAGTCCATTGGTTTGCAAACAAATCATCTTCTAGGGAAAACCCACAGTTATTAGTTTGTCCTCATGGGTCTGTGTTTGTTGACAAATGGGGTAAACAATTGTACTGTTCATCTCATGTATTTGGTGGACAATGACAAACATCCACAAAATATATGCAGCCTTTCCATCACTGAATGATTCAGTAAACCATTTCTTTTTAGATTTTTGAGAGCAAAAGAAATGTGTCTTTACTCTAAAAGACTTTCATGACTTGAATGGATGATGAAATACTGAATGGTGAATTTGTCTAAACATATTGAATGTAAATGAAAAAAAGGACATTATGCACTTTTTCATAAGTGAATTGAATGAACAATGAGATTGGTATTTACTTTGAGAATTAGATGTAGAATGAGGTAATTATTAATTATTTGTTGTATTAATTATGTCTTGAAATGTTCAATAGTGGTTTAATGTAACTACGAATAAGACTAAATTCAAAATAAACCAAATATATTCAGAGGGGATCAATGACCTTGAGTGTTCTCATGAATCACAACATTGAACAGCTATTATGACAGCAGCTTTAATGAACCACACCCATTTCAAAACAGCTATCATTAATGTTAACATTTGATAGCCAATATTTGTAAACACCAAGAAATGTTGTAAAATATTTTACAACTATGAAGTTTGTCCATTGTTCTCTGATGCTAATTTCGGAAACAACTGGAGTAGTTGTAGCCAGACAATATTTAAAGGGGCTCGTTAGTGAATGATCAAAAAATAGTTCATAGGCGCTCCTCGGCGAGAATGAACAGAGCCCATTGACCTGTTCTTTGGAAGGTACGCACTCGAGAATCAGCAGCCACACTTTAGTGTGAATGATGTCACAGTGCACCACCAGACAGCATCAAACAGAGTGTAATGATCTGCCCTCGGCTCTGCAGGAGTACAAGGATGAGCAGAGGCTACAAAGCAAGAGCAAAGTTGACCAAGGGAAGACTATACTCTCAAGAGATGTGTGAATGTGATTCAGTAGCAACCCAAACAGCAACAGTACAACATTCTAAAATTAAAGGAAAGGTCCAATCAAGGTTCCATAAACATTGATTTACTTTAATTAAACACACCAAAGCAAAAATAACTAAATAGAAAAACACTACAGAAAATCCACCCCTGAGGAAAGAACACAGAATATGTACAGCTAGAAAGATGTAGAACTCTGGAGCATGAATCAGGTGTGGAAGGAAACCACAATGTATGTAAAAGGATATGTTCTGGTGCAAAAACAGATTAAAGGTGACCTAACAATTCTCTATGGCCCGAAGGTGGAAGAGGGGGGCAGTTACCAGTCAATAATACAGTGCTATCCTGCATGCTCTGATGGTTGTGCTGTGAGCTGTCCCTGGAATGTGTGAGGTAATGCGGATTGCAAGGGTTCTATGAGTTCTGGGTTTGGCCGCTAGGAAGGGGATTCAGGATGGGAGCTGGGAGATCGAAGTATGTTGAAGCCTGCTCTCCTGTTCAGCTTCTACCTTTGACCTGTAACAAATAAAGTACTTGCATTGCTCCCAACTACTTCCTACATCCTGGCTGTCCTTCCTTTGGACTTGCATACTACAAATACACTCTGCGATTCTTGATGTCTTCAACTGTGTCGAATCAGGTGTCTGGTAGTGTTTGTGCAGTGTGACAAAGTTTGAGCGTAGTGGTTACGTTGTTCTGGACAGGGAATGGGGTCAAGCAGGGATCGGACAGTGGCTAGCTGCATTTTGACATTGATGCTCGAAGAAGTGTGGGTTGTGTGGGCCACCTAGGTCAGATTGACAATTGGTTCCACTGCGAACATGCTGGTTACTGGATGTGCGATCCTTACTGGATCGGTTTTGATGAATCGTTCAATAGGCTACAGAACTTGAGGGTCACTAGGGTCATTTTGACAGCTAATTCGATGAAGAGGCTGGAGACTGGATGAACAGTCTGGTACCAGCAGTCTCATGCAACATTCAAGGGTCTGAGCTGGATGGTCCACCAAGATCAGTTTGACTGGTATGAAGGTCTGCAGCGAATATGATGTCAGATCAAGATGCAGTTTGGAGCAACAGATGAAATAAAGAGCTTGTAACTCAAGCTGCGGTAATGGCACACTCAGCTAGCGTGGTGCGGCAGTGAACAGGTTCAAACATGCAGTTCAGAGGTTTGGGTGCATCAGTTGCAATGTTCTAGAGTGGGAGCGGATGTAAGCAGAGCTTGGACAGGAGCTTGTGTAGATTGATGTTGATGCACACAGAAGTGCAGATTGTGAGGGCCACCAGGATTGGTTCGACAGCAAATTTAATGACAAAGAGGCTGGTGACTGGATGCACAGTTTGAGTCAATTGCTTCAGTTTGGCCTTCGAAGGTGGTGGTTCGTAGGATCCCCCAGAGTCTGGTTGACTATAGATGAAGATCGGCAATTAAGATATTGGCAGTTTGAAGAGGCTGTTCAAAGGTGGTGGGTGAACAGTTTCAAAAATGCAGTTCAGCAGTTCAAAGAGCGGGGGAGTGCCAAAGACAGCTCCAGAGGGTCCTGATGGTTTGATACAGTCAAACGGTTGCAAATCACGGTTCACATTGGTTTGTTTGCATACAGAGTTCCTGCATGCCTTGACTCTCGGTTGCTGTGCGTCCCAAACTAGGGACTCAAGGATACATTTCAGTCCTTGTTCCCATTTTCCACATACAGGCGAGGCTGGCACACAACTGCAGGTGTCCCTTAACAAAGTGAGTTCCTGGGTATCATTTTGGTTGGCAGAAAGGCAGGTCTTGTCTCAACAGCAGTTCAATGCCCATGGTCCTTGGGGGTGGTCAGGAGACAGAACTAGCCTCTGCCCTGGACAATCAGTCTTCACCTCACTGGTGGAGGACTTTGGAGAGGTCAACTCTCCCAACAGAAGGTCCAATACATTCTTCCTCAGGTTTTTGTTCAAGTACACTTTGCTGTCAGACATCACACCAAAAGTGCTCTGGGTTAAAGGAAGTGAAGGGACAGAAATGAAATATAGAGGCAGATAGAAACAAGATCGTGAAACCTTCATCCAGCTGTAAAGAGCTTGATATCTACACCACCCCCGCCCCTTCCCTTCTCAATAAGATCAAAGGCCCTTATGGTGTGTAGATGCCCAATGTGAGGCCAAGCCTTTTGTGAATGGGTTTGCCGTTTGATTCCTGTTCCAAGGACATCTTCCTGTGGAGTAGCTGTCTCTGTGGGTAACACCTTCAAAAAGGAACAAAGCAAGGTAATTCCCAAGGCTACAGCTCTTCTAGCAGTAGCAAGGTCAGCATTTCTGGGGAGAATACTTGTAATTTCTTCACAGGTAAGCTGGGCTCACATGGCTGACACATGTGTGGTATCAAATTGCTATGGTTGTAATAATTATGAGAAATACCATCCGCTATACAACAACTTAGGTATGGTGTGTATATTTAAGGATGTATCTGCCACCAGGACAGTAGACTCATAATTATTGCGGTTTTTGGTACAGGAGTCCATGTCTCAAATGTAGCTCCTCTGCTGCAGAGACTTGGCTGTCACTGAAGCTGGTAAATGGGCATTTGTGTCCACGTTACCTGCTCTGGGGCACTGCAGATCAAGATTCTGATGCAGCTGGGCCCAGGTACACACTATGCCTTTGGTGTGGAGCTCATGAAAGGGGAATCTGATAAGCAGATTAACCTTCCAAAGATGGAATTACCTGTATCATTTTATTAGTTTAATTAAAATAAAAAAGCCAGGGCTTCTACAACCTCCAAATTCAAAACTCAGGTTGAATAGGGAAACACTTTAAATAGCACAAATGATTTTATTTTAAACATTTTCATCTTTATAAAGCCACCATAGCTTGCTTGTAATTCATTAGCCACACATTAGAACACAGAATAATAAAATTAAAAACATCACAGTATATATACAGAAAAACCTCATAAGGTGCGATGTGCAAAAAAAGTTCTATAATGATTGATATCCACCAAGTTGTTCTTCAAGCCAAACATATGCTAAATGGACGCAAATGCCACTAATAGGCTTAGGTAGACAATGAGGTACTACCTAAATAAGACCACATATACATAAATGTAACAAGGAATACTAAAAAGTCACAGTCAACTAGGCATGACGATTATCTAGCAACTGTCTTCCAGATTCATATTGAGCTCTTCTGAAGGGTGTTGTTACTGTCCTCTTCTTCCTAGTTTTAACATCTCTTCTGAATAAGGTAACGTGTTCATCAGGACAGGCTATCCATTTTAATTTATTTTCAGAAGTGCATGGATGAATGTGATTCTGAACAGTCGCTCAACTGAACCGCATCTCCAATGGGCTATAGAAAGTGTTATTTTACTTCTTCTGTTCCTCACAATGTTCAAGTTCTAATGGTACTTGTGGTTCCCTTTTCACTAATCCACTGCTCCTCCCAGGTGGCGTGACAAAAGTAGCATTATCAAGACATGCATAATTATCTATTATGCAGGAGCACTGCGATGCCGAATGATCTGGCTATCCTAAGTGTACAACCGCTCAGCTTCCTTAAATGTACCAGAGAGATTCTGTTATCCTTATTGCTGTTGATGATTCATGGATGGGTAAAGAGAACAGGAATTTCTTCTTTTCTCCACACACCCACTTCAAGCTAACTTTGATAACAGCTATAGAGGTAAAAGAGTGAAATTGGTTAGCCACCTTTGTCAACAGATTTTCCCATCAAAATGGCTCTTTTATCAAAATGATACCATCCACAAAATTATATGTATTCCCATTCCGACCATCCAGGCAAGAAAGCCTTGAATGGGGTGGCACTCTGACCTCTCTCTCCCCCCCACTAGTCACCCCTCTCTCCTGGTCAGACCATTCTCTCTTCTCCTCCCACCTGAGTCCCTTTGGCCCTCTGACCACCCCTCCCCCGAAAGCCCCACCAACCTCGTTCGCTAACATCTGCCCGATGAAACGAGTGTCAGCTGCTGCCTTTGCTTCTACCTTCATCCCCCCTCACCCCCTCAACTCTGATTCTACCTCTGACTCTGCCTTCAGTAACCTTTACCTTTGCATCACGAATACTCTTGACCTTCTTGCCCCAGTCATGATGATTCACCAGAAACCTATCTCTAAGCGTAACACCTGGCATGATTCTGAGCTTGCGGCCCTGAAACAAAAGTGCAGGGCAGAAGAACTGAAGTGGCAAACCTCAGGCTCATCCTCTGACAAATGGGCCTGCCGCCTGCTCCAAAGGCAATACAGATTCTCCATCTGTGCCAAGAAAAGAGCCCACATACAGGCACGGCTTTCCGGTGCAACCAACAACACGGCTGAACTTTTCCAGATCTGCAGGGAACTAGCCAACCCTTCCACAATCTACTACTCCCCTTCTCCTTCCCAGGCCCTCTGCAATGCACTGGCCACACACTTCACCACCAAAACTCAGGACATCCTGATCAAATGTGCTACACACCGCCACAACCCATCACACACACCCTTATCTTACTTTGGCTCCCTAACCTCCTCCTTCCTACTTCTCTTCCTTCTTCCCTGTCACACCTGATGAGGTTACCAGAGTTGTCCGCTCTATGAAGTTCTCTTTTAAACAGGTTTCCCCTTTCTCATCCACGAACATCGAAGATAACATTGGTGCTCTTGCCCTTGCACACGCTGAGTCTGTAATCACCCTTTTGACACTGGATATTTCCCCTTCTCCCTTCACCATGCCCTTGTGCGACCACTCCTTAAAAAACCTTCAGAAGACCCTACCTGCCTTGTCAGCTACTGCCCTATTTCCATCACCCCCTTCCTGAGAAAGCTGCTGGAGAAGATGGCTTTGCCCTACCTGAACTCACACACCAAACATGTTGGTGGTCTCCACGACCATCAATCTGGATTCCGAGCATCGAGAGGCACGGAAACGGCTCTTCTGAACACCCTTGAAGAACTGCTTGCATCTCTGGATTCCAACTCCCCAGCTCTCCTCATCCTTCTCGATCTCTCCTCTGCCTTTGACACAGCCAACCATTCCATCCTCATACAAGGTCTCCACAATACCCTTGGTATCTTGGAACGGGCACTGGACTGGCTGACATGCTTCCTTACTGACCATTCTTCCCAAGTCATCCTGGGCACCATCTCCTCTGCTACTTCCTTTTCCACCTATGGTGTCCACAAGAATCTATCCTCTCCCATTTGCTCTTTAACATCTACCTTGCTTGCATGCCACATCTCCTCCTTCTCCTCCAACTTCCACTGTTATGTGGATGACACACAGCTCCTTTTTAAACTTCCTGATGACCCTCTTGCACCCTCCACCATCCCTGACTGCCTATCTGCCATTCAGTCCTGGTGCACCTCCAACAATATCTGCCTCAATGCCTGTAAAACTGAGATCCTTCCCATTGCGACCCCTGCTCACTTCTTCTTCCCTTCACTCCTTGGGCTCTCCCCCTGCTCCTTCTTCTGAAGCCAAAAACCTTGGAGTCATCTTTGAATCCTCTCTCTCCTTCCTCCCTCACACTCAGGACATTACCAAGAAGCCCCACTTTCAGCCCTTCCTTCTCGAAGGAATTCTCCCTTTTCTCACTTTCGCACAGTGTTTTAATGTTACCCGAGCCCTGGTTCTCTCTAGGCTTGACTATTACAATAGACTCCTCCTGAATCTACCTTCTTCCACTCTGTGGCCCCTCCAGCTAATCCAGAATAGGGCAGCAAGACATATCCTTGGCCTTAAGCCCAGGGACTGCATCTCTCCTGCCCTAAAAAGTTTTGACTTGCTCCAGATTGCTGCACAGGTAAAATTCAAATCCCCCTGCATCATCCACAAGGCTGTCTGGGCCCAGAAACCACACTATGGGCCTCATTACGAGTTTGGAGGTAGCCATGCCCTTAATAAGGGCATGGCTACCTCCAAACTCGGGTCCGGGTTCCTTGAATAAGGAATTACCTGGTCATTCCAAACTTGGAGGACCCAGTAATTCCTCATTCAAAAAACCCATTCCCATTTGAGCCCCCATAGGGCTCAATGGGAATGGGGATGGAGCTAATAACGAGCCCGTTATTAACAGGCCCGTTATTAGCTCCCTGGTCCCCTTGTGGGACCCGCAAAGGACGTCTGGTCTGACCAGACGTTCAGAGCGGGTCCCGCAATGGAACCTCGTAATAGGACGGAATGGGTTTACCGGCACCGGCACCAATACCGGCGCCATTAAACCCATTCCGCCCACCTCGTAATGAGGCTCTTTATCTTATTGTTTACTCTCCCGCTAGACAACTACGTTCCTCTGACACCAACTCTTTGTCTGTAAAGTGTTTTGCTAAACAGAGTGTAGGTGGTTGTTCGCGTTCCTCAGCTGGCTCCCTCCTATGGAACAGCCTCCCCTTCCATCTGCGCCATAAGCAGGACTTTCTTAAATCTGGAAGCTCCTTAAGACTTTCCTCTTTACCTCTTCCTCCCCTTCCACTCTCCTGTGCTAATCCCACAGTTGCTGTGGTTGGTGTCCGGGGACATTATGCATCCTTGGGTCCCTGAACTCACACACCCAATTGGCCCAGCTCCTGTCTACCCTCATCACTTCCATTGGCACACCCTCCGACCAGGAGGTTAGCACTTACACCTAAAGTGGCTCTGGCCGCATAGCACTCAAGAATCCTAGCACTTCATCTGTGATTCACCCATGAGCTCGGACTCCCCAGCACTTCCTCCCGATGCCCTCTTCCTTGCTGCACTTGCACATTCTTAATACTCACAGCGCATAGTAGGTTCATCCTGTTTCCTTTTTCCTCTCACTGCTCTTAAATATTGTGTTTTGTAATGTGTGTGACTCCCTATTTCCCTCCCTTCGTCCTGTGGGTGCTTTGAAACAGTATTTTACTTGCTGTATAAGCACCTAACAAGCAAACAATAAATAAAGAAATAGCAGACGGCGAAAGAGGCATTTACCATTCGTTCCCATTTCGCTCTCATTGTGGGGAATACCGAGCAGCCCATTGCCCTGGTTCTCTAAATGGATAGTGTCAACCCAATCAAAGGGGGAGGCAGAAAACACAAACATTTCTATGATATTCTGCACTCCTGTTACTTAGGTGGCCAGTACTCTGTGGCCATCTGGTACTGGCATTCGGGCCACTCACACTCTTTCTGTGTCCCTAGTCAGCCTAAAAAGCCCATTGCCCTCCAAGGCTTTTTTTGGGGTGGAATTCCCAGAATCTGCGGGATATTGTTCTAGCATTCACTGGGAACTCAGGATCATCAGTAAATTGGTGTGAATTGTATTATTATTAGATATTGAATTATTAGCGAGATCACAGTGTTGTATAAAGTACCTTTAGTAAAGAATTCAAAATAACGCATTGTCTTCTTTTAACAGGTGAAGGCGGAACTCAGAAAGCAGCGGACAATTTTCTTATCAAACTACTTTCCGAGTACAGACTGTTTTGCTGGGAAGAAACAGAGATATCTAAAGAAGTGCTCAAAACAGAGAAAAAAGTCATATTTTGGCAGTAAACTGTTCTACTCAAATATAAAGCGCACCTCCAACGTCCAGCTTATACACGTGACTGTGAATGTGATTGCAGACTTCAACCCAGAAAACAACGTTCCTTTGAAATATTACAGCAGGAGAAGCTTCTCAGAAAGCAGCGATGGAGGCTTAACCAATGGAGAGACGATAGAGGAAGTATTCGAAGAGAGTGAAGCATAAATGTTTCTAGTCTTGCATTTCCAAGAAATATCTCTTTCTCTTGTACATTTCATCACAAAATATATATTTTAACGAGAACTATGTGTTATAAACTGACACAGGTTGTTTTGTTGAAACGGCATATTGTATCAAATGGTTACACTCCACAACTTTAAACATGCTACATCTTCACAAAAATAAGTGCCTTGGGTGATTGATTTCAAGCTATATAACTTTTCGTGAATCTAAAGATACCTTTTTCTAAAATGAAAACGTGATTCTTTTCCACATGTTATCATGGTTTACCTGTATGAGCCCACACTCATTCATGCATAAGATGTCTTGCCAGTTTTGCTGTAAATCTTGTGTTGTTCTCCTGGCCATGACTGCACTTAATACACTTTGATTGGAAAAACAAGAGCTGCTTTGTTACACCTTATATATGTCTAGTTCAATTCATAAAATTCTGTTTTTATGAAAGACTTTTCTTAATAAATATAATACAGTAGCATTCCCTAAGCATTAATGATATATTTATAATGACACGCATTATCATTTTTAAACATGTATTTATGTCGAATGGACCTGGCCGCGAGAGCTAGAAGAGTGCTTTACTTAGAACAAAAACATTACACCCCCCAAAACTTGTAGGGCGTTTTCATGATATAGCGGTTGACTAAGTGCTGAAGCTTTTGGTATGTGGCGAAAAAAGGAGGTTGCAAGTAGCGAGCGAATGGGATTGGTGAAGAGAAAGGTTTTCAGATCCCTCTTGGTTGGATTTTAAGATTTTTCAAAACCATTGCACTGATGTAGGCAGAGTGTGTATGCAATGAGGGTTTTCATTGGATGTTTTTGCACATGAATTAATCTGGTCTTGATTATACATTTTGTATGTGCTCGTTGAAAAGCTGCATGCCGTCTATGTATGATTACAGAAACCTGGTGTTAGAAGAACATCTTTTGAGGTGCATGCTGGACGATAGGCGGCAGAAATATAGCTCTGTTTGTGCAGATAAATTCGGCTTGAAATTGGGCATGCATATTTGCCTTGGGTTATGTGTGATCTGAGGTGGGATTTGCCAAAGACCAATGTTCTCTTCAGGTAGTGTGTGTGCAATCAGTGTATTGATGCAGGTTGAAGCCATGCTTGTACAGTAACACCTGAGAGATTTCACGTAGAGATTGAATATCACTGAGCCAGGATAGATCCTTTGGGGTCTCTTTATCTAATAGGGATAGATGACCTGCTGATTAATCCATCACGTTATACTGCTTCTTGTTGGCAAAAAGTGAGGCAATCTAGGTTAGAAAGTCGATTCTTATTCTTGAGACTATAGTAGAAAGGATGGTCTTGTCAATGACAGTGTTGAATGGCAATAAGAGGCTTAGGATGACCGGAACACATCGATCACATGGATCACTGTCTGCGTGATCATTGTGACATGAATAATTTGAATTATGGCAGGTGCTGTACTCATCTAAGGTTGGATGTAAACATGCTTGGTAAGCCTGGACGGTTTGGTGGTTGGGGCAGTCGCACACACCAGTTGTTGATGCCTTTTTCGATATTTAACTCAGGAAGTGGAGTTTGGTGATGAGGCTATGGTTTTTGAGATCATCCACTCTAGGTGGAATTTCTTGAGCAGAGGGATGATTCGACTGCTTCTTAGGTATGTGTGGAGTACGGAATTGATGATTTTTAACAGAGAAGAGAGAGCTTGGCGAGTATAAGCCAATGGAGGGGGTGTGGTTGGACTGTTTGTTATATTGGGTTGGGGGGAAGAAATGTAAATAGGGTATGTCTGAAATAATTATATTGTATCAAAATCAGTGTATCTTTGCAACAAACTTGTGGTTTATGTTAGTGGATTATTAATTGAATGTGGAATTGTAAGCTGTGAGATTTGACCACATTTAAGAGTGTCTTGTTTTCAATGGCTGCCTCAGCAATTGTTAAAGTATCTCCTCTGCATGTTTAGTGACCATAATGCACGTGACGTTTTGAGGAGAACTGAATTGTATGGGAACTGGATGGATACCCAGAAGGACAAGAGGGGAGAATTACCCAACCTTCAAGCTGCCAGTTGCACGCAGATGGTGATAATTCTAATTCCACGATTTGGTCCCCACTACCAAAAGAAATACCACTGCTGGGAACGCCTCTACTGGTTGGGAATGTCACAGAATACTTTAACAAAGGGTGACTTTCTCCATCTGCTCTCTTAAAATATGCAGCTGGTGCACCTGCTCTAAAATTGACACAAGCACTGTCAGTGCAGTTGCAATGAGGGAAATTGAAAAAGACAGGGGTCCCAGGCAATATGTATTTGTGTGTGGTTTTATAGATTAGCAGCTACATGATATTATTTGAATTAAAGGGTCTTCATTTCCCTCCTGAAGCGCGGAAGGGGGGGGGGTGTAATCCTGGTGTACATTCAGATGATTTTTTTTTCTCCAGATTGTGGGTGCACAGCATGAGTAGCCTTATGCTCTTGTTTCCTTTTCCTTGTGTTGTCATTATTTCCAGTCTTGCGGTTTATGGCTTCTTGTGTTGCCACTGTCCCCGGAGAGGGTGAATCTTTCTGCCAGGTCGCCTTGGGGGGTCACTAGTATGTGTGTGATGCAGGCTATACCAAACATGATTCTGGCCTTCCTCTGCAGCCCCATGAGTGCAGGTATGATGTGGACGCCTTTCTTTTCACCTATGATCATTTGGGATTCAGCATTCTGGATGACTTTTAGCAGGGCCTGGGAAGAAGTTGGGACAGCAGAGAAAAGTTCCTTGCCAACATCCAGCTAGTATGGGATGAAAGCTTGGACATCGTAGAGCATGTTTGCAACCAGCAGGGAAAATATTGCTATACGCTGCTCCAGAGTAGCTAATTTTCGGATAAGATATATTGCCACTGAAAGCACTCATCAAAGCATCATTGACAACATTGGAAATTGCGTAATTGTAAATTTGATCACCAAGCACAGACATTCAATTATCAAACATGTTGATATGTTGATATGGTTCTAAGGGCCAACATACAAAAGAACAACAATGTACAGCAGAGGTGTTGCTAGGGGGAGGCTGAGAGGGTTATAGCCCTGGGTCTTTTGGTTGTAGCCCCGGATAGAAGTTCAGGGGTTCAAACCAAAAAAGCTAGCTAGCCCCCAATTCCGACAGTCCGAAAATAAGCATAGCCCTGGATCTTTTCTAGACCTAGCAACACCCCTGATGTACAGGGCAGAATTCTGGGGAATTGACCCCTGTACACATGGAAAAGAAAATATCGAGCTGGCATTTCAGAGGAGACAGTTAAGCCAACTTTAAAGTTTCCTATCCACCTCTCTAACTTTAGAGCTACAGTACTCCTCTCTATTATGTGCGACAAATAAGAGACCATCGAGGTGTGTCAGTAAGAGGGATGCAGCCTTCTGAGCCAACCTGACGTATAAGACCTAGAAAGAAGACTGACACCAGGGTGACTCGACAAAGACGTGTCAGAAAACACAAACATCTTTTCAAACACAAATGAGGGCAATGAAGATAGCATTAGAAGCAAAAGGAGTTGATGGATCAGTGGAAGAAACTGAAATGGTACAGATTCTATAATGCCGATGGCTGCCCATTAAGCCGTGACTAGTGTATTCACTATATTCTGAATCACGCAAATGATCGGGTGATTTTATCAAGTTGTGGTTTCCACAATTTCAGTCAAGGTTTGGGTAGAGTCCTTCAACTGAGAGCTAAAACGGTCTAAATAAGGCATGCAAAGTTTGAACTTGAAAACAGTTTTGTAAGCAGGGGATAGCAGTAGAGGGAGAGATCGAGTATTAAAATTGATTTCAAGTGAGGGAGAGAAAGACAACTAAAGTAGGATTTCATTGAGGGAGAGCTATTATTGAAAAAGTAGTAGGCTTTAGAAAACAGAAAATACGAAGCCATCCATTTGTGACTACTCGGAAAGGAGAGAATTCCGTTATTGGTGTTATTTATTTATTTATTTATTTGATTATTTATTTATTTATTTGAAAGTATAAAGCACACAACCCTGACCTGAAGGCTGTGGGGTGATGTACAATACAACTACTCAAAGGCTAACGCATATATGATGGTATAGAATTTACAAGAAAATTACAATACATTACAGCCTATAACAATAAGCAAAACGAAAAACATGGAAGATACATGAAAAAGTAAACCAAGAATATATAATTAAAAAAATACAATTTTACATAAATTAGGTACAATTTCACATAAATTAGGTTTAAGAGCTTTTCTAAAGTCTAAAATAAAGTGTAAAAAAATATGTGTAATGGTAAACATTTCTATGACTGAGTGCCTGTATAGGAAGGGCACGAGCACCGTACTGAGCATGTTTAAAAAGCGGCAATTCAAGTTATAAAATACCAGAACCTCTACTCTAGGTAAACAGGCTGCCTCAGGAACACTGCATTGTAGGTGATGAAGCAAATCTGAAGAGTGCACAATAGTAAAGTACAAGTCAATGAACAGAAATTAAAATGGGGTTATTGTGTTTGAACTTCCATGTGCCAGAGATAGTCTGAGTAGCATAATGTAATGCTGCCATCATTAGAGACAAGGTGGAGGCTGGCAAACCAGGGAGCACATCACTGCCACTGACTAGGCAAGAAAGGACAAGGGCATAAATGCAGTACAGATGTCTGAAGCAGAAAATAATTGTTTAACTTTATAAAAAGCAAAGACATCTGAATAAACATGATTGCATAATATGGAACATGTCTGCTTTGAAATGAAAAATTAGATTGAAGCCCAAAGATTTAACAGAGGACTGGTTGTTTATTAAAGAAGAGAGTAGAGTAAGCCATTCCCGAGAAATCTCAGAAGAAGAAGAGGAAACGAAAAGAAATTCAGTTTTACACCGGTTTAAAGTCAATGAAAGTGAGGGCATCCAGGCGAGAGAGAGAGAGAGAGAGAGAGAGAGAGAGAGAGAGAGAGAGAGAGAGAAGGATTGACAGATGCAGTGTGAAGTAGTGAAATGGGACATGTATGCAATAGGCCAGTGGTGGGAATGCAGGGTTGCAGGATGGTTTGCCTTGACTGCATGTTATTCAGTGTGCATGGCTTCTGCATGTAAAGTATTGCAGAACCCTCAACCATAGACAATCGCTGTAGGGGTTGATAGATTATATATAATACCCATTCCCCTTTTTGTACTGCAATCCATAGAATACAGAGGAATCAGATAACAAATTCGGCCACATGGTCACTGACATAGCATCCATCGCTGCGCCTGAACACAATGCTCTGCATGACTTTTATAATGTTTAAAACTAGACCTCTCTACTAGTAATTATGTAGTCACCTAATTATATTAACTATACACATGAAATGTAATGTACTTTTTATTTCCATGCTTACCCTGATTGTGGTCTTCCGAAGATCCTTCCACCCTGCAGTCCTTTGAAGCCATAACAATGGCATTGGGAAACACTATCCAAATATCAAATTACATAAAATAACATACAATAGTAATCAAAAATCTAGCCATTCATGAAAATGACCCCAGAGGCACTCCACATCGAATCAGCAAGAGATCAGATCTGGATGAGCCACAACTGAACCTCTAACCCTATAGGATTGGATTAGATGTTTAACAAGACCCCATGGTTCACTGTATCAATGGCTCCTGAGGCATCAAGGAGGAGATCGAGGACAACCAGAAGACAGACATCCTCAGAATCCAGCATGCACAGGACATCATTTAACACCTGAAGTGTATCTGGCTCGGTGCTACACTAAGGCCGGAAGCCACATTGTTAATCCTACAACCAACAGTGTCCAGATAAGTGCTGTGCAAGTAGGAGTGCTGCACACCTCTCAAAGAGTTTCCGTAAAAATGGTAGGTTTGTAATGGGACAATAATTGGCAAAATCTGTGGCGTCAAGGCCAGGTCTTTTCAATAAAGGATGTACTTGACCACTTTCAAAGAATCTGGAAATAGGCATTGAATTAAGTCACCATTAATCACAGGTTGCAAAAGAAAGCAAAGAAAGTCTGGAATGGATTTGAAATCCCATTGATCTGACCTTCACACATTTGACATTTCGTCGAAGTACTATGGAGGCAGGAGAAAATGCCAGAATTTTTTGGAGTCAGGCAGGATAGTACATTAAGTGGGTGTATCAAGACACAATTCCAGTAGTGCAATTGTGCATACAAACTCTATGAATTGTTTGGATATAGGTTACATATTTAGTGTCTCTAACTCCATGTGCCAAATTGCTATGAAAGACAGAAAAAAAGTATGAGTTGCAAACGTTTGTTATTATACAAAACCCGTGATGGTAACTTGCAAAGTAAGATTCTTCCAGTTGATTGAAGGCCAGTGTGTACATTGTGTGGTTGTACTGACTGTTTGATGGAGGAGGGTAAAATATGCCCAAAAGTTCTGTCAGGGCAAAATACTAGTTTGAATTTTTAAAGAATTCGCTGAATTGTTGGGAGCAAGATATACATCCATTGGCTGTACATTTGCATGGGCCAACATTTTTGATGGAAAAGAGAAAATATGAGTTATGCAGATTTGTGACGAGATAAATACAATTAGCAAATGTTCAAACACATATTCTTATAATTGTTTTCAGGCTAGATACAAATTCAGTGGCTGTGATGAATGAGAAAAATACTAGTTGTGAAGATTTGTGATGAGATCCCAGACCTGCAAAGGAAAAATCCTAGAGTTGTTCGGAGTCCGGTTATATATATAATGGAAGTAACTGAATGTGATATGATATGATAAGTCATTGATAACGCACCTGTACACAAGTGTTTCTAGGCGCAGTCATTAGTTTGTGACAAATGTGTAAAAAACACTATTTGCAATAGTTTCTGATGAGACAAAATACTACTGTACTTGAGAGTGACATTCGCACATGTGTTTTTTTTTCAGCAAAAACAGGCTTCTTCTGAAAACATTGTGCCACTTTTTTGGCCCCACTTTATCACTCACACGTCAAAAAAGCATTACAAAGACACTAAGAGGGTGTTACTATATGTTTCATTGTCATCCAGCAGTGTTTAAAGCACCTGCACCTGCCCCCCTGTTTCCACACCATACCATTTTCACGTGCTTCTGCATTCAGCTGGCATCTTTTTCCATAGCCTTGGTGGACCAGTGGTCAGAACGCTCTTCTGGTAAACCCCTGAAACATGTGGGAACCATGTTCAAATATTTTGTTTTCCAACTATGCAGTAGGGGCTACTATGCATGTTTCATTTAAGCAATAAGCCCTGAGCAGGTCTGGGCCATTACCACTAAAGATAATGCCACGGGGCCCAGAGTTACAGGCCTGAGCAAAGTGAGGGTCTGAACGAAGGCCCTGGGGCATTACCTGAAGTGGCAATGCCCCCCTGCAAGGGGCTTATTGCTATTAGTACCCCGGCCTGTAAGACCAGGCTACTAAAAGCATGTTTTTCTGTCCTGAAATGCGGGATCAATTTGGAACAGAGAAAATAAATGGCCGGTGGGGAAGGGAAATCAAATTCCATTTTCCGTTTCCATGGCAGCCATTGAAAATAAGTGAAAAAAAGTAAACAAACATAATGCCCGCCTTTGTGTAGTCCCTTCTTCCTTTCCATAACGGCCTGTCACACATCGGGAGCGGACACACTGGGGACAGAACTGTTCCCAGCACGTCTGCTCCTGAAATGGACAGAAATGAAGTTAAGTGGGGTTGGGAGGGTGGGGAGAAAATTTTGTGGATGGGAGAGAGGGGAGGGAAAGACTTACCTGATTCCCTGTAGAGGGGAGATGGCAGTCGACAGCGCTCAGGAGGCTCAGGGCAGCGGGATTACTGTCTGGTAATGGCCACGCTCTGAGCCTCCTCATTGGCTGGGAGGCTGCCACACCCACCTCACTGGGTACTGATATTATTTATGCCATGTTACTTTTCTGGTTGTTTCTATTCTAAATGTTTTTTCATGCATGCTTATTCTATGGTGCGCCTGCAGCCTAACAGATTACAAACACAGGGCTTCATCCCAGTGATATCATTCAGGATATGATGCATTTAATAAAGGAACATTTACAAATCACCTTTACATGCATGTCTGGGACACAACACACGCAGACACATCATTTCAGGGACATAGGCATTCACTTGTACATCATTCCCATCACACGTTTCCACGTCGCTTATAACTCCATCACACACACGTTATGCTTTTGAATTCTGGATGATTTTTCACCCAAATATAGATATAAGGCTTGTGGTAGGTCAGAATCAGGAGACAGACAAGGCAGCATGATTCCAAAGAAAAATATTCAACTCGACGTTATGCATGAATATTGGACTCAGAAACCTATCTTGGGAAAATAAAGATTTCATTGATTATCCTTATATCAATTTCGAATTTTGCCAATAGCGTCTCTTTTGAATAAATGGAACCCTGAGATCTGCAATCATTGCCCAATATGTTTACAAACCAAGGATTCCCTACCACTTTTATTTTCTATATGCTATGATCGATTAATATCATTGCACTTAAAACCATTACAAGAGAGAGGAACATCAGGCCAGTAAATGATGCAATTGCCCATTGTAAATCTACTGTGATGATGCAGTTATTGTAAGTGTAAGCATGTACATACATAGAGCATTGCTCAAAAGGGGAGCAGCAGTGAAGCAGATGCCCGGAAATAGATTATTAGTGCAAATGACACAGGTCACCATTGACGCAAATGCTATCTAAATGGTTACTTAGGAAGTCCTTTTAATTGGTTGAATGTGAAACTAAATGAATCGTGCACTTGTAGTTTTTTAGTGAATTTCGTATCGAAATTTCAATATGTAGTAGAGTATTACTAGTTTTTAGTATGTAAATATATTGAGTGGAAGACATGTTACTTAAATATATTTTGTAAGCTTACTGCTTATATGAGGTGTCTCAATGAATTTAGATTTTATTTCATGTTTTTCCTAATTTAATTTTTATATCTATGCAATTTTGTCTGTGTATTTGCTGTATCACTTTTCATGTTGAATACAGCAAAGAACGATGAGGATGTGGCTTCTTAAAATCTTGTATTCTTTCCCCAAACAGAAATAAAGTCATAATCTTTCTGTAAGCCTGGGACTATAAACCCTACTCTAAACATAACCAATTAAAAAAGGGTGATTGTCAGTATGTCAGAATGTCCAAATGAAGTTACACTGCTGTGACCGTAATATTCTAATCTAGATTCTCTTCCTACCACTTAGTACAAGAAAACAAAACAACCAATATAAACTTTGGGAGAAACTGATGGCTGATGTCATTGGCACAGATAGTATAGCTCAGTGGCAAGGCGCTCATCTTGGAAGCAAGAAGACACACAGCAGCACAGCTTCAAATCCCGGTTCCACACGTAGAAACCTCTTTGGTAATAGGCATGTTATAAAAAAACAATTATAATTATATGTTCACAGTTCCAATATGTAAAGTTCATCTAGTGCCAAGGTGAGCCTCGCAGGGACTCTCATCTCTTCATTCAAAATGATAAGTTTCACAGTCTTTCTCCATTTTGGAGTGACTTATTGTCTTTCGGTTCCGTTTCACCCTCTTTTGAGTGTTTTCATCGAGTCTCTTTCTCCTCACTCTGGGGTTATTTCGTCCTTTTCATACCATTGCCATAGTTGCTGTTCTTTGCTCTACGGGTCAATTCTCCAGGGTTTTAATAATTTGATGTGGTATTTTAGGTTTGTCTCCTGTTGGGCTGGGAGACCAGATAATTAAGTGGATCGTTGCTCTCTAGGATCTTAAAGAGTCAATGCCATTTTGACACCATTGTATTCTTAGAAGTGAGCAGTAACAATAAAACCTGGTCATCAATTGAAAATGATCTAGCCCCTTTCTTGTGGTCATAGTGTTTCTTCTGATGTGCTTGAGCTATAGCTAATTGGATGTTGACAATCATTCTCACCACGTTCATGTGGGACTTCAGTTTGGCAGCAGCCTGGGATAATGGCAATGGAGCATCTTCTCTTTCCTCCCAAGGTTCTCAATGCATATCCAGCACATTCCTACTGCATAACAACTCAAAGGCGGTGTATCCTAGTGACGACTGGGGCATTTGTTTTATGGAGAACAGACCCAACACTATCATCAGGTCCCAGTTCTTTCCATCAGTCTCCACCAGTTTCCTAAAGATACATTTTAAGGTCATATTAAAATGTTTCACTAGGCCTTCAATTTATCTGAGTGGTAGATCAGGTCTTTATTGTTTCAATCCTAAGCAATCCCTTTACTTCTTGCACAGGGCAAGACATGAAGGTTGTGCCTTGGGTGGCCTGGATTTCTTAAGGAAATCCAAACCTAGATAGAAAGGGAATTAGATGTTTCAGCTGGATAGTGTTGTTTCTCATGTGAAAAGCTTAGGGGCACATGGTAGCATAATCATTGTTCACTAGAATGCTTTTATTCCCAATATGGATGGTTCAAGCAATTCCATACTGTTCATTGCTATTCAGGAAAAGGGGTCTTCAATAATGGAGAGGGGCTGAAAGGAGGCTCTGGGTATTGGAGTAGTGGAGGTATTTTGACAAATGTCACTTTATGTGACACAGGCTTTCTCATTGGCATAGATAGTGGGTCAATACAACTTTCCAAGGACCTGTTTTCCCTATCCCTTCATAACCAGCTGTTAAATGGGAATGGGCTACCTCCATCATGATCTTATCTTGAAGGAAAACCAGTTGGCTCTTGCATTTTCCTTCTCTTTCTACATGCCCTCTATGTAAGAGGCTTTTCTGTCTGAAAAAGAATCTGCCTTTTTGTTCAGGTCAATCAATAAGATATAGCCCTTTCAAAGATTTCAGTCAGATTCTGATTGTTCTGGGTAGGCTACTGGTACCATCCTGAGCTTTCTGAGGTAGAGGTCTTAATGATCTATTATCCTACCCAAATCCTAGGATACCCATTTATGTGATGGGGAAGTCTGCCACTTCTTGCAGGTAAGGGGTCAGGGCTTGTTGTAGGATTCCAAGTGCTTAGGGTTCCACATGTTTGATTTTTATAACAGTGACTCCCTGCATCGTGTAACACTACCTTCACATCCCCCCTATTGTCAGGTTCAATTAGCCCCATCCCTTCTTCCAAGAAGTGTTTCCATGCCAGTCCATAATTAGCTGCCAAACAAATATAGGTCCCTTTCAGCAGAGAGATGCATAGGTCTGTAGTTAATAATCTCCTTGCCTGGCAGGGATCTCCACTTCTTTCAGGCTAAATAGGTCAACTCCAATAATCTTAGGTGTGTGGTTACCTCAGGGAGTATAGCTCTAGGATCTAACCATTTCACAAACAGATGGGCCAACCTTGTGCAGGGTTGTTTGAATCCTACTTCTGACACCACTTCTGGTAGGTGAGAATGAGGACATTGACAATGTGGCATGATTAAAAAAACTCTTGTTTTCTTTCTCTGACATAATTTAGGCCTAATTGATCCCTAAACCTGGGACACTAAGCCCTACTCTAAATTGAATTGAAAAAGGGTGCTTGTGAGGATGTCAGAATGTCGAAAGGAAATGACAGTCCTCTGCCCGGAATCCTATTCAAATCTAGTTTCTCTCCCTACCACTTAGTACAACAACAAAAAACAACCAAGACATATTTTGGTGGATTGCCCAAAGAAAGGGATGTATGATGCCCCCTCCCCCATCGCCCCGATTATTTGTTTGCATTTATAAGGCTTACAGTATTTCCCTCTTTTGTGGAGACTTGTCTTTATGATTCTGTTGCCCCTCCCCTTTGGCTGAGGGTTTTCTCAGTGTCTTCCTCCCTGGGATCTGCTTTTCCTCCTCCTACCTCCCCCTACCTCTATTCTGGGGTTACTAGGTGTTTGTCAGGGGTCGAGAGTGGAGAGCCAGAGCTTTTCTTCCCTTGGATGTAACACAAACAAGTCTGCAGGAGTATTCAAAATCCATCTATTCCATTGGACTATTTGTAGTGAACTAAGCAGACAGGATTTTTATATTGGTTTCTTTATTAATATTCATAATGCTCTTATTAAAAGTAAAAGTTAAAGGGCTGTTCCCAAAGTTTTTGCAAAATGATTATTCTTGCTTAGTTTTCTTTGGGATTATATGTTTTTTCAATAGTATAGAATTTTTTTAAAGGAAGAAGGGATGTCTCAATTTGAGTTGTGATTAAAATATTCTTTACTGTTTTTGTATTTTTTTACACCTGCCAGAGGTCATCAGCTATTAGAGAGAGGTCATATGTATGTCTCCAAACAACGAGTTGGGGGCAGATCTCTCTCCGCTGCAGGAGCCTCCCTCTGGAACAGCCTTCCTGCCTCCCTGAAACTCGAAGAGAACCATCTCCTGTCCGGAAGCACCTCAAAACCTTCCTCTTTGCCTCCGCCTTCTCTCCCCCTTTCCCCTGCTAAACTTACTGAAACTGCACTGAATCTGCAACTGGGCCACTCACTGCTCTCGGTCCTTGGTCCAGCCACTCTCCCCTGCACTGCCTCCCTGGCAACCCCCTGCACCGCGGGTCTGTCTCTGTATCCCTACAGCCCCCCTTCCCAGCACTTTTCTGCACTTATCTCGCACTTGCCACTAGCTGGCCCTTGTTATTTATCCTGTATGCTCTTAACCCTGTATTGCACTCTCCCCTCTCCACCTCCCTTTTGCACTTTCCCGTCCCCTTTACCCTTGCACTTGCACGATCTGAATGACACCTGGCCTAGTAGGATCGTTGTCTGTCTCCCCTTGTTTCCCCCCCGCCTCGTCGCGCCGTGAAACACTTGTGTATAGGCGCGTTACAAATGCCATATCATATCATATCATATCATATGTCTTCTCTGCTTTTGAGACAACTGCGATTTCCTTATTGTACAATCTGTTTCTTGAATGGCTTTTGGCATTTTCAGGCTATGAAGAGATCAGGGGAAAGAGAAATGTGATAGTTCAACTAATTCAATGGTAGTCTGCCAAAGGTGGCAGACACAGAGTTTGAATCACGTATTTATCTGTTTGCAGAAATATAGGCAATGCTATCTCAGTAAAAGAGATTGAGATGACAGAAATGTTGAGAAATATTGTCCACATTTAAATCTGGTATTTCTGAGGTGAAGATTAGATGGAAGTTGTGCCTCATTCCAAGGGTTCGCATATTAACTCATTGTTCAAAATGGATTCCCTCTCACCTGCTAGAAAGATTAAAAGCACTGGTGTGTGTTCTTCAAAGACAGATGTAAAAGAATGGCATCTGCACGGTTAGATCACCCCAAGCTTTCCTTGATATTTCTAACACAAACTGTAGCTGGGAAATCTGGCCCAGAAAGTGAAGCAGGCTCGCTTTCATAATGGTCCATTCTGTAGTTGTATATCTTCAAGGACTGGTGGCAGATTAAAAAATAAATAAACAGTATTTGGTTACATAGCTTACTGGAATACACAATTATGCTGCCCATTTTTTTGTCAACCTGGTTATAGTGACTGATTTAATTGCCAGATCATTTTTACACACTAGGGCTGAGTTTTAGCCAAAAAAGAACATTTGGGCCCAGCACTAGAGGTTCTCTGTATTCTCACTAAGAAGGCTTGTAACTCTCCAAAGAGAGCAGGATTTATCCCAGAGGTTAGTGAGGGGGTTAGTTCTTCAAAGTAAAGCCAGGGCAATGTAGAGGTCACACCCGGGTGGCAATTACTGAAGTCTCTTTAATGTAGAGCGTACAGGGGAGAGGGAGTAGTTAGAGTAGATCACGAGAGAAGTTACAACTAGGAGAAGGGCCGCACCATCTTGGAATCTGTTTGGCTATCACACGTGCTTTGCCTCCTACTCAATTCCTGGAGATATAGTACGCTGAGACTGGCATCACAAGGCAGAGACTTGTCACAGCAACTAACTGTGCTTGAAATGGAACAATCTTCTGTGCATAATGGCAATATAAGGGGGCCAACCCACTCTTACGCCCTTATTTGAATCATCTTTGGAAACCAGAATGCGGAGGTTTCACTTGGAAATGTATTGGGGTGCAGTCTTCCCAAAGTCCTGAAAATAAAGAATTACCAAGAAAGAACACTTCAGAAAACCCCCCACTTCAGAGAACCATTTGAATTGACCTGCTGTTTGCGAAAGGTCTACCTCCTTCCTCAACACCCATAACAAGGACTCTGGCCAATTTATGTTATAGCCCCTCCCAGTGATCTCTGGCAGACTTCCTGGCTAGGAAGGGCAGAGGATTGACTTAGCTTATCCCTGCAGACTCTGGAAGCGATCCTCAAACAATCAAGAACCAAAGGAAAAGCTCTGTGCTCTGTGCTGACTCGGTCACATTTCAAGGAATTTCCGAGCCTCTGCATGTGCCACGGCTCTGCATTTATCATTCACCACGTTTTCAAACCACTTTGAACCATTGAGCCACTGACTTCACCAATGCCTGCCTGTGCTATAGCTGGCTTTGAGACAGTCGATCATGGCCTGTTTCCATTATACTCACTTACCCCATCTTTGGTTGGCATTAACTGTCCACCATGTTTTACACTATGTTGCTGGTGCCAGCAGGAAGGGAGGCAAACACTTGTCATAAGAGCTAGGGCCTGAGTGATCAGCAATTCTACAAACAGAGGTGTATACAGCTGGAAGGAATCAGCCCTCCAAGCATTGTCTGCTGTACAGTTACACACACTGGCTGGAAAGAACCTGCCCTCCAGGCAGTGTCTGCTGTAGAGTTACACACACTGGCTGGAAAGAACCTGCCCTCCAGGCAGTGTCTGCTGTACAGTTACACACACTGGCTGGAAAGAATCTACCCTCCAGGCAATGTGTGCTATTGAGTTACAGTTTGGCTGCATTAAAATGCCATGCACAGCCCTCCTCGCCATGTAGGCAAAGAAGCAGGTCTGTGTTTTTAGATAGCACTTACCTCTGAGAATGTATTTACGGCATATGAACATTAAAGTGTCGTACGACCAGGGCAATGATCATCTTTGCATTGATCTTAATGATTCAGAAGTGACCATATGTGTGATAGCTGTAGTATAATAACCAAATATGGCTGTGTTTCACAATGACTCAATTCATGAGTTGTCACCATTTGAAATAATGGTACAATGGCCTCATGCGTGCTGGTGTTAGTGCTTGCCAAAACGGCTGCACACATTCTGGTCAGTGTGGGAACCTTAACACCTACACAATTTCTGTCTATTTGACTGTCTTAAGAGAGCAGTTTGCACCTGCATTTATATTTCTTGCCTCATCACAATGCCAAAATATGTTTAATTTTATTACTGGTGCAATGACATTTGCACTAGTGGTTGCACTTAATCTAGCACCAACATACATCTCTTCATAGAGCCAGCTTTAACATTCATGCAGATACATTGCATTAGTGCTAAAACCAGCGTCCGTATATCAATACGCTGGGCCTGATTCAGAGAGCATTTCCCCATGGCATTGCACCATTATAAAATGGTTATAAAGTGGTTTTGTACATCAGAAACCTCGCAATCAGCACTAGATAGCAACATTGTCCCCCACTCCACCTCCCCCTAAATCCTGTCCCGCCCCCCACCACCCCTCTTCTGCTCCTTGTCCTCCATCTCCTATTTGGAATTCATGAAGTTGCCACACCTCAGGATCCTCTGGAGTTCCCTTGCCCCCTTCGCTCTTAAAAAAACATCCTCTCCTCCACTTGTGCAGGCAGCATCGCTAGATCAATAATTAACTTTTCTCTAACATCAGGCATTTTGCCAGCAGCTTTCTAAACCTCTCATGTCAAACCTTTATTTAAAAATCCCTCCTTTGACCCCCTCCTCCCATCTAACTACTGCCAAATCGCTAACGACTGTTTCATTGCCAAACACTTAGACCGAACGGCATACTTCCAACTCTCCCTTTATGCAGATATCCACATCGTCCTCGACTCTGCCCAATCTGGCCTTACACCGCTCCATAGACCCGAATGCTCCCTCATCTCTATCTGGGATGACATGAAAAGAACAGCAGACTCAGACTCATCCTCTTTGACCTCTTGTCAGCATTTGACACAATTCACCAAGTGACCTTCAAAGACAGACTCCACTCTTTAGGCATCAGGGACTCTGCTCTAAGATGTATCTCTTATTTCCTCTCTAACAGCCTGCAAATCGCTGTCCTCCCTCCCTTCTCCTCAAGCCCTGTCTCTGAGGGGATTCCTCAGGGAGCATCCCTCTTTCCCTCCTCTTCACCTTTACCTAAACTCCCTCCCCCGTGCTCATACACTCCCATAATGTTACCTGCCAATGACACTTGGATAATTTTCAATATTCCCAACTCTGTGGCCTCCCCGGACCCAGACATTGCCTCTTGCCCCACAGATATCGACCAATGATTGATGGCCAACCATCACCTCCTAAATCCCGGCAAAACCAAAATCCTGATGCGCAGCAATACAGCACTCCTCCCCAATCCACACACTGGCCGCTGTCCCTAGCCTCGCCCCCCACGCATCATCCACCTCAGTAAATAAACGGGGATGCACCCTCAGCTCGGAACTTATGCTCTCTAGCCACATTAACACTGTCTCCAGATCTTGCCACTATCACCTCTGCACCCTCAGGGGAATCATCCCTATCTCTCCTACCCTCAGAGAATATCTACAATCCTGGCCATCATCCTCGCTTGGCTAGATTATGCCAACCTCCTCTACCTAGGTGCCACTGCCTCCCAGCTCAGAAAGCTCCAAAGGATCCAAAACTCTGCAGCAAGGATACTCCTTGCCCTCTACTTAAGGGAACACATATTCCCTGCACTCAAGGTGTTCCACTTGATCCCAATCAGCCCAAGGGCCACTTTCAAAGCCATGTGAATCACCCAAAATGTGAATCAAAACAAAACTCTGACCACCTCACTATAGACTGTCAGTTTGAACAGTTCCGTTGTGCTCCCATTTTGGACATGACACACATATTGGGACAGGTCATATTGTGATATGTCATACTATTTCATGATATATCTTGTCATGATATATGTCATAATATGTAATAAAATGACTTGATATGTTGTACTATATCATGATGTAATAAATCATATCTTGTTATCTTATGGCATTATATGAAATAGCATGTGAGAATATGGCATATCATGATATCAGCTTGTCATTGGAACAGGGGATTAGATGAAAGGTGTACAGGAGGGTGGAGCAACCTGTGATGGGCCCATGGGATCAGAGCTCGCCCTCAAGTACTTTAAGACGAGATAGCTGCACCTTGAGGAAGATGGGGTGCAGGATTCTCTTACTCCAATACTAATCATTAAGGACAAATCAAATGGTTTGTTAAGACCGTGGAATATTGAAAGTAAAGAAGGCAATATTTGGACATCTTCCATTTCGAGAAATATGGTCACAACAATAAGGTCTGTGCCATAAATTGGGTATTTGATATTGCATTAGTCTGGCGTGCCAAGGAAACTGCACACATAAGAAAGGAAGTCCATTTAAAGGATTGGTCTGCGAGACACCCAGAGGGAATCGCTACCTGTTGCTTTCTAAGCAATTTGATCCACCCTACTAGATCTAAAGGGACGTTATTTTTGTTCCTGTTGTTTGTCCTGAAGATGGTGTACATAGTGGACTGAGTAAAGTCTAGAAAATACAACCTGAAACACGTGTCGACTTACTGCCTAATTTGATACAGGCAGTCATCCATATGTGAAGATTGTAATAAGAGGATCTAATACTGAACAATAATATATATGACTATTGTAGTGTGACCAGATTAATCGGTTATATAGTATTTGTATGAATGTTGGTTTGATAAAGTGAAATGAATGGTATGTAGGGCTGAATGATTTTTTTGTAAAACCAGACGTGCAGAACGGGTCCCGCGAGGGGAACTCGTAATCGGGCGGTACGGGGTTGACGGCACCGGCACCTTTATTTGATCTCTGGACTAACTGTGCAGGAGTTTTGCTGTGGGCTGCCATCGACCACAATCGCATGGACAAATAACGTAAGGTCCTCAACATCGGCGGTTGCTTTTATAAGCATGGCACACCTGTTCAAGGCGAAGTTGCCAAATCCACAGTGTGGTTGGAGAGGTCCGCAGAGAATCTCCAGCGCAGTCTACGACTGTGAACATATTCCCCTCGGGCTGATTGGTAAATACAACCTTGTGCTTATGTTCTGTCCCTTTGTTTTTCACCGACACTGCACTATATTTTGACTAAAAAATATTTGCTATGTCATGATTTTGCTGTCTCTCTCCCTGCACCTCCTGGTGTGTTTTGAATGTTGTCTGTTTCTAAATAGATACTAACACTTCAGAGATGTTTTCTTTGTATGCCACATTTATTGCATTTATTATGTCAGTCTTGCTTCTGCATTGGCATTGTTTGCTGGTTGCAGTGTAGAGATTTATAACTAAAATTGCTCAAATCGAGTGCCCACTGGATTAGTGCCACAGGCCATCCTGTGCGTAGTTATGTCGATGCAATCGTTCAGAGACCATTAGGGTAAGAAGTCTATGTTGAGCGATCTTGGCAGAAAAGAAAAAAAACAGTTTGATTTCCCATGTTTTATTTCGGCAGGTCCAAGAAGCACAGACAGGGTGCCAAACTGGGTGCCCACGATCCCCACTCTTCCCTTTAACAGAGGAGCTCCCTACAAGACGTAGAAAAGCGCTGGCAGGCTGCTACAGTACACATGGAAGCCAATGTTTTCTCCATGTTCTTGCCAAACAACAAACAATGATAAAGACAAGCTCTGAACTACAGAATGCAGCCTGTGTGTAGTTCCATTGTAAGGGGCCTTTATTTCAAACAACTGGTCTTTCACGTATATATCATTACTGTCTGTTATGTTCTGATTAAAACTGCTTCTTTTTCTACTACTGTTAAGTGTTGTATTGCATGGTTGCATTAGTTGTTGGGATTCCTAATTTGTCAGGTTAGGTTAATTATTTTGGGTTACTGTTCATTTTGCTTCTCACATTGGATGAAGTGGAGGTTTTGATCCTCATTGCATTTTCTTATGATTCAGGCCTACAGCACCTGTGTGATGCCACAGTCTATTTCTGGTTTGCAAACTAGTGAGACATTCTACTGTCTCAAGATTGAGTGAGTTTCAGGTTCACTACTCCCGTATGTGTGCCGCCACATTAACACGATTTGTGACCTGGGTGGGTGTGCAGATTAGGGTTACAGGTGTGTTGTAACATTGCCCCCGGGATTGGTCGCGGGTTCCGATGCATTTGCCCCTTGTTGTCTATTTAGAGTTCTTTCTCAGTGTGCCCAGGCTGTAAGATTAATGTGTATTCATGGAGCTGCTGTTCTATGTTCGCAGCTGATTGTGTTGCTTGTGTTTGTGCTCCACCACCGTGTTATTTGACGTTGCTACACAATCAGAGGGTCATCGTGGAACGCCATTACCACACATATCCTAGGCTGACACCAGATGTCTTGAAATAGCTGCCTTCAGGCCTGCCGTGTTTATGGAATTGCCTTATTCCATTGGGTTGCTTATCATTTTAATTTTTGGTTGATGAATTTACTTTATGTTTTATTTCTTGATTTATTGTGGTTGTTGTCAAGATTTTCTTGTCTTGTTACTATTCACCAGTGCCCTGTCCAGGCTACAAACATCTTAATGTACAAACATACCTACATGCTTTGCTTCCATTCTCGGGGGGAGTCTTTGATTGGCAAAAAATACAGTTTGAACATAACAACATTTTCGAGATTGGCCCCCGCTTCCTTGCTTTACCTATGACATCACTCAGATCCTTGCAATCTATATCTCTGTTCTTGTTTCTGTCGCTGATGGATCTTGGCCATTTGGGAGTTAAGTGCCAAATTTTATTGCTGAGCTACACCTGACATGGTTCCTCTTGTCCATCTTGTGTCTTACTTTATATTAATAATCAGCAACCTCTTCCAATCCTTGCTTGCTCCTGTCTCCCCTTGTGTACCACCTCTCAAGTTTGTCATTACGCTACCACCATCGGTAAATACCAATTGCCAGAAGGTTGTTTGTACCACCCCTCTTGATCTGCAGTACCTGTGGCCCTTCCTCTCTTTGTTTCTCCCCACTCTTTTGATTTCTAGACTTAGCCATGGGCTCTGGAGTATCTACAACAACATGTACACCTGCAGTGGGGACACATGCCTTCTTCATGCTTTCAACGTGTGGGGCATTGCCTTGTAAATATTTTAAAGACTGGGATGTTTTAACTCTGGTTCAAAAGGAATTTCAGTCACCACTTGAGGGCTCATTTCACACGGATCACCTTGTTGTGCTTTGCATGAGGATTTGGAACATTTGAAGTGCAAAGTGATTGATGGTCATTTGTTGGCTTATTTCTGCTGGTACAAAGTATCTACCGACAAATTGTGGGACAGTCAGACTAGATCACTGAGGAACTCTCTGGATAAGCTAGAGAAAGAATTAAAGCAGTACAAGCATTCCTCCAAGGCTGGCCGGCCAAACAGTAAACACACTTTCAAAACAGGCCTCTACCCAAATGTTTCTGCAGACATTATTAAAGACTCCATTTCAGAGGCACCTACAGCGGCACCTGTGGACCTGTTAGAGGAACGACCACCATTCTCACCACTCCTGAGGGCCCGCACACCACTTACAATGCACCAGGGGACCCCCTATACCACAACGAGTGGACATGCAAGTCCAGCCACCCACCACACCACACTGCCCTGCCTATCAGACCCCCGTCTGCATTCCAGGCACCCCATCTTCCACTCCCACAACAACCTCTCCATCCACTTCACAAGGAGAATTACCAACAACTCATGCCCCTGCCCCACATACACTTCTGCTGCCAGCGGCCTCTAGCTGCGCAACACCCTGCACTCGCTCCCAACCGAGTCGGTTCCACCTCAATCTACTTCCACTCCCCTGCCTACTCACCAGTGCTACAGACGCAAATCTGACTCAATATGACAAACATACATGGATGACTTACATGCACAGTCCAACTCTTACTCTTTTAAATCCAGGTCAGGGCAGCTTACCAGCCAAGATATTCAATTGTCACATTCATCCATGTCTGAGCCACCCTCACTGGACACTATGGACACCTCAACATCCTCTGTTGCTGCCATCACCCTTATGCCTATGTGCAGCTACCCTCAGGCCAATACTGATACTGAACCTATGACAATCAGCACTCCATGGAGCTCCACTGACTAATACCATATGACACAACAATTCCCCGCATTGCCTGACAACCCTACAGCTATAATGGAACATTTGAGCATAGTGATTGCTCATTATGATCCCACCATTAGGGACCTTAAACAACTCCTATGGGCTGTGCTCAAAGACACTATATACAAAGAAATGATGGACAAACTGCAATGTCCTGACACACTGGCAAAGATGAGGTTATTACTGCTAATATTATCGCTTTTACCTCCCTCATCAAAGAAAAATACTATGTCAAATCTGACTGGTCAAAGATGGCCACTTGCAAGCAAAACCAGTCAGAATCTACCTCTGACTACCCATCTAGATTAACTGACTGGTTCACTAAATACTCTGGTATTGCAAACGCTGGGGAACAGGCTAAGCCTGTTTTAGTTTCTAATGTTGTGAATGGTATCCTTAATGAAATTTCAAACAATATTCAAAATGTTCAGATTGGGTGGCAAGCTGAATATATTGAAAAAGTACTGCAAGCAGCTCAACATTTCTTTTTCTTTGACAAAATCAAAAGACAGGAGCAAGATGGGGCTACCCACCTAATGGCTTTTTCAAATACAGCATGCTCAAAAAAAGACTGCCTCAGGTGACCAGGGATGCCAGGGTAACTTGCACCAGCCCGCCCTATGTCCAACAGAATCCTCTGTCATCTTTTCACCTGGGCCACCAGCCACACAGACTTTTGCACACCCATGTTTTCCTGCCCAGCAACCTCTGCCGGGGCAACCTTTCTGCAGATATTGTAAGCAGACAGGCCATCTCACCTAGCAATGTCCTCCCAAACCTGCCAAACAGAAGCAACATGATCCCACTACTCCAGGTAATGATTTAATTCCGCCTAACAGTGCTAATTGCTACCCTACACCCCCACATCAGCCCCCCCCATGTCCTCTTTATCCTAACTGGGGCTACCAGGGCATGAATATCTCCTATGGTCCAATGTCATTGCCGGAGGGAACCTATCATGGTGTCTGCTGCTTTGCTGCCACTGGACTGGTCTGGTCCATATCTCAAATGTGACATCCAAGGGAGAAGGGTGAATTCTTTTGTTGACACTGATGTAAGGCACTCTACGTTGAGAGTGGCTGAATTGACAAATGTGGATGTTTCAAAGGACATTTTCAATGCTTTTGGGATATCTGACGCCATTGTTCCACACTCTGTATCAAATGAATTGTCTGTTTCTATTGGTCCCATCACTGTACATCATGCCTCTCTGTTGAGCCCATGCTCACCTACAAATAAGTTGGGCATTGATCTGCTGTGCAAAATACATTGTACCATTTAATCTTCTCCTGATGGAATTTATCTAGAGATTGCACAATCTAGGCAAGCTGAATATGTGTTTCTCCTCCACCAACCTACTAACCCAGAGCATACTTCACTCCTCACACTCACACAGTGCACTTTATGCTGTGCGACTCACTGCCATTGAATCAGAATACTGCCAGACGTTTTTAAAATTGCTACTTTTACTGTGCTCTTCTTGCATTAGGAAGAACTTTTAGTCATATTTATTGAAGGGAATTGATCGGGTTTAAAATATTGTGTGCACTTTAAAATACATTTTTAGACAACATTGTATCTGTTTTGCCAGTCTGTCTAGATTTGAATTGCAGTCGGCATACAATTTATTTTAGAGCATGAAGCTCTCTTGCTACACATACTTTCCCGAGCAAGGAACTACAATTCCCGAGTGAATTTTAAGCCTTGCAGGTATTTCTTTTCCAACAGGCGCAACAGCACCAGTGTGACACTGACAAGATGGTCTGTGATGTATTTAAAGCACACTGAATCCCTCAGTCAGCTTTATTCAGTCGCACAGCATGAGTTGCGAGGGCACCTCATGCTGTGCGAATCACTGCCATTGAATCATAATACTGCCAGACATTTTTTTAAATTGCTGTTTTTACTGCTCTTATTGCATTAGGAAAATCTTTTAGTCATATTTATTTTTATTTACGCAGAGCCTTCCATCCTTGACGAGCCGCAGCTCTTCTGCGGGTAAGGTTGTAGGTGTTCCCTGCCCATTGATACCATCATACTGCCAGCAGACCTGGGATATTTCATTTCAACTATTGGTGACTATAAGATATTGGCTTGCAAATGGGTTACTCTAGGGATTTTTACTGTCCCTTAGGTTCCTACATCTTGGTAGTTGGGCTCTGGGTGCTTTGAACAAAATCAGATCCCTTGAGATTTCCCAGGCAAAATATACGACTAATGCAAGTCCCATAACAAGCTCTAATCTAAATATGGTGCTGGTTAATGCTAGATCTGCTATTAAAAATGTCACTGCCATATATGTGTTTATCCTATTTACTGATTTAGATATACTTTTTATAACCGAATCCGGGTTTACATCTACTAGAGTTACCTCCTTTGACCTTCTGGCACCGGCCAACTACCAGATGAAGTTGCCCGACAGAGAGAGTGGCAAGGGAGGAGGGGTAGCCTTATTGTATAAAGACAGTCTTGCATTACATAACATTTGTACCCTGATCTGGGCAACTACTTCGCATTTCAAAGCTGTACTTGCTTGCTCTCTCCTAACGTCGCGTGCCATCTCAGCCTGTGCTACAGACCCCCCTGATCATCTAGTTTTTTTCTGGACACATTGGATGTTTATCTTGAGACAGAAGCACTATGTTACTCCAAGATGATTTTCCTTGCTGACCTAAATGTATGGTGTAACAAGCCTGAGGAAGCTGATTGTAAACATCTGAATGACATTCTTGAATCTCATCATATGCACATGCTAGCCATATTACCCACCCATAGAAGGGGGCACTGCCTGGATCCAATTTTGTTAAGGCTAAAGAGTCTCAAGCTACGTCATGTTGAGAATATGCCAGTCAGCTGGTCAGATCTTTTCATGGTATTCTTTGCTATGATATCTAACGGCCAACCATGCCGATAAAAGCTGCCTCTCAATTCAGAACTACGTAACCGGAAAAAAGATATGGATTGCATTTCAGACGACGAACTTCTGAATAACATCTTGGTACAATCAGATAACACTTGTGCAGCTTTATATTCAAAATTGATTCAACAACTGCAGGCTAAAAAGGTTTACATGAACATGTAAGAAGAAAAATCATTGGTTTAATGAAAAGTTGGAAATGATTAAAGGGCAATATCGGAAGGCTTAGGACTAGAAATGAAGTCAACCATATTGCGGTTAAGGTTGCTTTAAGATTATATAAGGAAGAGGTATTACTAGCCAAGGCTCCATGTCTCCAGAAAGAGATGGCCCTTGCAAATAATCGGCCCAAAGCTCTATTTTCAGCCATTAGAGATGTCTCACATCCTGTCTGTTCAAAAGCTAATCTTCTGGTATCTCATAAGATGGCAAATGATTTTAACATATTATTCACAGATAATATCAATTTAATTAGAAATGGCTTTGATGCCCATAAAATGGCATCACCCACAGAGGTAGTCACAGAGAATACAGCCCCTAATAATCCAGAGAATGTACCCAAATGCACCTTTTCCCCAATCACAGCTGAGAGCATTGCATCCATGATAGACTTGTTAAAGCCTACCATGCATAACTATGACCCTACCCCGGCACATTTGGCAAAGAAGCATGCTCATGCTCTGAGGAAACCTATCCAGCTCTTGGTGAATGCCATGTTCTGTTCTGGATGAATTAAAAAAATCCTATCTAACTCCACTTTTGAAAATGTCCTCTTTGGAGGTACCTATATACCTATTGTGGGTCTCCTGTGGCCTGCAGACATCCTAGAGAAGGTTGTTACCTCCAAATTACAAGCTTTTTGGAGGAAAATGACATTCTAGATCCTTATCAATCTGGTTTTAGAACAGGCCACAGGACTGAGACTGCATTACTCACTGTCTGGGATGACCTCTTATCGACTACCAACAAGGGAAATATTAGCATGCTGGTCATGCTTGATTTGTCGGCAGCCTTCGACACAGTGGATTGTAGAATACTTCAAACCAGACTTTCATCCTTTGCACAGATGTCTGATTCGGCTAGTCAATGGTTTACATCCTTTCTGTCTAATCATGTGCAACAGGTAAAGGCAGGCATGTACCTGTCCGAATCCCTGCGTATCAGTTGTGGAGTCCCGCAGGGTTTGTCCCTGACTCCAATACTGTTTAATTTATACATACTTCCAATACTTAATATATTTGCTCAATATAATCTACCACTTATATGCAGACATTGTGCAAATATATGTTCGACTAACACAGCCAGTGGAGGCAGTCGAGCTCATTCTAAAATGAGCTGAGAAAATTCAAATTTGGATGCAGGATAACAAACTGAAATTAGTACCCCGGCGAGAGACAATCAGAAGGCAACAAGCATTCTGATTGGCTCTCGCCAGGTCCCTACCCGGCTGGGAATCTCTCTGTCGGGATTCCACGGCCTTTGTCCCCGGCGGGGGGCGTGGCAACCCCTCAGCCAATGAGGAGGCTCGAAGTGGGGCCATCCCCGCTCCGAGCCTCCCCACGGCTGAGAGGCTGCCTTCGCCCCCGCTGGGGACTCGGGTAAGTCTTTTTTTTTTTTTCCTTCCCTTCCCTGCCCCCCCCAACTTACCTTCTTGATCCTGCATCCCCTGCAGGGGACGAGGGAAGCCTCCAGCTGTGTGGAGACCACCCCCGCTCTGTGCCTTTTTCCCCGTCCCACTCCTGCCCTCCCAACCCCACTTACCTTTTTTTAATCCTTTTTCGGGAGCAGACTTGCTGGGAACACTTGTGTTAAAAAAAAAAAAAAGGACTCTGTTTTCCCTTTCCATGGCGGCAGCCATTTTCTTGGTTGTTTTTTTTCTGTCCCAAAACGCTGCAGCGTTTCGGGACTGAAAAAAATTGCTTTTGGTACCCCGGTCACGCAAATTTTGCAGGCCGGGATACTAATAGCAATAGAACCCTCGCGGCGGGGGCATTACCGACTCTGGTAATGCCCCGGGGCCTTTCCTAAAGCCCTCGCTTCGCTCGGGTCCTTACCTATGTTCCCCGGGGCATTACCTGAGTCGGTAATGCCCCCGCCGCTCGGGTTCTATTGCTTATTTAAACCCTTCTAAAACAGAGATGATTGTCTATGGTCCTTAAAAGAAATTGAGCAAGGAATTGAAATCAATACTTGTCCAACCTTGTTTGGACTGGCTGCTGACTGTACCCAGACAGTAAAAAATCTCAGAGTCATCTGGCAATCTAGTATGAGCTGTAATTTGCCCCTAAACCAGATAATCAAAACATGCTACTATCAGATGAAACTTCTCAAACCACTACGCCCGCTCATCTCTCTGAGAAGGATTGTCCTATTGTGGTGGGATCCCTTACATACACCAAGCTGGATTACTGTAATGCCCCGTTAGTTGGTTTACACACATACCAACTTCAACGGCTTCAGGTTACCCGGAGTTCAGCAGTGCGATTGACATTCTCATTGCCTCAAAAAATATCGATATTAGCTTTTGGAAGGAGCCTCCATTGGCTCCCAGGGCTGGAGCGAATACAGTTTAAATTACTGTGCCTCATTTTTAAGTGCAGTCATGCCCTCACCCCTGCCCATCTAACATCTAAAATTGTAAATCACCGACCCTCTAGTGTTCTGCACTCCATGGATACAGGTCTGCTGGCTGTCCCCTCTTCTACAACTACCAGTTTAGGGGACATTGATTGAGTGTTCCTGCTTCTAAGCACACCTAGCACTTTCTGCCATTGTGCGTTCTTGATAGATAGCTTCCAGCACCTGAGCCAGTTACGGTACCTACATTTAGTTGTTCCTGCCCAAGCCGCTTTCTCGCTCATAGAACCAATGGAGTTGCTAACAGTTCTCAATGCTTTTCTAAGCTTTCATTTGGCATCCCATATCACTACATCGAATATGTTTGTGTGGTCTTTATCCGGGATAGCTAAACACTTGCCTTTATACGCTCCTGCCCCGTCTCCAACTTGCTTTAACCAATCTGCAAATTCATCAGCCATGAGGCTATTACGCATGTCAGTTTTATAAAAAGCAGCCAGCAGCACTGCATTCACTCCCTTGTTGATATCGTCTACTGACCAATGTATTCAATTACCTGTGTGATTACGCTCCAGACCACTATTGTAATTATAGAATTATGTTTCTTAACATCCATTTCAAGGGTGAAGGATAATATTGCATGGTCACTGTTATCACCAAATGCAATGATAAGGTCTAATGCCCTTTCTAGCACCACATTGCTACCAACAAAGTAGTCTAGTGTAGCCCAGCTTTGACCATTCCACCATGTTGCCTTTCCATTCCTTCTTGAAGCCTACCCATAATTTGCCCTGGCTATTTCTGATTTTTTGTTTTAGAACACTCTTGCTCGTGATGTTTTTGTAGGCAGAACAATCAACATCATCTATGCACCAGGCATTCAAATCCCCACCCATCAGGATTGCCTCATGATTAGGTTCCACCACCCATTCTGCACATATGCAATCAATACTATTGTAATTTCCTCCAGGTTTACCCTTCTAGGGGCAACATAAACGTTCACTGGGAGAAGCTTTTCACTCTGACCTCTTTCGCTCAGCTGACCCTCCGCAGCCAGTGCATCAGCATTGCCAGCCTTTAACAGAATGCCACAGAATTTTAACTTATGTTTAACTCCAATAATAAGGCCTCCATACGGTCTCCCCCGGTTGCCCTTAGTTGCAGACTCATGGTACAATTGGAAGCCATCTATGCTCATTGTCAAGGTCAACCAGGTTTCCTGCAACATAAAGATAACATATTTTAAAAATACACCCAGGATCCAGATTCTGATACACTTGAAACACTATTATGTGCCTGGAAACAATACTTTTAATTATAGGCGCATTATAAATGACCAATTAATAAATACATACATTTCAGTTGTGCATGTCCTCTTGTGTTCCAACATGCTACCTTAAGGATTCATCGTGTGTCTGTGTTTTGTATTGGAAGGAAACATTTCAACCATTCCCGCCCTCTTTTGTTTTCCATCTAAGAGACCAGTAGGACTGATTCCTTACCTTTCGGTACATTTACATGTGTGCCCTCCTTTAAATCTCTCTAGCATTTTACAGAACAGCCCACCACTTTATTAGGTACTTGCCAATCCAGGGCGTACCCAAGGTTTACGGAGTGGACTGATGTGTGCGTACCAAATGAGCAATTCCGCGGAGTACACAGTGAATGTGAGAGATTGAAACATTGTTAAATCACTAGAATGTAATACTCTGAGAAAAGGAATTTGTGGAGAATACGTGGCAATTTGGTTCGATTGACCCTCCGTTTAGTTGGATCTGTGGGGTAAGTCTCAATCGTAAACATTTTTGTATCCAGTTGCCGATTAACCTCTTTCACTGAGGCAACTAAAGCTACAAGAGATCTACTCAAGTTGCTCTGAAATTAGTCACAGGAGGTTAATGTTGCATTCCCTCCTAGTTCTTCCATACAGTCAACATCCTTGCCTTTTATGAGTCAACTTGTGAGGTTTCCGGGGTGCTTCAGAGGTCTTTTTTTATGTCTAGACTCTCTCCTCCTGGTCTTCCATAATTTGGGCCGAGTGTTGGTATTAATGCTGGAATTTAATGGTACATTTTGCACTACACACTTGGGGGAGTTAACAGCCACAACTAATCTAACTCCTCTGTTTAGGCAGTGTTTTGCTGGTGGATGAACAGAGCAGTGCGTGGTTTTGGTGTATGCCGCATTAGCAGCGATGCACACCGCTCGTGGGGGTTGAGCTCGGAGGGCATGGGGATGCCCTGGGACCATAGCAACGGAGTTGAAAGGGGAAGGGTCAGAGGGTGGAGGAAGAGGAAGGAAAATTAAGGTTTTGGGGGGCATCAGGGGTACACAGAAAGGGCAGAGCTAGGTAGGGTTTATATAGGGTCCACTGCAGCAAAATATCCTCTTTCGTGGGTCTGAGGCAGAGGGGAAGTAAAGTCATCACGTGGCAGTTGGGAGGTAAGTGTGAGGGAGGGGCAGGGAACAGGTACATTCCTTGTAGTGCTTTGCTTCAAGAGCCCTTTGTGTAACACTCTCCCTCTGCTTACCTTGTTGCTTGGCCATATGAGAGAATGTTTGTCAAGCAGAGCAAGTTTACGCGTCCAAAGAAGTGTTTCGGCCGCTGGCCATGTGTTGTACCTTCACATAGACTAATGCAACTATTTCCTGACTAACCTGTGCCGGCGGCAGGCTCGCCAAATCCCTCCTGTGTATAATACGTTGAGGTACAATTACGAGAGAGGACGAAAGGCATAGTTACGACAATGTGGATATAAAGAGAGATAAGGGGCCTCATTACAACTCAGGCGGTAAGGGTTTTACGGCGGCGTAAACAGCGCCGACCCTTACCGCCTGAGTACGAGGTCCCTTAGCGCCATGGAGGTTTTAACACCTGCTTTTAGCAGGTGTTAAAATCCATGGCGCTAAGGGACCATGGAGTTAATTACGCCACCGTAATTTACGGTGGCGTAATTAACGCCTTCCCCACTCCCATTATGCCCTATGGGGCAAAATGGGAATGGGGAAGGGTAAATGGGAAAATGGGGATTTACCGCCCCGCCAAGGTTGGAATGGGGCGGTAAATCCGCCAACCACCATGGCGTAAACGTAGTTTACGCCATGGTGGTAAAGTCACGGCCCAGGCGGTAACTTACCGCCTGGGTCGTAATGAGGCCCAAGATGTGCTTAAAGTGCCTTTCCTCCCAAGAGCCAATACCACATCTAGGAGGGACAAAATCCAACCACTTTCCACCAGTCCTTGAGAGCTACCGTGGTTACCCGCAAAACAGTGTCACCTTCGCAACGGCTGTCCCAGGTACAATGCACTGACACACAGAGCTGTGTTTTGCTTGGCAGGCCTCGGCAGAATTAGCGCCTACACCAGTGCCCAGCTTTTATGCACAGGTGTACAGCACTTTTAATGGAATGATGCCAGCAATTAGATGAGGTTTTACAAGATTAAGAGGACACTAGCGCAGCGGCTACACTTTATGAAAGGACTGCTTCACTTGTATTGAAACTGCGCCACCCCATGTCCCTCCTGTCCCCAGGCACTGAAAAACAAGCTTTTCAACTAGCTACTCCGCAAGAACATCATCACTGTACGCCTCACCTGACTCCCCTGTAACCCTGGAACCTTTAGGTGCTAAGCTAAACATCATGTAAATGTCCTTGTAATGTTGACCTGGTTCCCCTGGAACCCTGGAACCTTTAGGTGCTAAGCTAAAGAGCATGTAATTGTGCTTGAATGGTAACTGTCTGTTTCGTTCGTGCTGTTTCTCTCTTGCAACTAAGTAAGCCCTAACGTAACAGTGCCACGATGCCTCGCAGGGCCGCCTTGTACGCTTTATAAATGTAAAAAAATAAATAACTTGTGTGAGGCAGTGAGCCGTGGCATATCAGGTTTACTGCCTTCCTCAAAGAAAACATTTCCTGGTGAGGTTTGTTTTTTTGTCAACACCATTCATTCTATTTAGTGAGTTCAGGGGTTAACAGCGCTATGTACGCTCAACGGCTACAATGTGATGCGCTCAGGGCAGGCAGCTAACAGGGACGTCATTTCACCAAAATGCCAGGGGTAGCGGAAGTGACATCACACAACCATTGACCCCCTGATGACATCACAGGAAGTGATGTCATTTGACCCCACCCCGAAGTGATATCGCGGGAAGCGATGGAAAACAGCCTTTCACCCGTTGATAAAACAGAAAGTGGCATCACATAGCATTGTACACTACGAACAATATGGTTACAATATCACTATAATGTGATGTACATTTCATACAAGAATGAATCACCATATGTATTGTTAAGATCAGTGTGTATAGGCCCATATTGCCAAATTACTGTGAATGCAAACAGACGTCCATTACCAATGATAATGATGTGATATTATATAGCACTTACGCTTAAGCACTTTATATAGAAAAAATATACACCCAATATCACCCAAACTGTGTTGGTACTCATTTATCGACCTCAGAAGGATAAAAGTCTGAGTTGAGGCGTTTAAAACAGACTAAATCAGTGACTCACCCCCTGAAGTGTGCCTGAAATAAACCTTTAATGAGTTTAGCAATTATTGTATAGAATTCCAGAAAGACACTTTATTTGGTATTCATATTCTTTCTTATTTAAAGTCAGTCCTGAAAGTGTTAGACTTGTGGCACTCCTGTTCTTATTATTATTTTTTTTTAAGGGCCCTGAACAGGAAAGTCTGCCACTCCAGAGGTAAAGAGACACATGGTGCTAGCCACAGCCCAGGAGCTTGCATAATAACAAAAAAAATGTTTTTTTTTCTTTTTTTTTTCTTTTTTTTAATTGAAATTTAGCTGAAATCAATCAACTTTTTTCAATTTATCATAAGACATTTTTTAACGACGATTAAATACAAAAAAAGAAAAGAAGACAATTCTACATTATATATAATCAGGGTATTTAAAAAATCACATTTATAAAACGATGCTAAGTTACAGAAAGGAAAACCTTCTAAGTTCAGTTACACAATTGACCATTGGTTAGAGGATGTTTAACTGATATACATCAAGCCTTTGCTTAAGGGAGGCATTGATAATAAAAAATCTATGACATTCAGCAACATCTCATTAGCTGTTCTTGATGGCCCCAATAATCATTCAAATGAAGAACAGTAAGAAAATTCACTGAAGCGATATTTATGCTCATATTAGCAGAGTTAAGTAGGAAGGCCCATCTAAGGTCCGGCTGCACAATAGCAACTACAGCCATATGCTTCTCGTATAGTTTGTTTCTCAACGGAATCAAAGCTGCACATTCTATGATCAGGTGTTCTAGAGTTTCTTTTTATGTTACATCTCTGAAAAATCTACAAAAATTCTCTGTCATACAGATTTGTTTACGTTGGGCTAAAATATCACGAGTGGGCCACAGATTGAGTCGCATTATTACTATTGCCTTACGTATTTGCGGAGAAGGAGATTTCGACAAATAGGCTTCAACAATCCCCATTTTCTTGTCAACATAGCATTTGAGTGCTTATGTTTTAGACATAGTGAGTGAGTCTCAATCCAATCATGGAGAAAGATTTTCTTTTTTGCTCTAACAGGATTCATTATGAGTGTTTCCAGATTGACATATGCCACAGCCATAATTTGGTAAACATATTTGGTCCATTTCTGGATAAACAGATGATTCGATGAAAACAAATAAGAAGATAATGTAGCAAGAATTGACACTTCATTAGTATTGACAAGACATTTGTGAAGTAAAGCACATAAATGCCAGTGGTATTTTGCACTTAAAGATGTGAGACCTAGCTCATATCTCAAACAAGGACCAGGGGTGGATTGCGGTACATTTGAAATTTGTCTCCAAAGTTTGGCTTCTAATTTATTCAGACAGTGAGTGGTGGTAATGGCTCTTGCCTTCAACCCATGCAATAACACAGGCAATGCTTTTTGTTGCCAAAAGTGTAGCGCTGGGTTAATAGTGAATTTGCCATATATATGGAGAATTAATTTAGTTTGAGATATGGCTGAAGACAATTTATTTTGCAATGTCTGTAGGTGTAATGTGGCAGAAGAATTACCTTCAAATTGTGAGCCCAGATATCTGTAGTTAGGTACGATATCTAATGTGAGGTCCTTAACTCCCCAAACAAATGTGTTTCTATGATTTAATTTGGGGTATACGCTACTATCTGCAATTTATTGACATTCATTGACAACTCATTCTCATCAAAGTAAATAGCAAGTGCAGATATTAGCTTTTGTAGTCCTGTCGGGGTCTTTGAGACAAGAACAAGATTGTCAGCATACCATAATACTTGTATAGCAATTGAGTTCATTTTGGGTGAATCTGATGCTATGGTGAGAAAGATATCTCTAATATCATGGATGAACAAATTAAAGAGGGCTGAAGCTAGGATACATCTCTGCATCAGCCCAGTTGATGCTCCTATTACTGAAGACAGCAGACCCATAATAGTCATTCGAACCTGTATAGAAGTTGAGGAGTGTAGAGCAAAAATGATGTCAATCAAATTTTGAGGACATTGTGCTTTAATCAATGTTTTAATTAGCTTCACTCTGGAGACTGAATCAAAATCAGCATTTACATCAATAAACGCAAAGAGCAAGGATGTTTTTGTGTGTTGCACTTGTTTTTTTAAAGCGTTGACTATCATTAAATTGACTGCGGTTCCAAGGCCAGCAACAAAGCCTGTCTGATTTTGATCACAACAGTTACTCGACTGTGTGTCACAGGTTTCCCCCCTTATGACCTGGTACTGTTGTTTGCTGGAGCTCTTTGAAGGAGCCTTCTTGCGCACAGTCCGAGTCTTGTATAGTCCCGTGTGGACCTCTTCAGAGTCTAGTGTGTGTTCAGCGTTCCAACGCCTGGGACGTTCAGTATGTCCAGGAAATCCAGGAGTAGAAGAAGTGTACTCGGAAGTCCGGGAAACAGAGGGGAAGGTGAGCGGAAGGGAATTAAGGAGGAAGGGATAATAGGACCACGAACCGGGAATTAAGTAGTCAGCGAGAGCGAACTACGACAACACACGTCTAGCCCCTGGAAACGGTAGCGATGAGACGCGCTGGGCCACTGGGGCATGGCTTACTTATAGAATGTGCTACGTCCGGCGCAGAAGCTGGTAAGAAACGTTCCATGTTTGACGGCCATGTTGGTAGTAGCGCAGAGTGCAAGCCTCAATGTGCCAGGGACCAGGAAATCCAAAAGGGACATGTCCGACGATTCATGACAGCATGCCCCCTCCGAAGACCTGTCCCTCCGGGTTTGCCCAGGTCTATGAGGTGATACCTTCTAAATAATCTGGGAGCATTCAGATTTGAAATTGGCTCCCATGTGCGTTCACTAGGCGGGTACCCTTTCCACTCAACCAGGTATTGTAGCTGACCACGTTTGTATCTGGAGTCGCATATTCTGGATACTTCGTATTCCAGTTGATCATTGGTAAGTACAGGGTTAGGCCTGGGGGCAGTTCGGGAAGACTGGATGTATGGCTTCAGTAGTGACATATGAAACACTGGGTGGATCTTCTTCCAAGAGTCAGGTAGTTTGAGTCGGAAGGCCACTGGTTTGATGATTTCCTTTATGGAAAAAGGCCCATAGTTTCAGGGAGCCAGGTTGTTCGGCCGTAGATGCCGAGGCAGTAGTTTTGAGGATAGCCAGACCTTATCACCCACGGTATAGGATGGTCCTGGTCATCTTTTGGAATCCGCATAATGCTTGATGTGAGTTCGGGTCCTTTCCAGGTGTTCCTTGGCTTCCTTGTGTACGTTGATGACCGTTTCGATCCAGGAGTCTACTGTGGGTACTGGTGTAGGATGTGCGAGAACGGAAGGTAGGACTGAAGGGTGGAATCCTTGACTGCAGAAGAAAGGGCTGGTCTTGACAGTCGGGTGATCTGAATTGTTGTAGGCAAATTCAGCCAGGGGTATTAGGAGTGACCAATCGTCCTGTACCTTGGTAGTGAAGCATCGAAGATACTTCTCTAGGGTTTGGTTCACACGTTCAGTAGCTCCATTGGTCTGTGGATGATCACCTGAGGAAAGGGTGCGTTGGATCCCTAGTATTCGGCATAAGTGTTTCCAAAACTGAGAAATGTATTGAGGCCCTCTGTCAGATATAATCTTAGAAGGGAGTCCATGAAGTCGGAATATGTGTTCCAGGAAAATTCCAGCAAGTTCTGATGAAGATGGTAGTTTGTACAGTGGTGTAAAATGAGCCATATGAGTGAATAAATCAATGGTGACCATGATGGTCGTGTATCCCCTGGAAGGGGATAATTCTACAATGAAGTCTGTAGTGATGACTTCCCAGAGCCTTGTTGGTAATGTAGCTTGAAGTAGGAAGCCAGCAGGCCTCTTGTTATCATGTTTATTTTGATTGCAAACTTCACACGCTTGGACATATAGTTGAACATCAGTCTTCATTCTCGGCCATATAGTTGAACATCAGTCTTCATTCTCGGCCAGCAAAATTGTCTTTGTATTAGGCGCAGGGTGTTGGTGATACCACAATGTCCTGAGTGAAGGGTATTGTGACAGAGATTTATGATTCTTTGTTGTAGTTTCTGTGTGGGAATAACCAAGCCGTTATCCTTGAACAGATACCCGTCCTTTGTTCTTAGACCCCAGCGATTCTTCCCTATAAATTCCTTCCAGAGGTCAGAGGACTGGGTTTATATTTGGATGTCTTCCAGTAGGCTGATTGCTTGAGCTACAAAAATTGTGTTGGGAAACATCTTTGGGAAGTATCGATGATCCTCAAGAGTTTCATAGTCGGGATGCCGGGATAAGGCGTCGGCAATTATGTTCTGTGTTCCTGGGACATGCTGGATCTGGAATTGGTACTGGGCAAAGAAAAAGGCCCTGTGAGCCTGACGGCTATTTCTACATTCCAGGCACTGTAAAACTTGAAGATTCCGATGGTCCGTGCGGACTTGGACCGGATGTTTTTCTCCCAGAAGTAGATGACACCACTCTGTGAAGGCTTGATGGATGGCTATGATGATATGATTTGATATGGCATTTGTAACGCGCCTATACACACGTGTTTCAAGGCGCAAACTGATTCATGGCTAACAGTTCCTTTTCCAAAACTGAATAATGGGTTTTGCTAGGAGTTAGAGTTCGTGAAAGATAGGCAATGGGATGTTCTAATTTATCCTCGAATTCCTGCTTTAGAACTGCTCCAATAGCGTGGTTAGAGGCATCCATTTCCACTCGGAATGGTCGATTGAAGTCGGGCTGAGCCAGGATGGGGACTTGTGTAAAGTCAGTCTTCAACCGTTGAAATGCCTCCTCTTGGGATGTGGTCCAGACAAAGGGAGTATCATTTTTCAACAATTTTATGATCGGTTGAACTATCTCAGAAAAGGAGGGTATGAACTTCCGGTAGAAGTTGGCAAGCCCCAGGAAGGATTGGATCTGTTTCACAGTTGTTGGAACAGGCCAAGATAGTATGGCTTTTACCTTTGATTGGTCCATCTCTATTCCTTCTGGACTAAGGACGAATCCTAGATAGTGAACAGTGGAGACGTGGAAAAGACATTTCTCGGGTTTAGCCAGAAGCTTGTGTTCGCGTAGTCGCTATAACACTGCCTTCACATGCTCTTGATGCTGAAGATGGTCCTTAGAAAATATTAGGATATCGTCCAGGTACACTATGACGAAGAGGAACAACATATCAGAAAACACCCGATCCATGAAACGTTGAAGGACCGCTGGAGCGTTGGCCAGTCCGAATGGGCATGAGCAAGTTTTCAAAGTGACCAAAGGGTGTTCTAAAGGCCGTTTTCCATTTGTCACCTTCTCTGATACGGATCAGATGGTAGGCACCTCTGAGATCTAATTTCGTGAAGACTACAGCTCCTCTTACTGCTTCCAAGATGTCTGAGATTAAGGGCAATGGATAGCGGTCCTTCAGGGTGCACTGATTCAAACCACGATAATCAAGACAAGGCCTAAGCTCTTTGGTGTCTTTTTTAGGAACGAAAAACAATGAAGCTCCGACGGGTGATTTGGATGGTCGTATAGTGCCATTTTCAAGGTTGGTATCCAAGTATTCGCGGAAGGGCCTTTTTCTCAGGTTCGGACAAAATGAACATTCTTCCACAGGGAATCACGGCTGAGGGTTCAGTGTCTATAGCACAATCTTCAGGTCTGTGAGGTGGTAGGGCCTGAACTATGGCAGTTGAAAATACATCAGTGTAATCCTGAGAGGCCCTAGGAACCTGGATAATATTTGAGACCATGAATGGACCTTGCTGGTCTGACGGCGTAGCTCCAGGAGATGTCGGTGGGGAATCCAGGAATAGACAATGAGACATGCAATGCTCTGAACCCAGAAACAAAGAACCTGCTGCCCAGTTGATGTATGGGTTGTGCTTTTGTAACCAGGGCATACCCAGCACCATTGGGTAGTGAGCAGACTTTATGATATAAATTTGATCACCTCTCTATGGTGATTTATCGAGAGCTGCAACTCCCGAGCTTGAGTTAGTGGACCTGATGAGAGGGGTCTTCCATCAATAGCCTCTACCGGTTGCGTGATGCCTCGAGTTTCATATGGAATGTGGTGGGTAGTGACCCAATCTTAATCTATAAATATCCCCATGGCTCCACAATCCATCAATGCCAAAATGGGGTGGGTTTCCTTCTGGGAGGCGATAGAAAGGCCTGTAATATCACAAGATTGTTTTGTCCAGGAGAGTTCAAGGATGGAATAAACATGGAGCAGACTTCTCTCTCCCGAAACTGTGCTCCATCTAGGATCGGGAGCTGGCGTTTCCCGACGCCGTGGAGGGGCTAAGGGACATTCCCACATTAGATGTTTGTCTGAGGCACAATACGTACAAAGCCCGGTGTGAATCTGTCGCATTCTTTCCTGCAGGGATATGGGTCTGCGGAAAGCCCCGAGTTGCATGGGTTCGGGTTCATTAACGGGGTTAGGAGTGTGCTCAGTCTTCGAGGAGGTTTCCATGGAGGTCTTTGAGAAAGACAGTCTAGACTTCTTCTTTTCTGCCTTTCTTTCCTGGATACGGAAATCTATCTGTAGGGAGAGGTCCATAAGAGCCTGGAATGTTCCTGGTTGAGCCACTCTGGCGAGCTCATCTTTTATTTCTTAATTTCCTCTCCGAAAAAGGGTAAAGCAGGCTTCTGAGGACCAATCTGCTTCTTTGTCAATTGCTTAAAACATGTCACATATGTAAGCATGTCTTGGGAACCTTGTTGGAAATCCAATAGGCATTCTTGGGCACTATAGACCTGTTCTGGGCGGTCAAACATGGTCTTTAGAGCCTGTACAAATCCATCATAATCATCCAGGAGGGCATCTCCGGAATTGACTAAGGGCGTGGCCCAAGTCAGTGCATGCCCGGAAAGATGTGAAATCATGAACCCACCTTTTCCCTGGGGGTAGAAAAGTAGTAGGGCTTGAATGTGAAATGGACTAAACATGAGTCAAGGTATCGGCGAAAGTTTTTTGAAGAACCGTCGTATTTATCAACTACTCCGCCCAGCAATACGCTTTCCTTGGTCGCAGAATCCCGGGACAAAACTAATTGTTTTAACGCGGCATTCTCGGCCTTGAGATTATGCACTTCAGTTGTTAGCTCCTGTATGCCGCGCATGAGATCTTGAAGTGCCTCCTCCATGTTCGTTATTTATTTCACGTCGTTGGCGTCTCAATCTGTCACAGGTTTCCCCCCTTCTCACCTGGTACTGTTGTTTGCTGGAGCTCTTTGAAGGAGCCTTCTTACGCACAGTCCGAGTCTTGTATAGTCCCGTGTGCACGTCTTCGGAGTCCAGTGTGCGTTCAGCGTTCCAATGCCTGGGACGTTCAGTATGTCCGGGAAATCCAGGAGTAGATGAAGTGTACTCGGAGATGGGTACACGGACGTCCGGGAAATCCAGGAGTTGAAGAGTGTACACAGAGACGGGTACACGGAAGTCCAGGAAACAGAGGGGAAGGTGAACGGAAGGGAATTAAGGAGGAAGGGATAATAGGACCAGGAACCAGGAATTAAGTAGTCAGCGAGAGCGAACTACGACAGCACACGTCTAGCCCCTGGAAACGGTAGCATTGAGACGCACAGGGCCGCGGGGCATGGCTTACTTATAGAACGTGCTACGTCCAGCGCGGAAGCTGGTAAGCAACGTTCCGTGTTTGACGGCCATGTTGGTAATAGCGCAGAGTGCATGCCCCGATGTACCAGGGACCAGGAAGTCCAAAAGGGACACGTCCGACGATTCATGACACCGTGTCCATCTATTAAAGTACCTTTAATAGAGACTAGGCGATTAAAGATTTGACCTGGTGAGTCCAATAAAGCTATCAGACAATAGTTTGCCGGTATTCTACGATCGCCCTTTTTAAGGATCGGGACTATTAAAGATGTGCGCCATGAGTCTGGAATTTTCTGAGATCTAAGGATGCGTTGAAAGATATTATTTAAAATTATTGCCAATGTTTAGAATGCTGTTTTAGCATGTAGTTGGTAATGCCATCAGGTCCAGCAGCTCGTGATGATGAAGACTTCAATATTTGTTCTTCTACTATGACCTCTAAACATGCTAGAGTCCAAGGTGATACAGACTGGCTTTTATGATGAAATGATTCAAAAGACTTATCAGCATAAAAGCGCCGTAAAGTGTGTTATCCATTGGCTTTCAGAGACTCCATTTATTTGAGACTGGAATTGTTTATTATTGTAATTTGCATTTAGTAATTGCCAGATTTGCAAGGCATTTTTATTCGATGTAGCTACCATGAAAGCTTCACCATCTTGCTGTTACAATTTACCTTTATGGGATCTGGCCCAATTTCTGTAGCAGGATTTTATTGCTTTGCGTGCTTTGATCCTCTCAATCAATGGGATTTTCATGGTTATTCTCAGAGCTTTTCAGTATTCTTTTTTTGCCTGTTGTATATGATGGTCAAATATGTGGTTATGTGTTCTTTTTGAAGGAAGATATAGATTTTTGTATAGTGACAAGTCATCAACATAAGAATGTGTTTGATTTAATCTATCCTGCAACTTCAGTGTCTCATTTAACAATATCAAGTTCTTCGGGGTCCACTTGAAGCGAGATTTAGCATTATTAATGCTTAGGGCTTGTGACATCCATTGTCGTTCTCGCTGAACATCATGATGATTCCTGGGCCAAACTAACATAAACATATGATGATCACTCGCCGATTGTGTTATTATCTTGAAACTTGTTGACAGCATAAATTGTGCCTCTGAAAGATATATATAGTCAATGGTACTTGACAAACTCGTCTCTGCCATGTCACATGCGATGGAATATCACCCGGAAGTGATCCATTGGCGATTTTCATACCTACGTGCGTCATAAAGCTATTCCATTTATTTTCTTGGGTTTTCTTCCCATCGGTGGTTTTAATGAAAACGAGATTAAGATCTCCAGTTAGTTTGATTGATGTTATTCCTTTCATTTTTGCGATCAATTTGAATAACTCAGACAAATCTTTAGAGAAGAGGCAGTCGGATATTGCTGCCGGATTTCTGTATAAATTGATTAATGCCATATCCTGAGAATCAGCTGTGATTTTGACAAGTTGGATGTAATTATTCGGACATGCCCAAGGTTGTAATTTTAGTCCTGAGCTGGATTTGACGGCTACTAAGAGGCCTGCCATGGGACAGCCTTTTTGCGCTGATAACGCTGGAATAATAATTATCTCATGATTGTCCCATGTTGGAGGCACAGACATCCAGGTTTCCTGCAGGGCTACTATATCTGCCTCAGTAAGGTTGTTATTCTGTTCCGATTGTAGGTGGCTATGTCCCCTTGTATTTCAACTTACTAGTGTAAGAGAACTTGGTTTTTCTTTGGCCACTCTTTGCTGCATTGATGGTTATGCTTGAGCTAAGGGCAGCTGTCCTGTAGGAGTCTGTTGTTCTAAAGTGCAATACGCGCACTGACATTCATTAGTGCAGGGTTTCGAGCTTACTTTTGTATCACTCGATATTTCACACTTCTTCCTTTCAGGATCTTGGGCCAGCAGGAAGCCCATTCTGAAGAATTCCATCCTTGCTTGCCATAATGTATTTAACACTAGACCGGATTTCATCCCCAACCGAACTATGGATAAGTTCACATCACAAATAAATTCTACTTGATCAATGGCCGCTGACGTTAGATCTTCTAATTCATGAACGTCATTAAAGATGTTAAGAACACTTGCTCTTGATAAGTCATATTGTTGGTAGGGGACCCCACGACATTTCAATATCAATGTGTGATATTTGGCAAAAGCATTTTTTTTAGGATCCATCTTCTGATGTTTAGTGAAGAGACCTTCAGTTATGGATTGATTTGTAAGTGAAGGATTTTTCACCAAATTAAGTGTCTTTTGTCGTGCCATAGAGTCTTTAAACGGAACACTGTCATTAGAAAATGCAACTCTTTGTTGTATTTCTTTTGATTGAGCAGGGGGCTTCAACGCATGGAAATGTTGTGCAAAGTAAGTTTCAATCGCAGCCTTAATGGTCTCATTCTGTTCATTGATCATATGAACAGGGATTATTTCTCTTAATGACAATGGAGCGGACTTCGTGGAACTAAATTGACTTGCTTGAACCCTGATTCCCTGCGGATTTAATTGATGCTGTACTTCGCTGGCATTTGATAATTGAGAATTTAAGTTCAAAGCCTGGGGTCCATTTTCTTTTGTCGGTACTATCGCCTTGAGTTCATTTGAACGTTGAAGAAGGTATGCGTCCACAGCAGTTTTAATTTCATCAATCTGGTAATGGTTGTTTTTTATAGCAGCTGCTTGCTGAGTTACAGCCAGCAAAGGGGCAGAATTCATTATATGTATGGGTTCCTCACAAGTTCTTTGTGCATTTGGTTTGGTATGTTGGTCCGGAATGTCTGCCTCAAGTACTGTAATAAGTTGATTTAAAGGAGAGTGACTCATTGGTAATTGAGGCTGTATTTGCGTTTGGTTTGGGAGAACTTGCTTTTCAGACAGTGGTTCGACTCTGCCCGATTGTTCATCAAGACTCTTTGTGGGTTTTGTTAAGTCAACCATAGGAGTATGAGGTGGAGGATTGCTAACTTTAATTATTCTCTTGCTTAGTTGAAAGGGTTTAGTAATAAGATGTCTTGCTTTACCTTTGAGACAAGGACATTTAGTGAAAATTTTGTAAGTTGCTTTGTTAGACTGGTGGTTAGTTATTATAGCATTGTTGTCTACACTTATCCATGAGGAGTTCGGGTCCACTGTTATCGGAGCATCCGATTCAATCGGACAGATAACATGTTCAAAGGCAGGAAGACTTGACGGGAACGTTGAAGGTATTGTCATAATTTCCATACTCCTGGACATGTCATTTGCAGATGTATTCTACTGCAGGGACAGCTCTCTCTTATGAGGATGTGTTTGAATCCATGTGGTAATTTGATCAATCTTTAACGATTGTAAATTGATTTTTAATTCAAGGGTTTCGAAAAGTTTAAATAAACTTTGAATAGTGGAATTTACTGCCACCAACGTAATTTCCAGTAGGCCAGAATTTGCTGAAGTTACAGCTTTTTCTCTCGATGAGGCTCAATGTCTCAGCGTTGGCAGAATATATGAAGCTGCCATGGAAATAGAAGAGTCCATTGAGCAGCGCTGACGGTGACCTGTGGCTGCAGATTGCAGAGGCGAACTGTTTCCTCGAGTTACAGTATGAATCGACAATTCTGAGAACACGTCTTCATTTTCTTCGACATCTGAGATTTCTTCTATTTGATCTAATTGAAGTTGCGGTTGCTTGTCTTGTTCAGAAAGCTTGAGCGTTTGTAACATGGTATTGTCAGATACCAGAAGATTCTTGCCGATTTGGGGTTCCTCATAATTCTTCGCTGGAGCCTCGTACGGTTCGCACTGTGGTAACAGATGGCTGAAAACCATTGCCGTGAGTTTTGGGGGAATTTGTAGTTCTTCATGATTCTGTGAAACTGTCTTGGGAGAGCCAGCTTGAACTGGGGGAAGAGATACGTCTGCTTCAGTAAAACCATTCTGAGGAGTTAGAGTGACAGTGTCTTGTGGCGTGTTCTTCAAAGGAGGACAAAATTGTCTAATATATTTACACGCAGACAGAGTTTTTGTGTGAGATTTAGCTTGCAGTGTTAGTGTGATTGACGTGTATGATGACACTCTTTTTAGATTGCCTTTGGATTTACTCGAATCAGCACACAATGGAGAGCCTATTTGTATAACAGAGTTAGGTATATTAGATTTAAGGGTGTATGGTAACATACTCATGACAAAGGTGCAACTAGTAGGGCTAGTTTTCTGCAAAGGTGATATAAATAATACAGCCAATGATATTAACAAAATGACATAAAATAGCATAAAGTAAATAAAAAACAAAGGGGCATTCAACCCTGCATAACAACAACTAAAGTGTTATAAAAATAAAATCAAAGTCCTCTAGCCCCAAAGCCGCAACTCTGCAGCTAAGCGGCAAAGTGGGACTTGAGGGGACTTGCTTGGGTGCGCGTGCATGGTGTGCATGCAAAGCTGATGTTATATCTCTGCCTCTGCAGGCAGCCAAGCCTTCTGGTAATTGGAGTTCTTTGCAAAGTACATGTACAAAGGATCCTGAAATGCGACCATACGCAGGTAAAACAGCAGCAAAGGTCTCCCGCGGTAAAGCGGGACTTGAGGGGACTTGCTTGGGTGCGCGCCATTGCGTGTGTGCTATTTATTTTTTTAGAGGTGGCAAGGGAGACCCCAGAGGTCGCAAGGGAGATTTCAGAGATCGCAGTTGCCACCTCTGGTGACCCCTAAATGACGTCCCTGGCAGCTAATCCCTAGCACGTTGTCTAAAATCAGGGGTTCGTCTCTGCCGTGGGATTCATTAAGAATGGTGGAGACGTGTTACAGGGGGGCACTTTAATGTGGATTTGGGTATCCAGACTCCCCTAGTTGGAATCACGGTGCCATCTGACTAACACTTTGTGATTCTTGGCAACTTGCTTTGTGACCCTATTTTATCTACCAAAGCCTGTCACACTTACAAAACGCCTGAAGAAACAGCCTACGCACCAAAGGGAAGTTTAAAGGAAAATATAAATGAAGTAAACCACCTTGCTCCCCCGGTCTACATTTGCCCCACGCAGTGGCCTGGTACAGTGCTGTAGGTTTGGTTTGCAGCTGCAGGATGGGGAGAGTGGGGTGCAGAAAGGGACCCCGGGATGGAGAGGGAGATATGACATGATATGAGATTGTGTTTAGATATTTCAACGTTTGTTGGCTTGAAATCCTTTCAAGGGCGATTCTACTGTGCCAATGATATTCTTTGTGCTCAGATCTGCACTCCAAATGACTTTATTGTGGCTGAAACAATAATGTCTAAATATTTTTTCTCATATGTTGTCACTTGCAGTTTGTGCGACTCCTGCACCAAATATAATACAATAGATTCTTAGTTTTTTTATTACATTCCAATCATCTAAGTTTACATGAAAGCACTTTTTCTCCCAACACGTGTTTCTCCACAGCTTTTAGCTGTGGTTCCTCAGGAGAGATTCTGCACAAAAATGAACAGTAGTTTAGTATACTTCTAGAAGTTTAACTCAACCCAACATTAGTTTATAATGATTTCACCATTTACACATTATTTATGCATTTTCCAAAGCTTTTATAACATCTCTGTATATGAAAAGCTAAAGAAGAGGAACTCTATTTTATTACATTAAGTATTTAGGTTAAGTCACCATATTGTGGTGTTCACTTTTTGAAAGATAATTTGTGATTTTTTATGATTTCAGAACTTGAAAGTGGGTTTCCTTTATACCAAATTTGATAAATCTGAAAAGAATTTCAGAAGGACCGGTTATTTTACTATTATCCTGGCACATTTTTTGTTCAATTACCATTTCTTAGCTATTTTCTAAATAAAAAAAATAAAAAAATATATAAATGTTAAGATTTTTACTTCTTTCTCTAACGTGGCTAAGTTTGGGTAATCAAAAAGTAGAAAATAGAAAATAAGGATGAAAAAGTGAAGCTTTACCTTAATCTGCTTTATATTCGCCAGGTCCGATTGCCTAGAACATGCTCGCCAGGATCCGCGATTGTTGTGATGTTCATTTCGTTCCGCTTTTATAATTGAATTTGGCACGTGAAGACGTCATCGCATGCGCGTGCCGCAATGACGTCAGGACGCTCAAAAAGACATGCCGCGGCCATCTTGGTATACGTATTGTTTCCCGCAAGACGTTCTTTTACTGTTAATTACATTGTATTGGATCTATTTTATGGTGATATTGACAGAGCACTCCAAAAACATGCTGCGGCGATCTTGATGATGGTTTTACTTAATGTAAAGCTTACTTTACTAGTAATTACATATTGTTAGATCTGATTTTATGGTGCTGTTGTACCTAATGAGAATGCATCAAAATTTAGATTTTAAATTTTAAAGCTGCTTGCAATTTATCTTGAAAAGACATTTTTTTGAAAGTTACTCAAATTACTCTATTTATGAGTCCTAGTTCACATGATATATGGTTAGAAAAAAAGGAATACATGTATACATTCACATAATGCAAAACCTTAAAGAAGTGGAGTTCAATTCAATGTTTAAACAAACTGAACAAAAACAACATTTTTAAGCAATTTTGAAGTGATGATTTTTTGATTACGTATATATGGTTGTTATAGAGGTTCTTTTGTGTGTCCATTTTCATTGTCCCTGTGTTTTGATGTGATCTTCTTCTTACAACCAATGAACCATCTCATGATCTGTGTTCAAACCTGTGGAGCAGGTAGAAATAGATTCACGGAGGAAATAAAGACGAAAAAACAAAAAGCTTTCATTAGGGTTAAAATAGACTACAAAATTGGAAGGGTATACACATATCAACGGTAATATGACATTAAGAATCAAGCAAGATTCAAACAACAAGCATCTGCAGCAATGAATGTTGGCACACTTACTCAATCATCAGATACAGAGACCAATAGTGAATCAGACGGAGAAACAATTTCAACACCAAGTACCTCCACAAGTATGCAGGATCCATCTTTTTTAGAAGAATTTCGCAGACACAAACAGACTACAAGACTTTATACTCAACAAACCAATTCTTCCAAAGCAAGGCCAAATCTCAATCTCGGCGGAAATATTTCAACCAATTTCACAAAAACAAGAGGGGGAAGAGAGGAGGTGCAACAAAAATAAAGGTCTAGGACAAGGAGGCATGCTAACAAGATCGAAAAACATGAAAACCAGAATGAACCAGTGAAACTGATCCTTAATCTATTGGAACAACATGTGGATAAAACAATACAAACAGCACTTAACAGAGGGCTACATTTTAGCCCGACTAACAAAACAGATTACTTCCACACGCAAGTTGATCTGTTCAAATTTTGCAGGAAGCTTAAGTTGAGAAAATATTTTGCAGAAGCACCACTGAAACCAAAAACATCCAACCTCAAAGACATCTCACCCCTCACTGTGGAACTAGCAGAAGGAACAGTCAATATTATGAATCTGACTGAGACAAGATTCTCTTTAGAAAATTTAATAGAAGAGCAAAACATAGACTCGTTTCAGGCAGAAGAAACTTACCTGAAACCCAAATGTAAATTCATTCCAACTTTGACGGAAAACAACACCATAGATATCTTTCAGAAAGCAGTTAGTCAGGAATTACGAAAAACGTATTTGAAGAACAAACCTTCTAAACTCAAACATAACCTCACTAAGGCAGAAAGAGAGGTCCTAAATCGACTATCCAAGTACCAGCAAGTAGTAATAAAATCAGCAGATAAAGGAGGGAACATAGTCCTTATGCAAAGAACAGATTATGTGGCAGAAGGAATTAAACAACTAAGTGATACAAGATGCCACACCATAATTAAAACCAATCCAATCAAGGATTTACAACCAGAGTGGCACCATATGGTCAAAAACTGGGAGGAAATGGGTCTACTGACAGAAGAAGAATCAGCCTATATGGACATAGCCAAACCAGTAAAGTTCATCATTCACTTCCTGCCTAAGATACATAAGAATTATGAAACTTTTCCACCATGTAGGCCAAAAATAAATGGCATTGGATCTCTTACGGAGAGGATATCACAATATATTGATTTACACCTACAACCTCTTACAACGGGACTTGACTCATTTTTGAGAGATACAAAACACCTAACCTTTTATTTGTGACCCTTGATCTAGTGTCCTTATACACTAGTATACAGCATATCAAAGGACTTGAAACAGTAGAATTTATTTTGAAAACAAGGTCTATTTGATTCTTACAACAAAACAATATGATTTTGGAGATGCTTAACTTTGTTTTAGGTAATAACATCTTTATGTTCAATCAATCAATATACAAACAGAAACAAGGCACAGCCATGGGTGCAACATTTTCACCTCTATATGCCAACTTATTCATGGGGCATTTTGAGTTAAATCATGCTTGGCAACATAAAGCATTCAGTGACAACAACGTGGTATATTGGGGAAGATACATTGATGATGTACTTATGATAAGGAATGGAAACAAGCCTGAACTAGACAAATACATCATGTACCCCAACAATAACGATTACAATATCAAATTCACAGAGAAAGTTAGTGCAACAACAATTGCATTTTTGGACTTAAAACTGTACACAGATGGAGAAAAAATACTAACAGATCTTTACATTAAACCTACAGCAGTGAATAACACATGACATGCACAAAGTACCCATGTGAAGCATATCATCAAAAACATCCCATATGGGCAAATGTTAAGAATCAAAAGAAATTGCAGTGAAGAAGAGAGGTACAATATACACCTAATGGATTTAAAGGAGAAATGCATCCAAAGAGGATATACAGAGGAGACTTTGAACCAAGCCATAAAGAAAGCAGAAAAATTTCCAAGATCGAATCTATTGAAAAATAAACAGAAAACCACAAAAACATATTCGAAAATACACTTTATCACCACATATAGCAGCAAAGTGCATATAGTGAAGAAATTATTAAATAAACATTGGGACATTTTACTGACAGATGCAACCCTACAAGAATATCTAGAAGAAAGACCAACAATGGTATACAGAAAGGCCTCGACATCAAAACAAAGGTTAAGTCCGAGCCACCTCAAAAACCTCAAAACAAGCAATCTCAGTGAATTTGTGAAACAGCCAGTACCAACAGGATCACATAAATGTGGAAACTGCGCAATATGTGTTCATATGTTACATGGAACGAAACAAGTCAATTTACCAACCGGAAAAACACAAGAAATCAGACAATTTATTAATTGCAGAAGCAAATTTGTCATTTATGCAATAATATGTGTTTGTGGAAAAAAATATGTGGGCAGCACAATAAGAGAGATGAGAATTCGTATCATGGAGCTTCTAAGAGCTATCAAAAATCGTGACACGAGATATCCTATGGCCATACGTTTTTCAAATGAGCACAATTCAGAAAACATAAAGGACATAAAGGTTTTGGGCTCAGAAAAAATTGCCCTACCGGAAAGAGGTGGTGATAGAGAACTTCTACTACGAAAAAGAGAATCAAAATGGATCTGTATTTTGGACACATGCTCCACAGGTTTCAACACAAATCATGAGATGGTTTATTGGTTGTAAGAAGAAGATCATATCAAAATACAGGGACAATGAAAATGGACACACAAAAGAACCTCTATAACAACCATATATATGTAATCAAAAAATCATCACTTCAAAATTGCTTAAAAATTTTGTTCAGTTTTTGTTCATTTTGTTTAAACATTGAATTGAACTCCACTGCTTTAAAGTTTTGCATTATGTGAATGTATACATGTATTCCTTTTTTTCTAACCATATATCATGTGAACTAGGACTCATAAATAGAGTAATTTGAGTAACTTTCCAAAAAATGTCTTTACAAGATAAATTGCAAGCAGCTTTAAAATTTAAAATTTAAATTTTGATGCATTCTCATTAGGTACAACAGCACCACAAAATCAGATCTAAAAATATGTAATTACTAGTAAAGTAAGCTTTACATTAAGCAAAACATTCATCAAGATGGCCGCGGCATGTTTTTGGAGCGCTCTGTCAATATCACCATAAAATAGATCCAATACAATGTAATTAACAGTAAAAGAAAGTCATGCGGAAAACAATACGTATACCAAGATGGCCGAGCACGTCTTTTTGAGCGTCCTAACATCATCACGACACGCTATGAGGTCTTCACGCGCCAAATTCAATTATAAAAGCGGAACGAAATGAACATCACAACAATCGCGGATTCTGGCGAGCATGTTCTAGGGAATTGGACCTTGCGAATATAAAGCAGATTAAGGTAAAGCTTCACTTTTTCATCCTTATTTTCTATTTTCTACTTTTTGATTACCCAAACCTAGCCATGTTAGAGAAAGAAGTAAAAATCTTAACATTTATATTTTTTTTTATTTTTTTTTATTCGGAAAATAGCGAAGAAATGGTAATTGAACAAAAACGTGAAAGGATAATAGTAAAATAACTGGTCCTTCTGAAATTCTTTTCAGATTTATCAAATTTGGTATAAAGGAAATCCACTTTCAAGTTCTGAAATCATAAAAAACCACAAATTATCTTTCAAAAAGTGAACACCACAATATGGTGAGTTAACCTAAATACTTAATGTAATAAAATAGAGTCCCTCTTCTTTAGCTTTTCGCATACAGAGATGTTATAAAAGTTTTGGAAAATGCATAAATACTGTGTAAATGGTGAAATCATTATAAACTAATGTTGGGTTGAGTTAAACTTCTAAGAGTATACTAAACTACTGTTAATTTGTTGTGCAGAATCTCTCCTGAGGAACCATGGCTAAAAGCTGTGGAGAAACACGTGTTGGGAGAAAAAGTGCTTGCATGTAAACTTAGATTATTGGAATGTATGAAACTAATACATGAAGAATAAAATCACCTATGAATCAAAAAACTAAGAATCTTCCGTATTATATTTGGTGCAGGAGTCGCACAAACTGCAAGTGACAACATATGAGAAACAATATGATATGAGATGTATAACGGGCCTGTACACAAGTTTTTCAGAGGGTCTTGACCCCCCGAAAGCCTGTTTGGAGCAAAGGATGAATAACAGGGGGGTACTGGACAGGGTAGTAAACAGAAAAGTGAAGTCCGGCCTTTTCCAAAAGACATCTCAAGGCTCAGCTGATGTCTCATTCACACAAACTCCAGAATGTCTGGAATCGACAACCGCTGCCATAAAAATACAGAAGCCTGAGGTCAGTCCTGCGAGCTCTGCGTGTCTGTTAAAAGCCCAGGGTTCAGTGCTCTCAGCTTACAACATGAACTCACACTCAGACACTAGAAAATGTGTGCATTTAGGATGAATATACCTCTGCGTATGTCTAAAGCCCGGAGCTTAATGATACCGCTGCATTGCTGCGGAAAAGGCACAGAAACATAACAATACATTGCAGCTCGTAGCCTTGTTGGATAAAATTGCCTTACTATTGTGCCTGTTTTAGTAACTGAGTCTAGTGAAAACCCCATCTGCTGCAATCAACATGTTCACGTGATCAACATTGGGTCGGAGGAGGGGGGGAGTTGAGGTTGTTGTTCTGTGGTGGAGGCTCGGATTTTTCAGTTTATTACTGAAAGAGGAGGTTGGAGGTAATTTTCTATGATTTCTATGCCGAGTTATGACAGGGGCTGTTCAATTGAATGTTAACTAATTAGTAAAGTTGGCTGTACAGGTTTCGCATTCATTTCAATGCTAATAATAGCACAGTGAATTGCGGGTGTGAGATTGATGAAAAGTGGTACCATAGGACATCTTGGGACAGACTTCCAGCTTTTGGCTGGTAGGTGTCGAGATTGTTTTGAGGGCTCAACGACCATTTGAAAGTAGTTGCAAATTTTGGGGACATGTGCCAAGGACTGGTATCCATGGCTCATATGTGAAAGGCCAGAGACATTTGCGGGGCCCTTGGCGGCAAAAGAGGTGAGGAACCCACTAATTGTCATAAATGGCGACGTTAATGAAATCCAAGAATGAGTCTTTTGTATTCAACTGTATCATGGAAGTTAAATGATGTTTCCATGTGTAAGGTAGTATACAAATACACTGTGACAGCCAGTATATGAAATGTCAGTAGTATCATTTACCTATGTAGCACTATCAGGAGTGGGTAAATATGCAGGACTCGTAGAATGAGAGTGCCTTTTGTGTTTCTTAAATACATTGCCTACAAATAAATGGTCTGTTAAATGGGCCATCAATTGTAAATCGCCCCCACTTTAATGCCTTGGTGGCCATTGGTTAAGATTTAAACTGGTCACACGTTGGTTTGAATGTGAGGAGTGTTCAGATGTGGACAGCACTTTGTTTCTCCTTTCATTTCACCGGTGGCAGGCATCTTTCCTCCCATTGACGTGAGTGGGGCAGCAAAATTGCAACTGCAAAACTAGAAGTACTGTGGGTTAATGCACATGAGGTATACAAAATTAAAAGTGAAAGATATCGAAAATATAAGAACAGACATCAAAAAATGTAAGAGCAAGGAATGCTCTCTCCCGGTGAAAGACACAGACCGGGTTGTGGCAATGTACATCCCATGTTAAAGGAAGAGGAACCATAGACTAGCAGGAGGGAACGCTTGCTTGAACATTTAACCCATGGTAATGAATTGCATTGCAAAGAGAAAGCAACTTAAATATGAAATATGCAGCCTGCAAGCTCTGGCCGGTGAGATAGCTCGGTGGGTGTACTGCCTGCTGCAGAGATCTGTGTGCATTGTCTCGTAAGAGCTGTCCTAGGAGGTTGGTGGGGGAGGAACTGGGAACTGGTTCCTCTCCCTCCAATGCTTTGGCTCATTGAGCCCTTGTGCGGATCTTCGCCTCTGCTTCGCGTGTGGGTTATGAGGAGAGCAGGTCAGTGGGAGAGATTGCATTATCGCTACCCTGCTTAGAGTGCCGTATATATAGAGATACTTTGTAGGTGAAACCTGAGTTTTCCGCTGGGTATAGCCTATTGTTCCTTTAGCTCAAGCTCAAAGTGGGTCTCAGTCCCACGCTTTAATTTGGTGACTAAGATCATTTGGGAACAAGGAAATAAGTCGGCGCAATGGGTCAATGTTTTGTGTGGCTGGTCAAGTGTTTTTTCACCATCGTGAGTGTCAGCGAGATGGAGTGTTTGTGGCGGAATCCCGGAGTCTATCTGAGTTTATTGCACAGCTTATTTTGTTGAGTGTCTTGAATCGCTGGAAGTGCAGGGATTTCAGTAGATTTTCGTGGTTGGCATTGTCTTGCATTCTGGGACTTGAAGATTGCCACTCTGAATGTGACAGTTGAGGCCACAGTGGTGTTCTTTTGGCTTACCATGTTCCTATAGGGATTTTAGCTGTTGTCACGTGCCTTCATTATGCAATTTGTGCTTTTGTGAGTAAACTCTATAAGACATTACTGTAGGCATTGAAATCCAAACTATTTGTACCAAGTAAAGCTTGGAAGGTATGTGGTCAAATTTGAAGAGTAGATTATGATCCCTGCTTCACGGATCTCTGCTTCACTGTTCAGCTAATGTTTGCAATCCCCCCAACCCATGGTGTATACCTAGCAGAGTATTATAGGACAGTGGGCATTTCAGGTAGGTTTCTTCGTGGTTTGCACAGAAAATATTGAATGCGGACAGAATAGATGAGAAAAAGAGGGATGCCTGCCACAGGGAAGTTGAAGTGCCACAGAGCAGTGGAAGTGGCCAAGGTGGTGGGTTTAGGTAACCCTGCACAGCAAGGTTCCAGAAACACAGGAAAAGACGAGTTTGGACATGAGGCTTCATAGCGGTAGAACTGAAGTGTGTCAGATGCAGATATGAATTTGGGGGAGAAAACAATTAGTACCAAGTTGTGTTTAGTGTAGGTTGCTTCAGTTGGATTCTTTTCTCCCCAAGGAAAGTTTGTGCGCGGTAGTAGGGTGTTCTGGTCAGCACAAATAGGTGTGGGGGTCGGGGGTGGCAGGCAGTGGGAACATGCACAGAGTATGAAACTACCAGCACAGGGTTGGGTCAAAAGTGCAGATGATGAGAAGGAAGGTGAACAAAACGGGGAAAAAGGACTGTCAATGGTGCCTGTCAACGGAAGGAAGCAGTGTTAGCTTCCCAATGAGATTAGGAAGTTTCTGGTCAGAGTGAAAAAAGTAAGGGGAGGCAGGTTCACTGCCACAGGGTGCATCTGGCTTGGGGCAAGCAGGTATGGCACCCAAGACGCCCAATGTTCTCCTAAGAGCAGAGGATCAGATGGAAGACACAAATGGGGTAATGTGCTAACAAGGTGGTAATTATGGACTCCATGTGGTATGTAAAACAAAGATCTGAAGGAACAACATCAAAGGGGTGGTCGGCTTAGGCCAAACAGCATGGCTGGCTTGTGGCAATTATGTTGGGCGCACTAGATACCCGATCTTCTCCAAAGAGCAGAGGATCAAAAGAATGACATAAATAGGGTTATATGCTGACAAGGTGCTGATTATGGACTCTGTGTGCTATGTAAAACAAATGATCTGAAGGAATGCCATCACAGGGGTGGTTGGCTTGGGGCAAACAGGAATGGAAAAGAGTAAGAGGTCAAAGTACCTGGGGAAATGAATAACTGTATCATGTCAAAGCACCTGGAAAACAGGGAATGGTGTAAGAGGTCAAAGGACCGGATAAATGAGGAAGAGGTCTAGGCACATGGGCAACAGTGAATGGTGTAAGAGGTCAAGAGACCTGGGAAATGTATAAGAGGTCAACACGCCTGGGAACGGAGAATAGTGCAAGAGGTCAAGAGACCTGGTAAATGTTTAAGAGGTTGAAGCACCTGGGAAATGGAGAATGGTGTAAGAGGTCAAGAGACCTGGGAAATGTGTAAGAGGTCAAAGCACCTGGGAATCTGAGGATGGTGTAAGAGGTCAAATGACCTGGGTAATGTGTAGGAGTTCAAAGCACCTGGGAAACGTGGAATGGTGTAAGAGGTCAAGAGACCTGGGAAATGTATAAGAGGTCAACTCACCTGGAAATGGAGAATAGTGCAAGAGGTCAAGAGACCTGGGAAATGTGTAGGAGGTCAAAGCACCTGGGAAATGGGGAATGGTGTAAGAGGTCAAGCATCCTGCGAAATGTTTAAGTGGTCAAAGCACCTGGGAAACGGAGGATGGTGTAAGAGGTCAAGAGACCTGGTAAATGTGTGGGAGGTCAAAGCACCTAGGAAATGGGGAATGGTGTAAGAGGTCAAGCGCCCTGGGAAATGTGTAACAGGTCAACACACCTGGGTACGGAGAATGGTGCAAGAGGTCAAGAGACCTGGGAAATGGTTGGATGAGTAGGAGGTCAGGGGACCTGGGGGAACTAATACATGTGTAAGCGGTCAAAGCACCTGGGAAACTGGGAATGGTGTAAGAGGTCAAGAGACCTGGGAAATGTGTAAGAGGTCAAAGCACCTGGGAAACAGGGAATGGTGTAAGAGGTCAAGAGACCTGGGAAATGTGTAGGAGGTCAACACACCTGGGGACGGAGAATGGTGCAAGAGGTCAAGAGACCTGGGAAATGTGTACGAGGTCAAAGAACCTGGGAAATGAAGCATGGTGTAAGAGGTCAAGCGACCTGCAAAATGTGTAAGCGGTCAAAGCACCTGGGAAACAGGGAATGGTGTAAGAGGTCAAGAGACCAGAGAAATTAGTAAAAAAGAGTTCTATGCACCTTGGGACATGAGTAAAAGGTCAAGACACGTGGGCAATGGTGAATGGTGTGAAAGGTCAAGAGACCTGGGAAATGATTGTATGAGTGGGAGGTCAGGGGACATGGGGGAAATTAATAAATGTGTAAGAGGTCAAAGCACGTGGGAAACTGGGAATGGTGTAAGAGTGCAAGAGACCTAGGAAATGTGTAACAAGTCAAAGCACCTGGGAAACAGAGAATGGTGTAAGAGGTCAAGAGACCCCGGAAATGTGTAAGAGGTCAAAGCACCTGGGAAACGGAGGATTGTATAAGAGGTCAGGAGACCTGGGAACTTTGTAAGAAGTCAAAGCACCTGGAAAATGGGGAATGGTGTAAGAGGTCAAGAGACCTGATAAATGTGTAAGAGGTCAGGGCACCTTAGAAACAGAATGGCGTAAGAGTTAAAGATGCCTGGGAAATTATTAAGAGGTCAGAACACCTAGGCAATGCATAATTGTGCAAGAGATTAAGAATTATCAGTGGGAATGCCACCACAAGGGGTGGTTGATTTGAGCAACCAGGGCCTGCACACTAAGAGCTCAATGTTCGCAAAGCACAAGAGGATCTTGAAAACACAAAAGGGATAATATCTGGGAGTACGAAGAAGAGGCAGGGTCAAGCCACCTGGGGGACAGTAGTGTTAATAACTGCGTAAAAGGCCAATGCACCTGTTGATAAATAACTGTAAGATGACCAGGAACATGAAGGGTAAATAAGTACCTGCAGGTGAAGACGAGACGCCAGGGAAACATAACTGCGTAGGAGGTAAATGAGCTTGGGAAAAGAACACATGAGGAAAGAGGTCAGGACTGGGGAAATAAATAAATAAAAAGAGGGGCACCAAGGAATTGATCTCTGCATATTTCCCCACCCCCATAACCCCAACAGGAACGTGGGGGAACCCCTGATGCTGGCTGCTGCTGGAGAGTCATGGCGGGGTGGCGACAAGTAAAGCAGGGAGAAACAAGGATTATGGGGAGTTGGGCCTGTAGTGAACAACAGGTAAAACAAATTGGAGAAGAGGGCAGGAAATAGAGCAATTGAAGGAGAGGGCATGGGGTGGGAAGTTGTGGGTGGAGGACGTCAAATAGGCTGGGAAAATAGAAATTGGTAAACTTAAAGTGGTTGGGGGAAACAAGTAGATTGCCAATGATGTCTGGGAAACCAAGTGAGGGTGTTAAAGGTCAGGAGATCTGGGAAACTAAGTCAATATAAGATAAAGGGGCAGGACATCAGAAACCAAGGACTTAGGTAAGAGGGCCAGATACCTCTGAAAGCTAGTATGGTGTAAGAAGCTAGGAGGCTTAAGATACTGGGAATGGCGTAACATGTCCGGAGCCCTGGGAGTATTGGGAAATGGTATAAGGGGTGTAAGACCTGGGAAATAAGCAAGGGCCAAAAGGTGGGGAAGGACTGAGGAAAACTCATTACGTTCGTTATGGGGTGGGTGCGCTGGGAACCCATCAACGGCGTATGAGGTTGGGTGACCTAGGAAACTGAGGAATGGTGCAAGCCATGCAGAAGTGCAGGTAACCTAGGGTGGGGTTACAGTAGTTGTAAGGACCCCATGCTCAGTCTAGAACTCTGAGTATGCTTGATAGAAACGGATCACCTGTAAGTTATCTCCTGCCCAATAAAGCAGCTACGGCCTTTCCTACCCACAAAAATTGTGTGTCCTGTTATTGATTGCAAAATAATGTACAAAGGGGGAGGTGGGTTCGGAGCACCTTGGACGGGAGCTCTCTGGGAAGCCACAGGCCGTACAGAAAAGAGAAAAGGAGGGGATGGGAAAGATAGTAGCACTAGGTGTGTGGAGACAAGTAAATAGGGGTTAAAGAAGGATTATGGGGAGTCAGGCCCGGGGTGAGTGACAGGTAAACAAAAATTGGAGAAGAGGGCAGGAAATCTAGCAAACGAAGGAAAGGACATGGGGCAGGAATTTGTGGATGGAGAAGGTCAGATGGGCTGGGAAAATAGAAATTGGCAAACTTAAAGCGGTTGGGGGAAATGAGTAGACAATCAATGAGGTCTTGGCAACCAAGTGAGGGTGTGAGAGGTCAGGAGACCTGGGAAACTAAGTAAAAGGAAGATAAGGGGCCAGGATATCAGAAACCAAGGACTTAGGTAAGAGGGCCAGAGACCTCGGAAACCTAGTATCGTGTAAGAGGTTGTGAGGCGTAGAAAACTGGGAATGGTGTTGCAGGATGTGAGCCCTGGGAATACTGAACAATGGTGGAAGGGGTGTAACACCTGGGAAATAAGCAAGGACAAAGAAGGGGATGGACTGGGGAAAACTGAGCATGATTGTTAGGGAGTGGGAGAGCTGGTCAACTAGCAATGGCGTAAGAGTTTGGGTGACCTTGGAAAGTGATGAAGGGTACAAGCCATTCAAGTGACCTAGGGTGGGGGTACACTAATTGCAAGGACCCCATGCTCAGTGTAGAACTCAGAGTACGCATGGTAGAATCGGATCACCTGTAAATTACTTCCTGCCTAATAAAGCATCTGCAGCCTTTCGGTCTCACAAATATTGTGTGTCCTGTTATTGATTGCATTATAATGCAAAAAGGGGAGAGGGTTGTATGCTCCGTGGGCAGGAGCTCGGAGGGAGGTTGTGAGGGCTTGTTGGAGGTGGGAATGCAGGGGCAAATTGTGGGCTGTCGCTGCCAAGCAAGCCACTTCTATTTGCGCATCTGAAATATTGAATGGTGTTTACCAATGCTTGGATGCCAAAGCAAAGGAACACGGCATTGATTCTATCTTCCCCTACCCTAAACATGGTGACATTTTTGTGCACTAAGGAATTATGAATAAGCACGTTATAGTTCCATGCTGGCATATATTTGGACACAGACAGAATGAGACAATATTTTACATGTCCAGGTTGACATACATTGTTGACACAAACACCATGGACAGGTACTTTACATTGGCATGCTCATAGGTATTGTGGGCACAACCATAAAGGTTTTTGCAGTGGCAATGCTGGCATATATTTTGAGTACAGGCATGATGAAAATGATACTCTACAGAACCAATTATAAATGGTATGGCTCTTCACCCCGTTTTTCTATGAAAATGCGTGGTAAATGTACAATGTCCTCTGCCAGTCCTGCAGGGAAGATGAGGAAGCCCTGCTTGGAGGAAGACCCTGTGGCAGAGCAGGTTCCCGAGTCACACAGGGTGAGAGACAATGCACTACTCGTGTTGTTTTCATGTTGTCATATTGCCTCATCATCTGTGGCCTGTATCACAACACTATAATTTCTGATTATATGCCTACCTTTCAACGTCTGCAGCCCTGACAACACTGGTCTTCGTGTGTGCACAGCACCGCAACAGCCACAACTCTGTAAATGCAAAATGTCATACCACAACACCTGTACAGACTCACACCACAACATTACCCGCAGACAGAGAGACACATTAAAAACACGAAGACCTACATATCAATGTTCCAGAAGAATGCACTTTACAGGTGCACACATGGCCTTCGAGATCCCAATAATAACAACTGCACACTGACACATCTGAGCCGTGTCTGCACATGATACCAGTGGACAAATTCAAAAGTGTGCTTTACCAATACACACCAACACTACACAAACGCTTCCACTGAAGTAAGGATCCCAACACATTTCTCCTTGACACAGACAGCTTTTTAATACATGTGAGCGCAAACAATTCATCCCAACATTCATGTAAAGGCCACACTAGGCACGTAGCAGAATATATGAAAGGTATCCAAGATCTAGTAGCAACGAGTCAGGCATCATCTTGTATGCAGTATCTCCTTTTGAAACTCTAAACATCCTGTCCCAATGGTGTGATGAAGGTCAGAGGTATCCAAGCGGTATTATCATTCTCATTGTCCTTCATGAATAGAAATCTTGTTTCACTGAAGATAACATGCATGTTTCAATTAATGCTTTTTAACATGTTTATATTACCTACAATACATCTTCACCCACTAATCTATTCAATCTAAGAACCATATTCACCCACTCGACCATCCATCCAACAACCGTAAAACCATACTCAACCATTCATCCATCCACTTATACACAAATATTCTCCCTCTATCCCATAGCCATATTTAACAACACATTTTACTGTATACAACCGTTTCCACCATCCCACCCATCCATCCAGCCATCACTACAACTATATTCATCCACCCGCATAACCATTTTCATCCACTCTCCTGTTGGCAAGCCCTGAACAAGAAAGGAAAACCTATAAACTTTTCTAATGCTTGTCGGCATAGGTACCGCTACTATAAAGGCTCTGGCTTCGGAAGTAACTATGATTGCATCTTTGCTTCAAGCTGGACTGTATGAAGTTCAGAAAGGAGATGAAAGCCTGTTCCCTCTGCATTCAGAACATAGTCTTGTAAGTGGTTTCAATCCGGCACACACCCAAATCAAAGCCCAGCAAGTAGTGCACAACTGAAACCCTTATTTATTTTAGTCTATAAATTCAATATTCTGAACGATATACCACTCATATCAAACCCTTCTTCTGGAACCCCCACCCCACCCCCCGGTCACACTGAACCAGGAATCAAGCTAGTTTGAAAAGGTAAATATTTATTTATGTGTTGGAAATGTACTCACAGTATATTTTAATAGGTACACAACAATCACCAATGGAATGACAGAACACAGAATGATGTATTTAATACACTAAGAATGAGTAATGAGCAAAACAAATGCAGCACAAAAAATAATACTTTTGTGTTGGTTCAGATAAGATAGCGCTATGGTTAGAGGTTCCCCCTGAAACACTGCTCAACCCCCAATAGGCAATGTAAAGAGATAGGAGGAGATAGCAGGTATTCGGGAATAGCACAAATCAAACAGAAAATCAGTCCCACCTTCCCCCCATAAAACACAAGAGAAAAACGGAATTGACTTTTCAGCTGTCAGATGGCTTTTACAATTGTCTTTAGAATTGACTGGGCAAAACACCAAATGCGGTCAAAAGTACTTAAATTGTTATAAATTGTTATAAATTCTTATGGGAGCCACTTTGAACAGTTGCACACAAGCATAAGCAATGATTTAGTCAGCAGAAAACATTTGAAATCTTAAAGTCCAAGATGGAAGTAGTTTAAAGCTTTTTTTACACATGTAAACATTTCAGATTTTTTTAAATGCGGCAAACTTTTTATTGCGCGAGATTCGCGATAACAGGATAATCTCACTGTTTTGAAATGCTTGTGATAGCTATGGATGTTAGGTACAAGTAGGAGTTGAAATCTCGTTTCTATCACAAAAACTGAGGGATTAATAGAGGTTTTAGCAAAGGTCGTTTTTGTAAAATAGGTGCGAGAATGGAAAACAGAAATGCCACACAGGGATCTTACAGTCACTTGATCAGGGTGACCTGCCTACTAAGGAAACTCGACTTCTTCAGGTGAGAAAAGGGTCAGCGCAAAGATAGTTCTAACAATACTGGTTCTGAAGGAAAGATAGGATGGGTTTGAGATAGGGATAAGACAATGCAAAGATACTCCTAACAATACTGGTTTTGAATGAAAGATAGGATGGGTTTGAGATAGGGATAAGACAATGCAATTATACAATGGGACACAGTTCTTCCTATTAATACTCACAGGATAAGTTTTTAAATGTTTTTAAATGGGAGCGTCAGTTCTGGTAATGAATTGGGTCTGGTTTAGGAAAGAGAGCACATCAGGCACGGGACTGGATCCTCTAGGCCGGTCGCCGGATTGGCACAGGATCTGCCCTCCTAGTCTGGGGGTATTTGAATCAGCTGGATGGCACGTTCCTCAGGCAAGACTAGTGTTGGCAAGCCAGAGGATTTCAGGATACTGGTTCACAAGGCCTTCTCACACCACACAGTTCTTTACTGGGCAGGGAGAATACATTTGAGGATTTGGGCCTTGCTGGAAATCTATAGTCTCTATTGCTGGCAAGAGTCTTGCATCTGGATCTGGAAGAATATTAAAGCTGGATGAAGGATGCTGGTGCAGAGTGCTTCACCGGAATCAGGAAAGTGGCTGGATCAGTGAGTCCCTCTGTGTTGACAGCTGTCTCTATTTATCCTTTAAAATGACATCACAAAGGGGGTGTATGGGCCGGTTTAGCTAAGCTTGCCCCTGTGAGCTGGGATAGGCCCACACTTCATCTCCACCTTGCAATTTGAGTGATTGGATCAAGGCCGGATGATGTCACATTTTATGATTTGCTTTACAGACCTCAGAGACCTCCCTTTAGCCACTGGTCTCAAAATCGGATTTGATACTAAATGTACATTTCTACATTGGTCACCTTTATACAAATCACACTCAAAGATGCCATATTTTATGTAGCAGCTATTCCTCAAAACCCCACAGCGGTGGGATCTTGTCTCAACTTTCATAATTCTGCCCTTTTTGCTATGAACACAATTTCCACATTTTATGCAAATATCCACAAATGTGCATGTTTAACATAGGGATATGCATGTAGATTTTCACAATTCTAACAGTAATAAATTTAGCATAAAACCATATATATTGCCATTCCTGTCCAGATCATGTCACACAGTTCTACCTCCTCTTCAGAAGTGCAGCCAGTAATTAAATTAACAACTTTGTCCTTTTTATATTTTTCACCCTTTTGGATGACAAGTTATGAGTCTTAAGACCGGTTCTTTGTTCATGTTTAGCAACAGATGGTACGCCCCTTTTTGTCTCCCTGCAGTCCAGTGCATCCCATCCTTGTTCGTTCCTTCCAGTGACCATTTATGACCCCCTTCACACTTCCAGTTTCCTGGGCTGCAGCTTTGTCATTGTTCCTTCGCTTTCTGTAGACAAGATTCTGTTCTAACGCGCAGTGAGTTTCTGATGAGAGGAAGGCCCTCCTTCTGGGAGAAAAACCTGCTTTTCCAGTTCTTGCCGCTTCAGCCAGGCTAATTAACTTCCTAAATTCAGCAAAAACCAAATGTGTTACATCAAACATAAATACATTTCCTTCTTGGCCATAAAATATGTGTGAAAAAACACAACTAAAATCTGTATTCCTTTTTGGCAACAATCCTTTTTATGTTTGCTAATCCAGCAGAGTTTTTAGGTTTAGGTAATTTTAATGTTTCCTCAGTACTCCTCTAACAGCTGTCTTTCAGGTAGCCCCGGGTACTGCATCCAGATTTTGGCCTATGCTGTCAGTTTTCAGACAATCCAGTTTGTCTGAAGAATGTTTTGCTCTTCACATTGGAACTTTGTATGTTCACAATGTTTCATTAGATACATGAATTTTAGCAACAGGCAAGATTTTGAATGTTGACAAGTGTTGTGTTATGGGCATTTTTGTCAAACTCACAAAGGGAGGATAGGGTACTCGACCCCCTCTCCCGAACCACAGAAGCTAAATAGATCGACCCTCCCACCATGGCTGGCACGGGCGCCTAATAATGAATAACACAGGAAGCCAAGTGGCAGCCTATGGGGGAAGAAAGAGTTAGGGAAAGGGGGTGGAATGACAAAGGGAAGAAGGGGAAAACATAACAAGCAAGCACATGACAATTAGTACAATTTGGGTCAAAAACTCCTATACCTGTACTCTACTTATGAACCCATTAACCTCTCCTCCTAATTCCTGAAAATAACCTCCTGCATACAAGGATAGAAAACCATAGAGTACCTACCATAGCATATCCTTGGCACTGGTCATATAAGACATTACTTTCCAGACAAAGAAAATGGGGTTAAATACTCAGACATGACATAATACTGAAGCAAACAGTGGAATATTCCACTTCACACTGGCAAACAGGCGAAATGGCACAAACAAAGGGATATCCCTTGCATGAAGAGACAAGACTCATGGCCCACGGGTCACAGTGAAGCGACAAACAATGAGTCACAACAACTACACCAAACATGTGCCCTCTTGCTGAGGGACACTTTGTAATGTTTCATAAATCAAATGAACTAAAGATGATTCTCTCCTGGAAATTTCATACTGGGTTAGGAATAATGTTAATCAGTTCGTTGCTTAGTGGCGTGATTCCTCTAACCCTCTCAGCAAGGTAAAAACAGATAAGCAACCAAAAGAACACAGATTTCAGAAACAAGCCAATGAAGAAATGCACTTAACTGGCGGTCCGGATGCCTCACGAGGACATCCGGAACCTGAAGTCAGTTGCCCATCATGAAAAGTAATGCTTATTCACCACGAGGCCCAGCTCCTGCTCTCCTGCAAATAATCACAGCCACGGGCCAGGTGAAGCTTCTTCAGTCCTTCGGCGTCCTAGCGTGGTTTCATCCGCTCACGTCCTCAGCTGCTGCCAGTGCTGATAAACTGTAATTACCTGCACTGAGGCAGGGGCGGCGGTGAACTTTAAGCAGTTCCTAATTAATCACAGCTGGAGGGCCGCGGGAAACCTTTGAACTACACACTCTCAAAGCATGCTGCAAAAAGTAGTTTTTTCCATATTTAACGTCTTTTTGGGTACAGGAAGCGCCATCCTCTACCCCAAACCTTATCCCTGACAGTACCTCCTCTCTCAGGGCCCTTTCCATGTTTTGCTTTCTCCGGATGATGCAAATGAAACTGGCGCACCAACCGAGGTGCATGAACCACACTAGCCGGTTCCCATGAACAATCCTCTGGTCATACCCCACCCATTGAATGAGGTACCACAATTGTTTCTGCCTTCGTCTTGAATCCAGTATCTTTTTCACCTCATATTCCGTCTGCCCATCCTTAATAAGTGCTGGAGGTCTCTGCACTCGTGTCCCCGGAGCTGCGGGTTTAAGCAAAGACACATGGAACACTGGATGTATCTTTAATTTATTTTTGAGGCAACCTCAAGTTAACTGCCACCTTAGATATACATTTCAACACCTCATATGGTCCAATAAACTTAGGGGCAAATTTACAAGGTCCTTTCAATGGAAAATTGTGAGTAGATAGCCATACCTTATCTCCCACCGTGTACTGAGGAGCCTCTCTCATTCTCTTGTCTGCATGCTTTTTATACTCTTCTTTAGCCAGTTCTGAATTGACTTGTGCCTTCTGTATAATGTTGAGAAGTAACTGTTTTCTTTCCTGAAGCATAGGAATATTCTCCATATCCAGTAAATGCTCGGGTAACATATTCTGTACTTGACCATACAAACATTCATTCGGGCCCATACCCAATGATGCGTGTTCTGTATTTTTATACGTGAACTCAGCCAACCATAAGGATTGTACCCAAGATTCTCGGCCATCATTTAAGTAACAGCATAAATATTGTTCCAGCGTCTGATTGACTCTCTCTGTTTGTCCATCCGTTTGTGGGTGGTAACTGGTGGACAAAGCAGAGTCAATTCCCAACATCTGACAGAAAGCTCGCCAGAATTTGGAGGTGAATTGAGGACCTCTATCGGATACAATACTCTGAGGTAGACCATCTAACCTGACCACATGTTGCAAAAACAACTTTGCCAATTCCCCTGCTCCAGGAATACCTTTACATGGTAAAACATGGGCTTGTTTCGATAGATAATCCACCACCACCCACATTGTATCATACTGATCACCAGGAGGCAAATCAGTAATGAAATCCATGGATATATGTGTACAGACCTTTTCCGGAGTTGGTAGGGGCTGGAGCAACCCTGCTTTTTTGGTATGATCTGTTTTACTTCGTACACATCTTTCACACTCTTGAATATATTTAATAGCGTCCTGTCTTAATCCTGGCCAGCAGAAATACTTCTCCAGTATACCTTGTGGCTTTCCTTTGCAAAGCAAGCGTCAGTAAATACAACTTTCCTGCATAATAGGGAAGACCATTGCAAAAAGTTTCTAATGGATTCTCCATTCCCCATTTCACATTTTCCGTTCTTTTCATTTCTTGTTTCACCTGTCTCAGTAACTGAGTCATTACAGCTCCCACTACCTTTTCCACAGGAAGGATAGTTTTAACTTCTGTCATACTGCTTTCAAGATTTTGCGGCAGCTTTTCCATTTTTTTTTCCTGGTCCAAAAGTGACCACAAAATTAAACTCGTTAAAGTATTGTGACCACCGTAATTGCCTGGGACTCAATGTATGAGCTGTCTTAAAACACTGCAAGTTCTTATGATCAGTGACCCCCGTAACCTGATGTTTGGCCCCTAGCAAATAATGTCGCCATTCCAAAAATGCTGCTCTAATGGCCTCCTTGTCACTAATAGAATAATTTTGTTCACAGCTTGTAAGCTTCCGAGAGTAGGAAGCTACTGGATGACACACGCCTTCCTCATCCTTTTGGGACAACACTGCCCCAACTGTCAAATTGGAAGCAACAGTTTCCACTTGGAAAGGTTTTTCCGGATGTGGGTGTTTCAATACCGGTGCTGACATGAATGCTTTCTTTAACTCTTGAAAAGCTTCTTCTGCCTCAGAGTTCCAACAAAACCTAGTGGCCTTCCTCAATAATTTTGTAATGGGTGTGACAATTTGTGAAACATTTTAAATAAATCGTCAATAAAAATTAGCAAAACCCAAAAAGGACTGAATATCCTTGATGCATTGAGGCGCTGGCCATTCAGTAACTGTTTGCACTTTTTTCTTGTCCATCACAATACCAGAGGGAGTCAAAATAAAACCAAGGAATTCCACTTGTGTGGTATGAAAAGCACATTTTTTTAGTTTTACATACAACTGATAATCTTGTAATTACTTCAACAAAGCTCTTAAATGACCTATATGTTGTTCTTCAGTAGATTAATAAATCAAAATGTCATCAATATATACTATAACAAACAAATCTAAGAACTCACTCAACACCTCCTGCATAAAGTATTGAAAGGCTGCAGGAGCGCTGCATAATCCAAAAGGCATGACCAAGTATTCGAATAAACCAAACTTTGTCCTGAAGGCCGTTTTCCACTCATCCCCCTTTTTTACACGAATCAAGTGATAGGCTCCCCTCATATCTAGTTTGGTGTAAACTACTGCCGTCTTAACTTGATCCAATAATACTGACATCAACGGCAAGGGGTACCTGTTTTTCACGGTCACCTTATTCAGAGCCCGATAATCAATACATTTCCTAAGAGTGCCCTCTTTCTTAGGGACAAAGAATAATGGTGACGACACAGGTGAAGTTGAATGTCTAATAAAACCCTTACTCAACATATCATCCCGGTATTCTCGTAAATGCTGTTTCAGTCAAAGCGTATATTCTACTAAAAGGTAATTTAGCTCCTGGTTCCAAATCAATCACGCAATCATAGGATCTCTGAGGTGGTAACCTGTCAGCTCCCCCTTTGTCAAAGACCTTAGACAAATCTTGAAATTAGTTTGGAATACTCACAGCCATTGCTCCCACCATCTGAGATTCTGCCCCTTGCTCTGCCAGAAATAATGCTGGACGCATCTCCTCTTCCATATGATCCTCACATTCCAACCCTGCAAAGACCAGCTTCTGCGTAACGCAATCAATTCTGGGATTGTGTTGAGTTAACCAAGGCATACCCAAAATGAGTCAAACTGAGGAGCTCCTATCAAATCAAATACAATTTCCTCAATATGTCCGGACCCACACCTCATGTGAATGGGCTGAGTCTGTTGACAAATGGGCCCCGAAACCAAGGGTGAATCATCCACCGATTGCACCCCCTCCACCTGTGCTTTCTCCCTCAATGGTAAACTCAACCTTTTAGCCAATCCAATGTCAATGAAGTTACCGGTGACTCCAGAGTCCACCATTGCAGACACGATTTGTTTCGTACAAGCAAAGATTAGTCACCAGAATGTACAAATGTGAATTTCTCTTTCCTGTTGTATAAGCTATGCATGTAGGGAACCTAGTCTTTTCTGGGCCTGTCACCTGAGTTCCCCCTATGGCCGGCCCAATCCTTTTCCCACTTCCACCTTGTTTCAGTCCCCGCCTGCTCCTTTCTTTGGAGTATTTGGACAAGCCCTAATATAATGTCCTGGTTGCCCACAGTATAGGCACAAGTTATTAGCCTTTCGTTGTTCCTTTTCTGCTGTAGACAATGGCCCTATCAGTCCACCAATCTCGATAGGTTCTCCCTCAGTATTCCTATTTCCCTTACCACGATCCAATTTAGCAAAAGGCAACACTTCTGGTCTTTTCTTATCTCCCTTGCGCTCACTTATACGATGATCAAACCTTAATGCTAAATCAATCATAGTTGTGCATGTATTAGGTTGTGGGTCTACCTGAGCAATATCATCCTTCAATTCTTCCTTTAGTCCTTGGTAAAATAACATCTGTTTCAATCACTAACCTGTTGAATAGAGTAACGTATGAAACCAAATCGCGTGTTCCTTGTCTTAAAGCTAACAATTCTTTGTCTTGAGCCAGGGAAACTTCCCGGCAATCAAACAGTCTTCCAAATTCCCCAGCAAACCATCCCAATTATACAGTAGAGGATCATCCTTTTGCACCAAAGCGTTGGCCCAATTGGCCGTATCTCCGGTTAAATATGAAATAACAAATGCAGTTCTAGCCTGTATAGACTCAAAGGCTGTAGGTTTACACAAAAAATGCAAACGGCACTGTGTTAAAAAGGTCATATATTTCCAGGGATCTCCTGCAAACCTTTCTGGTGCCACTAAAGACACCCTACTAGGGGGCTGCAGAATCACCGCAGATGGGACTCTACCACTTTGACCCCCTGTAGAGGTTCCAGCCCCATCCAAAGGGGTTCTTTGTGCTACCAAACCCTGAACCTGGCCTTTCAATGTACTTGATTCTTGTTTGCCTGCACTAACTCCACTTGAATGTCTTGCAGTGTTTTTAGCACGTCCGCTAAAGAGGGAGGATATGTATCCATTTGGCCTGGGTGGTTCAATTACCCCAAAATCGGGGGCAGGTAATTCTGTCAAACTCACAACGGGAGGATAGGGTACTCGACCCCCTCTCCCGAACCACAGAGGAGAAGTTAGGGAATGGGGGTGGAATGACAAAGGGAAGAAGGGGAAAACATAACAAGCAAGCACATGAAAATGACTACAATGTGGGTCAAAAACTCCTATACATGTACTCTACTTCTGAACCCTTTAACCTGTCCTCCTAATACCTAAAAATAACCTCCTGCATACAAGGATAGAAAACCATGGAGTACCTAGCATAGCATATCCTTAGCACTGTTCATATCAGACATTACTTTCCAGACAAAGAACATGGATTTTAATACTGACATAATACTGAAGCAAACGGTGGAATATTCCACTTGACACTGGCAAACAGGCGAAATGGCACAAACAAAGGGATATCCCTTGCATTAAGAGACAAGACTCAGGGCCCACGGGTCACAGTGAAGCGACAAACAATGAGTCAACAACAACTCCACCAAACGCGTGCCCTCTTGCTGTGAGACACTTTGTAATGTTTCATTAATCAAATGAACTAAAGATGATTCTCTCCTAGAAATTGCATACTGGGTTAGGAATAATGTTAATCAGTTTGTCGCTTAGTGGAGTGATTCCTCTAACACTTTCAGCAAGGTAAAAACAGATAAGCAACCAAAAGAACACAGATTTCAGAAACAAGCCAATGAAGAAATGCACTTAACTGGCGGTCCGGATGCCTCACGAGGAGATCCGGACCCTGAAGTCAGTTGCCCATCACGAAAAGTAAAGCTGATTCACTGCTCTCTCCTGCTCCTGCTCTCTCCTGCAAATAATCACCACCACAGCCCGAGGAGAAGCTTCACAGTCCTTCGGCTCCCATGCTGATAAACTGTAATTACCTGCACTGAGGCACGGGTGGCAGCAAACTTTAAGCAGCTCCTAATTAATCCCAGCTGGAGGCCCACGGGAAACCTTCGAACTACACACTCTCCAAGCATGCTGCGAAATGTAGTTTTTTCCATATTTAACGACGTTTTGGGTACAGGAAGTGCCGTCCTCTACCCCAAACCTTATCCCTGACAATTTTGGAGTTTTTGGAAACAAAGCAAATGTCATTTGTAGGCACATTTTGGGGTTTCACTTGCAAAGTGCTGCTTTTCTCTCTGCACTCTGTTTTCTGGTCATGGAGTCCACTGGCACATTTCTGCAGGGTGTGCTCTATTGCACTGCACATGCACCATGGGTGGCAGGTTGTGCATCCTTATGTTTGTGTGCTGAAGTACACGGTTTTTGTAGGTTTTTGGTGCGCACAAGGGTTTTGCCACCATTGTTGCAGTTGCTTTCCCCATAACTGGCAGGGTGATGCTGCATAGCATATCGGAGTGGGTCAGTACATCCCACAGTCTATCAAACAGACCTTCATATGCTTTTCACTTTAATCCACATCACACTACTCTGTTACGCTTTTCTTCCCCAGGACTCTGAGGTGGCCTTTCAGAGGAGTGGTTTAATATCAAATATTATAAATGAAATGCATGCCACCGTCACACTTAAATATAAATACTCAATACCAGCAGTGATATACAACCAATGGCCCTTTAAGCCTCTGCATGTAAAATGCACCCTTGGTCAATTGGATTTACATTCTTTTTCTATGGGTTGTGGCAAGACCGAAGTAGGACTCAGACTCTGGGAGATCATGTTCATGGACTTCTATTATCTTCTCTTACAATTAGTCTGACCTCTTAGTGAGCTTCAAAGAAAATAACAAACTAAAACAATGAAAGTTACCTCCAAGTGATAGCTTCCCTATTCTAAACCTCAAATGCTCAAGGAAAGGATATTCTGGGATGAATAAAAACAAAGTCCCTAGCCTGAATCCTATTATAGCCTACTACATTTATATAAACTAACAGACATACGACTAAAGGATTCAACAACTAAAAATATGCTAGCCCTCTTCTGTTCCAGACTTTCTCCCCAGTATAGGAAGTTCTTCAGTTGCCATTGTGATGGATAAATGTTCCAGAAAAATGTTAAAAATAAAGGCTTATTTGGGATATTTATGTACCTCTTTATCCTGACATGCCTGGGGGCCATTTTCACTTTTCCCTCAATCCGGGCTGTTTCTTTTCCACTATGGGTTTCACACTCTTTCTCTTGATTTAGGTTATTCTCTTTTGTTTCTCTTTCATCGCTGCTCAATAGTATCAATGTTATCTCCCCATTTTCTGGCATTTCTTGATTTCTGTTTCCCTCTATCAGGGTATCCTCACTCTCACACCCTCTCTTGGGGTGTCTTCACTCTCTTGGGTTATCTTCACTCAGAGTGAGGGGATGAATCTCTTACGTGACTCTTTTGAACTGGGCTCAGCGCTTCTTCCCTCTTCACTCGGAACAGGGGGATGAGTCTCTATCATGTCCCCTTTGCTCTGGGTTGAACCCTTCCCACCTCTTCTCTTCCTGGAGTAGTCAGGCTGACCACAGTCACTCCTTCACTGGGGAACTTTAGGTTGCCTATCCCCTTCCATAGGCTAGCACAGGCTTCCTTTCTTCCCTGGGTTCCTGGATTTGTAGGTGTGTAGGCTTCTTCTCCCCCTCTGGGTTTAGCTAAGATTGATCTCAGGTTTCCCTATTCAGCATAGCAGAGTAGCTGCCAGGCACAAGTCAGCCTTCCTTCCCCTGTTTCAGGCTTCTTTTCCATTGTTTTTCCCCCACAGAACCAGTGTGACAGGGAACCAGCTCCCAGCGGAGACAGCATGCAACTGAATTTTATTTTTATTTTTTATTTTTTTATTTTATTTGTGTTTGATTGTGAAACCTTTTACAAAATCGATTACATTAACATTTGAAAGCACAAACAAACGTCAAAACATGCAACTGAATTAGTGAATTTCAGTCCTGTCTCCACTAGCCAACTACTGATTGGCTGAACTCTCTATTGGGGGAAGTAGTGCCTACATCAAAGCCTCCCAGGCTATTTCCTTCCCTGTTCGTCAGTTCAAATATCATTTGAGTCAATTAGGATTTCCAATTAGCTCTCCTATGTAAGGGGGTTGCTCCAGGTTATCTGGTTTGCTCCTCCTGGGAGATGGTAGATGAGGCTCTCTGTGTTCCTCTTGCTTTTTGAAAGTAGGTTTTATTTTATTTCCTTGCGTCTTTGAGGTTTTGTAGATGTCATTTCATCAATTTAGCTTCAGTCCTTAATGGGGAAATGAACCAGGCTATTTTTACATGGGAGGAAATAATTCTACCACTGTGCTATTTCAGCGGTGATGCTAATCAGTGTGGAGGGAGCCGGAAGCCTTTTTGCAGCAGGTGCAAAGTGTTTTTTTCTCTCACTATGCCAGCAGCACATCTCGTTGCCAGTTTGACAAGCCACTCCTCTCCCTTCTCGGAACAGGGATTCAGAGAAATCTTATTTGTGTGAGTCGAGGAACAACCTTGATTCACCACAGCGTTCTCTGCCTAAAGTCAAGACCCCAAAGTGCATCTTTCTCCCTGAGCCGAGAGAGGAAAGGGAAATAGACACGGATTTTATTTAATCCACATACTGCAATTATTTATAAAGGCTAATACACCTTTTCCAGACCTGACACTAATGCCTAGAATGATGATTAAGAATAAGAAAATGGCTGCATGACCTTGGTGATGGAGCACTCAGTAAGTTACAGGGCATCTCAACACCAGAACCAGAGAGGAAAGCTACTGCATGTGTATAGGAGCAGACCCAGGTAGGCCAATCGGCTTCCCGTTATGGCTAGGTTTAGCAAGAGAGACCCCCGCCATTTCAGTCTCCCACTGAGAAGGTATCCAGCATTGTTTTTGTCACAGGTTGTTGGAAGTGGTCGAAAGGAATGGGCTGTCACTGCTAGGATGTTTACAAAATCAAGGAGCCCTCTATGCTTCATGGAGCTTTGTGATGAACATCACACAATGTTACCAAATTATCTGTGGGCAACACCTGGTGGTAATAGGACCCTTGGCGTAAATCACATTCTCTTGATTTAAGACCAGAATGCAATGTCCTGAATTTTAGGAAAGAGTTAAACGTATTTATGTTCTGTTGGTGTGCCTGGTTGAATTAATAGGTGGATGCCTGAAACCGGGAAACCCCGGGACACAGCAGCCAATTCAATCCCAAGACTGTGCTGAAATTCTCATTGAAAAAGCAGACCTCATTTGGTAAAACAATGGTCACCAAAATATACGATACGTTCAATTAGTAAACTGAGTATGCACACATATACATAACACAAATGGTGCAAGGTCATAACCAAGACATAGAGGTTAATTCAAGCATTTATATATCCACCCATCATCAATTCATATGTCCTTCCAAGCTTCCAATCATTTGTCCATCCGACCATCCATCCGTCCATCCATCAATCTAAATAGATCCATCCATCCATCCATCCAACCATCCATCCACCTAACTGCAACACATCCATCCATCTAGTCATTACTCCACCCATCCATCCATTCATCCCCCCAACTGGTACATATCCATTCGTCCATCTAACCAATCATCTCTCCACCCATTCATCCACCCAACCTCCACCCATCCATAATCATCCAATCATCCCTCCACCCCACCTCCACATATCAATTCCATGCATCGATTCACCCGTTACACACACACCCTCATTCACACGGATCAATAGATGATGGTAAATGTATTGCAGTGCATCTAAACTATGAGACTCACTCAAGGGGGAGACATTTGGGGAAGGGGCAGAGATGTACATTTTCACCTGAGAACAAACAAGGGGTGAAGTATAGTCTTAACCCTGCAATAATGCACAATGATAATTTGTGTGTAACATAGAATGCCCAGATTTAAGGTAAGCAGCAGGCAAGGCTGTCCTGTGTGCACGAAGGAGAAGAGATTGCACCAGCGGCCGCTGACGGCATGCCTGCAGCCTGCACCACAGTATTGGGACCAGTCTAGCGTACAGAGGGCTTGGACGAGTGACCTATATGTACAGCTTCGTGTGATATGCAACATAGAGTAATATAGTAAAGAACATACAACTGGCTGCTAAACGTGCTTGTAAGCGCAGTAGGCTCATCTATCATGTGGACAAAGGGACACTTGTATTATTTATAATCATCCAGAGATTCCGAGCAGCCCAATTGTGTCTATTATTCAGGACTCCCAAACCAAAGCACGCGGATAGATCTGCCACGCATTATAAGCGAGCCAAGTGACGAATCCAGATCTAAAGAACATGTTAGATCTTGCTGGGTCACTTTAAATATGTTCCTAATAAAATTCAGGCTGGTAATGCCACTGTAGGGATTTACATGTTTTGTTCAATAAAACATATTTGTATTTCACGTTTTGCATGCATGTCACAATTAGTGTGTATGATCATTTCCTGCAAGAGAACATCTACAGCTTGGGTTGCGCAATTTAACAGGCAAAGCTATCTGTCAGGCTATAGAGATCTTACAGGCTCAGGCCCTGGCGGCACGGTTCTCTGTAAAGTTGGGAGAGATTGCAGGTTTAGGGCCTGTTTACATGGCAATATCTTAGGTTACCGAGATCCTACAGACTCAGGGCCTGTCGGCACGGCTAGGTGTCAGATTACAGAGATTGAATAGATTCAGGGTCTGGCGGCACGGCTATCGCTTAGGTGACAGATGTCGCACAGGTTAAGGGGCTCATGGCATATCTATCTGTCAGGTTACAGAGATATTACAGGCTCACGGCCTGATGACATGGACATCTATGAGTTACCAGGATTTTACAGAGTCATGGACTGTTGGCACGGTTATTTCTGCGATTACAGAAATTATACAGGTTCAAGGCCTGACGGCACGGCTATCTCTCAGGACACATGAAGTGTGGAGGCATCTCTAACAGAGACACTCTTCAGGCTCCTGGTTTTATAGGCTATTCTTTCCGACAGCAGAGTTAAGATCAAAGCCTAGTGCTGGGCTGGGAGGAGCCTACAACGATTTCTCATGGGAATTCAGGAAGCACATAGATACCTTAGCACTTACTAAGTAAGCCCCAAGCTCTCCAAAATGTACAGAACACCTGTGTTTCCATAACGCGCCATGCTTCTCTGAGCGCCCTCATGTCCGCCTGCATTGGAAGAGTCGCTGGCCCTGGGAGAGCTCCACAATGGGGTAGGGGATGTTTTCCAGTGGTCCAGCGCCAGCCAGCTGTTGACTTGCACAGAATGACCAGATGTGTGCTGCTATTAGTGCTGGTGCAATTACTTGAGTTGTACTAGTATTAACTTCCACACAAAAGCAACCACCAGAGCAAGGACTTGCATTGACACAGTCCTAACCTAAGTGAACATCTGGATTTTAGGTCAGTGCTAAGACCGATGCAGACAGGTATCACCAGCAGCAACAATGTTGGCAATTATCAAAATTGCCAACATTATCTGCCCTTGTGCAAAGAATGGATCAAATTAATTTGGCACCAATGTTGTTGCTTGCATAATTGTGTTAAGAGCTAACATTTTGTCTACACATCTATTTCATCTGAAGACGTTTGTACTATTGCAAACATGTAGCAATCCATGTTTTTACTGTTCTTGTTACATAACATAATAAGCATTGGCAAAGCAACCAGTTTGAGTTTGTGTGTAGACAAGGCATAGCCATTTGCTGGGCACTGTAAGCATTGTAATATCAGGCCCTTAAACAGCAACAGCTGAAAAGTAATGTAAATACTTAGGCATATGATAGCAGTGCTTGGCAAATCTAACCCCCATACACACGCCAACACTATTGGCTTTGTTAATGTTTGTTTTACCAGGACCTCAGTGAAATGAACACATATTATCAAGTGGCTGAAGGCACACTTGGCTAATACATTTTCATTACAACATTAGTAGATTTACTGCCACAATTAAGCCTCTGACTCTCAGCAGGCAGCACACAAATAACACTGGCAGCAGATGCCATGGGCAGTCAATAGGTGTGTAACAAACCAAACAATACCTACAAACTGCGTGTCCGTCTTCACATTTCATATTCTTCCCAGCTGTGTTTGAATGAAAAAGTTTCAACTAGGTGGGGCCATAGGTCAACATTTTAAATGAATGCATTGGCTACATTTCTTTTTATGTTTAGCTACAACATTGCAAAAGAAGAGTCTGCTTAACTTTTTCCATAGTGCAAATATTTTTAGATAATTATTGCATCTTACTAAAGCAATAGCACCCGAGGGGGGGCATTACCGGTTTTGGTAATATCCTGGGCTGTCAGTTACAAGCATGAGCAAAGCGAGGGCCTTAATGTAAGCTCTGGGGCATTACCAGACGTGTAACCCCCTCCTCCCCCACAGGGTTCTATTGCACATTGTACCAGGACACTAATAGTAATTTTTCTCGAGTTGTCTAACAGCGTGAAAGCCGTTTCTCAGTGAGAGAAATGGTCGCCAGGGATCGTGGAGAACAGACTACACAGAATCACTTCTCCCTTTCCACGGAGGCTATTAAAAATGCTATAAAAAAGTAAACAGAGAAAATGGGCACCAGGGAACCTGAGAAGGGACTTCATGTAGTCCCTTCTCCCTGTCCATGGTGGCTAATCGCGTGGCAGAGATGCACAGGGACAAGTCCTGTTCCCAGCCCCAGCGAGGGACAGAGAAGCGCAGATAAGTGGATTTGGGGTAGGGAGGAGAGCAGATACGTTGAAAAGGGGGCTGGGGTGGCAGAAAGAGGCAAGGGACGCATGGACCACACTTAACTTCATTACAGCAAGCAAAGATGGCAGTCTCCTGCTCTGAAGAGGCTGGGATCAGGGTCTTTCCCTATGTGGTAAGGACTCCATTCTGAGCCTCCTCATTGGCAGGAGTCCACCACACCCTCCTCCCTTAATACTAATATGCATAATAACATACACTGCAGTCAGACTCAGCAATCGACTGCATGGCACGCATATTTGGATTTCCACCTACCTGGAACTTCAGACACACATCTTCTCCCACCATGCCATCCAGTGTCCACAGCTATGTCACTACAGCCTAAAATGCTGTAATGTTGATGAATGTGATAAAAGTTATAAGTGACATAGAACCATCAGATTGTCAAGATCAGTGAGATGAAACATTACAACTTACTCAACCAGCATGTTCTAATTATTAATAATAAACCATAAATTACAATGTTTAAAAACGTAAATGCCTGTTATTGAATTAAAATATTAGAAGATTTTTGTAAACAAATCGTGAAGACTAGGCCAATCTGCTGATTTGAGAATCACGTTTTCTGTGTTGCATTTCCTTCCTCTTGACTTCTTTCTATACTTTGTTGTGGCTGTTTTGTTTTGCGCTTGAATTTCACTGTGTGGTCATTAGGACCATTTACAGTTGGTCAACTGTTGTTGCAGTGACAGGCCATACCTTGAGAGAAAGTTGCAGTCTGGTGGCATACTTTAAGGGGCTTCTTGGATAGTATGCCTCAAGTTAGTAATATAGGAATGTCCTATAACGATTTTGCTATCCATCTCTCGTTGGATCAGTGTGGTCCCATTGTGGCTGGCTGTACGGAAAGCCTCTGTGAAAAAAAGCAATGTTGAAGGTTCCTCTGAAAGTTGGAGTGGGTTGGTAGGACTCACAGATGGGTGTTCCTAAGGTTGGCAAATTGATATTAACCTATTGGTTCCATCCACCTAAATGTGTTGGACCCATTTGGCGTTGCTGAAGCTGGACGTTGACGTTGCACGGACGTGCCAGCTGATGGTCTAATGGTGAACACACGTCTCTTGCTTGTCTGGTCATCTTCCCTCCTTGACTTGTGTATAGCTCATATCTTTTTTAACTTCATTCTCTCCTCTTCTTGGTTTCATGAGATTCCTTTTAAGGTTGGTGTTACTGGGTTGGTTGAACTCAGGGTCAGGCATTGGTTACTACTAATTTTCTGGGATTATGACCATAATCAATTTTTATGTTGTGCATGTCTTCCATAGGACAGCATTATCAGCATGTAACCGCTCTAATGCTGTTTTCTGTCTTGTCTCCTGTGATAATACATCAATGGTCGGATGCCATGGCAAAGGAACATGGCATGGCATTGCTTCTATCTTCCCCTAGACTAAACATGCCTAAGGCATGAGTAAAAACAGAGAAAATTAAATGTGGTCAAAGTGTCTGATCCTCCCTCAAAAGCAGTGACAGTGCAAGAGCCGTGGCTATGGCTGAGAAGCAGGCGTGTTGACTCCCATGCTCTCAGGCAGCAGAACCACTGCACTTAGTGTCTGTGTCCGAGGTCCACTACTGAACCTGTCCTTCCTTACTCATGTAATTTAGGCCAGGAACCTCTGCCAGACTCACAGCTGCAGCTCCGTCAGCTGTGAAACTGCGCTCCTCGGCTTCAAGGAAAGAGAAAACTGGGCAAAGTGGGGAGGTTGGCAGGACACCAGGTGTTTACTTTTTAATTGACGTGGAAAGGAAGTCGAAGATAATAGAACAGCTGCTTCTCATTTACCTTTTGGGGAGAAAATAGAGTTGATAGGAGGCCAGTTAATTTTGGTTTTAGGGGGAGCATTTAAAGTACAGATATGTCCATCAAAAATGCCTATGGTTCTCGAAAGCTTACCTTTGGATCTCACTCCATTGACGGGCCCTAGGGAACAGCACAGATGGTGGGGAAAGAATGCGGGATGACCTGCCCAACATATAAGGAAAGATAGGTCAACAAATTGGGACTTATTTCAACTTGGGTTTCCAAGGGACATCAAAGACAACTCCAGCTTCCCTCTCGTGGTATATCAGATGGTGATCGGAACATCCCCGCTGTTGATAGGTAATCAAGAGTTCTATATGTCGGTCAGATAGCACAGCGAGTAGAGGGCTCGTTTTGACATCCGTGCAGAGCCTGCCGACGCAGGTTCAAATACCGGCAGGGCCAAACTCAGCCTTTTATCCTTCCCGAGGTCAATAAATGAGCACCACATACCGTGGGTAATAAAAAGCAGTGCTCAGATGCCAGCGGGTCTGTAGTGCTATATAAATGCTAAATTATTATATTATATGCAGAACACATCACACACTGAAGTGTTTCTAGGTACTTTGAATCGCATATTTTCTATGCTGTAATCTAATGATTATGATTTGACCAACCATGGAAGGATGAATGGCTGGATTGTGCACAGGTAGATTAAAATCTGTGATAGGCATTAACCCCTTAGTCTGAGACATATGGTGAGACTGGGTTGTGTGTGATCCATTCATCAATTGGGCACATTCAAGTTATCCTATTATGTTCAGTGCAGCACAATACCGATCTGTTCGCCTACTGGTCTGCTCTCAACTCCTATATAGACAATCCCTGTTCATGCAAAATCGCTGTTCAATATCTGAAAATGAAGTGTAGTTTAACGCATGCCAGCTCTTGAAAGACATATAACATTTATTCCAGCATACCCATTTTACAATACAGCTCAACAGAAAACAAAACGAGATTAAAGTAAATGACCTTGAAGGTTTAAGTAGGCATTAACTTTAATCTTGGGATTAATGCTGTTAGCCTAATGACTGTACACGGAAACATAACACGAGTTTTAAATATACCTTTCCAGGTGAAAATTAAGGACAATAACTGCAGCAGATGAGTTCATGTGAAAGAGCATACGGTGCACACACATGGCTACGGCTTGCAATGATCCTTGTGGTGTAAACAGTGCTGCAGAAAACAGTCTTAGGACACTGAGCCACTGCAGTGCTAGTGCTTCTTCTCTTTCAGTCGCGGGCTAGTGCTTCTTCTCTTTCAGTTGCGGGCTAGTGCTTCTTCTCTTTCAGTCGCTCCTTCACCTTCTGCGGCTCGTACTGGATCAGGCGCAAGATCTCCTTATTCTTCATGATGCCTTGGATGAACTCCCCTTCGGATATTTTTTCTGAAGGGAAATGGCAAATTTAATCAAATCAAGCCAGATTAGCAAGTGTCTCCAAACACAACACTGAAGACCGGCTGACTTTTTTTTCAATAGGGAAATATTATTCAATTTTGTTCGAAAATGTTGCAGTGACCAAAAAGCTACTTGACATGTTTGCCGCAGTCCCAGTCCAATACCCACCTAACATGAATTAACAACCATACCACATGCTTATAAATTGTCACCTTTGCTGTTGCATGTTGTTCATTTGACCAAATGATGTTTAATCCTGATCCACGATCTACTTGGGCTGCATCACAAAGCACCCTCCATACAAGTACCCTTGGCCTTTACTTGCACTATATCCAGTGGGATCCGCTCTTTATTTCAACTGCACCCTTTGTCCCCTTTCACTTAACGCTTCCCTCTCTCTTTCCTTTACAGACTATGTTGTGGCTACCCCAGTTGGGGACACAACACGCCAATGTCCAGGCAAGCCTTTGGGGCTGCGAGACTACTATGATGGTATTTAAGCACAATATAAAAGATTCTTAATGTAACATAACCCATGTCTACTGCATAAGCACCAAAAAGCATGCACCTGGCAGTGGCCAACTATGTCAACACTCGGTAACATAGCAGAACCAAACGTGCTGCAATGTGTGGTTTAGTTTAAAAGAGAAATATGCTTTTCAGTATTGGTTATTACTGCTCTATTTACCATTGTCTTTTTTTCCAAAATACACCCAGATCTTCTCAGTTCTCTTTTCGGGTGTGTTTTCATCATCCGGTAGCTCTTTCTGTTCCTCGGCACTGATCATTTTGAAAATTGCCTGTGTAAAGTAAATCAAAATCAATGTAATTAATTTTTGCTAAATAAGGCAAATGGACGTTTAATATAGCGTTCTTAATTAGAAGCAGATCCAATCGACCGTTCAGCATCAGAACAAAGTCCTTAAAGTAGAAAGCAAATACTGAAGCATAACAGGCTCAAACAGGTGTTATCGGCCTTCTTCTGAGTTATGGGCCCCAGTCCAAGCTGCAAGCACGTAAAGACGGTAACACCCTTAGCCCCCTGGCCTGTAATGCAAATATAATAGGATGGACAAAATCACAAAAGCATGTTACAATTGTTAGACAACCAAAGACAACTCTTGAAGAAACAGCAAATAACCTTGCAATGAACACTGTCCTTGTAGGATTTTGCAATAGCATTGAGGTGGACTGTTAAAACGGAAACATCAAGCTCTGTAATAGTGGTTAAGGCCCTCTACTGCCACAGGGTTTACAATGGCTCGTCACCTCTCCAATGTTACAACGTGGAGTTAATTTCACTATACTCATGTGGGATTGGCTGTTAACCATCTGCCAGACCAAGCCAAAGTCGGCTTACTTGAAGTGAGGGCCTTGGCTGGGCTTAGAGCCGTTCCTGGCCAAGCCTGCCTGAGAATAGCAACATTAATGCGATTAGCATCCCTGGTGTTCAACCAGGATGTAAATTGCGTGTTCATGATTTTTTTTTTTTTTTTTAATGGGGAAACTCCCTTTGCATGATCTATGACTGCCACTGTCCCATAAATTGCGTACAGAAATCGTGGCTGTGAGAGAGTAAAGGGAAATTGTGCCTCAATCCGAGTTTTCCAGTAATTCTAACGAATTAACACCAAAAATGGTTACTGTTACCACTACTTGGTCCGTGGGTTTACCACAGGATAACAAGTGGTGGTATGGCAGTTTTAGTCCAAATTGTTTGAGTCTTTGGAATGCACTGGGTTTTTGGCAGAATTGCAGCAAGTGGTAATTCCGCTGTGGTAATTCTAACATTACCACCCAAAAAGTGGCAGTAACGGAATTACCACCACTTTTTTACTGCTCTGCCCAACTTGGAACGAGGCCCATTGTCCCTTTACTATTTCCATTTTGGGGGGAGCCATGGAGCCGTGCTCGGCTATGAATGGGTAAATGGGGGAATGGGGTTGAGGTATGGAGTGGCAAGGGGTTGAGGAGACAGATGTCCTGGTAGTGTGGCGGAAGAGGAGATTGGGGACTAACGGGAGTGGGGGAAGTAGAGACCCTGAATGATGTCAGTACAAATATTTGTGACAAAAAATGCACCTGTGTGGAGTGGCTCTGGAGCAGTAAAGGAACACAGGCTTATACCAGCAGTTCAAGCTTACATCTATAGCCCCTTAATTGACTGGCATCACTCTACTTGGTGCTAATGGGAGATATGTCATTTTAAAAGTAGATCATTATTGATTAGCACCTGTGATTGATAAATGTGAAAATCAATGTTGCTCAATTTTTTTATAATTTTCAAATAATTCATCCTTCCTATATGGCTCAATGATTCTACTCCACGTTATTGAACTTGCGTTACAAATATGCAGACATCGGGCCTGATTGACGGAGTGTTTTTTCAATGGAATCGTGTCATTATGCAACACTTCTGTGAACCCGGCCCATTATGTCAAATGATATAATCCTACTCATCGGTACTCCCACTCCCTCCTTCCCTGTAGCTCTCTGGCCTGCCTCCCTTGGCCCCCTCCCTGCTCCTACCATCAAGGCAAAAAACCTTGGGGTCATCTTCGACTCCACACTCTCCTTCTCTCCTCATATTTCTGACGTCGCCAAGAGGTCACACTACCAGCTGCACCTCCTCAGAGGTATTCTTCCCTTCCTCTCCTTCCCCCAGAAGCTCACTGTCTCCCGAGCCCTGGTTCTCTCGAAGCTGGACTACTGTAACAGCCTCTATCTTAATCTGCCTGCCTCCACTCTCCGCCCTCTGCAACTCATCCAGAACAGAACTGCGAGACTTGTCCTTGGCCTCAAGCCCAGGGACCGTATCTCTCCAGGACTGAAATCTCTACACTGGCTCCCAGTGGCTGCGAGGATAAAGTTCAAAACCCTCTGCATTGTCCACAAGGCCTTCTGGGGCCTGTGTCCTAAATACCTTCAACTCTCTCTTCCCAAATATCTTCCTTCCCGAGCCCTTCGCTCATCCGCCTCCAATTCCCTCAGGGTTAGCCGCTTCTCGAAGCAACGAGCTGGGGGTAGATCTCTCTCCGCGGCAGGGGCCTCCCTCTGGAACAGCCTTCCTGCCTCCCTGAAACTTGAGGAGAACCATCTCCGGTTCCGGAAGCACCTCAAAACCTTCCTCTTTGCTTCTGCTTTCTCTCTCCCTCTCCCCTGCTGAACAGCTAATTTAATTCCTCACTGAAACTGCACTGATCCTGCAACTGGACCACTCTAAACGGCCTCGGCCCTGGGCCCTGCCACTCTCCACTTGCACTGATGCCCTGGAACCCCTTTGCACTGCGGTACTGTCTCTGTATCCCTACAGCCCCCCCCCCCCAGCACTTGTTCTGCACTTACCTCACACTTGCCACCAGCTGGCCCTATTTATTTATTTATTACGTTACGCCACTTACCTTGTACTGCACTTCCCCCCCTCCCCTTCCCCTTGCACTTTCCCCCTCCCCCACCCCTGCACTTGCGCGATATGAATGACACCTGGCCTAGTAAGATCGTTGTCTGTCTCCCCTTGTCCCCCCCTCCCTGCCTCGTCGCGCCTTGAAACACATGTGTATAGGCGCGTTACAAATACCATATCATATCATATCATGGTCCCAAGACGATATTCTAACTAGACATGCTTTATATATGTGTCATCTGGCGTACACCTGTGTCAGAAACCATGGAAAATGCACATGACATGGACCTTCAAATATCCTATAGAGTGGACAGCAAGAAGGACGTCACAATATGTCTAGAAGCTGAGTCATCTTGTTACATGTTTCACAGCCTAACATTTCAGGAATATTTCAAACCTGGAAGAGCGTGTGATCCACAAAGGCACCACCACCCTGCATAAAAGTGGAAAGTGTTATAACGGGGGTGGCGAGATATATCGTGTCACCTTAAAGTATATTTCCTTGTTAAGCCCTTCCAGACTAGAATATTAGGTACATCATTGCCGCAAAAGTGTTTTATATTTGCCAGGAGTCATTTTGTGAAGTCATACTTGTGTTGTGTGGTATGTGGGTTTCCCTGAGTACCGTGACATGGTGGCAATTCTCAAACTCGATTTCTGCTTTACTCTGCCTGTCATCGCCACACGCTGTCCCCTTTCCTATGTTTGGCTTCTCTGTTGCTCTCTGTCTGTCTCCTTTCCTCAACATCCTTTTCTGTCAGAATTGTTGCTGTCAGTCTGTCTCCTTCCTTAGTCTCTCTTGTTCCTCCATGCCACCTGCCTCTGCTAACCTTGCATGCTGCATGCAACCCTCTGGATGTTTCACCCTTAGATGTGGCTTGGTTTGCTTCACAGCTAAGCGTGTGCTTTATCAATCCAATGCATACATTGCATCTTGCTGTCTATGCCTCTCCTCACAGTCCTCTTTCTACTTCTCTATCTTATGTCAATGTCCCCTCCTGAATCTCTCTTTCGTCTTCTTTCCATGATCTCTGTCTGTTTTTCTCCTGCTAGCAAGATGCCTGTGCCCCTCAAACTCTTGATCTGTAGCTCTGTGTGTATCTCTGCACATCTGCATGTACAATTATAGATAAAAACCAATTGACGAAAATACCTTCAGGAATAAAAGCGCGCGCTCACAGACACACAAGTATTTTCATATAAATAAAGAAGTAACTTAGAATTGACTAAATTCAACTATAATAGAAACAATAGATCTTATATGTATGTCAGGTTTCATCATGTACACATATATGTTTGTCCCACGCAAGGAGACCCAAACACTCATCTTCACCAGCAGATGTATTTGCAAAGTACATCGCAAATAAATGGTCTTGTGTCTAAATGGGTACATTTTTCAAAGCACCCCTTTACATTGACATTTGCAACAATCCCTCACATAATTACTAAGTAAGCAACATTGGGCCATGAAAAGTATTCCTCAGCGAGGCACTGCATGACTCAAGTTCCTCCTCACTTCATACTAACATAAATGCCATATCACATGCCTTCTACGAACTGCAACTTCGAATGCTTTCATTATTGCTCCGAACTGGGAAGTCTTCCCGAGAAGGGGGGCAGGTGAAAAAGAGCGGACGTCAGGGCCCCATTTCTACCGCTCGGCTTGGTTGTAGCTGCCCAGAATACTTTGATACACACGCCAGTCTCTGATCAACTTCAAAAATCACAAAGATTGAAGTATCATTTGGACTGCACGGCCAAATTACGCGTATGCATTTAAAGTGAAATATCCAGCAAGGTGCTGGAGGTACATCCTCTACTTAATTGGCAAAACATGGGGGAATTTCTGTGGGCCGAATTACAATCAATGGCCATTCTGCAAAATCCCCATGGAGTCTTGTGGATTCCAAGAATGAGAGAAATATCTGCCATACTGCCTGCCACCTGCAAACTGGCAGTAATTCCACTGTAATGGGTGGCGGTATTGGTAGCCGAGTATAGTGTCACTTAATTTCTTTTAAGTTATATTCTAGCAAATGTTTTTTTAAGAAACTTTTCAGCGGGCTCTCTAAACTCATTCTTTTTTTTTAACATGAGTAATATTTTTATTTTTATCTAATTCCCTAATGGTGTCTTGCTTGACACCTGATCTTCCCGCCCCCTTTTTCTCCCCCCCAGGTTGGGAAATCCTCCCGTGTTCACTGCCTGAACCTTATGAATTGTGTGTCTCCCGTTGAAATAATGTGACATCTGATGTAAAAATACAGCCACACCGTGATCCTTATTATGAGTTTGGTGGTGCGAGAACAAGTGGCAATACAATGGCAGTATTTCTGTTAAATTGGTGGTGAACATCCAAGAAATGTGGTAGGTGGTGACGAGAGGATACCGCTAGAGTTTAGTTTGAGGTATACCTTCCAAAGGGCACTATTTTCGACCATTAGAATTAGCCCCCATGGTAAATCCTCATAGGGAGTCCTCAGGTCTCCAAGAACAGGCAGCAACCTTACCGTGCCACAATTCACAATCTGGTGCATTTCGGCACAATGTGAGTGGTGGTAACAGTAAGCAGAGTGTGGTGGCAATTCTAGACAAAATACCGGAACACTCATAATGAGCTCCAGTGTTGGATACAACACTCTTCAATGGAAATCTTCACCATGTTTGGGCATGGTTTGGTTACATGTCATGCATTCGCACTGATTGATTACCACTCGTGCATTTTTAGAGGTATTGTCTCTATGAGCAATGCACTTATATGTATTCCTAAAATTATATGCGGGTGTTATTATGTAGCTGAAAGTACTGTATAGCATATATATTTCTCAACATAGTTAATGATAAATATGCAAGTGTTACATTGCATCGACATACACATGTGTACACTGTACGTGTGTGTCTGTGTGTGTGTGTGAGTTATCAAGAATTACATTAACAATAAATACCCAATATTACACTTACTGTGACTATTTCAAGCACTTCTACTTTGTTGATGTTTCCATTCCCATCGACATCGTAGAGTGAAAAAGCCCACTCCAGCTTCTGGTTGGTTTTTCCAGAGGAGGTCATGTGTAGGGCGATGATGTACTCTTTAAAGTCCAGGGTGCCGTCGTTGTTGGCGTCGAAGCTCCGGAAGACATGGTGTGCATAGAGTTTTGGATCCGCATCGGGGAAGAACTTAGCGTAGATGCTCTCAAACTGCTGCTTGGAGATCCGCCCAGTGGGGCATTCATTTAAGAAAGTCCGGTACCAAGTGCAGAGTTCGTCCTGTGAATACTTGGTGTTCAACGCGAGTTCTTCCAATATCTCTTTTGAGAGTGCTCCACTCTTGCTGTTTCCCATCCTTCCGGAAGCTTCAGTATGGACCAACGTGCACACCCCGCCTTAGTGTTAACAAACAATGCAAAGCGTGTGTCTCAACCCTTTGGAAAATGGCTTGGAGGGAGGACTTTTAAATCCAGATAAGGCTTTTAAAAGGATTAAGATGGCTTAAACGTCACCCAAGAGTCGCCTCTCCACTTTGTATTATTGCGTGTCTACAGCATGTTAATCAGCTAATTGCATCTTACATGTGAACTTGTGTATTTTACCTAATTTCAACCATAATATCAACTATGTCAAAAACATGTAACATGTGTATTCATGAATGATTCAAAACACACACATTTGTATTCAGGTTAAAAAGACAAGGTTCCACCTTTTATTGTTTTTCATTTTACAATATACGTGTAGCCGTTATTATAGCATGTACTTGGTGTACTAGCTTTTTTCCCTAAACATTTTATCACTCAACAGTCACAAGTTGTATGTTATAAAAATTGGTAAAATGTATCTAATATCTAAAACCTGTTTTGCATAATAATATTTTGCAAAGAAAACAGAAAAGGAAAGTGCACCAAGATCATGAACGCATTTATATTAATTATTGAATTGTTTTTTTAATAACGCGTTTAATACCCGAGTTCGGTTTCAAGGATTCTGTATTCGAACCTTGGTTGCTCTGCGTGGGCTTGCTTCCAAGACCAGCACGTTGCCCCTGTGCTATCCTCCTTGTTAATACCTATCGTAATATGATGAGATTGACTGCTCCTCTGGAGTGATGAAGGCATACCCTCAGCCTGTATTTCGGTAGAGCAATATTGAAGGGTTCTGGTGTCCTATGCAAAGTGGGTGGGTTTATGCTTGGAGCTAAGCAGGTTCGTAGCTATATTTAAGCAATAAACCTCTCCAGGCAGGGCGTTACCAGGTCAGGTTATGCCTTGGGCAGAGCTGGGACTGGGAGTCCTTCTATGCAAGAAACCTTTCTTATCCATGATGCCAACAGGAATCATGCATTGCCCTTGTCAATTGCTTGTACAGGCTACTCCTCATTATTTTGTCCTTGGTGTAAAAGAACAATATTTCGTACATCTTTGTTGAACTTGATAAAGGGGCTAGGTGGCAATAACAACATTATGTGGTGCCAGTTTAATTAAAACTGCCTTAAGCAGATATTTACTTTGCTCCAATATCCGGGCTCCCCAGAGAGCATCTTCTCTTCTATTGATAGTCAGTTAATGTCAGAGTGTTCGAGGGGTACTGAGAATTGTCCCTACACGGAAGCAGCCAAGCTACATGATTTCAACTCGATAGCAAGTGGGCCTGAAGTATACCTTAAACCTGAAGGGACATTGATATGGGATCTGTGCTGGCAATTTACCAACATCCACGCCACAACCTCCACATCAGAGTTTTCATTTGGCAGCAGTTCATTTTACAGCACACATATTTGAATATTATGCACTCTTTCAACAATGTATCTGTATATTAGATCAGTTTTGAACGTTAATGGATTCTCTGAACAAACAATGTAAAACTTGACACTTTTTAGGATTATGGGTGGTGCCACTTGTGCCAAAACTATTGGTATGGACAGCAGAGATGAAAGACAGCATTCAATCCACCTTCTCCTCATACCTGGCCCTGTGATTTGTGGCTAGGTGTGTGCGCTCCAGTTATTTTTGGCATTCACTGGTATGACGCTATTCTGTCCTTGAGAGACGGTTATTAATTGTTTAATGCTTCACAAACTATTAGAGTACTGCTTGCCACATTAACCTGATTCGTGCAAGTTAATCAGCTGCCGAGGAGGGGTTTTTGCATCCTGCTGTTGGCCTTGTTTTTTCAATGTTTAAGGATGTGATTGTATGAGAAAGATATACATGGCAATTAATAAACATTACACATGATGACACATTGAGTAACTAACACAAGGACAAGAAATCACATCCATGAAAGGATAGGAGGTAGAGGGAGAATAGAATGCATAATAATAAAGTCAGATAATGCACAATTTGGTGTCAATGTTAACATTAGGGGGTGTCAGTGTTGGATAAATAGTCAACAAATGGCTGCCATTTCAGTTGGTGTTTGCATAACAAATCAGGAGATGACAAGGTACAGCTTTCTAATCTGTGAATATTGCAAATTCTGTTCCATCATATTTTATAATGGATATGGTTTAGGTTCCTCCAATTGCTAGTGATGGTTTGGATTGCAACTATTAAGCCTAGATGAAAAAGAAAGAGTATATGTTTGTTAACTTGATTAGCTTGTAAAATGGAACTTCCAAAGAGTAGAAAGTCAAAACAGAAATCTTGACGAAATTTAAAAATAGACTCAATAGTACACCATACAGAATTCCAAAAGGGCTTAACATATTAGCATTCTACAAAAATATGTCTAAAAGAGCCTTGAGCAAGAGAACAGCTCCAACAAAGATCGTTAGGTAAAAGTCCATATTTAAATATGGTAGTAGGGGTAACAAAGGCTCTATGATGAAAGAAAAAGAGGGTTTGGGTTAAGCTTGCTGATGGAGTAATTTTAGAGATACATTTCCATTGCACTGACCAGCATAGTTGAGGGTTCAATGCTGAGCAATCATTATTCCAATCACTATAAAGCTGGTCCAGATTCGATGTAGACAATATTGATATTAGCATTTTGTAATACGCCGAGGCTGTAGTGCTAGGGTTCAGCATGTGTAGAAGTCTTTGTGCATCGTGAACATTGGACTTACACATGAATAGTTCATAGTTCTCAAAAATAGCTACAATGATGACCAAATATTGTGTCTGAAAAGAAACTGGCACATGGTATGTGATGGCCCAGTCATTAAAAACAATAGGAGCATTCCTAAAAAAAAAACTGATTATAGGATCGTATACCCCTAGAGAGCCATGGTCTTCACAAAACCAATCTACCTTTAATTTCAATAAGGAGTTGAGCCAAATATAAGGGGAGATGAAAAGGGACCCTTTAGTTAAGAATGGGAGCATGTAGCATCTTAAATAAGGCGTAGATTGATGAATACAGGAGTAATTGGTCAATTTACTTTTACCTTTATTCAGGTAAATATCTGCTAGGGAGATGGGGGAGACCATGACACTCTCCAGGCAAACCCAATTCGGAACATGCAGCAGTTCTTCCTGAATAACCCACATTTGTTTGTTTAATGACAAAGGCTGCATGATAATTTCTGAAATCTGGGAAGTTAACACCTCCTAAAGAGCAGGGCTTTTTTAATTTACTTAGCGCAATTCTAAGCTTTTTCTTTCACCATAGAAACTTAATTAGACAAGAGTCAATGGATTTGAAAAATGATAGAGGGAAACAAATAGGGAGCATGTAAAGGAAGTAAAGGATAATAGGGGAGATCATCAATTTTATTACTTCTAGGCAGTACCACCAAAAGATAAAAAGGGGTGACCATGAGGTTGTTAGTTCTTTAATTCTAGTCAATATTTTTTTCTGAGTTCTGTTTGTGAACATTGCTAGTGGATGCTGAGATGTGAACTCCTCGATATCTGAAACCTTTAGGGCACCTCTTCATTCCAAGGGATGATGTATGATATGATGTACAATGAACATTAAGGGGAAGAATTTCAGATTTATCTATCTTAAGTTTATAGCCAGATGCCTTGGAGAAATCTGCAATGATATAGATGACAAGTACATGTTGGGCACTATGTTCTGGATTTTTGAGAAATGGGAGAACATTGTCTGCATATGCTGCAGCTTTCATACGGCAATGCTTATGATGTAGTCCTGTGATTTTTTCATTTTGTCTAATGGTTTCAAGTAAGGGTTCAATAGTATAATATAATCAAAATTGGGAGAGGGGACAAACCTGGCATGTTCCTCTTGAAAGAGGGAAAAAGGAGGACATCTGTCCATAACACAAATCGCAGTCCTAGGCCTAGAGTAGAGGATTTTTATCTTAGAGAGAAAAGGGGGCTAAAACCATGCCACCTGATGGCCTTAAATAAAAAGTTCCATTCTACTGTATCAAATACCTTTTCCACATCTAGAGCTATAGCAGCATGGGGATGTTTGAAATTGCGAATTAGATCTATGACATCTGAGAAAAGTTTGATATTTGAAGAGGAAACTCTACCTTTGACATATCCAACTTGATCTTATTTTAGGAGATTAGGTAAGAAAGGGAGGAGTCTGTTAGCCAAAACCTTTGCATAGATCTTACAATCGGTGTAGATTAGAGAAATGTGATGATCATTTTGGGGGAGTTAAGGGTCTTTGGTGGGTGTGGGAAAAACAATAAGTATGGCCTCTAGAAATGAGCCGTGGGCTTCCCCTTTTGATATAAAGTGAGAATAAAGTTCACTAAGTTTAGGAAGTAACAGGTTGGAAAAGTGGGCAAAAGAATCAGTAGAAAAAACATCAGGGCCTGGAGCCTTACCCTTGTCAATATGCTTAACAGCTAACAGTATTTCGGAGGGGGTAATAGGAGCATTAAGTGCCTGAAGATCTAATGGAGTGTATGAGATCCTGGGAATATTGTCTAGAAATGTATCAACCTGGGCATTATTAAGAGAGCTTCAGAAGTGTATAATTTAGAGAAGAATTTGGAAAAAATATTAATAATATCTTTATCCGAGACTTTCCTGTTAACCAAATTGAGCCTTATATGCTGACAAGCTTGTAGCGAGTATTGATGCTTCAAAAATAGTTTTCTTAAATATTGATTAAGTGGTGCAGCATGCTGAAGTGTTGAGGCTCCCAAGGCTGCATGGAGCTGAACAATATATCCAAATAATGACAAACACTTGTTAGTATGCACTACCAAATTAATTTAATTCTTTCCAGTTTGTTTGGAATGTATAGGTTTGCTATAATGATGCAATTTATTTCAAAACCTCGATACCATTGATTTCAAAACCTTGGCACGTGTTTCTCTCTTGATTTCACAATGGTTCATCAGGAGGTTGTATTAAACAGTTACTTTATTTGTTTGTATGCTTTTGGTGTTCTTTCAACTTAATTAGTTTACAATTTCAGCTTCCTAATCAGTTTCTACATTCAAAGGACCATAAGTGTCACGGTGAAATTTCATTTGAACTCTTTCGTACCTTACGATTGGTACCTTAATTCTTTGTCTGATTACATGGTAAAAATCTTGATCTAGTTTCGCTTTCGCGAAGCGGCTCAGTTACAAATGTGAAACGAAGAGTATAAGTCGGGGGAGGAGGAGCATCAAGGGAAGAGAGCTAGTCTCGCATTCTGCTCCAAGACGAGGAGTAGTGACCGGTGATTAGTAATAGGCGGAAGAAAAAAGGATCTTGATAATGTATTTCAGGTAGGGGCCTTTGATGTATCCATATTTCATGTCAGGAATAGGGGAAGGAGAAGGGGTATTGAGACATGAACTACATTACCCAGCAGTCATGGGACCGTGGGTAGTTCTTGCTGTGCGCGCGTGTGGCCAGCTGACTATCATTAGCACTTCTTATCAAGGGTCAACGGCGCACGGCAGGTGTATCTTATTCTATCTTCTGGGGCGAAGCCATGCGGGAGGATTTAAGGAGACTGGTCGTCCCTGCATTGATTCTCTGATAAACGGGCACCGTGAACTTGCGGCATCAACCGACGGATAGATTCAAGGTCAGTGTTCATGTGCGAGGAGCAGGCACGGGATGCGCAGCTGTGAAGGAAAGACACACGCGTCTTGTACGGCTACTCAAGATTGCGTCCGGGAAGGCTTTTGAGCTTCCCGGATGGAAAGATAAGTGCTGCATTGAATTTTGAACGCTCGTATTATACAAGCTATGTTGGATGTTTGCTTGTAGGATATAATATTGACTTCTGATAGGGATTTGCTTGAGAGCGCGTAATGTGGCAATCTTCATCTATTATGTTGGAGGGATACACGTTGCTCTCCCCACATGGTTTTCACGATGATGTTTTTGCTATCATGTAAGGGGCATTAGCTCTGAGAAGTAGCACTGGTGGTATTTGGGTATCAGTGCTGTAACTAGAGTACCCATACGATATTCTGGGAAAACATCCATGTGGTGATGTCAGTTTCATGTCCATGCCAAGTTATGTCCCATGTTTATATGTGTGGTAATGCTTGCCCGTAGGGCCATGTGTTACGTTCTTCATGCTGGGAAAACCTCCCAATGTGTATGTTCCATTTTTGTGCTTTCTTATATGTTTGTCAGACAAGTGTATTACCATCATTGCCTGTAACAAGAGGTACTAGATAAGAAGTAATCAAGAGAAGGGTTCCAGGAACCGTATTAAGGGGTTTTGCTGGACCTTGAATTGTATTGATGTTATATGGTATACTAAAAGTATTAGGTAGTGTAGTTTTTTTTCCCTGTTTCTTCCCCAGTCCTACCCAAACTAGGTTTTCCTTAACCCTCTTATCCCTCTATCCGGTGTTCCTAAAATTTCCCTTCCCGTCTACAACCTCTTCCTAACCCTCTTCCCCCCACTGGCTGCCACGTGGTATCCTGTAATTTGCAAATCAGGTATCTGTGCCAACCACGGGTGGAGGGTCGACTTAATTCTGTTTCTGTGGTTCGGGGGAGAGTGTCGACATATCTCACCCCATTATTGTGTTCTGGTTTTCTGAAACTTCCTTTCTTTGATTTTGAATAAACTGTCTCAGGGCGCTGGGATCCTGAAAAGAAGTAGTATGACCATTTAGAGTTACTTTTAGAATAGCTGGATGTATCATGCCATATCTTGCATTGAGTTGTTTGAGAGCAGGTCTGAAAGTAAGGAGCTCTTTCCTTCTTGTAGCTGTGGTATTAGAAACATCTTGGGTAATAAAAATCTTTTTGCCATTCCATGTTAGGTGTGTTTTCATTTTGGCTTTCTCTAGGATCATAAGTACATGGGTTTATTCTAACAATGCAAGTATCATAGTTCTTGATGAATTATTTTTTTTTTTTTTTAATTTTTAATTTGATTGAGGAATTTAGTTCCAGAAGCTTGGTCAGACGATTATTTGTAAACAGAATAGGGTTATCACCTTTGACTCCATCCAGTAACCTAATAATTTGCAAATTGTTTCTTCAGTTGTGATTTTCTAAATGTTCAGTATGCTTCTGCAGTGCTTTAACCGTGTTTTCAATTCTTGAAACTCTGTCTGTCATGTCCTCAGCATTACTAATCCTTTGTTCAAACTCAGATATTCTAGCTTCAAAATTAGACAATTGTTCATCCATTTGCTGCAATTTAACATTTGTAGCTTCCATAAAGGGCTTTAGCGCTTTAACTTCTGCAAGTATGGCTTGCATAGTATCATCATATGCTTCTCAATTCGGTGTTGGTGACTTGCTTTTAGACCTTTTATTGGAAGTAGAAATGGGTTTTTCCTTAGATAGAACTTTCTTGGATGCCATATTAGTTTTTATTAATACTGCGTTTAACTACACACTGGGCAAGTAATTTCTATATTTTTTAGCTTGGACAATAGTACAGCCCAAGGGTATGCTTCTTATGCAGCAGTTTGCAGCACTAACTTATTGAGTTTTCTAATATGAAAAATAGATAGTGCTAGTTATCAAGGGTCTCTATAGATTTTTAGAGTGAACTAATACATCTTGCAGGCAAGTTAAAAAAATCATTTACTTCACCACTTAAGAGTTCCAGCAAACATTTAGTTCTAGCTGTCAAACCTCAAAATTGACCTCCCTTTGTGATGAATATTGTTATTATGCAAGCACAATTATGTGCAGTATCCACCATTGCTTTGTTCTGTGTAATAGAGGAGGCGAGTATGGTCTGCAAGCTAATATTGGCTGTGATTCACCTCAGATTGCAAGATGTCTTTTAAATGGACTACAAAAAACTCTGGATGAAAACACGTTATTGTTTTTGGAGATCTTCTTCAAATAACATGTCATACTCACCTGTGTCTCTGCAGGAGCGATGGATGAGCCTCCCTTGACCCCAAGTCTTCACTTCCCCTGTTTCACCCAGAGGAATACCTTGATCTTTAGTAGGGTGTGCACTCCATCCTGCATTTGCAGGGGTGCGATTCACTCATGTGATTGGTGCCAATGACTGTAGGGTGAATTCAGATGCCAAACACTGTTTTATGCCTTCACAGCGAGGCCGAGAGTTCAAGGCGCCAGTTTCTTCACTGGCTTGAAAGTCCTTCCCACAAGTGAACGTTGCGCGGAGAATGTTGAGTGTCCAAAAAGGTCTATATTGTCTTTGTTTGCTGGTATTTTTGTGGGTGAGTAGTGCTGCGTGTAGAAGCTAGCTGCTGGTAGGTTTGCACACCGCCTTCAATTCGAGCACGTCTGGTAATGTCTCTCCCTTTCCCTTGCAGGAGAAATTAATGGTATTAGTGCCTCGAGACCGGGTTCAGCGCTACTGGAGACTTGGTGGTTAGGTAAGTTTGCATGGAGGCTGCGCAGTGAAATAAGTGTCTGTGTTATTGGGGCAAGCGCAATTGTTTGTTCTTACAGGTGCCAGTGTAGATGTCCCCTCTTGACTGGAGATAGCTGCGGCGTGGAGTAAGAACCAGGTAAGCTGAAGCAGAATGATGCGCAGCGGGCAAACTGAAGCAGAATGATGCGGAGCGGGTAAGCAGAAGTAGGATGATCCGGAGCAGGAAAGCAGAAGCAGGATGATCCAGAGCAGGTAAGCAAGATGGTCCAGAGCACGTAAACAGAAACAGGATGATCCGGAGCAGGTAAGCAGATGCTGGCTGAACCAGAGCACGGCAAGTGTGTTGCTGATACAGCTCACAGTAAGCAACATGAAGCACTGGAAGAATATTGGGTGTGGCTTATATAGCCAGCCACACCCAAACACTAGAGAGCTCATGAATTATCATGCACTTCCTGTTTGGTATTCTTGAGTGCATGGCCGTATTATGCTGCTGTGATTGTGGCCAGGCCCTAGACTCTTGGTTGTATGGATTACGGCCTATGGATATGCACCCAAGAGTCTAGGGCCTGGCCACAATCACAGCAGTACAATATGGCCATGTCCCCAAAAACCTGACCACTGACCACAACCCACACACGTAAAGCAGCCGCCTGAGGCCCTATCCACTTCAGCTCACATACTATTACACTACTTTCACCCACTGCACGGACACATACACCCAAGAATCCCGGGACAGTCCAATAAGCCAGCTGCCTCACACCCTGTCCACTTCTGTACACATACTATTACAGTAGATGCGCCCAAGAGACTAGTAGCTGGCCTCAATCACCACAGCATAATGTAGACATGCACCCGACAATCTGCACACTGGCCACAACCCACACACATAAGCCAACCGCCCGAGGCCCTGTCCACTTCTGTACACATACAATTGCAGTACTTGCAACCAATCACATTCCACTCCACTACCCTAAACCACCTGTAGCCCCGTATACTTCTCTACACATACTATTACAGTACTTCAATCAGTGGGCACACTCTTGGGTGCATGGCCTGTGGCCATGCACCCAAGAGTCTAGTAGCTGGCCACAAACACCAAAGCATAATACAGCCTATACAAACATCCTCATATCATCTACATTCCACACCCCTACCCTAATGAAGCCTACCTGCAGTCACCACATAAATTGCTCGCCTGAGGACCTACCCACGAACTGCTGCAGTGTCAGCCGACACAGCAAACACAACACAGTCTTCTTCCACCTAAACAAAAACATTGTATATACCATCTTTCACTCCCCCACTCTTTCCAGCAACTCTACAAGATGCCCCAAAACATGTTTTCCAGCCCTGTTCGCCACCACGCTATCCGCAAATATCTGCGGGCGATTCGGAAAAATGTGATGCACATCGCGCTTCCCTCCAGCCAAACAGCCGTTTTTTTGGATGTCCGCAGACATGACGCAGTCCTCTGGACCAAATCGAGTCCTATCCGCAAAGTGAACTGGGAAATGGGTCTGCAGAGGTTTGGCACCTACATTTTGCCTGTTTTTAAAAAACCTACTAGATGGATTTTCACCAAATTTACAAAAGCACGCTTTTGGGACCAAGCCGCCGCTCCTCCTGCAGATTTGGTGAAAATCCGTTTGGGCTGTAGGCATGAGCAAAGTTTTTTTCCTTTCAGACTATGGTAGTAAAAAAAAAGTAAAATGTGACCCCCCTATAACTTTACTCCTCCTTAACGAAACCTCACCACACTTACCGAGAAAATTCAAAGCAGGCCACATACTTTTTTTGCAAAGTTTGGTGAGGATTCGTAAAAGGGGGAGCAAAGTTATAAGCCGCCCAAAAAATGCTCTTCCTATGGGTTTAGCAACTAAACCATAACTACTCAGCAGGCCGTGTAATATATATATATATATATATTTATATATATGTGTGTGTTTGTTTGTGGCAGGATTTGTGGCGAAGCATTATTTCTCATACAATTCCAAACTGTTTCACCAATCTGCACCAAATTTTGCATAGTTGCCTCTTAGGACACGCCAGACATTGATAGGTACATAACATTTGGAAACCCCATCCCTTCCCCCGGATTATAGCAAATGTCAACATTTGTTTGTGGGTTTGTGGCTCGGTGAAGCATTATTCCTTATACAATTTCACACTGTTTTACCAATCTGCATCACATTTTGCATAGTTACCTGTTAGGATCCTCTGGACATTACTGGCTCCATGACATTTATGATATGATATGATATACCATTTATAAAATGCATATACACAAGTGTAGTCGCGGAGCAGTCATTGGGGGGAGGTGAGAGTTGGTGTTCCAAGGACACCCCACCCCTTCCCCTGGATTACAGCAAAAGTCAACATTTGTTTGTTGGTTTGTAGCTTGGCGAAGCATTATTCCTTATACAATTCCACACCGTTTCACCAATCTGCATCACATTTTACATAGTTACCTATTAGGACATTACTGGCTACCTGACATTTGGACACCCCACCCGTTTTCCAGATTTGAGCACCTTCACACATGAGACAGTTGCCTGAAACTGGGGGAACATCAATGTGGTCGTAGATGGACTGGTCCTGACATAAGGAACATAACCCAAGGTCCAGGCCCTAGTACCCACGGTTTCCAGGATATTTGCACTGCAATGCACCACAATGAACTGCACCACGCCAGAGTGAGGTGACATGTGCGGAGAGAGCTCAGATGGCCCCGTATACAGCAGCACACCAACTCTCGCCTCCCCCTTATGACTGCTCCGGGGTATGTCAGCCAGCCACACGTGTCCATTCTCTGTGCAGTTTAATTCAGGTTACAAAGCACAACAAGCGATAAGCGAATTGGAACAGCAATCTACAGGATCACTGTTATGTCTGTCTACAGAACCTGTTTGGGGAACAATACCCGAGGTCCGATAGGGACTTCTAAAACCATGTTTCAAGGCCCTAGGATGCATGGTTTCTGAAATAATTTCACAGGAATTAACCACAACGAACTGCACCATGCCAGGGTGCAGCAACAGGTGGGGAAAGAGCACATAAGGTTCCAGTATGCAACAGCACACCAACTCTCGCCTCCCCCCAACATCTGCTCCAGTCCATTGTAGCCAGCCACATGTGCCCATTCTCAGTGCAGTTTACTGCAGAGTGCAATGCACATCAAGCGATAAGCGAATTGAAACAGCAACCTACTAGATCATTGATTTTCAACAAATGATGAGTGTCACCATGTCTGTCTACAGAACCTGTTCAGAGAACGGGTACTTTTTGCTAGTAGTTAATAAAGTAAAGTGAACCTACCCGCACTTCCTGGTGATATTGCAGAGAGGGTTAGAAGTACTCCTAGCGACAACACAATATCTGAAGAAATATGTCATCACAAGGTGAAAGACACATAAAAATCAAGGAACATGGATCATCTTGCCAAATGGTAGTCCAACAAGAGCATGATACCCATTGTCAGCAGCAACAAAGCCCATATGTAGATTTCAGGAACTTAGCCAAGGGGCCACAACATCTTCCCCTCTCTCCCAGGTGTCAACTCACCATTGGTCTCTGTATTTAAAACCTTGCATACACAAAGTTGTCTTATACTGGACTGCACGTGCCTACTACCCTCTGGGAGTACTTTGACATTTCGACACCTGCAGGCTTCAAGGGGAAAGGAATGTCTCCCAGTGTGTGGGCATAATCATTTAGTCAATCTGTCCACTGCTCTATTTTTCCATGTTGTACCACAAAATGTTCCCATTGACAAATTCTGGTGAACCCCATTGTGAATAGTGCCTGACAGGTGCAGCTTTGCATGAAAAATAAAGTCAATTCAGAATTTACCAGTGCTGGTCTACTTTACACATAAACCAACTGCAGCCACGGTTTCCCAAAAAAGTGTACAGCAAGAGGATCATAGACACAATTTTCAACAAGATACCATTGAGCAAACAACCAGAGATTTATGTTGTCCATGCTGAATATTTGCACCAGATAATTTGGATCTGGTGCAAAGGGATATCTTTGGTGGTAACTGAGCTGGCGCTCAGTGTCTGGATAATGTTCTCAAAGCAGCAATGATTTCTGGGATGACAAATAAATGCTATATATTCTATGGGGATAGGGGATTGGTGGCAGGGCTGTTGAGGTCTTGTGAGTTTACGCAGCCCTGTTTGTGGGGCCGCAACATATGGGACAACAGAGACGTAAGATTATTCCAGCGCTCCCATGCACAATGCTTTCTTATGCAGGTGGTGACATTTTGTGGTGTAAGTTAAAAACAAATCATCATTTTTTATTTGTGTGGTGTGCTAAAACATGTCATACTATGTATATATGAGGAACAATAAAAAGAGACTGTGGGCTATTTTAATGAAACAAAGGTTCTGCCCGTAAAATATTCAAAAAGTCAAAACCAAAGAACCAGTGTGTCTTCTCCTTGGAACCTTTTTTTCTCACAGACTACCTCCTTCCTCTCTTATTCTAGGAATCTTCCAGACCATGGACCAAATAGGTGCTGGGTATCACAGAAATGTAATTGTACAAAACATTTTTTTTTATATATATACCTCAATTAACAATTTTACATTTTTCACAAGTAAACACATATATATCTAAAACACAATTTGTACAACCCGGTGTGATTAAAAACATTCACAATACAATGTAAACAATCAAAAAGAATACATATTGTTGACTGTACCTTAAATAAGTACCTCAGTATGGTTGATTCCTCCACAGTGGCCAATTGTCCACTATGAATGGATCAACCTCAAAGTGCAAAGTGCAAAGTGCAAAACTGCAAAATTGAACAATGGTATCAAAAAATGTAGTGCAAACTTTTCGTTGGTTTTGTACAGTTTTATTATATATAAAATAGGAGCCCTTTTGTTTAGACTAGGAACGTTTAAACATTTTTTATTAGGGTACAATATCTTACTCCTCTCTTCTGAAAGGTATCTCCTAATAAATCACTTCAGTCTTATAACACTGCACTACATACCCAACATGTTTTGTTCTATTGGAGCAATTTTGCTCTAAGTATGAGAACTTCTTCAGGGGAACCAACGTAATCCCACTACACACGTGAAACTCAGAACTTGAACTATTCAAATCCAAATTAATATTGTATTCTACAGGACTGACTTTAGCACACAAATGTGACTCCTTGAGCCCCGTCTGGAAATGTGGTTCTCAGGTCAATTTTCTTTGAAATCTTGAAATCGGGGAGGGGATAGCAAAGTCATACTAGGAGAAAGTGAGAGACAGGAGAAAAGGAGAAAACGTAGCAATTACCAGTTTGTATGTATGGTTTGGCTACAAAAAAAGTTTCAAAAGCATGTTATTATGCTTTTTACACACTTACCATGCACTGGTTGGATTATTCGTCCTGCGCATGGGAATATCCAGGTGTCCTTTCACTGGACTGCTCCCTGTGAAAACACCATAGAGGTCTTAGTATAAACATGCCATATGTAATTTAGCTGCAGCTAACTTTAGCTTCCTAAACATCCTGTGTAGTTTTTGACAATTCCCCACCCTAAACTGGGGTGTACGACAGTGGGGCCACATATACAAATCATCTAACGTATTTATCACAAGCCCTTAACAGTTAGTAACTGTTCATGGGTAGCAACTCAGTCGCATAATTCCTTAGCCACTGTTTACCTTGTATCCACAAGGGGTTAAATCTGCACGTGATGTAAAATCCTCTGCCAACATTTAATAGATGTTAGTGTCAACAGCCCGCGGGGATCTCTTCGTTCAAGATTGGCGGCTGTGGTTACTGGCACTGCTTGTCACCCCTAGAAAACAATAATAGGCGGTTTTAACAAATGGTAACGTTTGCCCTTGTTCCGTCATTTGTTAATCTACAATAGTCTGCTTCTGTCTATAATAGAACTCGCTTTGACTCACCGTCACTATCTCTGTGTGAGATGCGTGCTTGGAGTAGTCTGTCTGCTCCTCGCCGTTGGATTTTGTAGCGTACTGCTCATTCCTTTCCGTGGGCTCTATTACTTTGAAAGCGGCAGCTTACTGTCACATGACCTTGCGTGACTGGGGCGGGACTACGTGGTGGAAGTCCTTCTTGTCTCTAGACTGGGGATGTGCGAGCAGATACAAGCAGCTGACATTAGCTGAGTACTCATGCCATGATAACGCCCACTCAGCGTCCAACCACAGTGCTTGAAAAAAAGTTAATAAACAACTTATCACGATGCGTGGACCCTCAAACTTGCAGGCGTAATCATTCGCCCTCTTCAGGTAACATACTCATGGGGATCCGGGGCGGCACAAAAAGAATGTTAATTTTTATAAAAAGGTATTTGTGTGCGGAGTGACACTGGAGTAGTATTCATCGTGTGTCACGTCTGTCACACAGAAGGGCTCTCTTTTATGCCCAAGGTCATCTGTGCAAAGTAGGCACAAGCCTCATCTCTAGCTATTAATGGGGGCAGATGAATACACTCGTAGTTGATCTACTGAATGGTGACCGCTATTCCGGATATGATCCTTTCTGAAGTTCAGTACCTGAACTCTCAACAACACTTTATCCAGTCTACCTGTTCATTGAGACCTACCTCGGATGAATTGGTTAAAAAGATCAGCCATTGTTCCCGGCTAAATAATCTTTTATTGGGACTCAATTCAGGGGAAATATTCTTAACTTGAATTAGAACAGTCCAACGCAATGTGTCATGTCCATGATCCCTTGAAAGGAAATGTCCTATCATTGGTGCTGTGATTACTTTGTTCTTGATATTGCTCCGATATTCACTTATCCTTATCTTCACCTTCCGCTCTGTCCTCCCGAGGTATATTTTCGAGCAGGGGCACCAAATAGCATATACCACATTTGATGAGTTGAAGTTTGTAAAGTACTTTTGAGACCAGGGTTTGGCAAGACCTATGTCAACCTCTGATGATCTCGAAGTGAACTTGCAGTTCACACATCCTCGGCAGGTGAGTGTCCTTTTGACACTAGAAGTCCCCAACTTGTTTAGGTGCTCGTATTGAGATGTCCTTTCTTGTTAATAGTTCTCTCAGGTTAGACGTGCGTTTGAAGGCAAAAAAAGTGGTTTTTCCAGGGGACATTCTCCTCTTTGTAAAATGTGCCAGTTTTTTTTGATAATTCCAATTATTTTATTGGATTTGGGAGAGAAGGTACTGACAAACACCATTTTGGAGTTATTTTATTCTCTGATTTTGCATTCCAAAAGTGCCTCCCGATTATTGTGTTTAGATCTTTTGAATGCTCTTTTCACAATCTTCCTCATTTTCTAGCAAGCAGTTTAGAACAGAGTGTTTCTCCTTCTGTCAGGAAAGTGCTTGTCTGTGTGCTGTTGCGTTTAAGACGCAAAAAAAAGCCCAAAAGGTCAATTTTCTCTTGTATGACGGGGATGAAAACTCTCATAACACAACAGTGCATTTTTGTCTGTTGGTTTATGGAACGGCCGAACTTGGAGCATTTTCTTTTCAGTGTTCACATTGATAGTAATATCTAAGTAATTTACCTCTGTATTGTCACAAGTAGAGGTACATTTCAAATATGCCTTCTGTTTATTGATCCATTCCATGAATGAAGAGAAAGATGACTCTGTTCCATCCCAAATCATTAGAATGTCATCTATAAACCTTCTCCACAAGGAGATCTGGTCGAAAAAAAGGGTTGGTTTGTTGGTAGATCATCTGGGTTTCGAAATACTCTACATAGAGGTTGGCCGCTGTCGGAGCCACCAATGAGCTCATTGCCGTTTCATGGATTTGGTGGTACAAATCTTGATTGAACATAAAGTAATTCACCATCAAGGCTATCTCTGCACACCACAGAATACAGCTATTAGGAGTAATTCCTGTGGTCCCCTTTGTTAATAGTGTCTCTTCAAGCACAGACAAGGTGTCTTTTTGGGGGATGCAGGTATACAAGGAGACAATATCCAGACTTACCAATAGCTGTTTATCCTTGTCGAATTTTAACCCTTCGATCAGATTGATAACTTCTGATGCATCTTGGATATAGGAGAACATTGTTTCCACGTATGGTTTCAGAAATTTGTCTGCATATTTAGACAGAGGCTCTAGTAGGGAACCGTTACCCGATACAATAGGACGGCCTGGTGGATTCCTTAGGGCCTTGTGAATTTTTGGGAGAGTGTAAAATTTCGGTATTGCTGGTTTCTCTACTTTCAAAAATTCAAATTCTTTTTGACAAATCCATTCTCTCTCTAGTGCTTTGCACAGTTTATCCTTGATTATGTTCTGTAGCCGATTGGTTGGGTCATCTATGATCAACTGGTAAAAGGTCTTGTCTGCGAGCTGTCTGGTACATTCATCAACATATGCTACTCTATTTTGAATTACCACAGCTCCACCTTTATCCGCTTTCCGTATAACAGTATCTGAATTCTGGACAAGACTTTTCACTGGCTTTTTTTCCAAATTGCTAAAATTCTGAAATATAACGGCATCTGTCTCTTGCTCTAGTTTGTGGAGATCTTCCCCACAGGGTTTGCAGTTGGGTACAGAGGGTATGGCTTCCTGATGCTGATTTATTTATTTATTTGTTTATTTTACATTTTTAAAGCGTTCACACAGCCCACAGGCATCGAGGCGCTGTTACAGGAATTGTTTGTATTTTTTGGTTGCGTAATTGTTTTTGTCTTAGTTGCATATTTATAACGCGCTTAAACACCTAGAGGTTTCTAAGCGCAGACCCGGGGATCAAACCTGTGTTGCTTCGTGTCATCTTGCTTCCAAGGCGCACACATTGCCGCTGAGCTATCATCCCGGGATGTTTTGCAGATTCAGATCTTACAGGCTGCCTTTAAAATACACTGGACACAGGTGGAGGACTAGCATTGTATTTCCCTCCCATCTCTTGAACTGTGGAATTGTCCTCTTCATGTACTTGCTCCTTCTTGGTACATGCTGTTTCTAGAATGAAGTGTTACAGCCTGCATTCAGAAGGGTGGTAATCTTTATCTCATAATAATCATCATTCTCAGACTCAAGGGATGTAGCTGGTGGTGGAGACCTGCATTTCCCATAGCCTGCATTGTTTCTCCTAGTTTCTCATGCCACTCTACGCTGTGTGATGTTTCTCTCAGATCATAAGTGAACGCAATCTGTACCTCTCCCTATTCTGTCTAGAAACAAGGGACGGATGTTCCCATTCCCCAACTCCAAATCACCACATACATTTCTGGCATTCCCACTGCATACAACAACTGCTAGGAGCTTGACACATGTTGTCATTCAAGATGCCTATTTCTCCTCCCATTAACAAGGAATGCCATGTGTGTGAATATTGCACAATGTGGTCACTGGTATACTGAGTACTAGTATAGCGAAAATGAAGGCACAGGTTTTGCCCAAAACTAGTATGTTGTCCCATCCGATGCAAAACGCTGGAAATCTCATTTACAACTAATGTATTGGCACGCATCCAAAGTTGCAGTCACTGAATGTACTCTTTTGCCTGCTCCCAAAAAAGTTTTCTTCTCACTGACAATACATTTCACATGGTGTATCTGAGCAAGGTTGTTTTGGGGATTTTCTCCTCTACCAGTCAGAGGAAGTTTTATATTCTATTTTGGACTCTGGACTAAATCCTATTGAAATGTTCTACCTCTTCCTCAACTGAAACCGTTTTAGTTTTCAACCCCACCTTCAAATAAATCCTACATGAATTTTCTAACTCTGCCTCAAAACAATCTTATTTCAATGTCTACCTCTCCGTCACATACATATTATTTTAACTTTCTAACTTTTTCTTTTTCAGTGCTGTACATCTCCCTACACAGCTCTAGCAACCACCAGCCTCTGCCAACAGGACTAATCACAAACACCAACTTCACCTGCATTATATGATCTTTGAGGTTTTCATTCTTGAACAACTTTGGCCAAAACCACGACGCCTTTTGGATAGTCTGACCTGTCGGATTTGCCAGAAATGCGGGTGATTTGGTATCTGGCTCAATACGTTTGCCCGGGCTTCATGTACATATGCAGACAAACACTACACCCCTGCTACCTCCATGAACATGTCCTCAATGTATGAAAGAACTGAAGGGATAAACCTGCCTCAGGAAGATGCCTAAAAGGTAGCTTTAGTAACCAGGTGTATGTGAGAGCAGTACAACCTGGGGAGCTGCACCACCCCCTTCTCCCTGCTAAAAAAGCAGCACCCAAGCCTGAATGTGTCCAGGTCAGGTGGGACATTGTAGAAAATAAAAATATAATTGTTCACTATAAATATAGATGAGAAAATACTCATTGTCCAGTTCAATTCTAATACCTGGGGCTCAGCTGCCAGCTCTTTAATTGCAATAAGTCACCAAATAAGATCTTTTTATTCTCCAGACTTAAGGGCCTCATCACGAGTTTGGCGGTAACCCTTAAATCCGGCAGTAGCGCTGTTACTGCCGGATTTAAGGGTCCGCCAAATCAGGGCTTCGGTAGATTTCTCCCCACCTCTGAGCTGGGGGGAAATCCGCTGAAAATTCACGCTCCTAAGTATGAGCGCGAAATTTCTCCATTGAGCCCAATGGGGAATGGGGCATTCCCAAATGGGCTCAATGGGGAATGGGGATTTCCAAATCCGCCAAGCCCGTGATCTGGCGCTAATAGCGCCGGTGGGTTTGGCGGTAGGGCAGATAGAGCCAGCGTTACCGCCTAACTCGTGATGAGGCCCTTAGTTATTAGAGGTTCAGGGACTTGTAAGCACCATCTTAACTGTGGCACTGTATGCCAGGCAAAGCGACGAGACGGAATCAAAAGATCGATTGAATAGCAACGCAAGCATTCTTTAATTCCTGCATCAAAGCACACACAGCAAACCTTGCGTTGCCTTCAACCCCACCTGCGAGTGTCATTATTCCTGTTGTTATTAGCAACTCTTATTTAGATGAACCCCACACAAGGTCAACCTTGATTTGCAAAGGTTTCCAGAGCGTCAGAGATTAAGAGCTTGATTCGTGGAGGCTCTGCTGCCCTAACGCGATGGAGAATAATCTTCCAGTTTTAATTCCCGCTACCTGTGTAGTGATGGACTTTGCCGCTGCCGCAGAGCGGCTAAAGGTCCACTGTCCAAAAAGAAAGCGCTTCCAGTAGTACAGGAGACCCTTTTGTGATCCTAACCCAGTTGCAGTCTTCATTGAAGAAGCCAATGGGACCAATTGGTTATTTCTTTGTCTCTATGAATGTTGAAAAAAATCCCACCTCTGTTGTGACATCCATTCTAATTGAATTCATTAATACTGCTTAACTGCTAAGGGCTCCAGAAGCAAGCGCTGGCTGGCTAATCAGCTTGGACTCCTTGGTGAATTAGGGTATAATTCTAGTGGCACTAATGAAAAGAACTGTGTGTGGGATTAACTCACCATCTGTGCCTTTAGCTCACATAAAATACAGTACTTTACACTTGTTGAAAAATGCAACACCGCCAGCATATTAGCAGGTATGATTTATACATTGTGGTTAGGGAAAAGAGCATCAGTGCTTGAGTTAAATATGATAAATCAGACATTTGCATTAAATAACATTAGGAGGCAGATGATCCTGATTTAAAATGTAACACAGCATTTTGCCGCCTTGAGATGTGAAACATAATTATAATGTAATGGGGTCTTTGTTTTCTACCCCCGAAAGCCAGGGTGGACTCATCCAGCGACTGATGGATTCCTTGGACGGCTATTCTAGCACCCCGTACCTGTAGAGATGGTGTCACCCCTCTGCACTGCTCTCCAGCTTCACGGTTGAAGTCTTTGCTTGGGGTTCACTACGTTCCTCACTTTACTTTCCATCATGGCTGTCGCTGATGCTCCAGGCTATCCCCTGTGCCTGGGTGCACTGCCCAGGACCATCTCCATCACTGTGCATAGCCTCTGATTCGGAAGTTACTGTGGAATTTGGGGTCTTTATTGTCCACCCAAGTGCAATGGGCAACCTATCCAGTGCCTACTGCCTCTTTGGCGAGTAGTTTGAGCCACTGGTATTACAAAGGTTCTGGTCCCCCACTCACACGCTTCAGGGTTTGATTGCCTTGCCTGGAAACCTCTTAGTTCCTCATCTGGGCCTCAAAATATACCCTTTGCTGATGCTCTGCAGTAATGCATTGGCCTGGACCAACTGTGCAGCCCAGCCTCAACTATCTGGTGGTGTGTCTAATTGGGGCTGTGGGACCATATGACAAGTTGAACATGCCCAGGTGGTCCGAAAAGGGAGCCAAGTGTCAAGCCTCTTAGCTTTGTTGCCAAGTTCACCATCCACTCTGCCTGGCACATGCCCTCTTGTCTCTTCTGTTCTGCCAGCTGTTCACCTCCTACAGTGAGCACAACTCTCACATTGTTGACATGGTCTGACATATTCATGCATATGTTGGTTGTTTTGTTTACGACCCTTCTTTCTTGTCCCTCTGACCCTTCTTCCACCTCCTTCACTTGTTCCCCCTCCAACCCTACTTATATCACGCTCACATGTGACATCACTCGATCCTGATAGCACTGATTACTCATCGCTCTCCTTACATCATTCACTATCCTCCCTCCCCCTCCGCCCGCAATAGTCATGAAGCAGTATGCAGCTTTAGTTTCAGTGATGAATGCCTGGCGAGTACTGTGTTTAAGTAGAGGGGGTATTGTGAATTTACATTTGTATTCATTCCAAGAACAGGGATGTTAATTTGTATCGTAAGTAACTTACAATAACACATTTACAGACAGCTGAAGCATTCGCATAAAGGCTGCCTTTATAATAGCATAAAGATGAGAACAAGTAGTGAGCCAGTTTATGAGGGTGCAAAAAGCTAGGACATATACCAGGCACAACACAAACCAAAGAGAAACAAAATGTATATAACAAAGCAGGTGACTTACAAATGTACCATTAACCAGAGGGGGTAAGTGCTTCAAACTAAAGAGGAGTGCTAATTAAATATACAAACTGGCATTATTAAGCATCACTGGATTCAGTGGTGGGGGCAGGCAGGGAGGATGGGGGAGAAGTTTAAACTGAACTTTGAATATATCCACAGTGAACTGGCTTTGATTTGTATGGTCAGCGGGTTCCAGTGCAGCTGGCCGAGTAGAGAGAAAGTGCAGAAGCAAGAAGATGCACAGGTAGGGTATCAGGCAGAAAGGTTAAGTTCAGAGGAGATTGGAGGGAACAAGATTTTGAGTAAACAGAGATACCATCAGACAGGCAGTGAGGAATAAAACCATTGATAGCTTTGTAGACCAGGAGAAGAAACTTGAAAACAGAACAGTTGTGCATGGAGAGCCAACCAGCATGTTGTCGTTAGATAGATGTTGGGGAGGATCTGGGTAGGTTGTAGAGAGGTTGGGTAGCAATGTTGAGGACTTTAGATTTTGTATCTGTACTGTATTTAATGTCTAAAGGGCCTTACACCAAAATGTTGTACACAATTAATGAGAAAAATAAAAAAGGAAGACTTTTAAAGATGGGTCCGTTTAGGTGTAAAGATGAAAGTCGCGCAAAATAAAGCAAACTTTTCCAGACAAATGCATTTGAGTTACAATGCATAGAAAGGAGGACAAGGGAGACGTTGGAGGTGAAGATGGAACTACTATCACAAAAGCGAAAGCAATGACACCAGAAGATGAGTGGCAGATGTTAGAAAGTCAGTCTGAACAGCAGTAAAGTAGAAAAGACAGAGAAGGGAGGACAACTTCACCAGGAAGCCCAGCACCATCATAAGTCATCAAGGCACTGTCTTTAACTGTTCCATACACACCACTACTCCCCAGAGTCCAATATGGTTACAAGTCAGACAGGGTCGCAGCAACTGATGCCAAACTTGACTACGACCTAGTCCCAGACAGGCTCCAAGTGGCAAAGGCCATAACTCCAAGAACTTCACGAGGCCCCACAGTCATTAACAGCTGACAAGCCAATGGACAGCACATCCTGTCCCAAACAGCAGCAGTAGCCATGGTTGGGCACACCAGCAGAGATACAGATACCAACCCACTAGGCCCCGGTTCCGCCCATGTCTTGCACAGGACTGGGGCGCTGCAGTGCCCATGGCTGCACTGGTCCAACTCCATCCATGCCGCCAAACCAGTGGTTCTGCTGCAGTTGCAGCCAGCAGCGCTTGTCAACCTCACCTTAGCTGACATTGCTGCATCATGCAAGTCTGTTTTGTCATGAAGGAGGAAATTGTAGAGAGGAAGGCCAAGGAGTAGACTTCAGCCGTATTCAAGTTTGATGAGCACAAGAGTGGAGATTAGAGTTTTTGCAGATAGCAGATTAATAAGAGTAGCAGAGGCAGTGGCAGTTATGAAGTGTTGCACTCATAAGTCATTATCAAAGAGGACCAAAGATTGCACACCTTGGGTAAGGGAGCAAGATGATCAGGAAGGACAGAGATAGGAGAGGGGAGTGGAAGTATGGTATTGGAAGATGGGAGGAAGATGACTTCCTTGTTTGAAGAGTTATGCATGAAGCAGCAGAGAGCCTTTCAGTGACGAATTGCAGTGAGACATTTTGTAATATGTTCCGAGATGGCTTGGGTGAATTTTTGCATTAGTGTTTTTTCTGTGTTAATTGTCTGTCAGTTCTTCAGAATATCGAGAGTGGAGGGTTGAGCTCTGGTCTGACATTGTCTTATTGGTGTCAACCATGTCTACCAGTTCCTTGAAGGTTTGTTTGAAGGTTGACAATAAAGCATCAATATTTGAGTTTGCTGGCTGGCTAGCCTTGCAAGACTGTGGTCTAGTGTTTCCAAAGGGGACATTCTAAATGAGGCAGTGGTAAGACATATCAGGCTTTCCCTGTTTCCTGTTAGTTGGGAGGATAAGCGTAAGGAGGATAGGGATGGCAAACTTGTCTGTCCAATCTGGATCAGGTTGAAGCATTGCAGCAGAGGCGATAATTAAAAGACATAGGGCCTCATTACGAGGTAGGTGGTAAGGGATACCAGCACCGGTAAGGTCACCGGTGCCAGTAATCCCTTACCACCCTCTTCCAAGGTCCCTTAGCGGGTCCCTTCCTTTTACCAGGCGTTATGGATGGGACCCGTTAAGGGACTACAGAGCTAATAACGGTACAGCAAATTGCGGTACCATTATTAGCTTCATCCCCATTCCCATTGAGCCCTATGGGGGCTTGAATGGGAATGGGGAATGGTTTCCGGAATGGGGAAAGGTTAGAATGACCCGGTAAGTCCCTATTTCAGGAACCCATACCCGGAATGCAGCAAGGGGGTAGCCATGGCGCTAATAGCACCATGGCTACCTCCTACCTCGTAATGAGGCCCATAGTCCAGTTTGTTTCTCTTGATGTGGACAAGGTTCAGTACCTGCTGTTTTATGTTCATAGTTTCCGAAAGATAATAATGTGCATTTCTGATGCTATGGATGGCATGGGGTCCTGCCAAGTTGAGATCACCATGGAGGATGTTCTTAAGTGTGCAATTAACGATGTTGTGATGAGATCAAAGAAAGCTTCATGGATTTCATAGGCACCCCGTTAAGCAGGGTTCCAGCATAGTTGGATTTGTTCATGACTGCCACACCTCAGGTCAGATGAGGACATCAAAGATATGGGAGGATGTGGGGGAGAGACATTTGTCGGTGATAAAGATGGCATTAATTCCATGTGTAGAACAAGAACAACAATGTTGGCACAATGACGGACGGCCAAATGATCATTGTTTAGCATCAGGCAGAATGGGTTCTGGTGATGACGGTGATGTGGAGAAGGTTGTGAGGATTCATGGAGAGCAGGTTCTGTAATTGCTGATGGCCTAGGTCCTTGTAACCGTGGGAATGCGATGGGGTTGTGGGAGACTCATTGCAATGTCTATCTGATGATGACAAAGAGATAGAGTTTACAGCTTTGGTCCTAATCAGACTTTAACCGGTACGAACAGGCAATGTCCTTGTCTTCGCCCTTATGTAAGGACTTATGCATGGTATGTAAAGTTCCCAAGATAATGATTCATTCAAAACCTTCTATACATCACTGTTTAGTTTTGGAGAAAAGCAGAGAAGCAATTTTCAAGCCTGTGTATTGCCATTACTTTCCTGCAATGTCATATCATATGATGTCAATTCCCATGATACAACTTGGGACAACGATTATGCCATAATGTTTACCCTCCCCTGTATATTTAAAAGTCAGCACCCTTGCTGTCTACTGTCGTTCTGGAGACTCTTTGAAGCGGAGTGGGCTAACTATATGTCAAATCTACAGAAAACATTAACTCAATCTGTGGCTGGACATTGCCTACAATAAACGCACTGAGCATTCTCCAGCAATTGCAAAGCGCTGTCCTTAAAAGTCTGGCCTATTGGTTCAACAAATATGTGAGGTCAGACTTTGGATGCCATTTTATCTTTAATAGACATTTAGCTCCTTGCAATTCAAGTGACCCCCTTTCCATGGGCAGGTCAACACTTCCTTCTGACTGATCTGGCTAAAACATGGACATTCCATAACAACTCTTCTCCTCTGAAGTGGGGTATCATGCAAGTTAGACACATAAATAGGTAGCTCCTGATCTCTTTACAGACACTTTCCAAGAACCAACATCCCCTAGCTCTCCCAGATACCATATCTCAATCATGTACAATTAACTCAACTGAACACTACACATCTAAAAAACAACTACCAACAAAAAGCCCAAATCACCCTGCATAAACGATTTCATAGTTTTACCCTGAAATTGAAAATCACAGGTGAAAAACCACAGATTCCGTTGATAAAACGTTGTGTATACTTCACTTGAAAGGTTGCTATGACATGAAATTTAGAAAGAGGAAATCATTCCCAGAGGGCTACATAGCCATGGCAAAGAACCTAGAGGATGAAAGTTTCAAGATCTGCCAGGGCATTGAGGCCACCAATCCAATGTATATCTACCCCTGCTCCTTCGCAGGGCGCAGCTCACAGCTTTTCTGAATTGTTTTATGAAAAGTTTTGACACATACAAAACCCCATCACAACAGTGAGCCAAAGCTCAACACCCATTGAACCAGAATCTACCATTGAGGCCTCCTTCTAATACTCCAAACCTGTTGCTAAATTAGACATCACTGAGATAGTGAAAGAATATAAGCCTCTTTAGAGCAAGCCTGCCCAAAACCAGCCAAAACATTCAAAGAGAAAAGCTCTTCTTTAGAAATCGCCTTATCTATCCTGGTTAACAGCTATTTCTTTTTCACCAACTACCCTGCCTTCTTCAAGTAGACCAATATCTCATCGCTCCAGAAATAAGCTAATGCTGTTGCTAGCATCCTGGCTTACATCTGAACAATTCTAAATACCCTCTTCATCGACAAAACCTTAGATAAGACAGGCATCCAAAAGTTGATGGCATGCATTTAATCCAACAACATGAACATTGATCTGGGTTAGGGCCTTTCAGAGACACTAATTCAGATCACCTTCAAACTCACTGGCTCCTCTCATGATGTCAGTTACATTTCAGCCTGTCTATTAAAATGTCATTCACTTTAGCCCCTCTATTCCTGCCTCTTAACCATCCTTTTGACCTCCAAATTTGGGTGCTTCCCTGACTTTAGTCCGGCAAACAAAATTTATTTTGTATTTGAAGGTCGACTGTCCTACTCCCAGCAGATGATCTATTACTAATTGAGACTCTAGGGTGAAAATTGTTGGACATCCCCAGATCATACAGAATGTTTAACTACAAGATCCACCCACCGAAACATGCCTTATCACAACCCTTTACTAAAAAAACAGAACATATTTTATAATTCTGAAACAATGTCAGCCATTTTTATGTGATGTAATACTTAGGGACATTACATACTCCTTTTTGGAGGCGGATCTGGAATATATTAAACATTGCACAACTCCCTAAACAGCCTGAAACAATGTATCATGAAATAAATAACAAGCAGTGTGGTATATAACCCTCTTGTCAACATCTCCTATACCGTGTCGGGATCTATCTGCTACTTATACACATCTTTAAAAATAAACACGAACCCAACATGTTTCGTTCCTCTTTCACGCTACCACTTAATGTAGGGAACTTTGTCAGGGGGAAAACATCAATAAGGCTCATGTAATGTAGAGATCCTTTAGGTAAAGTCCCTTCTGGACTACAAAACAGGTTCAACCTGATTTCCTTTTAAATGTATGAATAGCCTCACAGTGTCAATTGTGGACATCAACTGCTGTGCACTCTGTTGTGCCTCACACTGTACTTAAATAATATCGTGGAGCATCGTCTAAAGTGTCTTATTTAAAAATATTGCTTCTCTAATCAAATGATAAATTCTTTACATATCATAAAATGAATCTTTCTATTTGGTAGGAGACAGCAGATCTGGAAGTGTACGCAGTTACAACTCATTTGCTGTATAACTAACTAGACAGCCTCACTCTATTCACAATTCTACACTTCCCAATTAAATGTTAATTATCTCGTGTGTGGGCCGCCATGTTTTCTGTTACATAAATAAACCATAAATTGAGATCTATCTTCAGATTATCTTCATAGTTGAACCATTCTTGCTTACTGGAGTGCCTAAAGAGTCATATATACAAAACAGGATAAAAATAGTAGTCAATAAAGCACACCACGTAACACAAAAACTAATAATTCGAATTCTGTTTCTTTTTCAGTGTCCCAATACCTTATATGCTTTAAATGTGTCATGTACTCAAATGTGGGCCGCATGGTAACAGTCCTTCTGAGTAGGAGCGTATTACATCCTACGGTTGTAATGACACAACAAAACATGTTTGGCATTGTCAACCCGTAACATTCTTTAACAATAGACTGATGCTAGCAAGTGCTGATGCCAAATGTTTGTACTCATTTAATCACCGCTTACAGTAGAATATGTAAAGCGTATTCTTTCTAGACCTGCATGCACCGCGCTCGACTAAAGGTATGTGCTGGCCCTACTCACCCTATTAAAGCTCCAGTACATGTTACAATGTTATGTGAAGCATTGTCGTCACGTTACTGGCTCATTTTTCTCCAATAGTACCTTCTGAATGAATATGCACAGCTCTAAAACCTAGCTGGTTAGCTGGTTACTTCTTAATCTGGAACCTGGACAGTACTTATAGTATACTAGAGGAATATATATATATTTATATATTGTGAGCAAGCGTCGAGTAACGCAGCGAAACGCGTCAACTTTTTGTTGGGAAAGCCGAAATGCAAGGCATACTATATACGTGGATGCCAACTTTTAACCAATAAAGAGGTTATAAAAGACATGCTGAGAGTGATGCAAATCTCTGAAGTAACATCCGAAGGCGAGTGCTCCTCGAATGACTGATGGCAAGTCAGTTACATGGATGACATATATATATATATATATATATATATATATATATATATATATATATATATATATATATATATATCAATTATATTTGTGATGTCATCTTTGATGTCCTCGGTGTTAGTCTTACCAGTGCACAGTGGTGGCGCGAGTTATGGTTGCTTAGCTGACCATAACTGGCGAATTTCAGGGGTTTTTCAATTTTGCTTGTAACCATAACGTCCCCTTAACAACATTTTTTTTACGGAATTGCATAGGTTTTTAGTAGTTCAACTTAACCATAACGTCCCTTTAACAAAGGATTTTTTTACTGAACTTCATAGGTTTTTATTAGTGCAACGTAACCATAACGTCCTTTAAAATGGATGAAGACCATTATCACCCTAGGTTCCCTAAGCGGGAATCCGGGGTGCTAAAAAAAATATTTTTCTAAAGTTTTTTTTTTACTGAATTTCATAGGTTTTTATTAGTGCAATGTAACCATAACATCCTTTTAAATGGATGAAGACCATTACCACCGTAGGTTCCCAAAGCGGGAACCCGGAGTGCTAAAAAAAAGAGTTTTCTTCCCAAACCGGTACGCCTGCGGCGTCCCGGTGTAGGAAGGAAAATCCTTTAACAAGATGGCCACCATGGAAAGGGAAGGCTGGGTTCCATACAGGGCCCCTCTTCACTTCACAACACATGTGCGCGGTCTCCACAGCTATGTGTTTTCTACAGCGCATGTGCATGTTCAAATGAGGCGCGTGTGAGCTTTGATTCATGTAATTACTGCGTGTTTTTCTTCAATGCGTGTGCGTGGTCTTCTCATCAACGTGTTATGTACCACGCGTGTGTGTGGTCTTCGCAGCTACGTGTTATGTACAGCGCGTGTGTGTGGTCTTCGCAGCTACATGTTATCTACAGTGCCAGCGCGTGTGCGCGGTCTTTGCAGCTACGTGTTTTCTACAGCGCATGTGCAGCTTCAAATGAGGTGCATGTGAGCTTGGATTCATGTAATTTCTGCGTGTTTTCTTCAACGCGTGTGCGTGGTCTTCTCAGCTATGTGTTATGTACAGCATGTGTGGTGGTCTTCGCAGTGTGCGTGGTCTTCTCAGCTACGTGTTATGTACAACGCGTGTGCGTGGTCTTCACAGCTACATGTTATGTACAGCGCCTGCGCGTGGTCTTCACAGCTACGTGTTATCTACAGTGCCAACGCGTGTGCGTGGTCTTTGCAGCTACATGATTTCAACAGCGCGTGTGCACGCTCACCACTAGTATGTGTTTTCCGTTAACTCCTGTGCGTGGTTTTGTTTAACGCGTGTGAATGTTCGGATAAGGCACGTGTGAGCTCGGAAATGCGGGTGCGTGGTCTTTGTAGATATGTGTTTTCTACAATACGTGTGCGTGCTCTTCGCAGCTACGTGTTATCTACAGCACTAGCACTTGTTCATGGTCTTTGCAGCTATGTGTTTTCTACAGCGCATGTGCACGGTCTTCATTGGTACGTGTTTTCCGTTAACTCATGTGCGCAGTTTTCTTCAATGCATGTGCGTGGTCTTCTCAGCTACATGTTATCTACAGCGCATGTGCGTATTCGGATAAGGCGTGAGTGAGCTCGGAAACGCGTGTGTGTGGTCTTTGTAGCTACGTGTTTTCTACAACGCGTGTGCGTGCTCTTCTCATCTAGGTGTTATTTACAGCGCCAGCGCGTGTGCATGTTCTTCGCAGCTACATGTTATCTACAGCGCGTGTGCGTGGTCTTCGCAGCTACTTGTTATGTACATCGTGTGTGTGCAGCCTTTGCAGGTATGTGTTTTCTACAGCACGTGTGTGCGGTTTTGACTACTACATGTTTTCCGTTAACTCCTGTGCGCGGTCATCATTTCTGCGTGTTTTCTTCAACGCGTGTCCGTGTTCGGATGAGGTGCACGTGTGAGTTTTAAAAATAAAGTGTGTGCGCATTTTGACTGGCACGTTATATGTCAAGAGTGGGTGAAGTAGTTCTGCGCATGCGCCTTACTGCGTGAGCGTGGTCTACACCGATACGTGCTTTCTTTGCATTGGGATGTTGTTTAGTTAACGCATTTTTGGCTTCTTGCGGCCATATTCCATCCCATCCTCATCATTCCTCACCTTCCCAAACATTATTTGATCAGTTTGACGAGTGCAATGTTGTTTTTTTAATATGTTTTGCAGCTATGTCCGTGGACACCGGACGAGAATCCAAGATGGCGGGCGTCTCCAAAAATCTGACGCACTTCACGCTTCACCCCAGCCAATCGGAGAGCATGTCATATGTCCATGGACATCACGCAAGCCGCTTGGCCAATCCATGTCCTGTTCACGGAGCGAACAGAGAAGTGTGTCCGCGGAGCGGACATAGATATCACTAATTTTTTCGCCTTATGGTGTGGTCATTTTAAAGAAAACTACTGGACGGATTTACACCAAATTAACAAAAGCAAGCTTTCGGGACCAAGCCGCTGCTCCTGCCACAAATTTGGTGTAAATCCAAAAGTGCTCTTCCTATGGAAACAATAACTTAACCATAACTACACGGCCACTACCATTAGTATGGTGATGTTTGGTCCGGGGGGGGGGGCAAAATTATAGGGGGGATCCCAAAACTTTTTTTTACCCCATAGACTGAATGGGGGGAAACTTTGCGCACGGCTACAGGCCAAACCGCTGGATGGATTTGCACCAAATTTGAGGCAGTGGCAGGGCTTGGGCGCGAAAGCGTGATTTTGCAAATTTTGTGACAATCCATCCAGTAGTTCCCTTAAAAACGATCAAAAAGTATGTCTCTAAAAATTACTGATATCTATGTCCACTCCGCGGTCACACTTCCCTGTTTGCTCCGTGGAGAAGATTGCAATTGGCTATCCAGTGGCGTGCTGCCTGCGACCATGTTGCGCTTTCACCGTTTGGTTTTGGCACAGTGTGAAGTGCGTCGTAATCTTTCGATACGTCCACCATGTTTACCTCGTTTTCTGTTGAACGCGAACATCAGCGCTAACATACCTAAACGAAGAAGGCACCAATGCACTTATAACACTTATGGAACACTGTTTCGAAAGGTGACCGTTAATAAGACGTGGTAGTAGAAAGTCATTCTACGAAATGAATTTACTACGTCCATTGCACAATACATAAACAGAATTACTCCGATCAGGCTGGTGTGCTACTGTTTGAAATCTCAGCCATCCACCTGCACTATTTCATACACACAGCCCTTCTGCACGTGTATGCCAGTAGCGGTTCTCATGAATAACCACTGATATGTTGTTGCAAAATGAAAATGTATTTGCATTCGGAAGTGAAGGCCGCTGCATTTTCTCTTTTCAACATGAGCTCAGTACGGCCACATATTTGTCGACACCCATAAGGGTCCCTTGTTTTTTTAACCTTGAGGTACAGGGAAAGAGTAAAAAGAATGTAGGGAGTAACATTTTGAAAAACATATCGTTTGACAAGGTTATGCTTCAAAAACATTGCTAAGACTAACACCCAGGACATCAAAGATGACATCACAAATATAATTGATGACTGTTACTCTTAGCAGTGCACAGTGGTGATGGCAAGTATGGGGCTCAGTTTGCCATAACTGGCGAATTTCAGGGTTTTTTTGGTTTTAAATTTAACCACAATGGGGAGGGCGAACATTATTTTTTTAGTGAAGTGCACAGGTTTTTCGTAGGGCAACTTAACCATAACGTCCCCTCAACAAAGTTTTTTTATGTAGTGAAATATATATATATATATATATATATATATATATATATATATATATATATATATATATATATATATATATATATATATATATATTACATGGCCACGGTAGTGGCCATGTAGTTATGGTTAAGTTGGTGTTTCCATAGGAAGAGCACTTTTTGGGTGCCTTATAACTTCGCTCTCCCTGGACGAATCCTCACTAAACTTTGCAAAAAAAGTATTTGGGTCACTCTGAATTGCAAAGTTTGGTGAGGATTCGTCGAGGGGGGGCAAAGTTATAGGGGGGGTCCCAAAACTTTTTTTTTTCCCATAGACTGAATGGGAAAAAAATTTTGCTCGCGTCTACAGCCCAAACCACTGGACGGATATTCACCAAATTTGGACCAGGAGCAGCGGCTTGGTGAAAATCCGTCCAGTAGTTTTTTTTAAAATGACCAAAAAGTAGGTAAGAAAAATGTGTGATATCTGTGTTTCGGTCCGCGGACACACTTCCCTGTTCGCTCCGCGGACAGTGTCCTGATTGGCCAATCGGCTTGATTGATGTTCGCGGACATGCAACGTGTTCGCTGATTGGACGGCGTGGAGAGTGAAGCGCGAAAGATTTTCGGTAGCGCCCGCCATCTTGGATTCGCGGTCGTCCGCGGACAGCGCAGTGAAACTTTGTTCAAAATTTGTATTTAGTATAGTGTGTTGGTGTGTAGGAGTGTTTGGGGAGGGTGGGAGTGTATGAGATAGGATGAAAGTTGTGTTTTTTTATGTGTTAGACGTTCTTTTTGTGTTCGATTTGTCTGCGGACATCACAGGTGTTCTGAAATGTTCTAAATAAACTGAATGGGGGGTGTTCTGAGGACTCAATATGTGTCCGTTTTGTTCGCAAGCAAACTGAAACTGTTCTAAGAACACTCGCAGTGTCCTGAAATGTTTGCAAATAAGCAAAATGGGGGTGTCCTGAGGACGCTGTCCGTATTGTTCGTTGTCAAGTTGAATATGTTCTAAGAACACTCGCGGTGTCCTGAAATGTTTGCAAATACACAAAATGGGGGTGTTCTGAAGATGTTGTCGAACACTCGCTGTGTCCTGAAATGTTCGCAAATATGAATGGGGGTTGTGGCTGACAAGTTGAATGTGTTCTAAGAACACTCGCGGTGTCCTGAAATGTTCGCAAATAAAAAAAATGGGGGTGTCCTGAGGACGCTGTCCATATTGTTCTCTGTTAAGTTGAATGTGTTCTAAGAACACTTGCGGTGTCCTGAAATGTTCGCAAATAAACAAGATGGTGGTGTTGTGAAGATGCTTCTAAGAACACTCGCGGTGTCCGGGGAGTGTTCGGAGGGGGTGTCCTGAGGACGCTGTCCGTATTGTTCTCTGTCAAGTTGAATGTGTTCTAAAAACACTTGCGGTGTCCTGAAATGTTCGCAAATAAACAAAATCGGGGTGTTCTGAATACATTTCTAAGAACACTCGCGGTGTCCTGGAATGTTCGTAGGGGGTGTCTTGATGGCGTAGTCCGTATTGTTCGCTGGTAAGTTGAATGTGTTCTAAGAACACTCGCAGTGTCCTGAAATGTTCGCAAATAAACAAAATGGGGGTGTCCTGAGGACGCCGTCCGTATTGTTCTCTGTCAAGTTGAATGTGTTCTAAGAACTCTCGCGATATTCTGAAATGTTCGTAGGGGGTGTCCTGAAGATGCTGTTCGTATTGTTCTCTGTCAAGTTGAATGTGTTCTTAGAACACTCATGGTGTCCTGAAATGTTCACAAATAAACGAAATGGGGGTGTTCTGAGGACACTGTCCGTATTTTTTGTTGTCAAGTTGAATGTGTTCTAAGAACACTCGCAGTGTCCTGAAATGTTCGCAAATAAACAAGATGGTGGTGTTCTGAAGACGCTTCTAAGAACACTCGCAGTGTCCGGGGAATGTTCGCAGGGGGTGTCCTGAGGACGCTGTCCGTATTCTTCTCTGTCAAGTTGAATGTGTTCTAAGAACACTCGCGGTGTCCTGAAATGTTCGCAAATAAACAAAATGGGGGTGTTCTGAAGACGTTTCTAACAACACTCGCGGTGTCCTGGAATGTTCGTAGGGGGTGTCCTGAAGGCATAGTCCGTATTGTTCGCTGGCAAGTTGAATGTGTTCTAAGAACACTCGCAGTGTCCTGAAATGTTTGCAAATAAACAAAATGGGGGAGTCCTGAGGACGCTGTCCGTATTGTTCTCTGTCAAGTTGAATGTGTTCTAAGAACTCTCGCGTTGTTCTGAAATGTTCGTAGGGGGTGTCCTGAAGATGCTGTTCGTATTGTTCTCTGTCAAGTTGAATGTGTTCTTAGAACACTCATGGTGTCCTGAAATGTTCGCAAATAAACGAAATGGGGGTGTTCTGAGGACACTGTCCGTATTGTTCGTTGTCAAGTTGAAAGTGTTCTAAGAACACTCATAATGTCCGCGGACATTAAAAGTTTCCATAGACCATAGTTGAAATGTTTGACTCTATGGATGTGATATGCTGCGGTGGTTGTTGCCAGGGCATAGAGTCTTGGGTGCATGCACCCAAGACTCTATGCCCTGGCAACAACCACCGCAGCATATCACATTCATATTTGCTTATAACTTTGGGTGAAAAACAAATGTATAAGGAACAAAGGTATTAGATACTATGCATGTGATATGCTGCTATGGTTCTCCTTATTATTGTATACTTACTGTTTGGTCTAGTAACCGGAGTACATGTATTTCTTGTTAATTTCTGTGATAAAAGAAAATAGCATGTTAGTATTAGTATTTTGTAATGACTTATTACATTGTATAATCAATATACTTTTTTTTTTGGACCCTCATATTTAGTAGATTACAAATCAGAGTACTGTGCAATTTGCTCAGTTTCTGTATTTGTTGCTAAAATCATTGGGTCTGTGGGAGAAAAAAAAATCCATGTTGGATTAAAAAAAAACCTTTTTCTGTTATGCTACAGTTTATTTATTTGTTTGTTTTCAGTGTTCACTTGTTGTTTCTGGCTAATGCTTTATACTTTGGCTTGTTGTATTTTTTTTGGAGCAGTCACATATTATTTATTTGTTTTGATATTATTAAATTTTGGAGCAGTTAGATTCCAATTGGCGTATTCTAACTGTCATTTTTTTGAATATATTTTAGAGGTATTGATTTATCTATTTGGATATTGTTAAATTTTGGGACAGTTAGATACCAATTGGCGTATTCTAACTGTGTATTATTTGGTCTAATTTAGTGGTATTCATTTATCTGATTAGTTGTTGTAGAATCTTTGAGCAGTTAGATAGCTTTTGGAGTATTCTAACAGTTTATATTTTTTAACACAAGTTTACTTAGGGTTTAAATAGAGTTTAGTTATCAAATTTTGGTTTTAAGAACATCAAATAAGCATGTGTAAGATTTCCTGGTAATCTCTGCTTTAGAGTAATGGTACTATCATTACATTCAAACCATCCACATTTCTTTTTTATATATGCAGTGTAGTGCCCTGAATTGGTTGTGGCTCCTGCGTGGTAGATTATACCTATTGTTGTGAAGGTTTTCTTACCAAGTGATATTTGACCATGTGTGAATCCAGTCAGCTTGCAGTTGTTTTTGGTACCATCTGCATTGTAACGTAGAAGCATTAGTATTATGTATTTACTATGTGTTTGTATTACTAACGTGGAGCGATTATCTGAATTGCAGGTAGAGCATAATCTACCATGGTTTGCATTTTGTACAAGTCGCTGAAATGGAATGGATTCACAATTTGGTATTGATATATATATGAAGCATTCATTGGGGATTTCTTCTTGTGTCACATTGTTGCAGAGAGTGCATGTATGTTTCTACATGTATGAAATCTGCAAGATTTCATTTATAGGTATGTTTTTGTTTTCCAGTACTTGTAGTAAGTACATTAGCAATTCTTGTGGATCGTCCTGTGAGTTTATAGTGAATTTCACCATTCCAGCACAGTAGTCCAATTGTTATCTTATTCCATAAACACTATACGTGTTGTCAGGATTGTTTGCTGGATTTCTGTGAAGTACTAACATTTGCAAACACAATGGGTCTGTACTGTGTAAGTAAATGTTGTCAACAATTGGTGGTAATTGAAATAGAATATTCATTGCTACATTTGCGTAGCAACTTACACCAAGTATATTTGAGAATTTAAATGGTCCAGGTAGTTCTGTATCTAACTGCTTTTTGTGGAGTTTGTCTTCCTTCTTTAAAGAAGTACCTGGTTTACTTTCCCTAATTGATTCTTTTTTGCTTGTGGTACTTGATGAAGTATTAGTTTCTTTTACTCTCTTTGGAGGATTTGCAGTGACATCCTGTTGCATTTCTGTTTGATTTATTTTTCTTTTATAACGTTTTACTTTTTGTGGAACAGAATATGTGGTTAGGTGGGGGGTGTATAGTGAGCGAAGTCTATTGTATTCTAAAATGCAAGGAATATCAGCGTTTATTTTACTTGCATCAAAGTTGATTAGAAATAGACCGTCAAGTGTACGTAAGCGTGATAGTGCTACATAGCTCATTCCTTCTTTAAAGACTGTGTTACCAATATCTATCATTGCTTTGTCTAGGGTAAGACCTTGTGATTTATGAATCGTGACTGCGTATGCAAGAGTTAGAGAAAATTGTTCTCTGCGTACATACATATCTTTGAAGAGAAGGAATCTAGCTTTTAAGCGTCCTATCCTTTTTACTTCTGAAAGTTTGTCAAAGAGTATATTGACAAACTGAATTTTGTTGTCGCGTGGGTATGTTTGAAAGCCAACAACTGTACCCAGTGCTCCATTAATTAGTCCTTGGTCCACGTCAAGGTTACTTTTAAGCATTACTCTGCAATTTAAGGATAATTTTAATATCTTTTCTAAGCCTGCTGTATTTGAGATAGATTTTTCTAAACTATTTAGTCTTGTTGTGGCTTGGTCACACATGGGTAGTGTCATACCATGTACATCTAGTTTGTCTGTGGCTCTAATTTCCATGATTGGTTGCATTTCTTTACTTAGCATGATTTCATTGAATTTGAAACAGCTTGCAAGAGTTGGCATTAAGGCCATACAATTGACATTTTTGTGGGCTAATTGTTCCATAACATCTGTAGCACATGCATTATCGCCATAAAGTGCATTAATGTGCCGGGTTTTCAATATTGTTTCTGCTTCTTTAGAAAGTATACCAATGTTGGCATAAGTGAGATCTGCAGATTGCTGCATGTTTTCTGTTAGTTCTCTGTATTGGAAATGTTGCCAAAGGTGGACATTTCCAATGCTGCCAACAGTTTTACGGCAGAGTTTGTGTCCTAATGTTTTAAAAATAGGCTCACCTTTTACTGGTGTTAATTGAAGCAGATCTCCAAAAACAATAAAGTGTTTTCCTGCAAAGATCTCTTCATAGTCTGTTTGATTACTTCTTGTAATCTGAGGTGAATCAAAGCTAACATCATGTTGGAGACCATGCTCACTTCATCTATTAGTAGCATTTTCATTTGTTTCAATACTCTGCGTAATTCCATTGCAGTTTCTGCAGAAAGTTTGTAATAGTCTAATTTGTTCTGGTGTTCTACAGGTAATAGTAGTAATCGGTGTAATGTAACACCACCTATGTTGTAGGCAGCTAAACCTGTGGGGGCAGTGACAACAGCTGACAGTTTGTTGTTCGTCAATTTTTGAAGGAACTTACTAATGATTTTGATTAGGAATGTTTTGCCAGAACCAGCTTCACCACGACGTACAGTAGTATAGGTTTATAATTATGGCAGGAACATTCTTTATTTTCATGTTTTACACCATGTGCAATTTGTTTTGTTACTTCTTGAAAAATGTTACTTTGCTCATTGTTTAGTTTTGATTGTAGTATAGTTAAGTCTTCTTTATCTTCATACTGACACATGGTGTTTTCTACTTCTATCATAGCTAATTCTGCCTCATTTATTATTAGTGGTTCTCCCAGTGGTTCTTGGCTTCCTGTTACAGAAGGTTGACTACTGTCAGGAGTGTCCTTATCTAGTTGGGCTTGGAGTTCTTCTTCGTGTTGCTGTTCATTGTGCAACATTGTTTTGTACTGTGCAAAGTTTACATCAGTTATAGTGCTTTCATTTGCTTTGAAAGCATCCTCATATGAGTCATAGTTATCTAGTAATTGTTCTTCTTTTCTCCATGGTTTGAAGAGTTGTAGCAGGGACATGTAATATACTTCTTTATGTTGAGGAGTCTTCAATGACAATTTGATATGATTAATTAAATTTGGTTTAGTGAGTTTAACTAAGCTGCCTTCACAGTTTGTCACTCTATATTTATCTTTTTTTTCATCAGGTTTCATATTTTTGTATGTATAGTTTTGGGCTATGTGGTATAGACACATGCTTCCAAAGTATTACTTCTGTTTGGGTAGTGTGTGTCAAATAAATAGTTTTTTAAAATGTCTTGGGATCATGTTTGGCTATTGTTTCTATATCTTCATATGATTTTAGAACTCTTTTTCTAGATTTAGCTGGACCAAGACTTAGCCATACTATATTTTCAGATTTACCATACAATGAAGTACCAGTTAAATGATCAGCTGCTTCATAAGACCCACATTCTCTATGGGTGAGCATTTTTATGCCCAAGCTGTATAATTTCTGAGATACTGTTTTATCTGATGACAGGTCATTCCAGAGGTCTTGGAGCTCTGTCTTTTCTGCTTTAGTTAAGTATGCTGTGACGTATCGTGCAACTGCAGTAGAATTGTCTGCAATGTACTGCACATCTATGTTTGCATTCCATAAGTGGGCAATGATTGCATTATAATCATTGATATATTTTTCTTCTTCTTTTCTTTTTATGTAATATGTATTTTTAGGTGACTTACCTTTAACACTATGTCTAACTGAAGACATGAGGTTGTTTACTTGACCTGTATTTGTAACTGGTCTAGGGAAACCAAATCGGCATTTGGTGTACTATTTGCCTGTGTTTTTGTATTTGCGACGACAATATTTTCCACATTTGTGTTTTTGAAATTGTAAAATTTGTGCATGAAGATCACTATTTGTGGCTTCTGATGGAATTTCACAAGTGACATATTTTTCAATAAACTGTAAAACAGTGGCATCACTGTCTTGACCAAATTTAGGAGCATCTTTAATCCATAAAAGCATGTGGATATGTGGTGCTCCTCTGGCTTGGTATTCTTTTCTCCAAAAGAAGTGTTGCACTTCTCCAAGGGGAGGAACATTTTTATTACAAATAGAGTGTAGCATAGCAATGAAGCGTTGGTGAAAATATCTTGAAACATTAACAGGATCCAAAGAACAAAGTTCTCCAGGTGTTAGAATATCTATGTTTGTTTTGTTTTTATATGATATGCGTAGGAAATCATGTAAATCTTCCCATGCATATTATGCACAACTTAATGTAACAAACCAAGTGGGTCAGCCAAGGTTTCTGATCATGCAACGTACATCTCCATGACGTCGAAACCAGTACTCTTTAGTACAACGCATATTTGCTAATAGATTTGTAATATTTGATTGTAAAACCTCATCCTTTTGTTGCACTTTCTCTAATAATTGTGTAGCTGTCATATTTTGAAAGTGTGATCCTGATTTTAATATGTGTGCAACTCCGTAACATAAAGTTGCTAGTTCACTTTCAAAGAGTAGGTGGAATATGTATTCCACATTTTGTCTAAATCTGGGATCTTCAGAATACATCCATAATGAGCGGTATTCTGAAGCTGATATTTGAATAGGTCTATCATCATACCTTCCTCCTTTGCCAGTAGGAAAGAGTAGAGGAAAAGCACGTGCTTCTATACTTTTTTCCAATATACTGATTGGCGATCCTTTTGTTTGACGCATTTGGTAAGTTTCCAGTACATCTTGTACGGTGTCATTACAGTGCAAAGGATGAATTGTATAATGGTCTAAAGTATTGGATATTGTAGCAGGATCTAGTAGCTCAAATTGACCAGCTTCTTGTGTTTCTTGAATTATTTCAGTTGTATCTTTCAAGTTTTCTTCAATATTAATTTCTTTGTAATATTCATTATTCTCTTTAAGATATTGGAAGGCTTGTCTAACTTTATATAAATCTACCAGCTGTTGCCATATTTTTTTGTCTTTTGTAGGTACTCCATTTACTAAGATAATTAAAGATTGCTGCATTGGATGTTGCACTCCTAGAGTATGCACATTTTCTTTTAGATCTAATGGTAAATAAACTACTTTTACATGAATGCCTTTTACCAATTCAGAGGGAGGTAATTTTGCTGTTTTTGGTTGAAGGCGTATTATTGCTTGAAATGGGTGTACTGTTTGAATTATGATGCTCTCATATAAATTAAGTTGTTGTAGGGGTTTTGGTACTGGGTATAATTCCAAATTATTTGTGATAGCACGTGAAGGAGTTTGGTTGTTGTCAAGTTTTGTAGTGCAGTAACTGCAAAGTATTAAGGGCTCAGTTATTTCGTATTTGTTTTCTGCTACAAGGTCGAGAGCTAATTCAAACCATTTGGAATCTTCATTGTCTTCTATTTTATATGATAGGTCTACAGTTTTTGTGTTACTTTTATAAAAAGTTCTGCGGCAACATACATATACATGGTTTGGTACTTCATCTGATGTACTTTTAAATTTTAGTATTTCTTTTTTGTATGTGTTTAGCAAAAGGTTGCCATGTGTAGAATTGTTGCTTAATTGGTTTAAAGCTATTTCATTCTGTAAATGATTTCACTTCCAAAATATTTTTTCTGGATATAGTGAATTTCTTCAAGTAGGTCTTTTGCTGTACCATGTAGAAGGATGTTATTTAACTTTGCTAGTGCTAAAGAAGGACTTTTAGCTTAGTACAGTTTATAGAGTAGATTTCTTATAGTTGAATGATGTGTTGATATCCTTTTGATATCATGGAAAGTGGTTTTACACGTAGGTCTTGTAATGCAGGCCAATAAATGTCCTTGTAGTCCTGTGTACTTGCGCACTGGACAGGTATCCATATTTTGCAGTAATTTACACTTGACGTTCTGATTCAGTTGAATGGAGGGGTAATTCTAAGTTTTCATGGCATATTTTTGTAAGGAGTACTTATTGTTCCATTATGGTATTATTCACTTTTTCATAACCTCGACCACTGCTATGTATGGCAATTGTATTTGTTTGCTTTTGTTTGTACGCTTCTTCATTAAAATATGGTTCTGTGCTCGTAGTGTGATTCCATTCACCTCTGCAGATACTTAACAAGTTCTTTCTGTTGACATTTCGCTTATTGAGAAGTCTTTTTTGTAATTTAGTTATTAGTTTTGTTAGTGGTTTCATTTTGTTTAACAGTAAAATAAATAACTTTCATTTGAGAAGAATTGCACTGTCCATCAACGCTTCTAAGATTAATTTCCTATGATAGGTTTTAAGCATTGAACCTGATTTCTCTCCTGTTTTTATAAGATTTTGAAGGACTTTGTGACGGTACATTTTGGCTAAAATACTTTTCTTGGTATGCTTACTTTGCACTATATTAAAATTTGAAGAAGTAGTTTTATCTGTAGTGATAGCTGATTTTCTGTTAATTGTTTTTTGGTTTGTTTTACATTTTGATAGAGGAGGCAAAGTTTTTGTACTTGAAACTTCTTGTGTTTCACTAAATGACTGTATTAGCTGTTTTGTTTCAACTTTTTTTTACAAATTCTGCTAGAGATGGATACTTATGTTGGACACTTTTATTTTCATTTGCTCTACTTTTGCATTGCTTTCTACGGACTTGACTTTTGGTAGACATTCTTTAGGGTCTCTTGAAAAAAATAATGAAGATATGGGTTGCAGGTAATTGCAGTAACATGGTTCGCACGAGCCTTAGGAACATTCCCATGAATGGTAAATAACCGCCACACCCAAGACTCACACCTAGTGCGGGTAGTAGGGTTTTCCTCTACCTCATTCTCATCATCCCCTTCTTCCTCCTCTGCATCCTCACTCCTGTTCCCCTCTTCAGGCCCTTGGAGAGGTGGTGGTGGTGGAGGGGTGGGGGTGCTGCTGAAGCAGGTGCAGCACCAGGTGGCAGTTCAGCAGCCAGGGATGTCATCAAAGATGCGATGGAAATCTGCAGTTGGCAACAAAATTTGCTGTGCTCTGTAGAAAAGCCAGAAACACAATAAGAATGAGCTCTAGGGTGTGGTCTTTTATAGGGGTGCTTGTGCACGGTCCGCGGACATGTGCGCTGTCCGCGGACAGATCGAACACAAAAAAAAGTTTGAAAAGTTTCAAAAGGTATGTAGAAACTCAGGATTACTATGTGGGACTTGTGCTATGGTGAGATTTTATTGAAAAATATTATGGATTAATCGAAAATGTACTTTTAATTTGTTCGGGGACCCGAACAGTGTCCGCATTCAGAACACGCGATCAGCGTGGGCGCGGTCTTATGATCCTTTCGTGAACAAGTCCCCGAAGGAAGCGCATGTCCGCAGGACACCAAATGCACAGAGATTGGCTAGCGCATGCCCGTTGATGTTCTACGGACACTGTTCGGGTCCTGAACTAATTAAAATTGTGTCGCACGTGAAACGAACATTTCAGGACACCAATTGTGTTCTTAGAACAGTTGAAACTTGCTAGTGAACAGTAAGGACAGATATAGTGTTCTTCAGGACACATTCATTTTCGTTTATGTACGAACATTTCAGGACACCAATTGTGTTCTTAGAACATTTTCAACTTGCTAGCGAACAGTACGGACAGGTATAGTGGTCTTTAAAACACCTCCATTTTCGTTTAATTACGAACAATTCAGGACACCATGTGTGTTCCTAGAACAGTCTGAACTTGCTAGCGAACACTACAAACAGGTATAGTGTTCTTCAGGACACCTCCATTTTCTTTTACGTACGAACATTTCAGGACACCAATTGTGTTCTTAGAAGAGTTTCAACTTGATAGCGAACACTACGGACAGATATAGTGTTCTTTAGGACACTTTAATTTTTTTTTTTACGAACATTTCAGGACACCGCGTGTGTTCTTAGAATAGTTTCATCTTCCTAGCGAACAGTACGAACAGGTATAGTGTTCTTCAGGACACCTCCATTTTTGTTTATTTACGAACATTTCAGAACACCTGCACTGTCCGCGGACACCTACATTGTTTTAAAAAAAAAAATGAAGCTATTTACAACACAATATAAAAATTAAACTTTATTTAACATATATTAATAATTTATGACAGAGAAGGTGAGGCAGAAACAGAAACAAAAACAGGAGAATGAGGGGTTTCAACATGATTGTTACTAGGTGAAGAAGGGATGGAAATCTCATCAAAACGTTTTGGGCTATGGGGAGGGTTTGGGGATAATTGACTGGGATATGGTGAGGAGGGACAAGTACATGTGGCGCAATGGTACAAGGTTTTTGGTTTAAAATGATCTTCCACAAAAGTTTTCAAATTATTAAAATTAGTCAACAATAAATCAATTTTTACTTCTATACTGTGAAAAGTGTTATCCATAACAGTTTTTTCTGAAGTATTTTCTATTTTGGTATGCTCTGTACAAAAACATATATATATATATATATATTAAATGTATACAAAATAATAATAATTAAATGGTTTATATTATAAGGTGTTTACCATTAGTTTCACTATCTTGTGACATTTCTTCATGTGGGAAATGCTCCTCTAGCCATTCCAGAGTACTAGACATTTCTGTGAGAGAAAAAAAAAAGATAATATATTTTATATCCAATACAGAAAGTTTATAAATATATTAATAAAATTAAGTACACTTACTATTTCAGGTAAGATATGTCCTATGTACTCAGTGGGTCTGCTCTTGTTCTCAGTTCTGTCGTGTTTGTGAGGTAATTATGTTGGGAGCCAATTTATTTTCTTGTGGTATATTCCATTTTAGAACATAGTGCTTTTAAATGAATGGTTAGTGTGTTGTATATATGGGTTACATTTCTTATGTATTAGTACATATAATGTGTTTGTGTGCTTCTTTTTGAATTTGTTAAATGTTCCTATGTTATGATATAACAATCAAACATACCGCCCCAGAGTTTTTAGGTAGTGGTACTGTTCTTCGAACATGTCCGCGATCATTGAATGAGTCCGCGGACATCAAGTACAGTAGAAGAGATTCAGTCATTTCCATATGATATGTATATAAAGTCAAAGTCATTATTGTTAAGTTGCACTACTAAAAATCTATGAAATTCAGTGAAAAAACTTTAATAAAGGGATGTCATGGTTAAGTTGTGCTGCTAAACACCAATGAAATTCAGTGAAAAAACTTTGTTAAAGGGACGTTATGGTTAAGTTTCGCTGCTAAAAACCTTTCAAAGTCAGTGAAAAAACTTTGTTAAAGGGACGTTATGGTTAAGTTGTGCTGATAAAAACCTATGAAATTCAGTGCAAAAACTTTGTCAAAGGGACGTTATGGTTCTAAGAAAAACCGAAAAACCCTTGAAATTCGCCAGTTTTTTCACTGAATATATATATATATAAGACGCCCCACTTTTTTTGCAAAGTTTGGTGAGGTTTGGTCCGGGGGGCAAAGTTATATGGGGGGGTCCAAAAATGTTTTTTTCCCATAGACTGAATGGGGGAAAAACTTTGCTCATGCCTTCAGCCCAAACCGCTGGACGGATTTTCACCAAATTTGCAGCAGGAGCAGTTACTTGGTCCTGAAAGTGTGCTTTTGTACATTTGGTGAAAATCCGTCCAGTAGTTTTTTTTTTAAATGACCAAAAAGTAGGTCACAAAAAAATGAGTGATATCTCTGTCTGCTCCATTGGACACACATCCCTGTTCGCTCCACGGACAGTGTCCTGATTGGCTAATCGGCTTGTGTCATGTCCACGGACATGTGACGTGTTCGCTGATTGGATGGTGAAGACCATGAAGTGCGTCAGATTTTTGGAAATGCCCGCCATCTTGGATTCACAGACATCTGCCGGTGTCCGTGGACATTGCAGTAAAAACATATTAAAAAACACAACACTTGTCAAACTTATCAAATAATCTCTGGGGAGGTGAGGGGTGATGAGGATGGGATGGGTATTTTTTGCTGCAAAAATCAGCGAACAGTTCTGATGTCCACGAGCAGTCCTGAAAAAGTTTGCGGACACCTCAGCATTACAGGGTTGGTGAAATGCATGAGATTTTGCATGTATATTTCTGACCTGATTCCGAATGAGTTTACAAAGATTGGTGGGATTCTGTCATGAGGGGGCAAAATTAGAGTGGGGGTCCCAAAATAAAGTAATGGCTTATAAATGAAGTGCCATTTGACGAATCTACACTTCATTTGGCAAACTGATAATAGATCTAGATATAAATGTTTTAGCGAAGTTTGGTGGGATTTTGTGAAGGGAGGCAAAATTAGAGGGGGGTGCCAAAATAAGGTAAAGGCTTATAAATGAGGTGCCATTTGACGAATTTACACTTTATTTGGCAAACTGATAATAGATCTAGATATACATGTTTTTGCGAAGTTTGGTGGGATTCTGTCAAGAGGGAGAAAAATTAGAGGGGGGGTCCCAAAATATTGTAAAGGCTTATAAATGTGGTGCTATTTGACAAATCTACACAAAGGTTTGCAAAAAGATTATAGATCTAGATATAAATGTTTTGGTAAAGTCTGAATGGATTTTGTCAAGTTGGGGCTAGGTTATATGACGATTGTATGTGCATACATTTGACACTTTTGAAAAAAACAAAACATGGGTGGATATCCAGCAAACTTGTGTAAGGAGCATTGGCAAGGACCTACAAGCATAAATGTGCCAGTGTTTTATTTTTTTGATAAGTTTCATAATGTAGCTACAAAAAATAGCGGTATACCTTTAGTTACTGAGGGGTAGCCTGTGGCCATGGGCAGTGGCCAGATTGTCTGGGTCACGGAATAAGGTCATGATCTGGACAATCTGGCTACTGGCCATGACCACAAGGGACAAAACATAGGATTAAAGTGGCCATGTCCACCTCGCACTGGCTTTGTGGTAAAGTTATTCGAAATTAGGATAGATTTGAAAGGGAAGAAAAATGTGCTTGTGGTAATATGGTCATAGGGTTCTCTTTTTGCCTTCTACATGCTGCCATGGAAAGCAACTAGGGGTCCTGTATGGAACCCACACCTTCCAGTTCCATGGTGGCCATCTTGGAAAAGGATTCCTCTTTTTAGTACCCCGGGTTCCCGCTTTGGGAATCTAGGCTGCTAATGGCCTTCATCCCCCATTTCAGGAGCTGGAATGGGAGGATAATGGTCCAGAGACCTCGTTATCCACCCTCGCTTCGCTTGGGCTGTTAACTTAGGCTGCTGTTCAGGTATCCACCGTTCTAGTCCCTGGATCGGAGGATGAACGCCAGATTATTCCCATTAGTATAACACAAAATGCAAATGGAAATGTTGGAAAATCTTATTGCGTCTATGTACTTTACTGAGAAATATAAAGTAGATGGAGTCTACACATTTATGATGTCATCTTTGATGTCCTGGGTGTTAGTCTTAGCAGTGCACAGTAGTGGTGCGAGTTATGGTTGCTTAGCTTACTATAACTGGTGAATTTTAGGGGGTTTTCGGTTTTACTTGGAACCATAACGCCCCTTTAACAACGTATTTTCACTGAATATATATATATATTAGAAGTATTAGAGAGCAGACATATACTCAAAGCTATGTCTATAAGGAGCAGCATAACTATTGCATAGTACACAATAGCTAATACACATATCCATCCCAAATAACTGTTGCTATTTGTAAGATAAATCCATTCCATTTTTGATATTATATAGCACAGTCCACTTAAAATCATCAAAACTATGAATAGATTAATTAAAATGGTCCAGAATTGGAGCCGTCAAAAGTTTGCTCTAAATAAAACTTTTGTTTTCCATTATTTGTATTCTTATTTTTCTTTGTTTTGCATGTATGGAGCAGGCAACAAGGGCGCCATATTGCATACACTACCATTTCAGTATTGCAGTTCGTGAATGCAATCTGTTTCCACTTTGTTTGAAGAACCAACTCCACTTAGGTACTTCTTGTTATTTGTTCAAAACATTTACAATATCCGCAAGGTGCATGTCCCGCAAGTAATTCTCTCAATCCGCCACATATCTGTAATAGTGCGCTGTCTTTCTTGGGGCAACCTAATATTGTTCTTTGTCAGTTGATCCTTTAAGTTTCGGCCTCTTTTATAAGCGAAAATAGGTTGTTCCAATGGAGTAATACCACATTGTAGTATTTTACATTTCTGTTAACAATTTCTTTGTGGTTATTGGAAAGATTGCAGAATGTGCTAACAAACACCAGTTTATTTTCTGTTTTATTCTTGGGGATATTTTGTAAAAGAGCTTCGCTGTCATAATATTTTGCTCTTTTAAGTGCATTTTTAACTAATTTCTTAGGGTATTATCTATTTCCCAACTTTGTACTCAATTTCTCAGCCTTTTGAATGAAGTCACATTTCCCTGAACTTTTTTTTTTAACCTCAGTAATTGCCCAAAGAGGTGGTTATCTCGTAGGTGTTTTGGATGATGACTCGATTAGACGGAAAGGGAATTCTTATCTTTTTTTTTATGGAATGGTCTCACTGATAGTGTGTTGGAGTCCTCATTCAAAAGCATGGAAACATCTAAGAAGTCAACCATGATCTTCTGAAAGTTGGCTGCAAATTCTAAATAACGACCTTAGTTATTGAGTCAATCAACAAAGGCTTTCTCTGAACTTTCATTCCCTGTCCAGATCCTACTCTCAGCAGATCCATGATGTCACAAATAATCACATTTCCAACTCCATGCTTTGAGGCACATTCTCCCTATTTTGAATATCCCCCAGCAAGTATTGCACATATAATATTGAAAACGGTTATTCCTTGCCTTGACTATTGTAACAGCATCGACCTGAGTTTTACAAATTGCCTGACACATCTACTTCAGGTAAGCCAATATAAGGGGGCCAGTACGGTCCTGGGCCAGAAACACTATGACCTTATCACGCAGGCATGGATTGATTCAATAGCTCCTGCTAGATTCTTTCATTGAATTCAAGTCACTTTGCCTTCTAAAAAAAGCCTTCTGGGGCACTTGCTCTGTCTAACGTATCCAAAAGTCCATAAAGTAGTGTCCTTCCTGGCACCTCAGATCACTAATTTGCAGATCCCAAGTTATGGCAATGTTGTGAAAAAAAACAAACAAAAATCATACAGTTAAAACTAGCATTTCTGCTTCGAATGGCCAATGCATAAGAAAGTCGCTGATTGTGGTGACATGGCCGACTCATTATGATATTATTTAACCACACAGTAACAGCACACATGTGGAAAAGACATCAGTGTGCTAAGATGCATAGAAACACAGGAAGCTTTCAACATTATGACCTCTTTCTGATTAACACAAAGGCCTCTCTACATACTTCTTCGAAGGCTCTGGCAGGGGGATACAGCTCTTTCCAACCAGGTATAAAAAATGATGACTTATTTTTTTGGGATTTTTGCTTTTGTTTTTATTTTTTGTTGAAAAGGTAATGAAAATATAGAAGGAGGCATTATTTGCCCTCCAGTGATCATTCATCGCAGGGATCATCTTTTTCCAAAGTTCACATCTTTATTTAGACAGCTGTGCAATCTTTAGGATGATGTTTTCTGAGCAACATCTAATTTGGTGACATTTTCCACCTACACCAAATCAGATGTGCACCATTTTTATTTAACAAAGTGCTTTTTATGAACCACGCCCATGCCAGTATAACACCATGGATTCCCAGTCTCCCCTTTCAGGACAGGAAATACAAAGGGTTGCACAGAATGTCTTTTAAGGAAATATATAAGTAATCAATCACTATTAATGAAATCCCAATATCAATTCTTACTAGAATGGTGAATGGTCAATACACTGGTCAAATCAATTGTCAAAACTGCATTTAACTTGGATATAGTCTTTACTTTCCAGTCCAGGGCTAGACTCCACTTCCTGCGCCAATGTCCATGCTATTTGAGTTGGAAGTTGAAGAATGGCATGACAATGTACCGGGTAGGAACCTACTACACATCATGTTATTTACAGCCTGTAAGGCTATCTTCGTTAAATGGAAGTCAATAAACCCTCCAAATTGAGAATTATGGGAGGGCCTAATGTTTGAGCGAAGACCCTATAGGAATCGGCATTAGGAATCCCAGTATGATTGAATGTGGTAATTGTTCCAGACATAACACTTATCACTCTCATGCTATTACCTTGAAGTATCACTTGCCTATGTACATTTGATCATTAGTCATGGGTGTAACGTGGGGACAAGCGGAATGGATGGGTCGGAAATCGTACACTGTGCACTATTGAAGGTATATGCTACTGCAATGTTTAACCTATGAACTGATACCCCGGATGACAGATGTGAATAATGTGGCTCTTTTGAAGGGTACTGTAAGGAACTCATGGTGCCAACTGTACAGACAGACACAAGTGATCACAGTTCAAGGGTCATGTGACTTATTAGGGTTTTCAGTTCCTGCATTATGGGATTTGGGTCTTTAGGGCAGAGGATGGGATGTTCTATCTGAGGCTCATCAAACCCCCCCTGGATGACACATCAGGCAGTGCGTCAGGAGAGGATAAGTCTGGGAAATAGAGTCCTGGGTTTTTAGCAGTTTTCTTAGATGGAGAGTTCCACAGGTCCTCATACATAAGGGCCCCAAGTAGTTCACCTTGAGGAATATCTCTAGGAGTAGGAGAATAGTTGAGCAAATCAAATGTTTGCTCCTCCCCACAAGATAGAGGGGCAAATATCTCTATAACTTTCACATTGTGGGGTAACACATAGTTGGCTGAGATATCAGAACAACCCATCTGTAACTCCAGGGGGATCACAATTGTATCTCTCCTTGGTATTAGAGAGTTTTGAGGACATCAGAGGTAATAACTAGTGCCCTCTACTGCTGTCCGTTCAGGGGGAGTCGCCTGGGTTTGTAAAGGATGAAAGGTAACTCCCATTCTAAAGGTGGAGTATCTGTGACATTGATCTATTTCCTCCGGGTTAGTTTTCCTGGGATTCTGGTCTTCATTTTGGTAGGGCCCCCAATTTGTTCCAATTGAGTCATATCACACTAATGACACCATATGTAAGGAACTCATGGTGGCAACAATAAAGGCAGACACAAGTGATCACAGTTCAAGGGTGTTTATTAATCTGTATGCATGGACGAGAAAAACACCTAACCTAAACCTAAAGCTTAGATGGGAGCAAGCTAAGACTATCAAATAATAATAAGGCAGTCCTAGTGGAGTCTTGTCAAATTAAAAGGGCTATACTAAAAACTATTGCCAATCCTTACCACTAACTTACAAAAAGAGTGTGGCATAATGTTCACCAGAAAATAAAGAAGTGTTCACAAAATAATAAGTCAGGATGGTTTGGCTGGGGACTCCCTTCCCCACGTTTTAAGTACAGGACAAGGTGGGGCTTCTGAGCGCAGCACACTCCTGGGCCTCTCCAGCACAAGGTTCACTATTCCATTCAACAATATCAGGACTTTCAGGGGCCTAGTCTCTTTTATTCAAAGTCTCTTGCCTTAGAAGTCCTGCTGGACCAAAATAAAGTTCCTTAAGCGATCTTGCGCCTTGGGTGATTGCTCTTCTCCCCTTGGATCGCCCCCCACCGAGTTCGGATCCTTCTAGCAACTTGGGCCTCGATCCGTCGGGTTCACTACGGCCTTTCACACTTAAAACAATCTTCTTGGGTGTATCAGACATCACAAAGATTCACATACATGCCTGATCCGAGTTCACATTTGCCAATTTCACAGTTCACATTGTTTTATCACATTCAGGATTTACTTTCTGAGCTTATCCCTTGGCTATCTCCGTCGGGTTCACACTTGCCATCATTTGCAACCTTTTTTTGCAAAGCAGGGTTTCCCTTCCCCTAGCTTTTCTCTTGTATCCCTCCACGGGTTCACACTCGCCTAAGGCTAGCATTCAGTATATTCTCAGGAAGCACAGTGGTTTCCCTTCCCCTAGCTTTTTTCTCGTCAATGGGTTAGAGACTTTCAATTGTAGACATGATTTTTATGTGACCTTTGTAGGACCACTCTGACCCTCACACCACCCTCTCCAGGGGTCTTCTGGGTCTTATAGTTTCACCACAAAACAAAGGGACCAGCCAGAGTCTTTTGAATAAGCCCTCTTGCGGCATCCGCCCACTCTGCAGCAGGCTCTTTGGGTTTTCTCAAAAGTTTGAAACAAAAGTTCTTTGTTCACACATAATGTTGCCACTTGCAACCTTGGGCTCACAGTTTAGTTTCTATCAGCTTTCTCCGACTCACCGGCTGTGCTGAACCCCCTTGTCTGTTTCACCTCTGGAGTCAAGGATGGTACCACAGAAGCCAGCGTGCCTTCCCAGCTGTGTTATCTGTGTAATTGTTCCTTATTCCTCAGTGATTCTATTTTCTTTTGTTGTGAAAATGTATATACATCCTTCATTAATTATACAGTGTTATGTGATTTACCACCCCCTAGTAATAATAACATTTTTACTGCTAAACTGATATATTCTATGATTAATGCATGTCTGTCGTCTGCAAATAGTTTTTTCATAGGTGATGGTAATGTTCCGTGTAGCAACCCTGAGTGTAAACATTGTAATTCTTTGGCTACCTTCCTTGAGCTCTTAAACCTTCAGCAGAATCTGCATCTCATAGCAAAGGGAATATTTTAGATTGGATCATTAGTCCCTCAAGATTGAAATCAAAACTTGAGCCATTAAATAATGACTGGTCTAACTACCTTTTTTTTTTCTGTCACAATGCAAGAGGTTTCTCATCTAGGTCGAGAAAAATATCTTAGCTGGTTAAAATATGATTTATAGCAAATACATTTCTCCTCACTTTTTGAGAATGTTTCTGTTTCTATTGATTAGTACTTATCTTTTTTTTTATAAAACATGTTTTATTGATTTTATATAACAATCACCAAAATAAAACCAACATAGGGACTATCATGTTCATTCATAATCAGAAAAGTAGTACACATGTTGTCAATGATGAAAGAGCTTTTTACGTGAATACGTTTGTGTATTGTTTATGCTCATACCACTTGTGACAAATAGTCTTAGGTCACCTCTTCTTCCCATCTTTCCCATATTTTCGAGGCCTTGTTGTGTAAATCCTACGCTCCATCATGGCGCATGTGTCCATATCCACCATCCATTGATCCAGTGTTGGGGAGTCTGGGGCTCCCCACTTCTGCGCTATGTTACACTTCATTAGCCCTGCTGCCGTGTGCAGGAGCAGTCTCTCACATTTATTAACCTCTATTTCGTTGGGTATGCCCAAGAGTAAAGCCCTTGGGTCCAGTGTTATGATGTGGGCAAGGACTGTGGAAAGTACGCCACAGCATGCAGTCCAAAAGGTTTGTATCCGTGGGCATGTCCATAGGATATGTATGAAGGTTCCCTCTCCCTCCCCACATCGAAGACAGTTTGGATTTGGGACCATTTCCAACCATATAGGCGTACCCTAGGGTAGTATACTCGGTGCAATATTTTCAACTGTACGAGGCGGAGCCTTGAGGAGATAGCGATCTCCCAGGGGTGCATGAGAACCTTTATCCAGTCCTATGGGTCTATTTCCCCCACATCCACCTCCCATTTTGTCTTCAGATTGTTCAGTTCGGGGGTGGCAAAGGATGATATCGTGTTGTATAGGTTGGAGGTGCATTTGGTGGGGATATATGCTGGTAAGATGTTGCGCTGTATAGGAGTATACTCCGGTACAGTAGTGTCTGCTGGTATGTGGGTTCTAAGGGCATGGGCCAGCCGCATGTAGTGATATCGTTCTGTACCTGGGATCTGGAATTGTAATTGTAGCGTATCAAATGAAGCCAATTTCCCATCTTCGAGAATATCCCCAACTTTCAGGATTCCAGCCCTTACCCATTTGGGCCATAGCTCAAGTTTCTCGATTTCAGTCAAATTGCTATTTTGCCATAGGGGTTGTGCGGTAGTGATTTTGTTTTTCCACTCGATAAAATTGTGTGCTTGTTTCCAAACCGTAATGATGTGTGTTGTGGTTGTGAGTGGAGAGGGTCTCGGAGGGGGCTGGTATAGGAGTCTAAGCGGGTCTATATTCTGAATAGTATCTATCTCGGCCTGTATGTGTGGCAGTTCCCTGTCTCCATGGAGTAAGTCGTTAACCACTGCTAATTGTGAGGCTCAATAATAGGTTTGGAGACAGGGGACTCCTATTCCGCCCTCCCAGATCGACCTCTGGAGTGTACTTAGCGCAATGCGTGGTTGTCCTCCACCCCATATGAGTTCTCTAAGGAGTGTCTCTACTTGGTCAAACTCCGAGTTTGGGATTTTGAGCGCGGCATTCTGCTGGATGTAAAGAAATCTTGGGAAGGTCATCATTTTAAAGAGTGCGGCTCTGCCCATAAGAGTCAGGGGGAGGAGTTTCCAATGTTGAACATTGATAATAAATCGGTCCGTAATCGGTCGGGGATTGTTTTTTATATACCCTGTCAAGTCCTCAGAGATCCAGATTCCCAGATATCGGAAGCCCTGGTGTTCCACTCAGTATGGACAGTCCTGGGGGACGGTGCGAGCCCCACCCCTTACCGGGAATAAGATGGATTTCCCCCAGTTGATTCTTAGTCCACTAAACTCACCAAAGCGGATGAGCATCTGCGTCACAATGGGGCAGGATCGAGTTGGGTCCCCCAGATATATTAGGAGATCATCTGCGTATAGAGACGTCCGGTCATCGTATCCCTCTGGCTATCTAAACCCTATCCAAGCTGCATTCTGGCGAAGCCACTGAGCGAGCGGCTCGATCACGAGGGCGAAGAGAAGGGAAGAAAGTGGGCATCTCTGCCGCGTGCCCCTACCGACGGGGAAGGATCGGGAGGACCATCCGTTTACTTTCACCTCTGCCTGGGTATTGGTGTAGAGCAATCGTACCCATCCCAAAAAGGTCTCCTTAAACCCCATACGTCGCATGATTTCCCAAAGGCTGTCCCACTGAATTGAATTGAACGCCTTTTCAAAATCGATTGCCAATAGGGCTAATGGCCCATCTGTAACCGGAGCTCACTCCAGTGCTAGGTGGAGGCGTTGCAGATTCATCTGGGTCGATTTGTGTGGCATAAAGCCACAGTGGTCCAGGTGGACCAAGGTGTGTGCAACCAATTGTAGTCAGTTTGCCAGGAGCTTAGCGAGGACTTTGGCTTCACTATTAATCAGTGATATGGGTCTGTAGGAAGCACTTTTTTCAGGAGGTTTATCGGGTTTGGGTATGACTACAATGGTTGCCCTACATAGGTCTGGGGGGAGTGTCCCCTGGTCTCGGGCGTTGAGGAACATTCTATGAAGGGGGGACGCTATTTTATCTCTGCCTAATTTTTGCCAGATTTCAACTGGAAATCCGTTAGGACCCGGTGTTTTCCCTGTTTGCAGTTGTGTTATGGCTTCTGTGATTTCCCCTTCTGATAACGCGGAGTCCAATTGTTCCTTCTGTTGCATAGAGAGAGCTGGCAGTGTAATGGTATCTAGAAGGGAGGGGTCGAGCGGGAGAGTTGGGGCTCGATACAGGCCTGCATAAAATTCGGCAAAGGCCTCCGCTATCTCAGTGTCGGATTGACACCGTTTGTTGTGTGAAGTGACTATTTCCCGGACAGGTCGTTGTCCCTCATCTCTTCTCTCCAGCCAGGCAAGCATTTTGCCCAATTTGTCCCCGAGGTCATATATTCTCGCTCTAGAGTGGCAATGGGTCTGCTTAGCGTTATCCATCACCCTATTCCGGAGGCACTCTTGGGCGCGTTTAAGGGATCCATGAGTCTCGAGGGTGGGGTCCAGAATGTGTTTATTTTCCCAATTGTTCACTTCACTTTCAGCCTCCAGTATCTTCTGGAGCCGCTTTTTCTTTTTATGTGCCATCCAGGAGACTATCTCTCCTCTCAGTACTGTTTTATAGGCTTCCCATGTTGCCACAGGGCTGTCTACTGTGTTTTCATTGATTTCAAAATATTCGGTGGACACTTCGGTAAGGCGGTCAATCAGTTTGGGGAACCCAAGGTAATGGTTGTTTAATCTCCATGTTCTAGGGGGAAGAGCACCTTGCATACGTAGTTCCATCGTCACTGGCGGATCGTCCGAGATGCCTGGGGGAAGCATCTCTGCAGACATTGCCCTGTGGAGGTCAGTATTTGGCAGGAAGAAGTAATCTAACCTGGACATGGAGTCGTGGGCTCCCGAATGGAACCAGTATTCTCTAGTACCGGGGTGTAACTCCCGCCACACATCCCACAGCCCTACAGCAGATGTGAAATTAGCCAGCCTTGTAGGGGTATCTGGGCTCCGGTTCCTAAGGTGGGTGCTATAGTTCATGGCATCATTGAAGTCCCCGCCCTAGAATGTATGTGTCAGGGAGATGTTTCCCTATAAGAGTGATGAGCTTGTCTAGGAGTTCCTGTCCCTAATACTTATCTTTTAATGATGTGTTTGAAAATCTGGGATAGACAGTATCACACAATTACATGTGAAATCCAACCACCCTAAATCTTAGGCTTCTCTGTTTTCAGAGCCTTTAAACTCTCACTGACAAATTGTTCATCAGGCTGAATATTCAATGCTCACAAGGCCTATGACTGATAACTTTAACAAATTAAAACAACAACATTGCTGTTATAGCAGAATGATTTCTGAGGTAAAGTTTGCATATTATTTACATTTGATTGAGATGGCTGCTAATCAACATAAAGCATTATTCTTAATGCAGAAGCTTTTGAAATATTGGTAATGTTTCTACTTTGTTGAAGAAAGGGGACCAATGCATCCCCGTCCTCCTTCACCTCTCAGCTGCTTTCAAGTCGGTCGACCACCACATCCTCCTCCCCCTCCTTGCTGACATGATGTGATTATATAATATTGTCCTGGATTGGTTTATCTCCTTCCAGATGAACTTGTTGCATTCTAACCAGCTCCAAGTCTCATGCAAGGCTCCATCCTCTCACCAAACAGTTGTAACCTTTATATGCAGCCACTGGGCACTCTCCTGAAAGATCCCAGTATAGCCATCCACCAATACTTTGACATACTTAGTTGTACATGAGAGTAAATAGCGCACAGGACATCATTCATCTCCACAATTACCAAGCCAACATCCAGTGCTGGATATCGACTGCCTACATCAAACTAAACCCATCCAAAACAGACTTTGTCCTCATCGACCTGGTAAAAAACAACTTGTCCAACAATGGCTCAATGATATGCGCCTAGAAAGATTTAATTGACAACTCAGACTCAGCAAAAATGCTTACAGCCTGTCTATCCAGAAAGACATAGCCAAAAAGTCCCAAACAGCCTGGGTCTGACTCTCCAACCTCTGCAAAATCAAACCATTCATATCTAAGAATGGCTTCTGGACAATAGTGCAGGCCCTTGTAATCCTGTACATTGATTGGGGAAATGCCATCCCAACGGGCTACCAGTTGCTTAATGGGCCCCTGTAAAAGCAGTCCACCACAATGCAACACGTCTGATTATAGATGCACGGACATTTGCCGAATCACCTGCATCCTACATGAGCTACATTGTCTTCCTGTCCATGCTAGGAAACTGTTCAAGACTGCATGCATCACCTACACAGTAGTCACGAGTAACATACTAGGCAAAACAACCAACCGGCTTGAATGACAACTCGTCTGCAAAGAGAGAATCCACAGAATATCCTCCTCTTGTCATGCAACCACCTTCTGGAACTCAATCCCGCTGTCTGCTTGGAATACCCCTACAATTCTCCAATTTCACAAATCTCGCGAACATGGCTTTTTCAACAACACCTGACCAAGTGATAATTCTAATGGATGCACATACCGTAACAGAGACTTCAAATCACAGTACTGTCCTACTGTTAAAAATGTCAGCCCAAATGCTTGCTACACACACTGTCTACAGCTCTCTGCTGCTCCCAGACTATGGCCCTCATTCCGAGTTTGGAGGTAAGTACTGTCCCTTACCGACATGGCGCAAATAGCATGTCCGTGCTGGCACCAGCCCTCTAATAAAGGACTATTACAACTTAGCATGCACAAGCTTTGTGCCATGCTGGTAAGGGACATAGCTCCATGCCACAAAAGGCCCCCAAAAAGCCCTTACCGGCATGAAGCTAGGTGCAGATTACACCTCCGAAATAGTCCAATGCGACATTAGCAGTGACCATAAATAGCGGTGACTGTAATTAGCGAACACCACTATTTACAGTCACCGTTAAAAAGCAGAACCAGAAATAGCGTCATCGTACAGGAACGGGAAGGAGCACGGAGGCCATCTTTAAAAACACAATCCATTGCCAACCTCAGCACACAGGACCCCTGGGACAAAGCTGATCAACCTAAAAGTACCTCCTACTACCCAAGAATGCCCAAAGCAATGAAGAAGGGATGTGCCTGCCTCCGAAAGGAGAGATTTAGCAAGGACGAACTACAGATGCTCGTCGACACCTTGCATAAGCATGCAGGCACAGTGTTCAGCAGCGACCTGAGGAGAGAGCCAGTGCTGCGCAAAAAGGAGATCTGGGCACTTGTTGCCCGTAAGGTCAGAGCAGTGGACAACACACCACGCATGGTGAAGGATTGCCGTAAGCGGTGGGATGATCTGCGCCTAAGGGTGCGCAACATCCTATCGGTAAACCGGACACAAGCCATGCAAACCGGAGGAGGACCAAGTTCCCCCATTAAGCTCACCCCGTGGGAGGAAACATGTGGAAGCATGATTGGCCCGGAATCAATAGAAGGCGTAGGAGAGATGGAGTGTGGCACCACGACATCTGCTGATGGAGGTGAGTGTCTAAAGTAAAAACTGCTAAGCCAAATCTGATGAAAGTCAATGCCAATGTCTGTCCAAAGAGCGATGCCATGGTCGGCCACACACACACTCCCTGTAAAGTATGCCGAAGCAAGTGAAACACATGCTGATGCCTGGTGCAAGGCCATAACGTACACGACACATACCACACAAAGTAGGAATTTCCACGAGGCACACAGTGTGCATGACCTAAATTGTGAGCATGTCAGACAGTACAGTACCTGGCCAACATGAGTGACACTGACATATGGCTGCATTCACCACCCATGTATGAAATGACGTGCCCTTCCCAACACAAATGCCTATTACCCAGAATTATGTGGATGAGCAATTGTCCCAATGTATGTATGATGCCTATCCAAACATCACTCATGCCGTCCCTCTCTTTCATCCCCACAGGCAGTGAGCATGACAGTGAAGAGCAGGACACCACCCCTGCACAGGGCAAACCCAGTAAGAGGTCCCACTAGGACAGCAACCGTCCATCTACTTCCAGAGGACAAGCCAGGTAGCGCCGTGTCCCAGCAAGCAAGCCACTGCAGGGACACATAGCACCTGCACCACAAAAGCCCGTGGAGGGCACACCCCCCACCCACTGTTCTGCATGTAGACACTTGTCAGACACCCCGTTCGGAGGAGTCTAGTGTGGCTGGGAGGTGGCAGCCATGGCACCCCTCACAGTGGAAGACAGCCAGGATGACATCAGGTGCACCATTGAGGATGATACAATGGATGTTGTCCACACCCCAACACAAATCACATCCCCCCAGGTATCTACGAGCGATACCGTTCACACCAACACCCCAGAGCAGTCTGGCCCAGACCACACCCAGGAACATATCAGTCCAGTATTCAGTGTCGGGGAGGACGAGCAGGCTGGCCATGCCAGCCAGATTCCCAGCACAGGCACAGGTGCAGCCGCAGGACCACAGTGCGCTGACCTGCTCACTGCACTCATCCGAGAATTTGTGCAGGAAAATCGTCAGGCCAGGAAGGAGTGGCGCACGCAATTGTCAGCACTGGGCCGGTCCTTCATGGATAACACCAACCGCCTCTGTGAGGAGGTCTCGGGCCTCCGGCAGGTGCTAGGGCGCATCGCTGATGCTTGGGAGGCAGGTCATCGTGCCCTACTACCTCAGCAGGAGGCCACACCATCCAACAGCAGTTTAACACAAACCAGCCCGCTCCACCGGTCGGTCAGTGCAATGCACCGACGGGACATGCCACCCCCTGGCTCTGGGAGTGCTGAGTGAAAGTCAGGCAGCCTCATGTAGGCTTTGTGGACCCTATGGGACTTGTGTGGGGGAGTTGCGGGGAGAGGGGGAGTGGGGTGAGGGTGTGTGGGGGAGTTGTGGCAGGAGGGGAGGGGGAGGGGGGTGAGGGTGTGTGTGGGAGTTGGGGGAGTGGGAGGGGGGGTGAGGGTGTGTGGGGGAGTTGTGGGGGGAGGGAGGAACTTTGTGTGTGGGACTTGTGTGGGGAGGGGGAGGGAGGTGAGGGTGGTGGAGGGTTTTGTCACTCACATTAAAATTGTTACTTTCAATACACCGGTTGTGTGAAAAAGAAGACCAGAGCGGACATTCATCATTGCGCATGTGTCATTTAATCAATCACAGTGCATAGTGAACATATACCCCCACACCCAGTGCCTAATTTCGAATCATTATGTCACCCTCTGCTAACATGTATGTCAGAAATATTGTGCGATCACTGACTGGCTCATGGCAGGTCCCTCCTGTGCATTGCCACCGTGATGATGTCCTACCACATCTTCCTCATCCCCTTCATCATCATCAGGTGGTAGCAGTTCCATGTCAAGGGGCAGGGGCACGTTCCGGCGAATGCACATATTGTGCAGCATTACACATGCCATGATGATCTTGGCCACCTTCTCATGCCTGTAGAGGAGTGCCACACACGAACGGCTGAGGCAGCAAAATCGTGCCTTCATCAGGCCAAAGGTCTGCTCGATGACCACACGTGTACGGGAATGGGAACGATTGTAGTCCTCCTCATGCCTGTTCTGTGGTTTTCGGACAGGGGTGATGAGCCACGGCTTCAAGGGATAGCCACCATCACCTGCATGAGAGGGGAATGAAGGTAAATGTTCACAAATTCATGATGGACATCTGTACTAGTTTCACATGCCTGCAGGTAATTGGTGCCCACATGAACATGTCCCTGGATGCATTGACCCCATTTCAGATCCCTCTATGTGTCCTGTGCCATGGACTAATGGTGTGGGTTGCATCTTCAAGATTATACATGGTGTGCACTGACATCTTGTTGCACGTGCATCGTATATGCATACAGCAGTGTTGGAGTCAAATTAGTGATGTTTTGTGTTCTGTGAGATTTACTTGTAGGGAGCGTTGGCAGTGTCCTGTACATTATTGGGCATTCTGCGCTGATCATTCCCATGGTGACATGCAGCACTCCTATGGGTATGCCGACCCGGTGACACACTGTGGATTCCCTAGTTGGTTCAGTTCAAAGCACTCCCAGGGATGATTGTCCTGTGTGGTGATATGCTGGAGACAGCAACATTGTGCATATGCACTGCATGGTGCAGGATGGCCTTACGGAGTGTGAGGGCCACTGATGAGTGGTGCATGCATTATGGGATGTGGGGTGGTTACCTGTTAGTCATGTAGTGATAGGTGTCGACCTTACTTCATCACTATGGGATTTGGGTGTCATGTACCGTTTATGATGCTTTGGGGCACATTGTTCGGTGATGTGCACATCGTGCAGTCACATCAACATCCCCACCCTGGTGGAGTATGCATCCCCCCCATTCCCACCCAGGTGGAGTATGCACACCCCCCCCATTCCCACCCAGGTGGAGTATGCATCCACCCACCTCACAACCCAGAAGCACTGCCATGGCCCATTCAGGCAACTCAACAAGCAGCCAGGCACGTCGTCCAGCATGTCGCTCCATGAAGCGTGGTAGCGTGGAGTTCCGCAGGACTATAGAGTCATGAGTTGATCCGGGATATCGGGCACAGCAATGTGTGATGATCTTGCTGGCGTTGCATACCATCTGCACATTGATGGAGTGGTATTGCTTGCGATTGCGATACACCCCCTCCATGGCATGTGGGACCACCAACTCCACGTGGGTGCAGTCGAGGGCACCTACACAATTTGGCATGCCTGCCAGTGCATAGAAGGCAACTTTTGTATCGAATATCTCCTGGGGGGTCCGTGGTAGGGATATGTAATCCCTTGTGTGCTTGAGGAGGGCATCCAGCACTTGGTTCAGAATCCGGGAAAATAAGGTTTGTGATATGCCATGCATGTGCCCCACTGTGTGCTGGTAGGTGCCTATGGCAAGCAAGTGGAGCGCAGACACTACCTTCAGTAGAGGGGGGATGGCGGTGCATATTTCTATGAGGCTCACTATGTCATCGTGTATCAGGTCCACCATGGTGGTGATGGTGTCCCGGTCCAACCGGTACAGGGTGTGGATCTGCTCAGGGGTTAGATTGAATGGACTGGCTCTGATGCGAGGGATTGTGGGCTGCCGGAGTGCTAATGGTGGCTGCACTGGTGGGGCATGCTGGGCCTGTCTCACCCTCCTTCTCCTCCTGCATCTACTCTGTGGTGGCGGCTGCTATTGTTGTTGTTGATGTTGTGGCAATGCAAGCAAGTCCTACAGCTCCAGTAATGCTACTACTATTGTAATCATTTTGGTGTAGGAGGGGGTATGGTGTGTGGGTGTGCTCCTTTTGTACTGGGCCTGACTTCATTGCCTTCACCTGTGCTGATTGTGTGCACCTGTGGCAGTTTGGGACACTGTTCAGGGCTTTTTATGGCATGTCAGCGATGCCGGTATTTACGCCGTGCCGGTAAGCACTTTTTTCAGCTTCATGAGGCCGTTATTTGCATGTCCGCCTCACTTGTGATCTTCTCCGGTTTGTGGCATGCCGCTAATGCCGGCATGGAGTGTCGCGTGCGCATGACCAGACCGCTATTAACTACATCGTACTTTACGATGCCGTTAATAGCAGTCTGGTTGGTCGGAATATGCCATAGCAGTAATCGATGCCGGTATTCCTTTACCAGCATCGTTTTTCCCTTTGCATCAACCTTGGAATGAGGCCCTATGTCTGCTCTTTAAACAGCAAAATAAAAAATAAAAAACTACAAAATAATGTTGACGAGGGTTGTTTGGCTAAATTTATTGAGATGGTGTTGTCAGATCAGCTGCATATTTGGATTACTGACCTTAAACTTCTACCACCCTTTCAATCTGGTTTTTGGTTAGGGTGTAGTACTGAATCCACTGCACTAGACATTTTAGATGATGTATAAAGAATTGTGGATGATGGTGTTTCTTGCCGGTTGATCCTACTTGACTTCTCGGCTGCATTCGATAGAGTTGACACTGAAACACTGCATGGAATATTCTCGACTTGTATGGGCATCTGAGGCCAGCTCTTGAAGTAGTTTCGATCTTTTTGAGAAACAGACAAAAATTGGTTGTTTTAGGGGATAATCACTCTGATCCTACTAGTATCCTATTCAATGACCTCCAAGGGTCAATATTTGCGCTCATGTTATTTAACCTATATACGGAAATGTAGGGACACCTGGCTATTAAACACAGAGCGGAAATGCATCAGTATCATGATGGCACCCAGGTTTGTCTGAAAAACTTCTCTGAACATGTTATCTTCAGATTGTGAGGCTGTTTATCTGATAAAGATGTCAGTGTGTATTCACATTTTTAAAACTCAGTCAAACACTTATTTATTTTGCTGTTCCTATTCTCATTGCATTTCGTCTTTGTCTAATTGGTTTAAAGAGGGTTAGATTCAGAGGTCTTCTAATGAGTTCTCAGCTACAACCAAATTCGTGGGCTTTACATTGGACTCAAGATGACTCATATGAACTCCTTTGTTAAAGCTGCACAATATCATATGTCTTCTTTAAGAGCTGTGAAATCTTGTGTTTCCCCCACTAAATTGGGTTGATTGGTTCAGTCACTTGTACTTTCTTGGTTTGACTTCAGTAGTTCTGTTTTAATTGGTCTTAATACTTCTGTATTGACCCATTTGAAAGGAGTTTTTCATGTGGCAGAAGATCTTGTTTCTGTGGCCCCCAAATTTGACCACAGAACTCCTGTTCTAATGGCCCTTACCTGGCAGCCACTACATGCTAGAATTGTTTTTAATTTGTGTATTTTGCATAAAACAAAGTACCCGAAATTCTCTTTCTGCCTGACTGATAAATTAAAGACCTCTGGGGGTTTAAAGGCCTCCACAATCATGATTCTCTTTGCTTAGAGGTTAGCAAGTACAGGTATGCCTGCAAATTATCCATTTCAGGTGCAAAAGTTGCTCACAAGACAGTCTTGTAAAAATCACTCCATTTTGTACAGCCAAAGTTTGGATGCCACATACAATAGCTGTGAATTGAGAGGAATACATCTCTGATTATGTGAGCACATTCGTACAAGCAGTGTCCTTAAAAAAATAGTTAATAGGTGAGTGTCCTCTAGACCTAGTACCTAGACAGTTGGGACCCCAGCTCACCCCCAGGTTTTTGTTTTTTGCAAAATAAATTGGAAAATAGCATTCTCCACACACACCACACACCCCCAGAGGTAACTTTATTAAGATGTGTTTGCCAGTCTTGGGGTTAAGAGAGGTGTCTTTTTTCCTTCAGTAAGGACATATAGCACTTATGGATGTTTATTTGTCTCTTTGGTATTTTGCAGTGTGGGAACTTCAAGTGTTGGGAGACACTAGGTCTTCCAATATATTGGAGCTCATACAGGGTACAGGGTAAGGGTCCCTACAACAAAGAGTGACTTTATTTACTAGCTCCTGATGAATTGTCACCATTTATTGGACCTATGAACAGAAACATATTTAGTGATGGCCTCAGCTTACAGCAAGGATCCTCTCTATAACCCTCAGGTCTTACAATAAGCAACCAAACATTGTGTGATCTAATACTCAACACAGACCAGGATAATTCATTTGGTTTTCATAAACCAGCTAGTCCCAATCTCGTTAGAACTCAAATCACGTCAGCACTTTTCAAAATTTCTGTTTTTTTCTTTGCATTTTATTTCTATCATCTAAAGAGCCATTGAATGTTTCAGTTTCTGTGATTGTTTGTATTTGTGTTTGTTTTATTCATGTTTAGCGATGTTGTGGCAGTTTTATATTTATTGATTAAAGATTTTCAATTTTGTTCACTTTTTGTCATTTCAATTTTTGCTTTTTGTACACTCAGGGGCCGATTCATGGAACAAACGTGCGCCGAAAATCTTCGCGCAAGCAGGCGCAAGCAGGCGCAAGTGGAAAAAAACAGGCGCACGCGCACGCGTGCGATTCATGGAAGTCCCTGCGCGTGTCTTCCTCGGGATGTGCGCCAAACCTGTGCATGGCGCACACGTCACTGCAACATCCCGAAAGACGTGCGCGATGCGCACAGTGAAAGCGCACAACCTCTGTGCATACACTAGAAAGTGGGCGGAACACGGGGCGTAACGCGCAGAATGGGAACAACTTGCGAAAACAAGGGCGTAACTGGGGATGTACTGCAGGGAAGCAGAGGGAACGCCCACACGCACCCGAACCACACGTATTCATGGAACCGAATAGGGCAAAGCCACGCACAGCGAAAGACACGCACAAGCCGATACACGTCCGCCACACGAAGGCAGGCGGTAGCGTCCCTGCGCATTACAAAAGTGGCAACATACAGAAATTGTGCGAGCGGGGCACGTGTATTTCGGGGTTGCGCGGGAAGTTACACACGAGATTGAGCGGGATACGTGTATTCCGGGGGTTCGCGGGAAGTCACACACGCGATCTGGCCTGGGGGAGCGTGCTACGTGTATTTCAGGGGTTCGCGTGAAGTTTCTCACGCGATCGGGCCTGGGGGAGCGGGCTACGTGTATTTCAGGGGTTCGCGTGAAGTTTCTCACGCGATCGGGCCTAGGGGAGCGGGCTACGTGTATTTCAGGGGTTCGAGTGAAGTTTCTCACGCGATCTGGCCTGGGGGAGCGTGCTACGTGTATTTCAGGGGTTCGCGTGAAGTTTCTCACGCGATCGGGCCTGGGGGAGTGGGCTACGTGTATTTCAGGGGTTCGCGTGAACTTTCTCACGCGATCGGGCCTGGGGGAGCGGGCTACGTGTATTTCAGGGGTTCGCGTGAACTTTCTCACGCGATCGGGCCTGGGGGAGCGGGCTACGTGTATTTCAGGGGTTCGCGTGAACTTTCTCACGCGATCGGGCCTGGGGGAGCGGGCTATGTGTATTTCAGGGGTTCGCGTGAAGTTTCTCACGCGATCTGGCCTGGGGGAGCGTGCTACGTGTATTTCAGGGGTTCGCGTGAAGTTTCTCACGCGATCGGGCCTGGGGGAGCGTTCTACGTGTATTTCAGGGGAGCGGGGTACCACTCACCGTCTGCCTTGCTTGTAGAAGAACGCGTAGCCAACACCCGCTGTGAAGTAATAGCGTGTGAACCCCAACGGATGGAAAACACACGCACCGCACGAAAAGCACGTACAGAACATAAATGCACGTGGGATCACCAAGCCCTGCCAGGGCAACGCCCGTGCGCAAAACGTCACAGACGCGCTTACGCTGTAAGGGCCTTTGGTCCAATGAAATCGCTTACGCGTGCTGACGCGCTTACGCGCTAAGGGCCTTTCCTCGATTTTCACGCTGACGTGCAGGATTTTCACGTGCCAAATCACTCCGTATCAAGCTGGCCACGCGAAAACACACGGAAGACCACGCTCCTGCCCAGAAGGCTTAATCACTGCCCCCCAGTGCCCCGAGCAGCCTCCCACGTGCAATCTGCTGCTGCCTGCCTGCCTGCCTGCTGCCACCATGCCCTGCCATTTGGTGCCTGCACATCAGCCATCTGCAGGGGTCCAGTTGCTGTGTCCACCCCTGCTGGTACAGAAGACTCCCGACTCGAATAACATCGCTCCACAGCCCAGCCCCAGGACCCAGTTGCCCACCCACTCCTGCCCCTGGGGTTGCCATGTCGGGCACATCCACATCTGACCCCAGTGGCAACCCCCGGCCAGAGGGGCAGAGGGGCACCAGCTTCACTGCCACCGAAGTTGGTGTCCTGGTGGAGCAAGTCATGGGGCAGTATGATGCCCTCTTCGGATCGTCCCGCGCCAACAGGGAAGGACGGGAGAGGATCTGGGCCGACTGTGTGGTTGCCATCAACGCGGAGGGGGTGGCAACCCGCACCATCCAGAAGGTCAAGAAGCGCTGGGAGGACTTGAGGTCCAGGACCCTCATGAAGGCCCGGCGCCTCGTGGAGGGGGGCCGGGGCCGCATGAGTACCATCCAGTTGAGGGTCCTGGAACGCGCACACCCAGCGCTCCACGCCCAGGTCCTTGAGAGGGAGACCCGTCTGGAGTTGAGCGGTAAGTGGCCAAGCATTGCTGTGTGAGACAGGGCATGTTGCAGTGTGCTGGTTGTCTGATACTTGCCTGCATGTGTGACATAGGCCATGTACGCATGTATGTGTGCAGGGACATCATGGGAATGCATGTGCGACCTGTAATGTGTGAACCGCACGGTTGTTGCATGTGTTTGAATGCGACATGGGGAGCCCTGTGCAGATTGCACACATGAGAGCATGGCAGTCTCTGTTCCTGGAAATGGGTGGGGGCGAGGGATGGGTGCTGATGCCAGATACATATGTGGTATCCATGTGTGTGTGCCTGACCTGCGTGTCTGTGACTTGTGAGTGCAATGGATGCATGACACATGTCTGTGACAATGTACAGATTCACTGATGCAGCCTAGTCATCCTTGTATGCACTGTGATTGGGGTGTACGGGGCCAGATGGATGTGACTGAGGTGAAGTGTGTGCATGTGATAGGCATGACCCATGATGCATGTGAGTCCCATTACATTGTATGATTCGAGAGTCCATTGGACATGCATTGAAATGTCCATGGCACGCACCATGACTGTCACTGTGTGTGTTTTGCCTGGACTGACACATGTGTTGTGGTGTGACATGATGGAAGTGTACTTTGACAGTGGCACTCATCTGCTATTGCTTCCTGTCTAGGGGACCATTGTACAGTACCCTGATGCTTGTGTTCTATGTCTCCCTCTACGCAGCGGCTAGTGAAGGAGAGGGCGGAGACGGCGCTGTGGAGCAAGGCGGCGGGGATGCCCCCACGGCTGCAGCGGAAGGGGTGGGGGAGCCCCCACAGGGGCCTGCTACGGCGGTAGACGGCGAGGAGCCATCCAGGTTGGTGGTTTCCACAGAGGAGGAGGAGGCCGCCACTGAGGCGCACATGGGGCCTGGTGGGGGCATCCCTGCTGGTGCAAGTGGTGCAGTCCAGGGGCAGGGGCAGGAGGCAGCACAGGTCACCGTGGAGGGGCCTGTGCATGTCGCTGTCCCTGAACCTGTGGGTGCACCACCTTGCACCAGCAGGGATGCCCTGTCCCAGGCCCGTCCGCAGGTAGAGGGGATGTCCATGTCATCTGACTCCCCTCCACCTGCGGACGAGGGGACCCCTGGCCGTGTGGAGAAGGTCCTGATTGGGGTCGCGATGCGCACGGCTGTGATTCGTGATGCCGTGCGTGCTTCCCAGGAGGAGCACGCACGTCATCACGAAGAGCACCGTGCCGACGTGGCCCAATTGGGATCGGCCATGTTCGGGGGTTTCCTGCATGTGTCGGCCAATCTGGCGGCCCTCTCCTCCTCTGTGGAGACTATACGCCAGTCGTTCTCCTTGCCGTCTTCCGGCCCAGATGCCACCAGGGCCCCCTGTGGACCTGCCCTGACCAATGCAGCCAGCTCGGTGGGGATCCCATCCCTGCCACAGTCGGGAGTCAGAGGTCCAGCAGGGGTGGACAACACAGCAACTGGACCCCAGCAGATGGAGGATGTGACGGCATCATCGGGCAGGGCACGTGCACGACGGCGTCGGTGGTTTCCATCATCCTGGATGCCGTTGTGCTGGCAGAGGCAGTGGCGTCGGAGGCAGCAGCAGGCTCGACGTGGGAGGCATCATGGCTCGGGGCCATCAAGATCAGAGGGGCAGGCATCGGCCGGAGGGCAGGAGAACCCTGGGATGGTAGTGTCTTCCGTGTGGGAGCAGTTGGTCCAGCGGATAGGTGCGGAGCGGCAGCGGGCGGAAGAGGAGCGGCTCACCATGGTCAGGGCAGAGTTCTCCATGCGTCGGGCGTTGAGGCGGGCTGAGTGCCTCGAGGAAGCTCGCAGGGAGTTTGAGGTGAACATGGGGTTATCCCTGCGAGACCTCGGGGCCAGGACAGAGTCCCGCCTCCAGGACATCGACATGGAGTTCGATGATGCCCTGGCCGGCAACATCAGAGAGTGAGCCGCAGGACTTGCCCGCTGCCATTGTATATAGTTATATAGTTAGTGGTAGGTTTCCTTTAAATTATTTTATTTTTTTTTGGTTGCGATTGGACAATGCGCCACTTTTTTGTATATAGTTCAGTTTTTAGTTAGTTGTCATAGGCCCTCATTACGACCCTGGCGGAAATCGCGGTGCAAAATGCACCTTGGAGCACGGCGGAAAGCTGCCGATAGCGCCATGGGGGTTGGCGGATTTTCCGCCCCATTCCGACCTTGGCGGGGCGGTAAATCCCCATCCCCCATTTTACCCTTCCCCATTCCCATTTTTGCCCCATAGGGTATAATGGGAGTGGGGAAGGCGTTAATTACGCCACCTCAAAATACGGTGGCGTAATTAACGACAAGGTCCCGTAGCGCCATGGATTTCTCCGCCCGGAAAAACCAGGCGGAAAACGCTCCATGGCGCTACGGAATCTCGTAGTAGGGCGGACGGGTCCGCCGCGAATAACGCTGGCGTAAACCCACTCCGCCAGGGTCGTAATGAGGCCCATAGTTAGGTTTCATTTGGTTGGGCTCATGGACCCGGGATTGTCTTGTAAATAGTTCTTCTATGGATTTTTTGATTTTTTGGATTTTTTTCATGGACATTCATCTTCTTTTTGTTGTTTTGCTTTGTGGTTTTTCTAATTTCATTTCCATTCTAGTTTATTTTCAATACATTTTTATTTTCATCCTTCAATGTGTCGTATCATCTCATTACTTTCATGCATGTCATGTTGGGTGTTTTAACATTCACTTGCAGCCATTGTGTGTGACAGACATGTGTTCATTTGCATTATTTACATTGGGTGTGTAACATGTAATTGCCTTTGATATGTGGGTGGATGTGATAGTTGGTTGGGCCTTTTGGCAGGGGAGGATGGCCATTACGGACATGATTGGGGATTGTTGGGACCCAGGTGCAGGGGGGCATGGATGGGACATGAGCGAGGGCCTGGTGGAGGGTGCCCCGCAATGCTGGGGGGTGGGGGTGGTGGGGGACATGAGTTGGACATGGGTGGGGGCCTGCTGGCAGGTGCCCCACAGTGCTGGGGGGTGGGGGTGGTGGGGGACATGAGTTGGACATGGGTGGGGGCCTGCTGGCAGGTGCCCCACAGTGCTGGGGGGTGGGGGTGGTGGGGGACATGAGTTGGACATGGGTGGGGGCCTGCTGGCAGGTGCCCCACAGTGCTGGGGGGTGGGGGTGGTGGGGGACATGAGTTGGACATGGGTGGGGGCCTGCTGGCAGGTGCCCCACAGTGCTGGGGTGTGGGGGTGGTGGGGGACATGAGTTGGACATGGGTGGGGGCCTGCTGGCAGGTGCCCCACAGTGCTGGGGGGTGGGGGTGGTGGGGGACATGAGTTGGTGTTCATTAGTTCAAGGAGACATGTGCCTTTGCTGGGGGGCATGCCCATGTTGGGTGGGCTGCCTGCGGGACATGACCAGGGATGCAGGGTAGTCCCCTGTGGTGTGGGCTGCCTGCAGGGGCCGTGGAGGGTGTACAGGGAACACCTGGGAGGACCCACACTGTCAAATCACATGTAGGACTCCCCGGCACCCCTGAAATACAGGTACCCTGCGGAAATCGCGTGTAAAACTTCCCGCGCATCCCTGAAATACACGCGCCCAGGCTATTCGCGTGTGGAACTTCCCGCGCACCCCTGAAATACACGCGCTCAGGCTATTCGCGTGTGGAACTTCCCGCGCACCCCTGAAATACACGCGCCCAGGCTATTCGCTTGTGGAACTTCCCGCGCACCCCTGAAATACACGCGCCCAGGCTATTCGCGTGTGGAACTTCCCGCGCACCCCTGAAATACACGCGCCCAGGCTATTCGCGTGTGGAACTTCCCGCGCACCCCTGAAATAAACGCACCCAGGCTATTCGCGTGTGGAACTTCCCGCGCACCCCTGAAATACACGTACCCTGCTGAAATCGCATGTAAAACTTCCCGCGTACCCCTGAAATACACGCGCCCAGGCTATTCGCGTGTGGAACTTCCCGCGCACCCCTGAAATACACGCGCCCAGGCTATTCGCATGTGGAACTTCCCGCGCACCCCTGAAATACACGTGCCCAGGCTATTCGCGTGTGGAACTTCCCGTGCACCCCTGAAATACACACGCCCAGGCTATTCGCGTGTGGAACTTCCCGCGCACCCCTGAAATACATGCGCCCAGGCTATTCGCGTGTGGAACTTCTCACGCACCACTGGAATACACGTAGCCCGCTCGCCCAGGCCCGATCGCGTGAGAAACTTCACGCGAACCCCTGGAATACACGTAGCCCGCTCCCCCAGGCCCGTTCGCGTGAGAAACTTCACGCGAACCCCTGAAATACACGTAGCCCGCTCCCCCAGGCCCGTTCGCGTGAGAAACTTCACGTGAACCCCTGAAATACACGTAGCCCGCTTGCCGTGCTGGTACAGGGTTAGCGCAGCCCTTTGCGCTGGATTGGGGATTTTGATGGCTTTTCCCTGCGCGGAAGGCGTTCTTGGGGGCGTAACTGGCGCTGCTGCAAGGTCGCTGCGCCACTGTGCGCCACAGCTGGTTTTGGTGGCTGGAATCCATGAATACGCTGTGCGCGGAAATGGGTTTTGGCGCACGCGGCTGGCGCAGGGATTCGCACGCGCACACTGTGCGCCAGCCGCGTGCGCCACTTGTGCGCTGAATTCTATGAATTAGCCCCTTACTTCCTTGTGCTTCCCACCACTGCATGTACCTAGCTTTTCCTTACCCCTGTTTTGCTCTATAGCAACTATTGATTCCAGGGTGTGGTCAGGACCGCACAAACAAATGTACAGGTGCATCCCTGACTTCCCTATCTTTTTTCCAGGATAAACATAAACAAACAGATGGTGTGATGAGCTGGATTCTGCTTCAGAGGAGTACAAGAATGAGGAGGGATAAAATGGCCCATCTGCCCTCACAATTCTACAAACCAAAAAAACATGCAATTATAAACGTAAAACAGGAGCAGTTGAGCTATAACTCCTTTGCCTTTTGTGGTAACAAGGGTAGAGGGAAGGCTATACTCTCAAGAGGGGTGAGAAGGTGAACCAGTAGTGACCCAAACAACACAGTATCACAGTCCAAAAGATAAAGGGAATTTCCAAAGAAGATTCTATGAAAATATTGTATAGTCATATTTGGGTGTGAGTTCATGAATTACTGCCAGATTGCCCTAATTTATTTTTATGCTGATAATAAAGTAGTACTTTGCTATATTCTTTGAGTCTGTCTAGTTATTTGGGTCTGAGATCATTATTGGTGATTCCATCTAGCACATGAGATGATTCAAGGTGGTAGAGCACATTTTGGTAGCAGTGCAGTTGGTTCTGGTCTAATCGACCTAGGCCCAAATCGAGACTCTCTGATTCTTCATTGATTCCGCCATTAGCCAGAATTCCGTGGGGCTTCCTGTGGAGATCGTTGTGCAAATACACACGTGTGAGAGGAATCCGTCGGCAGGTGTCCATTTGACAAAATTCCTGTCCAGTCTCAGCAGGTGCCCACGGACTGAAAGCAAACTGGTCAATTGAGGAAGCGTCTATGCAGAGGGACTCAAGCTGAGCCTAGAACATCGAAGGTGACAAAAATAGGGGGAGGGACTGTATTGCAAATATGTATAGAAGTAAGGGGATTTTGGGGAATAATAAAGAAGAGACATATACCTTGATTCCTGGTTCCAAGAGGGGAGGAAGGGTATGCACTAAAACACCAAATATAGGGGTATTATTTACAGATTCCTGAGGCAAAGCCAAGAAGAAGAGTGTGTATCAAACTCCAAAATGGGGTAAGAAGTGAGATGAGATACATTTACTTAAGATAGTAAAGGAAGGCATACGCAGAAAATGTAAAAGTGCACATGTATGTGTTAGAAATATGTGAGGATAACACTTTTATTGTGTCTAGATTAGGAGAAATAAAACAATAGTAAAACATTATGAAGATCATCCAAATTTTAAATCAAGAGATTGATGTCAATCAGGAGGGTCAAAATCAAAGGAGAATAATAATATAATAAAGAAGACTTTTACAACAATACAAAAAAAGATTGCAATTGATAGAAGTGTAAACGAACAAATCAAAAAAACATCATTGCATAGATTTTGAAAGTGGTTAAAGCATAATTGTTTTGGTAATAAGCAGTAACTGATGGTGCCTACTCAAATTAATCAATGTGGTACAATTGATAAATAATTTAAAAAAGAATAACAGATCTGGTAAGTATTGACAGTCGAGATCGACTAGTCATCATGGGGAACACTCCTCTTCTACACCCATGCAGGACGCTGCCAAGATATACACCTAAAATAGACAGTATCATACAGAGTGGGTCAGAGGCACGACTAATAAAACACTCATGCCGTGGCCTCAAGAGGGTTTGTTGTCAAAACAGTATTCCGACATATGACAACATATTTCTATGCCACATTCAAGGTGAAGAAGTTACAGAAAAGATTGGTCATTTTAAAGTTGTGGAAAATGTATCAGAGCAAGAAAGAATAGCCACCGGAGAAGGAGCAGGATATAATGCCTTCGGCTCATTTTTCCCCTTCTGAAAACAAGAGCACAGATACTAAGGAACAATGATTTTATCCATTAAAGGAATTGAAAGCAGTGGCAGAGTATGCTGATACGACATGCGAGCCCCAAGCGTATACAGTGAGGATAATGTGGAAGAGAGCAAAAGTAGATAACGCATATATATGCCAAGACACGATGAGAGTAAATAACGTGATGAGACAAAGGACAGGCAAGATAGACAGATGGAGATAAGGAAAGTGAAAGATAAGGCTAAGGGAGTAACAATAGTACAGAATAAATGGATGGGTGGACAGATATCACTTAAGTTAGATGATAAGGGCATTGATGGGGTTGGGAAAGGGAAGAAAGATAAGAGCGGAATATGAAAGAAAGAGAGTACGGGATAACATACAGTGAAGAGAAGGAAAAAGAGATGAAGTGAAAGGAAGAATGAAGTAGGTACGAGGCAAGGAAATAAAATGAGAGTAGAAGAGAAGAAGCAAGAGGAGATAGAAATACAGATAATGTAAGTACTCAGGTTGAAAGGCAAGAGGAAGAAGGGAAAAGAGAGATGAGAAAAAAGGAAGATGAGATGAATAGGGGATTAAAGGATGATGAGATAGCTTATTTATTCCATAGAAGCATAGTGCTGATCGAAGCACAAGAACGATTTGAGGAAGAGAGGATCATTACAGCCCCGCAAGGAGCTGCAAGAGATACCAAGAATAAAGCCATGGGCTGACAAGCATGAAGCAGAAAACATTGGGAGCTGGATTGGGGATTTGTATAGGCAAATGAGAGATAAAGATAGGAATAACACCCAAAAGGATGTTAAAGGATCATTATCAGGGAAACAGGAGGAGGGTCAGGTGATGCTTTAACAGATGAGCTTAGAGGGCTGTGTTTAAGTAGACTAGGGACCTCATTATGAGGTTGGAGGTAATAAACAGTTTTTACCGGCATGGAGCTAATACCGTGTCCATGTAGGAAAGAGGCCGCTAACAGTGGTGTATTAGGAATTCACGTGCACGAGCGTTGCGGCATGCCGGTAACAACAGTACCGGCATGTTGTTAAAGTCCCAAAAAAGCCCCTTAGCGGCATCATCAGAAGCACAGATAGCACTACCGCCGCTGTGTACCTCTAAACAACGGGCCCGGCATCAATGGATATGGCATTAGCGGGCACCGCTATGAGCGGTCACCGCTATTAAGTGGAACCAGAAGTAACGTCATCACGCCGGAACGGGAAAGGGCACAACAGCCATCTTTAAAAACACAATCCATTGCCATACTCACTACACAGCACCTGGAGACGCATTCCGACAGCAGAAAAACATCATCACCACCAGCATCATGCCAAAGGCATTGAAAATAGGGGCATCTAATCACCATAAAGAGCGCTTCACAGAGGATGAGCTGACAATGCTATCAGAAACGCTGGCAGAAAATGCTGAGTTTGTCTTTGCAAATAACCTCAAGAGAGAAGCTCTGATCAAGAAAAAAGAGATCTGGCAACTAGTTGCCCAGAAAGTTAGTTCAGTTGGGAACACACCCCGCAGAGTGAAGGATGTGTGCAAAAGATGGGACCATCTGTGCCTCACAGTCAGAAACATCATGTCGGCCAACCAGAGCCAGGGCCTGGCCACTGGCGGTGGGCCTAGCTCCCCAATCAAACTAAGCCGCTGGGAGGAAACCTGCACCAGCACTATTGGCAATGAGGCGATTAAAGGTGTGGGCGACATGGAATATGGTTCCACCTCAGCGGCAGATGGAGGTGAGTGTCCTAAGAAAACACTGCAATGCAAAGTATCATGAGAGTCCAGCAATTTGATGGTGACATGAGGCAATGCATGGCCCATTACAGACAGGACACATCCCTGCCTAGATGCCGTCCTCAGCACTGACACATCCACATGCATGCAGCATGCGAATGCCATACCTGAGACACACCCCACAAACATGGAAACGACATTAGTCACACTGCACGCAGTCCACAACAGAAATGCATGTCACACAGCATACACCACCTCCAACATGTGTGACCATGACGTATGCCTGCCTGCTCCCCCCCCATATAGCAAGCAACCTGATTGTCAAAACTCCAATACCTAATCCCCACTAATGTGTAGAACAGCAATAATAACAATGTATGCATGATGCTTGTTGAACAATCAATGATGCCGTCCCCCTCTCGGTCCCCCATAGGCTCAGATCCTGACAGCTAGGCCCGGGACTCACCGCCACAGGTAACAACTCCCCGGAAGAAGGCCAGGGGCAGGGAAGAAGGCAACAGGCCTTCAACATCAAAAGGGCCAGGCAAGCCACGACTGCCACTGAAGTGAAGGCACCACAGGATGCCACGTCACTGGAGCGGCCAAGGGCCACTGCTACAGCAACAGTGTCCACAACATATCTGTCCCCTGCACAGGAGCCAGTGCCCAATGGGGCTCTTTCATCTGAACAGCTCTGTTGGGGCGGCAGCAGCCACGGCACAGAAGACCGACGAGGATGTGCAGACCCAAGGCCAGGTGTGTGTCCCTGTGGAGGATGACTCATCTCACTTACCTGCCACACCCAGTCCCCCACCATCACCCCAGATCACACCATTGTGCTCCACCAATGACAGCACACAGGAACAGTCTGGAGGGGAGCCAGGGCAAGGGAGCATGAGCCCCACAGAGGAGCCACACAATTCTGGTAATTTACCACATGCAGCATCCGCCTCCACTGGTGTCCTGGATGGGGTGCAGCAAATGCAACATACAGTGCAGTGCCAGGAGGAGCTGACAAGCCTAGTCAGGCAGTTTGTAACAGACCGTGCCCAGGCAAGGCAGGAGGGGGTGGGAAAACACTGTGTCCCTGAGACAGGCCATTGAGGCCAACACTACTCGTATCTGCAAGGCAGTGTCTGCTCTGAGGCAGATCCTTTCCCGCATAGCGGATGTCTTGGAGGCAGAGCGTCCTGCCCCGAGACAGGAGCAAACGGGTACGGCATCATCATCGAGCTCCACTCAGACAAGCCCCCTTTGCAGGTCTGCGCTCACCTTGTGGCGTTCAGACATGCTGCCACCAGATGCGGGAAGTGGAAAAAAGTAGATGGGGCAGCCTGATAATGGCAATTGACGCAGAAATCTACAGCATTTGCTTGGACGCCATGTATGGGGGAGTTGTGGGGGAGGGGAAAAGGGAGAGGGTGTGTGTGGGAATTGGGGGAGGGGAAGGGGGAGATGGTATGTGGGGGAGTTGTGGGGGGAGGAGGAGGGAGAGAGGGTGTGTGGGGGTGTTGTGGGGGAGGGGGATGGGGGAGAGGGTGTGTGGGGTAGTTCTGGGGGAGGCGGAGGGGGAAGAGGGTGTGTGAGGGAGTTGTAGGGGGAGGGGGAGGGAGGAGATGGTGTGTTTGTGGTGGAGGGCATGAGCACTGTTCACTATTTTACTGTTTAATACACCCGTTGTGTACCACAAAAAAATACTTGAGTGGACATTCATTATTATATATGTGTCATTTATTTGTCTACTGTGCATAGTGTACATGTATTCCCACAACCAGTGCCCTCAGTCCCACTTTCATGGCAACCTCTGCCCCCATGTGTCTTAGAAATATTGGTCAATCACAGACTGGCACAGAGCACATCCCTCCTGTGCATCTGCACCACGATGATGTGCGCCCACACCTTCTTCTTCCTCTTCATCAACTGGTGGTTGCAGTGCAATGTCAGGGGGTAGAGGCACGTTCCGTCGGATACACATGTTGTGCAGCATGACACATGCCATGATAATCTTGGCCACCTTCTCATGCCTGTAGAAGAGTGCCCCACCCAACCGGCGGAGGCAGCGAAAACATGCTTTCAACAGGCCAAAGGTCTGCTCGATGACCACACGGGTACTGGTATGGGAATGATTGTAGTCCTCTTTGTGCCTGTTCTGCAGGTTCCGGATAGGGGTGAGGAGTCACATCTTCAAGGGATAGCCACCATCACCTGCATGGGTGCAAAAAAAGGTATGTGTTAGTCAATTTATGATGGACTGCTGTAGTTATGACACATGACTGCAGATATTTGTTGGTCACATGCATATGTCCCTGGTTGTATGCACACATTTTACCTTGCCTCAATGTGTGCGGTGCCAGGGTCTTACGGTGTGGATTGCGTCTTCAAGATGATACACGGTGTACACTGCCTTGATGTTGCTCATGCATTGTGGACACATACCGCTGTGTTTGTGTTACATATGTGGTGTGTAGTGTTCTGTATGGTTTGCTTACTGGCACCGTTGCCAGTATTCGCAGCATTAATTGGCATTCAGTGCTGATAATTCCCATGGTGACATGCTGCACTACTGTGGTGGTGGCCCTGTGACAAGCAGTGGATTGCCTTGGCGATTTTGATTTGTGCACTCTCATGGATGCTTGTCCTGTGTAGTGATTTGATGCTGACATTTACACTGTGTATACTCACAGCATGTGCTGGATTGTGTTACGGAGGGTGAGGTCTTATGATGGGTGGTGCACATGTTGTGGGATGTGGGGTGCTTGAAAGTTTGGCTTGTTGTGATTGGTGTGCAGCTTCTTTCATTGCTGTGGGGATTGGTTGTCAGGTTCAGTTTGGGATGCTTTGGGGCACAGTGTTGTGGGATGTAGACATAGTGCAGTCACCACAACAATGACACCATGATGGTGTGTGCATCTCTCTCCCCATTTCACTTCATGTGCCTGTCATGCAATTTACCAAGCAGCCAGGCACGTCGTCCTGCATGTTGCTCCATGTAGCGTGGAGTTCCGCAGGACCATTGAGTGATGAGTTGATCCGGGGAATCGGCACAGCAATGTATGATGATCTTGCTAGAGTCACATACCATCTGTACATTGATCGAGTGAAATAGCTTACGGTTGCGGTACACCACCTCTGCTGCATGCGGGACCACCAATTCCACATGGTTGCAGTCAAGTGCACCAATGCAATTTGGCATGCCTGCCAGTGCATGGAAGCCAACTTTCGTGTCAAATATCTCCTGGGCAGTCGGTGGTAGGGATATGTAGTTCCTTGAGAGCTTCAGGAGGGAATCCAGCACTTCATCATTCGAGAAAATAAGGGTTGTGATATGCCATGCATCTGCCCCACTGTGTGCTGGTAGGTGCCTGTGGCCAGGAAGTGGAGCACAGGCACTACCTTCAGTAGAGGGGGGATGGCGGTGTGTATTTCAATAAGCCTGACAATGTTGTTTTGTATCATATCCACAATGGTGGTGATGGTGTCCCAGTCCAGACGGTACAGGTTGTGGATCTGCTCTGGGGTTAGGTTGAATCGACTTGCTCTGATACAAGGAATTGGGGCTGCCTGTGTGGTACCACTGGCTGCACTGGTGGGGTTTGCTGGGCCTGTCTCATCATGTGTCTCCTCTGTGGTGCCTGCTGTTGTTGTTTTTGCTGGTGTAGTAATGAAAGCATGTCCTCCAGCCCCAGTATTACTACTACAAGTGGAATTATTTTGGTGTGGAAAGGGGTGAGGTGTGTGGGTGTGCTCCTTTTGTGCTGGGCTAGGCTCTATTGCCTCCACCTGTGCTGATTGTGTGCACCTGTGGCAGTTGGGAACACTGCACATAGCTGTTTGCGGGTGGTTCGCGATGCCGGTATTGCCGGCATCCCGGTACCCCTTATTTGCGCCTTCATGATGCCGGCATTTGCATGTCTGCCTGACTTGTGATGTCCTCCTGTTAGTGGCATCCCGGTATTGCCGGCTCAAAGGGCCACATTCCCGCGTGCATGCCGGTAGGGGGGAGCACGGTATCAGCGGTGCCACTAATACCGGGTTCTTGAGTCAGAATAGCCCGGAGCAGTATGCGGTGCCGATAATCCCTTACCGGCATTGTTTTTCCATTACCTCCAACCTCGTAATGAGGCCCTAGATCTTGATGTGGGAAGGGATGAAAGTCATACAAGCTGGGGCATAATGATGTTTGAGACGATTAAAGGGAATAAAACATGAAAGCGTGAAGAGAGGGCACAGGCGGTTCTTTGAAAGATTCAAGCATAGAGAAAGGGGTAAAATGGTTAGACTTAGAGGACCCTAAAGAAAAAACACCAGAACCGACACCATACACTGTGCGACCCCAAGCACGGTCGCACAGTGCAGGGGATGTATCCCCGTCTTATGTAAGCAGATTAAGGTCACTACCATGATGGAGACAAACAGGCGAGGCTAGCTCCACCTGGAAGACACGAAGGGTAAGTGTGTAAGATTATAGATTAGGGTTTTCACAATTTCCATTATTAGAGAAAGGGGGAGGAAAACCAGAGTATCCAGTTAAATTTTCGAAAACACATTTTCAAAATGGCATTTTTTCGAAACAAAAATGCCGGAAAAAAAAATCTGATTTTTTTATTTTATTTTATATGTTTTATTTTTGTTTTGTTAATTAAAAAAAAGTGTCTATTAAAAAAATGAGCGTTTGGGGGGAATCCCCCCCATTAAAAAAAAAAACATTCTAAAAAAAACATTTTCGGCATTTTGGTGTCGACAATGGCAATTGGAAAATGTGACGTTCGAAAATGTCAGTATGAACCGAAAAGCACAATATATCCCCTGGCTACAAATGGACAAGGATCATTTGAAATGTAAATTACTTAGTTTGACTTGAGTTGTGGCAAAATGGATTTATGAGTTAGAAAGAATGACATCAGGAATGTTGTTAGCTATAGGTGACATAAAGGTTTTGCTAGCAGCCATCCTAGGGAGAGGGCTGACAGCATTTGGAAGCAAGCAGGATATGCAGGTGTGACTGCACAAGACACAACACATGGTGGGGCGTCATTTAGGTGAGCACTCAGAGTACAATATCCCGATGCATCAGACATGGGTGCAATCATGACTAGGAAGATGGGCGAGGAAAAGGATCCTGTTGCCTTTATTCAAGATATTTAAGTGAGATGGCGTTTCGAGACAAGGGTACTGTGGAACAAAATGATGGCATTATTTTACCACATTCTATATCAGGGACTGCCCGAGCCATTACAAAGGCAGATGAAAAACAGGTAGGGATGGAAGCAAAGCCATGGCCAGAAATACAATTGACTATTGTACACCATTGCCAATTGTTACAAGAGAAGATTATGATGAAAGCAAAAGTAGAAAGCAGAAGGAATCAAAGTTAGTTCAGAAAGAAACTGTCAAAACTAGCCGTAGAGGGAGTGGTATTGACGAGTAATGTAGGTGTGGCAACACAAGAAATGCGACCCGTGCAGCAAAGTAATATAGTATACCCTATGGATCAGAGTGGGTACAATTTCTGGCCAAGAGGAAGAGGGAATGGACCCAGGGGAGGAGGACAAGGTGGATTTCAGAACCCTCGAGGAGGAGCAGGATTTAATGGCAGACAGCTGCAACAATGTCGGAATTGTGGGAGGATGCGCCATATAGCCAGAACATGTTGAATTAGAAGGGGCATGCAGCAAAATTGGCTAGCTCCGAGAGGAGGTATGGGCTTTGTTCCACAATATAATACAGAGCCACAGGAATATTATGCCCAAGATCACACGCAGAATCAGGCACGTGTGCCGCAAATGCTGCATGCTCCATTACAAATGCAATCACCACAAGGGCAACCGAAGCAAGTGCCTATGCAAGACCAACAGATACAGTCCCCAGCAAGCACAGGCATAACAGGCAATGGTACCACAATCGAACACAAATGTATGAATATCGCAAACACCCACACCTAAACTATGGAGTGTGACTGTGGTAGGAGGAGTGGGGTGGCAAAATTATCTTTCACCAAAGCAATTAAAGATCCTTGCACCAGCTCTGCTTCAGGGGTGTGGCTGGCAGCCACCAATATGGCTGCATGAATAGAAAGTTCCTCAATGCAGGTAGAACATAAGAGCCATAACAACGTTCATACCAGTAAAACTGAATAATGCTGCACTGAAATAGAAGTAGAACTATCCCTGAAACAGACGGAAGAGCGGAGTGGCATCAGGAGGAGAACGCTGCACTGATTGCTCTAGCATCTCCTACTTTCAGAGGGCTGGCAAAGAGCCGCATCTGCCAACAGTGACAAAGAAGAGATTTGAGAGCCTGGATATGAGGCAGACGTAAGTGCTGGATCAGTTGCATGAAGAAATAGGGCTTTCACATACGAGTGTAAATCAATCTAGAAGCTTGGCCATTATCATAGAAAGAGGTCTATGTTAACTGCAGCGATCTTGGAGTGTTTAACACCTCTCAGATGCATGCATTTTAAAGCATGTGAACTTTACAGTAATACCTCAAAACAGCATTTGGAACACCACCTTCCTTACTACTGAACTAATCCACTATGCACAATGAATAGCATCCCTTAGTTGATGATAGTTTCATGATTCAAGCTGAACAATATTTAAGCTCAAACCATAGGGTGTGTAATGAACCTTAAACGGGTGCCTCTCGTTTAACACCATAAACATGGCATCTTTCTCTCTACATATGAAATTGATTCTGCACAGGGTGAAAGTATCGTAGATTATAATGAGAACTCTTAAACTGCGAATGGACAGTCATGCTTGTGGCAAATGATGAAACAAATGGAGAAAATGAAAACAATTAATTCTATAGACAACTGTTCATTGGCAAATTATTCAGATTTGCAAACCCTGAAAGAGGGTTTCAAATCCCAAAGTGGTCAATTGTCAGAAGAAGAAAATGGAATTGCAAAGGCAGAGGACAGGAAAGAGGTCTTCAAACACCTACAATACAATGAAATGGAAAACAATGGTCCTAATAAACCTATAATTCCACAACAGAAGAGATAATATGAATCTGTTTGGGGATCCTCAGAAACTGTAAGGGACTGACCAGGTGACTTATATGGAACGATGGACACCAATGTTTCTGTTCCAATCCTTTGAGCCTCTTTGAAACATGTAGAGCCCATAGGATGTAGCTGAATAAACCAGCAAAGCCGCAGGAGCCCAGACCATTCCTTAGCTGCCTGATGATGCATAAATACACAAGACACATACTGCAACAGGCTCAAAAGTGCAATCCATTTTTTTATGAAGGAAATACGATTTACTTAATTTTTAAGTGTTAATCCTTTGCTTAAAAAAATGGAACCTGAAATATAGATCTATGGAGCCTGCAAAAATTATAGTGACTAAAGAAGGGAAGACCATGGCATAATTGGTTCCGGAAGTTTTACAATCCCTTAAATAGCATCGGGAAAAAGAGGCAATGGGCACATCAAGCACAATTAAAGATCCTAAGTATTGTGACAGCACACAAACTCCTAAACCAAAAGACAACAGATGGGAAGCCTTCAAATATTAACAGAAACATTGAGATAGCACTTAGTGTAGCAATCTTCTAGGATGAATTTCTTATTGTCAGAAGCTGCTGCCCTTCTCGTATTTGAAGAAAGATCCAAGTTCTGACTGTGGCAACAAGGGCACCCAAGACTACCCTGACTAAATAATATGGTTGGAAACACTTTATTTCTTTTTCTTCTTATATCTGTAACAGTATATTTTGTAAATGATGGTGTTAGAGCAACGAACTGTAACGTTGTTCTTTTTAAACCACATTGTTCAATATTCTTTTATTAGGCCAACACTTGTATCGGTGGGAAATTCTGCCGGGGTCGGCCGGGCCGTCCGTAGACCTCCGGGCAGGGAGGCCCCAACTCCTCCCGTATATCCCAAGAGAGATAGAGTATGAGACACACGCAAGAAGCAAGGTGACTCTGCTGTTTATTAGACAAAACGGCAGGGATGGGTCAAGGACCGTACGCGTCCGTCCTGACACACACACAATCGTGGGGCTCGCAGGCCCTTTTTACCTTAGTATGACGCGCTACTTGCGTCACCTTAGAAAGTTTAGCAAAAAACCTATTTCCACTCTGGATTGGTTACTCGAGTGGTAGGGTTAGTATAGCATACATATAGAGAACGGTGTTAGTGGTTGAGGGTTAGTCAGGTGATATACTTGGGCCGTCCCTTTAATTTGATACATGAAAATTGTTACATGAAGACCTCTGAGGATTGGTCAATGTTAATGGCGTCAGTGATAAGAACCCCGTGTTCTGATTGGTCCGCTCGCGAGCCTCCCAGTCTGGGACTATCGCTGTTCCCAGCTCGCGGTGCACCTGTCATTTGCAACAATGTTTTACTATGGGTAGGTGTAAACAATGTGAGGATTTATTCATATGTTGGGAGGTCGACTACTCCCACTGCTGCAGATGTCCAATGAGTCTTTTAATTGTATCTGCTTGTGTCTTGAAACATGGGATTCAGGCGTCTCCCTCCTCCTGGGCTTGGCATCCTGTCAGGTTTGGCTTTGTCACGTGAGGTGGGACCGTGTTTGAGCAAAATTCAGCGCAATTAATATTGTTTTTCCCACTGTGTGCCTGGTTTATCTTGCAGGTGCGACCTTGGCGTCGGCTTGCGGCGTGCGAGATTGCAACATCGTGCCCTTGGCGGTGTGCTTTCGCCGGGCTCATTCTGCAGGGTCAGCAACCGAGCTCTTGCTCATTCAATGTTCATGGAAGCTTTTGCTTGCGGCCTACTTGGGCCTGGTGCATAGGTGGAACCGTTTGATGCAGAGCGCTTCAGGTTACGGTATCATATTGCTCTATCCTCAGTATCGTGTCTCCGTTATATTCTTCATTATGGTACATGGTTCTTAGAAGAAGCGTGAGCAAGCCTTTTTAGATAAATTCATTATGCGTCTTGCGTTTCTGCATGTTGAGAGCCTATGTGGAAAATAATAAAGATGCATGTCCATGGGTATGTCTGTCGCCTACGTCATAGCACTGAGTATGTTCTTCGTGTGGATTGGTGTGGGAGTGTCCGGTGTGCATGTTTGCACAGGTGTGCTGACCGTTGGCTAGGTCGTCATGGCATCTCTAACGACGTGTAGGTTTAGTCGAGTTGATCCATGCCGCAGGTGTCGGCATGGGCAGGGCGGGCTGCTGGGCAGGTAGGTGGGCACATCCGTATGTTCCTGTACCAGGGTATTTGGTCGTCTGGTAGATAGGCAAACTCCTCTCGTGGCGGGTGTCTAGGCCGTGATCCTCTAGGCCAAGCGCGAGAGGGGAAGGGCGGGAGCCTGTTCTTCCATTCTCCCACTTCACTTGCACAACCAAATATTCTTAACTACCATAAACTGAATGCTTACATTTGTAGATTAATATTAAGTTTCAGTCTACACAGTGCAAAATTTGATAATGTTAAACAACTAGTTAGAGAACCAGAACCTCTCATGTTTACTCATGGGTCTTAAAATCGTTTCATTAAATGTTAACGCCTTAATAAATTGTATTAAAAGAAAAAAGGTTTTGCAATATTTAAAAAACATAAGTACAGACAGGTGTGAGAAACCTGAGGGTATGCTCCCAGGTAGACATCGGGAATCCCTTATTCAGGTCGCCAGGGGCGGGATGGCGCTCTCAGATTCCAAGCCTGGGAGTGGACGAGCGATGAGGATCATCTGGATAGGGGATCCCAGGGTTATGCTCAGAGGAATAGCCTAGGTGAGATGTGATATTATACCGGGAAGAATGTGAGGAGAACACGTCCCTGTGGCTTTTATAGGCTGCTCTACAACTGCCTCACTTCTGCACAATGAATCTCCCTTACTAGAATCCAACAACCCCTTCCACATCTGGTAAACCCATCAAAAACCACAACTCCCAGAATCCGTGCTATCCTGTCTTCTACCTGGATATTCCCAATCATTCTTTGTCACGTCCCTCTGATAATTCACTCCCGAACACCCAATCTACCTTGACCAAGCAGTTCTGTTCCCACAATCCCATCTGTTTGATTCACGATCCCGTATATCCCTGTTTGTTTCGTAAACCCTAAAGATCCCGTCCCTCTGATGATCATTTTCCAAACTAACACTGGAATTTGACTACAGTTCCTACAAACCCTCTTACTCATTTCACAGACCCTACAAAAACCACCATTCCGAGATCACCACAAACCCCTCTAGCATGAGGGTTATACTCCCATCCACCTCCTCTTTCTCTCTATATCCTGTAGGATACTCTGAAACGCTACCACATTCCTTTTCCAGCACAAACACCTTCCAATACATTGAAAAACAATGGACTGATTAAAAAAAAAACTGTTTGCCTGACATGCCCCACCCCAATAGTCAAGCAAAGTCAGGCAAATGAGCAGATTCACACATACCTGATGGTCCTTTCCTTTCCCCACAGAGCTAACTGTACACAGCAGTTCAAGAGGAGGAGAAAGACGGCGCAGACCGAGAGAGTGACAAGGAGAGATTCGACATTGCCCTTTTCCGTCCAACACCCGTGGAACCTCTGCCGAGGAAGTGGTTAGTGGCGAACAATAGTCAGCGTGTATTCCACCAGATGTCAATGGTACACAAGACCCGTCTACGCTGATTGCCAAGCCGGGGAGAGGCGCATCTCTCTGTGGTACCAACCTTGACTCTGAGGCAAAAGAAAGCCAAGCAGTTCTTCACAGCTGGTGAGTTTAATGGACTGTCGATAAGAAACCGAACTGTGTTGAATAAAAAAAAAAGCAAAAGAATACTATTAACAAAGGACCAGGAAAACCATATACAGAGGAATCCTGAACCATGTGGGTACTCATACAGGAAACTGTGCAATTACCCAATGGTAAAGACTACCGTAACCAGAAAACCATGGGAAGAGGCGAAAAATAGTCAAAGTGGCCATACATGGGTCTTGTAAAATCCTCTGTATCGTTGAAAGTCTTTGACCGACAAAGAACTGTAAAAGCTCAGGGAAGTGAATACCCAATGGTAAAATTAGCACAAGAACAGAGAACATGAAGATTAGCAAGAGGGTACCTGGCTGAGGGATGCTAATGAAAGGGGGGGATTCGTAAAGTCCCACGAGGAATTGTTGGTAAAAGCTGGCAAGAGTGAGCCCGGCAGAGGGAAGCTGAAAATCCAAAATAGTGTTTGGAACGCAGTGAACCCTACCAATGGGTGTGCACATGAACAGTGTGTTACAAAGGTGGACAAGAGTGAACCCGGCAGAGGGAAGCTGACAACCGAAAACCGGTGGGAGTGAACCCGGCAGAGGGAGGTCGACAGCCAGGGGAAAAGTCTTAGACCCTGTTTAAAAAGACATTAAGATTTTGAAAGCAAGAAGCATTGCAAGACAAGGGGAAGGGAAGTGTCCCCCTTGTCATCTGAGGTCCAGATGGACGAGTGAGAGCGGATCACCTCAGTAGGGGATCCAGGGGTTATGCTTGGAGGAATACCTTAGGTGAGGTGCAGTATTATACATGTGAGGAAGGTGAGGAGGACAAGGTCCCTGTGGCTTTTATAAGCTGCTCTACATCTTCCTTCCCTTCTGGCCAATGAATCTCCCTTACAAGAATCCAACAACCCCTCTGCATCTGGTAAACCCATCAAAAACCACAGCTCCCAGAATCCCTGGCTTCCTGTCTTCTACCCGGATATTCCCAATCATTCTTCTTCACGTCCATCTGATAATTAATTCACGAACACCCAATCTACGTTGACCAAGCACTACCGTTCCAACAATCCCCTGTGTTCAAATCACAATCTCGGCTATCCCTGTTTGTTTCATAAACTGTACCGATCCGACCCTCTGATCATCCTTTTCTGAACTCCCAGTCAAATTTGACCAACAACTACAGTTCTAACAAATCCTCTTTCTCATTTCACAGACCCTACAAAAACCACCTTTCGAGATCACCACAAACCCCTCTAGCATGGGGGTTATACTCCCATAGAACTCCTTTTCCTCTCTATATCCCATAGGATACTCTGAAATTCTACCAACTTCCTTTTCCAACATGAACACCTTCTCATACAGTGAAAAACAATGGACTGATTCGAAAACTGTTTACCTGACATGTCCCAATCCAATGGTCAAGCAAATTCAGGCAATTGACCAGAATCACACACACCTTATGGCCCTTTCCTTTCCCCACAGGAATAAAAGGTGGAGCACAAGAGCACAGGATGAGCAGGGCAGACCGCACAACGTAAGAGGTAACTCAACACGCAGTTCAAGAGGAGGAGAAAGACGGCGCAGATTGAGAGGGTGACAAGGAGAGATTTGACATTGCCCTTTTCCGTCCAATGCCCGTGGAACCTCCGCTGAGAAAGTGATTAGTCCGCGAACAATAGTCAGTGTGTATTGCACCAGATGTCAGTGGTACACAACACCATCCACCGCAGGGGAGAGATGCTTGTCTCTGTGGTACCAACCTTGACTCTGAGGCAAAAGAAAGCCAAGCAGTTCATCACAGCTGGTGAGTCGAATGGTGTGTTGATAAGAAACCAAATTGTGTTGAATGAAAAGTAACCGAAGGCTAAATTGAATTTTGAAAAGAAAAAGAATACTATTAACAAAGGAGGATGAGAACCAGATACAGAGGAGTCCAGAACCACGTGGCTGCTCACGCAGGAAACTCTGGGAGATTTCCTTAATGGTAAAGACTACCATAACCAGAAGGCCTTGGGAAGAGGCGAAGAATGGTCAAAGTGGTCATACAGGGGTCTTGTAAAATCCTCTGCATCGTTGAAAGTCTTTGACCTACAGAGAACTGTAAAAGCTAAGGGAAGTGCATCCCCCAATGGTAAAAATTAGCACCTGAACTGAGAACGTGAAAATTAGCAAGAGGGAACCTGGCCGAGGGATACTAATGTAAGGGGGGGATTCTCAAAGTCCCATGAGGAATTGTTGGTTAAGGCTGACAATCCAAACCAATGTGTGGAACGCAGTGAACCCTACCAAGGGGTGTGTGCATGAACAGTGTGTTACAAAGGTCGACGAGAGTGAACCCGGCATAGGGAAGCCGACAACCAAAAGTCGGCGAGAGTGAACCCAGCAGAGGGAAGTAGACAACCAGAGGCAAAGGTCAAAAAACTGTTTAAAAAGACATTAAGATTTTTGAACGCAAGAAGCATTGCAAGATGAGGGGAAGGGAAGTTTCCCTCTTGTCATCTAGGGTCTGAGTGCTGCCGAGGGAGATCCAGGGGTGGAAAGTTATCACCAAAAGTTCACTGAGAAAGGAACTGTGTTGTTAATTTGTTTAATATGACTTCTGAGAGGTCTGCACCCAGAAGAGAGGTACCGCCGTCGGCCAAAGTGTTTGTAGAACAGAACATTATGTTGTTTGGTGAGAGCACCAGGCCTCGATGGCAAGAGACTTTTCATAACAAAGAATCTTAACCCTGAAGAACCCGATAGCTGATAAAGAACTGTTAGCTCATGCTGGGAAGGCTTGAGCATGTCCTGTGTTCTAACGTCCCACCTTGTCCCGTGCTAAAAACGTGGGAAAGGGAGACCGAGGCCATCATATCTTAATTATTTGTGAACACTTTCTTCTTTATTTTGAATAATCTATCCCACACTCTTTCTGTAATTAGTTGTAAGGAATTGTCAATCGTTTTGTTTTACTATAGGCTTTTTACTTTGACAAGACGCCACAAGGACTTTGTTATTTTTCGATGGTCGACGCTTGCTCCCATCTTAGATTTAGGTTTAGGTTAGGTGTTTTTCCACCCTGCAGTTACAGTTTAATAAACACCCTTGAACCGTGATCACTTGTGTCTGTCTTTACTGTTGTCACCATGAGTTCCTTACGCAGGGCACTAATACAGGAGATGCATCTTACTGTAACAGAAAGGGATTGGATTGGCCACGTGCTATCCAGCAGCATACAGCAAAGTGCAGGTAGCCAAAGGAGAATAGACACCTTATTTCATAAGTCACTGTGCTACAAATTTCTTAAGACATCGAAGGATGGTGAAGGAAAAAATTATATTAGCCAAAATGCATATTAGTACCTGGCGAGAGTCAACCAGAATGTAAGAAACATTCTGATTGGCTCTCGCGGGGTCGTTACCTGGCGGGGAAACCCTCAGGTGCGATTCCATCCCATTGTTCCCAGAGGGGGGCATGTCGCCCCTCAGCCAATGAGGAGGCTCGAAGCAGGGCTATCCCTGCTCTGAGCCTCCACACGGCTGAGAGGCTGCCATCGTCCCCCGCCGGGGATTTAGGTATGTGTTTTTTTTTCCTCTGCTCTCCCGGCCCTCCCAACCCCATTTACCTTCTGATTTCTCATTTTTCTGGAGCGAACGCGCCAGGAACACTTCTGTCCCCAGCACGTTTGTCCCCTGACTGGCACCAGGGAAAGGGAAAATGGACTTAGTTTTTCCCTTTCCCGGTGGCCATTTCGTTAGACAATTTTATTTTTATTTTCTGTTCCCGAAATGCTGCAGCGTTTTGGAACAGAAAAGAATGCTATTAGTACCCCGGTACTCGGTAATGCCCCTGCGGCTCTGGGCATATTGCTTCATTAATAAGGCAGTGATCATAACAGGATCCCTTTATGTACCAAATAATGCTTGAATAGAATTCTTCTGAAAACGGGCGATGCTCTCAACATTTCAGTGAAAGATTTGAACATGACGTAACCCAGTGCTCAATAGCTCAGGAAACCAGATTTCTCTGCCAATCATGATAGATGGCACTGTGTGACATACTTCAAGATCATTAGCTGATTGCACCATAGTGCATTCAACGCCGCACCAGAGGGGAATTCAGGCACACCTTCTGTGTTTATGGCATGTGTGCCAGGAGTGATTTGTTTATCATCTTCTCTAAGCTTTTAGATGGCATGATCAGTTGTGAATTCTTACCAGGAGACATAAGATAATTCTCCAATACTCATTCGCACACGCAGTGACAAACCTGTTTTTCTGAGGTTGAAAATGATTGTCAATCTATTTAGTCACCTGGTAGAACACTACATTTTGTGAAAAACCCTCACTGATTTTCTTGATTTAAACACAAGTTCTGCTACATTCTATAGGCCTTTACAAAGGCATGCCATTTGGGCATAATGCTACAAAAGCCATTGGCCTCTAAGAAAAAGGATAGATGCAGGCTGATCTACAATCACAAATCCGAATTGTAACATCTCAATTTATCAAAACATCCTCAGCCATCTTGCCTAATAGATTAACTAAAGTAGAAAATGGTCTGAATATACACCTCACAAACAAAACGGAATTTGCACTGACCCGCATTAGTCATCCAGCCTATGAGCAAGGCGCAAAAGTTATAAGGATGCTGGCCCAGTGACTTGGGAAAAAACAATTCCGGCTGGCAGTCCGCTATTTTAATCTAAATAACAGCTCCATAGTCTCTGGCCCCTCAGATATTTCAAATATATTGGTAACGTTTTAATGCAAATTATAAACACCAGAGGAATATATGGCAGTACAAGTAGATGAAGAATCTAAATATCTGAACCTTGAAGGATGAAGCTAGGCAGATCCTAGACGTCCCATTTAAGAATTGGAGGCATGAGACTCTATTGAACAAATGCCTAAAAGGAAATCCTCAGGGGATTGTGGCTTTATCCTTGAGTTCTATACGATTTGTGACAGTCTAGTGATACCCCTCTTAACAAAATTATATAACGAGATAGGCCCATAATCCAAAATATTAGCAGAAGTCAACAAAGCTTTGATTACAGTCCTCACAAAACCTGGCAGAGACTCCATTAAATGTTCCTGCTTTCAATTGATCTGCTTGATAAATGTTGATATTATTTTAGCAAAGATTTCAGTTACTGAACTACAAAGATTTCTCCCATCCCTAAAGCACCTGACTCAAGTGGGGTATTTGGCAGGGAAAGTTGCCAGGGATAATGTAAGTGGACTTCTGCAGGAGCTTAGGCAGGAGAGATAGTTGACGTGCCTACTCTAGCACTATCACTAGATGTAAAGCTGTTGATGGGTGCTCAGAATAATGTCACAGTTAGGCATAGGTGAAGAATTTTGTATACAAAGACAAATCCTTGGTTTACCTTTTTTTCTGTCTGGGCCACTGGGTAATGATGTGCAATTGTGGAGTTAGTCCTTGGAAGATCATGTTTTCTTTAAGAGCCTCCTTCAAAACCTTCTCTTGCCTTGATGACTCTCCCTCATCTGGTTTCCTCTCAGCACCTGGGGGGAGGAGGGGGTACTGTAGTTATAATAGCCATGCTTTAGAAAAATGGGCAACCTAACATGTTTAATTTGAGAGGTGAGTGGGAGTTCTCTACCCAATGGGATTACCAGGGTTTTCACGGGTGCAACAGGGATAAGGCAAAGGCCAAGACATGTTGGCAAGAATGAGGCCAGAAGCTGACAGTAGGGGATCACTATCAAGACCTCTTTATTGACAGTCTCATTTTCAAATGCTTTACCTGATCCATCCATCCAAGGCCAGAATAGATGTTCCAGAAGAGCCTCTGACCACAAGACAAGATACAGAGTACACTTCTAAATAAATAATGCATCTTCTAAATAGCTGAATTAGTCTACAGGGATGAACATGTTTATTCATTTACTGAGCTTTCCTTGATATTTAAATGCCCCATCAGCATATTCTCTACATACAAATTTAAAGTTAAACTTTTCAGAGTGCCCTTACATAATGGCCTTGTCTGTGGTCGAGGGATGCCCCCGCCAGTCCCTAAAGATCCTGTAGCGCCTAATGGGTGTGGTGGTTGTTTCCAGAGGGATAAATGGACTTCTTTACATCCGGTTGAAGCATCAGGATCAACGTGCAGCATGAGTAGAGCTGTTGCAACCTGATATTGCGTCTTGCTAGAACAAAGTAGCTCCCTGGACTCTGTATCTGTGGCAGGCGACCAGACATGCAAACATGATGAGTCTGCAAACCCTGTTCAGCCCTTCCTAGGCCACCCTTCATCTGCGTGGTGCCTGGCTACCAACTGCATTGACAACAGCCACTCCATTGCTTTCCACCACCTTGTGACTCTTCTATTGATGGGACCAACTTGTGGACCATAGAAAGCTTATTTGCCTGGTTATAGGCCTTGTTGACGCGAGTTTTCTGACTCCACCCAAAGACAGAAAGGAGATTATGTGAACAAGTAAATCTGGCCTACCACAGTCATGCTACTAAAGCCATTTGCAACTTGGAAGCTGAACAGTGTGGAAGTCGCAGAATCTTCTCTTGACTCCTTTCTGGGCATGGCGAGCATTGTGATTGAGCCTTTGAAGATACAGACTATGGTGCAATATATTTGCCCTGTTCCCAAGACCCATTCCCAATATGTATATGAGGTCTGTAAAGGGGACAAATCCCAATAACATTGTTATGATTTCTCATCGTTTAAACACCTGGACAAGCCGGAAGGTTCTGTCATCTGGGACACCCTCCACACATGGTTCCAACTGCCACTGAGGGCCAGGCAGAAAGAACAGACACCAGGTGGTAATGTCAAGAATCCCTGCAGATAATGCTATGGTGGTACAGGATCCCCTATAACCGAAGGGAACCTCAAAGAGAGATGCACAAGTGCAGGAACAGAGAATCGTGCAATGTGAGATGTAGCTCCACAAGATGCAGTGTTTCAGTAAAGATACCTGCGGACACTCACCAGCCTTACCATAAGATCTGCAACACAGTGAATGGCTAGCAAGGCCACAGAAGAGCCATGAGCAGCCAAAGGAAAGCCGAGCAGAGAAATTGGGATTTCCGCCCATACCAAAGATGACTGCTGAGGCCTATGAAGTCTCGAGACACTGCAGAACTGAAACAGCTTGGGCAAATAAGAAAATTAGGTCACAGAGCCTATACAGAGGCTCCACATTAATAGCATGGCAGGATGAAACACAATAGTCTAGGGGTTTGCCCAGAATAATCGTCAGTAGGTTACTAACATTTCAAAACCTTGCAGCTATCAAAATTTAGTTTTACAGTAGTAGAGAGATGATATATGCCCATATGTGGAGCCCGAGCCTACTGTGCTTGGGGACCTACGTTCCACCTCACTGATGATGTTGAATGGGGCCAAAACAGGTCTAGTGGTTTAGTACAGAAGTATTTTTTTAATTGTTTCTTGTGATGTGGTTTAAACAAGTAACCCTTTCACAATTAAAACAATTAAGACAAATTACTAGAATGTACAATATACTATACAAATAATTCACAATTCATCATCACTCACATTAGAAGAGAATTCATGTTTACCATTATTAAATGTTATAGATAAGATCACACACAATAAAACCAGTCAACTAAAATCCCAAGCTGATTTCACCAGCATCATTACTAAAATCTTCATATAATCGTGTTAATAATATCTCGCAGTACCGCTAACAGAAGATTTAGAGAAGGGATCATTTTAACAATAACTGTTTCTGATACACATTAGAATTAATCCCACCTCTTTGAGAAACTTTAGACCTGTGATTATGTGTTTGTCTGAACTACACTGAAAGCAACTTTGCCATTGATACTGGCTCCCAGCCATGCATTCCTGTATGTACATTTACCCCAATAGTAGCGTGGATAGTATGGAGGGCTGGGCAAATACTCACTTTATGCTTTAGTGTTTCTTTAGCCTCAGAATCATTGCAATAGGGTCATACGTGTCTGGGGTAATGCTTCCTATATCTTGTATTGTGAGATTCTCTTGTTTGAAACAAATTAATTCTTAAACTAAAAGATTGCATTCTATTTTTTATGTACTAGACTAAGGTCCTCAAATAGTTTGCATTTTCACAGTTCCATAAATGTGACTACCCAATCCAAATCCCACAGCCTCCACTTCCCATGTTCACCCCTCGCTCATTATTGATGGTCTATCTGCGATTCAGAATTGGTGCTCCTCCAACGATGTCTGCCTTAATGTCAGTAAAAACGAGATCCTCCGCATTGTGACCACTGCTCCTGCTTTCCCTCTCACACTCTGGCCACCCTACTTGGGTCATCTTCCCTCGCCTTCCTTTGAGGCAAAAAACCTGTGTATCATCTTTGACTCCACTCTCTCTGCTCACATGACAGACCTTGCCCAGAAGGCCCACTTCCAGCTGCACCGTCTGAGAGGTATTCTATCTTTTCTCACCTTCCCCCAGAAGCTCACTGTCTCCAGAGCTCTGGTGCTCTCCAGGCTGGACTATGGCAATAGCCTCTTTCTTAACTCTACTCCCCTGCAACTAAATCAGAACTGGACTGTCAGATGTATCCTTGGATTCAAGCTCAGGGACCGCATCTCTCCTGCCCTGAAATCTCTGCTCTGGCTCCCAGCAGTGGCAAGGATCAATTTCAAGACCCTCTGCATCATCCACAAGTCTTTCTGGGGCCTGGGCCCTCACTATATCCAACTCTAACTGTCTAAATACCTACCACCTGGAGCCCTTCGGTCAACTACCTCTAAGTCTCTGAAGGTCAGATGTTTCTCTAAGCAAGAGTCGGGGTAGATCTATCTCTTTTGCAGGTGCCTCCCTCTGGAATGGCCTCCCTGGCCTTCTCAAACTTGAGCCAACTACCTGAAGTTCTGAAAGAGGTTCAATACCTTCATTTTCTCCTCTGGTTTCTCTCTCTCACTTCCTTGCTAACTTACCCGTCTGCAGCACTGACTGGCTGCTTGGTACCCTCAGAGTTTCACTTCCAACCAAGCTCCCACATAAACAGTCCTCATGTACTACATTCCGGACTACCACACACATAGAGGCTGTAACTGTAACCCCTAAAGCCTTGCTGCCTCCTTTGCATTTACTCAGAGCCATGCTGCCCTGATCGCAATTCCCCCCAAACTTCCCCCTACACGTACACCCTCTCCTCCCCCCTGCACTTCTTATTGTCACATTTACACAAGGCATTATAGGATAATTTGTCTTGTCTCGCTCCTGTCTCCCCTCTCTTGGCTTGTGGTGCCTAGATACACTTGTGTACAGACATGTTATAAATACCATATCATGTCATATCACCTCTAGCTGATCTACAGTGCAGTTTGCTTCCTCCAAGAGCAGTCCACATGTGCAGGCCCAAGCCACAGGGCATTTCCACTTGTTTTCTATCAATAAGGCATGCAGGTCACAAAATAAAGGATCCTGAAGTGGATATATGAAGTTCCTAAGCAGTGAGAGGGCATTCCGGCAAAGTCTGCTCTTCTAGGAGGTAAGCCCTAATTCAAAGTGCAGTTCTGCCCTTGGAAGACTTTGGGGTAACATTAGTACCTTATGCCTGCTTCAAGGCTATCAAATATCCCCCAACTAGGTCTAGCTTTGTTTCCATTCCACAAATGATGCTCGGTATTACCTTGGCGTTATAATATTTGACAACAGGAACTAGAGAAAACCTCCCATAGTTACATAAGATTTTACTCATTGTAGGTATGAAGCCATCTCTTTTGGCACATAGAGCAGTGACAATAGCACATTTGCTCTTTCCTCCAAAGAGGGGAACTCCTAAATATATAATTTGAAAAAAGCATTGTTGCATACAAACAAGTAGAAGGGGAGGAAAAGAAAAGGGAGAAGGTTAGCAAGTGGGCAGAAGGGGAGGGATTGGTTATTCTTTTCTTTGATGAGGTAAAATCCTCTTACCTAGTCTGTTTGTTGATTGTCCTCAGTGGGGTTTTGTTCAATATGGAACCGTCCTTACGGCAGTCCTGGCTCCTATTGGGCCCTGTGATAAGGAGGCACAATGAAGGTGGATGAAAACGCATTGTGGTACGATTTGCCTGATTGATTCCTAGTTGGTTCCCAGCTAGTGAGTGTACTTGGCGGCGTCGAAATCACATCACGTGCAAATTCCGGCTCGTGTGTGTTTCTTGGCCGTGTGGGTCGTCCCTAGCGATTTCTTTGGTCCATTATGGGGCCCCCTGTGTGGGTGTTGTGAGCTGGTCTGGATTGACATCAAGAGCTCTTTGATAGACGCTCTTGTGTATGGCCAGCCACTCGAAGGGTTGGTGTTGTTCCGGGTCGCTCAAGTGAGGAGCTAGTCTATGGGAATGTCCCTGCTGGTTAGAAGTCTGCTAACCATGAGGGCGGGCGGGGAGGCTTACCTTTGTATTCTGTCTGTGTTCCAGGGCAGCGGTCCGCTCCTTTACTCCACCGCTCTGGCGGCCGCCATTATAAGGCGCTTGTGAGCTAGCTGTGTCGCGTTATGTGTCGATTGCGCATGCTCAGTGGCATAGCGTATTGCGAGTGTCACTGAGCATGCGCGTGTCCTGTCGTGTCTGCGCATGCTCCGTGGAGCATTGCTGGCACTGTAGTGTTCGGAATGGTGAGATCCGAGAAGAGGTTGTATGGGGCCATTGGCCCATGGCAATTGGTTGGTTGCCAGGGAGAGGGGAATTAGCGTTGGGAAGCGCATAAACCAGAAAGTGTTCCTTATGAGAAGAGCCGTGAGGATACTTGAGCTTAGTGGGAAATACATGTTCAAGTTAGTGTGTGCATGGGAGTTAGTTGGACCCCGGGCCACATAAGGATCCTATGTAGTGTGGGGATAGATACAATTGGTATTTGTGTCAAGGACATGGGTTGGGCATAGAGTTGCCCTCAGATTAGAAAAATATAGGGAGAGGAGAGGAAATGTTTACAGGAAGACATTTAGATCGTGATCTTTGTTCAGGCCATTTTTAACACATCTAAAGTGACAGATTAGCCGTGCTTCTTCTTGTCTTAATTTCTGAATTCTGTCTCCTCCTCTTGGTCCCAGCCGTACTATCTTGAGTCCGATGAACCTGATGTCACTCTTATTGTCCATTTGATGATACTTTTGCCAGTGGTTTGCCAGTGGTAGTTTCGGATCTTGTGACTGTATGCTGTTGATGTGCTCTCTAATCCTAAACCGTGTCTCACGAATAGTGCTGCCTATATATATCTTGTTGCAAACACAGATTATTGCATATATCACATATTTGCTTTTGCAGTTGATGTGCTCTTTGATATTGAAGATTGGGCAGCCTGAGAATTTTGCACATTTGGTCTGGGTTGCATACTTACACATGGCGCAAGTCCCGCATTTCGTGAAACCCATTTGTGTGCGTTTACTGAGCCAATCTTGTGCTGTAATGCTTTTGTCTGACAGGAAAGAGGGGCTTAATAAAGTTCTTAGAGTTGGTGCTCTTCTGTAGGACATACTGGGATATGTTTCCAGTTGTGACCTAATATGTTCATCCATGCGGAGTAATCCCCAGTGCTTTGTCAAGATTTTTTGGAATGCGTAGCTGTCCTTATTGTATCTGGTTACGAATCTGATCATAGGATTGTTATTTTGTCTTCCGGGTTTGGGCTGGAGTAGAGCTGGTCTTTCTAATTGACAGGCCTGTTTTCTTGCTTGTGTCAGGTTTTCTTGGGGATATCCCCGACTTTTGAATCTTCGATCTAGTAGATTGCACTCATCTGTGAAGGATCTCTCTGTGCTACAGTTTCTTCTTGCCCTAATGTATTCCCCTTTGGGTATGTTGCGTATAACGCTCTTTCTATGGCAACTTTTGGCATGCAAGGTGGAGTTTACTTCCGTTGGCTTCCGGTAGGTTCTGGTAGTGATTTTGTTTTCTTCTATCTCAATTGTTAAGTCCAGGAAGTCAATTCTAGTCTTGCTGGTGTGGCTGATTAGTTCAATGCCAAAGTCATTGGTGTTGAGATAATCCATATATTCAGTGAGCTCTACTTCTGTTCCTTTCCAAATTAGGATAATGTCATCTATGAATCTGGCCCAGTTGACAATGAGCCTGGTGTATCTGTCTTCCTTCATTGCATGCTTGATTTCGTAGGAGTGCATGAAGCAGTTAGCTAGAGCTGGAGCATAGCTGGCTCCCATTGCGATCCCCTTCGTTTGTTTAAAGTATTCGCCATTGAATATGAATACATTGTTTGTGAGCGAGAATTTAAGGAAGGCTTTAGTCATTTCCACCTGTTCTAGGTGTGAGGCTGATTCTTGTCTGAGAAGAAACCCCACACTAGTTATCGCAAGTTCATGGTTTATTGATGTATATAGGGCCTTGACGTCGAGCGTAGCCATTAGAAAGTGAGGTTCCCATTTGATGCTGGCTAGTATCTCCAAAGTGTGCATTGTATCTCTTAAATAGCTTGGTATTTTTGTAACGAGTGGTTGTATGACATTGTTGATGTATCTAGCCATTGTTTCTGTGATTCCCCCAATACCGCTGAGGATTGGTCTTCCTTCGGGAATGGTGTCGAAGGCTTTGTGGACTTTGGGTAGAAAGTAGATAGTTGGCATTATCGGGTGGTCTGTTTTAAGGTAGCTGTATTCATCGTCAGTTATCAGTCCTGCTGTTTTGTAAATGACGAGCAGTTCCTGGTGTTCTTTTAGAATCTTCGCCTGCGGGTTGTTCTCCAATTTGACGTAGTTGCCTGGCGTTTCGAGGTGGTTAAATGCCATTTTAAGGTAGTCAGCTTTATTCATTATTACTATGTTGCCACCCTTGTCGGCCTCCTTGATTATGATATTAGTTTCTTCTCGTAAGTTTCTAAGTACGTTCTGTTCTTCCTTAGTCAGATTGTCCTTGGCCTCTTTTCCTTTGGTGCGTTGGTCTTCAAGTTTATGGAGGTCATTGATTACCGCTTGGTGGAAAGTGTCTATATAGTTTTCCGTAAACAGTTGAGGCGTAAATCTTGATTTACTTTTGAGTTCCGGAATTGTCATTGCCATATTCTGGATACCCAGTTCTTCTAAGCATTCTTGCTTGCTTTTGTCATTTTCTACGAGCGTACTGAGGAGATGGATGCCTTCAACATCCCCTATCGTGAGTATGCTAGGTTTTGGTGTTTTCTCCTTTGGTTTGTATACCGGTGTTTTGGTGGCAAAGAATTTCTTGAGTTTGAGAAGTCTTGTAAATTTAAAAAGGTCTATTTGGATGTCCACAAAGTTGTTTATGCTAGATGGTGAGAAGGAAAGACCCTTGTTGAGTACTTTCGTTTCAGGATTTGTGAATTCTCTGTTTGACAAATTCATAATTAAATTTTGTTCTGTTTCTGGCCCCCAATTTTCTGTGACTGGGACCTTGTCCGTCTTTGTTCCATTTCCTCCTCCAACTGTCTTGCGTCTTCTGACTCTTCTTCCTCCACTACTTCTTCTTGTTGTGTTCCTGTATCTGTTAATGGTTTTGCGAAGGATACTGTTTTTTTGTTGTTGCTTTTGGGTTGAAGTTTCAGACGACTTGCTTTCTTGTGTAGTTTGATTTGATCTAAAAAACTGCGTTTTGCTGGTGGTTTATCTGTTGTTTTCTCTGATAGGTCTGATGTTTCATCTGGTTCACTATCCATTTCTGAGCTGGCCCCTGAGCTGTTTGGGGTGCTTTCTCTGGATTTGGGTCTTTGTTGGTTTTGGTCATATTTGGGTTGATAGGTGAAGACCCTGTCTTCTCTGTAGTCTTTATCATCCCTGAAAAATTTGTGGAGTTTTCTCATTTTGACTTCATCTTGGTGAATTTTCAGAATTCTATACATTGTTTTATAGTTCTTCTCTTTAGTCGTTTTTGGAGCAAAAAACCCTTTCCACGTACCAAATTGGGGCTCAGGCTTAACCCCAAACCGGCTCCTGTGATCTTGCTTAACTCACAATCTAAATATAACTGTTGCACAGCACAGGCAGGTTCCATTCCTAGAAGCCTCAACCCACAGTACCTTAACACTAGGGAACCAGCCAATGCTATCGCACCTGGAGAAATCCAATACGAATAAAACAGAAAAATAAATAGAAGGAATGGCAGAATATATGATGTCAAGGAACGAAGACATCAGGGCACTCTTTGCCCCACGAGGATCAATGGACAATGCATTTAGAAACAGCAAGTTAGAGGAAGACCTCAAACATAAATTCATGAGGCTAGAGAAACTATCAAAAAAATAAATTAACAAATTTTGGGAGAAAACAACGATGCAGGAATATGCAGAGCAAAAGAAAATACCAAGAGGCCTCAGGATCCTGATTTTTCCTGACTTCGATGACCCACTGGATTCAGACCTAGCAGACGCATGGGAAGAGAATCTCATATTAGGATCAACTAGGATGATAGAACTACTAATAGAACATGCAAAAAGAAAACACGATAGAGTGGTGATTCTACTTGAGGAATTAAAGAAAGAAATAGAAGATTATGATGCTCCAAAAACGACTAAAGAGAAGAACTATAAAACAATGTATAGAATTCTGAAAATTCACCAAGATGAAGTCAAAATGAGAAAACTCCACAAATTTTTCAGGGATGATAAAGACTACAGAGAAGACAGGGTCTTCACCTATCAACCCAAATATGACCAAAACCAACAAAGACCCAAATCCAGAGAAAGCACCCCAAACAGCTCAGGGGCCAGCTCAGAAATGGATAGTGAACCAGATGAAACATCAGACCTATCAGAGAAAACAACAGATAAACCACCAGCAAAACGCAGTTTTTTAGATCAAATCAAACTACACAAGAAAGCAAGTCGTCTGAAACTTCAACCCAAAAGCAACAACAAAAAAACAGTATCCTTCGCAAAACCATTAACAGATACAGGAACACAACAAGAAGAAGTAGTGGAGGAAGAAGAGTCAGAAGACGCAAGACAGTTGGAGGAGGAAATGGAACAAAGACGGACAAGGTCCCAGTCACAGAAAATTGGGGGCCAGAAACAGAACAAAATTTAATTATGAATTTGTCAAACAGAGAATTCACAAATCCTGAAACGAAAGTACTCAACAAGGGTCTTTCCTTCTCACCATCTAGCATAAACAACTTTGTGGACATCCAAATAGACCTTTTTAAATTTACAAGACTTCTCAAACTCAAGAAATTCTTTGCCACCAAAACACCGGTATACAAACCAAAGGAGAAAACACCAAAACCTAGCATACTCACGATAGGGGATGTTGAAGACATCCATCTCCTCAGTACGCTCGTAGAAAATGACAAAAGCAAGCAAGAATGCTTAGAAGAACTGGGTATCCAGAATATGGCAATGACAATTCCGGAACTCAAAAGTAAATCAAGATTTACGCCTCAACTGTTTACGGAAAACTATATAGACACTTTCCACCAAGCGGTAATCAATGACCTCCATAAACTTGAAGACCAACGCACCAAAGGAAAAGAGGCCAAGGACAATCTGACTAAGGAAGAACAGAACGTACTTAGAAACTTACGAGAAGAAACTAATATCATAATCAAGGAGGCCGACAAGGGTGGCAACATAGTAATAATGAATAAAGCTGACTACCTTAAAATGGCATTTAACCACCTCGAAACGCCAGGCAACTACGTCAAATTGGAGAACAACCCGCAGGCGAAGATTCTAAAAGAACACCAGGAACTGCTCGTCATTTACAAAACAGCAGGACTGATAACTGACGATGAATACAGCTACCTTAAAACAGACCACCCGATAATGCCAACTATCTACTTTCTACCCAAAGTCCACAAAGCCTTCGACACCATTCCCGAAGGAAGACCAATCCTCAGCGGTATTGGGGGAATCACAGAAACAATGGCTAGATACATCAACAATGTCATACAACCACTCGTTACAAAAATACCAAGCTATTTAAGAGATACAATGCACACTTTGGAGATACTAGCCAGCATCAAATGGGAACCTCACTTTCTAATGGCTACGCTCGACGTCAAGGCCCTATATACATCAATAAACCATGAACTTGCGATAACTAGTGTGGGGTTTCTTCTCAGACAAGAATCAGCCTCACACCTAGAACAGGTGGAAATGACTAAAGCCTTCCTTAAATTCTCGCTCACAAACAATGTATTCATATTCAATGGCGAATACTTTAAACAAACGAAGGGGATCGCAATGGGAGCCAGCTATGCTCCAGCTCTAGCTAACTGCTTCATGCACTCCTACGAAATCAAGCATGCAATGAAGGAAGACAGATACACCAGGCTCATTGTCAACTGGGCCAGATTCATAGATGACATTATCCTAATTTGGAAAGGAACAGAAGTAGAGCTCACTGAATATATGGATTATCTCAACACCAATGACTTTGGCATTGAACTAATCAGCCACACCAGCAAGACTAGAATTGACTTCCTGGACTTAACAATTGAGATAGAAGAAAACGAAATCACTACCAGAACCTACCGGAAGCCAACGGAAGTAAACTCCACCTTGCATGCCAAAAGTTGCCATAGAAAGAGCGTTATACGCAACATACCCAAAGGGGAATACATTAGGGCAAGAAGAAACTGTAGCACAGAGAGATCCTTCACAGATGAGTGCAATCTACTAGATCGAAGATTCAAAAGTCGGGGATATCCCCAAGAAAACCTGACACAAGCAAGAAAACAGGCCTGTCAATTAGAAAGACCAGCTCTACTCCAGCCCAAACCCGGAAGACAAAATAACAATCCTATGATCAGATTCGTAACCAGATACAATAAGGACAGCTACGCATTCCAAAAAATCTTGACAAAGCACTGGGGATTACTCCGCATGGATGAACATATTAGGTCACAACTGGAAACATATCCCAGTATGTCCTACAGAAGAGCACCAACTCTAAGAACTTTATTAAGCCCCTCTTTCCTGTCAGACAAAAGCATTACAGCACAAGATTGGCTCAGTAAACGCACACAAATGGGTTTCACGAAATGCGGGACTTGCGCCATGTGTAAGTATGCAACCCAGACCAAATGTGCAAAATTCTCAGGCTGCCCAATCTTCAATATCAAAGAGCACATCAACTGCAAAAGCAAATATGTGATATATGCAATAATCTGTGTTTGCAACAAGATATATATAGGCAGCACTATTCGTGAGACACGGTTTAGGATTAGAGAGCACATCAACAGCATACAGTCACAAGATCCGAAACTACCACTGGCAAACCACTGGCAAAAGTATCATCAAATGGACAATAAGAGTGACATCAGGTTCATCGGACTCAAGATAGTACGGCTGGGACCAAGAGGAGGAGACAGAATTCAGAAATTAAGACAAGAAGAAGCACGGCTAATCTGTCACTTTAGATGTGTTAAAAATGGCCTGAACAAAGATCACGATCTAAATGTCTTCCTGTAAACATTTCCTCTCCTCTCCCTATATTTTTCTAATCTGAGGGCAACTCTATGCCCAACCCATGTCCTTGACACAAATACCAATTGTATCTATCCCCACACTACATAGGATCCTTATGTGGCCCGGGGTCCAACTAACTCCCATGCACACACTAACTTGAACATGTATTTCCCACTAAGCTCAAGTATCCTCACGGCTCTTCTCATAAGGAACACTTTCTGGTTTATGCGCTTCCCAACGCTAATTCCCCTCTCCCTGGCAACCAACCAATTGCCATGGGCCAATGGCCCCATACAACCTCTTCTCGGATCTCACCATTCCGAACACTACAGTGCCAGCAATGCTCCACGGAGCATGCGCAGACACGACAGGACACGCGCATGCTCAGTGACACTCGCAATACGCTATGCCACTGAGCATGCGCAATCGACACATAACGCGACACAGCTAGCTCACAAGCGCCTTATAATGGCGGCCGCCAGAGCGGTGGAGTAAAGGAGCGGACCGCTGCCCTGGAACACAGACAGAATACAAAGGTAAGCCTCCCCGCCCGCCCTCATGGTTAGCAGACTTCTAACCAGCAGGGACATTCCCATAGACTAGCTCCTCACTTGAGCGACCCGGAACAACACCAACCCTTCGAGTGGCTGGCCATACACAAGAGCGTCTATCAAAGAGCTCTTGATGTCAATCCAGACCAGCTCACAACACCCACACAGGGGGCCCCATAATGGACCAAAGAAATCGCTAGGGACGACCCACACGGCCAAGAAACACACACGAGCCGGAATTTGCACGTGATGTGATTTCGACGCCGCCAAGTACACTCACTAGCTGGGAACCAACTAGGAATCAATCAGGCAAATCGTACCACAATGCGTTTTCATCCACCTTCATTGTGCCTCCTTATCACAGGGCCCAATAGGAGCCAGGACTGCCGTAAGGACGGTTCCATATTGAACAAAACCCCACTGAGGACAATCAACAAACAGACTAGGTAAGAGGATTTTACCTCATCAAAGAAAAGAATAACCAATCCCTCCCCTTCTGCCCACTTGCTAACCTTCTCCCTTTTCTTTTCCTCCCCTTCTACTTGTTTGTATGCAACAATGCTTTTTTCAAATTAAAACGTCAATGTTTTTTGACGTGATGCTACTTTTTGCTATCTTTTGTCACTTACTGCACATCACCCCTACACCACAATGGAACATAATACAATCTGTCACACAATTGTCACAAATCACATTAACACTTGTCACCATTGAACACTGTTCAGCCTTGAGAAAGACCGTACGGGTCGAAACACGTGTCGGCTGACCGCAAATAAACGAATCACTTTGTACTAACCAAAGTTTCATGGATATCATTTCTAAATCTTTACAACCAAGATAACCGGGAGCAAAAAACCCTTTCCACGTACCAAATTGGGGCTCAGGCTTAACCCCAAACCGGCTCCTGTGATCTTGCTTAACTCACAATCTAAATATAACTGTTGCACAGCACAGGCAGGTTCCATTCCTAGAAGCCTCAACCCACAGTTTCCTAAATATATACAATGGCCTGTTACTTCCAAAGGCTCATTACTGTAACATCATTGAAATCTGACTTTCTTTCTTCCTTCTGTAAACCTTATAACATTTGTTTTTCCCCTTTAAGTTATTTATTTCTGCATAACCGTGAAGTACCATAAGCAAATTGAAGACCTATTTGGGTGAGCTTGTATAACAGAATGTCATCCACATATGCCAACCAGTTGATTTGACGATTGTTGAGTCTCGGTGGGACCAGGCATACACTATCAAGAGCTGCGCCCATGTCAGATATTACAGGTCAAGCAAACAGGAAGGTGACCGTATCCGAGTGTAGGTATATAAGTATGCTAAGTAGATTTCATGGCAAGCCCCAACCAGCTAATTTCTCCCACAATCGACACCTGTCGATGGTGTCAAAGGCGGAAGAAATATCTAGGAAACTAATAAAGATGCTCTGGGTGCTATTGGTCATTGCTCGATCATTCAGCATTCTTGCATTCAAAGAAGTACCCACTTTCCTTCCGAACCCTGATTAAAATATACTTAGATGACCAGTAGCCACAGCCTAGGACTCAGGTTCCTTCTGAGCTAATGTGGAAAAGACCTTGCTATCCACGTTCCGAATAATAATGAGCCAATAATGTAATGGGTCCACACATTTTCCTTTCTTGAAGATGGGTACTACAAAGGATAATTTCCATGAGGCTGGAGTTTGAAAATGTTGTAAAATGCTATTAAATAGCAAGGTGAGAATGTGTGCCCAAAGTTCCTATGCAGTTTTTGAGGTATTTAGCCCACACCTGTGCTGCCTGGAAGGAGTGCCCATGTAGTCTTCCTGTCTACCCTAGGACCCTATTATGTTCGGCATATTAAAATCTCATGCTACCAATATGTAGCTAGTTTCTACCTACACTGACCAATTCTCAATAATGCCAGACAATTTAGTTACCAATTCATAGACATCCTGCTTGAGCGGAGTAAAATATATGTTGACTATCAGTAAGCCAAAAGCAGTAGTGCAATATTTAATGACCAGCGCACCCACATTTTCTGACCATGTCTTTTGAATCATTCCCCCTATTGGTACTCGTTATTGTTATCAAAATCCCACTTGAAGGTTGACCGAAACTACCCTGTATCGCAGGTTGTGTGTCACATTCTCTTTTCATCTTCCCAACTCCCCATTTCTCCCCAAGCCTGCAATCTTGGCCTTCATATTGACTCTGACCTCTCCCTCTCCCACCACATCTTCCTCACTGCCTGCTCTTGCCGCCTCCACCTCTATAACATTCGCAAAGTTTGGCCCTTCCTTGTCTTCCATGCTACTAAACTCCTCATTTCCTCCCTCATCTTCTCTAGACTCTTCTACTGCTCCTCTCTATTCTTCAGTCTCCCCTCCACTCATCTATCCCCTCTTAAATCCATCTACCACTCCGCTATCTGCTTGCTCTGCATTCTCTCTCCTCAAGATCACATCTCCTCTTCTCTCGCCTCTGTAAGCTGGCTCTCCTTTCATTCCCATCTCAAATTCAACTTCTTCTGCCTTGTCTTTAAATCCCTCTATGGTCTTGCCCCACCTTACCTTTCCTCTCTCCTCACTTGCCATACTCCCCCTCGTCCACTTCGTTCTGCCGATCTCTTCCTTCTCACCTCTCCTGCCCTGCCCTGTTCCCCATCCCCCTCAGATCTTTTCAACTTCTTGCCCCTTTCCACTGGAACTGTCTGCCCCTCCCCATCTGTTCCATCTCCTCCTATTCCTCCTTCCGCACTTTTCTCAAGTCTTACCTCCTCCAATCACCATCATAACACATGTGCTGTCTCTTCTACAGTGGTCCTACATCGCCTCCTAGATTTTTACTACCTCTCCCACCACGGTCCCAATCCATTCATGTAATACCATATTGTTCATGTAAATTGTTCCAATTACTGGTTTCCGATACTTGATTCATTGTTGTTAATGCTTGTTATGTACTCTTTTTGTCCTTATGTAAAGCGCTTTGGATAAACGCGCTATATAAACCCTATTAAAATACAAATACAAATACAAATGTATGGAAGCCATGAATTAACATCCTATCAGTTGCAAATGTTTTCTGTATTAAAAGTCCTTCAAATGATTATACAAGTCAGAGTATCCACACAGGTGCTGATGTCCTCTGGAGCTCCATGATACCAAATACAATTCTTGTACATTCAGTAAAGTATTGATGCCAAACACACTTCTGTTGTGGTATTTGTAACCCATGCCTCGAAAGTCACGTCCTATCCTGTTTATTCACATATTCGTGAGTAAGATTACTCACCACTCGTTCAATCCATTCAGGTCCTTTGGCATTGGAGCAAGTGATGAGAAGGTCGCTCTGATTATTCAGATTGAAGTGATCATCTCCTAGGTAGGAATCCAGAGAAGGCTTGTAAACACGCCCCGCCATATAAGGGACTGTGCCGTAATCCATAGAGTTCAGGGCTTCCCATTCATCCAAGCTCATGTCATGCACGATCTGTGCAATTATTTCGAGGATCACAAGGTCCACACTTCAACCAGTTCGATATCGTGTGAGGCCATTCATCTCAATCTCAGCAATTCATAAAACAGGTCCAGGACATTGAAGCATTTTAATAACAGCTTATTTTTTTTTCCAATAGGATCAATTCAAAACCATCCTAGGGCAAGTATAAGATTGTGATGGTCATGCTTGGTTATGATCTGTCAGGATTTTAGTATCACATGTCTTCATAACAGCCCTGTGGATTTTTAAACAGGAGTAAGGATGAGCCCTAGTGTCTAGTGTGTAGGCTATCCTCCAAGGTATATGTAGCTTGAGTACCCAGGTTGGCTGCCCGTTTAGTCAATGGTAGGGTGTCTGAGCTGTAACAAGACCACATACCCTTAGCATCACTTTCATCAATTTATAAGAGATTCATCAATGTTGTTACTAGCGGTGATGATCTTGAAAGACTCACAAGCATCTAAAGCACTTTCATCCATGGGTAACGGGCCGTGGACTTACGCTGACTCCCTCAAGTATGCTCCCGTCGAACCACTGGAGGGGACGAAGTTCGTTTGTTCTTTACTTTTCTCTTGTTCTTAGGAAATGTTGAAGAGAAGTTTTCACTTGTGACGTCCTTTCCCATATCTCATGCTAAGTAAGGGCACAAAGACATTTCCTGAAGGATTTCCTGTCATAATTAGGTTTCTTCTGGTTCTTTGATTGCATTTTCTCTTGCAGGATGTCCTGTTCCCTGAGCAAATCATTTCCTCTGATGCTGTAGGATGTTTGACCAATGCTTCAGATGGGGATAAGCCAACCTCAATCTGTGGAGAATTGTTGTCATGTGGGATTGAGATCAAATTAACCAAGTCTTCCATAGTTCCCCCACATGATATATCATTCACTCCAGAGTTGTCTGCCACTATGCCGTCCCAGTCATCAGTTAACACACCCAAAATAAGAGGTAAACAAGAAAATGCTTTGTTCTTCAGCCAAGTTATAGTCTTGTGGCTCAGTGGTCGATTGTGAGGGAATACCTCACCCTCAAGCAACTTTCCAATTGAAAATTGCTAGGTATTTATTTTTTATTTTTTTATTTGGTGTAATAGTTAAACAAATAACCTTTGACATTTTTTATACAAAACCAAACATAAAAGAAGAAAGACAAAAATATATATACAATACAATTCATGTCGTCTTTAATATAAGAAATGTAATCATTTAAAGCACATTAAAATTAAAAAAAAAACATTAACAGACATTGGGCCTCATTACACGGTATGCGGTAACCATGGCGCTATAAGCGCCATGGTTGCCGCCGTTATTTTACCGTGTCCGCCTTGGTGGAGGCCGGAATTACCGCCCTACTCCAAGGTGAGCGGGGGCGGTAATTCCCCATTCACCAAGGCACTTCCCCATTCCCATTTTTGCCCCCATAGGGCTAAATGGGGATGGGGAAGGAGCTAATTACGGTACTGCAAATTGCGGTACCGTAATTAGCACCAAGGTCCCTTTGCGGGCCCGTTCCTTAACGGCTGGTAAAACCAGCCATTGAGGTCGGGTCCCGCAAAGGTACCTCGTAGTAAGGCGGTAAGGGTTTACCGGTACCGGTGCCCTTACCACATTCCGTGTAATGAGGCCCATAGTCAATTCATTACAACTTCAGTGCAAAAAAAAAATAATAAATTAACGTATCCAACTGTAAGCTGTCTAAAAAGCATACAATAGACTTTATCATTTCGGACAGCAAGACAGGTTTTCCAAAAAGTCTGTGCCATTAGGGTCTTAAGGATTACTCCCATCCATATGTTTCTAAAGGAAGGTCAGCCTGTTGGCCTTCCAGAGCTGAACACTCTAACCAAATGGATGAGAGTTACTTTGACACCAGTATGTCCGCAGAAACGGCAGGACAATTTGTCCACTGAAAGCTTTTGATATTTGCCGGCAACCTCTCTAGTCAAACAGAGATTACATGTGAATTTTAAAAACGACCTTCTATAATGTCTATTGGGATATCTCACCAAGTAGGGGGCGATTACACCTAATATATTATGTTTCATATTTAAGTGCAAAAGGGAGAGGTCGAAGTACACTTCTTCAATCGTGTGAATCCAGTCCTCCGTATACAACATTTTTTTTTTACTTATACCGGATTATCAATAAGGTCTGTATCCGACCTGATGATTTTATTTAAAATTCCAAACATAATGATAGAAATGATTTCAGATAACAGACTCTCTCCTCGTTCTTTGCCAGACTCAAATTACAAAATAGGGAATCTTTGGGAGGATTGAAGATTTTCCTGTAAAATTATAACAGTTTTGCATGGGCTCTGCTTTCAAGTAAACTCAAACCTAATTCATACCGAACAACAGAAATGGGAGTAGATTTTTGCAGACTGAGAACTTTTTTCCAAATGAAACCTTCTAGGCATTTTAACATTTGAAAAATCCACACAAAAAAAAATTAAAGGTATTTAGTATAGAGGTGTCTTCCTTTACTTCCAGCAGTACATTATCATAAAGGTTCACTAGGGATGTCAGAACCAAGTTCAGGGCGGATGTGGGGACCGGTCCTAGGGAGGTTTATTCATTAGGAAGATCTGTGACGGGTACCCCGGACTCGGACACTGGCGAGGAAATATATGTGTCCAGAAGTGAGTCTCCAAGATTGTCTTTAAAAATGGCGGCCTCTTTAGAGAGAGAGATGTCTGTTGACAGCACGCCATCTGTAATATAATTCTCCAATTCAGCCTCAACGAGTGCATCAGCTACTAGATTTGCACAATCCACTTCCCCCTCGCGCACCCGCCTGTGGTCTAAGTTTGGGGATTGCAGTTGGTTCACTTCTTCCAGAACATTCTGCTGCAAGTTCTTCTCCTCAGCACACTTAGATGAAAAGAAATCATGAATTAACTTTCAACATCGTTGAGCCATTTTTACTGATTCAGTTTGGGCTGGCAAGAGGATATTTTTGAGTTTTGTAATTTGGAGCAGCGGCGACTGCGACTCCTGTGGCTCAGTCATCATGTGGTCCGGGGGCTTTGCTATGCCTGTTGCCCTACTGCGTAGATCATACATGCCCAGAAGGGAAGAGAAGGTCTGGGGAGATCGGGGTACTTAGCGAGAGCAGAAGACAAAACAACATTTTTAGCACAGATGGTGCACCTTACAAAACGCTCCTTCGAGCAACAGACGACGTCTACTCAAAGTTGCACAGTTTTCCTCTTTGCAAATGAAACCGCACAGTCACTGTGCAACAAACATTAAAACACAAACCAGTGTTTACAGTAACTATGCCCGTGGAATGGGGCACGATCTAATGTTTCCACTGCCAATCCCTCTTACGATATCACTAACCAGGTCGTCAGCAACCTTGGGGACCACTTCTCCATGTGCACACCTTATACAGAGTCGATGGCACAGAGTTCATCAAATGGAAAAGAAATTCTGGGTCCACTAAGAGCTGGTTTGTTCCCCTTCGTTTTCCCTCTGCTCCCACAGGGCGAGCATTAGCCAAGGTGCGGGGAGATGGCTACTCTCAAAAGGCGCTCCCTCCGATGTCACATGGTGCAGCACTAGCCCGAGCTGACTACATGGCAGCAACCAAGATGGTTAGAGGAAAGGACTGTGTGACAGTCCTTGAAATGTTACGCACTGCAGACATGAATAGAACTGATATCAAGCTGCACCAGCCCTGGAAAAACTGAAACGACTGTCCGCTTAAGACAACCAAACCAGTTAAAATCATCTATATCAGAAGGAACTTGACCTAGCAGTTTGGGCAGCACTCCCCCTCTTGGAGTGGAACCAATCAAAATTTATAAAAGGTCTTCCCTGTTCTGAATCAGCATGGCAGTCCCAAATTCAATAGTCTAGTTTCCTAGAGCAATTGCCAGTGGTTACGATGTATTCAAAACCTTTCAATATCAAACTCCAGTTTTACAGTTGATGAAAGCTTCGACAAGAGATGAAGGAACAGAGGGTCCTGTGAAAGCTTGGGAGCTTGACAAATATTTTGGTCCTTAGAGAGTTGAAAGGCCTTAGAACCTTGGACACCCCAAAGGCCTTGGACTGCTGGACAGTGACAATGATCTGGCCACTGTATCCCTATGGTGCAGCTTGGTCAATAAATCCCTGAAGAGATAACTGGGCACTATGTCCAGGGTGAGCGGGTTTGCATGTATAAGCTTCAATAGTGAGCTGTGCACTATCTCCCTGAAGAGCGAGCTGGCCACCATAATCCTTACTGTACTAAGAATTGATGCTGGCACTATCTGCTGGGTGGATTAAAAAAGAGAGCTCCTCACTATGTCCCTGAGGCCCCGATTGTGAGAATGAAGTGAGACGGGCGCTCTATCACTGTGACTGATTGTGGCCAAGATGCGAGGTGAGTGCTATAGGACTGATCCTGTGATTAGGGCATAGAGGGAGGCCAGGTGCTATCGCCCTGAGACTGTGAATAGGGCAAAGACATGTGCTAGCTGATATCCTTCCGCGACTAGGTTCAGAGTAATGATTAAGAGGGAGACCAGCATTCACATCAGAAAGACAAACCTGACACGTTTACCCATCCTGACGCATTCTGGGTAGCTAATTCCAAGATAGGAACCCCTGTTCCTGTTGTAGAAAAAACATAGGTGCTCTATGTGTCATCTTAGTCCTCCTAAACAGAGTAGAAGTGTTGAGAAGCCTACTAAGTGCCATCCTGGTGGATAGTAGAAAACCTCATATCCAAGGAGTGATCGGTATCTCTAGTAGATTAAGGGCCTGTACCGTGTATAATTTGACCCACCCAAATCTCTGCTGCTTTGACCACTCTGAGATAGGAACACCCTTTATAGTTGTAAGGAAACCCCTAAACCAGAAAGGTGTCCTCACCTCATCCTGGTAACAATAAAGAGAGTTGAAACAATATTTTTGTTTCATGTGCTCTGTTGGTGCAGAACAGGACAGAAGAATTTTCGCACCGGGGCTTAATGGCATGCTGACACCCCTCGAGCCTGGGCAACACTGCCATGCCGCTCTATCCTCAATTGGGAGCGGGGGTGGAAGGAGTAAACCTGTAGAGAGCCTGATGGCAGCGGCAGTGGTTTGGCTGACTATCTAGTGGATTGGCAGAAGGACATGAAGCCCCCTCCAAAAATCCAGAACGTGGTGGTGGAGACCCCTTACCGTCAGCATACATGCTCTTAAAATTGCAATGCCTTTTTAGCCCAACGTTTTCACACACATTCTTGTTAGATTCACCTACTACAACTGTAAAATGTTAAAACATATACATTTTTAATCGCCTGGCAACTGTAGCTCTTTGAACATTCAACAGCTGTGAAACATTTGTTCGTGCATTGTGTCCTCTCTCTTTCCCAAACACACATACATATACACACAGAGTCTTGCATGAACCCCTTCTCCAAAAAAGGAATTCCATCCAGCCACTTGTGAATGATATACTGCAGGCAGAGATCATTTTTCACTCATAATGTAAATAGCATGAAGATATATTTTTAAACCAAAGAAAAGATTACAAAACCAATGGATCACACGATATTGCAGATTAAAATGTGTTTCCTACCATTAGTATAGAAACATAATTCAAACCTTAGTCCCTGCTGGTAATCCGTGAGCGCCCCCTAACAGCAATGGAGTGCGACGACTGGTTGCATTCCAGTTCCATTTGAACACGTTCACAGGGTGTGGAGTGTGTGACGCACATGTGCGTAATTTTAGAGGGAAACAAGGGTGTTTGACGCGCTCCAGCTTCCGTGTGACACAATGTTGTCCCCCTCATTTGCCAGGCTCCCCTTTCCTTTAGATGTCATGTTCCTCCCAAGATGCTCAGCAACGTTACTGCACTGGTGCGCATGCTCTCTGGCATCCAGCACCATAACTGCCTCAATGGCGAGAACATTCAAACTCTGCACGAGGACACACATCTCCGATTGTTCCTTCAATTCATTCTGGACAGGTGAAATAGTAACTATTTAACTGCTATATACTTTCAGATGATGAAACATGGCCATTTTAACAACATTTTAAAAAAAGAAATAACCGCCTTAGGCGGTAAAATCGAATGGTTCATTTTTTTGCTGAAAACATATATTCACATCTCCCTTGAATAAAGATAATTGACTATCTCGGTAATAAGCTCATGGCATCTCTAGGTATTGCCTAAGTGCATCTGAGTGAATCCAGCCAAATGTGTCTGGTGTAAGTCTGAGATCTTCCAGGCACCTGCTTATAGGCTAAGCAGTACATCTTAGTGAACGCCGCCCAGTCTGCACATTCCTTGGGCGTGTGATCATGTCCTCTCCTGTCTCTAGTTCATCCAGTGAGCAAGCATTGACACAGCCAACAGTTTTAGATCTTTCAGTCTAATGATTTGTATTTGCCAGAAATTTGACAAGCATTGCCATCGCTTGCTCAGCTGGTATCCTGTTTGCCAGTAATTATTATTGGTTTTCTATATTGCGCTTTAGGCTAAACCTCTCCAGCTTCTAAAGACCAGGCCAGGAATCGAACCCACTCTGCACTGTATCATCGCATTCTCAGGGGGACCATGCTGCCCCTGAGCTATCCCCTCGCAAATTGTGAGTTAAGATGGGTGAGTGCATTTCTGGGGTGAGTTAGGGTTGGTGGAGGCTGCACGGGTGAGGTCGGGTAAGTAGTTGGGTGGTGCAGTAGTGAGTTAAATAAGGTATGTGGGGTTTCTGGTGTTAGCAATGGTAGTTGATTGCGTCATAATCATAAGACCATAAAGCAATCACAAACATTGACAACTTTGAATAGCTTTTTTTTTTTTATAATGGTTTCAAATAGCAAGACAGGGAGTGAGATGCAAACTGGCCTACCTTAAATACTATCAGCCCGATTCATGGAAAACGGCGCATTTGTCCCACAATTGCAGCGCGCATAGAAGGACACTGCGCGAGCCTGCTTTAAGAATAAAAAACGCGTGCCCCGAGTGTTCATGGAATGTACTGCGCAAAGTAACTGTCTACGCAAGTCGTGCCCGTAATGCCCCGACATGTCCTCACGCAAAGCATAAACAGCTGGAACAGCTACTTTGGCGTGCTAGCCCGGCCGCAAATATACACACCCTTTAAAGAGTGCATGCGGTGTCCCGCAAGCAGGCCTGCATCTCAAGGGCCCTGCGCAGTGAACCCTATAACTGTTGCCGGCACCCCAACAACATGCATATGAAAGTGTATAACTCGGTTTAAACTCGAAAATCTGCTTGTGAACACCTGTAAAGCATTCCTGCACCATGCTACACTGAGTACGCGCACCACTAAGTTACATTGGAACTCTCGTCGTGTACATGCACCCCTAAATCTGACATGCAAACCCACCTAAATGCTGCGATTCCTATGCGCAGGAGTCTTTACGCTTGCCTTCGGGTGGCAGTAAAATTCCCAAAACAAGAACAAAGTCAGGCTCTCAAATGAGATTAGGCAAAATTAGGTTTCTGATTAAGAGCAACGTTATAAACTGTTACTCGTTTATATGGTACGCTGTACCCATGCTATCTCTATGCAGCCAGGCACGATTGATGTATTTGGACACCAGGTTCACCACCAGCTGCTTCGATGTATATCAACAGAAATGTACTGCACGTGCAATTGATACTTTGCCTCTTGTCCTAAGGAGAGGCTTCAGATATTGGGATCGAAGGGATTGTAGTTTGAAACAAAAAAACAAAACGTTTGAAACCGTTTCATCACCCATAGCGCACAATGGGCTGGTGCTCGTATTACCTGCCCTCCATGCACAAGTATATTTAGGCAGTCTAAGAGTGTCCATTCTGAACCCCAGAAATATAGTTCTTGCATAGGCTGAGGGGAAGACATCCAGGTACTCTTTGTACCCAAAATCCCCTTTAAGTTCAAGATAGCTGGAGCCCAAGCTTTGATGTTGGCAGACATCCAACATATTTCTTCTGGATTTATATAAAACAGCTTTTTGAAACCTTGTCCGTTAGGATCTAACCAGCATATTAGGACTGGGTCACAACCCTGGATGTTGTAGCCTCCTGAAGCTTTCCATCAAATGGGTGGCCCATGGGAGACTCCTCACCCCTCTTGATCTAATAAATGGCTTACGGTGATACAATAACACTCTTGGCCCATGGCTTTCCACAGCATAAGCCAGCACATTTCAGGTCTAGATGAGAGCTGATCTACAATTGGACAAAGATCTGTTTCGAAGAGGATGATTGAATTTGGTGTAACCTAGAGGAGCAACAACGACTTTTTTAGGAACAGAATTTCTGCCACTGTGAGGTTAGATACATTAACATACCCCAATAGGTCTGCTCCACAGAGAGCACATGGAATTGCCTATTTCATGTAAAACTAAAGGGCTAGTGAGATTGCACCCCGTCCAAGACGATAGTGGAATACTCTCACAGCACCACTACATTTTCCAGATTAATGCAGGCTTTCTATGTTTGAGCAGACCTTGAACAGTTTTCACGAAAACCAGGTAGTCGTAAAATATAACTTGCTCTAGCCTACAACCCTTGGCCATCACATTCAAAGCAGTATTTTTTGCAAACCTTGGTTTAAAGGCCATCATTTTTGTTTTATTCAAATTCAATGTTAGCCCCAGCTCGTCACAGTTCCCCAAGAGGGTTGCCATTGTGCTTTTTATACCCCTTGGTGACGTAGCCAGGAGGACAGCGTAATCGGCAAAGAACAATGCCAGAAACCTGTCATTATCTAACATAGGGGCATCAAGACAATTGTCTACCAATTCCACAATGACCTTGTCAATGAACAAACAAAAAAGTAATGGGGCAAGTGCACACCCCTGCCTGACACCTCTAATAACCTTAAAGGGATCTGTGACCTCCTCTCCAAGCCCACAGCGTACCACTGCCTCATTAACACAATACAACGCCTTCATGATTTCAATAAAATGCAGGGGAATTTGCCTTTTACAGAGAACCCTCCACAAAAAATTATGAGGAACTCCATCAAAGGTCATTTGGAGGTCCACAAAGACAGCATAAAGTTTAATTCCGTTCAATGTGACATGCTTTTGTATAAGTACAAACAAAAGGAAGCACTGTTCGATTGTGCTCCTGTGTTTCTGAAAACCGCCTTGGAGTGTGTGGATATAGTAGCATGGCATTAACAGACAGGTCCCAACCTCCGGCCAGGATTAGAATATAATCAATGGGTGAGGATGACAAGTAGTCAACATAGGTGTCTTTTGCGGCTTGATCCGATACATGTCCGCTATTGCAAGCTCGTAACTCGAGATCATAAGTGATGCAAGCTATAGCCAACGCCTGTCTATGCATCCTTGTCAGGGAGCCCACTAGCAAAGGTGGAATATCCCAGTCATGGGCCTTGTCCTCCGAAAGACCCTCACGTTCTTTAATGGTTCAGGCTGGAGGTTAAAATCTCTGCTATAATATCTATTTTCTCACTGTTGGGCACCTCCCAATTGACAATAATATCTTGTATCTTCTTAAAGATGATTGGTGGGTCGCTGACACTGGGTCTATTATAAACATTAAAAAGGAGGTAAAGGTGACCACTTAGCGTATGGGCGACAAGACACTGAAGATCTGCAAGACCAGACGGGCATGCTGAGACTCACCAATACGTATTCATTTCTACCCATGTCGTTAATACCCCTTTCAGTCGCCCTAGGTGTGCCATGTGTGCATGAATAGCAAAGGATTGGTAGCCTTGCGTGTCTATGCTGTCAAGAGCCCGGGTTTCCTAAACAAATATCAGGTCAAAACCTCGAATGAAAGCACACCAGCTTGGGTCAGGCAAATGTTTAGCATGTCCAGCTATATTCCAGAAGACCAGTTTGCATTGTGAACAAGGGGGTACAACCCGGGTCTCATGGGATTGTCAGTCTATGCCTTCAAGTCCCTCCCCTACTGATGATACAGACTGCCTCACATAGGATGATGGAACCACAGGTCTACGTAATGAGGGCAAATCAACCCACTGGCGATCCCTCCCAAAACCAGTTATTTTATTTTGGACATTTGCTAATGGGCGAGTAATTAGGGGAGAAGCTCTAAGGGAAATGCTAGAACCCTGAGGTGGATAAATTCAATAGTCAATGGCAAATAGCCCCTCAGCTAGAAACTTGGATGAGAATGCTATCAAAATGCTGTCATCATTAATAGGGCATACCTGTCCGTGAAGACTTGGCTATATCCTCCCTATTAATCGAGGTGCATCCCTTAACTGTCCTGATCCAGTGAATACACTTGTTAACCAAGGAATCCTGCTGCTCAAATGCACCCAGTGGGAGTCCCGCATTGCACATAATAATTGATGTTTCCCTAGCAGTAAACACCCTGAAGGTATGCTGCCCAACCCACCTGGGCTTCCCCGCCACAGGTTGGGCCACTGAGTAACCTGACTTCCAATATATCTATGTGAATCGTTGTACCAGCTATGGTGACTCAGTCCAATTATAGAGGTAAGGGCCGGTGGGGACAGATGCCCTTTTTGCCCCAAATGAATGGCGCTCTGCTTATTGGTCACGGCAGAGTTCCCAGGGACTTTACCATCCATTGGGGCCATTTTATGGCCTAGGGTGGGAGAGGGGCTATCACTTGTTTTCTCAGTTAAAGCAGACTTAATGATGTGGAGTAGATGCCTACACTCAGTCAATCTATCAACCTTTGTCACCAATGTGGATACAATGTTGGCAAGTGATTTTATTTCCTCACGCAGGGCCATCAGGGCATCGGCCAACTCTAAGTTGCTGGTCATCTGGGACACTTCCTTGTCAGACCCATCCTTCTGACAATGAAGTGCTTCAGATGACAGTTGGGGAATCTGAACAAGAATGTTGCCTCCATCCAGCTGCAGGGTTGTTGCACTGCAGTTATAATACATATAAAGGAATGCCTACTGTCTGAATCCTGCATACCTTTCATCATATAGTGAATCCCTTAAGCTCCTTGATGACAACCAATCCAGGTTTATACCACCTAAAAGCAATGGAATTGTGCTAATTGTAATGAGGGAAGATTTTCTGAAACCGGTTTGATACCATGGGCCTCATTACGACCCTGGCGGAAGACCATGGTGCTATTAGCACCATGGCCCATGCCGGTAAGTTACCGACTCCGCCATGGAGAAAGGGGGAATTACCACCCCATTACAAGGTTGGTGGGGCGGTAATTCCCCCTTCCTCCATGGCCCTTCCCCATTCCCATTTTTGCCCCATAGGGCTCAATGGGAATGGGGAAGGCGCTAAGTACGGTGCCGCAAATTGCGGCACCGTAATTAGCACCAAGGTCCCTTTGCGGGTCCCTACTTTAACGGCTGGTAAAACCAGCCGTTAAGGTCGGGTCCCACAAAGGGACCTCGCAATTAGGCGCTAATAGGTTAACGGCGCTGCAGTCTTTTTACGGCGCTGTTAACCCATTAGTGCCTGGGTCGTAACTAGGGCCCATGTTTCTTGTCATCCTTATCCTTGTAGATCTCTCTGCATATTATGGCACTGTGGAACATAATACACTACTAGCAAGACTCAAGTCCTACTTCTGAATCAAAGGCCCTGTCCTTGAATGACTCACACAATTCCCTGCAGACTGCAAAACCCAGGTCACAATAGTAAATTGCAGAACAGATCCTTCGCTTTAATCTTTATCTTCAACCGTTGGCGGACTTGATCTTTGAACATGAGGTTCGCTTTATACATACGCAGATGAGATTTTAGTGGTCGGTTCTAAACATACCTACACTCTCTGGTCCACACATTTTTGGCCAGAGCCCTTGGGTCTCAAACTTAGTAACTTAGTTAAGAGTATAGGCATTCAACTTTTACCATCAGGATCCAGAGAACTGCAAATCTTCTCTGTGTGTAATTCTGGATTTTTTCAGCTAAAGATCTTAAAAAAACCTCTTCTTTCTTCCCACGGAACTTCAAACCAAGGTATTGACTGCATCCATTATGGGATACTTGGATTACTGGAATAGGATCTACCTTGGCCTTACCTTGGCCAACCAGCTTTTTTGATTTAGCATCTGCAGCTGTTGCAGCTCGCATGGCCTTGAGAGCCACAATACTTTTTCACTCTTGCAGTTTACTACAACAGCTTCACTGGCTCTCAGTGAATGTTGTATTTAATTTAAGGTTTTCTGTATTGTGCACTGCACAATTCATGAATCTGGACTGGATACTTACACTAGAAATTGACCTTTTATACTCCTGCTAGGCTGTTGCGTTCTGCTTGACTCAATCTGTTGAAGGTCCCTAGATTCCATAGAACTCGGGCTGCAAGCCGTTGCTTATATGTCCTTGCCCCTCTATGTGGAATTCTCTTCCTTTTCAGATTACGGATCATCTGGGGTACGGGTATAGAACTATTGCTTTGTATTCATTTTATCTATCTATGTATATATATATATGGGAATGTGTGTTTGTATTTTCGGGGTTGGCTACAACCCATAACAGTTGGTGGGCTGAACTTTTGGCCCACAGTCGGCATACCAGTTTGGGGTGTACTGGCTATAGTGAAATTTGACCTGCCCCACCCATTCGCCCTGTCCTGTGCTATCAGTATCAGTGATTTCGGGAGATTGTTGATTTTTCAAAAATAGGAAGTTAGGACACAATATAACATGCACAAGGCTACATCAGACCCCCACGTTAATGTCAACTAAGGACTTTGACAATGTCGGGTGGTATGGCTAGTTACATAATAAAATGATGTGGGTAATATCATCCCTGAAAGTGTGGTCAGATGCCCCCTTGCAGAAAGTTCCATCACAAAATCAAAGTGACACTTGCTGCTGCATCAGTCTCCTCATCTACAGTTCCTGCTCTCCAGTGGCACAGAGCAGGTTCAAAGATCACAAATACACTGTTTGACAGCTGCTGTTACAGAAAATGTAGTGCAGTACAGAGGTTGCTTTTGAATATGCTAATCTGTTCCAAAAGCATAATAATTATGGTAAACTATCGCCTCGTGGTATGGCAACTTTGAAATATGAGCAATACCTGAGTTTTGGTGTGATGACTGGTAGTTCACTTCATTATTTAAATCCACATCTGATTTGTAACATGCATGTCAACATTGTGCCCACGCAGTCAGAGAAGGGTTGTGTGCGCATACTAGTTAGAATACCTGGCTCTGATTACCCGCTGAACAATGGCCAGGAAGACTGTGCTTTTCATTGATCCTTTGAGAGGTGGGTAACACCTTACTCCGGCAGGACAGCTGCCGCAGGAATGTCCCTGGCTAAAAGGCTTCAAAGGGTGCACCCTAAACACAATCTTGCAAGCCTGCATACCAAAAGGCCTTTTAAGGGCAGGTTTAAAGAAGGAGGCTGTTTGAAGCACTCAGGCAGAGCAAAACAAAGAGGCTGATTCATGGAATTAATGTGCGCTGAAAATTCCTGCGCAAGCGTGCAAAACCGTGCGAATCGCAGTGCAAGTGCAAAAATCGCATTGCAAGTGCGAAAATCGCAGCGAAACCCGCGCACATCGATTCATGGAAGTCCGTGTGTGAGTAAAATTTGGGATGTGCGCTGAAAATCTGCGTGGCGCACGCCGGCGCACAGGTCAACTAACGGCATGCGCTACAGCCACAGCAAAAGCGCACATAGCGCGGCGCACATAACAAAAGTAGGCGTAACACAGGGCGTGACACGTGGATTGGAGAACAACTCGCGAAAATGTGGGCGTCACGGGTGAAGTACAGGAGGCAAGTGCGCGGAACGCCCACACGCTCGTCTACAGCACGTATTAATGGAATCGAATAGGGAAAAAAAGCGCACGGGCAAAGACGCGCAAAGGCCTAAACACGTCCGCTAGACGAAGGCAGGCGGTAGCGTCCCTGCGCATGAAAAAAATGTGCGCCAAAATGTGCGCTAACAAAAAGCACGTATACACAGCTCTGATGAATGTCCCATACTCTGGCCCTCTAGGACAAATGACGTGCAAAGGGGTACGCGACAAACACTGACACCCGCTGTGTCAAAAATAGCGTGTGCGTGTATTTCGGGGGTGCGCAGGAAGTTTCACACGCGATTGGCCTTGGGCGAGCAGGGTACGTGTAAATCTGTGGTTCGCGTGAATGTTCACACGCGATTGGCCTGGGCATATGTAAATCTGGGGTTCGCGGGAAGTTTCACACGCGATAGGCCCTGTGCGAGTGGGGTGCATATATTTCTCTGATTTCCGTGACGTTTCACACGCATCGGCCTGGGTACGTGTAAATCTGGGGTTCGCGGGAAGTTTCACACGCGATAGGCCCTGTGTGAGTGGGGTGCGTGTATTCCTGGGGTTCGCTTGAAGTTTCACACGCGATTGGCCTTGGTATGTGTAAATCAGGGGTTCGCGGGAAGTCTCACACGTGATTTCAGCAGGGTACGTGTATTTCGGGGGTGCCGTGGAGTCCTACACGTCAATTGGCAGTGTGGCTCCTCCCAGGTGTTCGCTCTACACCCTCCACGGCCCCTGCAGGCAGCCCACAACACAGGGGACTACCCTGCACCCCTGGTCATGTCCCACAGGCAGCGGATCTACCATGGGCATGCCCCCCAGGCAAGCCACATGTCAGCTTGCACTACTGATCACCAACGCAAGACCCCCAGGACCCCCACCGCCCAGCACTGAGGGGCACCTGCCAGCAGGCCCCCACTCATGTCCCCCAGCACCCCCATCCCCCAGCAGTGCAGGGCACCTGCCAGCAGGCCCCCACTCATGTCCCCTTGCACCCCCATCCCCCAGCAGTGCAGGGCACCTGCCAGCAGGCCCCCACTCATGGCTCACTCATGTCCCCCAGCACCCCCACCCCCCCAGCAGTGCAGGGCACCAGCCAGCAGGTCCCCACTCATGTCCCCCAGCACTGAGGGGCACCTGCCAGCAGGCCCCCACTCATGTCCTCCAGCACCCCCACCCCCCAGCAGTGCAGGGCACCTGCCAGCAGGCCCCCACTCATGTCCCACTCATGTCCCCTTGCACTACCACCCCCCAGCACTGAGGGGCACCTGCCAGCAATCCCCCACTCATGTCCCCCAGCACCGCCACCCCCCAGCAGTGCAGGGCACCTGCCAGCAGGCGCACACTCATGTCCCCCAGCACCCCCACCCCACAGCATTGCAGGGCACCTGCCAGCAGGCCCCCACTCATGTCCCCCAGCACCCCCACCCCCCAGCAGTCAGGGGCACCTGCCAGCAGGCCCCCACTCCTGTCCCACACATGTCCCCTTGCACCCCCACCCCCAGCAGTGCAGGGCACCTGCCAGCAGGCCCCCACTCATGCAACACTCATGTCCCCCAGAACCCCCACCCCCCAGCACTGAGGGGCACCTGCCAGCAGGCCCCCACTCATGTCCCTCAGCACCCCCACCCCCCAGCACTGAGGGGCACCTGCCAGCAGGCCCCCACTCATGTCCCCCAGCACCCCCGCCCCCCAGCAGTGCAGGGCACCTGCCAGCAGGCCCCCACTCATGTCCCACTCATGTCCCCTTGCACGCCCACCCCCAGCACTGAGCGGCACCTGCCAGCAGGCCCCCACTCATGTCCCCCAGCACCCCCACCCCCCCCAGCAGTGCAGGGCACCTGCCAGCAGAACCCACTCATGTCCGACAGCACCCCCACCTCCCAGCAGTGAGGGGCACCTGCCAGCAGGCCCCCATTCATGTCCCCCAGCACCCCCACCCACCAGCAGTGCAGGGAACCTGCCAGCAGGCCCCCACTCATGTCCCCCAGCACCCCCACCCCCCAGCAGTCAGGGGCACCTGCCAGCAGGCCCCCACTCATGTCCCACACATGTCCCCCAGCACCCCCACCCCACAGCAGTGCGGGGCACCTGCCAGCAGGCCCCGACTCATGTCCCCCAGCACCCCCACCCCCCAGCAGTCAGGGACACCTGTCAGCAGGCCCCCACTCATGTCCCACACATGTCCCCTTGCACCCCCACCCCCCAGCAGTGCAGGGCACCTGCCAGCAGACCCCCACGCATGTCCCACACATGTCCCCTTGCACCCCCACCCCACCAGCAGTGCAGGGCACCTGCCAGCAGGCCCCCACTCATGTCCCAAACATGTCCCTCAGCACCCCCACCCCCCAGCAGTGCAGGGAACCTGCCAGCAGGCCCCCAATCATGCCCCCAGCACCCCCACCCCACAGCAGTCAGGGCCACCTGCCACCAGGCCCCCACTCATGTCCCACACATGTCCCCTTGCACCCCCACCCCCCAGCAGTGCAGGGCACCTGCCTGCAGGCCCCTACTCATGTCCAACAGCACCTCCACCCCCCAGCAGTGAGGGGCACCTGCCAGCAGGCCCCCACTCATGTCCCCCAGCACCACCACCCCTCTGCAGTGAGGGGCACCTGCCAGCAGGCCCCCACTCATGTCCCCCAGCACCCCCACCCCCCAGCAGTGCAGGGCACCTGCCAGCAGGCCCCCACTCATGCCCCCCAGCACCCCCAACCCCAGCAGTCAGGGGCACCTGCCAGAAGGCCCCCACTCATGTCCCACACATGTCTCCCAGCACCCCCAGCCCCCAGCAGTGCAGGGTACCTGCCAGCAGGCTCCCACTCATGTCCCCCAGCCCCCAGCACCCTCACCTCCCAGCAGTCAAAGGCACCTGCCAGCAGGCCCCCACTCATGTCCCACACATGTCCCCTTGCACCCCCACCCCCCAGCAGTGCAGGGCACCTGCCAGCAGGCCCCCACTCATGTCCCACAGCACCCCCACCCCAGGCAGTGAGGGGCACCTGTCAGCAGGCCCCCACTCATGTCCCCCAGTACCCCCACCCTCCAGCAGTGCAGGGCACCTGCCAGAAGGCCCCCACTCATGTCTCCCAGCACCCCAACCCCCAGCAGTCAGGGGCACCTGCCAGAAGGCCCCCACTCATGTCCCACACATGTCCCTGTTAGGCGGAAACCTGTGCAGTTCCCTCTGGGACCACTGCAAAAGATTTAGGACTACAGGTGTTTGGCAGTAAACCCACTTGGTAGCAGTCTGTACCACACAGATTCACTTGGTAGCTGTGGCTGAGCAGTCAGACTTCCCTCAAGAAGAGTTAGGCAGTATGTGGAGTATACAATATAGGGCAATCTACACAGTAGAACAAGCAAACACGGAACAAGGCTTCGGTGTAAAGATATAAAGGTATTTATTTATAAAAACACATCTATGGAAAACACACTGGCACTAATACGGCAAACAACTTCAATCACAATTAGTATAAGTAAATCAATCCCCCTAACAATAGTTCGACAAGTCTAGGTTCCATGGCACCACTTATTTGCAGACAGAGGTGAATGCTTTAACCTAGATGGCACTCTAATATTCGTTAGGACGGGAGAGAAAAGGCAGGGTATGAAATCAACTCGGTACCAACACTTTTACGAACAAATTCAAGGCAAGTAAGGCAGGGTCTACTGTAGATCGCAAAGTTCAGAGGGCAGGCCCACTCGGAGAGAGGCAAGGCGATATGTCCCAAAAAGTATCACAGTGGAAATGCACTTCGAGTCTTTGTCGAAATTTGTTATAGAAAGATTGGACCAGTTCAGAACAGAAAGTTAAGAAGGCTTGGAGGCGACCCAATGGAGAGGTGAGGATTAAGACACCTCACACTAACCGACACAAGGGAAGCCAGGCGGACACGGTACCTTGTATGTGGAGAGACAGCTCCGCGGGGGCAGTTGTTCCTGGTGGTGGATGCAAGTCGGGGCTTTGCCAAGAGAAGAGATGCTCTTGTCGTCGAAGGAAAGTTGAAGACCATTGCACCACCAGGGAAGAGACCAGCCGCGAGTGCTCCGTCACAAGGCACCACCTTTTGGTTGCGGTACGGGTTAGTGGCTATCCGGTTGCCGGGGTGCTCAGCACGGGCAATTCGACCACTACACCCTGGAAGCGAAGAAAAAGCAAAGGGGACTGGTTGTTCCCACCAGTCAGGGGAAGAACACTCTCCAGCCGGGAGATCTCCTCTGTCGTTGGGAAGTGGTGGGTCGGTTCAGCAGGGCTCCACCGGAGGTGTCGTCGTTGCAGGTCAGCTCAGCTTTACCCTCGTCGGATTCTTAGGTCATGTGGCGACTTCTCAACATCCAGTCCCAAAAGCCCTGCTTTTATGCAGAAAACCCCCATTCATTCAGCCTAGCTGTCAATCAAAACACGCTAAGTGGTGAGCGGGGTGGCTCACCACTTGGGCCAATCACACCAGAGTGCGACTTGAGTTGGCAAGGCAACTCAGTCCAGGGTGCCTAAACCCCCTCCCACATCCCCCTGTGGTACCCAGACAGAATGGCACCACTTTGGAGGGCCTCTGTGCAGAAGCCCGCCAAAAGTGGAACAAAGGGCTCAACCTTTTGTTTAGGAGTCACAGAGACGAACACAGACGTCATTTTAAAAACTGAGTTCTGGCAGAAAATACCAACCAATAGATTTATTTAAGATAAATAAACCGGTGGCATGTTAGAGATTAACGAGAAAGAGTATTAACCTCCAACAATGGGAAGAATCCCATAGAGTTATATTCGGGGTCGAATATAATGAGTAGTTTCCACTGCCACCAGCCAAAACTCGACGAGGGGAGACGGGACAGTGCCCTCTCGAATAACAGACCCAGGAGTAATCGAATTACCCCTACTAGTACGTCCACAATAGGATGGTTTGTACTAGTTCTGTTAGTAAATTTAGGTCTAGTAAAGCCAATGGTGACTTTACATGCCCTGGGAGACAGTAGTCTGTCCCAGGGTATGGAGCCTATGGTGGGGATCCTCTAGGACGCCCCAGTGTTACGGCACGGAGGGTGCGGTGTAACACACATAGTAAAATATATGAGACCCTATGGAGTAAAAGACCCCATAGCCCATAGAACACATTGACATTCAAAGGAATTAACCACATTCATGTCCAAGAGTGGGAGAAAAAGAGTCTCACTCTTGGCAGGATGGAAAAAAACAAACTCCAGAAATCCAGCAAAGCTGCTGGGTGACTCACTAGGTTAGGAAATTCAGCCTAAACAGAGAATTCTCCCTAACAGTGGGGGCCTGCTGGCAGGTGCCCCTCAGTGCTAGGGGGTGGGGGTGCTGGGGGACATGAGTGGGGCCCTGCTGGGAGGTGCCCCTCACTGCTGGGGGGTGGGGGTGCTGGGGGACATGAGTAGGGGCCTGCTGGCAGGTGCCCCTGACTGCTGGGGGTGGGGGTGATGGGGGACATTGCTAGGGGGTGGGGGTGCTGGGGGACATGAGTGGGGCCCTGCTGGGAGGTGCCCCTCACTGCTGGGGGGTGGGGTTGCTGGGGGACATGAGTGGGGGCCTGCTGGCAGGTGCCCTGCACTGCTGGGGGGTGGGGGTGCTGGGGGACATGAGTAGGGGCCTGCTGGCAGGTGCCCCTGACTGCTGGGGGTGGGGGTGCTGGGGGACATGGGTGGGGGCCTGCTGGCAGGTGCCCCTCAGTGCTGGGGGGTGGGGGTTCTGGGGGACATGAGTTGGGGCCTGCTGGCAGGTGCCCCTCACTGCTGGGGGGTGGGAGTGCTGGGGGACATGAGTGGGGGCCTGCTGGCAGGTGCCCTGCACTGCTGGGGGTGCTGGGGGACATGCGTAGGGGCCTGCTTTCAGGTGCCCTGCACTGCTGGGGGGTGGGGGTGTAAGGGGACATGAGCGGGACATGAGTGGGGACCTGCTGGCAGGTGCCCCTGATTGCTGGGGGGTGGGTGCGCTGGGGGCATGTATGGGGGCCTGCTGGCAGGTGCCCCTGACTGCTGGGGGGTGGGAGTGCTGGGGGACATGAGTAGGGCCTGCTGGCAGGTGCCCTGCACTGCTGGGGGGTGGGGGTGCAAAGGGACATGAGTGGGGGCCTGCTGGCAGGTCCCTGCACTGCTGGGGGTGGGGGTGCAAGGGGACATGAGTGGGGGCCTGCTGGCAGGTGCCCTGCACTGCTGGGTGGTGGGGGTGCAAGGGGACATGAGTGGGACATGTGTGGGGTCCTGCTGGCAGGTACCCTGCACTGCTGGGGGTGGAGGTGCTGAGGGACATGAGTGGGGGCCTGCTGGCAGGTGTCCCTCAGTGCTAGGGGGTGGGGGTGCTGAGGGACATGAGTGGGGGCCTGCTGGTAGGTGCCCTGCACTGCTGGGGGGTGGAGGTGCAAGGGGACATGAGTGGGGGCCTGCTGGCAGGTGCCCTGCACTGCTGGGGGTTGGGGGTACTGGGGGACATGTGTGGGGGCCTGCTGGCAGGTGCCCTGCACTGCTGTGGGGTGGGGGTGCAAGGGGACATGAGTGGGACATGAGTGGGGGCACACTGGCAGGTGCCCCTCAGTGCTGGGGGTGGGGGTGCTGGGGGACATGAGTGGGGGCCTGCTGACATGTGCCCTGCACTGCTGGGGGTTGGGGGTGCTGGGGGACATGAGTGGGGGCCTGTTGGCAGGTGCCCTGCACTGCTGGCAGGTGGGGGTGCAAGGGGACATGAGTGGGACATGTGTGGGGGCCTGCTGGCAGGTGCCCCTGACTGCTGGGGGGTGGAGGTGCTGGGGGACATGAGTGGAGGTGCCCTGCACTGCTGGGGTGTGGGGGTGCAAGGGGACATGAGTGGGACATGAGTGGGGGGCTGCTGGCAGGTGCCCTGCACTGCTGGGGGGTGGGGGTGCTTGGGGACATGTGTGGGACATGAGTGGGGGCCTGCTGGCAGGTGCCCTGCACTGCTGGGGGGTGGGGGTGCAAGGGGACATGAGTGGGGGCCTGCTGGCAGGTGCCCTGCACTGCTGGGGGGTGGGGGTGCAAGGGGACATGAGTGGGACATGAGTGGGGGCCTGCTGGCAGGTGCCCTGCACTGCCGGGGGGTGGGGGTGCTGGGAAACATGAGTTGGTGATCATATTGCAACGTCACATGTGGATTGGCTGGGGGGCATGCCCATGGTGGATGGGCTGCCTGCGGGACATGACCAGGGGTGCAGGGTAGTCCCCTGTGGTGTGGGCTGCCTGCAGGGGCCATGGATGGGGTAGAGGGGACACTGCCAATTCACGTGTAGGACTCCCCGTGCACCCCCGAAATACACGTACCCAGGCCAATCATGTGTGAAAGTTCCCGCGCACCCCTGAAATACACGTACCCAGGCCAATCATGTGTGAAAGTTCCTGCACACCCCCGAAATACACATACGAAGCCCAATCGCATGTGAAACTTCCCGCGCACCCCTGAAATACACATACCCAGGCCAATCGCGTGTGAAAGTTCCCATGCACCCCTGAAATACACGTACCCATGCCAATCACGTGTGAAAGTTCCCGCGCACCCCCGAAATACACGTACCCAGGCCAATCGCGTGTGAAACTTCCCGCGCACCCCCAAAATACACGTATGAAGCCCAATCACGTGTGAAACTTCCCGCGCACCCCTGAAATACACGTACCCAGGCCAATCTCGTGTGAAACTTCCCGCGCACCCCTGCAATACATGTACCCAGCCCAATCGCGTGTGAAACTTCCCGCACACCCATGAAATACACGTACCCAGGCCAATCGTGTGTGAAACTTCCCGCGCACCCCTGAAATACACGTACCCAGGCCAATCGCGTGTGAAACTTCCTGCGCACCCCTGAAATACACGTACCCAGCCAATCGCATGTGAAACTTCCTGCGCACCCCTGAAATACACGTACCCAGGCCAATCGCGTGTGAAACTTTTCGCGCACCCCTGAAATACATGTACCCAGGCCAATCGCGTGTGAAACTTTTCGCGCACCCCTTAAATACACGTACCCAGACCAATCGCGTGTGAAACTTTTCGCGCACCCCTGAAATACACGTACCCAGACCAATCACGTGTGAAACTTCCCGTGAACCCTGTAATACACGTACCCTGCTGAAATCGCGTGTGAAACTTTCCGCGAACCCCATACACGTACCTCACTCACACAGGCCCTTTCTCGTGTGAAACTTCACGCGCACCCCAGTAATACACGTTCCCCGCTTGGCGTTTGCTGTTTGGCAGCCCTGTAAACTGGTCCAGGGTTAGCGCAGCCCTTTGCGATGAATTGGGAATTTTGATGGCTTTTCCTTGCGTGAGGGCGTTCTTGGGGGCGTACCTGGCGCTGCTGCAGGGTCGCTGTGCCACTCTGCGCCACGGCTGGTTTTTGAAGGCTAAAATCCATGAATACGCTGTGCGCGGAAATCGATTTTAGCGCACGCGGCTGACGCAGACATTTGCACGCGCACACTGTGCACCAGCCGTGTGCGCCACTTTTGTGCGAAATTCTATGAATTACCCTGAAAATGCAGGCAAATTCCTCTATCTTAATTTTCTATGGGCTTCTCTTTCCTTCATGTCGCCTACTCTGCCCGTACGAGCAAAGCACTTTGGGTATGTTGCAAAAAGGCACATTTCAGGTATTGGACCCCTTAAAGCTGGCTTGATTTTGTTGAATGTGGGGTGGTGTTTTGCCAGTATAAGGAAGGGGTCACTGACTCCTTCCTTGATTTATTTTTGCCCTCTGTTGGAAGAGGAGTCATTTCCAGAGTCATCTGTTAGTGAGGTGAAAATAGAAATGTCCAGGTCAGAGGCACAATCTACTCCAAAAGTCTCCCCAAGGCACGTAAGGGGGGGAGGGATGTATTCTGTGCTACAGATATGCCTCTATATGCAAGCTGCATTGGAACCCAGGACCCTCACTAATGGTGATGGACTCCTGCAGTTGGAAACTAGTGTCCCCCAGCTTGAGAGTGAACAGAACAAATGCTCCTCCTATCCCTCTGCCTCTGCAATGAGATCAATAGCACCAGAAGAAGCACCAAATGAAGCAAAGCAACTGGAATCCTATATTTTCCATTCAAACTGTGATTTGTCTGTATTCAACCACCTTCAACCACCAGATCCTTCCTTTGGCATTACTACAAATTTCTTTGAACCATTGTTGCTGTATCATTGAACCAGCTTGACGCTGCATGATATGAAGCAGAGCCTGTCACCTATTTGCTCAAACCACCAGCATATTATTGGTCCTCAATTTGAACCGCTGAAAGCACTGCATCACACATCAACCTGAATCAATGATTGCCAATGGCTCAAACCAGCTCAACATTGAAAAACCACCTTGTTGGACAAGGATCCAAGGACCTATGTGATTACTGCGCCCTGTTTACTGCGACTCCCAAAAATGCTCCATTTTCACCCCATACATATGAGGGGGAGACCCCCTGCAGAACCCACCATCCATTATATACTGTACCAATCCCCCCACACATATATGGGGCAAAAGGGGGGGTGAAAAAAAGTCTGTATTTTCAGGGGTCGCAGTAAACGGGGCATTGTAATTGTATAATCCCGTCGGACCATCAGGATCATAGCTTTGAGACATTATCAGACCTTGACTCAAAACGCTGGAAGTGTCACTTGTCAACCCAAACCAGCCACTACCAAGTTCTCACGCCGGCTTGCCCTTCAAACCAACCCTAGTGAGTCCTCTGAACTCCATCGCTTGAACACCACCTTTGAAACGCATAGATCTACCAATTTGAATGAATTAACACCATTTCGCCACATGGACCAATCTGACTCAACAGCATCCAGCTTGGGTCGGCATTCTCGCACAACATTAAGAATCTGGGTTTGACCCTGTCAAACTGCCTAAGAACTGGAATCAGGGACTATTGTAAGCCTCTGTGCCCCTGGTTCATTTCTGGGGTCTTAGCAACTTGTTAAATCCCTTGTTGCACTCTTTACCTGAAAAATATATCCTTTTGTTGACCTTGTTGTTAATGTGCTACATCACTCAGAGTGCTTGCATCTTTTTCATTCTGTATATTCTGTTTTCTTTCCACAAGGGCAGGGCTTTGTTATTGTGCCAGCTTAAGAATGATTAAAAGTAATGGGTGTGTCCCTTCAGACTGTCAGCAGACTATCATTCCGAAAATAAAAATTTGACAGATCTACAAAGAATGGGTCTAGGAGCCCTGTAAGGGTACATTTTTATCATGAACCACCATAGATTGGCTGAAAATGCAGTTTCAAACTATACAGTGATGGACACTGTCCGTGGACATGATGTCATGCTGCACAGGCACGGTCACATGCTGATGTCCAGGGGAGTCTTCTGTGGAGGGGATCTGCAGTCCCTGTCGAGTGAGAGATGCAGGGCGCATGTGCATGGATGTCCACAAACGGGCGCATTGTCCTTGAACTATTTAAAAATGTATCATGTGAGACTGGACATGCCTGGACAGGGCGCAATGTCCGTGGACACCCAGTCACGTAAACGGACCCTCCAATAAATATGTTATTTATGATCGAGTCACAATTAAGGATTGTGCTCCTCGATCTCTCCTCTGTTTTTGACACGGTAAAGCATTCTATCCTCATTCAACAGCTGCATGATACCTTCGGCAGCACTGACCGGTACTGGACTGACTGACCTTTTTCCTCACTACCCGCACTTCACTGCTGCAACTGGGCCGTTTCTCCTCCAGCACTTCACTCTCTACCTGGAGCATTCCACAGAGTGCTATCCTACTGCTGTGATATTTCAGTATATTTTCTATCCCTCTGGCTCATCTGATTCCCTCCTTCTCTCCTCATGTTCAGTGTTATGCCAATACAAAAAGCTGAAAAGGGCAGGGAAACTCTAGCCTCTGGACCAGAGTATTATAATTGCATGAAAAAACAGAAAAGAATGTCCAGAGAAAAATATATTTGAAAAAATGTGTATCAAAATGTATTGAAAGTGATACCAACAATTTAAACAATGGTGAATCAATCACAAATAATTAAACGCTTATCACTTTAATACAGCAAAACAGCAGCAACCAAATGCCTAAAATCGGCTAAAACATTGTCGCACATACTTGCCATTCATAGTGCACTCATTCAAACACAACTCATCATACCGTGACATGCATCCTAAAAGCTAAAAGACAAGGAAATCATGTAAAAACCTATGGGCAGAAGGAATTCATGACTAGTCCCCATAAAACAGACATTATTTTTATGTTCACAATCAATAGAATTAATTAACAAATAATCTATTGTCAGGGTGGATCGGAAGAAAAAGTGCAAAAGATCACATCCCTGTAGGGTTTATCTCTCGATCGGTTTCGACGTGTAGTGGTAGTCAACACAACGGGCCTCATTACGACCCTGGCGGTAAGTTCCGTAACTTACCGCCATGGCGTAAATTACGTTAACGCCGAGTAGCGAAGACGTAAATAGCACCTAATTCCGACCCATCGGGCACGTGCTTTACGCCATGGCGGTAATGTAAAGTACGCCATGGCGCTAATGGGCCAAAAACGGCCCTTACCGCCATCGCACACCGACCATGGAGCACTACCGCCACGCACACCATAGCGGTCACCGTACTTAGCGGTCACCGCAGTTAGCAGTCACCGTAAATAGGCGGAAGCGGAAATAGCGCCATCGCGCAGGAACGGGAAATGGCATGGCGGCCATATTTAAAAACACAATCCATCGCCATCCTCCACTACCATACCTCATCCGGCCCCCATAACCATCCACACCCATCACCCACCCCAAAACCACATCCAACATGCCCAAAGTTGTAAAAAAGGCATGTGACAGGCAGCGCCAAGACCGCTTCACCAAGGAGGAACTTAACATGCTGGCAGAGACCCTGCAAGAGAATGCGGAAGTCGTATTCTCGACACAGATGACAAGGGCGGCTATCATGAAGAAGAAGGCGATATGGGCCCTAGTGGCACAGCGAGTGAGTGCAGTGGGGGCCGCACCCCGCACAGCCCAGCAGTGCCGGAAGCGCTGGGACGATCTGAGGCTCCGTGTCCGTAGCATCATTTCGGCTAACCGCAACCTAGCCATGTCAACTGGCGGAGGCTCAGAATCACCTATCAAGCTCCAGGCGTGGGAGGAAATATGCGCATCCACGATAGGGATGGAGAGCATTGAAGGTGTCGGAGCCATGGAGAGAGGAGTGCCGACCCCAGGAGACGCAGGTAGGTGGCCAGAGCTATGCATGCCACACTCAACAAAGCCCCACTGTGCGAAGTACCCAGTCGCCCCATAGTGCACATGCAACACATCGACAGGTGAACGTGCACAGACACATCCCAACACCACCCTGCAAACAAGCAGCATGCACACCCTAACTGCTGGAACACACATAGCACCATGCTACCTGCACACAAAAGCCACCAAACCTGTATGAAATGTGCTGCATGCACCGACTGTATAGATGTCATCCCCTAATGCACGTCCAATGTCCGCGGACCCATCAATAACACATCCCTCCTTTGCTCCACCACAGATTCCGACACAGAGCCCCAGGAAGAGGGCAACACCGCATCCTGTTCCTCCAGAATGGCCAGGCCGCAGGCATCCACCCCAGCCGTCCGGAAGGGAACCCACCGGCAGCCACCAACCCTGCCTGGGGTAGAGGACAGGCAAGTGCCAGCCCCCACTACTGCTGACACAGACACAGCAGCAGCAGCAGACATGCCACTAGTTGTGGCCACTGAGGGGACAGCCTCTGCCGCAAGCAGCACCCTTGGGGAGAGTGCAGCCATAGCGGCAGACTCTGACAGCGGGCCAGGCAGCATTGAGGACATTGATGTTGAAGGGCCCACTGCCCATCCACATTCCCCCGCAATTTCCCTAAGCCCCCTGCAGGCGGATGCCACACAGGGGCAGTCCGACTCCGACGAATGGCCAGCCACCCCATCCCCCCAGCCTGAGGTGGGCATCGCACCGGAGATGCAAATGGCACTGGCCATAGGCCAGCAGAACCAGCAGGCACTACAGGACATTGCAACACGGCAGCAACAACTAAGTGACCTCCTCAATGCACATGTGGCACAGTGTGGTGGGGCAAGGGATGCCATGGAGCGGTCAGCTGACCGTGTCACAGCTGCCATAGAGAACTCCACAAGGAGTATATGCACTGAGCTAGCGGCTGTGCGCAATGAACTCAGTGAACTTGTGCACACCATCAGGGACATGCGACCGGATGTGGGGCGTGGAGCCTCATCAACCACCAGCTCAGCACAGAGCAGCCCCGTCCGTAGATCTGGGCGCACTCTCCGCAGCACGGCCAGGGGTGCCCCAGGGGCCATGGGAGGGGATACACATCCTTGACTTGCCTGTTCAGCAGGACTACTCCGCACCTTGTAGCACGGACACTACTGCACCATTGTTGGGGTGTTCAGGGGGGAGGTGGGAGTGGGTTGGGGGTGTGTTGGGGTGTTCAGGGGGGAGGTGGGAGGGGGTTGGGGGTGTGTTGGGGTGTTCAGGGGGGAGGTGGGAGGGGGGAGGGGGTGTGTTGGGGTGTGCAGGGGGGAGGTGGGAGGGGGGAGGGGGTGTGTTGGGGTGTGCAGGGGGGAGGTGGGAGGTGGGAGGGGGTGTGTCACAAGATTTCACTGTTGCAATACACATTTATCATTACCACAAACCAAATGTGTTGACATCTTTATTGCGTCCATGTGCTACATTGTTGTAGAGTCCACAGTGTGCATGTCCCACACACACACAGTGCGCCGAGTGCCGTCTCCATGTGACACGCATACGCTGTGTGTGCTAGAAGCATTGGTCAATGAGAGTCTGACGCATGACACGCCCCTCCTGTGCATCGCTGCCTCCTTGAGGTGGTGCCCCATCCCCACCCTCATCATCCTCATCGTCAGGTGGTAGCAATTCTACGTCAGGGGGCAGGGGCACATTTCTTCTGACGCACATATTGTGTAGCATGACACATGCCATGACGACCTTTGCAACCTTCTCATGCCGGTACTGGAGTGCCCCGCCAGACCTGCTGATGCAGCGGAAACGTGCCTTCAGTAGGCCAAAAGCTTGCTCGATCACTACACGCGTACGGGAATGGGCACGGTTGAAGTCCTCCTCATGCTGGTTCTGTGGGTTTCGGACTGGTGTAAGGAGCCACCTCTTCAGGGGATAGCCTGCATCACCTGTATGTGGGCAAGAATGTATGCGTCAGGGATGAGCTTGAGCGATGTACATGAAATGCCACCATGAATTGCATTGAACATTGATTTTGCACCAGTTTCTTCTGTGCTACTGGTTTCACACCGTGCAACCGCTATATTGTTATTGTTATTGTTATTTTGCACTTATATAGCGCCTTATATACCATTGGTATGGTCTGAAGGCGCTGGTAGGTTGAACGTCCTTGGGAACCGAAGTTCAGATCAGTAGAGAGAGTAGGGAGAGTCAAAAGGTGCGTGTGAGCACCGGGTATGTGTGCAGCTCGTGCGGTACCTGTGTAATAGCTGCTTCTTAGCGGCAGATGTGGTGGTTGAGAGATCAGGATAATGTGTTCGTTCTGGCAGGATTTATCCAGGACGGATGTGGCTGCGTTAGGCCTGAGGAAAACGCCTGGCTGGGGGTGTGAAACCAGCAGTGTTTACATAGATTGATGTGGAGTAAGCGGTGTTAGTATGGGAACAGTTATACCGAATGGTGTCATAGTATCTCTGTGTTCTAGTTGAGTGGTGATGTAAAGGAGAGAGTAAGCGTGGTGGTGTGATTTGATGGGTTATATGCTCTTTCAATGTGCACATTTATTAATGCAACTTTTCCCAGAGAGGGTACCGGGCAAACTACAAAATTCATTTTCCCACGAGAGGCTAATGGGCGGTTTTCTAAATACTAATTTCCATAGAGAGGCTATTGGGCACACTTCTAAATTGAGTTTTCCACAGAGAGGCAACTGGTCGCACTTGTAATATCAATATTCCAGAAAGGCTATTGGGAGCATTTCTAAATTCAGTTATCTAGAGGCTATTGGGTACATTTCTAGGTGCAACTTTATGGAGCGTCTATTGGATATACCTCTATAATCGACTTTCACAGAGTGTGCCACATGTCTCACATGTGCCGCTTTTGAATTCCAAGGCACGAGGTATGCAGGGGTGACATGTGCCTTGTGAGTGCCGATCCACTGTGTCCGTTCAGGCTGTTTCTGTAGGTGACCTGGCACGTGTCCCGTGAGGGTTGCATTCACATGATAGCGGGAATGCAGTCTGGCTCATCATTACCCCAGTGAACAAGACTGTTGCCCATGGGGACAGTCTGTGGGCCTTGCTGTCTGTGTTTTGGTGCATTGTTCTTCCAGTCCATCATGTGCCTCCTTTGGGCACAGTCATGGGGAACAGGCCTTTCAGTAGGAGCTGTTGGTGACGTGCATGGACGTACATTTCTTTGGAGTGTATGTGGTCACGGTATGGTCAATGCACTTGTAGGTGGTTGTGTCAGGGTTGGGTGACACCTTCATTGACATGTCAGGTCTTCTTAGGTCAGGCCTCATGTATGCAGGTGTCAGGTGACGTGAGTGCTGCCTCAGGGTGTGTTGTGGCTAATGCTAGTCGCAGCCAGATGGAGCATGCATCATTCCCCCCCCCCCTTCCCGCCAGTTGGAGTATGCATCATTCCCCCCCCTGCATTGGTATGTCAATTACCCACCCACTTCACATTTCAATGCCCATGACATTGGACTCACCGAGTAGCCAGGTTCTGGGCCCTGCCTGTTGCTCCATGTAGCGTGGTAATGTTGAGTTCCTCAGGACCATTGAATCATGGGTTGATCCGGGGAATCGGGCACAACAATGTGTGAAGATACTGTTGGAGTCACAGACCATTTGCACGTTGATTGAGTGAAATTGTTTGCGGTTCCGGTACGGTACCTCCTGGGCACGTGGGACCGTCAATTCCACATGGGTGCAGTCGATGGCACCGATGCAACCAGGTATGCCAGCTAGTGCATGGAAACCCACTTTGGTGTTGGCAATCTCCTGGGCAGTCCGTGGTAGTGAGATGTGGTCATCTGTGTGCTTGAGGAGTGCATCCAGCACTTGCGTCAGTGTACGCGAAAACGATGGTTGTGATATGCCATGCAAGTGCCCTACTGTGTGCTGGTAGGTGCCTGTGGCCAGGAAGTGGAGCACGGACACTACCTTCAGTAGGGGGGGGTGGCGGTGGGTGTTTCAATCATGCTGGTGATGTCGTTGTGTATCATGTCCACGATGGTGGTGATGGTGTCCCGGTCCAGTCGATACAGGGTGTGGATCTGCTCAGCGGTGAGGTTGAATGGGTTGGGTCTGACGCGTGGGATTGGGGGCTGCCTGCGTGGTAGCACTGGCTGTGCTGGTGGGACATGCTGGGCCTGCCTTGCCCTCCTTCTCCTCCTGCGTCTCCTCTGTGCAGCCTGTTGTTGTTGTTGTAGTTGTTGTTGTTGTTGTTGTAGTTGTTGTTGTTGTTGTTGTAGTTGCTGTTGTAGCACTCGCATTGCTATCAGGTCCTCCAGCCCCAACATTGCTAGTCCTATCGGTAGCATTGTGGTGTGTGACTGGGTGTGGGCAGGGGTGGGGTGTGCTCTTTTTGTGCTTCCTGTGTCTGTATTGCCTTCACCTGTGCTGTTTCTGTGCACCTGTGCCAGCTGCATTCACTTAACATGTCCCTTTGCGGTTGATTCGCGATGGCGTTGTTAGCGCCATGGCGGTAAGGTACTTTACGGGCTGGGTGATGGCGTAAGGTGCATGTCCGCTTGGGTCGGCATTCGCGTACCTTACCGCCATGGTGCTAGTTACGGTGTGGGAGGTCGCGTGCACGCGCCCTTGGCGCAGTTAGCGGCAGCGTTGTCTACGATGCCGCTAATGGCATCGTAGTTAACGGTCAGGGGTCGTAATCGGCCCTAGTGGAAAACAATGGCGGTAATCGTTTACCGCCATCGTTTTACGCTTAGCGCCAGGGTCGTAATGAGGCCCAACGTCTTCCTCAGGAGGTAGATATTACCATTCAGGTAATTGCTGTAACAACCGTTGTAATGTGGTGTAATGTGGCCAGTCACACTGGGAAAAGTCAAGGCCAACTCCTGACCTGAAGGGGTCCCTATGGAATTAGGGAAGATCAAGGCTGCATATGTCGGGAAATGGGAAAGCAGCACAGCTTAACCCAAAACTCCAACATCGTCTGTAAATCACTCCTTCAAAATATGCCGTATCAGTGAAGTGGCCCACTTAGAAGTGGTCCAAAAGGCCGTCTGTTCATCCCGAAATGTTTATTCTAACTCAAAAATGCCACGCATGCGTATAGTCAACAAAAATGGGGCTGATTCACCATTGTTTAAATTGTTGGTATCACTTTCAATAAATTCAGTGTTATGCCAATAACACGCAGTTTTCCATGAAACATCCTTGTACTACTTTTTGTTCCCCGTCTTTCATCCCTGATAGTCTGCCGTCATCCAGGCATCGTGCGCGGGTAACAATCTCTGTCTCAATGCCAGTAATATGGAGATACTTCTTATAGGGACATCTGCACCCTGTTTCCCTCCTACTCTCCCTGGCCCCTTTACCCACACCATCCTGTGAAGATAAAAACTCTGGGGTCATCTTTGACTCCTCTCTCTCCTTCACTCCTTAAATCTTGGACCTTGTCAAGAAGACCCACTTTCAGCTTCACCTCCTTTAAGGCATTCAAGCTTTCCTCACCTTCCCCCAAAAGCTCAACGTCTGTAGAGCCTGGACTACAGCAACATTCTCTTCCTCAACCTCCCCCTTTGTTACCTATGGCACCTTCAGCCAATCAAGAAAAGGGCTACAAGACTTACCCTTGGCCTCAAGCCCAGGGATTGTATCTCTGGAGACTTACAATCTCTACACTGCCTGCTGGTGGCCAAATGGATGAAATTGAAGACCCTCTGTATCATCAACCAGGCTTTCTGGAGACAGGGACCACACTATCTCCAACTTTCTTTCCGTAAATATTTTCCTGCTAGAGCCCTCTGCTCCTGTAACTCCAATTATCTGCTTGTCAATCGCTTCTCCAAACAGAGAGCAGGAGGCAGGTGTCTTTCTTCGGCTGGTGCCCCTCTTTGGAACAGCCTCCCTGCTCCTCTCAAACTTGTGCCAGACTTCCTTACGTTCTGGAAATTTCTCAAAACTAGGTTTTTCTCTTCCTCTTTCTGACCCTTCCCTGCTAACTCTTACCACTGCCACTTAGACCGGTGGCCTGGTCCCTCATGAACATCACAGGTTCCACACCTTATACATAGTCAACACCAGTACCCACCCCCTTCAGCACTGCCCTTGTGGGCCTACTGCCTGGTGGCTATGCTCCTCACCCTTGGCACTCCTCGCCCCAGCACTTAGCCAGTGGCCTCACACCTTGGCTACCCGAGCTCCAATCAGCACTGGCCCATCCTTACTCGCCATTCCATTCATGCACTTCTCTCACTACACAGTGCATATGTGCAATTATAGCAATAATTTGTATTTTATATTGCCTGTGTGTTGTGGGAGGCAGAACATATTTATGCTGAAGCTTTTGTATCATGTAACTGGTTTGCAACAGCGCCCTGATGCCTTAGGGTTTAGGAGCTTTGCAAAAGTAAGAAGAAGTTTAATATGTTGATAGGATTACATGTAGAGTTTTTTAAGTGATTGATGGATGGATGTGTGACTGTTTGAAAGTAGGCAATGAGGGAGTGTTACAAACATAAAAGTGAAAAGTGTAGGAGGGCTATCCTGTGTGATGGAGTACATGTACCATCCATGTCTTTTAATGATGCCTGGCCTGGAAAGGGTACTGCAGAGACCTTGGACAGTCATGAAGGTTCATGGATTATGGAGTTTATTGTATGCCAGAGAAAATTATTTGTGACAGAAAATTGTTTACGTCATTTTTCACTACTATACAATTGTCCAGTATTTCTATTAGAACGGTATAACATGCTAATGGAAATATTGAAGAATCTTATTGCGTTTACTAACTTTAGTGAAAACTGTAAAGCAGATAGAATCTATAGAATCATTTTGTTTTAGTTCTATTTATTAACTACGAAAGGTGACTCCAAAAGGAATCTTTCTTTTTGATGTTTTTTTGGTTTTGTATTTTTTCTTTTTTGCAGGAGAGGCCAGGAAGTAAGGTGGGGAGGGAAATGAGGGAAGGGACACCAACCACAGATATGAGGGGCAGGTGAGCAAGGGTAGTTGTGCGGAGTGCTTTAAATCTAAGGTTGGGGCAGTGTTTCTCATGCTCTTTGATTACAGCCTCTAAAGCACTTCCAAACTGCTTCCCATTGCAGAGTGGTGTGTTGCAGTATATGCAGAGTACTATTGTCTTGGAAAGATATGGATCAACAGCCTTCTTTTATGCCTTGCAAGGTAGCTTATTTATTTATTTATTTATTTTGATTTTTTTACATTTGTAAAGCGCCTAAACCCGAAGGCATCAGGGCACTGTAGAGGAGGTCCGAGACATGGCCTGCACCCCGGCCCCCCATTTCGAGGTACCAGGAACATACTTTTCAAGGTATGTGACGTACGAAGAACAAATGAACCAACAGAGAGCATTTCAAGGCCACTGCCCAGTGCCCATCAGAAATGCAATACCTGTCGAAGTGCCTATAACCAGACAGCCATGGGCAGCTCGGTACCCACTGAGACAACCGTACCAGCAGCTAACACGAAATGAAGATTACTTACAAACGGTCCCTGAAGAGACCCAAAGAGCCTTAATGTAGAGCAAATGGTTACGACATAATAGCCCAGACAGACGTACAAATGAACATAAACCACGAACAGAAAGATGATACAAAGGCAAATTGTAAAGAATAACGATATAATGGATGTGTAAAATGAAACGATGTTAACATAAAGAATGTAACCATGAAGTGAGATGAAATATGTAATGGACTAAAATGCCTGAAAATAGGCTTGGAAATCAAGAAGCTAAGAAAACGGTATTGCATGCAATGCTTAGTAGAAGAATAGAGCGGCAAGCGCCAATTATATATCTACCTCAATGAAGCACGCTATACAAGCGCAACACCATTTTGTAAAGCAGAAATAAGCCCAGGCTGCAAGGGGCCAACAAGGCCGAGATTCTTATTCGAGCTAAAGACAGAAGGGAAGAGCGGAATCGAAACTCAGTAAGAAGTAGCTCATGCCAGGAATTCGAGGTCATCTCCAGGAAGGGAGGAGAGCGGCAACTTCGAAGAATCAAAACTTCAGAGCATGACTGCCAGCCAGTGAAGGTCGAGATAAAGAGGGCCCCCAGGAAGGTGTCGAGGCTGAACAAAGAATCAAATATACGAAAAGAAGGAAAATGAAGCAGATCTACGGTGAACAGACACGTGACCAGCCAAGCACGAAGAGGCACCGTCTGATGTCACCCAGGACCTGAGGATGCCATAACTTTTCCTGATAAGAACTACAGTTTAGAGGCCATCCTCAGCCAACTAATTGACACACAGCCCTAAGGTACTGTTTGATGGAAGGGAGGCAGAGTGAATCTTGGGGCATGCCGCATCTGGGTGTCCATTCTGCATGCTGCTAATTAAAGTGGAGGTTTATGTCTAGGGTTGTAACCCACCCAATCACAATGGACCAAATAATCTAGGGTCCTATAGCTTTATAACAAATAATACATCGTAATTATATTGACGTTTATCTTTATAGCTTTGTTACCATATACAGATATAGCACCTATACTTAAGTTACCTTTTCCAACCAATAGAATTGCATGTCAAACTTATGAGTGTTACACGTCAATGATGACAAGAATTCGCAATAAAAAGGTACTGTTTGCATGAAGAATTTGGGAGTTGAAGTGAGACAGGTGATCGCATCACTGATGATTACCATTTGTTTCCCTGTTTTTTGTACTTGTCATTAAACGGACTTCCCTTTGCCAAACCGTTGACTTGTCCTTATTGATTGGTGTCGGAGTAAGGGTATCCTGCACCCCATCTTCCTCACAGTGCAGCTATCTCGTTTTAAGGTGCCGGAGGGCGAGCTCTGAATATCATGGGCCAGTTCAGAGACCGCTGCGCCCTCCAGTACACTTGGTAGCAGAGGATGGTTTACTGACCATTTAGTATTGATTAACTATTGATAAGACACCTATTGACCGCCGACACGAAGTAACTTTGGGTTTTTGGCAATATCACAAGTCCTTCGCCATTCGGCTGAGTAGACTGATAAGCTTTCTGTGGACAATGATAGTGTAAGTCCATAAAAACTGCAGTGGATCTGAAGGAACCTGCCTTACAGAGCATAACCCTTCTCATTCCTACGGGCAGCCAATCGGACGAAAAGACCGGAGAGGCAGCAACGGAGGGGCAGGTGATCCCAAAGATCCAGAGAGGAACCATGCGAGCGGTGAGTGAATGAAAGACTCAATACTTTGGCAAAAGTTTGCAGGCATTAGAACAAGTAAGGCAAAAGGTAACACAGGGTGGCAGAAAATGAAATAGTCAGAAGTAGAGAAGACTGAATAATGGGATAATGGCTCGAGTATAATAGAGAAAAAAGTGGTTACCGGGATAGACACCTGAGAGAAAAAAGTGGTTACCGGGATAGACACCCGAGAGAAAAAAGTGGCTACCGGGATAGACACCAGAGAGAACAATTGGTTATTGGGAGGGCACACGAGAGAAAACAGTGGTTACCGGGAGGACACCCGAGAGAAAACTGGGGATACCAGGAAGGACACCTGAGATAAAAAAGTAAGAAGATTTGCCTTGTTCCTGCGCTTTAATGTAGTGGTCAGAAGAAACGTGAACTTAGAGCCCACATAATAGGGGACTATTAGGCTACTGCGATGATTAAAGACGTCGCAAAAGGGGTTCGTTTAAACTCCATGTTGGGGTAGTTATTAGAAGGCAGAGATATATGTGTCCAGCTGGGTCTGTCCGGTCTGTCAAGTGTCTGTCATGTGTGTTCTGTTATATGTCAAATGTAAAGAACTGTATCATTGATTGTTTGAAATGAAGGTTGGGTTTTACACGATTCTGTAATTAAGAGCGAACGCACATGGATCGATGTTCTTGAGTAAATTGATGATATAGAATTTTGGGTGGAAAAGATTGGATTGGAGCTTGCGTATTTGGTGCTCGCTCATATTGTTGAGTAGTGAAATTGCATGAAAATATTGTTGGTAACGGAATTTTAGAATGGAGGAGATTACCCCACTTGCCCACTTATGTAAGCAGTTGCCTAAACATGCACCCAAACTTAAAAAATACAACACTGAGTGGGTTAAGGGCACCGCCCACAAAATGTTTATTCCGTGGCCACAGAACGGGTCCCTATCTAAAGCCGTCTTGCAACATATGATGACTTGTCTGCATGCCACATATACCGGCAAGAAACTAGAGAAACACCTCGCTCTTCTGGAACTTTGGAAAATGTTCGAACAGCCAAGGGAGGAAGAGCCTCCCGCAGACTGGATATTAAACGTATGCACGGAGGGGGCTAAACGCCTTCCGCGCCACCAGCCCCGCATGAGCCAGAGATCAAGGGAAGTAAGTCAGAGGGACTCTACCCACTAAGAGAGTTAAAGGCAGCCACAGGGTATACTAACCCCGCGTATGAGTCACCTACGTACAGTAGTGACGAAATAAAGGAGAAGGAGCAGGAAATTAATCCTATCTCCACAGTCCCGAGGGACAAGGAGAGACACGATGATGAAAGGAAGAACAAGGCACAGATTAGTGCACTTCTGAATGAAGAGAGAGAGGGAACAAAATGGAAAGGAAGTGAAGACAGAACTGATGATATAGCATTCGCAAAAGACGAATGGATGGGAGGAAAGATATTGTTGAAACTCGATGGAAAAAGAAGTGATGATGTGAGACCAAGAGAAAAGTCTGATGAGGCACAGAGAAGGGAAAAGGAGAAAGAAAAGGAAATAAGGGAAGAGAGAATAAGAAGGAAAGATAGGCTAAGGCGAGAACAGCTATATCGATAAGAGCAAGGAAAGCCGCTCAGTCGCAAACAGAGCCTAGCCTATAACTAGTACATGCATAACAAGGAAAAACTGGAAGAAGAGCAGAGAACAAGTGAAAAAAGGATAAAGAGATGAGAAGATGAGGAAGTTCAAAGGGCGAATGAATCTAGAAATGAAAGGAGAAGGGAAGAAGAAGGTCAGAGAAGAGGCCAGGAAGTGCAGAGAATCTAATGGGGACATTGAACGTAAGCATAGACAGGGGGAACGCGATCTCCAATATCTGGAGTGGGAAGTTAAAAAACCCAATCCTGTTGTAGAATGGAATGGCATTGAAGAATTCTTCCCTGCATACGATTCAGTACCAGGCACAAGTAGGGCAAATAATGAAGATGACTTCGACACCAGAAGCATCAGGGAAACAATTGATAAGATATATGATGAAATGGGGTTAGAGCTAGTATCCCAAGTGGAAGATGAGCACTTGGAAAGCATGCAGCTGTATGACATGAAGACATCACCCGAAGTAGTGGGAGCAAGAGACTGTCCCTTGATAGGCTAGAAATCAGTAGGAATGAAGATGACGCAAGGAGTTGCGTGAATTGGGAACAGTCGATGTCCGACTCCGGAGAGGATACGGAGTACGACACAAATGAAGAGGGGAGACAGCGTGAAAAGTGGCTCCCAAGGGACAAAGGGGTAAGATGGTCAGTGTTGGGAAGAATTCTCATTTTATGGCTAATTTCCCTCACATAGTGAGTCCCCCAGCAGCTTTGCTGGACTTCTGGAGTTTAATTTTCCACTTGGTAAGAGTATGAGCTTTTCCCCCACTCTTACCCATGTTTTGCCATGTGTCTATTACCTGTTTTTATGATTGTGGACTTTGAAGTACACCACTTCAGTAGTCCCCTTCTTTTGTGTGTTACACAGCACCTTCAGTGCAGTGACAAAGGGACGTCTTTTAGACTTCCACCGACTCCATTTCTGGGGCTGACTATAGTCCCCCAGAAAAGGGTAAAGATGCCATTAACTTTACTTAGTCAATTTACCACAGATCCAGTACACCCCATCTTCCATGGAGTACTGGAAAGGGTTACTTTGTATCCCTTTTGTATCTGTACCTCCTAGAGCATTGTTTCGCTCTTTTAACATTTAGACTTGGCTGGTGGCAGTGGTAGCTACCCTAACTTTTCTACCGCGATTATACTATATAAACGTGGTATTGTTTTGAGCTATTATATTAGCCTTGAACTTAAACTCGCTTGACCAAATACTTTTTCTTTTGGCTCTGATCGGGTTTATTTGCCATTTCTTTTTGTTAAAGTCCTTCTTGTGTTTTACTTTGCACGTCAAACCAGGTTTGCTTTCTTTGTTCACCGTCTTTTGGCGGACTTCTGCTCAGAAGCCTTCCTCCAGGCGCCTGGGTGTCTAGGTGGGCTGAATGTGAGGGAGGGGTGTAGTCACCCCCTGCACAAAGTATCCTAGGAAACCCAAGTTGCACTTTTCCATGATTGGCTGAGATGGTTGTCCGGGCCGGACAACCTCCCTGCTGCGTGATTGACAGCCAGGCTGTGTGAATGGGGGATTTTCGCATAAAAAGCAGGTCTCTTGGCCTAGAAGTCAGAGTCGCCACTGGACCTACAAGGAACCGAAGAGAAGCAGAGAAGAAGACGGCTGCCGCAACTACCCCGTCCTGGTGAAGCCCTGCTGCAGGTCCGAGCTATCTACCCTTTCGACGACCAGTGAAGATCCAGTCCGGAGTCTTCTTCCCTTGAGCTTGGTGGGGATAACCAGCTCATCTTCCACAGCCAGAGGATCCTCTCCTTGGTCAAAATCACTGCACACTGCTGTAGTGGTCCGGATAGCCATCTGAAGAGCCTCTCCTGTTTTTAAGGAGCGCAGCTTTTAGTCATCGTCGCTGCTGCCGGCTTCATCCCTGGTTGGTGCAGACCTCCTCCTTCACCTCGAAGCTCCAGGAACCGTGGGTCTGCAGGAAACCAACAGGGACAACTGCCAGGGCACCAGCTTCTCCATTGAATAAGGTACTGTGTTCTGCTTGAGGAATTAGGGTAAATCCCTTTTCTTCATCTCCAAAGCTTGCTCTTGTCTTCCCTTCTTATTATAACTTTTGCTTCCCCTGTTGACAATATCTAAGTACTCCTGGCAACGTCGAATCTCAAACTCTCTGACTGTGTGATCCTCGACAACAGGAACCCGGTTCCACTTGTCACTGGCTCCGGCCTATTGACTCTTGAATTTCTGTCTATGAGTGTTCTCTGATTCTGTCTGCCTTGACAAAAGTATTGCCTGTGATTTTTGATAAGATATGGTTAACCCAGGTGCTAAGTGCGTTTTTGACCCGGTAACAATTCTTGCCGCGGATACGCACTTCTTTAGTAAGACCGAAGTGTCATTACAGTCAAAAAGTGATCGCAAGAGTATTCCCAGTAACATCTTTTGTTTCATAACACTGGTCCGTTGAAACACAGGGTACTTACTGTCATGATCTCTGCTTCCAAAAGATCAGGACTTACCCGACTCCCTTGGAAGCAGACCCATAACCCCGGTTCCGAGTGCCAGCCAGTCCCAATTGGGACCTTTTGGACCCTGTCCTGGCACCAGGCTCATAAAGATGCCCAGTCCCAGCACTGGAAGCGCCGGGCTCATAATGCTTGGGTGGACTTACCTGCAGCAGACCATGCTGCTTACTTACCTGCCAGTTGAACCCCTGATCCTCTTCTGTTTGGGACTACTTTTCCTGTTGGGTGGGGCAGGAGCCACTCCCTAGGTTCAGAACACTGGAACTCTTCTGGAAAGCAGGAACTCTTTTCTTACCTAGGCGTGGCTGTGGAAGGAGACACCTAAGCACTACAGGAGGCTATTTAAACCACACCCGATGGATGAATCTTGCTTTGTGTTATTCTGCATTCTCTGCAGCAGAACGCTCATCGTGTCTTCTGCTTCTGATCCTGGGCCTAAGGGAACAAAGGCTTACCATCCTGGAATCCAGTCTTCAGCAGCACCTGTAAAGACAAAGAAAGAACAGGTTAGCACTACGGTCTTCAGTGGCAGCGCACCTCTTACCTGGTCCATCGGCTGTCAACAACGCCTCGCGCTGCATTCCGGCATCTGAAAGACAAAGGCTTACCTACTCTTCGCATGCTCCGGAGGTCTTCGCACTGCATTCCGGCATCTGAAAGACAAAAGCTTACCAGCTCTTCGCACGCTCCGGAGGCCTTCGGCGCTGCATCCCGCATCTGAAAGACAAAAGAAGGTGCGTTTAAAGACATTGGGCAACTTTATTGCTCACGTGCCATTATTCCTTCCCACGCCGAATCCAGTGGGTATTCCAGTACCCTTCAGCTTCTCTAAAGCTCCGAACTTGTACCTGCAAGATAAAAGGGACAGTTAGTGCGCATTGTGAAGCAGGCTACAAGCGCTTACTTACATGCTTCCAGGCGCTTCTATTCCTCACCTGGGTTCGATCCTCAACTCTCATCAGCCCGCCATCCGCCATCGCCGGAACCCTGCAAAACAAGAGATATCATTACAAAAGACTTTTAAGACATTTGAAGTGCCCAGAACTTACCGTTCGTGCAGTTAACGACGGACAGCAGTCCTCTGAGGTCAAGAGGCCTGCACCCTTATCCAGTGAAGAAACTGGTTATGGCACCCTGCCCCGAGGCAGATGGAGAGCTCGGCGTTCACTTACCTAAGGTGAGGGCGTTAACCTTTGGGGTTCTACAGGAGAAGAGAAAGGGAAGAGGAGAGAGGCACCCAATAACCCCAGTTCATTAATCCCATATTTTCTATCTGCAGACATACAGTGCACAGAGGTCAAGCCCAAAGAGCCAACCGTGTGTTACACATCACCTATGAAGATACGGCATTCACCCAGTCAAGACCGGCGCCTCTGCGGGAATCAGGTGAGCGTTACAGAACACAAAGCCTACCGCAAAACTCCCACCCAGGCGCTATGGAAACCTCGGATACCGACCAGCTAGTCCAGTTACTTGGGGAACTAAGAGCAGAAGTGCATGCAGCCCGTCAGGAAACGAATGCTCTAAGAAGGGAACTGATTATTTCCAAGGAGCGAACAGACAATCTCGCTAGACAATTGCTACAGTCACAAGCCGGACAAACTCCGTTACCTGCATCAGGGGCAAATCTTCCTTCAACAACCTCTATGAACCCAGTGCAGATCAACCTACATGGGAATGTACCTCTGGCTCCGCCCGAACGATTTTCTGGTGACCCAAAGAGGTTTGCAGTATTTATTAATCAGTGCCAGTTGCACTTCTTATGCCGGCCAGCAGCCTTTCCAACTGATCAAGCTAAGGTAGCTTTTGTGCGTTCGTACCTTAGTGGCAATGCGGCAGACTGGTCGATCCCTCTAGTTAATCAAGATGATCCTGTTCTCCATGATTTTCAAGCTTTTCAGCTCAGTATGGAAAAACTGTTTGCAAGACATTCACAGGGGCAGGCCTTGGACAATGAGCTCCTTTCATTGCAACAGGGTAATCAAGACCTTTTGGCTTATATTGCGTCTTTCAATAGACTGATAGTGGAAACTCGATGGCCTGAGGACAAAAGGATTACGCTGTTTTATAGAGGTCTACGTGGAGAGCTCAAAGATGTGTTAGCCCAAGTAGTGAATCCCCCGCAAGACTGTTCGGACTATATTGACTTAGTCGTTCAAATTGACCACAGACTGCAGAACAGGAAGGCCGATCGTTCCAAGTTTGATGCTCGAGTATTTTCCAAACCACCAACTCCTACCAAAGGAGTAGACTCCGGGGAACCCATGCAAATAGGGGGCCTGAAAGGACCACTAACACAAAAGGAGCGGGAAAGGAGAAAACAGCTGCAATTATGCCTCTATTGCGGAAACTCGGGGCACTTTCTTCGAGACTGTCTGGTGAAACCAGCCAAGAAGGCAGTAGGAGCTGCAGTTACCAGGGTCACAAACTCTGAGCAGGGAAACGACCTCGCCCGACAAGAATAGAGGTCCTCTTGCCGAGCGTTAAAACCAGTTCAGTGACCTCGCATTTCGTGATACCTATGGTCCTCATTAGCCCTGAACATCCAGATCGATTACGTGCGATTGAAGCTTACGTCGACAGCGGTGTCATCGGCAATTATGTGGATCATGAAATGGTTTTGAGGATGAATCTGACTCTTTGTCCAAAGGCTGTAAAGGACGTCATTACTACGGTGGATGGTACGAGATAGCCTCCGGACCAGTAACGCATACCACCCAAGAAGTGACGCTAGTAAGTCAAGATGGACACCATGAGAAGATCGTGTTCGATGTGATCAAGGCCCCTCAGTTCTAGATTATTCTAGGAATTCCTTGGTTAGAGAAGCACAATCCTCAGATCGATTGGCGGGCAAGAACGGTTCAGTTTCCAGAATGTGTCTCTACTTGTCACCCTCGACCTGGTGTTGCACTGGCAGCAATTTCCTCGGAGGCTCCCCAGTTACCTCCTGAATACCTAGAATTCCAAGATGTTTTCCGGAAGGATCAGGCTAACTCTCTACCTCCTCATAGGTCTTATGACTGCCAGATAGACCTGATACCTGGATCTACTCCTCCTTGTAGTAGAATTTATGCCCTCACCGAGCCTGAGAATCTTCACCTCCGACAATACCTGGATCAATACCTAGCGAATGGGTTTATTCGTCCGTCCAAGTCCCCTGCTTCCTCAGCTTTGTTCTTCGTTCCAAAAAAAGAAGGGGACCTTAGAACTTGTATAGATTATCGCGCCCTGAACCAGATCACCGTTAAGAATAGATATCCGTTACCTTTGATCCCTGAACTCCTGGACCAAGTCAGAAAAGCATGCATATATACAAAGCTGGATCTTAGAGGAGCCTACCACTTGGTACGAGTAAAAGAGGGAGATGAATGGAAGACGGCCTTCCGCACCAAGTATGGGCTATTTGAATATCAGGTCATGCCCTTCGGACTTTGCAATGCCCCGGCCGCCTTTCAATATTTTATGAACGATGTCCTCAGAGAGCTCATAGATGTGTGTGTTGTTGTTTACATTGAAGAGATCCTTGTTTATTCTTCATCGGAAACTGAACATAGGAAACACGTGAAAATGGTCCTCGAGAGATTGCGTCAACACAAACTTTTCGCTAAGTTGGAAAAATGTGTTTTCAACGTGACTGAAGTTGAATTCTTGGGATTCATATTATCACCTAGCGGAGTGCGTATGGATTCAAAGAAGGTCGATGCAATTCTCAAATGGCCATCGCCATCCTCCGTAAAAGGTGTTCAAAGCATGTTAGGCTTTGCTAACTTTTACCGCAGGTTTATCCCCGAATTCTCTCGAATAGTCCAGCCCATCACCGCCTTGTTAAAGAAAAACAAACGTTTTGAATGGTATACCGAGGCGGAACAAGCTTTCCAGAATTTGAAGACTAGATTTATCTCTGCACCGATCTTAAAACATCCTCGCCCAGAACTCCCCTACATCATTGAAACTGATGCTTCGAGCCTTGCCATGGGGGCGGTTCTATCACAAAAGGACCCAGTAACCAATCAGTTGCATCCCGTGGCATTTTGGTCCCGCAAATTCTCGCCTCCTGAAATCAATTACACTATTACTGATAAGGAACTGCTAGCTATCAAGTCCGCCTTTAAGGCTTGGCGGCATTATCTTCTGGGGGCCCGACACACCGTTACTGTGATTACAGATCACCGAAACCTGCAATATTTGAAAACCGCAAAACTCAATCCTCTAGGCAACTCCGTTGGGCACTATTCTTTGCCGAGTTTGACTTCATAATTACCTATCGACCTGGTACAAAAAACGGTAAAGCTAATGCCCTTTCTCGGATGGGAGCGGAAGAACATTTGATCAATCCTAAACCTGTACCTATCATTCCTGAACAAAGAATTCTAGGTGTAATCGCCACACAATCCATAGAGGAAGTTAAGGATAAAGCCAGGCTACTGGTAACTCCAGCAGACATACAGAATTGGCATCTGCAGGGAAAGGACTTTACGGTGAAGGACAACCTATTATATTTCCAAGAACGGTTATACCTGCCCAGCACAGATTTACAGAAAAAGGTAATCTCTTGTTATCACGATTCTTTAATGGAAGGACATCCCGGTATGACCAAGACCTCGGAAAAGATCAAGCGCTACTTCTGGTGACCGTCTTGGAAAAAAGATATCAGAGACTTTATAATGTCCTGTGGAGTATGCGCCCAAAACAAGAGTCAAAAGGAAAAACCAGCCGGCCTCTTACGCCCTATTGACATCCCGCCTCGCCCTTGGCATACGCTTTCTATGGACTTAATCACCGATCTACCTCCATGCTCCGGATACAATACGATCCTAGTAATCGTGGACCTATTCTCCAAGATGGCGCATTTCATTCCACTCAAAGGCTTACCAACAGCAGCAACTCTGGCCCGAGAATTTCTCGAAAACATCGTCCGACTGCACGGTTTTCCTTCAGTTCTAATTTCGGATCGAGGTAGTCAATTTATTTCTCATTTTTGGCGAAGTTGCTGTCGGTCGGCTCAAATTGATGTGAGACTTTCGACCAGCCACCACCCTCAAACCGAAGGACAAACCGAGAGGACCAATCAAACTCTGGAACAGTATTTGCGCTGCATGCTACAACAAACCTCACATGAAGATACATCCGGTCTTCCACGTCTCTCTATTAAAACCTGTGCAACCTCAAACCCGACTAACTACATCTCCAAAACCTATTCTAGTTGATGGAGAACTCGAGTTTGAAGTCAAAAGCATCCTGGATTCCAAGATCTCCAAATCTAAACTATTTTACCTGATTGACTGGAAAGGCTACGGTTCCCAAGAAAGATCCTGGGAACCTGCAGAATATGTCCACGTGCCTCGTCTAATCAAAAGATTTCATCGAACATTTCCTAACAAGCCCAAACCCCCGGAGAAGCCCGGTTTGGGAGGGGCCTTGAGGGGGAGTGCTGTCATGATCTCTGCTTCCAAAAAATCAGGACTTGCCCGACTCCCTTGGAAGCAGACCCATAACCCCGGTTCCGAGTGCCAGCCAGTCCCAATTGGGACCTTTTGGACCCTGTCCTGGCGCCAGTGGCACCAGGCTCATAAAGATGCCCAATCCCAGCAGTGGAAGCGCCGGGCTCATAATGCTTGGGTGGACTTACCTGCAGCAGACCATGCTGCTTACTTACCTGCCAGTTGAACCCCTGATCCTCTTCTGTTTGGGACTACTTTTCCTGTTGGGTGGGGCAGGAGCCACTCCCTAGGTTCAGAACACTGGAACTCTTCTGGAAAGCAGGAACTCTTTTCTTACCTAGGCGTGGCTGTGGAAGGAGACACCTAAGCACTACAGGAGGCTATTTAAACCACACCCGATGGATGAATCTTGCTTTGTGTTATTCTGCATTCTCTGCAGCAGAACGCTCATCGTGTCTTCTCCTTCTGATTCTGAGCCTAAGGGAACAAAGGCTTACCATCCTGGAATCCAGTCTTCAGCAGCACCTGTAAAGACAAAGAAAGAACAGGTTAGCACTACGGTCTTCAGTGGCAGCGCATCTCTTACCTGGTCCATCGGCTGTCACCAACGCCTCGCGCTGCATTCCGGCATCTGAAAGACAAAGGCTTACCTACTCTTCGCATGCTCCGGAGGTCTTCGCACTGCATTCCGGCATCTGAAAGACAAAAGCTCACCAGCTCTTCGCACGCTCCGGAGGCCTTCGGCGCTGCATCCTGCATCTGAAAGACAAAAGAAGGTGCGTTTAAAGACATTGGGCAACTTTATTGCTCACGTGCCATTACTCCTTCCCACGCCGAATCCAGTGGGTATTCCAGCACCCTTCAGCTTCTCTAAAGCTCCGAACTTGTACCTGCAAGATAAAAGGGACAGTTAGTGCGCATCGTGAAGCAGGCTACAAGCGCTTACTTACGTGCTTCCAGGCGCTTCTATTCCTCACGCGGGTTCGATCCTCAACTCTCATCAGCCCGCCATCCACCATCGCCGGAACCCTGCAAAACAAGAGATATCATTACATAAGACTTTTAAGACATTTGAAGTGCCCAGAACTTACCGTTCGTGCAGTTAACGACAGACAGCAGTCCTCTGAGGTCAAGATGCCTGCACCCTTATCCAGTGAAGAAACTGGTTACAGCACCCTGCCCCGAGGCAGATGGAGAGCTTGGCGTTCACTTACCTAAGGTGAGGGCGTTAACCTTTGGGGTTCTACAGGAGAAGAGAAAGGGAAGAGGAGAGAGGCACCCAATAACCCCAGTTCATTAATCCCATATTTTCTATCTGCAGACATCTTACTCTTCGAGTCAGACATACAGTGCACAGAGGTCCAGCCCAAAGAGCCAACCGTGTGTTACACATCACCTATGAAGATATGGCATTCACCCAGTCAAGACCGGCGCCTCTGCGGGAATCAGGTGAGCGTTACACTTACCTTGAGTTAGAGTGTACCAACGTGAATTGGTTGGTTGTAATATATTTTACGTGTGGTTTTGAATTAATAGAAGTGTTGCGTTTATAACGAATGGTTTAAAAATAAATGTACTTATATTTTTCTACCTGAAACCTTGAGTCAGTGTTTGCTTGAGTCACAGTAATAGCGGTCCCTTTGTGTAATCTCTGCTACTACTCATATACTCTTGAGATAAGGCTGGCTGCTCCGCTACTGCTACCACTTTAACATAGTAGTACAGGCTTGTACCAAAGGTAAAACTTGTATTGCCACCTGTAGTCTTAATTGTGTGTAGTGGTCCCTAAGAGCACTGCACAGGATTCTGCCCAACAGTCAGACACTAGCGAGTCCGCACCAAGGGCATCGGAATCTACATCACAGTCTGACCGACACGAAGGAACACCCCATGGTCAGAGGGGGGTGCTAGCGCCCACCTATGCGGACAGGTTGAGCTCATTACCAGGTAGACGGCAATGTGGAAATATTACCCAGTGGTAGACAGGAGAGCTATACGGAAAGAGAAGGAAGCCTGCCCATTCCAATTTCCGTTGCTAGAAAAAGGGGGAGCAAGTCCACAATATATTCCATGGCCACACATGGATCGAGAGAACCTGAAAAACAAGCTTCCAATGCTGACATCGGGAGCCCGGAAGTGGATTCACGAGTTAGAAAAAATGACAGGGGGTGGGAGAGCAGACTATGTGTGGAAACGGGCAGGGTGCCCCGGTGTAACCATAATTAGCACTACTGATGTCGGAGCACCATTTAATAACTGTAGAGCAGCATTGTGGAAAGCGCTACGAGTGCTGTATCCAGACACTTCCGATATGGGAGCTATAATGACTCGAAAAATCAAGGAGTCAGAATATCCGTTGCTTTATATCCAGAATTTCCAAGACGCGTGGGTGCTTGAAACGGATGAATCGTGGACGAAATCTATCCATGTATTCTACCATATATTGTGCCAATGGTTGCTAGAACCGGTGCAGAAACAGCTCAAGAAATTGGAAGGAGTAGAAGCTAAACCATGGGCCAAAATACAGATGACTATTGCGCATTACTGTAGATTGTTGCAAGAAAAGAATCGAAAAAAGAAGGCAACTCGTAAGGGCGAGGAAGTGAAGCTGGTGCAAAAGAAATGATCAAAGTATGCTCTCGAAGGAGCCATGCTGACAAGCCCAGCGGAAATGAACGTACATCAGGTGACTAACCTGCCACAGAACAACCAGGGTAATGTGGGATTTTACCCGAGGGGAAGGCGATTCAGAGGAAGAGTATGGCAGAGTAATCAGGGAGGGTTCCAAAGTCATCAGGGAGGTTACCAGAATAATCAAGGAGGCTTTCAAAACGTGCAGATGGGCAGTCCAGATATGTCAAATGGACAAATATCCCAACCATCCCCAGTGTGTTGGCTGCGTGGGATAACAGGACATGTGGCACACGCGTGCAGAAGTCAAGGCACGTGGCAAAATGGTCAAGGAATGGGAGCAAGCACTGTGAATCAGCCTGCTATCCCAGAACAGGGGCGTGCACAAAATCACACAGTACAGCAGCAAGCACCAGGATTGCAGCAAGGTGTGCAACAATGGGTTCAACCCTCGAACATGGGGAATCTGCCACAAGGGCAATCCCAACAAGCACCACTGGAAATGTCTCAGGGCGCAAACTCCGGAAGGGGAGGCAACCCTGGAAATGGAGAAAATACGCAATCATACAGAGGACCGAACCTATACATGAACTAGGACAGCTCACTGGGAACTCTGATGTGTTCTATCCTATCAGTGACACCAGACCCTAACAGGGAACCCAGGGTGAATGTCGTCATAGGGGGGGAAGAATATTCCTTCTTAGTTGACACGGGTGCAACACGCTCGTGCATACGAGAAGGAAAGTTTTCCTTGTCCGGCCAAGCCATAGATACTCATAGTTTTACAGGAGCTCACAGTAGAGTTCCCTTTACAGACGCACTAGCAGTATCCATAGGAGAGTGCGAAATGAATGGCCTTGGGGAGTGTGCCACAAATTTGGCCAAACCTCCACGATTCCTACCCCTTACAAATGATGTTGCGTTTACATTGTAGAACTCGACATTTTCCATATGAGTCACATCCATGTCTCTTGGAATAAAATGATATCTATTTTCTCTAAAAAGTCACAAAATCTGAATCTTTAAGTCTAATTCTAAGACCAGCAACATTCCATCAGACAATGTTCATAAAGTATGTGACACAATTATCAATATTAGAGCCTGGGCGGTGGAGCATGTACAATACATTCATACACAGTAAGGGTTGGACTGGGACAAGAAATGGGACCGGACACCCAAAATAAAAAGGCACACCCCTCGCCTAAAAAAATTGTCCCACCCCTCGCCTAACGACCCTTGGCCTCTGATGGCATCACCGGAAGTGAAGTCATTTGACCCCACCCCAAAGTGACATCACGGGAACCAATGAAACATGACCTTTCACCCCTTGACAAAACAGGAAGTGGCATCAAATAGCATTGTTACTAAGTACACTACGAAAAATATGGTTAGGATTTCACTAATATGATATACATTTCATACAAGAATGGATCACCATATGTATCATTAATATCTGTGTGCATAGATCCATATTGTCAAATTACTATGAATGCAAGCAGACGTCCAAGGCCAAATGATAATATGTTACTGTACAGCACTAACGCTTAAGCTCTTTTTTATAGAGCAAATATGCATACAATATCACCCAACCTGTGTTGGTACTCATTTATCTACCCAAGAAGGATGAAAGGCTTAGATGGCCTTTTTGGGATTCGAACCTGCAGATCACACACACATCGCTGCAGCGAGCGCTCAACCCACTGAACTATCATATCAGCTATAGTAAAATGAGCAATTATTCTGTAGTGGATACCATTAAACTGGTAACTGAGATTTAACAGCAGACCAGTTAACTTAATCTGCAGGTCTGGTGCAAAGTTGGCCGCATGTCAAGTCTACATGCATATACTTTTAGGCTTCAGAGGTTGGCAAAATAGTGAAAGCAGCACACTCACGCGGCCCACGTACTCTGAGCACTCGTTACCTCATACATGCAAACAAACATCCAGAACAGCATGCAAGGGAGATAGGAAATATAGACACATAACAAAGCATTCATTGTGGCACAATGAAGTCAATGGCCACTTGTTGTGCTATGGTCAAATATTTCTATACTGTACATTCGGATTTTGTCAAGTGACCGAGGACACCGAGATGGAATGTGTTGTGATGATCGTAACAGAGACAACAGCAGAAAAATAAACATGCTATTACTGCAACTTGCAAAAGGCAAAATACATTGGGCCTCATCACGAGTTTGGCGGTAACTCTTATATCTGGCGGATGCGCTATTATCAGCCGGATTTAAGGGTCCGCAAAATCAGGGCTTCGGCGGATTTCTCCCCAGCTCTGAGCTGGGGGGAAATCCGCCGAAAATTCACGCTATTACCGCCGGCGAGAAATCTGCCGGCGGTAAGAGTGCGAAAATTCCCCGAATGAGGAATTCCCAAATGGGCCCAATGGGGAATGGGCACTAACGGTTCTGCCTGACCCCTGATCAGGCGCTAATAGCGCCGGGGGGTTTGGCGGTAGGGCTAATAGCGCCAGCGCTAATAGCGCGGGCATTACCACCCAACTCATGATGAGGCCCATAGTCTGAAATTGATGCTTATTCTACTCTAAAATTGGTCGTTTATCACTAATAAATATTTAGCACTAACACAACAGCACAGCCACTCCAGGGGGACACCATGACCCCTGGAGTGGCAGCACAGTGAAAGCTGCCAGCCCGGCAGCAGCCCCAGCCCCTCAACATTGAATGCTGCACCAGCATGTGAATGATGTATGCATCATGATTTATGATGCACACATCATGCATGCAAATCAATCATCAGAACAAGGTAACACGTGTTACCTTGCTTTGATGAATTATGCCGTTGCAGGTATTTTTTTCTTTCAAAAATGAAATAGTTTTTCATATTTTTTTCTATTTTTTTTTCAAACCAGCCCAGACGTGGGCAGCAACCCAACCTCACTCCCCAGGGATGATTGCGGCCTGGCCAGGGGCCAAGAGGCCGAGGGGCCAATCCGACCCTGTACACAGTATCCTTTGCTTTACTTGTTAACGCATACTGTAAGGTCTTGGCCAGAGCACCGTCCAAGGCTGCTTATTTCAGGCCCATCACATTCTCTATGATCGATGGCCTATCTGTGTGACCCCATGTGGTTGCATATCAAGTGAGTGTGAGATCGCCATAATGTCACATAGCGTAGTGTGCCATGTGTCAGGTAGGTGACATAACATGTTATCCCTATGCACTTCCTCGACTTTAAGTGCCATTGCATCTGGCCAATTCAGAATAGCAGCTCGTAAATAATGATTTCCATTGTCAAATCTCACATTACAGCCACCACATTACATGTAGTCCAAAAGGATTCTTGTTATAGGACAAATTTTAAATGTTAAATCAGCAATCCCCAGAGTTTCTGACACCACCTTTATCAGAGTGCTCTTATTTGAGTACTTATTGCCATAATTCCGACCTTTAAAACATATAATATTTCCTTGCCTACAGCCAAATGATCTGCCACTCTCACACAACTTTCAGGAAGGAAAAGGCGGATTTTGAAGCTGCTCCCCATTTTTGATGGTACTTATGACTCTGATATCATGAGCAAGATCTTGTCTACTTATATCCCCATTCGATGGCTGATCCGGCAGTAGCGGCGGTGGCAGGTTTGGACCATTCCCCATTTTACTATTCATTGCGGGTAACTTTCTGCTCTACCGAGCTTTTGAATTCTTAGCTAACCAAGACGTAAGTGGTGTTCCGTCAGCAATGGCCAAAGATGCTGGTTGGGCTGGGAAATGGGAAAAGTCCTTTAAGGAGGTGTGTGATCCACCAAATAATGTCTTTGCATGCAGACTTGTACACATGCCTGTTCAGTCTGAGTCCCTATATCCACCTGCAGATTTATCATTATTCATACGCGCCTGCGACATACCGTCATGTGTCAGCTTTAAAATAACTCAGAGACACTCATCCAGATGTTGCTCGTCCCTAGCATGTGAGGCTTGCAGCATATGTATCTCATCTCTGAGGTCATCTATTGATAGGCTAATATTGTTCATCCAGAGCTCCAATATTTCCCTACCCTCATGTAAGGGTTGTTGGCCTTCATTAACACTGTGGAGTCCTTCCTCATCATCGTCCTGTGTTTGGGGGGATTGAGCATGCTGGACGTGCAGGTCCTTATCTTATGCTGCATGGTCTCTGTTTCACTGAAAGAGTCCATTTGTTCACCCAACGCTGGATGGATCCATCTCTTAGGCGATATTGAGGTAGTAGGGTAGGCCATCCTCTTCTCTTGGTCGACCAAACCTCCCACAATCCCTCCCAGCTCTTTCAACACCTCTCCACTATCCACCCCTCCAACTTTGTCCATCAGATCAATAATCATCTCCCTGAACAACAGGACTGCTGGAATATGATTTTCTGGTATATGCTTATCAAAGAGTCCTCCTCTGGTGCGCTGAGTAGTGGATTGTAAGTCCAAAAGCAAGAATTAATTTCCCTGGCAGTCTGCAAACCAGTCACTGTGTTTTTGGTGGAATTGCCATCCATTTTTGGTGGTATTATGGCAGTATCTCCACTTGTAATGCAGTGCAATTACCATTTTTATATATGGTGCTAATTCTGCTGGCGGAGTTCCTGCTGGGGCTAATTCCTCTGGTTTTTAGTGCTAATTCTGTCAGCAGTAAATTCACAATGGCAAAAGGGGAAGTCATTCTGTTACCAACAATTTTTCCACTTGCCGTTGAACACAAAATGAGGCCCTGAGTCTTTTGTTGTTGCAATAAAAGTTGAATGCAAAAGCATTCTTTGTGGACTTATTTGCGTAAATGTTCCTGGTGAGGGTGTGAAATCACAAACATTTTGCCTGGTATTTCCATGTCTCTCATTCTTTCTTGGCATAGTATTTTTCCATACAATTGAATCCTATGCATCACATTTGAAATAAGCAGTGCAGTTTTTCAGTGGCTCTTGATTCAAATTTCCTCAGTAGTCCCTTGTCTTGCATTTTTCCCACATGTGGGGTGACATGACTTTGGTGGTATGCCCCATTACATTCTGTTCCAGGAAAACACATAGGGAGGTTTTATCTGCAGTGAGGTTCATAGATCCACTTGCACGTTCGAGGCATCTTTCTACTATAATGGCACTCTGATGGAATGACAGAAGTAGAGAGGGGTAGACTGGCACGAACCATATGGAAACCTAGCTAAACTTTTGGGGTTTGAATGAGCATAAGTGATTTAAATCATTTGGCGCTGGATCCGTTGGCTTGAGTTAGCGCAAGTGTTTGCCAATTTTTTAAATTTTCCATACTTCACGTTGGCTGATCTTTTATTTTCATTACATATGATTTGATTCAATTTTAGGATGTTCATTTGACTTTATTTAAACAAAATATAGGACTCAAAATATAGGATTTAAACAAAATATAGGACTCATTTTGGGATACAAACTGGTTCCAAAAAATTAGCACCAGAATCTAGGAGAATCAAGCATTGCAAGTTTGCATTAAACCCCCACAGGAGTCAGCATTATATGAATTTGACTGATTTTCTTTGCTTCCCAATACTATTGAATTACTCACCCATGTTCAAAATCAACCACTTCAATGCTTATTGACATAAACATAGTAGGACCATTATGTTTGTTAGCATCTATAGTAAAAAGAAACAGTATCTCACAATTGAGCAGATTACAGATAATTTCAAAATATTCTCTGATATTAGTTATCATAGAAATGTCCATGTTCATATCGAGCATTTATACAGAGCAAAGGCTGCTAAACTGATGAAAATAGCTTCAGTTTTCATCCTTTTATTCTTCTATATTTTTGTTGTCTAGAGTCAGTATAGGTGTTCTCACAGATCACATGCTACACAGGTATTACTGCTCTATGAAGGCAATGCAGGGGCTAATTCTGTCTAACTTTATTTGCTCGAGACCAGCTGACAATATGGAGATGCAGCCCACTGCTGTAGGTAACTGCAGTTTACAAACCAGTCCTCTCTTCCCATGGTTTCTGCTTGCAACCTGATTTGTTGTTTTTTATCTTATCAGCTTGCAGTGATTCCAGCAAACAATCTTGTTTTCCCATTCTTTGTCTCATGGTTTTGTCCCTCAGACTGCCACGTTCATTTCACTTTACACCAGTTCCTGCCTGTCAGACCAGTGTTTCTTTAACTAGTGTGATTAACTAATAGGCCATCTGTTTTCATGAGTCAGTGTTCTGCCAGGCGCCTGCCCACCATTGGGATGAGAGAGCCCTAGGCAAGTCCCAGTACTAATTGTTCCTTATCTCTCCTAGGCACCACTGGGCCCGCTGCACACCTACTCTTCCATCCCTTCCATCCTCAAACCTTCACTTTCAAGGGAAGACCCCCACTCCTCTCCTGTTCAGTCATCAAGGTGGTCTCTGACCACTTGGTTTTCCTCTGCAACTTGTTATCTTTTGGGGGAATGTTTGGAAGCTAAGCCGGTGATGCCTGTTCACATCAGTTCCTTTGTGGTGTCAGTGAATCAAAGACTAACTATTTGTGAAGTCTGTCCTCCATTCCAACCAAACGGATTGGGTTATCCTTTGTGTTACAACAATTATCAGCCGAGCTTCACAAATTTCAAGCAGATAAAGCAGCCAGAAAAGTGTGTCATATGAAACTCAGTCAAGGTTGTGCCCCTCAACCTTCCCTGTGCTTGGACCCAACCTAGTTAACCAAGATTATGCTGCTGAACTAACTAAACCCCAGCACCTCTATAGAAACCCCTACCAAAGCCAGTGTTTCCCACATTTTCCGAACCCTCGAAGTTTCCGAATGACCAGTCTGAAGTTATAGTCAATGTTTTACATTTGGGGGTGAAGGGATTGTCACTTTAACCTGGACCACCCCATTGCTTGATTCCGATGACCCAATTAATATCGATTATGCAGAATTCAGTGCCTTGTTTAAGAAAATGTTTTTTAGGCATTCCTCGTGCAATGCCAAGGGAGTGGAAATGCTGACACTAAAACAGGGTGCTAGATATTTGCTTGCCTACATGCACCTTTTCAAAAACTAGTTGTGTTGTTCCACTTGTCCGAAGATGCTAATGTGATAAATAGAGATGAGAGTTGCACTGGTTCTGGCCGTGCACCCAACAGCCCCCCCCCCCCGCTCCCCATCATGATCACAAACAGAAATATAAACTGGGAAAGGTGCAGTAGGCCTTTAACAAAACATTAAGAGCCATTTAGTTGTTGTTAAGAGTAGAACAGATAGTGTAACACAAGCAGGTTGGGTAGTGTACTTATACCCACAGGTAGGAAATGATTAAATGGCGTAACACACACAGAGAGTACACATAACAGACATGAAGAAGCATGTAGACAAGAAGAGAACACAGACATGAAAAATACTTGCACGCTTACATGAGGAACACGTGCATGTAGAAATGAAGAGTATTTGCATGTAGACATGTAGAATTCCTATATGAAGACACGAAGACCATTAACATGTGTGAGAAACCAGAGGTGTCTCACCCACTAGTCCTGGGCATCTGTCATCCAGGTGGTCAGGACACGGCCATCACTTTTGGATCCAGTTCCAGGGGTGTACCAGTGCAGGAGGATCACCTGGGTGAAAAGTCTTCGTGGAGTGGAAGTGGGACACTGGACGGTTGAGATGCACTATCCCCTTTCCTTTAACACTTTTACCCCATCTTACCCAGTAGGATATTTACAACACTTTCACACTACAGCCCGCTATAAGAGAAAACAGACTAACACCCGAGCAGTAAAATGGTCAGGCGGGGTCAGGCAATTACTGACCATCAAACACACCTGACTTCCATTAAGCTTCATCACATGGATAGAAGGTGGATTAGGAGAGCACACTCAGAGTGAGGCAAAGTACATGAGGAAACAGCAGTTTCGAGACGGAAGCTGAACGAGAGAAGAAATCCGGCAAAACAGTAGGGGATTGCAAAGAGGGAAGTTCCCCTGACCTTTTCGACAAGGAACTGTTACTTTCCAGAAACTGCAAGAATAGAAAATGTAAGACCAGGAAAAGAGGCAGAAGAATCCTGCATTTTGTGTTGGAGATACTGCGTGCACTCCTTCATCAATAAAGGCAGGAAGAAGCAGTAGCCGCCCTGGTACCCTCCTTAGCTCCAAGAACAAAGCAGCATCAGTGAAATCAACACAGCCGGTGAGTTGGGGAGACCTATACAAGACTGGTCTGTGTTGAAGCAAAGGTTGCAAGCAGCAACACCAAATGGTAGTTGAACTGCTGATGTAGTGACTGAACTTTAAAAGCAAGATACACTACCTTGACAGAGTGGTCTGGCATTGCGTGTGTGCTCAATAGAAGGTCTCTGTAAGGTATCCAGCTTAGAAGTGGCAAAAGTCAAAGTGAGATGAAGAAGAGAATGAGTAATTGCGAATCAAAGTGGTCCTGCAACGGGTTGAGCAAAATCCTGAATAGTCGAAAGTCTTCGATTTTGGTGAAGTAGAGAAAGTTTGGAAAAGTAGATAATTTGGTCCGAGCCCGGCAGACGGAGACCAATTGAAGGTTTTGTGTTAAAGTGGGTTTGAGCCCGGCAGAGGAGATCCCGGGGTGAACAGTAAATTACGTTGTATATGTGAAATCCTAAGAAGAAAGGAACTTTAAAGTTTGTTGTGTGGCATCAGGCCTTGTGAAATAAGAGACTTTGAATGGCAAAGAGACTTTGGCACAGAAGGCCCTGATATTGAGGTTTTAAACTGCATCCTTGTGCAAGAGAAGCCAGCTGCTATGTGCTAAATTTGAGTGTGCAGCCTTGTCTTGTGCAGAAAATGTGGGGCGGGGAAGCCAACGGCTTGAATATCCTGTCATATCATTTCTTGAACACTTTTCTTTTGCAGTGTTTCCCACACTATTTATATTTAGAAGTAAGGATTAGCAATAGGTTTATTAGTATGGGCCCTTTCATTTTCACAGACTTGATAAGAACTGCGTTATTATTATTTGATGGTCGTAGCTTGCTCCCATCTTTAGATTTAGGATTTTTCACCTAATTGAAGTTCAATGAATACACTTGATCTGTGATCACATTGGTCTGCCTTACTATTTGATATCATGCCTTCCCTACACGTGCAAGAGATGAAGGGTACAACATGTCAGAAAGTGAACCGAATTACTGCTAATTTAGACTAAACGCAACAAGGCCTCAATTCTGGAATATTGCAACCTGAGCCAAAATTGATTAACACACAGTTTCCAGGCCTCACAGAGCTCAGACTGTATCCCCCTAGGAACCAAGGTCAGTGCACTGAAGGAAGTTGGATATAGCAAGCTCAAACCTCAAAATATAGTGTTTTTCCAGGGCACACAGCCCAATTATTAAAGTCAATTAGTTTCATTTGGTAGCAGTGAGAAACACACATATCCTTTTAGGCCGGGTGCAAGTAGCTACTGTGCCAACTGCCCACATAAACAATGAAATCACTGCGTCCCAGTTGGCTACCAAAGGAAAGCACACACATGATAGAACAGTAGAAAATCCCCAAAAAAAAAAAAATTGAGCTTTGAATAGTGGTTCCCTATCACGTCACTGAAACGATCGTCATTTATGCCAGCGCCAAATAGACACCCCACCTGCCATTTCCGTAGCACATCAAGACACAGAGGCAGCATACCAAAGCCACGAACACCACCAACAGTGAAAACCCAGGCAGGGGAATGAGTGGGGATTATCTTCTTTAACTAGTTAATAGTGTTACACCCATCCCTCCTTCCTCACCACAAAACTTGGCACCACTTGAAGTTTATACATGAGCAAAGAGAACCACTTGCTACCCACTTTCCTTTACACTACCAAAGGGGTGGTAGTTCCTATAAGTGATGCTTATTTTCACTTAGCTGCAATGATCACATGAACATAAGTATTAGCAAAAAAACTATTTTTAATTCATAATCAAATCATTAAAACGACCATCTGTAAAGCCAGTACAATGATGGTCTAACTAAAAAACAGGACACAGATATACAGATAAATCAGCATTTTCTCAGAGAACTTCACAGTTTTGACCAAGGCATCAGCCTTGTACATTTTACAAGGATAGATTGAAAACACCTAATTTAGGTAGGTAGATCCTTTATAATTTCTATTCCAACAACTGTGATGTTAGTATCAGTGTGATTTGAAAAGAGCCTGACATCCTATCTTTTATCATGGCATGTCTACACCAACTTGTGTTTCAGGAGAGAGACATACACCACAACTGATATATCCTGATGTAAAGTGTGTAGTCTGTCCCCTTCTTCAGGACGCTGTCAATTTAGTAATGCACCAGGGCCTTCGTTAAGGCCCTCGCTTCGCTCAGGGCCTATAACTATGGCCCTGTGGCATTACCTGAGTTGGTAATGCCTCCGCCACTCGGGGCATATTGCTTAAATATAAAACTATAAAAAGTTGTTGTTCCTTTTTACGATTTTGAGACTGTATTTCAAGCTCTCTTCCAGGGGCCATTTGTTTTTTTTTTACAAAACTGGGTTTTCTCATGCACCTGGATGTACTCTTGTTATTGAGTCATTTCCTTTATTGGTACTTTTTGGGCATATCCTAACATTTGGAAGCACTGCTAAGATTCCCAGTGCCTGGCAAAGGGATGAGGTCCGCCATTAGTGGGCGGTTCGAGTGCACACCTAGGAGCCCAGTTTCAGTGAAAATGTCTGCCCGGTCCTGCAGGTGGCGGATTGGATGCAGAGGGCAGAAGCAGACAGATAGAAGAGGCTTGAGGCTGGCAGACCTCAGGAATTGTAAGAGTGTGAGTATATCTGTGCTTGAAAATAACCGTTGAAATTGTTGTGTTGTTTACATTTTAAGATGAAAACGGTATTGATGAAAGAGAGTAAGAGATCCCTCCGACAGTAGTTGGGGAGCACTGTGTGTGACAGGACATAATGCCCAGCCCATTTTGAAGGCAAAAAACAATTAACAGGAGATACCCCATATAAAGGGAAGGCAGCTGTATAGAATATATATTATTGGTGATAATGTTTATGTATTTATCCATTTATTTGCATTCATATAGCGCGAGGGCATCGTGGCGTTGTTACAGAAAGCTTACTTAGTTACATGAGAACAGTAATATCGCCTGTCTGTGGGTCTTGGTTACAGTGAGCCAAATAGACGACAGTTGATGGTCACTTTGACTTTGACATAGCTATACTTAACAGTTGATGGTTATATTGACATTGCATTGTAGGCAAGGCTAAGAGGCAATAGAAAACACGGAAGAAGGAATACAGAGGTTACCACGGTTCTGTGGTTACAGAGGAATACTGCAGTACCTCCAGATTCCTGGAACTGCTTTTTGTGCAGGCTTTTTGGGGTGGGGTGAGCTAATTGAAGAGCTTTGTTTTGAGTGCTTTGCAGAAGGAAAAGTGAGAGGTCTCATTCCTTATGGTGGTAGGGAGGACATTCCAATGTTTGGGGGCTAGAACAAGGAGATTGGATCCTCAAGCTTTGGTCCTTTTGAAGGTAGGGATGTTCAGCTGATTGGCATGGTGCGAGTGTTTGGGTCTGGAGGAGGTGGCTCAGACTATTTTTTCTGAGAGATTGGAGGGGGCTGTGCGTGAAAGGCATTTGTGAATTATGGCTAGGGCCTCAAACAAAATACGTTCTTTGACTGTGAGCCAGTAGGAGATATGCTCCTTTTAAGGACTACTCAGCACTGCCCTGAGAGCATTATTTTGAATAACCTGCCCCAATGGTTGCTCTGGCTATGGATAGGCAGTTTCGTGTGGATAGATAGGGTTTGACTGCATTGATCAGTTTGGTTGTGAAAGCAGCTGAGGATCAAATATCGCTTACTTGGTGCGTCATGGAGAGGGTGGAGTTCAGATATACGCCCAGGGTTTTGACTGCTGATGAGACAGGGAAGGAGGTGTTGTCTATGTTAAAGGTGTTGTATTGTTTGTCAAGCTTGTTGAGCATTTTCTTGGGGCCAAAAATGAGTATTTCGGTCTTGCCCCTGTTGAGGCACAGCCCATTTGCTGCCCTCCAAGCCTTGATGGTGGTGTAGGGTTTGCTCAGCATTATTTTCGTAGGATCCCGAGACAGGAATGAGAACCTGGGTATCGTCGGCATAGTTTGTGAAGGCTATGCCGAGATTGTCCAGTTTGTTGAAAATGGGAAGGGTGAAAATATTGTACACGTTGGGTGAGGTGCAGGAGCCTTGTGGGACTCCACAGTGGATTGTGATGGGTGCCGCTCATGCCTGATCTGACAAGACCTTGATTGCACTACCTTCGAGGAATGAGGTGATCCAGGCGGTGGCTCGAGGAGCGAATTGGGCTGAATCATGCGTTGTCTGCAGAGTATCTTGTGATCCACAAGATCAGAAGCTGCTGACAGGTCAAGGAGTAGTAACAGTGGTGGCATTCCCTGGTCCATTATTTCCTCTTGTTGGGTTTTAAATCTAGTAGGGCAGAATTCGTCCCTTGACCTGGGGGGAAGCCTGATTGCCTCTGCCTAGGATGCTGTTGTCTTCCAGGAATTATTGGATTTGGGTGTAAGCCGCTTTATCTAGAATTTTTTGCAAGAATGTAACAGTGGTGATAGATCTGTAGTTGTTAGGTGAAGCCGGGTCTAAGCATGTTCTTTTTTAAGAGTGGGTGGCCCTAAGCCTCTTTAAGGCATGGTGGGACAAGGTCAGATGAGAAAGAAGCATTGATGAATGCTGCCAGGAATGGTGCTAGGGCATCTGCACAGTACTGGATGAGGTTGGCCGGGCAGATATCACCCTTGCAATTGTAGGGTTTTATGTGTTTCATGAGGGCTAGTACTTCATTTTCTGAAACATCTCTGAAGGAGAAAGTGTCTTTTCTGTGATGTGGGAATTTACAGTTGGCGAGGTGGGCAGGTATGATTTAGGCAGGGCATTGTAGTGAGCCTTACTTTGCAGCTTGGATGCTTTCGCGCCATGATTCGTCTTTCACAAGGTCTTGGGTGTTAGTGGATGGGGTGGCCAATTCCTTGAATATGGCGAATATTTCTTTAGACTCTGATTTCTCATTCACAATTCTTGTTTTATAGGATGTAGATTTGGCTAGAATGATGGCTTTTTTAATATTGGGTTTTTGCAGGCATCTAAGGTGGAGTTCTGTGGATCTGATTGTCACTTGGTAAGTGTGATGCGCTTGAGAGTGTGCAGTTCTTTGAGTTCTGCTGTGTACCATGAGTTGGCATGTTTCTTTCATTTTGCTTTCTTTTTCTCTAGCGGGCGATAGAGTCTATTGCATTTTTAAGCGTTAGTTATGTAGTTTTACTAGAGACTGGGCGATCATTGGAGAATGGCGGCTTGAGGGCAGGAGCCTCTAGGAAATGGTCAGAGCTTTTCCTTAGTTAAGTTACATGCACTCTGGCTGGTGCTGGTGGCAGAGGAGTGTTAATTTCGCTGGTTTTGGTGGCATTGGGGATGGAAAAGTGAATGAGGTGGTGGTCAGTCCATGGGAAGTGGGTGTTGGAGCTGACGTCAGCTGCACAGTTGTGGTCCGCTACCAATTCTAGGATCCGTCCTTTAGAGTGAGTGGGGTTAGTGACTTGCTGCAGGAATCCCAGGTCCTGAAGTGCATTGGCAAGAGGTTTGGCTTGCCTGTCTTTAGAATCATTGAGGCCCAAATTTAGGTCCTCAAATTGGATGGATTTGGTGGTGGTTTTCAGGTTCTCACTTATAAGATGGAGGAAGCTTTCCTGGGAGTGAAGTAATGGGGCTGGCGGCCGGTAGATAATATGGATGGAAATCGTGCAGTTATGCGAGAGAGAGAGAGAGAGAGTTTGACAGTCAATCACTCTGCATTGCCCACAAGTGTAGAATTATTTTGTCTGAGGGACAGTTTATTTTACTATAAGTGCTACTTGTTATTGTTATTTGGTATATGATCGAATTTTGAGGTTTTTTATGTGTACTGGTAGAGTAGCAGTTAGGATTATTGAAAGTACGTATGGAGTAGATTGAGACTGTGTATTGTTGGTGTGAGCTAGGAAAGAAATTGTATTGAGATTGTCGGGAATTGTGAGTGAGGGAGGCAAAAAAGAGAAATAATGGTGGGAGCTTGTTGAAACAGTGATTGTTGGAATTATTGGTAAGTTGAGTTTGCATTGTTATAACGGCAGACACCCCCATTGTTCATTTGTGTAAGTCACTTCCCCAATATAAAAGACAAATCTTAAAATCCCACGTATAGTGGGTCAAAGATATGGCTGGAAAAATGGTTCAGCCGTGGCCTCAAGAAGGGACACACTTGAAGCAACTGCTGCAAAATATGCACATATATGCACATATCAGGGAAGAAATTACAGAGCAGACTAAGCATTCTTGGCTTATGGAAAATGTTTGATGAGGAGGAGCAGGTGAAAAAGAAAGTAGGAGAGACAATGACCACAAACAGAGAAAATACAATTTGATGGATGCATTACCATCATTGACATCAGAGGTAGGGAAGCAGATTAATGAGTTGGGGGAAAGGACAGCAGGAATGGCATTAGCAATAGGAGACGTGAAGAGCTTACTTGATTTGACATTAGAACAATCAGGTGATGTATAGAATAGAGCAGGATATTCCGGGGTGAGGGCAACACACAATGCACATGATGATTCCCTGTTTAATATTTGCAGAGCAGAAGTTTGAAGGGTGTTGAGATTGCAAATATCCATATACATCAGACATGAGTACATTTATGACATGTAAAATAAAAATAGATGAGGATCTAGTGGCATATGCAAGCAATTGAAGAGAAGTGGCACTCAGAAACCAGGGAAGGTTGCAACAAAGATACACCCATATTTGTTCTCATTTTGTGTCAAGGCCTCCCCAATGAAGTGCAGAAAAAGCTAAAGAAAATTGTAGGGATTGAAATGAAACAATGGCTCGACATACAACTGAGCGTTGTAAATGTTGTCGATTGAGACAAGAAAAGGAGAGAAATAAGATAGAAGAGAGGCAAAGAGAGGAACCAAATTAGTAAAAAAAGAAATTGTGAAAGGCAGCAAAGGAGGGAGCATTGATACCAATGGTTGGGGGTGAACATTATGAGCAGGGAAAGCAAAAGCAAGGGACAAGCAGATTTATGGGAGGATGGGGAGAAAGCAATTATCCCAGGGGAAGGGGATATGTGCTGAGGGGAATAGGGTGTGGATTTGGTGGCAGATATAGAGTAGGGTCTGGCAGAACGGGACCACGATTTGGAGCTTTTGGAGCACAGGGAGGGTTTGGAGCATAGTGAAGGGAGTGCAGGAAGATAGGGCATATGCACAGGCATGCAGAAGCAGGGGGAAAGTGTATGGAGGGTGGGGAAGTATTTACCCCCATATTTTGAGCAAACAGAGCAAGGACAGGATATATTTCAATACACACAGGATCACCCATTGCTATGACATACGCAACTATGACAAAGCTGCAAGTGCAACCACAGATGCAACCACATATACGCCAAGTTCCACAGCAACACGCACTTCAGATACAGCATGTACAACAACCACAGCAAGCACTGAATCCATTACAAATGTAAATGCAACAACCAAGACAGTGGGACAGGAACATACTACTGCTACCATAGTAGCCACCCCTGGGGGTGACATTGGTAGGAGGGAACCCCTTCACAGGACCAGGGTAGAGTATGTTTCCACAACAGGACAGCCCACAGAGATGCTTGATGTGTCCAGCGTTATCAGTAACCCATGAACCAGAAGAGGAATGCCTAGTTGGGGCTGACAATGGAGCATAGAACATTTTTATTTTTGGTTGACACCGGGATGACATGATCTCGTGTTAGGGAACAGGGATTTTCACTGTCATGAATAATGATGGACAAACAAGATTTCTCTGGGGCTATGACAAAGGTTCCATTTACAGAACCGTTAGGTAGAACAGTGGAAGAAGATACGATGGCAGCACCATTGTTGTAGTCCCAAAAGACACCGGGCATCATATCAGAAGGTGACTTGATGGCAAAGTTAAACATGACAATTTAATTCACTGAGCATAATATGTTCGACACCGGGCATCTACCATTCAAATGCAACTGGATTATTCTGAGCATTTTATGGCTGGAAAGCATTACAAGGTATACCCCTAAATTCAGAGTTATTACTTTATGATGTACAAGTGTTGTTAGTATGGCTTCCACGAATACGAGAAATGTTGCTACGATTACCTACAGAGTTTTTATTCAAAGCAGAAGTACGGACAGATTTGGCAGAAAGAGAGGTCATAGCAATACCTTTAGAAGCAGCAATAGTGCCGAGTATTGTTAGATGGGACAGACGAGGAAGGTGTTAGCTAGCATACAGCCATAGCATTAGGTTCAACATTAAGACTGAGCAACATGACTGATGATTTATTTGAGGATGACGACACAAATGATCAAGTAATTTCTGAAATATCTATATCATATCAATTGCAAATACAGTAGAGAGAGATGCCTCAAATAATATTGTTAGCTAAAAAGGTGCCACCATGTATTCAACAAGATTTGGCAAAAGTACCAAGTGTACTATGGACCAGCGGCCCATATGATGTAGGTCTGTTGAAAGGCATTGAAGCAGTATGAACACAATTGAAGGCAGGAGCAATTCATTTACAAGTTAATTATCCCATGTCAAGAGAGGCCTATGAAAGCATTTATGAGACGATTGCCGCCTTCATACAAAATGTATCATTGTACCATCTGAATCCCCATGCAACATTGTGGTGTACCGAATGAAAAAGGCAAAATGAGAATCTTGGTGATTTATGCACGATTTACGCCGTTTAAACAACATTATAGAAGCAGAATTTAACATTGCGCATACCCCTACTACAATTTTGTTGAATACACCACCTACTGCCACACACTCTACAGTGATTGATTTAATAACACTTTCTTTTCTATTCCACTGCACAAAGATTTTTAATATCTCATGGTGCTTTCTTACTGCAGGTCTGACTCCAACACAAAAGACTTCCAAAGGGGTACTGTGAGTCCCCCCAGTGTTTTAACAGAGTGCTGCAGATGGACTTTGGAAACATACAGACACCTTTTACCATTATACATTGAGGATTTGTTAGCGTGCAGAACCATGCAGGAAGAATGCAGGACAGACTCAGTGATGTTGACACTGCTGGCAGACAAGGGCTACAAGGCAAACAAAGGCCAATATTAGTATTGTAATGAAGAAGTGTTGTATTTGGAAAAGATAATAACAAAGAAAGGGAGGAGTGTGATACCTGACAGGGCAGAAGCAATAATGCATATGCCCCATCCAGAGATGGTGAACGACTTACAGCAGTTTCTGAGGCTATATAATTACTGTTGCATGTGAGTCTTTCACTACAGCACATATGTTCGGCCCTTTTTCTAGAAGGACTGAAAGAAGCACAGAAAGAGAAAAGCCCCATAATGTGGTCAGACAGAATGATCAATGTATTTGAGGCCCTGAAAGAAGCAATAAGTATAGCTACTTTGCAAGGGATACCAGATTATAAGGAATAACTTTATTTGTTCTCACATTAAAATGGATATGTGATGATGGCTGTCCTCGTGAAGAAAACTTCAATGGGACACAAACCTGTGGTATATTACAGTGGGCTTATAGACCCAGTGATTAGAGGGCATTTTCCATGTGAACATGCACTGACTGCAGAAGCCTATGCAATAGAAAAATCTGCAATAATGTTTGGCTGACAGTTACATTGTTTGTGGAACAGGCCCTGTTTACTGTTGCTGAGAGACCAAAATCCACACTCACTACACAGTCAGCATCTGCATATGAGATAAGATTGTCTAACCCATTAATAGACAATGTCAGATGTCACAGAGAGAATCCTGCAAGATATATTTCTGAACCAGTAGAGGAAGGAAACTGGATTAATGACTATTCTAAATATACAGACATACATGACAATGTACCTCTTGTAAAAGAAACAACGTTAGAGGAGGGACAGGTGGTCTTTGTTGATGGTTCATTGATGATTGATCAGAGCAGTTGATTGAGGCATTCAGAACAGATGTGATACTATGATGCTGAGCTAGTAGCAATAATATTGGCATTTAAGAAGAATGAGGACCAGGTAGTGATGATTTTTTCTGACTACGCCTATGCAACATCTACAGAACACTCAGCAATGCCACAGTGGAGATGGTGGTGCTTCCAACATACAGACGGCACACCAGACAGCAATGTGAAAAAGACACAATGTACTTTTCCTAAGTGCAAGAGAGAGTGGGACTCATTATGACTTTTGTCCAGGTCCGGGTTGCCTGAATGGAGAAATACCGGTCATTCCGACTTTGGAGGGCCCGGTATTTCCTCCTTCAGGGAACCCGGACCCAGTCCTTCCCATTCCCATTCGAACCCCATAGCGCTCAATGGGAATGGGAGGGAGGTAACAATGGGCCCGTTAATAACAGGCCTGTTGTTAGCTCCCTGGTCCCCTCACGGAACCCGCTCTGGACATCTGGTAAAACCAGACATCCAGAGCGGATCCTGTGAGGGAACCTCGTAATAGGGTGGAATGGATTAACGGCGTCAGCACCATTACTGGCACTGTTAATCTCATTCTGCCCGCCTCGTAATGAGGCCCAGTATGTTTGTTATCCTAGACTATGGGCCTCATTACGAGTATGGAGGTAGCCATGCCATTAATAAGGGAATGGCTGCCTCCATACTGGGTTCCAGTACCGGGTTCTGTGAATGAGGAATTACCGGGTCATTCCGACCTTGGAGGACCCGGTAATTCTTCGTGCACAGAACCATTCCCCATTTCCATTTGAGCCCCTATAGGGCTCAATGGGAATGGGGATGAAGCTAATAACGAGCCCGTTAATAACATGCCCGTTATTAGCTCCTTGGTTCGCTCGCGGGACACGGAAAGGATGTCTGGTTTTACCAGACGTCTGTTCCAGGTCCCGCTAGGGGACCTTGTAATCAGGCATCCTGTAATGAACAGTGCCGGTCCTGTACCGGCACCCTTCATTACGGGAGCACCTACCTCGTAATGAGGCCCAATGACAAGAAGAAGATACCTACAAATGATGGACTCGTTTGAGATGATGATTGGTGCCTTTTTCTTTTCCTTTTATTTTTTTTTACCCCTTTTCAGTGGCAATAAGATTTATTAGTGATGATACAACTAATGTAGTTGCTAACATAAGTGAAGGAGCAACTATAGTTAGAAGAGAAGTTATAGATGACAGATATCACCTAAGAGAACTTTTCCAAGGTTTCACCCATAAAACTAATATGTGGTATTGCCACATGAATAAAGTGGGAAGTGAAAAATCTGATAAAAACTGTTTTGTGTGCACACTCCATCCATATGCCTTCAGTGTTTCCAGATTTTTGGTGGTTGAGGAAATACCAGTAAGGCGGGCACACTGCTTAACTCACGTTGCATTATGCAAAACAAGGGGACAGTTCCAGGGAAGTTCAGCTGTCATAAAATGGTGACAAAAGCTGATTCCCCTTTTGAAGATAGATTTATCAAAGCAAAAACAATGGCACGACATAGCAGGAGAAATGGCAGTGAGAGTCCTCCCCTTGTTGAAATGTCTGGACAAAAGAGGGAGAGAGACGGCGTTCTGCTGGGACAGACCTCAGCTACACAGGAGAAGTGTACACTCCTCAAGCTTGGGTAGAAGGGTTAATGGGGTATATAGCAAGGGCACCTATAGAATTTTCTTGGCATCCTATTGAACCTGCAAATAGAGAGTGCCTGGAAGAAGGGAACAAATATGCCAGAATATTGACAAGGGTGGAGGATGAACAAGGGACAGTACACTTAGCAAAGCTAATGAATGTATCACTGTGCTTCAGAAACAATGGCACAATACTGATAGAGAGGAATTAAGGGTGCAAATGCATCATGGGCCTGCTAGGCATGACAGTAGGCACAGCAGGGTTGATGGACCACTATTTGGGCCTGTGGTTCATGGGCCTATATGCAGGTCGTGCCAAACTGGGTTGGCATCTGCTTGAAAGTAGTGCTACATGTGACTGGTAATGTATCAAAGTGATTAGGTGCAAATAGTACACTACCCCCTGGTAAACAGTGACAAGAAGAAGAAAAGGCCACTATGTACAAAAAGTGACAATTATTTCTTAAAAGAATCAGAAGCACTAGACAATATCCCATCTGAGCTCTGACTATTTAGTAAGTCATCTACATTCTTCGTGACCATTCTCACCCTTGGCTTACAGATGGTAGCAAATACCAAATAATTGCAGATAACCAGATGGGAGTTACTGCAGGCCATATATGCCACGGAAAGGGGTTCAATGTGATTAATGAAGTGTTGGGAGTAATCAGGTTAATGACTCTCCTTAACAGGTATGTCATAGACCTCCTCACTGCCATGGAGGGAGGCATGCACTCAAAAATGATCAAAGAATTCAGTGAAGTTAATGATGAGGACTGGTTTACGACTATTCTCATAGGTGGCTACCTGGCTAAGCATACATTTAAAATACTACTGGAAGTTCTGGCATTAGTATTAAGAGGTATCTAAGTTTTGCAATCAATATTATCACAGCTCAAAAAAGCTGCGAAAAAGGCCATAGAACAGCACATGATGACAGCACATGATAACAGTGATACTGGGTAAATATAGTGTGGTACATATCCACACCCAAACAGATGAGCCACATGAAATGCACCTTCTTGAGAGACCAATAGGGACCCCAGGCATTATGTTTGAGCTCCCCCTCGACCCTGAAAACTATTGAGAACACTGGGTTGATTATGAAGGTGATGGGGAGTGCTGCTTCAAGACGTGTGCCAGTAGAATACACAGACAAATGAGAGAGCCTGAGGTGTAAGATATGGATACCAAAAGATGGATATGTTAGGATGAGGGATAATAATGTAGGTGTGGTCAATAAATTAACCAGAGACGGTACTATGGTAAAGGAGATGAGAGTGCACCAGTACTGGTCATGACCCCAACAGCCCCACTTGTGCCCCATCATGATCACAAATGGAAAAATAACCTGAGAAAGGTGCAGTAGTCCATTAACAAACCATTAAGAACCATCTAGTTACTGTTAAGAGTAGAATAGTGTGACACAAGCAGGGTGGTAGGTAGTGCACTTATACACACAGGCAGGGAGTGATTAAATGGCGGCACACAAACATGAACTACATGTAACAGACATGAAGATGCACGTAGACATGAAGAGCATGCAAACATGAAAAATACTGGCACACAACCATGAAGAACACTTGCATGTAGACATGAAGAATATCTGCTCGTACACATGAAGAACACGCATATGAAGACACAAAGAACATTAACATTTAAGAGATGAAGGGCACAACATGGGGGAAAAGTGAACTGAAGTACTGCCATTTTAGACTTAACCCAACAAGGCCTCAATTCTGCAATACTGCAGCCTGAGAAAAAATTACTTAACACAGTTTTCAGGCCTCACAGAGTTCAGACAGTAGCCCCCAGCAACTAAGGCCAGTGCTCTGAAGGGATTTTGGCATAGCAAGTGGAAACCTTACGAGATAGCATTTCCAATGTTAGACAGCCTAATTATTAAAGTCAATTAGTTGAATTTGGTAGCAGCGAGAAACACACATATCCTTGAATGCCAGGTGAAAGTTGCTCACATAACGAATTAATACACAGCACCTCGAGTAGCTGACAAAGGAAACCATACACGAAAGAATAGTAGAAAATACAATGAATAGACAAAATTGAGCTTTGAATAGTCCTCCCCTATCATGAAAAGAGGATCATTTACGCCAGAGCCAATTAAATACAGCACCTGCCATTTCCTGAGCACATCCAGACACAGGGGCAGCATGTCAAGGCCATGAACAAGACTGACAGTGAAAACCCAGGCCTGGGAATGAGTGGGGAATATCTTCTTTAACTAGATTATAGCTCTCCATCCTCCCTCACCACAAAACGTGGCACTGCTTGAAGGTGACCAAGGCCAATGAGCTAAAACCTGTCCAATAACCATGTGTTTGTCTTATTGAACAATGGAGTATCCTGCCAACCAATTAGATGCTGCGTAGAAATGTGCATTTGTAGGAGGTTGAATTTAGGAGGAACCACTAGCTACAAGAGAACCAATTAGAATGAGGTTTGCTTATAGACATGTATATTTCCTATATTCTACCGTCCAATACAGGACTAGAATAAACGTTTTAATATGATAGGTAATTGTGACATCATTTATGACAAGTTTTAATGTAAAAAGTTGTTGTTTCTGTTAGCATTTGGAGACTGTATTACATGCGCTCTCCCAGCGGCTGTTTGTTTTTTAATAAAACTGGGTTTTCTTGTGCACATGGAATTACTCTGATTATTGAGTCATTTCCATTTATTGGCATTTTTGGGGCTTATTTTAACACTCAGAGGACTGATTTCCAAATGGATTCCAAGAAGAAATGTATGACACAATAGTGAATGTGTACTCCAACCTTCAAGCCCCACCCCACCTGCAGTTGAAGATCTTTTCAATGGGGCACCTTTAATTGAGCATAGAATCAAACACCGCTGGTCAAAGCACAAGACATAGAAGTATTCAATCCTTTTGTGTTTCCCCTGACAACCCCCAAGTTTCCACTGTGACTATTACATCTGGAGAAAAACAACACACCAACTGAAATTGCATGACTCCCTGGTCCACTCTCTTTGGAAGATGGGAATAAGAGATACCTAGAAGGTGTATGCATATATTGTAAGAATAAACATCCATTCATAAGGAACCAACCGTTATCAAAATCGAAAAATGTCATAGGTCAAATATAAAAGGGAACTCTTCATCAAGTGCATCAATTCCTCTCTCGTGTTCCTCTGGTTCTTCTTATCCAATGTAGCCGCCTTGCATAGATCTACAGTTTTTTCTCGTGAAAATGATACCCAGGGTCCACTGGCCATGCATCAACTACCACTTGCCGAAACCACATCACGATTAAGAATCACTATCTGCTGTGACTCATCCCTGATCTCATTGAGCAGGTTTCAGATGCCTCATGGTTTAGTAACCTAGTTTAAGTGGAGCATACACTCTGTTATGGATTGGGGAAGATGATGGAGGGAAGACCTCTTTCAATTCCAATTACAGCCATTTTAAGCAAATAAGATGTATCCCAATTTCCCATAGGAATGCTGATCACTTTGCACACGCAGAGTGCTGCTGTTATGAGATTGGTTACTTGTTTGATTCCAATTAATACTGAAGTTTGTGAAGAATGTATACTAGCAATTCATTTATTTTTTGAATGTTTATGTTATGTGATCTCAGATGAACCAATTATTGATATGTTAAAGTTGTCATTCAAACCTATGCTGATGCATATGTTTTAGTGTCTTGCAATTGTTCGTCATTTATTTATTTTATGGATTTGTAAAGCGCACCTGGTACCGAAGGCTTATGGGCACTGACTCACATACATTGAACAGAGAACATAGAGGAATACCTGCAAAGACCGAGGACCAAGAGGAGAGAAGGCAGGATCCGATTAATTGGGACTAAGAAGAGCACAGTCTTGTTTTTTTTCCTAAAATCCACTGTCGAGGATATGGTTCTCAATGCTGGCATTAATGCATTCCAGACGTGGACCCCTTGCTCACTATTCTTATAGAGGCACAGCTCCACCCTACTGATGAGGTCCAACCAGATCGAAACACGTGTCTGGGGTTGCTGTGGTACTCTTGTTCAGAAAAGAATTGCCAGGCATTTTGGTGCTGGACTGCCCTTGGGCAGGAAAAAGACTGATATGTAAGTGACATTTCTCTTCTGTGAAAGGATGGTGAGCTAAAGACTCTGGTTGAGCATCTAACCCGGATATAGGCCAGTAGAAGAGAAACTCCCAGAACCCCCTTTGTTTTTTGCATATTTAAGTAACTTTGGTTCGCACCCTACGTTACTAGGGGAATCCAGACATGGACCCCTTGCTCACTATTCTTATAGAGGCACAGCTCCATCCTACTGATGAGGTCCAACCAGACCGAAACACGTGTCTGGGGTTGCTGTTGGTATTCTTGTTCAGAAGAGAATTGCCAGGCATTTTGGTGCTGGACTGCCCTTGGGCAGGACAAAGAGATATGTAATGGAAATTTCTCTTCTGTGAAAGGATGGTGAGCTAAATGCTCTGGTTGAGACTCTAACCGGGGATATAGGCTGGTAGAAGAGAAACTCCCAGAACCCCCCTTATTTTTTGCATATTTAAGTAACTTTGGGTCTCACCCTAAGTTAATAGGAGAATCCAGACGAGGACCCCTTGCTCACTATTCTTAGAGAGGCACAGCTCCACCCTACTGATGAGGTCGAACGAGACCAAAACACATGTCTTGGGTTACTGTTGGTACTCTTGTTCAAAAGAGAATTGGCAGGAATTTTGGTGCTGGACTGCCCTTGGGCAGGACAAAGTCTTATATGTAATGAACATTTCTCTTCTGTGAAACAATGGTGAGCTAAAGACTCTAACCCAGGATATAGGCTGGTAGTAGAGAAACTCCTAGAACCCCCCTTGTTTTTTGCATTAATACATTCCAGGCCAGTGGTGCCACTATACTGAAATCTCAATTCTGTGCTTTATTGGTGTTGCAACAAATGGTGTTAAGAAGGTTGGTGTTGTCGGATCTCAAGTACTGTGTTTTATGACAATGGCTTCCATCAGGAAGGCTGGCATTTAGCCCTCCAGACATTTATGGGTTTATGAGTAATAGCCTGAAGTACACCCTAGCCTGTATAGGAAGCTAATGAAGTCTCTTTCTTGCCTCCGATACATGGTCTCTCCTATGCAGGACCTTAACAACCGTAACTGCCCCATTTTGTATGACCTGGATATGATATGCTATGATATGATATATGATATATGGCATTTATAACGCACCTATACACAAGTGTTTTGAGGCGCGACGAGGAAAGGGAGGAGGAAACAGGGGGAAGACAGACAACAATCTTACTAGGCCAGGTGTCATTCAGATTGAGCATGTGCATGGGAAGGGGGAAAGGGAAAAGTGCAAAGGGGAAGGCAGGGGGGGCAGTGCAGTACATGGGATAGTAGAATAATAAGATAAAGAAAATGGCCAGATTGTGACAAGTGCAAGGTAAGAGCAAACATAAGTGCTTGTAAGGTGACTGTAGGGATACAGAATAACAGTCCCCAGGTGAAGGGGTTGCCAGGGAGGCAGTGCAGGTGTGCAATTGGCAGGGTTGGGGGCCGAGATCAGAAAGGGTGGCCAGGTAGCCTGTGCAGATTCAGCCAGGATGTCAACAGGCGAGAGGGGAAGAGAAGGCAGAAGCAAAGCAGAGGGTTTTGAGGTGCTTCCAGAACCGGAGATGGTTCTCCTCAAGTTTCAGGGAGGCGGGAAGGCTGTTCCAGAGGGAGGCCCCTGCCGAAGAGAGAGATCTACCACCAACTCATTGCTTGGAGAATCAACTGACCCTGCGGGAATGAGAAGGAAGAAGTTCAGTTTGAGGGATGTCCACTAGTAAACTGCAGCAGTAATCCAGGTTGGATCCTATTATAGCCCTGGCTAATGTCTCAGTTTTTTTTTCAGATATGAGGGGGCGTAGATCGCGGAACAATTTAATTAAGTAAGAGGAGGAGGAGGAAATCAGACTATTCACATGGGCCTTCATGCGCACGTTTTTGTCCAGAAGAATACCCAAAGTCTTCACCTTACTCTGGACCTCAATGTTACAGCTGTCTATATTGAAGTTGTTATATATCGGACCTAGTTTCTCAAGTATGGCATCTGAGCCAACAAACACGAGTTCTGTTTTTGAACTATTGATTGCCAGGCTTTTTGCCACCATCCTTTTATCTATCCTTTGGTACACTTTAATAAAACATATTTCATTGTCACAGTGAGTACCTGTGATGGGAATAACGCATTGCGTATCATCTGCGTAATTCGTAAATATGATCCCTTCCTGTTCCAACATATAGAAGAAAAGGATCATAAAGATGTTATAGAAATACGGGGAGACGCATACTCCCTGCGGAACCCCATATAGGAGAGTTGTTGGTTAAGCTTATGCGAGGTCGCTTGTGACTCTCACTTGTCTACCCTTCAAAAAGCAAGTGATCCATTGAATCGCCTCGATGGAGAAATTGGCATCATCCCTTAACCTGGTGGACAAGGTGGCCTGGTCCACCAGGTCAAAAGCTGCCGAGAGATCTAGGATCATAAGAAGGAAGATTTGGCCTTTGTCCATTCCTTGATGGAGATGAGATTTTAAGGCTAGTAGAGCAGTCTCTGTTCCGTGATTTTGTCAATATCCAGATTGATAATTGTGGAGAATTTGGTTCTTCTCAAGGAATGGTGAGATTGATTATACACAATTCTATCCAAGATTTTTAGCAGAAAGGCAGTGTTTGTGATAGCTCTATAATTGGATGGTGTGAGTGGACAAAGATTTGGTTTCTTCAATAGTGGGATGATCCAGGCGTTTTTATATCATCTGGAACTTGATTTTGTTCAAAGGAGACATTCACATATTTTTTTACGTGCCGGGATCAAGTTGAGAGAGCACTAGCGGAGTAAGGGTCCCCCTTGCAGCTTGTACTTTTGAGTTGGACAATGGTTTTGGTGAGTTCTTCTTCCAAGATGTGCGAGAAGTTGAATGTTTTCTGCTTTTCATCCTCATTGGTGGAAGAATACACATTGGGCCTCATTACGACCCAGGCGGTAAGTTACCGCCTGGGTCGTACCTTTACCACCATGGCGTAAACAATGTTTACGCCATGGTGGTTGGCGGACTTACCGCCCCATTCCGAGGTGAGTGGGGCGGTAAGTCCCCATTAACCCATTTACCCTTCCCCATTCCCATTTTTGCCCCATAGGGCATAATGGGAGTGGGGAAGGCGTTAATTACGCCACCGTAAATTACGGTGGCGTAATTAACAACAAGGTCCCTTAGCGCCATGGATTTTAACACCTGCTAAAAGCAGGTGTTAAAACCTCCATGGCGCTAAGGGACCTCGGAATCAGGCGGTAAGGGTCGGCGCTGTTTACGCCGCCGTAAACCCCTTACCGCCTGGGTCCTAATGAGGCCCATTGTCTTCCAGCTCTTCTTTACTTAGAGTGAGTTTTTTCTCCCCTGTTAAATCTCTAATTGTATCTAGTTTGTTGAACATGGCTTGCTGAATTTCTGTGCACCAAATTTCATTTTTGAGAATGGGGTCTTGCAGGGGGCCTTGAAAATGCGCTTGCTCCTTTAATATTTTAAATAGTTCCTTGCTGTCGGATTTGGCGTTAACTATTCTAGCATTAAAAGACTCCTTTTTATCTGAGATCACTGTTTGTTTATAGTTAACCGCCGCAGTTTTATAGGCTGCCAGCCTAGATGAATCCCTGAATTGGCACCAGGCAAGAAATAGCTTAATATTTTTTTATTAAGTTCCTTAAGCTCATTGTTAAAGCAGGCATTATTCTGATGTTTAGATTGAGTTTTTATCTTAACTGGGGCAAACATCTCAGTGGAAACACAGAGAGCTCACCAAGGTAGAGGAAATGTCTTCTAGATTATCTATATTATTGATTTTGTTGTTGAGGCTAGTGGCCCAGGAGGTTTCAATGACTAATCAATGTATACTTGTATTATATGACTGATATTGGTTTACAATATATCGATAACAAGTGAGCCAAAATGCCTACTGTTTCTCTGTGGATTTCTATTACTAGTAAAACACAAATACAGAGGTTTCCAAATGTGATCATTTGGACATTTGAATCATGCCTGTTGAGTAATGAGCATGTAACTAAACAATGGGCCTCATTACGAGATTCGCAGTAAAAACCAAACCTTACCGGCATGGAGGCAATCCCGCGTCTGGGTAGCACTGACACTGCTAACAGCGGCCGGTTACAAGTATGCATGCATGTGCGTAGCGGCATGCCGGTATCGTCTGTACTGGCATGCCGTAAAGGACCCTAAACCCCCCATTTGCGGCATTATGGAAAGCGCTGACACCTCCTCCACCTTCATCCACCCCTAAATAATGCACACCAGCAATAACGGGTCCAGCAATACCGGGCTCAGCAATACCGGAACCGGAAGTAACGTCATCACACCGGAACAGGAAATGCTATGGCGGCCATCTTGAAAAACACAATCCATTGCAATCCTCCAAATACAGGACCTGGAGCCTCACACCACCAGCTACATCTGCAACTACACCTCCAGCACAATGCCAAACGCCATTAAAAAAGGAGCATCCCGCCAGCGAAAGGAGCGCTTCTCTGAGGACGAATTAAACATGCTGGCAGACACTCTGGCAGAGAATGGAGATGTGGTATTTGCATCAGACCACAGGAGAGCTGCACAGGTAAAAAACAAAGAAGTATGGGAGCAAGTAGCCCAGAAGGTCAGTGCGGTTGGCACCACCCTCAGCACCGTAAATGATGTAAAAAAAGTGTGATGACCTGAGCCTCTGTGTGCATAATATCTTATCAGCAAATCGGAGCCAGGGTCAGGCTACAGACGGCGGGTCCAACTCCCCCATAAAACTCAACCGATGGGAAGAAACCTGTGCCAGCACCATTAGCATGAAGGCCATAGAGGGAGTGGGACATATGGAGCAGGGAGTGCCGTCATCAGCAGATGGAGGTGAGTGTCCACACAAACCACTGGAATGCAAAGTATGATGATGGGCCACCAATGTGACAGTGACATGAGCCAATGCATGGGCCATCACACACACATGGACATATCCCTGCCTTGATGCTTTCCCCAGCACCGTCACATCTACATGCATGCCAATGGCATACCTGAGACAAACCCCACGAATAGGGAAACGGCATGTGTCACACTGCACCAGTCCACAACACAAAGGCATGTCACACAGCATACACCACCTTACACATGTGTGAACCAGACGTATGGCTGAATAACCCCCCCATATAGCAAGCAACCTGCATGTCACAACTCCAAGACAGCAAATCATCAAATGTGTACAACTGCACTAATACCAATGTATGCATGATTCATGTACAATCATCACTGATGCCGTCCCTCTCTCGGTCCCCCACAGGCTCAGATTCCGACAGCAAAGCACAGGACTCAGCTGCACAGGCCACAACTCCATCAAAGAAGGCCATGGGCAGGGAAGGCAGCAACAGGCCTTCCACATCTAAGGGCCCAGGCAAGCCACATCAGCCACCGAAGGCAAAGGCAACACAGGATGGCAAGGCACAGGGGCGGCAAAGGACAGCCGCAATACCAACAGTGCCGATACTGGTGGAATCCACTGTACTTGAGCCTGTGCAAGATGGGTCTCTCTCTGCTGCAAACAGCTCGGTAGGTGAGGCAGCTGCCACAGCGCTCCAGAGTGGCGATGAAGAACAGTCCCAAGGCGAGGTATGAGTCCCTGAGGATAACAACCTGTCAACGGAAGTTGTAGGTACACCCATCCCCGGCCAAACACCCCAGCACACCCCAATGAGCACCCCCAATGGCACCACGCTCAACCAATCTGGAGGAGAGGCATTACCAGAGGCCTGGAGCCCCACAGAGGACCCACCTGAATTGGGCACCTTGCCAGATGTGGCATCCACCTCCACAGGGGTCCGCGACGGGGAGTGGCAAATGTTACAAATGGAGGGACGGTAGCAGGAGCTGACAGGGCTTGTGAAACAGTACATCTCAGATGGTGCCCTGACAAGGCAGGAGGCCTGTGAGAACACTGCGGCCATGAAAGGGGCCATTGAGTCTAGCACCATACGCATCTGTGAGGAGCTGTCGGCAGTGAGGCAGGATTGCCAGGATTGCTGATGCCTTGGATGCTCAGCGCCTGCCCCGACAGTGGAGCATGCGGACACAGGGTCATCGTTCAGCTCCACCCAGACGAGCCCCCTGCACAGGTCTGCACGCACCATGCAGCGCTCCGACATGCAGCCCCCGGAGGCCGACAGAGGACACAAGTAGAAGGGGCAGCCTGCATGTGCAGACTAATGTACACTCGTAGCATACCATTGCACACCATATGTGGGGGAGTTGTGGGGGGAGGGGGTGGAAGGAGGGGGTGTGTGGGGGAGTTGTGGGGGGAGGAGTGTGTGGGGGAGTTGGGGGAGGGGGAGCAGATGGGATAGGGGGTATATGGGGGGAGTTGTGGGGGAAGGAGAGGGGGTGTGTGTGAGGTGGAGAATCAAAGCACTTTGTTCATATTACCTGTTCAACATACCCTTTGTGTACCATAAAAATCACTTGACTGGCATTACTTATTGTGAATGTGTGCTTTATTGGTTTACAGTGCACAGTGTCCATGTACCCCCACAACCAGTGCCCTGAGTTCCACGTCCATGGCACCCTCTGCATCCATGTGTCTTAGAAATATTGGCCAATCACAGACTGGCGCACAGTACGTCCCACTTCTGCATCACCACCTGGATGATGTACAATCCTATATTCTTCTTCATCTTCATCCTCACCTGGTGGTTGCTGATCAATGTCAGGGGGCAGAGGCACGTTCCGTCGGATGCACATGTTGTGCAGCATGGCACATGCCATGATGATCTTGGCCACCTTCTCATGCCCGTACAGTAGTGCCCCATCCGACCTGCTGAGGCAGCAAAACCGCGCCTTCAACAGGCCAAAGGTCTGGTTGATCACCACACGGGTACGGGTATGGGCCCGATTGTAGTCCTCTTCATGCCTGTTCTACAGGGATGAGGAGCCACGGCTTCAAGGCATAGCCAGCATCAGCTGCATGGGTGCAAAATAAGGTATGTGTGAGTCAATTCCTAAAATGACACCTGTACTTATCACTCACAAGCCTGCAGATATTTGTTGTTCACATGCACATGTCCCTGGATGTATGCAAACATTTTAACATGTCACAATGTGTGCTGTCTCATGGTCTACAGGTGTGGGTTGCGTCGCCCAGATGATGCAGGGTGTCCACTTCCTTGCTGGTGTTCATGCACTGTGGATGCCTACCGTTGTATTTGCTATCATCTATGTGATGTGGAGTGATATGTGTGTTTTTTTAAAAGCAGCATTGGCGGAAGTCTCATCATGATTTCACAGTCAGCGCTTATTATTCCCATGGTGACATGCAGCGCTACTGTGGTGATGGGCCAGTGACAAGCAGTGTATTCCCTTGGTGGATTGATTTGTGCGCATTCTTGGATGCATGTCCTGTGTTTTGCTGCGGTCATTTACATTGTGCATACTCACAGCATGTTGCTGCATTGTGTTACAGAGGGTAAGGTCTGATGATGTGCAGTGTACGTGTTGTGGGATATGGGCTGGTTGCAAGTCAGGCATAGTGCCATTGGTGTGCAGCTTCCATCATTACTATGAGGTTTGGGTGTCATGTTCAGTTTGGGATGCTTTGGGGCACAGTGTTTTTCAGTATGGGCATTGTCCAGTCACCACCACAATCACACCCGGGTGGTGTGTGCATCTCCCCCTCCCTCATTACACTGCCATGTGCCTGTCATGCAACTTACCAAGCAGCCAGGCACGTCATCCAGCATGTCGCTCCATGTAGCGCAGAGTTCTACAGGACCATTGAATCATGAGTAGATCCGGGATATCGGGCACAACAATGTGTGATGAACTTGCTGGAGTCACATACCATCTGCGCATTGATGGAGTGGTATAGCTTACGATTGCGGTACGCCACCTCCATGGCATGTGGGACCACCAATTCCACATGGGTGCAGTCGAGGGCACCCATACAGTTTGGCATGCCTGCCAGTGCATGGAAGCCAACTTTAGTGTCAGAGATCTCCTGCGCAGTCTGTGGTAGGGATATGTAGTCACTTGAGTGCTTCAGGAGGGCATCCAGCACTTGGTTCAGCATGCGTGAAAAAAAGGTTGTGAAATGCCATGCATCTGCCCCACTTTGTGATGGTAGGGGCCTGTGGCCAGGAAGTGGAGCACAGACACTACCTACAGTAGAGGGGGGATGATGGTGCGGATTTCTTTCAGGCTGACAATGTCATCGTGTATCATGTCCACAATGGTGGTGATGGTGCTATGGGGTTAGGTTGAATGGACTGACTCTGATGTAATGGATTGGAGGCTGCCTGCGTGGTACCACTGGCTGCACTGGTGGGACTTGCTGGGCCTGTGTCATCCTCATTCTCCTCCTGCGTCTCCTCTCTAGTGCCTGTTGAAGTTGTTGCTCATGGTTTAGCAATGCAAGCATGTCTTCCAGCCCCAATATCGCAACTGCAAGTGGGATCATTTTGGTTTGGGAAGGGGTGTAGTGTGTGGGTGTGCTCCTTTTGTGCTGGGCCAGACTCCATCGCCTCCACCTGTGCTGAATGTGTGCACCTGTGGCAGTTGGGAACACTGCACATTGCTGTTAGCGGGTGGTACGCGATGCCGGTGATGCCAGCATTCCCTGTATCCCTTATTACTGCCTTTGTGATGCTGCTACTTGCATGTCCGTGTGACTTGTGATGTCCTCCTCTTAGCGGCTACCTGGTGTTGCTGTGCCCATGAGCATGCCGGTACGGGGGTGCGCGGTCTCAGTGGTGGCGCTGATACCGGGCTGTTAACTCATAATAGGCTGGAACGGTATGCGGTGCCGGTATTCCATTACCGGCATCATTTTTCCATTACCGCGAATCTCGTAATGAGGCCCAATATCGCCTAATGATCCAATGAGTTGCTGGTGTTTTTAATTTTGCTTCTGATTTTAAATGTCATCCAAAGCTAAAAGTGGTGCCCTATATGGTGCTGGTATATGGGGATCTGGCAAAAACAGAGATTGGTTACAAACCATACATAATTCGTTTTGTAAGAAATTGGTGGTTTTGCAATCAGTGCCTAATTAGGCCTACTTATGTCTACTTATGCAGGCCCTTGTGAGTTAGGGCCAAGCAACTTTATAGATGAGTTCTTTGCTGAACCCTGTATTTTAAAAAAAAATGTGTTCTGTAATTCTCAAACAACAGTGACCCACAAATTATTTTAGGTATAATAAGATTAAATGGAGCAAATAAAATTCCTTGGCCAGCACATGTTAGGGAAATGCTAAGGAAAATAGCCAATTAATGTTGCCACTTTTTTTAGCCTAGGGTATCTTGGCAGAACAAAAAACCGTTACAATTATCAAATTGGCTCACAGCTCATTTTATTCTACAGGTAGAGAAAGAGCGATTTATGCAAACAATCATGTATGTATTGTGATAGTACACTAATTCACCTGGGCTTAGTCATATCTCAGTTTGCTTCATTATAGCAATGATTATTGTTATATTATTAAAATCACCTTTTCATTGTTTATGACTCAATTCTATGAAAGGAGGTTGGTCTTCAAATGACAACACATTGATTTGTGTGCCACTTTTTTACTGATAGTGTAGAAAGCATTATACATTTCATTGAAGGTAAAGAATTGCCTCTATTGAAAATGTTGCTCAGCTGTATTCTTTCTGCATCAAGACAATTGTTCTATGATTGCATGGTATTGCAATTTATTTGTATAAAGGACAATGTCTTCCAGAAATAAGCTTGTGTCTATAGTACATGATGTTGAAGATTATGAGTTATATTTTATTGAATTTGCTTATCCTATATTTGTACTGAAAGTAATCCTTTACATTTTTGGCATGTCCTTCAGCATCTCCGAACCAAGGAGAAAGTTGTTGCTGTGCCAGAGGATTTAGACTGGCTTAATTTATGTTGATAACCGCTCTATGTCAAACCTCTATCTACCCAAAGCTTAATTACATTTCTTTCTGTTTTATTGAACCAAATCGCATTAAAACCTATTGACAAGAAAAAAGGAATCAACACAAACAAGAATTCTAAATCATTCTGTATTCAATCTAGTAAGCAAATAGATGAACATGTGTACAAGTGTACAAAAATAGCAGTAAACCAAAAGTGAAATCAAACATTCAAAAAACATACATTCAAATAATGTGTATTGAAAAACACTTGAATAGACGAAACACTTGGACTAGACGCTTGGGGGTAATTCATAGAATTCAGCGCACAAGTGGCGCACGCGGCTTGTGCACACAGTGTGCGCGTGCGAATCCCTGCGCCAGCCGTGTGCGCTAAAATACATTTCCGCGCACAGCGTATTCATGGATTCCAGCCACCAAAACCAGCCGTGGGGCACAGTGACGCAGCGACCCTGCAGCAGCACCAGTTACGCCCCCAAGAACGCCCCTTGCACAGGGAAAAGCCATCAAAATCCCCAATCCAGCGCAAAGGGCTGCGCTAACCGTGTACCAGCACGGCAAGCGGGGTACGTGTATCACTGGGGTGCGCGTGAAGTTCCTCACGTGATTTCAGCTGGGTACGTGTATTACTGGGGTGCGTGGGAAGTTTCAAACGCTATTGGCCCTGTGCGAGCGTGGTACGTGTATTACTGGGGTGCGCGGAAAGTTTCACACGCAAATTCAGCAGGGTACATGTATATCAGGGGTGCGCGGGAAGTTTCACACGTGTTTTCAGCTGGGTACGTGTATTCCAGGGCTGCGCTGGAAGTTCCACACGCGAATGTCCTGGGTACGTGTATTTCGGGGTGCGCGGGAAGTTACACACGTGAATTCAGCAGGGTATGTGTATTTCAGGGGTGCGCGGAAAGTTCCACACGCGATTGGCCCTGTGCGAGCGTGGTACGAGTATTACTGGGGTGCGCGGGAAGTTTTACACGCAAATTCAGCAGGGTACGTGTATATCAGGGGTGCGCGGGAAGTTTCACACATGATTTCAGCTGGGTATGTGTATTGCAGGGGTGCGCTGGAAGTTCCACACGCCAATGTCCTGGGTATGTGTATTTCGGGGTGCGCGGGAAGTTACACACGTGAATTCAGCAGGGTACGTGTATTTCAGGGGTGTGCTGAAAGTTCCACACGCGATTCCATCAGGGTACGTGTATATCAGGGGTGCGCTGGAAGTTCCACACGCGAATGTCCTGGGTACGTCTATTTCGGGGTGCGCGGGAAGTTACACACGTGAATTCAGCAGGGTACGTGTATTCCAGGGGTGCGCGGAAAGTTCCACATGCGATTCCATCAGGGTACGTGTATATCAGGGGTGCGCTGGAAGTTCCACATGCGAATGTCCTGGGTACGTGTATTTCAGGGGTTCCGTGGAGTACTACATGTGAATTCGCTGTGTGGGTCCTCCCAGGTGTTCGCTCTACAACCTCCACGGCACCTGCAGGCAGCCCACACCACGGGGGACTACCCTGCACCCCCACTCATGTCCCCAAGCAACCCCACCCCCCAGCAGTGCAGGGCACCCTCCACCAAGCCCCCACTCATGTCCCCCTGCACCACCATCCCCCAGCACTGTGGGGCACCCTCCGCCAGGCCCCAACTCATGCCATCCTGCACCCCCACCCCCCAGCAGTGCAGGGCACCCTCCACCAGGCCCCCCAACTCATCTCCCCCTGCACCCCCACCCCCCAGCACTGTGGGGCACCTGCCAGCAGGCCCCCACTCATGTCTGACTCATGTCCCCCTGCACTCCCACCCCCCAGCACTGTGGGGCACCTGCCAGCAGGCCCCCACTCATGTCCAACTCATGTCCCCCAGCACCCCCACCCACCAGCAGTGCAGGGCACCCTCCACCAGGCCCCCACACATGTCCCCCTGCACCCCCACCCGCCAGCACTGTGGGGCACACTCCACCAGGCCCCCACTCATGTCCCCCTGCACCCCCCCCAGCACTGTGGGGCACCTGCCAGCAGGCCCCCACTCATGTCCCCCTGCACCCCCACCCCCAGCAGTGCAGGGCACCCTCCACCAGGCCCCGACTCATGCCCCCCTGCACCCCCACCCCCCAGCACTGTGGGGCACCTGCCAGCAGGCCCCCACTCATGTCCCCCTGCACCCCCACCCCCCAGCACTGTGGGGCACCTGCCAGCAGGCCCCCACTTATGTCCAACTCATGTCCCCCTGCACCCCCACCCCCCAGCATGCAGGGCACCCTCCACCAGGCCCCCACTCATGTCCAACTCATGTCCCCCTGCACCCCACCCCCCAGCATTGCAGGGCACTCTCCACCAGGCCCCCACACATGTCCCCCTGCACCCCACCCCCCAGCACTGTGGGGCACCCTCCACCAGGCCCCCACTCATGTCCCCCTGCACCCCCACCCCCAGCACTGTGGGGCACCTGCCAGCAGGCCCCCACTCATGTCCAACTCATGTCCCCCTGCACCCCCACCCCCAACTGTACAGGGTACCCTCCACCAGACCCCCACTCATGTCCCCCTGCACCCTCGCCCCCAGCACTGTGGGGCACCTGCCAGCAGGCCCCCACTCATGTCCCCCTGCACCCCCACCCCCCAGCAGTGCAGGGCACCCTCCACCAGGCCCCCAACTCATGCCCCCCTGCACCCTCACCCCCCAGCACTCTGGGGCACCTGCCAGCAGGCCCCCACTCATGTCCCCCTGCACCCCCACCCCCCAGCACTGTGGGGCACCTGCCATCAGGCCCCCACTCATGTCCAACTCATGTCCCTCTGCACCCCCACCCCCCAGCAGTGCAGGGCACCCTCCACCAGGCCCCCAACTCATGTCCAACTCCTGTCCCCCAGCACCCCCACCCCCCAGCAGTGCAGGGCACCCTCCACCAGGCCCCCACACATGTCCCCCTGCACCCCCACCTCCCAGCACTGTGGGGCACCTGCCAGCAGGCCCCCACTCATGTCCAACTCATGTCCCCCAGCACCCCCACCCCCCAGCACTGTGGGGCACCCTCCACCAGGCCCCCACACATGTCCCCCAGCCAAAATGTCATCACAATCTAGATCCCTGGCCCTTATGGTCAGCCTCCAAATGCCAAACACCCACCCAAGTATTGCATCCACCCACTTAGAAATGGCAATAACATGATAGAACCCCAATTGCAAGTTTGGAAATGAACACATGTCCCTCACATACATCCAATGGGTGTCAGTGAATCTCAAACCCATATCATGATATGCATGAAACGAATGAGATGATACTACACATTGAAGTTTGAACAAAAAATATGTATTAAAAGCAACATAAATTGAATCAAAAATAAACAAACAAAAATGGGAATTAAAAAAAATAAAAACCAGCATGTCCGTGAAATAATGCAAAACCACAAATCATAATCCAAAGGAAAGGTGTCCAAAGTCACAGTCCACAAAAGTAAATCCAATGGAAAATTAAAATCGAAAACCATTGCTCCATGGGTAAATCATAAAAAAAAATGAAAATCCAACAGTCAACTATATACAGATAAACAATCCAGGGTCCATGATCCCAACAGAAGAAATGAAACCTATCTAATAACACTACCTAATAAAAAAAAAAACTATATACAAAAATGTGGCCCATTGTCCAAAAGGTCCAAAAAAAATGCAAAACCAAAGGAAACCTAACACTAACTACAGAACTATTTACAAGGGCAGCGGGCTAGTCCGACGGCTCACTTTTGGATGTCCCGGGCCAGGGCATCATCGAACTCCTGCTCAATGTACTGGAGGGTGTCCTCCTCCATGGCCCCGAGGGTCCGCAGGGCCGTCGACGTGTCCACCTCCAACCCCCTGCAGATTGCCTCGAGGCACTCGGCAAGCCTCAGGGCCCTCCACATGGAGTTCTCTGCCCGGACCATCATGAGCTGTGCCTCTTCCGCCCGCTGCCGCTCTGCATCTATGGCGTGGGCCAACCGCTGCCACACGGAAGACACTTCCCGTCCTGGGTCCTCCTGCCCTCCAGGCCGATGCCTGCCCCTCCGATGTCAAAGGCCCCGAGCCATTATGGCTCCCACCACGTTGCTGCTGCTGCTGTGCCTCTGCCCGTGCACTGCCTCCTGCTACCTGCACATCCTCCGCTGGCTGGGGTGCAGTCGTTGATGTGGCCACCCCTGCTGGATGTCCGACTCCTGACTGTGGCAGGGATGCCTCCTCCACCAGCCTGGCCGCACCGTCAGAGGCAGCTCCACAGGGCACCCAGGTGACTAATGGGTAGGAAGATGGCACGGAGGACGACTGGCGCATAGGGGGTTCAGTTGAGGAGGGGGTCATAGCAAGCACCATCAAACGGAGGAATCCGGCCTGTGTGACCTGTCCCAGTAGGCCGACGTGGTCAACGAGCCATTCGAGATGACGTGCAGTCTCCTCATGAAAAGACTGCAGGTCACCTTGCATGGCCCGTTGACGCAACGACACACCACTCAAGACAGGCTCAACCCAGACCCTGATAGCCACGTCCGCAGGCAGAAGAAGGCCAGTCGTCGTGAGCTCATCCCCTGCCTGAAAACGGGTCTGGACGTAGGCATCCCTGCTGGTGCAAGATGATGCAGTGACAGGATCAGGGACAGGATTGCACACAGGCACCTCCGCGGTGGCCTGTGCTGCCTCCTGTCTCTGGTCCTGCACTGCACCACTAGCACCAGTAAAATCCCCACCTCCGGACCCCGTCTCTGTTGCTTGCACGGCCTCCTCCTCCTCCAATAAACCCCCACCAACCTGGATGACTCCGTGCCATCTTCCCCCATTGGGCCCTGTAGGGTCTCAGCTGCCCCTTCTTCTGCCGAGGAGTCCAACTCCAACCTCTGCCTCTTGGACCTCCCCCCGGCAGCTGCGGCCTGGGACACGGCACCGGACTCCTCACTCACCGACGAGATCACAACCTGGGAGGGGAGCCGGGCCTTGCGTCTCTGGCTGGCGGTGCGATCCCCGCCGCTGTGCTCCACAGCACCTTCTCTGCCCTCTTCATCAGTTGACGCTGCAGACAGGGAGAAATAAAACACAGGCATCAGGGCACTGAACAATGGACACATACACACATGACAGTTGTACATGAGTGGCATTGGCAAACCTCAGACATGCCATCACAATCTCCAACATACATGTCATTTCAACTTGCACACATGAGCCATACCACAGCCATATCGCAACTGCCAGCACCATCCATACACATACAAAAGCATGAGCAGGCAAAGGTGAGCCAGACATCACATGCAACACAGGGAGTGCACTACACATGCACGCACACCACCACACTTGCATGCATGTGTACACCTCTGCCAACTGTCGCAGTGTTCAGATGATCATCCATGTCACATCTGCCAATCAGGCTTCCATATCCCGCAGTCACATGCATCCATGTTGCATCATTGTTGCACCCTTGTCAAATACACACATGTACATGTACACAGTGCTGATACATGCAACTGAAAACAACATACATGCGTGACATCACGAACATGCCTACTTACATACACATTCATCCAAACATGTGTGCCCACACAACTGCATTTGGCATGCAAGCCTACACACACAAGCACCATCCATGTCTCACACATGACAGCCCTCGCATGTGTTAGTCTCATGGCCCTGTACAACCCCACCCATACTCGGCCCCATACAAACAGATGTGCAACCTGCACACTACTGGCACATCACCACACGCACAGCTTACAATCATGATGCATGTACACTTACCGCTCGACTCCAGACGGGTCTGCCTCTCAAGGACCTGGACATGGAGCGCTGGGGATATGCATTCCAGGACCCTCATCTGATCTTCCGACAAGTGGCCCCGCACCGCTTAGCATCCGCTGCCTTCCAGAGGCACCGGGCCTTGTTGAGGGTCCTGGGCCTGAAGTCCTCCCAGCGCTTCTTGACATGTTGGAAGTCGCGGACTGCCACCCCCTCCGCGTTGATGGCAGTCACGATGTCCGGCCAGATCCAAGTCTGTCCTTCCTTGTCGGCGCGCACACTTCCGAAGAGGGTATCATACTGCCCCAGGACTTGCTCCACCAGGACACCAACTTCGGTGGCACTGAAGCTGGTGCCCCTCTGCCTCTCTGGCCGGGGGTTGTCAGTGGTGCCAGATGTTGCAGTGCCCGACATGACAACCCCAGAGGCAGGAGTGGGTGGGCAACTGGGTCCTGGGGCAGGGCTGTGGAGCGATGGAATCCCAGTCGGGAGTCTTCGGTTCCAGCAGGGCTGGTCACAGCAACAGCACCCCTGGCTGATGTGCAGGCATAAAATGGCAGGGCACGTGGGCAGCAGGCAGTCAGGCAGCAGCAGATTGCAGGTGGGAGCGTGCTCGGGGCTCTGGGGGGCAGTAATTTGGCCTTCTGGGCAGGAGCGTGGTCTTCCGTGTGCTTACGCATGGCCAGCTTGATACGGAGTGATTTGGCACGTGAAAATTCTGCACGTCAGCGTGTAATTCGAGGAAAGGCCCTTAGCGCGTAAGCGCGTCTGCACGCATACGCAATTTCACAGAAGGCCCTTCAAGCGCAAGCGCCTCTGTGATGTGATGTGCGCAGGCGTGCATGGGCGTTTCAGCATGCGTGAAAAACTGCACGTCCGTGTGTAATCCGAGGAAAGAGCCCATGCGCGTAAGTGACGTGATGCGTGCAGGTGTTTCCCTCAGCACGGGTTAAAGGTGAGTGGGGACAGCAGTTTGCTGTACATGCCTTTCGTGGAGACCGACGTGTGTTGCTGCTTCCTGTTGTTTCGCACGCCATCACAACTTCACAGCTATCAAGGACGTATCTCTTCTTTTGGCGGGGGTATTGGCTACGCGTGTTTTTCTGCATCACGCTAGTCAGACGGTGAGTCGCACACGCTATTTCCCACTGTGGGTACCCCTGTGTATCGCACCCATTTTCGATGTCATAGTAGCCTGCGTGTCCCACGCGTATGCGTTATTCGTGTTACTGGGTGCCACCGCGTACTGAGCGAGGTTGAATCCACGCACGTAGGCTGCAGGATTGCATGCACGGTTTTACTGCAGTTTTGGGGTGCCTGAGCATTGCGTGACCCGTCACTACATCACCGGGGTCACATACAGCCTTGCAGGTGCAGGGGGGCTGTTAACATCTTGCTTCCCACCCCCTTCACCTCAATTGCCCAGGTCAATTGTGGTGTACACCTCCCATTGGCACTACTCCATCTGTGCCGGCACTACTACATCTGTGCCATGGTTGGGAGGACACCAAAGGTGAGGGGCACCTCAGCTGGGCGTACTCCTCATGGTGGGCGTGGTCGGGGACGTGGCCGTGGTGACCAGGGAGTAGGGGGACTCCAGGGTGTCCAGGGCGGCCACAGAGGGGGAAGAGGCAGGGGTGCGCCACTTGAGCACAATGTTGTACCATGTGTCGGTGCAGTCATGCCACCACCCCCTGTGGTTCCGGGGGATGCAGCTTCTGCATCTGGCACTGGCGCCCATGTGACCCGGCAGTCCGTTCCATCGACTGCCACGGGCCCAAGGGTAGTGGTAGCTGCAGGTGCAGCTGTGGACACCGCCACCCAGGCTCCCGGTCTGCCAGCGCAGGCTGTGTTGGCACTTGAAGAGCCCTTGGTAGATTTCCAACAGGGCAGGAGGGAAACCATAGGGGCAGGCCGGGCTGCTCAGACCAAGACATGTGTCCCTGGGGCAGTTATGTCATCTGCTGCCCCGAACAGTCGGGTGTTGGCAAGTGCAGGGGAAGATGCACCCAACAACACCCCGGTTGTGAGTCTGCCAACCAGGACCGTTGCAGTCAATGACCCTGCCATACATGGTTCTGATGTGTAAGTAATGCAATGCTTCCGTGATGCATGTCTGCTCTGCTGGATGGTTGACATGTGGAGTAGACGGGGACTATCCACATCACCACTATTGCACCCTACTGACATGCTGGTTACAAGTATGCCCCTCCGGTCCATATTCCAGCTCACTGGCCCTTCTGCATGTGGCGTGGGGTGACCTTCCTCTCAGCCCAGGCACAATGTCATTGAATGACTGACGTGCATGTCTCCTCTGCCTGCATGCAGGGACTCCATGTAGGCATGCTCCCTTGCCCCTCCTCTGCCACTCTGCACCCCAGTTCCACCTTTGCACTGGTCTGCTTCAATCTTGCCAATGTATACTTTCCTGTTCATGCGTCCTGTGTAGATGCTAACTTCCAGCGTACAATCTGCCAGACATATGCCGTGTGGTACAGCCTTAGTACTTGATGCAGGGTATCTCACTTGTACTGTGCATAGGTCAGATGTCCCGCAGGGACATGAGTGCCCATTCATGCTCCATGTGCATTGCACACATGCCCCTATGTATCCTTGACTGGATGATCATTGTAATACAAGTCCTGGGTGACATACATTGCATGGCATCTCATCAGCCTTCCCATGTCAACTGTGGCTCAGTACTGCTTTGCACACATGTTTAGGGTCTGACAATCTGTGTGGCTCACAGGCCTCAGCCTGTTCAATGGCCAATGACTCTGTCCAACTGTTGTTGTGTCTTCTTCACACGTGGGCGGCCTCCAGAGTTTTCATCATGTGTCCTGCTTACTGTCCCATCATCATTTGCAGTGTTGTCACTTGAATCACATTAGGCTGTTGATGCCAGTCAACACTGCCTGTCAATACACAGGTGTATGGTCAGCCTTTTGATACCATGCTAGGCATCCCTGCTTTTGTACTGGGGTGAAGGGGGTGCTTGGCTTCTAGATATGGTACACATTGAATGCACAATGCACGTGATGCCTGAATTTGACCTTGCACTGCCTTCACATTTCCTGGCACACACCACGGAGTCCTTGTACATGTAGGTAGTGAGTGGCGTACACATTTTCTGCACTGCATAGACCCACTTCCATGGAAACTGCCACCTTTCAACAGGTCTGATCACAGAAGCAATTCAAAGTTGACCCAGCATGCATGACAGGTTATATGTTGTGTGTCACATGTCTGCCTGATGCGTTTGTTGTCGATGTGTGTGTGTGTTGTGTGCTTCTGACATGTGTAGTGACCTTTTTCTCTCTATTTTTCAGGTGATGACGCAATGGAGGCGGAGGATGGTGTTGTCATGCCAGACACAGGGTTGTTACCACTACATCAACCGGGCACAAGTGGGGGTCGTGGGGTGGTAGCCCACGAAAACCCCCAAGTGCTACAGTCCATCTTGTCTCTGGCTGCCTATGAGTCCAGCCTTGATGACGACTCTGACGTCCATGTTGAGTTGGATGAGCATCAAGTCCATGTGTCAGGGGTGAGTGATTCTGATGTGGACACTCCTCTGTCTGTGACACCTGCACTGAGGGATCAGACAGTCCTGGTTCCTCTGCCCATGGTGGATCGGGACGCAGGGTCACCCTCCACATCAGTCACTGATGTGCCTGGGACATCACGTCGACGGGGGCATGTAGTCGTGCAGCCGCGGGCGGTGTCAACACAGCGAGGACCCCTGGTCCTTGGGTCCCGCAGGGGTCAAGCCCGGCAATGCGGTCGCCGCGCTCAACCGCAGTATACTCAGTGGGAGCAAGACATGACTGCCAATTCAGGACGGCAGGGGGAAGCAATGGAGAACATCGCTGAGAGCATGGAGCGTGTGGCCAGATCTGTGCTCCCCCCTGCTAGGCACGTGCTTCTCCAGCAGCAGGCGGTACGGTCCACGGCCCGCTCGCTCAGGCTGGGCATGGCGGCCTCAGACAGGTCATGCCAGGCTGAAATGTCGTCTCTGCGTCAAGCAATTGCTGCTCACGCAGAGGCGCACATGGATGCCCTGATAGAGGAGTATGCTTCCCTCAAATCCACTCTGGGTGTCCTTATGATGTCCCAGAGGCAGCGGGCAGAGGAGAGGTTTGCACAGCTTGAGCGTACCATCTCGGCTGAGCTACAGGCTTGCCGGGAGGTGCAGCGGTTGTCCAGCCAGGCCTTGCAGGAGGAACTCCGTGTTACACATGCTACCTTGCAAGAGAAAGCACGTGTATCACGTGAGGTTCTGCATGCAGACCTACGTCACATCGCCACACAGGACCAGACTCACCCGTCCGGCAGACTTGCTGCCGACGAGGGGCAAGCTGCTGCTAGGCGTGGCCTGGCTACTGTGCCACGTCCTCCTTTCCAGGATGAGCCAGACTCGGACGACCATCTATTTCCCACATAGGTCGGGCTGGGCAGGCGTTGAGCCCATGGAGGTTTTTTTTTTGGCTCAGCATCATTGCATGTGGGTGTTGAGCAGCACCCTGTAACTCCCCCCTTCTGGGTGCCTCCCCTCCCCCCCGGGTTGTATGTGGCCATTTTTGATTTTTCTTTTAGTTTAGTTAGTTAAGTTTCTATTTAACAGTTAGTTTAATTAGGTAATGTAGGTTTTTCATAGTTAGTGTAATTAGTTAATATAGTTTAAAATTGCTTGTCTATTGTGCTTTCATGTGATGGTGCGTTGCTTTGTGGCTTTTGAAGGCATCCACTGTCTGTTCCAGCTGGGCCCTTCAGGCTTGTCTTGTGTATGGGTTTGCTGCTTGGGGTCCTTGACTCACATTCAAGATATACACAAACAAATAGATCGTTCCCAGTTTCAGTCAACCAAGAGCAATCTCACTCTTTCCGAAAAAACTGCTCTCAAAAATCTTGCTGAGGATACGAGCATTGTCATTAAAGAAGCCGATAAAGGTGGTAATATTGTCATTTTAAATACTGCAGATTATATTACTATGGCTAATGAACATCTGAGTACTCCTGGATGTTATCAATTGTTACCTGGCAACCCTACCTAAGAGACGGTATCTGAATTGAAAGTTTTGTTATATGACTGGCACTCACGTGGGACATTGACAGATGAGGAAAAGGCTTTCCTTTACAGACCTAATCCGGTCATTCCTACAATGTATTTTCTGCCCAAAATTCATAAGGCATACACAACATTACCCCAGGTACGACCTATTATGAGTGGCTTAGGATGGGCCACTGAGGGACTTTCCCAGTACATTGATTCTGCAATCAAGGATATGGTACCAGCATTACCAGCCTACCTACGAGATTCCACTCAAACACTGGAGATTTTACATCAGTTAAAATGGTGCCCCAATTATCTTCTAGCCACGTTTGATGTTAAAGCATTGTACACATCGATACAGCATCGATTAGCTCTTCAAACCATTGATTACACTTTTCGCAACCACTCAGCATCACACAGTCAACATGTTTACATGATCAAAGATTTCTTGCATTTCGCGTTAGCACATAACCAGTTTTTGTTTAACAATCAATATTATTTACAGACGAAAGGAGTAGCCATGGGTGCGAAATATGCCCCTTCTTTGGCTAACTTATTTATGGGTTTTTTTGAGGACAAACACATATACACAGACCACCCATATAAACAGAATCTCATAGTATGGAGACGCTACATAGATGACGCCCTGGTCATTTGGAATGGGACGTCTTCGTCCTTTGTTGGTTTTTCTGAATATCTTAATCGTAATAATTTTGGCATAGAATTTTCTGGACATGTGAGCTCTCAGTCTATGGAATTCCTTGATCTTCAGATAAACATTGTGAATGGTGAACTACAAACTCAAACCTTTCGGAAACCCACCGCAGTTAATGCTATGTTGCATGCCTCCAGCTGCCATAAAAAATCTGTCATTTCTAACATCCCATTTGGAGAATTTTATCGTGCGAGACGTAATTGCAGTACTGACATGGCTTTTCAACATGAGTGTCGCATGATTAGGCGGAGGTTCTATGAACGTGGATATAGTAGCCAATGCATTAAGCAAGGGTTTAATCGTATCAACACATTCACTCAGGATCAGACGTTGGTTACGAATCCAGAATCTACAAGACCAAGTCTGGAGTATGTACAGTTCATAACAAAATATTCAGAAGACCATTGTATGCTTTATCGCCTGTTAAGCAAACATTGGCATTTGTTGAGACTTGACCCAGAGCTTCTGCCTTATGTCTCGGCTACACCCAAACTCATCTTTACTCGTAATAAAACATTGCGCAACAAACTCTGCCCTTCATTTTTACAACCAAAGCCTACTCATGCACAGCCTCTGGCTTGGCTTCCACCCAAACCTGTTGGTTTTTTCAAATGTGGTCTATGCAATTTTTGCCAATATGCTCTTATTCAAAATACATTTAGTTGCCACCATGGTTTGTCAATTCACATTTCTGATTTTATTAATTGTAAATCGAAATTTGTGGTGTATGCTATTTTATGCGTATGCCGCAAAGTATATGTTGGTTCTACTATAAGAGAACTGCGTGTTCGCATTCGAGAACATTTTGCACACCTGAAGAGTCAAGATCCGAAGCTGCCTCTTGCACTTCATTGGCAACAGAATCATCAAATGGATTCAGTAAAAGATCTTAAGTTCATTGGGCTCATTCAAGCGCATTCCCACCCAAGAGGCGGGGACCGTCAATTACTTTTACGCCAGCTTGAGGCACGCACCATCGCCAAACTTCGTTGTACCAGTCTTGGTCTCAACACGGACACGGAACTAAATGTATTTTTGTAATGCTTTACATAAATGCTGGTGCACATTCCCTATACTTGCAGTAACTGCATTTTCATTATTCCCTGTTTGTTTTTATGTATTCACTTTTAGTCAAATTTAAACAACCCAGATCGTCAGGAATTGCTGCCAGTTCCTAATTGCTCATCCGTCCACTGCTGTCATTGAATATTCGAGCGATTTGTGATTTTTTCAATTTTATTTATTTTTTTTTTTTTTTTATTCCAATTAAAATATTTTTATTATTTCTATTTGCATGCACACTGGCATTACAGCTTATTATGCATTAGACTTTTATTTAATATTTATTAGTTGTGCTAACGGATGTAGACATTCTCTAGGGCACATATAAAATGCAAGCGCTTGCCTTATTTAATACAAGGACTACCATTACCACAATTCCATGCACTAAATTTAACCACATGACTGAGTCATGTGACACATTTTTAGGTTCTTTTCTCTAAACACATGGAAGGAATGAACTGCACAACACTGATTTCGTGAAGCGTGTGGACTTTGGCCACAGTGGGGAACCAGCCCCTGAACTCACAGGTATGGGCTTGACAGTACTTTCAGAGTATCTCACTGTTAGAACGATTTTCACAAATATTCATGTTATTTGACCCATCTGTGGAATTGGGTTTTGATGCATTGTCTTTCCTTGGCAGTTGCAACGTTAGAACAAACTCCCATGTCCTGGGAATGTACCATACTGTATCAGTAACAGAGACTGCTTCAGGTATTGCTGTCCATTATTTTTACGCATTTGGATTTTTTTGACAACCCATTCAAGTCATAAGTCGATCTCTTGTCAAGGCAACTCATGCCTTGGGCTTCTCTGTTTATGTATTTTTCAGTTATTTGCCGCTTATTTTCTTGAGGAGAATCAACTACTTTAGAATTGGCCCATATATCTGCCCCCCCAGGAGGGCTTTGGGTTTTCCAACGCAGTTTGAATAACATACGGTAAAACATTTATTCATCCTAACATTTATATCACACACGGGTGACAATGTAACAATACATTTTACCACCATGAGGCGCATGAGGGATGAGCATTTTGATCCTTGGCACAATAGTCTGTTACCTTTGCACTATACGTGTACATGGGATTAACTAATTGTAAAAATGTACCAGTTGTTTATTCATTTAGGATTCAGGCTTATGGTGTTTTTCTTTTTTTTCTCTCTCTTTTTTTGCATATTATTTTGTTTTCATCATATGGACATTCACATATTGGCACTTCGACCGCGATTTTTGCTTCGACAATATATGGTAATGAATCAAATGTTTTTTATTTACTTCTTATTTACTTGGAATATGTTTCACATTGAAATGGTTGCTTTGCTCTTTGACATGATGTAATGTACATATGGGCTTTTTTCTTTCTTGTTTGCATTTCTCTTCTTTAACCCTGGCCTCCTCTTCTTCCTCTGCTGGTTAATTTTGGTTTAAATTTCAAATGTTCTTATCTTTATGGCATGATTACATAATATATTGCTGTATTTGAATGCATATGAATCATACTAACACCACAGTCTTGCCTTGAAAAGGACCCGTTGTTCTGGGTCGAAACACGTGTCGGCAGTCTTGTTTTTGCATCATTTCATAAAATCTGTTTCAACAGCGTATTTTGACTGAAGAATCTACTTGCTTTGGACTCTTTGTTTCACCGTATCTGTTGTCCAGTTACACACTCAATTTGAATAGGACATTTACCATTTGCTCAGGGCTGCGCAATCATTTAGAGGTGACAATTTCAAGTGTTTGTATCTATTAGCAGTTTATGAGGTGACTGCTGGTCCCTCTTTCGTGCAGCAACCCAATCTTATTTGGTTTGTAAGGGTCTCATTGACTTTAGTTTGTCTTCTCAAATTTAGTTCTAACCCAGCGCCTCACCACACCGGCACACCTCAATTTTGTTTTTCACCTTTGCCAGCAGACATGGCCCATTGGACGTCTGAATTCTGTACATGTTTGTTGGTGCCCACATGCACATGTGTGCACAAGCAGAGGCACAGGGATTGCAGACCTACATACTAGAACTGCTAACGTGTTCCAAGGAACTCCAGGCAAGGTGAACAGCACAGGGTGGCCACAACACAGCAAAGCTTGCACCAGGCGAGTTGCACATGCAGGCTTAGTCACAGCACTGAGGTTGAGCTTGGACGAATATTGGTGTTGAAGCACACAATGCAGCTCAGATGTGTTGGTGGACTGATGGCTGTTGATTGTAAGGTTGCCTGGGACACCTGCAGGGGCAGTGGCACATACCCTCCGGTACACCAAGGCCCATTGAGGCACTTGTATCATCCATGTAGCCTTCCGAGACATGGAAAGGGGCAGCACACAGGGACATACAGCAAGGGACATACTCGGGTGCAGTGCATTTCTTTTCCATGTACATTTTGATACATTCACTGCCAACTTTGTTTCGGTCATGGTGGAACACGACTTGTTCTGATGTCATGCCTTGCTATATGGGTCTGTCTGCATACCCAGGGAACATTGCATGTTGTGTGAATTGTGACACATTGGTGTTCCATTTGCCATGCACCCACCGGCGGCTGACTTACTGCATTGACTGTGTATGACCCATCACAGGGGTAATGTTATATATGGGTACGAAGCATCTACACCAGATTGTCTGTTTGTAGAGTAGTTTGTTGCTATGGGGCATGTGTGGTGGTGTGTTTTTGTGTAATGGGCATGTACAGACTATTAACTGTGGCTCTCTTTGCAGCATTGCAGTGCTCCTGTAACCGGACCTGAGAGTGCGCAGGCAGGAGGCCAGTACTCAAAACCAGAGCTAAGTGTCTTGTTGTTTTTCTTTCAAACTGCTCTGCATAGGCTTGCTGGGGGGTGCACTAATGCATGGATGAATGTGTAATTCAATTTGGTATGTTTGTTTTCCCCTAATCACCCTGTACCCTCTACCCGGTGTTCCTGCTTCCCGTACCTATCCAAGCAACATTTCCTAATCCTCTTTCCCCGCTGGGGTTGCGGATGCCTGTGTAAGCCCCAAACATGCAGGCGCCAAAACCATAGAGGTGGTGGTTGGTTCGTGCCACTCCTAAGCCTGGACTACAGAAGGCCATGACAATGATGTCCAAGTTTGTTTGGATTGTGTATGTGTTCATGCAAGTAGTACATTTTCGTGCATTCCCTACTTTCATCTGTCATTCCTTCTCCCCTCTCCTGCCACTCATTCCAGTTATCCAGTGTGCCAACACCTGTCCCGACTGCATATCCCTCACCCTCCTTCCCTTCCAGGGTCTCAGAGGCCTGTGTGAGTTTGACCTTGCAGGCACCCGGGACACGGTGGGGGATGGTTGTTTCGTGACTCTCCCACGCCTGTACACGGGACCTGTGACAGTACACATCCGTTCATGGTGCATCATTCTATGTTATGTACCACACATGGTTCACATTCTGTTGTGACATTGTTTTACTGTGCTACCTTGGTTGTTACATCATTGTGGTAGTACTTGGCCTTTGTGAGGTACTGCTACGTCAAGTCATCTACAGGGTGTTCTGGTTCGTTTTTCTGGCTTGGATTTTGTGATTTTGCAAATGAGGGTGGACTCTGAGAGTGCAGGCACCTTTTTACACACAAGGTGGGAGATGGTGACGAAGGGGAAGGGTGATCCTGTGGCCAGGTGAAATTGAGGGTTGAAGGCTCCATGACCCAGGTGTAGTTTTTCAGTGGGTCATGGTAATTTGTGAGGGAGGGGGGGGGTTGTTGTTGATAGTTGCCTTGCCCTGCAGTGTGATGGGAACCCTGACATTGTAATGGTGGTATGTACATGTTGTGTTCTGCTGATCAATGCCTGTTCATGTGTTGTGTTTACCTTTCAGGTTTGAATGGATAGTTGTGGTTTGATATGCTGGGATGTACACATGGTGAATGTTCACATGTGATGTGTAGAGGACACTGATGGTCACTTAATTGCACATGCATATGTTGAGTGCATGTCCTTACTGACCCACACACTTGCACTATGATGCACTACATGTACAACCACCCTTGCATATCCACGTGTACACTCTGTTTGCCTTCTGGTGCCCACTGTGTCCCTGCAGCACATGTTCTGTGACCAATTATGGATCCTGTACATGCCTAATTTGCTTTTTGATGTGGTATGTCGCTTAGATGTGATGTTCAGGGTGTGCATCACACACAATGGCTGTTCACTGTGCTGTGCACTGAGCAGTGTGTTGCAGGAGTTGGACACAGCACACAGAAGCTGCAGTGTTGATTTTTCAATGCACAATTTGCATGTAGACAGGCATTCATTGTTATGTTATGTCTACAACTTTTGTAATGCATTTGGAAATGACTTATTTTGGGTGGGAGGTTGTTGGTCAGTCCTTTCATCTGATTCCATGTCAGGCATCATTGTCTGATGCCACTGTACATTTTTGACATGGCAATGTGTACCTTATTGGTACTGTGTTGGTGTATGGGTATTGCTTGCCATGTCATGTTGTGGTTTGGGAGGGTTTGAGTGACATAACAGTGATGGCCATGGCCTGTTTTGCAGGTGTGTGTGATTCACACCTTGCATGTCAGGGTCATCCGCTTCTCAAAGCAACTAGCTGGGGGTAGATCTCTCTCCGCGGCAGGGGCCTCCCTCTGGAACAGCCTTCCTGCCTCACTGGAACTTGAGGAGAACCATCTCCGGTTCCGGAAGCACCTCAAGACCTTCCTCTTTGCTTCTGCTTTCTCTCTGCCTCTCCCTTGCAAAATTCTTCACTGGAACTGCACTGGATCTGCAACTGGGCCACTCTCACCGACCTCGGTCCCTGGCCCAGCCACTCTCCACTTGCACTGCCTTCCTGGCAACCCCTGCACTGTGGGACTGTCTCTCTATCCCTACAGCCCCCCCTTCCGAGCACTTGTCTGCAGTTACCTTTGCAGTTGCCACCAGCTGGCCTATTTATTTGTTTTTTAGTCTACTTACCCTGTACTGCACTCCCCCCTCCCCTTCCCCTTGCACTTTTCCCTCCCTCGTACCCCTGCACTTGCACAATCTAAATGACACCTGGCCTAGTAGTATTGTTGTCTGTCTTCCCTTGGTCCCCCCTCCCTGCCTCATCGCACCTTGAAATACTTGTGTATAGGCACGTTACAAATGCCATATCATGTCATGTCATATGTGTGCCTTTTGGTCACACAGGAAAGCTTGTGCTTAAGTAGGGATGCAGACAATGTGGCACTTCCATGGCAACTATCTCAGGGTGGTAGGGTTGTGACAGTTGACTGTCTCTTTGTCATCATCGATTGTCACCTGGTATGTGCCAGGCATGTGTGCACTCCGCAGGGGGGGGAGTTTAGGTGAAAAATGTGGCCACAAGCTGGGTCCAGGCTTCCTCGCCACATGCCCTGTCCCCTCCCATGGGCAGCGCCTGTGCCTGTGGTTGGGGATGTGGGGGCACCACCATGTCCACCGGTACGCCCTGCCGTGTTGCAACATTGTGCAGGACACATGCTGCCACAATGATCCTGCACACTACTGGGGGTGCATAGAGTAGCTTCCGGCCAGAGCAGTCAAGGGAGCGGAAACGTGACTTGAGCATTCCGAATGTGCGCTCCACTATGGCCCTGGTTGCAATATGGGCGGCATTGTATCTTACCTGGGGTGGTGTGGTGGGGTTCCGGATTGGCATCATCATGTGGTTGCTCAGAGGGTAGGCACTGTCCCCTGGGGAGGTGTAAATGGTTGTGATTATTGGGGTTTGTGTATTTGTGTGTGTGACATGCATGCATGTGCAAGGGCATTTGTACTCACCTAGGAGCCATGTGTTGCCATGCTGCCCAGCTTCCAGGGCCCGGCTCAGGGCGGACATTCTGTATATGAAACTGTCATGGGTGGAGCCAGGGTAGTTTGCATAGACAGAGGTGATGATTCCCTTTGCATCGCATACCACCTGTGCATTGATGGAATGCCAGTGCTTGCGGTGTCGGTAGATGTGCTCAGTGGCCCTAGGTAGACGTAGGGCCACATGGGTGCAATCTATGGCACCGAGCACTTTGGGGAAGTGTGCCACCCTGAAAAAATCCAGGACAACGGCCTGCCTTTCTGCGGGTGTTCTGGGCATGTATTTGTGCCTGCGGACTGAGGGGCGCGCTGTCATGATTGCCAGTACCTGGTGTAGGCAGCGTGACTGCGTGGCCTGTGAGACCCCCCCCACTATGGCAGTAGTCCGCTGAAATGATCCAGTGGCCAAAAAATGCAGGACATTGAGCCACTTCTCCAAGGGGCTCAATGCTTGGGAGCAAAGGGTGGGGGATGTAAGGTCATCTTCCCACTCCCTGACCAGGTCTAGGATGATATGGGGTGGAAACCTATACCTGCCGTAGACCTGGTCATCAGGCATCCCAAAAAGGCTTGTCCATGGTGCGAAAATGCGTGCCCTGGCTATTCTCCTCCTCCTGCGGTGTCCCACGATCAGTGCTGCGACAAATGGGGCATTCATCGTAGATGTATATACGTGTTTGCTGTTTGCGCGCACTTTTATACTGTGCGCGGGGACGCTTCCGCCTGCCTTCGTGTGGCGGAGGCGTTGACACCTGTGTGCGTCTTTCGCCGTGCGCAGGTTTCCAGTATTCAAATCCATGAATACGGGTTGTTCGCGTGCGTGTGGGCGTTCCGTGTAGTTCCCTGCAGTACTTCCCAAGTTACGCCTTCTTTTTCACGCGTTATTCCCCATTCCGCGTGTTACGCCCACTGTTCCGCCCACTTTGGTTGTGTGTGCCGCACTATGTGCGCTTTTGCTGTGCGCGTAGAGCACGCCGTGTGAGCCCGTGTGCGCCATGGCAGGATTTGGCGCACGGACAGCGGGAAACACGCGCAGCGTCTTCCTTGAATCGCACGCGTGGGTGTGCGCTGGGTTTCTCACGCTTGCGCCACCTTGCGCCTGCTTGCCTTGGGATTTTCGGCGCACGTTTGCTCCATGAATCAACCCCAAAGTGTGTAGCTCATCTTCATGATTGTCACTTATCAACCGTACATCTCGGGAACAATTTTGTTTGTCCTTCAGCATCTACAATACTCTTGACATCTTTCTCAATTTATCACTGATATATCCCGTGATTTGTGTTGTGTTTATGAAGTAGTGTATCTAGACAATACATGTATCTACTCCCACAATAGACAAGACCATATTAGCATGTGTGTGTTAATATTCCAACTATGAAAACTTTGTACACATGGGAAACTGGAGAAATTCCAGTTCCACACAAATAACATGGTGTTCTTGGGCTATCTTTCCCCGCCCAAAGAACCAGAAATTAATCAGAAAAATGTGTAAGCCATCCTGGATTGGCTGACACCAACCAATCTCACAGGATATTAGCAATTACTGGGTTTAACTGCAATTTGTGGAAGACTTCTCCCAGTTGGTGCAGTCACTTAATCAACTAACTCAAAGGTCTGTTCCCTTTGTTTGGGATATGGCCACTCAACAGGATGTTGGCTATCTCAAGGAAGATGTCTGTCCAGCTGCAGCTGATGCTCACACACCATTTATTCTTGCCCTGGGAGCAATACCATCCCATAATAGGAAGGATGGGCCATTATATTCCATTATCTATCACTCACAAAATCATATTCCAGACTAGTACAATTATGCCATTTAAAATCATGGTCTCTAGGCTTTCAAAGACATGTTCACACAACGGTGTCATCTGCTAGCAGGTCTTAACAATCTGAGGAAGTACTCACAGTCCATACACATCTGATATTTCAAAAAGAACCCCAATAACTGATCCATTGTTCTGCCTGCTGTTCTCACCCTTCAAACTACACCTTGTTCTATTATCCAAATTAGAAAAGTGTATACAGATGCCTTTTCCTCAACTAGTTCCAACTCCAGGAACCCAATGAATGCGCCAATTACTCTGCAACCTCTTAAAAACACAATAAGAGACCTTTCACGACTAGAGAAACAACTCAGTGTATCACTGCAAGCGTCCAAGGTCATCAAGCTTGAGAACCAAAACACAGATAACAGCAACACATGCTTGAGGCACCTTACTCCTGCAAAATGTACTGTAAATACACTTACCAGAACTTGTCATGAACTACTTCAGTGGTGTTGCATTTCCAAGCTGTACGAATCCGTCAGATATAAGAAGTTGAAGGGAATGGTTCAGAGTTGGTTTTGGTGGTCCCCCATGGCAAAGGATATAGACCAATACATAGAGGAATGCACAGTTAACTTCAGCAGAAGGAACCCCAATAAACAAATGCTGGTTTCTTACAGTTGGTAGTGATATACAGGAGGCACTTGCCGGTTGTGAGTATGGGCCTAATCAATGATTATCATGTAATCACCCCCTCTCAAAGCCTCCAAGCCATATTGCTGGGGTAACAGGTGCCACACAGGCCAGATGTGCTGCACTGCAGCTCTAATCCTACACTCTGCAGAGAAGTTCATGGAAGAAGGAAAGAAGTAAAGTGTAAAGATGATTACCTTGCACATATGGGTGAATATAGCGATGACTACCTGATTCCCATATAGAAAGGTTGATGCATCTGGAATTTCATCTAGATGAGATCACCTTCAGATTCTCCAGATGCTCCAGCACACAACATGTTCCCTCCCTCTAACTCCTTACCAAAGTCCAGAGATCGATGTCTGTTACACACATATGTAATCTGGACTTTTAAGTTTGCGTATGGAACTGCCCTGACTGATTTATCATCTCTCCTTTCTCAGAGGCAAGGCTCCTCCCAGATCCCCCAACCTGCAGCCACCATCTGGTTGACTGAATGCTCCTCCACACAGAATAAGACTTCTCTGCATCTCCTATCATCATCCAGTGATTCTGTTCATGGAAGACTGAAAAGGGAACTGGCTTGTTATTTCCAATTTTGTAATCTTCATTGATAAGAATGTTACGGTCAACTTGAGAATTTAAGCTCCTGCCTTAGGCTCTCACATTGCGTGAGCGTAATGAGAAATAGATTTCCAGATATAAGGGAAGGAGAAATATATTTCTGTGCCCCCAATGAGCCCATGTTTGTCACTTGGTGCACATAGGACCAACAAACAACAATAGACTAAACTACATACATCTCACATTCCAACACACAGCACCACTAAAACAACTCACACATGCTTCCATTCTCATATAGTGTCATTTTGTACCAGCACACATCCCTGACATGATCTTTCTCACACAGATATGCCTGAAATCTCACCACACACCTATCATCCCCAACCTGCTTCCCCCACCCTACCTTATCCACCATACAGACTTCACACACAAAACAGACGGTAGCATCGCCATCATATACAAAGACTCCCTCGCACTCACCAACCCCACCCACGAAACATACACATCCTTTGAAACCTTCTGCCTCAGATGTTTCCTTCCATCACACTCCCACTATATTCAGATATCTCATTTACTGCCCCATCAAGCAACTGCAACTTCTAATCTGAATGCTCCAACCTCACTATAAATTACCACAGCTCACAGTCCATCAGCATTTACCTTGCTGATTTAAACAAAGGCATTTCCCATCCAGACACCGATCCCAGATTTAAAAGCATCCTTACGCCACTCTCCACCTTTAACCTCACCCAACACATCACCTCCCACACACACATAGTTAGAAACACACCTGCCTCTTTAATTCATGCAAAATTCAGTTTCTTTGAAAAATCATCATGGTCTGACCTCTTTGCCAACCCCTTCAAGTTCTCTCTCCCACCCAACACCGCTTTCACACATCCCCTAGACTCTAACCAAGGAAATAATAAAAAAACAAACACAGGACTTGCACCAGTGATACATCCCATTCTCCCCATTTTATCCCTCCCTTAACACTGACCCTCCTTTACTGATCAACAATTGCATCACTATCCCACTCAATAAATAGGCCCCACAAAAAAACATAGAACATAGCCACCACCACAAGCCATGACTCAACCGCTCCTCCTCACCAGACCGAACGCCAGACACTTAGAAAAACCTTGTAAAAATAGCCCATGCTACACCCCAAGGAAAGCCATCAAATACCTCCAATCCAAATTTATGATGACCATATGCAGCACCAAAACTGCACCCTTATTAGAAGGAGAGATTCTACGCAATCGGCTAAGACACCCTGATCACCCTCACAGCCTAATGCAAACCATTCCTCATCCTGAGCAATGCATTTCCAAAACAAGTTGCATCAAACTGCTTTATTACTGTGTCAACTCCTGTCTCTCACTTGGCGCTATCCTCTCAGACTTAAAACAGGACAAATCCCCCCACTCCTCTCACAATCCTGCTATACCTGGCCAGAATAATGGAACACATTCTTACAAGCCAATTCAAACATCACATCATAACCAACAACCTACTAAACCCACTCCAATTAGGTTTGTTTTTCACAGGCCACAGTACAGAGACTGCAACCCTTCACATTATGGATGACCTATACAATATCCTTGACCATGGAAAGGGAGCCCTTTTAGTACTCCACATCCATTCCAAAGTTGTCAACACAATTGACCGTGTTTCTATACATCGCATCGGACAGGATGAAGTTCCCAGGCAATGTCATAAACTTGTTCACTTCCTTCCTCACTGACAGGAAATCTTCATGCACCCCTATGAATCAAAACCCGCCCCATTCAAGTATGAGGTACCACATTGTATCTATCACCCCACCTGTTCAATTTGTTTGTTGAATCTGTGAACAGCTGCAATATCCAAGACCTTCAAAATCCCAGAACTCCACATCCCCAAAAACTGTCTCCTCCATCACCTGGATGGTGCCCACATACGAAATCTGAACCCAAAGCTGAATATCTCCTTATATGCTCCCTAGAGAGAAACCCAACCACACCCTTGAGATGAAAGAACTCACCACTGAAAACCTACACACATCCCACTCCACACCTCTTACTCCCCTAGGCTCCACCATTGATTCCTGCCTACACTCCACAGACCACATAGCTGCCATCAACCAAGCATGCAACCCACATCTACCCAGCCTACACAAGATGAGACACATCTTTCCCTTTGACAACTTCTGCACTACAGTCCAGGCACTCGTTCTCCCCAAGCTGGACTACTGAAATGCAATCCTCTCTGTAATCCCCAAAAACACTCCCACAAGACTTATAGAGAACAAAATAGGAAGACTTATTCTACACTTACTAAAAGAGCCACACACATTTTCCAGATCTCTCCCAGATTCAATGGCACCACATACCCCGAAAATTTGCTTTTTAAGAACTCTGCATTGTTTTCAAGAAGCCTTGAGAATAGAAACCAAGGCTTTAATGCTGACAGGCACTGGAATACACATTTCTGCAAGAACATAGGGTATTTGCTTAGCTCAGAATCAAGGATGCCGCAGCAAGAACAACTATATGGCTTGAAAGGAATCGAAGAGGATAAACTATGTACGCAGGACACATCTCTCTTAGATTAGGAAAAAGGAGTGAACCGTTGTGAATGCCAAGTATTGTTCAAATAAAGATGCAGAAAGTACATGAAGAATGGAACAACAAAGTCACCAGTGGCCAAAGAGAGTAATAGCACATAATGTAATTTAATCAAATAGCATTAAATAGAAGGGCAAAATGGAAAAAAATCATGGGCTCCTCAGACGTGATTCGGGACCGGAAAACAATGCCCATTCATAAGGCTCCAGGCGTAGATAGCAATGTACCTTAACTCCCTTTAAAGTTCAGAGGAAGAGAACAGTCAGCAAGGTCAACTGCAAAAAAGAAATGTTGGCTTAGGGCGCAACTGATGAGAGATGGTAGGCTAATTAGCTAACAAAAGCAGTTGTCCAATGTTGTTCCCTTCGACCTGGGTCTCATTGCTTACGTGCTGCTAACGAGCCGAATGTCCAAGGTTGGTAAGAGAGTGGCAAGAAACATGAGGGTCTATGTAATGGTGGGCCATACATTGTTGCACGGGCTTATCTGCTGCTAGTATTACTTTATTAGCTTTATTTTATGTAGTTATAGGTGGTTCAAGGCATGCCTACCAAATGAGAGGCCCCCAATAATGATACTAACTCTTATACAAACCATATGTTTATGTTTCCCTTAATCAATCCCTCCACCCAGTATATTTTTACTGCTAGCCAAATAGTATAACATCATGGCTGACACATGTTGCTGTATAAAAGCTTTTCTGTAACTGAAATGCATTGAGAGTGTGTGAGCTACAATCTGTTTGTTCTACAGGTTTCCCTATGTTATTGAATTGATAATAAAGTAGTATTTTGCCATATTCTTTGAGCATGTCTGGTTATTTGTGCCTGAGATAATTTATTGTGGCAATCCTACTCGGCAATTGGAACGCTCCAGGTGCTATTGCACATTTTGTAGCAGTGCAGATAGTTCAGATCCAGACTCCAGCCGGAAGATCGCTGAGTTTTATGTGGAAAGCGGAATAATCACGCATGTAAATCGAGTCATTCGGCAGGTGTCTCTTTGAAGAAATTCCTGTCTGGTCCCTCTGGGCACACGCAGACTGAAGGCAAATTGGTTGATTGGGAAGGAGTTGATACTGAAGGGCTGGAACTGAGCAATGGACATAAACAGAATTTTGAAAGTTGCAACTGAAAGGGAAGGGATTGTACTGCATGTGTAAATATATAGAGTGGAAAAACTTACTGGGGTTGATTTAAGATGAGATACCACGATTACCTATTCTCAAGGAGATAGATGGGAATGCATGACACTCCAAGATGGAGAATTAAGTAAAGAATTTCTGAGGTAAGACCATTATGAAGGATGCTTTTCACACTGACATACTTTTACAAGAGAAAGTAAGAAAGACGATTGTAGAATTTGTTTTGCACATTTGTTTAGGGTTATGAATATGTTAGTGTAAGAAGTTGATTTGTTTGAAAAAGGCATGTGGTTTTTATTAGTTGTGATAAATTAGGTTGTAGACTGGAAAAATAGAATGATAGCAATAATTTGACTGCTTATCAGATGCTGAAATAAAACAATAGGACCCTTTTAATCGATAGAACTGTAACAAAGATCCTCAGAGAATATTATTGTGTAGGCTTGGAAATTGTTTGGAGAAATCGTTTGAGGAATGGGCGGCGATTGATGGTGCTTGCCCAAATTGATTGTTGTGATAGATAATGTATTGTGAAAGAAGGAAAGAATAACATTGAGCTAATACTAATTATTTAAACGAATATCATGACAAAAGATCTGATAAGTATTGGCCATTAAACATGACTTGTCATTATGGGGGCAACTCCCCTTCTACACTTGTGCAAGTCATTACCGAGGTACACACCGAATATTAGGAAATATCATGCTGGATGGGTAAAAGGCACGGCTGACAAAATGTTCATGCTGTGGCCTTAAGAGGGTTCCCTATAAAGACCATTATTGCAATACATGACAACATACATACATGCTGCATATACAAGGAAAAGATTACAAAAAGGTTTTGCTATTTTAGAGCTATGGAAAATGTATTAGTGCAGGAAAGAAGACACCCCCAAGCAGAAGTGGATGCTTAATCAGAATGTAGCAGAGGGCACAACACCCACGGCTCCACTTTCTCCTTCTGAAGTTAATAGTACAGCCAGATGAGAGTAGGAATAGATTGATAGAGATAGAAGGAGAGAAAAGGAGAGAAAGATAAAGCCAACAAAGTGACAATCCTACCGAACAAGTGCATGGGTGGACAGATATTACCCAAATTAGATGGAAAGGGTATTGATGATGTTATGGAAAGAGGAGAAAGAAAGGAGTGGGAAAGGAATGAAAATTAATGAGAAAGGGCATACAAAGATGAGAAGGAAAAAGAGAGAAAATGAAAGGAAGAACAAAGAAGGTATAAAGAGCAGGTAATGTAGCGAGAGAGAAAAGATGGAAAGAAGAAGAAGCAGGAAGAAATAGAAAAAAGATTGAAAGAAAGTTACAAAGAAGGGAAGAGGAGGAGTAGAGGGAGATGAGAAGATGAGAAGAGGAAGAAAATAAGGAAATGAGAAGGAGTAAAGGACAAAGGGATGAAAAAATACAGCCCATCATTAATAGATGTGTAATACCAGTTGAAGAACGAGACCGATGGGAGGAAGAGAGAAGGTCACAACAGCCCCACAGATAGCTGCATGAGATACCTAAAGTACAAACATGGGCTGATGAGCAGGAGGCAAAAGGTATAGGGAAAGGGATTGAGAAACTATATAGGCAGATGAGAGAAAAAGCTGGTTTTGAGATCAGAGGGAGTATCAAAGGATCTCCACCAAGAGGAACAAGAGGTAGATCAGATGACGTAATGATGGACATGCATAGAACGCTATCCCTAAGCAGACTAGAAATTGATGAAGGGGAAAGGGATAACAGCCATACCAGTTGGGGTATAACGATGTCAGATGAAGAAAGGTAAGAAAATGAGAGAGTGCGAGGACAGGGCATAGAAAAGGGGTAAAGCGGTCAGATTCAGGAGAACCAGAAGGAAAAATACCAGAACCTATATCATATCCCGAATGACCACAAGGACCATCACATAGCATAGGGGAAACATACCCACATTATGTAAGTCGATTGAGATCATTGCCAGGATGAAGATGAGCAGGCAAAACTAGCCCCACCTGGAAGACCAGAAGCATGGGTATATCGCATTATAGAACAAGATTTACACAGTTCCCATTATTAGAGAAAGGGGGAGGACAACCACAATACCATGGCTGCAGATGGATAAAGGGAATTTGAAATACAAATTACCCAGTTTGATTTCCAGAGCGGATAAATGGATTTATGAGTTAGAAAGAATGACAGCGAGAATGACATTATCAGTCAGTGACATAAAAAGCCTACAAGCAGTTATTCTAGGAAGGAGAACTGATGAAATTTGGAAGCGAGCAGGATATGTGAGTATAACAGCACAAAACACGATATATGATGGAGCACCATTTATTAACTGTAGAATATCTCAGGAAGGAATATCAGGGAGCAGGCATACCGGTATGTGGCATGGATAACTTGATTTCCCTATACTCTGATGATATGTTCCTATACTTACAGCAGACTACACAATAGGAGAGAGATGGGGTATATTTTACAACCATGGGAACAACCCGAAAATAAACTCCAGTGGTTAAATGTCATTCCTTAAGAAATGTTTGTTCTTTTTTAGGACACTCTCCCCAACCGACACCGGAGGCTACCTGTCTTAATTAAACACATGCAAAGGCATTGTGTGCAGAAAAATATTAATACATATTTTTATAACTGTTATACATAAAAGTCAAAATCAAATTACAAATACAAATCAAAGAAATGTCACACCACTATAAATGTGATGATGTGGTTCAGAACACAAAGCCAAAATTACACAAAGCAATTTTAAAAAAAATGTGTATATCACACTAAATACTCACCACTTAAACATCAAATTCAATTCATTTATACTAATTCTACTCTGTCACCCAACATGTTTCATTCCATCCATTCAATTTAAACGATTTTTGGGAAATTCTTCAGGGGGACAATGTGTAATGACCACACAATCCTGTTTGACAATTCCTTATATTCACATGTTTTTCACAATTAAACACATAATTAGCTGCAAGCTACTTCTTCAAGCTCATTTCCAAATGAACACCACTTTCTGGTTCTTCTAGATATCACCAGTTTCGATTCATCTGTGAGAATGACCTACGGGATGACATACAAAGAGAAATTAATACCTCAAATTTAAATTTAATGATTATTCCTCTGCTGATTATCTAAATCTAATCAAACATAGACACCAATAATGTGGCTAGGAAACACAATTTCAAGGTTTACTCAACACAAAAAACTGTTGTACATTGCATACTCACCCATCACAGTTCTCTTTCCTGTATCAAAAGTGCACCCGATAACGTGCTACTGACTGCACTCCTATCGTCTGGACCAGTTCCCTGAAACACGATTTGGTAATTGCTGCACAGAATGTTCTTCAAATACATGCGGATTCCAATTTCCTATATGGACAATATTAATGAACCGCATCACAATCATGATCTAACTTCAATGTCAAGATCATACAGTTCACCACTATGCTCAAATGTCTATTTTCATTAGCCCTCTACAGGTCAAGCCTGTAATATTTGCTAAACAATGCCCCAGGCTGTATTCTCTCCTATTGTTAACCTCGAGTAAGATTCTAAGTGCCCCCTACAAATTATACAATACTGGGAGCATAACCCTACAACACATGTTTTTATTCAAAAACCCTAACATCCCGGGCAAACTTACTTTCCGGTTTTCCATAGAGAACAGGCAGCACTGCGGAGGAAGGAAAACTACAAAAAAAATTGCTACTTACTATTCAATCACCAGGCGTGTTGCACACACTTCCTTAATCATCCATGTATACGACTGAGCTACGCTTCATGGATTACTAATAACGAGCTCCCTTCACACTTGCATCGTTCACACAATGCAACGCTTCACTGTCTGCACCTAGCCATAGTGAAAAGGAGAAAAGTCAAAGAACGCTCATGATTCCCCTGCACTGCGTCCCTCTTTCTTGGGACACTCTGTTTCTATACTTACCGAGTTCAAAAGCCGTTCAATGTAGGGTACCACGTAGATCAAGTTGGTAAAAAGACCTGCCTAAAATATGGATTGGTCAATGCGGACCTGGTACACATGTTATGGGCTTGTAGTAAGATACATCAATTCTAGGAAGAGGTAGCCCAAGCCTTAGCTAAGGCAGGTATAACATTAGATATAGGATCCCCCAAAGCCAGCATGCTAGGCATGTTCATGCACCCGAAGCGAGTAAGACATGTTAGCAAGTTGAAGCATTTGGCATACATTTTGGTAAAATGTAGGATAGCTATGGGTTGGAAAGTACACAGAGGTCTAGAGGTACACCAGTGGTGGAGAGACCTCCAAAAATGGACACAGGCAGAAACCTCAGTGTGGCAAGAGACGGCCGCCGCAGCCAAGAAGAACAAAATGTGGACTTCGATTTGCAGAAGTACATAGTGCAGGAATTGATGGCCTTGGTGCACACTGAGGCTCAAAAAGGGAAAATGGCCCAATAACATGTGGCAGAGTAGAGACAATATATAAGAGCAGGATATTCCAAGGTACAGTGATGGAACGATGCAGGCGTATAGGCTTGGGGATGGTTAGTGGAAGTTGAGGGGCGGGGGAGACACAGACCCAATCGATTGTATATATTCCTTTTAATTGTATAAAAGTCTGTAATTTTCACTATGGTTATAAAATAAAAAAATATATATTTTTTTAAATGTATTACTTGTAGAGCAGATGTATGGAGGGCACTTAAGAGTACAATATCCTGATATAAAGAGACATGGGTGCAATTATGACACAGAAAATGGGAGAGACCAAAGATCCTGTTCCTTATATTTAGGAGATTCAAGAACATTGGTGTCGTGAGATGAGGGAACCTTGAAGACCGTACCATTATTTCATCATTTTTTATGACAGGAACTACCCGAGCCAGTGCAAAGGTAGATGAAACAACAGGTAGGGATGGAAGCTAAGCCACAGAAATACAGTTGACTATTGTACATCATTGTCGATTGTTACAAGGGAAGAATAGGAAACAAGCTGAGAAAAGAAAGCAAAGCTAGTTAAGAAAGAGTTAGTGCCTACACAGCCAATCAATGTAGGGTACCATGTAGATTAGAGCGCATTTCATTTTTGGCCACGTGGTAGAGGGAATGGATTTCAAACTCTCAAGGGGGGAAGATTTAATGGAGGACAACTGCAACAGTGCTGTAATTGTGGGAGGACAGGACATATTGCCCAAACGTGTAGAAGAAGAGGGAGCATGCAGCAGAACTGGCAAGCTTCAAGAGGGGGGAAGGGTTATTTCCCACCGTATAATACAAAACCACCAGAGTAGTATGCCCAAGATCACCCATATCAAACAAATGTGATGTGAATACAGCAAACAGAGCAGATTCCGCTGCAACCACAGTCACCATTAGAGCAGCCATAGCAAGCGCCCATGCAAACACAAGTGCAGACATAACAGTACACTCTGATGCAAAAGGCGATGATGCCACAATGGAAGGCAAATACAGTATCCCCAAAAAACCCTATGCCAAGATAGGGAGAGTGACGTAGTGGGAGGTAATCCTTTTAAACGTACAGTGCTGAATGTATATCCACAATACTGATGTGTTCAGTACTATCTGTGACACCGAATCCCCAAGAATACCAAGGGTCAGGGTCACGATAGGAGGCAAGACATTTTCGTTTCTTGTAGACACAGGAGCGACTCACTCTTGTGTTCGAGAAGGAAAGTATCCAATGTCTGGCATGGCCATGAATGCGCAGGGATTCTCTGGGGCAATGAGTTTGGTTTTGTTTACTGATGAATTACCAATTTCAGTAGAACATGACATGTCTATGCCATTATTGTATTCTCAACAGACACCAATTAACATATTAGGAGTTAACTTGATGACAAAACCTAATATGAAAATATGTTTTACTGATAAACGGATAATATGTTCCACTCGTGGGATACACTACATGAATGTAAGAGAATTTATCTTAGCATTTGCAGGACAGCAGCATTACAAGGTGTCCCTTTAGATCTAGATGCATTTTTGTATGGAGTAAATATTTTGTTGAAATGGCTTGCTGGAATTACAGTTAAATTACTGAGGATACCTGACGCATTTTTGTTTAGACCAGAAGTAACAATGGCTGACAAAGAAGGACAGGTCAGTCCCATAGAACTGGAGGAAGCGATTGTGAGAGAGGAAAGGGTGATTATTCATGGGACAGACAATGAAGGAAGAGCATGAGAACAGTAATAGCTCTTGATGAACGTTGTAGATTAACAGTCTTGACAGATGAGGAATTGTTCAGAGATGAGAATTCAGATGATCAATGAGTATTTTTCCTAAGTCTCACCTATTGGATGAAAGTGGAGGATAAGGAAATACCACAGAGAATGGCCCTGGTAAGAAATATACAATTTTTCCAGAAAGATCTAGAATGGGTGCCAAGTATTTTATGGACCAATAGTCCATATGATATGGGTGTAATGGCAGAGCAGGTGCAGTTAAAATAAAGCTTAAGCCAGGAGCAATTTTACCATGAGCAAAAAAGTACCCCATGTACAGATAAGCAGATTCATTTATATTTTAAACCATTTCCGCTTTTATACAGCAGGGAATATTGGTATCATCAGAATTCCTTTGTAACACGGCTGTGCAGCGAGTAAAGAAATCAACGAGGGGTTGTTGAGATTTATTCAGGATCTACGCCCCCTAAACAATATTATCCAAGCAGACTTTGTTCTGGTTACGAACCCTCCTACAATATTATGTAACATCCCAGCTGCAGCAAACTAGTTTAAAGTAGTAGATTTGAAGAATGCCTTCTTTTCCATTGCATTTCATGAGGACTTCCAAGATTTGACGTCATTTTAGTATAGAAACCAGCGGCGGAAACATGCAAGATTAACACAAGGCTACTGTCAGTCCCCTTGAATCTTTAATAAGATGCTTCAGATGGACCTAGGTAACATGCAACTTGGGAGCACAATAATTCAGTATGTGGATGGCATAATAGTGTGCAGCAAGACAGAAGAAAAATGCAGAGAGTATTCAGTCAAGTTAATGACAGTATTGGCAGAAAAGGGATACAAAGTGGACATGAAGAAACTACAGTATTTTCAGGAAGAGGTCCTGTATAAAGGGCAGCTAATCTCTCAAGAAGGTAGAAAAGTGACACCTGAGAGAGCAGAATCAATCATGAAAGTTTTAAGACCTGAGTCGGTGAGGGAAATGCAACAGTATTTAGGCCTTGTAATTATAGTTTACTGGCACCTTTGTTTCCGTACTGCAGCAGTATGTGTCTGCCTGCTTCAGCCCCGGTAAGTAGAGTCCTCCCCGATGCACCGGCACTGTTAGCAACGGTGCCAGTGCTTCCATCTCCCCACTCCCAAGGAGTCCTATGAGGAGTTACCAAATACGCCACCTGACATCCCACACCGCAGGGACTTATATTGTCCCAGTGGAACCGGGAAGTCAGGTGGCATATTTGGTATTTCCGGGTTGGCTGTAACCCACCAGTGGCAACGAAGAGTTACCACTGACCTCGGAATGAGGCCCTATAATGAGGAGTTCTATTTATTTTTACATTCAAATGGAATGGTGATGACAGCAGTACTCACGCAGAAGACAACATTAAGACATGGACATACAACTTTAGACCCAGTAATGAGAGGGCATAGTAATGAGAGGGCATTAACCCTGCAAACAAGCAGTAGCTGCTTTTACTTTCGTAACTGATAATGCTGCAAGTATTACAATGGGGTGCTCAATGATATTATTCATTAAACATTCCTTTTTTCCCATTTGGAGAAACCTAAAAACATGTTGACTACAGAAAGAGCATCAGAATATGACGTGATCATTTCAAATCCAGCAATCAAAATCATTAGATGTAGAGTAGTAAATCCAGCAACATTTATAGCAGAAACAGTAGAAATGGGGGATTATGTACATGATTACACAACAAATGCTTAGTTTTATGACGATATTCGCAGAGTTAAAGAAAATTCTCTAGGGGGGTAAATTCTATTCATTGATGGTTCTTCAAAAATATATCAAACGACAGAAGAAATACATACAGAATGGGGAATTTGAAGTAGTACAAGATTGCCTTCACATTGTTAAGTACAGTCTGCAGAATTAGTGGCGCTTATCGCTGCAATTTGGAGATATGCAGATGAGAAAGTGACAGTGTACACTCAATCCCCCCTATGTAATGTCAACCATGCAAGAAGGATTGGAGGGTCTTACTCTGCGAAGACGTCACACCAGTGCAATATGACGCGCTATTGGACACACTTATTAAGGTACTAAAGCTCCCACTGGCTATCATTGTGGTGAGGTGCACAGCCCATACTAAGAGGGCAGACATGATTTCTCATGGTAACAAAGCCGCAGACATTTATGCAAAAAGAGCAGCATATTTTCCCAACATTTCTAATTTTGAAGTTGAAAGTGTGAAGCAACTGCCAGAATGATGCATGAAGGAGGCTTTAATATGTTATCCATTGCATAGTTAATTGAGCTGCAAGGTCGAGCTCCACAGGAAGAACAAGATTTATGGAAAAGACAGAGCTGTGCTTTATCCCCCTTTGGAGGCTATTTGGAGAGAAAATAGTACTGGAAGCCAGATATGCCTCTAGCATTATTGAAAGTTGCGCTGCATCAACATCACTCTCCTGCACATATAACCAGAGAGATTATTGCGGCCATGATTGCAGAAGACTGGTTTTCACAAAATTAGTTAGAACACATTGCATAATTTATTGTGAACGGTATTATCTGTTAGAAATTCACAGCAGGGCACAACTTGTGAACAGTGAAAGGAGCAATATCCTGCTCCATTTGTCCTTTTCAGCATCTGCATATAGGTTATGTGGATATGTTACAAACATATAATGGCTACAGATATATGTTTGTGGTAGTATGTCCCTTTTCCTGATGGATTGAGGCTGATCATGCACACACCCTGATGCCACATATGCTGCCAGGTTTTTTGTACGTGAGGTGTTTCCTAGATGGGTGTACTGCGAAGTCCAATGGTCTGATAATGGGTCATTTTGTAAATGAGATGTTTGAACAAATAACTCTATTATGTATAACGCATAGGTTTTCATCTGCTTATCCCCCACAGGCGAATGGTAATAATAATAGTAATAATAAAAATAATAATTATATACAATAGTAATTGTGAGTATTTAAATTGACTCCTAAAAGAGAGGATAGCCAAGATAAAGATATAATTGACGAAGGGATGACTATATTCCCTACCCGTTGCTGTATTTGCATTAAGAAATCAGCCAGGTTCAGATCACCACCTGACTTATGATGAGTTGGTGAGTGGGTGGCTCATGAGAGTACCCCTTGCACTTCCCACTTGAATAAAAACCAATGCCCATAGTGTAACAAAAACATTAGAGGATGAGATGCATGATTATTTGACAAATATGACCGCTAGTGTTTCTGTTATATCCCAACAGATTCAATATCAGAGGGAAGGGTAGAAGAAGATTGTAGAAGACAGCCAAACGATCAAACCTATTGAACTTTAGAAACTACTTAGTTTGTATCCTGGAGACCAAGTGCTCATCAAAAGCTTTGTTTGCACTTAGCACAAGCCCAGTTTTGAAGGGCGTACCTAGTGGAGGAGGTCATGAAGATTCAAGGAAGACGTGAATGACTGCATCTGAATGATGTAAAGCTCCACAAAGGAGAGACCATACCCCTCCGGCACCCGTTGACATTGAAGCAAGAGAAGAAGTTCTGTGTATGCAGACCAGACCGGCTATCAAAAGACAACAGGAGTTCTCAAAATAAAAACAACTCAAACTTTCAATCATTCCCAAGTTTAGAGGAAAACAAATGACTTTCAGTGTTCACAGAGCTACCACTGTTAGGTAAAAGAGACAATGTTTGAAGAAAAGAAGAGCATACAACACTTTATGTTGCCTGTAAGGTTACACACATTTTCGCATGCTGTTTTTATAAATATATATACATTCATCCTATCCATCTCTAATGAGACGAAACACTAATATTGTCACAAGTTTTAGGAATCCAAAGACAGCCCCTATTATCTTCAGGATCATCATTGCAATATTACTACAATTGTTATAAAAAAAAGTGTGCTTATCATAAAGAGTAACAGCAATTAAACATTGATAAAAGAGAATGGGAGTATTCCATTTTGTAAGATACACCTTGTTAGCAAGTTCACCACCTAATGTGCAACATGAAGTGCGGCTCATGGATTCTTTTGCAATATTTCTTGTAACTGCATTTTGTACAATATGTTGTTTTTATTTCCCTGTTCTTATAGCATTTTGTCAAATAATATAGATGAAATGTCCAATAATGAGACATCTGTTTATATTCCTAACAAAAGCACAAGTGGGATTTTCCCTGATATTTCTAAACAAATTAAATTTAAGAGGGATGCTGGAGAAGATTATCAGGATATAAATGCAGACCTTGAAAATTCAGCTCATATTAAATATAACGAATGGTACCAGCACATGGGTAAGGTGGGAGAGGAACATCAGATGAGAGCTGCAATGTATCTTCACTCAGATCTTATGCCATGAGGACACCCAGAACATTTATAGCAAGAAAAATACTGACACCTAATGCAAAGTGCCTCAGCTATTTAGCAACATGCATGACAAGAGGACAATTTGAAGGTAAGTGGGGAACCCTACAATGGATGTCAAAGAGAATGTTCCCATATGAGAATGCCTACATAAAAACACAGAAGATGATAAAAGACCCGATCTCGAAGAGTAAAATGATCCAGTACATATTGAATGGTCCAAATAGAGGAGAGGTGATGCTTGTTGAACAAAAGAGACTGGATTGTGCCGACACATAGAAAACACGAGGATTGCCATGATGCTAGGAGAGACCTCAGCTATTTGTATATGGACAATCAGCCACCAGTACAGGGTGGGAAGAAGGAATGATGGGATGCAGTGCACATTTATTGATGACAGCACAAGTGAAGATAGGGCAAGTAGTGAACGATGAATGTCTTAAGGAATGGGCAAGGTATTCAAAGTTATTAACATGGGTTGAATGCGAAGCAGAGCCTGTATCCATATTACGAATGAAGAATGCAAAACGGTGTTTCAGAACTAGTGGTCAGACCATAGTTGGAGAAAATAAAAGATGTAAGCATGTAATCAATGGGCCAAGAATGAAAGTAGGAACTGCTGTGCTGGTGGACCACTATTGGGCCTATGGATCCAGAGTTTACATGAAGTGGATTCTAAACTGGGGAGGAATATGTTCTATGGTGGTAATGCATGTTCCTGCATTGTTTGTCCCTCAATGTTACCTCCACATAGACAACTTTCCAAAAAGGGATGCACATCGAAGGAAGAAGAGGTTCATTAACCTTATCCAACAGAAGAGAGAAAATTACTTTTTGGCAAAATCAATAAAAGCTTATCATGACATTCCAGATGTGCATACATATTTCAGTAGGGCAGCAATGATATTTACAGCCATATTCATGCCTGGAATTCAAGCTGCAGAAAACACCAACTGATTATTAATCACAAGGTGGAAACTGCTACAAACAATTAACACAAAAATAAAAGAATGTATTGTGATTAAAGAAGAAATCAGACAAATGACGCTCCAAAACAGGTATGTCTTGGACTTAATTACAGCAATGGAAGGAGGTATTTGCAAAAGATTGGGCCTTATTGCTGTACATACAACCTTGCTCATGATTGACAAAATACAACATTGACAGAAGATAAAAAATTGTTATCGACCATACATATGAAAATGGTCGAAGTAGATGAAACCAAAGATGAAGATTGGTTTTCATACCTGTTCTCATGGGTTCCAACTGGCTGGCAAATGCATTTAAAATACTGATAGAAATACTAGTGTTCGTATTGCTGGGATTCTGTTTCCTGAGAACAATCATAGGGCAATGCAAGAAGATAGCAAAGAAAGCTGTTGGAATGAAGATAATGATTGATGTGAATGCTGTGACTGACGAACATACTCAAACAGAGAATATCACCCATGAGCACCTGAATGGAAGCCTGTAGCACCCCCAGGAACAAAGTTGTATTATTTCATGGATCGTCAGAACTAAGTGGGATGTTGGGTGTTCTGTTCACCAAATCGGGAGTGTTGCCATGTGACCTGGAGTGTGAACAAACACAAAGAATGCAGGTGACCTGAGGGGGGGTGACAAATATATGGATCCCGAAGAAACCATAGTGTGAACAAAAAGTGACTAAAATTGAGGAGGTGATGGGAACTCGACCAGAGGGTGGAAAGTAGAGAGGCAGATGTACAGGTCATTTTGTAGAGCCCACCCCCTCACCTTTGTCATACAGGAAGAACAAGAAATCACTGTGTTTGACACCTGGTATCATCCCAATACCACAATGAAGGTATGAGAGGCGTTATGCACTCAGACAACCATATCAAATGTATCCTCAAACTGATGCGGTAGACTTGAGTGTGCAGACACCACTGGACATAGAAGTACTCTAAGTTAAGTTTGGCAGATGTAAAGTGATGCCACTAAAGAGAGAAGATATGTGGACGCACTGAACTCGATGTTTGGATATCTAAAGAATGAAGATGTTATGTTATGTTATGTTATGTTACTTTGCATTTATATAGTGCCTTATGTACCATTGGTATGGTCTGAAGGCGCTGGTAGGTTGACCGCCCTCGGGAACCGAAGTTCAAGTCAGTAGAGAGAGTAGAGAGAGTCAAAGTAGAGAGAGTCAAAGGTGCTTGTGAGCACCGGATATGTGTGCAGCTGGTGTGGCATTCATGTAATAGCTGCTTCATAGCGGTAGGTGTGGTGGTTGAGAGATCAGGGGTATCTGTTCATTCTGCCAGGTTTTATCCAGACCAGTTCTGGCTGCGTTAGGCCTGAGGAGAACGCCTGGCTGGGGTGTGTGAAAACAGCAGTGATTAGTTAGAGTGATGTGGAGTATGAGGCGGATGTTGGTATGAGAACAGCTATACCGAATGGTGTCATAGTATCTCTGTGTTCTAGTTGAATGGTGGTGTAAAGAGAAGAGTAAGCATGGTGATGTGGTAAGATGGTTTATATGCTCTTTCAAACGTTACATGTATTCCAAACCATTCATGTATGTCGCGCACTTCTATGCGATCTATTCCACGCACTCCAGTCCTTTCCATGCACGCCAGTCCTTTCCACGCACTTCAGTCCTTTCCACGCACTCCAGTCCTTTCCACGCCCTCGGATCTGAAAATGTGTTTCGATCATTTACGTGAATTCTATGTTGTTTTATGCAACCGTCCACATTTTCATCTGTACCGTCCACATATTTCACCCGTATCTTTCACATGTTACATCAGTACCTTCCACTTACTTCATCCGTTCCATCTGCTCTACGCAACTCGTTCCATCCGCTCTACGCAACTTGTTCCATCCGCTCTACGCTACTCATTCCATCCGCTCAACGCAACTCATTCCATCCGTTCTACGCAACTCATTCCATCCGCTCTACGCAACTCATTCCATCCGTGCTATGCAACTCATGTGATTAAAGGGACAAAGTAAACATATGCGAATATGAAGAAAAACCATATACACTAAGAAGATAAGTGACAAGAGATGTAATAAATGTATATATGCATAAACGGATGGTAGATGAGACACATAGAAACTTGCTAAAATAGGAAATAGAACGTGAGTAAAGCAGCCATGCTAATAAAATGAACTCTGGCATTGTATTATAGTAAGCAAGAAGCCTTGAGAATAGAAACAAAGGCTGCAATGCTGACAGGCACTGGAATACACATTTCTGCAAGAACAAAGGGTATTTGCTTGGCTTAGAAACAAGGATGCCGCAGAAAGAAAAACTACATGGCTTGAAAGGAGTCAGAAGAGAAGCTATGTACGCAGAACATATCTCTTAGATTAGGAAAAGCAGTGAACAGTTGCGAATTCCAAGTATTGTGCAATTAAAGATGCAGAAAGCACATACAGAATGGAGTAACCAAGTCTCCAGAGGCCAAGAAGAATAATAGCACCCAATATAATTGAAACAAATAGCATTAAATAGAAGGGCAAAATGGACAAAAGCATGGTCAATTACCCTCAATGGAATAACACGTGATTCAGGAGCAGAACACATGGCCATTTCATAAGACTCCAGACAAAGATAGCAATGTACCTTCACTCCCTTTAAATTTCTGAGGAGAACAGTCAGCAAGGTCAATTACAAAGAAGAAGCCTTAGTTTAAGGCATAACTAATTAGAGATTGTAAGATCAACAAAGAATATTGAGGTTTAGTACCACCAAAAATTGGATCCGCCAGTCAAGAAGTCAAAAAGAATATAGATTTATTCTGTACAGATTCAAATATCAAAGCAGATAGCTATCTGGCTCCCAGCACCTCGCAGTGTGTACCAGAAAACACTGTGAGGGGAGTGAGTACTGGTCATCACAAAACATGCAGTATTTATACACAGTCCTGGTCATAGCCCAGCCCATCTCCAAACTAATAGGTTACAAATTTGGGTTTGTGCCCAGTTCACATAACAAATATACAATATTGGTTTGCACTTTTGACATGTTGTCCCATCCTTGAATATTCAATGGTGTTGTTGGTTCTCCATCTTAGGTTGATCCTAGTTTCAAGAAACAAATTCAATAGCTTATGGCTAAGCTACATAGCTCTAGTTTGTCTACCACTCAGTTCTCATGTTTGAATATGGCTGAGGCTATTGATACAGACAACGCTTTAAATTGAAGTTCACTTTGGTTCCAAGGTTCCTTAAACATACTGACAACTTTTGTTGTAGTCAGTTGTGTGGGTCTTTAGCTTTTTAGACTAAGTCCTGTTTCAAGAAATATACAAAGGATTCCTTCAAAAACACACAGCATTAGTTTACATGCATTGTATATCACTGTTTGAGGGAGGATGAGTTTTGTAGAAATAGATAACACTTTCAATGAGAGTTCATTCTGACTACAAGGTCTGTTTGCACAGGACAAATAGTCTGCCCTGCCAGCCCTAGTGTTGACATAGGTTGTTTCTGCTCTGGCTTCTGAAAACATAGTTAATCATTACTGAACAGGGGGCAGAAGTTAGAATAAACATGGAGGATATTTTCCAAAATGGCGTTTGAAGTCAATTCTAATTAACTGCAGGTTTTAATACAAATGCGAATGGCTTAGGACAATATTCATAATCAGATGATATTTATGTGAATATGGTTTAACAAGATGGTAGGCTAATTAGCTAAGAAAGGCAGTTTTCTGATGTTGTTCCCTTGCACCTGGGTCTCATTACTTACGTGCTGCTAACAAGCTGAATGTCCAAGTGCCAACCAATCATGAGGGTCTATGTTATGATGGACCATACATTGTTGCATGGGCCTATCCACTGCTGTTATTACTTTATTATCTGTACTATATATAGTATGAGGTGGTTCAAGGCATGCCTACCAGAAAAGAGGTATCTAATAATGATACTTACACTTATACCCACCATATGAATACTTTTCACTTAACCAGTCCTTCCACCCAGTAGATTCTTACTGTTAGCCATGTAGGATGACGTCATAGCTGATGCATGTCGAGATATAAAACAGTTTGTGTAACTGGAATACATTGAGAGTGCATAGTTATAATCTGCTTGTTCACCAGGTTTCCCTACTTTTTTGAATTGATAGTAAAGTAAGTAGTAGTTTGCCATATTCTTTGAGTCTGTCTGGTTATTTGGGCCTGAGATCATTTATTGTGATAATCCCATTCGGCACATGGAATGCTCCAGGTTTTATTGCACATTCTTGCTCGAGCTGGTGCAGGTGATACAGGGGCAAACAGGATCGATGCAGCAACACAGTGATTTGGTTTGAATGGGTTCAAACACAGTCAACACTGCATGTAGATTGTTTGAAGCTATGGAACACAAGAGTCCAGCTGTGTTAGCTTCTCTGATGCTGTGAGCTCCAACTGAGCAGCTCAGGCACAGGATAGGTCATTTTCTTCTCCGCTCTCGGTCCAGATAGGCTGGCTGGCATATGCAGGAGTCCTTCACATTCATTCAGGATATTGAGTTATGGTTCAGCTGGCAGTCATTATATGTCTTTAATCAACAGCAGTCGCTGCAAGTGAATCTTGGCGAAGGTTAGGGCCTCTGCCTTGGAACTTGTGTTCTGATTGTCTCAAGTGATGCTTCTTGGGAGGGACGTGGGCTTGGGTTGGCTTTCTTCTCATCATTGAGCAGCTTACATGACTTTATCTGGGTTCCACGGCAGGCGGGTGAGTATTGGCTTTCTCATTCTTGCAGTCTCTTGGCAGAGTTGCTTATGTGACTTCTCAGCTGGGTTCCACGTCAACCGGTTGAGGGTCTGCTCCTTCATTCTCAGTGTCTCTCTGTGCTGCTTTGGTCAGTCGTTGACTGAATCCTGCTGCACCCTTTTCCTCCAGCTAGACCCCCTTTATCACATGTGTGTGGTTAAACTCTGCAGGGGCCTGGTGAAAGCCTCTTGTGATTGGTTGTCTGAGGGAGGCTTCTCCAGGGGGATGGTTCATTTGTTTCTCCTTAGTCTTCAGAGGAGATTGGGCACACATAAGGTCAGAAACTAGGTCAGCAATTACTAATGTGTGTATGAGATCATGGTAAACACTAGTACCTAGAAAGTTGTTAGGCATAGAGGGGAGGGATGGTGACATATCCCTATTGGGTCCCGTGCGTTTCTGCTTGCTCTGTCCCGTAGGGAATGTTAATCATTGCATGCTCACCTTTATAGTCCCAAAGGGGGTGGCACTCCATTGGAGAGAGGTAACCATCTCCCTGGATTCATCACATACTGTAAACTGTGCAAGACCAAATTCTGGAATATATCATGTTACACTCTCTTGTTCTCAAACGGCATTGTGCCACTCAATGTTGTCAGCCTGACTGATAACCTGCATTTGAGTTAGAAAAATACATTGCTGTTCTATTCTGTTCTATTCTATTCTGGCTACCTTTTTGATCAATGACTAACTCATTGGTTTTCCATATGCAGGAAGGTGCCCGTACACGGAGAACAAACATGGCTCAAATAACCTGTTCAATGATCACTTGGAAGGGTCCACAACCACATTTTGGATCGATATACTCCCATACCTCTGACTTTAATAGAATGCATTGAAAAGCATCATATCTATGTCCAAATTCAAAAAAATATTTGAAGAGAGGGGTTGTGCAAATTGTATGTTTTGAACAACTTCGATATTCTATAATGTGGATCACCAAAGAAGCAGGATGGTTGGTCACCTACATGCCTACATTTTGTATTCTACGAAAAATTCATAAAACCTTAATTGTTCCTCGAAGACATCCCATAGTAGCTGGAATCCCATCAGTTCTGGAACGTTGCTCTCTACACGTTCTAATTTTTTTCTTAAAAGACACGGGGCTTGATTTACAAAAGAGTTTGTGAATGTGAATGTCCCATTCAAAAAAGCTTTGTAAATTAGGCTCCTGAAATCATATTGTATGTAAAGAGTCCACACCTGTAACCCAAATCTTGGAAGATTTTGCATTTAACGGAGCGTATGAAACGAAGTAGTGGAATTATGTTCCCTACTGTCCTCACCCCACTCCCCACAAACCTCATCACCATGCCCCCCTCCCACACAAAATAAAAACCCCAAACAAATACACCTGCTGTTTAAGGGAACGTTCAGGGCAGTGCAAGTTTCAACTACTTCCTACACTTTTATTTTAAAATGAAACCATTCCATACTGGTTTAGTTTTTTTAAAAAAAGTATAAGATCAGTAACCTGTAATAAAATAAAAGTAGAGGAGCACCACTCCCAACCGCTCCCACTCACTTCTACCCCTTTATCCAGCCAATGAGATTTTTATGTGTTTAGAATTTGAACCCCTATATAAACACATATCACAAAAAGCAACATTAGAGCTTGTGAGAGAAAGACTGAGCCAATGAAAAGATTCTATTCCAGTTCACAAAGCATACAGGGGGTAATTCATAGAATTCAGCGCACAAGTGGCGCACGCGGCTGGCGCACAGTGTGCGCGTGCGAATCCCTGCGCCAGCCGCGTGGGCTAAAATCCATTTCCACGCACAGCGTATTCATGGATTCCAGCCACCAAAACCAGCCGTGGCACACAGTGGCGCAGTGACCCTGCAGCAGCGCCAGTTACGCCCCCAAGAACGCCTCTCGCGCAGGGAAAAGCCATCAATATACCCAATCCAGCGCAAAGGGCTGCGCTAACCCTGTACCAGCACGGCAAGCGGGCTACGTGTATCACTGGGGTGCGTGGGAAGTACCTCACGCGATTGGCCCCGTGCGAGCAGGGCACGCATATTTCAGGGGTGTGCGGGAAGTACCACACGCGATTTCCGTAGGGTACGCGTATCTCAGGGGTGCGCGGGAATTTCCACACGCGATTGGGCCCGTGCAAGCAGGGTACGCGTATCTCAGGGGTGCGCAGGAAGTGCCACATGCGATTTCAGCAGGGTACGTGTATTTCAGGGGTGCGCGGGAATTTACACACGCGATTGGGGGTACGCGTATCTCAGGGGTGCGCAGGAAGTGCCACACGCGATTTCAGCAGGGTACGTGTATTTCAGGGGTGCGCGGGAATTTTCACACGCGATTGGGGGTACGCGTATCTCAGGGGTGCGCGGGAAGTGCCACACGCGATTTCCGCAGGATACGCGTATCTCAGGGGTGCGCAGGAATTTCCACACGCGATTGGGCCTGTGCGAGCAGGGTACGCGTATCTCAGGGGTGCGCAGGAAGTGCCACACGCAATTTCAGCAGGGTATGTGTATCTCAGGGGTGCGCGGGAAGTGCCACACGCGATTGGGCCTGTGCGAGCAGGGTACGCGTATCTCAGGGGTGCGCAGGAAGTGCCACACGCAATTTCAGCAGGGTATGTGTATTTCAGGGGTGCGCGGGAAGTTCCACACACGATTCCATCAGGGTACGTGTATTACAGGGGTGCGCGGGGAGCACCACACGTGAATTGCACGTGTGGGTCCTCCCAGGTGTTCCCTCTACACCCTCTACGGCCCCTGCAGGTGGCTCACACCACAGGGGCCTACCCTGCACATGTCCTGCAGGCACACCATCCACCATGGCCATGACCCCCAGCCAACCCACATGTCAACTTGCACTACTGCCCACCAACGCATGTCCCCCTGCACCCCCAGTCACCAGGGGCAGCCTCCACCAGGCCCCCACCCATGTCTCACACCACCCCCACCCCCCCAGTCACCAGGGGCAGCCTCCACCAGGCCCCCACCCATGTCTCCCAGCACCCCCACCCCCCAGCAGTGCAGGGGCACCCACCACCAGGCCCCCACCCATGTCTCCCACCACCCCCACCCCCCAGCCACCAGGGGCACCCACCACCAGGCCCCCACCCATGTCTCCCACCATCCCCACCCCCCAGCAGTGCAGGGGCAGCCTCCACCAGGCTACCCACCCATGTCCAACTCATGTCTCCCACCACCCCCACCCCCCAGCACTGTGGGGCACCTGCCAGCAGGCCCTCACCCATGTCCAACTCATGTTCCCCACCACCCCCACCCCCCAGCACTGTGGGGCACCTGCCAGCAGGCCCCCACCCATGTCCAACGCATGTTCCCCACCACCCCCACCCCCCAGCAGTGCAGGGGCAGCCTCCACCAGGCCCCCACCCATGTCTCACACCACCCCCACCCCCAGCCACCAGGGTCAGCCTCCACCAGCCCCCCACCCATGTCTCCCTCCACCCCACCCTCCGAGTCACCGGGGGCAGCCTCCACCAGGCCCCCACCCATGTCTCCCACCACCCCCAGCCCCCAGCACTGTGTGGGGCACATGCCACCAGGCCCCACCCATGTCCAACGTATGTTCCCCACCACCCCCACCCCCCAGCAGTGCAGGGGCAGCCTCCACCAGGCCCCCACCCATGTCTCCCACCACCCCCACCCCCCAGCCACCAGGGTCAGCCTCCACCAGGCCCCCACCCATGTCTCCCACCACCCCACCCCCCAGCACTGTGGGGCACCTGCCAGCAGGCCCCCACCCATGTCCAACTCATGTTCCCCACCACCCCCACCCCCCAGCACTGTGGGGCACCTGCCAGCAGGCCCCCACCCATGTCCAACTCATGTTCCCCACCACCCCCACCCCCCAGCACTGTGGGGCACCTGCCACCAGGCCCCCACCCATGTCTCCCAGCACCCCCACCCCCAGCAGTGCAGGGGCACCCACCACCAGGCCCCCACCCATGTCAGCCACCGCCCCCACCCCCCAGCCACCAGGGGCACCCACCACCAGGCCCCCACCCATGTCTCCCACCATCCCCACCCCCCAGCAGTGCAGGGGCAGCCTCCACCAGGCTACCCACCCATGTCCAACTCATGTCTCACACCACCCCCACCCCCCAGCACTGTGGGGCACCTGCCAGCAGGCCCTCACCCATGTCCAACTCATGTTCCCCACCACCCCCACCCCCCAGCACTGTGGGGCACCTGCCAGCAGGCCCCCACCCATGTCCAACGCATGTACCCCACCTCCCCCACCCCCCAGCAGTGCAGGGGCAGCCTCCACCAGGCCCCCACCCATGTCTCACACCACCCCCACCCCCAGCCACCAGGGTCAGCCTCCACCAGGCCCCCACCCATGTCTCCCTCCACCCCCACCCCCCCAGTCACCGGGGGCAGCCTCCACCAGGCCCCCACCCATGTCTCCCACCACCCCCACCCCCCAGCACTGTGGGGCACCTGCCACCAGGCCCCACCCATGTCCAACGTATGTTCCCCACCACCCCCACTCCCCAGCAGTGCAGGGGCAGCCTCCACCAGGCCCCCACCCATGTCTCCCACCACCCCCACCCCCCAGCCACCAGCGTCAGCCTCCACCAGGCCCCCACCCATGTCTCCCACCACCCCACCCCCCAGCACTGTGGGGCACCTGCCAGCAGGCCCCCACCCATGTCCAACTCATGTTCCCCACCACCCCCACCCCCCAGCACTGTGGGCCACCTGCCAGCAGGCCCCCACCCATGTCCAACTCATGTTCCCCACCACCCCCACCCCCCAGCAGTGCAGGGGCACCCACCACCAGGCCCCCACCCATGTCTCCCACCACCCCCACCCCCCAGCACTGTGGGGCACCTGCCAGCAGGCCCCACCCATGTCCAACGCATGTTCCCCACCACCCCCACCCCCCAGCAGTGCAGGGTCAGCCTCCACCAGGCCCCCACCCATGTCTCCCACCACCCCACCCCCCAGCACTGTGGGGCACCCACCGCCAGGCCCCTACCCATGTCTTCCACCACCCCCACCCCCCAGCCACCAGGGGCAGCCTCCACCAGGCCCCCACCCATGTCTCCTAGCACCCCCACCCCCCAGCACTGTGGGGCACCTGCCAGCAGGCCCCACCCATGTCCAACGCATGTTCCCCACCACCCCCACCCCCCAGCAGTGCAGGGGCAGCCTCCACCAGGCCCCCACCCATCTCTCACACCACCCCCACCCCCCAGCCACCAGGGGCAGCCTCCACCAGGCCCCCACCCATGTCTCCCACCACCCCCACCCCCAGCAGTGCAGGGGCACCCACCGCCAGGCCCCCACCCATGTCTTCCACCACCCCACCCCCCAGCCACCAGGGGCAGCCTCCACCAGGCCCCCACCCATGTCTCCCAGCACCCCCACCCCTCCAGTCACCAGGGGCATCCTCCACCAGGCCCCCACCCATGTCTCCCACCACCCCCACCCCCCAGTCACCAGGGGCAGCCTCCACCAGGCCCCCACCCATGTCTCCCACCACCCCCACCCCCAGCAGTGCAGGGGCAGCCTCCACCAGGCCCCCACCCATGTCTCACACCACCCCCACCCCCCAGCCACCAGGGGCAGCCTCCACCAGACCCCACCCATGTCTCCCACCACCCCCACCCCCCCAGTCACCAGGGGCAGCCTCCACCAGGCCCCCACCCATGTCTCCCACCACCCCCACGCCCCAGCAGTGCAGGGGCACACACCACCAGGCCCCCACCCATGTCTCCCACCACCCCCAGCCCCCAGCAGTGCGGGGGCAGCCTCCACGAGGCCCCCACCCATGTCTCCCAGCACCCCCACCCCCAGCACTGTGGGGCACCTGCCAGCAGGCCCCCACCCATGTCCAACGCATGGTCCCCACCACCCCCACCCCCCAGCAGTGCAGGGGAAGCCTCCACCAGGCCCCCACCCATGTCTCACACCACCCCCACCCCTCAGCCACCAGGGGCAGCCTCCACCAGGCCCCCACCCATGTCTCCCAGCACCCCCACCCCCCCAGTAACCAGGGGCAGCCTCCACCAGGCCCCCACCCATGTCTCCCACCACCCCCACCCCCCAGCAGTGCAGGGGCACCCACCACCAGGCCCCCACCCATGTCTCCCAGCACCCCCACCCCCCAGCCACCAGGGGCAGCCTCCACAAGGCCCCCACCCATGTCTCCCAGCACCCCCACCCCCCCAGTCACCAGGGGCAGCCTCCACCAGGCCCCCACCCATGTCTCCCACCACCCCCACCCCCCCAGTCACCAGGGGCAGCTTCCACCAGGCCCCCACCCATGTCTCACACCACCCCCACCCCTCAGCCACCAGGGGCAGCCTCCACCAGGCCCCCACCCATGTCTCCCAGCACCCCACCCCCCCCAGTCACCAGGGGCAGCCTCCACCAGGCCCCCACCCATGTCTCCCACCACCCCCACCCCCCAGCAGTGCAGGGGCAGCCTCCACCAGGCCCCCACCCATGTCTCCCACCACCCCCACTCCCCAGCAGTGCAGGGGCAGCCTCCACCAGGCCCCAACCCATGTCTCCCACCACCCCCACCCCCCAGCACTTTGGGGCACCTGCCAGCAGGCCCCCACCCATGTCCAACTCATGTTCCCCACCACCCCCACCCCCCAGCACTGTGGGGCACCTGCCAGCAGGCCCCCACCCATGTCCAACGCATGTTCCCCACCACCCCCACCCCCCAGCAGTGCAGGGGCAGCCACCACCAGGCCCCCACCCATGTCTCCCAGCACCCCCACCCCCCAGCCACCAGGGGCAGCCTCCACCAGGCCCCCACCCATGTCTCCCAGCACCCCCACCCCCCCAGTCACCAGGGGCAGCCTCCACCAGGCCCTCACCCATGTCTCCCACCACCCCCACCCCCCAGCAGTGCAGGGGCACCCACCACCAGGCCCCCACCCATGTCTCCCAGCACCCCCACCCCCCAGCCACCAGGGGCAGCCTCCACCAGGCCCCCACCCATGTCTCCCAGCACCCCAACCCCTCAGTCACCAGGGGCAGCCTCCACCAGCCCCCCACCCATGTCTCCCACCACCCCCACCCCCCAGTCACCAGGGGCAGCCTCCACCAGGCCCCCACCCATGTCTCCCACCATCCCCACCCCCCAGCAGTGCAGGGGCAGCCTCCACCAGGCCCCCACCCATGTCTCCCAGCACCCCCACCCCCCAGTCACCAGGGGCAGCCTCCACCAGGCCCCCACCCATGTCTCCCACCACCCCCACCCCCCCAGTCACCAGGGGCAGCCTCCACCAGGCCCCCACCCATGTCTTCCAGCACCCCCACCCCCAGCCACCAGGGGCAGCCTCCACCAGGCCCCACCCATGTCTCCCACCACCCCCACCCCACCAGTCACCAGGGGCAGCCTCCACCAGGCCCCCACCCATGTCTCCCACCACCCCTACCGCCCAGCAGTGCAGGGGCACCCACCACCAGGCCCCCACCCATGTCTCCCACCACCCCCACCCCCCAGCAGTGCAGGGACAGCCTCCACCAGGCCCCCACCCATGTCTCCCACCACCCCCACCCCCCAGCACTGTGGGGCACCTGCCATCAGGCCCCCACCCATGTCCAACTCATGTTCCCCACCACCCCCACCCCCCCAGCACTGTGGGACACCTGCCAGCAGGCCCCCACCCATGTGCAACTCATGTTCCCCAGCCAACATGTCATCACAATCTAGATCCCTGGTCCCTATGGTCAGCCTCCAAATGCAAAACACCCACCCGAGTATTGCATCCACCCACTCATAATTTGCAATTACATCACAGAACACCAATTGCAAGTTCCGAAACAAACACATTTCCCTCACATACACCCAATGGGTGTCAGTGAATCTCAAAACACATATCATGAAATGCATGAAACCAATGAGATACCACACATTGAAGTTCACCAAAAAAATATGTATTAAAGAAAACATAAATAGAATAAAAAATGAAGAAACAGAAACGTGAATGTACAAAAATGAAAAGAAGCGTGTCCGTTAAAAAAAGCAAAACCAACAATAAAATTCCAAAGTAATGTTGTCCAAAGTCAATGTCCACAAAACAAAATCCATTGGGAAAAAAAAAAGAAAGCCATTGCTCCATGGTTAAAAAGTGAAAAAAAATACAATCCAACTGTGAACTATGTACATGGGAACAAGCCAGGTTCCATTATCCCAACAAAATAAAGGAAACCTATCTAGCTACACTAACTAATAAAAATAAACTATATACAAAAATGTGGCCAATGTCCGAAAGGTCCAAATAAAATAAAAACAAAAATGAAACCTAACACTACCTACATAACTATGTACAAGTGCAGCGGGCTAGTTTCACGGCTCACTTGTGGATGTCCCGGGCCAGGGCATCATCGAACTCCTCCTCAATGTCCCGGAGGCGGTCCTCCTCTATGGCCCCGAGGGTCCGCAGGGCCGTCAACATCTCCACCTCCAAATCTCTGCGGATTGCCTCGAGGCACTCCTCAGGGCCCTCCCCCTGGAACAGACTTCCGGCCTGACTTGAACTTGAGGGGAATCATCTCCAGTTCTGGAAGCACCTCAAGACCTTCCTCTTTGCTTCTGCTTACTGTCTGCCTCTCCCATGCAGAATTCTCCACTGGAACTGCACAGGAGCTGCAACTGGGCCACTCTCACCGACCTCGGTCCCTGGCCCAGCCACTCTCCACTTGCACTGCCTCCCTGGCAACCCCTGCACTGCAGTACAGTCTCTCTATCCCTACAGCCCTCCCTTCCCAGCACTTGTCTGCACTTACCTTTGTAGTTGCCACCAGGCGACCTATGTATTATTTTTTTGGGCTACTTCCCCTGTACTGGACTCCCCCCCCACCCTTCCCCTTGCCTAGTAGTACCGTTCTCTGTGTTCCCTTGTTCCCCCATTCCCTGCCTCATTGCGCCTTGGAATACTTGTGTATGGCCCATATCATGTCATATGTCATATGTGTGCCTTTTGGTCACACAGGATAGCTTGTGTTTAAGTAGCTAGGGATGCAGACGATGTGGCACTTCCATGGCAACTTTCTCAGGGTGGTAGGGTTGTGACAGTTAACTGTCTCTTAGTCATCATCGATTGTCACCTGGTATGTGCCAGGCCTGTGTGCACTCCGCAGGGGTGGGAGTTTAGGTGAAAAACGTGGCCACAAGCTGGGTCCGGGCTTCCTCGCCACGTGCCCTGTCCCCTCCCATGGGCACGCCTGTGCCTGTGGTTGGGGATGTGGGGGCACCACCATGTCCACCGGGACGCCCTGCCGTGTTGCAACATTGTGCAGGACACATGCTGCCACAATGATCCTGCACACTACTGGTGGTGCATAGAGTAGTTGCCCACCAGAGCGGTCAAGGGAGCGGAAACGTGACTTGAGCACTCCGAATGTGCGCTCTACTATGCCCCTGGTTGCAATATGGGCGGCGTTGTATCTTACCTGGGGTGGTGTGGTGGGGTTCCGGATTGGCGTCATCATGTGGTTGCTCAGAGGGTAGGCACTGTCCCCTGGGGAGGTGATAATAGCTGAGATTATTAGGGTTTGGATATTTGTCTGTGTGTGACTTGCATGCATGTGCAAGGGCATTTGTACTGACCTAGGAGCCATGTGTCGCCATGCTGCCCAGCTTCCAGGGCCCGGCTCAGGGCGGACATTCTGTATATGAAACTGTCATGGGTGGAGCCAGGGTAGTTTGCATAGACAGAGGTGAAGATTCCCTTTGCATCACATACCACCTGTACATTGATGGAATGCCAGTGCTTGTGGTTTCGGTAGATGTGCTCAATGGCCCTAGGTGGACGTAGGGCCACACGGGTGCAATCTATGGCACCGAGCACTTTGGGGAAGTGTGCCACCCTGAAAAAATCCAGGACAACGGCCTGCCTTTCTGCGGGTGTTCTGGGCATGTATATGTGCCTGCGGACTGAGGGGTGCGCTGTCATGATTGCCAGTACCTGGTGTAGGCAGCGTGACTGCGTGGCCTGTGAGACCCCCCCCACTACGGCAGTGGTCCACTGAAATGACCCAGTGGCCAAAAAATGCAGGGCATTGAGCAGCTTCTCCAAGGGGCTCAATACTTGGGAGCAAAGGGTGGGGGATGTGAGGTCATCTTCCCACTCCCTGACCAGGTCTAGGATGATATGGGGTGGAAACCTATACCTGCCATAGACCTGGTCGTCAGGCATCCCAAAAAGGCTTGTCCGTGGTGCGAAAATGCGTGCCCTGGCTATTCTCCTCCTCCTGCGGTGTCCCACGATCAGTGCAGCGACAAATGGGGCATTCATCGTAGCTGTATATACGCGTTTGTTGTTTGCGTGCACTTTTATGCTGTGCGCGGGGCGCTTCCGCCTGCCTTTGTGTGGCAGACGCGCTGACGCCTGTACACATCTTTTGCCGTGCGCGGGTTTCCCGTATTCGGATACGGTCCGAGTGTCATCGCGTGTGATCGGAGGGGAGTGAGCGTACACGCAACTGGCCTGGGTACGTGTGTTTCGGGGTGCGCGGGAAGTTCCACACGCGATTATCCTGCGTACGTGTGTTCCGGGGTGCCGGGAACTTTCACATGCGATTGGTGGAAATCCACGTGTGTTCTGTCATCACGTACAATGAGGGAAACACCTGCGCGTGTCACGTCATAGATGCGCTCACGCGCTAAGGGCCTTTGGTCCAATGAAATCGCATATGCGTGCTGCCGTGCATACGCGCTAAGGGCCTTACCTCATATTAAACGCGGACGTGCAGTTTCCACGCGCGCTTACGTGCATGGGCCCTTTCCTCGTATTACATGCGGACGTGCAGTTTTTCACACGCGCTGAAATGCCCATGCACGTCTGTATGTGTCACGTCACAGGGGCGCTTGCGCTTGAGGGGCCTTCTGTCCAATGAAAATGCGTATGCGTGCAGACGCGCTTACGCGCTAAGGGCCTTTCCTCGAATTAACACGCTGACATGCAGATTTTTCACGTGCCAAATCACTCTGTATCAAGCTGGCCACGCGTAAGCACACGGAAGACCACGCTCCTGCCCAGAAGGCCGAACTACTGCCCCCCAGAGCCCCGAACACGCTCCCACCTGCCATCTGCTGCTGCCTGACTGCCTGCTGCCCACGTGCCCTGCCATTTGCTGCCTGCACATCAGCCAGGGGTGCTGTTGCTGTGACCACCCCTGCTGGAACCGAAGACTCCCGACTGAGCTCCACAGCCCAGCCCCAGGACCCAGTCGCCCACCCACTCCTGCCTCTGGGGTTGTCATGTCGGGGCAAACACCATCTGGGACCACTGACAACCCACGGCCAGAGAGGCAGAGGGGCACCAGCTTCAGTGCCACCGAAGTTGGTGTCCTGGTGGAGCAAGTCCTGGGGCAGTATGATGCCCACTTCGGAAGTTCCCGCGCCGACAAGGAAGGACGGACTCGGATCTGGACTGACATCGTGACTGCCATCAACGCGGAGGTGGTGGCAGTCCGCGACTTACAACATGTCAAGAAGCGCTGGGAGGACTTCAGGTCCAGGACCCTGAACAAGGCCCGGCGCCTCTTGAAGGCAGCGGATGCCAAAGGGCACCGGGGCCACTTGTCGGAAGAACAGATGAGGGTCCTGGAACGCATATCCCCAGCACTCCATGTCCAGGTCCTTGAGAAGCAGACCCGTCTGGAGTCGAGCGGTGAGTGTACATGCATCCTGATTGTGAGCAGTGCGTGTGGTGATTATTCAGTAGTGTGCAGGTTGCACATCTGTTTGTATGGGGTCGAGTATGGGTGGGGGTGTACAGGGCCGTGGGGCTGACACATGCGAGGGCTGTAATGTGTGAGACATGGATGGTGCTTGTGGGTGTAGGCTTGCATGCCAAATGCAGTTGTGTGGGCACACATGTTTGGATGAATGTGTATGTAAGTAGACATGTCCGTGATGTCACGCATGTATGTTGTTTTTGGCTGCATGTATCAGCACTGTGTACATGTGCATGTGTGTGTATTTGACAAGAGTGCAACAGTGATGCAACATGGATGCATGTGACAGCGGTATGTGGAAGCCTGATTGGCAGATGTGACATGGATGCCCGTCTGAACACTGCGACACTTGGCAGATGTGTACACATGCATGCAAGTGTGGTGTTGTGTGTACATGTGTGGTGCACTTCCTGTGTTGCATGTGATGTCTGGCTCAGCTTTGGCTGCTCATGCTGTTGTATGTGTATGGATGGTGGTGGCAGTTGCGATATGGCTGTGGTATGGCTCATGTGTGCGAGTTGTAATGACATGTGTGTTGGGGATTGTGATGACATGTCTGAGGTTTGCCAATGCCACTCATGTACAACTGTCATGTGTGTATGTGTCCATTGTACAGTGCCCTGATGCCTGTGTTTTGTTTCTCCCTGTCTGCAGCGTCAACTGATGAAGAGGGTGGAGAAGGTGCTGTGGAGCACAGCGGCGGGGATCCCACCGCCAGCCGGAGACGCAAGGCCCGGCTCCCCTCCCATGTTGTGATCTCGTCGGGGAGTGAGGAGTCCGGTGCCGCGTCCCAGGCCGCAGCTGCCGGGGGGAGGTCCAAGAGGCGGAGGTTGGAGTTGGACTCCTCGGCAGCAGAAGGGGCAGCTGGGACCCCACAGGGCCCAACAGGGGAAGATGGCACGGAGTCATCCAGGTTGGTGTGGGGTTTGGTGGAGGAGGAGGCCGTGCAAGCACCAGAGGCGGGGTCTGGAGGTGGGGATCCCACTGGTGCTAGTGGTGCAGTGCAGGACCAGGGACAGGAGGCAGCAGAGGCCGCCGCGGAGGTGCCTGTGTGCAATCCTGTCCCTGATCATGTCCCTGCATCATCTTGCACCAGCAGGGATGCCTACGTCCAGACCCGTTTTCAGGCAGGGGATGAGCTCACGTCAACTGGCCTTCCTCTGCCTGCGGACGTGGCTATCCAGGTCTGGGTTGAGCCTGTCCTGGCTGGTGTGGCGTTGGATCAACGGGCCATGCGAGGTGACCTGCAGTCTTTTCATGAAGAGACTCCACGTCATCTCGAATGGCTCGTTGACCGCATCAGCCTGCTGGGACAGGTCACCCAGGCCAGATTCCTCCGTCTGATGGTGCTTGCTCCGACCTCCTCCTCAACTGGACCCCCTACGCGCCAGTCGTCCTCTGTACCATCTTCCCACCCATCAGTCACCTGGGTGCCCTGTGGAGCTGCCTCTGACGGTGCGGCCAGGCTGGTGGAGGAGGCATCCCTGCCACAGTCGGGTGTCGGACGTCCAGCAGGGGTGGCCACATCAACGACTGCACCCCAGCCGGCGGAGGATGTGCAGGCAGCAGGAGGCAGTGCACGGGCAGAGGCACAGCAGCAGCAGCAACGTGGTGGGAGCCATGAAGGCTCGGGGCCTTCAACATCGGAGGGGCAGGCATCGGCCGGAGGGCAGGAGGACCCAGGACAGAGAGTGTCTTCCGTGTGGCAGCGGTTGGGCCACGCCATAGATGCGGAGCAGCAGCGGGCGGAAGAGGCATGGCTCACAATGGTCAGGGTGGAGAACTCCATGCGGAGGGCCCTGAGGCGGGCCGAGTGCCTCGAGGCAATCCGCAGGGGTTTGGAGGTGGAGATGTTGACGGCCCTGCGGACCCTCGGGGCCATGGACGAGGACCGCCTCCGGGACATTGAGGAGGAGTTCGATGATGCCCTGGCCCGGGACATCCACAAGTGAGCCGTGAAACTAGCCCGCTGCCCTTGTACATAGTTATGTAGGTAGTGTTAGGTTTCATTTTTGTTTTTATTTTATTTGGACCTTTCGGACATTGGCCACATTTTTGTATATAGTTTATTTTATTAGTTAGTGTAGTTAGATAGGTTTCCTTTATTTTGTTGGGATAATGGACCCTGGCTTGTTCCCATGTACATAGTTCACAGTTGGATTGTATTTTTTTTCACTTTTTAACCATGGAGCAATGGCTTTCTTTTTTATTTCCCATTGGATTGTGTTTTGTGGACATTGACTTTGGACAACATTACTTTGGAATTTTATTTTTGGTTTCACTGATGAGGCCCAACAAGTCTGAAACATGTCTGGGTATGCTTGTGGTCTTGTGCAGAAGGGATGTGACATAGCAGTTTGGGCTGGACTGCCATGTTTGGGGTAGGGCCTAGCCTGATTTGGCTACCGTAATGGCTTGCCAGGCGAAGAACAATGGTCTGGAGGGTTTCCCAGAGCAATGTCAGTGGTTAAGATTCATTCTAAACCTTCAAGCCATCACCACTTTGTTTTTACGTTGCCAAATCAGTCAATAAAAAAAAAAATCACAGCTGCTGATAAAAAGGGTTCTGAAAATATTTTATAGTGTTTCAGCAACCATCTTTGGTGGAGCTCCAAAACTTGTGATTGGTCTGTGGAAATTCTTCTTGAAAAATGGCGCGCATTGATGCACCACTAATCCAACGTTCACTCATGGACAGAAAACCAACATTTTCACCAACGTGCATATGGACATTTATCAGAGGAACAGGAACACAAGAAGAAGTGGTTGGTTCCATCTTCACCTCCACACAAAGTTCATGAGAAGATTGTGTTTGATAAAACTCTTTCAAGAGACCTGAAAGGACTCACTGAATTCTGACACACTGCAGATTTGTAGTTGTTCCACAATATGTGCCTAAAGTACAGGCCCAAGAGGTTGCTTTTCAGCATAGACGGTATGCAATCTTGAACATTACTAGATGTTTTAGCGCATACCGAGAATCTGGGTAGAGAACAATGGGGAGCTGCAGGAAACTTTGGAATGCTTTGTTACACAAGAGCTTTGCAAAATGAAGAAATAAATGGGTTACCAAGCCGATATACCAGGAAATGGAATTTGATTTTGTGAAAGATCTCACTTTGACTGTGTTGGCAATGCATACTCATGGAATCGATCCTGATTTTGTTCCAAGCACACATATATTGCCACAAAATATTGCAAATGAGCCCTGTCCACCAAAAGCGGAACTTGTTGAACAGTTAAATGATTAGCACTGGTGTGTATGGTCCACAATTTGTGTACATTGTACATGACTAATGGAAATCTATTTAACTTGAATTTCAAAGCTATTAAAAGTATTAAGAATTAGTAAGCAGTCAAATTGTCTTTTCGAATGTACCCTCTTTGTAAAAAAAAATGTTGCAAGAAGTGCCTGTTGGAGGATGCCATACAGTGTAACTCTGTTTTCCCCCTTCCCGCTTTCGGCCAGCACGTGTGGGTCCTTCACTAATCAGGGCACGGGAGGGTCAGATGGATATCAGCATGAAAGCAACTGCAGGGTCTGTTATTGCCTTAGCATGCACGTGTCCAAATAGACAGAATAAATATGCGTCCCACTAGGGAATGAGACGAAAGCTAAATAACAAACTTGGCATGCAAGAACTAATGAATGTAAGCAAAACACTGCATGAAAGAGGGCTGTTGATGTGAAATAGGTGCATTCTGATCTGTATTTTTATGAGGCATGTGTTAAGTGTCGTTCGTTTCAGGTGCCTTATCAGAAGGGAAGATCTTTGATTTGCGGCCTTTGGAGTCTTACGATTTCAAACACAGTGGTGACAGGTGTTAGTGTTACCAAAATATATGAGCACTCTAGATTAGGTACATGGTAGGTGAATTGGAGGTGGTGCAGTGGTAGGGTCTGGTGACTAGATGTGTTTAAAGGGAATAGGGGGCCGGGGTTCAGTGGTTCAGGGGACCGTGGCCTGGCAAGGAGGGGTGGAGATGGCATGAGTCGGTCAGCAGAGATGGATGGGGCACTAAGGTTGGAGCAGGCCTTAGTCTCACATTCTTGGATGAGCACAATTTGTTAGGGCTCGATACTCACTACTTGTAAAAATGAATAGCTGCATTTCCGTAAGAACAGGAGACACACAGAGCTGACAGAGGACAAAGCCAAGTTTGTACTAAAATTCCCTTGTAATGTTGTCTATGTGTTGTTCGAATTCTTCCATCAGTATCTGCATCCCATTGCGAGCTAAACATACTTCACAGCACTAACCTCTCAAGCACATCGTAGACTCCAACCTTCCACAATGTTTTCTCTGTGTCTCCATTATTTGTGGTTTGTGTTCATTATTAGGTTTCACCCGGTGCAGAATTAAAGGGTAAATGGATACATTTCAATAAAGAACGGCCACTGATATATATTTCTGTTATGTTTACTGCACAGCTACATCCTTCCTTTCTGCAAATGTCATCGTTTCCAGATACCCAGTAATGGGTTCTTCAAAAGGCCGTGGCAGGTACACCTAAATGGCTGGCTTACAATTACGCTGATGTGGGACGATCGCTCCCAAACCGACATGCCCTTTGGCAGTACCAGCGACTAGGAGCAACTTGACATTGTTTATGGTGGTCTAGCAAGAAGTTGATACCGAAGCCTTGCAATTCAAGGTGCGTCCAAAATGCTTCTTCTACCGAAACAAACACACTGTGCCTCATCATAAAGATTTGATGTTGGAAAACAACAAAATACAAAATTTGGATGAATATGAAAATTGGCGGATGTTCTCGGAGCGTTTATTTTGAAATAAAAGCACATTATAAATTGCAGGGTATTGGTGTTTCCTTTAAAAATAATGTTTTCTATTCCAATTTGGGATGCACTGTGTTGAGAGGATGTGTGTGTTGATATTCCAGGTTCTGCGTCAACTAATGTTAAGACGTAGGTGATGACTGGGTGCGTTTTGCTACGCTGCCCACTAACGTCCTGAAAATAGGTGGAGAATATCACTAGTAATAGTGATGTCAGCTTCAGGCGTGGGGGATATGATTCAGCGCAATGAGGGCAGCTCAATTTAGGGCAACACGGCAACGGATAAGATTAGCACAAGATAGTCGCACCCACTGCTTGATTTCGCATGTGTACATCTGCTGCCAATTGAGATAATTACCACCCAGGCGTTGGCCCATGGTGCTAGTAGCACCATGGCCCATGCCGGTAACTCACCGACTCCGCCATGGCGGAATGGGGAATTACCGCCCCATTCCGAGGTTGGCTGGGCAGTAATTCCCCATGCCGCCATGGCCCTTCCCCATTCCCATTTCTGCCCCATAGAGCTCAATGGGAATGGGGAAGGCGCTAAGTACGGTGCCGCAAATTGAGGGGAGAGCAAAAATCACTAACGAAAGCGGCCACCCTCTGTTAAAACAAATTAAAGGAAATGCGGTTTGATATGGGTGGTTCTAGGTATTGAAGGCCGGCGTCTGCGAAAACAGCCTTCAACAGAATATAGGAATACGACCTTCGGAAAAAACGGGCTAGGGCCTTGAGACCCCCGAGAGCCCTTGCAGTTGCTAAAGAAATCTGCACGAGAAATGAAATGTCGCAAATGCACATTGCTCCCTTGTTTAGACTCAACATACACACACATTGCTAGTGTTCCCAATCTTGCAACAGTCCCCTTTTTCGAAGTACGCTTATAGCTGAAAAAGCCTGCATCATATGCACTATTTGGTCCTGTTAGACCTGGTTAAAGTAGCACGGAGCAACAGTGCCACGCAGTGGACTCTAGTGTAACTAGCGTGCAATTTACCGAGCGCCTGCACCCTCACTGAATGTACTTTCAACCTGCGATTTTGCTAGCGATCTACGGATACAAATTAATGTATCCACTATACATGTGCTCTGAGAATTCGGATACTAGGAACAAACAGATTTGGTAAAATGGATCTATGATTCTAAGATTACGATTTAGGAAAAGGGTAGTTGAGATCAACGGATGTAAGATTACTGTGAAAATTACAAAACGGAATACCGGCAAAATGCACATATTTTCTTATGGCGTCAATATTTTTTAATTTGGTATTTTAGAATGTGTATGAAGTGTTTATTTATTTGTATTTAACAAGTACTTTCATCAAAATTGCTATTCAAAGAAAAAAATGAAACAGTAACAAAACCATGTATGATAAACAGAGAATACTCAACATGGCACATGGGGCAGCAGCGTGTAGTGTGGTGGATGGAAGAAGAGCTTTCCAAGAACAGTGAAAGAAGGAGGAGAAAGTGAGGACAGAGGAAGAATGCGCAAAGGTTTAGGGGCAAGAAGAGAGGAGGAGCAAAAGCGAGACAGCGTAGCCAGTCGAAAAAAGGCGGAGGAATGAAGAGTGCAGCGAGCAAAATAGAGATGTGAGAAGACTTCCCTTTCCACGAGACTGCCTAGTGGTCAGGCGCCATCTTGTAAACAGCACAGGTGCGGGTCAGCCGATAGACTTCCTAGTGTGGTTTTTCCAGGATAAAGCAGCTTGCCCCTGTTACTGTGGTGGAGTTAATGTTAATGTGCAAGAAGAATAACTCGGCAGTTTGTAGTAGATGAGGACGTAGAGGTAAATAGTGAGGGATTAGTCACAGACGACAGGGCTAATCAATGAACACCTGTGGGTCCAAAGATGAGAGAACTCTTTGCCCTGACAATGCTGAACCGGTAGATTTCACTTCAAGTTCTCCACCCACACAGGGTGCGTGTTAGGTGATGGAGTGGGTGGCTGCAGGTGCGATGTTCCACGGCTGGCTCCTCCAAACATTTTCAATGCTATTCAAGTGTCAGTTCATTCCAACACTTGATTGTGGATTGGTTTACTAATCACATGTGGCTATGGGGCTGTGCGCAGTCCCCACCCACCTGTGCAAGGGCTGACCTCTTACTATACATCCATTTTTTACATTTCCACAATGCCACAAGGACTTCTTAGACCTATGCCACAATTGCTTGTTCTCCTGCCCCTGTCCTTTGAAAGATGAAACGAGCCACAGGGAAAGTGGGACCTGTATGCCACAGATAAAAGTTCGCCTCATTGAGAATCTTAGTGCTCTCTGATCTATGGTAGAACTTCCAGTCTGATGGCCACATTCCAATGCAGGCATTAGCATTTTGAATATGTAGACTTGTATCAGCACAAATTGAGAATGTGTGCGTTTTGTCTGTGTATGCAAGGGCCCACATGGCTGAAGTGAACAGACCTACTCTTCTGTGTCGCTGGAGAAGTGCAGTGTCCTTACAGAGTGAAAGATGTAACAGCCATCTTATCTTTGTTACCCCAGTTGTTGTCAATCAGAGATTTTTGAGGAGACCGGCATAGATTATTCTGCAGTAAACCATGTGTACAGGATAAAAAATCCATTGGATTCTGCTTCAACACAAAATTGTTTGCATTATCTGAGCCTATACATGTCACCCAAGTCAGGATTCTGGACATGTGTTGCTGGTGTCAGATTGTCATGTGTTCCTGTAGCAACTGGGGAGTTTTTTAATTTCCCACACATATGCGAGAGTAACCGAGCGCAGCAAGGGAGTCCTAACAAACCAAGGAGGTTCAGGGGGTTATCCTCCGACCACATTTTTGGAGTAATGGCTTAAATTGTTGCATTATACAGCACACTGTTTGTTAAAAATTGGGTAAATAGGTTTTGTGGGATAACTCATGAAAAAAATTCCAATAGATGCAATTCGCCAACACAGCAGTTTTTTCCAAAGCATTATTTTCATGATACATTTCCCCAAAACATATGCGAGTATAAAAAACATGTTTACGCTGAATGTGCCCACACATTTCCATGCGGGTTGCACCGATATATGCCAGTATGCCCATTTAAGAACATACTCATGCACATAATGCCAGTAATCTGTCCCTCTATATATCAAAGGGACATTTGTGGATATGTGTGTGTGTGCCCCTTCAAAATGTTCAGCATACTTCCCAACGTGCTACAAACCTGAAATTCGGCATGTGGGTATGCAACGCTTGGATATGTGAGTGTGTCTGTTTGAAATGTTAAGCATACTTCCCAATATGTTACAAACCTGAAATGTGGCAGGCATGTGGGTAGGTTCCATGGTGTAGACAATGTAAAAATTATAAAGTAGTAATTTTCCTTTGTCTAATTTCTTTTGTTTTGTAGGTATTAAAGTGCCGAGCCGGGCTACAACTGCTAGTGATACTATAAGAAAACATGCACAAGGAGGCTCTGCCACTAAATGTCAGTCTCCCCCTGCAAGAAAATACTTCTGTTGGCTTTGTCATTAAAAATGCCATACCGCAAAAAGAAAACATGTCCATACTAGCTGCACCAATGAAGTCCAAACTAGACACACAAAAACTTTTATCATGTTTGCTTTAACATAGACGCCCAGTAAAAATATTCAATGCCACAGCAAGAAATTATAGCTAGACGTGTTGCACCAAAATACCAGTCGCTCCACGCAATAACACTTATCATGCTTGCTTTGTCATAGATGTTTAGTCTAGCAGTTATTAACTGTTAAATGTATTTTGACTACTTTCCCTAAGAAGGCAGCCATGAAATAATGTCCACTGACAGACACACCCACCTCACAATTCTGTAAACAGTGAATAGGCCATTTTAGGACATGATATTTTATTTTATTAAAATGAAATCAATGCAAAGCCGGTCCACTTATTTTATGAAGGGGAATTCACTACAAGACATCAGTGATACATTACACAGGCTTAATTTACCAGTTAAACCTGCCTGTCTGTGACAATCTTGCTAAATACAATATACATATTGAGTCAAACAACAGCACTATTAAGAAGGTGTCTACCAATTCTAATCATGAGTAAGAGAAGGGCATCTCCAAACAGCTCTTACATCAGTGACCACAATGCTGATTATCAGCCAGTATATTAAAGCTCTTTTCTTTTCCCATTTACAAAATCAGATTCAATCAATAGATGACCAGTATAAACCATTTTGTTTTCTCCAGCATCAAAACAAGTAATGGTACCAGAGAACAGTTCCATAGAAACATTTAATCAATATGCATATATTACATTAACTTGCCTCCAGTATAACTATGGCAATATGAATATCTAATCTATGAGTATGTGATTTAATTGCAGACTAAATTAATTACATCAGCATTCTTAGATGTTGGGTTTGAAAAATAATAATCAAATTAGAATGCACTGAATGTCCATCTACTCACCCAAGATAGGAACATAGTTTTGTGATTTTCTAATACAAGCAAGAGTACCCCATCCACTGCACTTTGTAAATGGGATCACTGTGCAATGTCAAGAATGAAGAGAGGGTATTTTTACACTTTGGGGAACATTTGACATTTTCTTACAAAAAGTTATACTGTCACCATGGGATGCTTTCCATAATGTATATAGTGCATAGTGCACAGAAACACAAAAACCTTTTTGTCTTTAACTGTAATCTTCCTCAGCATTAATACAATGCAAACAGAGTATAAGTCACACTACCAACTACAATATCCTATTTCCTTTCTGTGTATAATGATGTTCCTGTCTTTGCATTCTGTGCACAGAAATGCTGTGTTTTCTACAGTCAAATCTCACTTATCTTTAGATACAGTGATAAGGTGCTGTTGCCTTTATACAGCAGATTAAGGTATTCTATTTGTAAGGAGCGCTCCTTAGTGAGAATGACCTCCCAATTCTCAGGGACTGATCAGGACAATTACTCTTGGTGGTTTATTTAATTATATTTGGGACATTTTCATACTCACTTTGAATAGTCCCATTATGGTGCTGAGTCAAAATGGGCCCTCGTGAGCTTTCACAAAATATCTTCCAGTCAGGTTCTCTACCATATTGAAAAGTAAATCTGCTCCAGGTAATCTTCTCCTCGTGGCTAAGGCCCCGTTCTCTAGTTGTCCAAGTTCGGCATTCATCTATTTGAAACAGGTGTTTTCCTTCCTTGCAACTTTTGATTCCAGAGTCAGACTCCCTTTACTTGTCTTGTCTTGTTCTGTTTTTTTTAAATAAACCACATACCACCATTATGTCACACAATTTGATTGCTCAAATATTTCTATTGGCTAGCATCATGGCCCTACAGTCTTATAGCATACATCCCTCAAACTTCATGTGTAATTTTAATTTCTGGAAAATTAAAAGAAAAAGGTGAGAGCAAAATCTGTTCTTAAAATTTGTAAATGCAAAATACTTTTTATTCCATACTTCATGGTAGAAACCTGCCACCTGAATGAACCATTACTTTAATTCAACTGGTCTACACACAGATCTGCATATACAGTATGCATATTTGGCATATTTAAAACATTTGGATGTTAATATTCAAATATGTACTGATTAAATGGAGGAGAATATCACAGGAACAACTGTACACAGCCTTATGTTGCTAAATCATATGGGTGCAAGGTTATATGCCAAAAAGAATTCTGTATGTAAAAATTATATATTCAATGCTCCTGGGTGACCTAAAACAGGGCCGTAATGATGCAGAGGACCTTCAGGCTTCCTCAGTATCCAACACCCTCAAAGCCTTAGGCTTTAGGAATTGCATTAATCCCACCCACGCCAAGGGCTGAACAATGGATTAGAGTGCAGACCTCAACTACCTGATTTCTGTTGGATCCAATGCCCCATACACATGGTCTGACCACCATATTATGACTTCATCATCCCATTCCCCAAAAAATCCAAGCCCACTACTTTGCCCATACCACATTCGTTTGCGCGCGGCTCATGCAAGCTCACCAAAGAACGTATCTTGGCTTTGCAAGATACACCCAATCTACAGCCTCCTTACTTCAAGGATCCCAATATTCTTCCAGATCTCTATTTCTGGACCCTAACCACTGCAGTAGACACCATTGTACCTCTACCACTTGAATTCCTGGTTTACCCCAGACCTCCTAACATTCCATAACAAAAAACAGCTTGCAGAAAAAAAAATCCCACCAAGACCCTGAGGTTGGAGTACATTAAGGTATCCAAGCTTTACAAGCAAGCAATTATCTCTCCAAAATCCACTTCCTTCAACTCTAGAATCGGCAATGCTAATTTGGACACCAGAGAGATCTTTACCATTCTCAGGGAACTCGAAACCCTGCCCCCCTTTCCTGACCAAGGATGAAGCTTGGTGTACAAATATTCAAACTGCGATGCTTAACAAAATTGACACGCTTAGCAAGAAAATCCTCCTTACTAATCAAGCCAGCCGGAACTCACCTCACGGCGTCTCAGTCACTACCACCACCGTCATTCAGGAATGGTGTGCCACCAATGATCTCTGCCTTAATGCCAGTAAGATGAGTTCCTCCTCATTGGGACACCCACTCCCTCCTTTCCTCTCCCTCTCTTTGGCTGCCTACTCTAGGCCCTCTTCCTGCTCTTTCCTGTGAGGCTAGGAACCTTGGTGTCATCTTCGACTCCACCCTCTTCTTCTCTCCTCACATCTCTGATTTCTCTAAGAAGTCAAACTATCAGCTGCACCTCCACAGAAGTATTCTTCCTTTTCTCACTTTCCCCCAGAAGCTCACTGTATCCAGAGGTAAGGTCCTCTCTGGGCTGGACTATAGCAACACCCTCTTTCTAAATATTCCTGCTTCTACGCTTCGACTTTTATAACTTATCCAGAACTGGACTGCGAGACTTGTACTTGGTCTCAAGCCCAGGGATAGTATCTCTAGCTCTGGAATCTCTTCACTCGTTTCCTGCGGTTGCAAGGATCAAGTTCAAGACCCTCAGCATCATCCACAAGGTTTTCTGGGGCCAGGGAATGCTCTACCTCCAACTTTCTCTTCCAAAACTATTTCCTTCTCGAGTTCTACGCTCATCCACCTCCAACTCTCTGATGGTCAGACACTTCTCCAAGCAGAGAGGTGGGGGCAGATCTATGTCCTCAGCTTGGGCCTCCCTCTGGAACAGCCTCCCTGCCTCTCTCAAACTTGAGCAGAACCACCTCCGGTTCCGGAAGTAACTCAAGACCTTCCTTTTTGCTTCCGCTTTCTCTCTTCCTCTCCCCTGCTGATGCACCTGACTGCTCTGCGCACTGGTCACCTGGTCACCCTCTGAACTCAGGCCCAGGCTCCTGCATGTCTAGTTGCCCTTGCACTGCCTCTGGGTTCTCCAGCAATTAAGGGTCTGTATCTGCAACCCTCCCTTCTCTCTACACTTATGAACCTCCTGCTGACTGCACTTGTGAGTTAACTATACTTTGCCCTCACACTTGGCACTTCTCCCCTTCCCTATTCCCTGCACTTGCATGATCTGAATGACACAAGGCCTACTAACATCGTTCTTTTGTCCTCACTCGTTTCCCCCTCCTTGTCTTGTCACGCCTAGAAACACTTGTATACAGGCGTGTTATAAATGCCACATCATATCATATCACTCTTTCGAGCCCCATCATCCCTCAATTTTGCTTCAAAAAGATAACTGATTCAGAAGTCTTAGCCATCCTTAAGAGCCTGAAACCCTTTAGGTGCAACGGGATGTCTGTCCTGCCACCATCGTCAAGGACTGTTAACAAGTCCTAGCATCATTCATCCCTACCTTTATAAAGGCATCCTTTTCTGCATGAACAGTGCCCTCCATTCTCAAGGAATCCTGAGTACTTCTACTAAAAACAAACACCATATACCCTGCAGTTCTGAACAACTACAGGGTCATCACTACAGTCCCTTTCTTACTGAAAATCTTAGACGGAGCAGCCTATCTACAAGCTGAGCATTTTTTAGAAACTAACCATATCCTAGGAATGCACAAGTCTGGATTTCGCCCAGGCCATTAGACAGAATGAGCGCTCTGGACTTAAAAAAACAGATGGATGAGATCTGGGACGAAGGAAAGCCCGCCCTCCTTCCCCCACACTTCACAAAATCAAACCTTCATCCTACTGCAGGACTTTCAGGTGGTAGTGCAAGCCCTTGTGGTCTTGCACATGGATGGTGGAAATGCTCTCCTGACAGGGCTCCAAGCTGCTCACTTTGCTCAACTAAAAGCAGTCCACTATGCTCTAGCATGTCTTATTAAAGGTGCATGAACATTTTAATGAATCACCCCATGTCCTATGCACACTAAATTGGCTTCTTCTCCAGGGCAGGATACTGTTCAAGACTGCATGTATCATCTACAAATTAGTAGTGAGTACCACCAGCATAACACACCAGGAAACCTGGTGGCTAAGCTCCACATATCTGGCAGCGCACACTCCTTGCGCAGCAAATCAACCAACTGGCATGAATCACAACTCACCCACAAACCATACTTCTCTTGTTAAGCAACCACCCTTTGGAACTCAATCTTGGTATCAGCTCAGAAAGCACCTACATTTCTCCAAATTCAATCTCTCAAAACGTGGCTTTTTCAACAACACCTGTCCATGGACTAATCCTAATTGATGTATCTCCTTCTTGAAGAATTTGACCTCGATGTCCTTGCCCTCACAGATGTGATTCAATGCCAGCTCTGTCACTGCTCTTGGCGCTCTCCTTCCTGATGGCTACAAAATCATCTCCAAACCCAGACCCAACAAGCTTGGAGGTGGAGTGGCCCTGATTGTCCCTCAATGGGTCCCAGCTTACATCATTCCTACTCAATTCTACTTCTCTTTTGAATGCCTCATCTGTAGTCTTGGGGTCTCTCCTACTTTCTCACTCACCCTTGCTACCATCTACAGGCCACCCAGCCCTATCTCTCTTCCTCTCTGAATGGACTGACCTCACCTCCTCCCTCTTCACCTCTTCTTAAAAACTCTTCCTCCTTAGGGACTTCAACATCCACTTTGACTCAACTGATTCAGCCACCTCACAGTCCATGACCTCCCTCCCTCTCGCTCACTATTCTTCCTTCTGGTCTGTGATACTCAGCCAGACACACCTTGGACACCTTCATCTATGGAGACACCCATCTCTCTAACTCAGTCACCACCCCCCTCTCCTGGTCCAACCACTCTTTAATCTCCTCCCAGCAGCGACCCCTATACCCTCTGTCTGAACCACCCCGCACTGCCATTCTCCTTCAACACCATCGGCCGATAAAGCGAGTATCAGTTGCTGCTTTTGCTTCTACTTTTATCCCCCCTCCAACTCCTACTTCTGACTCTCCCTCTGACTCTGTCTGTCCTCACTAACCTGCACCTCTCTCTCTCTAACACCCTCAACATCCTTGCCCCCATCATGAGGATCCCAGAAACATAAGTGCAGAGTTGCTTAATGGAAGTGGCAGACCTCAGGTTCATCCTCTGATAAATTGGCCTGTGTCCTGCTCCAAAGGCAATATCATTTTTTATATCTACTCCAAGAAGAGGGCCCACATCAAAGCCTGCATCTCCGGGGCCACTAACAACATGACTAAACTTTTCAAAATCTGCAGGGAACTCACCCATCTATCTGCAGTCTCCACCTCCCTGCCTCCTTCCCAGGCTCTCTGTACTGCTTCGGCCTCCCACTTCACCTCTAAAACTCAGGACATCCTGTCCTCACTCTCCATCACCCCCCTCCACTCCTGCTTCTGCTCTCCTGACTTCCTTAGCCCCCCTCCCTACACCCTCTCGCTCTCCTCCCTCCTGCCCATAGCACCTGATGAGGTCTCTAAAGTCATCCTCCCTATGAATGTCTCATCCAAACAGGTGCTCCCCTGCTCTTCTAGAACAATCAAAGACAACATCTCCTCCCTGGCCCCAGCTTGTACTGATTTCGGTAACCACTCCTTCACCACTGGCTCTATATCTCTAACCGTCAAGCACTCCCCTGTGCACACTCTCCTGAAAAGGTTTTCTGCTGACCTTCCTGCCTGGCTTACTATTGCCCCATCTCCACGACCCCCTTCCTGGGTAAACTCCTGGAGAACTTGGTCCTCCCCCAACTGATCCTTCATATTGAACTCATGGGTTACCTCCTTGACCACCAATATGGATCCACTGTCATCCAAAGGCATAGAAACTGCTCTCCTGAACACCCATGAAGACATGCTCACAGATCTCCTTCTGTCCTCATCCTTCTTGATCTCTCCTATGCCTTCGACACAGTCAACCATTCTAGCCTCATAAAACCCTCGGCATCACGGACCGGGCAGTGGATTGGCCTACCTCCTTCACCAATAACGGCCCCTCTCATTTTCAGCTGGGCCCTTTCTCCCCCACCACTTCACTCTACACCTGCGGCATCCCACAAGGCTCTATGCTGTTTCCATGGCTATTCGATATCTGTCTGCCCCTCTTGCTCACCTTATCTCCACCTTCTCTCTTAATTTCCAGTGTTATGCTGATGACACTCAGCTTTGCTTCAAAATTCCGTTTTCTACCTCCTCCTCCTCTCTCATGCCTGATTGTCTGACCGCTATCCAGACATGGTGTGTGGCTAAAGGTCTCTATGCCAGTAAGAGAGATCCTTCATACAGGGACACTTGCACCATGTTTCCCTCCTACCTTCTGGCTGCCCTCCTTGGTCCCTCGACCTTCACCATGCCGTGAGGCAAAAACCTTGGGGTCATCTTCGACTCCTCTCTCTCCTTTATCCCTTACATCTTGGACCTTACCAAGAAGGACCACTCCATCTTTACCTGCTCAGAGGCTTTCCCCAGAAGCTCAATGTTTCTAGAGCTCTGGTCCTCTCTCTGGATGGACTAATGCAACAGCCTCTTCCTCAATCTCTCCTTTTCCTCTCTTTGACCCTTCAGCTAATCCAGAATAGGGCTGTAAGACTTATACGTGGCCTCAAGCCCAGGGTCTGTATCTCCCCAACCCAAGATCTCTCCACTGGCTCCCGCGGGCCTCAAGGATCAAATTCAAGACCATCTGCATAATCCACAAGGCTTTCTGGGACCTGGGACCATGTTATCTCCAACGTCCTCTCCCTAAATTCCTCCTTGCTTGAGGCCTCCACTCCTCTAACTCCAAATCCCTGCTTGCCAAACACTTCTCCAAACAGTGAGTGGTTTGTCACTCTTAAAACATGTCAACCATATGCTTGCTACCCACACCCTGTACATGACTCTGCTGCTCTCAAGTTTGGTCAATTGAAACAATAAAATACAAAGGGCCTCATTACGACCCAGGCGGTAAGTTACCGCCTGGGTCGTACCTTTACCACCATGGCGTAAACTACGTTTACGCCATGGTGGTTGGCGGACTTACCGCCCCATTCCGAGGTTGGCGGGGCGGTAAGTCCCCATTAACCCATTTACCCTTCCCCATTCCCATTTTTGCCCCATAGGGCATAATGGGAGTGGGGAAGGCGTTAATTACGCCACCGTAAATTACGGTGGCGTAATTAACAACAAGGTCCCTTAGCGCCATGGATTTTAACACCTGCTAAGGGCAGGTGTTAAATCCTCCATGGCGCTAAGGGACCTCGGAATCAGGCGGTAAGGGTCGGTGCTGTTTACGCCGCCGTAAACCCCTTACCGCCTGGGTCCTAATGAGGCCCAAAATAAGAATATTGTCTCTGTAGCACCAGATGCTTCACTCGTCATATTAATGACTGACTCAGGCCTCTTCGCATTTCGGATAGGCAGTTTCATGGTTTTTAAGGAATGAGCTTTCAGCCCAACATGCTTTTGCCTTAAAGTCATTTAAAACCCAGTCTTTGAGATAAGTTAATCTGGGAGTTCCTGGTGTATGTATGAACCTCCATGCAATCTCTGTGGTGCTATTTCTTAATGGAGCACATCATTATTGGTATCTCATAAGGGCAGCTTTGTAGTGGTAGCTAGGGAGAGGTGTACATCAAGAATAACATTATGCATTTGTCTGGTGCCTCCCTCACTTAAACTTGCAAAAGTTTTCATGTCCCATCTGTTCCACGCTTGAAAGAAGCTGGGCGGTTTCTTTGCATAAATTTGCTTTAGAAAAACAACTGTGGGTTCCCTTTATGGTGACATCAGTAACAGATGTCATGCACCTAAATTTACGTTGACATGGATGTCTAGTAATAAATGTCATGCCACAGTAAGATATGGTTAGAATGGTCACACCAAAATGCCAGTGTAGCTACGCAACAACACTTACCATGCATGCTTTAGCAAAGACCACCAGTAAAAAATGTCAATCCACAGTAAAGAATGGCTATACTCATCACACCAATATGTGCTTTATCATAGATGTCTAGGGAAATATGTGATGTCACAGAAAGAAATGAGTAATCTGGCCACACTGAAATGCCAGTCTAGCAACACAATCACACTGTATCTGCTTGCATGATCAATAGATGCCCTGTATAAATATAATGCCACAGTAAGATGTGACTAGAATGCCAATCTAGCTAAGCCATGACACTAATAATGTTTGCTATATCAAATATGCCCAGTAAAAATGTCATGTTAGAGCACGAACTGCCTGCAATGGCTGCAACAAAATGCCAGTGCAACCATGCAAAGAAACTTAACATGCTTGATTTATCCACCCTCTTTCCCCTATTTATTCTTTTTTTTTCCTGTCCATTTACCTCCCTCCTCCCCAACTCCACTAACCTGTTTGTTGAGGCAGCTAAAGCCGCCGCCACAGCTTCCCAACTTCTCCGGCTGCTATGGAAAGGGAAGAGGGGCTATGTTTGGGGCATCACTTTCCCTTTCCATGGTGGCCATTGTAGTACAGTATTTTCAGTCACTGAATGGGACGCATGACTGAAAATTCTTTTTTTGTTAGCACCCTGGGTTACCACTTTGGTAACCTGGGGTGCTAATGGCGTCAAGCTTCGCCCGGACCGTTAACTTCGGCTGCCGGGCCTTGACCCCCGTACCAGGCTTAACTCCACATAAATGCTGCCTGACATGTGAGCATACTGGGCAGAGTTTAATTGACATTTTATACGTTCTGCCCTGCTTGAACGGCAGGCAGCATGTACAATTGATCGCTATTAGGTCTGCCTGCTTTATGATGGTGCATAAAGCAGGCGGACGCCATAGGGATCTCCAGCATGAAAATCCATGTCGGTGCAAATGCTGGGGCATTTGTGTGGAAAAGAGGAAGGAAAGTGGCGGAAATGCAGGCCCCTCCTCTCTGCCATACAAAGACTAAATATGCGGCGTGACATGAATGGAAGGAGTTAACGCCTTACTCAAGGCTTTTACGCCTCCCATTGCCATTACAACACAATAGAATATAACTGTTAAATCGGGGAGACTCTCTCGGGTACAGGGAAAATGTATTGGGCAGGCATCTCAATGATGAGGACTGGAGAGCTATAATGCACTTTAATGAGCATCATATAAAAATGTTTTCGAATAAATATTAGCACAGAGTGTTCACCTCTGCCCCTCTTTCCCCGCCACTTTGCACTCACTCCTGCACCCAAAACGCATACTGTCCCAGAATCATTAACCTTGAGGCATGTCCTCTTCCTGTTGTTGAAATCCAAATAGTATCTGTTGTATCTGCAGGTCGTTGATGCCATAAAAACCACACACCCTGCGAGAAGGAGAGAAGGGAAGGGGTGGGACAAACAACCCCAGAAAGGAGGTTGCTTTGTTAGCACTGTAGAAGGGGTCTAGGTGGGGCAGGGTGTGCAGCTTACACAACAAAACCAGTAAGTTCCTTTGTCCAGGAAGTGTATGTTGACACCACTGACAACTCGTTTACTTCTTTTCAGCCCGAAAAGGTGGTGCTGACTGAGTGATGTGTGGGGGCTTGTAGTGGGGGTGGGGCGAGTTACGCCCTGCTAACCGTAACATGCGTGGGGCCGTTTTTTTTTACTCTAAGGCTAAGGTGACAGCCCCGACCAGGTGATGGATTTGTCTTCCTTTGAGAACGGTGGTTTACAGAAAAGGGAATAGTAATGAGGTAGGTAATTAAAGTGTTTGTTTAACAATCCAGAACTGGACATCCGGTGTCCAGGTGACGCTGAGCTAAGGAGTGACTGTCCACTATATATGGTGTAATTTAGCATTAAGCACTTATTGCACAAAAGGGGCCATCTCCATTGCACGTTCACCCAAAGAGCTTCCCTAATGTAAATGTGCAACTTTGCACCACCTATAGGAAAAGGAATGTGTATAACACATAGGTAAAATCACCTCGCCGCTTTACTTTAAGGTCAGCATGGTTTACTACCCGAAAAAGCATGCGGGCAGTAAACCTTGTGCTGCTTTAAGGCACCGAGGGAAGCATGATGGACATGTTTTGCCTGTTGAAAGGGTCGTCATTTTAAACATTTTTTGAACTTGCACTGGAGTTTGAAATGTATTCTGGGTGCATTTGTATGCATTTCCAAAACAGAGTGGGAATGAAAAGAGTAGAAAAGACAGACAAATTCGCCTTTACTCGACTTTTCTACTAAGTTTTGGAAAAATGGAAATGTCTCCTGCAATTCATGACTTCGGAGGCATTTACAATGGAGTGCGGCTTCTTTTCACAGGTGGATGGCACAGGAATCCATTGCATTAGCGCTTGCAAGATGGATTGGTAATGGTAGCAGCAGTCCTGCTAAATCCACTCCCTTTTACCAATCCACAGGCAAACCCATTAATATTCTGGTCGGTAACAGTGACGTAAGCATTAACACCACTCTTCAGACCATCCAGCTCATAGCGATTTGCTATAAAAATGAAGCATTAGATGTTTGTCACAATTGCCGCAAAGTGCACTCTGCAACCACTAAAATGATCAAGAAATTAAACACCCTCTGTTTGCTTCTTTTCTCTGGCTGTCTGTGTGCACTCAGGAAAATGCAGGGGCCCTGGAGTGCTAGCACCTCCATCAAACATTCACAAAGTGGTCATCCGTAGTGTAAAATGATCACGCTTTGATGCCCTGGCTGATACCAACACTGGGCAGCATGAAGAGTTGGGAGGTATCCCGGCACTATTGCACTGAGATACCGGCCAATGCAATTTGCTTTACCACTAATCGGTCTGCCGGATCACGAGTAGTGGTAAGGCTGTAAATCCCTATTCCCCATTAGGTCCATCGGATCCAATGGGGTTGGCGCTATTAGCACCAGAGCAAATAGTGCCACACTAATCGCGCCGAAAACTGCCCAAAGAAAGGTATTTTTTTACCTCCAGCAAAATAGCTCGAGGTAAAACTCACATTTTCAGCCAGACTCATGATTGGGCCAACCCTTAAATGCAGCAGTAATAGCGTTACCGCCAGATTTAAGGTCTATGGCCCGTCTTCTGATGAGGTCTGCTGCCTTGATCAGAGGACGTGTTGCAAAGTTACAGCCCCCACGCGACAAGGTAGAACACGCTTTTCTGAGGATGTTTTCAAATGGACCCCATGTACCTACATCCGCCCCATCACTGTTCTGAAACCGCAATCCCACTCTCAGCATCCACATGTGCCTCCTGCCTCTCCCCTCCGCCAAACCATGGATATGCTATGGTTTAGTTAATTCCTCCCTTGACCTTGTGACTCCCTTTGTGCCGTCCAGGGCTAAAGTCGAGGGTAAGCATGGGTGGACGGAGTTACCCCATGTTTTTCAGAGGGCACCTTGATATGCTAATTTCTGATGACATCATATTCAATTGGTATGCTAATGAGTCCCCTCATACTTTTATTTTTCAGGACGATCCCTGGCCATTCCTGTCTTAATTGCCATCTTCCAATCCCTCTCAATGTCACTGCTTGCTTACTGCTCCGGCCCCCCATCTATTTTCTTTTAGCCCGCAACATTTTTCCCTCACACTGGCAAGCAAGCAAGCACTATGTCTTTCATGCACCTCAAACACCCCATCACAGGCATGCTAAAACTCACGCACCCTCAATCACAGCCCACCTCAATCACTTGCACCCTCTGAATACACCCGCAATCGTGCACACTCTCTCACAGACACTCTCTCACCCTTACAGACATGTGTTGCATTCAATCAATCATATTTTGTACCCCCGATCCTGGTATTGTGCGCTGTAGACAATGTATTTCGGCCTGCAGGCATTGTCTTGCAGCCCCTACGTCCCCAGGCAGAGCATTGTGGCCCTGAGGTCTGTATTGGGGTTCCCACACCCTTAGGCGCTCTATTGCCCCTCCCGCCATGTATTGTGGTCTGTGTATCGAACATCAGTGGAGAAACGAACATTGGGCAGGGCAATTTGGGCTTTACCCCCCACCGAACCCCTGAAAGTGGGGGTTACATACAGAGATGTGGCAGAACTGGACACAGAAAATAAATGGTGCCGTCAGATGCACAGATAACAAGTCCCGTCAATTACTAGTGAAAAGCATTTCATTGTTAGTAACTCCACTCCTGTGCATACATTTTTAGGCAAGACATTGTGAACGAGCTGTTAGCACTTGCATGTCAGGGGAGTGATTGGAAGGGTAGGAAGGGGCAGTTTGGGACAGGAGAAAATTAATTCTCACAGCAGGCCTTGTGTGTGGTTTCAGACGTGAAGGAGAGAGTTAAATGCTTGCAACATTTACGCTGCACCAGAAGAATCTCATTACAATGTGAAAATACGTTAGATGCCCGCCACAAGTAAGTTTACACTTCCACACAGTCTCTGACTTTAGTCCCTCTCCCAAAATGTTAAGGGTTAACCCCAACCATCCTGAAGTGTTAGTCTAGTTCTAGCATCCCTGTTGAATTTACCTTTCACTTGGCCATGTATTTTGGCCAACACCACTGACCCCAGCCCCTGCATAGCATCCCCCACTCCACTTCTCATGAATGTTTGGTTTATAAAACACTCCATTCTAGATTTCTGAAGCTTCCAAGTGCTGTAATTGGTGTTATTAATCCCTCAATACTTCATGCAATATTCTTAGATTCTCACCTCTGAATTTGTAAATCAATTTTTGAAATGTATAGTGCTTCATGATGCATTCCTCTAGCTTCTGATCACTAATTATTTTCAAATATTTGTGGGTTATCTACTGCTTCGTGCAGGATTCATCCAGATTCTAAGTGCTGTTATTGGTTCTATAATGGTGTGATTTTTATAGCATTTCATGTGGGATCTCTGCAGCTTCTATGTAGTGTAAATCGTTACCTAATGTGGTCATTTGTTTTAAAGTGCTTCATGCTAGATTCGCCCAGCTTCTAAGTAATCTAATTCACCAAGTGCTGTGTAAATGTTGGAATGAGCATTCTGTTTTATTTGAAGCATACTTGTGTCAATGTATAGCCTTCTACAGATGTACATTCTTTGGTCTGTAAGCATTGAAACATGATTGCGTATGGAATCAAAGAATGCTGCAATGCTGCTGCAAAAAATACAATAATGAGCAGCAACAATTGCTCTTTTGTGCCGCAAAACATTCCATTCCGTGCCCCAATATCCTGGAGGTTCTGACTTTTCCCGCCATTTATTAGCAAGCTAGTGGCACACAGTGCCTTCACTTGCCTCAAAACAAAACCCAAGGGCCATTAAAAATAGTGTTAAGACAAGCATTACACACATATACCTGTCTTACCGTCTTTATTGGGCCCTGCAACTTGCAAAATGAGCCTCAATGGGGCTCATTATTTATTTATTTGTGTATTTATTTATGTATTTGTTTATGTATTTATACATGTATTAAGAGAACTAAACCCTTAGGCAGCAAGGCGCTGGTAGAGGCAGGCAAGAGAGACATGATAACTTGTTTACATATGTGCTAGTACAGAGTGGCAAGGCAGTGAGTACCTGCACAAAGGAGCATGGTTCAACTCAATCAAAAGGTAGGTTGCAAGAGAAGAGTAGAGTTTTTAGATGTTTCCGGAAACCCAATATGATTATTAAGCTCTGAGTGAGAGTGAAACTGACTTCCAGGTCTTGGATGCAGTGACCGGAAAACTAGTTCCCCCTGCTCTCTTACGGCGAAAGATTCAAAGGGTAAGTTGGTGGGCAAGAGGATCGGTTGGGTCTGGTAGATTGTGATTCAGAGAATTTCTGGGAAAGGTATCTTGGGGCCCTATTTGCAGGGCAATTGTGAGTGATAGCTAAGGATTAAAAGATGATGCGTTCACGGATCGGTAGCCAGTGGACGCGTTTTCTTACGCCCGAGATGTGCTCACCCTTAGGAATATTGAGTGCGGCTCTGAGGGCATTGTTTTGGATGATTTGCAGTTTGTTAATTTTCCACTGTAAAGTCTCTGCAAACAAGGCATGTCAGTAGTCCAGTCTTGAGCCTATGAGGGCTCTCGTATTGGTGATACAGTTTCCAGCTGTGAGGAAAGGTCTGCTGGTGTTGATGAGTTTAGAAGTGTTTGCGGCAGATGAGATGATTGCAATAAACTGCCTGGACAAAGTAGAGTCCAGATAGACCCCCAAGATATTGACATTGTTGGAAAACTGTATTGAGAGACAGTTGATGGTGAAGGATTTCTAAGATTGGTTTAGCTTGGCGAGTGAGGGGATCCGACCATGAGAATTTCCATTTTTTCATCATTTAGGTAGAGGGTGTGTGCTGCCATCTAGGCCTGGATGGTGTATAAGATTACGTAAGAATAGTTGCATGGAGAGTTTTCCAACATCAGTATGTATGTGCTGTTGCATCCCCTCCCTGCAAATTGTAGTGAAAAAGGCACACATACAATCAGTCAAACATTCGTGTTATGCTTACTTTTACAGCATGCTTTTCAAAAACAAGTGCAGACGCTGCCTGCCTCCAGCACACATAGCATTTACAATGGATTCTGATGGAATCTGCCTACTTTTAGCAGGTTCTAAACCAACCAGATGGTTTTACGTCAGCACAAATCTCTCATGCTGGCGAAAAATCAGGAGGCATTTTGAAGGTGAAGGATTAAGGTGCACCAAAAATATTAAATCCGTTTTGTGCCCCTACTCCATCGCCAAATGTCATAAGAATCCCATGGAATGTAAAAGTAAAGCATACAAGGCATACACCTTGATTTCATTCCTTAGCTTTTCACTCCAGGATTTAGAAAATAATCCTCTACGAACATCCCTGTAAAAGTGGAACGTGACCAGGACCTATGGTTAACTTGTTATAGATATGCAGTAAGGAGCAAGGTGCTTCTGTAAGAAATGTTTATTACCACCTCTCTGTTTCTATACTTTTATTTCAGGTTCCTTGGATAGGCATCAGAAGGCCTTATACGCCATGTTTTGTAACACTAATAATTGGACAGGCTGCACAATAAAAAACAGACAATAATTACCACCACACGCTTCTATAATTTTGCCTTCAGGCACCTTTATACTGATTTATCAGAGAAAACATTTAGCATAAAAACATTGGTGTTACACTTGTATCGATCATTTGCAAGAGACCGGAAAAACACTTTGCATTGGAAGGAAAATGAATATACTGTTTGTAGATCAGCAAAGCCTCAAACCCCTATCTAGTACCTTGACTATGTAAGCAAATGTATTTTAGATCTAGCCTCAGTTCCCATTTACCCCCATACTCCTTGTTCATTCGGGTACCATGAAAAAGGACATCTCTTTTTAGGTAAGTCTGACTTGGCCAAATCAAGATTCCCTTGCAATAAATTCTAATTCCAAATCTTTGGTGAGCCCTATTTATACTCACTTGTGACACTTATGCAACCAGCCTTTCGGACTTGTTTGTAATTGCAGTGCCTGTCCCAGTACCAGTCACGGCAGCACATGCTCAACAGCCCCAACTGTTCAGCCCTCTTCGGAACACTACCTTGGAATTCTGTTGCAGAGCCAGTCACACAGATATCAGATCTGCTCACAGCCTTCAAGGCAACTCCAGCCAGGCATGGCAAAATGCCTTGATGTTCAACAAGCACAGCCCGACTTTCACACTCGAGGAACGCCTTCCAAAAAGAAAAAAAAACTTAGCCCCAGGTCTTTGCTCACAATCAGAGCTTGTAATATCTCAGCCTTGTTCTTTTCTTTTTAAAAATCTCAGTAATGTGATAGAGAGAGCAGGCTTTGTTATTTATTTATTTAATTATTATATTTATTATACGACCAGACGTAGGTATCACGGCGTAGTTACCAACTGTGGGTAAGTACAATCTTTATATTATAGCAGAGACACAATAAAACAATGCATACTGTTCCATACAGTGTATATACAAGTGGGGTGGTCAAGTCAGGAGGGGTTTGTGATCATACCTATGTTATTATTGGTTGAATAACCAAGTTTTAAATGATTTTTTGAATTGTGGGTAGGATGTTTCATTCTTGATATTGATAGGTAAGCAGTGCTAGTGTCCAGGAGAAAGGACTTTGAAGCTTCTGCCCCCACTTTCAATTCTTTGTAAGGTGTGAGTTATTGTTGGATCTGAGAAATCTAGTCTGGGATTTCTTCATGACTGTGTTGATAGGGTATTTAGGAGCTTTGTTGGCAATGCATGTGTGCGTAATGCTTAGGGTTTTAAATAGAATCCTGGCTTGGATGGGGAGCCAGTGGTTGTTTCTCCTCATATTGGAGATGTGTTCAGATTTTTTTATACCCAAGGCAGCTCTGAGGGCTTTATTCTGCATAAGTTGGAGTTTGGCTATGTTGGTTTTGGATGTGCCGAGGAAGAGGATGTTGCAATAGTCGAGCTTGGAAAGTATAAGTACTCTTGCTAATGTAACACAGTTGTCAGGTGAGAGGAATTTACGACTTAGGGAGATAAGTTTAGAAGTATAAGAGGTGGAAGAGGCTAGGGTAATTACTGGTTTTGACATAGTTAAGGTTGTGTCTAAATAGACGCCAAGTGTCTTGACTTGTTTAAGTACTGGGTCTGTGGTGCCATCAATAATGAATGATTTGTAAGCAGGCTGAAGAATGTCATTTTTGGAGGATGAACCTAATATGAGTAGCTCTGTTTTGTAATCATTTAGGCAAAGGCTATTGTTAGCCATCCAATTTTGGATGAGAGAGTAGATTTTATTGATGAGCAGTGAGGCTTGCTCATGGTTGCCTGTTAGCGGGATTAGGATCTGGGTGTCATCTGCAAAATTGGTGTAGATGACACCCATGGCATCCAGGGCAGCAAAATGTAACTTGGTATAGGCATTGTACAATGTAGGAGATAGGCAGGAACCTTGTGGGGCGCCTACTGGAACTGGTATGAGGTTGGCTGATTCTTTCCCAATGGGCACTGTTGATGTACTGTCTGCTAAAACGGATTGAAGTTATTGGCTAGTGTGTCACAGAGTTTGTCACGGTCGACCAAGTCGAATGCCGTTGAGAGATCCAAGAGCATTAGTAGGCATAGTTTACCTGCTTCTCTGGTGGCATCCATTTGGTTCTTCATATCCAGAAGGGCTGTCTCTGTGCTATGATTAGGGCGGAATCCTGACTGTCGGTCCCCCAGCAGCTGATGATGCTCTAAGTGGTTTTGTATTTGGGAGTAGGCTATTTTATCAATTATTTTCAGGAGAAATGGGACCGTTGTAATAGGTCAGTAGTTTTTGGGGATAGATGGATCCAAGGTCGTTTTTTTTAGAAGGGGTGTCACCCATGCTTTTTTAATGCTGGTGGGGACTGTGTTAGGATTTCAATCAGGCAATACACCTCGGTCTCAGCCTAGCATGCAATGCACAAATTAAATATTTATTGTGTCTATAGGTTCAATATTCTGAGTGATATACCATTCATATCACATCCCTTCTCAAAATATCCACAGGTCACAATGGACCAGGAATCAGGCTGGTTGGTAAAGGTAATATTTATTATGTATTTAAAATTCAAATCAAACACAAGTTTTAATATATGGGGCAGCAATCACCAATTTAGTGACAATACCAATCAGAAAGTAGATAAGGCAAATGAATTCACTTTGTTGCAACACAGGATATAGAACACTTTTGGCTTGTGAAAAGATAGCTCTTAGGTTAAGATTTCCCACTGAAAATTTCTCAACTCACAAAGAAGCAATTCCACACATATGTAAGTAAGCAGCAGGTATTCAGGAATAAAGAATAGTGTACAGGATTTGAATACAATCTTCCCTCCCCAAACAAGAGAGAAAAACGTTTAGAAAAATGTACACTTTTAAAATTACTGTTGAAAAATGGCTTTGTGAAACAATGAAAAGTGTGCAAAAATCCTTAAATTGATATAAATTCCTATGGGAGCAATACTAAAAAGATTCTAACAAACATAAGCTATAATATGAGCAACAGTACACACTTTAAATCAGAATGAAAGTTTGGAAATACTTTGAATGGGAAAACACACGTGAAACGTTTGCAAAATTGCGATTTTCAGCCTAAATTTCAGTATGCAATATTTAAGACTTAACGAGTCAAATATACTATTTTTGGTTAGGGATGTAGCTACAGGTCCTAGGTTTAAGTCACAGTTGAAATTAAGATTCTCACTATAAAATTGAGGAAGTTAGACAAGTTTGACTGAGAGGTGTTTTTGAAAATAAAGGTGCGAAAATGAAAACAGAAATTCGTTTTTACAATTACAATTATGCTCTAAACTAGAGTACTCAGGCTGGTTACCACTTTGAAACACAGTAAGCTCCAGAGTGGTCCATGGAAACCAACCCCAGCACCTTAGAGGACTCAGGCGGATTACCCGTGGGATGATTTTAAGAGTTTGGTATTTCACAAGACAAAAGGATTTTAAATAAATTATCACTAGCACAAGAAATCAAAGCAAAGTTTGAAGACTGGTGTGACACTATTAAAAGTTCTTAAGCTAAAGAGAGGATGGGTTATAGATTGGGATAGGACAAGGCAAATATACTATGATTTAATAGGATTCCTATTGATACTTACAGTCCACTGTAATTTAAGATTGGACCATCAGGTTCTGGTCATCCGGACCGGGTCTACAGACAGCAGGGCACCTCTGGTGGAACTGTATCAGCTGGGCGGTTCTGGTCAATGGGACTGGCACCTCAGACTGGACTGGATTGGCCCTTCTGGTTGCTGGACACTGTAAATCAGTGGAATGGCGAGTTCCAGCAGGCAAGCCTTAATGGTAGCAAGCCAGACTGGATCAGAATTGCTTCCCTGAAGTTTGGGATGGTTCAGGATTTGGGCCTAGCTGAAAAGATTTCTGCAAATGCTGGGCCTTGGCTTTTCAAGAGATCTGGAATCAGTAGCAAGATGAAGAATTCAGGAACAAGATGAAGAAGTCAGGAACAGAGAGTCACGCGGAAATCAGGATGGAGTCAGGAATCCGTGTGTCTGTGTGTTGTGAGGTTCCCTTATTTATCCTGCCAAGTGACATTGCTCAGTTTATGGTAGGGGCAGACTTACAACCCACACCCACAAGGCTATGGTTGGTCAAAGGCACAGTTTCCGCCTTGCTCTTTGTTGTTTGGATGGAAAAAGGGGTTGTCATATTTTATGATGTGGCTTGGGAAATTCCCACAATTATTGGGTCCAAAATGTAACTTTACCACAAATACACATTTATATACTTATGCCCTCTAATAAAATCAGACACATACATTACATATTTTGTGGGTCACCTTTACATCCAACTCCCACATCGGTGAGACCTGGTGTTGTCTTTCCATTGAATTTTGTCAATTTTGATCATAAAGGTTTGGCCTAACAATTCCTAATTTCGGTACATATATGTGCATACACCCCTAGAACATGAGTACATAATATTAGAGTTGCAGCATTAATAGTCTCTGCACAGTTAGTGTTTTTGCACAACTTTTGTTCCTTACGCAGGAAGAAATCCTACCAAGTTTTCAACTGTCTAGCATGAGTTCAAATTTATATGTATGCACTTTTCACTCCTTTACTTATTCTGGCCACCAAGTTAAATGTCATGAAGTTCTGTGGCAAAATAAGCAAATTAAATTCAAAATCTATGACAGTTTTTTTTTTCTTGCTTCACAAGTGTGAGCAACTGGCAAGTCCTTTTGAGTTCAATGAGAAGGCTCCTCCTTGGAGAATGGAACATCCTGCCCCCCTTCTCTAGGGATGAGTGTTCAAGCCTGCCATTGTCTTTGTCTGGGGCCCAGACGAAAGTCTGATGAGGTCCTTTGTCATGAGTATGCAAGGCCTCCCCTAGCTCTTAGTCCTTCCTGCCAGCAGTGAAGTGTCAGTCTGAAGTGTCAACCTTTCCCAGGCTGAGGACTGTCAAATCAGAATTGTAATAGTTAATTAACCCAAGACTGGGTTTTAACTTTAAGTTACCTACATCTTTCATTAAAACATAAAATGAACACATTAAACTGAGTTCTTTTAAATCCGCTTTTCCTATGCACCACATACATTGTATTCAGTACCAGTTCTTCCCTTGAGTGCTGGGATTTCTTTGCAGTCTGGACACATGTATCCAGCCTTTGTTTAAAGTTTCTGTCTGCACAGCTGAAATTGTTACATGTTGCAATGTTAGCCGCATTTTTCCTGTGGATCTGAAAACAAATGTTCCTGGACTGCTTTTCCTTAGATAGATCTCCGAACTTCTGTCAGTCAATGAGGCCTGGTTCCTCTGGCCATACTGGATAATCCTGGATTTTCAGTATCCTTTTAATCTCACTGATTCAATGGAAAATAAATGGATCTAGCGCCAAAAACAGCACTTTTGAAGCTTGCAGAGCTACATTTTAAAAGACATTTTCAGTTTTTACACAATTCTACTGCTTTGATCCATGTTGAAGGTGGCATAGCCCACTGGCATGCTCCTGCAGTGAGAATTCTGTTTTTCACCTCCCCCTGACTGTGTGTGGCAGGCTGTGCAGCTTCTTGTGGTTGTGACCCAAACACAGTTTGGCAGATTTTGGCACATGCAGGAGTCAGCGCATCCATTTTGGGCTGTTTCTTTTCACATTTTTAAAGTTATGAATTGGGGCACATTGGAATGGGTCAAAATATCCCACAACTGTGTTCGTGTGGAAGGAGGCATTAACAAATTTGGTGATGATAGGTGTTAGTTAAACTCTGTGCCTCTGCCCTAAGTGGGAGGGGAATTGTTCTTCTTTGCAGTTGGAGGCTTTGAGTTTGGCTATGGTGTCTGACACTTCTTTGTGTGAGACAGGTGTGAAATATAAATTGAGTGTCAGGAGTGGAGTTGAATAGTTTAGCTGTGATGTTAGGTAGAGTTTTTCCTGCTAAGAACATTTTTTTGCTATCAATTTTCTTTTGAAGGCGTAGGATTTTGGACCAGACCACAGACTTATGCAGAAGACATGGGTTAAAAGTGCTCCGACTCATGAAATAAGCAACAGGAAACATCCCCTCATATAATCAGCCACATGCAAAAAGCCCCGCCTTCTAACTCGCAGTTCATTAACCTTTTATAATCCCAGCACTTGACCTAAATATCCTGGCCCTTTCTAAGAAACGTGCTTTCCATCCTGCCTTGCTCCAGCATGAACAATGGACATTTTTTTTTTCAAGGAACAGATGTTTTGCCACACCGTGCAACTCAGGCTGTTCACTCTTTAATTTCGGTCTTTATTTTCTGCTTATTCTGAATCTAACCCTTGCAAGCATAGCTGTCACTGCACATGCTGTACCATTAATATGTTAAGGCTTGAAGCCCCTAGCGCAACCCCCTTTACCCTCAATGCTACACATCAGTACCAGTATATTAAATCACACACACACACACACACACAGCATGTGCTGCAATGTTAGCATCATTTGAGACTGGTGACATTGTTGAAATTACTGCCACTGTTGAAATTAATATTAAACTATCATAATTGAAACTGTTGCACACTGTCTCTGTTGAAATCAGTGGCACCATTGAAATTAGTGCATGGTTGAACCTAGTGCACTGCATTTTTCCTTACTCTTCTCCTGGACAGCCTGGGGGTACCATTGAATTGGACAGGCAACTCATCATGGTCTGAAAATGCAAAGACAGCCACCAGCACCATACAACAGAGCGCTGAGAATTTCTAGGCAGCAGTCGCAGAACACCAGCTCTTCAAGCGCCTACCAAGTGCAGAACAGCTAGAGGAGGGAAGTTCAGGAACCACAGTTATCCATTTCCATGGTCCATAATGGCCAAATATTCAGGAGTGTCCCATAACAATTATAATTCAGGTGGTAACTTGAATCAGCTCAGCGTGACTCAGACCGTACTCACAATCATGGCTTGCTGTAACATTTATAAAATGTGTGAATTACTATAGATGTGCAGATATGGCAAATTGTGCTTTTAATTTCTCTGGCCATTATTTGAGGAGTGAGCACTTGGCACAATATGTATTAATTTAATATGGCCATGGCCACAAGCAGAAAACTAAGGCTCTGATTCACTGTAAGGGTCATGGTCCCCAGAGTAGAAACTGCACAGTGGGGACCGGATGCACTTGCCCTTCTTCGCACAGGCTTCCCTAGATGCAATGTATGTCTTTTCCATAATGTCATGGAAAAGTAAAAAGTAAAACACAGACAAAATCACCTTTACAATGTACTGTTGCACTGTGTAATTGGTCAAAGGTAAATTCCTCCTGCACTTTGTGATCGCAGGTGGCGTTTGCAGCGGAATATGGAATATACCTGCTTTTAACAGATGTAATAGTTTCAATGATTCTGCTAGTATTAAAGCATACATGCTGGCAGAAAACCAGGCGGATTTTAGAGACGGAGATGGACCAGTAGGTTGACATGATAAATTCACTCCACACTCCAAAGCCGCCTGTCAAATCAATCAAAATCCTATGGACTGTAAAAGATGGTGGTAACAAAGCTGTCCTTTTAGAACCACATTTTACACTCCACAGGACTTAGAAAATTACCCCCTTTGTGCTTTGTTGTCTCTGGACAGTAAACAAAAGTCAGGAACTAATCATAATTTGTGTTTATTCTTCTGTGTGTTATTGTCATGATGCCTACCTCCAAGGAGCCAGGTCCGACCCAGCAACCCCAGAGGCAGGCATCATTCCCCCCAGGGAAGTGCCAGCGGGCCCAAGTTGGGGCCCTTTGGACACAGTCCTGGCGCCTTAGGCGCCAGGCTCATGTTGGACCCCTGTCCTGGCGTCTTAGGCGCTAGGCTCATAAAGCTAGACAAGTGTTCAAGTGTTTTAATGTGCACTTACCTGATGCAGACCATGCTGCTACATCCAGGCCCTCTTGAGGCCTGAATGGAACTACTTTACCTGTGGGACTACTTTCCCCTGGGTGTGGTCAGGGAAGGATACATACCTGATCGGTGGAAGGATACATACCTGGAACTTCCTCCAAAGCTATTTAAACCACGCCCGATCAGCAACTCACGCTTCGCGTTGTTCTGCTCCTCGCAGCTGGACGCTCACTGTGTCAGCTCCTGCATCTGGACTTCAGCAACGCCTGTCAGCATCCTGGGTCACCTGCTAAGAGAGAATTGGAGAGAAAGAAGACCTTACCTGCTAAAGCTGCATCACGGAGACATCACACCGACAATCCTGAAAGGGAAGACATCATTTTAAAAGCATTTCGCTTTGATCGCTGCAGCGCTGCATTTCACTCACCTTTTCTGGGCACCTCCATCTTCAGCAGCGATCATCCGGATCCGCAGCCACTTCCCAGAGCCTAGAGAGAAAAAGACAAGAACACAAGGTGAGAGAAGGAAGGGAATAGGAAAAGCTCAGTTTCCTTCTAAGACTTACCTGTTGGGTCATTCCCATTTCATTTCGGGTCCTGCCGCTTCCTGGCATTCCGGACCCCGGCCCCTATGCGGAAAAAGGACAAAGACATTGAATGAGCGAATGCAAAGACATTACCCGAACGCTCATCCAGAACTTACCTGTCATTTACTGGAACTGCACGTTTCACTTCGGGTCGGCGCCATATCTCCGGCATTCCGAACCCCGGCCCCTAAGGGGAAAAAGACATAAGCGTTAGCGCTTGCTGCAATAAGACATTGAACATTATTATTAAGCTTGAACCTTTGAACTTCCTACAGAACTCTTACAGCGCCTTACCTGAATAGTCAAGCTTATTTGAACTCCCATCAAACCTCAATCCAGTGAAGTAACTGGGTTTCAACGCGCCCCTGCATCAGAAGCAGGATGGAGAACTCATCCTTCCAGACCCTAAGGTGAGACTTCACGGGGAATCGAGGAAGAGTATCGTGGAGGGTTGGAAGGGAGTGGGAGGCTTGAGCATTATTCCGTCATTAGGTAATACTCCCTTTTCACGCACAGGGGAATATTCCTGCAAGCCAGAGAGTCCATCTTCAGAGTCCTGCGCTTCACCATTGAAGAAGCATCAGCACTCGAAGCCAGACCTGCGCCTCCGTGGGAATCAGGTGAGCGTGACAGTTATGTGTTTATGGAGGTTTTGCTCTGCATCCAGAAAACCAGTCTTTTGTGTGAACCAGTGAGTGTTCTGTTATTGATACAATGACTGTTGTAGTAGCTGTCAGTGTTCTTGGCTACTCCCCACGTCTGTCCAATACCCATCCCCTCTACCCTAGGCATACGCAAGGCCTTACTCTTGCCGGGCTTCCCACCCTACCCCTTGACGGCCATTTAGCCCACACTTGCCTACCCACACATCTTAGATGCACCTGCCTTGCCATCCACCCTACTCAAACCTATGCTGCCTATACCCCAGACACGCACTTGAATACCCACCCAACCACACAATTGCCTACTCTTTGACCACAGTCCCATCCGCCCACTCTGCATCAGACCTGCCTTCCCACCCACACTACCCCGCGGCTGCCTAAAACCCATACCAACCTACCTACAAACCATATGCTTGCCGACATACCCACCCTAACACATGCTTCCCATGCTCACCCACCCTACACTATGCCTGTCCATCTGCCCCACTCCTGGCCATGCCAACTCCATACTTACAGGCCTCATGTCTGAAAACATCCTGTTTATTGAATCCTTATATTTTAAGAAAAGACTGTTTATAGCAGTTCACAAGGAATCAGGGCTTTGTTGATTCAGCTAGTGCTTAATCAGCCTGCTTCTGACGGAGTCATTGCTTTTGTTCTGACATACTACACCTAATTTCAGAAAACTGTTCATAACGGGCATTTTTTATGCTTTGTGTTCATTTATTTTTCATCTAATTTAAAAATGAATTAGCCGTTTGATTAAACTGCTCTTTTGTACTGTGAGTTAACTGTTTTCTGCAAATCCACGTTAATTTTCCATTTGGATATTCTACAGTTATGTAGAGTAAAGTAGAGCTGTCTATTCTATTTCTTGTATTCTTACATTTTCTGAAAACAGACATTTTTGAAGTTCTCCACACAACCAATAATGTTATCAGTTAAATGATTAATTAAGTTGATGATTTTTGGTTGTTTGATTTTTTTTAAGTCAAACTTTGAAATAAAAAATAATTGCAGATAAAACATTTTCCAAAGGTTGGTGTTTGCAGCAAAGTGTAAAAGAAAGGACAGGGAGAACCACTAAAATGCTTAAAAGAGCAGCACCACTGCAAGAGAGTGCCTTCGAAATCTCTGAGCAACTTCACTATGAGTGAGAGATCTAATCAATTTTCAATGAGTGGTTTTTCAGTAAAGGAGATACAGTACAATATTTAAGACACGAGCTTGTTTGTGTGGGAGCGACATTACAATATTTTTTAGCATAGCTTTTGTGTAAGGAATAGTCATAGTTTTTCAGGGAGATTTTGAATTAGCAGTTTCCTATCATTTGAAAAAGACTAGGGTGATTTGAATCAATATATGTCTATTGTTTGAAAAGGGTTGAGCCAATTTGAACAATTATGACCAATTGTTTCAAAGTGGATCAAGACGAATTAAGCCAACGATAATTTTAAATGGATATACACTGACTAGACTCAATTCCACTCACAAACCATCTTTATGGAGGTTCAATGGCTTGAGCTGATTCAATACATTTTTTGCATAGTTGGAACCAGTATTCGAGTAGCGCACTTGAAGGCTTGGCCATCCCTACCTATTCCCAGCATGGCTCATATCATCTCATGTGATGCGTTGCTAAAATGCGCTCGTCATCTATTTACAGAAACCCGGGAAAAGCTTTGGCCATTTGCTAACTGGTTGGGTCAAGGGGAAGTTATTTGATTATGCAAATTGTTAATTGTGTAATGTTTAAATGTATATCCCAGGAGCATTTCTAGTCAGTGCATTTTTAGTAAAGGGAAGTCAGTTAAGACCAATGCTAATTTTCTTGGTTGTTATTCGCCCGTTGTGTGATGGGGGAGGATGGCATTTCTGCTCTTGCTCACTTTTTCATTTCAGGTTGCATTTTCTTTCATCATGTGCTATTCTAAGATGTTGCACCATATTCCTGGAATCATTTCTAATCTGGCACAGTCTCATTGGTAGTAGGCCCCACCCAATGACTGTTTCTCTCCAGAGTTTGCTATTTTATCTAACAACCTGCATATCCTCGATCTAAATCAATACCTTTTCCACTTTCATCAGATTTTTGGAATCTCTTTAATGCTATTTCGATCACTAAGACGTCTACATTTGGATGTGTTGTTTCAAACCAAAACATGTTTTAATATTTTTATCCCAGGTTTACATTATCCATACGGTTAATGTAATATTAGGAGATTTTAATAATAACGACATGTACAACTAAAAACAGAAGTTTCTAAACAGTTTGTAATGACAATTATACACCTCTTTACTATGTGGATTCTCCGTCAAAAAGCTGTGTATTCACAATGACGAAAAATGTAAGACAATTAAATACAGTTCTGACCCATTATATTCTCAGAGTTTTCAGGAAAACAAACGCAGCACAGACATCTAACCGATTTAAATCTGTTTAGTCTTGATTCCAGTACTTGTACACATCCTTGCATCTTTATATTAATACTTAATATGACCCTGTGGTTTTGATAGTGAAGGTAATCTGCTGCCAAGAGCACTAGAGATACCACCTCCCCCAGTCACAATGAGTTGTTGAGGAGGAAGGGTTTATGGGCTAACCAAAGCAGCAAGTGGGAGGGTCTTTGCCACAGTAGCACTTTGTTGTCATCAGTTGTCAGTAATGGGCTGACATTATAACAGCCACTGGCATCACTAGATATGCTGTCACTTTGCATTCATTAAATGAAAGGAAGAAAGTGGAGCACTGGTGCAGGGGTTTAATCCCAGCTTCCAAGACAACTTTGTTACAATGTAAAAGGATATGTTGGACAACTGCTCATATTAGGATTGTTGTTGGTTTTAATAGTAGCCAATTGCAGGGTATTTAGGTCACACCAGTTCATAGTTTAAAAGAAAGGTAGCACACTGGCAAAGTGGTTCAAGCACAGCACACGAGGATACTCCCTTTCTTCAAAGTTGATTCCCTGCTTCTCTATACTAGCAGTGCTCCAGTTACGAAGCGGTTAGAAGCTTAAACACAGCATGGTATGCCCCTAAACACTGGGCTCCATTTTGGGTATTACGTTGCATGCCTTACTGCCTGAAAGTAGGTAATGCACAGCAGTGGGGGAGCCACAACACACTGAAGCCTGGTTAGAGCTAAATGCCTGCCTCTGAATCAGCTCTAGTGCCTTTGTGAAGCATCACCTCAACCCTGTGTACATCACAGAGCAAACAAGAGTGACACTGCCACCCAGTGACAGTTAAATGAACTGCTTGTAATCATCTACGTGTACAAAGTACTTTGTTTATTTCTTGCCTGCCAGGAATTGCATGTTGGTTAATTCTACTAAAGATGTACTGGGAGCATGTGCGGTCTGAAACCAGAAAAACTGAACACTGTGCAACTTTACAACCTGGCTTCCACACTTGAGAAATCTATGCAATCCTCGGCAAGTCACTCTAATTACATGGGTTACATTTCCACTTGCTGACACAATTGGGGGTCACTCAGAAATGATTCTGTTAAATGTGAACTACACAAAAAGATATATAAACTACAGTGTTTGTTTTAAAGAATGGATGCCAAAACACTGTGTGCGGCAGTTTACCAGTGTACTTTTATTCACTGGTCAATATTTCCAATTAGGAAGTATTAAATCATTTACAGGTGTCCAGTAACAACACGTGTGTCAGCCTTTGGCATCCTGCCTAAGGAATAGTTGTAAATGTTTCTGATATCCACCCACTGACAATTATTCTAAGCATTGCCCCTGATGTGTTCCACATAAGCACCCTTTCTAAAGTGTATCCTTAAAATTCTTTTATCACCTTGAGGATATCGCTAACTCTCAATTAAGCACAGTTGCTTTGTGTGTCTGAATAGCAACGATGCTGGTACCATGATTATTCAAATAGTTTACCTGAGTACTTTCTCCGAGTCCAGCAGCTCACATTGGGCAACTAAAAAAATGAACGGGTACATCGTCCCTGAAACATGTCTGTCAATGTTTCAAAGCTAAACCTGCTCGTGGCTATTCAAGGGATTGCTCAAGTTATATTCAACAAAAATACACTCACAGAATGACATTCTTATTTGACCCTTTAGTCTCCCTGGTGGTATGATCAATTTACAATTGAATACAAATCATTAATTTACCGAGATGTGTATGGACCTTTGCTCTTTAAAAAAATAATTGTTTTAATGTTATGTGGCTTCCACTGATAGGCGTCATGTATTCTGCGGCACTGAAATTAAGTCATTCATTCTTATCTTAATGTGATTATGTGACATCATTGGTACCCAACTGGACCAGCAGGACCAGCATTATTCCAGAACTATGCTGACATGATGAATTAACTAAAAGTTTGCAACATCTACTCGAAAGTTGTTCGATTAGATGTTGTATTTATAATAATACATCAAGGAGTTAAAGGAGGTTGTCTAATTTACAATGCAATTTACAATGCTCGGGAAGCTACCAGCAATATTGCAAATGAATACAGGCAGCTTCTTAGCAGAATGGAAAATGCAAAATATTATTCTAGAATAAGGGTTCAGATATTCAATTATGCATTAGAATCTTCATTAAATAGTTCAGCTGGGTTTGATCCAAATTGACTTCGAAATTCGAACAATAAGTACTTTTGAAAGGTGCAACAATCCTTATTGAATACCGAACTAACTAAAAGATATGATGACCATGTTTAAAAAGCAAGTGAAATACTTTTGAAAGGTTCAAAGAGCATTCTTGAATACCAAACTAACTAAAGGATATGATGAGTATGTTTTGAATACGGCAACAAAGCAAAGCAAGTGATGAACCATGAGCATTTATGAATTAATTAAAAGCAAAGGGGTGAGGAAGAGTAAATCTCATGTAGCAAACTGTGTGAGATACAAGTTGTGGCAAAAGCCAAAAAGATTACCAAGAAAAATGTGAAATGAGTATTGATCCAAGATGCAAGATTCCATAGGATTACAGGTTGAGAGAGAAAAACCTGTGCGGGCCAGAAACTGAAGAATACAAAGGGGCACAAGGTTATCTGTTGTGTGACCTGTAATGGGTGGACTGTGTGGAGCAACAACTACGCCTAGAATGAGTAACCCCTATTTGAAAAGAGCTAAGGAAAGCAGCGTTATCGGTTGCTTGATGTGTAATGGGTGGACCACATGGTCTGAGGACTGTGCCTGGACCAAGTGAACCCCACTAGGAAAGAACCAAAGAAAGCAATTGCAAAGAAGCATGTATGTTAAAACAGCTGCTGAAGTAATTGGTAAATACAGAGACAGAGCCATTTGCGTGAACTATTGAAAAGCCTGAATGAACTGAAGCTGAATTGGTACTGTTTTAAAAGCCAGAGAATATGTTGAGGTTTTTGCAAGCCAAACAAGCTGATGTTTTGGGGCAGGGAACCGTGCAACTTTATGAATCGTATTAAACCCTTGGGGAAGGGAAGCCCCAGGGCCTTTTGGAACTGTTGAACTGTGTTGAACTCTTTGAGAAAGGAACCCTCTGGTCTTTGTGGAACTCTTTTGAACTTGGTGAAGAGGAAGCTGAGAGAAAGCCACAGAGCTGGAAGAAGCTCTGAACTTTACGCTTGAACACTATATATTTTACTGCTGGCATCCCTACACATTGTTTAGATTAAGTTGTGAGAGCAAGTATAGGTTTTGGACACAGACAGACGTTTCATTTTGAGCCTACTGACACTGACTGACCTTAGTTTTCTGTAGGTAGGGAAATCCCACATTAGCACAGGGAAAGTTAGGCTTTACTCCATCCAGACATGTCAAGTAAATAAAGTTTGTTCTAAGAAAGCTGAATCTGTTGTCTGTGCCTTACTTCATTATGCCTTCACAACACATAACTAAGAAGACACATTAGAGAACTATGGGTCAAATAATTCTATTTTGCACTTAATAAACTATGCCAGCAACCTATTGAATTCAATGAGAAGGAGATAGGTTCCATAAACCTCATAAAATGTGTTTTAAAATAATTTCCACTACGATTGTCAAGTTGTGTTACAAATATTTGGTGATCTGGGTAAATGTTTTTTTTTTTAATTTTATTTTGGACACCAAAACACACTTCGCTTTTAAAATGTCACTGAGATTAAATGGACTCTGCTCTGCTGGAGTACCAGGATGAGTAGAGGCGAAAATGCTTCACACTGCTACAAACCAAGAACCAGCACAATCAAAAGGTAAAATAGGCACAGTTAAAAAATGTACCTTCTTCGCCTTCGGAGTAACGTGGGCTGAGGGAAGGCCCACGTTACTTAAGAGTAGTGTGAATGTAATTCAGTAGTGACCCAAACAGCAAAGCATAACAGTCCAAAATAAAGGGAATGTCCAATCACAGTTTTATAAAACTAAAAAACATTTAATAAAACACACCATCTGCAAAAACATGAATTGAAAAACACTATACAAAACCCACTGCTGAGGAAAGATTATCGAATAAGGAAGGGTAGCACAATTCAGCACTCTGAGTAACAAATCAGGGATGTAAGGCAAGTAAAAACCACAATGTTCTTTAAAAACGATTTGTTTCTTGTACCCAAAGGGAATTAGTGACATAACCAGTCTCTAGTGCCCAGAACAGGACAAAATGGGCAGTTGGCAGTCAGTGGTATCTTCTGGCAGTTTGCCAGCACCAAACCAGAATTCTTGGTGCTGTGCGACCAATTTGAAGATTGGGAGAGTGCAAAGGGCAGCACTAGAGGGTGGGCCAGATGTGTTGAATGGTTTTTGAAACCCCAGCTACAATAGGTTCAACAGCTAAAACACTATGATCCCAGCTGTCCTGGCTCCCAAGGTGCTGCAAGTCCAAATCCAGGGGCAACATGAGTAATTTTCCCAACATGTGGAAGAATGGCACCCAACTGCAGTCCTGGGCACCACTGTTACTGGTATGGAGGCAGGTGCTTGTTCCAGCATCAGTTCATTGGTCCCTGGGGAGGGTTAGGGGATTTAACTTCCTCACTGGCCGAGGACTTTGGAAATATCAACTCTCCAAACAGAGGTGTAATGAAATCTTCTTAAACGGTTGGAGTCGAAAATATGATTCCAAGATGATTTAAGTGTTGGGTGTTTGCACTGAAGCTAGCCTGCCCTGGTCGTTCAATCCCTGTTTTTGAAAGAAGTGTGCTTTTCCCTTCTCACATCCCACCCAAAAAGCATTGCTCTAGAGGAAGTGGAGGGACAGAAAGGAGAGAGAGAGGCATAGAGAAACAAAATTGACTTTACAGATCACCCCGTCTACTCTTGCCTCCTTCCCTTCTCACTAGAAAAAAGGCTTTCAGAAATGCCTGACCCTGGTATGAAAGTTACTACATATGAATAGATATGTTCTTTTGATACCTGGGTCCAGGACAGCTCTTTTATGTGGCTGTGTCTGACAGAGTGTGTTACCTACCCTCACAAAGAGATCATAGAAGAGGCATGGCCATTCAGGTTCCTGTACTGTCATTTGGCAGGCTCTGCTCATTTGGCCAGGTTAAATGTTGCCATCTACAGCTGAGCTGACTCACAGGAGCTGACACATGCATGATATATGTGTGGATGTGGGGATGTGGCTGTAATAATAATGAGAATACCATCCACCATACCCTAACTCAGGTGTGTTTAAAGATCATTCTGCCACCAGGAGGCAGACTCATCATTTTAAGGTTTTGGAACAGAGGTGCATATGTTAACGTGGCTCTCCCTGCAACTTTCAAATGGGCACTTGTGACTTTTGAACGTGCTCTGTATCACAGGTAGGGTAGGTGCTACAAATCAGGATACTAATGAAGCAGGACACAAGTACACTCTATGTTTTTGGCATGGAGCTTATGAATGGGGAATCTGATCAGCAGATGTCTCTTTTAGAGATGGAGTTACACACATCATGTCATTAAATTAATACAAATTAAAAACGAAACTGGTCTCCTGTACCCTTGGCAAATGGCAATCCAACAAAGTCACACAAGCATGCGATTATACATCTGAAATGGAAGAGGAATCAGCAAATTAGTTTTAGTTGTTATGAGGAGTCCACTGAAGGCAGAACCCTTCTCTTTTCTGTGAAATATTACCGAGAGACATGGAGCTGGTCATTTGATCTCACATATTTTCTTGGGAATGAGGGGGAGAAACCTACTCCCTTTTCTACTGCCCTTTAAGGATTAGGAAAACTCTGTTCAGAATGTGTTTATGAAAAGTATGGTTTTCACAGGTGAAGACTGTTTACCAATCCCTGTAAATCTGCAAGTTACATTTTACGACACCCTCAGAAACTCAGATCAAATTTGCTCCAGTGAAAAATATTAGTATTTAATGATTTGTTACTTGCAAAAGACAAATATGCCCTGCACAATTATAGATTTGAGAGCAACATATTTTAAATATACTATCATAAAGTGTACAGTGGGTATTTTCCAACACATTCTTGGGTTTGTTGAATTAAATTGCATGGACAGGATCAACAGCTGGGATATCTCAGGGCCTCTCACTGTTAATGGAGTTGTCCACTGTACAACATCGGGAAGGCGCCAGGTCTTCAGTCATCCGATTCTCCATGGTTTCGGTTGATTTGGTTGAAAACATTTTTCTGTAGGAGATTCCATCTATTTTTTGTCAGGTTCATTTTGCAGCATATATATGCGGGGGGGGTCCTCTTGCAGCCCCTTCTCTTAAACCACATACCTTAGCTATTCCCCTACACCCACCCACCACACATATATGCAGCAAAATGCATTGCGAAAAACATGACACATTCTCCTGCGAGGAAGTCTAATGCACACTAATCTACCAAAACCTTCTACAAAGCCTGATAGCATTACGTCATTAGGAATCCCCTTCTCTGGTTGCTTTATTGATCAATTAGAAAAATACTTTCATTCCTAGTCCTCCTTCCCTTCTGTATAGTTGGGTAGCTGAAAATGTGGGTGTATGTTGCAAGAAGTCAGATAATCCAGTCTGCCCAATTTTGTGTAAAGGGAGGCGTTTTATAAGCTAGGGTTAATATCCACAACAACATTGTTTTATAATGCATTTTGCATTGGCCCATTCTGTGATTGATTCCCTTATCTTTCTCATACCGAGCACTTGACAGACCCCTTATTTTGATTGGTTAATTAATCCTGATGCAAAGGCACAGACAGGCTAAGAAATGATGGTGTGGAAGGTTGCCCAGAGCAGTTCCAGTGGTTCATATTTATTCAAACACGTCCACCATCGCTTTTGTAGTTATAGTGTGTCTCCCTGTGAAAGAGAGGGTATGCCCAGGCGTAGGCCCCTTGCTCATTGCACCAAGAAACAAGCTGTACCTCATTGATGAGGCCCAGCAAGGCTCAAACATCTCTGAGGTTGCTTGTGTTTCGGTGCAGAGGGGACCTGTCGTAGCAGTTCAGGCTAAACTGTACCCAATGGTGGCAGTACCTGACTGATTTGCATATGGCTGGACCCCTTTTGCAATGCCACAGACATGCTAAAGAACCGAGGGGCAGAAGGTTGCCCAGAGCAGTGCCAGTGGTTCAGATTTATTCCAAACGTTCCACCCATTACTTTTTTGGTTATACAATTTGATCTGTCATAGGGGTCTGTCTCAGCTGAAATTAAATCCCTTTTCCATTGAACTGGAATATTTATTTTTATGAAGTCTCTCTTTTAGCAGCGATTACCGCTGAGAAAGGAAGACCATCTTCTGGTCTTCTGGTGACAGTTAAAATGAGTGATGGATATTCTGCCACTCCGTGGCAGGCAGTTAGTTCTTTTATCCAATTAGTGTAAAATATCTTGTCCACATCACAACATCGTATTGTGGGATGTATTGACCACCTCCGCTGTGCTATGTGGAATCTCTTACCAGTTATGGGGAAAGAAACAGCAACAATGGCGGCAAAAACCTTGTCCACGAAAAAACCTACAAAAACCTCCCAAAACCGTGTGCTTCAACACATATAAAGAGGGATGCACAACCTGCCACCCTTGGTGCATGTGCAGGGGAAATAGAGCACACCCTGCAGAAATGTGCCAGTGGGTTCCATGACCAGCAAACAGAGTGCAGAGAGAAAAGCAGCACTTTGCAAATAAAAGCCAAAAATGTGCCTACAAATGACATTTGCTTTTTTGACAAAAACTCCAAAATGCTTATAACACAACACTTTTCAACATTCACAATCTTGCCTGGTGCTAAAATCAATGTATCAAATGAAACATTGTGAAACATACAAAGTCTGAAAACTGACAGCCTCTGTGCCGAAATCTGGGTGCAGAACCCTGGGCCGCCAGAATGACAGCTGTCAGAGAAGTTACTAATGAAACTTTAAAAGTGAACTAAAACTCAAAAGTCTGCTGGATTAGCAAACAGAAAAAGGATTGTTGCCCAAAAGGAATACAGATCTTAGTTGTGTTTTTATCCCACAGATTTTAAGGCCAATAAAGAAATGAATTTGTATGGGATGCAACAGATGTGGTTTTTGCTAAGTTTAAAAGTTAATTAGCTTGGCTGAAGCTGCAAAGAACTGGAAAAGCAGGTGTTTTTTCCAGAAGGAGTGCCTTCCTCTCGGCAGAAAGTCACAGGGAGGTGGTAAGTGCAGGATGGGACAGAATGTGGTCTGCAGAGAGCAAAGGAACAATGACAAAGTGCAGCCCAGGAAATTGGAAGTGTGAAAAGGGGTCGTAAATGGCCTCTGGAAAGAGCAACCAAGGAGGGGGATGCCTTGGACTGCAGGGATACACAAAGAGGCAGAGCCAAGTGACCATCTGTTGCTAAACATGAACAAAGAACACATTTTAAAAGACTTATAACTTGCTATTCAAAATGGTTATTAATTTAATTTCTGGCTGCACGTGTGAAGAGGCGGCAGAACTGTGTGACATGTTCTGGGCAGGAATGGCAAGATATGTGGTTTTATGCAAAATATATTACTGATAGAATTGTGATAATTTACACGCATGTTCCCATATTAAACACGCATATTTGTGGAAATTTGCCGAAAAATTGGAAAGTGTGTTCATAGAGAAAAGGGCAAAATTCTGTAGAAAGGGGAGACAAGATCCCACCACTGCGGGATTTTGAGGAATAGCTGCTATGTAAAATATGGCATCTTTATGTGTGATTTGTATAAAGGTGACCAATGTAGAAATGTACATTTTATATAAAATCAGATTTGGAGACCAATGGCTAAAGGGAGGTCTCTGAGGATTGTAAAGTAAATCATAAAACCTGACATCACCCAGCCTTGATCAAATCACTCAAATTGTAAGGCAGAGATGAAGTGTTGACCCTATCCAGGCTCAAAGGGCAAGGTCGGGTAAACCGGCCCACACATCCCCTTTATGATGTCATTTTATAGCATAAATAGAGACATCTGACCACACGGAAACAGACAGATCCACTCACTCTCCTGATCCTGGCAGAGCACCCTGCTGCTGAAATCTATATCTTCCTTGTTCCAAACTCCAGAAACTTGGCAAAGCAAAGGCCTATTGCATAGCTGAACCATTCTCAGCTAGGCCTCAAATTCTAGAACAGAACCCCAAAAGCCTAGGGGAAGCATCATAATACAGCCAGGTTGTGCTGTTACTGCTTGCCTGCTGAATTGAAATATCCTCAGAACCAAGAAGGGCAGATCCCGTGCTGTGCTGTGCTGAGACCAGAGCACCTTACTGATCCTGTCCAGTCTGATGTGCCTAGCTGTCAGTCCCTGATAGATCCGATTCAATGGTCCAGAATCCTGACGGTCCAGCATCCTGACGGTCCAGAATCCTGATGGTCCAAAATCTTATATCCATTTGTTTTGTGAGTATTCACCGGAAACTAGAAACTGTTGATTCCTGCCCCCCATTGCGAGTTGCCAGTAAGGCAAGCGCCAACCATATATCTACCTCAATACTGCACAATATACAAGTGCAACTCCATTTTATGAAAGCAGAAATGTACCCAGGCGGCCAAAGGCCTGACAGGCCGAGTTTAGAAACCCAGCAAAGACCAGAGAAGGAGCGGAATCGAAACTCAACAAAGAGAGGCTTATGCCAGGGAGATCGAGGTCAACCAGAGAAGGGGAGGTGAGCATGAGCGCACGAGACTCCAACTACAGAGAATACCAGCCCACCCGTGAAGGTCACGATAAGAGAGGCCCATGCAGGTGGCCAAGCGCACACAGAATTAAATGCACAAAAGGTTGGAAACTGAAGCAGATTCACGGTGAACTAACATATGACCAGACAGACGCGAAGATGTACCACCGCCTGATGTCATCCAGAACCAGAGGGTGCCATAACTTTTCCTGATAGGAGACTACAGATCCGAGACCATACCCAGACAACTAATTGACACACAGCCCTAAAACACTGATTGATGGAAGGGAGGAAGGGTGAATTTTGGGACAATAGGCACCTGGGTGTCTACTCTAAAGCTGCTAATTAAAATGGAGATTTATGTTTAGGGGTGTAACTTGCCCAATCACAAGGGACCATGCAATCTAGGGTCCTATAGACACTGTAACCAATGAGACGTCATACTTGTAGTGACGTCAATCACGTGTGGTGTAGAGGGAACGGTGTAGATGCCCACCCGATAAGAGTTATCCAATCCACTTGTGTTATTTCCATATACAGATATAGCACCTATACTTAAGTTACCTTTCCCAAACAATCTTATTGCATGATGATTTTTTGTAGAATTAGACTTCAATGATGACAGATTTTGCCCATAAAAGAGGCTGTTGGACTAATGTTCGGGGAAGTCGGGTTGAGGCAGGTGATTGCGATGCTGCTGATTTCCATTCGCTGATGTATGTATCATTAAACAGACTTCCCTTTGCCAATGTATTGAGTCCTGATTATTGGATCTTGCCGGAGTATGTGAATCCTGCACTCTGTCCTTGCCTGTTGCAGCTATCTTGTATAACTAGTTTTTGAGGGTGAATGCTGACCAATGGGCCCGTCAGTAATTTCCTCTCCTCGTCAAAACTTGGTAGCAGAGGATGGTTTCGGCCATCGATTATAGATTATCGGTTGATATAGTGTAAGTCACCTTTAGACCGACGGCACAAAGTAACTCTGGGCCTTCGGTTACATCACGGGTCCTTTCTCTATTCCGGCTGAGTAGGCTGAGAAGCTCCCCGTGGACAATGATAGAGTAATCATTCCCAGAAAATCTGCAGTGGGTCTGAAGGAACCCGCCTTTCCAAGCATAACCCTTCTCATTCCCACGGGCAGCGGATCGGACGAAAACCATAAAAGCAGGAAGAGGAAGGGGCGGTGATCCTGAAGTTCCAGAGAGGAAAAGAGGCGATCGGTGAGTGAAAACATCGAAACTCGTTACGTTGGCAAAAGTCTTATAGGCCTTAGAGTAAGAAGGGGAAAGGTAACGGAGGGTGGTGGAGAAGATTAATATAGTTAAAAGTAGGAAAGACTGTAGAGATATTAAGGGTAAAAACCCGGGCACCTGAAAAAACTGTAAGGAATACCGGGGGGGCACCCGAGAAAAAAACTGTAAGGAATACCGGGGGGCACCAGAGAGAAAACTGTAAAATTCGCCTTGTTCCTCCGCTTTAAAGAGTGGTCAGAAATAACTTGAACCCAGAGCCCACAGAAGGGGGACTTTAGGCTACAATGACGTTTAAAGATGTCATAAAGGGGTTAGTTCAAATCCCATGACGGGGTAACAATTAGAAGGCAGGTATACGTATGACCAGCTGCTGTTCATCTAGTCTGTCAAGCGTCTGTCCTATATGTTCTGTGTATGCTGAATGTGGAATTATTGTGTTATTAATTGATGGCAATGTATTTTTGCTTTACGCAATTCTGTAAATGAGAGGGAATCACCACTGAATTGATGTGTTTTGAGTAAAACTGTTGGTATAAAATTTTGCGGGAAAATTGGATTGGAACCCGCGTATGTGGTGCTTGCTCAAAGGTGCATAGCGTAAAGTTGAAAAACTGTATGAACATTGTCGATGACAACATTAAGGATGGAAGAAGTTACCCCACTTGCACAATTATGCAAGCAGTTGCCAAAGCACGCAACAAAATTGAAGAAATATAGCCAGGAGTGGGTTAAGGGCACCGCAAATAAAATGTTTAGGCCCTGGCCCCAAAATGGGTAATTGTCAAAGGCTGATTTACAACACATGGCCACCTTCCTACATGCCACATATAGTGGAAAGAAGCTTGAAAAAGGCCTTGCTGTTCTCGAGCTTTGGAAAATGTTTGAACAAACAAAAGAAGAAGAACCCCCCGCAGACTGGACATTAAATGTATGTACGGAGGGGGGTGAGACGCCTACCGCGCCACCTGCCCCGCCGGAACCAGTTGTTGAGGGAAGTAAGTCGGAGGGTCTTTACCCACTAAGAGAGCTTAAGGCTGCCACAGGTTATAGCAACCCTGCATATGAGTCCCCTGCATGCAGCAGTGACGAGACGAAGGAGAAGGAACAGGAAATTGACTCGGCCTCCACAATCCCGTGGGACAAAGAGAGGCGAGGTGAGGAAAGAAAGGACCAGGCACAAATGAGTGCACTTCTCGATAGAGAGAGAGAGGGAAAGAAGCGGAAAGGAACCAATGTGGTAACATTTGCAAAGGACCAATGGATGGGAGGGCAGATACTATTGAAATTAGATGGAAAAGGAAGTGATGGTGCAAGGCCGAGTGAACGGTCAGATGAGGGGCAAAGAAAGGAAAGAGAGAAGGAAGTGGACATAAGGAACGAGAAGCCAATAAAGAAGGATAGGTTGAGGCGAGAACAATTATACTGCGAAGAGCAAGGTATACCACTCAGTCGCACACAATATGCAGCCTATGAGAAGTACAGGCAGAACATGCTAAAGTTGGAGGAAGAAAGGAGAGTGCACGAAAGGAAAGTGAAAAAGAAAGAAGAGGAGGAAAGTAGAAGGGCAAAAGAACGTAGAAATGAACGGATGAGGGAAGTAGATAAGGGTAGAGAGGAGCAAAGAAGCGAAGCAAAATGTATGAGGAAGCAGAGAGTAAACGCAGGCAAAGGGCGCGAGATTTAGAATATTTGCAACGGGAAGTTAAAAAACTCAATCCTGTTGTAGACTGGGAAGACATAGAAGAATTCTTTCCTGCAAACGATGCGGTACCAAGTACAAGCGGGACAATTAGTGATGATGACTTCGACACCCGAAGCATTGGGGAAGCGATTGATAAAATATATGATGAGATGGGACTGGAACGAATCTGCCAAGAAGGAAGGGAAGATGAGCGCTTAGGGAGCTCTCAGTTATATGACACTGAGGATGTTACCCGAAGTAGTGAGAGTAGGGCACGTTCCCTTGATAGACTAGAAGATGGGCAGAACGAAGATGATGCAAGAAGTTGTGCAAACTGGGAGTATTCAGAGTCAGACTCTGATGGAGAAGCGGAGGAAGTGCTGTATGACGAACGGAGGCAGTGCGAAACGCGGCTCCCAGGGAGTCGAGAGGTACGGTGCTCAGACGCGAGCGATCCATAAGTAGGACACCGAAGTCCGCTGGACAGTCCAGCCGAGATGAAGACACGCGCCCCGGTCAGAGGGGGGCGTCAGCACCTGCCTATACTGATAGATTAAGGGCATTGCCAGGTAGACGGCAAGGCGGGAACGCCACCCCGGCGAGAGACCGAGGGGGTATAGAGAAGGGAAAGGAAGATTGTGCATTCCAATTCCCACTGTTAGAAAAGGGGGGAGCAAGACCGCAATATATTCCATGGCCACACATGGACCAAGAGAATCTCAAAAATAAGCTTCCAATGTTGACATTGGGAGCCGGGAAGTGGATACATGAGCTAGAAAAAAATGACAGGGGGGCGTCACCCTAGCCATAGGGGACATCAAGGGATTGCTATACTCGGAGAAAGAGCAGACGATGTGTGGAAAAGGGCAAGCTACCCTAGGGTAACCATGACTAACACTTCTCATGACAGAGCGCCATTTAATAACTGTAGAGCAGCAGTATGGAAAGCGCTGCGTACGCTATATCCGGACACATCTGATATGGGAGCTATGATGACTCGAAAAATGAAGGAGTCAGAGGATCTGTTGCTTTATAGCCAGAATTTACAAGACGCATGGGTGCTCGAAACACAGCACCCATGCGTCTTGGACAAAATCAATCCCTGTATTCTACCATATATTGTGCAAAGGGTTACCAGAACTGGTGCAGAAACAGCTGACAATTGCACATTACTGTAGGCTGTTGCAAGAAAAGAATCAAAAGAAAGAGGCAACGCGTAAGGGAGAAGAGGCGAAGCTAGTGCAAAGGAAGCTCTCAAAATATGCTCTCGAGGGAGCCATGCTAACAAGCCCAGCCGAATCGAGTGCACAGCGTGCAGCTAACCCGCCCCAGAGTAATCTGCCGAAAAGAGCAGAAACAAGGATAACTACATCCGTTCCTATTTTTCTTGTTTTGTGTTTTCTATTTGTTCATCATTATCGCGCAGGAGAATAAATGGGTGAGAGAGACTGTTCATCAACTCGACCTCGAACGACCAAGTGAAAGGAACAGAGACACGAACTTCACTGCCGTGTTTACCTTTTTTAACCTTTTTCTTATTTTTTCCTACCTTTTCATATGTTCACTTTTATTTTTATTTTATCAATATTTTATTTTGTGTGATTTGTAGCAAATCCATCTTTTCATGGTGTCACTGAAAACATTGTCCTGCATATCCTCAGGGCCATGACGAGTTGAAAGAGTGCCCTGGGAATGCGGTTCCCACAACAAATGCAGGATGAATGTGATGTGCTGAAAACGGTACTCTACCCTTTTTCCATATTCTAGCAAAGGAACTGTACTCCATACTCAGAGACTATCATCATCACTCGCAAGAGGGGGGACATTGAACAGCACATGTCACTTTAGTATTTGCTGAGCTTTGATTTGCTGAACTTTGAACAACGAGATCAGAACGAAGAAATAAATAAATAGTGGACTATGGACTTGATTGAAATGGGGGCCCAACACAGTAACTTAGTCGTGCCACCAGCGGAAGGGCGCCCCCGGTTTCCCGGAAGGAGATACTGTAAACTGTCTTTTAAGGCCATCATATGTATATGGATTGTGACTATTGTAGTATTTTTTATTGTTAACTATTAGAACTACATTTTTTATCAGTGCACGAAGCGTCCCAATGTCTGTGCATCCACCAGGTAATGAACATCTGGGGCCCACAAACGCACCCAGACCTTATATTGTCATCCCTGTTCCAAGAAAAACTGATGATAAAGCAAACGATTTACAGTTGAATGTAATTAGCAGTAACACGCATACACTTGAAGTAATGAATGGTGTCAGCATGGAATTAATGATAGCATAGCACGGTCCACTAGACACGCACCCATACACTGAGTGCACACAAACAAGGGCAAGCATCAATGGCTACGAAACCGCAGGCCAAACCAACTGAAAGAGAGAAATCACCTGTGGAACAAGCAGTTCCAGAAAGCAGGGAGCAACATGAGAAACTGAATCGAAGTGAAATAGCAAAATCACTCACTAGAACAGAGGAAGCAACGAAAGAACTCACTGAGAAAACATATGATGTAGTTCAGTATGTATTTCCACTCATATTTAGAGCAAAGAAACTACAGGACGAGCTGAGAAAGACAACCACCACAACTGTGATAGCGAGCACGCCAGCTCCAATGCCAGAAGTAACTACCAAGCCTACGACACGGCCACGTGTTGGAAGGATGATAAATCACATGCGGTGGGAGGAGGTCTACAAAAAAATGCAGGAGGGAAGGAAAAGAAGCACAAATCCTCCCCCTATTACTGCAGGGCAGGAAATGAAACCTGCCCCTCCAAGGATAACGCCCGAGAGTCTGCCTGAACGAAAGAGCAGTACAGACGCATTCAGAGACATAGTGATAGCCAACCACAGAAAAACGCTAAGGATCAAGAGAAGTCCATATGAAATCGATGACGAGTTAAACGATTACTTGGACAGCACGGCCCATCTTGGAAACAACATATGGTACCAGCACATGAAGGAAGTTGGACGAAGGCAATCAGAAGGAGAATGTTTCGTCTGTGCACTCCTGCCATACAGCATGGGCAAGTCCAAAATCTTTATGGCTGTAGAAATAGATGTCCCCATAGCACACTGCCTGTCACATGTGGCAATGTGTAACACCAGAGGACAATTCATGGGGAGAGACGCCTCGTTGATATGGGCCAACGAAAAGGACTACCCTGATGAAGACGGATATGTCCAGGACATCAAAACTAGAAACAGGGCGCACACCAAGAATCATGTGATTAGATATGAAAGCCCTGACGTCAAGGGATCAGGAATAAGGTGGGAAATAAACTCAAGACTGAACGTCCAAGGGAAAACGGCAGAAGAAGCTCAAATATGGAAGAACCAAGGACAAATGCAGATCTGGGGATCAGTAGTCTCCCCAGACGGATGGGAAGAAGGAGTAGTAATCTGACAAGCTTGGATGGTCCTTGGAGCCTGCAAAGAAGCAATAGAGAACTCACAGAGACTATGCAGACCATTGTGGCCGAACTTGGTAAAGCTGTTGACATGGGTCGAAGACAGAGGAGGAACCTTGCAGATAGTACCGCTGGAAAACCCAAAACTGTGCTTTAGAAGTAATGGCACGAGGAAAATGGGGGAGAATCAAAACTGCGGGCAAATAGTAGGGGATGTCGCAAAGGACTGCAGTCCTGATGGACCACTATTCGGCATGTGGATCCAAGGCATACATAAGGCTACCGAGGAATTGGGGAGGCATATGCACACTGGTGAACGTACACGTTCCAGCACTACTGATTCCAAAAAATGAACTGTATCTGGACAGTTTTCCAAAAGCAGACGCTCACCTGAGGAAAAGGAGATCTGTGGAACTAATGTCAAGGATGAAGAGAGAGAATTACTTCTCCGCCAAATCAGAGGATGCATTTTATGCCATTCCCTACGAACACAGGCTGTTCAGCCTAACTTTATCAAAATTTACAACAATACTCTTGCCGCATATCCAAGTTGGTGCAAACACCAAGTGGTTGCAGATAACGAGATGGGAATTACTGCAGACCATCAACACCACAATAAAAGGATTCAATACGATCAAAGAAGAGATGAGAGCAGTCAGACTGATGACCCTCCAGAACAGATATGTGCTTGACATGATCACCGCAATGGATGGAGGTGTTTGCGCAAAAATTGGAGAATCATGTTGCACATTTATACCATCACACGACGAAGAAAATGTAACCCTCACAGATGCCATAGACATGTTAACAACCCTGAAAAACCAGATGACCGATGGGACAGATGAAGTGGACGACGACAGCTGGTTTGGGAACCTATTTTCATGGGTCCCGCAATGGATGGCAGATATATTCAAGTTCCTGGGAGCTTTGCTAGCAATGGTGCTGCTAGGAGTCTGTGTTATCAAGATAACCATCACACAGTGCCAGAAAACAGCAAAGAAGGCCATTGGGATGAAAATTATGGTCGATGTCGAGACAGGCTGGAAGCCCAGAGACCTGACAGATGAGGAGATAAAAGACTTTGTGAAGGCCAGTGAATTTGCACCAGAAGGAACAAAATTCACTCATCCCAAGAAACGAAGAAGGTACAAAGGCAAATGCATTTACTGCAGTCCAAATGGACAATGCCAGTTAATGCCTGGAACAAAGATGAGCATGTGAGAACAGCAGGAAGCTTGAAAGGGGTGATAAAGATATGGACACCAAAATTGCATACTTTCACGCCTTCTTGTGTAAACCCAGGAGACGATGAGCAAGAAGCTGAGGAATCAAAGAAACTGAATATAAAGGAGGAAGTAGGAGTGGTCGATGAACTAACCAGAGGGCAGAGTGTAGAGGAGGTCCCAGATATGACCCGCTCCCGTGCCCCCCATTGCAAGTTGCCAGTAAGGTACTCACCGTGGTACGTGACGTATGAGGAGCAATTAAACCAACAGAGAGCCGCACTGGGACTCTGCCCCTTGTACGTAAGGAGATCAATACCGGTTGAAGCAGCCATAACGCGTCAACCCTGGGCGGCACGATACCCTATTAGACAGCCATACCAGCCACTGATACGGAATGAGGAATACCTGCACACAGGTCACGAGGAGACCCCTAAAGCCTTAATGGAAGGCCAATGAAAATAAACCAAGGGCCCGAGCATCCCCGAGAACAAACAGACTTGGCTACTGAAAGCATGAATGCCAGTAGTAGTAACCGCATGGATAATGATAATGGATGCAGAGGAGAGACACTGTTAAAACATAAGAGAATGGTGCCATAAGGCAAGATGGAAGAAACCGCCCTGTTGAATGTGTGTAAATAAGTTTGAAATGCAAGAGGCTAAGAAATCGATACTGCTTGTAATGCCTAGTAGGAGAGTAGAGCGGCAAGCGCCAACCATATATCTACCTCAATACTGCACAATGTACACGTGCAACTCCATTTTGTGAAAGTAGAAATGTACCCAGGTGGCCAAAGGCCTGAGAGGCCGAGTTTAGAAACCCAGCAAAGACCAGAGAAGGAGCGGAATCGAAACTCAACAAAGAGAGGCTTATGCCGGGTAGATCAAGGTCAACCAGGGAAGGGGAGGTGAGCATGATCTCACGAGACTCCAACTACGGAGAATACCAGCCCGCCCGTGAAGGTCAAGATAAGAGAGGCCCATGCAGGTGGCCAAGCGCACACAGAATTAAATGCACAAAAGGTTGGAAACTGAAGCAGATTCACAGTGAACTAACACATGACCAGACATGCGTGAAGATGTACCACCGCCTGATGTTATCCAGAACCAGAGGGTGCCATGACTTTTCCTGATAAGATACTACAGATCTGAGGCCATACCCAGCCAACTAATTGACACACAGCCCTAAAACACTGATTGATGGAAGGGAGGAAGGGTGAATCTTGGGACACTGGGCACCTGGGTGTCTACTCTAAAGCTGCTAATTAAAATGGAGATTTATGTTTAGGGGTGTAACTTGCCCAATCACAAGGGACCATGTAATCTAGGGTCCTATAGACACTCTAACCAATGAGACATCGTACTTGTAGTGACGTCAATCATGTGTGGTGTAGAGGGAAGTGCGTAGACGCCCACCCGATAAGAGTTATCCAATCCACTAGCGTTATTTCCATATACAGATATAGCACCTATACTTAAGTTACCTTTCCCAACCAATTGTATTGCATGATGATTTTTTGTAGAATTAGACGTCAATGATGACAGATTTTGCCCATAAAAGAGGCTGTTGGACTAATGTTCGGGGAAGTCGGGGTGAGGCAGGTGATCGTGATGCTGCTGATTTCCATTTGCTGATGTATGTATCATTAAACAGACTTCTCTTTGCCAATTTATTGAGTCCTGATTATTGGATCTTGCCGGAGTATGTGAATCCTGCACTCTGTCCTCGCCTGGTGCAGCTATCTTGTATAACTAATTTCCGAGGGTGAGTGCTGACCAATGGGCCCGTCAGTAATTTCCTCTCCTCGTCAACACTAGTAATTTTGTCAACTTTGATCTATTAATTTCATTCGAGTGACCAGTCTAGCGCTCCAAGGTGGACAGAGAGGAACCAGGACTGAGTCGCGAATCACTCCTGACTCTTATGTTGTGCCGTCCTGGTGGCTTAGGTTCGATGCTCTAGTCCATAGTCAATATTTTTCTGATTTTAAAACTAAAGCCTCTTTTCATTCTCGCGCCTATCTCGCAAAAAAATGAGCTTTACCAAAACCCCTATAACTCCCTCAGTTTTTGTGATAAAAACGAAATTTCAACTTCTACTTGTACCCAACATCCATAGCTATCCATAGAACCCAAAACAATGCAGTTCTGCCATTATCGCGAATATCGTGCATGGAAAAGTTTGCCGCCATTTTAAAATCTTGAGAAATTTAACACGTGTAAAATAGATTTAAACTGTTTCCGACTTGTTATTTGAAGATTTCAAAGGTTTTCTGCTGACTAAATCATTGCTTATGCTTGTGTGCAACTGTTCAAAGTGGCTCCCCTAGGAATTTACAACAATTTAAGCATTTTTCCACACATTTAGAGTTCTTGCTCAGCCACTTTAAAAGTCATTCTTACAGCTGAAAAGCCCACTTCGTTTTTATCTTTCTGTGGAAGGGGGAAGGGGGAAGTGAGACACTGTGATCTCTACTATTTCTGAATACCTGCTATCTCTTCACATTTTTTAAATGTGCTTATTAGTGGGTTGAGGAGTGTTGCAGGGGGAGTTTCTAACCATTGTGCTATCTGATCTGAAACCAACACAAAAGTATTATTTTCTGTGCTGCATTTGTTTTGCTCATTAGTTAGTCCTAGTGTATTAAAGATATCATTCTGTGTTCTGTCACCCCATTGGTGATTGTTGTTTACCTATTAATATATATATTGTGATTTGGAGCTTAATAAATAAATAAATAATACCTTTTACAAACCAGCCTGATACCTGGTCCAGCGTGACCCGGGGTATTTTTAAGTAAGGGGTGTGATACGAGTGATACATCTTTCAAATAATTGAATCCATATATCAAATAACTTTTTCCATTGCTCTGTACACTAGGTCGGGAGCAGAGTGTATCGCCTGATTGAAATCCTTAACAGTGTTTGGGAATATGTATCATAATCAAGTGGGTTTAGTTGATAAGGCATTCTATCTAGGGTTAACTAGATTATTGGATCTGATACTCATGAGCTTGGATATAAGAGTCACCATTCTAGCAAGTGATTTAATTTTGGATTTTATAAATAAGAATCAAGGCCGCAAGTTAAGAGACGTCCAGAGATGGACATCATTTATGAAAGAAAGAAATTTTTGTATGGCCAATGGATCTGTTTTTGGTGATATTCCTGCTAATAAAACATGGCACAGAGAGACCTCTTCTAGCCTTATTGATTATATTTATGTTGAGTCTAAATTTTTCACAAAGTTGCAGTCTTTTGAAGTTATTACGCAACAGCATAGCAACCATAATTTATTATAACTCAAAGCGGCTTGGTCACTTGACACAATTAACAGCTACAGACAGTGGACTCGACAACAACTTGTACTCAATAATGCTAAATCACGATTTCGTTGGTCCGAACCCAAACGAGCCACCTTTAATCACGCAATTGATGCCAACTTAAATTCACACTCACATGAGCAATACTCCAATGTATTAAACTCATTCAAAAATACCCTTATGGTCATTGCCCCAAGAGTTTTTAAGCACTCACATGCATTTGATCCAGAGATTAGAACTAAGTGAGCTGAATACCGAAGAGAAAAAAAAAGTATTCTTTCACGTCCTAAGGCGGCTCAACTGCGTGCTCTTAAAGCCACGAAATGCAGATACCAGAATTGAATACGAGCACAAAAGGCCCTTCTGTTTCAGAATGATATTGAAGCGATGCTCAAAGCCATGGCAAATAAAAACTCTGCCGACATGTGGGCACTACTTAATATCCGCATTTACCATTCTCAAGCTGAAGCGCAATCTAATGGGGTCCAAGAACATCATTGGGTTTCACATTATACAGAATTATATTCTGATGATCGATTTAAAAAATTGACCTTCACTCAATGCTCAACCACTAGTTGGACAGTTGAATCTTCGGTCATATCATTTAGGACTAAATGCCAGCTCCTCGCGATCTGCCTGCCCGATGGGTTAAATAATTTCATTTTTAAAATTAATCCCTATCTTGTTGGGCAACCATATCGAAAAAGATCTTTCAACACAGCTCTGTTTTGCACATGCTTGATATCTATGAACCTGAATGTCATGCTAAAAGTATTATCCTCGTACTTGTTTTCAACTCAACATCCTTTTGCTCGTACGTGGATTATGGATACATATCACATTCTTGTTAACTCAGACGTCACAATTGAAATGTTGTTTTCTAATCCTGATAAAGCTAAGAGAAACATCTATCGCAATGACTCAGATTCTTACTTCAAAAGAAACGCTTGAGCATTTAATTTCACTCTCTCTTACATTGGTTGGAGCAAGAACGGCTAATTTCTCAAAATATTGTGCATATCTGGGCTCTTGAATGAACATGAGTGGTGGCTATATATTTTGTCTAATTCTTATGTGCCGGTACAAATTTTTACTGTGCATTTTATAAAGGTGTTAAACCTAGATTTGTAATCATGAATCTGTAACGATGAAATGTTATTTTTATTTCTCTCCTAGTTATTTTATGCTAAGATACATCTTTCTGTAATGATTTGATTTAAATTTTATATTTTGTTATTGAAAAAAAATAGAAAAAATATATATATTTTTCAAGTAATATTCTACACAGAAATGTAAAATTGGTGATAATAATATATTCACATTAATAAGAAACATCTGAATCCAGAGATATAATTTTCTTTTCTGCTAGGTCTAGTATGATGGAGTGATTAAAATACGCAAATTATACAGAAGTCAAATATTTTAATATATCTTTTTTTGTATATGATCCATGTTCTTAAGCAGAATCAAGATCAGTAATCTGTTTTTCAGTGAGGCAAATGGTTCAGAAATCATAACTAATAAGGTATGTCCAATTGGTATCTGTCATGTACCCTGTTTTAAGTTGACCTTATGCAGTTCTTTTCTAAGTTGCATTTCATGTGTGTGTGTGGCTTGACCATTTTTCAACAGAAACCATATAATTTGATAAAGACAATCTTCTGAATAAAGAATCATTTTAAAAGACAGAATAATGGAACAGATGCATATACTTGGTAACATAAAGCTTTCCAAGGTCAGGATTTATGGGCCTTTGAAGGCATCTACTATTGGATGTTTCGCTTAACGGTTAACTAGGCATACACCAACCAAAACCAGGGTAGTCTTGCAGATATTACCAATATAAAACTTACAATAAAAGTTATTTCTGAATTTTAGAAAGAGTGTCTATGTTCTTAAGTATGGGTTCAGATAATTCATCTATTTTTCAGAGAATTTACCCAGGATGACAGTATGCCAGCTGGTCAATATGCACTCAACATTCTTCTTTCTGATCGTGTTTCAGTATGTTTATTTTGTAGGCAACCAGAGACTTATTGTCTATAGGTTCACAGGCTCTTTTACACAAAGGTGTAAACCTTCACTCTTTAGATTGTTCCTTTGAAAGTTGTAGAGGTAAACTCAGTCACCAACTTAATGTTTTCATGTTGAATTCTTAAATTGACAGCATGTCTTCATGCTGACAGTACACTTCTCCATGTTTCATTGGGCACATGAGAAAACATATTTTGTGTGTGTCTGAAAATGTTCAAAATATTGAGGAGCAGTAGAACCATTAATCATTGTCTGCTTCGGTGTTTAGTATAATGGATGCTGAGGTAATATCCCTTGTCTGCCAGTGATGAGTTCAAAAAGGGATATTAAGGTATCTAACTGAGGTAGGGGTAGATCTCAAGGGCATTAAGATTAGCGGCAATTGAAAGTTTCAAATGGGTCCAGAGTCCACCACAAACACCTTTAGAAGTCCCACAATTGTCTTATTATAGCGCTCTACCCTCCCCCCACTAGAAGCCTGGTGACAGCACACATGTACTTCCCTTTTTAATCCTAGTACTTCCTACATTTTAGATACCACTTCATGTGTAAAGTAACTACTCTTTGCACTCAAACCTTTGAGGATGGCTTAATTGATAAAAGATATGGTTGATTAATAATAGTTTTTGTGTACTTGTTTTAGATTTGTTTGGGCCAAAGCACTCATATGTAAATTCATAGATTTCTTGTTATATGTTTGTGCTGATGACCAGATGCCTTAAACGTACAATTCATCAGTCGACTTAGTAGGTTCGAGTAATAGTTTAAATCAAGTTATGTTATGTTATTTTATGTGGAATTTGTATAGTGGCTAATGCCATTAGCATGGCCTCAAAGAGCTGTGGATGAATGCCCTTGGAGGACCGTATTCCTAGGTGTGAGAATTGATAAGAGGATTTTAGAATGTGTTTGTGCATTTTAGCCAGTACGAGGTAGGTAGGGTGGCTAAGTCCCTGCTAGCGACTCAATGAGATCTGGCCAGTGGATGGGTGTTGTCAACAGCTGTCAGGAGAGTATGCAAGTCAAGGTGACTGATCATGTGCCGAGCTAGACCACATTTTTCTGTGGGACTGCATTCTATTGGCAGAGGTGATGTGCTTTATGGCTTCTAGTGGTGGATTATTGCAAATTAATGCGGGTGGGTGGCCATGCCCGAGGAAGGATATGGCTATCTTCCATTGCGATGGAGTGCGGAATGTACCAATGAGTCATAGTTGATATGTAGGGAATGCAGATCATAACTGTGGATTGACTAGAACTTTCTGTGTGTTTTTGCTACTGTCTAGTTGTCTCTTCAGGCGACTCCTCAGTTCCCCCTACCTACTTGTCAGGAGGTGATAGCACACCCATAAGGGGAACTTGGTTAGTCAAGATTCAAAAGGAAAGAGCCACGTCTTGAGCACCTTTCGTGAGGCGAGGTGATCCTCTATGCGGTGGATGCAAAATGGGATAGAGTTCCATATGGTGGGAGCTTGGATGGAGAAGGAGGAACCCCCTATTCTAGTCGATTTGGCAGTTGGAATCACAAGGGGGAGAGGTGTACCTGATCTTGAGTTTCTGTTGGTCCTGTAAGGGGTGAGCTTGTGTTGTAAATATTCTGTGGCTGTGTTGTGCACGGTGGGTGATGCACTTATCCTTGAAAGTCGGCTGATGCCCAATTGACAGCCAGTGAAGGACACAGAGAACGGTGTTATGTTTTCTCTGGGACCTTGGACAAGAAGTGGCAAGGAACCATTCTGATCTAAATATATCACATGATTTAGTCTTTCATTAAAAATGCCAACCACCATAGGATGCCAAGACACTCAGTTAGCCCTTGTTATTAGTGTAAATTTGAGTGGCAGCAGCTTTCTCTGTAGTTTTAAGAATATCTGAGGTCAGCATTAAGTATAATAGTGAGTGAACAACTACGTCCAAACCTACAATATTAAAATTAATAAAATTCTCAAAAACATGTTTAGATAAGGAAAATATAATCTGACATAGAAAAAGAATTCCCTTCTGCACCAGATTGAATGGGTTAGGGTGTTTTTTGGAATATTGCCATTAACTATACAACCCCAAACCTACCACACTAGGTGCTAGGTTCTGCTTCAGGAAAGTTTGGAGAAGCTGACACTCTCTCTGTGCGGCAAAGTGAATCGCTTGAAAATGGTGGTCATACTGCACTTGTTCAAACTATGTGTACTCCCAATATGTATACCTATAAACTAATAGAATAGAAACACCAAAGTTGCAACAGAAAGTGCTGAGGGGCTTCATGGAAGAAGATGCACTTGCTTTTGGAGGGGTTTAACTTCCCCAATGTGAACACATTCCAACATGTTTCTACTCTGCACCAGGTCTCCTGCAGGGAGCGGGGGCAAGAGTAGAGGCTCCAGCATGGGTTTAACCAGAGTCTCATGTGGCAGTCTTTCTGGGAAATCCCTTGAAGCTCTATACAATGACAAGATAAGAAAGGCTTATGGGAGCAGCATGTGATGCCTTTGTGCAGTCTGAATGGAATGCACTTCCCAACTAGTTCAGGCAATACCACTTCATGAATAAAGATGCACCATATTTGGGGCATCTACATATTGATCTGAGTCATGGGTAGGAAACAGGTGCAGCCCTGAATGGATGAAGGACATCTGAATATAATAGATAAAGTAGTGTTTGAGGGGATCAAATGTGTCTGCTGAGAGACAGTATAGAAGAAGAACAATAAAAATGTGACCAATAACAAATAGAAGATCCCTAAAGTGGACACATTGCTGCAATGGGGCAAGGGCTGGAGAGCTTGCAAAGTTTTGAAATGGTAGCAAATGCTGGCATTGGTAGTAACCAGGGACTTCATTTGTGGGTCTCCAGGGGTCACAGCAGCGACCCCTGAGTTCTCCCTTGCTACTCCTGTGATCTCCCTTGCTAATCCTAAACAAAACGAAAAACCGTTTTTTTTATAATTATTTTTTTTTAGAAATTGAAACTCCTGGGCTGTGGCCAGCACGATGTGGCTCTTTGTTTCTGGAGTGCTGCCTTTCCTGTTCAGGCCTCTTAAAAAAATCAAGGGGTTCCACAAGTGTAACACTTTGAGCAGTGACCATAAATAATAAAGAATAGGAACACAAAATGTGTCTTTCTAGAATTCTATACATTACTTGCTAGACTCATTACAGGTTTATTTCAGGCAGACTTCAGGGGGTGAGTCACTGATTTTTCAGTGCTTAAACACCTCAAATTCACAATGCAAATGTCAACAGTGGTCAAGGTTTGTGTGATGTCACTTCCGCAACCCCTAGCATTTCGGTGAAATTACATCCCGGGTGGTAACGTAGGATAAGTGTCTGGGCTTAGTACACAAGCACATTATCAAGCTGATGGAGAAGGATTTTGCCCATTTGAAGGCAAAGTGAGAAACCAAATCGGATAGCACTATAGTACAGAGATAGTAGCAGAATGTTTTTAGTAATATTAGAAGAGGATAAAACGATCTGAAGATAATGCTCCTGCAGCAGGAGACTCTGCCTAATGTACATTGGATTACAGAGAACATTTTCAAGACTGACGTAAAACAGTAATCTAGTTTCTTGTTATCGTAAACCCACCACCAGGGAAATCTATTTCAGATGCTGTGGCAGTGCTTCAAAGTGCAATCATACTGGCGACAATTCTCCCAAAGAATATGCACATTATCCGGTAGGACTTTTAAAGTTGGTGTTACATGGCCACAGCTAGCTCGATACTATATTGATCCAATCCAAATAGTGCAACATTTAAACTGGACATTGAGCACAGTAATGATAATGATTTGTTGCTTATATATCTATTTTGCCAAAGCCCAGTACAGAGAAGATATTTACATACAAGTATCACCCAACTGAAGTTGGTACTCCTTTATCGACCTCGCAAGGATGAAAGGCTGAGTTGGCCTTTCTGGGATTCAAACCTGCAACCTACAGATCACACACAGATCACAAATGTGAGAGCTCGACCCACTGAGCCATCTTACCAGCTAACATGTTCCAAGCATTCCATTTTGTGATTTTGGAAAACAAGATGCAGTGTAGAAATAGCTGACTCATCTACTAAGACTGACCACTCTAGAATGAGAATGGCCATTAAATGGATATCGTAGACACACTATGACATGATTGCTGGGTTTGATGCACAAACAGACTGATACAAGGTTATTTTCTAACAGAACTGGGGATTTATTCTGACCACAACAAAAAAGAAATCATTGGATACTTTTCCTCTGGAATACATCTTAAAGAAAGACTCTTACAAAAGGTTCATAAATTTGGGGCGGTTGGGGGGGTGGAGGGAGGAATGCGTCCCTTTGCAAATATTGAAACAGTAGCCCTTGTCTTTGTCTTCAAGTTGCAGGTCTGCAGGGTTCTCAACCCCTCGTTGGTTGAGTGCTATGTTAGGCTCTCTCTCTGTGGCCAGTGCACTCCAGGCTTTGAACATTCTACAATTCTCTCCAGGATATCGAGCCACTGTGTGAGTCTTTCCAGCTCCGACTCACTTTCCCAGGGTTTCAGGTATTGATTACGGATGTGCTCTGTCTGATGACCAACTGCCTGCTCTGGTGTCATGGTGCCCAGGCCCCCTCCTTGCTGACTACTCCTGTCATACTTCCCCTGGCCACCAGTCAGATTGCACAATCGCATACCTCTTCCCACTAACACTAGATTCTGCTATGGATTGAGCTAGTCCCTCAAAGCCTATATTATCTTTGTCTGAAGTCGGGGTAAATGCTCTACTCCTGCCTCCTGAATGTCTTAGCTGTATCCCATCCTCTAGCTGTTCACTCCTCTCCACCACTTTTGTTAAGGGCTAAGTTTCTCTTCCAATACTTGCCTGCTTTGTCCCTAATAGTTTCTCTTCCCAAATCGTCCCACTCTCTCCCTTGCCAGATCTCACCATACTTTCCTCCATCCTCCTCAAGACTCTCCCTCCAACCTTCAGCTTTCTCATCCAGCACATTCTCCCTCTCGCTCCACTCTCCTGAACTTCTTTCACCAACTCAAATCCAGCACCCTGTCATGCTGATCCGGCAGTTTTGTATTGTATGGTCTCTCCTCCCACTGGGTGTTGCCTAAGCATATGGGCACACTTGTGCACTGCAGACTGGGCTGCTTTGTATTTGAAGTATGTATGGCGGTGATGTGGTTTGGCAGTGGGTTGGCTTAAGGTGACGTGATGGCGTGCAGCCATCTGGGGTTTCAGAACGGCCATTGACATATGTCATATGTAGGGTACCTCTGTCTCCCGAATGATTCCCTACCGCCTTTCCTGCTTTAATCTGGGTCCCTCTGTCCCCTGAGCATGTGCCTCCTGAGTCACAAATTATTTTGATGTACATGGGAATATGATTACTACATTAACAATGCCTTTGAAATGTTATGTTATGTTATGTTATGTTATATGGCATTTGCATAGCACTTAATGACATTGGTATGGCCTCAAAGCTTTCTTGGCACCCCAGAACGCAATTTGAACAAACTGCAGGTGCTGCTGAATAATGCCCTCAGAGCGGCTCTGAGTCTCCCAAGGCACTCACACATCTCCAGCTGCAAACAAGATGCCCATTGGTCCCTGTACAAGACAGAATCACCCTTAGATTCCTCATCATCGTCCACAAATGCCTATCGAATGAACCCCCCAAATGCTTGGCAGACAAGTTCAATAAACACACCTCAACCAGACCAACCCGAATGTTGTACTCTCACTGTCTATCCATACCCAAATTCTTCCTAAAAAGAGCAAGTGGCTCCAGCTTCCCGGTCCTAGCCGCCAAAGAATGGAACAATATACCACTGAACCTTAGCGCAGAACCTTCCTTTTGGACCTTAAGAGCAAAAGCAAAGTCTTGACTCTCCAACAAGAACCCCACCACTGTCTGACACACCAATTAATGTACTCTTATCCTATGTCTTCCTCTTGACCACCAAGTAACCCGGTCAACTGCACTTACTGTTTTTATCTTGTATGTCTATATTCTGCTGTAACCTCCTCTAAGTCTCCGGAGCCCAGTTACCTCAGGGTTCAGCGCGCGTTATAAATAAAGAAACTAAACTAAACTAATGCGATGTCGGTGAATGCCCTTGGAGGACCGAAGTCCAAAGTATGAGATTTGGTAAGAGTATTTTAGAATGTGTGTGTGCATTTTAGACAGTATGATGGGAGGTAGGGGCGGCTAAATCACTGCTAATGATGCATGGAGACATGGCTAGTTGATGGGTGATGTGATGGGCTGCCTGGAGAGTATGCAAGTGAAGGAGATTGACAATGTGCCAGCTGGACCACATTATTTTGTGGGACTTAGCTGCATTCTAGAGGCAGAGGTGATGGGCAATGTGAGTAAGTGAAGTGTATTATTGTAGATGTATGCGAGTGAGTGGCTGTGCTCTGGGAGGGACACAGCTATTTTCTATTGAGATTGAGTGCAATACGTACCTGGGAGTCATGGCTGGTGTGTAGTTGTGATGAGTGAATGCAGATCATACCTTGTGGATCAACTGGAATTCTTTCTGTGAGTGCTTCCTAATTGGTACTGTTTCGTTGTCGCCTCACGTGATTCATTGAAGCCCCCACCTGCCTGTCAGGGTGTGATAGTTCACCCATGAGGTAGGTCTGTCAAGATGCAGAAGGGAGCAGTCAGGTCTTCCGTGCCTTCCGAAAAGCGAGGTGGTCCTCAATGAGGCAGATGCTAAACGGGATAGAGTTCTACATGGTGTGTGCTCGGACATAGAAGGAAGATCCCCTTTTCTGGTGGTTTTGACAAATGGGATGACATGGAGAGCTGAGCCTGATGTCAGGTTTCTATTGGTCCTTCCCGAAGATCATGATTTCAGATTGTGCAGGGTTGACAAGGATGTGGTTAGCAGTCATCCAGTGGTCAATTTCTGTCAGGCAAGAGTCAAGGTTGGGGGAGGTGTTGGCAGTGTTCTTTGGGTCATTGAAAATCATGTGGGTGCCATCTGCATAGTTATTGCAAGACATGCCGTGCAAGCAGTTAATAGTGGCGAGGGGGCTCAGGTAGATGTTAAAGAGCTGCAGTGAGAGAGAGGTGCCCTGTGGTACTCCATTGGTGACAGGACACAGAGTTGAGGAGAATGGAGGCATGTGTGTTATTTGGGATATGCTGGAGAGGAAGGAGGATATCCAAGTCAATGCTGCATCCCTGATGCTGAGGGAGTGGAGTCTGTCCATGGAGTCTGAGGTTTTTTTGAGATCATCCCAGATGGAGTCTAGGCATAATTCAGTTCCTCATAGGTGTCGGTAGCCGAATTGGGTGGGTCGAGGTGGTAGTTTCTAGAATAAGGCCTCGCTGGGTGTAGGTAGTTCAGTTAATTAGTTTGAGATAGTTCTGAAGTTGGCCAGTAGAAGGGGGTCAAGAGTGGTTTGTTTGAGCAGTGGTATGATGTGGGATGTCTTGAAATCTGCAGGGAAAGTGCCTGAGGTGAGTGATGTATAAACGATCGATCTTGTGATACTGCCCGCAGAGGTTAAGGTGAGGATTTCTTGTAGACGAGAAGGAGGGCAGGGAAATCCATGGGTTGGTGAAGGATAGATACTAGCTAGTGACTTTTGAAATTCAGGGCGGGAGATAGGAGAGAAGGAAGAGAAGAGTGGGTGGGTAGCTCGCAGGTCTGAGAAAAGTGGTCAGAGAGATAGTTATAGAGCAATTGCATGTGGGTTGAAGAGAAGGAGGTGCAAAGAGGGGCCTGAATTCTGAGATGATTTTGTGGAGATCATTGTAGGTATTAGGGGCATTGGCTATTGTGTTCCAGTAAAAGGATGTTTTGGCTGTGAGTATTCCTGCCCTGTAGGCTTTGATCTGCTGGGCGTACAATTTTCTGTTCTGTGGCGAAGGGTCTACCTGCCTTCTATGCTCAAGGATGTGGGTTTTGGTTTTGAGAGATTTGAGAGCTGGGGTGAACCATCTGGGGGATGGGCCTTTTCTGTTGGAGAAGGGTCTGATAGGAGAAAAGGTTAAGAGCTTCAGAAAGCTATTGATCAAATTGGCTGATGGAGAGCTGACCCAACTGGAGTGGCAGAGAGCTTAGGGAATCACCCAAGTCCAGGGTTACTTGGAATTTGTTACATTGCATCAAGGGTGTGGTCTCCTGAGTGTGTGGGTTCAGATACTAGTTGTATCATGAAGGGATCCCGGGTTCTAAAGATTAGGGTGTGTCATGGGGTTATGAGGGACATCAAACCAAATATTAAAGTACCCTAACATAATGAGGATTGGGTGAGTAACCAGGATGGCTGTTACTGAGTCACTGATGTTTTCAGCAATATTTCTGTTGTAGCCCAGCGTTCTGTATATGAGTAAGAAGCTGTGAGTATGGGTGGCGGTGATGAGAAATGTCACTGGGAGGGATTTGCAGTCTGAGTTGCAGGCTTCTTCCTCGGAGTGTGAAATTGAGAGGTGAGAATCGGAGAGAATAGCAATTCCACCAGCCCTGCTGATCCTCTTATGCACAATAAGGGTGTATCCTTGAGGGAAGTCCTGTGAGAACCAGAATTCTGTGATAAAGTGGATGTCAGGGCTTTTAGAGGATATTAAGTCATAGACGTTGTGGTCTTTTTTTTAAAAACATATCTGGCATTGATTAGGATACAAGTTACTCAGTTACTAGGTTGGATGTTATCTGTGGAGGGAGGAGGATTATGGCAGGGACTGGAAGGGAGGTGGTGGCTGCTCCTAGGTGAGTATGACAAAGGTAGCATCGGTGACAGTGTAGGAAAATACTGGAACTGGGATCTATTTGGGGGAGCCACAGGGGCGACAGGGGTGTGTTGTGAAAGAGGGTTTGAAAGGGCAGGCTGGGGCAGTGGTTAGTGATTATTGGGAGGTGAGTGGTTTCTAGCTGTGCGCCTATTGTCTTTGTTTCAGTGGTGGTAAGGGAGGCTGAGTGTATTGATGGTGCATGTGTGGAGAGCTTGTGAGGTTAGGATCCTTTGTGTATTGGCAGATGTGGTGGTTAAAGGAGGTGAAAGGGAGAGTAGGGTGCTGGGAAGTGACTGCAGAAGCCATAATGGTTTCCTGTTGCAAGGGAAAGGTCAGGTGACTGTCTTCTAAGGTTGGTGACAGGGTCATGTGTAAGTCATGTTTAAGTGGTTTCAACCCAGCACTCCACCTAAATCAATTCCTAGCGTGTGATGCCCAGCTGGAACACTTAATTATATATTGTAATGTCTAAAGTTCTTTTATTTATGAATGATGTACCCTTATATCACACCCCTCTCTTTGAATCCCCCCGGTCTCACTGAACCAAGAAGTAGGTGGTTTTTCAAGTTAAAAGATTTATTTCAACAAGATATATATCACACTTTTATGAATTTGAACAATATCTAGATATCACACTATAAAGATTTATACAATGATCACCAATGGGTGATATTACAATCAACAATCTTTTTAATCAATAGGAGTGTGGATGAGAAGAATACTGTAGCATAGAATAAAACTTTGTGTGGGTTCAGTCTAATGCAATGATAGGAAATTAATGCAGCACAGAAATAAAACTTGATATGAATTCAATCAGATGCAATGTAATCACTCTTCCCCTGATACTACTCAATCCCGCCTAATATGCAATGTAGAGATGCAAGAAGAAAAAACAGGTTTCAGGAATAAACACTCTACAAATGCAGTTTCAATCCCAATTCCCCAGCAAGCTTAGAGAGAAACAGGAATGATTTCAAAACAGGCCAATTGCTTTTGAATGTGATTTTAAATGAATGGGAAAAATAAAATTTTAAAAATGGATTTAATTCTCTAAATTGGATTCAAAATTAGTGGGAGCCACTTTGGATAGTTCCAGGTAGACACTATCAATGATGATGACTAGCAGACAAAGAAAGTGAATTCAGAGGTTGAATGCAAGAAATAGCTATTTTACATGTGTTGAAATTGAGCCAATTGCAGATTTGCAGCAAACTTTTCAGTGCGCGAGAAACGCGATTACAGAAAAATTACAAGGAGTTGGAATGTGGTTTTAGATTCGGTTGAAGGCTGAGGATGTTAGATTCAATTTGACATACTGTTTCTAGCATGTATGGATCAGAAGTTATGAAGGTTTTAGTAGAGGTTGATTGTTTTCAGAAAGAGTCAAGGTTTTCAAATGAAAGATGTGCTTTTGAATATTACAAACAATAATTTTCTTGGCACTAAGGAGGCTATGAAGATGCAAGATACCCAACGGTACAGCCACCAGAACAGGGCACCTCCGCTCTGACTTTTGCCCGCCGAGACACTTGTCTTTCTTCAGCAAATATATTAGCGCAAAGATGATATTATCACTATAATTAACAAAGGACTATATGGATGAGGGAAAGATTCAGAACAGATGAAAGAGATTCTACAATGCAGTCTGGATATGTTGGAATGGTTAAGGATAAGAGATTTGCTATGGACAATTCTATGCTAAATACCCACAACTATGGTTTTGGAATAGGCACGTCAGCATCTGGTCAAAGGTTTTGCACTGGAATTCGGCTAGCCCACCAGACAGGATTTAGGCGCTTGGTTCTGCACTCAGCACGGCACTCTGGACTCTGCACAGCACTCTGGACTGGATCTGACGGGTTGGTTCTGGAGTTTACAGCTATCTGGTTTAAGCTCTGCTCTACTGGTTTGGATCTCTGGGTTCTGGCAAGAGTTCTTGGCTAGAAGCAGAAAACAGCACAGCCAGGCTGTTCAATTTTTGATGTGCCCCATGGAAGTCTGGGGGTAAAATCAGGTTGCAAGATTTTAAAGGCCAGCTGAGAAGCGTTCAGTTTGGAATGGGCCTTCTGCTTTCAGAGCTGTGGAGTCTTGGATCTGGGTTCTCCTGCAGAGCGCTTCGCCAGTAAATCAGTTGATGGGTGAATGTGTGTGTCTTTAGGTCCTAAAATAGTCCCTTTTTATGTCTTTCCTGAAGGGGTGGGTAGGCTGATTATACTAAGCCCACCCTCTAGGAATCTGATTGGTCAGAGTATTCCCCCTCTCCTGATTTGAGAAGGAAACCTAGTGCCATAGTGATGCTGCAATTTACAATCCAGGGAAAAACCTCCCCTTTGTTTCTACACAGAAAATCTATTTTTCATAGAAAGCATATCTACAATATCACCAACTTGCTAATAATACATATTCACATCCCATATTTAATAAAGCACGTATCTGTCCAAGTCCCATCTTCTTGAGAGTTTCAGTTCAAAACTGACAGTTTTTGTGCTTTTGGTCAGTTACCCAGTGTTAGATCTGTACACATTTTCCCGGATACATGTGCATCACATCTGGGCATAATCCTGTAAATTTTCATATTCCAAGCATTATCGCAATTGCTACAATATCAACATTTTGGTAGTCCGGTCTCTGAATATTGCACAGGGTTCAGAGTAGTTTCCAATTGTGAGCAGCATTTTTATATTAACAACCTATAAAACACAGATTGTTCCAAGTTTTACACAGTCTTCTATGAGTCTTTTTCAAAAAAGATATTTCCTCGAAGTTTCAGGTACACATATCAGTCTAGCTCTGCCTCCAAGGTTTGGCTGGGCCAAGAGCAACCTGAGCCTCTCTTCCTTAGCAGTTGGCTTCTGTTGACGCCCAAATTTGCATTTCCTTTCAGTCAAGGGAGCCTTTTGTCCCAACTCAGAGCAACAGGCCAACATCCCCTCCCACTTCCTTTAACAACTCAATGCCAGTTCCTGAGCAGAGAGCAGGAGGAAGATTCCTTTGTTTGGGGAGAAGCTGTGGAATGTCTTTGAAGTCCAGTGTAGCTGACATTAGTCCACTTTTAAAACACAGTTTAAAATGGTCCTTTCTAAAATACAATTTACATTTTCTACAAATATCCGCACACATCTCTTCATTCCAGTCTTTTTAAAACATAGAAATTGAATTGTAGCAACCCATATTGCTTTTGATGGCAAGTCTCTTCTTTTAGTATAGGCAAATGACAGCTTGGATACAGGCGAGCGGCGGTACTGCGCCCAAATCTGACATATTAGTCCAAGGCAAGCACCTTTTGAATGTGGATTTTTTATAATGAAAGGTGTTTCTCCTGACATTGTGCTTATGGGGATTCCTTAAATAAGGTGATGGTGAAAACCCCACAAGGATGTTGGATCTTCTCTGCTGTTTGGGAACCATGATTTTGCACTTTCAACAGCCAAGGAAAAACAGATTTTAAAACACTTCTGGGTTTTCCTTGGAATGTAGCCCTGCCTTTTCAAGTAGTTTCATTTCACTCTGTGGGCAGCCAAATGCCAGGTTTTGGTCTCCTGTTTTACCACTGACATAGGAAAAAATTGATTGGTGCCCTATTTTTCAGGTTTTCCTGCGCACTTCTCACAGATTTTTAGCACACATAAGGCTTTTTGGTGGCCATACTGTTGTTTTTGATGAAAGCAGCACAAAGTGATGTTGCAGGGCAGGTCCAGCAGAACATCCCACAGGCCCCCCCTTGTGATTTGGTGTTGACCGTCCATCAATGGGAAGTCGCAAGACTGGGATGATCAGTCTCATTTCTTTTGGTTCCAAAAATGGCAAAGTTCATCATCTTTTCCTCCATCAGGGGTTGTTCGACCAGTTCTCCTTGCCCCGTCCTGATGTGAGTATTGAGCGATACCCCGGGCCCCTTGGATCTTTCCTCCTTTCCTCTGGGTGGTCCTCCTTGGTTTTAGTCTCCATGGTTTCCAATTTTAGAATGACAAAGCAAAAACATATTTGTAGACATTTCCCCACCACTATTAATGTAGTGGGGCGGACACATACATTTCGACATCAGAACATATTTTTCTTTTGTAATGTATGGACTATATATGGAATATTTTATAGTTGGAATCCCAGGGAGCTGGAGTGACTGACTCAGGGGTTCCAGAAGACTCCTCCAGTTGCTGGAGAGTGTGCCTAGGATGGGAGCATTTTAGTTGGTTAATATGGACCCACTTATTTTCCCCCTCTGCCAAACTGCCTTTGGGGATGCAGATTTTGTAGGCAACTAGTGAGATTTTGTCTACAATTTCAAAAGGTCCCCTCCAGCTAGGCAAAAATGTGCACCGTTTGGCTTAGTTCCCAGTCTCCAAATTGTATTCTTTTCTGGTAGACTTTAAGTCATAGTGGGTCTTCATGCTGCCTGCAGATCTCTCTAGATTTCGCTGAGCATAGGCAAAAGCATGTTGAAGGTGTTTTCTTAGATTTTCAACATACTCATGAGTTGTGGAGGCATTGATCAATGTCTGCTCTTGGGTTCGGTAGAGCAGATGCTGGGGAAGCACCATCCTGTGTCCAGTCATCAGATCAAACAGTGACATTTTAATGCAGATGAAGGGGTAGATCTGATGGCCATTAAGACAAGAGGTAATCGAATATCCCAACTTGGCTCAGAATCTGCCACAAACTTTTTTAACATGCTCACAATTGTTTTGTTGTATCTCTCTACTGCACCACTAGAGGCAGCCAGGAGAGCAATGTGTAGCTTCCTTTTGACCCCAAGTATCTCCCACATCTTTGACATTACTTCGCTAGTGAAGTGGCTACTTCGGTCTGACTCGATCCTTTGGCATAGTGCAAAACACGAAAAGATGTGGTTGATCATCAGAGCAGCTGCTGTTTCTGCCTTGCAGTTTGGGGCCGGGAGACATTCCACCCATTTAGTAAATAAGCAGGTCACGGCCAACATATACTTGTTCCCCATAGATGAGCTAATCACGGGCTCGATATATTCGACTTGTAAATCTGACCAAGGGAGTGTGATCACCCTCTTTTGGAGAGGTGCACAGTGTGTGAGTGATGTTGGCTGAAATTGTGCACACACAAGAAACCCCTTCAAGTATTGGTCGAGGTCCTGCCCCATGTGTGGCCAGTATGCAACCTCTCTTAAGATTTCAAGTGTTGTATGAAACCCCTATGACCAGCTGTGGCCGCATCATGGGCGTGAATTAACATCAGGCTTCGGAACGAGGTAAGGACAACCCACTGATCATGGCCAGCTAGGGATATCCTTCCCAACAAATCGTCTTGGATTCGGAACATTTTTGGACATTTCATCAACACTCTGAGGTCCTCTTTCCATATGTTATCGGTATCCGTCAGGGGAAAGTTCTCAGGGTCCTCAATGTGTTGATAAAACTTACCAATTATTGGATCCCCCTTCTGAGCCGTAATCAAATCAGCATCTGGGGTCTCCTTACTCCATTGTGCAGTTGAGAGTTCATTGTGAGCATTTGTCTGGGACCTAGTGATGGCAGTGACTTGGATTTCCCCCAACAGGGTCTTGATCTCGAGGAGATCCCCTTGGATGGCTCTGGATTTGGCCAGCTGATCAGCTAGGTCATTTCCAGTTTTGTCTGGTCCCTCTACTTTGGAATGACACTTGATCTTTTTCCAGTAGATGGTCATCCCATTCGAGGTGACCAGATCATCAATGTTTTGAATTAATTTTCCATGTTTCAATGGTTTATTATGAGCACATAGCATGCCTCTGGTTTTCCAGTTAACCAGGTGCTCCATGAACCTGTTCCGTACATAATCCGAATCTGTGAATATGACCAGTTTGTGGAGTTGATGTTGGACGGCAGTGAGGATGGCTTGATGCACAGCCATCAACTCTGCCACTTGACTACTTCGGGGACGAATCTTGTACCCAACGGAGAGTTCTGGGGTATCATTCACCCATGCATTCCCTACGCCAGCCACAAGTTCTTTTTCCCTGTTGTTGTCAACATAGTAAGAGCATCCATCCACATAGACAGTGGGCATTCCCTCACACTTGTCTTCTTCAAAGACTTTGTGTGGGGAATTGAGGTATGCCTCCATGTTGTCCTTGATTTTTAGACTTTCGTCCTCAAGACAGTTTTCTCTGGCACAATCATGCAAATCAGCCAGACCTTGCGCGAGGGGACTCTTCTTCTTTTGGCCATATCTGACCTCCACAGGAAAGCCTTGCATTGACAGAATCCAGGAAGTAATTCGGGAATTACTCAAATTTCCAGCACAGATTCTGTCACTTTGGAGATATTGCAGAGGCTGGTGTGGAGTCTCCACTATGATGTGTTCCCCCTGGACAAACGGGCAGTAATTCTTCAATGCCTACACCATTGCCAGGAGTGCCTTCTCTCAATCGTTGAATTTTTCCTCAACAAAGGATGAATTTTTTCTCGCATAGCAGATTACTTTATTGACCTTGTCATGCTTTTGGTATAATACTGTAGTCAAGCATGTATTAGAGAACCCTGTCTCCAAGAACAACTCCTTGTTTTTGACAGGGTAATCTAGGCAAGGCGCTTGTGAGAGGCTTCTCTTGAGTTGTCTTACTGCCTCGGCTTGTTCTGGACCCAATCCCACTTGACCCCCCCTTTCAAAAGATGGATTAGGGGTCTTGTTGTCTCTGCGTAGTCCTCAATGAACTTTGTGCTGTAATTAGTCAGTCCAGGGAGGCTCCTTCGTTCCCGCAGAGTTGTGGGGTCTTTCAATTTCTGGAGTGCTTCCACTTTCTTTTCCTGGGGACAGAGACCATGAGGAGTAATCTCGTGCCCCAATAAATTGACACAGGTTCTACACCACTGTGCCTTTTGAAAGGAGAGTTTTGCTCCGGCAGCCCTCAACTGTGTCAGAACATAACAGATCTCCGCTATGTGTTCCTCTACAGTTGAGCTTTTGATGAGAAAAACATCTACATAGGTCAGGTTACCCCTCTCACCCAGTTCGGGCATGGCCTTATGTAGAAAAATGTTGAATTCATTGCAGGAGTTTATGTATCCGAAGGGAGTCCGGGTCCATGTGTACTGCTGCCCCCCAAAGGTGAAGGCACGCTTGTATTGGTCCTCCCAACTGACAGGTACAGTCCAGTATCCATTGGTCAGGTCTATTGCAGTGAAAACCTGTGACCCCTGGATCTGGCCCAGCCCTTGGTCAATGTAGGGAAGAGGCCATTGGGAAATATGGACCCGTTTGTTGAGCTTCCTAAGGTCGGCGCAGAGTCTCCACTGGCCGTTTGGCTTCAATATCCCCAGCACCGAATTATTGAAGGTGCTGTGGACTGGACGGATTATTCCACGGGACTCAAGGTTCTTAATTATTTCAGTAAGGGACTCCATTGATGCGAGAGGCAAGTGATATTGCTTCACAAACACTGGAGTCATGCCAGGGTTCGTTGGAATTGTTGTTGTGTGGATGTCGGTGCAACCACAGTCATATGAGTCCACCGCAAACAGATCTTGAAATTCCAAGAAAACTTGTTTCAATTTTTGCTTCTGCTCCAGAGTCCCAAAGGCATCAGCTAGGTTGACTCTCTCTTCAACCATCTTCCTGAAGCCTGGAAAGACTTCTGGTTTTGCTAACTCAGCGGCCTCCTCCAGCTGGGTTGAGAAGTCCCTGGTCAAAGTGCTGATTTGGACCGGTGGCTTCAGGTGGGAAAGGCAGCCCTCATGGACCTGGAAAATCACCTCATCCCTCCTGAAGTCACAAGGCACATCTTCCTTACCATAAGGGCAGGAAGTGTACACCAGGAAGTTCCCCCAATGCTGGGTAAAGATCCTGTCAGGTGTTGTGTTGTCATCACTATCACTGTCAAAACAGTCCTTGGGGATTGGTCCTAACAGTTTATTGCCTAAATCTATGGAAAAATGTCGGTCATCAACCGCCATTCCAATAATGGTGCCTGCGGCTAGAGTGATACTCTTTAAGTCGATGTTATCCACCTCTATTGGAATGGTGTCATGTTCTATATTTATTAGTGGATTTTGGGTTTACTCCAACTCTTGCTGTTGAAGAGAAGCATTTAGATGAGTATAGGCCTCAGGGTTTTTCAGTTTCTGTCCTCTTTTCACTTTCACTTCCAGGGAGAATTGTCGGGTCCTTTGTGGGATGGTGACTTCCTCTCCAATCTGAATTTCAACTGCATAAGGCAGCAACTGAGCTGACCTAAATGCTTTCCCTGGTCATCAAAGCCCATGGGATTATGCGCTAATGGAGACCAAGCTATGAAGTTTATTAGATCCAAACTAATGGCAAAGCGATTGAGAATGTCACTGCCTAAGTAAAAGGCGGCAGTGACGTCTCGCATGACCCAACAAGTAAGGACTATGCTCGTGTTGCCTATGGAGATTTTGAGCATACACCTGCTTGGCAGGAGATGTTTGGAATTGGGTGTTTCCAGATCCATTTCCCATTTGTCTATCAGTTTAAATGTGGAAATGGCTGGATCTTTTGCGAGTTGGTGGAACATGGCTTCGCTGATGAAGCTCTTACCGTTGTTCACACACACTCGGAAGAGTCCTTCCCTTTATTTAACTGAACAGGGATGAACAACTGCTCTCCAATTTGCTGAATTGATATTGGCTTTGAGCTGATTTCTTATCTTTCTGGACTATAGGAGTGGGAATGTCTGATTGTGGATTGGTAAAGAATTTCAGAGTGTTTCCTTCCAGTGTGGAATGCCACCTTAGACTGGAAGGAAGGTTGATTTTCAGAAATAGAGAGGACCCCCATAACCAGTTTGTTGTCCTACTGCTATCACCGTCACGTCTGGTATTTGGTTGTTCTGGAAGTGAAATTCGACTTGGTCAGATATTTGTTCAACCATGTGGCAGGTGCCGTTTAAACTAACATGGTTGACACTCTGTTTTAATTTTATCAGTCGGCTAGTCTGGGTCCAGAGGACCTTGTTTACGCAATCTATTAGGGGTGACAACCTTCGCAGGAGGTCATTCCTTAGTAAACAAGGGGTGCCCTCTGGAGTTACAACTATGACCGGGTGCTTCACCTTGTGTCGCCCAATTTTAATATCCAAATCCGCAGTCCCCTCGACGGGAATTTCCTTCCCGTCAAAGTTCTGAAGTAGTCCAGGAAGAAGAGTGGGAGGAATTTGATAACTGTCCCCCCTTCCTGAATTCAGTTTATCAAAGGCCTTTTTAGACAGAATTGTAGCTTGGGATCCAGTGTCCACCAGTGCCAAAATTGTACACTGCCCCTGTATTTGGACCGGGGCATAGAATCTTCCCTCCTTCTCCGCAAGGGGGCACAGATAATGTACATTTTTGGACAACTGGTGGGTTAGTTTTCTAGGTTTGGGGCCACTGATAGAGAAGAGATTTGGGCAGAATTCGGTTTGGAGTATAGGGAATCTGAAAAGAAAAGGTGGCAGCTAGATATGGGCGAATTTTTGGGTCCGCTGGTTCTGGTTCTGGGCTGCCCACCCCTTTTTGAAGGCAGTCACCAGGATGGGTTTGAATCAAGGAATTTTCATGTTGTTGTTTCTGGGGGTGGATGATGGGTGGCGCTAGCTCAGTCCCCACATCTACCCAGTTTGGATTTGGATCCTTTGGGACCCATTTTTCTTTGGGAGGAGTTCCCCCATCTCTGAAGGAGAAGATCCTTTTCCGAGGATCCTCTGAGGATCCTTCTCCTTCAAATTGGAAGATCTGTACCTCCTCCTTAAAATGGGTCTGTTTGGGTTCTTTGTTTCTCCAACCCCCCCTCTGCTCCTTGGGTGGCAGACTTTCAGGGGCAGGAGATTTTGGTTCCGGTTCCTGGGTTTCTAGGGGCTTTTTACAAGTGGGGAAGGAAGCTTCCTGCAAGGCTTTACAGCCCCTTTCTCCTTGTGCCTCCTCCCTGGGAACTGGTGGGTTGTCGGGGTTCTGCCTCCGTCATTGCTCTGGAGCACCAGGTCCGGAGTTTGAGGTATTCTGAGCCAGCATGCTCATCTGAGGGTTCTGCTGAGCCCTCAGCATGCAACCCATATCCTGTGCCATGTTTTGGACCTGGTGATCTAGCAGTGACACCCGCTCAGGCTGATACAGGGTTCTGTTGTCTCCCCTGGGCTGATCCCAGGAAGGGTAGCTATTACTTCTCTCAAAATACCCCGGGTTTGGAAAATTTGGGTACCCCTCCACCCTTGGCCTCCCCTCTCCCGGATTAGTTTGTCTGGGCTCAGGAAAGTGGGGAAAGAAGGATGGATTGTTTTGGGGTTGAACGTTTTGTGGGTACCTGGGGAAAAAGTTCTGTCCAGGATTTGGGGAATTTCTGCCCTCGCAGGGAAGTTCCCTGGGATACCTGCTGTTTGGATGGATCCCCCCTTGGGCTGGAGGAGTCCACACTTAACCCAGGATGGGTCAGTGGACTTATGTAGTCAGGGGAGTGAGGGATCCCATTTGTGGGACTACCTCCTTGGCTCCCTGTCTGTGACTGGCCCGAGGGCCTTCTGGGCTTGGAATTGCTATGATTTTGTGCAGGTGGGTTTTTAGGCCCCCCCCATCTCCAAATCTATAATCGGGGCAACGTTCACCTCTTCCACCTTAGCAGCAGTAGGGGTGTTGGTTGGTTTGGGGCTTTTTGCATTATTCTTGTTTTCTATGGGCTTTTGCACCTCTTAAATTCGGTGGCCTGTTCAATGACCCAGCCTAGTGATCTTTTCTCATGAAAATCTCTCACTAGCTGGGTCATGAAGTACTTGGGGAGAGCACGGAAAAAAGTATTGACAAATTCTTTGCTGTCCGTGCGCACCCTTTTGGTGGTCTGCGCAAAGGCACGCTTTCATTCCTGCACAAATTCTTGTGGGGCCTGATCCTCCCCACATTGCTAGTTGTAGGCTGCCTTGCGAGAGCCTCCTGAGGATTTCTGTGCACAGAAAAATGTTTCAAGATGGTCGCCCTATAGGTGGACCATCTAGAATGATTTTGGTCCTCCAGCCCCGCAAAGAAGCTGGAGTATTCTAGTGAGAAGGTCCATTTCACATATTGAATACAGCTCTGGCTGTCCTTCAAATGGAAAGTTTCCATTATCTGCTCAAAGAGCTCTGAGTGCTCCCCAACAGAAAACTTAACGTTCTTATGATAGTGCATGATGACGCTCCTTATCGCCTTGATTTGCTTTAAGAGGTCCTTAAGCAAGGCCATTTTTGCCTTATTGGCCTTCTTGGTTCGGGTACCCCTGGTCCACTCCTCCTCTGACTCAGAAGCACTGCTCCCAGAGGTGCCCGTCTGGTCTTCTAGGCTCTCCCGGATTCTGCGAGCCTGGGACTGGCTAGCAGAATGTGGGGACCTAGTCTCCTGTGTCCTTGGGAGCTCAGAGGAGTCTTCTGATTCCTCCTTGCTCCCAGGATTTGATGAGTACCCCCCCCCACTGTCCTAGCTGGGCAGAGGGTTTCAGGATGCCCTTAGTGGCCTACTCACATGGAGTTCCCCACTAAATTTCACAGTACTTGGGTACCCATACCCAGATGCCTGCCCATTCATTCCTGGGAGGTGCTGGTCTATGAGCCCCATATTTCTGATTGGATTGAAATTTGCCATCCCCATGGCCCTTGGCTCATGTGCGCCTGTGGACATGGGGATGGCAGAGTCCAGGGATTGGCCTCCAATACTAGGGTTCCTGAGGTTATGCTCAGGTGTTTCCCTTTCCCAGCAAACCTCATCTCTATCAGCCCCTTCTCCCTGTTGCCATGCAAGAACCTGAGCTTTCTGTTCCTCAATCAAGGCCTTACTAGTCTCTATCAGTCTCTCTTGTATGGCTACCTGCCTGTGGAGCCTGTCATTGTTCTCACAGAGAGCCTCATTTTCTCTCTGTGCTTCCTGGGTAGTTTTTGAGTACTGGGCCAGTCTTTGCTGCAGGAGGGTTACCTCCTGAGTCCGGTCCATACTGGCCTGGTTCTACCTTGCCCAGAGCCTCTTCCAACCTCCTGGTGTGCTCTAACAATTTTTGATGGTCTTTTTGGAGGTCACCCAGTCCCTGTAAGGCCAGGTGATTTTCTTCCAGGTTCTCTTTTAAATGACAGACTTCCTGGCCTAAGGTGTCCCTTTCCTGAGCAAGAGCCTGCCTCTGTGCCGCCAGGTCGTCCCTCTGTCTTTGAAGCGCACCAGCTTCTGGTGCACTTCATCAAATTCTGACTGGGTATTCAGGTCTCTCAAGATCGATGTATTGCTCTCCTCTTTCTCTCTGTATAGGTGGCTTTACAGGGTGACTACCTGCTCTGCACATGCCCTGTTGAAATGTATTTGTTACTCCAGCTTTTTCTGGTTCTGCAGTAGGGAGTCCAATTTTTCTTGGTACTCCTTCTGTAGGGCCAGCATTCTGGTATCCTGGTCTGCCTTTTCCTACTGCAGGATACCGGTATCCTCTTTTATTTTGATTATGTACTGTCTACTTTCATTTTCAGGCTCCTGGCTCCTCTGTAGCCTCTGCAGAGTCCAGATTAGTATGGGCCTTTCCTAATGCCTGCAGTTTCTTACTTGCCAGATCTTGGCCTTCAGCATATTTATCCTGTATGTCTCCAATATATAGATATAGATATGCTGCTATTTTGGCAATCTTGTTTTTCTCCTCATTTGCCTTAGGGGCCATATATAGTTCACTCAGAGCCATATGTAATGGGCCCTGATATTGCCATATATCTAATCCTGTTGCAGTGATCTGTTCTGTGATTGCCTGCAACCACACATTCTGATCCTGCTCTGTCCATTCACCCCTTAAAAATAGTTTATGCAATAGGTGTTCTCTAGCCATATTGATCTCTACCAATGTCTCCATTCTGGACATATTTATTTCCTTCCTGATTTACAGAAGTTTTCCTTTATTTTTGCAAAACAGACCATTTCCTTAGAGCGTTCCCTTTTGAGGGGTGCTTTTCACAGTGTAACACAGCGTGGTATCCCAGCAGGATTTATGTACCCTGTCAGTTAGCACACTGAATTAAGCTGTCACAAGTGGTATATCTAATTCAGAAATAACGGACGAGTCCCCAATCTGTAAGTGGTTTCAACACAGCACTCCACCTAAGACAATCCCTAGCGTGTGATGCCCAGCTGGAACCCTTAATTATATATTTTTATGTCTAAAGTTCTTTTATTTCTGAATGATGTACCCTTTTACCACGCCCCTCTTTTTGAATCCCCCCCCCCGGTATCACTGAACCAAGAAGTAGGTGGTTTTGCAAAGTTAAAAGATTGATTTGATGGATTTGAACAAGATATATATCACACTTTTATGAATTTGAACAATACCTAGGTATCACACTATTAATATTCATACAATGATCACCAATGGGTGATATTACAATCAACAATCTTTTTAATCAATAGGAGTGTGGATGAGAAGAATACTGTAGCATAGAATAAAACGTTGTGTGGGTTCAGTCAAATGCAATGATAGGAAATTAATGCAGCACCAAAATAAAACTTGATATGAATTCAATCAGATGCAATGTAATCACTCTTTCCCTGATACTACTCAATCCCCCCTAATATGCAATATAGAGAAGAGAGGAGAGAAAACAGGTTTCAGGAATAAACACTCTACAAATGCAGTTTCAACCCCAATTCCCCCAGCAAGCTTAGAGAGAAACAGGAATGATTTCAAAACAGGTCAATTGCTTTTGAATGTGATTTTAAATGAATGGGAAAAATTCTAAAAATGGATTTAAATCTCTAAATTGGATTCATAACTAGTGGGAGCCGGTTTGGATAGTTCCAGGTAGACACAAGAAATTATGGTCGGATAACTAGCAGATAGGAAACTGAATTCAGAGGTTAAATGCAAGAAATAGCTATTTTACGTGTTGAAATTGAGCCAAATGCAGATTCGTGGAAAACTTTTCAGCCCGGAGAAACGCGATTACAGAAAAACTACAAGGAGTTGGAGTGCAGTTTTAGATTTGGTTGTTTGAAAGCTGAGGATGTTAGCTTCAATCTGACATTTGAATTACGTTTCTAGCATGTACGGTTCAGAAGTTAAGAAGGTTTTAGTAGAGGTCGATTTTTTTCAGAAAGAGTCAAGATTTTCAAATGAAAGATGCGCTTTTGAATATTAAAAACAATAATTTTCTTGGCACTAAGGAAGCTATGAAGATGCAAGGTACCCAACGGTACAGCCAACAGAACAGGGCGCCTCTGCTCTGACTTTTGCCCGCCGAGACACTTGTCTTTCTTCAGCAAATATTTTAGCGCTAAAATGATGTTATCACTATAATTAACAAAGGACTATATGGATGAGGGAAAGATTCAGAACAGACGAAAGAGATTCTACAATGCAGTCTGGATATGTTGGAATGGGTTGGATAGGATTACTTAAGGATAAGAGATTGGCTATGGACAATTCTATGCTAAATACTCACAACTATGGTTTTGGAATAGGCCCGTCAGCATCTGGTGAAAGGTTTTGGACTGGAATTCGACTAGCCCACTAGACAAGATTCAGGCGCTCGGTTCTGCACTCAGCATGGCACTCTGGTCTCTGCATGGCACTCTGAACTGGATCTGACGGATTGGCTCTGGAGTTTACAGCTATCTGGTTTCAGCTCTGCTCTACTGGTTTGGATCTCTGGGTTCTGGCAAGAGTTCTTGGCTAGAAGCAGAAAACAGCACAGCCAGGCTGTTCAATTTTTGATGTGCCCCTTGGAAGTCTGGGGGGTAAAATCAGGTTGCAAAATTTTAAAGGCCAGCTGAGAAGGGTTCAGCTTTGGAATGGGCCTTCTGCTTTCAGAGTTCTGGAGTCTTGGATCTGGGTTCTCCTGCAGAGTGCTTCGCCAGTAAATCAGTTGATGGGTGAATGTGTGTGTATTTAGGTCCTCAAACAGTCCCTATTTATGTCTTTCCCAAATGGGTGGGTAGGCTGATTACACTAAGCCCACCCTCTAGGAATCCGATTGGTCAGAGTATTCCCCCTCTGCGGATTTGAGAAGGAAACCTAGTGTCATAGTGATGCTGCAATTTACAATCCAGGGAAAAACCTCCCCTTTGTTTCTACACAGACAAATCTTTTTTTCATAGAAAGCATATCTACAATATCACCAACTTGTTAATAATACATATTCACATCACATATTTAATAAAGCACGTATCCGTCCGAGTCCCATCTTCTTGAGAGTTTCGGTTCAAAACTGACAGTTTTTCGTGCTTTTGGTCATTTACCCAGTGTCAGATCTGTACACATTTTGCCACATACATGCGCATGACATCTGGGCATAATCCTGTAAATTTTCATATTCCTAGGATTATCACAATTGCTACAATATCAACATTTTGATAGTCCGGTCTCTGAATATCGCACAGGGTTCAGAGTAGTTTCCAATTGTGAGCAGCATTTTTATATTAACAACCTATAAAACACAGAGTTTTCCAAGTTTTACACAGTCTTCTATGAGTCTTTTTCCCAAAAAATATTTCCTTGAAATTTCAAATACACATATCTGTCTAGCTCTGCCTCCAAGGTTTGGCTGGGCCAAGAGCAACCTGAGCCTCTCTTCCTTAGCAGTTGGTTTCTGTTGACGCCCAAATTTGCATTTCCTTTCAGTCAAGGCAGCCTTTTGTCCCTACTAAGAGCAACAAGCCAAAATCTCCTCTCACTTCCCTAAACAATTCAATGCCAGTTCCTGAGCAGAGAGCAGGAGGAAGATTCCTTTGTTTGGGGAGAAGCTGTGGAATGTCTTTGAAGTCCAGTGTAGCTGACATCAGTCCACTTTTAAAACACAGTTTAAAATGGTCCTTTCTAAAACACAATTTACATTTTCTACAAATATTCACACAAATCTCTTCATGCCAGTCTTTTTAAAACAGAAATTGAATTGTAGCAATCCATATTGCTTTTGATGGCAAGTCTCTTCTTTTCTACAATTGGATTTTAAGACACAAGTTTTAACTGATAGTATAGGCAAATGACAGCTTGGATACAGGCGAGCGGCGGTACTGCACCCATATCTGACATATTTGTCCAAGGCAAGCACCTTTTGAATGTGGATTTTTTATGATGAAAGGTGTTTCTCCTGACATTGTGCTTATGGGGATTCCTTAATTAAGGTGATGGTGAACACCCCACAAGTGTGTTGGATCTTCTCTGCTGTTTGGGAGCCATGATTTTGCCCTTTCAACAGCCAAGGAAAAACAGATTTTAAAACACTTCTGGGTTTTCCTTGGAATGTAGCCCTGCCTTTTCAAGTAGTTTAATTTCACTCTGTGGGCAGCCCAATGCTGGGTTTTGCAGTGTGGTCTCCTGTTTTACGACTGACATAGGCAAAATGGATTGGTGGCCTATTTTTCAGGTTTTACTGCGCACTTCTCACAGATTTTTTGCACACATAAGGCTTTTTGGCAGCCATACTGTTGTTTTTGATGAAAGCAGCACACAGTGATGTTGCAGGGCAGAGCCAGTGTATCAGAACATCCCACACATGGGCCTGACTTCTGGAGGAGCTGGCGGGGGTGGTATCTAGTGTCAGTGCAAGGTATGGTACATTGTCAAACGGGAAATTATGTCATACCTCCTATTGCAACGAATATATGTATATTGGCCTATGCCAAGCTGCTTGTAAGCCACTAGCGAAGAAATCTGTGTTGCAAGGTCCTTACCTTAGAATCAATGTAAACTGCCATTTTAGGTCAATCCGCCATTTAAGGTTCTCTCTGTTAAGTCACCCTGTGAGTTAAAATGGTGGACGATGTCATTCCGAAATACAGCATGGCCATCTTGACCTCTGTGTGTAATTAATATGTAACTTTCCTGCAGGCCACTTGTTGGGGTTGTGAACTGGGACCTTGTCCTTCGCTGACCTGTGTGTAAAGGATTACTCGTGCAATGAATCTAATCCACGAGCATATGTTAAGAACAATGTATCCAAATACTGAACTAAGAACACTTGTTTAACTACATCGTATTAATGTTTGAGAAGACCTTTATGAGAAATCCTAAAATACACTGTTACCATGTAGGCTTGTTGGCAAATGTATTAAAGGCAATCCCTATGCATATAGTGGTATGAGCCCGGCATGAACCCTAGATCAGTAATGTATTAGATGAATATTAACCCGAAGTATGGTTGGATATCATGTTCGCAGATGGTATAAAAGAGCAACAAATTCTAATGTACAGCATCTCTCACTAAGCACACTGAACCACGCTGGAGTTCGTTGTGTTGTACTGAGGGCCGATAGCTATCTGTTACTTTTCTTGGATAACTGTTCAGTATAAAATAAAGATCTTTGTATGTTCCTTTGTAACCCGTGTTCGGTGTATTTCCTTTTGGGGTACTCGATATTTTGATTTTGTTTTCACAACATGGTAAGTTGAGGGATTTTACTGGGTTGCGTGACTTGGGGAAGCCTGTAAGGTTGTAAGTGAGGGTGGATGTCATGGGTCTGGAAGAGGGATTTGGTGAAGTGTGCAGTAAAGAGAGCTCCCGGGTAGTGCGGAATCTGTTTTTCAGGCGGTTCTGTGGGGCCTGTTGTGTGTGTGTGTGTGTGTGTGTGTGTGAGGGTTAGAGGAACAGCAGAGTGAGGGGTTGTTTCTCGGGTAGCCATGGAAGAGTTTAGGGATGCAGAGAGTGGGTCATGGCAGAGTGAATGAGAGGAGGGAATGTGGGGGGGAAGGGTAATGGAGGTGTGGGGGAGGAGGGGTTCTGGATGTGGGATGGGTGAAATAAAGGAGGCCTGGGAGAGTCTGCTGGGAGGTCTGGGTGAATGCTACGGTACGATGGGCCTGGGGTGGCAGGAGTTGTTACCCTCAGGGGCAGGTTAAGGAGGGAGAGGTGGTAAGTAGGGGCAGTGTCTGGATGAAGGTGTGTGTGAAGAGGTTTCTGGTGCACCAGAGACCCCTCTAACTTGTGGGGCTGCTTGGTATGGTGGAGGACCTGCAGCCTCTGCCTTAAGGAAGGGAGGTGTACGAGAGTGGCCAGTGAGCTGAGAGCAGGTGCATTTGAGTGCAATGTCCGCAATGGCTAGATGAGAGTTCAGGCAGATCTCTAATATCGAGTAGTGTGAAGGCGGGTGCAGGGAGGAGGAGGAGAGACGGGGAGGTGAGGTGAGTGAAACTGCGCCTAACTCCTGCAGAAGTAAAAGTAATCTTGCAACACTATCTCTGTGGGAAAAGATGCAGGGTTGCGGCACAAACCTTAGCTAATTTCAAAATAAAGACCTACTATACTATCCCAGTGGGAAAGATGCAGTATAGTGGCATAAACCAGTAGCTAGATTCAAAATACAGCTAAATTCAAGATAAACGGCTAGGGTACTATTCCTGTGGTAAAAGATGCAGGGTGGTGGAACAAAACAGCAGTTACATTCACAATACAGACCTGTAGTACTATCCCTTTGGGAAAAGATGGAGGGTAGTGGCACAAAGTAGTAGCTATATTCGAAATACAGGGCTATGGTACTATCCCTTTGGTTAAAGATACAGGGCAGCAGAACAAAACAGTAGCTAAATTCAAAATACAGGCCTGACAGTACTATTCATGTTGGACAAGTTGCAGGGTAGTGGCACAAAACAGTAGCTAGATTCAAAATACAGCTAAATTCACGATACAGGCCTACAGTTCTATGACTTCGTGAAAAGACCAGGGTAGTGGCACAAAACAGTAGCTACATAAAAAATACAGGCCTAGGTACTATCCCTGTGGGAAAAGATGCAGGGTTGTGGCACAAAGCAGTAACTAGATTTTAGAAAAACAGCTAAATTCATGATACAGGCCTACAATACTATCCCTGTGTGAATAGATGCAGGGTAGCGGAACAAAGCAGTAGCTAGATTCAAAATACAGTCTGATGTAGATGCATGTTTACGACAGTGCTAATGTAGAAATGATGCCATTCCCTACCCGATTGTTGCAGCAGATAGTGGGCTAGACAGAGGCACCCATGGTGAACAGGAAAACTGGTGATCGAGGTGCCCAGGGGGGGGGTGCCCTTTGCCTAAGCCCTTGGCAAGGATGCCCTGAGACTCTCGGTCAAGAAACACTTCCCGGTCAAGGGAGAAAGTCAGGGCTCAGGAGAGTGTGGGGGATCACAGGGCTTGGAACCTACTGAGGAGGGGGACTGGTGAGATAGAGAGCTGGGAGAGCTTTTAGGAATAGAAAATTATCTGGAGCAAAATGGACACTGTGTGTAGGGGGTTGCAGGCCTTCCCACTGAGTCGATGGCTCCTCTGCAGATCTTCGAATGCGAGGGGAGCTTTCAATTCCTCGGACGGGGTTGGAGTGTTCCCCAACAAATCCTCATCAAGGAAGCCAATCAAGACTCAGGAGGGCATGAGGGTGGAGTATCAGGGGGCTGGGAGGTTACAGAAGGGGGGGCGGGTAAGATAGAGCATGGGGAGCACTTTTTGGAATAGAAGATTAATCTGGAGCAAAATGGGAGCTATGAAGAGGGCATCAGGCTTATCACAAATTTGATGACTCCTCTGCTAAGCTTCGACTGCGAGAAGAGCTTCCCATTCTTTGGAGGAGTCTGGAATGTTCTCCAATACTTCCTCATCAAGGGAGACAGTCAGGGCTCAGGTTGAGTTTTGGGGTTGGATCAGGGGCTGGGAGGCTACGGAGCGACTGGCAGGGTGAGATAGTGCACGGGTGGTGCTTTAGGAATAGAAAATTCTCCACAGCAAAATGGCCGCTGTGAAGGGGGCCGGAGGCCTTACCAATGAGTCAATGGCTCCTCTGCTGATATTTGACTGCAAGGTGAGTTTCCCATTCCTCAGACAGGGTTGGAGTTTTCTCCAACACTTGCTCATCAAGGGAGCCAATCAGGGCTCAGGAGGGCATGGGGGTCAGCGGCTGGGAGGGGGCAGGCTGAGATTGAGCATGAGGAGCACTTTTAGGATAGAACATTCCCCAGATTAAAATGGGCGATGTGAAGGGGGCTGCAGGCTTTATCACTGAGTCGATGGCTCCTCTGCTCATGGGTGAGGGCAAGCACAGTTTCAATCTTCATGATGCTAGCAAGGCTGTATAAATATTGTTTCTTCAGTTTTTTTTTTTGCACCCACGGAAACTAGTGCGACACTCTCATCTTGTATTGACTTTCTAGAAGGGTAGCATAAACAAGCCAGATTGCTTGTAACACATAGCTCAGGGGCTAATGAAGAATCACAGATTATGGAGAGGAACACTAGCTGCCAGCATTGGAATAGGAGCGAGAACCAAGGATGATACATAGGAGGTAGTAGAGTCAGGTTGCAGAAGGTCTTGGTGGTGCATTTTGTAAATGAAAAGACTCGGCTTTTTATAATCCGATAGCTTCTTCTATACTGTTACATTCAGCTTTTTTGGAAGGAGTCTCTTTGTGGGGTTTTGGCCTCTCACATCCTTCATCCTGGTCACTGATATTGGCAGGGTTATATGATGTGATATGATAAAAGTAATTTATAAAGCACCTGTAGACAAGTGTTTCTAGGCGCGAGTAGATAAGGGAGGGAAGACAGAGCGAGGACAAGACAATCTTACTAGGCCTTGTGTCATTTAGATCATGCAAGTGCAACAGCACCACGTGCAGTGGGAAGGAAGAATGGAAGTGTGAGGGAGAGGGAAGGAGGATGTGCAATCAGGGCAGCAATGCTCTTAGTAGGTGCAGCCAGGTCAGCGCAGCTCTGGGTAAGTGCAAGCAGGAAGGGGACTGTAGATGTTACAGTTACAGCCCCTAAGTGCACGGTATGCCTGTAGAAAGTGCAAGGGGAGACTGATAATGGAGGAGCCTGGTACCAAGTGCATCTCTGAAGGTGGCCTAGCAACCAATCGGCACCGAGAACAGTTGGTCAGTAGGGGAGGGAAAGTGAGAAAGCAGATTAGAAAAGAATAGTCTTGAGCTGCTTGCAGAACTTCAGGTGGTCTGCTTCAAGATTGAGAGGGTCAGGAAGGCCATTCGAGAAGGAGGCACCTGCAGAGGAGAGGGATATACCCCCACCTCTCTGCCTGGAGAACCTTCTGACCCTCAGAGAGCTGGAGGTATCTGAGCAAAGGGTTCGAGAAGGAAGGTATTTTGGAAGAGAGAGCTGGATTTAGTGCAGGCCCCAGCCCCAGAAAGCCTTGTAGACAATGCAACAGGATTTGAACTTGATTCTTGCAGCCACTGTGAGATAGTGGAGAGATTTCAGGGCTGGAGAGATATTGTCCCTGGGTTTAAGGCCAAGGATAAGTCTTACAGTCCTGTTTTGGATTAGTTGCAGAGGGCGCAGAGTAGAGGAAGGAAGATTGAGAAAGAGGGAGTTTCAATAGTCCAGCCTAGGAAGAACCAGGGCTTGAGAGACAGTGAGCATCTGGGGCAAAGTGAGAAAAGGAAGAATACATCCGAGGAGCTGCAGTTCGTAGTGGGCCTTCTTGGAAAGGTCTGTGATATGCAGAGAGAAAGAGAGGGTGGAGTCCAAGATGACACCACGTTTTTTTGCCTCACAAGAAAGCGAAGGAATGAGTGAGAGAGGTAAAGCCGGAGCGGCAGTCCCAATGAGAAGTATCTCCATCTTACTGTCATTAAGGCAGAGGATGTTGGGGGCGCACCAATCCTGGACCATGGTTAGACAGTCCGGAATGAGGGAGAGAGGAGAGTAGGCTGAGGGGAGCCTGAAGGAGAGCTGAGTGTCATTTGTATAACCTTGAAAGTTAGAGGAGAAGTTAGAGATCAGGTGAGCCAAATAGACATTGAAGAGCGAAGATGATAGATTAGAGCCCTGGGGAACACCACAAGTGGAGAGAGAGAGGTGGTGGAGAGAAAGTCCTCAAGTTGGCATTTGGGTGGGTGGTCATTCCAGGAGGAAGGAGGTCAGCCACTCCAGAGTCTGATGTGTGATTCGCAGGTTCTCACGGAGTCGCTTGATCAGGATGGAGCAATTGACTGTGTCAAAAGCAGAGGAAAGGTAAAGGAGGATGAGGACAGAAGGAAGGCTGGAGTCAAGATTAGAGAGCAGATCTTCAAGGGTGTCCAGGAGAGCAGTCTCTGTGCCTTTGGCTGCTCTGAAGCCTGACCGATGGTCCTGGAGACAACCAACAGATTCAATGTGGAGATGGCCAGCTTTTCCAAGGGTTTTCCCAGGAAAGTAGTGATAGAAATCGGGCGGTAGTTTGCTGGACAGGTAGGATCGGCAGAAGGTTTTTTAAGGAAGAGGCGCACAGGGGAATGTTTGAGGAGAGAGTGAAAAGATCCAGTGGTGAAATAGTGACTGCAGAAATCAGTCAAGGCTGGAGTGAGGGTGTCAATGTGGTATTTGATAGTTCTGGAGGAGCAGGGGAGCACCTGTTTAGAGGACACTTTCATAGATCAGACTTGTCTAGAAACCTTGTCAGGTGTTGTCAATGTGGTATTTGATAGTTCTGGAGGAGCAGGGGAGCACCTGTTTGGAGGACACTTTCATAGATCGGATTTGTCTAGAAACCTTGTCAGGTGTTGTCAGAGAGAAAGTGCAGAATGGAGGAGGAGAGGTAGAGGCAGACAGAGAAGAGCTGCGGGAGGATGAGGGAGAGGAAGAGGGAAGAGGGGTGCGAGGGCAGGATGTCCTGAGTTTTAGTGGTGAAGTAAGAATCCAGAGCCGTACAGAGGGCCTGGGAGGAAACAGGAGAGGCGGAGACTGCCGAAGGATTTGCCAGCTCATTGCCAATTTTAAAGAGTTTGGCCGTGTTGCTAAAGGCTGCAGATATGCAGACTTGCATGTGGGCTCTCTTCTTCAACAGGACAGGGAGTGTGTATTGCCTGTGGAGTAGACGGCAGGTCAGTTTGTCAGAGGATGCGCCCGAGGCCCTCCACATCCTCTAAGCCACCCTGCACTTGCGTTTCAGGGCAGCAAGGTCAAAGCCATACCAACAGTTGCACTTGGAGGTAGGCATCAGATGGATTCTCATGACAGGGGCAAGGATGTCCAGAGTGTTGGAGATAGAAAGATGCAGGTTAGAGAGAGCTGTGTCAGGGTGTGGGACAGCCACAGGAGTAGGAGGAGCTGAAAGGGTAGAGAAAAAGGTGTCCACTGACACAATGAATGACCGAGAAGGTAGGTGGCAGTGCAGGGGTGGGCTTTGCCTTGGGGACAGAGAGTTTCAGGTGAGAGAAAATCAGAAAGTGGTCAGTCCAGGAGAGAGGAGTGATGGGACGGTTAGAGTGAGGGATGTCTGAGGGGATGAGAACATCCAAGGTGTGTCCGGCAGAGTGTGTGGGACCAGAGGGTAGAATGGAGAGAGAGAGAGATTGTTGCAGAGGTTGCAGATGATCCCATAGGAGGGATTAGAAACCTCGAGGTGGGTTTTGAGGTATCAAAGGAGCAGAAGTTGAGAGGTAGAGGCAAGGAGAGAAGAGGAGAAGTCAGCAACCATGGTGTGAGGTCAGCCCATATGAGGTGTGGGTCCTCCTGTGAGTGACCCCTCTTTTAGTATTGGATCCAGTGATTGTAGTCTGGGATCCACTATATATATATATATATATATATATATATATATATATATATATATATATATATATATATATATATATATATCATCCAGGAGCAACATCATTTACCTCAGGGTGCCACCCAACCCCTTTGACCACCCTACTAATGGTCCCCAAGGTTAGGTAGGACACTTCATCACAACATTAATGTCGACACATGGAAAGATTATACTAATCTGTATGGGGACTAAAGATAACATTTAGTATGCATTGGTTTAGAAGTGACAGGGGACCTTTCACTATTCTAACCAGTCTTTCCCTTTCCTTCTTATTCCAGATCTTTGTCCTCTTGGCAGTCATGGTCTGTCTGTCTGAGTGCTGTTCCATGTTACATGTGATGGAGTGAGATATTGATTTGTGGGTGAGGACTTTCTCAACATTTTGGAAACTATTATGTTACATGTAGGATTTTGTAGTGTTGCTCTGATTCATTGAATATTAATATGTTTTTTGAACAAGTGTTGACAAAAGGATACACTAATCATTGATGCAGAATGCTAAGAGACAAAATGGTCTACTTTTGTGAAAATATTATTTCCCATCTACTGATCGATTATTTGCATACCCTACTTTGCTTTTCTTACTTAAGCTTTGTGTTCCCCAAATGGCCTGTGCATTAATTTTCTTTAAAAACCCTTTAGTTTTTAAAAAAAATATAAACGTTTTAATCTCCCAATGTTCTCAGTAAATTTACTTACATTCCTGAATTCTGCTTATCTGTGATATTTTTGGATGATACCTTTAGATGCAATGACTCCAACATGTTACACATAGCTAGATCGAAAGATGAGTACATTAAATGAGACAAATATAATCCAATATCTAATTTTCACATTCCTATCAACAAAGATAGAACATCTGTTCTGCCTGTTAATGAAAGAAGTATATTTTAAAAGCAAACAGTTTCAAAATGTTTCTACTTTCACTACCTCTTTTTCTCAGTATTAAATGTCACATGTTTCTTATGTTATTTTTTCATTTAAAAAATGCCATTGAAAAGTATTTTTAACTATCATGTTCTATTTGTTCTACTTTGCTGCAACTAATAGATTATATTTTAATTCTGCTTTTCTTTCTCACTATTAACTGTTAATTATTAGTTAACTAGCCATGCCCCCTGGTGTTGCCCGGGTATGTAGCAGGCATGCACGTAGGGGTCTGCTAAAGTCTTGTGGATGTTATATTGTGTCCCACTGGCTGTTTTTGAAAAATTGTAAAATTGGCAATCACCCGGAATCGCCTATACTGAGAGCACAGGGACGGACCACGCTCCACCGCTGTGCAGGGCAAATGGGTGGGGTTGGTCAAATTTAATTGTTGCAAGTGTACCCCAGACTGGTATATTGACCTCAGGCCAAAATTTCAGCCCACCAACTGTTGTGGGGCTGGAGCCAACAATCGAAGAACGACACATACACATAACTACAATATATGTAATCCATATATTACATGCCCTGCGGTAGCGGCCATGTAGTTATGGTTAAGTTGCTAAACCCATCGGAAGAGCACTTTTTGGACGGCTTATAACTTTGCTCCCCCTCGACGAATCCTCACCAAACTTTGCGGAAAAAGTATATGGGCCACTCTGAATTATTTTGCAAAGTTTAGTGAGGTTTGGTCCACAGGGGGCAAAGTTATAGGGGGGTCCCACAATTTATTTTTTTCCCATAGAGTGAATGGGGAGAAAACTTTGCTCACGCCTACAGCTCAAACCACTGGACGGATTTGCACAAAATTTGCGGCAGGAGCAGCGGCTTGGTCCCGAAAGCATGCTTTTGTATATTTGGTGGAAATCTGTCCAGTTGTTATTTGTAAAACGACCAAAAAGTAGGTCTAAACAAATTAGTGATATCTATGTCTGCTCCGCGGAACGCATTACCCTGTTCGCTCCATGGACAGGACACCGATTGGCTAATTGTCTTGCATCATGTCAGCGGACATGCAACGTGTTTGCTGATTGGCTCGGGCGAAGAGTGAGGTGCGTCACATTGTTTCAATGCATCCGCCATCTTGGATACGTGGACAGCGTGTCATCGAACGAGGGAAAAAATACTATTTTGGGGAGTGTGTTGGTGTGTAAAAGTGATTGGGGAGGGTGGGGGAGTAAGAGATGGGTCAAATGATGTATTTGTTTAAGTGGCAAGTGCCCCTGACGTGTTTGTCATGTCCGCGGTCTTCACAGCTGTCCATGGACATAAAAAATGCACTACTGGCAATTTTACTTTAGTATGACATTGGTTTTGGGTTGTTAATAGAGCATTGATTGTAATTAATATCCTATATAAGTAGCCCATATACCACAGTTAAAATGTTTGATTCTATGGGTGTGTTATGCTGCAGTGGTTGTGGCCAGGGCCTAGCGTCTTGGGTGCATGGCTGAAGACTCCAGCCATGCACACAAGACTCTAGGCCCTGGCCACAACCACCGCAGCATAACACACCCATAGAATCAAACATCCATGAAATATCCACAAATCAAAAGTTTGTGTGCTGTTTGATTTGTAGAGTTTGTATGTGAAATTTTGGCTAAGTCATGCAATTAAGATAGTAGAGTTTGGTAACAAGCACTGCAGTATAACATGTCCATGGAAGTAAATATTTTGGATTGTAGTGTATGGTTAGATGTTTGTTTGAATGGTTGTGTTATGCATCAGTATTTGTGAGTTGAATTATTATATACTTACTGTTTGACTTTTTGTGATTGGATATATTTTTTTCATGAATTTGGTAACTGGAGCAGATATTCTTTTTCAATTTCTGTTATTAAAAGAAAAGATCATATGTTAGTGTAGATAGTTCATAATGAGTTATTGCATTGAATAATAGACATTTCTGCATTATTTTTACCCTCATATTTAGTACTTTAGAAGTACTATATTTCAAACTAGTGTACTGTGCAATTTGCCCAGTTTCTGTGTTTGTTTATTAGATCATTGGGTCTGTGGAAAATAAAATCCATGCTGGATTAAAAAAAAAACATTTTTTGTTATGCTACAATATATTTCTTTCTTTGTTTTCAGTGCTTATGTGTTGTTTCTGGCTAATCTTCTATCTGTTTGCTTGTTGCAGATTTTTGGGGCAGTTTGACACTTGTTGGTGTATTCTAATAGTTTACTTATAATGTTATGCTAATCTTATATCTGTTGGCTTGTTGCAGATTTATTTGGGCAGTTAGATACCTGTTGGCGTATTCTAACTGGTTATAGCTTTTTTAATTTATACTTTCAAGTTATTAATCTATCTGTTGGGTTGTTGCAGATTTTTGGGGCAGTTAGATAACTGTTGGCGTATTCTAACTGTTTATTTCTTGTTATTTTTTAGCGGTTTTGATTTATCTATTTGGTTGTTGCAGAATCTTGGGGCAGTTAGATAACTGTTGGTGTTTTCTAACTGTTTATAGTTGTTTTTATACTTTCAAGTTATTCATCTATCTGTTGGGTTGCTGCAAGTTTTGTCAATGTTTATGCACAGATTAGTTATTAAATTTTGGTTTTAAGAATATTATCATTGCATTCGTACCATCCACAATTCTTTTTTATATATGCAGTGTAGTGACCTGCATTGGTTGTGGCTCCTGCGTGGTAGATTATACCTATTGTTGTGAAGGTTTTCTTACCAAGTGATACTTGACCATGTGTGAATCCAGTCAGCTTGCCATTGTTTTTGGTACCATCTGCATTGTAATGTAAAAGCATTACTATTACGTATTCACTATGTGTCTGTATTTGTTAAGGTGGAGCGATTATCTGAATTGCAGGTAGTACATAATCTGCCATGGTTTGCATTTTGTACAAGTTGCTGAAATGGAATGGATTCACAGTTAGGTATGGGTACATACATGAAGTGTTCATTAGGGATTTGTTCCTGTGCCACATGGTTGCAGAGAGTGTCACACACAGCACTCGATCCTACCTCTTTGTCCTGCACCGATTTCTTCTTTGTGGATTTCAGCATGAATGATGCGGTAGCCATGTTGAGAGGAATACTGCTCCGGTGGTACGATGCATCATGGACCAGGAAGTCCAGAAGGGGCGTAAGTGGTGGTTCATGACAGCATGCCCCCTTCTAAACCCCGATCCACCAGGCTTGACTGGATGAGTCAGATGGAATTTCCGTACCAGGCGATGGACATTCATGTTGGAGACAGGTTCCCATGTTGGTTCACTGGGAGGATATCCTTTCCATTCCACTACTTACTGAAGTCTACCTCTTCTATATCTAGAGTCGCAGATCCTGGAGACATCAAATTCTGTTTGATCGTTGACTAGCACAGGATTGGGTTGTTGAATTGACCTAGTGGATGAAAGATAATGTTTGGCAGGGAAGTGTGAAAGACAGGATGAATCCTTTTCCAGGAGTCTGGTAACTGGAATCAGTAATCTACTTTGATAGAGAATGGTCCATAGAATTTGGGGCCCAATTTATTAGGATGTAGGTGTTGAGGTAGTAGTTTTGATGACAACCAGACCTTGTCACCGATTCCATAGACAGAGGCAGGTCTCCGTCTTGTATCAGCATGTCTTTTGACATCCATCCTGGCCTTTTTCAAATGTTCTTTAGCTTCCCTGTGCGTGGTGACCAACCTTTCAATCCAGGAATCGACCGATGGAACCGGGGTAGTATGAGATAGGATCGTTGGCAAGACTGATGGATGGAAACCTTGACTACAGAAGAAGGGGCTTGTCTTAATGGCTGAGTGATCAGAATTGTTATCGGCAAATTTTGCCACTGGAATTAAGATCGACCAGTCATCCTGGACTTTGGCTGAAAAATATTGTTCTAGGGTCTGATTAACTCATTCTGTAATCCCATTGGTCTGAGGGTGGTAACCTGAAGACACGTTGGATGCCCAGCATGTGGCATAGATGTTTCTAGAACTGTGAGATGTATTGAGGACCATGGTCTGAAATGATCTTAGAGGGTAGGCCATGTAATCTGAAGATGTGTTTCAGAAATATCCCTGCCATTTCCTGGGCTGAGAGTAACTTGTTCAATGGGGTAAAATGAGCCATGTGGGTGAACAGGTCAATGGTAACCATTATGGTGGTAAATCCCTTGGAAGGGGGCAGCTCAACGATAAAGTCGGTAGCTATTATTTCCCAAGGACGGTCTGGCAACGTAGGTTGATTGAGAAGGCCAGCAGGTTTCCTATTATCTGACTTATTCTGACTGCAGATTGGGCAGGTCTGGACATACGCCTTTACATCATTTTTCATGTTAGGCCACCAGAATAGTCTCTGAATATGATGAAGGGTGGAAGTAATGCCTTGATGCCCGGAATGGAAGGTGTCATGAAAAAGGTGTAAGATCTTGGTTCTCAAGTTGTTCGTGGTTACTGCCAATTTATTATCTTTAAAGAGGTAACCATCTTTTGTGACTATAGACCATTGGTTCTTTCCAATGTAGTCCTTCCACAATTCAGAGGATGGGATCTCAGCTCTGAACCTTTCCATCAAGGAGTCGGCTTGAGCCATAAACACTGTGTCAGGAAACATCTTTGGAAGGTCACGGGCCTCCACTGGCTCGTAATATGGGCGCCTAGATAAGGCATCAGCAATTACATTGTGAGTTCCTGGAACGTGATGAATGCGAAACTGATACTGTGCAAAGAAATAAGCCCAACGAGTTTGGTGACTGTTCCTGCATTCCAGGGATTGTAGAATCTGTAGATTTCTATGAGCGGATCATACCTGGACAGGAAACTTGGCACCCAGGAGTAAATGGCACAAATCAGTAAAGGCTTGCCAGATGACGAGCAACTCTTTCTCCAGCACTGAGTAGTGGGTTTCACTGGGAGTTAATGTTTGAGACAGGTAGGCGATGGGGTGTTCCAAGTTGTCCTCGAATTCCTGTTTTAGGACGGCCCCAATTGCATGATCTGAGGCATCAGATTCTACCAGGAAGGGTCTGTTGATATCAGGTTGGGCCAGGATGGTACCCTGAGTGAATCTCCGTTTTAACTCCCGGAAGGCCGTTTCTTGAGCTTCAGACCAAATGAAGGGAGTGTCCTTCTTCAACAATGCAACTATTGGCTGTACAACATCGGAGAAGGTGGGAATGAATTTCCGATAAAAGTTGGTGAGTCCCAGGAAGGATTGAATCTGTTTTACTGTGGTAGGGACTGGCCATGATAGGATAGACTGGACCTTGGAGGGATCCATTTTGATTCCTCTTGCACTTAAAACGAATCCGATGTAGTGCACTGTTTGGATGTGGAATATGCATTTCTCAGGTTTGACCAGGAGTTTATTCTTACGTAAACATTGTAATACCGCTGTCACATGTTTCTGATGTAGCTGAGGATCCTTGGAATAAATCAAGATGTTGTCTAAACACATTATGACAAAGAAGAACAACATATCTGAGAAGACTTTATCCATGAATCGTTGAAAGACAGCAAGGGTGTTTGCAAGACCAAATGGCATTACCAGGTATTCAAAATGTCCAAAGGGAGTTTGGAATGCAGTTTTCCATTTGTCGCCTTCTCTTATCCGGATGAAATGGTACGCGCCTCTTAGGTCAAATTTGGTAAAGATTACGGCTCCCCTGACTGCTTCCACTATGTCGGATATGAGCGGAAGCGCATAGTGATCCTTGAGGGTGCATTGGTTGAATCCCCGATAGTCCAGGCAGGGTCGAAGTTCCTTGGTGTCTTTCTTGGGGACAAAAAACAAAGAGCCGCCGGCTGGAGATTTTGAAGGTCGAATGGTTCCATTGGCAAGATTGGTATCCAGATATCCCTGCAATGCCCTTTTTTCCAGCTCGGAGAGGATAAACATTCTTCCAAATGGTATCACTGCAGAGTCTTCTGTGTCAATAGCGCAATCTTCTGGTCGATAAGGTGGCAGTGATTGAACTATAGCTGTGGAAAACACGTCAGAGTAGTGATGATACATTTTTGGAACCTGGGAAACATTGTAGACACAGATAGACAGTTGTTGGGGCCTCTGGGGTTCCATAGCCACGTTCTGAGCCATGTTTTGGAGTAAACAATGGGACAGGCATTATTCAGATCCTAGAAACAAGGATCCTGCCACCCAACTGATATACGGGTTGTGTTTTTGTAGCCAGGGCATTCCCAGAACCAAGGGGTAATGTGCTGCTTTGATGATGTCAAAACAAAGCATCTCCTGATGATTGTTGATCGAAAGTAACAGTTCCGTGGTTTGCTGGGTTATGGGTCCCGATGATAGTGGTTTTCCATCAATTCCTTCGACAGCCTGAATTGTTTCCTTAGCTTCCCGGGGAATGCTGTGTTTCAAGGCCCATTGGTGGTCCAAGAAGTTTCCCAATCCGTCACAATCTACTAGGGCCATAACGGAATGGGTCTCCTTATTGGCGGTAGATAAGGATGTTTGCAGGACTACCAAGGTGTTCAATCGAGGGTAATGCAAGGAAGAAGCAGAGGCGGAGCAGACACCATTCTCCCGAAGCTGGGCTCTGCTCAAGATCGGGAGCTGGTGTTTCCCGAACGCCGAGGTGGAGCAATAGGGCAATTCCGTACAAGATGTTTATCCGAGGCACAATACATACAGAGCCCTGTATTGATTCTACGCATCCTTTCGTGGGCGGTTATTGACCCCGTATGGAACCCAGGTGAATAGGCTCAGGATCAGGAGAGTGTGATGTGGCCGCTTCCTTAGGACTAGGATATTCCATGGGACTCTTGGGAGAAACCATTTTTTTTTCTTTTCTGCTCTCCATTCCTGGATTCGAAAGTCTATTTGGAGAGACAAATCAATCAGGGCCTGGAAGGAACTTGGACGGGCACTCTAGCAAATTCGTCCTTGATTTCGTCATTTAATCCCCTGTGGAACAGGGTAAAGCTTGCTTCCTGGGACCAATCTGCCTCCTTAGCCAACTGCTTAAAAAGGGTTACATGAGAAAGCATGTCCTTGATGGTATTCTAGGAGCCTTTCCTGAGCGCTGTGTACCTGTTCAGGACGATCGAACATGGTTTTGAAAGCTTCCACAAACCCGTCATAATTATCCAGGAACGGATCCGTCGAATTGACTGAAGGAGTTGCCCAGGCTAGGGCATTGCCTGAGAGATGAGCAATTATAAACCCTGCTTTAGTTCGGGGTGTAGAAAAATAGTAGAGTTTAAATGTGAAATACACCAAACAAGAATCAAGGAAGGACCACAGTGTTTTGCTGGAACCATCATACTTGTCCACTATGCCCCCGACTAGAGCACTTTCCTGTAGTGCGGAATCACGGGAAATTACAAGTTTTTTTAAGGCTGAATTTTCAGTTTTGAGGTTCTGGACCTCTGTTGTTAAATCCTGCATTCTTCTCATGAAGTCCTGGATAGCAGCCTCCATATTGAACACTGTATCAAGTTCTGGGTGTCTCAAACTGTCACACACAGCACTTAATCCTACCTGTTTGTACTGCACCGATTTCTTTTTTGTGGATTTCTCAGGTTTCCGGGATGTCCTGGACTTGAACAGGTACAGCCGGTGATCCTCTATATCCAGCGTGAACCGTGATTGGAGACAGAGGAAGAGTTCAAAATTCCAGGGAGCAAGGGTTGACAATGTCCAGGAATAAGCGCGGAACCAGGAAGGAACTTATTGCCTGCAGGCTAAACAAGCGGGCGTGGGCACGGAGCAAGGTAAGGAACCAGGAAGGAAAGAGCAAGCGGCCAGGAAGATGTGTAGCCACTGCAAGGGCCAGGAATTAAGGGAAAAAAGGGGTAGAGGTATCGGAACAACGATACGAGGAAGGAACGCTAGGCACTCTAGCTGCAAACTCGTACAGGAGCGTTGAGATGCAGAGCGCCGGGGGCGTGCCCTTTTTGTAAGAATCCATTGCTCCAGCATAAACGCTGGAGCACAGCATGAATGATGTGGCAGTCATGTTGAGAGCAATACTGCACCGGTGGTACGATGCATCATGCACCAGGAAGTCCAGAAGGGGCACACGTGGTGGTTCATGACAGAGAGTGCATGTATGTTTCCACATGTATGAAATCTGAAAGATTTCATTTATAGGTATGTTTTTGTTTTCCAGTACTTGTAGTATGTACATTAGAAATGCTTGTGGATCTTCTTGTGAGTTTATAGTGAATTTGACCATTCCAGCATAGTAGTCCAATTCTTGTCTTATTCCATGAACACTGTAGGTTTTGTCAGGATGGTTGGTTGCATTTCTATGAAGGACTAACATTTGCAAACACAATTGGTCTGTATTGTGTAAGTAAATATTGTGAATAATTGGTGGCAATTGGGATAGAATATGTATTGCTACATTTGCGTAGCAATTTACACCAGTTATATTTGAACATTTGAATGGACCTGATAGTTCTGTGTCCAAGTCAATTGTTCGGAGTGTGTGTTGCTTCACTTTGTGTATTTGGTTTACTTTGAGCAGTAGATTCTTCTTTGGTTGTGGTAATTGATGAAGTATTAGCTTCTTTTACTTTCTTTGGAGGAATTGCAGTGAAATCCTGTATTGTTTCTGTTTGAAGTGGTTTTCTTTTACAACATTTTGCTTTTTGTGGAACAGGATAGGTTTTTAAATGGGGGTGTACAGTTAATGTAGTCTATTGTATTCTAGAATGCAAGGAATATCAGCATTTACTTTACTTGCATCAAAGTTGATTAGAAATAGTCTGTCAAGTGTACGTGAGCGTGATAGTGCTACATAGCTCATGTCTTCTTTAAAGACTGTGCTCCCAATGCTATCAATGCTTTATCTAGGGAAAGACCTTGTGAATTGTGAATGGTGACTGCGTACGCTAGAGTTAGAAAAAATTCTTCTCTGCGTACATACATGTCTTTGAAAAGAAGGAATTGGGCTGTTGAGTGTCCTATCCTTTTAACTTCTGATAGTTTGTCAAAGAGAATATTGACAAACTGAATGTTGTTGTCACATGGGTATGTTTGAAAGCCAACAACTGTACCAAGTGCTCCATTAACTATTCCTTGTTCCACGTCAAGGTTACGTTTAAGCATTACTCTACAGTTTAAAGATAATTTTAATATTTTCTCCAAACCAGCTGTGTTCAAGTTTTCTAAGGTATTTAGTCTTGTTGTGGCTTTTTGACACATGGGTAGTGTCATACCATGTACGTCCAGTTTGTCTGTGGAGAAAATTTCAATTATTGGTTGCATTTCATTTTTCAACATTGTTTCATTGAATTTTGAACAGCTTGCAAGAGTTGGCATCAAGGACATACAATTTACATTTTTGTGTGCTAATTTTTCCATGACATAAGTAGCACATGTGTTATGGCCATAGAGTGCATGGATGTGCCAGGTTTTTGATACTGATTGTGTTTCTTGAGATAGTACATCAACTCTAATACTTTTTAAAATGTTGGCTTGTGTGAGGTCTGCAGACTGGTGCATGTTTTCTGTTAATTCTCTGTATTGGAAATGTTGCCAAAGGTTGTCATTTCCTATGGTGCCAACAGTTTTATGGCAGAGTTTGTGCCCTAAGGTTTTAAAAATAGGTTCACCTTTCACTGGTGTTAATTGAAGAAGATCTCCAACAACAATAATGTGTTTTCCTCCAAAGAGCTCTTTGTAGTCTGTTTTGAGTACCTCTTGTAATCTGAGGTGAATCAAAGCCAACATTAGGTTGGAGACCATGCTCACTTCATCTATTAGTAGCATTCTCATTTGTTTCAAAACTCTGCGCAGTTCCATTGCAGCTTCTATAGAAAGTTTGTAATAATCTAATTTGTTTTGGTGTTATACTGGAAGGAGTAGTGATCGGTGTAAAGTGACACTGCCTATGTTGTAGGCAGCTAAACCTGTGGGGGCAGTTACAACAGTTGACAGTTTGTTGTCAATTGTTGAAGGAACTTGCTGATGATTTTAAGTAAGAATGTTTTTCCTGAACCAGCTTGACCACTGACGTATAGCAGTGTACGTTAGTAGTTTTGGCAGGTACAGTTTTTATTTTCATGTTGTGCACCATGTTCAATTTGTTTTGTTACTTCCTGGAAAATGCTGCGCTGCTCATTGTTCAGTTTTGATTTCAGTACAGTGAAGTCTTCTGTATCTTGTTCATAGTGACACATGGTGTTTTCTACTTCTGTCCTAGCTAATTCTGCCTCATTTGCTATTAGTGGCAGTCCCAGTGGTTCTTGGCTTCCAGTTACAGAAGGTTGACTACTTTTGGGAGTGTCCTCATCTAGTTGGGCCTGGAGTTCTTCTTCGTGTTGCTGTTCATTGTGCAACATTGTTTTGTATTGTATAAAGTTTACATCTGTTATAGTACTTTCATTTGCTTTGAAAACATCTTCATAAGAGTCATAGATATCTAATAACTCTTCTTATTTTCTCCATGGTTTGAAAAGTTGTAGAAGGAACATGTAATATAGTTCTTTATGTTGAGGAGTTTTTAATGACAATTTCATATGATTATTAAGCTTCGTTTGGTAAGTCTCGTTAAGCTGCCTTCACAATTTGTCACTCTATATCTACCGTTGTTTTCATCTGGTTTTATATTATTTTTGTATGTGAAGTTTTGGGCTATGTTTTACAGACACATGGTTTCCAAAGTGATACTCCTGTTTGGGTAGTATGTGTCTAGTAAATTGTTTTTCAAAATGTCTTGGCTATTGGGATAATTTTTGGCTATTGTTTCTATGTCCTCATATGATTTGAGAACTCTTTTTTCTACATTTAGCAGGACCAAAACTTAGCCATACTATATTTTCAGATTTCCCATACAAAGCAGTAGCGGTTAAACGGTCTGCAACTTCATAGCAGCCACATTCTCTATGAGAGAGCATTTTTATGCCTAAGCTGTACAATTTCTGTGACAGTGTTTTGTCAGATGATAAGTCATCCCAGAGGTCTTGAAGCTCAGTTTTTTCTGCTTTGGTTAAGTAGGCTGTGACATATTGCACAATTACAGTGGAATTGTCTACAATGTACAGCACATCTATGTTTGCATTCCATAAGAAGGCAATGATTGCATTGTAATCATTGATGTATTTTGCTTCTTCTGTCCTTTTTATGTAATATGTGTTCTTAGGTGATTTACCTTTGACACTATGTCTAACTGAAGACATGAAGTTGTTTACTTGACCTGTTGTTGTAACTGGCCTAGGGAAACCAAAGCGGCATTTGGTGTAGTATTTTCCTTTGTTTATATATTTGTGACGACAATATTTCCCACATGTGTGTCTTTGAAATTGTAAAATTTGTGCATGAAGGTCACTACTTGTTGTTTGTGAAGAAATTTCACAAGTGACATATTTTTCGATAAACTGTAAAACAGTGGCATCACTGTCTTGACCAAATTTAGGAGCATCTTTAATCCATAAAAGAATGTGGATATGTGGTGCTCTTCTGGGTTGGTATTCTTTTCTCCAAAATAAATGTTGCACTTCTCCAAGGGGAGGTACAGTTTTATTACAAATCAATTGTAGCATTGCAATGAAGCCATGATGGAAATATCTTGAAACATTAACAGGATCTAGAGAGCAGAGTTCTCCAGGTGTTAGTATATCTATGTTTGTTTTGTTTTTGTTTGCTATGCATAGGAAATAATGTAAATCTTCCAATGCATATTCTGCACAACTTAATGTAACAAACCAAGTGGGTGGACCAAGGTTTCTTATCATACAACGTACATCTCTGTGAAGTCAGAACCAGTATTCTTTTGTACCACGCATGTTTGCTAACAGATTTGTCATGCTTGATTGTAGAACCCCATCTTTTTCTTGCACTTTTTGTAGTAATTGCGTAGCTAACATATTTTGAAAATGGGTACCTGATTTCAATGTGTGTGCATCTCCGTAGCAGAGAGTTGCTAATTCACTTTCAAAGAGCAGATGGAATATGTACTCCTCATTTTGTCTAAATATGGGATCTACAGAATACATTCGTGAAGAGCGGTATTCCGATGCTGTTATCCGAGTGGGTCTATCATCGTACCTTCCTCCTTTCCTGGTAGGAAAGAGTAGAGGAAAGGCACATGCTTCTATACTTTTTACCCATATGCTGATTGGTCATCCTTTGGTTTGTCGCATTTGGTACGTTTCCAGTGCATCATCTATGGTGTCTTTAGAGTGAAATGGTTGAATTGTATAATGGTCTAAAATATTGGATACTGCAGCAGGATCTAGAAGTTCAAATTGACTAGTTTCTGGTGACTCTTGAATTATTTCAGTGGTTTCCCTCAGGTTTTCTTCAATATTAATTTCTTTGTAGTATTCATTATTGTCTTTTAGATATTGCAAGGCGTGTCTAACTTTATGCAAGTCCACAAGTTGTTGCCAAATTTTTTGTCTTTTGTAGGTACCCCATTTAGTAAGACAATTAAAGATTGATCTATTGGACGTTGCACTCCCAGAGTGTGTACATTTTCTTTCAGATCTAATGGTAAATAAACTACTTTTCCACGAATGCCCTTCACTAATTCAGACGGAGGTAATTTTGCTGTTTTTGGTTGAAGGTGTATTATTGCTTGAAATGGGTGCACTGTTTGAATTATGGTGCTCTCATATAAATTGAGTTGTTGCAGGGGTTTTGGTAGTGGGAATAATTCCAAGTTATTTTTGATAGCACGTGAAGGAGTTTGGTTGTTGTCAAGTTTTGCAGTGCAGTAACTGCAAAGTATTAAGGGGTCAGTAATTTCATATTTGTTTTCTGCTATAAAGTAGAGAGCTAATTCAAACCATTTGGAATCTTCATTGTATTCTATTTTGTATGTATGTCTATAGTTTTTATGCTACTTTATAAATAGTTCTGCGGCAACACACACACACATGGTTTGGTACTTCAGCGGATGTACTTTTAAATTTTAGTATTTCTTTTTTGTATGTGTGTAGTAGAATGTTGCCATCTGTACAATTGTTGCTAGTCTGTTGTAAAGCTATTGCATTTTGTAAGTGACTTTCACTTCCAAAATATTTTCTCTGGGTATGCTCTATTTCTTCAAGTAGTTATTTGGCTGTACCATGTAGAAGATTGTTATTTAAATTGGCTAGTGCTAAAGCAGGACTTTTAGCATAGTAGAGTTTATGGACCAGATTTCTTATAGTTGAATGATGTGTTGATATCATTTTGATATGATGGAAGGTGTTTTTGCAAATAGGTCCTGAAATGCAGGCTAATGAATGTCCTTGTAGTCCTGTGTATTTGCGCACTGGACAGGTATCCATATTTTGTAGTAGTTTCATTTTGAATTTATCTTTGCCTTTCACATACTGATTGAGGAATGGCGTAAAGATTTGAAAGATTTTTTGGCAATGTTACACATTGACGTGCACGGCCATTTGTACACTGGATGTTTTGGTGAATGGAGAGGTGATACTGAGTTTTCTGGGGATATTTTTATAAGCAGCATTCCTTGTTCCATTGGGGTATTACTACGTTTTTCATACCCTCGTCCACTGCTATGTATGGCAATTGTGTTTGTTTGCTTTTGTTTGTATGCTTCTTCATTAAAATATGGTTCTGTGCTCGTGGTGTGACTCCCTTGACCTCCACAGATATTCAAAAATTATTTTTGTTGACATTCCGTTTATTGAGAAGTCTTTTTTGTAGTTTAGTAGTTAGTTTTGTTAGTGGTTTCATTCTGTTTAAAACTAAAATAAATACCTTCCTTTTGAGAAGAATTGCACTGTCTATGAGACCTTCTAAGATTAATTTTCTACCGTAGGTTTTAAGGGTTGTGCATGATTTCTCTCCTGTTTTTATAAGATTCTGAAGGACTCTGTGGCGGAACATTTTCAGTAAAATACTTTTTTTGGTATCGTTACTAACTACTTCAAGATTTATAGGAGCAGTAGTGGGAGCTGAATTCTTGTTAATCACTTTCTGTTTCGTTTTACAATTTGAAAGAGGTGGCAAAGTTTCTGTACTGGAAGCTTGTTTTGTTTTGCTTAATGACTGTATTAGCTGATTTGTTTGAACTTTTTGTACACATTCTGCTAGGGATTGATGCTTATTTTGGACACTTTTATTTTGATTTGCTATACTTCTGCGTTGTTTTCTACAGAGTTGCTTTTTGGTAGGCATTCTTTGGGGTCTGTTGGAAAAAAACAAAGTATGGTTTGGGCTCTTGTGCAATGTATGTGTGCTGTGTGCATGAGTGTCTGAGTACGATGGTAAGGATGTATGTGGAGGTGTGTGATTGTGCAATGACCAGCAACAACAAGTTGGGAAGGCTATTCTTGTATTTGTGTTTTACTGTACTGGGGTTCAGATGACAATACAAAGTAAGCTACTGGTGAGGAGAAGCACTAATACTAAATCTAATGGTATAGAATTAAAACAGTTCTTTGTTCTGCAATGCCAACATTCTAATGTGTTTGAGTAAGAGTTAGAACATTACGGTAGTATTGTACTTACATTTTTGTATGGAAAGATTAGGTTTCTTCTGAGTTGTTTTTCATACTTCAGATGCTGCTGCTTTTAAGGAGAGTGGTCTTCACTGCAATTGTAAAAGAAAGAAGTTAGTAAATGTGTGTGTTTATAGCACTGTTGTTAATTTAGACATCGATTTTTATGTTTTTGTAGTAGTAGTGTTACTGAAAATAGTGTACATGCAGTTTCCTTTGCCTATGTGCAGCCTGTATATTTTACTTAGAATCTGTTAGTTGAACATGTTTTGCAAATGAGTATAATACTAAGCGTATGAAACTCACTTAGCTTCTTAATGCTGTGTTATTGGATGTTAGGAGATAGAAGAAATAATCATATACTTCTTTTGCTATTTCTATAGGGTAAATGGCAGAAACTGTATAGAAAAGCATGTAATGTATGCATTTGTGAAGGTGTGGGTTATAAAGCAGAAGGATGTGATGTAGAGGCAGTGGTGTTGTTTCAGCTGGGAGCCTTTTTAATGATAGTGTCTATCTCTGTGAGTGTATAAAGATGCATTAACTTATCCTGGCTGCGTGTAATTTTATAATACACTCGAAAGTGTTTTTCTACATTATACTGTTAGTTCTCCCATCTTTTAATATGATATTACACTTTTTTTAGAGAGCTGTGTGTGTAAATAAAAACTTTTGGAGAGCAGACAGGTTTGCAAGTGACAGTTGATTATAGCAGATGCAAAAAAGGCAGTAAGTTCATTTTGTAGGTTATACAGGTTAAGTGGCAGTTACCCTGTTTATATGCATTTATCCAAGGGCTGTACATGTACTGTGCAGAAAATATCCATACCTGTAGTTTGTATTTTTGCATGTACATATGCATGAAGCTGCAAGTAGAAATATTGGAGACTTGTACAGTAGTTTTTGCAGTATTTGCTTTCCAATGAAATGAGACTTGTACTCAGAGTGATCAACAGTACATCTGAAGTGCTGAACTATGATGATGGAGTTAGATGTAGAGTTTGTGGATGTGATTGGTGGATGGTTGTGTGACTGCTTAGCTGAAGCCAATGAGGGAATGGTACAGAGAGTGAAGTGGAAAGGGTAGAAGGGCTGCCCAAGAGTTACGCGCTCCGCGGACACCCCGGCTGTTGGCAGACAGGGTGTGCCACATACGGGGCTTCTCAACATATCTGACATGGAAACAGGACTAAAGGGATCAGCCAATCAGGTATTGAGGTTGTGGATTTGTGCTGAAAGAGGCTGTGTGTAGTGAAGATGGCAGAGGTGGAGAAAGTCAGGGTGTTGATGGTTGGAGATATGTTTGTGCATGGTTTGGAGCAGTATGCTAAATGCAGGAATGTGGAAAACAATTTTGATGTTAAAGGAGTGGAGGTGGTGTGTAGCACTGTGCCTGATTTCAATGTGCAGGGAATTGTACACGTTTGTGAAGATATGGGCAGGATGAACAGCCCCAATGTGGTAGGTTTGCACTGTGGTGCTTTGTATTTTGGCTATGTCAGGGCGCCTACTATGTTGGCAGATTTGGAACACTTGGTTCGAGCAGTAATGAAAGCCCTTCCAAATGCCAAAGTAATTTTTTCTGTTTTAGTACCTAAGGCAATATGGGATAATAGTTCTGTTTTTGTCCTCAGCAAAACATTGCTAGGTGTTCAATCAACCGAGGCATGTTTGCTTCCATGCTTAGAGCTTGCATGTTATTTTGTAATAATGAGAACATTGATTCTGGTAATGCTGTTTATTTTAAAGAGGATGGCATTTCTTTATCTTTTATGGGAAATGCCATGCTGTTTTGGACCAAAGGGGTTGCTTTCAAGAAGCTAATGTGAAGATTTTAGGAGTAAAATAAGAAGAAAAAAAACAAAACTAAATACAAAAAGGTGTCTCTCAAGCATCTGCAAAAAAAAAAAACAAGATCTTTTCAGAGCCAACCTCAAAGGAGAAATGGGGCACACTATTTAAATTTACATTCACCACGCTCAGATTTTTCAATTTGTCCGCGGACACCTCGGTTGTCCGCGGACAACGCGTATTACATACAGGGATTTTAGGGTTGAGAGGCATGCAAATGAGACTGAGCAGAGCAAGGGATTGGTCAATAAGGTTTACTGGGTGTGTTGTATAAGGAGAGAGTTTGTCAGAAAGTCTCTTTCCTGAGAGAGGAACAGATAGCTATGGCTGTGTGTTTCAGAAAAAAGATTATCTGGATTTTGGGAGACTCATGGATAATTGGTTGGAGGTGCATGCAGAATGCTGTGGAGTGGCTGCACATCTTGGATTCCCTCATGTGGAAGTGCACTGGCATGGAGTGCGTGGAATTAAGTGCCTGGATTTGGTACCTTTTTGAGTTACTTTGGTGACACAGCGTCATCCAGACATTATTATTATTCATTGTGGAGAGAACAGTTTAGGACATGTGTCTGGAATTTCTTTGCAATTTGCAATGAAAGAAGGACTTGGGAAGGTCATGGACATGTTTCCAAATTCTCAAGTAATTTTTTCCTGTATTGCGCAGAGACAAATGTGGCTGCATTTTTCTTCATTTGGTCCACAAACAGAGAAAGCGAGGTGCAATGTAAATAAGGCTGTTTGTGCCTTTTTAAGAGATGTTAGCATGTCCTCTTTTCACAATGAAAATATTATGTTTCATAGCACATACATTATTTGCAGAGATGGAGTACATCTTACTTATGCTGGCCATCAGATTTTTCTTGCGAAATATACAACATGCATTGCAACCTTTTTTGTAATTACATTAATACATTTTGCAGTAGGTGTTAATCACTTGAAGTTTTTGAAACACAAACAAACACCACCAAAAGGCTCTTTTCAGAGCCACCACTTCCTCCCATAGAAAAGTGCAATGGTTCTGACAGGGCAGCACCCCCAAAAATAAATGTCCGCAGACTGTCCGCGGACTTCCAAAAAATGCACAGGGCCCTGCACTATTTATTTGTCACTTCTATTTTAAACTGTGAAAGGCGGCTCTGAAAAGACCCTTTTTTTAGTTGTTTTATTATTATATTTTTTTTTTAACACGACACACAAGGAAAGGAGGGGAAAGGCGGAAAGGGGTAAGGAAGGGACAGCAACTACGAGGATAAAAAAGGGCAGGTAGAGAGAGGAAGATGTAGGGTGAGCCTTATTTAGGTAGGTAGCAGACCTTTTCATGCTCCTGGACCGCAGTCTCGAATGCACTCCGAAGGGTCTCCCCCCTGCAGAGTACTGCGCTGCAGTACACACACAATATTGTGACTCTCGAAAGGTAAGGGTCAACAGCATCATGAATGGCCTGTGAGGCAGCTGGAGGGATGCGCTGTCCCACAGGAGTGTCTCTTGTGGTGACAGGAGAGGAAACGGAGGATGTTGTAGAGGAACTCAACCTACTACGTTTATCGCAAGGTACAACCTCGCGAATAGCCCCACCGTGGAATGACTTTAGGTGTCGCTTCATTGATGTCATACCAAAGCTGTATGAACCAGGCCTTCCACAACTCAGCACCATGTGGCAGTGATTGCAGGTCACCTTATTCGCACAAGCTTTTGGCACTCCATCAAGAGTGGTAAAAAACCGCCACACACAAGACTCACGGCGAGTGCTGGTAGTAGGGACTTCCACTACCTCATCCTCTCTGTCCTTTTCATCTGTATCTTCTGCATCCTCACGCCTGTTCCCCTCTGCAGGCCCTTGGGGAGGCGGTGGAGGGGGTGGGGTGGTGATGAAGCTGAAGCTGCCATGGTTGCCATCTGGATAACAGCAGGCAGAGGTCACTAGCAATGCAGTCAATGCAGGTCTGAAGCAATGCTCTCTCAGGTTGCCAGAAGCACAATGAGGAGCTATTCGAGGGTGTGGCCTTTTATCGGGGTGCTGATAATTGCTTTGCGGACAGCCGCACTGTCCGCGGACAGATCGAACACCAAAAAAAGGCAAAAAAAGTTCCAAAAAGTATGTAGATTGCCTGGGACATTGTCTGGGACAAGTGCAATGGTGAACTTTTACTGTAAAATACCTTGGATTGTCCAAAAAAGTACTTTAAAAAATGTTCAGGGACCCGAACAGTGTCTGCAAATAAGGACACACACTCAGCATGGGTGCGGTCACATGATGACATTGCGGACACGTTTGCGAATGGGAGGCTGTCCGTAGGACACCAAATGTGCATGTTTAGTTGTGCGCATGTGTGCAGGTGTTCTACGGACAGTGATCTAGTCCCCGAACTAATTTATAGTGCAACACATGTGCGACGGACAGTTACGTACAAGCGCAATGTTCGTAGGACCTATGGGTGTGGTGCGCATGTGCGTAGATGTTCTACTGACAGTGTGGAAGACCCCGAATAAAATCAATGTTCGTCATAACATTGCAGACAGGCGGACTGGTTACGTTTTCTATGGACATATTAATTCTGGTTGCGGACATTGCGAACAGGGGGATGTTCTTAGGACACTTTAATTTAAATAATTACGGACATGCAAACCTATGCCGTGTCCTGCGGACACTCCCATTTTAATTACGAACAGTACCAACAGATATTGTGTCCCTAGGACACCTCCATTTTGGTTAATTACGGACATCCCGGAAACCGGGTGTGTTCTAAGAACTGTTTCCAACTTGATTGCGGACAGTACAGACAGGTATATTGTCCATCTCCAGTTTGGTTAATTGTGGACATCCCGGACACCGGGTGTTTTCTAAGAACCGTTTCATCTTGATTGCGGACAGTACGGACAGGTATAATGTTCTTAGAACACCTCCATTTTGGTTAATTACCGACATCCCGGACACCGAGTATGTACTAAGAACAGTTCTATTTTGATTGCGGACATTACGGACAAGTATAGTGTTCTTAGGACACCCCCATTTTGGTCAATTGCGGACATTCCGGACACCTGCGCTGTCCGCGGACCCCTGCACTGTCTGCGGACACCCTAACTGCCTTTAAAAATAAAATAAGACACAGAGGAATAAAGTAACAACACACATAATATTTTATTATTATATACAAATATAAAATGTATGAAAGAGAGAGGGAAGCATAAACTGACACAAATACAGGGGAATTAGGGGTTTGGAGATGATGGATGGTAGGGGATGTAGGGATGGAAGTCTCATCATAACGTTTTTCTTGGTGGTGAGGGTTTGGGGATAGTTTACTGGGACATGGAGAGGGGGAACAGGTACATGTGGGACAATGATATTAATGTTTTCTTTCATGTGGTCCTCCACAAAATGTTTTAAAAGATTTAAAGTTATCATTAGCATATCAATTTTTTGTTCCATTCGCTGCAGAGCATTTTCTAATGTCACTCTTGGTATTGTATTTTCACTATTTGTATGGTCTGTTAAAAAACTGTGTTAAGTACACATAAAGTAATGGTTATTAATTGGCTTGTATAGAGAAGTGTTGTGTCTACCATTAGTATCACCGTCTTCACTCATTTCATCAAGTGGGATATTTTCTTCAAGCCATTCCAAAGTACTTGACATCTTTGTGTAAAAAATAAATATTACTTTTAGTGTACCTAATATAGAAATGAAGGTTACTTACTAGTTTTTGGTAAGAATCCCTTGTATAGACTTTTCATGAAAAGTAAATGCACATGTGATGTCATCAGTAATGTCATCAATGACATTTGTGATGCCATCTTTGATGTCCTGGGTGTTAGTCTTAGCAGTGCACCGCAGTGGCACAGCAAACGTTTGCTTAAAAAGTTCAGCTTTATTTAAGAAATATTGCAGTAAAAAGCAGCTTCCCAGTCGCGAAGGAGGCTAACTGACGCGTTTCGCCACACTCCTGTGGTTTGCTCACAGTAACTCCGCCCTGTTGTGGGAGCTCTTTTAACCCATGACACTACAGCAGACATAGAAGAGGTGACTTATACAGATGCTGTTTTTACATAAGGCCATCTTTGAAAGTGTAAAGTGCAAGTATATCACAGTATCTACATGAATGAGATTCATTCCAACACAGGTAAGTTTCACAGAAAGATATCTAATATATTCAGTCTAAATTCTGTAAAGGTTTTATAATTATTTATAAAATCTAAGTTTCAAAGTTGCCAACATAATTTTTCGAGCGATGGGAGAAATGCACTAGTCGTCCTAGTGACGCTATATGTACTAGCATATAGTTAGCATAATCATATATATATGGATAAAATTCAATTTTCCAAAACCATAAGAGAGACCATCAGGCTGAGATATAGAAGTGCTAGGTAATGGTATGGCATTATGTAGTTCTATATAAGTAAAAACCATTATTAAAGTGCTAGTGCATAGTGCAAAACATACATAGCAGCATGATTAGATGACCAGATTGTTACATCTCCATCATCAATTAAAGTGCAAGTGCTTTGGACTTTATAAAAACCGATATTTCTACATAGCATAACATTACCCCAGCTATTTTATCATGACATTTATCACCAATCTATATATATTACATGCCCACGGTAGTGGCCGTGTAGTTATGGTTAAGTTGCTGTGTCCATAGGAAGAACACTTTTTGGACACTTATAACTCTGCTCCCCCTGGACGAATCCTCACCAAACTTTGCAAAAAAAGTATATGGGCCACTTTGCAAAGTTTGGTGATGTTTGGTCCAGGGGGGGAAAGTTATAGGGGGGTCCCATAGATGGAATGGGGGAAAAACTTTGCGCACGACTACAGCCCAAACCGCTGGACCATTATTAGCACCTTCCCCCTTCCCATTGAGCCCTATGGGGGCTGAAATGGGAATGGGGAATGGCTTTTTCAATGGGGGACTTACCGGTCATGCAAAGGTCAGAATAGACCGGTAAGTCCCCATTGAACTGGACCGGGCATGGTACCGGTATTGGAGGAATTCATGGCGTAATAATAGTGCCATGACTACCTCCAACCTCGTAATGAGGCCCATGGTTTCCAGAGTGGTACTCCTGTTCGGGTAGTGTGTGTCCAGTAAATTGTTTTTCAAAATGTCTTGGCTGTTGGGATCATTTTTGGCTATTGTTTCTATGTCCTCATATGATTTGAGAACTCTTTTTCTAGATTTAGCAGGACCAAGACTTAGCCAAACTATATTTTCAGGTTTTCCATACAAAGCAGTACCGATTAAATGATCTGCAGCTTCGTAGACACCACATTCTCTGTGAGAGAGCATTTTTATGCCTACCCTGTACAATTTCTGAGATAGCGTTTTGTCTGATGATAGGTCATTCCAGAGGTCTTGAAGCTCTGTTTTTTCTGCTTTTGTTAAGTAAGCTGTAACATATCGTGCAACTGCAGTGGAATTGTCTGCAATGTACTGCACATCTATGTTTGCATTCCATAATAGGGCAATGATTGCATTGTAATCATTGATATATTTTGATTCATCTGCTTTTTTTATGTAATACGTGTTCTTAGGTAATTTACCTTTAACACTATGTCAAACTGAAGACATGAAGTTGTTCACTTCACCTGTTTCTGTAACTGGTCTAGGGAAACCAAAGTGACATTTGGTGTAGTATTTTCCTTTGTTTTTGTATTTGCGACGACAATCTTTGCCACATTTGTGTCTTTGAAATTGTACAATTTGTCCATGAAGGTCACTATGTGTCGTTTGTGAAGGGATTTCACAAGTGACATATTTTTGGATGAACTGCAAAACAGTGGCATCACTGTCCTGACCAAATTTAGGTGCACCGTTAATCCATAAAAGCATGTGGATATGTGGTGCTCCTCTGGCTTGGTATTCTTTTCTCCAAAAGAAGTGTTGCACTTCTCCGAGGGGAGGAACAGTTTTATTACAAATAAAGTGTAGCATAGCAATGAAATGATGGTGGAAATATCTTGCAACATTAACAGGATCTAGAGAGCAAAGGTCTCCAGGTGTTAGTATATCTATGTTGGTTTTGTTGTTGTTTGATATGCGGTGGAAATCATGTAAATCTTCCCATGCATATTCTGCACAACTTAATGTAACAAACCAAGTGGGTGGTCCAAGGTTTCTTATCATACAATGTACATCTCTGTGACGTCAGAACCAGTATTCTTTCGGACCACGCATGTTTGCAAACAGATTAGTTATGCTTGATTGTAAAACATCATCTTTTTCTTGCACTTTTTGTATTAATTGCATAGCTGACATATTTTGAAAGTGGGTTCCAGATTTCAATATGTGTGCAACTCCGTAACATAGGGTTGCTAGTTCACTTTCAAAGAGTAGGTGGAATATGTATTCCAAATTTTGTCTAAATCTGGGATATTCAGAATAGATTCGTAATGAGCGGTATTCTGATGCTGTTATCTGAGTGGGTCTATCATTGTATCTTCCTCCTTTGCCAGTAGAAAATATTAGTGGAAAAGCACGTGCTTCTATACTTTTTTCCCATATGTTCATTGGTGAACCTTTGGTTTGTCGCATTTGGTAAGTTTCTAGTGCATCATCTATGCTCTCATTAGAGTGCAATGGATGAATTGTATAATGGTCCAAAAGATACTGCAGCAGGTTCCAGAAGTTCAAATTGACTAGTTTCTGATGAATCTTGAATTATTTCAGTTGATTCCCTTAAGCTTTCTTCAATATTTATTTCTTTGTAGTATTCATTATTGTCTTTCAGATATTGCAAGGCTTGTCTAACTTTATGTAAGTCCACGAGTTGTTGCCAATTTATTTTGTCTTTTGTTGGTGCACCATTTACTATGACAATTAAAGAATGCTTTATTGACGTTGCACTCCTAGAGTGTGCACATTTTCTATCAGATCTAATGGCAAATAAACTACTTTGCCATGAATGCCTTTCACCAATTCAGAGGGAGGTAATTTTGCTGTTTTTGGTTGAAGGCGTGTTATTGCTTGAAATGGGTGTACTGTTTGAATTATGATGTTCTCCTACAAATTGAGGTGTTGCAGGGGTTTTGGTAGTGAGAATAATTCCAAGTTATTTGTGATAGCACGTGAAGGAGTTTGGTTGTTGTCAAGTTTTGTAGTGCAGTAACTGCAACATATTAAGGGTTCACTTATTTTGTATTTGTTTTCTGCTAAAAGGTAGAGAGCTAATTCAAACCATTTGGAATATTCATTGTCTTCTATTTTGTATGTTACGTCTATAGTTTTCGTATTACTTTTGTAAAAAGTTTTATGGCAACACACACACAAATGGTTTGGTACTTCAGCGGATGTACTTTTAAATGTTCGTATTTCTTTTTTGTATGTGTGTAATAGAAGATTGCCATGTGCACAATTGTTGCTAGTCTGTTCTAAAGCATTTTGTAAGTGGCTTTCACTTCCAAAATATTTTCTCTGGATACGGTTGATTTCTTCTTTTAGGTATTTGGGTGTACCATGTAGAAGAGTGTTATTTAAATTGGCTAGTTCCAAAGCAGGACTTTTAGCATAGTACAGTTTATACACTAGATTTCTTACATTTGAATGATGTGTTGATATCATTTTGATATCATAGAAGGTGCTTTTGCAAATAGGTCCTGAAATGCAGGCTAATGAATGTCCTTGTAGTCCTGTGTATTTGCGCACTGGACAGGTATCCATATTTTGCAGCACTTTCATTCTGATTTTGTCTTTACCTTTCACATACTGATTGAGGAACTGGTGTAAAGATTTGAAAGATTTGTTGAGAATGTTACACATTGACGTGCACGGCCATTTGTATACTGGACGTTCACGTTCAGTCGAATGTAGAGGTAATTCTGAGTTTTCTGGGCATACTTTTGTAAGCGGTGTTTCTTGTTCCATGATGCTATTATTGATTTTTTTCATTTCCTCGTCCACTGCTGTTTGTATGCTTCTTCATTATAATATGGTTCTGTGGTTGAGGTGTGACTCCATTCACCTCCACAGATATTTAAGAAGTTATTTTTGTTGACATTCCGTTTATTGAGAAGTTTCTTTTGTAGTTTAGTACTTACTTTTGTTAGTGGTTTCATCCAGTTTAAAACTAAAATAAATGACTTCCATTTGAGAAGGATTGCACTGTCTACGAGAGCTTCTAGGATTAGTTTTCTACGGTAGGTTTTAAGGGTTGTGGATGAATTTGCTCCTGTTCTTATTAGATTCTGAAGGACTCTGTGGCGGAACATTTTTGCTAAAATACTTTTTTTAGTATGGTTTCTTGCTACTATATGAGGATTTATAGGAGCAGTGTTAGCAGTAGTGATAGCTGAATTCTTGTTAAGCATGTTCTGTTTCGTTTCACATTTTGATAGAAGAGGCAAAGTTTCTGTAGTTGAAGCTTCTTTTGTTTCGCTAAATGACTGAATTAGCTGTTTTGTTTGAACGTTTGGTAGAGATGGATGCTTATTTTGGACACTTTTATTTTCATTTGCTCTATATCTGCGTTGCTTTCTACGGTCTTGCATTTTGGTAGGCATTCTTTGGGCTCTGTTAAAAAAAGAAGGTATGGGTTGGTCTGCTTTACAATGTGTGTGTGCTGTGTGCACGCGTGTATGAGTTTGATGGGGAAGTTGTTTGTGGTGGTGTGTGAATGTGCATTGGGCAGTTACAATGAGTTGGGAAGGGTATTTTTTTGTTTGTATGTTACTACACTCTGGTTCAAATGAGAGTAGAAAGTGAGCTAGTGATGAGGAGAAGAATTAATAGTAAATGTAATGGTATAAAATTAAAACAGTTATTTATTTTGTAGTGCTAAGATTCTAAGGCTTGAGTATGTTATTTGTGTTCCAAAAAAACGGGGATTTGTGTGCCATTCTGCCTGTTAATCTCTGTTTAGTAAATCGGGATTTGTGGGCAGAATGGTTCAGAAATTGATGGGGTTTTTTTAGTGTGCAAATTACATGAATGAACCACACAGTTTTTTTGAGGAACAGTAAAAATATGAAGGTAGTATTCTACTTACTTTTTTTGTGGAATAAGCAATATGTTGTTTGTAGTTTAGATGCTGTTAATTTTCAGGAGAGTGGTCCTCACTGCAATTGTAAAAGGAAAAAGTTAGTAATTTTGTGTGTTTATAGCACTGATGTTAATGTACATGTTAACTTTTATATTTTCGTGGTAGTATTCTCATTTGATATCTGAACATAGTTCATAGTAAAATGCACACATTTTATTTGACTATGTGCAACCTTTATATGTTATTTGCAGTATGTTAGTTCAACCAGCTTCACAAATGAGTACAATTTTAAGGTCATGAAATTCCCTTTTTGTTTAGCAGCTGTGTTGTAGATAGCAGAGAGGTTTGGAAGTGATAGTTCATTATAGTAGATGGGAAAAATGTGAATAATTTCATATTATAACTAGACATGCGAACGATTGGGAGCACCTGAGAGGGATATTTCACCATAGCAATCGGGAACGTTTATGTTTCTCATACGATCGCATTGGGATTAGTATTAATTTAGGCAGGAGACACAAAAAAAGTGGGACATTTTGTTATAAAAAATCGAGTTTCGCGTGTAAATCGGGAGGGTTGGCATTATGCATAGGTTATGGGGGAGATAGTAAAAAGTAGTATGATTTTTCATTGAAAAATCGTGAGTCTCGCCCTTAAAGCGGGAGCGTTGGTATGTATGTATTGGCCATGCAGATTTAGTGGCATTAGTTTGTTTATATGGATTTATAACTGTTGTGCATGTACTCTGAATAAAATATGCATACCTGTACTTTGTAATCATGCATGTGCATATGCATGGAGCTGTAAGTAGAAATCTGGTAAGGATTCGTCTAGGGGGAGCGGAGTTATAAGCCGCCCAAAAAGTGCTCTTCCTATGGAAACAGCAATTTAAACATAACTACATGGCCATTACCGTGGCCTTGTAATATGTTGGCACTTGCTGCAATCTATTTACTATAAGCATTTGGCTAGCTTCATGATTGCTTTGCTTGCGTTTCATTGCATCTGTACACGTTCAAACTACTAAACATCTTCCTCACGTTTCTGGCATAAGTTTCTTCATCCTGATCCCAAAATGTCACTTATCCTTAGTACTACTTCATTCTTCATGAATCATCTGCCTCTCAGGCCTGATTATCTTCTATCTTTGGAATCGATTCAGTTTCGCATGACATCACCATTCATCCTGATCATTCAGTTTCTTTGTTTCATCAGGAATCACATTCAAATGACCATTATATTGGCCCTCATTACAACCCAGGCGTTAAGGGTTTAACGGCGCCGTCGGCGCCGTTAACCCTTAACGCCTGATTCCCATTTTAACGCCTGCTTTTAAAAGGCGTTAAAATGCAAGGCGCTAAGCCGCCTTGGTACTAATTACGGCACCGTAATTTACGGTGCCGTAATTAGCGCCTTCCCCACTCCCATTATGCCCTATGGGGCAAAAATGGGAATGGGGAAGGGGCCATGGTGAATGGGGATTTACTGCCCCGCCAAGCTTGGAATGGGGCAGTAAATCCGCCATCCACCATGGCGTTAACGTAAATTATGCCTTGGCGGTAAAGTTGAAAACTCACCGCCAAGGTTGTAATGAGGGCCATTGTCTTGGATGTAGGTATGGTTTCCTTAATGGATACTTTATTTCTCATATTCTCTTATGTATAGGCATTCTTATGGGTGCTGCACAGAGTTGTTGCTCTTCTTCTTGCCTTCTGATTGGTGTAGTGTATGTCACATACTTTGGTTCGTACTTCTCAGGTAATGTAGGCAGGGTAGGTGGAATAGGGGTACTTGGCTCCTCCTCTACAGATGGGTTGGGGGAGTACAGGTAACCGGAATGAGGGTTAGGGAGAGGTTTTGGATGGGTAAAGGGAGTTTAGGATAAGCAATGCTCTTCGGCTCTGCGACTGCCTCTTCTTCTCTTATGCACACACACTACTCACCCACACACTCCACACTGTGACTACCACCTGTTATTTAACTGGTGGTCTTTGTTACCCTGCAATTCCCCCAAGAAGTGTTGCTGACCTAGCAACACTGTTGGCTGATAACAGTAAACTTAAACAATCATGGCAATGAACATGACAAACGTATTCAAGAAAGAACACTTACCTTTATGGAGTGTCCTTGGTTGTCTCCAAGTGCTGTTTGGGTCCTCTGCATGTGGTGGAGTGGCTGCAGAAAAAGAAAGGACATGTGAGAAATCGCACAAGCAGTCTAGGTTAGCACACAGCAGGAGATTGTCATCTGAGAGCATTGAATGCTATGGTTTGCCTGGATAGTAAGGGTAACACTCTGGGTGCTGGTTACAAGTGAATTGTTCATGCGGTATGGTTCATATGACAGTTCTGGCGCTTATGCCTGCGTTAACACCTTAGGTCAAGTGCTGTAACAGGTGCGGTTTAGTCTGCGTATTGTTAGCATGCTGGGTTGGAGCATCCCACTTATCTGCACTCAGAGCAGGAGCTGGTATTATCCGGTAGGGGAATTGGCCCCTCTGTGTGATCCCTGGTCTGCTGTGGAGCGCTGCCTCCATTTCCCCCTGATTCCCCAGATTTATCTTGATGCAGCGAGGGGACGGCAAATCCTTCTGGTGGGGCATGGCCCCTCGCCCATGATCCCGGTCCAGGAGTTCAGCACAGCACATCTTGCCAGAATGAAATATCGCGTGCAAGCCCTGGACTGGGGCTTGGAATGACTGTTTCTTGGTGTGCCCCCAAGATGGCTCCCTTTTGGTAGTTCTACTGTTCATGGGGCTTGTAGTGCTTTGAGTGATTCTGTGCTTTCCTCAGCAGTTATGCCTGCAAAAAGGGCATAGTAACAGTCTGTAGGGATGTTTAAATCTATGTGCTCGATACTGGTGCTGCAATGTACTTGGCGCATCTTTAGATGCAGCTTTCTGCTGTCTAGTAGGCCTATTTGGCCTGTGTGTATGCTTTGGCCGGTGTGTATGCCTTTGTGCCTGGTTCCTGACAAGCTGGCAGTGGTTTGCAAGATTATTAGCTTTTTTACCATTTTTAATTTTAACACTCAGTAATTATGGTATGCTATGCTACTTCACATGCAGATACTGTTGTGTGGCAAACCATGTGCAAATACGTAGTACATAGGAATCTAGGTAATAAATGTTGGGATAGGGATGCAAGTGCAATGCCCCAGGCAGGCGAAGAGATTTAGATTGCAACAGACATATAGCATGTGACATAGTGTTATCAGTTTTTGGTGAGTGTGGCAGAATGTGTACGTATTCACTTGTAGTTAGCATTTACACTTATTCGAAACACAATGTAGCTACTCAGAATAAGCAACAAATGTAGTTAAGTTTTGATTGCAAAGGTTAAAGATAGGATGATGTAGCTTGTATCTAGCAGTAGTGTACGAGGTAGTGTTCTCAGAAATGTGGTTGAAGGTAGCTAATAGAGGTAGTCATCTGAGATGGAGTCAGAGAAGCATTGGGACACAGACAAGGTCCAAGGGCTAAGGTAGCAAGAGTTCTGCCATGTTTGAGTCGGAGGCATGCTACAAGGTGCACCTGCTAAAGGATGCAAACTAGGCCTCGCATGGAGCTACGGCTCTGTTTAGTTGATTCAGAAATGAGTCTCCCTTCCATCCCCCAGAGGGAAGCTATGCTGGCAAGGTGACCGGCAGCTGAGCTTTGGTGACAACAGTAAATTGGGCCCAGCTGAGGAGCTCTGCAGTGCTGGGAAGGGAATGTGGTTTTAGGGGAGGAATGGCACGGATGTGCCTTTGAAGGTTAGAATTCATGGCAACAGGGCATGGGGTTTGTGAGGTCAAGAGGCCTGATGAAAATTTAGAGCTCTACTGCCTCACTCGAAGGGTGGTCATCCTATTTGATCTGCAGGCACTGCACTCAAAGGGATTAATAAATGAGCAAAATTCAAATAGAAGAGTAGTGTACCGATAGCATCATCAAGGGGCACCGGGGTTCTCCGCGAGATAAGGGAGGAGATGTGCTATGGCCGTACCGTGATATGGAATGGGAGCAGCCGAGGTGATGCCAATAATTCATTTTACGAGGTCAAAAGGCTGCCTGTGTGTGCCACAGTGTCTAGTATAAGGAGGAGTCCCATTGTATTATCAAAGCAGAGTTGTCCCAGCTCTTCCCACTTTGATCAAGTTCCAACAGAGGGGTGCACATCACCCTGTGGTAAAGAATATTTATTCAGTAACCATATATATTATGGCAACAATGTACCTGGTAGTCAAACAACTGTTAAGTTTCATAGTGACAATGTAGTAAGTCACGTGTTTAGGGGAATGTGGTTTAAATAATGTGTGACCAATAGGATAATGGACTATAGGGGAAGATTACACTTGTGTATGAGTGTTAGTCAATTGGGAGTGCAGGATTATGCTGTGCTCATTATTATTCATAGATCTGTTAAATTGCAGTTTTCCGCTATAAAAATATGTAACTTCTTTGGGTGTGGCGAGTTCCGTATCAGTTCAGTTCTATGGGACCATCTGATACTTTTTGCATGCAATAAGCCATTGTTTTCCTAGGAAACAGTGCCTCAATCATTTGGCCTACTTGGAATTGTTTTTGTCGTTCAGGTTTTCGATAATTCACCCTAAAGTAACAAATGAGAGTATTTGATTTAAGTGGTTTGCTGATGTTATTGGACACTCCTAAAAGACATTTGTGCAATCATTTGGAACACCATTTTAAGCTGCCATTTAACCATGCACAAAAATAGAATGGCTGCCTCTTAAACGTAAACATTAATACTTCTGTGACTTACAAAATATTCCATTCAAGGCTTAGAAGACGCTTTGTTAGCCAGCCGGGTTGACGCTCAGTTCTTAATGCCAAAGCATCCTCCCCCACTGCCAAGGAATCATCCTGTCCCCTCTACCTTCTACAAGCATAGAAGCATGTTTTCTTTCCAGTAATTCTGCTGTACAGCTTCACAAGAGTGCTTGCATCAGAGCATATACCAGGCGTCTGCAACCTTTGGCTCTCCAGGTGTTAGAGATTGCAACTCCCATGATCCCTCACCATTCACGACTGGCGGTGGCAGATGCGAGTTATAGTTGAAAACATCTGGAGAGACAAAGGTTGCAGACCCCTGCACACAGACACATAACCAATAGTCAGATAATTCACCGGGAGGGGCTGTCTATCCTCAACTAGTTTATTTTCATTATCTCCTCGTGTTTTTTCTATTTTCTTCAGATTATTTCTGCTACTTCAGCGGTTTTATTTTAATTGTGTAGCTAGGCAGCTGAAGCGGAAGAGGGGCGTTGTAATTGAACGACTGTCAAACATGTTACGGTCTTATTTATATTCAAATTGCCGTGGAATGCTCGGGTTTAACATTGTCATTTTAATTTCACAATAATCCTATGAACTAGTGTATTCATATTTACGATAACATTCCTTGTGCGAATAAAAAAATACTACTGATTTGTGGAAAGCAAGCAGGGACACTGCGTTTTAGAAATCTCTCTGCAGAACACAATTCTTTCTTGTTTGCCCAAGCTTCGCGAATAGTTGCCGGAGTGATTTCTTACGACTTGTTGAAGAGTGGGTTTAAGCTTGACAGGCCATAATGGGGCGGCCTCCTCCCACCTGTGGAAACGGAATTCCTGACTGCTGACATATGCCGCTGGGGGAGATAATGCACCGTCTGTGGGAATGGGAACAACAGCTCCCCTGTCAGGGGTCACAACTGCGAGGTTCTGCGCATGCTTGCACAGTACATTCCTGCACATAAACACACACAACAAAAAAATGACTTCCTATAATTTCACCTATTTAATACTATTAGGCTCAACACATTGATTTCAAGAGATTGATTTTCGGCTATGTCATAAATCACACTGAAATAAAATGAGTTGTTTACTATTTTAGTCCCTAATATGCAGTAAAAATAAATACCTATAGAATGTGACATGGGTGGTCTTGTACAATCCCTTCTATGTCAAACGATTGGCCTTCTGCACGAAAAGCAGCAAGATCCTTCATAGAGATAAGGGCCTGCCTGTTAATAAAAGCCATTCAATTGTGCAACTGGAAGGATAGTTTTAGACTGCACTTTTTAATTGCACGCTGCCTTTTAAACATTGGCTTGCACAGGTGGCGTGTGCAGTGAACATAGTTTAAGTCAGAAAAAGAGGTGGATGCCAACGACTTATTTCCCTACCTTGTGGAGCAGCAGTGTGCCCAGAAAGGGACACTCAGATAATGTTTATTTTGGAATAATAGCTATTGAACGTGATCAACTAAAATATGTTAAAAAAGTACACATATTTGGTTGTAAATTATAACAACGGGTTAAAATGACTAAACAATATAAAACTCACATTCGCTGTACACACCATTTGCGCATACAGCTCCCAACAGCCTTTTTGTTTTTAAGAATTTGAGGTGCTGTACGACTTGTCAGTGAGGCGCCAACCACTAACTTTAGGCTTTTTCAAACGTAGTATGTTTTCTACACGCATTCAACTTCTTTCCAAACGGAAGTGTATATTGCAGACATGCATTTCTCGCGTCATTTTTGCTGTTCAAGCTCTGTTTCAGAAGTTGGGCGGGACGCCCCCTCCACTCCAGGCGCCGCCCCGTGTGTACACTCACGCTCAGGTCTCTCCTCGGCTAATAGAGGGTCAGACCAGCCTCAGGTATTGAGCCTGCTTTGCACAGCGTTTGCTTTTGAATAGGTCTAATGGGGCGTGTATACGTTGCATTTATGTGCGGCACAGCGAGAGTTAACTTTTGAAAAGCAGCCGTCCCTCTTTGATTCACATGAAAGCCTTTGCTCGGGTGGTTTCTCTTTCAAGTGCACGCGGGAGAGTCCTTCTCCTCACATGCGAATATCCGAAGGGACAGCCGGGAGGATGGAGAAGAAAGTGTGCGTGATCCAGACAGATTTTCGCCAGTGTCTTCCGGCCATCAGTGTCCACATCAAGCCTCTTGCACATGTAAGAAAGCACGTTCATTTCCTCTGATTGCAGAGTGGGTTTGCTGTAGTAGAGCATCTTAACATCACTGGCACCGAGTTGGTTAATTATGGGCATTAATACATTAACTGTAAGCATCTTCTTGAAACGACGTTTGTCGGAAGTAAATAGTGTTATTGTAATGGCTGTCTTTTCCTACAATACATTAAGAAATGTTTAAACTAAGCACTTGTAATGAAATGCTATCATTAAAAGATGGTTGGGGGGAATTCAGTTACTATGATGTGCCCATGTGTCCGGCATTCTCACTTTCAAAGGCCACATCCCTGCCATTTCACTTTTCATACAGTGCTTCATGTTGGGGGAGGAGGACAGGAATGGGGTTGAGGGGAGGCGTGCAAAACACTGCAATAACATACCCTAATTGTGTTGTCATTTTCTAGAAACAAAAGCAACAATGTTAATTTGAATAGCACTTTGTAATGAGTCCTGGAGGTCGTGCGCTAATGAACAAAAAAATTGGACTGCCAACGTGAAATTGCACAATATTTCCCACGAGGTGGTGGGGAACTGGGGGGCGTGCACAGGTGTTTAATGGACTGCAACAATAGACACACTTGGCAAGCGTACTGACTCTTTCTTATACACAGAGTACACTAATCCTCCTAACTTAATGTCCAGAGGTTCCAAATGAAAAAGGTGGCCTACTATACAGTAGATTCACGTCACTGGGGGCTGACCATTTGTGTCACATGGTGTGCTTCAATTGCCTACACACACATTTATATTGCAATAGACACACGTGTCAGTTTCAGACTGTGCAGTGTACATTTGAGGCCTCTACGCTACTCAGACTAGCTGCTCTTAAGTAAGTGTTGTTGCTGGATTTAAGAAGTGGCGGTGCAGGAAAACGTGTGGTACTAACAGAATTGCTGTCACTTTTCCTGCTCCAGCGGACTGTGAGTTTGGCCCTGGAGTGGGGGATGTACATGCTGGAGGTAAATCCCCCCACTTTCACGAGGAAAATCCAATAAATCAGCAGAATTATAGCTGCAGTAATTCCACCGAAATCCCCCACAGAGTCCTATGGATTCCAAATGGATGAGGACTAACACTTCCACCACTGCTTGTAATCCAGTGGTAAATCTGCCAGACCAAGTGGTGGTAACAATAGCTACATGGGACGGTATTCCAGCAGATTTACCACCAGACTACCGCCCAACTGGTAATGAGGCCCATAGTACCCAACCGTCCAGTACAAGCTATACGTATCCATGTAAAGTATGCTAACGGCCCAGTACAAGCTATAAGTTTATCCATGTAAAGTACTCTCATTTCCTGGATTGTACACATAATCACTTTAATGTCTAGTCCTCCCAATGAAATGTGATTGAAAAGGACTCAAAACTGTAGACAATGACCAGTACATTAGAAGGAATTTCATCACCTTAACACATGTGAGGCTCACCCATTGGCCCTTCGGTTGCAAATGCAGATTCCAAGTTATAATATGTAGAGCATATCTTTTTTTAATATTGTGATTGTTTTTAAATTACAACTTAGAGCCTGTATGACATAGTAATGTCTAGTGCCATAATATTGCCTCACAATCCACATAAAACATGTGGCACTGCAAGTCTGCGGCAGTTGCAGACCAGAGTAAATTAGTGAAAGGACTGGGAGGGACAGGGCTCATCCATTGCCAGGCAAGGTGTCACTCTTGCAATTATAACTGCAATGACAAATTAAAAGCCAACCATTGGAAAATCTGACAGTTTTGGTATTTGCCGCTGATCATAGCAATTTCCATTTATAGACATGAATTTGTGTTTGCACCACAATGAATGGGTCCACCTCAGAGAACAATCAGGCTGAAGTGTTGGACATCACGTGACTATGAAATACTTAGAACATTTTAAATGGGGAATGAAGCCTGCAGCATATACAGCCTACTATGGTTGCTCTGTAAGCTGTTAAAGCTGGTGTCTACTTCATTTTCACAGATAAGAACAAGGACATTCAAAAAGTCACTTCATCCAAACTGGGCCTTGATTAATGCAAATAGGGGCTGCTTCTAGTTTACAGCAGGAACCTTTATATTTCAGGCAGATGGGTTTGCCATCCGTCCAATCAAGTCTGACTGACAATATTTGTTTGCTAATTCAATCACTTCTACCAACTTCTGCCACAGATCACGTATGTCTCTCCAAAATGATCAAGGCCTATATCGATGGCTCAATGCCTCCTTTTTCTACAATTGATCATTTCTCTTATAAAGGACGTCACATTGTTGACATTCTGAAGAAAACCTCGGATACACCTCTTTTGAAACCACAGGTCCTTGATCCCTCTCTTCCTTCTAGTTACAGACCTATCTCCAACTGTTGATGTTTGCTAAAGACACCTGAGAGCTACCTCATTACACATTACCAGTAGAATGTTCAGCTCTTAGGAGATAAGCATCAGCATCTGCCTTGATGCTGAAAGATCTGGCATATTGATGTTGCTTGATCTGTCTGCATCATTCAATACATTAGACCTTGCAATGAAAGGATCTGGTACAACATGTAGAGATCAAATAATTGGAACAATGCCCCTGCAGGTTACACAGTACATTTGTGGGGGACAGGCCCCACATATCCACCTCCCATGCCTTCAACATTTACCCAAACCCCAACTACCCTTTAAAAAAATATATACCCTAACTCCTCAAACCCCATAAAAATGCAGCAGAAACAATGCAGCAAAATGACCACGATGAAATAGCCCCCTACACGTTGTGTCGCTATAACATTTAAAACTTGACACCTCAGCGATCAAGTGATTTCACTCCTTTCTTCAAAACAAGTGCATTTGAGTTAAGCTGGAGAACTATGAATATAACATCACTATCGCAATGTGTGGGGTTCCTCAGAAATCCTGCCTATTGCCCATCTTGTTCAAAGTATATATTACACTTCTAAATGACCTCCTAGGAATTCTTAAACAGAGAAAATAGTTTGTAGACATGTACAATTTTCCTCGAGATTTTCACATGATTTTAACAAAATCTTGTCATCTGGGTAGATTTGACATTGCACCCCTTTGCTCTAACCTGCTTGTTAGATTTACCCCTGCAAGTTAGAACTGGGGTGTCATTTCAATCTAACCAAATGACACCCAGATGCTGTTAATATCATTAAGAAATCCAGAGGAGAATTTTGTATCTCTGCAAACTCTTGTCATTGTTCTGGAAGACTGGATGAGGTCTGGTAACACTTCTTCCTCCACTCCTTTTCTCTACTGGGTTCCCCAAGACTCTGTTCTAGGTCCCCTTTTCTTTACACTCTATACTATCTAACTGCCTACTCTCATCTCCTCCTACAATCTCTCATTCCATCTTTACACTGATGACATCAAATCATCTTTTTTCTAATATTATTCTGATTCACTTCATTCAAAGCCTATAACTGTCTCTCTGCTATTCTTCACCTCAATGCCCCCATAACTGAGGTCATCTTCTTTCCTGCTACTTCTATTCCCTCACCCTCCCTCCTTCTACACTCTCCTTTCCCCCTCAATCCCTCCTGTTCAGTTCATCAGCTCATAACTTCAGTGTCATCTTTGATCTGCCTCTCTCCTTTTCAGTTTGCATTTCCAACACTGCCGGATACTCCAGCTATGCTTTATTTAACATTCTCAGTGCCCGCCCCTATATTTAATTTCATGCCACCAAACTTCTTATTACCTCTGTGTTTTATTTCAAATGTATCTTAAAACTCCCCTTCTATCTGCCCTAAACAACAACTGATCCCATTTTCTCTACTGTCTGCGGATTACTTTAAAATATATTACAAACTGGGATTGAACCATTTTCTTGTGAATGTGTTCAGCGCTTTGACAAAAGCGTTATACAGATCAAATAAAATACAAATACAAATGAAGGGCTAAGGCAAAGGATTAGGACAAAAACAAAGGACTTCGATGAAGGAGAGTTAGAATGAAGAATTAGGAATAGGAAGAATGACCACGAGGAAGGACTTGGACAATAGAATAGGGAAAAAGACTAGGATGAAGGACCATGATGAATTAACAGGACTAGGACAAACGACGTGGATGAAAGACAATGAGGAAGGAGAAGGACTAGGAGTGAAGACACACACAAAGGACTAGGAGGAAGGTCCGGCACTGGGACACAAGTCTAGAACTGAAACAAAAGATGAAAGGCATGGATTAGAGTGAATGGCTGAATGAAGGACTAGAGCTAGGGCAAATGACTCGAACAAAGAACTAGGGTGAAGGACTACAATGGAGGAGTATGTACAAAAGAGAATCATTCGGACACACAATTCGAATGAAGTATTCATAATATAAATCTGGATGAAACACCACGACGAAGGAGGACTCAGATAATAGTCTAGGATGAAGGACTAGGACAAATGAGGAAGAATGATTCAAAGGCCTAAGATAAAAGACTAGCATGCAGAATGAGAATGAAGGACTAGGGTGAAGGACTATTACTATAATCCTGGTATAGAAACAAAAAAAGGATGAAGGAGCAGGATGAAGGACTAGGTTGGATGTGAAGGACTAGGACAATGACAAGGACGAGCATTAAGGAGAAAGACTAGAAACATGGACTAGATAAAAGGGATTAAATGAAAGTGAATAAGTAGGATGAAGGACTAGGATGAAAGAGAAGAAGTAGGATGAAAGATTAGGACAAACTACAAGGACTAGGACAAGGGACTTGGATGAAGGACTAACATGAACGACTACCATGCATGGCTGGACAAAGAACAATGACTAGGACGGATGACTATGGGTAGAAGAAAGAACAAGGATACTTTACTAGGGCAAAGGACTAGGATGAAGCACTGCAACCGAAGAAAATAACTAGGATAAACATCAACAACAAGAACTAGCTAATGGAGCAGTACTAGGAAGAAGGACTAGGGCAAAAGACGAAGACAAAACACTAAATGAATAGGACTTGGAAAAAGAACCAGGAAGAAAGACATGGGGCCTCATTCCAAGCATGGCCTCCAAGTATGGCGGTCTGGAAATAAGGGTGCCAGTAGAAATGTACCAGCACCCTTTCTGGACAGCCATAATACGAGAATGCCGGTATGGGCACGGATCCCCCGACAGTACTGAACTGCTGGGTTTTCAGGCCCCTACCATCATGTCTCTCACTGAGGCATCGGCACCATTAGCAATGGTGCTGGTGCTTCAGTGTTCCCATTCCCATGGAGTCCTATGGCACCTGGATATCAGACAGTGAAATTGGTGTTACAGGGTTGGCGGCAACCCGTCCGGCAGCACCAGTGGGTTACTGCCAAAGTCATAATGAGGCCCATAGTCAAGGACAAAGGACAAAGGCCTAGGAAAAAGAGCCAGACCAAAGGACTAGGATGTAGGAGAAGAAACAGTATAAATGAATATGAATCGTTAAATGAACCTGGACAAAGAAGGGTTAGAAAAAAGGACTAGCACTTGGATCAACAACTTGGATGAAAGACTAAAACACCAAGGATTCGTGAAAAGGAATAAAACACAGTATTGGGCTAAGGATTATTTCTAGGATAAGGGACTCAAATGAAGTACTAGGACAAAAAGGAAGGTTTGGGAGAAAGGACTAGGACACAGAACTTTGATTAGGCTAGAGATAATGGCAATGGGTGAAATATTAGGACTAGGCTGAAGGACTAAAATGATATGAAGCTAGAAAGATAGTACACAGTGAAGGACTAGGGCAAGGACTATGAATAGGATGATGATATAGAACCTAGAAGAAACACTAGGACTAATGACCAGGACAAGGATGAAGGAATAGGATGATGGACTAGGACATGACTAAGACAAAAGGCAATGCCAGGGACTAGTATTATTGATAAGGAATAGATCAAAAGAATGGGATGAAGCACTTGTTTGAAAACGATTGACTAGAATGGAAGAATTGGATGAAGGAGAAGATCAAGGTTGAAGGACTAGGAAGAAGAAAACAATAGGAGAAATGACTAGAACAAAGCACTGGAAAGATAGACTATTACTAGGATGGAGAACTAGAATGAAGAACTAAGATAAATTACCTGGGTGATGGACTAGGGTGAAGGGCTGGGTTGAAGGATTATAACTAAGACAAATGACTGGGACAAGAACAAAGAACTATGATGAAGCATTAGCATGAAGGATTCGAACAAAGGAAATGAACAATGCCGAAGGACAATAATACGTACTAGAGTGAAGGAGAAGCACTTGAAAAATGATTAGAGGAAAGGTCTAGGATAAAGGAGAAGAAATAAAATGAAAGAATATGATCAAAGAGTAGGACTAGGATGAATGACTTGCGGCACTCCATAGGTTTTGGACTTCAACTCCTGTGATCCCTCACCATTAACTTTGCTGTGTAAGGCTGATGTGATTCTAAACACCTTTAGAGCCAAAGGTTGAACCCACCTGAACTAGGACAAAGGACTAAAACAATGGGCAAGAACAAAGGACTAAGACATAAAACAAGACAAAAGCATAGGACAGAAGACAAGGACAAGGGAATAGGGCAATGGACCCGGACAACCAACAAGGACGACGTTCTAGGATGAAGGAGAGGGACTAGAATGAAGGACTGGGACAAGGACTACAATAGATGACTTAAATAAAGGAATGAAGAGGAGGGCGAGGGTAAATGACTGGGACTTTGAAAAAATGACTATGAAGATGGACTAGGATAAGTAAATATGAAAAAGTTCTAGGAGAATGGACTAGGACGATGCGCTAAGACTAGGATACATATCTTTGATGAGGAACTGGGGTAAAGGAGAAGGAATAGAATGAAGGACTAGGATTAAGACCTAGGATGAAGCACTAAGACTGTGTCAAAGGACTAGGATAAGTGATTATTCCATAAATGCATGATGTAGGATTAGGATGAGGACAAACAACTAGGTTGACAGACTATAAAGAAGAAGTAGGACAATTAGAAAGGACTAGCAGCATCTCTTGAATCCGACCTCACAAAGGCCTTGAGGAGGGGGCAAATGGCAGCATACACCTGCGGGAGGACCCCTTCCAGGTCCAAGCAGCCCCACCTCACATTCTTTCTTGCCTGTCCATGTGAATCAGGGACAGGTGTTTTACCGTCGTGTGCATCCTTCTGCCCCCTTTGGTCCCCCCAATAGTCCTTACTCACTACTATACATAAGGGGTGTTGATCACTCTCCACTGTCTTGATGACTTCAAATGCCCTCATAAATGCCCAAGCCTCCAGGTTAACCAACATATAGTCAATTTTGCTAACGTCCGACCATTATCAAAAGTAGGAGCAGCAAGACGGTCATCAGAAAATTGGCCATTACATGCCGTGAGGCTAACAAAATACCCATCTCGTCAACTGCCTTATACTGTATCTTCGGGGGGGGGGCAAACCCCAGAAGTTGTCCTCCTCTGTCATGGCATCTTCCAAGATAGACACTGGCTCAATCTGAGCAATAAGGTCCCACATGATCAACATTTTTGAAGACCCGAGGAGCGCCCCCTCCAAGTCATAACTTCATCCCTGCACCCAGGGACGTCATTTAGGGGTCGCCTGAAGTCTCCCTTCCTACCCCTGTGGTCTCCCTTTCTACCCCTAAAAAATTTAAATTAAATAAAAGATCTTTTTTTTTTTTTTACTGGAAGCTCCTGGGCTGCGGCCAGTGCCATGTGGCTCTTTGCTTCTGGGGTGGCTGCCTTTCTTGTTCATGTCTCTTAAAACATTTATTTTAAAGAACAGGAGTTCCACAAGTCTAACACTTTCAGCAGTGACCCTAAATAAGAAAGAATAGGAATACCAAATAATGTGTCTTTCTGAAATTCTGTACAATAATTGCTAGACTCACTAAAAGGGGGTGAGCCATTGATTTAGTCTGTTCTTAAACACATCAACTCAGCTTGTCATCCTTCTAAGGTCGATAAATGAGTACCAACACAGGTTGGGTGATATTGTATGTTTATTTTATCTATATAAAGCACTTAAGCTTAAGTGCTACATAATAGCACATCATTACCATTTGACCATGGACGTCTGCTTGCATTCACAGTAATTTGGTAATATGGGCCTATACATCTTAATGATACATATGGCGATCCATTCTTGTAAGAAATGTGTATCACATTATAGTGATATTGTAACCATATTTCTCATAGTGTACTTAGGAACAATGCTATGTGATGCCACTTCCTGTTTTGGCAAGGGGTGAAAGGTTGTGTTCCATCGCTTCATGTGACATAACTTTGAAATGGGGACAAATGACATCACTTCTTGTGATGTCATCAGAGGTCAAAGGTTGTATAATGTCACTTCCGCTACCGCTTTCATTTTGGTGATATGACGTCCCTGCCTCCACCAGGCATACCACTATTGTAAAAATGTATGACAAGGACAGAGGTATTGTCCCGTAGTTTTAAATCCAGCACCAGAACATCAGGAGAATGCATGTCCAACACCCTAGCTGCTTTCAATAGGGAGTCATTAACCGAGAACACCAGGCCCCCAAACGGGTGCCCCCTTAGTCCTTTACATGCTGGTAGAAAAAAGGTTGCTTACCCCTCCAAATTTTATTGTTCCAGGGCCCAAGTTTCCTGAAGCGAAATCACCTCATGACCCCTGATAAGCAAACACCAGTCTCCGTCAATAAGATATTTATCATCCCCTGCTGTATTCCAGGATAGGACCCGCACCCCGGGCAATGAAGCTGGTAGGATCTCTACCACACATTGAGTTGGATTTGCTCGCAGCACGCTATCATCCAATTCCTCGGTGAGAGCAGAAGGAATACAACTCCACCTTGCTCGGGGTGATCAAAACCCCACCCCTGTTTTTCACTAAGGCAGACAAGCCATTCTTGTATCTCGCCACCAAGCCCTTGAGGAAGCGTTTCCTGAAGACTTTGTTCCTAAGTCGCGCCTGCAAGTCCTTAGTTGTTGCCATGGCGATATGTCTGGACACTGCAGACGCAGAAGCTGTTCTTGCCTCTACAAGTTACTGGAGTTGGACAAGAAAAACTCACATGAGAAAGGCCAAGGTGTTGAATAATGCAATGGTGTAAAGATATCTGGTTGTGGAGCTGTCTCTTTATTTGCAAAATGTTGACTGTTTTTATTTGTTCTCTGGCAAAGTGGTGATTATGTATTTTGTGTGGAAGTGATCTAAGAGCTAAGTGATCATGATGTTGTAGCTGATGTGGTTTTGTTATCCTGTACTGCTTTTATGACTATTTTGTTGAATTAAAGCAAATAAAGTAAAGTAAAGTAATCAACAATTCATTTTCCGTCCAAAATGTAATACAGCACCAATCCTTAAATTAATTTTGACACATAAAAATACAACAGCAATTAATTTCCGATCAGAACAAAGGTCAATCCTGATTATAAAATAAGACGAAATTAGATCATAAAAAATATATCAGCTATTCTTAACAACTCTTGTTCCTAATATACAATGCACTTTATGTAAATCTAGAAAAGGCCCAAGCCACAAACATATGATTAGCTTATAGAGGGTATATAAAAGCAGAACAACAATGTCATTGTCTAGACCTCTGATCACTCAAAATCTGATATACTTGTATGTTTTTCCAAGAAATGCATATTTCGGGGAAACAAGTATGAACAATAATAATGTCTCAAAAGTTAGTGCACCAGCTTGGAATCCTTTCATCTTCCTGAAATACCATTATGTGTTACCAAACTAAAACATGCCAGAGTTAACAAAATACACTGGAACTAATTTTCTAAATTAGCAAAAATTGCTTGGAGCGGACCTCTGACATTTGCACTGATGTGCAAACTGGTCCCCCCCCAGGCAATTTCCATTATTTGCACTGTGGAGTGCCAATGAGAAGTGTAAAGAGACATTGGAAGCCCCTTTACACTTCTTTATTTGAACTTTGCAGGGCAAATAGAGCAAACCCCATGGTTTTTACTGGTGCAAACAAACAAGCGAATGCCATGGGAAATCATTGGTTTTATGCCAGCATGTAAATCTCTTGCTGGTGTAAAACCAATTTATTTTTTAAGGTGGAGGCCCCCTCCCTCTGCATTCAAAAACAATGACAATCTGCTGGAGCATGAATAGAGCCATTAAGATAGTCATAAATGGCATAACCCCTGTCTTTAATCCCTCCATTTATGCTCCAGGTGACTCCAAAATGAGCACCTATGTTTCAGGTATGGTGACCAATCAAAATAGGTTCAGATGGGGTCATTTGGGACATTTCTAAACGTATATCGCTAGATTTCATCACTCCCCTATTGGCATTACCGTCGTATATAGATTGAATAACTTCTTATCTCCCTCTACACTTAGATTATCGGTAATCAAATTTGTTATCTTGGATCCTGCAATATGGCAAACAACCATGGTATTGTATGTTCTTTTTCACTGAGCACAACATGAGCTAAACTTCTTTTTGATAGCACATATGCAGGGGTCTTCCGTAGAAGGCATAGTCAGTTCTCTGTAGACTGCATAGTTCCTTTCAGTTTGTGCTAATCTAAGACGTCTTTGAAAAAAGGAGTTTTCAGTACATTGAAGTTTAGTCATATTGGTGAATCCACATGTTTCTGCACCATGCAAAAACTATGTTTCTTACTTTAGAATCATACACTGTTAAGATTAGTTGTACTGGTTGGACTCTGTAATAGATTGCCAATTTAAAAATGTCACCAAATGCTTGTGCCATTTTGTGTACTTTTTTGCTGATGTTTGTCTGGATTAAAAGTTGAAAAAATTGGGTGCCTACATTATCATGCAATGCAACATTTGGAATTGATGCCTCCCTGCAAGTGTATGTGGATTATATGTGATAACTATGATCATCTGATGTTGTTTATGTATTCATTTTATATTCTATATTATGGTAAAACATTTTATTTCAGATGATTGTAGGGTGATCATGACAATTGAGTGCGAGAATTAATTTGAAACTTGATTTCAGTGACAGTATGTTCTTTTCATAATAAAGGGTCTGGTTGGCTCTAGGATTGGAACCTGCCCATGCTAAGCACCATTTATAGGTTGGAAGGTTTGTTCTGGTGTCGCAAGATCACAGGAGTGGTTAGGGGTTTAGCCAGGACCCCAATTTGGTGCGTATGAGAGGTGGGTTTACTCCTGGTTATCTTGTCTGATTCGGTATCAATAATCCTTCTAACACGGTAGTTAGTGCGATACAGGTTCGCTTTTATTGATGGTTTATGAAAGATTCCACTTGATACAATGATTAGTGTGTAGAACACTGTTATGGCATTTTATGCCTTGGTGCGGTCAGCCGACACGTGTTTCAACCCAACCGGGTCTTTCTCAAGGCTGAACAATATTCAAAAAAGGTGCAAAGTGATATGTGGTAAAAGACATTTTGTGACCAGCATGTTTAATTAACAAACATTAAACGTGGTGGGTGATGTGTGGTGGTGGTGGGAAATTTAAAAACATTGCATAATTATACATTGCATTTACAAGTTGGATTATTAACACAGTAGACAGAAGAAAAAATGGGGAGAGAGAAAAGAGAGAGGTTAGCAAGAGCGGTGGGGAGGAGGATGGGCGGAAGGAGGATTGGAGAGATAATTGGTCTTCTTACCAAGTATGTCATGCTGCGGTCCCTGGGTGGGGTTCTTGTTTTATTGTGGGTGGCTGTCCTTATGGCAGTCTAGCTCCTATTGGGCTCTGAAAATAATTCATGAAATAGTCCGTGGTTACAACTGGTATATGATTATGATTTGTATAGTTCGAAGGGGGTGGGTTGAGCCCTTTCTTAGGTATGGCGAGTTTCAGCGAGGGTTGGATCGAGGTGGCATTGCTTACCTTCGTCCGAGTAGTGTCTGTGATGCGTTGCTCCCTGCGGCTTCAGTGGTGAATGAATGCCGCCATGTTTAATATACTTGCGCATGCGCCTACCAGCCATGGTTGGACTGGCGGCGCATGCGTGAGCGTGTGGTGTCCCAGCGGGTGCTACTGCGCGTGCGCGAAGAGATAGTGTTCTTGGGAGGCAAATTGCGCATGCACGGGTGCGAGTTAGCGATACTGAAGTGTGCACATTTGATGTTTTTCTGAATGGGCCATGGCCCGGTGGAATGGGGCGGTATTGTTGGAACCTAGGAGGGCAAATTCCAGGGGGATCAGAATGGAAGGGTGTAAGTGGTGGTTTGCTAATTTCTGTTATGAGTGGATAGCTCATTTAAAGTGTGATTGGATAAGTCATTACGGATGGTCAGTCGTGGCTTGCCAAGAAATTTGTCGATGTCTGAAACTGTTATTCGTGTTCGTCGGTCGGGCCAGGGTGTGATGCCCATTGAAGTATATCATGGTGGAGGCAGATTTGGTGGTTGAGAGGGTTTACAGAAAGACATTGAGGTCGTGATCTCTGTTAAGACCATTTTTAACACATCTAAAGTGACAGATAAGTCGCGCTTCTTCTTGTCTGAGTTTCTGGATTCTGTCTCCTCCTCTCGGGCCCAGCCTGACGATTTTCAGTCCGATGAACCTTATTTCACTTTTGTCGTTCATTTGGTGATACTTCTGCCAGTGGTTGGCCAGCGGTAGTTTAGGATCTTGCGAATGTATGCTGTTCATATGTTCCCTTATCCTGATGCGAGCTTCTCGGATGGTGCTGCCAATATATATCTTGTCACATACGCAAATCAAAGCATAGATCACATACTTACTTCTACAATTGATGTGCTCCGTGATTTTAAATATTGGGCAACCTGCGAATTTGGCACAGTTAGTTTGTGTCGCATATTTGCACATTGAGCAAGTTCCGCATTTAGTGAAGCCTATTGGTGTTTGCTTGCTGAGCCAGTCTTGTGCCATGATGTGTTTCTCCGCGAGAAAGGAAGGACTAAGTAGGTTCCTGAGAGTTGGTGCTCTTTTGAACGACATGCTTGGATATGTCTCAAGCTGAGGTTCGATATGTTCATCCATACGGAGTAGCTCCCAGTGTTTGGTCAAGATTTTTTGGAGGGCATGACTGTCTTGGTTGTATCTTGTGACAAATCTAATCTTGGGGTTGCATTCCTGTCTTCTGGGTTTAGGTGTTAACAGTGTAGATCTTGGAATGTGTATAGCTTGTTCTCTTGCCGGTGTCAGGCTTTGGGCGGAATAGCCTCGGCATCTAAATCTGCGATCCAATAGGTCGCATTCTTCTGTGAAGGATTTGTCTGTGTTGCAGTTCCTTCTCGCTCGGATGTATTCACCTTTTGGGATATTTCGTATAACACTGTTCCTGTGGCAACTTTGTGCATGAAGGGTTGAGTTCACTTCCGTTGGTTTACGAAATGTTCTGGTTGTAATTTTGTTGTCTTCAATCATAATCTTGAGATCCAAAAAGTCTATTTGTTCCGAGCTGATATGGCTAGTTAGTTCAATGCCATAGTTGTTAGTATTGAGGTAATCCATGTATTGGTTTAGTTCATCTTCTGTCCCTTTCCATATCAGGATGATATCATCTATGAAACGAGCCCAGTTGACAATTAGGCTGGTGTATTTGGTTTCCTTCATTGCATGCTCTTGTTCGTAGGTATGCATGAAGCAGTTGGCTAATGCTGGAGCATAGCTGGCTCCCATAGCGATCCCCTTGATTTGCTTGTAGTATTCACCGTTGAAAATAAATATGTTGTTGTTGAGTGAAAATTTCAGGAAGGATTTGGTCATTTCTACTTGATCGAGGTGTGACGCTGACTCGTATTTGAGGAGGTACCCCATACTCGATATTGCAAGTTCATGGTCTATTGATGTGTACAGGGCCTTGACATCTAAGGTGGCCATTAAGAAATTCGGTTCCCATTTGATTCTGGAAAGTATCTCCAAAGTATGCATGGTATCCCTGAGATAGGTAGGGATCTTGACGATGAGTGGCTGTATTACATTGTTGATGTATCTTGCTAGTGTTTCAGTAATACCGCCAATGCCACTCATAATTGGTCTTCCTTCTGGAATGGTGTCAAAGGTTTTGTGGATCTTCGGTAGGAAGTACAGCGTTGGCATAATTGGATGATCCGTTCTGAGATAGTCATATTCATCCTCTGTAATGAGTCCTATCGCTTGGTATTTGTTTAGGAGTTCTCGGTGTTCCCTGAGAATCCTGGCTTGGGGATTGTTGTCCAGTTTCTCGTAGTTGCCCGGTATTTGGAGGTGGTTCAGGGCCATTTTGATGTAGTCTGTTCTTTCCATAATAACTATATTGCCTCCTTTGTCTGCTTCCTTGATCACGATGCTGGTTTCTTTTTGTAGATTCCTGAGTACCGTTTGTTCCTCTTTTGTTAGGTTGTCTTTACTATTACTACCTCTGGTACATCGATCTTCCAATTTGTGGAGGTCATTGGTCACAGCTTGATGAAAGGTGTCTATGTAGTTCTCCGCACATAGTTGTGGATTGAATTTGGATTTGCTTTTAAGCTCTGGGATTTTCATGGATACACTCTGAATCCCTAATTCTTGCATGCATTCTTGCTTGCTCTTGTTGTTCTCTGCAAGCGTGCTTAGGAGGTGGATGTCTTCAAGGTCTCTGATGGTGAGCAGGCTGGGTTTTGGTACCGTTTCTGGTGGTTTGTAAACCGTTGTTTTGGTTGCGAAGAATTTTGTAAGTTTGAGGCGTCTAGTAAATTTGAATAGATCTATTTGTATGTCTACAAAGTTGTTCTTGCTTGATGGTGAGAAGGACAATCCCTTATTGAGTACCCTTATTTCCAGATTCGTGAGTTCTTTGTGTGACAGGTTCATGATCAGATTTTGTTGTGTTTCTGTCCCACAGTTTTCTGTGATTGTGACCTTGTTTGTCTTTGTTCGATTTCCTCTTCCAGGTCTCCTGCGTCCTCTGTCTGTTCTTCCCCCCCTTTCCTTCTTCTTGAGGGGTTCCTGTATTTGTCAATGGGGTTGCGAAGGATACCGATTTTTTGTTGCTGTTGGGTTGTGATTTCAGGCGACTTGCCTTCTTGTGTAGTTTTATTTGGTCTAAAAAAGACCGCTTAGCTGTCTCCTTTACCGGTAAATTTGATGATTCTTCCTGATCGCTATCAATTTCTGAACTTGCACCCGAGGTGTTTGGGGTACTTTCTTTGGACTTCTGTTGCTGTTGGTTCTGATCATATTTGGGTTGGTAGGTGAAGACCCGATCTTCCCTGTAGTCTTTGTCGTCTCTGAAGAATTTGTGCAGCTTTCTCATTTTGACCTCATCTTGATGGGTTTTGAGTATTCTATACATGGTTTTGTAGTTCTTCTCCTTGGTTGCTTTGGGGGCATCGTATATCTCTATTTCCTTTTTTAACTCTTCTAGTAGGATCACAATTCTTTCATGTTTTCTTTTTGCGTGTTCGATCAGCAGTTCTATCATTCGTAAAGAGCCTGTTATGAGATTTTGTTCCCATTCATCTGCTAAATCTGAGTCGAGTGGGTCATCGAAATCCGGAAAGATAATTATCCTGAGACCCCTCGGTATTTTCTTTTGTGCCGCATATTCCTGCATTGTTGTTTTCTCCCAGAATTTGTTGATTTCTTTTTTAGATAATTTCTCTAGTCTCATGAATTTGTGCTTCAGATCTTCTTGTAGATTTGAATCTCGGAAGGCGTTATCCGTGGATCCTCGTGGGGCAAATAGCGCTCTGATGTCTTCGTTCCTTGACATCATGTATTCTGCCATTCTTTGGCTGTTCCCTTTTTCGTGTTGAATTTGTTTGGAAAATTTCAGGCGCTGTGAGCAAGGCTGGTTCCCTAGTAGTGAATAAAGGGTCTGGTTGGCTCTAGGATTGGAACCTGCCCATGCTAAGCACCATTTATAGGTTGGAAGGTTTGTTCTGGTGTCGCAAGATCACAGGAGTGGTTAGGGGTTTAGCCAGGACCCCAATTTGGTGCGTATGAGAGGTGGGTTTACTCCTGGTTATCTTGTCTGATTCGGTATCAATAATCCTTCTAACACGGTAGTTAGTGCGATACAGGTTCGCTTTTATTGATGGTTTATGAAAGATTCCACTTGATACAATGATTAGTGTGTAGAACACTGTTATGGCATTTTATGCCTTGGTGCGGTCAGCCGACACGTGTTTCAACCCAACCGGGTCTTTCTCAAGGCTGAACAATATTCAAAAAAGGTGCAAAGTGATATGTGGTAAAAGACATTTTGTGACCAGCATGTTTAATTAACAAACATTAAACGTGGTGGGTGATGTGTGGTGGTGGTGGGAAATTTAAAAACATTGCATAATTATACATTGCATTTACAAGTTGGATTATTAACACAGTAGACAGAAGAAAAAATGGGGAGAGAGAAAAGAGAGAGGTTAGCAAGAGCGGTGGGGAGGAGGATGGGCGGAAGGAGGATTGGAGAGATAATTGGTCTTCTTACCAAGTATGTCATGCTGCGGTCCCTGGGTGGGGTTCTTGTTTTATTGTGGGTGGCTGTCCTTATGGCAGTCTAGCTCCTATTGGGCTCTGAAAATAATTCATGAAATAGTCCGTGGTTACAACTGGTATATGATTATGATTTGTATAGTTCGAAGGGGGTGGGTTGAGCCCTTTCTTAGGTATGGCGAGTTTCAGCGAGGGTTGGATCGAGGTGGCATTGCTTACCTTCGTCCGAGTAGTGTCTGTGATGCGTTGCTCCCTGCGGCTTCAGTGGTGAATGAATGCCGCCATGTTTAATATACTTGCGCATGCGCCTACCAGCCATGGTTGGACTGGCGGCGCATGCGTGAGCGTGTGGTGTCCCAGCGGGTGCTACTGCGCGTGCGCGAAGAGATAGTGTTCTTGGGAGGCAAATTGCGCATGCACGGGTGCGAGTTAGCGATACTGAAGTGTGCACATTTGATGTTTTTCTGAATGGGCCATGGCCCGGTGGAATGGGGCGGTATTGTTGGAACCTAGGAGGGCAAATTCCAGGGGGATCAGAATGGAAGGGTGTAAGTGGTGGTTTGCTAATTTCTGTTATGAGTGGATAGCTCATTTAAAGTGTGATTGGATAAGTCATTACGGATGGTCAGTCGTGGCTTGCCAAGAAATTTGTCGATGTCTGAAACTGTTATTCGTGTTCGTCGGTCGGGCCAGGGTGTGATGCCCATTGAAGTATATCATGGTGGAGGCAGATTTGGTGGTTGAGAGGGTTTACAGAAAGACATTGAGGTCGTGATCTCTGTTAAGACCATTTTTAACACATCTAAAGTGACAGATAAGTCGCGCTTCTTCTTGTCTGAGTTTCTGGATTCTGTCTCCTCCTCTCGGGCCCAGCCTGACGATTTTCAGTCCGATGAACCTTATTTCACTTTTGTCGTTCATTTGGTGATACTTCTGCCAGTGGTTGGCCAGCGGTAGTTTAGGATCTTGCGAATGTATGCTGTTCATATGTTCCCTTATCCTGATGCGAGCTTCTCGGATGGTGCTGCCAATATATATCTTGTCACATACGCAAATCAAAGCATAGATCACATACTTACTTCTACAATTGATGTGCTCCGTGATTTTAAATATTGGGCAACCTGCGAATTTGGCACAGTTAGTTTGTGTCGCATATTTGCACATTGAGCAAGTTCCGCATTTAGTGAAGCCTATTGGTGTTTGCTTGCTGAGCCAGTCTTGTGCCATGATGTGTTTCTCCGCGAGAAAGGAAGGACTAAGTAGGTTCCTGAGAGTTGGTGCTCTTTTGAACGACATGCTTGGATATGTCTCAAGCTGAGGTTCGATATGTTCATCCATACGGAGTAGCTCCCAGTGTTTGGTCAAGATTTTTTGGAGGGCATGACTGTCTTGGTTGTATCTTGTGACAAATCTAATCTTGGGGTTGCATTCCTGTCTTCTGGGTTTAGGTGTTAACAGTGTAGATCTTGGAATGTGTATAGCTTGTTCTCTTGCCGGTGTCAGGCTTTGGGCGGAATAGCCTCGGCATCTAAATCTGCGATCCAATAGGTCGCATTCTTCTGTGAAGGATTTGTCTGTGTTGCAGTTCCTTCTCGCTCGGATGTATTCACCTTTTGGGATATTTCGTATAACACTGTTCCTGTGGCAACTTTGTGCATGAAGGGTTGAGTTCACTTCCGTTGGTTTACGAAATGTTCTGGTTGTAATTTTGTTGTCTTCAATCATAATCTTGAGATCCAAAAAGTCTATTTGTTCCGAGCTGATATGGCTAGTTAGTTCAATGCCATAGTTGTTAGTATTGAGGTAATCCATGTATTGGTTTAGTTCATCTTCTGTCCCTTTCCATATCAGGATGATATCATCTATGAAACGAGCCCAGTTGACAATTAGGCTGGTGTATTTGGTTTCCTTCATTGCATGCTCTTGTTCGTAGGTATGCATGAAGCAGTTGGCTAATGCTGGAGCATAGCTGGCTCCCATAGCGATCCCCTTGATTTGCTTGTAGTATTCACCGTTGAAAATAAATATGTTGTTGTTGAGTGAAAATTTCAGGAAGGATTTGGTCATTTCTACTTGATCGAGGTGTGACGCTGACTCGTATTTGAGGAGGTACCCCATACTCGATATTGCAAGTTCATGGTCTATTGATGTGTACAGGGCCTTGACATCTAAGGTGGCCATTAAGAAATTCGGTTCCCATTTGATTCTGGAAAGTATCTCCAAAGTATGCATGGTATCCCTGAGATAGGTAGGGATCTTGACGATGAGTGGCTGTATTACATTGTTGATGTATCTTGCTAGTGTTTCAGTAATACCGCCAATGCCACTCATAATTGGTCTTCCTTCTGGAATGGTGTCAAAGGTTTTGTGGATCTTCGGTAGGAAGTACAGCGTTGGCATAATTGGATGATCCGTTCTGAGATAGTCATATTCATCCTCTGTAATGAGTCCTATCGCTTGGTATTTGTTTAGGAGTTCTCGGTGTTCCCTGAGAATCCTGGCTTGGGGATTGTTGTCCAGTTTCTCGTAGTTGCCCGGTATTTGGAGGTGGTTCAGGGCCATTTTGATGTAGTCTGTTCTTTCCATAATAACTATATTGCCTCCTTTGTCTGCTTCCTTGATCACGATGCTGGTTTCTTTTTGTAGATTCCTGAGTACCGTTTGTTCCTCTTTTGTTAGGTTGTCTTTACTATTACTACCTCTGGTACATCGATCTTCCAATTTGTGGAGGTCATTGGTCACAGCTTGATGAAAGGTGTCTATGTAGTTCTCCGCACATAGTTGTGGATTGAATTTGGATTTGCTTTTAAGCTCTGGGATTTTCATGGATACACTCTGAATCCCTAATTCTTGCATGCATTCTTGCTTGCTCTTGTTGTTCTCTGCAAGCGTGCTTAGGAGGTGGATGTCTTCAAGGTCTCTGATGGTGAGCAGGCTGGGTTTTGGTACCGTTTCTGGTGGTTTGTAAACCGTTGTTTTGGTTGCGAAGAATTTTGTAAGTTTGAGGCGTCTAGTAAATTTGAATAGATCTATTTGTATGTCTACAAAGTTGTTCTTGCTTGATGGTGAGAAGGACAATCCCTTATTGAGTACCCTTATTTCCAGATTCGTGAGTTCTTTGTGTGACAGGTTCATGATCAGATTTTGTTGTGTTTCTGTCCCACAGTTTTCTGTGATTGTGACCTTGTTTGTCTTTGTTCGATTTCCTCTTCCAGGTCTCCTGCGTCCTCTGTCTGTTCTTCCCCCCCTTCTTCTTCTTGAGGGGTTCCTGTATTTGTCAATGGGGTTGCGAAGGATACCGATTTTTTGTTGCTGTTGGGTTGTGATTTCAGGCGACTTGCCTTCTTGTGTAGTTTTATTTGGTCTAAAAAAGACCGCTTAGCTGTCTCCTTTACCGGTAAATTTGATGATTCTTCCTGATCGCTATCAATTTCTGAACTTGCACCCGAGGTGTTTGGGGTACTTTCTTTGGACTTCTGTTGCTGTTGGTTCTGATCATATTTGGGTTGGTAGGTGAAGACCCGATCTTCCCTGTAGTCTTTGTCGTCTCTGAAGAATTTGTGCAGCTTTCTCATTTTGACCTCATCTTGATGGGTTTTGAGTATTCTATACATGGTTTTGTAGTTCTTCTCCTTGGTTGCTTTGGGGGCATCGTATATCTCTATTTCCTTTTTTAACTCTTCTAGTAGGATCACAATTCTTTCATCAAATTTACCGGTAAAGGAGACAGCTAAGCGGTCTTTTTTAGACCAAATAAAACTACACAAGAAGGCAAGTCGCCTGAAATCACAACCCAACAGCAACAAAAAATCGGTATCCTTCGCAACCCCATTGACAAATACAGGAACCCCTCAAGAAGAAGAAGGGGGGGAAGAACAGACAGAGGACGCAGGAGACCTGGAAGAGGAAATCGAACAAAGACAAACAAGGTCACAATCACAGAAAACTGTGGGACAGAAACACAACAAAATCTGATCATGAACCTGTCACACAAAGAACTCACGAATCTGGAAATAAGGGTACTCAATAAGGGATTGTCCTTCTCACCATCAAGCAAGAACAACTTTGTAGACATACAAATAGATCTATTCAAATTTACTAGACGCCTCAAACTTACAAAATTCTTCGCAACCAAAACAACGGTTTACAAACCACCAGAAACGGTACCAAAACCCAGCCTGCTCACCATCAGAGACCTTGAAGACATCCACCTCCTAAGCACGCTTGCAGAGAACAACAAGAGCAAGCAAGAATGCATGCAAGAATTAGGGATTCAGAGTGTATCCATGAAAATCCCAGAGCTTAAAAGCAAATCCAAATTCAATCCACAACTATGTGCGGAGAACTACATAGACACCTTTCATCAAGCTGTGACCAATGACCTCCACAAATTGGAAGATCGATGTACCAGAGGTAGTAATAGTAAAGACAACCTAACAAAAGAGGAACAAACGGTACTCAGGAATCTACAAAAAGAAACCAGCATCGTGATCAAGGAAGCAGACAAAGGAGGCAATATAGTTATTATGGAAAGAACAGACTACATCAAAATGGCCCTGAACCACCTCCAAATACCGGGCAACTACGAGAAACTGGACAACAATCCCCAAGCCAGGATTCTCAGGGAACACCGAGAACTCCTAAACAAATACCAAGCGATAGGACTCATTACAGAGGATGAATATGACTATCTCAGAACGGATCATCCAATTATGCCAACGCTGTACTTCCTACCGAAGATCCACAAAACCTTTGACACCATTCCAGAAGGAAGACCAATTATGAGTGGCATTGGCGGTATTACTGAAACACTAGCAAGATACATCAACAATGTAATACAGCCACTCATCGTCAAGATCCCTACCTATCTCAGGGATACCATGCATACTTTGGAGATACTTTCCAGAATCAAATGGGAACCGAATTTCTTAATGGCCACCTTAGATGTCAAGGCCCTGTACACATCAATAGACCATGAACTTGCAATATCGAGTATGGGGTACCTCCTCAAATACGAGTCAGCGTCACACCTCGATCAAGTAGAAATGACCAAATCCTTCCTGAAATTTTCACTCAACAACAACATATTTATTTTCAACGGTGAATACTACAAGCAAATCAAGGGGATCGCTATGGGAGCCAGCTATGCTCCAGCATTAGCCAACTGCTTCATGCATACCTACGAACAAGAGCATGCAATGAAGGAAACCAAATACACCAGCCTAATTGTCAACTGGGCTCGTTTCATAGATGATATCATCCTGATATGGAAAGGGACAGAAGATGAACTAAACCAATACATGGATTACCTCAATACTAACAACTATGGCATTGAACTAACTAGCCATATCAGCTCGGAACAAATAGACTTTTTGGATCTCAAGATTATGATTGAAGACAACAAAATTACAACCAGAACATTTCGTAAACCAACGGAAGTGAACTCAACCCTTCATGCACAAAGTTGCCACAGGAACAGTGTTATACGAAATATCCCAAAAGGTGAATACATCCGAGCGAGAAGGAACTGCAACACAGACAAATCCTTCACAGAAGAATGCGACCTATTGGATCGCAGATTTAGATGCCGAGGCTATTCCGCCCAAAGCCTGACACCGGCAAGAGAACAAGCTATACACATTCCAAGATCTACACTGTTAACACCTAAACCCAGAAGACAGGAATGCAACCCCAAGATTAGATTTGTCACAAGATACAACCAAGACAGTCATGCCCTCCAAAAAATCTTGACCAAACACTGGGAGCTACTCCGTATGGATGAACATATCGAACCTCAGCTTGAGACATATCCAAGCATGTCGTTCAAAAGAGCACCAACTCTCAGGAACCTACTTAGTCCTTCCTTTCTCGCGGAGAAACACATCATGGCACAAGACTGGCTCAGCAAGCAAACACCAATAGGCTTCACTAAATGCGGAACTTGCTCAATGTGCAAATATGCGACACAAACTAACTGTGCCAAATTCGCAGGTTGCCCAATATTTAAAATCACGGAGCACATCAATTGTAGAAGTAAGTATGTGATCTATGCTTTGATTTGCGTATGTGACAAGATATATATTGGCAGCACCATCCGAGAAGCTCGCATCAGGATAAGGGAACATATGAACAGCATACATTCGCAAGATCCTAAACTACCGCTGGCCAACCACTGGCAGAAGTATCACCAAATGAACGACAAAAGTGAAATAAGGTTCATCGGACTGAAAATCGTCAGGCTGGGCCCGAGAGGAGGAGACAGAATCCAGAAACTCAGACAAGAAGAAGCGCGACTTATCTGTCACTTTAGATGTGTTAAAAATGGTCTTAACAGAGATCACGACCTCAATGTCTTTCTGTAAACCCTCTCAACCACCAAATCTGCCTCCACCATGATATACTTCAATGGGCATCACACCCTGGCCCGACCGACGAACACGAATAACAGTTTCAGACATCGACAAATTTCTTGGCAAGCCACGACTGACCATCCGTAATGACTTATCCAATCACACTTTAAATGAGCTATCCACTCATAACAGAAATTAGCAAACCACCACTTACACCCTTCCATTCTGATCCCCCTGGAATTTGCCCTCCTAGGTTCCAACAATACCGCCCCATTCCACCGGGCCATGGCCCATTCAGAAAAACATCAAATGTGCACACTTCAGTATCGCTAACTCGCACCCGTGCATGCGCAATTTGCCTCCCAAGAACACTATCTCTTCGCGCACGCGCAGTAGCACCCGCTGGGACACCACACGCTCACGCATGCGCCGCCAGTCCAACCATGGCTGGTAGGCGCATGCGCAAGTATATTAAACATGGCGGCATTCATTCACCACTGAAGCCGCAGGGAGCAACGCATCACAGACACTACTCGGACGAAGGTAAGCAATGCCACCTCGATCCAACCCTCGCTGAAACTCGCCATACCTAAGAAAGGGCTCAACCCACCCCCTTCGAACTATACAAATCATAATCATATACCAGTTGTAACCACGGACTATTTCATGAATTATTTTCAGAGCCCAATAGGAGCTAGACTGCCATAAGGACAGCCACCCACAATAAAACAAGAACCCCACCCAGGGACCGCAGCATGACATACTTGGTAAGAAGACCAATTATCTCTCCAATCCTCCTTCCGCCCATCCTCCTCCCCACCGCTCTTGCTAACCTCTCTCTTTTCTCTCTCCCCATTTTTTCTTCTGTCTACTGTGTTAATAATCCAACTTGTAAATGCAATGTATAATTATGCAATGTTTTTAAATTTCCCACCACCACCACACATCACCCACCACGTTTAATGTTTGTTAATTAAACATGCTGGTCACAAAATGTCTTTTACCACATATCACTTTGCACCTTTTTTGAATATTGTTCAGCCTTGAGAAAGACCCGGTTGGGTTGAAACACGTGTCGGCTGACCGCACCAAGGCATAAAATGCCATAACAGTGTTCTACACACTAATCATTGTATCAAGTGGAATCTTTCATAAACCATCAATAAAAGCGAACCTGTATCGCACTAACTACCGTGTTAGAAGGATTATTGATACCGAATCAGACAAGATAACCAGGAGTAAACCCACCTCTCATACGCACCAAATTGGGGTCCTGGCTAAACCCCTAACCACTCCTGTGATCTTGCGACACCAGAACAAACCTTCCAACCTATAAATGGTGCTTAGCATGGGCAGGTTCCAATCCTAGAGCCAACCAGACCCTTTATTCACTACTAGGGAACCAGCCTTGCTCACAGCGCCTGAAATTTTCCAAACAAATTCAACACGAAAAAGGGAACAGCCAAAGAATGGCAGAATACATGATGTCAAGGAACGAAGACATCAGAGCGCTATTTGCCCCACGAGGATCCACGGATAACGCCTTCCGAGATTCAAATCTACAAGAAGATCTGAAGCACAAATTCATGAGACTAGAGAAATTATCTAAAAAAGAAATCAACAAATTCTGGGAGAAAACAACAATGCAGGAATATGCGGCACAAAAGAAAATACCGAGGGGTCTCAGGATAATTATCTTTCCGGATTTCGATGACCCACTCGACTCAGATTTAGCAGATGAATGGGAACAAAATCTCATAACAGGCTCTTTACGAATGATAGAACTGCTGATCGAACACGCAAAAAGAAAACATGAAAGAATTGTGATCCTACTAGAAGAGTTAAAAAAGGAAATAGAGATATACGATGCCCCCAAAGCAACCAAGGAGAAGAACTACAAAACCATGTATAGAATACTCAAAACCCATCAAGATGAGGTCAAAATGAGAAAGCTGCACAAATTCTTCAGAGACGACAAAGACTACAGGGAAGATCGGGTCTTCACCTACCAACCCAAATATGATCAGAACCAACAGCAACAGAAGTCCAAAGAAAGTACCCCAAACACCTCGGGTGCAAGTTCAGAAATTGATAGCGATCAGGAAGAATCATCAAATTTACCGGTAAAGGAGACAGCTAAGCGGTCTTTTTTAGACCAAATAAAACTACACAAGAAGGCAAGTCGCCTGAAATCACAACCCAACAGCAACAAAAAATCGGTATCCTTCGCAACCCCATTGACAAATACAGGAACCCCTCAAGAAGAAGAAGGGGGGGAAGAACAGACAGAGGACGCAGGAGACCTGGAAGAGGAAATCGAACAAAGACAAACAAGGTCACAATCACAGAAAACTGTGGGACAGAAACACAACAAAATCTGATCATGAACCTGTCACACAAAGAACTCACGAATCTGGAAATAAGGGTACTCAATAAGGGATTGTCCTTCTCACCATCAAGCAAGAACAACTTTGTAGACATACAAATAGATCTATTCAAATTTACTAGACGCCTCAAACTTACAAAATTCTTCGCAACCAAAACAACGGTTTACAAACCACCAGAAACGGTACCAAAACCCAGCCTGCTCACCATCAGAGACCTTGAAGACATCCACCTCCTAAGCACGCTTGCAGAGAACAACAAGAGCAAGCAAGAATGCATGCAAGAATTAGGGATTCAGAGTGTATCCATGAAAATCCCAGAGCTTAAAAGCAAATCCAAATTCAATCCACAACTATGTGCGGAGAACTACATAGACACCTTTCATCAAGCTGTGACCAATGACCTCCACAAATTGGAAGATCGATGTACCAGAGGTAGTAATAGTAAAGACAACCTAACAAAAGAGGAACAAACGGTACTCAGGAATCTACAAAAAGAAACCAGCATCGTGATCAAGGAAGCAGACAAAGGAGGCAATATAGTTATTATGGAAAGAACAGACTACATCAAAATGGCCCTGAACCACCTCCAAATACCGGGCAACTACGAGAAACTGGACAACAATCCCCAAGCCAGGATTCTCAGGGAACACCGAGAACTCCTAAACAAATACCAAGCGATAGGACTCATTACAGAGGATGAATATGACTATCTCAGAACGGATCATCCAATTATGCCAACGCTGTACTTCCTACCGAAGATCCACAAAACCTTTGACACCATTCCAGAAGGAAGACCAATTATGAGTGGCATTGGCGGTATTACTGAAACACTAGCAAGATACATCAACAATGTAATACAGCCACTCATCGTCAAGATCCCTACCTATCTCAGGGATACCATGCATACTTTGGAGATACTTTCCAGAATCAAATGGGAACCGAATTTCTTAATGGCCACCTTAGATGTCAAGGCCCTGTACACATCAATAGACCATGAACTTGCAATATCGAGTATGGGGTACCTCCTCAAATACGAGTCAGCGTCACACCTCGATCAAGTAGAAATGACCAAATCCTTCCTGAAATTTTCACTCAACAACAACATATTTATTTTCAACGGTGAATACTACAAGCAAATCAAGGGGATCGCTATGGGAGCCAGCTATGCTCCAGCATTAGCCAACTGCTTCATGCATACCTACGAACAAGAGCATGCAATGAAGGAAACCAAATACACCAGCCTAATTGTCAACTGGGCTCGTTTCATAGATGATATCATCCTGATATGGAAAGGGACAGAAGATGAACTAAACCAATACATGGATTACCTCAATACTAACAACTATGGCATTGAACTAACTAGCCATATCAGCTCGGAACAAATAGACTTTTTGGATCTCAAGATTATGATTGAAGACAACAAAATTACAACCAGAACATTTCGTAAACCAACGGAAGTGAACTCAACCCTTCATGCACAAAGTTGCCACAGGAACAGTGTTATACGAAATATCCCAAAAGGTGAATACATCCGAGCGAGAAGGAACTGCAACACAGACAAATCCTTCACAGAAGAATGCGACCTATTGGATCGCAGATTTAGATGCCGAGGCTATTCCGCCCAAAGCCTGACACCGGCAAGAGAACAAGCTATACACATTCCAAGATCTACACTGTTAACACCTAAACCCAGAAGACAGGAATGCAACCCCAAGATTAGATTTGTCACAAGATACAACCAAGACAGTCATGCCCTCCAAAAAATCTTGACCAAACACTGGGAGCTACTCCGTATGGATGAACATATCGAACCTCAGCTTGAGACATATCCAAGCATGTCGTTCAAAAGAGCACCAACTCTCAGGAACCTACTTAGTCCTTCCTTTCTCGCGGAGAAACACATCATGGCACAAGACTGGCTCAGCAAGCAAACACCAATAGGCTTCACTAAATGCGGAACTTGCTCAATGTGCAAATATGCGACACAAACTAACTGTGCCAAATTCGCAGGTTGCCCAATATTTAAAATCACGGAGCACATCAATTGTAGAAGTAAGTATGTGATCTATGCTTTGATTTGCGTATGTGACAAGATATATATTGGCAGCACCATCCGAGAAGCTCGCATCAGGATAAGGGAACATATGAACAGCATACATTCGCAAGATCCTAAACTACCGCTGGCCAACCACTGGCAGAAGTATCACCAAATGAACGACAAAAGTGAAATAAGGTTCATCGGACTGAAAATCGTCAGGCTGGGCCCGAGAGGAGGAGACAGAATCCAGAAACTCAGACAAGAAGAAGCGCGACTTATCTGTCACTTTAGATGTGTTAAAAATGGTCTTAACAGAGATCACGACCTCAATGTCTTTCTGTAAACCCTCTCAACCACCAAATCTGCCTCCACCATGATATACTTCAATGGGCATCACACCCTGGCCCGACCGACGAACACGAATAACAGTTTCAGACATCGACAAATTTCTTGGCAAGCCACGACTGACCATCCGTAATGACTTATCCAATCACACTTTAAATGAGCTATCCACTCATAACAGAAATTAGCAAACCACCACTTACACCCTTCCATTCTGATCCCCCTGGAATTTGCCCTCCTAGGTTCCAACAATACCGCCCCATTCCACCGGGCCATGGCCCATTCAGAAAAACATCAAATGTGCACACTTCAGTATCGCTAACTCGCACCCGTGCATGCGCAATTTGCCTCCCAAGAACACTATCTCTTCGCGCACGCGCAGTAGCACCCGCTGGGACACCACACGCTCACGCATGCGCCGCCAGTCCAACCATGGCTGGTAGGCGCATGCGCAAGTATATTAAACATGGCGGCATTCATTCACCACTGAAGCCGCAGGGAGCAACGCATCACAGACACTACTCGGACGAAGGTAAGCAATGCCACCTCGATCCAACCCTCGCTGAAACTCGCCATACCTAAGAAAGGGCTCAACCCACCCCCTTCGAACTATACAAATCATAATCATATACCAGTTGTAACCACGGACTATTTCATGAATTATTTTCAGAGCCCAATAGGAGCTAGACTGCCATAAGGACAGCCACCCACAATAAAACAAGAACCCCACCCAGGGACCGCAGCATGACATACTTGGTAAGAAGACCAATTATCTCTCCAATCCTCCTTCCGCCCATCCTCCTCCCCACCGCTCTTGCTAACCTCTCTCTTTTCTCTCTCCCCATTTTTTCTTCTGTCTACTGTGTTAATAATCCAACTTGTAAATGCAATGTATAATTATGCAATGTTTTTAAATTTCCCACCACCACCACACATCACCCACCACGTTTAATGTTTGTTAATTAAACATGCTGGTCACAAAATGTCTTTTACCACATATCACTTTGCACCTTTTTTGAATATTGTTCAGCCTTGAGAAAGACCCGGTTGGGTTGAAACACGTGTCGGCTGACCGCACCAAGGCATAAAATGCCATAACAGTGTTCTACACACTAATCATTGTATCAAGTGGAATCTTTCATAAACCATCAATAAAAGCGAACCTGTATCGCACTAACTACCGTGTTAGAAGGATTATTGATACCGAATCAGACAAGATAACCAGGAGTAAACCCACCTCTCATTCTTTTCATAATAGTCTGAATAAAAAAAAAAACATTTCAGACAGGAGGATGAACCATATCTGGTGTTATTTTTGGTCTTATCTAGAATGGATATAATGATTCAGCGTGGAGTGGTACTTTTGGGGGTGACCAAGCTCTAGGGGGGAATACAAGAGAAAATGAAGACTGCCTGAATTTAAAGTTAAGAGACACCAGATTAATGCAATGCTCGCTTTATTCATGACTTGTGTTTTCCCTCTGCTACCATACAAAGAATACAGAGGAGGGATAGCCCTAACATAAAGCACAGCCTGTGCCACACACCTGGAACATTTCTTTGAACTGGTCAAGGGCTGGGTGAATAACTTTACAGTCAAAACAAGAAATAATGAACACCCCTTTTGTAAAATAAAACGTTCTGCAATCATCTAAAATGGTGCCTTACTGTACTGGAGCAATGTACTGAAAGCCAAGAGACTGGCACTGGTTTATTAGTTTTGGGGAACATATTGATAAGCACAAAAGAAAACCGATTCCTAAATTACATGGAAAGTATTGGCCCTAGAGTGATCACCGGTAATTCTAAAACCAATGTGTTGGTATGTGTTTTAAATGAAGAATTAAATGTCATAATGTGTTGCCATATAACTTCAAACAAAGCCTCATTTTGTACCATGCACACCAGCTTGTAGTGTGTTTCATTAAAAAATATATGTCAGAAACATAAAAGTGATGCCTTTATAAATGCAAGTAGAAGTCTATTTTAATTACACTGTGTGTAAATTCTATGTGAACACTTTAAATTTCAGGAATGCAACATAGCGTATGGCTCCATCTCCAGATATGATATTTCCATATAGTTTTGTCAAATGCGAGGTAGGGTTAAAATTCCACAGATTAGATTGGCCATCATGAGTCAACAGACCTATACAATTAAAGCCATCAAAGACAACCATAAAAGGTTCCATAACAAAGGCCATCTATTTAGAGCCACTGGTTAATGAGATGCTTCCACTTGTATGCACTCATCTCAAGGTACATATTATGAGGAAAAGTGCATTTAATTTACAACAAGACTGAATCTATGGTCTTTTGCAAACATACAATCTGGGCTAAACATGTGGTTGCAAAACTCTTCAGCTTCATTAAATGATTGTTGTTGCACTTAAAATGTAACCTTTTCACACCAGCAAAGCAATAAAATCCACCAGATGCCCCGTAACAGGAGTTCAGACAAAAAGACCTCTGAGAACTGTTTACATTACTCACAAGGGCTTTATAATTTAAGAAAATACAAAACTCAAGATGTAAGAGACCTCAGAATTGCATTTTTAAAATGATTTTGGTCATAAAACCACAACTATATGACCTATAATCAAAAGGAAGCATGTGTTAATATCATAATATACTCCTCTAGAAGATGAGCCTAACACATTAGATGTCGGGTTATTACACATTAATACAATGATAAATATGAATAACTGTTGAATAACTTGGAAGTAAAAAAACACCTGCACTAGATCCTTATTGTGACCATGTCTATGCCATTCCCAAGTGGACATATATACAACTGAAGTGGACATATAGACAACTGAGACATTTTTCTTTCCGAGGAATGTGGGACATTTTCATGCCGCGACCATGAAGGATTGAGTAGGACTGAGTAAGCATATGTAACAGGAGAGTCTCCTCCTTTTTTTTCACAGGTCCAGCTCAACCAGCGGTTTTGTCCCTGTAGTTATGGTTAAGTTGCTCAACTCATAGAAAGAGCACTTTCTGGGTGGCTTAGAAATTTGGTGCCATTTGATGAATCCTCACCAAAACTTGCAAAATAATTATAAAGTATATGGCGACCTTGAAATGAGTTTGCAAAGTTTAGTGTGGTTTCGTCTGGGGGATGGGAGGGCAAAATTATAGAGGGGGTCCCACATTTTTAAAAATCCTCATAGACACAATGGAAAACATGTTTTGCATGCCTACAGCCCAAACCGCTGGATGGATTTTCGCCCAACTTGCGACAAGAGTGGCGACTTAGTCCCAAAAGCGTGTTTCTGTAAATTGGGTGTAAATATTTCCATTATTTTATTTTGTAAATGGCCAAAAATTAGGTAAAATAGAATTAGTGATATCTGGGTCAGGTCCGCTGACTCATTTCCTGATTCATAAACTGCGGACACCCCTGGAACAATCAGGGGGTGGCTCGATGTCTGCAGACACCAAAAACGCACACTGATTGGATGTTCAAAAATGTGAGGTGCGTCAGATTTTTTAAAATGGTCGCCATGTTGGATCCACAGACAGCCGCTGTTGTCCGTGGACAGCTCAGTGACAAAAGGTTGTGGAAAATATATCTGGGTGATTTTTTGGCCGAAAGAAGGTCTGGAAAGGGTGGAAGAGTGGAAAAAAGTTGACAGGGAGCTGTTTTAATAGGTGAAAAAAAACAGTGCAGGTGCTGCCGATTTCACGGTCATTAGCATTGTCTGTGGACAGCGTGGTGAGAAAAAGGTGTGGAAAATGCATTTGGGGTTATTTTGAGGCCGAAAGAGTGCTTGGAAAGGGTAGTGGAGTGGCATAAAAAGGACAAGGAGCTGTTTTTATAGGTGAAAACAAGCTGGGCAGGTGCCGCCGAGTCCGCAGTCATTTGTACTGTCTGCAGACGTCATTGGGAGTGGGCAGGTTCAGGGTGAGTGTTGTTATTTGCAGGTCTATTGTACATACTTAGTTATGTGTGTATAATAATTATAACATAAAATACCAGGTATATTTTCAATTCATATTCACCCCCAAAGGGGCATCTTGGCGCTAATAACAGATGTGTATTTTTACCCAACTGTACTGTAAGGGGAGTATTTAGTATTTGTAATATGGTGGACTGATATAATTGAAGTATATATGGTATGTTTGATTGTAGCAGAATTTAAGATAGTGTTTATGGAATATGTATTTGTTTCATTGTGAAGAAAGAAAATAGGATAATAGTCGGTTATGTTACTTAGTTGCATATGGTAATAAAGCTGGAATCTCTGGTTCTTTTTCTGTGAAAAAAAAACTGTACACTGCGCTAAACAAGATAGTTTAAAACCTTTGATTGCATACAATTGTACATATAGATTTACTCTATTGACCCTCATAAGTAGGACATTCTATGTACTATGTTTGGTATAACAATAGTGTCTGGTGCACTGTTTTTGTTTTGACATGAAATAATCATTGGGTCATTGGGAGAAAACAAATACATAGTGGATAAAAATAAATACTGTAAGTGTATACAGTTTGTTGCATACTGTTAAAGTATGGACATGTTACAGAATAGCTGGGTGTGGTAGCATGGTTATATTATGTTTGTGTAAGTGGGATAGGATGTTTGTTTGAAGTGTGCTGTAAATAAAGGTATGTTTAAAGTAGTTAGATACCCGTTGGCGTATTCTAACTATATTGGACATTACAAGAAGTTTTGTAGTAACAATAATTGTAATGGCATATTTGAAGTGCATTACAATGAAAGATATTATGGATGTAGTTAGATACCCATTGGCGTATTCTAACTGTCTTGGATTTTAAAATGACTATTGTAGTACTGTGGATGTAGTTAAATCCCTCTTTGGCATATTTTAACTTTGTATTGTAGTATAGTTTAGTGAGTATATTTGTGTTGAATGAATATTAAGTAGGCATTTGTTGCTGGTAACCTATGTTTTGCAGTAACACTAGTGTTATTACATTCAAAGCAACCAATTACTTTTCTTGACATCTGAAGTATAGTGGCCTGAAGTGGTTGTGGCACCAGTGTGGTATATTATGCTTACTGTTGTGAAGATTTTCTTGCCAAGAGGTACTTGGCCATGTGTAAAGCTAATGAGCTTACAGTTATTTTAAGTACCATCTGCATTTCACCATAGAAGCATTTGTATGGCATATTGGCTATGTGAGTTTATTTGAATGATGGAACGATTGTCTGAATTGCAAAAAGGGCATAATATGCCATTATTTGCATTCTACAGAAGCTGATGAAATGGAATGGATTCACAATTTGGTATGGATACATGCACAAATTGCTCATTAAGGATGTGTTCTTGTGAAACATGGTTGCAGTGAGAGAATGTATGTTTCCACGTGTATGAAATCTGGAAGATTTCATTCATAGGTATGTGTTGTTTCTAGTACTTATAGTAAGTACATTAGGAATTCCTGTGGATCCTCCTGTGTGTTTATGGTGAATTTTACAATTCCTGTAGAGTAGTCCAATGCTTGCCTTATACCTGAGACACTGTAAGTGCTGTCAGGATTATTTGTGGCATTTCTATGAAGGACGAGCATTTGCAAATGCAACTGGTCTGAGCATTTAAGTGAATGTTGTGGACAATTGCTGGTAATTGGAAGAGAAGATTGATTGCTTGATTTGCATAGCAATTTAATCCAGTTGTGTTGCTGAATTTAAATGACCAGAGCATTGTCCCTCTGTATGCTTTGATGGGCCTGCAGCTGTTGTTTGAGAAGAGACATTTGTTTCTTTATCTTCTGATGGACGTGCAGTTGTTTTTGGACTAGAGAGTTTTGTGGTTGTGTTATTTAATGGAGTAGCAGTTGTTCTTTGTTTTTTCAGCAGTATTGCTGGGAGATATGCTATAATTTCTGTTTGTATTAGTTTCCTTTTTAAAGTTTTTCTTTGAGGTACAGGTTACATACCAAGATGGGAGGTGTACAGTCCACATAGCCTGTTGCATTCCAGGATGCAAGAATTGTCAGCGCTGACTTTGTTTGCATCAAAGATAACTAGGAATAGACCATTGAGTGTACATAGACTTGACAGAGCTACGTAACTCATACCTCCTTTGAAAACTGTGCTGCCAATGTCAATCAATGCATGATATAGATTTAGACCTTGCGATTGTGAATAGTGACAGCATATGCAAGAGATAGAGAGAATTGTTCTCTGCATACGTACATGTATTTGAAAAGAAGGTGTACAGGTCCACTCCCCGACTTGAACGTGCAATACCAATAAATGTGACACACCCCAATGGTGATTGAGACTAAGAGAACAGGCTGCGAGCGTTATGTTTTGTTTATGTAAAACTGGCATCCAGAGAACTCTGCTGCCCGAGAGCGCTCTGGCAAACAACACACTTACAATTGATTAAAAGGGCAAAAAATGTCATCAATAATGTCAGATATAAATGTTACAAAAGTTCATTATGATTGGACACACAACCGCAAGGCATAGGTGCATGTAGGTGTTGCTCCTCCGTGGCTGGCTGCTTGGTTGGCGGGAGGGTGAGCGTCACAAGGACCATCTGTCTGTGTCCAGGCGGGGTGAGGGTCAGGTCGCGGTGAGGTAGTGTGGGCCCTAACTAAGCTAACGTGAGATACTACCATTAGACATGCACTAAATAATAGCCACTACAGTTCCTTTGAGTATATCATCATAAATCTATAAATCATGCCCATATAATCACAGCATTATTCATTGCGACTTATATGAAGTACCGAGCTTAGGGTCTTGGTCAGTAAGATAACATTGACTGTGGGGTGGGTCCAGGTGCATCAAAGAGGCTATAAGACATTCTGACATTTGTTAGTTCTAGGGTGCAATACACTGTGACAGGGGTCTGATGTTAGTTGGGGGCACATGGCGGTGGGCTTCACAGCAGGGTCGCACGTCTGGTACATCAAGAGAATACCTTGCGGGGCCACAGGGTTATAGTGGCAGTAATTGTCCAACAGCGGGGGTAAGAGGGCACAGCAGGTTTGTGGAGATGGATGGATTAAAAGTCATGTTCCAGACCAGTTCACACATAGATCAGTGATCTCAGAGGAAGAGTGAAAATGTTACATTGGTGTATTTGTTTCAATTATTCCCGGCTCATCCGTGAGAATGGAGCTGCGAAGCTTTCAGGCACAGTGAGAAAAGGTGGGGGCCATGAGCGTGGTGAGTGTGGCACTGCAGAGGGGAGAGAAGCCTTTTCGTATTATCGCAGTGAGGCCTAGTCCAAAGATGGAGTCGAGGGTACACAAATGGAAGTCCAAGTGTCCTGCACAACAACCCCGCATCTGCTACTGATAGCATGCCTACGAGCAATGGAAGCGTCCCTCATTATTGTGCAAGCAAGTGGATTATATTGTGCTGAATGTATGAAGGCGGCCTAAACGACCCCTCACTCCCACACAATCCCCCCTTTCATTACATCTAAAGTAACAAATTACTTTTTATTATTATTTTCATTCCGATAATACTCTGCTTCTGCTACTGCCTCATCCCATGCAGGTGTACCCTTTACTGGCATCCAAGCCCTACATACACCTCTCAGGCTCTGCCTTCTTCTTGAGTACTCATCAGGTGTGCATGTCATATATATTCCTCCATCCCCATCCAGGTCCACTCATACTTCCCTGTACCATTGCAGCTCCTGTATTTTTTTAATTGTTGTGTGATATAGATTATCTACCCTATCCCATGTTGACGATAGACAGCTGTCATTCAGTATTTTGGTGTGTTTTGTTCTCCAGTCTGTATTTGTGCATCGATCATGGTTGCTACCATTGTCTGTTTGCCCATTGTTACCATCATCATTGTCGAACTATGCATTGATTTCGCACAACATCAGATTCCTAGTTGGCACACACAGAAAAATAGTAAAATAAAAATGACGACTGGAAAAATATTTTCATCATGATGCTGAACCAGGACGGTATCCAATTGAACATGTTATCGAACCAGATGCTCGGCTCTATTCCTCCTTCCTTCAGCATCCTCTCCCCCAGTCTGTGTACTGCCAAGATGACGTGGGAGAGGGTCCCATTATCTGCGTCTTCAGAAGGTACGAATGTACAGCATGTGCTCCCGATTTTTGGCAAAAACCGCTGTCCATTGCTGCGAGAAGGTCCAGGACGTACCGGTTCTGTATTGTCATAAGGCGCAAGGTGCTTAGTTCCACCTTGATCACATTCAATCCCTCTTCATTGTCGTTGGACAGTTGGATCAGTTCTCAGCATACTATTTGCAGCCATTTGGTGTTCGTTCTGGCTTTAGGAGGGAGGCAAAGAAAGTTTCTGCTGAATTGAACAACTTGAATTTTGCAGGAATCTCAGCGAGAAGGTTGGATGACTTGCTGGAGATATAGTTTGGTGACCTCCTTTTGCGGGACACTCTGTCTTGTAGCTCATTTTCAGACAGAATGTCGTATGTGGAAGGCTCTGTGGTGCTGGTTGGAGTGCTGCCGATGTGTCAGCCAAATCTCCTGCTGCTGATCTGCCAGCCAAGTGCCCTGGTGCCGACATGCCAGCCGAACCTCTCCCCCCTTGGATATTACTTTCTGGAATCACCATTAGCACTGAATGCAGGGGGGCCAGGGTGCAGGTACCCTTCCATGATGCCGGTAGATGCAGGTAGGCTTGTTTGCCACACACCCAGTACATGTCCATGAGCGCTGCTGTACCTTTTTTCATATCTGGGATGATGATTGTTTTGTTACATTGCTTGTTGGACCCCATCTGCACCTTTCCTTCACCGTGAAAACAAAGTTCATGCAGAATTTCCTTCTGGGTTTTGATAGGTTTCTCGAGAGCAGTAACCCACGTATGTTTTGCAATATGCTGGGACAAGACTGGAGCAGCACACGTTTCTTTGACCCATTGAAAGTTTTCTTCAGTTAGTCCTCGTAGTGCCTCAGCTTTTCACGTGATCGTCTCGTCATTCCAGTTATTCTCTGTAAACCTTGTCCCTTTGATGACAAAAAAAGGTTCTTTGATGCAAATCACTCCTTGCGGCTTGCTCGTGCAGGTTTTCTCGTTCTGCAGCATTTCTAATGTAACTGTGTGTGACTGCAAGGTGCTCCGAATTCTACATAATACAAGATGAATTAAACATTGGGCATCTGACAAGGGCACTTCTTGAGGTACAAGTATTTTAGGTGTGCCTAATGCGTGCGGTATGAGAGAGCAAACATAGCAGCTCTCGTTCGTGGCTTGTTTCGCTGTTGCACTCATGTCGGAGTACCATTTATTTGATTGGTCTGGGTTTCATCTAATCCCAGGCCATGGTACACATCATATCTTTTCCCTCCCACCCCCCCCTTTTCCATCTCCTCCTCCCCCCTTCCCTGTTATTTATCATTTTTACCCTTCTATACTTTATGGAAAGGACATATGCCCATGTGGGTTCACTAGCAGCTTGCCAGGCCTGTGGTGCTGGAGTTTCTTGTGTAAATTTAGTAGCAAGATTAAAGTGCATTATAGTGCCTTGTGAGGTAGGTTCTGTGGCTGTTTGCACATCAATATTTATCAGGTCAGACTCACCCTCCCAGGAGTAATCCCCATCATACTGATTGATCTTGTTATCTTTACTTAGTTTAGTAGCAGCAAGTGAAAAAAGTGGGGTTGTGGTAGTACAATTTTTATGCAATGTAGTAAGACTGCTATTTGCAAAGTGATTATGTTTCCACATAGTTTTAACTCCAGCCCATATGAGCGTTGAGCCCTCTCATATCAGGCTTACCCCGCCCCCCTCTTTCATATCCTTAATTATGAAAGCCACAATCCAGTACCAGGCCACAAAAAATAACATCACAGAAAACAATATTGCCGCAAATTTAAGGCCACACTCTAAATTATAATATTTGTTTATTCTACTATCTACCCTATCACTATCTCCTATCCTCCCACCTCACCCTCCCTACCCCGCAGGCCAAGCCACCTCTGTCACCTTCTCACCCCCTCCTCACCCCTTGGCTGACTCTCACCCTGACACAGCCCTCTCCACGCTCCACTCTGCTATATCTGATACTCTTGATATCCTTGCCCCTGTCATGAGAATTCGCCTGAAGCAAAAAGTCAAGTGCAACTCCTGGTATGACTCAGGCCTCGTCACCCTACACCCTAAAAAGCAAGTGTAGGGTTGCCGAGAGGAAATGCCGTGCTTCAAGTTCATCCTCTGACAAATTGGCCTGCCGCTTGCTGCGAAGGCAATACCGGCTCTCCGTCCTCACCAAGAAGAGAGCTCATATGCAAGGCCGCGTCTCTGCGGCATCTAACAACTCGGCTGAACTCTTTACAATCTTCCAGGAACTGGCCAATCCTGCCGCAGTCTCTACCTCTCCTGTCCCTTTCCAGGCCCTCTGCATGGCACTGGCTTCTCACTTAATTTCTAAAACTCAGGACATCCTGTCCTCACTCTCCTCCTCTCATCCCCCTCCCTCTATTCCCCAGTCTTCCTCTGGCCCTTCTGCAGCCACCCCTCCTCCCTCCTTCTCTACCTTTCCCCTTTTCTCTCCAGACGAGGTTTCTAGACAAGTCCGATCTATGAAATTCTCGTCGAACAGGTTCACCCCTGTTCCTCCAAAACTATCAAGGATCACATCGACTCCCTGGCTCCTGCCCTGGCAGATTTCTGCAATCACTCCTTCACCACTGGAGTCTTTCCTTCACCCCTGAAGTACTCCCTTGTGCACCCTCTTCTTAAGAAACCCTCTGCCGACCCCTCCAGCCCGGCTAACTATTGCCCAATCTCCATAACTCCCTTCCTGGGCAAGCTCCTGGAGAAACTGGCCATCTCCCAGCTCAATCTCCACATTGAATCTGTTGGTTGTCTTCATGACCATCAGTCTGGCTTCAGAGCTGCCAGAAGCACAGAAACTGCTCTCCTGAACATCCGTGAAGACCTGCTCTCCAACTTCGACTCTAACACCCCTTGCGTTCTTATCCTGCTTGATCTCTCTTCTGCTTTTGACACTGCCAACAATGCCATCCTGCTCAACCGTCTCAATGATAACCTGGGTATCACTGGTCAGGCTCTGGCGTGGCTGACTTCTTTCCTCTCTGACCGACCCTCCCAGGTCCAACTTGGGTCCTTCCTCTACGACATCTTTTTTTCTACCTGTGGTGTCCCCCAGGGATCTAACCTCTCTCCCTGGCTGTTCAACCAATACTTGGCACTCCTTGCCCACCGCATCGCCGCTCTCTGTCCCAACTTTCAGTGCTATGCGGATGATACCCAGCTCATTTTCATGCTACCCTCGGCCTCCTCCTCTCCTTCCCTCATCTCTGACTGTCTGTCTGCCATCCAGCAATGGTGTGCCGCCAACGACCTCTGTCTTAATGCCAGTAAGACTGAGATTCTACTCATCGGCACACCCACTCCCTCCTTCCCTCTATCTCTCTGGCCGGCCTCTCTTGGCCCTCCTCCCACTCCCACCTGCAAGGCAAAAAACCTTGGGGTCATCTTCGACTCTGCACTCTCCTTCTCCCCTCACATCTCTGACGTATCTAAGAAGTCACACTACCAGCTGCACCTCCTTAGAGGTATTCTTCCTTTCCTCTCCTTCCCCCAGAAGCTCACTGTCTCCAGAGCCCTGGTCCTCTCCAAGCTGGACTACTGTAACAGCTTCTATCTAAGTCTTCCTGCCTCCACTCTCCGCACTCGCAACTTATCCAGAACAGGACTGTGAGACTTGTCCTTGGCCTCAAGCCCATGGATCGTATCTCTCCAGGACTGAAATCTTTGCACTGGCTCCCAGTGGCTGCGAGGATTAAATTCAAAACCCTCTGCTTTGTACACAAGGACTTCTGGGGTCTGGGGCTGAAATACCTTCAACTCTCTCTTCCTAAATATCTTCCTTCTCAAGCTCTTCACTCATCTGCCTCCAACTCCCTCAGGGTCAGTCGCTTCTCCAAGCAATGAGTTGGTGGCAGATCACTCTCTTCAGCAGGGGCTCTCTCTGGAAAAACTTTCCTGCCTCCCTGAAACTCGAGGAGAACCATCTACGGTTCCAGAAACACCTCAAAACCTTCCTCTTTGCTTCTGCTTTCTCTCCTCCCCTCCCTTGCTGAATTCCGACTAAATTGCACTGGTTACATGGCCACCCTTTCTGAACTCTGGCCCAGGCCCTGTCAACTGCCCACCTGCACTGCCTTTCTTGCAACCCCTGCACTTGGGGACCGTTTTTTTCTGTATCCCTTCAGTCCCCCTTCCAGCACTTATGTCTGCTCTTCCTTGCACTTGCCACCAGCTGGCTGTTTTATGTGTTTATTTATTATTTATTCCACTTCCCAGGTACTGCACTTTCCCCTCGCCCTTCCCCCCGCACACTTTTCCTTTCCCCCCTTCCCATGCACTTGCGTGATCTGAATGACACCTGGCCTACTAGGATTGTTGTCTGTCCTCCCCTTGTTTCCCCCCTTGCCTCGTCGCACCTTGAAACACTTGTGTATATGTGCATTATAAATGCCAAATCATATCATATCATATCTAAATTTGTGTCATTGTCAGTCTGCCATTTTTCGACTTGGAGGGGTGATATAAAATTGTTAAGTGACATGCATAATTTTCATTATTGCTCACATTAATTTCTATTTCATTGGCATCACATTTACTTTTCAGCTTATTTATTATTTAATTCATAATACTTTTAGTGTGCACACTTCTATTCTATTTGGCTACTGTCATTTAAATTGTATCAACATATACTCAATTTTTCATCCCAGAAAATGTTAATAATGATAGTCACTTTTTCGTGCATAATGTCAGTCATGATAAGGCGTGAAACAGAGAAAGAGAGAGACAGAAAGATAAATGGAGAGAGACAGAGAGAGAGAGAGAGAGGGAGAGAGAGAGAGAGAGAGAGAGAGAGAGAGAGAGAGAGAGATAGATCCCTACTTCTTTTTTACTTACTTATTTTATTTATATTTATATAGCGCGCAAGAAGCCCAGGGGCATTGAGGCGCTGTTACTTGCAATAGTTACATGGTACAGGCATGAAAGCGATTGATAACACATTATGAATACTACAAGATATCATACTGTTGTTACAGATATTGCATTGGGACGTATATTACAACATATATGATAAGTATTCGTGCTGGTGTGTCGGGTCTTATGTGAAGAGGGTAGTTTTCAGAGTTTTGCGGAAGGTGGTGAGGGAGGCCTCCCCTCGGATAGTGGGAGGTAGGGCATTCCAGTGAATGGGTGCTAGATAGGGGAAGCTGGATCCGCCCGCTTTTACTCTTTTTACTAGTGGCACCGAGAGCATGTTGGTGTACGGTGATCTGGTTGGCCTGGTAGTGGAGACGGGGTGGATACTTTGAGAGAGGTATGCTGGAGCAGTGAGGTGAATGCACTTGTGGGTCAGTGTCAGTGCTTTGAATACGATCCTTTCCTTTATTGGGAGCCAGTGGGCTAGTTTTCTGGCTTCAGAGATGTGTTCTCTTTTAGCAATGCCTTGGGCTGCCCGGAGAGCATTGTTCTGTATTACTTGTAGTCTCTCTAAGTTTTTGTTGGAGGTTCCTAGAAAGAGTACGTTGCAGTAGTCTAGCCTTACACATATGTATTCTCATTTGTACACTTCTCTTTTCATCTGTCATAAACTGTTTCTTATCACCACTCTGAATTTTGTCCTTTTTGTTTTTTGCACACCTGTCTTCTATGCAACTGTTTTGCTATTATTTTGTTGACATTGAGGGATTGCGCTATTGCATGCTCTTCTCACATCTGACAGATGCACCAAATATTTCAATCTCTTTACCTTAACAGCAGTGGGTGTGCAATAGATAACCTCGTAGGGCCCATGAAATCTTGGAGAGTTCCATCTCTGCACAAAACTTTGCACGTGCACATTTTCATCTGGCATTAATTGACCCTTTAGGCTGTCCTGTGCTGGCATTGTAGTATCTGTCTCAGCATTTTGCGTAAATGGTGGTTCGATCTGGCTAGCTATGCTACGCACTGCGCGTGTCAGCTGGGTAAGGTATTCCTTTATTCCATCCCCTAGCACTGTGGCAGCTCTGTGAGCGTCTGAGGCTCCTCATACTGGGGAAAGTGGCGTATGGTATGCACCGACTCGTCATTATTTTGTGCAGGCTCAAATGATGGTCTTTACTTGGTTGCGTTCTGAGTTGGAACAGTGCTAGGGGTAAGCAATACACCCACTTCTTCTTACGTGTGTTACACAACCTTGATAGTTTGCTTTTGAGTAGGTCATTGATTTTTTCCACCATTCCATTTGCCTGCAGGTGATAAATCGAACATAATTTATGCTTAACACCCAGTAAGGTGGTCACTTCCTTAAATAAATTGTTTACAAAATGAGTGCCATTGTTCGATCTTATTACGTCACATATGCCCCACCTTGAGAAAACCTCCCACACTAGGAACTTTGTGGCACACTTCGCGTATGGCTGGGGGCATGGTCCAGCTTCCACCCACCTTGAGAATCGACAAACTATCACAATCAGATATCTCGCTCCATTACATCTTTCCCCTTATATCCGCATAGTCAATGTGGAGCTCTCTAAACGGGCCCACAGGACGCGGTAGCGTTCCTCGTAATGTCCTCAGGGTAATTCCTGAATTGTATGGGCCTCATTACACGGACGGCGGTAACCATGGCGCTATTAGCGCCATGGTTGTCACCGGTATTTTACTGATTCCGCCTTGGTGAATGGGGGAATTACTGCCCCATTCCAAGGTTGGCAGGGTGGTAATTCCCCATTTACCAAGGCCCTCCCCATTCCCATTTGAGCCCCCATAGGGCTCAATGGGAATCGGGAAGGAGCAAATAACAGTACCGCTATTAGCAGTACCGTTATTTGCCCTGAAGTCCCTCAGCGGGTCCCTTCCTTAACGTGTGGTCTGGCCACACGTTAAGGACGGGACCCACTGAGATACCTCATAGTATGGCGCTAAGGGATTACAGGCCACGGTGCCCTTACCGGTGCCGGTAATCCCTTAGCGCCATCCGTGTAATGAGGCCCTATATCTAGCACGTTGTGCATTCTACTGTGAATTTTGACAAGTGTTACTGCAAATTTGGAACAAACCAATGTTCCTGTATTTCCGCTGCAATGTGTTGTTTAGTTCTGTGTGTTGGGAAGTGTAGTTGTTGAAATACTACTTCTAATAACTCCACTGGCATTACTACCTTCCCTGTTAGTTCCTGTCTCCATATTAAATCTGTCGGGGACTGTTTACAACCTCTCTTCCCCCACAACTCTTATTCTTCTATAGGTGCACGGTTTTGGAGCTCTATTATTTGGGCAATTGGTGTATGACTATATCCTTCCTCTGGGATATTGAAATACGCAGCATCTTTCGCTGCAGCATCGGCTGCTGCGTTTCCCAATGAGATTGCGTCTGTAATGTTGGTATGTGTTTGGCATTTCCCCAACGCTACTACTGAGGGTTCTGCTAGTGCTTCTATCAGTTTATTTAGTATGGCTGCATGTTGTAATCGTGAACCATCTGCCCTTCGAAAACCTCTTCGTCGCCATTGTGACAACCCTGAGTGCACTGTTGTTGTTGCATATGCTGAGACAGAGTATATTTTGACAGCACATCCTTTTGCTGTATGCAGCGCTTCAATAAGCACTGTCAGTTCCACTGCTTGAGCCGAGTAATGAGAGGTGAGGCATTTCTGCACAATAATCTCATACCCTTCTTCCTCCATTCTTACAACTGCCACCCCTAAATGCTTTTCTCCTGTCTCACAGTCTATTGATGCTGACCCATCTACGAAGTATATTTCCTCTTGTAGCGCATTTTCACCCGCCTTGGGAATATCATATTCCTCTCCCTCATATGTAGCGCAATCATGTGCTGCATGTCCTCAACTGTACATGATTCAGTGATGAATATAGCTGGGTTTACTGTCTTGCATCTCACCTCATGCCTGGATATTATAATTTCATATGCCGTTGCCCTTTGTGTTGTTAATGTAGATTTTGAATGTTCTAAAATCGCAAAGAGTGAGAATTCTGCATATAGTGTCACTGAGCATCCCATCACGATTGTGGCACTTTTTCTATTGTGAAGGCCGCTTTGGCAAGAGCTTGTTTGCATGCAAAGTGGCCTTGCATTACTGAATCTAATGTACCACTGTAGTAGGCCAATGGCTTGTGACCTAATGAGGTTTTCTGGGAAAGACTGCTGTCATAAAAATGCCATTGCAGTGTAAAAACAGGTAAATCTCCTGATCATAATCAGGGTTCGCCAAAACTGGTGTGTGTGCAATGTGGTCTTTCAATTTGAAATATTGTGTCATCATCTTGTCCGTCCATTTTAACGGGACATTATTCTTTTGCGCTTCCTTTACAGCCTGTAACAGTGGGCGTCTGTATGCTGCATAATCAAGTATCCAGGCATGGCAGTAATTGCAGATGCCGAGAAATGTTTGCATGTCCTCCACTGTCTTTGGTATCATCAGGTGGCGTATTGCTACTGCTCTATCTGGTAAAATTCTCTTACCATCTTTAGAAACCAGCTGTCCTAAATAGAGCACCTCTGCTCGGCAATATTGCAGCTTACCTTTGTCCACTTTGTATCCTTTTGTGGCTAGTACATTTAACAATGCTATCAAATCTGTTCTGCACTCTTCTTCATATTCTATTGAAAATGCTTGGGTTTTCACAATATCCCTGGGGTAACCTAGAATGTTCATGTTTGTTCCCCCCTAGCGTGAATGCTGTGACGTACTGACAACTTGGGTCAAGTGGTATTGAGCAAAAGGCATTCTTTAAATCCACTACTGTGAAGCAAGTAGCATCTTTAGGTATACTACACAAAATGGATGCAGGGTTAGGCACTGATGGAAACTCCTTTTGTATGACGTCATTAAGTGGGCGTAGGTCCTGGATCATCAGCCCCTTGCTTTCTTGATCGGAAAAATTGCTCTGTTACATGGTGAGTTGGATGGCACTATTATCCCTTGTTGCAGTAACGCATGTATTGTTTCTCGTATTCCTTCCTCTGCCTCCATTGATAGTGGGTATTGTTTTACTCTTGGGGTATTGCACCTGGTTTCAGTTTTATTTTGATGGGCGTGACCTCTTGTAAGAGCCCTACATCATGGGGGCCCGTGGTCCATATTTCTAGCAGGACCTTTTCCATATCCTCCTCAAATATAGTGGTGGTACACTCACACTTGCCCTCGAGAGGGTTGTGTATTTCCCTGTGTTGGATCATGATGTCACATGGTACACTTATTTCCATTATTATTTCCCCATCCCTCTCATTGTCAGTGAACAGTTCTTCATTAGTTAAATCGTGCAACATTATATTTGGGTCTATGCATAGTACTGTTCTCCATTCACATCCATGTGTGTCCAGTTCTATTACTGCAATACGTTTACTTGAAACCTGTACCCCTTCTAGATCAATAGACAAAATAGTGCCTGGTACAACGTCTGTGCTCACAATTGGGCGGAAGACAAAATCTGAGGGAACTTTCCATTCTTTTCTTGTTATCTCTGGCACCACTCTGGCAAGTACCCAGATCCAATATACGAACATGTCCATGCCTATGGGCACCCCTCTTACCGCAATTTCGTTGGTCATAGTGCTAATCATCAGCATTGCCTTTACTGGGCACACACCTGGGGTGGAACACACTAGTCCCCGCACGGTAAAGGAAATGGTCACATTCAATTTACTCAGGAGCTCTCTTCCCAACAAATTTATTGTCAAGTCTTCATGATATAGTAGAGGTGCTCGCACTGTTTTCCCCCCACTGTTATGTCAAGGTCTTTTGTGTAAGGAACTTTTAAAATAGCCCCAGAGACCCCGTGTGTTTCCAGGTTTTTTCCCGAGAGTGGGAACCGGCCTTCCATGAGACACGATTTTTCAGCTCCCGAGTCCACCATAAAAATGAACTGTTTGTTGCCTATCTCCGCCCCCACTAGTGTTTACTCTTCTGACACGCAAGTGATTTCTGTGGGCTGTCCTAGTCTGCATATTTCTCCATTCCTGGAACAGAGAATATATTGTCCCATACTACCGCTGCACCGCGAAAAGGTGCCGGCAAGCCCTTTGCAGACATTGCAAAAATGTTAGTATTTGCATTACCCATAGTGTTCTGCCTTGCCATTTGTTGCTGCATACCTCTCTGCTGTGGTTTTTGACTTTGTTGCACTTGTGGTTCTCTCTGCTGTGGTTCATTATAGCATTGTTTGTTCTGCCCATTCCCTCCCATAGGTAACCCATAGGGACTTCCAGGGTGTGGGTGACCACGCTGCTCGTTTCCCATGGGGGGCTGCCCTTGGTAATAACCCATTGGTCGTATTCTGCACTCTCTTGAAAAATGTCCCCACCTACCGCTATTCCAACATGACCCTTGTGGTCCTCCTCTCATCCCCGGCCCTCCAAATCCTCGATTTCCCATTCCTCCAAATCCCCTTCTCGATCATCGGTACCCACCTCGTCCTCTTGAAGGCCTTCCTTGCCACTGTGGCCCTCCGTACTTCTCCTCTCCGTCCCATTGCTCCTGTCCATTTGCAGCCCACGTTGCGGCCATCCTTGCTGGCGTATTTCCTACCCCCTCCTCTCATTCCCCATGTCTGTCAGTAGATGTTGTGGCATTCATTGCTGTGACCTTCACTCATTTATTTTGTACTAGCTTTGCTTTGTCTGCCAACCTTTTCTGTACTATCTCTCTTTCTCTTTCTTGGATCCTCTTACAATGGTGCACAATTATACTCTGAATCTCTGGCCAGCCTTTGGCTTCTATCCCAGCTATTTTGTCCAAGGCCTTCTGTACCTCCTTCGGGAGCCCTTTTTTAATTATAAAGTAGAACAAGGTGATGGATTGGTCCCACGCTGTGCCCGTTTCAGATCTCCACAGGTCTTGCAACCGAAGGATAAATTGCGTAGGCTCCTCCTCTCCCATAGTGCATTGCATCACTAAGTGTAAATCTGGGGTATCTGGAAAAGTTCTCTGCAATGCATCCCATACTTGCTCTCTCCGTTATTAAATGATGACCCATCATGGCAGTCACAGTTCATTGTAACTCTCGGGAAGCCTGCCTTCACCCACACTGCGTCTGCTTGATGACCAATGCCGGGCACTAGTAAACTTTTTACATACCCTAAGGCTAAAGGCATTCCTGCTGTGTTCTTTTCAAATGCATGTATCCACTTCCCGGCCCCACCCGAAAGTGGAGGAAGAAGTTTCAATAGGTAATTCTTATCCATCTGTGCCCATGGAATGTAGTGTGGCCTCCTTGCTCCCTTGTGTATCAGAGGCATTTGTAGTTTTGCTTATCCTCCTTTCTTACTGACCGTTCCCTTCTTTGTCTTACCTGCATGTTTCCTACTCTTTGCCTTAACCTCCCTTGCTACCTTGGCGTGGCTCTTTCATCCTCTTGGTCGAATGGGAATGGCAGCGGAGATCCCACTGCTTCCGCCCCCTCTTCATATTCCTCTAGGTCACTCCATACTTCCTCTATCTCCTCTTCTGACTCCCTTTCTCCTTGTCCCTCCCCTCGTTGGATGTCTGGGGTTGCAGGTCTTATTATTCTTACGGGTTTGCCATTTAAATGGAACAGGAACTCTCCTGATTGCCACTCTTGTTCCTGGCCCTTCAGAATGGGTGCCCGCAGTGGCACGGATGGTGTGGATACCCCTGCGACACTTGGCCGCAGGTCAGCCGCTGTCAATGGTGGTACTCCCCCCACCCTGGCAAAATCTGGCCCCTATCACAGAAGGCTCTTAATCACGTTATTTCCATTTGAGCATGTGTGAGCTGTCTGTCTAAGTCTCCTGTTAGCCGCGCTAAATTCACTGGAGAGGCACTAGTTGATCCATGTAACCCTCCCGTTTCATATGATGGCGGGGTGGTGGCTGATGCAGTTGCCGGGGTAGTTGGTGTGGCGGGTGCTGGCACATACAGGGGCTCACTGTAGCCCACTGCGGGCCTTGTCAACAGCGGGTAGATTTTAGTGAGGTCATTCTCTCTCGTTATTGTGCCTTCTTCCCCTGTAGCACCCTCTCCCTCCTCCACAGTCTTTTCATTCTCGGTTAGTGTGTCTTTACATACCTCGCCGCTAGGCATTGCTTTCTTGAACATTTGCCATAGATCTAGTACCTCCCTTCTGTTCTGCATTTGCTTCCCCCTATATTTCGCTAACAGAGGTGTTGACACAAGGTCGAATACACATTTCTCAAAGGACCCTCCTTCAGGCCATATAGGCGATACACACTCGCCTTTTATTTCCGATACCCACTGATCCTGGTATTTCTGTATTTTCTCACTATACAAAGGGAGATGTTGACAGATATGTCCTAATGGTATAGTCCCTCCCATAATACCGTATTTCTTGCACTTACTTGCGTTCACTTCTTTTTCTGGGTATAGTTACACAATGTCAATCACTAAGTGGCCTCCTTTTTTTTAACACCTCTGTTCAATCTTATTTCACTGTCAATATCAAAAAATATCACAAACTTTTTTACTTACACCCTTTTGCAAGAATCGCAAATTGTTTACCAATATAAATCACAAATTATTTACCAATATTTCTCATCAGACCTTATTTTGGTGAATGCACAGATACATATGTACTTACTGACAAACCAACATGAAAAACTTCAACACATTGTTCATGTAACATATACTCCCTTTCTCTTTTACCCCCTCTTTTCAATCACGTTAGTATATTGTCCCTCGTTCTTATTTTCTCAGACACTCCCCACCTATGAGCCCCCTTAGGCTACCTCTCCAAGAATTCTGCTCACTCGGAAAAAGAATATTTGAAATTGCTACTCCGAGTCTACTAAATATATGAGACTCCTACTTTTTTCTCTTTATCTCCACTTATTCCCTGCACTGGTCAAGACAATGCTATGCGGCACCGCCTTCTAACCCCCTTTGGAGCTAGGATCCCATACTCTTTTAGGATAAAGGATAGGTAGAGAAAGCCTCAGTCACATTCACACAGATCCTAAACTATACCCTCAGTTTCTGTTTTTATCTTCCCTTATTCTATCTCTTTTACTTTTTTATACCCCTTTCACAATTTTTCCTTCCTCCCCTGAGAATCTCGCAACCGGTACTCGTGTTTTCAGTAGGGTGGTCAGAGAGCCAACATTTACAGTCTATCCACAATCTGGTCCACACGCCAACCAAGCCGTGACCCACCTTGGCGAGCAGTTTTAGTTGGGTATTTGGAAAACGGAAACCCTTGGAACCTCTTGTTTGTGCGCGCAAACAGGTCAACCGCGGAGGCGATGGTTTTGCTGGGGGAGTCCTGGATCTCGCCGCACAGCATGGGGCCTCGGCCACCTGTCCCAATCACATCGCGGGGGTCACTAAATGTACAGGCCCACTCCCAACTTGCACGCGCAATACCACTAAATGTGACACACCCCAATGGGGAATGAGACTAAGAGAACAGGCTGCAAGAGTTACGTTTTGTTTATGTAAAAGTTGCATCCAGAGAACTCTGCTGCCCGAGAGCGCTCTGGCCAACAACACACTTACAATTGATTAAAGGGCAAAAAACATCATCAGTGATGTTAGATATAAATGTTCCAAAAGTTCATTATGATTGGACACACGACCATAAGGCATAGGTGCATGTAGGTGCTGTTCCTCCGTGGTTGGCTGCTTGGTTGGCGGGAGGGTAAGCGTCACAAGGTCCATCTGTCTGTGTCCTGGCAGGATGAGGGTCAGGTGGCGGTGAGGTACGGTGGGCCCTAACTAAGCTAACGTGAGATACTACCATTAGACATGCAAGATGACACGGCACAACACAAGTTCGATCCCTGGGTGCATGCTTAGACAATTTCGGGTATTAAGCACATTAGAAATGCCCTTATCATATCATACATCAGGGGCAAATGTGCTTTGCTCCTATAGCTCATGGATTAGTCTAGTTTTTAAGATGAATGCTGCATCTTTAGTAACAAGAGATGTTCTAATGCTTTTTAAATGTTAGCTTAGGTGAGATCTGCAGACTGACAAATGTTTTGAGTTAGTTGTAGGTTGCAAAAATGTTGCTAGAGATTTACATTTCGAATACTGCTGAATGTTTTACGGAATTGTTTGTGTCCTAATGTTTTGTACATAGGTTGACCTTTTGCTGGTGTTAACTGTAGGAGGTCTCAGAAAACAATAACGTGTTTTCCTCCAAACAGTTCTTCGTAGTCGGTTTTAGGACTTCTTGCATTCTGAGATGAATTTCAGCCAGCATCAGGTTGCAAACCATGCTTACTTCATCTATCAGGAGCACTTTTGTTTCAGAATTCTACATTCAGTAGCAGGTTCTGCTGATAATTTGTAGTATTCTAATTTGTGTTGGTGTTCTACTGAGAGGAGCAGTAATCAGTGTAAAGTTACACCTCCTATGTTGTAGGCATCTGGACCTGTGGGGGCTGTTAGAACAGCAGAAAGGTTGTTATGTGTTATCTCTTGTCGAAATTAGTGGATTATTTTAAATAAGAATGTTTCGCCAGAACCAGTTTCACCACTTAGATACAGGAGCAGAGGTTAATCTTTTTTTTTTTTATCATTTAACATTTCTATTTTCAATTAAACAAAATATACAACAACAAATGAACCGATGACATCAACAAGTAATCTAAAAGCATCAATACATGTTAACTAGCACAATAACATATCAAATCACATCAATACCAAGGGCATTTAAAAAAGGCAATAAATAAAGGAAGAAGAGAAAAAAGAAAAGGAAAAAAGAAAATAGATCAAAGATTACAGAACCAAAACATAATCATACTATCAAACATTGCTATTAGTTAATAAAGCATCATATAATGAATCAAAGAGTGAACCATGTTGGCATTATAGTTAACAGACCAGAGACCTTGGGTTTATCATTTTTACAGCTACACGTTTTAGTTTCATGTTTAAAACCATGATGAATTTCTTCAGTGAATTACAGATAAATGGCAAGTTGTTCAGTTAGCTGTGATTTGTGCACTGACAAGTCTTCTTACGATTGTTTATATTGAAACATGGTATTTGCTACCTCAGTCATCCCTATTTCTATTTCATTTAGAATGTGTGGTACTCCAAGTAGTTCTTAGCTTCCTGTTAGAGAAAGTTGACTCCATTAAGGAGTGTCTTTATCAAGCAGAGATTCAATTTCTTGCTCTCTTTGGCGTTCATTGTCCAACATTTGTTTGTATTGTTGAACATTGACATTTGTTACACTGATTTCATTTGCATTAAATGCAGCTTCAAATGAGTCATGGTCACCTTATAATTCTTCATCTTTTCTCCAAGGTTTAAAAAGATGCAGTAGGGCCGTGCAATAAAGTTTTCTATGTTGTGGAGATTTAAACAAAAACTTTACATGACAAATTATGCTGGACTTGGTAAGTTTTTACTAGGCTTTCTTCACAGGTTGAGACTGAATATTTGCCAGTTGTTTCATCTGGCATGACATTCTTTTGTAGGAGTAGTTTTGGGCTATGTCGTACATGCCCATCTTTTTCCAAAGCACTACTTCTGTTTGGGTAGTATGTGCAAGCCCAGACCATATATTATTTAGAAGAGTCTTGTTCCCTTCTGTAATTGTTCTATTAATCCAATATACCTGGTTTAGCAGAGTTCGACGATGGGTCGTTGACAGATCCTTCTTGAGTGAATTCCCTTTAAGGCAGGAGCCACGGATCGTCGAGATTCCTTGAAGAAAAGGGTGAACAAGGTTGTCGAGGCAGCAGCTTCAGTCCTTGCGGTGCTCATCGACGATCGGTCGTAGACTATCTGTGAAGATGAAGTGTGCGGTGCACCTCGAAGATGATAATTAGTGCCGCAAAGAGTCAATGAAGAAGGTAGGCCCAGCAAGGGCATCGGGTCAGCGGTGGTTGGCGTCGGCAGTCAGGACTCGACCGCAGCTGGTCTTTGGATCTTCGTTGGTGTCCTTGTGGACTTTGGGTGGCGGGAAAATCACCGGGGGCTTCTCCTCGGTTCATCAGCGACCTTGAATTTCTCCAGCGGGACAAAGCGGTCAACGGTGATGAGCAAGGGAGTCCTTGATTCAAATGTCTTAGGCAATGGAGCACTGTGGCTCCGGTCGACGATGATGGTCAGCGACAGCGATGGACTTCAGTGACTTCACTTCAGATTCCTTGGCGGTTCCAGGAAGCCTTGGTGAAGGGTAGCTGGTGCACGATGTTCCCTCGTAGCTCAGGACGAGGTCTCCTAGCCATGTCCTTCCTTGGATCAGTTCTTAGAGACACAACAGCCTTCTGATTGCAGCAAAGGAAAGCAGAAGCAATGCCTTTTTCTTCTAGCTGGGCTTCAAGGTAAGCATCAAGTTTTGACTTCTGCTTCTGAACAATTTCCATCAGTGAGAGGTCCCCAGATATACTATTCAGTCTCTCTTTCACTCTGCTGGGTCACACTCAGGCAACCAATCATTCAGAGGGCATTCATGCAGGCAGGCAGCCAATCAGGCTCACAGTGCATTCAGGCCATTCCTCTCCATCCAGACACTCACAACACGAAATGTGGATTGGGACAAGTATCCAGCCATTCAGCACTCCACACTGCATTCATACTAGTTTCGGGCAGGGCTGTCTCATTCATTGTGTTACACACTAGAAACCAGACACCGATAACATGAAATGTTTATTGGTCACACTCCATTCACCCAGGTCCCACCCCAAGGGTGTACCCACAACATATCTGTCTGGCCTGGACTTCCCCACAATACCATATATGGAACTTCCACCGAACAGCCAGTCAGGGGAAGGGACTGACCAAACAAACGCTGCAGTTATCCGTGGATAAACTGCACAACCTCCTATATTTGATTCATGTAAATTTGTGTGTAAAAACGCTGCATAGTCCCCTCCAAGACAACAACCCTATTTAAAGAGAGTGGCCCTCATTAGGACCCTGGCGGAGTGGGTTTCCGCCAGCGGTAATCGCGGCGGACCCGTCCGCCGTACTACGAGTTCCCTTAGCGCCATGGAGGTTTTCTCCGCCTGGTTTTACCGGGCGGAGAAAACCATGGCGCTAAGGGACCTCGTTGTTAATTACGCCGCCGTACTTTACGGCGGCGTAATTAACTCCTTCCCCACTCCCATTATACCCTATGGGGCAAGAATGGGAATGGGGAAGGGTAAAATGGGGATTGGGGATTTACCGCTCCGCCAAGGTCGGCATGGGGTGGTAAATCCGCCAACCCCCATGGCGCTATCGGCGGCTTTCCGCCATGCTCCGCGGTGCATTTAGCACCGCGGATTCCGCCAGGGTCGTAATGAGGGCCAGTGTGTTTTAGACACAAGACAGCATGCCAAAACTCATTTGTTTCAGGTTTATTTAATCATTTTTTAATTGTAGAAAACTTTTACAAAAGGGCATATCAAATATTCATAATACATCTATAAAATCCAATTGTCAAGAACACATATTTTATCACATCAACAAAGAAAGCTCACATCTCACATAACATTACCTTCCATACTCTTTCATCCCCATGCATACAAAAAACCACTCATACTTGTGCAAAAAACACAATCCTGGTAGTTTTGTTCTGTGACTCAGAACATCCCATCCATATGGGTTTAATATTTTAGTAGTTCCAAAAAATGCCTATTTAACAATATTTTTTCCATCAAAAGATGCAAGAACACTTGGTAGGTATTCCAAAATAGTTCTTCATGGACCCATGTTAATCCCCATATTTTGCCTATAAAAAACCCAAGTTAAAGCCAACTCTGGGAGGAGTAGGCTCTGTGGTGTTGTCGACTCGAGTTTCGGGCTACCAGAACAGTCTATACAGCTTCCGTCTGGTGCACCTCATCAAGACATATACATTACAAACAAAAACACAGTTAAAAACAGAATTCAAATTGATGTGAATAATCGAATTTCATTCAATTTCAAAGAGCCAGTTTCTTTTGCTTCACAAGGTGTTCAATGGTGATGATCCCAAAAACGTTTTTTTTCAGAAAGCCACTTCTTAATTCACAGAGGTGTTGTTTCCTCCCCGCTGGATATATTGCAGGCCAATCGGTTCAAGTGCCCTAAACCAGTGACAAGAGATGCCTGTATTCTTCCCCAAAAGAGAACACTGGATGTGTGCAGTGTCTCACACTCAAGGTGTCAGCAACCACACTCGGTTCAAATCTGAAAAACATTTATATAGGGGATAGATCCCAGGCACCTTTACGGTGTCCCACTTCTGGGAACAAAGCAATGCCGTCCGTTCGTTCCCCCCGATGGGAAGGGACAGAGTCAGGGCTTCCCAGGTCTTTGGGAAAACAAGGTAACAGGCAATAGAAAGCAAGAGACCCCAGGGGCCATCCTGTATCTTATCAGGAATCAACTGATTCCAATGGCAGGGCCTGGGTATCCCAAAATGGAGGATACTCTGAGCACCTGTCAAATTCAGCATGGAGCTTCCACCAGCCCCTACCCTCCTCTGTGGGCCAAACGTACACACTACACATACACTAGGTGTGCAGGGTTGTACCCCCACCCATGGGTGCCATAACGGTATCCCAAGGGTCTGTATACGAAACCAAAAAAAGGAAGAGCTGCACTGCCAGGAGTCCTACATGGACTCCTGTACAGAAAATAACACAGAACACACATGATAAAAGGAGTACAGGACAAGGACATGGAGGCCCTTTCCCTCCAATGCATTTACAGCATCACAGTTGCCCCCGCCAGACTGAGGTTAGGGTGGTCTAATCTCCCACGAGATTGACACCCTCATCCAGACGGTCAACATACCTTCTGGAAAGGCCATCCGCATTGTCCTGGGAGGATAGCTTAGGGGCAACATGCTCGCATTGGAAGCAAGACGTCACGGAGCACCTCAGGTTCGATTCCCAGGCCCGCGCTTAGAACCTCTGGTATTAAGCGTGTTATGAATAACCTATCATATCATATCATGACTCTTCCCTGGCCTATGCTCAATGGTGAAGTCTAGCCCTTGCAGGCTAACAGGACACCTGAGCAGTTTTTTGTTTTAACCCTTCATCTGCATCAGCCAATTTAGGGGCTTATAGTCTGTTTGGACCATGAAGGTAGACCCTGCAAGGTAGGGCCTAAAATCTCTAAGGCTCCAAACTATGATAAAACTTTCCTTTTCAACAGTAGCCCACCTAAGTGATCTACTCTTGAGTTGCCTACTGATGAATATGATAGGATGGTCCCTCCCATTGTCATCTAACTGGGACAAGACAGCTCCAATTCCAGTGTTGCAGGCATCAGTTTGAACGATAAAGGGTGTGCTGTAGTCAGGCGCACACAACACAGGTGCCCTACACAGACCTTCCTTCAAGCCAATAAAGTCCCTCTGACAGCCTTCTGTCCAATTAACCTTCCTCTGTTGTTTGGGCGAAGTCAGAGCGGTCTGAGGGCAGCTATGGTTCCATAGTCCACCATGAAGTTACAGTAATACCCAGTGAGGCCCAAAAAGGCTCTCAACTGGGTTTGAGTAGTGGGAATCTCGTAGTCATCTACATCCTGTACCTTACTGGGGAGAGGTTGGATTCGACCCCCTCCTACCTCATGACCACGATAAGTGACGTTCCCCTGAGCTATATGGCTCTTAGTGGCCTTGATAGTGAGTTTAGCCCTTTTCCAGGCCTGCAACACCTTATCCAAATGAGTCAAATGCTCCTCCGAGGTGGAACTGTAGACAGCAATGTTGTCTAAGTAGGCCACACAAAATGTCTCCAGCTAACTGAGCGCATGGTTGACTAATCTTTGGAAGGTAGCAGGTGCATTCTTCAACCCGAAAGTCATGACACTAAACTGGTAGAGCCACTCAGGTGTTGAGAATGCAGTTTTTACCTTGGCATGGTCCATCAGAGCTATTTGCCATTAGCCTGAGGTAAGGTCAAAGGTGTTTACAAATTTGGCAGCATCTATGGTGTCCATAAGCTCATCAGCCCTGGGCAATAGGTGTGTGTCGGTTTTGGTGATGGCATTGACCCCTCTGTAGTCCACACAGAACTGCCAATCCTTGGTGCCTGCATGGGAACTTGACTTGGGGACAAGGACCACTGGACTGGACCAGGGACTGGTTGAGGGTTCAATAACATCTTGGCAACCTCATCCTAGATGTGGTTCTTAACCATGTCTGACATTCAGTAGCACCTGCTTTTGACAGGTACACTGTCGACCGTGTAAATTCTGGGCCTGCACCACGGGTGGGGCCTGGTGTCAGTGAGAACAGAGGGGCACACTGCCGGAGCAAAGCCCTGCAGGCCCTCTGCTGCTCTGGTGTCATATCTGGAGAGAGATGCACTCCCTCCACTGAACCATCCCGAGGGTTGCTATGCAGCAAATCAGGAAGGGGCTCACTCTCCTCCTCTTCTTGCTCTGAAGCTAGCAACAGACATGAGACTTCTGCTCAGCTGTGGAAAGGCTTGAGCCTGTTGAAGTGGAATACCTGAGGGGCTACCCCAGGGACTCTCATGTCAACCAGATAATTGACTTCACCCATCTTGAATATTATCCTGAAGGTTTCAGTCCGCTTATGTGCCAAAGCCCTAGGCTTGGTAGGCTCCATCACAAGGATCTTCTGTCCTGTAGTCCAATCCACTTGTGATGCTGTAAGGTCATGCCAGTACTTGTTCAAATCCTGGCTTGCCTTAAGGTCCGCTGTCAAATTTCTCATATTCCCTGAACCTTTTTAATTTATTGGCTAGGTTTCTTGCCAAACTTGGCAATCAAAGCAAATTTCATGCACTCATACTGGCCCCTTTCTTCCACACTCAGTTTCAGAATACAGTCATAACCAGCCTGAGGCCTTCTACTTAACAAACACTTAGCCCAATCTCTTTTATCGACATCATGGATTCCACAAGCCATTTCAAACGCTTCTATCCACTAGAGGATATCAGAACCCTCCACATACACACCAACCAAATCTTTCATAAACTTGGTGGCAGGGGATCTGACACTCTCAACTGGTTTGGCTGAAGTGTCCACTGTAGCTTTCTCCGACTGGCTTCTTTGACATTCAGAATCCCTATCTTTCAGTATCACTTGCTGTGCCAACTCCTCCTTCTTAAGTTCAGCTTCTGTTGCCAACTTTTTATATTCAGAGGCCGCCTTCATCCTCAATAATTCAAGTTCCAAGGAAGTACCTGAAGAAACATTGCTGGGTTTCAGAATAGAGACAGCAGGAGTGTTGGCACTCCCAGAAACAGATTCAATAACAACCCCAGGGGCAGGGTCCTCAGTGGTTTCATCTCCCCCTTCCATCAAGAGTTTCACAATCAGTCTGGTAGTCCACCAGGGCAGCTATCAGCTCAGCCCTAGACTTATCTTCAAAGTCTTACTCCCTTGCTTCCCAAGCACTCTGGAGAGCCTCTTTTTTTGAGTGAACGCACTTCTAGGGATTTCATAGGCAACTTCACGGCTGACCCCATACAGTTCTCCTGTGGTGTCCCTGAGGGCTCCTCCATCTCCCTTCCCCTGTATAATACCTACACCAAGCCACTTTCCAACCTCCTTGATGAAGTGGTCATTCCCTACACCAACTTTTCCGATGACATGCAAGTTTTATTTCCAGGATCTGGGAACTACTCCCAATACATTTTATTGATTAACCAAACCTACAGTGTCATTCAGAACTGGATGGCCACCCACAATCTTTGTCTGAAAGATGAAAAAAAAGGAGTTTCTCATTGTGGGCTCGGCTTACCGCCTCAGCGCCCTGGACCCCTCATATTCTGCCCTCTCCCATCAACGGAATCACCATCCAGGTCGCCAAGTACGTGAAGACATTGGGAGTTTATCTTGACGTCAAACTCAACATGTCCCATCAACATCAATGCACTTGCTTATTTAAGTGCCTACATGACCAAACTGGTAGCCTTGAGTAGGACATTATTTCCCCATGCAACTGCAAGACTCCCTAGAGCCATTATCGATAGTAAACTTGACTATTGTAATGTGCTATTTTCAGGAACCTCTGCCAAAAACCTTGCAAAACTACAACTCCTTCAAAATAAAGCCTTAAGATCAGCCCTGGGGCTAAAACTCGCAGCACACATCTCAGCAACAAAAAAGGAGTCTCACTGGCTTCCTATAAAAGCACACATTGAATTTAAAACACTGGCCATCACACAACGATGTCATCCCACCTATATCAACAAGACAAGTGACACACGTCCTACGCTCATCCTCCAATCTCGCTCTACATATTTCCAGATTTTATCTCAAGAGAGCTGGGGTGCATAACTTGTTCTTACCTTGCGCTGCCTTGTTTTTTACTGTGACCACTTACCTTGCACATGTGCCATGTTACCTACAGGTTTGGGCGCTATATCAAATGTATAAATAAATAAATATCCAGGCGAAGCTATGCATATTCTCCTAAAACTGCACACGACGCAAAACGATGGGGCTTCCACTGTACACATTCATTAAAAGCAGAAATCCCTGCACCCCACTTGATTTCTCTATGCGGCCTTCATGAGCCAGAGAGCACACCTCAGGAGATGTGTGCTAGTTAATCAATACTTTAGAGGAAAAGTCATTTTCTTCTCAATTAGGACACTTCAAGCCTCATAAGTGAAGGATACAGCTGTCCATCTTAATATATTTGGTGTAGTTATAGACATTTTACTTACTGTTAAGGTTAGTGTTCTCACAAATGAAATGACAATCAAGCCCAGTATGCATTACATTCTTAAAAATGGCTGCATGCTTTAATAACTATCGCAGACATATTTGTCAAATATGAACATTTATGGTCATTCTTATTTTCCCCAAATGCTCTTTGAGTTCAAACAAAACAGCCAGGGATCCACCCCGCCCCGCCGCTGTGCTATTTGCCCGCTCCTTTTTCTCATAAGAAATGATTTACAGAATGAGTGTGATTTACTTACTACATGAATTGTGTATATACTGAGTGAGAGAGTGATTTGTTTACAGAGATTGTTATATATACAGATTGAGTCTGAGAGATGTGTTTACAATTCATAGACTGAAAGCACACAAAACACTGAGATCATTCTAAGCGATCCAAAATACATGTGTACATGACCTCATGATGTTAAGATTGGGGCAGGCAACCTTCACCCTGGCAACCTGGCGCCCTTTAATCTTTGCCCAGCAGTCTTTTGTGCACATAGCCCACGATCTGGTTAATGTCCTACCTTGATTTCTCATTCCACTTAAAGCACTGGTGCTGCCTTGTATACCACAGTGTGGGCATGATTTCACAGTGGTATCCTCAGCATTACCAACATAGGCCAATGCATTCTTGCAGGTTTGTATCGAAGTTGCATCCTCACATGATGGGGATAATTATATGATACATTCTAAATCACAGTCCTAGATGCTGCCAGTACATGTGAAACCTCCTGTTTGCAGATAGTGCCATCCTCTGACATGTATACCATTACATGCCAGTTGTCAGGCATAATCTGAAGGTTTAAAGTCTCACATTTCCAAAGAAATCCATCGAATGACAGTCAATGCCTCAGGTAAATCTCTTATTTTGTAGTTTCGCATGTCCAGTTACTTCATCATGTGCCAAGTGCATTCTCTCAGCCAAAGAAATGCCAAAGAAATGGTGTGTACTCGAGCCGGAATATTTTAGTTTGACTCTATTTGAGTCTGTTTACTGTCTCCACACTGCAGGACGGCGAGAGGGAGGTGCTTTCCCCTCTTAAACTCCTGAGTCGGCAGAGCACAGCGGTGTGTGTGCTCATGCCGGAATACTTTCTTTTTGACACTGTTTGAGTCTGTTTACTGTCTCCACACTGCCGGATGGCGAGAGGGAGGTGCGTTCCCCTCTTAAGCTCCTGTGTCGGCGGAGCGCTGCGGTGTGCTGCAGTGTGTTCTGGTGGATGCAGTGATGTGCATTCGGGATCATCTTGGAGGTTTTGTTGTAAGCCGCTATAATTGGGTGGGCTTGACTTGTACAAAGGATATTTACTACACTGTCCTTGTATTGCCACATGGAAAAGTAAAAATACGCTAGCGCTTTACTGTGCATTTTTGGAAGCTTGTTCACATTGGTGGTTCATAAACTTCTCAAAGCGCTACTTTGGACACTTAACTTGTCAGCCCTCCCTACTTTCCACAATACTATTTTTCGTTCATAGAAGGTGGACATTTTGACGAGACCTTCAACACTGCAAAACACAAGAAACGATTTTGAATTCACACCAGTAGAGGAATGATGCATAAGGGGACTTTGCGGAATGCCGGACGCAGCATAAATGCACTCATTTACGAAGTCGCAACACGTACAACACGATAAAAAGTTCAAAATTAGACCTCCCCTCACAAGCTGAAATAACTGCATTTTTTGGAGTTAAAGATAGCCTTGCCAGACATTCCTCTGAAACTTTCGCAGAAGATAATGAAAAGCAGCTGGCCGACTCAATTAACAACAATAACTCATTACTGAATCTTGTAACAAATCGCAAAAGAGCTTCAATGGGGGTGAGAAACTCGATAATTCTGACATTAACAATGTCATAAGCCTGTCATACACTCCAGACTTGACAGTCTTTGCTTCTCATTCAGATTCTTCTAACACAACAGACTTTGGGGCGTATACTGAATCAGACATTGTTGGTGGAACAAGCTTGGCTGACGAAGCCGCATTGAAGGACTACATGGTAGCACTAGAGTGTAAGATAGATGCCCAAGCATCAATATTGGCATCCATAATGAATGAGCTTGGCCCTAGTCAAAAACTTTCTCAGAAACTCTTAGACATAGTTACATCTTTGTCTAGGAAAGTAGGCATCATCACAACTTCCAGAGACAGGCAAAAAGACATGGGGCAGAACAATACTGACCTCGCAGTGGATGAAATGAAACGAAACCCGGTTGCTACACAGAAATCGACTGTTAGTGGGCTTACCGGAAAACCTAATCAGAGTTGGGATTTTGAGGAAGTTTATATCTCTCCTCCTGCTGAGCTAAAAAAAGGCCCTAAAAAACAAACACACTACTCAGAAAACACACACATTACCCACTCTACAGAGAGCTGAAGTTGTATCAAAGCAGATAAAAAGACAATCTAAAGGCGGTGAAGCAGTGTGTGTGTTAGAGCTTTGGTTAAAATAATGTGCAGTTGAAGGGCCTTACAAAGAAACACCTTTATAGGGGCCGAAAGATAAAGATCCAACCATTAAGATGATAAATCAACAATCATGAATTCGGACCCCAAAAAAGAGCAACCCGTAGAGAACAAAGCACTGTCTTCTTCGTCAGCCTTAACTAAATCTGTTGGGAGCAATAAAGCCTCCACATGCTGGAAAATGAACCGCAAATCATCTTGCACCCAGCAGAAGGATAGGGGCACCTTTGTCATCTTGGAAGAGAATAATCCAACGCCCTACAGTCCATTTCTAAATAGATCAGCGTCACTCAAGATCTTCAATCAGTTGCCATATTTGCAGCTCATTCAATCTATGTATACACTGAAAATCAAACTGCCACTTAAGAATAGCAACACAAATTGGGCACTGGTAGAGTTCGTGTCACCTTTAATGGTTGCTATGTTTAAAACTCACGCGGAGACGCTTTTGAAGGCAGGATACACACTAATAGCTTGTCAGAAAATGTCTGGCCATAAATTGGATCCTGCAAACAATGCTGAGAAAAGTATACACTCCTTAACAGAGTCAACAGAGAGAGCAGCACTAAGAGCATTGCAAAATCTCATCTCCCAGGTAAGGGATAAAACGCAGACCCATTCCTTTGGATGCCAATGAGCTCAAACAATGGGCTAACTGACAAGGGAATGCTACTTTAAACTTGTCATGGGTGTCATGGAACTCACGAGGGCACCGCTCCTTTTTGCTTCATCCAAAAGGTCAGACACTTCTGCAAGAGGTGAATGTATTTCTCTTGCAAGAAACATGGTGTAACAAGAGTTTTCATATTGCTGGATATCAAATCCTTTTCAACAATGCCACTCGGCCTAAGAAGGGGAGGGCCACCAGAGGACTTGCAATAAGCGCTAGGACACATCCAAAATTGTTGCTATTTACAAATGAAAACCATTCCCCGAATGTATTAATGGGCATACTGCAGACTTCGACTCTCCCTATTGTTGAAATTTTAATCATCAACATTTGTGATCCACCAGGAGGTTCTTCGACTAAGTCAATACAGTCTTTAATAACAGAAACAATACTTCAATAGTCGAAAACTTCACCTCTCAGCCACGTATTGCTGCCTTGTGACTTTAATGGGCAATGTTTATACATGTCTAATAGCATAAATTGTTCGAAGTTTTTGCTCTTGAACACCTCGGGATGATGCCAAGTAACAACATTGAACCACAATATACATGGACAAATGGCATTGTGACATCTTTAATTGGCTATGTTATAGTGGATATGGAAATGAGTTAGTTGTGTAGCCCAATAGCGGTACTCCATAATAGGGTTAGTGACCATGGCGCATTATGCTGGTCAACGATCTTAAAAGTTAGCTCTGAGCCACTTCAGAAATGTGGCAAAGTAACAACCAACTTAGTGGGTAACAGAATACACTGGGTACATAGTGATATCAAATTTGTGAATGACACATTACTGAAAAATGTTGGAAATGTAGACACTTTGCTAATAATAGCTGAGTGGAATTTGAAGGAAACGGTTAGGGTTATGATTCCATCTAGTATAAATCCCAACAAAGACCAGTTTAACAACCCTTATGTCAGCTGCCATAAGCCATTTGATGTAATGGTTTTGGAAAGAAAGAGACAGCATTGCAGGGACAAGGCAGCTGTTAAAAGAAACATGGAGATATCTCCTAACACCAAATATAAGATGGTGACCAATCTTGACACAAAATATAGAAATTGGCACAAAACCCGTAAAGCAGCTATAAGAACTGCAAATTGGCAGAATTTGTTTCTATGGCTGAGACTTGACAATAAGGTTACATGTTGGCATAACTTTAATAGCTTTAGAAATTCCTCCTCTCAGATCGAACTTAACCCAATTTCACAGGAAACTCTGACCAGATATTTACAAGATCTGTATTCCCCATCTGGAAGTGTAATGATGGCAATGCTGGTGGTGGTGCCAGTGTTTCTGCATCCAAATGCGGCCGGTGGCATTACGCCCACCAGGTCAGACCTGGTGGGTGTAACACCACATGGCCACAGAACCTGTAGTTAGCCGGTCTGGAAAACAGTGCCGGTACGGTTTTAACGGCACCATTATAACCGGACCGGCTAACTTGTAATGATGGCCATTGTGACAAAATCTCTCATTATCCATCTGCCTCTTTTTAAAAATTTCATATTTGTAACCAACCCTTTGGTTGGATCATCTGTAGCCCATATTCTCTGCAATTCCAGAGGAATATTAAAATAACCAGACTTTGTGAACTACAGCCCCATATAATTAAGCCATCACTTTTCATTGCAGTTGAACAAATTCTTTTAAAGTAGGCTTCGCTTCACTGAAACTTTTGTGCAAACACTTAGGGTTTGAAAACAGAGTTGTTTATGTCTGCCAATATTGTACTGTATATATCAGTTCACAAACAGACACAACATTGACCAGCCCGGAGGACCCTGACTCTTGAGGACGGGGTTATTCTGAATGGGCCAAAGCCGTTTTAGCTCTTTGGGTGTTGTGCCTTCGACTGAGAACTAACACCAATGTTCTAAAAGCACAACAAAAATAACGAAACACATCAAACATTCAAAATACACTCTTTTTTAATTTTTTTTTATTTTTGGTTTAATTGTATAACAATTTTTACAAAAAAAGACGAGAAAAACTCAGGTACATATCCAGTTGAGTTCCAATTTCCTTTAATGTCTGTGCTAAAAAGGGGCTACAGCAAATTGAAAAGTTAGCAAGTCTTTAGTCATTTTTTTCCTTGCAACTTTTACAAGTTCAGCGCCTTCAGGAGTAAGGTCACTCCGACGACGCATCACTTGTTACCACTGGTCAACATTGCCCATAGATTTTCTGAATCTAGGGTAGAGTAGTTCTTCAACGGGTCCGCGAGGAATCAGTGTCTTTCTGTCACCAGGCCTGGGCATTCAAGCACCAGGTGCTTTGTGGTTTCGATTTTGTCCTGGGGTTTGCAAAAACAACAGTTGTTCGATTCTACTTGGTTACAAATCGCCAGTATTTCGTTGGTTTTCAGTTGGTTTAGTCCAAACCTTAGAAATGTTCTGCTTAGCCCCTTATCTGGAAACGTGTGGAGATATCCACGCACCACGTTGAGCTTCATTGGGGTGCTTGGCAAGTTGGCCGTCAGAGAATAGCTGTTGGCAACTTCTTGGATGTGGATCCAAACTGCTTAAAACAGTTTCTTTGACATTATGTTGGGATTTTGGATCAGTGTTTCCACAGAGATATCTAGTTCTTTCAAGATGGATATGTTGAATTGTTCCCATCTAGAAAGCATCCAGTTGTCACCTCCTTGGATTTCCTTATGAATAAGATCCAGGACTTTGGCTTCAGGCGCATTGATGACTTTGCGATACCGCATGAGAGTTGCTCTCATTTTTGTTTCTAAAAGGGACGATAGGCAAAGTTCTCTTCTTATCAGCGCTATAGGTGTTGAATTCGCCAGACCCAAAACACCACACCAGAAGTAGCTTTCATATTTCACCCAGATAGAGTTCGGAGCCAATGGCATTGCGTCCATACCGTAAATCAAGGCAGGGACCACCTTAGACTTGAAGAATCTTAAAGTTGGAATAATCGAGAATCGGCTGTGTTTCCTGGCCACAGCCTTAGCTTGGGCTGTGCAGTTCTTCAGTTTCGACCACAGAACTTCTTGCATGGCCTTTTCCTCCTTGTCATTGCTGATCATAATTCCTAGATACTTAAATGCTAGGACTGTTTCCAGATTCTGACCTTCGCAGTACCAAGCAAATTTTTGTTTCATCTTTGCAGACTCCCCAGAATAAGTATTTTAGTTTTATCGTTGTTTAACCTTAAGTTGTTCTTTGCCATGTAGGATACCAGGTTATCGAGTTGGCGTTGTAAGCCAATGGGGGTCAAGTCCATCAAGATGATGTCGTCGGCGTACAATATTCGCTCGATCTTAGAGCCTCCTAGTGATGGTGGAGAATGCCTGATCATTTCGGTTGACTCCCCGTAGTCTGCGATATAGGGGTTATATAGTGAGGGCGCCAAGGGACACCCTTGCTTCACTCCTCTTGATGTCTGTATTTCCTCAGACAGGCGGCCTTCTGCACTGAGGCGCACTCGTATGTTGGTTCCCTGATGTAGGGCTTTTATAGGTTCCAGGATAGAGTCCGGGCAGTCTTTGGTTTCCAGTTTTGCCCAAAGACGCTGTCTATTGACCTGGTCAAAGGCTTGGACCAGGTCAATGAAGGCCACGTAGATAGGAGGGCCGCCTTGCAATACTTTAGCCTTCAGAGAACTCAGGAGCAAGATGTTAGTAGAAGTTTCTGAGTTTTTGACAAAACCATTCTGGAAGGGGTCCGCGAGATGAGTAGAGAGAATCCAATTTTGAAAAGCATCCAGTACCAGAGACGCAAACACCTTCCCCATCACGTCCAGGAGGGCAATCGGTCTGCAATGATTAGGGTCGTCAGTTGCACCTCTCTTGAATATGGGTACAATGGTTGCTTTTTTCCAGGATGATGGAATGTCCTGGGTAAGATTGCAGTTGGAGAAGATCTTACTCATGATGTTAGCCCACAGCTCCGGATGTTTTTTGAGTTCCAAGTTTCAAATGCCATCTGGCCCAGGTGCCCTTGAGTTGTTCAATTTCTTAAGTTTGTTTAGAATTGATTCTTTGTCAACTGGAATATTCCAGGATGTTTTGTCTTTGTACTTTGCTCTGACAGCCGATAGGCTGATAGTCGCTTTCGGGATTGGTGCGAATAGGTCAGAAAAATGGGAAATTCAACAGGCCTCACCCACGTTGTTCTGGATGTCATCGTTGATCTTCTTTGATGTCCCCTTGATCAAGTTCCAAAACTCCTTCGGCTTGTTTCCGCAGACAGCGGACAGCATTTGCTCGGAATCGCTCTGGTATAATTTGTGGCGATAGTGTATGAGCCAGCTCTTGTAGTTTCGGATGGCCGTTTCCCATTTTACCAGGTTTTCAGGGGATGGTAACTTTTGATTTCTTCAATCTTCTGTGCAGTTGTCTTTTTTCTACAAGGTCTCTGTTGTATGAATGTTGGTGTCCTGTCTGCGGTTTGGTTGACTTTGCAGTAGACATCAAGAACCTGGTTAATAGAGGGGTGTAATCTAGGTCGTCCCTGATCCTTTTTGCAGAGATTGCTATTTGGAGAAGGCCTTTTTCTGAGACCTTAACTCGTTTCCCTCCGTCGGACACCTCAAGTGGTAAGGAGCTCATAAGGGGCTGGATCCTAGACACCAGACCTTCTGTAATAAGGAGATTGTGGTCGCTGAAGGTTGTCAACTCAATCCTGAAGGCGTGGATCTCAGGAAGGAGATCCTTTGAGACAAATACACTCCCTTTTCCATTTCAGTTGGTTAACAGGATATTTGCATGCAACCTTAAAGTCTTAGAGACATCTTTGGAAAGCTAACAATAAAAGGAACTCACAGTTCTGCCGGCTATACCCAGTGGGCCTCATTAGAAGTTTGGCAGTAGCCTTGCTGGTAAAACTGGCAGGCTGCCGCCAAACTTCCGAAAATTTCCAGTGTCCGCGAAAGGGCAATTATCGGGGCATTCCTGCCCCGCCGGACCCGGTAATTGCCCATTTGTGGGTGCTGGTAAAAAGATGCTCCCCATTCCCATTAGGCACCATAGGGCTAAATGGGAATGGGGAGGTCAGATACATAGGCACCGTTTAAAAAGGTGCCTATGCATCCGACATGCTGTGCTCGCGGGTGCCTTGCTGCCTGCCAGGTCTGACCTAGCGGGCAAAAAGGCACCCGCAAGCACAACTCTTAGGGCCTCATCACGAGCTGGGCGGTAACGCCGGTGCTATTACCGCCGGTGCTATTAGCCCTACCGCCAAACCCCCAGGCGCTATTAGCACCTGATCACGGGTTTGGTGGAACGGTTAGTGCCCATTCCCCATTGGGCCCATTCGGGAATTCCTCATTCCCCATTGGGTCAATGGGGAAAATGTGCACTATTACCGCCGGCGGATTTCCCACCGGTGGTAATAGCGCCAAAAATCAGCAAATTTGCTGCAGATTTTCCCCCAGCTTACAGCTGGGGGGAAATCTGCCATGGCCATGATCTGGCGAACCCTTAAATGCGGCGGTAATAGCGCTAGCGCCACATTTAAGGGTTACGGCCAGACTCGTGATTAGGCCCTCAGTTTGCTGGTCCAGGAAGGTGTGCAGTCATAATGTCGACATCAATAATGTCGACAGTCAAAATGTCGACAAATTAATGTCGAAAAACAATAATGTCGACAAACAAAAATGTCGACATTATTCGATATTTTTTCGACATTAATTTAGTGTATGCATAAATAAATAAATAAATATATATATGATGTGTTGAGTATGAGGGGTGGTTGGGGGGGTGTGGGGGGGTGGCAGGGGGGTGTTGGGTGAGGGGGGGTTGGGGGGGGGACCCCCCCATAGTAAATACAATTTTTATTTATTTAATTATTGAATAAATAAATAAATAAATAAATAATTGGTATGTGTTGAGTATGAGGGGTGAAAGGGTGGTTGGGGGGGTGTGGGGGGGCGGCAGGGGGGTGTTGGGTGAGGGGGGGTTGGGGGGGGGACCCCCCCATAGTAAATACAATTTTTATTTATTTAATTATTGAATAAATAAATAAATAAATAAATAAATAATTGGTATGTGTTGAGTATGAGGGGTGAAAGGGTGGTTGGGGGGTGTGGGGGGGGGGTGGCAGGGGGGTGTTGGGTGAGGTGTTGACAGTTTTAAGGGTTTATAGTCATAATGTCAACAAAAAAAAATGTCGACATTTTTTTTTCGACATTATGACTTTTTACATTAAAAGTATAGAATGTCGACATTATTATTTTCGACATTATTTTTTCGACATTTTTGTCTGTCGACATTTTTTTGTCGACATTATGACTATAAACCGTCCAGGAACTACGGTACCGGCAAGCTTACCCTTACCGTAGTTCCCAGACCGGCAAACTTATAATGAGGCCATTGTCTTCTAGCAGATATGGGTTAAAAAAACAGTATTATATATATTGTGAGTTCTTTGTATGTCTTCTTTCTGTGCTGCCCTGGTTGGGTAATATAGAACATTCTTAGCTGGGAAGGTTCTGTTGTTCTGGAAGGAGGTAGGGGGTTTCCCCGGGAGATGGATGGTGAGATATAGAGAGATATGGAGTGAGGAGGGGGTGTTCTGGGAGGTCTTCTTATCCACCTGTGTGTGTGATTCTATTCTTGAAATAAATAAAGCTGGAACAGCCTTTCTGTTTCCTGTGGCATTCTCGGGGATGTTCACATTATAACAGTATTCTATCATACTCATGATTCAGGTTGAGCATACTTTTTACTCCTTCTGAAAAGGGAATATCTATTTTTGGAGTTCTATCTGCGGATTTTCTCTCTTGGTGCCGGGTAACAGTCCCTGATGCTTTGCTGGTTCATTGTGTTCCTAGTGGTGACAAGAAATCCCAACAATTGGAGTTCTCTGAAGCATTGCGATTCCAGCTGATTTGTTTCTTCCTAGCCATAGCTATTGGGGCCCTTTATTTTAAAATTGTACATCCTAATCCTTTCAGGAGGCATAAACCCTGGGTATCAGAAGGGATCCAATACTGTGCCAATTTAAAAGAAAGTCACAGGGGCAACCCCTATAATCCTCTATGTTGTTTGAGAAATGTTTTGTAGCGGCTTCTTGCACGGCCTGCAGGTCTTTACAGGTTCTTAGAAGATCATCATTGAAATGCAAAGGGGGTCCAGAAAAGGTTGTTTACAATCAACTATTGTCTGTGGCTGTCTTTAACAAAGTGGGTAACCATCTTTCATGTACCGGGGCAGATGTGACATAGATGAGATGGGTAGAGTCGCAATAACTAGCCTCCTCTTTTTTGCAGATGATGTAGTATTTTTGGTATATATGGAGAATAGCCTACTTACTTTAGTAGGAGTATTACAGACATCCCTTTAAGATACATTATTTAATGTATGGTCTCTTCGCTAAGTGGGCACCATCATAATAACCCCTATTATACAGTCCCATCCCACAATTCTGTAACAGTGAACAGCCAGGTCTTTGCAGCACTTAATACTGTGTCCATAATGACACTTACTGGCCAGTATAAACGCTATTATCAGTTCACCTTTACATCAAATCAGCTTCAGTCAATAGATAATCAGCACAACACATTTTTCTTCCGACTGTATTAAAAACAATTAATTGTACCAGAGGAAGGTTGCGTAGAACAATTAAATGTATATACATATATCAACATCATTTTCCCCTGGTGTGAATGTGGGATTTGGAATTTCTGATCTGTGTCCCTGTGATTTACATGCAGGCTAAAATTAATTGAATCAGAATTCTTCATGTTTTGGTCAGAAAAAAAATGATAACATGAAGAATGTGCAGGATGCCACTTCCTCATCCAAGATAGGAAACTGGTTTTGTGATTCTCTAATACAACAATGAGTTCCCCCTCACAGGTCACTTAGGGAATCGGATCTCTGTGTGATGTCAAGAGTGAGTAGAGGGATATTTATATTGGGGTTATTTTCCATGGGAATGCAATTAGGATGGCTAACTCTCGCTCACCTACCCATGAAATTCTTTAAATGTTTTGCTTTCACTGATCATGCACTATGAAGTATTTCTTCATTAGGCTATGCTGCAGGGCTCTCAAACCAAATACGATTGTAGAAAATATCTGTGAAAACGCTTAGAGTGCTTTGTAAATGTCACTTATGAAATGCTACACTGTCAGTGCCGGGAAATGTTCCTTATTTTACTCAATGTACATAAAACTGAAAAGGCAGATTGTAATTTATTTTCCTTAGCTTCAAGTACAATGAAAAAGGATGTAATGTACACAAGCAAACTACAATATTCTCTTTCTGTAAATAACAGTTAGTTATTCCCTGTTCTCGTGCACAGAAATGCTGTACTTTCTACATGCAGTCAAACCTCACTAGGCTGTAATATAATTTGAACACTGTTGCACTTCTCGCAAAAATACAGATATTTTCAATTTGGAAAGAGTGCCCATTACGAAAATACCCCCAATTATCTGGCACCCCAGAGGGTTTATCTAATTACATGTGGGGAGTTTTCACACTCACTTTGAGCCGCAGGGTCAGAATGACCCTCCAGTGTTCCCAGCAAATTCCCAGTCAGAAGGCCCCCACTTGCCCCTTCCTCCCTTTTTCAGGAAAGCAGCTCTGCCTGCCTCAGGTTAAGATGGCTCCTGTTCCCTCCTTGATAAGGCCTTTCCATTTTCAGAAGATATACATATAATCTTCCAATCATAACAGTTGATGTTTTTTCCTGCCACTTTTAATTCCAAAGTGCACCATTCTATTTGTCCCTGCTTTTTAAAATGTACAATAATCCCAAGCTTCTGTCATGATTATGTGACCGTTTTTCAGCTTATCTAACAATTAACACTCCACCTTAACACACCCCTCAATCTCCATCAGATGTTTATATGGCTGAATATAACAAAGTTGGGGGACAATTTACTCAGAGTAATATTGACGTGTTAATCAGTTTTTCTTTTATATTTGTTCATGGCAACATGCCACATTAAGAAAACACAGAGTCCTGTAATCCCTTGACTTAAACACACATCTGGACACAACAGATTGTTTAGTGTGATACATTTAAAAACATGTATTAATATGTATCTTTGTAATATTTCTTACTCAATGTAGAAAATTCATATTCAGAAAATTGATTTCATGTTCGCAATACACCCTTCAACCGGTATGGTTTCAGCGTTATCTTTAAAATTATTTTAAAATGTAAGTGCCATGTCAATTCAAATAATGCATGGTTTCCTGAGAGAGTTCTGGACTTACTTTCTTTTCTAGGGATAATGAAAGCAACGCTAGCAGGCCTCTCAGCCGATGAATGATATGAGTCCTCCAAGAAAGGTCTATTCATTGTCCTTGTATTGGGCTATCCATCTGATATGATACGCATTTATAATGCGCCTATACACAAGTGTTTCTGGTCATGCTTTAAGTCTTAATTAATGTCAAATGTGATCTGCTAAGTGCAAGAAGATGTGTTTGAAACTCAACCATAGGAAAGCAGACCTTATGATTATTATACAGTGCACCATGTATTTAGGGAGGTATTTTAGCTTGTTTTTATAAGAATAACTTCTCCTTAGAGGGACTTGCAAAGGTGTGGGCTGCTCATTAACTCAGAGGGCCTATTCATAGTGTCATTTGTTCTCAGAATGTAATGGGTTTTAATCTGCCCCACATGGGAACCTGTATCCAGGGCTCAAGTGAGTTTTTCACTGATTTCACGCAGTATTGTCCTATACCAACTCAGAACATCTATGATTCTGTGCCTGGAAGGCCTAATCACTTTCATTGTAATGAAAAAAAGCAAAAGCCAATACAAAATAGAATACTTGCCTTTTTCCTAACAAGGTATTTGTAACTCTGAATATATCCACAATTTCCACAATTCACAATTTAAAATAAAATATATCTTTTAAGGCTATTCTCTCTGGTATGAAGTTTGGAATCTGCAGTTGGGTCTTTTCTTGCATGTATAGCAGAAAGGTGCTTCTATGAAAAACATGGTAACAGCCTCTAAAATCACAATGCAATTTGCTTGACCTTTATAACTTTGAAATTAATATTTCGGTAGCAAACGACATTCCTGATGCTCTTGGACCGGACACATTTCGACATATAATCTGATGGTTGGTAGGAAGTGAAACAATATCTACTGAAATGTAACATTGCACTGTATCTCTTCAGTACTTGGTGTTTTTGTATTGCTGTTAATCATATAGTTGCAGTGCAGCAGGCACAGTTTGTAATAAATAGAGAGAGTCTTTTTACACTGGTGCTTTCAGCATTTCCTACTATCAATTTAAAGTTGTGCAAAACTTAGTATTTGGACCAGATCACATGAGTGCCAGGTATTTTTCAAACTATATACCCTTTATGGGGTGCTGTCTCTTAAGAGGGCAATTTGCTGCCTGCAGGTACAACTTTGTTGTGGTATATATGTATGTATGTATGTATGTATGTATGTATGTATGTATCTATGTATGTATGTATGTATGTATGTGGGTGTGTATGTATGTGTGTGTGTGTGTGAGTTTGTGTTACTATCCTTGTGGGGACTTGGGTATGAAAACACACACACGCTGTGGGGACTTGATTTCACTGTGGGGACCTAAACCCAAGTCCCCACATGGTAATGCCTTCCAAATGTGTGTGTGTGTGTGTGTGTGTGTGTGTGTCTGTGTATATATAAAACAAGGCATTATTCCAGCTCCTCTTAAAATTGAGGGAATCTCCGTCCATTTCTCACTCTCCCCTATAAACTGTAGTCAGAGGAATGTAACAATGTATCTGGGCAAAGCAAATATTAAAGCCCCAGTGACACAAACAACCCTGAATCAAAAGGTTTCTGAGTAGCTACCCCTGGAAAAGGGTTTTCCGCTTTGATAACTTATGGGTGTTCTTTGTGGAAAACAGATATTGGTTTTCCTGGGTTAAACATTAGATACTTCCAATCTAATAAGAGGTGTGGCCACCATTCTGTCATGGCAGGCTTTGAAGCAAATAGAGAAAACACTGTAACAGGTGCTTTTAATGGAGAATAACTAGTGTATGGGTACATGAAAAACCTTCTGCACAAAATATGTCAGAACACAATTTCCTAAAATGATTTGTGATTCCTCCCTAAGTTCATACATGAAGGACTGGAGTTATGGTCAAGGGCAGTGGTTTGGCAGCATGGAAACTGGAATTTGCAAAGTGCAACACGTCTTAGATTGGCCAAAAAATGTTGTTCCACAGGTGCGACTTTTATCAAAGAAAATATTGTAGCTATAGCATGGGGACTTAACATTTGCAGAAAAGGCATATTCTCAAATGAAACATCATGTGAAATCAATCAGAGGCCCTCAACACATACAATATAATTGATCCTTAACTGTTGCGCTTTTCTTTGATGTTCAAATAAGATGCTTTTATTGATCTAATAGCATCCAATTATAAATCTACAAATTTGAGCTGATCCACCATGGCTCGCTAACCTGTTTATATCAAACTCCCTAAAAGAAACAGCAGAGACACTCTAAGTCTCATGAGGGCAATCATAATTCTGTACTGTCAACCCAGATTGGAAAATTAGATAATAGTACAACATTTCAACAATAGTCATTTGGTCTTATGATGATAAGCATATCTTCATTCCTAGCTTTATTAAAAAATAGCATTCTGTGAATAGTTTGATTCACCCCAACATCTCTAACGTTTAATACACTTTACATATACTTTTCAGATGTATTTCCACCTTTTACATAATAACTTTAGATTTCAAGAGAGGGAACCTGTTTTACTTCTGCGTCATTATTAGAATTTTGACTTTCCTTAATGCTATTATATAAAATCAGCATTCTGTACCACAACCAGAAACTTGTAATTTTGTTGTTCAAAGCTTACTTAGTACTCACAAAGCCACTTATTTTATCAATTTGAAATAAAAGCTCTTAAACACCAATTCACCTGACCAAACTGCGTCCTTTATAATATTTTCCAATATAGTATATGCTGCAAAGGCTTTTGAACTCATGACTCCTCTCTCAGAGTTTTGGCTAAAACCGTGCATGTCCTTCTGACCCACCTTGCTAACTTGGAGCATGAGATCTTTTTATGAGATTTGATAAGAGCTATTAACAATTGTTTCCCTCCCTGATAGATCTTAGATTTGACTTGAAAATGTTGTTGCATCCTACTACACAAAGCTAGAATGGTCAGGAAAAGCCAGATGCAACTCAGTGATGATCCTTGCCTTCATACTAAAATATGAAAGGTACGCCTGATACAATTTTGCAAGAATGAAGGTAAAAAATGCAAAATCATGAGGCAAAAAATGCAAAATCAGTTTGGCTGACGAGGCCTTTCTGGATTGAAAGCCTTTATTGGAACAATCAAGAAAAAGCTGGAGGACTTTGTTCATGTCTCATAGGTATTAGGATTTCAGGACTGGGGACTTCCCCATGCAAATAACTTTCAATAGTCTTTTCAAGAGGGGTGTTCACCTATCTGTTAACTTTCTACCATGGATTGGTCTGTGAAAATAGCTCACCCGTACTCCTTAACTATTCTATAGGCTAACTTAGAGGGGAAGTTTGCTATTTCCACATCAGCTGTCATGGGATCCTGGTAACATTTTAGATACAGCTACTGTAACTGTTCTATGCCACCCTGCATGGTTTTGCTGTGTCTGACTTACTCCAAAAGGACTGTCTATTCGCAGTCATGCCAAAATCACCCCATACTAGATGAATCAAGAATTCACCCAATGTCATCAGGTGAAGATTCCCTACTGTGTCCTAAAACATGTTGGGAATCTGTGGCAGGAGTATAGGAGGCCCCGCTGAGAGCTCTTGTAGACCTGAAGTTGGAGAGGACCAGTATGATGTAATCATTACCAGACAGACCTTCTTCCTCCTGACATAGACTTGCGTAATATGGATCATCATGAATGGAGAAAAAAACTGAATAGCTTCCTCAGCTGCAAGTTGAGCCTGGAGCAAACCAATCCATAGAGCATGGCCCCATATGTCCATCATCCATTGAAAGACTTTCTTTCAGGAGATACAGTAGCTCTGTAAGGTATTATGCTTGCACATAAAGGTCTCTCTCCAGGTGGTATTGCCAAAAATCCTTGACCCGTTCTGCTAAGAGCCAGGACCTAATTTCTTACTTGCAAGATATTGTCCATCCTGATTAAAACACCACATTGTATCGCTTGCATTATCAGCGCTTTGATCTAGCTAACAGTGGCAGGCAATTTACATAAAACCTCAGTTCTTCCAGTGACCTCTGGTTCTCATGGACAGACATTGGGCTCCAGAGCATGTTCTACTGGAGTTGCACTGCATTATTTTATTGTTACATCTTTACTTCTGGAGAGCCCCAAAAGATTGTTCTCCAATTCCAGTCCTCCACATGATCTCTCCACCAATGTGTCCTGGCATTGCTGAAGTTTGAAACTGACTGGTCATACTCCAGGCCCTGATAATGGCATAGACATGTTGGTATTCCTTGGATTGGTGAGGACATTAAGTGTTCTATTTCTGGTAGGTCCCTGAGAAATGCCATGAAAACAAGAAGTATCCTTTGCCATCTCTGCCTAACAGATTGCTATATAAGATATTAATGTCTAATGCTAAAATTACATGCAGACCCATTAAGCATGAATTTAGGGTGAAGTAATGGAATTTTCAAAGGATTAAACGGCCCCATCAAAAGAAAGATGTTCTCAATTTACCTAAATTTATTGGGATTTGATGTGTTCCTTCATGAGGAGACTCACCTGGAAGAATTAGAAGCATTCAAATTACAGTGCACTGGACACATATATTTACTCCTCTTAATGTACAAGAGAAAGAGGCATATATATTCTCAATGTCCCAAACAGAGTTTTATTGAGGAAGATGGATAAAGGAGGATTACTAATCTCACTTCAGTTCAACAAAACAAACAAGACAAAATGATTCTGATTATTAGCACATATGCCCCAAATACAAGTTGAACCCTTTTTTTCACGAAGTAGCACCACATATCCAAGACCATGGTGGAGGTTCTGTGTAGTTTGATAGAAAATGGAAAATTCAATTTTCCGGTGGACATAACTGTAGGCCAGGGAGACAACAGTGGGATCAGAGATGGAACGCCAGTAAGAATTGAAGAAATGCCCTCCAACACTAACCATCATGACTTGTGAAGGATTCAACATCTGATGCATAGAGAGTATAGTTACCAATTTGAAGCTTACAACATGTACTGCTGGCATCTTTAAGAATGTCAGGGAACTGCATTAGAACAACGACAAGTAGCATCCTTGTAGCAGAGCATGCACCAGTATCCTTGTCCTTCATCCAAGACTAAATCCCATGGAAGTCCTTCAAATGGAAACTCAACATTACTCTACTGAACAGAGAGGTCTTGAAAGACGCAATACGTGAATAATCAAAACCATTTATACAATCTTTATATGATTGAATATTACAGGTGAGATGAGAGACTCAGTGGACTCAGAATCTTTGAAATTCACAATGCAAGGAATGCTAGGAAAGCAAAGGGAATAACGAAGTTTGAGATGACGATCAAGAAAATGTGGTATGTTTATGCCAATAGCGGCTTAGCAGAAGTATGACAGAATCATGTTTAATAGTAAATATCTGTTAAACTAGCTTTTTTTGTTGAAAGGATAGAGTATGCATTAATCAGAATGAATTATTCATAATATGAGGAGGGAGAAAGGTGCAGCATATGTTTACCATACAAGCTGCGACAGAGAGTGAGTGATTGATCCCTGTAATTGAGACGATCCTTGCCAGTATGACTATTCATCCTGTCAAGATTAATAATGAATTTCAGGTAATATTATGCAAACTTGTATGTATCAGAAAGCATGCCAATTTGAGGATGGCATGAGGGAATGGTAGATCTGTCGAAGCTTGAAAGGGATGCTGTCGATTGCCCACAGACCAAGCTGACAATGAAGAGCTGTTTAAGTCATGCAATAGTTTAAACTGTAGGAAAAGCCCCATGTCAAGTATTCTCCCACTTGAGTTTCACAAGATACACCAGAATAGGTCTTTGATGTGCTGGAGGGGATGTAGACCTGATCAATGGCCGAATGACAGCTCCTGAACAGTGCAGGATAGGGGACAATCTCCCCACTCCTGAATCCTGGAAAGAGAAGAACAAGACAAGGCAGCTGCATACTGATAGGTCTAATGAGCAATTGCAAAATTAACCTGCTGAGCTTCATTGATATGAATGAACTAGGGTTTATCAAAGGGCTTTATCAAAGGGCTACGCAGAGATGACTATATGCAAAGATTAACCATTAACTTGGTGTGGGTAAGAAACTGAGATATTCAGTGGTGGCGGTCTCCTTGTATGCAGAAAAGGCAAGTGTGTTTAAAACTAGGGAAGAAATGGGATTTTGATGTGGATACCTGAATGGGTAAAATAACACCACACAACACAACACCAATGGTTTCTGCTCTAACCAATGTCCAGTGCTCTAGTCCTTTGAGTTGTAGTAAAGCTCGAGAACCTGCTGATCGCACTTCCAATTAACGTTATGATAGGCGTAGAACCCCTATCTGCTGTGATCATGAATAGCGGTGATATTGAAGGAGTATGATTCAGTTGAAAGAAACAGAACTATGGCTCTATACAGATCACCTGTTATTTCTAGTTGGGAGCTTGCAGAGTAGATCCCGCTTTAATGTGCCTGATCCTACAATTTTGAGAGATATCTGGATACAAGATACATTGAAACAAATCAGAGGCCATGAATGTGTTGAGCTCCTGCTCCAAGCATGAACTCAAGTCATTGAACATGAAATCGCTCCCAATAAAGATAAGATAACTTAGTACATGGATAACAGCAAAGATAGTAAGGTTTATTAAGTATACCACAGAAGCGGTACAGTGAGAACTAAAATACACACCTTAACAAATGGTCCACACTAAACCTGACACTTTGGAAGAACATTTGACTCCATAAGGATGACCACAGCAAGGGGAATCAATGATATGCTATCTATAGTTCTGTGGATAGTGAATAGAGGATTCTTTAGAGGAATAGGCAGGGAAATACAGTCATTTTTGTGGGGAACACAATCACTGACACTGTTACTGTAAAAACTACAGATATACCAGGAACTTTCAGGGATACACAGTTCAAAATGTGCACTCTATCATCTGGCATAAAGTCCCTACCACAACAACAAACCATTGGCAAACCCTGAAGATGAATGGGAGAGGTTAATGCGCTGGGCCCACTGGAACTAATGGCACTTCTCTCAACATGATAAGAGAAGACACACCTGAGGCTATCCAATTAATTCATAAAATACTGGTTGGAGATGGGGAAAACGGTTCTCCAAGACACTTATATCTATAGGGCTGTTTCAATGTGGGCTAACACTGCAAATAAAATAGGTTGAAAAGTGTTACTCTCGCCCAAATGTTAACGTAGCAGAATCAGACCGATAGCTGATCTGATCATAGAAGGGGATTGGGTCCTAGTCAGCAAATTGTGTGAGATGTGGGGAAAGGTGGGGCACACACTTTGAAAATACCAAAGCCTGCAGTCTGCACTGAGTGGGTTGACAGGCACTATAGAAAACATATAAAGGCAAAGCCACTAACTAGCCAAGATCCACGTACTATACGCTGCAACTCAAACAACTTCAGCCCAGCAAGCATTTCTACAGAAACGACAATCATCCAGGATGCAAAATTATTAACAGAAAGGGGAAGGGCACTAGATGATAGAACTGAACCCAATCATTGTGTGTATACTGCAATAATATCTGATAGATGTCCTTGAGCTGGAGCACATCCCCATGCCAAATCAAGAAATTGAAAGGTGTTCACTGGGCACCAGAGAGAATGTTCCAAATGGGCATGACAGACTCTGATTTATTATTATTATTATTATTATTATTATTATTACATTTATTGAGTGCAGACCTAGCTTTGGAAACTACAGAGGGTTTTACAGCCATAGGGGGAAGTACACAGTGATGAAAGGGAGCTAGGACCTATCAATCAGGTAGAGGGAGTGCAGGCAATTTGGCAGCAAGGGATATACAAACAACCAGGGGAAGAATCAGGGCAGAGCAGACCACCCAGTCTCAGGTTAAGTAGCGAGTGGAGGACGTGTGAAGGTAGGTGATAGGGAGGAGCCATTCCTTGAAGAGGAGGGCCTTGAGTTCTTTCCTCAAATGTAGAAGCAAAGCTGCAGGTCTCGTGTTGAAGTGGAGGCACTTCCAGAATCTGGGGGCATAGACAGAGAAGGCCTGTCGGTTGGTTCTTTCCACTCTGTACTGGTAGAGTTCAAGTCTTCGCATGTCTTTACTTTTGGTGGATCTTACTCATCTGCAGATGCTGAGTTTCAGCAGGATTTCAATGTAATACATGCTTGTAGCAGGAGCCAGTGCAGTTTGATGAGGGTCAGTGTTATGTGGTTGAATTTGCAGAGTCCTTTGATGAGTTTTGATGCAGCACGTAGGAAACATCGCTGTGGTGCCAAGGTGGTTACCATAAGGCCTTCCAGATGGGCATTATTACTACCCAGATGGGAGACTATCAAGGCTTAGGCAGCAGATTGGATATTGTTTTCTGGGATGAAGGGCTTTATTTTCCACAGAAGGGAAAGGTGGTACCAAACTGTTTGAGTCTTACTTGCTAAGTGCTCCTTGAAAGTGAGATGTCTGTCAAGATAGAACCCATGGTACATGGAACATGTGGTTAGCTGGAGGGAAGTCTTCAATGTCCATAGTGGTGAGACAGGTAAGGATGTCAGGGTGTTCACAGTTCTATGTCAGCAGTACAAATTCGATCTTTGTACTGGATATATGCTGGGGCCGTGTTCACACATGTGGGACCTTTGAACATATGTCATGGGAGTGCAGAAAAATTCAAAAGATCTGGGGAGTAATAACAGGGAGAACTAATGAGGTTCTCCATACTAATCTGCAATTTAACATCAAGATACTAATGTTAATTGACAATACACTGCTGCATGCTCTATATGCACAACAAACATAAAATGTGGGTGTTGAGTGCTGGAATGCTTTTCAAGAAGTACTGAGGTTATGGTGATCCCATATCCCACCTACAAAGAAGGAATGTTTGGGAGAGCTGCTGTCAACTTCCTTAATCGATAAGGCAAAATAACAATGGAAGTGCAAGTGGAACTCCTATCAGAAGACTTAGCTCTCCTCGACTTTTGGGCACACTGTAGTAGATGCATGAGGCAATTCTCTAGGTAACCCTCTGTTTCAAGGGATATGGCTGGTGCATTGGTATACTAACAAAGTTACCTGGCTGATGGTACCCTTGTTCTGAATCTGCTCACATCGAGAGGTATTAATGAGTCAGTGTATGTTATGCTATGTTAAAGGTACTTATATAGCGCACTGTCACCAACAGAATTGGTCCCCAGGAGCTCTGGCGGATCTGTAAACGAGAAGGTGGGAAGGGTTAGTAAGGTGAAGAGGGAGTATGATAGTGAGAGAGGTGGTATACTGTTGGCAACTTCAACTTGGTGGACACCGGGTGCTGAGCTTTTGTGCAAGTATTGGATCGGTGTCAGTCCGCGTGTGCTGTTGGTGCAGCTTATGTGTTTTGGTGTGGTGAAGTGTGTGCAGCTTGTGCGAGAGATGGTTGTGTGAGTTTTTCAGTGATATAAGTATGAAGAGAGTTTGAGCTTATAGTGGTAAGTGGGTTATATGAGGTTTAACATGTCAACCTACATAGTTCCGTCTAAGTGTGGCACATGCTTACATTCACAGTCCTATCTAGATGCGGAGCAGGCTAATGTTCTCAATTCTAAGTGTTGCACATGCTAACATTCACAATTCTATCCATATACGGCACAGGCTAACATTCACAATCTTATCTAGATACGGAATAAACTTATGTTCTCAATTCTAAGTGTAGCACATGCTAACATTCTAGTTCCATCTAAGTGTGGCAGATGCTAGCATGCACAATCCTATCCAGATATGGCGCAGGCTAACATTCATAATCCTATCTCGATACGGCACAGGCTAATGTTCTCAATTCTAAGTGTGGCCCATGTTAACATTCTAATTCCATCTAAGTGTGGCAAATGCTAGCATAGCAAAACATTTGCAAAACTCTAAAAGCCACAAGGAATTAGAACTCTGCTGGTTAACCCAGAAGAAACACTCTCACTATACTAACAAAAGATCTGCAGCAGTTCGATCCCAGAAATACTTAGTGGACAGTTGGATTGTGGCAAATTCATTAAACGGTTACTCCCATAAGCACCCCACCCAAGAGGATGCCTGCCTCACACACAGATAGTGTGCCTAATTTCTTTCAAAATAACATGTTTAAATACACAAACAGGTAGAGCTGCTAGGGGTAGCTGAACATGCTGTAAACAGTACAGCTCTTTGGGATTTAGAAGCCACACTCTATACAACATGGGTAGAACATTTAGTGTTGCCCTTTTCTCCAGGAACCTGCGCTTACCCTCCCTATAATTGGCATCTCCCTATAATTGGCATCAACTAACATATTCTTTTAAAAAATGTTTAAACATTTGACAATAGGAATAAGGAGCAAGTTGGTTGAACTTCTGTGCACAAGTTTTTATCTTTACACTGTGTTTTTTTATATCTGTCATGGGAATAGATGTTTAAGATGCACATTGATACAGGTGTTCAACCGTTCCCAAATCTACCCCATAGGAATCTCGAGACTTCCCAGATGGGGGTTGACCTGCTCCATAGGCTTCCCATGAGGATACTGAGGGTTCAATTCTACCTCAGATCTCAAGGTTGGGTTTGAATCCCACCATCCAATGAAGAGGCTCAGAATTTGGAGAAGGAGTCTGACAGCTAATTTGAGGCCTTTAGCCATCTAAAATTATTTTTCGGGACTTTCTTTAAAAGTCCCAGAAATCTTCCTATTTCTTTTCTGTTTTTTTTTTTTTTTGTTTTTTGTTTTTTGCAGGGATAGGAGTGGCCAGGACAGGCTCACAAAATGGGGTTTTTGGATGAGTATGGTATAATTGTGTACATCTTTGGAGATCTTTTATAGTTGTTCATGGTATTTATAGACCTTTGTGCCTTTGTGTGTTTTAGGCCCCTCACTTTTCTTCACCTTTTTACCTTTATTCCCTTATAGAAAGTGACAAACGAAAAAAGGTCCTATGGTACTTCTAATGCTTCTCTTTTGCAAGTTTGCAAGTGAAAGAAAAACCTCTCAAAACAAAAGTTTCCCATCACCTTTCCTTTTGTTTGTAGACACATTTGCTTGAACACCAGAAGTCGCCCTGTGCTGTGTAATACTCGGACACCTCCTCTGCTGTTGGTGTGTTTTGTGAACCCTTTCCAACTGTTTAAGTCTTGAAGGAATCCATTTGTTTGTTTTTGCCACTTGTCTTGTTTTGTATTTGACATTTTTGGTAACATCTCATTTTATCTGGAGGATGTCCTGGAGGGGGGGGATTTGAGGAGTGGGACTTCTCAACCACTGTGTCATAGGTTGAGGTAGTCGGCCAGGGTGGGACCTAGCTTGAGTCCGAAATAGCGCTTGAGATGGGGCAGACATAATTTAAGGAGGGGGAGACAGAGAATGAGCAAGGGCAGACTGGGGCTGAGGATGTGCTGGCAGAGAATGCGTAGGGGAAGGTGGTAGAGGCTGGCCCTTTTGTGAGGGCTCTGTTGTGACAAAAAGCCATTGCGCCAGACTGGTTGAAGTGGCTGGGCAGGTGTATGTCAGGGAGGATCTGGCTACCTTTCAGAAGAAGTGTGTGATAGCTGCAGAGACACTTCAATTGTTCCCGCAAAATGTGGACCATTCTATGGACCTTTTAATTAATAAATGAATACATTTTTTATAGCGGGCTTTATACCAGAGACCAGTCTCTAAGCGCGGGACTGGGATTTAAACCTTTGTTGCTCTGCGTTGTCTTACCTTCAAGACAAACACGCTGCCCGTGAGCTATCCTCTGCTTTTAGTTGCTGGGTAAGTGCTGGTACCCCCACAGCAGGGAGAGGAAGGAGAAGGTGCAATGCGAGGAAGAGTTGATGGTTTGGCTACAGGAGACAGAATAGCACTAGCTGGAGGAGCCGGAGGGGCTGGAGGAGCTAGGGAGGGCCTCAAGGAGATAGCTCAGTAGAACATGACTGGGGACAATGTGCTGTCTCTAGCCTCTTCAGGGGGGCAGAGAAAACAAGGCAGGCTCTGTCCTTCTTAAGAATTTAAAAGAATGTCACACATTCAACCCCACTAATAACACTGCCACTCTGTTCTTGGGTCAGGGTTCCCATTAGCTTTCTCGAGGGTAAGACTCAAAGTTGAGGATTGCATTTTATTTTTCATCCTCTGCTAAAAGATAGTTAAGAACATCAACAATAGAATCTATTCTGTTTATTTCTGGTGATTCCTCCATTCATAGTCTTCAGCAATAAGATACTCATGAAGTTTTACGATAGGAACCTCTATCACTCGGATGTCATTGAGGAATCTACTGTGGTCTGAGAAAAGAACTGCGGCAATGATCAATACCTGTTTTTGCTGCATACAAGTTAGAGGAAAGCTTTGGGTTTCCTCTGGTAATTGAATAATTGCAAGTGATCTCACTCACCGCTTGCCAAGTCAGAATTGCAGTGGACTATAGCCACTATGTCTGCCAATAACATAGGCAACAGCCTTCTAGTTTGCAGCTGGCTTGCTGAAATACAAAACAACCAGATTGGGGAGGACTCTATCCGCATGCTCTTCTTATGTTTTCAAGGTATTGAACCTCATTATGGTACCTACTGAACTTGTATCAGAAGTTGAGGAGAATGAGTTTGCACTTTATTGCAACAATGGTCACCCTCACTGGGCTGTTCTTTTCTTGAATTTAGCTATCTCTTTTTGTTAGATCCATGCTTTGAAATGTGTCTTTAGTACATCCTTGCACATAGATAGCACATCCTCGTGAAAATGGCAACCGTGTTTGTTCCTCATCCTCATGCACATGCTGTTTGAAAGTTACTCCCCTGACTCTAAAAGTTGGGGCAAAAAAAGATGCCAGGAGGTACTCCATATTACCAATCATCAAACAATGTGTTGATACTGGAGGAGTAGAGGAGTTTGCTTGTCATTCACCCTGCTTCTGTATTGCCATATATGTTGTGTTAATTTATTATATCTGGTATTAGATAGTTATATTTTCAACAGATACACCACTGGCAGCATCTGACTTAGCAACATAATGCACAAGGTCATGCCCTGGATGGTCTCTTTAAAAGGCTGGAGGGATGAAAAAAACATTGTGGGATGTATTGACCCACTCCGCTATACTATGCAGCATCTCCCTGCCAGTTATGGGGATAGAAACAGCAACAATGGTGACAAAACCCTTGTGCGCGCCAAACACCTACATAAATCTACAAAAACTTTGTGCCTCAGCACACAAAAAGAGGGATGCACAACCTACCACCCAGGGTGCATCTGCAGTGGAATAGAGCACACCCTACAGAAATGTGCCAGTGGGTCCCATGATCAGCAAACAGAGTGCACAGAGAAAAGCAGCACTTTGCAAATGAAACCCAAAAATGTGCCTGCAAATGACATTTGTTTTGTTCCCAAAAACGCCAAAATGCCTATAACACAACACTTTTCAACATTCACAATCTTGCCTGGTGCTAAAAGTCATGTATCTAATGAAGCATTGTAAAAAATACAAAGTCCTGATATGAAGAGCAAAACATTCATCAGTAAACTGGATTGTCTGAAAACTGACAGCCATGCCAAAATCTGGGTGCAGTACCCGGGGCCGCCTGAATGACAGCTGTCAGAGGAGAACTAAGGCAGCTTTAAAATGACCTAAAACTCAAAAGTCTGCTGAATTAGCAACACAAACAGGATTGTTGCCAAAAAGGAATATAGATTTTAGTTGTGTTTTGATTCCACAGATTTTAAGGCCAAGAAAGAAATGTATTTGTATGTGATGCAACAAATGAGGGTTTTGCTAATTTTAAAAAGTAATTAGCTTGGCTGAAGTGGCCAGGACTTGAAAAGCAGGTTTTTCTGCCAGAAGGAAGGCCTTCTCTCAGCAGGAACTCATGGGGAGATGTTAATTGCCGGGTTTGAACAGAATCTGATCCAAAGGGCAAAGGAACAATGACCATCCTCCACCCAGGACATTGAAGGTGTGAAAGGCCATAAAACTGCAGCAGCACAGGAAATTCCTGGCTGACAGAAGAAAATTCCAAAGGAGGGGGCCACCACATGCTTCAAGGAGTGACAAAGACTGGCCATTTGGTGTTAACAGGATATGTAATGGACATTTCTAGACGGTGTATAACTTATTATCAAAAGGGATGCAAAATCAGAAAATGGCAGATTAATTAACCTAATTTTGAGCACTACCTTTGAAAACTTAGTACAACCATGTGGCTTATTCTGAACAGGAATGGCAATAAATGTGGGTTTATGGGGTCTGTATTTCCGCACTCCAAATCATTCTCCCGTTATCGCGAATATCGCACCTGGAAAAGTTTGCTGAGAATTATCATTTTGAGAAATTTTTATACGTGTAAAATAGCTTTTCACTGCTTCCGACTTGGACCTTAAGATTTCAATTGTTTTCTGTTAATCAAATCATTTCTTGTTCTTATGTGCAACTATCAAAAGCAGCTCCCATAGAAATGTATAACAATTTCAGTATTTTAGACCATATTTGGTGTTTTTGCCCAGTCCATTCTAAAGATTTTGAAAGCCAGGCTGCAAGCTGAAAAGTCAATACCGTTTTTCTCTTGTGTTTGCTGGGGGAAAGTGGGACTGATATTCTGTTTGATTTGTGCCATTCCTGAATACCTGCTCTCTCCTCCTATCTCTGTACATTGCCTATTGGGTGGTTGAGAGGGGTTGCAGGGGGAACTGCTAACCACAGTGCTATCTGATCTGAACCAACACAAAAGTATTATTTTCTGTGCTGCATTTGTTTTGCTTATTACCTATTCATAGTGTACTAAAGATATTATTCAGTGTTCTGTTACCCCATTGGTGATTGTTGTATATCTATTAAAACATATTGTGATTACATTTTAAATACATAAAAAAATATTTACCTTTGCAAACCAGCCTGATTCCTTGTTCAGTGTGGACCGGAGGGGGGGGGGGGGGGGGTTGCAGGAGAAGGGTATGATATGAGTGGTACATCGTTCAGAATAATTAACTTTTAGACAAAAATAAATAAGGATTTCACTTGTGCACTACATGCTGAGCTTTGACTTGGGTGTGTGCCGGATTGAAATCACTTACAGCTTGGGGGCTCGTTGCGAGATCCTGAATTAGACATACTACTTGTGACAGTCTAACACAGCGTACTAACTGATGGGTTACACACACCTTGTTGGGTTACCGTACTTTTGCTACACTGTAAAAGCACCCATCAATAGAAATACTCAAAGGAGTTGGGCCTGTTTGCAAAAGTAAAGTAACCCTGAGATAAGCCAGAAGGAAATTAATATTTCCAGAATGGCGACCCCAGTGGAAATCAATATTGCAATGGAATACCTACTGCACAAATTGTTTGTCAGGGGTCAATGGGTAGAACAGGACGAACAGGTATGGCTGCAGGGAATAAAACAAGAAGTCACTGAAACCAACCTTAATATCTGACAGGACAAGGGGCCATTACATCAAGGACTCAGTGAGCTGTACATGACCCCTAAAAAAAAGAGGAGCAATACAAAATTGCCAAAATAGTGGCCTACCTGAACCTCCACATAGGAGTCATACAGGAAAAGTATGCAGACCATGTAGACTTCATAAAGAGGAAAGGGTAAGCAATGCAGAACATCCAGACTAATCTGGACTCTGCTGAGAAAAGGCTCCAGAGAAGCCAAGAAGCTAAAACAGAGGCTAGGCAGTATGCCGCCAAACTGCAAGAAGAACTGAAACTCTTACTGCAAAAGAATGAAGAGCAACATGCCCAGGTACTGACACTGCAAAAAGAGTGTCAAGAAAGGGTGGACTCATTAAAACAGAGCCAACAACAGCTGGTACAACAGTTAAATTTGAATAGAGCCTGATCAGAGCAGGTAGTCACATTGCAGAACCACCTAGAATTCTTAAAAGAGGAACATAATAAATGAATTATTAAGGATCTAGAATCCCAAGCAGAGTTTGATGAGGAGTGCCAGAAAGCTGGTGTGTTCAATAAACAGAGGGACGACCTGGCTACACAGAGGGGCACTCTATCTCAGGAAAGGGACGCATTAGGCCAGGAAGGCAGTCATTTAAAAACAAAGTTAGAAGAAAATCACTTGGCCCTTCAGGAACTTGGTGAAATCAAAAGGGATTATGAAAAACTGTTAGAGCACACCAGGCGGGTGGAGGAGGCTCTGGCAAATAATAATCAGACCAGTAAGGACCAAACTCAGGAAGTGAGTCTCCTGGAGCAAAAATTGGCCCAATACTCACAATTCAGACAGGAAGCACAGAGAGACAATGAGGCTATCTGTGAAAAGAATGACAGGCTCCCTAGACAGATAGCCATGCAAGAACAACTCATAGAGACCAGAGAGGCCTTAATAGAGGAGCAGAAAGTTCAGATCTTGGCATGTTATCAGGAAATAGAGGCTGAAAGAGATGAGGTAAGATGGGAGAGAGAAACCCCTGAGCACCACCTCAGGAACCCTGGCATAAGGGACTTTAATCCCTTCAATTCCATGGACTCGGCCACCCCCATGTCCACTGGCTCATAAGAACCAAGGGCCACAGGGATGGTAGACTTCAATATAATGGGAAATATGGGACTGACAGGTCAGCGCCTCACAGAAATGGATGGGTGGGCATCTCTGTACAGACTCCCAAATGCTAGGGCCATCTTCTCTGATCAGGGAGACTCCAGTGAGGGGAGAATCAGAGAACTGGATCCTCAACAATATCACTTACCAAGAGATCTGTCGGTAAAATTTGGTGGGGAATTCCACCAGGCCCTCTAAGAGCATACTAAAAACCTCTTCCCAGCTAGGACAGTGGGGGGTACTCAACCAATCCTGGGAGCAAGGGAAAGTCAGAAGACTCTGCTGAGCGCCACAGGTCCCAAGAGACTAGGCCCCCACATTATGGCAGCCATTCCCAAGCTTGCAGAATCAGGGAGAGCCTAGAAGATCACACAGCCACCTCTGGTAGCAGTGCCTCTGAGTCAGAGGATGAGTGGACCAGGGTGACCAGAACTAAAAAGGCCAACAAAGTTAAGAGAGCTTTACTCAAAGATCCCCTGAAACAAATAAAGGCTATTACCACAAAAATGCCAAATATTCAGTTTGGGAGCACCTTGAATTGTTTGAGCAAATGATGGAGACTTTTCACCTGAAGGACAACCAAAGCTGTATTAAAGGATAGTTCCGGGACTTTTTTTTTATTGTCCCTACGGTTCGGCCATGTGTTTTTAAGCATAAATCGGTAGATCGTAGAAAACTTTCCTATGGACCTTACCCGACTTTTCGTCCATTAACGCACTCGAAATCAGCCGCCATTTTCTGATAATCCTATCATTTCCCCCCATCGACCTGGCTCACCTGCTTTTGCGGCACTAAATCAAATCCCCCGCCCCTGAGCCTGACATCAGCAGACGCGTACCGCCCATTTCCCAACGCCAAAGCACGTTTCGTGTCAACAATCGCTGCGCCTCAGCTAATGAAGTGTCGCCATGGAAATGGCAGGACGCCTCTTTCCTCAATAAGTATAAACACACCGTTTCACAACACACAGCAGCAGATTTTCGATTCCATTACTCTCTCTGTGTTACTTTGAGTATTCTGTGACTCGTTTCTGTGCTCTGGTCAGCTACCTTCGCCGCTTCTAGGCCTTGTGAACACCTGTACCATCTCTGTAAATCATTTTACTTTCTTTACCACACAATGGCTACAATAATGCCGTATATGTACGAGCCCGAGTACACCGAGCAAGAACTACTGGAAAGGCAAGCACGCGAAAACGATGGGGATTCGGACGGCAGTTGGGAGGACCAGTCAACGGATGAAGAGCCTGGACCAATGCCATCTGAGGAGGAGAACTGCTGCTGCCGTGAAAATTCCGGGTGCTTGGCCTACATTTCGGAAGGCGAGCCAAGTCCGCAATGCATCACCGAGCTGCCAGAGTTCAGGGAAGCCTGCCTCTCACGGACCGTGTTGAGGATGATGATGGTGCTTATGCATGAACTTCGCGGCACTGTTCGTCCGCGTAATCCGAGTAACGAGTAAGTATACTCTGGTTGTGATGTCAGTGATGCCACTACTATGTCATGGTCGTCTCCCACATATAAAATTACATCTACATATCATTCGAATGCATGTAAATTGGTTCCATATTGTGCATTTTCTAGATAGAATTTTTTTCAAAGCAGAATGACATTTTTTACCTGAATCGACAGTGATAAGAAAGTTTTGTCATTTTAATACAGTTTGCATCTTTCATTTTCACAGGTGGTACAGGCTGGTGGCCTATCGTTGCTTCACTTGGTGGCTTCACGGGAGGCTCGGACACCGCGTTCGGAGAGTAATACCTGCCTGTGCGGTACTTGCCATTAGACAACATTTCCCCAGCGACAGTGGACAATACCGTGGATTTTCCCTGGATGTGCTGCAACCGGAACTTTACAATGTGTAATGTTTATTATTTATGTTCAATTGAAATTAAGATCTAAAATAAAACCCAACATATATTTTAACAATGGTTGTTTTGATTTTTTAAATGAATCTAGTGTGTCTCCATTGAATAGTCTTCCTGTGCCTTGTCTTGTCACACCACATGTCTCCGGCCAGCATCCTCCCTCACGCTGGCCGCCCACCTTCAATCCACATAACCGTTGAACCCATATGCAGCAGACATGCATATGTTATTTTGCGGGTTGGCATCAAGGGTACTTGTGCTGGCAAGTGGAGCTGTCAGGGAGCGATAAAGGCCAAGAGGTGCCAAAGACCATGTACACTTCAAAGTGGTCTATAGAGCATGGGTTGTTGTTCCCATGTCTACCTCCAGACCCCGTGTCTCCTGCCAAGCATCCCCCCTCACGCTGGACGGCCCCCTGCAATCCACATAAGTGTGTCTCCATTCACGAGTCTTCCTGTGTCTTGTCTGCACGACCACCGCCCCAATCCACCCCCCCCCCCCGCCCTATCAAAGGCAGTTCTCACCGGGGTACTTGTGCTGGCAAGTGGAGCTGTCAGGGAGCGATAAAGGCCAAGAGGTGCCAAAGACCATGTACACTTCAAAGTGGTCTATAGAGCATGGGTTGTTGTTCCCATGTCTACCTCCAGACCCCGTGTCTCCTGCCAAGCATCCCCCCTCACGCTGGACGGCCCCCTGCAAACCGCATAATGCCACGACATATACACGTCATTCATTCACAAACACACCCCTGTTTCGAATTCTTTATAACCCACTTCATATTTCTAATGAGAACTTCTTTGCGCTTTGCTAGTCAACCCGTGAAGGTGCTGGTTATCTGCTCTTCGTCTCTGTGAACTTCCGTGACCACTTCGAGGAAACTCGTCAGTTTGCAAACCTGTGAACTGCTCCCTGTTCTACGACAAGAAACTACTCTGATCCCTGCATCTAACTGTTTGTTCGTCTTGGTAAGGCCATGTACCATAATCATTTTGCGTCCAATTTCTTTTCGTTCAAGACAGTACATGCAAGGAACTAGTCACATGTTCTGAGTTTAGTCAAATTATCTTTCTATTTTTTTTAAGTTATTCAAATACTTATCCGCATGTGAATAACGTGTATAGTTCCAAGAACCAAAACGAACCTTGCATTGAACCTTTTATGTGTCATTTAATTTTTTAACACATTGGTATTCATAGAGAATTGTTGATCTTTACTTTTCAGAACTTTCCACAATGCCTGCCTGTTCCATTGGCGGTTGCCCTTCGAAGACCCATAATAAATCTGAAGGAACTATACTGCATGTTTTCCCTAAGACATAGATCAGATAAGAGAATGGGTCCGATATTGCGGATATCCACCGTCTGAGCTTGAAAGTAGAGTCCTAGAAGTCTTTGCGGACAAGAGGGGTGATCGATACCGCATCTGCAGCAGGCACTTTAGCTCAGACATGTACTCCACATCATTGCTAATAAAGAAGAACACACCGCGAGCGAGGCGAAAATTGCTCTCAACCGCTATTCCCAATCTATTCGTCCACATCCCTCCACTGGTGAGTCAAGTTTACGTATTTATCTCTCGGCCTTGCGGTAGTGTGTAGCATTAGCTAACAATAATTTCCCCATTTATGTATCCACTCAATATGAAGGCGGAAGATTCTCCATCCGTGTCGTTATTGCAGTCATCAGCCACTTCAAGCGCCTATCGGGTAATCTTACTTAGCTATTCTGCTACTGACTTGTTTTGGGCATGTAAATCAATAGTTTTAATTTATCGTGTGATTATTTTACCTAATGGTACACCCTTTTACTCGTCCTCTAGTCTTTGTTTTCAGTTATAATTATTGTTATCCAAAATAATGCAAGTATTGTCTTTCAGGGAGATGCTGAGGAGTCCAACGTATTGACGACAACCGTTGATGTCACTCAGATGCTCGAGGTACGTTTCCGGACAGTTCCATCGATGGAGATCATCAGATCTTGCATTCTTGTAGCGTGATTGTTACACACAATGTTTCTTTCGTTTTTAGCCATTGATATGTCCTTCTGTCGTCGCCCTCCTATGTGTCTTCTTTTTTCAATATTGTGTTCATTACTAATGAAAGTCCTATGTTTCAGGGAGTCGATGGAGCATTAGTCCAAGAAGAAGGGGGAGCATGCAGTTACGGGTCGGCGCAACAGCTTGCAGAAGTGTGCACCGCAGTTACATCGTCCCTTGATGTTCTTATGCATTTCGAGGTATGGATACTGACAGTTCGATCAAGTGAAATCATATGACGTGATTACATCCGCTATACTTCCTTCTTTATTAACGCAAGTACTATGTTTCAGGGAGATGACGGAGCTTCTTCTACAAGAACATCACCCCTAGTAGTTGATGCAGATCTCTGGGTGGTGACACTTCCAACGATCGAGCAAATCGAATCATATTTACATATCCATTATTTATTTTAGACAACTGATCATTTGTGCAGGTCTATTTAGATGAGCCGTTGACGCCTGCACAAAGTTTATGTTCTTTTTAACAAAATAGAAAACCATACTAATGCAATTACTGTGTTTCAGGGAGTTACTGAAGCATCATCTTCAATAATATCAATGGAAGTCTATGAGGAGCCCGAGGTATGGATCTTGACAGTTCCATCTAACTAGATCAACAATGCGTGAATAATTGTCGTTTGAATGTTCTACACAAAGCGTTCATTCGTGTTTTGCTATTGAGATGTACGTGGGTATTGGTCCCCAAGTACATTTTGTGTTTTCAATATTATTATACATACTAATGAAAGTTCTATGTTTCAGGGAGTCGATGGAGCGTCAGTGCGTGATGGATGTGCTTATCATGAAAATATAGTCGTTGCAGCGCAAGAGGAAGTGGAGACCTGCACACACGAGTCAGAGCAACAGCGTCCTGATGTTGAAGTTCGAGGCAAGAAAGTTTCAAAGAAAAGAAAGCAAAAGAAGGTTAGTGTCCTGGTCACTATATTATGTTGTTTTTCACTGTTAATAGTTCAATACTGTTAAGTTGTGTTTAAACTGAACATCCCTTTTCCAATCTGTCCTCTAGTTGCGAGTGAGTGTACGAACTAGATCTACACAGACAGTGAAGCGAACGAGAGATGTTGCTTGTCAAACCTTTTGGCAGGGACTTGAGACTGGAGATGCATCGTGCCAATGGGAAGAATATGAAGTGATTGACAATGGAGCTATACCACCACCAGCCATTGATAGTGAATGTCCTCCTGGTAGTTCGGATGCAGTCGGAGATCAATTTACAGAATCCACACCCGCAAAAACTAAGACCGCGAGAAAGTTGAAGAAATTGTTTTATTCACCCATCGCCGGAGAAGGAACAGATGTTGCAATGGAAGAGAATGAAGTGGACGACAATGAAACACCATCAATATCACTGAACATAGCGGAAGACGATATCAGAGATTCTACCTTTCATGTGAGTGACATGTCCTCAACGTTACAGGCCGAACCAGCTGGGATGCAGAGTGACAGTATAAGGAAAGAGGCCAAATTCATTGTATTCGATAGTTGTTTGATTGATATTATTATTCGGATGAAATGTGGGCATTCGGTTGGTGGGGAAGTATGTGGGGAGCCATTGATTAATGTGACTCGTGCAATTCGAGGCACTAACCTTAAAATACATGCCACCTGTACAAAATATCACCCTTTCTCATGGTCTGCCCAACCCATGCTGGGGCAACTGCCAGCAGGCAATCTACTTTGTGCAGCGGCTGCACTTTTTAGTGGTTCAAGTTTTAAAAAGTTAGAGTCTTTCTTTCAGTTTGTGGGAATCCATTTCATTGCGAAAACTCAGTTCTACAAATACCAAACCGATTATCTATTTCCAGCCATTAGCGAAGCTTGGAGAATGGAAAAAATGTCTATTGATAGTACATTCGCGGGCAAACGGTTCAGGCTAGCCGGTGATGGACAGTGCGACAGCCCAGGATTTTCAGCCAAGTACTGCACCTACCACTTTCAGGACATGGAAAGTAAGAAAATTGTGAGTTCGGTGGTCGTGCAGGTGTCACAAAGTACATCCTCAGTGGCCATGGAGAAAGTTGGCTTTGTAGCATCATTGCAAGAACTACAATCGCGGGGAATGGTGATCGACCTGATAGCCACGGACAGACACGTTTCAATTGCCAAGACAATGAGAGAAGAGTACAAAAATATAAATCACCAATTTGACGTTTGGCATCTTGCAAAAACAATCAATAAAAAAATGTCGGCTGCAGGTAAAAAAAAAGATATGCAAGGTATTTCACAGTGGTCCAAGTCAATCAGCAACCATCTTTGGTGGAGCTCAAAAACATGTGGAGGGTCGTTGGAAATTCTACTGGAAAAATGGCGGTCAGTAATGCTACACTGTAGCAACGTTCACCGCTGGACCACAAACCAACATTTCCACAATTGTGAACATGGCCATTTGTCCACAGAGGAGGCACGGAAGAAGAAGTGGTTGATTCCTTCATCACCCACTCACAAAGCCATTGAAAAGATTGTATTTGATAAAACGATAACAAGAGATTTGAGGGGACTCACGGAATTCTGCCACACAGGAGATTTGGAGGTGTTCCACAATATGTGCCTAAAGTACAGGCCAAAACGATTGCATTTTGGCATGGAGGGCATGATAAATCTGACTCTTCTAGCGGTCTTGGCACATAACCATAATGTTGGCCGTCAACAAAGTAGGACGACCGGAACTTTAGGGACGCTTCGCTACAATAAGGCCTTCACTAAAAGAAGTAAACAATGGGTTATCAAACCAGTGTTTGAGGATATGCAATATGACTTTATTGAGAGACTTATTGTTGATGTCCTAGATAGGCACATACATGGAGTTGTGAACGAACCTGTGCAGGGGACAACTGCATTGCCACCCAAAATTGCCTCTGTTCCATGTCCACCTAAAGAAGAGCTCATTGAGAAATACACATCACGGTTTAAATGATTGTAATTTGATTGTCTGTTCTCTCGAGTCTCCTCATGTCGCAGGCCCATTGAATATGTGTAGCTATGTATTGTGTAAATAAAAGTGATTGCTCTGTGAGTCCTGTGAGATGGCCTTACACTGAATGTAGCTAACTAGGAATGTGTGCTCGTTCAAAGTGAAGGTCAGCTGCTTTGATTTTTTCTCGGGTGGCGGAATGGCCCATGACTCAGTATAAGGTTCTATTGTTATTTGACCTTGACAGGCCGGGACCATCCCGAAAGACTTCTTTTTGGGGGTGTGGGGCAATAACATAAGAAACGATAATGAATATAATTTCAGAAACGAAAGCCATTTAATGTTCGTTCATTAGAAGAAATAACGTCGGCATAGAAGGAGTGGTATTTCGGGGCTGCCCTACGCACAGACACAATGGAAAATGCAAATATAATGTAAGTAACTCTTTAGATGAGTTTATACCGCAATTTAATTACTATACAGTAGCTTTAAAGACGGGTTAAGTTGTACTTGTTCGTTCTATGTGGCATATTGTTTTGTACCGCGCACTATCTTGAGGAGAACCATCTCCTTTTACGGAAGCACCTCAAAACCTTCCTCTTTGCTTCTGCTTTCTCTCTCCCTCTCCCCTGCTACAACTGGTCCACTGTCTGCGACCTCGGTCCTGGGCCCTTCCAGTACTGTCTCAGTATCCTACAGCCCCCCCTTGACGTATAATACCCAGTTGCACTGTCCTAGCTATGAAATAATTTCCCAACCTAATATATAAAATTAATAATTTTAATAAAGATCTGATGGTGAGACTAATTTCATTTTTTATGTTTTTAAAACAGGTACATCCTTCATTATTGTATGTGTCACGAGTATGGCTTTTTCAACCGCCAGTTGCTTCTCCGCGTGAACAACGTTACCACCCTGACCATTTATGGGACGATCGCCAAGTACAAGTATGCCCTTACGCGGTACTAACGGCTAGATGCAACATAAAGACCGTTGTGGTGGCCTAGTGCCTCGTTGTTGGAACAGCCATGCGATTATCAGTGCGACCGAAGAGCTTATTTTATCGTAAACCAACACCCTGTGTACTGCACACGAACATCGCTTGCCTCAAGACGAACTATTTTGGATCGAGAGCAAAGAAAAATGCAAATCGCTGAATATTCTCTAAACATTTGATGTCCAATAAATGTACTTTGCCAAATGTACAATCTTGCCGTTTGCTTTTAACCCACAGTTTCATATTCCGAATTGTGGCGCTGTATTGTGAGATGATCTAAGACCCTGTGTACAGCAAAGGAACATCGCGTGCCTCAAAACGAACTTTTTGGAACGTGAGCAAATAAAAATGAAAATCGCTGAATATTCTCTAAACATTTGATGTCAAATAAATGTACTTTACCAAATTTACAATCTTGCGGTTTGATTTAAAAGTACAGTTTCATATTCCCAATTGTGGCGCGCTGTGTTGTGAGCTGATCTGTGATGATTTCCGGGTTCTGTGTGGAGTCGCGTAGAAGACGCCTGGGCGCGTTTGCCTACGCAGCACAGTCACGTCACGGATAGAGGCGGGGAATATGAATGTTTTGATAAAGTCTGTTTCAGGGGCGGGGGATTTGATTTAGTGCCGCAAAAGCAGGTGAGCCAGGTCGATGGGGGGAAATGATAGGATTATCAGAAAATGGCGGCTGATTTCGAGTGCGTTAATGGACGAAAAGTCGGGTAAGGTCCATAGGAAAGTTTTCTACGATCTACCGATTTATGCTTAAAAACACATGGCCGAACCGTAGGGACAATAAAAAAAAAGTCCCGGAACTATCCTTTAAGTATGTAAAGTAGACATTTTCACCTGAGTACTCCAGCTTCTTTGCGGGGCTGGAGGATCAGAACCATTCAAGATGGTCTACCTATAGGGCGGCCATCCTAAAGCATTTTTCTATTCATAGAAACCCTCAAGAGGCCCACAAGGCAGCCTACAACCTGAAATGTGGGGAAGACGAGGCCCCACAAGAAGTTTTCCAAGAACTGAAACGTGCCTTTGCGCAGACCACCAGAAGGGTGCACACTGACAGTAGGGAATTTGTCAATACCTTCTTTTATGCCCTTCCTAAATGCATTAGGACCCAGCTAGTGAGGGACGCTCATGAGAAAGTTACAAGGGCAACAGACCCATTATGGGCTATGTGTGGGCTCCTCCAGCACAGGGGGGGGGGTCCAACCAGGCAGCTTCCAACCCAGGGAACTTCCCTCCTCATTTTCCCCAGGAGGGCAGTAATCCCTCAAATGACGGGCCAAGTTTCTTTCCCCGGTACCCGCCAAACCTCCCCATAACAACCCTTCTTTCTTTCCCCACTTTCCTGAGCCCAGACAGCCCAATCCGGGAGAGGGGAGGTCAAGGGTGGAGGGGTACCAAAACTATCCTAACCAGTAGACCACAGGAACCGTACCAGCCAGAACAGGTGTCCCAACTGGAGTGCCAGGTCCAGAACATGGCAAAGGATCTGGGTTGCATGCGGAGGGCTCTACAGAACCCTAAGATGAGCATGGTGGCTCAGAACTCCTCAAATCGAGGGTCTTGTGCTCCAGAACAATGACAGGGAAGAACCCCAACAACCCACTGGTCCCCAGGGAGGAGGCACAAGGGGAAGGGGGTGTAAAGCCTTGCAGGAAGCTTCCTTACCCACTTGTGGAAAGCCCCTGGAAACCCAGGAACTGGAACCAGAATCTCATGCCCCTGTAAATCTGCAACCTAAGGAGAGAGGGTGGGTAGGAGAAATAAAGAGCCTAAAAAGGCCGATTTTGTGGAGGAGGTGCAAATCTTCGAATTTGAAGGAGAGGGGTCCTCAGAGGATTCTGGGAAAAGGATCTTCTCCTTCAGGGATCGGGGAACTCCTTCAGGGATCGAGGAACTCCTCCCAAAGAGAAATGGGTCCCAAGAGTTCCTTATCAAGACTGGGTAGAAGTGGGGAACGTGTTAAAACTACCCATCATCAAACCCCAGAATGACCAGCAAGAAAATCCCCTTGCTCAAATCAATTCTGGTGACTGCCTCCAAAAAGGGGGGAGGGCAGCCCAGAATCATAACCATCAGAGCCCAAATCTTTCCCCATATCCAGCTGTCACCTTTTTCGTACAGGTTCCCAAGATCCCAAACAAAATACCTCCCAAATCACCCATTGGTTATAATGCAAAGCAAAGAAATTAACCCACCAAATGGCCAAAAATGTGCATTATCTTTGCCCCCTTGAGGAAAAGGAGGGAAGATGTTATGCCCCGGTCCAAATACAGGGGCAATGTACAATTTTGACACTGGTGGACACTGGATCCCAAGCCACCCTCCTGTCAAAAAGGGCCTTTGATCAGATGAATTCGGGACGGGGGGCGAAATACCAAATCTCTCTCACCTCTCTTCCTGGACAACTTCAGAACTTCGATGGGAATGAAATTCCTGTCAAGGGGACTGCGGATTTAGACATTAAAATTGGGCAACACAAGCTGAAGCACCCGTTCATAGTTGTGACTCCAGAGGGCACACTATGTTTACTAGGGAATGACATCCTGCGTAGATTGTCTCCCCTCATAGATTGTGTTAACAAAGTCCTCTAGACCCAGGCTAACCGACCAATACAATTAAAACAGAGTGTCAACCAAGTTAGTTTAAATGGCACATGCCACATGGTTGAACAAAAACCTGACCAAATTGAATTCCATTTTCAAAATAACTGAATCCCAGACGAGACAGTAATTGTAGTAGGACAACAAACTGTTGATGGGGAGTCCTCTCTATTTCTGAAAATCAAATTTCCTTCCAGTCTAAGGTGGCATTCCACACTGGAAGGAAACACTCTGAAATTCTGTACAAATTCACAATCAGAAAATCCTCCTCCTATAGTCCAAAATGATGAGAAACCAGCTCAAAGACTGGCTGATATTCAGAAAATTTCAGAGCAGTTGTTCCTCCCTATTCAGTTAAATGAAGGGAAGGACTCTGTTCTCGCCCAAGTGTGTGTGAATAACGGTAATAGCTTCATCAGCGAGGCCATGTTCCGCAAACTCCCAAAAGATCCAGCCATTCCCACATTTAAATTGATAGACAAATGGGAAATGGATCTGGAAACACCCAATTCCAAACATCTCCTGCCTAGCAGGTGTATGCTCAAAATGTCCATAGTTAACAAGAGTATAGTCCATAATTGTTGGGTCGTGCGAGATGTCCCTGCTGCATTTTATTTAGGCAGTGACATTCTCAATCTCTTTGCCATTAGTTTGGACCTAATAAACTTCAAAGCCTGGTCCCGATTAGCGAGTAATCCCATGGACTTTGATGACCCAGAGAAAGCATTTCGGTCAACTCAGCTGCTGCCATATGCAGTTGAAATTCAGATTGGAGAGGAAGTCACCATCCCATAACGGACCCGACAATTCTCACTGGAAGTAAAAATTAAAAGAGAACAGAAACTGAAAATTCCTGACACCTATGTTCATCTCAATGCTCATTTCCAACAGCAAGGGTTGGGGGTAAACCCAACACCACTAGTCAACCTCGAACACGACACCATTCCAATAGAGGTGGATAACAGTGACCTAAAGAGTATCGCTCTGGGCGCAGGCACCATTATTGGAATGGCGGTTGATTACCGACATTTTTCCATAGATTTAGGTAACGAACTGTTAGGACCAATCCCCAATGACTGTTTTGACAGTGATAGCGACGATGACACAACACCAGACAGGATCTTCACCCAGCATGGGGGGAATTTCCTGGTGTACTCTTCCTGCCCTTATGGTAAGGAAATGTGGCCTGTGAATTCAGGAGGGATGAGGTGATCGTTTAAGTCCACAAGGACTGCCTTCCCCACCTGAAGCCATCAGTCCAGGTCAGTACTTTGACCAGGGACTTCTCCACCCAGCTGGAGGAGGCTGTTAAAATAGCCAAACCAGAAGTCTTTACAGGCTTCAGGCAGATGCTTGAATAGAGAGGCAACCTAGCTGATGCATGTGAGACTCTGGAGCAAAAGCAAAAATTGAAACAAGTTTTCTTAGATTTTCAAGATCTCTTTGCGGTGGACTCATATGACTGTGGTCGCACCGATATCCACACAACAACAATTCCCACGGACCCTGGCATGACTCCAGTGTTTGTGAAGCAATATCACTTGCCTCTCGCATCAATGGAGTACCTTACTGAAATAATTAAGAAACCTAAGTCCTGTGGGATTATTTGTACAGTCCACAGCGCCTTCAATAATCCGGTGCTGAGGATTTTGAAACCAAATGGCCAGTGGAGACTCTGTGCTGACCTGAGGGAGCTCAACAAACGGGTCCATACTTCCTGATGGCCTCTTCCCTACATTGACCAAGGGCTGGCCCGGATCCAAGGGTTAAAAGTATTCACCACAATTGACCTGACCAATGGGTACTGGACTGTACCTGTCAGTAGGGAGGACCAATACATGCTGGCCTTTACCTTTGGGGGGCAGCAGTACACTTGGACACGGACTCCCTTCAGATACATCAACTCCGGCAATTAATTTAACATCTTTCTGCATAAGGCCATGCCCGACTTGGGCGAGAGGGGTAACCTGGCCTATGTTGATGATGTTCTAATCAAAAGCTCAATTGTGGAGGAACACATAGCAGAGATCTGTTATGTTTTGACCCAGTTGATGTCACAACCCTTACCCCAGACGCCCGCTGGCAAGTCCACTTGCCAGGTAGGATCAGGGCTCAGGGCTCCATTAAGGCCTTGAAGGCCATGCATCCACTCCCAAGACTCTCTTGGAGCCAGTCCTGGCGCATCTGACACCAGGCTCATACCCCTTGTGGAGATCATGTGTAAAAGGGACTATTTTTTCATTGGGCCTGCAGCTAACATGGAGGCACCCGCATAGCTTGGTTCCTAGGAACTAAGCTATGCATTATAATGTTTTGGGTGTGGTGGCCTGGGACTACTTTACCTGGACTACTTTGGTGGGAGGCTATTTAAACCACACCCAAGCAACAAAGCACGCTTCGCGTTACTTTTAAGACTGCAACGTGACGCTCACCGCGCCCTGTGATACCCACGAGCCTCGGAGAAACGAACCTGCAGAGGAGACAAAATGGACATCATTACATCGTTAGCAGCATTTTACCTGCAATCTCCATCCTGTCATCCGCTTCCAGCTCCAGTGAACAGCTTTTTCTGGACACCGCGTACATTCCGGATCGAAAAGACCTGAAAAGGAAAAGGAGAAGAGAACATTAGAAAAGGTATACTCCGGCATCGCTAAGCTACGAACAGCCCAAGGAGCTTACCTGGCTGGTCACCTGCCGGCCGGCATCACTCCGGAGTTCCACACATGCCGGAGAAGCACTGCGACCTGTAAGGAAGAAAGAACACAGGTCAGCAAAGGCAAGACAAGGAAGCGCTGCGCATAGCGCTTACTTACCGCATTGTAGCGCACATCACATGCCATTATTACCGACAAGGCCCAACCCAACCAGTTTGCCACGCTGAAGCTTCGCACACCTAGGGAGAAAGAACGACATTATTAATCAAAAGAAAGGCAGGCAAGAATAACAGCACTATACAGAACTACTGCAACAAGACCTACCTTAGAGACACTTGAACGGGCACGCGCCAGTGAAGTAACTCAGTAGCCCACGCCCACAGAAGACAGCGCACCCCTGCTAGAAAGGCAGGACGGAGAGCATGCCTAATACCACAACAAGGTGAGGAAAGGGCCCTGAGGGGCTGAAACCAAAGGGGTGATGGGAGGATACTTACCTCATTTGGCCAGTCTTGAACCCAGCCCTCCTTTGTTATCAGGCTGGACATCCTCCGTAGACACCATCCAGGAAAATTGGGGAGAAGATTCCCGCAACCAACCCGGGCTGAGTGGCGTCCCCGTGTATACCAGGTGAGCGTAACAATTGAGGGCTGCCGGAGCAAAACTCTCTTTCCAAAAGGCACAGTGGTGTAGAACCCGTGTCAATTTCTAGGGGCATAAGATAACTCCTGAAGGTCTCTGTCCCCAGGAAAATAAAGTAGAAGCACTCCAGAAAATAAAAGACCCCACAACTCTGCGTGAACTAAGGAGCCTCCTTGGACTAACTAATTACAGCAGAAAGTTAATTGAGGACTACGCAGAGATCACAAGACCCCTGATCCATCTGTTGAAGAGAGGACAGGTTGGAGTGGGGTCCATAACAAGCCGAGGCAGGAAGACAACTAAAAAGAAGCCTCTCACAAGCACCTTGCCTAGCTTACCCTGTCAAAAACAAGTTCTCCTTGGAGACAGGGTTCTCAAATACATGCTTGACTGCAGTATTATATCAAAAGCATGACAAGGTCAATAACGTAATCTCCTATGCGAGTAAGACTTTATCCTCTGTGGAGGAAAAATTCATCGATTGTGAGAAGGCACTCCCGGCAACGATGTGGGCATTGAACAATTACTGCCCGTTTTTCCTGGGGGAACTCGCCATAGTGGAGAATACACACCAACCTTTGCAATATCTTCAAAGTGACAGAATCCGGACCGGAAATGTGAGTAATTCCTGAATTACTTGCTGGATTCTGTCAATGCAAGGCTTTCCTGTGGAGGTCAGATATGGCCAAAACAAGAAGAGTCCCCTCGCGCAAGGTCTGGCTGACTTGCATGATTGTGCCAGAGAAAACTGTCTCGAGGACGAATGTCTTAACATCAAGGACAACATGCAGGCCTACCTTAATTTCCCACACAAAGTCTATGAAGAAGACCAGTGTGAGGGAATGCCCACTGTCTATGTGGATGGGTGTTCCTACCATGTTGACAACAACAGGGAAAAGGAACTTTTGGCCGGTGTAGGGAATGCATGGGTGAATGATGCCCGAGAACCCTCCGCTGGGTACAAAATCGGTCCCTAAATTAGTCAAGTGGCAGAGATGATGGCTGTGCATCAAGCCATTCTCACTGCTGTCCAACACCAACTCCATGAACTGGTCATAATCACTGATTCAGATTATGTACGGAACCAGTTCGTGGAACACCTGGTTAACTGGAAAACCAGAGGCATGCTATGTGCTAATAATGAACCTTTAAAACACGGAAAATGAATACAAAATATTGATGATCTGGTCACCTCGAATGGGATGACCATCTACTGGAAAAAGAGCAAGGGTCATTCTAAGGTAGAGGGACCAGACAAAACTGGAAATGACTTAGCTGATCAGCTGGCCAAAACCAGAGCCATCCAAGGGGATCTACTTGAGATTGAGTCCCTGTTGGGGGAAATCCAGGTAACTGCTATCGCTAGGTCCCAGACAAATGCTCACAATGAACTCTCAACTGCACAATGGAGTAAGGAGACCCCAGATTCTGATTTGATAACGGCTCAAAAAGAGGATCCAATAATTGGTAGGTTTTATCAACACATTGAGGACCCTGAGAACTTTCCCCTGATGGATACCGATTACATTGGGAAAGACGACCTCAGAGTGTTGATGAAATGTCCAAAAATGTTCCGAATCCAAGGCGGTATGTTTGTGAGGAGATCCATAGCTGGCCATGACCAGTGGGTGGTCCGTACCTCATTCCGAAGCCTGATGCTAAGTCATGCCCATGATGCGGCCACAGCCGGTCATCCGGGGTTTCATACTACATTAGAAATCTTGCGAGAGGTTGCATACTGGCCACGCAGGGGTGTCTTGTGTGTGCACAATTTCAGCCAAAATTACTCACACACCATGCTCCCCTCCAAAAGAGGGGGATGACACTACCTTGGTCAGATTTGCAAGTCCATTTTTTCGGGCCCATGATTCGCTCCTCTAGGGTGAACAAGTACATGTTGACCATAACATGCTTGTTCACTAAATGGGTGGAATGTCTCCCGGCCCCAAATTGCAAAGCAGAAACAGCAGCTGCCCTGATGATCAATCACATCTTCTTGTGTTTTGGACTACCCCAAAGGATTGAGTCAGACCGAGGTAGCCACTTCACTAACGAAGTGATGACAAAGATGTGGGAGATACTTGGGGTCAAAAGGAAACTACACATTGACTACCGGGGTTTCTCTAGTGGTGTGGTTGAGAGGTAAAAAAAAAACGATTGTGAAGATATTAAAAAAGTTTGCGGCAGATGCTGGGCCAAGTTGGGACATTCGATTACCCCTTGTTCTGATGGCCATCAGATCTACCCCTTCTTCTGCAACAAAAATGTCTCCATTTGAACTGATGACTGGACGAAGGATGGTGCTACCCCAGCATCTGCTCTGCAGAACACAAGAGCAGACCTTGATAAATGCCTCCACAACTCTTGAGTATGGTGAGAATCTGAGAAAACACCTTCAACATGCTTTTGCCTATGCCCAGTGGAATTTAGAGAGATCTGCAGACAGTATGACGACCCACTATGATCTCAAGACAACTAAAAGGAATACCAAGTAGGAGACTTGGTCTACTTGTACAATTTCCAAAGGAACCAACCCAAACAGTGCAAATTCCTCCCAACTTGATGGGGTCCTTTTGAAATGGTAGACAGAATCTCACCAGTCGCCTACAGAATCCACATCCTCAAGGGCAGTTTGGCAGAAGGGGAAGATAAGTGGGTCAACATAAACCAACTGAAGAGTTGCCATCTCAGGCATAATTTGCGGCAAATAGAGAAACCAACTGGGAACCCAGAGGGGGAATAGTGCCAATAATAACCCATGCAAGTGTCTTTCCCACTGCTGACATCCCCAAATGATTTGTGGACACAGTAGTGAGAAATAACCATGCTCTGTTCTATCTTCTAGCATCTAGAATTATCCAAAGCACTACCAAGGAGGACCACTCGGGGACCGGGAGGAAAGACACAGGGAGCCGGGAGTGCTGCTCCATACTCCCAACCAGAACCAGCAAGACTCCTAACCCGAACCGGCGAGGAGATTGTGTCCCTTCAGCACTGACAGGAGAAACAGCTGAATTTCTCCACATGGACAAAAGAAAAGAACATCCCAATCTGCCGACTTCCCCTTGACGGGCAGTTAAAATCAAGTCGGGAGGGTGGGGCTCTGTGGGATGTATGGACCCTCTCCGCTATGCTATGCGGCATCACCCTGCCAGTTAAGGGGACAGAAACAGCAACAATGTTGCCAAAACCATTGTGCGTGCCAAAAACCTACAAAAATCTACAAAAACCGTGTGCCTCAGCACACAAAAAGAGGTATGCACAACCTGCCACCCATGGTGCATGTGCAGTGGAATAGAGCACATCCTGCAGAAATGTGCCAGTGGGTCCCATGACCAGCAAACAGACCAGAGAAAATCAGCACTTTGCAAATGAAACCCCAAAATGTGCCTAAAAATGACATTTGTTTTGTTCCCAAAAACTCCAAAATGCCTATAACACAACACTTTTCAACATTCATAATCTTGCCTGGTGCTAAAAGTCATGTATCTGATGAAGCATTGTAAAACATACAAAGTCCTGATATGAAGAGCAAAACATTCATCAGAAAACTGGATTGTCTGAAAACTGACAGCCATGCCAAAATCTGGGTGCAGTACCCTGGGCCACCTGAATGACAGCTGTCAGAAGAGAACTAAGGCAGCTTTAAAATGACCTAAAACTCAAAGGTCTGCTGAATTAGCAACACAAACAGGATTGTTGCCAAAAAGTAATATAGATTTTAGTTGTGTTTTGATTCCACAGGTTTTAAGGCCAAAGAATAAATGTATTTGTATGTGATGCAACTAATGTGGGTTTTGCTAGGTCTAAAAAGTAATTAGCTTGGCTGAAGTTGCCAGGACTTGAAAAGCAAGTTTTTCTCCCAGAAGGAAGGCCTTCTCTCAGCAGGAACTCACGGGGAGGTGTTAATTGTGGGGTATGAACAGAATCTGATCCAGAGGGCAAAGGAACAATGACCATCCTCCACCCAGGACATTGAAGGTGTGAAAGGCCGTAAAATTGCTGCAGCATAGGAAACTCCTGGCTGACAGAAGCAAATTCCAAAGGAAGGGGCTATCACATGCGTCAAGGAGGGACAAAGACTGACCATTTAGTGTTAACAGGATATGTAATGGACCTTTTTAGAAGGTATATAACTTATTATCAAAAGGGGTGCATAATCTGAAAATGGCAGATTAATTAACCTAATTTTTAGCACCGCCTTTGAAAACGTAGTACAACCGTGAAGCTTATTCTGAACAGGAATGGCAATAAATGTGGATTTATGGGGTCTGTATTTCCACTAGAATTGTGAAACTTTATACACTCATTCCCAACATGCACATTTGGGGAAACTTGCATAAAAATTTAAAAGTGTGTTCGTAGCGAAAAGGGCAAAATTCCGTAGAAATGGGAAACATGATCCCACAGCTACGGGGTTTTGAGGAATAGCTGCTATGTAAAATATGCAATCTGTATATGTGATTTTTATAGAGGTTGCACATGTGTAAATATGTATTTTGCCAAAATTAGACTTTGGGTTCCAGTGGCTAGGGGTGGATTCTCAGCATCATAAAATGACACCATAAAGAGTACACACTGTTTCTCTCCTCCTATCAAGGCAGAGAGTAGACTCTGACTCAATCACCTTTCATAGGGGCAAGCTTAGCTAAGCCGGCCCATACACCCCCTTGTGATGTCATTTTTAAGGCATAAATAGAGACAGCAGAGGGCAGATAGGGACTCACTGAACCAGCCACCTTCCTGATTCTGGTGAAGCACTCTGATCCATCTTCCTACATCCAGCTTAAAATATTCTTCCAGATCCAGATGCCAAATCACTTGCCAGCAATAGAGACTATTGATTTCCAGCAAGGCCCCAATCCTTAAATGTATTTGCCCCACTCAGTAAAGCGATGTGTGGTGTGAGAAGGCATTTTAAACCAGTATCCAGAAATTCTCTGGCTTGCCACCTCTAGTCATGCCTGAGGAACTCGCCATCCAGCTGATCCAAATACCCACAGACTAGGAGAACAGATCCTGTATCAATCCAGCGAATGGCCTAGAGGATCCAGTCTCGTGCCTGATGTGCTGTTTTCTTAGACCAGACCCCATCCATAACCAGAACTGAGGGTCCCATTTAAAAACGTTTCCAGTGAGTATACATAGGAAGAACTGTTTCCCATGGTATATTTGCATAGTCTTGTCCATATCTCCAAACCATCCCATCTTTCATTCAGAACCAGTATTTTTAGGAGTATCTTTGCCTTGTCTCATCCCTAGCTCCAACCCATCCTATCTTTCCTTCAGAACCAGTATTGGTAGAACTATCTTTGCGCTGATTTTTTTTTCTCATCTGAAGAAATCGGGTTTCCTTATCAGGTGGTCACCCTGATCCAGTGACTGTAATCCCTGTGTGGTATTCGCAACTCCTACTTGTAGCTAACATTTGTAGCTATCCCTAGAACCCAAAACCACACTCCAAATCATTCTCCCGTTCGCGAATATCACGCCCGGAAAAGTTTGCCGCAAATTTTCATTTTGAGAAATGTTAACACGTGTAAAATAGCTTTTCACTGCTTCCGACTTGGACCTTAAGATTTCAATTGTTTTCTGTTAAACCAAATTATTGCTCGTGTTTGTGTGCAACTATCCAAAGTGGCTCCCATAGGAATATATAACAATTTCTGTATTTTAGACCATATTTGGTGTTTTTGCCCAGTCCATTCTAAAGATTTTGAAAGCCAGCGTGATAGCTGAAAAGTCAATTCTGTTTTTCTCTTGTGTTTGCTGGGGGTAAGTGGGACTGATATTCTGTTTGATTTGTGCCATTCCTGAATACCTGCTCTCTCCTCCTATCTCTTTACATTGCCTATTGGGGGGGGTTGAGGGGTGTTGCAGGGGGAACTGCTAACCACAGTACTATCTGATCTGAACCAACACAATAGTATTATTTTCTGTGCTGCATTTGTTTTGCTTATTACCTATTCCTAGTGTACTAAAGATATTATTCAATGTTCTGTCACCCCATTGGTGATTGTTGTTTATCTATCAAAACATATTGTGATTACATTTTAAATACATAAATAAATATTTACCTTTGCAAACCAGCCTGATTCCTGGTTCAGTGTGACCGGGGGGGGTTCCAGGAGAAGGGTGTCATATGAGTGGTATATCGTTCAGATTAATGAACTTTTAGGCAAAAATAAGTAAGGATTTTAGTTGTGCACTACATGCTGAGCTTTGACTTGGTGTGTGCCGGACTGAAATCACTTACAACATTGTCCAACATTTGCCACCTGCTATTTAAAGCATGTGGCTTTCTCCCTGCTTAGTCACCCTTGTCTGCCTACACAATGGACATGGGCCTAATAGAGCTTCGGAATTTTCCCCCACCTCCAAAATGTGTTTGTTCCTAACACTAACCTGAAGTTCTGATCTGCCAACAAAAGGCATGTGGGTGTCTCCCTGCTTTGGTGTTTGCACTGTCTAAAAAATTGCATGTCTGCCTGACACTGGCTTGGCATTCTCCTCTGCCTCCAAAATGCAAATGTACCTAGTGATGCCTGGAAGTTCTCCTCACCCTTTAAAATGCATGATGTGTGCCTAACAGCGACTTGGCATTCTCTGCCTAAGAAACTCTCTTGTGGAACTCGCTGCTTTGGTATTCTGCCCAGCCTACAAAATTTGCATTTGCTTAACAACTAATTTGTGTACTCCTCCACCTACAAAATATATTTGGAGTTCTCAGTTGCTTGGCAATTTTCTCTCACTACAAATTGCACGTGTGCCTAATGCTTTCTTGGTGTTTCCCTCCACCTGCAAAATACATGTGTGCCTAACACTGCCTTGGCATTCTCCTCCTCCTACAAAATGCATAGGTGCCTATTGGTAATTTAGTATTCTCCTCCACTTACAAATGCATGTGTGCCTTACACTTCAATGACATTACTCTTCACCTACCAAATGAACGCATGCCTAACATTGCATTGACACATTCTCTGTTGCCAGCAAAATAATGAACATGAGGTTCTCACTGCTTTTCATTCTCTGCCTAAGGAACTCTCTTGTGGCCTACTCCACCTACAAATGAAGAACAGGTTCACACTGCTTTCATTCTCTGCCTAAGGAACTCTCTTGTGGCCTACTCCACCTACAAATGAAGAAAAGGTTCTCACTGCTTTTCATTCTCTGCCTAAGGAACTCTCTTGTGGCCTACTCCACCTTCAAATGAAGAACAGGTTCTCACTGCTCTTCATTCTCTGTCTAAGGAACTCTGTTGTGGCCTACTCCACCTACAAATGAAGAACAGGTTCTCACTGCTTTTCATTCTCTGCCTAAGGAACTCTCCTGTGGCCTGCTCCACCTACAAATGAAGAACAGGTTCTCACTGCTTTTCATTCTCTGCCTAAGGAACTCTCTTGTGGCCTGCTCCACCTACACATGAAGAAAAGGTTCTCACTGCTTTTCATTCTCTGCCTAAGGAACTCTCTTGTGGCCTACTCCACCTACAAATGAAGAACAGGTTCTCACTGCTTTTCATTCTCTGCCTAAGGAACTCTCCTGTGGCCTACTCCACCTACAAATGAAGAACAGGTTCTCACTGCTTTTCATTCTCTGCCTAAGGAACTCTCCTGTGGCCTGCTCCACCTACAAATGAAGAACAGGTTCTCACTGCTTTTCATTCTCTGCCTAAGGAACTCTCTTGTAGCCTACTCCACCTACAAATGAAGAACGGGTTCTCACTGTTTTGCATTCTGTGCCTAAGGAACTCTAAATGTGCGTGAGTGTACTGTTGTTACATCCAAGTAAATTACCTTTAGGTATTTTATTCTGACAAAATTACATTGTAGCAGTGAAAATCAATATATATATATAAATATATATATATTCAGTAAAACAACTTTGTTAAAGGGACGTTATGGTTAAGTTGCGCTACTAAAAACCTATGAAATTCAGTGAAGAAAATTTGTTAAAGGGACGTTATGGTTCAAAGTAAAACCGAAAAACCCCTGAAATTCGACAGTTATGGTACATAAGCAACCATAACTCGTGCCACTGTGCACTGCTAACACTAACACCCAGGACATCAAAGATGACATCACAAATGTCATTGATGACATCACTGATGGACTGTTCTAAAAATTGTGCTATTACCAATTTAGAACAACCACAACCTATGTTATTATTTATCCTAAACTACCATCTGGCTGCACAGGTTCCCATTGCTTACTAGCGAGGCTCCTGCCTTTTCAACAGCCATCTTCTGTTTTAGGAATGTCTAAAGCCTTAATGAAAACGACGACCTGGCCGCACTGTGTTAAATCCGAGCCGCCGTCTCTCCCATACCTCTACTCTTACCCCAGCACAGCTGACTCAGGCCATGCAGTCTCAATTCTCTTCCCAAATGATGAGTCTTTATCTTCCTGTTTATACATCATTCCTCCTATATGATGCATTGATAATGGCTCTTTGACAAATTGTGAAAACAGTTCGTGGCTGAGTGAATAGATGGCCTGGACTTTTGGCCACTGAGATCTATCTATGCAATGCGTTTCATGGACTTTCTAAAAAGAACCCCGCATTTTACATCTTGGTTTCTTGGATTCGGGAAACAAGTCATGATCTGTTTAATGCAATCTTACTCAGGGGCCGGATTACAGAGACGTTGCACCGGGGCAAGTGCAAAGTTTGCACGGTATTAGCACTAGGGCAAAGTTTGGCCTATTTTTGGTTCCATGTCATTTCGCCGACAGGCATTTTTACGACTGCCTTTTTACGTGGGCACTATTACGAAAAAAGTCATCAACATTCTTTTTTGGGGGGTTCACTCTCATGCCCCCCAACTATTTTTAACTATTCCCGACCTCCCCAACCCCTTATCTTCCCTTTCCCACCGCCACAAAATTTCGAGGACTTTTCCGAAATAGTGTCCACGTGTAAAAAAGGCAGTCGTTAAAATGCCTGACTGTGAAACGACGGCATACCCTATTTTTAAAAACACTGGGACTAATTAAAAACCATTGCAGCTCGACAAGTGCAGTTTGCCATATTAAAAGGCTGAAATTGCCCTAGTGCTAAAGAGTACGTTTTTTTTATGCATTTGTGCATCAGGGCAACGTTTGCCATAGTGCTAATACCATTCTCTATTAGCACAAGGGCAAACTTTGCACTGGCGCGAAAATGCATTGTCATTGCGCTAGGGCAATTCTTGCCCTGGTGGTTTTTTGACAAACTGCGGTTGTCGAGGTGCAATGGTTTTTAAATGTGACCGAGTGTTTTTAAAAATAGAGCAAACTTTGCACCGGTGCAAAGTTTCTGTAATCTGAGGTGCTCAAAGACACGGCCAGACATAAACTAAGCAGAAATGGGTAGGTAATTCGTAGATTGGTGGTACAATTGCGTACTTACCTTGCACAGTAGGGGCAACACATTGCTTTGAGTGAATGCAATGCATGACTAAACGTGTTGAAATTCACCAGAGAGAGTTCACCATAAGGCCACGCGAGGCTACATGACACCGCACATAATCAGAATAATGAACTCACAGAAAGGCATTAGCTTCAGTGATCCTTTCCAGATAGCCGTGCTTAATGAAAGACAGTAGTGGGAACTGTGGCAGCCGTACCAGTGACTGCGAACTCCCAAAGGCCGAGCAGCTATTGCAAAGAGAAAGACATGTGACAAGAAGGATGTATTCGACCAACGCGTGTTAGTACATTTGTGGCGGAGTTGGGAGATACGTTGAACTAATTACTGCAATCCAAGCATTCCGTAATGTGTGTAACCTTCAGCTTGCAAAATAGTGACTTGCAAGGAGGTGCAAACTGCATGAAATGCTGTGGAGAGCACACATGAGGAAGGAGGAGAGCAGGGGCTCAGAAGGAATGAGATACACTGTAACCCTAATAGGAGAGAGCACTTTCCAGGCTGCATGGGATGCAGTGTAACACTGGAGAAAGATGCTCGAAAAAGCTCTGCATTAGCCTCATGCACTGGCGGTTGTTCTGGACACCCTCTCACTCCATCAGTTTTCAGCCATGCAATTACAGAACCGAAAAGAAACACATACAAATGTTCTGTTCCACCCCAAACAGCTGGGTTACAAAATACCATAAATATTGGTCCAGCAGCCAGGTCTCTTGAATCACGAATATATCATATTTGGTGAGAAGCTATGCTTCTCGTGCTCCAGGATATTATTTTATAGGTTCATGGTCTACTGGCAGAAAACCCGCCAGCCAGTCCCACTCACATTCACCTTCCCGGGCCCTTTTCTCATATCTGGGGGTATCATTAGTAGCAATTCCACCATTGTCATTGCAAACCCAACACTGGAAGATCTTCCCCCCTTCTCGATTGGTGGCACGCTAAATGCACCAATATCATATTCCATTCTCAGTAAATTCGAGATATGCTGTTTTACTAAATCAACTATATCGCCAGAATAGCAGTGCACTTTAGACGCCACAATATTCGACTGTTCCATTAGTTCTGCATATTCAAAGTTTCTTGTAGATAAGACCGGAAGGGGAGGGATCATGTGATGAATATTTAGTAGATGCTAGCGATTTATCCAGACACCCCTTTCATTGTTAAAGAATCTGGTAATTATAAAAGTCCTGGGCTCAATTAGGCTGCTAGTTACAACCTCCGAGTCACTCTTACTCTGTTTTACTCCTTGTCCTTTAACCTGAGTTCTCGGGGGCGTGGAGTGTTCGACCACAGACCCTTGCTCATCCATTTCTTCTGAAAAAATGGGAGTCACAGCCATCCTCTATTATAGGGTTTCTACCATTGTTTCCCAAATGTTCCCTACCAATGGTTATGGTGCCCTCTTTCTTATTTAATCGTTATTGGCACCAGTGTGCCTTCTTACACCCCTTTCTCCTATTGCTTCTTGCAAGTGGAATACTTTTATCGGGTGCTAAAGGTGTAGCATTCATGGTTCCCTTGACTGCGCTCGTCTGGTTTTGATAGCTTTCTTGTTGCGCCTCCTCTCTTTTCGCAATATGTACCACCTAGCATCTACTTCGCTATCAATTTCCACTGAGGCATCATTTTTCCTCCCCACGTCACCTGATTCAGGTAGGATTATGATATAATTTCTTCTCCCTAATATGATATCATTGCTTCCAAGACAAACGCGTTGCTCCTGAACTATCCTTCCTCCTTCTTCACACATAATATACTTATCCCACCTGTGTTTCGGTTTTAAAGCATATGCACTATAGTGATTCATCCAACTCCACACCTTAATTGTCAATAAATGCGTTGAACTGCATTCATGGCTAAAAGAACTTCCCCAAACGTGTATTTGATCCCTGGAAGGATTATTTGAAACCACCCTGTGCCTATGAATACGAGAGAAATAGCTCCGGCATGCAAGTCAGTGCAAAGAATCCCTTGGCCAACTAACCCACACCGGCAAATGATGCTTACACGAGCAACTCCATGTGGTATTGCCTTCATGTGCCTTCATTATTACTGATTATTTTATGATTGTTGTCATGTTTTAAAAACTTGGAGGTGTCAAAACAAATAAAACGAAGTACATAATTGCCCTTCCAAAAGCGATTGATGGAGATGGGAGACAAACACAGCTGGTTGCTTCACAATCAGAGCGGTGAAGTTGAAGCCGCAGGAAACATGGATGACCATTAGCACGTGCCCATGCGTCACAATGCACTCTGCTCATGCAAGGGCAGTGTGGTTACCACACCACACCATAACTGAGTGGAGCGGTGCAGTTAGTTTCCAGTTACTGTTATGGTAATACATGCACAGGTCTCCTTAGAACCTTGTGCATGTAGATTCCATTTGAGAGTGCCTCGCCAGTTGATGCTTCCACTGCAGCTACCTGGGGGCCTCAAATAAAGCTCTTCTCTTCTCCCATACCTTGTGTCTCTTTATTTCATATGGCGACGAGGCACTGTACCCCGAGGCCCCCGGGAGCGTATTAGGTCACCTGATTGGGCGCAGCCCCCCCCTTTTTTCGCTGCCGCCGACTTCTGCTGCCAGCGCCTGCAGCGGCCTGCCTGTCAGCTGTGGACAGCCAAGAGGAACAGCCAAGAGAGGCCTCGACATCACCTTTAAGTTCTCCACTGTAAAGGGTGCCGCTCCTCCCCGCTGGGAGTCTAGAGCGGCGCACATTGCACTCCTGCCCTACTCCAAAAGTGCTTCAGACAGCAGGAGCTGTCCATCTATCAGGTCAGAGGAGGGGGGAGGACGAAGTGAAACTTACACTTTCCTTTCATTTGGCATTTTATGTGTAAAACGGACAAAATGAAACGTACGCTTTCCTTTTATTGGCATTTTTTTTTGTGTAAAACCCTCACTGCTGCCCTGAGCAGAACCCTGCATCATTTTCAAAAGCTGCTAGCTGTTGCCCAGCAACACACACACAGCATTAGCAGTCTTCATTCTCTCAATGGCTACTCTGACTTTCCGGGACTAATCACTCACTATCTTGGTCCATTGTGACATCACAACTGAACATTCCATCAGGTCTTCCCTGAACCAGCCAACCTGTGCTCCCAGCCCATTGTGAGGTCACAATCTGTACTAAGGACCATCCATACACTGAAGCCTAAAGACTCTGCAGTACAGATACACCTGGGCATTCTCTGAATCGGGTCCCACCCTGCCATGCAAGCAATTCTATAAAGACTGTATCTCAGCGCCTCCTTGCTAACTGCCAACAGTACTGAAAACCTCTGCCTACACTACAGCAACTGGTGCCACTCAACGCCATTCCTCACCACTTACAACCTAGAATCAGGCCCACCACCATGCAGGGCGTTCCGCCTCCCACCAAGTTTCTTCCATGCCCTGGGAGCCCAACCTGCCCATGGGAACAATGGATCGATGGATTCCACGTCTACCTCAGAGCCATTGGGGGCAGCAAATTCAATGATGACCTCAAGGAGGCGACCCTCTTGAACTGTATAGGGGCAGAAGCACTGAGACTTTTCAGGACCCTTCCCGAACCCGGCAACATAGGAGGAGATGGCAACCGCAAGTTTGACATAGCATTGGCCAAACTCACCAGTCATTTTGGCAACAAGACCAACGTAGTACTGGAAAGATACAGGTTCTTTTCCAGAAAGCAGCTCAAAGGCGAGTCTATTGATTCATACATAGCGTCCCTCAGGGCGCTTATGTCAACCTGCAGTTTCACAGGTGTCTGTGATGAGTATTTGAGAGACCAATTGGTGCTGAATGTGGCTGATCCACGCATCCAACAAAAATTGTGGCAAACCAAAAATCCCACCCTGGACCAAGCCACGGAGATAGCAAGGAGCATGGAATTGGGAGATCGATGCATGAGGGAAAGACGTGACCACACGACCAGTGTGGAAATCAAATGTGTCAGCCCTGAGTCCGAGCCTTACGAACCTCTAGTAGCAGCAGTAAGAAAGGCTCCGCCATCAAGGGGTTCGAAATTTGGCTCAAGCAGAGCGAGGCCATACAACTCCCAGAATCCAACGCGCTGCCAGAGGTGCGGATGGTACAAGCATGCAAATCCTGACAAAGAATGTCCCGCCATCGCTGTGGAGTGTTATAAGTGCAGCCAGATTGGACACTTTGCCAAAGTCTGCAAGAACACACGGGGAAAGACAACCAGATATGGCAATCTCACCAGGCGACCTTTCATCAAACCGTCCTCTGTGAGAGTAATCGAAAGCAACCAAGAGCACAGTGACATGTTATCTATCAGTCCAATGCAACAAAAGGTACAAATACTCACTGTAACATCCCAACAACAGAGCAACGGTCCCTGGGTCAAAATGCAAATCAACGGCATATCATTACCTGTAATGGTAGACACTGGCTCCCCCTACACCATCGTGGATCTCAAGACCTTTTTGAGTGTACTCTCTGGCAAGATACATGACCTGCGAAGCACTTGTGTAAGAGCTACCGGTTATGGAAAAACGCCCATCGAGATAATGGGATATGTGTGGGTGAACCTCAAGTTCCATGACAGAGAAACATATTGCAAGCTCTTTGTAGCCAAAGATGGCTCCTCCGTTGTGGGATGGGAAGAACAAGCCGCTCTTCGAGTAAGAATACACCCTGGAGAAGAAATCCCCATGCTGAGTGTGCTCAATAATGATATGGACATCAAATCTAATCTAGCAAATCAATTCCCCAAGTTGTTCTGCGACAAGATTGGACTCCTAAAAGGTTTCCAACACAGAATAATCCTCAAAAGAGGTGCTGTCCCAGTGGCCCACCGAGTCCGCAGTATTCCCTTTGGAACAAAAGAGGCGTTGAAGAAAGAACTTAAGCGCCTCTGCGATGAAAATATCATACAGCCCATCGAAAAGTCAGAATGGCTTGCCCCAATTGTCTTAGTAAAAAAACCGGACGATTCCATAAGAATGTGCGTCGACTTGAGAGACCTAAACAAAAACATATGGGTTGACAGACACCCACTTCCCAATATATCTGAACTCCTATCGACCATGAAACCTGCAAAATACTTTACAACTCTGGACCTCTCCTCAGCCTATCACCAGATTGCTTTGGAAGAGAGCTCAAAGAACCTAACATCTTTTGTCACACCTCTCGGTGCATTCATGTTTAACAGAATGCCATTCGGACTCGCTTCAGCCGCAGCAGTCTTTCAGAGACTCATGTCACATCTATTTGGAGGACTTGATGGCATACACTGCTTCCAAGATGATATCCTCATATCAGCCAGTACAGAAGAAGAGCACAACGCAAAACTTGTGGGTGTCCTACAGGTCATACAAAAAAGTGGGCTCACACTCAAATTAGAGAAATGCAACATAAAGTGCGACCGAGTTTCATACCTGGGCCATTCCATTGACGCCAACGGCATCAGCCCCAAGAGGAAACTCTTGGACACCATAATGAATATCGCCGAGCCTCAAAATAAAGACCAATTAAGGAGTTTCCTCGGGATGACAGAATACTACTCCAAGTTTATAAGCAGCTATGCTGATAAGACCAAAAACATGAGAAACATCTTGAAGAAGGCAACCAAATTCATATGGTCCACTGAATGCAAATTCGAAGAAATCAAATTTCAAATTAACCAAGCCCCAGCCTTAGGAATGTTCGATTGTAAAGCTAAAACCATCATATCCGTAGATGCAAGTAAAACCGGACTGGGTGGTGTCCTAGAACAGCAACAAGATAAGGACATCGTGACGATCGCATTCGCATCGAGAGTACTGAGGGGAGCCGAACTAAACTATTCCACCATTGAGAGAGAAGCTCTAGGTCTGAGGTGGATTCTTCAGCATTTCAGGAACCTAATTTGGGGCTTACCCGTCATACTGAAAACAGACCATAAACCTCTAGTAAATGTCCTTCAGTCCAAAACTCCTCACCTTATATCACCGAGAATAAGACGTTGGTTCCTCGACATCATGCAATACAACCTCCAACTATGCTATACTCCTGGTCCACAAAACCAAGTAGCAGATTGTCTTTCCAGATTATCGACCAACATCGACACTGAGATTGCATCTCCAGATGAGGACATCATAGCTGTCGTAAACCCTGCCATCTCGAGAGATGAATGGAAAATTAATGCCAATACTGATCCGGAACAGCGGGAAATCAGGGAAGCGATAGCTAATGACTGGGTGGAAACGGGAGAGGCTTTAACAACCTTCATTCCCTTCAAGGAAGAATTATCCATGGACGATGAGCATATCTTCAGAGGCGATCGAGTAAACCCACCCACCCAACTCAGAAAAAAAGTACTCCAACTGGCACACGAAGGTCACCTAGGAAGAAGCTTGACGAAAAACAAGTTGAGAAACAACTATTGGTGGCCAGGAATGTGGAAAGAAGCAGAAGAACTGGTCAAAAATTGCTCCACGTGTGCCATGAGTGACAAGTCCAAGATCTTAAGAAAGACCCCCTTACAGCCTATTGAACCTCCCAAACATGTGTGGTCTAAACTGGCAATCGACATCATGGGTCCATTCGAGAACCTCAAAACAGTCAAAGTGTATATCATAGTACTTGTCGATTACACCTCTAAATGGACAGAATGGGGAATAGCTGAGGACAATGTGACCTTAAAGAAAGTCATAGATTTCCTGACAGAGATCTTCAGCAGGGAGGGAGACCCCAAGGAATTGGTTTCGGACAACGGGTCTCAGTTCATATCTATGGAATTTGCTGATTTCCTCAAGAAAAGGTCCATCAGCCACATAACAACATCTTTGTACCATCCAATTTCCAACAAACTTGTGGAACGCATGAACAGGCTCGTGAAGAGCGTAGTCCAACTGGCCACGGCCAACAACCTCCCGTGGAGAGAAACCCTCAAAGAAGCTTTGCATGCGTATAGAACTACCCCACACACCACCACGAACATAGAGCCCTTCACGCTCATGCGAGGTAGGGTTGCAACTAACCGATTTAGACCGGCGTGGATGTTCTTATACACAGGAGAAGCAAGGGTGAACATGGATCTACTTCAAAAGACATTAAGAGAAAAACAAGCAAAATACAAAAGACAATACGACTCCAGACATGGAGTAAAAGAGATGATGGTTCGTGAAGGAGACTGGGTACGTGTCAAAGAACCTAAGAAAACTCTCAAGGGTGAATCCATCTTCAGACCTCCACAGAGAGTTGTGAGTTGTCATGGGAAGTCTGTCATCCTCGATGATGGAAAGAGATGGTCTGGAGATTATCTCATAAAAGAAACAAAAGACATCCAAGAGACCAGCATATCTAAGGACAACAGTCCTGACAAACCATCACAACACACCTCACATTCCCTAAGAGAATCCCTCTGTTAACATGTGGACAATGACAGACCTCACTCCATGCATCAAGGAGTCCCCACGGGAAGAATGTCCAGAAGGAACCGCAAAATCATCCAAAACTTCAACAATGACTGTTTATTACTAATGTACCCCAGTTTACCCATCTTCCCTCTGCCTCTCCCACTTGACACCTTTTTTTTCCCTTTCACTTTCCCGCTTTTCCCCCACCTGTTTTTCCTTTTTCTTTTGCCTCAAGTGGGGGAGATGTTATGGTAATACATGCACAGGTCTCCTTAGAACCTTGTGCATGTAGATTCCATTTGAGAGTGCCTCGCCAGTTGATGCTTCCACTGCAGCTACCTGGGGGCCTCAAATAAAGCTCTGCTTTTCTCCCATACCTTGTGCCTCTTTATTTCAGTTACTCAATGAGATTGGTTCTCTTCAACAGTGAAAAGGGTAATTTCACATCGGCCGATATCAAAAGTCTGAAATATACTGTACATAGTACATATTTGAAAGGCTCCAAAGTATGTGCAAGTTAGTGTTTGTCCATTATAGGATTACACATATAAACCACAGTGGACGGAAGTATCTGTACTATCACTCTTAGTCATTATGTAAGGAATGTACAGAGCGTTATGAGATGGTGCTATCAAATCACAAAATAGGCTATACATTCAACATGATTACTGAAATATTCCATACATAGCAAGTATTTCTGTTAAAAATGCATTAAAGTGTGCACGTTAGTGTTTGAAGAAAATACCCTTATTAATAAATAGTGACAAAAAATCGAACTTGTACCGTGGCAAGGCAGCGGTTATTTTACACTGTCTATTAATAATGCTATACTATGGAAACGCCACTTCTGCACACATGGTTAAGCTTTACACGTATGCACTCGGTATGTAGGTTATGGGGGCGAATCGCTCCGATGAATGCGTGATGCCTTTTATTTTATTATTTTTGCCGAATGCATTTTCACCGAATTGTCCACCTTTTTTTTTCCACAAACAGTGGGCGGAGACCCTCCGCCGTCTATTTCCGCCCCCACTTCCCTCCTTACTACATCATCCCCTTACCATACTTACCATCTGCAAGTTTCTGTTAAAAAAATGGAAATACATTTGTCAAATATGCATTCGGCATCAATGGCATCCGGCAAAAGGGGTGTATACTGGTTAATCAGCTACAACTGCAAGGTTCAGCTGACTGATGTCCCGGGAAAATACCCAATGTCTGGATGGAAAAGTATTCGGAGGGGCAATACATAGTCATTGCAATTACTGCAGGCTTGCAGTGGGTGTGCAAATAGCCAAAGGACAGCTGCAGGCTGTGTCGCTCTCATTTCCTTCCAATTTCTGCATATCTGCACTCAGAAGGCAATACATTTGGATTAGAGTTTGAAAAAACAGCATCTTTAAGCAAAACAACAAAAACATAATTGACGCTACTCCACTTGAAAAATGCACCAGTCACCACTGTGACAAAAATGTGCTTGCGTGTTTGTAGTTATCAAACAACAATACCTTTCTTTGTAAGTTGCAGGTTGTTGTCATACAGGGCCCTTAAGATAATGGAAGACGAGATTGGTATACCAGGACTGTTTAATTGTAACGAGAAAGCTTACTTAATATATTATCTGAAACATCTGTACATGCACCAATATCATTTAGGAGAGCACGTGACACATTAGTGAAATGTACCCCAATGATGGGCTGTTACCTGAGACATGCACCGGTGCCGAAGTCGAGCCTGACACCTCTGTGCAGAGCAGTCCCCTCTGGGCACTTATTTATTTAATTATGTGAGTACACCTACAAGATAACACAGTAAACCTGCGGCCATGTTTACCCTCACTTTCTCCAGAAAGTTATGCATATTCTCACTTTATAGCAGGTCTAAAACGTAAGACTATTCGTTAACACACATTACTATCTGCATTTGATTGTGAGTCAGTTTAGGCTTGTATTTGCTCATATATATTTCAACACCAAGTTGAAAATATGTTTCGGTTTTTCTTCTCTGGACAGATATCATGATTTCCTGGCGGGACGTTATTGGAAGTATTGATTGAGGGTCATTTGTATTCAATGTGAAACCACCCCACCCTTTTTTATTTCTGTGCCCTAATTATGCCAGTTTAAGGTCCATGTTGCTTATGCCACTGTTACGGGAAGTAAGTCTACAGCATCTTCAGGAAGTTCTTGTTTGGTGGTCGTCTATGGTATGCAGTCTTTATAACGAATCATTTATGTAGTCATACTTCTATATCGAAACTTTTATAACCAAAACACATATTGAGAATATATGTGTGGGTGGGGTACATGGTTAAATCTTTCGGAAAACGGCGGGGCTGGGTTTTTAGGGGTGTTCACTCAATTCATGTGGAGGTGGCAGCTATGCACGGCATGGAAGTATTATGGAAATTGCAGATTGGTGTTGTACGATGGAATTCTTTTATTGAGATGTTTAATGTGTTGTGTTGTTTGTCATAGTGCATGGCAGAGCATTAAATACATATTTTCTTTACTTTATTTGATGTAATGTGTGATCATTTTACTATTATACACCTTGAAATCACTAACGTGTGTAGGATGAGGGAAACTGCTAAAACAAAGTATAAACTGAATTGATCTCCGTCTACCATATTATGGTTAAGAAAGTCACAAAGGTCTGTTTTTTACATTAATTTCAAATGTATTTATCTATTTGTGTTACATTAAAATGTACTTTTGGTTAATCAAACATATTGATAGGACTATCTTGAATCAACCTAGAGATAGAAAGTTTGCTGGAAAGATCTATCAAAGTAAATAACAGCTGGCATGCTAAATTAATCCATTCTTAATGTCTTGCTTCAGAACAGTTTGTTGATTTAACTTCAAAGAAGAATTATATAAGCAATAAGCCCCGAGTAGGGGGGGCATTCACACTTCAGGTAATGCCCAGGGGCCCATAGTTACAGAGGGCGTTACCAAAGGCCCTGGGGCATTACCTGAAGTGCTAATGGCCCCCCTGCAGGGGCTTATTGCTATTTGTAACCCAGGTCTATTTCCTGGGACACAAATAATCTCCGCATTGGAAGGGTTTCTGTTTAGAAGGGAGCAACTCTGCTTACCATCTGCACTCCGCGCATTCAGAAGCAGGAGTTGCTGCTAAAGGGATTGAATGGTTGAATTTGTATTTGTATTTGTATTTCTTTATTTGTATAGCGCGCCTGGCCCAGGGGCATCTGAGCGGATATCTTAAGTTACATAGACATTGATCCATGACAAGTTACAAGGAGGAAGGTACATAAGCAGTGCCTGGCAAGTTGAATTTACAGATCACATTTACATCGAGACTCAGCGCATGCCTCAGAGTCACTGGGCATAACTTGCGTAAACAACATCAATATGCAGTTACAAATGTAGATCAGGGTATACAGTGACAGGTGTTTATAGAGAAAAAAGGCATAATAGTTTGCAAACAGGGGTTGCTAAAACGACTCAATGGCAGAGGCAGTGGATGATAGTGGAGCAAATAGGGTTACGGTTGAGGTGAGGGGCCGTGTGAGTCTTGAGCAATGAGCCACAATTTGGCTTTGCTCATGAAGGTCTGGAAGGAGGGTTCTAGTCTGAGTGTCATAGGCAGAGAGTTCCAGAGTTTGGAGGTGAGGGCCGGGAAGCTGGCCCTTCAAGATTTCTGTAATTTGAATCTGGGTATGGATAGGCAGTGAGCTTGTGCTGCTCTCTGTGGTCGGCTGGAGGTGCGTAGAGTGAACCGGCTAGCCAGGTATTGAGGTGCCTTGTCAGTCAAGCACTTATGTGTGAGGGCAAGCGATTTGAGGGAGACTCTTTGTGCTACTGAGAGCCAGCGCAGATCATGCCGAGTTTCCGATATGTATTGATTCCTAGGGATGTTCCATGTAGCCCTAATGGCATTATTTTGGGTGACCTGAAGTCTACAGAGGTTACGTTGACTAGTCCCTAAGTAGAGAACATTGCAGTAGTCTAACTTACCCATAATTAGGGTTCTGGCCAGGATAATGCAGTTTACTGTGGTGAGGAAAGCACGGCAAGCTGTGATAAGTTTGCATGTATAGGCAGATGCAGAGATCACAGCCTTGGTCTGTCTCGAGAGGGATAGGGTAGAATAAAGGTAGATACCTAAAGTTTTGGTGTCATTGGAAACCTTAATAAAATAACCATCGATAATAAAGTCTTTGAAGGTGTGGTCTAGTCAACTAAGTCCGTTAGGTGAGCCCAAGATGAGGAGCTCTATTTTATTGTCATTAAGACAGAGCTCGTGTTGAGCCATCCAGGCCTGGATGACTTGATAAACATTGTTTAAGGCTTTAGAGTCTATTATGTGATCGCCCGTGATAGGGATGAGTATCTGGGAGTCGTCCACATAGTTTCTGTAGGTGACACCCAGATAGTCAAGAATATCAAACAAAGGTTTTGTTAACACATTGTAGAACGTGGGTGACACACAGCACCCATGGATCTGTTTGCCAAGAATGATCTGATCCAGTATTATGCGAGCAGAAGCAAGGCAAGTAAGCAAGTGGCCTAGGCTGACTTGGCTAGTGCAGAACGAACAGGAGGTGGGCAATTCCGATGATCATACTTTATGGAAGTGCACATTTGGGTGGGGCACAGTCAAAGCTATGCTATAGGCACACACATGGAGTGTTCCGGCTAGCCAAGGTAAGAAGAGGTGGATGGCGGGATCCTTCAGTAATTGTTAATGTTATGAAGCAGGGACGAGATACAGCATGTGTCCCACCCTGGTATACCGAGGTGAGCTTGCAGCATATAAGGGGTCTTGGATGGTGGGGGTTAATGGTAATAAGTACTTACAAAAACGATGTGATCGGAGATGCAGGGCACCAGCGGCCCACAACGGACATCCACAGACAGGCCGTTTTTCGCGGCCCTTCTGCGTAGGGCCTCCGCTTCTGGCTTCCGCCTACCAGTGCCAGCAAATCCAAGGCTGAGGCTGCTACTCAAACAAGGTTGCTTTCCGATTCCAAAGTAAAAGATGCAGCCATAGACTGTGTTGCAAAGTAATGGCGGCTTATGGTAGTACAGCATCTGTGAGCTGTACAGAGATACAAAATCTGTATGTCAGGCTTTAAAAGGGCAGATTGAGCTTTGTGAAAGTGATGGTTATGATATACGATGAAGGCTACAGTGAATCAAGCCACAATATCTCACCGTTGCAGTAGCTGTATATAGTTCCTCTCCGCAGATCCACGTGCCGGGTGGGGGAGAGTGACGTTCCAATCGCGGCAAGTGAACCCTGGCAGCCATGTTGGAAGAGGATATTCCAGCAGCATTGTGCAGGAATACAATGGAACACGCGTTGAGTGTATTCCATTGGATTCCTGTACAATGTATTTCTGCAGATATTTATAAAGCGGCCACAAGCACTGGGGATATGATATGCCTGCCATCAAAAGTGATATTTGCATGTACCATTGCACAAGAATACAATGGAAAACACGTAGAGTGCATTCCATTGTTTTACTGTACAATGCATTTCTGCGGATATTTAAAAGGTGGCCACCAGGACTGGGCATTTGATAAGTCTGCAAGGTCACAAGGCACACTTGTGGTGCTTTGATTTGGCATTTTATTCTATGGAAAGCAAATCCATCATTGCCACACATTACTTGACCTCCCCCCAGCCAAATTGCAGAGAGCTTTCTCGAGCAACAACATCAAACTTTTTTTTTGCTAATTACTCAAAAGTGAGACAAGCAGGAGCAATAAGAAAAGATAGGAGGTGGGTTGGATGGCATTGAACAAGATGTGAGAGAACATAGTAACACAAAACATTGTAGGAGAATATTAAATACGCGGCAGAACAAAAATAATGGGAGATATAAAAAACAGGGCCAACGTGTTGAAGAGTACTATTGTGAATTAAATTGGAATTTACAAGGAAGGTGAAAGAAACATGTATGAATTGAGGAATTGAATTAGAATCAGAAATAGTATTTGAGAAGGTGACAGATGAGGCAGCGGAGGAGGTAGAAGGGAAAGTGTTTACAGAAGACACATTAAAATGAGTAAAGGGAGGAGAATTGAGGATTGTGCCATAATGCAGGAGGAATGACCAGTTCATTCTTTCATTGGCTTGTGGCTTCCAATAACTTTCTATAGAGGAAGCATTGTGATGCCCCGGAACAGCCATGATTTCATGGGATTCAAATCCAGCATTCGATAGCAGCTATATAGTGGTGGTACAAATAGAGTGATTGGTGTACATGCCTTAGAGATGTGCTTGTTTACTGATTTTGGGCATAAAGTTGCCTATGGTATTTTGCCCAAAGGTTTATTGGAATACCAGATTTTCTCTGTGCATTGCAGAGTGCTTGTCAAGTGCAGGTAAGCACTAAAGCCCTTGCTGCTGAATGAGCCTAATTGTATTCAATTTGGATGAAAATATCTGTCTTTTATTACAGAGCAATGTGCCCCGCCCGCTTTAACTGCAACTGACCATAACAACAACAGCCTGTGAGCATATGTGCGCGCTCATTGAGGAGTGCTTGATGTGCACAGTTAAGCACTAGAACCCTTGCTGCTGGATGAGCCTAATTGTATTCTATTTGGATGAAAATATTTGTCTTTTACTGCTGAGCGACTTGTCGCACCCCCTTTAACTGCAACTGACCATAAAAACTACAGTCAGTGCGCATTTGCGTGCACGCGTTGAAGAGTGCTTGTCGAGTGCAGTTAAGCACTACAACCCTTACTGCTGGATGGTATGCCTTCTGGACTTTATCAACTTCTACAGCCCATCTACATACATCTGGGACATTGACCTAACATTTCTTCTCTTCCTTTTACTTTAGATCTAATTGTATTCCATTTGGATGAAAATATGTGTAGTTTACTGCCGAGCAACTTGCCCCGCCCCTTTTAACTGCAACTGACCATAATAACAGCCTGCATGCATTTGCACAGGCATATTGCGGAGTGCTTGTCAAGTGCAGTTAAGCAGTTAGGCAGTAGGGCCAGGGGCTGGTGAGTGTTCCTCCAATCTGTATACACAATGTTTTTAAATTGTTAGTGTCCCATAGCTTGTAAACCCCTTTACTGTGCAGCGGTTCATCTCCGCCCAGGTTGCATTGGATAAGCGAGTTTTAGCCCCATGACTTGCGTTTATTCCTTAAAGTCAGCCATGCTGCCTCTAAATGAAATCAGTAAGCTTTTGAATCAAGCAAAGTTAAAATTCATGAGGTTTTTCACTCCTGCGAGTGTGTCACGTCAAACCCTGACATCTTTGCGGCTTCATTCTCACTAACGGCTGATATTAGAAGATTTTGTAGCGTCGATCGCATTGCGAAGGCACCCGCTAGGAGAGTGACGGGCGGCCCTAGCTCTAAAGTAACATCCCACAATGAAAACACAGCTTCTTGTGTAGAAGTGCCGCTAATTAATCTGGCAGCAATACCGGATTTGATTATAGCAGTGGAATTAACCTCTCTTGAAACATGTCCAACTCAAAAATTAGTACAAAGTGAAGACCAATTAATGGGGTTGTTGCCCACCACACAAACTGGCGAGATAATGCATCCCTCTGTGATCCAACAGAATATTATTATGACATTGGCACACATTCACACTGGTGCAAATCCCCTGGCCAATGCTACTCACCATGAATTAACCAAAGCACTGACGAACATGCTTTCAATATTACAAATCCTGCATTTGCTACACCTACGATTGTAGCTGAGACAGCTGTCTGTCAGAATAATTCACCATGTACTGATTCCCAGACGTCTGCGGTGCATCTGTCCCAACGCCTCATCAGTTTATCCCAATCTCCAATCATGTTCCCCAATTCTACACATAACTCAATGCCCCTATCAATGTCATTCACCAATCCCACACCACGGAGAGCGACTCTTCCATAACCTGAGGAGCTAACGTTGGGTGCTATGAATACAGCGCTAATGTCCTCAGCTAAATTATATGAAGCCTTGCATACAAAGATCAACAAACACACTTCTTAACATATGTACTAGCTAAATGTACACATGGTGTAGAGATTGTCTCTCCACAGAGTTTGTCTGAGAGGGGCAATCCAATAATTTCTGTATTAAGTCAACTGTCCCCAAATGGGGCTGCTCACGTTGTCTTGCAAAATCCCCTCGTCTCTACTATGCCACATGATTCTATCACTGAAGCCCGAGAATTACATTTCCAAGATACTGTCCCGCCCCTTCAATCTTCTACTAAGCCGGCATTCACAAGTTTCTCTCATCATAAAACAGCTACTAAGTGTGTTAAGTGGCCAAATAATCGAATAATTTGAAGCCACAATCTGGCTCATGCAAGTTTATACAGTCTTTGTCCATGCCCGCAAAGCAAGGCTTACGAGCAAAGAATGCCATAACTAAAAAGTATCAAAAATGTAGCGTGAGCCAAAAAAGATCTTCAAAAATGCTCCACATATGCATCCCTCGAACCTGCAACTACAAGTGCAATGCATCATGAACCCCTTGATGATTTAATATATGAGGCTGAACTCTTGAACAGTGTAACATGTGGTTACAAGGAGGCTCCCCTTGAAACTCGTCCATCACCCTTGAATATGCCTACCTTGCATGTTGCTTGCAGTTAAGTCAGCTCCTCTTCAAGAACGTGAATTCCTCACATTGGAACAGAGCGGAAACAACATTTCTAAACCCATCACCATGTTCTCTGCCCTTACCAAATCTAAAATCAACATTCCAAAATCATTCCCTGAGTCACCAGAAGAAACGTGGTCTTCCTCAGGTCGTAATGTTACAGCCAACCACGTATGGCAAACTGCAATTCACACACTTTAGCAGGCAGCCATTTGAAGAGCTCACATTCTGTGATAAACTGCCATCATCTAATTCTTAAATGTGGAGGAGGGTTCTATCCGGTATACGACTTGAACAGAACCAGTATACTAAACATCTTTAGTGATGTGCAGATCTTGGAAGACTTATGTTCCTCCAATGTAGCCCAAGTGGAATTCCTCCACGAACATGATCTCACAGTAGTCAGACTTTGGATTCAGTCTAGCGTGTTTTTAAATACCAAATGGCACGTGAGATCAGAGCTATATCAGATGGGCTTCACTCTCACTCAAGATCAGTTGCTTCAAAAACCTAATATGCATGGCGAACCCAGCCCTAGTGGCAATTCAAATAGCGGGGATAACTCTAACTCGCACTTAAGAGTCACCTGTCCCAGGGGCGCTTTTGATTTGGTTCAACAAGTGGAAACTATACACAGATCAAGATGCATAACCTCGGCCCAGGGCCCAGTTAGCAATTAACAACTCATGTCCACGTAGCAGAGAACTTGCAAGTTAGCTAGCTGGAACATTAGGGGATTCAAACATCTTTCAACCTCAGTTAATAACCCCCTGAATGAGTTTGACATTGTATTATTGCAAACAATCAGGTTAACAGAGCCTCCAGTATGGGATGGTTATGCTTTATCATTGTTGCCTGCAGACCGACCGCGGACCTTTTGGTCACAGTGAAAGAAGGCCAGGAACTCTCTGTAGAGCGGTGGGCTACTCCAAACATGTTTGCCCAGTTGGTCAAAATAAAAGCTCCTACTGTGGTATTGACCATTGTGAACCGGTATTGGAACCACACTGGCATTGCAGCAAAGACTTTCCTTCAAGACATAGAGCACAAACTAGACTTAATTACCAATGACTCATCTGTTAGCCATATTCTACTGGCCTGTGATTTGCATCTTCATTGTTTATCCATGAAGCCGCGTAACACCTCTGATCTAGTGCAGCAATGGCTTTAGATTATGAATGAAACGCAATTTGTTATGCTCAATGGTGCTGTTCAGGGAGACATACTCCATACAGCACATGGAAAAGGGGATGCCAAACAGCCATTATAGATCATAATTGTGTACACATAGATATGTTTGTCATCATTCAGAACTTTCAGGTTATTTCTCAAACACACAGTAACCATGAATTATTTATTTGGACATAGACCTATCCCTTAGCTCACATTACTACAAATCAACACTTGAACTCTCCAGTGGAAGGCATAGGTTTAGATGGCCCTCAGAGTCACTGGCTCACTTTGGCAGGTGTGTACACGGTCATTACGAGTATTTGAACTCAAAAGTGACTACTAAGTCAGAAGGTTTATATGTGGCTGCTTTGAATTTATTCAGATTGCAGCCATCGACTCATCACAAACCAACCTTTAAACACAAACATGTTTATGATGCTGAGGTGAACATGAAAAATATAAAAATTCGAACCGGTTTGCCTTTAGAGTATACATCAACTAGGGTGTGAATAGTGAAGATGATATAAAAATTGGCTCAATTCCTATAAAGCCATTACCATGCAAAAAGATGCTGAATTTATGCTATCTGCTTTGGCTTCCAAAAATAGTTCCCTCATTTGGGGAATTTTAAATTGTGCAAATCATGACACAGACTCCATTCCAGATTAATGCTGTTCAAGAGGAAGTTTGGGTTAAATTTTATCAAAAACGATGTGACCAGTTACCGATATGCCCAGTTACCGATCATCCAAGCTGAGATAATACAGAAGTGGTCGACAGGTACTGATATGCAAATTGATAGAGATTATATTACATACCAGATTTCGAAACTAAGTACCTCCAGAGCTCCAGGTGCAGGTGGGCTTACACACATAATGTTAAAAACCCATCCTGAAGCCTGGCAGATATCCTATTCAACATCTTCTCCCATGTAATAGTTCAAAAAGAGATTCCACTGACTTGGAAAAAGTCAATATTAATTTCAATCTTTAAAAAAGGCGATTGCGAGCATCCAGAAAACTATCAGCCAATTGCACTGCTACATATACCAGGGAAGATAATTGCACGGTTGATCTTGAGAGATTTCAATCAGTGGATGAAAGGCTTTGTCTAAGTATTAAGCACAGCTGTCAATGTGTTGGCTATTTTTGTGATCAAAATGCATGAACAGCAAGCCAAGCAACCTGTATACATAGCGTTTGCTGACTTTAAAACAGCTTTCGACTCAGTGTTGAGAGAACTGTTATTGGGCAAGCTGGCAGAGGAAGCATGCCCTTCTCATATACAAGCTTTGGCCTCACAGTTACACTCAAACACATCGGTAAAAAATTTGATTGTCTTTGGATGGAAGATTATCTGAACCTGTTTCCACCTACCGAGGTCTCACACAGGGCTGCATTTTGGCATCAGCCATTTTCCACTTATTTATCACAGATATTCCTCTCCATCTAACAAATACTGTGTCAGACTCTCCGAACCTTCGTCTTGCGCCAGTGCGGAGACCTTGTTCTCTTCTCCAAAACTCCAAAGGGCTTACAGAACCTCTTAACAGCACTTGAGCAATATGCTACCAAAATTCAATTAACAATCAATTTGGAGAAAACCAAGGTCATGATCTGCGCAACCAAACATCAGATCAAGAGGTCTCTTACATATGGCACCTACATGGTTCACGTTTGGAAGTAGTGAATATCGTTATCTAGGTCTTAATAATAAGCAATCATCCTCGAGGAGGAGGTTGTGTTATCTTGCAGCCAGTATAAAGCCTCTTTACAGCGTGTAGCCTATTTTGACATTGCCATGTTTAAGACTGAGTGTTTGATTTGGTGTGCTTTTATTTACCACGACCAAAGAATTCTTACTCTTTTGTGCGCTGCGCTTCACAGAAGAGGAAGGGCATAGCTTCACTTGTCAGCCTCTCCGGCATTTATGTGCCGGAGAGAATGCCCGTGCAGCAGTCGGGCGCAGTGCACTGAAGGTGCGCTTAAGGCAAGCCCGTCTGTGCCCGTGCGTGCACGTGCTGTGCATGGCCTGTATGCCGACATTGGTGCTTCTTTGACAACTACTGGCCTGCAGTGTAGTACCTTCCTTTCTTTAGCCGCTCGCAATACCAGATGGCCACTGGGATTTGACAGGTCCTCCACATGGGCCAAAGCAGTGCCTATAGCGGCCTTGAAACGTGGGCTGCTGAATATCCGTTAATTAGTTGCCAATTCTATAGACTGCAATGACCTAGTGGCAACCCAGCAGCTGACTTCCTATGTCTGACAGAGACCTGGCTATGTGAGACATCTGGCCCCTCCATTGTTCAGGCCGTGCCTTCCAATTTTGATCTGGTGCATGTTGATCGCATAGCAACCCACCCCAGTGGTGGTGTGACCATTATGCATAAGGCCAAACACAAAGTTGTCTGCACAGTGCCAGAGCACGCCCTTAAAATGAAGTGTCTCCTGGCCCGTGTTTCCTCCTCTCCCACTTCGACAATCACCATTATGTTGGTCTATCGGCCTCCGGGGCTGATAATTTGTTTTGGGCGGAATTTCCAGAACATTTTCTGGAACTCCAGATCAAATATCCTAACCTTTTGATCATGGGCAATTTTAACCTCCCTGCTTATTCTACTAATGGAGGTCAGGTAGCACATTTTTCTTCATTGAGGTCTGACCTCGGGCTCCCTCAGCTGATTCTGGAGCCAACCCATCACCTAGGTAAAATCCTGGACTTTATTTGTGCCCTTAGGGCATCTATCACTGTATCTACCCGCAGTCCGGTAGTGTGGTCTGACCATTTTCTGGTTCCCTTTTTTATCCTTCAGTCAAACTCCACTATGCCTTCTTCTAAAACCAGCTATTCCCAGATAGAGCTGGCATTAGGTATCTAACCAGGAGTTAGCAGTTTGCGTTCAATCCCGGTGTGCTCATGATGTTCTGTGCTCCCTGGCAACACTGGAAGCCTCTTTTTCAGCAGTTGCTGACCTGCTAGCTCCTCTTAAGAACTGCAAACAAAAACAAAACCCTTTAGAGCCCTGTCTCTCTGATTAACTGAGGGCTGGATATAAACATGCAGACAGGCGGAGAGAAAGTGGCGAGCAAGCTATTCTCCTGCAGCAAAATCTGCTTTCCGCCACTCTCTGACAGTCTATCAGAAAGCTACCACTAATGCTTAAAAAGCATTTTTTTGTCGTCAAGTTGAAAATGTGGTAAACCAACCCTGGGCTCTGTTTGAGCTGGTTCAATCCTTATCTACCCCGACTAATGTGGGCCCCTATGCACTGCCATCACAGGATCTCTGCAACTCGCTCTCTGCCTTTTTCCACATTAAGATTGAGGCGATTCACAAAAATATCGATGATGGGTGGGTCTGCCTGCTGTCAGTCTCACTTCTGGTGCTATACCCGTGCCCAATTTTATCTGGTCTACTTTTCCTGTTTTTTTGGCTCAAGACATACTCGAGGCTATTCACTGTCTCAAATCAGCCTCTCCTCAAGGAAATTTCGGGTGTCTTGATCTCTCAACTCACCACAACAGTTAATGCCTCATTTTGTGATGGTGACATTCCTAACACCCCTAAGCATGCTTTGGTGATCCCCTTACTTAAGTAACCTTCGCCGGACCCTGCGGTATTGGCCAATCTTTGCCCCATCTCCCTCTTGCCTTTTCTTATGAAGTTACTAGATGCTCTAGTTTCACCCTTGCTCTCCTCCTTTTTGGAATCATCTCGTTTTTTTTACCCCTTCCAATCAGGTTTCCGGACAGGGAGAATCACTCTTAAGTTCTGTGCTGGATGACCTAGCTTGCCTGGTGGATCAGGGTGGTGTCGGTGCAGTTTTATTGTTAGATCTGCCAGTTGCATTCGACACGGTGGACCACCCCACTCTTATCTCCCGGTTATCTACAGCTGGACTATCTGGCCACGTCCTGGTGTGGTTTAAAGCTTTTTTGGCCGACCGTTCTCAGTCGGTCTCTCTTCCTCTTTTTCATTCCAAACCAGTAGTGCTGTCATGCAGAGTCCCTCAGGGATCCGTGCTTTCACCTATATTATTTAATATCTATATTAGGTCACTTCTTCTTCTTATCCTAGCCCATGGGTTCTGGTACTATTCCTATGCCGATGATACACAGATTCGGGTCCATCTGGACTTCACGCGACCTGACACGGCGGTGCAGCACAGGAGGTGCCTTGAAGACCTGGGGTTGTTGATGGTGGGAAATTGATTAAAGCGAAATGGCAACAAAACTAAGGTTCTTGGTGTGGGAACTTGCTCCCCTCTTTGCTTTTGGATAACTGTTTTCTGGCCTGTCTCTCTTGGCCCTTTTCCACTCCCATCCTCCTCACTAAAGAATCTGGGGGTGCAAATTACCTCCTCTCTCTCTCAATGGATGAGCAGGTGGCAGCGGTATGTAAGGCTGGGAACTTCAAACTGTGAATCCTTCAGAAAGTTCTCCATTTTATTCTGGTTAAGTTTCAAGCTCCAGTGGTGGCTGCGCTTGTCTCGAGTACAGTGGACGATTGCAATTCACTCAACCTGGCTCAGCCACGTTTTCTCATTAATTAGCCCCAACTTCTTGAAAATGCTGCTGCCAGGGTTATTCTCCACCCCTCCTTTGGGGCCTGCATGTCTCATGTGCTCAGACAGCTCCACTGGTTGCCTATTGAAAAACACGCTTTGTTCAAATCCATGTGTATTGTTCACTGTGCTTTTTTATGGTCTGTGGCAGAATAACTACAGGCGAAATTACTATGTTCCCTCCCGCCGTCTCTGCTCTCAGTCAGCTCTATTGGTTCCTGTCCGTCGTGTCAGACTCTCCCGCATGGGCGGGCGAGCCTTTTCAGTGTTGGGCGCTAAGGCCTGGAATGCCCTCCCTCACTCTCTCTGTGCTGCGGTCAACTATCGTGCATTCCGCTGGTCACTCAAAATTCTCCTGTTTTAAACCCTCTCTGTAAACTTCTTGCAGCAAGCACCATGATGCCCCTGGGCATACGTGCGCTTAACAAGTATCTTTAACATAACAATAATTCCTCAGATCCGCTGTATTATTTGAGTCAAGGAGAAGAGTTGAAACAGCTGTTGCCCAAGCCCCAAGCAAACAAAAAGCAGTGCCAATCATTACTATTGGCGCTGAGACCAGGGCTGTAAGAATACAGACTTTTGGACTTGGCTGGAGGGTCGATTCTGAAGCAAGTGCTCTCTCTGCCAACTAGTCAACCCATGAGCATCATAAGAAATTAACTTGGTTTGCTCTCACTCAGTATAACATGCATTTGTAAAATGTGCAGATTATACAGGAAATGCATACTTGCCTCTGATCTAGACTTCCTGTTATTCAATTTAGCTACCTATTTAAATTCTACCCTGGATAACTCCAAGGAAATTTGGAAAAAACAAATTGTTGAAATAATGTCAGCTGTGGATATTTCTGTTGCACTCTTTACAACTAATCTGGATCGTGCAAAGAAGAAGTCGTGGCTCTACGACTGGATTTTGACTCATCAACAATGCATGTCCTATCAATATTTCAAGAAGGGAAACTTTAAGATCAAGAGACTCAATGAACTAGAACCATATCTTCTGACGTTTCCAATTCCTATATACAGAAATCTGTTTCTTTGCATTCGGTTGAATTTATGTGCCTTTGGGGTGCATTTAAAGGCCCCAAATAGAAGTCATTTACACATAAATAGCAAGATTTTAAACACTGAAACAATAATGGCTTGCCCTTTGGTTTTGGTTTTCAAGTAAACTTAAAGAGTCAAGGTGGAAAAGGGCATACCTGTCATAACCAATGGATAAGCAACATTATAATTTACAAAAGAAGGAGGAATCAAAGATTCCTGTCACATGGAAAACAGGATTACAGGATTTGTAAACATTGAAAGCAAAAACTGCCTGTATAGGTGTGTGCAAAAAATAATAGTTTTAAAAATATTTTAAAAAACTATCACTGCTCACAGAAAAAGGTCAGGAAAACAACTCATAATGTGCGGGTTGACAAAAAGCAAGGTATATTATGTTCCACCTACATAACATTTCGTGCCATTTTCAAAAGCCATTTTGTCTTCATGTAGAGTGTCAGCCCCAGGCAGACCATTTTGCTGGCTGTGGGCAAACCTTCACATAGAAATCTCCCACTCCCAGCCTTGATGTCCCATCTAATTACCTATTGCAATACAATGTTCTATGTAATTTCGATGTGATTTTGGGGATTTAAAATGTATCTACCTGTGACTCAGGTAACTGTAATGGCCAGTTAAACTAGGTTTCTGGCTGATCTGAACATGTTCCAAATGTGAGAGTTGGTAAGCGGGTGGAAAACTAAATTAGGGATATACTTAATAACTTGCATATTCATAAATGGTGTGCTTTTTACGGAAACAGCAGAAAGGTGCCACATGCCCGTGTTACATGGTACAGATTTGGTTGTCAGATAATCAAATTCTCCATGATTAGCTGAATCAGTAAATATGCTTAGTATGGCAGTTGCTAGTATAATTATGAAGTTGTGATACATAACTAGTTTTTGTCAAAAAAGTTGAAAGGAGAACAAAAGGGTGATTACAAATAGGAATTGCCATATGTTGCCCCAGTCCCCTAAACCAATCCTGACTTTGAGGCGGGGCTGGGAGGAGAGAGAGGGGTAACTGTCCAATCCTAGTGGCAGGCTTTATTGCAGGGTACTTCCCGAAGATTGTAAAATTGGTGATGTCATTTCTGTTATATAAGGGGGACTGCACTAGGACAAGGGACATAAAACCGGGAGGAAGAAAAAGGAGAAAGACAGGAAGGCTGCTGAAACTTACCATCTGCCAGCTGTAAGGAGACACCAGAGGAGATTGCTGAGTGTGCATCTTGGTGGAACTGTCTATTTCTAGGAAGGCCTCAAAGCTGACTGGGTCGTATGGTTGAGAACCGGAGGCCTTTTTTGAGATGGAGTAACCAGGCCCCTATTCTATCTTTCCAGAGTGGCCTGAGATGCAGCTGGCTTTCTTGAACCTTAAACAGAAGCTTGCTATGTACATAGAACTGAGCGCTGGGGAACCAAAATGTGCGGGAGTCTGCTTGCCTTGAATCCTTTCCCTTTAAAGTGGGCAGGGGGCAAAACTGTGTAGATGCTTAGCCTATTTAACTAAAAATATTAATTTAATTAATTCCCCATTTGGTAGAACACTATGGCGTGAATTTTATTATAATTCAAACTTAACAAAGCTCACTTCCCAGTGGGTGCTGAAAACTATAGCCTATAAAATAATTGGGTAATCCTGGTTGTCCATCTGACCCCAACTTCCTTAAGGAAGAGGGGTGTATTTGTTCTTAAATCAGTCTGACCTTTTTATCCAGCAACCCCAATGCAGGCCTTTCAGTAAAGGGGGACTGAAATCCAAAATTCCCCACATCATTTCAACCTTTCTGTCTGACTTCCAAACACAGACCAAAGGAAGGTGGGGGGGCTCTCAAAAACAAACCGCTAAATCACCCTGTGTTTATTTTAAACCAAAAGTGTGGGCGAAATCATAATTGCCTTATATATTTGTACCAATCTTGAAATACTACAGCTAGCCTTTTAAGCCTGCAGGAAAATCAAAATCGCACCAAACTACATGAGAATATTTTTAATATTGATCAGTTTAATTATTTCATGAAGTGAAATTTGTAGCAAGTGAAAAATTGCAATTGTGTTCCTTTCAATCACTTTTGTGATTTATTTATGCTTAGAGAACTTGATTGTTTTGTGCCACGGATAAAGTGGTCTTTGACATTTTCATGCTAATGACTTTTAATTTAAATAAATACCAATATATTTCCCATAGTCCGGCCTCATTCTTGGCTCATTGTTAGCTTCGAGAGAGAGTTCCAAGGGGCATGATATGTGTCTGAGATAGGGGTAAAAATAGAATCTGTTAAACAGTTTGTTGCATAACCACTTGAGTCTGGAGGGAGGGAACTACCATTGTTGAGGGTGGCTTCTCAATAAACCGTTACAGCCCACAAGAGATGTGCTGGGCAAGCTGATGCATGTTGCACAACAAGAAAGACTGCAGATTTTGCAATAATCCAAAAGAACCAGAAACGCTCACGCATCTCCTTATATATTGCCCAACTTTGTTATCAAAGAGGAAATTGTTTTTGCAGCATCTATTTCTCAACTATAAATATTTAACTTGTGTCATGTTATGGTATAAGGAATTCAAAGGTGAGCGAATTTCTGTTAGCATTGCAGTAATGACATTTGTATTGTCTTTGGAACTCGAATCAGATCCATGAACCTCAGACTGTTCGAAATGTAATCCTAATTGATGATATACTCCTATGTGAAATAGAGTTGTTAGTATGAAGACACACCTCTTTTATTTTTGAGATATCACTATTCCAGTCTCCTTGATGCTCGATCTTATGTTCGAGCCAAGGACCCTGAAATCAATAGCTTTTACTTCTATAGTTTTTAATCTGTCCTGCAATTTAACTATAACAAAGCTTTTTACGATAAGCATATCCATCACGATTATGTGTGATTGCTGTTTATGGAATTCTATGTCATTTGTATTGTTATTTCAAATTTCCACAAGATATTTCCTTTTTAACATCTATTTGAATTTATTGAAAGTTGATATTTCAACCATAACAATAAAAAAAGAAAAAGAAATTATTTTCTCAGTAGCCAGCTCTTCTTTTTTCAGACGACAGGGTTAAAAAAAGAAACAAGGAGTATCCGGAGTAAGCTTGGATATATATTGAAGAAGTGAATTCACTGGATAGTCAGGCTCATGAGGCATGGCATACATATAGCCAGGGAGATTGCTGCAGTGCCTTTCAAGAAGTGGGTGATGATGGTTTTTGGTTAATTCATTAAAAGTTAAGCTGGCATATTGTTTGCCATTTTCCTCAGTGAACACAGTGAATGAATTAGCAGGTAATAGTCTGAGTCCCTCATTGCCACGATAGGCAAAATGGATCTGGATATCAAACCAGAGCTTGTATTGCAGAGTATCTGGAGAGTTAAGGTTTAAAACAGCAGAAGCATTCAATTCTGAAAGGTCAATGTGAGAAATTGCAGTTTTGTGAACAGCAAGGTCTTTTCCAGACCTCATAAATGTTTAATAATGTTTAAAAAATATATTATTAGCCCTTAAAAATTCCAGGTTGTGCATCGATTGATATTGAAAGGTGGATTATTCAGATGTCGGTTAATCCCAGACCCTAAGGAAATGAGGCTTTGGGGGAATATTCAGTGCTGGCTACAGTTCGCACTTCAGCATACAATTGCTAAAGAAGGTTGGTTTAAGAAGAGAATACTTTCATTTTCAAATGTTGTTAAATAGCCTTTTTCACGAAGCCAACCTTTCAAACTGTCGACGACCTATTTGGTGGAAAATTGTGTTTTTGCCTCTGCCTTCTTACATTCAATTACATCCAATTCATTGCTGCCCACAGTAGCATATCTCTTTGCTGGGTTTGAACCACTAGTAAAAATGGAAGAAGTAGTGGGCTGTATGATGGAGCCTTGTCTTTCTTCAGTTTCTGTGCCTGCATCTTCAATCCACTCCTCCATTGACCATGTGCCAAAGAGATTAAACTAGATGGCAGGGGGCAATACAATGCTGTAGGAGTGATCTGGATTGGCATGATGTGCTTCCTGTGCCATGCTGAATGGTTTTGTGGTTCTATGGAGTGCATATTCTTGTTAATGAAGGTTGTCCTCCGAAATGCGTAAAGCCAGCATGAAATAATGGCGGATTGCAACAGATGCAATCGGAGAAGCGCGGAAGGGGACGGATTGTTGGGCAGAGCACTGCGTGAGACTGCAGGTAAGGGATTCCCAGTCGGGTAACGGCCGCATTTCATCTGATGGAATGCGTGTTTAGAATACATGCAACGCTGTGTGAGTACTAATAAAGGATAGGGGCAGTTCAGTAAATGGGAAGAAGTGTTTTGCAAACCCACCACTAGGACTAGGTGAGATTAAAAATGGGTCGAAAGAGTGCAGTTATGGTAGTGGAGGGATAAGATGTCCTAAATCTTTACAATGTATATGATTCAAATATATGAACAAATAGTACACCAGGAAAGAATGAGAGATGTGGAAATACTGACAGAATATTGGCGATTTCATGAACTCAACAGGAACATTTATGTAAGCAAGCCCAAAAGGAATGGACTTGTAGTTGACTTTCATTCCAACAAAAGAAGAGTCATAAAATGCTTCTTGCATCATTAGTGTGTAAGGCACAATTTAGCAAATTGGCTAAGTAAGGAATTTAATGACAACAGTAGGGGGTGAATTTAGTGTAGACAGAGTGAGGTCAGTATAGCTAGAGAAAGATTTCACCATCTTGGTTCTCTCTATTTATTTCTTCCTTCATGTCCCCTCCACTTCCTTTATCACAGAGCATTTTGGATATGATGTCAAAGGCAAATACCACTTGTCTCAAGGGCATGGTTTGGACTCCTTACAACAGTCTTGTTTTAGTATAAACACGTGTCAGATTTCTCTGATTTACTTTTGGATGCTACCAGTCTTTTTTCTGTCTTTACCACAGAAGGCAGAGTTCTGCCTTTTTTGGCTACATTTACCCCACCAGGAGTGGAGAGGTGGAGAGGTGGCAGAGTGTGTGGCTGAGTGTTACGTGTTGTAGTGGAGCAGGAAGCGGACCCGAGTCAGGCACACAACCAAAAGAGCATTCAAACCGGTGGACCTTATTTGACTGACCTAATTGATTTTGTCCCCGAATTATGGCAAGCACGGGCCCTTGTACCCACCAATAGCTGAAACCTCTGGATGCAGCTGCAACAACGCCACCAACTGGCAACCAGGTAAACTCCCCCCACATCTTCGATTCTTTTTACGGACCATGATATGGAGGCGGCGGTTAACATGTCCTTTATCGAATTACATTCAGTGCTTATCCGGGTGAGGGAGCAGGTGGCACGGATAGAGGGAGGCACAATGAGAATTTATATTACTACACTGTGAATGATAGTCTGATGTTGAACTCTACTCGCCCCACTGACATCACTGACTCTGCAACCCGAAGTTCTGATACTGACCAGGGGGTGGAGGGGTAGCACCTACCCCTGGTCATAGTGAGGATACAAAGCCAGTATTGAGGGTGCAGCAATGTGGATTCTCTACATCAGAATTAAATCACCTCAGATTGGGGGCAAGTGGCTATGTAAGGAGCGGAGCTGAGGAACATGCAGGGGTGTAAATGACTATGCTCCATCATTTCTCAGTCTCCAGTCCCCCGATTCAGGAGGGGTGCCGAGAGCGAGTGGGATCCAATGATGCCATAACAATAGTAACAACGGATGCCATGGCACGGCACGTATCACCTCATCACACTTTGAATGCCCAATTTTCTCTGATTATGAGACTAAATCAGGACATTTCGGACTTACAGTGCCCTGGAAAGTTCACTGGGAAGCAACCAACAAAAAAGACCTAAGAAGAGGAGAAGACGAGAATCACCTGAAACATCAGAGATCCTGCAACATGCAACGAGCAATGTGGAGCGAGAGATTGTGGCCCCCTATCCTGATGGGACAAACTACGATAATGAAGAATCCTTGCAGAGTCCTGAAAGAAACATACTGAAGAGGGGCGAGAATCAAGAAGGGCACTCATGGAGGCAGAGGTTGTTTACTGATTCAACAGCCTCAGAATCTTCATAGGATTTGGTAGCCGACTCATCTCCATGACATTAGAGCCAACTATGGAAGCCCACCTATCATCTGAGGTGATGACCTACTTACAGAATAATATAATGGCCACTCTGACGATCTCTCTGGCCTCCTCTACAAACTATACAAATCGCTAAATGATGCAATTAAAGATCAATCCACCTTGTTACCAATGCTATACTCCAGAATTATATTCTTAGAGCCCTTTGTCGCCGCAACACAATCACGATTGGAAAAGGAGGTGGGGAACTCTGCCCAGGGGCAAGGGAGACTGTGTGATATGGCAAGGAGAGAAACGGCAGATAAGTACATGAAGGTGGGAGCATTATTAGCAGATTTTAAGAGGATGAGATCTCAATTTAAGAAAGCTAACCATTGTGGAGTGGAATGGAAATCAAAACAGGAGGACAGACCTTTGGAGAAACAACAGTGTGACGCTCTTCCTAAAGAAAGAACAAGGTTTGGTAACTCCAAACCCAAACAAGGAAATCTGGGAGTAACGGAGGAAACATAACAAAAGTGTTCTAAATTGTCAGAAGATTTTGATACTCTGCCAAGAGATGGAGCTCTCATGGTGAACCAACAAGAGAATGAACAAGTGATCAGGAAAAAACGCTACAATGCCCTAAGTGAAGTTGTGATTGTGCTATCTGAGTTGCCCAGAAAAAGGATGGAAGGTCTGGCGATGCTGCACTCCACCAAAACTAAAACCTTTTCTATGTTTGACAAGCAGAAACAATTGGGCCAAAAGGAGAAGAATTGAGATTGTGCCCCCGAACACCCGCAGCGATGAGGCAAGAACGGCATTGACAAATGGGTTTGAGTAGGACCAAGTTAACAAAGTATGGATCTGGAAGGAACCACTCAACCCAAAGAGAAAATGATGACAGAAGATCTTATAGATTGCATTTTAGAAGAAGGACACCATAATCAAAGTGAAAAAAAAGTGGGGACTTACAAGGCAAAACACTATCACCCCGATGATACATTTCAATCCTTCCAAACATTAGAACATAAACAGAAAAAAGCAAATAGACAAGTCTATTAGCCCCCCAAGGCTAAAGGAAGAAGGATCAAAACATCAAAGAATCATCTCAGTAGAGGGAATCCCAAGGAGGAACAAAGAAAGCCTCAGAGTGGCATCGCCATTAGCCTGGAAAGATTGCTCCAGACGAATGATAATGTGATTCTTAATAGAAGAAAAGTGTTAAAATTGATCCACCATTTGCCCAAACTAAGGTACATACATTCTTATGACATATCCCATTAATAATTCAAAATAGACTTGGGCCTCATTCCGAGTATGTAGGTAGCCATGCTGCTTTTAGCGGCATGGCTACCCCCATACTGGGTACAGGGTCTGGGTACCTTAAATGGGAAATACTGGGCCATCCCGACCTTGGAGGGCCCGGTATTTCCCCATTCAAGGAACCCGGACCCTGTACATCCCCATTCCCATTTGAGCCCCATAGGGCTCAATGGGAATGGGGAGGATACTAACAACCGGTCTGTTAATAATGGGCCCGTTGTTAGCATCCTGGTCTGTTCGTGTGACCAGCTAAGGACGCCTGGTTTAGCTTGTCCCACAAGCAGACCTCGTAATGAGCCGGTAGGGGGTTAACGGTGCCGGCAGCTCAACTGGCGTCGTAAACCCCCTACCGCCGGGGTCGTAATAAGTCCCTTGGTCTCAAAAAGAGCCTGAATCTGACTTACCAAAGGAACATCTCTTGAATATGTGTCCCCTGAGAGTGGTAGTTGACACCTTAAATCACCAACGAAAAGTGTCAAAGAGTGCGAGCATTGGAAGAGGGTGACTCCAGGAGAGACAGGAATGGTTGTGGCTGGTGGGTGCCTTAGCTCCTACGCAAAAACAACAAATACCAGGATGTATTAAAAGGGAACCATCTATGGATGGCAGCCTGGAATACCTGGGAATTATTGCACCTATTTAATGATACAAATGTGGGACTAGGGAAGTATGATATCCTCTGCCTCCAAGAGACTTAAATAAGGTTTAAGCCCCTGTGTGAGGGGTATACCTGTTATTTGAATCCAGCTAATAAAGGCACTACAGGTAGACCTTATTCGGGTCTTTTGACATTGATAAAGGTGGGGAAAGGGTTCACCGTAAACAAAGTGCAAAATCTCTCTCCTCATATACAAATTCTTATGATAGAAATTGATGGGAAAGAAATGATGGTATTGTTTAACCTGTATTGGAATGTTGTGATGTGTGGAGATTTGTGACAGTTTCTTGATAGGGTACCAAGTTTACGGGACGACACTTACCTCTTGTGGAAAAACCCACATTTTGTCATCTGCAGTGATTTAAATGTTTGGATGACCAAGGGGTTTCCATGAGTGATCTGGCCCTTTCACACCGAGCATGACAGTGGACAAGTGATCCTAGCAACATAGGTTTTCTGATGTTGAACGGACAAATTAATGCAAATGCCGCTGACAATTTACATGCACAAGGGGTCATCAGAAAGACCACTTAGGTTATTAGTTCGTCTCTTGAAATATGTGGCATCGGATTGAGAGACTGAAGGTGATCGACAAGGGCTGTAGTGACCATAAGACCCTCAAAATAAAATATAAGAGTAGAAGAGAAGTGCACCCGGAAAGAACAGATGGCCCTATTCAAGTCTCCCAGGGAAGAAATCAGTAAAGGTAAAACCAAGAGATGTACCAGGGATCATCAAACATTTTCTCAACACCTTGAATCAGCTAGGGATGGTCTTGAATATCCTGGCTTTTGACTAAGTTTAAGTCAATCAAATCAAGTCACGAGAGAGGGGACTTCCAACAAATTCATGAATACAATTTGGAGGTGGTGGTCGCGAGGTAATCTCTAAGGGTGGACTTGAGGAAATTGAGAAAGATGGGTGGGGAAGAGAGCAAGCAGAGTTATAAGAATATCTAAAGGCCTCAATTTGATGCCGAAAGTATGTTGAAGGTTGTGTGTAGAATAACACCCACAATCTGTAGGAACAGATAATTAACGATGGAAAATTCCAAGAGGCTTTGACAACCAACCCAGTAGTGGAATCAGCATGGATTGATCATTACTCTACGATGTTCGTTCAGATAGAATCTGAGAAACAAGCCAAAAATGTAGTGGTCTATGATAAATGGCTGATAACCTGGGACCAGGAGGATATTGTGGATGTGATAAAGAAGTTAAATTACTCCAGGGCCCCTGGCCCAGATGGGCTCACTAACCAGATGCTGGTAGAAGCCCCAGAACATTTGGCTGAATTTGCTGAATTTGCTGATTTAGTATTTAGGCAAATATTGAAGGCAAAGGCTGTTCCAGAATCATGAAAGTCAACCCTCATTGTACCGATTTTCTAGAAGGGTGATAGGGAGGCTCCAAGTAACTATCGCCCTAAAGCTCTCGTTGATATAATGAGGAAGATCTTTGTGTACCTATTACTGGGAAAGTTGAAAACATAGGCTGTGGAAAATCGGTGAATGGCCCCACGTCAGATTGCGTTTGTGAAGGGAGTCGTGACCTATTTGAACATATTTCTGTTAAGCCTGTAAAAACTAAAGGGAATGAATAAAAAAACCTGATGTACATGGCCTTCATAGACCTAGAACATGCATTTGATGTGTGTAGAGAACGCTTGTGTGGACAAATTAAAGAACTGGAATGGCCCACGTCATCTGATAGAAGCCATAAAGGCTCTCTACTCCTCCCCATTGGTACGAGTACGCCAGTCAGCACAAGGGATATACTTTAGAAGTATAAAAAAATGTAGGGGGTTGAAACAACCATACCCCTGGCACCCATGTTATTCAATGTGTATTTGTCTGACTTGAGAGACTTGGAGACATTGGTGAGAACCTTCAACCCAAAGATCCAACATTTTGAAATATAGTGGATAGTATATGTGGACGATTTAGTCATCATAGACAGGACCCTGATAGGCCTCCAGAGAAGATTGAGTCAGTTCTGTGCCTATACAATAGAAAACAACTTACACATAAACACGAGCAAATCCAAAATATTGGTGTTTAACACATCACATAAAAAACAGCTAAAAGCTTTGAATGGCGTTTTGGACAGGATAAAATAGTCCAAGTTAACTCGATCAGATTTGTGGGCTTCTGATAAACAAGAGTGTTAACGAGGATCCTCGGGTAGAGATTTTGAGGGAGAAAGTGGCAAAATTGAGGGCCCAGGTGTGGGTGATATACAAACGCTATTGCAAATTCACAATTACCCCTTTGATAACTTTTCTACAGACAAAAAGTAATCCCAGTGCTGTCATATGCTGCAGAAGCACTTTTGAGTTTGCCATGGCAGACATGGGATCGATTAGAGGGCCTTTTCTGGAAAGGGGTTTTGGGATTGTTGAAAAGCCTGCCCATTACTGTAATTGGGTATGAGCTTGGCCTTCAATCGATGGGCTCGCTGGTACTGTGGAAACATCTACAACTAGATAGGAAATGCGCAATGTCTGACCACCTTCCTCCATTCAAAATCATATGGAAAGTGGACCATTGTCAGACCGAGCATTTCTTGGAAGAATGGAAAATAAAATGTGTGGGATGGATGCAAGCTTTAGGGGTGTCTGTGGGAATGCTATTAACCAATCCAGACAAAGTTGCGGACACAGGATTGGATTAATACACAGGATTTGAGGAGTCAATACAAACTATCCTTGAACCTAAACCATGAAAGAAGATTGCCGAATGAATTACATGAGTATCTCTCCAAATTCCTGTTGCGATGCTATCGCAACTTATTCTTGAGATTGAGACTAAGGGCCTCATTATACGGTAGGCGGTAAGGGTTTACCGGTACCGGTATTTTACCGGTACCGGTAAACCCTTACCGCCTTTCTACGAGGTCCCTTTGCGGGTTGGGGAATTTAACGCCTGCTTTTTGCAGCCGTTAAAAACCAACCCGTCAAGGGACCAGGGAGCTAATTACGGTACTGCAATTTGCGGTGCCGTAATTAGCACCTTCCCCATTCCCATTACGCCCTATGGGGCAAAAATGGGAATGGGGAAGGGGGAATTGCCGCCCCACCAACCTTGGAATAGGGCGGTAATTCCCCTTTCCACCAAGGCGGTGCCGGTATTTTACCGGCATGGTCCAAGTTGCTAATAGCACCTTGGTCCACCGCCATCCATGTAATGAGGCCCTAAATGTTCTACCAACTAAAGTAGTACTGTTTTCAGAAAGCTACTGGCAAAGGACCAGGTCTGTTGTAGATATTGTGATCATAAAGATACCAGCAAATCCTTATTCGATTTATTGGAATGTAAGAAACTCACAACAATTAGAACTCAATACTTAGCGAAAATTGAGGAAGAGTCAAGTTTCTTGTCATCTAAGGGATGGTGGAACAAGATGATAATGGGCACACATGTATGGATGTCACTAGCAGCCAATCAATCGTTGGAAAAGATCTTGCTTTTGGAATAGGCCACTCCTTTCCGTTGATGACAATGTAAGACATTGATCAGTAGTTTTAAATTGGGAATTCATTGTTCTAAATTGAAAATGAATTGATGTAAAGAGCCATAAGAGGAAGAGATTCTCCTTCTTGTTGTTGTTGTATTTTATAAAGGTTTATATCAAACCAGAAATGAAATAAAATTAAAAAAAATATTCTGTTAGGTCTATGTTGGTAGAGTAACTTTACAAAGCATTCTACCAATGAGGTTAAGATTGAGGTCCTGATCATGAGCTGGGCGTAAGAACTTAAATGCTGCATTAACGGTTTTAGCACCTGGAATACCGCTCCACCTGATCAAGACCCTGCAAAATTAGCACCGGAACCAAAAGGGACCTGCATTAATATAGTCGGTATCATTACAGCTGGCACAATTACAACTGGCGGTAACAGCGGCATCAACAAATAGCGCTATTGCAGACCTATCAGAACTCCATGTTTAGCTGTATTCCTGCCAGAAAACCAGCACTGATACAGCTGGAATTAGTCCCAGCCTCCAGCTGGTCGTAAATGAACCCAGGTATCGGGAATCAAGCCACAGGTGCAAACAATGCACACCAGAGGAATTCATAAGACACAGCCAGGCCCCAAACACACTTTCCAACAACATAATGCCATTCTCTGCTGGAAGCTGTGATATGCAGTTGCTCAAGATGCATCTGGAGCTACAGATCCTGGACAACCAGTTCAGGGCACAGGGAGCAAAGGGGGGAAACGGGAGGAGGAGGATGAGAACAGCCCCAGCAAGGTGTGCACCCATCCCCAGGGTCAGGCTATAACCCTGGGTCCTCAGTGACACCCAGTTGGTAACAGTGTAATGCCTGGACAGGGCGACCATCACTGAGCTGCTGGTCACAATACAAGACACAATTGTGAGCAAGATTAACATCCACACAGCCCTTCCCCCAAGTTAGTGGCTGTCCTGCAGTTCCTGGCAATGGGCACTTTCCAGCACTCCATGGCCATGATGCATGTCATGGCCCAATCAATATTCTATTCAGTCCTGGGCCAGGTGCCGGATGCCCTGCTGAACCATGTCAACCAGCACATCGCACTGCCCACCACCAAGGCCCAGGTGAATGACATGAAGGCACGCTTTTATGCCACTGCACAAGTGCCCAACATGATAGCAGCCATCAACTGTACCCATGTTGCATTGGTGGCACCCAAGACCCATGAGGTAGTGCACAGGAACCGCAAACACTGTCACTCCATGAAGGTGCAGGTTACCTGTGACCCTAACCTCATCATCAGCCACTGCTGTGCCCGCTACCCTGGATCCACCCACAACTCCATGGTCCTATGTAACAGCACAGTGCCGGGATACATGAAGAGGCACAGAGGACAATGGACCTGGATAGTGGGTGAGTAAAAACCCTGCCACAAAAGCATGATGAAGCACAAGTAAAAAGGGGTGGGGGGGAATAGCCACAGTAAGCATTACATGTCAAGAGGAGGCAATGGAATCACCTGTGCAGCACTGCATCAATGATGGCGGGCATCCAAGGGCACATCACATTTCCATCACACCTGGAGCCACACATGGTGATGGATTCATATTGCTGCAAACACAATGACACATCAGACCACATTAACCACAATGCACCTTGAATGTGTTGCAACACAGATCCACATTGCATCAACCAACAGCATGTCCACCCAGGGCTCCAGATAGGAATGAGAAGTGAGAGTATTCTACACCCTTTTCCTTAAAGTTGTGAGTCAAATGATTTTTAGGGAGTAAACATGTAATTCAAATTCCCAGTAAGAATAATCCATAAACTCATAAAAATATGGTTCAACTGGAAAATGGAAAAGTTGACGTAATAAATATGTATTTCTGTCCAGTCATTCATGCACATTAAAAGATAAATGCCTACTTCTTCTGATCAGGCAGTAATAATAGTAGCTCCTACCTGTGGTACTACATGCACTACTGGTCTGAACATATCTAAAGAGAGGTGCAGGTGCAAGCTGAGGCACAAGGTTCTAGGTGTCCGTTTCCCAATTAATGTGTGTGCATTCTTACTCCTATTCCAATTTAATGGGAGTATTTGCCTAATTATAATGAGTAAAAGTGGCCGATAAACCCCTCATCTGTAGGGCCGTGTCCACCTGTGCCACAGCTGTCTTCCCATGTGCAGTCAATCATCAGCCGCCACAGGACAGATGCCACAACAACGCAGGGTGCATGTACAGGACAAGCAATGCCTGGCATGATGTACTAAGGATGCACACCCATCACACATACACATTGCATGGCCCAGATGCACAAAAGAACGCCCACGGCTCATAATGGCCAAATGTATGGAGTCTGCAGACCCATGCATGATGCAAATGACTGATGTTGTTATTCTACCCCATGCAGGTGACTCAGGATAACCACAGCTGACCTGGCTGATGACCCCTGTGTGTTACCCACGAACACCACATGACCACGCCTACAATCATGCCCACAGCCGGACATGCATCTACATAGAACGCACCTTCTGACTTTTAAAGGCACAATTCCGGTGCCTAGATCGTACAAGGGGACCCTGATGTATGGCCCAGACAAAGTTGGCAAAATTGTATTGACACGTGCAATACTTCACAACATTTGCCTCAGGCAGAATGCGCTCCTACCTCCCGACGCTGACAGTCAACACCCAGGGGAAGAAGATGAAATAACCATGTGACCGGAGGCAAAGGTGACACACATAGGGGTGAGGTGAGGGAAGGGAGACTGGTCCGACAGGCATTGATAGACAATTACTTTTAGCACATTGACTTGACCCATTACACAACATGCACATATTGAATAAAGAGCACACGTGCACAATCATGAATGTCCTTGCATTTGTCTGAGTTCAACAGGCTTTAATGTGAATGATCCTAACCCCATCCTCCCTCCCCAACCACCACCAAAACCCCAGCACACAATCCCTCCTCCCCCAACCACCACCAACACCTCAGCACAAAATGCCCCCTACCCACATCCACCAACAACACCCCAGCACACAATCCCACCTCCCCCTACCGAGCAATGTGTCCTTGTGATGGGCATTCGGGAAAACAGTGCACAATCGATTCAATACAGCCGTGCCCTCTTAACATGAGCCCTGGCATATGAGGTGCACTGGTGCACCTGGCGCTGGGACCTGCACCTGGGAGTTCCTTGTTGGGATTCCTCCGTGGGGGTTGACAAGGTCGATAGAATGGAGGCAGCAATTTGCATATGCTGGTGGTGGAGGGCATCCGCTCCGCAATGGCAGAAAAACCCTTGCAGAGCTCCCGCACCGTCCGGCCAAACCCAGTCAGGGATACATTACAGCTTTCGAGCACTTGCCTTGAACGGGTATTGGACCGCAACATTGTCTTAGTGGCCCCTCTAATCGCCCGACTATTGGCCTTCACATGTTGGTTGTGGGCAGTTGCAAGGCCCTTGATCCTGTACTGTTAAGCCTCTATGACATTCAAGTGCGCCATCACAGCACCCAAGGCGGCAGTCAGGGGTGATGGGGTGGGGGTACGTTGCCTGGTGGGGCTTCTGTCTGGGCTCCCATATGAGCTAGTGTCCATGTGGCATCATTGGTGCTGTCCTGGCCCTGTGGCCTTCGGCTGTGCTTGTCAGCACAGACTTGGCTCGCGGGTGGGGTGTCAGATGCCAGGGGCTAGCTGTTGTCTTATGTCAGAGCCACGGCTGCATTCTGGTTGTTATTGCTGGGCTGCTTGATCCTCTCTCCTCCTGGGTGGTGTTGATTGGGGCTGTGTCCTCAGCCTCCTCCATGACAGCCACGGTGGCCTGGGCACAGGTGTGCCCCTGGTGCGCTGGGCCCCTTCAGTGGGTGCGTCCATGCTGCGTCCGGGCGCCATACATCTCTTCATAGTGGGCCAATACCTCATCAACAAGTGTATTGAGCTCTTGTCAGAAAACTTGGCTTTCCAGGGGGCGATCTTGGGCTGCCTCGCCCCTTACACACTTGTTAGACATGTTTGCTCATCAGCTGGTCTGGATGGCTGCCAGGGGCTCCGATATTTAATGGATTGTGATTTTAAAATGGCTGCTGTAGTGCGTCCTGTTCCGCCAGTGAGGCGTTTGCCACGGGCGCTATTAGCGCACGGTAATAGCTGGTGATGTTGCCTGCCAACGGCACTAGAACTATTTATGCCGGTTTTTCGGCAGGAAGCCCGATTCATAGCGCTGTTGACGACGGACGGTATTAGTGTTAATGCTGCGCCTGTGTGTGCATGCCTGCATACTTGAGATACAGCGCAATTTGCACCACAGCTCCCGGCCTTAACACTATTACCACCCAACTTGTGATCAGGCCCTGAGTGTCTCTACTCCCTAACCATCCTCATGGGACATTGGGGAGTGGGACCTGCCTCTCTGCCACACTGGTACCCAGGTATCTCAATGATCTGAAGGAACCCAGCAGGTGTGTGCCAGCCTTCACTGTGGTGGTGCTCCAGAACAAGGACAAATCTTGATTCCCCGGAGTGCACTCACAGCACCTGAGAGCCACTACAGCTTAGATCCTTGTGGATTCACTGTCAAACTGCTGTTTCAAGATGGTTCAACCCTGTAGATCCAGAAGAATCCTCTAAAGCTGCCTCTGGCACTCGAACGATCTTTACGCTGCTTCCACCAGTTCACAGCTGCACCGCAACATTGCCTTGGCTCCAACTTGAAACACATCAGAGCATCTGCCATGTTATAACCACGTTTCTAACTGCCAGCGTCTTCATTTCCCATTAACATCGACAATTGAACGAACGCTGGTGGCCTCAATGAAGTGCGACCATCAAACGCTGCATCAAACTGTCCAATATGAACTGCAAATCCAGTAATGAGTCTGGTCGCCTTCAAGATCGACACCTATAACAGCACATCCAGTCATCAGCATTTTCTCTGTCTAACTGACTGCAAAGCTGACCTGGTGGCCTTCTTCAAACATTGCTTTGGACTGCAGCAAACCCCAGCTGGACGCCAGCTCAACACCAGCTGAACACCTGCTTCCCATCTCGAACAATGTGACCACTGCATCCAAACCTGAGTCGACATTTACAAACACTACTGAGAGACCCTGGTTGACACTGTCAAACCGCAAAGAGCAGGGAAAGATATTATTGACTGATAATTGACTCTTTGGTCCATCTTTGGACCCCAGAGGCTGGCTAAGTCACCTTTACTCCATTTACAGACAAGAAAATATCCTTTATTAGAACATTGTCATTTTGTGTTCCCTTTTCCCCCTGTTTCACACCCAGAGTGCTGCATCTTTCTGTGTTTGCCTATTCTGTGTTCTTTCCATGGCGTTGGGTTTTGTGCAGTATTTTTCCACTTACAAAATATTGAAGATGTTGTGTTAAATTAAAGTATATATATTTTATAGATACTTAATGGGGCATTGGGCCTCATTATAAGTTTGCTGGTCCGGTAACAACGGTACCGTTGTTACCGCACCGGCAAACTGCGAGTTCTGCTCGCGGGTGCCGTCCAGCCCCCCAGGTCTGACCTGGCGAGCATACCGGCAAACGCGAGCTGAGCATTCAACCTCCCCATTCCCATTGTGGCCCAATGGGGCTCAATGGGAATGGGGAGCATGTCATTCCGGCGCCCGGAAATGGGCAATTACCAGGTCCGGCAGGGCCGTAAAGACCCAGTAATTGCCCATTCATGGGCGCTGGAAAAATTAGCAAGTTTGGCAGCAGCATGCCAGTTTTAACGTCAAGGCTACCGCCAAACTTGTAATGAGGCCCATTCACTTTATTTTGGACTGCTATACTTTGCTGGCTCCCTTAACTTTGAACTATTATACTTTGCTGTTTGAGTTGCGACTGGATCACATTCACACCTCTTCTGAGTCTGCCTCATTACAGGTCCAGCGGTAAACGTTCCGGTGATACTGGCAAGTTGCCGCCAGACCCATAGTGATTTACCAGCACCTGACTTCCCGTTAACACCGGGGCATTACAACCCTGGCGGACCGGAAAGTCAGGCGCAGGTAAATTGTAAGTCTCCATTCGCAAAGAGTCCCACAGGGCTCCATGGGAGTGGGACCACGGAAGCACTGGCCCAGTTTATAATGGTGCCGGTGCTTCTGTGAAAACTCTGCGGGCGGGTGCACCCGCCCGCAGACCAGTAATATGCCAGTCCAGAAACAACAGTGCTGGTAACCATACCGGTCAGAATGAGCCCCAATATCTTTCCCTTTGCCCATGTTACCACAGAAGGCAAAAGGATATATATCTTTTAACTGTGCCTGTTTCTTCTGTATGCTTGGGATCACTCTTGCTTTGTGTAGGTGAGTGACTCCTGCATGGCAGAAGTCATTCCATCACATGTAGAGATCAACCTTGGATTTGGGCTTAAATGTGTGTGCAACCTTTAACAGGCTGACAAGTAATATTTTGGCTTATATGTAACTCAATGATGGTACAATAACTAAATCGACAAGTAGCCAATATTTGACAGGTAACTGTAACAAATTATAATAACAGACAACAAATCCGAACAGTGTTGTCGCTAAAGTACAACTCCATTTTGTATTCCATGTAGGTTCAACCTCTGCCACATTTAAGATTTCCTGAACCAGAGAGGAAAGAGAAACAAAAGATGGAAAAATCATCCTCAGCAAAGAATTATAGTATCTCCCATGTTGGTCAAGTAGAAAAGAAAAGCACAAATTTCTTCATTTCAAAGGTAGGGGGGTATGTTTGTTTTTGGTCTTCACTTCAGCATTTTCAGGGATGCTCCAAGCATCAGCATTTTTCTTCTTTTACCTTGTTTATTTTTAATTTATATAGCGCTTAAGGCCAAATCGCTGAACAAAAGGAACACAATTTAAAATACTACAAAATGTGTGGAGGTGGACCTCAAATCTCCTTACCCAGAAATAGGCCCACCTCTTAAGAAGCAAGTGCAAGTTTGTCCGTAAAGCAAGATTATTAAACAAACAGCTGTGAGTGGCTAAATTACTTTTTAGTGACCAAACTAACCATATTCTCTTTGAACCACATACATGTTTTACATTATATACATTTTGTATCAGTTATCACGCTCCCACATATTTCATTACAAAGTCATCCCCCAAACATGATTGGTCAACCCTATACAAAGAAATCTAATCCCCTCAGTTCCCACACACTCATTGGATACATTAATTTAACCACCATCCTCTTTTGACATACATTTGCATTATCTCTTATTTACAGCACACCCCTTTTCGGGATCTTTCTGAAGTAGCTCATGACATCATCATATGGTTACATATTCATGCACAACAATCCTATTTTATTAGGTTCCATCTGGTTGGTGGCCTCATGACCAAGGATGTTTCAAAAATATGAGGGAGAGAAACAAATATTTTCTCTTTGAACTGATGATAAGCATTTTACACGCCAAGACTTGCTGGTGTCCTAATTTCATGCTAATCTCTAACGACTACCATTTCAGCACGTATGGCCTCTGGTCACATCCCGGTCATTCCTGAGAACCTGATTGAAACCCATGTACCATTTGTCCACTCTTCTCTTATGCACAACTTACAGCGGGTTTATTAGCTGGCCCCAAACTGACCCTACCAGGTGTCCAGACTTCTCTGGACACTGAATAACACACTCCCATGTACTTAAAAACAATAAATGTACTCTCCTCAATAGCACCACACCCTAAAACCCTAGCCTGACTGCAACTGACCATTTAATATTATTGCAGCTGCCCGAATGCAGTCAGCCTTCCCCCAGCCTTCAACCCAACTTCCCAGGTTGCATAGAGGTTATCTCGCCACCCAAGGTTTTTGTGGCATACACAAACAATGAGTGACCGGCGGTTAATAGATTCATAATAGATTCATGTATTCGCCATGTACCCTTTGTTCCCCAACTATCCCAAACACATTTCTGTGAAGACCCTTTGTATGTATGCCTGTGAATGTATGTTCAAGATTCTCCATCCACAAATATCACAAATTTGTAGCTTGCACATATGAAAATCATTTGTATCAGCAGACTTGTCAATATGTTGCTACACGTGTGCACATCTAAAATCTATCAACAATCAAAGAAACACTAATAGTAACACTTATCCCATCCTCATTAACTACACTGGATACATGCTAAATCACAACATGGCACCAACATCACCATCACCCAAGTCATCAATATGGCACACTCAACGCAAACACTTCTTTCCCATTAAGACCATTATTGACCACCCAAACATTCCCCCCTTTACTTAATAGATTAACTAATAAACCAATTCCTTGGTCTTTTAAACCATGTTCTTGGGGAAACAAAGCCCTATAAACATCTCTCATGCTATTCCTATTGTGAGCATACTCCTCTGCTGAACAAACCCAACTTGTCCCCCGACCATTTCCGCAATGTATCCACTGTTCCACCCAATCATCCCAATTTGTTGGAGGACATAAGACAGCATCTGGAATCCCAACAAACCCTGGACCAATTTCTATCTCAGTCTGAGTACCCATGTGATATGAAATGGCAGTGGTCCTAGCCTTGGAGAGGGTTAAAATCATCATGGCAGCTGCTTTAGGTATCTGGGCAGAACGCCATCATAAGAGTATCTGACAGGTACAAAAGATGATGAGCAAAAAGAAAAAAAAAATGGCATGAGGATATTCACAGCTATGCTCATCCAGGAAGGCACCCAAGAGAAAAGAGAGTCCAGCCAAGGGTCATTTGCAATTCCAGCTTCCTTCTCCATGACCCCCATTAGGTTATGTACTGCAGCAATCGTCTGGTTAAGGGTCCCATTTTCTGAGTCATTAGGAGACACAAAAGTACAGCGTGTATGCACAGTTTTTCAGAAAACACTCCTTCCATGACTGTCAGGAGGTTGAGGATGTACCTGATTTGCATGGTTATGAGCCTCATTTCTTCTTTTATTGCACTGGACACTGACTCAGAAGAAATTCCAAACAGTACAGTTTACAGTGGGTGACCTGAAGCCACATCATATTCATGATTGCTTGAACACTAGTGGCCAAAAGAACATCAGTTCGGCTGAACAGTCAGTACTGCTCAGGAATGTTACTCAAAACCTTGGTAGATGCCGAGGAAATATTGTTATATCTTTTAGTCCATCTAAAAGATTCTGCTTTTTCATGGTCAGTCAAAGTCATTGAATTGTCCATGTCTGATGGCACAAGGGATGCAAGGGGCACATGCGACACAATTGGCACAGATGTGGTAATAGGTGTTGGGCTGGCAAGTATCAAATGACTCTGGGGAACAATAAGAACATGCACGGGTGGTGTAGTGAGACTGCACACACCTCACCAGGTTGGATGTAATTGCCAATACAGAAACTGTCTACAAGACCAAAACACGTCAAGAAATGCTGATGTACCTCCAGCCAGATCAGCAATGTGAAGGGTGCAGCTGCAGTTCCCATTTGTGCCAACAGGGACTGTGCCATTGCCCTTAAAAAACTTGTGAATAACTGGATCTTAACAGGTTTCGTCGGCTCCTTGAGTGTTGTCAGATATTTCAAGTACTTATTCCAGACATTTCCACAATCTTGGTTGATTTGTGTTACCCCTTGTTCCAAACGTCCCCTCATTCCTCCAGCTCTCCTACTCTTCACCCTTTGCTCCCATCGATTATTCACAACAATGGACACTTCCAGATTCAACTAGACTATTTGTATACAGCGTACATCCTATAGCTATTTGCAATCGATGCTTGAACACTCTGTGTCAAAAGGCAGGACAGAAGCTGTGAATTAGTGCCCTGCACAGTGCTATGTGCACCAGGCACAGTGCTTCTGCTCAATTTAGCTAATCAGGAATAACCAGTCTAGAAAAACCAGAATCATGGGTGATAAGAGAGAAAAAGTAGCAAGATCTCTCTCTCCCCACCCTCCTCATAGCTGCAAAGCCATGCACATCAACTATTGGATCTGAATTTACATTGACATAGGGCCTCATTACACAGTAGGCAGTAAGGGTTTACCGGTACCGGTATTTTACCGGTACCGGTAAATCCTTACCACCTTACTACGAGGTCCCTTTGCGGGTTGGGGAATTTGACGCCTGCTTTTTGCAGACGTTAAAAGCCAACCCGCAAAGGGACCCAGGTAGCTAATTACGGTACCGCAATTTGCGGTACCGTAATTAGCGCCTTCCTCATTCCCATTATGCCCTATGGGGCAAAAATGGGAATGTGGAAGGGCAATGGTGGAAGGGGGAATTACCGCCCCGCCAACCTTGGAATGGGGCGGTAATTCCCCTTTCCACCAAGGCGGTACCGGTAAATTACCGGCATGAACCATGGTTTACCGCCTACCGTGTAATGAGACCCATAGTCTCTCATGAGGTCCCAATCAATACTGCTCTGTGGCCTAAGCAACATTTTATCAAATCCTACAGTACTATGCAGGTTTAAAATAGTCACATGCATGTTGTCTACCAGAGAATAATTAGAAAATCATACAAGCAAACATCCTAATGTGAGCTTGTCTTGGTATTTACAATAACAGTCTCTGGTTTCTATTTGCTCCCCACTTCTCTACTGGAAAAAACTGTGAATCCTTAGAGCATACATAACGTCAAGCCTGTTCTTGCTCCTGTGCCAGTGGAGGGGCACCGGTTGTCAGGAACTCGGATTGGAAGGTCTGGAAATGCTGGAGGCATAGGCATTGATTGCCGTATGCGCATTTCAGTCCTCACCCAATATGGCGGACGAGTCCTTCTATTCTGACTCCTCCCACCAACCGACACGTTGTATCTGTTTACCAAAGCTGCGGTTCGTGAGGAATCTTCGTCCGTGTTGTTCTCTAGCTTCCTTCCTTCTTTTGCCTTTTTCAGCCTTCCTGTTCCTACTTCAGCGGAACGTCTACCTCCCCGTTTTCCGTTCGTATTCTCTATTCCCTTCTGTTTCCGAGCCCACTACCGTTTCTATCCTCTACCGCATCCTGGCATTCCAGCCTTTTTGTTTGTTACTTAGTTCCTACTTTATACTTACCTCGCGTCTTCCTATCAGTTCGGTTCCGGTCCTACGTTTTGCTTGGATTCTTGTCTTCTTGCCTTATCTTTCTGCTTCGGGTTACTCTGTTTTTACTGCACCTTGCTAAATTCTGCAGCCGGTCCCGGCACCTAATTTTCGCTTACTGAGTCTTTCGCTCCGTAAGCATCTTCCTGTCTGCCTTCCTCAGTGCTTCTAGTTATGTTCTTGCTACTAGTGCTGACTGTCTCTCTCTCTCCTTCTCTCCGTTCTACTTTCACTTTCACCTTTCCAGTCAGATTTATCATTTGGCATCTTTCCATTTTTGGAGCTTCCACTTCCAGCAATTCACCAGACTCCAGTCCGAACTCTAAGGAGTAATAGAGCCACAAACAAACGTACCCCTGAATTCGACCAACGCTGACTGCCTTCCGGTTCAAGGAAGAGAATTACAGCCATTTGAACCCATCTGAAGATACAGGGTTTTTTCTGCCTTTGTGCTTTTTCCCTGATTTTAGGGCTGGCCCCCCGGGGTTCCCCGCGGACAGGGTTCCTTCTCTGCCAAGGTGGCCTCTGGAGGGGCCAGACCCTACCTGCACGAAAAGAAGATCAGGACACCCAAGAACGAGACTTCCACTACATGAAAGGAACGAAAGAAGACCGAGACCATCCCAATAGAGTATATCTCAGAGGAGCCAGGTGAGGAGGAGGGGGAGGAAGTTCTTAAACCTGACACCGGTATCCATTTGCACGTCACTGATATGAATCCAGCTCTTGTTGCCCTCCACCTTCACAGCAGTTGGATTTGCGATAATCACTTGGTGTGGCCCATGGAAAGGCCACTCGTTCCAGAATTGCATGAAGGAATGAATATGAACCAGGTTCCTGGGGGGACACTGCAACTGATGAGGATCTTCAGATTCTTTGACATTTTCTGCAGTTGACTGTGGATGAAAGAACATAACCTGTGACGATACAAGTCTGACAATCTTGGTTAAAATCCTAAGGTATTCCCTAAACACCTCACAAAGAATCTTGGCTTACTTGTGTGCATCTGATACTGTGTGTGCAGGCGGTAATGGTATGTGTAATCAGTGCCCTGTCACTATTTCATGAGGACTGACATGGTGTTCCTTCCCCACTGAGTTCTTAATTAAAACAAGGCAAGTGATAAAAAGTCAAACCAGTTCTTACTTAAATCACTAACGTTTTTAGATGATTGAGCTTTAAGAAGTCTGTTTAAATGCTCCATTAAACCGTTGACCTGAGGGTGGTACACTGAACATAACTGAACATAACCTGTGCTTGATTCCCAAGAGCGAATCAACTTCTGAAAATAAGGCTTTAAAGAAGTGAGACTTATTGTCACACTTCAGGACCTCACAAATTCCCCACTGTGGAAATACCTCCCTCACCAAATATTTTGCTACAGACTTGGCATCAGGGTGTACTGTGATTAATCCTGTGGAGTCATCTCTGACCCCCAGCCTAAGATCTCCTCCTGAGTGGTCAGGGGACAGAAGCCAAGACCTGATACTGATCTTCGGGGTAGTATTATAAAGGGGGGTGAAGATGGGTGTCAGGGAGATGTGGTGACTAGTTGTAATAGTTGCAGTCAAACCAGTAGAAGTGTTTAAATAGACGTGGGTCTACAGAGAGCTTGGAAACAACAAACTTTGACAAATTGTAATTCGAGAATGGTAGAATATGCCATATGGTGCCCATGTGGTAAATTATAGAACAGAAAAATCGAGAGAAAAATAAAAACAAAGATTACTGAAAATAAAAGTTGTATTAAAAACAGAATACACACAGCACCACTTTATTCAATAAATACACAAAGCTGAGCAACTGAAGTGGACAATAGTTTATCAAGTGAGAGTGGGAGGAAATTGTTAGAAAATATAGAACTTATCTTTCTAACAAAAAGCGTGATAACATGCTTGAATGAATGCACGGAGGAATAAATATGCAAAAGAAAAACAGAAAATGCAATAAGAGTAGCAGTAGAGGCAGTCTCTTGTTTGCGATACAAACAATGCATAGAATCAACATTTCATTTTAAAAATGAATGTAACAGCATAGCACTGTAGTCTGCCTTTTTACACAAGTGAGGCAAGGCATGGGCAAGAAGAATGAAAAAAACACATTGTTTCACCCCGTGTCCATGGAAACATGCACAACTTGGTCAGCGCGTAGATTAGAAGAAAGCACCTAAAACACAGGCGATTCAAACACGGTGACTAAGGAAACTGCCTGAACAAACGAGGACCCGTACTGCTGCGACCAAGGAGGGAGAGCTGGCACCTGGAAACAAACAGTAAGCAGTGAGCTAGCACTTCTAAGGTAAAAGGGTAGCAAAAATAAAGGGTATGGAGAGAGAACTGGAAGGTTTCAGCACGTGAAAAAAAAAAACATGGGGATACTTTTTGTCTCTGTGTTTAGGGGATAGCAAGAGACTGAAGTAAACCATGCAGTGTAAAAAGCGGGGTCAATATTGCTAGCGACATAACTAAGGTGGAATGTAAATGACCACCTCAACTGCTGGTGAGTTCAAAAACAGTTTAGATACAATGATATACATTGTGCTGTATAAAATACTGCTGAACCCACAGGCTCGAGAACTTATAAAATGAGAGGCCTGGCCCATATTGTGTTTCCCCTGTTCCCCAAAGAACATCTACTAACAGGAATACTATGAGAGGAGTTCTCAGAATACAGGCTATAACTCCCAAATTATTTGAGCTATGACGTGCCATAAACTAAGAATGACACCACTGTGAAAAATACAGCCTTATGATCTGTGCTTTATAAAGATGACAGTTGGTGAGTGTTGTAGTTTTAATCCTTGAAAAGCCTACGAAATGAGAACACAGAAGTAACTTCCTGAGAACCTAATTAAGATTGTGACAGGCTTCCATAAGAGTTGTTTGTAAAAGCGGTTAAACTAAACCGTGCCTACATGTAATTTTAGGGAACAACGGCTGGCAAAAACTATAAAGAAGAAGTTGAGAAAATTGCAAAATAGCAATAAATAATTTTGAATGAATGCATCTTGTCACAAATTCGAAGATGGTCCATGAAAGAAATACAGAACATTGAGACCAACTAATTATGGCTCTATTAAACTGAATAAGAAGTGATGTGGAAAAAATAGTAGTGTCCCCATGAAGAATTTCCAGAGAAAAATGGTTTTAGAGAATGCAAGAGAGGAATGAAACATGTTGGGTAGAAGAATAAATATGAAAGAATTGCGAATGAATGTGGTGTAAGAAGAAATGCAACAGTTATTAGAACTGTAGAGTTTTTTTTTGTCATAGCAAAACAATGTTTTTTACAAAAGCTAAGAAGTACACTACAGATTGTAATCTACAGAATCTAAAATGCTGCTAAGCGCATGAATTGTATTGTTAAAATATGTATTGATTGAATAATAAAAATTGAGGTATTATCAAATTGGATGGACTGTATATGGTAACTCCGTCAACACTTGTGATTAAATTGCATCTACTTTACAAAAAAGATATTATAAGTAAGCCAACAGGTTGTAGACTGAGAATGACATTTGACCACCAAACCATTATAAAGTATTTTTGTACCCCATCAGGAGAGACACAGTATTCTTCCCTTCCATGTGAAGAATACCCTATAATAAGTTGTTGATGCATGTTGTCATTACGCAAATATTTCTAGTTGTAAAACCCTAAATCCCCTTCTTGACAAACATCCTAGAAAGGAAACCATTCACGCTTCATATATACATAACACATGTCTAACACCTCCTGTTTCTGATGGTTTTCCTTTAAACAGAAATCCAAAGCAATGCAACTTTAAGAAGCATAATAATCTCATGGACTCAAGCTCCCATAAAACCTCAACTACTGGGACTAGGAAGTGGAAGAAGTTAACGTAGATTAAAAGAAACATCAAACTAAATGTGCAGACTAGCTGTTTTGATGGAAATCAGCTGTGCAGGATATTTATAAATGGTGTGCCTCTTCAAGTAAACAGTGAAAGTGGAGAGGAGAGGTGCAGAGCAAGCGAAGAGGGAATCAGAACTGAGAAAGACACCCGAGAGCAGACTGTGCTGAAGGAGGCGGGTGTTTCCTACTGGCAAGGTGACAGACTGGGAGAAGCACAGCAAATACTGAAAGCTGAAATACAGAATGTACACAAGTCTCATCTATATTATGGGGAAAACTGGAGTAAATATTGTCATAAGCAACTGAACACTAATGAAGAAGTTGAAAGGCAAGGTCTGTTCAAGGCTTTATGTATGATATGTCAATATGGGGACAATTGGAACAAGTATTGCCACAAGCCAATGAACACTAAAAACGAAGTTAACAAACAAAACTTGAACAAGTTTCCATACATGAAATGTCAATATGGGGAAAGTAGAGTATAAACTGAAGCCAATAAAGTATAAACAGTGAAGGAGTACAACTGTGTTAGACTTTTAAAAAAACTGAAAGATAAAGAGAATGTTATAAGAAGACCTGGTGAAAGAAGTACATCAGGCAGTGAAAGAAGACCTGAGGCCTATACTAAAAATGGCTGTTATATGGTTCACATTGTGCTGCACTACCCATTCTTCATGCTACCTTTACCCCTTATCCCTACCCCCCTTGTGTCCCTCATACCCGTGGACTTCTCCTGCTGTTCCTGTGCATAGGCTACATGGTACATCGGTCAATGATGTCCTTACCTCCAGGAGTTCCCCTACCATTTTCCGCTGCATCCCCCATCAGTTTTGTAATTGATAGGTGCACCCAACTTGGCAGTGCAGAATTTGCCCATTTACCACATCCCCCCTTCGATCGACCCATCGAATGATACCATCTTGCTTGTCAAGTATTTACTTACCACCTTGGGGACCAACAGCCTAGTTACCCTATCCATGCTCCTCCTCGTTCCTCATACTCCCCCAGGGAAGACTCTATTATCACACACTCTTGCCCATCATATGAGCATACACCCAAAAGATGCAATAATTGTCCATGTTTGCAGGCAGCATTGTAACCATCCCTTTTGCATTATGCTCATTTGCTCCAGACTGTGTTGACCCAGATTATTTACTATGTGCCCCATCACCTGTCCAGTCAACATTCAGGAACATCATTTATCTCCTCCTTTCGCTTTTGTTCTTGCAATGCCTTAGTATTAGCTGAACCGCACAGTATGTTAGGAGCACCAGAAGGAGCACTGGGACAGTTACTTTGAAAATGTTCACCAACCATGTCGGGATCCAAGCAAAAAGAGAAGTAAGCCAGCTGTGTGATGGTACTGTATTTGTTTCCTAAGTCACAGTCTCATGGAGTGTACACATTTCCTCTATGGTCTCTGTCAAAGTTCCATTAGCCGTGTTATTGGCTAGTATTATTGCATAGCAGCTGCTCTCTATCTTTTGGCAAACTCCCCCTCCATTGCAGCAATCATATCCAACACATATCTATTCTGTAGTGCCACCAGTCTGACTGCCGAAGCTCTTCCCTCAATGCATGTATTCCTTTTTCAGTCAAATTTGCTAATTGCAGCACCTCATAACGGGCCACCTGCAGCCACTTAGCATTAGCTGCCACTTGGACCCCTAGAAGTAGGAGAGACACAAACAATGTGAATGCAAACAAAACTGTTCTGGGATTGCAGCCAAATTTTCTGACGTTTGATGGACCAATAGGTGCTGCTGTGCCTGTTTCTTTTCAATGTCAGTGCCCGCGCTTCTTGTACTCTTTTCCCACCTCATCTTTCTCTGGAGTACCACAGTATGGTCACTGAAGGGCATCAATTCTGCTCGAGTTACTACCAGGGCAGGGCTGTGCGATGTGACAAGGGAGCATAGCCCCCCCAGTCAGGAGGCAGCTGGGTGTACGCCTGGGTCCAGACACACATCAGTGGTCCATGACTGCTGCTGTCTCACTCTTTAGTGCTAGAATGCTCATCAACTTGGTGCAGTCAGCATTAGACACCAGATGTGTTGACCCCGTGGATCTGAAACGAAAGGAAAATCATGTAAGAGGCTTGATGTGTACTGGTTGGTGTCCCACATTCATCCAAGTTAACGCATGCACATATTTATTCCATGTTGCCCTACAGATGTCATTCATTTTTGCCATTACATCCCCCTCAAACCCACTAACCCCTCTGCTCAACACTGTACCATTCCCCCCTCCCTTTGCCCATCATGAAAGACTGGTCCTTCAATCATCATCGATGACCTTGTATGGCACCATGGGATATCATGCCCTGTTGCATTTAGACACTGCACACTGCTGTACATCATGAAAAACTGTTCCCCTCTCCTTGCAATGTCTGTGATATAGTCTAGTATGATGTGTTTGGTAGCTTTATTTTTTGTCATCCTCCCCAGCTGCATATAATTATCTGTGTACACCTCTTCCTCCTCATCAACCAAATGACCCTACAAAAGACCCCTCATTTTGCACAGTGACTGGTGCTTGAGGCACACCCCTGCCCCATTGTGACATCTTGAAGCAGGAAAAGCTTGGGTGTCCCTGTGACATGTGGGATGAGAGAGCACACATAACTTGTGCCATTTTCCCTCTCCCGTCTCACATGTCTCATATCATTGTCCCACACATTACCTGATGTTGTGTACTGCCTGCCCCAATGCCATTATGAAACAGATCTACATTAAACAAACACTGTTTTCTTCTGCTTTGTTCATCATTGCTTTTATTAGTGTTGTCTTGTCCCCTAAAAACTACAAACCAAATAAAAATTAAAGCAATACACACTAACGCTATACTACACCAAAATACGTTATATTTCTGTCTTGTACCATTGCTATTATTGCTGCAAGTCCTATTGTCCTCCTCCACAGGTCTGCTGTACAACCTAATAGCAGAGAAAAAAGTCAATTACAGTTGAGCAATACTCCCCATCAATTGGGTCCCCTCCTCTCTCCTTCGAGGGGGGCCCCTGCTGTTGTCTCTGTGAATGCCGGAATGGTGGATCCATGTGTGGTGGTCAGCTACTTTAATGGCAGTGGGTGTGGAATAGATAACTGTGTGTGGCCCTGACAAAGAGAGGATCTGGTAGAGTTGTGCATGAAGACTCAGCCCGCAAGTAGATGGACAGGGCCGCTGGTGTCTGCCTCTTCTCCTGTACTGTATTGTTTGTTGAAGTGTCGTTGGTTGGATGGCTTGAATCTGGGTGCACCTAATGAGATATGTATTTGAGAGACTTTGTGGGTTCCTTCAAGTATGTAGTGAATTCTTCTTCAAATATCTGAGCCGAGCTGTTAGCATCCACAATGGTATGTGCAGGAATAGGAGGTGCATTCATTCTCCTGCCAGTGACAATTTTGGGTGGAGTCAAGTGATCTTAAGCGCCAGGTGAATTGCGTAAGGCAAATAAAGCAATAGGCAAGCAATATAGCCAATTTTTGCACATGTGTCGCCCGACAACTTAGCCAGGTGTTCTTTAATCAATCCATTTAAGAGTTCAACCAATCCGTTGGCTTGAGGGTAGCAAACTGAGCAAATTCTGTGATGTATCCCCATGAGGGCTGTAACCCCGTTAAATAGGTAATTGGCAAATTGTTGCCCGTTGTCGTATCTCAATTCATTACAAATTCCCCACCTCTGGAATACCCCTTCGAGCTAGAACTTTAGCAGCTGATTCTGCGTCATTATGGGCACAGGGTCCCGCCTGAAGCCGGATAATGGAGCTGCTCTAATGATGCATTAAGTAATTTCCTGGGCATTACCGGTTTGCCTGTGCTGTTATGTCTCCACACTAGATCTAAGGGGGAGAGGGAGCAGTCTCTCTTGAACCATACCTCTTTTTCCTCTTGGAGTACTTCACCTTGCAGTTCTATTATCTGAACAATGGGCGGTGTGTTAATGGGTTCAGTTGTATTAGTTCTCTCAGAGGGCTTGCTTCCCATTGCCATCAAGGGTACCTTTTCTTTTTAACTTGGAGTAATTTGGTAGTTTCTTCAGGAAATTGGTCACTTTTTTTGGCGGCTGTATTGGCCGTATAATTGCCCTGTGAAATGAAATCCAAGCCTACTGTGTGGGCAGCGCATTATATTATGGCCACCTCCACTGGGAGGGGTAACACCTCTATTAGTCATGCAAGTAATCCTGCATGCTGAACAAGGGACCTATAACTCCTTTGAAACCCCCTCCTCTACCATCAAGCCAACCCTGAGTGCACCATGGAGGTGATGTATGCAGAATCTGAATAAATCTTGACCACGTGTTCTTCTGAGATCTTTAGCTTTGTTTCTAAAGCCACCAATGCTGACGCCTGTGTTGATTAATGAGCTGGCAACCACATTTGAGACCAAATGCGAAATTCTCCCTCATGCTGATGTGCTGGCACCCCGTTCTCGTATCAACTCTGTGTTGGCTCTGCCGCAAGAGCCACACTCACTCAGGCCGCACCATGTCTTTGGGCAGGGTAACGCTTCTATTAGTCATGCCAGTAATCCTGCATGCTGAAAAGGGACCTTTGACTTCTTTTAAACCCTCTCCTCTCCCAACAAGCCAACCCTGAGAGCATCATGGAGGTGATGTATGCTGAGTCTGAAAAAATCTTGACCATCTGCTCTTCTGAGATCTTTAGCTTTGTTTATAAAGCCACCAATAATGATGCCTGTGTTGGTTAATGAGCTGGCAGCTGCATTTGAGACCAAATGTGAAATTCTCCCTCATTCTGTTGTGCTGGCACCCCGTTCTCGTATCAACTATGTGTTGGCCCAGCCGCAAGATCCACACTCACTTGGGCCGCACCATGTGTTTGTCTATAAATTAATGAACTACTTCCACTGTGCCCATTCCCATACCCCTTATATGACTCCCTTCTATCATTACCAATGTAGCTGTCTGTTCCAACATCATATTTTCTATTGTATCTCTATTCTATATGTCCTACCTTGCAACCACTGTATCGCTGTAAACTGTAACCAAGCCAAGCACTGATTGCAACCAGATGCCTCGAGACCTTTCCTCTCCCACAATTGCACTTACTGTACATTTGCTGTTTTCTCTACCTGTATTCATTCTCTACACTGCTGTCCGATTACCTCCTTTGTTTCAGTCTCTCGATATAAGCAACATACTACACAACAATGTATGCAGCAATGTATGCAGCTAGGTAGCCTTCCTGCACCATGAGGTGAGGCTTTGACAGTGTGTGTAAACACACCTAATGTGTCACTTATTCTTGACTGCACATCTGATCTAACCCTGTACCCTGAGGTAGGGCTTTCCCAGCCTGCATACACACACCTATGTTGTCACATATGCTTGTCTGTACTCTGTAAGGAAGGCATGGTACCAACAGTAAAACAGACACAAGTGACCACAGTTCAAGGGTGTTTATTGAACTTCAACAAGGGGGTGATGAACAGCTATCTAATCCTAAATCTACAGATGGGAGCAAGCTACAACCATTACATAATAATAATGCAGTCCTAGTGGAGTCTCATCAAAATAAAAGGGCCTAAACTAAAAAAAACTATTGTCAATCCTTACCTCTAAATACAAATATTGTGGGGTAGTGTTTATGAAAAAGAAAGGCATGTTCACAAAAATATGTCAGGATGTTCAGGCCATTGGCCTCCCTTTCCAATGTTTTAAGGATGGGTCAGGGCGGTTCACTCGAGCATAGCACACTCTCTTGCTTCTTCGGCACGAGGAAAAGGTTCCTTTACTTCAAAGGTCTCTTGATTCAGGGAGCCTGATGTACCAAAACAAATGAAAAGTTCCTTTCCTCTTACAAGTACTCAAGTCAGGTGATTCACTGTTCAACCTGGTACTCCTCAGCCGGGCTCAGATCCCTTTTTATACCATGATCGTGACCTTGGATCCGCCTCTTCTGGGCAAATTAGTTCAGCAAATTGTTCTGAGAATACTCTTTCTCGAGTGACTCACGGTTCACCCTGGATCCCCCTCTGCTGGGCACAGATCCTTCCTCTCACACAATTAGTCTCCCTCAGCTGTGCTCGGACCAATTTCAGTTTGTATGCACTGTCGAAGACTTTCAAATGTGCATAGGATTTAGCTTGACCCGTTGCAGGACTATTTTGATTTCACAATGACTTTTTACATTTTCTATCTTTCAGTTCGATACCTAACAGAGACCTTCGAATTAGCAGCCATGCGGCACCAAACCACTCTGTATATGGTATCTATCTTAGCTTCAAAAGTTCAGTCACTCATTTCATGGTCAATTATATTCACGTTGCTCGTCACATTGGCTTCACACATTGTGCTCTTCTGATTTCTCCTTACAATGTTGCCACTTGCAATCTGGGTGCAAACATAGACTGGCCTGCTATCAGTCTCCCCAACTCACCAGCTGTGCTGACTTTACTGGTGCTGCTTTGTTGTAGGAGCCAAGGACAGTACCACAGCAGCAAACACTCCTCCCCACTTTGGCTATCGACGTGCCCCGAGTACCTCCAACACACAATGCAGGTTTCTTCATCTTTATTTCCAGGTCTTATGTTTCTTATTCTCGAAGGCTTTAACATTAATGGTTTTCCTATGAAAAGGTCAAGGGCACTTCCCTTCTTGCAACCCTCTCTGGTCTTGCCGTCTTTCTCCTCGTATTACACTGAATCTTGGAACTGCTGCTTCCTCGTGTGCTTTGCTTTGCTCAGAGTGTGCTTTTGTGCTCTGCGTTTTATCCATTTGAGGAGTGTGATGGAAATCAGATGTGTGTAATGATCAGTAATTGCCTGACTCTGTCTGACCATTGTGCTAGTACATGTCAGGTATACGGCTCGGGTGTTAGTCCATTTTCTCTCACAGTGAGCTGTCCATGAGAAAGTTTTTGTGCCGGGAAAGGGGGGGATTGAGTTCCTAAGTATCCTACCTGGTAGGATGGGGAAAAGATGTTAAAGGGAAGGGGATACCACCTCTCACCATCCGGTGTCCCACTCCCCAGGAAACCCCCCCATCCAGGTGATCCTCCTGCACTGGTCCACCCCAGGAACTGGATACAAAAGCGATGGCCGTGTCCTGCCCACCGGGATGACAGATCTCCAGTGACTAGCGGGTGAGACACCTTCAGGTTTCTCACAATGCCTGGTGTAGCCCACCACACCATGAGGTGAGGCTTTCCCAGACTGCATACACACCTATTTTATCTCATATCCTTATCTGCATGCCAAATGCAGCCCCCACACCATGGGAGCTTTCCCAGTCTGTATACACACAGCTTTTTGTCTGCGACCCTTATGTGTGTTCTTGCACTTGTCTATTGTAGTATGCATGTCCTGTACCTAGCGCCTAGATGCCTCAGGGTTTTGTGCAATGAAATAAATGCCAAAATAAGTAGATAAATAAATAGTAAAAGACCCACCACACATAGTGTCTCCCCACTCTATGGAATCCTCCTGAACCTGGTGGTTCCCTTCCATCCTATTCCTGTAAAATACACAATTGTGAACATATTGGGTCTCATTACGAGTCCGGCGGTAACCGTGGTGGTAAAACCACCTGGTTACCGCCAGACTCGTATTACCATTCCGCCTCCGTGACTCCCGGAATTACCAGGGCATTACAGCCCTAGTGTCCCGGGAATTCCGGAGGCGGAATTCGGTAAATCCCCATTCCCATTGAGTCCCATAGTACTCAATGGGAATGGGGAAGTGGAAATACCGGCACCATCTCGTGATGGTGCTGGTGTTTCCACATCCACCTGCAGGTGGGAGGTGTTCAACCTGCCAGGTCAGACCTGGCGGGAAGATCACCTCCCACCTGCAGGACTCGGGATCAGGCGGTCCGGAATTAACAGTGGCGACTGGTTTACGCCCAACCTGTAATGAGGCCCATTCTCTCTGGCTGTGCTATGAACATTGCTGGGATCACTACACGACATCTAACAACCTCAATTGCTGGGTTTGTCAGTATTACCTCGTATGCCAAGGCCCTCTGAGTCATTAACATGGATTCAGATTTTTTAAGGATTACAAAAAGTGAGTGCTCCACATTACTGGTTCCAACAAGACCACTGTAATACACCAGGAGCTTGTGCTCCTGTGCTTTTCTCTGGGTGAGGACAGCCTTCATCACTGTATTTTATTTTATTTTTATTTTTTACATTTATAAAGCGCTCACAGGCATCGAGGCGCTGTTACAGGAATTTTTTTTTTTTTTTTTTAGTTGCGTAATTGTGTTTTTTTTTTGTTGTTTGTCTTAGTTACGTATTTATAACGCGCTTAAACACTCAGAGGTTTCTAAGCGCGGACCCGGGGATCGAACTTGTTGTTGCTTCGTGTCGTCTTGCTTCCAAGACGCGCACGCTGCCGCTGTGCTATCCTCCCGGGACGAGCCATTAGAATGTAAGAAAAAATACAATGTATGTTTAAAGTTTGGGTTTGCTAATAAAGGGGCATGACAAGTGCATCTTTGAGTTCAGCAACATTTTCGTTCATAAGTCCATTTGATGGAGCCCTAACCTCATGTGCTTTGCTGAGTGCCTGAGTAGTATCCTCGTGAATGTTAAATAGTCGAACATCCAAGCCCTACATTAATTCAACAATCCTACCTATAAATTGCTGAATCTCTTTTATCGTGCAGGGCAGTGGTGTTCTGTGTATGGATTCATCTCTCTCTGTTGTTATCTTCTGCCCCTATGCTGATATAATTTTCCCCAGGTACAATACCTCTGTCTGACAGTACTGTAGCTTCTTTGTGTCTACGTTGTACCCGTTCTCTGCTAGCAGGGTAACATTAATTATTGAATTCCGGCATTGCTCCTCCTTCACAGTACATACCAGGAGGTACGTCTATATACTGTATCTTCGTACTGGGTATTTGCAAATGGCTCAAATCTATATGGATCACGCTGTTAAATACACAAGGGGATTCACAATATCCCTGTCGTAATCTTGTATGCTCAAATCAGACATTGCGATCTGTAAATGCAGTGAGATACCAGGAGTTGGGATGCAATAGGATGGTGAAGAAAGCATTTTTCAAATGAATCACTGTGGAGTGTTTTGCATTTGCTGGGATGTTACACAATATTGTAGCTGGTTTCGGCACGAGTGGGAACTCAGCCTCTACCACTGTGTTCAGGGCCCAAGATCCTGTATAAATCTACAGGTCTTTCCTTTTGCCATTTTGATCTGGTACATGGCTGTGTTGCGTTGGGAGGTTGATATCTGTATTATGCCCCACTGCGATAATGCAAGGAGTGTGTCATAGATGCCCACATCTGCTTTGCAGGAAAATAGATATTGTTTCACCTGGGGCAGCAATGGCCCTTCCTTTAATTTGCAAACAAGCTTTTCATATCCTTAATTGATAGGGTAACTACTGCTGTCTCCTTCTCATGGGCGTAGATCTACTTGTTTGCTCCAGTTTTAAGGGAAGGCAAACTGTACACCAAGTTGTTTCTGTCCATCGCCTGCCATGGTATGGTATGTAGTGTGTATCCCCTTAAGGGGGCGGCAAACTAGGTGGCACCGCCATGTCTCTCTTGTGCCCCCCCTTCGTAGGCTCCTCCTTTTTCTCTTCATAGAGCTTCGAGAGCTCTCTATTGTTGCACTATTGAACATTTTCTCTTCTGGCCATTTGCGAAAAACACTGTCCCACAGTGTCCTGTACCCACTGAAAGTGGTACTTAAGTATTTTAGCACGATACTGGGCAACTTATTACATAAATGATCCAGGGGCGTGTCCATCCTAAAAACCATTCCCACCCCCTTCTGCACTCCGACTGTATTATCGTCTGAAGTTCCCTCCACCTTTCCCACTTTAAACCCTACATTGTACCAATGACCCTTATTTCCTTCAGACCTCCCCCAATCTCATATTCTCACTCTTACCGCTTACACTAATTAATTACCTAACTAACTAAAACATTTTTATATAGCGCACAAACGCCCGAAGGCCTCAGGGCGCTCACATGGCAAACTGACATAATACAGAGAGAAAGCTGCATATTCAGCTACAAGCTGAACTGAATTGCTGAGTGGAGACACACCCCCACCTTATCCTTGTGCATCCATACTTACCCTTACTCCTGCTCACACCTTACCAACATTCGCTGGCCCTCTACACAAGCGCAGCCACTTATGTCTATTATGCTCACCGGCTTGCTCCACAGGCCCAACCTCTCACTCAATATTAGTGCAACTATGTCCCTCTCCACAGGCCCAACTGTTCCCTAACTTACTCTAGGTTGGTATGCAAATACCTGGCCACACAGCCACTATGGCCGCAAATATGACACTACTTATGCCAAGCGCAGTTATTTACATACTATCTCATTGTGTCAACCCTTCCACCTCAGCCGACCTCACATAAAACAACAAATACTCCCAAAATGAAACCAACGAAACACCAAAGTTTAAAACAATAGACGTACCCAACATATGTGCCTTCCTTCAATAAAGCAACAAATGATCAGCACCCTGACCCCAAAAAATTATGCAACGTATAGAATACATCTAATGGGTCTGCCACCGTCTACGCCCCATTCTGCTCTAACACAGACATGCCCGCCACACACCCGCTCCCGATCGGAGGGGTGGACCTAACATCTAAGATTAATACATCCTCCCCCCTGTAGGATGTGTCCTAAACACCATAATAAAATCTGTCCCCTCTCCATGGGCATGCAACCACGGTATTGCATTGTATTGTATTGTTTTATTTACATATTTATATAGCAACTATAAACAGGCAAGTGTTTCAAAGCGCTCAAGGAGGGTGGGGACATGGGGAAAAACAACAGTCGCTCAGAGCCCGTGAAACTCTGAGACAATAAAAGTCGGAACAGGCAGAGTAAGTGCGTAAAATACACTTAACAGTTGAGACACAGCAAATGGGCCTGATGGCGATTCTGCAGTTTTACCAGTGCAATTAAGGAGAGAAGACAAGTGAGAACAGACAAACGTTCTTCTGGCACATTGCATTTGGATTGTTCAAGTGCATAGACAGAAACAGGGAGGGGTTGGTCCAAGTACACCAAGTCTGCGGAGACTGGCATAAGTGCAGAGAGAGCAACTCTCTTGGGTTACTTGTTTCTAAGTGCAGTGAAGATGGGTGAGTGTAGGGCCTTGAGGCAAGTGTGAGAGAGGACTGGCGGAAGAGCCCGGGGCCGGTGAGACTCTGAGGTACACCAGTTATCCAGTCAGCAAGCTGTAAGAAAAAAGAGGGTAGAGATGAGGAAAGCAGGAGAGCTAGGTTAGCAGGGCAGAGTGACAGCGAAGGAAGAGGAGAAGAGGAAGGTCTTGAACTGTGTCCGGAACTTAGGAAGGTCAGACTCACGGCAGGGAGGCTATTCTAGAAGGAGGCACCTGCTGAGGATAAGGATCTCCCTCCAAATCTCTGCTTGGAGAACTGGCTCACTTGCAGAAGATTGGAGGTAGATGAGCTGATGGCTCATAAAGGATAGTATTTAGGTAGGCAGCGTTGCTTGGATGAGGCCTTCATAAACCAGACTTGTCTGATGACCTCATCAGGTGTGATGGGTGAGAGAGAGGAGAGAGTAAGAGGAGGGGGCCAAGGGAGGATGCAGTGTTGGTGAATGCTGTGGAGTGGAAGAGAGGGAGGAAAGGATGTTTTGGGTTTTTTGTGATGAAGTGTGCCGCAGGGCCAAACAGAGGTCCTGGGTGGGTGTGATAGAAGAAGAGGCTGCAGCAGGATTGACCAGTTCCATGCAGACCTTGAAACATTTGGCTGTGTTGTTTGATGCTGTGGAGATGCTGTCTTGAATAAAGACTTTTCTTTGAGTGGATGCAGAGTCGATATTGCCTTAGAAGGAGGCTGCAGGCCAGTTTGTCAGATGGTCCGCCCAATGAGCTCCATTTACGCTCAGCTGCCCTACATTTGCATTTAAGGAGATGTACCAAGAGGCACACTTTTTTGGAAGGCTTCAATCGGACCCTCATGGCAGGGGCAAGAGTGTCAAGAGTGTTGGGGATAGAGAGGTTGAGGTTATTGAGGACTGTGTCAGGGTGGGAGTCAGCCACAGGAATGGGAGGAGGAGAGTAGGTGGAGGAAAAGACTGCCACTGTCACTTTTTTCATGGGTCTGGTGACTTTGAACCCGAGTGACAGTGTTGGGTGAGTTGCTGCAAGAGGAGAGGAGAGTGATAGGTGTGTTGAGAGAAGAGAGTGGGCGGTCCAAGAGGGAGGGATAGTAAGTGGGGTACTGAGAGGGATGTCAGTAGAGATAAGAACATCCAAGATGTGCCCCATGGTGTGGGTGGAGCCAGAGGGTAGGATAGATAGGGAGAGAGAGTTGAATATGCTGCAGAATGGTCCTGAGGAGATAGGAGAGTCCAGGTAGATAATGAGATTGCCCATCTGGAGGAGTTGAGAGGAGGAGGAGAGTAGAGAGAAGGCCAGGTCAGCCCATTTCGAGAGGAAGAGAGTGGACTGTCCTGGTGTCTGATAGATTTAGGCCAGTGTGAAAGTCTGTAAACTAGGCACTTGAAGGATGAGTAGGCCTAATTAGGGATGATGGAAACATGTATCCATTCTGGGAAGATAAGCACCACTCTCCCACCTGTCTTCTTGGCCCTAGGCAAAGAGAGGATTGTGTAGCCTTCAGGTAGGAGTGTGTCAAGACTTGTGACAGAGCTCTCCTTGAATGAGGTCTCAGAGATGGTGAGCACATCAAGTTACAGGAGTTTGAGGAGGTTGCAGATGTCAGACGAGTGTTTGATGGCAGAGCAAGTTCATACAAAGGTACACGTGCCCTAAAGATCCTCGAGTCCTCCCGGAACCAAGCCTTCCCTATGGCCTGCCCCTCACAGAATGCGGGCGGCAGTCGGGACCAGGCAGACCTTTGTGAACTCAGCGTTGCATTGCCTTATCGGTTGTGCACTTTGGGCTTGTTTGCACTCGCCTTACCAGTGCACCTCTGTGAGTGCGGCCAGAATGCCGACATTCTGCTGAGGGAACGGAGGATCTTGCTGGGCCTCCACATTTATCAGTTGTCCTCCAAGTTAAGTAACGACTGGAACACCAAAGTAATACACAAAGGAGCGTACACCAAGCAGGAAGTAACACAATTTATTTAGACCCAGAACGCAGCTGGGAAAGCACCGCTCAAACAGCCCTGTGGAACTGAAATGAGCAAAGTGAGTTGTCAAAACCACCCACAGCGCGCAAAATATTTATTCACACATGGCATAATTTGCATACACATTTGAAAAAAAATGTTAAACACCTTACAAAGCTGATTGGTGGGACAATGTCTGTCCCCTATATCAGGCATATATTGAATGATTGTAATTGGTTCTTGCCATCCTGGCCCATATTGTCCAACACTACCCATTGTGACATCACAAACCTTCTCACACTGCCCCACAATTGCATTTCAAAGCATTACGTGATCGTACCACTGGAACTTTATTAATTTGCAATTGGTCAGCCCCATCAAACACAGTAGACAACCTGGGCTTGGCAAAGGGGAGAAATTCACACATCATCTTACCACTGAGGTGCCCTGCGGACATCAGCAAGCACAGAAAACACTGTTGCACCCTGGGGACACCGAAAACCTCCTCTGGTGACTTGTTCCCAATGCTCGCTCCGTCGCCCCAAAGTCCTGTTCCCATGATCATCTGCCAAGGGTTGATTTGAAATCGCGTACTCCACCGTGTTTGGATTTTATTTGACTGCATTTAATTTCTAATCCCCTACAAATTCTCAGTGAGCACTGAGGTGCTTGGTTTGCTTGTCTTGAAAGTATCTACTCATTCCATTCTACTGTAGCTACATTCTCCTCGGAATGGCCTGCTTGTAACATTTCCCCAGCACACCCCGTGAGGCTGAGCGCTCAAGAAATCCCTGTCCATCCATGATGTGGGGCTTGCAGCAATGAAAAGAAAAGTGTTTTACTTACCTGAGGCCTATACTAAAAATGGCTGTTATATGGTTCACATTGTGATGCACTAATATAGTGGGTAGTGGGTATATGTCCCATATACCCACTACCTACCTTTTCCCCATCCCCCACATGCTCTTCAAATCGTGAACTTCTTCTGCTGCACCTGTGCATAGGCTACATGGCGCAGCGGTCAATTATGTCATCACCCCCAGGAGTACCCCATGCCCTTCCCTGCTGCATCCTCCCACCAGTTACCTAATTCATAGGTGTGCCCCCCTTGGCAGTGCTGAATTTGCACCTTTGCCACAAAACCATCTTACAAAGTTGTTGTGTAGACAAGACACTTTTACCTTCCTTTCAAACACCCTTTGCTTGGAATAGACACTTTTCATCATCCTTAAGGAAGTGTTATGTGAAAGAGACAATTCTACTAATCTTAAAGGAGCATTGTTTGAACAGCACACTTTCAATATTCTACCTGAGTTCAGTGGAAGGGTATCATCCCCTGGGAAACAAGGATTGTTTTGTTGGATTTATATACTTAATCTTTGCACACTTTTTGCTGAATCTAAAGCAGAGACATGAATTGTTTTGGACACAGGGACAGTTTACCTGATTTTCATGATGAGACACAGACTGATCTTGAGTTTTGATTTCTTAGGCAGGCAAACTCTCTTTAGGATAGGGACAGTAAGGCCTTTATCCAAACCCTTTTATTTTAAGAAAATGGGCCTCATTATTAGGCGGCTGTGCTCGAATCCGCTGATTCCGTGACGACAGGGACTCTGTTTCGGCGACCACAAGGTTGCGGAAAGAAGGGCCAATTACGGCATGTGGGTCACGCTCAACACACCGAGGTGAAAACGGTTTCACCGCCGTCATGTAAACACCCACGCACACAGACTTTACGCCACAGAAAATGATGCAAAACCTGTGTCCTCCCCGCCGACACGGAAACACCAGAAGCGGAAATACCATGACCGCGGGAAAAAAAAAACGGAAACAGAGAGGCGGCCATTATATAAAGCACAATCCACTGCCATCCTCAGACACCACAGGTCAGAACACCTCCCTGATACTGACAACACATCTAACACCATCATGGCATCCAGGATCCCAGCACGCAGACAGCGAAAGCAGTGCTTCAGTGAGGCTGAGCTCACAGTTCTGGTGGAGCTTATTGTCGAGCATGCGCAAATGCTCTTTAGTGCAGACCAGCGGCGCGCTACCCAGCAACGCCACAAGGTGGTGTGGGCAGAGGCAGCACGCAAGTGCACAGCGGTCGGTGTGACCACACGCTCTGTGAAGGACTGCCATAAGAGGTGGGATGACCTCAGGCTCCGGGTGCGCAACCTCATCACTGCACACCCAATGCATCCACTGACCACCCAGATGACAAGTACCACATCCCCAATGCATGACCCCTGGGAATGCACACAGTGCGTGCTTGACTGGAAGCAGAGACACACACACCTGAGTGCATCAATAGTCACAAGTGTGTACATGCAAGTGGTCATCGATTGTTCAGTTTGATGCATGTGATGGACGCATTAAGTAAAATCACACAACTAACAGCATGCCCTCTGTATCACCACAGCCGTGACAAGTGACAGGGACGACAGCCAAGAGGCAATGCAGCGGCCAACTGCACGCGACCAACGCAGCACCCCAGCCCAGGAGGATGATGCTAGCTGCTCCGGCACACAAGCACCAGCTGCATCAGGCACACCGGCTGCATCAGACACACCGGCTGCATCAGGCACACCAGCAGATGCCACCATCCCCATGCAGGCACATGGCCCCGGATGATATTTCGCAGCCCATCTGCACTGCTGAGGATGCTGCATCGAGTGATGGAAGTGCACCTGCCATGCAGGCCGAAGCAGTATAACAGGGTTAGGGGGAAAACATGGGTGAGCTGTCACCCATCCATGGCCTACAGTTCAGCCCCCAAGAACTGCACAGCCCCATGCGCCCCCTACTCCCTCCATGGCTGAGCTCAGTACACGCTTGCAGCACATTGAGCAACAACAGGCCACCCTGATGCAGCTCAGCTGGTGGTAAGACAGCTGGAGGAGGCCAGGCTGCAGCGTGAGGAGGCCATGCATCAGTGGGAGGAGGCCAGGCTGCAGCATGAGAGCAATGCAACTTCGGTGTGTCGGCTCTCCAGGTCGATTGGACGATTTGCGGGCACCATTGTCACCCTGGCATGCCATGTCAGGGAAGGAACAGTGTGCAATCCAGGATTGCGGAGTCAATGTTGCTTTGCCAGCAGGCGTTTCAAGGACGCATGCTCATAGTCACACCAACAGTCACCTCAGCCAGCATCACCCCATCCAGCTCTGCCACTGCAGCCCACCGAGGCGCTCTAGTCAGCTGCCTGGACCCGCCAGCAAGTACACTCCTGTGCATAAGTGCCCCCGCAAAAAGTGCCATGTGGGGATGGCAGTGAACATGACATTTGGGGACACCATGTGTGTAGGGGGGTGGGTATGTTTGGGTGGTGGGGGAGGTCAATTAGGGGGTTAGTTGTTTGGGGCCTGGTTGGGGGTGGGTACGTTTGGGTGGTGGGTGGGCATGGGTGTACAACTTCCCTACCCAATGCACTTTCTTTCCTACTTTATTGATAATACAACACCTTTGAAAACAACCATAATGAGTGGACATCCGTCATTTCATTTGCAGACAATCCATTTATTCACCGGCATTGTCATATCCATGCATTGCTGTTAGTGCAGTCTCTCAAAAGTAAATGCGAATGAGTGTATCCCGTGCTTGTTGGCCATCTTGTGCACCCCCTGGAGGGTGTGGAGCCACCCCATCCCCATCACCATCCCCATCTTCAACTCCATCATCATTCTCTGTGTCTGGGCAGAGGAATGTTCCTGCACATGCACAAATTGTGCAGCAGGGCACACACAAGCACAAATTTACCCGTCTTCACTGGGTTGTAGAGCAGTGATCCTCCAGATCTGCTCAAGCAGCGGAACCTGGCCTTCAATAGGCCAAATGTCCACTCAATCATGCCACGTGTGCAGACGTGTGCCCTGTTGTACGCCTCCTCATACCTGTTCCTTGGCCTCCGTACAGGCGTCATCAGCCAGGGCGTGAGTGCATATCCAGCATCACCTACATGGGATGGAAATGTGTGGGACATGTCAGTTTTTGTGGTATCATCTCTTGATCTGATGCAGTGCAATCTTGTGTCATCATTCATTCATCCATAAGGGCCATGCAGTGGTTGGACGGATGGCTGATTGCCAATAATGGGCAATGTTTGTAGATGGTGGCATTTGGACATTGCCCAATGACTTGCTGTGCATATGTAGTTGCCCTTGTGGACAATAGTGGTTGGTAAGTATGGCACTGTGCAATGACGTGCACACATGGAGGAGTCAATCAATGGGCTGTGATGATTTGGCTGTTGCAGGATGTCTCATGTGCCGCCGTCATGTGCATTGGGGGGGCAGGGGTGCTAAGTGTGGGTGGCTGTATTGAGTGGGTCAACTTGTATGGCCTTGTGGTAGCATTGGTCGTATGTCTCATTTGGCGGGGTGGGTACTGTGCCATCCTGTCATGTGTAGCTTTGTAATGTGTGGGTTATGCTGACCGTCCATTACATGGGCCTGGGGTGATGCATGTGCAGTTGTAGCAGCCCACTCACCCAGGTCATTGGCCTGGCCACATAACACACTTCCACAGGGCCTGTGCATTGGCAGTTGTACTCACCCAATAGCCATGTGCTTTGTCCAGTGTAGCGTTTCATGTAGCGTGGCAATGTGCAATTCCGCAGGACTATTGAGTCATGTGTTGACCCTGGGAAACGTGCGAAGCAATGTTTAATCACTTGTCCGGCATCACATACCATCTGTACATTCAGTGAGTGGTACTGGGGGTCATTACGACCCAGGCGCTAAGTACGCCAACTTTACCACCATGGTGTAAACTATGTATAAACTATGTGTAAACTATGTTTACACCATGGTGGATGGCGGATTTACCGCCCCATTCCAAGGTGAGTGGGGCGGTAAATTCCCATTTCCCATTTTCCCTTCCCCATTCCCATTTTTGCCCCATAGGGCATAATGGGAGTGGGGAAGGCGCTAATTACGCCACCGTAAATTACGGTGGCGTAATTAGCATCATGGCGGGTTAGCGCCATGGATTTTAATGGCTGCTAAAAGCAGCCGTTAAAATCAGAATAGGCGTTAAGGGTTAACGACGGCGTTAACCCTTAACGCCTGGTTCGTAATGAGGCCCAATGTTTTCTATTGCGGTACACCATTTCCATTGCACGTGGTACTGTCAGCTCTATGTGGGTGCAGTCTACTGCACCTATGCAATTTGGCATGGCTGCAATGGATTGGAAGGCCAACTTGGTGGTAATGACCTCTGCAAGAGTACGGGGTAGGGCGATGTGTTCGGACATATGGCGCAGCAGGGCATCCAGTACCTGTCCCAATATTTTAGAGAAACAGGGTTGTGAGAGACCGTGCAGCTCACCAACTGTGTGCTGATAAGTTCCGGTGCCTAGAAAATGCAGTTCTGACACCACCTTCAGGAGGGGGGGGGATTGCGCTCGAAATGGCAATGTGGCTGCTGATGTCGTCCTCAATCATGGCGGTGATGTACATGATTGTTGGACGGTCCAGCCGGTATAATGTGTGGATCTGTCCTGGGGTCAGGTTCCAGGGTGAGGCCCTGATGCGGGGTATTGCAGGCTGCATGCGGGGTCATGCCAGATGCACAATTGGGTTTGGCATGGGTGCAGGGTTTGCTAACTGCCGCCTGTGCCTCCTCCGCCTCATCCTCCTCTGCACCATTACTGCCATCATGTGCGCTGATGCCTGTAGGTTCAATAGCCCCAGTCCCAATGCTGCTGCAGCTGCTGCCTGCATAGTTGTGTTTGGAGTTGGCCTGGGTGTGGGTGGGACCCTTTTGTAGGCTCCCAGTGACCTGCTGGGTCCAGCTGGGCTCATTTGGGGCACCTACGGCCTGATTCAGCTCACCAGGCACTGTTTAACGTCATGTTGGCAGTGGCACCGATACCGCCTCTGTGGCCACGGTTTTTCCACCATTTCTATGGCGGAGTTTCCATGTCCGTGGTACTCGTGATGCTCATGGTGTTTCGTGTTGCTGTTAACTGGGGAGTTTCGCTGCCGATGTATTTTATGGATCTCTTAACTGTTGCGGCGGTTTGTGATGGTGGTTTTTCCAGGATCGTGGGTCGTGATTTCACGGTCACGGAAACGGTGCTGGTATGGTTATACCGGTGGCGTTAAGTCTGGGTCGGCGGACTCGTAATGAGGCCCAATGTCTAATGTTGAAAACATTCCACATGTTTGTCCACCTCCCAACTCTGACCCCTCACAGGAAAATGGGAAAACCACCACAAAGAGATATAAAAAATTATTACATCTTTGTATCATATCTGCAAAATCTATATGAAGCTCTCCAAAAAGGTCCTGAAGGCCAGGGCAATACTCCTCTTACTGTCTTCATGGTGTTTCCAGGATTACATTTTCTACAAACTATACAGTTCCGTTCAAATGTACTCACATGTTCTTTGAGGTTTGGTGTAAGCCATTCATCCTGGGGCTCTACTGCGATTTGTCACGAGAAGTGTGGGACGTGTAATTTAGTTGCTCTAAAGCCACATTAAGCAGTTCTACAGGTATCACTACGTTTCCCGTAAGCTCCTGTCTACACAGCAAATCCCTGGGCGAGAGGACACCTCCCCTCTTTGCCCAGAACTCCTTCTCATCCTTTAGTGTTATTTCCTGCATTTCCACAATCTGAAGAAAATGGACCACAGTATACAAGGCTGGCAACTGTAACTGCTGGGACAAGGTTTCCATTTTATGGGAATATGTGATGGGCAAATAATGGCTTCTTTTGATGCTCTGTCTGAGGCATCATTTGCAAGTGCTATTGGGTCAGTATAGTTACTATGCTCAGCAAATGGAACTATTCCTATATCTGTGGAACGTGTAATGCCTTGAGTAGTCTGGATAACAGCACAGCATGCTGGACAGGGGCCCTGTCAGCTCTCCTAATCCCTCTTCTCCGCCATCTTGCAAGCCTGAATGGACCATAGAGGTTGGAAACAAAGTGTCAGAATAAATAGTGCATTCCCCTTACTCATTTCCAGCACCTCTATGAGTATCTCTTGTCCTGCAGCTTGCAGAGAGTAATGTGAAGGCAACTGTTTCTTCATCCCAATCTGGTATTCCCCATCCACAAGGCCCTCAACGGCCGCACACATATGCCTCTCACCAGTGTCCTGATTAATTGTCGAAGAACTGTCAATAAAGAGTAGCTCACTTCCGTCCAAGGCTTCCTCCTTAACATTTGTCCTCTCTTCCTCTTCTCCCCTATAATTTGCAGTCATGCAAAATGTCATCAGATTTCACTGGTTTGGCTACAGATGTTGCGGAATTGACTAGGTGGCACCTCATTAGATGTATGGAAGCCGTTGATGGGATAACTTCATACCGTGAGACTCTCTGTGTCATCAGGGTCCATTTAGACTTTTCCAAAATCGCAAAAACTGCATGCTCCACATGCAATGTCACCGGGCAACCGATGGTAAAGGTCAAAGACTTTTATATCAAAATAGCCCTGTCACTAGAGCTTATTCACACAGGAATGCGCCTTGCATAACTGGGTTTAGGAGTCTGCTGTAGTAAGCCAAGGATTTATATCCTAGTGATGTTTTCTGGGCCAGTAGCACTGTCATCACCTGTCCATCCAAATGTGAGAATAGATAAAATGGCTTTTGATAATCCAGGGTCAGCAAGACTGGAGCATTGCTGATTGCAACCTTGAGTTCCTGAAAACATGTCACTATCTTTTCAAACCATTCAATCGGACCCTTCACCTTCTACGCTTCATTAAGTCCTTGCCAGAAGAGCCTTGTATAACTAGAGAAGTCAAAGATCCATGATCTACAATAGTTACAAAGCCCCAAAAACTACTGCATCTATTTCAACCGACCATCTCCTGCTGACCGTGGGAAGAGAAGAGAATACTAGCAAGAGCAGGTGTTTTCCCTAAAGGGACATAGGAACACTGTAGAGTACTGGTAGACGTGCTGAGAGAAAATAGATGTAAAACCTGTGAATGAAAGACTTGAAAGAGAAGGAAATAGTGAACGCTTTATAAGAAGCAAGAGCTAACAAGAAGTGCGATTTTTTTTTTTTGCGATTCATGGAGGGGAAAGGATAGCAATGTGTCATATTTTACAGAGGCAATTTAAGATGCCTGCAATTAATATATTATTGGTTTTGGTGGACACCAACCACTTATCCAATATGTGATTTAGAGTCTCCTGCTAATTACTTTGGGTAAGTTGAAGTGGATTTCAGTAGGTCGTAATGGGCAGAATGTCATTTAACAACTATCTCTGCACACTATTGTGTTGCAGCATAACAGCCAAAAAATTACTGGAATGATCGTACCACAGTTGAGACTCATAGGCAGATCATTTTTAATAGCTATGATTAGCCCGCTGAGGGACAACCTTTGGGCCCCTTATGTGCAGCATTAAGGTAAACAGTCAAACCCTCTAACAGAAGTTGGTTGCATAGCCAAGGCTCTTGTAGTAGGAAAATGTATTTTGTAATTTTTTGTGCATAATATCCAACTCCTGTTTAGTGAACAGATGTTTGAAGCCACACGTATTCCACAACAGAATCCTGTAGTCACTGATTTTTACATTTCAGCTAGAATTTCTGGAATTAATTGAGTGTTGAAGAGTGGTAGAAAGCCATCCATGTTACCAAATTCATCAGTTTTTGTTATTTGTAAACAATATAGAAGTAAATGTCAAATTAGAATTAATTTTCAATTGTGAAATTGAACGTGACCCCAGGATTCTCTAGTTTAGCAAATTGAGAGCTGATTTAGGAGACTCATGGATGGGCAAATGACTAATGCTGTAAACTTTGTACCCCAGAGCTAAACAATCTATCCATTTTGACTAGCACAATGTTGTAGATTAAATTTGAATGAAGCTGAACCATAACAAAATCAGTTCTACCATTGTCAATAAAATCAATAACATCTATATCCTTCAAAGTTAAGTGTCTTGGGGCCAGAATTTCTTGCCATAAACCAGGAACAGATTGGGGATTTAGCACTATTTTTGGGTTACTGTTAAACAATCATTCTATTATTATGGCCATAGCGTACACTGTAATGCCTCTGTGAAGGGCTTTAGATGAAGAGCAGCTGCCTGAAGTTTGATCCTGCTTTGATCAACTCAAAATCTCACGTTTTTGTTCCCGAGTCAAAAATCTGTCCACTTCCTAGTTCAATTGCATTGCCTTTGTCTGTAAACCTTTTTCCGCAAGCAGTTGCAATGCCGATGAAGTTCCATGTGACGAAGAGTGTTTGTAGATTATCATGTCTCTGTTCTGTTCCAAGATCATGGATGGTTTAGAGGGTTGAGAAACTTGTGCAACCCTTATTTGATGGGATTTGATGGGATTAGATGGGATTTGATGGGATTTGATGGGATTTGATGGGATTTGATGGGAGTTGATGGGATTTGATGGGATTAGATGGGATTTGATGGGAGTTGATGGGATTGGATGGGATTTGATGGGAAAAGCTCAATCACATACAGTCTGCTTAGTTATCTTCTGCAGCACACATTGAAATGTCACTCAAGTTTGTCAGCATTAAGTGGACTTAGACTCAGTTATTCTAACCACCCCTTTTAGTCGAGTGCAGGACATTCAGATGCCATAGTTGGAGTACCCGGCAGACTGCCCTACGGCAGGTCAGCAGGCAATAGCATTTGTGCCGAAAGGACATCGGGGGCGGGGGCATTACTGACGAGGATAGCTTGCTCCTTAATGTGTAAATGTTAGGTACAGACAAGCACTCAGCAAATCATGAGGAAGCCAGGGTGAGTTTATAAATTAAGATTCAATGGGGAGAGCAGAGAGTACAGAAGTAATTGACTCACCCAGCTCCAGCCACAGTCTTTGTTGTTGCCATCTCCTGCCGACAAAAGAACTCCAGGTACATCTCCAGCAACAAGTAAAGAGCAAACTCATCCATGCTTTCGTCTCTGTTTCCATCAACTGCACCACTTGATGGGATTCTGGAATGTTGGTGAACAAGGCAGCAGCTTAAACCAACTGCTCCTGCTCCCTCCCAGCCTATGGATAATATTGGAAATTGAGAAGAATGAATCCTGCGCTGATATCAAAGAAGAAGATTGAGATCCCTGACAACCCCAACTCCAAAAAAGCTAAACAAGGGGAGAAGATGGGTGAGAGTTCAGAGAATGGCGACATGTATGCACTGCTTCTCCAGATTGCCCAGGATGTGAAGGAAATGAAGTTTACCCTCAGTGAATTGTCCTCTCAAGTCGGTCACCTGGAGAATAGAGTCACCAAAGTGGAAGCAGAAAATACAACCGTGGCCACGGAGGTTGCAGGGAGTTATAGGGCCTACAAGGAGTTGAGATATGAAGTTTCTGATTTGAAGAGGAGGAACCTGATGTTGGAGGCTGATCAAAGGAACTTGAACTTGCGCTTGCTGGGTGTGAGTGAAGACTCTGCTTTGGACAAAAACCTCGATCACAGAGTCAGAGGAGTACTGGAGGCAACTTTGGGTAACAACATCCTAAAAGAAATGGACATGGATTACTCCTTTAGAGCTGGTAAGCTGGTCCAGGCCGGAAAACCAAGACAGATCATCATGGTGATGTCCAGAGTGAGTGCAAAGGAAAGGATTTTAAAGGCTGCAAGAGAAAAAGGGAAACTTTTGCTAAATGGAGATCAATTGGCGATCTATCCAGATTTCCCTAAGGAAATAGTGGAAATGAGGAAGGCGTTCAAAAGTGCAAAAGCTTTGGCACAAGAAAAAGGGATTAAAACTCTGCTGGTGAAACCAGCGACACTGAAGATATTTTTTGGATCAGGTGTCAAAACCACAGAGGATCCAGTTGAAGCTGAAAAGTGGCTGAGGGCTGGGGGCTTAAACTTGGATAATAGTATTGCAGATTGATGTGATGCATGATGTATGAAGCTGTGAAGATGTAAGGTTACTTTTCTTTATTGATTCATTTTTTCCTGAATTTGTTAGATGGGAATTGGTTTGTTTAGGTATCAGAGCGTTATTAATGTTTCAAATATGCTGTAACGGTTTTTCGCTCGAGCGTAGGCTTGATGTGGGCTCGGATAATGGGTACTTTACTCTACGGCAGCACGCGCTCTATAGAATTTTTATAGGTGATGGTGCTTGTTTTTTGTTTGGACGGAGTGCGGGAGGTGTCGTGCTGTCCGGAAATGTCGGCCATGCGACACCCTTCGGAGTCTTGCCGGCAGTGGTGTGTTGGATTGGTGGATGTGGGTGACCGGCCACTGTTGACGCACATTTGAGGTAAGGCGTAGTGGCGCGTTCTCCTTTGGGGCCGCAGCACGCGTGTTCCGGGCAATGCGCCTTGCTGTATGCTCAGGTGTTTGGGGGGCACAGTGGGTGTAGAGGCTAGGGTGCATGTGTTGTGGCTGAGGGGAGGGGAATGCTCTTTGCACGGCTTTATCCCGGACTGCTGTGGTATGTTGATCGCATTGTAATGTGTTTCCATAGCCAGAATTAGATGAAGGAATGCCATGTTTGCGAGTATGCTGCCCAATGCTAATCCCCTGCACATGTAACAGTTGTTCTTGTCCTGGTTGCACACCCCTGACATGCTGAGTGGGGTATATTTGACATGTACTTGTACTGTAATAACGAAGCCAACTGTATGCCATTACCATCACTGCATAAAGAAGGTGAGAGTTGTCACTATTGGGTACCTGGGGTTCCACTGTAGTCTACACCTTTTACTTTGCATGGGTACGTTTCCTTTCGTGCAGTAACGAAATCAGCTGTGAGAATGTAATAGTGCTGTCATCTAATGTGAACACTGACGAGGCCTATGATTAAGATATGATTGTGCACCTCTGTCTACTTACCAAATCACAGACAGAATTTTCTATTAGGTTTTTTTTTGCAGTAATGCTTACGTTGGAGAGGGTTTGATTCCATTCTCAAAGCGCAATGAGTGATGTGCCAACACGTTATATCTGGAGTGCCCAGTTATACAGTACATTTGGATTAACACGGTGGGGGTTGTAGTTTTGTGCCATGGAAGTCACATGGGGGAATGTAGTGTCCAGGAAATACCGGAGATTCTGATTTTTATGCTTGGCAAGGTGAGTGGTAAGGCCACCGGGATAGTCATGGATTGGTGTGTGAATGCCATGGAAAAGTTTAATGCTGTATCTGGCTTCTAATCACATTTGGTAGGGTGCAGGGACACAGGTATTTTGAAACTCTCTGTACACTTGCTCACACTTTCTAGTGATGATTCACGCTCAATTGCTCAGCATGCCCGCAGTAGTTGGGATTTGTGATGTTTACACTGATGGTTGTGACGGTAGGTGGATTAGTGTGATTCGTTGATGGTTATAATAAGAGAATTCAGGTTTTGTCTAGGCATGTGATTGACACATGGTGTGGTATTTAGCGTTTTTGAGTAGGGGATGTTGCATCTATTCAGGAATGCTCTTATTTGTGCTTTCATTTGCTGGAGAGTTGTGGGAATTCCTTTAGACCAAATTGTATTTTCAACTTCATTTGAATTTGACCAAATGTGGTCTGTGACACCCTTTATGGGCTTTTTATAGGCTGACCTAAGGGAGGGAGGGGGGTAGTCCCTTTCAGCGTGTAGCTGGAAGGGATGTTCTGGATGGTTGGGTGGTTCAAGCCCAGGAGTGTGTTTTTTTTATTTTTTATTTTATTTCTTTACTTGACTATAGGTTTAGGTAGTATTGGGTCTTGTGAATTCATTGCAAGGATTGGGAAACGGGATCTAGCAACGTCTTACACTTATCAGAGGAATTTCAGAGTGGTATCTTGGAATGTGAATGGTGCACATTGTGCTGTCAAGAGGAAGGTGATTTTGAGTAAACTAGGGGAGATGGGGGTGGATGTCGCGATGCTTCAGGAGACTCATTTGTTATATGCGGATATAGATAAGTGGAAAAAGGAGTGGGTTGGTGATGTTTATGGTTCATCGTTCACTACTGGTTCTAGGGGTGTGTGTATTCTTTTTAGGAAGAATCTCCAGATCACTGGGGTGAAGTGTGTGAAGGATGGGGATGGAAGGATAGTATGTGTCACTGCACATATTCAGGATGCTCAGTATTGTTTCTGCAATATATATGCTCCGAATGGGGGTGATGGTAGTTTTTTTGTAGCTTTAACGCAAATGTTGCAGAATGTAAATCTGGTTAATGTGATTTTGGGAGGGGACTTCAATGTGGTTTTAGAACCTGGACTTGATAAAAGTGTGGGGGGTGTGGACAATGCCAACGCTCTGAAAAGAACAGCATTAAAGAGACTAATTGATGAATGGAACCTCACAGATGTTTGGAGATTGCAAAACCCTTCTACGAGACAATATACTTTCTTCTCTGCAAGGCATAATGCTTATTCGAGAATTGACCTCTTTATGACCTCTGGCCTCTGTACACAATCATTCCAAAGGGGTAACATCGGATCACTACTTGTTTCGGACCATGCTCCAATCTCCATAGACTTGCGATTGACCTTCCCGGTTCCTAGGTCTAACACCTGGCGGATGAATGTCTCCCTCTTGGACGATGATGAAATTGTGGACAAAATTGTTCAAGAGGCGAGATTCTTTATATCTGTGAATTGGACTGGTGAAGTCAGGGTGGAGTTTGTGTGGGAAGCCTTCAAATCATATATGCGAGGATTGTTGATTAGTTTGTCCAGCAAAAAGAAAAAAATGAGAGATGCAGAAGTGAAAAAGCTTATTGTGGACATTCAGGATCTTGAGAGAAATAATATGCAAAACTTTTCAGATGAGACTATTAAATTATTGAAGCAGAAAAGGAGACGATTGGAAGATTTGTATTCTTCGAAGGCTGAGTGGTTGCTTTTTAGAACCAAAAGCAACTACTATGAAAAAGGAGAAAAATGTGATCGACTTCTGGCACATCGATTGAGGGTTATGGACAGTGGCAGATCTGTCAATGCAGTGGAAAGACAGGATGGGTTGGTGACTTTTGATCCTGTTGAGATTAATGCAGCATTTCTGTCGTATTATAAAACCCTGTACTCTTCAGAGATCAACTTATCTGAGCGTACAATTTGTCAATTCATTGATGACTGCCATCTGAAGAAAGTGAGTTTGGAATCCTTGGAGTGTATGGAAAGAGATTTGAACATGGAGGATCTCAGGTTGGCTGCTTATGCGCTGAATTCTGGGAAGTGTCCAGGCCCGGATGGGCTACCAGCTGAACTTTTAAAAATTTTCCGAGAAGAGGTGTTTGCTTTGATGCTAGAGATGCTGCGTGCCTCTTTGAGGAATGGGTGCCTTCCAAGTTCAACAAGACATGCTTCAATCACCGTTTTTCTGAAGGAGGGACGATCACCAGTGAAAACTGGCAGCTATAGGCCGATCAGTTTATTGAACACGGACAACAAGATTTTCGCCAAGGCGTTAGCTTTGAGGATTGAGAATGCGCTGATGGATATCATAGATGTAGGCCAATCTGGATTTGTAAAAGGCAGACATGTTTCAGAAAATGTGAGAAGATTGTTGCTGACACTGTATGAAAGCAAAGAACACCATAATGATGTGGTGACGTTGTCCTTGGATGCTGAGAAAGCTTTCGACCGTATTGAATGGACATATCTTTTAAGTACATTGAAAGGCTTTGGTTTTGGAGATACCATGATCGGATGGATAAGACTGCTGTATTCCCGGCCGACTGCTTGTGTTCGGACTAATGGCATGACTCGGGCATTTTTGAACTTAGGAGAGGGACGAGGCAAGGCTGTCCACTGTCGCCAATTCTGTTTGTGATCGCCATGGAATTGCTGGCTGTGAGGATAAGAGAAGAGGATAGAATTGAGGGTGTACGCTTTGGTGCAGCCTCCCAGAAAGTTTGGTTGTATGCGGATGACATGCTGGTGGTGGTTCAGAATGTGGAGAGCTCCATTCCTGTGCTGATGGAGTTGATCGATGTGTTCAACAAGGTTTCTGGATACAAGATCAATTGGACCAAGTCAGAAGCGCTGCCGGCATCAACCACTTGCACTGTTTTGAAGATGCAGGGTTTTCCCTTTAAGTGGTGTCCGAATAAGATGAGATACCTTGGGATTTGGCTAACGAATGATGTCTCGAAAATAATGGATGTCAATATTACACATGTGATTCAATCTTTGGAGGTGGATCTGAAGAGATGGAATGCACTTAAATTGCGTCTCTGGGGGAGAGTGAATGCCATCAAAATGACATCAACACCGCGAATCAACTATGTGCTCAGTGTGCTTCCCCTGGACGTAAAGAAGGGCCATTGGCGGAAAATTGAGAGTTTAATCCAGTCTTTTCTCTGGGAGAACAAACAGCCACGCCTCAGCTTGTGGAAATTGCAGCTGTCCCAAGACTGTGGAGGTTTGGGGGTTCCTGACTTTGAGAATTATCATTTGGCCTTTGGAGCCAGGCATCTGGTTCCATTTATTGAAGATTCAGAGGATGTTTGGACGCTGGCGGAATCAAGTAGTTCTTCTCCGTTGCCGCCTAGGGCCATACTGTCCACGGTGGATGGATTTCCACCGACAAGATTCCTGAGAACTTGTTGGAGGGAACTATGGAAGAAAAGTAAGCGTAAGGTATGTGATAATGATTACATCCCTATCTGGTTGAATCCAGGTATTTTGCTGAATGGGAGGCCGCTATTGTGGTTGAACTGGCTCCTGAGTGGTGTACTATGGTTGAGTGATCTGATGGAAGACGGCAAATGGATCAGCTATAGAAGACTTTCACAAATTAAAGATCTCAGATACTGTACAATGGGTGAATACAGAAAATTGAGAGGTTTGCTGCGGAACCAGAGAACTGTTGATGGCGGTGGTTGGCAGTTATGGCTACCTGAATATAAGACATTAGGTGGTATGGCGTCCAAAGTATATAGAAACCTGAGCCAACAGTACACGCCAGCAGAGGGGTTGTTAACTAAGTGGTCTGAGGTCCTTGGCTCTGATATGACTGTGGAGAGGTGGAGGTTTCTTTGTAAAAACGTAACTCTGACATCCATTAATCTTGGAGAACAATGCCGCCAAATCAAAATTCTTAATAGAGTGTTTTGGACTCCCCAGAGACTTTATGCGAGAGGGATGATTGACTCAGAGTCCTGTTGGAGGTGTAAGCATGATGTCGGCTCCTTTGAACACTTGATCTGGGACTGTTATGAACTGAGGACATTTTGGAGGAGTGTTACTGAGAAGATTAATGAGGTTCTATTACTGCAAGAGGATTTTGATTATAACACTATCATCTTGGGTGAGGATGATAAAGTGGAAGATCTCACTTATCCACAGAAATGCTGGTTTTTTAGGGCTACAAATTCTGCGAAAAAAATTGTTTTGAGAAAATGGAAATGTGATGAGAGACCGACCTGTTCAGAATGGGTGGAGGACTTGAGGCAAGTGGCCAGAATTGAGAAGGTTATCCTTCGCAGGAACAAAAAGTTGAAATTGTTTGATGATATGTGGGGTGGGTTTTTGGATGACATGTGATAATAAGTTGGCCTGTTTTGCTTTTTAGATTCTGTGAAGGTTGGGGGTGGATATGGGGTTTGGATTCTATGCAATGAGTTCTACGATTACAATGCTGATAAGTTTGTTGCTTGTATGTTTTCTATAAAATTCAATAAACTTAATAATAAAAAAAAAACTGCACCACTTGACGCAGCACTTTTTGTGTAATTTTCAGGCAAGGCCATAATGGTAGTACCTAGCCATAAAACAGCAAAACTTAGAACATTTTAGTTGTTTGGCAACAGTTGGAAAGTTATCCAGGAATATGGTGGCAGCTCCTGTCAAATAGTGAACCAATATCTATATAACAGCCAAATGCTTGTTTTAACATGCATTGAGTGTGAAGAACAGATGCAAAGACTCATATTATGGCATGTAAAAAGTAGCCTAAGCCATATGTAAATTGGTATTTTATGTAGTCCAATTGCGTGTGGGTCACTATTTGTCAACACAATCAAATCCACTGTATCTAATTCTTGCATGCATGAGAAACAATTAAAGATATGGCCTTTCGTTGCAAACAGATCTCTACAGGAGATGCATTAAACCACTGTAGGTGCATACCGAGGACAGCAAAACTACAAGTCCAATGCAAGTATTTCTCTGCGCAATGCTGAATTTATAGTTAACGTTTGGTATAAGTTAACGTTTTGTAAACACATTTAGCCACGAGCTACAATAATAAATAAGAAGTGTGGATGATGAAGGTTTCACAAGCAGTGAACAATGATGTTATTTGTTTGCGGATTGTGTCCTTGACTGAACTTTTTGACTATATTCTTTATAAACTGAAATACAGAATTCTAAGTAGAAGAGGAAGGGAGACATTACATGGAGACATTTCAAAGTGCACAGAGGAAGATGAACAATCGTTTTTACCAGTGATTGGTGGATATCACCAAGATGATGCATTGTCTCAGAAGTGCAAACATGTAAACATTGTAAACACATTTGAAATGTGTAAACACACTGTGAAATATCTGACATCAATGGGCATGCCAGAATCCCTTACTGCAGTCATAGCTCCTGAACTCAGTACATTTGTGGAGCAGTCATAGCCCTCGTAGACAAACGTGAAGGAATTAAACATGTCAAGAATTACAGATGGTTTACCAACCAGCATAATTGTATTCTGACAATAGGAAGCCTGAGTGGCAAACATGAATAGACAGGTGGTGAAGTGAGAATGGAGAAGGCAGGATTTAGTTTGGGAGAGTTCTTTGGATGGAAGGCCGAGAGGGTAGACAACACACGAACAGAGGTGAGAATGGGAGGAGGAGGAAGACTAATGTGCATGCAAAAATAAAAAAAGGAAGCAGATGAGTTTAAACTGTAAACCTATGCGTATGTTAACAGCACTATGGAAGAATTATACAGGAGATGATTTGTATTTACCTTTAAACATTTGTTCACTGGGTCCAACTGTGTAAAAGATGTAACTAGGTTAAACGGGTACACACACAGATCATAATTATGTAGTGCATAAAGGAAAATGTGTTTGCCTTGTTAAAAATCAAAAAGAACAGAACAATCTCATGGAACCAGTCAGTTTCATATGAAAACAAAGGTATGTAAAGCACTGCATTACCAGAAAAACACCAGAATGTTGTATTGTGCATGGTGGAAAGGGTGGGTCCATGTTTTGGAAATCTTGAACAAGTACTTGAACTGTTGCCATCAGTGCTTGACATGGTTGGAGTACAAGCATACTTGTCATGACAACTAAACTACAAATCCAACAATGCAAGTATCATTTGCCAAGTATTTTCTGTCTGAAAAATGTGGTAGTTTGGTGGTGTGGCACATTAAGACACACCTACTCATTGAGAACTTTCTAAAATAGATTAAATGGTGAAATCTGTTTATGTGGCACAGCTGAATTAACAACAAAACCTTAAACAGGACATAGACGTGCAGGAATTACTGGCACTAATGATCCATGTGGATGATTAACATTTCATAAGCATTTAACATTGGTTGTATTATGCCCTAGTCCCTGACTAAAGTCTGACATTAATTTGTATGAACTTAAACATGGAATTCTCAGCAAATGAGGAAGAGATCAATTCTTTAAGCAAATTGTATGTTTTTTTAGGGGTGGGAAGCTGAAGGTCATGCAATGCCATGTGCTAAAACAATATCTCTGGCCCAAGGACACATGGGCCCGATTCAGGGAATAATCTGCACGGAAGTAAACAGCATTTGCGTGCAAAATCGCGTGCACGTCCCCGTTCTTCGATTCATGGAACACAATGCACAGGGTTTACCCGGGACTTGTGAGGAATCTGCACTGGTTCACCATGTCACTGCAACCCGACGAACGGCTTGCGTGAGACTCCAACAGAAGGGCCGCCCGGGCCTGCGCAACCACCTATAAAGGGGTGGAACACGTGGAATGGAGAAGAACAAGCAGAAATGTGGGCGTTATGAGGGACATTCCACCAGCAAACAATCCCACCGCCCATACATGTGCAAAAAGCACATGTATTCATGGAATTGTACAGGGTAAGCCGGCACACGTAAAATCCATGTGCAAATCCAGAAACACATATGCCACGCGATAGCAGGTGTAAACATCAAAGTGCACACTAACAAATGCATAAAAAGCATGCACGATCAACAAGTGCATGGATGCAGCAATGATGTATACACCATTCATTGTAAAATCATCCAGGGACACCGCAGGAGGAGGAGGATGGTCAGGGCCCAGATCTTCCACTGAAGGACCAGCCTTTATGGGATGCCTGATGACCAGGTCTATGGTATAGGTCCCCCCAATATTGTTCTTGACCTGGTCACGGAGTGGGAAGATGACCTCACATCACCCACCATGTGCTCCCAAGCACCGAGCCCCATGCAAAAGGTGCTCACTGTTCTGTATTATTTGGCCACTGGCTCATTCCAGCAAACCACCACTATACTAGGTGGCATCTCCCAGGCCACACAGTCACGCTGCTTACACCAGGTGTTGGCAATCATAACTGCACATCCTTCTGTCCGCCGGCATATTTATATGCCCAGAACACGGGCAAAAAGGCAAGCAGTGGTCCAAGATTGTTATGGGGTGGCGCAATTCCCATAAGTGCTAGGTGCCATTCATTGCACCCATGTTGCTCTACGTCCACCTCGAGCTACAGAGCACATTTACTGCAACCAGAAACATTGGCACTCCATCAATGTCCATGTTTTATGTGATGCCAAGGGCATCATTACTGACGTGTATGCCAACTATCCTGGCAGCAAAAATGATAGTTCAGGATGTCCCTGCTACACCGGGCCCTGGACGCTGGTAAGCATGGCAACACATGGCTCATTGGTGTGTATGAATGACCAATAGACACTGTCAACAAATGACAATGTCAACTATTCTCACCTCTACAGGGGACAGTGTCTACCCTCTGAGCACATACATGATGACACCCTTACGCAACCCCAACACACCTGCAGAGGTAAGGTAAAACACTGCCCATATTGCAACTCAGGGCATAGTTGAGAGCACATTCCGAGTGCTCAAGTCATGTTTCCTCTCCCTGGACCACTCTGGTGGTGTGTTGCTATATGCACCACCAGTAGTAGGCAGGACAATTGTGGCAGCATGTGTCCTGCACAATGTTGCAAGACAGCGTGCCATTGCGGTGGACATGGTGGTGGCACTGCATCCATACCCACAGGCACACCGCTTTTGTATGGCTGGACAAAGGGCACATGGAGAGGCTGCACGTACCCAGCTTGTGCAATCGTATTTCACCTGAAATCCTTCCTCTGTGGAGTGCACACCATCCTGCCAAATCACAGGTAAATTCAATGATGACAATGGGCCAATCCACTGTGCCCACAAAGCCACCCTGAGAAAGTGCCCTTGAAAGTGCAAATGTGTGTGCATCCCTTAGAACTAAAAAGACTTTTCTATTTTGTGTTTCCAAAAGAAACACATTGAAGAGGGAGGACACCACAACCACCATGCCAACCATTTAATGAAGTCACCCCTTTGCCACAAAAAACATCCCATATCACTAACTAACATACCTGTCAAATGTGTAAGCAGTGATAAATCCAGAAACATCATGTCTGAGCTGCAAGCCATACATGGCTGAAACATGTACATGGACACAAAATACAACAAGGGCAATGCCATGTAGCTGCACACATGTCCAACAATGTGCATGATGCACACAACCATGTCCCTATTGTGGGGTGTAGAAAAGCAGTGCAGTATCAATGAACAGGTTACTCAATTAGGCAATCTGACCCCAATTAACACCATCCCCCCAAAAATATTTTACAACAGGCAATTTACAATTGTGAGAAAGAGGGCGACACACATGATTGCCACATCCAGACATGCAGCAACTAAAGTAGCCATTCCATAACGATCAAGATAATTGCACATCTTACCTGTCCCCTTGGCATGCAGTAGACAGTCAAATTATATCCCATGAAATAGCCATCATTCCCTGACGGAAGGATCTGCACACAATGAACAAAATGAAACAGAGTGCAGCTAACACATGCATGCAACCAAAAACTCAAGACCCACGGCCCCCCTCAGTGACATACAACACATGCAAACAACAACTCAAAATACAACCATCAACATGTGTCCCACCACACATGAAGCAACACCTGAACACTGCATACAAATGAAACACACAAAATACACACACAGACAAACAACAACAACCCCCACACTGCCTGTCCCACTCAATGACATGACAAGGCATACCATCACCGGGAAGACTACCAATGATATGACAAGATATGCCATCACCTGTGTAGTATTGGGACAGTGCACTGAACACAGTCATGGGAGCATATGTATGTATGTACGTATGTATGTATGTATGTATGTATGTATGTATGTATGTATTTATTTATTGGTCACTTGTTAGGTGCTTATACAATTAGCAAAACTGTTTCAAAGCACCCACAGGGCAACAGGGTGGGGACAGGGGAAGGTAGGCAATGAATTACAACAGAGATACATAATTGAATTAATAGTACAAACAAATCATGAGAATAACAGGGAGTGGAGATGAAACTACTATGCCTTGTGAGTGTTCAGAATGTGCAAGTGGAAATGGGAGGGAGTAAATGGAAAGGTGCTGAGGTGCTCATGGAGAAGTGCTCTGGGTGAAGTGCTAAGAAAAGAAAGGAAAAACATAAGCACAACCTCCCATGGGGAGGCTGAGAAAGTGCAGTAAATAGACAGTGGCTTGGATGAGAGATGTGGGGGGTTCAGGTCCCAGAGGATACATAAGGGCCCTGCACATCAGTCACGCTACTGTATGATTAGCAGGGAAGAGAGGAGGAGAAGGAAGAGGAGAAGAGAAACCTCCTGATGTTTTTTCGGAACTTAGAGAGGTCCTGCTCCAGCCACAGATGGAGAGGGAGGCTATTACACAGAAGGGAGCCCGCTGAAGAAAGTGATAGACTATCAGCTCTGTGTTTAGCAAACCACTTTACATGCAGGGAGTTCATGCCAGAGGAACACATGAGTCTAGAAGGGGAGTATTTGGACAAGAAGCATTGAAGATGGAGTCGTCCCCGATCCCAGATAGCCTTGTCGATATTACAGTGGGATTTGAATTTAATCCGTGCTGGGACTGGAGCCAGTGAAGTCTTTGTAGGGCAGGAGAGATGCAGTCCCTGGGCTTGAGGACAAGGATAAGTCTGGCTGCCCTATTCTGGGTAAGTTGGAGGGGTTGCAGGTTGGATGAAGGAAGATTAAGAGGAGGCTTTTGCAGTAATCTAGCTTGGAGAGAACCTAGTACACAGATAATATTGAGTATCTGGGGAAAGGTGAGGAAGGGTACAGATTCTTTGAGACGGAAGAGCTGAAAGTGGGACTTCATGACAATGTCCTGAATAGGAGGGATGAAGGAAAGGGGGGAGTGCAAGATGACTCCAAGATTCCTGGCTTCAGAGTGGAAAGAGGGGTGGTAGCCCATGGAGGAAGGTCGGAGTGAAGGGAATAATTTGGGTGCAGGATATCCAATAGGGAGAATCTCTATTTTTATGGTGTTGAGGCAGATGTCATTAGCAGTGCACCAGGCCTGGATGGTGGAGAGGCAGTCAGGGATGAAAGAAGGTGCAAGGGCATCAGAAGTAAGTTTGAAGAAGAGTTGTGTGTCATCAGCGTAGCACTGGAAGTTGGGGGAGAAGGAGGCATGCAGACTAGCAACAAGTTCAGTATGGGCGTTGAGTTGGGGGAGGGCCAACTTCTCAAACAATTTCCCTAGGGAGGGGGTGATAGAAATGGGGTGGTAGTTGGCTGGGCTAGAATGGTTTGCAGATGGTATTTTAAGGAAGGGGCATACAGGGAGTGATTGAGTGAGGATGGAAAAGAACCAGCAGCAAAGGGGTGGTTGCACAGATCAGCAAGAGCAGGGGCGAGTAGAGGTGTTGCTAGGGGGGGCTGAGGGAGCTATAGTTCTGGGTCTTTTGGTTGTAGCACCTGATAGAAGCTCAGTGCTACAACCAAAATGCTACCTAGCCCCGAGTTCCGCCAGTCTCAACATTAGCTTAGCCCCTGACCTTTTTCAGACCTAGCAACACCCCTGGGGGTCAGAGAGGAGATGTTGTCCTTGATAGTTCTGACGGAGCATGGGGCAACCTGTTTGGAAGTCACCTTCATGGAGTTGACAACTCTGGTGACTTCTTCAAGGGAGACAGGAGACAGGAAGTAGAAGGAGGAAGGAGGAGGGTGAGTGGTAGGGGGCAGAGGGCGGACAGTTGGGTTGGAAGAGTTGGAAGAGTGTGTGACAAGGCTGTTCAGTATGTCCTGTGTTTGGAAAAGAAGTGAGAGGCGAGTGCATTACAAAGGGCCTGAAAAGGAGTAGGGTAAGAAGATACTGCGGATGGTTAGCATGTTCCCTGCAGATTTTGTAGAGTTCAGCAGTGATGCAAAGCACAAGAAAGCAATTACACACATACCTCTTCCACTCCAGGCAGGATCATGCTTGGTGCATCAATTCACAGGGACCGATGTCAGACTGGAGGTCTGGCCACCGAGGCTACTGCCATGGAAGAAATAAGCAGACAAAACAAAGCAATGTGATACTGCAAGCAAGGATAAATGCATGCTAAACATAGGATGCAAATTAAAAGTACAAGGTCAATGCAGACTTCATTGTGACAGCATACAATTGGTCCAATTCTACATTCAATTGAATGCAGCAGTACCATGCAGCCAGCTGCAGTCAACTTGAAGCTGCAAACACCATGCTGCAGCATGCATGGGACATGTACTTGAAAACACCAACACCACTAAACGTAATGTGCTGGTACACAACATAGCATCTGAAAAATATGCATCAATGTTCCTATGGTTGTGGCTTGTAACTGGGGCTGCACCAAACCATAATTGGGGAACCCTAACCAAGAGAGGCTAAATGTGCCGTAGAACCATTACCCCACAAATATTGCAAGAGATGTGCATTGTCACTCAGTACACATGGTCAAAGTGCATTGAGACACACACCAGCACAACCATCAACACCTGTCACAGGCCACAAACAGACGGCCCTGCCACCCACTCCCAAACACCCAAGAAAGGCCCACACAGTTGGAACTCCCACAATTTTGAATATGAAACCAGTGGCCCCACCAATCCATAGAAACAACACCATGCCCCGACCTGTCATCAGAACCATACCCCATAAAACATTCATCCATGAAGAAGTACTGCTTCCCCACAAGGCAAGGCAATCCCAAGTGATCACACACAGTGCAAGACTCCCAGCCAAACACCACACAAGTGTCTGCAAATGCTCTTCACCCACCTGCCTTGCATACAATGCAACCCATCGGGAGACACATCCCCTAAATGCAATTACATGCATAGGAACAACAAAAGAACATGCAAATCCATGACAACACATGAATTGATTCAGAAAATATGCAGAGAGCACCCACTGCAGAAGCACCACACATTGCAAGAGGGTGACAGGGCATAGATTGTGATCTGCCCATGAGTGCAGCGTACCACGACAGAAAGAGGGAGAGAGAGCGACAGGGACTGTGAGAGGGAAGGCCAAGTTAAACACACATCAAGGAGTACACTGCCTGGATTGGAGATGTCCAATGACATGCACTACACTACACTAGGCGCGGCCATAGATTAATTGAAAGAGGGAGGTAACACAGTGACATGGTTACCACTTAAATAATCATCCCGGCATGGTAGCATGAAAAGCACATATAAGTAAGGTTACACGGGCAACAAACATGGTGGCCAATGACACATGCTCAACATGCAAGACAGTGCTCATGCTTACCCGCTGACTGCGCGGCATGGTGTGAATCCTGCATCACCTTCACCAGGAACAGTGTCTCCAAATTATTGACAGGAGGGACAGTGCCTGGTGGAGGGCATGGGGAGCATGGACGTCAAAGGGTGCAGGGTGTTTCCCCGGGACAGCAGTCACCGCCAGACCACGTATTGCTGAAACAACATGGGAGAAGACATTACAACAGGCATAGTGAAGTACCATTCACACAGCACACATGTGCAAGTAAACACTGAACCCATAGTTACCTGCATATGCCATCCTGTGCAGCACCATGCAAACATGCAAGTTGACCACACTATTCATGTCTGCATGTCCACCACTGCAAACATGATGGCTGGAGAGGCTAACTGCACAACTCAAGGAAAAAAAAAATAAACAATAAAACCTGGAAAGGGCAACTCAAAAATAAAATGCCAACAGGGACTAACTAAAGTATCCAAAAATTAACAAAAAACTAAAAGCATATGTCACGGACTGGGGATTCCACATGGGTGGACATCAAAAAATAAAAAAATAATACCCCCCCATGGGCTCACCGACCGCATGGCTATGGTGCTATGGTGGACCAGGAGGCATGTATCTGCTGGCACCGCAATCCTGCATTGCATCAGCAGGAGGAGGTGGTGCTAGAGGCTCACCATGCAGTGCCCTGTCCTGGTCCTCGGTGGCAGCCGCCATGTGTGACAATGATGAATGCACCAGCAGACTGAGGGCTTGGACGTCACTATGCACAACCTCACGGGTTGCACAGAGCTTGTCCGGGATTGTCTGCCTCAATGATAACATCTCCTGGCGGAACAGTCTTCTGCTGGCTGCCTCTTCTTCATGGATTGCAGCACTGTGGGCCAACAACTCATGCCTCAGGGCTATCCTGTGTGTTTGACCCTCTGCAAGCAGAGTTGCCTGCAGACACTGCAGATCTGCCCGTAAGCCCCTGATGTTGGCCTCCATGCACAGCCTGTCGGAGTGACATGTGGACCGTATTACCTGCAGCTGCTGCACCAGCTATGTTGCTGGGGGATCATGGAACTGGCCACCCTGTCCATGCCCTCAGCCAAACTCTCATAGGTAGCACCCTGTCGGTGTGCGGAATGCAACATCTGCTGCCCAGTGCACACGTCCCACACATGTGCTGGGCCCACACCTGCCTGATCCAAGGGAGCATGGCCCTTGCTGTTTTGCCCCTGTCTTTGGCAGTAGGACTGCAACCCTCCCTTGGACATCTGCCCCAGGACCAGAAACCAATACATGGGAGAGTGTCCTTGCAGCCATAACCACAACAGACGAGCATGCCACTACTAACTGGCCTTGTCAAGACACCTGACACCCAACATACTCATGGGCCCCAACTGCTCCACCCATTGGTGCACTCACCTCCACCAGCATTGAGGACTGCACATCCGATTAAGCATCAGAGCTACTTGAGTCCAAAGAGTCTGAATTGTCTGCGGCATGGCTCAGGATGGTCTCTAGCACCAGTGGATTCTCACAGACTGCCATGCCACGTCCTCCACTGGTGGTCTAAAGCACAAAATATTCTTCTTCCTCCTCTGCATCTGGTGCCTCCTCACCTGCACATGGACAGAAAAATACATGTGTATCACATTGCTGTCATGCAACCAAATGCAGGGCATGTCACCATAAGAATATAGCATCTACACAGTATGTCCAACATGGTATATGCAGACTGGCAATAAGATTCCATGCTCAGGGCCATGCTGCCAGTGGAAACATTGCCAACAAACAGGGTAATTAAGTAGCACATTATGGCCCATGGCACAGCTAACTGTTGACTAATACCAGTGAAATGTGGCTCTATGACGTGCAATCACATGACATGGCAATAGGCAGACACACATATCCACAGCCAGGTCCACATCCATCACATGCCACACCAGTGCTGACCTGGTACAGGGACTGTACACAATGGTAAGATGTTGTGAATGTGTGAAAAAGGAAACAGTCCCAGTTGATGTATGGCTGTAAGAGTACCACCTTGGCAAGGTCTGTGAAGTGGATAGAGTAAGTCAATGGAGTTGTAGATACAGTGACCCACAAGAGGGAGAGTGGCATGGACCCATGGAGTGTGGGAGGCTAACAGGGATCAGGCCTCACAACAAGTTGCCTCAGGAGTCATTGCCATTGTGGCAGCGGGGATATGCACAGTCTAGACATGTGCACACTCACTCAGGGCACGCCATACAGCGTTTTGGTAGTCATCTTGTATGTTCTATGTAGCATGGAAGCACCTATGTACATGTGTGAAAAGAGATTCTAAACTCTGCAGGGCATGAAGGATGCAGCTAACAAGAGTGCACATTGTGGGATCATGTTGCAGATGTTGTGGGGGTATGCTAGTGGCGGATGAGTACTGTCACACGGCCATGTTCAGCTGATGTAGACACATGGTTTTTATCCACTCAAGCGTACACTGGATAGGAGACATTACACCATGACAGACATGGTTCACCTGGAGCAATCATTCAAATGCAGCTAGATGTGCACCACAAATATACATATTGTTGATGCTTCACTTCACATACTCAGAATGCACAATCTTGGTCACTCACCAGACATGTTCTCATAATTTTCCAGGCCTCCTACGCCTTGCACTTGCTCCAGTAGAATGAATTAGCTCATAGCCTCTTCGTGCTCAGTCAGTTACTACCTGTGCAGCAGTGTGCTTCTCAAACCCTAAGGTGTTCATCTCATTCGTGACATGCTGCCAATGCACCATACAAATAGCAGGTTATGTGTGCTCCCCGATTGGTGGCACATGTCACGGTGGTGAATGGCCATGTAAGTCTATGAGAATCTTGAATTCTTCATCATGAAAGTTCTTCTTCCTCAACATGTCCTTTCCCATGCCATGGGGCTGAGCCTGTTCCTGCTGTGCAGGCTTTGCCTTTTTGCCACAAAGTTTTGTTGACACCCCTGTGTGGCTGGGACCACTCTGGGGTCCAGATACCGGACCACAAGTGGCCTGGGCCCTGGCATTACCCACTGGGGCTGGTGCAGTGACTTCCGAAGCACGTCCCTTACCCTTTTGGGCTCTGGGGAAGCCTTTTCTGCAGTACATCAACAGCACGTTCCTGAACCCTTGGGGCTTGGGCAGCTGCTTCCACAGCACATCCCAGAAACCTTGGGGCTTGGGCAGCTGCTTCCGCAGCACGTCCCTGAACACTTGGGGCTTGGGCAGCTCCTTCTGAAGCACATCCCTGACCCCGGCCACGTCTGCCCCCTTTCCCTCTTCATGCCTTTCCACTCATGTTCCAGGTGTAAGGTAAACATGGAAGGCAATCCAAACAATTATCTTGGGCAATTTGAGTGATGGAAGACGTCTCTAATGTAGCCCAGGTGTCAAAAATACGGTGTGCGTAATGCACAGGCATCCCAAACAAAAATAGATTTTACGCGATACCAGGATAGCTTCCGAAAAAAGAAAAAAGAGCAGTACACGACACGCAGCGGCACCCAGCAACACTAAAAATGCATATGACTTGCACTGAACGCTACCGGAAAGACTAGTAGTACACAATAAACAGGGGCACCCACAGATGAAAAAAATGCATACACCACTCACTGTTAGCCTCGCAAAAATCAAGCATAGATGCGTGTATGCACGTAGGTAAATTCCTCATCAAAATAAGAAATGTGTACGGTCCCAGAAGTGAAAGGATTGCGTGGTACCCCAAAATAGGAAGTACTCCACTCGACCATCTCCTCCCCTTCACACGCATGTCTAGAGTTGCTTCTACAAGTACTAATGTATCCCCGGAAATGACGTGCTGAACACCTGCATGCAGCACATGTTGCATAAGTTATGCACTGAGGGACTTTCCTTGGATTTCACATGGCCATGCTCATTTTTTATGAGCAAAGCTCCTTCACTCTGTTTCCGGTTGCCTACATTGTGAGACATGGAAGACCCAAACTGCTGCCTCTGTGCCATCTCTCTACTGGCCTGTGCTGCTTCCAATTTAGCCATCTGCTGCTGCCTGTCCATTGTGTGTGCCTGCTGACCACCTGCACTTTGTTTGGAGTGCCTGATGTCCAGCCATTGCCTATGCTCCTGTCTTTGGCCCTGTGACCACCTCAGCTGTTTCATTGGACTCCGTCAATGCCATTCCACCACCACCACTCCACATCCCAGCTCCAGGACTACCTTGCCCACCCACACCTGCCTCGGGGGTTGCCATGTCAGCACCATCATCCTCTGACCAGAGTGCCAACCCCATGGCAGTGAGGCAGAGAGCTGTCAACTTCACCGCCAGGGAAGTTGACATCCTGGTGTAGAAGGTCCTGGAGAATAATAATGCCCTCTTGCACCCTGTGATGCAACCTGGCAATGAAGGACGTCAGCAGATCTGGGACGGGATAACGGATGCCATCAATGCGGAGGTGGTGGCACCCTGCACATTCAAGACTATACACAAGCGCTGGGAGGGCCTGAAATCCAGGACCCACCCAAGGCCATGCGCTATGTCCAGCCCTGTGCCACTGCGGAGGTGCATCATGTGCACGGTGCCGGATGTCGGCTAACAACATGCCAGTACTGGAGAAGTTCTACCCGGCGCTGCACACCCATGTCTGCGAGTTACGTGTGGAGTCGACTGGTGAGTAGCCATGTGGTGCAATGCTCTACGGGGCATGTGCTCTGTGCATGTACCAGCATGTTGGCAGTGACCCCCTTAGGTTTCCAGCAAGTATGTTTCTGAGATGGATGTCTGCATGCATGCCACAGACATTGCTCTCCATGTGTGCATTCAGACCTATATATATTTTAAATGTGCTATCAGTTGCTTTTTGTGTTGTAGTGTTGGCTTGCAGACCGTGCACATGCAATGTTACTTTTGTCTGAGACGTGCCAGAGTGACAAGTGTGACAGTTGAGGTAGTGTTGCCGTGTCATGTGCATGCATAATGCTCATGTGTATGTGCCAAAAATGGGATTGTGTGACTGGGCATCACTCACGCCTGGATGCAACACTTGCATTTGGATTCCTGGTTTAGTCACATAGAGGCATTACAGATCATGGGACTCTGGGGTGATTGGTCATCACACTGCTTGTGGCCTCTCAGTTGATGTGTGTGCATGACATGTGTATGTGCTTGTTTCTGTGGCATGCTCACATGTGCATGTGCAAATAATGCATGTGTGTATAGCAAATGCAATTTATTGGTTGTGACAGTGGCAAGTAGCTTGATGTGATTGTGTGAGTGATGGCCAGGCAGGTGTCTAAATAGATGGAGATTGCATGTCCTTGTGTGTTGGTGTTTCCACGCCCAATATGGTGCAGTACACTGATGTTTCTGTTCTGTGTCTCCTTTTCCACAGTTGCATCTGATGAAGATGGTGGAAGCAGTGCAGTGGAACATGTCTGCAGGGATGCCTCCACTAGGCAGAGCCGCAGGCCCCAGCCACACCCCGTGACAGCTCATTTTCGGGGAGTGGTGTGGCTGTGGCAGCGCTTCTGACATTGGGCATGGCTGCTGGGGGTGAGTCCAAGAAGGTGAAGGTGGGAGGTGACTCATCAGCAGCGCTGGGGACAGGTGATGTCACACAAGGGCCATCCCTGGCGGAAGATGCCCCAGAGTGATCCAGGTTGATGGAGGAGGAGGTAGCCGTTGCAGCCCAGCCCATGGGGCCAGGGGAGGGTGTTGAGGTGGGCGTGCCTACTGCAGACCTTCCCCACGGGCATGTGGCTGTGCAGGCCACCGTGAAGGTGCCTGTGCAAAATCTAGTACAGGGGCCATCGGATGCAGCAGTATGCACATGCCAGGATGCCTCCACCCGACCCACCACCCGTTGTCGGCTGATGTGTCCCCCAGACAAACACCCCCTTACCATCTGCTGTTGCCATCCGGAATCATGTGCTCCCCTGCTGGCCGGGTTGATGAGGTAGACAGCTGTCATTCGTGATGATGTGCAGGCTACTCGTAGTCTGCTTGCACATCATCACAGTGAGCTATATACCGCCCCATCAGATGGCTTGCAACATGCCTGTTCTGTGGTGTCCTCCATGGGATGTTCACTGCTGCGACCACCTTTTCATCTTCCTCCTCTGTGCACCAGTCATCCTCCGGGGTTCCTTCCGGCCCAGATACCACCAGGGCCTCCAGTGCACCACTCCCAACCGCAATGCCCCATCTGGTGGAGACCTCATCCTTGCCTGAGTTGGGAGTCCAAGGTAAATCAGCTGAGATGGTCACTCTGCCTACCCAGGCACCGGCAGGGGCACGAGCAATAGAGGGACAGAAGGCACCCATGAGCAGTGCAGGTGCTGTACACCCCGGGTCGCGTCATCAGCTCCGAGGGAGTACCCACATAGCAGGCACCGTGCACTGAGGCGGCTGGAGGCAACCAGGAGGAGGCTATTTGTTTCAGGGCAGACCACTGAAAGGAGGCAGGGGCGAAGTGTGAGGCAGGAGGCACATGTGGACCTGAGGGATAGGATGTCTTCTGTGATCTGTGGATACGAAGAGCAGATAGGGGCAGAGAGGCAGCAGGCTCAGGAAGCAAGGGTATTGATGGCCTGGTGGAAAGGTTCAGTGAGATTGGAGAGGAGGAGGATTAGCCCGCTGCCTTTGTACCTATTTATTTTGGTGCAGGTTTCCTTTTTTATGTATTATTTTCCCCAGACTTTGAAGACTTTCCTTCACAGTTTTTATTGTACATAGTTGTTTAAGTTTAGGATATTTATTTTATTTCATATTTCCCCTGGACTACTTTGAGCTTGATTCCCCATTTATTTTTGTACATATTCATGTCCAATACATCGTTCTGTTTGTTACATTCCATGCTTCATGCAGTTAATTTCTGTGTCAGCTTCCTTGAAAGTTCTATTTTCAGCCAGTGCATCTCTCCATTGCAAGTCATGTGTCTTGTGGCGTGCATGCTTGTGTGATGTTGTTTCTGGGATGGTTGCGGATGGTCGGACGCACATGTGCCTGACATGTGGTGGTGGGTCCATCGGACGACTGGGTCTGCACTCTGTTTTCATTTGCATTTACCTGTGCAGCAGCACTCTGTGTTTGGCATCAGTGTGGTTGGGGTGGAGGGAGGTGGGCTCACTGTGGAGGAGTTCCATGTTCACGTTAATAGCACATTTGTTTGTCTTTGCTATGTAAAACCCATGTTGTACAGACACGCCCACCCGCATGCATAATCACACACTACCACTGGAATGCAGTAGTGGGTCATATTTGCTCAACCGGAGTAGCTGCACAATTCTCCAGTCTCTGAGACTCATGCTCTCTCTGACTGCCCTACCATACCCCATGCCGGGCACTGTCATGTGATTGTTCCCTGACAGGTTTTTTGCCACCCATTCCACCCAGGTCACTGATGCTCAGGCTGTGACACACCTGGCCATTGTCTGTGTATCTTGAAACATCTTTTGGTAGGTTTGCTTCTGTTGTGGGCACACATTCAGTTACTGTGCTTTGATTCCTTGGCAATGTGCCATGACCAACATGCACATGGATTTGCATTCACTTGTCACTTGTATATGGAGGTGGCTAATTACGGGCCGGAAGGGTGTGTGAGCAGATGCTATACTCATGGATGGAAGTCCGGTGCTTCCAGTTGGTGGTATTTGCACTGGGACTTTGGGAGACTGTCAGGGAGCTGCTTGTGGGGGGGTGGGGCAGTCTGAAGTGGGCTGCCTGGGGGGGTCACAGGTGAGGAAGTTAGGGGGTGGTGTTCAATCTGAAGTGGGCAGCCTGTGGGGCATGTCCAGTATGGGGTGAGTTGCCTGTTGGGGGTGTCCAGTCTGGAGTGGGCTGCCTGGTGGGGTCAGAGGTGAGGGGGGCTGTGGGGTTGTGTCCATTCTGGAGTAAGCTGGGTGGCTCAAAGGTGGGGGGCTGTGGGGTTGTGTCCATTCTGGAGTAGGCTGCTTGTGGGGGGTGTTCAGTCTGGGGTGGGCTTCCTGGGGGGTGTCACAGGACAAGGGACCTGGGGGGTGTTGCCCAGTCTGGAGTGGGCTGACTGTGGGGGAAGTCCAATCTGGAATGGGCTGCCTTGGGGGTGTCACATATGAGGGGGGCTGTGAGGTTGTGTCCAGTCTGGAGTGGGCTGCCTGTGGGGTGTCACAGGTAAGGGGGGCTGTGGGGTGGTTCCCAGTCAGGAGGGGCCTGCCTTTGGGGGTGTCCAGTCTGGAGTGGGTTGCCTACAGGGGCGGTGCACAGATGGGGGCTGGGGGGTCGTACCCAGTCTGGAGGGGCCTGCCAGTGGGGGGTGTAAAGTCTGGAGTGGGCTGTCTGTGGGGGGTGTCCAGTCTGGAGTAGACTGCTTGGGGGGTGTCACGGGCGAGGGGGCTGGTGCCTAGTCTGGAGAGGCTGCCTTTGGGGGGTGTCCAAACGGAGTGGGATGCCTGGGGGGGTCACAGGTGAGGTGGGTTGGGGGGGTGGTGCCTGGTCTGGAGGGGGCTACCTGTGGGTGGGTGTCCAGTCTTGAGTGGGCTGCCTGGTGGTGTGTCACAGGTGAGGGGGGTTGGGGGTGGTGCCCAGTCTGGAGGGACCTGCCTGTGGGGGTTTTTCAGCCTGGGGGTGTGTCACAGGTGAGGGGGTCTGGGGGGTGGCGTCCAGTCTGGAGTGGGCTGCCTGGGGGAGTTTCACAGGTGGGGGAGTCTGGGGGGTGATACCCAGAGTGGAGGGGCTTGTCTGTGGGGAGTGTCCAGTCTGTAGTGGCTGCCTGTGGGGGGTGTCCAGTCTGGAGGGTGCAGCCTGTGCTTGCGGGAAGACCTGCATTTTCATGGGGTGCAGCCTGGGCTTGTGAGGTGGTGTGCGCAATTTTGCTGGGGTGCAGTCTGGGCTTGCGAGGGTGGACCCACATTTTTGCTGTGGACCAGTCTGGCTTTGTGTGGGAGTGCATGCATTTTCGCTGGTGTGCAGTCTGGCTATACGAGGGAGGACACACGTTTTTCCTCTGGGGTGCAGCCTGGGCTTGCAAAGTGAGACACGCGATTTCGCTGGGATGCAGTCTGGCTTTGCAAGGGAGAACCCGCATTTTCACTGGTGTGCAGCCTGGGCTTGCGAGGTGAGGTGCACGATTTTGCCGGGGTGCAGTCTGGGCTTGCGAGGGAGTACCCGCGTTTTGCAGGGGTGCAGTCTGGCTTTGCGAGGGAGGGCATGGGTTTTAGCTGGGGTGCAGCCTGGGCTTGTGAGAAGAGATGCGCAATTTCGCTGGGGTGCAGTCTGGGCTTGCGAGGTGAGGCGCACCTTATCACAGGTGTACTGGATATTGGGCTTGCGGTGGCGCGGAGGCTGGAGCCATGTTTGTCGTTTTGCTTGCTTTTTGGTGTGCTTGGGGCGTGTTGTGGCAGTTCCTTGAGAAGCTTGTTTGTACTTGCACGACAGCTAGTAATGCGCCTTTAAATTCATGTATACGTGTGGCATGCAAAGAAATTCTGCACCTCGGCTCGCGTAGGGTCCTTTTCGGCGCACAACCTTTGTGTCATTTCTGTGCCCGATTCCAAGAATCAGGCCCTAAATCTCTTTTGTGTAGGAAGTTAATGATGAGCGGCTTTTCTCCAGCTGCACATTCAAGATCAGTACTCAATAAAAAGTAGCAAGTAGTATGTGCCATTAAATAACCATGTGAGGCTTTCGAAGTTTAAACTAGTGGTAGGAAGCCATTGCTTTGACACGCGTGCTTAGTGTTTTTTTAAATTGCACCAGGGACGGCTTTTTAGCTGCAACAATGCCACTGCCTTTACAAAGACTGCTTAAAAATGACAAAGGGCAGCTCCACAAGGGGACATTGTTTGATATTATTGCCTGATAGAGCTTGCTCAGAGATATTCCTGGCCAACTCCCTTATTCTTCTTCCCTTTTCCCCTGTTTCCAGTATCTCTTACCTTTCTTCGATCCTCTTCCTGGACGTCCTGGAATACGCGACTTCCTGGAACTTTGAACACTCGCACTGGAGTCAGACTCGACTCGCGCGCACTTATACAAGTCCCGGTCCGGCCGGGAGAAGGAGTCCTCCGCGGAACGCCACAAGAAGAGAACTCAGGTGAGCCAGGGGGAAACCTTTCACAGATTGAGACGCCAAACGATCAACACTGATACCGCTATGGAGAAAGCGGTCCAGGACCTCATGCGCGGCATGCAGGAGCTAACAACCAAGGTACAGAACTTAAAGGCAGAGAACGCAGCCTTGAAACAATTAGTGCTGTCACGTGACTCTGCCAATAAGGAAAGCGTGATACTGGGTGGAGTGGTAGACAAATACGATGGCTCGCCAAAATCCTTACGTGGATTTCTGGATTCCTGCTTGGTGCATTTTACATTCAAGCCCTATTATTTTTCAACTTCCAGGGCCAAGGTGGGCTTTATAATCTCCCATCTTACAGGGAATGCGTTATCTTGGGCCACTCCCCTAGTGAACTCTGGAGACGTCCTCCTAGACGATTATGATGCATTTATCCAGGCCCTCAAGTCTATGTTTGACCGTCCCGAACAAGTGTCCAGCGCCCAGGAACGCCTACTTGATTTTCGGCAAGGATCCCAGGATATGCTAACGTTCGTTACCAGATTCAAACAGCTGGTAAAGGAGGCTGATTGGGGCCCTGAAGCGAGTTACACCTTATTTCGCAGGGGTCTAAATGACGATATCAAGGATGAATTAGCCAGAGTGGCTTGCCCCAGTTCGTTTCAGGCTTTGGTAGATCTAGCCTTACAAATAGACTTTCGAATCCAGGAAAGAAGGGCTGAAAGGAAAAAGGCTAAGACTGCCTTTCAACGAACCCCTCAGGAGTCGACTGTGAAATCCGATCCTGTCTCAACCCCTGATAACGACTCCGAACCAATGCAAATAGGCGTCTTTCGTGGGCCAATTACTGCACAAGAAAGGATGAGAAGAATTCACACCGGCCTGTGTATGTATTGTGCCTCAGACAAGCAATGTCCTTTAACCCCTCCACGGTGTTCGGGAAACGCCAGCTCCCGGCCCTAGATGGAGCGAGGTTTCAGGAAAAAGATGTCTGCTGAACATCAATCACATCCTTGAACTCTCCTGGACAGAATAACCTGGTGGTGCTACAGGCCTTTCTATCGCCCTCCAAGCACAAGGCCTATCCCATACTGGCTCTGGTGGACTGTGGAGCTATGGGAATTTTCATTGATCAAGACTGGGTTATCAGACATAAAATACCATATGAGTCACGGAACATTAAACAGCCGGTAAAAGCAATTGATGGGAGTCCTCTCTCTTCAGGACCCATAACCCTACAGACAAAAGAGGTCCGTTTCTCCATAAACCACCACCAAGAGCAGATTACATTCAACATCATCAAATCAGCCCATTACCCAATGGTTCTGGGTATGCCCTGGCTTCAAAGACATAATCCGTACATTAATTGGACAGCAGGGTCATTGTTTCTGGGCTCTGAGTTTTGTATGTCCCACTGCTTATCCCTGGATCTCTCCTTAACACCAGCTATTGAACATTCAGGAGAGCAAAAAACCTCACTCATGGTTTCCAACATTGTACAAGTCCCAGAGGTCTACCAAGGATATACTGATGTCTTTTCGACTGCCATAGTCCAGGGTTTACCCCCTCAAAGACCCGAAGATTGTGCCATTGAGACAGATCCCTCGGCATTAATTCCCTTTGGCAGAAGGTTTATCCTTTCAGAACCTGAGAAAAAGGCCCTCCCGGAATACCTGGACATCAATTTGGAAAATGGCACCATAAGACCCTCTAAATCTCCAGCGGGTGCCTCATTGTTTTTCATTCCTAAGAAGGATTCCAAGGAACTCAGACCCTGCCTCGACTACCGTGGTCTAAATCAATGCACCCTCAAAGATCGGTACCCTCTGCCTCTGATTTCAGATATCCTGGAAGCTGTCAGAGGCGCCGTAATATTCATGAAGTTGGACCTCCGGGGTGCCTATCACTTAATCCGTATCCGGGAAGGGGACGAATGGAAGACTGCCTTTAGAACGCCCTTTGGTCACTTTGAATATCTAGTCATGCCCTTTAGATTAGCTAATGCCCCTGCAGTTTTTCAACGTTTCATAGATAGGGTGTTTTCTGACATGCTTTTTCTCTTTGTCATTGTCTATCTAGACGACATTTTGATTTATTCCAAGGATCCCTTGAAACATGAAGAACATGTCATGGCGGTACTACAGCGGCTCCGTGAAAACAAGCTCTTGGTCAAACCTGAGAAATGTCTTTTTCACGTGACTTCAGTTCATTACCTTGGATTCATCCTCAGCCCAGAAGGAGTTGGAATGGACCCTTCAAAGGTAAAGGCCATACTGGCCTGGCCTGCTCCTACATCGGTGAAACAGGTTCAGTCTTTCTTGGGACTTGCTAACTTTTATCGAAAGTACATTCCTACCTTTTCTGAGCTCGTCCAACCGATCGTTGCTCTGCTGAAGAAGGATGTTCCCTTCATCTGGTCTTCCTCGCAAGAGAAGTCTTTTCAACGCTTGAAGACAAGATTCACGCAAGCCCCCGTCCTGGCTCAGTCTGACATAGATCGCCCTTTCACAGTGGAAACGGATGCCTCCAACCATGCCATAGGAGCAGTCTTGAAACAGGTGCTTGAGGACAAGATGGACCACCCAGTGGCTTACCTCTCTAGAACCCTAACAACCAGCGAAACCCATTACTCCGTCCTGGAAAAGGAGCTGTTGGCAATCCGCCAAGCCTTCACAGAATGGTGACATTTACTCCTGGGTGCTAGATATCCAGTCCAGGTCCGTACGGACCATCGAAATCTACAAATTCTCCAACCTATGGAGTGCAGGAACAGTCGTCAGGCGCGTTGGGCCTACTTCTTCGCGCAGTACCAATTCCAAATCACTCATGTTCATGGATCACAAAACGTGATTGCGGACGCCTTGTCCCGGCGTCCTGACTATTTAACCACTGAAGATAGGACTTAGCCTACAATGTTTCCCAACACAATCTTTATAGCTCAAGCGATCAACCTCTTGGAAGAGATTCGAGCCAAAACCCAGTCCTCTGACCTCTGGAAGGACGTTTCTAGGAAGAATCACTGGAACTTAAGAATCAAGGAAGGATACTTATTCAAGGACAATGCCTTGGTCATTCCCACACCGAAACTTCAACATAAAATAATAACTCTCTGCCATGATACTTTTCATTCTGGACATCGTGGTGTAACCAACACGCTCCGGTTTATATAAAGACAATTTTGGTGGCCGGAAATGAAATGCAAGGTACAAGAGTACATCAAGAACTGTACTGTCTGCAGTCAGAATAAGCACGACAATAAGAGACCGGCGGGCCTTGTATTACAACCTACACTGCCAACAAGACCATGGGAATGTATAGCTACAGACTTCATCGTGGAATTACCACCTTCCCGGGGTTACACAACCATCATGGTAACCATAGACTTGTTTACTCATATGGCACATTTCACGCCTCTCTATAAACTTCCTTCCTCTTCAGAGCTCGCAGGAATTTTCCTAGAACACATTTTCCGTCTTCATGGACTCCCTTCCAAGATCATATCGGACCGAGGACCGCAATATATTTCACAATTCTGGAAACATCTCTGTCGTGTTCTATGGATTCAACGCGCTCTTTCAACTGGATATCACCCACAGACCAACAGGGCCACAGAACGTGTTAATCAAACCCTGGAGCAATATCTCCGTTGTTTCGCAACCAAGGTACAGGATGATTGGTCCCTCCTTATACCCTTGGCCGAATTTGCCTATAACAATTCAGATCACTCAGCGATCAACGTTAGCCCCTTCTATTGCAGTCAAGGTTTTCATCCCTCCGTGTTACCTTCAGTTCTACCACATCCAACTCCAGTACCTTCACTTGATTCCTGGATTAAAACTCTCCTCAACATCCACAAGGAAGCCAAGGAACAATTGGGAAAGGCCCAGATTCGCACTAAGCGATATGCTGATTCCAAAAGAAGACCAGCACTCTCCTATTCTATTGGTGACCAGGTCTGGTTGTCCTCGAAACTATTACCACGACATCTACGCCCTAACAAGTTAGCCCCCCAATATTATGGTCCATTTTCCATAAAAGAAATCATCAAGCCCGTTTCTTATCGGCTCAAGCTACCAGACTCCTGGAAGAGAATACATCCAGTTTTTCACACTTCTCTACTCAAACCCTACATCCACTCCACCCGGAAAACCGGCAGACCCAGTCCTGTGATTGTGGACAATCAGCTGGAATATGAAGTATCCAGAATATGTGACTCCAGGTACAAACGGGGCCGGCTTCAATACTTGGTCGAGTGGAAAGGATATCCTCCTAGCGAGAGAACATGGGAACCACTATCCAACCTAAACACCCCTCGATTGCTGAGAAGATTCCATCTCATACACCCTGGCAAGCCTGGTGGGACGGGGTTTCGGAGGAGGCATGCTGTCATGAACCATGGACATAGCCCCTTCTGGTCTTCCTGGTCCTGGTCCAGACGGAGAGTGTGCTCCTTGATACTTCTAACATGGCCGTGCCCAGTGCCGTGTTCCGTACAAGCCTGTACGTTGGACACGGAACGTGCTATATATGGGCCACGCCCCCGTGCGTCTCAACGCTATCCCTAGGTAGTGTCTCGACGTGTGTGTGCTGCTCAGCGTTACCCTTCCAAGTTCCTGGCCAACTCCCTTATTCTTCTTCGCTTTTGCCCTGTTTAGAGTATCTCTTACCTTTCTTCGATCCTCTTCCTGGACATCCTGGAATACGCGACTTCCTGGAACTTTGAGCGCTCACGCTGGAGTCAGACTCGACTCGCGCGCACGTATACAAGTCCCGGTCCGGCCGGGAGAAGGAGTCCTCCGCGGAACGCCACAAGAAGAGAACTCAGGTGAGCCGGGGGGAAACCTTTGACAGTAAAAGACAATTGATGCAAAATTCTATCAAGGAAGTATATTGAGTAACATCTTGAATTGTGTGATTTGATGCACTCATTTATCTAGAAAGTGAATGGTAGTAACTTCCTGGAAAACCTCCTGATGAGTCACCTGTTAGTGGCGAAACACGTGCAGAGGTTACATTGGTAACATTAACTATAGAGTAAAAGAGTATATACTGAACTTTATATTGGGATTTAAAACTTTGATGAACTTTGATGAACTTGAAACTTGAACTACTTTTTCTTTCCTCTACCTTGACACTGTTTCATCATCACTAACACTAGTACTAGACACAATCTATCCTAGGAAGAAAAGCGACAGGATGAATCGAAATATTTAGTTTGCTTTTGCAAGTGCAACTATTTCGAAATATGTGGATGCCCCATGATAGTGAAGTTGAAACTATGTGGGGTTATCCAAGTAGGTTAATGAGTTCATATAGTGAGATCAACAACTGAATGGTGATAAAGGTGATAAATGTTTCCACTTTGACAACAATGTTACTGTTACTTGCCATTTGCAGAATGGCCTGCTGCCATGTGCATGTCTGTGTAGCTCTGCAGGTAGATCAGGAAACCATTTGGTGTGTTGCTCTATGTTGTGATTTAAAAAAAAAATATATACAAAGGCCTCGCATGGGGTGTGCCAGCCATGAGTCCACAGTAATGTGCTTTTGTGAAGAACAAGAAAAGCTGCGACAATGAGGGAACAGAGTCTCGTCGTGTCACCACTAACTGGAAGGCCAAACGTGTGAAACGTGGCAGGACTGGCTGTGAGTTTCATCCTTCTGTGGCCAACTAAGTGAGTGCCTCTGAGTAGGAACATGTTGCCCTGTTTCTTGTTTTGCGTATGCCTCTTTTTATTCATAGAACACAATTATAGTCTGGGAAATCAGAAAGAAGTAGGACAAAGATAAATGATAAATCAGGCGAGTTTGGATAGTGTTACAGCATGGCAAGCCACTAATTCATATTTAGACTAAATAAATAATAGTACACATTTTGGCAACATTAAAAATACAATACAGCTCATTTTCAATGAACACGTGACGTAAACAAAAGGTGTAAAAGCCTTGCATAAGGATGGTATGCTTTCATTTGGGATAGAGAGGTTTGGCCGAGGTAGAATTCATCAAATTATATGTAATTCATCAAGTTTTTTTGCCTCGAATTTGGCCGCAAATATATATTTGGGGGTGTGTGTAATCATTATAATAAACAGACGGAGAAGTGGGGGGTGATGGGGGGGTCTGCAGGATGTCTCCTCCGGCATATATGTGTGGCCAAATCGAATTTTAAAAAAAACATTTTCGTTGAATTCTAATTCAATGAAAAGAACTCGACCAAATCAATTCGAACCATTTCATTCATGTCATCGCAAATTTACCTTCATTTGTATAGTGGAGGGGAGCTGCCCTCAGGTGAGGGGGGATAGCTCAGGGGCAACGTGTTTGTCTTGGAAGCAAGACAACGAAGCGCAACACAGATTTGAATCTTGATCCCATGCTTAGAAACCATCACAAGTATTAAGGTCATTGTAAAAGAACAATTTCAATTATAAAAATCCTCTCTGCCACATAATTACTGCAGCAATAGCGCTAGCTTGTATTTTTTAATGATTCTGCAAAGGCTGTGGATTCCTATGTAGATCAATAGCGTATTATACCAGCAGAAAGACTCCATAAGAATCGAATTGCCTGCCATGCATTCGTACTTCATTTGCAGGGTGGAGTGCAACATGATGGCATACAAGCGTGCACTGGCATACAAGCGTGCCCTCTGCCTTTTTCCATTTCCTTTTACACTCTGCTGTGCAAATGAGGAAAGTTTGGGAGCAGGGCCCGGGTATGCAAAAGTGCAACATAATAGGTCCCTGCTGCCGAATTACATGTAGACTCGGAAATGAGCTCGTGTATGTAGTCGAGGCATCCGTTTCAAGATGTCTTAGTCAGCTGTGGAGCATTTTAGTCATTCAGCCAACACCAGTGGATTAGAACACAGTTTAAATAACTGGGGCAAACGATTCGTAAAATAAGTAGTGGAAAAGATTTCCTAAAAACAACTTTGTAAAAAGAAAATAAATAATTATTTGCATGTGGTTATTTAAAAAAAACTTTCAATGCACACATTTAAAAAAACGGATGCATTTTAAATTAATAAATTACTTGGCACACAATAAGGGGTGCTTGTCAGTTGGAATGGGGGTTCGGTTCACAGTGTGAAAGGTCAACCCCTGCAATGTTAAGTTTGAATAAAATAATATAGTTTAAAGAGGAGGGAAGGTCTGACATAAGGTGGTATGGGGTACAGTGAAATAGAGTGATAGGTGCCCCTCTATCATATTTGGAATTTACAGCAAATAAATAAATATCATTGACAATAATATTATTGATATTAAATAAATGGTACTTGCAATTAAACTGCCACAATTCGCACATATGCATTGCTGCATCAGTCTCCTGATCTGCAGCACCCGCTTTTCAGTGGCCTCCTGATCTGCAGCACCCGCTTTTCAGTGGCACAGATTCAAAGGTACCATCTGCTCTCTTTGACCGTTGTGTTTAAAATCTGCACCTGTGACCCAAAAGCATTTTAATTGTGAAACTATCCATATTATGGTAGGGTAATCACTGGGCATAAGCCATACTTCAGTTTTGGTCTGATGATTGATAGTGCTCACACTTATTAAAGCCACATTAAATGTGGGTATGAAAGGGCAATAGAATTAAAGTTTCACATTTCTTTTAGTTTTTTTAAATCACTTGTTTTTTGTAGCCTGAATACATGAAAAAATGAACATGTGTCTGTAAAGACATGGGGCCTTATTACAAGTATGCCTCTCCGGAAATAGTGCTGCTGTTCGCTCTGTACCGGCAACCTTTTTCCGGAACAGCATCGTCTGAGTTGCGATGCTGCTAACACAGGCACTGCAAGTGACCCACCGGATCCAGCAACACCATGGGCGGAATCTATAGAGAGACGCGTCAGCCGTGCCTGAGACACCGGGATGACATTAGTAAGTGCACATTCCGAGCTCCACACACACGCAAATACCAGCATGGACATGCCCGTAGCATTGTGAAAACCCTGCCAGGAACACCAGCATCGCGGTCTAGGCATTATATAGACTCAGGTGTGTATAAATATGCCACAGGTGTCCAAAATCAGCTCAGGTGGTCCCAATGAGCACTCCAACAGCACAAAAGGACCGCTCCCACACCCCACAGCCCTTCCAACACTACCATGCTAGCAGTAGCAGTACTGGAGCTGGAGGCCCTGCATGCAGGCCTACTACTTGAAGAGGCAGGGAAGCAGAGGATGCGGTGGAGGTTCCTGAGGTGAAGGAGGACCATCATGGCCCAGAAAAACCCCAGTGTCTAGCAGGTCGCAGCCTGCAGGCAGCCATCAATTCCACGCATAAGAGCCACACCTTTCAACCTGAGCCAAAGCCAGAGCCACACCGTGTACCGGCTAGACAGGGACACCATCACTTCCATAGCGGACCTGATCCATGACAAACTGGTCAGCCTGATATAAATCTATACAGCCACCCCACCCCCCTTGCTCAAAGTCGTGTCTGTGCTACACTTCCTAGCCATGGGCACATGCCAACACACTGTGGGTGAACTGCATGGGATATCGCAACCCTGTTTTTCACGTGTCCTGTGTCAGGTCATCGATGCACTTTGACGTCACGTTGGAGACCAAATCAACCCACCCAGGACTGCTGACTAGGTCAATGGCACACAAATTGCCTTCCATGCCCTTGCAGACATGCCAAACGTGATTGGTGCATTGGACTGCACACATGTGGAGCTGGTGGTCAGGCATGCTGTGGAGGCAGTTTACCAGAGGAGAAAACTATATCACCCACTGAATGTGCAGATGGTGTGTGATGCCCGCCATCTCATCACCCACTGCTATGCCAGATTTTCTGGTTCAACCGATGACTCTATGGTGCTGTGCAACTCCACACTGCCTGGGTACATGGCACATCACAGTGAACAACGTACCTGGCTGCTGGTTGAGTGTAATTACAAGGGCACGTGCACTGAGGAATTGGGGGTGCAGAAAACACCACACCCTACCTGGCAGCTGGGTGAGTGTAACTACAAGGCATGTGCACTGTTGGATTATGGGCATGTATAACACCGATCAGCAGTGGCTGTGTGCAGTGTCTGCATTCATTTATTTGTTGTTCAACTATTATGGCTCATGCAATTAGCAAAACAACCTGAAAGCGCCCAGAGGTCAGACATGTGGGTAAAGGGGAAGGTAGACCATGAATAAGAGCAAGGATCAATAGTACATCAAGAAATGATAAAAACGGTAAGGGAAGATGAACTTACTATGGCTTGTGAGAGCAATGAACGTGCAACTGTAGAGGGTGAAATCAAGATGCAACACAGTAATAGCATGGCTGAGTGCAATTCCTTGACAGGTGTGTCTCAATTGAAGAAAATGATCCAGTGCATGCATAACAACATCAATTCCGTACACCAATACGAAAAGCACTACATGTACCAGAATGCACCACACCAAAGTGACAAAAAGAAGCACAAATACAGTCAAAACCCACACCACCTGATGTACAGAAAGAGAATACTTATGCTCCCACCCACATACCACCATTGGCCTGCACCCCAATTAATCAGGAACCCCTGCCTGTTAGAAGTGCACAATCACATATGCTTAGGATTGGAATTAGAAATGATTTGCAGTATATATCTCTGATTTAGTGTCAAGGACATACTAGTATTATTGCATTGTAACACAATAATAACACATACATCAATTCCATTTGTGTGAGTTGCACTGAAAGGGACACGGGTCATGTTGGCTGTGAATGGGCCATATCAAAGCCACTGCACACCACACTCCCACCACACATTGTAACAATGTCCATTTCTAGTACCCAAAATAGGACATGTGCTAGCTAACCTGCATGTTGCATATGCATTATTGTATTTTTAAGTGAAAACTATACAGCCTGTATGGTATGTTATGTTAGTCGAATTTATTAAGCACAGGTACGCCCAAAGGCATTATGGCGCTGACTGCGTGAAAAAGAGATTCCAGTAAGATATCTAGAACAATGAGGTTTTCAGTAACTGATGGAAAGTGAGGTGATCAACAGTCCCCCGAAGAACAAAAAGGAGGACATTCCAAGCTTTTGCAGCGGCCACCGAGAAAGCTCGCCCACCCGTCCGTGACAGTCTGATCCAAGGAACCACAACAAGAAGAGCAGTCTGAGAGCAGAGAGAGCAAGTAGGCAGATAGTGCAGAAATTATGCCTGCAGGTATTCTGCCCATAGGCCATAAAAGGCACGATGGACGATACATAAGGACTTAAAGAGAATCCAATTTTCAACGGGAAGCCAATGAAGCTGCCACAGTAGTGGAGACATATGGGCTCCAAACAGGGGGCAAAAAATGGCTTTAGCGGCAGTGTTCTGAGGAAGCTTGAGCCTGTTGATCAAATAGCGGGGCTGCACCAGATAAAGTGAATTGCAATAATCCAGCGCACTCAAGACCAGTGCTTCTACAACCGGAGCCTGACACTTTACAGGAACAAAAGGGAGGACCTTCCAAAGAATACAGAGCTTAAAATGGCCCGTTTTGCAGACAGCCGCAACTTGCTCGTCCATGGAAAGGGAGGTGGAGATCTTAACCCCTAAATTCCTAACAAACGAAACAGGCGTACGGAGAGGGCCAAGAGATGCAGGCCAAAAATCGGCAATCCAAAACAAAAAAGGGGAAGCAGTCCCAATGACCACAACCTCGATCTTAATGCCATTTAACTTCAACCAGTTTGTCGTCATCCTTGCCCCCAAATCCTCAAGACACTTCCTCAGCTGGGTAGCCATATCCGATTGGGTGAGGTCAAGGCGGACCAGGATTTGAGTATCATCAGCATATGAATCGTAACGAAACCCATGAGATAAAATGAGAAGCAAAAGAGGCCTAATATAAACATTAAACAGGATAGGGGACAGTGCTAATGCCTGCGGGACACCACAAGAAAGTGAGACAGGGCTAGAGCGAAATGGAGGGAGACTGACTGGGAATGATTGGCCAGAAAGGCCCTGAACCAGTCGAGGACTCAGCCAGACAGACCAGCGCCAGAGAAACGGGAGATAAGAGTGGGATGATCGACAGTGTCGAAAGCAGCCGAAATATCTAACAACAGGACTTCTCCGACACCACCCTGATCAACCAACCACACCAGGTCGTCCAGCACCGAGTTCAAGACTGACTCAGTGCCTCTCCCAGGCCGAAATCCTGATTGAAACAGGTCAAAGTACTGGGACGATTCCAAGAATGTGTACAGAAGAGGGGATACCAGTGCTCCCAGGACCTTCATCAAAAAGGGCAGAAGCGAAAATGGATGGTAGTTTTCCAACACTTCTGGGTTCAAGGAAGGCTTTTTCAGTAGAGGGATCGCCAGTGCGTGTTTAAGTGAGGGCGGGATCACCCCACTCATAAATGAAGCATTAACCGCTTCAGTAATATGAGCAATCAGGTCACCAGATGCTTCCTTCAGGATAGCTAGGGGAATGGCATCCGGAGGTGAGGCTGATTTCAGGCATTCAATAGCCTCCAGCACATCAGAGTCAGAAAAAATAGGAAACGTGGACCATGACCCATTAGCAGGAGGGGGCTACATCAGCCAATGGCTGCGACACTGCACCATTTATATAGTCACGAATAGTTGATATTTTAGTCAGGAAAAATTTGGAGAGGGAGTCACACAGTTCCTGTGAGGTTGACACCTGGGCCTACACTTTCTCAGGATTGATAGGGATTGGACAAGGTCAAAGAGGGCCTTTGTTTGTTTCAACATGATAAGGCTAGAATTATGGCATTGTACATTTTCTGTTTCTCCCGTTCAGGTGATGCTAGTTATCTCCTGATGCCTTGGCTGATGATCCCAGTGAGGCAACCACATAACCATCATGAGCAGGCATTCAACCGTGCCCATATCCGTACTCGGTGAACAATTTAACAGACATTTGGCCTGTTAAAGGTGAGGTTCCGCTGCCTGAGCAGATCAGGGGGAGAACTAATGTACAGCCCTGTAAAGGTGCCAACATGGCAAAGGCTTTTTGCCCACCCACCTCAGGACCCAGATACCTTTGGGTGAGGCACGCATTATTAATAAATAAACCAAACCAAACGATTGGGGCCTGAGGTGGCTGGGCTTGTTGCACCACTGGGGCCTGAGGTGGTGCCACATATGCAGCTGGGGTCGCAGTTGCAGTTGTGCCTACTGAGGCTCTGCAGAACTGGATTATGGTGGTGGTGGTCCATTGGGTTCTTCGGCGTCGATGCCTAGTGCCCCTTGAAATGCTTGGATGGGCATCCTCATTGCCAGATGATGTGCCTGAGGGAGTCAGAAAGGCATGTCATCAGTGATGAGTGTGGATTGATGAGGCAGAGATTCATGGTTTGGCTTTTTCATGGCAGTGCTGTGTCAGGGACATGGCGAGGGACATGGCACGGTGCACACATGCATATGTCATGCATACTGTGCGGGTGGATGTGTGGTGTACGTACATGGTGGGTGGTGTGCCAGAGATACTCTTGTGGTGTACTGGCAATTGCTGGGTAGGGTCTTAGGGGTGTGGCACACATGCAGTGTCATGTCATGTTGGGGAGGGTTGTGCCATGGATGGGATCACCATGTGCCTTCTGCCTGTAGCACTTACAGCGATAGGTGGCAATTTGTGCTCATGGATCGGGCTGGCTGGGACAAGGGAGTCACATGTGTGCTTGGTGAGTGACCCTGGTCATTTGTGGGTGGTGAAGGTGCTTAGCAGTGACGTGACTTTGTTCCAGGGCTAGCATAGCGGACACAGACCAATTTTGCTGTGGCAGGTGGATGTGTGACTGAGTGGCAGCAGGAGCATGTTCTGTTGGTTAAACAGGGTGCGTGTGCTATGTTCTATGTGTATCTGTGATATGAGTGAGGTTGTGGGGAAATGTGTATGTTGTGTGCACCCAGGTTGCAGGTCTTGGGGGTAGGGGGGTTCCGGCAGTGCTGTATTGGTGTTGTGAATGATGCAGTTGACATATTTTGCTGCTGTCGCGGTGCTGGGTGGGCAGAGAGGTTGATGTGACATTGGGGTTACGTGTGCTCACCTGCCTCCTCAGATGTCATGGCTCTGGCCTCCACAGCACCGACCACTTCTATTGTCTCGATGTGCAGCACACTGCTGCACATCTCCTCCCCGGGCAGCAGGTGGATAGGGGATGTGCTGCTGCCACCTGTGGCCATGCCCTGTCTGCGCTGGCCCGACAGGAGGTTGTGCACCCTCAAGCGCAGGTCATCTCACCTCTTGTGGCAGTCACGCACAGTGCGGTGGGTTTTGCCAACTGCTGTGACTTTCTGGGCAACCTCCTCCCAGATGTTCTTCTTATGCAGCTGGGCCTGCCTGCACTTGTCAGTCGATAAAAGTTCATCAGCATGTTGGACAATCGTGTCTGCCAACATGTTGAGCTCTGCCTCACTGAAGCGTCGCTTGCACCTCTGGGTTGCACAGACTCTTGATGCCATGTTGATGTATTTGTTTCTGTGCTCAGGATTCTTGTCTGTAGCCTGTGCAGTCAGGATTGCAATGGATTGTGTTTTACTGATGGCCGCCAAACGAATTCCTGTTCTGGCGAACACTCTTTCCGTTCACAGTAATTGCGGCACTGTTCTTATCGGTGGCGATGGCTCCGCGAGCGTGTTGCTGGAATCAGAGTCATTGACAGCGAGGACGCCGCTGTTAGCATTTGGGGGGGTTGCGGTATTACCAGCATGCCAGTGCCACCGTTTCCGGCATGCCGGAATGTGTATGCATGCCAACACGGAATCATCCAGAGTTTCCGGCATCACGGGTTGATGGACACAGTGGCACCGGAATGAAAGTAATTGGGATTTCTTACCGGCTACCTTGTAATGAGGCCCATGGATTCTGCATTCTCTGTGTGGTAACAACTGGTACAGTTGCATGGATATTTCATTTCTTGACAACGGTCTCAGATGCCCCCCCATTTCATTGCTCTTTGCACCGTTCTGGGAAAACGTATGTACTATTGACTTCAGAGGAGAGTGTTCAGCATTGCGAAGCAACGCTGGACCATTCCTGTAAAGGCCAGACCACATTCTTCCTGCTGGGCAGACAGGCAATCACGAATGATCTGGACCAGCTCAGCTTCTTGATGAAGTGGGGATCCAGTTTTACCACCAAGGTTTCTCAAAAGGGTATGAAATATGAAATGTCTTTAATCAATACGTAACATTTTCAATGTTTTTAAAATTGTATTTATAATTTTCAATGTACACCAATTGCCACAAATCAAATACAATGCTGCTCCACACAAACATAAGCCTAACTCAGACCAAGGTCAAGCAAACATTTTAATAAGGCAACCCCCAAACATTTTCAATGGCCCTCATTAGGACCCTGGCGTTAAGGGGTTAACGGCGCCGTAAAAGGCTGCGGCGCCGTTAACCCCTTAACGCCTTACTACGAGGTCCCTTTGACCTGTACCCAGAAGTAAGGTAAAGAGATGGCCCAGGCGGGCATTATAACTCAGTAGGTTTCTTGCTGAGGGGGTGTAGTCTTGGGGACAGCTTGAGTCCAAAAGGATAGAATACTCTGCTTTCACTTGGGAGGTCTGGGACTGGAAGGCATATGAATGCAAGGCTGCCATTTTGGATCAGGACCAATGGGGTTTTGGGGTGCACATTCATAAGGGATACAGATCACATAAGACTTAGAATGACAACATCTGATAGCTTAGCAACTCACCCTGTCACAGACTAATGGCCACATTACAAGTCTGCTGGTCCGTAATTAATAGTATCAGTAGCAACGTACCAGCACCCATTCTGGGTCGGCAGACTACAACTGTGCCTGCCGCGGCCCCTACATCTGGCCCACTACAACCACATATTGTAGGTGCTGAGTCTGAAGCGGCCGTCGTAGGCGGTGTGGCTTGACTAGGCACTTCCCGTTAGGTCCTTTCCTCTAATCGCTTGAGATGGCGGAGCTCTGATGGCAGAGCTCTGATGGTGGAGCAGAAAGCAGCCAGCACTACGCTCGGTGAGGGAACCCGGTCGGCTCCGATGCCTCAACTCGACCAGCGTTCTTGTGGTGCCCCAAACCCCTGAGTGAGTTTTAAACTTCAATAAATCAAAACCCCTTTCAGGCTTTGAGTTCACCGTCATTCAGTGGTTCATCTGTTGCACATACTGGCAGAAGGTAATGGGTGACAAGGGGCAGAACGCGCCTGTCTGCTTCACGCTACACCGTTTACCCCAAGCGTCTAAACTGGATAGCGATATTACTGTTGGTTAGTAATTATCTTTTTTGCCTGAGTCTTTTCACTGCCTCAGACGGCCCGCCAACTACAGGGGATGCGGGAAATATATTCCTTAGATAATGGAAGCTGAAATCTCCCCCCTCTTGGGAGTGGACTTGTTCAGCCCTCTATTTGACACCACAATGAGGGATGAGCCTCCACCGCGCTCTCCTATATTAACCCCTTGCAGAAGAAATACAGCACTATTAGAAGTCCTGGCACATAGTGCAAGAAGGAGAATGAAACTCCAGGTTGAGCAATTGTCCATTGCTAATATGATGCATTCTAAGTAAAAGTGAGTTTAAAAATGCTTAGAAAGGTGTATGTTCTCTTTTATGTATGTCTACGCCTCCTCAGCCCAACCCAGTTGACTTCATGGAGCTAAAAGCTTCAAATGGGTTTAAACCTAAGAATCAGGAATACGTTACTGTCCTAGGACATAAGCGGGTCCAGTTACACTTGGTAGCATCACAGCAGAAGCTCAATAAAGCACAGATAGAGGGTTCTTCAACTCCAGATACGAAGGGGGTGACTGTGAACCATATGACCTCATCGGCCTGGTGCCTGTTCAAGGAGCAGTTACAGTTGGACATTGTGGCTTCTGCCAACATGGAAGATTTCCACAGGTTGATGCTGACTGCTGGCTTCAATAAGTGGTGTTCAGCATTGCCCTATAAACAAAAACCCACGTAAGTTATAGTGGATTGTAGTGAAAAATCGGCCCAATCATCTCCTCCCTCATACAGGTTCCCGCAAATTTGCCATTCAGACAGGGGAGCATGCTCGACTGTAGGTGCCCCTGGGCAGGAGGTGTCAGGATTATTATCCTCTTCCATGGCGGCAAAACCTCTGCAAGATGCTCACGTAACACCCATTTCTATTTCTGGTCTTTTTGCTAAAAAACAGTCAATAGGACTTATTATTAAACAAGTGACTTTTTGATCTGTCCATCCTCTGAAGCAGTCTATGTCCAAGGTTGAGAACCTGGACATTAAAGCCTTGGTCTTGGATGAGAGAAACTTTGTAATAACAAATATGGAGAAAACAGAGGGGAAAGAATCTAGAGACTCATTATGCAACAAGGTATTGGCCTGACTACGGCAACAACCTGGGCCAGGAATAGTTCAGACACTGGACCTGAAGGTTGTGCGAAGGATAGAACTGAGCAGCTGGTGTTCATCGTCATCGAGAGATTGTGTATTAGTGGGCTGTGGGTTTAGCAATCTGCCATCCTACCTTAAACGTTGCAAATATATACCGAGGGGTGGTGCGAATTGCAAATTGGTATTGTAGTCTCTCCTCCGTAGGCTTCTTCCTGATCTTAGGCACTAATGCCCACAGGAAGTTGAATACTGCGGGATAGCATCTTGTAACATTCCTGGTTTGCTTATACCATTTCTGTGCTTTGCATGCTGTCCATCCCCTACCCTAACAACATCCTGCCCCCATTATGCACTGTTTTTATGTTTTATGTTGTTTCTGATTGTTGTTTGTCATGTACGTGCCATCATGCCTATGGGCCCATTGTGCGCATTATAAATAAAAATAAAGTAAAGTAAAATAAAGGGTCTGCCCTGCCGGGCGCATCGGCCCCAGTAGGTACGGTTTTCACGGAAGCACCAGCATCGTTATCAATGCTAACATTTTGTCATGAAAAACTGGGAACTTATTGGCTTTCTCTTCTTACTGCAAGAATTTTGCAATGTTTGCGTGAATTGCAGATCCTTTTCCATTGCAATTTAGACTTTTGGCAATTGATTTATTTTATATACACTGAACTCTAAAAAAGCCCACATTAGCATATTTCCCATTCTTTGTTACTTAATAATTCCTCTCCTTCTCTCCTTATATTGTGCATTGTTTGTATTCTTCATATTTATTATTTTAGGTTTTTTTTGTGTTATTTTATGTTTTCAATGTTCCCCCTCACGTTGCTATTACCATCCTGGTGGGACAAAACAACATTTCACCGCTCAAAGTGCAGGTGAAGACAAGGTGCAACAGGTGAGGATTACAGAAGATCATCAAATCATCTGGGCCCCCTCCGTAAATCCTCCATGCAAGAAAGTTAAGACTAGCATGAAGGCTACTGATAGGTGGCAGTATTTTCTGGTGCCAGAGCACTGGTGCTTGAAGGAGGTGGAAGCTATGTCGTTCATCTTGGGATCGACATGGTATTGCGAAGAGGGACATCCACTTTACCAGCACTGAGTCTCGGCACCTCCTCCTTCATACAACATCTTATCCAGGTTGACTAAGGCAAAGTGGATGAGGCGCAACGGCCGGCTCATTGAACACAACATGTTAGGTTGCAGTGATTGCAGACATCATCTTTGTATTCAGCCACGTCATCCTCTGGCACGTTCTCATCTTCAGCCCCAGAACCAGGACCGGTGCCACTAAGCTCTTCACCTGCCCCTCCAGCACCACCATTACCATCTCCTCTTTCATCGTCTTCTGACCAAACCTGCTGCATAAAATCTTCCAGTGGTCCTGAATGAGTGCATTGAACTGTGCCTCATATGCCGAAAGAGAATCATCCTTGGGGGTGCCAGTTTCAGAGGGGGCAGTGACAATAGGTGCCCACCAATAACCTTCTCACTGTTGCACTTTGTTGAACACAAAGATTTTCCCTCCCAGGTTTCTTTGCTCTCCCTCCCTAACCCCACAAAGTTGTTCTAGGTACCACCATACACAATCACAAATTGCACAAATAGTTTTAACTAAAATATATAACCCCTTTGTGCACTTTGTGTTACTGACAATATGAAGTGTAAAATGAAAGGGTACTCTTAAACAAATATTACATTAACACATATATTTTTCATTTTACTATGAGTGATCCTCAACGTTTCACTTTGTTTACTTTCCCCACCATTATTTCCCCAATAACGTACCCTGAAAATGTCCTGCAGACTCACTGCAGTGCTTTGTTGAATTGTGCAATTTACTGCATGACACACTTATGCACAGCCTTTAAAACAACTGCCAACCACAATAAACCCCTATCAATCACCTAATACTACTCTCCCCTATCATAGCACCTTTGTCCATCTTACTCTTTTACTTTATAATTTACTTTATAATTCTGGCATTCCCATGAAACACTTATTTTTAATTATTGTGTTAATCCCTCCATTTGCCTATGATATTCTCAAGGAAATGGAAACATGTCTCCCTTTCATATGGGTTTTTTAATGTCCCCAAACTATCTTCCTCATCAAGTATTCCTCTTGCCCTCTCCACATCCCTAGCCTAATGTGAAAATACCTTTATCACTACACATAGCATTTTGTGCACTTTCTTTTGCAGTTTCCCAGAGGAATCCCTTGAACCAAGACAAAACAAAATAGTCTCAGTACTGCAATGCAACATTCTAAGGGGCCAGTGACATGCATTCTTTTGGGAAATCTTCACACAAATGCATCCAGTGAGTCAACAGTTACTAGCACTACCAATGTTGGGAAAGTCAATGCAAGGTCATTTTACCTTAACTATAGGGTGCCTGGATGATGGATATTGTTGTAAAGTATATAGGATTGTGAATTAAAGAGTAAGTGAGCCAAAAACAAGTATGTTATGTTTTCCTTTCTATAAACAAGTTGTCAGCCATTAATTTATTGATTTCTTATCCTCACCTGTTGCACCTCGTCTTCACCTGCACTTTGAGTGGTGAAATGTTGTTTTGTCCCACCAAGATTTCTTAAAAATCTAAATATTCAGATTAAAAACATGATAATTTATGTCCTAGATTTTGGGGTTGGGCAGTCGTGGTGGGGGATAATATTTAGCATTATTTTATTTTATTGTTTAAAGCACATACCTAGCTTGAGAGCCACCAAACACTGTACAGAGTGTGGAAATCTGGCGTTTGGGCTGGCATCTTTTAACAGTAGCACAGTAGTGTGAGGTCTGGGCATCGGTATGTGCTCCCATTGGAATTAGTCATGGGTTGTTGAAAGCAGGGGTGTTGCTAGGTCTGGAAAGGATCTGGGGCTAGGCTGATCAATCCTTCATCCTGCTCGATTGTAGCATTATCAAGCTCTTCTTCGTGCATATACATATGACATCAGGGCAGTTTGATATTTTACGATAACACATAGTTTCGGAAGAGAGCTTATTTGTAGAAGGTTTGGGGCATTAACATCGGCATACAAGTTGGTGTTTAAAGGGGCATTGTCTCCCAATACCATCCTTATCCCCAGGGGAGGAGTCGCTCTTGTGAGAAACCTGAAGGTGTCTCACCCTCTAGTCATCCAGGTGGCCAGTTCACGGCCATCGCTTTTGAAACCAGTTCCTGGGGGTGGAACAGTGCAGGAGGATCCCCTGGGTGAGGGCTCTTCCGGGAGTGGGACACCAGATGGTGAGATGCGGCATCACCTTCCCTGTAACACCTTAACCCCATCCTACCAGGTAGGATATTAGGAACTCAACCCTCCCCCATTCACAACACAAACACTTTCTCACGGACAGCTCGCTATGAGAGCCAACTACCTGGCATGACCCAATACAATGGTCAGGCAATTACTGATCATCACACACACCTGACTTCCCTTACAATTCCCCACATGGATAAAAGGCGGAGCACAAGAGCACACGCTGAGCGAGGCAAAACACATGAGGAAACAGCAGTTCCAGAATGGCAGTTTAACACGAGGAGAAAGACTGCGAAACTGAAGGGGATTGCAAGGAGGGAAGTGCTCTTGACCTTTTGATAAGGAACCGTTACTTTCACAAAACCTCGAGAATAGAAAGCGTAAGACCAGGAAGCCAGGCTGAAAAATTCTGCATTGTGTGTCCAAGATCCCAGGTCCCTTGTTTGTTGATAGGCAAGGAGAATCACCTGCTGCTGTGGTATTGTCCTTGGTTCCTACAACAAAACAGCACCAGTGAACTCAACACAGCCGGTGAGTTGGGGAGACTGATACCAGACCAGTCTGTGTCGACAGGAGCCTTATGTCAGTGGAGCTGCTGTAATATAATCCTTCCGGGGTAATGTTTTCTCTGTCTAGTGTGGGAGGCGGCATCACTCTTCTGTGTCCTATGTTCAGCTGCCCTGTTGGCGGATATAAGTATATTCTCCATATCTCTGGAGTTGCAGAACTCATACCCACAGCTCCCCTAGTGGAGGTTGAAATAATACTTTTTTTTTCTTCGATTCATGCTTATTCCTGGACATTTTAATAAGCATTCAGGATGGTTAAATATGAGTGAAAATGAATGGTGAATACCAGTAGGTGATCTTTATCATTTACAGTTTCACTCTGTGGATTGCTATAATCGGCATCCCAGGTCGAATTTTGGTGGAATCTACTGACTTTGTTAACATTGGCATCCCTGGGGGATTTCCACAGAGTGAGGGACTATCCCAGCACCATCTGGAAGTGACAGTGGTAGGTAACCTGTCTCAAGATAGCTGGGAATAAGTAAGGCACAGGAAGAAATTACATTATATTGACTGTCCGAGCACCATCTGAAAGTGACAGTGGTTGGGACAACTGTCTGAAGATAGCTGGGATGTGCCGTCGGGGCTTATCCCGGGAACTCTGGTTTGAGCCACTAGTGCTGCTTTTGCTAGAGGTGGATCTCTTGGCCTCCTTCTGTTCTTCAATCGCCAGCTTGCGCAGCTCTATGGTGACCTTGTCCTGCTGTTTCTGTTCATCTAGTGCTAGCCTGCTCTCCTCGAGCAGGAGCTTTCAAGCCTCTACCTCATTAACATCCGGAACAATTACTGGGCCACTTAGAGACTTTGCTGAGGCCTGGGACCTGGGGGATGCCGCTCTAGCCCCAGTCCTCACTGACACTCTTGAGTGTTCAGAAACCACACTTGCCCCCCAGTGGGATGATTGGTGAGAAACACTGCTCATGCGGTTATCCTCATAATTTACCCCCTGCAGAAGGTCTTGTCCTTTCGGGTGCACAGGGCCTAGCCCATCCCCTGGGATCTTCTCACTGACCACCCTTGCTTCTACCCAAGCTTATAGGCTGGTCAGCAACTCAGGTTTATTAACCCTAGTGCTGTAGGGAAGTCCCCTCCCTTGACATATGATGCACAGGACATCCTTGGACATGCCTTTTACAGTCTCCATGTCGAGCTCCATGACTATTACTAATACCTAGCAGTGACTAAACGTTGCCTGCAACAATACTTTAATTTTTGGGTGGCTAAGCTGTGCGCAATGCTCCAACTTATCTGACCGCTTACCACCAATGTGACGCATCAACTACCGGGGCACCAGTGGTCCAGGGATGAATATCGGTTTCTAAACCATCAATCAGCCCACACCTCTAGTACACCAGAAGGGATCCAAACAGATTGTAATACAAGTCAATTATAAACCTCCTTGTCCAATTTAGGTAACATGGACGAAATGGTAGGCTTATCTCTGCAAGGTCATAGATCGTTGGTTAGTTGCAACACAGCGTAAATGCAATTATTACCCAGTGATAAAAGGCAGTGTCCAGTCAATGTCGTATAAAAGTATCTACTTTATTATTACTACAACAGACAGTTCTAGAACACTACAGACTACAACCCACCCTGTAAAGGAACACAGAGGACAGACAGTTTCACGAAGGAAAGGGAAGCACTCTGGATACTGACGGGAGGGTAGTTGGTAAAGTAATCAGTCTTACTGCTCATGATTATTTGGTTTCAACACCAACGGGCAGAGGGTTGTAACTGTGTCTAGGGGCCTTCGGAGAAGGACTTGGGGGGCAGGACCACAATATACCTAGTGCTTAAGAAGTTCTTGAAACTTGACAGCATCAAGGTGGTTCCAGGGTGCGTGGCTGCTCCTAAAACAGGGTTCAAGATGGGAGACAGCTGTGGGTATCAGGTGGCAGGCAGTTCGGCAAGTGGGGCAGGATGGAAGGCTGTAGGCTTGCATACACGGGGGCTCAGGGTCAAGAATCTTTGTCTCTGTGTCGGTTGGTGGATCTAGAACGCTGGTCGAAGTGTCTCGGAAGGCTCTGACGACTGCAGCATTACAATAGTCAGCGGTGCAGCCGGGTGCGGTTCGAGGACTCGACTTTATCAAAAATGTCCTTGACAGATGACACTGGTTGATGCTTGTGTGGCACTGCTCCTAAGTTCGTCGCAGGGCTTGTGTCATCCTTTCAAGGCAGACGGCCCAAAGCTTAGGATAGTGTTTGCAGGCAACAGACTTGTCCTTAATACTAATACTCACTGCCACTTCCTAACTAGGAAGCATGCTGGCAGAACCTAGCAGGACATGCTGTGTGCTGGCTGGGTACCAGTTCTGGAGCTGCTGGATGGGTCCTCTGACTCTGGTATCTCCCTCTGTTCCCTAGGAAATATTTAGGGGAAGAATCATGCTTCCCTGTTGGAACTCCTGGCCTTCCTTCACTGGCGGAAGATGTAAGGTAGACTGTACCTTCAACCCGGGTCCAAATGAGTTTTTTCTTATTCCTTTCAAAGTTGTCAGATGATCTGCTAAGTGAGGGGTTCAGACCTCATTTAATGCCAAATGGGCCCCAGTGATTGGTGCGGGCTAAGCCTACCTTAATGAACCAATCCTGGGTCTCCACCAACAATCTTCTGTTATGCATGAGGTCAGGACCAGAGTGCGCTGCAACAGGAAAGATAAGGGGTGATAACATATACCAAAGTCCCACCCATCTTCCTGTCTGTTGTAGATCAAAGTGTCTCTCTGGTTAACTGAGTCCTCTGTGACTCTTGATTAAAGCACAGGTCTCCCTTGATGTTTTTGACGAGTGCAGTCTTTCTGTCTCCTCAAATCACTTGCTTCTCCCCTCTGAAAGGGGTCCAATCTGCAGAGGTACCTACGGTAACTGATGGACCAAGACTTGCCATTCCCTGGCTTTCATACAGAGGGGTGGGAAATAGCTTCAGGGTGACACATTGTGTACCAAAGGGGTGTTAGCCCTGCCTTCTTGTTGTCTTGTTTGGCAACCAACCCCCTTCCAGGCTTGCCTCAATTATCTCTCATTAGTATGCACTGCCACAAATCAAACTAAACAATGGAAAAGCAGATCCAAGGAGCCTTTGATTTTTTTAATTAGGCTACCTATGGCTGGATGAAGTTGTGCCTTCCCTTTCTTGGGATGCTTTGATGTACCCGTAACTGTCAAATTCCACCTGAAGATGACAGGGGAGGACGGTGCCTGTAGGCTGTGTCCTCCCGTAGTACACTTGACTATGCACTGCAAGTAGAGTGCTCCCTTTGACATCCGTACAGAGCCTGTTGACACAGGTTTGAATCCCGGTAGGGACAAACTCAGCCTTTCATCCTTCTGAGGTTGATAAATGAGCACCACACACCGTGTGTAATAATAAGCAGCGCTCGATACCTGAGGGATCATAGGGCTATATAAGTGCAAATAATTATTATGTGTTTCTTGTGGTGAGCAGAGAAAATGTGTGCAGAATGGCCTCACACATTTTCAGAGGTTGATCTTCCATTATTAATCTTCATTATCAAAAAAACAAAAAAGCCCAGGCGAGCGCACACTCCCTGTGTGGATGGTCGACTTCCTCACGCTTAATGTTAATTATTCAAATTCCTGAAATTGAGCGTAGATGAACCACCTCACTTGGTCTACTTTTCAGTTTGTATTTGACACAGACAGACACAATAAAAAGAGTTTGGAACTTTGAGACAACAGTTACTTAATTTTTAAAGTCAATTTGTCACCATGAATGCCTGCATCTTCAACTCGCTTACTAGCAGGTGTATGTTGAAGATCACAATTGAAACTAAAACAATAAATCATAATTGCAGGTTAGTAACAGATGTGATTTATGATTTAATATTTGTAATGACATACTAAACCGATAAGCATTAATATGAATTTTATTAAGAACACCTTTAATTGATCTTGAGAAGGTATTTTGGTCAGCTCAATTACTACCTTAAGCTGCAAAGACCAAATCAAAGATGAAATCTCTCTTCCTGTTAAAGGGGAAGTTTTCTCAGGAATTGGATTTGCTCAATGAATGGAGCATGCATCTTTGTTCATATATCGATCAATCCAAAGAAAAAGTGTAATGCATTTTAACTTTGATTTTCTGACATTTACATAAGTGAAACTCAGGGTCGGAAACCGCCATCTTGTAATAATCTTATCAGTTGATCCCTCACTCTAAGTTGAAGGGCCCTTGCAGCAGTAAATCAGATCACCTGCCCTTCAAGTGACATCAACATGTCAAACTGATACGCCCCACCTCTTCTCATGATGTTGGTGAACAACATAGCCATAGGTACCCTGTCATCACGTTCCCTAATGCAAAACCCAGAAGATCAACATACGCACACATACACACAGTATATCTCTACATACTTTTCATCAAAAAGAAGAAAACAACATACACTTTTCAATAAACACTCATAGTCGTGAATTCACCAATTTGTTATATTTCTTAATTCAATGCAAAATAAGAGGAATACATCCAAAGAAACATGAAAAACTTTCGGCACTCACAATCAGTGGAAAAACACAATGTTCACTAACGACATAGTTCAAATTTGAGGTTGACTGTCACATTACATGCAATTTTATTTATTCAATCATTTATTGTGCATTTGGAAAGCACTTATACTTCAAGAATTGTGTTTCAAAGGGCCCACAGGGCAAGGGGAGGGAACATGGGACAAAAGGCAACAGAATACAATAATGAACCGGATAGAGTAGTTCCTTCTAGGTCTTGTGCGCATTCGAATCGTGCAAGTGCAAACAGAGTGAAGGGACGAGGGAAGGGGGTAAGTGCTAGGAGTTCCACAAAGGGGTACGTTCTAGGGAGTAAGTTGCAGAGGAGCCAGTAAGTGCTTTGCAGAGGTCACATAGTAAATGAGTGGTCATCTCTTGATACAATAAGTGGAGTCCTGTGATGGAACACAGGCCAGTGGGTGTCAAGGGCAAGTGCTGGGAGCGGGAGGAGCTGAAGGCGATTGGGAGGAAGGACGGGCCCAGAAGGACGCATAAGGGGCCGGGCCACCAATCTCAGCGAGTGAGGGGTTTAGCATGGGAGGGGGATCTTTCTGATTTCGTTCATCGATGGACAGTACTTTTCTTTTTTTTTTGCATTTTTAAAGCACTCACACAGCCCTCAGGCATCGAGGCGCTGTTACAGGAATTGTTTGTTTTTTAGTTGCGTAATTGTTTATTTTGTCTTAGTTGCATATTTATAACGCGTTTAAACAACCAGAGGATTCTAAGTACGGACCTGGGGATCGAACCTGTGTTGCTCCGTGTCGTCTTGCTGCCAAGGCGCCATGTTGCCACTGAGCTACCCTCCCGGGACACTTGGATTATGAAAATCAAAGTTCTGTGGAGTAAAATATAATTCAATTGTATTCCATGATCTATTTTCTAACAAAGCACATGGCATTGTTGTGGGGAGAAAAAAAAGGTTTTGTTACACAATGACAAGAAAGTATTGATACCAACATGTCTGTTTGTTCAGCTGACGGGCATCACAAATGGGCATACTTTTGCAGGTCGATCATCCAAGAAGATACTAATGATCCGTTCGTGATGGCGAAATTCCAATTCTGGTTGTCGAACGCATCAACAGGCAAATGATCACAATGACATACACACACCTTGATGACATAACTATGTAATTTAGAGAAATGGAAAATATATGTTAGTACCCATTGGCAAAATGAGTAACACATTTCATTACATTTCAATAAAAAAAACGTTTTCTCTATACGTTATACTTCAATGAAAAAATGGGCTTTCTTGGCATTTACCTGAACATCAGTGTGGGACATCGTTTTTCATCAAGAACACATTTTCATAAATATGAATGAAATATTGTCAATTTTGCTTACATGATTTGTAGACTTTCCACTTTAATAATGTAAAATTAAGGTCTTCCTCGTTCAACAGCTCTTACAAACCAAAACTTGATTTTTGTCTGTTCAGTTTCTTTCAATTACATCTTATCTTTTCTTTGATGTTACTTGCTAAATTTTATCCTTGCAATTTTTACTACGAGGTAATCGGGAACAAATTACAAGATGACCCTGTATTGTATGTCAAATCTCCAAGGTCAAGCTAGATTTAGTTTTCGGCTTTAACACAGAATAGAAAAATATGATGTTCTTCTTACAATAGTAAGATCTACAGGAAAAATACGACAATCTTTTTACTCTTCAAAATCAAATAATTTCTTTCAACATTACTATAAACATGAACACTCTTAAACCAAGTTTAATTATTATAATTGTATTAAACGAGACTACATGTGCAAGAGGGAGTGTTCTGGTTTTACATCTCATTATCCACTTTTACAATCCAAATATATTATTACTTGTTTTCACTGTCAATTTAATTTGGGTACAATTAATAAAAACACACTTTTTTTTAAACCCAATTGAAACAGTGCCCTATACTTAAAACTAGAATTAAATAAAATGTTTACTGTGCTTTGAATAAAATAGTAACGGTTCCCATTATTCTTCCACAACTTCCACATAGGCTGGGGCCCAGGTCGCTGTGCTGGCATCATCTCTATAGAAAAAGCCAGCATTCAATGGGAAGGAAATGCACTTATGTGCTAACACCTCTGTGTCAATGGGTGCACAATACTGTCTTTCTGGTCTGGCTGTTAGGGGAGGGGCAATGCCCCATGTTATGTTATTTTCTATACTGATAATTATCACAAAGGACAAACCCTGTTTAATTAATATGCTTTTTTTAATCTAAATAAGATTCCTCAACAATGGTGACTGTCTCTGCGATCAGTTTCATTGAAGGTTTTTAAAGATGACACTATTCAAATATTGGTAGACAAGAAACCGCTATTGGCAAGGAGGACCATTCCAAACATTTTTCAATGGCCTTAGGAAATCATATAATTACCAAAGACCAGAAGAGTCTGCTAACAACACTCATGGTGTCAGATCAGATACTTTTTTTTTTTCTGGACAAACTCTGCCTCTATGGGTTGCAGGCCTATACCTGTGATACTTCTGAATATGAGCTATTGCTACCAGTAACTACTTAGATATTGAAGAATCATCAATCAAGGTAGGTATCCTGAATAGATATGTCCCCACACAACTTTATAAATATGTCAGAGGTTGGTACTACAGACATATTCTGAGGTTTTCCACAGATGGTTGAAGAACAGATCACTCTGGCTGATGCCAGTAAGACCGTTGAAAAAGACAACTATTGAGATAACTGTTTCTGGACTTCCAGAAAATGTTCTCTATCAGTTCTTATGACTGTGGACATATGTCCTTCCAAAACATATCAATAGCTACAGACCCTGATAGGGTGCCACCATTTGTTAAGCAATACAAATGGACTCTCACGTCCACGGAATCACTCATGGAGATTTCGAATATAGAATCATCCATCCAATACATCACTTTTAAAACCCTGCTACTAGGAATCCTAAATGCCAATGGACAGTAGAGGCTCTGTGCAGACCTAATAAAACTGAACAAAAGAGAGCACTTTGCTGTAGCACCTTGAAGCATTTGTTGGGCTAGATGGAATTACAATGCAAAATACCTCAGACCCAATAATTGAACAGACTCAAAGGAAATGGTAAAATACTGCCTTAATCTCAAGAAGTAAGGCAGGGTGAATATACACTCGTCAACTTGACTCATGCAGGATCACACTGTCTTATCATTAATTTTTACTTATATAATGCTAGACGCGTCATCTATGACATTTTACTATGTGGGAAACAGTACAAACCTATCAAGGGGTGTCATTGGATTACGGGATCCTCTCTACCTATAGAAAATGTGCATGCTAGTCCCTCATTGGTGGTTTCTTTTCTGTGAGACACACCCTGAGCTATTTCTAAACATGTGGTGCACAGCATTAGTCATACCAGGAAATGTAGCAGTGAAATAATACTTTGCAACATTGTATGTAAATGTGCAAGGCATACTACTCTAATTGTTTGGCAACCCAGATCCAACCTTGGACATTGGGCTTGCTAGCAGCACGTACATAGAAACGAAACCCAGGTGGTTGGAAATACGTCAGTTCTTCCTTTGTTTCCCAATTAGGCCATCCTCTATCATTGGTAGGCTTCCTGCCAGTGTCTTCAGTTTCAAGGTTGGCCTTGCCACTATGCACAGTCTTAGGACATCCGAGTGAGTGTAGGTACACCGCTATATTAGCTTCAGGCCTAATGAATAGCCTTTGTTAGCAAGCTCTTCATCATGTGCTCTAAGATCATGAATTCGTCCATATCAACAGTGTTTTTATCCTTTTTTTATTCAACTTTGCTGGGTGCAGTTCTTCTTTTGTCCTTTAGAGACATGCTCACTCTATCCCATATTGACTTTGTGCCTTTTAATCACCCAATATTTGGCATCAGTAAACGTTTGTGTTCTTCTCAATCTTTAGAAAATATGTCCTAGCGTATTGTTTGATAGTGAACTCCCTTCATGCTTTTCTTCATCTCTCAAAATGAAATAGCATCCTTGGTTTAAAGCCGATGTACTCCCCTATTTTGCAAGAAAAACAGATTATTCATCATCTTTCCATATTAAACCCTGGACTCGCATTTTGAGGTAACTGGGTTGATTTACATGAGCCATCATCCATCTTGTTCTGATGTTAGTCATAACCGTTGAATATATACCTTTCATAAGCAAGCGTCTATGTATTCTTTCTACCTTGCGTTTCAGAGTACTTACAGTTATTGACCAGGGGTCACTTCATTCTTCTTTGTATTCGTAACCACTGCATCATAAAGTATATGGTTCTATACATCATCATTCTTAGGTATTCTCATATCGTTTCAGCACAGGGTCATATATCTTCTTTCAGACATTCTTTTGCTGTTATAAGACTTTGTTTAACATACTTTTTTAATGTTGCACATCATATTATTCACGGCAGCTTTTTGACAACACAGCAAGGAACATTCCTCTTGGTAAGTTTCTTCTATTGTTTCCCGGGTATCTTCTGAATGGCTGCCTACGTGCATATCATTTTTAACACAGTCGACATGGTAGAGACTTGTACATGGGTTCCCAATTATAGCTCCTTGTCTGTTACTTCAATAGGGTGGGGGTGAGGGGGAATTGACTAGAAAGAATGCATCCAATTGCTCCTCTACAGCACACATCAAGATTGCCTCGTCTTTACATAGCCAAGGTACTTGACCATATCCAAAGTTATAAAGTATATCTGTTCTCAATTTGAGAAATGCATATAGTTAGTGGAATGTCCCTGTACTCCGTGAACATCAATACCAACTTTTTTACCTTTGTGGGCAGGAGTATGCATGGACTCATAGACTGTTTGGGGGTATTAAGAGTGGGAACTAATCCAATATTTTCCTGCATAACCCAACCTTGTAGAAATAGGCTTGCTGGTCTATGAATATGATTTACTAATAACAATTTAAACTTTGGATGAATACTTGGTGGAGACCCTCCACATGCTGAAATAATTAAAGAATGCTGGCTCGACAATGTCTCTTCAGGGAACACAGAGGTGACAAACCAAAGTTTATGTTCTAAGCCATGTAATCACAGCCAATGACCTTATTCCAGGGAAGAACAAGGTTGTAATTTTACTGAAGTTGAAGAACCCGACAAATCCGCACAAGTTCTGGAAACACTTAGCAATGATTTACTTATGATATGATATGACAGGTTATTTATAACACGCTTAATACCCTGAGGTTTCCAACCATGGACCCGGGGATCGAACCTGCGTTGCTCCGTGTCGTCTTGCTTCCAAGGCGAGCACGTTGCCGCTGAACTATCCCCCCCGAGACTTGAGTTGTAAATTCATGGAGAACTACACAGAGATCACTCAGCCCTTAGTCCACCTATTGCAGTCAGAGATGAAATGGGCATGTAGGGAGTCTCAAACAGAGGATACTAAACAGTTGAAAAGATGTCTGTCCCAAGCTCCCTGCTGGCTTAGCCCATTAAATAAAGGGAGTTTTCCTGAAAACAAGATTTTCCGGCACTTGTTTAACTGCTGTGTTATATCAGAAGCATGACCAGGTTAATAATGTAATTTCATATGCAAGTAAGATATTATTGATTTTCGAAATGAAGTGTAATGAAATGAAATATCCCCCCAGGCAACAGTATGGTCATTGAAAAATTACTGTCCGTTGATCTAAGGTAAATATATAATAATTGAGTCCTCCCAGGAGCCGTATCAATATTTGCAGAGCAGCCAAATATGGAATGGGTATGCTTCAAGTAATATATCTTGGATTCATTATATGCATAGCTACCCTGTTGAGATCACATATGGTCAAATTAAAAAGAAACCAATGGCACAAGGATTAGCAGATCTACATAACTGTGTCGAAGATAACTGTGCAGACGATGAAGATTTATATATGCAGAAATATCTAGCCACTCTTCATAGTGAAGAAACACCTGTCGGAGAATGCCAATAGTTAATGTGAATGGTTGTTCATACTATGTCATGGAAAATATTTAGAAGAAATGAGTAGCTGGCATTGCATTTGCTTGGTGAATGGCATCCCTGAACCATCAGCCATTTTTTAAAAGAATGGTCCCCAGAATATGCCCCAAATAGATTTGCTGTCTGCTAACAACAAACCCTTGAAACATGGAAAATGTATCCAAACAATAGATGATTTGGTGACATCAAACAGTATTTTTATTCACTTGAAGAAAATGTAGGGCGGCTCCAAGATAGACACTCCTGGCAAAACAGGACATTATAAGTGGACAAATCCAAGGGAACAACTTGATGGGGAACTTTCCTCAGGCTGAACGTAGCAGGCTTCAGATATCAATTTAATTACTGTGAAAGCAGAAGAGCCAATTATTTGAAAAATTTTTCAATGTCTACTGTATCCAGAACACATTCCTTGTCTAAACAAATTTACCAGGGGACAGAACAATTGTGAGTATTCCAAATGCTGATGGACTGTTGGTTAAAAAACCACAATGCAAGTGGGATTGTCATGGTGGGGGTAATAAATCAGAGCTATTTCTCTGCAAATGGAACAAAAACTAAAGATGTAAATGTAGTCCTTATATTGAAATCATTACAATACAGCATTACTCATAAAATTATCCATGCAGGCAATCTTACTAACCCACTCATCCATCCATGAATACAACCCTATTTACCCATGCACCCATACACCCATATTCAACCAGTTGTCCATTCATAGAAACCATACTTGCCACAATTCTTCATGCACCCATACAAAGACATTCAAACACTCATCCAACATCAGCCTCTTACAAAGATACAGTGCTTTGAAACTGTTATGATGGTGATTCAACAAGGTACAAAGCACAGTAGCATAATCTGGTTTAATAACTAGGTACACTCATACTCAGTTTCTCACCTACTAACTCACCCAAAAACAAAAGCCAGACCTATTGGCTTTGCCAATGATTGTTGTAGAAAGCCAAACTGCCTCACCATGAAGATGGGTAATTGCTGTAGTCGCAGGATGTCCAGTCATCTATAGTCTGAATTGGCTGATAGGATCAGATTTCTTGTATTGCTTTTCTGAACTTATTTGTACCAGAGACCTGAACAAGGCTGTAATAGTGCATTGAAGAAGGCCATGTCAAACAAGGCTTTTCCCCTCCTCATCTCTGGTTTTGGAAGCACTCACTGAACAGCTCACCTTTCCCTCGAAGTGGTTCAGTTAGAAGTGTTCTTATTGGCATATAGTCTGCTGATGAAAAAAGCAATATGATTAATTAAGCAGATCTAGATTTGGATGCACTAATTGATGAGCAACAATGTGTGATTTGTAAGGTTGTATTTATGATACATTTTCACAGATGAACGCCTACGGTGATATGTGCTAATTTGTTCTAGAATAATTGGGAGTTCATTTCCTTCGTTTGGTTGTAGGCCTAAGTAGTGTACCTGGGTCAGCGTTTTGGCCCTGTCAGGAAGAAGAGGGTGCCAAGGTCACCGCAACATGACCACGGTGCCCGAGTGCAGACAGGCCCCCTCCCCAACCCCGCCTTACCTGTGCAGATAGCAGCCTCCACACTGCCACAGGAGCCAGGAAGACTGGCAGCACTGCATCACAACACCAGCGCACCTACGGCCGCGCCCCAAGAAGGGTGAATCAAAGGGTGCAGCAGCCACAATAACTCTGGCTGCTGTAGCCCAGGACCTCACAAAGCCCACTAGCCCACAAGGGATGTTTTTTTTTTTTAAAAAAAGGCCTTCACAACTGCCTCTTGCAAGCCCCCACTAACCCACCAGGGATTGTTTAAGAGAAAACTAATAAAACAACTTACATTAAAAAGGCCCCATGGCGGCCTTCCATCCAACGTCTCTGAACCCCATAAGGAGCCATGTTGGAAAGGGACAGGTCTTACAACCCCTCTTAAGCCCTACCATGGCCTTCACCTGTCACACTCCCTGGAGCCAGGCAGTGAATTGTGTAAGGTAAGTGGCCAATCCTGAGAGGCTGTGGGGTATGCAAGGAGGTGAGTGTGAGTGTGCAAAGTGTGTCTTAGTAGGGTGAGGACAGGCGGTAGTGAAGGAGGCATCCAAGAGACTAGAGGAGGCAAGAGTGATTGGAGTGCAGAGTCTATTGTTAAGAGAGGGTTTGTGGAGTGTTTGAGTGTGAGAGCAGAAAGTGTGCACAGTAAAGGTAGAGTAGTAGTAGCCGACTGTTAGTGGTAGTATTAGCAGAGGTAGTAGTAGTTGGGAGTGGAGATAGTGGGAGTAGCAGAATAGCGAGTGAAGGAGAGGGAGTAGGTAGTAGTGTTAGTGGGTGTAAAATACCATATTGGAAGTGGAGCAGGTAGTAGAGAGTGTTAGAGAGTAGAAGAAGCAGTATAGTGGTAGTAGGTAATGAAGAAAGATAGCAATGGTTGAGTACAGAGTAGAGATATAGTAGGAGAGACAGAATAGTAATAGTGACAGTTAATGGGAGAATAGGAGTAACTATCAGTGTAGAATGAGACAGATTATAGTGGGAGCATAGCGAGAGGCAAGGAGGTAGAGTAGGAGGTAGGAAAGATGAGAAGTCAGATCAAAGGGTGGAGGTGAAAAGGCGGATTGAGAGATCACAGGAACGTTTAGTACAGTGGGAGGAGGGCATCTTGGGACCCATTTAGAGAAGGGTCTGGAACGATTGGGTGTGAGACGGAGCAGTGATACCGGACAAAAGAAGGCACCATCCCTAAAATCCTAGAGTCCTAAACGGGCTATGTCAGGGAAAGATTAGAAAGTAACTAAGGAGTTAGTTAGCCAATGAGTTAGGGCAAATACCATCAGCCTTAGTCAGAAACATCAAAGAGATAATGGTCACTGTTGGCGAGATACTAACATTGCCATTAGGGAGGCCTGGACTAAGGATGGGGAAAACCAGCTGGACCCAGGAAGAGAGGGACACAGCTAGTGCCCAAATCCCCAGCCCTGCTAGGCTTTAAATACCTTTGACCAGAAGATACAGCCATACTGTATGTAAAGATTTTAAATAAAACACCCTTATAACTTGTCTGGGAGTCATTGTAGTTCTTTGTGTCGGGCCACCCCGGCACAGTAGATTGAACGTAGAAATTTAGTATAGACATGGATTTATCAATATTTTTTTCAGTAGCAATCCTAACCCACATGTTTAATTCTCTAATGATGCTGTATGTTCTCAAAGTGTGACTTTGACCTTCCTCTGCTAAGATTCCCCAGAAGCAAGGCAGCCTTTTAACCACAATGAAGTGATAGAAGTCACAGCCATTTTATTCTTAAATGCAAATCCTTACATTGTGCGAATGAGTGTAATTGCTTTATGGTTACACACATTTTAATTGTGGGATTAATGTTGTGAGAAATTAAATAAGCACCATGCACAGTGTGCTTATTTCATTACAGACACAATCTGTGGTCATTCATGTGTTCCCAAAAGTATCCTTAATCTTGCATAAAGCAAACAGGAACCGTCATTGGTCATATTAGTTGGGTTCCTCTTTCCAATCATGGTGTTTTGAAAGGGTAGAACGGGTGTGTACAATATACCTCTCAGAATGATGTCTTTAATTTAAGGTTTTGGTAATGTGCTTTTCCCAAGAAAACAAATAGAACACTTGCATTATGGTTGCAAAAAACAACAACACACACAACACTCCCTTCCTTCAAGGCATGTATGTTTTTTCTATCATACGGTGACTGGAGAGAGGACTGGAGAGAGGAGGGGTAGAAGTAATAAGGCGAAGGAAAGAGAGAGCGAGAGAGAGAGAGAGCAAGAGTGAGCGAGAGTGTGAGAGAGCGCGAGAGAGAGTGAGGGAGAGAGAGTGAGGGAGAGAGAACGTGAGCGAGCGAGAGAGCACTAGATCATAGTATGATATGCCTGGCACAGCTATTACAAGAGAGGCGGCGGTAACATAGAAAACGAATCCCCTTGAAGGCGTTAAATGTGTGTCAATCTTAACCCAGCAGGAGCACCTCTTTTTTGCTGTGGTGGTTTTCAAAAAGGCACAATACCTAATCCTGGATTTTCTTTCCTCATTAAACTCCTTTGATGTTCAGAGCAAGAATATCCCACAGAAAAACTAGTGCGGGTTTATTACTGGAGGTCAAGACTTTGCAGTGTCAAGCTGGGAAAGTATTCTCAACTAAATATAATACAGCTTTTACAATGTGCTTGGTCATGCAGAAGATGTCATTTGGTTAAGTGATGTGGATATCAAGTGCAAATTAGAAGAAGCATAGTGGGACATATTTTGCCAAAGGAGGAATGTGTAGTTAATTAACAGCACTTACACTCCCAACAGTCCAAGCAGTGCTTGTTTTGCAGTTTTCATCAGGGCAGAAAATTGAGAGAAGGCAATGTCAAAACCTATAGTTCTGGCCGTTTAGGTAAAATGCGTTTGTGTTTTGAACATGAAGACGTTTTGTTTTTGTATAGGGTCTAGTTTTGCAAGGTTTCGTGTGAGAAAGTATCTGGCACCTGCTGATAGTCTCAGTAGAAAAGGCATGGATGGCATGGTCATTGAGTCCAAACCGTAACTTTGCCCTACTGAGCAGACATAATAAACATGCATAAGAATACTGGAAGCTGCAATCGCTTCCAAACAGGTAGAAAGAAATACAGGGGAGTTTCCAAATTCAACAGTGATTGAACAATGTCTGTAGTTATAAAGCACCACACTTGAATAGAATACGGGCAGGCATACCAATGACAGTAGCAGCAACAGTTCCATCGTCCTTCAATCGCAGGTCACAAACCAGGTATATCACACACCGGTGGCTCAGGGTTGCTTCAATCGCAGAAAAGGAGTGTTGTTAGGTGCCCCCCGCAATACACACAAAAGCACATGCACACAATATAAAGCAGGTCTTCTTCACTATCTTAACCCAGAAAAGGTACAGTGTGGCCACACGCAGAAGAAGATGCATGAATACACACAACAGTTACCGAACGGACAGCAGCCCCCCCAAACTTCACTTGCACACAGCACGGGTACAATGCAGAAGAGAAGAAGTCAAATCTACCCTCAGCCACAGGGAAGGTACACTCCACGCAAAGGGGCCTTCCCAGGGTGGGGCAGAGACTATGAAAGTTGCAGAGTGAAGCCCTTTCTTAATTTTCCCATGGGACATGGTTGGTTACGTGTGTGGCATGTGTTGGTAGTGCAAAGAACCATAGACAACCTCAGGTGACCAACACCTGGTGCAACATCACATCATTCAATTACATGGCGTCTAAATAACACGGTAGTCACATTTTCTACTTGTGGATATACACACTTGTGGATATGTGTGGATATACACACTTTGGAACATCCACCTGCCCCATGACAACGTCAAAATGCAAAAGATTATTTAGAGTAAGCTAAAACCAAAAATGGATTGGTCCAATGAGAAGCATGCTACGCTTCCATGAGCAGTAGGGTGGTCAACCATCCCATATTTTGTGGGTCTGTCCCGAATACAAGGGTTGTGTCCCACATCCCACACAGGTCCTGTCTGTGGCATCATAGCCTTGCAGCTCATCTGATAGTTGAAGGTCAGGGCAGAACGAACAAGAATGACAGGCCCAAGAAACAGAGTAAGTGCGATTAGAGAGATAGGAATTAAAACACTTGAGCACAGACCCAAATAATCCAAGTGATGTAAGAGGGGAAAGTTGGATAGAGTGGTTGACAGTGTCAAAAACAGCAGAACGATCAAGAAGTACTAGACTAGAAGATTGCTTATTGTTCCTTGCAGATAGTAAGGAATTAGAAACATGAAATTAAGCAGATTCAGTGTAATGAGCAGGACGGGAGCCAGATTGCAAAGGAGGTCAGCGGGAATGAAACTGAAGAAAAGAAGACACTGGAGTGTATACAACTCGCTCCAGTAGTTTAGAGAGAAAAGGAAGCACAGTAATAGGACGGACATTCGATGGAAGAGCTGCGTCCAAAGAAGGTTTCTCTTTATAATAGGAATGATACCAGCATTTTTTCAAAAGAAGAGGGAAAGGAAGCAGATTCAAGTGAACAATACGTGGGTGTGTGCAGATCAGGGTACATAATGGTCCTACAGTTTAATTGTTTTGCATTGTGTACATGTTCAAATGCCATCTGCCACTAATAATACCCAAATTGTGCACACTGCAAGCCTTTTCTGATGTGCTGCAACATCTAAAGTGTCCTGCAATACCAGTTTGTAAAGTTGGTCACCCTCCTGTGCAGCAGAGCGACAGCAGCATTTTTGCAAGATAAGCACGCTTTACTGTGCAGGGGAAGAATACTTCCAAAGCCAGGATGGAGAGGTTGATAGCAGGGAAGTGGACAGGTTGCATGGCCTAAGTGGCTTAAGTGTAGGCCATGAGTGACACATATGGAGGAGGAGTGATATTGTACTAAGAGTGGGAGCGTTAGTACCTTTGGTGATTTCCTAGTGGACCTCCTCACCTTCGCTTCAAGTTGCCCCATGCCCTTCCATCTCTCCTCCCCCCACATCCCTTTAAAGAATTTATTTTAAAGATTTCAGTATGAAGTTCCTTACTCTTAACAGATCGCCTATGTAATTTTGTTATGTTTAACTAATATGACTAAATTTAGCCTATTGCCGTGAAGACCCTGTTCTGGTGTTTATTTCCATACAATGCATCCAAATGTTATATTACACGGCCTGCGGCAGCGCCCATGTAGTTATGGTTAAGTTGCTCAACTCATAGGAAGAGCACTTTTTTGAGTGCCTTATAACTTCACTCCTCTGGACGATTTTTTATCAAACTTTGCAAACAAAGTATATGACTGCTCTGAATTTGTTTGCTAAGTTTGGTGAGGTGTTGTCAAGGAGGGGCAAAGTTATAGGGGGTCCCAATTTTTTTTTATTTTTATATAGACTGAATGGAGAAAAACTTTGCTCACGCCTACAGCCCAAACCGCTGGACATATTTTCAACAAATTTGCAGCATGAGCCGCTGGAGCCGCAGGAGCGGCAGCTCGGTCCCAAAAGCATGCTTTTGTAAATTTGGTGGAAATTCATCCAGTAGATTTTTCTAAAACAGGAAAAATGTAGGTCAAAAAAATGTGTGATATCTTGGTCAGGTCCGTGGACAGGCATCCAATTGGCTTAGAGGGTGACGTGATGTCCGTGGACATGAGACGCGTCCACTGATTGGATGGTGAAAAGTGTGAAGTGCAGCAGATTTTTGGAAACGCGCCGCCATGTTGGATTTGCAGACTTTGGCCGATGACCACGGACATCGCAGTAAAGACATATAAAAAACACAACATTACACTTGTCAAAATTATCCAACAATCTCTAGATAGGTGAGGGGTGATGTGGATGGGATGGGATATGGCCATAAGAAGCCAAAAAACTGGTGTTTTTCCCTGTAAAAGTCTGCAAACAGTCTGGATGTTCACGAACAGTCGTCTGAAGTTCGGGGACACTTCAGATGTTCCGGAGCAGTTATTGGATGGCTTATAGCTTTGGCACCACTCAATGAAACTGCATGACATTTTTGAATTCTATTCTAGACCTGATACTGCAAGGCTTTGCACATTTTGGTGGGATTCTGCAAAGTGGAGGCAAAATTAGAGGGGGGGTCCCAAAATAATGTAAAGGCTTAAAAATGTGGTGCCATTTGACAAATCTGCACAAAAGTTGCAAAACGATTTAAAATCTAGATATACATGTTTTTGTAAAGTATGATGGGATTTTCTCTAGAGGGGGCTAAATTAGAGGGAGTCTCAACATTTTTAGATGGCTTATAACTTGGTTGCCGTTTGATGAATGTGGACAAAGGTTTTCAGAAAGATTATAGACCCAACCTTGAATGTTTGTGTAAAGTCTGAATGGATTTTATGAAGTTGGGGGCTAAGTTATATGACTATTGTATGTACATACATTTTGACACTTTTGAAAAAAAAAAAACATGGGCGGATTTCAAGCAAACTCGTGTAAGGAGCATTGTCAAGGACCTGAAACCATGGTTTTGCAAATGTGCCTGTGTTTTATTTTTTGACAAGTGTTAAAATGTAGGTACAAAAAATAGTCATATACCTTTGGTGGCTGACGTATATAGCCTGTGGCCATCGGCAGTGGCCAGATTGTCTGGGTCATGGTATAAGGTCATGACCCGGACAATCTGGCTACTGGTCTTGACCGCGAGGGATGAAAAAGTGTGCTAAAGTGGCCATGTCCACCTGCGACCGGCTATGTGATAAAGTTATTCAAAAGTAGGATAGGTTTGAAAGGGGAAAAAAATGTGCTTGTGGTAACATGGTCATAGGGTTCTGACTTCACCTTCAGCAGGCTGCCATGGAAAGGGTAGAGGGGCTCTGTACTGAGCCCCACCTTCTCCTTCCATTGTGGCCATCTTGGAAAACGATTTTTCTTCCTACAGCGGGGCGCCGGAGGCTATGGAAATGCACACTGTTGAACCCACTAATACCACATTTTGCATGGAATACTCATTTGCCTGGGGCAAGATTGTAGTCTATGTTTGAATGCAAAAAAATTCACTCCGTAGACACCCTCATTTACTGATGCTCACCGCAATTCACTACAGTAGGTACTAGAAGGAGGCAAAATGTGGAAAAGTGTCAGAAGCAAAATGTTCGATGTGTTGGTTAATCCTTTGAAATGTATTACTACTGTATACAGTCTGAAATTGTTTAGTAAAGTATTTTTAAAGGGAATTAAAAACAAACAAAACATTTGTTTTATCACGCCACTTCAAATATGGGAAATGGCAAGGTTATAGTTTACTTAAATTCATTGACAAGCAGAGAGGACAATCAATCAATCTTTCTTGGACACTTTCACAAATGTGCTGAAGCCATTGACTGACTGACAAACATGGTGCACAAAAAACGAACATCACTTGGAAAAGCTCCATCTGATGCAAAGCGAAAATCCATATCAAGAGATTCTGAAACACAACAACAAACAGCAGCACGACTTGCCGACCAGAGGACAAAAGCAATTTTCTCCAGGGCAAATGAGATGCCAGAGCAAACGGAAGCAAGACTTGCTGACATGAGGACAAGAGCAACATTCCACAGTGCGGCATAGTGACTATCTGTGCTGTTTCGTCATGTGCTGCCCATACATAGATATGGCATTCATGGCACATGTACCGCTAAATACTCTGCCATGTGTCTGATTATCCAATTCCCTAATACTACCTGCTCGTGTCTGTTATCTCATATTCTCCTGTATCAACGAAAAGCTCAACTGTTTCATATTCTGCAAACTATATCAAACGTTGCCATCTCCATCATCATCATCATCATCATCATCAGCAGCAGCAGAATACTTGAGTTTGTATACCAAGAGTAACGCTATTCACCTCAAGAACGCACTAAAGCAGAAGGCTCCTCCAGTAACAGCTCCAGAAAGAAGACTGTAGTCACGGCCTGCAGTGCCATGTGGCCTACACATTTGCGCATTGTGTGTGTAGGTGCATGTTGCAGCTATTTGCATGGCATCTGTCCTCTCTATAGCCCATGCAGGCAGGGGTGGATTGGGAACCAACCTGGGTGTGGAAATGTTTTTCACAGTGGCCCATATTATACAGTGCGAGCGAAAGTAGTGAGTAAAACAACGCGTGTATGGTTTGGGGGTGTTCTCACTCCAAGAAAATGTGCAAAAAACGGGTTCAAAAGTTGAAATTTAAAATAGTTAATGTTAACATAAAACTGTCATAACTTGTGTTAAGAGTGCGGAAAACCATACTGGATACATTCTAACACATTCTTAACTTTACATGAATGTGCAGGAGGAGGAGAGATACACCACTGCATGCACAGCCTATGATCTTCCCGAACCCCTCTTTTGGTCGCTGAACTACTGCTATGTTTGCAAAGGTGCTTTTGGTTTGCAGCAGATTTTCAAAAATGATGCACCATTGCACTGCTTTTGTACAAATGGTGCCAAACCGCACTGCTACACCTAGCATCAGTCCAATGCACCGTCTACATGAACAAGAGGCAGTTATCTGATAATATGTGCATGCATGTATGTCACACTTCCACGCACACGCTACATGTAAGAGTGATAGTTCATTGCTATTATGTGCATGAGCAGCAGGACATGTATGTCACATTTCCAGTGGCTTCTCGTTAACCATGCCTGGTGTTGGAAGCGCAGGCAAGTTCCCTTATGGAATACTTCTACTATCCACATCCAGCCCGAGGAAATTGTTAAACAATGGCCTAAGACGTTTATAGCAAATCACCTTCTTTATCACGTCAGGTTCAAATGCTGAACTCTTTAATAAAGCTGCCAGTGCAACTTTATAATTCTGATCCGTTAATCCAAATCCAAGTAAAATTAAGGAAGGAATGTCCCCGTGTCTGGAAGAATTAAGTCTCTGCAAAGTTAGCTCTTTAGAAGTTTTGAACTGGGAGCCTGGCCATCAGCTTGCAGGAGAGGGTACAATGCCAAATCCCATGTTCTCAAACATGTGGCCAGCAAGTGCTGTCTTTTGAAGTCCAGATCTGCATTCACAGGGGCAGCCAAGGGCCTGCGATGGATTAGCCAGTGCAATCCATCCATCGGGCTTCATAATGCATGGCACGCTTTAGCCATGTACACTAACTAGTAAATCAGGGTCCTGGATCGTAAAAGTGTGCTTCCTATTTCTGATTTCTTTTTCCACATCTAATCAATGGATGCACCGATATTCTTCCAATCATTTCCATTTTTCTAATCCGTAGTGGTTTGACAACAAAATCCGTAAATTTTTCACAATTATAAATCCCACAATATTGTTATAACATACAGTACACTTCCTTGCACCGAACGCAGCGTTTTTATTTGCAATGCAGTGTATATAGGGCATGCCTCCTAGTACATTTCTGTTAGTTGTGGATATTGCTAAATGGAGATAAAAGTGGCACTGTCTACCGGCTTTGAGGTACACCGAGCATTTGTGATGAAGCAGTTGGGTGCAGTGGTTGGAGTTTTGGTTAATTATTGAAGACAAAGGGCCTAATTCACAGAAGTGTTTTATAATGGCAAAACCCCATGGGAAAAGGCCCTGTGAATAAGGACCAAAGAGAGAGAGCAACAGAAAGAAGGCAGGATGATAAAGCCATGAGGTTAGTGGCCAAGAGCCAAATACGACAGATGTCTGCAAAGGTGATGTTCGAGTTCTTTGCAGTTCTTTCAGAAAACCAGGCTAGGTCATTTTCCACAGGGATTTGATTTGTGCATGAAATGACATTGGGCCTCATTACGACCCTGGCGCTAATGGGTTAACGGCGCTGTAAAAGGCTGAGGCGCCGTTAACCCATTAGCTCCTGATTACGAGGTCCCTTTGCGGGACCCGACCTTAACGGCTGGTCTACACCAGCCATTAAAGTAGGGACCTGCAAAGGGAACTTGGTGCTAAGTACCGTACCGCAATTTGCGGTACCGTACTTAGCGCCTTCCCCATTCCCATTGAGCCCTATGGGGCAAAAATGGGAATGGGGAAGGGCCATGGAGGAAGCGGGAATTACCACCCCGCCAACCTTGTAATGGGGTGGTAATTCCCCCTTTCTCCATGGCGGAGTCGGTAAATTACCGGCATGGACCATGGTGCTATTAGCACCATGGTTTTCCGCCTGGGTCGTAATCAGGCCCATTATCCATAAAAGGTTTACCACTTACTGCACTGCAATCTGACCAGGCAATTGAGAATAGGTGGAGGGGATGTTTATTCTGAACTTTATGGATGGACGGTGGACGTTCCAATCTATCTGCTCTTTAATAGGTCTAATGGGTCAAATACGAAATAAAGACATGAAACATGAAAACAAAAAGGAAATTAGTAACAAGACAGTGGTGAGAACTCAAAAGTGATACCTTTACAAGAAAAAGAACATACACAAAATAGCAAAACAACTTCAAAAATTTTGCTGAAGTGGCCATTAACCTTAAAAAGAGACAGCCATGATTGGAAAACCCATTCACCACATATGTTCATAAAAATGGTGCTCTCTACCCTGTCTACTTGCTGCGCATATTGACCGTGATGTAGCCTTCAAAACTTTCACCATCCACCAAATTAAACGTTAAAACTAATTTGATTATTTACCGGGATTATTTCCCTAAACCTTCCAGGAAAGATAATTGACCTTGGAAGGTAGGGTACTTTAGGAAATATACAATAGGTTTTTATTATATTTTTCCTATCTATATTGACACAATATTACACAGATTTATTTAAAATAGAAAAATGCACTTTATTACTTGATCATGCAGCTATGTTTTTGAACATGCCTCATGTTTCTATTGTTCTCCTATTTGTATGCAATTACACAGGCTTCACTTTGTCTACACATACTTTACTTCTATAGTATTTCAGTATTATTGTTATTGTATATTTTAGTATTTTAGTATAATCCTCTACTCAATCAGTATCTATCCAGTTTAGGAGTTTCATAGCTAGTGACAGTCTGACATACTTAATCTAGCGAAAATCCTTCAGGGTAATTTAAAAGCCCACTAAAAAAACAAGAATCAAAAAAGCAAACCTTAGTACATGTGATTCAATAACAGATCAGGGCAAGAACTTTCTAATAGTCAAACCAAACGCAATCTCTCTCCATGCAATGAAACAAAAAAGCACACATGGTCTGCAACATAGGACTAGATAATAATTTCGCTTTTTAAAACAAGGGGTATCCTGACAAATTATGAGAGAATTCTGAACTGTACATATGTTTATTAAGTATGGATGAATCACTTGGTCAGAAGAAAGGGGTTCAGACAATTCCAAACCGTGATTATTTCCCTAAACTTTCCAGTAAAAATAATTGACCTTGAAAGGTTGTGTATTTTAGGAAATATACAATATGTTTTTATTATATTTTTCCTGTCTATACTGACACAATCTACCCAGCATTACGTTTGAGAACACATGTTTGTAAACTAGAAAAAGGCACTTTATTACTTGATGTTTTTTGAAGATGCCTCTTTTTTAAAAGCATGATCATGTAAGTTTAACGTAAGATGTATACATGTTTCTGTTGTTCTCCTATTTGTATGCAATTTCACAGGCTTCATTTTGTCTACACATACTTTTCTTCAATAGTATTTCAGTATTATTGTTATTCTATATTTTTAGTATTTTAGTATAATCCTCTACTCAATCAATATCCAGTTTAGGAGTTTCATAGCTAGTGACATTCTGACATACTTAATCATGCAAAACCCTTTCAGGGTAATTTAAAAGCCCACTGAAAAATAAGAATCACAAAAGCAAACCTTAGTACATTCCATAACAGACTAGGGCAACAACATACTAATGGTTAAACCAAACACCAATCGCTCTCCATGCAATGAAATAAAAAAGCACATGCAGTCTGCATACTAATTTCGCTTTTTAAAACAAAGGGTATCTTGACAAATTATAAGAGAATTCTGAACTGTACATATTGAAGTCTATGTAAAAAGGACGAGTGTACTTGTCCTTGGCACTTAAAGGGTTAAGTATGGATGGATCACTTTGTCAGAAGTAAGAAAAGGGTTCAGCCAATTCCAAAATTGGGTACAGTGGCATGCAGGTCAGGCACAGATTTGAGGAACAGTCACTCAATCTGATAACCTAAGTTTCTAGATGTGTATCATTTACCCTTTTTCCTTACAAATCACTCTCCAGTGTTGTTCCATTGTACAACATCCTGATGCCACTTTAAACCTTTAACTTTCAAAACGCTTCTGCCCTTTTACACCATACATAATCCCTTATTTCTATGCCAGTCCCATCCTCGCACAAACACACCCATTTCCTTGCCCACATTGCAAAGTCACCAATTCCTTGTTACTCTACCCTTGTATTGTTCTGGCTCACATGTAGATAGTAGACCACCTTGATTTGCCAGTAAGCCTATTACAGTTACTACAAAAAGCTATGGCCGGTGTCTTGCTGGTAATCCTAGTTATGAGGTCTGCACTTGGACAATGCAGAGCGAAAGGCGCCGAAGGGACTGGGCTTTCATTGTGCTCCCAAGTTACACTCTCTTGGAAAATATACAGCATATTTCAATTCATGGTATCAGGGTAAACTGGGAGTCTGACTTGGAGAGGCAGTGAGAGTGTTGACTCTAGCCATGTATTTGAGTGTATTTGTGACTGTGTTAAGGATATGTGGAAGGGTGCATCTGTTTTCATGTTATGTGTTCTGGGCAAGACAATGAAAAACAATCACAGACTTAGAGGTCATGCCAAGTTGAGTGTTAATGGTAAAAACAGCATCATTCTGCAAATAACAATGGTTTTACTGTATGTCCAATTCAGGCTTTGATCAAATGCCACCAGCTGTATTCCATGGGAGCACTGGTGGAGGTATGTTAGATGGAATATGTGTAGAAAATCCACATATTTTTACCTCCAATTTAGAGGTGGTGGCAAAAAATCCAAATCGGCCACCATTTTTTAAGACTTCTTTTTTTGTACAGAAGGGTAGCGCTGGTTCCTCCCTTCATCACAGTGAAAAATGATTTTACAAATGGGCATTGTAAGGGAGTGCAAAAGGTGGGCATCTCCGAAGTCCCCTCTCACCACCTTACCCATGGAATGCAATACAAGTATCACAATTGACCATGTGTGCATAAATAAATGGACAATAGTGATATGAGCTACTACTATACATAATCCATTTCCACTTTCACAGTTTTATGTTACCACCGACTGAGGTGGTATTTCTAAAATACCTCCAGAAGTATTCCAAAAATACCACTTGCCCAGTGATAAACTGCATGGTGCCCTTATCTTGCAGTCTACTAATAATTAATACCGGAATGTAACATTTTTCTGTGTGTGTTTCTCAACTCTGCCCAAAGTGAAGCCACACACTATCCAGTAGCCATTTCTATAACCACCATATAGTGATATTGATGGGTGCTTGTCAGGGTCCTATTAAACTCTTTTGTAATAAACCCACCAGAGATGCAGAAATGCAGCAGAACGTAGAGGAAGCAGCACTACAGAATAAAGATACGAACAAACTCTAATACGATATGGACCCTTACTTCTTTGGCAAATAAGAGACATGATAAACTGCTGAGTATTGTAACAGACCAATGGTATATGGGCCACAAGGATGCCAACGTTACCATCAAGTGTCACAGAATCTGTAATTTAAATGCAAACTTTGTAACTGGGCGGTCCTTCTCACTTAATGTGGAAGCCCACAGTTGAGGCTATGGAAGCACATGTATGTATGTATGTATTTATCTATCTAATGTATTTTGATCACAAAAGAACATACAGCAGATAAGAAATCAGATTTGATGTAAAGCAGTGAGGCCCATATTCTCATCTTGGCGCAGTCAAGGTGCTAAACAGCACGATTCACTGCGCCAAAAGAGAACACCCAGGCTTCACTGCTATTCTCAAGTGGGCCTGGGCATCCTCGGAGAGCATGACAGTGATTTATGTGGATTGCACCTGTTTGAAGGGTTTACGGGCGCAATCCAATCTCTGCAGCATTTTTGTAAAATAACAATATATTCGTTATTTTACAAAAATGGTGCTGAGAACACAGTACCTATACACCAAAGTGAGCAGCGTCAACATTGAAGGATGTTGAAGCTGCTTACTTGGGTGTATAGGAAAGTGTTCGGGTATACACCTGTGCGGTGTATATGAACACTTTCATTTACACCAAAGCAAACACCTTCAACGTTGCAGGATGCAACCTTGAAGCTACTCGCATTGGTTTAAATAAAAGTGTTCCTATACACCCGTGCGGTGTATATGAACACTCATTTAAAACGAGCAGCTTCAATGTTGCATCCTGCAACGTTGAAACTGCTCGCTTTGGTGTAAATGAAAGTGTTCATATACACTTGTGCTGTGTATATGAACACACAGCAAACACCTTCAACGTTGCAGGATGCAACGTTGAAGCTGCTCGCTTTAAATTAAAGTGTTCATATACACTCGTGTGTTGTATATGAAGACTTTCATGTACACCAAAGCAAGCAGCTTCAATGTTGCAGCAACGTTGAAGATGCTTGCTTTGGTGTACATGAAAGTGTCCACATACTACATGGGTGTATGGACACTTCCATTTACACCAAAAAAGGCTTCTTGTGGCATTCCTCCAGTTTAACGGCACCAAAAGGGTACCGTCAATGTTTGCTAGTTTAGCGTACATATTAAACTGGAGGACTGGAGGACTGCCACAAGAATAGGCTTCCAAAAAGCCAGTTTACGAATGTGGGGTTGCTAGGTTAGTTTCCAACCCATCCTAGCAACCGCCGCATGTATTCCGAAAGTGGCGCATTCCTTCCGACTTCAGAAGAATGCTCCACCTTCAGAATAGGTCTTAAGTACCGAAAAGGTCGTTAAGCCTTTTAAAGTCCTTTTCGGTACTTAACACCTACATGAGAATAGGGCCCTGAGTGTCTTAAAATAGGGTGAGTTTGAGTGACATTCTGACCAGGTTGTGGGGGAGAGTAAATGGAACACCCACCGGAGACAATACATGGGTGGACATACATAGATTAAGGACAACCAACATTAGACAGTTTTAAGTGCAGATAAGTGGTACAGCTAGCTGTGTTAGGGATGTGACCATGATGGATGAAGTGCCATCGTGGAGGCAGAAGAAAGTTAGGGACAGGGAAGAGGTGAAGGAAATATGTCCGCTAGAAGGCAGTTGAAAGGTAGGTTAAGACGGTAACTCAGGGGCGAGGAGGTAGGCTTTTAGTTTGGTTTTGAACAAATCCGTGTGGATGTTTTTTTGATATTTGGGGGAAGTGAATCCCAATCAATTGGAGCAAGAAGAGAGAAAGCTGAAACGAGAGGAAGTGCATGGAGGGCAACATGCCACAAGGGCAGTCAATTAGGCAGAACGGAGATTATGAGAAGGCTTGTAGAGTTCGATAGATGAGGATAAATATGGTGGTGCCTTTCCATGGATAGATTCGCTGAACCAGGAGCAGAAATCATCAGCCATCCAGCTTGGTGACCATACGAGGAAGTAGGTGTGACATTAGGGAGTTCAAAGAGTCATGGTAGCAAAGTTCATGATCTTGTGAAGAGGACAAAAAGCATAGTTGAGAAAACTAAAGAGGATGTTGGCATAATAGTCCAGTTCAGAGAATACAAGAGTGGTTAAGAGATGTTTGGAAATGTTGAAAGGAAGGAGGTGCCTGATTGGTTGAGGCACACCGCCATTGCAGTTTTGGAGATGGAAGTAGAGAAGGTGTGAGAAGGGTCATAGATGACACTGAATTTTCTAGCTGAAGAGGATTAGGGAAGAGTGTCAGGTGGGAAGTGGATAGTAGGAGAAGAGATGAGAGTATTGGAAGGGAAGAAGAGCATGAACACCTCTGTTTTGGTAAAGTTTAACATCAGAGAGTGCACAGCCATCCAATATTTAATGACAGAGAGACAATTTTGACAGAGAGATCAGAGGCGAGTTCAGGAAAAGAGAAGAAGATATGGTTGTCGTCAGCGAAGAGTTGGCACAAGACTCCAACGGAGGAGATTAGTGACCCAAGAGCAGAGGTGTAGAGTGTAAAGAGGAGAGGACCCAATACAGAGCCCTGTCATTGACAGTGTCAAAGGCAGTGGACAGGGCAAGGAGAATTAGGATAGAGGATAGTTTGGAGTGCTTAGCAGAGGAGATGAAGTTGAAGACATTATTGAGAGCAGATTCTGTGGAGTGACAGTAGTGGAAACCTGCTTGTAGGGTGTCTCAAAGGTTGAGGATGTTTAAGAAATTGGTAAAACGGTCCAACACAACCCTTTTGAGCATTTTAGAGTAGTTCTGTAGGAGAGACAGAGTGCAGAGTTAGCTGGTAGATTAATGTCTGCCCCTTTGCTTTTTTAGGAGAGGGATAACCATGGCCATTTTGAGGAAAAACAAAGCAGAGACTATGGTCAGGTTGAAGAGTTCAGCAAGGCGAGAGGCTAATAAAGGGGCAATAGGCTTGACTAAATGGGGCCAGAGGGTCTGATGGGGTGCAAGAGGAGTTAACCTTCATCACTAGAGATCATATTTTTTCAGTAGTAGTGTGACTAAAGTGGAAGATAGAGGCAGAGAATGATGGTAGTGTGGGCATAGTGTAGAATGTAGAAGGAGAGAATGTGAGGAAGGTGAGGAAAGAGTTTCTAATTTTGGAAATGCATTCAGTGAAATATTCAGCTATGCCATTAGCTATGAGAGTGAAGTTGATAGTCATATGTTTAGGATGAATGAGGAGTGAGTTTAGGGTGCCATGTAGCCAATGTTTGGAGTGAGAGTCATTGAGGCAGCAGTAGAAATCTGTTTTTTGCTCTATCAAGAGACGACTTTAGAGAGTTCATGGCAGAGAGGTAAAGTTTCAGGTCCTTATGCAAGTGGGAATGCCTCCATGTGCGCAGCAGCCAACGCATCTGTACGGAGAGAATGTATGAATGAGGTGACCCATGGTTAAGTTTGCTGAGACGTAGGGGTGAAAGTTAGCAGTGGGAAGTAAGAGGATAATGATTGACATACTAGTGATTGGAAGCTGGAGATGGTGGTGTTAGTGGAAGAGCCATGAGGTGTGAAAGAGGAGAGTGAGAACTGTAGGTCAGAGAAAAAGGCAGGAATGGCAGAAGGTTTAAATTACCTTTTAGTAATAGGTGAGTCACATGGTGAGGAGAGGACGCCGGTGAAAGGAGATGCTGGTGGAAACATTGGAGTGATCTAATTGGGATGGTGTGACAGTAGTATTAGTGGGTGGGAGAGAAGTGGAGATAAATAAAAGATGAAAAGAGTTGTCCCCGCATCAGCAACATTGCTGAAATCAACAGCACTGCCTCACCCCACATAAACAAAAGCCAACCAAGTCTTTCAGCACTCAGCACCTTTGAGGCAGACTGGATTCTGAAGGATTTTCTCCCTTTCAATCATTTCTTGTTTGGGGAAAGCGACACCTATAAGCCTTAACTATTGCATTAGAGTACAGATAGGGAGAAATAGCTTATGAGGAGGGACACAGAGCGTGTAGGTGTTGTTTGGTTATTTGCCCACCCAGAGACTGCCCATGGCCATGCTAATGCCTATGGCCATTCCCACCAGTTCCTACCCCTCCCCAACCAAAACACCTCCTAATGGGAAGTCTTTTAGATTGCTTTAATCAAGCTTTGCCATCAAACTTTACTCTCAAATTGCCTGCCAGTGTTTTTTTAAAGCTGTCTTCTGAGAGTTAAGGGCTTAATCGGAGCTGTAAACTGCTACTGGTGTAACAGAAATGTCTTAAACATGTTGCCTTCCGCCACTCGATTTATAATTACTCTGCGGGTCATTCAATGAAATCCTATTAAAAAACAAGCATTGGCAAAGCCACAATATTTCACATGTGTATACGTATTATGCATTTGCCAGGCACTGCTATTAGCTGCCCAGGTACTCGCACCATTGTGCAACTATTACCATCAATAGGCAGTTAGTACCACTATGACTGTGCCTGACAAGTGTGTTTCCCATGCCCACACAAAAGCCCAAAAGGTTGGCACTGATATGCTTGTTTTACATGTTGCAGCTCTGAACCATGGAGCAACAGCCAAGCCAGCCTGAGGGTCAATTGGCCCCTTGCCCCCTTCCCAACCCACCCCTGGATGCACTTGCCGTGGGCTTTTAGATAAATCAACATAACTTGTTTCATCCCTCAGGATGGTCATCACATGCATATTTTATTTTTATTCATTGAATTTCTAAACTTTGACCCAAAGAAATAATTACTGTGGTGTGTCATGAGTTACCTTGAAATACTAAAGCATGCTTTAGCACAGAGAGAAGAACTTTACTAGAAACAGTTTCTTTAGAATTCCTTTTACAATTAGAGACATATGACAATAATGTTCTTCTCTGTCACATTGTGATAGAGTGCAAAATGTCAGTGTAGGTAAGAGGGCATTTTATATTTAACATTTCAGCCTGCTGTGACGAAGAAACTGCAGAATGAGCACTTCTTTGAGCACACATCCCTCCATTTCAATGAGGTCCCCACAAAGAGAAAGAAAGCTCTGGCTGTGGTGAGCTCTGCTACATTTACCAATATCCCATCAGAGTAGTTGCTCCATTCAAAAATGGCACCCATAGTTTAAGCAGTCCTGCCTGGGCTTTTCCACACTCCCAGCCCACCTCCGACAAATGTGGATAGGCTGCCGATCTTATTTCCTGGCCCATCCTCAGGGGGCCGTCGGGCGATGCTGGCTCCCACGCAACGCCACATTTTAAGGCCCTTTAACCCTGTCTGGGTCTGTGCGGGTATGGAGGGGCTCTATGCCCTTCTCGCAGCTTCCATCTATCATTAGAACCTGTTTCATGCAACGAATGATTCAGCCCTCCAACTATTAACCTCTCAGTAAGTAAGACTTCCCATTGCCACCAAATTATATAATCAGCCTCAATTACTTCCACTCCCAACTCCCCACCCTGTCTCCTTTTGTACTCCTCATGGCTGCAAAGGACACTGGTGCCTATAGCTGCTCCGACACTGTTCCCATGTAGATTGCCAGGTGCATACTCCGGACCACACCTTTACGCGCTTCTTAGGAAAAACACTAACTTTGACTAACCTGTGCCGCAAAAAAATCATTCACACCAGTGGCAGCCCCCACTCATATTGGGCACAGCTCTGCTATCATGTTCCATCTTGGTTCCTCCCATTAGACGTTTCCTACATCTCTTACCTTATCAACAAAGCCGCTACCAAAGCACATTTCTCCCCTTGCTTGGTTGTTTCAATCAAGCATGTGTTTCTGCTGCTTTTGGACTGGCCTATACTACTGTCATGCTATGACACTGTAACTTTAATTGTCATGATATCACTGTCACCTTGCCTGCTGGGTCCTTTACTGCACCACCATACTCTGACTTGGACCAGTAAGCAGGGCCTGTATAAGTTTGTCTCTTGGCCTATCTGTATACCTTAAGTAGACCCCTTACTATGAAGTGTGGCTTTTCCACACTGCACGCCTACTCGAATTCTGTCTCTTTGCCCTCATTCTAAATCTGCCTATTTCTACTCTCCGCCCTTTGCAACTCATCTAAAACAGCACTGCGAGACTTGTCCTTGGCCTCAAGCCCAGGGATCGTATCTCTCCAGAACTGAAATCTCTGCACTGGCTTCCAGTGGTTGCGAGGATAAAGTTAAAAACCCTCTGCATTGTCCACAAGGCCTTCTGGGGCCTGGACCTCAATAACTTCAACTCTCTCTTCGTAAATACCTGCCTTCTCGAGCTCTTTGCTCCTCTGCCTCCAACTCCCTCAGGGTCAGTCACTTCTCTAATTAATGAGTTGGTGGTAGATCGCTTTCCTCGGCTGGGGCCTCCCTCTGGAACAGCCTCCCTGCCTCTCTGAAACTCGAGGAGAACCAGCTCTGGCTCCGAAAGTATCTCAAGACCTTCCTCTTTGTTTCTGCTTTCTCTTTTCCTCTCCCCTACTGAACACCTGGTTGAAATTGAAACTGCAATGGTCACCTGGCTACCCTCTGTCCTCGTGCCCAGGTCCCCTGCCTGCACGTTGCACTCCTCCGCTAACTGCCCTCCTGGCAACCATTGCGCTCTGGGTCTGTTTCTGTATGTGTACTGTCCCCTATCAGCACTTGACACTTGATATCTGCACTTACCCTTGCACTTGCCAACAGCTGGCCTCACTTTTTTATTTATTTATATGTATTTGTTTTACTATGTGATCCCATGTACTGCACTGCCCCCTCCTACTTTCCCCTTGCACTTTTCCCCTCCTCCCTCCCCTGCACTTGCTTGATCTCAATGTCACCTGGCCTAGTAAGATCGTTGTCTGTCTTCCCTTTGTTCCCACTCTCTTGCCTCATCGCGCCTTGAAAAACTTGAGTATATGCGCGTTATAAATGCCATATCATATCATATCATATCTGTATACATAATATAGACCCCCGTACCATGAGACGCAGCCTTATCAGACTGTACACTTACTCTAATTTTGTTCTTTGACTATCTGTATACCTGATGTAGCCCCGTACCATGAGGCGCGGCCCTATCAGACTGTACAACGAATTTAATTCTGTCTTTCTGCCTATGTATATCTGATGTAGTCCCCCACTCCCTGTAACATGAGGTATGGCTTTTCCAGACTGTAACCTACTCCAAATCTGTCTCTTTGCCTATCTGTATACATGATGCAGACCCCGTACCATGAGGCGTGGCCTTATCAGATGGTGTATCCACAATTACTTTATCCCTATGCATATAGGTACACCTAAACTAGCCCGCCATAATATGGGGTGTGGCTTTACCAGACTGTATGTCTACTCTAATTTTGGATTTTTACATATCTGTATACCTGACATAGCCTCCCTTTCCATGAGGCGTGGCTCCTCCAGATTATGTTTTCAAGATCGATCTGCATCTTGTACCCCTTATGCGTGGTCTTGCACTTTGTAGAATGTCACTTGGCACTTACTGTAACTAGCGCTTAGATCCCTGAGGGCTTTGTGCGCTGCTATAAATGCAAAAATAAATACATAAATATGGTTACTGCTAAAGAAAACAGCATTTTAATCCGTACTCCAAATTTAGTTTTCACAGAATGGCCCAATCAGCAAGCTCAAAATTAGTCTATGCTGTTTTTTCAATGATAGTTTAGGACGTTAATGAAGTAAGCCTCCCATAGAGGAAGTTACCTACTGCAATCAATTAATGTCACTTTCTAAGCTGACAGCCCTTGAATAGTACCAGTTCAATTAATTTCGGAATGATCGCATTTTGAAAGAGGACCCCTGGCTCATCTCAGGCCGATGGGTTTGGGGTCCCTCTGGAAAAGCCTGCTCTCCTCTGTTCCCCTGCATCACTTCCATTCCCTAACTTGATGACAATGCCTGCACTCTCCTGCTTTTGGTATGTCAAAGGATTGCAGGCTACCACTGGAATGGGTTGGAATTCTCTCCTAGTGTCGTGCTCTCCCCTCCCTGACCTATGTGGCATAGCGTCTCACCAGCTGCACGTTGGTATGTCTCCCTCGGTTCTGTTGAATCTTTTTTGTGATTGCGTGTGTGCTGTTTCTTGCATTTCTTTTTTTCAATGCTAGGTTGTTCGTTGTTTTAACAGGACTGTGAATTTGCTATGTTTCTGTTTTGGAATAATTCCCTCGATCAGATATATCCCATGGGCAGCATTCTTATTTGTTTAGAATGCAATTGGTGCTTAATAGACTATACTTATAGAGAATACACCGAATGTAAACACTCAGCAACATCCCTATTGGCTAAAAGTGTGGACATTCACACACGATGTAGGTGCACATTCACCTTTACGATATTCCTTCTCCTTTAAGGAAATATCACAAGATTCTCTTTCTGCCTTTCAGAAACAGGTGTACTGTGGCATAGCCTTTTTAGTGGAAACTCAGATTATTTAAATAAATCAGTAATTCCAATAATTGATATTATTAAAATAAACCCTACGTTTGTTTCATGATTTTCTCTTTCAAAGAAGATTTCTCTGGGCACATGGAGATGTTTAGAAGCAAAGCAATAAAGAAAATTGGATTTGAATTTTCTATTGATGCATAACACGATTGAAGTTGTTATCCTTATCGTCCATAATATGTGCATTTGCAGGTAGTGCACACTTCCCATCCAAGGTAATACCTTTAATGCACATAGATCTGCACACCCAATATGGATACTCTCCTGAGATGTTAGATGTGATTGGGCTCACCTGCCCCGTGCTGGAGATTGTTTTCAGAGCATGAATCTTCAGCTAGGAAACCATTTTGCCAGAAGGTATGTTGTTTATCTCCTTTATATCAATATCTTCCTGTAATGAAATGAATGCAGCAGAATACCAGTTAAATATGTCATTCAAATTATGACAGGGCCTTTAGGTTGGAATCTGTCCCTTTCCATTATGACACAACTCATTGGGTCCTATAACACTAGACCATGCGCCTCTCTGTGATGAAACATCAAGAGCCCAAATCATGAATACCTTTCTTTTCTCTTCTTCCTTCCCTCGCCCCCTCTCCTGCTAATGTCCCTGTCTGCCTCCTGACTGGCTGTCTGGTTCCTTCAGAGTCTTACATGGCAGGCCCCCCTACTCCAGTCTACCCCTGCACTTGTTCGCCCCTGACCCCAACCATCTCAACCTGCACTTGCCCTTCCACTCCCCTCCCGCCACACTCGCCTGGCAGGGCCTGCACCCTTGTAGGCATTCAAGCCCCTTAGCTTGTGGACCTTCCTTCCCCTGCACTCTCTACCTCCCCTGGCTCTGTCCACCTGCTCTCCCCTGGCACTCGCTTTTTCTCACAGGCCCTTTGGCGCTGACCAGCACTTCGCCCCTCTCCCCTACACTTCTCTTTACTGCACTTGCATGATCAAAATGTCACAAGGCCTAGTAGGATATTTATTTGTTTTGTTTTTTTTGTTTTGCCTCCTCTGGTCCTCCCATCCTCTTGTCTTGTTGTGCTTTGAAACACATTGTGTATAGGCGCATAAAAAATACCCAATCAATGAATAAATATGATGAACCATGGCAAGCATAAACAAAACTGAATCTCGGGAACCATAGAATCTTGCAATTAACATGATTTCTTGTGAAAGCATAGCTAAATTGATAGTGCCACCACCCTTTGTACTTTCATATTATTTTACTGGATATGTTTTAAAGTGAGATGTCTCCCATCTTTTGCAATATGGGTGCTTCTCATTGTGGGGTATACCAGATGGATAGAATAATTCCTAAAAGACACAGCTGTGAGGGTTTTCTCGGACGCTTCCTCCGCTGACCCTAGCACTATTAATTGCGGAGTCCCGCAAGGCTCTTGCATGGCCCCTACCCTTTATAACCTCTTCACAAGGCCCCTGTTTAAAATCCTCGACTCCCTGGGCATCTCATATACAAACTATGCAGATGACACTCAGGTACTGATCCCCCTCTCAGGAGATTACGCATCTGACCAGAATACCCTGAACTCCATTTACTCAACAATTCAAACTTGGATGGCAGAAAACTGGCTCTGCCTCAATAGTGACAGCACTGAGCTTCTGCTGGTTGGTTCACCATCCACCCTGAATAAATTGAGCTACCAATATTCCTCTTTCGTCATTGACAATATTCCTATCACTGTGTCACCTTCCATGAAAACCCTTGGTGTCTTTCTAGAACCTGATGTGACCATGAACGGACAGGTTAATGCCATAGCCTCTACGTCTGCCTATTATTCCAAACTTATCAATGCAATCTGACCCTTCTTGTACAAACAAAACTGCCTCACTATCGCAAGGGCCACCATTGGCTCTAGGCTTGATTACTGCAATGCCTTATTCATTGGCACCTCTGCCAAGAATATCGCTAAACTCCAAAATAACGCACTCAGAGCCACTACAGGCCTCTCACGCAAAGAACACATCTCTGAACTTAGAAGACAAGTCCACTGGCTTCCAGTTAATCAAAGGATCATCTTCAAAGCGCTGGCCGTGACCCACAAATGTCTCCATGACCTTGCTCCTCCCTACCTAGCATGAAGGATTACCAAACCCACCACCCATAAACCATCCAGATCCCAGTACTCAAACCTACTGGCTGTTCCCAGAACTCGCAAAGCTTGTGCGGGCGGCTCCAGCTTCCCCTCAGTTGCTCCCACCCTCTGGAATGCATTACCCCCCCAGCTCAGAGCTATTGACTCCCACTCTGTCTTCCGTAAAGCCATCAAAACCAACCTCTTTGTTTGATTTGTCTCAACCTGTGATATGTTGTACCATGTAACTACCTAATGTGAACAAGTTCTTTTAATGGGCGGCTTCTTTGTAACCCTCAAGTAAACCTCCTTAAGCTCTGATTTAGCGCCTCGATGCCTGCGGGCTGTAGCACGCTCTACAAATACAAATAAAATAAAATAAATAAAGATATTAAGTAACTAAATGTGCTTTCAGTTTAATGTAACAGATATGCTTTTCACAACTTATAATCGTTAAGTTGTCCTGGTTTTTACACTCTTTTACGTCACTGGAGGAAACATGCCTATTCTGCAAGTATCTTAATAAACATACTGTGACAAATCTAAGGATGTTATCCCTTTCTCCCTAGGGGGAGAACTTTTCCATGGGGCCAAGATTGTGTGTCCACAGAACAATAATCCCCCTGGGGGTGGTACAACGGGGGAGGATCAAATGGGAAAGGAAGCCCATTGTGGGATTAAGGACGACCCGCCCCGGAGAATATGGTATGCCAATCACATGACCCTAGATCCCCTTCCTACAACCCTAAGGACAACCCTTTTTTTCTAATATGCTCATAAGTTGTAGTCACTCTACCATTCCCCTAGAAATTACTGGGACAAGGAAGAACAGAAGTTACCTACGTGAAGATCCCTTTCCCAGCACTATGATGAGAAAGATCGCCAATGACTCACAAGGGAGTGAAAGATCAGTACTGTGACGAGGATGACGTGTGGGGGAATGAGGATTACCTACAGGAACCACATTCAGTGGTCTAGTATTTTCCCAAGTCCTATTGGCCAGAGCCAGTGTAAAAGGGAAGACAGACCAATAAGTGTCATAGAAGCCCTCGCTGGAGGAGCAAGGAGCAGGAATGCTGTGCTGAAGCAGATGCAGAAGTAGAAGCAGAAGATGCTGTGGACCAGAGGATCTGTCAGAAGGATGGGAAAACATAGCACGGCAGCTTAGGACTGGGTTAGCTCAGGAGAATCCCTTTTCAAGGTACCTGACAGAGTGACTAATACTCCCTGGGGGAAACCAGGAGGGCCACATGCTGTCGGCCTGCCACAGCCTACCTGAGCAGGCAGGAAGACTGTAGAAGCCAAACACTGAAGCAGAAAGACCACAAGACCGACCACAAATGGCCAGGAGAGACCCCAAAGGTACAGGGGTGACCAGGATTGTTGGTAGGGGCAGAAGGAAGCAATGTTATACCCTGACCCAGCTAAACAGGTTAAGAAGGAAAACTCGGGGAAGCAAAGTAACATTCCCGAAACCCCAAGAAAGAAACCAAGGAAGACGGGTCAGGGAATGTGCAATGGTCGCTGTATCAAAATAATTCCAACAATTCTGTGGCAAGCTAACAAACCTCAACCAACACTTAGAGAGACTAGAGGGAATGTTTTTTTCAGGACCTCTTTAAGACAACCCTCAACACATGAAAGACCAAGAATATACCACACTAATGCTTAAAGGGTCCCTTGCTTCTCCAAGTACCTTGTTACTGACTCATATATGCATGCTTTTTAGTTCATTATATCACAACATACTAATTCCAGGCAATTTTTTATCAGAAATATCAATTTATTTACTCTCAGTAAAAGCATCACTAAAAATACAATCACAATTTTCTCTAATACAAATCATTACACTATTACCTAAGATCAATTATTGCACATTTTTCTCTATTTTTGGCCTCGTTGGCCACAACAAAACAAGGACCTCTAAAACAGGCTACTATCTAATACATGTCTTTACTAACAAATAGTTCATCAGTAGAGGACAGACTCATCTGTTCTTAATCAATTTTTTGTGTCCTCCCCTTTCTTTACTGGGTTAATATCCCCATATTAGATGTTCTAATCATTCATACTCATATCATCCATACATTCTCTCATTCTGTAATCCACAGTACCCAACATGTTTCTTTCCTATACCGATTTATACAATTCAAGGACATTCTTCAGGGGTTAATTAACATATAGTAGCAGTCTGTTATACAATGACCAATTGGTCTTCTTATGCTCTCTAGACTTCCTGGTCAAGACTCTTGAGTTCCACTGACGTCTATTTCATTTCTGAGCCAGATTCCCAAAGGACGCGGTATCTGTGAGAAGCAAGTATATGAAGAATGGATTTAATTATTAAACCGACTTCCCTGTATTATTTACTACTACATTTAAGGTATTTAATTTATCAATAATAGGATTAACTTCCTTCATTCATTTGGTGATGACATGCACGACTTAGTAGAGGACATTATCACGACACAACATCAATTCTTAAGGAGGTATACCCTTATTCTAGTATCCTACCCTCTCTATATTACACAGTAATTCCCCTGTTCTCACATGGGTTATTTATTAAGATATTTATAGTTTCTCCAGGTTCGCAGTACAGTGGAAGTACATTTTTTACCTTCTAGTTGTAGTAGATTGGTTGTTTATTTTCTTCCATCCCAATGTCTGTCTCTGGAAATTCTCTCATTCCCATTCACAGTGAGTTATTTAATTTCTGTGGTCACCTATTTTGAAACATATAGGTACAGGGATGTATCTTACTAGTGTTCCCAAAAAAAAGGGCTAATGATTTATGTCTATTTAATGTTATTTGAAATATCACTTAATGTTATGCTTGAAGGTATACCTTTTATAGAGGTTCCCATAATTCTAGAACACAATCAGCTACGTCTGTAGTTTCATAGTTCTTTCCGGCTCCTCCCAGATTTTCATTTGAGTTGGAGGCTTCCTTGTGCCCTAATCGAGTGGGGTGAGAAAGATTGTCTGCATCACTTAATAATCCCCATATCTTGTTTAGCGCTAAATGACAATTTCGGGCTACTTGATAACAGAGGCATACTTACAAATTATGCTCACACTCGTCCCGAATTCACATATAGTTTTTCTTCCGGTACCATGAAATTCTCTAAGTGTGGGCACCTACCAAGGAAAAATGTTTGTTCGGTCAGATTTAAGCTAACAAACCTCTTCTTTGACAGAAGCAAACATATCCATGACAATACAGAATAGCATTGTTCGGCCAGAAACAACTCCAGTACTGTCACAGAGAAAACTACCAGCCACCGATCTCTCCTTACTATAGGACAAAAGGTCTAAGATCCCAAGCGACATTAAGAATGTGAATATCCAGACAAACTTTGCAGTATGGACAAAAGACATTGGGCCTCATTCCGGTTTTGGCTGTAATTTGGCTGTAAGAAGTCCCTTTCTCCCAGATTGGGATGGATATCATTGGGACTTTGGAAACCTTTAGACTGGGTAACAAATATGCCCTCGTAATCGTCAATTACATTACCAGATCCCCCGAGGCATTGCCTATGCAGAAAATCAAAGCCCAGCAGAATTTAAAAGATCTATTGCCTTATTTTTCCAGGGTTGGTTTTCCTAAAGAAATTCTTCTAACAGATAAGGGATCCAATTTTATGAGCAAACTCATCTGTGAAGTCAAGGAATTGCTCCATATTACCATTTTAGGAACCTCAGTTTATCACCCCAAAACAGATGGATTGATAGAAAGATTCAATAAAAAACTGAAATAATCCTAAGAAAGTTGGTAGATAAGGACGGGAAGGACTGGGATTGCATGATCGCCTGGGCCCTATTTGCAGCAGAAAAACCCCTCAGGCGTTCACTGGATTCTCTCCTTTTGAACTACTTTATGGTAGAGAACCTAGAGATGTCCTAGACATGCTCCTGAAGACCGGCAAAGAAGAGGCACCTATTTCCCTTTCGCAAACAGTTACCAGATTGCGAGAGCATATGAAACTTGTTCGAATTCTAATCTATACTCGTATGGAAAAAGCCCAAGCACAACAAAAGTCCACCTATGACAAACAGGTAAACCTAACATTGTTTTCAATAGGACAAAAGGTATTAGTCCTCTCACCTACCTCTGAAAATAAACTTGTCTCAAAGTGGCATGGGTCGTATGAAATATGAAAACGAACAGGGGCCTGTACCTATAAGGTAGCCCAACCTGACAGGAAACAAAAGACCCATCTCTACCACATAAATCTCTTAAAAGATTGGAAGCAAAATCCTTCCGCCACCACTGCCATGATACTATCTTGTTTGGTACCAGAAGAAACAGATACGTTTGAATTAATTCCCCAAGAGCTATCTAGTCAACAACAAGAAGACTTAAAAGATTTAGTCACAACATTCCCTAATGTATTCTGTGAGAAACTAGGGAGAGTGCAAGGCACTTATCATTATATCAGAACTCCAAAGGGAAAAGTGGTTCATTTGAAACCATATAGACTTCTGGAAGCCCGTAGACTGATAGTATTTGAGGAAGTGAACAAAATGCTAAGGGCAAATATTATCGAACCTTCTTGAAGTCCATAGTCCTCCCCTATAGTATTGGTCACAAGATCTGATCATTCTTGGAGATTTTCCATAGTCTTCCAACAGGTCAACGCAATATTCGACTTCGATGCCTATCCAATTACGTGCATCAACCTTCCTATCAACCCTAGACTTAACATATGGGTACTGGCAGGTCCCAGTACATTGACCTGGTAAGGAAGAGACAGCTTTCCCAACCCCTCTGGGACTATTACAGTTCCATGTCCTCCCTTTTGGCTTACATAGGGCCCCGCCACTTTCCAACAGCTTATGGATAGAATATTACAGCCCTACTCCAATTTATGTGAGGCTTATATTGATGACATATTCATTTATAATAAGACTTGGGAAGGCCATCTTTTTCATCTCTTTACTATTATGAGAGCCCTCAGAGATTCTGGCTTAAATGCCAATCCATCGAAATGTAAGGTGGGCCAATCAGCCGTGAAATACGTTGGCTTCTTTGTAGAGAATGACAGTGACCAGCCTCAACAAGAAAAAGTGAAAGCCATCCTGGATACCCCCACTCCTAAAACCAAGAGAGACCTCAGAGCAATGTAAGGGTTAATCAGTTATTAATGTAGGTTTATCCCTAATTTCTCAGACAGGACAGCTAAGTTGACAGATAATTTAAAGAACGCTGAACCCCATAGGATTCATTGGACTGACAAGGACAAGATGTGTTACAACATCCCTGTACCAGAACCCTATCCTAAAGGTAGTAGATTTTTCAAAATAATTTTTACTACAAATGGACACCTCCGTTACAGCGTGTAGAGCAGTTTTGCCACAAATTTGTGATGGATTAGAACAACCTATCCTATTCACTAGTCAAAAACTCTTCCCACGTGAAAAAAGGACTCTATGCTTGCTATGAAATGGGCCATCACTCATCTAAGAAACTACCTCCTAGGAAGAAAGTTCACTCTCGTCACAGATCACTCTCCATTAGTATGGATAAACCAATGAAAGGACTCTAACCCTCAAGTCTTGTGATGGTTCCTAGACCTGCAACCCTTGTGTTTCACTGTGGAGCACCGAAAAGGTAAAGACCAGGGGAACGTTGCTTTCCTTTCCCAGTTTCCCTGTGAAACAGATGAGGCTACATTGCATAGGGGAAGGGCATGTGAGAAACCAGAAGTCTCTGGGGATCAGTCATCCTGGTGGCCAGTACACGGCCATCACTTTTGCATCCAGTTCCTGTGGGTGGACCAGTGTGGGAGGATCACCCAGGTGAGGGGTCTATGGGGAGTCTACGGGGAGTGGGAATGGGACACCAGATGGTGAGAAGTGGTATCCCCTTCCCTGTAACACCTTCACCCCTTCACCCCATTCTACCAGGTAGGATATTGAGGAACTCAACCTCCCCTTTTACGACATGAACACTTTCTCACAGACAGCCCGCTATGAGAGAAAACGGACTAACACCCGAGCCATATACCTGATGTGTCCCAATACAATGGTCAGACAAGGTCAGCAATTACTGACCATCACACACACCTGACGTCCATTACACTTCCCCACACGTATAAAAGGCACAGCATGAGAGCACAATTTGAGCAAAGCAAAGCACACAAGGAAACAGTAGTTCCATGATGGCAGTTTAACAAGAGGAGAAGGACAGCCAAACAGAAAGGAATCACAAAGATGGAATTTCCCTTGACCTTTTTGACAAGAAACCATTACTCTAGTGAAGACTTGAGAATAGAAAGCGTAAGATCAGGATACCAGGCTGAGGAATACTGCATTGTGTGTAGGAGGTACCCAGGCCCTCCTGCATCGATGATCAAGGTGGGGAGAATCACCAGCTGCTGTGGTACTGTCCTTGGCTCCAATAACAAAGCAGCGTCAGTGAGATAAACACAGCCAGTGAGTTGTGGAGACCGATACAAGACTGGTCTGTGTTGAAGCCAAAGTTGCAAGCGGCAACATTGTATGGCGAGCGCTGGAAAGAACACTGCATGAAACGCGTGTTATAACCAATGCAAGTAAAGTTGAACTGCAGATGAGTGATTGAATTTTGAAACCAAGATATGATACCTTTGACAGATTGGTCTGGCACCAGGTGTGTGCTCAATCAAAGGTATCTGTAAGGTATCGAGCTGAGAGTTGACAAAAGTGAAAGAGTGGCTAAGGATTGTGAATCGAAGTGGTCCTGCGACGGTTCAAGCAAAATCCTGCGCACAATCGAAAGTCTTCGTTGTTGATACAGTAAAGAAAGTTTATAACAAACTATATAAAGTTGGTCTGAGCCCGGCAGAGGGAGATCAATTGCAAGCTTTGGGTTAAAACCAATTTTTTGTTACAATAGATAAATCGGTCTGAGCCTGCCAGAGGGAGACTGATTAAAGATTTTGTGTCAAACCGGATCTGATGCCGGCAGAGGGGGATACGGGGTGAACAGTGAATCACACAAGAAATTGGATACGTGAAAATCCTGAGAACATTGTGTTAAAGTGGATCTGAGCCTGGCGGAAGGGAATCCGAGGTGAATAGTAAATCACTCAAGACAACAGTGTATATGTGAAATACAAAAAGGAAAGGAACTTTATTGTTTGTGTGTTGCGTCTGGCCTTCTAAAAGAAGGGACTTTTGCAGAGAAGGCCATGATGTTGAAGTTTTGAACTGCACCGTCGTGCTAGAGAAGCCAGACACAGTGCTAAGCTCGAGTGTGCCAGCTTGTCCCGTGTGGTGGCGGGAAACCAACAACTTGAATATCCTGACATATCATGTCTTGAACACTTCCCTTTTGCCTAATATTGTTTCCCACACTATTTGTATTTATAGGTGAGTAAAACTGACACACGTGTCAACAGTTCAAGGGTGTTTATTGAACTTCTATTGGGTTTGAAGAATGCCTACCTAATCCTAAATCTAGATGGGATCAATCTATGACCAGCAAATAATAATAGCAGAGTCCTGGTGGTGTCTTGTCAAAATAAAAGAGCCTATACTAATAAATATATTAACAATCCTTAGCTACAACCCCCTAACTGGGCCACTCGAGTGGGACCCAGCCTGATTTGCATATGGTCTTTTACCTTTTGTAATGGCTTGGCAGGCAAAGAACCGTGGTCTGGAGGGTTGTCCAGAGCAATGCCAGCGGTTGAGATTAATTGTTAACCTTCCAGCCATCACCTCTTTTGTTTTGCATGCTTAAATGGAAGCATTTCACAATCCTTCAAAAACACATGATTTTCTCCAGTATCAAGACAAGTATGGTATCAGAGAAAAGTTACTTGAACAATTGACATTTAGAAAAATGTATTCATCCAATTTAGTGTGGGATTGTGAATGCATTGGCTATGTGCAGGGCATTTAAATGTACACAAGGACAAGTTACATCTGACTCCTACAGGTTTGGATTAGGAAAATAAATATGCTGATGGATTGTGCACTCTTCTCACAACATGTTTGTCTGATGTCTTCTCAGAATATGTATGTTTTGCTTTCTCTGAACGTCTATAAGTGACTTTTAGTCTATATATGTTTCCAACTTTCAAACTGTAAATGTGTGTGTAACTTTCAATGTATGTACTTGTGCACCATTCGCAATACATGTGTGTTGTCCTCCATCTATTCCTACACATTTGCCTTCTGATATGAAGGTTTTCAGTTGGAGATGTAATCTTCTTCAGAAAAAGGTACCATGTTAAAGCACCTTTTTACTTTCACATTACATATAGATCGATATGTGTAATTCTGTGGCGCAAACATATGATTTATGACTAGTTACACATTTGCCGAAGTATACATCTGATATAATGATAGACAATAGAATACACTATGGTCTGGGTGTTTCTACACCAGCATGAGCCAAGGATTTTATTACTATGCCTTAGAGGACAGAAAATACTGCTTTAGGTTGCACCTCTCTATACAAAAATGCATTGGGTTTTAAGGAAATTACATCTCACTTTGTACTCAATGTAAATGGAGAAACAGGACACCATATTTAACACTGCACCTATATCTTTGTCAGATTAGCATTCCCCTTGGCTTCGATACTTCTATTTCACAGATTTCCCATGAACAGTCTATATGGACAATTTGGAGTTATATTGGGGTTTCTACTTACATTTAAATGTAGCTTTTCATTGTGGGTGCACAGCTTAGACCCTCAATCTGGAGCTGCTGCCACAACAATGTCATTTTCAAATAGCTGGCTGGAATCCAATTTCCAATATGGGCTGACTACCTCTTTACCTCTCCCTGGAAGGCCTTCTGTCTCCAGCCTCCCTAGGAACCAATCATCCAAAGTGGTTTAAACACTGATCCAGGACCCACCTCCTTTGAATTGTATACAGAAATATACAGAAATATTGTTCAATATTCATCTCCCAAAATGCATAATCTCAAATATGTGTGCAAGCTATCCTATATCTTTAACTACTCCCTACATCTTGTGACCTTTGTAGGCGGGGATCTTCCCACTGAGTCCCATGACTGCAAAGGTTGGAGGGAATTTCACTCCTCATGTTGTGGAGAGGTATTTAGTTAAATTGCAACAACATTTGAATGACTTATAAAATACAGATCCATGAAATCTACATATCGGGAGGAAGAATTTAAAACACAGAAGGTCACTGTGTGTTGGGTATTTTCAGAGATAATCGTGTGTCCTGTATCTTCTGTTTTTCCGTTATGCTGCATGCAATTTTTGAGTTCAGTTGAAAGACTTGATTTTTATCGATGTTCAATTAATATCATGTTTCTAAAAGCAACTCATATGATTACATTTTGGGGTTAAGATGCACATATGTAACTTTCCTATTCAGTTTACAAGTGAAAAAAGGCTGCCAAAGGGTTGCTTTTGATACACCCCCATGTACATTATTCTTCCTAATATGAATTCATGTCAAGGCAAGGTTTCCTTTGCTTGGTCATGGAGATCAGAACAGCTGTCACATGACTTCCGCTAAATTGATTTAGGGGACCTACCTGATGAATTTGACTGGCCTCTTTGAAGTTATACATTAGTCAGCCATTTGGCAGCGCTTTACGGACAAAACCGAATCAGGGTCTTACAGGGTCATCATGATGTGGCTTGGGCTGTAGGAAGAGAGATGAATTCTAGGTCAGCTGAAGACAACATGTAACACAGAGTAGAGCAATTAATACACAGCTTTCCATTTACAAAAGTGTGAACCAAAACATTATGCATGCTTCATGTTCAGTTAAATAATATACAGTGTTATTCACAGTGAAGTGAACTTCATGTCAAAATACAATGAAACCTCAAATTATATTTGGTTATGATCCACAAGTTCATTGTCTGTCAACAATATTACAACACTCTGAACACTGAGTCCTGTTAAATTATTTTGGATGTATCAAACACACTCTTACACGTGGCACAGTTCCACTTCCTTGTTAATTTGTCCACATGTCTTTACATACTGATATGGGAATAGTTGAAGAAATGGTTGATTTACATTTGTATCTTTGAAGGTGAAATCAGGCCTGTTGCATTGTTATATATAAAGTTCCCATGTAAATCAGCACAGTTCTCTGCCTTTCCATAACATTGACAAGATTAAGTAAAGGCCTTGGAAATAATTGTAATTTTTCTCTCAGGTGCTCATGCAGTTATTTGCACTTCGCAATTTACGGGGCACACTTTTCACCATGGCAGCTAGCAAGATGCATAATCCAATAGGACGCATCATTTTCTGAATGCCACCTCTCTGTTATCAGTTCACTTTAGGCACTTATCCCTTAAGTACAAAGTTCCTTACAGTATGTACCACTGCCAAGACAGTTTGCTGGCTCAGCCGTCTTGTAATGTGTTAATGACGGATTAACACATTCAGTGGTGGTTTATGGTTCCACTGCATTTCTTTGTTTTGACAGTTTCTGTGTTGCAATGTCTACCGTGTTTACCGCTTTCCTCAGAATATAAGGATGCACACTGGAATGAATAAGAATGACAGTGGGGTGATTTCAAAATTACGTATCCCTAATCCCGTTACTCTAAGTCCTTCATATCATCATCCCAGTCCATCTCCAGCCCATGATGGGAATTTCTGTAGCATATTTTGCATACATATTTAGAAGATGGGGTAGTAGGCCCCATTGCTTGTGATGTAACAGTAGAACCACGTTTAGGGGCAGCTGTGCAGTGGGGCCAATGACATTGGTTGTGATCTTCCATAGAGTCAGGGAGAAGGTTGGTCTCTGTGGTGGGCACTGTGTTCCCAGGAGCTCTGGTGGCTCCCCTTGGCCTAGTCATCTAATTTCCTGGACCATTTCTTTGCATTTTGCCCATTACTCTATAAAGGCTCACTCACCGACTTACACATGCATATTCATAAAATACAATACACCCCCATGGGGAATGAGGCTAGGAGAACAGGTTGCAAGATTTAGATAAGTTTATATAAAATTGGCATACAGAGACCTCTGTTGTCTCGAGTGCGCTCTGGCAAACATTACAATTACAGAGAGTTAGAAAGAAAAACAACGTCATAGATGATGCAACTAACATAGGGTGCTACAACAGTGTGGGATTGGCTGAAAAGCAAAGATACATATATCAGTGTAGGTTCTGCTTCTTCTGTATTGGTTCCCCAGATGGCGGGAGGGTTAGCGTCACAAAGTACAGCTGCATGTGTCTGGGAGGGGTGAGGGTTAGGTCATGGGGAGATAGAGTTGAAACTAACTAAGCTGGTATGAGAAACTACCATTCAATATACAATAAACAACAATCATTAGTATACCTTTAAATAAATCTAGAAAACCTATAAATTGCATGCATGTGATTACACCATCTTTCATTGGGACTTTTATGGGGTACAAAGCATAGAGGGCTTGTCATCTGTGATAATCTGGGTTACTGGGTGGTTCGTAGCACATCAAGGCAAGTGGGGAGTTGTAATGACGTGTTGGTTTTAGGGCACAATATGCTGAGACAGAGGTATGGGTTTATTGGGGCACTGTGGCGTGGGCTGCACAGCAGGGTCGCACTTCTGGTACATCAAGAGAATACCTTAGGAGGGCACAGGGTTATATTGGCAGTCATTTTCCAACAGCGGGGGCAAGGGAGCAGGAGCAGGTTTGTGGATATGGATGAGCTACAAGGCATGGTTCGAGCCGGTTCACACACAGGACAGTGATCACAGAGGAAGGGTGATATGATACTTTCTGTTACTTGTTTCAATTATCCCCAGCGCATCCATGAGAAAGGGAGTTGTGAAGCTTTCAGACAGGGAAGAAAAGGTGGGGGACATGAGCGCGCTGTGCGCAGCGCTGCCGAGGGGAGAGAAGCCTTTTCATTCTATGGAAGTGAGGCCTAGTCCAAAGATGGAGTCGAGGGCACCCTAAATGGATGCCAAGTATGTCCCGCAATAGCCCCACTTATGCTAATGTTAGTATGCGGGCAATGGAGGCGTCCCCCGCTACTGCATGAGCAAATGGTCCATAACATGCAGAATATGCGAGGGGAGCCCAAACAACCCCTCGCTCCCACACATTCCACCCTTTTGTTACATCTAAAGTAACAAACAAATTCTTATGGTTATTTTCATTTCGATAGTACTCTTCTTCTTGTACTGCTTCATCTCATGCGGGTGTCCCTTTAATTGGCATCTAAGCCCTGCAAACACTTCGTAAGCTTTGACCTCTCCTGGCATATTCATCAAGTGTGCAGGTCATATATATTCCCCCATCCCCATCCAGGTCCATCCACACCTCCCTGTACCATTGTAATTCATGTGGCTCCTTGATGGTTGTATGGTATAAGTTATCCACCCTGTACCCACGCTGATGGTATACTGCAGTTAGGCGATACTTAGGGGGATTTCACTCTCCTGTTTGTATTTGAGCATCTTTTACATTCGCTGCCATTGTTGGTTTGCCCACTATTACCATCATCATAGCTGAAATAGGCAATGATTTTGCACAACATCGAATGCCTACCTGACACACACAGAAAAATAGCAGTACAAAAACATGGCTTACTCATGCAGGTTTTTTCATTCTGCAGCATTTCTATTGTAACTGTGTGTGACTGGAAGGTGATTCAAATCCAACACAATACGAGATGAACTAAGCATTGGGCATCTGACAAGGGCACTTCTTGAGGTATAAGTATTTTAGGTGTGCCTGAGGCATGCAGTATGAGAGAGCAGACATAACAGCTCTCATTTGTTGCTTGTTTGGCCTTTGCACTCATGTCTGAGTACCATTTGTTTGATTGATCTGGGTGGCGAGGGTCTTCAATCTCATCTAATCCCAGGCCATGGTATGCATCATGGCTTTTCCCTCCCGCCCCCATTTTCTGTCTCCTCCTCCCCTCTTCCCTGTTATTTATCATCTTCACTCTCCGGTATTTTATGGGAAAGACGTCTGCCCATGTCACATCACTTAATTCACTAGCCGTTTGCCAAGCCTGTGGTACTGAAGAGTCTTGGGTAATTGGGGTATTGGGGTTAAAGTGCATTACAGTGCCTTGTGAGGTAGGTTCTGTGGTTGCATGTGCATTGGTATATGTCAGATCAGGCTCGCCGAACCAGAAATAGTCGCCTTCATACTCATTATTCCCATTATCATTGCTGAAACCCATAGCAGCAAGTGAAAAACCAGGGGTTTTGACAGTTTGGTTTTTATGCAACATAGTGAAATTATCATTTACAGGGCCATTATGTTTCCAAATTGTTGTAACTCCAGCCCATATGATGCTTGAGCCTTCCCGTATCAGGTTTACCCCGCTCCCCCCCTCTTTCATATCCCCAATTATGAAAGTAAATGTCCAATACAAGGCAACAAAAATAACATCACAGAAAATACTACTGCTGCAAATGCTGATCCACATTTGTAATTGTACCATTTATTTATCCTATTATCTACTCTATCACTATCTACATTTGAATCGTTATTAGTGAGGGCCCTTCTTTCTGTCATATTTCCACCTGAAGGGGTGATATAAAAGGGTTATGTACATTGCAAAAACTTTTCATACTTCTATTCATATTTTTATTTGTAACATTACCACATTAATACCTAAATGTGCGGCTATTTACTTTTTCTAAACCTAACTCTTTTATTTCTATTAAACTTCCTAAATGTTCTTTGAAAAAGATGATCTTAGCTGGAAAACATGAGAGAGTAGAAAGTGACAGAAGGATGTAAAGACAGAGAGAGAGAGAAACTGTAAACTTTTAATGCAATCCTTTACACATGTTTCTTTGTCACACAATTTTCTCTGTTTCATATTTCTCAAAATTCTTTCTTATTGTGTTCCACGTTACACATCTCTATTTTAACCACTTGCAACTTCTCCACTCTGTTGTTAGTCACTTTGAGGAGTTGTGCTATCATGTGCTCTTCTCACATCTGATATATGCACCCAATATTTCAACCCCTTAACCTTCACTGCAATGGGTGTGCAGTAAATAACCTCGTAGGAGCCATGGAATCGGCGGGAGTTCCATCTCTGCACGAAACTACGCACATACATGTTTTCTCCTGGCATTAACTGTCCTGTGGGCCTGTATTGTACTGGTGTTGTTGTGTCTGTTTCATTATACCTTGTGAATGCAGGTGCTATTTGTCTTGCTATACTTCATACCGCACGTGTCAGTTGGGTAATGTATTCCTTAAATTCATTCCCCAACACTGTGGCTGCTCCGTGAGAGGCTGATGCTCTTCTTACTGGTGATAATGGAATATGAATGCGCCGTCCTGTCACTATTTTGTGTGGGCTCAAATGGTGATCCATACTCGGTTGCGTTCTGAGTTGGAACAGTGCTAGGGGCAAGCAATATAACCAGTTCTTTTTAAGTGTGTTACATAACTTGGACAATTTTCTTTCGAGCACGCCATTGATTTTTTCTACCAACTGGTTAGCCTGCAGGTGATAAATCGAACATAATTTGTGCTTTACACCTAACAAGGTGGTCACCTCTTTGAAGAGGTCATTCACAAAATGGGTGCCATTGTCTGATCTGATGACATCACATATGCCCCACCTCGAGAAAACTTCTCGTACTAAAAACTTTGCTGCGCACTTTGAATCTGGGTGTGGACATGGCCCAGCTTCCACCTACCGTGAGAAGGGACAAACTATTACAATGAGATATCTTGCCCCATTACACCTTTCTCCCATGTCCACGTAGTCCATGTGGAGCTCTCTAAAAGGCCCCACAGGACGTGGCAGTGTTCCTCGTAGTGTTCTGAGAGTCATTCTTGAATTATGTGTTTGGCATGTAGTGCATTCAATTGTTAATTTGGATAGGTGTTCCTGCAAATTGGGTACAAACCACTCTTCCTGAATCTCTGCTGCAATGTGTTGTTTTGTTACATGCATTGGGAAGTGGAGCTGTTGAAATGCTATCAGTGATAATTCTACTGGCATCACTACCTTTCCTGTCAGTTCTTGCCGCCATATTAAATCTGTTGGTGACTGCTTACATCCTCTTTTTCCCCAAAATTCCTGTTCTTATAACGGTGCGCGTTTTTCTAATTCTATAACTTTTAGAATTGGAGTGCAGTTGTATCCTTCATCCTGTACTTCTGAGCTTGTTTTTTGTAGACTGCACTCTAATGGTTGTGGAACATTAAAATATGCTGCTTTTTTCGCAGCAGCGTCCGCTGCCGCGTTCCCGAGCGAGATCGCGTCCGTGTTATTGGTGTGTGCTTGGCACTTTACCAATGCTACCACTGATGGTCCTGCTAGCGCTTCAGTCAAGTCATTTAATAGTGGTGCATGCTGTACTGGTGAACCATCTGCCCTTCTGCACCTTCTTCATCACCATCGTGACAACCCTGAGTGCACTGTCGTCACATATGCCGAGTCTGAATATATTGTCACTGTGCATCCTTTGGCTGTATGTAGTGCTTCAATTAGTGCAATCAGTTCTGCCGCTTGTGCTGAGTAGTGTGATGGGAGGAGTTTCTGCACTATGACCTCGTACTCATCTCTTTCTATTTTTACCACTGCTGCTTCTACATGTTTTTCTCCTGTTTCACTGTCAATTGATGCTGACCCATCCACAAAGTATATTTCCCCTTCCTCCAGTGCATTTTTGCTTGCTTTTGGGATATCATCTCCCTCCCCCTCATACGTGGCACAATCGTGTTCTTGCATATGTTCTACAGTGCAGGGCTCAGTAATGAAGGTAGCAGGGTTTACACTTTTACATCTAACTACATGGATGTTTGGGCTAGATATTATTATTTCGTAAGCCGTTGCTCTCTGTGTTGTGAGTGTTCATTTTGTTCTTTCTAGAATGGCAAATAATGAATGCTTTGCATACAGAGTTACTGGGCATCCCATTACAATTGTGGTGCTTTTTCCTATCGCGAAGGCTGCTGCTGCGAGAGCTTGTTCGCAGGCAAAGTGGCCTTGCATTACTGAGTCTTACGTGCCGCTGTAGTAGCCAAGGGCTTGTAACCTAGCAATGTTTTTTGTATTAGTACTGCTGTCATCAGTATTCCATTACAGTCTGAAAAAAGGTAGAACTCACAGTCATAATCTGGGTTTGCTTAAACTGGTGCATGTGAGATGAGGTGTTTTAGTTTGAAATATTGTGTCATCATTTCCTGTGTCCATCTTATGGGGGCGCTGTTCTTTTGTGCTTCTTTTAATGCTTGCAATAATGGACATGTATATGATGCATCGTCCAAAATCCATGCACAGCAATAGTTACATATGCCAAGAAACTTCTGCATGTCCTTCACTGTTTCTGGTATTATTGTGTGACGTATGGCTGCTGCTCTCTCTGGTATTATTCTTTTCCCATCTTTTGAAATCAACTGTCCTAGGTACAGCACTTCCGCTAGGCAGTATTGAAGCTTGCCCTTGTCCACTTGGTATCCTTTTGTGGCCAGTAAATTTAGTAATGAAACTGAGTCCTCTCGGAACTGTTCTTCACTTTTACTGCAGATGAGGAGGTCATCCATATATTGAATTCGTGTCCTCTCTACATCTAGATTACCAAGGTCTTCGTGCAAAATTCTGTTGAAGATGCTGGGGCTCTCACAGTAATCCTGCAGCAATCTACAATGTTCATATCTGTTGCCCCTCAATGTAAATTATGTGAGATACTGACAGCTTGGGTCAAGTGGTACTGAGAAGAAGGCGTTCTTCAGATCCACTACTGTGAAATAAGTTGCTTCTTTAGGTATGCTGCACAAGATCAATGCGGGGTTAGGACCTAATGGGAACTCTTTCTCTATGATGTCATTAAGTGGGCGTAGGTCCTGTATCATCCTCCAAGCCCTGCCCCTTGCTTTTTTAATCGGGTAAATCACTATGCTACAAGGTGAGTTGGATGGCACTATTATACCCTGCTGTAATAATGCTGTTATTGTTTCCTTTATTCCTGACTCTGCTTCTCTTGACAATGGATACTGTTTCATTCAAGGCGGGATCGCCTGACTCTGCTTCTCTTGACAATGGATACTGTTTTATTCTAGGCGGGATCGCACCAGGTTTCAATTTTATTTTTATGGGCATGACCCCTTGCAATAGCCCTACGTCATGTGGGTCTGTAATCCATAATTCTGGCAGTACATTTTCCATATCGTCATCAAATATAGTGGGTGGTGCACTAACAGTAGCCATGAGAAGGTTATGTATTTCTCTATGCTGGATCATTATGTCACAGGGTACACTTATTTTCATTATAATTTCCCCATCAGTATCACTGTCAGTGAATAATTCCTCATCAGTCAGATCATGCAATGCAATGTTTGGGTCTATGCACAGCACTGTTCTCCACTCACATCCATGCCTGTCCAGTCCTATCACCACAATACGTTTGCATGAAACTTCCACTGATTCCAAATAAATGGACATAATTGTCCCTGGCACAACATCTGAGTATACAATCGGGCAGAACACAAAATCAGCATGGCCCATACTGGAAATACCCCTGGGGTAGAGCAAACAATCCCCTGTTCTGTAAAGGATATGGTCATATTCAATTTGCACCGTCTTCCCTCCAACCATTATGTCTGAGTCTTTTGTGTAAAAAACGTTTAAAATAGCCTCAGAGAACCCATGCGTTTCCAAATGTTTTCTCGAGAGCGGGAACCATCCTTCCATGAGGCACGACTTTTCAGCCCCCGAGTCCATCATAAAGAGGAACTGTTGTTGCCTATCTCAGCCCCCACCAGTGGTTCCTCTTCTGCACGTAGGGTAGTTGATAGGACTGGACACGCAAGTGTTTTCTGTGGGCTGTCTTAATCTCCGTATGTTTCTGTTCCAGGGACAGAAAAGACATTGTCCCCCACCACAGCTATTCCGCCGGAAGGCGCCAGCGCGCCATTTGCGCTTGTTGCTAAAATGTTAGTGTTTGCGTTTCCCATTGTGTTCTGGCGTGCTACCTATTGTTGCATCCCTTGCTGTTGGGGTTGTTGTCTATGTAGCATTTGCTGTACCCTCGGCTGCTGCTCATTATAGCATTGTTTCTTCTGCCCACCCCAAACCATTGGTAACCCATAAGGACTGCCTGGATGTGGGTGGCCATACTGCTGTTCATTCCCCATGGGAGGCTGCCCTTGGCAATATCCCATTGGTCGCATTCTGCATTCCCTAGAAAAATGTCCCCACCTCCCGCAATTCCAAAATGACCCTTGTGGCCCTCCCCTTATTCCTTGTCCTCCAAATCCTCTATTTCCCATTCCCCCAAATCCTCCTCGCTGCCCAGGTCCCCACCTCGTCCTCTTGTGGGTCTGCCCTGCCATTGGGGCCCCCCGTATAGCTCCTCTCTTGCCCATTGCTCCTGTCTGTTTGCAGACCATGCTGCTGCCATCCTCGCTGGTGGATTTCCTGACCCCTCCTCCCCTTCCCCCAGCCTGTCAGTGGGTTGTGCTGAATTCATTGCCGCGACCTTCACTAATTTATTTTGAACCAATTTTGCTTTGTCTGCCAACCTTCTCTGTGCTATATCCTTTTCCCTTATTTTGATCCTCCTACAATGGTGTACAATTATGCTCTGAATCTCGGGCCAGCCTTTGGCTTCTATCCCAGCTATTTCATCCAAGGCCTTCTGTACCTCCTTCGGGAGCCCTTTTTTAATTATGAAGTAAAACAAGGCAGTGGATTGGTCCCACACTGTGCCCGTTTCTGATCTCCACAGATCCTGCACCCGAAGACTGAATTGCGTAGGCTCTTCCTCATCTCCCATAGTGCATTGCATTACTAAATGTAAGTCTGGGGTATCTGGGAAGGTTCTTCGCAATGCATCCCATACTTGTGTCCTTATATTGTTAAATGATGACCCGTCATGGCGGTCGCTATTCATGGTTACTCCCAGGAAACCGGCCTTCACCCACAGTCCATCTGCTTGATCACCAACAGCAGATACTAGTAAACTTTTCACATCCCATATGGCCAATGGTACCCCTGCTGTGTTCTTTTCAAATGCGTGTATCCACTTCCCCGCCCCACCCGAAAGTGGAGGCAGGAGATTCAACAGGTTGTTTTTGTTCATCTGTGCCCAGGGTATGTAGTATGGTCTCCCTGCTCCCTTGTATCAGAGGCATCTGTAATTTGGCCTTACTTCCTTTCTTACTTACCGTTCCCTTTGTTGATTTATTGACCAACATGTTTCCTGCTCTTTGCCTCAACCTCCCTTGCCACCTTGGGAACCCTCCCCCATCTTCTGGGTCCATTGCTAATGGGAGCGGAAATCCTGCAGCTGCCACCCCCTCTTCGTACTCATCCAGATCACTCCTTACCTCCTCTATTTCCTCCTCAGATTCTCGTTCTCCCTGTCCCCCTCCGTTTTGGTCATCTGTTGCTTCTGCTTGTATTATTTTGATTGGCTTGTTATTTAAATGGAAGAAAAATTCTCCTGATTGCCACTCGTTGTCCTGACCCTTTGCCACATTGCCCTGTGGCAGTGGAGATGGTGTAGACCCACCTGCTACACTTGGTGGAGTTGTCAGATCACTTGCTACACTTGGTGGCACTTTTCCTTCCCCGGGCAACATCTGTACTCTATTGCACAGGGCTCTTAGTCATGTTATTTCCATTTGGGCATGAGCAAGCTGTCTATCTAAATCTCCAGTAAGTAGTGCTAGGTCCACTGGAGGGCCACTAGTGGGTCCATACAATCCTCTTGTTTGATACAGTGGCGTGGCTGTGGCACCTGTAGCTGTTGTGGTACTTGGTGCCGGCACATATCTGGGCTCACTATATCCCACTGCAGGCCTTGTCATTAACGGGTAAAGTTTAGTGAGGTCATTTTCTCCTGTTTTTACTGAGCACTCTTCTGCCGTTACTCCCTCTCCCTCTGTAGGAGTGGCCTGCCCTTCTGAGGGCCTTTCCTTATTTGTTCCAGGGCTTGTGGCTGTTTCCTCAAACATTTGCCACAAATCTAGTACTTTGCGTCTATTTTGTAGTTGCTTACCTCGATACTTTGCTAACAGATGAGTTGCTACAAGGTCTAAGACCTTTTTCTCAAAAGACCCTCCTTCTGGCCGTATTTGGGATGACCCTTCTCCTTTTATTTCTGTAAGCCATTGCTCATGATATTTTTGTATTTTTTCACTATACAAGGGGAGGTGTTGACAGATATGCACTAGTGGTGTGTCTCCCCCATAATGTCTTCCCACACTTCTTTTTATGACTCGCTATTATACTAGGGTCTCACACAATGTAATCAGAAAACCCTTTCCAGTATTATTATCAGTATTTGTTAATTCACTCCACGTTAAACACCAACATCCTTATTTACTTACACCTTAATTTCTACAATCACATAACACAATTCATAGCAATACTCATTCTATGGACATCATAATATGCACATATTTTATTGACAAAGAAACACATGACTTCAACAACATAAAACATGTAACATGTACTGCTTTTTAATAGTAATTACCCCATTATTCTCCCTCTATTCTCTTTCTCTCTTATTGCTATTTCTTTTCATTCACTTCCCACCTCTGAGCCCCCTTAGACTGCCTCTTTGAAGAATTGTACTCATACAGAAACAGAATATTCTAATGGCTACTGCGAGCCTACTAAATCTTTGTCTCCACTTATTCCCTGAACTGGTCAAGACAATGCTATGCGGCGCCGCCTTCTACCCCCCTTTGGAGCTAGGATCCCGTATTCCCTTTTATATCTTTGTCCACAACAACCTAATGGCCATATAAAGGATAGATCGGAAAAAGCCTCACAGTTTCATTCACACTGACCCTAAACTTAACTTCTGATTCCCACTATACTATTATCTTTTACACTATTATTTCTCAATGTTTTCTTCCCTTCCCTTGGGAATCTCGCAATCAGTACTCATGTGTTCAGCCGGGTGGTCTGAGAGCCTCTGTTCACGGTCTATCCACAATCGAGGCGGCACCCCAACCAAGCCGTGATCTGCCTTGGCGAACAGTTAGTTGGGTATTTCCAAAGATGACGGGGACCCTTGAAACCTTTCGTTTTGTGCGCACACTGGTCAACCGCGGAGGGGATGGTTTTGCTGGGGGCCTCCTGGATCTCGCCGCATGGCACAGGGGCCTCAGCGCACCTGTCTCGATCACGTCGCAGGGGTCACCAAATGTAAAGGCTCACTCCCCGACTTACATACTGCATATTCATAAAATACAATACACCCTCGTGGGGAATGAGGCTAGGCGAACAGGTTGCAAAATTTAGATAAGTTTACATAAAATTGGCATCCAGAGAACTGGCAAACATTACAATTACAGAGTGTCATAAATAAAAACAGCGTCAAAGATGACGCAACTAACATAGGGTGCTACAACAGTGTGGGAATGGCTGAAAACCAAAGCGACATATATCAGTGTAGGTGCTGCGTTTTCTGGATTGGTTCCCCAGATGGCAGGAGGGTGAGCATCACGAAGTCCAGCTGCATGTGTCTGGGAGCGGTGAGGGTTAGGTCATGGTGAGATAGAGTTGACACTAACTAAACTTGCATGAGAAACTACCATTCAATATATAATCAACAACAATCATTAGTATACCTTTGAATAAATCTAAAAAACCTATAAATTGCATGCATGCCATTACATCATCTTTCATTGAGACTTTTTTGGGGTACAAAGCATAGAGGGCTTGTCCTCTTTCATAACCTGGGCGAAGGGGTGGTTCTTAGCACATCAAGGCAAGTGGGGAGTTGTAATGACATGTGTTGGTTTTAGGGCACAATGTACTGAGACAGAGGTCTGGGTTTATTGGGGGCACTGTGGGGTGGGCTGCACAGCAGGGTCAGACTTCTGGTACATCAAGAGAATACCCTAGGAGGGCACAGGGTTACATTGGCAGTAGTTTTCCAACAGCACGGGCAAGGGAGCAGGGGCAGGTTTGTGGAGAAGGATGAGCTAGAAGGCATGATTCGAGCCGGCTCACACACAGGACAGTGAACACAGAGGATGGTGATATGATACATTCTGTTATTTGTTTCAATAGTCCCTGGCGTATCCATGAGAAAGGGAGTTGTGAAGCTTTCAGACACGGAGGAAAAGGTGGGGGCCATGAGTGCGCTGTGCGCAGCGCTGCAGAGGGGAGAGAAGCCTTTTTGTACTATCAAAGTGAGGCCTAGTCCAAAGATGGAGTTGAGGCCCCACAACATGGACGCCAAGTATGTCCCGCAATAGCCCCACTTATGCTAATGTTAGCATATGGGCAATGGAGGTGTCCCCCGCTATTGCACAAGCAAATGGTCCATAACGTGCAGAATATGCGAGGGGGACCAAATGACCCCTCGCACCCACACACCTCCACTAATCCCTATGAAACTGTGATGAAATTAGTACTTCTCTGCAGGAGTGCAGGGATAAGTAGTGCTAACACTGCCTACGCAGCCACACACTACTACTAAAACACCAGTAATCTCAATCAGAAAGGTTAACAGACACAGCGCAATGGGTATACCTCTTTCAACATTTGTGGCAATGTGGGCCATGAGTGCGCTGTGTGCAGCGCTGCAGAGGGGAGAGAAGCCTTTTTGTACTATCGAGGTGAGGCCTAGTCCAAAGATGGAGTTGAGGGCCCACAAAATGGACGCCAAGTATGTCCCGCAATAGCCCCACTTATGCTAATGGTAGCATACGGGCATTGGAGGCGTCCCCCGCTATTGCACTAGCAAATGATCCATAACGTGCAGAATATGCAAGGGGGGCCCAAATGACCCCTCGCTCCCACAAACCTCCACTAATCCCTATGGAACTGTGAGGAAATGAGTACTTCTCTGCAGGAGTGCAGGGATAAGTAGTGCTAACACTGCCTACGCAGCCCCACACTACTACTAAAACACCAGTAATCTCAATCAGAAAGGTTAACAGACACAGCGCAATGGGTATACCTCTTTCAACATTCGTGGCAATGTGGGCCAGGGGAAGGCTATACTCTCAGAGAGTGTGTGAGTTAATAACATTAGCAACCCAAACAACAAAATTACAAAGCCTTGGAAATAAAAGAATATAACATCAAGGTTCTATATAAATATATGCTTTACTTAAGCAATCAAAAATCCCATCCATTAAATCCCCTATTGAAAGAAAACAAAAAATGCAGAAAATATGTAGAATAGCACTATGCGTACTTGAACTGGGGTGGCCAGGCAAGCAGTTGCAGCAATGCCATTGTTCAAATGGAAATTTCTTTCAACAAAAGGACGAAGAGAGGGTTGACAATTTACTATGGTCCCAGAAAGTGGATCAAGGGGGCAATATGATAGTCTTGGTCTTGTGTGGTCCCATGACACTTTCCTTGTGTTTAACCTGGGTGTGAGATGAGGCAAGACGTATTGATCCAGATGTTTGGTCGATTTTTGAGGCAATTAGGTTTGAAGGATCCAACAAGTTTTGATTGGCTGTCAAGTCAGTTCAAATGGATCCTTCTGCTGGATTGAGTCGGAATGTGACAAGATGGCTTAGAGAGTTCTGAATTAGTGTTTGAGTCAGGTTGGGGCAAGATCCTGTATGTTTGATGCAGCTGTCAAAGATGCAGCTTGTGGAACGATTTGGCGATGGTGAGCCAGCATTCAAGTCGATGCCCTGTGTGTGGGGTGGCGTTGAGCTGGTTCCAAGATGCAGGTGAGGTGGGGTTTGAAGTCAAGAAGTGCCGACTGCAGCACTGCAGGCTCTCTGTCAGTTTGAATGGCATCAAACAGGTTTCAAATGCTGTTCAAAGTAGTGGAAACCGGATTCCAGTTTCTTTTGGCTTTCTGGCTGCTGGGTGTTCCAATCCAGGGACTCTGAGGACAAGCAGAGTCCTTATACCCTCACTAAAGGGAGATTGGCGGGTACCTACAAGGGCATTCTTCGCCTCCAGTGACATGGACCTGCTTACAGTGGGGGTAAATATAATGATAATTGTTCTTTTATGACGCGCTTAATACCAACGAGTGGTTTATAAACACGCATTGGGATTCAAACCCGTGTTGCGCTCTGTTGTCTTGCTTCCAAGACAAACGCATTGCCCCTGGGCTATCCTTCCTCTCTCAGCCGTTGAAGCCAATGTTCATCAGTAGTTCACCACCAACGGGTCCTTTGGATGCTTCGGAAGCAGGTATTTCCTTTGCCTTGGATGTTTACTGTGTTAACCTCAATGGCAGAGGACATTCTGGAATGGACTGCACACCAAACAGGGATCCAAAGGTGTATTCTTCTTGGAGTCCAAAGATGAATCAGTGAAGGAGTGGGATACCCCTTTCTTATAAAGGCAACAGGTCACAGAGTACTGGACAAAAGCAAGCTTGCTGTACGGCTTCCAATCCCTTTTGCTGTAACAAGCTACCCTTGCTTTATTACATCATAACCAGTGGGTAGTGTTCCACAGGAAATGGAGGGGAAAGGAAGGAAGAGAGCCTGAAACAAAAAGCAAGATACTGGAACACCTGCTCAGGTCCACCTTTCCCTTTCTGTCTACTCTAACTCTACCTCCTTCCCATCCTGATGATTTCAAGAGCTCTTTGGTGTGCACCACCATGGTATGAGTCTGGCCTTTCTTATGCAAGTGCCCCATTGAGCAGGGTTCACAGGCTATCAGTCTACTTGAGAGATGGAACTATTGAGTGACAGGTTATTGGCAATTGTCTCGTTGGGAGCAGTGGATACAGGAAGGCTAGTCATTAATATAGATCAACTTGACGTCACTGACCTGGGATCACAGGGTTGTCACTTGTATGACTATGAAATTGTTATGGTTTTCATAATTATGTGCTCATATCAGTCACCTTACCATAGGCAGGTATGGCTTGTTTTAAAGATGACCTTACCACCAGACTGACAAAGCAACAAATATTACATTTTGGATCAGAGGGGCATACGTTAAAATCTCACTTCTGACTGCAGTGACTTTGGGTCATAGCAGCAGTCAGGAATGCACATGTGACCTTTCTGCCTGCTCTGCCACTGAAGAGCAGGTGCTGCAGTTGTCAGGAAACTGGTGCAGCAATAACCTATGCATGCACTATTCTTTTGCCATGGTGGATTTTATGAAAGGGCGATCCGATTAGCAGACCTTCATTTTAGATACTGAATTAACGGCATCATTTTAATCATTAATAATAAAAAATCCACGACTTTCACACCCTTTCATATGCTTCCGAGATGGCAATCTGTCACAGGAACCTCTTCTGCACTTTCTACAGAGCCAAGGAAAAGCATCCCCTCAGCCTTGCAATTGAGTGGGTCAACTGGACTAGAACCCCAGCAGACTTTCTACTTGGTCAACGGCGAGTCCAGTCTGGTTTATTTTCTGCTTCTCCACGCGGATTCTCTCGCTAAGCTTGTGGTTATTTATGTTGATGTTGTTTTTCGTGTCTGCTGATTTTTTAAACTATGCTTTTGTAACCATACCATGTCTTGCATATTCTTTTTTGATGCTACGGTGCCTCTTCAGCCTCATCCATCACATGAATTAATTCAATCAATATGCAAAGAGGGAATTCTGCGTATGTGGATCCCTTGACACTCCCAGGGTCAGATGAAGGGTCAAGGGTCACCAATAGAGAGGGGATGTTTTTGATTGGAGAAAAGGAGGTTGCCTGGGACAATGAACCGAAGGACTCAATGCAATGGGACTCCTGGTATGTAATGTTGACACCAACCCACACACGCGCCTCCAAACAATTCACATTGCAAACATCACCACAAAAAAGGCTGTTCCCTGATTCACCCTCTTCTGCTGTGAACCGAGCAAACAAAACTGCTGCAAAGTAGTCAAATATGTCCCCACCATAAAGTTCAGAGTAGTACAACCAGACACTACGCTGCCACGTTATCATGATGAACTGCAGAGTTGGGGTTCGGTTTGGCATGAGCTCATGGCCTTGGGGAGTGCTGTGGAAACTTGCAAGAAACAGTGTCAGCAGTGACACACTTCCATAGATGGACACATCAAAAGAGACAGGAACAGTCAGCTGGCCCAGCCGTCAAAACAGGGCCCCTTTGTTTTGGCTGATGATGCAACAGGACAACGAAAGACGTGTTCTGTACCTGTGTGACATTAATTAGATTCAGGCACTATAAATAATTGACTACACTTGTAAACTATTAAAATGATGCTCTCCGCGGGGGAAGGGGTTGGCAGCGGCGAGATGCCTTCGCCTGCTGCGCTTTGAGAGATTCCATATAGAGAAGTGCATGGGCTGCGGTTAATATCCGATGAAGCGGGGAGGGGTTGCGTTAAAGGACTCCCAGCAAACATTGACCCTGAAGTGGTTAAAGGCACATCAGGAAAGGGTTACACCGAGCGGGAGGGATTTATCCGCCTTTTGGCTGTACCTGCCACAGTGCAGAGGAAGCGGTCTGCACGCGGGGGGCTCCTGCTTTCTTTCCCTCTCCACTTGGCTGCGTTCCAATCTGGGAGAAACTTGCAAGGCAAATGGAACGTATCAGAGTTCGGAGTCAGGCACTTTTATGGAAAGCTATGCGCTTGGGCTCCATCTAATAACCACACAATTGGGCCGCTGCTCTGGCTCCGGAATCGGGTATGTTGTTTGTGAAAACCCTGCATGCTTGGTCATAATAGAAACTCGGTGCTCGCCCCTTCACACAACACACTTGGACCCGGCTTGGGGGCATACAGAATGGAACAAAACTCAGAGTAGTCCCGTTTATTTTCCAGCGAAGTATGCGTTCTGTGTTGATCTTGTAACTGGAACCCTACTGTGGGAAAGGGCCTCTGCTGTTTAATCTGCTTTGCAAAAAAGAAAAAAAATCTACTGTTTTATCTCTCAGTAAAAAAAATAATTTTTACATTTGCATGACTGAAGTACAGCTGACGTGCGGATTGTATATTAACTTCTCCAAGCCCTCCAGCACGTAAACAATTGATGTAGGCTCGATTTGTACACGTTTTTGAAGGCCTTGGCGCGACACGTGTAAACGTAGTTTTGTGGCACCATGACCTCGCCGGTGCAGGAGAATGCTGCCTCTGACTGCCGCATATCATCTTCGCAGGATCAGGAAACGCTGCTGGAGGCCGGGGGGCTCGGCTGCAATCTGGAGAGGGAGCGGCCGAGGCTGGAGTCCCAGGTGGGAGTCTTGACCGAGAGCCCGAATGAGAGAAGCAACAGGCAGGCCCAGCTAACAGCTCAGGAAAGCGGAGCAGGCGAGCGCTGCTGCAGCCCGAAGAGAGATCTCGTGGCAGACGTGACAGTTGACGCAAGAGAGGTAGGATTCCCGTGTTATACTTTTTGATGTCAATAACTACTGTACTTACATATACAGTACCTACGCGCTGGCCCCGTGTCATGTGTGACACCTTTAGCCATCGCTGTCTTTTTTTACCCAGAAGCGTGTTGTATTTGTGCACATACTTAAAGAGAGAAACGTCAAAATACAAGTTCCAGAATGCAAAGTGTTGTAAATCACAGGCTGGCTGGCTGAAAGTCTTACCCATGACATTGTACATAGAGGTTCAGTATCGTTTTCTCAGAAGTGAATGATAAGCACTCCCGATATTGTTAAATATTTTGCACGTTTTGATAATCCTCCAATGAGTGCTGCAGGTCTGAGCTCATTTAATAGAAATGCACTATTTTCCCACTTGAACTGTACAATGCCTGCGGCACGTTGTACTGAGAACTGGATCAAGGACTTCTGTAATGTCACCTGGTAAGGTAAAAAGACGACTTGGTTTGCACCACCACGTTTCCAGCCGACGGCCTTCACATTTGGTAAAAAAAAGCCTTATTATTACTCGACTTGGGAGAAATCGAGCGTGAAGAGCCAGATCAAATATATATATATATATATATATATATATAAATATATATATATATATTATATTAGGGCCGCATGGGAGATGTAGCCTTGGTTGCTGAATTACTCTTTGCCTTACTTGTGAATATTGTGGTTACCGTACATGCAAATTGCATTGCATTGAGCTCCAGCATGTTGGAAATGAACAAATGCCACTTGATGAATTCAACAACTTTAATGTTGGGTAACGGTAGAAAAGGCACCGCATTTTCACTTCCCTGTAACTAGGTTGTACATTAAGAATAACGTATTGCATTCCTTAGTTTCATGTGTGTCATGTCAACACATGTGCCCGTGTTTCGATGATTTGCTCGACTGGGAATACGCTTTCAGAGTTACCAGCTAATACCATGCCAGCACATATATACATTCTGGACTTTTTAGCCAATAGAACTTTGCCTGCTTGAATGTGTAGGCCCATGCTTATATTTAAACAGGGAAGACAACGGGCCTCATTACGACCCTGGCGGTACGGAGTGAACGGCGCCGTAAAAGGTGCCGGCGCCGTTCACTCCGTACCGCCGCATTACGAGTTCCCCTCGCGGGACACGGTAAGCACGCCTGGGAAAACCAGGCGTGCTTACCGTGTCCCGCGAGGGGAAGAGGGAGCAAACAACGGGCCATCTCGTAATGGCCCGTTGTTTGCTCCCTCTCCCATTCCCATTCAGCCCTACGGGGGCTGAAATGGGAATGGGGAAGGACCGTGTCCTGGTCCTTGGAGGGAGGAATTACCGGGCCTTCCGAACTCGGAATGTCCCGGTAAGTCCTCATTCCGAGGACCCGGACCCTGACGTGATTAGACATGTTCCAAACGGCTGAGGGCTGGAGGCTAAAGAATCGGGGCTATATACTAGTGCTCATGATGAGATGGGATGGTATTCCTACAACATAACGCGGACCATCACTGCGAGGCCGAAAATACCGATTCTTAACAGCCCCATTCCACTGCATATATATGTGGGGGGGTCAAGTTGATAACAAATGTGGGGGGTATGGAGAGGACTGTGGGGGGTCTCCCCCCCCTCCGCATATATATGCAGAGAAATGGGGTAAAAGAAAACAAAATCGGCATTTTCGGCTTCACAGCAATGGATTCGATATTTTCACATCTATCGGATGGCACCATTTAGTGCCTCTGCGGCTGCCATACTGCTTGGGTAGGACAGTCCTGCATGCATCATGTTTCCAGTGCATTTCCTGGGTTTTTAAGCTTTATTTCTGTGTCTCTGTGTGTGTGCACATATTGGTTATACTTTCAATTTCCATTGCATTGGTATGATCCTATGTTTCTAGTGTCAGATCATCCCCTGTGTTTTTACCCATTGTTGCATCTCCTCACATGTGACCTCTTTCATTGGCATATAGGGCAGATTGACAAAGATTTGCACTCAAACAAAGAGTAGATGCTAGTGTTCATATCAAGCTTGCACCTGCTACATTTATACTTGATCATCAGATCCTCAAAGTGGAGCAAATCTGGAGATGGATGGAGGGACATCTTAAGCTGCTCAGAAACAAATGTGATTGACACTGCAGGGTTTGACATTGCTGTCAACTGAGAGCTTTTTCGCGCCTGCTTCTCACCCAGGAGAATCTGGTTAGCTTGAAAGAAACAGCTGTCAGGTGATACTTTGGCTCTCCATGCCAACTCATACCATTAAAAACATGCATATGTGACATTAACTTTGTGTATTTCAGCATGTTGATAAAGCAGAAATAGGGCACATCTAGTACACATTTGAAATGTGCGTCTCATGTGTACGTTAGACTTGTGTTGCGCTGGGCACTACCTCTGGTGCTCCAGGAATAGCTCCTGTGGCCTGCCTACTGGATGATGCCAGACTCACAGGAGCTTCTTTTAACTCCTGCTAAACTGATCTTAACTTTGAACCCTGCACTGACACTGAAACTGACCTCACTTAAATATTCCTTTCTCCTTCTGACGCTTCAGCATTTTCACTCCCAATTTCTTCAATCCTGATCTATAATCTACTTGGGCAGGATCAGCATGCACCCAAGCTACCATAAACAGTCTTTTATTCAACCTGTCTCACCACCCCACACTGGTTTTATCTCAACCCTCTTTCCCCAGCACTTAAGCCCTCCCATTTGATGCAGACTACGGTCTGTGTACCCCGGGGACGGGTGCAACCAGTCAACTCGCAGAGAAGCCTCTGTACTCTGAACAACATTGCTGGCTTTGCCCAGTGTACAAGATTTCAAACATACCAATAATTTGCTCAAGGAAATCTCATAGATGATTCAGGCATCTGGAGGTATGCATCTGGAGATATTCTACAGCTTGAGGATTTTTAAGTCCATACTTTCTCCTCTGTAAAGCATTGTTCGATATACTTTAAACTATTCCTAACAATTGGTATATTCATTAGTTTAGTTTAGTTTAGTTTACTTGTATAGCGCCGCCTGGCCCAGGGGCATCCAGGTGCTTGGTACAGTCACATAGTAGCCAATATGTTAGATCATATATTTAGGTAGATAAAAACAGTTATAGATAATATACACATCATACATATGTACACGCTTTGGGCTACTACAGTTTATGCATGCAGTAAATCAGTAGTCGGTTAAGTTGGAGTTTTAGACTTCTTTGGTCAAAAGCCAGTTTTTGGCAGTGTATCTGAATCGGTGATAGGATGGTTCGGATCTGAGATCGACTGGTAGTGAGTTCCAGAGTTTAGCGGCGAGCACAGGGAAGCTGGCGACTCCTGCTTTTTGGAGCTTAAATCTGGGGATGTTTAGGCAGTGTGTTTGTGCTGATCTTGTTGGGCGAGATGTGGTATGGTGCGTGAAGTTGTCTGATGGGTATCTAGGTGCTTGGTTGGATAGGCATTTGTGTGTGAGGGGGAGTGTTTTATATTTGATCCTCTGAGGTATAGATAGCCAGTGGCAGGAACGTCTGGCGTCAGAGATGTGCTCATGTTTGGGTATGTTCATAGCTGCTCTGAGAGCATTATTTTGAATAACTTGCAGCTTGTTGATGTTCTTTTGGCTAGTGCCCAGGTAGAGGGCATTGCAGTAATCTGCTTTGGGGAGGACTTAGTGCTCTGGCTAATGTGGTGCAGTTGGAGGTGGAGAGGTAAGGTCTACTGGCGTTGATGAGCTTACAAGTGTAAGCGGTGGCGGATGAGATGGCGTTGATTTGTCTTGTCAATGTAAGGGAGGAGTCAAGGTAAATCCCAAGAGTTTTGACATTGTTGGAGACTGTGATGTTGTTTCCGTCAATGGTGAATGCCTGGTAGAGTTTGTCGACTTTGTTGAGTCTGGATTGGGAGCCTAGGAGAAGAAGCTCGGTCTTGTCGTCGTTGAGGAAAAGGGCGTGTTTAGCCATCCATTCTTGGATAATGGAGTAGATGTTGTTGAGAACTAAGTTGTCAGTGGCGTAGTCGCCTGTCAGTGGGATGAGTATTTGGGTGTCATCTGCGTAGTTTGTGTAGATGATACCCAAGCGGTCCAAAATGTCGAAAAGAGGTTTAGTAAACACATTGTATAATGTGGGGGAAACACAGGAACCCTGTGGGACGCCGCATGTGATGGGGGCTGTTTCGGCAGAGGCTGTGGGAGCGAAGACCATCATAGATCTGTTGTTCAGGAAAGACTGAATCCAGGCATTGGCTTTGTCAGAGAAATAAGCTGCTGAGGCTAGGTGATTGCAAAGGATGTCATGGTTTACCAAGTCGAAGGCGGCCGACAGGTCGAGGAGGAGCAAAAGGGCTAGTTTGCCGTTGTCTCTGAGATTATCCATTTGTGTTTTAAGGTTGATCAAGGCTGTCTCAGTGCCGTGCTTGGGGCGGAAGCCTGACTGTCTTAATCCAAGTAAATTGTTTTTCTCTAGGTGGTTCTGGATCTGAACGTAGGCAGCTCTGTTGAGGATTTATAGGAGGAAGGGCACAGTGGTAATGGGTCTGTAGTTCGTGGGGACACTAGGGTCAACTGTGGGTTTCTTGAGAAGGGGTAGAACCCAAGAGTCCTTTAGGTTGTCAGGTACTGTACTGGAGGTGAAGGATGAGTTTATGAAAGATGTGATGAAGGGGGCGAGATGTTTGGCCGCTTCCTTGATGACTGGCGCGGGACAGATGTCACCTTGACATTTGGAGGGTTTCAAAGAGTTGATTATGTCTTCGACCTCTTTGTTGGTGATGGTGGAAAATCGGAATAGGTTGGTGTCGTCCGTTCGTGAGGTGAAGGTGGGAGGGGTCGGGTTCTCTGTGAGGGTGAGACTTTCTTTCTTTGACTCGATTTTGGCTTGTAACATAGCAATTTTGCTAAGGAGTGCTTCTTGTATGTTAGAGCACCATGAGATATCTTTGATGCATGTGTCGGGGATGGGAGAAGGGGACTCGAGGTCTCTGAGGATGTTGAAGAGCTCTTTGGTGTTGGATTTGGCGTTGCAAATTCGCTCGTTGTACATGTTTTTTTTTAGTTTGAATAATTGCTGCCTTGTAGGTATTGGAGGCTAGGGAATAGGAAGTTTTGTTGTTAGCTGAGGGTGACTGTTTCCACGCTACTTCTGCTTGTCTTTTGATTTTACGGAGAGTTTTTAGTTCGGGGGTGAACCAGGAGTTGGGATGGGCGCGTGGTTTGGCTTTTCGTAGTTTTAAGTGGTGCTACAGTATTTATGGCCTTGAGAATGGGCGAGTTATAGAAGTCTACTAATTCAGTGGGGTTGGTCATGGTGGGTGAGAGGTTGATGATGGGTTGGAGTAGAGGGAGGAGTTTGTCGATTGTAATATTTTTGCTGTTTCTGGTGAGTGTGGGTGGAGCGTAGGGAGGGAGGCAGATTTTTGTTTATCTTTGCCGATGGTGAATGTGATGAGGTGGTGGTCGTTCCAGGCGCATGGTGTGTCAGAGAGGATAGTGGTATTGCAGTTGAGGTCTGCTATCCAATCGAGTGTGCAGCCTTTGTTGTGTGTGGTTGAGAGATGTGATGGGTAAGACCTAATTCTGAGATGGTATTAGCGATGGTACTTGCTATGTTATCCTTTTTGTCATTGAGTCCGAGGTTGAAGTCCCCAAGAATAAGTAGTCGTGAGTTGGGTTTGGTATTGTTGGAAAGCAGGAGAGCTATGTCTTCGTTGAATGAGGATATGGGACCCGGTGGTCTGTAGATGAGGTGGGTGGTGATTGTGCTTTTTTTGGATGTGGATAGTTTGATAGTGAGTATTTCTGCAGATGGAAGTGATTGGTTTTGCATGTGTCTTATATTGAGGGAGCTTTTTGCAATAATGGCTACACCGCCTCCTTTGGAAGTTTGTCTGTCTGCGCAGTAGATGGTGTAGTCATCGGGAATGGTTAGTGCTAGGGCGGGGCCTGATGCTGCATGGAGCCAGGTCTCGGTAATAGCTATGAGGTCTAAGTCATTAAGAGAAATGATGTCGGCTATGTCTAGGGCGTGTGCGACTAGAGATCTAGCGTTGATGAGTGCGCCTTTGATTATTTCAGTGGTCGCTTGGCTTAGTTTTCTGTTGAGTGTGCAGGGTGAGGAGGTTTTGGATCGGAGAGTGGGCTGGTCGGGAGATGCTGATGGGCGTATGAGGTGATTTGCTGGTGTGGGTTTGGTTTTACTTGTTCTTAGCCTTGTGTTGGGAGTGGTCAAGGTTGTGTATGTCTTGGATCGGAGGCGGTCACGTCTGAATGTGCCTATACTGGGATAGGAGTTTCTGGTGGTGTTGTTCTTGATGGTGTGAGTGCAAGGGCTGGTGGCGTGCATGGTTTTATGGGTATTGCATGTGTCTACCAAGGGGTGATGCTCAGTGAGGGCAGGCTGGAATGGTGCAGTGTTGGGTAAGAATGGAGTGGGACAGAGGATGGGGTGGTGTCTCGGACATACTGGTTTGCTAAAAGCATTGGGGTGGGAGATGAAGTGTGGTCCTGTGCAGGGTAGATCAATGGGTACTAGGCAGAAGGGAAACATAATGGCAATAGTCCAGGTTAGCATAGCTATTGTTGCAGGGGTGATGCTGTAGCTAATAGGATGCCGAGTCCTTAGAGGCATGGAATCAGAGTGCTGGCACAGAGGCAGGCTTAGTGCTACGGGGCTAAGGCTGCAGGAGCTACAGGCTTACGGATTTACGATGTTGTGGTACTGCATGCGGGGTTAGGCACAGTGGTCGTCAATACAGTTGTCAATATGAGAGTGTAAAAACAATCTTACATCTGCAGTGTGGTGTCTACAGGTACTAGATGCAATAGCAAGCGCAATGGTCAATGTAGTTGTCAATATACAGGTGTGAGACAATCTTGGACTGCATTACAGTGTCAGGATGCTGCATGCAATATCAGACACAATGGTCAATATAATTGTCAATATGCTAATTTAAAAAGCAGTCTCGGGATTACAATACAGTGCAATGCAAGCAATATCAAGCGCAATGGTCAATGCAATTGTCAATATGCAAATGTAAAAGCAATCTTGGGATTATGATACAGTGTTAGGGTACTGCATATGATATCCGGCGCAGTGATCAGTATAGGTGTTAATAGGCAGGTGTAGGTAATCTTGAGGTACAAAGCAGTGGTAGAATATTATATGCATCAGTACAGTTGTCAGTAAGCAGTTGTAGGCGCAGGCTTAGGGCTGTGAGCCAGTCAGGATACTACGTACAGAATCAAGTGCAATGAACAGGGTTAGGGCTTAGAGGCAATGACGAGGTACTGGGTGCAGACTCTTCTAAAGTGGCTGCTGCAAGAGCAGGCTAGACAGGTGGGCAGGAGTCGGTTCGTTGTTCGGTAGCAAGAGGGAGAACGCTGCGCGCTAATGTCGCGTGAGGAGGTGAGAGGGGAGGTTGCATCATTTGTTTTTAGGAGGAGTGGGGATGGTGCAGATAGTGCATTGATAGTGTGTGTGTGGGCACAACATATTATCGAAGTTAGTGCTAAATCGAATCAGCATGGAATTATTGTTAAACATCACAGTTAAGCATGTTGAATATAGGTGGCTCAGTGGTTGACAAAGTTAATATATGCCATGGCATTTTGGAGGTGTCCGAGCCTTTAGTGATGGTGATGGTGGTGGTGTGTCGGTATGGCCATATGGCGGTTCTGGACACGTGTCGGTGGCCAAGCAAAGGGGTGACACAGGTGAGATCGGTGAACACAGTACCTTGAGTATCTACGATGACGGAGCAAGGGGTGGGTTTTCAGGCAGGAGGCGGATGATGGTCTTGGCAGGCGCGTGAGGGATGCGCTAGAGAGGGCAATGAGAGGGGCACACGAGACGAGCAGACTAAGCGACCTGGAGCAGTTCGCAGCACGGCAGGCTCGGTCAGCTCAGTCAGGAGTGCCTTATTTCCGTGCCTTGGTTCTGGGCCGGCGTTCGGCAGCCGGCAATTTCAATTGGTAGTTGTAGCTGCTGGTAGCCAATCCAGATGCAGGCTGCAGACGAAGGGGAAATGCTCAGAGGTGGGTCCTCAGAGCGGGGCGGCCATCTTGGGACGGATGGGGCCCACGTTGGATGTAATGGCGATTTTCAGGCGTTTTTTGTTCCGGGGTTTAAAATCGCAGTTAGCAGGAAGCTAGATGCTGAATAGTAGTTGGATATCTTGCTGGTAAATACTGGGCAGATATTTGTGGCAAGGGCGGCGCTGTAGCAAAGTGCACAGGGCTAAAGCTAATTAAGCCTGAGGCTTACCTAAGAATGCCCGCATGCTCTGCTGTGAAAGAAGCTGCTCCTGCAGCACGAGGGACGCGGCTAGAGCTCCTGCTCTGCTGGCGTGGAGATCGAAGTATTAGAATATGATTATAGTCCAGGCTGTGTCTTCTGTTTGGTTGTCTTCAGAAGCAGCTCACACAAAGCACAGCAACGCTACATTGGAATACCACACTGTCTTTTGATTGCATTCACAGGTGCAGTTTCATAATTACAATGTATTATTTATAACCAGTTTCTGTTAACTATCTGCTTAGGATGGACCTGTGAAAATGAGTGTCCCTCCTCTCCAAGGGTGTTCATGGTTGCAGTGCCTTGGCGAGCCGGGCCTGGTAGAATAGATCCTTTATACAGGGGAGTGTCATGAAATAATATCAGTTTATATGGTGTTCGTTGTAGATTAGTATGCTAATTAATATGATCATTTACGTGTCTGCTGTTTTTGTACTTGCTCTTTTTGAAGTGGCACAATCTTATCTTTGAAGCCACAGAGAACTGTACAGTCAACATTGAGATTCGTTATGGTAGAATGTGGATGGGTATTCTACCTCTCGTCCCCTCATCTGCTCTCTCTGACTTCCCTCTTTTATCTCTCATTCTTTTGCATTTCATGCTTTTACCCAAGATAGGCAATGTTTATATACAGTTTGCAGTATTCCATTGTAGTTTTATTGTGTAAACACTTTATAAAAAAAAACAATGTTTAGTCATGACAATGTAAATGCACATGTTCTGTCCATAGGCACCATTCCCATTGTAGGTCCAATAAAATTCCTCGAGCTTGTACCATAACTATATTGTACCTAATTACTGCACCAAATGAGCCAAGCAGGATGATTTCTGGTCATTACTGAGATTGAACCTTTGCATGCTTAGAATCCTAGATTGCCAATCATGCCCTATGGGTGTCTATGCACATTTTAGGTTATCGAATGTAAATTCAGGGAAAGTGATGTTCATATTTGAGAGAAGAAATCCTCATTATCCAGATTGCCAACCTATACCCATGGCTACTGAGACAATCAAATGGTGGCATAGGCTTAACTACAATTTTAATCTTTTAATCAGAAAGATATACCTGGGGTAAAAGAAGAAATATAAAGTTATAGAGGGAGACAAGGCAGAGGGAGACATGACCGTAATTTAATGAGTCTATGTGCCTCATACGACCCAGGCGGTAACCATGGCGCTATTTGCGCCATGGTTGCCTCCAAAACCTTACCGATTCCGCCATGGTGAATGGAGCAATTACCGCCCCATTCCAAGGTTGGCGGGGGCGGTAATTCCCCATTCACCATGGCCCTTCCCCATTCCCATTTGAGCCCCCATAGGGCTTAATGGGAATGGGGAAGGCACTAATAACGGTACCGCTAATTGCGGTACAGTTATTAGCTCCAAAGTCCCTTTGCGTCTCCTGTCCTTAACACCTGGTAAAACCAGGAGTTAAGGGAGGACCCGCAAAGGGACCTCGGAATAGGGCGGTAAGGGATTACCGGCACCAGTCCCCTTACCGGTACCAGTATTCCCTTACCGCCCGGGTCGTAATGAGGCCCTATGTCTGAGAGACAGTCTGACTAGTATTACCCACTGGGACTAGAAAAAAGGAGAAGTGCTTGGATGGAGGACTAGTACAAAGGAGGGTTAAGACAATGAAGGGTTTAATCAGGAAACACAGGGAGATCCATTAACCAGAGAGACTTTTTGCTCACATCAGACAGGAAGACAGTTGGGATTTAGTATCACAAAGGAGTGAGCACCAAGCTCTTTCTGTTGAGAGGAGGGATCTGCCGAACTAGTTCATGGACACTCTTGGTTCCTGTTACACCCCCTTACCTTTTCCTGTTGCAAAGCACTCTTGTGATGACCTCACACCTAATGAACAATGTTTGTAGGGAACCCAGGATTGGTTCACTAAGGTAGGCTCAGCCTACACAAATCACTATGTCCCCCTCTTGGCTTTAGAAGAGGGCTGGAGGCCCTCTTTCAGCAGATCATCTGAAGACTTCACAAGAAGTACAAAAGAAGAACTCAACCCTTGACCCTGGCTGAAGGTACAGCCTGCCTTGCAGATTCCGCCAGTGAAGGAAGGATGGGACATCAAAGAGGGAAGTAAGATCCCTCTCCATAAATTCTCCCAGGGAACAGAAGGAGAAAATGACTGAGGACCCTCCAGCTGCTACAGAACTGGTACCCAGCCAGCACACGGTGTGCACTGCTAGGCCCTGCAGCGAGCTTCCGGAATATGGAGTGCCAGAAGGTCTCTGTACCCGAAACCATTGACAAGGCAGCTGCCTGCAACACACTCCCAAGCTTTGGGCCATCCACCATAAAGGATGACTCAAGTCCAGTGAAGAAGCTGGGAGAAGTGCGTCGACAACCATCTACCGACGTCCACCTTAAAGGAAATTTTCGAGCCAGCCGAGTTATTCGATCCGCCACTGACTTCAACGCTGACCGCAGTCAAGCTGCAGTCGCTCAAAGAAACCTGAGACGTCTCGACCAGTGCTTTGGAACCTCTGATATGCACTGAGGCAATGATTCCTGATCCAGCGTTGCTGTGCAGGCAAGCCTGCAACTGTTCGTTAAGCTTTGCTTGCCAAACCATCTTGCGGCCACATACCCGCAGCTGACTGCTGTCTCCAACTCTATCACAGAAGCCTGCAAGGCACCCTGAAACTGACTCGACTCTGTCGAGCACCAAGCAAACCTACAGCAAATGATACATTGGTCCTCATTATGAGATTGGCGGTCTGGCAATAACGGAGCTGGTAAGGCAATACCGGGCTCCAATACTGGTCCGTAGTATTACGACCCTAGACACCGATCCCAGCGGCTTCGACAAGGACCCGCTGTGGCCATGTACCACTGTACCAGCATGCGGGCGTGCGCGCGGGTGGCGTGCCCATAATACCGGCATCCTGCAACGAAGAGGACACCACGAGTCACACAGACATGTACATACCGGCATCGAGAAGCCAGTAAGAAGGGCCACCATGATGCCGGAAATACCGGCATCGCGGACCACCCGTTAACAGCAAACTGCTGTGTAACCGAGTGCCACAGGTGCGCACACTGAGCACAGGTGGAGGCAATGGAGTTAGGACCAGCACAAAAGGAGCACACCCACACACCACACCCCTTTCCAAATCAAAATGCTACCACTTGCACTTGCCATACTGGGGCTGGAGGACATGCCTGCACTGCTTCTCCTTGGGCAGGCAGTACAACAGGCAACACAGAGGAGACGCAGGAGGAGAAGGAGAGTCAGACTGTCCCAGCAAATCCCACCAGTGCATGTAGTTGTTCCCCGCAGACAGCCATCAATTCCACGTATAAGGGCCAATCCATTTGACTTAACCCCAGCACAGATCCACACCCTGTACCGGCTGGACAGGGACACCATCACCAACATAGTGGAATGAATACAGGAAGACATGGTCAGCCTGATCAACATCCGCACAGCCATCCCCCTCTGCTGAAGGTGACATCTGTGCTCCACTTCCTGGCCACAGGCACTTACCAACACAGAGTGGGCCAAATGAATGGCATGTCGCAATAATGCTTCTCTGTTGTGTTAAACCAAGTGCTGGATGCACTACTGAAGCATGCAAGTGCCTACATATCCCTACCACGTACACCACAGGAGGCAAATGCCACCAAAATATCATTTAATGCACTGGCAGGCATGCCCAATGTAATTGGTGCCCTCGACTGCACGCACGTAGAGTTGGTAGTCTCACATGCCGTCGAGGTGGTGTACCACAATCGGAAGCTATACCACTCCATCAATGTGCAGATGGTGTGTGATGCCAGCCAGATAATAACACATTGCTGTGCCAGATACCCAGGATCCACGCATGATTCCATGGTGCTGCGGAACTCCTCACTACCCCGCTACATGGAAGGAGACGTCGTACAAAGTGGCTGGCTGTTGGATGAGTCTGCCCCCTGTGCCATGGGAGGAGAGGGATGGGGGGCTACTTGCATATGTAAGGGGAATGCCCCCTGGGCCATGGGAGGAGAGGGATGGAGGGCTACTTGCATATGCAAGGGGAATGCCCCCTGGGCCATGGGAGGAGAGGGATGGGGGGGTTACATGCATATTCAAGGGGAATGCTCCCTGGGCCATGGGAGGAGAGGGATGAAAGTATCTTGAGTTATCCGCCACCACCCAGCCCTCACATGTGTGTACATAATGGCCCTAGCCAAAATGCATCGGGGCCTGTTGGTTTAAATGCCTAAGACCCTAGGTCATATACGTCACCAAGGCTCGCACCATGGATTGGCATGCACTGTACAGGGCTGATAGTCATGTGGATGTGGCTGCCATTGACGGGATTGTGCATATGAACTTGAAAGATGTACTGGCTGAGCACACATGGCAACTGAGCATTATCCTTACACATACCATCTTCTGCTCCCATGTAGGTGATGCTGGATATCCTCTGAAGGTGTGGCTACTCACCCCTGTCAGGAATCCGCAGAACATGCACGAGGAGGACTTCAATCGTACACATATATGCACGCGGTGTGGTCATTGAGCAGACGTTTGGCCTTTTGAAGGCATGGTTTCGCTGCATCAGCAGGTCGGGAGGGGCACTCATATACGGGCCTGAGAAGGTGGGCAAGATCATCATGGTATGTGCAATGCTGCATAACATGTGCATCCGGTGGAACGTACCCCTGCCACCTGACATGGAGCTACCACCACCTGGTGAAGTAGAAGGAGAGGAAGGAGTAGATGTTGGCCAGGACGCGATACACTTGAGGGGCGATTGGTCATAGACCAATCATTCTGATGTACTTGGATGCAGAGGGTGCCATGTATTGGGAACTGTGGGCACTGGGTGTGTGGGCATATGGGAACTATGAAGCAATAAATTGACAAACAACAAATAAGCAATGTCCACTCATGTGATGTTTTGTACACAACAGGTGTATTAGTGAGATTGTTTGTACAACAATATTCAACAGTCCATGCCCCCACACCCTTCCACCTCCCCCCATACACCCCCACGCTACTCCCACACCCCCAACATCCCTCCCCCTGAGTTCCTTGTTCCTAGTTAATGACTTGCCTTACTGCACCAATGTCCACTGGCCTTATCCCCTTTCTTGTTAAAGTTGCCTCTGTTAGAATGATCCTAATTGTACAAGAAGGACATGTGTGCATATCATACTTTATTGAATAGTCAATCAGACTCAATCCTCTGGTACCAATGATGATTACATCACTATCCTCGTACAATTCCTTCTCCTGCATTCTTTTTTTCTGAATTTGAAATCTGAGCAGAATATAGTACCCTCCTATAGGTGTCTGGAAAGACAATCATAGGTATCATTCATCAGGGAGTCTCTTCCTTCTACTGAGGAAGATGCTGGCATATTGATAATTGCTCTTTTATGGTTGTCACTTAACAACATGGAAGTTCACATGCAATTAATCAATGGAGGAAAAGAAGACTGTAGGCTCATTCTAAGGTCCATAGTCTGACCACCAACAAACTTGGAATCCCATTCTAAATTGCCTTCCAAGTCTAGCAGTGATCACTCTTCAGGTGCTGTAGATGACCATAAAAAAAATCAACAGAACAAATTAATCTCATTTGGCTCTGATCAGTAGGGACTATAGGAGTTTTGAATTCTTTGACAATTATACATCTCCTTATCTTATTATTATCCACAGTAATTACCCATTAAGTTGAGCTATCTTTTACTTAGTTAGAAAAGAGAAGCTGCTTCCCAAAAGACTTGACAGGCAATCTTGCTGCTGTTATATAATCTCTAAGAGAAGACATTTAACAGCATGCTCACTCAAGAATTTCAATATTCATTTAATTAGCTCATATATAATTGCTTTCTCCTCAGGTGCCTTTGATGATTTGCCACTTAAATTGGAATCATCTGTTGAATCATCAAACTCCACTACATCAACCCCCTTGGTTTCACTGTTGATGTAGAAGTGCCATTATTATTTGAAACAATTGACAAAGGCCTCTAAACAACCTCTAACATGTCACTGTATCGTCTTCAGAGAACAAACTTGCCTTTGCCTTTATAGCTAATTCTAGAGGTAGTCTCACATTGCCCAAGGGAGACTGTTTCCACCATCCCTGCACTTGCAACGTGTGATTCTGCATAGTGCTAACAAGTATAACCTGCCTCTTTTGACTCAACTCTCTAGTGTCAATTTCTCTAGAAAACATCTAAATGTAGCCTCAATTTTCTCAAAGGCTGCATTTAAATGATTGGTGAAAGGGTAAACCATAATGATCACTGAAGACCTCAAGAGACAATTTTCCATGCCATAGTCCTCCACCTTTGGAAGTGGAGTGAGTCAATTGGGTCCTTTTACCAGAGGTGTAGTAAGTAGAGAAGTCCAGCCTCATATTTAATCTGCCTGTGTCCACTCACTGAGCAAATAGACCAACAGTAATGTAGTGTGCTTGTCCTACCTTCTCTAGGTACACAAGGTGTTTGGCTTTGGAACTACATGCACTCATTTTCTGCATGGTTTCTCCTGTTGGTGATGGCATACATAGTGGGCTTTTCATGTTAATTTATAATTGTATATAGGGTATATTTTATCCACATGGGTTAGCTACCCATTTTTTATGATCTTCTAAAAGTTTGTTTCTCCACATTCACAGTTCTATAATCTTCCCGGGGGTCCTGAAGAAGGCGGCATATCAACTTACCCACCAAAACATCCACACCTAGCATCAGGCACCTTCTGCACACATAGGGTGTCTGGTGCCACTCTTGGGACGTAGACCTGGGATGTGTCTTTAGTTTGCGAACAAACAAATGAATTACTGGCCTTCTACATCTGGACCTCCTAATAACTTCCTTATTTGCTAGATCAATACCGGAACTGTGGATGGTTTTTCTTGCTTTGCCTTTCCAAGACAGGGGGTTATCCAGACAGCAATTTTGCAAGTGTAACTATTTGATATGCGCATTGTTTTGTGGGTGACTGGGTTCCCTGTTTTCTTTATATGTTTATTTCATTTTGCATTTCACAATAGAATACGTACTTTTTTGTATTTTTTCAAATGTATTTTTAATCTGTTTTATGTATGTTTTGTATAGGCTATTGAATGCCCCTATTCTATGGATGACTCATTGGTCTAAAATACAATTAAATAGTATATTTTGTAAATTAAATATTCTCTCTATGTCATAGTAATTTGTTCTTAGAAAATTATAAAGGGTACCTGGTATGATCTTGGTCCGCCAGGTAAACAGAAGGTTTAAACAAAACAATAGGCCAATAGCATTAGAATGTCAGACAAAAATTCAGCAACTTTCAAAACAATATATATTTATTTCCAATATTCAGTTGTGGTAAACAGACACATGCATTCAAAATGATTATCAAAATGATCCATCATTACTCACATTCCATTCAATCTACTCAAGAAAGCATACACATTCCTACATACATTTGAAAAATGTATTCACTGTACATTTCATAAATCGGCCTTGTAACATACCAGGCCTCTTAACACTTATTCACAAAATCCCCTTGCACCTCATATGTAACTGGCATGTCTCTCTATTATGCAAAAAATGTCAGATGTTGTCAGATCAGTGGCTAAAGTTGACTACTTCCCTCATCTTGATCATATCACTGCTTACTCCTCACATGTTCCTTTCAGATTTGTGTGGCTTCACTTCTAGCTATCGCTGAATGTAAATTAAATATTAGCTCTAGTACGCTGTGCTATTAGTTTAGAATGCAGAGAATGTTGAATTATCTACACTATTTATCTACCCAAGATTATGATTTTCTGAAATGATAACAGCTATACCCCACAAATCATCTTGGATGGTTCTGTGTCTATTTATTCAGGATCGTCTCACTTGAACACACGCTCATTGGTTAAATATTACTCTTCATTTGGAAGTGTATCGTTTCTATGGAAATGCTAAACTATTTTTCAAACCAAGCAGTCTTTTTAAATAGTGATGGCTTTTACATGTGTTGATTTATACATTCCCTATTCGGCTGTATTGCGTGACCATAGGTTTGCAGCCTCAGATGTTGACTATTCCTGTGAAAACATGCAGGGTATCATTGAATTGGATTGTATTTCCAAAGAAACCTGCTTTGATCTGTACTGAAATGCTATCAGTTCTACACCGTGCACACAGCACAGGTAAAGGTACAATTGCTATGTGCCCTTATTCAAATGTAATCTCTTTCACCTGTGAATATAGTGAAAACAGGATATATAATTCATCTAACAAGATACAATATCCTATTCCTGATCCCTTGGTGATTTTATCATCCTCTGTGTGCTGTTCAAAGGAACATGCTTTGTACTCTATTAGTCAGATTTAACTGTCCCTTAAATATAGTGAGAAAACACTATTGGATTTCACACTACATCATTAACGCTTTCCCCCTAGTTGCATTTCAGTTTACCCACTTCTGGGACTTAGCAGACATTTCTTTCTAGGTCACCTATGTCTTATTACATTGGGGAATGTTCATACTCCGTTTTGGGTAATAATTTAAGGAACAGAGCCAGCAATGCCTTCAGGAATTTCTAGGGAATTCCCAGTAAGCTGGCCCCTTCTGGTCTTCTCCCTCCTATAGAAATCCAGGCCTACTGCAGGTAAATCTCTCCATGCTTCCTCTTGGGTAAGGCTACCTATATCTCCAGATAATAACCAAGCTCAGCACTCATACATATGTAACAGGGGGTCCTCGTCTCTGTAGCGTTCGAAATCCTAGTTCTAATTCCCTGTTTGTTTCTACTTATAAATATGTCCAATATCCCCACAATGTGTCATATGACATTACACTGTTTGATTGGTCAATCTTTTCTTTTGTATAATCTGTCAACGCTAGGGTTAACATGCACTGTCTTGTGCCACTGTTTTGCTGCTCTATGTGTGGAGTATGATTCCAGCTAGGGGCTTGGAAATGTTATATAACCCAAATGATAGTACCTAATAAGAAAAATAAAAGTATCCAAGTTTCCAGCACTCTACTCTTAATTTATTTATAATTAAACTCAAAATAATAAAAACCATTTTCTCCAAAACTGTGGTGGTATGTATGTAGTTTTAGAACTATCTCCTCTTTACAAAATCTTACACAGTATCAATAATGGATCCTGTTTTCTTATTTGAAATGACGCATTGACTTCATGATACAAATACCTCTTTAGAAACAACCAATGGTTATTGTTCATGGCCTTCTGATACAATACATCTTGAGAAACAAATAGTAGTGATTCATAGCCAATGCATAGCCAACATGTGTTTCACCCATCAAGGGCTTTCTCACGGTTGTAAAGCTAATATTTACTCATGAATTTCTAACTACATATATTGGTTAAGGCAAAATGATGTTGCATTTCTTAACAGTAGAAGTATTCCATGTCTGAAGATCTAATACAGGATTTTAAAAACAACAACGCGATAGGAGAAAGAAGTGGGGGGGGGCAAAAAAACAAGTAAATGTAATATCTTATGGCTGATTACCTTGTATTGCCTTTCCACTGATGTTAATGATTTAACATATTGTTAATATCTGCATCATTATTGTGAGGAAATTGACCATCCGCACGGTGAGAGTGCGCTCAGCCAGGCTTTTTTTTTAAATGTTTAATTAAATGGAATAATGGTAGACCAAACTCTGGAACATGTGTGAGGCTCATCCACCCACATTTTCCTATGCTCAAACCACAACAAAGCATAGGCATGTGTACTTCCGGCTAGACAATGTCTGCAGGCACTGTTCGCCCATGTCAAATTTAGTTGGTATGTGACAGCTGCATTAAATGCACAAAGTAATCTCCAGGAAGGGAAGGGGTGGGCCAACCTTCCCCCTGCCATGGCCAGCCTGATCAACTGACAGCGGATCCATGGATCCGCCCCTGCTGTTTTGTTAGGCCCTGCAACTGGAGGCAATGATTAGCATATGAACGGAGGGTATTTCAAACAGGCTCAGATGGGGCTTGGCTGCAGAGCATAACAAAGGAGGCAGGGAACCCAACAACCTTTCATATGCAACTGTGTCAACCTGAAACCAGCTCTCACATCTCAGGATCAGTGGCACTGAACTGTCATGTCTGGATCTGTTATTTACAGTAGGCTACCTACCCTTCTAGGGGCTAGAATATTCATAATATACGAGAATGTCTGCAGCTTCAAGGGAGACCTGTCAACTTAATCAAGAACCAAAGAGGGATCCAATAATCAGACAGACCCTTTTATCCACTACAGACAGGAAGATGGGTGGGACTTAGTAGCACAAGACAGTGTGCCCAGAGATCTTTCTGGTGAGAGAAGGGATCCACCATTTTAGTTCTGGGGCACACCTTTACCTTTCCTGTTGCAAATCACTCTGTTTATGATCTCACACATGCAGGAGATTCTTGGTAGGGACCCCAGGATTGGTTCATTCAGGCTGGCTTAGCCTACACCAATCACTGTGGCCCACTGTGGCTCACCTAGATTTAAAAGAGGCCTGGGTACCTCTTTTGGCATAACATCTCCCAGGGAACAGAGTGAAATAAAGAACTCTGAAGACCCTCCAGCCACTCCAGAAGCAGTAGCCAGCCAACACACAGTATGGCCTGCTAGGCTCTGCAGCAAGCTTCCTCAGTAGGGTGTGCCTGAAGGTCTCTGAACCTACAACCAAAGACAAGGCAGCTGTCTGCAACACACTCCACAGTTGTGGGCAGTCCACCATAAAGGACAACCCAAGCCCATTGAAGCAGCTGGGAGACGTGCCTGGATGAGCATCTACCGACGTCCGCCTTGAAGGACATTTTTGAGCCAGTCGAGTTCCTTGAGCTGCACCCGACTGTAATGCTGACCGTTGTCAAGCCGCAGTCACTTAAAGGTATCTGAGACATCTCAACCAGTGCTCCAGACCCACCGAACAGCACTGAGACAACAATACCTGGCACCAAGCCATTGTGTAGACCAGCCTGCTGTCATTCATCCAGCTTTGCTCACTGAACCGTCTTGCCGCCTGATACCCGCAGATGACTCCCGTCTTGAACTCTGTCACAGAAGCAGGGAAAGTGCTTGGAGCCGACTCAACACTGTCAGGCACCAAGAACACCTACAGCATAAGGTATATTGTGGTTCTGCCCCCCTGGTCTTTCCCAGAAGGTCCCTATAAACATATTAAGACCCATTGCCCCCTTTGTGCTGAAGCCAAGAAACCTTAAACTGTTGTGGCTATTAACCATACTGACTATCCTCCTGTCAGTATCCAGAGTGCATCCCTTTTCCTTCTGTTGTATTTCATAGTGATTCTAAAACGTTCTGTTGTGATATAAATGAAGTCGATGTTTTTTAAACAACCTTGACTGGACATTCCCTTTTATCATTGGGTAATAAGTTTATTTTCTCTTGTGTTGCAACTAATTTGCTTGTTATGCCAATCTGTTCAAGTCCCTTCTGGTGTATTAGAGGTGAGCGGCTGATTGATGGTTTAGAGACCGATATTCACCACTGGTGTCCCAGAAGTTGATTCATCACAATTATGCTTCCATACATCACATTTGCAGATAATCTATTATTGTTAAAATCACTGAATATGAATGTTTAGGACTCATGACCTGTGCTGCTTCTCAGCATGGCTGGTGCAGCCCGGAAGCCAGCGACAAAGGGAGAAGGAAGCAGAACTCGTATAGTTGATGATGAGTTCTTCCTACCAACGTACCCATCTGTTTTTTGATACTAACAGCCAGAAGTGTCTAATAATCGGAATATGAGGGGACACACCACAGGACACCACCGGCTGCAAAAACAAGAACATTGTGATTAAGGTACAGTTAACAGAATCACAAATATTATAAAAGGATCAGGTCATGCTAAGCTTTACACATGAAGCAGAATCCCCAATAACTCTTGTAGTAGGTGGTATTACTTTGATGGAAGATGGTATGATTCACCAGGGGTCCTCGTACTTCCCAATGGGTGTATGTACCGGAAGCTAGGGTATGTGATATAAAGGACGAAGGAGAGTTTCTTACCAGGTTTTGGCAACAAGTATTTGGAGGAGGATTTGTGAAAATCCAGCAGCAGATGCGTGGAAGAAGAACCTAACCCGACGACTGTGATATCCAAGTCTGTGCACCTTCAGGAAATGTCTCTAGTCTGTGCACGATGAGGTTGCCATAGCAATGTAGGAGTCCCAAGGTGAGATGGCCGTGAAGCGACGCTGAAGTCCACGAAGCAAAAAAGCTCTCTTAAGGTCCAGGCCGTTCCAAGGGTGAAATCAGAGGCAAAGCAATCCAGGGGGCATGTCCATTGTCACCGTTGGGCGGGCAGCAGTAATCAAAAACATGAGGCAGAGCAGTCCGGTGGAGCAGGCAGAATCGGTTTACCGTGAAAGCAGAAACAGAACTATAAGTGAGCAGAACTTATTGTTGTGCAGGTCAAGATCCCCACATTCTTGCCACAGACATTTTTGGTGAGCCGCTTGGAAAAAATGGCTGTTCCATTTATTGATATCATATCATCATTATGTGCTCTGTAGTGACGTATAGTGCCATTCCGTTTTTTGTCATGAAGTAGGCATGTGAAATCAACTTGTTGCTTAATTTTCAGCTAAGTATTTCTGCTGCAATCATTGCTGGGCATAAAAATGCTTATGAGTTCATGGGCTCTCGGGCATAAAAGAAAAGTGCTGATGAATGTAATACTTAGTGTGTTTCATAGAAGTAAGATATTAAGCATAAGTGCAGGATTACCTTATTGGTATACTGCTAATAATGGATTGGCATTTACCGTGATCTTATGAATCAATTTTAAATCTCATGATCTGTATGCATAAGCTATCAAATCTAAGTGAGCTGGGATCATAGATTATATATGTTATGATTAATTCATGACCTAAATGTGCCGATGCATCAGATTGTGAATCATGACTCATAATGGGTATTTCTAAGCTATTTTCTCCTCTTCTTTTTTGTATCAAAATGGAATTATCTATTATACATATTCTGATCATTTCATAAAGTAAATGAGCTTAAATAATTAATTTTAGAATCCTTGCTTAAAATTCATTTTTTATTGGTATGGTCTACATTCATCAATTTCATATCTGGTTCTCTGTGTCGGTGTCCAGCAATAAATTTGCCTGGGAAATGGCCGACATTGGCCGACATTTCCTAGAAAATGCACCCTCATTAAAATCAAACACTGTCCCCAAATATTCAATGATGGACATTTATAATATAAAATTATACCCCCCTCCTAAAATATTTGGGGAAAGTATTTTAGGGTTCAGGAAAAAAAGCTGCCTACCTGATCACTTTTTTCCAGGTGACATTATCACATGGAACCGTGTTTACCCGGCAAAAATTTAATGTGTATTAACAACAATTCATGAAATAAATAAACATAGCAGATCAAATCGGGACTCTTTGTTCAACATGATTTACTTTAAAAAACATGCATTTCATGATCCAGAATGTACTGTGGTGAATCCTATGGAGTCCTCACTTAACCCCAGCCACAGATCTCCTCTGATATAGTCAGGGAAGGGGCAGCCGCTATCTGATCCTGAACATGGGGCTGGCATTATGAGGGAGGATCAAATGGGAGGATATGGATGTCGGAAGAAGGTGGTGACCCCATCAGAGGAGATTGAAAAGTGGCATTCCCCACAAATATAATAAAATAACCAAATAAGAAAGACTAATGGACATAGCCCAGTAGGGAATGAGACCAGGACCAAGTGCAGGTGAGGAAAAATACAAGTCTTTATATAAAGTAAAATAGGGCATGCAGAGGACTCTGCTTACTGCGAGAGCGCTCTGCCCAAAACAACAGAAAATACATGTTATATTATAAAAAACACGTCATCTATGACGTGTGTTATAAGGGATACGTGGAATTGTGGTAATTGGAGGAAGGGGACAGGACCGTATCCATGCTGTAGGGGTAGTGCTCCCAGATTGGTTGGTGTTGAACTGGTTACTTTGCGGAGCACACATGTCAGCTGGGCTCATCTGGGAGGGGTGCAGGGTTGGGCGATGTCCAAGTTGCGGTGATGTAGACTATCTGACATTTGCCCTTATGGCCACACATATCCTGAACATTATTTATGCCTTTCGACATGCAATAACATATTACTAGACGCTTGACCTGGATAATAAAAGTGAGATTATATGGGTCCAGATGCCTAATCTATTCATAATACTTCAATGACACATTCATCAAAAATTCCCTTGGATCTCTTGAGAGGATGGTTTATTATTTGTTAGTACGGGGAGAATATATTGCCACTCATGGGATTAGTGCTTGTGGGGTGAGCTGGGGTAGCAGACAGGCGGGGGACATGCAACTGTTACATCAAAAGGCGTTGGGGTGAAGGGGCTTGTGGTCTATATTTCTTTAAAGGCGGTCTGTTGGTGCAGAGGCAGATTTGTCGAGATGAAAGGTTTTTTCCAGGTCCAGGCTCCGGCCCGGTCATTCACAGGGCAGTGATGTAAAAGGAAGACAAGAGATACAGTGTTTAGTTTGATACTTCTTGCGCCCAGGCTACCGCAGAAGGGGGAAGCAAGGGGTTGGCCTGCTGACTGTGCGTGGAGAAGGAAGGGGAGAGGTGCAGGCTGGCATTAAGCATTTACATGTAGCCTAGCAGAAAATGGAGCCAGTAACTAAAACAAAATGGAGTCTCGTGGCCTACAGGCCATACACAGTTATGTGTCATTCCATGGGTACCGCACACCTTGGCCAGAGGCGAGTTGTGAACCACTGAATGAGCATATCATGTACATTCTAATAAGAATGAAGGGGGGCCTGGGAGACCCTTCCTCCCTTACATTCCCCCTTTTGTTACATAAGTAACGAATACTGTAACTCTTCCAAACGTTTCCCTTCAGCTTCCTCAGCTACTGCCTCATCCCAAGCCAGAGTTCCCTTTCTTAGCATCCAGGCCCAACACACCACTCTCAGACTCTCCCCCACTCGTGTATGCACATCTGGGGTACAGGTAATGTAAATACAACCCCCAACCCCCTCCAGATCTACCCATACCTCATCATACTATTCCAATTCCCGGGGCTCCTTAATTGTTGTATGCCAAAATGAATCTACTATGCACCCAGTGTTGTATATTGCTGTCATTCTATATTTGGTTCTGAATCCTCTCCTGTCTGGACTTGGGCCTCATGTGTCATCTGTACTACTCCTGCTGCGCTACCCATTATCACCATCATCATTGCACTATGGAGTATGCTTTTTTGCACAGCACCTGAGACCCAGTTGGCACACACATACAAATCAAAAGAAAAAAGACGATGATGGGTATCAATAACTTCACGGTCATTCCCAGCCATGACGGGACCCACTCGAATAAGTTATTGAAGCATATGCTGGATTGTACTCCTCCTTCTTTCTTCATTCTTTCGCAGAGGTTATGCATCGCTGCTATCACATGTGAAAGTGTCCATTATCCGCGTCGGCAGAGGGTATGAAAGTGCAACATGTGCTCCTGATTTTTCAGCAAACACCACCAACCTTTGCAGTTAGTAGGTCCAAGACGTACCGATTATGCATGGTCATCAGTCGCAGGGCTCTCAGCTCAACCTTGATGACATTGAAACCTTCTTCTGTGTCGTTAGTCAGTTGGATGAGCTCCCGGTGGGTGATTTGCAGCCATCTTGCGTTTGCACGAGCTTGAATGCTTGGGACAAGGGACGTGAAAAACGTCTCTGGTGATGTGAAGAGTTTCAACTTATCGGGAACTTCTGCCAAAAGTTCAGAGGATGCAGCGGAGATATAGTTTGATGATCCCTGCTTCCGGGATACTGTGCTCTGCAGCTGGTCTTTGGATAAAACGCTGTACACAGGGGGTTCTTTGGTTGTTGACGGGGGCGCCAGGGACATCTTTGCTGGCACCCTCTCCCCTTGGATGTGGTTTTCCGGTATCACCATCAGGGCTGAGTGCAGCATTGCCAGGTCGCAGGTGCCCCTCCATGATTGTGGAAGGTGCAAATACGCCTGTTTGCCACATACCCAGTAAGTGTCCATTAAAGTTTCTGTTCCTTTTTTCATGTCTGGAATGATGAAAGTTTTGCTACAGTTCTTGTTTGTGCCAAGGGGCATTTTTTCCTTCTCCATGGAAGCATAGTTCATATGGTATCTCGCTTTGTACCTTGATTGGTTTCTCGAGAGATGTAATCCACATTAGTATGGCGATGTGCTGAGACCATATTAGAGCTCATGTTCTTTCAATCCATTGTAGCTTCTCATCTGACAGTCTTCGCAGCGCCTCTGCCTTACACATTATTTTCTCATCATGCCATTTGTTGTCAGAAAACATTGTCTCTTGGATTGTGAAAAAAAGCTCCTAGAGGCATATTACTTGTGGCTTGTTATAGCAGGTTTTCTCATTTTGCAGCATTTGTAAGATAGCAGTGTGGGCTTGAAAGGTGCTCTTAATTCGACATAGTGCAAGATGAACCAGACACTGGGATTCCGCAATAGGCGCCTCTTGGGGTAACCTCACTTTAGGTGTTCCCGAGGCACGGGGGATTAAAGAGCACACATTGCAGCTTTCATTATTAGTCTGCTTTGCCATTGTGCTCATGTCTGCGTACCATTTGTTGGGCTGATGTGAGTGTCGTGGATCTTCTATTGTGTCTAAACCTAGACCGTGATACTCATCATACCTCTTCCGTCCCGCCCCCCTTTTCCACCATCTGCTCCCCCCAGGACCATTTGGAAATCTACTAATTCCTGGTATTGGATTGGGAATATCCCGGTAATTACCTCTGCCCCCCACCCATCATTTTATTGCCCATCCATTTTCTCACTCCCCAGAGCTGGGGTCTGCATTTCATCATTTATGTAATCACTGCCTGATGTAGCCTGTGTGGTTGTATAGGTGTCATCATATGGCAATGTGTGCGCTTTGGGATTGGGGTGATACACGTTAAATTCATGTTCATAATAATCAGCTATGGAATATTTCAACAGTGGGGCTCTAACAGTTTTATTCTTGTACAAGGTGGAGAGGTTTGTAGGGGCATTGTGGGCCCAGATTAGCTTAAAACCATCCCATATCAGGTGGGAACCTTCTTGTATCAGCTTTACTCCTCCTCTCCCCTCTTTTATATCTATAGATATGAAAGAAATTACCCAGTATAGTACCAGGCCAAACAATAATAAGAAACACTAAATGACAGTTAATCCAATCCCACACTTGTAGGAGTACATTTTAGTGCTACTGATATTTCTCCTACTGCTATCTATAGTAGAGTCAGTGAGGGCCCTTGTTTCTGCCATTTCTGCGCATACAGAGTGAGATATAATTGTGTTAAGTTCATGTGCACATTTACTTTCATGTTCGATCTCTTTTCACAGATGCATTTGTTCAATTAATAATTTATATTGCATATAACAAAGGAAATGAAACTAAGAGAGAAAAAGATACTAGAAAGATACAAGGGACAAAGATGAAAGAAGACAGAGAGACAATTTAAAAACGTCTAAATCATTCAGTGGATGTTATTTATATTTTGCATTTTATGTCATTCTTATTCAATTTTATATACATTTCATCTTCCATTATGTACACCTTTTTCTGCTCATGTATTTACAACTAACTGTTTCTTTTTCATCATTTGTATTTATGTTTTGCAGTAACGCTATATAACCTCCTTTTATTATCCGTGATGCTATGTTTTTGTTGTTCTTTCCCCTCCTCGGCCGTAACACTAGTATGTGCTTTACGCACGTCCTATAAATGAATCCAATATTTCAGGCCCTTCACCTTCACCGCTGTGGGTGTAATGTATATAACCTCATAGGGACCGGGAAGTCTGGAAGCATTCCATCGTCTCCCCAGGCATTAGTTGGATTTTTGAGCTATCATTTGCACAAGTTACTGTGTCACATTCTCTTTCTCGGGTGAATGGTGGCGATATTTTCTTTGCAATTAGTCTTACTGCTCTGGTCAGTTTCTTTAGGTACTCCTGAAACTCCTCGCCCGATATTGTGGCTGTTCTGTGTACATCTGACATTCTTCCAAGGGATGACAGTGGTGTATGCATACATCTCCCTGTCACTATCTCGTGGGGGGACAAGTGGTGGTCTTTGCTAGGCTGGTTTCATAGTTCAAATAGCGCCAATGGCAAGCAGTACACCCATTTCTTTTTTAGGGTGTGGCACAATTTAGAAAATCTGCTCTTAAGGAGGCTGTTGTTTTTTTCTACAACATGTTTGCTTGGGGGTGATAAATCAAACACAATTTGTGTGTGATCCCCAGCATTGCATTTACTGCTTTAAACAAGTAGTTGATGAAATGCGTTCCATTGTCGGACCTTATGATGTCATAGATCCCCCATCGGGGAAAGACCTCTCTTACTAAGAATTTTGCTGTGCATTTCGCATCCGGGTGGGCCGCAGGGTCATGCTTCCACCCAGCGTGAAAAGGGGCAGACCACCACAATCAAATATCGTGCTCCATTACATCGCTCTCCTATGTCTGCATAATCAATATGCACTACACGGAATGGTCCAATGGGGTGGCGCAGTGTTCCTCTCAGTTTTCTCAAAGTCATCCCTGAATTATAAGTTTGACACGTTGTACAGTCTATCACTAGCCTTGCCACGTGTTCCTGCAATCCTGGCACAAACCAATGTTCTTGGATGTCTGCTGCTATGTGTTGTTTTGCTGTATATGCAGGAAAGTGCAATTGTTGGAATGCTAGCTGTAATAATTCTACTAGCATCACTAATGTACCCATACAATTTTTTCACCACAGGAGGTCAGTGGGTGATTGTGTGCATCCTCTTTTTGCCCATAGTTCTTTTTCTTCCACTGGTGCCCTTTTTTGCAAATCTATTATTTGTGACACTGACATTGAGTTGTACCCTTCGCGTCTTTCTTCCTCTACATTTCCTTTTATTATGAATTCTCCTTGTGCTTCTCTTCCTAGGTAGGCTGGCTCTTTGGCAGCAGTGTCCGCTGCCGCATTGCCCAAAGAGATGATGTCATTGTTGTTTGTGTGTGCTGGCACTTAACTAGCACAACAAATGTTGGCTCTGTTAATGCTTCTTTAAGTTCTTACAAAAGCTCAGCATGTTGCACTGGGGTCACGTCAGCTGTCCTGAACCCTCTCCTCCCCTATCATGACAATCCTCTGTGTACTGTAGTAGTCATGTAGGCTGAGTCTGAATAAATTGTAACTGTGCATCCTTTTGCTGTGTGTAATGCCTCAATTAGGGCTACCAGCTCTGCTGCTTGAGCTGAAAAGTGTGGTGGTAATCTCTTCTGTACTATTGTCTCATTTTCACCATCTTCCATTCTTACTACTGCTGCCCCTGTGTGTTTTTCTCCTGTCTCTAAGTTTATTGATGCTGATCCATCCACAAAGTATACCTCCCCTTCCTTTAGTGCATTCTCATTTGCTTTGGGCATGTCGTCATCCTCTCCTTTGTATGTGGCGCAGTCATGACTTTGCATATCTTCTACAGTGCAGTCCTCAGTAATGAACATGGTTGGGTTTACTGCCTTACACCTTACTATAGGTATGTTTTCACTGGAAAGAATGATCTCATAGGCTGTGGCTCTCTGTGTTGTCAGTGTGGATTTTGCTCTTTCAAGTATGGCAAACAGTGAGTGCTCAACGAATAGTATCACTGAGCATCCCATTACAATTGTGGCGCTTTTCTCAATCGTAAACACAGCGGCTGTGAGAGCGTGTTTGCATGCGAAGTGTCCTTGCATTACAGCGTCAAGTGTTCCACTATAGTATGCTAGAGGCTTGTGCTATAGTGACGTTTTATGTGTTAGCACCACTGTCATCAGTGTTCCATTACAGTGTGAGAACAGGTAGAACTCACGGTCATAATCAGGTGTCGCTAGAACGGGTGCTGTTGGAATCAATTCTTTTGATGCGTCAAACGCTGTGCTAATTTTTGAGGTCCAAACCAAAGTTGTGTTTTCTCTTTGTGCCTCTTTGAGTGCATACAATAAGGGTTTTGTGTATGCTGCATAATATAATATCCAGGCTTGGCAGTAATTGTACATGCTCAGAAATGTTTGCATTTCCTTTACTGTATTTAGTTTGCTTACTGCACGTACCGCTGCTGCTCTATCTGGTATAATTCATTTGACATCTTTTTGATATGAACTGTACTAAATACAACACTTCATTTAGGCAGTATTGCAATTATTGTTTGTCTACTTTGTACCCTATGTGAACTAGCAGTGTGAGCAATTTTATTGAATAGTGTCTGCACTCTACCTCAGTCTCTCCACAAATTAGTAAACCGTCTACATACTGAATAATGGTGCTCTTTGTATCAATATTCCTGAAGACTTCATGCAGTATCCTGTTCAAAATACTTGGGTTTTTACAATATCCCTGGGGCAATATGTAAAGCTCATAACTCTTTCACCCCAAGGCAAATGTTGTTAAATATTGCGACTCTGGGTCCATCGATACCAGAAAAAATGCATTTTTCATGTCTACACTGTGAAACATGTCGCTGTCTTTGGGATGATGCACAAGATGGATGCAGGGTTTGGGACAAGTGGAAATTCTTTTTGTATGACGTCATTAAGAGGCCTTAAGTCCTATATCATCCTGCACGCCCCTCCCTTTGCTTTTTTGATCAGATAAATGCAAGCGTTACATGGTGAATTTGATGGTACAATAATACCCTACTCTAATAGGGCTTGTATTGTTTCTTTTATACCTTCTTCTGCCTCTCTAGATAGTGGGTACTGCTTTACTCGGGACAGTATTGCACTGTGTTTAAGCCTAATCTTGACGGGGGCACTTCCTGTGAAAGGCCCACGACATGGGCCCTATGGTCCACAAGAGGGACGGTACCTGTTGCATGTCTTCATCAACAAATGCTGGTGGTGCACTGACAATTGCCATGAGGGGTGTTGTCACTTGTCTATGTTGGATCATTACATCATATGGGATGGAAATCTCCATTATTATTTCTCCATCAGTGTCATTGTCAGTGAACAGCTCCTCGTCTGATATTTCGTGCAGCGCTATATTGGGGTCTACAGCATTGTCCACCACTCACACCCATGCATGTCCATTCTTATTCTCCATGCAGATACTTGCACACCGTGCAGATCTATGGACACTATTGACCCTGGCACCACCTCTGGGTGGCCACGGGGCAGAATACAAATTCAGATGGTACGTGCCATTCTTGGTACTACTCTTCTCAGCACCTGTATCCCTTGCACAAACATGTTTGGGTCAACAGGTATCCTGCGTGTTGTCAGTTCAATAGCTTGTGTGTGTATGAGCAACATTGCCCTCATGGCACATATTCCTCTCCCCGTGAATGATATCGTCATATTAAGCTTGCTGAGGAGGTCCCTTCCCAACAAGTTTATGGGTGAGTCTTCATAGTAAAGCAGGGGTGCTCACACTGTTTTCCCCCCATCATTACATCCAAATCTTCAGTGTATGGAACCTCGACCACCGCCCCAGAAAATCCATCTGTCTCCATTTTCCGACTTGCAAGCGGAAAAAGGCCTTCTTTTAGACATGATTTTTCTGCTCCTGAGTCCACCATAAAGATGAATTGTGTGTTTCCTATCTCCACCCCCACCAGTGGTTCCTCATCTGCAAGAAGGGTCATTGACAGTACTAGACACGCAAGTGATCTCTTTGGGCTTTCCTATGCTGAGTGTCTCATTGTTTCATGATTGTTGAAAACATTATCACCTACTATTGTTGTCCCTCTGAAGGGTGCTGGCGCTCTGTTCACTGTGGTGGCAAATGGATTACTGCATGTGTGTGTCATATTATTCTGTGTTTGTGGGTGTTGCTGCGCACTTTGCAGGGGTGCTCTTTGTTCGTAGGATCTGCTTGCTCTTTGCATCTAAATCCACCCATAGGCAAGCCATATGGGCTACCGGCTGGGGGTGGCCATACTGATGTTCATTTTGGTAGGGTACCATAGGGCGGATATGACACTCTCTCGAAAAGTGACCCCACCGCACACATTTCCAACATGTTCCTTGCCCTCCTCCCCTTGGCCCTTATCCTCCGTACCCTCCTCTAGACCCCCTGTACCCACCTCTTCCTCCTCTTCCTTGCCATTGGAGCCCTCCATACTGCTCCTCGCTGGCCCATTGCTCCGGCCCATTTGATGCCCAATTTACTGCCATTCTTGCCTGTATTGCTATTGGCTCCTCCTCCCCGTCTACCAGCTGTTCTGCGGGGAGGGCGGCAGCTACTGCTGTGACCTTCACCAATTTTTATTGTACTAATTTGGCTTTGTCCGCCAACCTTTTCTGTACTATCTCCTTTTCCCTCCCGTTGATCTTCCTACAATGGTGTACTATGATGCTCTCTATTTCGGGCCAGCCCTTGGCATCTATCATGGCAATTTCTATAAAGTTCCTTCTCTATTTCCTTTGGGAGGCCTCTCTTGATTATGAAGTAAAAGAGGGACGTAGATTGGTCCCAAGCCGTGCCTGTCTCTGCTCTCCACATGTCCTGCACCCGAAGAATGTAAGCTGAAGCATCCTCGTCCTCCCGCATAGTGCACTGCATAACTGACTGTAAATCAGGGGTGTCAGAGAATGTATCCCTCAGTCCGTCCCATATTCGGCCCCTTACTGTGTTAAAGGAGGCCCCATCATGGTGCTCACAGTCTAGCGTGACCCCAGGGAATCCCGCCTTAGCCCACACTCTATTCGCTTGGTCATCTTCTGCAGAGACCAACAAACTCTTAACATCACCAATGGCTAAGGGGACCCCGGCAATGTTCTTCTCAAATGCGTATATCCAATTGCTCCCCCCACCCCTGGAAAGCTTAGGCAATGTCTGCAGGAAGTTTGCCTTATCCATTTGCACCCACGGGACATAATGTGGTCTTCCTGCCCCTTTTGTGTATCAAGGGCATCTGTAATTTGCTCTTCCCTCTTCCCATACTCACCTTTACACCTTTTTTCCCTGTTACTGGCCCATTTCCAGACCTGTTTCTTAATCTCCCCTGCCACCCTCCCTTCCACAATTCCTTCTTTTCCTGGTGATGAGGCCATGAACAGGGACACTCCCCCCGACATCCATCTACTGCCTCATCTGCTTTGTGTCCTTCCTCCTCTTTATCTAGGTCACTCCAATATTCTTCCTCCCTTTCGGATAATACACCCTCTTGCTTCGTACTTACCTGCAACCCTTCCTGACATACCTGTATATTTCTGGTGGGGATGTCATTAATTCGGAATAGAATCTCTCCCCCTTTTTCCATTTTTCCCCTACTGCATTTGCTGAGGTGTCAGGGGCGATATTGCTCGCTAACCCCCTTGTGTACGTGTGTTTTGTTCGCATAAACCTCTGAGCCGTGTTGATTCTGTTTGTGTCACATGCTTAAACGTGTTTCCAAATCTTGTGTTAGCTGTCCTATATCTATCGGAGGGTGCATGACTGTCCAAACGAGCCTTTTTGGGTTATAGGGTGAAACTAGGGCTGTTGCTTGTGGCGCAGAAGGTGTGTTTGTTATTGCCACATATGTGGGGTCATTATATCCTTCTGCAGGTTTTGCTAACATTGGGTATAGTCGCACATGCTCTGTTGGCTTTTCCTTACTCTCCTCCTCCCTCTTGCCATTAGTTGTTGCCCGGGGAGACGTACCTTGACCTTTACTCTTACTTAGGGGCACTTCTTCCAACAATCTCCACAAGTCCAATACTTCCCTTCTGTTTTGGAGCTGTTTGCACCTATACTTAATAATCAAATACGTTGCTACCATGTCTAACATTGATTTATCAAAAGACCCATCTTCAGGCTATACCTGGGGCATACCTTCCCCTTTCATTTCTGTGCATAACTGCTCGTGGTACTTCTTGATCTTTTCGCTATACCTTGGTAAATTTTGCCATAACAGGACATTGGTCATGTGACATATAACACTTATTCAGACGTACGTACCACATGTCATTCAACATGAAACAAAGACGTTATACATAAACATTAAAACATAGATCCTGCCTGCCTAGGGGCCCCTATCTCCCTGTATCTCTCCTTCTCCCAGACCCTCGCCCCCACCTTGGCCCCTTGAGGACCACCCTCTATGAATTAAGAAATGAAGAAGGAAAAAAGAAAAAGCGTTTCTAAAACTATTCTGGGTCTTCTCTTTACACAAGACTCCTACTTTGTTCACTTTGACATCACTTAATCCCTGTACTAGTCGAGATAGTACTATGTGGCGCCGCCTTCTACCCCTTCACGGAGCAAGGTTCCTGTACCTCTGTTCACCTCTTATCCTCTTTGTACACTCCTAATGGCCATTTGCGAAAGAAAAACGCATTTAAAAACAGAAAGGTATGCTGTTAAACACGAGGAGTCTCCTATTGTTTTCCCCAGTATATATATTCTGAACACCCCTCAATCTGACTCCCTTCCTGTCTTTCCCTTCCCACCTTCTTTTAGGGTCTCCCGCACTTGATACTCACGTGTCTATCTTGATCCGAGAGCCTTCGGACCCGGTCTGTCAAGGTGCCTCCCCACACTCAACCGCCACACCCGGCTACAGCGAGCAGGACAGATATGTATTTGCAAAGCCGGACCCATGGAACCTTCTGGCCTAATGTGTGCACGTCTAAGGGTACCGGTTGCTGTAGGTGGGCAGCCTTGACGGTTGTGCACCCTGGATCTAGGCGCTGTGGCCGAGGGACGTCTCATGCCAAAAGGACCGAAAGGACGTAATCACGTCTTGGGGTCACCAAATGAAAGCTGGCATTCCCCACAAATATAATAAAATAACCAAATAAGAGTCACTAATGGACACACCCCAGTAGGTAATGAGACCAGGACCAAGTGCAGGTGAGGTAAAAGACACATTTTCATATAAAGTAAAATAGGGCACGCAGAGGCCTCTGCTTACTCTGAGAGCGCTCTGCCCAAAACAACAGAAAATACATGTTATATTGCAAAAAAACATCATCCATGACGTGTGCTATAGGGGATACATGGAATTGTGGTCATTGGACGAAGGGGACAGGACAGTATCCATGCTGTTGGGGTGGTTCTTCCAGATTGGCTGGTGTTCAACTTGTTACTTCGTGGAGCATGCAGGTCATCTGGGCTCATCTGGGAGGGGTACAGAGTCGGGCGATGTCCAAGTTGCGGTGATGTAGACTATCTGACATTTGCCCTTATGGCCACACATACCCTGAACATTATTTTATCATTTCGATACGCAATAACTATAGTACTAAAGGTTTGACCTGGACAATAAAAGTGAGGTTACATGGGTCCAGGTGCCTAATCTATTCATAATACTTCAATGACACATTCATCAAATATTCCCTTGGATCTCTTGAGAGGATGGTTTATTATTTATTTGTACGAGGAGAATTTATTGCCACTCATGGGATTAGTGCTAGAGGGGTGAACTGGGGTAGCAGACAGGCGGGGGGCATGCAACTGTTACATCAAAAGGCGTGGTGGTGAAGGGGCTTGTGGCCTATATTTCTTTAAAGAGGGTCTGTTGGTGCAGAGGCAGATTTGTGGAGACAAATGTTTTTTTCCAGGACCAGGCTCCGGCCTGGTCATTCACAGGACAGTGATGTAAAAGGAAGACAAGAGATACAGGGCTTCATTATGAGTATGGAGGTAGCCATTATGCTATTAGCGCCATGGCTGCCTACATACCGGGCTCCAATACCGGGTTCCTTCAATGGGGAATTACCGGGTCATTCCAACATTGGAGGACCCGGTAATTCTTCCTTGAAGGAACCATTCCCCATTCCCATTTGAGCCCCCATAGGGCTCAATGGGAATGGGCAGGGAGGTAATAACGGGCACATTACAATTGGCCCGTTATTTGCTCCCTCTTCCACTCGCGGCACCCGGAAAGGACATCTGGTTTTACCAGACGTCTGTTCCGGGTCCCGCAAAGGGAACCTCGTAATAGGTGCTCCCGTAATGAAGGGTGCCAGTCCTGTACCGGCACCCTTCATTACAGGACCGCCAGGGTTGTAAAGAGGCCCACAGTGTTTAGTTTGATACTTCTTGCGCCCAGGCTTCCTTGAGAACAGGACAGCTGTGGAGTTTGCCGAAGGGGGGATGAGCGGGTTGACCTGCTGACTGTGTATGGGGAAGGAAGGAGAGAGGTGCAGACTGGCATTAAGCATTCACATGTAGCCTAGCAGAAAATGGAGCCAGTAACTAAAACAAAATGGAGTCTGGTGGCCTACAGGCCATACACAGTTAGGTGTCATTCAATGGGTACCACGCACCTTGCCCAGAGGCGAGTTGTCAACTGCGGAATGAGCATATCATGTGAATTCTAATATGAATGAAGTGGGGCCTGGGAGACCCTTCTTCTCTTACAAGATGCAGTTTTCCTCTCTTTCTGAGGAAGAAACCCTCATAATTCCTAAATCCTTGATGGCTTGTTGTCACTATGCATATCCTTCCTGTTGTAAAAACCCAAAACCCCTTACATACACATAAAATACACTTAACATCTATCTCTGATGTTTCTTTTTCAAACTGTGGGGTATTTCAACCCATGCCAATGTGCCCTACTACATTCCTTTGCCAATGGGGGAAAGAAACAGCCAAAAATTGAGGCGCTAACCCCTGTGCATGCCAAATCTGCAAAACAGCACATGGTTCATAGATCACAAAAAGGCTGCATCACCCTGCCACACACAGGCAAAGTTGATGTCAAAACAGAACTCCCTGTAGGAGAATGCCAGTGGGTGCTGTTACCTGTCACATGAGGCAAGGCCACAGAAGTGGGCCAAAATCAGAAAATGCCTTTAAAATACAGTTTTCCCAATCAATTACAACCTTCAAAGTGTGGTTTTGGCGCTCAGGCATTTTCCAAGTGAACATTTGAAATTAAAGTGTGCTGAAACCACAGATCATCCAGTACAGTCAGAAGAAACCGGCCCTCACTCCCTGACAGCGGCATAAGGATATTAGATGTCAAGCCCAGTTTAAAAGTGTATCTTTTTCCTGAAGAAATTGCAAAATTTGCGTATTTAATGAATGTGAAGGGCTTCATTCTTTTAAATGTCCAAATCCCTTATAAACTCTGCTTAATTTTATATGTGTTAAAGAAAAGACTTTATTGTGAATTTTAAAGCAACCCAGTATTGAAGTTAAGTAACTGCTTAATTTTGATCGGACAGCGACCAGCCTGGGAAAGTTTGACGCTTCAGTTTGACACTCCTTGCTACAGGAAGGCTAAGGGATGCTGGAGATTCTCTCATATAGAGCACAATAGACTTCATTAGACATTCGTGTTTTGGTTGAGCCAAGAACAAAGGACAGGCTGAGCATTGACCTTTGCTGGGGAGGGGCATGAGATTTCCCGCTGCGCCCCACCCTGATCAAAGGGATGTGACAGCTGTTGTTTGTTGAAAGGCGAGAAAAAATACTTGGTTCAAAGGACATTTTTGGTGTTTAAATCATTATTTGTAATTAATTTTGAAACTCTTTAACTGTGCAACCTAAAGAAGGATACATCTGAAAATTGGTAGATGTTAACCTTTAAGGCTTTTGCTTTGAAGACATTGATGAACCCCATATCACTTAATGAACCAAAGTTACAGAAAAATCCTAATTGTAGCAGAACTATTTATGTTGCAGGCCTAAGATTGTATATTCATGCTCCAGTGATAATCGCCCAGAGATGTACTGAATTAGAAATTATTAAGCCAAACTGTTATGATTAAAATTGATAAAATTCTATAGAATGGCAAAGACAGCTCTCACAGAAATGGGGATTGAATGTGGATATAGCCCATCAAATGTGAAATGTATGTGTTTGATTTTATTAGGGGACATCGTTTTAGAAATGTCCATTTGTGCAAAAGTCAAGTTTTGATCAAAATCAATGTTGGAGTTTCTAAATTCTATCATAAAGATAACAGCTCTGTTCTGACTGCCAACCAGAACAAGGAAAGTGCTTGTGGCCGCTCACAGCCATGGGGTGTGTTTTGAAATTCTGCCCACACCATACATTTTGCGATGTCACTTGGGAGGATAAATGTAGGAGCTTCACCACACATGGCAGACTGCTTCCAGAACACATCCAGATTCCTGCACAGCGTCTTGTTCCTGACTTCTTCATCTTCATCTTGCAGCTGACTCCAGATTCCTTTACAGAATCCAGGCCTTAGCATTGCTGAACTCCTTTTAGCAAGGCCCAAATTCAACCATCCCAAAACTTAAGGGGATGTAATTCTGATTCAGTTTGGCTTGCTACCATTAAGGCTTGCCTACTGAAACTTGCATCCTACTAATCTGCCGTGTCCAGGGACCAGAAGGTCCCATCAAATTCAGTCTGAGGTGCAGTTCAAAATTGACCAGAACCGCGCCGCTGATCCAATCCCTCCAGAAGTGCCCTGCTGCCGGTAGACCTGACCTGATCCAATGACAGAACCATGATGGTCCAATTTTAATTACAAAGGACTGTAGAACAGCGACCACTAGTATATTTGCATTGTCGCATCCCAATCTCAACCCATCCCATCTTATCTTCAGAGTCATAAATATAGTGTAACCAAACCAATCTGTCATTTTTAAAACCAAATTTCTGTTTTTATTGTCACACCTATTTTTCAAAAACGCCTCTCACTAGAACCTCGATAACTTCTTCAATTTTATAGATAGAAACGAAATTTCAACTCTTACTGATAACGAAGACCTTTAGCTACACCCACAACCACACACCGCATGTATTTGACCCGTTTTTATCAAAAATCGCATAGTGAAATTGTGCGGTGAATTTGCAGTTTTCAAAAGTTTACACATGTCTTTTTCCCATCCAAAGTGTTTCTCAAATCCCATCCTGATCTAAAGTGTGTACTGTTGTTTATATTGTAGCTCATGTGTGTTAAGACCTCTTTAGTGTTGCTTTTCTAAGAATGTTTCTCCATGTAAGCCTTTTTGCACCCTGTTGCATTATTTCACAAGCCATTTCACCTGTCATTTTTAAAAGTGTCAATTTCCAAAAACGGTTTTCTCTCTTGTTTGTGCAGGAGATTGCATTTAAACTCTAGACATTGGGCCTCATTACGAGGTAGCCATGGTGCTATTAGCACCATGGCTACCCCATTACCGCATTCCGGGTCATTCCAACCTTGGAGGTAAGTCCCCATTCCGGGAACCATTCCCCATTCCCATTCGAGCCCCCATAGGGCTCAATGGGAATGGGGATGGAGCTAATAAGGGTACTGCAATTTGCGGTACCGTTATTAGCTCCGAAGTCCTTTAACAGGTCCCTTCCATAATGCCTTGTAAAACCATGCGTTAAGGAACGGACCCACTAAGGGACCTCGGAATAGGGTGGTAAGGGATTACCGGCACTGGTGTCCTTACCGGTGCCGGCAATCCCTTACCCCTACCTCGTAATGAGGCCCATTGTCTTTCATTCCTGAATACCTGCTGATTACTGATATCTGTGTAGGATTGCTCATTTGTACCTTAAGAACGTTGTAGGGGGGAATGTTAGCCTAAATGCTATCTGTTCACAAACCAAAACTGTTATTTTTCCTGTGTTTTACATTCAGCATCATTATAAGTGAATTCAATTGGTTTACTTATATTTTGAATTGTATTGTCACCCCTTGGTGATTGCTGCCCCATTTATATATATTAAAATGTATGTGTGATTTAAATATTAAATAAATAAAGAAATATTTACCTTTACAAACTTGCCTGATTCCTGGTCTAGTGTGACCTGGGTGGTGTTTTGAGGTGGGTGTGATATGAGTGATATATCATTAAGAATATTGAACTTATAGACACAAATAAATAAGTATGTCATTGCACACTACATGCTAGGCGAGACCTGGGTGTGTGCCCGATTGAAATCCTTAACAAAACTGAGATATATATATTTATTTATTTATTTATTTATTAATATGCATTCAGCCAACAAAGGCTTTACATATACCGTACAGAAAAACACATCCACATTAAATAGAATAGAAATATTAAGAAGACAGACCTAATACAACAATCATACTAAAAGGGGCTATTAATAAAAATGCCATCAGACAATTCTTCAAGAATATACAAACATAATTCATAAACGTTCATCATGTGAAAAATTAAGTTAATATAATTTCCTTTTAAAGGAATTACCCACAGATCATTCACATCATCAAGGTTACAAGAGTTGGATTTTCCCTTCAAATATTTCAATCTTAGGATATTGAGACACTCACATCGACAAATGATGTGTTCAGCAGTTTCAATAGTTGGAGTCCCGCATAGTCTGCACCACCTATTCCCTATTAAAACTCCACACTTTGCACCCACAATTTCCAAAGTATCACACATATTAAATTTAAATAGTAGATATCGCCTGATTATTTTATTGCCAGGAAATGCAGACTGATAGTTGGGTATACTCGGATAGCTCGACCATTGTTGAATGAACATACCACTGTTGAGCTTAGTTGCCAGTTGTATCATGTCCCTTTCTTTACCTACCTCATGTATAGCATATTTTAGCTGGTGCTTAATCCTCCCATGAGTATATTCTAACCAGTCATATGTATTTTCCGTAGCCCACATAAAATAAGTCGAGCCCATATATTTTAGTGCACAAAGGTCATCACAGTTGTCAAGATTGCTAAAATCTCTCATAAATTCGACAATATATGTATCATTGTCAGGTGTACATAATTTAACAAAGAGCATACCAACTTTATATTCCATGGTCTTCTGTTCGCATCAGGTTACATTCCAATAATAAATACTCACATGAAAGGGATTTTGGCATTCAGAATAACATATTTAAGATCTTCCGTTCAAATCTGTTCAATTTATGTTTGATTTTCTACCCCCATATTTCAGCGCCATATAGTAAACAAGAAACAACTTTGGTGGAATATAGCAACACAATTGTACTGAGAGAGCATCCACCTTTTGTGCCAATAAAATGGTTTAGGGCCTCATTATGACCATGCCGGTCCGGTCTGTTGTTACCGGACCCGAATAGTCCGACTCTGCGGGAGGGAGTCGTCCTGCGTGCCAGACCTGGCGGGAAGAACAGCACCCACCCGCAGAGTTTCACGGACGCACCAGCACCATTACTAATGTTGCCGGTTCTTCCGTCATGTCCATTCCCATTGAGTCTGATCAGACTCAAATGGGAATGGGGATTAACAGTTTACCGGCGCCTGACTTCCCGGAACGCTAGGGGTCGTAATCCCCCAGTGTTTCCGTTAATCCAGGTGCCGGTAAATATTGCATGTCCGGAGACAACTCGCCGGTAGCACCGGCAGGGTTACCACCGTCCTTGTGATGAGGCCTTTGGTGTCATTGTTATTTTCATGCATTTACTTTTGGTATCAGTCCACTCTTTTGTGTCCAGCACAATTTCTGATCAATTATGATGCCCAAATATCTATAGCTGTCTACCAGTCCAATGTTCTGCCCTGAAATGGACCACCTCAAATGTTTTGCTCCTTGTTGTTTTATTTTGCCTAAGAAGGCAATGACTTTCATTTTACCTAGATTGATTTTGAGCCCATTTGCATCTGCAAATGTCTCAAGCGCACTCAATTTGTGCTGAAGTGATTTAGGAGTATAATCTAAAAGCAAGAGGTTATCTGCATAACCTAACCAACCTTTTGCACGGAAGCCAGATTGATTTTGAGGGAGGATCTGGTTGTCAGCGATCCGTTGATTCAACTCTTTCAACAAAACTTTGGCAAATATTTTGGCTGGGATGTCTAACATCGCTAACATGCAATAGTTAGATGGATTCTTCCAAGAACCCTTTTAATGAATAGGCAAAATAGAGTTCTCCCGCCAGATTTTAGGTACCTGGTCATATTTGTCTATCCACTGAAATAATACATAGAGGGTGTGTGCCCATTTCTCGGGAGATAACCTGACTAATGCTCTACAAGTGCCTTCTGGCCCTATTGCTCGACATGTCAGGACGGTTTTAATCATTAATGTACGATCTTTGACAGTGTGACTTCCTATACATACGGCCTCATTTAGAATTGCTAATTCGCCAGTTTTGTCTTGTGCCCCAAGGGTCTATTCACATGTGCGATTCAATCATGTTCGCAAACACTATTAATGGGCAAGGATTTAATTTTTGTTCCATTAACCACAGCCTATATACCTTGATTGTTATTAGTTCTGTCAAAGTAAGCCAAACACTGCCAGACTTTATTGGCCTCATAGTTTCTGTGATGGCGTAGCCACTTTTGATAGTCTTTCTTAACTGTTTTGATTCTAAGTGGAGCATCGGCCTGATCAGTATTTTTGATTAGACTAATGGCAGTTCTGAGGTTTTGTTTAGCCTCGTGAATTTCTCTGTCAAACTGTGGTTTCTGACGGTGAACAATATTCCGTCTTTCACTTATGCGGGTGTAGCAACGTTTTTGCCATGATACAGCTTTGATGGCTGCTAATACATATTCAAAGGCTTGTATCACAAGAGGATCACCTTTATCCCGCTGCCCTTGCATGTTATCTGTAAAACTTGTTTGCTCTTGTTCTGACACCCTTCTTCCCTTTACTAATTTAATAGGAATCCATTTAATCTGATTACCTCCATTGTTCATGGAGATATTTCCATTTAATTCATAATTGCTTTTATCTTCAGCTTTGGCAAGGAGAATGTAAAGGGGAAGATGGTCACTTTCCTGACGAATCCCTACGACCATGTCCCGCACATATTCATTAGCGCTGCCATTGGTTACTACATAATCAATAGTAGTCATACTTTGCCCACTAACTCGAGTTGCACTTCTACTGTCATCACTTGGACAATTTCCATTCAAAATGTTCAAGTTGTGTGCTTGGAACAAGTTAGCCCAGCCTTTACCTTGTCGTTTGGAGAAATTAGAACCAAGGTGACCAGATTCATGAATATCGTCCTCACACATAGTACAACTCTCAATATTGGCATTAGAATCACCAAGTAACATAATGGGAATCACTTCATCACATTCATACAGGCTACCGTATTGATATTTGTTTTATTATGGAGTCCATTTGGGGGATTATATATATATATTAACCACTAAAATAGGAGACGCCGATACCTGATCGCATCTTACAAAGACTGGCCAAATTGGTGGACCAAACCGTGTCGAGGCCCACCCAAGGGTGTCTAATAGAAGTCACAAATCCCCCTTCGGGCGGCCTCTAGGCCCTTTAGTGGTGAGTCTTTGCACATGGCTATGGCCATCTATGTCACAATGCTCCCACGGCCAGGTTTCTTGTAACGCTACCACAAAGAAAAGCTGCATATTGGCAAGAAGGCCATCTTTAGATGTAAAGTGAGAGTTATCTCTGGTGTTCCATGACATGATAAGGTCAGTGTCATCGATGTTGCTTACCGAACTGAGATTTCAATACAACCTGTAGCCATTGCCAGTAGCCCTCGAATGAACTGCAGAGGATTCCACTCCAGATTCCCCATCTAATTTCTTCTTTCCTAGTGATGTTACATAATCGTTTTTCTCATGATTCACTTTCTTAGAGTTCTCGCCTGGAGAGGCATTTTGGTGCACGGTAATGTGGGAGCCACCACATCTAGGTTCATATTTGACTATATTCATAGATATCTCTTTACAGGAATATCCCAGGTTCCTAAAATGATTACAATTTTGTAAACTATATTCTAATATAGATAAGTTTGCACAGCATACATTCGTGGTCACTGCCATGGTGGCTACCAATTGATTGACAATGCTATGATCATTGGGGGACACCATTCTTAGAGGTACTATGAATGGCATGGATTAATTATGAGAGTTCTATTCAGAAGTATGCCTGCATTAGTTTGGTCTGTCGCTTGGAATTGAAGAGTACTTATTGTTTTGTGTGGGTCACTTTCGTGGGATTCAGTGGCCTTAGAATCTTGTTGGCCATTGTTCACCTCAGTAATGGCTGGTTCTACCTGGTTGTTATGGGAGTTCAGTCTAAAGCTGGTGTTAGCATTATTTTTAATCGCCACAGATCTCTTTAGAGTACAATCAATATCAGCTGGCTCTATAAAAATACTCTGGATATCAGCTAATACAGTATCCAGAATACCATTATCTTTCAAAGCTTTCTTCCTTCTCTTTGCTGTCAATTTACGTCCGCCTTGCCAGGAAAGAGAAGCGAAAGATGCTCTTTCTCAGTGGGACTCCTCAGAAAACGCAGGTTCTGTTGTTATAGGGGTCTCTCATAAGTAGCATGAATGGCAGCCACCTGAGCATTGCTACTAATATTCATACTAGCTGCTGCGGTATTAGTATGTTGGTGCCTCTTGCCATGGTTCAGTTCTGAGAGTTTGTTAACTGTATCACCCTCTGGTCAAGGTGTATGTTGATCGGAAATAATTCTGCCATTTTTTGTCTGTGTGGTTCTTTTGTCTTTATACCTAGCGGCTGGCTTGCACAACTTTCTTGCTTTGTTTTTGGTCTTTTTAGCGTTATTGTTGTCGCCTTCCTCTTTTGAACGCTTTTTATTTTTAGAGGGCACTTTTTTGGTAATCTCACTTACATTATACCTCTCACCCGATTCATTCTGCAACTCATCTCTTGCGATACATGAATTGGTATCATTAAGAGGTACAACACCCACAGACATTAATATTTCCTCTGTGTTAATATTGCAATCTTTCATTACTTTTCTACCTTTAGCAATACTTTTGTGCAGTAATAGAGAACGCACATCTAGCTTACGTTCTATGTTCTCACATTTATTAACCAGGGCAGATAGTAGATTTTCCAGAGCCTCAAACATTTCATTGGACCTCATACCGGCAGTACTCATGTCCAATTGGTTATCGATTATGCTGATGTCATGCACATTCGACTCTAAACAGCTCGGCAGAAATGAACAAGGTATATCATCAACAGCAGACAAAACGTGCCTCTCAACTATTTGGCAGTTGACGGCATCAATTTCAAATCTAATAGTGTTCTCTCCATTCATCTGCTCATCATCCATGTGTGCTGGTACCTCCTTTGGTGTGGGAAAGCACCGCACACGCATGGGGCTTCTTGACCAATCAACACATCTAAACACTTGGCATTCACCACAGGTTTCTCGAGTGGGATTGCAGTTTTGTGTGGGCCACACTCCATGCCTAGCAATTCCGTCTCATTTTAGGTGAGAGACAGGGTCTCCCGAGATTGCTCCCCACCAGCCAGGTCGACAGGCTGGAGCTCAGCCGCTGCTGCGATAGTAGGGGGGGGTAGCTAGGGGGGGGGCACACCGAAAAGAGGCAAAGCATCAGCCCTGTCTGCGAGCACACTCACATCACCATCCTTGATCCCAGCAAAAAGTGTGGGGTCAGGCACCAACTGATTGGTACATGATTTCCCATGAACCCTGTGTCACTGGGTTGGTTCAGTGCTTGGGAGATTAGTTTGGAGCCTATACAAGCAAGAGCTGAACTCAGCTCTTCAACTATAGAGTAGAGAGCGTACTCTTTTTCAATACTAGTTAGTTTGATCAGCTCTCGACCCGCCAGACAATCTTTTTTTGCAAAGAAACAGGTAATTTCCACTAAATTTGTGTCAGTAAGGAGGCCTGGTTTAGAAATTGTTTTGAGAGTGCATGCTCAACTGGCTCATTTAGGCCATTGTACCGCAAATATTCCCAAGCGTCTTTTATGAGGAATAACAATAACTCAAATTTTTGGTGAGACACTCAGGGGAGGCTGAGCCTGGAATCGCAGCTGGCTTGGGCTCCATCTAAGGTAGGAAATACAAGTCAACAGTAGCTAACACTCAAGTCGTGACAGATGTCCTAACACGAGAAAGAGAATTTTGTGTACTAGCATCTGTGCTATTTCCGAGCTAAAACAAAACTGGAAAGATACTAGTAGGAAGGGCAAGGGCATGGTTAGCAACATCAAATAGCAGAATGCTGTAAAAACAACCAATATCTTTTCCTTCAGGGGTTCTTACCAGCAAACAGCACTTAACGTGCGTGTGCGCTGATGCGCGTGAGCCTGTTCTGATATAGTGATGCCGGGTCAGGGGGGGAGCATGGCTAGCAATGTCAAACAGCAGAATGCTGTAAAAACAACCAATATCTTTTCTTTCTGGGGTTCTCACCTGCAAACAGCACTTCACGTGCACTTCCACTGATATAAAGCTAATAATATACTATATAATGAACTAAGATGTAAAGCCATATTACTTTAAAAGTCTCAGAAATCCTATGGACTCCAACTCCCATAAAGCCTCAAGTACTGAGACAAGGAAGAGGAGGAAGGAGTTAATGTGGATTGAAGGAAACAGCATACTAAACATGTTGTTGCAATGAAACTCAAGTTAGCGGGCCATTTAAAAACGGCGTACTCATTCAAATGAGAGTCGGAGAAGAGAGAAGCAGAATGGGAGAAGCAGGAAAGCTGACAACAGCACGGGAACGCACCATGCTGGAGATGGCAGTCACTTCCTAGCTGATGCTTGTCAGATTTTCTTACCGGCATGGTGCAAGGCTACCAAAGTGGTGGTAGTGACATGCAGGAGCAGTCTTACTGCTGGGTGGATGCGAAAATGGCAGGGTAGCTGAGAGAAGGTCTGCAGAGTGGGAAACTCCATCCCAGATGGAAAGTGGTACCACAGCAACATGTCACGGGTCGGGTACGCTACCAGATTCAGGGAGTCTGTCCAGTGCCATTGGGGATCTCGAGGCATACAGCAGACATGTGGGCAATACAGAAACTATTTTGAATAACGAACAAGTGAAATACAAAGACGGAATTTGCACAAATCCACATGTATGAAATGTCAATATGGGTAAAGTTGGACCAAGGGTTATCACAAGCAGATGAATGTTGATGCAGAAGCTAAATACAGAACTTGAAAAAGTCTCCATATATGAGATGTCAATGTGGAGAAAGTTGGAACAAGTAGTATCTGATGCCAAGAAAGTATAGACAGTGAAGGAATACAACTGTGCTATACTAAAAGACAGCAAGAACATTGAAAGAAGTCCCGTGAGCCTTTGTGGTGCAGGGGCATACCTGGCAGAGAAACATACCAGGGGATCTGCAAGCCCCAGAAAGGGATTCCTGGCAGGGGAGTACACCAAGCAATTGGTTTGAAATACACAGAGGAATAAGACATTGTGAGAAGATACCTGGCAAGAGAGTAAACCAGGTGATCTGTAAGAACCAGATGACAAGAAGTCCTGGCAGTTCAAGCATCAGGCAAATTGGAGTTCAATAAGTACATTGACATTGCGGGAAGGTAACTGTCAGGAGAGTATACAAGGTCATATTATAAACCTACTAAATGATTCCTGGAAAGGGAGTATTCAAAGAAGTCCACTGAAGTCAAAGAAAGGAATGTACTTACTTATTTTTGCAGAGCATATGGCAAAACAAGTGAATCAAAGATGCCAATAAAACAAACAAGTGAAAATGGGCAAGTGGAAGCCGTGCAATTGAACAAACACTCTTTTTACTGTTAAAATCAAAATGCTAGGCGAAAGGATATAAGCAGTGACCTAAAGAGCTCACGGGAGGATTTCTGATGGACAGATACATCAGGTAGTCCGCTAAATTGTCAAAAAGTTCATAAGAGAAACCTCGATGGAACTGTTCATTGTGAATAAGAACCCTTTGATTTGTGAACTCGGTGCCAAGAAACAATGAAAGGGCTGGATGGTGTGGGACATGTTGTTTGTGCCGAAACTTTCTGAATCGGGTATAATAAACCAAAAGGGTGATTGCTTGAAAGAGACACTATTGCCAATCTGAAGAAGTGGTTGCTTGAAAGAGACACTTTTGCCATTCGTAAGAAGTGGTTGCTTGAAAGAGGCGCTTTTGCCATCCTACCTGAGACATCCAGGGGAAGGGATCCACCCTCTGATGCAAGGATTGCTTTTGTTGGATGTATCTATTTGTTTTTTTAACACTTTTTACCAACCTTACATCAGAGACACTTTCCTTACACCTTTAGTTGTTAATTTCTAGTGTGAGGGTCAGATTAAAATGTTTGGACACAAGGACAGTGTATAAATACATTTGATGGTGAGATAGACTGATCTCCAATTTTAGTTTCCTAGGTATGGAAACTCTCTTTGGGATAGGGACATAGAGGCCTTTATCCAACCTTTTTTTACTTTAGTAAAGAAGTCTCATGTTGAAAGCACTACCACTTTATGACTCTTATTTTGGACCCCTCATAGTACTGTACTCCGGTTGATAGATGTATCTGTCTTCCAACTTTTTCTTTGCTGTTTTTTATTGCCTACTCTGAGTGCAGACTTAATTTGATCTATAGCTAAAACACTGATTTCACGCTTTCCACAGTTCTGATGGATTTCTTGCCACTGCTCTCCTAGCGAAATTCATTGATCCTGACTGCAAAAGTTATTGATGTGTTCTCTGATATGCTGACACAATTGCCCAATTGTTGTTCTTGTATTTATATTGGTTTCCTTAACAGTTTCCATAATTTGAATTGGTTGGTCCTATTTCTGAACCTGTGGATGGGTGGGGGCTGCACACTGTGGACAATTTTAAGCACAAAATCATATTTTTTTGAGATCTCATCATAGCAATATACACATTCGACAAAACACATATCAGATTTCCTATGTTCCTCAATAATGCAGGGGTATGTGGCATACATGTATGTGAGGAAATATGACTTCATTGTAAATATTGAAAACTTTATGTAAAGGGAGAATAGCCAAAACTAGGATGAAAAACACAGCATGAAATATATAAAAGGTAAAAAAAAAAAGAAAATTGGGGCCTGCATTGTGTCTGCTTTATTCTTTATAGGACTGAGAATCAGCTTTGTATAAATAAACATACAGAGACTAAAGTATACATCTTTCAGAGGAGCTTGGTTGCAATAAACGTTATAATGTTGCCTCTGTTTTAAAGGCCAACTAAAACATGGAAATATGGAAAAGAAACCCACTTTAAATCCTAAATTTGTGAATGAAACCTCAACCTTGGGCTAGAAAGAATTTATTTTTTGCAATAGTGCCGGGGGGATGTTTGTTTCAAGGAAAATAAAACAGGCTTTTGAAGCTTGCCCATAATCCTTACGACACAGCCTGGAGTCATCAAAGGACCAAATGATTTGGTCTTGGGTGGACAACAAAGAACCAATGCCACTCATTAGTAAACCACATTTGTTATTGGGTATACCAAATAGTCCCTAAAATACAGAGTTATTCACAGAGAACTGGACCTGCCGGTGGTCTTTTTCCCAACTTATCACAAGTGCTCATCAACAAGGCCTTCCAATCAGGATGCAATTCACGCTTGCTCAGACCTGAAATCTGGCATTTGTGATAGAAAGTTGCTGTTGTCGCTCAAGGAGCAGAGACCTGTGTCAACATATGGTCCGCAGTAGCCTAATTTCAAAGAACCTTCTGAGACCCATACCAACCACCCTCTCAGGGGTCATACATTGCCAGCTCTGAAGTATCAAAGGAACTGATACGATATGTCTGTTACCAGGCCAATAACTGGAAATACCATCAATATTTTGTTAAACTCATTACATGTAAAGGAAAATAACTGGCTCTTTGAATTTTAAATATGGGATCGTATTTTCTAGAATATCTTTTGAAAGAAATTTTGTAGACTTGTACTTTTAAATACAACTGATTTATGCAAATTAGACAAGTGTAGATATCTTTGCACACACCATGTGCATGTCAGTGATTCATATTTCCTAGGGACCATGTAGGCTAAGCCAATATTTTGAGATGGGAATAGAATATTTATATGAAGGTATCAGAGAATGAAAAGCAAAAATCATTTGCACACACACATCATATTTCGTGCCGAGATGGGACTAGCATCAGTTGATTAGCGTGAGTCAGAGCAATCTGACAAATTAATGTGTAACTTATTCACATGTGAGGAACATAATGTTTTAGAAAATCACAATTGTTTAATGCAGAAATTTCAAAGATGACATCACATCAAATGGGAGGGGAACTGGGTTTAGAGCTTACTACCATTAGACTGTGCCTTCTTCATTAACATGCCCAATGAGTATGAAAGTGATGGTTTAGTGTTATGTCACTTTTGGAACACTGTCCAATCACATAGCCTAACCAATAATAATAGGCAAAGGATACACAGCTCTAAAGGGAGTGGTTTCTGATTTATAAAAGACCAAACCCAGAGATTGACAGACTGACTGGAAGAAGGAGATAGAGGAATTGACAACAACCAGAAAGGAGAATAGAATAGCTTGTTTTCCTCTGTACATATCTTGGATTGCTAGCAGACAACTGTGAAAGAGGTGTACATGAATGTAAACCCTAGTCCTTCCTTAGTGGAAAAAGAAGCAGACCAGCCCAATGCAGAAGGAGAGAAACTGGGCACGGGGGGGAAGCTGACCCACCAAACTGACTGATGGTCCCATACTACAAGGGGAGTATTGAACCAGTCCTTGAGATGGTACCCACCTGTTTGTGTGAGAGCCAAAAGAAATGTTTATGTAAATATAATGCCAATGGGAAGTATTATTCTGTGGGATGATCTTCTCTAAAGGACAATATATTAAATCCAAGCTCCTCTTGGTTGTGAAAGTTCTAGGGGGACGTTGTCAATTGATTGTATATCCTGTAAAGTTTGTAAATATTTCAAAAGTGTATATGCTCCTGGAAAGTTTGGATTTGATACTGGACTGGACTGTGTAACCACCTGATACAGCATGGGAGCCATGTAATATCGCACTTTGCACATGCCTAAAAAATGATTTAATTGAAGTAATTCTCTGGTTATATCCCTGAGTGAGGCCCTTTAATTAGCTCTGACCCACTCAAGAAAAAAGAGAGGGTTGTTAAATACCACCCTTACTTCCCACTTTAACCTTCCAAGTGAGAAATGACAAATATACACTTTTTACACAGTAATGCAACACCAGTGAATACACAGTACATATACATGTGTCTTTTTGTAAGAAATGTACAGACATGAATGTCAAGAAGTCTGTTTTAGAGTTTTCTTGAATGCTTTAATGCAGCTTTGGCAATTCAGTTAACCAGTGTATGAACATTCATCATTGTAGTGACCAGTGATAATGGGATTTAATATAAACTGGTAAATATAACAATTTGTGTATATTTTAACTTGATTTGATTTTTTCTTATCTATACAGTGTGTGTATATATATATATATATATATATATATTACATGGCCACGGTAGTGGCCATGTAGTTATGGTTAGGTTGCTGTTTCCATAGGAAGAGCACTTTTTGGGCAGCTTATAACTTTGCTCTCCCTGGACGAATCCTCACCAAACTTTGCAAAAAAAGTATTTGGGTCACTCTGAATTCTTTCGCAAAGTTTGGTGAGGATTCGTCTAGGGGGGGGTCCCAAAAGTTTTTTTTCCCATAAACATAATGTGAAAAAACTTTGCTCACGCCTACAGCCCAAACCGCTGGACGGATTTACACCAAATTTGCGGCAGGAGCGGAGGCTTGGTCCCGAAAGTGTGCTTTGCTTTATTTGGTGTAAATCCGTCCAGTAGTTTTAAAAAAAAAAAGACAAAAATGTAAGTGAGAAAAATTAGTGATATCTGTGTTCGCTTCGCAGACACTCTTCCCTGTTCGCTCCGCGGACAGGACGGTAATTGGGCAAGCAGCTTGCGTGATGTCGGCGGACATCTGACGTGCTCTCTCATTGGATGCGTGAAAGCGTGCAGTGCCTCTGGCTTCAGAGATGCCCGCCATCTTTGTTCCTCACATGAGATGATTTGTATCCCGCCTTCACAGTAAGTCCCCCACCCCCGCTCATGCCCGTGTCTGTCTCCTGTTCCTCCCACCCCCCGCTCATGCCCGGCTCATCTCTCCCACCCGCCCACCACCTGCTCATGCCCCGTGTGTCTCTCCCACCCCCCACTCATGTCCGTGTGTCTCTCCCCACCCGCCGCCCACCCCGAACATATCCGTGTGTCTCCCCACCCGCCGCCCACCCCCGCTCATGTCCATGTGTCTCTCCCCAGCTGCCGCCCACCCCGCGCTCATGTCCGTGTGTCTCTCCCCACCTGCCGCCCACCCCCCGCTCATGTCCGTGTGTCTCTCCCCACCCCCCGCTCATGTCCTGTGTGTCTCTCCCCACCCGCCGCCCACCCCCTGCTCATGTCCCGTGTGTCTCTCCCCACCCACCGTGCACCCCCGCTCATGTCCGTGTGTCTCTCCCCACCCGCCCACCTCCCGCTCATGCCCCGTGTGTCTCTCCCCCTCCTGCCCAACCCCCGCTCAAGCCCCGTGTGTCTCTCTCCCTCCCCTCCACCCCCGCTCATGCCCCGTGTCACTCTCCCCTTCCCCCCACCCCCCGCTCATGCCTCGTGTGTCTCTCTCCCTACCCCCCACCCCCGCTCATGCCCCGTGTCACTCTCCCCTTCCCCCCACCCCCCGCTCTTGCCCCGTGTGTCTGTCTCCCTCCACCCACCCCGCTCTTGCCCCGTGTGTCTGTCTCCCTCACCCCCACCCCCGCTCTTGCCCCGTGTGTCTTTCCCCCTCCCGTCAACCCCCGCTCTTGCCCCGTGTCTTTCCCCCTCCAGCCCACCCCCGCTCTTGCCCCGTCTGTCTTTCACCCTCCCACCCACCCCCGCTCTTGTCCCGTGTCTCTTTCCATCTCCCACCCACCCCAGCTCTTGCCCCGTGTCTCCTTCCCCCTCCCGCCCACCCCTGCTCTTGCCCCGTGTCTCTTTCCCCCTCCCGCCCACCCCCACTCTTGCCCCGTGTCTTTACCCCACCCGCCCACCCCCACTCATGCCCCGTGTCTCTCTCCCCTTCCCCCCACCCCTGCTCATGCCTCGTGTGTCTCTCTCCCTACCCCCCAACCCCCGCTCTTGCCCCATGTGTCTGTCTCCCCCCCCCACCCCCGCTCTTGCCCCATGTGTCTGTCACCCTCCCCCCACCTCCGCTCTTGCCCTGTGTCTTTCCCCCTCCCGCCAACCCCCGCTCTTGCCCCGTGTGTCTTTCCCCCTCCCGCGCACCCCCGCTCTTGCCCCATGTCTTTTTCCCCCTCCCGCCCACCCCCGCTCTTTCCCCGTGTCTCTTACCCCCTCCCGCCCACCCCGCTCTTGCCCCGTGTCTCTTTCCCCCTCCCGCCCACCCCCGCTCTTGCCCTGTGTCTCTTTACCCCTCCCGCCCACACCCGCTCTTGCCCCGTGTCTCTTTGCCCCTCCCGCCCACCCCTGCTCTTGCCCTGTGTCTCTTTCCCTCTCCCGCCCACCCCCGCTCTTGCCCCATGTCTCTTTCCCCCTCCCGCACACCCTCGCTCTTGCCCCGTGTCTTTCCCCCTCCCGCACACCCCCGCTCTTGCCCCGTGTCTTTCCCCCTCCCGCCCACCCCCGCTCTTGCCCCGTTGTGTCTTTCCCCCTCCCGCCCACCCCCGCTCTTGTCCCGTGTCTCTTTCCCCCTGCCGCCCACCCCCGCTCTTGTCCCGTGTCTCTTTCCCCCTGCCGCCCACCCCCGCTCTTGTCCCGTGTCTCTTTCCATCTCCCACCCACCCCCGCTCTTGCCCCGTGTCTCTTTCCCCCTCCCACCTACCCCCGCTCTTGCCCCGTGTCTCTTTCCCCCTGCCGCCCACCCCCGCTCTTGCCCCGTGTCTCTTTCCCCCTCCCGCCCACCCCCGCTCTTGCCCTGTGTCTTTCCCCCTCCCGCCCACCCCCACTCATGCCCTGTGTCTCTCTCCCTTCCCCCGACCCCTGCTCATGCCTGGTGTGTCTGTCTCCCTCCCCCCACCCCCACCCTTGCCCCGTGTGTCTTTCTCCCTCCCGCCAACCCCCGCTCTTGCCCCGTGTCTCTTTCCCTCTCCCGCCCACCCCCGATCTTGCCCCATTTCTCTTTCCCCCTCCCACCCACCCTGGCTCTAGCCCCATTTCTCTTTCCCCCTCCCACCCACCCCGGCTCTAGCCCCGTGTCTCTTACCCCCTCCCGCCCACCCCCGCTCTTGCCCCGTGTCTCTTTGCCCCTCCCGCCCACCCCCGCTCTTGTCCCGTGTCTCTTTCCCTCTCCCGCCCACCCCCGCTCTTGCCCCATGTCTCTTTCCCCCTCCCGCCCACCCCCGCTCTTGCCCTGTGTCTTTCCCCCTCCCGCCCACCCCCACTCATGCCCTGTGTCTCTCTCCCTTCCCCCCACCCCTGCTCATGCCTGGTGTGTCTCCCTCCCTACCCCCCACCCCCCGCTCTTGCCCCGTGTGTCTGTCTCCCTCCCCCCCCACCCCCGCTCCTGCCCCATGTGTCTGTCTCCCTCCCCCCACCCCCGCCCTTGCCCCGTGTGTCTTTCTCCCTCCCGCCAACCCCCGCTCTTGCCCCGTGTGCCTTTCCCCCTCCCGCCCACCCCCGCTCTTGCCCCATTTCTCTTTCCCACTCCCACCCACCCCGGCTCTAGCCCCGTGTCTCTTACCCCCTCCTGCCCACCCCCGCTCTTGCCCCGTGTCTCTTTCCCCCTCCCGCCCACCCCCGCTCTTGCCCCGTGTCTCTTTGCCCCTCCCGCCCACCCCCGCTCTTGTCCCGTGTCTCTTTCCCTCTCCCGCCCACCCCCGCTCTTGCCCCATGTCTCTTTCCCCCTCCCGCACACCCCCGCTCTTGCCCCGTGTCTCTTTCCCCCTCCCGCCCACCCCCGCTCAGGTCCCGTGTGTCTCTCCCACCCCCCGCTCATGCCCCGTGTGTCTCTCTCCCTCCCCCCACCCCCCGCTCATGCCCTGTGTGTCTCTCTCCCCTTCCCCCCACCCCCTGCTCATGCCCCGTGTGTCTCTCCCCACCCGCCGTGCACCCCCGCTCATGTCCGTGTGTCTCTCCCCACCCGCCCACCCCCCGCTCATGCCCCGTGTGTCTCTCCCCCTCCTGCCCAACCCCTGCTCAAGCCCCGTGTGTCTCTCTCCCTCCCCTTCACCCCCGCTCATGCCCCGTGTCACTCTCCCCTTCCCCCCACCTCCCGCTCATGCCTCGTGTGTCTCTCTCCCTACCCCCCACCCCCGCTCATGCCCGTGTCACTCTCCCCTTCCCCCCACCCCCCGCTCTTGCCCCGTGTGTCTGTCTCCCTCCCCCCACCCCGCTCTTGCCCCGTGTGTCTGTCTCCCTCACCCCCGCTCTTGCCCCGTGTGTCTTTCCCCCTCCCATCAACCCCCGCTCTTGCCCCGTGTCTTTCCCCCTCCCGCCCACCCCCGCTCTTGCCCCGTGTCTCTTTGCCCCTCCCGCCCACCCCCGCTCTTGCCCCGTGTCTCTTTCCCTCTCCCGCCCACCCCCGCTCTTGCCCCATGTCTCTTTCCCCCTCCCGCACACCCCCGCTCTTGCCCCGTGTCATTCCCCCTCCCGCCCACCCCCGCTCTTGCCCCGTGTGTCTTTCCCCCTCCCGCCCACCCCCGCTCTTGTCCCGTGTCTCTTTCCATCTCCCACCCACCCCCGCTCTTGCCCCGTGTCTCTTTCCCCCTCCCGCCTACCCCCGATCTTGCCCCGTGTCTCTTTCCCCCTCCCGCCCACCCCCGCTCTTGCCCCGTGTCTCTTTCCCCCTCCCGTCCACCCCCGCTCTTGCCCTGTGTCTTTCCCCCTCCCGCCCACCCCCACTCATGCCCTGTGTCTCTCTCCCTTCCCCCCACCCCTGCTCATGCCTCGTGTGTCTCTCTCCCTACCCCCACCCCCCGCTCTTGCCCCGTGTGTCTGTCTCCCTCCCCCCGACCCCCGCTCTTGCCCCATGTGTCTGTCTCCCTCCACCACCCCTGCCCTTGCCCCGTGTCTCTTTCCCCCTCCCGCCCACCCCCGCTCTTGCCCCGTGTCTCTTTCCCCCTCCCGCCCACCCCCGCTCTTGCCCAGTGTCTCTTTCCCCCTCCCGCCCACCCCCGCTCACGTCCCGTGTGTCTCTCCCACCCCCAGCTCATGCCCCGTGTGTCTCTCTCCCTCCCCCCTCCCCCCGCTCATGCCCTGTGTGTCTCTCTCCCCTTCCCCCCACCCCCTGCTCATGCCCCGTGTGTCTCTCCCCACCCGCCGTGCACCCCAGCTCATGTCGGTGTGTCTCTCCCCACCCGCCCACCCCCCGCTCATGCCCCATGTGTCTCTCCCCCTCCTGCCCAACCCCCGCTCAAGCCCCGTGTGTCTCTCTCCCTCCCCTCCACCCCCGCTCATGCCCCGTGTCACTCTCCCCTTCCCCCCACCTCCCGCTCATGCCTCGTGTGTCTCTCTCCCTACCCCCCACCCCCGCTCATGCCCCGTGTCACTCTCCCCTACCCCCCACCCCCCGCTCTTGCCCTGTGTGTCTATCTCCCTCCCCCCACCCCGCTCTTGCCCCGTGTGTCTGTCTCCCTCACCCCCACCCCTGCTCTTGCCCCGTGTGTCTTTCCCCCTCGCGTCAACCCCCGCTCTTGCCCCGTGTCTTTCCCCCTCCCGCCCACCCCCGCTCTTGCCCCGTGTGTCTTTCCCCCTCCCGCCCACCCCCGCTCTTGTCCCGTGTCTCTTTCCATCTTCCACCCACCCCCGCTATTGCCCCGTGTCTCCTTCCCACACCCGCCCACCCCCGCTCTTGTCCCATGTCTCTTTCCCCCTCCCGCCCACCCCCGCTCTTGCCCCGTGTCTCTTTCCCCCTCCCACCCATCCCCGCTCTTGCCCCCTCCCACCCATCCCCGCTCTTGCCCCGTGTCTTTCCCCCTCCCGCCCACCCCCACTCATGCCCCATGTCTCTCTCCCCTTCCCCCCACCCCCGCTCATGCCTCGTGTGTCTCTCCCTACCCCCAACCCCCGCTCTTGCCCCGTGTGTCTCTCTCCCTCTCCCCACCCCCGCTCTTGCCCCATGTGTATGTCACCCTCCCCCACCCCCGCTCTTGCCCCGTGTGTCTTTCCCCCTCCCGCCAACCCCTGCTCTTGCCCCGTGTGTCTTTCACCCTCCCGCCCACCCCCGCTCTTGCCCCAGGTCTCTTTCCCCCTCCCGCCCACCCCCACTCTTTCCCCGTGTCTCTTACCCCCTCCCGCCCACCCCCATTCTTGCCCCGTGTCTCTTTCCCCCTCCCACCCACCCCCGCTCTTGCCCCGTGTCTCTTTACCCCTCCCGCCCACACCCGCTCTTGCCCCGTGTCTCTTTGCCCCTCCCGCCCACCCCCGCTCTTGCCCCGTGTCTCTTTCCCTCTCCCGCCCACCCCCGCTCTTGCCCCATGTCTCTTTCCCCCTCCCGCACACCCCCGCTCTTGCCCCGTGTCTTTCCCCCTCCTGCCCACCCCTGCTCTTGCCCCGTGTGTCTTTCCCCCTCCCGCCCACCCCCGCTCTTGTCCCGTGTCTCTTTCCATCTCCCACCCACCTCGCTCTTGCCCCGTGTCTCTTCCCCCTCCCGCCCACCCCAGCTCTTGCCCCGTGTCTCTTTCCCCCTCCCACCCACCCCCGCTCTTGCCCTGTGTCTTTCCCCCTCCCGCCCACCCCCACTCATGCCCCGTGTCTCTCTCCCCTTCCCCCCACCCCTGCTCATGCCTCGTGTGTCTCTCTCCCTACCCCCCACCCCCCGCTCTTGCCCCGTGTGTCTGTCTCCCTTCCCCCCCACCCCCGCTCTTGCCCCATGTGTCTTTCCCCCTCCCGCCAACCCCCGCTCTTGACCCGTGTGTCTTTCCCCCTCCCGCCCACCCCCGCTCTTGCCCCATGTCTCTTTCCCCCTCCTGCCCACCCCCGCTCTTGCCCCGTGTCTCTTACCCCCTCCCGCCCACCCCCGTTCTTGCCCCGTGTCTCTTTCCCCCTCCCGCCCAACCCCGCTCTTGCCCCGTTTCTTTCCCCCTCCCGGCCACACCCGCTCTTGCCCCGTGTCTCTTTGGCCCTCCCGCCCACCCCCGCTCTTGCCCCATGTCTCTTTCCCCCTCCCGCACACCCCCGCTCTTGCCCCGTGTCTCTTTTCCCCTCCCGCCCACCCCCGCTCACGTCCCGTGTGTCTCTCCCACCCCCCACTCATGCCCCGTGTGTCTCTCTCCCTCCCCCCACCCCCCACTCATGCCCTGTGTGTCTCTCTCCCCTTCCCCCCACCCCCTGCTCATGCCCCATGTGTCTCTCGACCTCCCCCCCACCCCTGCTCATGCCCCGTGTGTCTCTCTCTCTCCCTCCCGCCCAACCCCCGCTCATGCCCCGTGTGTCTCTCTCTATCTCCCGCCCACCCCCCGCTCATGCCCCGTGTGTCTCTCTCTCTCCCTCCCGCCCACCCCCCGCTCATGCCCCGTGTGTCTCTCTCTCTCCCTCCCGCCCACCCCCGCTCTTGCCCCGTGTCTCTTTCCCTCTCCCGCCCACCCCCGCTCTTGCCCCATGTCTCTTTCCCCCTCCCGCACACCCCCGCTCTTGCCCCGTGTCTCTTTTCCCCTCCCGCCCACCCCCGCTCACGTCCCGTGTGTCTCTCCCACCCCCCGCTCATGCCCCGTGTGTCTCTCTCCCTCCCCCCACCCCCCGCTCATGCCCTGTGTGTCTCTCTCCCCTTCCCCCCACCCTCTGCTCATGCCCCGTGTGTCTCTCGACCTCCCCCCCACCCCTGCTCATGCCCCGTGTGTCTCTCTCTCTCCCTCCCGCCCAACCCCCGCTCATGCCCCGTGTGTCTCTCTCTATCTCCCGCCCACCCCCCGCTCATGCCCCGTGTGTCTCTCTCTCTCCCTCCCGCCCACCCCCGCTCATGCCCCGTGTGTCTCTCTCCCTCCCCCCACCCCCGCTCATGCCCCGTGTGTCTCTCTCCCCTTCCCCCCACCCCCCGCTCATGCCCCGTGTCTGTCTTCTTTTCCCCTGCTCATGCCTCGTGTCTGTCTCCTGTTCTCCCCACCCCCACTCATGCCCCGTGTGTCTCTCTCCCCTTCCCCCCACCCCCGCTCATGCCCCGTGTCTGTCTTCTTTTCCCCCCGCTCCTGCCCCGTGTCTTTCTCCCTCCCCCCACCCCCCGCTCATGCCCCGTGTGTCTCTCTCCCCTTCCCCCTGCTCATGTCCCGTGTGTCTCTCGTCCTCCCCCCCACCCCTGCTCATGCCCCATGTGTCTCTCTCTCTCCCAACCCCCGCTCATGCCCCGTGTGTCTCTCTCTCCCTCTCGCCCACCCCCGCTCATGCCCCGTGTGTCTCTCTCTCTCCCCCCACCCCTGCTCATGCCCCGTGTGTCTCTCTCCCCTTCCCCCCATCCCCCGCTCATGCCCCGTGTCTGTCTTCTTTTCCCCCCGCTCATGCCCTGTGTCTGTCTCCTGTTCTCCCCACCCCCCGCTCATGCCCCTTATCTGTCTCCTGTTCCCCTCATGTTCCGTGTCTGTCTCCTGTTGCCCCCCACACCACCCGCTCATGCCCCGTGTCTGTCCCCTATTCTCCCCACCCCCCGCTCATGCCCCGTGTCTGTGTCCTGTTCCCCCCACCCCCGCTCATGCCCCGTGTCTATCTCCTGTTGCCCCCCGCCCCCTGCTCATGCCCCGTGTCTGTCTCCTGTTCCCCCCACCCGTTCATGCCCCGTGTCTGTCTCCTGTTCCCCCCACCCACTCATGCCCCGTGTCTCTCTCTTGTTGCCCCCACCCCCCCGCTCATGCCCCATGTTTGTTGCTCCCCCACCCCCCGCTCATGCCCCGTTTTTGTCTCCTGTTCCCCCACCTCTCGCTCATGCCCCGTGTCTGTCTCCTGTTCCCCCCACCCCCCGCTCATGCCCCATGTCTCTCCTGTTGCCCCCCGCTCATGCCCCGTGTCTCTCCTGTTGCCCCCCGCTCATGCCCTGTGTCTGTCTCCTGTTGCCCCCCACCCCCCGCTCATACCCCGTGTCTGTCTCCTGTTCTCTGCACCCCCCGCTCATGCTCCCCGTGTCTGTCTCCTGTTCCCCCCCACCCCCCGCTCATGCCCCGTGTCTGTCTCCTGTTGCCCCCCACCCCCGCTCATGCCCCGTGTCTTTCTCCTGTTGCCCCCCACCCCCCGCTCATGCCCCGTGTCTGTCTCCTGTTGCCCCCCACCCCCGCTCATGCCCCGTGTCTGTCTCCTGTTCCCCCCATCCCTCGCTCAGCCCCGTGTGTGTCTCCTGTTCCCCCCGCTCATGTCCCGTGTCTCTCCTGTTGCCCCCCACCCCCTCGCTCATGCCCCGTGTCTGTCTCCTGTTGCCCCCCACCCCCCGCTCATGCCCCATGTCTGTCTCCTGCTCTCCGCACCCCCCGCTCATGCTCCGTGTGTCTCCTGTTCCCCCAACCCCAGCTCATGCCCCGTGTCTGTCTCCTGTTGCCCCCCACCCCCGCTCATGCCCCGTGTCTGTCCCTGTTGCCCCCCACCCCCGCTCATGCCCCGTGTCTGTCTCCTGTTCTCCGCACCCCCTGCTCATGCTCCGTGTCTGTCTCCTGTTCCCCCAACCCCAGCTCATGCCCCGTGTCTGTCTCCTGTTGCCCCCCACCCCCCGCTCATGCCCCGCGTCTGTGTCCTGTTGCCTCCCACCCCCGCTCATGCCCCGTGTCTCCTTCCCACTCCCGCCCACCCCCGCTCTTGTCCCATGTCTCTTTCCCCCTCCCGCCCACCCCCGCTCTTGCCCCGTGTCTCTTTCCCCCTCCCACCCACCCCCGCTCTTGCCCCGTGTCTTTCCCCCTCCCGTCCACCCCCACTCATGCCCCATGTCTCTCTCCCCTACCCCCAACCCCCACTCATGCCCCATGTCTCTCTCCCCTACCCCCAACCCCCGCTCTTGCCCCGTGTGTCTCTCTCCCTCTCCCCACACCGCTCTTGCCCCATGTGTATGTCACCCTCCCCCACCCCCGCTCTTGCCCCGTGTGTCTTTCCCCCTCCCGCCAACCCCTGCTCTTGCCCCGTGTGTCTTTCACCCTCCCGCCCACCCCCGCTCTTGCCCCAGGTCTCTTTCCCCCTCCCGCCCACCCCCACTCTTTCCCCGTGTCTCTTACCCCCTCCCGCCCACCCCCATTCTTGCCCCGTGTCTCTTTCCCCCTCCCACCCACCCCCGCTCTTGCCCCGTGTCTCTTTACCCCTCCCGCCCACACCCGCTCTTGCCCCGTGTCTCTTTGCCCCTCCCGCCCACCCCCGCTCTTGCCCCGTGTCTCTTTCCCTCTCCCGCCCACCCCCGCTCTTGCCCCATGTCTCTTTCCCCCTCCCGCACACCCCCGCTCTTGCCCCGTGTCTTTCCCCCTCCTGCCCACCCCCGCTCTTGCCCCGTGTGTCTTTCCCCCTCCCGCCCACCCCCGCTCTTGTCCCGTGTCTCTTTTCATCTCCCACCCACCCCGCTCTTGCCCCGTGTCTCTTCCCCCTCCCGCCCACCCCAGCTCTTGCCCCGTGTCTCTTTCCCCCTCCCACCCACCCCCGCTCTTGCCCTGTGTCTTTCCCCCTCCCGCCCACCCCCACTCATGCCCGTGTCTCTCTCCCCTTCCCCCCACCCCTGCTCATGCCTCGTGTGTCTCTCTCCCTACCCCCCACCCCCCGCTCTTGCCCCGTGTGTCTGTCTCCCTCCCCCCACCCCCGCTCTTGCCCCATGTGTCTGTCTCCATCCCCCCACCCCCGCTCTTGCCCCGTGTGTCTTTCCCCCTCCTGCCAACCCCCGCTCTTGACCCGTGTGTCTTTCCCCCTCCCGCCCACCCCCGCTCTTGCCCCGTGTCTCTTACCCCCTCCTGCCCACCCCCGCTCTTGCCCCGTGTCTCTTTCCCCCTCCCGCCCGACCCCGCTCTTGCCCCGTGTCTCTTTCCCCCTCCCGGCCACACCCGCTCTTGCCCCGTGTCTCTTTGGCCCTCCCGCCCACCCCCGCTCTTGCCCCGTGTCTCTTTCCCTCTCCCGCCCACCCCCGCTCTTGCCCCATGTCTCTTTCCCCCTCCCGCACACCCCCGCTCTTGCCCCGTGTCTCTTTTCCCCTCCCGCCCACCCCCGCTCACGTCCCGTGTGTCTCTCCCACCCCCCGCTCATGCCCCGTGTGTCTCTCTCCCTCCCCCCACCCCCCGCTCATGCCCTGTGTGTCTCTCTCCCCTTCCCCCCACCCTCTGCTCATGCCCCGTGTGTCTCTCGACCTCCCCCCCACCCCTGCTCATGCCCCGTGTGTCTCTCTCTCTCCCTCCCGCCCAACCCCCGCTCATGCCCCATGTGTCTCTCTCTATCTCCCGCCCACCCCCCGCTCATGCCCCGTGTGTCTCTCTCTCTCCCTCCCGCCCACCCCCGCTCATGCCCCGTGTGTCTCTCTCCCTCCCCCCACCCCCGCTCATGCCCCGTGTGTCTCTCTCCCCTTCCCCCCACCCCCCGCTCATGCCCCGTGTCTGTCTTCTTTTCCCCTGCTCATGCCTCGTGTCTGTCTCCTGTTCTCCCCACCCCCACTCATGCCCTGTGTGTCTCTCTCCCCTTCCCCCCACTCCCCGCTCATGCCCCGTGTCTGTCTTCTTTTCCCCCCGCTCATGCCCCGTGTGTCTCTCTCCCCTTCCCCCCGCCCCCCGCTCATGCCCCGTGTGTCTCTCTCTCCCTCTCGCCCACCCCCCGCTCATGCCCCGTGTGTCTCTCTCTCTCCCCCCACCCCTGCTCATGCCCCGTGTGTCTCTCTCCCCTTCCCCCCACCCCCCGCTCATGCCCCGTGTCTGTCTTCTTTTCCCCCCGCTCATGCCCTGTGTCTGTCTCCTGTTCTCCCCACCCCCTGCTCATGCCCCGTATCTGTCTCCTGTTCCCCTCATGTTCCGTGTCTGTCTCCTGTTGCCCCCCACACCACCCGCTCATGCCCCGTGTCTGTCCCCTGTTCTCCCCACCCCCCGCTCATGCCCCGTGTCTGTGTCCTGTTCCCCCCACCCCCCGCTCATGCCCCGTGTCTATCTCCTGTTGCCCCCCACCCCCTGCTCATGCCCCGTGTCTGTCTCCTGTTCCCCCCACCCGTTCATGCCCCGTGTCTGTCTCCTGTTCCCCCCACCCACTCATGCCCCGTGTCTCTCTCTTGTTGCCCCCACCCCCCGCTCATGCCCCGTGTTTGTTGCTCCCCCACCCCCCGCTCATGCCCCGTGTTTGTTGGTCCCCCACCCCCCGCTCATGCCCCGTGTTTGTCTCCTGTTCCCCCACCTCTCGCTCATGCCCCGTGTCTGTCTCCTGTTCCCCCCACCCCCCGCTCATGCCCCGTGTCTCTCCTGTTGCCCCCCGCTCATGCCCCGTGTCTCTCCTGTTGCCCCCCACCCCCCACTCATGCCCTGTGTCTGTCTCCTGTTGCCCCCCACCCCCCGCTCATACCCCGTGTCTGTCTCCTGTTCTCTGCACCCCCCGCTCATGCTCCCCGTGTCTGTCTCCTGTTCCCCCCCACCCCCCGCTCATGCCCCGTGTCTGTCTCCTGTTGCCCCCCACCCCCCGCTCATGCCCCGTGTCTGTCTCCTGTTGCCCCCCACCCCCCGCTCATGCCCCGTGTCTGTCTCCTGTTCCCCCCATCAATCGCTCAGCCCCGTGTCTCTCCTGTTGCCCCCCGCTCATGCCCCGTGTCTCTCCTGTTGCCCCCCACCCCCCACTCATGCCCTGTGTCTGTCTCCTGTTGCCCCCCACCCCCCGCTCATACCCCGTGTCTGTCTCCTGTTCTCTGCACCCCCCGCTCATGCTCCCCGTGTCTGTCTCCTGTTCCCCCCCACCCCCCGCTCATGCCCCGTGTCTGTCTCCTGTTGCCCCCCACCCCCCGCTCATGCCCCGTGTCTGTCTCCTGTTGCCCCCCACCCCCCGCTCATGCCCCGTGTCTGTCTCCTGTTCCCCCCATCAATCGCTCAGCCCCGTGTGTGTCTCCTGTTCCCCCCGCTCATGTCCCGTGTCTCTCCTGTTGCCCCCCACCCCCTCTCTCATGCCCCGTGTCTGTCTCCTGTTGCCCCCCACCCCCCCGCTCATGCCCCGTGTCTGTCTCCTGCTCTCCGCACCCCCCGCTCATGCTCCGTGTCTGTCTCCTGTTCCCCCAACCCCAGCTCATGCCCCGTGTCTGTCTCCTGTTGCCCCCCACCCCCCGCTCATGCCCCGTGTCTGTCCCCTGTTGCCCCCCACCCCCCGCTCATGCCCCGTGTCTGTCTCCTGTTCTCCGCACCCCCTGCTCATGCTCCGTGTCTGTCTCCTGTTCCCCCAACCCCAGCTCATGCCCCGTGTCTGTCTCCTGTTGCCCCCCCACCCCCCGCTCATGCCCCGCATCTGTGTCCTGTTGCCTCCCACCCCCGCTCATGCCCCATGTCTGTCTGCCTCTGTTGTTCCCCCACCCCCGTTCATGCCCCGTGTCTGTCTCCTGTACCCCCCACCCCCCGCTCAGTCCCCGTGTCTGTCTCCTGTTGCCTCCCGCTCATGCCCCGTGTCTCTCTCCTGTTGCCCCCCACTCCCCCGCTCATGCCCCGTGTCGGTCTTCTGTTCCCCCCACCCCCCCGCTCATGCCCCATGTCTGTCTCCTGTTACCCCCACCCCCCAACCATGCCCCTTGTCTGTCTCCTGTACCCCCCCACTCCGCGCTCATGCCCCGTGTCTGTCTCCTGTTGCTCCCCACCCCCCGCTCATGCCCCGTGCCTGTCTCCTGTTGCCCCCCAACCCCCGCTCATGCCCCATGTCTGTCTCCTGTTCCCCCCACCCCTCACTCATGCCCTGTGCCTGTCTCCTGTTGCCCCACCCCCCGCTCATGTCCCGTGTCTCTCCTGTTGCCCCCAACCCCCTCGTTCATGCCCCGTGTCTCTCCTGTTGCCCCCCACCCCCGCTCATGCCCCGTGTCTGTCTCCTGTTGCCCCCCACCCCCCGCTCATGCCCCGTGTCTGTCTCCTGTTCTCCGCACCCCCTGCTCATGCTCCGTGTCTGTCTCCTGTTCCCCCACAACCCCAGCTCATGCCCCGTGTCTGTCTCTTGTTGCCCCCCATCCCCCGCTCATGCCCCGTGTCTGTGTCCTGTTGTCTCCCACCCCCCACTCATGCCCCGTGTCTGTCTCCTGTTGCCCCCAACCCCCGCTCATGCCCCGTGTCTGTCTCTGTTGTTCCCCCCACCCCCCGTTCATGCCACGTGTCTGTCTCCTGGTCCCCCCACCCCCCGCTCATGCCCCGTATCTCTCTCCTGTTGCTCCCCACCCCCCGCTTATGCCCCGTGTCTGTCTCCTGTACCCCCCCGCCCCCCGCTCATGCCCTGTGTCTGTCTCCTGTAATCCCCCCACCCCCCGTTCATGCCCCGTGTCTGTCTCCTGTTGCCCACCCGCTCATGCCCTGTGTCTGTCTCCTGTTCCCCCCACGCGCTCATGTCCCGTGTCTCTCTCCTGTACCCCCCCAGCCCCCCGCTCATGCCCCGTGTCTCTCTCCTGTTGCCCCCCACCCCCTGCTCGTGCCCCGTGTCTGTCTCCTGTACCCCCCACCCCCTGCTCATGCCCCCTGTCTCTCTCCGTTGCCCCCCACTCCCCCGCTCATGCCCCGTGTCTGTCTTCTGTTCCCCCACCCCCTGCTCATGCCCCCTGTCTCTCTCCTGTTGCCCCCCACTCCCCCGCCCATGCCCCATGTCTGTCTCCTGTTGCCCCCACCCATGCCCCGTGTCTGTCTCCTGTTCCCCCCACCCGCTCATGACCCGTGTCTCTCTCCTGTTGCCCCCCCGCCCCCCGCTCATGCCCCGTGTCTGTCTCTGTTGTTCCCCCACCCCCGTTCATGCCCCGTGTCTGTCTCCTGGTCCCCCCAACCCCCGCTCATGCCCCGTGTCTGTCTCCTGTAATCCCCCCACCCCCCACTCATGCCCCATGTCTGTCTCCTGTTGCCTCCCGCTCATGCCACGTGTCTCTCTCCTGTTGCCCCCCACTCCCCCGTTCATGCCCCGTGTCTGTCTTCTGTTCCCCCCCACCCCCCGCTCATGCCCCGTGTCTGTCTCCTGTTGCCCCCCACCCCCCCGCTCATGCCCCGTGTCTGTTCTCCCCACCCCCGCTCATGCCCCGTGTTTGTTGTTCCCCCACCCCCCGCTCATGCCCCGTGTCTGTCTCCTGTTCCCCCTACCCCTCGCTCATGTCCCGTGTGTGCCCTGTACCCCCCGCTCATGCCCCGTGTCTCCCTCGTGTTCCTCCCCACCCCCCGCTCATACCCTGTGTCTCCCTCATGTTTCTCCCCACCCGCTGCTCATGCCCCGTTTGTACCCTGTTCCCTCTCACCCCCCGCTCATGCCCATGTGTCCCTCCTGTCCCCCCCAACCCCCGCTCATGCCCTGTTGTGTTCTTTATACACCCCGCCTTCCCTTTCCATGGTGGCCATCTTGGTAAAAGATTTTCCTTCCTACACCGGGACGCCGCAGGCGTCCCGGTGTTGGAAGGAAAATCTTTTAATTTTTTTTACCACCCGGCGTTCCCACTTTGAGGACATAAGATGTTAGTGGTCTTCATCTATTGAAAAGGATGTTATGGTGACGTTGCACTAATAAAAACCTTTAAAATGTAGTTAAAAAAATGTTACAGGGACATTATGGTTAAGTTGCACTAATAAAAACCTTTGAAATTGAATTAAACAACTTTGTTAAAGGGACGTTATGGTTAAGTTGCGCTACTAAAAACCTATGAAATTCAGTGAAAAAACTTTGTTAAAGGGACGTTATGGTTAAGTTGCGCTACTAAAAACCTATGAAATTCAGTGAAAAAACTTTGTCAAAGGGACGTTATGGTTCCAAGTAAAACCGAAAAACCCTTGAAATTCACCAGTTATGGTAAACTAAGCAACCATAACTCGCGCCACCACCGTGCACCGCTAAGACTAACACCCAGGACATCAAAGAGGACATCACAAATGTCATTGATGACATCACTGATGACATTGCATGTCTGGCTCACTCTTTTTTCTTTTGCTGACATATCTAGGCCACATGGTTTTCTTCAGTAACAGTCAGAAACTAAAAAAATGTATTTTATTTGTAGACGTATCCTTCAAGTAGGTTCTTACAGTAATTCCCTTAGAGTCCAGTCACATCATATGAAACATATACATACGGGAAGACACAAGCTTGAAAGACAGCAATCCTTTTTGTGCATAAAGATATTCAATAGACTTATGAGCACTTTCTGATAGTTCTGTTGTTTTTCTTTTTTTTATGGCTGTACTTTCCCTGTGGATCCAATCACATCAAGTGATACATATACATAGGGTAAATAGCAGCTTTGAAACAGAGCAATCATTTATTTGCATGAAAATAATCAGTTAAGTTATGAATTGTTTCTGCTACTACTTGTGCTTTTTTGCTAACTTCACTTTCCCTGTATATACCCATATTGGTATGTGTTCTTGTGTCTTTGTGTTTTGTCTATAGTAATGCAATTATGTAATACATGTGTTTTAAAAGTTACGTATTACATATTTCACAGTACACAAAAATCTATTAAGAAAACAATTATCATTTCATTATTCAACATATTAACATTACGAATATTATACCTTCATGTTGTACGCTGCACACAATGTTATGTTTCTGTATGAGTAGCTTAGTATACTAGATAGAACCCCATAATAGAATGCTATTTATATCAATGCATCGCTCAATGCACTAATTAGGGTATGATATTTATTGCAATGATCCTTGACACTTGTTTCGCAACATTATAATAAGAATCCCTTGTACACATATTTCATGAAAAGTACATACACATGTGATGTCATCAGTGATGTCATCAATGACATTGTGATGTCATCTTTGATGTCATGGGTAATAGTCTTAGCAGTGCATGGTGGTGGCACGAGTTATGGTTGCTTAGCTTACCATAACTGGTGAATTTCAAGGGTTTTTCGGTTTTACTTGGAACCATAACATTCCTTTGACAAAGTTTTTTCACTGAATTTCATAGGTTTTTAGTAACGCAACTTAACCATAACGTCCCTTTAACAAAGTTTTTTCACTGAATATATATATTTGTGAAAATGTGTTTGTATGTTCGGGGTTGGCGCCAGCCCCATAACAGTTGGTGGGCTAAAATGTTGGCACAAGGTCGGCATACTAGTCTGGGGTGTACTGGTGATAGCGAAATGTAACCACCCCCACCCATTCACCCTATACAGGGTGGGGTCCAACCCTGTGCTATCAGTATAGACGATTTTGGGAGAATGACAATTTTACGACTTTCGCAATAATAGGAAGTTAGGACACAAGGTCAGCATACCAGTCTGGGGTGTACTGGCAATAGTGACATTTGACCAACCCCAAATGGGTTAAGGTGAACGAGCACCACCTAGGTTGATGTGTTGGTTATTCGGTTAGTTCAATGTAAATGCGATTCAAGACGGGGTGCAAACCCGCTGGTGAGGTGCCTCCGTGAAGTAGCACTCTAAAGTATACGAAAAAAGTGGACCAAGGCTGTGAGGCCAGCGGTGCGGGCTGCACTCCCAATAACCACAGAGTGGTATAACTGTTTTCAGTCGGTCAATCCGAGGTAATAATCATTCAAATACTCTGTTAATATTTATGAAGAAATAGAGTTTAATTTCCTTAGTGCTCTACAGATATATATCACTGTTTTAGCAGATGCGTCACATGAGCCCAAATTGGCCTATTCATTTCGGAGTCAATATCCTTCCTCAGGGCCAGCTCATGTACTCTTCAATGTATCAGAAACCTATCATCAGTTTCAGTCTAAGTCCCACAATGTACATTATATATATATATGTCGGGCATGCATCATATAAATGGCATTCAGAATAGAGGTGCAGCATTAATTAATCATAGAGAGAGTATTATGATGAACAGTAGTCACATTATGGGTAGAACAAAGGAATAAGTGGGCCGTGTGGTGCAATATCATCATGATTAATATTCCAAATGAGGCCAGTGAAAATTCACCGCGTCAGCATTTGATCATATCAGCCACCATCATCATCAAGTTAAAGTGTCACATGTGTAGGAATATAAAGCGCATCATTTAGATTATGATGATTGTAATATAAAATCATGAAATATAGCCCATACATACGTGCCAAGAAAAGAAGAAAAGAAAAGATGAATGAGAAAACATCGGATTTACTAAATGAACTGATTGTCCGATTTGACCAACCCCACCCATTCACCCAGCCCTGTGCTATCAGTATAGGCGATTTAGGGAGATTGACGATTTTGTGATTTTACAAATATATATAGGAAGTTATGACAAAATAAATCATATGCAAGGCTATAGCAGACCCCCACGTGCATGTCAGATACAGACCCATGCAACTCTGGGTGGTACTAATAATATATATATATATATTGTTGTTTGTATGTTCATGATTGGCTCCAGCACCATAAAAGATGGTGGGCTGAAATCTTTGCCCAAGATCGGCATACCAGTCTTGGGTGTACTGGCGATAGTGACATTTGACCAACTCCGCCCATTCGCCCTGCACAGGGCAGGGTCTGGCCCTCTACTATCAAGGTTGGGAAGGGAGCAAACCCATCCCACCCCCTTAGGTGCTTTAGGGTGAGGCGAGCCCCATTGGAAGACCACTAATAGCCCAGTGGGGAGGAGGCATCCTAAAGTTCCCCACAAAATTATAATATTATACGCAATCAGACGTTTAAACATAGTGCATGCATATAAGTAGACACCATTTTGCAGAAATTGAGTAGCCATGGTCGAAGCATCAGACCTGCACAGCCAGGCAATATTTAGTGTGTCAGACACAGGCAGGGAGACCGAAGGGGAAGTCTGAATAGACCCTAGCACTCATGAGAGAAGGCCATGCTGCTAACTTACACAGAAACCCTTCTTTGTTCAGAAGTTCTTGCCAATATGTTTGTTCTAAGAAACTGGTACTGGGCACCTTGGTGTATGTGTTATCTAAACAGGCCCGAGCAGGCCTCTGACCCCCACCAGTTTCCGTAGCGGGTTGTATTTTTTCTGATGTGAGTGTTTAGGGGCATGCCTTCATCAGTATAGGCGATTTTGGGACTTTTACAAAAATAGGATTTTATGACACAAGGTTGCCATACCAGTCTGGGGTGCACTGGCGATAGTGAATTTTGACCAACCCCACTGATTCACTGTGCACAGGAGTGGAGCGGGGTCCAGCCCTGTGTTATCAGTATAGGCGATTCCGGGAGATTGACAATTTTGTGAATTGTCAAAAATAGAAAGGACACAATATAACAAGCACAAGGCTATGGCAGACCCCCACGTGCATGTCAGCTACAGACCTGGGCAACGCTGGGTAGTACAGCTAGTTTTTAATAAAAGGACCACTGCATACCTGTTTATTTCCTGTCCCAGAAGGGAATGCAAGCAGTAGGGGATTGATATCGTTATCCCAGGTTAATAAAAATAACTTTGTTAAATAAATAAAAAAGTGTGCCTGCCTTATTTGGGGTGGGAGCAAAATTCCCCATAACTTGATGCTTACCGATTAAATCATTGTATAGAGCTCAAGGGGTGACACTTTAAGTGCATTCTGGCTCTTTGAACCCGTGGAGACTGGAAAACAGAGCTCCCATCATGTAATTTTAGTTGACATTGTATGAGTCTGAGGCCTACCCTTTTGAGTTTCATTTCAGCAACTGTTCTGTATTTGGGTGAGCTTTAACAAGATGGTGTTATTGTCATGGAAACTTGGATGAGTTTCTTTGGTGCTGTATTTATATAGGTCTGTTTTTGCCGAATGGCCAAACTAATCTCCGGGCTTTAAAACCACGGCATCTGTAATAGACATCCTTGGTTGTACATGAGTGCAATGTGTGATCAGATTCACTGTGAAATCAGCATTGGTAAAGCCACATCAGAAAATCAATGATTTCCTATACATGACAGGTGTTTATACTTCTGTTGTATTTATGAAACATACACCATTTTTATTAATACCTTTCAGTGATTTATGTCCTTGTTGTTCAACATATTCCGAATAAACAGCACATAGTAATGTACACCCTACGTCTTTTTTCCAATACAGATGTGCTCTATTTAAGACATGTCATATGTGAGCTTATAAATGAACATGAAGCTTTGCATTGCAAGTGCAGATGCATTATTTTTCTGACCTATATTGTTAATAGGATAGTCCATTGGTAGGAAAAGAACACCTTTTGGTTAGTGACATTTTAGGCAAATGCGTGAGTTTGTGGTGAAATCTGAGCCGTGTATCAGGTGCTGTCCATCAGGTGAGCAGTAAACTACATCCATCCTAAAGATGCACCTTTTTTGTGGTACCTGAATAAAAGCACAGCACTTGAATGACATGAGGCATGATTCCAGCGCCTCCCACTTCAGAGTCATACAAGCTCTATTTTCTCGGAGTCTCCTTACTAGCTTAACAACGCCATTGGCAATGACAGCCAGCATGCGTAATTTCAGGCGAACCTCAAAGTGATCCCATTCACCCATTCAATGTACAGGCACAGAGCCGCACCCAGATCCCAGCAGCCTATTGTTAAACGGGCATGGCAGCGCACACCTCCTAAGCTCTGTGGCCTGCCACCAGCTTGTGTGGCTCGCCCAAGGCTCACAACAGGCACAAGCCAAAGGCTGCTCACACACAGCTGTCACCAATCAACTCAAGCTGCACCCCACAGCTGCATAAGCACATAACATGTGGCCCCCTTCAAAAGTTGGACATTGCCATGAGATTAGAAGGGGCAGGTTCCAGCATGATGGACTTTGATACTAGCTCAGAGATACAAAAAAAATATAATCATTCATTAACCCCCACTGATCTGTAATACTTGTGTACTCTCAAATATGTATAATGTGCAGGGATCAGATACCAAAAGAATGTTAAATGTGCATGAGAAAATTGCTCCACTGATGCACTATTTGTGCATACAAAAAACACTTCTCTCTTCCAACCATTCTACACGAAGGGGTGACAAACATAATTTAATCTATTTGCATATGCAAAGTTGGAAAGTCATGAGCGAGTGGTTAAATAGCTGTGATACGATGACCGTGCAGGGAGCTAACCCCCATGAAAGGTTTGGCAATTCACATAACAGCGAGGGCTGAACAATCAGATTCCCTTTAGCCTGGTTGAAAGGTGCCACGTTCTCAAACTCGAGTAAGTTAGGAAAGAACTAAATAGGAAAACCTTTCTTGTATTGCACTTTCTATCAGGGGTACACTGTTTCTACATAGGAGAACTCTGGGTGGGGAAGGGGCACAGCTCAATTTCTAAGGACAATCTCTGGTGTGAACCTATCTATGAGGTTACAGGGGACAAATTAAAGGCAGAATGTTTAAAAAGTTAAATTAAAACACAGAACAAGAGAAACTGTATTCATATATAATTGAATAAAATGCAAACAATAGACTGCATTATTTAAACACTCGTAGCACGTTATAGCATGTTTAAAAGTAAGTGTAATTTTAAAACAGTCCACACAAGTTCGGAAGGAGCTTTGACTCCTCTCAGCCATACTTTAAAGATGTCTGAAGCAAATACAATTCAATTACGACTGTGAAAATATATCCTGCACGCAGAAACCAAGATTTTTAGACTTTTTTGACAAGAGCAATGACACATTCCTTAACATAGTCTAACATGAGTCGCAGACTGTCAGTCCCCCAGCCCCCCACTATCAACAGGAAGGATTAGGGTTTATCAATAGCCTAAGATTGAGTTATCGGGAAAAGACTGGGTCTCCACTCTTATTGGTCCTCCTCATTAAGTGTCATGAAAACGTCACAGCAAGTTACATCTGGGCTGGATTAGGGATGTAGTGAACTAATTAAAGTAAACCAGTCCGGCTAGGGTGCTTATAAGTGCCTTTATTCTTTCATCTCTGATACAACTCCCTGTGTGGTGTGCAACACTGTAAAAGCCTACCATGGAGATCCCATGTGTATGCTCTAAACAGACTGCAGCTCTCTGGTATGTCTGCAACATTGTACTGATAGCCAAAACCATTAGGGCCCTCTGGCTGTTGCATTCTAACACGTGGGATAAGAGACCTACATCTAATGGTAACTATCGGTAAGTCCCACGTTTTGGGCCAGTGTTGTTCCCAGGATTACTTCGCCCATACTTTTTCTGAAATGGTTCTCAGCTTCCGTGCTTAACAGATTTCAACTACTTATATGTAAGGCTCACAGGCAATATAATGTTGCCATATGATGAAGTAAGCAAGTCTTGTGAGACAGTGAAATGGGACAATCTGTAGTTACGGAAAATACTTTGAAAGGCAAAAAGAAGAACCGATGCTGAACATATGCTGTCGGCTTATCTGGTTGAAGTATGTGGGGAAACGGGAATGAACATAACCACAGTATAAAATATCAGAAAACCAGTTAATTGAAAGGATATTTGGATTACCCAATTCAACCCAGTATTTGCATTGCATGAGAAATGACCTATAAAATACATCTCTGATATTACCAGTAATAGTTTGTCTCGTGATGGATTTATGGATTTTCTAATGTACAGGTGAGTCCTTCGCAGATCATTCTAAAGGATCTGGTAAAGGAATCGGATCTCCACATTTCTGGAACAGAGCAGCTTAGGTGGCATACCCAAATACCATATGAGCCTACAGCTAATCCATCTGGCCCCATTTCATAATTGTTTTAGCTTGGCGGGACAACAGGTTGTGATTGAAAGGACGGCTTCCACATATTCCAGCACAATTGAAACATGGGTGCATTTTTAACTAATCTCTCCCAGATGTGAAGATGTGACACACAGCATGCTAACAGCACTCCCAAAATGAAGAGGATAGCACCAATGCATACCCATTCTTCTACATGTTAAGCATTGCTGCTTGAAAGGTAGTCTTGTAGTTCATGTCTCTACTAGTGGATAGTGAGTCAAGTCGCTGTCAGACCCTGATTATTATGAATGATGAATAGGACTTCCTTATATCTGGACCAGAACTGCCAATGTATTGCATCCACATACCATATGGGTTAACAGCTAATCAATATGGGTCCCATTGCATCTTGGTTCCCTGGGACACATGGCAGGTCAATTAACATTTCCATTAGTGGCCCCTTACATCACAGAAATTTGACTTCAGTTATCAATCTAGAATTGCCAAATCAATGCAATCATTCGACTCCTGGCTAAATAATGATACTATCAGGTGCTATGGTTAATCCCCCATGACCATGCCTGCTGATAAGCATAATATCAATCTAGAGTCTGTAAGGGAGGCATGGTATCACAAGTAATTGACTGACACAATAGGTACAATTTGTAAAAACTTTATTGAAATTTCTTGGGTTGGAAGAACTCCTAATTTGCCCTATAACTAAGATGGGAGTAGTCTCGATCATCAAACGATAAACAAAACAGTCCTAGTGGAGTCCGTCACATCAAAATGGCTTATGCTGACAAAAACCTAATGCCTGCCCTATCTTTTGTACAAAAAGTGTATAAAGTAGAAATGTTTGCAAAGGAAAAATCAGTATTCAAAAAGATAAATATGGATGAATCAGTTCTCTTCCACACGTTAGACCACACAGAGTAAAGGGTCGCTGTAGGCAGGATGACAGACTCTGGTTCGGGTTTTCAACACAATAAACAGTTCCAAAATGTGGATCAAGGTCTGCCTGTCCTTCTACCTTAAAGTCTCTCTTTACACCTCCAAATAATGTTTCAACAAAATGTTCACATAGGTCGCCCTCTGTTGTGCTCATACCTCTTCAAAACAGTTCACGTGGGTCTCCCACTGTCGGGACAAAGAAAAGGTTTCCTAATTTAGGAAACCTGTGTCCTCTGCACACTTTCTGTATGGCCTAGGCCTAAATAGGCGTTTGCCTGGATTAGTCTAGTGTCAGAATCTCCAATATAAATGGAGGGAACTGACCCAACCATCCTATTTGCAGGGGACGCAGGTTTCCTAAATTAGGAAACCTTTTCTTTGTTGTTACTTTTCCCAGCCTAGATACCAAGGCTGAAGACTTCTCCCCTGCACCTCAAATACTCTAAATTGAGCAGTAAATACATTTACAAAACCTAGAAACAAACTAACAATCTCTGAAAAGGTGAGCTCTGTGTTTCCTTCTCTTACTCTCCCACTGTCAGGCCCATACATTTAACAACAAAGTTCACAATAGGTCCTTCTCTATCTGTTCAACAAACCTCGCAAAAAGGCTCCCTTGCCCAAGCTTATTACACTTTGGCTATCCCTCAGTCAGGCTCAGACCACTTTCAGATGTCAAAGACATTTGAGTGTTCGTGGCTTTCTTTACATTCCTCCACAGGACCATTTCAACTAAAAGTTCAAGGTTCAACTTTCACTCTCTTTTTTAGTATCGGGAAAATAGAACTAAAACTAAAAAGACAGGTCAGTGAAAAACAGTGAATACAAACAGTATTTTAATAATTCAAAAACATTCATAAAACACGTATTAAATCAATAGTCATCTGAATCAATTTTCTTGACACATAGCCATTCACAGGCTAAACCTCAACTTGGAGCATGGAAAAAGGCAAGAGATGATAAATCATGATTTGCAATCATTAGTAGTTTGACAATTAATGTCCAATTTATTGATCTGTTATTTTACAGAGATAACTAGTCCCTCGACATGTTTCAGTTCCACAATGTCATTTGTACAGAACTTTCATCAGGAGGGGTGTGCATCAAATTCCTATTCTGCGTACAGCATGAGTGAAGATAAAACAAACAGTACTCGACCTGTCCAGGTTTAAAAAGAATTACAGAGTATCTTAAGCTATATTTGCTACAGTCAGTCTCTATAGGTCCACTAATGAAGTAGGAACCATATACCAAAGATACATAAATTACCTCTGGGAAGTTCTTGCGGGGGCGTGCAATCCTTCCGTTGAATTGCGATAGGGAGCAATCAATCCCCCACTATGCGGCTGCAAAAAATAAGCAAAGGTCTTTTTAGCCATATGCAATATGAGCGTGCAGCTCCCAACTGACAAACAAATTGTACATCGAACACATTAAAAACATTAGGCAGTGATTGTCAAATAAAAAAATAAAAAAATCACAAATCAAAAATCACCCACCTACAATGTGTGGCGATAAAGCTTGCTTGTGTGGAAAAGTAAGCAAAACACAGCCTCGCTTCGAAGGTCGAAGTATTGTGAAAACAGAATCACAATATCTAGGCTGATTACCCCAAAAGGAAATACACCGAACACGATTACAAAAGAACATACAACGTACTTTATTTTATACTGAATCCAGTTACAAAAACAGAGCAAAATCAGATAGCTATTGGCCCTCAGTACAACACAACGAACTCCAGCGTAGTTCAGTGTGTTCAGTGAGAGACGTTGTACATTAGAATGCATTCGCTTTTTATACACTTGGTGGGCGCCATGTCCAGCCCCACTTCGGGTTAATATTCCATTTAATACATCACCGATCTAGGGTTTGTGCCAAGTCTCAAACAACCGCATATAACTGGTTTGCCTTTTAATACATGTATCAACAAGCCTATGCAATAACTGTGTATTCTAATATTTTCCATGCAGGCCTTCTTAAACATTAATACAATGTAGTTAAACAGATGTTCTTCGTTCAGTATTTGAAAACATTGTCTCAACATGTGCTCGTGGATTAGTTTCATCGCACAAGTAATCCTTTTACACATAGGTCAACGAAGGACAAGGTCTCAGTTCACGACCTCAACAAGTGGCCTGCAGGCAAGTTACACATTAGCTATGTACAGAGGTCAAGACGGCCATGTTGTATTCTGGAATGACATCGTACACCATTTTAGCTCACAGGGTGACTTTTACACAACGAATCCTAAAATGGCGGCTTGACCTAAAATGGCGGCTTACATGGATTTAAGTTTAGGACCTTGCAACAGCGACTTTCGAGCAGCTTGGCATAGGCCAATATTAATATATTTATTAAAATAGGAGGCACAATATACTTTCTCTTTCGGCAAACCCTCCTTTTGGCCTATGCCAAATGCTAAAAAAAAACTACTTTGGATCTCCTTGCAAATAACTCCATGCATCATCGTCCATGCACCCTGAATCACTGTCGGAAATATCTATTGCCAGGTGATAAACCAGGTCATTTGCTAAAATATCCTCAACACATATTCTTTGGAAGTCTTATCTGGGGCATACACTTTATGTCCTATCGAACCCATCGCTTGTGCGCAACATCCCCCTAGCATCGAACACATACCAGGTATACACTGAATACAGCAACAAAGAAACAACAGGACTCCCAAAATAATTAATAAGACCGAAAGTACCTTCCAACCCCAAGATTACAAGAAGTCCCAGAACCAAGCGCTTAGATCCCAGTTTCCCTCGGGAACATGCACTTCAGAGCTAAGGACGTGTAGATTCTGTATTGCCTGAAGATAGTTGGGGAGGAATCTGGTACGAAAACACAGCAAGTGGACCCCACTAATTTGCACACTCCACCACGCTCAGCTAAAATGACATCTAATGCCATTCGGTTTTGAAGTGCTACTAATCTTATCGCCTTCTGTTCTAACGTCATATTATAGAGTATATCCGTGTGTCCGGTTGATGGTTCTCTCCAGTACTCTCGCTAGTTTTCTGATATCTTCTGAATTCGCTATCTGCCCCCAAAATGGCACAACTGATTTAGCTATATCTCCCAAGATTTGTGCTGCCGCCGTGGACAAGCCTTTGAAACGTCTCTTCTACTAGCTATAAACACCCCAGGTTACAGGATCTCTAAATAACAGGTTCCCTGCCAATCCCTAGGCAACCATGGGAATGCTACATTACTGCAGACAAAGTAGACAGGTTCGCCTACATACAAAGGTCTGTTCTCCCCAGTCAAATTTGCAACGTTGGCACAGCCTAGAAAATTTCCCATTGACTGAGTTCCATTCCTCTGTATGCAAAAGAAAATGAATCGGGGCTATGGTTAACAGTGTAAGAAGGAGGCATGGCGTCCTTATTGCCTATTGGAGCCATTTTAAAGGAAATCAAAGATTGGAAAGGACGAGACAGTTTATCAGAAGGCCTAATAGAAGCAACATTCAGTTTACTCCTATTTGCAAAGAGCGAGCATCCCAGGGGAGTCAAAACACGTTTCTCAAAACTATTCAAATTGGTGCCATCAAAGTTCACTGAGATGCTATCATTCCATCGGCCAAAAAACAGTGCTCTAAGAGAAGCATAGCAAGCAGTTGTCAACGGTAAAGGATGAATATACCAACCTAACCCCTTATCCCCATGTTGCGGTAAATGTGAGCAGACCCAACAGTTTAGATTTATTAAAAATGGCATGTTTAGCATTCATGATAAGCAGTAAAGTGTTATTGCGGTACCTTTGCCTGTGATGGGAATCCCAAGGGGATAAAGTATGCAAATGTACAAAGGGAGTAGGAACAATGGGCGCACTTTCAGTAGGCAACAAAAGTTCTAAAGAGTGATTTTCTTCGAGGTACCACAATCCTAAGGCAGTGACTATTAAAAAGCAAAATATCATTATAAGAATACAGCAATACGTTTTCGGGGCCCAGGCATTTTGTCCATTGTCCCGGTTGGTCACACCCTTATTTACAAGTCCCATACGAGCGGTAGCAGTGGCGGGCATCATAGTCTTCAAACGGACACTCCAAAGTTTGTTGCTGGCGACCTCCCGGTCGAGCGACTTCTAAGTCCTCCCACAACCCTAGCCAACAGAATCCCCTTTCTCAAATTAGGGCAAAAAGCAAGCCCTCGATGACTCTTTTCCTTCTCCGAATGCACAGCAAAACCGTGCCGCAAGTCTATCTTCGTGGTCGTAGATTGTACCGTACTTTTCCTGGTACTGTTTGATCCGGAAACAATATGTCGTCACTTCCTGCTGGAAGCAACTTGTCAGAGGCAAGTGAAGGAGCTGAATTTGAAACAGCCTTTCCCGGGTGCAAAATTTGTGGAGAGTGCAGAGACAAAATGGCAGCTTCCCCAAGCCTCTCAGGCTCAGAGATATTCTCTGACACACTCTCAATGCTGGTTACTGCTTTGGGATCATTGGTTGCAGTGTCAGCAAGGGGTTCTGTTTCTTCTGTAACGTGAGGCACAGGATGAGGAAGTTTCTTGATGTGGGACGCGTGGATATAGTTCTTTCGGCCAGCGACCCGCACTGCTGTCTGGGTGACCAACAGGACCTGGAATGGGCCATGCCAGCAAGGCGTGAGGCAGGAGGTACGCTCAAACGATTTGACGAGCACCCAACTCCCAGGCCGTATGCCGTGGCCCAGGCCCTCGTATCGCACAGGTAAAGCTTCTCGTACCTGGTGATAAATCAAATACAGGTTTTTAGTCAATTGGCTACAATAATCTGAAAGTAGCACATTTTCGACATTTCTTAACGAGTTACATTTAGGAAGGCTCCAAATATTGGCAGGTCTCCCCATTACCACCACAAATGGAGAGAGCCCAATCTTAGTTTGAGGGGTTGTGCACATAGATAATAACAAGATCGGTAAGGCGTCCGGCCATTTTAGTTTGGTGCCGGCACACATCTTAGCAAGCTTGTTCTTGATGATATCGTTGTGTCTTTCCACTAGTCCGGCGCTTTGAGCATGTCTGGCCGAATGGAACCATTTGTCAATTCGTAATGCTGTACAAATCTGTAGAATTACAGCGGCGACAAAATGTGGACCATTGTCCGACCAGATAACTCTTGGCAAACCGAATCATGGAAAGTATTCTTTTAACATGATCTTTGCAGTAGTCATAGCTGTAGCATCTTTAACAGAGAAAGCCTCAACCCATTTACTAAAAGCACAGATAACCACCAGTACATATTTCTTATTATCACATCATTCCATTTCAATGAAATCAAAGTGGATCACTTCAAAGGGGACAGAGGGTGGGCCAAAACTACCCCTTGGAGTTACTGTCCCCTTTCCCACATTGTGTTGCAGGCAAATCATGCACTCCCAGACGTAGCGCTGGGCAATTTTCAAAATTTTGTCATTTACCCAAACCTTCTCTAACATTTTTGTCATTTGCTGGGCACATACATGCGTAGGACCATGGGCCATGATGACCATCATCATGACGTACGTGTCAGGGAGTAGCCATTTCCCTTCTACTATGTCCACCCAACACCCGTCATCAAGTTTCTCCAAGCCTTCAGCCCACCTTTTGGATTCTTCCAACGTGGCATCAGCTTGGATATCCCGTACAGACCCAACACCCTCATCTATTGTATAAGCATCTACAGATTCCCTTGAAACATACATCTCCATAAGGAGATCAGTAGCAGTTTGCCTAGCTATCTGATCAGCGAAAGCATTCCTTTTCGCTATATCATCTGTAATCTTTCGATGTGCTGCACATTTCATAACTGCTAACTGAGTAGGGAGCGCAAGCGCTGAGAGTAGTTGTACTACTAGGGAGCCATGTTGAATTTTGGTGCCATGCGAAGTTAGGAACTCTCTCTTTCCAAAGTCTCCCAAAGTTGTGGACCACCCCAAAGGCATACTGACTATCAGTATATATATTTACTGCAAGCCCTTCAGAAAGTTCACAAGCTTGGGACAATGCTATAATCTCTGCGGCCTGCGCAGAATTATGCGTGATTCTTTTAGTTTCCACAACCATGCTCAATGTAGTGATCGCATAAGCAGCTGTGGATGTACCATCCAGAAGTTTGAAGCAGGAGCCGTCACAAAACAGCTCTCCTTGCGGATTATCCAATGGAGTATCTTTCAAATCAATTCTACCCTTTGTCTCTTGTTCAGTCGTATACAAACAATCATGTGGCACTTCATCGCCGCAGGTAGTATCTTGCGGGAAAGGTAGGAGTTCAGCCGGATTAAGGACACAACACCTCTTAATTTGAATGTGAGGAGCAAACAAGATCAATTCATATCTTGTCAACCGTGCAGAAGTGAGGTGTTGCGTTTGAGTTCGGTTCAGTAGAACATCTACAGAGTGGGGCACCATCAGGGTTAGATCATGGCCTAGGACCATTCCCTCACTCTGTTTTACAGATGCGGCAGTGACAGCGCGCAAACATCTTGGCAAAGAACATGCCACAGGATCAAGGGCAGAAGAAAAGTAACCGCACGGCCTATTCTTCCCTCCATGTTCCTGCGTTAATACAGCCAAAGCACATCCATCACATTCATGCACACACAACACAAAGGCCTTTTCATAGTTTGGTGTGCCCAAAACTGGTACAGAGCATAATGCAGTCTTAAGCAAGTCAAACGACTGCTGGTGTATCGCGTTCCATGGCAATGGCAAAGAAATGCCCTTCTTCATCAAAGCCAACATTGGTTTGATCACTAGTGAGGATTTCGGGATCCACAACCTACACTAAGAAGCCATACCTATCAAGGCTCTAACCTCCTTCTGTGTATTTGGGACAGACATACCAGAAATGTGTTTTATTCTTTCAGGTGTCAATCTTCTTCCCTCCTTTGACAGGAGATAGCCTAAATAGGCGACCTCCTGACAACAATATTGAAATTTTTTAAGCAAAGCTTTGTGACCATGCTTAGCTAGATGAATAAGTAATGACACAGTGCCCTCCTTACAGGCACTCTCAGAGTCAGCAGCTAGAAGTAAATCGTCAACGTACTGAAGCAAAGTACAGGTAGAGGGCCATTCAAGGGTATCAACTTGTTCTTTCAAAGCCCTACTATAAATGCTAGGACTCTCTGTGTACCCTTGAGGTGCATGAGTAAATGTAAACGAGCGTCCCCCTAAGGTGAACGCGAACAAATATCTACTATCCTTGTGTATAGGAATACTAAAGAACGCATTCTTTAAGTCCACAACACTAAAGTAAGTAGCTGTAGCTGGAATCATGGTTAGGAATGTCGTTAGATCAGGCACAATTGGAAATTGTGGTGCCACGACTTTATTAATGGCACGTAAATCAATTATGAAACAGAATGGAATTACATTATCACCTTTCTTGTACACAGGTAAAATCGGACTGTTACACAAACTTCCTGAAATTTCTTCAATCACCCCGCGATGCACAAAATCGGAAATAATAAATTTCAAAGCTCGCTCGCCCTCAACCGAAATATTATACTGGGGAATGCGTGGCAGCTCAATTCCATGTTTCAAAACTATTTTGACAGGCTCAGTCTGTAAAATACCGACATCATTGTCTTCGACAGCCCACAAACTGTCTGGTACATCAATGAATTCTGGAGGCAAAGGTCTAGTCAAGAATTGCGAGGCATAAAATTGCTGTGGTGAAATCGTCAAGTGCACTCCATCAGAAGAACACTAAATCACTGCATTTCATTCTTTTAACAGATTCAACCCCAGCAAGTTCTCTCCGCAATCCGAAGTCAACAGAAATGGACAATGGTCCGTAAAGGGACCCAAAGAAATAGGTACCGGCATAGAAACCGAACAAACAACTGGTGTGCCAGAAAACCCTACAGAAACATTGGTTTTCCCTGACAGTGGAATGTTTGGAACCCGCGAATGATCAATAGAACACTTCTGTGCTCCAGTGTCTATCAAAAACTGATGTTTCCTGTTTCCCACCACCATTTCAACATAGGGACCTTTCTGATTGACGAGAATAGGTGTAGGTTCCAAACCCTGCTTCGGGCAATCCTAACGAAACAAAATATCATCAAAAGGAAGTTCTTCAGATAAATATGCAGCAGAAGGATGATCAAATATGTTCCTGGTGTCCACACTCGGAGTCTGATTGTCCTGCGAAAAAGGTTGCTGAGGGTCCTGTGTAAACTGACCCCTACCAGGGCCCCCTATGCCTGGGCGATCTCTGGATCGCCTACCCATAGTCGCAAATGTATTATTCGACCTTTGTTGAAGGACGGGGCATTGTGCTCGCCAATGACCCTCTCAACGACAATAAGCGCACTGGTTAATGTTCACAGGACCCAAGGGAACATTCCCCTGCGGGACATACTGACCTCTAACCTGAGAACTACCCCCTCTGGGGACCCTAACAATGTGCTGCAATAGCACTTTAGTTTTTAAATCGCCTCTCTGTTTTTCAATCCTATCTTTTTCATTATTGATACGGTTCTCGTAGTACTGACCCATGTGCAGTACTTCTGATTGTGATTTTGCTTGCCAAGCGCACTCAGAAGACATCATTTGTGACTGGATGTCAGGCAGCAATCCACGTACAAATTTGTCCACAAATGATCTTTTCCCAGACTCTGTGCCTAAGTCTTGTACACTGAAATCCAGAATACCTGTTCGAACCGATTAAAGAACTCGGTAGCACCCTCAGACTTTCCTTGGACACAGGCCGTAAGCTTGTCCCAAATAATTCTCTTTTCGGGAATTTTGGTTTTTAATTTAGCAACGATTCTATCAGGCAGAGTTAATATCACCTGAGGTGGTCTTTCGCCAGCTGGGCTTTCCCCATCAAGTCTAGTTATATTCACCTATGTATCTCCGAACCCGGGTACGTCGTCAATAGTTCTAACTTGTTTCCATAAATCTATGTGCAGGAGTACAGGAAACAACAAATCAATGTCACCCAAGGTGAACACTGAGGACTGCAAAACGGATTCTATCTCTTTATAGAACCCTGTTGGGTTTTTCCTAATATCAGGAATAGATTGCCTAATAGTATTCACTTCGTGTCTTGGGAACGGGACATGAACGAACTTCGATACATAATGTGCGGGAATGTCCACAGCGACTATACCCCATGCAGCATCGGCCGCAATCTCAACCTTTGGGACAAATGTCGGAGGAACCTCTCTCATAGGCAACTAAGATGTAGGGAACTCCGAACGCTTACTAAGCAGCAGAGCTAAATCGAGTGCTAAAGCAGTGGAAGAAGTGTCAAGTGAAAAAGCCCTCTTATAAATACCCAGTAACTATGTGGGACAACTAATCGTTCTCTTTACACATTCATCCTGTAGGTACTCTACCATTACCTGTATCACTTTCCTCTGCATTTCTAGCGTATATTGACTATATGTGTCATAAACCTCAACTGGAGTTATCGATATGTCTGAAATCCATCTAATCGCGTCTTTCTTACAAATTCGTATTTCCTCCGATATCGGTCTACGACACGGAAGTAACCGTTTTTGTACATACATATTTTCCTCTTCGTCATCCTCATTCTGTAACTTTTCTAACTCCTTTCTATACCCAAACAACCTCTCTACATGCTCATTTACCTTCTCCACAGTGTCTCTAGAAAGCGCTAGAGTATTTAGATCCCTTAACCCTTGCGGAAAATCCGCATTATTTGATCTTCCCCACATTATACATAACTGAATCTCTAAACCTTCAATGAAAACATTTTTCTCAGAAAAATTATCCGTATTACAAAGTGTGGCAAAAACGCTAGCTTGATCATCCTTCTCCATACAATGCTTAGCCCATGCAATCAACTCACGTTTCTTCTCCGGTGGTACGGTATTGCAAGTGACAAACTTTGTTCCTGTACCTCGATCGATTACAAGCGGCTCAGGACCACTTGGAAGAGAGGGAGCAGGCATATTTGATGGAAGTACTATAACCAGTGCGATAAAAAGAGGTGGGGGAGCTGTAGGAAGGGGAACATTAGGCTGAGCAAGAACAACAGGAACAACAGCAGGCGGAGCAGGAATAACAGGAGGAAGAGGCAAAGCAGCAGGAAGAGGACCATACGGAGGTGGCGCAGAGGCACCAGGCCTTCGTTCATTTAATATTTTGTCAATAAACTCATCAGAAACATGAAGATCTTTAGAAGGATACATTTTCTGAATACCGAGTGAAAAAGCCCTATCCATATTTTTAGTCGCCTCAGACTGTTTGTCCTAATCATATAACAACGCTTTTTCAGCGTTCGTTTTATGACGGCGTGCATGTTTCTCTCTACTTTTAAGTTGTTGCAACGCTTCTTTTTTCCAATTCTGCAAAACATCAAATGCTGCAGGTCTAGCCTTTTTCTTTAATAGAATTGACTCTAAATACTCAATACGAGGGATTTCAAAACTACCATTGATTGCCCACCGAAGTTTGGAATCATGTCTGGTTTGTCTGTGCCAAATGTCATTAAATACTATACTTCCAATGCCATGCTTACAGTACATAGTACATGCCGGCGACCCCTTCTGTGGTGCAGGATGGCTAAATTCCAAAGATCACTGCGGAACAATGCCCTAGAGCAGGTAGACAATTTCCCAGGCATATCTCAAATTCTTGGTGTTACCTGGTCAATAATTGTGTCTGCAGATACAATGCGCGAAAAATTCAAATTGTCAGGGTTAAATTAAGACTTGGGTCACGACTCACCTGACCAAACCTAAGTAGGTCCGATCGGATTTCTAAGAATCTTACCTAACTAATCTTACCTCGTGTATGGTGATTTCGGCAAATCTGCCCGCCTCGATAAGTGGACCCTCGTCAAGATGCCATCTCGAACCACACGCTTATCGTCCAAGGATCGGGTCGTGCAGTGCTGCTGAGGTGTTGCGTCTCGTTCAGGGGGCCCCTTATGTCACACCGTCCGATCCCGGTCCGATAGCGTGCGTCAACCTTCAACAATCCGGCATCAATCTTGAGGGTCCCTATTTGGGTGCCAACTGTGAAAACAGAATCAAAATATTGAGGATGAGTACCCCAAAAGGAAATACACCGAACACGGGTTACAAAAGAACATACAAAGTACTTTATTTTATACTGAATCCAGTTACAAAAACAGAGCAAAATCAGATAGCTATCGGCCCTCACTACAACACAATGAACTCCAGCATGCTTCAGTGTGTTCAGTGAGAGACGTTGTACATTAGAATGCATTCGCTTTTTATGCACTTGGTGGGTGCGATGTCCAGCCCCACTTCGGGTTAATATTCCATTTAATACATCACCGATCTAGGGTTCGTGCCAAGTCTAAAACAACCGCATATAACTGGTTTGCCTTTTAATACATGTATCAACAAGCCTATGCAATAACTGTGTATTCTAAGATTTTCCATGCAGGCCTTCTTAAACATTAATACAATGTAGTTAAACAGATGTTCTTCGTTCAGTTTTTGAATACATTGTCTCAACATGTGCTCGTGGATTAGTTTCATTGCACGAGTAATCCTTGTACACATAGGTCAACGAAGGACAAGGTCTCAGTTCACGACCTCAACAAGTAGCCTGCAGGCAAGTTACACATTAGCTATGTACAGAGGTCAAGACGGCCATGTTGTATTCTGGAATGACAGGGTGACTTTTACACAACGAATCCTAAAATGGCGGCTTGACCTAAAATGGCAGCTTACATGGATTTAAGGTCAGGACCTTGCAACACTGATTTCTTTCGCAAGCGACTTTCGAGCAGCTTGGCGTAGGCCAATATTAATATATTTATTAAAATAGGAGGCACAATATACTTTCTCTTTCGACAGTATAACACGCTGTGTTCTGGGTTAGCCAAAAATCTATGTCAGTATTAGACAGTGCTGCAGTCTTCTCCAACTACAGTCCTTGCAGAGTTGTCCCGACTGGTGAGAGAAAAAAGGAATGGAGGGAAAATAAATTATGTTGGATAACTACTTCCCTTCTCTTGACAAAGCTACAGTCCTCTACCCAAATAATGTAAAAGCCACAAACTCCTTTGGCTAGTCAACACAGAGAAATAGTAGTTTAAGTATAACTATATGACCCCCGAGAGGCTACTGGTCGTTACCTGCCACGGAGTCTTGAAACAGCCTGTCGGTTGAAAGGGTCGCTGATCGAGGCTTCTTAGTGGGGAGGTCAAAGTATAGCCAACCCTCCTATAAGTGAATTAGAAAAGCACTGGATGTAGTATTCCTATAGTTTACACAGGCCAAACCATTCAAAGTATGTCTGTGTCCCCATAGTAGCTACACCTGCCTCCGGGTGTGCCGGCATAGATGGACTATGGGAGGAGGTCCTGGGGTAGTGCTCGTGTCTCGCTTACCTCTACCTAGATCGCGGTGCAGCCTTCCTCCATCCTAAGTCTCCCCTGTTCACCCTGCTTCCAATGTAAAACATGTCTGCGGTCGGGAGTGGATTATGTAAATAAATAAAGAAAGCAACGTCACGGATGCAGCATCCATGTTACCCTGGTAACCTGTAGTCCTTTCACACTGTTTAGGGAAAATACACTTGCCTATCTCTGAGAATTTCTCATGGGCGCCATGTTGTAATAGAGCTTCCAAACCGTCCCAAGACTCTCTGTGTATATCTCGTCTCTCTTTAAATCATTGAATGGCACTTGTAACAGTCCTTCAGTTAAATAAAATAAATCCAGTCATCCCTCTAATGGGTAATGGCGCCTCAGTGCCCATTTGTATATTTACTTCTAAAGAGTCAATTATATTACATAACCAAGTCTGTTACTGCCCAAGTCATATGGAACGGTGTGCTGGAAGAACACCGCCACCCAGTTCCTGCAGTTAAACATAGTTTCGCAAGTATATGATTAAGCGATCTTCATTGAAAAAATAATAACAATACAGTGACATGGTGTCATCCCCAAATAGACAATGCATATACTGCTATTCATATACAGACAACCTCATTGTTGATCGTCATTCTCATGTGCCACAATTATAGAATACATATAAACGTATGAGGTCAGCGCCGAGGTCTGAGATACTGGATACAATTGTCTATGCCCCTTCTATTATCCCCCTAGTTGTTACAAAAACAGTGGATATTTGGCTTAACATTGGCAGACGGAATCAATCCACTTTAACTACTCCCGCCTCTGGGTGTATGCACAACTTATTGTACTCGCTACCAGTAAGGGGGATCTAGACTCTGTGTTAGGGATCCGAATAATGATTCTATCTCATTTTTAATCAACCCCAATCAAAGTGGGTAGATGAGTACACTATGGGCCTCATTACACGGTAGGCGGTAAACCATGGCGCTATTAGCGCCATGGTTCATGCCGGTAATTTACCGGTACCGCCTTGGAGGAAAGGGGAATTCCTCCTTCCTCCATTGCCCTTCCCCATTCCCATTTTTGCCCCATAGGGCATAATGGGAATGGGGAAGGCGCTATTTACGATACCGCGAATTGCGGTACGTAATTAGCACCCCGGTCCCTTTGCGGGTTCGTTTTTTAACGCCTGCAAAAAGCAGGCGTTAAATTCCCCAACCCGCAAAGGGACCTCGTAGTAAGCCGGTAAGGGTTTACCGGTACCGGTAAAATACCGGTACCGGTAAACCCTTACGCCTACCGTGTAATGAGGCCCTATGTGTACTAATAATATCAGCCTTTATAAAGTGGAGATATGTATAGGTGCTTGTGTCCAAGGCAGGTTGACTTTGTAGACTATTGGGAGTCCATTTCTTATCTTATTCCATTGTATCGACTCTTTCAGCCCTTGTAAGTCACTTCTCATTCTGAAAATAATTACTTGTTCTAATTTGAACAGTTTGGGATCACTACTAGTGCTTGAACCCCCTTTAACCGTTTGTAAGATTGTCCAGGTAAAGTCCTCGTGACCATGTTTCTTGGAGATGAAGTGGTGAACCATCAGTGCATTTTCCGTTTTTTTCTTCTAACAGTTTCTGTGCTCCATTATTCTGGTTTTGACTTTTCTAGTCATTTTCCCTACATAGGGCTGGCCGCATTTGCATCGAATGAGATATACCACATGATCCGTATTACAGTTCATAGTTTTCTGTTTCCAAGGTTTACCGGTGCCTATATCTACCTCTGTTGTCTTGGTGGTGAGTTTACAAACCCCACACGAGCCACATGGGTAGTGGCCCACAATGGGATCCATACCCCATAAGGTGGTGATGCTGGGCTGTTTGCTTCTGTCTGGTTTTAATCTGCTGTTGCTCACCTTGTTGCCAATAGACATACTTTTTTTGAAAGCGAAGATGGGTTTGAGGCATAGGTACTTCTTTAGTTTCAAAGACTCTCCAATTTTTCTGTATGATTGCTTTAATTCTAATACTGAGGTTGGTAAAGGTGTTCACACACACTATTCTCTCATCTTCTTCTTTCAATGGTTTTTCTTCCAGAAGAGCTTCCCGGTTATTATTAAATGCCCGCTTAGCCGCTTTCTTCACCAGTTTTTTAGGATATCCCCATTGGCGTAGTTTCTTAGTTAGAACTTCTGACTCTGTTTGATGTATTTCTTTATTAGAGCTGTTTCTTTTGAGGCACAGAAATTGCCCAAACTGAAGATTGTCCCTAAGATGTTTCACATGGTGACTGGAATATTGTAGAAGGGAGTTCCGATCTGTTGATTTATGGAACGGTCTCACTTTGAGTACTCCTTGGTGTTGGAAAATAGTAAGATCCAGAAAATTAATAGTCTGTTCATCACAGGTCATGATGAATTGTAAATGCCTGTTGAGGCTATTCAGCCAGTTAAAAAATGCCTGCACCATTTCTAGATTTCCTTATCTAAATGAACAAAATATCATCAGTGTACTGTGTCCACTTGGTGATGTGCTGTATATAAGGGTTAGTTACATTGTAAACGTGTTTTTTCAAAAAATTCCACGTAAAGATTAGCCAGGCTGGGCGACATGGTTGCCCCCATCGCTGTCGCCTCTATTTGTTGGTAGAATTTTCCGTTGAACTCAAAATAGTTCTTAGTCAGGGCTAATTCGATGCACCACATTAAGAACGATGTTGGTACTGTATCTGTATCTTCTCTAGTAAGGAGGATCTCTTCAATAGTTTCAAGAGTAGCCTGCTGTGGGATGTTGGTGTACAGTGAAATTACATTCAATCCTAGTAATAAAGATGTTTTGGGGTTGAATGCCATATTTTCAAACTGGTTAATTGCATCCCTGGAATCCTTTAAATATGACTGCATATTCTTCACATGATCTTTCAAATAATGATCAGCAAATTTCGACAACGGTTCAAGGACCGAGTTGATTCCTGCCACAATTGGTCGTCCCGGGGGATTTGCCAAGGTCTTAAGAATTTTCGGAAGGCAGTAGAAGGTGGGGACAGTGGGTTTTGTATTGAATTAGGAAGTCTGCTTCCTGTTTTGATATCCATCCTCGTTCTTCTGCTTTAGACACTTTGTTTGAAATAAGTTGTTGTAAACCTTTAGTTGGATCTCCTTCGAGTTGGGTGTAGTGTCCGATATTTGCCAGCTGTCTCTCGCATTCTCTGATATAATCAACCTTGTTGAGCATCACAATCGCTCCCCCCTTGTCTGCCTTTTTTATCACTACTTGTGGATTGGTCTCCAGGGATTGAATAGCCTCACGTTCCAGTCTGCTCAAATTCTGGAAAGGTTTGGTTTGTGATTTCTCAAGCTTGTCAATCTCTGCCAACACTTTTCTTTCAAAGACCAGAGATTCTGGTGAGTGGCTATTGCTCGATGGGCAAAAGGTCGAAGGATTGCGCAAACCTGTGGCATTCTTTGTCTTGTCTAAGGTTCCACAGTCATTTGATTCAAAGAACTCCCTGAGATGAATTTTTCTGAGGAATTTGTTGAAGTCTGTGCGGAATTCAAAAGGGTCATGTTGTTTAGATATCACGAATCCGAGACTGTTCTTCTATCGTAGTCACCTGGTAGTCCGAAAGATTAACTAGAAGCAATTCCCGCTCCTGAGGTGTTTGGTTCCGTTGTTCCAGGTACTCTGGTTCTGGCCTTGGTATAAAAAAGGCCTGGTATTTGCTCGGCGTCCACTGTTACCTCTTCGTTTATTAAATTGGCCTCGGCCTTGTGCTGGTGTTGGTGGTGCTGCCGCCACAGATGTACCTTGCCCTGCGTCATATGGGTCACTACTATCGTTACTTGTGCTGTATGATGTGTTGCGAAAGCATACTCTCCTGTTGGTTTTAGAGGGGCCTTGTTGTTGTAATAATCTATTTTGATATTTAGCATCTATGTAAGGAAATGCTTGTTCGTGTGTAAAACGGGCCAGGTCTTTTTTTCATCCTCTGAATTCGTTCTTGAGTATTATTAATTTTGAAATCTTTGATCTCATTCTCTATTTCTCTATTCTTTTCTTGAAGTTATCCAATGAAAGATGTTGTTTCATGTTTTCTTCTATTTTCTTCAGATCTATTTCTATTTTTTCAGAGGTTTCTTTGGCCGTATCTATTATTAGGACCGGGGAAGTCTGAACCACGATCTAATAGCAACAATATAAGCAACAATAGCTTATAGATACTCTCTCTTTCTTTTTAAACCTAGACAGGTCGAGTACTGTTTGTTTTATCTTCACTCAAGCTGGACGCAGAATAGGAATTTGATGCACACCTTTTCCTCCTGATGAAAGTTCTGTACAAATGACATTGTGAAACTGAAACATGTCGAGGGAGTAGTGATCTCTGTAAAATAACACAGCAATAATGTGGGCATTAATTGTCAAACTACTAATGATTGCAAATCATGATTTATCATCTCTTGCCTTTTTCCATGCTCCAAGTTGAGGTTTAGCCTGTGAATGGCTATGTGTCAAGAAAGTTGATTCAGATGACTATTGATTTAATACTTGTTTTATGAATGTTTTTGAATTATTAAAACACTGGTTGTATTCACTGTTTTTCACTGACCTTTCTTTTTAGTTTTAGTTCTATTTTCCCGATACTAAAAACATAATTTTCCCCAGAACAGATGGAACAGACACTACTAGCAGGTGCTTATTTGGTGTCTACTGGTTTTCCTTCTCTATTTATCTACTCAACTTTCACTCTCCCCTTCTCTAGGAGTTAATTTTGCTTACTTTGGTTTTGCAGTTCATTCACTTTATGATTACAAACAATGCACATTTCACGGAGACTTTCAAATGGGCTACTTCCTTTCACCGGACCAACCCATTACTCAGTATCACTGATTTCACAGCTATCCATACTTCAAAGTTCATTTCCAGGTCTGTCTATCTTCGCATCAAATCCACACACGTGCAGCCTTCACTTGCGATATATTGTTGCCACTTCAAACTTTCTTCAACACACACCGGTCTCTTGGGTCACTTGCCAACTCACCGGCTGTGTGCATTTCTTTCATGGGTTTACGATTTCCCATTCACAAGTCTAGATTCTGCCGTTTATCTGTGTGAGGAGAGCTAATTGGTATCAGATGTATGCACTTGAAGTCAAGTGCCTAAATTTGCCTGATCCGATTAGCTGGACATGTCCAGTACAATGTGTGAGAGTTAGTCTTGTTACTCTCAGACACCCTCTTCCACGGCCCAGGGTTTGAGTAAAAAGGGGGGGAGGGGGCTGGGACCTCAGGGAATCCTAAAAAATAGAATAAGTTAGATGAACAAAAAAGGGGGGAATACCGCATTTCACTGTCGGCTGCTTCACCACCACTCCCCAAAGAACCCTCAACCAAGTGATCCTACCGCACTGATCCACCCCCAGGGTCTGGATCCAAAGGTGATGGCCGTGCCCTGGCCACCTGAGAGACAGATATCCCCGGGGACTAGCGGGTGAGACAGCCTCTGGTTTCTTACAAGTAATACAAATAAACTGATATTGTTAGTGCATGCAAGAGCTCTTAACAGATGTTGCTATGCTTTAATAGATGCATTTCCAAAGTCAGAATAGTGCAGATATTAGTCTTCTGAGATTTTTGGGATAACACGTTTGCAAGCCAGAATATAAGGTTTCTTGTATGTGTTCGGGTTAAGTTATTGGCATAGGTGAAGTGTTTTTGAGGTGAGGTGAGATATTCATTTACACTTTGACATTTTCAGAGGTTGGGGGTAGCCCCTATATGAACCTAGTTGGTGTATTTAACAGTTAAAGTAAGGAAATGTGTTGGATGATGGGAACTGGTCTGCTGATAGGTGCAAGTCAAAGCCAAATATTCTGGGTAGGGTTGCCTTGAAGAGTACTAGTGGGTGATCGGTTTTCAAGGGGGAAGGTGACATGCACCTTGAACGAACATGACAAAATTTGTTAACAATTCATTTTCCTGTGGGTTCTTGTAGACACAGACTGATGCTTCTGGATTTTCTTTTAGGCCTCCTTGTATGTTTTTCAGTATGCCACCAAAGATTTCCGCATGTGGTTTAAAGCTTTTGCCACAATCGACAAGCTAAACATCCCCACGGAGCAATGAATTTACTAATAGCCAAGATTACCATGAATTCAGCATTAAATACTTCTGAAAAGCTGCAGGTCAAGTAAAATATCAAGAATTAAATGTCATTATCAGATAAAACCTGTCTACCACGCTAGAGCAGTTTAAACATGTTTTATCTCCACCTTTAGATGGAGTTAAAAGTCGCGGGTATTTCGATGTTTGACCTCCTTCCTAATCATGGAATATGTCTTGCATGTGGTAAATACCTTATGATTCCTTAATTAGGCAGCTTGTTTTACTGTTACCATCTAACCTATCATGAGTGCCTCAGTGTAATTGGTGTTGTTCATGGTTAAGTACATATTTTTATAGTTTGTAGCATTGGGCTGACATTTCGATGATGTAGAGCTCACACCAGACTCTTCCCTACATTGGAAGCTGTCAGCGCCAGGTAGTGGTCCAGGTAGTATTGTTATTGTGTGCAGTCAAGGCTGGGGGATCAAGACAAAACATGGCTCCCAAGTTGGGTTCAATATTGCTTATTTTACAACAAAAACAGGATCTTGAATTGACTGAATGATGGATTTTCATGAAATCAAACAGGTGTTATTACAACTTTCTTGAGACCAGCACTCCATCTGTCACTTTTCTGGGTTCCGCCACATGGTGGTCAAATGCAGGTAACTACTATTCACTGCACTTCTTACTTTGCATGCTTTTCTCCACTGTTCATCATCATAGTTGGGAAGCTGAGCCTTCTAGATGGTCCTCTCGCCCTCCATATTCATTGGGTCTGGGATGGCTTCAAGTGATGAAACATCAGTACAAGCTTAGACAGTTCTCATTGGATCCAGGGATGTTAGTGGTTGACCTTGCCAGAGTCATTGTCAGCACAAGGTGGTTGGGTGCCACCTCTCTCTAGACTGCTTCTCAAGTTCCTATTCTAGTTACTCTTTCGCGCTGATCTCATATTCCTTCTCAGTGCCCCAGAATGGTCAGGCGTCCTGACCTGCCCTATTTAGCTCCCCCACTTAGCTTCTATGTATCTCCCTCAGGTGTTTTTGTTCTTTCACCCTTCTGTACTCTTTTCTCCTTCTCTGCATTATCTTTGCATGATTCGAGTACACTCTATACTCTTATTTTGTTATAGTTTTTAATGTTTGTACCTATCTTGAGAGCAGCAGAGTGCTGTACAAAGTGTGGTCAGCCAGCGTCTTTTAGTAGTAGTGCAGTTCTATGACTTGAGGTCTTTGCATTAGTTTGTTCATTGGGATCAGTCCTTAGTCCCTCTCTGTCTTTCACCTGATGTACTTCCACTCTCTGCCTTTTTCACTCAGTAGTTCCTTCTCCCGGTATTACCACTCTCTGCTCTACTTTTGAACTCTTTCATGTTCTATTTCCCCCTCCAGATATTCTCTGTTTCACCTTTTACCTTCTCCTTTTCTTACTCACTGCTCCACCACCTCTTGCTCACCAATTCTCATGGCGCCTGATAACCAGGACTATCCTCCTTACAAAACCCATCCCCCAGTCTTGAATGAAGCCAGACTTTATAGCCGTGTGTACTCACCTTCTGGGGCCAGATAATCAGAACTGTGTTGCAGCGATGGCTGAGTGCAGGGATTGGTTTGTTTATTTTATTTATTGGGTATTTATAATGCGCTTATGCAGCAAAACGTGTTTCAAGGTGCATCCAGATAAGGGAGAGGAAAGAGCAAACAAAATACATGTCCCACTAGTTATTGAGACATTTGGAACGTGTAAGTGCAGTAACAAGAATGCAGAGGAGGGAAAGGAGCTGAAGGATGGGGGGACATGGAAGAAGACAACAATAACGTTCTTACTAGGTTGTGAGACAATTCAGAGCGTGCAAGTGCAGTAACAGAAATGAGGGGAGAGGGGTGGGAGAAGAAGTGAAGGTAGGGATGAACAGGAAAGATGACAAACAATATTGTTTCTACTAGGTCATATGACAATTCAGAGCATGCACGTGCAGTAACATAAATGAAGGGGGGGAGGAGGAGTGCAGGAAGGAGAGGAATGGGAAGGCAGGAGGGAGAAGAATGGGGCAATAAGTGCAGGTGAATAGGTTCACTTGCACTTTGAGGAGAGGGTGCACAAGGGAGTGCTTGAGGGGCAGCAGTAGGGAGCCAGTGATGAGGAATAACAAAATAATCAGCCAGATTCGACTATCCTAGAAAGAGGGAAAAAAAAACAATGTAACTAACTAAGACAATGGACCTCATTATAACAGTGACGTTATCACCATGCTGCCACATTACGAATTCTGCTTGCGGGTGCCGCTCTGGACACCCGCGAGCAGAACAGGATGGTAGCAACGGTACCGTTATGAACGGTACCGCTGCTACCATCCTCCCCATTTCCATTGAGGCCTATGGGGGCTCAAATGGGAATGGGGACCTACCGGCTCGGGGTCCCGTGAAAGGGAAATTACTGGGCCCTCCAAGGTCGGAATGGCCCGGTAATTCCCCTTTCACGGGACCCGGAGCTGGTCCCGAGTTTGGGGGTAGCCATGCTCTTATTAAGGGCATGGCTACCGCCAACCTCATAATGAGGCCCAATGTCTACATGCAAGATATGGATAGCATACAACTGTGGGTGATGTACAGCAGACTGAAAGATTTACTAATAGGATTAATACGAGAGGATGGACAGTTAAACAGGGCAATATAATGGCTGTTTCCCCGAACCCTACCTTGTCAGTCGCTGCCGGTTGACGGCTGCACTGCATGCTCCTCCGGCGAACAAAGGCAAAAACAGCCTGGAGCTGCTAATGTAGGGGCTGCCCTTTGCCTCGGGGTCCTTAGCCAGAGGGGGTGCTTGTTTTTAAAACAAATCTTTGAAAAGCTGCATCAAATTGCTACGTCCCTTCATGGACCAAATACCTAAAAGTGTTTTGGTTGTTATTTCAGTCAATTGGTTGTTCCCTACAGTCTCCCCCCTATGTGGTCTTTGTCTGAACAACCCACCACTCCCTGAAACTCACGGGTGAGCCTCTTTCAACAGCAAAGTCCTTGCCAGATTTCCTAACCTGAAACCAGTAGTGAATCCCAGTATTTGAAAGACAGTGGGGGCTTGTGGTTACGCACTCCCCTGCAGGTTCTAGATGGCACAGCTGAAAAATCCTGCAGGGATAAGAAGGTCACTGTACAAGGTTGCTGAGCTATTCCAGACCTGTCCTTCCACAGGCTGTTCAACTCTGGTCTCATTAGGTGCACAACAACGATTTAGGCAGGTAGGGGTTGGAACCAGGTTTTCACCAGTTCTGCCCATGCTACCAGCATAAAACCAAAAGGGTAATTCTGAGTCTATGAATGAGTCCCTTATTAGAAATGACGACATATCTCCTGAGTGATCAATTTGGAGAAGTGACAGCAAACATGGTAAATATTATGAATAAAATATGGGAGATAAGACAGCAAAACATAATTTAAGAAGCAGTCTGAGTTAAAGCCATCCAATTACAGGAGGGTGGAACAATAGATGCAGTGAAGCCTAGTTTAACTGCACAATGGTGGTTACCTACCCCCGGATGTGTTATCCAGCCTAGGCTTGAATTGGAACAGGGGGTATAGGTGGGAGTCAACAGATTTTCATTTCATGTGTTTCTGTCTTAGTTATATATTCAGCATTTTCAATCTTTGTCCTAGTATGCCAACTGAGCCAGGAGGTAGAAACATATATCTGAAATCTGAAACCGTCTTGGTGCTGGGTGGTAATTGTGTGACCAGCAAGGGTCGAGTGGGAACCAAGAGAGGATCTGCAAATGTTTTTCAACGTGACCCCATATTACTCAGTGTGAGCCGGTCTAAACCCTTTTCCATAACAAAATTTGAAAATACAATAGGTAACCACACAAAAGAGGCCCATAATGCAGAGGCCTACAGGGAAACCTCCCGAGATCCCTGTAGGCCAGTCCATCACTGGAGGTCAGGGAGACAGAGAAAACATACAACCAATGATTTTAGGGTTTCTTTAAAAAGATGGGAGTATGTTTCTCATGATAATGGTGTTTAAACTTTAGGCATCATGAACCGTGAACATGGATGAGTTGGGGGTTGGTCCCCAGATACTATGTCCCTCTTCCTTGACTTACGGATAGGTTCTGATACCTCTACCTTCTTGGTCCCTTGCCTTTCTCTTGTTGCTGTCCCTCTCTTTCCCTGGGTGCGAAGTCCACCGACCGGGTCCCTTGCCCTGTGCTGGAAAAACATATCTCCTATGGGATGGGATGGGGAGGTGATGGGTACATGATGGGTACCTGTCATTTCCTAATCTTGGCTTTACATCTGTTAGCGGGTGGTTTCACCCGCTCGGCATAATTACACAAGCATTATAGCCGAGCCTAAAATCTGTGCCTTTGTCACAGTGTCCTATTACTTCTAAAAGTTAGTTCTTATGTGTGTACTTGTAGGCAGACACATTTCAGATTAGTCCTTTTGGGGACATCTAAGGGAAATCAGGCTCTGGCTAGAAGTTTGATGCAAGTATAGAGAGGCACAGGTACAATTAATTGTAGATGCCATCAGTTCCTAAATACTGGTCTCATGGTCCAGGGAGAGACTGCAATTTTTGTTGTTACTTAAAATGGCCCTGGTTTCCGGCAAGGCACTTAGGTTCGGAGCCTCCGGTATCTTTTGCTGCCTGCGTAGTCCATGTAAGAAGGCCATCCTTTCTATCCTCTGGCCTTGAAGTCGTCAATAGTTTCGGCACAGCAAGTGGCACTCGGGACGATACATCTGTAGCCCCATAGAGGGGTGGCACTTTGCATTCAATCCTCTGTCGCTGTCGATTCCTCCTGACAAATCTAGCGGCAGCAACCAGAGAGCCTCGGCGATAGCATGCATTGGCCCACTGACGACACATGGCTGAATGAGCGCACTTGCAGATCATACAGGTCACACAAAGAACACACAAAAAATGGATTTCAGGACATATATGGATATTTCTAAGATTCACGCAGATTTCTATGCGCTTTACTCAAAGAGCACGCTATGCGCAGGCTATGCAAGGAAATCCATACGAATGACATTTCGCATACACACATGACATATCGCCATTGAGACTTAAAAGTCTTTCTTTTTTTAAGCCCAGCCCTATGGCTGTTCTGAAGGCGACCATGATGCTAGGCTAGTAGCCTAAAACGCTTGACCTTAGTTGTTTCGTGTGGAAGAAGTGCAGGGGTTCGTACATGGCGACGACACGTTTAGATTAATGAACAGTTTACAGCCAGTGTTCCATTGACTGGCGGGTCCTGGCCTGAAAGCACGAGGATTTCTTCTGGAACTCCTTGCGTCTCTTGTAAGAAAGTCAATGCATGAGTCAGTGGATGTACACAATCGAGTAGAACGCCAGGGAAAGCAAGCAACTGAGGGAATTCAGCGTGGAAAACTTCAAGAAAAAAGGCGTATCTTAGGGCCTCATTACACGGAAGGCGGTATTGATTTAACGTTACCGGTAATGTATTACCGGTAATGTTAAATCCCCATGTGGATCACGACCCGGCACACTGCTATTAGCGGCACTGCTAATTACGGTGCCACTAATAGCGGGCAGGCCGCGTGCGCGCGACCCTCCATTCCGTTAATTACGCCATGCCGCTATTAGCACAGCATCACAAGGCCAGTGCACATGCAAATAGCGGCATGGTAAATCCCCCCAAACCCCTTACCGCCATGGTGCAAATACCGGCATCGCGGACCACCCATTAAGGGAAATGGGCAGTGTACCCACCTGCCACAGGTGGACCAAATCAGCACAGGTGAAGGCAATGGAGACTGTGGCAGCTCAAAAGGAGCACACCACACCCCTTCCCACACCCCTCCCCACACCAAGATGGTTCCGATACTGGCAGCATTACATGGCCTGGAGGACCTCATTGCAGCGCAGCTGCTACAACAACAGGCAGCACAAAGGAGACGCAGGAGGAGGAGGAGGAGGAGGAGGGCAAGACAGGCACAGCAGGCACCACAACGGCACCTAATCATACCACAGAGGCACCCACCAGTACCCAGGACCAGAGCCAGTCCATTCAACCTGACCCCTGAGCAGCTACAAACCCTGTACCATCTGGACAGGGCTCCCATCACCAGCATCGTGGACATTATCCACGACGACATTGCGAGCCTCATAGACATCAGAACTGCCATCCCCCCGCTACTGAAGGTGGTGAGTGTGCTCCACTTCCTGCCCACAGGTACCCATCAGCATACAGTGGGACAGATGCATGGCATCTCACAACCAGTATCCTCACACACGCTGAACCAGGTACTCGATGCGCTCCTGAAGCATGCACCTGAACACATATCCATGCCACAGACTGCCCAGGAGATTGCAAACACAAAAGTTGGCTTCTATTCACTGGCAGGCATTCCAAGTTGCATCAGGGCCATCGACTGTACCCATGCGGAATTGGTGGTCCCACATCACAATGAAGCAGTGTACCGAAACAGGAAGCAATTCCACTCTATCAATGCCCAAATGGTATGTGACGCCAGCAAGATAATCACACATTGCTGTGCCAGATTCCCAGGATCAACACATGATTCCATGGTTCTGTGGGACTCAAGTATGCCACGCTACATGAAGCGACACACCGGACAACGTACGTGGCTACTTAGTGAGTAGCAGGGCAAGCACATGGCAGCGTGATTTGGGGGGGGGGGGATACATACTCCAACTGGGTGTGAATGGGGGGGGAGATACATACTCCAACTGGGTGTGAATGGGGGGGGAAGATACATACTCCAACTGGGTGTGGATGGGGGGGGAGAGATACATACTCCAACTGGGTGTGAATGGGGGAGGGAAGATACATACTCCAACTGGGTGTGAATGGGGGGGGGAAGATACATACTCCAACTGGGTGTGAATGGGGGGGGATACATAATCCAACTGGGTGTTGACTGGCGTCCGTAGGGAAAATGGACATACAGATGTACGCCAATGCCCTTCAGGGAAGGCCACGATGTACCTGAGAAGAATCCACATGCAATTTGAAGGTGCACGACTATGAGAACAATGCAGGCTGCAAAATATTACACATCCATCCCCATTGCACATCATGCCACGCCACATATTACACAAATCATCAACATGGCGTCAAGATGGTAATACAGAATCAGCGCATCACAGCATCAATCCAGCAATATACCCTTGAATGCATGCAAAGGGAACACCCCTAGACATGGCACTGAACCACACACCTATAGCACCACGGAAGTGATGCTTCACAGCATGGCAACATTGGTGTCAGAATGTCAGTACACAAGCAGTGTGCTACAAATTTTGCCTGGCCCAGGGACACCTAAGACCTGGCCACACCCAGGACATGTGAAAACTACTGTTGTAGGCATTATTGTGCCATTTCTACTTGCAGGGTCGGCCACACACTTGCACGTTGCTGTCACACAGACCATCTGCATGTATGCGCTCATTTTAGCACTTACATCACAATGCTATGTCAAATTGTGTGATGTGAACAGGCCGCCCTTGAGGTGAACAGTAACAGGACCCCATTCATCCCCCCATACAGGTGATGCGGCCTATCCCCTGAAAACCTGGCTCCTCACACCTGTACAGAGACCACAGAACAGGCACGAGGAGGTAATCAATCGTGCACATACCCGTACCCGCATCGTGACTGAGCAGGCCTTTGGACTTTTGAAGTCACGTTGAATGTGCATTACCAGGTCTGGTGCTGCTCTCCTGTATGGACATGAGAAGGTGGCCAAGATCACCATGGCATGTGTCATGCTGCACAATATGTGTGACAGACGGAATAGCCCACTGCTCCCTGACGTTGGGATAGAAGCACATGATGAGGATGATGATGTTGATGTGGACGGAGGTGAAGGGGATGCAGGCGTTGCAAGAGGGGATGGCCAGGAGGCACATGCTGTGAGACAGCATCTGATCAGCCAATCAATCTGCGGAAAATGTACTGTCACATGGATATGGGGAGGAATGCACTGGTGTATGTCTCAGAGCACGCAATGGACCTTGTCGCCAATGAAGTACACACACACACAATGAAGATGTCCAAGGCTGTGTTTTCATTAGAAACCAGTGTATTGACTAACATAAAGGTGAAGAAGTGCAAGCCCCACAACATCCCACCACCCTTCCCACCCCCAACAGACCCATAACACCCTTCCCACCACCCCCCACAACAGACCCATAACACCCTTCCCACCACCCCCCACAACAGACCCATAACACCCTTCCCACCACCCCCCACAACAGTCCCTCATGTCTCTGCCATTTTTGCCATGGCCAATGCACACCGAGGTATCCCCATTAACCCCCTAATTGCAATTGTCCTTGGAAGGATCTTGAGGGTTGCCAGACGAACGCCTGGTGGTTCGCATCGAGCGCCTAAGGGGGTTTGTTTTTGTCGACCCGGAAGTCGAGGATGGGGCAGACTGGCCTTGTTGGTGAAAGTGGCGGTCCATTGTGTCTGCCATGTGGACAAGCACCTCCCTAAGACTTGCAATTTCATTGCATATCCTGTCCGTGTTGGCGTCCATGCGCTCAGTGGAGTGCCTCACCATATGGACTATGTTCTCAGTGAGATTGGCAGCCTCAGCGACATGCTGGCCAACCAGCACGGTCAGCTCCTGTTGGCGCTGCAGGATGGCGGATATTTGGAGGTCAGTGCCGGGTGACCGTGCATTGGATGCCGTGCCCTCAGATGGCTCCAATGCAACAGGTGATGGTAGCATGGGTGACATTATTGCAGGGTTGGTGTCCTCGAAAGTCCCATCAGAACCAGGGGTCTGGGATGCCACTGCCTCTGGGCTTCCTGGGGGGCTTGGGGTGTGCATCTCCATGTGCTGGAGTAGGGTGTCCTTTGGATCGGACTGGGGGCCAGTGGCGGCTGCCTCACCAGCAGAGCTTGCCGCAGCTGATGGTGGGCCCTGGGTGTCTGGCATTGTTGACAGTGGGTTTGCCTCCGGTTTTGGGGCCACAGTTGGTGGTGCAGCTACTGCTGCCCTGGCAGTGGAACTGTGACGTAGGCTGCCACTCTTCAGGTGTGGCCTTCCCCCTTGCCCCTGGATGTTGCAGGGGTATCCTCCGGCTCCTGTGCCCTTGGCCTCTTGGATGTAGGTGGTGCCTTTGATGCATCAGCAGCATCCTCCCCATCTGTATGTGAGCCTGTCAGGGACGAGAAGGGGGATGGCATTGGTTGCGTTTCAATATACTCAATGTAAATTACAGGAATGATGCAGTTGTGGCCATTGGGACTTAGCAGTTGTGGATGCAGGTGATGTGCCAGTTCAGTGCCTCATCCATGCATGGTTGAGTTTGGGACTTGTCTCTGGTGATGTGTGCATGTGTGTGTGTTTGGGTCTGACACTGACATGGTGATGGATGGATGCATGTGTGGATGTGTGTCCTTGCATGAGTGGGGTCTGTGCTCAAATATGGGGGTGACTGTACATTCACACCGCATCCTGTCATGTGTACACTCACCTGCATCGGAAGTGGTAGCCACGCCGACCTCCATGCTGCCCACTCCCTCGATGCTTTCGGTGGCAATCATGTTGGCGCATGTCTCCTCCCATTCCTTCAGGCGTATTGGGAAGCCATCTCCACCGGCACTGGCAATGCGGTGGTTCTCTGCCAGGATGCCCCTCACCCGCAGCCTGAGGTCATCCCACCTCTTCCTGCATTCGCGCACAGTGCGCGTGCTGGTGCCCACGGCACTGACTTTGACTGCCACCTCCTCCCAGATGGCTTTCTTCTTGAGCAAGGTGGCGCGGCGCATGTCATTGGCAAAGACTACCTCTGCATGGGTCTGTGTCAACATGACCAGTTCCTCGTTAGTATACTTTTCCTTCCGCTGACTGTCACAGGTTTTCTTCAGGGCCTTGGGCATGTTCAGGTGTCACGGTTGATTTCACACAGCTCCCAACTCCAAAATGGTCCAGGGGGCAGAGGATGGCAATGGATTGTGTTTTTAAAGATGGCCGCCGTGCTCTTTCCCGTTCCGGTGCGATGACGCTATTTCCGGTGCCGCAATTTAACGGTCGATGCTAATAGCGGTCACCGCTAATAGCGGTGACCGCTAATAGCATGTACAGTGAGGGCGGAGGTGCTATCAGCACTTTAGGCGGGCCCGGTAAGGTGCTTTTGCGGCATGGCGGTAGGGTAATTTACCAGCATGGCCCTATGCGCGTGTCCGCTTACTGGTAATGGTACGCTATTGGAGGTCTCCTGTGAGGGCGGACATGCTAATAGCGCCATGCCGGTAAATCCCGTTTTTTAGCACCTACCGTGTAATGAGGCCCTTAGTCTTTCATTAACGACGTTACCCAGTGTGATGGATCACTCTTATGCACTTGCACGCATAGCACTCTTTTCTGATCGCCGACGTATCTTTGAACTGTGAAAATGAAAGCCAAAGGGACTTATTTTCATGGCTGTGCTAAAATGAGTAGAGAGTAATTTAGCTGTTTAGACAAGCACTCGGCCCATACATCACATTCCGTGCCCTTTTAATGGCCTTTCTTGCACAGAGCTGGGTGAAGGATCATAAATGCTGATTTGCCTCTTGCTTATCCCAGCGCCATCTACAAAATATGACATCATCTTTGCCCATATCAAACTCTGGATCCAGTCTGAGTTTTGTCCGCACATGATAACCAGAAGGCATCCGTAGGGATTCACTGTAGTGCTGGCATAGTATTGCCATATGCTTGTGTGCACCCTAAACGATCACCATCCACACGCATGCACTTTTCGCCATGCAATTTTCCATGTTCTTAAAATGAGAGGGGAAATGCATCTTCAGGGACGTCATTTCACCAAAATGCCAGGTGTAGCGGAAGTGACATCACATGACCCTTGACCTCTTACCCCACCCTGAAGTGATATCGTGGGAAGCGATGGAACATAACCTTTCACCCCATGACAAAACAGGAAATTGACAAAACAGGAAGTGGCATCACGTAGCATTGTTCCTAAGTACACTACGAATAATATGGTTACGATATAACTATAATGTGATATACATTTCATACAAGAATGGATCGCCATATGTATCGTTAAGATCAGTGTGTATGGGCCCATATTGACAAATTACTGTGAATGAAAGCAGACGTCCATGGCCAAATGATAATGATGTGTTATTATACAGCACTTATGCTTAAGCTCTTTACATAGAAAAAATATACATCAAATATCACCCAACCTGTGTTGATACTCATTTATCGACCTCAGTAGGATGACAGGATGAGATCAGTGACTCATGCCCTGAAGTGTGCCTGAAATAAACCTTTAATGGGTCTAGCAATTATTGTATAGAATTTTAAACTTTAAGAAAACACACTTCTTTTTTTACATTTTCTTTTAAGTGTGGCAAGGGAGACCACAGGGGTAGCAAGGGAGACCTCAGGGATCGCAGCTGCAAACCCTTGGCAACTCCTAAATGCCATCCCCGACTATCTTACATTTAATTCAACAAATTGCCATAATGATTTTGATTTTGTACATTTGTAACGCGCACAGGACGATTTCAATCGTAATTGGGCGCAGATGTATCGATTGCCATTAGACTATGGGGGTCATTACGACCTATGCGTTAAGGGGTTTACGGTGTCGGTAATGGTGACGGAGCTGTCAACCCCTTACCGCCCCATTAGGAGTCTGCTCGTGAGACCCGCAAAGGGTGCCTGGTAAAACCAGGTGCCCTTAGCGGGTCCCGCTAGCAGACCAGGGAGCTAACAATGGGCCCGTTATTAACAGGCCCATTGTTAGCACCCTCCCTATTCCCATTGAGCCCTATGGTGGCTCGAATGGGAATGGGGTTGTACCAGGTCCGGGTTCCTTGAATGAGGAATTACCAGGTCCTCCAAGGTTGGAATACAAGGAACCCGGACCCGGTACCCGGTAAGGGGGTAACCATGCCGCAAATTGCATAATGACCTCTTGTGTCTTGATCCACTTAATCATATGAGATTGATTTATACCAACTAAGGTCCAGGGGGAATTCTAACAAAACAGATAGGTCTTCAGGGCCCTCCGGAAAGCCGGGAGGGTTTTAATCTCACGGATTTCTCTGGGTAGTTTGTTCCATGCTCTTGGACCGTAGACTCCAAATCTGCGGTCCCCTTTGCTGAAATACCTAGTATGTGGTATCTGAAGCAGATTTTGATCTGTTGAGCGCAACTGTCGGGTAGGACCATGCCTCCTGATTTTATCTGATAAATAGCTTGGCCCTATCTTATTAAGACACTTATAAACCAGGCAGAGAACCTTAAACTCAATTCTCTCCTTTACTGCCAACCTATGTAGAGCTCTTCTTAAATTAGAGGTTGGGGCTGATTTTTTTACCCTGTACAACAGCTTAACCACTGCATTTTGAGCCACGTGCAGTCTTCGCAGCTGATAGGCTGGTATACCCGACAGCAGTGCATTTCCATAATCTAGCCTCGAGTTGACCAAAGTGCCAATAACTACTGCCCTGTCCTCATTCGCAATGAATGGTAGGGTATGTTTCAATTGGCGTAGTGAGTGGAAAGCTGCTTGCATCCTTGCGCTAACCTGAGCTCCACTTCCCATGTTATCCTCCCAGACACAGCCTAGATTTTTAATTTTCTTAGAGAAATTCAGCTGCCTCCCCAGGAAGAATGGGGAGTGTAATTGCTCCCTCTGCAGATGATGTTTTGAAGCGAATAGAGTCACTCAAGGCATAAATTAGTTTTGCAAAATTGATTAGCAGAAATTGCTAAATAAAAAAAATGTTTAGCAATCCAACCAAAATGGTTAGCAATTTTTATATCTTTATTTTTAAAGGGATGAGCAGTTAATTGCAACAAGGCTATTGCCAAAATAAGGCACAGGTGCGGCTAACAATTCAATGTATTACAGCAGTAATCTCCAGGCCTTTTTAACCGGGCAGAGCAGGCACCATCCATTTATTATGTTGACACTGAAACAACATTTAGGAGGCTTCATGCCTGCAGGCTATCAGTGCAGGCACAACTGCTAAGCAAATGGCTAGGAATAATATATCTCCAGCCAATCATCAAGCAGGAGAAATATCATTCCCAGACACTTGATGCCACACAGCCTGTGGGTATATGCATGCCTACTAAATGCTCTTTGACATGAGGGCAGCAGCAAATCACTGCATTCCAGGGGCGGCATCATGACCTTTCAAACTTTTTATTTGAAAGGGGCCTGAGTCTCAGGGGGTTCCCCAGCAGCTGCCTGCATGTTAGCAGTCATGAATCGTATGGCATGGCAACCAACATCTTATATTCCATTCTTTAAATATGCACTTTGCAGTGCACACATAAGCTGCACTAGCTGGAGTCCTGCAGGCCGTCACCTTCCTTGGGCCTCTCTGGTATCTAAAAGTGTTGTTATCGCCTTGTTGCATTTTTAGTCCAGTGGCTCTACAATAGCCTCTTGCTACTAAAGTAGGATTTCAGTCAAAGTATAGTATTTCAGTTATCCGCTGTTTGGCAGTCTTCTGATAATCTGCAGCTTTTAACCCCCGGTTGTATTTTATCGTCTTCATTAGAATGTACGCACAGGTGCCTCAGACTTTCTCAGCTCCAAAAGGGGCCCCGCAAAGATCATATTGAAATGGGCCCGCCGAGCCATGACTCAGCAGGCCCTGCTGTAATCCAGCACATCAAAGACCTTTAGAAGGCCTCCTGCCTACAGGTTGTATCATCAGTGCCAGGTTGAGCATTAGCAAATGGCTGAGAATAATATATCTCCTGCCAATCATGGCGGGAGAAATATTTCCAGACACTTGACAGCACACAACGCGCACTGATGACGCAGCCAGACCTTCCTAACTTCTGGTATTGTTCTGTATCCCATGGGTATTTCATGCTCTTCTCTGGGTCTCCAGGGAAGAGCATAAAGCTTCTGGGATTGTCAGGGCCTGCAAAAAAAGCAGTGCCTTTCGTCCCTCCGCAGTGATCAGAGGATGCCTGTGATGGAAAGGGTGCACAATGCTGCTCAGTCTGCAAAGTGCACAGGGCTCCCATCGAGGCATTTTGAAGAACAAACACCTCTTTGTTATTAGTCAGTGATCAGGAAGGAGCAGGCATTGGCTATTTTGAACAAGAAAGCCCAAATAAAGGTCCTGCTAAGTTATGTTATCTTGCATATGTATAGCGTCTCCTGCCAAAGTTATGACCGTAGTTTTTTTTCTCATGTGGCTTTAAGTATTGAGAGATCTATTGCACCTTAAGGTTCTTTTTGTAAGCATGTGCCCCCTTTTTCAATATAGGACTAGACAAGGACAGAATTTATAATAATTAGAGAAGTAGCGAAGAACGGACTGCAGAAATCTCAGGGTTTTTGATTTTCAAATGTAGGCAAGTCTGCCTGCATAAATACCTTGTAAATGTTGTTTGAAGTACAGTGCAGCAGCAAACCACTGCAGTCCTGCTCTTCAAAGAACATTAAGAAGGCAATATGCCTCCAGGCTATTATCAGTGCTAGGGCAGTGTGAGCCCTGCACTAAAAACACTGCCTGCAGGCACAAGGCTTTCTAAATGTTATTTGAAGAGCGAGAACGCAGCAAACCGCTGCAGTTCTGCTCTTCAAAGAACATTAAGAAGGCAATATGCCTGCAGGCTGTTATCAGTGCCCCAGCACCGACTAAAATAAAATTTGCATGTACTTACCAGCGGCAACCACGATGGCTGGAGGAACTGTCTCCATCTGCCTCTTGCGTGCTCAGCCTCGGCACATGGGCCGCTCTGCGCATGTGTTTACACGGGAGCCGCTGCCTTCGCCTATGTGCGCTCTGCAACCCAGGCACAGGCTATACTGACTTCACCTACAATCCTTGCTCTAGAAATCATGTTGCAGTTAGTGCGACATGATTATTGAAATAAAAAGCAAATAAGCAGTATTGTATCGCAAACTGCGATGCGATACCGCTTATTTTATGCCTTGTCACTTCTGTTTTGCTGGCATTCAGCAATAACTGATTGGCACACATCCATACCTGTATTTCTTGTAGGCACCTTTGCACTATCTTGTATGTCACCTCTAAATTCAGTATCCTCAGGCACACCTGAGTACCATCTGCATACAATTGAAACTGTATGACGTGCTTCCTCAGGATGTCCATGAGTAGTTTTTCATATAAATTAAAAAGCAGTGGGGAGAGGGAGGATCCCTGCGGGACTCCACAGCTTTGTAGTAGTGAATCTGACAGGAAGTCTCCAAGTCAAACTCTTTGTTCTTTTCTAGAGAGAAAAGATTCAAACCATTGAAGGGATTGTTTGCCCACTCCACCCACTTCTATCAAAAGTGTCAGTAGGGTCCCATGGTCCACCGTATCTAAGGCGGCAGACAGGTCCAACATGACCAACAAGGTCACACCCCCCTGATCCGCCGTCTCCAATAGATCGTCCCAGACTGTCAGCAACGCCGTCTCCGTCTCGAAACCTGGACGGAAGCCAGATTGCAATGGGTGCAGCACATTTTCCTGGTCCACATGTTCCTGCAGCTGAGCTGTCACAATTTTTTCCCGGCCATGACAATCCTGTCACTGGCCTATAATTCTGGCAATTCTTGGGATCTAAGTTTTTTTTTTTTTAACAGCGGCGTAACCACAGATTTCTTCAAAATTGTCAGTACTAACCCTAATGTAAGGGATTTGTTAACACATTTTGTAATAAATAGGGTAATATCTGTAGCTATTAGTTTGGCTACTGAAGATGGAATACGAAGAGTGCATCATTAGTTGCCTTCAGAGCAGAGAGCAGGGAGCAAACCCTTTCCTCAGATACTTTCGTAAACATAAATAACTTCTGATCTGCCCCATTATCTTCATCATGAACTATATATTCTGGGCTAGTCTCCGCTGCTACCTCCAGATTCTCATGAGGATCTAATGGTTTGATTTCTGCAATCTTTCCTTGTATGAATTCTATTTTATTTATAAAATAGTTATTAAAAGCATCTGCTTGTGCTTGTGATGATTCTGGCGCTGCTGACGCACACCCAGGGTTTACTAACTGGGAAATTGCTGCATACAATTCCCGTGGCCTATTCATGACTTTATCAATTTTCCCAGTTATAAATTTGGCTTTGGCTTCAAAAATGGCTTTTCCATATTCTCTTCGGGAACTCTTGACCTGATCTAAATTACTCTCTATACAATTTTTTCCTCCATTTTTTTCTCGAAAGATCTCACCTGTCCCCTTTTTTGGCCAAATATGTCGAAAAAACCATGGGTTAGTGGGCTTCCTAGATTTTTTTATTGGAGAGGGGCCTGCTCATTGCATAGCATGGCCATGATTTCCGTGCCTTTATTGAAGAACTCCTCACATGGAAGAGCATTCCCAGTCTGTGCCAAAGCATGTTTCAGAGTCTCCCCTGAGATTTGCTTGCAGAACTGCCACATCCAATTTTCTGTGTGCACTTCCTGAGTTTTCTTGTGCACTATCAGATCAAATACTCTGGCATAGTTGTCCGTCCATTATATTGGGATTGTCTCTACATAATGAATTATCTTCCCTCTGTATAGCAGGACATCAAGACAGTGACCCTGGCAATGTGAGGGGGATGATGCTAGAAGTTCCAAAGCATGGGCTTCCAGGGTGTCCCTTAACTCTCTGCCATCTACAGATGTCATATCCTCAGCCGATGAATTGAAATCCCCCAAACATAACAACTCGTCATGTTTGCTCCCTGTATCTGCCAGGAATAATTCTAATTTATCCAGGAAAGCCCATGCTGGGCCAAGAGGTCGATACCCAAAAATATTACCAAAAATATTTTTTATAGTTTTGTTTAGAGTACACTGAATGCGAGCATACCCCATCTGGATGTCATCGTCCCAGTCTAGAGATTGCAAATATGATAATAACTGCAATTCCACCTCCTCTTTTTCCTATTCTATTGATATGTTGTATCAAATAGCCTTGTGGATGTAGGAGGTGAAACACAGCCTGCGAGGTCTCATTAAACCAAGTTTCTGTCAAAAATATACAGTACAAGTCCTGTGATAAAATGGACTCATTAGTCTCTACTGCATGTTTAACAGCTGATCTGACATTGAGTAGCATTGCTCTAAAAACTTGTGTCCCATTATGATTTTTAATAAATGTAGATTCCATTCTCTTAATCGTTTCAATAACTGAGTTCCTGATTTTATCTAGAGTGCGTAGGAATATAGTTTCACCCTCGTTCCCCATCTCCTTCAATTCTGTATTCAAGTAATTTATGTTACTATTAATTCCTGACACTCGTTAGACTAAACACCAGCTTGTTCTCACCTGTTATTCCTTTAAACTGTTGTTGGTTCCGAGAGGCATGGTTTTCTGCCAGACGCCACCAACATGCCACCAATAGGCCAGTCATAGCCTGCGGCGCGTTTTTGGAACGTCAGAGCTGGCACGCAGCTTCAGGAAGGCTGGGAAATGGAGTGTTTCCTCCCAAACACTAGCGTATGCCGGCAAAAGCCTGCGTTTCACTCTAATTACGGGTGGGAATTCTTAAAAACAACTTAGAAAGAAACTAAAGTCGATGTAGTACAATAACACACAATCAAGTACACATTTCCGGATTCAACTAATTAAAATCAATACTATTCTAAAATCAATTTTTGACTAAAAATCTCCATCTACAAATATCGCTAATGTACTATTTCATCTCAATAAAAGTGTTTAAACATTCATCTAATAGCCGATTCAAGATCGAGTAATGTTTCCCTTTTTTCCATTTGAGGTCCCATAAACATTCCATTGCTTCGATGTCCAATTTCTACATTTCTTTACCACATGCCTCCACAGTGAAGCAAAGTTTTAGATTCAGAAACGATTAGCAAAAGAACAACAGTTTGCTTTCTAAAGGATTTGGGCACAGAAATCAAGCACATCTTGTGCCTATTTCACAAAGATGAGCTACACCAAGAGAAGTTCTGTGACTTTGTGACATCCTGTTTGGCTTCTGTTTGCCAGAATGTTACTGCACACAACGAAACAAGGGATGGGCAAGGTTGTGGAATAACCAATTCACCAATATCTCTTTCTCTTTTCCTTTCTCTTTCTCTTTTTCTGGCTGTGTATTTGTTTAGGCATCAAGAATAATCAATACAAATGAAGTGAACCTCTATCGCAGAAGTCGAGCCCACCAACTGTTTACTGATTCAGAAAAGTGGAGAAAGGTATTTCTCCCAATGTCCCTAATCCTGAACTGTTCATTTTCTAGGCAGCAGCAAGCAACACATTTCCTGCGCAAATGGTGACAGATTGTCATAATACACTCATCAGATTATGGAATCATATAAGATGTCACTCATAAAGAACAAAACATTAGACATATTTGACAAAATCTTCAATTGATTAAATCACTGCTTCGAAAAATATCATGATATCTGGCATACGTCTATGCTTCATTCTCATATCTTGTATTCTGTTTTTGATTGGCAGAGACATTATACCACGTGGTGGGTCACTTATGGCTACTGTGAATCAATGCCTGATAATTTACAGCAGCATTTGAATACATCCTTTTAATCCATGCAAAAGTTCATCTTGGACACGATGCCATGCAAACCGATAATGCCAAGATGCCACCAGTTGCCTTATCAATTCCCCATGGGCATCTTGCTCATTAGCAACGTGTTCAATACCATCTTGGCATTGGCTTGCTGCTTCAAGCATCTTTACCGTGGACAAGGTGTTTGTGAGCAAAATGTGTATTTTGTTAAATCAAATGGGTGTGGCCAATTCTGCTAATCACCAGCAAAAGTGCCTTTCCTTTAAAATCTCTTTGATGTCAATTGAATCAACAGAGGAAGTAATGGAGTGATTGTCTGAAGATCACTAACAACGTGGGTGATGGCAAGCTCTCTGGTTTTTGTGCCTTATAAACGTGCATAGAGAGAGCTTTAGTGCCCTCTGCAAGAATGTCCAGGCAAATTACAAGGTTGTGTTCTATTTTTTGTTTGTGACGTGTGTGCCAGAGCCTAGCATTCCCAGTTTTCACCAGAACAGATGTTTTCTTGAGAACAACTCATTGCCTTCGGCCTTGGCCAGTGAGTACGGCCTTTGGCCTTTCCCACTGTATATTTTAAAATACTACTGAGTCACTAGCCATGGCCTTCAGCTATGCCCACTGAAAATGCTCCCCCCAATATGTTTCTTTTGGCCAACTAGGTGGCCACGGCCTTTGGCTATGGCCGCTGTACATGTACACATATATGCCAACTGTCCAGATTTAGGCGAGAGACTCCCGATTTTTAGGTGAAAAATATTGCTATTTTTCACGGTCTCCCGCCTAAAATAACTGTAGCCCCAATGCATTCTTATGGGGAAATATGCATCTCCCGATTTCCCTGTGGAAATCTCCCTCCCCGGTGCATCTGAATGTTGGCATCTATGTGTACATGTCTTTCGGGCCAGCTAGCCAGGGCCCTCGGCCCTAGCAGTGAGCACGGCATTTGTGAACCCCTTGACATATTACCCCACACCTCACTGCAAAATTCCACTTTTTTTGTATTAATCTAATGTTTTAACTCCATCTTTTGAAAGAAAATGTGTTTTCCCATAACCACGGTTATTCCAGCAACTAACTACAAATAACCCCAAATATTTTGCGAATATTTGTGGTTAATTTACATGTGACACACTTTCAAAAATAACCTCGAAAATGAAAATAATAACCTCGACTAAGCAAAAACGTTCAAGTTCTGAACTTGGTCCCCATCCTTCCCCCACAATTCCCCAGTTTCACATAGGGTCCTCCAATTAACCAAAAAGAATAATGGAAGTCAAATATCGCCCCCAAAAAGCTAATACCTTCTAATAGAAAATATCACTACAAATTCAATTTGGTCAACATGAAAATACACTGATATTCTGCACCTTTTTCTCTATACGGCTATACGGCACCTGTTTTACCCTGGACGAGTCACGAGTTATGAATTCTGTACAGTGTTGCTGCTCATGTTAAAACTCAATATACATGCTGTGCAATTGCCGACGAGGTGACCTAATCATGTTTGACAGGATTTGACAAAATTATATGCGGGCGAAATGATAGATATGCTACCATAGAATCCTTTCACAGTTATCTAAATGTAGAACTATGGAAGTACTCCAGTCAAGATGGCGCCTGCTGTTTCATATAGATTAGTCTGAATATGTAACAGCGAACACATGATCGGAACTGAGAGCCGGCAAACATGTTGGAAATAAAAAAAAGCTTGCCAGTTTTGTTATGCACATCTACCTGATGAAGTCTTTGGAGTGAAGCGGAATGTGTGGTGTTGAGCTTTGCTCCCAGGGAACACTTTTCTTCTTTAAGTCCAGTTTTACTTACTCGTGATTTTAATACGTATTTATGAATAAATTGCTATTTTGCACACTGTAGATTGAGAGCCTGGGGTTGTTTTTTTCTTTGGATACCCTTGATAGACATGTAGAAACCTGCAGTGGCATCTGAGGTGAACATTTACTTTTTCTAATAAATATATGAAACCAAGAAATGGCACAAACATGCCGGGATCGCACTCAGCTGCAATGTGTTATTAAACACAGTACTCCACAGTTTAAAAGTCCATATAAAGTTTATTCACCGCATTTACAGCTGCCACGAGGGAGAAAAGCAAACAAAGTGATGCGCTACACACCCCAATTGGGTGCTTGTTCTCACAGGGCATGCAGCAATCAGTAAATCAGTCATGCCTGAGTACACCACTATGGTTCCACATATAGGTGACAACTTCCACATTTCTATCATATGGCCATGTGCTGAGAAGTACATCTTGGTAGCCATCTTTTAACATGAGTAAAATACTCAAAAGTATAGACACAATTCTAAAAAAAAGTCAGACAAAGTAATTAAAGGGGTGAGAGAAGACACCAAAAGTCAGAACCAGAGTTCAATAAAGTGCAAACTCCACACAATTAAAAAACAAAATTTGCTGAACACAATTCACCTTATTAATGCTTAAGTACAAACTCTGTGGTTCCACCCACTGGCGAGAACTCTTATAACTTTCTCAAGCGGTGTTACTATCTATAGGCAATCTTTAAACAGGAGTAAAATACTGACAAATACACAAGAAATTTTAAAATAATTGAATGGACTGGCTGGAATGTTGATGTAGGTGACAAGAGACATCAGACCAAGAAAAGGCTTGAATAAAGCACAACGTGTATGATCATATAAAAATGTACATACATGGAATCACAAAATTGCAATAGTACCAAACATAAACACTAAACTGGAAAAATCATGTTTCATCATCAACCAGAAAATCACAAGGATTATCGCATAGTATAAGAATTTAACAGACATTTTGCACATGAATAGGCAGGTGAAAGCTGTATGCTGAAGTATAAAGTTCATAGTGCCAAAACCGCCAAAGACTAGCATCGAAACTGGAAACGCCACCCATACTAAAATCACTGACAAATAGTAATGGTCATTGAACACATGGAAATGAGCGGCCCAAAAACTGACTATCAATGTAGTGCTATGTGTTAATCAAACCGCACATATATGAAGCAAATTACACCCCACTACGGCAGTTCACCCATTGCCGCTGGTGAAATCCACAAACATAAAAAACACAACAATACAATAAATGAGAAATCAAGAAAAACGTATCAAGCATTGCAAGGTAAAAATAACATGTCAGACACCAATGGATGTGTGGAGTTCCCCAGTTTTGGGCCAAGGGAACTTAAGTTTGAAAGTACAGAATTGTTCTTGTTTCAAGATGTCTCAATCTCAGGGTCCTGTCACCACCCCTGGGATGTTTGTTGACATGAGTCACACCTAAAAATGAAAAGACATCCAAAGACCAATTGTTTTATTGTTATTGGTATTGTTATTGTTATTATTATTATTATTATTATTATTATTGGATTTATTGAGCATTGACCTAGATTCGAGAAGCAACAGACCACTTTACAGAGGTATACAATACATATACATAACAGAGCACTTTACAGAGGTATACAACAGTAAAGGTCCTATACAAGAGTAAAGACTCTTTTGCGACCTCTGCGACTCTCTCTCACTCTCTGTCCTCCCCTCTGGCCCAACTCACTCTGCTTGGCCTACTCTGGATGTTCAGATTTCTTCAGACCTTCCCCTTTCTATCCCTTATGCGGGATATCCCGAGGTAGAGCTGGACAGTTCACTGGAGGTCCCATGGACACTTCCGAAGGGGCATCGCTTGGTGGCTAAGCCTGGGGTGCAAAGAGTATTTTTTCCCACTACTCCAAAGGGTAGAAGCGCCCTGGTAGGCCTTCTTGATCGATTAAGAAAACAAGGGTCCAATGGGACAACAGAGGGCAAAGGTTGCCAAACCTTCCAAAGTGTCTCCAGCGGCTCCACAAGTCCTTGACTCCTTCTGTAGGTCAGAGAGAACTCAGGTGATCGACCTGGAATGGATGCAGAGCCCCTCTTCTTATCCAAGATTAGCTTTGCACCACAATTGAGCACTTCCAATCGAAGATCAGCTCTCAGGTAGGCATCCCAGTCGTGGACCAATCAAGGTCCATGGTGGTCCCAGTCATTCAGGCATTGGAGACATCCTGGCACCAGTAATGTGGATCGGGACCAGAGTGTTGTGACATGTAGAAGCCAGTGAAAGAGATTTGTTTTCATGGGAGGCTGCATGCCCAAATAAGGAAAACCTGGGCTACGCGACCTGGGTGAAGGCAAGGGACAAAAAGACCAAAGGACAGAACCAAAGACGTGTCTTGGCCATTGTCGGACCTGGCCACGGTCTTGAACCAAATGTGGCAAACGCGATGTGATTCCATAAAAAGATGTAGAACACTTATAAAAAGTAACTGCTTCCACCAGTTCATCCTAGGCACACTTGTACAATCACCCAAAAATCCTTTGAGGGTGTCTAGGGCCATAAAACAAAAAGGGCCCCAGCGCACAGTACTGTAAGGTATATTGGGCACTGTTCAAAAGTTACCAAGAAATGGCAACATAGTCGAAGACTAAGGGAAACATAATTTCCCAGAACTGACAGTCTGAAGGATGTGTCAGTTTCCCCATAACAGGTGAAATAAAGCCCAGTGGAGCACAGCTGAAGGCTGTGCTCCAATGGCAAAAGTCAGGATAGGATAGCCAAACAAAAGCAAAGGGTTTGGTGGGCCCACAAATGGAGAGACAATTACACGTTGATGAAATCTTTCCTAACACCGCCCCTTCCTGTCTTTTTCCACTTCTATCAGTTGGAAGAGTAGTGAACCATCGGGCCATGAAAGAACTCCCCTAGCAAATTTGGAGTATGTGGCACCATACCCTGTTCTGCACCAGTGATTCAAAACCGCCTCTTGTTCGTCAGCCAGCAAGTGGGTCTCCTGGATTAAAGCTATGGATATTCTTTCATGCTTTAGGTAAGATTTCACTGTGTTTCTGTGAAGGTAAGAACCCAACCCACGCACATTCCAGGTTAATATTATAATGGGGCCATGGTTGTGTAACGTAATAAGCAACACCAACAGAGCTCAGGTGGCCCCTCCACCAGCATGTCAAAACAATTGCACGTAACACACCTCCCGCAGCGTAGTCATACCAGTATCTTGGTTACCCATGTGATTGGCATGGTTGCAAATATTGCATAAATGTTCCTTTATGCCCCCCCCGCTTACCCAAAAGTAGTACCTTGTGAACCTTAATGCATGGAGTAAACAAAAAAATAACAATAATAACAAAACTATGTAACACCGCCCAACAAAAACATATTGCTCAGGCACTCCAGTACCTCCAAGGCCAATTTTGGCCATTGTGTACCAGGTAGGGGAAACCAGCAACAGGCTGGCACCCAGTATCAGCTTAGAGTGGGCGGATAAGACCAACAGTGGGTAACTGGCCATTGCCCCCACTGAAAGAAACGGGCATTTTAAGCGGCTTCAGGCCATTCTCAATGCAACATTGTTCAGGGGCTTTCAGAGTGTCATGCAAGGAGAAGTTTTCCATTCAATGGGATAAATAAAATACAGTACTTGGATCGCTTGTTGGCCTGCAACTTTACACAAAACCTCCCTGCATTGGCAAGGATAGCACAAATGCACAAAGCCATCAGGTAGCCTAGTGGGAATTGGTTGAATCATGCATTAATTCAAGTGTCAGCACTGCTCTTGCTTGACAAATTGTTGTGCTTCATCCACATGGTTGTCACTGCAGGACTATGAAAAAAGTGTGATCTGCTGTTGTAAAGGATCTTTAGCCTAGCAGGATCCATGAGCATATATTTGAGGCCCAGTTGTCTGAGTCTCGCCTTGGCCGGCACAAAAGCATTTATGGCCTTATGTATCTCGCCTCCATCCCTAGAATAATATTTCAGGATTACTTCTCTATCACAGAAATTCAGGATCCTGGTTATAACTGGTCTGATGTGGGATCCAGGCAGAGGTCTTTTCTGGAGTGATCAGTAAGCTTGTTCAACTGCAAAGCCTTGTGACAGCTTGCCAGGCCCAATCTCTTGTAGTAACAGTTTTCAATATGTGAGGTCGGGTCCGGGCCCTCTGCATTCTCCAGAAGATCCAGCATGCGTACATTGTTCCTGCGGGATCTGCCCTCGGCGTGCTCTGCGCGTAATTGTAATTGGTTATTTATAACATGCTTAATACCCAGAGGTTTCTAAGCACCGACCCGGGGATCGAACCTGTGTTGCTTGACGTCGCCTTGCTTCCAAGGCGAGCACGTTGCCCCTGAGCTATCCTCCCAGAGTGGGAGGATAGCTCGCCTCCATCCACAGGCGTAGTTTGAATGTGGTATTTCTCATTTCCAGTTCTTTGACCCACGCCATAAGATCTTTGGTGGTGACTGCAGTCTCTTTTAACCCCAGTTCCGCAGTTGTGACCCTCACTGCCAGTTATTGTATGTCCTGCTGGAGAAGTTGAACATCTACTTTGACCTTGTTGATTTTAGTCTCCAGCGAGGACCGGAGGGCAGCTATTGCAGCAAGAACCTGGCCCTCCTGAGGGTTCTTTACAGGGGCGAGAGGCCCAGATTGTGCGGTGTTCTCAGTCTGGGGGCCATCACAATGTTTACTTTGGCCAGCAAACAAGTCCATGATTGTTGGCTTGCCCCTATTCTTGGTGGGTGACATTGTGGAAGACTGATACAGGGACTAGCTGGGATGTGTAGTGGTACACTGCTTGACCAGAGTATCTCCAGTTAATGAAGGATTGAGTAATCAAGCCTCACCATTGCAATACAGGTTAGTTCACCTGTTGCAACTTCAGTGCAGGATGTGTCCCCGTAGGCGAGGGAGATAGTAATACGAAGCACTACCAGACAAAGCCGTCACCAGCACAAGAAGAGCTCTCCGGCGCTGCAACACTGGATGGAACCCAACACTCAAAATCCCACACACAAACAACCTTGTGCAGTAAGGCAAACGTGTGTCACCAGGGTCTCCAGAGCCTGTGTGGGCCCGATGCTAGCTCCCAGCAAGTCCCCTGCACTTACAGGATGTCCCCCGCTAGGCAGTCAGGCGGTGTCCCAGCGCCACCCAGAGAAGGCAAAAGATCAGCATGTGTTCAGCAAAAGTATGGCCAGAGGGGGCCAGGTCAACAAAGCAGCCAAGCAATGTTAGTGGGAGCGCCCAAGGAGGTAGCCAGTGCCAATGCCTGCAGTCCCTCCAGATGGGTGCCACGTTCCTCAAAACATCTGTGGTCGGTGTCTCACGGTCTCCTCAGGGGACTAGATGATTCAGCCCCAGCGCGCAAGCAGCAACCGGCAATCCCGATGAGCACACAGGCATCCAAGATGCAGGCATGTCTCCCAGATAAGCTGCCGCTCCGGAGGTGCTGCCGCCACCCACTCTCGCTGCACGTCTTCATTCCGTTTGAGGCTGGGCACACGTTTCAGTCTGCACACTCGACAGAACTGCAGGGAAAGTTTCAAGGCTAGCACAACTGTCCGCGCCGGCCTCCGCGTGCGTTAGGTAATTTATCATACAAAGAAAAAAGTTAGGGAGGGATGCCTGCCTGCAATCGACAATACAGCCCGCTGTTTTATAAGCCGCCAGAAAGGTTTCACAGAATCGCTGCAGCCGCCATCCTGGATTCCACGGGCCCCAAGTTTCGTACCAAAGTTCCCCATGTTCCTGGATCCAATTTTGTCTGGTAAGAGCAATATAAACAATCACTGATCTCCCCTATAAGTAGATGTCAACAGATGCAAAGGAAGACAGCTCCAGTCGTCGCTAGAAGGATCTGAGAAGGATCGCAGTGGGAGCTCCAAGCAGTCACAGCCTTAATGCATGAGCTCAGGCCACGCCCCCCACCGCAATGCACTGGTATGCGCAGCAATGTACTGTACCATGTGCAAATGAAGACGCTGAATGTTATAGGTCTTTCTATAGTGGTTTTGTGTAAGTTACTCAAATGTGGTGCAATCCTAGCATGAACAGTAGACACTGTGAAGAAGTTTACTTCATGCCTTACCTTTCATATAATAAGATAATATAAAGTGTGGGCAAAATTAAAGACAATAATTCCAAAGCACTTTGATAAAGCAGGTATTATGATACCTGATCACAGGCGATGGAAGACATTATTTTTTCTGTTCTTTGTCAACCGGCAAAAGGTTAAGACCATTGCAAATACCAGTCTTATTTAAAGACAGACAGGAAGAGGTTGTGCAATCACATCAGAATGTGCGGCACATAGTATTCTCCCTTTAAATAAAGGGAGAATTGATGATGTATAAAAATAAATCAATCCAGGCAGAAGTGCTAATAACAAGGACACACACGTTAAAAAGTAGGAAACCATAATGCTGCTAGAATTCACCAAGTTTCCCGAAGTAGGCAATCTTCAGTACCATGTATAAAAATCATATACTAACAAATCACGTGTATGAAGTAATAAATAATATTTTATAATCCTGAAATATTTAATGAGTAGGTGTTGCAAAACCATGCAGATGAATACAAGACATCACCCAGTGATGCCATTCCTCTTCCTATCTCACTCGCTGTTTACTTTGACTCTCTAGTATTTACTCCAGTGTTCATGCTCGTCTGTCAGGTTACTTCCTATACATTTCCTCTTTGTTTTTCATTGTCATGTATTCTTCATCTGTTTGAGTACGTGTTCCTCTGTTCCTCTTTTGGGACACCTCGCAACTGACATAAGCACTTTAAAGTGTATACTTAATTCCTCCTCTCATTGTACACTCAGAGCTCTCACCCAGTGGAGTAACTTTGCTGAAAATGTTGTGGGGGACATAACATCTGAAGAAAAGGTGCCCAAGCCAAATGAATGGGGAGAAAATGGTGTGCCATGAAAGTTGGGGGGGACAAACTCCCCCGTCCCCCTAAAATTACGCCCATGCTCTCACCCTCCCTTTTCACATATCACATGTTCTTTCATCGTCAGACTTTCTAACGCCTGCTTTTTCAATGTGGAAAGTACAACGATAAAGTTAATCAAAATGTTTCTTTTTAGGGGGGTTTCCACCCCCCCAAACCCCCCTTCACCCACCCCTTTTTAACTATTCCTAACTATTTCCAACCCCCCTCAACCCCTTATCTGCCCTTGCCCACCGCCCCCAAAAAAAATTGATGAAATGTTTTGTTATTCTTTCCACATTTTAAAGCCTGGCGTTAGAAAGCCTGGCGATAAAAGAACATCGTACCAAAGAAATGCTTCTAACTGAGTGCCGTGGTCACATTCTAAGAGAATCTTTGAAAACTAACTGTATCCCTATTGGCCAAGTAGTACATACCAAACTCTGCCTTTTCTTGGAAGACCAAGAATACCAAAATAACTACACTGTGACAAAATGCAGCCATGACTTGATGGTCCTTACCATCAGGACTGTGCAACCTATCAGTCTCAAACTCCAACAAGAACTTGACGAGTCTGAGAAGAAGTTCTTCAACAACTCTGCTATCACTGAAGCATGTGATAAATTGGGTGAAATAAACAAACAGTTTGAAGACTTTGGAACCACAACTATAAGTAAAGAAATGGACAAACTGGCTAAGGACATTCAGGATTTTAAGGTAGGTTATTTACCCCTACCTGTCTGAAAATGACTTAGAAAATCATAATTGGAACAGAGAATAATGTCATACCAACACTAGAACAAGTGGTACCCTAGATGGAAATGGGTCACCTTTTCTGAAACATTGAGCTGTGACTCTGACCCCGAAGAGTCTATGAACAGCAGAGGAGCCCTCCAACAAAGACCTTTTTTAGGCAGAAAGACCCAGGGAGCATCTGGCAAAGAATCCCAAATGCAGAATTTCCCAACCAAGGATCACAGGGAATCTTCGAAACATGCAGTAGAGCATACCATAGATAAAGGCACCCCAAGAAGAGGTTGTTTTCAACCTCTCTAAAGATATTTTCACCATGACGGATCTTGTGGTTCTCCAAAAAGGCCAATCATTTGTACCCACAAACCCTACAGATTGGTTTACAATGGAAAATTAAGTGAGGAAATTCTTGCACAGAGTAAGGCACAAAGCTTTTTTAAAGATGAACATGAGACAATAGATAGGGAGGATATTGGCGATTGGGCAAAATCCATGTTTACACCACAAGAGAATTTGCTACCCAGTGAAATAATTACAATTGAAAAATGTGTTCTCAAAGATCGCACCTCCCTGTCTAACAAGCATGTTAATCTACAACACAATGGGCCTAATTACAAGGTTGCCGGTAAAAAAAGGAAATGACTGGCATGCCAGTGCTACCATTTCCGTGTAGCACTACTGCCGGAATCTACGGTAGATTCTGAAACCAGCGTGCACGCTCATTCTGGCATGCCGGAAACTGCAGCACTGGCATGCTGGTAACGCCCCTTAAACCTCCGATACCGGCACCCGCGATGCCGCAAGCACCGACTCCGGCACCGACAATGCCATTATTACCGGCACCAGTAATACTGGTACCGGAAGCAATGTCATTGCGCCAGAATGGGAAATGCACCGGTGGCGATCTTTAAAACACAATCCATTGCAATCCTCGGTCCACAGGAGTCCTACTGGAAAACTGAGTAGACACCTAGGAAATATGCACCATGTCAGCCAGGCAAGGTGCCGTCCGTAGCAGAAAACTACGTTTCAGCAAGCAGGAGCTGAACATGTTAGCTGACACACTCGTGGAGCATGCAGACATCGTGTTTTGCACTGCTCTGCGGCAGGCAGCTCAACTAAGGAAGAAGGCAATATGGGAGGAAGTGGCCCGCAAGGTATTGGCAGTGGGGACAACACCCCGGACCGCCCGAGATTGCCGTAAGTGGTGGGATGATCTACGTCTCCGTGTCCGCAACCTCCTCGCTTCAGAGCGCAGGCAGGGGCTGGCCACAGGAGTTGGACCGCCATCCCCCATCAAACTCACTGCATGGGAGGAGACCTGCAGCACCGTACTCCACAAGGAGAATATTGAGGGAGTAGGAGAGGCGGAGACGAGAGCAGCAACATCGGATGATGACAGTGTCCCTTACCATAATCCCAAATTCACACCACACACCTTCATACAGAATGCCAACGGCGAAGTCCAAATGTCAATTAGGTGGCACCAGATACCTGCTGTATTTGCACCCACCGAAAGCCAATTCCCACCCAAGTACAATGTACCTGCCACGAACACAATTAACAAACCCCACTGACACACCCCGCATGCCCCCTGTATTGCCGACACAAGTACCATCTGCATGCGCACACACACACACACACATCACTGTCCAACTGCTGCCGTCACCAGTGTGCCACCTCATGGCAAGATGCACACATCAGCAGCACCATGTCCATACACAGAGAGTAAACATCAATGCATCAACGTACAGAATGGGAATGCATCACGTCCACAATGAAACACCACATGGCACACAGCTCCGTGGAATGGCCACAACACCCAAACCACTAGGCACCGGTACCCCAGCCAACAGACACTGTGCACAACATGGCCGCACCAGAAGGATGCTCCGACACTGCATCCCCCCACATTCTTGTGTGCACCATGCGTGGACCTCCAACATGTCCATAACAATGGGCATGACTCGGAATGTACTAGCATCGATGTATGTCAGATGGATGCACACACATTACTAATGCCCTGCCTCACCGTCCCCCACAGGCACAGTAACTGACAGCAATGGTGAACATGCCACCACACCCCGGTCAGCCGCTGCATGTCACCGCCGCCGCAAAGACACCACCTCTATCCAGGAGCCAGCCACCTCCACGGCAAGACAGGAGCATGCCACACCATCTGCGGCACAGCCCCCCTCCGCCACCAGGAAACACAGGCTAGCCAGCAGCCCCAGCACCCACCGTCAACTTTCAGCAAAGCCCCCCGGCAGTCCTGTACACCTGCCAACAAGGCCCCCGAGCACCCATCAACATCTGCCAACAAGGCCCCCTGGCACCCATCCACATCTGCCAGCAAGGCCCCCCGGCCCCCATCAACATCTGCCAGCAAGGCCCCTCGGCACTCATCAACATCTGGGGCACAGCAGGCACATCAGCTGGAAGAGCCGGAATCCCCAGTGGCTAGCGAGCAGGAGGAGGCACAATCTGAAGTGCACAGTGAGCAGGATGAGCCAGACTCCCCAGGCCACAGGCAGCAGATGGAGGCAGAATCCATGCCACCCATGCAGGCGAGCATACATGGTACACCTGCAGATGGCTCAGGAGCACACAGCGCAGTGGAGCCCAGTGGGCCTGACACATATAGCGATGGTGCAGGCGGTGCACATGACGGCAGAGCTGTGTTCAGTCCCCCAAGCACTCGGAGCCCTCCTCCCTTGCCACTACCAGGACTCCGCCACATCAGAGACATCGAGGGGCGACTCACTCGTATGGAAGGGCGGTAGCAGGCAATGCATGACCTGGTCAGCCAGTACATCACTGAGGCGCAACTGACCCGGCACACAATGCAGGACGACATGCGCAACATGCAAAGGATGCTTGGCAGAGCGACGGAAGGTATCCACCACCTGGCGAGGCGTGTGCGAGAGGGCAATGGGGTGATGTACAATATGGCCGAGTCAATTGACAGGTTGGTGACCGCCATTGCTGCACAACAGAACATCACCACCATGCTCGGACCATCTTCCAGCGCTACACCCAGCAGCTCCATTCAGAGCAGCCCTGTGCATTGGTTGGAGCGACTAAATCGCCCGCAAGAGCCTCACCCCCATCCTCCAAAAAGGGGGCGCACATAGGCCCAGTGACTACTACCTGTGTGGAGGGAGTAGTTAGGAAGGAACAGTGGGGGAATTGGGGGAGTGGATGTTGGGGTATTGGGTGTGGATCAGAGGGGGAGGGGGTGTTCGGGTATTGGTTGTGGGGGTAGTGGGTGTTGGGGTATTGGGTGTGGGTGTAGTGGAGGAGTGGGTGTTGCGGTATTGGGTGTAGGGGTAGTGGGGGAGAGGGTGTTTGGTTATTGGCTGTGTGGGTAATGGGGGTGGGCTCAAATCAAGGGGATAGTAGTGTTAGGTAAATAATGCAAATCTGTACATAGTTTCTCCTTTTTCAATACACTTGATGTAGCACAAAGAAATGACTGGACATTGCTTCATGAGTGTGTGTCCCTTTAATCATGTACAGTGTCCATTGTCCAGTGTGGCTCATGGCCAGTGCTGTGTATGTTACAGTCCAGCAAAAGTAGTGGTCAATTAAATCTTGCTGTGTTGCACGTCCATCATTGACATTATGGCGCTGAGGGATTCCAGCATCTTCCTCACCCTCATCCTCAGGTGGCATCATGTCCATGTCAGGGGGCAGGGGGACGTTGTGCTGGATGCACATGTTGTGCAGCATGGCACATACTAGCACATTTTTGCCCACCTTCTCAGGTCTGTAAATCAGGGCATCCCCCCGACGTGCTTAGGCAGTGGAAACGGACCTTCAACAGGCCAAATGTATTTTCGATGGTGACACGAGTGCGTGCATGTGCACGGTTGTACGCCTCTTCATGCCTGTTGTGTGGTTGCCTGATGGGGGTCATGAGCCAACCCATCAGGGGATACCCGGCATCACCGGGAGCAAGAGAAAGGGTACGTGTGAATCATTTGGTCATTCCATGTTGGCATTGGCTGTCCATTGTACATATGAAAATGAAACTGAGCACAGGGATTCATAACTGTACATGGCATGTGTCATTCTGCATGGGCCCGGTAAGTGAACTTAGGTCAGATCCATGGATGGGGGGGTGGGTTGGGGGGTTGGGTGCAGTTGCTGTCACATGGCCCATTGAATGTGGACCTGCACACCCACAATTGAAGTACAACAGACCACAATGGTGTCAGATTTAATTGATGTGTTACCTATGCAAATGGACTGTGCATATTCAGTGGGTACTCACGCATATGCCTAATTTGATTCATGTAATACAGTGGTATCCCCGGTATGCATTCTACATATTACAGGTCTCCATGTACACATCCATCGACACCTTCCCCATTGGACTATGTCAGATATCCATTGGTTGTATGTTTCACGAGTGAAGGGTTGCGGTACTGTAATATGGCTGGGTGGGTGACAGCATGGTGTAACAGAGCTACATTGGATGAGTCTTGCACCTCTAAATCATACCTTGGTGGTAATAAATAATTTTACATATTTCAATGTTCATACTTGACTCATTGTACTTGGAGGTGTCCCTTAAGGTGACATGACAGGCATACTGATCTGCGGTGTACCTGTGTATTGAGTGCGGTGACTGATTGTGTCTGTGTGGCAGATGGTATTCTCTCTGGCAGGGCAGCATGACTCGTGAATAGCTTTGCTGAGATCATGTATTTCATGCATTCTCACTACAGAGTGGTGCATTGTGGTACATATGGTCCATGGTTGTGATGTCCCTGATACATGTGCTGGTGTGTGCACTGTGTCTGTTGATTGCATGTAGACACGGATGTGAAGGCCTTACACATCTGCATGCATCAGTTGTGTTGCACATTCTGTTTAATATACAATGGTCACAGTTGAAGGCTTCCAGTATTCTGTGCATGGTGTAGTTCTGTTGCATTTGTGTGGTTTCATGTTGTGCTGTTTGTGTATGATGTGGTTGCTAGGTCGAATTCCTCATCTGACGTATCCTTCTATTGCCCTACCCAGTCTCTCTGCAATTCCTTGCATACCTGCTAATGTTTACGGGTTATTCCAGGAGTTATGATGGATGTGTGCATGCAGTGTGCACTTGTGTTCATCATTAATGCAATCCTATGCTATGTTCCGTCAACCCTCATGGCCCTGTGGTAAGACCCACCCAGCAGACAGGTTGCCTATGCTTTTCACAGCCCCCTCCCCAATCAACACCCCTCATGGCCCTCCCAGCAGACAGGTTGCCTATTCTGTTAACAGCCCCCTCCCCAATCAACACCCCTCATGGCCCTCCCAGCAGACAGGTTGCCTATTCTGTTAACAGCCCCCTCCCCTATCAACACCCCTCATGGCCCACCCAGAAGACAGGTTGCCTATGCTGTTAACAGCTCTCTCCCCAAACAACAACCCTCATGCCCCTGTGGTTAGACTCTCCCAACAGCGAGTTATGAGGTCCACAATGTCGTGCCATTTAGCAGGGCAGCGTGGAGTTCCGCAGCACCATGGAGTCATGTGTGGAGCCAGGGAATCTTGCACAGCAATGGGAGATTATTTTGAGTGCATTGCACACCATCTGTACATTCAGGTTCCTGTTACGGTACACTACCTCCACAGAATGCTGGACAACCAGCTCAACATGTGTACAGTCGAGCGCACCAATGAAGTTGGGCATGCCTGCAAGTGCATAGAATGCTACTTTGGTGGCATTCACCTCCTCTGCCATCCGTGGCAGGCTTATGTGGTCGCGTATATCTAACACCTGGGTGAGCACATGGGTGAAACAGGTTTGGGAAATTCCATGTAGCTGCCCCACTGTGTGCTGATAGGTGCCTGTGGCAAGGAAATGTAGCACACACACTACCTTCAGCAAGGGGGGCGGGGGGGTGGCTGTCCGGATGTTGAGTAGGGTCACCAGGTCATCATGTATGGGGTCCTCTACTGTGGTGACGGTGTCCCTGTCCAGCCGGTACAAGGTGTGGATCTGGGCAGGGGTTAGATTGAATCGGCTGGCCCTTAGATGAGGGATTGGTGGCTGCCTGCAGGGTACAACTGCCTACACATTGTGTATTTGCTGGCCCATTCTCGCCCTCCTTTCCTCCTGCGCATCCGCTGCATGCTGTGGCTCATTGCCTCCAGGAGTAGCTGTGCAGGCATGTCCTCCAGCTCCAGTACTCCTAGTACTAATTGTAGCATTGTGGATTGGGAGGGGTATGGTGTGTGGGAGTGCTCCTTTTGTGCTGTGCCAGACTCCATTGCCTCCACCTGTGCTGGTTCTGGGCACCTGTGGCAGGTTTCTGCACACCAGATTACTATTAACGCCTGCACCGCGATGCGAGTGTTAATGGCATCATTGTGGGCCTCATCACGAGTCTGGCGGTAACACTTAAAGGCGTAGGTAGCGCTATTACTGCCGTATTTAAGGGTCCGCCAGATCATGGCTTTGGCTGATTTCCCCCCAGCTCTGAGCTGGGGGAAATCCGTGACAAAATTGCCGATTTTTGGTGCGATTACCGCCAGTGGGAAATACTCTGGCGGTAATAGCGCAAATTTTCCCCATTGGGCCCAATGGGGAATGGGCAATAACCCTTCCGCCAACCCCCTGAACCAGCACTAATAGCGCCGGGGGTTTGGCGGTAGGGCCATTAGCACCGGCACTAATAGCGCCGGCGTTACCGCCCAACTCATGATGAGGCCATTACCGGCATGTCCATGCCCCTCTTAATGTGCACTTAACTGCAGTATGCCGGTGTCGTGGCGTGTAATAGTCTGGTCTGGTAAACGATGCCGGTACGGTAATACCGGCATCAGTTTTACCGGACCGGCAACCATTTAATGAGACCCAATATGTCCAATGATGATAGGAATGAAGAATTGAGTGCCAACAAAGAATTGGTTATCAAGCCAGCTGTCAAGGGAGGGGGAGGATCATAGTTATGAATAAGAAGCAATATGTAAAAATGTTTTTTGAACTCAAAAATGAGGAACCAACTACAGAAAGCTAGACCATTATCCTACCGCAGAAATTAAGCAATCCATCTGTGATGCCACACTTCACGATCTTGAGAGAGATTGGATTTCTCATACTGTATATGATTTCTTAAAAAGTTCAATGAAAGAATCAACCTATTCTCTCACAATGTGGTTGCATCGTAGAGCCACTCTGTATATTTGTAGACATCTTTCTGAAACCAGTCAGCCAGTTGACTGCGTCCCACATCAGGGACCCCACTGCAGTAATAACACATTTTGAAACATGGCCTTTGAATTGAATTTAATTGATACTTTATTTATATCGCGCTCGTACACAAGTGTTTCAGAGTGTGACAAGACAAGGGAAGGGAACAGGGGAGAAAAAAACTACGATCTTACTAGGCCCAGTGAAATGGAGAAAGTGCAAGTGCATGGGAAAGGGAAAAAGGGGAAAGGTGCATGGAAGGGGGGAGAAGTGGAAAGTGTGGCACAGAGGAGAAACAGATAAATAATAATAAATAAATAAAATAAATAAATAAATAAATAATAAAGGCAATAAACAATGGTAGTGCAGCCAGAAAGTGGCAAGTGCTGGGTTAGCAGACAGGGTATGTCTGATAAGTGCAGAAAGAAAAGAAAAGGGGGTGGGGGGCTGTATGGGTATAGATACAGACCCCAGTGCAAGGGTTGGACCAGAGGCAGTGCAGGGGGGTGGCAGGGTGAGCAGGTACCTAGGCCCGGAGGACAGAGGGTGGACAGTTGCACAATGACGAGAGAGAAACAGATTAACAGGGGAGAAGGGGGCGAAGGCGAAAGCAAAGAGGAAGGTATTGGGGTACTTCTGGAACCAGAGATGATTCTCCTCAAATTTCAGAATGGCAGGGAGGCTGTTCCAAAGGGAGGACCCAGCCAAAGACAGAGATCTACCCCCAGATCGTTTCTTTGAAAAACGACTGACCCTGGGAGAGTTAGAGGTAGAGGAGCGAAGAGCTCGAGAGCGGAGGTATTTACGGAGGGATAGTTGAAGGTATTTTGGACCCAGGCCCCAGAAATCCTTGTGGACAATGCAGAGGCTTTTGAATTTAATCCTTGCATCAACTGGGAGCCAATGAAGGGATTTCAGAGCTGGAGAGATATGATCGCAGGGCTTGAGGCCAAGGACAAGTCTTGCAGTCCTTTTCTGGATTAGTTCTAAAGGGTGGAGAGTAGAGGCAGGTAGATCTAAAAAGAGGCTGTTACAATAGTCCAACCTAGCGAGAACCAGGGCTTGTGAGACAGTGAGCTTCATGAGGAAGGAGAGGAAAGGCAGAGCACCTTTGAGGAGATGTAGTAGGAAGTTTGACTTTTTAGAGACGTCAGAGAGGTGGGCGGAGAAGGAAAGTGTGGAATCAAAGATGACCCCAAGGTTCTTAGCCTCGCAGGTAGGGGTAGGAGGAGGGCCAAGGGAGGCTGGCCAAAGATTGAGGGGAAAAGATGGTGAAGGTGAACCGATGAGGAGGATCTCAGTCTTGTTGGCATTTAGACAAAGATCGTTGGCGGAACACCAATCTTGAATGGCAGTTAGGCAATCAGCGATGAGAGAAGGAGAAGAGGTGGCTGAGGGCAGCCTTAGAATGAGTTGAGTGTCATCAGCAGAGCACTGGAAATTTGAGCAGAAAATGGCAATCCAGTGGGTGAGAGTTGCCAGGTATTGGTTGAAAAGCCAGGGCGAGAGGTTAGACCCCTGGGGAACACCACAGGTAGAGAGGGAGATAGATGATAGGAAGGACCCAAGTTGGACCTTGGAGGGTCGATCAGAGAGAAAAGAGGTCAGCTAGGCCAGATACCCAGGTTATCACAGAGACGATTGAGCGGGGTTATATGGTTGACCATGTCGAAGGCAGAGGTGAGATCGAGTAGGATAAGGACAGTGGGAATGTTAGAGTCAAGGTTGGAGAGCAGATCTTCACGGATGTTCAGGAGAGCAGTTTCCATGCATCTGGCAGCTCTGAAGCCTAACTGGTGGTCCTGGAGAGAGCCAACAGAATCGGAGTGAAGGTTAAGCTCAGAAATGGCCAGCTTTTCCAGGAGTTTACCCAGAAAGGGAGTAATGGAAATTGGACGATAGTTTGCTGGACAAGAGGGATCTGGTGTGGGTTTCTTGAGAAGAGAAATCACAAGGGAGTGCTTCAGAGGGGAGGGGAAGGATCCTGAGGCAAAGGAGAGGTTGCAAAAATTGCAAGGGCCGGAGCGAGGCTATCAATGTGGTCCTTGATGGTTTTAGAGGAACAGGGATAAACCTGTTTTGACAAGGCTTTCATAGATCAGACTCATCAGGGGAGAAAAGTGGAAATGATAAGAAAGAGGGTGGGGTGGTGGCTGAAGGAGGGTCAGCAAGTGTAGACAGAGAGGGGAGAGGAGGGGGAGGGGAGGAGAAGGTGGACAGGATGTCCTTGGTTTTTTAGATAAAGTGGGAGGCAAGAGGAGGGGTAGGAATTGCAGCAGGGTTGGCCAGCTCCTTTCAGATTTTAAAGAGTTTGGCCGAGTTGTTAGATGCTGCAGAGACACGGGCTAGAATGTGGACTCTCTTCTTGATGATGACAGAGAGTCGATATTGCCATTGGAGCAGGCGACAGGCCAGTTTGTCAGAGGATGAAGAAGAAGCCCTCCATTTCCTCTCAGCCGCCCTACACTTATGTTTAAGTGTATCTTGGTCAGAATCATACCAGGAATTGCACTTGGCTTTGGACTTCAAACATATCCTCATGATAGGGGCAAGAGCATCAAGAGTATCAGAAATAAGAGTAGAGCAGGGACAGGGATGTGTTAGGGTGTGAGTCAGCCAGAGGTGGAGGGGGTGGGGGTAGGTGGCAGCGAAAGCATCAAATGACGCATGCTTCATGGGCCGGATATCCAAGAAGGTAGGTGGCAATACTGGGGTAGGCTCGACTTGGGGGGAATAGAGGGAGAGTTGAGAGGAGAGGAGGCAATGATCGCTCCAGGAGAGATGAGTGATTAGAGGGATAGAGAGGGGAGGCCAGAGGAGATCAAGACATCAAGTGTGAGTCCTGCAGAGTGGGTTGGGCCAGAGGGCAGGTTAGAAAGGGAGAGGGAATCACAGGGGTCACGAAAGAGCACAGATGAGGAGCAGGGAGAATTGAGATGGATGTTGAGGTCACCAAGGAGGAGGAGTGGAGTGGTTGAGGCCAGGAGGGAGGACGAGAGGTCTGCCCATTCAGAGACAAATAAGGTGATTTGACCAGGGGGCCGGTAGAGAGTAGCAACAGTAAGAGAGTGGCTAGGAGAGGGAGACAGCCTGCAGACAAGGCATTCCAAAGAGGAGTAAATGTGAATGGAAATGATAGAGGAATCCACTGAGGAAAGATCGAGGCTACACCCCCTGCAGGCCGGGTGGATCTGGGCCCAGAGAGGATCTTGTAGCCATCATGGAGGAGAGTGTCAAAGCTTGTGACAGAGCTAGCCGTGAACCATGTCTTGGTAACATTTGATGACATTTTGATTCAAATAACACATTTCCTGTCAGAATGGATAACTAATCACTTTATACCTCAATTTCTCAACAGGAGGTGATTGATTGAAATCGTCACTGCCGCCTTAGAAGTGAAAATATGTTTAAAACCACTCCAGAGTTCGTAGTTAAGCTCATGACTATTGCCTTGGAGAATAACTATTTTCAATTTGATGACCATTTCCTCCTACAAACTTGTGGCACTCCCATGGGAGCTGCATTTGCACCAAGCATTGCCAGTTTATACATGACACAGTTTGAGGAGGACTTTCTTTTTTCAGAGACTAACCCCTTTCTGAACAACATCATATCATGTAAGCGATATATAGATAACATTGTATTTATCTGGAACAATGACAACAGCACCCTAGAAAATTTCCACAATTGGTTGAATCAATGGAGCAAGAATATAAAATGTTCTACTGAGTGAAACAACCAATCTGTTAATTTTGTTGACCTGACAATTAAAGGAATAGTGCGCTCAAAAATAGTGTTGTCCCAAAAGATGGGCAATAATCAAAAACATGTATTAAATATAATTGTAAAGAAAGTTCCTATGTAAACTTTTGAGCAAACGAGGCTCAACGCTTTTACATGGGAGCATCTATTTTGCCATTTCAGGCAGCCTCCTCAGCTCATATTAAGCTCTGCCCTGGCAGCACTAAACAAGCAGCAAAAGCCCCCTACTGGGAGCTTTTGCTTACTGCAGCCAGAGCAGAGCTGTACATGAGCTGGGGAGGCTGCCTCCACTTTCATTTTACATTTTCGGTGCTCTCCAAGCCCAGGGAAGCACCGAAAACGTAAAATGAAAGGCAGAAAGCGAAGGCAAAGCAATTATAAATACAACGTTGTTGTATTTGTGATTGCCGCGGTTGGAAAACAAGGGAAATCATAAATACAAAAACATTGTATTTCTTACTGCGGTGGCTTTCGCTTTGAGTCTCCTGGGCTCCCCCAACCAGGGGTAGCCCAGGAGACTCAAAGCAAAAGCCGCCGCAGTCAGAAATACAATTGTGTTGTATTTGTAAATGCTGTGGTTTACTTTCTACGAAAACGGCAGCATTTAGAAATACAACTACTTTGTATTCCTAACCGCGGCAGCTTCAGATTTGAGTCTCCTGGGCTCTCCCGGGTTGGGGAGCCCAGGACACTCAAAGCGAAAGCCCCCATAGTCAGAAATACAACGTTGTTGTATTTGTAAATGCTGCGGTATTTAGAAATACAACAACATTGTATTTCTGACTTCGGTGGCTTTTGCTGTGAGTCTCCTGGGCTCCTCCAACCCGGGGGAGCCCAGGAGACTCAAAGTGAAAGCTGCCGTAGTCATTAATACAACGTTGTTGCATTTCTAAATGCTGCAGTTTTCTTTCTGCGTTTTTCGGGCTCTGGGAAACGTAGAAAGACAACTGCAGTATATAAGGTTGCTGTGGCTTCTGCTTTGAGTCTCCTGGTCTCCCCCAACCACGGGAGCCCAAGGAGACTCAAAGCAAAAGCCGCCGCAGTCAGAAATCTAAATGCTGCGGCTTTCTCGGGCTCCGGGAAACGTAGAAAGAAAACCGCAGCATTTTTAAATACAATATGGTTGCTGTGGCTTCGGACAGGGGAGCCCAGGAGACTCAAAGCTGAAGCCACAGCAAAGATAAATACAACGTTATAAATGCTGCGGTTTTCTTTATAAGTTAGAAAGAAAACCGCAGCATTGATTTTGCAGTGCTTTTAAAAATGAATGAAATTTACAGTACTTACCAGCAGCAGCTTGTGTCAATCTCTTCTCCCCGGTATAATGAAGCAAAAGCGACCGGCTGGTAGCTTTTGTTTATTACAGCTGGCTGGCGTTTGCTTCATTTGTGCCACAAGGGCAGAGCAAAGGAGGCTCATCCATTTCAAAAAATGGATGACTCCTGGTGCTTTAAATGTGTGACTTCGAGTCTCATTTGCTCAAAAGTTTACATAGGAACTTTCTTAATGAATATTTTATATATATATATATATATATATATATATATTTGATCATGGCCCATTTTTGAGCCAATAACACTTTTAAGTGAACTATTCCTTTAAGAACATGGAAGAAATGCTGGCATGTACTCTCTTTATGAAACCTACAGACAAAGACATGTATTTTCATTACAAGAGCTACCAAACACGGAGTACAAGGGACAATCTACCGCTGGACAAATACTTGAGGATTTGATGGAATTGTACATCAGTAACTGATTTTAAATACAATGCAGAAATAATAGACAACCGTTTGCAAGCTAGGGGTTACACAAAGAAACCTGTTAACTATTTACATCAAAGGGCAAGAAGCAGCTCTAAGGAACATCTCATAATTGCTAGAAATAAACCAGAGAATACCAACAGGCTGACATGTGTGACTCATTTCTGTCTTAATAAGTTGGACATTAAGAAAATCCTTTTCAAACACTGACACTTGGTAAAACTCACTCTTTCTTGTGTATTTGTACCAATGTTGACCTCAAAGAGATAACAAACTTGAAAGATCGTTTCGTCCATATAAGAAAACTGGTAAACCCACTGCAACATGGAATCTAGGACCACTTATGGGTCATTATCCATTTGGTAACTGTTAAAAAAAAAAAAACATTTCTTGGTCAGAGAAAGAGAACTGCATGAGCCAAAGAGTTGTTTACTGCATTGAGTGTCCCTGTCTCGAGAGATATGTTGGTCAAACAATGAAAGCAGTTAACGTGTATCCTGGAACACAGATCATGGATTAGGAGCAAAACGCCCAATGCACCACTAGTACACCATTTCACTGAAATAAACCACTGAAAAAAACCACTCTCCAGATGACAACTTCTGGTGGGTCCTGGAAGGGGTCCCAAAGAAGCAAGATGAATCCATCGCTTGATGACCCACATAGTGAGTCAATGAAGATGTTCAGCCACCACCCTGATTAAATCAGGCACCTGACTATGACATCAGCTCCTTGCTTCCCATTGGAATACCTTCAGGTCTTTTACATTTTAACCAAACGTACTTGCACATTATATATACTTTGACTGCTTTCATGTTGTTAAAACAACTCTCACTCAGCTAAACCACACACCTGGCATTGCGCCCCTAAGTATTGACACATATCCTACAAGTGCCTCCATACCTTTGATGCATCAGTTTTGCTGTCTATGACCACCATTACTAGGGCACCCTGCTGCTAGGTACACCCCCTTGAGAACAGTATCTCTATATCGACTTGCACTTTCACAAGTGCTTTTCCACCTTGCCTGATGCACCAGCCTAATACTGTATGTCTACACTCGTGATGTCACCACGCAATGACGTCAACATGTCCTGATGTCATAAGGATGTCTGACTTGACACCTGGAGCCAGAGTTGTTTTTTTTTCTAGCTTAGTGAACTGTGAATAACAACCCTCTCTGTGTGCAACTCATTGGTGAACAATTGAAAGATGTTCCCAAACATGTCATGTTTTGTTCAGTGGTCTATGTAATTATACAATTAGTTTTGCCACTGTGTATCATGGCCATTTTATGTACCATTTAAAGAAGTAATTATGTTTGCAACTGTGTATCACTAAAATCTTATGTTTCCTATATTGACTCTTGGTTGCTCTTCAGTGCCAGTACGCATCTCTGTTTCTGGCACTATGTTAATTTGATTGTGCAGGATTTCTCTTATTGGCACCTTCTATCATTATTTGTTTATTAAATTAATTTAGATTTTTTAATATAATTATATGGTTGTTGATGCTTTAATTTATGATTAATGAGTGAAATTTGAACTCTGGATTTAAAAAAAAGATATCTTTCAGAAAATATCTCAAACAGGAACAGTTTTGATTATAATCTGTGTTGTTACATCAGTTCCAGCATCATGCCATTCAGTAGGTCTCTATCTTTTCCTCTTTTGAGCAATATTTCACTAACGCTTTGGGAACCTTTAGATGTGTTCTTGCACAGGATGTTACAGTAGTTTCTTCTGGGGAAGGAATTTGCAGCTTATGCTTTTGTTGGGGTGATGCACTGGATTTTTGATCTATTTATTTCCGAGGGACTCATTTGTTCTGATTCATCTCCGAATCTGCCACCTGGTTGGCCTTACCTTTGTCTTTTATATGTGCCAAGTTCCCTTTCCCCACACATTTCGTACACATGACTGAACACCTTGATAGTCTGAATAAATCGTCCTCTTCTGCTGGCATGTTTTCTCAGTCATGAATCCCAAGTGCTGTCAACTATGCACTTTTGCACGAAACTGTCAGGTTTCCTGGGCCTTTTTTATCTTCCTAAAACAATGCTGACTTTTGGGAAATATAGCAACAACCTTGGTTTCCACCCTCAACCCATACACGGCATCTGTTGTTCAATACTGTACCTATGTATCTACTTTCAAAACATTTTTGCACGGTCATTGAAGTCATGTCCACTTGGCATGCTCTCATCTAGTTAGAGGATGAAGTCTGCCTCCCTTAATGCCTGTATTTCAGTGTCACAATTTCCTTACAATATTAAGTGGTAACACAATAAATATAAGTAGTAGAACATATTTGCATAATACATATTGAACTGTTGTCTCCGTATAAAAGCCTGCAGATTATTTTGTATTGAAGAAAGTTGTGAGGTTACATCATGCTTTGTAAGGATATTTAGCAAACAGCACAGAGTACAGCGCTACTGCACAAGTAGCAACATTTTTTTTGCAGCACCACCACCACAAGGGTGCGGTGCATTGCTATATGGGTTAGCAGATTAACAAGGAAAGACAGACTATTCAGTCAAAAACGATTTTAACATATAAGATGCAAATCTATTTTTACAGTTAAAAGCACACGTGTTCATTTAAAAATGCACACTATTTTTCACCTGAAATGCCTATATTGCTAGAGACACATTTGAAAATTAACAGCTAACCTATTAACCATTAACCTGACTAATAAAACCTTATTTTAATATAACCCACTAATAAAATGTGTTCTCCACTGCAGAATTAGGCATACTCTGAAAACCATTTAAATGTGTGTGCAGATTTTTTCTCTTCTCTTCCCTGCCTGATTCTCCGTGTTTTTGTGCACAGTAACTGCAGGAAGGAGGAAGTCAGATTTGCAACAATTGCAAATGTATAAGCGAAGCTATTGTTGAAGAGTAGGAGGATGAGAGATGATGGATTTCATTGGGACACGTCATACAGAGGGCTGAGAGGAAAGTTTTAGTGGGCAGTATCAGGGAAAAAGACAGGCAGACATCTTTCTGCACTACTGGGGAGAAGACCTGGCTGTGGGGTCCTGACTGAATGCAAATTCCGGTGTCCTGCTGCAGTCGAGACTGGGGAGAGCTGAAAGAAAAACCTTTCCACTGGCTGAGGCATTCCTATCTGAAAAAGCTGAGAATTCCAGGCAATGACCCCGGCTTGAGAAGGCAAGCGTTCCTTTTTGCTGGAGTTAATCCAAGAGAGCCACATTCACAAAGAGAACAACTGAAGAACACTCAGATAAGGTAATTACCTAAGCGTGGGAGCCGGGTGTGTGCACGAAAATATGCAGTCAGTGTAGGATTCCTGTGCGTGTCTTAATCAAACACCAATGTTGCAATTTGAGTTCTGTTCTCCGTCACGCTCTTTGCAGTGTGACATAGAAAATGCTTTTACTGTACCATTTTATTTATTTCTGTAAAGAATGAGATCATGTCTAAATGCAACTTTTATAATACAGAAAATATTTGAAAACAGACGGGTGGTTTATTTTCTATTTACCATTACAATGCCAATGATGTGGGGAGATTTTTAAACAGTGCAATGGTCATTTTAAGACAGATGTGTGTATGTCAGAATCAGTATGAATAATTGTGAGTAACTGTAGCATAACTTGTTGGAGGTACATGAGCCAACGGGAAGAGAGACTCTCTGAACATAGCTCCCTACCGTATATAAGGTAGTGGAAATTACCACAAGACTACCACATATAGCTCTCTGTCGTAAATAAGTCAGTGAGTTCGCCCATGGTGGCGCACCAACACTATCACTGGAAATGTGGTATTCCTAGAATGCAGGTCTGAGGTCTCTCTAGTGATCACACGAAAAATCTAAGCAAAGATAAGGGATTCTGGACATTGGGGCCACAAATAAAACAAGGGAATTATGCTCACCAAAATACCACCAACCACGTATACCAAATATGCAGGTCTGGGTGCTGAAATAATGCATGTCCATTGTATTATTGTTGCATATGGCCAAATCTGAATACAAAGAGTGATTATTGCTAAGTTATTTTTCGGCGGTAATAAAATACCGTCAGGCCCCAAATCTCCACAAAATACCCTACATATTTATGGTGCGTTGCAGGCCGGGAAAGTGATCATAGAGTACCTACTGGGCGTGGCAAGCGTGTCTCACACTGCCATTTGCACATTAAAGGGAACCCATTTTATAATAGCAGTGTGCCACTAAAAACGAATTTCAGAATGTCACAAAGAAACCACATTCTCAGATCTAGTGCAATATTTAGAGGCAAAGTTATTTGCACATGGGAATTGGTCTTCGAATAGCACGTTAGAATGGAGTAACCGCATTCAGGGTGAGGTGCAGAAAGAAAAACTAGACAATATTTTTGCAGAAGGCAGCATAATTCAGGTCTGCCTTACAAGATTATTGAATGCAGCCGATAAAAATGCAGAGAAAGACTGTTTAATACGGCTATGCGGCAAAATATGGTTTATTTTAAACAAGTCCCTGCGAATGCAAGAGAATGATACTCAGCTAATTAACAGGTTAAAGACTGAATTAGATGGGGCAAGTAAAAATCAGGAAATGTTGAGAGCAGAATTGGATGTATGCCAAAAAGACATGCAATTAAAATGCAGAGACTTTGATACTCAGTTATCCAAAAGCAAGAAACAATTTGAAGATAGTGAGCAAGAATTGGCACACTTAAAAGCCTTAGTGGATCACATTAGGCAGGATAAAGATGAGGTTGTTTCAGAAATGCAGATTTTACAAAAAGAACATTGTGAAAAAGAAGATGATCTCCAGAGTGCAGAACAAGAAATGATTAAAATGATTCAAGAAAGAGACAAGAGAAATAAAGAGTTCAATGAATGCCAAATGCAAATGTGCGATATGCAGGAGGCGATTAATAAAATGAGTGATGAAAATAATTATTTGCATGATGAAGCCAACAGACTCCTTAAAAAGTGTAAGGACTTAGAACAGCAAATGTGCATTCCCAGGTCCCAGGAGAGGCGGCAGGGTACCACCTTCAATGGAGTGGAGGTGAATTCTAGCTCTGCCCAAAGAGCTAGTGCCCCAGTGACAGGGCCGGTGACTGAACTTGGTTGCAGCGCCCTTAGGGGATTTGATACTCCCATTGGGGGCAGCCACCAATCTCATACACCTGAAAACAGGATTGACTCACAAAATAGTGCAATTCCATGTATTGCAACAAGTAGCCCCATAAAAATAATGAAATCCATTAAAGCCCTGATCAAACCATTTAAAAAGGGAGGTGAATGCTGCATTGAGGATCACCTAGAAGCGGTGCATGACATTTTTAAAGCACTCCAGATACCTAAGGACCAGTACAGACAATATTTTCATTTAACTTTAGATGCCCCGACGGCCAGCATCATAAGGGGATTAAATGAACAGCAGAATATGACATGGCTGGAGTTTGAAAAAGAAATTAGGCGTCATTTTTCTCCTTTTCAGTCATTGCAGGAGGCAAAGAAAGTCGCGTACACTATTACTGCTGGACCTAATACATCCCCTCGCCAATTTTTACAAGACTTAAAAAGAGCATTCTCTCGCTTTGATGTATCTTTTGACTCAAATTCCAATGAGTTTAAAACCGCATACTTCTATGGGCTACAGAAAGACATCATATCCCAATTGGTCCGTGAATTTGACCGTGACAAGTCCCTTGAATGGATTGTACATCAAAGCACAAAGCTATATGAGGTACTCTATTGTCAGGGTAGAGAAAGTGATAAAATGAAAGATACTAGGCCTAAATCTAAAGAACCCTCAGCCACAGTAATGGAAATCAGGTCAGCCAAAATGTCCCTTGAGTCTGCTCAAAGCCAAGGTAAAAATAATGTGACACCTGAACAAAGGGGTAATCAACAAAGATCGCCATTTCCTGTACCAATGTTCCAATCACATGATCCTAGTAATAGAGAGAGCTACATCAGCCCTAGATATTTAGGAGATAGACCCCGGGTAAGATACCGGTCTGATATGGCAGGTATGAACAATAACCAGAGACAAAATCAAGATCAAAGAAACGATGGTCCCTACCAGTCATTGGGGACACAGAGTAGGTTTGATCCCAACACCATGATATATGGTAATCAGGATAGGCCCCGATATGTGGATCGATTTACTGATAATGGAAATCAACATAGGGGCCAGTACCCACAATCTGAGAGACAGGACATGAGGCAAAACGTGAACTACAGTCCACGCCAGTACAATGATTCCCCACCAGGGGACTATAATCAAAGGATGGGTGCAACCCGCTCCCCTCCACAAATAAATCAAGAGTTCAGAAACCATCCCAACCGGTATCAATCACCTGAGAGGTATCAGAATAGATCCAATCAGGGGGAAAACAACCAATATCGACCTAGGCCACAGAAAGAGGATCCTAGAGAGATGGAAAGGTTCCAGTGCCTTGAGGCCCAAGTGAAAATGTTAGCTGAGCAAATAGGAAAGCTCTATACAGCGCAAAAACAACCTTCCAAAGAGGGGGCTGATGGCCATAGCAATGACCGGGGGGCTTCAACATAGGGGCCAGTACCCACAATCTGAGAGACAGGACATGAGGCAAAACGTGAACTACAGTCCACGCCAGTACAATGATTCCCCACCAGGGGACTATAATCAAAGGATGGGTGCAACCCGCTCCCCTCCACAAATGAATCAAGAGTTCAGAAACCATCCCAACCGGTATCAATCACCTGAGAGGTATCAGAATAGATCCAATCAGGGGGAAAACAACCAATATCGACCTAGGCCACAGAAAGAGGATCCTAGAGAGATGGAAAGGTTCCAGTGCCTTGAGGCCCAAGTGAAAATGTTAGCTGAGCAAATAGGAAAGCTCTATACAGCGCAAAAACAACCTTCCAAAGAGGGGGCTGATGGCCATAGCAATGACCGGGGGGCTTCCGAAAAGTGACTAAGTACTCATGATAATCGCAGTGCCAAAATGACAGATTGCTCTGATATAATTTTGCATGACAACTCTGAGGTGACTAATGGATTAAAAATGAAAGTACCAGTAAATGAAATTGTGATAGAAAGTGCAAATACTTCTAAAAAAGAGGTACGGTTTAACTTAGAGCTAAATAAAACAGTAAAGATTTGCACAAATGAAAAAGAAACATTAGGAATTCCAAAAGAACAAAGGGACAGATTTAAGAAAAATGACTCATGCATGGGGAATACCAGTGAACAGGGAGTAAGTGGGGATGCCATAGCTCCTTCCCTGGGCAAGCAAAACAATGACCAAACACAGACAGAAAAAGGAAATACTCACAAGGAGGGTACAAGTCAATCACCTGAAAAATTCTTTGAGCCACATATTTTTGAAGAAGCTGAAAGGGCTGGTATTACACTAAATGATCACAAATGCACAGAATTAAAAAATGACAAATTGCTGAATGATGTTGTTACACATGTTCAGTTGGGAGGTTGTAATGTGGTCTCTGATGTTACCCAGATGGATGGGCGAACAGTGGCCACACTCCAAAAAACCTCTGAACATGGAGAAATGAATAAAATATCTCGCACAGAAATGGGTAAAAAGGAGGGAAAAATGTCTTTTCATTTACCAATGTGCTTAGCCAAAAGTGAAAAAGACCTGAGAAAGGTGAGCCCTGAAATCAGTAAGAATTCACATTTCTTATGTGTATTAGAGGAAGTTGAGGACAGATATTATGCACCCATCACTGTAGAAGAAAAATGCCACACCTTCGCTATGATTGACACTGGCGCACAGGCCACAATTATGTCCAAGGAGCTGGTAAAGAGTATCAATGAAGGGAGGCCTCCACAGAGTCAGATCACAGTGAAGGCAAATCAAGGCCCAGTGCATAACTTTAATGGGGAGGAGGTGCCCATCATAGGTGTAACTGAGGTTGACATAAAAATAGGAAAGCACAGAATGAAACAAGAGGTATTGATCACATCTATTTGTGAAATTCCATTTCTGATGGGGACAGATTGCCTGAAAAGATTGTCTCCTCTCATAGATGGGGTGAATGGAGTGCTGTGGTCCTTAACCAAAAAACCATTGAGGCCTAAGAAACTAAAATCACAAAACAGCAATATAAAAGAATGTCACACCGTTGCCAAAACAAATGATGATGTGGAGGTATATCTCCAGAATAGCTGCATACCTAGTGTCACTGTTATATTAATGTGTCAAGACAAAGATCAGAGCGACAATGAAAAACTACCTGTACAAATATACTTGGACCAAAGGAAAGATTGGCAGACTGCTATAGATGAGCACACATTACGTTTTTACCTAAAAGAGAAAACATGCAAACAGAATATTGTTCCTAAAACAGATTCAGAAAAACACATTACCACTCTGGCAGAAATACACATGGAAGATGAGCAACCATGGGTTCACGTTGGTATAAATGATTATCTTAAAACAATAAAAGCCACTTTAGCGCTTGAACATGAAAGGAGTTTCATTAATGAGAAATTGTTGCAAAAAATTATGGAGAGGGAAGAAATCCCGAAATTTAGGATTAAAAACCAATATGTTTCTGGGTTGGACAGTCCAGACTTTGAAAACCGAATTACAGGCAGATGCATGCTTAAAATTAGCATTGGGCAGAAAACAATTTACCATAATGTATGGATAGTGAGTGGAGCACAAAATGAATTTTACATGGGCAATGACATCATGCACAGAATGTGTATGGTGTTAGATTTCCTTAATCAAAAAATATGGTCACGCCTAGGTGGTCCGGCACCTGAATTTGAAGACAAAAGAAGGGCTTATCATTGTGCACAACTAGTTCCTTATGCAGTCGAATTACAAATGAGGAAAAATACTATTGTTCCTGCATTTACAAAACAGTTTGCAATAACACTGAAATGCAAAAATGGACAGCAGATGAAGGGCTCTGATGCATTTGTATGCCTGAATGAATCCATAAAACAGCAAGGCCTGGATTATGAATACATTCCATTGGTAGACATTGGTGAGGGATCTGTAAAAATCATGGTAAATAATAAAGGTTGTCAGGATATTCATTTAGAGGAAAACTCCCCATTAGGAATGGCCATACAAAAATCACATTATACGGCAGATTTAAATAACATGGTGATTGGGAATATTCCTGAAAAATATGTAGATGCCAAGGGCGAGTTGCCAGAACACCTGGACTCTCAGCCCAAAGGAATATTTAAAATTCATTCTGTGTATCCTTATGATTCAAATGAGACAGTGTGCTGCCATCAAGAGGATTGCATAATATTTAATTTAAATGAAAATGAAACAGGAAATCAGCCCATTGAAGTGGAAGCTGATATGCCAAAATATTTGAAAGTGGCAGCTCTACAAAAAGACACAGCCACACAGTTAGAGGAAAGCGCTGAGATTCCTTTACCAGAAGAGTTTCCAGAATTTTCCAGAATGGTAGAAGAGCAGATCTCCTTAGCGGATGCATGTGACAGCGATGGGGATCGAAACGACCTGAGGGAAATATTTATGGAGTTTAAGGATGTATTTGCAAAAGATGCTTATGATTGTGGTTTAACTGATTTACATGTGGCCACACTACCAGAAGGTTGTAGCAGAAATCCAGTGTTTGTACGCCAGTATAGACTACCGCTGGCATGTTTAGAATCATTGGCAGAGATTATTAAAAATTTGGAATCACGGGGAATAATCAGGCCCATTCATAGCACATCCAATACGCCTATTTTAGGTGTGTTAAAGCCAAATGGTCAATGGCGGCTGTGTGCAGACTTAAGAGAGTTAAATAAAAGAGTACCAGTATCTAGATGGCCACTACCATTCATTGATCAGGGCCTAGCTCAGATACATGGTTCAAATGTATTTACCACGTTAGATCTCACATCTGGATATTGGTGTGTGCCATTGGCAGAGGAGATACAACACCTATTTTCCTTTACATTTGACAGGACTCAATATGCCTGGCTTAGAGCTCCGTTCGGGTACATCAATAGTGGGAGTGAATTTGGCATATTTTTGAGAAAGGCCATGCCAGATGCAGCGGAAAGAGGAACAATAGTTTATGTGGATGATGTCCTGATAAAAAATGAAAACCTTAAAAGTCATTTTGATGAAATAAGACATGTGCTTGGCCAATTGCAGAAAGCAGGCGCCAAAGTATCTTTGCAAAAAGCACAATGGTGCAAGAAAAAAGTGAACTTTCTAGGGCATGAAGTGACTGAACATGGGCTAAATCCACAAAGGAAGAAAATAGAGGCCATACAAAGATTAAAAGATCCTAAAAATGTGAAAGGAGTAAAAAGTTTATTAGGGATGACAGGCTATAACAGAAAGTTCATTGAGAATTATGCAGAAATCACTCAACCATTAACTAAACTGCTTAAACTAAATACTCCCTGGAGATGGGAAAGAGAGCAGTCTGATGCAGTGGCTAGATTGAAGGAATGTCTTGTAAAGGCACCATGTTTAGCATACCCCATAAAGGACAGGGATTTCTTTATGGAAATAGGCTTTTCTGAACATTGTATGTCAGCAGTGTTATCACAAAAACACGATTTGAATCACAAAACCATTGCATATGCAAGTAAGGCATTTTCCCAAGTTGAAATGAAATTTAATGAATGTGAGAAGGCCCTATTAACCACTGTGTGGGCGCTACAACATTTTCGCTCCATTGTTCAGGGAGAAAAGGTGATTATTGAAACAAATCATCAACCTTTGCAATTTTTAGAGAGTAAAAGAATTAGATCAGGCAATCTAGCGCAATCCAGAATCACTTCATGGACGCTGGCATTACAAGGTTTTCCCGTAGAAGTAAGATATGGACAAAATAAAAAGAGCCCAATTGCTCAAGGGTTAGCTGACTTACATGACTGTGCAGCTGAACAAATAACAAATGAAATGGATGTGGAAGCTAGTTTACAGGAATTTGAACAATCACCACACAAAGCTTTTGATGAAAAAACATGCAAGGATTTGCCAACTGTATATGTGGATGGTTGTGCTTTTCACATTGAAAATGACAGTAATAAACAATTAGTGGCAGGAATAGGAAATGTCTGGTTGAAATGTGAAGGCGTTCCTAGTATAGGGATGAGGATTGGAGATAGGAGCAGTCAGGTGGCGGAATTGGCAGCCATCTATAAAGCAATTGCTACTGCAGTTGATAAAAAGTTCAGTGAAATTGTCCTGGTGACTGATTCTGACTATGCACGGAATAGTTTTGTGGAGTATTTGCCTGGTTGGAAAGCAAGAGGCATGGTTACATACAACAAAAAACCACTTAAACATGGAAAAATGATACAAGCCATAGACAAATTGGTGTCAGAAAATAATTTAACAATATACTGGAGAAAAATTCGTGGGCATTTAAAAACACCAGGAGAGGATAAGGAGGGAAATGATAAGGCAGACCATCTGGCTAAGATTGGGGCTGTGATGGGAGAATTGCTACCTATTGATTATTTAATGGGTGAAATACAAATTGATGCAGTCACACGTTCTAAAGCACCAAAGGAGGTAGATCAACCGGTGGTGCAGTGGAGTCATGACACGCCAGACCAAGATTTGATTGAGGCACAAAAGAATGATCAAATTTTGGGAATCTATTATAATCATTTGATAGATCCTGAACAAAATCATTTAACAGAAAATGATTGTATGGGAAAAGAAGAGTTGAGGGTGTTATTAAAGAACAAAACACGAATTAGATTACAGGATGGACTCATGATTAGAGAGTCCATAACAGGACAAATACAGTGGGTAGTACCCCTTTCATTCAGAGGACTAATGCTACACCATGCACATGATGCCATAACTGCAGGCCATAGAGGTTCACAAAAAACATTAGAAATACTAAAAGATTATGCTTACTGGCCTCATATGTCCCAAGATGTGGAATTATATACTAGAGGATGTCTAGTATGCGCCCAATTTAAACCTGCTTCACCAATGCACAGAGCACCATTGATGAAAAGAGGCCTAACTCTTCCATGGTCAGATTTGCAAATAGACTATGTAGGTCCTTTAAAAAGGTCGAGCAGGGGACACCGTTATATTTTGAGTGTGGTATGTTTGATGTCGAAGTGGATTGAGTGCATTCCTGCACCAGATTGTAGTGCGCAAACAGCAGCCACATTACTGGTGAACCATGTGTTCTCAAGGTTTGGGTTGCCACAAAGAATTGAGTCAGACAGAGGAAGTCATTTCACAAGTACTCTAATGAGTAAGGTATGGCAAATACTAGGTGTGAAAAGGAAACTACATATCGCATATCGGGCGGCGTCTTCAGGTACAGTTGAAAGAAGCAATAGGTCTGTTGTGGATATTTTAAAGAAATTTGTGGCAGAAGCAGGTTCCAGCTGGGATTTACGTTTACCGTTGGTTCTGATGGCAATCAGGTCGACTCCTGCCAAAGCAACAGGTGTTAGCCCCCATGAGGTCTTAACAGGTAGGAAAATGGTGTTACCACAACACCTACTATACAGAACACATGAGCAAACTCTAGTGAGTGCATCCACGGTTCATGAATATATTGATGAACTGAGGAGGCATTTGCAACATGCATTTGCTTTTGTGCAGAGAAATCTGGAAAGGGCTGCTGACAGTGCTAAGTCATATTATGACAAAAAGACATCAGTAAAGGAATACAATGTAGGGGATCAGGTGTACAAGTTTCATTTTGGAAAAAGTAAACAGAAAAATTCTAAATTTCTAGCAGCCTGGCAGGGGCCATTTCGAATTATAGATAAAGTCTCTCCTGTAGTGTATAAAATTTTGAAAAATGAATTTCAGAAAAAAATATAAACGAAATATTTTACCAAGCATGTTTTATTTTTGGCAAAAGGTGGAAATTAGTATTGTGCTATGTACTTAATCTGTTTATTTTCTATCTTGATTTAGACAATTAACATTATTTGGTCGGAGGTTCCGGGATCAGAGGCCACGGGAGACGATGGAGTCCTGGAGTCCCCTGGATGAAGACCAAAAGATGCCTGCCTCCAGGTGGAGGTGAAGACAAAATAACCGGAATGCCAAAAGAGATGACTACTGTGGATTCAAGATTGCCAAGATGAAAGAGTACTCGAATGAACCGAATAACATCGCTGGTCGGGACATACCAAAAGAGACAAAACAAAAGTTCCGGCATATGAAGTTCCACGTATTTATTATTTTAATTATTTATTTTAACTTGTTATATTACTTATTTGTTTTAGTTAGTTGTTTTATTTCATTGTTTTTAATTGACTTGGAAAATTTAAACTTAAAGTAATGCCACTTCCACTGAGAAGGCAAATGTGGAACATTTTATGAACTGATGGACTCAGATGAAATGTTGATTGCAAATTTTCATTGATGCACATGAATATTCATTTTGTTGGATTGATATATTGTATAAAAAAAAAAGAACAAGTTGTTTTTAGAGATTGGCTTGGATTATAGCCAAGTTCTAAAAACAAAAGGAGGGTATATGTAAGGATATTTAGCAAACAGCACAGAGTACAGCGCTACTGCACAAGTAGCAACATTTTTTTTGCAGCACCACCACCACAAGGGTGCGGTGCATTGCTATATGGGTTAGCAGATTAACAAGGAAAGACAGACTATTCAGTCAAAAACGATTTTAACATATAAGATGCAAATCTATTTTTACAGTTAAAAGCACACGTGTTCATTTAAAAATGCACACTATTTTTCACCTGAAATGCCTATATTGCTAGAGACACATTTGAAAATTAACAGCTAACCTATTAACCATTAACCTGACTAATAAAACCTTATTTTAATATAACCCACTAATAAAATGTGTTCTCCACTGCAGAATTAGGCATACTCTGAAAACCATTTAAATGTGTGTGCAGATTTTTTCTCTTCTCTTCCCTGCCTGATTCTCCGTGTTTTTGTGCACAGTAACTGCAGGAAGGAGGAAGTCAGATTTGCAACAATTGCAAATGTATAAGCGAAGCTATTGTTGAAGAGTAGGAGGATGAGAGATGATGGATTTCATTGGGACACGTCATACAGAGGGCTGAGAGGAAAGTTTTAGTGGGCAGTATCAGGGAAAAAGACAGGCAGACATCTTTCTGCACTACTGGGGAGAAGACCTGGCTGTGGGGTCCTGACTGAATGCAAATTCCGGTGTCCTGCTGCAGTCGAGACTGGGGAGAGCTGAAAGAAAAACCTTTCCACTGGCTGAGGCATTCCTATCTGAAAAAGCTGAGAATTCCAGGCAATGACCCCGGCTTGAGAAGGCAAGCGTTCCTTTTTGCTGGAGTTAATCCAAGAGAGCCACATTCACAAAGAGAACAACTGAAGAACACTCAGATAAGGTAATTACCTAAGCGTGGGAGCCGGGTGTGTGCACGAAAATATGCAGTCAGTGTAGGATTCCTGTGCGTGTCTTAATCAAACACCAATGTTGCAATTTGAGTTCTGTTCTCCGCCACGCTCTTTGCAGTGTGACATAGAAAATGCTTTTACTGTACCATTTTATTTATTTCTGTAAAGAATGAGATCATGTCTAAATGCAACTTTTATAATACAGAAAATATTTGAAAACAGACGGGTGGTTTATTTTCTATTTACCATTACAATGCCAATGATGTGGGGAGATTTTTAAACAGTGCAATGGTCATTTTAAGACAGATGTGTGTATGTCAGAATCAGTATGAATAATTGTGAGTAACTGTAGCATAACTTGTTGGAGGTACATGAGCCAACGGGAAGAGAGACTCTCTGAACATAGCTCCCTACCGTATATAAGGTAGTGGAAATTACCACAAGACTACCACATATAGCTCTCTGTCGTAAATAAGTCAGTGAGTTCGCCCATGGTGGCGCACCAACACTATCACTGGAAATGTGGTATTCCTAGAATGCAGGTCTGAGGTCTCTCTAGTGATCACACGAAAAATCTAAGCAAAGATAAGGGATTCTGGACATTGGGGCCACAAATAAAACAAGGGAATTATGCTCACCAAAATACCACCAACCACGTATACCAAATATGCAGGTCTGGGTGCTGAAATAATGCATGTCCATTGTATTATTGTTGCATATGGCCAAATCTGAATACAAAGAGTGATTATTGCTAAGTTATTTTTCGGCGGTAATAAAATACCGTCAGGCCCCAAATCTCCACAAAATACCCTACAGCTTGTAACATATGGGATAACTGCCCCCTAATGTTTGTTTATGTGGATATTGCATGATATGTGACCAAATGGTTAGCTCCTCAGTGAGTTGCAATATCAATAAAATAAAGTTTGGGTGGTTTATCTCATATATTTTCTAGTCATAGCATTTGAACAGAACCATTATATTGTATTTGTAATAGTTGTGATGTCAGTTAACGCTTAATAACGGGAAGCAACTCTCCAGAGAGCTGGCTCAGACATTTGTGTACCAACGTCTTCTCTGTAGAAAAGCATACATGCAAATGGACTTTCAGAAACAAGACATTGCAACATTAAAACTCCTATTTATGCCTTGAAAGGGAGAATATCTGTTGCTAGTGTGGTATATTTTAAAATAACATACTGCTTGATCTCATCTTTTCAGTTCATAGGCTTTTTGTGCACAGATGTCATGATTGTTACAGTTCTAGGATAAAGAGGCCTTTTAGCACACAACCTTTGATTTCACATGCTATGAGTATGATGCAAGACCCGTGGGTTGTAGTGTCCAAAAACATGAATGAAGCTCAGGACCACCCAAAGCATAACTTAAGTTGTGTAGAAAGTCAAATAAATGGACCACCGTTTTCAACCGTACAAGCTCCTTGTGATCATTGTGGATTCCCTTTAAAGGCAATCCCATGGCTGCACTGTTTTAATTTTAATGTTTGACACGCTGTCACTATTACATATATATCAGGAGCTTTCAATGTTTGTTTCAGTATAGTCAAATGTTGGGGGAACATGGGAGTTGTAGTCCAAAATAACAAGAGTGTTGCAGGTTGCAAAACTGTTTGTTCTCAATGTGTTAATGCATCCAAACTCACAACTGGGCTTTACTTCAATATGTCTGTTTAATATTTTCACCACCACTGGCATCACTATTTCATCATTAGACAATACTTGGGAGTACTGTTTTTAATGTGATTTTTACAAATTGAATGCTGTTGACTTTTGAGGTAGTCAGAGTGACCGTCTTGATTGGCCTGGCTACTAGCATGGAACGACTGCTAAGAGATAAGAGTGCATGCATAGAAAGGCAGGCCATCTTGGGGTTAGAGGGATGCCAAATAAAAATGCACATGAATTTAAGAATGCAAATTAGTATAAAACCACAATTTGCTTATAACCCTTAGATTGTTTAAAGAGGTGAAGAACGTTTCAGATTTTAGGTGTGGGCTCGCACCCCACAGCATGAGTCTAAACATGATATATTTTTATATCAATAATTAATACCTTCACATACTTCAAAAAATGTTGTCATCTTTTATGTTGTCAACTTAAGTTGTGTAGAAAGTCAAATAAATGGGCCACCGTTGCAGTGACATGTTGCATGCCATATATCAATAAAGAAAACATAATTTGGATCCAAATCTAACAAGAACAACCCCTTTTCACATGGCTTAATAGATTGGATCTATCCAAATGGAGGGCTTCATCACTGTGAATGTCAGCATCTGAAGTGTGCCAGCTAGAATGTTTACCCCGAAAACAATCACTGCATGAAATGGCACTGCATGGAACATTTTATGTCTACACATGTAGGTAGTAGAGATAGATCTGTGATTCTGGAAAACCTGCAGATGGCAGAACCCAGCCAAGATGATGATTGCTGAAGTGGGATAATGCTTTGAGATGATAGAGGGACACCTGAAATTGACCAGTCTAAAGGAAACTTGAAGTGTGGCTTGGCCTAAATAGGACCCGATTCCCTAAAAAGGATTTGTAAGCAAAGGCAGGGAGGCATTGCTGACTGGGTGGAGTAGCCTGGAGCTGTGAGATGTTCTGTGCCTTACAACACAAACTGAGTAGTGAGTATGAAGGACCCAATGCAGTTAGATGCATGTCCTCAGCAATCCTTCATCAGTTGGGTCACTGAATGGGATGGGGATGTAAGGGAGGCCACTGGGAAACCAATTCTGAATAGAATTAGACAGCATTTTCAGCACAAAGGTCAAGTAAATGAAACCCTGTGGAGTCACAAGTGTGTTTTGAAAATGGATCTGTGGAATGGGATACAGCATATTATGAAGAGCCAGGAATGGATTCATGCCATTGTTCAAAGACTCTTATTAAAATAAAATGGGGTGGGGAAATGCTTCTCTGTCCCTGCTTTATGATGTGTTTCCCTACCTAAAACCAAAACTAAGGGTCTGTCATCAATATCAGAATGTCCAAAGCAAAACTGTCATTTGTCCAAACTATTATTCTGGCCCTCAAATTCTAACACAATAAACTCAAAGGTGAAAAGACTAATGTCTTTAGCCTTGAGTTAGTTCAGTTCCAGAAGGATAGAGTTTCTTATTCCAGTGGGTGATTCCCTTCCCCTGGAATTCTCTCCCCGCTGTTGTATATTCAAAGATACCAGTACCTTAATTTTCTCTTTATCCACAAAACAACTGGTTCACAAAACAACTTGGCTTTTTAGGATACGCAGTGTATTCCCCAGTCAGGTTTTCACTCCTCTTCTCTTATGTTTGACACAGCCTTTGGCTAGTCCTGATATATCCTTCTCAGGACCCCTTTGGGTGATATATTTCTTATGCAGTGTTCAGTTTGTCTTTGCCTGGTGTGTTTCCCTTGCAGGGATTTCTTTTGTGAAAACATTTGCACTTGCATGTTATGCTCAGCTGCCAGGGCTTTCTTCTGACAGGTCATTTTTTAAACAGACTTGCAACTGCCTGATTTACTCTCCTGCCATGACTTACTTAAATGCACAAACGTGCAGCTTAACTTTGCCTGGAATACTTTCCATCCACAGCTTTTCTTATGTGGGCCCTGCACACAGTTTGAAACATAATATCTTCTTGTGTTTGCTTTAACTAATACTGCATCTGCCTGGTGCACTATTCTTCGGTTTTCCCTTTAAAAGAAATGTTCAGTAGTTCCTTCTCTTTCAAGAAATTCATTTGCTTCCTTTACAATTATTTGCCTTTGGCATGTCTACCAATATGCCACAGTGTCCCTGCTTCCCTTCCGTGGACTCACCGGTTCTAGCTGGCATACATTGTTCCTCTCGCAGTAAGCTGGTGGCAGTCATTCAGTGTTTCTCCCAGTCTCGGCTTCTCTGCCTCGCCTAGTTCCTGCTGGGCCCTTCTGCTTCGTGCCAGGCCTCAGTAAGGCAAAAATGCCACTCCACACCTGCGAATGCTCTGGAGCCCTACTTTGGCTTCTGGCATTCTCACACCGAGTTCTTTGCGGTCAGCTTTCCTCTTCTTCCTCCATGAGCCAAATGGCTCTACTGGACTCTTTGTAGCCCCATGGTCTCTTGGTCCTTACCGAGAGAAGCAGATTTCTCCCTCCAGCAGGACCCCTCAGTCTGCTGCTTCTGCTCTTTAAATGTCCCTGCCATAGGCATGACTCCCAACAACTAGAGTGCGGCTCGTCTGCTTGGTCTGTTCCGCTAGGAATTACTCGCCTCATCTTCCTCGTCCAGTATTCTTGAAGTTATGGCAATGGAAGTCCATTCTTGATGTTTTACCTGTAAAGTCTAAGTAAGTGTTCCCAGGAGTCTTTAAGTCTATGTTAGCTCTGGATAACTTGTAGGTAGAGTCTGACAAGATATTTTCATGAGTGTTAGGGGGTAGGTCCGATCTTGATGGCTCACATACATATCTTGGTAGAAGGTTGTCAGTACCCTTCCTAGTGGGTTCAGTGTAGGTGTGACTATATTCCATTAAGGCATTGGACATGGATGGGGGTATCCTCAAGAGAGGAAGGGGAATACCATGCCTTGTCCAATGGTGCCCTGCTACTCTCCCATACGTTGTCTCCCCCATGTGATCCTCCCTCATATAGCTGCCCCCAGGGTCAGAATCAGTTAGCGGCTGCTGTTGCATGGCCACATCCCTGTCCCCTAAGTTACTAGGGTAAACCACACAAGAACCCCTTGCTCACTGCTCTTAGAGATGCACAGCTCCACCCTACTGATGAGGCCCAATGAGGCCAAAACACATGTCTGGGTTTGCTGTTGGTTCTCTTGTTCAGAGAAGAATTGCCTGGCATTTCAGTGCTGGACTGCCCCAGGGCAGGACAAAGAATGATAAGTTATGGATATTTCTCCTCTGTGAAAGAGATAGTGAGCTAAAGAATCTTGGTAAAACTCTCGAAACCGGGACTTATTGTCTGGCAGAGGTGCTCCCAGGACCCCCCCTTGTTTTTGCATAATTAAAGTAACTTTGGGTCTTAACCTAGGTTACTATGGTAATCCAGACATTGATCCCTTGCTCACTGCTCTTAGAGAGGCACATCTCCATGATACTGATGAGGCCCAACAAGGTTGTCTCCCCCATGTGATCCTCCCTCATATAGCTGCCCCCAGGATCAATTAGCGGCTGCTGTCCCCTGGCCACATCCCTGTCCCCTAAGTTACTAGGGTAAACCACACAAGAACCCCTTGCTCACTGCTCTTAGAGATGCACAGCTCCACCCTACTGATGAGGCCCAATGAGGCCAAAACACATGTCTGGATTTGCTGTCGATTCTCTTGTTCAGAGAAGAATTGCCTGGCATTTCAGTGCTGGACTGCCCCAGGGCAGGACAAAGAATGATAAGTTAAGGATATTTCTCCTCTGTGAAAGAGATAGCTAAAGAATCTTGGTAAGGCTCTCGAAAACGGGACTTATTGTCTGGCAGAGGGACTGCCAGGACGCCCCTTGTTTTTGCATAATTAAAGTAACTTTGGGTCTTACCCTAGGTTACTAGGGTAATCCAGGCATTGGGCCTCATTACGAGGTTGAAGGTAGCCAAGCCGGTTTTACCGGCATGGCTACCCCCAAACTCGGCTCCGGGTCCCGTGAAAGGGGAATCACCGGGCCATTCCAACCTCAGCAGACCCGGTAATTATCCTTGCGTGGGAGCCGGAACCGGTACGTCCCCATTCCCATTTGAGCCCCCATAGGGCTCAATGGGAATGTGGAGGATGGTAGCAGCGGTACCGTTCATAACGGTACTGTTGCTACCATCTACTTCTGGTCGCGGGTGCCGGTATGGCCGCCTGGTCACACCAGGTGGCTGCAAGGGTACCCTCGAGCAGAACTTGTAATGTAGCGTTACGGTAACAACGGTGCCGGTAGCACTACCGGCGCCGTAGTCACTGTACCACCACTGTCGTAATGAGGCCCATTGTCCCCTTTCTCACTGCTCTTAGAGAGGCACATCTCCATGATACTGATGAGGCCCAACGAGGCCGAAACACATGTCAGGGTTTGCTGTCGGTACTCTTGTTCAGAGGAGAATTGCCTGTCATTTAGGTACTGGACTGCCCCAGGGAATGTTATGTTATGGATATTTCTACTCTGTGAAAGATAGTAAGCAAAAGAATCTGGGTAAGGGCCTCGAAACCGTGACTTATTGGCTGGCAGAGGCACTCCCAGAACCCCCCTTGTTTTTGCACATGGGAAGAGGTCACCACGAGGAAAAGAGTGATGGCAGTGTCAGATTCATCACAATATCCACAGTTCACCAGTAGATAACTAAATGTTTAACCTTTGTAAGCCATAGCCAAGAGAACTGAATTTAGCCACACGGTTCTAGTGGCATAAGGGGGAAATTAGTTTACTCCACTCCATTCCCTGAAAAGGATGCAATTTAATTGGCTGGAAATGTCTCTAATAACATTACACAGAAAAGAAAGGACTCTGTATTAAATGGACTCTTAATGCGAAGTGGGAATAAAGTATCAGTTTCTATCCCTTCAGAAAATTATATTTTCGTTTTCATATAATATTATATTTGGCAGATATTTTTGTTGTCTAGAAATGAAAGCACGGTTTCCAAAACCATAGCCTATAGATCACTAGTGCAACACATACCAATGTGTTTTTCACGTGCATGCCTACACTAGAAATCATAATTGTCAATTGGGTAAGAGAAACGCCAATTAAATGTTAATTTGAAACTCTTCTCTGATGCCAACACTTGTTAATTTCTGAGAAAATGAAGATTATATTTAATGTTCTGTTGTTGATAGAAACAAACAATTAATTAATATGCAAGGAAGCCGAGAAGCGTCAATGTGTTCAAGTAGATTGTATATTGTTATAGAGAATAAGATACATTGATTTAGCAAGAAAAAGCAGGTAGGTTACATGCCATTGTAGCCATATGGCCTGTACTTGTATGTTAAGAGTATTGTGGATATCGTCAACAAGAAAAGGTTAGGGGACCTTTAATTTATTATTGCAATATACAATATATTCATAACAAATGCATCCTACTTTTTGTCCTCGAATTTTGGAATGGGAATGAGACAACAGGGGTAGTTTATATCAGGAGTTTCCACATCGGTAGAATTAGTCTCTAAATCAACATATCACTTGACAATATACATACTTATAACATACAAGAGGCCGCAGGGGTGGACTGGGAACTAAAAGAGGCCCTGGAAATAATGACTGGGGACCAAAAGAGGCCCTGGAAATAATGTTCAAAGTGGCCCCATATGACACATTTTCAGCAAGCTCAATGCTTTTCCTATGAGAAAATTTGGAAATGCCACACAAAAGAGGCCGAGGGTGCAGAGGCCCACCGGGAAATCTCCAGAGTTCCCTATGGGCCAGTCCACCCATGCAAGAGGGTATGGAAAGCAAATGACAACCACAATACCTGCACAAAAGTCACGTAGTATTCTACTGTAGTCACTTAATCAGATGATAAAATGAAAGCAGCATTTTTGCAAGGGTCACTTTTCCGTGTTCATTTTACAGAGTGTCATGCGATGACAGTTGCCGTGATGACAGTAGACTGGAAAACATACAGTCAGTCTGAGACATTTGTTGTTGTGACTTACTGAGGCTGTGAGTTCACTGCCTTCTCTGATCTGGAATGTTGATATATGCCTGAGTGCGAGGGTTCCAGGAAGAGTCAGTCGGAGAAGCAGAGCAAGAGAGTGCGGTGCTGCCTTGGTGGTGGTGCCAGTTGTCTATCCATGATCCCTGTTAGCCAATCAACAGTCCTTATAACAATGGCGAACTAAGCATCACCTTGTACTACGGTTTCTGAGCAATAAACCTGACATACCCGAGAAACACCTGGCTCTGTGCATTGATCCATGACATAACATTTGGCAACGAAGGGAAGACATTTGTGTGCTGCTCCTTCGGGGGTGCAGAACTATTGCACCACATTTGGATGCCACCAGCCAGGTCTCTGCTGGAAAACCCCAAAGCACTCCCTAGACCGTGTGCTGGAAGCTTGAGCGAGACATGGCTGGCATAGGTAGAGTGCTGCTGGAGGGGCTAGGGCGAAGCAAACATCTGTCCCTGTGTAAACAGGGGTGGACTGGGAACCAAAAATAGGCCCTCGAAATAATTTTCAAAGTGGCCCCATATTACACATTTTCAGCATGCCCAACCCTTTTCCTATGGTAAAATTTGGAAAGACACATAAAAAAGAATTCCAGGGTGCATAGGCCTACCAGGAAATCTCCAGAGTTCCCTTTAGTCCAGTTCACCCCTGTGTGTAAACAGCTGTCATACAAGAGTTGCGAAAAGAACTGGATAAAGACCCTGCTTTGCTCCGCCAGGCTGTGTAGGCTGGTAGCGGAATGGCTGGCAACGGGGGCAGCTGCAAATTGGTGGGAACCCAATGAGTGGGTGCACAAGCAGACCTGAAAGAGGTAATAGTTGCTAAGTTTTCCATCCCACTTGGAGAGCAGTGACGTCATTTGGGAGTCGCCAGGGGTCACAACTGTTCCTGGGCTGTGGCCAGCACCATGTGGCTCTTTGTTTCTGGAGTGGCTGGATTTCATGTTCAGGCCTCTTTCAAAATAAAAACAGGGGGTTCCACAAATGTAACAGTGACCCTACATTTTTCCTATCTCTCTGACATGCTGTTCAGGATGTTTGTTTGCATGCATGAGTTAATGAACCCTCCCAATGGTACGTATGTTGCCAACCTCTGAAGCCTGAAAGTAGATTCACGCAAGCTTGACATGTTGCCAAATTTGCACCAGACCTGCAGATGAGCTGGCCTGCCGTTCACAGTTGCCAATTTAATTGTATCCACTACAGAGGTTTGAAAACATTCAGGCATGTAATTACTAATTTTACTATAGTTGGTAATATAGCTCAGTGGGTTGGGCGCTCTCTGCTGTGATGTGTGGGTGTGTGATCTGCAGGTTGTCGGTTCAAATCCCAGCAAGGCCAACTCAGCCTTTCATCCTTCCAAGGTGGATACATGAGTACTAACACACGCTGGGTGATAGTGTTTGCACATTTGTTCTATATAAAGCGCTTAAGCATAGGTGCTATATAATAACGCATCATTATCACTTGGCCTTCGACATCTGCTTGCATTCACAGTAATTTGGTAATATGGGCCTATACACACTGATATTAATGATACATATGGTGATCCATTCTTTTATGAAATGTATTTCACATTGCAGTGATATCATAATCATATTTTTTAGTGTACTTAGGAACAATACTATGTGATGCCAGTTACTGTTTTGTCAAGGGGTGAAAGGTCGTATACCATTGCATCCTGTGATGTCACTTTGGGGTGGGGTCAAATGACATCACTTCTTGTGATGTCATTGGAGGTCAAGGGTCATGTGATGTCACTTCCACTACCCCTAGCATTTTGGTGAAATGACGTCCCTGTTGGAGAGCCGCTGCTGCCAGTTGGAACGCCTGTCAAAGAGAGCAAGCATCGCTGACAGGAGGCGAAGTGTGACTTGTGCGCTTCATGGAAACGGGCATTCTTGTCCGCATCGCTCTTAAAGCTGTGTCTTGGGAGCTCGGTACTCTGTGGTACCCTGAGTAAAATGATGAAGTCATAGTGGCAGCAACCAACTGCAGAACACGGGCGGCCGCATGCATCATCACGTTCATGTCATGTTAACGTGAGAATGAGAAGCCGCGATGGGCGCTGTTGTCTTTGAAGAGCGAGCCTTTTCTTAAAGGTTTCCCAGCAATGAAGGCCAATTTGTGAATAAGAAGAAGCCGATGTTGGAACGGTGCTCTTGTGAAGGTGAGAAGCTGGAAACCAAACATATCAAGTTAAGTCATGTTACTACTGAAGAGAGCACATATCCTGAAGAGCCGGACATGGAAGGGTGCTGTCCTAAAGAGCAGTACTTTGTGAGGTACTTTCAGGGCAGTTTCTAGCCAACTTGGTGCCCTGTGCAAAATACCAGAATGCGACCCCCCTCCGACTGGCACCCGTCACACCCAGACTACACCTCTGTGTCGTGCGACAGAACCCCTCCTCAATATGAATAAATAATTGCTATATAAATGAAGCTGGTTTCATTACATTGTAATGGTAGGACTTTACGGAAGATTTCTAATGTGAAAACACAGCTCTTGCTGCCCAGGTAAATGGGTTTTCTATCACCAATCTACAGTCCTTATAACAATGGCTAACTAAGCATCACCTTGTACAATGGTATCTGAGCAATAAACCTGACTTACCCGAGAAACACCTGGCTCTGTGCATTAATCCAGGACATATCATGATTCTTATCTGTTAGAAAACTTTTTAATTTCCATTATCTCTGCATAGCACTGCTCTGGTTTAGTGTGCCAATGAATCCTTACATGCCAACAGGAATCCATGCTTGTGTGGTATATGACGTTCAAGGATCAGTACAATACATATACCAACAGTACTAACAGTAATTACTATTTCAGTCCTAGTTTGAAGTGTATTTAATTAACTAAACCAATGCTTCTTTGTAGACAATATTGCTAGTCTTTCCTGTACGAGCGAGTGTGAACAAATTGTCTGTTTCCAACTCTGTAGCAAGCCATTTAAAGCTGCCCATTAGAACAGCATTAGAACAGCATGAATCCCATAAATCAGTTCCAGCTACTTTGAGTTGGAGCATTGAGATTGTGCAGCAAAATTATTGGTGTCCCGATCTACAGCCGAGGCAGCAGCGACCTCAACATAAGTGCTGTATGTGTAGGGCTGAAGCGTATAAGCTTTGTACTGTTCAGATGGCATACATTCATCAAATTCTGTGGCAAACAAAGTTTCTGGAATTATCATGAGAGATTTGCCATGATGTGACGGACAACTTAATTGGAGTCACTATTGAAGAGACATGCACTGTTTCCTGTCACCCGCATGACTACAAAAGCACTGTACTGTGTCACCTGCATGACTTCTAAAATTAGTGTAAAAAAAAAATAATCCAAAAAAGGTATATGTACACTTGTTACATTGGCCCTCATTACGACCCTGGCGGAATTCGGAAAACGATGGCGGAAATGCAATACCGCCATCGAATAGCGCTCGGTGCGACTATGACCCGTCACCGCAAAGTACGAAGCCATTAGCGACACCGTAGTGAACGCCAACGCTAACTGCACCAAGCACGCGCGCGCGCGCCATGCCAAACCGTAAACACCACCATGGCGCAAGGGTACGCTAATTCCGACCCTAGCGGACATGTACCTAACGCCATCAAGCATGGCGGAATGTACCATTCCGCCATGGTGAGAAGTACGGCATCGCGAATCAACCGTAAACGGCCCCACTGAGTGCCTGTACACCGCTCCCTGCCCACAAAGTACAACTCCCCGTAGGTGCAATGAAGTCACAATGCAACCATTGAAATGTACAAGTCACCCATGCATGCCAACGAACAAAAGAATCACAAGAGGGGCCAATGGGAGCTGCAGGGCACAGATGGCACGAATACAGAAGCCATCCCAATGGACATGACCACAGTCCCCCACCAAGAAACGCACGCAAACACAGGCACCTGTGACCAGCAATATTCCGAAAATCACATCATTCCACCAGTCCACCTGGCTGACCGGCATCTATTACACAAAACCCAATCCCCCGCCCCTGAGCATGACAACATTCAAACAGTCATATTGGCAGCCCCCATCCCTGACCTCACGGGCTTCGTAGGCAAACGCGCCCAGTACAGTACCACGCAACTAAACTCCGAAGCTGGAACCCAATGCAGATCTCCTCACAATACATCGCTCCCCAAATAGGAATATGCCACATCACTTGCAAAGAAGAACGCTACACGGGCCAAATCAGAATAGAAATTTAATGCACAACAAAATCACCAAGCCCATACAGCCATCAGGCCATGAACTCCAAAACACATTTCACCATTGTGGGCTGCATCCGCAAGAAATGACCAGCCACTACTTGTGTGACGCCCTGTTCCATCATGGTACACAGAGCCACATTCACGTACGAAAAGGCAACATGGAAGCGCACAGAACCGCAGGGCCGTCCCAATGGGGAGGCACTAGTCCAGCTGAAAGGCCGAAATGTTGCTCCGAGCCACCAGTACTGCGTAAGGGCATGTGGCCCATTGGCGATCGTCCCATAAGATCGTAATGCAGCTCCACTGATTAACACGAAGCAGCAGGTGTCGGGAGTAAAAGCCATCTGCAGGAGTGGCATACAGATGGCAGTGGCAAAAGGGGAGGAGATACCTGTCAACCAAAAGAAAAGAAAAAGAACAGAATGGCCATCAGAACTACATTCGAACAACTCACTTCAATGATCACACTAAATCCACAGCCATATGCATGCTAGCCCACTCCAAAGGTTCATCACCACCCAGAAACCACTTGCGACTCATAACTATCTATATCGAGGTGTAAACACCATCACAAACGAGTGTACCTGTGCATGCGTCTGTCAAAACAGAATCCATCAGATGGGGTTGGTAACGTGCATGGACACAAGTGTCTGAGGGCGCGTCGAGACAGGGAGGGCTCAACAAGGGCAGATAGACGATGGTCCCACTATTGTAGCCCTGCATCACATAGCGTAGGGGAGGCGGATAGATTCCAAGAAGCCCTGTACATGGCAAACTCTGTATCAAATCACCTGCCCATGCATCCATACATCATTCCCTCATCCCGGGATTAAAACGCCTGAATATTTACTCACATAACATTAGAAATATCCATTGAGTCTGTGCGTTATGCAGCCTGCAAAATCCACAGTGCCCCAGCCCGTAATTCCAGTGTAGTGAAGTAACATGTATTTGGGAACGTCCGGCCTCATCGCCCACGTCGCTATTGCGCATCCCAAACCATTCATATCAATCATTGCATCCTCGCCATGGCCCCTGTCCCAAGGACATTGAACAATAGTACGTTATATTTGCAGTCAGACCTGTGGGCATTTCCTCGCCGCTAGCTGAAAACCGAAAGCGCCGCCCTTCGAATTCCTCATTTGCAACATCACGTCGAAGAGGCATCTGTGGCCGTTTGAAATCACTAATTAATCCATCGAGTGCGGCTGTGTGTGAAAATGGCAACTGCCTTCACTCACAAATGGGACGCCCCGCCCGTCGTTGCAACTCGGTACAGTGATGCATGAGGGCCCACCGTTACTCGAGTACTACGTTCCACTGACCCTTCACAAGTCTGTTCGCGACTGCACAGATAGTATGTGAAACAATGGGACCACAGCAGAATGAACATATCAACCAATGTTACACGGCCATCGGGTACAAATACATGATTGCAATAGCAAGATGCCATTCCCCGAATTGCAGCGTTGTGTGCGGGACGTGCTCGGCCAAAGGGGAGAGCAGTTTGCACAGGTGGAATGAATCACCACAGGTGGAGGCCATACAGCCTGAAAACACATAAATTGCACAGCCAGTCTCCTCCCACAACCACACCGAAATGCTACCGGCAGGACTCGCGATGTTGGCCCTGGGGGACCTGATAGCACTGCAAGTACTCCAACTCCAAGAAGAAGACGAACACCAACTACAGCCGGCCGCACGGAGGAGACGCAGGAGGAGGAGGAGGGCAAGGCAGGGCCAGCAAGGGCCGCCAGCACAGCCACTACCACCACGCAGGCAGCCCGCAATCCCACGCCTCCGAGCACATCCGTTCAACCTCACTGATGAGCAGATCCACACCCTCTACCGTCTGGACCGGGACACCATAGCCGCCATTGCGGACATGACACAGGCTGACCTTGTCAGCATGATAGATAGCCCAACCGCCATCCCACCCCTACTGAAGGTGGTGTCTGTACTCCACTTCCTGGCCACAGGCACCTACCAGCACACAGTCGGACAGTTGCATGGCATTTCTCAGCCACTGTTCTCACGGACACTATTGCAAGTGCTCGATGCCCTCCTGCAGCACGCAGACGACTACATCTCTCTACCACGCTCGGAGCAGGAAATTACAAACACAAAAGTGGGATTCCATGCACTTGCCGGCATACCGGGTTGCATTGGTGCCATCGACTGCACCCATGTGGAATTGGTCGTCCCACATGCCATGGAGGCCCAGTACCGCAACCGAAAACAATTTCATTCTCTGAATGTACAAATGGTGTGTGACTCCAACAGGATCATTACACATTGTTGTGCCAGATTCCCTGGATCAACCCATGATTCTATGGTCTTGAGGAACTCTACAATACCACGCTACATGGAGCGACACGCAGGGAACAGATCCTGGCTACTCGGTGAGTCTCATTACATGCATGATAATGTGGGGTATGTGATTCGGCAATGACCTGGCAGGAAGGGGGGGGGGGGTGTGCGTACGTAGCAATGGCATTCCACATCATACGTTTATCGTCCACATACAGGTGATGCTGGATATCCACTGAAGAGATGGCTCCTCACACCAGTCCGGAACCCACGGGACCAGCATGAGGAGGACTACAACCATGCCCACTCACGTACCCGTGTAGTCATTGAACAGGCATTCGGCCTACTGAAGGGTCGTTTCCGCTGCCTCAGCAGGTCTGGCGGGGCACTCCTGTACCGCCATGAGAAGGTTGCAAAGATGGTGATGGCATGTGTCATGCTCCACAACATGTGCGTACGTAGAAATGTGCCCATGCCCCCTGACGCAGAACTGCAAGCACCTGATGATGGTCATGATGAGGGTGGGGATGTGGCAGCACCTCAAGGAGTCGGCGAGGCACCGGAGGGCCGTGACATTCGTCAGCATCTCATTGATGTATGCTTCTAGCACTCACGCCTGGTGGCTGATACATGGACACGGGACTCGTGGCACTGTGTGTGTCTGGGACATGCACAATATGGACTGTACGCCTATGATGGCCTAGTACACAAAGATCAATGTCCACACATCTCATTGGTTGATCGTGCACTGTTTATGGCATATGTGATATCATGTTGTACACCCTATCGACCCACCACCCAAGTGAGCCCAACACACCCCCTCCACCCTCCTACCTCCCCCCCGAACACCAGTGTCCATATAGATGCTCATTGTCAGTGGGCAGTCGCTATTGCAAGCCCCCTCTGCGGGTATCAGGGGCACCCCTGCCTGTGGAGCGCAGGTTCCTCCCAGATCTACGTTGGGGGCTGCCCTGGACGGAACTTGCAACGGATGATGTCTCTGCCTGCTCACGTCCATGCATGTCCCTAAGGGTTTGCGAGAGCTCAGTGAGCACACGGCGCACTGCGGCAAGTTCGGCACATACGTCCTTGGACGTCGCATGCAGTTCCCCCCTCAGGCTCTCGGTGCTTCTCTCCATTTGGACTCCCAGGCTCTCGGTGCTACTCTCCATTTGTGCCCTTAGTGTCTCTGTACCTCTCTCCATTTCTGCCCTAAGTGTCTCAGTTGATGTTTCTATGTCTGCCTTAGTGCCCCCACATTCATCGGCATGGTCCTTGAGGAGCGTGGCCAGTTGCTGCTGTTGCACGATTAACTGGTCGAGGGACTGTTGCCTCTGCTGGGCCATGGCCATTTGCGGGGGTGTCACAGAGGGGCTGTTGACCTCATGTTGCCTTGCCACAGGGCTTGTGGGGGATGGCCAGTCGTCGTCTTGTGGGTGCCCCTGCGTGGTATCCTCATGTTGTACGGGATGGGACAGACAGGGGGATTGGGACAGGTCATGGATGGATCTGACTTCGACATCCCCGTCTTCTGTGTCGGAGCATGCTGCCATCAATGGGGTGTCACCTATGGTGCTGCTGCCACCAGAGGCAGTGCCTTCTGTGGCATCCGTTGGGGGGACCTGTGGTGGTGGTGGTGTGGGCATGCTGGCTGCTGGGGTGCCTGTTGATGTTCCCTCCTCTGTGCTGCCACCTGATTTGTGCTGCTGCCGTGTCTTGATGCGTGCAGCTGAGGTGGAGGGTCTTTGGCCGTTGGTCTTGGCCCTCTTTGCAGGTGTGCTGGTAGGGGTGTCCTGATGCTCGTCGTTTGGATCGGACCCTGTGGTGGAGTAAAGGAGGGCGAGGGTTATTGATGGGTCTGTGGGAATTGGAATGGCATTGTATCACATGCATTGGGGTGGTACCTGAGGGTGATTTGGGTCGGGGCCTTGGAGGTGCTTTCATTTGTGTGTGGAGTGAGGGTGCAGTTGTTTGGCAGCCTGCAGTTAGGGTGTGCCTGCTGCACGTGTAGTGCGTGTTTTAGGGGTTTTTAATTATTTATGTATTTATTGTGGGTTTTAACGTGCGCTATCAGGCCGATGTGTGTGGACGTTCTCCTGGACATGTGTTTCTGTTGCACTATGTGGACACATGGTACTTCACATGGATGGACTTTGTGGATTTGGCATTGTTTTATCTGGCCCACCTACCTGAATCTTCGGATGTCTGCACTCCTTTCTCCATCCCTCCGACTCCCTCTCTGCTCTCCATTCCGATGGTGGAGGCACAGATTTCTTCCCAGGGGGTCAACTTGATGGGTGATTCAGGACCTCCCCCGGTGGCTGTGGCAATGTTGCGGTTGGCAGAGAGTATGCTGCGGACGCGTATCCGCAGGTCGTCCCATCGCTTTCGGCATTGCTGTGGGGTGCGGGGTGCGGTCCCCACCGCACTTACCCGCTGTGCCACCAGAGCCCATATGGCCTTCTTGTTTGCAAGTGCCGTCCTGGTCATTTGCGTGCAGAAGACGACGGCAGCATTCTCCTGGAGGGTAGTTCCTCACGGGAGAAGTGGACCTGCCGCTTGCGGTCGCACGCTTTCTTCGCTACTTTTCCCATTTTTCTTGGTTTCGCTAGGGTGGATGACGGGTTGGGGTGTGTCTCAGGGTAGTGTTTTTAGTGGTTGTGTGGTTTTAGTGGTTTTATAGGTGTACGGCGGGATGTTTCCCGTTCCGGGCCCATGTTTTTACTTCCGTTTCCGTATATTTCCGGTCACCGTACTTTCCGGTAGGCGCACACTGCGGTGTCCGCTGTGATGGGTGGCGGTATTGCACCTAGGGCGCCGTACGGCGGCGGTGTGGGCCGTTTTGGGGTCATTTCCGCCATCGCGGACTTTGCACTTCCGCCATGCCGTGGTGCTCGTGCCCGATGGGTCGGAATGGGCCGCACTTTGCTCCTTCGTGCAATGGCGGAAACGCTATTTACGCTGTGGCGGTCCGGTCAGTCACTTTCCGCCAGGGTCGTAATGAGGGCCATTGTCTAAACAATTGAACCTAACCACATGCCAAATTTCAGGTTTGTAGCATGTTGGGAAGTATGCTAAACATTTCAAACTGAAGCACCCACATATCCTAGAATTGCAGAGCACTTAAAAAAATGAAAAAAATAGAAACATTTATATGTTATACTTTTTACATTGTCTACACAATGGAACCTACCACATGCCAAATTTAAGGTATACAGCATGTTGGGAAGTATGCTGAACATTTCGAACAGGCATACACATAACCAAGCATTACAGACCACTTAAAAAAAATAAACGCTTGAAAAAATAAATAGAAACATGTATATTTTACACTTTTTACATTATCTACACCATTGTACCTACCCACATGCCAATGTTGAGAATTATGCTGAACATTTCGAATAGGCAGACACGCATATCCACAAATGTTCCTTTTATATATGTAGAGATTACTAGTTTCAAAATATCTTTTTACCATAGTGACTCATCTGCCCAAGATGGCTTATGCCTTCCCAATGCCAAAATCCTAAGTGACATTCCCTGGAAACCTCAGCCATCTCTTAACATGTGAGAATTAGAAGGTCCTGCAGAAAACCCTAGATGGCCCCTCACCATCTGCTGTGACCTTAGCAATATATGAGCAGACAAAAATAATATACATATCTGTGCTTTCATCCACCTCCTGCTGTGCAATTTCTATAACTTTAACCTCCAAGAACTAGTCACACCCAGTCCAGGATTTATTACCCTGGCCCACCAGGCCTCCAGTATTTTCACAGTGAATGTGTAATCCTGTCCCTCTCAAGAGAATCCCAGTCTCCAGAACATGAGGTTCGTATCCCTGTTTGATGAAGAACTCCAGCTCATGAATGTTACATTATTGAAATGTATAATACTCACTGCTGTCATTTGCATAATTTTCCATAATTATTATAATTGGTTATGTATAACACACTTAATACCAAAGAGGTTTCTAAGGGAGGACCCGGGATACGAACCTGTGTGTTTCTGTGTCGTCTTGTTTCCAAGACAAGTGTGTTGCCACTGAGCTATACTAGCCGTGTGTAATGTATGTCTTCTTGCCCATCATGGTTCATGCTAAATATCTTCACTCTCCATGTCCAGTCCCACCCTGCTACCTTCTATTATCGAGAGAAACAATTGAAAACCTAAATTTGCTATACCTAACATTTCAACTGATCAGATGGCGATTGGTTGGTAAACATTTTTGTATAGAGGCCTGATAATGGGTAAAAGGAAAAATCTTGAATGTTTAGACAGATTATTGAAAACGTTAAACGAAAAAAATCAAACCCAAATAATACTTTGTAAGATCAATAAAATTGTACATATTAAATCGAATGATTGATTTTTTTAAAAAAAACTATAATATTGTTTGAACATTCGAAATAATTGTAAAATATGTCCCTCAATACGTCTACTCTTTCTGAATGCGCATTTTTAATTGGGGTAACACTCCTCCCCCCTTTTCCCCTGCTGAATCCTTATCCACACCTGACCCCAACCAAACATTACTTGCCCTGTAGGCTCACCACGCATTCGCCTTCTCCAAGTTTCTGGCTCTCTATTTTAATGTTCAGCTTTCCTTGTTTATTTTACAGTTTGAAATTGGAAATGTTGAATGTTGTGGATTTTTCATTATAGAGTATTGTTTCTAAATAGTCCACTTAGGGCAATACTTGGACAGTCCCTTCAACAAAGGTTTCCATCACTAATCGCCACAAACATCTGTTTTTTTAACATTAAGACATAGTATGAACTCCCTTAAATCTATGGAAAGTTTAAATAATTAAATATAGGTTCAGAGATTTTTCTCCATCTTTTCACTTGCTATTTCAGCATTATATACGGAAGGGGGTGTCATTATTGCAGGATAATGACCGGTCCTCCACGTATTGCCCCAGGCGAAGCTGAGGGCTATAATTCTGAGAAGGGACATTATCCCAGGCGATAGTGGCCATTTCAAAGGTCTGTAAGGCTTTTAGCACATGGAGATGAGCAATTAAAAAGCAACATGTTTTTATTGTGGCGAGAATGATCACACACAATCAACCTGAATTGAACTACACATGCCTCCCTCTGCCCTTACAAAGTTTAACACAATTGTTTTTGCGCTGCTTCCCAAGTCAGAATGGTGGCAACAAGGTTTATTATAGAGATTAAAGACCGCATTGAAAACATTCTTATTTGCTGACAGAAGGTCTATAATGTTATCCATCTGCTAATCAGTCTCCAAAAACACTTTTCTTGGAGGTTCTCACAAAAACTCTTGGTCCGTGTAATAAGTAGCAGTTCAGAACTATTCATTTTCCTTCACTGAGCATGACTTTCTGGCAGGAAATTAACACACACACACCTGTACAAACTCATGGTGCGTGAACTCTGGGTTTTATGTGAAACAGTAATAAGTGACTTTCTGCAAACGTCTGTTGTTTGGCATTAAATGTACTTCTATTCCAAAAACTCTTTAACGAGATTTGATTTTCCATGGGATTTTTAAAATGGAATCATTAAAAAAAAGGAACCATGAAAGAAATTAAGTGTCCTGAACTTTATACACTTGATAAAAAGCATTTCTTTATTTGTTCAAGTTTTGTAACGCGTCACCCAGAGCTTCTTGGCATCAGACTGCTGTAAAAAAAAAAAAAGAAAGGCCTGCGGATGCCTAAGACGGTGATTGCGATATTCACAAAAGGCTAATAAATATGCAAGCATTCCCGATATCAATGGAGAGGAAAACATTTTACACATAAATGAAAAGCAGTGTTAACATGTGGGACCGTATAGAGGCTGCCAACGTCTGTCTTGCTAAAACAAGCACACACATGCTGACTGTGAAAGCTGGACGCATTGTAGCCATTGTGTTCTGTGGCAGGTGGACATCAGGGGATGAACCACGAGGATATGAAAACAAGAGGAGTTTGCCTGATAATGGTTGATACAGGCAGGAGAAAGAGAGTTGTTTATATATTTGCTGGAAATGCATAGGTGGTCAGGTGGGGAATCTGGGTGTTTTTAGGCAATGTTGGTCGCATGACAACAAATGAGATGTCTTGTGCAAGATATCACAGCTAGACTGGCTTGCAAAAACATCTATTGGGGTGGTCAAGGTGGTGCAAAGAGAATGTCAGGCATGGAGATGCTGCATTGCATTTCAATGAATATGTGGCAACAAAGGGTCACTCAATTGATGTTAATAGGGATGTTGAATTTGATTCATATGTCTTTTACTTCCTTCCTAGACTATTGACTAAAACCATAGCCTTGCATATTAGACCTAGGGTGAAAACTCCACTTTGTAGAATTGCCATTAGGGGAGCGGACTAAGTGGCATACAGGAGCAAACAGGGTGGTGGGCTATCCCGAGAGAATGTAAACTACATATAGAATGGCTTCCTATGAAGATAGCATAGTAGTGAGGACAGTGTGATCTCCATTCCAGAATCTAAGTTGGCAGCAACACTTTGGCCTGTGCCATGCACTGTCTAGGTAGACATAAGGAAAGAGTGAGTTGGTAGTAATGTGCCTGCCAATTGTGCAATGAAATATCGAGAGGTTATTTTTCATAATGGGTAGAGAGTGAAATAATAGAATTTCGTGCCCTGAGAACTGGAATAATTAAGAATTCTCTATGAACACATGATTCATAACTTAACTGTTCAAAGAACGGCAATGCTGAATGGTAGGTATATCCTCTCCGATGCAACAGAGAAGACATTCATTTTAAGCTGTTCTTACTTATAATAGCAATTTAACAAGTGTTTGATTTATTACCAGATAAAGTGTGATTTCAATGAAAATTCTAACTTGGTGTATAGTCCTTATTGCTATGAAATTGTACGGGAGGGACCAGTCTATGCTCAGAAATCGATCCAGCTGGGAAAACGTCATTGGGATGAGAAATTGACGCGGTAGACCTGGTAGGGCAAAGAGACACCTTTAGGGCGGTGGTGCAAATGGCCCTGCACAAATCCCATCCCAGCACTTACTATCCAACCCTGAGAGAAATGCTCTACTATTTCTTCTTTTAAATGTTTATTGTTTTAACACAGGCAAGCTACAAGTTAGCATTACAAGTTAAATTAACCATTTACATTAATTCAATCATTGCCTGTCCAATCTAATCAATAGGAATAATTTCTGCTAAGAAGGGGAAAGAAAAGTGGAGAAATGGGAGGGACGTTTCCAGTGCAAAAGTCTATTCAACATGCTCTTCTTCTATATGGGTACAACAGTCCAGTTCAACCAGGCTAGGGTACTGCAAGGAGTGATAGTGCCCATATTCATATCATTTGATGAGTGCATCGTTACTTCCTATGATATCACATTGAATACCTCTCATGGGATGCCATTTGATCTGAGGTTATTATAGGTTCAAATGAATTATGCCACATCCCCTATGCCTGTGATTTTAGCCAATCAATGACATTAGGACACACTTAATCAGGGATACAGCCAGTATATGGGAGAAGGGTGAAATAGTGGAACCAATAGGAAGGTGGGGTTAAACGTATAGGAACAGGAGCTGGAGGTGGTGCTGTATAGGAAGAATGAAGTTGTGCTTTCATAAAATGAGGGCACTCTACATGAACTGTGTATACCTCAACCATTGCATGATACATGAGCAATGCTTGTGGTATTACTGTCTGCTTGGAATTTGGTAATGCCCCCTGCCCCACCAATGCATTATCTGCTTCTATTTTCTATTAAAAGCAGTCCCCATACTCCCTTTTGGAAGAGTCTTGCAACCCACCCACCCCCTGGACATCCTTCGTGCACTCGCCCCCACACAGTTTGAAGACCACTGACCTAGAAGCTTGTAAATAGAGAGTGTTTTGTGACAAATTGATGTCTGAATAAATGTTCACCAGATAAATGATTGTCTTCTGTCATTATTCTCAATCTCTCAGAAATGTGGGCTCAATCTGTGCATTCTTTGCATGATTCACAACCTCTAAGGCTTGACATCAACCTCTGTATTTCTTTTTAGAATTTAGTCTCCCATAGCACTGCCATACAGATTGCACAGATTCAACGTATCTGGGGTGACGTCAATCATTGTACTCCTTGATTCAGTATGTTTTTTTCAATGCACCACAGGAAGTTTAAAAAGCGTATCCTTATATGTGAACTTTATGAACAGTCATCAACTCTAGGCTTCTGAGCAGGCATTCTCAGTGCTCCAGAAAAGATTTTTAAGTAAGAATATTTTACTCCCATTGTTTTAATGTTGGGAGTACAATTACTTTTTAGGGAGTAGAAAAGTAAGACTCCTTCCCAATAGGAATATTTTATAAACAAGTAAATATAGGTTTTAACTCTAATATCAAAATGTTTTGTAATTAATGTTTCTTTGCACAAAGGTATTCCTGCACATTAAAAATATACAGTCCTACCTCTTTAGATCAGACAGTTATAAAAGAAGAGTATAGAAGAGTTTCTTCCTGTTGCACTGCATGGTCCAAACATATCCATGGAGCTGTCTGGGAATAGACTCCTATGAGTCTGTTGTTGGGAGTATTTGTACTCCTTATATTTATTTTTAGGGAACATTTCCCTATTTTATGAAGTTAAAGTGGTCGATACACACATTATCTTCTGCACATTCTCTTCCTCAAGATTCCCAAAATGGATTAGATATCGGCCAAGGTTTACATTAAGGATTCCATGAAGATTAAATGCAGGTTCAATCTACACTTAGGATACAATATCAGAATATGTACCAATGCAATGACCCATTGATGTTTCAGTGGAGACCAGTGTTAGGAATTGCCATCTGGCAAGGGTGTAGAAGCCCTGACTTTTATAATGTGTATTTGCTAATAAAATGATGCAGGTAATTGCATCTTAGAAAAGGTGATCTGCTAACCAGGTCCCTCTTTCCCAAAGCTCCATGGCAAAAGGATAGTGTACGCCTGTGCCCCGCTGGATGAGTATCCTTATCTGAAGTGCTTGATCTCTAGTGGTGCAGAGCAGGTTCCGGTGTCACAGGTGCCCTCTTGACAGCTCCAACAGCTCCAGTTACTGCAAACGCTACTACAGTGCAGGGGCTGCATTTAAGATATGCACCCCTGTTCCAAATCTACATAGATATGAGAATGCTGCCTTGGTGGTAGACTAAACTGTAAATATAAGCTATACCTGAGTTTAGGGCATGGTGGACATCATCTCCCATAGTTATCCAAGCCAAATCAATTTGATATCATCCATGTGTCAGCCATGTGAGCTGAGTTCAGCTCTGGAAAGGTTATGTGTATTCACTCCAGACAATGTGTCCTTGCTGCAGCTAGTAAGAGACTGTAGGAATGGTTGCCTCCCTTTGTTCCTTTGTGGGGGCATGTAACACCATCCCCAGAGAGTCAGCCACTCCACAGGAATCTGTCCTAGGAACAGGAATCGAAGGGCACACACACATTTGCAAAAGGAGTAGCCTCATGCCAGGGTGCTGCATACCAAATGGGCCTTTGATTCAACTGCAAAGGGAAGGAGCAGTCTTAGTATAGATAGAGGGAGCTCTTTACAGATGGGGAAGGTTCCACTATCTGGTTTCCCTATGCCTATATCTTTCCTTTCTGTCTCCTCTGCTTCCTGTAACACAAAATACTTTGGGTGTGATGTCAGAAGGCAAAGTCCACCTATTTCAAGAACATGGAGTGGACCCCTAAAGCAGGCTAGCTTTAGGCAATCTCGTGGGGGCTTTTGCCTTTAAAGGAAGGGGTCTCCCACCACTTTTTGGAATCATCTTTGGAATTCAATCTTCAAGATGATTTTGTTGGACCCTGTTGTGAAAGTAGTCCTTTCCAAAGTCCTCCAGTTGTGAGTTGAAGGCAGGTGTTTTAAGGCAGAGAAAGGCTGTGTCCCTTAACCATCCCCAGGGAACATGGGGGTGAATATGCTGCTGGATCAAGACCTGCCTCTCTGCCAGCCACACTGCTGCCCAGGACCGCACCATGCTCAATGTACCCTGAATGGGAGTGCAAGCCTACACCTTGTTTGAGAGCCTGAGGAAAGGACTCACCTTGTCCTTGAGATCCTGGAATGGGACTCGTAGCTCCTGAGAGGGAAGACAGTCCAGACAGGGACGTCATTTAGGGGTCGCCAGGATCACGACTGCGACCCTTGATGTCTCCATTCCTTCCCCTGTGGTCTCCCTTGCTACCCGTAAAAAAAAAATAACATTTCTTTTTTTTAATGCAAGCTCCATGTGCTTCTGGAGTGGCAGGCCTTATTGGGCAAGCCACTTAAAGAAAAATAATAATAATCAAAAAAAGAACATGGGTTGCACAGGTCTAAAACTTTCAGTAGTGACCCTAAATAAGTAAGAACAGGAATTCCCACAAATTTGTCTTTATGGAATTCTATACAATTATTGCTTGACTCATTAAAGGCTGATTTCAGGCACACTTCATTGGGTCAGTCACTGAATTAGTCTGTTCTTAAACACCTCACCTCAGCCTTTCATCCTTCTGAGGTCGATAAATGAGTACCAACACAGGTTGGGTGATACGGCATGTATATTTCTTTCTATATAAAGCGCTTAACCTTAAGTGCTATATAATAAAACATCATTATCATTTTGCCATGGACGTCTGCTTGCATTGACAGTAATTTGGTAATATGGGCATATACAGTATGATCTTAATGATACATATGGCGATCCATTCTTGTACAAAATGTCTATCACATTATAGTGATATCGTAACCATATTTTTCGTAGTGTACTTAGGAACAATGCTATGTAATGCCACTTCCTGTTTTGTCAAGGGGTGAAAGGTTGCGTTCCATCGCTACCCACGATATCACTTCAGGGTGGGGTAAAATTACATCATTTCCTGTGATGTCATGAGAGGTCAATGGTCGTGTGATGTCACTTCCGCTACCCCTGGCATTTTGGTGAAATGACGTCCCTGAGTCCATACTCCTGCCTTTTCAACGTTTAAACACTTCAAGCCAACATTGAAGCGTGTTTGACCCAGTCTGAACCTACAAGACACTTTGGAGCTTCCTTTGGCACTCTACAACATTTGAACCTCAGTTCCACCAATTCGAACTAGTGCCCTTGCACACTGAGCCAGTTGTAGCATATCATTGACTCGGCTCGAACAGAGAAGCACTGCAGCACTTGCATTGCTCAAACCACTGTCCGAACCACCAGCCTCTTTTTGCAGATGATCAAACTGGCCCTGTTGTTCTGCCCGAACCATATCCTTCAAGCCTCAGCATCAAACCAGCTTGCCTGTGCATCCCATCATTGGCCAGTCTGCCGTTGAATCTCGACTGTTGAACCAAACCTTATGTTAAGGGTAATTTCAATAGTCCGGCCTGTTGGACAGATTTTAGTAGGTCACCCTAATTATAGTGAAAAGGGAATTCTGAGAGATTAGCCAAAACTTAATCAAGGTAGCGATTGGAGCAGTCAAGGCTATGGGGTTAGGGGTCCACAATAGTTTTCTTATCTTTCAGATGGTACTACCAAGCTTTGATTACCAAACAGCAGTGCGATGGAATTTTAGGATACCTAGAGACTGTTTCTAAGTGTTATCCCATTGGGGCCAGGAGGAAACCAATGTTTTACATTTACTTAATCCTCTGAGTCTGATTTTCCAAGGTGACTTGATGGGTCGAATGGGGGTTGCTGGAGGTTGAATTTCCTGCAAATGGTTCCAGTGAGAGGTTCCCGGGAGCTGCGGCTGCAAGGATTCTTCCGGTCAGCTCCAGATGCAAGATGCAACCCTCTGGCAATGAAGAAATGCAAGATTCACTGATGTAGGCCTCTTCAGGACACTTCACAGGATGGGGGAAGGTGAATTCCAGTGATGGCCACCACACGCAGGCGGCGGCAAGCGTCCTTCATGCTGCAGTTGAGGAAGCTTCTCTAGGACACAATCCCTTAATGCTGGGATGCTGAACTTCACAGGGAAGGCAACCTGTACGACAAGATGGCGATCACTGAATTTCTGGGTGCAACCATCAAATGACAACGCTTCTGGTGATGTAGCCCACAAGAGAGCTGGTCAGTTCACTGGTTGGTTTAGGGACACTTCCAAAGGCTCAGGATGGTTGGATCCTCGGAGGTGTCGAGACTACATGGTCCTGCTAGTCCATGGGCTAAAACAGCTCTCAGGGCCTTTGGAGATCAAGTAGTCCAACAGGGCTTCACTGGGCCAGAAGCAGGAAGGGATTGTGCTCTAGCACCTTGAAGTGTCTTTTGTGCTAGATGGAATTACAGTAATAGATATTAGACCAAATAACCGGACAAACTTTAAGAATATGGCAAAATACTACTTTATTATCATTTTAATAAAGCAGGGTAATCAGGCAGACATCGGACTGATGCGTGCACACTCGCAACCAAGTTTGATTACATGGATGTCTTATACCCCAATATGCATCATCTATGACGTCATTCTACGTGGCAAAATACAAAACCTATTGAAGGGATGGATTAGTTAAGGGAACATATTTACTTATAAAATATTTAAGTATTAGTGCTTCATTGGCTACCCCTTATCCTTAGGGCATGCCTTGAACTACCTCTGAATGCATACAGTACTGATTATAATGGACAAAATATAGGGCCATTGGCTCTTGCAACTCAACACATTCTGTATGGCTGTCTGAGTCTATAACGCCTCTCATACACTCGATGCGGCATATGAACTATACAGGGGTCCCATCTATAGCTCTTCTCTGACTGTCCCAATATGACATTGGTGAGGGGGCAGGGACTGGTCGGATAGTGCCTACCTGTCCTCTACACTCCCCCTTCTGGTCAAATATTTGACCAATTTTAATTGTAATTATAATTGGTTATTTATCACACGCTTAATACCCAGAGCTTACTATGCGCTGACCCAGGGAATCGAACCTGTGTTGCTCCACATCCTCTTGGTCCTTATCTCCTCAATCATTAACCAGCATGTTATCTTCATTCTCTTTTTGGGATCCAAATGTTAGTCACCTCCCTCAGGTGTCCTGCAGTCTTTATGCGTTCATCCACACTCCAAGCCATGCAGCAGCACTCTCCAGATGGTAAACAGAATAACCGACATTCAACATATCTTTTCCGATCCTTTGGATAATAGAACTTGGTTCCTAGAGGGGCAAGAGTGCTTTTCTTTATATTCTTGCTGGTACTGGCTTCCTTTTGCATCTGCTCATCTGTTCCAGCATCAATGTCAGCCATTATGTTCCTCCCAATAGCTTTCTTGGCTGTCTTCTTGCATTGTCCCACAATGATCCTTATGAGACAGAATCCTAGCAACACGAACAGTAGTATTGCTCTAAGTATTTTGAAAGCCCGGGAGGATAGCTCAGGGGCAGCGTGCTCCCCTTGGAAGCAAGACGATACGGAGCAACACAGGTTCAATACCCGTGTCCGCGCTGACAAACCTCTGGGTATTAAGTGCGTTATAAATAACCTATCATATCAAAGCATTTGCTAGCCAAGTTGGAATCCATGAGAACAGAGATGTACACCAATTGTCATCTTCAGTTTCATCTATTTCCTCCACCATCTTTGTGTGCAATGTTAACAACATAGTTATTGCTTCTGTCAGAATTCCATTCTCGTCATCATGGGCAGATGTAAATGTACAGCAAGAAGGCCCGATCAATTGCCTCCTTCAATTGCTTTCATTAAGTTCAGAACATACCTGTTCTGGAGGGCCATAAACTTGATAGCACTAATGTCATCTTGAATTGCATTGAATCCTTTTATTGTTGAATTATTGTTTGCAACAGCTCCCATCTGGTAATCTGCAATCACTTAGCATTTGCTGCAGCCTGGAGTCCTGGCATGAACATAGATGTAAGTATCACAGCTGTTTGGCTAAACAGTCTATGTTCATCTGGAATGTCATAATATGAATCACCTGATTTTCCTGAAAATGTATTCTCTCTCTTTTCATGATAGAGATTGAACGTTTTTTTCTTTCTCAAGTGTGCATCCATTTTTGGGAAATGTACTTTCTGGAATGCACTCTGTGGTACTACCAAGGCTGGTATGCTTTTAAGCACCAATGAGCACACTCCTCCCCTCTTTGGTGGTAACTTCATATATGCTTTGGATCCAGAGGCCCAATAGTGATCCATTAATACTTTGGTTCTGTCCTTCCTGCCTGGAACATCAAAAATGTGGCTGCACTTGATATTCTTTCTTACTTTCAATGTGCCATTGTTTCTGAAACATAAGGACACATCTTTCAGAGGTAGTATTTGCAGGGGTACCCCCTCATCAGCAATCTTGCAGTCTTAGGCCACTGGTCTTTACATTCCTTTTCTGCATTCATCACCACTGCTTCCCATTGTCCAGTTAATGCTAATGTTTAGCACACAATCAATCCATCCGCCCATCCTTCAGGTGTAAGTACTGTTACTTCTGTTTGTAGTTGGCCTCTTTCCCGGCATTCTCTTCTTTCCTCCGCAGTCTTGTCTTCACATTTGAGCATCTTATTTTCTTCTGTCCTAATTCGTGCTCCATTTATTCTGGGTTGTATATTTTATTATTCTATGTTTCATTTTTTGCTTTTGACTTTACATATTTGTCTTCTCTTGACGATGTTGTTTTATTCACCTATGCTATGGATGCTCTCCTACCTTGAAATGGTTGCCTAGTCAGGCAAAGTGCAAGATGCATCAGGCAATGTGCCTTTTTTCATTTTCGTCTGATGTTCTCCTTCCCACATTTTGCAGGTGTTGGTACCATAAGTATTTTTTTTTTAAATTAGCTGAATTATCAAGATATGTATTTATGTCTTCCTGTTTGTCTTCAACATCGCTTTTAAAATGAAACAACCTCCTAGTCATATTGTAAAACAGGCTGTCTATGTCTTTATTGTGGACAACAATAGATGTTTTATTAGCACCTTCTATATCTGTACCTTTTGCCATGTTTTAAATTGCCATAATTATAAGAGGGAAAATATAAATCACATCTTTCTGGATGGCAATGAGTCTCTAAAATATTGAGGGTTCTCCATTAATGTGCACATTTTTTAGCTCCTAATACATAGGAAAAAAGAACAGATAAGAATGTATATGCTAGTGTCACTACAGGTATCATAAATGGTAGTTGATACTCATTTTTTCTAGGTCTGGACTTTCCTCATTGTCCGTTAAATTCTGTCCAAAGGGGGTGTTCCAAGGTAGCTGCAAGTCTATTTTTTCTTTGTCAAATCTGTAAACCAATGATCTTTAGTTGATTCAAAAAGATGTTTAATCCTAATCTATAGTGCTTCTGTGAACTTCATTATCCTTGTTCCCATTACTAGCCATTTGATGGGTCAGCATACACAGAACTACTTGTCTTGCTTCTCTTGGAGTGTCTTTAGGAGGGGCCAATGTTCATGCCAGTGGGGCTTGCTTCCTCTACTTCATAGGGACCTTCAGAATGAGGAGTGCTCCAGGGGCATATGAATTTTCACACTAAAATCTGGTCTCCGAGATACAGTTTTGGGGGTTTGAGTAGATCTTCAATTTCCTGGGATTGAATGTTGCTATTGCTTCTTTGTGACCCCTCCCTCTGGTTTGTGATCTGTTGAGACATGAAAGAAACGCTTGCAATAATTGTTGTTAAATAATCATACATCTCATCACCTAATGCCCTCGCTACACTGCTGGCATCAGTTCTTACCCTGGTTGGAGGATTCAGTGGGGTTCTCATACAACATCCAGTCACCAAATCATGAGGAGTCAAATGGTGATCTGGACCAGGTTGGTTTATTAATGCAAAAAAAAGCAAAGGGCAGACAATGCAACCACCAGTTTTTCAAAGTTATTTTAATTTTGGCTATTCTCTCCTTAAGAAGTCAGTTTAGTTTCTCACAGATACCGTTGGCCTGTGGATGGTCAGCATACAAAAATGTGTGCTTTATACCTAACAAAAGTACCATCTACTGAAAAAGTTCATTTACAAAGTGCCGTCCATTGTCAGATCACAAAACTTTGCAGACCCCCAACTGGGGAGCACCTTGTATACCAGATATTTGGCAGTGCACGAGGGACGGGTGTGTGCATGGACCTGTCTCCATCCATCTAGAAAACAGACATACTGCAACCAGCATATATCTTTTGCAGTTACATATCTGTAGCATGTCCACATAAACTATATGTAAATGTTGAAATGGGCCATTTGGTCTAGGAATTACTCCTCTTACTGTTCGCAAAGTGTCTCCTGCAGTAAACTTCTGACACACAATGCAATTAACAATGACTGTGCCACATGTTGTAGGAGATTGGGTGAGCACCATTCTTCTGCAATTGTCACAACTAAACTCTCTTGAGTCGTGTGAGCTGGGTAGTGAAGCTGCTCCAGCACTACTTTCAATAGTTCTAGAGGCATAAATGGCTTTCCAGTACTACCTTGCCTCCAAATTGCCTCATTGGAGCTCGGCCTTGGATTTCAATTAACTGTGCAATAGACATCATGTTAAAACCCTCCTTTACCAACGTGCATCGTCCTGTCATTTCATTTATTTAATGTCTTCTTCTCTAAACTGAATATGGATGGGTAATAGGCTGCTTTTTTAGCCTCTATGTCTGCGGCTTTGTTTCCACAGGAAATTAAATCTGCTTGTTTAGAATGCGCTGAGCATTTTACGATTGCTATGCTTAATGGAAGACTCAATGCTTCTATCAGCCTATCCAATAGGACTGCATGTTGCACTGGAGTGTCGTCTGCATGGAGGAAGCCCCTCCTTTTCCAGCATGTCAGACATGCGTGCACAGTTGATGTCACATAGGCAGAGTCGGAGTACACGTCACTTCCTCATCCTCATCCTCTTCGATGAGCACCACTAATTCTGCAGCCTGTGCAGAGTAACTTAAAGGCAGCCTCATGCTTGTTACAACCCCAAATTCACCTTCTCTATTCATCTTTACTACCTCTTATCCAGTATACCATACCACCGTCATCTTGTCGATTTTTGAAGAACCATCAATAAAGACCACTTCCCCCCCACCCAATAGCATGTTCTCTAACTTGGGGGATTTCAGTATAATTTTCAATATACTTTGTGCAATCATGTACATAGTCATCCTCTCCCACTGGGTCTGCTATAAATGTGGCTGGGTTCACTGTCTTACATCCAACAATTTTAACTGCAGGGCTAGAAATGATTACCTTGCACCCGATGCTCTTTGTGTAGTCAATGTACTTTTGGGTTTTTCTAAAATTGCAAATAATGCATGCTCTGCAAATAACATTACTGAACACCCCATCGTTATACTTGAAGCTTTTTCAATTGTAAATGCAGCAGCAGCAGCCAAAGATTGCTCACAGGGATAGTGTCCCTTCATTACTTGATCTAAAGTCCCACTATAATATGGCAATGGTTAATGTCCATGTCCTAATGCCATCTTGTGTGTAAGAACTGCTGTCATGACTTCTCAATTTAAATGGGAGAATAAATATAATTCCTCACTATAATTTGGAATCCCTAACACAGAGACTGTACTGATTATTATTTTCAATTCCTCAAATCCTTCAGTGATCTCATCTGTCCATGTTATTGTACTCTTGTCGGTATCAGGTAATATAATCGCAGCAAAAATGTCACGGTTAAAAAATATCGCGGCAAAAATGCAGCCGTTTGACCCGGTAAAAGTGTGCACCATTATACCATTTAAGGGGAGCGGGTGTTCCGGGGGTGTCCCCCGATCTCCTTAAATGATATAATGGGTTTGGGGGTTGCGGGGTTATCCCCCGCATGTTGTACATGGACTGCGGTGCAGAAACGGCAGCATTCTTGCCGTGATATTTTGTTAGCACAGCAATTTTTGCCGCGATTATATCACATAGAACCCTCTTGTCTACTTGTGCCTCTTTAAGTCCTTTTAAAAGTGGTTGAATATATCTACTGTAATCAAAAAACAAGGCCCTGCGGTAACTGCATAGACCTAGAAACAACTGCATTTCCCAAATGGTTTTAGGCACTATAGTTTTCAGTCCTCTGTTCTTTCAGGTGTCATGACTTCTCAATTTAAATGAGAGAATAAATATAATTCCTCACTATAATTTTGAATCCCTAACACAGGGACTGTACTGATTGTTTTTTTCAATTCCTCAAATCCTTCAGTGATCTCATCTGTACATGTTATTGTACTCTTGCCTACTTGTGCCTCTAAGTCCTTTTAAAAGTTGTTGAATATATTTACTGTAATCAAAAAATGAGGCCCTGCAGTAACTGCATAGACCTAGAAAAGACTGCATTTCCCTAACGGTTTTAGGCACTATAGTTTTCAGTCCTCTGCTCTTTCAGGTGTTGCTTTTCTCCCGTCATGAGAGATTAACTGTCCTATATACAAGAATTCTATTTTACAATATTGTAATTTCTCCTTGTCTACCTTGTATACTTTTTCTGAAAGTATAGTCATGAGTTTGACTAAGTCCTCTCTGCACCTTTCCTCTGTCTCACTACACCACAAAATGTTAGTACCCTTGAAACAAACAAGTGTGTTTCAGGTGGATCGTTCTATACAAAAAAGGAAGTCAAATCTTGTGAGTCCTCATGAAGGTGAATCGAGAAAAATGCATTTTTTAAATCGACAACTGTCAAATATTTGGCTGCAGATGGAATGTTAGACAATAGCGTCGCAGGATTTGGAACTAAAGGAAATTCAGCTTTGACTATATTGTTTAAAGGGTGAAGGTCAGGGTGAAGGACAGGGTACATGGGTGTGTTACATGATGAATCGTATGGCACTTATGTGCTTTGCTTCATTAAGGTGGATATGGTCTTTAATATTCCTTTATCCGCCTCTCTAGACATGCAGTATTGTTTTTCTCATGGTAAAAGACATTCTTTTTTAATTTAATTTTAACTGCCACTATCCCCTTTAGGAAACCTACATCATATGGGCTGTTGGTCCATAAACTGTCTGGTACTTTCTCCAAGTCTTCCTGAAAAAATTGTTGTTGTCTGTTTACCAATACTGTTCTCTGTAGTGTTTCTATATTCTTTACTTTAATCCAATAAGTGATACTTATACAAAACACTTGTTCATCAGAATAGTCATCTCTAAACAGTTCTTCATCTGTCAAATCTGTCAGCAGTATCCTTCACTGAGGGCTATCACTGTTGTCCATCCTCTTCTCTCAACATTTGTTCCATGCAGCATCACCCTTTTATCTCTGACTACTGCTGCTTCTAATTCTAAGAGAATAATCTGCACTTCGCATCGTCCATGGGAATTGCTGGCCTAAACAAAAACGCATCAGGTATTCTCAATCTTTAAATTTCCAACCTTGGTAACCAAGATAATAAAATAGTCACTTCATACAAAGATACACCTGGATCTAATGGTACTGCTCGTAATTCATTCAGGCCTGTAAAGGCTAATATAAACTCTCTCAAATTCATATAGGGTATCCCTTGAGTAAAGCACATTATCCCTTCATCAGTAAGAGATATCGCCATGTTAAACTTAGTCATTAAATCACGTCCTCGTATATTAACTGGCGTCTGGAGTATAACAATGGCATAGACATGTCCTGTTCTCCTATAGAAATTGGCAATTTGTCTGTGCAATTAACTAAATTTGTTACCCCAGGGAACCCTTGAGCATTCATAGCAATACCTGACATTAGATATTTTCACTTGCAGACACAGGAATGAATAGCTCCAGTGTATACTAAAAATTAAAATGTCTTGCCTCCTTTCGTCACCTTGACCCTTGGTTCCTTTTGGGGGTCTGGTGTCACTGATAGTACTGAACACATCAAGTTACTCTGTGGGCTGTCCTATGTGCCTGTGAAAGGATTTCCTCCTATCACAGTCACACTCCCATTTTAGGTACGGGGGTCAGCTGCATTGCCGAAGTCATATTCCATTGTTGTACTGTAGCCTTTTGTACCTGTGTTTGCTGTGGTTGTGCTTTTTTGTGTTGGCATGGGTTCTTGCTGTGGTTGCCCTTGCAGCGATTGCATTTGCAGTGATGTCTGGTTTCATTTGTTGGAGTTGCGGTGCATATGTCTGAGCATATGTGTGATCTTGTATCGCTGCCCTGACTGTATTTCCTGTGTCACCACTCCTTCAGTACTTGTCAATACTGCTCCCTCAATGGCTATTTTAGACAATTTCTTCTGAACTATCTTGGCTTCCTCCTGCTTTCTATTCTCAGCTTTCTTATTATTGTCATGCATTAATCGGCAATGATGAATGTTTGTCAATTGTATCTCTGCCCATGGCTTTGCTTCCATTCCCAACTGTTTTTTCAATTCATTTTGCAATCGCTCAGGCAGCCCCTGACTCAAAATGTGGTAAAATAATGATACTGTTTTATCCCATGGTTCACACGTCTCCTGCCTCCATCTACCCTGAGTATTTCGAATATAAACAATAGGATCTTAATCCTCTCCCATTTTCTAGTCATAATCACACCCATATCTGATGTATTGGGATAGTGTTCTCTGGGAGCTCACCATACATCTGCTCTGCAATTATTAAATGGTGCTCCATCGTGTGTCTTGTTTTTGTTTTGTGCAGTAAAGCCTGCATATCCTGCTCACTTCCAAATGTCATCAGCCCTCTCCCCTAGAACAGCCACTAGCAGCCCTTTTATGTCACAAAACCTAACGTCATTACTGATGTCATCCTTTCTAATTCATGAATCCATTTCCCTGCACTGGAAGTTAAACTTGTCAATTTACACCTTAAATTATCCTTACCCAGCTGTGGCCTTGGAATATATTGTGGACGTCCTCACCCCTTCTCCAAAAATGGGAATTGTGAAAACCCTGATTCATAATTATATTTATCTACACTCCTTGTCTTCAAAGCAGAACTAGCCTCACCTGTTTTTTTCCTTCCCGGTAATGATCTTAACCTGCTTACATATGGGGGGGATATATCCCCTGTATATCCCCTGTAGTGTGCGGTCATGCTGGTGGTTGCTCAGTATATGGTATTGATTCTGGTGTCCTCTATTTAGGAACCTCTAAATCGGACCATTTTACTGCTTTATTTACGCTCAATTCTTTTGAAAACCTGCATGCGCCGTCTCTTCGCGCCCTTTTGTTCGCCTCCTTTTCCTCGCCTGACATCATTATACCCCAGCTAGTTTGACTATTGTCTCCTTCTGCGTCATCAACAGGAAACCTACTTAAAGAAAATGTTCCATACTTGTCTGTTATGAAGTCACTTGATCTACCTCTGGTTCCCTTTAATAGGCATCCTTGTATATTCTCTTGGGCATCGTATCATTCTCTGTCCCTAATTTGCCTATATAGCTTCCCAAGCCTTTGCTCTATATCTTCTGTATCCTACCTGCCAGATCACGCTGATAGCAGCATTCCTTACAGCTCCCTACAGGCTTTTGTTAACCTCTCTCCTCCTCCCTTTGTTCTTGTTCATTAATTGGCACTTTGCTCCTATGACATGAATAGCCTATCTCATCGTCTTTCAATCCCCTATTCTTATTTTTTTTTCTTCTCTTCTCCTCATCTCTCTCAATTAATCTTCCCCTTGCCTTCGTGGCAACCTTCATACTTTCATTCTTTGGGCTTCTATGTCCTCCCATTTCTTCTCTTCTAGCCTCTACTTCTCTTTTTTGCCTCATGTCTTCTTTGTTCTTCCCTTTGGTTGCACTCTTTGTCCCTCCCTCTGTTCCTTTTCTTTCTTTTCCCACTATTCTCTCTTCTCTCTTTCTCAAACCCCATCAATGCCTTTGTTGTCTAGCTTAAGTAATATTTGTCCTCCCATCCATTCATTCTGTACTATGATTATTTCCTTAGTTTTGTCTTGTATTTCTTTCTGCATCCCATCTGTCTTGCATTTCCTTCCTCTCATTACGCTGTTTACTTTCATTGCATGCGGATATATTCTTGATTTCTCTGCTCTTGTCCTCTTCCAGATTATCCTCACTACTATAAGCGGGCCGTGCATAGGTTGGATTAACATACCCTGCCACTGCTTTAAAATTCTTCATAGGGTAAAATCTGTTCTCCTCTATATCTGCGCCCTTCTCTTCAGGAGGGGAAAGGGTAGCCAACATTTTTTATCCTCCTCTTAATGCTGATTGAGCATCCACTCCCTATAGGCCGGATCTTCCTTCTCGCTCTGTTACATTTACCACATTTCTAAAATGGCTAATATTTTCTGCAGACAGTCCCACTCACTTCCTGGGCCACACACACAAAGGCATCACTTGTTTTCCCAGGCCTAGCACATTCCCTAATATGGGATTTCCTGAACTGGAAATGCAGGAAGAAGGCCAAACTACAGTAGGGCCAAAGGGCAAGCTGAAAACTCGTGGTACGGCCATTTTAGGGCACCACCCACGTTTATTAGCCATATGCAGTAAATGCAGATGTGCACACTAAAATGAATGCAAAAATATTTAAAATGTATCTCCTGCCACCAGCTTGACTTTAGGCAATACAAGTAACCAGAAATACCGAGTGTAAAAGGCTAGGGTGATACAAACATATCCCAATTGCACTGCATTGTGTGCAATGTTTCAAAAGTTACAAAAGTGTGAAGATAAAGGAGAAACGTGAGTTTGCCATACTGATTGTTTGAAGGACCGATTAGTTTCCCCATAATAAATAAGCAAAAGGCAGTGGAAGTGAACCTGAAGGCTTTACTTCCAGTCAGAATGTGTTAAAAAACAAAGCAAAAGGATTGGGGTTGATAGAAACTATAGAGGGTAAGTTCTCAAAATAGAAATCTTTCCTAACACCTAGTGACATCCAAGGTCTGCATTGCTCAAGCTCACTTCGAACTGCAGCCTCCTTCCAGTTCAACCATGCCTCAACATTTGCCAGCACTGGACCACTTCGGCTGCTGCATCTCGAACTGACTGAAACACCGAAAAGCGCTGAGAAGCGTGGTTTGCCATTGACGAGCTGACAAGAGGCTGCAAAAGGTATTCTTGCCCGATAACTGCCTCTCTGGTCCATTTTGGGCCCAAGAGACTGTCTAGGTCAAATGGATCCCTTTTTGCAACTCCAGAAAATATATCTTTTGATGATTGTGATATTGCCTTTTCTTCCCCGTCTCATTACCCAGAGTGCTGCATCTTGCTATCTTGCATATTATGGGTTCTCTCTAAAAGTGTGTCCTACTTAATTATTATTGCACATGGTGTGTTTAATTAAAGTGTAAATATATATATATATATATATATATGTATATATATATATATATATATATATATATATATATATATATATATATACATATATATATATATATATATATATATATTTTATTTTTATTTTTTTTTTCAAGGAAAAAACTTTAGTTGCAGGGATGTTAAGGAAGGTGAGAATGGAAATTCAGCTAAAGCCACCTTAACTTTGCGCCCCTTGTTGTGCAGACTATGACCACAATGATGACATCAAAGATCACATCACTGATGACATCACCAATTACATGTTGTATGGGAACACTGATGACATTACAAATCACATCGCTGATGCCATCCCTGGTGACAACACTAATTGCATTGTATATAACTGAATACATCAGTAATGGAATTAGGCATAACATCATTTATAAGTCAGCTCATGAAAACTTGATTACCTTAATAATAATTGAGGCCGCTGACTTGGACATGACAAAGGCTGGGGTCACTGGTCAGCACCAAAGGCCATAGCGAGTGGTTGGTAAGTGTTCAAAAATACCAATGTGTATGGTTAAAAGCCATGCATAGCAACCTGTGACTGTTTTAAACTATACAGTGGTCCACGATGAAAGCTGTAGTCAGTGGCTAAAGCTAGTGCCCATTAAAATGTCAGACTATACAGTCGGCACAGCCCAAGGCTGTGGCCGCTGGCTAGAATTGTGTTGAAAATCATTGCTGGTGGCTGGTGAGTGTATATAATATACAGTGGGCACGGTCGTAGACCATAGCTAGTGGCTGGTTAGTGTTGTGTAATACACAGTGGGCATGGCCGAAGGCTATCGCTTATTGCATTTTATTATTTAAAAATGTACAGTGCACATGGCCAAAATATGTACAAACTGATCATGCTGAAAGGCCATTGCTAGTGGCCCATTTATATGTTAGAATATATAGTGAGCACAGACAAAGATTGTGGCCACTGGTCAGTATTGGGCTAAAGTCCATGGCTACTGCCTGTTCAGTAATATACAGTGGACACTGTTGAAAGCTGCATCCACTGGTAAAGGCCAAAATCTATAGTTGATAGCTTGTTAGTGTTTTGAAATATTCAGTGCACATGGGTAAAAGTTGTGACCACTGTCCATAACTGAAGGCCATGACTAGTATCCCTTCATGTGTTTGCATATATTTGGCCATGCACACTAACCATGGCTGAAGCTCATGCTTAATGCCAGTTACTGTTGTAATGTAATTAGTGATGTGATCTGTGAGGTCATCATTGAGGTCATAGTATGCGCAATAGGGACAGCGAAGTTAAAGGGGCTTTAGCTGAATTTTCCGCGGGGCAGTTTGGAACCCATATTTGGGCCCAGCGTCCATTTCGGCACAACCTTTATGGCGCGAAAGCCATTCTGCCGCTGTTATTTTGGTGTAAGGGATGCTTGGACATGGCTGACATTGCAGCCAAGTTTAAATGCCCTCATAGTTAAATAAGATCACAGGACTGCAATGCAAACAAACCTCACCAACTCCCACTTGCGTCGCTTTTCTTTTAATTGAATTAAATTTTTTAAATAAAAAGCATACATCTTTGAACGCTGGTCTGCCTGTGTTCAAGGCCCACCATTTAACCACAAGGCCACAATGTCTTGCTGCTTCATGGGGCATACATTTCATACTTAGCCTATAATTTAATATGTTCAATGATAAAAGGCTAGGTATGAAACTTGTGAAACTCCAGACAATAACGTCATTTTAGCATAATGTTTAAGTGCTGTGTCTCAAACTCCTTAAGGCCAGGGTTCTCTGATAGCATTGTCCAGCATAAATGCAATGTTTTTGTTTGTTTCATTTTTTCTGTTTTATAATGTTGCCCAGAGGTGGTGTAGTCCTCTTTTTGAATATATGTGCAGTGTAAGGGGGAATGTGTGGAGTGAGGGTATGCATGTCACCTGAGAGGGTGTGCATGCAAGGTGTGTGTGTTTGATGTGAGCATTTGTGTGCATACATGGTGTAAAGTTTTTTGTGAGGGATAGTTGCATGCAGTTTATAATGTTACAGTAAATAAATCTTTTTCATGTTTAATCCATATTACAAAATGCAAAGTGCCTGGTTCGTTCCAGTTACTGCAGGGATGGGAAACCCACTGTTGCCTTAAAAATGCCTGTTTTTTTTATTTTTTATTAGTGACTGGGAGACTACAAATACCAGAATGCAATTCAGCAAAAGGCAAAATTGTCTCTGAATGCAAAACCTTCAAGGACTGAAGCACGATTTAAAAAAAGTAAATAATTCAGATGCCCATTCGGTCGCCCATCCATACAGTAACCTGGACTGACCCCTCTTAGCTTCAAAGGGGGGCTGCCCTGCTTAGCTTCAAAGTTTCAAAGCAAGAAAAGGACTTGACCATTCCTCTAAGTGGTCTTGTAAGTCTGGCTCATTTATCATGCAACATGACCTGAGGAGGCTGCCCTTTCCTCACTTTGAAGCTAAGCAGAGTCTGTCCTGGTCGCGGCATGAATGGGAATCCTGGATGGCAATTGAATCCGTGGCCATGGCCGATTTCTCTCCCGATGTCACTATATTTATACACATATCTTTTTTTTTAAATGTGTAACCTCGAATATAGCCATGTATATCGGCAAAACTGCTGAAACTGCACCATGTGCCACCCTCATCTGTACCAGCTCTCCCCACTCCCCAGATCGCCTCCTCACCTCCCCTGCCCTCTCCCTTTCACCCCAGAGCACATGTTGCTTCTGTGACGCAGTTTTCTTTCAGATAGCGGCTATAGCCGAGGCTACAGAAAGCTTTGTGTTGCACACTCGCTCCTTAGACCCCCTCCAACTTCCAAATTGCATTCAGTGCTTTCTAGCCATCCCCCCACTGCTACCCTTATGGCATTTGTATGTTTTTTGAACTGCAAATAGCTTTTTACTGCTTTTCATCTTCCCATGACCTCCGCTATAGCCTTGAATATCTCTTGCATCACGAGAAAAACAAGATGGCGGTTGTTTCATTTCTGAAAACCATGATCCTGCAATGCACCATGGGAGATATAACAAATTTTTGGGGAAGAAGGCACCCCCTTCTCTGTCAAATTTTAAAATAACTACGGCACGGAATAACCCCAAACAACTAATGGATCGTGAGTCAATGCTTCGTGCCCAAGTTGTTTCAGACCTGGTCCAAATCCATCCAGCGGTTTAGGCTGTGTGATTTGGCAAATGAATGGGAAGTAGGCTGCATTTTTGGAAAAAACATTTTTTTAATGCATAATAACTTTTTTTATTTGTTAACAAATCTTTACAAAACTTTGCAGTCTGGGGGGGTGGGACACACAGACTTTTAATCAAGTTTGAAATTTCGGCCAACTTAAACAAAGCATTATTATCAATGGAATTTTGAGGGGTACCTATGTGTCTCTGACTGACCTTAACTATTGGGCGGCTATCGGGCAGAAGTCAGTTCATCATAACTAGATTATGCTTTAGTCGCCATTCAGGATACAGTGGAAATGAGGTAAAGGTTCTATCTCCCTTAAGGATATAGTGTAGATTAAGTACATGCTCAGTCTTCCATTCAGATTTCAGTAAGACTAGCTACAGTTTCAATCTCGCAACAGAACTCATTGGTGAGTCGGTGCTGGTTCAGTCTCTGTTTCAGGACTCAATGGTGTCTAGATTTGAGTTCTGTCTCCCTTCATGATTAATTGGAGATGAGGTATGGGTTTAGTCTCCCCTTAAGGTTCATTGAAGACTTAATTCAGTTTCAATCTCCATTAAGAATGTATTGGGAAATAGGTATATTTGCAGTCTCCATTCATGGTTCAGTGGAGACTATGTGCATTTTATGTTTCCTTTTAGGTTTCCGTAGAGCCTAGATATATGGTTTAGTCTCCCAATCAGTATTTAGTGAGGGAAGGCCAAAAGATTCTGCCAGCCTTATAGCTTGGTCATTTTCAAAGGACAGCAACTCAAAGATTTCACTCAGCTGATTGTCATTGTCATCTGCCAAGCCATCCTCCTCACAGGTTGGCAAAGTTCCAACACCAAGTTCTTTCCCTCAGTTACCCACGGGGTCTGATTCCATGAAGTGGCTTTGCCGAATGTATTCCCATCCAGCCGTAATTCTGTGTGCTTCAGCTTTCTCTCAAGGTTTTCAGCAGTTGACTGTTGATAATTATTGTCGTGGGCTCCCAATGGTTCCCTTCTTGAACTCCTCATTATTCGATAGGCTTCCACTTTTATTCTCTCATACTTTCCTTTCTTTTGTTACAGTATTTCTTTCTTTTTCTTCTGCCTGATTGCCCAAAAGAGGCAGTCTATGCATCTGTCCCCATAATGCTTTGCAGCTTTACCCTTGAGAAATAGGAGTGTGGGGGCAGAAGGAGTTTAATAGGATCGCTGGTGGTGCCCTTATTGTTCTTCTCCACTCCATGTCAACCTTATATTGTACACTGTTTCTCTTGCCAAACATAGCCATTGCTGATTTTAAATCCACCCTCCAGGAATACTGCTTGGAGCCATGTTAGATTATGGAGGGAATATGGGTCAGTTAACAGAATTTTATTGGGGCTACTTTCTAACCGTTTATTTTATTATGTAGCTAAAAAGTAAGTATTGACATATCATAGTAAACACCTAATTATCTATACATTCATTTTAATGTCCTCTCTCAATATGCTGTAATGCCCTGCTTATAAAATGTATCAAATATGTCTGTTGCCTCCACCTTCTAGAAAGTGGTCCAACATGTTACCCAATGTTTCTACATCATTCCCTCTTGTCCACCCCAAAGACTACACAAAATGATTTTCCCTCCGTGTGCTCTCTGTCCTCCTTTGCATAGGCTCATGGTTGATGCAAATATTTATGGGGACTTAGGAAAGTACAATTGTTTTGCCCCAGTTCCCGGCAATAGCCCTCTCAGTTCCTCCTCTCTTGTGGTGCCCTAGGTGTTAACTTAGAATTGCTTTGCTCTGGTATTCACCCTTTCTCAGGTCAAAAACAAAGGAAAACATACTGGAAACTAAGAATAAATGGTGGTTGAAGTGTACAAAAGATGGAGTGAAACTATGCTCTACCCGCCCGCCTGCAAAACCAACACAAATTGCCCACACTTACTGCCCCCAATGTGAAATGATCATAAACCCCCCAAAACAATCACAGACCTGCCCCTGTCATTCTGCCTCTCCTTCACTCCACTACACAATCGCGCTCCCTCAAGTCCTGCCTCTCATTTATGTATCCAATACAAACCCCATATGTACAGTCCTTCCTCTTTCCCATTCCTCCAAAACAGCAAAAACCTGTTTTGAGTGCAACAATGTTCTGTGTTGACATTTAAGTTTGGCCTAAAGATAGCTGTGCAGTCAATTCTTTGCCCAACTTGGACAAGGAACAGAATTGAACTGTCATATGTGGTATACATTTTAAATGCATACCACTTTATGATGCAACAGCCTGTCTGTATCAGTGTTGATTAATCTAAAGAACATCCTTGCATACGTTCAGCCTCTGCTTTAGTAATCCTATGCATGCCTTGGATACAGAACTGTGGTTGCTGCAAATCTCCTCCCGGATGGTCTTTAGGTCTTGCAGTGTGTGTGTAGCTACTGCTGCCACCTGCTTTCAGGAAAGGCCCAGCTACCTCCATTTTTCCCCCTAACACTTTGGTGGGCTTTACTTCAGCCCCCCTCTGCTGCCCTTACTGCCTGCTACCTCGACCCTTCCCCTCCTTTCACTATCCAACCTTCTCCTGCCCTCCTTCCCTGTGATTGGCCCGTTGCACTCCACTCCAGGAAGCGTAAGAATAGTGTGTGCCATGCAGTATCCCTACCGTCTTTAGGTCTTGCAGCATGCATGCAGCTACTGCTGCAACCTCCTTTTAGGTAAGGCCCATTGGCCTCCATTTTGTCCCTAAGGCCTTGGTGGGCTTTATATTAGCCCCCCTCTGTGGCCCTAGCTGACCACTCCCTCACCCCTTCCCCTTCCTCCAATCTCCACCCTTCTCCCGCATCCCTCTGTGTGATAGGCCTGTGGCACTCTAAGAAGATCTGGGATAGTGTGCGCCCTGCAGTATCCCAACCATCTTTAGGTCTTGAAGCATGCGTGCAGCTACTGCTGCAACCTCCTTTCAGGTAAGTTCCAGCAACCTGCATTTTGCTGCTAACACTTTGGTGGGCTTTACCTCTGTCCCCTTTTGTGGTCGTTGCTGCCTGCTTCTTCATCCCTTTTCCTCCTTCTGCTTGCGGACTTCTCCCTCCCTCCTTCCCTGTAATTGGCCTGTTTCACTCAGGAAGCACTGGGAAAGTGTGCCCCCTGTAGTATCTGGACCGTCATTAGGTCTTGCAGTGTACAAGCAGCTACTACTGCCACCTCCTTTTAGGTAAGGCCCAGTAACCTCCATTTTGCCCCTAAGGCTTTGGTGTGCTTTAACATAGCCCCCTCTGTGGCCCTTGCTGACTACTTCCTTACCCCTTACCCTCCCTCCACTCCCAGACCTTCTCCCACCCTCCTTCTCTGTGATTGGCTCTTTGCACTGCAGAAAGCGTTGGGATAGTGTGCGCTCTGCAGAATCCCAACTGTCTTTAGGTCTTGCAGCGTGCATGCAGTTACTGCTGCCACCTCCTTTCCAGTAAAGCCCAGCCACCTCCATTTTCCCCCTAAGGCTTTTGCACGTTTTACCTAAGCCACCCTCGGCGTCCCTTGCTACCCGCTTCCTCACCTCTTCCCTTTCCTCTACTCTCCACCCTTCTCCTGCCTTTCCTCATTGTCATTGGCCCATTGCTCTCCAGGAAGTGCTGGGATAGTGTGTGCCCTGCAGTATCCCGACCGTGTATAGGTCTTGCAGCGTGCATGCATCTACTGCTGGCACCTCCTTTCAGGTAAGGCCCAGCTTCCTCTGTTTTATCCCCTAGGGCCTTGATGGACTTTACCTCAGCCCCCTCTGTGGCCCTTGCTGCCTGCTTCCTCAACCCTTCCCCTTTCTCTACTCTGTACCCTTATTCCTCACTATGATTGACTCGTTGCACTCCAGGAAGCTCTTCCTAACTGGTAGAGCTATGGCAGCTTTGCCTGGGCAGCCACGGGCTAAGGGCCACAAGACGAAGGGCAGCTCCCGCCTGATCAGCTCCACTCCACGTTTGCCCATGTTCGCCATGGATGCCCTGATACAGACTAGCTACAGTGACTGATCAGGTAAGTGTGGTGTGACAGGGGAGTACAGCCATCACTGTACTCCAGTAAAACCCCACCACTCTTACTACCTAATACCATATGCATATAAACATCTATCTTATTTATGTAACTGGTATTCATCGTACATCCAAAATTGAATGTTTCTTCAGTGTATTACCATTAATGTTCCATGGTTTAAACCTAGGTGGTTTTCAACTGCTGAGCCAAGGTTGAAATCTGAGTGTCACTACATAACTGCCTGAAAATGAATACCAGGTGCTGTTTCCAGTGCTGTGCAAAACTTAAATCTAGGTGTACTCCATTGCTGGGCTAAAGCTAAAACTGAGTCTTTTCCATTGATGTGCCAAGATTGAATCTAGGTGCTTGCTCGTTGCTCTACCAAAGTCAACTCTAGGTGGTTCGCAGCTACTGCACCCAAGTTGAATCTGAGTGTTTTTCATTGCTGTGCCAAAGTTAAATCTGAATGGTTTTCAACTGATGCACCCAAGTTGAATCAGAATGTTTTCCGTTGCTGTGCCAAAGGTAAATATGAGAGTGCTTTCCTTTGCTGTGCCAAAGTAAAATCTCGATGTTTTCACATTGCTCTACCAAAGTTACTGATTCTCATTGCCCTATCACAGTTAAATCTAAGTGGTTTTCAAGGGTTTTACCTTAGTTGAATCTGTGTGTTTTGTCATTGCTGTGCCAAAGTTGATTCGAGGTGATTTTAGTTTTCACTCCTCCCCCTGCCATGCCAGCCCCAAGTGTACCACACCCTACCCGACTCCTGCGCCCTCCCCTCAATTCTCTGCCCTCTCTCAGCAGCCCCCGAATCCCCTTTGCAGCCAACATTTCACCATTTAAAAAGGTGACTCACGGAGCTCAGTGGTTTGCCACTCTCCAGAACTCCTTCAGTACTCATCAACCCCCACCTCACACAACGTACCCCACCCTTCCACCTTCACCCCCTACCGCGACGCTCCCCGCACCCCCACTAGTGCAAGATTCTCCCTATCGCTAACCATTTTATCGCAGCTGCAAGAATTGACAGAAGAAGCCAATACCTGATCGGGCGCACATTCAACAAATCACCACCGAATCTGCTAGGTACATATAATTCACCACTCTGGTGGACATTGGCCGCAGGCATGGCTATCTGCAGACATCAGAATACAGCAGCGACTAAGAAAAATGTGGTTGTGCTGGTCACATAATTCTCCACCTACTTACACCAGACTTTGCCTCAACATCTCTGACATCAGTATGCAGCGAAGACCTATGACAAATTCGGGCACGCTGAACACATAGCGAGTCTCTAACATGCACACTATCTCCTGACCCCCTCAGCACCCATCCACATGCCTGATCTTCGTCTGTCACTTCTACCGGAGACTGGAATGTCCTGCTAATCTTTATTGTAGCCAAATGAATACATACATTCTATTTCCTACTCTGTGATCCCCAACACTCTGGACGCCGGTCCACTGAGGGCGGTCTGACTACCTGCGCTTTGAGACAATAATAATGGTAAAAGGAGCTATATAAATGACACGTACAATGCAATACAACACAAACATCTTTAGTAATGCGAGCATTACAAAAATTGGATTTTCCAACGTTATTATAAAGACTGAAGGAAAATGCATTGTGTGGTCCCCTGTTGGTAGTCATTGTTCCCAACATCATGTACCTCTATGCATCCCCATGCTTTCTAATCACCCACCTTTTGCATCTTTTAAGGCAGGGCTCTGCAACCTGTGGCTCACCAAATGTTTTGGACTACAACTCCCATGATGTTTCGCCATTGCCAATGCTGGGTAGGGTTGATGGGAATTGTTGTCCAAAACAGATGGAGAGACACAGGTTGCAGACCCGTTTTTAAGGGATATGCCAAAGACCATAGACCCACCTCATAACCCACACCCGGTTGAGCCTTCCTCAATCTAACATGTTGGTAAGTTTTCCATCGCTGGGAGCAGCTCAACACGACAGGAGCATAGGTGCATGGTGACTCAGGAATGGGCTATATGCCCAAAGAGGTCCATTGAAATACACTGAAACAAAGGCGTGCTTGGCAGTTTTCTCGGAAAGCTACGACACCCGCTCCATCTCTGCACATTATGTGTTAGTCGCATGAGGAGATCTCTACGCACAAACATTCCCACACAGAGTACTGTTACAGTTCCCATTTAGTGCATAATAAATGCGATAGCAACCGCCTGTGCTGCAGCAGAATCTTGAGTCGCTGGTGCTTTCCTTAAGGGACACGTTGGTCGTATCCCTCATCTAGTAAGGGGGTGCTTTATTATTTTATTAAAGTCCTGCGTAGCTAGCAGACAATGTTTCAACATATGTTCTCCTGTGCCCCGCGCTGTATTTGGCGTATGTCCCTGGAACGCTCTCCTTAATATACTCTTTGGAAAAGGCTTTCCTTGGTGAATTGGTCTTTGCTGCTCATTCACCACCACGTGCCCGAGGGAGGTCGAGGCAAGTCATACAGTATCATTTGTATTCCCTGTAAATGTAATCGTTTCCCCCTTTCTGGCCGTTATACGTTTTGAAGCAGATAATCATCAAACAGAACGTTTGAAAGGGGATCCCCGGAGAGGCTGAAGTAACACTTTCCGATTATCTCATCCAATTCCGTTGCAAATGCATTGCTGGTAAACTACTTGTGTAAGGCGTTGTAGCAAAGTGAGTAACCAGGTCTTAGGGCAATCACCTGACACAGGCGCGTGAATAGAGGACAGCGAGACATGAGCAATGTGCAAGTTATTTCCTTTCAATTGCTTTTCTTCTTAAGCACGTGTTATCCCCCGGAGGTCAGCAGGTTGTCATCAGTCGTCTATAAATCATTGTATGCAGCCGGTGTGACAAACACGCACACCCACGTGCTCTCTCTCTCTCTCTCTCACTCTCTCACTCTCTCTCTCAACCACATTTGGCAAACTTATCAAGTTAACCTCTCTGATACTGAAATCGATTGATCCCTCCTAGTTCTACGGATATCAATTTTAAATCAGCGTTGCTCAGTCTCACTGTGAACTCCTTCCAGGAGTTGCACCCCGGCAACTTTGCCAAGCTGAGGTGTGGCCAGGGCAGTGCATTCTCAGCCCCTTAACACTGAATAGCGATGTTTTCCAAGGGTGTGTGAAGACCCTGCTTCTATTCTCACACCAATACACCAATTCTTTGGAAAACATCCCATCCATGCCCATGGGGGTTTGATAAGGACCAAGGGGTAATGTTGCCAAAGGAAATCTGGCCAAGGCCTAAGGTAATCGCCAAAGTGTGGTACCCTATAGACATCAGACTATATCCAGTGCTTTCATTGAAGAATATTCACTATGCACATTTCTTTCCATTGTATACTATTAATCTCCAGAAAATAGCCTACAATATATAACTGGAGAAAAATGTACAGATAGTACGTTTTCGAAAAATTATAATGTTTTTTGGGGGCTAGGAGGTTGGGATTAAAGGCTAATAAAGTGACCAAGGTTCCCACCCTCCCTAAAGTGTGCTGAAAAAATGAGTGGTAAAAGCACATCAAATCCATCAGAACATGTATCACTCTGAAGTGTGACTAATTTGATGTGTGGGCTGCGCATCTGCAAGAGAAACTGACTTAAAATTGTGTGTATGGACCCCAAGAAGGTGCTTATTTTTACAAACTAGGTGTATGTAAGATGTATGCGTCCATGCAGTTTGCAGAGTGCATGCAGAGTGTTCGTGTGTTCCTAACATCTTCAGAGTGTGAGAAGTGTTGTCAGTGTTGACTGGGAGGACGGGGAGGATTGGGACTATACGAACAGTGATCCCAAGTTGCGGGCAACCGTATCTTCCTCCTCGGATTCGAGATGCTTCTTCCCGATGCATCGCATGAGTCTGCAAACGAAAGTGCAGGTGAGTGAAAACCTGACAAAGTTCGACAAATTTCCAAAACGGTTGTCCCCACATTCTTTTTTACCATATGGGAGTTCCCATCAGACTGTTGGGATTGAATGCAGTGGTCTTAGTAATGCTTTGTAAGCTTTGAAAGCAAAAAGAAAAATAGGACAGAGGTCGATATCTCTAGATGCTCCCCTGCCTTCTGATCAAGCAAACTCTATCACTACAATACATGCTAAATCTGAGGATCGGGGAACTGCCATCCCATGTCTTCAGCATGACCTGACCGACGCAGAGATTCTGCAGAGTGAACTTGCTTCTCCCTTGAAGGTTTCAAACATCGAATCCCAGCCTATGTCACCTCCAAATATGAAATTAGAGCTGGGGCCAGCAGCCACCTTGCTAAACAGTGACAACATTGTATTAAGCGACTGTTTGAACTCGGTGGACGTTACAACCGATGGGTGAGAGAGAGAATACAACAGAAGGTGTAAAGGATAAACCAAACGATCTGCTGTCATTGGGAAAAGTCCTGTCATTGGCCGTTGCAACAAACTACCAACGCAATATGTTCAACTCTACCTCAACCTTGATGGATCTTAATAGCCCAGATACTATCCAGTCGCAGCATCCGCACTTAATTTCTGTAGGCATTGAACCGCTGAATGAAAGAAACACTCCAACCCCTCAATCGCTTTGATGCATGGCGTCTCATAACTGCTAAAGTAAACTCTCGAACAGAGGACGATGGCTCAATAGACACAGCAAATCCTACTATCGTCCCACACCACTGCATTACTTTTTGAACAGAGACGAGGGCTCTGGTCTATTGAAGAGAAGCCCTTTGGATCTATTTATCAAGATCCCCAGAGAAAAGTCTGCCTTTCTCCCTAACCAGACTGCAGACTTAAAATCGGAAGCAGACTCCTCTGCATTTGACTTACACTGTACGATGAAGTCTCCTTGAATCCCTTTTTAAAGCTTTATGAGACTATCAAAAAGAATGCAAAGGATCAAGCAACATTACTAGCTCTAATCCACTCAAAGATCGTTTACATTGAATCCTTTATCAGCTCACTACAAACTCAAGTAGACCAGGAGGCGGAATGTTCCAAGACGATTCAATGTAAAATGCAGGATGCCCTGAATCTTGAGCAAGCAGACAATAAATACCTTTTGAGTTTAGTTTCTGACCTACTGCAATTGAAACCGCTGCTCTAAAACCAAAACTCATGTCTACCTTCTAACCAAGGCTCAATTTTTGAGTGTAATGGAGAGGATAATTCTTCCGACAACATAACTTATGGAAATAGTTTGCTTATTGAAAAAAAAGAGCCGAACAGCCACTGTTGTAGCTAATACTGAAGAAAGAGGATCTTGTCTGTTTGGGAGAGGCAGCTCTGAAATAGTGTAGTGGGCTCCCAGCCTCGACCAAACTTGACCTATTGTCTGAAAAACCTGCTACTGTGAAAAAGAATCAACGGGCCTAAAACCAGAAACGACTTCTTGCTTGTCAGCTAATGCTGACTCATTACATTTGCCAATCTTTCAACAAAGGGAGAAGAGGAAACTTGCGAGAAAGACAATTGAAACAAAGCCTCAGAAACAAAAAACGAAGAAAACCTCCCTTTTCAAATCTCAGAGCCCTCCGATTTGAAGGCCTCCTCCTAATTGCGAAAAGAAGACAGGAAACACTCAGTAAAAACACAAAGAGAGAGCTCAATAACTGAGAGAGTCCATATGGTGGCTATCAATGCCGAATGTTTAAACTGCTCTACATATTCATTAGAAGCAGAGGAGATGCCGTCAAACGAGATGAACCCTACTCGAAATTCTTCCTTACTGCCAACTCGATTGTCCTTTGCTCCTCGATTTGTGCAACTTGCACCAGCAACCATTGATGTGACTAAGCCCACCAACCATGGCACTATTATGGCACTTAATCCGAGGACCTCCCAAAGTTCAACTCTTCATCTCTGTTGCTACTCTTGGCTCATTCTTACTACCCCTGTGGTAATTGGCTTACAGTTTGCCACTTTTGTTATTCTTAATGCCATATTTTGCTTTCCTAATGGATAGTGCCATGTTATTATCAGTCAAAAACAAATTCAACTTGAATTTGGCACTACTCAACTGCTCAGGAAACTCTGGTTTTACAACATGCTGCAAACTCCTTCTCTAACAAGCAAGTGCTCTTTTGTTGAGAGTTCCTCATGATCTTCTGTTCTTTTGCCGGGAGTGTGTGATATGAGAAGCTGTCGTAACAACACTGTATGTGCATTCGACACACCACACAATTAATATCTCCATTCTTGCTAGTAAACCTGCAATTTGTGAAAATAGCCGTGGATTTTCTTTGATTTCATCATGTTATAGCAAGGCTGGGGCCAGCATCCATCTGTTGGGCTTAAGGTAAGGAATATTCGCGTCAACGTTTGCATTCACAGGGACATCGTCTACTATTGCAATCATGTTTGCTTCCTGTGGCAGAATGAAGAGGTCAAACTGGGATCGGCAAAAATGTAATTGATTCTCAGCTGAGAATCATGTGGATTATAGAGGCCATATTATACACTCAAGGTCCCTGTTGTGTAAAATGCACCCGGAATTGGGGAGAGCGAGATTGAGGGAAAGTGAGAGGACAGCATCATGTCCAGCATGGTTTTGCAGCTCTGAGTCTTGCTCAGGCAGCAAGTGGATTTAATATTCAAGTGTACGTCAGAAAGTATGTGAAATTCAAACCCTAGGATCAAACAGTTTTTGGCCTATTTATATTCTAGTATGTGTACACTTGACCAGACCCCTTGATCGTCACGGTATATCCATTTGTAGCATTCAAAGTACATCTATGCAACCAACACATTAGCCTCTGCCCACCTATATCTTTAACACTTTACAGGATCAATTCTTTCTAATCAAAATGGCCACTCCAAGCTTCCCGCCCAACAAGGGAGCAAAAATGCTGTTGGCCACACAATCTGTTTTTAACTAATTTGATTCAGATTAATTAAAACTGTTTGCGGTAAAAGAGCAATGTCACATTCCTGGGAGCCAATACCTTACATTATTTGTGTGGTGTGGCCTTGAACATTACACAATGTAAAAACCCTAGTCCTGGTCTCCTACCGGAATTGTCTATCATTCACGAAAGCCTGAGAGAGGGGTACATTGCTGGTTAATTCAAATTGTTACAAAACCATCCATTGCTACCAAACTGCCAGACCACATGTACATGAGAAACTATACGTAGTTGTGATAGATGTGTGCAGAGCAAGTAGCACTGTGAAACCTTAATGATCTGAGAAACATGTGAGGAAGGAAACGGAAGAAAGCTAATTATTCAGCAAACATCATCATGAGAGACCACGAGATGGTGGGGATCGTAACCCACCACTGGGGGCAGTGAACCGCCCAGGCTTGCATAATTATATATTGTACTTCATGCCAGAGAGGACAACATGAACACATCACTGAAGCACTGAAAGGGAGATGCATCCTTGGTACATCAGGATATTGACAACAAAACAATCTTTCAGGGCATACTGTAAAGACGGAGGAGGGTATCTCTACTCCTGCCCTCTCTATGGCAGAGTAAAAGCACAGAGCACCCCAGCCAAGATTCTCTATATGGTAGAATGGATGAGCAACCGAGGCTTAAGCTCTCATGAGGGCATGAGGGCTAGTTCTTAAGGACAGTGTAGTCCCCAACCCCCCACAAGGAATGCCCACACACTATGTTATGTGCTAACACAGTTCTTTATATATAAATAAGGTTCAAGAAATATACATCAATTAATAACACACTTTGTACTCTGGCAATTCTAATATGGCAAATATACACAATGTCTATATGGTACCACACTTAGCTATTGACTAATTTAAAATGTATCAACTGCTGACAGTTATACTGGCATACAAATCATACAGCAATGGGTAACAACATAGATCATAGGAAGGAAGGCAAGTTCGTTTAAACAATGTCAGTATGCTGTACCCCACTATCTAGAGGCAGTCCTGAGTGAGGATCCCCCCATCTAGTCTTGTTTCCTGGTAAAAATGTTCAACTGCCCCAAAGTACCTAAGTTAGAAGAGTTTCTTTGACGGTTCATCGACGGATCCCTCGACAATGGACTTCCTTTAAAGCAGGAGCCACAGGGCGTTGAGATTCCTTGCATCTTGACTGCAGCTTTGACCTTTGCTGTGCTCTTTGATGATCGATTGTGGAAGTCCTGTAAAGATGAGACATGCAGTCCACCTCGGTGCAAAGAGTTTGGTGTCGCAAAAAAGACTTGGTGATGAACGTAGGCACAGCAGCGGGTGTCGGGTGTCGGATAGCTTTGGCGATTGGGACTCGACCGCGGGCTGGACTTCCGATCTTCACTACGTGAGCCTCTTTGTGGACTTCGGGGGGTGGGAAACCCACCGACAGACTTTCCCCGATCATCGACGACATTGACTTTCTCTGACAGGACAATGCAGTCAACGGTGATGCCAAGGGAGCCCTTCGTTCAATGTTCTCAGGCAAAGTGGAGCATTGAGGCTCCGGTCTTTGAGCAGCACAGAGTCAAGTGGTCCCCAGTTTCTGGGCAACTCGACTTGACTAGCTTCCAACGGTTATGGAAATCCTCCGAACCCCGGTCAACGGCAATGGACTTCGATGGCCTCCATGTCCTGGTGCTTTACTTCAAGATTCTCGGTGGAGCCCTTCTCCGGGTGACAGCCTTTCGGGACTGGCTTCCAGGGTGCCTCGATGAAGATCAGCTTCTGCACAATGTTCCCTCATAGCTCAGGGAAAGGTCTCCTAGGCAGGTCCTCTCGGATCAGTCTTTGACAGACTCGACAGCTTTTAGATTGGGTAAAAGGAAAGCAGTAGCAATTCTTCTTCCAACTGGGCTTCAAGGATAAGAAGCTTCAAGTTTCAAATTCAGCTTCTGAACAAATTGGGAAGTTAGAGGTCCCCAAATATACACATCTGTCCCTCATTCACTCTGCTGAGCCAAGCTCAGTCAGCCAATCAACAAGGGCATTCATGCAGGCAGTCAATCAGGCTCACAGTGCATTCAGGCCATTCACTTCCACCCAGACACCCATAACAAGGAATGTGTATTGGGGCAAGCACTCAGCCTTTCAGCACACCACACTGCATTCATGTCAGTTTGAGGCAGGGCTGTCTCATTATTTGGGTCACACAGAAACCAGACAGTCGTAACAAAGAATGCATATTGGTCACAACCTCTATTCACACAGGTCCCAGATCCCACCCCAATGGTGTACCCACAACATACAGTTACTGGGAAGGCTCCAGCCAGTCTGGCCTGGACTTCCCCACAATACCATATATGGTTCTTCTACCCACCAGCCAGTCAGGAGAAGGGACAGGGCTTCCCATGACCTTTGGTAAGCAAGGTTACAGGCAATAAAACCATGGTGCCACAGGGGCCATCTTGCCTTCTATCAGGAATCAACTGATTCCTATGGCAGGGCCAGGCTATTCCAAAATGGAGGATACTCAGAGCACCTGTCACATTCAGCATGGAGCTGCCACCAGCCCATACCGTGCTCTTTGGGCCACACACAGGTGCCCAAAAACATACACTAGGGGTACAGGGTTGAACCCCAGATATGGGCGCCATAAGGGTATACCAAGAGTCTCTGTTCACCACAACCAAAAAGAGAAAGAGCTGCACTGCCGGGAGACCCAACAGGACTCATGTGCAGAAAACAACACAGAACACACATGATAAGGGAGTACAGGACACGGTCATGGAGGCCATGTCCCTCCATTGCATTTCCAGCATCACACATACCCATCCCCTTCAGACCATAATTTGTAACATAATTTGTAAAAGTGAATCAAGAAAGACTGTTAATAACAAAATCATCCTTGGTGTCAAAGCGGCATGTGGTTTTCAAGACCGAAGAAGAGTGTTCCATCACCCCCAATTCCTTTGGAGGTCCTATCTCCATTCAATGTTCATCCTTACAAGGCTAAATACGCATATGTTATTCCTGTGGCATCTGTTCTCAGTACTATGAATCTTCGGGCAAAGTATGAGCACCTCCTCCTCCAATATTTTGATCTCCTCACTTCATTATCTCATCTTTCCACTCGAGCTCCCATTCTATAGATTAAAATACATGATAGCCCCCTTAATGTCTCTAATGTCGTCCGGGAAGCAGTTTGAGTGTGCTCAACTCACCATCTCAGGGAGGGTTGGGATGCCACCCTTGTTGGAGAATGTGGTGCCACTTCCACTTAGAACCAACTCCCAAGAGGGCCAAGCTGTCTTTGTGGTGGTCTTGGGTTTCACCACTGCTGTATGCAAGATTGTAGAGGCACAGCAAGTGCAGACAGTGGTTCAACCTTGTGCAAAGCATGTGCTGGCGACACACTCAGTATCAGTGAGCCCAGTGTCCTGTCAGTACAGATTAAATTATTAACTCCACCACAGTATCTGGCTAGGGAAAAACACAACTACTGTTAAAGCAGACCTCTTGAGATCTTTGAAGAGCAGTGCTCTGGATGCACCAAGCCATAGCACCACATCTACCTCTGTCTTGCCCCAAGCCGAGCTCACACGCAGTCATGTGCAGGGGCCTTCTGCCCCAATATTTGCATTGCTTGTACAGAGCAGTGTTTGAAAGACACACAGTGATTAACTTAATTGTTGGTGGGCATCATTATGAGGTCACAGACCACGTCTAGACCTGGTGCTATACATTATGTTGGGTCCGTAGCATGGCACCTCTCTGTCTGTGTCTGTCACAACATGGTGGCAAATGCTCCAGCCACATGAGGGTTGCACAAGTGCCATGGGATGACGTTACCAGCTCAATTATACGTGCTTGTAAATGCTTCACATAGCTCTCACTGTTCGCCTGCCGAGACAGGAGGCAGGCTACATTATTGGCACCCACACCTGGGCAGGCATGTACCTGCAGTCCTGGCCAACAGCCAGGGCCCTCTCAATTACTGACATTTGAAGTGTGATCAGTCTTAAATTCTCCCACACTGGTCATTACAGCACTCCTGCTCGCTGCAGCTATTTATGGAAGTGTTCCGATAATCTTCTCTGTGAGGTTCTTTTGGTGGATTTAGGGCACACAGTCAGAGCATCATCGGGAAAGCTGCTGCTCTCTGCTCCATGCCCCAAATGTGTCGTTTTAAAATGTGTGGCAACGTTTTTGAAATTCCTGTCAAAATGTAATATTTTGACCAATAGCCAAATCGTTTAACCCCTTAAGTGACATTTGCATGGAGTTGCATAATAGCCTAGTCTTGAGGACATATGACAATTTCATTATATTTAGTAGCTGCATATTCATATGGTAAGCATGCATTTTTAGGTTTCTCTATTATATTTGCCACATAATTCTGAAGTCAATGCCACTATCCCTGGGTGGGTCTGATTAACAATTGTAGAAAATAAATCTGTTGATGTGTTTTCGCCTATCAGCAATAAACTGCCATTCCAAATCTATGCTTCCAAAATGTAGTCTTGAGGCTCGCGATCTGCGTTTCATGATGCTGAAGAAAATGACGACCACCTTGCAGCTGGCCTGATCCTATTGCTCCCGCAATGGATGATGCTCTGGAACTGCGCCACTCTTGTCTTGGAGGTGCAGGGGTTGTTTGATCACAAATGCATAGTTATATTAACTACCTTCTTCAAATCATGTTCCTCGTGCAGAATTCAGATTCCGCCCCGCAACCTAACTCAACAGAGGGGATGGCCCAATGGTCACGACTTGCACCTTCGCCTCTATTGTCAATTCCAAACATTTCAAACATTACTCATGATACCTGTGACGTCCCAGTGCCACTATCGCGCATGCGTGGGCCTCGTTCTCGGCCAAGCATGCGTGGTTGGAATAAAGAGCGCCCGTGCGGCAGTTCGCGCCGGGACGCGTAACTACCAACAGCGCGTCCCGTGTCTTCTTGTGCCGTGTGCGTATGAGTGGCCGCATGACTGTCTGGGAGTTCCCCGAGGCACGGGGCACACCATAACAACTGGCGACGAGGGGAACGATCGCCACGGCAACGTCGTGCATGTACGCACTGCGGCCGCGAGAGAGAGTGTCGGAGCGAGACACGGAGCCGACACGGATGATCCCGTGATACACGTACAGCGGTTGCGGCCTGCACAGGTGCTCGTGCGCCGCTGTACGGTTTGGTTACATTAAATTTTTGGAACTTTGGTTGTCCCCCAGCACCCGGGGACGATTTTTTCGTCTTTATTCTGGAACGCGGACGCCTCCAGGAAAAGAGACCCTAGAAGAGACACAGTGGGCGACCATCTGGCAGCAGCCTCAAGAACCCCAAGTAAGGTTTGCGGCCTCTACACCACCAGGAGGTGCGTGTGCGACCTGAAAACATGGCGGAAAGCGAGGGGGAGGAAGGAACGGCGGCAGGTACAGTCAGGCCGCAACAAGGGTCTCTGCTACCGATGCAAGAGTTTGATGTGTCTGGCCCCCCATCCAAACTGGGGCCGAGGTGGCTGCTATGGATTAAGAAACTCGAGATGTACTTTACAGCAACTGGCATCACTGATGATAATGCGAAGAGGGCCACGCTGCTATACTCTGCGGGGCTGGATGTTCTACGTATTTTCGAATCTTGCAATCTGCAGGTGGTGACGTACAATACTGTCAAAACTGCGCTGGAAAACCACTTCATTCCCCTCGCGAATGTTGACTACGAGAGGTTTCTGTTTTGTGGCGAGAAGCAGAGAGAAGGTGAATCCCTTGATCAGTTCTGCGCCAGGTTGAGGTCGATGGCCACCACGTGTCGGTGGGATAACGATGAGCTAATGATACGGAACCAGCTCATCCAAGGCTGTAACTCCGGAAAATTAAGAAGGCAAGTGCTAAGGGAACCGGGGTGGACTCTGCTGCAGATCCTGGACAGCGGCAGGATATATGAACTGGCGGATGTGAGAGCAGCCGAGATGGATGCTGCAAGGCATCCAAGCACGTCTGAGGAGGCATTTGCCATAACCAAATGGCCCGGAATAAAGGACAAGTGGGGGCAGAGAAGGCAAGAGACTCGTTCTCCCGAGTCGGGTGCGATGTGTCAGGCGTGTGGGTACGACCTACCCCATGCAGAAGAATGCCCAGCGGTGTCGAGGTAGTGCGGCCGGTGTGGCAAGTCAGGGCACTACGCTCGGATGTGTCGTGCTCCGGCTCCCATTCCGGTGCCGAGAGGCCCTGCAAGAAGTGGTAGCAGTGGGCCCAGAAGACAAAGGAGCATTGCGGCACTTGAACATGAAATACAGCGGCTGCAGCTGGCCGAAGAGGAGGAGGAGGACGAAGAAGAGGTATTATTCATCTCAAACCTAGCATCTGTGGCCAAGAAGAAGAGACAGCCCAAATGCATGGTGAACATTCAGGGTGTGCCGACACAGGTCCTGATCGATACTGGCGCATCAGTATGTGTGCTGGCTGAGGACCATTATCAGAAGTTACCAGGGCCTCCCCCACTGGACAGTTCGGCAGCAAAGATATTCACCTTTGGTGGAGATGCCCCACTACCCATCAAAGGGGTGTTCATCACGCCAGTCGAAAAGGGTGACAGGATCATCAGAGCGCGATTCTTTGTCACAGACGTGAGTCCCCATTCGTTGCTCAGCTGTGCTGCATCTGAAGCTCTTGACTTGGTACATTTTGCTCGGGAGGTGTATCAAGTGGACATTGTGAGTTTACTCGACAAATATGCGGACATGTTCGAAGGGGTCGGGAAGTTGAAAGCGCCCCCGATAAGGCTGCACATCGACGACACCATCAGACCAGTTGCCCTCAAACACAGGAGGATCCCGTTTCATCTCCGGGAAAAGGTGGAGGAAGAACTGAGGTCGCTCATCAGCATGGATATCATTGAAAGGGTGGAGGGACCCACACCTTGGGTATCGCCTATAGTGGTCGCTCCCAAACCGAAGCAGCCAGGAGCGGTAAGGATCTGTGTGGATATGCGCCTCCCCAACGCCGCGATTAAGAGGGAGAGACACTTAACACCGACACTTGATGACATCGTGGGGGAACTCCAGGGGGCACGGGTGTTCTCAAAGCTGGATCTACGGGCCGGCTATCACCAGTTGGAACTTCATCCGGACTCCCGATTCATTACAACCTTCACCACCCACGAAGGCCTCTACCAATTTAAGCGCCTGAGTTTTGGCATCTCGTCGGCGGCTGAAGTTTTTCAGAACACCATAAGGGGGGCACTGGCCTGCTTACAAGGCGTGATTAACATGAGCGATGACATTTTAGTGTTCGCAGACTCTGAGACGGAGCACCTGAGAAGGTTGGAGGGTACTCTAAGGAGATTGAAAGAACTGGGTCTCACTTTACATCGCCAAAAATGCGAATTTTTTAAAGACCGGATAGGATTCTTCGGTTTCATCTTTCAGGCTGCCGGCGTGTCACCAGACCCGGCAAAGGTCAGAGACATAAAGGAGGCAGCAGCGCCACAATCCCCCACGGAGGTAAGGAGCTTCCTAGGAATGGTGACTTATTGTGGGAGGTTCATCAGGGGACTAGCGTCGATGGCGGAGCCTCTCAGGGCTCTGACGAGGAATGACGCGGTATGGAAATGGGAATCCCGAGAACAAGAGGCATTTCAGGCCCTCAAGAATGCTCTATCAGACACAGACACCATGGCATACTTCAACCCGGCTGTGGAGTCAGAAGTGGTGGTGGATGCTAGCCCCGTGGGTGTAGGGGCGGTGTTACTGCAACCAGATGAGCGGGGCGAGATGAGACCCATTGCCTACACCAGCAAAGCGCTCTCCAGTACAGAGATGAGATATTCCCAGATCGAAAGGGAAGCGCTGGCCATCCTATGGGGCTGTCGGCATTTCCGCGTGTACATTTTGGGCAAGCCAGTTGTGGTAGTCACCGACCACAAGCCTTTGCTGCCAATACTGGCGGGTGCATCATCGAAGCCGCCGCCCCGAATCGAGAGGTGGATGCTGGCCCTAATGGAATATGGGGTAAAGCTGGTGTATCGGCCGGGGACCAACAACCCCGCAGACTATTTGTCGCGTCACCCTCACAAAGAGGACACAGAAGTGGGCAGTGAGGAAGCGGACTGCAAGGGTCTGCTGTGTCAAGTAGTAGAAAATGCGCTTCCCATGGCGCTCTCGAGGCTCACCGTAGCGACGGAGTCCTCCAATGACGAAGTCTTCCGCATCATCAAAGCAGCGGTAAGGAGCGGGGACTGGAGGGAAGTGCTACGGAACAATTCAAGGCGCCAGGAGGAAGCACAGAAAGATTTGCAAGCGCTCTGGAGGGTGAGAGACGAGTTGTCGATTTCCAAGGATGGACTGCTTCTCAGGGGGCAGCAGATCGTCATTCCGAGGGAACTGAGGTTGCGGGTGCTGGAGCTGGCGCACATTGGACACCAGGGCGTCGTCAAGACGAAAGCCAGGTTAAGGTCAAAGGTTTGGTTTCCTGATCTAGAGGGGAGCGTGGAAATCTTTGTGAAGAGGTGTCTGGCCTGCCAGGCAGCAACACCGGGTGACAAAGCGCCACCCATTAGCTCGATGGAGCACAGTGAGAAGCTGTGGGGCACGGTCCATGTGGACTTTGGGTCGACAGGTCGGGGACGGTACTTTTTGGTGAGTTCACCACGGCGGCATTGGACAAAATGTTTGCGGCACACGGATTTCCGGAGATCATCTGCTCGGACAATGGGCCACCGTTCACCGGCAGCCAGTTTGCGCAGTATCTACGAGAAAGGGGGATAAAGCACAGAAGAGTCTCCCCGCTATGGCCGAGAGCCAATGGTGAAGCCGAAAGGATGATGAGCACGCTCAACAAGGTAACGCGGATCTCGGCCAGCAGGGGTGAGAATCTGGTCCAAAGAGTGGTGGAGTTCCTTCGGGTGTATCGATCAACACCCCATCAGTCCACAGGGGTTGCCCCAGCTGAGGCGCTCTTCGGGCGATGCCCGAAAGGGATGTTGCCAGAGATGGAGGACCGGAAGCCAGGGGTCATAGACAACGATAAAGTTCGTGAAGACAGAGCGGTGCGCAACCAGAAGGAGAGTGAACGCAGAGGACTACAAGAAAAAGAAGTAAGAGTTGGAGATGTCGTACTAGTCAAGAATAGACATCCGGAAGGAAAGTTATCCCTACCTTTTGAACCCCGCCCCTGGACAGTGACTCACGTTAAGGGCACGATGGTGACTGCAGCCAGCGAACGGGGTACAGTCACCCGAAATCGATCCTTTTTCAAGAAAGTGGATGTCCCGGATGAACCTCCGGTAGTGAACAACCCTTTGAGTCAGGAAGGAACATCGGAGGCCCAGGGCGGCGCCCCCTCATCGGATCCTGGACCCACAATGGAAGCGGGCCAAGTTTTGCCCACAGTCACATCGAGATATCCTGCGCGCGGGAGTCGGAGACTTCCGGCTCATCTGAAAGACTATGTCATGGACACCGCTGACTGAGCGAGGTGGGAGTGACGCTTGAGGTCACAGGTTTATCATCGTTGTGTTAATGTTATGTTCTACTATAAGGGGTATGCACCACAGTTTTGTTTTGTTCTGTTGTTGGAAAAAAGAAGGGATGTGACGTCCCAGTGCCACTATCGCGCATGCGTGGGCCTCGTTCTCGGCCACGCATGCGCGGTTGGAATAAAGAGCGCCCGTGCGGCAGTTCGCGCCGGGACGCGTAACTACCAACAGCGCGTCCCGTGTCTTCTTGTGCCGTGTGCGTATGAGTGGCCGCATGACTGTCTGGGAGTTCCCCGAGGCACGGGGCACTCCATAACAATACCCAGTGGACCTGTTATCACATTGGAAGACATATCTCTACTGCTTAAAGTTAAGTGTTGCCAGGGTTAGGCTTCATGCTTAGATCAGTGCCATCAAGGGCGTCCCTCAATTGAAACTGAACATGCTATTTCTACTGCATAAGTAACATACCGCTGATGAAAGATGGCTGCTTTCAAACTTTGAGAAGTTGTACGATTTGTTTCCAAGCTTTGCATATTCCTTATTGCCTCTCACGCCACCTTCTTTCCCGACCATAGTTAGTGATTAGTGAACCAGTGGAGTACATTTCCTGAAAATGTTGGGGGGGAGGGGGCATGACATCTGTTGAGAAGGTGCCCAAGTCAAATGAATGGGGACCCAATGGTGAACTATGAAAGTTGGGGGGACAAACACCCTGCCCCCCCCCTAAAATTACGCCCATGTAGTGAACTGAAGTGGATCTCTGTCTGCGTAGGTGCACTCTGTACAAAACAAATAAATAATAATTGTAAAACAAAACAAGACCAATGCTCGTAAAAGCAGGCACCCTATGTCTGTGGCCATTTCAGTACTGAATCGAAGTATACTAGTTCAGTTCTAAACCGATTCCAGCAGTATTGGACGATATAAGGTGCTGCTTACTGCTGAAATATTATTGACAACCCAGAGACCATCCCCCCACACCCACCCCAGGGTTAAAATCCTCCTCGCCGATAGTTTCCATTGTTGTGTCGTTCACACATGAACATCAGATTCAGCATTAGAAAAGGGAAGACTCTATATAATCTTGATTCCTTTTCCACAAAAGCATAGCAGTGTCAATCACTGAAAACTACCCAAAGGGCAATTCTTCTGTGGAGCCCTATAATTAAAGAACACAAAATACACTGGAAAACATGTGTGCACAAAATTGAACATTTTAATAAGGAGACATTGAAATGTGTTTGGCAAAGATAACACGGGATATGATAAGGGACGGTTGCCTTTGGCGAAATACACAACTGTTTCCGTAACAACACGGCATTCGTTCTCTTAAGTCCAGGTGTTGTCGACATTCCAAGACTTGTCCAAGGCCTGTTTAAACCAATTACAAAAGCTGTCTTGAAGTTTATCCGAGGGATCGCATATGTCATTAGGCCGCCTCCATGGTGCAGACCTTAAAATGCACATAGTGAGTGGACCTGTTAGGACGAAACGCCTTTAGAGTGGTGTGCTTACTCGGAAGACCTACAGCACCCATTGCAGCCATTGTAATAATGGGGGAGAAAGCACAAACCATTCCGAAGACCCAACACAAATAACAAGGATTGGTACTTTTCCACTGAGTAGAAGCCTTTTTTTTCTCTGAGTTGTGTAATTTATTGTTTGTATGCTATTTTAAAAAAAATCTAAATCAATGTATTTCTTTTTAAAACAGACTACACCTGAAGATCGCCAGCCATTGCGAACGGATGCCATTCAATTGTTGACTGACAACTCCATGGTGCATGGAAAGCCAGCTAATGTAAGTAACTAATGAAAAACACCTTGTTATTGTTATCCGTATTATTACAACATTTACTTAACGATGCTATCATTACCCACTTAACTGTACATGGTGACCAGCTCTCTCCCCAGTGACAGGTACAGCTGGTTTTCCACATAGAAAGGGTTCTGCCTTTTTAGCAAGCATCTAAAGGAAGAGAACTATTTTCTGTCCCAGACATGGACCTTCTCCGTCCTCTGGGTTCTGGAGGATGGTCTCGTTTAAGGCGTGTTCATGGGCATTGGGCATGGAACAATTTTGTGTAATGGGGGGTTGGGTATATTTTTTGCATCCTTGTGGAAGCTTGCAGAGCAAGTAATCTAGATCAAGTTGGCACATAAGGGGGCAATGATGAGGTGGACGCTCCATTGCGAGTTAGGGTTTGGTTTAGTTCCATGCAACTACTCTGGGATTATTGAAGTATTGCGTCTAGCGCTCTGCCATGGGTCTCGCTTACCTTGGAACAAAGATACCACTGACGCATCTACAGGAGCTCCGGGGCTCATTTAGCAGAGCAGCAATTGACTAACATAGCAAGTGTGAGTACTCCATAGTGTGTGAGTCCATGTGTGCAGCCACATGGTGATATCACGCCTACACAAATCATAGTAAGACTTTTCCTCTTCCATTGAGATAGCATGGGTGACCCTCCAAGAATATTCCTATATATCAGTTCATAAATTGTTACATTTTCTGCACAATATCCAACAAATGGGGTTTAGCCTTAACTTTCCAGGAATGTCTCATCATGAAAGAAAAATAAACCTGCATGATAAAACGCAGCTTGTTTGTGTGTCTAAAATGATAAGGCTACTGGAGGCAGACAAGTGTGACAAAGCATTCAAATCTGTGAATATACCAAAGCGATTGGATGCAACCCAAGTCCGTTTTACCTAGATGCTGTACTTTGCCAGGCTCAATCTGGGCTTTTATGAAAGCGTTGTGCAATAACACCCGGTACACATTACATAGAGCCTAATGATTGGTAGGCACTCTCTTACGAATCTTGGACATTCGGTTTGTTAGCAGCACATAAGCAACAAAACCCAGGTGCAAGGGACAACTGCCTTTCTTAGCTAATTAGCCGACCATCTCTCATCCGTTAAGTCCTAAGCCAAGGCTTCTTCTTTGTAGTTGTCCTTGCAGACAGTTCTCTTCCTCTGAACGTTAAAGGGAGTGGAGGCACATTGCTATCTTCGTCTGGAGCCTTATGAATATGCCTTGTTTTCTGGTCCTGAATCATGGGTGAGGAGACCACAATGTGATCAATGTTGTCCTTCTATTTAATGTTATTTGATTCAATTATATTTGGTGCTTTTACTCTCCTGAACCTCTGGAGACTTGTTTGCTGCATTTCTACATGTGCTTTCTGCATCTTTAATTCAGCCTCTCTTATGTGTTTACTGTCAGGATGGTAAGGTTTCTTTCTTCCTTTCTCACCTCCTTCATCCCTGAAGGAAAGTGTGACCAAATGGACAGTATTTTCTGTTGAACATTTGCGCTGGACATTTATTAATTTATTTTTGTCACAAAATAAATAAACCCCCTCATCAAATTCTCATGAAAGTCCTAAGAATCCATTCCCCTCCTATTCTCAAATACATATTTTATTTTGTTTACATTTTTTTTTTTAATGGGACGTTAATAAAGTTCTTTCTTTTTTTCTCAGGTACCAGAGCCTTTTCTCTATGCTTTAAAACATGTTTCTGCAAAACGTCAAATGCTTTTATGCCTCATATCTTTTCTGACATTAGAGATTTAGATGTTTAAATTAATATAACATTCAAGCCACTGTAGTCACATGGATTGCCACACTAAACTTATTTTGGAAAGCACAATCTACTCCAGATTAAGGTATGTAATACCATACTGTAGGCATAGGGAAGAAACAGATGTGCATGATGAGTGATGGGAAAAGAGGATTTGACATGTAGACGGTTGAAGAATTGAAAAATAGGCGGGGACTGATAGTTAAATGAGAGCTTCAATGAACTGTAGTCTGTTTTGCCAATATCACTGCCAGATTATCAACTCCCCCTGTCAATGTGTGTGCGTTATTGATTTTACAAGATATCTTAGCCTTCCATAAAATCCACGAGTGTCATCTGCAGGATGAGTGTTCAAAGTACAAGAGATTTCAAGGTTACATTAAAAGGCTCTTTCTGATTGGAAGGCACATTCTGCTGTATATTAATATTACTGTTACCCCTGTGCTAAGGTTATGAAGAATATTGCAAACAACGATTTGACAAAAAGGAATTTATAGTGTAACAGATTATATCATTTAACATATAAATACAAGTGCACAGCAAAAGCATGTAGAATGTCTCAAATTCATCATAAAATAAACGTCTTGTTATCTCACCGTTCCTAGCTACTGTGTAATCTGGAACAGGAAGACTCATATTCAATTACAGTGAAGGATACAGAGAGACAGCAATCACCACGCGAACTTAATATGAACTGCAATGACCTTCGTAACGGAGGGAAATCCAAGATGGAATCTGAAGACATTATTAAAAAGTTGGTGATTTTGTTATATGTTGTATAAAACAAAGTGATCACTGCAGGGTAATTGTAAACATTATTTGTTTTTGTCCTTTATCGAGAATGTTTTTTACATTTTGTCAAATCTTTTTCCAAAGATTCCTTATCATGGTAAAATTCAAATCCCTTTCACATGCCAACTTAATGTGTTTCTTTCAGCAGAAGGGCACATGTAAACTTGTCCTATTAGTTCTGATGTCAAAATGCGTAACACAGCAAACTGTAAAAAATAACAAAGAGTTGTAGTGTACTATGGTACGAAATCACTTAAGCATATTTCAATCCATTAATATAATTCCCTTTCATAATATTAAATACACTTATTGGGCTTTTGTCTCTACGTTTCTTTCGACTGGGTTAGCAGAAAGGGTCCAAAGGTATTTTTCAAGAGCCTTCTCACAAACAAAATGCAGATCTTCTAATGTTGGGATAGCTGTGCCTTCGCAGGTGTTTGTTTACAGATGTTTGCCCTACAAAACACAAGATCGCTCACCATGACCATGCTGGAGAAGTGTGCTTGGAAGAATACTTTTGATTTCTTTATCTCACTACTATATCTATATTACCGTGCCCCTGGTTTTCCTTAGGCAATTTCATCCCATGGTGACCTTTCCCTGCTGATTAGAGCTACAGCCTCTTACCACGCCAGTTGTTTTCCCCTTAAAGGTGCAAAGAAAGGCTCCCTTTGATCGTGTGCTTTCTTTCACTAACATACATATCCTGTCTTCTCATATGCCACATTTTCTTCCTTTCACTGATCAGTATCTGTTGAGTCTACTTCTGTTAATCCCTTTTTCAAATAACTTCCTCAATTTTTGCCAGCGTTGCTGATGAATCATCTGCTGTATCCTCAACGCTGAATAGCCCCCACTTACAACATACATGTATGCCTCCTCGACCATGGCTACCTCCTGAAATGTCTTCTATGTGCTTCTCCTTTCACAAAGTGACATACAATTAAATATCCATCCACTCTCTCTACATTTCTTGCTCTTCACCCTTCCCATTTTCTGACCTTGAAAGAATTCAGGAAACCGCATTGGTTGGGATGTTTCCCTGTTATTTCAGGGCTGTAAGATTGTTTGGGGATCCTTAGTCCAAGCTCCCTGCCATGTATTTACCTATTTTCCTTATTCATCACATGTGTTGTAATTCCCTCTTATTATTGCATTCATTGCTTGTGTGACAATCACAGGTCAAGGGCTTTGATGGTGCAGCTCCCAGTTCCATGTCATTTCATCGCGGGATGAAACAACGATGGGTTTTTCTCCGTGGATATTTCAATGAAAAAATTAATCGTTTTTTAAAATTTATTTTGGGGGGTTCCCCCCCAACGCCTATCCCCTTTCATTATTTAACTATTCCCTAACACCCACACCCTATTGATATCTTTTTTAACCCCCCTACAAAATTCCATGAGTTTTCTCGTTGAAATAACAACAGAGAAAAACCCAGCGTCCTTTCATCCCACGTTGAAAGGACGTTGTATCGCTGCCCCCATGAGGTCAAATAGGCCTGTAATGTTGTGCTTGCTCTCTGCCTACCTGGTTCTTGTGGGTATTTGAATTCTCCCTAACGGTGTGGTTAACCGGTCCCACAACTTCCCAATTTCCAGGACCTACATTGGGTATTGATGTTTCAGTGCACACATATGTGCAAGTGGTCCATCTACCCTGCAGTGGTTATGGAGCGGGAGCGTGAACAGCTTGTTTGTTCTGATTTCTACTGCCTGTGTCTACTGAGCTTCTTGTGTTGTGGTCACCTAACCATCAGACTTTTAACATATTTTTTCTAGTTACCTTTAGTAGGGCCATCCTATAAAGTGGGTCGTTGAGTAGGCTGTGGGGAATCCCCCAAATACTACATCCAGTTATCTCTTTCAATAGTGGGAGGCTTACTCAGCACATCTCTTCTTTTCATTCCCTCAATGTTTGTTGTTCACTTCCATCAGGATTTTCCCCTGGACATTGCAAAACACTTCTGACTGTTGTAGTCGATCTCTTAATATGGGCAGAGGAGAAAGTAGTGGGCAAGGCAGCCAAGGAATGAGAGGAAGGGACAGCCGGAGATTAAAGGAAGTTGATGAGGCGGGGGAACCGCCTATCGAAAAGGAGGAGAGTGGCCTGGGGACCTTGGACCATGACAGTGCCATTGAGGTAGACATTGAGGATGACTCTAGAGGAGTCAAAGGAAGCCATGGGGACTTCCCAGCGAATGCCACCATTAATGGGAGAGGAAGAGACAGGACATATCACAGAGATTATATGCGGGTCCATAGATCCGGCGAAGGAACGACAAAGAGTATGTCAGCGAGAGTCTGTCTGAAAGAGGCGCTAGAATAACTATCAGCAATAGGGAGACCTGGGTTGGAGGCCAAGATATCCTTTTTAAACTTCTTCTTTCCAGACTTAGTGAGGAGGGAAGGATAGTTGATAGAGAAGAAATTTGAATAAATGAGAGAAACAGAAAGCGCCATGAGTGGGAAGAGATAGGAGGCAGAGGAAGGAGTATGCAAGTACAGTGGTATGGAACAGTCACTGGGCTAGCAGGGTACAATCAATGGACAAAGTTAAATGCAAAATACACCCAAGTTTGAGTATCTATTCAAATGCAAAATACACCCAAGTTTGACTTTCAATTCAAATGCAAAATACACCCAAGTTTGACTTTCAATTCAAGCGCAAAATATACCCAAGTTTGGCTTTCAATTCAAATGCAAAATACACCCAGGTTTGGATTTCTACACTCCGCAGGGCATACCTCTGATTTGTATCCCTCCCGGAAGGTATTTAAGGCTGGCAACTATCTTCATCTTGCCACTCTCAACTCTCGATCTGCTGTCAAACACTCCTCTGACATCTGCCACCTCTTGGAAGAACTAGACCTTGATGTCCTCGGTCTTACTGAGACATGGTTCATGGCCACCTCTGTCACAAGCTTTGACACTCTCCTCCCTGATGGTTACAAGATCATCTCTGCACCCAGATCCACCAGGCCCATAGGTGGTGTAGCCTTGATCTTTCCTGAGTGGATTCCTGCCACTATCATTCCCATGCAGACCTACTCCTCTTTCGAATGCCTTGTGTGCAGTAGGGACCGCATGTGGCCCATAAGACTGGGGGCTTCCCAAACAGCACTTTAAGATGAGTAGCAGCACCCTTGAGATGGATGGGGACGCAGAATAATACTCTTGCACCAAATCAATAATGACAACTCAATAGTTTGGCAAAGGGAGTCCGTTTAATGACAAAAAAACAGGTTAGTGAATATCAGCAATCGCTCGATCTTCCTTCTTGCTTCAACTCCAGTTAATCTCAGAAAAAACATAACATTTATACCAAAAACTTGTCATCACTGACGTGTAATTTCTTAAAACTTAGCATGCAACTTGATTGGTTCTAGGAAGGTAACTTTAATATAGGTACTATATCTGTATATGGTAATGGGGTGAGGGTATTGGATAGACAATGTCAGGTGGGGCAACTAAGCCCTTCCTTCAAAATGGCTACTGTAAACATCACTAAAATTACGACATCTCATTGGTTCTACTAACTACTAACTAAAGGACCCTAGATTAAATGGTCCACTATGATTGGGTGGGCATCAACCCCACTCATACTTTTCCACTTGCGCTTATCAGCGTGCAGAATAGCCAGCCAGGTGCAGGGAGTTTGTCTGCATCCCAGCTTCCCTCCAATTATAGTTACAATCAATCATCACTTCAGTGGTCATGTGTCAATTATTTCTTTGTGGTTGGCCTTGAGTCTGCTTCTTGGTCGGGGAAAGTTAAGGCGTCTGGGCATGGCAAGGGTCCATGCATAGGTGTGAAAGTCTCATCCCTTCTGCTTGCTCGGTCACGTGATTCTGACACCGTGAAATCGGTCTTTCCTTCATGCAATTTTATGTATTTGATATAATTCTGCCAGTCATCTACCATCTGTGGCTTATCTTGACCTTTCTGAACAGGATACTCTTTTTGTCTTCTCATTAATTGGATCCACTGTTGGCCTATTTCAGCCGATATGACCTTGGCTTCATTGCATGGTTACCATCGTCTGAGCTTATCTCTGTCTTTAATTCTCGATTTGTTTGTTGCAAAGCTCTCCCCTCGAGACCATTAGTAACCTTTAGGTTATTCTGCTCTTGTGTGTAGTGGAAGTATACTGATATAAAGTGCACTATTGAGGTAGATATAAGTACATGTGGTGCTTGCCTCAGTCTGTCTTACTACTAAGCATAAGCAAGCCTCACAATTTCTGTGCTTCTTGCGGTTACTTTGCATATGTAAACGTTTAAACTAACTGAATATCTTTATCATGCTCATGGCACAAGTTTTTGACATCTTGGCAGCAATTGTTTCACTTTAGGCTTTAGGATGTCACTTGTCCATGGTGTTTTGTCTCGTTTATCATCATTCTCAGGTCTTTATATCTTCTATATGCGAGTCAGTCCGGGTTCTTATGATGTCATAATTCATCTTCCTTCAGCATCTTCTTTGCTTCCTCGGGTATTACATTCTGGCGATCGTCATTCTGTCTCATTTGTCGATATGGTTTCTCAATGGGTACCTTACTGTTCAGGTTTTCTTAGGTGTCGGTACTTCAATAGGTGCTGTTATTCGTTAAGTACTGGACAGAGTCCCACTGCGGCTCTCTGTGATTTATTTGTTCATCATATGTCGCATATTTCGGCGTGAATGTTCCTGGTGCTTCAAAATGGGCGGTAGGAGTGCGAATCGTGCTTGGCACCTCCTCTTTACTTGTCTGCAGGCTCTCTGTCTCGCCTAGCCACTCTCTTACTGTTGCTACTCTCTACCAGCCCGATGGTCAAATCACCTCTTTTCTCTCCGAGTGGGCTGACCTCTCCTCCTCCCTACTAGCCTCAACCACTCTACTCTTCTTACTTGGTGACCTTAACATCCACCTCGATTCTCCCTGTTCCTCATCTTTGCTCTTTCGCGACCTCTGCGACTCCCTCTCCCTCTCTATACTCCCCTCTGGCCCTACGCACTCTGCAGGTCACACACTTGATGTCTTGATCTCCTCTAGCCTCCCCCTCTCTATCCCTCTGACCATGCCTCTCACCTGGAGTGACCACTGCCTCCTCTCCTCCCATCTCTCTCTCTTCTCCCCAAGCCAAGCCTACCCCAACACTGCCACCTACCTTCTCGGACATCCAACCCATGAAGCGCTTGTCAGTTGAGGCCTTTGCTGCCACCTTTTCTACCCCCCTCACCCACTGCACCTCCTCTGGCTGACTCACACCCTGACACAGCCCTGTCCCTTCTCTACTCCTCTATTTCTGATTCTCTTGATGCTCTTACCCCGGTCGTGAGGATCCGTTTGAAGTCCAAAGCCAAGTGCCTGGTTTGACTCTGACCTAGCTATGATTAAACGTGGGTTTAGGGCGGCTGAGAGGAAATGGAGGGATTCTTGTTCATCCTCTAACAATCTGGCCTGTCGCCTGCTCCAAAGGCAATACCGACTCTCTGTCCTCACCAAGTAGAGAGTCCACATTCAAGCCTGTGTCTCAGCGGCATCTAATAACTCTGCCGAACTTTTTAAAATCTGCAAGGAGCTGGCAAACCCTGCTGCAGTCGCTCGCCCTCCTCTTGCCTCCCAGGCACTTTGCAATACCCTTGCCTCTCACTTCATCTAAAAAACTCAGGATATCCTGGCCACCCTTTTCTCCCCGTCCCCTCCTCTCCCCTCTCCGTCTGTGCTTGCTGACCCTCCATCCACCCTCCCTCCCCCTTCTCTTCCTTTCTGCTGTTCTCCCCCGATGAGGTCGCTAGAGAAGTCTGATCTATGGAAGCCTTGTCAAAACAGGTTCATCCCTGTTCCTCTAAAACCATCAAGGACCATATTGACACCCTAAAAAAATAAAAATAAAAAAATAAAAGATAACATCTTATTTTAAATCTACCAAACTTTGTGAGGACTTTGGTGCCTCTGAGTCTTGTTTATTGTTTCTCATCTTACTTTGGTTGTCCGGTGAATGCTTCATATCCTTTCCAATCACGTTTTAATACAGTTCTTTGCATACTCTTTAATCTTCCTAAGTCTCTAAGCTCTCTAAGCTCGAAAGCAGCAATGCGCTGTACAGAGTGTGGGTAGCCAGCATTTGCGCTGCCATATTTTAACAGTATCGCAGTACTGTGAGGTCTGTGAGTCGGCATGTGCCTCCATTGGAATTCTTCCTTTGTCAGGACAGGTGTTGTTGAAAGAGCCATGTTTTGAGAGATTTGCAAAATTGGAAAATTGTGGGGGCACTCCAAGCCGACACTGGGATCAAATTCCAGAGGGTGGGTACATTTCAAGAGAAGGATTGTTTGCTCGTCCTCTCTTTGTGGATGAGTTGTGATTCAAGCCAGTTGGTTGATTTGCTGCGCGAGGAGCGTGTCCCACCAGATATGTGGAGCTTAGCATCCAGATATGCTGGTGTGCTACTCGTGACTGCTTTGTAGATGATACATGTAGTCTTGAACAGTATCCTAGCTTGAAGTGGAAGCCGATGCAGTTTGCGTAGGATGGAGGTAATTCGGCCACATTGCTGTGCTTCTTTAATAAGATGTGTGGCAGCGTGGTGGACTGCTTTTAGGGGAGCCAATTTCACATCTGGGAGCATTTTCCTCATTGAGGTGCGAGACCACAAGGGCAATCGCCAACTGTTTCATAATTAGGTTATAGCTCATGCAAATCCAAAAGATCTACATGGTCAAGGACCGATGTAGAAGGCTGTGGAAGAAGACAAAGAGGATAGAGCGAGTGTCTAACTAACCCTGCCTAAGTCTAATGTCTCTGCTAGGTTACAGTGCTGTTCCGCTTGCAAAATACGGATAGAAAAAGAGGTAAACTAGCCACTTCTAGATGGGTAATACTTCCAGACGTGTTGGTCCTTTTCCACTCTCTTCCACTATGTGTAAGTATGTACTGGAAGAGAACAACTACATTGAAAGTTTAAAAATGGTACACCAATGGTCAACCAAGTAGACATCTAGTAGGGTATTGTGAAGTTTATTAATCTCTAGACTGTCCATCTGACCATGGTGGACTCAAATCTAAATATGACACAAGAACACAAATTCACCTCATTGACCGGAAAGACTTTGAATGAGTGTCTTGAGTAGTGGGCATTTAGCCTGACCTTTGTGAGCTATAGTCGAGTGGGTGACTGATAATGGGATGGTGCTGCATTCCAATAAGACAATTGGTATAGGGTTTGTACAGGTGATGAAGGGGGAGGATGTGAAGTCTAGGTCTAGGGTGTTGCTTTGCTATGCATGGGCAGAGCACCAATTGCTTAAGGTCCATGTAAGCAGTCATTGTGAAAAGTATGCTTCGAGTGTGGTTGTCAGCCTGTGACTTGGGGACATTAAAATCAACCAAGAAACACATCACTAGAATGGGCAAATTTGGCATAGGAGAGTAATTAGGAAATGTCTGCAATGAAAGAGTCACTCATGGGAAGTGGTCTGTAGATGAGGTGGAAGGTTATGGATTCCTTGTGTGATAGAGGGAACCGTCAGGTGAGTGCTTCAAATGAGCTTGTTCTTGGAGAGGGGATGATGGAGCATGGCCAATCGCTCCAGTGGATGATTGCCATTCCGACTCCTGCCCTTCCTGGCTGGCTGGCCTGTTGGATGCAGTAGCCTTGGAGTAGGAGGACGTCGAAATCCTGTGGGGAGGATGGGGTAAACCATGTTTCAGTGATGAACAGGGCATCAAGGTTGTTGTAGGAGATGAGATCACTGATGTCTGCAGTTGGAGCGACTGCTGAGCGAGCAATGAACAACATGAGAGGGCGTGTGCATGTGGTCTGTGGGTTTTAGATGGGGGCAAGGGCAATATTGATGAGGTTCGCTAGGGTAGCCTGCCAGGGCTGCCCAGGGCACTTGGCCATTCAAATCCTAGTGAGAGTAGGGATTGGCTTTGGAAGGAGGAGCCGCATTGAGATGTCTTTTGGTGAGTAGCAGCAGTAGCGATTAGTTTGTAGCTGAAATGCAGTTTAGCGGGGCATGCCCTTGTCTTTGCCTGTCCTTTTCTGAGGATGCCTAAGGAGAACTGATTAAATAGGTGGTGGGCGGAGCAATTGAATGGCAGGTCCTGGTTGTGTGACCAGTAGCCTACTCAATGCTGTCTGCCTGGAGCTGGCCTAGAGTCCATAAGTAGAGGCATGGAAGGCATGCAAACTGGATGTGGGTTGAGCAACTGCCTTATGGTCGCCCAGAGACCACTGTACTATCACTCTCAGCCCAGTATCTGACCTCGGTTTTTAGACCTACATCTGACCGTCGCACTTAGCCCAGTATCTGACTGCTACTCTTAGACTAGTACGTCACTGCTGCATTAATCTCGCCAAGTATTTGAGAACTGTACTCTGCCAACTCTGCCCCGTATCCATCCACGGCAACTAATTCCAGCCCACCTAGCTCAGCTAGTAGTAACAGTATGTACTTCCACATGCCCAACCCAGTTCACCTTGCACAATTCTCCAAACTGACAATTATCCTTACCATCATCTACACGACCATGCCTACAGTTCTGCCTACAGAGGGCCTTGGTGCCCACATACAACTCATCTCTAAACCCTGCAACTTAGAACAAAGGAAGCTTAGACTCCGGGCTCGACTACCTAAAATATTCGAACCTATTACTAAATATAACATTAACCTAGAACACCTCCGACCCAAAATATGCCGACCACTGGTAACCACCGCCCCTCACAGACACCAACCACACCATAAAATCAATAAACTTATAGCCAAACCCCCGCTCACAGCACAGCTAGAACCTGAACTAAAAGCTGCTCTAATCAATGCCAGATCATTAGTCGCCCATGCCACTGACATAGCAGATATCATACGGGATAATAGCCTTGACTTCATTGCCATTACTGAATCTTGGCTCCACGATGCAGCAGGTCCGGCTCTCACTCTGGCAGTCCCAGAGAATTATACCATTCTCAGAGCTGACAGACCAGACTCGCGCGGTGGAGGAATTGCAATTATCGCCAAATCTAATCTCTCTATGAGAATCACACCCACACCCTCCCTCAAATCCTGCGAGCTTCTCTCTATCAAATTACCGACTGCAAACTCCCAAACACTAAATATCCACCTTATCTATAGACCCCCTGGCCCCGTCAGCACCTTCACTGAAGACATCACCACTGTTATCTCTGAGAAGCTAAAAGAATCCTCCCAAACACTAGTACTAGGAGATTTCAATCTAGGGCTCAACGATATCAACGACCATCATGCTACTGCCACAGGCAATACTCTGTCAGTGCTAGGCTTCACGCAGTTCGTGAATACTTCCACACATATCAAGGGAAGAACACTAGACTGGATTGCCAGTCACAACTGCTACCCCTCTATAACAGCCATCACCCCCCAAATATGGTCTGACCATTACCTTATCTCTTTCACCCTCAACACCAAAAGACCCATAGTCTTAACACCCACGCCAGCCACACCCACCTTAACGAGAAACAAGAAAAACATTACAGCCGACAATATTCTGCCCCACATCCTACCCAAACTAAATTCCCTACCTGACCACTCTGACCCAGGCATCCTAGTGGATGCATTCAACGCAGCCATGTGCTCTGCTCTTGACAGTATTGCTCCATTTAAACTTCGGATCAGTAAACCCAAAAAGCATTTGAACTCATGGTTTACACCCCACCTAAAAAACTTAAGACTACAGAAGAGAAAATGCGAAACAGCTTGGAACCGACTTCCGACCGCTGAAAATAAAACTAACTTAATTAACATCTCCTCGCAATACAAAAGAGACATCATCCTGGCCAAACAAGAAACCTATAATAATAGGATCTCCCAATCCAACTCCAGCATGAAGGAGCTATTCTCCATCCTAAAGGAACTGGAAACTCCTATCACAGTACAGGATGACTCCATCAAAGACAAAACTTGGTGCACAGACATACAACTGGCACTAACCAACAAAGTATCCAACCTCCAAACAAAAATTGCCCTAAAGAAAGCCTCTCTGCCAACTCAACCTCTGATAGTCAAAATTCCCACATCCAACAACCCAGAATCCACCCAATTCCGTTTCTCCAAGGTCTCAGTAATTGAGGTAGAGAAGACCATTTTGACTCTCAAACCTTCTAATTGCAAAGGCGACCAATGCCCCGCACAACTGATCAAGGATGCGGCTAGGGATTTAGCCCCCTTTATCACAAAACTTATCAATGCCTCCTTTACTACGGGCACCATCCCCCGCAACCTAAAGGAATCTTGGGTACTCCCCCTCCTAAAAAAGCAAACATTGGACCCCAACATTCCTACTAACTACAGGCCCATCACCACGGTTCCCTTCCTACTAAAAATATTAGACAAGGTAGCATACACCCAAATCCAGAACTTCCTTGAGATGAACCATCTCCTCGGCACCCGCCAATCCGGTTTCCGTCCGCAACACGGCACAGAGACTGCCCTTATCGACCTAAAAGCCCAAATAGATTCACTCAGAGACGAGGGAAAACTAGCTCTCCTCCTCCTTCTAGACCTCTCAGCCGCCTTTGATCTGGTGGATCATAAAGTCCTATGTAATCACCTGGACTCGGCTGCCCACTTCTCAGAGGAGGCTATAGTCTGGATTCAATCATTTCTTAGTGACAGGACTATGAGGGTGTTCTCCCCCGCAGCGGCAGCAGACCCTATCCCAATCACCTGCGGAGTGCCCCAGGGATCCTGCGTCTCGCCGACACTCTATAACATCTTCACCAAGCCACTCTTTGACGATCTTGATAATCTGGGTATCACCTACACTAACTATGCAGATGATACTCAGATTCTCTTACCACTTACTGGGGATTACGTCGAAGATCTGGCTCTGGTGAATAGAGTCTATAGCATCGTTCAGGCATGGATGGCCAACCATGGCCTATGCTTGAACGATGACAAAACAGAGCTCATCATCCTGGGCACGGCAGCCCGTATCTCCAAACTTAACCAAAACTACTCCGCCTTCATCATCGATGGCAACACTATCAAGGTCGCCAGAGAAGTAAAAACCCTAGGTTTTTACCTTGATGCGACACTATCTTTCACCAAACAGGTGAACTCACTGTCATCATCCACTGCCTATACATGCAAGTTAATACGAGCTGGGAAACCATTCCTTTCAGAGGACAGCTGTCTTATTCTAGCTAGAGCCCTCATTTTATCGAAATTAGATTATTGCAACGCCCTCTACATAGGGACTACCAAACAAATCATCCACAGAATCCAAGTGCTCCAAAACAATGCACTTAGAGCGGCCCTAAGTATCCCCAGAAGTGCACACATTTCAGAAATAAGACGAAAACACAAATGGCTTTCCACCCAAGAAAAAATCAACCTTAAATCTGCGTCCCTTATCCACAAATGCCTAAACAACAAAGCTCCCCGATACCTCTCAGAACGCTTCAACAGGAAAAATCCAACGAGACTCACAAGGACAGCCAGCCCCAACTGCCTCCTAGTGCCCAGATTCAAACTAGCCACCATTGGAGGTTCCAGCTTCCCAGTTAAGGCAGCACAGTTATGGAACTCCCTACCCCTTGCACTCAGATCTGACCAAACCTTCAATAACTTCAGAAAGAACACCATAAAATGGCTTATTGAGAATGCGACATAGCGTATGTCACTTTATACGTAACGTCTTCTTATAATGTTTGTACTAACCTGCTTTTACTGTTTGATCGCCATAGATTTGACTGTTTAGCTACGCCTTATCTGCACTTGCACTTGCCCTACCCTGCAGATTCGAAATGTCCACTATGCCTGTAACCTGTAACGTTAACTAATCTGTAACCTGTAAACGTTAACTAAGCTGTAAACCTCCTTGTTCTCTTGCGCCCTGCTACCCTAGGGTCTGGTGCGCACAATAAATAAATAAACAAACAAACAACAAACAAACTGAGTGTCAGGAACAGGTCACATGATCAACAGCCACCTTTTTTTTTATAAAAAAAGATTTACTGTGTTTTGCCAAAATTATGACTTTTAACACAAATTACAAACTCAGCTCAAACATAAAACATTCACTTTGTACAAATGTTCTGACAAAGAAAAAGAGAAAAAAAATATATGGGATAAAGGTAAAAACATTAATCATTAATCATAAAAACGAACTTCAATTTCACAACCTCCCATATTAAATTTGTGTATTACCACCCAGACCTAAATCCTTCAGGATTCTGACCACTAAAGCGATCAGAAAGGTTTCATTTCCTGAAGATAGTCTGTGCCAGAATTCATTAGTATTCAGCCAGCGAACATCGTGGACAAATCTCTTAAGTCTAGCCATTCTCAGATCCCACGTACTAGGACAAATAGATAACAAATGCTTAATTGACTAGCATTCTTTCTCATCGCATTTGTCACATATGTCATCAATGTCCCCATCTTTATCCCTTGGGGCCTTAATCTCGACAGTTGGGAGCAGGTTTAATCTAAACCTCAAAAAGAGCGCTCTTGCTAGTGGGTCGGGTAATTTATTAAAATAGGAAGACAAGATCGGCCTTTGTTTGCCCATTACTGAAGCTGATAGCTTAGCCTTCCTCATTGCCTCCCCTGTTCCTATCCAATCCCATCGCTTCAAGCGTGCTTTCACTTTAGAGGGGTTCTGGAGAAGGAGATCAGTTGTACAGTCAGGACTAGCAAATATGTCACAGCATTTCAATTTCAACTTCACAAGAAACCCATTATCTCTGCACTGCATTGAAACTGCCACATCCTCATACTGGGAGTTCTTAGGGGGGTCTTAGATTAACCTATACAAGGAAATCCATCTCCACTCCAGCCAAGATCTTAGGGAGGAGAGGCCCAGTTCGCATCTAAGGAACGGAACATAGTTAGGTAAATTCAAAAACTTCTTCCACAGTTTTGCCTCTTTTACATCCCATTCCACATCCATCGATGTTGGATTTGAGTCCAGACCATAAAGAATAATTGGGACAACCTTACCAATATAGAAGTTTACCAGCGGAAGTATGGAAAATTTACAGAATCTAGATCTAATCCTTTTCATTTGAGACCCCAAGTTCATGGTTTTTAGATCGATGGCTGACAGAAAATGGCTTTTCGTTGGAAAAGATTTTAATTTAACTCCCAGATATGTCAACTCAGATACTATTTCTATTGGGTGATGATCTAATACCCAATTATAGATCTTAACTCCCTTCTTTGGATGTTTGAATATCAGTACATTGGACTTATTTGGGTTAATGGTTAAATTGTTGTTACAAGCATAAACCTCTAATGCGGACAGTAACCGTTGCAACCCAACCTGGGAATGATCTAGGATCACAACGTCTCCAGCATATGCCAACCAATTAATTTTCGTATTTCCAATTCGTGGTGTTATTAAACCTATTTCGGAGAGCCATCGATACAAATCTTAGCTATAAAAAGAATAATAAGGAGAGTTGCTACTAAGCAACCCTGACACACTGCTCTATTGAACTTGTTAGGAGCTGACAATTACCTGATCTGGTTAATCTAACTCGCATCGTTGTGTTCTGATGGAGTTCCATTAAGATAGCAAGTAGGTTAGGAGGGATCCAGTTTCTTCCACAGGAGATTCCTGTCAATAGTGTCGAACGCCTGGGACAGGTTGATCCAAGCCCCCTTCTGAAACGAGTCCGCACTCAAACAGCTCAGGACTAGGCTATTGAATGATGTAGATAAGCCCTCCCTAAAGCCTTTTTGTTGCTTAGGAATTATTACTTTAGATTTAGCCCAAGCCTCCATCTCCCCCAGTAGTAAGCCCACAAATATTTTGCTGTCGGCATCCAGGAGTGAGAGTGGAAGATAATTTGATGCCAATAGTCGATCCCCCTTTTTTATAGATATGACCACGGACTGTTTCCATGACTCCGATAGATTCTTGGATGGGATTATGTTATCAAATAACGATTTTAGAACCCTCGACCACATTACTGGGTTCATTTTTAAAATCGTATTGCTTAGTCTATTTGGCCCCACCGCCCTTTAGGAGGAGGATTTCTTTATTATAGTTTTGATGTCAATATGGTTAAATGCTAGAGACCATTTATCGATCACTTCTATTACTGGGAGTGATTGTTCTATGGACCCATAGACCCCTGAAAAATGTTCCACCCAAGTCTGTTCTTGTATGATGGTTCCCTGTTTATGAGTGGAGGATTCATAACTAGATCCTACAATAGTCCAGAAATTTCTGGAATACCTAAGGCTTAATGCATGGAGCATTTTTTCCCTGTCTTGATGTAATATGATATGCCTATAAGACCAAATCCAGTTTCTGTAATTACTATTGATAGTTCTCAATGCATCCTTGTAGGATTTTTTGTCAAGGTTTAATTTTCTTGCGTAGGCCCGTTGTTGCCTTATACCCTTCTTTTTCTCTAATACTTGGACATTAAAGGTATGTTTATGTAACATATGAGGCTTCTGAGCCAGAGAAATAGAAGGATTTAAGTTGAACAAAAGGGGTGGGAAAGATCAATGGGTCACAATAGCCTAGTAGCTGTGATTCGGGTGTTTGCTCCACCTGATCACTCATTTTTTTTAGTCAATGTTGCGGGGGACACTCCTGCAGCCTTTTTTTTTCTTTTTTTTCTTTTTTTGTGGGTGTGCTGCAGGGGTGTCCCCCGCAACACCCTGCTCACTATGCCACACAGTATAGTGGGTGGGGTGTTGCGGGGGACACCCCTGCATCCCCCACAGTCTTTTTTTTTCTTACTTTCCTGCAATGCTACCACCAAAGGTTGGTACTTTTGGTGTTTGAACCTTTGGTGGTAGCATATTCCGGTCGTTTTGTACGGTCAGACCTTTTTTTTCGGTCCGATCGTACAAAACCTGGACTCCAGTTATGGGGAACGCCAAGCGGTTCATCACAGCCGTTGAGTCGAGGGGAGAGCCGATAAAAGTCGGGCTGTGGTGGAGGAAAGTTGCAAAGTGGTAAAGTTAACTAAGTTCAAAGGAACTGTAAAGGTTTTGAGGGGAGACCAGCTGCAGAGGGAACTAGCACCACATGGGTGCTAACTCGAGAGACTCTGGTCAATCCCCATTTGAATGAAACTACAGAAATCAGAAGGCCGTAGGAGATCCTCCAAGTTAGGTCAAAGTGGTCAGACACAAGGTCAAGCAAAATCCCTGTACAGTCGAAATTCTTTGATCTACGAACTTGAGAAAGCAAGGGAAGTGAATCCTGCAAATGAATGAATTTGAAGTTGGCAAATGTGAACCAGACTGAGGGATGCTGACTAGAAGGGGGCAAGTCTAAAGTCCCAGGAAACAGTGTGTTGACAAACGTAAGCCCGGTCAAGGGATGTCCACTAAGAACTGTTTGCTAAGATATAAGGAAGACAAGGAGAAGTGCACTGTCTTGCTTGTCATTTTGGGTCCGAGCCCGACCGAGGGAGAAACCCAGAGACAGTATAAACTAAAGAGAAGTACTATCCCACTTGTCAGTTGTGAGGTCCTAGCCCGGCCGAGGGAGACCCAAGGGTTGAAAGTTACCACCCATAATTCATGGAGAAAGGAACTGTTATAACATTTGTGGAATACAATTTGTGAAAGGGTCAGCACCCAGAAGAGGCGCACCCAAGGGGTGAATCTATCACCCGAGAAATACATAGAGCAGAACTTTGTGTTTATTTGTTGTTTATCTTGAGCATCCTGTCAGACTCATGAGATCAGGAACTCACAACCCCAAAGGCCTTGATATTGATAAGAACTGTTATAGGATCTAAAACCAGAAGAGGGAAACCCAAGGGGTGAACACCAATCACCCAAGAAACCAAGGAACAAAAGTCAGCCCAGAAGAGAGACCCAGGGGTGACGCATCCTCACCCAAAGCAAAAGCAGAAAACAAACTTTAATTTTGTTGAAGGAACTTTTGTTTTGTTATTTGAACACCTCAGGCCCCAGAGACTTTCAAGGAAACGAGACATGGCTATCGACGGTCCTGATAGCTGCGAGGGATACTGTCGACTCGTGCTGGGAAAGCTTGACTGTGTTACTGTGCTCCAAGATCCCACCTTACCACGTGCTCAAAACGTGGGGAAGGAAGAACCAAGCTACTGCATCCTGACATATTATTTGAAAACACTTGTTTCTTTCCTTGAACACCATCCCACACACTTTTTTGTATTAGATGTGAGGTTTGGCCATAGGTTTCCTAGTATAGGCACTTTTATTTTGACACAACGCCACTAGGACTGCCTTATTTTCGTTTGATGGTCGACACTTGCTCCTATATTAGATTTATGTTTAGTTTAGGTGTTTTTCCACCCTGCAAACATTGTTCAATAAACACCCCTGGACTGTGATCACTTTTGTCTGTATTTACTGTTGCCACCATGAGTTCCTCACAGTGTCCAACGGCAATAGGGTCTTCAGATCCTCCCTGAGGTGCATGAGAGAGGATTAAAGCTGATAAATGAAGATAATGTATTGCAGGCTCCTGGGTTGCAGCAAGAGGGGGACTCATTTTCCATGTTGTCGTTCTCGTCATTGGTGCCGCTGGTGGTATATTGGGCCTCTGAGAGGCTGAGTTTACTGTCCAGGTATGATGGATACTTGATTGTCAGATCAGCTGCATTATCGATAAGGGCCTGACAATCATAGGTATCCAGTGCTATTCTTTGTAAGGGTCGATTGATGTGTTTTTTTTTCTGCAGATCTTTGAGAGATTGCCAGACTGTATTTTTGTTTTATTTTATTTATTTGAATTTTATTTAAAGCACTCACACAGCGCAGGGGCACCGAGGCGCTGTTACAGGAATATGTCTCTTAGTTGCGTATTTATAACGTGCTTATTACCCAGAGGTTTCTAAGCGCAGACCCGGGGATCGAACCTTTGTTGCTTCGTGTTGTCTTGTTTCCAAGGCGAGCACGTTGCCGCTAAGCTATCCTCCTGGGACATTGCATGTTGAACTTGTTTCAAGAATTCCGAGGTGTGGGCTGGGGCGCCTAAGAGCGGGGGCATTGCATCTATCTATATAGGAGTGAGAGAATCATTGAATGAGGGTTCTAATATCAGGGACTGGAAAGAATGTTTTTCATATTTAGTGAAGTGAAAGCTTTTACTATGTTTGACATTTCATTATATAATTGAGCAGGCACTGTTTTCTTTAAAAATCAAAGTAACTGTTTCAAATGAAAAATGCATTCAATGATAAAAAAAGTATAGGGGACATTTAAACAAAAATTGATTTGATGCTCTGCATTTACCCCTCATGTACAGCAAAATACATATCTGGCAATTTAGCACCATTGTTTTTTCTGTTTATTAGATCCTTTAAAGAAGAGAACTCAATGGATAGTGAGTCCCAGATTTACAGCCTGATTCATGGAAGTGTTTTATAATGGCGCAATCCCATAGGAAAACGTTCCATGAATCAGGCCATTAGAGTGGAGTGCAGAGTTGTAGTGAAAATCCTTCGAGTTCGATTTCCATTTGACCTTTCTGGACTTCAGTACATATGGTCAAGATTGAAACACAACGGGTTCTCAACATGGCCTACAGAGGAAGGTCAGAAGAGCAGATAAAAAATAGAAAGCACATTCTGGGCTACATCCATTTTATGACCAGTGAGCAAAATCCTGGGTACAGGGTTTGCTATTGGGTAGCTTTTATTGAGCTTTCGAGTACTCCAACTCTTTCATTTGGGTTACAGTTTACCAGAAGGTAATTCGTGGCATCAGTCATTCATCTTCTGGGACAGCAGCGAGTCTGAATCCCTCTGAGGTTCTATACTCTATGGGGGCTGGGAGGAAGTCCTCCTATCTCTCTCTTGGGAGATATTGGCCTGGCTCAGCTGAGTTCTGCTGTGGAATGCTTGATTTTAAGGCCCTCTCCCTTACTACAAAGAGCGGGTCTAAGAACAAATAATGTTGTGTTTTATTGTTTTTTATGGGCGTTTCACTACATTGTATCTTTTGTGTGTTGTTATGATTGATAGATTTTTTATAAACCTACTACAAATCTCTATATTTTTGAAAGTGTGTTTGTATGTTCAGGGTTGGCCTCAACCCCATAACAGTTGGTGGGCTGAACATTTGGCCCAAGGTCGGCATACCAGTCTGGGGTGTATTGCCGATAGTTACATTTGACCAACCCCACCCATTCGCCCTGCAGAGGGTGGGACGGGGACGTCATTTCACCAAAATGCCAGGGGTAGCGGAAGTGACATCACACGATCCTTGACCCCTGGTGACTTCACAGGAAGTGATGTCATTTGACCCCACCCCGAAGTGATATCGTGGGATGCGATGGAATGTGACCTTTCACCCGTTGACAAAACAGGAAGTGCTATCACATAGCATTGTACACTACAAAAAATATGGTTACGATATCGCTATAATGTGATGTACATTTCATACAAGTATGGATCGCCATATGTATCGTTAAGATCAGTGTATATAGGCCCATATTACCAAATTACTGTGAATGCAAGCAGACGTCCACGATCAAATGATAATGATGTGTTATTATATAGCACTTACGCTTAAGCGCTTTACATAGAAAAAATATACACGCAATATCACCCAACCTGTGTTGGTACTCATTTATCGACCTCAGAAGGATGAAAGGCTGAGTTGAGGCGTTTAAGAACAGACTAACTCAGTGACTCACCCCCTGAAGTGTGCCTGAAATAAACCTTTAATGAGTCTAGCAATTATTGTATAGAATTCCAGAAAGACACATTATTTGGTATTCCTAATCTTTCTTATTTAGGGTCAGTGCTGAAAATGTTAGACTTGTGTCAGTCCTTTTCTTCTTTTTCTTATTTTTTTAAGGGTCTTTAACAAGAAAGCCAGCCACTCCAGAAATAAAGAAATAACGAGCCACATGGTGCTGGCCACAGCCCATGATCTTACATTACAAAGAAAAAAAGAAAACAAATTCTCTTTTTTTCTATTTCTTTCTAGAGGTCGCAAGGGTGACCACAGAGGTCGCAAGGGAGACCTCAGAGGTCGCAGTTGCGACCTGTGGCGACACCCAAATGACGTCCCTGGGGTGGGATCTGGCCCTGTGCTATCAGTATAGGCAATTTCAGTACATTGCTGAATTTGCGATTGTTGGCTCCATCCAGCCCCACAAATGTTGGTGGGCTGAAATGTTGGCACGAGGTCAGCATACTAGTCTGGGGTGTACTGGGGATAGTATAATCTGACCAACCCCACCCATTCACCCTGCACAGATGTGGAGTGGTGTCCAGCCCTATGCTATCAGTATTATATCTCGATTTCGGAGATTGACGATTTTGCAATTTTTCACAAATAGGAAGTTATGACACAATATAACATACACAAGGCTATAGCAGACCCCCATGTGCATGTCAGCTACAGACCCGTGCAACGCCGTGTGGTACCGCTAGTGCTGTAATAAACTGAAACTAGTCAAAGTTATTATTGTAGGGATAACCCAGTTTTGCTGAACCTTTTTTTATCCCAGTCATTTAATCAAGAGCGGAAATAAAACCAATGCAATTAATAATTTGGATAATAGATACATTTGTATGCATTTCTCATTTGTGGTGTGTCCAACATATGCCATGTGTAAACTAATAAAAAACGGGACCATCTTCACCCGATGTCTTTCCAGCTGAATAATGGGTTCTGTTCTGACAAAGCAAAATGGTACTGTACCGTCGCACAATACGGAACGATGCAGACTATCAGTCAATTCACACCAAATGCATTTTGGTTTTGTTAAACATACCTTTGCATTGTGGAAGGTTATTATTAAGATGCCCACCTTTATAGTAAAGGAAAGGTGCTCCATATCCATTAATCCACATATTATAAGAAATCAGCCATAGAGTCGATGTGAAAACTACTAGCACCAAACAGCAAGGTTGTTTGTAACTGCTCCAAATATTGCATACATTGAGAGCAGGGATGTGTTTATTTAAGCAGATGGTCCAAAAAGTATTTGATGGTGCATAATATAGGACAGGTACACTAATGCTAGAGTTGGAACTGACCAATCCTTAGCGAGGCTCTGGGTGGCCTTTGCAAATTACTCGAGGGGTAGACTGTATATTAGAAACACATTCAATAACTGTCCAGGTCTTCAGAAATCCTACCTCATAGCACAACCTCTGTCCTCCCTTCCTTTGCAGCAGTTGTGTGGCACATATTTGCATGAAAGACTGTCTGTCCCCCACTACTCTCATGATTCCCGCGCTTTACTTTTGCCTCCAACCGACATACTTTGTTCTTCATGATAACACAGTTAATAAATCAGACATTACTCATTCTTGCCTTTCCCTATACTCCCTATATCCAGTAAGAACAATAATTCTCTGTTTTTACCTGCAGAAAAATATCACACAAATCCAACAAAACAAGAATTGTGTACTCTTGTAAGCCTCTCTCTCTCTCTCTCTCTCTCTCTCTCTCTCTCTCTCTCTCTGTCTCTCTCTCTTTCTCTCTCTCTCTCTCTTATTTCTCTCCCTCTCTTCCAGAATGATGAACCGTGAGTCACAAGTGGAAGGGCACTTTGTGTAGATTACTCTCCTCTGTCCGGTCCATGTTCCCATGAACTTTGACACTCTCTATAAAACATGTAAGCGAGCAATATTGGCAAGAATTGTTTGCACACCTTTCAGTTGCAATACATGTTTTCCACACGTTGGTATGCATGGAAAATAGTGTGCCAAAATGTGTTTTGCACAATAGTATCCAAACTCACTTATGGGTGATTTACCTGTGGCTTAAATTATAGCAAACGTGACAACATGTGAAATATGTTTTTCTAATTCATTGTGTTTTCCCCCCATCTCCATTCATTTGCGCAGTCACTTTGCAAAGCAATGTTAGAACCTTACACTTTCCCTACTGCAGTGATGGAGGTTTCCTCCCAATTCAAATTAGTCATTGAAATTGTTCTCACCCCTCCCTATGTTCCTCCCCCTGCGTTATCAACAAGGACACATCTTTTGCACAGCTTCACCTGTTTTTCTTACTGTGAGATAAACAGACAATGGGCGTGGTAATGGCATGGGGAGCAGCTGTGTTGAAGATTACCAGCTATGAGTAAACCAGTGAAGTGAGGCAGCACTTTGTGAAGCTGTCTATGTAAACAAGTAGGTTGGGGCAGGGCCCACATCTTTAATTTAGGGGAGAAAAATAGTTGTGGGGTCAACTCACAGGCTGTAGGGTAGCCTGATGAACAAACCTCTAAATGGTCTCTAAATGTCAAAGGGCGATAATCTCTCCAGCCAGGACTGTGCAATTGTGGACAGCATTTGACCTCACAACTGTCCAGAAACAGACATCCCCTCGCTGAAATGTGGATTCAGATAACTACGCAATCCCATCCCCCATATCCCGTGCCAGTTTACACATACGTTCACTTTCGCCTGTTATCCAAACTGTATTCAGCTACAGTGTATACCTTAAATGCCAGTTCCCGCCCGGAGAAGGCAGGGAGAATGCCAAAGCACACGATAGCCAGTGAAGCGAGGATGCCCCTTGTGAAGCTGAGGAGACAAGAGCATGTATTATCCCTTCTGAACTTCACAGGGACATCCAGCCAGTGGTGTCAGTCATGGCCGGAACAGTGAAGGGTGAAAACCAGCTCTTGACCAGCCTCTTTGCCTCTCAGCCTTTGAGCCTTTCATTTGCCTTTATGCCTGTTGCCCCTGTGAGTACCCACAGCTTCCTAATGACTGTTCTGTCTCTCCACACTGTACTACTAAGCTATAATGCATTCACTCCTGCTCCTCTTCACCTCTCTATGCTTTCTCTATTCATGCTACAACTTCCTCCTTTCCTATCCCTATTATAAAACTCAGAATAATAGTCATGGGCGCCCCTCTATGAGAACAAACACGGCAAAAATGGCTTGTTCTATGGGATGGGACCCACTCTAGAGTCCACAGCCACATTTTAGCTCACTGTACCTTTCACAGATGGAAAATATCCATTTGCATATTAGTATTTGTCCCGCCCACATGGGCAGTTCAGCACTGAAATGCTATGGCAATTCCTTTCTAAACAAGAGTACCAACAGCAACCCCATACACGTGTTTCAGCCTTGTTGGGCATCATCATTGAGGTGGAGCTGTGCCTCACTGAGCACAGTGAGCAAGGGGCCCACGTCTGGATGACCCTAGGACACTTAGGTGACTAAAAGTAAGGCACTTGAAAAAATCAGAAAAATAGTCATGGGCGCACCTTTATGAGAACAAACATGGCAAAATTATTATAAAACTCACAAATCGAAACTCCCACTACTCCATCTCTCTTCCACCTACTTCCAACAAACAAATCCAACAAACAAATCCGAAAAGTTAACCATACCTCCTCTTACACCTATACACCTGCCTATAGTGGCCTCTGACCTTGCTGAACTCATCGACCTGTCCTTCGACTCTGTTTGCTTTCCCTCTGTTTTCAAAAAAGCCACAGTCATCCCTCTCCTAAAAAGCAAGGGGCTGACCCAAACCTACGGGCTATCTTCCACCCTGTGTTTCTCCTTCCACACTACTCTAAAGTGCTCGAAACGGTTGTGTTCAATCTACAAACCTTTGAGACACCCTACAAGAAGGTGTTCCCAACCTTTTAACTGCCATGGGTTTCCCTCCTCCGCCAGTGCCAAGGCCTTTTTTGGTGATTTTGTGATTTCACCATTCAAAGCCTTCTAACATTTTCTCCTACATTAACCCCTTAAGTGCCAAGGACAAGCTATCTCGTCCTTGGCACTTAAAAGGAACTCTTCTTAGGATTCACGATTAAGCCCTTGCATGGATTGAATCCTACCTTTCACCTTGCCAATTCTCTGTCTCCTGGAGCGACAAGACCTCTCAACTCACTCCTCTTACTGTTAGTGTTTCACAAGACTCTGCCCTGGGTCTGCTCCTTTATAAATCTGCTCTTGGGGCACTTATCTCATCCTTTGGGTTCTCTTACTAAATTTTTGCAGATGATACCCAAATCGTATTCTGTTTTCCTGAACTCTCCTCTGATCCCTCTATCAAGATTTTGAACTGTTGCTCTGCCATTAAATATTGAATGGTTTCGCACTGTCTGATGTTAAACTCTACCAAAACAGACATACTCTTCTTCCCGGCCAAAAGCTCTCTCTCATCTCTTCCTCTGCCTATCCAGTTCCCACCTGACACTCCCCCCTATTCTTCTTCATCTAGAAACCTTGGCGCCATCTATGACCCTTCTTTCATCTCCAAAACTGGAACAACACCTCGCCTCAACCTCCTAAATATCAGGAAAATCAGGCACCTCCTTCCTTTCAACACCACCAAGCATCTCTTAACCACTCTTGTACTCTTGTGTTCTCTAAACTGAACTACTGTGCCAACGTCCTGTTTGGTCTCCCTAACTAAGCTTTCTGTCCTCTCGACATGATCATTGTCTTTGCTACCACGACTCTCTTGGAACTCCCTCACTTCACGCCTACTTCCTCATACCGTCACCAAGCTGGATGCTTGATGATGCAAAACAGGGCCAGCTTTACACCACGGTAAAACACCACTGTATCTATCCTCCTCTATAATCTTTCTCGTAATCTCTGCTCTGCCTCTACGACTACACTTGTGGCTCCTTACCCTACCTGTTCTTCTTCTCGGTTTCACTCTTTCTCTCTTCTTGTGAGCACCACTTGTCTTCCCCCGGACATCTGAAAACAGTCCACATGGATTTGTTCAAAACCAAACTAAAGGCCTACCTCCTCCTCACCTCTGAGTTACCCTCTTAACCTACATCTTATCTGCCTGCTAGCAAACATATCTCCTCTCCCCTAACCTACCACTGTCTCTTACTTCCTCTGCCTCCATTCTAGCCCTTCACCCATCATGGTCATGTCCCGAGCCAAGCTGGCCGTACCGCCTACCTGCACTTGAAAATGGCCAATGTTGGTTGTTCTTAATCCATGTCTGTCCATTTATGTATTTTCCCCAGTGACTGTTCTGTTTACTACCCTCCACAACTTGGTCAGAATGTCCCTCAAACTCACCCCATTGTAAGAAGCTTGCTGCTTCCCATCAAATCTGATTTCATATCTATTGTATGTTCTTGTGTGATCAAAAGAGCATTGTTCCTCCTGTGTATAAATAAATAAATACATAAATACATAGATAATATAAATAGTCAAAGAATAGAGCAGAACCACTTACTGAAAATGGCATTTTGTAGGTTAATGCTATGCCTGGTGCTGTGGTTAAGACTGCTGTGGATAGTCCTTGTGATTGCCAACTTAAATTTCACAGTTTCAGGAGTTATCTCCCGTTGTAGCCCCAAAATGGTGTTACTATGTACAAGCTGACAGTGCTGTAGACCTTAAGTCAAATTGGGGTGATTTACCTAGTGATAAAGGGGACCTGAGAATGACCAGTGACCTGGTGAATGATTTAAAGCAGGAAGCCAGCACACGGGGCTGACCTGTGGCTCCCCAAGGAAAATCGCAGCCATCCAGAATGTGGGCTCTCTTTTCATCCCCAGAAAACACTCTCTTCTGCTAGTGGCAAACACTGGTTGATTGTGCTATGTTGAAACTGGAGGCTATCGAGGGGCTCATGTTCCATTGAGCCATAACATCAATTGAAGGCATGAAAGCCTTGCGTAAGGCTTTTACGCATTCGATTCATTCCATGGCTCATTTTCATTCATTTGTATTGCGGAAAGGAGTAACAGAATGTGACATACGTTTTTTTCAGCCTCTTCCATACAAATGATCCAGCATGTGCTCCGTAAAATGGCATGGAGCATGTAGCGTTTACTTACCTTTCAAATGACTAAACTTTGGCAGTGAGATGCTGGCTAGCCTAGCTGCAAACGTACCAGGTATCCGCTGTCAAATTACATTCAGGAGCAACATGAGCTTCTGAGATTTCCCCTGTTAGGCTCCACAGAAACCATCAATCTCCGCTGAGCATGCAGCTCTTACAAAATAAAACCCATGGTCTTCTTTCCCTAATTTCAAGTACTGCAAGTCGCACAGGAGCTCATTTTCCTAACATGAGTAATTTGGCGGCAGAGAGCCGCGAAGTGTACGCAGCAGCTCAAATGATTCCCTGCCACAAGATTTTCATCATTTGCACTGTGGGGTGCAAATGTAAAGAGCGAAAGTCAGCGACAAGCGTGTATGCTGAGTTTTGCCCTTCACATTTGCACTGCGCAGTGCAAAATGAGTATACGCTGCCTGGGATGCTGACATGCCAGGCAGTGTTTACTTTTCATTATGAGTGCCGCTTACCATGCTTACATGGCAATCGGCGCTTGCAATCACAAATAAACCCTCCTCGAAATGCTCTCTTGTCATGGAAGATTTAGGTAAGTAGTGTTCACAAATACAATTAAACCCTGCCCAACATGTGGGGGAAGCTTTCATTGTAATTGTACACGCTCCCGGCCATGCGAGCGTATACAATGGATCCATATGGCGTCCGCCTGATTTATGCTGGTTTATAAAGCAGACGGACCAGATGGGGATCTCCAGCATTTCTGCTGGCATGAAAATGCATGCTGGTGCCAATGCTGGAGCATTTGTATGGAAGTCAAGGGAGGCTACGGAAACAGACATTTCATTTGCCCCTCCTCTCTGCCATACAATTGATTGAAAATGAGCTGTGGTGTGAATGCAAGACATTAAAGCCTTTCACAAGGCTTTTACGCCTCCCATTCATGTTACGGCTCTATTGAACATGAGCCCTACAGTGCCTACATTAAAATAATACAATAAAGAAATGGAAATGAAATGAAAATACAGTCATTAGCATTTGTGAAAAGCCTTTAAATGAATAACCCCCCCCCTTGAAACCACGAGTCAAATCCACGCCTGATAGGGACTTTGCATATGCATGTTTAAAATCATACCTATAGATTGGTTACCTTATTGTATTTATGCTCTTCTTCTACACCTCCTCCATGCATCCTGAAGGCGGTTTCAGGCAGCTAAAGGTTTTTGGGAAGTAGAATTGAACTGGCAGTACTCATTAAATTACAATTTTTTTCATTCACATCAAATCTGTGATCACATCTCCACTTTAACCGTGCTTGACACACTTTTCAGGGCCCAACGACTCATCATTCATGCAGTCCGCACTCATGTGGTCTGCCCACATGTGCCCTACACATGCCCATGTTGCTTGCTGGCCCACCCAGTCTGTCTCTCATGTCTGCTGCGGTCCTTGCCCTTGTTTGCCCCTACATGGCCCTCTTGTAGCAGGCTCCTAAGGGAACTCCATAGGGCAGTTTACGCCGAGCCATTGGGTCCTCGTGCATGTATGTCCATGCCAGATGCGCATTCTAGCTATCTGCTGTCCACCTCCCACACCACCCAGCATCTTCTCGGTCATGCATTCTCAGGATTTGGTTGCTCTGTCTGCCAAACATTGTGTGTCTCACACATATTTGTCCGGGGTAGGAACTCCTATAGTTTCCTTCCACATTCTCACCTTGGTCTCAAATGTCATCCTGACCCTGTTCAGATATGTGTCAGCCATTGCAGCTGGTAGTAAGTGCTCTGGCTTACACATGTTTGCACCATTGACTATTAGGCAGATACTGGGTACCCGCCTGTGCTCTTCTCTGACCCTTCCCTGTCCATCATGACTCAGGTGTGATTAGATGCTCTTGTGGTCATGTTTCAGTTCACTTTGCTGTCAAATCATCTGTCTGCCATTTACCACCCATACCTGCTTACTTCAGCCATGACATTTTTCCAGGCACACACAGAGGTGTCTCTACTTTGGAAACATTCCTCCACTTGTGTATGCCCCAAACCATTAGAAATTACCAACTACTTTGTGTTTTCCATGCAACCCTTCTGGTGTGTCCTTGCCATCACACACATCTCGGTACTAGGTGTTCATAGCATAATTGACCCTTACAGATGTGGTTCATGTAGCATTAATCAACAGGCACCCCAGGCATTCATGTGTTGTGCTCACATTGATTTTTCTCCATGCATTTTCATCTCTAATTGTACCTTACCAGGTGCCTGCAGCGCACACCTTCATTACGGAGTCGCCTCACGTTTCAGTCATCGCTGCTCACAACATAGCTGAGGGTGCAGCCTAGAACCTGGGCAAAGCCAGGGCGCAGGCCTGAGCCTAGTCAATTGAATTTAAGAAAATGTATCATGCTCTTTAAAGCACAGATACTACTCTTGATCTTAGCCAAAAGGCCAAAATGTGACTGCATTTACAGATATTACTCATCTATAGATGCTCAGCAACTTCACAAGGCACAAAGTCAACATATTATAGATATTAAAGCTGCTGTGCGTATTTTCTGAAAAGAAAAGACATTACAGCTTTAACGAAGAAAGCTTTGAAATAAATTAATGATGTTTTCAATGGTCTGATAGAACGATTATGCGAAACCGGGACACAGTCCAAGGTACTTTACTGCGAAGCTACTAAGTTCTTGAGCAGATCACATTGCGTACATTTTTTTGAAAACCCAGTAAGTGGATTCCATCCTTGCGTGTAGATAAAAACTAAATCACTTTGATTTTTAAGATAACATTATTGAATTGATGTATGGCACGCACCACCTATCCCTGTTTCTTTTAAATGCAGACCAATAGATCAGTGTATCTGAATTTTCTGAGTCTGAGATATTGGCAGACATGTTAGGATTGTCCTTGTACATACTAGGTGTGTGGACCTTGAACATACTAAGTGTGTGGAAGAGTGTACAATATCCACGTATGTACAGTTTACCAGCTCGGTCAGCTCTGACAGGTCAAGATCTGCGACACTTGGAGGTGAACTGATTTGCTGAGGATCACACTGTATGATCAAGAAGATAAGAGGCTTTCTAGATTTTCTGGTGCTCGGGTGGAAGGAAGCAACCTCTCCACACAGCGTTATGTGTATGCTTAATATACCTTCACAGCTGGAAGACCTTTCCACACATTTATTTGCATGTACAGCACCCAAGACAAGTCTTTTACAGTGAGTGAAACAGCACGGGGTCCATAAGGATGTTCACATATTTTGAAAGGTATGTACAAACATTCAGGCAAACATTGAACGGATGCATCTCTTTACAACCTGCTCCCTCATTAAGCACTGACATATCCAATTGGAACTTGCACAGCATCCAAAATAAAGGAACAGGCAAATGAGGTCGAATTCCACATGTATTGTAGAGCTGTGTGTAGGTCTTAAGGAGTCAGAAAATATGGACATCCTAGATTTCCCAATGCTAAACTGTGGCTGCTACAAAGAATAACCATTGCCAATTGCACCCTGTACAGCACTGGCTGCTGTCCATTTACTGCACTATGCGGTTTTTCACTGAGCGTTGCCTGACTCCTGAACACCGTACCTGTACAACAGTACTAAAAATAGAGGAGCGGGCCATTCCTGTGTCGAGGTTGCCAGAGATCAAATGAGCAGTCATCTCTGCATAGGTATTGTAGTAGGCTGGGCAGTGGGACATATACCATATAATATAGATATTGCCATTCTGCTTTATTTAAATAACACAGGACAGGTGGGAGTAATGCATATTTGTCCCTGGGGTAACTCTATTAAAGATAACTGCTTTATTATTTTGTATTTGTATGGTTATTATCCGAAATAAAGTTAATATTGACTGATTAAAAAGATAATCTCTACCACAAAGGGAGGTCTGAATAAAGAAACATAGTGGTTCCCCTTGAATTGTATTTTATCCCCCGTTTTATTGGATTCCCTACAAGATGGGTGATGCAGGTTAAATGCAGCGGTATTACCCTATACTGCTACATTACCAAACCGCACCGCCAACTATAGGTTTTGGTGGAAAGTAGGAGGATTCACCTCCAGCCTACAGCTGGAGGTAAATACGCCAGCTTTCCACCGAAAATGCCCCATTGAGTCCTATGTACTCAGAACAAAGGGAAACTTCCCCCACCACTTTTAATCCAGCAGTAATACTGCTGGACAAAGTGGCAGTAACAGTAATACAGTATTGTGGTATCTGGGAAGATTTACGTCCCAGATACCACTAAACTATTGTGGAGACAACCTTTTTTGAGAAACCAGAGCTTCAAACCAGAAAATCTAAAACAACCAATTCCTAATAAGTCCTTAACCTTCTGACTACTCTACACTAATAAGAAAGGTCCAAAGGGTTGGCTCAAATCAATGGTCCAAAATGCCCTATTCTTCCCCAATCCAATCCTATGTTGAAGTAATTTTAATGCAACAGTTGCTTGAATAGGTTATTCAGTCTGGGTTCCCTCTTGCTCTCTACGCTTTCACCTGGTGTCTTCTTCTTCAAGCACTTTTGTAAAGTCAGACTCTGCTCACCTTTTTCTTAGGTTTCCTTGAGGACACCTCATGTACTTGGGGTCTGCTGGGTCTAGTGTTTCTCCTGAACATGTCAGGAGGCCTTCTCAGGCTTGACATAGCATTATTATAATAGTGAACTCCTGTTCCTGGATTTGGGTTTTAAACCCGTGGTTCAAGTATGCTCAATACATCTTTTACCAAAATGTGTGATAGCAGAATTCCCTATGGGTCTTCTTCCCAGACCTTCAGTTTCAGGGTATATTTTGACAGGTTCCTTCCCAGACATTTGCTTCCAGGTTTCTCTGCAGCGTTCTTCACAGATATATTAGTCAGGCCCTTTCTTAAACCTTTAGGCTTCACAATTATCAAAAGGTCTTTAGGCTTCAGTTTTATTGGAAGGCCTCATCTCTGACCTTTAGGCTTCAGGTTTATCAGCAGACATCTTCCTTCCCCAGACACTTAAGCTTCAGGTTTATTGACAAACCCAGCCTTCCTCTTTTCGATGAGGTAGATCCCGCCTGCAGCTCTTCTGCCACTGGTAGGTAGAGCCAGGTAGAGCCAGACGATCACCCCCCTTCTCTGGGTCATTGATGGACAGATACAATTCTTTGGGTTGCCCTCGTGCCACAGTCAAGTATTTCTACCTCAATTCACTGTTGAAGATCCTATGCCCGGGTCGCTCCAATTGCCCCCATTGCCCCAATATGTAGTGTAGTCTATGGGCCTCATTAGGACCCAGGCGGTAAGGGGTTTACGGCGGCGTAAACAGCGCCGACCCTTACCACCTGATTCCGAGGTCCCTTAGCGCCTGCTTTTAGCAGGTGTTAAAATCCATGGCGCTAAGGGACCTTGTTGTTAATTACGCCACCGTAATTTACGGTGGCTTAATTAACGCCTTCCCCACTCCCATTATGCCCTATGGGGCAAAAATGGGAATGGGGAAGGGTAAATGGGTTAATGGGGACTTACCGCCCCGCCAACCTCGGAATGGGGCGGTAAGTCCGCCAACCACCATGGCGTAAACGCAGTTTACGCCATGGTGGTAAAGGTACGACCCAGGCGGTAACTTACCGCCTGGGTCGTAATGAGGCCCTATGTCTCAAAGTCTCTCTTGATAGGTTGCTCTTCCCCTTGGTTGACGGCAACCTCTCTCAGAACCTAACAGGGTTTCACAAGCTAGTAATCATACTGAGCTATCCCTTCATCTACAGATGCAAGGGAGCAGGAGAAGATGCATCTATACACCCCTTTGGGATCTTATATCTGACTGTGATGCCTAGTCTTTTCATTCCCCCTCCCAACGGCAGCAGGATGCCACCGTTTGGAAATTGATTGTTTTTTCTTCTTGTTTCACGACTCCCCTTTATTATCTCTATTGGTTTCTAGTCCAGAGTGTGTAAACATTTGTGTGTCTTGATTTTCCCAATTGGGGCATGTGAGGCATTAAAAGGTGGTCGGGTTGTCAGTGCCCCCTTAGAACTTCTAATGCTGGAAATTGTGAAGTAGTGTGGTTCCATATCTCCTTGGTTTCACCTTTTCCTATGTCCCTCCATAACCGCTGGTTTGCTGTGCATGCAGTCTGTGTCTTGTCTGCCTCTGTTTAAGAAATGCTCGCTAGAAAGCATGCTGATGTCTGCGAAGACTGTGAGCATGATACTGACATTTCTTAGAATTCTCCTTCCAGGTTTCTTCTGAAAGCATTGAGACTTTGTGGTCCTTTTGGTAATTGACCCGCAAGGGTGTGGCGGTTCCTAAAGCAGAACCTGCTTGACTAATTCATTAACACTCCCAAGGTTCAAACCTTGGTTCCCAATGATTAGCAAGGAGGCTGTGGTATTCGGGGTCCTGCTGTTTACCAAGTCTCTATCTACTGTCATGGTGCTATTGGAGGGTTTACCCTGTCTCCTGTGGAGAAGTGGTCAAGCCACAACCATCCCATATAGGCTGCTACTCCAGCACTGAGGGCAAGCAGTTCAGCAAATTCACCACAGCAGACAAAGAAAGTAGCAAGTAGTTCACTGCACTGGGCTTCTTACATTAAACCCCATGAGTGGGAGCTCTTGATTGGGATCGATGTAATTAAACATTGCCTCATTGATCTGTATGGTGGAATGGAAGAAGCAATACCAATTAGTAGTTCAGCTTTTTAATGCAACATCATTGCTATTTACCATGACAACCATATACACTGCTTCCTAAAACCCTTTCCAGAATCGCTTCTAATTAGCAATGTTTATGGCCATATAAGGTGGATCTTTGTGCCACCAAATATGCCAAACCCAAAAACGTAGGGTTTGTGCAATGAATAGGCATCTTTATTATTTAAAAAATGTACATTTAAACAGCATTTCCTGGTAGTTAGTAAACGTGCAAAATGTTGTTTTGGAGGTAAACCTTTTCACATACATTTTCCTTTTTGTGTGGAGTATTGTTTTGCTACAAAGAAATTAATATTTTAATATATGGAGCACCCTCCTTTATGTAGCTCTCTGAATGTGAACGTTTTTATGCACCTTTGCCTGTATTCCTGTGGCCTGGATATCTGCCAGAAGTGTGCGCTTTTGTTAACCTAGACCAAGAGATAATGTGTCCTGCTCTGAGATATTTGGTGGAGCATTCCGATGGTCTTGAAATAAACAGGTTCCTTTGATGTTTAAAGGGCAGTGCTTAGCTGTCTGGCTTATACAGAGGCATATATAACCTTTTATAGCATTTGTGTAACTTTTTGGATAAAGTAGAAAATGCCTGAAACTTTGACCAGGTGGTTATGGATTGTGAATTCCAGGACACCCGAGTTGGCAGTTGTGTCTCTTCCTTTGAATGTACACTGGAAGGCCACCAGGGCTATGCCATAATGTCAGGTTGGGTTGCTGGGGGTACCCTTGATTGATATTTACAGAGCTGCATTGTAATCATCTCTATCCAGGTTCATGCCCCACTGTAAGTTACATATGGGGATAACGCAAGTGGAGAATGTGGGTGCAACATTTTGGCATTCCATTTACGTTAATAAACATGGCTGTAGGATTCAGCAAGGGTATGTCATATGCTGGACTACACATTACCATGTATGGTAGTCCTCACTTGGTGTGGAAGATGACGAGGGAGGAGACATGTGGTAGTGCCAATGTTCCATCAGGTAATCCCCGTTCTTGTCTCTGCGCTACTCCTCTTACTCACATCTCGCCAGCCCTTTCCGGGAATGGTTGGGATCTGGAATCATCAGGTTGGTATGAATAGGAGCAGCTAAGGAACATGGTGGTGTTGTTGGTTAGTTGCATGGAGAGAGGTCAGAAAAAATATAAATGATCGCTTTAAATGAAGTAAACACCTAAATCAGTGAGTATAGTAAAGGGAGAGACCAGTATAATGGGGATTTATTGGTCTAGTGTTGTCATGTTTGAAGGTACAAATCTGCATACATGCGAATTGTTTGAGACTTTGTTTCTACTTTATTCTCTGATGGTCTGGGGCGAGGGGTCATATTTTACACACTGTATTCCACTGGTGCTTCCAGCAGAGAATGCACAGTCTTCCTGATTGCCTCATAGATTTGAGACTTTCTCCGGCGGATCTCTCTCTCGCTCGTCCACTCATCAGGCTGCTTTGCTCTGGCTTTTCTCAGGGCTTTAGCAGTGTGGGTTCTTTGGAGGGTTTCGGTCTCGTGGGTGTGTAGTCTCTACCCTTCTGGATACTCAGAAATGTCACGGTTGATTGGCTGGTTATCTTGAACAACGTATATATCAGAAAGTACAAGAGAAACACTGGTGCACAATTTTGTAATGAGGCACCGCTGGAGAAAAGGTTCTGCAGAGAATCATTCTGGCGCTAGGGGCTGGAACAGGAATGTGGGTGTTGTCTGCTGCCATCATCCACCTCAGGTGTACAACGGGCTCTGGAGGAGTGCTTTGAAGGAAACAGCTCCTCAGTGCCGAGCAGGCTTGTAAGCACTGCAATAACTTTGGCTTAACCCGGCTTGTTAGCAGATATTGTGCACATGCCACAGTATTTATAGAGCTTGTTTGTTGCATAATGAAAATGATATATCAAAATCAATAATACAGCGCTGTAAGTATTATGACTTCGATATGACTAAAGATGAATGAATGTCCATCTCTGAAAGGGTGGACAGCCTTCAGTTAATGACGGTGGTTCTCTTTTCTCCACAAAGGGAGCTCCCAACCTGTTCCCTGTTCTCTATAGGGGACCTCACTAGGGCGCCTCTCTATATGACTGGTGTGCATGCATATAAGAATACACCTGATCTGGTGTCTCACCCTCGCATTGGTTCAGGAAAGATCCCTTCATCTTCTCCCATGTCAGCTAATGTTCATTGTAACATTGATAATGCAAGCAGTGGAGGATGATATTACAACCATATGAGCGTAATGAGCCTCTGTACTAAGAAATCTCTTTGTAGGAAAAGATCAAAGTAGGGCAAAAGCATGAAGCTGATTATTTGCGAGACAAAAATCAAATAACAAGCACTGACAGTCAGTGTAGTTTGTGTTAGCTCAGCAAAAGAGTATCAGACTTGCGTTCTCAAGATGGTTTGTTTGAGCCTCTAGTGAGGCAAAAGAAGATTCTGGGTCATGCATCTAGATATCATGGAAAAAGATGAAGAAATTAGAACCCCTCCGCCCCCCCCAAAATATATTTTAATAAAGATCATGACACAGAGTGTTGTCCTTTCATTGATCTTTTCATACATATCCCAGATGACACTGTGCCAGCCAACCCGCTAAGGAAGAGAATAAGATCTGATCTGAGCACACATGCTACAGCAAAGGTGCTCATTGTCGGGTGGGATTTATTCAGCTGTTGCCACACTGTTGGAAGTCTGAAGAATAGCGTATTTTACACTCATGCTGAAGTGAAAATGAGCCCTCCGTAACAGTTAAATCCGGGCCATCTGGACATCACCTTCAATTATGAATCCCATAAGTTCTTTGATGAACTTTCAGATGCTGCCATACTGAAAAGGGGGTGAAGGAATACTTCTAGACCTCTCAAACACACCTTTACTCCACGGGACCTGTGTATGACATATTGTTAAGGATTCCAATCGGGCGTCACACACCAGACCACGACTCTTGCCACCAGCCTAAGATGCAGCGCACAATTAGAATACTTTTACTTAATTTCCTAGAATTCGGATTGAGCTGGCACCCAATCCATCTCACACCCCCTTTTACAAATACCCCAGGTCAAAATGGACCATGAACCAGGCCGGTGGGTGGTAATACAATATTTATTTATTTTACTTCAAAGAAAATCACCCACATTTAGTATTGGCCAACAATCACCAATGGGGTGATAATTACAAGGTAGATTGATGAAATACACTTAGTTTGACCTTCTACTGTAACATATCCAAAGTACAAATGAATGGGAGCAATTTTTCTGTTCCGGTAGATAGCACCCGAGTTAAGATTTCCCCTGCAATGCTCCCTCTTCCCCTGATAATCAAATTTATGGGTGGATAAAAAGGAGCAGCAAGGAATCAGGTATACTAGGCAGCAAACAGAATTAAAATCCGACATTCCCCCACGAAATGGGAGGCAAAATCGGATTTTAAAATCTTTGCAATTGCATAAAATAGCACTCGGAATTACTAAATATTTAATTTAAATGTGCAGTTGAATGAATGAGGCAAATATGAGTTATAACAGTATCAGGGATGTATGAACACTAGCAACTACAAGACAAGGTACCAACAACTAGAATAGAGTTAAAAAATCAACTTTGAAATGAAAACACAGTGCAGTCAAATCACAAGCGTAGGAATTGCATTTTCTAATTTACACAGGTTTAAATGTCAAAACGGTTTGAAAAACAGGTGAAATAGACAGAATTGGAATGCGGTTTTTATGCTGGGTGACAGATGCACATCACAGCGATAATATGAAAGTGAAAGAGTGACTCTAAATTAATGACAGGATGAGATTCTCACTTGGGAAGGGAAATTCCGTTTTAAAAATAACAACAGTTGACAGAGAAAATCGGTTTGGAAAGGAAAGGGCAAGTTTCACTTAAGCTAGATTTTGGTGGCTAGAAAAGAGAAAAGCCACCCATTAATAGAAAACTTACGCTGCAGTTGTAACCCTTCACGCAGTGTGCCTCTTTTTATTAAGAATTCATTTATTTAATCAGAACATAGTACTAAGGACTTACAAATGGCAGAAATTTGTGGAATAATGGTGCTAACACAAGGAAATCAAGGACAGGATGCACAGAGAATTGTGACAGTTTTAAACAAGTTATCAGGGTATTGATGGGATTACTTAGAAGGTGGAACAAAGACAAGTTATCAAGATGGGGTATGCTATGGGTTGCTATGGGATGGGGTGATACTCACAATCAGCACTTTGGGATTTGGGACAGCCAACCGGGTTTCTAGACTCAAAGGATCTGATCACGGCACAATTGTGGGCTCTCCTAAACAAAAACAGCTGGGCCTGTCTGGTCACTGGATAGCGAGGGTACAGCTGGCATGCAGGTAGAGGGGCAAGAAGCCAGTCTGGTCACAGGATGCTCTCAAAAAGGGTACCACAGCTTTTCCCCTTTCTCCCTGAGTTATTGGGATTTTTAGTGGGGTTTCTTTTTGGATCAGTGGTCCTGCCTGGATAGAGTCAGCTATGCCCTGGCCTGACAGTGGAATCTGCAATCTTGCAGGATGAATATGGAATGTCTGGATGCACAGGAGCTGGAAAATTCAAAAGAGTGTGTCCTTTGTCTCTGTGAGCTCCCCCTTTTATAAGGTGGGTGACATCAAAGGATTATACAATGGGGCCGGCTTTGGCTTGACATGCCTCTAACAACGGGATAGGTCAGCTTATGTGTGTCGCCTCTTCCCTAGAAGCAGATTGGACTGAAGGAGGGGTCTCAGTTTTATGGGGTGTGTTTTTATGAGGTACTGAGCCATCCCACAGTCAATTTTACCAAAAATAAGTAATGACATCAATTGTGCATTTTTACAGTTGTGGCACTCTTGCAAATCACATAGACAAATGACATATTTCATAAAGACCATGGCAGTCCAACTCCCAGGTCTGTACAACATTGTTTCGTCCTTCTAATAATCAAGTTGCACCATGGATACTTTTCCCATGATTTACCCTTTTCTGCCGTTTGCATCGCCCACATGCTAGGGGAATCAACAATGTCTTGTTTTAATGCCACAAAAATTACATTTAAACTGTTAAACTGTTGCATGTCTGTGTCTTCCGTTTGCAGAGATAAAAATCTTAAAGTGTATTAATTCTGAACAGTGTTTTGCCCCATAGGGGCTAGATTTTGTCTCCCATATGAGGACATACTTCCAACCCCACAGCAAATGTCAGACTTTAGCCATCCTGAATCCAAGGTGGCTCTGGAGTTGCCTTTGAAGCTCCCCAGTTTAAGTTGAGGGGAGGTGTTGCTAAAAAGACACACCTATAATTCCCAGAATCTATTGTATCAAGCTGGAGTACTGCCGCAGAGTCTGATGAACGTGTTACATCCACCACCCTTCCCTATTCAGATACCTTGGGGGCTGTCCACTTGGAGGGAGGCAAATCCTGTTCCCAGGAAGCCATATCCTTTGAAGCCAGGGGCTGAAAAAAACCTGTCCTGCTGGTTTCACAGTAGATGTATTTATTTATTTGTTTAATTACTTATTTATTTCTTTATTCTTTCCTGAACCAGAAGCAAGTCTGTTGGAAATAAATATCCGATATATATGTTTTAAAACAAACCCCCCCTCACCTTTCTATGCAAGGACAAGGCCTTCATTCAACAAATTACTTTTCAACAGACATTTTTCTTGTCTGTAAAAGCACCATTTTACACGTGGTTAATTTTCCTTGGCTGTCACTTTCAAATGCGTCTTTCTCTTCCATCTAGATCCTAAATATTATTTGCAGCCCTAGTCAATTTCTCATACACAGAAATCTGTTCAAGGCAAAGGTCCACTGACACTAACATAAGCACAGAGAAATAGGGCTTCTTGTGAAGAGTTTAGCTGTGATATTTTGTTGCAAAGTAGAGCCTTTTTGCATATGGCTTGGAATGGAGTTCTTTGTTATTTCACAGCCCTTGCCTGACACAGCCTGTCATTCAGTGAGAAATGCCCCTTTTTTGCTGGAGCAGAAACTGAAGGTTGATTAACATAGTTTAGTCTCACTGGATCAGAACTGTGTACTGTTGAAAACGGTGGAAAAGAGCATCAGGGCGCAGTCATTTTAAATGTAAAATATTTCCTTTTTTTCCAATGGGACATTTTCAGCTAGCAGCAAAGCAGCGTTGCTTTCCAATTCTTTTCTTTGGTGCACATAAGGAAAACACTGGCAGCCATTCTCGGGATGTTTCATGTTGCCACTTGCTGCATATGTGCTTGTCAAAGACAGCACAGCCATCATTTTTGTAGATGCAAAACACAGTTTTGATGTGAGGCAATGGTGCTCAAAGGGGCCAGCACAGCCATTCTGCTGGTACTGCTGAATTGCAGCTTGGTGATGGAGGGGAATTCAGCTGCGTTGGTAAATGTACCCCACAATATATGCCCAGATGTGAGACCAAACCTGTGCCTGGAACCCTTAGCTGCTCCTCACTTACAAGTCCACTGAGGCTGGTATATGCTAGATGGGCATATGCAGAATGGGCTATACTGCACACTTGGGACAAAGTGTGATTTGCAAATGACTTTTCTCCCCTTTAGTAATGGTATATGTGATGAATCTGAACATCTTGTCCATTCTCCACAGAGGGAGCCATCCCCTTTGAGGCTAGGGAGGTGAGCCCACTACACAAGATCCCCCCGCCTCCGTAGGGGTATGGACAAATGGAACCTCACTGGGAGTGACTCCCCTCTTGGGGACAAAGACTCCCATTCCATGAAGTAACTTCTGGTCCAAACAACCTTTTCTGCATATATGCAGTTGGAAATGACTTTGGTATCTTCTGTTATATCTAGAAACAACAAGACCCACAGACAAAAAGTGAGAGCTGAGCCCGTATCCCAATGCTCCACGAGGTATGTTTGCCAAAGTGACAAGAACTCAGAGGGAAGCAAACTCTTCCAACGTGAGGACATGCTGAGCCTTATGAACTCTGGCTGCCAAGAGGGCTGAAGTCTACAACTGTACAAAAGCCTGTGGCAGCTGGACAGAGCCCCGACCCACAGAAAACAGGCTGCAAAATGTACAAACTTTGCATGTCACGCTTCAATAGCCACCAGAATAATAAAGAACTAAGATAAGCTACTGGGCACACGGCCTCACAAAAGACAGTGAGAAAGGTACGAACTTTGCATGTCACTGAGGGACGAGCCATCACAAGTTTAAGGAAATAAGAAAAGCTAGAAGGGCACACAGGCCCCACTAAATTGAGTGAACGAGATGCAAACATTATATGACAAGCTGGAATAGGCGACCAGGCTATTAAAGATGGACAGATACACAGCCTACAGGAAGAAGGGTTAATACTCTGCAGCAAGGCTAGACAAGTGTATGAGGCTATGGGAATCTGTAAAATACCTCAGCAAGCAGACACCCTAAGTTGAATATTGCAAATATGAAATAGACACCTACCATAGAATCACTTGACTGTGGGGAAGTGTCAGTGCTATGAAGCTGTGGGACAGAGAAGTGTCTTGTCAGTTTACAGTGAAGGAATTGTTTACATTTGTAATGGAGCCTGAGAGAAGGATAAGAAGAAAGGGTTTTCTTTATAAAAAGGAAGAAGTGAAACACATATAGAGGATAATTATAATTTGAACAAAGAGACTCCATCTGAAGGTTTTGGAAACTATTTAATTTATCAAAGGGTCTTTGAGACTGTGATCAAGTCCACTCTATGTTGGTCCACGTTGAAGCCTGCACTGAGGATGTTGGTCAAGCCTCCTCTTTGCCCTTTTTAGTAGGCATTTTTCTAAAGTGGAAGGGCACGTTATTGATTAGAATTCAGACTAAAGATGTTGTTTTCTTTGGACTTGATGCACACCCTTAATTTTGCTTTTGTTAGGTAGGGCTCTTCCTTCACAGCAATACGGTTACTAAAGCATTTTACTTTTATTTTAATACATATTCTTAATTATGACACAACGCAGCCCGAGTCCTTCTTCTGGTTCACCACACATATCAGAATGAAACAATGGATAGGGAGGTAGTCTAGTGCACAGCCAAGGTTATGAATCATCTGTGGCCTTCCATCCATTGCTCTTCAGTGTTACAGAAGCTCTTCAAATGCATGCTTGTTCTTCCAAATGTATGTATGAAAATTACTCTCTCTGCCATTTCTTGGTAAAATAGAAAAATACCCTAGACGTTTCTATAGTATAGGATTCCAGAGCACAGTCATGCCGAAAGTGGTAACTGTGATTACCCATACTTATGTATATTAGCTGAGGCAGTTGTGCATTTAATCCTTTAGTGTATTGTGAGCACTCTGTGCTGCAAGCGAGTTTATCATTAATTTATGGTACACAAGTAAACACCATAGGCATAGGTTCTGTTTTGGGATCCAGTGGCGGTTTTGTCTATGTAAATAGTCTCCAATGTTCCCGTAAATAGTAAACAATGTTCTGATGAACTCCATCCCACCGGATGTATCTTGACCTGGTGTCCGAGCAAGGTCAGATATTCCAGAGGCCTCCGGCTTTGAGTCTTGTAAAATATGGTAAATATTCTTCATGAAGCTAGAGGACTATTGTCTAGGGATGTTGTCTGGGTTGTGATGTCCCAGACGTCTGGAAGGACCTAGTGAGCATGTATCACATATAGTTTGTATATAGATTAGACATTTTCATTACTTAGATAATCTGTACTTAAGTCCTGGAAGAGGGCATACAGATTTTCCCACAACTGTCAAATGGTTTTTCATGAAAAGAAGTTTTTATTCCAGATACATAGGCTACCGTAGGATGTCCAATGCATTTCAGTCCTGAGGACCATCTTCAGGGACCAAGTTCTGCCTATAGTGTCTTCACTTTTATGTGTACTTCTTCTATCGGGCACTAGAAAGAATTTCCTTTTCTGGATTGGCACTGATCCTTGACCTCTTCCTCGTCCATTACAAATGGATAATCGACAACAAGTTATTTTTTCACTCCTACCAGAAGACTATTTGACGACAATAGACTGCTTATCTTCATGACCTGATTAGTGGATTTAAGGTTTGTCAATGGGTAGGCCTCAGCAGTTTCTACCTGCACGCAAGCACATCTCATGACACTATTGAAGGTTTACTGCAAAGGATATAAAGCATTACCCATTCAGTGGGCAAATAAAGAAACCATTAAAGTAACGGTCCCAGAATCATTCCAGGAGTATCAATGCTGTGCCACTAAACAAATATTCAAATATCTTATTAAAGGAGTTCTTAACAAGTATAGGTATGGGTCTCATCTTTCGGAGTTCAAGCATAGGGAGTAGTTTATTGTCAAGATGTCTGGTAGCAACTTCAAGGGAACATGGTGATCTGCATAACTACAACTCCTGGACTAAGGCACACACAAAACCTGATCTTCAGTTCTGGTGGCCAAGATGGTCTCCCTACCACAGGGATTGTGTGGCCCTATTTCAACCTCTACCAGATGAGAAATGCACAATCTGGTGGACAAAGCCAAGGATTCAGATCTACAGGATACTCCTGTGTGCGAAAGCAAATCACCCATAAAAAGGTCCTCCAATGGGAGGATGCTTGAAGCCATTTCAGTGCCTGGCAACACCAAATGATAGTGAAAGGCTTTCTAAATTTGGTCTGCATCATGGATTACTATGTAATGAAAGCCAATTGCAATAGAAAAAACGAAACTCAAGGCCATCTCCTACAATGGAATGGCAATGGCCTGAAACCCCAAGTGTTAAAAGTATCTACCAAGCGCTTGGAAACAGAGCAAATTCCAGGCTCTCAGAACCAAGTTGAAGGAACTAGGGGTAATGATGATTACCATGCATAGTTTGCCATTTTATGAAATATATAGCTTGAAAATATATAAGATGGCAAAAAGAAAGATTTATTTCATCTGTGTACCTCTGTCTTCGCCAATATATGTTTTACCATCAGTTGCTACTATGGAGCTTGCCTAGGATGGATTGAATTGCGATAGAGTTTAACCATGCCTACCATGACATTTTTCTCTGCACCCTCTGACCTCAATTTGAGGGTGTAAGCTCTTTTAAGCCTTTGTCATAGTTTCTATGCCAAATCAGGAATGTCAGGAATGTCAGTCAACAGAACACCTGGTAATCCTGTTTGAGACAAAGAGTCCAGGGTTCTGGCTGTCTATCTCACACATAAAATAGCTTGTTTCTAATGCAGAGGTTTCAAACTCTGATGGAATCACCCTTCCTTCCACTAGTATCCACTACACGAATGGTGTGGGAGTGGATTAACGTACTACCTTAACAGGGAAATTCCTGTGTACTCATTGAGGAATTTGTGGATGTAGATATACAATTATGTTGAGCACATACACACACACACCACTGGACAGCCTCCCTCTTCTGGTATATGGCTAAAAGGTACCCTTCTTAGCTCCAATAACAAGTTATAGGTTCTTCACTTACTCTCCAATAGACACATGTTTAGTCTTTATATCATCACTTGCAAATCCAGTGCACACAATGAAGGGGTGTCTTCATCCAACCTCCAGGTTTAATGAAATAGAATCCTTATACAATGATTATTCTAAACATGTGCTTATGATATCCCCACAAATGTCCTTAACCCAATCATGGAATAGTTTTGGATTACAGTATTTGTCGTAGTACAACAAACGCCTATTGGAATATTAAAATTGTCATCAAGTTTTAATGTAATGAAATTAACTAACCGTAGTAGCCATACCCTTAACCCGTAATATGGTGAGCAGCAATGTTTCTGATGGTATAGCCTTGCTTACATGTACATCGGAGATGGTGGGCCTGATAATAGGACCCACCTACATTTCTTCACTGCGAGTGCTTGCTTCCAGGACTGCACCTTAATCCAATTGTTCCTTGTAGAGTGTTATAGTTCTCTAGTTTTTGTCACTGCTGGTTAATAGAGGGTTTTTCTTGCATTTTCTCACTTTGGTTTCTCTTCTTCTCTCTTTCTTGTTTGCCCCCTTGTGTCCCCCTTGAATAGTAAGGATGGGTTTATGGGGCTTTATTTCCTGTAGAAGGGATCTCTAGGTCTCCCCCTGATGCTCAGGTGATATTTCCCTTAATGGTTCACATAAGAGGTTCTCTCTAGGTGTACTCCACAGGGTCAAAACACAAGAGTAACAGGGGATACCAGGAATATCTGAATACTGTGACCTGGCCTGGATAGAACATAGAAAAGATTAACATTGAAGGTCAGAGTATTGTTGTGTTTATGTGGTGAGTCCCAGTGCAATACACCTGTCTACATAATCATCATAGCTTCACAATGCAAAAAACATATATGAAAAAATGTGTCTTTCAAAAAGCCAAATCCTGAGATGAAACAAATTGAATTCAACCCAGTAGACACTCAATCACAATTCAATATTTTTTATTAACATGTATAGAACAAATCCTTGTAAAAAACTGATCTCATAATTATAAAAACATACATCAATGTAAGTATCAATACATTTGTTAATCAATCCATCAAATTCATAATTGGACTGATAAGATACATCATTCCTATCTAAAACCACAACAAACCACACTTCAACCATACTACATTCATACTCAAACAATTCATCAAATCACTGAATTATAACAAATATTTCATCTATAAAAACAAACATACTAAAACACAACTATACAATTTCTAGTCCATTATTAATATGAACCGTGAGTTTAACACAGCTAAGCCAGTCTCTTGTTTATATGGTCTAATCTGACTCAGGCTGATATCAATTAAAACTGTTTACATATAACAGTACACTCCCCAACCGGACATGTTTCTTTCTGTACAAATCTTGGTTAACAGAAATTCTTCAAGGGCACTATGGTCCAGCAAGGTCGAGTGGAATGTAGATGGAAAAAGAGAACGTGTATACTACACCAGCAGGGCTCACCTAAATATAAACATGAAAACAGAACATCAATCAGGCTGGATGCTTAAGTTTCTAGATTGATCATTACTACCACTGCACCATAAATGAACGGGGTGTAGAAAAAAGGTTATCAATACCCCCCATCTGCCTCTCCCATTAGGGAAAACATGTGAACCGTGGTCCGGAACCATGATAGAAACACCATGTTAGTTGGTATATCCAAAATATTACCACCATCACCAACACCTCGTGACATTTCGGGACTTCCAGAACCACTGAGGTCGTACCTCTGAAAGAAGTAGAACCTACCATGACCCAATTGTGTACCATGCATGAGAAAAGGCGAGATCTGAAAATGGGGTCATTTCAGACCAAACACTCACAATCGATCTTCTGTAACTTTGTCGATTAATGCCACTGGTGTATACCAACCCTGGTGGTACACAATCACCGGAGAGCAAAAAGTGCCCGACACTTAATTAAGTAGAGCAGCCCAATCTTGTAGACTCTGTATATGTGTAACGGCAACTTCTAGCCCACCTGCAAATATAGAGGCGGAACATAACCAGTTAACAACCATTACGGAATTATAAGGCAAAAGACATCTATTCTTCCGCAAAATCACGTACTGTCTTCGAGAGAAGTCTAAATAGATATTCTCCATTCGTGGTGACAACACCCGACATAAACAAGTTTTCCACTAGAACATACACATGTCACCCAGGCTTACCTTAATCACAAAGGTCTGTCACTATCCGGCATATGCACATGCAACGACTGCATCCTAGCAGGTATCTCCCCATGAGACATCAACAGAAACGTCATCTGTGTCAGTCGTAACCATAATGTTTAACATTACTGTAGGGGAGAAAGAGAAGTAACAAGGACAAATCAACAGACCGAATCACCACTATAAAGTGATCAATTCATTTACACGAGGCATCCAGACATATAGAAGGTGCACCATGCGTATTCAAAACAACGCAACTTGTGGAATCCGAAACAGCTGAACCGTCCCCACCCGGGCGCGAACAAGGAACAGTGCAAAAATAGCAAACTAATGTCCAACGCGCGGGATAGAAATGCAAGTACCCCCTAATGCCGTAAACATCGTGAAAAGGGACTACCGACTGATGACAAGAACACGGGATAGTTCTGCTGCTGTCCCCCTAATGCCGTCAACAACGTGAACGGGAACCATAGCAGAGGCCCTTCTTACCGTATTGACTCCCGAGCGTGCAACGTTGGTAGCCGTAAAAGTCAAATCAGCCGGCACGTCCAAAGGTCAGGCTCAACACTTCTGGGTAATATACGTGCTCGCGTGAACACGTAGCGGGCAAGTAACATCAGGTGTCATTAAAATACACGCCCCTCAATCTCTGTGCGAACTCAACACCCGTCCTTAATAATGAAACATATTATTATCAGCTTTCATATCAAGGATAAAGTAAGTAGAGCCCATTATATTCAATCAAACAAATTGTTATGATTGAATGCAAAAATCACTACATCAAAATAGGCGTGACCCTGCGATAATGCTAACACAAGAGTGCCCTCCCGTCAATACATCAGGAACAAAACTCCCCATACACACGGTTACTCGAGGGATGAAATATGTGTCTTGCGACCGACCTGGCCATATTAAAGAAAAAATATCTCCGACATCAGCTGGAAAACGCTATATGCCCAAATTGTTTCTCACGATTAAGGCTCTGATCATGAGGTGGTCTCAAATGTGAAGCGCCACAGGCTAAAAATTCCAATCTATAGCCTCATTTAAACCAACCACATGGCTTTTACTCAGAAAAATAAGTTTAGTCTCCTCCCTAGATAGTTTGTTTGTCCACAGAAATGTTATTAGTGACCACAATCTTCTTAAATACTGTCCATCTTAAATCATCACAGCCATGATTCCGCATTATGAAATGCCCTACCATGGGTGCTGTTAAATTCCTTAGTCTGATGCAACTTTTATGTTCACTGATACGGACTTTGATTTTCCGTTCTGTTTTCCCGATATATATTTTATGGCAGGGACACCAGATAGCATATATAACAAAGCTCGAATTACAATTCGAGAACCCTCTTTGCTCCCAAGGTCTAGGAAGCCCAATATCAACCTCAGTGGTTTGTTTAGTAAGGGGACAACAGACACACATGCCACAAGGGGCATGTCCTCTCAATTTTGGTAACCCTCACTGTTGGGTAATGGTGGTTTGTTTATCAGACTTATTACTAATGTCATTCCGGCACACTTGACATTATGTCCCCTTTTAAAAGCACACCGTGGAGTAGCCACGGGTATCTTAGCTTGTGCTAAAAGATGCCAATGTTTCTTGACAATCTTGACCACATGGTTGGAAAGATGGTTAAAAGTATTAACAAAGACCAATGGATCAGATTTGGAAGGACTAGATTTAGGTCTATATTCAAGAAAAGCCTCCCAATGGTTATTGGAGGCTCTCTTCAGCGATCTCTTAACAATCTTATTAGGATAACCTCGCTGGATCAAGTTGTGACTCAAAATAGAGGTTATACACTCAAACCTCTCTTTCTCACTGCTGTTCCGTTTGAGTCGCAGAAACTGCCCAAACGGTAAATTATCCCTTAGGGCCTTGGGATGAAAACTGTCATATCTGAGAAGAGAATTCCTGTCAGTGGTTTTTTGGAATGGTTTCAATCCCAGCAGATTAGTGGAGGGATTGGAGAAGATGGTTGAATCCAGAAAATCTATCTGTTCCTTATGAAAATTCATAGTGAACTTCTTCTCTCTTTCTTGTTTGCCCCCTTGCGTCCCCCTTGAATAGTAAGGATGGGGTTATGGGGCTTTATTTCCTGTAGAAGGGATCTCTAGGTCTCCCCCTGATGTTTTCTCAGGTGATATTTCCCTTAATGGTTCACATAAGAGGTTCTCTCTAGGTGTACTCCACAGGGTTTCATATGCTAGGATCCCTACTCAGTCTCCCTTGTAGATTTTTACTGGGCTTGTCAACAAGTTCAGAAAAACAAAAGTTAATTTGTCTTCCTGGGAGATAAGAGGCAATATTCTTACCTTACCTTCTTTACAAGGCCAAATAAAAAAAGACCAACCCAAGGGATAGTTTAGGCTTATTTGTAAAGAGATTAGAACCTTGTACCTTATTTGTATAAAATAATCTGGTTGGGAAAAAAGATGGTAGGTGTTGCCCTCAACATCTTTTCGGATGGGTGAAATAGCTCGAGAGTTCAGGGGAAAAAATTGGACTCCTGCTCTCTGTTCCAAGGGCTGGAATGATGGTGTGATACTTTCCATAGACTTCTCCCCATCGATGGAAAAAGTGGTCTGATAGGGCTTGCTTCTTAACTCTGAGACTTCTCTCTCTGATTCTCTATATCTAAGTGGGCTCTCCCACTATCAGCAATTTGCTCATATCCCACCCTGACACCATCGTTAAGAACTCATGACGGCAACAGTAAAGACAGACACAAGTGATCACAGTTCAAGGGTGTTTATTAAACTGTAAATGCAGGGTGGAAAAATGCTTTACCTAAACCTTATTCTAATATGGGAGCATTCAAGGTTTCCCAGCGTGAGCCAACAGATCTGTACCAGCTAATGGGTACGTTGATGGTTAAGCCTCTTTTCAATAAAAAGCCTCTTGCCTTTAAGGGCCGGATGTATTCAACAAAACAAAAAAACTAAACGTTCCTTTCCAAATGGACTTTGGGTGATGACTTTACGCCCCTGGATCTCCCTCTTTTCGGCTCAGATTCCTAGGCTTCCCTTGATCGGGCTCAGACCTTTCTTTCGGAATCTCCCTCTGCCGGGCTCGGATCCAAATGCCAAGGGGGACAATTCACTTCCACTGGTCTTACAATACTCCTTGTATTCACAAATCTTAATGTCCTTTCTTTTGCGTTTGTCTGGGTATGCTTTTCTCAAAGAAGCCCAAACACAGGCTCTGCAATTATTTAATGGATCCCCATCGTGAAAGTCATTTTCTAGTCAAACCCCTGGGTATCCTGCTTTTTCCCAGATTCTGTTTGTTTGTTCTCCTAATGTAGTGGCAAATAAGTTCTTCATGTCTCCAACTGCTAAGGTGACTCCTGTAGTCTGTTTCTTTAATGCATAGATCCCCTTCCCTTCTCCTGCAGTAAACGTGGGCAATGTCTTTATCAGATTATTTGTATCCATGTGCGGCCAGGGCACATACTGTGATTTTCCTATTCCTATTTATATTAAGGGAAAGTGAGTCCCCTCTTCCCTCTGTTCTGTGTTTTTGCCCTGTTCCTCCCCCTTGCTACTGCCTTTGACATTGGCATGGTCCTCATTGGCGTTCTCTCCCTCTGCTCTTGTTCGGTCTCCCAATCCTCCTTGTCCTCCTCCTGTTCTCCCTCGTTCTCTGATGCTGCTGACTCATAATCAAAACCCTGCTGGTTCTTCACCCTGCATAGTGTATCCTCTTAATTTCTTCTTCCTGCTCGCATCCCTTCTCCCGTCTCTATCTTCACATCCTTAAACACTGCGCTCTTTATTTTCAACCGGATTTCCCTGATGTCCATGTATCTGGACATATCATTGGGCATGCTGCTCCCCTTTCCCTTCTCTTTGTCACCCTCTGAAGCTCCTCGTCGGTCTTCTGAATAGCTGTGTAAGGAACTCATAGTGGCAACAGTAAAGACAGACACAAGTGATAATAGTTCAAGGGTGCTTATTAAACTGTATGTATGGGTGAGAAAAACACCTAATCTAAACCTAAATCTAAGATGGGAGCAAGCTACGACCATCAAATAATAATAAGGCAGTTTTAGTGGCATCTTGTCAAATAAAAAGGCCCTAAACTAAAAAACAATATTGCTAATTCTTACCGCTAAATTACAAAAAAATAGTGTTGTATAATGTTAACCAGAAAAGAAAGAAGTGTTCACAAAATGATAAGTCAGGATGGTATAGCTGGGGTCTCCCTTCCCCATGTTTTTAGCACTAGATAAGGCAGGACTCCTGAGCACAATACACAACTGGGCTTCGCCAGCATGAGCTTACAGTTCTTTTCAGCGATATCAGGACCTTTGGTGGCCAAGCCTCTTTCATGTAAAGTCTCTTGCCTCTGAGGACCTTATATGTCAAAAATAACAAAACAAAAGTTCCTTTCCATAATCATTTATGTTGGGTAATGACTCTTCGCCCCTGGGTCCACCTCAACTGGGCTCCAATCCTTCTTGAATGTTAGCCTCCCTCCGTCGGGTTCACTACGGCCTTTTACCCAATATATGTTCATCTGTAGTTTTCACAAGTCTCAATGTTATATTAAACAACCTTTTTACTGTGGACATCCCTCAGCAGGGTTCACTCTTGTCAATACAATGTTCACAGGGTTGTTATGCTTCACCCCAACTTGCAGGCATCCCTCAGCCAGGTTCACATGTGCCAGATACACAGTTCATCAGAAAGCAGGGTTCCCTTCTCTTAGCTTTCTCTTGGCATCCTGCCACCGGGTTCACACTTGCCTTAGTTCGCAATTTCACAGTTCATCAGAAAGCGGGGTTCCCTTCCCTTAACTTTCTCTTGGCATCCCACTTTCAGGTTCACACTTGCCACAATTCACATGAAAGTCATTATAGACCCCTTAGGTTCTCTTCTTACCTAAACCCGGATCTCAGCCCCCAGTCAGACTGTACACAAGTCGATGGATACAATGTTCTCAGGAGTGTTACTAATCATCCTAATTTGTAGGCATCCCTCAGTCTGGTTCATATTTGCCACAAACACAGTTCAATTGCTATCCACAACGTGTCAAAGACTTTCGACCTTACAAGGCCTTTTCACTCGACCCTGTATGACCACTTAGAACTCTTACGTCTGGCTTTCCTAGGGCCTTCTAGTATCGGTAGTTTCAACAAAAGGAGACCAGCCAGAGTCTTTCGAATGAGTGACCACTCTGCAGCTCGTCTTTGTCTAGTGCTTTAAAAGTTCAGTAACACACAAGTTCTATGTTCATACATTTTTTCAGTTCATATCTTTTTGCCGTTTGCAACATTTGCTCAACACAGTTCAGTTTACTATCAGTTCTCCCTCTGACTCACCGACTGTGATGAACCGCTTGGCATTTCTCATCTCTGGAGTCAAGGATGGTACCACGCTAGCAAGTGTCTCTTGCGCCTTGGTTATCAGTGAAGGAGGGCCCTGTGCACCGTTGACATTTGTTACACCACAAGCTAGCCCTATTTCACGGCCTTATGATTCCTTTCATGGAGGCTTTGCAGGTCTGGGTCGGAAAGGGCAAGGGCACCTCCCTCCTTGTCATCCTTTCGGTTCTCGCTGCATTTTTCCACCTTGTGAACTGCCATCCTGAAATAGCTGCCTCCTTGTGCGGTTTGTCTTGCTCCATGTGTGCTCTTGTGCTCTGCCTTTTATCCCTGTGGGGAAGGGAAAGGGTCATCATGTATGTGTAGTCATTGTGAACTGCCTGACTCTGCCTGACCCTTGTGTTTGGATGTGTCAGGTAAATGGCTCTGGTGTTAGTCTGTTGTCTTTCACGGTGTAAGAAAGTGTTCATGTCAGAAAGTGGTGGGGGGTTAGAGTTTCTACGTATCCTGCTAGCTAGGATTGGGAGAAGGTGTTTCAAGGAAGGGGATGCTGCGTCTCAACCTATGGTGTCCCAATTCCACTCCCCGAAGACCCCTCATCCAGGTGATCCTCCTGCACTGCTCCACCCCCAGGAATGGGATCCAATAGCGATGGCCTTGTCCTGGCCACCTGGAAGACAGATCCCCGGGGACTAGTAAGTGAGACAACTTCAGGTTTCTCACAGCTGCTTATAGGATCCTTACATGCTTTAATTTCTAGCTTAGTTATAATCAGGTCTCAAACTCTTTTATTTGAAGTGGGACCCCATGATGCTTTTGGTTCTGAATCTGCGTGGGGTTTATATTGGGGATTTGTATATCCCATTGTAGGCTGTATGGGATATGTTCCGAGTGTGGGCAGGGCTATTGGCTGCACAGGCGCTGAGCCCTGTGCCGAACTGGTGCCTTCATCTAATAGGGGCATATTAGTGACTACAAAGGTATGGGAGCCTTGGTCACACTGATGCTGTCTCTGGGAAGGGGCAGGGCTGTTGCTACAACCGGTGTCTTTTCCACTTGTCCATTTCTACTCTCCATATCCTCTTATACTTCGTCATTTAGCTTCAATAGTTCTAATTTACACTGCCTCTTTCTAAACTTTTTACCTTTATATGTTGGCAACAAATGTGTGTAGATATGTTCAATAATTCCCTTTTTGTGCGTGCCTTCCGCAGGCCATGAAGTAAACATCATCACTTCTGTCCCCATCACCCATTCATTATGATATTTAAGAATCTTCTCCCTGTATGTCGGGAGCTCTTTGCACATGTGCTTAACGGGTGTGGACATTTTGAACAACAAAAGAGTCACACTGCCGTAATGCTGACACAACAATATGTCAGAACAAAAATCAATTTCCAACAAAAGGTCTACAAGGGCTGCCCCCCTACAGCACTCCCCTGTTTACCACCAACAAACACAAAGGAAACACAAAATCACAGCGTTTCTCTGCATGACAACCCCCAACAAAAATGTCCCTCCTAAAACAGGTTCTTTACCACAAATTCTTTCCCCACTCTCCACAAACACGCACATCAACCTATACTCACCTTGAATTAAACAACACCCTTCTATCTACAATTCAAATAACAAAACCAAAAAGTCACCACTTGTATACACAATGGTTTATTTTTCCTCCTCTGGCCTCTTAACTCTGGACGGAGGGAGACTTCCCTTTTCTTGTAAGGAGCACTGCCCTTCCTCCACTATCAATGGATGTTACACTCCAGTATCTCTTCTTTCAAAACTACTGCTACTGTGTCACCACCCTACTCTGTTGGAGCCATTTTCTTTATTTCTACTCAAAGTTAAAAGCTATATACCCCGCATGGTTCACTCTCTTTTACACTCCTCCCAATACGCACTCTCCCACTTATTGTTCTTGCGTCAGGTGCACTCTCGTTTCTGTATGTTGTTCCGAGGAACACCAATGCCACCTATCCCCTCAATGGGCCTTCACACCTTGGGGCGGGACCGGAGCCTCCAGCAATCGGCAAGCCTCTGGATAACACTGGTGCTTGCTGCTGTTCTCGTGGTGTGCACAGTTTCTGCAGGCAGGCCCCACTTACCCAGGAAAATGGGGCTGAGGAGCTCGTAGCCCTTTGGATGGGCCTGAAATCACATTGCGCGGTCACCAAATGTAAGTTAGGCCCCAAAACCTGGGTCGTACAAAAATGAATCCAATAAGCCAATACAAGTGCGCAAGAAAAATAGAAGTTTATTACATTCAGCCTCGGCTGGGAATAATCCAGCAATCACTCAATATTCTATCATTAAATGGTGGATTTTATTATGAGGAGTGATGTAATATTTCATACTTTGTTTCAAGATGCATGTAAATTCACATTTGCTGATTGGACAGTGGTTTCTGTCCTATATGGAATTCTATACAGTACCTAGCCCTATTGGCGTATGCTATTCCTCGTGACCATGCTAATGACTTCCTCTTGACAATGATCTAATAATGGGATTATCCAGCTTCTCCAATTCTAATTGGACAATAGACATTCTAACTTGTTTTTCATTAGCTGTCCCACCTTGAGTGTTCCTGGGTGGGTTACTGTCACCTTAATTGAGCAATCACTTTGTGAAGTGTAGACAGTATAGCAACGAAAAAGAATACCTCAGCATGTTCTCATGATGCCCAAAGGTTGGCATCATCTGACCCTTCAAGCCTTGTTACTGTTCAACTGACAGTTAATGTTGTGACTTCTCGTTGGAAACATGTGTCACCTCTTAGTACATTTCTTTCCTTTTCCAATAGTGGAACTACATGACTTAATAAGGCGTACTTCTGCGCCCTTTGCTTCGGGAACATGTGAAATCTAAACTGTGCATTTATGTGTGTGTGAGTGTGAGCGGTTGTAACTATTGTGAACATACCTGATTAAAAAGAGGTATTTGAACATTCAATGTTTTCCCCGCCACCCTGATTCCTTGATGTGTTTCCTGCTTCTATGATCATGAAAACATATTTCTTTATAGTCGTAGTTGAAAGACCTATGTTGGCACTTTGTAATTCCACTCTGAGGTGGATGTTTTCTAACATGGATCAGTGTGTGTCTTTTGCCTAATCGACTGCGTCTTGTAATCATCTCAGCACATTACCTTGTTCTCACCCAGCTGTGGCGTTTGATTTTGTTAATTTTTACAGTAATGTGTAGGAACATTATTATTTGTTATATGTTTAATTTGTTCGAGGCTTGAGAACATGCTGCACCCTCTGCTCCTGGCCAATCCCTGTGCAGCTTTTTTCTCATCTTTCCTCATGGATTCTGACCTTGTCCTTTGACATGTCTGGGACGAGCAGGAATGAGCTATGTTTAACCACTGAAAATGTGAATGTTTCTCTGCAGCCTAGTTTTTCCAACTATTGTGAAGGGCTGCTTCTCAACGGCCATTTCATTTCAAATGGCACAAACTTAATTTGCTTATTACACCGAACGGTGTCCCCACCTAAGGTGATTATTTCACCATCTGAATTCGTAGGGTGTATAAACAGTATTGGTATCATAAAGCAAGGTTAATTAAAATGTGTTATTATTATTGACCTTGCTTTATGATCATTATACAAACTTAATGTGCTTCATGTTACCATACGAATATGAATTTCTATATGTTCCCTACTATTCCTTTGACTGTTGTCTGGTCTATTTGCCTGGCTATTATTTCCGCTATAGGAACTGTCTCTGTTTGTTGCTTGTCAGTGTATCCTATTTCTACTGTGCTTCTATATTTTAGTTGCCTCCTATGTTACTGTATACAATTTGCACTCTCAATGTTAGATGATTGCAGGTGTCTGATGGAAATTTGATCATCAATTATTCTCAAACCTTCTATCCTTTGCTTCACATGAGGCCTATATGTCATGTGAATTAGCAAGATGACTTCTCCTCCATGTGGTTCAAGTCTTATGTTAGAGAGATTTCCTCAACGTGTACTTTCTCTCAAGTTTAGGATGCTGGCATCCCAACACCATAAAGAATGTAGCTGCTTGTTTAGGCAAAGCACTATGCCTGCTCATTAGATCCGGCTTGTGTTGAGGGCTTTGTGCTGAATTCCTCCCGCTTCTAAATGTTCTTCTAGTTGCCTTTTTAGCTCATCAATGTGATGGAAGACATTCCTTCCGCCTCTGAAGAAGGAAGGGCTTGGCATGCGGTGGCTGGATTGGTTCTTCTTCTGCCTGCAGGTGCTGCACACACAGCTATCCAATGGCAGCCCTTCGCAGGCTGAATTATTTTAGCAGCTTGTTTGCTACATTTAAAGGGGCTTGAAGGGAGGTCTACCAAAAGACTGAGTGAGTTAGTGCACACATACTATTCTTGCGTGTGGCAATGCGTGGAAAATGTTTATCTCTTTAGTTTTACCAAATTCACCCTCATCAGTCACACAGCGCACTTGGCTAAGAAGCCAGGACCAACCGTGACGACAGAGACGATGTGGGATTAGGTGGCGATTTATATCTTTTCCAAAAGAAAGAACGTTTGCAAACGTCTCCATTAGTGTGGGAAATGTATATAGTTTAAGCCCCATTTTGAGTTCTACTTAATGGGGAAAGTCACACCACCGTATGAGCATTTCCAGCAGTAATTGAAAACACGTGTACTGCCTATGATATGATAGTTTATATATATCGCGCCCATACACAAGTACTTCAGCGCGTGAAAACACACTTGTGTGCGTTTTTGTTGCTACACGTTCTATATTCGATGCGACAGTGATGCATGCTGTCAGAGCCTCTATCGGAGCTGCCATTTGATGATTCCATGCAATGAGTCCCTATAGATGACAGTGCTACAGAGCCAGCTTGCTAACTGCTGCATTAACTGATGCATTGTTAACCATCGTCAAGGGTAGGTGTTGTTTTGTATAATAGTGGACGTCAAAGCGCTTACAGTGCAATGTGTGGGCCAAGTAAAAGGCGTGCCAGTGCAAATATGCATTGCTTCTCCACCGCTACAACGCATCTGCGGGCCTGCCCCAGATGGTTTGCGACTGTCTTTTGCCAATGGAAGGAAATGTCAGCATTAGCTTGTTTGCAAGAATGATGGTGTTTTAAGCTAATTTGAAAGGGGAGCGTTGTTCTAAAATGACCATGTGCTCATGGACCGCCGTTGATCTTTGAGAGCCCATTTGGGATTTATTTGATTGTAAAATGCTTAGTCAACAGAACTCGTTCATGCAGTGCGTGCCACATGGAACCGTTTAGTGCACAATGAAGCAGTCTTTCGGGCGGTGTTTCTCAGGCATATTGCAAATGTGGTGCAGGTGGAGAGAGTGTGGGTTATACCATGCAGGTCCAACTCCCCAGCCACTTGTAAACGCGAGATGCTCAACGGGCCAATGAATAACGAGGGCATTTACAGTGCACGCCTTCGCGATTTGAGAGAGCCACGAAGGGCAGCCAATCACGTAGGGCCTCATTAAGAGTTTGGAGGGTTTTTTTTGTAGCAATTACTTTTGAGGTACTACGCTGGTGGAATTCCTGAAAACCGTAGAAACGCTGGTGTTATTGCAGGGAAATACACTGGAGGTATTCCAAAAATACTTTTGCTATGTATAAAATATATTTCCACTCCCTTTTTGAGGGAGAAAGCAGTGGTCTCAATTGTCAAGGGGCTATGTGTGAGAAGACCACCCACTCCGGATTTTGCTAGTGATTCTGGGACTTGTGATTTTCCTACATTTCACATGGGTAAGAAAAAACCTGACATGTCCCAGAACCCAAAAGGGCAAAAATAGGACTGGATGGCCTTCTCACGCATGGCCATGGGAAACTTGAGAGCTCTGTGAAAAGGGCGAGTGTGCAGTAGTCAGGGACGGCATCAGGGCTTTTCAACCATTGAAAATGAAAAGGGCCCCGAGCTTCAGGGTTCCCACGGCAACTGCCCACATATTGACAGTTAGCAGTCTAATAACACGGAAATATATTCCTATATGTATTACTTTTGTTCTAGGGCTTACAGTGTGCGCTTTGCAGCACTCACCTTGCAAGCTGCGTTTGATGGAGCCGTCCAGCCGGGACTTCCATTGGGGAATACAGAAGTGTTACCACCTCATTGCCTTTCAACACTGGTTCCTCCACGTCAGCCACTTGCTTTCATACAAGGATGTACTGCTATTCAGTAGGTATTCAGTGGTTCAGCTCCCCGCTGGCCCGCAGTCTTGTGACAATTGGCAGCTATTTACCTTTTCTTCATCTCCATTATAATGAATGGCCCCCACCCCACGGGTGCCTCGGACTGCTTTCCGCTCTAAGCAAGAGAGGAGGGGGGCAATCATCATGTTGAAATGGGCTCCCCCACACATCTTCAGCTGGGCCTGGCAGCACAACTTCATAACACTCTTCATTTTCTTAATGCACAAGAGGGCAAATTCTGACCCTTTTATACATTATATAGTAATGGTGTTGAGCTGGAGGGCATCAGAGAAGGACACTTTTTCACCCCCTTCCAATTCCAATGCCCCCCAACCAAAACATTTATTGTGTTAAACAAAAAATGTATGAAAGGGAAAAGCTGCCCTTCTTTCCTATCCAGGGCAAAATATAAACAACACATTCTCCAGCATGGGGTCCGGCATGGATTCACACGGATTCACAGTGCTACTGGACATATCTGCTGCATTTGATTTGGTCAATCACCAAATCCTTTGTCAACATCTGAAATCGGCAGCCCACTTTTCCGATAATGCCACCAATTGGATTAGGTCATTCCTAGATAATAGACACATGAGAGTATTTTCCCCAACATCCTGTGCAGACCCAGCACCAGTCCATTGTGGGGTGCCTCAAGGGTCCTGTGTATCCCCCACTCTCAACAACGTGTTCACTAAACCCTTGTTTGATGTGCTTGACTATCTGGGTGTCACGTACACTAATTATGCCGATGACACCCAGATATTCATCCCCATCACTGGTGATTACACTGTAGACTCTAAATCTTTAAACGACATTTACCAAGTTAGCCAAGCCTGGATGGCACAACATGAGCTCTGTCTTAATGATGACAAGACAGAGCTCCTCATCCTAGGCACACAACAAAGACTCAACAAGTTGAACCCTTTGTTCAGTTCCATTAATATCGATGGTAACTCTATAAAAGTATCCAAAGACACAAAAACCGTTGGGATCTTCCTAGATTCCACACTCTCCCTCCACAGACAAACCAATGCTGTTGCTACCGCATCGGCCTACACATGCAAGTTGATCACAGCCTGTCGTCCATTCCTCTCTACCCAGAATTGTATCACCCTTGCCAGGACACTGGTTATGTCCAAACTTGACTACTGTAATGCATTGTACCAAGGCACCAACCAGTGCAACCTCAATGATCTCCAGATCACTCAAAACAATGCCATTAGAGCAGCCCTCAACATCCCTAGATCAGCACACATCTCTGAAACCAGGAGGAACCTTTACTGGCTTTCAGTCGCACAAAGGATTTCTCTAAAATCTCTCGTCTTGACTTACAAATGCTGGAACAACCTGGCCCCCATCTACTTAGCCTCGCGGTTCACGCAATATTTCCCCCTCAGTCACTCAGGTCTGCCCACAGCCAGAGCCTCACAATCCCTAGATTCAAGCTCCAAACAGCTGAAGGAGTTAGATTCCCAGTCCTGGCAGCCAAACTTTAGAACACTGTGCCACTCACTATTAGAAATCTATCATCACTGAACCTATTCAAACACAAAGCTAACCTCTGGTTAGCCAACTCAAATGACCAATTGTCATCCTGAAAACCAAATTACCTTGACTTTTATGTATGCCAGACTAATTTGCACTGCGCCTGTATTCCTGTATTCCTATGATTTGTACTTAATGTTTTCTGTAATGACCTTCATTTGGATGTAACTACTGTTTGAAGATATGCGCCTGGTTGCCTCCGGGCCTGGTTTACGCTATACAAATAAAATAAATACAAATACAAATGCTCATGAATATTCCCCATCGTCAGGCTGGGAATCCTTGGTAAAAGAAAAAATCAGTTTAGTTTCTGAACTGTCTTTCTCCTAATGACCAATCACTGGTTTCTGGGTCATGAATGACCGCCACAAGCAACTCGCTGACTGGCTGGAGTCGAAGAGCCCGGTGGCAGGTGAGCCTCGGCAACATACTTCTCCGTAGAGAAAATCTGAGTGGTCTTCTAAGACCTTTGAGGGCCCCCCGGCGATGGGGGCCCAACAAAAGGCAAAGCACTGTGAATCCGTGGGCACCGGGAGCAGCATTGGTATGGGCTCCTCGACTGCCAGGCTGGGTGCAACATCACCGACACCATCAACCACGAGCCAACGTGCCAGCTCGATGAAAAGGAAATCAGACAACCCGGGTAAGCTTCTGGAGAAGGCCCGGTCGGTTCGAACCGAGAAAGCCAAGGGGGAGCGAGGCAGTGGCCCTCCCCCCATGGTGAAGGCATCAGGCGCGCCTAAAGTCGCAAAGGCCCACATTCACCAGGCTAAGGTTTCGATTGAGGGAGTGGTGGAGTCCCTGGCGAAGACCGCAGAGGCGGCCCCAGTGGAAATGACCCTCAAGCCTAGAGTTTCCCTGCCAAGCCATAGGGAATCGTCTTTCACGCCCATTGATAAGACGCCCGTGAAGCCCCTGGGTGAGAAAAGGGGCGCACGGTAGTCCTACCAGACTCAGATATCTCCTGCGAGGACAAGCTTTCAGGACTCAAGATGGTTCTTGACAAGCGATTTGCCAAAGTCAGAGCCTACGGGAAGCACCCTGGTGAGGTGGACGTGGAAAGCGACGGGGGAGACAGCGAGGAACGGCAGATCGAGGAAGAGCCGGAGGACTCTACACCACTGCAGATGCTACCGTCGCAACCGCTGCCTCCACCGGCAGACAAGTCAGAGGACATTTTGTTAGCCTTGCACACGCTGTGCACAGAAAGAAGGACAAAGTTGGCCTTGCCGTCTGGCGGACGACCCAGCGGTGCATGGACCGTCGGACGGAGAGCCCACCATCCAAGCAAAGTCAGATCCATCCTCCCCTGTCCTTCCATCCTTCACCACCATCCCCTCCACCGAGGGATGAGACGGGGACAGAGACAGCGATAATGGGGACAGACGACAGTGGCAACGGTGTAACAGATCTCCCGTCGCCCCCTCCCCGAGCTTCCCCTTCTGATGAAATTGGCTCATTTCACGCCATGATCGGGCCACAGAGCTCTTCCAGCTTAATGTAGTAGCATACATTCTGGAAGTGATATGAAAATCTTGGAAGTATAATCATTTTGACAATTGATGCCATGCCCATCATCGATAGTGGTAATTTTGACCATAATTTTATGGATGTACACAGACCTTTGACCACTGCCCCAGTGTTATCCGCATGCATTGATTCGGGTGTGTGACGAATATTGACCCCCAAGTACCTAAACAAACTCAGTTGCCACTGGATTCCGACTTCGGGTAAATCCTCTGTTCCCACTGGCGGGTCTGAAAGGTAAGGGCATAAACAGGACTTCTGCACACTAAAATGAATCCCAGGAGACATTTGCATAGTTTTCTAGCACTTCCAGCATAACTGGCACATTCAGATGCAGATCATTTATCTACAGTAGGAAATTGTCCGCATATAGCGAAATTATGTGGTTTACCCCTCCCACTGGTATACCTGCATTAAACAATTGCTTCCTGAAGTAGATAGCAATTGGTTCAAGACCCAGTATATACAGCATAGGGGACAATGGGCATTCCTACCAAATGCCTCTGCATATGTCCAAGGCTGAGGACACCACCCTCCCAGACTTTACCCTGGCTGTTGGATTGGTATATAATACTGACACCCATCTGATGAACCTTTCTCCAAACCCAAACTCTCTCAGGACTGCTAATAGCCACGCCCAGTATATGGAATCAAAAGCTTTAATTTCATCTAGTGATAGAAACACAAGAAATTCTTCGTCAGTCTCTGTCTGGGCAATTATATGTTGAAGTCTATGGAGCTTTGCTGTTGTATTACGGCCTGCTATGAAGCCATTCTGGTCACTATGCACCAACCCGCTCACCACCCTGGAGAGTCTCTTAGCCAATATAGTGGTCAATATCTTGACATCATATTTAAGCATCGCGAGTGGGCGGTACGAGTCACAGCCATCTACTGGCTTCTTAGGTTTGGGTATTGGTACCAATAGTGTTTCCCTCATGCTTCTCGGAAATGTCCCCAGTTTGTACACTTCTTTATACACCTCATGGAGCAAAGGTGTGAGTGACGCTTTGTATGCTTTATAAAATTCAGGGGGCAACCCATCACTTCCCGGAGTTTTACTGGTGGCTAGGGATTTTATTGCCTCACTGATGTCCTCAGCAGTGATTTCTGTTTCTAGTGCTTTGTGTTGTGCCAGGGTCAGTGTGGGCAGTCCAATCTCTTCTAGTGTGTTTTGGATGTCATCTTGGGGAACTGGAGTGTCATGTGCCTATAAGTGGACGTAAAATGATTTGAATGTGTCATTGATTGCTTGTTATGTTTGGTGCATCATACCCTCCCTATCCTTTATTGTAGTCGTTAGGTGTCAGGGGTGTTCTCTCTTGCAGAGCCGTGCCAGAAGCTGACTCGGTTTGTCCCCCTCCTTATGTGCTCTAATAGATCTCGTTGTGTAATCAAACTTGGCTAGCTTCCCCTATGCTTCTTTGCATTTATTTCTCGTCTGATTCAGTGTTTCCTCTTCCTCTTTCATCCCCTGGGCAGTGGTCTCCATCAGCCTTATTTCTTCCTACCACTGTTAAAGGTCCCCACGCAAGGTTCTCCTTACACCCCCCGCTTTAGCTATAATCTCTCCACGTACCACTACCTTTAATGCCTCCTATATCGTGTTCCAATGTTCCACACAACCCACAACCATGTATTCTTCCAGGCTGTCCCGGAGATCTTCCCTAAAGGCCAAATCAGTTAGCTCCTCCGCAGGCATTCGCCATAGTGGAATAGGGGCTCTAGGCCCCATAATCTTCCATTGCATCATTAGGGGGGAATGGTCTGAGATCGATCTGCCCAGATATTGTGTTGCCTCTTTCTGTGTAAGTTGGCTTCTACCTATAAACATGTAGTCAATCCTGGTATATAGGCCATGTGGCGAGGAGAAATAAGAGTATCTCCTCTGCCGGGTGCAATTCTCGCCAGACATCCACCAGGTCCAAATGGTCTAGTATTGCGTTCAATGCCATGGAGGTCCCTGCTTTTCGGGTTAATGGTGGGGCGGCCCTATCTATGTCTAGGTCTCTCACACAGTTGAAGTCCCCCCCCAAATGAAAAAGCTACCCCTGTGTTGGGTTATTTCGTCGCTCAGTGCATTTAAATGTGCAGGAATGTTAAGGTTTAGGAAGTAGGAGTTAATTATGCATATTTCGGTCTGCTCATGTAGCCTATAGTATCAAGTATCTGCCTCCCGCATCTGCTTCCACTTTCAGTAGTTTAAAGAGTACCTGGGGGCTTATCCACGTGAACACACCTCTCGCATATTTAGAGTACGCAGCACCATACCCCTGCCCACCCCAACAAGCTTTCAAGTTAGACATGGACTCTTCCGTCAAGGGAATTTCTTGTAATAGGGCTATGGAAACCTTTTTTCTGTTCAGGTAGGATTTGACCCGATTTCTGCGGAGGTAGGTACCCATGCCCCTTACGTTCCACGTCAATACTTTAACTTGCGTGGCCATGGTCGTTGGTTGGTCATCCTCAGGATTCCCCCTGCCTGCTTTAGATGTACCCTCCAGGGGGTGACAGCCCGAGGGTCTCCATGTTCTCGGGCCCCCAGCAGTACTTTACATTTCGTGATCATACGCAACCATTGTCACAGCACCCTCTTACATCTGGAGACTTCCCAAGTAACAATGCAACAAGCAAAGTGAACAATTTAACTAGTAGAAACAAAGAACTGCTCCCAGCAGCTGTCATAGACTCACAGCGATGGGGTGCCGCACGCCTTCTAGACCCGTCCGGGCCATTGGGGGCGAGTGTGGTGCCAGCAACGGGCTTGCACCTATCTGTCCTGGGGCGGATCCGTGAGCCCAGTTCATGTAGCCCAGCAGTCTCTCTGCCCCAGTTAACATCTATCACAATTTCACAGTGGGCTCAGACTTCAGTTAAGTTGAATTACCACAGTTTCAATCGCCATCCCATGGTTCCAGTGCCCTTCCTTCTCCCTCCTGTCTGCATTGCTTATGTGACCGGTTCTTCCCCTTCAGCCAGGTTGTTGTGTTCTAGCCACATGTTGGCGACCGCTGAAGTTTCCAAGAACACTGCCTTCACTTTGTAAAGTACCTTCAGGTGAGATGGGTACATCAGCATGTACTTCAAATTAAGTTGCCAAAGCCTCGCTTTTATCGGCACAAAGGAGTTCCATGCACGTGTAGTTCGGATAGACAGCAATCCTGAAGGTGTCTCAGTTAATTTCTCCCCCTTCCCTCGAGTACCTGAGTATTATCTCTCTATCCTGAAAGTTTAAGATTTTCGCAATCATTAGGCAGGTGTGTGAACCTGGGGGTGGCCACTTCTGTAGAGATCTGTGGGCTCTCTCCACTGTAAAGCCTTGGGATAGTCGACCAGTGCCAATTTCTTGTTGCAGCAATTTTTCCACAAACCTGATCGGGTTCGGGCCCTCCATTCCCTCTCCCCAGTAAACAAATGTTATTACGGTGAGCCCACCCTTCTTTGTCCTCTGACCTCACTTCTAGTGTGTCTACCTTCTGTTCCAACTCTCGCACTGTTGCTTTAAAGTCATCCGTGGTTTCCACTGTTTCTTGGAGACCAGTTTCCACTGTGGTGACCCTTTCCATCACGTTGCGCGCATCTTGTCTCATCAGTAACATGTCCAACTTAACCTCGTCTATTTTTGTATCTATAAATGTCCTAAGCGCGGCTATGGCCTGTATCACCTGTCCATCCTTGGAGCCATTTTCAGGGGCTTGCTGTTCAGTGCACGGGATCGTGTCGACTTGCACCAGAGTGTGCTGCTTGGTCGCAGTGAACAAATCCATTATTGTTAATTTAGTTTTGTTCTTGCTCAGGGACATGGCCGTCTGGTGTTTATGAGAGTTGGTCGCCAGTTCCGAGCTGATCTACAGAGGCGCAACGCAACAGGACCAGGTCCAATAATAGTCGTATTTGTCCAACCAGGACGTCCGATGGGCTGTGTGGTTGCTGGCGTTTAGTTGTTTCACCCCGGGGAGAGGCCCCATGTGTCCATCTCAAGGAGCATTGTACGGCAGCACTCGGCTCAATGGTGGGCTCATGCACCAGATCGGGTCGTCTCATGGGTGGTGTGATGGCTGGCACGTGGTGGTGTCCCTCTAGGGTGGAACCTGCTTCCTGTTGATTTGAAGACTGTGTACACCAGCAAAGGACAGGCTAATTCCTACAACTTGGTGGACCGTTCAAAGTTCCAGGTTGAGCACAGCTCTGTTGTAGACCCCTGCGTTATTCTCGCGGCCCCACAAGGTTTAGGCCTCGGTCACCGATTTACCAGACCACAAGTTGTTAGTTTCAGCCATGCCTGTGGACTGCAATTGGCTTCTGCAACCTTATAGTTGTCAACTGTTTCCCTATTTGTTGTGGCATATCCCACATTGGAGGGATATGCCACAGCATTTTGTAAGGGTCCGTGTCTGGAGGGTTGGGTGCAGATCCAGCCCATGGAGTATAAGGACCCTGAATGTAGGGCCCGCGTTGGATGTGGGTGCACTTATTAGGGTTTAATGGAGAAGTGCATGCAACCAGTCTCAGTGCGTCAGTCACCGAGTGTCCATGTGGTGTGTCTCCCTGCTCATGTCCCGTGTTGTTTGGTGAAACTTTAAATGTGCAAGTAAGCATTTGTTCTGAAGGTGCTCGTGGGTTCTAGGGTCTGTTGGGGCACGACGCAGCCTGGTGCTACTATCTTCCAGCGTTAGTGCTCAGGGAGTAGCTCTCTCCAGCAGTTGTCTCAGGCTATTTGCAGCGTGACGGGAGCCCTGAGCGGGTGATGCGTATGCCGTAGTTCGGGTGGGGCCTCAGCAGCAGTCCATTAACAGCCCGATAATTTTCAGTGCATGTAGGTCAATGCCCAACAACACAATGGGACTCTGATGGCTTGTGATCGATCGTACACTGCAGCATTGACCGTCTGGGGAGAGCCACTGCTCCTCTGTAAACCGTTGTATGAGGTGGTTCCTAGTTGCCAGCATAACCCATAGGCGGTATTGCAGTCCAGGCAGCCAGCCCCATGTGCTCCTCCTGTGCCTTACTTCTTTCCTGGCAATTTGTAGTCTTTAAGTGTTAGGAAGAGAGTCTCATGGCGCTGCAGCAAGAGGATCAAGGTCCATGAAGTACGTTGCTGCCAAGATCATTCTGTAAACGCACTATTGGAAGCAAACAAGTTATGTTTTAAGGAAATGCTCTAGTGCACAGTGCACTTCACAACGGGGCTGTTGTGTCCTCAGGGCTGTTGTGTCCTCCTGCATGTCTTCACTCACTTCCTCCTACTGGGGAGTCAGTACACTGTGGCCCCACTGCCCAAGGGATGGGCCTCACAGCCGCTTAGTCTTCGGTGTAGAAGTTCAGTGCTCAGCAGGCTCCATCAGCGTCACACTACAGTGCTGCCAGGGTAGTTGTCCCTGCCAGGGGTCATCCCAATGAGAAGCGTGCTGCTTTTCCTGAGTGAGGGAGCCCCTCTCTGCCGGCATGCAATCTCTGTGTCCTATAGGGTTGCTCGCACTGCAGTCATCAGGCACCGGCAGCAGGCGCCATTTTGTGTGCCGCAGGGGCGCTGCTTCTTGTGCTCTTTTTTGGGGGATAATGGCTATGATTTTCATCGGACTTGGTGCCTGGAGTGAGAGAAAGGGTTCACCTTCCGTCAGCTGTGGTTTCTTCTCTACTCCTTTGTGCCTCTCCGCTTCTACAGGATCAGTGCTAGGATCTCAGGCGGGAGCTCTGCAAGGCAGCTTCTTCACGCCATGCGCTCAGGCCACGCCCCTTACCCTGAGTTATTAAAGGCCGCTGCATCATCTGTCGTGTTTTCTGCAGTCACACCCGCATACCCGGCTCGCTTCCAAATGTCATTAGGCCTCTCTCCCAGGAAGGCTGCCAACAGGCCTTTTATGTCACCTATTGCTAATGTCATTCCTGATGCCATCTCCTCAAACTCATGAATCCATTTTCCGGCACCTGAGGTCAAACTTGGTAATTTACATTTCAAATTGTCCATATGCATTTGTGGCCATGGAATATATTGTGGTTATTCTTTCTCTTTTTCTAATGATGGGAATTGTGAAAACCCTGATCCATAATCATGCCCACCTGCACTCCTTGTTTTCCAGGTGGGGTTAGACTTGCTCATTGTCTCTGTCCTGCCAATGTCCTTAATCTGCTTACATTAGGCAGGGATACATGCCCTTCACTGTGGGATCGTGTGGCTTGTGATCGTTCAGTATATGGTGTCAGTTCTGGTGTTTTTTCTTTAGGATCTTCTAGGTATGACTATTTTACACCTTTTTCTACACTTGAATTTTTTGAAAGAAACACCTGCACCCTCTATTCACATTTAATCATTTTCTTCTCTTTCTTCTTCTGACATCATTATGCCCCAGCTTGTACTGATTTCATCCCTTTCCACATCATGATGATCTAGTCTGTTTAAAGACAGTGTTCTGTGCTCCTCTGTTATGACATCATCTGACATACCCTATGTCTCCCTCAATAAAGATCCTTCGGCATTCTCTTTGGTCTTACACCCATCCTTATCCCTTATTTGCCTATTTAAATCCCCAATCATGTTCCCTATGTTTTCTGCTTCCTGCTCGTCAGCCTATGTTTCTATTCTCGGTATTCCTTGCATCTCCCTGTGGGTCTGCTGTGACCCTCTCTCTTCCTCAGATCGTTCTCGTGCTTCAATCGGCACTATACTTCTACTACATACATCTCGTCATCCTTTAGTCCCCTATTTCTATTCATCTCTCCTTCCCTTCTCCTAACCATTTTCATTTCTTCTTCCTATTGCGTTCTTTGCAACCTATGTACTTTCATTCTCTGTATTTCCATCTCCTCTCATTTCTTCTCTTCTAGTCTCTCCTTCTCTTTCTTTGCCTCATACCTTCTTCATGCTTCCTTTCGCTTCCTCTCTTTTTTCTTCTCTTCTTTGTATGCTCTCTCGTGTTCTCTTTCTTTCTATTCCCACTCTTCTCTTTCTTCTTTCCCAAACCCATCAATGCCCTTGGCATCTAGTTTGAGTAATATCTGTCCTCCCTTCCGTTCATCCTGTACTATTGTTACCCCCTTAGCCTTGACCTTCACTTCCCTTTGTCCCCTTACTTCTTCCTCTATCTCCATCTGTCTATCTTGCCTGTCCTTTCTCTCCTGTCTGTCCAGTATCAGTTAATAATGTCCCCATACATTGTCACCGGGAAAAGCCATTGGCGACATTATATATGGTGACATTATATATGAGGACGGGTTTCAGGGATGTCCCCTGATTCCCTTGTAAGTAATAAACTTCAGGGGTTGCGGGCTCAATGTAATAATGTCTCTGCAAAAAACAGTGACTTTTTTGTCAGGAGACCTTTTCGCAGGGACATTACTACATGGCACCGTCTGTCCTTTCTCTCATCACGCTGTTTACTTTCATTGCATGTTGACATTTATTTGCATTCTCTACTTTTGCTCTTTTCCATAATGTCCTTGCTGTTATCAGCAGGTGGTTCATATGTCAGATTATCATACTCTGCTGCTTTCAATTACTTTAAAGGATAAAATCATTGCTTCTCTGTGTCTGCACTCTTATTTTCAGAAGTGGAAAGAGGAGCCAAAGGCGTTACTTCCTGCTCCATATGCTGATCAGGCGGATCTTCTTTCTCACTTTGATACATCTTCCACAAATCTAAAACTGTCAACCTTTTCATGGAATGGGATTCAGAACTAGTGGGAGTCACTTTGGATAGTTTCAGGTAGACGCTAGCAATGATGGTTGGATAACTAGTAGATAGGAAACTGAATTCAGAGGTTGAATGCAAAGAAATAGCTATTTTACAATTTTTAAATTGAGCCAAATGCAGAATCGCAGCAAACTTTTCCGCGCGCTAAGCGCGATTGCGGCAAAACTATAAGGAGTTGGATTCATTTGAAAGCTGAGGATGTTCGCTTCAATGTGACACTTAAATTTTGTTCCTAGCATGTACGGTTCAGAGGTTATGAAGGTTTTTAGTAAAGGTCGATTTTTCTCAAAAAGAGTCAAGATTTCAAATGAAAGATGCGTTTTTGAAGATTACAAACAAGGATTGGCTTTACACTAAGGGGCTATGAAGATGCGAGATTCCAACGGTACAGCCACCAGTCCAGAGGCGCCTCTGTCTGATCTTTGCCCGCTGCAACACTTACCTTTCTTCAGCAACTATATTAGCGCAAAGATGATTTATCACTACAATTATCACAGGATTATATGGATGAGAGACGGATTCAGGATAGACAAAAGAGATTCTACAATGCAGTTTTGGATATGATAGAATGAGTTGGATTGGATTACGTAAGGATAAGAGATTGGCTATGGACAATTCTATGCTAAATACTCACAACTATGGTTTTGGAATAGGCCCGTCAGGATCTGGTCAAAGGGTTTTGGACTGGAATCTGCTAGCCACCGGACAGGATTCAGGCGCTTGGTTCTGCACTCAGCAAGGCACTCTGGTCTCTGCACGGCCTCTGGTTGTGAATCTGACGGGTTGGTTGTGGGTTACAGCTCTGCTCTACTGGTTTGGATCTCTGGGTTCTAGCAAGGGTTCTTGGCTAGAAGCAGAAAAACAGCACAGCCAGGCTGTTGAATTTGTTGTGCTCCTTGGAAGTTTGGGGTTAAAATCAGGTTGCAAGATTTTAAAGGCCAGCTGAGAAGGGTTCAGCTTTGGATTGGGCCTTCTGCTTTCAGAGTTCTGGAGTCTGGATCTGGGTTCTTCCTGCAGAGCGCTTCGCCCGTAAATCAGTTGATGGGTGAATGTGTGTGTGTGTCTCTAGGTCCTCAACAGTCCCTTTTTATATATTTCCCAAGGGGGTGGATAGGCTGATTATAATAAGCCCACCCTCTAGGAAACTGATTGGTCAAAGTATTCCGTCTCTCCTGATTTGAGAAGGAAACAGAGTGTCATGATGTGTCATGATGATGCTGTGTTTATGGCCCAGGGAAAAAACCTCCCCTTTGTTTTTACACAGAAAATCTATTTTTCATATAAAGCATATTTACAATATCACCAACTTGCTAATAATACATATTTGCATCCCAAAGTAAATAAGCTACGTATCTGTCCAAGTCCCATCTTCTTAAGAGTTTTGGTTCACAAATGACAGTTTTTCAAGCTGTTGGTTGGTTACCCAGTGTCAGATCTGTACAAGTTTTTCCACATACATGCGCATAACACCTGGGCACCATCCTGTACATTTTCATATTCCTAGCATTATCACAATTGCTACAATATCAACATTTTCGTGGTTCAGTCTCTGAACATCGCACAAATTCCAGAGTAGTTTCTACTTGTGAGCAACATTTTCATTTTAACAACCTATACATTTCAGATTTTTACCAGTTTGTCACAGTTTTCTATGAGTCTTTTTCTCAAAAATATATTTTCTACTGCTCCAGATACACATTTCAGTCTAGCCCCGCCCCCAAGGTTTTGGCTGGGCCAGAGCAACCTGAGCCTCTTCCTGCCATCAGCTGGTTTCTGTTGACGCCCAAGTTTGCATTTCCTTTCATTCAAGGGAGTCTTTTGTTTCCTGTCAGAGCAATAGGCCAAAGTCCTCCTCCCACCTCCATTAACACCTCCCTGCCAGTTCCTCAGCAGAGAACAGGGGGAAAGATTCCTTTGTTTGGGAGAAGTTGTGGAATGTCTTTGAAGCTCAGTGTGGCTGGCTTTAACTCACTTTTAAAACAATGTTTAAAATAGTCTTTTTTCTAAAATACAATTTACATTTTTAACAAATATAGCCACAAATCTCTTAATTGCAGCCTTTTTCAAACATAGAGATTGAACTGTATCCCTACATTGCTTTTGATGAGAAGTCTCTTCTTTTCTACACTTTGATTTTAATGTACAAGTTTAAATGACAGGTTAAGTAAATGCCAGCTTCTGACACAGGCGAGCGGCAGTACTGCGCCCATTTCTGACATATTTTTCCAAGCAAGCACCTTTGAATGTGAATTTTCTTCTGATAAAATGTGCTTCTGCTGACATTGGGCTTAAGTGGATTCTTTAAATAAAGTGATGTTTAACACCCAACAAGGATGTTGGATCTTCTCTGCTGTTTGAGAATCATTATTTTGCACATTTAACAGCCAAGGAAAAAACTGACTTTCAAGCAGTTCTGGGTTTCCCTTGCAATGCAGGCCTGCTTTCTCAAGTAGTTTCATTTTACTCTGTGGGCAGCTCATGATAGGTTTTGGCAGTGGTCTCCTGTGTTACCACTGACATAGAAAAAATGGATTGTCAGCCTATTTTCAGGTTTTCCTGCGCACTTGAGGCTTTTTGGCAGCCGTTCTGTTGTTTTGATGAACACAGCACACAGTGATGTTGCAGGGCATAGACTAGTGGGTTAGAACATCCCACAGATTTTCCGGCACTCTCCATACTAGAGGCAAGAAGGGTATGAAAGAGAACGTACTGATGCCCCTTTTTGACATTATATTGCCAAAGTGTTTGAAATGGTTTGGAATATATTGTCCAGAGACTTTCATTCGGAGATCGGTCTTGCTTTGTTTTTTTCTCCACACAAAGTAATTTCTCATGCGCTTTAATGGGAACGGGTAGAGATGGTTACATTCACAAAAATATGTATTTCACCATAGATAATTCATCAAATTAACTGTTAACAACAATTTAGATGGCACGTGAACCTGGCATTGCATTGGATCCAGTTCCGGTCACTAGACCTTTTTTGTTGTCCAAAGGAAATGGAGGTAGTGCTGTGGCAGAAACGGCTGGAAACCATGTTTTGGGGCATCTGGTGTTGAGTAGACAGGCTGCAAAGGGTGGGGAGTGAAATATGGTTCATATGATGTATTTGTTTAGGTGGAAGAAGACCATGTTGTGTTTGCGGTGTCCGCGGACACCACAGTAGTTCGCAGGTAGGTCCTCAGGTCAGCAGCTTATCTGATGACTGCAGGCAGGATTCTTTAGGGTAGGGGAGTGAAATGTAGATGATATGAGGATGTTTGTACAAGGTGTATTATGCTGCAGTGGTTGTGGCCAGGCCCTAGACTCTTGGGTGCATGGCCACCCAAGAGTCTGCCCACTGGCTGCAATTAGTGTAATAGTATGTGTACAGAAGTGGACAGGGTGTGTGGCAGCTGGCTTATTGGACTGCCTCTGGGATTGTGGCCACTCGGCAGATTATTGGGTGCATGGGCGGCTGGCTTATTGCACCCAAGAGTGTGTCCACTGGCTGCAAGTATTGTGATAGTATGCGTAGAGAAGTGGACAGGGTGTGTGGCAGGTGGCTTGTTGGACTGCCCTGAGATTCCTGGGTGTATCATAGTCTGTGCAGTGGGTTTGAGTAATATAATATTATGTGAACTGAAGTGTAGAGGGCTTTAGGTTGAGGCGTTGTGTGTGTGGCGGAGGCCATAGGCCATACACCCAAGATTCTAGAGCCTGGCCACAACCACTGCAGCATAATACAGCCATGCACATAAGATTGCGACAATGACATATGGATTGCACAAATATGTGTATACAATGCAATTTTCAGATTACAAAGAAGCATGACACCAAAAATGTTATACTCACTCTATGTATTGTTGAGGCACTATGCATCTTTTTTTAATGCAGTACAGAATACTATTCAAGTTGCAATACTAGATTTCAATATTGTAGCATGTGGAAATGCAGGAGAAGTTGTTGTTTCATTGTCTGTGATAAAAGAAAACATAACATGTTAGGGTTGGTATTTCATAATGTTGTATTGCATTCCATTGCAGATGTTTGTGTACTTTGTGGACCCTCATAATTATTACTTCGTAAGTGCTATGCTTTAAACAAGTGTACTGTGCAATGTGCTCCGTTGCTGTGTTTGTTCGCATAATCATTGGGTCTGTGTGAAAAAATTCCATGTAGGATTACAAAAAACCCTTCTGCATTAATTTGTTGTTATGTGACACACTCTGTTTCATTGACGTGTGCGCTAATTACAGCAATGTTTAACTCTTTAACTGCCATGGGTATTTCCCCACAGTGCCAGGGCCTTTTTTGGTGATTTCGGTATGTGGCCATTCAATGGCTTGTAACTTTTTTGTTAAATGAGGTATCTCGGCCAAATTTGGCTCCTTTTTTTCCCCACATGTAGATGGTTGTAACGCCACCCAGGAATCCTAGGTTGCTGTGGGGGGGTGAGAGAAAATAAGCAAAAAGGTTGAAAATGTTGGGTTTTTTCGAAAAATGCCAATAAAATGATGTACAAAGAAGCCTGTGTTTTTTTCCTTGTAAGAGCTAGGAACAAATGGTTTGCTGTGCTGAGTTCCCCAATTTCCTGGCTTTCAAGAACAGGTTGACTGGAAACGAAATAAAAATATTTTGATGTGGTTATCAACCGTTTTGTTAGAGTTAGGCGATTTTGGCGATTTTTGACAATTGGACATGCATGGACGGAATGGAAGAAAAGGGTAGGAAAGCCGAATTGGAGGACAGAAAGGCATATATTTCTGAAAAGTAGACAAAATTCCAAGTTCAGGAAGGGGTGATTTGCGTAGGTCAGGCGACAACTAGGTAGGGGAAACTGCCCGAAAAAAAGGTATGTGTTGGACATGGTTGGCTTGGTACGGCAATGGCTTCTATGAATTTTGAGAAAAGCAATGCTCCGCTACATTCCCCCGACTATTGCAGTTAGGAGAGCACACATTTTTTGTAGTGTTTTACAAAACAAGCATGACCACAAGCCAAACACTGAGCCATGGTACATAGGAGTTTTATGCTCACGGCCTGAACAGACGCACTTAGCATGTGTAAATCGGGAGAACCAATGTGGTGAGGAACGGCAAGCATACATTTGAAAGAGCACAGGCAGACCTTTTCAAGTGTAGGTGACTTGTGCAGGTTACAAAAGAGTATGGTGCCTAAAGCAGCAACTAAATATAGGTCACATTTGGGAAATGAAAGGGTTGTGTGACAAAGGGAACCAGCAAATGGGTCAAAACGTTATGAAAATCACACAAAAACAACACATGGCCTACCTTTCCGCGTTCCCACATGTGTCCCGATAAAAACGGTACCTCACATGTGTGGGTGCACCTACCTGGCCGCCAAGGGGAAAGCCTAAAACACAAGTAACCCTAAGTCTGTTTTCATTTGAGAATTTGAGACGCTCTGCCGACCGGCACAACATACAGATATGGGCCTCGGGTGTCCAAGCCACCAAGGAAAACCAGTAACCCCATGCATTTCCGAAAAGAGGACACCTGTGGAAATCCGCAGAGGTTTGATACGCCCAAATCGCCCCAGATTGTATTAGCCAGACACCCCCGCAAAGTCCAAAATGTGGCTCACCCATCGAAACACGGCCCCAACAACACATGGCCTAGCGGCCCGCGTTCCCACAGGTGTCCCGACTAAAAAGGTACCTTGCATGTGTGGGTGAACCTACGGGGGCGCAAAAGGAAAAGGGTAACCCGCTGGTAACCCCAAGCCTTTCGCCACAGCACAATTTGTTCATGTGGGCAACCTACAGATTTGTGCCTAGGGTGTCGAAGTCAGCAAGGAAAACAGGGAACCCCATGCATTTCCCAAATGAGGACACCCGTGGGAATGCACAGAGGTCTGACTTGCGGGAAGCGGCCCAGAATTTATTACCCAGAACCCCAGACAAAGTGAACATTGTGTTTTTTCCCCACCGAATATCACACTTTGTTGGGGATTGTGGCTAATAAAAACTGGGGAAATTTGCGCAAGGCAGACCTCTGTGGATTCCCACGGGTGTCCTCCAGGGAGGGCTATTTTGCCCCCTTCCCTGGGGGCAGATGATCAGCCATCTGCCCCCAGGGTTGTACACATATGTGCCCCCATGTTTTGGGGGCCCGGGGGGAGCAAGGGCAGCTTACTGTAAGCAGCCCCCACTTCCCCCCTTCAAAGACATCCCTGTGTCTAGTGTGCATTGCTGACCACACATCGCGCGCCCTGTGCCCGATCCGCGGGCATCAATGCTGTCACACAGGGTGTCCTTGGAAAGGGGAGAATCTCCCCTATCCGCGAACACCATTTCCGAAAAAATCCCTGGTGGCTAAGGCCCCCAAACCCCTTCCCCCCTTCCCATCACGTTTTATTTTCTCAATTTTTTATTATTATTTTTTTGCCCCTTCCCTGATGTCTTTGAAAGAAGGAATCGAGCTGTTCAGCATCCTGTCCTTTTAACTTCTGAAAGTTTGTCAAAGTGAATGTTCACAAAGTGAATGCTGTTGGTATGGGTATGTCTGGAAGCCAACAACTCCATTAACTAAACCTTGCTCAACGTCAAAGTTACGCTTTAGCATTACTCTACAGTTTAAACACAAGATTAACATTTTCTCCAAACTAGCTGTGTTGGAGATAGAGTTTTCTAAGGTATTTAGTCGTGCTGTGGCTTGTTGACACATAGGTACTACCATGCTGTACACGTCCAGTTTGTCTGTGGAGTAAATTTGCACTAGTGGTTGCTTTTCTTTTTTCAACATTGTTTCATTGAATTGTGCACAGCTTGCTAGGGTTGGCATTAAGGACATACAGTTTACATTTTTGTGCTAATTGTTCCATGACATCAGTAGCACATGTGTTATGCCCGTATAGCTCATGGATGCGTCTGCTATTTAAGATAGTCTGTGCTTCCTTAGAAAGCTCATCAATCTGAATGCTTTTCAAAAGGTGGACATAGGTGAGGTCTGCAGACTCACACATGTTTTCAGTAAGTTCTCTGTATTGGAAATGTTGCCAGAGACTTTAGGTGTCTTACTGCACAGTTTGTGTCCTAAGGTTTTAAAAATAGGTTCACCTTTCACTGGTTCTAATTGAAGAAGATCTCTGAAAACCATAACGTGTTTTCCTCCATCATAGTTTATTTTAAGGACCTCTTGCAATTTGAGGTGAATCAAAGCCAACATTAGGTTGTAGACCATGCTCACCTCATCTATTAGGAACATTTTCATTTGTTTCAGAACTCTGCATAGCTCCATAGCAGCTTCTTCTGAAAGTTTGTAGCAGTCTAATTTGTTTTGGTGTTCTACTGGAAGGAGTATCAATTGGTGTAAAGTACCACCACCTATGTTGCAGGCAGCTCAACCTGTGGGGCAGTTACAACACCTGAAAGCTTGTTTGTCAGTAGTTGGAGATAATTGTTGATGATTTTTATTAAGAATGTTTTTCCTGAACCATCTTGACCACTTACATACAGGAGTACAGGTTTTAGTTTTATGCTGTATACCATGTTCAATGTCTTCAGTTACTTCTAGAAAAATGCTATGCTGCTCATTGTTTAGTTGGGATTTCAGTAGAGCAATGTTTTCTTCAGATTGCTCATACTGACGCATGGTGTTTTCTACTTCAGTCTTGGTTATTTCTGCCTCATTTGCTATGAGTGGCTATCCAAGTAGATCTTGGCTTTCTGTAAGAGAAGGTTGACTGCTCTCAGGAGTTTCTATATTTAGGGGGTAATTCATGGATTATTTGCGCCGAAAAAGACGGGATTTGTGCGCCATTCTGCCCGAAAATCCCCATTTGTTAAACAGGGATTTGCGGGCAGAATGGCGCACAAATCACATTTTTCTCGGCGCAAATAATCCAGGAATGACCCCCTTAGTTGTGCTTGAAGTTCTTCTTGTTAGTGTTCATTGTCCAACATGTTTTTGTACTGTGTAAACTTTATATCTGTTATAGCGCTTTCACTTGCATTGAAAACATCTTCATAGGAGGCATGGGTGTCCAATAAATCTTCTTCTTTTCTCCATGGTTTCAAAAGTTGCAGTAGGGAAATGTAGTAAAGTTCTCTATCTCGAGTAGTTGTTAATGATAGCTTCATATGATTAATCAGGCTGTGTTTGGTAAGTTTAACCAGGCTACCCTTTGACTATGTATTTATCTTTTCTCTCATCTGGTTTAATATTATTTTTGTATGAGAGGTTTTGGGCTACGTGGTTTAAGCACATGGTTTCCAAAGCAGTACTCCTGTTTGGGTAGTATATGTCCAATAAGTTATTTTTCAAAATGTCCTGGCTGTTTGGATCGTTTTTTGGCTATTGTTTCTATGTATTAGTATGATTTGAGACCTCTTTTTCTGGATGCAGCATGACCAACGCTTAGCCAGACTATGTTTTCAGATTTCCCATACAAGGCACTGCCTGTTAACCGGTCTGCGGCTTCGTTGGTTCCACATTCTCTATGCGAGAGCCTTTTGATGTCAAAGCTGTATTATTTTTGTGACAGTATTTTGTCAGATGATATGTCATCCCAGAGGTCTTTCAGCTCTGTTTTCTCTGCTTTGGTTAAGTGGGCTGTGACATATCTTGCAACTGCAGTGGAATTGTCTGCAAAGTAGTGCACATCTATGTTTGCATTCCATAGGTGGGCAATGATTGCATTGTAATCATTGTTGTAATTTGATGCTTCAGTTCTTTTTATGTCGTTTGTGTTCTTAGGCAATTTGCCTTTCACACTGTGTCTAACAGAAGTCCTGAAGCTGTTTAATTGTCCTTTTGCTGATACTGGTCTAGGGAAACCAAAGCGGTATTTGGTGTAGTATTTGCCTTTGTTCTTATATGTGCGCAAACAATATTTGCCGCTTTTGTGTCTCTGAAACCACAAAATGTGTGCATGTAGGTCACTATATGCACTCTCTGAAGGGATTTTGCAAGTGACATATTTGTGAATGAACTGTAAAACAGTGGCATCAGTGTCTTGACCAAATTTAGGAGCATCTTTAATCCACAAAAGCATGTGGATGTGTGGTGCTCCTCTGGCTTGATATTCTTTTCTCCAAAGGTAGTGTTCCACTTCTCCTAGGGGAGGAATTGTTTTATTACAGATGAAGTGCAGCATGGCAATAAAGTGATGATGGAAGTACCTTGACACATTTACAGGGTCAAGAGAGCAGAGTTCTCCTGGTGTTTTCATGTCTATCCCTGCTTTGTTGTTGTTTGCTATGCATAGGAAATTATGCAAGTCTTCCCATGCATAAAGTGACAAACCATGTAGGTGGGTCATGGTTGCATAGCATACACTTTACATCTGCGTGACGTTGGAACCAGTATTCATTCGTACCATGCATGTTTGCCAAGAGATTTTACTTGACTGTAAAACTTCATCTTTCTCTTGTACCTTTTTAAGTAGCTGTGTTGCAAACATGTTTAAAAAATTGGAGCCTGTTTTCAATGTGTGTGCAACTTCGTAACATAGTTACTAGTTCACTTTCAAAGAGGAGGTGGAATATGTATTCAACAGTTTGTCTGAATCTGGGGTCTTCAGAATACATTCATAAAAAGCAGTATTCTGATGCTGTTATTTGTGTGCATCTTCCATCGTACCTTCCACCTTTTCCAGTCGAAAAGAGTAGAGGAAAGACTTGTGCTTCAACACTTTTTTCCCATATGCTTATTGGATATCCTTTGGCTTGCCGCATTTGATATGTTTCTAGTGCATCCTCTATGGTATCTTTGGAGTGCAGTGGGTGAATTGTATGCTGGCCTAAAATATTGGAGGCTGTAGTAGGCCAGTTGATGAGGAATCCTGAATTATGCGGGTGGTTTCTCTCAGGTTTTCTTCAATGTTTATTTCTTTGTAGTATTCATTGTTGTCTTTAAAATATTGCACAGCTTCTCTAACTTTGTTTAAGTCTACTAGTTGCTGCCAAATTATTTTGTCTTTTGTTGGTACACCATTCACTGGGATAATCAAAGATTAATCTATTGGCCGTTGCAGTCCTAGAATGTCTACATTTTCTTTAAGATATAATGACAAATAAACTACTTTGCCACAAATGTCTTTCAGTAATTCAGAAGGAGGCAACTTGGCTGTTTTCGGTTGAAGGTGTATTTTCGCTTGAGGTTGTGGGGGTTGTGCTGAGGCAGAGGCAGCGGCAGCAGATGTAACAACAGTGAATGCCATTATGCAGGTAATGCAGCTAATCAAGGAAGTCAGCAGCCCAGCAATCCAGCAATGAAGCAATGTGGAGCAGTAGTCCAGCAATCCAGCAATGAGGAGCAGTGTCTGGCCTGGAAATCCAAAAACAGAATGAGGAGCAGCACTGGGATGTGGTATTTTATAGGGGTTGTGGTATACACTGACCCACTCAACAGTATTTCACCACATCACCAAGCTGCATTTTCGTAAGAAACAGCAACTTGGCTGAGCTGGCTCCTGTGTGCACCAGGTCCTCTAAACTGTGTTTTGGCAGCAACAAAAAGATGGCTGCACCAATCTGCCAAGCACAATTCAGGCAGGATGGAACAAGGGGACACACTGAAGGAGCGTGCCAGTGTGTTCTGAAACATAAATGGAATGCAGTGAATAGACAGCACTGCTTTGCGGAAAACCCAACATTCCCCTTCAAAATGAAACATTTTCATCCTTTAAAAATGCTGCTTTGACGCTAATTCCATCTGTTCATTCTGAAACCATTGTGATTAAAAAGGCCCTGTCATGCCCAGGATATTTCACTGTGCTTCACAAAAACCAGGCATAATTCCTGAGTGACAGGCCCAGTCAAACCATCTCTAAGAGAAACCAATAAGCAACTTTACTTTTACTTACACGGGAAACGTTTCATTTTCTTTGCAAAAGTATCCAAAACTCAGCTGTTCAGAGAGAGACTCTAACTAGCTGAGCCACGTCTGTTTCAATGTATCTGTGCCTCAGACCAACTCCAGCATTCAAGAGAATAACTATAGCTTCAAGACAGTGTGTGAATCTGCTGGAGATGAAAAGTTGAATTTAAGAAGGAAGGCCAGCTGCACCACGTGTAAAATAAAATGGCCTTTTGCAAAATTAAAGGAGAAAAATGCTCATTTAAAATGTAAACTGTTGACGGAAAGCCTGCCATTACCTAGCAATGTGAAAGGATTTGTGGCTGGTGAAAATACATACAGGGGCTATTTTTATTCCTTAGGTTTGTTTAATTCAGGACCCAAAAATCAGGAAATGAAGATTTTGAAACAACTGTGTTAAATTTGCAAGCTAAAAAGAAACAAGTTATTCCAAATGGCAGGCTGAAACTTCCCCCAAGGGGAAGGGGACTATCATAAAAACTCTCAGCCGAGAATAACAACCCCAGGATAATAGCACGTGATTGTGATTTCTGCAAGGAGCTCCAAAGAAGATCTCCGTGGTGACCCTGCTCTTCAAGGGGTTTGCTTGCCAGCTAAGACCATATTTGGCTTACAAAGGATTGCCATTTGGTGCTAAGGACTATGTATGAATAAAAATGTAAAGACTTTTATCCCTGCAGCAGGACTTTGGAAAAATGTAAATATTCCACTGTTTAGAAGTAATTTTATGGCCTTTATTTTAAGATGTCATAAGTTTCATTGCTGCATAGGGAACATAAGTAACAACATATTGCAGATTACCAGAAAAGTATACATGTCTCAAATGTACATTTTTATACTTACGTACCTTATGATCAACCCCACATATGTATAAAGTTATGGAATTTTATGCTGAACTTTTCATGCTTAAAATGATCAAAAAGTAGTAACCATCCAAAATAATATCTACAGATTGCACGATTGGACAGTTGTCCTTTACATAAAATATGTTACCTGAATATTCAGTTTATTAAGGTGCCACCATTGTTTGTTTGTTTGTTTTATTATTTATAATGCGCGAACATACCCAGGGGTATCAGGGCGCAGCCTTTACAAGAATTTGCGAAGCTTGGTTACAGGTCATAGAGTGTACAAAGTGACAGTAGGGTACACCGATATTATGAACATTTCAACCAAAAGATACAGAGATATTATAAACATGTAAACAAGTAGGCACACAAAGTTACAGTGTGTACGGGTAGCATGAAAAATGGGCCTGGCAGTGGAGGTAGTGTCTTTGGCATCCTACGTTTTCAGCCATGAAACAACCTTGGATCAGAAGTTCTGGTAGGGCAGGTCCACTCTGAGATTAGGCGGTAGGGAATTCCAAAGCTTGGCTGCTTTCACTGGGAAGCTGTTGCCCCCTATGGTGGCACGTTTAAAGTTAGGGACAGAGAGGCAGTCTTTGTAGGCAGTTCTGGTGGGTCTCAGAGGGGACTGTCTATGGAATCTATTGATCTATGTGTGAGCGATGCAGTTATTAAGAGGATTTTGTTATTGATGGAGAGCCAGTTATTCTGTAGGTTAAATCCTGAGATATGCTCTCTTCTGGAGATGCACAGAGCCACTCTGAGAGGATTGTTCTGAAGGGTTTGTAGTTTGCTGGTGATAGCCTTGGAGGATCCCAGGTAGAGGGTGTTACAATAGTCCAGGCGGGACAGTATAAGGGCTCTGGCGAGGGTAAGGCAACTAGGGTCGGACAGAAATGGTTTGGCTGTGCGGATTAATTTGCACGTATAGGCCGTGGAGGACGCCAGGGCGCTCACTTGTCTTCTGAAGGAGAAATTGGAGTCCAAGTAAAAACCCAAGGTTTTTACCTCTTGTCTAACCCTGATGTTGTTACCATTGATCGTGAAGGAGTTGTAGGCAGGGCCAAGTTTCTTTAAACTGGCCGTAGTGCCTAGGATGATGAGTTCTGTTTTATCATCATTCAGGCATAGTCCATGTGTGGCCATCCATGCCTGGATGATGATGTACACCCTGTTTAGCAAGGCCAAATCCTTTCCATAATCTCCAGAAAGCGGAGGAACTGGGTATCATCTGCATAGTTAGGGTAGGTGATACCGAGATGATCCAGATCATCAAAAAGGGGCTTGGTAAATATGTTGTATAATGTGGGAGAGGCACAGGAGCCCTGTGGGACGCCACAAGTGATTGGTACAGGGTCTGCCGCCGCAGTTGGTGAAAAGACCCTCATGGTTCTACCATTGAGAAAAGAAGTAATCCAGGTGATGGCCTCAGTGGAGAAATGGGCTGATGTGTGGATATGTGTGCAGAGGACAGAGTGATCGACTAGGTCGAAAGCTGCAGACAGATTGAGGAGGAGGAGGAGGGCAACTTGGCCATTGTCTCCAAGTGTATCGATCTGGGCTTTCAAATCTATCAGAGCAGTTTCAGTTCCGTGCTGAGGGCGGAACCCTGATTGTCTGGAACCTAGTAGATGGTGTTCTTCCAGGTACTTCTGAATTTGTACATAGTCAACCTTGTCTAGTATTTTTAGTAGAAAAGGGACGGTAGTTATAGGTCTGTAGTTTGTGGGCGTGGATGGGTCGAGTGTAGGTTTTTTTAGTAGTGGGAGAACCCAGGATTGTTTCAGATTAGAGGGGATAGAACCAGTGGTGAATGAGGCATTAATTAGTTTTGTGATGAAGGGGGAGAGGTCACGGGCAGCATCCTTGATAAGCTGTGCCGGGCACAGGTCTCCCTGACAGTTGGAGGGTTTCAAAGATAAGATCATTTTTTCTACTTCAAGAATCGTGACTTTAGAGGAGTTGAAGCGAGTAAGATCTGTAGGCATAGGCTTATTTAATGTTTTTGAGGGGAGAGTGTCATTGAGGGATGCTTTTTTGCAGGCGATTTTTTTTTGAAGGGTCGCAATTTTGTTTGCTAGGGCGTTCTGGATTTCTGAGCACCAGTTTTTGTCTTTGGTACATGTGTCAGGAGGTGTTATGGGGGTTTCTACTTCTTTAAGAATGGTGAATAGTTCCTTCATGTTTGATATAGCCTGGGATATGCGTGAGCCATAGGAAGTATGTTTAGCCAGGTAGATTTCTTTTTTATAGAGTGTAGTTAGTTTGGAAAGTTTAAGTTTGTTTGAGGCTGAGGGGGATTTTTTCCAGGTGGCCTCACAGTTCCTTTTTTGCTGTCTTAAATTTTTAAGGAATGGTGTGTACCATTTGTTTAGATGCATGCCCGGTTTGCTTGGTCTCAGTTTGAAGGGGGCAATTTGGTCCAGTGAGGTGGCCATGATCTAATTATATTCTTTGACCAAGGTCTCTGGGTCCAGGTTGTCTGGGAGTGTGTTAAGTGTAGGAAGTAGGTGCGGGATGAGTCTTTCAGCTGTCATATTCTTCTTGTTTCTTGTGAGGGTGGGTGGGGCCCTGATAATGGGTGGGGGTGGGGGTCTGTCAGTTGATAGGATGAACGAGACCAGGTGGTGGTCGGTCCAGGTTAGTGCTGCGGTATTAGTTATATTCGCTAGACGGTTGTAATCAGCCACCAAATCGAGTGTTCTGCCTGTAGAGTGTGTGGGTGACATACTTCTTTGCATGAAGCCTAGTTCCGTGAGTGTGTTGACTATAGTGCTGGCGGAATAGTCTTCAGGTTCATTGTAACCCATATTAAAGTCGCCCTAGGTGAGAACCTGGGTAGAACTAGTAAGGTTGCTAAAGAGGATAATATTGACATCTTCATCAAAGGTGCCAATGGAGCCTGGCGGGCAGTAGATCAAATGGATGTTAAGAGTTTGGGTGTTGGTGAGTGGGACTTTAACTGAATTTGTTTCGCATGATGTGACCTCTGTGGGTGTTGCTAGTCTCATAGTGAGACTACATTTGTGAATGATGGCAGCACCTCCTCCTCTTGAGTTAGGGCGGTCATGTCTCAAGATAGAGTAATTGTCTGGGACTGCCAGCATAAGCATGGGGCCTGCTGCTGGGTGTAGCCAGGTCTCAGTAATGGCAAGAAAGTCGAGGTCTTCTTTAAGGATCAGGTCAGCGATTTCTGTAGCATGAGCTACTAATGATCTGGTGTTGATCAAGGCTCCCTTTATTTTGGGGCTGGTTATATTTTTAGTGGTGGTAATGTGGCCCTTGTACTGTGTAGAGTCAGGGGTATCTTGGGTGGGGGAGTTGCATGGAGGTCTAGAGTTGGAGTTTTGGGGCAAGTTGGATTTCTTAGTAGAGGAGGTTAGTAGAGTTCTAGCGTTTTGTGAGGTGAGCAATGAGCAGGCGAGGGGCTCATAGATTTTGGCTTGTCTGGCTCTAAATCCTAGGTTCCGATCGATAGTAGATCGAGGGAGACTGGTATATTGCAATGATTGAGGGTTGTATGTATCTGAGTATAGGGACTTGGTATTAGGCAAAGCTGGGTGTGGCGTGTTGGGTAGCTGAGGTAGCTGAGGAGCCAGGCTGGGCCGTAGTACAATGTTGGAGAGGATCAAGGTGCATGTAAGTGAGTTGGTAATTAATGGACACATGCTCGGTACTATTGGCAGGAATGTTAGGTGACCAGGGCCCTAAATTTGAAGCAACTCAATTTGGGCTGGGGTACACAGGGCAGGGCAGCGTCTAGATATGAAACATGGCAATTAGGCTAGAGTACACAGTGCAGGCAACACCTGGATGTGGCACAAAGCAATTAGGCTAAAGTACACAGTGCAGGCAGCACCTAGATAAGGCACATGGCAGTTGGCTAAAGTACACAGTGCAGGCAGCACCTAGATATGGCACATGGCAATTGGCTAAAGTACACAGTGCAGGTAGCACCTAGATAAGGCATATGGCAGTTGGCTAAAGTACACAGTTCAGGCAGCACCTAGATATGGCACATGGCAATTGGCTAAAGTACACAGTGCAGGCAGCACCTAGATATGGCACATGGCAATTAGGCTAAGGTACACAGTCAGGCGGAATCTAGATATGGCATATGGCAGTTAGGCTAAAGTACACAGTGCAGCACAGTGTCGGTAGGCAGCCCTAGATCCCATTAACAGAAGACAATGCAGATGAGGGCTGTGTGCAGCATGCCGCTATCAAGTGGCATTGCAGATGTTAGTAAAAGCAGCATTGGATTAGCAGTGAAACAGGGACTAGGCAGATTCACAACTAACTAGGTGCCTTAATGGCTAAGTATGTCTAAGGCAGGTATGACACAGTATGATCAAAACACAATAGTATTCTTTAACCATAGGGCTAGTTGCCATGTGGGTGGTCGTATGTTAAAGCAGACAAGGCACTGACCGAGATGTATACCATGTCAAGTGGAGGCCGTTGTTAAGCTAGATAGTAGCATATAATGCATATGGCAGTTGGCCGTGAGGGTACATAGCGAATAGTCTGAGCATACTCGTGTGAGTTGGTGTTGACGTACCTCGCGCTAAGTCCATGTGTGAGTTTGACCAGAGTGTATGGCTGACGGCGTGGACGGCAAGGACAGGCACAGACAGGCCTGTGCCTTTGCTGGGTGCCTTCGATGGAGGGCCGGCTGACGCCTTCCGGCGCGGTCGTGGACAGGATGTACGAGTGGGGGCCAATGAGCAGCAGGCTCATAAGGTGCTGCTGGGCAACCAAAAGCACAACAAGTGCGGCCGCCATTTTCCTCCTGCTCCTCGTGTCTATGCAAGTTCCGGGAGCTTCTTAATGGCAGAATAAAGGGCCCTGTTTAGGCGGAATGGAGTGGATGGGTCTCCAAGGGGTGGGGGTAAGGTGTGTGGTGCTTAGGCTGCACTCTTGGAGCACCTTACCATGATGGGCGCTGGTAACTGCTCCTGGTAGCTCCTTCCTGCTGTGTGGACGGAGCAGGCTGGGCTCCTGCCCACCTGACGATCGCGGGTGAAATTGTACAAAAGTGTACATACTCATATGGGAGATTTTTGGGAAAAAGGTCTGTGGGAAGTTTTTTTCTATCATAATATACAACCTCATAAACTGGGTACAACCCAGGGGAGGCAACCAATATTGATTGTCCAATCCAGTTGTTTAAAAACGTGCTTAGCTAAGCCGGCCCAGCAATATAGTCAATGATGTCATTATGCTCTATATAAAGGGTCCCTGACAGGACTCCAGACACACTCTCTTCCTGATTTCCTGTGCGGCGTCCTGTTCCTGTTTCCTTCATCTTGCACTGATCCAGATTCCAGATCCAACTACGAGGCCAAGCGTTGCTGACCCTTCCAGGAAGGCCTCAATTGTAAAATCCCAATACCCAAAGGGAGAAGCGGTGGTATTTTTGTGGAAAGCCTCCTGATATCAGCTTGTCTTGTGGCCACCAATTTCTGCCCAATAACTGCATCCAGAGGTACCTGTGCCATCCTGTGACCAGAACTAGCATTTGGTATCCAGTCCCTGCCAGCTGATCCTGTCCCGTTGATTTGTCCGGCTCTCCTTTGTTAGACCAGATCCGTGTGGTGACCAGAACACTCATGGTCCAAAAATCCTAAACTAAAGTGGACTGTGAGTATCAATAGAAACCCATAGAAATCCATAGTATAACTTGCCTTGCTTTGTCCTTAGTTACCCCTCTAAGCCATCCTAAACTGACCTCGATATCCTGTTAAAATTGTCGGCATTATCTGTGAAACCCTGCCTTGGATTCCTAGTGTTAGCACCGATTTTCTCTTCATTTTTTGTTTTGCATAGAACATAAGCCATTAGTGATTTTGATTACATAAATTAATTTTCCCTGAAGGAAACGAGGTACACTACATGAAGGGTTACAACTGCAGTGTAACTTTAGAGATTCACGGGTGGCATGCATCTTTTTCTTAGCCATTAAATCTAGTTTAAGTAAAATTTGCATTCCATTTTAAAGCAGATTTTCTGTTTTTCACTGCCCAATTTTTCCAAAAACGCATCTCATTCTATCTTGCCTATCTCATTCAGTTTAACAGCTAGACACCTAATTTCACTTCTTTAATATACCTGTGATATATATCTATCTCCCTACCTAAAACCCGCATTGCGATTTGCACTATTGCACCCGTTTTTCAAAGAAACCATTTTAGTAATTTTACACAGCACACAGAAATATTTGCAAAGTTTCCAACGTGTCATATTGATTGCAAACTGTTTTAAATCTTCGACTCATTTTTCGAACTGTGTGCTCTTGCTAATCCATTGCTTGTGATTGTTTGCACCTTTACATTGTTGCTTTAGTGAAGAACTGTATCTGCTTCAAGGTTTTTACACACATTCATTATTTTAGTCATCCATTTCCGAGTGTCATTTTTAACATTGCAAGGGTTTCAAATCCGTTTTTCACTCTTATTTGGGGATGGAAGATCAGATTTGAATTCCGTTTTCAGCTTCTTATTCCTGATTACCTGCTGTTTCTTCATATCCATTCAGAATTGATTATTTGTAGATTGAGGGAACATTGTAGGGGGAAATCCTAACTTGAGTGGTATCTTTCCTAAAATCAAAAAGTGCTTTTATTCCCTGGTGTTTTGTATATGTTTCATATGAAGATCAAAACCCTGTGCATTGCTCACATTCTCATTGTAATTATCACCCCATTGGTGATTGCTGCTCCATATTAAAAAGTGTATGATTTCTTCTGAATTTTAAAATAAATAAATAAATAAATATTGTATTTTACTAACCAGCCTGGTTCATGGTCCATTGTGACTCGGGGTATTTGAAAAGGGGGTGTGATATGAATGGTGTATCATCTCAATATTGAATCTAATATAAAAAGATAAGCATTTCACTTGTGCACTGCATACTAGGCCGAGACCAAAGTGTGTGTCACCTGATTGATTGAAATCCTTAACAGGGTGCTTGGGCACACTTCACAGACAGTTGTTTGCTTCGAGGACACTTTGAACCCAAGCTGACCTCAAAAAGTTCCAAAAAGTGTCCTGGTGGCCAGGGGCATGGTCTGGGACCTCTGCAAGGGTGACGTTTCACAGTAAAACACCTTGCATTGCTCAAAAAAGCACTTTTTTGCTGTTCGGGGGCCCAGACCCTGTCCGCGAATAAAGACTGACGCTCAGCATGTGTGCGGTCACACAGTGACGTCGCAAAAGTTTGCGGATGGGGCAGCTGTCCGCAGGACACCGATTGCGCGGAATACGTTGTGCACATGCGCATAGGTGTCCTATGCACAGGGTTGGGGTGCCCGAACTAAATAACAGTGCGGCGGACGTTTCCGAACAGGCGCTGTGTTCGTAGGACCCAGGGGATGAGATGCGCATGCGCTCAGGTGTCTGCCGCACAGTGTGCTGGTCACCAAACTAATTTAAAGTATGCCACAACTTTGCGGACATGCCGGATAGGCACGTTGTCTGTAGGACACATGGAATGAGATGCGCATGCACCCAGGTGTCCTCCAGACACGGGTGGGGTTTCCAAACTAATTAAAGTACTTCACCACTTTACGGACATGCCAGATAGGGATGATGTTCGTAGGTCCCAGGGGGAGAGATGCGCATGCCCCAAATTGTCCGCCGGACATGGGTGGGGTCCCTGAACTAATTAAAGTTATGTCACAGCTTTGCAGACATGCAGGCAGGAGTGGAGTCCTACAGCCAGCTCCATTTTGAATGCAGACTTCCTGGACAGGGGCGGTGTCCGTAGGACACCTCTATTTTGATGAATTGCGGACATCCCGGAATGTCGCACGCTCCGTGGACTCATAAAAGGGCTTTTTATTTTTTTAAAACACACACAGAGTAACAGTATACCCATTGCACTTTATTTACACACATAAATACACACAATTAGGAAAGGGAAGGGGTAGCAGAAATTAAGAAATATACAGGGGAATTGGGGTTTTCCACAGGTTGGGCATCAGAGAAGGAAGGGATTGAGGTCTCATCATAACATGTTTGCTTACAGGGAATTTGTGGGGGTGGTTGGCTGGGACAGGGTGAAGGGGTACAGGTGCAGGTGGGGCAGTGGTATTTAATATTGTCCATTATATGTCTCTGTTCAAAATCTTTTAAGTCACCAAAACTGTTCATTAATTGGTCCATGTATGCCTCCAGGCTCACTAGTTATTTGGTACAGGTTTACTTTGGTTTTCTATGTGCTCATGGACTTGTCGAGGAGCTACTGCTTTTGGGGTATTTCCTTAATTTCCTGTGTGTACTGTTAAAGAAAATCATATGTGTCAGGTATATGTGAAACAATGTGTATTAATTGTCCTACTTTTCAGACTGCACTCTGTACCAATGGTGTTACTGTCTTCACTCATTTCATCCCGAGGGAAATTCTCTTCAAGCAACTTCAGGGTGCTTGCTATTTCTGTGTGAAAAAAGAGAAATCATTTTTACTAGTATTACACAGAACACATTGCCCAGTTAATGGAAACACTGTAGTGTACTTACCACTTTATAGTACAGTTCTGCTGTCAGTACTTTGCAGTTGTCCTGTTGACAGTTGCTTGTTAGGTTGTCTATGTACAGCAGCACTGAGGTGATACTGTTGGAAGCACAGGTTATTTTTCTTCTTGGTGCATTCCATTAAGTTACACACCATATGCAATTGCACTGGTCATTTCATAAGTACAGAGTTTGTAGATCTACTTCATTACTCCTTGTAATTCACTTATTTGTTTCTCTTTAAAAATGTTCAGTATCTTTGTTGTACGCTACAACAATGAAAGACAACCTCTGAGCTTTTGGGCAGTGTGGATGCTCCCTGAGGTACGCAAACAGTTGCATATTCCGCGGACTTTGCGGTTATCGGCATCGGGTCAAGGGGATCAGTATGTTGTATGGTATATATACAAAGATTAAGGGTATCCTGATAAAGACATATCAAATTCAGTGGAAAACATTGTTAAAGTGATGTCATGGTTAAGTTGCGCTGATAAAAACCTATCAAATACAGTGCCTTTTGAATTTTCTGTTTCTGACTGCCACTGAAGAAAACCACCTTGCCTTTATATGTCAATGAGAAGAAAAGGAGCCAGGCATGTAATGTCATCAGTGATATCATCAATGACATTTGTGATGTCATGTTTGATGTAATGGGTGTTAGTCATATCGGTGCACAGTGGTGGTATGAGTTATTGTTGTTTAGCTTACCATAACTGGCAAATTTCTCTTTTTTTTTTTACTATGTAACCATAATATGGATAGGTTTTTATTAGTGCAAAGTAACTATAACGTCCCTTTGACAAAGTTTTTGCACTGAATTTGATAGGTTTTTTATTAGTACAGCTGCACAATGACATCCCTTTAACAATGTTTTTTCACTGAATATATTTATATTTATAGGGTGGGTAAGTGGTTAAAACAGATGGGAAGGGAATTGGGGGCATTATTATAGTGATATATTTACAGCTTTGAAATCCCATTCAGTTTCCACCCCACTCCTGTGCATATTTAAAAGTATGCTAGCCTGCCAAGCCCATTATCAAACCAGGTGCCTTGCCCTATACATTTCACTGTTTCTGGCGTCTATGTATTTCATATGTGCACACCACTCCTGTGTCATTCCACGTCCTGAAGCATTGTAAGCTTTTTACCACTCTTGGGTCTGCAGCACTTGTGGGCCATGCCAGTCCTGTATAATTCCTGTGTTATCAGCAGACTTCTATACTTACCACACCGATCATGGTACGATGTCTGGTGTTCAATCCTGATGTGCCATACCACATTATTCACCATTATGTACCACCTTAGCTATGGCACCACTTTTGCAATACTCCTCATCCGGTAAGTTCCCTGCATGTCAATAGATCCTTCATGGCCACTGTGCAATTCTAGTTCCTGAATAGCTCAGTCTAGGATTACTTCTACAACACACTTGATCCACTTCCTGCCTGGTGATATGATCCAGTCCTTCACCACTCTTGGTAAATGACTTCTCTAAAATCATCCAACATTTTGCTCCAAATCTTTACCACTATGCCCTTTACCACAACTGCACTGACAATGGACTTCACCACTACTGATACACACCATTTCCACTTCAGGTCCTGGAATCCTGCTATGCCATTCCTGGTAATTTTCCATGCTTGCATCACCTTCCAATCTTGCTAGGCAATGCAACATTTCACTCTGTTTTAATCTAATAGGAACCACTACTCAATAATGGCAGAGTAGTAACATCAGTTGAACACCACATCTTTGTTCTCAAACATTCAATCAATACTTCTCTGCATTAATATAGAGGGGATTCAGGAAAAATATCCTTGTGTCACTGTAGCATTAGTGGCTGAGTCGAATGGCGGGGGCTTTAATGGCCAGTAATGGTCTGCTAGCTGGAGGAGACAGGTCCAGGTCAAACAAGGTGTGAGGAATTTGACCATCCGCACGGGGAGTGTGTGCTTGCCTGTGTTTTTTTGAAGTATTGTAATTAAAATAGATGGGATATCAACCTCAAAAAATGTGTGTGGCTAATCCGCACACATTTTATTATGCTTGTCGCACAACAAACACATAGTCAAGTGTTATCCATGGGGACACAGCCTACAGGCACAGTCCTCCCTGTCATGTTCAGCTGGAATGTGACTGCCATGGGTACATCAAAGCATCTCAAGATGTGGGAAGACAACACCTTCCTCCGGCCATGGCCAGCCTAATTAAATATGAAAGGCTCCATGGATCCGCCCTGTTCTATTCTAGTTCTGTGTGGTGGCAGAGCATACTGATGAGAGTTAATTGAATCAGGCTTGCAAAGGGGTTTGTTTACAGAACAGAAGGGACAGGAAACACCAACACCTCTTTGATATGCACTGTGTCAACTTGAAGCTAGCTCCAACCTCTCGGTATGAAGGGCAGTGAATGGCATTTCTGGGACAACTGTTTACAGTAGGCACACCCTGCTCGGAGACCCCCTTTCAGAGGATAGAATATGTGAATTGATGGAGACAGAAAGTCTGTTCTTGCCACAGACTCCAAGGGAGACCTGTGCTTTGATCATGAGCCACCGAAAGCTCAATTAACCAGAGAGACACTTTGATCCACGACAGACAGGAAGATGGGTGGGACTTAGTTATACATGTTGTCACCCCTTACCTTTCCGTTTGCAAAGCACTAAGGTTATGACCTCAAGCATAACAGAAGATTGCTGGTGGGGACCCAGGATTGGTTAATTAAGATAGGCTCAGTCTGCACCAATCATTGAGGCCCATTTGGCTTTAAAAGAGGGTTTTGGCAGATCATCCGATGACTTTGAAAGGAGTAAGGAGCAGGACTCATTTGGACCCTGGCTGAAGGTACAGTCTACCTTTCAGCTTCCACCAGTGAAGGAAGGCCAGGATTTCCAAGAGGGAAGCAATATCCCTCCCCTAAACATCTCCCATGGAATAGAGGGAGATACCAGACTCACAGGACCCATCTAGCAGCTCTAAAACCGGTACCCAGCCATCACACACCATGCCCTGCAAGGTTCTGCCAGCAAGCTTCCTAGGTGGGAAGTGCCAGAGAGTCTCTAAACAAAGGATATGGCTGTTGCCTGCAAACACTCTCCTCAGCTTTTGACTCTGCCTTCAAAGATGACACAAGCACTGCGAAGAAGCTAGGAGTGCCACAACAAGCATCAACCAGCGTCCATCTTTTAAGAACATTTTCGAGACAGTCGAGCCCTCGAACCGCGACCGGCTGCACCACTGACTGTTGTCATGCTGCAGTCACTAAAGCTGTCTGAGACGCCTCGACCAGCGTTCCAGATCCGCCAACCAGCAAAGAGACAATGATTCTTGACTCTGAGCCACCGTGTATGCCAGCCTGCAGCCGTCCATCCAGCCTCGCTTGCTGAACAGCCTGCTGCCTAATAGCAGCAGCTGTCTCCCGTCTTGAGCTGTCTCCCATCTTGAACTCTGTCACAGGAGCTGCAAAGTGTCCTGGAACCGACTTGACGCTATCAAGCACCAAGATCATCTCTAGCACCAGCTACATTGTGGTTCTGTCCCCCTGGTCCTTTCGCTGAAGGATCCTAGTGACATTCACGACCCTTTGCTCCCTTGGTGCTGAAACCAAATAACCTTAAACAGTTAAGACTGATTGCTTTACCGTCTTGCCTCCTGTCAGTATCCACAGTGCATCCCTTTCCTTTGTGAAACTGTCTGTCCTCTGTGTTCCTTTACAGAGTGGGTTGCATTTTGTAGTGTTCTAGAACTGTCTGTTGTAATAATAATAAAGTACATTTTGATACATTCCTGACTGGACAGTCAATGTTATCATTGGGTAATAATTGTATTTTCGCTGTGTTGCAACTAACCAACAATGCACAACCTTGCAGAGATAAGCCTGCCGTTTCATACACGTTACCAAAATTGGACAAGGAGGTTTATAATTAACTTGTGTTTCCAATCTGTTCGGATCCCTTCTGCTGTACTAGCGGTGTGGGATTGATTGATGTTTTATAAACCGATTTTCAGCCCTGGACCACTGGTTACCCGGAAGTTGATTCATCACACAAGGGTCTTCACCAAGGACTAAAGGCCCTTACAAGCCTGCACAACCAGATGCATAGCCATTAATGCCATTAGCATAAAGTCTGACCCAGATGCTCTGCAAGTGGCTTGCCTCAAAACAAACACGCATTGGCAAAGCCAAACATTTTGCCTTTTGCATCGGCAGGGGAAGGGTATTTGCCAGGCACTTTCATATTGGTACTACTTGGCCAGAAGATGGCAACATCTGTCAAACGGTATGCACACCTGGGCAACTGATGACAGTACCTGGCCTAGTGTCTATAAAAGAATAAAAAGTGGTGGCTTTGCCAGTTCTTCTTTTTAACAGGAATTTGAAAGAAGGAACAGATGTGCGTACAACCCTATTTCTTAAAAATCATGTGGCTGAAGGCACAGTTGTTCGACATTTTGTATAACATCAAAAGCTACATTTACATCTGCAGTTATGCTATTACCTTTCTGAAATCTACTTGAGAACAATGTTAACCCCATAAAAGAACTTATCAAAATCTTCCAGGAGGATGTCTTTTGGGCGGGGAGGGTCCGGTAGTGGGCAGAAAAGTGTGTATGGATTAACATTGCCCTGGGTGATCAATGTGTGGGTAAAAAGTTGGAGAAAACAAACTGATAGGCTATGTATCACATCCGACCACCCGCTGAATTGTACTCCTCTTCCAATAGCTTTGACTTTAGAGGTGGTGCTAAAGTGCCACCTTATTGGCAAAACTAAAAATGAAAAAAGAGGAGCAGGGATTGCTTGTCCTCATGCGCACACAAAGCATTTGATAAGGTTGGCCTCAGGAGCGCAACAGATGGAGCGGGGGAAAAGTCATCCATGTAAAGTGGTCGATCACTTTGAGATCGACACTGGCATTTGTAATGTTAAACGTAATCTGCGTGTTGAAGAGTAGCGTCTGCTTTCAATGTATATGCCGAATATCCGTCGTTTGGCCCTGCTTTGTCTCTGTTGCATCTTCGCCAGTGAACAAAACAAATAGCAGGATCATGTAATCCACAAGAGCACTGCTCCCATCATCACCTGCATGATTCACATAAGCCAAATCCCCTGGTGCCGGAAGCGATTCTTTCTGATGCCGGAAGCGATTCTTTCCGATGTCAGATCCTGCCACTGGGCTCTGCCAGCAGCATACATCATGGCGGAGGGCCTGCTGTATCTTAGACAACCGAGAATTATGAACCTTAGTGTACGTGATCATAGTCGGTGTTGGGGGCTGTCCCCGGATCACCGGGCAGCCCCATACTCGGGTCGGGTGGCACCCGACGACACACGCTGCAGTGCGGCGATCACGCCGCGTGATGAAGGGTGGGGGTTCATCCCACCCGCTCCGGGACACCGGAGCTCCACACACGTGGCCAGGTCCACCTGGCCACCGCGGCCCCGGCTCTGGGGGCACCCAGGCCGGGGTCGCACCCCAACCCGCCTCACATGGTTGGGGGACCCACAGGGACGGCGTTGCCCGGCAGGGGCACCGTCCGGACGGCGTTGCCCGGCAGGGGCACCGTCCTCCAGCTGGGCCCCGACCTTGGGCCCAGCACACGTGGCGAGGCACCCCCCCAGGCACCAACACAACACACCACGCGGAGTCAGGTTCACTCGTGACTGCCGAGCCGGAAGCGGCTCGGACCTTTTATTAGGTTGGTCACATGGGTAACCATGTGACCACATAACTCCCTGGAACGTACCATGGCCCCTCACAGGGGTGCCATGCAACACTCCTCCTTTTTCATAACAAAATGCAAAAACTCCAAAATCCCACCATGACTACCACTACTACTACGGGAGCCACTCTACTACTTTACACACCCTTTATTAACCTGGGTGAGTGGCTCTCATGTCCCTGAATGGCACCAGTGAGGGCTACTGGCACCACATAAAGCACTCAGAGCCTACAGGTGCGCACCACACAACATTGCCCACTAACTGGACCATTTTAAGCAAGTCCATGTCTGCCGGCTCACAGTCTTCCGGGGAATGTCACTCATGATGTCCATCTTCAGTATGGAGTCGCCGGAAACCAGCTCGCACCCTCACCAGAGTTCATTTAGGACAGTTACTACACGGTCACACAAAATACCGGCAAAGCCGCACCTGGGGAGGCCCAGGGGCCACATCGGCTATGTCCACTTGTATGGGGGCAAACCTCATGGCCGGATGGCAGAACCCGCTTCCTTCGCGTTGTTGCATCCGCAGCCGCCACCACCCCTCTTTTTCCTGCTCCTCGGAGCGGGCACACCCACCCTCGCGGGCCGTCCCCCTTCAGATGGGAGTGGGGACAGCAGAGGGGCAGCTGACTTCCCCACTGCGGCGGATGCCGCTCTATTGCCTGTAGGGGCAAGGCAGGCAGCTCTTCTGCCCGCTCCTCAGAGCGAGCCCTTCCCTGTCCTTGCGAGCCCAGCTGGTGCTGGGCCCGCCTCCTTTGTTTCCTTTGCAGGCCCGTTCGATTCGGGCCTGCACCAACCCTTTTTTTTTTTCATTTTTTTTTTTTTTCTCTCGGGCCCAGCTGATGATGGGCCCGCCTTCCGTGTCAGCTGTTGGGCGGCCCTGCCCCAACTCCGTGCTACGGCCGATGCCGCTCCTCTGTCGGGGCCGCCTCCGCAGTTCCGCGGCCCCTCGTTTCCCTCCTCCCTGATGCCAGGGAGAGGTTCACGATGGGGGAGGGGCGCAGCCACCCACGCGGCCGATGCCGCGGGCTTCTTCCGTCTCCCTCGGGGGACGGGCGGGCCGCTCGCCCACCATGATTTCCTTGCGGGCCCAGCTGGTGTTGGGCCCGCCTCCTTCTCTTTCCCCGCGGCGATATCAGCCGCACCAGCGCTCCTTGGGGAGGGGAACCGGCATCCCCCTCCTGCGGCGATGTCAGCCGCTCCTCGCTGCGGCCGACGCCGGGGCACCCTCCCTCCCGACGGGGAAAGAGGCAGCCCCCGCGTTCTTCACTGCGGCGCGGGCCGCACACTTCTCCCCCCTCTCGCGGCCGACGCCGCAGAAACTTCTTTCCCCCACGGGGATAGGGGGGAGAGTCTCCGCTCCTCCACATCGCGGCCGACGCCGCATCACACGCAGGATCCCATCCTCGTCGCCATTGTTGGGGGCTGTCCCCGGATCACCGGGCAGCCCCGTACTCGGGTCGGGTGGCACCCGACGACACACGCTGCAGTGCGGCGATCACGCCGCGTGATGAAGGGTGGGGGTTCATCCCACCCGCTCCGGGACACCGGAGCTCCACACACGTGGCCAGGTCCACCTGGCCACCGCGGCCCCGGCTCTGGGGGCACCCAGGCCGGGGTCGCACCCCAACCCGCCTCACATGGTTGGGGGACCCACAGGGACGGCGTTGCCCGGCAGGGGCACCGTCCGGACGGCGTTGCCCGGCAGGGGCACCGTCCTCCAGCTGGGCCCCGACCTTGGGCCCCGACCTTGGGCCCAGCACACGTGGCGAGGCACCCCCCCAGGCACCAACACAACACACCACGCGGAGTCAGGTTCACTCGTCCGGCTCGGACCTTTTATTAGGTTGGTCACATGGGTAACCATGTGACCACATAACTCCCTGGAACGTACCATGGCCCCTCACAGGGGTGCCATGCAACAGTCGGGTAGAATGTGTCATTCTGATAAATTGTATCTGCCATGTTCTCCCTGCCCCAGTCACTTTAAGCAGACCAGTGATCATATCATTATAGTTTTGTGCATAGCTTCCAGCAGTGGCAGCGACTTTGTGGAGGCTGGAAGTTCCGGCCTCCCCACCCCAGGAAAAATCCAGGAGGGGCAGTGCCCCTACCAGTCATGACAACCTATGGATCATTGTTTCCGGGCCTGAGGAGTGGCAGCTAGTTTTAATTAACCTTTGCTTTGTTTATTCTGTCCACATTGTCTGGGTGCAGCTATATCGGTGAAATCAGCTGTGTGATGAAGGCCAATAACAAGTCAGTGCAACATTCCCATCCAATCCAATCTGCATGATGATGTAATTTATTGTACATTTCGTGGGGATGCAATTTGTATTAACATCGTCCATAAGAATAAGATGAATGTCTGTTTACAATACCACCTAAGAGCAGATGAGGTTGTCACCCATGAGTATTAATTACACCTGCAGTTGTCCCATGTGCGATGCTCTGTGAGTCCTTGCCTTTGGGCTCCTTCAGATTGTGTTTTTGTACGTTTTGTCCTATGTTTTGACTGTTAAGATGAAACCGCAATTACTGTGCAAGAATACAGAATGATGTGACCAAAAAAGCTAGAACTCTCATCTTTTAGCCAGGACAACTAAAGATTCAATAAATACAAATTGCAATCAGAAAACCTGGCCTCACAGCTTTGCTTCCTAGTTTGAAGAATCAAAGTGATCCAGTGCATATTACTGTACCTAAATGGATCTTATTTGATTTGGCTGCTAAAATTCGGATCACCTAAAAATAATTCCGTGAAGTGTGAAAAACATAAAAAGCCTAACGCATACATGCTTTGATAGACGATGGTGTTTTATGCATGGTTAACAATATGTATCATTTATAGTGAATTGTCCCTTGGCTTTATCTTTGCTCATGAGTCTTTTATCCCTTGTGAGCAATGGTACCTTCTTAACAGGAAATCTAAATAAAATACTACAATGTTTGATTGGCGAGATGGCTTGCCTGGGCCTTCATCATGTACGGATTCTGACAGCCTGATGTTACTCTTATAAACACTGCTACACCTAGGGCGGTAGTCATGGCATCTTCATCTACTGAACAGTAAGTGAGTGGGATGATAGAGGAGAAACCCCTAATTTTTCAGGCATTGGGGCTGTTTGCCTAATCCAGAATCTTCCTAATCACCAAACATTGTTTTAGTTTTTTTCTCCTCTGTGTCACCATCCAGGACATGTGAGTGATGAGTACTATTTCCAATTTTGACTACCGGGTACTTGTATAACAGCTCTGTTTGCTTCTTGCCTACCACTTCCCAGATAGACAGGCATTAGCCATTTCAATGTTGCTCATTGTATGAGACACAGAAAGATTAATTGATTTGCTGGAACGTTCAGGATGCAAACCTTCTGCCTGCAGCTTGTAGAATTTGCTGCAACAGGTACATCAAACAACTGAGGTACCTTGCAAATTTAATTCAGGTTACTTACCTGTGACAGGAGGATAGCTTAGGGACAATATGTTTATCTTGAAAGCAAGAGTCATGCAGTTAGTGGTTGTGAGGAGGAGCGCAGTCTGTCTTTGCTTGCTACACCCAGGAGGTGGAGCGGGTTTAAAAACCCTTTTCACTGCGGAGTACCGCAGAGTCCCTGCAGAGTCCTCCAGTTAGTGGCAGTTGGTGGCTGGAGTGGCATCTGGTGCCCAAAGTCTGGAGCTCTGTGAGTATCTGGTGCCTAGTGTGGCTGGTCCCATTGTAACATGTGTGCTGCTGCTGCCTGATATTTTGCCTGACATTGTGCCTGGCTAACATCGTGCCTGGCTGCGACGATCTCTCTTTGTCAGGTGTTTTCTTATGACCTCTGCATGCAAACTGTTGCTCATGCACTGCCCAGCCCCTCAGGCCCGTGCATACTCGTCATGTTGAATAACCAGCCACCTCCTTCCTGCACTTTAACTCTAACACCGGTTGGCGATCAAGACACCCTTATACCCACGCTAGTTCTGGCACCTGAGTCAGCATCGGAACCTCCCACTTGTAGTTGGAGGCAGAACCAACAAATCTCACTGCCACTTCTGATATCCATCTGCCGTCCAAGGAGAAGGCTGGGCTGCGGGCTGAGGGAATTTTACCCCCCCCAGCAGCTGCAGAAATTCTTCTAGGACCTCTTCTTTCCTCTCCAGTACTGAGACAAGTTCGTTTCCATGCTTCCCCTCAAGTGTCCACACCTAAGATTAACACCACGACAATGGTCCCCCCAAAGTCAGCTCCTCCAACGATCCCTGTAAGGAACTCAGAGGCACAAATATTTCATTTTGGGAAGTCCCAATGTCAATCTTTGCCTTTCACAATTACACTAATAGGGGCCCCTCCTCTCCAGTAGAACGATCAAAAAAGGACCCCAATATAACACCTGGCATAGCTACCTATGGGACTCCAATGGTGAATTAATCTTTCTTAGCCCATCTCACTAACAACAAGGGCATTTTAAAAGAAATTACTGTCCTGGAACTTGGCTCTTTTTTTTAATAAAGCGGGTCCTTGGTCCCCTATTCTTTCTTTTAAATCTGCCGTTGCTGTCAATCAAATGAGTCCTACCTCGATCCTTGCTGCCTCTGACCTTTTTGACAAGTGTCTGGATGGAGCAGGCTTCTTTACTTCAAGGCTGTCGTCTATATATCCAGCCCCAGTGAATCAGCCTAGGGTCACGCTGGAGGTTTTTCACTTAGCCCCTGGCGACTGATCTTACTTCTAAGCCCTACACCAATAACCTGCCAGTGAGCGAAGGATCCTCTGCCTCCAACAAGTCAGCGACCCTTCGTGACTCTCCTCTGGCTTCGCAGAAGGACTTTCAGGCGCTATACAATCAGCAGGAGCTGATTTCGGTGGCCGCATGGGCTAACACTGATCTGCTATCTGATATAAATGACAAAGGGCCTCATTATGAGGCTGGCGCTCCAGTAATGAAGGGGGCCGGTACGGGACCGGCCCCCTTCATTCCAATTACCGGGTCCTCCTATGTCAGAGTAACCCGGTAAGTCCCCATTGCAGGAACCCGATAGTGGAGCCGGAACGGAGGCAGCCATGGAGCTTATAGCTCCATGCTACCTCCATTCTTGTAATGAGGCCCAAACTGTCATTTATGGAATCCTTCTTAAGGGGCCCTCAGTGGAGTCAGTTGTTTTCTTTTGTGAATTGTCCTCTATCACTTCAACAATGGAGATATCAGGCCCTTCTACACGGGCCTTAATCCATCAACCCCCCACAACTACTGAAAATGAAGAAGTGGAGGGCTGCTGTCAGCTGCCTCTTGCAGAAGCTGCATCCAGCTTCTTTTAAGATTCCGAGGGGATTATGGTTGAGTCGTTGGTTCTTATCAACCCTGCCATCATGCAAACGTCCGAGGCCCTCCTGATAGAAGGTGGCAAGGGGGTGGTTTGTACTGCCCGGGCAGTGGCAGCTGTAACAATTGAAACCTGAGATCCCTTTGTGATCTTTGGGGACTGTCGTGTGAGAGTCAAGCAAGTGAACAAGCCACTCAGAGTTAATCCAAGCGAACAGAGATTGGAGGATGCAGAATAGGCTGTGCCCAATAAGAAACAAAAATAGGACAGGCATCCCCAAGAACACAGGCAGGTGCTCGAGAACATTTCTGCACAAATTTAGCATTTCTGCGCCTTACCTTTGAGCCTCATTGCGTGAGGACACAGCAACCAAAGTCTCAGCAACTACCCATGGTCAGGCCCCAGTCTGCTCCAAAAGTGACGTTCTCATCAAACAATCTTGCAACCTCGACCATGCCTCCGAGTGAAGCCTGGAGTGATAATGACCACTCTGAGGGGCTAAACAATGAATACAAGGGTGGTGGTGCTCCTTGCTCAGTCGGCCAGGGTGGGGCAGATCTGATGCAGGGTAGTCCCTGCCCTTCTTGTCATTCAATAGAGGGTCTGCCGCCTTTGCAAGAAGTGACCTCTCTGTGCCCGACAGTGGTTGAGGCTCCCCATAGCCCACTAAGAGTGTGTGAAGAATGGCAGCCGGCTGCTCAGTAATCAGTCTACCAGCATGTGGGTGTTAGGAACTCGCACCAGTTTACCAATCCCAACTGTTAAATAAGGGTCAGGCAGAGGCTCTGTCCCATCAGCATGTGGGTGCTGGGAGTTTTTTCCAGTTCACAGCTATGTGGGATTGCTGTGCACAACTTCTGAATAGGGACTTCGCAGTGGTTCCGATCCCTCCTAAGGTGGAATCCCTGAACATGCTATTACTTCTTTCTTGGGACTTGAAAGACTGTATTTAATTGATACTAAACAAGTTGGCAGTATTGAAGCTGCTAACTAAAGTCCCTCTGTTATCGCATCTTGTGTAAGCAGACATTAAGTAGGTGGAGTTCTGGAACAATCTCAGTCTTGGCAAGGTCATTCTTCATTTTGGCTCTCGTCTAGTCCTGGATTAGGTCTTGTCATCTGCGACCCAATTACGATCATGGGATTTCTCATTTGCTCCCTTCCCCGGTAACAAACCACTGACTACCTTGTTCATTCCTGAACATAGGTGTTTCAGTAATGGTTATGATCAGCTAGCAGCAGTGTCCTCTCATTTTATCTATAACATGATATAGAGGGACTACTCTGCTAGCTACAAGCCCTTTAGTGGGAAACTCAGAATCACAGGATAGTATGGATTGGAATTTGGTAGCGGCTTGTCTGAACGGGCGTCATCGTTAGCAATCCAAGCAGAGCCTCAAGCTAGAGGCCAAGCCATTCAATTGTCTATCATTGATTTCAAGGTTGTTATGCAAATGTATTCTCCCTTCTGGTCTCATATATATTTGAAGCTGATATGTTTTGTGTCCAGGAGTGTGGGCTGCTGGAGCCCCCGAGTGTGGATGGATACAATTGTTTGTCGAATCCAGCATACAAGGGGGACAAAGGGAGACCAGCTTCTGGGCTTTTGTTTGGTATTCGGAATGACATTGGAGTAACGGTTACTCCCTATGTAACTCTGAATCCTTTTATTCAAGCAGTGGAGTTAACTTGGGATAGGGAGATGTACGTAGAGATGTCCTCAACCTTGATAGTTAACCTCTACTGGAACCCCACCATGATCAGTCAAGATGTTTTATTTTCTGCAATCAAAGACTTGATTTATGACTGGCAAACTGGGAAAAACTCTATCTCGACTTTGTTGTGCAGTGACCTTAACTCCTTCTGTCTAGAGTATGCTGGTCTAAGTACGTCAGGCCACAGTCTGATTGCAAGGAGGCGTGGAAGTGCTTGGAGGAAGCTTATGAATGCCTGGGATATGAATATGGTGAATGACATGGTGACAGGGACATTCCTTCTAATCCGACATGGCATCTAGGCAACTCAAGTAGTATTTTAGGCTACTTCTTTGTCTCGGGAGAGATTCTGTAGAATGTCAACTCTTTGACAGTCAAGAAAACTGAAACAAGCTACCATTACTCTTTGTCTCTAGATTCGAATGTACTCAAGTTGGAAAAGCGTAGACATCTTTATGACAAACCCTTAGAGGTTTCCTCTGGTATAAACAGGGTGTGTTGGGATACGGTGAGCATGGAGACGTTTTATGCGGCCCTTCTCCACCTGTTTCCACTAGACAAACTTGAGATAGTTCTGCCAACTGTCCCATATACATACATCCTGGATCAAGCATTCACAATTGTGCCTTCCCAAAATATTGAGTTAAAATGCCAAGGACTCATGTCTATGACCCTGAGATCCAGTCAAAGATCCAGGAATTTGAGGCGTGCTTTACAACTCTGCACACTCTTTGATGTTGACCAATTCAAGGCTCTGATTCTAAAATATCGACATTGGCTCTGGCTTCCTAGATATAACGTTTTGCTAAATGATGCATCCACGGCAAATGATTAATAATCTTGCGCCTTCACATTTGTGTGCTCTGATTAATCCTATTTGAGAACAAGAATGGATCGATCATTTCACTGAAGTATATAAGGGGAAACTTGGGGAGAAGAATCCCCTCTCGGCTTGTCCATCTGGTCCGTGGTGCTTGGATTGCTCAGAGGAGCTAATTGTTTCAATAATGACTCTAAATAAGAGGTCCAGAGCACCAGGGCCCGATGGTCTGTCCAATACAGTGCTAAAACCTGAACCCCATTTGTGGGCGTACATCTTGGGCACAATTTTCAAACAAATTACTTCCTTAGACAATATGCTGAAATCGTGGGCTCATTCCATCATTGTCCCGATCTACAAAAAGGGCCAGAGATTGCTCCCGTCTAACTTTAGGCCCATTGTGCATTTAGACATTCCAGCAAAAATGTATGCCAGCGTAGTTTTTAACTGATTGAGCCTCCGGCGCAGGTAGATTTGATCTACTGCAGACGGGTTTCAGGAAGGGGACAGGAACTAATGCCAGCATTTTCATCCTGAGCCTACTGAAAAAGGAAGCAATGGTGAAGTCAAAACCACTTTACATGGCGTTCATCAACTTCTCTATGGCATTCGACAGAGTAGATAAGACTTGCTTATGGTCCAAACTTAGATACTGGGGATGCCCCGAACACATGCTTGGGATCCTTGTAGCTTTACACTCTAACACTTCCATCAGAGTCCGTCTTAATGCCCAGGGCAAACTCTCTGCATCTATTGCTACTATGCGTGGTCTCAATCAGGGGGGTGTCCTGGCTCTGATACTCTTTTGTCTTTTTCTGTCGGACCTTGCTGAGATTTTTAAGAACATTTGTAGTTTTTCCTCAAGTGTGGCTAATCTCAGCCTGGATTATTTGCAGATTACCTTGTCTTGTTCGACCACACCCCAATAGGATTACAGCACAAGCTGGATGCCTTGGCAGCCTATGCAGAATTAAATCACTCAAGCATTAACACTAATAAATCCTAGATATACTCATTCAGAATAGGGATGAAATTAAGGTATAAGACATTCTGTTGGAATGTGAGCAGTCTACCCCTGGAACGAGTGTCAAACTTTTGTTATTTGGGCTGTTGATTGTTTGAGCTGCATAATAAAACCGAGTCTCAATCTTATTACTGCTCCAAAATGCTAAGGGATGCCACCCAAGCTTGTGCTGTTAATCGTAAATTTGGTCACTTGTCCTTGAGTCCAGTGCTCACGTTTTGCAAGATGAAGGTTATGCATACCATTACTAATGAGGGCAAGAACCTGGGTCTCCCTATCATTTTCGACTGCGATGCATTGGAGGGACTTTTCTAGAGGAAAGGTTTGCAGTTGCCTAACGGTCTTCCAGCAGCTGTTATCCACTATGAGTTTGGCCTATCCTCCATTCAATTCTATCTCAATTGGAAGAATTTGTCCCTATTGAGGAGTATTGTCTGTGCTAAGGTGGGTTCGATTTGGTGGCTATTACAGCAGCTACTTCACAAAAAGTCTTGGAAAGCCCTAAATAACTTGGAGTCTGATTGCTATAGTATCTGCGAGAGGTATGGTATCCCCAGAGACATAACTATGTATCAAATGACAGTCCTAAAAAATAAATTAAAGGAATGGGACTGGATGGACGCAGTATGGAAAGTGAGAACATACCATGTATATGCAACTTTGCTGATTGATATTAGAACAGTTGGAACTTGTCCGCAGTATTTGAATAAATCGCCTAGTAGATCTTGGCATACTAGGGTGATGAGGTTGCGCCTAAAACTGCTCCAGACTTACAAAATTATGGGTGCCAGAAGCAAAGTTCCCAGGCCCTTGAGTTTGTGCCAAATTTGCTCCTCAGCAGATGAGGTGGAAACTCTGCAACACATCTGCTGTGGAGGGGAGGCGCATGTTTTACTTTGGGCACCTCTTTCAAAACCATTACCAGGTCTTCATTGAGAGAGTGTGGCAACTCATTATGAACTCCTATGGTTGTAACAACTGGATGACTGCCGCAACTCACTTTTTAAAAGAAGATGTAGCACCTACAACATAAAATCACGTAACTATGAACCTATGAATAATTGTTGTATATTCATGTTTTTTATTATCCTTTTATTCTGAATTGTAATTTTTGTTCTGAAGTGTAATTTTGAATTGTTTCTTTTTTTCTACTGTATTGTTTCTGCACGTTTGTTGAAAGTTAACCAAATAACAATTAAAAAAAAACATTTAAAAAATGAAAGCTAGACACCACAGAGCGAAACCCGGTTCCACAATTAGAGATTTGTCTATGGTATTAAGCGCGTTATAAAAGATTAATTAATACTTACCTAGTTAGTCGGTTTATCTACATAAAGGAAAGGTGAATAATAAGGGTTAATATATGCAATCATCAAGGGCACTACTGCAACAAACCTCTCAAAACTGCCCCCAGCACTTTTCCCCTCCCCTCTCCCCTGCACGTGCGCAATCTCAATGTCACTAGGCCTAGTAAGATCGTTGTCTTGTACTCCCTATTTGTTTCCTCCTGTGAGGACCTTCACACTGTTGGTATTAGTTAATACTCATGTATTTCTAATTTACATAGAAGTATAGAGACCCCCAACCAGCCATCATCAGGATCCTACACCAACTGACTCAAGTGATGACAGCAATTTCATTGTAGAACATGTACCAGGGATTCTATCTTCCTGTTCCATCCTCCCCCTCCTTCAAGCATAATACACAACACACCTCCCCCTTTTACTAAAAACATTTCTACCCTCATAACAATATCATCCTTGAACTATGTACATGACATCCATAATGTGTTATTTACATACTGATGACATTTTATATCTTGTCTTGTCGTATTTCACTTTGTTAACGTTACAACACCAAAGCTATCCATTAACTATTTACATAACATCTATCACATTACATGGACGCGGTAGCATCCATGTAGTTATGGTGAAGTTGGTGTTTCCATAGGAAGAGCATTTTTTGGGTGGCTTATAACTTCGCTCCCTCTGGACAAATCCTCACCAAACTTTGCAAAACAAAAGAATATGGCCCACTCTGAATTTCTTTGCAAAGTTTGGAGAGGTTTGGTCCAGGGGGGGCAAAGTTATACAGGGGGTCCCAAAACTATAGACATAATGGGAAAAAACTTTGCGCACACCTACAGCCCAAACCGCAGGACAGACTTACACCAAATTTGCGGCAGGAGCGGGGGCTTGGTCCAGAAAGCGTGCTTTTGCAAATTTGGTGTAAATCCGTCTGGTAGTTGTTTTTTAAAATGACCAAAATGTAAGGCAAAAAAATTAGTGATATCTCCGTTCGCTTCGCGGACGGACTTCCCAGTTCGCTCCGTGGGCAGTGCCCTGATTGGCCGAGCGGCTTGCGTGATGTCCGCGGACATGCGACGTGTTCGCTGATTGGACGGCGTGTGGCGTGAAGCACGTCTGATTTTCTGTGGCGCCCGCCATCTTGCATTCGCGGACAACTGCAGACAGCGCGTTGACACTAGGATTAAAAATTGTATTTAGTGGAGTGTGTTGGTGTGTAAGAGTGTTTGGGGAGGGTGGGGGAGTCTGAGATAGATTCAATGTTCTGTTTTTTTTATGTGCTAGACACTTTTGTTGTATTCGATTTGTCTGCGGACAACACGGCTATTCTGAAATGTTCTATATAAACTAAATGGTGGGGTGTTCTGAGGACGGAGTATGTGTCCGTTTTGTTCGCAAGCAAGCTAAAATTGAGCTAAGAACACTTGCCGTGTCCTTAAATGTTCGTACATTAACAAAATGGGGGTGTCCTGAGGACGCTGTCCGTATTATACTCTGGCAAGTTGAATGTGTTCTAAGAACACTCGCGGTGTCCTGAAATGCTCTGATTACTTACCGGTAATCTTCATTACTCCTCGTCCTACTCTTCCTCGGTGCGTAGCCAAACGCGCCCAGTCGTCTCCAGTCCTACGCGACTTTATACAGAACCCGGAAAACAACACAGATCATCTCACAACACAGCGCGCCACAATTCGGAATATGAAACTGTGATTTAAAAGCAAACAGCAAGATTGTACATTTCGTAAAGTACTTTTATTTGACATCAAATGTTTAGAGAATATTCAGCGATTTGCATTTGTCTTTGCTGTCGATCCACAAAAGTTAATCTTGAGTCACGCGCTGTTCCTTTGCGGTACACAGGGTGTTGGTTTATGATAAAAGAAGCACTATGGTGACACTGATAATCGGAAGGCTGTTCAAACAACGAGGCATTAGATCACCATAATGGTTGGTATGTTGCTTCTAGCCGCTAGTACCGCATAAGGGCATATTGGTACTTGCCGATTCTCCCATAAGATGGTGTGGGTCATGAAGTTGTTTAGAAGTAGCTGCACCTGGCAGTTGAAGAATCCGTCGGCCGGGGTCTGAAAATAGTGGCATTGACAGTAGGAAAGGATGTACCTGTTTTAAAAACATAAATTAGTCTCACAAGCCGATCTTCATTAAAAATATTCATTTTATTTATTAGGGCGTTAAACTATTTGCTAGCGAGGATAGTGCAACGGAGTATGTTAACTTATTCCCACTAACCCACCCTCTCTCCTCTGACTTTTTCAGAGCTGTCTGAGCGCCAGGGGACCACTTCGGCGGTGATAGTGCGCGGTACAAAACAATATGCCACATTGAACGAACAAGTACAACTTAACCGGGCGTTAACGCCACGCTATTGTTATTATATTCCAGTATAAAATAATCTAAAGGGTTACTTACATTATATTGGCATTTTCCATTGTCTACGCGTAATGCAGTCCCTAAATACGACTCTGTCTGTGCCAACGATCTCTCATAGTGATATAATATATAAAAGCGGTTTAGTTTCAGAAATTTCATCCTTATCGTCTTTTATTTACGTTTTTGCACCCCTCCTTCAAAAGAAGTCTTTTGGCACGATCTCTATCTGTCAAGGTCAAAAAACAATAGAACCTTATAGTGCGAGTCGTGGGCCACTCCGGCCCGCGAGCAAAAAATGGAAGCAGCTGACCTTCACTGTGAACAAGCATAAATTCTTACTTTACAACATTTTGTGTAAAGCCATCCCTGAGAAATTGCTTTTTACACTCCATCTTTGTATATTGTCTCTGTGCTAATGAAAAATGTTTGTTAAAGGGAGTTTATGGTTAACTTGCGCTACTAAAAACCTATGAAATTCAGTAAAAAAACTTTGTTAACGGGACGTTATGGTTAAGTTGTGCAACTAAAAACCTATGAAATTCAGTAAAAAAACTTTGTTAAAGGGACATTATGGTTCCAAGTAAAACCGAAAAACCCCAGAAATTCACCAGTTATGGTAAGCTAAGCAACCATAACTCGCGCCACCACCGTGCACTGCTAAGCCTAACACCCAGGACATCAAAGATGCCATCACAAATGTCATTGATGACATCACTGATGACATCACATGTGCATTTACCTTTCATGAAAAGTCTGTAAAAGGGATTCTTAGTGTAATGTTAATAAAAAAAGTGTCAAAGATTATTGGAATAAATATCAAGTTCTAATCAGTGCATTAAGCTATGCATTGATATAAATAGCATTCTATTATTAACTTCAATCCAGTATACTAAGGTACTCATGTAGAAACATAGGCATTGTGTGCAGCATACATGATGGAGGTGCAATATTCATAAGCTTGCCATGTTTAATAGTGAAATGATAACTGTTTTCATATTAGAGTTTTGCGTAAATTGAAACTTATGATAAGTAGGTAATAAAACCCACTTACTACATAATTGCATTATTATAGACAAATCACAAAGAGACAATACCAGATACAAATCTATATATATCACATGATGTGTCTGGATCCTAAGGAAAATAGTGTGAGTACAACATATAAAAATATGAGCATATACAGGGAAAGTACAGTAATAAAAAAAACATCAAAACTATCAGAAAGTGCTGATAACTCTACTGATAATTTTAATGCACAAAAAGGATTGCTGTCTTTCAAGGTTGCGTCTTCCCCTATGTATATGTTTCATATGATATGAGTGGACCATGAGGGAATTATAGTAAGAACATACTTGAAGGATAAGTCTACAAATATAGTACATTTACAATTTTTAGTTCCTGACTGTTCATGAAGAATATCATGTGGCCTAGATATGTCAGGAAAGGAAAAAATGGGGGTCAGAAATGTGATTTCATCAGTGACATTTGTGATGTCATCTTTGATGTCCTGGGTGTTAGGCTTAGCAGTGCACGGTGGTGGCGTGAGTTATGGTTGCTTAGCTTACCATAACTGGCAAAATTCTGGGGTTTTTCGGTTTTACTTGGAACCATAACGTTCCGTTAACAAAGTTTTACTGAAAATATATATATATATATATATATATATATATATATATATATATATATATATATATATATATATTCTGATAACATTTAATTGTTTGACTCATCATACAACGTCTGTGTCAATCAATGTAACAGCAAATTTATATGTATAACAGCTCGACGTCATCCAATTATCTTTCATAATTGCTATCCGAGTTAGATCTTTGCCTTACTTTCGCTATTTTAGACATATTACACACTTGTCCACTCTGCACTCTCATGGCACCTCTTAACACCTGCGTCACCCGCACAGGTTCGGAATACATTACATCAGCTTTCTTCTTGATGACTCCTTTTCTGATGCGTATCCAATCTCCAACTTCAATTTTAACACCCACTCATCTTTTCCCTTTTTCATTCTCCCCCTAACCTCTTCCACCACGCAATCAGACTCTCTAGCTCTCCCCAACCATGGCAGAGATATCTTGGTATTGGGTTTTCTACCCCTCATCAACTCACAAGCACTTATACCAGTCTCAACATGGGGTGTCAAGCGTAAAGCATATAGCCGTTCCTTCACAGCTGTCTTTTTGTCTTTCCCACATGCCCCACTCATGCACACTGCTTCCATGATGCAACAGTTAACCCTTTCCACCATTCCATTGGTCTGTGACTGGTATAATGCAGTGCTTTTGTGTTTTATCCCACACAACCTCAAGTAGTTCTGAAACATCTCACCAACAAATTGCCTCCCATTATCTGTCAAAATGGACCTTGGCAATCGTTCCCTTTCAAAAATACTGCAAAAATTCTATCATACACTGAGATGACACATCCCTCAGAATCTTAAACTCTGTCCACCTGGAAAACAAATCAATCACCACCACAAAAAATGTTCCACGTCCACTTCCCAAATCCATAGGTCCTGCAATATCCATTGCCAAATCACACCACACACCAGCAGGTGCATCTTTCTTCACCATCGGTTGTTGTTTAGCCACAAAATTCTTTCCTGACACTTCACACTCTAGACATTTTCCCACCATTCTTTCTACATCCCGGTCAAAACCCGGCCACCAGTAATCTCTCCTAAGCACTCCCTTGGTCTTATACACTCCAATTTGACCTTGATGACCAATCTCGACAACCTTTTTCTTAAGGCGCCTGGAACAACATCTATATTGGTCCCACTGATATAGAATTCCATTCCTCACGCTCAACTCTGAACCCACCTCCCACAGTGATCTCTCCTTCCCATTCAAAGTTCTTTTTTCAGGCCATTGCGCTCGAACAAAAGCCATAATGCGTCTCCACATTTCATCCGATCTCAATGCCGCCTCCATTCTCCACAAGTAATTACACCATCATGAGACACACATACCATATCAGCAAGGTTATCTTCTGGAGCCACCTGACCCAGCTCTCCATTCTCCTCCCACAATCTGGACCCATGATCAGATCTTATATTCTCCTTTCCTGAAATAACTTCTATATCCAATCTGTGACCTTGCAATCTGGCCACCCAACACTCCCCCCTCCTGCATACTTTATCCAAACCTTTCTTCTTGAATATTGATTTTAGAGGTTTATGGTCCATCCTTAAGGTGAATTCAGTACCCCACATGAAATTCCAAAATGTCTTAATTCCTCAATAAAATGCCAAATTCCTTTCAGCCCCTTTGAGCATCCTGGCTGCATGGGTTACAACCATATTTTTGCCATCCACTCCATCCTGAGACAGGACTAACCTGATACCTGACTCACTGGCATCCACGGATATAGTGCACCTCTTTTTGGTATTAAAGATAGTTAAAGCATTGGCCATGTCAATACTCTTTTTTATGTTTTGGAATTCTTCTTCACATCCATTATCCCAGTCAAACTCGGTCCCCTTCTTCAATAAATAAACTTCTCATCTTGTCCACTCTACCAGCAAAATTATCCACAAACTTGTGATAAAATTCTATTATACCAAGATTTAACTTGGGTGAATCTTATCTTCTGATCCTCTCAACAAACTCCCTTTTTGGACGAACACCTTCCTCTGAAATTTCATATCCAAGATACTCCACAACAGTCTTTCCTATTATACATTTTTCAGCTCTCAGGGTAATCCCCTTTTCACTCAAAATCATTACTACCTTCCTCACATTCCTTTCAAGACTCTCGTCAGTCTCTCCACACACCAGGATATCATCTTGGAAACACCACACGCCCTCTATACCACCCAACAACGTATCCATTACCTTCTGGAATACCGAAGATGCTGAGATTAACACAAAAGCCATTCCACAAAATTGGTATACACCATCATGCATAATAAATATCGTAAATCTCTTTGATTCCTGATCAAGTTGAATCTGATGATAAGCATTAGCCATATTAAGTTTCGTAAAATACCTGGTCTTTCCAATCAATCATGGTCAACATTTCAGACATATTAGGTAATGGGTGTCCCTCTGCCACCACACATTTGTTTAGCTCCCTCAAATCAACACAAACTTTCAATTCCCCACTGGGTTTCTTAACTATAACCAATTGTGATATCCATTCGACAGCCTTGGCAGGTTCTATTATTCCTGCATCCTTCAATCGCTCAATCACTTTGTGTACACCCTCCCTGGGGGTTAATGGAATTAGGCAAAGCTTGGCACTCACAGGTTTACTCCCCTCTCCCATAACGATTTTGTGAACCATTCCCTTGACACACCCCACTTTCTTGGAAAATACTTCAGGAAAATGTGTAAGTGATTTCAACCTGGCACTTCACTTAAGTCAATGCCTAGCGTGTGATGCACAGCTGAAACCCTTAATTAATGATTTGTGTCTACAAGTTATTTTATTTCTGAACGATGTACCACCACTTATATCACGCCCTTCTCTTTGAATCCCCCCCGGTCACACTGAACCAGGAAGCAGGCTGGTTTGCAAAGTTAAAATATTTATTATGCATTGCACAATATATATATCACACTATTTTAATGAGTATACAATGATCACCAATGGGGTGATGTCACACTAAACAATCTCTTTAATCACAAGGAGTAATGATCGGAAAAATAATGCAGCATAGAAATAATACTTTTGTGTGTGTTCAATCAAATCAATAGCAATGTGGTTATTATTTCCCCCTGCACACTACCCAATCCCCCCAATATGCATTATGAAGAAAGAGAAGGAGAGAGACAGGTTTCAGGAATGCAGAATTTAAGCAAATGTATCAATCCCAATTTAGCCCCCAGCAAATACCAGAGAAAAACAGAATTGATTGTCAAACTTGTCAACATGGTTTTAAATTTGGCTTGAATGAAATGGTGAAAACACTGAAACTGGGTTTAATTCACTGAAATGGTTGAAATACTAAGGGGAGCCGCTTTGTATGGGCTCAGATAAACACTAGCAATGATTTGAGAGTAATAAGCAAGTAGAAAACTTAATTTTGAGGTCGGATGCAATGAAAAGCTATTTCACACGTTATAGATTTGAGCCAAACGAAAATTTTGCGCCTAACTTTTCTGCGCGCTGTAAACGCGATTGCAGAAAAACTATATGGAGTTGGGAGGCAGTTTTGGGTTCTTTGGAAAGCTTAGGATGGTAGCTTCAAGTAGACACATCCGTTTCTAGCATGACAATTGAAGAAGTTATGGATGTTATTGTGGAGGTAATTTTTTTCAGATAGAGACAAAATTGTAAAACAAGAATGCGTTTTTTAAAATACAAACCAGGTTTCTTTACTCTAGGGATGGACTATGAAGATACAAACTACATGACAGCACAAGAACCAGACCAGGTTGTCACCAATCAGGTTTTTGCCCACCGAGACGCTTGCCTTTCTTGAGATAAAATATATCAGCTCAAAGATGATTTTAACAATATTATTACAGAAGGACTATAGGATAAGAGCGAGAGTTCAGGTTGGACAAAAAGATTTCTAACCATAAAATTCTGGATATAAGATAGATTTGATTTGGCTAGGTATGACTATGGACACTACATAGGCTAGTGACAATCCTATACTATCGATACTCACTACCAATGTTTTGAATGGAACCGTCAGGGATTCTGGTCAGGGATTTCTTGGACAGACTGATGGGCACACCGGACTGGATGGGTCAGCAATCGGCAAGGCCCTCTGGACACCGCACGGCAGGACTGGACATGATCTGCAATGGATCTTTGGTCTGCACAGCACAGCACGGCAGCAGACGGGGTTTAATCTGCCCTTCTGGTTATGGAGATAATTTTTTGGCAGGCAAACAGTTACAGCACAGCCTGGCTGCTCTTTGGTTTCCCCTTTAAGTGGAGGGATGGGTTCTGGAACTTAGACCCAGCTGAAAGTGGTTCAGCTATGCTCTGAGCCTTTCTGCTTGCAAAGTTGTTGGAGTCTGGAACAAGGAGTATGGATGTATCTCCTTCAAAGTGCTTTGCTGAAATTGGGATGGTGGGTAGAGCAGTGTGTTTTTCTAGGTCCTAAACTGTTCCTAAACTGTCTCTATTTATTAGTTTCATAGAGGGGTGGATATGCAGAATTATCCTAGGTGCACCCCTTAGGTAGTTCATTGGCTAAAGTCTGCTCTCTCCCGTGATTGGAGGGGAAAACAGAGTGTCATCATGATGATGCGGTTTATGAGACAGGGAATACCTGCCCTTTGCCTTTTGCACATAAAATCTATTTTTGATATAATACATCTTTACATGTGTGCAATCTTTATACCAATGACATACATAGATCACATATTTCTTGGAGCACATATTCTTCCAAACCCCATAGCTGGGAGGTCTTGGGTCTGGATTTGACAATTCTTTGCACTTTTTATCCGGGACACAACATCTGATTTGTCCACCATTTTTGTACATATGTGTGCATGATACCTGGGCATAGTCGTATGAAGTTTTGTGCTTCTGACATGACTACAATTGCTCCAAAACCAGAGTTTTTGGTCCTTTTAAAATGTGCTAAAAAAAATCACATTAACAATACTGTAATTTTACAATTTTTACAGATTCGCACAGTCCGTTGTCCATCTTTTTAGAAATATGCTTTCTGTCCTTTGAGCATCAACAAAAATGTCTATCCCCACCTCCAACGGTTTCTTGTAGCTCAAGAGCAATCCCCACCTTCTTCCTCTGGCAGAGGTCACTGTTGACACTTAGAATATGCATATTTTTTCAGCCAAGGAAGGTTCATTGTCTCCCCCAGGAGCAGCAGCCCAAATCTCCTCCCCTCTTAATCAACACCTGAATGTGAGTTCCTGGCCTTTGGTGAGAAGCAGGAGAGATGTCTTTTGTTGGGGAAAGCTGGGGAGAACTGGTTTGATGACTCTGAGCCTTCAACTAAATTCACTGTCAAATTATAACATTTTCTTAATTTAAAATAAAACATGCAATTTTTAATCAAGCAGCTAGAAATCTGATTCCAGTCCTAAACCATGGAGATTAAATAGTTACAACCTATGTTCCTCTTAATGACAGGTCACTTAGATTTAAGGCATTAGATCTTAATGGTGCAACTTTGCAGTTTAAATGCAGGCTTTTGCACAGGCGGCCGCTGGTACTGCGCCCATATTTTGACAGATTTTCACAGGCAAGCACACTTTTTACTGTGGATAGTTTGATGATAGATTCTACTTTTCCTGACATTGTGGGTTCATATTGATTCCTTAAATGAAGTGACGGATAACACCCAGCAAAGATATTGGGTGTTTTGTGGTGTTTTGATCTGGTATTCTGTATGTTCAGCAACCAAGAAAGAGGGGTTTAAGAGCAATTTCTGGGTTACTGGCAATAAGGCACTGCCTTTCATGCAGTTTCCATTTTTACTCGGTAGGCAGCCCAGGGACAGGTTTCAGCATTGAGTTCTCCTTCCCACTACTGACAACAGGCAAAGTAGGTTTGGCAGCCATCTTTTCCGGTTTCAAAGCACAATTTCCATAGGTTTTGGTGCGCATTGGGCTTTTGCAGCCATTTTGCTGATTCTGGTGCCACCAGCACACAGTGATGCCGTAGGACAGAGCCTACTGGGTTAAAACATCCCACAAAGCCCCCCCTCGCAAGTTGACTTTTGACCACACGTCAAGTGGAAGACGCGAAATTGGGATGTTCCATTTTTTTCTTTCTGGTCCAAATGGCAAATTCACTGCTTCTCCCATCAGTGCTGGATCGACAGGTTCCCCTCGCCGGTTCCTGATGAGAGCATGGAGCGATACCCCAGGCCCCTTGGGTTTTTCCTTCCGGTCCCCGAGTGGTCCTCCTTGATACTTAGGATCCATGGTTTCAAATTCTACGAAGACTAGAAACAGAGCATATTTGTAGACATTTTCCCAACCACTATTCATGTAGTGGGGCAGACGCATACATTTCACATCTACTGATAATCTTTTTTGTTTGCAATTATTACTCATGTTCAACATGTGGAATAGTTTTGTAGTTGGAATTCTAGGCGTCTGGAGTGTCTCCCTCTGGGTTTCCAGATTAATCCTCTAGTTGCTGCAGAGTGTACCTAGGATGGCAACACTTCAGTTGGTTGATATGGACTCACTTATCTTCCCACTCCGCCAAACTGCCTTTGGGGATACAGATTTTGTAGGCGACTGGTGAAATTTTGTCTACAATTTCAAAAGGACCCCTCTAGGTAGGCAGAATTTTGTTTGGCCTGGTTGCTTTGGAAATTGTATAAGTAGACCCGGTCTCCTACTTGGTATTCTTTTCTAGTTGTATTTAGGTCATAGTGGGTCTTCATACTGTCTGCAGATCTTTCTAGATTTCGCCGAGCATGGGCAAAAGCATGTTGAAGGTGTTTTCTCATATTTTCAACATACTCATGAGTTGTGGAGGCATTTATCAATGTTTGCTCTTGGGTTCTGTAGAGCAGATGCTGGGGAAGCACCATCCTTCCTCCAGTCACCAGCTCAAACAATGACATTTTTGTTGCAGAATAAGGGGTAGATCTGATGGCCATCAGGACACGTGTCGTAATTCTCCCCCGTCTCACCTGTGGTTCGTGTCTTGAATAAGCTCGCCCGAGCCTCGTCAGGTTGCAGGGCGCGTTCAGAGTTCCGGGATGTTCGTGGTTGCAGGGTATCCAGGATTAGCGATAACAAGCGGAGTAGGGGGGGAAATCCAGGAACAGAAAAGTAGGCAAGGAAGGACGTAAGAGGATCAAGGAAATCAATGTAGAGAGCAAACACACGTCGGGTCACTACCGAAGATAGCGCTGAGACTCGCGGACCCGCAGGGGTGTGACCAATTTATAGTACGTGCCACGACGTGAAAGCTAGTGCGTAGCACAGAGCTTGGTACGGCCATGTTGGGAGGAACAAGGAGTACAAGCCCTTCGTGACAATGACCATGAGGTCCAGAAGGGGCAATTTCGCCTGGTCATGACAGCATGCCCCCTCCGAAGACTGGTTCCTCCAGGCTTGCCTGGGTGAATAAGATGGAATCTTCTGAGCAAACAAGGGGTCTTTAAATTAGAAACTGGTTCCCATGTTCTCTCGCTAGGGGGGTAGCCTTTCCACTCGACCAGATATTGTAGTCGACCCCTCCTATACCTGGAATCACATATCCTGGACACCTCATATTCCACTGGTCGTCCACAACAACAGGTGTGGGTTTGAAGGGTTTCCGAGTAGAACTAACATAGGGTTTCAACAGGGAAGTATGGAAGACTGGATGTATCTTCTTCCAAGAATCCGGGCGCTAAAGTCGGAAGGAGACAGGATTGATGATCTCCTTTATAGAAAATGGACCATAATAGCGAGGAGCCAATTTGTTTGGTCGTAGATGTCGAGGTAACATTTTCGAGGCTAGCCAGATTTGATCGCCAACTGAATAGGAAGGTGATGGTCTTCTCTTAGAGTCCGCATATCTTTTGGTTCGAGTCTGGGCCTGTTCTAACTGATCCTTGGCCTCTCTTTGTAAGTCGATCAGCGTCTGAATCCAAGAGTCAAGGGTAGGTACAGGAGTAGATTCTGGAAGAACTGATGGTAAAACAGATGGATGATAACCTTGACTGCAATAGAAATGGTTGATCTTGAGAGCTGAATGATCTGAGATATTGTAGGAGAATTCGGCTAAAGGTATAAGGAGAGGCCAATCGTCTTGAACCTTGGTGGCAAAACAACGAAGATATTGTTCCAGGGTTTGATTTAATCGTTCCGTTGCCCCATTTGTTTGTGGATGATAGCCTGAAGAATGGGCACGTTGGATTCCTAGAACACGACAGAGATGTTTCCAGAATTGTGAAATATACTGAGGTCCTCGATCCGAAATAATCTTGGAAGGTAGGCCATGAAGACGAAAAATATGTTCCAGGAAAATTCCAGCAAGTTCTGAGGAAGATGGTAGTTTATACAATGGTGTAAAATGAGCTAGATGAATGAACAAGTCAATGGTTACCATGATGGTTGTATATCCTCGGGAAGGTGGTAATTCAACAATGAAGTCAGTGGCAATAACTTCCCAGGGTCTGGTTGGCAACATAGGTTGTAAAAGCAGACCCGTCGGCCTCTGATTATCATATTTGTTCTGACTACAAATTGCACAGGTCTTGATGTATTTAACTACACTGGCCTTCATCCCTGGCCACCAGAACTGTCTTTGTATAAGACGGAAGGTGTTGGTTACTCCTCGATGGCCGGATTGAAGTGTATCATGGCATAGATTCATTATCTTCTGTTGAAGTTCTTTTGTCGGAATGACCACTGAATTGTTCTTGAATAAATATCCTTCCTTGATTGTCAGACGCCAGGGATTTTTCTCGGATATGTCCTTCCAGAGTTCAGATGATTGAGTCTGTACTCTGATTTCTTCCAGGAGATTGATCGCTTGAGCTACAAAGATTGTAGGTGGAAACATTTTAGGATAGATCTTATCCTCCAAGGGAACGTAGTCGGGACATCGAGAAAAGGCATCGGCAATCATGTTTTGCGGTCCAGGAACATGTGAAATTTGAAATTGATATTGAGCAAAGAAGTAGGCCCATCGAGCTTGTCTACTGTTCCTGCACTCCATGGATTGTAGGACCTGAAGATTTCGATGATCAGTACAGACTTGAACTGGATATTTAGCACCCAGGAGTAGATGTCTCCATTTAGTGAAGGCATGACGAATGGCCAATAACTCCTTCTCCAGAACTGAGTAGTGAGTCTCGCTGGTGGTCAGGGTCCGTGAAAGGTAAGCAATGGGATGTTCCAACTTATCATCGGATTCTTGTTTTAAAACTGCTCCTATGGCGTAATTGGAGGCATCAGTTTGCACTAGAAAAGGACGGTTTATGTCAGGTTGGGCCAGGATGGGGGCCTGAGTGAATTCTTCTTTCAAGCGTTGGAATGCCTTGTCTTGTGGTATAGACCAGTTGAATGGAACGTCTTTCTTCAGGAGATTAACAATGGGTTGAACAATCTCGGAAAAGGTGGGAATGAATTTCCGGTAGAAGTTGGCAAGCCCCAGGAAGGATTGTATTTGCTTTACAGATGTTGGGGCGGGCCAAGCCAGTACGGCCTTCACCTTTGAAGGGTCCATACTAATTCCTTCTGAACTAAGGACAAACCCCAGATAGTGAACTGATGTAACATGAAACAAACATTTTTCTGGTTTGGCTAAGAGTTGATTTTCACGAAGACGTTGAAGTACTGCCTTTACATGTTCTTCATGTTTCAAGGAATCCTTTGAGAAGATCAATATGTCATCCAAGTAGACGATAACATTGAGAAATAACATGTCAGAGAACACCCTATCCATAAAACGCTGGAAGACTGCGGGAGCATTAGTCAGACCAAAGGGCATGACTAGGTATTCAAAGTGACCAAAGGGTGGTCTAAAGGCTGTTTTCCATTCGTCTTCTTCTCCGATACGGATCAAATGGTAAGCTCCTCGGAGATCCAGTTTCGTGAATATCACTGCACCTCTCACAGCTTCAAGGATATCCGAGTTCAGGGGTAGTGGGTATCTGTCTTTCAGGGTGTGTTGATTTAAGCCCCGATAGTCCAGGCAAGGTCTGAGCTCTTTGGTATCCTTTTTAGGAACGAAGAACAATGAAGCACCAGCTGGTGATTTTGAAGGTTTTATGGTGCCGTTCTCAAGATTAGTATCTAGGTATTCCCGGAGGGCTCTCTTTTCTGGTTCTGAAAGGATAAACATCCTGCCAAAGGGAATCACTGCTGAGGGTTCAGTATCTATGGCACAGTCTTCGGGTCTATGTGGAGGTAAGGCTTGAACGATGGCAGTAGAAAATACATCAGCATACCCTTGATAGATCTCTGGAACTTGTACAATATTGGAAACCATGAGTGGTGTCTCTGGACACCTTGGTAGACTTATAGGGGCTGTGACTGAGGTATCCAGGTTTAAACAATGGTTCATACAGAACTCCGAGCCCAGGAATAAGGATCCGGCCATCCAGTTGATATATGGATTGTGCCTTTGTAACCAGGGCATGCCCAGAACCAAGGGGTAATGGGCCGATTTTATAATGTCAAACACAATTCTTTCTTGATGATGATTTATGGAAAGCTGGATCTCCCTTGTTTGCAGACCTATGGGTCCTGAGGAAAGAGGTCTTCCGTCAATTGCTTCCACTGGCTGTGAAAAACTTCTTGCTTCATATGGAATGTTATGACTTCTGACCCAATCTTGATCAATGAAGACTCCCATTGCTCCGCAATCCACCAAGGCCAGTATGGGGTAGACCTTGTCCTTGGATGGCGAAAAAAAGGCCTGTAATATCACCAATTTGTTTTGTCCAGGAGAGTTCAAGGATGGAATTAATGTGGAGCAAACATCGCTCTCCCGAAACCTTGCTCCATTTAGGATCGGGAGCTGGCGTTTCCCGAGCGTCGGGGAGGAGCCAGAGGACACTCTTTAACTAGATGTTTATCCGAGGCACAATACATGCATAAGCCTGTGTGTATCCTTCTTAACCTTTCCTGCGGGGAAATTGGTCCACGAAAGGCTCCAAGTTGCATGGGTTCAGAATCAGTGCTTGGACTCTTGGCAGATTCTGTCCTTGTAGTATTCTCTAGAGAGTTTCTTTGAATTGATACTTTATTCTTTTTCTTTTCGGCCTTTCTTTCTTGGATTCTAAAGTCTATTTGCAAAGACAAGTCCAGGAGGGCCTGGAATGAACTAGGACGTGCCACCCTGGCTAACTCGTCCTTAATCTCTTCATTTAGGCCTCTGCGAAACAAGGTAAAAGTGGCTTCCAGGGGCCAGTCCGCCTCTTTGGCTAGCTGTTTGAATCTGGTGATATAGGTCAACATGTCTTGGGATCCTTGTTGGAAGTCAAGTAACTTTTCTTGAGCACTGTGAACCAGCTCTGGTCGTTCGAACATGGTCTTGAGTTCCGCGATGAACCCTTCATAATCATCCAGGAGAGCATCCCTTGAATTGAGTAAAGGAGTGGCCCATGTAAGGGCATTGCCGGAAAGATGCGATATTATGAAGCCCACCTTAGCCCTAGGAGTTGTGAAATAGTAGGGCTTGAAGGCAAAATGTACCAAACAAGAATCCAGGAATCCACATACGGTCTTTGTTGAACCGTCGTATTTATCAACCACTCCTCCCAATAATACGCTGTCCTTGTTCGCAGAGTCGCGTGACAAAATGAGCTGTTTTAGCGCCGCATTCTCGGCTTTTAAATTCTGCATCTCTGTGGAAAGTTCTTGCATTCCGCGCATCAGGTCCTGAATAGCATTCTCCATGGTAGAAATCGTTTTGATCGTTCGGCGTCTCAAACTGTCGTAATTCTCCCCCCGTCTCACCTGTGATCGGGATCTCACTTGTTCGGCCGCAGGACTCTTCCTGTGAGTGGTTCGGGTCTTGAATAGGCTCGCCCGAGCCTCGTCAGGTTGCAGGGCGCGTTCAGAGTTCCGGGATGTTTGTGGTTCCAGGGTATCCAGGATTAGCGATAACAAGCGAAGTAGGGGGGGAAATCCAGGAACAGAAAAGTAATCAAGGAAGGAAGAGGATCAAGGAAATCAATGTAGAGAGCAAACACACGTCGGGTCACTACCGAAGATAGCGTTGAGACGCGCGGACCCGCAGGGGCGTGACCAATTTATAGTACGTGCCACGACGTGAAAGCTAGTGGGTAGCACGGAGCTTTGTACGGCCATGTTGGGAGGAACAAGGAGTACAAGCCCTTCGTGACAATGACCATGAGGTCCAGAAGGGGCAATTTTGCCGGGTCATGACAGCATGCCCCCTCCGAAGACTGGTTCCTCCAGGCTTGCCTGGGTGAATAAGATGGAATCTTCTGAGCAAACGAGGGGTCTTTAAATTAGAAACTGGTTCCCATGTTCTCTCGCTAGGGGGGTAGCCTTTCCACTCGCCCAGATATTGTAGTCGACCCCTCCTATACCTGGAATCACATATCCTGGACACCTCATATTCCAACTGGTCGTTCACAACAACAGGTGTGGGTTTGAAGGGTTTCCGAGTAGAACTAACGTAGAGTTTCAACAGGGAAGTATGGAAGACTGGATGTATCTTCTTCCAGGAATTCGGGAGCTTAAGTCGGAAGGAGACAGGATTGATGATCTCCTTTATAGAAAATGGACCATAATAGCGAGGAGCCAATTTGTTTGGTCATTGATGTCGAGGTAACATTTTCGAGGCTAGCCAGACTTGATCGCCAACTTAATAGGAAGGTGATGGTCTTCTCTTAGAGTCCGCATAGAGTCTGGGCCTGTTCTAACTGATCCTTGGCCTCCCTTTGTAAGTCAATCAGCGTCTGAATCCAAGAGTCAAGGGTAGGTACAAGAGTAGATTCTGGAAGAACTGATGGTAAAACAGACAGATGATAACCTTGACTGCAATAGAAATGGCTGATCTTGAGAGCTGAGTGATCTGAGTTATTGTAGGAGAATTCGGCTAAAGCTATAAGGAGAGGCCAATCGTCTTGAACCTTGGTGCCAAAACAACCAAGATATTGTTCCAGGGTTTGATTTACTCGTTCCGTTGCCCCATGAGGTCCTCGATCCGAAATAATCTTGGAAAGTAGGCCATGAAGACGAAAAATATGTTCCAGGAAAATTCCAGCAAGTTCTGAGGAAGATGGTAGTTTATACAATGGTGTAAAATGAGCTAGATGAGTGAACAAGTCAATGGTTACCATGATGGTTGTTTATCCTCGGGAAGGTGGTAATTCAACAATGAAGTCAGTGGCAATAACTTCCCAGGGTCTGGTTGGCAATGTAGGTTGTAAAAGCAGACCCGCCGGCCTCTAATTTAATTATCGTATTTGTTCTGACTACAAATTGCACAGGTCTTGATGTATTGAACTACACTGGCCTTCATCCCTGGCTACCAGAACTGTCTTTGTATAAGACGGAAGGTGTTGGTTACTCCTCGATGGCCGGAGTGAATAGTATCATGGCATAGATTCATTATCTTCTGTTGAAGTTCTTTTGTTGCAATGACCACTGAATTGTTCTTGAATAAATATCCTTCCTTGATTGTCAGACTCCAGGGATTTTTCTCGGATATGTCCTTCCAGAGTTCAGATGATTGAGTCTGTACTCTGATTTCTTCCATGAGATTGATCGCTTGAGCTACAAAGATTGTAGGTGGAAACATTTTAGGATAGATCTTATCCTCCAAGGGAACGTAGTCGGGATGTCGAGAAAGGGCATCGGCAATCATGTTTTGCGGTCCAGGCACATGTGAAATTTGAAATTAGGCTTTTTTTTATATAGCGCTACAAACCCTCAGGTATCCGAGCGCTGCTTATTATTACCCACGGTGTGTGGTGCTCATTTATCGACCTCGGAAGGATGAAAGGCTGAGTTTGGCCCTGCCGGGATTCGAACCTGCGTTAACAGGCTCTGCACGGGTGTCAAAGCGAGCGCTCTACTCGCTGTGCCAATTGATATTGAGCAAAGAAGCAGGCCCATCGAGCTTGTCTACTGTTCCTGCACTCCATGGATTGTAGGACCTGAAGATTTCGATGATCATGTTAGGAACATGAAAAATTACAGGAATATGCCCAGATGGTATGTTCATGTATGTGGAAAAGATTGTATAGATCCAAAAATGTGTAACCAACCAAAAGCGCAAAAAAAAACTGTTGTTTATGAACCAAAACTCGTAGGAAGAGCAGATTTGGACAGAAACGTACCTTAGTCAATCTGTCACGTAATTATGTATTATTAACAAGTTGTGCATATTGAAAATATGTTTTTTGGGAAAATAGATTTTCTGTGTAAAAACAAAGGGGAGGTTCTTTCCTAGATTGTAAATGGCAGCATCACTCTGACACATCATGACACACTGTTCCTTTCTCAAATCAGGAGTGGGGGTATTCTCTAGAGAGTTTCTTTGAATTGATACTTTATTCTTTTTCTTTTCGGCCTTTCTTTCTTGGATTCTAAAGTCTATTTGCAAAGACAAGTCCAGGAGGGCCTGGAATGAACTAGGACGTGCCACCCTGGCTAACTCGTCCTTAATCTCTTCATTTAGGCCTCTGCGAAACAAGGTAAAAGTGGCTTCCAGGGGCCAGTCCGCCTCTTTGGCTAGCTGTTTGAATCTGGTGATATAGGTCAACATGTCTTGGGATCCTTGTTGGAAGTCAAGTAACTTTTCTTGAGCACTGTGAACCAGCTCTGGTCGTTCGAACATGGTCTTGAGTTCCGCGATGAACCCTTCATAATCATCCAGGAGAGCATCCCCTGAATTGAGTAAAGGAGTGGCCCATGTAAGGGCATTGCCGGAAAGATGCGATATTATGAAGCCCACCTTAGCCCTAGGAGTTGTGAAATAGTAGGGCTTGAAGGCAAAATGTACCAAACAAGAATCCAGGAATCCACATACGGTCTTTGTTGAACCGTCGTATTTATCAACCACTCCTCCCAATAATACGCTGTCCTTGTTCGCGGAGTCGCGTGACAAAATGAGCTGTTTTAGCGCCGCATTCTCGGCTTTTAAATTCTGCATCTCTGTGGAAAGTTCTTGCATTCCGCGCATCAGGTCCTGAATAGCATTCTCCATGGTAGAATCCGTTTTGATCGTTCGGCGTCTCAAACTGTCGTAATTCTCCCCCCGTCTCACCTGTGATCGGGATCTCACTTGTTCGGCCGCAGGACTCTTCCTGTGAGTGGTTCGGGTCTTGAATAGGCTCGCCCGAGCCTCGTCAGGTTGCAGGGCGCGTTCAGAGTTCCGGGATGTTTGTGGTTCCAGGGTATCCAGGATTAGCGATAACAAGCGAAGTAGGGGGGGAAATCCAGGAACAGAAAAGTAATCAAGGAAGGAAGAGGATCAAGGAAATCAATGTAGAGAGCAAACACACGTCGGGTCACTACCGAAGATAGCGTTGAGACGCGCGGACCCGCAGGGGCGTGACCAATTTATAGTACGTGCCACGACGTGAAAGCTAGTGGGTAGCACGGAGCTTTGTACGGCCATGTTGGGAGGAACAAGGAGTACAAGCCCTTCGTGACAATGACCATGAGGTCCAGAAGGGGCAATTTCGCCGGGTCATGACAGCATGCCCCCTCCGAAGACTGGTTCCTCCAGGCTTGCCTGGGTGAATAAGATGGAATCTTCTGAGCAAACGAGGGGTCTTTAAATTAGAAACTGGTTCCCATGTTCTCTCGCTAGGGGGGTAGCCTTTCCACTCGCCCAGATATTGTAGTCGACCCCTCCTATACCTGGAATCACATATCCTGGACACCTCATATTCCAACTGGTCGTTCACAACAACAGGTGTGGGTTTGAAGGGTTTCCGAGTAGAACTAACGTAGGGTTTCAACAGGGAAGTATGGAAGACTGGATGTATCTTCTTCCAGGAATTCGGGAGCTTAAGTCGGAAGGAGACAGGATTGATGATCTCCTTTATAGAAAATGGACCATAATAGCGAGGAGCCAATTTGTTTGGTCATAGATGTCGAGGTAACATTTTCGAGGCTAGCCAGACTTGATCGCCAACTTAATAGGAAGGTGATGGTCTTCTCTTAGAGTCCGCATATCTTTTGGTTCGAGTCTGGGCCTGTTCTAACTGATCCTTGGCCTCTCTTTGTAAGTCAATCAGCGTCTGAATCCAAGAGTCAAGGGTAGGTACAAGAGTAGATTCTGGAAGAACTGATGGTAAAACAGACAGATGATAACCTTGACTGCAATAAAAATGGCTGATCTTGAGAGCTGAGTGATCTGAGTTATTGTAGGAGAATTCGGCTAAAGCTATAAGGAGAGGCCAATCGTCTTGAACCTTGGTGCCAAAACAACCAAGATATTGTTCCAGGGTTTGATTTACTCGTTCCGTTGCCCCATGAGGTCCTCGATCCGAAATAATCTTGGAAAGTAGGCCATGAAGACGAAAAATATGTTCCAGGAAAATTCCAGCAAGTTCTGAGGAAGATGGTAGTTTATACAATGGTGTAAAATGAGCTAGATGAGTGAACAAGTCAATGGTTACCATGATGGTTGTTTATCCTCGGGAAGGTGGTAATTCAACAATGAAGTCAGTGGCAATAACTTCCCAGGGTCTGGTTGGCAATGTAGGTTGTAAAAGCAGACCCGCCGGCCTCTAATTTAATTATCGTATTTGTTCTGACTACAAATTGCACAGGTCTTGATGTATTGAACTACACTGGCCTTCATCCCTGGCTACCAGAACTGTCTTTGTATAAAACGGAAGGTGTTGGTTACTCCTCGATGGCCGGAGTGAATAGTATCATGGCATAGATTCATTATCTTCTGTTGAAGTTCTTTTGTTGCAATGACCACTGAATTGTTCTTGAATAAATATCCTTCCTTGATTGTCAGACTCCAGGGATTTTTCTCGGATATGTCCTTCCAGAGTTCAGATGATTGAGTCTGTACTCTGATTTCTTCCATGAGATTGATCGCTTGAGCTACAAAGATTGTAGGTGGAAACATTTTAGGATAGATCTTATCCTCCAAGGGAACGTAGTCGGGATGTCGAGAAAGGGCATCGGCAATCATGTTTTGCGGTCCAGGCACATGTGAAATTTGAAATTGATATTGAGCAAAGAAGTAGGCCCATCGAGCTTGTCTACTGTTCCTGCACTCCATGGATTGTAGGACCTGAAGATTTCGATGATCAGTACGGACTTGAACTGGATATTTAGCACCCAGGAGTAGATGTCTCCATTCAGTGAAGACATGACGAATTGCCAATAACTCCTTCTCCAGAACTGAGTAGTGAGTCTCGCTGGTGGTCAGGGTCCGTGAAAGGTAAGAAATGGGATGTTGCAACTTATCGGATTCTTGTTTTAAAACTGCTCCTATGGCGTAATTGGAGGCATCAGTTTCCACTAGAAAAGGACGGTTTATGTCAGGTTGGGCCAGGATGGGGGCCTGAGTGAATTCTTCTTTCAAGCGTTGGAATGCCTTGTCTTGTGGTATAGACCAGTTGAATGGAACGTCTTTCTTCAGGAGATTAACAATGGGTTGAACAATCTCGGAAAAGGTGGGAATGAATTTCCGGTAGAAGTTAGCAAGCCCCAGGAAGGATTGTATTTGCTTTACAGATGTTGGGCGGGCCAAGCCAGTATGGCCTTCACCTTTGAAGGGTCCTTACTAAACTAAGGACAAACCCCAGATAGTGAACTGATGTAACATGAAACAAACATTTTTCTGGTTTGGCTAAGAGTTGATTTTCACAGAGACGTTGAAGTACTGCCTTTACATGTTCTTCATGTTTCAAGGAATCCTTTGAGAAGATCAATATGTCATCCAAGTAGACGATAACATTGAGAAATAACATGTCAGATAACACCGTATCCATAAAACGCTGGAAGACTGTGGGAGCATTAGTCAGACCAAAGGGCATGACTAGGTATTCAAAGTGACCAAAGGGTGTTCTAAAGGCTGTTTCCCATTCATCTCCTTCCCGGATACGGATCAAATGGTAAGCTCCTCGGAGATCCAGTTTCGAGAATATCACTGCACCTGTCATGCCCGCGCCACTGGCACACGCATTGGCAACCATCATGGACTACTTGGTACTCATTTATCCTCCTAATACTCCTTGAACAACTCCTTTTCACGCCTTGGTCTTTTATTTCCATTTGCTCAACTTTGGTTCTTTCTTATTTTATTCAATTAACTACATTGACCATAATGCACCTGGCTACAGTCCTCAATTCCTGGCTATTCTCATTCATCGTTATTGGGACCACAATCCCCAGAAGCCCTAGCGGCCAGTATGGCTTCCACCTGCTCAGGACCAGAGAAGGAGGAGGCAGATTGTCTTCAGGTGTGCTTCCCCAGGTGCTGTCAATTAGCCTGCCTCAGAACAGGGCAGGGCTGTATATAAGCAGCTGCCTGCAGGAGCCAAGGGTCTTGCATCTTGAGATCTCCCGCTCCTGTTTGCCTTTACCCGCTACTTTGTATGCTGTTCCTGTTGCTGCATTATCCTGTTTTGATCCAGTGCCCTTTCCGGGCTCCCTGCCTTGCAGCCGATCTCGCTCCGCTGCCTTCTACCTACAGCCCTTGTCCTCTGGGCTCCCTGCCCTGCAGCCTGCCTCACACCGGCTGCCTACTGTCCTTGTCCTCTGGGCTCCCTGCCCTGCAGCCTGCCTCACTCCGGCTTCCTACGGTCCTTGTCCTTGAACGAAAGCTAGTGCGTAGCACGGAGCTTGGTACGGCCATGCTGGGAGGAACAAGGAGTACAAGCCCTTCGTGACAATGACCATGAGGTCCAGAAGGGGCAATTTCGCCGGTCGGTCATGACAACAAGAGGTAGTTGGATGTCCCAACTTGGCCCATAATATGCCACAAACTTTTTTTATATGCTCACAATTGTCTTGTTGTATCTCTCCACTGCACCACTAGAGGCTAGCCGATAGGCAATGTGTAATTTCCTTTTGACCCCAAGTATATCCCACATCTTTGTCATCACTTTGTTAGTGAAGTAGTTATCTCGGTCTGACTCGATCCCTTGAGGTAGTCCAAAACGCGAGAAGATGTGATTTTTCATCAGAGCAGTTGCTGTTTCTGCCTTGCAATTTGGGGCCGGGAGACAATCCACCCATTTAGTGAACAAGCATGTCACGGTCAACATGTACTTGTTCTGCCTAGAGGAGCGAATCACAGGCCCAATAAAACTGACTTGTAAATCTGACCAAAGCAGTGTCATCCCCCTCTTTTGCAGAGGCGCATGGTGTGTGAGGGATGTTGGCGGAAATTGTGCACACACAAGACACCCCTTCAAGTATTGGTCGAGGTCCTGCCCCATGTGTGGCCAGTATGCAACCTCCTTTAAGATTTATAGTGTTGTATGAAACCCCCTATGACCGGCTGTGGCCGCATCATGGGCGTGACTTAGCATCAGGCTTCGGAATAAGGTAGGGACCACCCACTGATCATGGATCTCCATACAAACAACCCGTCTTGGATTTGGAACATTTTTGGACTTTTCATCAACACTCTGAGGTCCTCTTTTCCTATGTAATCGGACTCCATCAGGGGAAAGTTCTCAGGGTCCTCAATGTGTTGATAAAACGTAGCAATCCCCTTTTTGAGCCGTAGTCAAATCAGCATATGGGGTCTCCTTACTCCATTCTGCAGTTGAGAGTTCATTGTGAGCATTTGTCTGGGACCTAGTAATAGCAGTGACCTGGATTTCCCCCAACAGGGACTCAATCTGAAGTAGATCCCCTTGGATGGCTCCGGTTTTGGCCAGCTGATCAGCTAGGTCATTTCCAGTTTTGTCTGGTCCCTCTACTTTAGAATGACCCTTTAATTTTTTCCAGTAGATGGTCATCCCATTCGAGGTGACCAGATCATCAATATTTTGGATTCATTTCCCATGTTTCAATGGTTTGTTATTAGCACATAGCATGCCTCTTGTTTTCCAGTTAACCAGGTGCTCCACAAACCCGTTCCGTACATAATCCGAATCTGTGATTATGACCAGTTTGTGGAGTTGGTGTTGGACAGCAGTGAGGATGGCTTGATGCACAGCCATCAACTCTGCCACTTGACTACTTCGGGGACCAAATTTGTACCCAGCGGAGGGTTCTGGGGCATCATTCACCCATGCATTCCCTATGCCAGCCAAAAGTTATTTTTCCCTGTTGTCAACATGGTAGGAGTATCCATCCACATAGACAGTGGGCATTCCCTCACACTTGTCTTCTTCAAAGACTTTGTGTGGGGAATTAAGGTATGCCTCCATGTTGTCCTTGATTTTAAGACTTTTGTCCTCGAGGCAGTTTTCTCTGGCACAATCATGCAAGTCAGCCAGACCTTGCTCGAGGGGACTCTTCTTGTTTTGGCCATATCTGACCTCCACAGGAAAGCCTTGCATTGACAGAATCCAGGAAGTAATTCGGGAATTACTCACATTTCCGGGCCGGATCCTGTCACTTTGGAGGTATTGCAGAGGCTGGTGTGGAGTCTCCACTATGATGTGTTCCCCCTAGATAAATGGGAGGTAATTCTTCAATGCCCACACTGTTGCCAGGAGTGCCTTCTCACAATCGGTTGAATTTTTCCTCCACAGAGGATAAAGTTTTACTCGCATAGGACATTACTTTATTGACCTTGTCATGCTTTTGGTATAATACTGCAGTCAAGCATGTATTTGAGAACCCTTTCTCCAACAAGAACTCCTTGTTTTTGGTAGGGTAAGCTAGGCAAGGCGCTTGTGAGAGGCTTCTTTTGAGTTGTTTTACTGCCTCGCTTATTCTGGACCCCACTCCCACTTGACCTCCCACCTTCAAAAGATGGATCAGGGGTCTTGTGATCTCTGCGTAGTCCTCAATGAACTTTTCGGCTGTAATTAGTTAGTTTCCGCAGAGTTGTGGGGTCTTTTAATTTCTGGAGGGCTTCCACTTTCTTTTCCTGGGGACAGAGACCCTGAGGAGTAATCTCATGCCCCAAGAAATTGACACAGGTTCTGCACCACTGTGCCTTTTGAAAGGAGAGTTTTGCTCCGGCAGCACTGAACTGTGTCAGAACATAACGGATCTCTGCTATATGTTCCTCCACAGTCGAGCTTTTGACTAAAACATCATCTACATAGGCCAGGTTACCCCTTTCACCCAGGTCGGGCATGGCCTTGTGCAGAAAAATGTTGAATTAATTGTCGGAGTTGATGTATCCGAAGGGAGTCCGGGTCCATGTGTATTACTGCCCCCCGAAGGTAAATGCCAGCTTGTATTGGTCCTCCCTACTGACAGGTACAGTCCAGTATCCATTTGCCAGGTCTATTGCAGTGAATACCTTTGACTCCTGGATCTGGGCCAACCCTTGGTCAATGTAGGGAAGAGGCCTTCGGGAAGTATGGACCCGTGTGTTAAGCTCCCTAAGGCCGGCACAGAGTCTCCACTGGCCGTTTGGCTTCAAAATCCCCAGCACCGGATTATTGAAGGTGCTGTGGACTGAACGGATTATCCCACGGGACTCAAGGTTATTAATTATTTCAATAAGGGACTCCATTGATGCGAGAGGCAAGCGATATTGCTTCACAAACACTGGAGTCATGCCAGGGTCCGTGGGAATTGTTGTTGTGTGGATGTCGGTACGACCACAGTCATATGAGTCCACTGCAAAGAGATCTTGAAAATCTAAGAAAACTTGTTTCAATTGTTGCTTTTGCTCCAGAGTCTCACAGGCATCAGCTAGGTTAACTCTCTCTTCCAGCTGGGTGGAGAACTCCCTGATCGAAGTGCTGATTTGGACTGGTGGCTTCAGACGGGGAAGGCAGTCCTCGCGGACTTGGAAGTTCACCTCATCCCTCCTGAAGTCGCAGGTCACATCTTCCTTACCATAAGGGCAGGAGGTGTACACCAGGAAATTCCCCCCATGCCGGGTGAAGATCCTGTCTGGTCTGGTGTTATCAGTGCTATCACTGTCAAGACAGTCCTTGGGGATGAGTCCTAACAGTTCATTACCTAAATCTATGGAAAAATGTTGGTCATCAACCGCCATTCCAATAATGTTGCCTGCGGCTAGAGTGATAATCTTTAAGTCGCTGTTATCCACCTCTATTGGAATGGTATCATGTTCTATGTTGTCTATTGGTGTTGGGTGCACCCCGAACCATTGTTGTGGGAAGTGAGCATTAAGATGAATATAGGCATCAGGGTTTTTCAGTTTCTGTCCTCTTTTAATTTTCACTTCCAGGGAGAATTGTCGGGTCCTTTCTGGGATGGTGGCTTCCTCTTTAAGCTGAATTTCAACTGCATAAGGTAGCAATTGACGTCTCACACGACCCAACAATTATGGACTATGCTCTTGTTGCCTATGGAAATTCTGAGCATACACCTGCTAGGCAGGAGATGTTTGGAATTGGGTGTTTCCAGATCTATTTCCCATTTGTCTAGCAGTTTAAATGTGGGAATGGCTGGATCTTTTGGGAGTTTGGGGAACATGGCCTCGCTGATGAAGCTCTTACCGTTGTTCACATATACTCGGACGAGAACGGAGTCCTTCCCTTCATTTAACTGAAATGGGATGAACAACTGTTCTCCAATTTTCTGAATATCAGCCAGGCTTTGAGCTGATTTCTCATCTTTCCGGACTATAGGAGTGGGATTTTCTGATTGTGAATTTGTAAAGAGTTTCAGAGTGTTTCCTTCCAGTGTGGAATGCCACCTTAGACTGGAAGGAAGGTTGATTTTCAGAAATAGAGAGGACCCCCCATCGCCAGTTTGTTGTCCTACTACTATTACTGTCACATCTGGGATTTGAATGTTCTGGAAGTGAAATTCTATTTGGTCAGGTTTTTGTTCAACCATGTGGCATGTGCCGTTTAAACTAACATGGTTGACACTCTGTTTCAATTTTATTGGTCGGTTAGTCTGGGTCCAGAGGACCTTGTTTACACAATCTAGGAGGGGTGACAACCTTCGCAGGATGTCATTCCCTAGTAAACAAGGGGACCCTCTGGAGTAACAACTATGACCGGGTGCTTCACCTTGTGTCGCCCAATTTTAATATCCAAATCCGCAGTCCCCTCAACGGGCATTTCCTTCCCGTCGAAGTTCTGAAGTTGTCCAAGAAGCGGGGTGAGAGGAATTTGGTATTTCTCCTCCCTTCCCGAATTCATTTGGTCAAAGGCCCTTTTTGACAGAAGTGTTGCTTGGGATCCTGTGTCCACCAGTGCCAAAATAGAACACTGCCCCTGTATTTGGACCGTGGCATAAAATCTTCCTTCCTTTTCCTCAAGGGGGCAAAGATAATATACATTTTTGGACAACTGGTAGGTTAGTTTCTTGGTTTTGGACACTGACAGGAAAGTGATTTGGGCAGAATTCTGTTTGGAATCTTGGGAATCTGAAAGAAAAAGGTGACAGCTAGATATCAGGGAAGTTTTGGGTTCCCCTGGTTCTGGCCTGCCACCCCCCCCTTTTGGAGGCAGTCCCCCAGATGGGTTTGAACCAGGGTATTTTCATGCTGATGATTCTGGGGTTTGATGATGGGCGGTGCTAACTCAGTCCCCACATCTACCCAGTCTGGATTTGGATCCTTTGGGACCCATTTTTCTTTGGGAGGAGTTACCCCATCTCTGAAGGAGAAAATCCTTTTCCCAGAATCCTCTGAGGACCCATCTCCTTCAAACTGGAAGACTTGTACCTCCTCCTCAAAATGGGTCTTTTTGGGCTCTTTATTTCTCCTACACCCCTCTGCTCTTTGGGTTGCAGGCTTTCAGGGGCAGGAGATTTTGGTTCCGGTTCCTGGGTTTCCAGGGGCTTTTTACAAGTGGGGAAGGAAGCTTCCTCCAAGGCTTTACACCCCCTTCCCCTTGTGCCTCCTCCCTGGGAACCGGTGGGTTGTCGGGGTTCTTCCCCCGTCATTGCTCTGGAGCACCAGGTCCTAGATTTGAGGCATTCTGAGCCGCCATGCTCATCTGAAGGTTCTGTTGAGCTATCCCTTCTCCCAAAATACCCTGGGTTAGGAAAGTATGGGTACCCCTCCACCCTTGGCCTCCTGTCTCCCGGATTGGGTTGTCTTGGCTCAGGAAAGTGGGGAAAGAAGGTTGGATTATTTTGGGGGTAACTTGGGAAGAAATTCTGTCCGGTATTTGGGGGATTACTGCCAACCTGGGGAGAAGTGAGGAGGGAAGTTCCCTGGGTTAGCTGCTGTTTGGCTGGACCCCCGCCCCCTTGGGCTGGAGGAGTCTATACGTAACCCAGGATTGGGTCTATTGCCTTTGTAGCACGGGCTGATGTGGTCAGGGGGGTTAGGAGTCCCACTTGTGGGACTACCTCCCTGGCTGCCTGTTTCTGATTGGCCCGAGGGACTTCTGGGTTTGGGGTTGTTTTGGTTCTGTGCGGGCAGGTTTTTAGGCCCCCCATCTCTAAATCTAAACTAGGGACAACCTTCACCTCTGCCACCTTGGGAGCAGCAGTGGGGTTGGTTGTTTTGGGTCTTTTGGGATTATTTTTATTTTCCACTAGCTTTTGCACCTCATAAATGTGTGTGGCTTGTTCAATGACCCAGTCTAGTGATCTTTTCTCGTGAAAGTCCCTCGCTAGCTGGGTCATGATATATTTGGGGAGAGCATGGAAGAAAGTATTTACAAACTCTTTGCTGTCAGTGCGCACCCTTCTAGTGGTCTGTGCAAAGGCACGCTTTAATTCTTGAACAAATTCTTATGGGGCCTGATCATCCCCACATTTCAAGTTGTAGGCTGCCTTGCGAGCCTCCTGAGGATTCTTGTTTCAAGATGGCCGCCCTACAGATGGACCATCTGGAATGATTCTGATCCTCCAGCCCCGCAAAGAAGCTGGAGTACTCGGGAGAGAAGGTCCACTTTACATATTGAATACAGCTTTGGCTGTCCTTCAAATGAAAAGTCTCTCTCATTTGTTCAAAGAGCTCAAGGTGCTCCCAAACCGAATACTTTGCATTCTTATGATAGGGCGTGATGACGCTCCTAATGGCTTTGATTTGTTTTAGGGGATCCTTGAGGAAGGCCCTCTTGACCTTGTTGGCTTTTTTGGTTCGGGTGACCCTGGTCCACTCTTCCTCTGACTCAGAGGCACTGCTACCAGAGGTGCCTGTCTGGTCTTCTAGGCTGTCCTGGATTCTGCGAGCTTGGGAATGGCTGGCAGAATGTGGGGGCCTAGTTTCTTGAGTCCTGTGGCGCTCAGAGGAGTCTTCTGATTCCTCCTTGCTCCCAGGATTTGATGAGTAGCCCCCCCCCCCCCCACTGTCCTAGCTGGGCAGAGGTTTTCAGGATGCCCTTAGTGGGCCTACTCTCATGAAGTTCCCCACTAAATTTTATCATCTGGTCTCTATGTAAATGGTGTTTTTGAGGATTCATTTCTCTGACCCTCCCCTCATTGGAGTCTCCCTGATCAGAGAATATGGCCCTAGCACTTGGGAACCCATACCCAGATGCCTGGCTATCCATTCCTGGTAGGTGCTGGTCTATGAGCCCCATATTCCTCCTTGGATTGAAAACTGCCATCCCGGTGGTCCTTGGTTCCTGTGTGCCAGTGGACATGGGGGTGGCAGAGTCAATGGAGTTGAAGAGATGAAGGCATCTGGTACTAGGGTTCCTGAGGTTATGCTCAGGTATTTACCTTTCCCAGCGGACCTCATCGCTCTCAGCCCCTGCTCCCTGTTGCCATGCAAGAACCTGACCTTTCTGTTCCTCTATCAAGGCCTTGCTGGTCTCTATCAGTTGTTCTTGCATAGCTACCTGTCTGTGGAGCCTGTCATCTTTCTCACAGAGAGCCCCATTGTCTCCCTCTGCTTCCTGTGTCATTTTAGAGTACTGGGCCAATTTTGCTGCAGGAGGGTTACCTCCTGAGTCCTGTCCTTACTGGCCTGGTCATTCTTTGCCAGAGCATCTTCCATCCTCCTGGAGTGCTCTAACAGTTTTGTGGAATCTTTTTGGAGGTCACCCAGTCCCTGGAGGGCCAGGTGATTTTCTTCCATCTTATCTTTTAAATAACTGACCTCCTGGTCTAAGGTGTCCCTTTCCTGAATAGGAGTACGCCTCTGTGCAGCCAGGTCGTCCCTCTGTCTTTGGAGTGCACCAGCTTTTTGGCCCTCTCCATCAAATTCTGTCTGGGTGTCAAGTTCTTTCAGGATAAATGTATTATTTATTCTCTTATTTTTCTTGGTCTAGGCAGTTTTGCAGGGTGACTACCTGCTCTGAACATGCTCTATTAAAATATATTTGCTGTTCCAGCTTTTTCTGGCTCCGTAGTAGAGAGTCCAAACTTTCTTGGCACTCCTTCTGCAGGGCCAGTACTTTGGTATCCTGCTCTACCTTCTCCTGCTGCAGATTATCCATATCTTCTTTTATTTTTATCAGGTACTGCCTGGTTTCATTTTCTGATTTTTGGCTCTTTTGTAGCCTTTGCTCTGCAGATTCCAGATCATTTTGGGCTTTTTGTAATGGTTGAAGTTGCTTGTTTGCCAGATCTAGGTTCGCTGCATATTTGTCCTGTATTGCTCCAATGTGGAGGTACAGTAATGCCGCTATTTTGGCAATCTTACTTTGCTCTTCTTTTACCCTAGGGGCCATATACAGTTCACTCAGTGCCATATGTAATGGACCCTCATCCTGCCATATATTAAATCCTGTTGCAGTGGTGGCCTGTTCCTTAATTCCCTGAAACCAAACATTCTGATCCTGTTCTGTCCATTCACCCCTGACAAATAATGTGTGCACTAGGTGTTCTTTTGCCATATTGATTTCTACCAGGGTCGCCATTCCGAAAATATTAATTTCCTTTCTGACTTGGGTCTCAAAAGCTAAATATGCCAAAGAAGAGATTTCCATCAAATGTAATGTAGGGTGCCACACATTGATTTTCATGTTGAAAAAGACTGGAATTGAAGATATGTTTGCTGATTTTAAATTTGAAACTGTAGTTTTTCACAAGGGGCAATGTCAAATTGACCATAAGGTAACCTAATTCAGCTAAAATTTCAAAGAGGCTTTCTTCCCCTGAGAACATACCACCCTTTTGCTTTCCACCAAAAGGACAGGAAATTTAAATTGAATGCTAATAAGGGGAGGAGGGCCACTTTGGCTTTTTGCTCTGAAGATCTGGAAAAGAGACAAGGGGCCTCTTCACGCGTTGGGCTATTAGCGCTGGATAACGGGTTTGGCGGAACGGTTAGTGCCCATTCCCCATTGGGCCCATTCGGGAATTCCTCATTCCCCATTGGGCCCAATGGGGAAAATTCACGCTATTACCGCCGGCGGATTTCCCGATAATCAGCACTTTTGCTGTGGATTTCCCACCAGCTCTGAGCTGGGGGGAAATACACCATGATCTGGCAGACCCTTAAATGCAGCGGTAATAGCGCTACCGCTGCATTTAAGGGTTACCACCAGACTTGTGATGAGGCCCAAGGGGTTCCTTAAACTGAATAGAAAATGCTAATTCGGGTGTGACTGACACCAACTGCCCTAGCAGGAAGAAGACCATGTGACCCTCCAGCCCAGCCAGACCTTGGAGGCGGAGACAAACCGTTGTGTGGATTCAGAAAGCACAGGAAATATCTTTTTGAAAAAGACTTATAGCAAATTGTATTGAACTGATACAAATATGAAATGTATAGGTTGTTAAAATGAAAAATTTGCTCACAGTTTAAAGCTAATCTGGAATCTGTGCGACATTCAGAGACTGAACCACGAAATTGTTCATATTCTAGCTATTGTGATTATGTTAGGAACATGAAAAATTACAGGAATATGCCCAGATGGTATGTGCATGTATGTGGAAAAGATTGTATAGATCCAAAAATGTGTAACCAACCAAAAGCGCAAAAAAAAACTGTTGTTTATGAACCAAAACTCGTAGGAAGAGCAGATTTGGACAGAAACGTACCTTAGTCAATCTGTCACGTAATTATGTATTATTAACAAGTTGTGCATATTGAAAATATGTTTTTTGGGAAAATAGATTCTGTGTAAAAACAAAGGGGAGGTTCTTTCCTAGATTGTAAATGGCAGCATCACTCTGACACATCATGACACACTGTTCCTTTCTCAAATCAGGAGTGGGGGAATTCTCTGACCTATCAGATCCTTAGAGGGTTGGGCATAGTAGAATCAGCCCCCCCACCCCTTTGGAAAATAGATAAATAGGGACTGCTGAGGACCCACAGACACACACTTTCACTCATCAACTGATCCACTGGCGAAGCACCCTGCAGGAAGATCCAGACTCCAGCACCTAGATCCAGACTCTAGAAACTAGATCCAGACTCCAGAACTCTGAAGCAGAAAGGCCAATCCAAAAAGCTGAACCCTTTTTAGCTGGCCTTTAAAATCTTGCAACATGATTTAACCCCTAAACTTCCATGGGACCTAACTCATTCAACAGCCTGGCTGAGCTGTTTTGCTGCTTCTGGCCAAAACCCGTGCTAGAACCTAAGATCCAGATCAGTCCAGCAGAGCTGTAACCCAGAACCGGTCAGATCCAGTCCAAGAGGCCGTGCAGACCCGAGTGCCTTGCTGAGAGCAGAACCACGCACCTGAGACCTGTCCAGTGGCGAGCGAATCCCAGCTAAACCCTTGACCAGATCTTTGACGGGTCCATTTTAAACCAGAGTTGTGAGTATTTAGTGTAGAACTGTCCATAGTCATCTCTTAGTTTAAAGTAATCCATTCAACCCATTCCAACATATCCAGACTGCATTGTAGAATTTCTTTTGTCCATTCTGAATCCTTTCTCATCCATCTAATCCTGTGAGAATTGTTAGTGTAAGCCAACCTGTTTGTAATTCAAAGCGCAATTTCATTAGAAATCTTGACTCCTTTTGAGAAAAATCGACCTCTACTAAAACCTCTGTAACTTTCGTACCGTACGTCCTAAAAACGTAATGTAAATGTCATTTTGAAGCTAACATCCTCAGCCTTCATACGAAATTCCTTCTTTCCGTAATTGCATTTCTCACACGCAGAAAAGTTGCCACAAATTTGCATTTGGCTAAGTTCACCACATGTAAAAACAGCTATTTCTTGATTTCAAATTCTGAATTTCGTTTTCCATCTGCTAATCATCCTACAACCATTGCTAGTGTTTCCCCGAACCAATCCAAAGCAACTCTCAGTAGTGCTGAATCCTAATTTAGCCAATTAAAATCATTTTAGCATTTTTCCCATTCAATTAAACCACATCTAAAAGCAATTGACCTGTTTAAAATCATTACTGTTTTCTCTAAGCTTGCTGGGGGGGAAGTGGGATTGAAACTGAAATTGTTGATTGTTATTCCTGATACCTGTGTGCCCTCATTCCATATCTTCATATTGCATATTGGAGGGAGTGAGTAGTGACAGGGGGAAAGAGTGATCATCTTGTCTTTGATTGAAGTCATATCAAGTCTTATTTCTGTGTTGCATTTTTCCTATCATTGCATTTCTTGAAACCATACAACGTATTCTCTGCTACATTATTCTTCCTATTCCTACTCCTAATTGATTAAAGAGATTGTTGATATTGTCATATTACCCATTGCTGATCATTGCATAAATATTCATAAGTGTGATATTCATATATTATCCATATTTATAAAAGTGTGATATATATATTGTTCAATTCTTCAAATAAATCTTTTAATTTGAAAAACAAACCTTCTTCTTGGTTCAGTGAGACCGGGGGGATTCAAAGAGAGGGGTGTTATATAAGGGTACATCATCCAGAATTAAAATAACTTTTGACATAAAAATATAAAATAAGGGTTTGCATTGGGAATCCCATACTAGGCATTGACTTAGTTGGAGTGCCGTATTGAAATCACTTACATTACCAAGCCTGCCACTTTATCTTGACAGGGCCTGGACTAATCATAAACATGGGAGGACCCGGCACCCCTGCCATAGCCATTACAAAACTTCAGTTGTGCTACACTAGCACCTGTACTCAGTATGCAATTTTGCAATCAGTATACAGTCCTGTTATTCTGAAATCACAATACAGCACAATTCAAGTAGTCACTAAACCCACATGTTTGATTGGAGATCAAACTTGTCTTCCAAAAAGCTTTGATCTGCCCTCACCTCACAGGCCGTTTGTTTTACTCCTTTCTGATAATGTCTGCAGATTTCCAAAAAAGGACAAAAAAAAACAATATGCAGGGAGACTTGCACACCCATCCCTATGCGGGTCCTGGGCATACACGCCATTGTTGAATTGGCGTCTGTCGCGCAACCAGCTAGGACCAGCTGACACGTAGTTCACTAACACTACCGAACGTGATCAACACCGCAGGGCATTCATCACAGGAGGCCGTTCTCGCCCAGCAGAATCGCGTGCGATATACAAGGTGTATCTTTCAAAATACACAGCCTTGTTTAAACGAAAACACCATCACTAAGGTCCCACTCATATATAGGACAGGATCTGACACTTACTTGCAGTCAGTATTCAGCATTAAAACATGCACGCACGAAATTCCATAAAGTGGCTTTCACCCACATCCATAAGCGGGTAAACAGGGTTTCAGAAATGCAGCTGCTTTCATGTTGCCTCAAACACGTGTTTGCTATATCTGTCGTTCCCCTGTAGCATCGCCAGCCCTGGCCCTCTTACCAACACCCTATGGTCGGGCAGGCGTCAGCAGGAAGATCCAATTTTTTTCTTGATCCACAAGACATTCCTTTGTCCACGATGGGGGCACAGGGCAATATCCTTCTGCTGAAAGCTCGACTTTCATCCGGAGTTGGGGGTCTGCCAGGTCCCTTACATCCTCGTTGCTAATGTAATGATGGACCTTCACACTGTTCGTATTAGTTAATACTTATTCATTTCTAAGTTACATAGAAGTATAAAGACCCCCAACCAGCCTTCATCTACACAAACTGACACAAGTGATGCCAGCAATTCCATTGTGGAGCATGTACCATGGATTTCATTCTCCTGTTCCTTCCTCCCCCCTTCAAGCATAATACATAACACCTCCCTTGCCTCATTGCACCTTGAAACACTTCATATCATATTAATGCTCCAATGCCTTCAAAATAAAACCTTGTGCGTGGCACTGGACCTAAGTCATTCTGATCACATCTATGCAACTAGATGAGAGGTACACTGAATAACCATCAAAGCCAGCATTGACTTTAAAACATTGTCCATTGCTCACTGCTGCATTTACAAAGAAGCCCCTCCCTATCTGAACTACAGTATTGCCCAGAAACAACATGTGCCTTGACTGCATTCCTTCGTCAACCTCACCTTACTTGCACTGCGCTTCAAATGCAATAGAGAAGAAGGTGTACTTTTTCGGCGTCACTTCACAATCTCTTTGCAACTCACTTCCTCCCAACATCAGAAATGAACGCTCCTACCCAACCTTAAAAAAACTCTTGAAAACCTGGCTCTTCAACAAATATCACTAATTGTTCATCCAGGTGACTATTGCTTACCTCTGTTCCCACTCTTCTCCCTACTGTACAAACACTGTGATACTTCTGGGTATGGACGTCAAATGAATGAATGTGATAAACAAATAAATAAAAATTTTGAGCGAGGCGTCATGGTTCATTTCCATGAGACAGGCGTGGAGAGTGCCCATTGCCTGCTGTGTTCCTTTTCATATGCTGCATTCATCAGTGGAATTGCTAGGCACATTTGGTCCTTTTCTGACACTGGGTGATGGTTTTTCGGTGGCTGAGAGGCATCCGGTGGCAAAGTGGCAGAAGAGCCTGAGTAGGTGCCATTCCACTCAAGCCCCACAATGATAGATTTCCAAGTGAACAAACCAAAACAGATGGTGGGTGGAGCCACTCTGGCAAAATATACAATGCCCTCCATTCAGTCATTATCAAGATGAAAGAGGACATAGTTAGCCGCCAGAGAGGGGCACTCAGATGGAGGCTGGTGCAGAGGGGTAGCACGAGATATGCGACAAGAAAGGGTTTGAAACAGTAATCAGTATTTTTTTGTAGAAGATTGGACCCCTGATTTGACTCCTGCAGACAGCATAATGGTGAGGGAAAACAGCAAAGCAATGGTGGCAGTCATAATGGTGCTGTAAAGGTCAGTGGGGTTGACCTTTGCGAGAGTCTGTGTAGGAAATGGGGGCGCATGGAGAGCAGCCTTTAGTTCCCTCGGAATGGAGGCTTTTATTGGAGGATTCTGCCCACCAGTTGAGGGAGCTAATTGACTTGATCCCGAACCCCCGGTGATTGGTTCTACTTAGGCATAATCCTGGAAAATCTTTCCTGTACCAACCCTGAATTATCTTACTTCTGGAGATTCAACCAGGTTGATATTCAGACAAACATTTTAAGAACTATGTCTGCGTTTGAACTCAAGGGCTGTAAAGGAGAACATAGGGTTGGAATATGATTTCAGCCTTGGGTAGCTTTCCGAGTGGTAGAATTTGTTTTGCTGTAGGTTGTTGCTGGCTGGAATTGAGCTTAAGAAATGTAGGGAAGGGTTTACAAACTGGTGTTGAAATAGTTTAGTAGGATGAAGGAGAGTGGTAGTGAGGTGTGATGAAGCCCACTGCCTGGTTCCGAGGCCCTAGGGGTGACTCAGGAGCCAGGTGCATCCCCAAACCAGTGCATGATGGGCCCCTGGGGCAGTATGGGGAGATGTCCTGGTCACGCCATCATGGTCTGTGTCACATGGTGGGGCGCTGTTATGGGAACTCTCCTTTGTCCCTCCTCAGCCTCCAGGCCATTTACTGTGGGTTGATCCAGGTGATTTGTTTTTTTAAACTTTTATTTTTATTGGCAGAGGCAAATAGCATACACACACATCAGAACAACCAAGTATGACACAAATGCATAAGCAATGAAGTCCAGTGGTACATATAAATGGTGAGAGATAGCCTAGACGAGAATACAGCAGCACAGAGCATCCGGCGCTGTGGCACATAACAGAGATGTTTATGGTGAGTATTCCGCCGAAGAAGGGGTATTCAGGCCGTTAAGATAACTGTTGAAGGCAGACCAGATGTTTTTAGGCCAGGAGCGGGCCGGGAGGGTGCTGAGGTATTCCTCCTCACAGTTCCGAGACCATGTCAATAGATTCAGCCATTTCTAGAAGTTGGGGGAGCTAGAGCACTTCCAGTTCTGCAGAACACACTTTTTAGCAATTATACAGCCTACATTTAGGAATTTAGCCGCCCCTCTGGCTTCCTCAGCACCCCATGCCCCAAACAGAGAGAGTTTTTAGAATCTCATCCCAGAATGCAACTAACCTCGGGCAGTCCAAGAACATATGCAGATGACCCGCGTCCTCTGCAGCGAGGACAGAGCCGTGGTTCAGAACGGACAAACCTGGAGATCCTGTGCGGGGTGTAGTGTAGCCTTTTTAACAGTTTATACTGGATGGTATGATATCGAAAGTTCAGGGAGACTTTATTGGTGTGGGAGCACATTTTCCCCCACATGTTCCCCCACAGCTGGTCCGTGAGTTCTACCTCCAATTGGGATGCCCAGTCGTCCCGAGCCCTGGAGGGCTGTGATGGGGCAGCAGCGAGGAGGAGTTTGTATATTGAAGACACCACCCCACGGGCCCCGCCAGAGTTGGCGATGTAGGAAATCCCAGGAGAATCAGGGGGTTCATTGGGGAACTCAGGCCAAGTGCCATGAAAGGCAGCGCGGAATCTGTAGTATTGTAGCAGTTCCATCGGTGATCCCGAGTGGCCCAGTTTCCAAGTCTGTGGTGTTATGAATAGGCCATCCGGGTAGAAGTCAGTTAGGGCCTGGTATCCCAGGGTCTGCCAGTGTCGTGCCAGGGCTAAGTCGCTTGTGGCGGGAAGCCACTTGTAGTATGGGTGTTCCTCTGCACCTGCGGCGAACATCCGCCCCAGGCCAGTAAAGTGGTTTGAACCGGGTCTATGGGTGAGTCTGGCTCATATCATCGGTGTAGAATTAAAGACATTATATTGGTGCCCGAAGCAGCGAGGGCTTCCAGCTTGACATGCGGGCAAGGGGGAGGCCAGGGTACCATTAAGTGGCAAACTGTGCCTGCGCTGCAGTCCAGTACTGCATTAGGTCAGGGGCAGTGAACCCACCTTTTCCGTAGGGAAGTGCCATATCACGCCATTTTTTTCGCACGGCTCCCGAGTGCCATAGAAACTGAGCGCACAGCTTGTGTAAATCTGCAAAGTACTTCTTGCCGGGCCATATAGGGACATTAATGAATATGTACAGCAGCTTAAGGAGCAATATCATTTTTACCCGTGACAATCTCCCTGCCAATGACAATGGGAGAGAGTGCCAGCGCCAGTTCTGCCATGACCAAGTGGTTGTTAGCTAAGAAAGTGTCTCTAGTCAGGGACACCTGGACTCCCAGGTATTTAATCCCGTCAGGGGACCAACGGAGCAGATATTCCATTGCAGGTTGTACAGTGGAGCTTGTGAGAGGGAAGAGTTCGGATTTAGTATAATTGATAGAGAAACCAGAGTATGTGCCAATGCGGGTGATATCGCGCAAGATTGGGTCAAGGTGTACATTAGGGTCTCTGACGAACAACAGTACGTCATCTGCGTAGAGTGAGATAATTTCGGGAATATCCTGTAGTCATATCCCTTTGCATGAGTGGAGTTCCCTGTCATAGTCTGCCATGGGCTCGATGGCCAGGGCGAATAGGATCGGGGAGAACGGGCATCCTTGTCGGGTGCCTCTGAAGAGGGGGAACAGAGCAGACGTTTGAGAATTGACACAGACTCTGGCAACCGGGGAGGAGTATAGCAGCTTGATGCATGCAATCATCCTGGGCCCAACGCCCATGGTCTCAAGAACGAGCCACATGTTCTTCCAGGACACCATGTTGAAGGCCTCCTGATCGATACATGTCATAACGTTAAGAAGCCTTCTGATATTATGTGACGTGGATCTCCCAGGCACAAAGCCTGACTGGTCATCATGCACCATATATGACATAACAGGTAGGAAGCAGTTAGCGATCACCTTGGCAAACATTTTCGTATCCGGGTTCATTAGTGAAAGAGGCCGGTATGATCCACAGTCATCGCTAGGCTTACCAGGCATAGTAGGACCGTAATAACGGCCTTGCATAATGTCGGGGGAAGGGATCCTAACTGGAGCGACTCATTCCATACCCCGAGTAGTTCGGGGGCCAATATAGCCACATGTTCCTGATAAAATCCAGCCGTTAGCCCGTCAGGACCCAATGCCGTTCCTTTAGGGAGACTAGATATAGCCTCCACTATTTCATCCAATGTAACGGGGGAATCTAATTGGTCTCTCGATGCGGGTGAGACAATAGTGGTGGGAATCTGCTCCAGGAGCTCCCGCATCTGAGAGTCAGCATGCTCGGGGGGTTGAGAGTATGGGTCAGAGTAGAAGCCTGTGAAGACTTCAAGGATGTGTTGGTCAGACCACTATATTGTCCCCTGATTGTCCTTAACACAGGTAATTTGGGATTGGCCCCACACACCCTCGTCAAGGTGCCAGCGTTTTGCCGGGTCTGTCACCCTTGCCGTATTTCCACGCGGCCTGTGAGCGGCTGAAATACTGGACTTCCAGATTGGCCTGCTCATTAAAGATTTTGAGCTCCTCGCTGATCTGGGAGAGGACGCCCGGGTCAATCGAAGCCGGGTGGGCTCGCTCCAGGTCCCGTAGTTTAGTTTCTCTTATAGTTTTGAGGACTCCCGACTCTCTAGAGATGGATGCGACCCTGATGAAGGCTTTGAAAGAATCCCAGCGAACCCCCAGGGTAGTGGACTGTGGCGTATTGTGCTCAAAGTAGGACTGAATGTCAGCAAGGATATCTGCCTTAAATACAATGTCCTGCAGAGCGGCCGATTTGAATCGCCATGTATTGATGGTAGGAGCAGGAATTCCCAATTGATCAGATAGTGTGCGCGCCAGTATGCGGGGACTATGCGTGTTTCCACTACCCTGCCAAGCATAGGGCCAGACAATAGGAACAGGTCGATCCTGGAGGAACTGAAATGCACCAATGAGTAGTAAGTAAACTCCTGCGATTGCGGGTGCAGTGCCCTCCATGCATCGTGAATGTCAAATGTCGCGCTGTGGGTCAGTAGTCTACGCGCTGCGCCAGACAGGGGCCTAGAGGCCGTGCCAGTCCTATCCATTGTGGTGTCAAGTATGAAATTCATATCTGCACCCCAGATGATCTGATGATCTGCAATCCCATGTACCCCAGCAGTATGGACACCACCTGGTCAATAAATTTGGGGGAATCAACATTAGGGCCATAGGTATTCACCAGCAGATAATCCCTGTTGGCTATGGCGCAGTGCAACACAATGTATTTTCCTTCGGGGTCTATATAGTTCTTGTTGAGAACAAACTTAAGTGATTTATGGATCAACATCAACACCCCTCTGGCATGTGTATAATATGAGGTGAAATATCTGTGTGGACCCCAGGTTGGGGCTATGTTTTTGGCCATAGGGCCCAGTGAATGTGTTTCCTGCAGGAGCAGTACCTTGCAGCCATGCCTGCTGGCGTATGCCATAATTTTACGAGCCTTGGTGTAATTACTCAGGCCCTGTACATTCCAGGACATCACTGTTACCGGCATATGTAGTGATCTAGATAACATACCCTGAAATAGAGAGCCCGTGGAGTGCGTTTCCTGCAAAAATAATGTTTTGCCCCCATTACCGCTGACACATGCCCTGAGTACCCAAGTCTTGGTACAGTTACCCAGTCCCCGAATGGTCCTGGACATTACAGTTATAGGCATTACAGAAATCTAGTGCGCATCCCACCACTGTAGTCATAATCTAAACGTAGGGCGGAGCCCTCTCCAATGCAGGTGCCCCGATGTCCTGCGGTCAGCCAATCCGCCTTTGTCCTTTGTCATAACTTTTCCCCAATCCCCAACAATCGCACCCCCCACCCTCCCCCAACTTGCAGTGGAGATCCCCCATTCCCTCATGTAGGTGTCACCAACTAATCTGATGCTCCCTGAGATGTAGAGGTCGGAGGGCGAAATCCAACAGGGATAAGCCCCTAACAGTGCCTAACAGGGGCCCAAAAGCAATGACAACCAACAAAACAGAAGCGTTACAATTGCAGTGAGGTGTGCTGTTGCCGTGTGGGTGGCTCTTCAAGTGTCATGTAGGACAGCAAGGCTGTCAGATGTAAGTTCTGTGGTAGGCGGACCTTATGTCAGGTCCCCAAAGCTGGCTGGCCATTGCCGGCGTAATGACACTGAAGAGATATCTAGTGCGAATGGCTAGTACAGCGCCCCATGTGGTAAAGGAGAGCAATGTCGGTCGCACCCGGGTCAAGCCGCAGCCCGGCCGAGTGCAGTGGGAGCCTGGTTCGCTCAGTTTGCAGTACACTATTACCATTAACACATTCCGAATCTTGGATTTCCTGGATGGGTTAGTTTACATCAGGCCATATCTCACTGGGTCAATCATCGATGACAAGGGCCCCCGCCGGGTTGTGGAGTGTCATGTGCACTTCGATGAATTTCACTGCTTCTTCCGGGACGGTGAAGAAGTATAGTTTGCCATTGTGTGTAATTTTGAAACGTGCCGGGAAAAGGATGGCGTACGGGACATTGCGTTCCCTAAGCAGTTTCTTGACTCCAATAAACTGGCTCCTCTCCTGCTGTACTGCAATCGAGAAGTCAGGGAAAATCCTAATAGTGTGGGACTCAAGGCGCAGGTCTCCCTTCTCACGTGATAATCGGAGGATGAGGTCTCTGTCCCGTTAATTGAGGATCCTGGCTATGATGGGTCTTGGGATGTCGCCTGGCTTGGAACGTGGTGGCAGAGCTCGGTGGGCTCGTTCAACTGTAAAATATGGTGACAGAGCCGGGTTGCCTAGCAAGTCTTTGAGTAAGGCTTCTACAGCATCCTCTTTGTGCCCCTTGAAGACATTCTTGGGGATCCCTATAATACGCAGGTTGTTTCTGCAAGAGCGTGATTCGAGCTCATCGCACTTTGCTCTCACACTCTTCATGTCGCGCGTCATGGAAGCAACAGTATTCTGCAGTACATGTATCTCATTCGCTGATATCCTGTTTTCGGGGTCAGTGATTCTGGTCCCCGCCTGATCAACCCTTGTTTTCAAGGTGGCGACGTTAGCATTGATGTCATCCAGCTTCTCGTAAAAGGAGGCAACATTTTTGGCCATAGATTCCATGAGAGTAGTCAGGTCAGGGGCTGTTGCACTGGGGTGAAGGTCAGCCTCCGGCTCCTCCTGCAAGGATGATGCGTGACCCACCTCTCCCCTCGGAACAGCTTTGGTGAATCTATCCATGGCTCCCCCCTTGGAGGTCCCCCTGCACTTGTTTGGCGTTGCTGGCTCAGCCCCAGGGGCAGCGAGGGCCAGAGGTGCAGCCACTGGAGGAGGGTGAATGGCCAGAGGACTGGGGGCCACTGGACAGCAGGTAGTATTACTGCGACAGAAATGTGGGTAGGCTCTGGCAGCAGCAAAGGCGAGGTGGCTGCTGGCGGATTGAGAACATGAGGCCGCTCCTGGGGACATAACATAGAGGGCACCAGCCCACAGGGGTCAGCAGACGCCAGGTAGGTGCAGTAGTTGTGTAGTTGGAGGCACTCGCCTATATAGATAAGAGGCGTGGGACCAGCCCGACAGGTCACTCACTGCCAGAAGCCCAGTCACTACAGAGCAGGGGCAGAATAAAGACCAGGCGCCCAGCACTCACAGGGGCCTCCAGGCTGTGGATGTTGAGCTGCAGGAAGGATTATGGTGCAGCCTTTGCTGCAGAGGTAGGGACGTGGGCGAGTCAGGCGCGACAAGAGGGGCTCCACGCGGCCCACCCTCCAGAGCGTGTAGGCTGGGGATTATGGCCCGGATCAGGTAGGTAGAACAGCAGCCCGAGCAGAGGCCGGGGGCGCCATGATTCCCTGAGAACGCATTCCCCCTCCGCTCCTCACCTCATCAGCGCGGTCCTCCACGCCCGCTCAAACTCCCAGGTCTGTCATAGCGCCCCCAGTGATGAGGGCTCCAGCCCTGGAGGCAAGGATTGGGGCCGGGACGCGCTCCCGCGATGGCCCCGGCAGCCGAGTGTTCGTGCAGCGGCGTGTCCCGGGGTGACCGCCGTGGCTGATGACTCAGACCGAGCTCCCTGATCGGGCTGCGGACAGCTCTGCGGGGCCCCCAGGGGGAGAGGCGGAGCAATTGGGCATCATGTCTCATGCTCCACAGCCGACCGAACGTGCAGGAACTCGAGGAGGAGGGGTGGGGGCCCGGCACACGCCGCAGCCCCAGCAGGTCAGTAGGCCTCCACTGAAGGGGGCCCGCGGATGGCCTCCCAGTGTCCAAATCAGGCTGGAATTTTGCCAGGGACAGCCTGACACAAAGGGGCAGCTGCCCAGCCGTAACAGGAGTGTACAAAGTGATGATGATCACAGATAAAGGCGGATATATGCCGGAGCCACACGGAGCTCAAAGGCTAAGCAGCCATCTTGGGCTGCTCCACAGCGCCACGCAGTCCAGGTGATTTGTAACCCTCCCAAACCACAAGCAGGTCAATGCATGACAGTAAGCAGATCTGTGACCCTCCCCAAAAAAGAAAGCCTGAGAGAGAAAACCAACGTTCCCTGGAATCATTGACCATATACTAGTAGCATTTATCCTTATACAGTTAAACACCCAATTGAGACACTGTGTGAGCTCCAGAGACCCTTGCTTGATACAATGTTGCATGTTTGTGTTCCTCAAAATGCAAGTTTTTCCATGTGTGAAACAAACATACTATTTCATTGTCCTCTAGCAGAGCCTTCCCTCAACAGAGATACATTGCTGCAAAATCACCCTTGAAAACCATTCTCTAAACATTGAGAGGGCTTGAACTGTTTAGCAAAACCCATTTTATTCTACAACTCCCACACTGAGGAAAGAAGAGTCCTGGGTTCTGCACAGGCCATGCTAGAGAGGGACAGGAAAGTCAAGACGGCAGGTGACCAGATGAAATATTGGTCTGGTCCCTATGTGCAAACTGAGGCCAGGTGCACCCAGGATCAGCACCCAATCCCAACTCAGCCCCAATTACAAGATACAGGTGCTGCCACTTACCTTCAGACCAAACTAGTTGACGGAGTGGGCACTAAATAACACAGCAACCCCAGTCATTGTGGGTTGCAGAAGCAGAAAGCTCGAGTTTAGTAGTGATGAGGGTTGTTGAAAGGAGAGGTTGGAGAGCCAGAATATGTTAAAGAGGTGTCAGTGGCAGAGAGCAGGAGATGGTTGTGAGAGCTAAGAAAGTGAAGGAAGAGGGGATTAGGTGATACAGAAGAGGTGGTGATGGTCATATTGAGCTGGGGGTTGTGTAAATGAGGAGGAGGGGATAATATCACGAAGTGGAGGTGGTACACAAGAGGTGAAGATATCATCCAGAGGTAAAGGTGGCACAGAAACATCATCTAGCGGAAGTGGTACACAAATGTGGTGGTAATAACATATGGCGGTGCATGTTATAACATAGTAGGAGGAACTGGTAATATCAAAAGTACATGAGCTGAGAACACCAGATGGTAGAGGTAGGAGAACAGTTCTGTAGTCAGCGAGAGCAGGAAGGTTCTGGTGGGCCAGGTGGGTCATGGGCAGGACCAGGAGATGGGAAGAAGAAAGAGAGTCAGCTAGGTAGGATACATTAAGATCGGAAAGTCAAAAAGGGAGAACGATGTAAGGGGCTCCGGGTTAGTCTTGACCAGAAGGATACTTTTTCCAGATCGTTTTCCAAGCTACTCCCATTGATCTGCCTGCTAGCAAGACTGCATCCTGAAGCCAGTCTTGGGGCACAGAACCTCAGAAAGCCTACATTTAGTCAATCAGCCAACGACAGGTTCAGGAAATCTAGAGACTGAAAGGAAGAGGGAACTGAGAAAGGGTAACAGAACCCCTTTTGAACTATAAGGTTTGGAAAGGACGTTAAAAAGCAGGAAAGGTCAGAGACTCATCCTTGGCCAGGAAAGACATTGCAAGGGACTCTCATAGGCTGAAAGATCCCGTTAAGACCAAGAAGAAGAGCCATGCTTTCATTTTGGTATTTGGAAGATTCTGCCACTACTTTAAGATGGCCCCTTTTGTAATTCGGAGTTGGAGTTAGGTTTAAGGTATTTATTTATTTTATTGTGTTTTATTTGGATCAACAAATTACTAGATTATTAACTAATTATACTGCACCAGATCCTTCAATATTCCCATAGAACGTGATTTAATTTGGAGACATTTGTTTAGTTAGGAAGCTAACAACAATGTTTCATGTATGCTAATTATTTCACAGAACAAATCAGATCTTTAATGTTTACATTGATGTATCTAGTGACAACGGGTGGGTGTCTTGGCAGCTTGCCACAAATGTATGTTCATAACAGCAAATATTGCATATTTAATCAGTTTCATTAAATAAGCGAGTCTTCAGCATAGCCAGTGTCAATGTTTTATAATAAACCCATTCTCAAAATTTTGACAATGTATGACAATGTATTTACACAACAGTTCATGTTGCATATCTATTTGTTTACATTGAGAGTTTTCACCATCATAAGTATCAATACATTGAATTACACACTTTCGCTGGCTGGTCGGTTCAAATTTCATGCTCAAAATGTGAAGTAAATGTGAACATAATTTTCAACGTTAAAATCATAAGTAAAACAATTGGGACAGCCTGCATTACATGACATACATTGGGGATGAGTAAACAATATGGAAAGAATACATATATATAATTAGACTTGATTATGAAATGTTGTACTAATAGCTTTATACTCCTAAATTAACAATCATGTTTGTATTTGCCCATGTTGATGTAATTTATATTTGTTTTTTTTCTTTTTATATAATTGAAATATCTATTGTATTTGAGAACAATATTTTCTTCATCAACTTATTTATTTTAAACGCATTTAATTGGTGAAATATGCTTACTTAGCATACGTATGATATACTTATGCTTACTTTTGTGACACATTGGGGATCCCTCCATCCCTGTAAGAGAAGATTTGTTTACTCTTAGGGATTCTTCTCCTTCAAAAGTTATGATGTGGACTTCCTCCACAAAATGAGTTTTCATTTGCTTTCTCCTACTTACCCTCTGTTCTTTAGGTTCCCACTTTTTTCGGGGGTAGAAGATTCATATTCAGACTCAGAGGTTTCCAGGGCCTTACATATTACAATGATATAGGAACAATATTTTTCTTAGTGTACTGGAACAATGTTGGGATGTAAATGAGTCTATTCCCCTGCCCCAAGGCGCTTTAAGGTGAGGCGAATCCCATATGAATATGTGTAGTGTGCAAAAGGGGAGAGTACCGTGCTTTGAAACTCGGCACAGATATAATATAGAGGGAACGACAGATGCATAGACCCAGTGTGCGCTGGAGAAGGCCATTTTGTAATTTTGGTAGATGCATAGTCTGGCATGGACGCGTGGCACAACGTTAGCTCCATGAAAGCACTCGACTAAGCCCAGGATATTAAGATGAGCCTGCGCAGCCAGTTCTCTGGAAGCTTCCTCTTGTCCCTCCATTGTAGAAAATTACTCAATATCGCTGGAAGGAATGCACCCTGCAAGGCAGTGAGACAACACCAAGCTCCTTGCAGTGCTGATTCAACACAGCTAAACTGCCAGCAGACCTCTAACCCCTCAACCAGCCTACCCAGAGTCATGCCCCCACCACTGACCCGATCCCCATGCACTTGCATTCTATGATAGTGAGTGACACCAGCCCCAATCATAAACTGAATGGCCACAAAAGATCTAAACATGTGCGACTGTTTCACCTCTCCACATACATACATCCTTCATAACATGAGGTACAGGGAAGGATAAATGATATATCAAAATGAGGGTGGGCGCCTTGGGTGCGAGGGGTGCAATATCAACAAAGCACTGAATGTGTGGGTCAGCATGACTATTACTTCCTCCCTTGCCCCGTAGCACCAGTCCCTGAGCCTTCCAGGTGCATGCCTGACCTTCACTCCTCGGAGGGTTGAGCTCAGCTGACCCACGTGGTAACTGACAAACGGCGGAAATTTGAACCAATTGTAGCCTGGTATCCCCTTTGGAGCAGGCCCATGTATATGGTCTCACCAATCAGCAACAGCTGTTTATACTGTATGTTAATGATGCTACACAGCCTTTTAAGCCCCTACTTGTACTAAGATGAACCAGAATGCTCTCAAGCAGCAGAGTCATTTGCATTCTGTACAATTAAACCTTGTTATCCTTTCAAGCAATCTCTTGTCATTTTTCCCTAGAGGGTTGTATTCTTTCTGGTGTGAGCGTTTTGAGAAACCTGAAGGTGTCTCCCTAGCCAGTACCCAGGGATCTGTCATCCAGGTGGACAGGACACAGCCATCACTATTGGATCCATTTCATGGCGGTGGGCCAGTGCGGGAGGATCACCTGGATGGGGGTGTTGTTTAGAAGTGGAGTGGGAGTGCAACACTGATGAATGAGACACAGTATCCCCCTTCTTCCAACATCTTTTCCCCATACTACCACTTGGGATATTCTAAATCACTGCCCCCTCTTTTCTTGCACGAACTCGCACAACACGAAAGACAATGGACTAACACCAGAGCCGTTTACCTGACATGTCCCAATACAAGGGTAAGGCAAAGTCAGGCAATTTACCAGAATCACACACACCTAACTGCCTTTTCCCTTTCCCACAGGGATAAAAGCTGGGTCACCAGATCACAGGACGAGCAAGGAAGACCGCACAATGTAAGAGCTAACTGACCACGGCAGTTCCAGAGGAGGAGAAATACGGCACAGACCGAGAGGGTGACACAAAGAGAGTCAACCTTGCAATTTCCGACCAAGGCCTGTGAAGCCTCCGCAGAGGGAATTATAAGTCTGCTAACAATAGCCAGCTTGTGTTTGAGCAGAAGTCTACTGTACATGAGACCCTCCTCTGCTGATTACCAGGCCGGGGAGAGACGCTTTTCTCGGTGGTACCAACCTTGACTCCAAGGATAAAGAAAGTCAAACAGTTTATCACAGCCGGTGAGTCGAGGGGACAACCGATAAGAAACCGAACTGTGTTGAATGAAAAGTAACAAGAGGCTATTTGAACTTTGAACAAATAAAGAATTGTTAAAGTGTTTTGAAGGGGGAAAACCAGCAGTAGAGGAGTCCGGCAGCGTGTGGGTGCTCACTCTAAAATCCCTGGGCGATTACCCAATGGCAAAAGACTACCGTAACCAGAAGGTGAAGAAGGTCAAAGTGGTCATACAGGGGTCTCGCAAAATCCTCTGTACCATCAAAAGTCTTTGACTGGCAGGTGATTATGAAAGCTAAGGGAAGTGAATCCTGCATGGTGAAGATTAGTACATGAACGATGTGTTACAAGATTTGACGAGAGTGAACACGGCAGAGGGAAGCTGACAACCAGGGGCAAAGCCTGAAGAATTGTTTAAGATATGTGACAGCGAAAAGCATTGCAAGACAAGGGAAGGTGAACTTTCCCCCTTGTCATTTGGGGTCTGAGTCCGGCCGAGGGAGATCCAGGGGGGGAAGTCACCACCCAAAAGTTCACTGAGAAAGGAACTGTTTGTTAAATTGTTGAACATGGCTTGTGAGGGGTCTGCACCCAGAAGAGGGAGACCCAGGGGTGAAGCCATCACCCAACGTGTTCATCGAACAAGAACTTTGTGTTTGTTTGTTAAGAGAATCAGGCCTCGAAGGCAACAGACTTTTGTTGAAAAGAGACGTAACCAACAAAGAATCTGATAGCTGCTACAGATCTGTTTCCTCATGCTGGGAAGGCTCGAGCTGTGCTCCAAAATCCCACCTTGTCTCGTGCTAAAAATGTGGGGGAGACCTCAAGGTAATCACATCCTGACTTATTATTTGTGAACACTTTTCCTTTATTTGAATACCCTATCCCACTCTCTTTCTGTAAGTAGTTGTAAGGAATTGGCACTAGTATAGGTATTTTTACTTTGACAAAGACGCCACAAGGATTGCCTTATTTTTCATTTGATGCTCGACGCTTGCTCCCATTTTAGATTTAGGTTTTGGTTAGGTTTTGGCATTTTTCCACCTTGCATTTACAGTTTAATAAACACCCTTGAACTGTGATCAATTGTGTCTGTCTTTACTGTTGCCACCATGAGTTCCTTACAGCGTGAATAGGGACTTGTCTTCAACAATGCTATGTAATGCCACCTCCTGTTTTGTCAAGAGGTGACAGGTCATGGGGCATCACTTCCCGTGATATCAATGGGGGCAAAGTCAAATGACATCACTTCCTGTGATGTTATCAGAGGTCAAGGGATGTATGATGTCACTTCCAGTACCCCTGGCATTTTGGTGAAATGAGTTCCCTGGTAGTTAAAGTGTCAATAAAAACACTTCTCCATGGCCATGTGGACAGTTGTTCTGAACAGAATTATCTTGCCAATGTGTAAGGCTGCAAGCAGTGCTGGTCATTGGGCCCGCTCTCACCAGATCCAAGATCCGGCACCAGATGTGAAGTCGGATCTCGGAATCTGGCCAGAGTCAGCCGCCCAAACACCCAAACCTATGCTCTCCAGCTGGGTTTCGAGGGGGGAAAAAATTAAAATAAATTCTTGCAAGGGAAGGGGGGGGGGGGCGGAGCAGCTCATTGCCGCCATGAGCGCTCTTCTGCCCCCCCTCCTACGTGTACACAACAGCAGGACAATGGAACAGGCCTTCTTAAGGAAGGATGTAATGCACTGTCACTATGAGTTCTTCATGCAGGCACCACAGCCACGCAGACTACACAGCTGGGCCTGCGAAGGTGGGGGCTGTGCTGCTCGGAGCCTTCTGCTCCGAACAGCCCAGCTCCCACCCTCTTGGGCCCGGCAGATCTAATCTGCCCTGTGCGAGGACAGTGCACACAGAGTAGATTTTGCTTTTAATGCAGAATTCAGGGTTCCTATGCCTTTATTTTAAAATGAATCCGCTTCAGAACGGTTTCATTTTAAAATAGTGTAGGATGAAGTTGAAACTTGCACTTTCAGTGTACTGCACTGAACTTTTCCCTAAAAAGCAGGCACATGTGTTTTGGGGTTTGTATTGTGCGTGGGAGGGGGCGAGA